>NC_064415.1:30182500-35182500 GCF_023375975.1 Astyanax mexicanus | reverse complement strand
TAGACATCACCATAGAAGTAATGAGGGAAAAGAGCACCATCTAAGCCACCCAGAGAGAGCAAGGCCAATTGTTCTCTCTAGGGGCTCCAGCAGCTGATGTCAAGCTGCATGACTGGGATTCAAACCGTTGATCTCCCGATCATAGTGGCAGCGCTTTAGACCACTGAATACCACTGCTTTTACTGCTGTTGGTGTGTGGTGCAGCCTTCTTGGCTTTTTGAACTCGGCTTTACTGAGTAATATGAATTCTGAATAGGGTAAGCAGTTATAATTCCTGTAATTTCAGCATCCCAGTTTAAATGAAATGCATCATACGTTTTATTTATGTGCATGGACATTGTTTAGACAAGCTGCAATGGATCTTTTAAGCCATGCTAAGGCTAATGCTAATCCATGTGGCTTGTTAGTTTGGATTTACTGTGGGTTAAGGTGAGGCAGCTTTCTGTTTTTGATCCTGGTGCTTTAGTGGAGTTCAGCTCTAGTCGGAAAGGTATGTTGCACATATTTTTCTGATTTAAACTCTGTGGTACATGCTCTCTAAAGGCTTACATGTACATTTGCATCCATAGTGAAAATCAGCTTAAGTGGAATGTGGCAGTTATATAATAGCTTGTTATGGTATGTAGTGTATGCCTGAAACTGGAAACTAGAAACCCCCAAACATCCAACTCAAGTCTTCTGGCATTTAAAGAGCAGGTTTCATGAAATGCGTTTGTCTTTTGCGTGTGTTCTTGTTATGACATAAACAACATATTACATGTTTCCAGCCTTGTACCAGGCTCTATATAGACACACAGACACAGACATAAGTTAGTCCACAGGGCTCTCCCTGGGTGTTTTCATAGATGTCAGACTTTAAAGGGACTATTAGGTTATCATCATTTTGTCACTTTAAAGTTGGACAGCGTTACAGTTTGTTAGGTATTCTGTGGGAGCTCTCTTATCCTCAGCTGAGCATAAAAGCAATAGTAAACACCTAAGGTGTAGAAATCATTAGATCAACCGCAGAAGAAAGTATTTATATCTGAGTCTGGAGTTCATGTTCCACAGTCTTGGATTTCCAGTGACGTAAATAAGGCAACATGTCTAGCGTCCATGGGTATTATTTTGTCTGCAGGATTTCAGGAAGGGGCAATGTTGAATAAAAATCAGCAGTGTTCTTACGTCTCTTTTTCTGAGTAAATAGTTGCTGTTAGCTGTTTTTTTTTCTATTTTACTCAGACGAAAACACTCAGCAGCAGGAGCTCCCCTGAAAAAGTGCTGTTCTTATTTTTCTTCAGGCATGACAGAGTGTTTAACTCCACAGAGCTAAACTACCATTACTCCAGTGTGTTAGCTTGTTATGCTAACTGGTTAGCATTGGCTACCGAGCTTTATCTGTTCCTCTTATATCTTGCTCCATAGGGATGTGTGTATGGATTATGTATTACCAGTTAAATATAGGTTCTCAGCTGAGTCTGGAGTTCATGTTCCACAGTCTTGGATTTCCAGTGACGTAAATAAGGCAACATGTCTAGCGTCCATGGGTATTATTTTGTCTGCAGGATTTCAGGAAGGGGCAATGTTGAATAAAAATCAGCAGTGTTCTTACATGCAACCAAATGACACATTTAATGTATATGTGTGTGTTGGTTATGGTTATTGGTTTATTATTATGGCAGTAATAAATCACATGTGGACATTTAATCATGTGTAAAGCAACATTGTGTAGCATTATAGTTTAAAAATATTAGCTTTAAATGTCTACTCGTAATAAGGAAAACACGTCTTAGTCAGTAATTGCCCCTCAACGTCTGGCACGCTGCTCTCTCCATTATGTAAGTTTGTTGAAACGCTCGTGAGCTGTGTAACCTGAGTTATATTCGTGTGTAACATCCTGTAATATTATTGCATCAGTCCACATGATTCTTTCACTTCAGATGCCAGTTCTGTATCTCTCATCTTGTTAAGAAATGCACATACAGCTCCGGAAAAAATTAAGAGACCACTTCAGTTTGCTAATCTGATTTTGCTAGTTATAGGTATATGTTTGAGTAAAATTAACATTGTTGCTTTATTCTATAAACTATGGGCAACATTTCTCCTATATGTCAAAATAAAAATATTGTCATTTAGAGCATTTATTAGCAGAACATTTCTGAGGAAATAGGACATTTCTGAAATAACAATAAAAAAGGCAAAACTTTCAGACCTCAAATAATGCAAAGAAAACAAGTTCATTTATCTAAAGTTCAAAGAGTTAAATTTTTTTTTATTTATTTGGTGGAATCAACCTGTTTTTTATGCATGTTTTTATGGCATGTTTTCCTCCACCAGTCTTACAAACTGTTTTTGGATATTTTATGCCAATTCTGGTGAAAAAATTCAAGCAGTTCAGCTTGGTTTGCTGGCTTGTGATCATCCAGCTTACTCTTGATTATATTCCAGAGGTTTTTAATTTGGTAAAAAAAAACTCTTATTTTTTCCAGAGTTATACATACAGGTCCTTTATGGTTGGCATAAATTGGGAATAAACAAATATAGAATAACAATATGTGCATAATGCTGCTATATTAATGTTTAGTATCCTATAATGAACTTCATTCAGTCACCTTCTTGAGTTGGTACAATTATACGTTTATGAAAGATATGACTGTAGACCATTTACTGTATATATAATCATCGAAACTCTGTATTTTAATAATTACACTTATTTAAATGAAAGCAGGTCACGCTCTGATCTGTGCTCAGTGTACTGCACAGTGTAAGCGGGATAGTAAGCTTTCACCCACGACCTATGGATTCGATGACACTCCATCCAAAAATAAACTGTCTCATAACGTACTGCGTTCGTTCTGATACCTAACATTGCACTGGCATGGGTGTCACAGGAGTGAGTGTGACAGGGTGAGTTACCACACTCACAAAGTGCAAGTTCATTATGCACATTCTGCACATCCTGCTCTTAGCACCCAAATAATGTTCTGTAATCCACCAAAGTCACAAGTAGTAAATATCTTAGAGATGCTGTAAAGCTTACAATGTTATTGCTGAAAGATGTGCAAACAGATATGGTACCAAATATGCACAGTGTGCAGAGGCCACCTACTTTGTGCAGTTAATCACATTTCATGTGGCCTTCAAAATAGCTTAAGAAAAATGTGTACAGAGAGTGTCATGAAATGGATTTCCATGGCAGAGTAGCTCCATCCAAGGCTCTAAGGCTCTAAATGACCTTTACTTACTATTGGGTTTACTTTGTCCCACAAAATTGCACAATATATGACACATTACAAAACTAAATATTTAAATAGTTCTATAAACACTATAAATGGTGCTAAAATACTCAAAATGTAAGTATTTAAAGATATATTTCTCAAAACCCCCATTGCACTAGTAAGACAAAAGTTTATTGTCAATTTAAAATATTTTATTCTTGAAGTCATTGGAGGCATTACAGTATTAAAATCAGTCACAATTCCTTTCTTCTCCAGTTAATACATAAATTCAGTTCAGCGTGATTTACAATGATCCCTCAAGCTACAGTATTAATATATTTAAAAGGGCTGTAGTTACTGCTTTTGATATTTATTTGCACCTTGTGTTCAGATTTTTTGGGAGTTTTATTACTTATGTGGAATAAATTATTCTGTACCCAAGACTGATTCTTGGCTTGTCTGGGGGACAAGAGGAACTTTTCTCCAAGCTGTGGATCGATTGAGCAATCCCATTCGTCTCTTTTTCTGAGTAAATAGTTGCTGTTAGCTGTTTTTTTTTCTATTTTACTCAGACGAAAACACTCAGCAGCAGGAGCTCCCCTGAAAAAGTGCTGTTCTTATTTTTCTTCAGGCATGACAGAGTGTTTAACTCCACAGAGATAAACTACCATTACTCCAGTGTGTTAGCTTGTTATGCTAACTGGTTAGCATTGGCTACCGAGCTTTATCTGTTCCTCTAGCGGTATGGCGTTATGTAGAAAATAACAACATTTCTGAATGTTTTTGGAAGTTTTTCACTATTTGTGAGAATGTGAATCTTGCAGTTGTTCATAGGCTGTCCGAATTATATGATGAACCTGCAATAGAAGTGCAATAGAAATGCTCCAAAATGATTTGAAATGTAAAGTAAAGTTGCCATTGTGGAGATCTGAGTTTTTATCTGACAGGCACAATATCTAAAATTTGCATTGTTGACTATGAGATAATAATGTAGAGGTTCAGATATTTCGAATGTACATGGGAATCAGTTGACATGAGACATTTTAGAATAGAATGCACACACTGTACTTCATCATTAGCATTGTAGTAAGTCTGGAATCACAGGCTGCATATATCAAGTCCTCTCAGGATAGTTTCTTACGTGATTATCTCTCTTTCTCTCTCTCTCTCTCTCTCTCTCTCTCTCTCTCTCTCATTCTCTCTACCTCCCTCCATGCATGTTAAAAATACACATCCTTGTGGGATAAATAGCCCAGCTTCTGAGCCACATGTCAGGGTTGCAGTGTACTCTTAGCTATGTCAGTTATGCAAAGTGTCTGTGTGTGTGTGTGTGTGTGTGTTTGTTTGTTTGTTTGTTAGTTTATTTAAGGCTTTAGCTCTATACCTGAACATGACCTCAATAATATTTGATAATGGAGATATTGTCTACTGTGATTAATTGTATGTTTGTTCACATATATAACAGTGAACAGTATTTTTGCCAGTAAAGGAATGACCAATGCTTCAATAACCACATATCCATAGACACAGTGTGGACTGCAATAGGTGAAGAAAAAATATTTTTTAATAAATTAAAATTTTGTTGTATTTAAAAGGGCATAATTACTTTGTTAGACTTTTCTGTTATCATTATGTCAGTAGAATTTAATAGTCTTAAAATTACAATAAAATCATTTATCGCAATAATTTCTGGGACAATATATCATCCACAACCATTAGCAAAATATTATACTGTGCTAGTAGGGCTGGAAAACAGTTACATGTAAATGTTACTACTGAATTGTTGGACAGTCTTTGTCGTTTTCTGTGGCTTCATATCGATATCGGAATTGTTGACCAAAATTAAGAAATGTAATATGTTATTTTGTTTATATTCTGCAGACGTAGCATATACATGTGTGTATGTATACTTTCAATTCAGCATTATACAGATGAGAACCACCCAGTATTTTCCCTACTTTTCCTTAACCTGTCTATTTTGAATGCTTAGGCCCCTTAGAGAAAGCTTTGCGTGACAAATAAATCCATAATAACTGCCACAATAATGCTAAACCTCCTTCCTCATCTCACTACTCTAATCTCTAATTCTGCCTTCCATCTCCCACACGTGTTAAATATGACCTCATATGTGTGATATCTTTGTTGTGGTTAATTTAGCATCAGAGCCGCCACCTTCACTTCTTTGGATGAGGGGAGGCTGAGTCCTATGCCAAAGAGGTCCGAGCCCACCTACCTGGCCATGGATAAAGAAAACCAGATTATAGGCTATGTGGTGCCCATCTTCAGGGGCAGGTATGAACCATGGATAGTTAAAATGGGGGGTGAAATAAAGGACCTCTTTCAAGGTTCATGAAGTGAAATCATGATATTGTTTATGGGGATTTTTTCTCCAAATAAATTTTTATGAAAAGTATCCCCCTTTACCCTTTTTACTCTACATGTAGTTAAAGAGGAAGTGCTTGTTCTTTAAAGGGATCATTTGTGTGATATGTCATCACACACAGGCCTTAAATTTGAAGTAATCGTGAATATACTAGTGCATCTCAAATATATTATATTATGTAAAGTTTTTATGCAAAGGTTTTCCTATTCTGTGATATATCTTGCAAAATGAAAATATATAAGGAAAATTCACAAATTCTCAGATTTCAGTGACAAATCTTCCACAAGAAGGTTATATATGTTTGATGTTGTTTATTTTAATATATTTCCTTTTGTCATTTAGAAAAATGTTTTTTTTGCCAAACATGGCATGCCCTGTGATGCATACATTGCGATGGCTATACTGAATCAGTATGTTGTACAGTCCTGGTGATGAAACCTCTATTGCTTAATAGCCACCTACAGTAGCTGCAGTGCAAAAACTATACTAGCAAAAATTATTATTAAATAATTTTTATTTCTTTACATTTCTATTGGCAGCAATCGACACCTATAATCGAGTCAGCTATGTGTGATTTTGAATGTGAAATGTTTTGTCTCCTGTACATGTACTGTATGTAAAGTGTGTAGATTTGATTTGTACCATAATATTGAACCCCCACCCCACCCCACCACCTCCACCACAGTAAGGAGTTTGCGAGTGGCCTGTCAGACACCGAAGACATGCGGGCTAAAGAGACCGCCGGCTATCTGGCCCGCAGAGACCTCTTTACTAGCGGGGTGGAGATGGAGCGCATGGAGCAAAAATCTCGCAGAACCGTCATGAGGGAGTCAGCAGAACGCATTTCCCTTACCAAGAGGGTCAGTGCAGTTTTCGGTCTATATGTTTATAATTATTGAAGAATTTATATGTATGGTGGACATGTTGTATTAGAGCATAAATGTATAATAAACCCACTTGAGAAAACTACATTTAAAGCTATATTGAAGGCAGCATATGAAGCTTTGTGAAACCATTGGTGTTTCTGGACATGAATCATTCACTTTTTTAATAAATTAAAAACTGCTCAGAAAATATGCATTTGCAATGTAATCACTGAATGATATTATTAAATAGCTTTATGGATGATCTTATGATGTCTAAGGTTATTATATCATCATCTGCAGCAGGAATACATCAGTTCATCTGCTGTGTCTCCACTTACGAGATAGAGAGAGTAAGAGAGGGCCTAAGTATTTAAGACAACCCATTCAGACTACTGGTGCCAACAAGCAGTGTCATCATCCTGCCAGATTCCGGAGGTCACTCCCGTTTCTTAAGACACCGTGTTCTGGTGTCTCTGGAGGGTGTGTTAATGTTGTGCGAGTGATGTTGTCAGCAAATGTTAATAGCTGAGGGGAAGCCCTAAGGAGAATCTGGTTTCTGCCATCCTATTACACAAACAAAGCCAAATGTCACACACACACACACACAGACTCTGAGCACACAGTGAAACCCAAGAAATACGCAAAGCTAAGTCATGGAAGAAACTCCTTGTAAACACATAGGCATGAGGACTGAGTATCAAGAACAGGAATATGAATGGTGCATCTTGAACATGTTAAATAGCATTGGTTGTCATGCAGGTTATGCAACGAGCATGCTACATGCCTTGTGCAAGAAAAGGTTTAAGCAGCAATAAGTGCTCTTAGCTGTGTGTGAAGCCTGTGTGTGACTGCATGTGTCCAGATCCATGAAAACGAAGAGTACCACAAGCGTCTGAACGAAGATAGCCTGATGCATCCCCCGGAGTTTGTGATCAAGCCCCGCTCACACACTGTGTGGGAGAAACAGAGTGTGAGGCTGCACTGCACCGTCTCAGGATGGCCCGAGCCTCGAGTGGTGTGGTGAGTGAGCACAAACACACACACACATTTCTAACATCAAGTTACCAATTCAAACAGCACATATCTCTATTCCAAACATGGTTCATTAGAGAATCAAAAGTGGTTAATCTATGGTATAAAACGTTCAATCTCCAGATCACAAGGCCCTCATTTGGACAGTTACTTTCTGAAATGAATGTGCAATAGCGGAAGCTATAAAGCTGGTGTTCCAAAAAACGTTAAAAAGTTGTGGCACTATTTGGATTCAGCTCTGGTACCATCTCGAAAATTGAAGGTCAAGTTCCATATAACGGGGGATGTGAGAAGTGGGCCTACGAAAAAGATTGGCAATTTCAGAGAGGATTTGGCCATTTGTTCATGGGCACAAGCCACATACTTAGCTCTGATGCTCATTCCACAAATGCACCATTAACTACAACTTTTTTCAGTGTTTTTTCTGTGTTTATCATCTCTTATAACATAACGTATCAATATATTAGGCAATATCTGTTTCCTATATATTTTTAATATATAATAATTTGCCATTGCCTATGCTTTCTTTCCTTTCTTGTCTTTATTTTCTGTGTTTTTAGCCTTTATCTCTTATGCTCTTTCACTCCCTGTCTGTATTTCTTTCTTCTGTCTTTCTTCATTCTTCTCTGCTGCCATCCTTAAAAACCTTCAGGTACAAGAACAATGTTAGCATTGACCCCATGTCAAACCCAGGGAAGTACAAGGTTGAGAGCAGCTACAGCGTCCACTCTCTGGAGATCAACAGGTATTGTGTACATACAAACACATACATTTGTTTCTATACAAGTAAGAGTTTTGTAATGAAAATAACATTCACAAGAACATCTAAATGTTTGAAATACAGTATTGTGCAAATGTTTAGGCAGCTGTGGGAATTTCAGTAAAGAACAAGTGTCTTATATGTGAAGTAAGTGTTTATTAGCTCAGTAAAACACTAGCATTACAATAAATACAAACAGCAATTTTACAAAAAGCAGTGCTTTTACAATACTGTTTTCCTTCAACCACACCTCCTTAACATCTCCTAATCTCTCCTCATCTGAGTTTAATACTAAGAGTTATTTATAGTTTTCATCATATCAACACCTGGTTTGGTAAATTGGTAAATTTGGTAAATCAGATGAGCCGCGGACGGAACTGAACATAATATACACATGCTGGCTGAGGAGCATCCAGGAGAAATCTGAAACTACACTTTGTTCTTCAGCTTGACTCACAGGATATAACATAGTTAAAAATGAGAAATCCTTGTTACGTTTTACTGTATGTATGTTTACTTGCAGCTGTTCAAATCATATGTGGTGCTTTTTCAGGTACAAACTCTCATATTGCTGAGATAAATGGATTAGTGTAATTTTCTTTGGTGCCTAAAATATTTGCACAATACTGTATATTTCCATTTTACTGTAGACTAAAAGGCACTGCAACTATATGTGTATATATAACACTTCATTCACTAAATCCAGACAGTGTCCTTGCCGTTACATTGTTGTTACAACTATAACCACACGACTACAGAGGTTACACTGTTTGGCCTAAATACTGACACATGATCCAGGCTTTTCTTGGCCAGCCTCACCATAACAAAGGGGGCATCTAAAAAAAGCCATGCATCACTGACATTCCTTCCCTCTTAACCTTTGTATCTCTCTCTCTGACCACACTCTCATATCACTCATTTAAAAATACGCAAAGGCTTTTTCTTATTAAGGAATTACGTGACAGTAACAATGCCGCCTCATACTGCTGATAAACTTTCAGCTTTAATGATGTAAGATTCTGAGTAAATTAGAGTTTAGCCATGGAGTGTGAGGTGACATGATGGATAGCAGTGCTGGCAGGACTGTCTGCCCCTAACGCTGATGATATCACCGCCTGGGGTCTATTTGTGTCCCAGAATTTCAATTTGGAACTGCTGAACTCGGTACAGTCTCAAGGCAGACTTATACAGTTCCTAGTGATTTACAGCACATGCATGACACTGTGTGTATGAAGCCATGTGAGAGAGGACGTGGTCACATGTTTCCTCTGCCGTTTTAGATGTGACTTTGATGACACGGCCCAGTATCGTGTGTCAGCAATGAACAGCAAAGGGGAACTTTCTGCTATTGCTTCTGTCGTTGTCAAAAGTAAGTAAAAGAGAGGACACATAAATGTCAGACAAAACGGATGTATTGGCATGTGAAAGCATCATAATTGTAGCCAACATATCTAACATTTTTACATTTATAGCATTTGGCATACACTGTTAATTAGGGCAAGTTACAGTGTTACAGTGTAGTCATGTTGCAGATGTACGTGAACCTAGCGCCAAGGCCAAATGTTCCATCTACATCTGCTTCATCTCCATATCAGTTAACATGAAGGCATTAAACATGCCTACATACAATGTGTGTTATCATAAATGTGTACATTAGGGGGCAGAATTCAAATCAGTTGCAGAAATAAAATAAGAAAGCCTGGTCTTGCATTTTCTTCAAATTATTAAAACCTTACTGTATTTGCAATGTTTGGTTTTAAGTTTTAAATGTCTCACCTGTCTGCCAGCCTTCAATTTTAAAGGTTCCTTCTACAATTTTCCACAAATATTGTTTGTGTCTTATCTCATCTATAGCACTCCCACCCTGCTGAAAAACGAGCATGGTCAGATTAGGCTGGTCAGGCTGGTTATGCTGGTTGACCAACTTAGCTTTTGACCAGCATACTGTATGTTTTTGGTTAGATTTGATGGTTTAGCTCATCTAAAACATGATCAGCCTGAGCAAAACAGTCAATCAAAGTGAACAAGCTTGTTGTTGGTTGATTAGCATGACCAGCAAGACCAAGCCGGGTTTATCAGCATGATTAGCATGTCCAAAACCCTGTAAACACCTGTAAACGTACACCATGCTGCCTGACCAGAGCTTAAAACATAATTAGACACCCTCCCACCCCCACTATGGTCTGTTCTCACTTGTGGCCTCTGGAAGGAGCGTCCGCAGATTTTCATGCAGAACATCCAGGTTTAAACAGCTTTTTCCTATATGCCAAAAGACAGAAAATAAATGACACTGTTCTTATGCAATATCAGTATCTCGGTTTTATATGTGCAATATATGGGTATGTGTTGAGGTTTTGTGAGATATGCAGATTTCATATACAGGTGCATGTAAGGCTCTCACCTAAGAACTGTAATTGGTGTAAACGTGGAGTTCATATCCAAATCCCAAACCTGAAAGATGGGCAGTCATGTTATCTACTACAGAATTTAACTGTAACTCCTAAATGTACATTTAGTTTCCAGCAGGACTGTTTATTATTCTTATTAAGAGAAATATTACCTATATTGCTTACAGTTAAAGGTGTATTTATTTACCAATATACCATTTTAGTCAAGAACATAGAAATAAACATTAATTAAACACTGAGGAAAGAACGGCAAAATAAGCTTTTCCTTTTAGCCAGTGGTTTCCTGTTCCATGCTCCTGTTTTTAGACAGCTTCCTTCCAGACTTCTAGCCAAACTGATAACTTCTTATTGCCTTCAGAAATCCTTGATTGACTGCATGGGAGTTTGGGTTAGATGAGTAGGGAACCTAAAGGAAGGTAGCTGTCTGGGAGGAAGTTTAACTCCTGAGTTAAAACAAAAGCAGGTTATCTAATAAGCTAAGTTATCTAATTTGCTAAAACACAACAGAGAGAATATCCCAAAACCTATAGCTATATGCTAAACAGGTACTCTATTTTTTACACTATAAGGTGCACTTAGGCGGCACGGTGGCGCAGTGGGTAGCACTTCCGCCTCACAGCAAGACGGCCGGGTTCGATTCCCGGGTGGGGCGACCTGGGTCTTTCTGTGTGGAGTTTGCACGTTCTCCCTGTGTCTGCGTGGGCCACAGTCCAAAGACGGCACGTTCAGGCTAATTGGATGTCGGATACAAATTGCCCCAAGGTGTGAGTGTGTGAATGAATGTGTCTGTGTGTCTGTCTGTGTCTGTCTGCCCTGCGATGGATTGGCGGCCTGTCCAGGGTGTATCCTGCCTTCCGCCCGATGCCGGCTGGGATAGGCTCCAGCATCCCCCCCCCGCGACCCTTAATGGATGAAGCGGTTGATAATGACTAATGAAGGCGCACTTAAAATCCTTTAATTTTCTCAAAAATCATCAGTGCGCCTTTTAATCTGATGAACCATATGTATGAATTTTACCAGTCAGGTTGTAAGAAGCAGTAAAGCCACTTTGCTAATGTACAGCGTTTTAGAGAAGTTTTAGTTTAGTTCTCCGGCAGTATTAGCATTAGTCGCTAACCGCGCTAAACTCTAGCTCATTCGCCTTTCATCAGAGGTGAGTATTATCAGCCTGTAGATAGATAGATAGATAGATAGATAGATAGATAGATAGATAGATAGATAGATAGATACTTTATTGATCCCGAAGGAAATTTAGCAGCCTGCTGCTAACCCCGGCTAGCACTGCTGGAGCAGCATTAGCATTAGCTGCTAACCGTGATTCTTTCGCTGTTCATAGATGAGTATATCGGTGTGTAGTCTGCGCTAATTTTGCCCTGGCTTACCAGAACACTCAGGGTTCCTCAGTGTAGCGCTGTCAGGCGGTTATTTAAGCTGGAAATCTAAGCTTACTGTAAATCATTTCAGGAGAGAAATCTGTGTAGATTAACATCCAGCACTCGTTTAACTTTAAAAGAAAATGTTTTTTTAAGAATTTTTGTTTACTTAGCTCAGCTTTACTTAGCTTAGCTTTACAGGACCTGCTGGATTAGAAGGAAAACATAAAAAACAAAGCTAACTAACTCACTACAACTGTTTTGTGCTTAGGATTCAAAGGTGAAGTGGAAGAGTCTCTGCCAGCTCCCAGACCCCGTGAGTTCCTAAAAGTAGTTTAAATTCTGTTCAGAGTTGTGTGTACTGTTTGTAAAATGTCATGCTTTGCTTCTATGTGGCTGCTGTTGAGCTGTAAGTGCTGCGTGAGTATGCCTAATGCTAGCTTGCTAATGGCTGTTTTGTCTCTCATATGCTGGCTGCAGAATGGAACAGGACTGTCTTTAAAGGTAACAAGGCTGAAGGTTTTTAGTACTTTTATGTCCTTGTTTGGGATGTGTTCTTACTGTTTCTGTCTATAGTGCATGACAGCTCAGTCTCAATCTGTCAAGCTCCTGTTTAAAGTTAAAATAGACATGAGCATCTCATTCTAATGCTTTTCCTCTTCTTGTTGTGTGTTTATCCTTGAATATTCCTACTTTAATATTATTAGTAGTAAAAATGTATCTTAAACACAATTTTAATTGGAAAGTTTTACCAGCAGAGTTTTTAGTATTGTAATTTGTAAGGGATTTGACTGACTGTAAAATAAAGCATTTGTAGAATAGGGATGCTGTCATATTGTGTAGAACAGTGGTATAATGACTACGTTTGTACATTTGCTTATTATTGGGAAAAAAAGAAAAGAATGGGAAAATTTAAGTTGTTTTTTTTACATTAAATCAAACAGACAATTCCACTGATTTGAAACTCTCTTCAGAAATAAAAAAAAAATACAACCAATTAATCAATTAATTTAGAATACAGCAAAAAAAGTCAGAATAAAAATATTCTGACTTTATATAAATAGAATATAAATAGAATAGTTTAAAATAGCTTCACCTCATGTGCAGCTTTTGGCCCTTAAATGTTTTGATGTGTTTAATATTAAACTACAAAGTATAAAATAAATATGTAAAAGAACAGTGGTCTACAGTGAAAGGTCACAGCTTGGATTTTCAGACTGTAAAAATTGTAAAACACTTGATATTTTTAACTGAACATATCCAGCTTGAATAGGTCTGTACTATATGCGTGCTTCTCCTAAAGCTCTCTTTAACATTTATTAGGGTTCTTTGTGTTTCTATTTCTTCTTGCACACTTTGTTGTTGTGTCTGTTTTCTTCAGCAAACTCACTTCTCCTGTTTCAATCCTTATTTTATAATACAGTACGAGAAAAAAGATAGGAGACCAAATTAGAAATTAAATTATGAGTTTCTTTGATTTTACCATATTGAAAACCTCTGGAATATAATTCTTAAATGTTTGCACCAGGAGTGGCAAAACACTATCCAAAAGCAGCGTGTATGACTGGTGGAAGAGTGATTAACAATCAGGGTTAATACACCAAAACTTTATGAGTATGAACTTGTTTTCTTTGCATTATTTGAGATCTGAAAGCTTTGCATCTTTTTGTTATTTCTCATTTTCTGCAAATAAATGCTCTAAATGACAATATTTTTATTTGGATTTTGGGAGAAATATTGTCTGTAATTTATAGAATGAAACAACAATGTTCATTTTACTCAAACATAAACCTATAAATAGCAAAATCAGAGAAACAGATTCAGAAACTGAAGTGGTCTCTTAATTTTGTTCCAGAGCTGTATAAATGTTATTTGTATTATTTTGTTTACTCATGTGATTCAGTGGTTCTGTTGCAGCATTGACTGATCAGTGTGTGGGGGTTTTGTGTGTGTGTGTCTCAGACCCCTGCCTTGAGTATGGCATTACTTTCGAGACACACATTGTGGAGAAGTTTGGAGTGTCATTTGGGAATGAGGGAGAGACTCTGAGCCTGGGCTGCTCTGTTATCATCTACCCTTCACTGCAGCGCTTCCAGCCTGAGATTGAGTGGTACAGAGATGGTGAGTAACCGAGAGAGTATCTATATTAAAACTAAATTGTATTGTAAAATGATAATGATTATTATGATAAAGATACTGTGAAGAGCAAAAAAAAATATTAGAAATAAGGAAAAATAAATAAAATATTATGACCTAATGCCAGATATAAAGAGTGCTACCAAAACAACTGGCTGTCCACTTAGCAAAGGCACTCACAGGCCACAGCAGGGTGTGCAGTGTAGTACATTTCTTCTGTAGACAGCATTAAAAATTTCTGTGGTATCCTACAGTAACATTTTTGTTGGTTCAAATCAGAATTCCCTTGTTGCCCTCATGAGCACGCCTTGAATATCCAACTGACAAACAAAATATAACACCCCAGATTAGTACAAACGTCTGCATGCAGTTTTTTCCCAGGCAGATGTGTCAGTGATAACAGGTATGATCTAAATAGGCTATGGGTCCTGCCACAAGAGGGTGTTAAAATGATTCCACTGCTACCCTTTAAAGGGCCCTCAGATGCTACTTTTGGGTAGTGTACCTCATGGTGAGAGATTGTTGACCGCTAAACATGGTTCTGCGATACACTCAAAGACATTTTTAATCATATAATTCGACTGAGAGAAGCAGGATATTTGTTTTGATTAATTGAACCTCTAGACCAGGGGTTGGCAATAGGTGGCCTGCAGGCTGGATGTGGCCCACAAGCATGAAAAATCTGGTCCATGAGGTTGTTTGAAATTTAATAAACTATAATGAAAAAAAAAAAAGCTTCTCTGGCGAGCTTTATTTACATTTCTCTTCTTTCTCTCCGTCGTGTGTATGTTTCTGTGTGTGTCAGACAAGTTGCTGGTGCCATCTAAGTGGGTTCAGGTGCACTGGAGTGGAGACAGAGCCACGCTCACACTCACACACCTCAACAAAGAGGACGAGGGTCTTTACACACTTCGCGTCATCACCAAGTCTGGCTATGAGACACACTCTGCCTATGTCTTCGTCAGAGGTAAGGTCAGACTTAAAACTAATCAAATGAAAACACACAATTTAATTCTTTTCTGGTCTGTGATCCTAGTGCCTGAGTGACCAAGTCAACTTTCTGCATGCATTCATTCATACATTAAATTTACATTGTCATTCATGTATAGTATGTATTGTTGCTGTCAGGCACAGAATCTTTTCTGTTCTTTAAATTTTGCCAACATTTCATGATAAATGGACAAATAGAAATGCTCCATAATTACCTGGATTTTTTTTTTACATTGACATCCATTAAAAAATAAAAAGATTTTCTTTCTTGTTTTACAAAGTTACCATTTAAAAGATGTGAGGCACTTTTTGCATGATAGTATATATACATGTGTGTGTGTGTTAGTCATGTCAGTAATGACATGTGTCCCTGCTTGTTTGAGTCTTTGACATCTGTGTTGATGTTAGGTTAAATAATGTAAGTGAAGGTCAAACAAAGGTTTTTGACCAGACTGTGTGTGTGTGTGTGTGTGTGTGTGAGTGTGTGTGTGTGTCCATGAATGACCCGTTGCAGCTGGCAAGTCATAGCAACTGTCCACTTCCCGTCGAATGGACATCTTAAATTTAGAACATGCAGATAACACACACATCACACACACATACAGTGGCTCAGGCAGCTGTGGAAAAACTGATAGCAGGCCTTTTGCTGTTGTCTGACTCCAACTAAGCTGCATGACCTTATGCTGGTCCACCATACATCCACAGAGACTGTGTCCGTGCAGGATATTCTTTCAATTCTGTGTAAACTTAAATGGTTAATTCTGTTGAAGTGGGAACATAATAGTGCATGATGTAATATTGCATCAGGAAAAGCTATGAGTAACAGAATGTGGACTAAACATTGAACATGTGTGTGTGTGTGTGTGTGTGTGTATGTGTGTGTCTTTGAGGGTCTCCTTTGGTCTCGTGTTTCATTCTAATTTTGTCTCTATCTCCACTGGCTGTGTGTCTGGAAAAGCTCACATTAAGTAGCAGTAAGAGCCCTCTGGAGAAATGTCATTTAAAATCTGTCTTAATCCTACACATTTACACAGTGCAACAAATTCAGCAGCCAACACACGTATCCAACATATTTTACATTTAAAATCTGCACTGTTGTATTTAAACATCTGCAGAACTTAAAAATAATCATTTTGTATTTGTAACATAACATGAATCACAGAGATTTGTGTAACCAGTAGTGATGGGTCTAATGACCCTGAAACCTCGACACATGCGCCGAGCTGTCAAGGCGAAACCCCGTGTTGGTGCGCGTATCAAGTTAAGGAAAACCACGTGACCGATACACTTCCTGTATCGTTTGGTAGCGATGGGTCTGACGACACTGGAACCTCAGCGCATGCACCGAGCAAACAAGGCGATCCCCTGTGTCAGACCGCGTATCATTTTAAGGAAAACCACGTGACCGATGCATTTCCTCGCGCAGTTGCTTGCAATGACTTTCTAAGTCCAGCAGATGTCGCCATTAAGTGATACAGCAACACAGTTTCAACACAGTGTCGATACAGTTTGGGAAATGTGCCATACACCCAATGAGGTTTCATCTGCCCATCACTAGTAACCAGTACCATGCTTTTTACACTATAAGGCGGATTTAAAAATCCTTTCATTTTCTCAAAAATCACCAGTGAACCTTATGTTTCAGTTTTACCAGTCAGGTTGTAAGAAGAAGTATAGCCACTCTGCTGAAGTACAGCGTTATACAAGAGTTTCAGTGAAGTTTCCACCAGCAGTATTAGCATAAGACGCTAACCGTTTTATCATTCAGAGGTGAGGATCAGCCTGTAGTCTGCTGCTAACCATGGATAGCACTGTCGGTGCAGCTTTAGCATTACCCACGAACCGTGCTAAGCGCTAGCTCTTTTGCCATTCACAGGTGAGTAGTCTGTTTTTTTACTGTGTTAAAACAAGTGATGCGGGACAAACCGCTACTTAATATACTTAATATACTTAATACTCGGGGTTCCTCAGTGTAGCGCTGAACAGAAGCGCTTTACTCACCCAAAAAAATAATTTTCAGGAGAGAAATCTGTGTTTAAACATCCAGCGCTTGTTTAAATGTAAAGGAAAATAACATTTTGTTTAATTAAATTAGCTTAGCTTTACAGGTGAGACTAGGGCTGAACGATTTTGGAAAATAATCTAATTGCAATTTTTTATCTATAAATTGCGATTTAAAATGCGATTTTTTTAATGTCTTCTCAAGTATTTTTCAACAAACAGAAGCAATAAATCAATTTGTTTAGTAATAAACAATGTCAGATTTATTTAAAGCACAGATAACAATAAAGCAAACAAATCTATGCTTTTCCTTTTCACCATTTGTTTTGTTTTTTTTAATAGAAAAATAAATATATAAATAGCTTTTCCTTTTCACCATTTTTTTAAATAGAAAAAATAGATATAAAAAAGTAAACTTACTGCTCTCCAGCTAGTAACATCATAAAAAAATAAAGTGCAAAAAACATAAAGAGAATCTGCTTTAACCAACTCGTTATTTTCTGTATTTGAAGATGCAGCACTGGTCGTTGGCATTTTAGCCTTGCAAATACCATACGAGGCTTTGTGATGTTTTTTTTGGGGCGTTTTCACACCTGTAGTTCATTTCTCTGGTCTGAATCAGTTAATGAGTTTGTTTACTTGGAGCGCTTTCTCGCTCTGTTCGGTCTGGTTTCACATAGGCATAAATGTAAACGCACCAAAATGCACATCAATAAACCACGCGAGCAGCCTGTGTCCTCTGATTGGTCAGAGCTGTCTGACACGGGAGTACGTTAAATATAAATATACGAAAAAAGTAAATACAGCGAGAAGATTTTGTGTTTCTACGTGCAGCGCAGATTTATACATAATAAACAGAGTCACGCGGCTGTGAGCGGTGAATACAGCGCAGACGGCGCGAGCATGGAGACAGTGTTTGTTCACAGCTGTGGTAATTAACGTTATCCACCTCCTCTAGCTGGTCTCGGTTCGGTTCTTTTGATCCGCACCCGAGTGCGATTACTGTTTTCACACCTGCTCAATCGAACCGCACTAAAGTTACAAACGGACCAGACTTCGATTTAACCAGACCAAACAGTGCTGGTGTGAAAGTGCGCTGTGTTGACTTCACTTCTCCACCTCCCTGCCTCCTGCTCGGGTTTGCTCCGCTCGTCCTCGGCTCGGCTCGCTCCCAAGTCACGTGACCAGTCAAATCGCAGCCTGTGCGGTTAGAGAATCTCATTTTAAAATATCGCGAGATAATCGCAAATGCAATTAATCGTTCAGCCCTAGGTGAGACCTGCTGAATTATAAGGGAAACAGGGCGACACGCCTGTTCCTTAGTAGCGTTGCATAATGCGCCTTATAATCCAGTGCACCCTATGTATGAAAAAAGACCAGAAAATAGATGTTCATTGATAGTGTGCCTTATAATGTGGTGTTCCTTCTAGTGCAAAAAAATTGTTATCTCAAATTTCTTATTATCTTCGGGCTTTTGTGTGTTTGTGTGTTTTAGATTCTGATGCGGAGGTTGCAGGAGCTCCTGGTGCACCTCTTGATGTGTACTGTCAGGAAGCCAATAAAGACTATGTCATCGTTACTTGGAAACAGCCTGCTGTGGATGGAGGGAACTCCATTCTCGGCTACTTTGTGGACAGGTACATACAGGCACAGTTCTGGTTACTTCACTATATATATGTATATCTACACTGATATGGCATAAGTCATTGGATAAATTTATGTAAATGGATCAAAATGTATCATAAGTGTTATTTCAGGGGATTACTTGGAAATTCCCACACCTTTATGATATTAAACTCTTGCCAGCATACTCATGATAAGGTGACATTAAATATCAGAGCTCAAGCAGGGCCTTGTAATGCATGCCAAATGGATAGGACAAGTCATTTCCGAAGCTGTGCAGGCATTTAACATTCCTTGGTCCACGTGGTTTCATATATTCATATTTTCATATACATATTTTATAATATTTTTTTCCTGAGCTATGAGAACTGGCATATCAGTGTACAATTTCATTTGTACACTCAATAACAAAGTTTTTATAAGATGTTAAAAAAATACTGTGATTGAATGAATTAAAGTATAGCCAAAATTACAAATAATAAAAAAATAAAAAATAAATAAAGCATATTTTTAGTTTTATTGTAAAAATGATTTAGTAGATGATTTAAGCAAAGCATGATAAAAAAAGCTGGATACAAATCAGAAGTGATCAGAATTTTTTTATATTTTGAAAACATATAAAGAACATCTACTAGATAGAAAATTATGTTTACAAAATAAATTAAAAATGAGAAAAAGAAAGCAAAGTCCTAATTGAAGAGCATGAAGAAAATGAATGAGAACACGGAGCTAACTAACATAATATCAGTTCCGTTAAGAGACTAAATTTAGACAGGAGGAATGCAAACGCACAGACATTGACAAAATACATGTGCAGACAGTGATGACTGAACGGGATCACACATGACCTACATGTGAACATGATGAAAGGTTTTGAAGACAGAACAGAAGTGCAACTGGAACAGAGCCAAGACTGGACATAGCTGTAACACTTCATGGACATATGATATGTCACTTATAATACAAATACTTTGCACATGAAATACTTTATGACAAATGAGTCATGAAGAAACAGGCTCAAAACATTCTTCTCACCAACAGGCAATACCAGTAACATTTAGACCCCTACTCACTGAATGTATGTCTTTCATAATATTAAAGATATTTTGTTTTATTGTAAACATATTACATCAATATCAGTTTTCCCTTACAACAGCTTCAAAGTTGTTTATATGGTTTACTTAATTACTTTTATGTAATTTAGCTGAAACTACACAAGACTGTTCGCAAGAACACATTAAAAGTCATATTTTTGTAAAATCCTGTAATATTACTCTGTTGCTTTAATCAAAATGATTTTCTTTGTTCTATATCTATTAATTTGTAAAACAAGGTTCCTATACACGCATGGAAAGTATGGAATTTTATTTGATAAATTCCCAGGTATTGAAAAGTATGGGAAACGAAAACTATTGTACAGACAAATATTTGTTTCCAAGACTAGTAGTAACAATATTGTTCTCTAAAACATAACTTTAAGAATATCTCAAAAAATGGATCGATCTGTTTTTTGAAAGAGCTGGGCCGCACAGCTGTGAGAATGTTTGTGTTAGAGCACACAGTAGGCATCCCAGAAACCATACATCCCCTTTAGGCAGCGGCATCGACAAATGGAATGAACAGCCCCCTGCTCTTATCCTCTCTCATTCCAATTTTAGGGCCGACCAGGTGTCATCAATTTCACTGATGCTTCGACAGACAGGTGATGTCCATGCTGTTCATGCGTGGGCTATTTAAAATTCCTTGTATGATCATTGACAGAACTCATAATTGGTGAATTACATTCTAAGGTTGAATATGGATCTGAAATGCAAAACGCAGACTTTGTGTAAAATCATTTGACATTTCCAACATGGGGGAGGCAGCAGTTTTAAGGCATTTTGCTCACACACCGAGTGAAGAACTGTTTACTGAAATGTCCACTAATTTTTTTTACACAGCTGTCTGCAAACTAGGGTCTGAAAAAGTATGGAATTCTGACATTTTAAATGTATAGGAACCCTTAAAAAACTGTTTGTGTAGAGCTAAAAGAAAAGGTAGCATTATTTGTTTACACCAGTGGTGTAAAAGTGAATTATACTCTATTGTACTCTAAAGTGAAGGTACGCTGTACAAAAAATATGTTGCTTTAAATGGCCATGTTTGACTGCCAGAAAAATATAAGTAACTATAGAAAAAAGTCTTTGTGTGTTTAAATGACTTTGGATATGCATAATTTTCTAGGCCTGATTTTTAGTTTTGATGTATTTTGTGTTATTTTAAAATGTAGAAAAGGGTTTGATGAGAATTGTTATGTCCAGTCTTTTAATTAATAGCATTTCCAAAGGAAGTGCAGTTTCCCCTGATAGCAATGCGCCATTGTACCTTGTATGTATATTTTTCTTTTTTTTTGTCTGTCTAGGTGTGAAGTTGGTACCACTCACTGGTCTCAGTGCAATGACACTCCAGTGAAGTTCGCCCGGTTCCCTGTCACTGGTCTGGTAGAGGGCCGCAGCTATGTTTTCCGTGTGCGCGCTGTAAATAAATGTGGCATGAGTCATCCTTCTCGTGTGTCCGAACCCGCGGTTGCCATGGACCCTGCTGACCGTGCTCGTAAAGGTGTGAACATGCAGCCATGAATAACATTAATAAAATTATCACCACTTTTTTTATTTGGGTATCACTGCTCATAAATCTAATTCATTATTTATATGCAATTACCACTAGTTATGCAAGATAACTTACATAATAGGGAAAACTACATTATGATATTTGTAAAAAGACAGCTAAAGTTAAATGAAAAACTAATGGAGGAAGAGAGAACAATATACACTGCTCAAAAAAATAAAGGGAACACTCAAATAACACAATAAAACTCCAAGTAAATCAAACTTCTGTGAAATTAAACTGTCCACTTAGGAAGCAACACTGATTGACAATCAATTTCACCTGCTGTTGTGCAAATGGAATAGACAACAGGTGGAAATTATTGGCAATTAGCAAGACACACTTAATAAAGGAGTGGTTCTGCAGGTGGGGACCACAGACCACTTCTCAGAACCTATGCTGTCTGGCTGATGTTTTGGTCAGTTTGGAATGTGGGTGGTGCTTTCACACTCGTGGTAGCATGAGACGGACTCTACAACCCCCACAAGTGGCTCAGGTAGTGCAGCTCATCCAGAATGGCACATCAATGCGAGCTGTGGCAAGAAGGTTTGCTGTGTCTGTCAGCGTAGTGTCCAGAGGCTGGAGGCGCTACCAGGAGACAGGCCAGTACACCAGGAGACTTGGAGGAGGCCATAGGAGGGCAACAACCCAGCAGCAGGACCGCTACCTCCGCCTTTGTGCAAGAAGGAACAGGAGGAGCACTGCCAGAGCCCTGCAAAATGACCTCCAGCAGGCCACAAATGTGCATGTGTCTGCACAAACGGTTAGAAACCGACTCCATGAGGATGGTATGAGGGCCCAACGTCCACAGATGGGGGTTGTGCTCACAGCCCAACACCGTGCAGGACGCTTGGCATTTGCCAGAGAACATCAGGATTGGCAAATTCGCCACTGGCGCCTTGTGCTCTTCACAGATGAAAGCAGGTTCACACTGAGCACATGACAGACGTGACAGAGTCTGGAGACGCCGTGGAGAGCGGTCTGCTGCCTGCAACATCCTTCAGCATGACCAGTTTGGCAGTGGGTCAGTAATGGTGTGGGGTGGCATTTCTTTGGAGGGCTGCACGGGCTGCATGTGCTCACCAGAGGTAGCCTGACTGCCATTAGGTACCGAGATGAGATCCTCAGACCCCTTGTGAGACCGTATGCTGGTGCGGTTGGCCCTGGGTTCCTCCTAATGCAGGACAATGCTAGACCTCATGTGGCTGGAGTGTGTCAGCAGTTCCTGCAAGATGAAGGCATTGAAGCTATGGACTGGCCCGCCCGTTCCCCAGACCTGAATCCGATTGAGCACATCTGGGACATCATGTCTCGCTCCATCCACCAACGTCACGTTGCACCACAGACTGTCCAGGAGTTGGCGGATGCTTTAGTCCAGGTCTGGGAGGAGATCCCTCAGGAGACCATCCGCCACCTCATCAGGAGCATGCCCAGGCGTTGTAGGGAGGTCATACAGGCACGTGTAGGCCACACACAATACTGAGCCTCATTTTGACTTGTTTTAAGGACATTACATTAAAGTTGGATCAGCCTGTAGTGTGTTTTTTCACTTTAATTTTGTGTGTGGCTCCAAATCCAGGCCTCCATTGGTTAATAAATTTCATTTCCATTGATGATTTTTGTGTGATTTTGTTGTCAGCACATTCAATTTTGTACAGAACAAAGTATTCAATGAGAATATTTCATTCATTCAGATCTAGGATGTGTTATTTGAGTGTTCCCTTTATTTTTTTGAGCAGTGTACAAATAAGTTTTATATTTTAAATGTAATTTCACTCTTTGTCTCACATTGTCATTTTCTACCCTCTGCATTTGTCCTTTTTTCTTTACTCATGGAAGGAGCCTCTGCCCCATGGACTGGTCAGATCATTGTGACCGAAGAGGAGCCTGTCGGTAAGTAGAGCTCTTCGATTTGCATATGTGCATGCAGTCCAAACCCATTGGTGCCTAGGCAAAAAAGCAGTTGAGAACATTTTCCATTTCCATTGCGGATAATGCTAAACTAAAGAAGCAATTAAAAAAAAAATAGCATCTCTGGAATAAATCCATATCTCATGATAGATTTTCTGCCACTCAAAATCATCAGCTGTTTAACCCCTTAACACTACAAAGCGTTATTACATACTAAGGCAGGGGTCTGTGGTTCTAGTCCTGAAGGTTGCAGTTTATTGCTTATCTGCTGTATTATCTGCTGTTTAGTAACTACAGGAACTACAAAACATGTGTAATGACACTTTTGGCCTGCCAAGGGGTTAAACCGCTTCAAGGTATTACATATTGGTAATGATCAACAACACTCATTGCCCTTCTACAGCTATGTTTTCTGTAATCTTTGTGGTGTGTACGCGTGCATGTACTGACAGCAAAAACACTCGTCTCATGCTGGTCTGCATGAATAAAAATGTTCTGATATGAGATGCTGCTTCTTTGGCGATGCTCCTGCACAGTGAAATGCCATGCCATGCAAACGGCAGAAGCTTTGGCGATTCTTCAGGTTGTAAAGTTGTGTGTAATCTTGTGTGTGAAAACAAACCAACAATAATAAGCCCCTCCTTTAGCGAAGCCCAGAATCGGTCCTGTGTGCAGACTGATTTATTTGTGACAAGTATGAAAACACCCTTAAAAGTAGGTTGCAGAAGAATAAGAGTCTACTACAATCATAAAATATCATCATGGGACCTACAGGTGTCTCTTTCCACTGTTGTTGTCAAAATACAAAATTCATCTACCATTAGTAAGAAACTGCATAAGTTTGATTTTCATGGGCGATGTAGAAAGAGAAAAACAAACAAGATTCATCTGTCAAAATCACAATCTTCACATGGTTTTCTTAATAAAAATTTTAGAGTTTCCTCCTTGCACACAATGGAAATCTAAATTGTGGAGTCTCTTTTTGATGGTAGATTCTGTACTTTGACATCAACAATGGCTATAGAGCTACCAGAGTTTGTGTTTATGTATGTTAAAAAGACAATGATTTTCATGGGGTCACTGTATCTGTGACTTCTCCAGAGGGTGTGGTTCCTGGCAAACCACGTGACTTGATGGTTACTGAGTCAACCAAGACCTATGTGGTGCTGAGCTGGAAGCCTCCAGGCGAGAAGGGACATGAGGGGGTCATGTACTATGTTGAGAAGGTTAGAAACCCCTGTAACGTCTGATTTACATTTCCTACACAATCCACCCCCCCATATTCCTTCTTTGTGTTCGATATCTTGTCAGCAGAACGCATGCAGTGTCTGAAGGTATGAATGTGTGCACGTGTATGTTGCAGTGTGTGTCTGGCACAGACAGCTGGCAGCGTGTGAACACCGAGATTCCGGTGAAGTCTCCACGCTTTGCACTCTTTGACTTGGCTGAGGGGAAGTCCTACTGTTTCCGTGTCCGATGCTGCAACTCTGCTGGTGTGGGTGAACCCTCAGATCCCACTGAGGCCACTGTAGTGGGAGACAAACTGGGTGAGAAGAGCTCTTTTTAGATATCTTTAGGTCTCCTTAACGTGAGACGTAGTAGTATTTAGCAACAATCTAAAGTAGCTGGTGTGTCCAGCTGTGTCCATTGGCTTTAGTTCATATTAAACAGCGTTAAACAGTTTAATATCCTTTACCTTCCAGACATCCCGTCAGCTCCAGGTCGTGTGATACCCACCCGTAACACAGACACTTCTGTAGTGGTGGCGTGGGAGGCGTCACGTGATGCTAAGGATCTGGTGGGCTACTACATTGAGAACAGTGTTGCCGGTAGCAATGTTTGGGAGCCCTGCAACAACAAACCTGTCAAGGCCACCAGGTACATCAATTCACTTAGACAAATATCTAAACACAATAACTAACAAAATTTTTCAAGCCACAGAAAGCGAGAAGGACCCTGAAGACATAGGGATTTATTTTAGTGATCGATTGGCCCTGAACTGAGCATCACCCAGATTGATTTAGGGCGTCAGTGTTTCTTTGCTATTGTGAGTAAAAGACATGCACTAATTCTCTTAATTAATCAATGGTGTGTTTTGATGTAACGTAAAATAGCTTCCGCACTCTTGTATTGAACCGAATGAAATACAACATTTACAAGTAATTCATTAATTAACCAATTATTTTCCTTAAAATTAAAACCCTTTTTGGCAAGATTTACACCATTTTATGCACACACATGAAAAAAAATGTTTTTACACATGGGAGCTAAGGCAGTGCAGCTAGTGACCTAGCTAGCTAGCTAGTGTTTTTAACAGTTTTATACCTGAAAAAAGGGAGAGAAAAGATCAACCCACAGGAAGAAGCAGTTTCCTCACTTATGTATTAAACCGAATGAGGACAAGCCGTGCGGGTGCTCCCCCTACTGGACCGTTCAGACATTTATCTACAGCAAAGCTTTGATATATCTAGAATTTATTCAGATTTATCTTCAGAAATTGAAGTTTTAGAACTTTTAAACTAAAATTAACAATTCTGTTCCTGAAAACATAAAATAATACTTTTGTGAATGACCACAAACAGTGACTTCAACAACAAAAAACACTTGTCACAATAAAAGTCTTTTAATAAGAACTCAAATCTTCTTCAGAGTGAATGATTTATTAAATAATTATTAAATTATTAAATCTTTTTAATTATTTAATCTACTATTAAATGAATTTCTTCTTTTTAATTATCTATAGTATTTTTTTAACATACTACATTTTAGTGTTGTAAAAGTGTTCGAGCAGGTCATTTACGGGAACAGGCATTTTATTTTATTGACTGTTGTCAGGGTATTAATCAGTAAGTGGCGTTAGTTTCTGTGTTTTCCATTGCCAAGATAGCAATACAGCAGAAATGTAAACAAACACATCTCATTACAAAACCGCCACACCCAAAACCGCCATATATATATATATATATATTTGTAAGCTGTGTCACTGTTTAAACAGTGCAGACTCAAGGTGTGAAAATAAACTTTTGGTGGCATATAACATAGCGCCTTGTGCAGGGTGTAAGATAGGGCTTGTTGTCTTGCAGTAGATGTTGTGCACAATGAAAGTTATTTCACAGATTTTGTGCCACTGGAGCTGTGTATGGGAGTGTATCTCAAAATCCTTAAAAAGTCTTAAATAGTTTTTTTTTTTAAAGGGCCTTAATTTGTCTTAAAATATCTTAAATCCATTTCCCAAAAGTTTAAAAAATGCCATAGACCGTAAATACAATCATAGTTTTATTTTTGCACATGTGAATTTTGCAGTTTTTAAATTTGTTAAGCAAGTTAGCTGACTGGTTTAATGGTAAACTGAAGTAAGTGGAACCAACAGCATTATTTATGGCTCCAAGGGTCACTATTTCCAGGTATGTTCATTTCATGCTTTTACATAGCATGAGTTTGATAACCCTCATTTTGCACTGAACTCTATTATCAGTGTACAAACTGTTTTTTTTTTTTGTTTGAAATATTGGTTTGCCAGAAAAAAACAGGAGTCACAAGCTTACTATACATGGGTATGCAGGGTTAACATTCACTATATTGTGATGCATTGCGATAAGTAATATTTTGTGATTTTTAATTTGATAAAATTTTAGGAAAACTGTCCTATTGTAAAATCCCACTCATATGCATAAAATCAGAGAAAAATAAAAGCATTGTATTTATTCAATGAGTACAGTGTACAGTACTACTATACTGTAATATATTTGGCTGGATATAAACTACATATATGGACAAAAGTATTGGGACACATGCTTATTTATTGTTTATTCATAAAACATGGGCATTAAAAAGGCTTATCCACCTTTTGTTGGAGTACCTGTTTCTACTGTCCAGATAAGTGCACCGGATTATAAGGCACACTATCTATAAACGTCTATTTTCTGATCTGTTTTCATATATAAGGTGCACCAGATTATAAGGCGATTTTAAGAGAGTTAAGTAAAGCTAAGCTAAGTAAACAAAACTTAAAAAAAGACTTTCTTTTAAAGTCAAAGTGCTGGATGTAAATCTACACAGATATCTCTCCTAAAAACTGTCTATTTGGGTGAGTAAAGCACTTCGTTTATTTACAGTAAGCTTAGATTCACAAATTTCTCCAGCACTAGGCTGGAGCATTAGCATTAGCAGCTAACCGCTCCAACTGTGCTAGCCGGGGTTAGGAGCAGGCTACAGGCCAATAATACTCCACTCTGGAGTATTATTCATCTTAAATCTTTTATGAAAATATATGTATACAAAACTGCATATATATCACTCAGCTGTAATTTATTGTTTAAAGCTTTCTCTAGCTAATCTTGTGGCAATGTTTTTGGTTAGAGGTAACTCTCAGAACGTAACAGTTCTTTAGGAAACGTTGCCAGCCCAGTGTGCTTTCTCTTACTTTGTGTGGCATGGAACCAAACCATTTATCAAGTCCAAGTTATTAGCCAGTCCGAGCAACATGCACTGTGGTAGGGTTCTTAGAAGACCAGAATACGTCAGTTACAAACAGCCAATTATTTATTCCTAACAAATTATGACATGCTTTTTCACTTTTTTCCTGTGTGCAGGTTTATATGTCATGGCTTGACGACAGGTGAGAAGTATGTTTTCCGTGTAAGAGCAGTTAACGCTGCTGGAATCAGTGAGTTCTCACAGGAGTCTGAAGCCATTGAAGTTAAAGCTGCAATTGGTGAGTCAACACTCTCGAAAAACATGTTTTAAATATAAATATTTATTTTTATATATCATAAGACTAAAAGCTGAATAAAGGCAGTGTTCCTTGTTTCTAAATATGTCCAAATCTTTTACAATAACAATATGATTATTAGTAAATTTCTTTACCTGAGAACATGTTTTCAGCTCCGTACACCATCAGCATTCCGATTCCCGCTGTGTTCTGCCCCATCGTTCCACACTATCACTTTCCACATTTTCTGCTGCCGAGGCTGAACCCACATACCCTGCAGATCCACTTGTGTCTCTTCCAGAAGGCGGGGTCAGGACTTGTAGGCTTCCTCTAGTTTGGGTCGCAAGTGATCCAACGTAGCGGTGACTACAAAACCAGCTCACCCGCACTCACCCACCCCCACCCTATCTCCTCACCTCAGTGTTCTCAACCTTTGCCCCATTACAGCACAACTCTGCATCTCTTACTCTTGTACTTTACCCATAATGCCTTTCTCAGCTAAGCCATTAACTTTGATGCTTTGTGCTGAGCTGCATGCTCTATATTCCCTTAAGAAAAAACACACAGACAACTAAACCCAGGTTCTCTTCTGAGAAGCATCTGCTTAAGTCTTGTTTAGCAAATATTGGGCCCTCTTACACCCTGCTTAAGGCGCATCGTAATGCGCATTGCTACTGTATACCCTGTCAACAGTGTGTGTTCGCACCTTGCGTCTGCATCGCTTAAATAGCAAAGACACTTCTGAATAAAGCTAATAAGCGTGGTGCTACACAGGTGCAACACTGACTGATTAGAACCAGGACAACAGTCAACAGTCAGGCAACGAAGGTGCACCCCACTCGTTACACGCACAAGGGCGCACAGCAGTGCACAAACCCAACTTTTACATCAACAATATTCAGGGTACTAAATAAAATAACATTTTTGTTTCAATAAATGAACATAGTCTTCTTTTCCTTTCCTTGCCCCTTTTCCTTTGAGGATGTAAAGAACAGATGCAAGGATAGGATGAGATGACTCTGGAATTTATTAATTCAGTATCGTGTTCACCACCTGTTATTAGATGTGTAGGTACCCTATGGAAAATGGAAAATTGTGTTTATGTAGTTTAATAGTGAACCTTAAACACTGTTATCACATCACTTTCAAACTTTTGTCAAAAAATACTACTATTATGCCACAAATCGAAAAACAGGTTGCTCCTCAAACCAGGCCTCATGACCACAGCTTTACCTGTTTTATTGTCCCCAGAGAGAAGCACAAAAGCAGCACAGGGTATCTGTGCAGGGCTAAAGGCTAATCCTAGTCAGTTTTTTATCTTTTTAGCTTGAAAGTTGAAAGTGTTTTGTGTTTTTCAATCATAAGACATTCCTTGTAAAATAAAAGTGCATTTAAGAATATTTTTAAAAAGTATATTTACCTTGGAAGAGTATATACTTTTACTATATAAATTAATACGTACTTAAATACATACTAAATGTACTATTTTGAAAATACATATTTAACAACTTAAGTATATTTCAGTTGTAATTAAACTAGATTTAAATGCAGCATAAAAGCATTAGGTTGTGCTTTTGAGTGTTTTTTTCATATATCTGTGAACTGAAGTAGACTTAAGTATGTGTTTTTTGTTATCATTTTTAATACACTTAATGTATATTGTAAATGTACTATTTTGCATATTGATGCACATATTGTGTACCTTAATGACACTGGGAAATAAAACTACACTAAAGTGCAATATACGCAGTATTTAATGGCAATATATATATATTTTCTATCAACAAAATGTGTAATTTAAATGGATTTGATGGATGGAGATTTGAGGAAATAGAAGAGAAAGTATGTTTAATGTGTGTTGTCATTTAGTATATTAAATAGAAAATGCACTTTTAGTATTCTTTACCTAATTTAAACATAACTTTAATGTTTAAACTATACTTCCTTTTTTTGACAAGGGACCACAGGAAAAAATGTCAGCACTATTGAGTAAGATTCTAGAATAAGTACAACAAAATACAGTATCATAAACTTGACAGCCAGAGTAGAGCCTGTCAAATATTTCACAAGCCCACCATGAAATAAGAGTTGCAAATACACATGTAAACTGCATCATTCTTTTCCTTACCAAAGTCACATATTTACAATTTCTCTTTCAAAGAGAAATGCTTTCTACTGCACCTTTAAATATCTGCTAATATAAAACACTATCCTATTACTACTTTATTTGAATGAAATAATTAATCTATATTAATGCCTCAGTGTCTAAATTTTAAAACTTATTTAAATAATTTCAAAATTACCAAAACAACCATTTGTTGTTAAATCCATATATTCTTGTGCCTATTAGGAACAGGGATAAGTTTAAAAAGTACAAATTGCACCAATTTAGCAAAGCCACAGTTTTAAACATGTGTATCTTTATTATAAATTGCAAAAACAATATGGTTAAGTTAAAAAATTTGTCTATGAGAGATTTTGTATTGTTTGAATGTTAAGTTTAGTATATATACTTACCCAAATTCTTGGAAGAGGTCACTGGGTCCTGTTGACAGAGATCTGTGTGTTTTTTTTTAATGAAGGTTAGCACAAAGCCATGCTACAATCACTCTATCATTCACTCTTGCATGTATACATTTTACTTTCCTCCCTTTTTTGACTATTACTTCTTTATCAATCGTACTCAAGCCCTTACACTACTTCCTTATGTATCTCTCCTTTAATTTATTTTCCTTTTCTTTGTTTTTTTTGCTGCTCATTTGGCATGCTGCCTTTTAGATGCCTCTCTTCAGCCATCTTGTCTTCATTTTTCACCTGTTGTCAGATGAAGACTTGAAGATGTTTTTTCCTCTTGTAATGACCCTTTTCTTTTTTCTCTCATTAGTAACTGATAACTGGCTGTGTATAGTGTGTACCTGCATGCTTCTGCTGAAAACTGAAAGCATATCTTAATGAAAAAGGAGACGTTACTTATGAATGTGTGTGTAGATATAATGCAGTAGTCTGGGTAGAACTGTAGTAGTCTGGATTTTTAGGCTAATGTGTGTGACTTGTATTGAGTTCTGTTTTGTTTTTCTCTTGCTGTTCCCTGCTAACTCCTATAGGGGGCGGTATTCCTCATGGTGTGTTTCTGGAGTCGGGGGGTAACACGGTTGGACTAACCCAGCACAGTCCGTGCGGGGAGGGCAGGCATGCGCCCCCTCGCCCCCCTGCTACCACGCCGCTAACTCTTCTAGCTAATGTTAGCAAGGGGGCCAGGGGAGGGGCTGATAGCGCAGATCCCCAGGGGCCTCTGAGTGTACTCAGTAAATGCAGACGGGTTAAAAGAGGCAGTGTAACTTGGGCACCTGACCCCAGCTATGAACCGGCCACTGAACCTGGCACCAGTCCCAACACCAAAACAGGCAGTGAACCTGGTGCAAGGCCGGTGGCCGAGCAGGTCTGTAACAATTCCACCGAAAGGGCAAAAGAATCCGTGACCGAAACAGACACAGCAGAGCCGGAAAAACGTAAGTCCTCAGTAGACTGTTCTCCAGAACACGCGAGAAACAGAGAGCGAGAAACAGAAACAGGCCGCAGAGGCTCAGGTGAGGGTGTGAAATGTGAGTGAGATTTTTGCAACTCTCTGGAGCTCCACTCATCTTCATGCTTCCTCAGAGTTGGACTATTTCCCTGTTCTTTTCCCTTCTTCTTTTTCTTCTTCTTCTTTAAATTTTTTCTCTTCTTCTTCTTTATTTGGTCTTGAACATGATTGTTTCATATTTTTACATTTTCCTCATGTCATTCGAGCAAGTTTGACTGGAATGAATTCCATTACACGTTATCTGCCGCAAACACTATGGCCAATTGCTCTTCTTTTTTTGCATGGAGTGGTGTTAATTCACTGCGTTATTTCAACAGGTTGGAAATATAGTTAAATATAGTGAATATATAAATATGTGTTATATTCTTCACAGGTAAGTTTTTTAAAGGCCTGTTTGTGACACCTCTCTCACAAACACACACACACAAAGCTTGTTTACACCTTGCATCAACATTTGTTTTATGTTCAAATTGTTTCTAGATAGACAGTACTTTGACTAGTACTGTTCATTTTCCATTTACACTTTTTCACATTGTGTCCAGACAAAATCTGATTTCACCATCCTGGGTAAATAGCACTTCAATCTACACATTATGTTAAATTACACTGATCAGGCGTAACTTTAAAACCCAGAGACTGTAAAAAAAGATGGACGCCGTGTCTCCGTTCCCATTCATTCAATGAAAATGAAGGCAAAATCTTCCTCCATGTTGGCGATCCTGACACCCGATTCTGCGCAGTAGAGACCAGAGGAGGGAGAAAGACTGTGGAGAGACAGCCTATTCATTTGAATAACCCCGCCCCTGAGGGCTGCCTCGCGGTCACAGACTGCAGAGCGGGGCGGAGCGGAGCTGACGGTCTGTCATTGGTCCCGCCCATAACCAGCCCTTTTACAATAACCACACCTTTTTTGAATAGAGCTGAATAACGTTTTAAAAAACGAATTCTGTGGGGACATAAAAATTTGACAATATAAGCAGAGGTTACACTAGATGTTGTATTTAAATAAAGGAGGTAGAATTACAGTATATTGGAAAAAAACGTGATTGAAAGTTGTCTGTTTTGCCATTGAAACCTATGGGAATGGGTGGGGTTACACGGCTTTCTGAAACCGAACAGCAGGGGGTGCCCGACCTGTGATGGCTTCACTTTTGAAAGACGATGCTCTGTCCAGCTATACACAGTCTATGTTAAAACCACCTGCCTAGTACTGGTTAGGTCCTCCTCATAATCGGCGAAACAGCTCGGACCTATTAAGGCACTGGCTTCTTAAAACTTCTGTCCTGAGATTTTATGTCACCAAGATCATTTTAAGTCCTGTTACTTACAATGTGGGGTGTCCAGGAATGGCACCAGTAAGATTTTTGCCAGTTGGAGCACTGTTGATGGGTTCTGTCCACAGCATACAGGGAACATAGCAAAGGACCTGCAATATCTAAATCACAATTTGGCTTCTCTCAAACTTCTCTCAAAAGATTCTCAAGTTTGCAAATTCTTTCAACGTCCATTACATCACCTTTTGCAATTGGTTTTAAAGTTATGGTTGATCTGTGAACTTTAAACATGGTTTACCAAATGCTACTGCCTTTTTACCTGGCTTTTTGCATCGTCTGCCAAACATGTGTGCTGATCTAAGGTGTAAACAGCTTCAGAGTGGTTTTCTTGGCACCTGTACTCCACCACATGAAGCTGCCACGGCATCACCACACTCCCATTTTCAGCCACATTTGTATTTCAATCGCTTTGTTTTTCACTTTGCACTCTATCACAGTGTTGTTGGTATCGCAATAGTAGCTATACAACTATGACCTGACACCTTTACTGCCCTTTAAAATGGGTACTACAGGTATTGTTATAGATCATTTAGTCATTAAGTTTAATTCACTGTTCAAATTTCTATGAAGAGTATATATTTATTATATGATTAAAACATTTTACTACAGTCTACTTACAGCTATAAAGATTAAACTTAAAAGTAATATGAAGAATAATTTATAGTATTATATTGACAGTATCCGTATGCAAAGTACATACTAACTTGATTGGTTCATTTTCCCAGCCTCTCCTGCTCCACCTTTTGGCATCACTGTGCTGGAAAGCGTGCGGGACTCCATGGTGCTTGGCTGGAAGCAGCCTACTTTCATTGGTGGTGCCGACATCGTTGGGTACTTTGTGGATTACCGGGAGGTTATCGATGGAGTGCCTGGAAAATGGCATGAGGCTAACATCAAGGCAGTCAGTGACCGAGCATACAGGGTGAGTTCTGTTGTGCACGTCCCTGAAATCAATCTTAAACCCATTAAGACCAGTGTGTGCATCCACACTTCGCTCCTCCACCCTAACTTAAATTTAATTTTACAGTAGCAGTGAATTCTTTATAGTTCTTTAGTTGTAAAAAAAAATTACAAAAAAATACTTCTTTTTTTATTCAATTTAATTAAGTTTTTTCTGGATCTTCCCTTGTTCCCTGATTCTTAGAGCATTTTCACACTGTAGTTTGCTTTCTGGGCCGAATCAGTTGATTAGTTCAGTTAATCTACATGGATTTCTCTCCTGGAAACTGTTTATTTGGGTAAAGCGCTTCAATTCAAGAGACCTTGTTTGTTTATAGCTATGGTAAATATCTGGTAAAATGTGTTAATATGGTAAAAAAAATCAGGCTAAACTGCATCTGAACAGCTAAAATAAAAGAAGTATATTTTGTAGTCAGTTCAGATTGAGACTGGATCATTTTCTCATGACTGATTTCACACCTATTAAAAACAATGCACCAAGAGTACAAACAAACCAAAGCCCATTTAAACTGGACCAAATAGTGCTGAAATGAAAACACCCTTACTCACTAGTTAGGACTAACTGGGTGGACGAAGGCTAGCATATGCTTAAAGCCAGCCAACCACAAGCTTTCAAAAACTGCTAATGCACTGTGAGTGGATTGTTAAACATACTAGAGTGCTAACTGCTTGTTCAGATTTAATATAAAAAACAGGTCCTTTGTTACTTAAGTTAACAGACAATTAAAATGTCTTATTTTTCTGGTCGGTTTGAGGTGCTAGCTGTATCTTTTAATTTTTTTTTACTTAAATGTTTAATTTTTTAAAAGATGTGAAAAAGTATTTTTCCCCCACACATTTCTCTTTATATTAATAACAAAAAATAAGTCAGTTTTAAAGGGTTAAGATCAACTGTGCTTTTAATTGTTAAATTGTTTGTGTAAAATTCGATTATAACTGAATAATGAATTTCTTTCTGAATAGGTGTCAGAGCTAAAAGAGAATAGGCTGTATCAGTTCCAGGTCCGTGCTGCAAACATGGCTGGGGTGGGCATCCCGTCTTTGCCCAGTGCTACATTTAAATGTGAAGAGTGGACCATTGCTGTGCCAGGTTAGTGTGTTTGTTTGTGTAAGTCAGTGTGAGAAGAGATGAGGGAGATTTTTAGACATTTGCATTGTCATTCCTTTAATGGTTATGGTGGAATTTTAATTTCAGGACCCCCACATGACCTCCAGGTGCTGGAGGTGCGTAAGGACTCTCTAGTGTTGCTCTGGAAAGCACCAGTGTACCAGGGGCGTGATGCGGTCAATGGCTATTATGTTGACATCAAAGAGGCTGATGCAGACTTCGAGACTTGGAGAGGGGTCAATGAGAAAGCCACAAGCAAGAAATACATGAAGGTGTGTGTGTGTGTTTGTGTGTTTGTGTGTGTGTGTGTGTGTTAGCGAGTATACTTTTGAGCATATATAAACAAGCTTGGTGTCTTAAAATGAATTGACTGATGTATTTTCTTCATGGTTACAGATTAGGGATCTGAAAGATGGCGTTTCGTATGTTTTCCGTGTCCGTGCTCAGAACAAAGCCGGGGTGGGCAAAGCTTCTGAACCAACAGAGCCTGTGCTGGCTGAGACCAAACCAGGTACAAACCTTTAACTAAATGATCCTTCTAAACTTTGTTTAGACTCTAGGATTACATGGCGAAGATTGAAAAACAGTAATTTAGCATTTCATCCTTTTCCTATTAAATCAAGCCTAAAAAAAAACAGGGCTACTAAAGGTCTACTACATTTTAGGCTCTCTCTAGATTATTTATAGATGTTCCAAAAATTTAGCTTAAGTTTAGGCCGAAGTTAGGCAGGGCTCTAGTATGCGACCAAATTGATGTGACCTAATTTCTTAAAAGTGCAACCTTTTTTCCGGCCGCACCAGCACGAGCAGCCTGTAGCCATGGCAGCTAATCCACAATCCGCTACATGTCATAATAAAAGTCATCAGATGAGCTTGTAGATTTGCACTTGTAAACCAAGAACAGAAATGAAAATCTAATTTATTTTATTTTGACTTTATTTATTTGACTTTACTGGTTTGAAGCCCTTAAAACACTTGCACTTTTACATTTTTTTTTTTATTTATTTCATTCATCTTGAGAAATTTAAGCGTACCAATACATTTTCCAAATATTACTTTTCTTTTAGAATTGTGCTTTAAATAAAGAACTTTATGCTGACCAGATTGTTAGTTAATTATTTACAAGTCAAGGTTGCCTAGATGGACAGTGCTTAAAAAAGTCATCCTGTAAAACTTTAAGAAAAATTAAGAAAAAAAAATGGGCACACCAGTGCAACCATTGCAAAAAGTTAGTCTAGAGCCCTGTTAAGGGAAATACCCTGACATGCCAAAAGTCATGGAATAGAAGTATGTAAGATGATCATGAGGAGGTGTTATATAAAAGGGTAGCTTGGGAACACCCACGCCTGGACCTTGTAAAATGTTGAACCCTGGCTAGTGTGCTCATGGCAAGGCAATGTGAATTATTGAAGTTCAATTCAGGTCTGATAGTGGGTGCCAGATGGAGGAGACATTCTAATTCTGAAGTTCCACATTTATGGAATGTGCCATAAAATGTATTATCATCCACAGTAAACAGTGCAATGGAAGGTAATATTCATGTCCAACTGTGTCAAGCAAGAATTGTCCATGTGAACAGACAAGATATCCAGATCCAGAATGCAGCAGCACGTCTGGTCTTCAACCAGCCAGAACGGGCACATGTCACCCCGCTGCTCATTGAGCTCCACTGGCTACCAGTTGATGCTCGCATCAAATTCAAAACTCTTACAATCACCTACAAGGTGATGACAGAACAGCTCCTTCCTACCTGCACTCGCTCCTGAAGGCTTACGCTACCTCCGGGCCGCTGCGCTCCTCCAATGAACTTCGCCTCGCTTTACCAAACAAACATTCACACAAAGCAATCCAGACTGTTCTCATACAGAGTTCCCCAATGGTGGAACAAACTACCTTCCACTACCAGATCAGGAGAATCTCTCGCTATCTTTAAGAAAATCCTGAAGACAGAGCTCTTCAAAGAGCACTTACTCTCCTAACACCTCTAACACACTAACTACTTCTAACCTCATTTCCTTCTTCCCCTCCTTCACTTCTCTATCCCTTTATTTCCCTTCGACCTCCTTTAAGCCCTATCTAAAAATGGTTTATCTTAATTCCTATTACTTTTGTACTTGACTATTGTAAGTCGCTTTGGACAAAAGCGTCTGCCAAATGTAATGTAATGTAAAATATCCCACAGGTCAATGCAGTGTTTTTTGGCTTCCATAGAACATTTCAAATGTTACAAGACACAATACTAGTTCTGGTCCCTTGACGTTGGTATGTCAAAAGTGTGAATGTAAAGTAAATAGATATTTAGTTGATTGTGTTTTCTACGAAGCATCTAAAACATCTACAATAAAGCGTAATCAGAGAATTTGTTTTTCTTTTTTGTGTTTTAAATATTAAGAAAGCTCAATAGTATATTGTCACAATAAACTTTCTATAATTGCATTTCATTCTAAGCATATGGTAATAATCAGAAGAATCAAAAAATTTTATCAGAAACAAAATTGAACTGTTTCTCCCTCTCAGGCACCAAGGAGCTGGTTGTAGAAGTTGATGATGATGGCGTGATTTCACTGAACTTTGAATGTGAAAACCTCAACGCTGAGTCTAAGTTTGTCTGGTCCAAAAACTATGAGGAAATTACAGACTCTGCACGCCTTACCATGGAGACCAAGGGCAACAAGTAAGTGTGTTTTGTTTTGGCCGTGTTCTTTTCCTACATTTATTATTCATACGACTTTTTTTATTTATATGACTTAATACAATAGCTCTGGAATGTGACACGGTGTATTTTTTCATTGTAGCTCAGTTCAGTACAATTTTCCTTTTCAGGTCCAAAGCCACGTTTAATGCTCCTTCTGAGGATGACCTGGGCATCTACTCCTGCATCATCACACATACTGATGGTGCCTCTGCTAGCTACAACCTGACTGAGGAGGGTAAATTTATCCTCTTTTCTTATTTGCATAGGATACATGTTTCAAGATTCTGTATTGGTCGACCATCAAACTGCAGAGCTTGTGAAACAAACCTGTGTGAATTCCAGTGTGAGACCGTGATAGGTCCAGTATGAGTTGTCAAAGTTGAAGCAAATGGCAATGAAAGCATCATTTTTTACTGTTTTTTTTTTGTCTTATCACAGGCCTGAAAGAGCTGTTGAAGGTCAGCCATGACCACAAATTCCCTAGTAAGTACTAGACTGCATGACTACATTTTTCATTGAGTGTAGTAAGGATTTCTTCAGTTATCTGATTTAAATTGCCATTTAAACAATGTAATTTGACTTCTATATTAGATTAAGGGCTAAAATCAGATTTAGATATCTGATAGAGAGCTGGATTTTCCATCGTGATAAGTATTTTTCAGCACTAGTATACATTTACTCTGATTTCTTTGGGTTTTCTCAGTCCGTTCAACCAAAGAGGAAAGACCATATTTTTAAAAAAGCTTATATTCTGTTTTTCAGCAATATTTAAAAAAGTTTTAAGAATGGCAGCATTGTGTGCTATTGTAATATTAAAAGTATGAAGATCCACATTTACTGATAAATTGGGACCATTTTTACAACAGGAAGCTACTGCAACATGCTTTTATGAGAATACTGACTGTTTGCAACGTAAAAATGCAATTATTGACTCATCTTTTTGAAAAAAAGTTTTTTTTCTAACACACTCATTGTTTCTTCTAAAATCAGGGGTTTTGAAGTAATTTATTGTGATTTTGTTGGAGTAACTGCCACGACTGTTTATTGAAAGCTTTTTAGTAGATTTTGGATCATTGCTGTGATGACTTGATTGCATTCATTGAGATCAGTAAGTTGGATGATCATCAAACCACCTCATTCACAACTCAACAACTCATCCCTGAGATTTCAATTAAGCACCATCAATTTTGAGAACACCATTCCACTGCTCCACATCTTAATGCTGGGACACTTTATACCCCGTTAGCCTATGCCTTGCATTAGACATGGTGCTAATAGATTGATCTGTCCTATTTGATGTCTGAGAGTCCTATTCTTTTGGCAGTATTTCTCCACTGGGATTAGATAAGCTGTGTATGTGCGTTTATACAGTGTAACTTAATCTGTTTTGTCTGTTTGCAGTTATTCCACTTAAGTCTGAGCTGGCTGTTGAGCTGCTGGAGAAGGGTAGGGTTCGTTTTTGGCTGCAAGCTGAGAAGATATCTGCCAGTGGGAAAGTCGAATATGTCTTTAATGACAACATTATCAACCAAGGAGAGGTGAGCAGAACATGCCAATATAGATAATCAATCAGACAATAAACAATCAAACATGAAGTTTTTAATCATCTTTTAATGTATGTAACAATGTAAACCTGAAAGGTTTCTACAACTCAAAAATAAGTTTTCACATGATAGCATCGATATTCATATTCATATAAGGTACTGTTTCATTTGGGCATACTGACACTGTCATGCAAAAACTATATATTCTCAACATGGCAACTAGGGGTGTGCACAAAAATGTCACAAAAATTCTCAAAAAAAAAAACATATCATAATATTGCAATATTTTATTTTACAATTTAATGTATTTCAAATGTATTTGTTTTACATGTACATATTTACATTACATTTACATGACATTTATTTACATAAATTATTACAAAATCAGAGTCTTGGTAAATTACTGTTTACAAAATAGACAGACTTTTTAGTTTTTTAAGAGACCACTTAAAAATTATGCATTTCTTTGATTTTACCAAATTGAAAACCTCTGGAATATAACCTCTGGAACTTATAAACAGCAAAATCAGAGAAACTGATTCAGAAACTGAAGTGGTCCCTAAATTATTTTCCAGAGCTGTATACTTGAAATTAATCTCAAGAAGTTAATGACCAGGTAATGATCAATGTACATACTGCCATCTAATGTGATGACACTGAATATGGAAGCATCCTTTGTGTCAGTTTTAAAGAAGATTTTTTTTTATCTTTTTCAGAAATATAAGATGAACTTCGATAAGAATACCGGCATCATTGAGATGTTCATGGACTCGCTGCAGAAAGAGGATGAAGGAACGTTTACTTTCCAGCTCCAGGATGGCAAAGCCACCAACCAGTCCAGCCTGGTGCTAATAGGAGATGGTAAACACACTGTAACCTTATTTTCTTTAGCATAGCACAGTATTGTGTAGTAATTTTTGACAAGCGTGTGCACACACAGGCATTGATCGTTTAAATATGTCAAATGTATGCATGTTTTGCCAGGTTAAGCTTTCAAGTAATTCTTTCTCTGACTTATTTAGTTTTCAAGCAGCTGCAGAAGGAATCTGAGTTCCAGAGGAAGGAATGGCACAGGAAACAAGGTAAAAAAAATTAAACAGTAAACAGTACGTGCTGTGTATGTGTTGTGTGTGAGTTCTGTGTGCATGTGTGTATTTTACATGATTTGTTTTTTTTTATATTTTTTTATAGGTCCTCACTTTGTGGAGTATCTCAATTATGAAGTCACTTCTGAGTGCATTGTGAGACTGAAGTGCAAGGTGAGCTGTAATTCTGTTTAGTGTAACTACTGTTTATAGGAGTTTATAGGAACACACACTTGGAGTGTCATGTATTTATGATTATGAATTTTGTAGCAGAGCATCATCAATAAGAACACATTACATTTCATTATATGTAGCAGATGCTTTTATCCGAAGCGACTTACAAATGATGAGTTAAATAAGAAGTAAAGGATATAAAAAAATCAAGGAAAAAGTACAAAAACATTAAGCATGCCCCGGACGAGGCCAGAAGGGTTTACATTGATGGTGTATATGTGTGCTTCTCTGGATCTTTAGGTCATTTTTTAGGAGTTTATAGGAACACATGCTTGGAGCTTCATTTATTCATGATTTTATGAGAAAACATCTACCATTTAAGATGTACTTTTGTAGCAGGGTGATGTGATTTTTGACAATAATATTGCCAATATGCCTTTATATAACTTATAATATAAATATTCATAGGTTAGATTGTCAGACATTTTAAAACACAAAATATTCAATGTTTGATTCCTGTTTATGGTGTCTGTATGTATGTATGTATGTACGTGTTTATTAATGATTTATTTTTCACATTAGAGCTCTGTATGATGAGCTTTCTTCACAAAAGATTATGATTCCCATTTTTTCTGTTTATGAATTAATGTTAAATTTCAACAGTATAGATTGTGGCAGAGATTTGTTACAGCACCGGCAGCAAGGCAAAACAACAGCGGCAAAATTATTCACATTATAGACAGAAACATGTCACTTACATTTATAAATGATACCCATGAAGACACAAAAAATCTGAATTCAGTCATGAGGCTTGTAATTTGAACAGAGCCATAGTGTGTTTGAGCTATTTTTGCTAATGCTGATTAAACCACAGATATATCAGCACATTTTAATGACCAACTGATCAGTCAGACCCCACTTTGACGGTATACAGTTTCGAACTGATGCTCACCTTCTGCTGCATTGCTTTTAAACCAAAAGCAACCACCATAGTACCACTACCAGCAAAATTAATATGATATACCCAAATTTACATTACATTACATTACATTGTATTTAGTGAATGCTTTTATCCAAAGCGACTTACAAATGATGAAATAAATAAGCAGTACAGAACATGAAATATTCGAGGCAATATTGCGAGAACATTTAGCATGACCTGAAAGAGGCCAGAAGAGTTTATACTGTGTGTGTATCTTTGGTTCTTTAGGTTGGCAACATAAGGAAGGAAACAGTGGCACTGTGGTATAAGGATGGAAGAGAGATTAAAGCCAATGAGAAACTGGACTTCTCTGAGGGAGTGCTGTCCCTGGAGATCGCCCAGGTGAGAAACAACTATCAAATGTTCAGCTGATACTTCAATCAAACAACTGATCAGTCACGTCCATATTTTCAATAGTGATACAGTAAATTGACCTGATTCATATGTGAATCATACCTGAATGTCATTTTCAGTTGAATAACATATATTACCATACACAATTTATGTTAGGAATAAACTGCCAGATACAATTGATTACATTTTAAACCTAATTGATTAAATCCATGAATGTCTATTTTCTGGTCTATTTTCATACATAAGGTGCACCGGATTATAAGGTGCATTAAGCAACACTAGTAAGGATGCCTACATCAAAGTGAGTAAGAGCGTTGCCGTTTTTCCCATATAATGGGGAAGCTGGAGAAAGCATCTAAGTAAACAAAACTGTAATTCTTAAAAAATGTGTATGTGTAATTCCTCCCTAATTTTTATGCTTTGGTTCGTTCTGTACTCCTGTCTGATGAGTGTGATCGGATGATGAATCTAGGATGTGTCATCATATTTGGGGTGGCAGAAACAGTGGAAGACATCTCTTAAATTGGCCTTTGAATCTCTAGGGGGTGTGTCATTTTTTTTAAAGGGGGGAGTTTAAAAAAAAACTCCCATTTTAAATGCAGTTCCTCCTGTGATTTCCTTTTAAACATGATCCGTTTACTTTCTTTGTTTACCAAGAGTTAAATAATGAGCTTGCATTTATTCTCTGAAGCTTGTTTATGTTCCTTAAACCTTTAGAAGTCACATCAGTAACGTTATATACTATATCTATACTACTGTTATACTATTAAAATTACAAAAACATGTAGGATATCACAAATAACTTATTCTATTTTGTATTAACATACTATCAAATTTAAATAATAATACATGAGCTTTTCTACTTACATTGATTGAAATCAGCAGTGTGACTTCTATATGTTATTTCATCTTTTATGGCTTTTTTATGTCATCTTTTATGCACTGTACAGTGCAGTGTGTCCCCTGTGTGTGAAATTATGTGTTTTCAGCAGTAATGGTTTGACATCATGTGCAGGTTTTATGGTTTGAAGGGTATGTAAGTAAAATGACAGTGTGTTTAAGTATTTCTAACAGGCTTTAAATATATTCACACTGTGTATCTGATTCACAGCGAAGCGACAGCGACGTGAAAGATGACACAGTCTGGAAGAAGCTCAAAGTCTGGATCAATAATCAAACTGAGTCTTATACATATGGCCAGTCTCTTTGCCTGAGAATGTTGTTGCTCGCTCGCCTTCACTCGTTCTCATTTTCTTGACCGTATCAAATGGCGATCATTTGATTATACTGTATGTGTTTTGTTGTCTGTATATATTTCTGTTTTGTAGTTCCACCGATTCTTATCACTCCATGAGCGATTCTGTATATTTGTTTCTTTCATCACATCTCCTTTTCTGTCTTTTCCATTCTTTTAGTGACATCATCTCCGCTTTGTTGATGACACTTTTGTCTTGTGCCTCTTTTTTTCTTATTTTTGTGGCTTTTTTGGGCTTTTTTTTTCTGCTATTCGTGTCCTGCAGCATCCCATGCAGGGACAAAAGCCTGGCTTTACTGATCTGTGTTTCTTTGTTATATTAAACATGATTGAATCTAACTCTGTACTTGTATGTTTTGCTAGATCTCTAAGAAGGATGCAGGTGTGTATGAGGTGATCGTGAAGGATGACAGAGGAACAGATAAATCCACTCTCAACCTGACTGACCAAGGTGATTTACTGTCTCTACTGAAATCTGTTATTCTTCTTTAAGACTGATGTTAATAAAATAAACATAACCAACATGTATCTTTGTTTATATCTTGTAGGATTTAAGGATCTGATGAACCAAGTCTTCAGTGTTATTGGTAAGGCAGTTCATTCCCTACAGATGGAGCTTCATGTTACCTTAAAATGATGCTTCTGATTTGCAGAATATGGCACTTTTTTCATTTAGTTGTAACATTTACCCATTATGTCAGTAACTGTAAATAGAAAAATTACACTGTTACACTGGCCTGCAAATGCCTCATTGATAGTGCACCTTATAATACTTAGATTAGATTAGATTAGATAATACTTTATTGTCAGATCCATGATCTGAAATTTGTTTTGCATAAAAACAGTAGCTCCGTTACAACATCATACATTAACAACACAACATATAAGGGCACAAACAACCATTATAAAAGGGAAAAAAAAAAAAAAAAAAAAAAAAACGGTGCGTCTTATAGCGCGAAAAATACAGTACATCATCACATGCCATGTGAGTTAATGAGTTCAAATGTAAGAATGAAACTAAAATGTGCTAATTTGATGACATTTCAGCCACTTTTTAATAAAATCAAGATATATAGTCAAACCATAAATCTGTATCAAGATCATACAATCAGCTATTTACAGCTACGAATATGTTTTTTAAGACAGGAAATTATAAATCAGTGTAAACAAAACAGTGAATGTGCACTAATAATAAAGCAACATTTAGCTCGTATTTAAAATGCACTAATAGGCTTAGTAAAACCCTTTATACTCACTCACTCAGTACTACAGTTTATTAACAGTGTTTTGTATTTATGATGCTGTGTGTTTCTACAGCTAACTCCTCCACTCCTCTGAAGATCCAGAGCTCAGAACAGGGCATCCGCCTCTACACCTTCGTCAACTATTACAATGATGAACTGCACGTCACCTGGCATCACAAGTATGTGTGTGTGCGTGTGTGTGTGTATAATCAGACCACAACCTAATAAGTGTTTCTACACTTTCTGTACATTTTAGAAGATCCATGACTGCATAAGATGACTTTATATTTCTTTACCTGCAGACTGTAGTCCTTCTATTTCTCTACATTCTCTGTTATCCTCCTTTAACCCTGTTTTTTAGTATTCAGGACCCTGTAGGATCACCAGAGTGCAGGTATTACGTATTTGGGTGGTGGGTCATTCTTAGAGCTGCAGTGACACTAACAGTGTGTCATTCTTGCTTAGTTGGTCCAGCTTGTAGATGTAATGTCAGAGAAAGAAGTTTATCTGTTGCTGCAAAGTTTGTGTTGGTCATTTCATTAGTGCCCACAGTAAACTGGCCACACAACGCTGTTAGAGGGATATTTCTGATTGGTTACAGGGGTGATAGCGTTCCGGCGCCGCGCCGGAAATCCGGCGTAGCGTGGCTCTATAAAAAAATATATATATATAAATAAAATAAATAAATAAATAAATAGAGCCGGTTCAGGTATTAAGTCCCGCCTCTCAGTAGAAACAGCCAATCAGCTTGCTGTTTTTTTTTTTTTTTTGCGGAGGAGCGGGGGAAGCCCCTCCCTTGCTGTGAGATTTAGCAGCGGGATCGGACGCAGCAGCTTCAGCTGATTTAAAAACAGATCTGGATATACGGAGATTTTTCTCAAAAAAAGATAACGGTAGGCTAAACACGTAAACTGTGATGATATGTTTCTGATAGCTGGTTAAAAATACACTTCTTGTATCAGCACACAGATTAAACCCACTGTGATTAATAAACTGCAGCTGTGTTAGTGAGTTAGCTTGATAGGGAGTCAAGGTTTTAGAAAATAAATAAACTATATATGTAATGTTCAACTTGCCCTGTACCTGATCAGCTAATCACTATTTCACATATTTCACTGTCGTTATTAGTTTAGGATTACAGGAGAAAATGAATATAGCTAATTAGCTAGAAGCCAGATAGTGGATAGTCAGAATTTAGTACAGTACTTTATGTTTGTAGTTTAAAGCAGTTTCTTAACCCTGATCACTGAACTAAAATTGTGTTTTCCACAATTCCACAATCATTTCACCTAGATTTTCACCTGATCTTGATTTTCACCTAGAGTGACAGCTGTCACAGTGAAAATGAAGCGGAGTTATGAAAGTGGTTCTGCTAAACGAAAGAAACGGGCAGAGAGGAAAAGAATCGCAGATGCACTGCCAAAATTCACCTCCTTTTTTACACCTCCTGAACCGATCAGTGTTTTTGGGGCCGATTCCGATCGCCGGTCGTCTTTCACCACGATGGGCCGATCGCCGATACCGATCTTGGGCGGGGCCAAATGCCACATTAATGCCACACAGGTGCCTGGCAAACCTGGCTGGTACAGATTCCCCTAATTACATCCACACCAAAGCAAACACTGGTAATTTACGCTGCTAGTAAATAAACATGAATGTTACTGACCAAAATAAACGCTTTTTAGGAGAGATATAAGTTCTGTGTAAATATTTATAAGACAATACCTGACAAAATCAGTTTTAATGACGTTAAATAAACATCACTGTGACAGCGCTAGTCGCAGTTTCACCGCAGTAAAGGTCGAGGAGGTGAATCACTTATCTAACCAGCCTTTACTGATTTCTGCTCCAATAACCCTTTCAATAACCTCCAATAGCCTTTAATAGTCTTCAGTAGCCTTCAACAGTCTAACCTTGCAGCCGTGGTGTGTCCACTAAACTCCGTAGTTATAAACATCCTGAGGTTAGCAGCGCGCTAACTGACCTGTTTATAATGTAATCCGAGCAGTGCCTCCGTGACAACTGCTGCTGTTAGCTGCTTTGGCTGAAAGGTGAACTGTAGAGAGCTGTATTATCCGTTTTTAAAACCTTTTCCTACACAGATGAACTTAAAAAAAAACGTGTAAAAAAACGCTCCAGACTGGCTGAGCTGAGCTCTGTAGCCCGTGGCTGGGCTGTAGCTGTGACTGAGTAAAGACAGCGGGGGCTTGTGCTGCTGCAGCTCCGACTAGTGGTTGGATGAGGAACTGCAGCTTCTTGTAAGTGAGCAGTTTCACCGGTTTCACCAGTTTCATCCACACACAGCTCTGATAAACTGCTTAACCCTAAACTCCTGAATCAGATCGGCTAAAATCATAAGAATATCTGCAGAACAGTGTTAATATGCAGAAGAATATACAGAACAGTGTTAATATGCAGAAGAATATACAGAACAGTGTTAATATGCAGTAGAATATGCAGAACAGTGTTAATATGCAGTAGAATATGCAGGATCAGGGTTGAGAAACACTGCTGTAATGTGACTTCTGTTCATTTGTAGTTCACAGTAAGACCACATGTCCTGACGTTTATAAAAATCTCTATGAAACATAAAGTTACATTATTTTACACAAGGACACCATCTTAAGAAGAGCTCTCAGTAGAAAAAGAAAAAATAAAAGTGCACTTTTTTTTACAAGAGTGGAGAAAATGTAAATATGAAAATGAAAACGTTATCTAAAATGTGTCACTTGACAATAAGGTTATACACAGACTATTAAATGTTTGAATAATGTGTCAACATTTATGCCTATGTTACGTCACATATGCAGTCTGTTGTCCCTCCCCAACAACCCCCCCCCCCTTCCTCACCCTGTTGGAACAGGAAAAAAAAGTTCAGGCTCAGGATTTTTTTTCACTATCACCCCTGTGGTTAACTATTTTCTGTCCAGCAGTGACTGTGAGGTGTTTAAAAACTCCAGCAGCACTGCTGTGTATGTTCCAATCGTGCCAGCCCAACATACATTAACAAATATTAACCACTGACTACAGCTGGACTACAGTGTGTAATTGCAGAACTACAAAGTGCTCCTATATTCTCAGTGGAGCTCATAAAATGAACAGTAAAAAAAGAGGAGGTAGTATTAATGTAGTCTCTGTTTATGAGGGAGGTAGCCTGTAAATGTATTGTAGTGAGTAGTAATTAACACTCTATCCCATTCAGGGAGGCTGCTATTGCGTTTACTGATCGCATTACCAGTGGTGTGGTGGGAGAGCAGCTGTGGTTGCAGATTTCTGAACCCACTGAGAAAGACAAGGGCAAATACGCCATTGAGTTCTTCGACGGGAAAGGAGGACTGAAGAGAACAGTGGAGCTGTCTGGACAAGGTAAGGCCTGGACACACAAACAGAAACAGTTTAATTGATGAATCGGCAAAACACAGTGCTGAAGTCTATCTTTCTTTTCCTATTTTCAGCATATGATGATGCGTTTGCAGAATTCCAAAGACTCAAGTAAGTCCACAAATATGTTTGACCTCAAAGTTATTCATTTTCTGTACCTATAAGGGGAAATAATGGATTTCTCCTATTGTTTCTCTTGAGTAGCAACCATATATTATAACTAAACCGGCAAAAAAAATGTTTCTTTATGGCAGTAAGTTTTTCTGATGTCCGCATGTTTTGGTAATTAGTGGATTTAGGGCCCACTCTGGTGAGAATGGGTAATTGCACCGAGCATGCGGAAGCATCATTTTAAAGTGGGCGGATGTGATGCAGTCTCCTTTCAGAGCGGATAAATCCGATTCCAGGTTATGTTCAGTCAGAGAGAGAGAGAGAGAGAGTGCGCTTAGTCAGAAACTGCTGAGAAATATGTCTTCGGACGATATAAGAGAGTTATTATATACAAATGAGCTACTGAGGTCTAAGTTTCCCCTTCTGAAGTCTCCATTGCTTCACCAGCCGCTCGCGATCAGTAAAACTGAGCCGGATCCTCTTTTAGAGGCTGTACGTGTGACGTAAGTATGCAAAGACGCGTGACGTGGCCAGAAGAACTCCTGTGAAAAGCGACCCGACAACCCAGTTTTTAGAATTGATATATTAGGTTTAGCAGGGATTGTCATTTCAGCACACAGGTAGCATTAAACACAATATTCTGTCCCTTCTCCAGTCAGAAATGCTTCTGCGTTTAGTTTAGAAACAAAATAATCTTTTGAAGCTCCTTAATTTTAAAATACAAATCTCAGTGTGAATAATATGAATTCTTCAAAAACAAAAGGTAGAATAAAATATATTATTGTCAAATCTGTGACTTACAATAATAGCCAATTACTGAAAAACTTGGAATGAAAATGTTTTTTTTCCTAATTTGCTATCCTCCTTTCTTGTCTTTCTTCTTCATCTTTGTATTCTCTTTTTCAGAGCTGCAGCCATTGCAGAAAGAAGTGAGTGTTTATATTTGTACATGCACCCACCTACACAGACAAGCACAGACACACACACACATAGATGATCTCATTTCTGATCATATTCATCTCTTTCTGCAGACCGTGCTCGTGTGGCAGGAGGTCTGCCTGATGTGGTTACCATCCAGGAGGGCAAGGTACTGGGGGGAAAATATCATACACACAATTTTATTGTTTAGACAAGATGAATATTATTTTTGTTCAATTATGTTGGGAATTTCTGTGACACCACAAACAGCCTTTTGTGCCTTATCATGATTTTTTGGGCATGTTGGGTATGTTTAGGGCAGTTTGAGTTATTAGTATTCGGCCATCATTTTATGCCCTCAAAAGTTTTTCTTGTGGAACAAATATCTGCAAACCAACAGTAAAACTGTCTTTACACAAGTAATGCTTATTTGACCCATCCCTGACCTGCTCTGTTCCAGGCTCTGAATCTCACATGTAATATCTCGGGTGACCCGGTGCCAGAAGTGACCTGGCTGAAGAACGAGAGAGAGATGGTGTCGGACGATCATTACATCCTAAAGTTTGAGTCTGGAAAGTTTGCCAGCTTCACCATCACCACCGTCAACACCAACGACTCAGGCAAATACAGCATCCTGGTCAAAAACAAGTACGGCACGGAGAGCGGAGACTTCACCGTAAGTGTCTTCATCCCTGACGAGGAGCACGGCAAGAGAAAGTAGAAAAAGATGAATGGAATCAGGGTCACCAAAAAAAAAAAAAAGAATTAAATATGTATAAAGGTTAAAACTAACAGAAATGTGCCATCTAAGAAAGTTAGCTGACTGTAGTGTTGGTTATCTGTTATTGAGGATATTGATATTTTACAAAACAATAACCCTCCATTAAATTAGGATTGTTAGATATATGAGTATTTTCACTTTGGGGAAGGAGAGAAGTTACAGAATGGCAGCATGGTGCTAAAAAGATGTTAAAAGAAGTAGATGAGGGTAAGATTTTGGTTTTGGTCCAATCTTTCATCATAGCACTACAGTAGTACCCCAGAATCACCAGTTAAGAAACTGACTGTTATTTGTAAACATTAGTGTAGTAATAGGGTAGAGTTCACTAAATATAATACACAAGGGAAGAGATTTCCAATCTAATGCTGACATTGGTCAAATGTTTTCAGTCTTCACTTTGGTTCTGTTTCACCTCCAAACGTACCTGAGCCAGGTAATCAGCACTATACAGCTGAATTACCACAAATCAGAACACAAATGTGGACTAAATTAGCGCTAATTCATCCTAGCAAACCCTTCCTGGTGGCATTACCCAATTTATTTCTCAATTTTAGTCAGTTGTGCTTTTAATGGTGTCTGTTATATTGTGTGGTCCATCTCAGGACCAGGGCAGCACTTTAGTTTTAGAATTTTATTGTATTGTTTTTGTGCGTGTGTGTGCGTGTTGTAGCTGCAATTGAGAAAGATCTGACGCACCGAATCGTGCATGAATCCTTTAAAGCCTTGATTTGAGGGAAAAACAGATGCTCTGAATCTCTGGATTCACTCAGATGTTGTGTTTATAGTTAGAGATGTCTGAAGATGCTTTTGTCTTGTCATTAATTATTAATAATGACATCACGTCCTCTCACGTGATGCGAATCCCTGCACCTCCTTCACATTGTTTTAAGTTATAGCACTGTAGCACTTCACTGTAGCAGTTATGACATCACTTATCACTGCATTGAGGTGTTTGGCACCACTTCTGTGTCACTGCGATGACATCACTGTGTTTGTCCCGTTTTAAATAAATAGAGCACGTATTCCCTCACTCCCCTCTCTGTGTGATTTCAGTGTGTCTTAATTCTTCAGTCTTCAAATAAACCTTTCTCTCTCTGCTCTTATCACTTCATCCACCTCACTCTCATCCCTCGCTCACGGTTCCACACCTGACGTTGATGACCTGGACACCCCAGCACAGACAGAGCACTTGGCTTTCAACCCCCACCTACATATACACACACACACACATACATACCTGCACACGCATCCTCAACCTAACTTGCTCACAGACATGAAAACACACAGAGGAAGAGGTGTTAAATTCAGCATGTGTTTACAACAGATTACCAGACTTATTAGACACTGTTGCAGTAATATTTATTATTTTTGAATATAGTTATATATAGCATGGGTAATATACAGTGTAAAGCTTAGCATAGTTTAGACAGCTTTTGGGTGTAGTGGCTAATAACATTGTCTTAGTCTTCAAGGTCAGTAATACAAAGAATTTGGTATTCATTGAGAATTTTTAACTGATAATGCTTTTGCTTTCTTTGCACTTATTGTAGAAGTGAAGCTACTTCTTCCTCAGATACAGCTCTGGAAAAAAATGAGTTTCTCTGATTTTGCTATTTATAGGTATATGTTTGAGTAAAATTAAACTACTGACAACATTTCTCTCAAATTCCAAAGACAAGTATTGTCATTTATAGCATTTATTTGCAGAAAATGAGAAATGGTGGAAATAACTAAAAAGATGCAGAGCTTTCAGACCTCAAACAATGCAAAGAAAACAAGCTCATATTCATAAAGTTTTAAGAGTTCAGAAAGAGTTCAACATTTGGTGGAAAAACCTTGGTTTTTAATCACAGTTTTCATGCATCTTGGCATGTTCTTCTCCACCAGTCTTACACACTGCTTTTGGATAACTTTATGTCGCTCCTGGTTCAAAAATTCAAGCAGTTCAGCTCGGTTTGATGGCTTGTGGTCATCCACCTTCCTCATTTTTAAGTGGTCTCTTTTTTCCAGAGCTGTATGTTGTAAGGTGCTTTTATATCTATCTTGTTGGGTCCGGAACCTCAGATTTTTCAGTTTGGTCTAAGGCTAAATAGCATGTGTAAAAGCTGCCGTAAACCAAAGGTTAGGACCAAAGAACAAAAATTTGTTGGTCTTAGTCTGGACCAACAGAGCGATGGTCTGTTTTCTCTGCAGTGTGAAACCACTTTTCTAGATGGTTTGGGATTCGTACAATAACAGAAAGTTGAGGCAGGGTATTGTCACCAATAAACAACAGAAGAAGTACTGATGTGCTAAAATCTAAATCACGCAGTTGCTTGGATGCAAACTCTTATGGTGGGGAGTTGAATTTAGGCAGGGAGGCAGATATTCCTACAACGTCAGAAGAGTCAACTTGCAGAATTCCCAACTTTACAAACAAACCCATGACCAGTGTAGGGTGACAACAAATAATTTCAAATTAAAACACTGATATAGACCATGGCCCCTAGGCATCGTCTCTCCAACAAAAAAAAATGGAAGATTTTCGAATGAACCTATGAATGTAACTGTCCATCATTTTTGTTGGTCCATTTGCAATTAAATGTACACTTGTAAAGGCCAGCTGGTGTTTTAAAAAGGTTAAAAACTCCCAACATTTCACAAACCAATCCATGACCAGTATAGGTTTATGACAGAATGTAGCATTTTTTTAGTCAGTTCACTGAATTAAACCAGGGTCTCAAATATTCATACATTAGATATTTTGCCTAAGGCATTATTTCACTGATGAGTTTTTACAAAACTTTGTACATAGATACAGGGCCATAAAAAAGAGTCTACGTTTCATTTTAAACCGCGGTCACGCTATCTGTACTAAGAAAATGCTCGGTCTCGCTGTCTACACTGAAAACTTGTGTGCGCCGTGTTTTACGGTGCACAGCGCACCCTGAGGAGCGGAGGCTCGCGCTTTCACACCTGCTAACTGTACATCCTCAACAAAACAAACAGTATGTAAGTTTAATTTCATGTCTGTAACAGAGTAAAACACATTATTTATTGTGTACTGTTTGAAGTTTTAAAGAAGTACCCATGCTAACTAACAGAGGAGTAGTGCACAGTAATTTACAGTAGAATACTTAAATTAGAGAGACCATTACTGGTCTGAGATCAGCACCCCCATGCATCCCTAAGTGTTGGACAGTGAGATACAATAACCACATTCTCAGGTAAGTAATAAGGAGCTGAACTCACACGTCTTTCATTTAACACTGCCATGAAAACAATTACTTTATTGAAGTGTGTATCATCCACACTTTGTTTTACAACGTCTCTGGGGCAGTGTTAGTTTAGTTACAAATCATTTATGTCGACAAACCTTTTTTCAAGACGAAAACGAGACAATAACTAAATAAAAACAGAATTTAACAGAAATTAACTGCCTGGTAAATCTATTGATTTTCGTCAACGAATAAAAACGAGACGAAAATGTTTGGCAGGGAGGACATCCAATCAGAATTTATTTAGTTTTGTGAAAGGTAGGGACCAGGTAGGAAGAGAACCAATCACTACTACTTTAGCGTAGGTGGTGAGGCGAGACAAGCGGGGTAGTCATCCAATCAGTACCTGCTTGTCATGGAGCAGTGATCTCCATGCAAATATCAGTATTTTAATGCTAATGTTATTTCATGAGCTGATGGTGTGTTTAACTCCACTGTGTACTAAAAGACACCACTGTTCTGTGAATCTATTAACCCAAAAGTCTGTGTAAAGTAGTTCCTTACAGCACTTTTGAGCTCATTTGTAGAATGTAGCTACAGCAGGTGGGCGGCACGGTGTCGCAGTGGGTAGCACTTCCGCCTCACAGCAAGGTTCGATTTCCGGCTGGGGCGACCCGGGTCTTTCTGTGTGGAGTTTGCACGGTCTCCCCGTGTCTGTGTGGGTTTCCTCCGGGTTCTCCGGTTTCCTCCCACAGTCCAATGACTAATTGGAACTTGATTGAAATTGCCCCTTAGGTGTGAGTGTGTGAGTGAATGTGTCTGTGTGTCTGTCTGTGTCTGTCTGCCCTGCGATGGATTGGCGGCCTGTCCAGGGTGTATCCTGCCTTCCGCCAGATGCCTGCTGCGATAGGCTCCCGTGACCCTTCACAGATATAGTGGTTGACAATGAGATGAGATGAGCTACAGCAGGTGTGCTGAGTTAGTGCTGGAAATAAAAGTAACTCCTTTAAAAGCTGTTTTTGCATCTACAGCGCTGTTTAAACTATTTAACCATTCAAATGCTTTAATTTATGGTTTTACATCCCATACATCTAATTATGACTGATTTCTAGAACATGTTAAACTATTAACTGTCACATACCTACAATAATAATATACGTTAAATCCTATATGAATATATTTTACATTCAAACATTAATAATATTACACAACTGGTTAATAAATATTTCATTTCGTATAAGTTCGTATAATCATTTAAAGGAACTGATGAAAAAGCATTTAGTATTTACATCCTTTACATTTTAGTCGACTAAATTGACTGTAGATTTAGTTGACTATATTTTTATGATAATTAGTCGACTAAAATTAGACTGAAACTAAAAAGATTTCAGATGACTAAATTATGACTAAAACTAAATGCCATTTTCGTCACAAGACTATGACTAAACCTAAATCAAAATTTGTTGTCAAAATTAACACTGCCTTGGAGGGATTCCCCTATCAGCCATCCCCCTTCCCTATTTTTAACAACAAAAAAATAATGTCAACTTAAATTCTACTAAGATTATTACACATAGGTGATGGTGGTAACTTTCTTTCTTTCTTTTGTTTTTGAAAACAAAATCATCTTTTCCCAGCAACATTTTTTGGTATTATCTGGTTTAATATAAATAATTATAATCATCAAGCTACTCAAAACCTAGGACTCAGCGTATGTGATTACAGAGCTACTGTGGACAGTTTTTACACCTTATTCTCTTACCTGAACCTGGCTCTTATTTGCCACACATGAATTTTTAGTCCTCTTTTTTTTTTTTTCTTTATATGTTTACAATGTGCAACTTTGGTGGGGCTGCTGGGGATCTTCTGCATTAGCTGCATAATGTTGCGGCACATTTGCATGCAATATAATATTATTGTACCACATCAGTCCAATGCTTCTTACACTTTAAAGTAAATTACACTCCACAACTGTAGGGGGCATCTCAAAACAAATTACGCATAATGTGGATCTAGGTGAGTAAATTAACACAATGACATTTGTACTAAGTAATGCACAAAGAGTCAAAGCAGTATTAAACTAAAAACAAAAAGAAGTAATATTGATTTGTCTTTGCCTTGCCAGTTGGAGGTGACGGAGAACATGGGTGATCTGGGTGTGGTTTCATACCTTGCTGATGCAGATGGCAATGTGGTGATTGGACCCTCATCATCTCTTCCCACTGCTCTTTTATCTAAACCCTCAACCCCTGTCAAACCTAAACATCCAGCCTCAGCCACCTCCACTCCACCTCTCTCTCCCACCTCACCGAGCTTCACTCCCGAAGAAAAAGCCAAGAAGAAGGAAAAGAAGAAAGTGACGAGGAGGAAAGGTGAAACGTGATTTCTTTCTGATGTATTCATGTATTCTCAAATACACAGATATAGAGCATGGCCCGTAGGTATCATCTTTCTAACACTAATTTATGGAAAGTTTTCAAATTAAGCTCCAAGTGGTCCAGCAGGCTATCGGAGGAGACATGTGCTGGTCTTTACCCTCCTGGTGTTGGGGCATCACTAGTAATAGGGGGAGTCCTAATGAGTGGGTTGGGTTATTGGCTGTGTAAATTGGGGAGAAAATGGGGGAAAAACATTATATAAAATAATATACAAAAAAAAATCTATTAATGTATTTGTCCATCATTTGTGTTGGTCTATTTGGGATTAAATGTAGATTCATTATAAGGTCAGCTGGTGTTTTTAAAAGGTTAAAAACTGAGAAATGTTATTTTTTTTGTCTTGAATGAAAAAATTAATTATACATTTGCACAATGCAGGTTCCTTACTAATTCTGTCTTACCCAGACTCTGTCATTTTGAAACTGCCTGCTGGAGAGGTGGAATCAGTTGAGGCCATGCCCCCAACAACACCTGTTGTTACACCTGGACCTGAGACCACAGCCATGGATACAGCTCTGCCTGAGACAGAGGAGGCAGTCCCAGAGGCATCGACGGAGGAGCTGACACCTGTGGAAGTGTGAAAGTGAGCAGGAGGGAGAGAGACAGGCAGACAGACAAACAGACAGATACATGCACAATCTAGAATTAAAAACAGATTTTCACAATTAGTAAAAAGGCTCAGTCGGCTTCAGAGGAGAACTGTAAAATGATTGCTGATTTGCATGTCATGGTAACTATAGATGGAGTGTTGATGGAGACATGAGCCATCACGTGTGTTTGATTGTGGTAAATTATTATTCATATATACAATCTTTGTTTTCAGGTCTTGTTTTCAGGAGTAGTGTTTTGAGGCTCCCATGTTGTCACTCTTCAGAAAAAATAGCAAGAGGAGAAAAACTTGTAATTGGCCACATTAACCCTTTCTTACAATTGGACCCACCTGTATATGTAGGTCAAGGGTCAGTAAGCTTACCAAACAAATTTTGTGTTCCAATAATTAGTGCTAAAGGTATTCAAATCAATAGAAAAGGGTGCCCACATTTATGCACCTGCCTAATTTTGTTTAAAGAATTATTGCACACTTTCTGTAAATCCTATAAACGTTATTTCACTTCTAAAATAAAATACAACTTTAACTGAAATTGCTCTTCCAAACATCCAATGATTTAATAAGGAAAATCATGAAAAGTATCAGGGGTGCCCAAACTTTTTCATACCACTGTATTTTACAATCTTGCAGAATGCAGCCTCACTTTACCAGAAGATTTATAAATGCATGATTATAATGAATCTTTTTTTCCCTCCTGTCTTCATTTTCCATGATTCCATAAATAAAATGGTGAATTTGGACTTCTTATGATAAAATGTGCTTTTTTTTCTAAAGATTTCATCAAATTCAACAATGTTTTTTCCATCATCACCCTTAAAAGGTTTAAAAATGTATTTTTATTGAACATCAGAGCAGGAATCCATAAAAGGAGTAGTTCTATGTTGCTATTTTCTATGTTCTATGTTGAAAATAACTACAGGAATATACATGCACACTGTAAAACAAATCCTTCCGGAAAAAAGGTGCAGTTTCATTACCTGGAAAATTTGTTGTTTTACATGTAGTCAGTATAAAAAAATGATATTTTCCTGTAAATTTACTGATAAATATTGTGTAAAAACATATGATTACATAGGTAAAAAAAAACTGAACAAATATTAATTTAGAAAAGTTATATTATTTTACTATCAGGGCCACTGTTTAAAATATGTGTTTGTAAATGTTTGAAAAAATATACACATTTAAAAACAAAATATAAAAATTAGGAAATTCTGTTAAAAACAGAACATGTATTATGTCACTGGACAAAGTGATATATATACAGCTCTGGAAAAAATGAGACCACTTCAGTTTCTAAATCAGTTTCTATGATTTTGCAATTTATAGGTATATGTAAAGTGAACATTATTGTTTTATTCTATGAACTACGGACAATACTTCTCCCAAATTCCAAATAAAAAATTGTCATTTGGAGCATTTATTTGCAGAAAATGAGAAATGGCTGAAATAACAAAAAAAGATGCAGAACTTTCAGACCTCGAATAATGCAATGAAAACAAGTTCATATTTATAAAGTTTTAAGAGTTCAGAAATCAATATTTGGTGAAAAAAACCTGGATTTTAATCGCTGTTTTCATGCATCTTGGCGGGTGAAAATTTTTCGAATTTTTTTTTGGTCCAGAATTTTTTTGGTCCCAAAATTTTTTCAAGTTTTTTTGGTCCAAAATTTTTTTGGTCTGAATATTTTTCGAAGTTTATTTTGGGTGAAATTTTTTTTGATCCGAAAATTTTTCGAAATTTTTTTGGTCCCAAAATTTTTCGAAGTTTTTTTTGGGTCCAAATTTTTTTGGTCCCAAAAATTTTCTACGTTTTTTTTGGTCCAAAATTGTTTTGGTACGAAAATCTTTCGAAGTTTTTTTTTTTGTCAAAATTTTTTTGGTCCGAAAATTTTTCGAAGTTTTTTTTTGTCCAAAATTTTTTGGTCCGAAAATTTTTCGAAGTTTTTTTTGGGTGAAAATTTTTCTAATTTTTTTTTGGTCCAGAATTTTTTTGGTCCCAAAATTTTTTTGGTCCCAAAATTTTTCGAAGTTTTTTTTGGGTAAAATTTTTTTTGATCTGAAAATTTTTCGAAATTTTTTGGTCCAAAATTTTTTTGGTCCCAAAATTTTTCGAAGTTTTTTTTTGGGTCAAAATTTTTTTGGTCCCAAAATTTTTCGAAGTTTTTTTTGGGTCAAAATTTTTTTGGTCCCAAAAATTTTCTAAGTTTTTTTTGGTCCAAAATTGTTTTGGTACGAAAATCTATCGAAGTTTTTTTTTAGTCAAAATTTTTTTGGTCCAAAAATTTTTCGAAGTTTTTTTTGGGTCCAAATTTTTTTGGTCCCAAAAATTTTCTACGTTTTTTTTGGTCCAAAATCGTTTTGGTACGAAAATCTTTCGAAGTTTTTTTTTTGTCAAAATTTTTTTGGTCCGAAAATTTTTCGAAGTTTTTTTTTGTCCAAAATTTTTTGGTCCGAAAATTTTTCGAAGTTTTTTTTGGGTGAAAATTTTTCTAATTTTTTTTTGGTCCAGAATTTTTTTGGTCCCAAAATTTTTTTGGTCCCAAAATTTTTTTGGTCCGAAAATTTTTCGAAGTTTTTTTTGGGTAAAATTTTTTTTGATCTGAAAATTTTTCGAAATTTTTTGGTCCAAAATTTTTTTGGTCCCAAAATTTTTCGAAGTTTTTTTTTTGGGTCAAAATTTTTTTGGTCCCAAAATTTTTCGAAGTTTTTTTTGGGTCAAAATTTTTTTGGTACGAAAATCTTTCGAAGTTTTTTTTTAGTCAAAATTTTTTTGGTCCGAAAATTTTTCGAAGTTTTTTTTGGGTGAAAATTTTTCGAATTTTTTTTTGGTCCAGAATTTTTTTGGTCCCAAAATTTTTTCAAGTTTTTTTTGGTCCAAAATTTTTCGAAGTTTTTTTGGTCCAAAATTTTTTTGGTCCCAAAATTTTTCGAAGTTTTTTTTGGGTCAAAATTTTTTTGGTCCCAAAATGTTTCGAAGTTTTTTTTTTGGTCAAAATCTTTTTTGGTCCCAAAATTTTTCGAAGTTTTTTTTGGGTCAAAATTTTTTTGGTCCCAAAATTTTTCGAAGTTTTTTTTGGTCCAGAATTTTTTTGGTCCCAAAATTTTTCGAAGTTTTTTTTCTCCAAAATTTTTTTGGTCCAAAATTTTTCGAAGTTTTTTTTGGTCCAAATATTTTTGGTCCCAAAATTTTTCGAAGTTTTTTTTGGGTCAAAATTTTTTTGGTCCCAAAATTTTTCGAAGTTTTTTTTGGGTCCAAATTTTTTTTGGTCCCAAAAATTTTCTAAGTTTTTTTTGGTCCAAAATTGTTTTGGTACGAAAATCTTTCGAAGTTTTTTTTTAGTCAAAATTTTTTTGGTCCGAAAATTTTTCGAAGTTTTTTTTGGGTGAAAATTTTTCGAAGTTTTTTTTGGTCCAGAATTTTTTTGGTCCCAAAATTTTTTCAAGTTTTTTTTGGTCCAAAATTTTTCGAAGTTTTTTTGGTCCAAAATTTTTTTGGTCCCAAAATTTTTCGAAGTTTTTTTTGGGTCAAAAATTTTTTGGTCCCAAAATGTTTCAAAGTTTTTTTTTTTGGTCAAAATCTTTTTTGGTCCCAAAATTTTTCGAAGTTTTTTTTGGTCCAAAATTGTTTTGGTACGAAAATCTTTCGAAGTTTTTTTTTGGTCAAAATTTTTTTGGTCCGAAAATTTTTCGAAGTTTTTTTTGGGTGAAAATTTTTCGAATTTTTTTTTGGTCCAGAATTTTTTTGGTCCCAAAATTTTTTCAAGTTTTTTTTGGTCCAAAATTTTTCGAAGTTTTTTTGGTCCAAAATTTTTTTGGTCCCAAAATTTTTCGAAGTTTTTTTTGGGTCAAAATCTTTTTTGGTCCCAAAATTTTTCGAAGTTTTTTTTGGGTCAAAATTTTTTTGGTCCCAAAATTTTTCGAAGTTTTTTTTGGTCCAGAATTTTTTTGGTCCCAAAATTTTTAGAAGTTTTTTTTCTCCAAAATTTTTTTGGTCCAAAAATTTTTCGAAGTTTTTTTTTGGGTCAAAATTTTTTTGGTCCCAAAATTTTTCGAAGTTTTTTTTGGGTCCAAATTTTTTTGGTCCCAAAAATTTTCTAAGTTTTTTTTGGTCCAAAATTGTTTTGGTACGAAAATCTTTCGAAGTTTTTTTTTAGTCAAAATTTTTTTGGTCTGAAAATTTTTCGAAGTTTTTTTTGGGTGAAAAGTTTTCGAATTTTTTTTTGGTCCAGAATTTTTTTGGTCCCAAAATTTTTTCAAGTTTATTTTGGTCCAAAATTTTTCGAAGTTTTTTTGGTCCAAAATTTTTTTGGTCCCAAAATTTTTCGAAGTTTTTTTTGGGTCAAAATTTTTTTGGTCCCAAAATTTTTCGAAGTTTTTTTTGGGTCAAAATTTTTTTGGTCCCAAAATGTTTCAAAGTTTTTTTTTTGGTCAAAATCTTTTTTGGTCCCAAAATTTTTCGAAGTTTTTTTTGGGTCAAAATTTTTTTGGTCCCAAAATTTTTCGAAGTTTTTTTTGGGTCAAAATTTTTTTGGTCCCAAAATGTTTCAAAGTTTTTTTTTTGGTCAAAATCTTTTTTGGTCCCAAAATTTTTCGAAGTTTTTTTTGGGTCAAAATTTTTTTGGTCCCAAAATTTTTCGAAGTTTTTTTTCTCCAAAATTTTTTTGGTCCAAAATTTTTCGAAGTTTTTTTTGGTCCAAATATTTTTGGTCCGAAAATCTTTCGAAGTATTTTTTTAGACAAAATTTTTTGGTCCGAAAATTTTTCGAAGTTTTTTTAGGTCAAAATTTTTTTTAATCTGAAAATTTGTCGAAGTTTTTTTTGGTCCAAAATTTTTTTGTTCCAAAATTTTTCGAAGTCTTTTTTGGGAGAATTTTTTTTTGGTCCAGCAGTTTTTTTTGGTCCAAAATATTTTTGGTCCGAAAATTTTTAGAAGTTTTTTTTGGGTCAAAATTTTTCGAATTTTTTTTTTGGTCCAGAATTTTTTTGGTCCCAAAATTTTTCGAAGTTTTTTTTGGGTCAAAATTTTTTTGGTCCAAAATTTTTTGGTCCGAAAATTTTTAGAAGTTTTTTTTGGGTCAAAATTTTTCGAATTTTTTTTTTGGTCCCAAAATTTTTCGAAGTTTTTTTTGGGTCAAAATTTTTTTGGTCCCAAAATTTTTCGAAGTTTTTTTTGGTCCAAAATTTTTTTTTTTTTTTTGCGTTTTTGGGTGTTTTTGGGTAATTCTGAGCAGTCACCATGAAGAAGTAAAGCGTGCTGGAACCGTGCTTTAAAAGGCCCCCGTCTCCGAGGCTCTAATGTATTGGCTCTGTAGTCATTACTAAACACTGGGAAACTGCTACTTGTCTAAAGTATGTGATATCAAAAACACAAGGGAAATCTAATGGGAAAAACTGGGTCTTCAGGGAAATAAGTTGTATTTATTTATTATTATTTTTTTCACTTTTTAATCTCTTTTACAAAAGTTTACTTATTTTACAAAATCATCCTACTTTCAATCACTTGTTTGTCATGAGCTCTTTAGTGAGTTATTTTAGCTCCTTTTTGGCATTGGCTGTGTATTTACTGTGTACTTTTTAATATATAAACTAGGAACACACACTGACCCACACAGTGTCATGTGACACTGTGACATAGGCTTTCCCATGATGCATTGGGGTGCAGTTGAATTTTTAAATTTGATTAATATTTGAGGAATTTGCTCTGTGCACAAGATGGCGCCACCTAACTTCCAGGTAGCGAGTGGTAGGTATACTAGTTTCCGGTTGGAGTTGTTGTGGGGAGAACTGCCGGCAGGAGTACAGAGTGAAAGCGACCATGAGTGTTTTTAAAGTTAAGGAGAAACGATTGACCTACCAGCGTCAAGAGAAGAGGACCTCTCTACATTGTTGTGTGCCTCTGTGTGCTAATTCTTCAAGGTACAACTCGGAGATTAGCTTTCACCGATTTCCAGCGGATCCAGAAGTCCGAGCTCAGTGGCTAATAAAGATCCGCAGGGAAAACTTCAGTCCTGTTGCTTGTACTCGCGTTTGTAGCAGGCATTTCAAAACGGGTGATTTCGCTGTGACAGCGGGGGGAAAGAGAAAGCTCAACAGAGGAGCGGTGCCTTGTCTTTTTGCCTGGAACAGTTTTAGTATACCCGCGCCGAGGCTTAACGTGTGGAAACGCCGGCCGAGATGCCCTTCCCCGGCCATAGCAGCGCCTGACTCCGACTCGGAGATGGACGTGCAGTTAGCGCAAGATCATGATTACTGCGTTACTCCAACGACATCAGCAGTGACAGATGCTTTATCAGACGAGAACGAGGCTCTAAGGAGAAGAGTACAAGAACTTGAACACCGTCTTGAAACCTTACAGCTGCAGAGCCATTTTGGGCTTCATCGTCTTGCAGGATCAGACGAAGACATTCGTTTTTACACAAGGTTGGTCCATGTTTTTTTTTAATAAAATTTGTCAGTTCTATTTATATATGTATCCAGCTTAATAAGAACGTATGTGTGGATGTATTGTCATGTCTTGTTCATTATTCACAGTAATGTACAGTACAGTTAACAGTGATTATCATTTTATTTTTAGATTTGCATCATACAAGCATCTCCAGGCCTTTTGGCACCTGGTGGAGCCTGCAGTGAAAACCAGGATGGTCCGGATCACCAGTTCCTGTGCTGCCTCTGCCAATGTCAGTGAGCCAACTCAACAAAGATCAACAGTAAGTTATGTATTCAAGATCACAAATAAGTTCAAAATATGCACTTCAGATGTTTTACCTATAGAACAACTGAAGAGCGCTGCAGTTATTTCTCTCTCTCTCACTCACTCACTCACTCACACACACAGTAACTGCAGTGCACTTCAGATGTTTTACCTGTAGAACAACTGAAGTGCGCTGCAGTTCTCACACATGCACATACCCAATAAAAGAAATAAACGCTTAAAATAGAACACTCTGTGTGTACAGAGCAAATGAGTCTAACTATGCACAGTGTACCTAAAAAACTGCCCACTGAAAATTTTAACTTTTCCTTTCACAGAAACTCGCACCAATAGATGAACTGCTGCTGTTTCTGATGCACCTGTCTGTGGGCCTACCTCTCAGGGATCTTGCCAACCGCTTTGGTATTCACCGCACCACAGCCAGCAGAATTATTGCAACATGGACACACTTTCTGTACCATCTACTTGGATCTGTTCGCTTGTGGATTCCAAAAGAAGAAGTGAAGGCTCACTTGCCACCCGAATTTTCAGCATTTCCTGACACACAAGTAGTGCTTGACTGCACAGAAATTTTTTGCCAAACTCCCTCCTCGCTTGTTTTGCAGAGTGAGGTATTCTCAACATACAAATCCCACACCACATTCAAGGCCATGATTGGCATTGCACCCCACGGTCCCATCACCTTTGTGTCTGCATTGTATGCAGGCTCTTTGAGCGACCGGGAAATCTTTAAACTGTCTGGAATCACCAAACTCCTCACTGCTGACACAGCTATTATGGTGGACAAGGGTTTTCTCGTTGACAACCTTTTTCCATGCAAGGTCTACCGACCTGCCTTTCTTTCAAACAGGAGCCAAATGTGTAGAGAGGATGTACAGCAGACCCAGTCCATTGCCCGCTTGCGTGTTCATGTCGAGAGGTGTATCCGAAGGGTTAAAGAAAACAAGCTCTTTGACAAAGTCATACCATTGTCAGTGTGTGGAAGCATTGATCAATTGTTTAGTGTGGCATGCTTCCTGGTAAACTACCAAAACGGGCCACTGGTGAAAGCGTGGGCAGGCAAATGAATAAACTCTAATACTGTACTCTAATTCTAATACTGTACAGTAGGTCAAAACACATACACGCACACCAGTGGAATAGAAGTACTTTCATACCACAGTAATGTTAAAGCTGCAATCAGATTTACTTTTTAATTTCTTTGTTAAAAGTTGTGACATTTGTGTTTAATTTCAAATTTGTTCGTATGATTGCAAGTACTGTTAAAAAAACAAAACAAAAAAAAACAGATTGTGTTATTTTTATAATTAAAGGATCCTCTTTAAAAAATTGGAGCGACACTGGGAAACATGCCAAACTGTTATATTTTAATAAATAAAATCAAATTCAACAACAATACTATGTTTCATGTATTTTATTTCCAATAACAAAGGCAATGGGCCAGTTTTTCTTTTATGAAATTCTTTACTGTTGGTCACATGAAAAGTTTAAGGCATATTTACAAGCTTATTTAATAATAAAAAAATTGACCCATAAGAGTCCAGAGCCAGTTCTGAATGTTGATGGGAGGGAACACAAAGAGGGAACACAAATATTTTACAGTTTGAATACTAATGTAATATAAATGCATATAAAATATAAACAAGCAATTTTATAGTTGTTTTTTTTTCTCTTGCACCAACATAGAACTTCTGGGTTAATCATCACACACTGAACTGTTTGAAACTAAGGATATAATATATAGTAAACAACTATATATCTCCCGATGCCAGTATACACATTTATAACTTACAGAGGGTCTAGACACAGGGTATAACAAATATAAAAAATAATAATATATATATATATATATATATATATATATATATATATATATATATATAGTAAGCCTAATCCTTCAAACAAACTGCCATGTAAACGTAAAAAAAAAAGAAATCACCCTTCTCCCTGATGATGGTAGCAACTTCTGCATCTTTGTAGATCCTCTGGATCACCATGTCCTCCTCTGCAAACACTACAAAGTCACACCACTGCATACCTGTAATCAGGAGCTGACCTTGAACTTGCCAGTAGTAGCTGTGCTGCTGTTTTAACTTCATGGTGTCATTCTGCAACCTCATTTATTTACAGTCAACGTAGCTTTTGGCATTTGGGCATTTGACTTCCAGCAGGCCAAAGGGTGGGTTTTCAGTTGGGTCAAAAACAACCCCGTCAGGAGATGACCCTAACCACGGAGCATCTGGGTGGATCACAAAGCCACAAGGCGAGTAATTGGTGTTCTTTACCCGGCAATACTCCTGAATGGCGTCACGCTCTAATGCCAGTCCTCTCTTCATTAAAGCTGTTTGAGCCACACCCCTTCGTATTCTCTCAGCAAGATGTTCTGCTGAACTCTGACCACGGACATGGCAAATGTCTTTGAAGTGGGAAGATGTTACTCTGTTCCTCCTGACTTTATGCCACTCTACAGAGGCACTTTGGTCCCTTGTAGCAGCCTCTACCTTCCTTGCCATATCCAAAGTAGTTTGCAGTGACTGCAGATGTAGCTGCTGTTGGAGACTGCAAACAAACTGGCAGGTAGTAGGCTCCAAACTGTAACCATCTACAGGTAGAGGTGGTGGTGGAGGGGCATCCTGGTGGTAAAGGATCGTTCGGCTCACAGGTACTGGATGCTGGTAGGAAATTGGACTGCCTTCTTGCACTGGACCAAATGCTGAGTCAACCAGTGGGACATCAGCACTGATAGCCATGGTGGTGATCAATGGTGCAATGTCCGCTGGGAAATCCTTATAAGCCTCAGCCACTTTAAGGACATCAGGATCTGGCAACTCCCCCCGCACAGCTTTGTAAAGTGTACTCCTGTTTAAAATATCAGTTGATATTTTAAATTAGAATAATTGAAATCGTAAAGACTATTTTATATACTAATTTTTACACATTCAAGTGACAATATTATGGCCACCTCCTTGTAAACTTATTGTTTATTTTTTCAGCTCCACTGATCATATAGGAAAACTTTTGTAGTTCTATAATTACAGGCTGTAGTCCTGTATTGTTTCTTTGCATACTTTAGTATACTTCTTTCACCCTGTTCTTCAATATTCCGAATCACCACAGGACCACCATAGAGCATCTATAATTTGTTAGTTTTGTTACTGTGCCTTCATGCCAGCACGAGGAGGACAATAAAGTATGCAGAGAAACAGAATGACCACAGTATGGAATTATACAACTACACAGTGTCCTATATGATCAGTTGAAATGCAACAATGGGTGTTGAACCATGGAGGTGTCCATAATATTGTGACTTGACTGTGTTACAGAGTAAATACTTACCTTACACCTCTAGCAACAGTTCTCTGCTTTGGCTTGGTAGACATCACAACCATGTCACTGACCCGACCTGGCTTCACACCCTATTAAAATGATTTTAAAAAGTACTTGGTAACACTGTCAGTGAGTATTCTGTAAAACATGTTTTCTTGTTATGGTTCTCATATACTTACCATAACTCTTGGCTTGTGCCAGCATTGTTCTGTCTCTGTACAGCTCAGGACTGGGGGAACAGCAGCAAGATTCAACTGAGAGTAATGTGCAGTCTGGTACAGCAGTGCAACGTTATGGTTACAAAGTGCTGTTCCAGCCACACATGAACACTCAGCTAGAATCAGCTGCACAGGGGAGGAGTCATCAAAGACAATCTGTTAAAAGGAAAATAGTGTTGAGATACCATCATAGCAGACAATAATACCTCATCTGTTATAACATAAACAGAACTGCTGTTCAAATTGTTTTGAGTGTATATAATATCTAGTGGTTTAAACCTAACTTACAATAAACAGTATATTTGGAATACTGTTTTAGTGTCTGAATTTATTCAAAACGAAGTTGAAACACAGTTTATACAACTGAATATTGAACAGCAATCCCATACATGGAACCAAACATGCGGCAAAGAACAGCCGCCACAACAGTTTCTGGGGTTTTCATGAAGGCTACCTACTCTCCAAGTATCCTTATCAACATTTATTTATTTATGTATTCATGTATGTGTAACGACCACTGTTTGGTCAGTAAATGAGTCTCAGACCAGTGCTGCTTTCCACTCTGTTTATTCTGAAACAGATTAAATCAAATAATCCTTCACGTCTTGCAATGAACGGCTGCAGGTATAGCACACATCCATCTCAGAGCTCTCACTCGTCTGAGTGTTCTCTTTTTAAAACAGTATTTTAACATAACATGTACGTGATCGTATAGCTTGTTTTTCTCATAAAAACATATTCAAAAATTTACAGAGGAAAGCATTTTTTTTATCTTATAGCACAACAGCATTAGAAAAATTAATTAATTAATAACATATTTAGAAATATTTAAAGAACATCTTTGGAGGGAAAGTCTAGGGAGCAACATACCTGAAACAGATTAAATCAAATAATCCTTCACGTCTTGCAATGAACGGCTGCAGGTATAGCACACTGAGGTTGTAGAAAGTAAAATAAGATAAAAAGGGATTAGCTTAATTCACATTTTACTTTAGAGACATGAGTTATATAATGCGGCCCGCACGTGCGGAGCACATGTCTAGACTAAACTCGATAAAGTTAACATTTCTTATCAAAACTTAATAATAAATAGAGCACTAGATATTTTTATAAAGTTATAGAACAGTGTTTTTAAAGTTTTTAACTAGATAAAGATTAGAAAATATATAATTTAGAGAGAAACTGCAGCAGCTACGAACCATCCATCTCAGAGCTCTCACTCGTCTGATGGAGGTACGGCAGCAGCAGAGGGACACAGCCTGCAGGGACGTCAAAGCAAGAAATGAAAAGCTCCCAAAAATATATTTAACCTTTTTTACAAAAATATAAACTTTCACAAAAAAATGAACTTTTTAGACTTTTTTTACCCATTTTTATAATAGTAGAGCAATTTTGGTGAAACTCATTAATTATATTATCTGGTAATTCTAACTCTGTTACATATGTATGTATGTATGTATGTATGTATCTATGTATGTATTTATAACATTCAGAAGGGTTGGGGTGCGTGATGTCAAATGAATTAGAATAATTTAGATTCCATTCAGATAGGTTTTTTTTTTTTTCAGAAATTGTTAGAGTTATATAGCCACATAAACCCCCCAGGAACATAAATTAAAAGAACTGCCTTGGAACTGACAAACAACTGAACTATCTTCCACCCTACTCTGAGGTTGTGAGGTTTCTCATGCTTCCTCATAGACCTATGGCAGGTAGCTCGGACGCTCACTCTCCCTGTTCCTGGATTTTTATTTGATACTGGGGACAATACAATGTTATCACCAACACACTCACACTGATTAACATTCGTTAAGTTCTCCAACGGATACTTGTCATGCAACAACGGTATCTCCAAAAAAGCAAATTGTCCGTTGATTAACATAAGTAAACATAAGGGAGATAAGTTAGCTAGCTAGCCTACTGAGCTAGTGAGTTAGTTTGCTAGTTCTCTAGATAAATACAGTTACCTTCGTAATTGTCGATGTAACTTGAGACGTACATCGACAATTCTCTCTTACTCTCTCTTATTCTCTCTTCTCTCTCTTACTCCTGGGTGCTGCTGTGGAAGCTTGCACGATGCGCTGAACGTCATTTATAGTGATTTTTGGTAAGTCCTGGAGAGATCGCGTGTAGAAAGCCATACTGTCTGCTGACCGGCGCCGAAAAGCGGAAATGACTCCGCCTACCAGTCGTAGACCGGAAACAGGCAGCGTCGTCTTATGCAACTAGCGAATTGTGTATGAAGGATTTTTTCTAAGATATTGTGGTGAAATAGATGTTTTAGGGTTGTTGTTTTGCGTTTTTAGACGTTTTTGGGTCATTCTGAGCAGTCACCATGAAGAAGTAAAGCGTGCTGGGACCGTGCTTTAAAAGGCCCCCGTCTCCCAGGCTCTAATGTATTGGCTCTGTAGTCATTACTAAACACTGGGAAACTGCTACTTGTCTAAAGTATGTGATATCAAAAACACAAGGGAAATCTAATGGGAAAAACTGGGTCTTCAGGGAAATAAGTCGAATTTATTTTTTTTCACTTTTTAATCTCTTTTACAAAAGTTTACTTATTTTACAAAATCATCCTACTTTCAATCACTTGTTTGTCATGAGCTCTTTAGTGAGTTATTTTAGCTCCTTTTTGGCATTGGCTGTGTATTTACTGTGTACTTTTTAATATATAAAATAGGAACACACACTGACCCACACAGTGTCATGTGACACTGTGACATAGGCTTTCCCATGATGCATTGGGGTGCAGTTGAATTTTTAAATTTGATTAATATTTGAGGAATTGTGTATGAAGGATTTTTTCTAAGGTATTGTGGTGTTAGTTTGTGGTGAAATAGATGTTTTAGGGTTGTTGTTTTGCGTTTTTGGGCGTTTTTGGGTCATTCTGAGCAGTCACCATGAAGAAGTAAAGCGTGGGGGGGGGGGACCGTGCTTTAAAAGGCCCCCGTCTCCCAGGCTTTAATGTATTGGCTCTGTAGTCATTACTAAACACTGGGAAACTGTTACTTGTCTAAAGTATGTGATATCAAAAACACAAGGGAAATCTAATGGGAAAAACTGGGTCTTCAGAGAAATAAGTTGTATTTATTTATTTATTTATTATTATTTTTTTCTCACTTTTTAATCTCTTTTACAAAAGTTTACTTATTTTACAAAATCATCCTACTTTCAATCACTTGTTTGTCATGAGCTCTTTAGTGAGTTATTTTAGCTCCTTTTTGGCATTGGCTGTGTATTTACTGTGTACTTTTTAATATATAAAATAGGAACACACACTGACCCACACAGTGTCATGTGACACTGTGACATAGGCTTTCCCATGATGCATTGGGGTGCAGTTGAATTTTTAAATTTGATTAATATTTGAGGAATTGTGTATGAAGGATTTTTTCTAAGGTATTGTGGTGTTAGTTTGTGGTGAAATAGATGTTTTAGGGTTGTTGTTTTGCGTTTTTGGGCGTTTTTCGGTCATTCTGAGCAGTCACCATGAAGAAGTAAAGCGTGGGTGGGACCATGCTTTAAAAGGCCCCCGTCTCCGAGGCTCTAATGTATTGGCTCTGTAGTCATTACTAAACACTGGGAAACTGCTACTTGTCTAAAGTATGTGATATCAAAAACACAAGGGAAATCTAATGGGAAAAACTGGGTCTTCTGGGAAATAAGTCGAATTTATTTATTTATTTATTATTATTTTTTTTCACTTTTTAGTCTCTTTTACAAAAGTTTACTTATTTTACAAAATCATCCTACTTTCAATCACTTGTTTGTCATGAGCTCTTTAGTGAGTTATTTTAGCTCCTTTTTGGCATTGGCTGTGTATTTACTGTGTACTTTTTAATATATAAAATAGGAACACACACTGACCCACACAGTGTCATGTGACACTGTGACATAGGCTTTCCCATGATGCATTGGGGTGCAGTTGAATTTTTAAATTTGATTAATATTTGAGGAATTGTGTATGAAGGATTTTTTCTAAGGTATTGTGGTGTTAGTTTGTGGTGAAATAGATGTTTTAGGGTTGTTGTTTTGCGTTTTTGGGCGTTTTTCGGTCATTCTGAGCAGTCACCATGAAGAAGTAAAGCGTGCTGGGACCGTGCTTTAAAAGGCCCCCGTCCCCCCAGGCTCTAATGTATTGGCTCTGTAGTCATTACTAAACACTGGGAAACTGCTAATTGTCTAAAGTATGTGATATCAAAAACACAAGGGAAATCTAATGGGAAAAACTGGGTCTTCAGGGAAATAAGTTGAATTTATTTATTTATTATTTTTTTTTTTTCACTTTTTAATCTCTTTTACAAAAGTTTACTTATTTTACAAAATCATCCTACTTTCAATCACTTGTTTGTCATGAGCTCTTTAGTGAGTTATTTTAGCTCCTTTTTGGCATTGGCTGTGTATTTACTGTGTACTTTTTAATATATAAAATAGGAACACACACTGACCCACACAGTGTCATGTGACACTGTGACATAGGCTTTCCCATGATGCATTGGGGTGCAGTTGAATTTTTAAATTTGATTAATATTTGAGGAATTGTGTATGAAGGATTTTTTCTAAGGTATTGTGGTGTTAGTTTGTGGTGAAATAGATGTTTTAGGGTTGTTGTTTTGCGTTTTTGGGCGTTTTTGGGTCATTCTGAGCAGTCACCATGAAGAAGCAAAGCGTGGCTGGGACCATGCTTTAAAAGGCCCCCGTCTCCCAGGCTCTAATGTATTGGCTCTGTAGTCATTACTAAACACTGGGAAGCTGCTACTTGTCTAAAGTATGTGATATCAAAAACACAAGGGAAATCTAATGGGAAAAACTGGGTCTTCCGGGAAATAAGTCGAATTTATTTATTTATTTATTATTATTATTTTTTTTTCACTTTTTAATCTCTTTTACAAAAGTTTACTTATTTTACAAAATCATCCTACTTTCAATCACTTGTTTGTCATGAGCTCTTTAGTGAGTTATTGTAGCTCCTTTTTGGCATTGGCTGTGTATTTACTGTGTACTTTTTAATATATAAAATAGGAACACACACTGACCCACACAGTGTCATGTGACACTGTGACATAGGCTTTCCCATGATGCATTGGGGTGCAGTTGAATTTTTAAATTTGATTAATATTTGAGGAATTGTGTATGAAGGATTTTTTCTAAGGTATTGTGGTGTTAGTTTGTGGTGAAATAGATGTTTTAGGGTTGTTGTTTTGCGTTTTTGGGCGTTTTTGGGTCATTCTGAGAAGTCACCATGAAGAAGCAAAGCGTGGGTGGGACCGTGCTTTAAAAGGCCCCCGTCTCCGAGGCTCTGATGTATTGGCTCTGTAGTCATTACTAAACACTGGGAAACTGCTACTTGTCTAAAGTATGTGATATCAAAAACACAAGGGAAATCTAATGGGAAAAACTGGGTCTTCAGGGAAATAAGTTGTATTTATTTATTTATTTATTATTATTTTTTTTCACTTTTTAATCTCTTTTACAAAAGTTTACTTATTTTACAAAATCATCCTACTTTCAATCACTTGTTTGTCATGAGCTCTTTAGTGAGTTATTTTAGCTCCTTTTTGGCATTGGCTGTGTATTTACTGTGTACTTTTTAATATATAAAATAGGAACACACACTGACCCACACAGTGTCATGTGACACTGTGACATAGGCTTTCCCATGATGCATTGGGGTGCAGTTGAATTTTTAAATTTGATTAATATTTGAGGAATTGTGTATGAAGGATTTTTTCTAAGGTATTGTGATGTTAGTTTGTGGTGAAATAGATGTTTTAGGGTTGTTGTTTTGCGTTTTTGGGCGTTTTTCGGTCATTTTGAGCAGTCACCATGAAGAAGTAAAGCGTGGGTGGGACCGTGCTTTAAAAGGCCCTCGTCTCCGAGGCTCTAATGTATTGGTTCTGTAGTCATTACTAAACACTGGGAAACTGTTACTTGTCTAAAGTATGTGATATCAAAAACACAAGGAAATCTAATGGGAAAAACTGGGTCTTCAGGGAAATAAGTCGTATTTATTTATTTATTTATTATTATTTTTTTTTCACTTTTTAATCTCTTTTACAAAAGTTTACTTATTTTACAAAATCATCCTACTTTCAATCACTTGTTTGTCATGAGCTCTTTAGTGAGTTATTTTAGCTCCTTTTTGGCATTGGCTGTGTATTTACTGTGTACTTTTTAATATATAAAATAGGAACACACACTGACCCACACAGTGTCATGTGACACTGTGACATAGGCTTTCCCATGATGCATTGGGGTGCAGTTGAATTTTTAAATTTGATTAATATTTGAGGAATTGTGTATGAAGGATTTTTTCTAAGGTATTGTGGTGTTAGTTTGTGGTGAAATAGATGTTTTAGGGTTGTTGTTTTGCGTTTTTGGGTGTTTTTGGGTCATTCTGAGCAGTCACCATGAAGAAGCAAAGCGTGGCTGGGACCATGCTTTAAAAGGCCCCCGTCTCCCGGGCTCTAATGTATTGGCTCTGTAGTCATTACTAAACACTGGGAAGCTGCTACTTGTCTAAAGTATGTGATATCAAAAACACAAGGGAAATCTAATGGGAAAAACTGGGTCTTCCGGGAAATAAGTCGAATTTATTTATTTATTTATTATTATTATCTTTTTTTCACTTTTTAATCTCTTTTACAAAAGTTTACTTATTTTACAAAATCATCCTACTTTCAATCACTTGTTTGTCATGAGCTCTTTAGTGAGTTATTGTAGCTCCTTTTTGGCATTGGCTGTGTATTTACTGTGTACTTTTTAATATATAAAATAGGAACACACACTGACCCACACAGTGTCATGTGACACTGTGACATAGGCTTTCCCATGATGCATTGGGGTGCAGTTGAATTTTTAAATTTGATTAATATTTGAGGAATTGTGTATGAAGGATTTTTTCTAAGGTATTGTGGTGTTAGTTTGTGGTGAAATAGATGTTTTAGGGTTGTTGTTTTGCGTTTTTGGGCGTTTTTGGGTCATTCTGAGCAGTCACCATGAAGAAGTAAAGCGTGGGGGGGGGGGACCGTGCTTTAAAAGGCCCCCGTCTCCCAGGCTCTAATGTATTGGCTCTGTAGTCATTACTAAACACTGGGAAACTGTTACTTGTCTAAAGTATGTGATATCAAAAACACAAGGAAATCTAATGGGAAAAACTGGGTCTTCAGGGAAATAAGTCGTATTTATTTATTTATTTATTATTATTTTTTTTTCACTTTTTAATCTCTTTTACAAAAGTTTACTTATTTTACAAAATCATCCTACTTTCAATCACTTGTTTGTCATGAGCTCTTTAGTGAGTTATTTTAGCTCCTTTTTGGCATTGGCTGTGTATTTACTGTGTACTTTTTAATATATAAAATAGGAACACACACTGACCCACACAGTGTCATGTGACACTGTGACATAGGCTTTCCCATGATGCATTGGGGTGCAGTTGAATTTTTAAATTTGATTAATATTTGAGGAATTGTGTATGAAGGATTTTTTCTAAGGTATTGTGGTGTTAGTTTGTGGTGAAATAGATGTTTTAGGGTTGTTGTTTTGCGTTTTTGGGCGTTTTTCGGTCATTCTGAGCAGTCACCATGAAGAAGCAAAGCGTGGCTGGGACCATGCTTTAAAAGGCCCCCGTCTCCCAGGCTCTAATGTATTGGCTCTGTAGTCATTACTAAACACTGGGAAGCTGCTACTTGTCTAAAGTATGTGATATCAAAAACACAAGGGAAATCTAATGGGAAAAACTGGGTCTTCCGGGAAATAAGTCGAATTTATTTATTTATTTATTATTATTATTTTTTTTTTCACTTTTTAATCTCTTTTACAAAAGTTTACTTATTTTACAAAATCATCCTACTTTCAATCACTTGTTTGTCATGAGCTCTTTAGTGAGTTATTGTAGCTCCTTTTTGGCATTGGCTGTGTATTTACTGTGTACTTTTTAATATATAAAATAGGAACACACACTGACCCACAGTGTCATGTGACACTGTGACATAGGCTTTCCCATGATGCATTGGGGTGCAGTTGAATTTTTAAATTTGATTAATATTTGAGGAATTGTGTATGAAGGATTTTTTCTAAGGTATTGTGGTGTTAGTTTGTGGTGAAATAGATGTTTTAGGGTTGTTGTTTTGCGTTTTTGGGTCATTCTGAGCAGTCACCATGAAGAAGTAAAGCGTGCTGGGACCATGCTTTAAAAGGCCCCCGTCTCCCAGGCTCTAATGTATTGGCTCTGTAGTCATTACTAAACACTGGGAAACTGCTACTTGTCTAAAGTATGTGATATCAAAAACACAAGGGAAATCTAATGGGAAAAACTGGGTCTTCAGGGAAATAAGTCGAATTTATTTATTTATTTATTATTTTTTTTTTCACTTTTTAATCTCTTTTTCAAAAGTTTACTTATTTTACAAAATCATCCTACTTTCAATCACTTGTTTGTCATGAGCTCTTTAGTGAGTTATTGTAGCTCCTTTTTGGCATTGGCTGTGTATTTACTGTGTACTTTTTAATATATAAAATAGGAACACACACTGACCCACACAGTGTCATGTGACACTGTGACATAGGCTTTCCCATGATGCATTGGGGTGCAGTTGAATTTTTAAATTTGATTAATATTTGAGGAATTGTGTATGAAGGATTTTTTCTAAGGTATTGTGGTGTTAGTTTGTGGTGAAATAGATGTTTTAGGGTTGTTGTTTTGCGTTTTTTGGTCATTATGAGCAGTCACCATGAAGAAGTAAAGCGTGCTGGGACCATGCTTTAAAAGGCCCCCGTCTCCCAGGCTCTAATGTATTGGCTCTGTAGTCATTACTAAACACTGGGAAACTGCTACTTGTCTAAAGTATGTGATATCAAAAACACAAGGGAAATCTAATGGGAAAAACTGGGTCTTCTGGGAAATAAGTCGAATTTATTTATTTATTTATTATTTTTTTTTTTTTTTCACTTTTTAATCTCTTTTACAAAAGTTTACTTATTTTACAAAATCATCCTACTTTCAATCACTTGTTTGTCATGAGCTCTTTAGTGAGTTATTGTAGCTCCTTTTTGGCATTGGCTGTGTATTTACTGTGTACTTTTTAATATATAAAATAGGAACACACACTGACCCACACAGTGTCATGTGACACTGTGACATAGGCTTTCCCATGATGCATTGGGGTGCAGTTGAATTTTTAAATTTGATTAATATTTGAGGAATTGTGTATGAAGGATTTTTTCTAAGGTATTGTGGTGTTAGTTTGTGGTGAAATAGATGTTTTAGGGTTGTTGTTTTGCGTTTTTGGGCGTTTTTGGGTCATTCTGAGCAGTCACCATGAAGAAGTAAAGCGTGCTGGGACCATGCTTTAAAAGGCCCCCGTCTCCCAGGCTCTAATGTATTGGCTCTGTAGTCATTACTAAACACTGGGAAACTGCTACTTGTCTAAAGTATGTGATATCAAAAACACAAGGGAAATCTAATGGGAAAAACTGGGTCTTCTGGGAAATAAGTCGAATTAATTTATTTATTTATTTATTATTATTTTTTTTTTTCACTTTTTAATCTCTTTTACAAAAGTTTACTTATTTTACAAAATCATCCTACTTTCAATCACTTGTTTGTCATGAGCTCTTTAGTGAGTTATTGTAGCTCCTTTTTGGCATTGGCTGTGTATTTACTGTGTACTTTTTAATATATAAAATAGGAACACACACTGACCCACACAGTGTCATGTGACACTGTGACATAGGCTTTCCCATGATGCATTGGGGTGCAGTTGAATTTTTAAATTTGATTAATATTTGAGGAATTGTGTATGAAGGATTTTTTCTAAGGTATTGTGGTGTTAGTTTGTGGTGAAATAGATGTTTTAGGGTTGTTGTTTTGCGTTTTTGGGTCATTCTGAGCAGTCACCATGAAGAAGTAAAGCGTGCTGGGACCATGCTTTAAAAGGCCCCCGTCTCCCGGGCTCTAATGTATTGGCTCTGTAGTCATTACTAAACACTGGGAAACTGCTACTTGTCTAAAGTATGTGATATCAAAAACACAAGGGAAATCTAATGGGAAAAACTGGGTCTTCTGGGAAATAAGTCGAATTTATTTATTTATTTATTTATTATTTTTTTTTTTTTCACTTTTTAATCTCTTTTACAAAAGTTTACTTATTTTACAAAATCATCCTACTTTCAATCACTTGTTTGTCATGAGCTCTTTAGTGAGTTATTGTAGCTCCTTTTTGGCATTGGCTGTGTATTTACTGTGTACTTTTTAATATATAAAATAGGAACACACACTGACCCACACAGTGTCATGTGACACTGTGACATAGGCTTTCCCATGATGCATTGGGGTGCAGTTGAATTTTTAAATTTGATTAATATTTGAGGAATTGTGTATGAAGGATTTTTTCTAAGGTATTGTGGTGTTAGTTTGTGGTGAAATAGATGTTTTAGGGTTGTTGTTTTGCGTTTTTGGGCGTTTTTGGGTCATTCTGAGCAGTCACCATGAAGAAGTAAAGCGTGCTGGGACCATGCTTTAAAAGGCCCCCGTCTCCCAGGCTCTAATGTATTGGCTCTGTAGTCATTACTAAACACTGGGAAACTGCTACTTGTCTAAAGTATGTGATATCAAAAACACAAGGGAAATCTAATGGGAAAAACTGGGTCTTCAGGGAAATAAGTCGAATTTATTTATTTATTTATTTATTTTTTTTTCACTTTTTAATCTCTTTTTCAAAAGTTTACTTATTTTACAAAATCATCCTACTTTCAATCACTTGTTTGTCATGAGCTCTTTAGTGAGTTATTGTAGCTCCTTTTTGGCATTGGCTGTGTATTTACTGTGTACTTTTTAATATATAAAATAGGAACACACACTGACCCACACAGTGTCATGTGACACTGTGACATAGGCTTTCCCATGATGCATTGGGGTGCAGTTGAATTTTTAAATTTGATTAATATTTGAGGAATTGTGTATGAAGGATTTTTTCTAAGGTATTGTGGTGTTAGTTTGTGGTGAAATAGATGTTTTAGGGTTGTTGTTTTGCGTTTTTGGGTCATTCTGAGCAGTCACCATGAAGAAGTAAAGCGTGCTGGGACCGTGCTTTAAAAGGCCCCCGTCTCCCAGGCTCTAATGTATTGGCTCTGTAGTCATTACTAAACACTGGGAAACTGCTACTTGTCTAAAGTATGTGATATCAAAAACACAAGGGAAATCTAATGGGAAAAACTGGGTCTTCTGGGAAATAAGTCGAATTTATTTATTTATTTATTATTTTTTTTTTTTTCACTTTTTAATCTCTTTTACAAAAGTTTACTTATTTTACAAAATCATCCTACTTTCAATCACTTGTTTGTCATGAGCTCTTTAGTGAGTTATTGTAGCTCCTTTTTGGCATTGGCTGTGTATTTACTGTGTACTTTTTAATATATAAAATAGGAACACACACTGACCCACACAGTGTCATGTGACACTGTGACATAGGCTTTCCCATGATGCATTGGGGTGCAGTTGAATTTTTAAATTTGATTAATATTTGAGGAATTGTGTATGAAGGATTTTTTCTAAGGTATTGTGGTGTTAGTTTGTGGTGAAATAGATGTTTTAGGGTTGTTGTTTTGCGTTTTTGGGCGTTTTTGGGTCATTCTGAGCAGTCACCATGAAGAAGTAAAGCGTGCTGGGACCATGCTTTAAAAGGCCCCCGTCTCCCAGGCTCTAATGTATTGGCTCTGTAGTCATTACTAAACACTGGGAAACTGCTACTTGTCTAAAGTATGTGATATCAAAAACACAAGGGAAATCTAATGGGAAAAACTGGGTCTTCAGGGAAATAAGTCGAATTTATTTATTTATTATTTTTTTTTTTTTCACTTTTTAATCTCTTTTTCAAAAGTTTACTTATTTTACAAAATCATCCTACTTTCAATCACTTGTTTGTCATGAGCTCTTTAGTGAGTTATTGTAGCTCCTTTTTGGCATTGGCTGTGTATTTACTGTGTACTTTTTAATATATAAAATAGGAACACACACTGACCCACACAGTGTCATGTGACACTGTGACATAGGCTTTCCCATGATGCATTGGGGTGCAGTTGAATTTTTAAATTTGATTAATATTTGAGGAATTGTGTATGAAGGATTTTTTCTAAGGTATTGTGGTGTTAGTTTGTGGTGAAATAGATGTTTTAGGGTTGTTGTTTTGCGTTTTTGGGTCATTATGAGCAGTCACCATGAAGAAGTAAAGCGTGCTGGGACCGTGCTTTAAAAGGCCCCCGTCTCCCAGGCTCTAATGTATTGGCTCTGTAGTCATTACTAAACACTGGGAAACTGCTACTTGTCTAAAGTATGTGATATCAAAAACACAAGGGAAATCTAATGGGAAAAACTGGGTCTTCTGGGAAATAAGTCGAATTTATTTATTTATTTATTATTTTTTTTTTTTTTCACTTTTTAATCTCTTTTACAAAAGTTTACTTATTTTACAAAATCATCCTACTTTCAATCACTTGTTTGTCATGAGCTCTTTAGTGAGTTATTGTAGCTCCTTTTTGGCATTGGCTGTGTATTTACTGTGTACTTTTTAATATATAAAATAGGAACACACACTGACCCACACAGTGTCATGTGACACTGTGACATAGGCTTTCCCATGATGCATTGGGGTGCAGTTGAATTTTTAAATTTGATTAATATTTGAGGAATTGTGTATGAAGGATTTTTTCTAAGGTATTGTGGTGTTAGTTTGTGGTGAAATAGATGTTTTAGGGTTGTTGTTTTGCGTTTTTGGGCGTTTTTGGGTCATTCTGAGCAGTCACCATGAAGAAGTAAAGCGTGCTGGGACCATGCTTTAAAAGGCCCCCGTCTCCCAGGCTCTAATGTATTGGCTCTGTAGTCATTACTAAACACTGGGAAACTGCTACTTGTCTAAAGTATGTGATATCAAAAACACAAGGGAAATCTAATGGGAAAAACTGGGTCTTCAGGGAAATAAGTCGAATTTATTTATTTATTATTTTTTTTTTTTTTCACTTTTTAATCTCTTTTTCAAAAGTTTACTTATTTTACAAAATCATCCTACTTTCAATCACTTGTTTGTCATGAGCTCTTTAGTGAGTTATTGTAGCTCCTTTTTGGCATTGGCTGTGTATTTACTGTGTACTTTTTAATATATAAAATAGGAACACACACTGACCCACACAGTGTCATGTGACACTGTGACATAGGCTTTCCCATGATGCATTGGGGTGCAGTTGAATTTTTAAATTTGATTAATATTTGAGGAATTGTGTATGAAGGATTTTTTCTAAGGTATTGTGGTGTTAGTTTGTGGTGAAATAGATGTTTTAGGGTTGTTGTTTTGCGTTTTTGGGCGTTTTTGGGTCATTCTGAGCAGTCACCATGAAGAAGTAAAGCGTGCTGGGACCATGCTTTAAAAGGCCCCCGTCTCCCAGGCTCTAATGTATTGGCTCTGTAGTCATTACTAAACACTGGGAAACTGCTACTTGTCTAAAGTATGTGATATCAAAAACACAAGGGAAATCTAATGGGAAAAACTGGGTCTTCTGGGAAATAAGTCGAATTAATTTATTTATTTATTTATTATTATTTTTTTTTTTCACTTTTTAATCTCTTTTACAAAAGTTTACTTATTTTACAAAATCATCCTACTTTCAATCACTTGTTTGTCATGAGCTCTTTAGTGAGTTATTGTAGCTCCTTTTTGGCATTGGCTGTGTATTTACTGTGTACTTTTTAATATATAAAATAGGAACACACACTGACCCACACAGTGTCATGTGACACTGTGACATAGGCTTTCCCATGATGCATTGGGGTGCAGTTGAATTTTTAAATTTGATTAATATTTGAGGAATTGTGTATGAAGGATTTTTTCTAAGGTATTGTGGTGTTAGTTTGTGGTGAAATAGATGTTTTAGGGTTGTTGTTTTGCGTTTTTGGGTCATTCTGAGCAGTCACCATGAAGAAGTAAAGCGTGCTGGGACCATGCTTTAAAAGGCCCCCGTCTCCCGGGCTCTAATGTATTGGCTCTGTAGTCATTACTAAACACTGGGAAACTGCTACTTGTCTAAAGTATGTGATATCAAAAACACAAGGGAAATCTAATGGGAAAAACTGGGTCTTCTGGGAAATAAGTCGAATTTATTTATTTATTTATTTATTATTTTTTTTTTTTTCACTTTTTAATCTCTTTTACAAAAGTTTACTTATTTTACAAAATCATCCTACTTTCAATCACTTGTTTGTCATGAGCTCTTTAGTGAGTTATTGTAGCTCCTTTTTGGCATTGGCTGTGTATTTACTGTGTACTTTTTAATATATAAAATAGGAACACACACTGACCCACACAGTGTCATGTGACACTGTGACATAGGCTTTCCCATGATGCATTGGGGTGCAGTTGAATTTTTAAATTTGATTAATATTTGAGGAATTGTGTATGAAGGATTTTTTCTAAGGTATTGTGGTGTTAGTTTGTGGTGAAATAGATGTTTTAGGGTTGTTGTTTTGCGTTTTTGGGTCATTCTGAGCAGTCACCATGAAGAAGTAAAGCGTGCTGGGACCATGCTTTAAAAGGCCCCCGTCTCCCGGGCTCTAATGTATTGGCTCTGTAGTCATTACTAAACACTGGGAAACTGCTACTTGTCTAAAGTATGTGATATCAAAAACACAAGGGAAATCTAATGGGAAAAACTGGGTCTTCTGGGAAATAAGTCGAATTTATTTATTTATTTATTTATTATTTTTTTTTTTTTCACTTTTTAATCTCTTTTACAAAAGTTTACTTATTTTACAAAATCATCCTACTTTCAATCACTTGTTTGTCATGAGCTCTTTAGTGAGTTATTGTAGCTCCTTTTTGGCATTGGCTGTGTATTTACTGTGTACTTTTTAATATATAAAATAGGAACACACACTGACCCACACAGTGTCATGTGACACTGTGACATAGGCTTTCCCATGATGCATTGGGGTGCAGTTGAATTTTTAAATTTGATTAATATTTGAGGAATTGTGTATGAAGGATTTTTTCTAAGGTATTGTGGTGTTAGTTTGTGGTGAAATAGATGTTTTAGGGTTGTTGTTTTGCGTTTTTGGGTCATTCTGAGCAGTCACCATGAAGAAGTAAAGCGTGCTGGGACCATGCTTTAAAAGGCCCCCGTCTCCCGGGCTCTAATGTATTGGCTCTGTAGTCATTACTAAACACTGGGAAACTGCTACTTGTCTAAAGTATGTGATATCAAAAACACAAGGGAAATCTAATGGGAAAAACTGGGTCTTCTGGGAAATAAGTCGAATTTATTTATTTATTTATTTATTATTTTTTTTTTTTTCACTTTTTAATCTCTTTTACAAAAGTTTACTTATTTTACAAAATCATCCTACTTTCAATCACTTGTTTGTCATGAGCTCTTTAGTGAGTTATTGTAGCTCCTTTTTGGCATTGGCTGTGTATTTACTGTGTACTTTTTAATATATAAAATAGGAACACACACTGACCCACACAGTGTCATGTGACACTGTGACATAGGCTTTCCCATGATGCATTGGGGTGCAGTTGAATTTTTAAATTTGATTAATATTTGAGGAATTGTGTATGAAGGATTTTTTCTAAGGTATTGTGGTGTTAGTTTGTGGTGAAATAGATGTTTTAGGGTTGTTGTTTTGCGTTTTTGGGCGTTTTTGGGTCATTCTGAGCAGTCACCATGAAGAAGTAAAGCGTGCTGGGACCATGCTTTAAAAGGCCCCCGTCTCCCAGGCTCTAATGTATTGGCTCTGTAGTCATTACTAAACACTGGGAAACTGCTACTTGTCTAAAGTATGTGATATCAAAAACACAAGGGAAATCTAATGGGAAAAACTGGGTCTTCAGGGAAATAAGTCGAATTTATTTATTTATTTATTTTTTTTTTTTTCACTTTTTAATCTCTTTTTCAAAAGTTTACTTATTTTACAAAATCATCCTACTTTCAATCACTTGTTTGTCATGAGCTCTTTAGTGAGTTATTGTAGCTCCTTTTTGGCATTGGCTGTGTATTTACTGTGTACTTTTTAATATATAAAATAGGAACACACACTGACCCACACAGTGTCATGTGACACTGTGACATAGGCTTTCCCATGATGCATTGGGGTGCAGTTGAATTTTTAAATTTGATTAATATTTGAGGAATTGTGTATGAAGGATTTTTTCTAAGGTATTGTGGTGTTAGTTTGTGGTGAAATAGATGTTTTAGGGTTGTTGTTTTGCGTTTTTGGGTCATTCTGAGCAGTCACCATGAAGAAGTAAAGCGTGCTGGGACCGTGCTTTAAAAGGCCCCCGTCTCCCAGGCTCTAATGTATTGGCTCTGTAGTCATTACTAAACACTGGGAAACTGCTACTTGTCTAAAGTATGTGATATCAAAAACACAAGGGAAATCTAATGGGAAAAACTGGGTCTTCTGGGAAATAAGTCGAATTAATTTATTTATTTATTATTTTTTTTTTTTTTCACTTTTTAATCTCTTTTACAAAAGTTTACTTATTTTACAAAATCATCCTACTTTCAATCACTTGTTTGTCATGAGCTCTTTAGTGAGTTATTGTAGCTCCTTTTTGGCATTGGCTGTGTATTTACTGTGTACTTTTTAATATATAAAATAGGAACACACACTGACCCACACAGTGTCATGTGACACTGTGACATAGGCTTTCCCATGATGCATTGGGGTGCAGTTGAATTTTTAAATTTGATTAATATTTGAGGAATTGTGTATGAAGGATTTTTTCTAAGGTATTGTGGTGTTAGTTTGTGGTGAAATAGATGTTTTAGGGTTGTTGTTTTGCGTTTTTGGGCGTTTTTGGGTCATTCTGAGCAGTCACCATGAAGAAGTAAAGCGTGCTGGGACCATGCTTTAAAAGGCCCCCGTCTCCCAGGCTCTAATGTATTGGCTCTGTAGTCATTACTAAACACTGGGAAACTGCTACTTGTCTAAAGTATGTGATATCAAAAACACAAGGGAAATCTAATGGGAAAAACTGGGTCTTCAGGGAAATAAGTCGAATTTATTTATTTATTATTTTTTTTTTTTTTCACTTTTTAATCTCTTTTTCAAAAGTTTACTTATTTTACAAAATCATCCTACTTTCAATCACTTGTTTGTCATGAGCTCTTTAGTGAGTTATTGTAGCTCCTTTTTGGCATTGGCTGTGTATTTACTGTGTACTTTTTAATATATAAAATAGGAACACACACTGACCCACACAGTGTCATGTGACACTGTGACATAGGCTTTCCCATGATGCATTGGGGTGCAGTTGAATTTTTAAATTTGATTAATATTTGAGGAATTGTGTATGAAGGATTTTTTCTAAGGTATTGTGGTGTTAGTTTGTGGTGAAATAGATGTTTTAGGGTTGTTGTTTTGCGTTTTTGGGCGTTTTTGGGTCATTCTGAGCAGTCACCATGAAGAAGTAAAGCGTGCTGGGACCATGCTTTAAAAGGCCCCCGTCTCCCAGGCTCTAATGTATTGGCTCTGTAGTCATTACTAAACACTGGGAAACTGCTACTTGTCTAAAGTATGTGATATCAAAAACACAAGGGAAATCTAATGGGAAAAACTGGGTCTTCTGGGAAATAAGTCGAATTAATTTATTTATTTATTTATTATTATTTTTTTTTTTCACTTTTTAATCTCTTTTACAAAAGTTTACTTATTTTACAAAATCATCCTACTTTCAATCACTTGTTTGTCATGAGCTCTTTAGTGAGTTATTGTAGCTCCTTTTTGGCATTGGCTGTGTATTTACTGTGTACTTTTTAATATATAAAATAGGAACACACACTGACCCACACAGTGTCATGTGACACTGTGACATAGGCTTTCCCATGATGCATTGGGGTGCAGTTGAATTTTTAAATTTGATTAATATTTGAGGAATTGTGTATGAAGGATTTTTTCTAAGGTATTGTGGTGTTAGTTTGTGGTGAAATAGATGTTTTAGGGTTGTTGTTTTGCGTTTTTGGGTCATTCTGAGCAGTCACCATGAAGAAGTAAAGCGTGCTGGGACCATGCTTTAAAAGGCCCCCGTCTCCCGGGCTCTAATGTATTGGCTCTGTAGTCATTACTAAACACTGGGAAACTGCTACTTGTCTAAAGTATGTGATATCAAAAACACAAGGGAAATCTAATGGGAAAAACTGGGTCTTCTGGGAAATAAGTCGAATTTATTTATTTATTTATTTATTATTTTTTTTTTTTTTCACTTTTTAATCTCTTTTACAAAAGTTTACTTATTTTACAAAATCATCCTACTTTCAATCACTTGTTTGTCATGAGCTCTTTAGTGAGTTATTGTAGCTCCTTTTTGGCATTGGCTGTGTATTTACTGTGTACTTTTTAATATATAAAATAGGAACACACACTGACCCACACAGTGTCATGTGACACTGTGACATAGGCTTTCCCATGATGCATTGGGGTGCAGTTGAATTTTTAAATTTGATTAATATTTGAGGAATTGTGTATGAAGGATTTTTTCTAAGGTATTGTGGTGTTAGTTTGTGGTGAAATAGATGTTTTAGGGTTGTTGTTTTGCGTTTTTGGGCGTTTTTGGGTCATTCTGAGCAGTCACCATGAAGAAGTAAAGCGTGCTGGGACCATGCTTTAAAAGGCCCCCGTCTCCCAGGCTCTAATGTATTGGCTCTGTAGTCATTACTAAACACTGGGAAACTGCTACTTGTCTAAAGTATGTGATATCAAAAACACAAGGGAAATCTAATGGGAAAAACTGGGTCTTCAGGGAAATAAGTCGAATTTATTTATTTATTTATTTATTTTTTTTTCACTTTTTAATCTCTTTTTCAAAAGTTTACTTATTTTACAAAATCATCCTACTTTCAATCACTTGTTTGTCATGAGCTCTTTAGTGAGTTATTGTAGCTCCTTTTTGGCATTGGCTGTGTATTTACTGTGTACTTTTTAATATATAAAATAGGAACACACACTGACCCACACAGTGTCATGTGACACTGTGACATAGGCTTTCCCATGATGCATTGGGGTGCAGTTGAATTTTTAAATTTGATTAATATTTGAGGAATTGTGTATGAAGGATTTTTTCTAAGGTATTGTGGTGTTAGTTTGTGGTGAAATAGATGTTTTAGGGTTGTTGTTTTGCGTTTTTGGGTCATTATGAGCAGTCACCATGAAGAAGTAAAGCGTGCTGGGACCATGCTTTAAAAGGCCCCCGTCTCCCGGGCTCTAATGTATTGGCTCTGTAGTCATTACTAAACACTGGGAAACTGCTACTTGTCTAAAGTATGTGATATCAAAAACACAAGGGAAATCTAATGGGAAAAACTGGGTCTTCTGGGAAATAAGTCGAATTTATTTATTTATTTATTTATTATTTTTTTTTTTTCACTTTTTAATCTCTTTTACAAAAGTTTACTTATTTTACAAAATCATCCTACTTTCAATCACTTGTTTGTCATGAGCTCTTTAGTGAGTTATTGTAGCTCCTTTTTGGCATTGGCTGTGTATTTACTGTGTACTTTTTAATATATAAAATAGGAACACACACTGACCCACACAGTGTCATGTGACACTGTGACATAGGCTTTCCCATGATGCATTGGGGTGCAGTTGAATTTTTAAATTTGATTAATATTTGAGGAATTGTGTATGAAGGATTTTTTCTAAGGTATTGTGGTGTTAGTTTGTGGTGAAATAGATGTTTTAGGGTTGTTGTTTTGCGTTTTTGGGCGTTTTTGGGTCATTCTGAGCAGTCACCATGAAGAAGTAAAGCGTGCTGGGACCATGCTTTAAAAGGCCCCCGTCTCCCAGGCTCTAATGTATTGGCTCTGTAGTCATTACTAAACACTGGGAAACTGCTACTTGTCTAAAGTATGTGATATCAAAAACACAAGGGAAATCTAATGGGAAAAACTGGGTCTTCAGGGAAATAAGTCGAATTTATTTATTTATTTATTTTTTTTTTTTTCACTTTTTAATCTCTTTTTCAAAAGTTTACTTATTTTACAAAATCATCCTACTTTCAATCACTTGTTTGTCATGAGCTCTTTAGTGAGTTATTGTAGCTCCTTTTTGGCATTGGCTGTGTATTTACTGTGTACTTTTTAATATATAAAATAGGAACACACACTGACCCACACAGTGTCATGTGACACTGTGACATAGGCTTTCCCATGATGCATTGGGGTGCAGTTGAATTTTTAAATTTGATTAATATTTGAGGAATTGTGTATGAAGGATTTTTTCTAAGGTATTGTGGTGTTAGTTTGTGGTGAAATAGATGTTTTAGGGTTGTTGTTTTGCGTTTTTGGGTCATTATGAGCAGTCACCATGAAGAAGTAAAGCGTGCTGGGACCGTGCTTTAAAAGGCCCCCGTCTCCCAGGCTCTAATGTATTGGCTCTGTAGTCATTACTAAACACTGGGAAACTGCTACTTGTCTAAAGTATGTGATATCAAAAACACAAGGGAAATCTAATGGGAAAAACTGGGTCTTCTGGGAAATAAGTCGAATTTATTTATTTATTTATTATTTTTTTTTTTTTTCACTTTTTAATCTCTTTTACAAAAGTTTACTTATTTTACAAAATCATCCTACTTTCAATCACTTGTTTGTCATGAGCTCTTTAGTGAGTTATTGTAGCTCCTTTTTGGCATTGGCTGTGTATTTACTGTGTACTTTTTAATATATAAAATAGGAACACACACTGACCCACACAGTGTCATGTGACACTGTGACATAGGCTTTCCCATGATGCATTGGGGTGCAGTTGAATTTTTAAATTTGATTAATATTTGAGGAATTGTGTATGAAGGATTTTTTCTAAGGTATTGTGGTGTTAGTTTGTGGTGAAATAGATGTTTTAGGGTTGTTGTTTTGCGTTTTTGGGCGTTTTTGGGTCATTCTGAGCAGTCACCATGAAGAAGTAAAGCGTGCTGGGACCATGCTTTAAAAGGCCCCCGTCTCCCAGGCTCTAATGTATTGGCTCTGTAGTCATTACTAAACACTGGGAAACTGCTACTTGTCTAAAGTATGTGATATCAAAAACACAAGGGAAATCTAATGGGAAAAACTGGGTCTTCAGGGAAATAAGTCGAATTTATTTATTTATTATTTTTTTTTTTTTTCACTTTTTAATCTCTTTTTCAAAAGTTTACTTATTTTACAAAATCATCCTACTTTCAATCACTTGTTTGTCATGAGCTCTTTAGTGAGTTATTGTAGCTCCTTTTTGGCATTGGCTGTGTATTTACTGTGTACTTTTTAATATATAAAATAGGAACACACACTGACCCACACAGTGTCATGTGACACTGTGACATAGGCTTTCCCATGATGCATTGGGGTGCAGTTGAATTTTTAAATTTGATTAATATTTGAGGAATTGTGTATGAAGGATTTTTTCTAAGGTATTGTGGTGTTAGTTTGTGGTGAAATAGATGTTTTAGGGTTGTTGTTTTGCGTTTTTGGGCGTTTTTGGGTCATTCTGAGCAGTCACCATGAAGAAGTAAAGCGTGCTGGGACCATGCTTTAAAAGGCCCCCGTCTCCCAGGCTCTAATGTATTGGCTCTGTAGTCATTACTAAACACTGGGAAACTGCTACTTGTCTAAAGTATGTGATATCAAAAACACAAGGGAAATCTAATGGGAAAAACTGGGTCTTCTGGGAAATAAGTCGAATTTATTTATTTATTTATTTATTATTATTTTTTTTTTCACTTTTTAATCTCTTTTACAAAAGTTTACTTATTTTACAAAATCATCCTACTTTCAATCACTTGTTTGTCATGAGCTCTTTAGTGAGTTATTGTAGCTCCTTTTTGGCATTGGCTGTGTATTTACTGTGTACTTTTTAATATATAAAATAGGAACACACACTGACCCACACAGTGTCATGTGACACTGTGACATAGGCTTTCCCATGATGCATTGGGGTGCAGTTGAATTTTTAAATTTGATTAATATTTGAGGAATTGTGTATGAAGGATTTTTTCTAAGGTATTGTGGTGTTAGTTTGTGGTGAAATAGATGTTTTAGGGTTGTTGTTTTGCGTTTTTGGGTCATTCTGAGCAGTCACCATGAAGAAGTAAAGCGTGCTGGGACCATGCTTTAAAAGGCCCCCGTCTCCCAGGCTCTAATGTATTGGCTCTGTAGTCATTACTAAACACTGGGAAACTGCTACTTGTCTAAAGTATGTGATATCAAAAACACAAGGGAAATCTAATGGGAAAAACTGGGTCTTCTGGGAAATAAGTCGAATTTATTTATTTATTTATTATTTTTTTTTTTTTCACTTTTTAATCTCTTTTACAAAAGTTTACTTATTTTACAAAATCATCCTACTTTCAATCACTTGTTTGTCATGAGCTCTTTAGTGAGTTATTGTAGCTCCTTTTTGGCATTGGCTGTGTATTTACTGTGTACTTTTTAATATATAAAATAGGAACACACACTGACCCACACAGTGTCATGTGACACTGTGACATAGGCTTTCCCATGATGCATTGGGGTGCAGTTGAATTTTTAAATTTGATTAATATTTGAGGAATTGTGTATGAAGGATTTTTTCTAAGGTATTGTGGTGTTAGTTTGTGGTGAAATAGATGTTTTAGGGTTGTTGTTTTGCGTTTTTGGGCGTTTTTGGGTCATTCTGAGCAGTCACCATGAAGAAGTAAAGCGTGCTGGGACCATGCTTTAAAAGGCCCCCGTCTCCCAGGCTCTAATGTATTGGCTCTGTAGTCATTACTAAACACTGGGAAACTGCTACTTGTCTAAAGTATGTGATCTCAAAAACACAAGGGAAATCTAATGGGAAAAACTGGGTCTTCAGGGAAATAAGTCGAATTTATTTATTTATTTATTTTTTTTTTTTTCACTTTTTAATCTCTTTTTCAAAAGTTTACTTATTTTACAAAATCATCCTACTTTCAATCACTTGTTTGTCATGAGCTCTTTAGTGAGTTATTGTAGCTCCTTTTTGGCATTGGCTGTGTATTTACTGTGTACTTTTTAATATATAAAATAGGAACACACACTGACCCACACAGTGTCATGTGACACTGTGACATAGGCTTTCCCATGATGCATTGGGGTGCAGTTGAATTTTTAAATTTGATTAATATTTGAGGAATTGTGTATGAAGGATTTTTTCTAAGGTATTGTGGTGTTAGTTTGTGGTGAAATAGATGTTTTAGGGTTGTTGTTTTGCGTTTTTGGGTCATTGTGAACAGTCACCATGAAGAAGTAAAGCGTGCTGGGACCATGCTTTAAAAGGCCCCCGTCTCCCAGGCTCTAATGTATTGGCTCTGTAGTCATTACTAAACACTGGGAAACTGCTACTTGTCTAAAGTATGTGATATCAAAAACACAAGGGAAATCTTATGGGAAAAACTGGGTCTTCTGGGAAATAAGTCGAATTTATTTATTTATTTATTATTTTTTTTTTTTTCACTTTTTAATCTCTTTTACAAAAGTTTACTTATTTTACAAAATCATCCTACTTTCAATCACTTGTTTGTCATGAGCTCTTTAGTGAGTTATTGTAGCTCCTTTTTGGCATTGGCTGTGTATTTACTGTGTACTTTTTAATATATAAAATAGGAACACACACTGACCCACACAGTGTCATGTGACACTGTGACATAGGCTTTCCCATGATGCATTGGGGTGCAGTTGAATTTTTAAATTTGATTAATATTTGAGGAATTGTGTATGAAGGATTTTTTCTAAGGTATTGTGGTGTTAGTTTGTGGTGAAATAGATGTTTTAGGGTTGTTGTTTTGCGTTTTTGGGCGTTTTTGGGTCATTCTGAGCAGTCACCATGAAGAAGTAAAGCGTGCTGGGACCATGCTTTAAAAGGCCCCCGTCTCCCAGGCTCTAATGTATTGGCTCTGTAGTCATTACTAAACACTGGGAAACTGCTACTTGTCTAAAGTATGTGATATCAAAAACACAAGGGAAATCTAATGGGAAAAACTGGGTCTTCAGGGAAATAAGTCGAATTTATTTATTTATTTATTTTTTTTTTTTCACTTTTTAATCTCTTTTTCAAAAGTTTACTTATTTTACAAAATCATCCTACTTTCAATCACTTGTTTGTCATGAGCTCTTTAGTGAGTTATTGTAGCTCCTTTTTGGCATTGGCTGTGTATTTACTGTGTACTTTTTAATATATAAAATAGGAACACACACTGACCCACACAGTGTCATGTGACACTGTGACATAGGCTTTCCCATGATGCATTGGGGTGCAGTTGAATTTTTAAATTTGATTAATATTTGAGGAATTGTGTATGAAGGATTTTTTCTAAGGTATTGTGGTGTTAGTTTGTGGTGAAATAGATGTTTTAGGGTTGTTGTTTTGCGTTTTTGGGCGTTTTTGGGTCATTCTGAGCAGTCACCATGAAGAAGTAAAGCGTGCTGGGACCATGCTTTAAAAGGCCCCCGTCTCCCAGGCTCTAATGTATTGGCTCTGTAGTCATTACTAAACACTGGGAAACTGCTACTTGTCTAAAGTATGTGATATCAAAAACACAAGGGAAATCTAATGGGAAAAACTGGGTCTTCAGGGAAATAAGTCGAATTTATTTATTTATTTATTTTTTTTTTTTCACTTTTTAATCTCTTTTTCAAAAGTTTACTTATTTTACAAAATCATCCTACTTTCAATCACTTGTTTGTCATGAGCTCTTTAGTGAGTTATTGTAGCTCCTTTTTGGCATTGGCTGTGTATTTACTGTGTACTTTTTAATATATAAAATAGGAACACACACTGACCCACACAGTGTCATGTGACACTGTGACATAGGCTTTCCCATGATGCATTGGGGTGCAGTTGAATTTTTAAATTTGATTAATATTTGAGGAATTGTGTATGAAGGATTTTTTCTAAGGTATTGTGGTGTTAGTTTGTGGTGAAATAGATGTTTTAGGGTTGTTGTTTTGCGTTTTTGGGTCATTATGAGCAGTCACCATGAAGAAGTAAAGCGTGCTGGGACCATGCTTTAAAAGGCCCCCGTCTCCCAGGCTCTAATGTATTGGCTCTGTAGTCATTACTAAACACTGGGAAACTGCTACTTGTCTAAAGTATGTGATATCAAAAACACAAGGGAAATCTAATGGGAAAAACTGGGTCTTCTGGGAAATAAGTCGAATTTATTTATTTATTTATTTTTTTTTTTTTTTTCACTTTTTAATCTCTTTTTCAAAAGTTTACTTATTTTACAAAATCATCCTACTTTCAATCACTTGTTTGTCATGAGCTCTTTAGTGAGTTATTGTAGCTCCTTTTTGGCATTGGCTGTGTATTTACTGTGTACTTTTTAATATATAAAATAGGAACACACACTGACCCACACAGTGTCATGTGACACTGTGACATAGGCTTTCCCATGATGCATTGGGGTGCAGTTGAATTTTTAAATTTGATTAATATTTGAGGAATTGTGTATGAAGGATTTTTTCTAAGGTATTGTGGTGTTAGTTTGTGGTGAAATAGATGTTTTAGGGTTGTTGTTTTGCGTTTTTGGGCGTTTTTGGGTCATTCTCAGCAGTCACCATGAAGAAGTAAAGCGTGCTGGGACCATGCTTTAAAAGGCCCCCGTCTCCCAGGCTCTAATGTATTGGCTCTGTAGTCATTACTAAACACTGGGAAACTGCTACTTGTCTAAAGTATGTGATATCAAAAACACAAGGGAAATCTAATGGGAAAAACTGGGTCTTCAGGGAAATAAGTCGAATTTATTTATTTATTTATTATTTTTTTTTTTTTTCACTTTTTAATCTCTTTTACAAAAGTTTACTTATTTTACAAAATCATCCTACTTTCAATCACTTGTTTGTCATGAGCTCTTTAGTGAGTTATTGTAGCTCCTTTTTGGCATTGGCTGTGTATTTACTGTGTACTTTTTAATATATAAAATAGGAACACACACTGACCCACACAGTGTCATGTGACACTGTGACATAGGCTTTCCCATGATGCATTGGGGTGCAGTTGAATTTTTAAATTTGATTAATATTTGAGGAATTGTGTATGAAGGATTTTTTCTAAGGTATTGTGGTGTTAGTTTGTGGTGAAATAGATGTTTTAGGGTTGTTGTTTTGCGTTTTTGGGTCATTCTGAGCAGTCACCATGAAGAAGTAAAGCGTGCTGGGACCATGCTTTAAAAGGCCCCCGTCTCCCAGGCTCTAATGTATTGGCTCTGTAGTCATTACTAAACACTGGGAAACTGCTACTTGTCTAAAGTATGTGATATCAAAAACACAAGGGAAATCTAATGGGAAAAACTGGGTCTTCAGGGAAATAAGTCGAATTTATTTATTTATTTATTTATTTTTTTTTCACTTTTTAATCTCTTTTTCAAAAGTTTACTTATTTTACAAAATCATCCTACTTTCAATCACTTGTTTGTCATGAGCTCTTTAGTGAGTTATTGTAGCTCCTTTTTGGCATTGGCTGTGTATTTACTGTGTACTTTTTAATATATAAAATAGGAACACACACTGACCCACACAGTGTCATGTGACACTGTGACATAGGCTTTCCCATGATGCATTGGGGTGCAGTTGAATTTTTAAATTTGATTAATATTTGAGGAATTGTGTATGAAGGATTTTTTCTAAGGTATTGTGGTGTTAGTTTGTGGTGAAATAGATGTTTTAGGGTTGTTGTTTTGCGTTTTTGGGCGTTTTTGGGTCATTCTGAGCAGTCACCATGAAGAAGTAAAGCGTGCTGGGACCATGCTTTAAAAGGCCCCCGTCTCCCAGGCTCTAATGTATTGGCTCTGTAGTCATTACTAAACACTGGGAAACTGCTACTTGTCTAAAGTATGTGATATCAAAAACACAAGGGAAATCTAATGGGAAAAACTGGGTCTTCAGGGAAATAAGTCGAATTTATTTATTTATTTATTTTTTTTTTTTTCACTTTTTAATCTCTTTTTCAAAAGTTTACTTATTTTACAAAATCATCCTACTTTCAATCACTTGTTTGTCATGAGCTCTTTAGTGAGTTATTGTAGCTCCTTTTTGGCATTGGCTGTGTATTTACTGTGTACTTTTTAATATATAAAATAGGAACACACACTGACCCACACAGTGTCATGTGACACTGTGACATAGGCTTTCCCATGATGCATTGGGGTGCAGTTGAATTTTTAAATTTGATTAATATTTGAGGAATTGTGTATGAAGGATTTTTTCTAAGGTATTGTGGTGTTAGTTTGTGGTGAAATAGATGTTTTAGGGTTGTTGTTTTGCGTTTTTCGGTCATTCTGAGCAGTCACCATGAAGAAGTAAAGCGTGCTGGGACCATGCTTTAAAAGGCCCCCGTCTCCCAGGCTCTAATGTATTGGCTCTGTAGTCATTACTAAACACTGGGAAACTGCTACTTGTCTAAAGTATGTGATATCAAAAACACAAGGGAAATCTAATGGGAAAAACTGGGTCTTCTGGGAAATAAGTCGAATTTATTTATTTATTTATTATTTTTTTTTTTTTCACTTTTTAATCTCTTTTTCAAAAGTTTACTTATTTTACAAAATCATCCTACTTTCAATCACTTGTTTGTCATGAGCTCTTTAGTGAGTTATTGTAGCTCCTTTTTGGCATTGGCTGTGTATTTACTGTGTACTTTTTAATATATAAAATAGGAACACACACTGACCCACACAGTGTCATGTGACACTGTGACATAGGCTTTCCCATGATGCATTGGGGTGCAGTTGAATTTTTAAATTTGATTAATATTTGAGGAATTGTGTATGAAGGATTTTTTCTAAGGTATTGTGGTGTTAGTTTGTGGTGAAATAGATGTTTTAGGGTTGTTGTTTTGCGTTTTTGGGCGTTTTTGGGTCATTCTGAGCAGTCACCATGAAGAAGTAAAGCGTGCTGGGACCATGCTTTAAAAGGCCCCCGTCTCCCAGGCTCTAATGTATTGGCTCTGTAGTCATTACTAAACACTGGGAAACTGCTACTTGTCTAAAGTATGTGATATCAAAAACACAAGGGAAATCTAATGGGAAAAACTGGGTCTTCAGGGAAATAAGTCGAATTTATTTATTTATTTATTATTTTTTTTTTTTTTTCACTTTTTAATCTCTTTTACAAAAGTTTACTTATTTTACAAAATCATCCTACTTTCAATCACTTGTTTGTCATGAGCTCTTTAGTGAGTTATTGTAGCTCCTTTTTGGCATTGGCTGTGTATTTACTGTGTACTTTTTAATATATAAAATAGGAACACACACTGACCCACACAGTGTCATGTGACACTGTGACATAGGCTTTCCCATGATGCATTGGGGTGCAGTTGAATTTTTAAATTTGATTAATATTTGAGGAATTGTGTATGAAGGATTTTTTCTAAGGTATTGTGGTGTTAGTTTGTGGTGAAATAGATGTTTTAGGGTTGTTGTTTTGCGTTTTTGGGCGTTTTTGGGTCATTCTGAGCAGTCACCATGAAGAAGTAAAGTGTGCTGGGACCATGCTTTAAAAGGCCCCCGTCTCCCAGGCTCTAATGTATTGGCTCTGTAGTCATTACTAAACACTGGGAAACTGCTACTTGTCTAAAGTATGTGATATCAAAAACACAAGGGAAATCTAATGGGAAAAACTGGGTCTTCAGGGAAATAAGTCGAATTTATTTATTTATTTTTTTTTTTTTTTTTCACTTTTTAATCTCTTTTTCAAAAGTTTACTTATTTTACAAAATCATCCTACTTTCAATCACTTGTTTGTCATGAGCTCTTTAGTGAGTTATTGTAGCTCCTTTTTGGCATTGGCTGTGTATTTACTGTGTACTTTTTAATATATAAAATAGGAACACACACTGACCCACACAGTGTCATGTGACACTGTGACATAGGCTTTCCCATGATGCATTGGGGTGCAGTTGAATTTTTAAATTTGATTAATATTTGAGGAATTGTGTATGAAGGATTTTTTCTAAGGTATTGTGGTGTTAGTTTGTGGTGAAATAGATGTTTTAGGGTTGTTGTTTTGCGTTTTTGGGCGTTTTTGGGTCATTCTGAGCAGTCACCATGAAGAAGTAAAGCGTGCTGGGACCATGCTTTAAAAGGCCCCCGTCTCCCAGGCTCTAATGTATTGGCTCTGTAGTCATTACTAAACACTGGGAAACTGCTACTTGTCTAAAGTATGTGATATCAAAAACACAAGGGAAATCTAATGGGAAAAACTGGGTCTTCAGGGAAATAAGTCGAATTTATTTATTTATTTATTATTATTTTTTTTCACTTTTTAATCTCTTTTACAAAAGTTTACTTATTTTACAAAATCATCCTACTTTCAATCACTTGTTTGTCATGAGCTCTTTAGTGAGTTATTGTAGCTCCTTTTTGGCATTGGCTGTGTATTTACTGTGTACTTTTTAATATATAAAATAGGAACACACACTGACCCACACAGTGTCATGTGACACTGTGACATAGGCTTTCCCATGATGCATTGGGGTGCAGTTGAATTTTTAAATTTGATTAATATTTGAGGAATTGTGTATGAAGGATTTTTTCTAAGGTATTGTGGTGTTAGTTTGTGGTGAAATAGATGTTTTAGGGTTGTTGTTTTGCGTTTTTGGGCGTTTTTGGGTCATTCTGAGCAGTCACCATGAAGAAGTAAAGCGTGCTGGGACCATGCTTTAAAAGGCCCCCGTCTCCCAGGCTCTAATGTATTGGCTCTGTAGTCATTACTAAACACTGGGAAACTGCTACTTGTCTAAAGTATGTGATATCAAAAACACAAGGGAAATCTAATGGGAAAAACTGGGTCTTCTGGGAAATAAGTCGAATTTATTTATTTATTTATTTATTATTATTTTTTTTTTTCACTTTTTAATCTCTTTTACAAAAGTTTACTTATTTTACAAAATCATCCTACTTTCAATCACTTGTTTGTCATGAGCTCTTTAGTGAGTTATTGTAGCTCCTTTTTGGCATTGGCTGTGTATTTACTGTGTACTTTTTAATATATAAAATAGGAACACACACTGACCCACACAGTGTCATGTGACACTGTGACATAGGCTTTCCCATGATGCATTGGGGTGCAGTTGAATTTTTAAATTTGATTAATATTTGAGGAATTGTGTATGAAGGATTTTTTCTAAGGTATTGTGGTGTTAGTTTGTGGTGAAATAGATGTTTTAGGGTTGTTGTTTTGCGTTTTTTGGTCATTCTGAGCAGTCACCATGAAGAAGTAAAGCGTGCTGGGACCATGCTTTAAAAGGCCCCCGTCTCCCAGGCTCTAATGTATTGGCTCTGTAGTCATTACTAAACACTGGGAAACTGCTACTTGTCTAAAGTATGTGATATCAAAAACACAAGGGAAATCTAATGGGAAAAACTGGGTCTTCAGGGAAATAAGTCGAATTTATTTATTTATTTATTTATTATTATTTTTTTTCACTTTTTAATCTCTTTTACAAAAGTTTACTTATTTTACAAAATCATCCTACTTTCAATCACTTGTTTGTCATGAGCTCTTTAGTGAGTTATTGTAGCTCCTTTTTGGCATTGGCTGTGTATTTACTGTGTACTTTTTAATATATAAAATAGGAACACACACTGACCCACACAGTGTCATGTGACACTGTGACATAGGCTTTCCCATGATGCATTGGGGTGCAGTTGAATTTTTAAATTTGATTAATATTTGAGGAATTGTGTATGAAGGATTTTTTCTAAGGTATTGTGGTGTTAGTTTGTGGTGAAATAGATGTTTTAGGGTTGTTGTTTTGCGTTTTTGGGCGTTTTTGGGTCATTCTGAGCAGTCACCATGAAGAAGTAAAGCGTGCTGGGACCATGCTTTAAAAGGCCCCCGTCTCCCAGGCTCTAATGTATTGGCTCTGTAGTCATTACTAAACACTGGGAAACTGCTACTTGTCTAAAGTATGTGATATCAAAAACACAAGGGAAATCTAATGGGAAAAACTGGGTCTTCTGGGAAATAAGTCGAATTTATTTATTTATTTATTTATTATTATTTTTTTTTTTCACTTTTTAATCTCTTTTACAAAAGTTTACTTATTTTACAAAATCATCCTACTTTCAATCACTTGTTTGTCATGAGCTCTTTAGTGAGTTATTGTAGCTCCTTTTTGGCATTGGCTGTGTATTTACTGTGTACTTTTTAATATATAAAATAGGAACACACACTGACCCACACAGTGTCATGTGACACTGTGACATAGGCTTTCCCATGATGCATTGGGGTGCAGTTGAATTTTTAAATTTGATTAATATTTGAGGAATTGTGTATGAAGGATTTTTTCTAAGGTATTGTGGTGTTAGTTTGTGGTGAAATAGATGTTTTAGGGTTGTTGTTTTGCGTTTTTGGGTCATTCTCAGCAGTCACCATGAAGAAGTAAAGCGTGCTGGGACCATGCTTTAAAAGGCCCCCGTCTCCCAGGCTCTAATGTATTGGCTCTGTAGTCATTACTAAACACTGGGAAACTGCTACTTGTCTAAAGTATGTGATATCAAAAACACAAGGGAAATCTAATGGGAAAAACTGGGTCTTCAGGGAAATAAGTCGAATTTATTTATTTATTTATTATTATTTTTTTTCACTTTTTAATCTCTTTTACAAAAGTTTACTTATTTTACAAAATCATCCTACTTTCAATCACTTGTTTGTCATGAGCTCTTTAGTGAGTTATTGTAGCTCCTTTTTGGCATTGGCTGTGTATTTACTGTGTACTTTTTAATATATAAAATAGGAACACACACTGACCCACACAGTGTCATGTGACACTGTGACATAGGCTTTCCCATGATGCATTGGGGTGCAGTTGAATTTTTAAATTTGATTAATATTTGAGGAATTGTGTATGAAGGATTTTTTCTAAGGTATTGTGGTGTTAGTTTGTGGTGAAATAGATGTTTTAGGGTTGTTGTTTTGCGTTTTTGGGCGTTTTTGGGTCATTCTGAGCAGTCACCATGAAGAAGTAAAGCGTGCTGGGACCATGCTTTAAAAGGCCCCCGTCTCCCAGGCTCTAATGTATTGGCTCTGTAGTCATTACTAAACACTGGGAAACTGCTACTTGTCTAAAGTATGTGATATCAAAAACACAAGGGAAATCTAATGGGAAAAACTGGGTCTTCTGGGAAATAAGTCGAATTTATTTATTTATTTATTTATTATTATTTTTTTTTTTCACTTTTTAATCTCTTTTACAAAAGTTTACTTATTTTACAAAATCATCCTACTTTCAATCACTTGTTTGTCATGAGCTCTTTAGTGAGTTATTGTAGCTCCTTTTTGGCATTGGCTGTGTATTTACTGTGTACTTTTTAATATATAAAATAGGAACACACACTGACCCACACAGTGTCATGTGACACTGTGACATAGGCTTTCCCATGATGCATTGGGGTGCAGTTGAATTTTTAAATTTGATTAATATTTGAGGAATTGTGTATGAAGGATTTTTTCTAAGGTATTGTGGTGTTAGTTTGTGGTGAAATAGATGTTTTAGGGTTGTTGTTTTGCGTTTTTTGGTCATTCTGAGCAGTCACCATGAAGAAGTAAAGCGTGCTGGGACCATGCTTTAAAAGGCCCCCGTCTCCCAGGCTCTAATGTATTGGCTCTGTAGTCATTACTAAACACTGGGAAACTGCTACTTGTCTAAAGTATGTGATATCAAAAACACAAGGGAAATCTAATGGGAAAAACTGGGTCTTCAGGGAAATAAGTCGAATTTATTTATTTATTTATTATTATTTTTTTTCACTTTTTAATCTCTTTTACAAAAGTTTACTTATTTTACAAAATCATCCTACTTTCAATCACTTGTTTGTCATGAGCTCTTTAGTGAGTTATTGTAGCTCCTTTTTGGCATTGGCTGTGTATTTACTGTGTACTTTTTAATATATAAAATAGGAACACACACTGACCCACACAGTGTCATGTGACACTGTGACATAGGCTTTCCCATGATGCATTGGGGTGCAGTTGAATTTTTAAATTTGATTAATATTTGAGGAATTGTGTATGAAGGATTTTTTCTAAGGTATTGTGGTGTTAGTTTGTGGTGAAATAGATGTTTTAGGGTTGTTGTTTTGCGTTTTTGGGCGTTTTTGGGTCATTCTGAGCAGTCACCATGAAGAAGTAAAGCGTGCTGGGACCATGCTTTAAAAGGCCCCCGTCTCCCAGGCTCTAATGTATTGGCTCTGTAGTCATTACTAAACACTGGGAAACTGCTACTTGTCTAAAGTATGTGATATCAAAAACACAAGGGAAATCTAATGGGAAAAACTGGGTCTTCTGGGAAATAAGTCGAATTTATTTATTTATTTATTTATTATTATTTTTTTTTTTCACTTTTTAATCTCTTTTACAAAAGTTTACTTATTTTACAAAATCATCCTACTTTCAATCACTTGTTTGTCATGAGCTCTTTAGTGAGTTATTGTAGCTCCTTTTTGGCATTGGCTGTGTATTTACTGTGTACTTTTTAATATATAAAATAGGAACACACACTGACCCACACAGTGTCATGTGACACTGTGACATAGGCTTTCCCATGATGCATTGGGGTGCAGTTGAATTTTTAAATTTGATTAATATTTGAGGAATTGTGTATGAAGGATTTTTTCTAAGGTATTGTGGTGTTAGTTTGTGGTGAAATAGATGTTTTAGGGTTGTTGTTTTGCGTTTTTGGGTCATTCTGAGCAGTCACCATGAAGAAGTAAAGCGTGCTGGGACCATGCTTTAAAAGGCCCCCGTCTCCCAGGCTCTAATGTATTGGCTCTGTAGTCATTACTAAACACTGGGAAACTGCTACTTGTCTAAAGTATGTGATATCAAAAACACAAGGGAAATCTAATGGGAAAAACTGGGTCTTCAGGGAAATAAGTCGAATTTATTTATTTATTTATTATTATTTTTTTTCACTTTTTAATCTCTTTTACAAAAGTTTACTTATTTTACAAAATCATCCTACTTTCAATCACTTGTTTGTCATGAGCTCTTTAGTGAGTTATTGTAGCTCCTTTTTGGCATTGGCTGTGTATTTACTGTGTACTTTTTAATATATAAAATAGGAACACACACTGACCCACACAGTGTCATGTGACACTGTGACATAGGCTTTCCCATGATGCATTGGGGTGCAGTTGAATTTTTAAATTTGATTAATATTTGAGGAATTGTGTATGAAGGATTTTTTCTAAGGTATTGTGGTGTTAGTTTGTGGTGAAATAGATGTTTTAGGGTTGTTGTTTTGCGTTTTTGGGCGTTTTTGGGTCATTCTGAGCAGTCACCATGAAGAAGTAAAGCGTGCTGGGACCATGCTTTAAAAGGCCCCCGTCTCCCAGGCTCTAATGTATTGGCTCTGTAGTCATTACTAAACACTGGGAAACTGCTACTTGTCTAAAGTATGTGATATCAAAAACACAAGGGAAATCTAATGGGAAAAACTGGGTCTTCTGGGAAATAAGTCGAATTTATTTATTTATTTATTTATTATTATTTTTTTTTTTTCACTTTTTAATCTCTTTTACAAAAGTTTACTTATTTTACAAAATCATCCTACTTTCAATCACTTGTTTGTCATGAGCTCTTTAGTGAGTTATTGTAGCTCCTTTTTGGCATTGGCTGTGTATTTACTGTGTACTTTTTAATATATAAAATAGGAACACACACTGACCCACACAGTGTCATGTGACACTGTGACATAGGCTTTCCCATGATGCATTGGGGTGCAGTTGAATTTTTAAATTTGATTAATATTTGAGGAATTGTGTATGAAGGATTTTTTCTAAGGTATTGTGGTGTTAGTTTGTGGTGAAATAGATGTTTTAGGGTTGTTGTTTTGCGTTTTTTGGTCATTCTGAGCAGTCACCATGAAGAAGTAAAGCGTGCTGGGACCATGCTTTAAAAGGCCCCCGTCTCCCAGGCTCTAATGTATTGGCTCTGTAGTCATTACTAAACACTGGGAAACTGCTACTTGTCTAAAGTATGTGATATCAAAAACACAAGGGAAATCTAATGGGAAAAACTGGGTCTTCAGGGAAATAAGTCGAATTTATTTATTTATTTATTATTATTTTTTTTCACTTTTTAATCTCTTTTACAAAAGTTTACTTATTTTACAAAATCATCCTACTTTCAATCACTTGTTTGTCATGAGCTCTTTAGTGAGTTATTGTAGCTCCTTTTTGGCATTGGCTGTGTATTTACTGTGTACTTTTTAATATATAAAATAGGAACACACACTGACCCACACAGTGTCATGTGACACTGTGACATAGGCTTTCCCATGATGCATTGGGGTGCAGTTGAATTTTTAAATTTGATTAATATTTGAGGAATTGTGTATGAAGGATTTTTTCTAAGGTATTGTGGTGTTAGTTTGTGGTGAAATAGATGTTTTAGGGTTGTTGTTTTGCGTTTTTGGGCGTTTTTGGGTCATTCTGAGCAGTCACCATGAAGAAGTAAAGCGTGCTGGGACCATGCTTTAAAAGGCCCCCGTCTCCCAGGCTCTAATGTATTGGCTCTGTAGTCATTACTAAACACTGGGAAACTGCTACTTGTCTAAAGTATGTGATATCAAAAACACAAGGGAAATCTAATGGGAAAAACTGGGTCTTCAGGGAAATAAGTCGAATTTATTTATTTATTTATTTATTTTTTTTTTCACTTTTTAATCTCTTTTTCAAAAGTTTACTTATTTTACAAAATCATCCTACTTTCAATCACTTGTTTGTCATGAGCTCTTTAGTGAGTTATTGTAGCTCCTTTTTGGCATTGGCTGTGTATTTACTGTGTACTTTTTAATATATAAAATAGGAACACACACTGACCCACACAGTGTCATGTGACACTGTGACATAGGCTTTCCCATGATGCATTGGGGTGCAGTTGAATTTTTAAATTTGATTAATATTTGAGGAATTGTGTATGAAGGATTTTTTCTAAGGTATTGTGGTGTTAGTTTGTGGTGAAATAGATGTTTTAGGGTTGTTGTTTTGCGTTTTTGGGCGTTTTTGGGTCATTCTGAGCAGTCACCATGAAGAAGTAAAGCGTGCTGGGACCATGCTTTAAAAGGCCCCCGTCTCCCAGGCTCTAATGTATTGGCTCTGTAGTCATTACTAAACACTGGGAAACTGCTACTTGTCTAAAGTATGTGATATCAAAAACACAAGGGAAATCTAATGGGAAAAACTGGGTCCTCAGGGAAATAAGTCGAATTTATTTATTTATTTTTTTTTTTTTTTTTCACTTTTTAATCTCTTTTTCAAAAGTTTACTTATTTTACAAAATCATCCTACTTTCAATCACTTGTTTGTCATGAGCTCTTTAGTGAGTTATTGTAGCTCCTTTTTGGCATTGGCTGTGTATTTACTGTGTACTTTTTAATATATAAAATAGGAACACACACTGACCCACACAGTGTCATGTGACACTGTGACATAGGCTTTCCCATGATGCATTGGGGTGCAGTTGAATTTTTAAATTTGATTAATATTTGAGGAATTGTGTATGAAGGATTTTTTCTAAGGTATTGTGGTGTTAGTTTGTGGTGAAATAGATGTTTTAGGGTTGTTGTTTTGCGTTTTTTGGTCATTCTGAGCAGTCACCATGAAGAAGTAAAGCGTGCTGGGACCATGCTTTAAAAGGCCCCCGTCTCCCAGGCTCTAATGTATTGGCTCTGTAGTCATTACTAAACACTGGGAAACTGCTACTTGTCTAAAGTATGTGATATCAAAAACACAAGGGAAATCTAATGGGAAAAACTGGGTCTTCTGGGAAATAAGTCGAATTTATTTATTTATTTATTATTTTTTTTTTTTTCACTTTTTAATCTCTTTTTCAAAAGTTTACTTATTTTACAAAATCATCCTACTTTCAATCACTTGTTTGTCATGAGCTCTTTAGTGAGTTATTGTAGCTCCTTTTTGGCATTGGCTGTGTATTTACTGTGTACTTTTTAATATATAAAATAGGAACACACACTGACCCACACAGTGTCATGTGACACTGTGACATAGGCTTTCCCATGATGCATTGGGGTGCAGTTGAATTTTTAAATTTGATTAATATTTGAGGAATTGTGTATGAAGGATTTTTTCTAAGGTATTGTGGTGTTAGTTTGTGGTGAAATAGATGTTTTAGGGTTGTTGTTTTGCGTTTTTGGGCGTTTTTGGGTCATTCTGAGTAGTCACCATGAAGAAGTAAAGCGTGCTGGGACCATGCTTTAAAAGGCCCCCGTCTCCCAGGCTCTAATGTATTGGCTCTGTAGTCATTACTAAACACTGGGAAACTGCTACTTGTCTAAAGTATGTGATATCAAAAACACAAGGGAAATCTAATGGGAAAAACTGGGTCTTCAGGGAAATAAGTCGAATTTATTTATTTATTTATTATTATTTTTTTTTTTTCACTTTTTAATCTCTTTTACAAAAGTTTACTTATTTTACAAAATCATCCTACTTTCAATCACTTGTTTGTCATGAGCTCTTTAGTGAGTTATTGTAGCTCCTTTTTGGCATTGGCTGTGTATTTACTGTGTACTTTTTAATATATAAAATAGGAACACACACTGACCCACACAGTGTCATGTGACACTGTGACATAGGCTTTCCCATGATGCATTGGGGTGCAGTTGAATTTTTAAATTTGATTAATATTTGAGGAATTGTGTATGAAGGATTTTTTCTAAGGTATTGTGGTGTTAGTTTGTGGTGAAATAGATGTTTTAGGGTTGTTGTTTTGCGTTTTTGGGCGTTTTTGGGTCATTCTGAGCAGTCACCATGAAGAAGTAAAGCGTGCTGGGACCATGCTTTAAAAGGCCCCCGTCTCCCAGGCTCTAATGTATTGGCTCTGTAGTCATTACTAAACACTGGGAAACTGCTACTTGTCTAAAGTATGTGATATCAAAAACACAAGGGAAATCTAATGGGAAAAACTGGGTCTTCAGGGAAATAAGTCGAATTTATTTATTTATTTATTTATTTTTTTTTCACTTTTTAATCTCTTTTTCAAAAGTTTACTTATTTTACAAAATCATCCTACTTTCAATCACTTGTTTGTCATGAGCTCTTTAGTGAGTTATTGTAGCTCCTTTTTGGCATTGGCTGTGTATTTACTGTGTACTTTTTAATATATAAAATAGGAACACACACTGACCCACACAGTGTCATGTGACACTGTGACATAGGCTTTCCCATGATGCATTGGGGTGCAGTTGAATTTTTAAATTTGATTAATATTTGAGGAATTGTGTATGAAGGATTTTTTCTAAGGTATTGTGGTGTTAGTTTGTGGTGAAATAGATGTTTTAGGGTTGTTGTTTTGCGTTTTTGGGCGTTTTTGGGTCATTCTGAGCAGTCACCATGAAGAAGTAAAGCGTGCTGGGACCATGCTTTAAAAGGCCCCCGTCTCCCAGGCTCTTATGTATTGGCTCTGTAGTCATTACTAAACACTGGGAAACTGCTACTTGTCTAAAGTATGTGATATCAAAAACACAAGGGAAATCTAATGGGAAAAACTGGGTCTTCAGGGAAATAAGTCGAATTTATTTATTTATTTATTATTTTTTTTTTCACTTTTTAATCTCTTTTACAAAAGTTTACTTATTTTACAAAATCATCCTACTTTCAATCACTTGTTTGTCATGAGCTCTTTAGTGAGTTATTGTAGCTCCTTTTTGGCATTGGCTGTGTATTTACTGTGTACTTTTTAATATATAAAATAGGAACACACACTGACCCACACAGTGTCATGTGACACTGTGACATAGGCTTTCCCATGATGCATTGGGGTGCAGTTGAATTTTTAAATTTGATTAATATTTGAGGAATTGTGTATGAAGGATTTTTTCTAAGGTATTGTGGTGTTAGTTTGTGGTGAAATAGATGTTTTAGGGTTGTTGTTTTGCGTTTTTGGGCGTTTTTGGGTCATTCTGAGCAGTCACCATGAAGAAGTAAAGCGTGCTGGGACCATGCTTTAAAAGGCCCCCGTCTCCCAGGCTCTAATGTATTGGCTCTGTAGTCATTACTAAACACTGGGAAACTGCTACTTGTCTAAAGTATGTGATATCAAAAACACAAGGGAAATCTAATGGGAAAAACTGGGTCTTCAGGGAAATAAGTCGAATTTATTTATTTATTTATTTATTTTTTTTTCACTTTTTAATCTCTTTTTCAAAAGTTTACTTATTTTACAAAATCATCCTACTTTCAATCACTTGTTTGTCATGAGCTCTTTAGTGAGTTATTGTAGCTCCTTTTTGGCATTGGCTGTGTATTTACTGTGTACTTTTTAATATATAAAATAGGAACACACACTGACCCACACAGTGTCATGTGACACTGTGACATAGGCTTTCCCATGATGCATTGGGGTGCAGTTGAATTTTTAAATTTGATTAATATTTGAGGAATTGTGTATGAAGGATTTTTTCTAAGGTATTGTGGTGTTAGTTTGTGGTGAAATAGATGTTTTAGGGTTGTTGTTTTGCGTTTTTGGGCGTTTTTGGGTCATTATGAGCAGTCACCATGAAGAAGTAAAGCGTGCTGGGACCATGCTTTAAAAGGCCCCCGTCTCCCAGGCTCTAATGTATTGGCTCTGTAGTCATTACTAAACACTGGGAAACTGCTACTTGTCTAAAGTATGTGATATCAAAAACACAAGGGAAATCTAATGGGAAAAACTGGGTCTTCAGGGAAATAAGTCGAATTTATTTATTTATTTATTATTTTTTTTTTCACTTTTTAATCTCTTTTACAAAAGTTTACTTATTTTACAAAATCATCCTACTTTCAATCACTTGTTTGTCATGAGCTCTTTAGTGAGTTATTGTAGCTCCTTTTTGGCATTGGCTGTGTATTTACTGTGTACTTTTTAATATATAAAATAGGAACACACACTGACCCACACAGTGTCATGTGACACTGTGACATAGGCTTTCCCATGATGCATTGGGGTGCAGTTGAATTTTTAAATTTGATTAATATTTGAGGAATTGTGTATGAAGGATTTTTTCTAAGGTATTGTGGTGTTAGTTTGTGGTGAAATAGATGTTTTAGGGTTGTTGTTTTGCGTTTTTGGGCGTTTTTGGGTCATTCTGAGCAGTCACCATGAAGAAGTAAAGCGTGCTGGGACCATGCTTTAAAAGGCCCCCGTCTCCCAGGCTCTAAAGTATTGGCTCTGTAGTCATTACTAAACACTGGGAAACTGCTACTTGTCTAAAGTATGTGATATCAAAAACACAAGGGAAATCTAATGGGAAAAACTGGGTCTTCAGGGAAATAAGTCGAATTTATTTATTTATTTATTTTTTTTTTTTTCACTTTTTAATCTCTTTTTCAAAAGTTTACTTATTTTACAAAATCATCCTACTTTCAATCACTTGTTTGTCATGAGCTCTTTAGTGAGTTATTGTAGCTCCTTTTTGGCATTGGCTGTGTATTTACTGTGTACTTTTTAATATATAAAATAGGAACACACACTGACCCACACAGTGTCATGTGACACTGTGACATAGGCTTTCCCATGATGCATTGGGGTGCAGTTGAATTTTTAAATTTGATTAATATTTGAGGAATTGTGTATGAAGGATTTTTTCTAAGGTATTGTGGTGTTAGTTTGTGGTGAAATAGATGTTTTAGGGTTGTTGTTTTGCGTTTTTGGGCGTTTTTGGGTCATTCTGAGCAGTCACCATGAAGAAGTAAAGCGTGCTGGGACCATGCTTTAAAAGGCCCCCGTCTCCCAGGCTCTAATGTATTGGCTCTGTAGTCATTACTAAACACTGGGAAACTGCTACTTGTCTAAAGTATGTGATATCAAAAACACAAGGGAAATCTAATGGGAAAAACTGAGTCTTCAGGGAAATAAGTCGAATTTATTTATTTATTTATTTATTTTTTTCACTTTTTAAACTCTTTTTCAAAAGTTTACTTATTTTACAAACTCATCCTACTTTCAATCACTTGTTTGTCATGAGCTCTTTAGTGAGTTATTGTAGCTCCTTTTTGGCATTGGCTGTGTATTTACTGTGTACTTTTTAATATATAAAATAGGAACACACACTGACCCACACAGTGTCATGTGACACTGTGACATAGGCTTTCCCATGATGCATTGGGGTGCAGTTGAATTTTTAAATTTGATTAATATTTGAGGAATTGTGTATGAAGGATTTTTTCTAAGGTATTGTGGTGTTAGTTTGTGGTGAAATAGATGTTTTAGGGTTGTTGTTTTGCGTTTTTGGGCGTTTTTGGGTCATTCTGAGCAGTCACCATGAAGAAGTAAAGCGTGCTGGGACCATGCTTTAAAAGGCCCCCGTCTCCCAGGCTCTAATGTATTGGCTCTGTAGTCATTACTAAACACTGGGAAACTGCTACTTGTCTAAAGTATGTGATATCAAAAACACAAGGGAAATCTAATGGGAAAAACTGGGTCTTCAGGGAAATAAGTCGAATTTATTTATTTATTTATTATTTTTTTTTTCACTTTTTAATCTCTTTTACAAAAGTTTACTTATTTTACAAAATCATCCTACTTTCAATCACTTGTTTGTCATGAGCTCTTTAGTGAGTTATTGTAGCTCCTTTTTGGCATTGGCTGTGTATTTACTGTGTACTTTTTAATATATAAAATAGGAACACACACTGACCCACACAGTGTCATGTGACACTGTGACATAGGCTTTCCCATGATGCATTGGGGTGCAGTTGAATTTTTAAATTTGATTAATATTTGAGGAATTGTGTATGAAGGATTTTTTCTAAGGTATTGTGGTGTTAGTTTGTGGTGAAATAGATGTTTTAGGGTTGTTGTTTTGCGTTTTTGGGCGTTTTTGGGTCATTCTGAGCAGTCACCATGAAGAAGTAAAGCGTGCTGGGACCATGCTTTAAAAGGCCCCCGTCTCCCAGGCTCTAAAGTATTGGCTCTGTAGTCATTACTAAACACTGGGAAACTGCTACTTGTCTAAAGTATGTGATATCAAAAACACAAGGGAAATCTAATGGGAAAAACTGGGTCTTCAGGGAAATAAGTCGAATTTATTTATTTATTTATTTTTTTTTTTTTCACTTTTTAATCTCTTTTTCAAAAGTTTACTTATTTTACAAAATCATCCTACTTTCAATCACTTGTTTGTCATGAGCTCTTTAGTGAGTTATTGTAGCTCCTTTTTGGCATTGGCTGTGTATTTACTGTGTACTTTTTAATATATAAAATAGGAACACACACTGACCCACACAGTGTCATGTGACACTGTGACATAGGCTTTCCCATGATGCATTGGGGTGCAGTTGAATTTTTAAATTTGATTAATATTTGAGGAATTGTGTATGAAGGATTTTTTCTAAGGTATTGTGGTGTTAGTTTGTGGTGAAATAGATGTTTTAGGGTTGTTGTTTTGCGTTTTTGGGCGTTTTTGGGTCATTCTGAGCAGTCACCATGAAGAAGTAAAGCGTGCTGGGACCATGCTTTAAAAGGCCCCCGTCTCCCAGGCTCTAATGTATTGGCTCTGTAGTCATTACTAAACACTGGGAAACTGCTACTTGTCTAAAGTATGTGATATCAAAAACACAAGGGAAATCTAATGGGAAAAACTGAGTCTTCAGGGAAATAAGTCGAATTTATTTATTTATTTATTTATTTTTTTCACTTTTTAAACTCTTTTTCAAAAGTTTACTTATTTTACAAACTCATCCTACTTTCAATCACTTGTTTGTCATGAGCTCTTTAGTGAGTTATTGTAGCTCCTTTTTGGCATTGGCTGTGTATTTACTGTGTACTTTTTAATATATAAAATAGGAACACACACTGACCCACACAGTGTCATGTGACACTGTGACATAGGCTTTCCCATGATGCATTGGGGTGCAGTTGAATTTTTAAATTTGATTAATATTTGAGGAATTGTGTATGAAGGATTTTTTCTAAGGTATTGTGGTGTTAGTTTGTGGTGAAATAGATGTTTTAGGGTTGTTGTTTTGCGTTTTTGGGCGTTTTTCGGTCATTCTGAGCAGTCACCATGAAGAAGTAAAGCGTGCTGGGACCATGCTTTAAAAGGCCCCCGTCTCCCAGGCTCTAATGTATTGGCTCTGTAGTCATTACTAAACACTGGGAAACTGCTACTTGTCTAAAGTATGTGATATCAAAAACACAAGGGAAATCTAATGGGAAAAACTTGGTCTTCTGGGAAATAAGTCGAATTTATTTATTTATTTATTATTTTTTTTTTTTTCACTTTTTAATCTCTTTTACAAAAGTTTACTTATTTTACAAAATCATCCTACTTTCAATCACTTGTTTGTCATGAGCTCTTTAGTGAGTTATTGTAGCTCCTTTTTGGCATTGGCTGTGTATTTACTGTGTACTTTTTAATATATAAAATAGGAACACACACTGACCCACACAGTGTCATGTGACACTGTGACATAGGCTTTCCCATGATGCATTGGGGTGCAGTTGAATTTTTAAATTTGATTAATATTTGAGGAATTGTGTATGAAGGATTTTTTCTAAGGTATTGTGGTGTTAGTTTGTGGTGAAATAGATGTTTTAGGGTTGTTGTTTTGCGTTTTTGGGCGTTTTTGGGTCATTCTGAGCAGTCACCATGAAGAAGTAAAGCGTGCTGGGACCATGCTTTAAAAGGCCCCCGTCTCCCAGGCTCTAATGTATTGGCTCTGTAGTCATTACTAAACACTGGGAAACTGCTACTTGTCTAAAGTATGTGATATCAAAAACACAAGGGAAATCTAATGGGAAAAACTGGGTCTTCTGGGAAATAAGTCGAATTTATTTATTTATTTATTTATTATTATTTTTTTTTTTTCACTTTTTAATCTCTTTTACAAAAGTTTACTTATTTTACAAAATCATCCTACTTTCAATCACTTGTTTGTCATGAGCTCTTTCGTGAGTTATTGTAGCTCCTTTTTGGCATTGGCTGTGTATTTACTGTGTACTTTTTAATATATAAAATAGGAACACACACTGACCCACACAGTGTCATGTGACACTGTGACATAGGCTTTCCCATGATGCATTGGGGTGCAGTTGAATTTTTAAATTTGATTAATATTTGAGGAATTGTGTATGAAGGATTTTTTCTAAGGTATTGTGGTGTTAGTTTGTGGTGAAATAGATGTTTTAGGGTTGTTGTTTTGCGTTTTTGGGCGTTTTTGGGTCATTCTGAGCAGTCACCATGAAGAAGTAAAGCGTGCTGGGACCATGCTTTAAAAGGCCCCCGTCTCCCAGGCTCTAATGTATTGGCTCTGTAGTCATTACTAAACACTGGGAAACTGCTACTTGTCTAAAGTATGTGATATCAAAAACACAAGGGAAATCTAATGGGAAAAACTGGGTCTTCAGGGAAATAAGTCGAATTTATTTATTTATTTATTTATTTTTTTTTCACTTTTTAATCTCTTTTTCAAAAGTTTACTTATTTTACAAAATCATCCTACTTTCAATCACTTGTTTGTCATGAGCTCTTTAGTGAGTTATTGTAGCTCCTTTTTGGCATTGGCTGTGTATTTACTGTGTACTTTTTAATATATAAAATAGGAACACACACTGACCCACACAGTGTCATGTGACACTGTGACATAGGCTTTCCCATGATGCATTGGGGTGCAGTTGAATTTTTAAATTTGATTAATATTTGAGGAATTGTGTATGAAGGATTTTTTCTAAGGTATTGTGGTGTTAGTTTGTGGTGAAATAGATGTTTTAGGGTTGTTGTTTTGCGTTTTTGGGTCATTATGAGCAGTCACCATGAAGAAGTAAAGCGTGCTGGGACCATGCTTTAAAAGGCCCCCGTCTCCCAGGCTCTAATGTATTGGCTCTGTAGTCATTACTAAACACTGGGAAACTGCTACTTGTCTAAAGTATGTGATATCAAAAACACAAGGGAAATCTTATGGGAAAAACTGGGTCTTCTGGGAAATAAGTCGAATTTATTTATTTATTTATTATTTTTTTTTTTTTCACTTTTTAATCTCTTTTACAAAAGTTTACTTATTTTACAAAATCATCCTACTTTCAATCACTTGTTTGTCATGAGCTCTTTAGTGAGTTATTGTAGCTCCTTTTTGGCATTGGCTGTGTATTTACTGTGTACTTTTTAATATATAAAATAGGAACACACACTGACCCACACAGTGTCATGTGACACTGTGACATAGGCTTTCCCATGATGCATTGGGGTGCAGTTGAATTTTTAAATTTGATTAATATTTGAGGAATTGTGTATGAAGGATTTTTTCTAAGGTATTGTGGTGTTAGTTTGTGGTGAAATAGATGTTTTAGGGTTGTTGTTTTGCGTTTTTGGGCGTTTTTGGGTCATTCTGAGCAGTCACCATGAAGAAGTAAAGCGTGCTGGGACCATGCTTTAAAAGGCCCCCGTCTCCCAGGCTCTAATGTATTGGCTCTGTAGTCATTACTAAACACTGGGAAACTGCTACTTGTCTAAAGTATGTGATATCAAAAACACAAGGGAAATCTAATGGGAAAAACTGGGTCTTCAGGGAAATAAGTCGAATTTATTTATTTATTTATTTTTTTTTTTTTTCACTTTTTAATCTCTTTTTCAAAAGTTTACTTATTTTACAAAATCATCCTACTTTCAATCACTTGTTTGTCATGAGCTCTTTAGTGAGTTATTGTAGCTCCTTTTTGGCATTGGCTGTGTATTTACTGTGTACTTTTTAATATATAAAATAGGAACACACACTGACCCACACAGTGTCATGTGACACTGTGACATAGGCTTTCCCATGATGCATTGGGGTGCAGTTGAATTTTTAAATTTGATTAATATTTGAGGAATTGTGTATGAAGGATTTTTTCTAAGGTATTGTGGTGTTAGTTTGTGGTGAAATAGATGTTTTAGGGTTGTTGTTTTGCGTTTTTGGGCGTTTTTGGGTCATTCTGAGCAGTCACCATGAAGAAGTAAAGCGTGCTGGGACCATGCTTTAAAAGGCCCCCGTCTCCCAGGCTCTAATGTATTGGCTCTGTAGTCATTACTAAACACTGGGAAACTGCTACTTGTCTAAAGTATGTGATATCAAAAACACAAGGGAAATCTAATGGGAAAAACTGGGTCCTCAGGGAAATAAGTCGAATTTATTTATTTATTTTTTTTTTTTTTTTTCACTTTTTAATCTCTTTTTCAAAAGTTTACTTATTTTACAAAATCATCCTACTTTCAATCACTTGTTTGTCATGAGCTCTTTAGTGAGTTATTGTAGCTCCTTTTTGGCATTGGCTGTGTATTTACTGTGTACTTTTTAATATATAAAATAGGAACACACACTGACCCACACAGTGTCATGTGACACTGTGACATAGGCTTTCCCATGATGCATTGGGGTGCAGTTGAATTTTTAAATTTGATTAATATTTGAGGAATTGTGTATGAAGGATTTTTTCTAAGGTATTGTGGTGTTAGTTTGTGGTGAAATAGATGTTTTAGGGTTGTTGTTTTGCGTTTTTTGGTCATTCTGAGCAGTCACCATGAAGAAGTAAAGCGTGCTGGGACCATGCTTTAAAAGGCCCCCGTCTCCCAGGCTCTAATGTATTGGCTCTGTAGTCATTACTAAACACTGGGAAACTGCTACTTGTCTAAAGTATGTGATATCAAAAACACAAGGGAAATCTAATGGGAAAAACTGGGTCTTCTGGGAAATAAGTCGAATTTATTTATTTATTTATTATTTTTTTTTTTTTCACTTTTTAATCTCTTTTTCAAAAGTTTACTTATTTTACAAAATCATCCTACTTTCAATCACTTGTTTGTCATGAGCTCTTTAGTGAGTTATTGTAGCTCCTTTTTGGCATTGGCTGTGTATTTACTGTGTACTTTTTAATATATAAAATAGGAACACACACTGACCCACACAGTGTCATGTGACACTGTGACATAGGCTTTCCCATGATGCATTGGGGTGCAGTTGAATTTTTAAATTTGATTAATATTTGAGGAATTGTGTATGAAGGATTTTTTCTAAGGTATTGTGGTGTTAGTTTGTGGTGAAATAGATGTTTTAGGGTTGTTGTTTTGCGTTTTTGGGCGTTTTTGGGTCATTCTGAGTAGTCACCATGAAGAAGTAAAGCGTGCTGGGACCATGCTTTAAAAGGCCCCCGTCTCCCAGGCTCTAATGTATTGGCTCTGTAGTCATTACTAAACACTGGGAAACTGCTACTTGTCTAAAGTATGTGATATCAAAAACACAAGGGAAATCTAATGGGAAAAACTGGGTCTTCAGGGAAATAAGTCGAATTTATTTATTTATTTATTATTATTTTTTTTTTTTCACTTTTTAATCTCTTTTACAAAAGTTTACTTATTTTACAAAATCATCCTACTTTCAATCACTTGTTTGTCATGAGCTCTTTAGTGAGTTATTGTAGCTCCTTTTTGGCATTGGCTGTGTATTTACTGTGTACTTTTTAATATATAAAATAGGAACACACACTGACCCACACAGTGTCATGTGACACTGTGACATAGGCTTTCCCATGATGCATTGGGGTGCAGTTGAATTTTTAAATTTGATTAATATTTGAGGAATTGTGTATGAAGGATTTTTTCTAAGGTATTGTGGTGTTAGTTTGTGGTGAAATAGATGTTTTAGGGTTGTTGTTTTGCGTTTTTGGGCGTTTTTGGGTCATTCTGAGCAGTCACCATGAAGAAGTAAAGCGTGCTGGGACCATGCTTTAAAAGGCCCCCGTCTCCCAGGCTCTAATGTATTGGCTCTGTAGTCATTACTAAACACTGGGAAACTGCTACTTGTCTAAAGTATGTGATATCAAAAACACAAGGGAAATCTAATGGGAAAAACTGGGTCTTCAGGGAAATAAGTCGAATTTATTTATTTATTTATTTATTTTTTTTTCACTTTTTAATCTCTTTTTCAAAAGTTTACTTATTTTACAAAATCATCCTACTTTCAATCACTTGTTTGTCATGAGCTCTTTAGTGAGTTATTGTAGCTCCTTTTTGGCATTGGCTGTGTATTTACTGTGTACTTTTTAATATATAAAATAGGAACACACACTGACCCACACAGTGTCATGTGACACTGTGACATAGGCTTTCCCATGATGCATTGGGGTGCAGTTGAATTTTTAAATTTGATTAATATTTGAGGAATTGTGTATGAAGGATTTTTTCTAAGGTATTGTGGTGTTAGTTTGTGGTGAAATAGATGTTTTAGGGTTGTTGTTTTGCGTTTTTGGGCGTTTTTGGGTCATTCTGAGCAGTCACCATGAAGAAGTAAAGCGTGCTGGGACCATGCTTTAAAAGGCCCCCGTCTCCCAGGCTCTAATGTATTGGCTCTGTAGTCATTACTAAACACTGGGAAACTGCTACTTGTCTAAAGTATGTGATATCAAAAACACAAGGGAAATCTAATGGGAAAAACTGGGTCTTCAGGGAAATAAGTCGAATTTATTTATTTATTTATTATTTTTTTTTTCACTTTTTAATCTCTTTTACAAAAGTTTACTTATTTTACAAAATCATCCTACTTTCAATCACTTGTTTGTCATGAGCTCTTTAGTGAGTTATTGTAGCTCCTTTTTGGCATTGGCTGTGTATTTACTGTGTACTTTTTAATATATAAAATAGGAACACACACTGACCCACACAGTGTCATGTGACACTGTGACATAGGCTTTCCCATGATGCATTGGGGTGCAGTTGAATTTTTAAATTTGATTAATATTTGAGGAATTGTGTATGAAGGATTTTTTCTAAGGTATTGTGGTGTTAGTTTGTGGTGAAATAGATGTTTTAGGGTTGTTGTTTTGCGTTTTTGGGCGTTTTTGGGTCATTCTGAGCAGTCACCATGAAGAAGTAAAGCGTGCTGGGACCATGCTTTAAAAGGCCCCCGTCTCCCAGGCTCTAATGTATTGGCTCTGTAGTCATTACTAAACACTGGGAAACTGCTACTTGTCTAAAGTATGTGATATCAAAAACACAAGGGAAATCTAATGGGAAAAACTGGGTCTTCAGGGAAATAAGTCGAATTTATTTATTTATTTATTTTTTTTTTTTTCACTTTTTAATCTCTTTTTCAAAAGTTTACTTATTTTACAAAATCATCCTACTTTCAATCACTTGTTTGTCATGAGCTCTTTAGTGAGTTATTGTAGCTCCTTTTTGGCATTGGCTGTGTATTTACTGTGTACTTTTTAATATATAAAATAGGAACACACACTGACCCACACAGTGTCATGTGACACTGTGACATAGGCTTTCCCATGATGCATTGGGGTGCAGTTGAATTTTTAAATTTGATTAATATTTGAGGAATTGTGTATGAAGGATTTTTTCTAAGGTATTGTGGTGTTAGTTTGTGGTGAAATAGATGTTTTAGGGTTGTTGTTTTGCGTTTTTGGGCGTTTTTGGGTCATTCTGAGCAGTCACCATGAAGAAGTAAAGCGTGCTGGGACCATGCTTTAAAAGGCCCCCGTCTCCCAGGCTCTAATGTATTGGCTCTGTAGTCATTACTAAACACTGGGAAACTGCTACTTGTCTAAAGTATGTGATATCAAAAACACAAGGGAAATCTAATGGGAAAAACTGGGTCTTCAGGGAAATAAGTCGAATTTATTTATTTATTTATTATTTTTTTTTTCACTTTTTAATCTCTTTTACAAAAGTTTACTTATTTTACAAAATCATCCTACTTTCAATCACTTGTTTGTCATGAGCTCTTTAGTGAGTTATTGTAGCTCCTTTTTGGCATTGGCTGTGTATTTACTGTGTACTTTTTAATATATAAAATAGGAACACACACTGACCCACACAGTGTCATGTGACACTGTGACATAGGCTTTCCCATGATGCATTGGGGTGCAGTTGAATTTTTAAATTTGATTAATATTTGAGGAATTGTGTATGAAGGATTTTTTCTAAGGTATTGTGGTGTTAGTTTGTGGTGAAATAGATGTTTTAGGGTTGTTGTTTTGCGTTTTTGGGCGTTTTTGGGTCATTCTGAGCAGTCACCATGAAGAAGTAAAGCGTGCTGGGACCATGCTTTAAAAGGCCCCCGTCTCCCAGGCTCTAAAGTATTGGCTCTGTAGTCATTACTAAACACTGGGAAACTGCTACTTGTCTAAAGTATGTGATATCAAAAACACAAGGGAAATCTAATGGGAAAAACTGGGTCTTCAGGGAAATAAGTCGAATTTATTTATTTATTTATTTTTTTTTTTTTCACTTTTTAATCTCTTTTTCAAAAGTTTACTTATTTTACAAAATCATCCTACTTTCAATCACTTGTTTGTCATGAGCTCTTTAGTGAGTTATTGTAGCTCCTTTTTGGCATTGGCTGTGTATTTACTGTGTACTTTTTAATATATAAAATAGGAACACACACTGACCCACACAGTGTCATGTGACACTGTGACATAGGCTTTCCCATGATGCATTGGGGTGCAGTTGAATTTTTAAATTTGATTAATATTTGAGGAATTGTGTATGAAGGATTTTTTCTAAGGTATTGTGGTGTTAGTTTGTGGTGAAATAGATGTTTTAGGGTTGTTGTTTTGCGTTTTTGGGCGTTTTTGGGTCATTCTGAGCAGTCACCATGAAGAAGTAAAGCGTGCTGGGACCATGCTTTAAAAGGCCCCCGTCTCCCAGGCTCTAATGTATTGGCTCTGTAGTCATTACTAAACACTGGGAAACTGCTACTTGTCTAAAGTATGTGATATCAAAAACACAAGGGAAATCTAATGGGAAAAACTGAGTCTTCAGGGAAATAAGTCGAATTTATTTATTTATTTATTTATTTTTTTCACTTTTTAAACTCTTTTTCAAAAGTTTACTTATTTTACAAACTCATCCTACTTTCAATCACTTGTTTGTCATGAGCTCTTTAGTGAGTTATTGTAGCTCCTTTTTGGCATTGGCTGTGTATTTACTGTGTACTTTTTAATATATAAAATAGGAACACACACTGACCCACACAGTGTCATGTGACACTGTGACATAGGCTTTCCCATGATGCATTGGGGTGCAGTTGAATTTTTAAATTTGATTAATATTTGAGGAATTGTGTATGAAGGATTTTTTCTAAGGTATTGTGGTGTTAGTTTGTGGTGAAATAGATGTTTTAGGGTTGTTGTTTTGCGTTTTTGGGCGTTTTTTGGGTCATTCTGAGCAGTCACCATGAAGAAGTAAAGCGTGCTGGGACCATGCTTTAAAAGGCCCCCGTCTCCCAGGCTCTAATGTATTGGCTCTGTAGTCATTACTAAACACTGGGAAACTGCTACTTGTCTAAAGTATGTGATATCAAAAACACAAGGGAAATCTAATGGGAAAAACTGAGTCTTCAGGGAAATAAGTCGAATTTATTTATTTATTTATTTTTTTTTTTCACTTTTTAAACTCTTTTTCAAAAGTTTACTTATTTTACAAACTCATCCTACTTTCAATCACTTGTTTGTCATGAGCTCTTTAGTGAGTTATTGTAGCTCCTTTTTGGCATTGGCTGTGTATTTACTGTGTACTTTTTAATATATAAAATAGGAACACACACTGACCCACACAGTGTCATGTGACACTGTGACATAGGCTTTCCCATGATGCATTGGGGTGCAGTTGAATTTTTAAATTTGATTAATATTTGAGGAATTGTGTATGAAGGATTTTTTCTAAGGTATTGTGGTGTTAGTTTGTGGTGAAATAGATGTTTTAGGGTTGTTGTTTTGCGTTTTTGGGCGTTTTTGGGTCATTCTGAGCAGTCACCATGAAGAAGTAAAGCGTGCTGGGACCATGCTTTAAAAGGCCCCCGTCTCCCAGGCTCTAATGTATTGGCTCTGTAGTCATTACTAAACACTGGGAAACTGCTACTTGTCTAAAGTATGTGATATCAAAAACACAAGGGAAATCTAATGGGAAAAACTTGGTCTTCTGGGAAATAAGTCGAATTTATTTATTTATTTATTATTTTTTTTTTTTTCACTTTTTAATCTCTTTTACAAAAGTTTACTTATTTTACAAAATCATCCTACTTTCAATCACTTGTTTGTCATGAGCTCTTTAGTGAGTTATTGTAGCTCCTTTTTGGCATTGGCTGTGTATTTACTGTGTACTTTTTAATATATAAAATAGGAACACACACTGACCCACACAGTGTCATGTGACACTGTGACATAGGCTTTCCCATGATGCATTGGGGTGCAGTTGAATTTTTAAATTTGATTAATATTTGAGGAATTGTGTATGAAGGATTTTTTCTAAGGTATTGTGGTGTTAGTTTGTGGTGAAATAGATGTTTTAGGGTTGTTGTTTTGCGTTTTTGGGCGTTTTTGGGTCATTCTGAGCAGTCACCATGAAGAAGTAAAGCGTGCTGGGACCATGCTTTAAAAGGCCCCCGTCTCCCAGGCTCTAATGTATTGGCTCTGTAGTCATTACTAAACACTGGGAAACTGCTACTTGTCTAAAGTATGTGATATCAAAAACACAAGGGAAATCTAATGGGAAAAACTGGGTCTTCTGGGAAATAAGTCGAATTTATTTATTTATTTATTTATTATTATTTTTTTTTTTTCACTTTTTAATCTCTTTTACAAAAGTTTACTTATTTTACAAAATCATCCTACTTTCAATCACTTGTTTGTCATGAGCTCTTTCGTGAGTTATTGTAGCTCCTTTTTGGCATTGGCTGTGTATTTACTGTGTACTTTTTAATATATAAAATAGGAACACACACTGACCCACACAGTGTCATGTGACACTGTGACATAGGCTTTCCCATGATGCATTGGGGTGCAGTTGAATTTTTAAATTTGATTAATATTTGAGGAATTGTGTATGAAGGATTTTTTCTAAGGTATTGTGGTGTTAGTTTGTGGTGAAATAGATGTTTTAGGGTTGTTGTTTTGCGTTTTTGGGCGTTTTTGGGTCATTCTGAGCAGTCACCATGAAGAAGTAAAGCGTGCTGGGACCATGCTTTAAAAGGCCCCCGTCTCCCAGGCTCTAATGTATTGGCTCTGTAGTCATTACTAAACACTGGGAAACTGCTACTTGTCTAAAGTATGTGATATCAAAAACACAAGGGAAATCTAATGGGAAAAACTGGGTCTTCAGGGAAATAAGTCGAATTTATTTATTTATTTATTATTTTTTTTTTCACTTTTTAATCTCTTTTACAAAAGTTTACTTATTTTACAAAATCATCCTACTTTCAATCACTTGTTTGTCATGAGCTCTTTAGTGAGTTATTGTAGCTCCTTTTTGGCATTGGCTGTGTATTTACTGTGTACTTTTTAATATATAAAATAGGAACACACACTGACCCACACAGTGTCATGTGACACTGTGACATAGGCTTTCCCATGATGCATTGGGGTGCAGTTGAATTTTTAAATTTGATTAATATTTGAGGAATTGTGTATGAAGGATTTTTTCTAAGGTATTGTGGTGTTAGTTTGTGGTGAAATAGATGTTTTAGGGTTGTTGTTTTGCGTTTTTGGGCGTTTTTGGGTCATTCTGAGCAGTCACCATGAAGAAGTAAAGCGTGCTGGGACCATGCTTTAAAAGGCCCCCGTCTCCCAGGCTCTAAAGTATTGGCTCTGTAGTCATTACTAAACACTGGGAAACTGCTACTTGTCTAAAGTATGTGATATCAAAAACACAAGGGAAATCTAATGGGAAAAACTGGGTCTTCAGGGAAATAAGTCGAATTTATTTATTTATTTATTTATTTTTTTTTCACTTTTTAATCTCTTTTTCAAAAGTTTACTTATTTTACAAAATCATCCTACTTTCAATCACTTGTTTGTCATGAGCTCTTTAGTGAGTTATTGTAGCTCCTTTTTGGCATTGGCTGTGTATTTACTGTGTACTTTTTAATATATAAAATAGGAACACACACTGACCCACACAGTGTCATGTGACACTGTGACATAGGCTTTCCCATGATGCATTGGGGTGCAGTTGAATTTTTAAATTTGATTAATATTTGAGGAATTGTGTATGAAGGATTTTTTCTAAGGTATTGTGGTGTTAGTTTGTGGTGAAATAGATGTTTTAGGGTTGTTGTTTTGCGTTTTTGGGCGTTTTTTGGGTCATTCTGAGCAGTCACCATGAAGAAGTAAAGCGTGCTGGGACCATGCTTTAAAAGGCCCCCGTCTCCCAGGCTCTAATGTATTGGCTCTGTAGTCATTACTAAACACTGGGAAACTGCTACTTGTCTAAAGTATGTGATATCAAAAACACAAGGGAAATCTAATGGGAAAAACTGAGTCTTCAGGGAAATAAGTCGAATTTATTTATTTATTTATTTATTTTTTTCACTTTTTAAACTCTTTTTCAAAAGTTTACTTATTTTACAAACTCATCCTACTTTCAATCACTTGTTTGTCATGAGCTCTTTAGTGAGTTATTGTAGCTCCTTTTTGGCATTGGCTGTGTATTTACTGTGTACTTTTTAATATATAAAATAGGAACACACACTGACCCACACAGTGTCATGTGACACTGTGACATAGGCTTTCCCATGATGCATTGGGGTGCAGTTGAATTTTTAAATTTGATTAATATTTGAGGAATTGTGTATGAAGGATTTTTTCTAAGGTATTGTGGTGTTAGTTTGTGGTGAAATAGATGTTTTAGGGTTGTTGTTTTGCGTTTTTGGGCGTTTTTGGGTCATTCTGAGCAGTCACCATGAAGAAGTAAAGCGTGCTGGGACCATGCTTTAAAAGGCCCCCGTCTCCCAGGCTCTAATGTATTGGCTCTGTAGTCATTACTAAACACTGGGAAACTGCTACTTGTCTAAAGTATGTGATATCAAAAACACAAGGGAAATCTAATGGGAAAAACTGGGTCTTCTGGGAAATAAGTCGAATTTATTTATTTATTTATTATTTTTTTTTTTTCACTTTTTAATCTCTTTTACAAAAGTTTACTTATTTTACAAAATCATCCTACTTTCAATCACTTGTTTGTCATGAGCTCTTTAGTGAGTTATTGTAGCTCCTTTTTGGCATTGGCTGTGTATTTACTGTGTACTTTTTAATATATAAAATAGGAACACACACTGACCCACACAGTGTCATGTGACACTGTGACATAGGCTTTCCCATGATGCATTGGGGTGCAGTTGAATTTTTAAATTTGATTAATATTTGAGGAATTGTGTATGAAGGATTTTTTCTAAGGTATTGTGGTGTTAGTTTGTGGTGAAATAGATGTTTTAGGGTTGTTGTTTTGCGTTTTTGGGCGTTTTTGGGTCATTCTGAGCAGTCACCATGAAGAAGTAAAGCGTGCTGGGACCATGCTTTAAAAGGCCCCCGTCTCCCAGGCTCTAATGTATTGGCTCTGTAGTCATTACTAAACACTGGGAAACTGCTACTTGTCTAAAGTATGTGATATCAAAAACACAAGGGAAATCTAATGGGAAAAACTGGGTCTTCTGGGAAATAAGTCGAATTTATTTATTTATTTATTTATTATTATTTTTTTTTTTTCACTTTTTAATCTCTTTTACAAAAGTTTACTTATTTTACAAAATCATCCTACTTTCAATCACTTGTTTGTCATGAGCTCTTTCGTGAGTTATTGTAGCTCCTTTTTGGCATTGGCTGTGTATTTACTGTGTACTTTTTAATATATAAAATAGGAACACACACTGACCCACACAGTGTCATGTGACACTGTGACATAGGCTTTCCCATGATGCATTGGGGTGCAGTTGAATTTTTAAATTTGATTAATATTTGAGGAATTGTGTATGAAGGATTTTTTCTAAGGTATTGTGGTGTTAGTTTGTGGTGAAATAGATGTTTTAGGGTTGTTGTTTTGCGTTTTTGGGCGTTTTTGGGTCATTCTGAGCAGTCACCATGAAGAAGTAAAGCGTGCTGGGACCATGCTTTAAAAGGCCCCCGTCTCCCAGGCTCTAATGTATTGGCTCTGTAGTCATTACTAAACACTGGGAAACTGCTACTTGTCTAAAGTATGTGATATCAAAAACACAAGGGAAATCTAATGGGAAAAACTGGGTCTTCAGGGAAATAAGTCGAATTTATTTATTTATTTATTTTTTTTTTTTCACTTTTTAAACTCTTTTTCAAAAGTTTACTTATTTTACAAACTCATCCTACTTTCAATCACTTGTTTGTCATGAGCTCTTTAGTGAGTTATTGTAGCTCCTTTTTGGCATTGGCTGTGTATTTACTGTGTACTTTTTAATATATAAAATAGGAACACACACTGACACACACAGTGTCATGTGACACTGTGACATAGGCTTTCCCATGATGCATTGGGGTGCAGTTGAATTTTTAAATTTGATTAATATTTGAGGAATTGTGTATGAAGGATTTTTTCTAAGGTATTGTGGTGTTAGTTTGTGGTGAAATAGATGTTTTAGGGTTGTTGTTTTGCGTTTTTGGGCGTTTTTGGGTCATTCTGAGCAGTCACCATGAAGAAGTAAAGCGTGCTGGGACCATGCTTTAAAAGGCCCCCGTCTCCCAGGCTCTAATGTATTGGCTCTGTAGTCATTACTAAACACTGGGAAACTGCTACTTGTCTAAAGTATGTGATATCAAAAACACAAGGGAAATCTAATGGGAAAAACTGGGTCTTCAGGGAAATAAGTCGAATTTATTTATTTATTTATTATTATTTTTTTTTCACTTTTTAATCTCTTTTACAAAAGTTTACTTATTTTACAAAATCATCCTACTTTCAATCACTTGTTTGTCATGAGCTCTTTAGTGAGTTATTGTAGCTCCTTTTTGGCATTGGCTGTGTATTTACTGTGTACTTTTTAATATATAAAATAGGAACACACACTGACCCACACAGTGTCATGTGACACTGTGACATAGGCTTTCCCATGATGCATTGGGGTGCAGTTGAATTTTTAAATTTGATTAATATTTGAGGAATTGTGTATGAAGGATTTTTTCTAAGGTATTGTGGTGTTAGTTTGTGGTGAAATAGATGTTTTAGGGTTGTTGTTTTGCGTTTTTGGGCGTTTTTTGGGTCATTCTGAGCAGTCACCATGAAGAAGTAAAGCGTGCTGGGACCATGCTTTAAAAGGCCCCCGTCTCCCAGGCTCTAATGTATTGGCTCTGTAGTCATTAGTAAACACTGGGAAACTGCTACTTGTCTAAAGTATGTGATATCAAAAACACAAGGGAAATCTAATGGGAAAAACTGGGTCTTCAGGGAAATAAGTCGAATTTATTTATTTATTTATTTATTATTTTTTTTTTCACTTTTTAATCTCTTTTTCAAAAGTTTACTTATTTTACAAAATCATCCTACTTTCAATCACTTGTTTGTCATGAGCTCTTTAGTGAGTTATTGTAGCTCCTTTTTGGCATTGGCTGTGTATTTACTGTGTACTTTTTAATATATAAAATAGGAACACACACTGACCCACACAGTGTCATGTGACACTGTGACATAGGCTTTCCCATGATGCATTGGGGTGCAGTTGAATTTTTAAATTTGATTAATATTTGAGGAATTGTGTATGAAGGATTTTTTCTAAGGTATTGTGGTGTTAGTTTGTGGTGAAATAGATGTTTTAGGGTTGTTGTTTTGCGTTTTTGGGCGTTTTTGGGTCATTATGAGCAGTCACCATGAAGAAGTAAAGCGTGCTGGGACCATGCTTTAAAAGGCCCCCGTCTCCCAGGCTCTAATGTATTGGCTCTGTAGTCATTACTAAACACTGGGAAACTGCTACTTGTCTAAAGTATGTGATATCAAAAACACAAGGGAAATCTAATGGGAAAAACTGGGTCTTCTGGGAAATAAGTCGAATTTATTTATTTATTTATTATTTTTTTTTTTTTTTCACTTTTTAATCTCTTTTACAAAAGTTTACTTATTTTACAAAATCATCCTACTTTCAATCACTTGTTTGTCATGAGCTCTTTAGTGAGTTATTGTAGCTCCTTTTTGGCATTGGCTGTGTATTTACTGTGTACTTTTTAATATATAAAATAGGAACACACACTGACCCACACAGTGTCATGTGACACTGTGACATAGGCTTTCCCATGATGCATTGGGGTGCAGTTGAATTTTTAAATTTGATTAATATTTGAGGAATTGTGTATGAAGGATTTTTTCTAAGGTATTGTGGTGTTAGTTTGTGGTGAAATAGATGTTTTAGGGTTGTTGTTTTGCGTTTTTGGGCGTTTTTGGGTCATTCTGAGCAGTCACCATGAAGAAGTAAAGCGTGCTGGGACCATGCTTTAAAAGGCCCCCGTCTCCCAGGCTCTAATGTATTGGCTCTGTAGTCATTAGTAAACACTGGGAAACTGCTACTTGTCTAAAGTATGTGATATCAAAAACACAAGGGAAATCTAATGGGAAAAACTGGGTCTTCAGGGAAATAAGTCGAATTTATTTATTTATTTATTATTTTTTTTTTCACTTTTTAATCTCTTTTTCAAAAGTTTACTTATTTTACAAAATCATCCTACTTTCAATCACTTGTTTGTCATGAGCTCTTTAGTGAGTTATTGTAGCTCCTTTTTGGCATTGGCTGTGTATTTACTGTGTACTTTTTAATATATAAAATAGGAACACACACTGACCCACACAGTGTCATGTGACACTGTGACATAGGCTTTCCCATGATGCATTGGGGTGCAGTTGAATTTTTAAATTTGATTAATATTTGAGGAATTGTGTATGAAGGATTTTTTCTAAGGTATTGTGGTGTTAGTTTGTGGTGAAATAGATGTTTTAGGGTTGTTGTTTTGCGTTTTTGGGCGTTTTTGGGTCATTATGAGCAGTCACCATGAAGAAGTAAAGCGTGCTGGGACCATGCTTTAAAAGGCCCCCGTCTCCCAGGCTCTAATGTATTGGCTCTGTAGTCATTACTAAACACTGGGAAACTGCTACTTGTCTAAAGTATGTGATATCAAAAACACAAGGGAAATCTAATGGGAAAAACTGGGTCTTCTGGGAAATAAGTCGAATTTATTTATTTATTTATTATTATTTTTTTTTTTTCACTTTTTAATCTCTTTTACAAAAGTTTACTTATTTTACAAAATCATCCTACTTTCAATCACTTGTTTGTCATGAGCTCTTTAGTGAGTTATTGTAGCTCCTTTTTGGCATTGGCTGTGTATTTACTGTGTACTTTTTAATATATAAAATAGGAACACACACTGACCCACACAGTGTCATGTGACACTGTGACATAGGCTTTCCCATGATGCATTGGGGTGCAGTTGAATTTTTAAATTTGATTAATATTTGAGGAATTGTGTATGAAGGATTTTTTCTAAGGTATTGTGGTGTTAGTTTGTGGTGAAATAGATGTTTTAGGGTTGTTGTTTTGCGTTTTTGGGCGTTTTTGGGTCATTCTGAGCAGTCACCATGAAGAAGTAAAGTGTGCTGGGACCATGCTTTAAAAGGCCCCCGTCTCCCAGGCTCTAATGTATTGGCTCTGTAGTCATTACTAAACACTGGGAAACTGCTACTTGTCTAAAGTATGTGATATCAAAAACACAAGGGAAATCTAATGGGAAAAACTGGGTCTTCAGGGAAATAAGTCGAATTTATTTATTTATTTATTATTTTTTTTTTCACTTTTTAATCTCTTTTTCAAAAGTTTACTTATTTTACAAAATCATCCTACTTTCAATCACTTGTTTGTCATGAGCTCTTTAGTGAGTTATTGTAGCTCCTTTTTGGCATTGGCTGTGTATTTACTGTGTACTTTTTAATATATAAAATAGGAACACACACTGACCCACACAGTGTCATGTGACACTGTGACATAGGCTTTCCCATGATGCATTGGGGTGCAGTTGAATTTTTAAATTTGATTAATATTTGAGGAATTGTGTATGAAGGATTTTTTCTAAGGTATTGTGGTGTTAGTTTGTGGTGAAATAGATGTTTTAGGGTTGTTGTTTTGCGTTTTTGGGCGTTTTTTGGGTCATTCTGAGCAGTCACCATGAAGAAGTAAAGCGTGCTGGGACCATGCTTTAAAAGGCCCCCGTCTCCCAGGCTCTAATGTATTGGCTCTGTAGTCATTACTAAACACTGGGAAACTGCTACTTGTCTAAAGTATGTGATATCAAAAACACAAGGGAAATCTAATGGGAAAAACTGGGTCTTCAGGGAAATAAGTCGAATTTATTTATTTATTTATTTTTTTTTTTTCACTTTTTAAACTCTTTTTCAAAAGTTTACTTATTTTACAAACTCATCCTACTTTCAATCACTTGTTTGTCATGAGCTCTTTAGTGAGTTATTGTAGCTCCTTTTTGGCATTGGCTGTGTATTTACTGTGTACTTTTTAATATATAAAATAGGAACACACACTGACACACACAGTGTCATGTGACACTGTGACATAGGCTTTCCCATGATGCATTGGGGTGCAGTTGAATTTTTAAATTTGATTAATATTTGAGGAATTGTGTATGAAGGATTTTTTCTAAGGTATTGTGGTGTTAGTTTGTGGTGAAATAGATGTTTTAGGGTTGTTGTTTTGCGTTTTTGGGCGTTTTTGGGTCATTCTGAGCAGTCACCATGAAGAAGTAAAGCGTGCTGGGACCATGCTTTAAAAGGCCCCCGTCTCCCAGGCTCTAATGTATTGGCTCTGTAGTCATTAGTAAACACTGGGAAACTGCTACTTGTCTAAAGTATGTGATATCAAAAACACAAGGGAAATCTAATGGGAAAAACTGGGTCTTCAGGGAAATAAGTCGAATTTATTTATTTATTTATTATTTTTTTTTTCACTTTTTAATCTCTTTTTCAAAAGTTTACTTATTTTACAAAATCATCCTACTTTCAATCACTTGTTTGTCATGAGCTCTTTAGTGAGTTATTGTAGCTCCTTTTTGGCATTGGCTGTGTATTTACTGTGTACTTTTTAATATATAAAATAGGAACACACACTGACCCACACAGTGTCATGTGACACTGTGACATAGGCTTTCCCATGATGCATTGGGGTGCAGTTGAATTTTTAAATTTGATTAATATTTGAGGAATTGTGTATGAAGGATTTTTTCTAAGGTATTGTGGTGTTAGTTTGTGGTGAAATAGATGTTTTAGGGTTGTTGTTTTGCGTTTTTGGGCGTTTTTGGGTCATTCTGAGCAGTCACCATGAAGAAGTAAAGCGTGCTGGGACCATGCTTTAAAAGGCCCCCGTCTCCCAGACTCTAATGTATTGGCTCTGTAGTCATTACTAAACACTGGGAAACTGCTACTTGTCTAAAGTATGTGATATCAAAAACACAAGGGAAATCTAATGGGAAAAACTGGGTCTTCTGGGAAATAAGTCGAATTTATTTATTTATTTATTATTATTTTTTTTTTTTCACTTTTTAATCTCTTTTACAAAAGTTTACTTATTTTACAAAATCATCCTACTTTCAATCACTTGTTTGTCATGAGCTCTTTAGTGAGTTATTGTAGCTCCTTTTTGGCATTGGCTGTGTATTTACTGTGTACTTTTTAATATATAAAATAGGAACACACACTGACCCACACAGTGTCATGTGACACTGTGACATAGGCTTTCCCATGATGCATTGGGGTGCAGTTGAATTTTTAAATTTGATTAATATTTGAGGAATTGTGTATGAAGGATTTTTTCTAAGGTATTGTGGTGTTAGTTTGTGGTGAAATAGATGTTTTAGGGTTGTTGTTTTGCGTTTTTGGGCGTTTTTGGGTCATTCTGAGCAGTCACCATGAAGAAGTAAAGCGTGCTGGGACCATGCTTTAAAAGGCCCCCGTCTCCCAGGCTCTAATGTATTGGCTCTGTAGTCATTACTAAACACTGGGAAACTGCTACTTGTCTAAAGTATGTGATATCAAAAACACAAGGGAAATCTAATGGGAAAAACTGGGTCTTCAGGGAAATAAGTCGAATTTATTTATTTATTTATTTTTTTTTTTTCACTTTTTAAACTCTTTTTCAAAAGTTTACTTATTTTACAAACTCATCCTACTTTCAATCACTTGTTTGTCATGAGCTCTTTAGTGAGTTATTGTAGCTCCTTTTTGGCATTGGCTGTGTATTTACTGTGTACTTTTTAATATATAAAATAGGAACACACACTGACCCACACAGTGTCATGTGACACTGTGACATAGGCTTTCCCATGATGCATTGGGGTGCAGTTGAATTTTTAAATTTGATTAATATTTGAGGAATTGTGTATGAAGGATTTTTTCTAAGGTATTGTGGTGTTAGTTTGTGGTGAAATAGATGTTTTAGGGTTGTTGTTTTGCGTTTTTGGGCGTTTTTGGGTCATTCTGAGCAGTCACCATGAAGAAGTAAAGCGTGCTGGGACCATGCTTTAAAAGGCCCCCGTCTCCCAGGCTCTAATGTATTGGCTCTGTAGTCATTACTAAACACTGGGAAACTGCTACTTGTCTAAAGTATGTGATATCAAAAACACAAGGGAAATCTAATGGGAAAAACTGGGTCTTCAGGGAAATAAGTCGAATTTATTTATTTATTTATTATTTTTTTTTTCACTTTTTAATCTCTTTTTCAAAAGTTTACTTATTTTACAAAATCATCCTACTTTCAATCACTTGTTTGTCATGAGCTCTTTAGTGAGTTATTGTAGCTCCTTTTTGGCATTGGCTGTGTATTTACTGTGTACTTTTTAATATATAAAATAGGAACACACACTGACCCACACAGTGTCATGTGACACTGTGACATAGGCTTTCCCATGATGCATTGGGGTGCAGTTGAATTTTTAAATTTGATTAATATTTGAGGAATTGTGTATGAAGGATTTTTTCTAAGGTATTGTGGTGTTAGTTTGTGGTGAAATAGATGTTTTAGGGTTGTTGTTTTGCGTTTTTGGGCGTTTTTGGGTCATTCTGAGCAGTCACCATGAAGAAGTAAAGCGTGCTGGGACCATGCTTTAAAAGGCCCCCGTCTCCCAGGCTCTAATGTATTGGCTCTGTAGTCATTACTAAACACTGGGAAACTGCTACTTGTCTAAAGTATGTGATATCAAAAACACAAGGGAAATCTAATGGGAAAAACTGGGTCTTCTGGGAAATAAGTCGAATTTATTTATTTATTTATTATTATTTTTTTTTTCACTTTTTAATCTCTTTTACAAAAGTTTACTTATTTTACAAAATCATCCTACTTTCAATCACTTGTTTGTCATGAGCTCTTTAGTGAGTTATTGTAGCTCCTTTTTGGCATTGGCTGTGTATTTACTGTGTACTTTTTAATATATAAAATAGGAACACACACTGACCCACACAGTGTCATGTGACACTGTGACATAGGCTTTCCCATGATGCATTGGGGTGCAGTTGAATTTTTAAATTTGATTAATATTTGAGGAATTGTGTATGAAGGATTTTTTCTAAGGTATTGTGGTGTTAGTTTGTGGTGAAATAGATGTTTTAGGGTTGTTGTTTTGCGTTTTTGGGCGTTTTTGGGTCATTCTGAGCAGTCACCATGAAGAAGTAAAGCGTGCTGGGACCATGCTTTAAAAGGCCCCCGTCTCCCAGGCTCTAATGTATTGGCTCTGTAGTCATTACTAAACACTGGGAAACTGCTACTTGTCTAAAGTATGTGATATCAAAAACACAAGGGAAATCTAATGGGAAAAACTGGGTCTTCAGGGAAATAAGTCGAATTTATTTATTTATTTATTATTTTTTTTTTCACTTTTTAATCTCTTTTTCAAAAGTTTACTTATTTTACAAAATCATCCTACTTTCAATCACTTGTTTGTCATGAGCTCTTTAGTGAGTTATTGTAGCTCCTTTTTGGCATTGGCTGTGTATTTACTGTGTACTTTTTAATATATAAAATAGGAACACACACTGACCCACACAGTGTCATGTGACACTGTGACATAGGCTTTCCCATGATGCATTGGGGTGCAGTTGAATTTTTAAATTTGATTAATATTTGAGGAATTGTGTATGAAGGATTTTTTCTAAGGTATTGTGGTGTTAGTTTGTGGTGAAATAGATGTTTTAGGGTTGTTGTTTTGCGTTTTTGGGCGTTTTTGGGTCATTCTGAGCAGTCACCATGAAGAAGTAAAGCGTGCTGGGACCATGCTTTAAAAGGCCCCCGTCTCCCAGGCTCTAATGTATTGGCTCTGTAGTCATTACTAAACACTGGGAAACTGCTACTTGTCTAAAGTATGTGATATCAAAAACACAAGGGAAATCTAATGGGAAAAACTGGGTCTTCTCGGAAATAAGTCGAATTTATTTATTTATTTATTATTATTTTTTTTTTTTCACTTTTTAATCTCTTTTACAAAAGTTTACTTATTTTACAAAATCATCCTACTTTCAATCACTTGTTTGTCATGAGCTCTTTAGTGAGTTATTGTAGCTCCTTTTTGGCATTGGCTGTGTATTTACTGTGTACTTTTTAATATATAAAATAGGAACACACACTGACCCACACAGTGTCATGTGACACTGTGACATAGGCTTTCCCATGATGCATTGGGGTGCAGTTGAATTTTTAAATTTGATTAATATTTGAGGAATTGTGTATGAAGGATTTTTTCTAAGGTATTGTGGTGTTAGTTTGTGGTGAAATAGATGTTTTAGGGTTGTTGTTTTGCGTTTTTGGGCGTTTTTGGGTCATTCTGAGCAGTCACCATGAAGAAGTAAAGCGTGCTGGGACCATGCTTTAAAAGGCCCCCGTCTCCCAGGCTCTAATGTATTGGCTCTGTAGTCATTACTAAACACTGGGAAACTGCTACTTGTCTAAAGTATGTGATATCAAAAACACAAGGGAAATCTAATGGGAAAAACTGGGTCTTCAGGGAAATAAGTCGAATTTATTTATTTATTTATTATTTTTTTTTTCACTTTTTAATCTCTTTTTCAAAAGTTTACTTATTTTACAAAATCATCCTACTTTCAATCACTTGTTTGTCATGAGCTCTTTAGTGAGTTATTGTAGCTCCTTTTTGGCATTGGCTGTGTATTTACTGTGTACTTTTTAATATATAAAATAGGAACACACACTGACCCACACAGTGTCATGTGACACTGTGACATAGGCTTTCCCATGATGCATTGGGGTGCAGTTGAATTTTTAAATTTGATTAATATTTGAGGAATTGTGTATGAAGGATTTTTTCTAAGGTATTGTGGTGTTAGTTTGTGGTGAAATAGATGTTTTAGGGTTGTTGTTTTGCGTTTTTGGGCGTTTTTTGGTCATTCTGAGCAGTCACCATGAAGAAGTAAAGCGTGCTGGGACCATGCTTTAAAAGGCCCCCGTCTCCCAGGCTCTAATGTATTGGCTCTGTAGTCATTACTAAACACTGGGAAACTGCTACTTGTCTAAAGTATGTGATATCAAAAACACAAGGGAAATCTAATGGGAAAAACTGGGTCTTCAGGGAAATAAGTCGAATTTATTTATTTATTTATTATTATTTTTTTTTCACTTTTTAATCTCTTTTACAAAAGTTTACTTATTTTACAAAATCATCCTACTTTCAATCACTTGTTTGTCATGAGCTCTTTAGTGAGTTATTGTAGCTCCTTTTTGGCATTGGCTGTGTATTTACTGTGTACTTTTTAATATATAAAATAGGAACACACACTGACCCACACAGTGTCATGTGACACTGTGACATAGGCTTTCCCATGATGCATTGGGGTGCAGTTGAATTTTTAAATTTGATTAATATTTGAGGAATTGTGTATGAAGGATTTTTTCTAAGGTATTGTGGTGTTAGTTTGTGGTGAAATAGATGTTTTAGGGTTGTTGTTTTGCGTTTTTGGGCGTTTTTGGGTCATTCTGAGCAGTCACCATGAAGAAGTAAAGCGTGCTGGGACCATGCTTTAAAAGGCCCCCGTCTCCCAGGCTCTAATGTATTGGCTCTGTAGTCATTACTAAACACTGGGAAACTGCTACTTGTCTAAAGTATGTGATATCAAAAACACAAGGGAAATCTAATGGGAAAAACTGGGTCTTCTGGGAAATAAGTTGAATTTATTTATTTATTTATTATTATTTTTTTTTCACTTTTTAATCTCTTTTACAAAAGTTTACTTATTTTACAAAATCATCCTACTTTCAATCACTTGTTTGTCATGAGCTCTTTAGTGAGTTATTGTAGCTCCTTTTTGGCATTGGCTGTGTATTTACTGTGTACTTTTTAATATATAAAATAGGAACACACACTGACCCACACAGTGTCATGTGACACTGTGACATAGGCTTTCCCATGATGCATTGGGGTGCAGTTGAATTTTTAAATTTGATTAATATTTGAGGAATTGTGTATGAAGGATTTTTTCTAAGGTATTGTGGTGTTAGTTTGTGGTGAAATAGATGTTTTAGGGTTGTTGTTTTGCGTTTTTGGGCGTTTTTGGGTCATTCTGAGCAGTCACCATGAAGAAGTAAAGCGTGCTGGGACCATGCTTTAAAAGGCCCCCGTCTCCCAGGCTCTAATGTATTGGCTCTGTAGTCATTAGTAAACACTGGGAAACTGCTACTTGTCTAAAGTATGTGATATCAAAAACACAAGGGAAATCTAATGGGAAAAACTGGGTCTTTAGGGAAATAAGTCGAATTTATTTATTTATTTATTTTTTTTTTTTCACTTTTTAAACTCTTTTTCAAAAGTTTACTTATTTTACAAACTCATCCTACTTTCAATCACTTGTTTGTCATGAGCTCTTTAGTGAGTTATTGTAGCTCCTTTTTGGCATTGGCTGTGTATTTACTGTGTACTTTTTAATATATAAAATAGGAACACACACTGACCCACACAGTGTCATGTGACACTGTGACATAGGCTTTCCCATGATGCATTGGGGTGCAGTTGAATTTTTAAATTTGATTAATATTTGAGGAATTGTGTATGAAGGATTTTTTCTAAGGTATTGTGGTGTTAGTTTGTGGTGAAATAGATGTTTTAGGGTTGTTGTTTTGCGTTTTTGGGCGTTTTTGGGTCATTCTGAGCAGTCACCATGAAGAAGTAAAGCGTGCTGGGACCATGCTTTAAAAGGCCCCCGTCTCCCAGGCTCTAATGTATTGGCTCTGTAGTCATTACTAAACACTGGGAAACTGCTACTTGTCTAAAGTATGTGATATCAAAAACACAAGGGAAATCTAATGGGAAAAACTGGGTCTTCAGGGAAATAAGTCGAATTTATTTATTTATTTTTTTTTTTTTTTTCACTTTTTAAACTCTTTTTCAAAAGTTTACTTATTTTACAAACTCATCCTACTTTCAATCACTTGTTTGTCATGAGCTCTTTAGTGAGTTATTGTAGCTCCTTTTTGGCATTGGCTGTGTATTTACTGTGTACTTTTTAATATATAAAATAGGAACACACACTGACCCACACAGTGGGAGTACGGGAGTATTATGAGTGGAAGTTTTGGATGGATTAGCAATAAAGCGGCAGATGACATGGGAATTAGTGTTATTCCTTGCAACAAGTCCGTTAATTTTAGCACAATTCCACCTTGGCTTTTCTGCTCTCCTGTTGTCAATTTAGAGGTTAAAAATGTAATCAAGACAAGAAGTTATCAAAATGTTCAACAATATCTAGACTTTATGTATGATGCAGCAATACAAATATACACAGATGCATCCAAAGAGTCAGCAGGTAAAACAGGGGTAGCTGTATACATTCCCAAAAATAATGTAATGATACAAAAAAGGACCTCAGACCACCTCTCTATCTTTTCTGCAGAGATGATGGCCATCATACTAGCGCTAGAGTGGGTAGAAGAAGTAAAGCCACGTAATATAGTAATCTGTTCAGACTCTATGTCCTCTCTAACAAGCATACAGACCGGAAAATCTACATGCAGACAGGATCTGTTAGATGAAGTGCACCAGATGATTTATCAAATAAGTCAACAGAGAATAATATTGCAGTTCATCTGGGTTCCTGCGCACACAGGTATAGAGGGAAATGAGAAGGCAGATGAGTTAGCAAAAGAAGCTCTGAAAGCAGAGAGAGTGGAGATACAGGTTCCCCTGAGCAAATCAGAGTTTAAAGCAATCATTACAGACGGGGTTAATAAAATCTGGCAGGACAAATGGGATAAGGAGGAGAAAGGCAGGCATTTATATAGCATACAAAAAGAGGTAACAGTCAGGAAAAACAGGTCACTATCAAGACAGGAGGATACCTGGTTCACCAGGCTTAGGTTAGGGCATACAGGACTGAATAGTGGACTTCACATTATAGGAAAACATGAGACTGGACTATGTACATATTGTAATGAATTAGAAACCGTCAATCATATACTCCTTACTTGCAGGCGTTACTCTAAAGAGAGAGAACGTTTTAATAGGGTCACGGAGAACTCAGTTACTTTGAAAAACTTATTGAGTTTGGGTGGTACAGACGCTACAGTTAAAGCTGTCATAGACTTTTTAAAAGAAACACAACTTTCAAGAAGACTTTAAATTTATTTGTGTATTTTTTTTTTTTTTTTTTTTTTTTTTTTTTTTATATATATCCCAATGTGATCACACCTCAGTCCAGTAGATGGCGGTAATGCACTTAGATTGCAAGCTGCCATAAAACTACCACAGAAGAAGAAGAAGAAGACCCACACAGTGTCATGTGACACTGTGACATAGGCTTTCCCATGATGCATTGGGGTGCAGTTGAATTTTTAAATTTGATTAATATTTGAGGAATTGTGTATGAAGGATTTTTTCTAAGGTATTGTGGTGTTAGTTTGTGGTGAAATAGATGTTTTAGGGTTGTTGTTTTGCGTTTTTGGGCGTTTTTGGGTCATTCTGAGCAGTCACCATGAAGAAGTAAAGCGTGCTGGGACCATGCTTTAAAAGGCCCCCGTCTCCCAGGCTCTAATGTATTGGCTCTGTAGTCATTACTAAACACTGGGAAACTGCTACTTGTCTAAAGTATGTGATATCAAAAACACAAGGGAAATCTAATGGGAAAAACTGGGTCTTCAGGGAAATAAGTCGAATTTATTTATTTATTTATTTTTTTTTTTTTCACTTTTTAATCTCTTTTACAAAAGTTTACTTATTTTACAAACTCATCCTACTTTCAATCACTTGTTTGTCATGAGCTCTTTAGTGAGTTATTGTAGCTCCTTTTTGGCATTGGCTGTGTATTTACTGTGTACTTTTTAATATATAAAATAGGAACACACACTGACCCACACAGTGTCATGTGACACTGTGACATAGGCTTTCCCATGATGCATTGGGGTGCAGTTGAATTTTTAAATTTGATTAATATTTGAGGAATTGTGTATGAAGGATTTTTTCTAAGGTATTGTGGTGTTAGTTTGTGGTGAAATAGATGTTTTAGGGTTGTTGTTTTGCGTTTTTGGGCGTTTTTTGGTCATTCTGAGCAGTCACCATGAAGAAGTAAAGCGTGCTGGGACCATGCTTTAAAAGGCCCCCGTCTCCCAGGCTCTAATGTATTGGCTCTGTAGTCATTACTAAACACTGGGAAACTGCTACTTGTCTAAAGTATGTGATATCAAAAACACAAGGGAAATCTAATGGGAAAAACTGGGTCTTCAGGGAAATAAGTCGAATTTATTTATTTATTTTTTTTTTTTTTCACTTTTTAAACTCTTTTTCAAAAGTTTACTTATTTTACAAACTCATCCTACTTTCAATCACTTGTTTGTCATGAGCTCTTTAGTGAGTTATTGTAGCTCCTTTTTGGCATTGGCTGTGTATTTACTGTGTACTTTTTAATATATAAAATAGGAACACACACTGACCCACACAGTGTCATGTGACACTGTGACATAGGCTTTCCCATGATGCATTGGGGTGCAGTTGAATTTTTAAATTTGATTAATATTTGAGGAATTGTGTATGAAGGATTTTTTCTAAGGTATTGTGGTGTTAGTTTGTGGTGAAATAGATGTTTTAGGGTTGTTGTTTTGCGTTTTTGGGCGTTTTTCGGTCATTCTGAGCAGTCACCATGAAGAAGTAAAGCGTGCTGGGACCATGCTTTAAAAGGCCCCCGTCTCCCAGGCTCTAATGTATTGGCTCTGTAGTCATTACTAAACACTGGGAAACTGCTACTTGTCTAAAGTATGTGATATCAAAAACACAAGGGAAATCTAATGGGAAAAACTGGGTCTTCAGGGAAATAAGTCGAATTTATTTATTTATTTATTATTTTTTTTTTTCACTTTTTAATCTCTTTTACAAAAGTTTACTTATTTTACAAAATCATCCTACTTTCAATCACTTGTTTGTCATGAGCTCTTTAGTGAGTTATTGTAGCTCCTTTTTGGCATTGGCTGTGTATTTACTGTGTACTTTTTAATATATAAAATAGGAACACACACTGACCCACACAGTGTCATGTGACACTGTGACATAGGCTTTCCCATGATGCATTGGGGTGCAGTTGAATTTTTAAATTTGATTAATATTTGAGGAATTGTGTATGAAGGATTTTTTCTAAGGTATTGTGGTGTTAGTTTGTGGTGAAATAGATGTTTTAGGGTTGTTGTTTTGCGTTTTTGGGCGTTTTTGGGTCATTCTGAGCAGTCACCATGAAGAAGTAAAGCGTGCTGGGACCATGCTTTAAAAGGCCCCCGTCTCCCAGGCTCTAATGTATTGGCTCTGTAGTCATTACTAAACACTGGGAAACTGCTACTTGTCTAAAGTATGTGATATCAAAAACACAAGGGAAATCTAATGGGAAAAACTGGGTCTTCAGGGAAATAAGTCGAATTTATTTATTTATTTATTTTTTTTTTTTCACTTTTTAATCTCTTTTTCAAAAGTTTACTTATTTTACAAAATCATCCTACTTTCAATCACTTGTTTGTCATGAGCTCTTTAGTGAGTTATTGTAGCTCCTTTTTGGCATTGGCTGTGTATTTACTGTGTACTTTTTAATATATAAAATAGGAACACACACTGACCCACACAGTGTCATGTGACACTGTGACATAGGCTTTCCCATGATGCATTGGGGTGCAGTTGAATTTTTAAATTTGATTAATATTTGAGGAATTGTGTATGAAGGATTTTTTCTAAGGTATTGTGGTGTTAGTTTGTGGTGAAATAGATGTTTTAGGGTTGTTGTTTTGCGTTTTTGGGTCATTCTGAGCAGTCACCATGAAGAAGTAAAGCGTGCTGGGACCATGCTTTAAAAGGCCCCCGTCTCCCAGGCTCTAATGTATTGGCTCTGTAGTCATTACTAAACACTGGGAAACTGCTACTTGTCTAAAGTATGTGATATCAAAAACACAAGGGAAATCTAATGGGAAAAACTGGGTCTTCAGGGAAATAAGTCGAATTTATTTATTTATTTTTTTTTTTTTTTCACTTTTTAAACTCTTTTTCAAAAGTTTACTTATTTTACAAACTCATCCTACTTTCAATCACTTGTTTGTCATGAGCTCTTTAGTGAGTTATTGTAGCTCCTTTTTGGCATTGGCTGTGTATTTACTGTGTACTTTTTAATATATAAAATAGGAACACACACTGACCCACACAGTGTCATGTGACACTGTGACATAGGCTTTCCCATGATGCATTGGGGTGCAGTTGAATTTTTAAATTTGATTAATATTTGAGGAATTGTGTATGAAGGATTTTTTCTAAGGTATTGTGGTGTTAGTTTGTGGTGAAATAGATGTTTTAGGGTTGTTGTTTTGCGTTTTTGGGCGTTTTTGGGTCATTCTGAGCAGTCACCATGAAGAAGTAAAGCGTGCTGGGACCATGCTTTAAAAGGCCCCCGTCTCCCAGGCTCTAATGTATTGGCTCTGTAGTCATTACTAAACACTGGGAAACTGCTACTTGTCTAAAGTATGTGATATCAAAAACACAAGGGAAATCTAATGGGAAAAACTGGGTCTTCAGGGAAATAAGTCGAATTTATTTATTTATTTATTTATTTTTTTCACTTTTTAAACTCTTTTTCAAAAGTTTACTTATTTTACAAAATCATCCTACTTTCAATCACTTGTTTGTCATGAGCTCTTTAGTGAGTTATTGTAGCTCCTTTTTGGCATTGGCTGTGTATTTACTGTGTACTTTTTAATATATAAAATAGGAACACACACTGACCCACACAGTGTCATGTGACACTGTGACATAGGCTTTCCCATGATGCATTGGGGTGCAGTTGAATTTTTAAATTTGATTAATATTTGAGGAATTGTGTATGAAGGATTTTTTCTAAGGTATTGTGGTGTTAGGTTGTGGTGAAATAGATGTTTTAGGGTTGTTGTTTTGCGTTTTTGGGCGTTTTTGGGTCATTCTGAGCAGTCACCATGAAGAAGTAAAGCGTGCTGGGACCATGCTTTAAAAGGCCCCCGTCTCCCAGGCTCTAATGTATTGGCTCTGTAGTCATTACTAAACACTGGGAAACTGCTACTTGTCTAAAGTATGTGATATCAAAAACACAAGGGAAATCTAATGGGAAAAACTGGGTCTTCAGGGAAATAAGTCGAATTTATTTATTTATTTATTTATTTTTTTTCACTTTTTAATCTCTTTTACAAAAGTTTACTTATTTTACAAACTCATCCTACTTTCAATCACTTGTTTGTCATGAGCTCTTTAGTGAGTTATTGTAGCTCCTTTTTGGCATTGGCTGTGTATTTACTGTGTACTTTTTAATATATAAAATAGGAACACACACTGACCCACACAGTGTCATGTGACACTGTGACATAGGCTTTCCCATGATGCATTGGGGTGCAGTTGAATTTTTAAATTTGATTAATATTTGAGGAATTGTGTATGAAGGATTTTTTCTAAGGTATTGTGGTGTTAGTTTGTGGTGAAATAGATGTTTTAGGGTTGTTGTTTTGCGTTTTTGGGCGTTTTTGGGTCATTCTGAGCAGTCACCATGAAGAAGTAAAGCGTGCTGGGACCATGCTTTAAAAGGCCCCCGTCTCCCAGGCTCTAATGTATTGGCTCTGTAGTCATTACTAAACACTGGGAAACTGCTACTTGTCTAAAGTATGTGATATCAAAAACACAAGGGAAATCTAATGGGAAAAACTGGGTCTTCAGGGAAATAAGTCGAATTTATTTATTTATTTTTTTTTTTTTTCACTTTTTAAACTCTTTTTCAAAAGTTTACTTATTTTACAAACTCATCCTACTTTCAATCACTTGTTTGTCATGAGCTCTTTAGTGAGTTATTGTAGCTCCTTTTTGGCATTGGCTGTGTATTTACTGTGTACTTTTTAATATATAAAATAGGAACACACACTGACCCACACAGTGTCATGTGACACTGTGACATAGGCTTTCCCATGATGCATTGGGGTGCAGTTGAATTTTTAAATTTGATTAATATTTGAGGAATTGTGTATGAAGGATTTTTTCTAAGGTATTGTGGTGTTAGTTTGTGGTGAAATAGATGTTTTAGGGTTGTTGTTTTGCGTTTTTGGGTGTTTTTGGGTCATTCTGAGCAGTCACCATGAAGAAGTAAAGCGTGCTGGGACCATGCTTTAAAAGGCCCCCGTCTCCCAGGCTCTAATGTATTGGCTCTGTAGTCATTACTAAACACTGGGAAACTGCTACTTGTCTAAAGTATGTGATATCAAAAACACAAGGGAAATCTAATGGGAAAAACTGGGTCTTCAGGGAAATAAGTCGAATTTATTTATTTATTTATTATTTTTTTTTTTTTCACTTTTTAATCTCTTTTACAAAAGTTTACTTATTTTACAAAATCATCCTACTTTCAATCACTTGTTTGTCATGAGCTCTTTAGTGAGTTATTGTAGCTCCTTTTTGGCATTGGCTGTGTATTTACTGTGTACTTTTTAATATATAAAATAGGAACACACACTGACCCACACAGTGTCATGTGACACTGTGACATAGGCTTTCCCATGATGCATTGGGGTGCAGTTGAATTTTTAAATTTGATTAATATTTGAGGAATTGTGTATGAAGGATTTTTTCTAAGGTATTGTGGTGTTAGTTTGTGGTGAAATAGATGTTTTAGGGTTGTTGTTTTGCGTTTTTGGGCGTTTTTGGGTCATTCTGAGCAGTCACCATGAAGAAGTAAAGCGTGCTGGGACCATGCTTTAAAAGGCCCCCGTCTCCCAGGCTCTAATGTATTGGCTCTGTAGTCATTACTAAACACTGGGAAACTGCTACTTGTCTAAAGTATGTGATATCAAAAACACAAGGGAAATCTAATGGGAAAAACTGGGTCTTCTGGGAAATAAGTCGAATTTATTTATTTATTATTATTTTTTTTTTTTCACTTTTTAATCTCTTTTACAAAAGTTTACTTATTTTACAAAATCATCCTACTTTCAATCACTTGTTTGTCATGAGCTCTTTAGTGAGTTATTGTAGCTCCTTTTTGGCATTGGCTGTGTATTTACTGTGTACTTTTTAATATATAAAATAGGAACACACACTGACCCACACAGTGTCATGTGACACTGTGACATAGGCTTTCCCATGATGCATTGGGGTGCAGTTGAATTTTTAAATTTGATTAATATTTGAGGAATTGTGTATGAAGGATTTTTTCTAAGGTATTGTGGTGTTAGTTTGTGGTGAAATAGATGTTTTAGGGTTGTTGTTTTGCGTTTTTGGGCGTTTTTGGGTCATTCTGAGCAGTCACCATGAAGAAGTAAAGCGTGCTGGGACCATGCTTTAAAAGGCCCCCGTCTCCCAGGCTCTAATGTATTGGCTCTGTAGTCATTACTAAACACTGGGAAACTGCTACTTGTCTAAAGTATGTGATATCAAAAACACAAGGGAAATCTAATGGGAAAAACTGAGTCTTCAGGGAAATAAGTCGAATTTATTTATTTATTTATTTATTTTTTTCACTTTTTAAACTCTTTTTCAAAAGTTTACTTATTTTACAAACTCATCCTACTTTCAATCACTTGTTTGTCATGAGCTCTTTAGTGAGTTATTGTAGCTCCTTTTTGGCATTGGCTGTGTATTTACTGTGTACTTTTTAATATATAAAATAGGAACACACACTGACCCACACAGTGTCATGTGACACTGTGACATAGGCTTTCCCATGATGCATTGGGGTGCAGTTGAATTTTTAAATTTGATTAATATTTGAGGAATTGTGTATGAAGGATTTTTTCTAAGGTATTGTGGTGTTAGTTTGTGGTGAAATAGATGTTTTAGGGTTGTTGTTTTGCGTTTTTGGGCGTTTTTTGGTCATTCTGAGCAGTCACCATGAAGAAGTAAAGCGTGCTGGGACCATGCTTTAAAAGGCCCCCGTCTCCCAGGCTCTAATGTATTGGCTCTGTAGTCATTACTAAACACTGGGAAACTGCTACTTGTCTAAAGTATGTGATATCAAAAACACAAGGGAAATCTAATGGGAAAAACTGGGTCTTCTGGGAAATAAGTCGAATTTATTTATTATTATTATTTTTTTTCACTTTTTAATCTCTTTTACAAAAGTTTACTTATTTTACAAAATCATCCTACTTTCAATCACTTGTTTGTCATGAGCTCTTTAGTGAGTTATTGTAGCTCCTTTTTGGCATTGGCTGTGTATTTACTGTGTACTTTTTAATATATAAAATAGGAACACACACTGACCCACACAGTGTCATGTGACACTGTGACATAGGCTTTCCCATGATGCATTGGGGTGCAGTTGAATTTTTAAATTTGATTAATATTTGAGGAATTGTGTATGAAGGATTTTTTCTAAGGTATTGTGGTGTTAGTTTGTGGTGAAATAGATGTTTTAGGGTTGTTGTTTTGCGTTTTTGGGCGTTTTTGGGTCATTCTGAGCAGTCACCATGAAGAAGTAAAGCGTGCTGGGACCATGCTTTAAAAGGCCCCCGTCTCCCAGGCTCTAATGTATTGGCTCTGTAGTCATTACTAAACACTGGGAAACTGCTACTTGTCTAAAGTATGTGATATCAAAAACACAAGGGAAATCTAATGGGAAAAACTGGGTCTTCAGGGAAATAAGTCGAATTTATTTATTTATTTATTATTTTTTTTTTCACTTTTTAATCTCTTTTACAAAAGTTTACTTATTTTACAAAATCATCCTACTTTCAATCACTTGTTTGTCATGAGCTCTTTAGTGAGTTATTGTAGCTCCTTTTTGGCATTGGCTGTGTATTTACTGTGTACTTTTTAATATATAAAATAGGAACACACACTGACCCACACAGTGTCATGTGACACTGTGACATAGGCTTTCCCATGATGCATTGGGGTGCAGTTGAATTTTTAAATTTGATTAATATTTGAGGAATTGTGTATGAAGGATTTTTTCTAAGGTATTGTGGTGTTAGTTTGTGGTGAAATAGATGTTTTAGGGTTGTTGTTTTGCGTTTTTGGGCGTTTTTGGGTCATTCTGAGCAGTCACCATGAAGAAGTAAAGCGTGCTGGGACCATGCTTTAAAAGGCCCCCGTCTCCCAGGCTCTAATGTATTGGCTCTGTAGTCATTACTAAACACTGGGAAACTGCTACTTGTCTAAAGTATGTGATATCAAAAACACAAGGGAAATCTAATGGGAAAAACTGGGTCTTCAGGGAAATAAGTCGAATTTATTTATTTATTTATTTTTTTTTTTCACTTTTTAAACTCTTTTTCAAAAGTTTACTTATTTTACAAACTCATCCTACTTTCAATCACTTGTTTGTCATGAGCTCTTTAGTGAGTTATTGTAGCTCCTTTTTGGCATTGGCTGTGTATTTACTGTGTACTTTTTAATATATAAAATAGGAACACACACTGACCCACACAGTGTCATGTGACACTGTGACATAGGCTTTCCCATGATGCATTGGGGTGCAGTTGAATTTTTAAATTTGATTAATATTTGAGGAATTGTGTATGAAGGATTTTTTCTAAGGTATTGTGGTGTTAGTTTGTGGTGAAATAGATGTTTTAGGGTTGTTGTTTTGCGTTTTTGGGCGTTTTTGGGTCATTCTGAGCAGTCACCATGAAGAAGTAAAGCGTGCTGGGACCATGCTTTAAAAGGCCCCCGTCTCCCAGGCTCTAATGTATTGGCTCTGTAGTCATTACTAAACACTGGGAAACTGCTACTTGTCTAAAGTATGTGATATCAAAAACACAAGGGAAATCTAATGGGAAAAACTGGGTCTTCAGGGAAATAAGTCGAATTTATTTATTTATTTATTATTTTTTTTTTTTCACTTTTTAATCTCTTTTACAAAAGTTTACTTATTTTACAAAATCATCCTACTTTCAATCACTTGTTTGTCATGAGCTCTTTAGTGAGTTATTGTAGCTCCTTTTTGGCATTGGCTGTGTATTTACTGTGTACTTTTTAATATATAAAATAGGAACACACACTGACCCACACAGTGTCATGTGACACTGTGACATAGGCTTTCCCATGATGCATTGGGGTGCAGTTGAATTTTTAAATTTGATTAATATTTGAGGAATTGTGTATGAAGGATTTTTTCTAAGGTATTGTGGTGTTAGTTTGTGGTGAAATAGATGTTTTAGGGTTGTTGTTTTGCGTTTTTGGGCGTTTTTGGGTCATTCTGAGCAGTCACCATGAAGAAGTAAAGCGTGCTGGGACCATGCTTTAAAAGGCCCCCGTCTCCCAGGCTCTAATGTATTGGCTCTGTAGTCATTACTAAACACTGGGAAACTGCTACTTGTCTAAAGTATGTGATATCAAAAACACAAGGGAAATCTAATGGGAAAAACTGGGTCTTCAGGGAAATAAGTCGAATTTATTTATTTATTTATTTTTTTTTTTTTCACTTTTTAATCTCTTTTTCAAAAGTTTACTTATTTTACAAAATCATCCTACTTTCAATCACTTGTTTGTCATGAGCTCTTTAGTGAGTTATTGTAGCTCCTTTTTGGCATTGGCTGTGTATTTACTGTGTACTTTTTAATATATAAAATAGGAACACACACTGACCCACACAGTGTCATGTGACACTGTGACATAGGCTTTCCCATGATGCATTGGGGTGCAGTTGAATTTTTAAATTTGATTAATATTTGAGGAATTGTGTATGAAGGATTTTTTCTAAGGTATTGTGGTGTTAGTTTGTGGTGAAATAGATGTTTTAGGGTTGTTGTTTTGCGTTTTTGGGCGTTTTTTGGTCATTCTGAGCAGTCACCATGAAGAAGTAAAGCGTGCTGGGACCATGCTTTAAAAGGCCCCCGTCTCCCAGGCTCTAATGTATTGGCTCTGTAGTCATTACTAAACACTGGGAAACTGCTACTTGTCTAAAGTATGTGATATCAAAAACACAAGGGAAATCTAATGGGAAAAACTGGGTCTTCAGGGAAATAAGTCGAATTTATTTATTTATTTATTATTTTTTTTTTCACTTTTTAATCTCTTTTTCAAAAGTTTACTTATTTTACAAAATCATCCTACTTTCAATCACTTGTTTGTCATGAGCTCTTTAGTGAGTTATTGTAGCTCCTTTTTGGCATTGGCTGTGTATTTACTGTGTACTTTTTAATATATAAAATAGGAACACACACTGACCCACACAGTGTCATGTGACACTGTGACATAGGCTTTCCCATGATGCATTGGGGTGCAGTTGAATTTTTAAATTTGATTAATATTTGAGGAATTGTGTATGAAGGATTTTTTCTAAGGTATTGTGGTGTTAGTTTGTGGTGAAATAGATGTTTTAGGGTTGTTGTTTTGCGTTTTTGGGCGTTTTTGGGTCATTCTGAGCAGTCACCATGAAGAAGTAAAGCGTGCTGGGACCATGCTTTAAAAGGCCCCCGTCTCCCAGGCTCTAATGTATTGGCTCTGTAGTCATTACTAAACACTGGGAAACTGCTACTTGTCTAAAGTATGTGATATCAAAAACACAAGGGAAATCTAATGGGAAAAACTGAGTCTTCAGGGAAATAAGTTGAATTTATTTATTTATTTATTTATTTTTTTCACTTTTTAAACTCTTTTTCAAAAGTTTACTTATTTTACAAACTCATCCTACTTTCAATCACTTGTTTGTCATGAGCTCTTTAGTGAGTTATTGTAGCTCCTTTTTGGCATTGGCTGTGTATTTACTGTGTACTTTTTAATATATAAAATAGGAACACACACTGACCCACACAGTGTCATGTGACACTGTGACATAGGCTTTCCCATGATGCATTGGGGTGCAGTTGAATTTTTAAATTTGATTAATATTTGAGGAATTGTGTATGAAGGATTTTTTCTAAGGTATTGTGGTGTTAGTTTGTGGTGAAATAGATGTTTTAGGGTTGTTGTTTTGCGTTTTTGGGCGTTTTTGGGTCATTCTGAGCAGTCACCATGAAGAAGTAAAGCGTGCTGGGACCATGCTTTAAAAGGCCCCCGTCTCCCAGGCTCTAATGTATTGGCTCTGTAGTCATTACTAAACACTGGGAAACTGCTACTTGTCTAAAGTATGTGATATCAAAAACACAAGGGAAATCTAATGGGAAAAACTGGGTCTTCAGGGAAATAAGTCGAATTTATTTATTTATTTATTTATTTTTTTTTCACTTTTTAATCTCTTTTTCAAAAGTTTACTTATTTTACAAAATCATCCTACTTTCAATCACTTGTTTGTCATGAGCTCTTTAGTGAGTTATTGTAGCTCCTTTTTGGCATTGGCTGTGTATTTACTGTGTACTTTTTAATATATAAAATAGGAACACACACTGACCCACACAGTGTCATGTGACACTGTGACATAGGCTTTCCCATGATGCATTGGGGTGCAGTTGAATTTTTAAATTTGATTAATATTTGAGGAATTGTGTATGAAGGATTTTTTCTAAGGTATTGTGGTGTTAGTTTGTGGTGAAATAGATGTTTTAGGGTTGTTGTTTTGCGTTTTTGGGCGTTTTTTGGTCATTCTGAGCAGTCACCATGAAGAAGTAAAGCGTGCTGGGACCATGCTTTAAAAGGCCCCCGTCTCCCAGGCTCTAATGTATTGGCTCTGTAGTCATTACTAAACACTGGGAAACTGCTACTTGTCTAAAGTATGTGATATCAAAAACACAAGGGAAATCTAATGGGAAAAACTGGGTCTTCAGGGAAATAAGTCGAATTTATTTATTTATTTATTATTTTTTTTTTCACTTTTTAATCTCTTTTTCAAAAGTTTACTTATTTTACAAAATCATCCTACTTTCAATCACTTGTTTGTCATGAGCTCTTTAGTGAGTTATTGTAGCTCCTTTTTGGCATTGGCTGTGTATTTACTGTGTACTTTTTAATATATAAAATAGGAACACACACTGACCCACACAGTGTCATGTGACACTGTGACATAGGCTTTCCCATGATGCATTGGGGTGCAGTTGAATTTTTAAATTTGATTAATATTTGAGGAATTGTGTATGAAGGATTTTTTCTAAGGTATTGTGGTGTTAGTTTGTGGTGAAATAGATGTTTTAGGGTTGTTGTTTTGCGTTTTTGGGCGTTTTTGGGTCATTCTGAGCAGTCACCATGAAGAAGTAAAGCGTGCTGGGACCATGCTTTAAAAGGCCCCCGTCTCCCAGGCTCTAATGTATTGGCTCTGTAGTCATTACTAAACACTGGGAAACTGCTACTTGTCTAAAGTATGTGATATCAAAAACACAAGGGAAATCTAATGGGAAAAACTGAGTCTTCAGGGAAATAAGTCGAATTTATTTATTTATTTATTTATTTTTTTCACTTTTTAAACTCTTTTTCAAAAGTTTACTTATTTTACAAACTCATCCTACTTTCAATCACTTGTTTGTCATGAGCTCTTTAGTGAGTTATTGTAGCTCCTTTTTGGCATTGGCTGTGTATTTACTGTGTACTTTTTAATATATAAAATAGGAACACACACTGACCCACACAGTGTCATGTGACACTGTGACATAGGCTTTCCCATGATGCATTGGGGTGCAGTTGAATTTTTAAATTTGATTAATATTTGAGGAATTGTGTATGAAGGATTTTTTCTAAGGTATTGTGGTGTTAGTTTGTGGTGAAATAGATGTTTTAGGGTTGTTGTTTTGCGTTTTTGGGCGTTTTTGGGTCATTCTGAGCAGTCACCATGAAGAAGTAAAGCGTGCTGGGACCATGCTTTAAAAGGCCCCCGTCTCCCAGGCTCTAATGTATTGGCTCTGTAGTCATTACTAAACACTGGGAAACTGCTACTTGTCTAAAGTATGTGATATCAAAAACACAAGGGAAATCTAATGGGAAAAACTGGGTCTTCTGGGAAATAAGTCGAATTTATTTATTTATTATTATTTTTTTTTTTTCACTTTTTAATCTCTTTTACAAAAGTTTACTTATTTTACAAAATCATCCTACTTTCAATCACTTGTTTGTCATGAGCTCTTTAGTGAGTTATTGTAGCTCCTTTTTGGCATTGGCTGTGTATTTACTGTGTACTTTTTAATATATAAAATAGGAACACACACTGACCCACACAGTGTCATGTGACACTGTGACATAGGCTTTCCCATGATGCATTGGGGTGCAGTTGAATTTTTAAATTTGATTAATATTTGAGGAATTGTGTATGAAGGATTTTTTCTAAGGTATTGTGGTGTTAGTTTGTGGTGAAATAGATGTTTTAGGGTTGTTGTTTTGCGTTTTTGGGCGTTTTTGGGTCATTCTGAGCAGTCACCATGAAGAAGTAAAGCGTGCTGGGACCATGCTTTAAAAGGCCCCCGTCTCCCAGGCTCTAATGTATTGGCTCTGTAGTCATTACTAAACACTGGGAAACTGCTACTTGTCTAAAGTATGTGATATCAAAAACACAAGGGAAATCTAATGGGAAAAACTGGGTCTTCAGGGAAATAAGTCGAATTTATTTATTTATTTATTATTTTTTTTTTTTCACTTTTTAATCTCTTTTACAAAAGTTTACTTATTTTACAAAATCATCCTACTTTCAATCACTTGTTTGTCATGAGCTCTTTAGTGAGTTATTGTAGCTCCTTTTTGGCATTGGCTGTGTATTTACTGTGTACTTTTTAATATATAAAATAGGAACACACACTGACCCACACAGTGTCATGTGACACTGTGACATAGGCTTTCCCATGATGCATTGGGGTGCAGTTGAATTTTTAAATTTGATTAATATTTGAGGAATTGTGTATGAAGGATTTTTTCTAAGGTATTGTGGTGTTAGTTTGTGGTGAAATAGATGTTTTAGGGTTGTTGTTTTGCGTTTTTGGGCGTTTTTGGGTCATTCTGAGCAGTCACCATGAAGAAGTAAAGCGTGCTGGGACCATGCTTTAAAAGGCCCCCGTCTCCCAGGCTCTAATGTATTGGCTCTGTAGTCATTACTAAACACTGGGAAACTGCTACTTGTCTAAAGTATGTGATATCAAAAACACAAGGGAAATCTAATGGGAAAAACTGGGTCTTCAGGGAAATAAGTCGAATTTATTTATTTATTTATTTTTTTTTTTTTCACTTTTTAATCTCTTTTTCAAAAGTTTACTTATTTTACAAAATCATCCTACTTTCAATCACTTGTTTGTCATGAGCTCTTTAGTGAGTTATTGTAGCTCCTTTTTGGCATTGGCTGTGTATTTACTGTGTACTTTTTAATATATAAAATAGGAACACACACTGACCCACACAGTGTCATGTGACACTGTGACATAGGCTTTCCCATGATGCATTGGGGTGCAGTTGAATTTTTAAATTTGATTAATATTTGAGGAATTGTGTATGAAGGATTTTTTCTAAGGTATTGTGGTGTTAGTTTGTGGTGAAATAGATGTTTTAGGGTTGTTGTTTTGCGTTTTTGGGCGTTTTTGGGTCATTCTGAGCAGTCACCATGAAGAAGTAAAGCGTGCTGGGACCATGCTTTAAAAGGCCCCCGTCTCCCAGGCTCTAATGTATTGGCTCTGTAGTCATTACTAAACACTGGGAAACTGCTACTTGTCTAAAGTATGTGATATCAAAAACACAAGGGAAATCTAATGGGAAAAACTGGGTCTTCAGGGAAATAAGTCGAATTTATTTATTTATTTATTTTTTTTTTTTTCACTTTTTAATCTCTTTTTCAAAAGTTTACTTATTTTACAAAATCATCCTACTTTCAATCACTTGTTTGTCATGAGCTCTTTAGTGAGTTATTGTAGCTCCTTTTTGGCATTGGCTGTGTATTTACTGTGTACTTTTTAATATATAAAATAGGAACACACACTGACCCACACAGTGTCATGTGACACTGTGACATAGGCTTTCCCATGATGCATTGGGGTGCAGTTGAATTTTTAAATTTGATTAATATTTGAGGAATTGTGTATGAAGGATTTTTTCTAAGGTATTGTGGTGTTAGTTTGTGGTGAAATAGATGTTTTAGGGTTGTTGTTTTGCGTTTTTGGGCGTTTTTTGGTCATTCTGAGCAGTCACCATGAAGAAGTAAAGCGTGCTGGGACCATGCTTTAAAAGGCCCCCGTCTCCCAGGCTCTAATGTATTGGCTCTGTAGTCATTACTAAACACTGGGAAACTGCTACTTGTCTAAAGTATGTGATATCAAAAACACAAGGGAAATCTAATGGGAAAAACTGGGTCTTCAGGGAAATAAGTCGAATTTATTTATTTATTATTTTTTTTTTCACTTTTTAATCTCTTTTTCAAAAGTTTACTTATTTTACAAAATCATCCTACTTTCAATCACTTGTTTGTCATGAGCTCTTTAGTGAGTTATTGTAGCTCCTTTTTGGCATTGGCTGTGTATTTACTGTGTACTTTTTAATATATAAAATAGGAACACACACTGACCCACACAGTGTCATGTGACACTGTGACATAGGCTTTCCCATGATGCATTGGGGTGCAGTTGAATTTTTAAATTTGATTAATATTTGAGGAATTGTGTATGAAGGATTTTTTCTAAGGTATTGTGGTGTTAGTTTGTGGTGAAATAGATGTTTTAGGGTTGTTGTTTTGCGTTTTTGGGCGTTTTTGGGTCATTCTGAGCAGTCACCATGAAGAAGTAAAGCGTGCTGGGACCATGCTTTAAAAGGCCCCCGTCTCCCAGGCTCTAATGTATTGGCTCTGTAGTCATTACTAAACACTGGGAAACTGCTACTTGTCTAAAGTATGTGATATCAAAAACACAAGGGAAATCTAATGGGAAAAACTGAGTCTTCAGGGAAATAAGTCGAATTTATTTATTTATTTATTTATTTTTTTCACTTTTTAAACTCTTTTTCAAAAGTTTACTTATTTTACAAACTCATCCTACTTTCAATCACTTGTTTGTCATGAGCTCTTTAGTGAGTTATTGTAGCTCCTTTTTGGCATTGGCTGTGTATTTACTGTGTACTTTTTAATATATAAAATAGGAACACACACTGACCCACACAGTGTCATGTGACACTGTGACATAGGCTTTCCCATGATGCATTGGGGTGCAGTTGAATTTTTAAATTTGATTAATATTTGAGGAATTGTGTATGAAGGATTTTTTCTAAGGTATTGTGGTGTTAGTTTGTGGTGAAATAGATGTTTTAGGGTTGTTGTTTTGCGTTTTTGGGCGTTTTTCGGTCATTCTGAGCAGTCACCATGAAGAAGTAAAGCGTGCTGGGACCATGCTTTAAAAGGCCCCCGTCTCCCAGGCTCTAATGTATTGGCTCTGTAGTCATTACTAAACACTGGGAAACTGCTACTTGTCTAAAGTATGTGATATCAAAAACACAAGGGAAATCTAATGGGAAAAACTGGGTCTTCTGGGAAATAAGTCGAATTTATTTATTTATTTATTTATTATTATTTTTTTTTTTTTCACTTTTTAATCTCTTTTACAAAAGTTTACTTATTTTACAAAATCATCCTACTTTCAATCACTTGTTTGTCATGAGCTCTTTAGTGAGTTATTGTAGCTCCTTTTTGGCATTGGCTGTGTATTTACTGTGTACTTTTTAATATATAAAATAGGAACACACACTGACCCACACAGTGTCATGTGACACTGTGACATAGGCTTTCCCATGATGCATTGGGGTGCAGTTGAATTTTTAAATTTGATTAATATTTGAGGAATTGTGTATGAAGGATTTTTTCTAAGGTATTGTGGTGTTAGTTTGTGGTGAAATAGATGTTTTAGGGTTGTTGTTTTGCGTTTTTGGGCGTTTTTGGGTCATTCTGAGCAGTCACCATGAAGAAGTAAAGCGTGCTGGGACCATGCTTTAAAAGGCCCCCGTCTCCCAGGCTCTAATGTATTGGCTCTGTAGTCATTACTAAACACTGGGAAACTGCTACTTGTCTAAAGTATGTGATATCAAAAACACAAGGGAAATCTAATGGGAAAAACTGAGTCTTCAGGGAAATAAGTCGAAATTATTTATTTATTTATTTATTTTTTTCACTTTTTAAACTCTTTTTCAAAAGTTTACTTATTTTACAAACTCATCCTACTTTCAATCACTTGTTTGTCATGAGCTCTTTAGTGAGTTATTGTAGCTCCTTTTTGGCATTGGCTGTGTATTTACTGTGTACTTTTTAATATATAAAATAGGAACACACACTGACCCACACAGTGTCATGTGACACTGTGACATAGGCTTTCCCATGATGCATTGGGGTGCAGTTGAATTTTTAAATTTGATTAATATTTGAGGAATTGTGTATGAAGGATTTTTTCTAAGGTATTGTGGTGTTAGTTTGTGGTGAAATAGATGTTTTAGGGTTGTTGTTTTGCGTTTTTGGGCGTTTTTTGGTCATTCTGAGCAGTCACCATGAAGAAGTAAAGCGTGCTGGGACCATGCTTTAAAAGGCCCCCGTCTCCCAGGCTCTAATGTATTGGCTCTGTAGTCATTACTAAACACTGGGAAACTGCTACTTGTCTAAAGTATGTGATATCAAAAACACAAGGGAAATCTAATGGGAAAAACTGGGTCTTCAGGGAAATAAGTCGAATTTATTTATTTATTTATTTTTTTTTTTTTCACTTTTTAATCTCTTTTTCAAAAGTTTACTTATTTTACAAAATCATCCTACTTTCAATCACTTGTTTGTCATGAGCTCTTTAGTGAGTTATTGTAGCTCCTTTTTGGCATTGGCTGTGTATTTACTGTGTACTTTTTAATATATAAAATAGGAACACACACTGACCCACACAGTGTCATGTGACACTGTGACATAGGCTTTCCCATGATGCATTGGGGTGCAGTTGAATTTTTAAATTTGATTAATATTTGAGGAATTGTGTATGAAGGATTTTTTCTAAGGTATTGTGGTGTTAGTTTGTGGTGAAATAGATGTTTTAGGGTTGTTGTTTTGCGTTTTTGGGCGTTTTTGGGTCATTCTGAGCAGTCACCATGAAGAAGTAAAGCGTGCTGGGACCATGCTTTAAAAGGCCCCCGTCTCCCAGGCTCTAATGTATTGGCTCTGTAGTCATTACTAAACACTGGGAAACTGCTACTTGTCTAAAGTATGTGATATCAAAAACACAAGGGAAATCTAATGGGAAAAACTGGGTCTTCAGGGAAATAAGTCGAATTTATTTATTTATTTATTTTTTTTTTTTTCACTTTTTAATCTCTTTTTCAAAAGTTTACTTATTTTACAAAATCATCCTACTTTCAATCACTTGTTTGTCATGAGCTCTTTAGTGAGTTATTGTAGCTCCTTTTTGGCATTGGCTGTGTATTTACTGTGTACTTTTTAATATATAAAATAGGAACACACACTGACCCACACAGTGTCATGTGACACTGTGACATAGGCTTTCCCATGATGCATTGGGGTGCAGTTGAATTTTTAAATTTGATTAATATTTGAGGAATTGTGTATGAAGGATTTTTTCTAAGGTATTGTGGTGTTAGTTTGTGGTGAAATAGATGTTTTAGGGTTGTTGTTTTGCGTTTTTGGGCGTTTTTTGGTCATTCTGAGCAGTCACCATGAAGAAGTAAAGCGTGCTGGGACCATGCTTTAAAAGGCCCCCGTCTCCCAGGCTCTAATGTATTGGCTCTGTAGTCATTACTAAACACTGGGAAACTGCTACTTGTCTAAAGTATGTGATATCAAAAACACAAGGGAAATCTAATGGGAAAAACTGGGTCTTCAGGGAAATAAGTCGAATTTATTTATTTATTATTTTTTTTTTCACTTTTTAATCTCTTTTTCAAAAGTTTACTTATTTTACAAAATCATCCTACTTTCAATCACTTGTTTGTCATGAGCTCTTTAGTGAGTTATTGTAGCTCCTTTTTGGCATTGGCTGTGTATTTACTGTGTACTTTTTAATATATAAAATAGGAACACACACTGACCCACACAGTGTCATGTGACACTGTGACATAGGCTTTCCCATGATGCATTGGGGTGCAGTTGAATTTTTAAATTTGATTAATATTTGAGGAATTGTGTATGAAGGATTTTTTCTAAGGTATTGTGGTGTTAGTTTGTGGTGAAATAGATGTTTTAGGGTTGTTGTTTTGCGTTTTTGGGCGTTTTTGGGTCATTCTGAGCAGTCACCATGAAGAAGTAAAGCGTGCTGGGACCATGCTTTAAAAGGCCCCCGTCTCCCAGGCTCTAATGTATTGGCTCTGTAGTCATTACTAAACACTGGGAAACTGCTACTTGTCTAAAGTATGTGATATCAAAAACACAAGGGAAATCTAATGGGAAAAACTGAGTCTTCAGGGAAATAAGTCGAATTTATTTATTTATTTATTTATTTTTTTCACTTTTTAAACTCTTTTTCAAAAGTTTACTTATTTTACAAACTCATCCTACTTTCAATCACTTGTTTGTCATGAGCTCTTTAGTGAGTTATTGTAGCTCCTTTTTGGCATTGGCTGTGTATTTACTGTGTACTTTTTAATATATAAAATAGGAACACACACTGACCCACACAGTGTCATGTGACACTGTGACATAGGCTTTCCCATGATGCATTGGGGTGCAGTTGAATTTTTAAATTTGATTAATATTTGAGGAATTGTGTATGAAGGATTTTTTCTAAGGTATTGTGGTGTTAGTTTGTGGTGAAATAGATGTTTTAGGGTTGTTGTTTTGCGTTTTTGGGCGTTTTTCGGTCATTCTGAGCAGTCACCATGAAGAAGTAAAGCGTGCTGGGACCATGCTTTAAAAGGCCCCCGTCTCCCAGGCTCTAATGTATTGGCTCTGTAGTCATTACTAAACACTGGGAAACTGCTACTTGTCTAAAGTATGTGATATCAAAAACACAAGGGAAATCTAATGGGAAAAACTGGGTCTTCTGGGAAATAAGTCGAATTTATTTATTTATTTATTTATTATTATTTTTTTTTTTTCACTTTTTAATCTCTTTTACAAAAGTTTACTTATTTTACAAAATCATCCTACTTTCAATCACTTGTTTGTCATGAGCTCTTTAGTGAGTTATTGTAGCTCCTTTTTGGCATTGGCTGTGTATTTACTGTGTACTTTTTAATATATAAAATAGGAACACACACTGACCCACACAGTGTCATGTGACACTGTGACATAGGCTTTCCCATGATGCATTGGGGTGCAGTTGAATTTTTAAATTTGATTAATATTTGAGGAATTGTGTATGAAGGATTTTTTCTAAGGTATTGTGGTGTTAGTTTGTGGTGAAATAGATGTTTTAGGGTTGTTGTTTTGCGTTTTTGGGCGTTTTTGGGTCATTCTGAGCAGTCACCATGAAGAAGTAAAGCGTGCTGGGACCATGCTTTAAAAGGCCCCCGTCTCCCAGGCTCTAATGTATTGGCTCTGTAGTCATTACTAAACACTGGGAAACTGCTACTTGTCTAAAGTATGTGATATCAAAAACACAAGGGAAATCTAATGGGAAAAACTGAGTCTTCAGGGAAATAAGTCGAAATTATTTATTTATTTATTTATTTTTTTCACTTTTTAAACTCTTTTTCAAAAGTTTACTTATTTTACAAACTCATCCTACTTTCAATCACTTGTTTGTCATGAGCTCTTTAGTGAGTTATTGTAGCTCCTTTTTGGCATTGGCTGTGTATTTACTGTGTACTTTTTAATATATAAAATAGGAACACACACTGACCCACACAGTGTCATGTGACACTGTGACATAGGCTTTCCCATGATGCATTGGGGTGCAGTTGAATTTTTAAATTTGATTAATATTTGAGGAATTGTGTATGAAGGATTTTTTCTAAGGTATTGTGGTGTTAGTTTGTGGTGAAATAGATGTTTTAGGGTTGTTGTTTTGCGTTTTTGGGCGTTTTTTGGTCATTCTGAGCAGTCACCATGAAGAAGTAAAGCGTGCTGGGACCATGCTTTAAAAGGCCCCCGTCTCCCAGGCTCTAATGTATTGGCTCTGTAGTCATTACTAAACACTGGGAAACTGCTACTTGTCTAAAGTATGTGATATCAAAAACACAAGGGAAATCTAATGGGAAAAACTGGGTCTTCTGGGAAATAAGTCGAATTTATTTATTATTATTATTTTTTTTTCACTTTTTAATCTCTTTTACAAAAGTTTACTTATTTTACAAAATCATCCTACTTTCAATCACTTGTTTGTCATGAGCTCTTTAGTGAGTTATTGTAGCTCCTTTTTGGCATTGGCTGTGTATTTACTGTGTACTTTTTAATATATAAAATAGGAACACACACTGACCCACACAGTGTCATGTGACACTGTGACATAGGCTTTCCCATGATGCATTGGGGTGCAGTTGAATTTTTAAATTTGATTAATATTTGAGGAATTGTGTATGAAGGATTTTTTCTAAGGTATTGTGGTGTTAGTTTGTGGTGAAATAGATGTTTTAGGGTTGTTGTTTTGCGTTTTTGGGCGTTTTTGGGTCATTCTGAGCAGTCACCATGAAGAAGTAAAGCGTGCTGGGACCATGCTTTAAAAGGCCCCCGTCTCCCAGGCTCTAATGTATTGGCTCTGTAGTCATTACTAAACACTGGGAAACTGCTACTTGTCTAAAGTATGTGATATCAAAAACACAAGGGAAATCTAATGGGAAAAACTGGGTCTTCAGGGAAATAAGTCGAATTTAATTATTTATTTATTATTTTTTTTTTCACTTTTTAATCTCTTTTACAAAAGTTTACTTATTTTACAAAATCATCCTACTTTCAATCACTTGTTTGTCATGAGCTCTTTAGTGAGTTATTGTAGCTCCTTTTTGGCATTGGCTGTGTATTTACTGTGTACTTTTTAATATATAAAATAGGAACACACACTGACCCACACAGTGTCATGTGACACTGTGACATAGGCTTTCCCATGATGCATTGGGGTGCAGTTGAATTTTTAAATTTGATTAATATTTGAGGAATTGTGTATGAAGGATTTTTTCTAAGGTATTGTGGTGTTAGTTTGTGGTGAAATAGATGTTTTAGGGTTGTTGTTTTGCGTTTTTGGGCGTTTTTGGGTCATTCTGAGCAGTCACCATGAAGAAGTAAAGCGTGCTGGGACCATGCTTTAAAAGGCCCCCGTCTCCCAGGCTCTAATGTATTGGCTCTGTAGTCATTACTAAACACTGGGAAACTGCTACTTGTCTAAAGTATGTGATATCAAAAACACAAGGGAAATCTAATGGGAAAAACTGGGTCTTCAGGGAAATAAGTCGAATTTATTTATTTATTTATTATTTTTTTTTTTTCACTTTTTAATCTCTTTTACAAAAGTTTACTTATTTTACAAAATCATCCTACTTTCAATCACTTGTTTGTCATGAGCTCTTTAGTGAGTTATTGTAGCTCCTTTTTGGCATTGGCTGTGTATTTACTGTGTACTTTTTAATATATAAAATAGGAACACACACTGACCCACACAGTGTCATGTGACACTGTGACATAGGCTTTCCCATGATGCATTGGGGTGCAGTTGAATTTTTAAATTTGATTAATATTTGAGGAATTGTGTATGAAGGATTTTTTCTAAGGTATTGTGGTGTTAGTTTGTGGTGAAATAGATGTTTTAGGGTTGTTGTTTTGCGTTTTTGGGCGTTTTTGGGTCATTCTGAGCAGTCACCATGAAGAAGTAAAGCGTGCTGGGACCATGCTTTAAAAGGCCCCCGTCTCCCAGGCTCTAATGTATTGGCTCTGTAGTCATTACTAAACACTGGGAAACTGCTACTTGTCTAAAGTATGTGATATCAAAAACACAAGGGAAATCTAATGGGAAAAACTGGGTCTTCAGGGAAATAAGTCGAATTTATTTATTTATTTATTTTTTTTTTTTTCACTTTTTAATCTCTTTTTCAAAAGTTTACTTATTTTACAAAATCATCCTACTTTCAATCACTTGTTTGTCATGAGCTCTTTAGTGAGTTATTGTAGCTCCTTTTTGGCATTGGCTGTGTATTTACTGTGTACTTTTTAATATATAAAATAGGAACACACACTGACCCACACAGTGTCATGTGACACTGTGACATAGGCTTTCCCATGATGCATTGGGGTGCAGTTGAATTTTTAAATTTGATTAATATTTGAGGAATTGTGTATGAAGGATTTTTTCTAAGGTATTGTGGTGTTAGTTTGTGGTGAAATAGATGTTTTAGGGTTGTTGTTTTGCGTTTTTGGGCGTTTTTGGGTCATTCTGAGCAGTCACCATGAAGAAGTAAAGCGTGCTGGGACCATGCTTTAAAAGGCCCCCGTCTCCCAGGCTCTAATGTATTGGCTCTGTAGTCATTACTAAACACTGGGAAACTGCTACTTGTCTAAAGTATGTGATATCAAAAACCCAAGGGAAATCTAATGGGAAAAACTGGGTCTTCTGGGAAATAAGTCGAATTTATTTATTATTATTATTTTTTTTCACTTTTTAATCTCTTTTACAAAAGTTTACTTATTTTACAAAATCATCCTACTTTCAATCACTTGTTTGTCATGAGCTCTTTAGTGAGTTATTGTAGCTCCTTTTTGGCATTGGCTGTGTATTTACTGTGTACTTTTTAATATATAAAATAGGAACACACACTGACCCACACAGTGTCATGTGACACTGTGACATAGGCTTTCCCATGATGCATTGGGGTGCAGTTGAATTTTTAAATTTGATTAATATTTGAGGAATTGTGTATGAAGGATTTTTTCTAAGGTATTGTGGTGTTAGTTTGTGGTGAAATAGATGTTTTAGGGTTGTTGTTTTGCGTTTTTGGGCGTTTTTCGGTCATTCTGAGCAGTCACCATGAAGAAGTAAAGCGTGCTGGGACCATGCTTTAAAAGGCCCCCGTCTCCCAGGCTCTAATGTATTGGCTCTGTAGTCATTACTAAACACTGGGAAACTGCTACTTGTCTAAAGTATGTGATATCAAAAACACAAGGGAAATCTAATGGGAAAAACTGGGTCTTCTGGGAAATAAGTCGAATTTATTTATTTATTTATTATTTTTTTTTTTTTTCACTTTTTAATCTCTTTTACAAAAGTTTACTTATTTTACAAAATCATCCTACTTTCAATCACTTGTTTGTCATGAGCTCTTTAGTGAGTTATTGTAGCTTATTTTTGGCATTGGCTGTGTATTTACTGTGTACTTTTTAATATATAAAATAGGAACACACACTGACCCACACAGTGTCATGTGACACTGTGACATAGGCTTTCCCATGATGCATTGGGGTGCAGTTGAATTTTTAAATTTGATTAATATTTGAGGAATTGTGTATGAAGGATTTTTTCTAAGGTATTGTGGTGTTAGTTTGTGGTGAAATAGATGTTTTAGGGTTGTTGTTTTGCGTTTTTGGGCGTTTTTGGGTCATTCTGAGCAGTCACCATGAAGAAGTAAAGCGTGCTGGGACCATGCTTTAAAAGGCCCCCGTCTCCCAGGCTCTAATGTATTGGCTCTGTAGTCATTACTAAACACTGGGAAACTGCTACTTGTCTAAAGTATGTGATATCAAAAACACAAGGGAAATCTAATGGGAAAAACTGGGTCTTCTGGGAAATAAGTCGAATTTATTTATTTATTTATTTATTTATTATTATTTTTTTTTTTTCACTTTTTAATCTCTTTTACAAAAGTTTACTTATTTTACAAAATCATCCTACTTTCAATCACTTGTTTGTCATGAGCTCTTTAGTGAGTTATTGTAGCTCCTTTTTGGCATTGGCTGTGTATTTACTGTGTACTTTTTAATATATAAAATAGGAACACACACTGACCCACACAGTGTCATGTGACACTGTGACATAGGCTTTCCCATGATGCATTGGGGTGCAGTTGAATTTTTAAATTTGATTAATATTTGAGGAATTGTGTATGAAGGATTTTTTCTAAGGTATTGTGGTGTTAGTTTGTGGTGAAATAGATGTTTTAGGGTTGTTGTTTTGCGTTTTTGGGCGTTTTTCGGTCATTCTGAGCAGTCACCATGAAGAAGTAAAGCGTGCTGGGACCATGCTTTAAAAGGCCCCCGTCTCCCAGGCTCTAATGTATTGGCTCTGTAGTCATTACTAAACACTGGGAAACTGCTACTTGTCTAAAGTATGTGATATCAAAAACACAAGGGAAATCTAATGGGAAAAACTGGGTCTTCTGGGAAATAAGTCGAATTTATTTATTTATTTATTTATTATTATTTTTTTTTTTTCACTTTTTAATCTCTTTTACAAAAGTTTACTTATTTTACAAAATCATCCTACTTTCAATCACTTGTTTGTCATGAGCTCTTTAGTGAGTTATTGTAGCTCCTTTTTGGCATTGGCTGTGTATTTACTGTGTACTTTTTAATATATAAAATAGGAACACACACTGACCCACACAGTGTCATGTGACACTGTGACATAGGCTTTCCCATGATGCATTGGGGTGCAGTTGAATTTTTAAATTTGATTAATATTTGAGGAATTGTGTATGAAGGATTTTTTCTAAGGTATTGTGGTGTTAGTTTGTGGTGAAATAGATGTTTTAGGGTTGTTGTTTTGCGTTTTTGGGCGTTTTTGGGTCATTCTGAGCAGTCACCATGAAGAAGTAAAGCGTGCTGGGACCATGCTTTAAAAGGCCCCCGTCTCCCAGGCTCTAATGTATTGGCTCTGTAGTCATTACTAAACACTGGGAAACTGCTACTTGTCTAAAGTATGTGATATCAAAAACACAAGGGAAATCTAATGGGAAAAACTGGGTCTTCAGGGAAATAAGTCGAATTTATTTATTTATTTATTTTTTTTTTTTCACTTTTTAAACTCTTTTTCAAAAGTTTACTTATTTTACAAACTCATCCTACTTTCAATCACTTGTTTGTCATGAGCTCTTTAGTGAGTTATTGTAGCTCCTTTTTGGCATTGGCTGTGTATTTACTGTGTACTTTTTAATATATAAAATAGGAACACACACTGACACACACAGTGTCATGTGACACTGTGACATAGGCTTTCCCATGATGCATTGGGGTGCAGTTGAATTTTTAAATTTGATTAATATTTGAGGAATTGTGTATGAAGGATTTTTTCTAAGGTATTGTGGTGTTAGTTTGTGGTGAAATAGATGTTTTAGGGTTGTTGTTTTGCGTTTTTGGGCGTTTTTGGGTCATTCTGAGCAGTCACCATGAAGAAGTAAAGCGTGCTGGGACCATGCTTTAAAAGGCCCCCGTCTCCCAGGCTCTAATGTATTGGCTCTGTAGTCATTACTAAACACTGGGAAACTGCTACTTGTCTAAAGTATGTGATATCAAAAACACAAGGGAAATCTAATGGGAAAAACTGGGTCTTCAGGGAAATAAGTCGAATTTATTTATTTATTTATTATTATTTTTTTTTCACTTTTTAATCTCTTTTACAAAAGTTTACTTATTTTACAAAATCATCCTACTTTCAATCACTTGTTTGTCATGAGCTCTTTAGTGAGTTATTGTAGCTCCTTTTTGGCATTGGCTGTGTATTTACTGTGTACTTTTTAATATATAAAATAGGAACACACACTGACCCACACAGTGTCATGTGACACTGTGACATAGGCTTTCCCATGATGCATTGGGGTGCAGTTGAATTTTTAAATTTGATTAATATTTGAGGAATTGTGTATGAAGGATTTTTTCTAAGGTATTGTGGTGTTAGTTTGTGGTGAAATAGATGTTTTAGGGTTGTTGTTTTGCGTTTTTGGGCGTTTTTGGGTCATTCTGAGCAGTCACCATGAAGAAGTAAAGCGTGCTGGGACCATGCTTTAAAAGGCCCCCGTCTCCCAGGCTCTAATGTATTGGCTCTGTAGTCATTACTAAACACTGGGAAACTGCTACTTGTCTAAAGTATGTGATATCAAAAACACAAAGGAAATCTAATGGGAAAAACTGGGTCTTCAGGGAAATAAGTCGAATTTATTTATTTATTATTTTTTTTTTTTTCACTTTTTAAACTCTTTTTCAAAAGTTTACTTATTTTACAAACTCATCCTACTTTCAATCACTTGTTTGTCATGAGCTCTTTAGTGAGTTATTGTAGCTCCTTTTTGGCATTGGCTGTGTATTTACTGTGTACTTTTTAATATATAAAATAGGAACACACACTGACCCACACAGTGTCATGTGACACTGTGACATAGGCTTTCCCATGATGCATTGGGGTGCAGTTGAATTTTTAAATTTGATTAATATTTGAGGAATTGTGTATGAAGGATTTTTTCTAAGGTATTGTGGTGTTAGTTTGTGGTGAAATAGATGTTTTAGGGTTGTTGTTTTGCGTTTTTGGGCGTTTTTGGGTCATTCTGAGCAGTCACCATGAAGAAGTAAAGCGTGCTGGGACCATGCTTTAAAAGGCCCCCGTCTCCCAGGCTCTAATGTATTGGCTCTGTAGTCATTACTAAACACTGGGAAACTGCTACTTCTCTAAAGTATGTGATATCAAAAACACAAGGGAAATCTAATGGGAAAAACTGGGTCTTCAGGGAAATAAGTCGAATTTATTTATTTATTATTTTTTTTTTTTTTCACTTTTTAAACTCTTTTTCAAAAGTTTACTTATTTTACAAACTCATCCTACTTTCAATCACTTGTTTGTCATGAGCTCTTTAGTGAGTTATTGTAGCTCCTTTTTGGCATTGGCTGTGTATTTACTGTGTACTTTTTAATATATAAAATAGGAACACACACTGACCCACACAGTGTCATGTGACACTGTGACATAGGCTTTCCCATGATGCATTGGGGTGCAGTTGAATTTTTAAATTTGATTAATATTTGAGGAATTGTGTATGAAGGATTTTTTCTAAGGTATTGTGGTGTTAGTTTGTGGTGAAATAGATGTTTTAGGGTTGTTGTTTTGCGTTTTTGGGCGTTTTTGGGTCATTCTGAGCAGTCACCATGAAGAAGTAAAGCGTGCTGGGACCATGCTTTAAAAGGCCCCCGTCTCCCAGGCTCTAATGTATTGGCTCTGTAGTCATTACTAAACACTGGGAAACTGCTACTTCTCTAAAGTATGTGATATCAAAAACACAAGGGAAATCTAATGGGAAAAACTGGGTCTTCAGGGAAATAAGTCGAATTTATTTATTTATTTATTATTATTTTTTTTTCACTTTTTAATCTCTTTTACAAAAGTTTACTTATTTTACAAAATCATCCTACTTTCAATCACTTGTTTGTCATGAGCTCTTTAGTGAGTTATTGTAGCTCCTTTTTGGCATTGGCTGTGTATTTACTGTGTACTTTTTAATATATAAAATAGGAACACACACTGACCCACACAGTGTCATGTGACACTGTGACATAGGCTTTCCCATGATGCATTGGGGTGCAGTTGAATTTTTAAATTTGATTAATATTTGAGGAATTGTGTATGAAGGATTTTTTCTAAGGTATTGTGGTGTTAGTTTGTGGTGAAATAGATGTTTTAGGGTTGTTGTTTTGCGTTTTTGGGCGTTTTTGGGTCATTCTGAGCAGTCACCATGAAGAAGTAAAGCGTGCTGGGACCATGCTTTAAAAGGCCCCCGTCTCCCAGGCTCTAATGTATTGGCTCTGTAGTCATTACTAAACACTGGGAAACTGCTATTTGTCTAAAGTATGTGATATCAAAAACACAAGGGAAATCTAATGGGAAAAACTGGGTCTTCTGGGAAATAAGTCGAATTTATTTATTTATTTATTATTATTTTTTTTTTTCACTTTTTAATCTCTTTTACAAAAGTTTACTTATTTTACAAAATCATCCTACTTTCAATCACTTGTTTGTCATGAGCTCTTTAGTGAGTTATTGTAGCTCCTTTTTGGCATTGGCTGTGTATTTACTGTGTACTTTTTAATATATAAAATAGGAACACACACTGACCCACACAGTGTCATGTGACACTGTGACATAGGCTTTCCCATGATGCATTGGGGTGCAGTTGAATTTTTAAATTTGATTAATATTTGAGGAATTGTGTATGAAGGATTTTTTCTAAGGTATTGTGGTGTTAGTTTGTGGTGAAATAGATGTTTTAGGGTTGTTGTTTTGCGTTTTTGGGCGTTTTTGGGTCATTCTGAGCAGTCACCATGAAGAAGTAAAGCGTGCTGGGACCATGCTTTAAAAGGCCCCCGTCTCCCAGGCTCTAATGTATTGGCTCTGTAGTCATTACTAAACACTGGGAAACTGCTACTTGTCTAAAGTATGTGATATCAAAAACACAAGGGAAATCTAATGGGAAAAACTGGGTCTTCTGGGAAATAAGTCGAATTTATTTATTTATTTATTTATTATTATTTTTTTTTTTCACTTTTTAATCTCTTTTACAAAAGTTTACTTATTTTACAAAATCATCCTACTTTCAATCACTTGTTTGTCATGAGCTCTTTAGTGAGTTATTGTAGCTCCTTTTTGGCATTGGCTGTGTATTTACTGTGTACTTTTTAATATATAAAATAGGAACACACACTGACCCACACAGTGTCATGTGACACTGTGACATAGGCTTTCCCATGATGCATTGGGGTGCAGTTGAATTTTTAAATTTGATTAATATTTGAGGAATTGTGTATGAAGGATTTTTTCTAAGGTATTGTGGTGTTAGTTTGTGGTGAAATAGATGTTTTAGGGTTGTTGTTTTGCGTTTTTGGGCGTTTTTGGGTCATTCTGAGCAGTCACCATGAAGAAGTAAAGCGTGCTGGGACCATGCTTTAAAAGGCCCCCGTCTCCCAGGCTCTAATGTATTGGCTCTGTAGTCATTACTAAACACTGGGAAACTGCTACTTGTCTAAAGTATGTGATATCAAAAACACAAGGGAAATCTAATGGGAAAAACTGGGTCTTCAGGGAAATAAGTCGAATTTATTTATTTATTTATTTTTTTTTTTTCACTTTTTAAACTCTTTTACAAAAGTTTACTTATTTTACAAAATCATCCTACTTTCAATCACTTGTTTGTCATGAGCTCTTTAGTGAGTTATTGTAGCTCCTTTTTGGCATTGGCTGTGTATTTACTGTGTACTTTTTAATATATAAAATAGGAACACACACTGACCCACACAGTGTCATGTGACACTGTGACATAGGCTTTCCCATGATGCATTGGGGTGCAGTTGAATTTTTAAATTTGATTAATATTTGAGGAATTGTGTATGAAGGATTTTTTCTAAGGTATTGTGGTGTTAGTTTGTGGTGAAATAGATGTTTTAGGGTTGTTGTTTTGCGTTTTTGGGCGTTTTTGGGTCATTCTGAGCAGTCACCATGAAGAAGTAAAGCGTGCTGGGACCATGCTTTAAAAGGCCCCCGTCTCCCAGGCTCTAATGTATTGGCTCTGTAGTCATTACTAAACACTGGGAAACTGCTACTTGTCTAAAGTATGTGATATCAAAAACACAAGGGAAATCTAATGGGAAAAACTGGGTCTTCTGGGAAATAAGTCGAATTTATTTATTTATTTATTATTTTTTTTTTTTTTCACTTTTTAATCTCTTTTACAAAAGTTTACTTATTTTACAAAATCATCCTACTTTCAATCACTTGTTTGTCATGAGCTCTTTAGTGAGTTATTGTAGCTCCTTTTTGGCATTGGCTGTGTATTTACTGTGTACTTTTTAATATATAAAATAGGAACACACACTGACCCACACAGTGTCATGTGACACTGTGACATAGGCTTTCCCATGATGCATTGGGGTGCAGTTGAATTTTTAAATTTGATTAATATTTGAGGAATTGTGTATGAAGGATTTTTTCTAAGGTATTGTGGTGTTAGTTTGTGGTGAAATAGATGTTTTAGGGTTGTTGTTTTGCGTTTTTGGGCGTTTTTGGGTCATTCTGAGCAGTCACCATGAAGAAGTAAAGCGTGCTGGGACCATGCTTTAAAAGGCCCCCGTCTCCCAGGCTCTAATGTATTGGCTCTGTAGTCATTACTAAACACTGGGAAACTGCTACTTGTCTAAAGTATGTGATATCAAAAACACAAGGGAAATCTAATGGGAAAAACTGGGTCTTCTGGGAAATAAGTCGAATTTATTTATTTATTTATTATTTTTTTTTTTTTTCACTTTTTAATCTCTTTTACAAAAGTTTACTTATTTTACAAAATCATCCTACTTTCAATCACTTGTTTGTCATGAGCTCTTTAGTGAGTTATTGTAGCTCCTTTTTGGCATTGGCTGTGTATTTACTGTGTACTTTTTAATATATAAAATAGGAACACACACTGACCCACACAGTGTCATGTGACACTGTGACATAGGCTTTCCCATGATGCATTGGGGTGCAGTTGAATTTTTAAATTTGATTAATATTTGAGGAATTGTGTATGAAGGATTTTTTCTAAGGTATTGTGGTGTTAGTTTGTGGTGAAATAGATGTTTTAGGGTTGTTGTTTTGCGTTTTTGGGCGTTTTTGGGTCATTCTGAGCAGTCACCATGAAGAAGTAAAGCGTGCTGGGACCATGCTTTAAAAGGCCCCCGTCTCCCAGGCTCTAATGTATTGGCTCTGTAGTCATTACTAAACACTGGGAAACTGCTACTTGTCTAAAGTATGTGATATCAAAAACACAAGGGAAATCTAATGGGAAAAACTGGGTCTTCTGGGAAATAAGTCGAATTTATTTATTTATTTATTTATTATTATTTTTTTTTTTTCACTTTTTAATCTCTTTTACAAAAGTTTACTTATTTTACAAAATCATCCTACTTTCAATCACTTGTTTGTCATGAGCTCTTTAGTGAGTTATTGTAGCTCCTTTTTGGCATTGGCTGTGTATTTACTGTGTACTTTTTAATATATAAAATAGGAACACACACTGACCCACACAGTGTCATGTGACACTGTGACATAGGCTTTCCCATGATGCATTGGGGTGCAGTTGAATTTTTAAATTTGATTAATATTTGAGGAATTGTGTATGAAGGATTTTTTCTAAGGTATTGTGGTGTTAGTTTGTGGTGAAATAGATGTTTTAGGGTTGTTGTTTTGCGTTTTTGGGCGTTTTTGGGTCATTCTGAGCAGTCACCATGAAGAAGTAAAGCGTGCTGGGACCATGCTTTAAAAGGCCCCCGTCTCCCAGGCTCTAATGTATTGGCTCTGTAGTCATTACTAAACACTGGGAAACTGCTACTTGTCTAAAGTATGTGATATCAAAAACACAAGGGAAATCTAATGGGAAAAACTGGGTCTTCAGGGAAATAAGTCGAATTTATTTATTCATTTATTTTTTTTTTTTCACTTTTTAAACTCTTTTTCAAAAGTTTACTTATTTTACAAACTCATCCTACTTTCAATCACTTGTTTGTCATGAGCTCTTTAGTGAGTTATTGTAGCTCCTTTTTGGCATTGGCTGTGTATTTACTGTGTACTTTTTAATATATAAAATAGGAACACACACTGACACACACAGTGTCATGTGACACTGTGACATAGGCTTTCCCATGATGCATTGGGGTGCAGTTGAATTTTTAAATTTGATTAATATTTGAGGAATTGTGTATGAAGGATTTTTTCTAAGGTATTGTGGTGTTAGTTTGTGGTGAAATAGATGTTTTAGGGTTGTTGTTTTGCGTTTTTGGGCGTTTTTGGGTCATTCTGAGCAGTCACCATGAAGAAGTAAAGCGTGCTGGGACCATGCTTTAAAAGGCCCCCGTCTCCCAGGCTCTAATGTATTGGCTCTGTAGTCATTACTAAACACTGGGAAACTGCTACTTGTCTAAAGTATGTGATATCAAAAACACAAGGGAAATCTAATGGGAAAAACTGGGTCTTCAGGGAAATAAGTCGAATTTATTTATTTATTTATTATTATTTTTTTTTCACTTTTTAATCTCTTTTACAAAAGTTTACTTATTTTACAAAATCATCCTACTTTCAATCACTTGTTTGTCATGAGCTCTTTAGTGAGTTATTGTAGCTCCTTTTTGGCATTGGCTGTGTATTTACTGTGTACTTTTTAATATATAAAATAGGAACACACACTGACCCACACAGTGTCATGTGACACTGTGACATAGGCTTTCCCATGATGCATTGGGGTGCAGTTGAATTTTTAAATTTGATTAATATTTGAGGAATTGTGTATGAAGGATTTTTTCTAAGGTATTGTGGTGTTAGTTTGTGGTGAAATAGATGTTTTAGGGTTGTTGTTTTGCGTTTTTGGGCGTTTTTGGGTCATTCTGAGCAGTCACCATGAAGAAGTAAAGCGTGCTGGGACCATGCTTTAAAAGGCCCCCGTCTCCCAGGCTCTAATGTATTGGCTCTGTAGTCATTACTAAACACTGGGAAACTGCTACTTGTCTAAAGTATGTGATATCAAAAACACAAGGGAAATCTAATGGGAAAAACTGGGTCTTCTGGGAAATAAGTCGAATTTATTTATTTATTTATTATTTTTTTTTTTTTCACTTTTTAATCTCTTTTACAAAAGTTTACTTATTTTACAAAATCATCCTACTTTCAATCACTTGTTTGTCATGAGCTCTTTAGTGAGTTATTGTAGCTCCTTTTTGGCATTGGCTGTGTATTTACTGTGTACTTTTTAATATATAAAATAGGAACACACACTGACCCACACAGTGTCATGTGACACTGTGACATAGGCTTTCCCATGATGCATTGGGGTGCAGTTGAATTTTTAAATTTGATTAATATTTGAGGAATTGTGTATGAAGGATTTTTTCTAAGGTATTGTGGTGTTAGTTTGTGGTGAAATAGATGTTTTAGGGTTGTTGTTTTGCGTTTTTGGGCGTTTTTGGGTCATTCTGAGCAGTCACCATGAAGAAGTAAAGCGTGCTGGGACCATGCTTTAAAAGGCCCCCGTCTCCCAGGCTCTAATGTATTGGCTCTGTAGTCATTACTAAACACTGGGAAACTGCTACTTGTCTAAAGTATGTGATATCAAAAACACAAGGGAAATCTAATGGGAAAAACTGGGTCTTCAGGGAAATAAGTCGAATTTATTTATTTATTTATTTTTTTTTTTTTCACTTTTTAAACTCTTTTTCAAAAGTTTACTTATTTTACAAACTCATCCTACTTTCAATCACTTGTTTGTCATGAGCTCTTTAGTGAGTTATTGTAGCTCCTTTTTGGCATTGGCTGTGTATTTACTGTGTACTTTTTAATATATAAAATAGGAACACACACTGACCCACACAGTGTCATGTGACACTGTGACATAGGCTTTCCCATGATGCATTGGGGTGCAGTTGAATTTTTAAATTTGATTAATATTTGAGGAATTGTGTATGAAGGATTTTTTCTAAGGTATTGTGGTGTTAGTTTGTGGTGAAATAGATGTTTTAGGGTTGTTGTTTTGCGTTTTTGGGCGTTTTTGGGTCATTCTGAGCAGTCACCATGAAGAAGTAAAGCGTGCTGGGACCATGCTTTAAAAGGCCCCCGTCTCCCAGGCTCTAATGTATTGGCTCTGTAGTCATTACTAAACACTGGGAAACTGCTACTTCTCTAAAGTATGTGATATCAAAAACACAAGGGAAATCTAATGGGAAAAACTGGGTCTTCAGGGAAATAAGTCGAATTTATTTATTTATTTATTATTATTTTTTTTTCACTTTTTAATCTCTTTTACAAAAGTTTACTTATTTTACAAAATCATCCTACTTTCAATCACTTGTTTGTCATGAGCTCTTTAGTGAGTTATTGTAGCTCCTTTTTGGCATTGGCTGTGTATTTACTGTGTACTTTTTAATATATAAAATAGGAACACACACTGACCCACACAGTGTCATGTGACACTGTGACATAGGCTTTCCCATGATGCATTGGGGTGCAGTTGAATTTTTAAATTTGATTAATATTTGAGGAATTGTGTATGAAGGATTTTTTCTAAGGTATTGTGGTGTTAGTTTGTGGTGAAATAGATGTTTTAGGGTTGTTGTTTTGCGTTTTTGGGCGTTTTTGGGTCATTCTGAGCAGTCACCATGAAGAAGTAAAGCGTGCTGGGACCATGCTTTAAAAGGCCCCCGTCTCCCAGGCTCTAATGTATTGGCTCTGTAGTCATTACTAAACACTGGGAAACTGCTATTTGTCTAAAGTATGTGATATCAAAAACACAAGGGAAATCTAATGGGAAAAACTGGGTCTTCTGGGAAATAAGTCGAATTTATTTATTTATTTATTATTATTTTTTTTTTTCACTTTTTAATCTCTTTTACAAAAGTTTACTTATTTTACAAAATCATCCTACTTTCAATCACTTGTTTGTCATGAGCTCTTTAGTGAGTTATTGTAGCTCCTTTTTGGCATTGGCTGTGTATTTACTGTGTACTTTTTAATATATAAAATAGGAACACACACTGACCCACACAGTGTCATGTGACACTGTGACATAGGCTTTCCCATGATGCATTGGGGTGCAGTTGAATTTTTAAATTTGATTAATATTTGAGGAATTGTGTATGAAGGATTTTTTCTAAGGTATTGTGGTGTTAGTTTGTGGTGAAATAGATGTTTTAGGGTTGTTGTTTTGCGTTTTTGGGCGTTTTTGGGTCATTCTGAGCAGTCACCATGAAGAAGTAAAGCGTGCTGGGACCATGCTTTAAAAGGCCCCCGTCTCCCAGGCTCTAATGTATTGGCTCTGTAGTCATTACTAAACACTGGGAAACTGCTACTTGTCTAAAGTATGTGATATCAAAAACACAAGGGAAATCTAATGGGAAAAACTGGGTCTTCTGGGAAATAAGTCGAATTTATTTATTATTATTTTTTTTTTTCACTTTTTAATCTCTTTTACAAAAGTTTACTTATTTTACAAAATCATCCTACTTTCAATCACTTGTTTGTCATGAGCTCTTTAGTGAGTTATTGTAGCTCCTTTTTGGCATTGGCTGTGTATTTACTGTGTACTTTTTAATATATAAAATAGGAACACACACTGACCCACACAGTGTCATGTGACACTGTGACATAGGCTTTCCCATGATGCATTGGGGTGCAGTTGAATTTTTAAATTTGATTAATATTTGAGGAATTGTGTATGAAGGATTTTTTCTAAGGTATTGTGGTGTTAGTTTGTGGTGAAATAGATGTTTTAGGGTTGTTGTTTTGCGTTTTTGGGCGTTTTTGGGTCATTCTGAGCAGTCACCATGAAGAAGTAAAGCGTGCTGGGACCATGCTTTAAAAGGCCCCCGTCTCCCAGGCTCTAATGTATTGGCTCTGTAGTCATTACTAAACACTGGGAAACTGCTACTTGTCTAAAGTATGTGATATCAAAAACACAAGGGAAATCTAATGGGAAAAACTGGGTCTTCAGGGAAATAAGTCGAATTTATTTATTTATTTTTTTTTTTTTTTCACTTTTTAAACTCTTTTACAAAAGTTTACTTATTTTACAAAATCATCCTACTTTCAATCACTTGTTTGTCATGAGCTCTTTAGTGAGTTATTGTAGCTCCTTTTTGGCATTGGCTGTGTATTTACTGTGTACTTTTTAATATATAAAATAGGAACACACACTGACCCACACAGTGTCATGTGACACTGTGACATAGGCTTTCCCATGATGCATTGGGGTGCAGTTGAATTTTTAAATTTGATTAATATTTGAGGAATTGTGTATGAAGGATTTTTTCTAAGGTATTGTGGTGTTAGTTTGTGGTGAAATAGATGTTTTAGGGTTGTTGTTTTGCGTTTTTGGGCGTTTTTGGGTCATTCTGAGCAGTCACCATGAAGAAGTAAAGCGTGCTGGGACCATGCTTTAAAAGGCCCCCGTCTCCCAGGCTCTAATGTATTGGCTCTGTAGTCATTACTAAACACTGGGAAACTGCTATTTGTCTAAAGTATGTGATATCAAAAACACAAGGGAAATCTAATGGGAAAAACTGGGTCTTCTGGGAAATAAGTCGAATTTATTTATTTATTTATTATTATTTTTTTTTTTCACTTTTTAATCTCTTTTACAAAAGTTTACTTATTTTACAAAATCATCCTACTTTCAATCACTTGTTTGTCATGAGCTCTTTAGTGAGTTATTGTAGCTCCTTTTTGGCATTGGCTGTGTATTTACTGTGTACTTTTTAATATATAAAATAGGAACACACACTGACCCACACAGTGTCATGTGACACTGTGACATAGGCTTTCCCATGATGCATTGGGGTGCAGTTGAATTTTTAAATTTGATTAATATTTGAGGAATTGTGTATGAAGGATTTTTTCTAAGGTATTGTGGTGTTAGTTTGTGGTGAAATAGATGTTTTAGGGTTGTTGTTTTGCGTTTTTGGGCGTTTTTGGGTCATTCTGAGCAGTCACCATGAAGAAGTAAAGCGTGCTGGGACCATGCTTTAAAAGGCCCCCGTCTCCCAGGCTCTAATGTATTGGCTCTGTAGTCATTACTAAACACTGGGAAACTGCTACTTGTCTAAAGTATGTGATATCAAAAACACAAGGGAAATCTAATGGGAAAAACTGGGTCTTCTGGGAAATAAGTCGAATTTATTTATTTATTTATTTATTATTATTTTTTTTTTTTCACTTTTTAATCTCTTTTACAAAAGTTTACTTATTTTACAAAATCATCCTACTTTCAATCACTTGTTTGTCATGAGCTCTTTAGTGAGTTATTGTAGCTCCTTTTTGGCATTGGCTGTGTATTTACTGTGTACTTTTTAATATATAAAATAGGAACACACACTGACCCACACAGTGTCATGTGACACTGTGACATAGGCTTTCCCATGATGCATTGGGGTGCAGTTGAATTTTTAAATTTGATTAATATTTGAGGAATTGTGTATGAAGGATTTTTTCTAAGGTATTGTGGTGTTAGTTTGTGGTGAAATAGATGTTTTAGGGTTGTTGTTTTGCGTTTTTGGGCGTTTTTGGGTCATTCTGAGCAGTCACCATGAAGAAGTAAAGCGTGCTGGGACCATGCTTTAAAAGGCCCCCGTCTCCCAGGCTCTAATGTATTGGCTCTGTAGTCATTACTAAACACTGGGAAACTGCTACTTGTCTAAAGTATGTGATATCAAAAACACAAGGGAAATCTAATGGGAAAAACTGGGTCTTCAGGGAAATAAGTCGAATTTGTTTATTTATTTATTTTTTTTTTTTCACTTTTTAAACTCTTTTTCAAAAGTTTACTTATTTTACAAACTCATCCTACTTTCAATCACTTGTTTGTCATGAGCTCTTTAGTGAGTTATTGTAGCTCCTTTTTGGCATTGGCTGTGTATTTACTGTGTACTTTTTAATATATAAAATAGGAACACACACTGACACACACAGTGTCATGTGACACTGTGACATAGGCTTTCCCATGATGCATTGGGGTGCAGTTGAATTTTTAAATTTGATTAATATTTGAGGAATTGTGTATGAAGGATTTTTTCTAAGGTATTGTGGTGTTAGTTTGTGGTGAAATAGATGTTTTAGGGTTGTTGTTTTGCGTTTTTGGGCGTTTTTTGGTCATTCTGAGCAGTCACCATGAAGAAGTAAAGCGTGCTGGGACCATGCTTTAAAAGGCCCCCGTCTCCCAGGCTCTAATGTATTGGCTCTGTAGTCATTACTAAACACTGGGAAACTGCTATTTGTTTAAAGTATGTGATATCAAAAACACAAGGGAAATCTAATGGGAAAAACTGGGTCTTCTGGGAAATAAGTCGAATTTATTTATTTATTTATTATTATTTTTTTTTTTTCACTTTTTAAACTCTTTTTCAAAAGTTTACTTATTTTACAAACTCATCCTACTTTCAATCACTTGTTTGTCATGAGCTCTTTAGTGAGTTATTGTAGCTCCTTTTTGGCATTGGCTGTGTATTTACTGTGTACTTTTTAATATATAAAATAGGAACACACACTGACCCACACAGTGTCATGTGACACTGTGACATAGGCTTTCCCATGATGCATTGGGGTGCAGTTGAATTTTTAAATTTGATTAATATTTGAGGAATTGTGTATGAAGGATTTTTTCTAAGGTATTGTGGTGTTAGTTTGTGGTGAAATAGATGTTTTAGGGTTGTTGTTTTGCGTTTTTGGGCGTTTTTGGGTCATTCTGAGCAGTCACCATGAAGAAGTAAAGCGTGCTGGGACCATGCTTTAAAAGGCCCCCGTCTCCCAGGCTCTAATGTATTGGCTCTGTAGTCATTACTAAACACTGGGAAACTGCTACTTGTCTAAAGTATGTGATATCAAAAACACAAGGGAAATCTAATGGGAAAAACTGGGTCTTCAGGGAAATAAGTCGAATTTATTTGTTTATTTATTATTTTTTTTTTCACTTTTTAATCTCTTTTACAAAAGTTTACTTATTTTACAAACTCATCCTACTTTCAATCACTTGTTTGTCATGAGCTCTTTAGTGAGTTATTGTAGCTCCTTTTTGGCATTGGCTGTGTATTTACTGTGTACTTTTTAATATATAAAATAGGAACACACACTGACCCACACAGTGTCATGTGACACTGTGACATAGGCTTTCCCATGATGCATTGGGGTGCAGTTGAATTTTTAAATTTGATTAATATTTGAGGAATTGTGTATGAAGGATTTTTTCTAAGGTATTGTGGTGTTAGTTTGTGGTGAAATAGATGTTTTAGGGTTGTTGTTTTGCGTTTTTGGGCGTTTTTGGGTCATTCTGAGCAGTCACCATGAAGAAGTAAAGCGTGCTGGGACCATGCTTTAAAAGGCCCCCGTCTCCCAGGCTCTAATGTATTGGCTCTGTAGTCATTACTAAACACTGGGAAACTGCTACTTGTCTAAAGTATGTGATATCAAAAACACAAGGGAAATCTAATGGGAAAAACTGGGTCTTCAGGGAAATAAGTCGAATTTATTTATTTATTTATTTTTTTTTTTCACTTTTTAAACTCTTTTTCAAAAGTTTACTTATTTTACAAACTCATCCTACTTTCAATCACTTGTTTGTCATGAGCTCTTTAGTGAGTTATTGTAGCTCCTTTTTGGCATTGGCTGTGTATTTACTGTGTACTTTTTAATATATAAAATAGGAACACACACTGACCCACACAGTGTCATGTGACACTGTGACATAGGCTTTCCCATGATGCATTGGGGTGCAGTTGAATTTTTAAATTTGATTAATATTTGAGGAATTGTGTATGAAGGATTTTTTCTAAGGTATTGTGGTGTTAGTTTGTGGTGAAATAGATGTTTTAGGGTTGTTGTTTTGCGTTTTTGGGCGTTTTTGGGTCATTCTGAGCAGTCACCATGAAGAAGTAAAGCGTGCTGGGACCATGCTTTAAAAGGCCCCCGTCTCCCAGGCTTTAATGTATTGGCTCTGTAGTCATTACTAAACACTGGGAAACTGCTACTTGTCTAAAGTATGTGATATCAAAAACACAAGGGAAATCTAATGGGAAAAACTGGGTCTTCAGGGAAATAAGTCGAATTTATTTATTTATTTATTTATTTATTTTTTTCACTTTTTAAACTCTTTTTCAAAAGTTTACTTATTTTACAAACTCATCCTACTTTCAATCACTTGTTTGTCATGAGCTCTTTAGTGAGTTATTGTAGCTCCTTTTTGGCATTGGCTGTGTATTTACTGTGTACTTTTTAATATATAAAATAGGAACACACACTGACCCACACAGTGTCATGTGACACTGTGACATAGGCTTTCCCATGATGTTGTTGTTTTGCGTTTTTGGGCGTTTTTGGGTCATTCTGAGCAGTCACCATGAAGAAGTAAAGCGTGCTGGGACCATGCTTTAAAAGGCCCCCGTCTCCCAGGCTCTAATGTATTGGCTCTGTAGTCATTACTAAACACTGGGAAACTGCTACTTGTCTAAAGTATGTGATATCAAAAACACAAGGGAAATCTAATGGGAAAAACTGGGTCTTCAGGGAAATAAGTCGAATTTATTTATTTATTTATTTTTTTTTTTTCACTTTTTAATCTCTTTTTCAAAAGTTTACTTATTTTACAAAATCATCCTACTTTCAATCACTTGTTTGTCATGAGCTCTTTAGTGAGTTATTGTAGCTCCTTTTTGGCATTGGCTGTGTATTTACTGTGTACTTTTTAATATATAAAATAGGAACACACACTGACCCACACAGTGTCATGTGACACTGTGACATAGGCTTTCCCATGATGCATTGGGGTGCAGTTGAATTTTTAAATTTGATTAATATTTGAGGAATTGTGTATGAAGGATTTTTTCTAAGGTATTGTGGTGTTAGTTTGTGGTGAAATAGATGTTTTAGGGTTGTTGTTTTGCGTTTTTGGGCGTTTTTGGGTCATTCTGAGCAGTCACCATGAAGAAGTAAAGCGTGCTGGGACCATGCTTTAAAAGGCCCCCGTCTCCCAGGCTCTAATGTATTGGCTCTGTAGTCATTACTAAACACTGGGAAACTGCTACTTGTCTAAAGTATGTGATATCAAAAACACAAGGGAAATCTAATGGGAAAAACTGGGTCTTCAGGGAAATAAGTCGAATTTATTTATTTATTTATTTTTTTTTTTTTCACTTTTTAATCTCTTTTACAAAAGTTTACTTATTTTACAAACTCATCCTACTTTCAATCACTTGTTTGTCATGAGCTCTTTAGTGAGTTATTGTAGCTCCTTTTTGGCATTGGCTGTGTATTTACTGTGTACTTTTTAATATATAAAATAGGAACACACACTGACCCACACAGTGTCATGTGACACTGTGACATAGGCTTTCCCATGATGCATTGGGGTGCAGTTGAATTTTTAAATTTGATTAATATTTGAGGAATTGTGTATGAAGGATTTTTTCTAAGGTATTGTGGTGTTAGTTTGTGGTGAAATAGATGTTTTAGGGTTGTTGTTTTGCGTTTTTGGGCGTTTTTGGGTCATTCTGAGCAGTCACCATGAAGAAGTAAAGCGTGCTGGGACCATGCTTTAAAAGGCCCCCGTCTCCCAGGCTCTAATGTATTGGCTCTGTAGTCATTACTAAACACTGGGAAACTGCTACTTGTCTAAAGTATGTGATATCAAAAACACAAGGGAAATCTAATGGGAAAAACTGGGTCTTCAGGGAAATAAGTCGAATTTATTTATTTATTTTTTTTTTTTTTTCACTTTTTAAACTCTTTTTCAAAAGTTTACTTATTTTACAAACTCATCCTACTTTCAATCACTTGTTTGTCATGAGCTCTTTAGTGAGTTATTGTAGCTCCTTTTTGGCATTGGCTGTGTATTTACTGTGTACTTTTTAATATATAAAATAGGAACACACACTGACCCACACAGTGTCATGTGACACTGTGACATAGGCTTTCCCATGATGCATTGGGGTGCAGTTGAATTTTTAAATTTGATTAATATTTGAGGAATTGTGTATGAAGGATTTTTTCTAAGGTATTGTGGTGTTAGTTTGTGGTGAAATAGATGTTTTAGGGTTGTTGTTTTGCGTTTTTGGGCGTTTTTGGGTCATTCTGAGCAGTCACCATGAAGAAGTAAAGCGTGCTGGGACCATGCTTTAAAAGGCCCCCGTCTCCCAGGCTCTAATGTATTGGCTCTGTAGTCATTACTAAACACTGGGAAACTGCTACTTGTCTAAAGTATGTGATATCAAAAACACAAGGGAAATCTAATGGGAAAAACTGGGTCTTCTGGGAAATAAGTCGAATTTATTTATTTATTTATTATTATTTTTTTTTCACTTTTTAATCTCTTTTACAAAAGTTTACTTATTTTACAAAATCATCCTACTTTCAATCACTTGTTTGTCATGAGCTCTTTAGTGAGTTATTGTAGCTCCTTTTTGGCATTGGCTGTGTATTTACTGTGTACTTTTTAATATATAAAATAGGAACACACACTGACCCACACAGTGTCATGTGACACTGTGACATAGGCTTTCCCATGATGCATTGGGGTGCAGTTGAATTTTTAAATTTGATTAATATTTGAGGAATTGTGTATGAAGGATTTTTTCTAAGGTATTGTGGTGTTAGTTTGTGGTGAAATAGATGTTTTAGGGTTGTTGTTTTGCGTTTTTGGGCGTTTTTGGGTCATTCTGAGCAGTCACCATGAAGAAGTAAAGCGTGCTGGGACCATGCTTTAAAAGGCCCCCGTCTCCCAGGCTCTAATGTATTGGCTCTGTAGTCATTACTAAACACTGGGAAACTGCTACTTGTCTAAAGTATGTGATATCAAAAACACAAGGGAAATCTAATGGGAAAAACTGGGTCTTCAGGGAAATAAGTCGAATTTATTTATTTATTTATTTTTTTTTTTTTCACTTTTTAAACTCTTTTTCAAAAGTTTACTTATTTTACAAACTCATCCTACTTTCAATCACTTGTTTGTCATGAGCTCTTTAGTGAGTTATTGTAGCTCCTTTTTGGCATTGGCTGTGTATTTACTGTGTACTTTTTAATATATAAAATAGGAACACACACTGACCCACACAGTGTCATGTGACACTGTGACATAGGCTTTCCCATGATGCATTGGGGTGCAGTTGAATTTTTAAATTTGATTAATATTTGAGGAATTGTGTATGAAGGATTTTTTCTAAGGTATTGTGGTGTTAGTTTGTGGTGAAATAGATGTTTTAGGGTTGTTGTTTTGCGTTTTTGGGCGTTTTTGGGTCATTCTGAGCAGTCACCATGAAGAAGTAAAGCGTGCTGGGACCATGCTTTAAAAGGCCCCCGTCTCCCAGGCTCTAATGTATTGGCTCTGTAGTCATTACTAAACACTGGGAAACTGCTACTTGTCTAAAGTATGTGATATCAAAAACACAAGGGAAATCTAATGGGAAAAACTGGGTCTTCAGGGAAATAAGTCGAATTTATTTATTTATTTATTATTTTTTTTTTCACTTTTTAATCTCTTTTACAAAAGTTTACTTATTTTACAAACTCATCCTACTTTCAATCACTTGTTTGTCATGAGCTCTTTAGTGAGTTATTGTAGCTCCTTTTTGGCATTGGCTGTGTATTTACTGTGTACTTTTTAATATATAAAATAGGAACACACACTGACCCACACAGTGTCATGTGACACTGTGACATAGGCTTTCCCATGATGCATTGGGGTGCAGTTGAATTTTTAAATTTGATTAATATTTGAGGAATTGTGTATGAAGGATTTTTTCTAAGGTATTGTGGTGTTAGTTTGTGGTGAAATAGATGTTTTAGGGTTGTTGTTTTGCGTTTTTGGGCGTTTTTGGGTCATTCTGAGCAGTCACCATGAAGAAGTAAAGCGTGCTGGGACCATGCTTTAAAAGGCCCCCGTCTCCCAGGCTCTAATGTATTGGCTCTGTAGTCATTACTAAACACTGGGAAACTGCTACTTGTCTAAAGTATGTGATATCAAAAACACAAGGGAAATCTAATGGGAAAAACTGGGTCTTCAGGGAAATAAGTCGAATTTATTTATTTATTTATTTTTTTTTTTCACTTTTTAAACTCTTTTTCAAAAGTTTACTTATTTTACAAACTCATCCTACTTTCAATCACTTGTTTGTCATGAGCTCTTTAGTGAGTTATTGTAGCTCCTTTTTGGCATTGGCTGTGTATTTACTGTGTACTTTTTAATATATAAAATAGGAACACACACTGACCCACACAGTGTCATGTGACACTGTGACATAGGCTTTCCCATGATGCATTGGGGTGCAGTTGAATTTTTAAATTTGATTAATATTTGAGGAATTGTGTATGAAGGATTTTTTCTAAGGTATTGTGGTGTTAGTTTGTGGTGAAATAGATGTTTTAGGGTTGTTGTTTTGCGTTTTTGGGCGTTTTTGGGTCATTCTGAGCAGTCACCATGAAGAAGTAAAGCGTGCTGGGACCATGCTTTAAAAGGCCCCCGTCTCCCAGGCTCTAATGTATTGGCTCTGTAGTCATTACTAAACACTGGGAAACTGCTACTTGTCTAAAGTATGTGATATCAAAAACACAAGGGAAATCTAATGGGAAAAACTGGGTCTTCAGGGAAATAAGTCGAATTTATTTATTTATTTTTTTTTTTTTTTTCACTTTTTAAACTCTTTTTCAAAAGTTTACTTATTTTACAAACTCATCCTACTTTCAATCACTTGTTTGTCAAGAGCTCTTTAGTGAGTTATTGTAGCTCCTTTTTGGCATTGGCTGTGTATTTACTGTGTACTTTTTAATATATAAAATAGGAACACACACTGACCCACACAGTGTCATGTGACACTGTGACATAGGCTTTCCCATGATGCATTGGGGTGCAGTTGAATTTTTAAATTTGATTAATATTTGAGGAATTGTGTATGAAGGATTTTTTCTAAGGTATTGTGGTGTTAGTTTGTGGTGAAATAGATGTTTTAGGGTTGTTGTTTTGCGTTTTTGGGCGTTTTTGGGTCATTCTGAGCAGTCACCATGAAGAAGTAAAGCGTGCTGGGACCATGCTTTAAAAGGCCCCCGTCTCCCAGGCTCTAATGTATTGGCTCTGTAGTCATTACTAAACACTGGGAAACTGCTACTTGTCTAAAGTATGTGATATCAAAAACACAAGGGAAATCTAATGGGAAAAACTGGGTCTTCAGGGAAATAAGTCGAATTTATTTATTTATTTTTTTTTTTTTTTCACTTTTTAAACTCTTTTTCAAAAGTTTACTTATTTTACAAACTCATCCTACTTTCAATCACTTGTTTGTCATGAGCTCTTTAGTGAGTTATTGTAGCTCCTTTTTGGCATTGGCTGTGTATTTACTGTGTACTTTTTAATATATAAAATAGGAACACACACTGACCCACACAGTGTCATGTGACACTGTGACATAGGCTTTCCCATGATGCATTGGGGTGCAGTTGAATTTTTAAATTTGATTAATATTTGAGGAATTGTGTATGAAGGATTTTTTCTAAGGTATTGTGGTGTTAGTTTGTGGTGAAATAGATGTTTTAGGGTTGTTGTTTTGCGTTTTTCGGTCATTCTGAGCAGTCACCATGAAGAAGTAAAGCGTGCTGGGACCATGCTTTAAAAGGCCCCCGTCTCCCAGGCTCTAATGTATTGGCTCTGTAGTCATTACTAAACACTGGGAAACTGCTACTTGTCTAAAGTATGTGATATCAAAAACACAAGGGAAATCTAATGGGAAAAACTGGGTCTTCAGGGAAATAAGTCGAATTTATTTATTTATTTTTTTTTTTTTTTCACTTTTTAAACTCTTTTTCAAAAGTTTACTTATTTTACAAACTCATCCTACTTTCAATCACTTGTTTGTCATGAGCTCTTTAGTGAGTTATTGTAGCTCCTTTTTGGCATTGGCTGTGTATTTACTGTGTACTTTTTAATATATAAAATAGGAACACACACTGACCCACACAGTGTCATGTGACACTGTGACATAGGCTTTCCCATGATGCATTGGGGTGCAGTTGAATTTTTAAATTTGATTAATATTTGAGGAATTGTGTATGAAGGATTTTTTCTAAGGTATTGTGGTGTTAGTTTGTGGTGAAATAGATGTTTTAGGGTTGTTGTTTTGCGTTTTTGGGCGTTTTTGGGTCATTCTGAGCAGTCACCATGAAGAAGTAAAGCGTGCTGGGACCATGCTTTAAAAGGCCCCCGTCTCCCAGGCTCTAATGTATTGGCTCTGTAGTCATTACTAAACACTGGGAAACTGCTACTTGTCTAAAGTATGTGATATCAAAAACACAAGGGAAATCTAATGGGAAAAACTGGGTCTTCAGGGAAATAAGTCGAATTTATTTATTTATTATTTTTTTTTTTTTTCACTTTTTAAACTCTTTTTCAAAAGTTTACTTATTTTACAAACTCATCCTACTTTCAATCACTTGTTTGTCATGAGCTCTTTAGTGAGTTATTGTAGCTCCTTTTTGGCATTGGCTGTGTATTTACTGTGTACTTTTTAATATATAAAATAGGAACACACACTGACCCACACAGTGTCATGTGACACTGTGACATAGGCTTTCCCATGATGCATTGGGGTGCAGTTGAATTTTTAAATTTGATTAATATTTGAGGAATTGTGTATGAAGGATTTTTTCTAAGGTATTGTGGTGTTAGTTTGTGGTGAAATAGATGTTTTAGGGTTGTTGTTTTGCGTTTTTGGGCGTTTTTGGGTCATTCTGAGCAGTCACCATGAAGAAGTAAAGCGTGCTGGGACCATGCTTTAAAAGGCCCCCGTCTCCCAGGCTCTAATGTATTGGCTCTGTAGTCATTACTAAACACTGGGAAACTGCTACTTGTCTAAAGTATGTGATATCAAAAACACAAGGGAAATCTAATGGGAAAAACTGGGTCCTCAGGGAAATAAGTCGAATTTATTTATTTATTTTTTTTTTTTTTTTTCACTTTTTAATCTCTTTTTCAAAAGTTTACTTATTTTACAAAATCATCCTACTTTCAATCACTTGTTTGTCATGAGCTCTTTAGTGAGTTATTGTAGCTCCTTTTTGGCATTGGCTGTGTATTTACTGTGTACTTTTTAATATATAAAATAGGAACACACACTGACCCACACAGTGTCATGTGACACTGTGACATAGGCTTTCCCATGATGCATTGGGGTGCAGTTGAATTTTTAAATTTGATTAATATTTGAGGAATTGTGTATGAAGGATTTTTTCTAAGGTATTGTGGTGTTAGTTTGTGGTGAAATAGATGTTTTAGGGTTGTTGTTTTGCGTTTTTCGGTCATTCTGAGCAGTCACCATGAAGAAGTAAAGCGTGCTGGGACCATGCTTTAAAAGGCCCCCGTCTCCCAGGCTCTAATGTATTGGCTCTGTAGTCATTACTAAACACTGGGAAACTGCTACTTGTCTAAAGTATGTGATATCAAAAACACAAGGGAAATCTAATGGGAAAAACTGGGTCTTCAGGGAAATAAGTCGAATTTATTTATTTATTTTTTTTTTTTTTTCACTTTTTAAACTCTTTTTCAAAAGTTTACTTATTTTACAAACTCATCCTACTTTCAATCACTTGTTTGTCATGAGCTCTTTAGTGAGTTATTGTAGCTCCTTTTTGGCATTGGCTGTGTATTTACTGTGTACTTTTTAATATATAAAATAGGAACACACACTGACCCACACAGTGTCATGTGACACTGTGACATAGGCTTTCCCATGATGCATTGGGGTGCAGTTGAATTTTTAAATTTGATTAATATTTGAGGAATTGTGTATGAAGGATTTTTTCTAAGGTATTGTGGTGTTAGTTTGTGGTGAAATAGATGTTTTAGGGTTGTTGTTTTGCGTTTTTGGGCGTTTTTGGGTCATTCTGAGCAGTCACCATGAAGAAGTAAAGCGTGCTGGGACCATGCTTTAAAAGGCCCCCGTCTCCCAGGCTCTAATGTATTGGCTCTGTAGTCATTACTAAACACTGGGAAACTGCTACTTGTCTAAAGTATGTGATATCAAAAACACAAGGGAAATCTAATGGGAAAAACTGGGTCTTCAGGGAAATAAGTCGAATTTATTTATTTATTATTTTTTTTTTTTTTCACTTTTTAAACTCTTTTTCAAAAGTTTACTTATTTTACAAACTCATCCTACTTTCAATCACTTGTTTGTCATGAGCTCTTTAGTGAGTTATTGTAGCTCCTTTTTGGCATTGGCTGTGTATTTACTGTGTACTTTTTAATATATAAAATAGGAACACACACTGACCCACACAGTGTCATGTGACACTGTGACATAGGCTTTCCCATGATGCATTGGGGTGCAGTTGAATTTTTAAATTTGATTAATATTTGAGGAATTGTGTATGAAGGATTTTTTCTAAGGTATTGTGGTGTTAGTTTGTGGTGAAATAGATGTTTTAGGGTTGTTGTTTTGCGTTTTTGGGCGTTTTTGGGTCATTCTGAGCAGTCACCATGAAGAAGTAAAGCGTGCTGGGACCATGCTTTAAAAGGCCCCCGTCTCCCAGGCTCTAATGTATTGGCTCTGTAGTCATTACTAAACACTGGGAAACTGCTACTTGTCTAAAGTATGTGATATCAAAAACACAAGGGAAATCTAATGGGAAAAACTGGGTCTTCAGGGAAATAAGTCGAATTTATTTATTTATTTATTTTTATTTTTTTTCACTTTTTAAACTCTTTTTCAAAAGTTTACTTATTTTACAAACTCATCCTACTTTCAATCACTTGTTTGTCATGAGCTCTTTAGTGAGTTATTGTAGCTCCTTTTTGGCATTGGCTGTGTATTTACTGTGTACTTTTTAATATATAAAATAGGAACACACACTGACCCACACAGTGTCATGTGACACTGTGACATAGGCTTTCCCATGATGCATTGGGGTGCAGTTGAATTTTTAAATTTGATTAATATTTGAGGAATTGTGTATGAAGGATTTTTTCTAAGGTATTGTGGTGTTAGTTTGTGGTGAAATAGATGTTTTAGGGTTGTTGTTTTGCGTTTTTGGGCGTTTTTGGGTCATTCTGAGCAGTCACCATGAAGAAGTAAAGCGTGCTGGGACCATGCTTTAAAAGGCCCCCGTCTCCCAGGCTCTAATGTATTGGCTCTGTAGTCATTACTAAACACTGGGAAACTGCTACTTGTCTAAAGTATGTGATATCAAAAACACAAGGGAAATCTAATGGGAAAAACTGGGTCTTCAGGGAAATAAGTCGAATTTATTTATTTATTATTTTTTTTTTTTTTCACTTTTTAAACTCTTTTTCAAAAGTTTACTTATTTTACAAACTCATCCTACTTTCAATCACTTGTTTGTCATGAGCTCTTTAGTGAGTTATTGTAGCTCCTTTTTGGCATTGGCTGTGTATTTACTGTGTACTTTTTAATATATAAAATAGGAACACACACTGACCCACACAGTGTCATGTGACACTGTGACATAGGCTTTCCCATGATGCATTGGGGTGCAGTTGAATTTTTAAATTTGATTAATATTTGAGGAATTGTGTATGAAGGATTTTTTCTAAGGTATTGTGGTGTTAGTTTGTGGTGAAATAGATGTTTTAGGGTTGTTGTTTTGCGTTTTTGGGCGTTTTTGGGTCATTCTGAGCAGTCACCATGAAGAAGTAAAGCGTGCTGGGACCATGCTTTAAAAGGCCCCCATCTCCCAGGCTCTAATGTATTGGCTCTGTAGTCATTACTAAACACTGGGAAACTGCTACTTGTCTAAAGTATGTGATATCAAAAACACAAGGGAAATCTAATGGGAAAAACTGGGTCTTCAGGGAAATAAGTCGAATTTATTTATTTATTTATTTTTTTTTTTTCACTTTTTAAACTCTTTTTCAAAAGTTTACTTATTTTACAAACTCATCCTACTTTCAATCACTTGTTTGTCATGAGCTCTTTAGTGAGTTATTGTAGCTCCTTTTTGGCATTGGCTGTGTATTTACTGTGTACTTTTTAATATATAAAATAGGAACACACACTGACCCACACAGTGTCATGTGACACTGTGACATAGGCTTTCCCATGATGCATTGGGGTGCAGTTGAATTTTTAAATTTGATTAATATTTGAGGAATTGTGTATGAAGGATTTTTTCTAAGGTATTGTGGTGTTAGTTTGTGGTGAAATAGATGTTTTAGGGTTGTTGTTTTGCGTTTTTGGGCGTTTTTTGGTCATTCTGAGCAGTCACCATGAAGAAGTAAAGCGTGCTGGGACCATGCTTTAAAAGGCCCCCGTCTCCCAGGCTCTAATGTATTGGCTCTGTAGTCATTACTAAACACTGGGAAACTGCTACTTGTCTAAAGTATGTGATATCAAAAACACAAGGGAAATCTAATGGGAAAAACTGGGTCTTCAGGGAAATAAGTCGAATTTATTTATTTATTTATTTTTTTTTTTCACTTTTTAAACTCTTTTTCAAAAGTTTACTTATTTTACAAACTCATCCTACTTTCAATCACTTGTTTGTCATGAGCTCTTTAGTGAGTTATTGTAGCTCCTTTTTGGCATTGGCTGTGTATTTACTGTGTACTTTTTAATATATAAAATAGGAACACACACTGACCCACACAGTGTCATGTGACACTGTGACATAGGCTTTCCCATGATGCATTGGGGTGCAGTTGAATTTTTAAATTTGATTAATATTTGAGGAATTGTGTATGAAGGATTTTTTCTAAGGTATTGTGGTGTTAGTTTGTGGTGAAATAGATGTTTTAGGGTTGTTGTTTTGCGTTTTTGGGCGTTTTTGGGTCATTCTGAGCAGTCACCATGAAGAAGTAAAGCGTGCTGGGACCATGCTTTAAAAGGCCCCCGTCTCCCAGGCTCTAATGTATTGGCTCTGTAGTCATTACTAAACACTGGGAAACTGCTACTTGTCTAAAGTATGTGATATCAAAAACACAAGGGAAATCTAATGGGAAAAACTGGGTCTTCAGGGAAATAAGTCGAATTTATTTATTTATTTATTATTTTTTTTTTCACTTTTTAATCTCTTTTACAAAAGTTTACTTATTTTACAAACTCATCCTACTTTCAATCACTTGTTTGTCATGAGCTCTTTAGTGAGTTATTGTAGCTCCTTTTTGGCATTGGCTGTGTATTTACTGTGTACTTTTTAATATATAAAATAGGAACACACACTGACCCACACAGTGTCATGTGACACTGTGACATAGGCTTTCCCATGATGCATTGGGGTGCAGTTGAATTTTTAAATTTGATTAATATTTGAGGAATTGTGTATGAAGGATTTTTTCTAAGGTATTGTGGTGTTAGTTTGTGGTGAAATAGATGTTTTAGGGTTCTTGTTTTGCGTTTTTGGGCGTTTTTGGGTCATTCTGAGCAGTCACCATGAAGAAGTAAAGCGTGCTGGGACCATGCTTTAAAAGGCCCCCGTCTCCCAGGCTCTAATGTATTGGCTCTGTAGTCATTACTAAACACTGGGAAACTGCTACTTGTCTAAAGTATGTGATATCAAAAACACAAGGGAAATCTAATGGGAAAAACTGGGTCTTCAGGGAAATAAGTCGAATTTATTTATTTATTTATTTTTTTTTTTCACTTTTTAAACTCTTTTTCAAAAGTTTACTTATTTTACAAACTCATCCTACTTTCAATCACTTGTTTGTCATGAGCTCTTTAGTGAGTTATTGTAGCTCCTTTTTGGCATTGGCTGTGTATTTACTGTGTACTTTTTAATATATAAAATAGGAACACACACTGACCCACACAGTGTCATGTGACACTGTGACATAGGCTTTCCCATGATGCATTGGGGTGCAGTTGAATTTTTAAATTTGATTAATATTTGAGGAATTGTGTATGAAGGATTTTTTCTAAGGTATTGTGGTGTTAGTTTGTGGTGAAATAGATGTTTTAGGGTTGTTGTTTTGCGTTTTTGGGTCATTATGAGCAGTCACCATGAAGAAGTAAAGCGTGCTGGGACCATGCTTTAAAAGGCCCCCGTCTCCCAGGCTCTAATGTATTGGCTCTGTAGTCATTACTAAACACTGGGAAACTGCTACTTGTCTAAAGTATGTGATATCAAAAACACAAGGGAAATCTAATGGGAAAAACTGGGTCTTCAGGGAAATAAGTCGAATTTATTTATTTATTTATTTTTTTTTTTTCACTTTTTAAACTCTTTTTCAAAAGTTTACTTATTTTACAAACTCATCCTACTTTCAATCACTTGTTTGTCATGAGCTCTTTAGTGAGTTATTGTAGCTCCTTTTTGGCATTGGCTGTGTATTTACTGTGTACTTTTTAATATATAAAATAGGAACACACACTGACCCACACAGTGTCATGTGACACTGTGACATAGGCTTTCCCATGATGCATTGGGGTGCAGTTGAATTTTTAAATTTGATTAATATTTGAGGAATTGTGTATGAAGGATTTTTTCTAAGGTATTGTGGTGTTAGTTTGTGGTGAAATAGATGTTTTAGGGTTGTTGTTTTGCGTTTTTGGGCGTTTTTGGGTCATTCTGAGCAGTCACCATGAAGAAGTAAAGCGTGCTGGGACCATGCTTTAAAAGGCCCCCGTCTCCCAGGCTCTAATGTATTGGCTCTGTAGTCATTACTAAACACTGGGAAACTGCTACTTGTCTAAAGTATGTGATATCAAAAACACAAGGGAAATCTAATGGGAAAAACTGGGTCTTCAGGGAAATAAGTCGAATTTATTTATTTATTTATTTTTTTTTTTTCACTTTTTAATCTCTTTTTCAAAAGTTTACTTATTTTACAAAATCATCCTACTTTCAATCACTTGTTTGTCATGAGCTCTTTAGTGAGTTATTGTAGCTCCTTTTTGGCATTGGCTGTGTATTTACTGTGTACTTTTTAATATATAAAATAGGAACACACACTGACCCACACAGTGTCATGTGACACTGTGACATAGGCTTTCCCATGATGCATTGGGGTGCAGTTGAATTTTTAAATTTGATTAATATTTGAGGAATTGTGTATGAAGGATTTTTTCTAAGGTATTGTGGTGTTAGTTTGTGGTGAAATAGATGTTTTAGGGTTGTTGTTTTGCGTTTTTGGGCGTTTTTGGGTCATTCTGAGCAGTCACCATGAAGAAGTAAAGCATGCTGGGACCATGCTTTAAAAGGCCCCCGTCTCCCAGGCTCTAATGTATTGGCTCTGTAGTCATTACTAAACACTGGGAAACTGCTACTTGTCTAAAGTATGTGATATCAAAAACACAAGGGAAATCTAATGGGAAAAACTGGGTCTTCAGGGAAATAAGTCGAATTTATTTATTTATTTATTTTTTTTTTTCACTTTTTAAACTCTTTTTCAAAAGTTTACTTATTTTACAAACTCATCCTACTTTCAATCACTTGTTTGTCATGAGCTCTTTAGTGAGTTATTGTAGCTCCTTTTTGGCATTGGCTGTGTATTTACTGTGTACTTTTTAATATATAAAATAGGAACACACACTGACCCACACAGTGTCATGTGACACTGTGACATAGGCTTTCCCATGATGCATTGGGGTGCAGTTGAATTTTTAAATTTGATTAATATTTGAGGAATTGTGTATGAAGGATTTTTTCTAAGGTATTGTGGTGTTAGTTTGTGGTGAAATAGATGTTTTAGGGTTGTTGTTTTGCGTTTTTGGGCGTTTTTGGGTCATTCTGAGCAGTCACCATGAAGAAGTAAAGCGTGCTGGGACCATGCTTTAAAAGGCCCCCGTCTCCCAGGCTCTAATGTATTGGCTCTGTAGTCATTACTAAACACTGGGAAACTGCTACTTGTCTAAAGTATGTGATATCAAAAACACAAGGGAAATCTAATGAGAAAAACTGGGTCTTCAGGGAAATAAGTCGAATTTATTTATTTATTTATTATTTTTTTTTTCACTTTTTAATCTCTTTTACAAAAGTTTACTTATTTTACAAACTCATCCTACTTTCAATCACTTGTTTGTCATGAGCTCTTTAGTGAGTTATTGTAGCTCCTTTTTGGCATTGGCTGTGTATTTACTGTGTACTTTTTAATATATAAAATAGGAACACACACTGACCCACACAGTGTCATGTGACACTGTGACATAGGCTTTCCCATGATGCATTGGGGTGCAGTTGAATTTTTAAATTTGATTAATATTTGAGGAATTGTGTATGAAGGATTTTTTCTAAGGTATTGTGGTGTTAGTTTGTGGTGAAATAGATGTTTTAGGGTTGTTGTTTTGCGTTTTTGGGCGTTTTTGGGTCATTCTGAGCAGTCACCATGAAGAAGTAAAGCGTGCTGGGACCATGCTTTAAAAGGCCCCCGTCTCCCAGGCTCTAATGTATTGGCTCTGTAGTCATTACTAAACACTGGGAAACTGCTACTTGTCTAAAGTATGTGATATCAAAAACACAAGGGAAATCTAATGGGAAAAACTGGGTCTTCAGGGAAATAAGTCGAATTTATTTATTTATTTATTTATTTTTTTCACTTTTTAAACTCTTTTTCAAAAGTTTACTTATTTTACAAACTCATCCTACTTTCAATCACTTGTTTGTCATGAGCTCTTTAGTGAGTTATTGTAGCTCCTTTTTGGCATTGGCTGTGTATTTACTGTGTACTTTTTAATATATAAAATAGGAACACACACTGACCCACACAGTGTCATGTGACACTGTGACATAGGCTTTCCCATGATGCATTGGGGTGCAGTTGAATTTTTAAATTTGATTAATATTTGAGGAATTGTGTATGAAGGATTTTTTCTAAGGTATTGTGGTGTTAGTTTGTGGTGAAATAGATGTTTTAGGGTTGTTGTTTTGCGTTTTTGGGCGTTTTTGGGTCATTCTGAGCAGTCACCATGAAGAAGTAAAGCGTGCTGGGACCATGCTTTAAAAGGCCCCCGTCTCCCAGGCTCTAATGTATTGGCTCTGTAGTCATTACTAAACACTGGGAAACTGCTACTTGTCTAAAGTATGTGATATCAAAAACACAAGGGAAATCTAATGGGAAAAACTGGGTCTTCAGGGAAATAAGTCGAATTTATTTATTTATTTATTTTTTTTTTTTCACTTTTTAAACTCTTTTTCAAAAGTTTACTTATTTTACAAACTCATCCTACTTTCAATCACTTGTTTGTCATGAGCTCTTTAGTGAGTTATTGTAGCTCCTTTTTGGCATTGGCTGTGTATTTACTGTGTACTTTTTAATATATAAAATAGGAACACACACTGACCCACACAGTGTCATGTGACACTGTGACATAGGCTTTCCCATGATGCATTGGGGTGCAGTTGAATTTTTAAATTTGATTAATATTTGAGGAATTGTGTATGAAGGATTTTTTCTAAGGTATTGTGGTGTTAGTTTGTGGTGAAATAGATGTTTTAGGGTTGTTGTTTTGCGTTTTTGGGCGTTTTTGGGTCATTCTGAGCAGTCACCATGAAGAAGTAAAGCGTGCTGGGACCATGCTTTAAAAGGCCCCCGTCTCCCAGGCTCTAATGTATTGGCTCTGTAGTCATTACTAAACACTGGGAAACTGCTACTTGTCTAAAGTATGTGATATCAAAAACACAAGGGAAATCTAATGGGAAAAACTGGGTCTTCAGGGAAATAAGTCGAATTTATTTATTTATTTATTTTTTTTTTTTCACTTTTTAATCTCTTTTTCAAAAGTTTACTTATTTTACAAAATCATCCTACTTTCAATCACTTGTTTGTCATGAGCTCTTTAGTGAGTTATTGTAGCTCCTTTTTGGCATTGGCTGTGTATTTACTGTGTACTTTTTAATATATAAAATAGGAACACACACTGACCCACACAGTGTCATGTGACACTGTGACATAGGCTTTCCCATGATGCATTGGGGTGCAGTTGAATTTTTAAATTTGATTAATATTTGAGGAATTGTGTATGAAGGATTTTTTCTAAGGTATTGTGGTGTTAGTTTGTGGTGAAATAGATGTTTTAGGGTTGTTGTTTTGCGTTTTTGGGCGTTTTTGGGTCATTCTGAGCAGTCACCATGAAGAAGTAAAGCGTGCTGGGACCATGCTTTAAAAGGCCCCCGTCTCCCAGGCTCTAATGTATTGGCTCTGTAGTCATTACTAAACACTGGGAAACTGCTACTTGTCTAAAGTATGTGATATCAAAAACACAAGGGAAATCTAATGGGAAAAACTGGGTCTTCAGGGAAATAAGTCGAATTTATTTATTTATTTATTTTTTTTTTTCACTTTTTAAACTCTTTTTCAAAAGTTTACTTATTTTACAAACTCATCCTACTTTCAATCACTTGTTTGTCATGAGCTCTTTAGTGAGTTATTGTAGCTCCTTTTTGGCATTGGCTGTGTATTTACTGTGTACTTTTTAATATATAAAATAGGAACACACACTGACCCACACAGTGTCATGTGACACTGTGACATAGGCTTTCCCATGATGCATTGGGGTGCAGTTGAATTTTTAAATTTGATTAATATTTGAGGAATTGTGTATGAAGGATTTTTTCTAAGGTATTGTGGTGTTAGTTTGTGGTGAAATAGATGTTTTAGGGTTGTTGTTTTGCGTTTTTGGGCGTTTTTGGGTCATTCTGAGCAGTCACCATGAAGAAGTAAAGCGTGCTGGGACCATGCTTTAAAAGGCCCCCGTCTCCCAGGCTCTAATGTATTGGCTCTGTAGTCATTACTAAACACTGGGAAACTGCTACTTGTCTAAAGTATGTGATATCAAAAACACAAGGGAAATCTAATGGGAAAAACTGGGTCTTCAGGGAAATAAGTCGAATTTATTTATTTATTTATTATTATTTTTTTTTTTCACTTTTTAATCTCTTTTACAAAAGTTTACTTATTTTACAAAAAAATCATCCTACTTTCAATCACTTGTTTGTCATGAGCTCTTTAGTGAGTTATTGTAGCTCCTTTTTGGCATTGGCTGTGTATTTACTGTGTACTTTTTAATATATAAAATAGGAACACACACTGACCCACACAGTGTCATGTGACACTGTGACATAGGCTTTCCCATGATGCATTGGGGTGCAGTTGAATTTTTAAATTTGATTAATATTTGAGGAATTGTGTATGAAGGATTTTTTCTAAGGTATTGTGGTGTTAGTTTGTGGTGAAATAGATGTTTTAGGGTTGTTGTTTTGCGTTTTTGGGCGTTTTTGGGTCATTCTGAGCAGTCACCATGAAGAAGTAAAGCGTGCTGGGACCATGCTTTAAAAGGCCCCCGTCTCCCAGGCTCTAATGTATTGGCTCTGTAGTCATTACTAAACACTGGGAAACTGCTACTTGTCTAAAGTATGTGATATCAAAAACACAAGGGAAATCTAATGGGAAAAACTGGGTCTTCAGGGAAATAAGTCGAATTTATTTATTTATTTATTTATTTTTTTTTCACTTTTTAATCTCTTTTACAAAAGTTTACTTATTTTACAAAATCATCCTACTTTCAATCACTTGTTTGTCATGAGCTCTTTAGTGAGTTATTGTAGCTCCTTTTTGGCACTGGCTGTGTATTTACTGTGTACTTTTTAATATATAAAATAGGAACACACACTGACCCACACAGTGTCATGTGACACTGTGACATAGGCTTTCCCATGATGCATTGGGGTGCAGTTGAATTTTTAAATTTGATTAATATTTGAGGAATTGTGTATGAAGGATTTTTTCTAAGGTATTGTGGTGTTAGTTTGTGGTGAAATAGATGTTTTAGGGTTGTTGTTTTGCGTTTTTGGGCGTTTTTTGGTCATTCTGAGCAGTCACCATGAAGAAGTAAAGCGTGCTGGGACCATGCTTTAAAAGGCCCCCGTCTCCCAGGCTCTAATGTATTGGCTCTGTAGTCATTACTAAACACTGGGAAACTGCTACTTGTCTAAAGTATGTGATATCAAAAACACAAGGGAAATCTAATGGGAAAAACTGGGTCTTCAGGGAAATAAGTCGAATTTATTTATTTATTTATTCATTTTTTTTTCACTTTTTAAACTCTTTTTCAAAAGTTTACTTATTTTACAAACTCATCCTACTTTCAATCACTTGTTTGTCATGAGCTCTTTAGTGAGTTATTGTAGCTCCTTTTTGGCATTGGCTGTGTATTTACTGTGTACTTTTTAATATATAAAATAGGAACACACACTGACCCACACAGTGTCATGTGACACTGTGACATAGGCTTTCCCATGATGCATTGGGGTGCAGTTGAATTTTTAAATTTGATTAATATTTGAGGAATTGTGTATGAAGGATTTTTTCTAAGGTATTGTGGTGTTAGTTTGTGGTGAAATAGATGTTTTAGGGTTGTTGTTTTGCGTTTTTGGGCGTTTTTGGGTCATTCTGAGCAGTCACCATGAAGAAGTAAAGCGTGCTGGGACCATGCTTTAAAAGGCCCCCGTCTCCCAGGCTCTAATGTATTGGCTCTGTAGTCATTACTAAACACTGGGAAACTGCTACTTGTCTAAAGTATGTGATATCAAAAACACAAGGGAAATCTAATGGGAAAAACTGGGTCTTCAGGGAAATAAGTCGAATTTGTTTATTTATTTATTATTTTTTTTTCACTTTTTAATCTCTTTTACAAAAGTTTACTTATTTTACAAACTCATCCTACTTTCAATCACTTGTTTGTCATGAGCTCTTTAGTGAGTTATTGTAGCTCCTTTTTGGCATTGGCTGTGTATTTACTGTGTACTTTTTAATATATAAAATAGGAACACACACTGACCCACACAGTGTCATGTGACACTGTGACATAGGCTTTCCCATGATGCATTGGGGTGCAGTTGAATTTTTAAATTTGATTAATATTTGAGGAATTGTGTATGAAGGATTTTTTCTAAGGTATTGTGGTGTTAGTTTGTGGTGAAATAGATGTTTTAGGGTTGTTGTTTTGCGTTTTTGGGCGTTTTTGGGTCATTCTGAGCAGTCACCATGAAGAAGTAAAGCGTGCTGGGACCATGCTTTAAAAGGCCCCCGTCTCCCAGGCTCTAATGTATTGGCTCTGTAGTCATTACTAAACACTGGGAAACTGCTACTTGTCTAAAGTATGTGATATCAAAAACACAAGGGAAATCTAATGGGAAAAACTGGGTCTTCAGGGAAATAAGTCGAATTTATTTATTTATTTTTTTTTTTTCACTTTTTAATCTCTTTTTCAAAAGTTTACTTATTTTACAAAATCATCCTACTTTCAATCACTTGTTTGTCATGAGCTCTTTAGTGAGTTATTGTAGCTCCTTTTTGGCATTGGCTGTGTATTTACTGTGTACTTTTTAATATATAAAATAGGAACACACACTGACCCACACAGTGTCATGTGACACTGTGACATAGGCTTTCCCATGATGCATTGGGGTGCAGTTGAATTTTTAAATTTGATTAATATTTGAGGAATTGTGTATGAAGGATTTTTTCTAAGGTATTGTGGTGTTAGTTTGTGGTGAAATAGATGTTTTAGGGTTGTTGTTTTGCGTTTTTGGGCGTTTTTGGGTCATTCTGAGCAGTCACCATGAAGAAGTAAAGCGTGCTGGGACCATGCTTTAAAAGGCCCCCGTCTCCCAGGCTCTAATGTATTGGCTCTGTAGTCATTACTAAACACTGGGAAACTGCTACTTGTCTAAAGTATGTGATATCAAAAACACAAGGGAAATCTAATGGGAAAAACTGGGTCTTCAGGGAAATAAGTCGAATTTATTTATTTATTATTTTTTTTTTTTTCACTTTTTAAACTCTTTTTCAAAAGTTTACTTATTTTACAAACTCATCCTACTTTCAATCACTTGTTTGTCATGAGCTCTTTAGTGAGTTATTGTAGCTCCTTTTTGGCATTGGCTGTGTATTTACTGTGTACTTTTTAATATATAAAATAGGAACACACACTGACCCACACAGTGTCATGTGACACTGTGACATAGGCTTTCCCATGATGCATTGGGGTGCAGTTGAATTTTTAAATTTGATTAATATTTGAGGAATTGTGTATGAAGGATTTTTTCTAAGGTATTGTGGTGTTAGTTTGTGGTGAAATAGATGTTTTAGGGTTGTTGTTTTGCGTTTTTGGGCGTTTTTGGGTCATTCTGAGCAGTCACCATGAAGAAGTAAAGCGTGCTGGGACCATGCTTTAAAAGGCCCCCGTCTCCCAGGCTCTAATGTATTGGCTCTGTAGTCATTACTAAACACTGGGAAACTGCTACTTGTCTAAAGTATGTGATATCAAAAACACAAGGGAAATCTAATGGGAAAAACTGGGTCTTCAGGGAAATAAGTCGAATTTATTTATTTATTTATTATTATTTTTTTTTTTCACTTTTTAATCTCTTTTACAAAAGTTTACTTATTTTACAAAAAAATCATCCTACTTTCAATCACTTGTTTGTCATGAGCTCTTTAGTGAGTTATTGTAGCTCCTTTTTGGCATTGGCTGTGTATTTACTGTGTACTTTTTAATATATAAAATAGGAACACACACTGACCCACACAGTGTCATGTGACACTGTGACATAGGCTTTCCCATGATGCATTGGGGTGCAGTTGAATTTTTAAATTTGATTAATATTTGAGGAATTGTGTATGAAGGATTTTTTCTAAGGTATTGTGGTGTTAGTTTGTGGTGAAATAGATGTTTTAGGGTTGTTGTTTTGCGTTTTTGGGCGTTTTTGGGTCATTCTGAGCAGTCACCATGAAGAAGTAAAGCGTGCTGGGACCATGCTTTAAAAGGCCCCCGTCTCCCAGGCTCTAATGTATTGGCTCTGTAGTCATTACTAAACACTGGGAAACTGCTACTTGTCTAAAGTATGTGATATCAAAAACACAAGGGAAATCTAATGGGAAAAACTGGGTCTTCAGGGAAATAAGTCGAATTTATTTATTTATTTATTTATTTTTTTTTCACTTTTTAATCTCTTTTACAAAAGTTTACTTATTTTACAAAATCATCCTACTTTCAATCACTTGTTTGTCATGAGCTCTTTAGTGAGTTATTGTAGCTCCTTTTTGGCACTGGCTGTGTATTTACTGTGTACTTTTTAATATATAAAATAGGAACACACACTGACCCACACAGTGTCATGTGACACTGTGACATAGGCTTTCCCATGATGCATTGGGGTGCAGTTGAATTTTTAAATTTGATTAATATTTGAGGAATTGTGTATGAAGGATTTTTTCTAAGGTATTGTGGTGTTAGTTTGTGGTGAAATAGATGTTTTAGGGTTGTTGTTTTGCGTTTTTGGGCGTTTTTTGGTCATTCTGAGCAGTCACCATGAAGAAGTAAAGCGTGCTGGGACCATGCTTTAAAAGGCCCCCGTCTCCCAGGCTCTAATGTATTGGCTCTGTAGTCATTACTAAACACTGGGAAACTGCTACTTGTCTAAAGTATGTGATATCAAAAACACAAGGGAAATCTAATGGGAAAAACTGGGTCTTCAGGGAAATAAGTCGAATTTATTTATTTATTTATTCATTTTTTTTTCACTTTTTAAACTCTTTTTCAAAAGTTTACTTATTTTACAAACTCATCCTACTTTCAATCACTTGTTTGTCATGAGCTCTTTAGTGAGTTATTGTAGCTCCTTTTTGGCATTGGCTGTGTATTTACTGTGTACTTTTTAATATATAAAATAGGAACACACACTGACCCACACAGTGTCATGTGACACTGTGACATAGGCTTTCCCATGATGCATTGGGGTGCAGTTGAATTTTTAAATTTGATTAATATTTGAGGAATTGTGTATGAAGGATTTTTTCTAAGGTATTGTGGTGTTAGTTTGTGGTGAAATAGATGTTTTAGGGTTGTTGTTTTGCGTTTTTGGGCGTTTTTGGGTCATTCTGAGCAGTCACCATGAAGAAGTAAAGCGTGCTGGGACCATGCTTTAAAAGGCCCCCGTCTCCCAGGCTCTAATGTATTGGCTCTGTAGTCATTACTAAACACTGGGAAACTGCTACTTGTCTAAAGTATGTGATATCAAAAACACAAGGGAAATCTAATGGGAAAAACTGGGTCTTCAGGGAAATAAGTCGAATTTATTTATTTATTTTTTTTTTTTCACTTTTTAATCTCTTTTTCAAAAGTTTACTTATTTTACAAAATCATCCTACTTTCAATCACTTGTTTGTCATGAGCTCTTTAGTGAGTTATTGTAGCTCCTTTTTGGCATTGGCTGTGTATTTACTGTGTACTTTTTAATATATAAAATAGGAACACACACTGACCCACACAGTGTCATGTGACACTGTGACATAGGCTTTCCCATGATGCATTGGGGTGCAGTTGAATTTTTAAATTTGATTAATATTTGAGGAATTGTGTATGAAGGATTTTTTCTAAGGTATTGTGGTGTTAGTTTGTGGTGAAATAGATGTTTTAGGGTTGTTGTTTTGCGTTTTTGGGCGTTTTTGGGTCATTCTGAGCAGTCACCATGAAGAAGTAAAGCGTGCTGGGACCATGCTTTAAAAGGCCCCCGTCTCCCAGGCTCTAATGTATTGGCTCTGTAGTCATTACTAAACACTGGGAAACTGCTACTTGTCTAAAGTATGTGATATCAAAAACACAAGGGAAATCTAATGGGAAAAACTGGGTCTTCAGGGAAATAAGTCGAATTTATTTATTTATTATTTTTTTTTTTTTCACTTTTTAAACTCTTTTTCAAAAGTTTACTTATTTTACAAACTCATCCTACTTTCAATCACTTGTTTGTCATGAGCTCTTTAGTGAGTTATTGTAGCTCCTTTTTGGCATTGGCTGTGTATTTACTGTGTACTTTTTAATATATAAAATAGGAACACACACTGACCCACACAGTGTCATGTGACACTGTGACATAGGCTTTCCCATGATGCATTGGGGTGCAGTTGAATTTTTAAATTTGATTAATATTTGAGGAATTGTGTATGAAGGATTTTTTCTAAGGTATTGTGGTGTTAGTTTGTGGTGAAATAGATGTTTTAGGGTTGTTGTTTTGCGTTTTTGGGCGTTTTTGGGTCATTCTGAGCAGTCACCATGAAGAAGTAAAGCGTGCTGGGACCATGCTTTAAAAGGCCCCCGTCTCCCAGGCTCTAATGTATTGGCTCTGTAGTCATTACTAAACACTGGGAAACTGCTACTTGTCTAAAGTATGTGATATCAAAAACACAAGGGAAATCTAATGGGAAAAACTGGGTCTTCAGGGAAATAAGTCGAATTTGTTTATTTATTTATTATTTTTTTTTCACTTTTTAATCTCTTTTACAAAAGTTTACTTATTTTACAAACTCATCCTACTTTCAATCACTTGTTTGTCATGAGCTCTTTAGTGAGTTATTGTAGCTCCTTTTTGGCATTGGCTGTGTATTTACTGTGTACTTTTTAATATATAAAATAGGAACACACACTGACCCACACAGTGTCATGTGACACTGTGACATAGGCTTTCCCATGATGCATTGGGGTGCAGTTGAATTTTTAAATTTGATTAATATTTGAGGAATTGTGTATGAAGGATTTTTTCTAAGGTATTGTGGTGTTAGTTTGTGGTGAAATAGATGTTTTAGGGTTGTTGTTTTGCGTTTTTGGGCGTTTTTGGGTCATTCTGAGCAGTCACCATGAAGAAGTAAAGCGTGCTGGGACCATGCTTTAAAAGGCCCCCGTCTCCCAGGCTCTAATGTATTGGCTCTGTAGTCATTACTAAACACTGGGAAACTGCTACTTGTCTAAAGTATGTGATATCAAAAACACAAGGGAAATCTAATGGGAAAAACTGGGTCTTCAGGGAAATAAGTCGAATTTATTTATTTATTTTTTTTTTTTCACTTTTTAATCTCTTTTTCAAAAGTTTACTTATTTTACAAAATCATCCTACTTTCAATCACTTGTTTGTCATGAGCTCTTTAGTGAGTTATTGTAGCTCCTTTTTGGCATTGGCTGTGTATTTACTGTGTACTTTTTAATATATAAAATAGGAACACACACTGACCCACACAGTGTCATGTGACACTGTGACATAGGCTTTCCCATGATGCATTGGGGTGCAGTTGAATTTTTAAATTTGATTAATATTTGAGGAATTGTGTATGAAGGATTTTTTCTAAGGTATTGTGGTGTTAGTTTGTGGTGAAATAGATGTTTTAGGGTTGTTGTTTTGCGTTTTTGGGCGTTTTTGGGTCATTCTGAGCAGTCACCATGAAGAAGTAAAGCGTGCTGGGACCATGCTTTAAAAGGCCCCCGTCTCCCAGGCTCTAATGTATTGGCTCTGTAGTCATTACTAAACACTGGGAAACTGCTACTTGTCTAAAGTATGTGATATCAAAAACACAAGGGAAATCTAATGGGAAAAACTGGGTCTTCAGGGAAATAAGTCGAATTTATTTATTTATTATTTTTTTTTTTTTCACTTTTTAAACTCTTTTTCAAAAGTTTACTTATTTTACAAACTCATCCTACTTTCAATCACTTGTTTGTCATGAGCTCTTTAGTGAGTTATTGTAGCTCCTTTTTGGCATTGGCTGTGTATTTACTGTGTACTTTTTAATATATAAAATAGGAACACACACTGACCCACACAGTGTCATGTGACACTGTGACATAGGCTTTCCCATGATGCATTGGGGTGCAGTTGAATTTTTAAATTTGATTAATATTTGAGGAATTGTGTATGAAGGATTTTTTCTAAGGTATTGTGGTGTTAGTTTGTGGTGAAATAGATGTTTTAGGGTTGTTGTTTTGCGTTTTTGGGCGTTTTTGGGTCATTCTGAGCAGTCACCATGAAGAAGTAAAGCGTGCTGGGACCATGCTTTAAAAGGCCCCCGTCTCCCAGGCTCTAATGTATTGGCTCTGTAGTCATTACTAAACACTGGGAAACTGCTACTTGTCTAAAGTATGTGATATCAAAAACACAAGGGAAATCTAATGGGAAAAACTGGGTCTTCAGGGAAATAAGTCGAATTTATTTATTTATTTATTATTTTTTTTTTTTTCACTTTTTAAACTCTTTTTCAAAAGTTTACTTATTTTACAAACTCATCCTACTTTCAATCACTTGTTTGTCATGAGCTCTTTAGTGAGTTATTGTAGCTCCTTTTTGGCATTGGCTGTGTATTTACTGTGTACTTTTTAATATATAAAATAGGAACACACACTGACCCACACAGTGTCATGTGACACTGTGACATAGGCTTTCCCATGATGCATTGGGGTGCAGTTGAATTTTTAAATTTGATTAATATTTGAGGAATTGTGTATGAAGGATTTTTTCTAAGGTATTGTGGTGTTAGTTTGTGGTGAAATAGATGTTTTAGGGTTGTTGTTTTGCGTTTTTGGGCGTTTTTGGGTCATTCTGAGCAGTCACCATGAAGAAGTAAAGCGTGCTGGGACCATGCTTTAAAAGGCCCCCGTCTCCCAGGCTCTAATGTATTGGCTCTGTAGTCATTACTAAACACTGGGAAACTGCTACTTGTCTAAAGTATGTGATATCAAAAACACAAGGGAAATCTAATGGGAAAAACTGGGTCTTCAGGGAAATAAGTCGAATTTATTTATTTATTTTTTTTTTTTTTCACTTTTTAAACTCTTTTTCAAAAGTTTACTTATTTTACAAACTCATCCTACTTTCAATCACTTGTTTGTCATGAGCTCTTTAGTGAGTTATTGTAGCTCCTTTTTGGCATTGGCTGTGTATTTACTGTGTACTTTTTAATATATAAAATAGGAACACACACTGACCCACACAGTGTCATGTGACACTGTGACATAGGCTTTCCCATGATGCATTGGGGTGCAGTTGAATTTTTAAATTTGATTAATATTTGAGGAATTGTGTATGAAGGATTTTTTCTAAGGTATTGTGGTGTTAGTTTGTGGTGAAATAGATGTTTTAGGGTTGTTGTTTTGCGTTTTTGGGCGTTTTTGGGTCATTCTGAGCAGTCACCATGAAGAAGTAAAGCGTGCTGGGACCATGCTTTAAAAGGCCCCCGTCTCCCAGGCTCTAATGTATTGGCTCTGTAGTCATTACTAAACACTGGGAAACTGCTACTTGTCTAAAGTATGTGATATCAAAAACACAAGGGAAATCTAATGGGAAAAACTGGGTCTTCTGGGAAATAAGTCGAATTTATTTATTTATTTATTTATTTATTTTTTTTTCACTTTTTAATCTCTTTTACAAAAGTTTACTTATTTTACAAAATCATCCTACTTTCAATCACTTGTTTGTCATGAGCTCTTTAGTGAGTTATTGTAGCTCCTTTTTGGCATTGGCTGTGTATTTACTGTGTACTTTTTAATATATAAAATAGGAACACACACTGACCCACACAGTGTCATGTGACACTGTGACATAGGCTTTCCCATGATGCATTGGGGTGCAGTTGAATTTTTAAATTTGATTAATATTTGAGGAATTGTGTATGAAGGATTTTTTCTAAGGTATTGTGGTGTTAGTTTGTGGTGAAATAGATGTTTTAGGGTTGTTGTTTTGCGTTTTTGGGCGTTTTTTGGTCATTCTGAGCAGTCACCATGAAGAAGTAAAGCGTGCTGGGACCATGCTTTAAAAGGCCCCCGTCTCCCAGGCTCTAATGTATTGGCTCTGTAGTCATTACTAAACACTGGGAAACTGCTACTTGTCTAAAGTATGTGATATCAAAAACACAAGGGAAATCTAATGGGAAAAACTGGGTCTTCAGGGAAATAAGTCGAATTTATTTATTTATTTATTATTATTTTTTTTTCACTTTTTAATCTCTTTTACAAAAGTTTACTTATTTTACAAAATCATCCTACTTTCAATCACTTGTTTGTCATGAGCTCTTTAGTGAGTTATTGTAGCTCCTTTTTGGCATTGGCTGTGTATTTACTGTGTACTTTTTAATATATAAAATAGGAACACACACTGACCCACACAGTGTCATGTGACACTGTGACATAGGCTTTCCCATGATGCATTGGGGTGCAGTTGAATTTTTAAATTTGATTAATATTTGAGGAATTGTGTATGAAGGATTTTTTCTAAGGTATTGTGGTGTTAGTTTGTGGTGAAATAGATGTTTTAGGGTTGTTGTTTTGCGTTTTTGGGCGTTTTTTGGTCATTCTGAGCAGTCACCATGAAGAAGTAAAGCGTGCTGGGACCATGCTTTAAAAGGCCCCCGTCTCCCAGGCTCTAATGTATTGGCTCTGTAGTCATTACTAAACACTGGGAAACTGCTACTTGTCTAAAGTATGTGATATCAAAAACACAAGGGAAATCTAATGGGAAAAACTGGGTCTTCTGGGAAATAAGTCGAATTTATTTATTTATTTTTTTTTTTTTTTTCACTTTTTAAACTCTTTTTCAAAAGTTTACTTATTTTACAAACTCATCCTACTTTCAATCACTTGTTTGTCATGAGCTCTTTAGTGAGTTATTGTAGCTCCTTTTTGGCATTGGCTGTGTATTTACTGTGTACTTTTTAATATATAAAATAGGAACACACACTGACCCACACAGTGTCATGTGACACTGTGACATAGGCTTTCCCATGATGCATTGGGGTGCAGTTGAATTTTTTAATTTGATTAATATTTGAGGAATTGTGTATGAAGGATTTTTTCTAAGGTATTGTGGTGTTAGTTTGTGGTGAAATAGATGTTTTAGGGTTGTTGTTTTGCGTTTTTGGGCGTTTTTGGGTCATTCTGAGCAGTCACCATGAAGAAGTAAAGCGTGCTGGGACCATGCTTTAAAAGGCCCCCGTCTCCCAGGCTCTAATGTATTGGCTCTGTAGTCATTACTAAACACTGGGAAACTGCTACTTGTCTAAAGTATGTGATATCAAAAACACAAGGGAAATCTAATGGGAAAAACTGGGTCTTCAGGGAAATAAGTCGAATTTATTTATTTATTTTTTTTTTTTTTTTTCACTTTTTAAACTCTTTTTCAAAAGTTTACTTATTTTACAAACTCATCCTACTTTCAATCACTTGTTTGTCATGAGCTCTTTAGTGAGTTATTGTAGCTCCTTTTTGGCATTGGCTGTGTATTTACTGTGTACTTTTTAATATATAAAATAGGAACACACACTGACCCACACAGTGGGAGTACGGGAGTATTATGAGTGGAAGTTTTGGATGGATTAGCAATAAAGCGGCAGATGACATGGGAATTAGTGTTATTCCTTGCAACAAGTCCGTTAATTTTAGCACAATTCCACCTTGGCTTTTCTGCTCTCCTGTTGTCAATTTAGAGGTTAAAAATGTAATCAAGACAAGAAGTTATCAAAATGTTCAACAATATCTAGACTTTATGTATGATGCAGCAATACAAATATACACAGATGCATCCAAAGAGTCAGCAGGTAAAACAGGGGTAGCTGTATACATTCCCAAAAATAATGTAATGATACAAAAAAGGACCTCAGACCACCTCTCTATCTTTTCTGCAGAGATGATGGCCATCATACTAGCGCTAGAGTGGGTTGAAGAAGTAAAGCCATGTAATATAGTAATCTGTTCAGACTCTATGTCCTCTCTAACAAGCATACAGACCGGAAAATCTACATGCAGACAGGATCTGTTAGATGAAGTGCACCAGATGATTTATCAAATAAGTCAACAGAGAATAATATTGCAGTTCATCTGGGTTCCTGCGCACACAGGTATAGAGGGAAATGAGAAGGCAGATGAGTTAGCAAAAGAAGCTCTGAAAGCAGAGAGAGTGGAGATACAGGTTCCCCTGAGCAAATCAGAGTTTAAAGCAATCATTACAGACGGGTTTAATAAAATCTGGCAGGACAAATGGGATAAGGAGGAGAAAGGCAGGCATTTATATAGCATACAAAAAGAGGTAACAGTCAGGAAAAACAGGTCACTATCAAGACAGGAGGATACCTGGTTCACCAGGCTTAGGTTAGGGCATACAGGACTGAATAGTGGACTTCACATTATAGGAAAACATGAGACTGGACTATGTACATATTGTAATGAATTAGAAACCGTCAATCATATACTCCTTACTTGCAGGCGTTACTCTAAAGAGAGAGAACGTTTTAATAGGGTCACGGAGAACTCAGTTACTTTGAAAAACTTATTGAGTTTGGGTGGTACAGACGCTACAGTTAAAGCTGTCATAGACTTTTTAAAAGAAACACAACTTTCAAGAAGACTTTAAATTTATTTGTGTATTTTTTTTTTTTTTTTTTTTTTTTTTATATATATCCCAATGTGATCACACCTCAGTCCAGTAGATGGCGGTAATGCACTTAGATTGCAAGCTGCCATAAAACTACCACAGAAGAAGAAGAAGAAGACCCACACAGTGTCATGTGACACTGTGACATAGGCTTTCCCATGATGCATTGGGGTGCAGTTGAATTTTTAAATTTGATTAATATTTGAGGAATTGTGTATGAAGGATTTTTTCTAAGGTATTGTGGTGTTAGTTTGTGGTGAAATAGATGTTTTAGGGTTGTTGTTTTGCGTTTTTGGGTCATTATGAGCAGTCACCATGAAGAAGTAAAGCGTGCTGGGACCATGCTTTAAAAGGCCCCCGTCTCCCAGGCTCTAATGTATTGGCTCTGTAGTCATTACTAAACACTGGGAAACTGCTACTTGTCTAAAGTATGTGATATCAAAAACACAAGGGAAATCTAATGGGAAAAACTGGGTCTTCAGGGAAATAAGTCGAATTTATTTATTTATTTATTTTTTTTTTTTCACTTTTTAAACTCTTTTTCAAAAGTTTACTTATTTTACAAACTCATCCTACTTTCAATCACTTGTTTGTCATGAGCTCTTTAGTGAGTTATTGTAGCTCCTTTTTGGCATTGGCTGTGTATTTACTGTGTACTTTTTAATATATAAAATAGGAACACACACTGACCCACACAGTGTCATGTGACACTGTGACATAGGCTTTCCCATGATGCATTGGGGTGCAGTTGAATTTTTAAATTTGATTAATATTTGAGGAATTGTGTATGAAGGATTTTTTCTAAGGTATTGTGGTGTTAGTTTGTGGTGAAATAGATGTTTTAGGGTTGTTGTTTTGCGTTTTTGGGCGTTTTTGGGTCATTCTGAGCAGTCACCATGAAGAAGTAAAGCGTGCTGGGACCATGCTTTAAAAGGCCCCCGTCTCCCAGGCTCTAATGTATTGGCTCTGTAGTCATTACTAAACACTGGGAAACTGCTACTTGTCTAAAGTATGTGATATCAAAAACACAAGGGAAATCTAATGGGAAAAACTGGGTCTTCAGGGAAATAAGTCGAATTTATTTATTTATTTATTTTTTTTTTTCACTTTTTAAACTCTTTTTCAAAAGTTTACTTATTTTACAAACTCATCGTACTTTCAATCACTTGTTTGTCATGAGCTCTTTAGTGAGTTATTGTAGCTCCTTTTTGGCATTGGCTGTGTATTTACTGTGTACTTTTTAATATATAAAATAGGAACACACACTGACCCACACAGTGTCATGTGACACTGTGACATAGGCTTTCCCATGATGCATTGGGGTGCAGTTGAATTTTTAAATTTGATTAATATTTGAGGAATTGTGTATGAAGGATTTTTTCTAAGGTATTGTGGTGTTAGTTTGTGGTGAAATAGATGTTTTAGGGTTGTTGTTTTGCGTTTTTGGGCGTTTTTGGGTCATTCTGAGCAGTCACCATGAAGAAGTAAAGCGTGCTGGGACCATGCTTTAAAAGGCCCCCGTCTCCCAGGCTCTAATGTATTGGCTCTGTAGTCATTACTAAACACTGGGAAACTGCTACTTGTCTAAAGTATGTGATATCAAAAACACAAGGGAAATCTAATGGGAAAAACTGGGTCTTCAGGGAAATAAGTCGAATTTATTTATTTATTATTTTTTTTTTTTCACTTTTTAAACTCTTTTTCAAAAGTTTACTTATTTTACAAACTCATCCTACTTTCAATCACTTGTTTGTCATGAGCTCTTTAGTGAGTTATTGTAGCTCCTTTTTGGCATTGGCTGTGTATTTACTGTGTACTTTTTAATATATAAAATAGGAACACACACTGACCCACACAGTGTCATGTGACACTGTGACATAGGCTTTCCCATGATGCATTGGGGTGCAGTTGAATTTTTAAATTTGATTAATATTTGAGGAATTGTGTATGAAGGATTTTTTCTAAGGTATTGTGGTGTTAGTTTGTGGTGAAATAGATGTTTTAGGGTTGTTGTTTTGCGTTTTTGGGCGTTTTGTGGTCATTCTGAGCAGTCACCATGAAGAAGTAAAGCGTGCTGGGGCCATGCTTTAAAAGGCCCCCGTCTCCCAGGCTCTAATGTATTGGCTCTGTAGTCATTACTAAACACTGGGAAACTGCTACTTGTTTAAAGTATGTGATATCAAAAACACAAGGGAAATCTAATGGGAAAAACTGGGTCTTCTGGGAAATAAGTCGAATTTATTTATTATTATTATTTTTTTTCACTTTTTAATCTCTTTTACAAAAGTTTACTTATTTTACAAAATCATCCTACTTTCAATCACTTGTTTGTCATGAGCTCTTTAGTGAGTTATTGTAGCTCCTTTTTGGCATTGGCTGTGTATTTACTGTGTACTTTTTAATATATAAAATAGGAACACACACTGACCCACACAGTGTCATGTGACACTGTGACATAGGCTTTCCCATGATGCATTGGGGTGCAGTTGAATTTTTAAATTTGATTAATATTTGAGGAATTGTGTATGAAGGATTTTTTCTAAGGTATTGTGGTGTTAGTTTGTGGTGAAATAGATGTTTTAGGGTTGTTGTTTTGCGTTTTTGGGCGTTTTTGGGTCATTCTGAGCAGTCACCATGAAGAAGTAAAGCGTGCTGGGACCATGCTTTAAAAGGCCCCCGTCTCCCAGGCTCTAATGTATTGGCTCTGTAGTCATTACTAAACACTGGGAAACTGCTACTTGTCTAAAGTATGTGATATCAAAAACACAAGGGAAATCTAATGGGAAAAACTGGGTCTTCAGGGAAATAAGTCGAATTTATTTATTTATTATTTTTTTTTTTTCACTTTTTAAACTCTTTTTCAAAAGTTTACTTATTTTACAAACTCATCCTACTTTCAATCACTTGTTTGTCATGAGCTCTTTAGTGAGTTATTGTAGCTCCTTTTTGGCATTGGCTGTGTATTTACTGTGTACTTTTTAATATATAAAATAGGAACACACACTGACCCACACAGTGTCATGTGACACTGTGACATAGGCTTTCCCATGATGCATTGGGGTGCAGTTGAATTTTTAAATTTGATTAATATTTGAGGAATTGTGTATGAAGGATTTTTTCTAAGGTATTGTGGTGTTAGTTTGTGGTGAAATAGATGTTTTAGGGTTGTTGTTTTGCGTTTTTGGGCGTTTTTGGGTCATTCTGAGCAGTCACCATGAAGAAGTAAAGCGTGCTGGGACCATGCTTTAAAAGGCCCCCGTCTCCCAGGCTCTAATGTATTGGCTCTGTAGTCATTACTAAACACTGGGAAACTGCTACTTGTCTAAAGTATGTGATATCAAAAACACAAGGGAAATCTAATGGGAAAAACTGGGTCTTCAGGGAAATAAGTCGAATTTATTTATTTATTTATTATTTTTTTTTTCACTTTTTAATCTCTTTTACAAAAGTTTACTTATTTTACAAAATCATCCTACTTTCAATCACTTGTTTGTCATGAGCTCTTTAGTGAGTTATTGTAGCTCCTTTTTGGCATTGGCTGTGTATTTACTGTGTACTTTTTAATATATAAAATAGGAACACACACTGACCCACACAGTGTCATGTGACACTGTGACATAGGCTTTCCCATGATGCATTGGGGTGCAGTTGAATTTTTAAATTTGATTAATATTTGAGGAATTGTGTATGAAGGATTTTTTCTAAGGTATTGTGGTGTTAGTTTGTGGTGAAATAGATGTTTTAGGGTTGTTGTTTTGCGTTTTTGGGCGTTTTTGGGTCATTCTGAGCAGTCACCATGAAGAAGTAAAGCGTGCTGGGACCATGCTTTAAAAGGCCCCCGTCTCCCAGGCTCTAATGTATTGGCTCTGTAGTCATTACTAAACACTGGGAAACTGCTACTTGTCTAAAGTATGTGATATCAAAAACACAAGGGAAATCTAATGGGAAAAACTGGGTCTTCAGGGAAATAAGTCGAATTTATTTATTTATTTATTTTTTTTTTTCACTTTTTAAACTCTTTTTCAAAAGTTTACTTATTTTACAAACTCATCGTACTTTCAATCACTTGTTTGTCATGAGCTCTTTAGTGAGTTATTGTAGCTCCTTTTTGGCATTGGCTGTGTATTTACTGTGTACTTTTTAATATATAAAATAGGAACACACACTGACCCACACAGTGTCATGTGACACTGTGACATAGGCTTTCCCATGATGCATTGGGGTGCAGTTGAATTTTTAAATTTGATTAATATTTGAGGAATTGTGTATGAAGGATTTTTTCTAAGGTATTGTGGTGTTAGTTTGTGGTGAAATAGATGTTTTAGGGTTGTTGTTTTGCGTTTTTGGGCGTTTTTGGGTCATTCTGAGCAGTCACCATGAAGAAGTAAAGCGTGCTGGGACCATGCTTTAAAAGGCCCCCGTCTCCCAGGCTCTAATGTATTGGCTCTGTAGTCATTACTAAACACTGGGAAACTGCTACTTGTTTAAAGTATGTGATATCAAAAACACAAGGGAAATCTAATGGGAAAAACTGGGTCTTCTGGGAAATAAGTCGAATTTATTTATTATTATTATTTTTTTTCACTTTTTAATCTCTTTTACAAAAGTTTACTTATTTTACAAAATCATCCTACTTTCAATCACTTGTTTGTCATGAGCTCTTTAGTGAGTTATTGTAGCTCCTTTTTGGCATTGGCTGTGTATTTACTGTGTACTTTTTAATATATAAAATAGGAACACACACTGACCCACACAGTGTCATGTGACACTGTGACATAGGCTTTCCCATGATGCATTGGGGTGCAGTTGAATTTTTAAATTTGATTAATATTTGAGGAATTGTGTATGAAGGATTTTTTCTAAGGTATTGTGGTGTTAGTTTGTGGTGAAATAGATGTTTTAGGGTTGTTGTTTTGCGTTTTTGGGCGTCTTTGGGTCATTCTGAGCAGTCACCATGAAGAAGTAAAGCGTGCTGGGACCATGCTTTAAAAGGCCCCCGTCTCCCAGGCTCTAATGTATTGGCTCTGTAGTCATTACTAAACACTGGGAAACTGCTACTTGTCTAAAGTATGTGATATCAAAAACACAAGGGAAATCTAATGGGAAAAACTGGGTCTTCAGGGAAATAAGTCGAATTTATTTATTTATTATTTTTTTTTTTTCACTTTTTAAACTCTTTTTCAAAAGTTTACTTATTTTACAAACTCATCCTACTTTCAATCACTTGTTTGTCATGAGCTCTTTAGTGAGTTATTGTAGCTCCTTTTTGGCATTGGCTGTGTATTTACTGTGTACTTTTTAATATATAAAATAGGAACACACACTGACCCACACAGTGTCATGTGACACTGTGACATAGGCTTTCCCATGATGCATTGGGGTGCAGTTGAATTTTTAAATTTGATTAATATTTGAGGAATTGTGTATGAAGGATTTTTTCTAAGGTATTGTGGTGTTAGTTTGTGGTGAAATAGATGTTTTAGGGTTGTTGTTTTGCGTTTTTGGGCGTTTTTGGGTCATTCTGAGCAGTCACCATGAAGAAGTAAAGCGTGCTGGGACCATGCTTTAAAAGGCCCCCGTCTCCCAGGCTCTAATGTATTGGCTCTGTAGTCATTACTAAACACTGGGAAACTGCTACTTGTCTAAAGTATGTGATATCAAAAACACAAGGGAAATCTAATGGGAAAAACTGGGTCTTCAGGGAAATAAGTCGAATTTATTTATTTATTTATTATTTTTTTTTTCACTTTTTAATCTCTTTTACAAAAGTTTACTTATTTTACAAAATCATCCTACTTTCAATCACTTGTTTGTCATGAGCTCTTTAGTGAGTTATTGTAGCTCCTTTTTGGCATTGGCTGTGTATTTACTGTGTACTTTTTAATATATAAAATAGGAACACACACTGACCCACACAGTGTCATGTGACACTGTGACATAGGCTTTCCCATGATGCATTGGGGTGCAGTTGAATTTTTAAATTTGATTAATATTTGAGGAATTGTGTATGAAGGATTTTTTCTAAGGTATTGTGGTGTTAGTTTGTGGTGAAATAGATGTTTTAGGGTTGTTGTTTTGCGTTTTTGGGCGTTTTTGGGTCATTCTGAGCAGTCACCATGAAGAAGTAAAGCGTGCTGGGACCATGCTTTAAAAGGCCCCCGTCTCCCAGGCTCTAATGTATTGGCTCTGTAGTCATTACTAAACACTGGGAAACTGCTACTTGTCTAAAGTATGTGATATCAAAAACACAAGGGAAATCTAATGGGAAAAACTGGGTCTTCAGGGAAATAAGTCGAATTTATTTATTTATTTATTTTTTTTTTTCACTTTTTAAACTCTTTTTCAAAAGTTTACTTATTTTACAAACTCATCGTACTTTCAATCACTTGTTTGTCATGAGCTCTTTAGTGAGTTATTGTAGCTCCTTTTTGGCATTGGCTGTGTATTTACTGTGTACTTTTTAATATATAAAATAGGAACACACACTGACCCACACAGTGTCATGTGACACTGTGACATAGGCTTTCCCATGATGCATTGGGGTGCAGTTGAATTTTTAAATTTGATTAATATTTGAGGAATTGTGTATGAAGGATTTTTTCTAAGGTATTGTGGTGTTAGTTTGTGGTGAAATAGATGTTTTAGGGTTGTTGTTTTGCGTTTTTGGGCGTTTTTGGGTCATTCTGAGCAGTCACCATGAAGAAGTAAAGCGTGCTGGGACCATGCTTTAAAAGGCCCCCGTCTCCCAGGCTCTAATGTATTGGCTCTGTAGTCATTACTAAACACTGGGAAACTGCTACTTGTCTAAAGTATGTGATATCAAAAACACAAGGGAAATCTAATGGGAAAAACTGGGTCTTCAGGGAAATAAGTCGAATTTATTTATTTATTATTTTTTTTTTTTCACTTTTTAAACTCTTTTTCAAAAGTTTACTTATTTTACAAACTCATCCTACTTTCAATCACTTGTTTGTCATGAGCTCTTTAGTGAGTTATTGTAGCTCCTTTTTGGCATTGGCTGTGTATTTACTGTGTACTTTTTAATATATAAAATAGGAACACACACTGACCCACACAGTGTCATGTGACACTGTGACATAGGCTTTCCCATGATGCATTGGGGTGCAGTTGAATTTTTAAATTTGATTAATATTTGAGGAATTGTGTATGAAGGATTTTTTCTAAGGTATTGTGGTGTTAGTTTGTGGTGAAATAGATGTTTTAGGGTTGTTGTTTTGCGTTTTTGGGCGTTTTTGGGTCATTCTGAGCAGTCACCATGAAGAAGTAAAGCGTGCTGGGACCATGCTTTAAAAGGCCCCCGTCTCCCAGGCTCTAATGTATTGGCTCTGTAGTCATTACTAAACACTGGGAAACTGCTACTTGTCTAAAGTATGTGATATCAAAAACACAAGGGAAATCTAATGGGAAAAACTGGGTCTTCAGGGAAATAAGTCGAATTTATTTATTTATTTATTATTTTTTTTTTCACTTTTTAATCTCTTTTACAAAAGTTTACTTATTTTACAAAATCATCCTACTTTCAATCACTTGTTTGTCATGAGCTCTTTAGTGAGTTATTGTAGCTCCTTTTTGGCATTGGCTGTGTATTTACTGTGTACTTTTTAATATATAAAATAGGAACACACACTGACCCACACAGTGTCATGTGACACTGTGACATAGGCTTTCCCATGATGCATTGGGGTGCAGTTGAATTTTTAAATTTGATTAATATTTGAGGAATTGTGTATGAAGGATTTTTTCTAAGGTATTGTGGTGTTAGTTTGTGGTGAAATAGATGTTTTAGGGTTGTTGTTTTGCGTTTTTGGGCGTTTTTGGGTCATTCTGAGCAGTCACCATGAAGAAGTAAAGCGTGCTGGGACCATGCTTTAAAAGGCCCCCGTCTCCCAGGCTCTAATGTATTGGCTCTGTAGTCATTACTAAACACTGGGAAACTGCTACTTGTCTAAAGTATGTGATATCAAAAACACAAGGGAAATCTAATGGGAAAAACTGGGTCTTCAGGGAAATAAGTCGAATTTATTTATTTATTTATTTTTTTTTTTCACTTTTTAAACTCTTTTTCAAAAGTTTACTTATTTTACAAACTCATCGTACTTTCAATCACTTGTTTGTCATGAGCTCTTTAGTGAGTTATTGTAGCTCCTTTTTGGCATTGGCTGTGTATTTACTGTGTACTTTTTAATATATAAAATAGGAACACACACTGACCCACACAGTGTCATGTGACACTGTGACATAGGCTTTCCCATGATGCATTGGGGTGCAGTTGAATTTTTAAATTTGATTAATATTTGAGGAATTGTGTATGAAGGATTTTTTCTAAGGTATTGTGGTGTTAGTTTGTGGTGAAATAGATGTTTTAGGGTTGTTGTTTTGCGTTTTTCGGTCATTCTGAGCAGTCACCATGAAGAAGTAAAGCGTGCTGGGACCATGCTTTAAAAGGCCCCCGTCTCCCAGGCTCTAATGTATTGGCTCTGTAGTCATTACTAAACACTGGGAAACTGCTACTTGTCTAAAGTATGTGATATCAAAAACACAAGGGAAATCTAATGGGAAAAACTGGGTCTTCAGGGAAATAAGTCGAATTTATTTATTTATTTATTTTTTTTTTTTCACTTTTTAAACTCTTTTTCAAAAGTTTACTTATTTTACAAACTCATCCTACTTTCAATCACTTGTTTGTCATGAGCTCTTTAGTGAGTTATTGTAGCTCCTTTTTGGCATTGGCTGTGTATTTACTGTGTACTTTTTAATATATAAAATAGGAACACACACTGACCCACACAGTGTCATGTGACACTGTGACATAGGCTTTCCCATGATGCATTGGGGTGCAGTTGAATTTTTAAATTTGATTAATATTTGAGGAATTGTGTATGAAGGATTTTTTCTAAGGTATTGTGGTGTTAGTTTGTGGTGAAATAGATGTTTTAGGGTTGTTGTTTTGCGTTTTTGGGCGTTTTTGGGTCATTCTGAGCAGTCACCATGAAGAAGTAAAGCGTGCTGGGACCATGCTTTAAAAGGCCCCCGTCTCCCAGGCTCTAATGTATTGGCTCTGTAGTCATTACTAAACACTGGGAAACTGCTACTTGTCTAAAGTATGTGATATCAAAAACACAAGGGAAATCTAATGGGAAAAACTGGGTCTTCAGGGAAATAAGTCGAATTTATTTATTTATTTATTTTTTTTTTTCACTTTTTAAACTCTTTTTCAAAAGTTTACTTATTTTACAAACTCATCGTACTTTCAATCACTTGTTTGTCATGAGCTCTTTAGTGAGTTATTGTAGCTCCTTTTTGGCATTGGCTGTGTATTTACTGTGTACTTTTTAATATATAAAATAGGAACACACACTGACCCACACAGTGTCATGTGACACTGTGACATAGGCTTTCCCATGATGCATTGGGGTGCAGTTGAATTTTTAAATTTGATTAATATTTGAGGAATTGTGTATGAAGGATTTTTTCTAAGGTATTGTGGTGTTAGTTTGTGGTGAAATAGATGTTTTAGGGTTGTTGTTTTGCGTTTTTGGGCGTTTTTGGGTCATTCTGAGCAGTCACCATGAAGAAGTAAAGCGTGCTGGGACCATGCTTTAAAAGGCCCCCGTCTCCCAGGCTCTAATGTATTGGCTCTGTAGTCATTACTAAACACTGGGAAACTGCTACTTGTCTAAAGTATGTGATATCAAAAACACAAGGGAAATCTAATGGGAAAAACTGGGTCTTCAGGGAAATAAGTCGAATTTATTTATTTATTTTTTTTTTTTTTTCACTTTTTAAACTCTTTTTCAAAAGTTTACTTATTTTACAAACTCATCCTACTTTCAATCACTTGTTTGTCATGAGCTCTTTAGTGAGTTATTGTAGCTCCTTTTTGGCATTGGCTGTGTATTTACTGTGTACTTTTTAATATATAAAATAGGAACACACACTGACCCACACAGTGTCATGTGACACTGTGACATAGGCTTTCCCATGATGCATTGGGGTGCAGTTGAATTTTTAAATTTGATTAATATTTGAGGAATTGTGTATGAAGGATTTTTTCTAAGGTATTGTGGTGTTAGTTTGTGGTGAAATAGATGTTTTAGGGTTGTTGTTTTGCGTTTTTGGGCGTTTTTGGGTCATTCTGAGCAGTCACCATGAAGAAGTAAAGCGTGCTGGGACCATGCTTTAAAAGGCCCCCGTCTCCCAGGCTCTAATGTATTGGCTCTGTAGTCATTACTAAACACTGGGAAACTGCTACTTGTCTAAAGTATGTGATATCAAAAACACAAGGGAAATCTAATGGGAAAAACTGGGTCTTCAGGGAAATAAGTCGAATTTATTTATTTATTTATTATTTTTTTTTTCACTTTTTAATCTCTTTTACAAAAGTTTACTTATTTTACAAAATCATCCTACTTTCAATCACTTGTTTGTCATGAGCTCTTTAGTGAGTTATTGTAGCTCCTTTTTGGCATTGGCTGTGTATTTACTGTGTACTTTTTAATATATAAAATAGGAACACACACTGACCCACACAGTGTCATGTGACACTGTGACATAGGCTTTCCCATGATGCATTGGGGTGCAGTTGAATTTTTAAATTTGATTAATATTTGAGGAATTGTGTATGAAGGATTTTTTCTAAGGTATTGTGGTGTTAGTTTGTGGTGAAATAGATGTTTTAGGGTTGTTGTTTTGCGTTTTTGGGCGTTTTTGGGTCATTCTGAGCAGTCACCATGAAGAAGTAAAGCGTGCTGGGACCATGCTTTAAAAGGCCCCCGTCTCCCAGGCTCTAATGTATTGGCTCTGTAGTCATTACTAAACACTGGGAAACTGCTACTTGTCTAAAGTATGTGATATCAAAAACACAAGGGAAATCTAATGGGAAAAACTGGGTCTTCAGGGAAATAAGTCGAATTTATTTATTTATTTATTTTTTTTTTTCACTTTTTAAACTCTTTTTCAAAAGTTTACTTATTTTACAAACTCATCGTACTTTCAATCACTTGTTTGTCATGAGCTCTTTAGTGAGTTATTGTAGCTCCTTTTTGGCATTGGCTGTGTATTTACTGTGTACTTTTTAATATATAAAATAGGAACACACACTGACCCACACAGTGTCATGTGACACTGTGACATAGGCTTTCCCATGATGCATTGGGGTGCAGTTGAATTTTTAAATTTGATTAATATTTGAGGAATTGTGTATGAAGGATTTTTTCTAAGGTATTGTGGTGTTAGTTTGTGGTGAAATAGATGTTTTAGGGTTGTTGTTTTGCGTTTTTGGGCGTTTTTGGGTCATTCTGAGCAGTCACCATGAAGAAGTAAAGCGTGCTGGGACCATGCTTTAAAAGGCCCCCGTCTCCCAGGCTCTAATGTATTGGCTCTGTAGTCATTACTAAACACTGGGAAACTGCTACTTGTCTAAAGTATGTGATATCAAAAACACAAGGGAAATCTAATGGGAAAAACTGGGTCTTCAGGGAAATAAGTCGAATTTATTTATTTATTTTTTTTTTTTTTTCACTTTTTAAACTCTTTTTCAAAAGTTTACTTATTTTACAAACTCATCCTACTTTCAATCACTTGTTTGTCATGAGCTCTTTAGTGAGTTATTGTAGCTCCTTTTTGGCATTGGCTGTGTATTTACTGTGTACTTTTTAATATATAAAATAGGAACACACACTGACCCACACAGTGTCATGTGACACTGTGACATAGGCTTTCCCATGATGCATTGGGGTGCAGTTGAATTTTTAAATTTGATTAATATTTGAGGAATTGTGTATGAAGGATTTTTTCTAAGGTATTGTGGTGTTAGTTTGTGGTGAAATAGATGTTTTAGGGTTGTTGTTTTGCGTTTTTGGGCGTTTTTGGGTCATTCTGAGCAGTCACCATGAAGAAGTAAAGCGTGCTGGGACCATGCTTTAAAAGGCCCCCGTCTCCCAGGCTCTAATGTATTGGCTCTGTAGTCATTACTAAACACTGGGAAACTGCTACTTGTCTAAAGTATGTGATATCAAAAACACAAGGGAAATCTAATGGGAAAAACTGGGTCTTCAGGGAAATAAGTCGAATTTATTTATTTATTTATTATTTTTTTTTTCACTTTTTAATCTCTTTTACAAAAGTTTACTTATTTTACAAAATCATCCTACTTTCAATCACTTGTTTGTCATGAGCTCTTTAGTGAGTTATTGTAGCTCCTTTTTGGCATTGGCTGTGTATTTACTGTGTACTTTTTAATATATAAAATAGGAACACACACTGACCCACACAGTGTCATGTGACACTGTGACATAGGCTTTCCCATGATGCATTGGGGTGCAGTTGAATTTTTAAATTTGATTAATATTTGAGGAATTGTGTATGAAGGATTTTTTCTAAGGTATTGTGGTGTTAGTTTGTGGTGAAATAGATGTTTTAGGGTTGTTGTTTTGCGTTTTTGGGCGTTTTTGGGTCATTCTGAGCAGTCACCATGAAGAAGTAAAGCGTGCTGGGACCATGCTTTAAAAGGCCCCCGTCTCCCAGGCTCTAATGTATTGGCTCTGTAGTCATTACTAAACACTGGGAAACTGCTACTTGTCTAAAGTATGTGATATCAAAAACACAAGGGAAATCTAATGGGAAAAACTGGGTCTTCAGGGAAATAAGTCGAATTTATTTATTTATTTATTTTTTTTTTTCACTTTTTAATCTCTTTTTCAAAAGTTTACTTATTTTACAAAATCATCCTACTTTCAATCACTTGTTTGTCATGAGCTCTTTAGTGAGTTATTGTAGCTCCTTTTTGGCATTGGCTGTGTATTTACTGTGTACTTTTTAATATATAAAATAGGAACACACACTGACCCACACAGTGTCATGTGACACTGTGACATAGGCTTTCCCATGATGCATTGGGGTGCAGTTGAATTTTTAAATTTGATTAATATTTGAGGAATTGTGTATGAAGGATTTTTTCTAAGGTATTGTGGTGTTAGTTTGTGGTGAAATAGATGTTTTAGGGTTGTTGTTTGGCGTTTTTGGGTCATTCTGAGCAGTCACCATGAAGAAGTAAAGCGTGCTGGGACCATGCTTTAAAAGGCCCCCGTCTCCCAGGCTCTAATGTATTGGCTCTGTAGTCATTACTAAACACTGGGAAACTGCTACTTGTCTAAAGTATGTGATATCAAAAACACAAGGGAAATCTAATGGGAAAAACTGGGTCTTCAGGGAAATAAGTCGAATTTATTTATTTATTTATTATTTTTTTTTTCACTTTTTAATCTCTTTTACAAAAGTTTACTTATTTTACAAAATCATCCTACTTTCAATCACTTGTTTGTCATGAGCTCTTTAGTGAGTTATTGTAGCTCCTTTTTGGCATTGGCTGTGTATTTACTGTGTACTTTTTAATATATAAAATAGGAACACACACTGACCCACACAGTGTCATGTGACACTGTGACATAGGCTTTCCCATGATGCATTGGGGTGCAGTTGAATTTTTAAATTTGATTAATATTTGAGGAATTGTGTATGAAGGATTTTTTCTAAGGTATTGTGGTGTTAGTTTGTGGTGAAATAGATGTTTTAGGGTTGTTGTTTTGCGTTTTTGGGCGTTTTTGGGTCATTCTGAGCAGTCACCATGAAGAAGTAAAGCGTGCTGGGACCATGCTTTAAAAGGCCCCCGTCTCCCAGGCTCTAATGTATTGGCTCTGTAGTCATTACTAAACACTGGGAAACTGCTACTTGTCTAAAGTATGTGATATCAAAAACACAAGGGAAATCTAATGGGAAAAACTGGGTCTTCAGGGAAATAAGTCGAATTTATTTATTTATTTATTTTTTTTTTTTCACTTTTTAATCTCTTTTTCAAAAGTTTACTTATTTTACAAAATCATCCTACTTTCAATCACTTGTTTGTCATGAGCTCTTTAGTGAGTTATTGTAGCTCCTTTTTGGCATTGGCTGTGTATTTACTGTGTACTTTTTAATATATAAAATAGGAACACACACTGACCCACACAGTGTCATGTGACACTGTGACATAGGCTTTCCCATGATGCATTGGGGTGCAGTTGAATTTTTAAATTTGATTAATATTTGAGGAATTGTGTATGAAGGATTTTTTCTAAGGTATTGTGGTGTTAGTTTGTGGTGAAATAGATGTTTTAGGGTTGTTGTTTTGCGTTTTTGGGCGTTTTTGGGTCATTCTGAGCAGTCACCATGAAGAAGTAAAGCGTGCTGGGACCATGCTTTAAAAGGCCCCCGTCTCCCAGGCTCTAATGTATTGGCTCTGTAGTCATTACTAAACACTGGGAAACTGCTACTTGTCTAAAGTATGTGATATCAAAAACACAAGGGAAATCTAATGGGAAAAACTGGGTCTTCAGGGAAATAAGTCGAATTTATTTATTTATTATTTTTTTTTTTTTCACTTTTTAAACTCTTTTTCAAAAGTTTACTTATTTTACAAACTCATCCTACTTTCAATCACTTGTTTGTCATGAGCTCTTTAGTGAGTTATTGTAGCTCCTTTTTGGCATTGGCTGTGTATTTACTGTGTACTTTTTAATATATAAAATAGGAACACACACTGACCCACACAGTGTCATGTGACACTGTGACATAGGCTTTCCCATGATGCATTGGGGTGCAGTTGAATTTTTAAATTTGATTAATATTTGAGGAATTGTGTATGAAGGATTTTTTCTAAGGTATTGTGGTGTTAGTTTGTGGTGAAATAGATGTTTTAGGGTTGTTGTTTTGCGTTTTTGGGCGTTTTTTGGTCATTCTGAGCAGTCACCATGAAGAAGTAAAGCGTGCTGGGACCATGCTTTAAAAGGCCCCCGTCTCCCAGGCTCTAATGTATTGGCTCTGTAGTCATTACTAAACACTGGGAAACTGCTACTTGTCTAAAGTATGTGATATCAAAAACACAAGGGAAATCTAATGGGAAAAACTGGGTCTTCAGGGAAATAAGTCGAATTTATTTATTTATTTATTATTTTTTTTTTCACTTTTTAATCTCTTTTACAAAAGTTTACTTATTTTACAAAATCATCCTACTTTCAATCACTTGTTTGTCATGAGCTCTTTAGTGAGTTATTGTAGCTCCTTTTTGGCATTGGCTGTGTATTTACTGTGTACTTTTTAATATATAAAATAGGAACACACACTGACCCACACAGTGTCATGTGACACTGTGACATAGGCTTTCCCATGATGCATTGGGGTGCAGTTGAATTTTTAAATTTGATTAATATTTGAGGAATTGTGTATGAAGGATTTTTTCTAAGGTATTGTGGTGTTAGTTTGTGGTGAAATAGATGTTTTAGGGTTGTTGTTTTGCGTTTTTGGGCGTTTTTGGGTCATTCTGAGCAGTCACCATGAAGAAGTAAAGCGTGCTGGGACCATGCTTTAAAAGACCCCGTCTCCCAGGCTCTAATGTATTGGCTCTGTAGTCATTACTAAACACTGGGAAACTGCTACTTGTCTAAAGTATGTGATATCAAAAACACAAGGGAAATCTAATGGGAAAAACTGGGTCTTCAGGGAAATAAGTCGAATTTATTTATTTATTTATTTTTTTTTTTCACTTTTTAATCTCTTTTTCAAAAGTTTACTTATTTTACAAAATCATCCTACTTTCAATCACTTGTTTGTCATGAGCTCTTTAGTGAGTTATTGTAGCTCCTTTTTGGCATTGGCTGTGTATTTACTGTGTACTTTTTAATATATAAAATAGGAACACACACTGACCCACACAGTGTCATGTGACACTGTGACATAGGCTTTCCCATGATGCATTGGGGTGCAGTTGAATTTTTAAATTTGATTAATATTTGAGGAATTGTGTATGAAGGATTTTTTCTAAGGTATTGTGGTGTTAGTTTGTGGTGAAATAGATGTTTTAGGGTTGTTGTTTGGCGTTTTTGGGTCATTCTGAGCAGTCACCATGAAGAAGTAAAGCGTGCTGGGACCATGCTTTAAAAGGCCCCCGTCTCCCAGGCTCTAATGTATTGGCTCTGTAGTCATTACTAAACACTGGGAAACTGCTACTTGTCTAAAGTATGTGATATCAAAAACACAAGGGAAATCTAATGGGAAAAACTGGGTCTTCAGGGAAATAAGTCGAATTTATTTATTTATTTATTATTTTTTTTTTCACTTTTTAATCTCTTTTACAAAAGTTTACTTATTTTACAAAATCATCCTACTTTCAATCACTTGTTTGTCATGAGCTCTTTAGTGAGTTATTGTAGCTCCTTTTTGGCATTGGCTGTGTATTTACTGTGTACTTTTTAATATATAAAATAGGAACACACACTGACCCACACAGTGTCATGTGACACTGTGACATAGGCTTTCCCATGATGCATTGGGGTGCAGTTGAATTTTTAAATTTGATTAATATTTGAGGAATTGTGTATGAAGGATTTTTTCTAAGGTATTGTGGTGTTAGTTTGTGGTGAAATAGATGTTTTAGGGTTGTTGTTTTGCGTTTTTGGGCGTTTTTGGGTCATTCTGAGCAGTCACCATGAAGAAGTAAAGCGTGCTGGGACCATGCTTTAAAAGGCCCCCGTCTCCCAGGCTCTAATGTATTGGCTCTGTAGTCATTACTAAACACTGGGAAACTGCTACTTGTCTAAAGTATGTGATATCAAAAACACAAGGGAAATCTAATGGGAAAAACTGGGTCTTCAGGGAAATAAGTCGAATTTATTTATTTATTTATTTTTTTTTTTTCACTTTTTAATCTCTTTTTCAAAAGTTTACTTATTTTACAAAATCATCCTACTTTCAATCACTTGTTTGTCATGAGCTCTTTAGTGAGTTATTGTAGCTCCTTTTTGGCATTGGCTGTGTATTTACTGTGTACTTTTTAATATATAAAATAGGAACACACACTGACCCACACAGTGTCATGTGACACTGTGACATAGGCTTTCCCATGATGCATTGGGGTGCAGTTGAATTTTTAAATTTGATTAATATTTGAGGAATTGTGTATGAAGGATTTTTTCTAAGGTATTGTGGTGTTAGTTTGTGGTGAAATAGATGTTTTAGGGTTGTTGTTTTGCGTTTTTGGGCGTTTTTGGGTCATTCTGAGCAGTCACCATGAAGAAGTAAAGCGTGCTGGGACCATGCTTTAAAAGGCCCCCGTCTCCCAGGCTCTAATGTATTGGCTCTGTAGTCATTACTAAACACTGGGAAACTGCTACTTGTCTAAAGTATGTGATATCAAAAACACAAGGGAAATCTAATGGGAAAAACTGGGTCTTCAGGGAAATAAGTCGAATTTATTTATTTATTATTTTTTTTTTTTTCACTTTTTAAACTCTTTTTCAAAAGTTTACTTATTTTACAAACTCATCCTACTTTCAATCACTTGTTTGTCATGAGCTCTTTAGTGAGTTATTGTAGCTCCTTTTTGGCATTGGCTGTGTATTTACTGTGTACTTTTTAATATATAAAATAGGAACACACACTGACCCACACAGTGTCATGTGACACTGTGACATAGGCTTTCCCATGATGCATTGGGGTGCAGTTGAATTTTTAAATTTGATTAATATTTGAGGAATTGTGTATGAAGGATTTTTTCTAAGGTATTGTGGTGTTAGTTTGTGGTGAAATAGATGTTTTAGGGTTGTTGTTTTGCGTTTTTGGGCGTTTTTGGGTCATTCTGAGCAGTCACCATGAAGAAGTAAAGCGTGCTGGGACCATGCTTTAAAAGGCCCCCGTCTCCCAGGCTCTAATGTATTGGCTCTGTAGTCATTACTAAACACTGGGAAACTGCTACTTGTCTAAAGTATGTGATATCAAAAACACAAGGGAAATCTAATGGGAAAAACTGGGTCTTCAGGGAAATAAGTCGAATTTATTTATTTATTATTTTTTTTTTCACTTTTTAATCTCTTTTACAAAAGTTTACTTATTTTACAAAATCATCCTACTTTCAATCACTTGTTTGTCATGAGCTCTTTAGTGAGTTATTGTAGCTCCTTTTTGGCATTGGCTGTGTATTTACTGTGTACTTTTTAATATATAAAATAGGAACACACACTGACCCACACAGTGTCATGTGACACTGTGACATAGGCTTTCCCATGATGCATTGGGGTGCAGTTGAATTTTTAAATTTGATTAATATTTGAGGAATTGTGTATGAAGGATTTTTTCTAAGGTATTGTGGTGTTAGTTTGTGGTGAAATAGATGTTTTAGGGTTGTTGTTTTGCGTTTTTGGGCGTTTTTGGGTCATTCTGAGCAGTCACCATGAAGAAGTAAAGCGTGCTGGGACCATGCTTTAAAAGGCCCCCGTCTCCCAGGCTCTAATGTATTGGCTCTGTAGTCATTACTAAACACTGGGAAACTGCTACTTGTCTAAAGTATGTGATATCAAAAACACAAGGGAAATCTAATGGGAAAAACTGGGTCTTCAGGGAAATAAGTCGAATTTATTTATTTATTTATTTTTTTTTTTTCACTTTTTAATCTCTTTTTCAAAAGTTTACTTATTTTACAAAATCATCCTACTTTCAATCACTTGTTTGTCATGAGCTCTTTAGTGAGTTATTGTAGCTCCTTTTTGGCATTGGCTGTGTATTTACTGTGTACTTTTTAATATATAAAATAGGAACACACACTGACCCACACAGTGTCATGTGACACTGTGACATAGGCTTTCCCATGATGCATTGGGGTGCAGTTGAATTTTTAAATTTGATTAATATTTGAGGAATTGTGTATGAAGGATTTTTTCTAAGGTATTGTGGTGTTAGTTTGTGGTGAAATAGATGTTTTAGGGTTGTTGTTTTGCGTTTTTGGGCGTTTTTGGGTCATTCTGAGCAGTCACCATGAAGAAGTAAAGCGTGCTGGGACCATGCTTTAAAAGGCCCCCGTCTCCCAGGCTCTAATGTATTGGCTCTGTAGTCATTACTAAACACTGGGAAACTGCTACTTGTCTAAAGTATGTGATATCAAAAACACAAGGGAAATCTAATGGGAAAAACTGGGTCTTCAGGGAAATAAGTCGAATTTATTTATTTATTATTTTTTTTTTTTTCACTTTTTAAACTCTTTTTCAAAAGTTTACTTATTTTACAAACTCATCCTACTTTCAATCACTTGTTTGTCATGAGCTCTTTAGTGAGTTATTGTAGCTCCTTTTTGGCATTGGCTGTGTATTTACTGTGTACTTTTTAATATATAAAATAGGAACACACACTGACCCACACAGTGTCATGTGACACTGTGACATAGGCTTTCCCATGATGCATTGGGGTGCAGTTGAATTTTTAAATTTGATTAATATTTGAGGAATTGTGTATGAAGGATTTTTTCTAAGGTATTGTGGTGTTAGTTTGTGGTGAAATAGATGTTTTAGGGTTGTTGTTTTGCGTTTTTGGGCGTTTTTGGGTCATTCTGAGCAGTCACCATGAAGAAGTAAAGCGTGCTGGGACCATGCTTTAAAAGGCCCCCGTCTCCCAGGCTCTAATGTATTGGCTCTGTAGTCATTACTAAACACTGGGAAACTGCTACTTGTCTAAAGTATGTGATATCAAAAACACAAGGGAAATCTAATGGGAAAAACTGGGTCTTCAGGGAAATAAGTCGAATTTATTTATTTATTATTTTTTTTTTCACTTTTTAATCTCTTTTACAAAAGTTTACTTATTTTACAAAATCATCCTACTTTCAATCACTTGTTTGTCATGAGCTCTTTAGTGAGTTATTGTAGCTCCTTTTTGGCATTGGCTGTGTATTTACTGTGTACTTTTTAATATATAAAATAGGAACACACACTGACCCACACAGTGTCATGTGACACTGTGACATAGGCTTTCCCATGATGCATTGGGGTGCAGTTGAATTTTTAAATTTGATTAATATTTGAGGAATTGTGTATGAAGGATTTTTTCTAAGGTATTGTGGTGTTAGTTTGTGGTGAAATAGATGTTTTAGGGTTGTTGTTTTGCGTTTTTGGGCGTTTTTGGGTCATTCTGAGCAGTCACCATGAAGAAGTAAAGCGTGCTGGGACCATGCTTTAAAAGGCCCCCGTCTCCCAGGCTCTAATGTATTGGCTCTGTAGTCATTACTAAACACTGGGAAACTGCTACTTGTCTAAAGTATGTGATATCAAAAACACAAGGGAAATCTAATGGGAAAAACTGGGTCTTCAGGGAAATAAGTCGAATTTATTTATTTATTTATTTATTTTTTTTCACTTTTTAATCTCTTTTTCAAAAGTTTACTTATTTTACAAAATCATCCTACTTTCAATCACTTGTTTGTCATGAGCTCTTTAGTGAGTTATTGTAGCTCCTTTTTGGCATTGGCTGTGTATTTACTGTGTACTTTTTAATATATAAAATAGGAACACACACTGACCCACACAGTGTCATGTGACACTGTGACATAGGCTTTCCCATGATGCATTGGGGTGCAGTTGAATTTTTAAATTTGATTAATATTTGAGGAATTGTGTATGAAGGATTTTTTCTAAGGTATTGTGGTGTTAGTTTGTGGTGAAATAGATGTTTTAGGGTTGTTGTTTTGCGTTTTTGGGCGTTTTTGGGTCATTCTGAGCAGTCACCATGAAGAAGTAAAGCGTGCTGGGACCATGCTTTAAAAGGCCCCCGTCTCCCAGGCTCTAATGTATTGGCTCTGTAGTCATTACTAAACACTGGGAAACTGCTACTTGTCTAAAGTATGTGATATCAAAAACACAAGGGAAATCTAATGGGAAAAACTGGGTCTTCAGGGAAATAAGTCGAATTTATTTATTTATTTATTTTTTTTTTTCACTTTTTAAACTCTTTTTCAAAAGTTTACTTATTTTACAAACTCATCCTACTTTCAATCACTTGTTTGTCATGAGCTCTTTAGTGAGTTATTGTAGCTCCTTTTTGGCATTGGCTGTGTATTTACTGTGTACTTTTTAATATATAAAATAGGAACACACACTGACCCACACAGTGTCATGTGACACTGTGACATAGGCTTTCCCATGATGCATTGGGGTGCAGTTGAATTTTTAAATTTGATTAATATTTGAGGAATTGTGTATGAAGGATTTTTTCTAAGGTATTGTGGTGTTAGTTTGTGGTGAAATAGATGTTTTAGGGTTGTTGTTTTGCGTTTTTGGGCGTTTTTGGGTCATTCTGAGCAGTCACCATGAAGAAGTAAAGCGTGCTGGGACCATGCTTTAAAAGGCCCCCGTCTCCCAGGCTCTAATGTATTGGCTCTGTAGTCATTACTAAACACTGGGAAACTGCTACTTGTCTAAAGTATGTGATATCAAAAACACAAGGGAAATCTAATGGGAAAAACTGGGTCTTCAGGGAAATAAGTCGAATTTATTTATTTATTATTTTTTTTTTTTTCACTTTTTAAACTCTTTTTCAAAAGTTTACTTATTTTACAAACTCATCCTACTTTCAATCACTTGTTTGTCATGAGCTCTTTAGTGAGTTATTGTAGCTCCTTTTTGGCATTGGCTGTGTATTTACTGTGTACTTTTTAATATATAAAATAGGAACACACACTGACCCACACAGTGTCATGTGACACTGTGACATAGGCTTTCCCATGATGCATTGGGGTGCAGTTGAATTTTTAAATTTGATTAATATTTGAGGAATTGTGTATGAAGGATTTTTTCTAAGGTATTGTGGTGTTAGTTTGTGGTGAAATAGATGTTTTAGGGTTGTTGTTTTGCGTTTTTGGGCGTTTTTCGGTCATTCTGAGCAGTCACCATGAAGAAGTAAAGCGTGCTGGGACCATGCTTTAAAAGGCCCCCGTCTCCCAGGCTCTAATGTATTGGCTCTGTAGTCATTACTAAACACTGGGAAACTGCTACTTGTCTAAAGTATGTGATATCAAAAACACAAGGGAAATCTAATGGGAAAAACTGGGTCTTCAGGGAAATAAGTCGAATTTATTTATTTTATTTTTTTCACTTTTTAAACTCTTTTTCAAAAGTTTACTTATTTTACAAACTCATCCTACTTTCAATCACTTGTTTGTCATGAGCTCTTTAGTGAGTTATTGTAGCTCCTTTTTGGCATTGGCTGTGTATTTACTGTGTACTTTTTAATATATAAAATAGGAACACACACTGACCCACACAGTGTCATGTGACACTGTGACATAGGCTTTCCCATGATGCATTGGGGTGCAGTTGAATTTTTAAATTTGATTAATATTTGAGGAATTGTGTATGAAGGATTTTTTCTAAGGTATTGTGGTGTTAGTTTGTGGTGAAATAGATGTTTTAGGGTTGTTGTTTTGCGTTTTTGGGCGTTTTTGGGTCATTCTGAGCAGTCACCATGAAGAAGTAAAGCGTGCTGGGACCATGCTTTAAAAGGCCCCCGTCTCCCAGGCTCTAATGTATTGGCTCTGTAGTCATTACTAAACACTGGGAAACTGCTACTTGTCTAAAGTATGTGATATCAAAAACACAAGGGAAATCTAATGGGAAAAACTGGGTCTTCAGGGAAATAAGTCGAATTTATTTATTTATTTATTTTTTTTTTTCACTTTTTAAACTCTTTTTCAAAAGTTTACTTATTTTACAAACTCATCCTACTTTCAATCACTTGTTTGTCATGAGCTCTTTAGTGAGTTATTGTAGCTCCTTTTTGGCATTGGCTGTGTATTTACTGTGTACTTTTTAATATATAAAATAGGAACACACACTGACCCACACAGTGTCATGTGACACTGTGACATAGGCTTTCCCATGATGCATTGGGGTGCAGTTGAATTTTTAAATTTGATTAATATTTGAGGAATTGTGTATGAAGGATTTTTTCTAAGGTATTGTGGTGTTAGTTTGTGGTGAAATAGATGTTTTAGGGTTGTTGTTTTGCGTTTTTGGGCGTTTTTGGGTCATTCTGAGCAGTCACCATGAAGAAGTAAAGCGTGCTGGGACCATGCTTTAAAAGGCCCCCGTCTCCCAGGCTCTAATGTATTGGCTCTGTAGTCATTACTAAACACTGGGAAACTGCTACTTGTCTAAAGTATGTGATATCAAAAACACAAGGGAAATCTAATGGGAAAAACTGGGTCTTCAGGGAAATAAGTCGAATTTATTTATTTATTTATTATTATTTTTTTTCACTTTTTAATCTCTTTTACAAAAGTTTACTTATTTTACAAACTCATCCTACTTTCAATCACTTGTTTGTCATGAGCTCTTTAGTGAGTTATTGTAGCTCCTTTTTGGCATTGGCTGTGTATTTACTGTGTACTTTTTAATATATAAAATAGGAACACACACTGACCCACACAGTGTCATGTGACACTGTGACATAGGCTTTCCCATGATGCATTGGGGTGCAGTTGAATTTTTAAATTTGATTAATATTTGAGGAATTGTGTATGAAGGATTTTTTCTAAGGTATTGTGGTGTTAGTTTGTGGTGAAATAGATGTTTTAGGGTTGTTGTTTTGCGTTTTTGGGCGTTTTTGGGTCATTCTGAGCAGTCACCATGAAGAAGTAAAGCGTGCTGGGACCATGCTTTAAAAGGCCCCCGTCTCCCAGGCTCTAATGTATTGGCTCTGTAGTCATTACTAAACACTGGGAAACTGCTACTTGTCTAAAGTATGTGATATCAAAAACACAAGGGAAATCTAATGGGAAAAACTGGGTCTTCAGGGAAATAAGTCGAATTTATTTATTTATTTTTTTTTTTTTTCACTTTTTAAACTCTTTTTCAAAAGTTTACTTATTTTACAAACTCATCCTACTTTCAATCACTTGTTTGTCATGAGCTCTTTAGTGAGTTATTGTAGCTCCTTTTTGGCATTGGCTGTGTATTTACTGTGTACTTTTTAATATATAAAATAGGAACACACACTGACCCACACAGTGTCATGTGACACTGTGACATAGGCTTTCCCATGATGCATTGGGGTGCAGTTGAATTTTTAAATTTGATTAATATTTGAGGAATTGTGTATGAAGGATTTTTTCTAAGGTATTGTGGTGTTAGTTTGTGGTGAAATAGATGTTTTAGGGTTGTTGTTTTGCGTTTTTGGGCGTTTTTGGGTCATTCTGAGCAGTCACCATGAAGAAGTAAAGCGTGCTGGGACCATGCTTTAAAAGGCCCCCGTCTCCCAGGCTCTAATGTATTGGCTCTGTAGTCATTACTAAACACTGGGAAACTGCTACTTGTCTAAAGTATGTGATATCAAAAACACAAGGGAAATCTAATGGGAAAAACTGGGTCTTCAGGGAAATAAGTCGAATTTATTTATTTATTTTTTTTTTTTTTTCACTTTTTAAACTCTTTTTCAAAAGTTTACTTATTTTACAAACTCATCCTACTTTCAATCACTTGTTTGTCATGAGCTCTTTAGTGAGTTATTGTAGCTCCTTTTTGGCATTGGCTGTGTATTTACTGTGTACTTTTTAATATATAAAATAGGAACACACACTGACCCACACAGTGTCATGTGACACTGTGACATAGGCTTTCCCATGATGCATTGGGGTGCAGTTGAATTTTTAAATTTGATTAATATTTGAGGAATTGTGTATGAAGGATTTTTTCTAAGGTATTGTGGTGTTAGTTTGTGGTGAAATAGATGTTTTAGGGTTGTTGTTTTGCGTTTTTGGGCGTTTTTGGGTCATTCTGAGCAGTCACCATGAAGAAGTAAAGCGTGCTGGGACCATGCTTTAAAAGGCCCCCGTCTCCCAGGCTCTAATGTATTGGCTCTGTAGTCATTACTAAACACTGGGAAACTGCTACTTGTCTAAAGTATGTGATATCAAAAACACAAGGGAAATCTAATGGGAAAAACTGGGTCTTCAGGGAAATAAGTCGAATTTATTTATTTATTTATTATTATTTTTTTCACTTTTTAATCTCTTTTACAAAAGTTTACTTATTTTACAAACTCATCCTACTTTCAATCACTTGTTTGTCATGAGCTCTTTAGTGAGTTATTGTAGCTCCTTTTTGGCATTGGCTGTGTATTTACTGTGTACTTTTTAATATATAAAATAGGAACACACACTGACCCACACAGTGTCATGTGACACTGTGACATAGGCTTTCCCATGATGCATTGGGGTGCAGTTGAATTTTTAAATTTGATTAATATTTGAGGAATTGTGTATGAAGGATTTTTTCTAAGGTATTGTGGTGTTAGTTTGTGGTGAAATAGATGTTTTAGGGTTGTTGTTTTGCGTTTTTGGGCGTTTTTGGGTCATTCTGAGCAGTCACCATGAAGAAGTAAAGCGTGCTGGGACCATGCTTTAAAAGGCCCCCGTCTCCCAGGCTCTAATGTATTGGCTCTGTAGTCATTACTAAACACTGGGAAACTGCTACTTGTCTAAAGTATGTGATATCAAAAACACAAGGGAAATCTAATGGGAAAAACTGGGTCTTCAGGGAAATAAGTCGAATTTATTTATTTATTTATTTTTTTTTTTCACTTTTTAAACTCTTTTTCAAAAGTTTACTTATTTTACAAACTCATCCTACTTTCAATCACTTGTTTGTCATGAGCTCTTTAGTGAGTTATTGTAGCTCCTTTTTGGCATTGGCTGTGTATTTACTGTGTACTTTTTAATATATAAAATAGGAACACACACTGACCCACACAGTGTCATGTGACACTGTGACATAGGCTTTCCCATGATGCATTGGGGTGCAGTTGAATTTTTAAATTTGATTAATATTTGAGGAATTGTGTATGAAGGATTTTTTCTAAGGTATTGTGGTGTTAGTTTGTGGTGAAATAGATGTTTTAGGGTTGTTGTTTTGCGTTTTTGGGCGTTTTTGGGTCATTCTGAGCAGTCACCATGAAGAAGTAAAGCGTGCTGGGACCATGCTTTAAAAGGCCCCCGTCTCCCAGGCTCTAATGTATTGGCTCTGTAGTCATTACTAAACACTGGGAAACTGCTACTTGTCTAAAGTATGTGATATCAAAAACACAAGGGAAATCTAATGGGAAAAACTGGGTCTTCAGGGAAATAAGTCGAATTTATTTATTTATTTATTATTATTTTTTTCACTTTTTAATCTCTTTTACAAAAGTTTACTTATTTTACAAACTCATCCTACTTTCAATCACTTGTTTGTCATGAGCTCTTTAGTGAGTTATTGTAGCTCCTTTTTGGCATTGGCTGTGTATTTACTGTGTACTTTTTAATATATAAAATAGGAACACACACTGACCCACACAGTGTCATGTGACACTGTGACATAGGCTTTCCCATGATGCATTGGGGTGCAGTTGAATTTTTAAATTTGATTAATATTTGAGGAATTGTGTATGAAGGATTTTTTCTAAGGTATTGTGGTGTTAGTTTGTGGTGAAATAGATGTTTTAGGGTTGTTGTTTTGCGTTTTTGGGCGTTTTTGGGTCATTCTGAGCAGTCACCATGAAGAAGTAAAGCGTGCTGGGACCATGCTTTAAAAGGCCCCCGTCTCCCAGGCTCTAATGTATTGGCTCTGTAGTCATTACTAAACACTGGGAAACTGCTACTTGTCTAAAGTATGTGATATCAAAAACACAAGGGAAATCTAATGGGAAAAACTGGGTCTTCAGGGAAATAAGTCGAATTTATTTATTTATTATTTTTTTTTTTTTCACTTTTTAAACTCTTTTTCAAAAGTTTACTTATTTTACAAACTCATCCTACTTTCAATCACTTGTTTGTCATGAGCTCTTTAGTGAGTTATTGTAGCTCCTTTTTGGCATTGGCTGTGTATTTACTGTGTACTTTTTAATATATAAAATAGGAACACACACTGACCCACACAGTGTCATGTGACACTGTGACATAGGCTTTCCCATGATGCATTGGGGTGCAGTTGAATTTTTAAATTTGATTAATATTTGAGGAATTGTGTATGAAGGATTTTTTCTAAGGTATTGTGGTGTTAGTTTGTGGTGAAATAGATGTTTTAGGGTTGTTGTTTTGCGTTTTTGGGCGTTTTTGGGTCATTCTGAGCAGTCACCATGAAGAAGTAAAGCGTGCTGGGACCATGCTTTAAAAGGCCCCCGTCTCCCAGGCTCTAATGTATTGGCTCTGTAGTCATTACTAAACACTGGGAAACTGCTACTTGTCTAAAGTATGTGATATCAAAAACACAAGGGAAATCTAATGGGAAAAACTGGGTCTTCAGGGAAATAAGTCGAATTTATTTATTTATTTTTTTTTTTTTTTCACTTTTTAAACTCTTTTTCAAAAGTTTACTTATTTTACAAACTCATCCTACTTTCAATCACTTGTTTGTCATGAGCTCTTTAGTGAGTTATTGTAGCTCCTTTTTGGCATTGGCTGTGTATTTACTGTGTACTTTTTAATATATAAAATAGGAACACACACTGACCCACACAGTGTCATGTGACACTGTGACATAGGCTTTCCCATGATGCATTGGGGTGCAGTTGAATTTTTAAATTTGATTAATATTTGAGGAATTGTGTATGAAGGATTTTTTCTAAGGTATTGTGGTGTTAGTTTGTGGTGAAATAGATGTTTTAGGGTTGTTGTTTTGCGTTTTTGGGCGTTTTTGGGTCATTCTGAGCAGTCACCATGAAGAAGTAAAGCGTGCTGGGACCATGCTTTAAAAGGCCCCCGTCTCCCAGGCTCTAATGTATTGGCTCTGTAGTCATTACTAAACACTGGGAAACTGCTACTTGTCTAAAGTATGTGATATCAAAAACACAAGGGAAATCTAATGGGAAAAACTGGGTCTTCAGGGAAATAAGTCGAATTTATTTATTTATTTTTTTTTTTTTTTCACTTTTTAAACTCTTTTTCAAAAGTTTACTTATTTTACAAACTCATCCTACTTTCAATCACTTGTTTGTCATGAGCTCTTTAGTGAGTTATTGTAGCTCCTTTTTGGCATTGGCTGTGTATTTACTGTGTACTTTTTAATATATAAAATAGGAACACACACTGACCCACACAGTGTCATGTGACACTGTGACATAGGCTTTCCCATGATGCATTGGGGTGCAGTTGAATTTTTAAATTTGATTAATATTTGAGGAATTGTGTATGAAGGATTTTTTCTAAGGTATTGTGGTGTTAGTTTGTGGTGAAATAGATGTTTTAGGGTTGTTGTTTTGCGTTTTTGGGCGTTTTTGGGTCATTCTGAGCAGTCACCATGAAGAAGTAAAGCGTGCTGGGACCATGCTTTAAAAGGCCCCCGTCTCCCAGGCTCTAATGTATTGGCTCTGTAGTCATTACTAAACACTGGGAAACTGCTACTTGTCTAAAGTATGTGATATCAAAAACACAAGGGAAATCTAATGGGAAAAACTGGGTCTTCAGGGAAATAAGTCGAATTTATTTATTTATTTATTTTTTTTTTTCACTTTTTAAACTCTTTTTCAAAAGTTTACTTATTTTACAAACTCATCCTACTTTCAATCACTTGTTTGTCATGAGCTCTTTAGTGAGTTATTGTAGCTCCTTTTTGGCATTGGCTGTGTATTTACTGTGTACTTTTTAATATATAAAATAGGAACACACACTGACCCACACAGTGTCATGTGACACTGTGACATAGGCTTTCCCATGATGCATTGGGGTGCAGTTGAATTTTTAAATTTGATTAATATTTGAGGAATTGTGTATGAAGGATTTTTTCTAAGGTATTGTGGTGTTAGTTTGTGGTGAAATAGATGTTTTAGGGTTGTTGTTTTGCGTTTTTGGGCGTTTTTGGGTCATTCTGAGCAGTCACCATGAAGAAGTAAAGCGTGCTGGGACCATGCTTTAAAAGGCCCCCGTCTCCCAGGCTCTAATGTATTGGCTCTGTAGTCATTACTAAACACTGGGAAACTGCTACTTGTCTAAAGTATGTGATATCAAAAACACAAGGGAAATCTAATGGGAAAAACTGGGTCTTCAGGGAAATAAGTCGAATTTATTTATTTATTTATTATTTTTTTTTTCACTTTTTAATCTCTTTTACAAAAGTTTACTTATTTTACAAACTCATCCTACTTTCAATCACTTGTTTGTCATGAGCTCTTTAGTGAGTTATTGTAGCTCCTTTTTGGCATTGGCTGTGTATTTACTGTGTACTTTTTAATATATAAAATAGGAACACACACTGACCCACACAGTGTCATGTGACACTGTGACATAGGCTTTCCCATGATGCATTGGGGTGCAGTTGAATTTTTAAATTTGATTAATATTTGAGGAATTGTGTATGAAGGATTTTTTCTAAGGTATTGTGGTGTTAGTTTGTGGTGAAATAGATGTTTTAGGGTTGTTGTTTTGCGTTTTTGGGCGTTTTTGGGTCATTCTGAGCAGTCACCATGAAGAAGTAAAGCGTGCTGGGACCATGCTTTAAAAGGCCCCCGTCTCCCAGGCTCTAATGTATTGGCTCTGTAGTCATTACTAAACACTGGGAAACTGCTACTTGTCTAAAGTATGTGATATCAAAAACACAAGGGAAATCTAATGGGAAAAACTGGGTCTTCAGGGAAATAAGTCGAATTTATTTATTTATTTTTTTTTTTTTTTCACTTTTTAAACTCTTTTTCAAAAGTTTACTTATTTTACAAACTCATCCTACTTTCAATCACTTGTTTGTCATGAGCTCTTTAGTGAGTTATTGTAGCTCCTTTTTGGCATTGGCTGTGTATTTACTGTGTACTTTTTAATATATAAAATAGGAACACACACTGACCCACACAGTGTCATGTGACACTGTGACATAGGCTTTCCCATGATGCATTGGGGTGCAGTTGAATTTTTAAATTTGATTAATATTTGAGGAATTGTGTATGAAGGATTTTTTCTAAGGTATTGTGGTGTTAGTTTGTGGTGAAATAGATGTTTTAGGGTTGTTGTTTTGCGTTTTTGGGCGTTTTTCGGTCATTCTGAGCAGTCACCATGAAGAAGTAAAGCGTGCTGGGACCATGCTTTAAAAGGCCCCCGTCTCCCAGGCTCTAATGTATTGGCTCTGTAGTCATTACTAAACACTGGGAAACTGCTACTTGTCTAAAGTATGTGATATCAAAAACACAAGGGAAATCTAATGGGAAAAACTGGGTCTTCAGGGAAATAAGTCGAATTTATTTATTTATTTATTATTTTTTTTTTCACTTTTTAATCTCTTTTACAAAAGTTTACTTATTTTACAAAATCATCCTACTTTCAATCACTTGTTTGTCATGAGCTCTTTAGTGAGTTATTGTAGCTCCTTTTTGGCATTGGCTGTGTATTTACTGTGTACTTTTTAATATATAAAATAGGAACACACACTGACCCACACAGTGTCATGTGACACTGTGACATAGGCTTTCCCATGATGCATTGGGGTGCAGTTGAATTTTTAAATTTGATTAATATTTGAGGAATTGTGTATGAAGGATTTTTTCTAAGGTATTGTGGTGTTAGTTTGTGGTGAAATAGATGTTTTAGGGTTGTTGTTTTGCGTTTTTGGGCGTTTTTGGGTCATTCTGAGCAGTCACCATGAAGAAGTAAAGCGTGCTGGGACCATGCTTTAAAAGGCCCCCGTCTCCCAGGCTCTAATGTATTGGCTCTGTAGTCATTACTAAACACTGGGAAACTGCTACTTGTCTAAAGTATGTGATATCAAAAACACAAGGGAAATCTAATGGGAAAAACTGGGTCTTCAGGGAAATAAGTCGAATTTATTTATTTATTTATTATTTTTTTTTTCACTTTTTAATCTTTTTTACAAAAGTTTACTTATTTTACAAACTCATCCTACTTTCAATCACTTGTTTGTCATGAGCTCTTTAGTGAGTTATTGTAGCTCCTTTTTGGCATTGGCTGTGTATTTACTGTGTACTTTTTAATATATAAAATAGGAACACACACTGACCCACACAGTGTCATGTGACACTGTGACATAGGCTTTCCCATGATGCATTGGGGTGCAGTTGAATTTTTAAATTTGATTAATATTTGAGGAATTGTGTATGAAGGATTTTTTCTAAGGTATTGTGGTGTTAGTTTGTGGTGAAATAGATGTTTTAGGGTTGTTGTTTTGCGTTTTTGGGCGTTTTTTGGTCATTCTGAGCAGTCACCATGAAGAAGTAAAGCGTGCTGGGACCATGCTTTAAAAGGCCCCCGTCTCCCAGGCTCTAATGTATTGGCTCTGTAGTCATTACTAAACACTGGGAAACTGCTACTTGTCTAAAGTATGTGATATCAAAAACACAAGGGAAATCTAATGGGAAAAACTGGGTCTTCAGGGAAATAAGTCGAATTTATTTATTTATTTTTTTTTTTTTTTCACTTTTTAAACTCTTTTTCAAAAGTTTACTTATTTTACAAACTCATCCTACTTTCAATCACTTGTTTGTCATGAGCTCTTTAGTGAGTTATTGTAGCTCCTTTTTGGCATTGGCTGTGTATTTACTGTGTACTTTTTAATATATAAAATAGGAACACACACTGACCCACACAGTGTCATGTGACACTGTGACATAGGCTTTCCCATGATGCATTGGGGTGCAGTTGAATTTTTAAATTTGATTAATATTTGAGGAATTGTGTATGAAGGATTTTTTCTAAGGTATTGTGGTGTTAGTTTGTGGTGAAATAGATGTTTTAGGGTTGTTGTTTTGCGTTTTTGGGCGTTTTTCGGTCATTCTGAGCAGTCACCATGAAGAAGTAAAGCGTGCTGGGACCATGCTTTAAAAGGCCCCCGTCTCCCAGGCTCTAATGTATTGGCTCTGTAGTCATTACTAAACACTGGGAAACTGCTACTTGTCTAAAGTATGTGATATCAAAAACACAAGGGAAATCTAATGGGAAAAACTGGGTCTTCAGGGAAATAAGTCGAATTTATTTATTTATTTATTATTTTTTTTTTCACTTTTTAATCTCTTTTACAAAAGTTTACTTATTTTACAAAATCATCCTACTTTCAATCACTTGTTTGTCATGAGCTCTTTAGTGAGTTATTGTAGCTCCTTTTTGGCATTGGCTGTGTATTTACTGTGTACTTTTTAATATATAAAATAGGAACACACACTGACCCACACAGTGTCATGTGACACTGTGACATAGGCTTTCCCATGATGCATTGGGGTGCAGTTGAATTTTTAAATTTGATTAATATTTGAGGAATTGTGTATGAAGGATTTTTTCTAAGGTATTGTGGTGTTAGTTTGTGGTGAAATAGATGTTTTAGGGTTGTTGTTTTGCGTTTTTGGGCGTTTTTCGGTCATTCTGAGCAGTCACCATGAAGAAGTAAAGCGTGCTGGGACCATGCTTTAAAAGGCCCCCGTCTCCCAGGCTCTAATGTATTGGCTCTGTAGTCATTACTAAACACTGGGAAACTGCTACTTGTCTAAAGTATGTGATATCAAAAACACAAGGGAAATCTAATGGGAAAAACTGGGTCTTCAGGGAAATAAGTCGAATTTATTTATTTATTTATTATTTTTTTTTTCACTTTTTAATCTCTTTTACAAAAGTTTACTTATTTTACAAACTCATCCTACTTTCAATCACTTGTTTGTCATGAGCTCTTTAGTGAGTTATTGTAGCTCCTTTTTGGCATTGGCTGTGTATTTACTGTGTACTTTTTAATATATAAAATAGGAACACACACTGACCCACACAGTGTCATGTGACACTGTGACATAGGCTTTCCCATGATGCATTGGGGTGCAGTTGAATTTTTAAATTTGATTAATATTTGAGGAATTGTGTATGAAGGATTTTTTCTAAGGTATTGTGGTGTTAGTTTGTGGTGAAATAGATGTTTTAGGGTTGTTGTTTTGCGTTTTTGGGCGTTTTTGGGTCATTCTGAGCAGTCACCATGAAGAAGTAAAGCGTGCTGGGACCATGCTTTAAAAGGCCCCCGTCTCCCAGGCTCTAATGTATTGGCTCTGTAGTCATTACTAAACACTGGGAAACTGCTACTTGTCTAAAGTATGTGATATCAAAAACACAAGGGAAATCTAATGGGAAAAACTGGGTCTTCAGGGAAATAAGTCGAATTTATTTATTTATTTTTTTTTTTTTTCACTTTTTAAACTCTTTTTCAAAAGTTTACTTATTTTACAAACTCATCCTACTTTCAATCACTTGTTTGTCATGAGCTCTTTAGTGAGTTATTGTAGCTCCTTTTTGGCATTGGCTGTGTATTTACTGTGTACTTTTTAATATATAAAATAGGAACACACACTGACCCACACAGTGTCATGTGACACTGTGACATAGGCTTTCCCATGATGCATTGGGGTGCAGTTGAATTTTTAAATTTGATTAATATTTGAGGAATTGTGTATGAAGGATTTTTTCTAAGGTATTGTGGTGTTAGTTTGTGGTGAAATAGATGTTTTAGGGTTGTTGTTTTGCGTTTTTGGGCGTTTTTGGGTCATTCTGAGCAGTCACCATGAAGAAGTAAAGCGTGCTGGGACCATGCTTTAAAAGGCCCCCGTCTCCCAGGCTCTAATGTATTGGCTCTGTAGTCATTACTAAACACTGGGAAACTGCTACTTGTCTAAAGTATGTGATATCAAAAACACAAGGGAAATCTAATGGGAAAAACTGGGTCTTCAGGGAAATAAGTCGAATTTATTTATTTATTTATTTTTTTTTTTCACTTTTTAAACTCTTTTTCAAAAGTTTACTTATTTTACAAACTCATCCTACTTTCAATCACTTGTTTGTCATGAGCTCTTTAGTGAGTTATTGTAGCTCCTTTTTGGCATTGGCTGTGTATTTACTGTGTACTTTTTAATATATAAAATAGGAACACACACTGACCCACACAGTGTCATGTGACACTGTGACATAGGCTTTCCCATGATGCATTGGGGTGCAGTTGAATTTTTAAATTTGATTAATATTTGAGGAATTGTGTATGAAGGATTTTTTCTAAGGTATTGTGGTGTTAGTTTGTGGTGAAATAGATGTTTTAGGGTTGTTGTTTTGCGTTTTTGGGCGTTTTTGGGTCATTCTGAGCAGTCACCATGAAGAAGTAAAGCGTGCTGGGACCATGCTTTAAAAGGCCCCCGTCTCCCAGGCTCTAATGTATTGGCTCTGTAGTCATTACTAAACACTGGGAAACTGCTACTTGTCTAAAGTATGTGATATCAAAAACACAAGGGAAATCTAATGGGAAAAACTGGGTCTTCAGGGAAATAAGTCGAATTTATTTATTTATTTTTTTTTTTTTTTCACTTTTTAAACTCTTTTTCAAAAGTTTACTTATTTTACAAACTCATCCTACTTTCAATCACTTGTTTGTCATGAGCTCTTTAGTGAGTTATTGTAGCTCCTTTTTGGCATTGGCTGTGTATTTACTGTGTACTTTTTAATATATAAAATAGGAACACACACTGACCCACACAGTGTCATGTGACACTGTGACATAGGCTTTCCCATGATGCATTGGGGTGCAGTTGAATTTTTAAATTTGATTAATATTTGAGGAATTGTGTATGAAGGATTTTTTCTAAGGTATTGTGGTGTTAGTTTGTGGTGAAATAGATGTTTTAGGGTTGTTGTTTTGCGTTTTTGGGCGTTTTTGGGTCATTCTGAGCAGTCACCATGAAGAAGTAAAGCGTGCTGGGACCATGCTTTAAAAGGCCCCCGTCTCCCAGGCTCTAATGTATTGGCTCTGTAGTCATTACTAAACACTGGGAAACTGCTACTTGTCTAAAGTATGTGATATCAAAAACACAAGGGAAATCTAATGGGAAAAACTGGGTCTTCAGGGAAATAAGTCGAATTTATTTATTTATTTATTTTTTTTTTTCACTTTTTAAACTCTTTTTCAAAAGTTTACTTATTTTACAAACTCATCCTACTTTCAATCACTTGTTTGTCATGAGCTCTTTAGTGAGTTATTGTAGCTCCTTTTTGGCATTGGCTGTGTATTTACTGTGTACTTTTTAATATATAAAATAGGAACACACACTGACCCACACAGTGTCATGTGACACTGTGACATAGGCTTTCCCATGATGCATTGGGGTGCAGTTGAATTTTTAAATTTGATTAATATTTGAGGAATTGTGTATGAAGGATTTTTTCTAAGGTATTGTGGTGTTAGTTTGTGGTGAAATAGATGTTTTAGGGTTGTTGTTTTGCGTTTTTGGGCGTTTTTGGGTCATTCTGAGCAGTCACCATGAAGAAGTAAAGCGTGCTGGGACCATGCTTTAAAAGGCCCCCGTCTCCCAGGCTCTAATGTATTGGCTCTGTAGTCATTACTAAACACTGGGAAACTGCTACTTGTCTAAAGTATGTGATATCAAAAACACAAGGGAAATCTAATGGGAAAAACTGGGTCTTCAGGGAAATAAGTCGAATTTATTTATTTATTTATTTTTTTTTTTCACTTTTTAAACTCTTTTTCAAAAGTTTACTTATTTTACAAACTCATCCTACTTTCAATCACTTGTTTGTCATGAGCTCTTTAGTGAGTTATTGTAGCTCCTTTTTGGCATTGGCTGTGTATTTACTGTGTACTTTTTAATATATAAAATAGGAACACACACTGACCCACACAGTGTCATGTGACACTGTGACATAGGCTTTCCCATGATGCATTGGGGTGCAGTTGAATTTTTAAATTTGATTAATATTTGAGGAATTGTGTATGAAGGATTTTTTCTAAGGTATTGTGGTGTTAGTTTGTGGTGAAATAGATGTTTTAGGGTTGTTGTTTTGCGTTTTTGGGCGTTTTTGGGTCATTCTGAGCAGTCACCATGAAGAAGTAAAGCGTGCTGGGACCATGCTTTAAAAGGCCCCCGTCTCCCAGGCTCTAATGTATTGGCTCTGTAGTCATTACTAAACACTGGGAAACTGCTACTTGTCTAAAGTATGTGATATCAAAAACACAAGGGAAATCTAATGGGAAAAACTGGGTCTTCAGGGAAATAAGTCGAATTTATTTATTTATTTATTTTTTTTTTTCACTTTTTAAACTCTTTTTCAAAAGTTTACTTATTTTACAAACTCATCCTACTTTCAATCACTTGTTTGTCATGAGCTCTTTAGTGAGTTATTGTAGCTCCTTTTTGGCATTGGCTGTGTATTTACTGTGTACTTTTTAATATATAAAATAGGAACACACACTGACCCACACAGTGTCATGTGACACTGTGACATAGGCTTTCCCATGATGCATTGGGGTGCAGTTGAATTTTTAAATTTGATTAATATTTGAGGAATTGTGTATGAAGGATTTTTTCTAAGGTATTGTGGTGTTAGTTTGTGGTGAAATAGATGTTTTAGGGTTGTTGTTTTGCGTTTTTGGGCGTTTTTGGGTCATTCTGAGCAGTCACCATGAAGAAGTAAAGCGTGCTGGGACCATGCTTTAAAAGGCCCCCGTCTCCCAGGCTCTAATGTATTGGCTCTGTAGTCATTACTAAACACTGGGAAACTGCTACTTGTCTAAAGTATGTGATATCAAAAACACAAGGGAAATCTAATGGGAAAAACTGGGTCTTCAGGGAAATAAGTCGAATTTATTTATTTATTATTTTTTTTTTTTTCACTTTTTAAACTCTTTTTCAAAAGTTTACTTATTTTACAAACTCATCCTACTTTCAATCACTTGTTTGTCATGAGCTCTTTAGTGAGTTATTGTAGCTCCTTTTTGGCATTGGCTGTGTATTTACTGTGTACTTTTTAATATATAAAATAGGAACACACACTGACCCACACAGTGTCATGTGACACTGTGACATAGGCTTTCCCATGATGCATTGGGGTGCAGTTGAATTTTTAAATTTGATTAATATTTGAGGAATTGTGTATGAAGGATTTTTTCTAAGGTATTGTGGTGTTAGTTTGTGGTGAAATAGATGTTTTAGGGTTGTTGTTTTGCGTTTTTGGGCGTTTTTGGGTCATTCTGAGCAGTCACCATGAAGAAGTAAAGCGTGCTGGGACCATGCTTTAAAAGGCCCCCGTCTCCCAGGCTCTAATGTATTGGCTCTGTAGTCATTACTAAACACTGGGAAACTGCTACTTGTCTAAAGTATGTGATATCAAAAACACAAGGGAAATCTAATGGGAAAAACTGGGTCTTCAGGGAAATAAGTCGAATTTATTTATTTATTTATTTTTTTTTTTCACTTTTTAAACTCTTTTTCAAAAGTTTACTTATTTTACAAACTCATCCTACTTTCAATCACTTGTTTGTCATGAGCTCTTTAGTGAGTTATTGTAGCTCCTTTTTGGCATTGGCTGTGTATTTACTGTGTACTTTTTAATATATAAAATAGGAACACACACTGACCCACACAGTGTCATGTGACACTGTGACATAGGCTTTCCCATGATGCATTGGGGTGCAGTTGAATTTTTAAATTTGATTAATATTTGAGGAATTGTGTATGAAGGATTTTTTCTAAGGTATTGTGGTGTTAGTTTGTGGTGAAATAGATGTTTTAGGGTTGTTGTTTTGCGTTTTTGGGCGTTTTTGGGTCATTCTGAGCAGTCACCATGAAGAAGTAAAGCGTGCTGGGACCATGCTTTAAAAGGCCCCCGTCTCCCAGGCTCTAATGTATTGGCTCTGTAGTCATTACTAAACACTGGGAAACTGCTACTTGTCTAAAGTATGTGATATCAAAAACACAAGGGAAATCTAATGGGAAAAACTGGGTCTTCAGGGAAATAAGTCGAATTTATTTATTTATTTATTTTTTTTTTTTTCACTTTTTAAACTCTTTTTCAAAAGTTTACTTATTTTACAAACTCATCCTACTTTCAATCACTTGTTTGTCATGAGCTCTTTAGTGAGTTATTGTAGCTCCTTTTTGGCATTGGCTGTGTATTTACTGTGTACTTTTTAATATATAAAATAGGAACACACACTGACCCACACAGTGTCATGTGACACTGTGACATAGGCTTTCCCATGATGCATTGGGGTGCAGTTGAATTTTTAAATTTGATTAATATTTGAGGAATTGTGTATGAAGGATTTTTTCTAAGGTATTGTGGTGTTAGTTTGTGGTGAAATAGATGTTTTAGGGTTGTTGTTTTGCGTTTTTGGGCGTTTTTTGGTCATTCTGAGCAGTCACCATGAAGAAGTAAAGCGTGCTGGGACCATGCTTTAAAAGGCCCCCGTCTCCCAGGCTCTAATGTATTGGCTCTGTAGTCATTACTAAACACTGGGAAACTGCTACTTGTCTAAAGTATGTGATATCAAAAACACAAGGGAAATCTAATGGGAAAAACTGGGTCTTCAGGGAAATAAGTCGAATTTATTTATTTATTTATTTATTTTTTTTCAGTTTTTAAACTCTTTTTCAAAAGTTTACTTATTTTACAAACTCATCCTACTTTCAATCACTTGTTTGTCATGAGCTCTTTAGTGAGTTATTGTAGCTCCTTTTTGGCATTGGCTGTGTATTTACTGTGTACTTTTTAATATATAAAATAGGAACACACACTGACCCACACAGTGTCATGTGACACTGTGACATAGGCTTTCCCATGATGCATTGGGGTGCAGTTGAATTTTTAAATTTGATTAATATTTGAGGAATTGTGTATGAAGGATTTTTTCTAAGGTATTGTGGTGTTAGTTTGTGGTGAAATAGATGTTTTAGGGTTGTTGTTTTGCGTTTTTGGGCGTTTTTGGGTCATTCTGAGCAGTCACCATGAAGAAGTAAAGCGTGCTGGGACCATGCTTTAAAAGGCCCCCGTCTCCCAGGCTCTAATGTATTGGCTCTGTAGTCATTACTAAACACTGGGAAACTGCTACTTGTCTAAAGTATGTGATATCAAAAACACAAGGGAAATCTAATGGGAAAAACTGGGTCTTCAGGGAAATAAGTCGAATTTATTTATTTATTTATTATTTTTTTTTTCACTTTTTAATCTCTTTTACAAAAGTTTACTTATTTTACAAACTCATCCTACTTTCAATCACTTGTTTGTCATGAGCTCTTTAGTGAGTTATTGTAGCTCCTTTTTGGCATTGGCTGTGTATTTACTGTGTACTTTTTAATATATAAAATAGGAACACACACTGACCCACACAGTGTCATGTGACACTGTGACATAGGCTTTCCCATGATGCATTGGGGTGCAGTTGAATTTTTAAATTTGATTAATATTTGAGGAATTGTGTATGAAGGATTTTTTCTAAGGTATTGTGGTGTTAGTTTGTGGTGAAATAGATGTTTTAGGGTTGTTGTTTTGCGTTTTTGGGCGTTTTTTGGTCATTCTGAGCAGTCACCATGAAGAAGTAAAGCGTGCTGGGACCATGCTTTAAAAGGCCCCCGTCTCCCAGGCTCTAATGTATTGGCTCTGTAGTCATTACTAAACACTGGGAAACTGCTACTTGTCTAAAGTATGTGATATCAAAAACACAAGGGAAATCTAATGGGAAAAACTGGGTCTTCAGGGAAATAAGTCGAATTTATTTATTTATTTTTTTTTTTTTTTCACTTTTTAAACTCTTTTTCAAAAGTTTACTTATTTTACAAACTCATCCTACTTTCAATCACTTGTTTGTCATGAGCTCTTTAGTGAGTTATTGTAGCTCCTTTTTGGCATTGGCTGTGTATTTACTGTGTACTTTTTAATATATAAAATAGGAACACACACTGACCCACACAGTGTCATGTGACACTGTGACATAGGCTTTCCCATGATGCATTGGGGTGCAGTTGAATTTTTAAATTTGATTAATATTTGAGGAATTGTGTATGAAGGATTTTTTCTAAGGTATTGTGGTGTTAGTTTGTGGTGAAATAGATGTTTTAGGGTTGTTGTTTTGCGTTTTTGGGCGTTTTTGGGTCATTCTGAGCAGTCACCATGAAGAAGTAAAGCGTGCTGGGACCATGCTTTAAAAGGCCCCCGTCTCCCAGGCTCTAATGTATTGGCTCTGTAGTCATTACTAAACACTGGGAAACTGCTACTTGTCTAAAGTATGTGATATCAAAAACACAAGGGAAATCTAATGGGAAAAACTGGGTCTTCAGGGAAATAAGTCGAATTTATTTATTTATTTATTATTTTTTTTTTCACTTTTTAATCTCTTTTACAAAAGTTTACTTATTTTACAAAATCATCCTACTTTCAATCACTTGTTTGTCATGAGCTCTTTAGTGAGTTATTGTAGCTCCTTTTTGGCATTGGCTGTGTATTTACTGTGTACTTTTTAATATATAAAATAGGAACACACACTGACCCACACAGTGTCATGTGACACTGTGACATAGGCTTTCCCATGATGCATTGGGGTGCAGTTGAATTTTTAAATTTGATTAATATTTGAGGAATTGTGTATGAAGGATTTTTTCTAAGGTATTGTGGTGTTAGTTTGTGGTGAAATAGATGTTTTAGGGTTGTTGTTTTGCGTTTTTGGGCGTTTTTCGGTCATTCTGAGCAGTCACCATGAAGAAGTAAAGCGTGCTGGGACCATGCTTTAAAAGGCCCCCGTCTCCCAGGCTCTAATGTATTGGCTCTGTAGTCATTACTAAACACTGGGAAACTGCTACTTGTCTAAAGTATGTGATATCAAAAACACAAGGGAAATCTAATGGGAAAAACTGGGTCTTCAGGGAAATAAGTCGAATTTATTTATTTATTTATTATTTTTTTTTTCACTTTTTAATCTCTTTTACAAAAGTTTACTTATTTTACAAACTCATCCTACTTTCAATCACTTGTTTGTCATGAGCTCTTTAGTGAGTTATTGTAGCTCCTTTTTGGCATTGGCTGTGTATTTACTGTGTACTTTTTAATATATAAAATAGGAACACACACTGACCCACACAGTGTCATGTGACACTGTGACATAGGCTTTCCCATGATGCATTGGGGTGCAGTTGAATTTTTAAATTTGATTAATATTTGAGGAATTGTGTATGAAGGATTTTTTCTAAGGTATTGTGGTGTTAGTTTGTGGTGAAATAGATGTTTTAGGGTTGTTGTTTTGCGTTTTTGGGCGTTTTTGGGTCATTCTGAGCAGTCACCATGAAGAAGTAAAGCGTGCTGGGACCATGCTTTAAAAGGCCCCCGTCTCCCAGGCTCTAATGTATTGGCTCTGTAGTCATTACTAAACACTGGGAAACTGCTACTTGTCTAAAGTATGTGATATCAAAAACACAAGGGAAATCTAATGGGAAAAACTGGGTCTTCAGGGAAATAAGTCGAATTTATTTATTTATTTTTTTTTTTTTTCACTTTTTAAACTCTTTTTCAAAAGTTTACTTATTTTACAAACTCATCCTACTTTCAATCACTTGTTTGTCATGAGCTCTTTAGTGAGTTATTGTAGCTCCTTTTTGGCATTGGCTGTGTATTTACTGTGTACTTTTTAATATATAAAATAGGAACACACACTGACCCACACAGTGTCATGTGACACTGTGACATAGGCTTTCCCATGATGCATTGGGGTGCAGTTGAATTTTTAAATTTGATTAATATTTGAGGAATTGTGTATGAAGGATTTTTTCTAAGGTATTGTGGTGTTAGTTTGTGGTGAAATAGATGTTTTAGGGTTGTTGTTTTGCGTTTTTGGGCGTTTTTGGGTCATTCTGAGCAGTCACCATGAAGAAGTAAAGCGTGCTGGGACCATGCTTTAAAAGGCCCCCGTCTCCCAGGCTCTAATGTATTGGCTCTGTAGTCATTACTAAACACTGGGAAACTGCTACTTGTCTAAAGTATGTGATATCAAAAACACAAGGGAAATCTAATGGGAAAAACTGGGTCTTCAGGGAAATAAGTCGAATTTATTTATTTATTTATTTTTTTTTTTCACTTTTTAATCTCTTTTTCAAAAGTTTACTTATTTTACAAAATCATCCTACTTTCAATCACTTGTTTGTCATGAGCTCTTTAGTGAGTTATTGTAGCTCCTTTTTGGCATTGGCTGTGTATTTACTGTGTACTTTTTAATATATAAAATAGGAACACACACTGACCCACACAGTGTCATGTGACACTGTGACATAGGCTTTCCCATGATGCATTGGGGTGCAGTTGAATTTTTAAATTTGATTAATATTTGAGGAATTGTGTATGAAGGATTTTTTCTAAGGTATTGTGGTGTTAGTTTGTGGTGAAATAGATGTTTTAGGGTTGTTGTTTTGCGTTTTTGGGCGTTTTTGGGTCATTCTGAGCAGTCACCATGAAGAAGTAAAGCGTGCTGGGACCATGCTTTAAAAGGCCCCCGTCTCCCAGGCTCTAATGTATTGGCTCTGTAGTCATTACTAAACACTGGGAAACTGCTACTTGTCTAAAGTATGTGATATCAAAAACACAAGGGAAATCTAATGGGAAAAACTGGGTCTTCAGGGAAATAAGTCGAATTTATTTATTTATTTATTTTTTTTTTTTCACTTTTTAATCTCTTTTTCAAAAGTTTACTTATTTTACAAAATCATCCTACTTTCAATCACTTGTTTGTCATGAGCTCTTTAGTGAGTTATTGTAGCTCCTTTTTGGCATTGGCTGTGTATTTACTGTGTACTTTTTAATATATAAAATAGGAACACACACTGACCCACACAGTGTCATGTGACACTGTGACATAGGCTTTCCCATGATGCATTGGGGTGCAGTTGAATTTTTAAATTTGATTAATATTTGAGGAATTGTGTATGAAGGATTTTTTCTAAGGTATTGTGGTGTTAGTTTGTGGTGAAATAGATGTTTTAGGGTTGTTGTTTTGCGTTTTTGGGCGTTTTTGGGTCATTCTGAGCAGTCACCATGAAGAAGTAAAGCGTGCTGGGACCATGCTTTAAAAGGCCCCCGTCTCCCAGGCTCTAATGTATTGGCTCTGTAGTCATTACTAAACACTGGGAAACTGCTACTTGTCTAAAGTATGTGATATCAAAAACACAAGGGAAATCTAATGGGAAAAACTGGGTCTTCAGGGAAATAAGTCGAATTTATTTATTTATTATTTTTTTTTTTTTTCACTTTTTAAACTCTTTTTCAAAAGTTTGCTTATTTTACAAACTCATCCTACTTTCAATCACTTGTTTGTCATGAGCTCTTTAGTGAGTTATTGTAGCTCCTTTTTGGCATTGGCTGTGTATTTACTGTGTACTTTTTAATATATAAAATAGGAACACACACTGACCCACACAGTGTCATGTGACACTGTGACATAGGCTTTCCCATGATGCATTGGGGTGCAGTTGAATTTTTAAATTTGATTAATATTTGAGGAATTGTGTATGAAGGATTTTTTCTAAGGTATTGTGGTGTTAGTTTGTGGTGAAATAGATGTTTTAGGGTTGTTGTTTTGCGTTTTTGGGCGTTTTTGGGTCATTCTGAGCAGTCACCATGAAGAAGTAAAGCGTGCTGGGACCATGCTTTAAAAGGCCCCCGTCTCCCAGGCTCTAATGTATTGGCTCTGTAGTCATTACTAAACACTGGGAAACTGCTACTTGTCTAAAGTATGTGATATCAAAAACACAAGGGAAATCTAATGGGAAAAACTGGGTCTTCAGGGAAATAAGTCGAATTTATTTATTTATTATTTTTTTTTTCACTTTTTAATCTCTTTTACAAAAGTTTACTTATTTTACAAAATCATCCTACTTTCAATCACTTGTTTGTCATGAGCTCTTTAGTGAGTTATTGTAGCTCCTTTTTGGCATTGGCTGTGTATTTACTGTGTACTTTTTAATATATAAAATAGGAACACACACTGACCCACACAGTGTCATGTGACACTGTGACATAGGCTTTCCCATGATGCATTGGGGTGCAGTTGAATTTTTAAATTTGATTAATATTTGAGGAATTGTGTATGAAGGATTTTTTCTAAGGTATTGTGGTGTTAGTTTGTGGTGAAATAGATGTTTTAGGGTTGTTGTTTTGCGTTTTTGGGCGTTTTTGGGTCATTCTGAGCAGTCACCATGAAGAAGTAAAGCGTGCTGGGACCATGCTTTAAAAGGCCCCCGTCTCCCAGGCTCTAATGTATTGGCTCTGTAGTCATTACTAAACACTGGGAAACTGCTACTTGTCTAAAGTATGTGATATCAAAAACACAAGGGAAATCTAATGGGAAAAACTGGGTCTTCAGGGAAATAAGTCGAATTTATTTATTTATTTATTTTTTTTTTTTCACTTTTTAATCTCTTTTTCAAAAGTTTACTTATTTTACAAAATCATCCTACTTTCAATCACTTGTTTGTCATGAGCTCTTTAGTGAGTTATTGTAGCTCCTTTTTGGCATTGGCTGTGTATTTACTGTGTACTTTTTAATATATAAAATAGGAACACACACTGACCCACACAGTGTCATGTGACACTGTGACATAGGCTTTCCCATGATGCATTGGGGTGCAGTTGAATTTTTAAATTTGATTAATATTTGAGGAATTGTGTATGAAGGATTTTTTCTAAGGTATTGTGGTGTTAGTTTGTGGTGAAATAGATGTTTTAGGGTTGTTGTTTTGCGTTTTTGGGCGTTTTTGGGTCATTCTGAGCAGTCACCATGAAGAAGTAAAGCGTGCTGGGACCATGCTTTAAAAGGCCCCCGTCTCCCAGGCTCTAATGTATTGGCTCTGTAGTCATTACTAAACACTGGGAAACTGCTACTTGTCTAAAGTATGTGATATCAAAAACACAAGGGAAATCTAATGGGAAAAACTGGGTCTTCAGGGAAATAAGTCGAATTTATTTATTTATTATTTTTTTTTTTTTCACTTTTTAAACTCTTTTTCAAAAGTTTACTTATTTTACAAACTCATCCTACTTTCAATCACTTGTTTGTCATGAGCTCTTTAGTGAGTTATTGTAGCTCCTTTTTGGCATTGGCTGTGTATTTACTGTGTACTTTTTAATATATAAAATAGGAACACACACTGACCCACACAGTGTCATGTGACACTGTGACATAGGCTTTCCCATGATGCATTGGGGTGCAGTTGAATTTTTAAATTTGATTAATATTTGAGGAATTGTGTATGAAGGATTTTTTCTAAGGTATTGTGGTGTTAGTTTGTGGTGAAATAGATGTTTTAGGGTTGTTGTTTTGCGTTTTTGGGCGTTTTTGGGTCATTCTGAGCAGTCACCATGAAGAAGTAAAGCGTGCTGGGACCATGCTTTAAAAGGCCCCCGTCTCCCAGGCTCTAATGTATTGGCTCTGTAGTCATTACTAAACACTGGGAAACTGCTACTTGTCTAAAGTATGTGATATCAAAAACACAAGGGAAATCTAATGGGAAAAACTGGGTCTTCAGGGAAATAAGTCGAATTTATTTATTTATTATTTTTTTTTTCACTTTTTAATCTCTTTTACAAAAGTTTACTTATTTTACAAAATCATCCTACTTTCAATCACTTGTTTGTCATGAGCTCTTTAGTGAGTTATTGTAGCTCCTTTTTGGCATTGGCTGTGTATTTACTGTGTACTTTTTAATATATAAAATAGGAACACACACTGACCCACACAGTGTCATGTGACACTGTGACATAGGCTTTCCCATGATGCATTGGGGTGCAGTTGAATTTTTAAATTTGATTAATATTTGAGGAATTGTGTATGAAGGATTTTTTCTAAGGTATTGTGGTGTTAGTTTGTGGTGAAATAGATGTTTTAGGGTTGTTGTTTTGCGTTTTTGGGCGTTTTTGGGTCATTCTGAGCAGTCACCATGAAGAAGTAAAGCGTGCTGGGACCATGCTTTAAAAGGCCCCCGTCTCCCAGGCTCTAATGTATTGGCTCTGTAGTCATTACTAAACACTGGGAAACTGCTACTTGTCTAAAGTATGTGATATCAAAAACACAAGGGAAATCTAATGGGAAAAACTGGGTCTTCAGGGAAATAAGTCGAATTTATTTATTTATTTATTTTTTTTTTTTCACTTTTTAATCTCTTTTTCAAAAGTTTACTTATTTTACAAAATCATCCTACTTTCAATCACTTGTTTGTCATGAGCTCTTTAGTGAGTTATTGTAGCTCCTTTTTGGCATTGGCTGTGTATTTACTGTGTACTTTTTAATATATAAAATAGGAACACACACTGACCCACACAGTGTCATGTGACACTGTGACATAGGCTTTCCCATGATGCATTGGGGTGCAGTTGAATTTTTAAATTTGATTAATATTTGAGGAATTGTGTATGAAGGATTTTTTCTAAGGTATTGTGGTGTTAGTTTGTGGTGAAATAGATGTTTTAGGGTTGTTGTTTTGCGTTTTTGGGCGTTTTTGGGTCATTCTGAGCAGTCACCATGAAGAAGTAAAGCGTGCTGGGACCATGCTTTAAAAGGCCCCCGTCTCCCAGGCTCTAATGTATTGGCTCTGTAGTCATTACTAAACACTGGGAAACTGCTACTTGTCTAAAGTATGTGATATCAAAAACACAAGGGAAATCTAATGGGAAAAACTGGGTCTTCAGGGAAATAAGTCGAATTTATTTATTTATTTATTTTTTTTTTTCACTTTTTAAACTCTTTTTCAAAAGTTTACTTATTTTACAAACTCATCCTACTTTCAATCACTTGTTTGTCATGAGCTCTTTAGTGAGTTATTGTAGCTCCTTTTTGGCATTGGCTGTGTATTTACTGTGTACTTTTTAATATATAAAATAGGAACACACACTGACCCACACAGTGTCATGTGACACTGTGACATAGGCTTTCCCATGATGCATTGGGGTGCAGTTGAATTTTTAAATTTGATTAATATTTGAGGAATTGTGTATGAAGGATTTTTTCTAAGGTATTGTGGTGTTAGTTTGTGGTGAAATAGATGTTTTAGGGTTGTTGTTTTGCGTTTTTGGGCGTTTTTGGGTCATTCTGAGCAGTCACCATGAAGAAGTAAAGCGTGCTGGGACCATGCTTTAAAAGGCCCCCGTCTCCCAGGCTCTAATGTATTGGCTCTGTAGTCATTACTAAACACTGGGAAACTGCTACTTGTCTAAAGTATGTGATATCAAAAACACAAGGGAAATCTAATGGGAAAAACTGGGTCTTCAGGGAAATAAGTCGAATTTATTTATTTATTTATTATTATTTTTTTTCACTTTTTAATCTCTTTTACAAAAGTTTACTTATTTTACAAACTCATCCTACTTTCAATCACTTGTTTGTCATGAGCTCTTTAGTGAGTTATTGTAGCTCCTTTTTGGCATTGGCTGTGTATTTACTGTGTACTTTTTAATATATAAAATAGGAACACACACTGACCCACACAGTGTCATGTGACACTGTGACATAGGCTTTCCCATGATGCATTGGGGTGCAGTTGAATTTTTAAATTTGATTAATATTTGAGGAATTGTGTATGAAGGATTTTTTCTAAGGTATTGTGGTGTTAGTTTGTGGTGAAATAGATGTTTTAGGGTTGTTGTTTTGCGTTTTTGGGCGTTTTTGGGTCATTCTGAGCAGTCACCATGAAGAAGTAAAGCGTGCTGGGACCATGCTTTAAAAGGCCCCCGTCTCCCAGGCTCTAATGTATTGGCTCTGTAGTCATTACTAAACACTGGGAAACTGCTACTTGTCTAAAGTATGTGATATCAAAAACACAAGGGAAATCTAATGGGAAAAACTGGGTCTTCAGGGAAATAAGTCGAATTTATTTATTTATTTTTTTTTTTTTTCACTTTTTAAACTCTTTTTCAAAAGTTTACTTATTTTACAAACTCATCCTACTTTCAATCACTTGTTTGTCATGAGCTCTTTAGTGAGTTATTGTAGCTCCTTTTTGGCATTGGCTGTGTATTTACTGTGTACTTTTTAATATATAAAATAGGAACACACACTGACCCACACAGTGTCATGTGACACTGTGACATAGGCTTTCCCATGATGCATTGGGGTGCAGTTGAATTTTTAAATTTGATTAATATTTGAGGAATTGTGTATGAAGGATTTTTTCTAAGGTATTGTGGTGTTAGTTTGTGGTGAAATAGATGTTTTAGGGTTGTTGTTTTGCGTTTTTGGGCGTTTTTGGGTCATTCTGAGCAGTCACCATGAAGAAGTAAAGCGTGCTGGGACCATGCTTTAAAAGGCCCCCGTCTCCCAGGCTCTAATGTATTGGCTCTGTAGTCATTACTAAACACTGGGAAACTGCTACTTGTCTAAAGTATGTGATATCAAAAACACAAGGGAAATCTAATGGGAAAAACTGGGTCTTCAGGGAAATAAGTCGAATTTATTTATTTATTTATTTTTTTTTTTCACTTTTTAAACTCTTTTTCAAAAGTTTACTTATTTTACAAACTCATCCTACTTTCAATCACTTGTTTGTCATGAGCTCTTTAGTGAGTTATTGTAGCTCCTTTTTGGCATTGGCTGTGTATTTACTGTGTACTTTTTAATATATAAAATAGGAACACACACTGACCCACACAGTGTCATGTGACACTGTGACATAGGCTTTCCCATGATGCATTGGGGTGCAGTTGAATTTTTAAATTTGATTAATATTTGAGGAATTGTGTATGAAGGATTTTTTCTAAGGTATTGTGGTGTTAGTTTGTGGTGAAATAGATGTTTTAGGGTTGTTGTTTTGCGTTTTTGGGCGTTTTTGGGTCATTCTGAGCAGTCACCATGAAGAAGTAAAGCGTGCTGGGACCATGCTTTAAAAGGCCCCCGTCTCCCAGGCTCTAATGTATTGGCTCTGTAGTCATTACTAAACACTGGGAAACTGCTACTTGTCTAAAGTATGTGATATCAAAAACACAAGGGAAATCTAATGGGAAAAACTGGGTCTTCAGGGAAATAAGTCGAATTTATTTATTTATTTATTATTATTTTTTTCACTTTTTAATCTCTTTTACAAAAGTTTACTTATTTTACAAACTCATCCTACTTTCAATCACTTGTTTGTCATGAGCTCTTTAGTGAGTTATTGTAGCTCCTTTTTGGCATTGGCTGTGTATTTACTGTGTACTTTTTAATATATAAAATAGGAACACACACTGACCCACACAGTGTCATGTGACACTGTGACATAGGCTTTCCCATGATGCATTGGGGTGCAGTTGAATTTTTAAATTTGATTAATATTTGAGGAATTGTGTATGAAGGATTTTTTCTAAGGTATTGTGGTGTTAGTTTGTGGTGAAATAGATGTTTTAGGGTTGTTGTTTTGCGTTTTTGGGCGTTTTTGGGTCATTCTGAGCAGTCACCATGAAGAAGTAAAGCGTGCTGGGACCATGCTTTAAAAGGCCCCCGTCTCCCAGGCTCTAATGTATTGGCTCTGTAGTCATTACTAAACACTGGGAAACTGCTACTTGTCTAAAGTATGTGATATCAAAAACACAAGGGAAATCTAATGGGAAAAACTGGGTCTTCAGGGAAATAAGTCGAATTTATTTATTTATTTTTTTTTTTTTTCACTTTTTAAACTCTTTTTCAAAAGTTTACTTATTTTACAAACTCATCCTACTTTCAATCACTTGTTTGTCATGAGCTCTTTAGTGAGTTATTGTAGCTCCTTTTTGGCATTGGCTGTGTATTTACTGTGTACTTTTTAATATATAAAATAGGAACACACACTGACCCACACAGTGTCATGTGACACTGTGACATAGGCTTTCCCATGATGCATTGGGGTGCAGTTGAATTTTTAAATTTGATTAATATTTGAGGAATTGTGTATGAAGGATTTTTTCTAAGGTATTGTGGTGTTAGTTTGTGGTGAAATAGATGTTTTAGGGTTGTTGTTTTGCGTTTTTGGGCGTTTTTGGGTCATTCTGAGCAGTCACCATGAAGAAGTAAAGCGTGCTGGGACCATGCTTTAAAAGGCCCCCGTCTCCCAGGCTCTAATGTATTGGCTCTGTAGTCATTACTAAACACTGGGAAACTGCTACTTGTCTAAAGTATGTGATATCAAAAACACAAGGGAAATCTAATGGGAAAAACTGGGTCTTCAGGGAAATAAGTCGAATTTATTTATTTATTTATTTTTTTTTTTCACTTTTTAAACTCTTTTTCAAAAGTTTACTTATTTTACAAACTCATCCTACTTTCAATCACTTGTTTGTCATGAGCTCTTTAGTGAGTTATTGTAGCTCCTTTTTGGCATTGGCTGTGTATTTACTGTGTACTTTTTAATATATAAAATAGGAACACACACTGACCCACACAGTGTCATGTGACACTGTGACATAGGCTTTCCCATGATGCATTGGGGTGCAGTTGAATTTTTAAATTTGATTAATATTTGAGGAATTGTGTATGAAGGATTTTTTCTAAGGTATTGTGGTGTTAGTTTGTGGTGAAATAGATGTTTTAGGGTTGTTGTTTTGCGTTTTTGGGCGTTTTTGGGTCATTCTGAGCAGTCACCATGAAGAAGTAAAGCGTGCTGGGACCATGCTTTAAAAGGCCCCCGTCTCCCAGGCTCTAATGTATTGGCTCTGTAGTCATTACTAAACACTGGGAAACTGCTACTTGTCTAAAGTATGTGATATCAAAAACACAAGGGAAATCTAATGGGAAAAACTGGGTCTTCAGGGAAATAAGTCGAATTTATTTATTTATTTATTATTATTTTTTTCACTTTTTAATCTCTTTTACAAAAGTTTACTTATTTTACAAACTCATCCTACTTTCAATCACTTGTTTGTCATGAGCTCTTTAGTGAGTTATTGTAGCTCCTTTTTGGCATTGGCTGTGTATTTACTGTGTACTTTTTAATATATAAAATAGGAACACACACTGACCCACACAGTGTCATGTGACACTGTGACATAGGCTTTCCCATGATGCATTGGGGTGCAGTTGAATTTTTAAATTTGATTAATATTTGAGGAATTGTGTATGAAGGATTTTTTCTAAGGTATTGTGGTGTTAGTTTGTGGTGAAATAGATGTTTTAGGGTTGTTGTTTTGCGTTTTTGGGCGTTTTTGGGTCATTCTGAGCAGTCACCATGAAGAAGTAAAGCGTGCTGGGACCATGCTTTAAAAGGCCCCCGTCTCCCAGGCTCTAATGTATTGGCTCTGTAGTCATTACTAAACACTGGGAAACTGCTACTTGTCTAAAGTATGTGATATCAAAAACACAAGGGAAATCTAATGGGAAAAACTGGGTCTTCAGGGAAATAAGTCGAATTTATTTATTTATTTTTTTTTTTTTTCACTTTTTAAACTCTTTTTCAAAAGTTTACTTATTTTACAAACTCATCCTACTTTCAATCACTTGTTTGTCATGAGCTCTTTAGTGAGTTATTGTAGCTCCTTTTTGGCATTGGCTGTGTATTTACTGTGTACTTTTTAATATATAAAATAGGAACACACACTGACCCACACAGTGTCATGTGACACTGTGACATAGGCTTTCCCATGATGCATTGGGGTGCAGTTGAATTTTTAAATTTGATTAATATTTGAGGAATTGTGTATGAAGGATTTTTTCTAAGGTATTGTGGTGTTAGTTTGTGGTGAAATAGATGTTTTAGGGTTGTTGTTTTGCGTTTTTGGGCGTTTTTGGGTCATTCTGAGCAGTCACCATGAAGAAGTAAAGCGTGCTGGGACCATGCTTTAAAAGGCCCCCGTCTCCCAGGCTCTAATGTATTGGCTCTGTAGTCATTACTAAACACTGGGAAACTGCTACTTGTCTAAAGTATGTGATATCAAAAACACAAGGGAAATCTAATGGGAAAAACTGGGTCTTCAGGGAAATAAGTCGAATTTATTTATTTATTTATTTTTTTTTTTCACTTTTTAAACTCTTTTTCAAAAGTTTACTTATTTTACAAACTCATCCTACTTTCAATCACTTGTTTGTCATGAGCTCTTTAGTGAGTTATTGTAGCTCCTTTTTGGCATTGGCTGTGTATTTACTGTGTACTTTTTAATATATAAAATAGGAACACACACTGACCCACACAGTGTCATGTGACACTGTGACATAGGCTTTCCCATGATGCATTGGGGTGCAGTTGAATTTTTAAATTTGATTAATATTTGAGGAATTGTGTATGAAGGATTTTTTCTAAGGTATTGTGGTGTTAGTTTGTGGTGAAATAGATGTTTTAGGGTTGTTGTTTTGCGTTTTTGGGCGTTTTTGGGTCATTCTGAGCAGTCACCATGAAGAAGTAAAGCGTGCTGGGACCATGCTTTAAAAGGCCCCCGTCTCCCAGGCTCTAATGTATTGGCTCTGTAGTCATTACTAAACACTGGGAAACTGCTACTTGTCTAAAGTATGTGATATCAAAAACACAAGGGAAATCTAATGGGAAAAACTGGGTCTTCAGGGAAATAAGTCGAATTTATTTATTTATTTTTTTTTTTTTTTCACTTTTTAAACTCTTTTTCAAAAGTTTACTTATTTTACAAACTCATCCTACTTTCAATCACTTGTTTGTCATGAGCTCTTTAGTGAGTTATTGTAGCTCCTTTTTGGCATTGGCTGTGTATTTACTGTGTACTTTTTAATATATAAAATAGGAACACACACTGACCCACACAGTGTCATGTGACACTGTGACATAGGCTTTCCCATGATGCATTGGGGTGCAGTTGAATTTTTAAATTTGATTAATATTTGAGGAATTGTGTATGAAGGATTTTTTCTAAGGTATTGTGGTGTTAGTTTGTGGTGAAATAGATGTTTTAGGGTTGTTGTTTTGCGTTTTTGGGCGTTTTTGGGTCATTCTGAGCAGTCACCATGAAGAAGTAAAGCGTGCTGGGACCATGCTTTAAAAGGCCCCTGTCTCCCAGGCTCTAATGTATTGGCTCTGTAGTCATTACTAAACACTGGGAAACTGCTACTTGTCTAAAGTATGTGATATCAAAAACACAAGGGAAATCTAATGGGAAAAACTGGGTCTTCAGGGAAATAAGTCGAATTTATTTATTTATTTATTTTTTTTTTTCACTTTTTAAACTCTTTTTCAAAAGTTTACTTATTTTACAAACTCATCCTACTTTCAATCACTTGTTTGTCATGAGCTCTTTAGTGAGTTATTGTAGCTCCTTTTTGGCATTGGCTGTGTATTTACTGTGTACTTTTTAATATATAAAATAGGAACACACACTGACCCACACAGTGTCATGTGACACTGTGACATAGGCTTTCCCATGATGCATTGGGGTGCAGTTGAATTTTTAAATTTGATTAATATTTGAGGAATTGTGTATGAAGGATTTTTTCTAAGGTATTGTGGTGTTAGTTTGTGGTGAAATAGATGTTTTAGGGTTGTTGTTTTGCGTTTTTGGGCGTTTTTGGGTCATTCTGAGCAGTCACCATGAAGAAGTAAAGCGTGCTGGGACCATGCTTTAAAAGGCCCCCGTCTCCCAGGCTCTAATGTATTGGCTCTGTAGTCATTACTAAACACTGGGAAACTGCTACTTGTCTAAAGTATGTGATATCAAAAACACAAGGGAAATCTAATGGGAAAAACTGGGTCTTCAGGGAAATAAGTCGAATTTATTTATTTATTTATTATTTTTTTTTTCACTTTTTAATCTCTTTTACAAAAGTTTACTTATTTTACAAACTCATCCTACTTTCAATCACTTGTTTGTCATGAGCTCTTTAGTGAGTTATTGTAGCTCCTTTTTGGCATTGGCTGTGTATTTACTGTGTACTTTTTAATATATAAAATAGGAACACACACTGACCCACACAGTGTCATGTGACACTGTGACATAGGCTTTCCCATGATGCATTGGGGTGCAGTTGAATTTTTAAATTTGATTAATATTTGAGGAATTGTGTATGAAGGATTTTTTCTAAGGTATTGTGGTGTTAGTTTGTGGTGAAATAGATGTTTTAGGGTTGTTGTTTTGCGTTTTTGGGCGTTTTTGGGTCATTCTGAGCAGTCACCATGAAGAAGTAAAGCGTGCTGGGACCATGCTTTAAAAGGCCCCCGTCTCCCAGGCTCTAATGTATTGGCTCTGTAGTCATTACTAAACACTGGGAAACTGCTACTTGTCTAAAGTATGTGATATCAAAAACACAAGGGAAATCTAATGGGAAAAACTGGGTCTTCAGGGAAATAAGTCGAATTTATTTATTTATTTTTTTTTTTTTTCACTTTTTAAACTCTTTTTCAAAAGTTTACTTATTTTACAAACTCATCCTACTTTCAATCACTTGTTTGTCATGAGCTCTTTAGTGAGTTATTGTAGCTCCTTTTTGGCATTGGCTGTGTATTTACTGTGTACTTTTTAATATATAAAATAGGAACACACACTGACCCACACAGTGTCATGTGACACTGTGACATAGGCTTTCCCATGATGCATTGGGGTGCAGTTGAATTTTTAAATTTGATTAATATTTGAGGAATTGTGTATGAAGGATTTTTTCTAAGGTATTGTGGTGTTAGTTTGTGGTGAAATAGATGTTTTAGGGTTGTTGTTTTGCGTTTTTGGGCGTTTTTGGGTCATTCTGAGCAGTCACCATGAAGAAGTAAAGCGTGCTGGGACCATGCTTTAAAAGGCCCCCGTCTCCCAGGCTCTAATGTATTGGCTCTGTAGTCATTACTAAACACTGGGAAACTGCTACTTGTCTAAAGTATGTGATATCAAAAACACAAGGGAAATCTAATGGGAAAAACTGGGTCTTCAGGGAAATAAGTCGAATTTATTTATTTATTTATTATTTTTTTTTTCACTTTTTAATCTCTTTTACAAAAGTTTACTTATTTTACAAAATCATCCTACTTTCAATCACTTGTTTGTCATGAGCTCTTTAGTGAGTTATTGTAGCTCCTTTTTGGCATTGGCTGTGTATTTACTGTGTACTTTTTAATATATAAAATAGGAACACACACTGACCCACACAGTGTCATGTGACACTGTGACATAGGCTTTCCCATGATGCATTGGGGTGCAGTTGAATTTTTAAATTTGATTAATATTTGAGGAATTGTGTATGAAGGATTTTTTCTAAGGTATTGTGGTGTTAGTTTGTGGTGAAATAGATGTTTTAGGGTTGTTGTTTTGCGTTTTTGGGCGTTTTTGGGTCATTCTGAGCAGTCACCATGAAGAAGTAAAGCGTGCTGGGACCATGCTTTAAAAGGCCCCCGTCTCCCAGGCTCTAATGTATTGGCTCTGTAGTCATTACTAAACACTGGGAAACTGCTACTTGTCTAAAGTATGTGATATCAAAAACACAAGGGAAATCTAATGGGAAAAACTGGGTCTTCAGGGAAATAAGTCGAATTTATTTATTTATTTATTATTTTTTTTTTCACTTTTTAATCTCTTTTACAAAAGTTTACTTATTTTACAAACTCATCCTACTTTCAATCACTTGTTTGTCATGAGCTCTTTAGTGAGTTATTGTAGCTCCTTTTTGGCATTGGCTGTGTATTTACTGTGTACTTTTTAATATATAAAATAGGAACACACACTGACCCACACAGTGTCATGTGACACTGTGACATAGGCTTTCCCATGATGCATTGGGGTGCAGTTGAATTTTTAAATTTGATTAATATTTGAGGAATTGTGTATGAAGGATTTTTTCTAAGGTATTGTGGTGTTAGTTTGTGGTGAAATAGATGTTTTAGGGTTGTTGTTTTGCGTTTTTGGGCGTTTTTTGGTCATTCTGAGCAGTCACCATGAAGAAGTAAAGCGTGCTGGGACCATGCTTTAAAAGGCCCCCGTCTCCCAGGCTCTAATGTATTGGCTCTGTAGTCATTACTAAACACTGGGAAACTGCTACTTGTCTAAAGTATGTGATATCAAAAACACAAGGGAAATCTAATGGGAAAAACTGGGTCTTCAGGGAAATAAGTCGAATTTATTTATTTATTATTTTTTTTTTTTCACTTTTTAAACTCTTTTTCAAAAGTTTACTTATTTTACAAACTCATCCTACTTTCAATCACTTGTTTGTCATGAGCTCTTTAGTGAGTTATTGTAGCTCCTTTTTGGCATTGGCTGTGTATTTACTGTGTACTTTTTAATATATAAAATAGGAACACACACTGACCCACACAGTGTCATGTGACACTGTGACATAGGCTTTCCCATGATGCATTGGGGTGCAGTTGAATTTTTAAATTTGATTAATATTTGAGGAATTGTGTATGAAGGATTTTTTCTAAGGTATTGTGGTGTTAGTTTGTGGTGAAATAGATGTTTTAGGGTTGTTGTTTTGCGTTTTTGGGCGTTTTTGGGTCATTCTGAGCAGTCACCATGAAGAAGTAAAGCGTGCTGGGACCATGCTTTAAAAGGCCCCCGTCTCCCAGGCTCTAATGTATTGGCTCTGTAGTCATTACTAAACACTGGGAAACTGCTACTTGTCTAAAGTATGTGATATCAAAAACACAAGGGAAATCTAATGGGAAAAACTGGGTCTTCAGGGAAATAAGTCGAATTTATTTATTTATTTTTTTTTTTTTTTCACTTTTTAAACTCTTTTTCAAAAGTTTACTTATTTTACAAACTCATCCTACTTTCAATCACTTGTTTGTCATGAGCTCTTTAGTGAGTTATTGTAGCTCCTTTTTGGCATTGGCTGTGTATTTACTGTGTACTTTTTAATATATAAAATAGGAACACACACTGACCCACACAGTGTCATGTGACACTGTGACATAGGCTTTCCCATGATGCATTGGGGTGCAGTTGAATTTTTAAATTTGATTAATATTTGAGGAATTGTGTATGAAGGATTTTTTCTAAGGTATTGTGGTGTTAGTTTGTGGTGAAATAGATGTTTTAGGGTTGTTGTTTTGCGTTTTTGGGCGTTTTTGGGTCATTCTGAGCAGTCACCATGAAGAAGTAAAGCGTGCTGGGACCATGCTTTAAAAGGCCCCTGTCTCCCAGGCTCTAATGTATTGGCTCTGTAGTCATTACTAAACACTGGGAAACTGCTACTTGTCTAAAGTATGTGATATCAAAAACACAAGGGAAATCTAATGGGAAAAACTGGGTCTTCAGGGAAATAAGTCGAATTTATTTATTTATTTATTTTTTTTTTTCACTTTTTAAACTCTTTTTCAAAAGTTTACTTATTTTACAAACTCATCCTACTTTCAATCACTTGTTTGTCATGAGCTCTTTAGTGAGTTATTGTAGCTCCTTTTTGGCATTGGCTGTGTATTTACTGTGTACTTTTTAATATATAAAATAGGAACACACACTGACCCACACAGTGTCATGTGACACTGTGACATAGGCTTTCCCATGATGCATTGGGGTGCAGTTGAATTTTTAAATTTGATTAATATTTGAGGAATTGTGTATGAAGGATTTTTTCTAAGGTATTGTGGTGTTAGTTTGTGGTGAAATAGATGTTTTAGGGTTGTTGTTTTGCGTTTTTGGGCGTTTTTGGGTCATTCTGAGCAGTCACCATGAAGAAGTAAAGCGTGCTGGGACCATGCTTTAAAAGGCCCCCGTCTCCCAGGCTCTAATGTATTGGCTCTGTAGTCATTACTAAACACTGGGAAACTGCTACTTGTCTAAAGTATGTGATATCAAAAACACAAGGGAAATCTAATGGGAAAAACTGGGTCTTCAGGGAAATAAGTCGAATTTATTTATTTATTTATTATTTTTTTTTTCACTTTTTAATCTCTTTTACAAAAGTTTACTTATTTTACAAACTCATCCTACTTTCAATCACTTGTTTGTCATGAGCTCTTTAGTGAGTTATTGTAGCTCCTTTTTGGCATTGGCTGTGTATTTACTGTGTACTTTTTAATATATAAAATAGGAACACACACTGACCCACACAGTGTCATGTGACACTGTGACATAGGCTTTCCCATGATGCATTGGGGTGCAGTTGAATTTTTAAATTTGATTAATATTTGAGGAATTGTGTATGAAGGATTTTTTCTAAGGTATTGTGGTGTTAGTTTGTGGTGAAATAGATGTTTTAGGGTTGTTGTTTTGCGTTTTTGGGCGTTTTTGGGTCATTCTGAGCAGTCACCATGAAGAAGTAAAGCGTGCTGGGACCATGCTTTAAAAGGCCCCCGTCTCCCAGGCTCTAATGTATTGGCTCTGTAGTCATTACTAAACACTGGGAAACTGCTACTTGTCTAAAGTATGTGATATCAAAAACACAAGGGAAATCTAATGGGAAAAACTGGGTCTTCAGGGAAATAAGTCGAATTTATTTATTTATTTTTTTTTTTTTTCACTTTTTAAACTCTTTTTCAAAAGTTTACTTATTTTACAAACTCATCCTACTTTCAATCACTTGTTTGTCATGAGCTCTTTAGTGAGTTATTGTAGCTCCTTTTTGGCATTGGCTGTGTATTTACTGTGTACTTTTTAATATATAAAATAGGAACACACACTGACCCACACAGTGTCATGTGACACTGTGACATAGGCTTTCCCATGATGCATTGGGGTGCAGTTGAATTTTTAAATTTGATTAATATTTGAGGAATTGTGTATGAAGGATTTTTTCTAAGGTATTGTGGTGTTAGTTTGTGGTGAAATAGATGTTTTAGGGTTGTTGTTTTGCGTTTTTGGGCGTTTTTGGGTCATTCTGAGCAGTCACCATGAAGAAGTAAAGCGTGCTGGGACCATGCTTTAAAAGGCCCCCGTCTCCCAGGCTCTAATGTATTGGCTCTGTAGTCATTACTAAACACTGGGAAACTGCTACTTGTCTAAAGTATGTGATATCAAAAACACAAGGGAAATCTAATGGGAAAAACTGGGTCTTCAGGGAAATAAGTCGAATTTATTTATTTATTTATTTTTTTTTTTCACTTTTTAAACTCTTTTTCAAAAGTTTACTTATTTTACAAACTCATCCTACTTTCAATCACTTGTTTGTCATGAGCTCTTTAGTGAGTTATTGTAGCTCCTTTTTGGCATTGGCTGTGTATTTACTGTGTACTTTTTAATATATAAAATAGGAACACACACTGACCCACACAGTGTCATGTGACACTGTGACATAGGCTTTCCCATGATGCATTGGGGTGCAGTTGAATTTTTAAATTTGATTAATATTTGAGGAATTGTGTATGAAGGATTTTTTCTAAGGTATTGTGGTGTTAGTTTGTGGTGAAATAGATGTTTTAGGGTTGTTGTTTTGCGTTTTTGGGCGTTTTTGGGTCATTCTGAGCAGTCACCATGAAGAAGTAAAGCGTGCTGGGACCATGCTTTAAAAGGCCCCCGTCTCCCAGGCTCTAATGTATTGGCTCTGTAGTCATTACTAAACACTGGGAAACTGCTACTTGTCTAAAGTATGTGATATCAAAAACACAAGGGAAATCTAATGGGAAAAACTGGGTCTTCAGGGAAATAAGTCGAATTTATTTATTTATTTATTATTTTTTTTTTCACTTTTTAATCTCTTTTACAAAAGTTTACTTATTTTACAAAATCATCCTACTTTCAATCACTTGTTTGTCATGAGCTCTTTAGTGAGTTATTGTAGCTCCTTTTTGGCATTGGCTGTGTATTTACTGTGTACTTTTTAATATATAAAATAGGAACACACACTGACCCACACAGTGTCATGTGACACTGTGACATAGGCTTTCCCATGATGCATTGGGGTGCAGTTGAATTTTTAAATTTGATTAATATTTGAGGAATTGTGTATGAAGGATTTTTTCTAAGGTATTGTGGTGTTAGTTTGTGGTGAAATAGATGTTTTAGGGTTGTTGTTTTGCGTTTTTGGGCGTTTTTGGGTCATTCTGAGCAGTCACCATGAAGAAGTAAAGCGTGCTGGGACCATGCTTTAAAAGGCCCCCGTCTCCCAGGCTCTAATGTATTGGCTCTGTAGTCATTACTAAACACTGGGAAACTGCTACTTGTCTAAAGTATGTGATATCAAAAACACAAGGGAAATCTAATGGGAAAAACTGGGTCTTCAGGGAAATAAGTCGAATTTATTTATTTATTTATTATTTTTTTTTTCACTTTTTAATCTCTTTTACAAAAGTTTACTTATTTTACAAACTCATCCTACTTTCAATCACTTGTTTGTCATGAGCTCTTTAGTGAGTTATTGTAGCTCCTTTTTGGCATTGGCTGTGTATTTACTGTGTACTTTTTAATATATAAAATAGGAACACACACTGACCCACACAGTGTCATGTGACACTGTGACATAGGCTTTCCCATGATGCATTGGGGTGCAGTTGAATTTTTAAATTTGATTAATATTTGAGGAATTGTGTATGAAGGATTTTTTCTAAGGTATTGTGGTGTTAGTTTGTGGTGAAATAGATGTTTTAGGGTTGTTGTTTTGCGTTTTTGGGCGTTTTTTGGTCATTCTGAGCAGTCACCATGAAGAAGTAAAGCGTGCTGGGACCATGCTTTAAAAGGCCCCCGTCTCCCAGGCTCTAATGTATTGGCTCTGTAGTCATTACTAAACACTGGGAAACTGCTACTTGTCTAAAGTATGTGATATCAAAAACACAAGGGAAATCTAATGGGAAAAACTGGGTCTTCAGGGAAATAAGTCGAATTTATTTATTTATTTTTTTTTTTTTTTCACTTTTTAAACTCTTTTTCAAAAGTTTACTTATTTTACAAACTCATCCTACTTTCAATCACTTGTTTGTCATGAGCTCTTTAGTGAGTTATTGTAGCTCCTTTTTGGCATTGGCTGTGTATTTACTGTGTACTTTTTAATATATAAAATAGGAACACACACTGACCCACACAGTGTCATGTGACACTGTGACATAGGCTTTCCCATGATGCATTGGGGTGCAGTTGAATTTTTAAATTTGATTAATATTTGAGGAATTGTGTATGAAGGATTTTTTCTAAGGTATTGTGGTGTTAGTTTGTGGTGAAATAGATGTTTTAGGGTTGTTGTTTTGCGTTTTTGGGCGTTTTTGGGTCATTCTGAGCAGTCACCATGAAGAAGTAAAGCGTGCTGGGACCATGCTTTAAAAGGCCCCCGTCTCCCAGGCTCTAATGTATTGGCTCTGTAGTCATTACTAAACACTGGGAAACTGCTACTTGTCTAAAGTATGTGATATCAAAAACACAAGGGAAATCTAATGGGAAAAACTGGGTCTTCAGGGAAATAAGTCGAATTTATTTATTTATTTATTATTTTTTTTTTCACTTTTTAATCTCTTTTACAAAAGTTTACTTATTTTACAAAATCATCCTACTTTCAATCACTTGTTTGTCATGAGCTCTTTAGTGAGTTATTGTAGCTCCTTTTTGGCATTGGCTGTGTATTTACTGTGTACTTTTTAATATATAAAATAGGAACACACACTGACCCACACAGTGTCATGTGACACTGTGACATAGGCTTTCCCATGATGCATTGGGGTGCAGTTGAATTTTTAAATTTGATTAATATTTGAGGAATTGTGTATGAAGGATTTTTTCTAAGGTATTGTGGTGTTAGTTTGTGGTGAAATAGATGTTTTAGGGTTGTTGTTTTGCGTTTTTGGGCGTTTTTCGGTCATTCTGAGCAGTCACCATGAAGAAGTAAAGCGTGCTGGGACCATGCTTTAAAAGGCCCCCGTCTCCCAGGCTCTAATGTATTGGCTCTGTAGTCATTACTAAACACTGGGAAACTGCTACTTGTCTAAAGTATGTGATATCAAAAACACAAGGGAAATCTAATGGGAAAAACTGGGTCTTCAGGGAAATAAGTCGAATTTATTTATTTATTTATTATTTTTTTTTTCACTTTTTAATCTCTTTTACAAAAGTTTACTTATTTTACAAACTCATCCTACTTTCAATCACTTGTTTGTCATGAGCTCTTTAGTGAGTTATTGTAGCTCCTTTTTGGCATTGGCTGTGTATTTACTGTGTACTTTTTAATATATAAAATAGGAACACACACTGACCCACACAGTGTCATGTGACACTGTGACATAGGCTTTCCCATGATGCATTGGGGTGCAGTTGAATTTTTAAATTTGATTAATATTTGAGGAATTGTGTATGAAGGATTTTTTCTAAGGTATTGTGGTGTTAGTTTGTGGTGAAATAGATGTTTTAGGGTTGTTGTTTTGCGTTTTTGGGCGTTTTTGGGTCATTCTGAGCAGTCACCATGAAGAAGTAAAGCGTGCTGGGACCATGCTTTAAAAGGCCCCCGTCTCCCAGGCTCTAATGTATTGGCTCTGTAGTCATTACTAAACACTGGGAAACTGCTACTTGTCTAAAGTATGTGATATCAAAAACACAAGGGAAATCTAATGGGAAAAACTGGGTCTTCAGGGAAATAAGTCGAATTTATTTATTTATTTTTTTTTTTTTTCACTTTTTAAACTCTTTTTCAAAAGTTTACTTATTTTACAAACTCATCCTACTTTCAATCACTTGTTTGTCATGAGCTCTTTAGTGAGTTATTGTAGCTCCTTTTTGGCATTGGCTGTGTATTTACTGTGTACTTTTTAATATATAAAATAGGAACACACACTGACCCACACAGTGTCATGTGACACTGTGACATAGGCTTTCCCATGATGCATTGGGGTGCAGTTGAATTTTTAAATTTGATTAATATTTGAGGAATTGTGTATGAAGGATTTTTTCTAAGGTATTGTGGTGTTAGTTTGTGGTGAAATAGATGTTTTAGGGTTGTTGTTTTGCGTTTTTGGGCGTTTTTGGGTCATTCTGAGCAGTCACCATGAAGAAGTAAAGCGTGCTGGGACCATGCTTTAAAAGGCCCCCGTCTCCCAGGCTCTAATGTATTGGCTCTGTAGTCATTACTAAACACTGGGAAACTGCTACTTGTCTAAAGTATGTGATATCAAAAACACAAGGGAAATCTAATGGGAAAAACTGGGTCTTCAGGGAAATAAGTCGAATTTATTTATTTATTTTTTTTTTTTTTCACTTTTTAAACTCTTTTTCAAAAGTTTACTTATTTTACAAACTCATCCTACTTTCAATCACTTGTTTGTCATGAGCTCTTTAGTGAGTTATTGTAGCTCCTTTTTGGCATTGGCTGTGTATTTACTGTGTACTTTTTAATATATAAAATAGGAACACACACTGACCCACACAGTGTCATGTGACACTGTGACATAGGCTTTCCCATGATGCATTGGGGTGCAGTTGAATTTTTAAATTTGATTAATATTTGAGGAATTGTGTATGAAGGATTTTTTCTAAGGTATTGTGGTGTTAGTTTGTGGTGAAATAGATGTTTTAGGGTTGTTGTTTTGCGTTTTTGGGCGTTTTTGGGTCATTCTGAGCAGTCACCATGAAGAAGTAAAGCGTGCTGGGACCATGCTTTAAAAGGCCCCCGTCTCCCAGGCTCTAATGTATTGGCTCTGTAGTCATTACTAAACACTGGGAAACTGCTACTTGTCTAAAGTATGTGATATCAAAAACACAAGGGAAATCTAATGGGAAAAACTGGGTCTTCAGGGAAATAAGTCGAATTTATTTATTTATTTTTTTTTTTTTTTCACTTTTTAAACTCTTTTTCAAAAGTTTACTTATTTTACAAACTCATCCTACTTTCAATCACTTGTTTGTCATGAGCTCTTTAGTGAGTTATTGTAGCTCCTTTTTGGCATTGGCTGTGTATTTACTGTGTACTTTTTAATATATAAAATAGGAACACACACTGACCCACACAGTGTCATGTGACACTGTGACATAGGCTTTCCCATGATGCATTGGGGTGCAGTTGAATTTTTAAATTTGATTAATATTTGAGGAATTGTGTATGAAGGATTTTTTCTAAGGTATTGTGGTGTTAGTTTGTGGTGAAATAGATGTTTTAGGGTTGTTGTTTTGCGTTTTTGGGCGTTTTTGGGTCATTCTGAGCAGTCACCATGAAGAAGTAAAGCGTGCTGGGACCATGCTTTAAAAGGCCCCCGTCTCCCAGGCTCTAATGTATTGGCTCTGTAGTCATTACTAAACACTGGGAAACTGCTACTTGTCTAAAGTATGTGATATCAAAAACACAAGGGAAATCTAATGGGAAAAACTGGGTCTTCAGGGAAATAAGTCGAATTTATTTATTTATTTATTTTTTTTTTTCACTTTTTAAACTCTTTTTCAAAAGTTTACTTATTTTACAAACTCATCCTACTTTCAATCACTTGTTTGTCATGAGCTCTTTAGTGAGTTATTGTAGCTCCTTTTTGGCATTGGCTGTGTATTTACTGTGTACTTTTTAATATATAAAATAGGAACACACACTGACCCACACAGTGTCATGTGACACTGTGACATAGGCTTTCCCATGATGCATTGGGGTGCAGTTGAATTTTTAAATTTGATTAATATTTGAGGAATTGTGTATGAAGGATTTTTTCTAAGGTATTGTGGTGTTAGTTTGTGGTGAAATAGATGTTTTAGGGTTGTTGTTTTGCGTTTTTGGGCGTTTTTGGGTCATTCTGAGCAGTCACCATGAAGAAGTAAAGCGTGCTGGGACCATGCTTTAAAAGGCCCCCGTCTCCCAGGCTCTAATGTATTGGCTCTGTAGTCATTACTAAACACTGGGAAACTGCTACTTGTCTAAAGTATGTGATATCAAAAACACAAGGGAAATCTAATGGGAAAAACTGGGTCTTCAGGGAAATAAGTCGAATTTATTTATTTATTTATTTTTTTTTTTTTCACTTTTTAAACTCTTTTTCAAAAGTTTACTTATTTTACAAACTCATCCTACTTTCAATCACTTGTTTGTCATGAGCTCTTTAGTGAGTTATTGTAGCTCCTTTTTGGCATTGGCTGTGTATTTACTGTGTACTTTTTAATATATAAAATAGGAACACACACTGACCCACACAGTGTCATGTGACACTGTGACATAGGCTTTCCCATGATGCATTGGGGTGCAGTTGAATTTTTAAATTTGATTAATATTTGAGGAATTGTGTATGAAGGATTTTTTCTAAGGTATTGTGGTGTTAGTTTGTGGTGAAATAGATGTTTTAGGGTTGTTGTTTTGCGTTTTTGGGCGTTTTTTGGTCATTCTGAGCAGTCACCATGAAGAAGTAAAGCGTGCTGGGACCATGCTTTAAAAGGCCCCCGTCTCCCAGGCTCTAATGTATTGGCTCTGTAGTCATTACTAAACACTGGGAAACTGCTACTTGTCTAAAGTATGTGATATCAAAAACACAAGGGAAATCTAATGGGAAAAACTGGGTCTTCAGGGAAATAAGTCGAATTTATTTATTTATTTATTTTTTTTTTTTTCACTTTTTAAACTCTTTTTCAAAAGTTTACTTATTTTACAAACTCATCCTACTTTCAATCACTTGTTTGTCATGAGCTCTTTAGTGAGTTATTGTAGCTCCTTTTTGGCATTGGCTGTGTATTTACTGTGTACTTTTTAATATATAAAATAGGAACACACACTGACCCACACAGTGTCATGTGACACTGTGACATAGGCTTTCCCATGATGCATTGGGGTGCAGTTGAATTTTTAAATTTGATTAATATTTGAGGAATTGTGTATGAAGGATTTTTTCTAAGGTATTGTGGTGTTAGTTTGTGGTGAAATAGATGTTTTAGGGTTGTTGTTTTGCGTTTTTGGGCGTTTTTGGGTCATTCTGAGCAGTCACCATGAAGAAGTAAAGCGTGCTGGGACCATGCTTTAAAAGGCCCCCGTCTCCCAGGCTCTAATGTATTGGCTCTGTAGTCATTACTAAACACTGGGAAACTGCTACTTGTCTAAAGTATGTGATATCAAAAACACAAGGGAAATCTAATGGGAAAAACTGGGTCTTCAGGGAAATAAGTCGAATTTATTTATTTATTTATTTATTTTTTTTCACTTTTTAAACTCTTTTTCAAAAGTTTACTTATTTTACAAACTCATCCTACTTTCAATCACTTGTTTGTCATGAGCTCTTTAGTGAGTTATTGTAGCTCCTTTTTGGCATTGGCTGTGTATTTACTGTGTACTTTTTAATATATAAAATAGGAACACACACTGACCCACACAGTGTCATGTGACACTGTGACATAGGCTTTCCCATGATGCATTGGGGTGCAGTTGAATTTTTAAATTTGATTAATATTTGAGGAATTGTGTATGAAGGATTTTTTCTAAGGTATTGTGGTGTTAGTTTGTGGTGAAATAGATGTTTTAGGGTTGTTGTTTTGCGTTTTTGGGCGTTTTTGGGTCATTCTGAGCAGTCACCATGAAGAAGTAAAGCGTGCTGGGACCATGCTTTAAAAGGCCCCCGTCTCCCAGGCTCTAATGTATTGGCTCTGTAGTCATTACTAAACACTGGGAAACTGCTACTTGTCTAAAGTATGTGATATCAAAAACACAAGGGAAATCTAATGGGAAAAACTGGGTCTTCAGGGAAATAAGTCGAATTTATTTATTTATTTATTTTTTTTTTTTTTCACTTTTTAATCTCTTTTACAAAAGTTTACTTATTTTACAAACTCATCCTACTTTCAATCACTTGTTTGTCATGAGCTCTTTAGTGAGTTATTGTAGCTCCTTTTTGGCATTGGCTGTGTATTTACTGTGTACTTTTTAATATATAAAATAGGAACACACACTGACCCACACAGTGTCATGTGACACTGTGACATAGGCTTTCCCATGATGCATTGGGGTGCAGTTGAATTTTTAAATTTGATTAATATTTGAGGAATTGTGTATGAAGGATTTTTTCTAAGGTATTGTGGTGTTAGTTTGTGGTGAAATAGATGTTTTAGGGTTGTTGTTTTGCGTTTTTGGGCGTTTTTTGGTCATTCTGAGCAGTCACCATGAAGAAGTAAAGCGTGCTGGGACCATGCTTTAAAAGGCCCCCGTCTCCCAGGCTCTAATGTATTGGCTCTGTAGTCATTACTAAACACTGGGAAACTGCTACTTGTCTAAAGTATGTGATATCAAAAACACAAGGGAAATCTAATGGGAAAAACTGGGTCTTCAGGGAAATAAGTCGAATTTATTTATTTATTTTTTTTTTTTTTTCACTTTTTAAACTCTTTTTCAAAAGTTTACTTATTTTACAAACTCATCCTACTTTCAATCACTTGTTTGTCATGAGCTCTTTAGTGAGTTATTGTAGCTCCTTTTTGGCATTGGCTGTGTATTTACTGTGTACTTTTTAATATATAAAATAGGAACACACACTGACCCACACAGTGTCATGTGACACTGTGACATAGGCTTTCCCATGATGCATTGGGGTGCAGTTGAATTTTTAAATTTGATTAATATTTGAGGAATTGTGTATGAAGGATTTTTTCTAAGGTATTGTGGTGTTAGTTTGTGGTGAAATAGATGTTTTAGGGTTGTTGTTTTGCGTTTTTGGGCGTTTTTGGGTCATTCTGAGCAGTCACCATGAAGAAGTAAAGCGTGCTGGGACCATGCTTTAAAAGGCCCCCGTCTCCCAGGCTCTAATGTATTGGCTCTGTAGTCATTACTAAACACTGGGAAACTGCTACTTGTCTAAAGTATGTGATATCAAAAACACAAGGGAAATCTAATGGGAAAAACTGGGTCTTCAGGGAAATAAGTCGAATTTATTTATTTATTTTTTTTTTTTTTCACTTTTTAAACTCTTTTTCAAAAGTTTACTTATTTTACAAACTCATCCTACTTTCAATCACTTGTTTGTCATGAGCTCTTTAGTGAGTTATTGTAGCTCCTTTTTGGCATTGGCTGTGTATTTACTGTGTACTTTTTAATATATAAAATAGGAACACACACTGACCCACACAGTGTCATGTGACACTGTGACATAGGCTTTCCCATGATGCATTGGGGTGCAGTTGAATTTTTAAATTTGATTAATATTTGAGGAATTGTGTATGAAGGATTTTTTCTAAGGTATTGTGGTGTTAGTTTGTGGTGAAATAGATGTTTTAGGGTTGTTGTTTTGCGTTTTTGGGCGTTTTTTGGTCATTCTGAGCAGTCACCATGAAGAAGTAAAGCGTGCTGGGACCATGCTTTAAAAGGCCCCCGTCTCCCAGGCTCTAATGTATTGGCTCTGTAGTCATTACTAAACACTGGGAAACTGCTACTTGTCTAAAGTATGTGATATCAAAAACACAAGGGAAATCTAATGGGAAAAACTGGGTCTTCAGGGAAATAAGTCGAATTTATTTATTTATTTTTTTTTTTTTTTCACTTTTTAAACTCTTTTTCAAAAGTTTACTTATTTTACAAACTCATCCTACTTTCAATCACTTGTTTGTCATGAGCTCTTTAGTGAGTTATTGTAGCTCCTTTTTGGCATTGGCTGTGTATTTACTGTGTACTTTTTAATATATAAAATAGGAACACACACTGACCCACACAGTGTCATGTGACACTGTGACATAGGCTTTCCCATGATGCATTGGGGTGCAGTTGAATTTTTAAATTTGATTAATATTTGAGGAATTGTGTATGAAGGATTTTTTCTAAGGTATTGTGGTGTTAGTTTGTGGTGAAATAGATGTTTTAGGGTTGTTGTTTTGCGTTTTTGGGCGTTTTTCGGTCATTCTGAGCAGTCACCATGAAGAAGTAAAGCGTGCTGGGACCATGCTTTAAAAGGCCCCCGTCTCCCAGGCTCTAATGTATTGGCTCTGTAGTCATTACTAAACACTGGGAAACTGCTACTTGTCTAAAGTATGTGATATCAAAAACACAAGGGAAATCTAATGGGAAAAACTGGGTCTTCAGGGAAATAAGTCGAATTTATTTATTTATTTTTTTTTTTTTTCACTTTTTAAACTCTTTTTCAAAAGTTTACTTATTTTACAAACTCATCCTACTTTCAATCACTTGTTTGTCATGAGCTCTTTAGTGAGTTATTGTAGCTCCTTTTTGGCATTGGCTGTGTATTTACTGTGTACTTTTTAATATATAAAATAGGAACACACACTGACCCACACAGTGTCATGTGACACTGTGACATAGGCTTTCCCATGATGCATTGGGGTGCAGTTGAATTTTTAAATTTGATTAATATTTGAGGAATTGTGTATGAAGGATTTTTTCTAAGGTATTGTGGTGTTAGTTTGTGGTGAAATAGATGTTTTAGGGTTGTTGTTTTGCGTTTTTGGGCGTTTTTGGGTCATTCTGAGCAGTCACCATGAAGAAGTAAAGCGTGCTGGGACCATGCTTTAAAAGGCCCCCGTCTCCCAGGCTCTAATGTATTGGCTCTGTAGTCATTACTAAACACTGGGAAACTGCTACTTGTCTAAAGTATGTGATATCAAAAACACAAGGGAAATCTAATGGGAAAAACTGGGTCTTCAGGGAAATAAGTCGAATTTATTTATTTATTTTTTTTTTTTTTTCACTTTTTAAACTCTTTTTCAAAAGTTTACTTATTTTACAAACTCATCCTACTTTCAATCACTTGTTTGTCATGAGCTCTTTAGTGAGTTATTGTAGCTCCTTTTTGGCATTGGCTGTGTATTTACTGTGTACTTTTTAATATATAAAATAGGAACACACACTGACCCACACAGTGTCATGTGACACTGTGACATAGGCTTTCCCATGATGCATTGGGGTGCAGTTGAATTTTTAAATTTGATTAATATTTGAGGAATTGTGTATGAAGGATTTTTTCTAAGGTATTGTGGTGTTAGTTTGTGGTGAAATAGATGTTTTAGGGTTGTTGTTTTGCGTTTTTGGGCGTTTTTGGGTCATTCTGAGCAGTCACCATGAAGAAGTAAAGCGTGCTGGGACCATGCTTTAAAAGGCCCCCGTCTCCCAGGCTCTAATGTATTGGCTCTGTAGTCATTACTAAACACTGGGAAACTGCTACTTGTCTAAAGTATGTGATATCAAAAACACAAGGGAAATCTAATGGGAAAAACTGGGTCTTCAGGGAAATAAGTCGAATTTATTTATTTATTTATTTTTTTTTTTCACTTTTTAAACTCTTTTTCAAAAGTTTACTTATTTTACAAACTCATCCTACTTTCAATCACTTGTTTGTCATGAGCTCTTTAGTGAGTTATTGTAGCTCCTTTTTGGCATTGGCTGTGTATTTACTGTGTACTTTTTAATATATAAAATAGGAACACACACTGACCCACACAGTGTCATGTGACACTGTGACATAGGCTTTCCCATGATGCATTGGGGTGCAGTTGAATTTTTAAATTTGATTAATATTTGAGGAATTGTGTATGAAGGATTTTTTCTAAGGTATTGTGGTGTTAGTTTGTGGTGAAATAGATGTTTTAGGGTTGTTGTTTTGCGTTTTTGGGCGTTTTTGGGTCATTCTGAGCAGTCACCATGAAGAAGTAAAGCGTGCTGGGACCATGCTTTAAAAGGCCCCCGTCTCCCAGGCTCTAATGTATTGGCTCTGTAGTCATTACTAAACACTGGGAAACTGCTACTTGTCTAAAGTATGTGATATCAAAAACACAAGGGAAATCTAATGGGAAAAACTGGGTCTTCAGGGAAATAAGTCGAATTTATTTATTTATTTATTTATTTTTTTTCACTTTTTAAACTCTTTTTCAAAAGTTTACTTATTTTACAAACTCATCCTACTTTCAATCACTTGTTTGTCATGAGCTCTTTAGTGAGTTATTGTAGCTCCTTTTTGGCATTGGCTGTGTATTTACTGTGTACTTTTTAATATATAAAATAGGAACACACACTGACCCACACAGTGTCATGTGACACTGTGACATAGGCTTTCCCATGATGCATTGGGGTGCAGTTGAATTTTTAAATTTGATTAATATTTGAGGAATTGTGTATGAAGGATTTTTTCTAAGGTATTGTGGTGTTAGTTTGTGGTGAAATAGATGTTTTAGGGTTGTTGTTTTGCGTTTTTGGGCGTTTTTTGGGTCATTCTGAGCAGTCACCATGAAGAAGTAAAGCGTGCTGGGACCATGCTTTAAAAGGCCCCCGTCTCCCAGGCTCTAATGTATTGGCTCTGTAGTCATTACTAAACACTGGGAAACTGCTACTTGTCTAAAGTATGTGATATCAAAAACACAAGGGAAATCTAATGGGAAAAACTGGGTCTTCAGGGAAATAAGTCGAATTTATTTATTTATTTATTTTTTTTTTTTTCACTTTTTAAACTCTTTTTCAAAAGTTTACTTATTTTACAAACTCATCCTACTTTCAATCACTTGTTTGTCATGAGCTCTTTAGTGAGTTATTGTAGCTCCTTTTTGGCATTGGCTGTGTATTTACTGTGTACTTTTTAATATATAAAATAGGAACACACACTGACCCACACAGTGTCATGTGACACTGTGACATAGGCTTTCCCATGATGCATTGGGGTGCAGTTGAATTTTTAAATTTGATTAATATTTGAGGAATTGTGTATGAAGGATTTTTTCTAAGGTATTGTGGTGTTAGTTTGTGGTGAAATAGATGTTTTAGGGTTGTTGTTTTGCGTTTTTGGGCGTTTTTGGGTCATTCTGAGCAGTCACCATGAAGAAGTAAAGCGTGCTGGGACCATGCTTTAAAAGGCCCCCGTCTCCCAGGCTCTAATGTATTGGCTCTGTAGTCATTACTAAACACTGGGAAACTGCTACTTGTCTAAAGTATGTGATATCAAAAACACAAGGGAAATCTAATGGGAAAAACTGGGTCTTCAGGGAAATAAGTCGAATTTATTTATTTATTTATTTATTTTTTTTCACTTTTTAAACTCTTTTTCAAAAGTTTACTTATTTTACAAACTCATCCTACTTTCAATCACTTGTTTGTCATGAGCTCTTTAGTGAGTTATTGTAGCTCCTTTTTGGCATTGGCTGTGTATTTACTGTGTACTTTTTAATATATAAAATAGGAACACACACTGACCCACACAGTGTCATGTGACACTGTGACATAGGCTTTCCCATGATGCATTGGGGTGCAGTTGAATTTTTAAATTTGATTAATATTTGAGGAATTGTGTATGAAGGATTTTTTCTAAGGTATTGTGGTGTTAGTTTGTGGTGAAATAGATGTTTTAGGGTTGTTGTTTTGCGTTTTTGGGCGTTTTTGGGTCATTCTGAGCAGTCACCATGAAGAAGTAAAGCGTGCTGGGACCATGCTTTAAAAGGCCCCCGTCTCCCAGGCTCTAATGTATTGGCTCTGTAGTCATTACTAAACACTGGGAAACTGCTACTTGTCTAAAGTATGTGATATCAAAAACACAAGGGAAATCTAATGGGAAAAACTGGGTCTTCAGGGAAATAAGTCGAATTTATTTATTTATTTATTATTTTTTTTTTCACTTTTTAATCTCTTTTACAAAAGTTTACTTATTTTACAAAATCATCCTACTTTCAATCACTTGTTTGTCATGAGCTCTTTAGTGAGTTATTGTAGCTCCTTTTTGGCATTGGCTGTGTATTTACTGTGTACTTTTTAATATATAAAATAGGAACACACACTGACCCACACAGTGTCATGTGACACTGTGACATAGGCTTTCCCATGATGCATTGGGGTGCAGTTGAATTTTTAAATTTGATTAATATTTGAGGAATTGTGTATGAAGGATTTTTTCTAAGGTATTGTGGTGTTAGTTTGTGGTGAAATAGATGTTTTAGGGTTGTTGTTTTGCGTTTTTGGGCGTTTTTGGGTCATTCTGAGCAGTCACCATGAAGAAGTAAAGCGTGCTGGGACCATGCTTTAAAAGGCCCCCGTCTCCCAGGCTCTAATGTATTGGCTCTGTAGTCATTACTAAACACTGGGAAACTGCTACTTGTCTAAAGTATGTGATATCAAAAACACAAGGGAAATCTAATGGGAAAAACTGGGTCTTCAGGGAAATAAGTCGAATTTATTTATTTATTTATTATTTTTTTTTTCACTTTTTAATCTCTTTTACAAAAGTTTACTTATTTTACAAAATCATCCTACTTTCAATCACTTGTTTGTCATGAGCTCTTTAGTGAGTTATTGTAGCTCCTTTTTGGCATTGGCTGTGTATTTACTGTGTACTTTTTAATATATAAAATAGGAACACACACTGACCCACACAGTGTCATGTGACACTGTGACATAGGCTTTCCCATGATGCATTGGGGTGCAGTTGAATTTTTAAATTTGATTAATATTTGAGGAATTGTGTATGAAGGATTTTTTCTAAGGTATTGTGGTGTTAGTTTGTGGTGAAATAGATGTTTTAGGGTTGTTGTTTTGCGTTTTTGGGCGTTTTTGGGTCATTCTGAGCAGTCACCATGAAGAAGTAAAGCGTGCTGGGACCATGCTTTAAAAGGCCCCCGTCTCCCAGGCTCTAATGTATTGGCTCTGTAGTCATTACTAAACACTGGGAAACTGCTACTTGTCTAAAGTATGTGATATCAAAAACACAAGGGAAATCTAATGGGAAAAACTGGGTCTTCAGGGAAATAAGTCGAATTTATTTATTTATTATTTTTTTTTTTTTCACTTTTTAAACTCTTTTTCAAAAGTTTACTTATTTTACAAACTCATCCTACTTTCAATCACTTGTTTGTCATGAGCTCTTTAGTGAGTTATTGTAGCTCCTTTTTGGCATTGGCTGTGTATTTACTGTGTACTTTTTAATATATAAAATAGGAACACACACTGACCCACACAGTGTCATGTGACACTGTGACATAGGCTTTCCCATGATGCATTGGGGTGCAGTTGAATTTTTAAATTTGATTAATATTTGAGGAATTGTGTATGAAGGATTTTTTCTAAGGTATTGTGGTGTTAGTTTGTGGTGAAATAGATGTTTTAGGGTTGTTGTTTTGCGTTTTTGGGCGTTTTTGGGTCATTCTGAGCAGTCACCATGAAGAAGTAAAGCGTGCTGGGACCATGCTTTAAAAGGCCCCCGTCTCCCAGGCTCTAATGTATTGGCTCTGTAGTCATTACTAAACACTGGGAAACTGCTACTTGTCTAAAGTATGTGATATCAAAAACACAAGGGAAATCTAATGGGAAAAACTGGGTCTTCAGGGAAATAAGTCGAATTTATTTATTTATTTATTTATTTATTTTTTTTTCACTTTTTAATCTCTTTTACAAAAGTTTACTTATTTTACAAAATCATCCTACTTTCAATCACTTGTTTGTCATGAGCTCTTTAGTGAGTTATTGTAGCTCCTTTTTGGCATTGGCTGTGTATTTACTGTGTACTTTTTAATATATAAAATAGGAACACACACTGACCCACACAGTGTCATGTGACACTGTGACATAGGCTTTCCCATGATGCATTGGGGTGCAGTTGAATTTTTAAATTTGATTAATATTTGAGGAATTGTGTATGAAGGATTTTTTCTAAGGTATTGTGGTGTTAGTTTGTGGTGAAATAGATGTTTTAGGGTTGTTGTTTTGCGTTTTTGGGCGTTTTTGGGTCATTCTGAGCAGTCACCATGAAGAAGTAAAGCGTGCTGGGACCATGCTTTAAAAGGCCCCCGTCTCCCAGGCTCTAATGTATTGGCTCTGTAGTCATTACTAAACACTGGGAAACTGCTACTTGTCTAAAGTATGTGATATCAAAAACACAAGGGAAATCTAATGGGAAAAACTGGGTCTTCAGGGAAATAAGTCGAATTTATTTATTTATTTATTTATTTTTTTTTCACTTTTTAATCTCTTTTACAAAAGTTTACTTATTTTACAAAATCATCCTACTTTCAATCACTTGTTTGTCATGAGCTCTTTAGTGAGTTATTGTAGCTCCTTTTTGGCATTGGCTGTGTATTTACTGTGTACTTTTTAATATATAAAATAGGAACACACACTGACCCACACAGTGTCATGTGACACTGTGACATAGGCTTTCCCATGATGCATTGGGGTGCAGTTGAATTTTTAAATTTGATTAATATTTGAGGAATTGTGTATGAAGGATTTTTTCTAAGGTATTGTGGTGTTAGTTTGTGGTGAAATAGATGTTTTAGGGTTGTTGTTTTGCGTTTTTGGGCGTTTTTGGGTCATTCTGAGCAGTCACCATGAAGAAGTAAAGCGTGCTGGGACCATGCTTTAAAAGGCCCCCGTCTCACAGGCTCTAATGTATTGGCTCTGTAGTCATTACTAAACACTGGGAAACTGCTACTTGTCTAAAGTATGTGATATCAAAAACACAAGGGAAATCTAATGGGAAAAACTGGGTCTTCAGGGAAATAAGTCGAATTTATTTATTTATTTATTTATTTATTTTTCACTTTTTAAACTCTTTTTCAAAAGTTTACTTATTTTACAAACTCATCCTACTTTCAATCACTTGTTTGTCATGAGCTCTTTAGTGAGTTATTGTAGCTCCTTTTTGGCATTGGCTGTGTATTTACTGTGTACTTTTTAATATATAAAATAGGAACACACACTGACCCACACTGTGTCATGTGACACTGTGACATAGGCTTTCCCATGATGCATTGGGGTGCAGTTGAATTTTTAAATTTGATTAATATTTGAGGAATTGTGTATGAAGGATTTTTTCTAAGGTATTGTGGTGTTAGTTTGTGGTGAAATAGATGTTTTAGGGTTGTTGTTTTGCGTTTTTGGGCGTTTTTTGGTCATTCTGAGCAGTCACCATGAAGAAGTAAAGCGTGCTGGGACCATGCTTTAAAAGGCCCCCGTCTCCCAGGCTCTAATGTATTGGCTCTGTAGTCATTACTAAACACTGGGAAACTGCTACTTGTCTAAAGTATGTGATATCAAAAACACAAGGGAAATCTAATGGGAAAAACTGGGTCTTCAGGGAAATAAGTCGAATTTATTTATTTATTTATTATTTTTTTTTTTCACTTTTTAATCTCTTTTACAAAAGTTTACTTATTTTACAAAATCATCCTACTTTCAATCACTTGTTTGTCATGAGCTCTTTAGTGAGTTATTGTAGCTCCTTTTTGGCATTGGCTGTGTATTTACTGTGTACTTTTTAATATATAAAATAGGAACACACACTGACCCACACAGTGTCATGTGACACTGTGACATAGGCTTTCCCATGATGCATTGGGGTGCAGTTGAATTTTTAAATTTGATTAATATTTGAGGAATTGTGTATGAAGGATTTTTTCTAAGGTATTGTGGTGTTAGTTTGTGGTGAAATAGATGTTTTAGGGTTGTTGTTTTGCGTTTTTGGGCGTTTTTGGGTCATTCTGAGCAGTCACCATGAAGAAGTAAAGCGTGCTGGGACCATGCTTTAAAAGGCCCCCGTCTCCCAGGCTCTAATGTATTGGCTCTGTAGTCATTACTAAACACTGGGAAACTGCTACTTGTCTAAAGTATGTGATATCAAAAACACAAGGGAAATCTAATGGGAAAAACTGGGTCTTCAGGGAAATAAGTCGAATTTATTTATTTATTTATTTTTTTTTTTTCACTTTTTAATCTCTTTTTCAAAAGTTTACTTATTTTACAAAATCATCCTACTTTCAATCACTTGTTTGTCATGAGCTCTTTAGTGAGTTATTGTAGCTCCTTTTTGGCATTGGCTGTGTATTTACTGTGTACTTTTTAATATATAAAATAGGAACACACACTGACCCACACAGTGTCATGTGACACTGTGACATAGGCTTTCCCATGATGCATTGGGGTGCAGTTGAATTTTTAAATTTGATTAATATTTGAGGAATTGTGTATGAAGGATTTTTTCTAAGGTATTGTGGTGTTAGTTTGTGGTGAAATAGATGTTTTAGGGTTGTTGTTTTGCGTTTTTGGGCGTTTTTGGGTCATTCTGAGCAGTCACCATGAAGAAGTAAAGCGTGCTGGGACCATGCTTTAAAAGGCCCCCGTCTCCCAGGCTCTAATGTATTGGCTCTGTAGTCATTACTAAACACTGGGAAACTGCTACTTGTCTAAAGTATGTGATATCAAAAACACAAGGGAAATCTAATGGGAAAAACTGGGTCTTCAGGGAAATAAGTCGAATTTATTTATTTATTTTTTTTTTTTTTTTCACTTTTTAAACTCTTTTTCAAAAGTTTACTTATTTTACAAACTCATCCTACTTTCAATCACTTGTTTGTCATGAGCTCTTTAGTGAGTTATTGTAGCTCCTTTTTGGCATTGGCTGTGTATTTACTGTGTACTTTTTAATATATAAAATAGGAACACACACTGACCCACACAGTGTCATGTGACACTGTGACATAGGCTTTCCCATGATGCATTGGGGTGCAGTTGAATTTTTAAATTTGATTAATATTTGAGGAATTGTGTATGAAGGATTTTTTCTAAGGTATTGTGGTGTTAGTTTGTGGTGAAATAGATGTTTTAGGGTTGTTGTTTTGCGTTTTTGGGCGTTTTTGGGTCATTCTGAGCAGTCACCATGAAGAAGTAAAGCGTGCTGGGACCATGCTTTAAAAGGCCCCCGTCTCCCAGGCTCTAATGTATTGGCTCTGTAGTCATTACTAAACACTGGGAAACTGCTACTTGTCTAAAGTATGTGATATCAAAAACACAAGGGAAATCTAATGGGAAAAACTGGGTCTTCAGGGAAATAAGTCGAATTTATTTATTTATTTATTTATTTTTTTTCACTTTTTAAACTCTTTTTCAAAAGTTTACTTATTTTACAAACTCATCCTACTTTCAATCACTTGTTTGTCATGAGCTCTTTAGTGAGTTATTGTAGCTCCTTTTTGGCATTGGCTGTGTATTTACTGTGTACTTTTTAATATATAAAATAGGAACACACACTGACCCACACAGTGTCATGTGACACTGTGACATAGGCTTTCCCATGATGCATTGGGGTGCAGTTGAATTTTTAAATTTGATTAATATTTGAGGAATTGTGTATGAAGGATTTTTTCTAAGGTATTGTGGTGTTAGTTTGTGGTGAAATAGATGTTTTAGGGTTGTTGTTTTGCGTTTTTGGGCGTTTTTGGGTCATTCTGAGCAGTCACCATGAAGAAGTAAAGCGTGCTGGGACCATGCTTTAAAAGGCCCCCGTCTCCCAGGCTCTAATGTATTGGCTCTGTAGTCATTACTAAACACTGGGAAACTGCTACTTGTCTAAAGTATGTGATATCAAAAACACAAGGGAAATCTAATGGGAAAAACTGGGTCTTCAGGGAAATAAGTCGAATTTATTTATTTATTTATTTTTTTTTTTTTCACTTTTTAATCTCTTTTACAAAAGTTTACTTATTTTACAAAATCATCCTACTTTCAATCACTTGTTTGTCATGAGCTCTTTAGTGAGTTATTGTAGCTCCTTTTTGGCATTGGCTGTGTATTTACTGTGTACTTTTTAATATATAAAATAGGAACACACACTGACCCACACAGTGTCATGTGACACTGTGACATAGGCTTTCCCATGATGCATTGGGGTGCAGTTGAATTTTTAAATTTGATTAATATTTGAGGAATTGTGTATGAAGGATTTTTTCTAAGGTATTGTGGTGTTAGTTTGTGGTGAAATAGATGTTTTAGGGTTGTTGTTTTGCGTTTTTGGGCGTTTTTGGGTCATTCTGAGCAGTCACCATGAAGAAGTAAAGCGTGCTGGGACCATGCTTTAAAAGGCCCCCGTCTCCCAGGCTCTAATGTATTGGCTCTGTAGTCATTACTAAACACTGGGAAACTGCTACTTGTCTAAAGTATGTGATATCAAAAACACAAGGGAAATCTAATGGGAAAAACTGGGTCTTCAGGGAAATAAGTCGAATTTATTTATTTATTTATTTATTTTTTTCACTTTTTAATCTCTTTTTCAAAAGTTTACTTATTTTACAAACTCATCCTACTTTCAATCACTTGTTTGTCATGAGCTCTTTAGTGAGTTATTGTAGCTCCTTTTTGGCATTGGCTGTGTATTTACTGTGTACTTTTTAATATATAAAATAGGAACACACACTGACCCACACAGTGTCATGTGACACTGTGACATAGGCTTTCCCATGATGCATTGGGGTGCAGTTGAATTTTTAAATTTGATTAATATTTGAGGAATTGTGTATGAAGGATTTTTTCTAAGGTATTGTGGTGTTAGTTTGTGGTGAAATAGATGTTTTAGGGTTGTTGTTTTGCGTTTTTGGGCGTTTTTGGGTCATTCTGAGCAGTCACCATGAAGAAGTAAAGCGTGCTGGGACCATGCTTTAAAAGGCCCCCGTCTCCCAGGCTCTAATGTATTGGCTCTGTAGTCATTACTAAACACTGGGAAACTGCTACTTGTCTAAAGTATGTGATATCAAAAACACAAGGGAAATCTAATGGGAAAAACTGGGTCTTCAGGGAAATAAGTCGAATTTATTTATTTATTTATTTATTTTTTTTCACTTTTTAAACTCTTTTTCAAAAGTTTACTTATTTTACAAACTCATCCTACTTTCAATCACTTGTTTGTCATGAGCTCTTTAGTGAGTTATTGTAGCTCCTTTTTGGCATTGGCTGTGTATTTACTGTGTACTTTTTAATATATAAAATAGGAACACACACTGACCCACACAGTGTCATGTGACACTGTGACATAGGCTTTCCCATGATGCATTGGGGTGCAGTTGAATTTTTAAATTTGATTAATATTTGAGGAATTGTGTATGCAGGATTTTTTCTAAGGTATTGTGGTGTTAGTTTGTGGTGAAATAGATGTTTTAGGGTTGTTGTTTTGCGTTTTTGGGCGTTTTTGGGTCATTCTGAGCAGTCACCATGAAGAAGTAAAGCGTGCTGGGACCATGCTTTAAAAGGCCCCCGTCTCCCAGGCTCTAATGTATTGGCTCTGTAGTCATTACTAAACACTGGGAAACTGCTACTTGTCTAAAGTATGTGATATCAAAAACACAAGGGAAATCTAATGGGAAAAACTGGGTCTTCAGGGAAATAAGTCGAATTTATTTATTTATTTATTATTTTTTTTTCACTTTTTAATCTCTTTTACAAAAGTTTACTTATTTTACAAAATCATCCTACTTTCAATCACTTGTTTGTCATGAGCTCTTTAGTGAGTTATTGTAGCTCCTTTTTGGCATTGGCTGTGTATTTACTGTGTACTTTTTAATATATAAAATAGGAACACACACTGACCCACACAGTGTCATGTGACACTGTGACATAGGCTTTCCCATGATGCATTGGGGTGCAGTTGAATTTTTAAATTTGATTAATATTTGAGGAATTGTGTATGAAGGATTTTTTCTAAGGTATTGTGGTGTTAGTTTGTGGTGAAATAGATGTTTTAGGGTTGTTGTTTTGCGTTTTTGGGCGTTTTTGGGTCATTCTGAGCAGTCACCATGAAGAAGTAAAGCGTGCTGGGACCATGCTTTAAAAGGCCCCCGTCTCCCAGGCTCTAATGTATTGGCTCTGTAGTCATTACTAAACACTGGGAAACTGCTACTTGTCTAAAGTATGTGATATCAAAAACACAAGGGAAATCTAATGGGAAAAACTGGGTCTTCAGGGAAATAAGTCGAATTTATTTATTTATTTATTTATTTTTTTTTCACTTTTTAAACTCTTTTTCAAAAGTTTACTTATTTTACAAACTCATCCTACTTTCAATCACTTGTTTGTCATGAGCTCTTTAGTGAGTTATTGTAGCTCCTTTTTGGCATTGGCTGTGTATTTACTGTGTACTTTTTAATATATAAAATAGGAACACACACTGACCCACACTGTGTCATGTGACACTGTGACATAGGCTTTCCCATGATGCATTGGGGTGCAGTTGAATTTTTAAATTTGATTAATATTTGAGGAATTGTGTATGAAGGATTTTTTCTAAGGTATTGTGGTGTTAGTTTGTGGTGAAATAGATGTTTTAGGGTTGTTGTTTTGCGTTTTTGGGCGTTTTTGGGTCATTCTGAGCAGTCACCATGAAGAAGTAAAGCGTGCTGGGACCATGCTTTAAAAGGCCCCCGTCTCCCAGGCTCTAATGTATTGGCTCTGTAGTCATTACTAAACACTGGGAAACTGCTACTTGTCTAAAGTATGTGATATCAAAAACACAAGGGAAATCTAATGGGAAAAACTGGGTCTTCAGGGAAATAAGTCGAATTTATTTATTTATTTATTTATTATTTTTTTTTTCACTTTTTAATCTCTTTTACAAAAGTTTACTTATTTTACAAAATCATCCTACTTTCAATCACTTGTTTGTCATGAGCTCTTTAGTGAGTTATTGTAGCTCCTTTTTGGCATTGGCTGTGTATTTACTGTGTACTTTTTAATATATAAAATAGGAACACACACTGACCCACACAGTGTCATGTGACACTGTGACATAGGCTTTCCCATGATGCATTGGGGTGCAGTTGAATTTTTAAATTTGATTAATATTTGAGGAATTGTGTATGAAGGATTTTTTCTAAGGTATTGTGGTGTTAGTTTGTGGTGAAATAGATGTTTTAGGGTTGTTGTTTTGCGTTTTTGGGCGTTTTTGGGTCATTCTGAGCAGTCACCATGAAGAAGTAAAGCGTGCTGGGACCATGCTTTAAAAGGCCCCCGTCTCCCAGGCTCTAATGTATTGGCTCTGTAGTCATTACTAAACACTGGGAAACTGCTACTTGTCTAAAGTATGTGATATCAAAAACACAAGGGAAATCTAATGGGAAAAACTGGGTCTTCAGGGAAATAAGTCGAATTTATTTATTTATTTATTTTTTTTTTTTCACTTTTTAATCTCTTTTTCAAAAGTTTACTTATTTTACAAACTCATCCTACTTTCAATCACTTGTTTGTCATGAGCTCTTTAGTGAGTTATTGTAGCTCCTTTTTGGCATTGGCTGTGTATTTACTGTGTACTTTTTAATATATAAAATAGGAACACACACTGACCCACACAGTGTCATGTGACACTGTGACATAGGCTTTCCCATGATGCATTGGGGTGCAGTTGAATTTTTAAATTTGATTAATATTTGAGGAATTGTGTATGAAGGATTTTTTCTAAGGTATTGTGGTGTTAGTTTGTGGTGAAATAGATGTTTTAGGGTTGTTGTTTTGCGTTTTTGGGCGTTTTTGGGTCATTCTGAGCAGTCACCATGAAGAAGTAAAGCGTGCTGGGACCATGCTTTAAAAGGCCCCCGTCTCCCAGGCTCTAATGTATTGGCTCTGTAGTCATTACTAAACACTGGGAAACTGCTACTTGTCTAAAGTATGTGATATCAAAAACACAAGGGAAATCTAATGGGAAAAACTGGGTCTTCAGGGAAATAAGTCGAATTTATTTATTTATTTATTTTTTTTTTTTCACTTTTTAAACTCTTTTTCAAAAGTTTACTTATTTTACAAACTCATCCTACTTTCAATCACTTGTTTGTCATGAGCTCTTTAGTGAGTTATTGTAGCTCCTTTTTGGCATTGGCTGTGTATTTACTGTGTACTTTTTAATATATAAAATAGGAACACACACTGACCCACACAGTGTCATGTGACACTGTGACATAGGCTTTCCCATGATGCATTGGGGTGCAGTTGAATTTTTAAATTTGATTAATATTTGAGGAATTGTGTATGAAGGATTTTTTCTAAGGTATTGTGGTGTTAGTTTGTGGTGAAATAGATGTTTTAGGGTTGTTGTTTTGCGTTTTTGGGCGTTTTTGGGTCATTCTGAGCAGTCACCATGAAGAAGTAAAGCGTGCTGGGACCATGCTTTAAAAGGCCCCCGTCTCCCAGGCTCTAATGTATTGGCTCTGTAGTCATTACTAAACACTGGGAAACTGCTACTTGTCTAAAGTATGTGATATCAAAAACACAAGGGAAATCTAATGGGAAAAACTGGGTCTTCAGGGAAATAAGTCGAATTTATTTATTTATTATTTTTTTTTTTTTTTCACTTTTTAAACTCTTTTTCAAAAGTTTACTTATTTTACAAACTCATCCTACTTTCAATCACTTGTTTGTCATGAGCTCTTTAGTGAGTTATTGTAGCTCCTTTTTGGCATTGGCTGTGTATTTACTGTGTACTTTTTAATATATAAAATAGGAACACACACTGACCCACACAGTGTCATGTGACACTGTGACATAGGCTTTCCCATGATGCATTGGGGTGCAGTTGAATTTTTAAATTTGATTAATATTTGAGGAATTGTGTATGAAGGATTTTTTCTAAGGTATTGTGGTGTTAGTTTGTGGTGAAATAGATGTTTTAGGGTTGTTGTTTTGCGTTTTTGGGCGTTTTTGGGTCATTCTGAGCAGTCACCATGAAGAAGTAAAGCGTGCTGGGACCATGCTTTAAAAGGCCCCCGTCTCCCAGGCTCTAATGTATTGGCTCTGTAGTCATTACTAAACACTGGGAAACTGCTACTTGTCTAAAGTATGTGATATCAAAAACACAAGGGAAATCTAATGGGAAAAACTGGGTCTTCAGGGAAATAAGTCGAATTTATTTATTTATTTATTATTTTTTTTTTCACTTTTTAATCTCTTTTACAAAAGTTTACTTATTTTACAAAATCATCCTACTTTCAATCACTTGTTTGTCATGAGCTCTTTAGTGAGTTATTGTAGCTCCTTTTTGGCATTGGCTGTGTATTTACTGTGTACTTTTTAATATATAAAATAGGAACACACACTGACCCACACAGTGTCATGTGACACTGTGACATAGGCTTTCCCATGATGCATTGGGGTGCAGTTGAATTTTTAAATTTGATTAATATTTGAGGAATTGTGTATGAAGGATTTTTTCTAAGGTATTGTGGTGTTAGTTTGTGGTGAAATAGATGTTTTAGGGTTGTTGTTTTGCGTTTTTGGGCGTTTTTGGGTCATTCTGAGCAGTCACCATGAAGAAGTAAAGCGTGCTGGGACCATGCTTTAAAAGGCCCCCGTCTCCCAGGCTCTAATGTATTGCCTCTGTAGTCATTACTAAACACTGGGAAACTGCTACTTGTCTAAAGTATGTGATATCAAAAACACAAGGGAAATCTAATGGGAAAAACTGGGTCTTCAGGGAAATAAGTCGAATTTATTTATTTATTTATTTTTTTTTTTCACTTTTTAATCTCTTTTTCAAAAGTTTACTTATTTTACAAAATCATCCTACTTTCAATCACTTGTTTGTCATGAGCTCTTTAGTGAGTTATTGTAGCTCCTTTTTGGCATTGGCTGTGTATTTACTGTGTACTTTTTAATATATAAAATAGGAACACACACTGACCCACACAGTGTCATGTGACACTGTGACATAGGCTTTCCCATGATGCATTGGGGTGCAGTTGAATTTTTAAATTTGATTAATATTTGAGGAATTGTGTATGAAGGATTTTTTCTAAGGTATTGTGGTGTTAGTTTGTGGTGAAATAGATGTTTTAGGGTTGTTGTTTTGCGTTTTTGGGCGTTTTTGGGTCATTCTGAGCAGTCACCATGAAGAAGTAAAGCGTGCTGGGACCATGCTTTAAAAGGCCCCCGTCTCCCAGGCTCTAATGTATTGGCTCTGTAGTCATTACTAAACACTGGGAAACTGCTACTTGTCTAAAGTATGTGATATCAAAAACACAAGGGAAATCTAATGGGAAAAACTGGGTCTTCAGGGAAATAAGTCGAATTTATTTATTTATTTATTTTTTTTTTTTCACTTTTTAAACTCTTTTTCAAAAGTTTACTTATTTTACAAACTCATCCTACTTTCAATCACTTGTTTGTCATGAGCTCTTTAGTGAGTTATTGTAGCTCCTTTTTGGCATTGGCTGTGTATTTACTGTGTACTTTTTAATATATAAAATAGGAACACACACTGACCCACACAGTGTCATGTGACACTGTGACATAGGCTTTCCCATGATGCATTGGGGTGCAGTTGAATTTTTAAATTTGATTAATATTTGAGGAATTGTGTATGAAGGATTTTTTCTAAGGTATTGTGGTGTTAGTTTGTGGTGAAATAGATGTTTTAGGGTTGTTGTTTTGCGTTTTTGGGCGTTTTTGGGTCATTCTGAGCAGTCACCATGAAGAAGTAAAGCGTGCTGGGACCATGCTTTAAAAGGCCCCCGTCTCCCAGGCTCTAATGTATTGGCTCTGTAGTCATTACTAAACACTGGGAAACTGCTACTTGTCTAAAGTATGTGATATCAAAAACACAAGGGAAATCTAATGGGAAAAACTGGGTCTTCAGGGAAATAAGTCGAATTTATTTATTTATTTATTTTTTTTTTTTCACTTTTTAATCTCTTTTTCAAAAGTTTACTTATTTTACAAAATCATCCTACTTTCAATCACTTGTTTGTCATGAGCTCTTTAGTGAGTTATTGTAGCTCCTTTTTGGCATTGGCTGTGTATTTACTGTGTACTTTTTAATATATAAAATAGGAACACACACTGACCCACACAGTGTCATGTGACACTGTGACATAGGCTTTCCCATGATGCATTGGGGTGCAGTTGAATTTTTAAATTTGATTAATATTTGAGGAATTGTGTATGAAGGATTTTTTCTAAGGTATTGTGGTGTTAGTTTGTGGTGAAATAGATGTTTTAGGGTTGTTGTTTTGCGTTTTTGGGCGTTTTTGGGTCATTCTGAGCAGTCACCATGAAGAAGTAAAGCGTGCTGGGACCATGCTTTAAAAGGCCCCCGTCTCCCAGGCTCTAATGTATTGGCTCTGTAGTCATTACTAAACACTGGGAAACTGCTACTTGTCTAAAGTATGTGATATCAAAAACACAAGGGAAATCTAATGGGAAAAACTGGGTCTTCAGGGAAATAAGTCGAATTTATTTATTTATTTATTTTTTTTTTTTCACTTTTTAAACTCTTTTTCAAAAGTTTACTTATTTTACAAACTCATCCTACTTTCAATCACTTGTTTGTCATGAGCTCTTTAGTGAGTTATTGTAGCTCCTTTTTGGCATTGGCTGTGTATTTACTGTGTACTTTTTAATATATAAAATAGGAACACACACTGACCCACACAGTGTCATGTGACACTGTGACATAGGCTTTCCCATGATGCATTGGGGTGCAGTTGAATTTTTAAATTTGATTAATATTTGAGGAATTGTGTATGAAGGATTTTTTCTAAGGTATTGTGGTGTTAGTTTGTGGTGAAATAGATGTTTTAGGGTTGTTGTTTTGCGTTTTTGGGCGTTTTTGGGTCATTCTGAGCAGTCACCATGAAGAAGTAAAGCGTGCTGGGACCATGCTTTAAAAGGCCCCCGTCTCCCAGGCTCTAATGTATTGGCTCTGTAGTCATTACTAAACACTGGGAAACTGCTACTTGTATAAAGTATGTGATATCAAAAACACAAGGGAAATCTAATGGGAAAAACTGGGTCTTCAGGGAAATAAGTCGAATTTATTTATTTATTTATTTTTTTTTTTCACTTTTTAAACTCTTTTTCAAAAGTTTACTTATTTTACAAACTCATCCTACTTTCAATCACTTGTTTGTCATGAGCTCTTTAGTGAGTTATTGTAGCTCCTTTTTGGCATTGGCTGTGTATTTACTGTGTACTTTTTAATATATAAAATAGGAACACACACTGACCCACACAGTGTCATGTGACACTGTGACATAGGCTTTCCCATGATGCATTGGGGTGCAGTTGAATTTTTAAATTTGATTAATATTTGAGGAATTGTGTATGAAGGATTTTTTCTAAGGTATTGTGGTGTTAGTTTGTGGTGAAATAGATGTTTTAGGGTTGTTGTTTTGCGTTTTTGGGCGTTTTTTGGTCATTCTGAGCAGTCACCATGAAGAAGTAAAGCGTGCTGGGACCATGCTTTAAAAGGCCCCCGTCTCCCAGGCTCTAATGTATTGGCTCTGTAGTCATTACTAAACACTGGGAAACTGCTACTTGTCTAAAGTATGTGATATCAAAAACACAAGGGAAATCTAATGGGAAAAACTGGGTCTTCAGGGAAATAAGTCGAATTTATTTATTTATTATTATTTTTTTTTTTCACTTTTTAAACTCTTTTTCAAAAGTTTACTTATTTTACAAACTCATCCTACTTTCAATCACTTGTTTGTCATGAGCTCTTTAGTGAGTTATTGTAGCTCCTTTTTGGCATTGGCTGTGTATTTACTGTGTACTTTTTAATATATAAAATAGGAACACACACTGACCCACACAGTGTCATGTGACACTGTGACATAGGCTTTCCCATGATGCATTGGGGTGCAGTTGAATTTTTAAATTTGATTAATATTTGAGGAATTGTGTATGAAGGATTTTTTCTAAGGTATTGTGGTGTTAGTTTGTGGTGAAATAGATGTTTTAGGGTTGTTGTTTTGCGTTTTTGGGCGTTTTTGGGTCATTCTGAGCAGTCACCATGAAGAAGTAAAGCGTGCTGGGACCATGCTTTAAAAGGCCCCCGTCTCCCAGGCTCTAATGTATTGGCTCTGTAGTCATTACTAAACACTGGGAAACTGCTACTTGTCTAAAGTATGTGATATCAAAAACACAAGGGAAATCTAATGGGAAAAACTGGGTCTTCAGGGAAATAAGTCGAATTTATTTATTTATTTATTTTTTTTTTTTTCACTTTTTAAACTCTTTTTCAAAAGTTTACTTATTTTACAAACTCATCCTACTTTCAATCACTTGTTTGTCATGAGCTCTTTAGTGAGTTATTGTAGCTCCTTTTTGGCATTGGCTGTGTATTTACTGTGTACTTTTTAATATATAAAATAGGAACACACACTGACCCACACAGTGTCATGTGACACTGTGACATAGGCTTTCCCATGATGCATTGGGGTGCAGTTGAATTTTTAAATTTGATTAATATTTGAGGAATTGTGTATGAAGGATTTTTTCTAAGGTATTGTGGTGTTAGTTTGTGGTGAAATAGATGTTTTAGGGTTGTTGTTTTGCGTTTTTGGGCGTTTTTGGGTCATTCTGAGCAGTCACCATGAAGAAGTAAAGCGTGCTGGGACCATGCTTTAAAAGGCCCCCGTCTCCCAGGCTCTAATGTATTGGCTCTGTAGTCATTACTAAACACTGGGAAACTGCTACTTGTCTAAAGTATGTGATATCAAAAACACAAGGGAAATCTAATGGGAAAAACTGGGTCTTCAGGGAAATAAGTCGAATTTATTTATTTATTTTTTTTTTTTTTTTCACTTTTTAAACTCTTTTTCAAAAGTTTACTTATTTTACAAACTCATCCTACTTTCAATCACTTGTTTGTCATGAGCTCTTTAGTGAGTTATTGTAGCTCCTTTTTGGCATTGGCTGTGTATTTACTGTGTACTTTTTAATATATAAAATAGGAACACACACTGACCCACACAGTGTCATGTGACACTGTGACATAGGCTTTCCCATGATGCATTGGGGTGCAGTTGAATTTTTAAATTTGATTAATATTTGAGGAATTGTGTATGAAGGATTTTTTCTAAGGTATTGTGGTGTTAGTTTGTGGTGAAATAGATGTTTTAGGGTTGTTGTTTTGCGTTTTTGGGCGTTTTTGGGTCATTCTGAGCAGTCACCATGAAGAAGTAAAGCGTGCTGGGACCAAGCTTTAAAAGGCCCCCGTCTCCCAGGCTCTAATGTATTGGCTCTGTAGTCATTACTAAACACTGGGAAACTGCTACTTGTCTAAAGTATGTGATATCAAAAACACAAGGGAAATCTAATGGGAAAAACTGGGTCTTCAGGGAAATAAGTCGAATTTATTTATTTATTATTTTTTTTTTTTTTTCACTTTTTAAACTCTTTTTCAAAAGTTTACTTATTTTACAAACTCATCCTACTTTCAATCACTTGTTTGTCATGAGCTCTTTAGTGAGTTATTGTAGCTCCTTTTTGGCATTGGCTGTGTATTTACTGTGTACTTTTTAATATATAAAATAGGAACACACACTGACCCACACTGTGTCATGTGACACTGTGACATAGGCTTTCCCATGATGCATTGGGGTGCAGTTGAATTTTTAAATTTGATTAATATTTGAGGAATTGTGTATGAAGGATTTTTTCTAAGGTATTGTGGTGTTAGTTTGTGGTGAAATAGATGTTTTAGGGTTGTTGTTTTGCGTTTTTGGGCGTTTTTGGGTCATTCTGAGCAGTCACCATGAAGAAGTAAAGCGTGCTGGGACCATGCTTTAAAAGGCCCCCGTCTCCCAGGCTCTAATGTATTGGCTCTGTAGTCATTACTAAACACTGGGAAACTGCTACTTGTCTAAAGTATGTGATATCAAAAACACAAGGGAAATCTAATGGGAAAAACTGGGTCTTCAGGGAAATAAGTTGAATTTATTTATTTATTTATTATTATTTTTTTCACTTTTTAATCTCTTTTACAAAAGTTTACTTATTTTACAAAATCATCCTACTTTCAATCACTTGTTTGTCATGAGCTCTTTAGTGAGTTATTGTAGCTCCTTTTTGGCATTGGCTGTGTATTTACTGTGTACTTTTTAATATATAAAATAGGAACACACACTGACCCACACAGTGTCATGTGACACTGTGACATAGGCTTTCCCATGATGCATTGGGGTGCAGTTGAATTTTTAAATTTGATTAATATTTGAGGAATTGTGTATGAAGGATTTTTTCTAAGGTATTGTGGTGTTAGTTTGTGGTGAAATAGATGTTTTAGGGTTGTTGTTTTGCGTTTTTGGGTCATTCTGAGCAGTCACCATGAAGAAGTAAAGCGTGCTGGGACCATGCTTTAAAAGGCCCCCGTCTCCCAGTGTCTAATGTATTGGCTCTGTAGTCATTACTAAACACTGGGAAACTGCTACTTGTCTAAAGTATGTGATATCAAAAACACAAGGGAAATCTAATGGGAAAAACTGGGTCTTCAGGGAAATAAGTCGAATTTATTTATTTATTTTTTTTTTTTTTTTCACTTTTTAATCTCTTTTTCAAAAGTTTACTTATTTTACAAACTCATCCTACTTTCAATCACTTGTTTGTCATGAGCTCTTTAGTGAGTTATTGTAGCTCCTTTTTGGCATTGGCTGTGTATTTACTGTGTACTTTTTAATATATAAAATAGGAACACACACTGACCCACACAGTGTCATGTGACACTGTGACATAGGCTTTCCCATGATGCATTGGGGTGCAGTTGAATTTTTAAATTTGATTAATATTTGAGGAATTGTGTATGAAGGATTTTTTCTAAGGTATTGTGGTGTTAGTTTGTGGTGAAATAGATGTTTTAGGGTTGTTGTTTTGCGTTTTTGGGCGTTTTTGGGTCATTCTGAGCAGTCACCATGAAGAAGTAAAGCGTGCTGGGACCATGCTTTAAAAGGCCCCCGTCTCCCAGGCTCTAATGTATTGGCTCTGTAGTCATTACTAAACACTGGGAAACTGCTACTTGTCTAAAGTATGTGATATCAAAAACACAAGGGAAATCTAATGGGAAAAACTGGGTCTTCAGGGAAATAAGTTGAATTTATTTATTTATTTATTATTATTTTTTTCACTTTTTAATCTCTTTTACAAAAGTTTACTTATTTTACAAAATCATCCTACTTTCAATCACTTGTTTGTCATGAGCTCTTTAGTGAGTTATTGTAGCTCCTTTTTGGCATTGGCTGTGTATTTACTGTGTACTTTTTAATATATAAAATAGGAACACACACTGACCCACACAGTGTCATGTGACACTGTGACATAGGCTTTCCCATGATGCATTGGGGTGCAGTTGAATTTTTAAATTTGATTAATATTTGAGGAATTGTGTATGAAGGATTTTTTCTAAGGTATTGTGGTGTTAGTTTGTGGTGAAATAGATGTTTTAGGGTTGTTGTTTTGCGTTTTTGGGTCATTCTGAGCAGTCACCATGAAGAAGTAAAGCGTGCTGGGACCATGCTTTAAAAGGCCCCCGTCTCCCAGTGTCTAATGTATTGGCTCTGTAGTCATTACTAAACACTGGGAAACTGCTACTTGTCTAAAGTATGTGATATCAAAAACACAAGGGAAATCTAATGGGAAAAACTGGGTCTTCAGGGAAATAAGTCGAATTTATTTATTTATTTTTTTTTTTTTTTTCACTTTTTAATCTCTTTTTCAAAAGTTTACTTATTTTACAAACTCATCCTACTTTCAATCACTTGTTTGTCATGAGCTCTTTAGTGAGTTATTGTAGCTCCTTTTTGGCATTGGCTGTGTATTTACTGTGTACTTTTTAATATATAAAATAGGAACACACACTGACCCACACAGTGTCATGTGACACTGTGACATAGGCTTTCCCATGATGCATTGGGGTGCAGTTGAATTTTTAAATTTGATTAATATTTGAGGAATTGTGTATGAAGGATTTTTTCTAAGGTATTGTGGTGTTAGTTTGTGGTGAAATAGATGTTTTAGGGTTGTTGTTTTGCGTTTTTGGGCGTTTTTGGGTCATTCTGAGCAGTCACCATGAAGAAGTAAAGCGTGCTGGGACCATGCTTTAAAAGGCCCCCGTCTCCCAGGCTCTAATGTATTGGCTCTGTAGTCATTACTAAACACTGGGAAACTGCTACTTGTCTAAAGTATGTGATATCAAAAACACAAGGGAAATCTAATGGGAAAAACTGGGTCTTCAGGGAAATAAGTCGAATTTATTTATTTATTTATTATTTTTTTTTTCACTTTTTAATCTCTTTTACAAAAGTTTACTTATTTTACAAACTCATCCTACTTTCAATCACTTGTTTGTCATGAGCTCTTTAGTGAGTTATTGTAGCTCCTTTTTGGCATTGGCTGTGTATTTACTGTGTACTTTTTAATATATAAAATAGGAACACACACTGACCCACACAGTGTCATGTGACACTGTGACATAGGCTTTCCCATGATGCATTGGGGTGCAGTTGAATTTTTAAATTTGATTAATATTTGAGGAATTGTGTATGAAGGATTTTTTCTAAGGTATTGTGGTGTTAGTTTGTGGTGAAATAGATGTTTTAGGGTTGTTGTTTTGCGTTTTTGGGCGTTTTTGGGTCATTCTGAGCAGTCACCATGAAGAAGTAAAGCGTGCTGGGACCATGCTTTAAAAGGCCCCCGTCTCCCAGGCTCTAATGTATTGGCTCTGTAGTCATTACTAAACACTGGGAAACTGCTACTTGTCTAAAGTATGTGATATCAAAAACACAAGGGAAATCTAATGGGAAAAACTGGGTCTTCAGGGAAATAAGTCGAATTTATTTATTTATTTTTTTTTTTTTTTCACTTTTTAATCTCTTTTTCAAAAGTTTACTTATTTTACAAAATCATCCTACTTTCAATCACTTGTTTGTCATGAGCTCTTTAGTGAGTTATTGTAGCTCCTTTTTGGCATTGGCTGTGTATTTACTGTGTACTTTTTAATATATAAAATAGGAACACACACTGACCCACACAGTGTCATGTGACACTGTGACATAGGCTTTCCCATGATGCATTGGGGTGCAGTTGAATTTTTTAATTTAATTAATATTTGAGGAATTGTGTATGAAGGATTTTTTCTAAGGTATTGTGGTGTTAGTTTTGTGGTGAAATAGATGTTTTAGGGTTGTTGTTTTGCGTTTTTGGGCGTTTTTGGGTCATTCTGAGCAGTCACCATGAAGAAGTAAAGCGTGCTGGGACCATGCTTTAAAAGGCCCCCGTCTCCCAGGCTCTAATGTATTGGCTCTGTAGTCATTACTAAACACTGGGAAACTGCTACTTGTCTAAAGTATGTGATATCAAAAACACAAGGGAAATCTAATGGGAAAAACTGGGTCTTCAGGGAAATAAGTCGAATTTATTTATTTATTTATTTATTTTTTTTTTCACTTTTTAAACTCTTTTTCAAAAGTTTACTTATTTTACAAACTCATCCTACTTTCAATCACTTGTTTGTCATGAGCTCTTTAGTGAGTTATTGTAGCTCCTTTTTGGCATTGGCTGTGTATTTACTGTGTACTTTTTAATATATAAAATAGGAACACACACTGACCCACACAGTGTCATGTGACACTGTGACATAGGCTTTCCCATGATGCATTGGGGTGCAGTTGAATTTTTAAATTTGATTAATATTTGAGGAATTGTGTATGAAGGATTTTTTCTAAGGTATTGTGGTGTTAGTTTGTGGTGAAATAGATGTTTTAGGGTTGTTGTTTTGCGTTTTTGGGCGTTTTTGGGTCATTCTGAGCAGTCACCATGAAGAAGTAAAGCGTGCTGGGACCATGCTTTAAAAGGCCCCCGTCTCCCAGGCTCTAATGTATTGGCTCTGTAGTCATTACTAAACACTGGGAAACTGCTACTTGTCTAAAGTATGTGATATCAAAAACACAAGGGAAATCTAATGGGAAAAACTGGGTCTTCAGGGAAATAAGTCGAATTTATTTATTTATTATTTTTTTTTTTTCACTTTTTAAACTCTTTTTCAAAAGTTTACTTATTTTACAAACTCATCCTACTTTCAATCACTTGTTTGTCATGAGCTCTTTAGTGAGTTATTGTAGCTCCTTTTTGGCATTGGCTGTGTATTTACTGTGTACTTTTTAATATATAAAATAGGAACACACACTGACCCACACAGTGTCATGTGACACTGTGACATAGGCTTTCCCATGATGCATTGGGGTGCAGTTGAATTTTTAAATTTGATTAATATTTGAGGAATTGTGTATGAAGGATTTTTTCTAAGGTATTGTGGTGTTAGTTTGTGGTGAAATAGATGTTTTAGGGTTGTTGTTTTGCGTTTTTGGGCGTTTTTGGGTCATTCTGAGCAGTCACCATGAAGAAGTAAAGCGTGCTGGGACCATGCTTTAAAAGGCCCCCGTCTCCCAGGCTCTAATGTATTGGCTCTGTAGTCATTACTAAACACTGGGAAACTGCTAGTTGTCTAAAGTATGTGATATCAAAAACACAAGGGAAATCTAATGGGAAAAACTGGGTCTTCAGGGAAATAAGTCGAATTTATTTATTTATTTATTTTTTTTTTTTTCACTTTTTAAACTCTTTTTCAAAAGTTTACTTATTTTACAAACTCATCCTACTTTCAATCACTTGTTTGTCATGAGCTCTTTAGTGAGTTATTGTAGCTCCTTTTTGGCATTGGCTGTGTATTTACTGTGTACTTTTTAATATATAAAATAGGAACACACACTGACCCACACAGTGTCATGTGACACTGTGACATAGGCTTTCCCATGATGCATTGGGGTGCAGTTGAATTTTTAAATTTGATTAATATTTGAGGAATTGTGTATGAAGGATTTTTTCTAAGGTATTGTGGTGTTAGTTTGTGGTGAAATAGATGTTTTAGGGTTGTTGTTTTGCGTTTTTGGGCGTTTTTGGGTCATTCTGAGCAGTCACCATGAAGAAGTAAAGCGTGCTGGGACCATGCTTTAAAAGGCCCCCGTCTCCCAGGCTCTAATGTATTGGCTCTGTAGTCATTACTAAACACTGGGAAACTGCTACTTGTCTAAAGTATGTGATATCAAAAACACAAGGGAAATCTAATGGGAAAAACTGGGTCTTCAGGGAAATAAGTCGAATTTATTTATTTATTTATTTTTTTTTTTTCACTTTTTAAACTCTTTTTCAAAAGTTTACTTATTTTACAAACTCATCCTACTTTCAATCACTTGTTTGTCATGAGCTCTTTAGTGAGTTATTGTAGCTCCTTTTTGGCATTGGCTGTGTATTTACTGTGTACTTTTTAATATATAAAATAGGAACACACACTGACCCACACAGTGTCATGTGACACTGTGACATAGGCTTTCCCATGATGCATTGGGGTGCAGTTGAATTTTTAAATTTGATTAATATTTGAGGAATTGTGTATGAAGGATTTTTTCTAAGGTATTGTGGTGTTAGTTTGTGGTGAAATAGATGTTTTAGGGTTGTTGTTTTGCGTTTTTGGGCGTTTTTGGGTCATTCTGAGCAGTCACCATGAAGAAGTAAAGCGTGCTGGGACCATGCTTTAAAAGGCCCCCGTCTCCCAGGCTCTAATGTATTGGCTCTGTAGTCATTACTAAACACTGGGAAACTGCTACTTGTCTAAAGTATGTGATATCAAAAACACAAGGGAAATCTAATGGGAAAAACTGGGTCTTCAGGGAAATAAGTCAAATTTATTTATTTATTTATTTTTTTTTTTTTTCACTTTTTAATCTCTTTTTCAAATGTTTACTTATTTTACAAAATCATCCTACTTTCAATCACTTGTTTGTCATGAGCTCTTTAGTGAGTTATTGTAGCTCCTTTTTGGCATTGGCTGTGTATTTACTGTGTACTTTTTAATATATAAAATAGGAACACACACTGACCCACACAGTGTCATGTGACACTGTGACATAGGCTTTCCCATGATGCATTGGGGTGCAGTTGAATTTTTAAATTTGATTAATATTTGAGGAATTGTGTATGAAGGATTTTTTCTAAGGTATTGTGGTGTTAGTTTGTGGTGAAATAGATGTTTTAGGGTTGTTGTTTTGCGTTTTTGGGCGTTTTTGGGTCATTCTGAGCAGTCACCATGAAGAAGTAAAGCGTGCTGGGACCATGCTTTAAAAGGCCCCCGTCTCCCAGGCTCTAATGTATTGGCTCTGTAGTCATTACTAAACACTGGGAAACTGCTACTTGTCTAAAGTATGTGATATCAAAAACACAAGGGAAATCTAATGGGAAAAACTGGGTCTTCAGGGAAATAAGTCGAATTTATTTATTTATTTATTTTTTTTTTTTTCACTTTTTAAACTCTTTTTCAAAAGTTTACTTATTTTACAAACTCATCCTACTTTCAATCACTTGTTTGTCATGAGCTCTTTAGTGAGTTATTGTAGCTCCTTTTTGGCATTGGCTGTGTATTTACTGTGTACTTTTTAATATATAAAATAGGAACACACACTGACCCACACAGTGTCATGTGACACTGTGACATAGGCTTTCCCATGATGCATTGGGGTGCAGTTGAATTTTTAAATTTGATTAATATTTGAGGAATTGTGTATGAAGGATTTTTTCTAAGGTATTGTGGTGTTAGTTTGTGGTGAAATAGATGTTTTAGGGTTGTTGTTTTGCGTTTTTGGGCGTTTTTGGGTCATTCTGAGCAGTCACCATGAAGAAGTAAAGCGTGCTGGGACCATGCTTTAAAAGGCCCCCGTCTCCCAGGCTCTAATGTATTGGCTCTGTAGTCATTACTAAACACTGGGAAACTGCTACTTGTCTAAAGTATGTGATATCAAAAACACAAGGGAAATCTAATGGGAAAAACTGGGTCTTCAGGGAAATAAGTCGAATTTATTTATTTATTTATTTATTTTTTTTCACTTTTTAAACTCTTTTTCAAAAGTTTACTTATTTTACAAACTCATCCTACTTTCAATCACTTGTTTGTCATGAGCTCTTTAGTGAGTTATTGTAGCTCCTTTTTGGCATTGGCTGTGTATTTACTGTGTACTTTTTAATATATAAAATAGGAACACACACTGACCCACACAGTGTCATGTGACACTGTGACATAGGCTTTCCCATGATGCATTGGGGTGCAGTTGAATTTTTAAATTTGATTAATATTTGAGGAATTGTGTATGAAGGATTTTTTCTAAGGTATTGTGGTGTTAGTTTGTGGTGAAATAGATGTTTTAGGGTTGTTGTTTTGCGTTTTTGGGCGTTTTTTGGTCATTCTGAGCAGTCACCATGAAGAAGTAAAGCGTGCTGGGACCATGCTTTAAAAGGCCCCCGTCTCCCAGGCTCTAATGTATTGGCTCTGTAGTCATTACTAAACACTGGGAAACTGCTACTTGTCTAAAGTATGTGATATCAAAAACACAAGGGAAATCTAATGGGAAAAACTGGGTCTTCAGGGAAATAAGTCAAATTTATTTATTTATTTATTTTTTTTTTTTCACTTTTTAATCTCTTTTTCAAAAGTTTACTTATTTTACAAAATCATCCTACTTTCAATCACTTGTTTGTCATGAGCTCTTTAGTGAGTTATTGTAGCTCCTTTTTGGCATTGGCTGTGTATTTACTGTGTACTTTTTAATATATAAAATAGGAACACACACTGACCCACACAGTGTCATGTGACACTGTGACATAGGCTTTCCCCTGATGCATTGGGGTGCAGTTGAATTTTTAAATTTGATTAATATTTGAGGAATTGTGTATGAAGGATTTTTTCTAAGGTATTGTGGTGTTAGTTTGTGGTGAAATAGATGTTTTAGGGTTGTTGTTTTGCGTTTTTGGGCGTTTTTTGGTCATTCTGAGCAGTCACCATGAAGAAGTAAAGCGTGCTGGGACCATGCTTTAAAAGGCCCCCGTCTCCCAGGCTCTAATGTATTGGCTCTGTAGTCATTACTAAACACTGGGAAACTGCTACTTGTCTAAAGTATGTGATATCAAAAACACAAGGGAAATCTAATGGGAAAAACTGGGTCTTCAGGGAAATAAGTCGAATTTATTTATTTATTTATTTTTTTTTTTTTTCACTTTTTAATCTCTTTTTCAAAAGTTTACTTATTTTACAAAATCATCCTACTTTCAATCACTTGTTTGTCATGAGCTCTTTAGTGAGTTATTGTAGCTCCTTTTTGGCATTGGCTGTGTATTTACTGTGTACTTTTTAATATATAAAATAGGAACACACACTGACCCACACAGTGTCATGTGACACTGTGACATAGGCTTTCCCATGATGCATTGGGGTGCAGTTGAATTTTTAAATTTGATTAATATTTGAGGAATTGTGTATGAAGGATTTTTTCTAAGGTATTGTGGTGTTAGTTTGTGGTGAAATAGATGTTTTAGGGTTGTTGTTTTGCGTTTTTGGGCGTTTTTGGGTCATTCTGAGCAGTCACCATGAAGAAGTAAAGCGTGCTGGGACCATGCTTTAAAAGGCCCCCGTCTCCCAGGCTCTAATGTATTGGCTCTGTAGTCATTACTAAACACTGGGAAACTGCTACTTGTCTAAAGTATGTGATATCAAAAACACAAGGGAAATCTAATGGGAAAAACTGGGTCTTCAGGGAAATAAGTCGAATTTATTTATTTATTTATTATTTTTTTTTTCACTTTTTAATCTCTTTTTCAAAAGTTTACTTATTTTACAAAATCATCCTACTTTCAATCACTTGTTTGTCATGAGCTCTTTAGTGAGTTATTGTAGCTCCTTTTTGGCATTGGCTGTGTATTTACTGTGTACTTTTTAATATATAAAATAGGAACACACACTGACCCACACAGTGTCATGTGACACTGTGACATAGGCTTTCCCATGATGCATTGGGGTGCAGTTGAATTTTTAAATTTGATTAATATTTGAGGAATTGTGTATGAAGGATTTTTTCTAAGGTATTGTGGTGTTAGTTTGTGGTGAAATAGATGTTTTAGGGTTGTTGTTTTGCGTTTTTGGGCGTTTTTTGGTCATTCTGAGCAGTCACCATGAAGAAGTAAAGCGTGCTGGGACCATGCTTTAAAAGGCCCCCGTCTCCCAGGCTCTAATGTATTGGCTCTGTAGTCATTACTGAACACTGGGAAACTGCTACTTGTCTAAAGTATGTGATATCAAAAACACAAGGGAAATCTAATGGGAAAAACTGGGTCTTCAGGGAAATAAGTCGAATTTATTTATTTATTTATTTTTTTTTTTTTTCACTTTTTAATCTCTTTTTCAAAAGTTTACTTATTTTACAAAATCATCCTACTTTCAATCACTTGTTTGTCATGAGCTCTTTAGTGAGTTATTGTAGCTCCTTTTTGGCATTGGCTGTGTATTTACTGTGTACTTTTTAATATATAAAATAGGAACACACACTGACCCACACAGTGTCATGTGACACTGTGACATAGGCTTTCCCATGATGCATTGGGGTGCAGTTGAATTTTTAAATTTGATTAATATTTGAGGAATTGTGTATGAAGGATTTTTTCTAAGGTATTGTGGTGTTAGTTTGTGGTGAAATAGATGTTTTAGGGTTGTTGTTTTGCGTTTTTGGGCGTTTTTGGGTCATTCTGAGCAGTCACCATGAAGAAGTAAAGCGTGCTGGGACCATGCTTTAAAAGGCCCCCGTCTCCCAGGCTCTAATGTATTGGCTCTGTAGTCATTACTAAACACTGGGAAACTGCTACTTGTCTAAAGTATGTGATATCAAAAACACAAGGGAAATCTAATGGGAAAAACTGGGTCTTCAGGGAAATAAGTCGAATTTATTTATTTATTTATTTTTTTTTTTTCACTTTTTAAACTCTTTTTCAAAAGTTTACTTATTTTACAAACTCATCCTACTTTCAATCACTTGTTTGTCATGAGCTCTTTAGTGAGTTATTGTAGCTCCTTTTTGGCATTGGCTGTGTATTTACTGTGTACTTTTTAATATATAAAATAGGAACACACACTGACCCACACAGTGTCATGTGACACTGTGACATAGGCTTTCCCATGATGCATTGGGGTGCAGTTGAATTTTTAAATTTGATTAATATTTGAGGAATTGTGTATGAAGGATTTTTTCTAAGGTATTGTGGTGTTAGTTTGTGGTGAAATAGATGTTTTAGGGTTGTTGTTTTGCGTTTTTGGGCGTTTTTGGGTCATTCTGAGCAGTCACCATGAAGAAGTAAAGCGTGCTGGGACCATGCTTTAAAAGGCCCCCGTCTCCCAAGCTCTAATGTATTGGCTCTGTAGTCATTACTAAACACTGGGAAACTGCTACTTGTCTAAAGTATGTGATATCAAAAACACAAGGGAAATCTAATGGGAAAAACTGGGTCTTCAGGGAAATAAGTCGAATTTATTTATTTATTTTTTTTTTTTTTTCACTTTTTAAACTCTTTTTCAAAAGTTTACTTATTTTACAAACTCATCCTACTTTCAATCACTTGTTTGTCATGAGCTCTTTAGTGAGTTATTGTAGCTCCTTTTTGGCATTGGCTGTGTATTTACTGTGTACTTTTTAATATATAAAATAGGAACACACACTGACCCACACAGTGTCATGTGACACTGTGACATAGGCTTTCCCATGATGCATTGGGGTGCAGTTGAATTTTTAAATTTGATTAATATTTGAGGAATTGTGTATGAAGGATTTTTTCTAAGGTATTGTGGTGTTAGTTTGTGGTGAAATAGATGTTTTAGGGTTGTTGTTTTGCGTTTTTGGGCGTTTTTCGGTCATTCTGAGCAGTCACCATGAAGAAGTAAAGCGTGCTGGGACCATGCTTTAAAAGGCCCCCGTCTCCCAGGCTCTAATGTATTGGCTCTGTAGTCATTACTAAACACTGGGAAACTGCTACTTGTCTAAAGTATGTGATATCAAAAACACAAGGGAAATCTCATGGGAAAAACTGGGTCTTCAGGGAAATAAGTCGAATTTATTTATTTATTTATTTTTTTTTTTCACTTTTTAAACTCTTTTTCAAAAGTTTACTTATTTTACTTTCAATCACTTGTTTGTCATGAGCTCTTTAGTGAGTTATTGTAGCTCCTTTTTGGCATTGGCTGTGTATTTACTGTGTACTTTTTAATATATAAAATAGGAACACACACTGACCCACACAGTGTCATGTGACACTGTGACATAGGCTTTCCCCTGATGCATTGGGGTGCAGTTGAATTTTTAAATTTGATTAATATTTGAGGAATTGTGTATGAAGGATTTTTTCTAAGGTATTGTGGTGTTAGTTTGTGGTGAAATAGATGTTTTAGGGTTGTTGTTTTGCGTTTTTGGGCGTTTTTGGGTCATTCTGAGCAGTCACCATGAAGAAGTAAAGCGTGCTGGGACCATGCTTTAAAAGGCCCCCGTCTCCCAGGCTCTAATGTATTGGCTCTGTAGTCATTACTAAACACTGGGAAACTGCTACTTGTCTAAAGTATGTGATATCAAAAACACAAGGGAAATCTAATGGGAAAAACTGGGTCTTCAGGGAAATAAGTCGAATTTATTTATTTATTTTTTTTTTTTTTTTCACTTTTTAAACTCTTTTTCAAAAGTTTACTTATTTTACAAACTCATCCTACTTTCAATCACTTGTTTGTCATGAGCTCTTTAGTGAGTTATTGTAGCTCCTTTTTGGCATTGGCTGTGTATTTACTGTGTACTTTTTAATATATAAAATAGGAACACACACTGACCCACACAGTGTCATGTGACACTGTGACATAGGCTTTCCCATGATGCATTGGGGTGCAGTTGAATTTTTAAATTTGATTAATATTTGAGGAATTGTGTATGAAGGATTTTTTCTAAGGTATTGTGGTGTTAGTTTGTGGTGAAATAGATGTTTTAGGGTTGTTGTTTTGCGTTTTTGGGCGTTTTTGGGTCATTCTGAGCAGTCACCATGAAGAAGTAAAGCGTGCTGGGACCATGCTTTAAAAGGCCCCCGTCTCCCAGGCTCTAATGTATTGGCTCTGTAGTCATTACTAAACACTGGGAAACTGCTACTTGTCTAAAGTATGTGATATCAAAAACACAAGGGAAATCTAATGGGAAAAACTGGGTCTTCAGGGAAATAAGTCGAATTTATTTATTTATTTATTTTTTTTTTTCACTTTTTAAACTCTTTTTCAAAAGTTTACTTATTTTACAAACTCATCCTACTTTCAATCACTTGTTTGTCATGAGCTCTTTAGTGAGTTATTGTAGCTCCTTTTTGGCATTGGCTGTGTATTTACTGTGTACTTTTTAATATATAAAATAGGAACACACACTGACCCACACAGTGTCATGTGACACTGTGACATAGGCTTTCCCATGATGCATTGGGGTGCAGTTGAATTTTTAAATTTGATTAATATTTGAGGAATTGTGTATGAAGGATTTTTTCTAAGGTATTGTGGTGTTAGTTTGTGGTGAAATAGATGTTTTAGGGTTGTTGTTTTGCGTTTTTGGGCGTTTTTGGGTCATTCTGAGCAGTCACCATGAAGAAGTAAAGCGTGCTGGGACCATGCTTTAAAAGGCCCCCGTCTCCCAGGCTCTAATGTATTGGCTCTGTAGTCATTACTAAACACTGGGAAACTGCTACTTGTCTAAAGTATGTGATATCAAAAACACAAGGGAAATCTCATGGGAAAAACTGGGTCTTCAGGGAAATAAGTCGAATTTATTTATTTATTTATTTTTTTTTTTTCACTTTTTAAACTCTTTTTCAAAAGTTTACTTATTTTACTTTCAATCACTTGTTTGTCATGAGCTCTTTAGTGAGTTATTGTAGCTCCTTTTTGGCATTGGCTGTGTATTTACTGTGTACTTTTTAATATATAAAATAGGAACACACACTGACCCACACAGTGTCATGTGACACTGTGACATAGGCTTTCCCATGATGCATTGGGGTGCAGTTGAATTTTTAAATTTGATTAATATTTGAGGAATTGTGTATGAAGGATTTTTTCTAAGGTATTGTGGTGTTAGTTTGTGGTGAAATAGATGTTTTAGGGTTGTTGTTTTGCGTTTTTGGGCGTTTTTGGGTCATTCTGAGCAGTCACCATGAAGAAGTAAAGCGTGCTGGGACCATGCTTTAAAAGGCCCCCGTCTCCCAGGCTCTAATGTATTGGCTCTGTAGTCATTACTAAACACTGGGAAACTGCTACTTGTCTAAAGTATGTGATATCAAAAACACAAGGGAAATCTAATGGGAAAAACTGGGTCTTCAGGGAAATAAGTCAAATTTATTTATTTATTTATTTATTTTTTTTCACTTTTTAATCTCTTTTTCAAAAGTTTACTTATTTTACAAAATCATCCTACTTTCAATCACTTGTTTGTCATGAGCTCTTTAGTGAGTTATTGTAGCTCCTTTTTGGCATTGGCTGTGTATTTACTGTGTACTTTTTAATATATAAAATAGGAACACACACTGACCCACACAGTGTCATGTGACACTGTGACATAGGCTTTCCCCTGATGCATTGGGGTGCAGTTGAATTTTTAAATTTGATTAATATTTGAGGAATTGTGTATGAAGGATTTTTTCTAAGGTATTGTGGTGTTAGTTTGTGGTGAAATAGATGTTTTAGGGTTGTTGTTTTGCGTTTTTGGGCGTTTTTGGGTCATTCTGAGCAGTCACCATGAAGAAGTAAAGCGTGCTGGGACCATGCTTTAAAAGGCCCCCGTCTCCCAGGCTCTAATGTATTGGCTCTGTAGTCATTACTAAACACTGGGAAACTGCTACTTGTCTAAAGTATGTGATATCAAAAACACAAGGGAAATCTAATGGGAAAAACTGGGTCTTCAGGGAAATAAGTCGAATTTATTTATTTATTATTTTTTTTTTTTTCACTTTTTAAACTCTTTTTCAAAAGTTTACTTATTTTACAAACTCATCCTACTTTCAATCACTTGTTTGTCATGAGCTCTTTAGTGAGTTATTGTAGCTCCTTTTTGGCATTGGCTGTGTATTTACTGTGTACTTTTTAATATATAAAATAGGAACACACACTGACCCACACAGTGTCATGTGACACTGTGACATAGGCTTTCCCATGATGCATTGGGGTGCAGTTGAATTTTTAAATTTGATTAATATTTGAGGAATTGTGTATGAAGGATTTTTTCTAAGGTATTGTGGTGTTAGTTTGTGGTGAAATAGATGTTTTAGGGTTGTTGTTTTGCGTTTTTGGGCGTTTTTGGGTCATTCTGAGCAGTCACCATGAAGAAGTAAAGCGTGCTGGGACCATGCTTTAAAAGGCCCCCGTCTCCCAGGCTCTAATGTATTGGCTCTGTAGTCATTACTAAACACTGGGAAACTGCTACTTGTCTAAAGTATGTGATATCAAAAACACAAGGGAAATCTAATGGGAAAAACTGGGTCTTCAGGGAAATAAGTCGAATTTATTTATTTATTTATTTATTTTTTTTTTTTTCACTTTTTAAACTCTTTTTCAAAAGTTTACTTATTTTACTTTCAATCACTTGTTTGTCATGAGCTCTTTAGTGAGTTATTGTAGCTCCTTTTTGGCATTGGCTGTGTATTTACTGTGTACTTTTTAATATATAAAATAGGAACACACACTGACCCACACAGTGTCATGTGACACTGTGACATAGGCTTTCCCATGATGCATTGGGGTGCAGTTGAATTTTTAAATTTGATTAATATTTGAGGAATTGTGTATGAAGGATTTTTTCTAAGGTATTGTGGTGTTAGTTTGTGGTGAAATAGATGTTTTAGGGTTGTTGTTTTGCGTTTTTGGGCGTTTTTGGGTCATTCTGAGCAGTCACCATGAAGAAGTAAAGCGTGCTGGGACCATGCTTTAAAAGGCCCCCGTCTCCCAGGCTCTAATGTATTGGCTCTGTAGTCATTACTAAACACTGGGAAACTGCTGCTTGTCTAAAGTATGTGATATCAAAAACACAAGGGAAATCTAATGGGAAAAACTGGGTCTTCAGGGAAATAAGTCGAATTTATTTATTTATTTATTTTTTTTTTTTTCACTTTTTAATCTCTTTTTCAAAAGTTTACTTACTTTACAAAATCATCCTACTTTCAATCACTTGTTTGTCATGAGCTCTTTAGTGAGTTATTGTAGCTCCTTTTTGGCATTGGCTGTGTATTTACTGTGTACTTTTTAATATATAAAATAGGAACACACACTGACCCACACAGTGTCATGTGACACTGTGACATAGGCTTTCCCATGATGCATTGGGGTGCAGTTGAATTTTTAAATTTGATTAATATTTGAGGAATTGTGTATGAAGGATTTTTTCTAAGGTATTGTGGTGTTAGTTTGTGGTGAAATAGATGTTTTAGGGTTGTTGTTTTGCGTTTTTGGGCGTTTTTGGGTCATTCTGAGCAGTCACCATGAAGAAGTAAAGCGTGCTGGGACCATGCTTTAAAAGGCCCCCGTCTCCCAGGCTCTAATGTATTGGCTCTGTAGTCATTACTAAACACTGGGAAACTGCTACTTGTCTAAAGTATGTGATATCAAAAACACAAGGGAAATCTAATGGGAAAAACTGGGTCTTCAGGGAAATAAGTCGAATTTATTTATTTATTTATTATTTTTTTTTTCACTTTTTAATCTCTTTTTCAAAAGTTTACTTACTTTACAAAATCATCCTACTTTCAATCACTTGTTTGTCATGAGCTCTTTAGTGAGTTATTGTAGCTCCTTTTTGGCATTGGCTGTGTATTTACTGTGTACTTTTTAATATATAAAATAGGAACACACACTGACCCACACAGTGTCATGTGACACTGTGACATAGGCTTTCCCATGATGCATTGGGGTGCAGTTGAATTTTTAAATTTGATTAATATTTGAGGAATTGTGTATGAAGGATTTTTTCTAAGGTATTGTGGTGTTAGTTTGTGGTGAAATAGATGTTTTAGGGTTGTTGTTTTGCGTTTTTGGGCGTTTTTGGGTCATTCTTAGCAGTCACCATGAAGAAGTAAAGCGTGCTGGGACCATGCTTTAAAAGGCCCCCGTCTCCCAGGCTCTAATGTATTGGCTCTGTAGTCATTACTAAACACTGGGAAACTGCTACTTGTCTAAAGTATGTGATATCAAAAACACAAGGGAAATCTAATGGGAAAAACTGGGTCTTCAGGGAAATAAGTCGAATTTATTTATTTATTTATTTATTATTTTTTTTTTCACTTTTTAATCTCTTTTTCAAAAGTTTACTTATTTTACAAAATCATCCTACTTTCAATCACTTGTTTGTCATGAGCTCTTTAGTGAGTTATTGTAGCTCCTTTTTGGCATTGGCTGTGTATTTACTGTGTACTTTTTAATATATAAAATAGGAACACACACTGACCCACACAGTGTCATGTGACACTGTGACATAGGCTTTCCCATGATGCATTGGGGTGCAGTTGAATTTTTAAATTTGATTAATATTTGAGGAATTGTGTATGAAGGATTTTTTCTAAGGTATTGTGGTGTTAGTTTGTGGTGAAATAGATGTTTTAGGGTTGTTGTTTTGCGTTTTTGGGCGTTTTTGGGTCATTCTGAGCAGTCACCATGAAGAAGTAAAGCGTGCTGGGACCATGCTTTAAAAGGCCCCCGTCTCCCAGGCTCTAATGTATTGGCTCTGTAGTCATTACTAAACACTGGGAAACTGCTACTTGTCTAAAGTATGTGATATCAAAAACACAAGGGAAATCTAATGGGAAAAACTGGGTCTTCAGGGAAATAAGTCGAATTTATTTATTTATTTATTATTTTTTTTTTCACTTTTTAATCTCTTTTTCAAAAGTTTACTTATTTTACAAAATCATCCTACTTTCAATCACTTGTTTGTCATGAGCTCTTTAGTGAGTTATTGTAGCTCCTTTTTGGCATTGGCTGTGTATTTACTGTGTACTTTTTAATATATAAAATAGGAACACACACTGACCCACACAGTGTCATGTGACACTGTGACATAGGCTTTCCCATGATGCATTGGGGTGCAGTTGAATTTTTAAATTTGATTAATATTTGAGGAATTGTGTATGAAGGATTTTTTCTAAGGTATTGTGGTGTTAGTTTGTGGTGAAATAGATGTTTTAGGGGTGTTGTTTTGCGTTTTTGGGCGTTTTTTGGTCATTCTGAGCAGTCACCATGAAGAAGTAAAGCGTGCTGGGACCATGCTTTAAAAGGCCCCCGTCTCCCAGGCTTTAATGTATTGGCTCTGTAGTCATTACTAAACACTGGGAAACTGCTACTTGTCTAAAGTATGTGATATCAAAAACACAAGGGAAATCTAATGGGAAAAACTGGGTCTTCAGGGAAATAAGTCGAATTTATTTATTTATTTATTATTTTTTTTTTCACTTTTTAATCTCTTTTTCAAAAGTTTACTTACTTTACAAAATCATCCTACTTTCAATCACTTGTTTGTCATGAGCTCTTTAGTGAGTTATTGTAGCTCCTTTTTGGCATTGGCTGTGTATTTACTGTGTACTTTTTAATATATAAAATAGGAACACACACTGACCCACACAGTGTCATGTGACACTGTGACATAGGCTTTCCCATGATGCATTGGGGTGCAGTTGAATTTTTAAATTTGATTAATATTTGAGGAATTGTGTATGAAGGATTTTTTCTAAGGTATTGTGGTGTTAGTTTGTGGTGAAATAGATGTTTTAGGGTTGTTGTTTTGCGTTTTTGGGCGTTTTTGGGTCATTCTGAGCAGTCACCATGAAGAAGTAAAGCGTGCTGGGACCATGCTTTAAAAGGCCCCCGTCTCCCAGGCTCTAATGTATTGGCTCTGTAGTCATTACTAAACACTGGGAAACTGCTACTTGTCTAAAGTATGTGATATCAAAAACACAAGGGAAATCTAATGGGAAAAACTGGGTCTTCAGGGAAATAAGTCGAATTTATTTATTTATTTATTATTTTTTTTTTCACTTTTTAATCTCTTTTTCAAAAGTTTACTTATTTTACAAAATCATCCTACTTTCAATCACTTGTTTGTCATGAGCTCTTTAGTGAGTTATTGTAGCTCCTTTTTGGCATTGGCTGTGTATTTACTGTGTACTTTTTAATATATAAAATAGGAACACACACTGACCCACACAGTGTCATGTGACACTGTGACATAGGCTTTCCCATGATGCATTGGGGTGCAGTTGAATTTTTAAATTTGATTAATATTTGAGGAATTGTGTATGAAGGATTTTTTCTAAGGTATTGTGGTGTTAGTTTGTGGTGAAATAGATGTTTTAGGGTTGTTGTTTTGCGTTTTTGGGCGTTTTTTGGTCATTCTGAGCAGTCACCATGAAGAAGTAAAGCGTGCTGGGACCATGCTTTAAAAGGCCCCCGTCTCCCAGGCTCTAATGTATTGGCTCTGTAGTCATTACTAAACACTGGGAAACTGCTACTTGTCTAAAGTATGTGATATCAAAAACACAAGGGAAATCTAATGGGAAAAACTGGGTCTTCAGGGAAATAAGTCGAATTTATTTATTTATTTTTATTTTTTTTTTTTTTTCACTTTTTAAACTCTTTTTCAAAAGTTTACTTATTTTACTTTCAATCACTTGTTTGTCATGAGCTCTTTAGTGAGTTATTGTAGCTCCTTTTTGGCATTGGCTGTGTATTTACTGTGTACTTTTTAATATATAAAATAGGAACACACACTGACCCACACAGTGTCATGTGACACTGTGACATAGGCTTTCCCATGATGCATTGGGGTGCAGTTGAATTTTTAAATTTGATTAATATTTGAGGAATTGTGTATGAAGGATTTTTTCTAAGGTATTGTGGTGTTAGTTTGTGGTGAAATAGATGTTTTAGGGTTGTTGTTTTGCGTTTTTGGGCGTTTTTGGGTCATTCTGAGCAGTCACCATGAAGAAGTAAAGCGTGCTGGGACCATGCTTTAAAAGGCCCCCGTCTCCCAGGCTCTAATGTATTGGCTCTGTAGTCATTACTAAACACTGGGAAACTGCTACTTGTCTAAAGTATGTGATATCAAAAACACAAGGGAAATCTAATGGGAAAAACTGGGTCTTCAGGGAAATAAGTCGAATTTATTTATTTATTTATTATTTTTTTTTTCACTTTTTAATCTCTTTTTCAAAAGTTTACTTATTTTACAAAATCATCCTACTTTCAATCACTTGTTTGTCATGAGCTCTTTAGTGAGTTATTGTAGCTCCTTTTTGGCATTGGCTGTGTATTTACTGTGTACTTTTTAATATATAAAATAGGAACACACACTGACCCACACAGTGTCATGTGACACTGTGACATAGGCTTTCCCATGATGCATTGGGGTGCAGTTGAATTTTTAAATTTGATTAATATTTGAGGAATTGTGTATGAAGGATTTTTTCTAAGGTATTGTGGTGTTAGTTTGTGGTGAAATAGATGTTTTAGGGTTGTTGTTTTGCGTTTTTGGGCGTTTTTTGGTCATTCTGAGCAGTCACCATGAAGAAGTAAAGCGTGCTGGGACCATGCTTTAAAAGGCCCCCGTCTCCCAGGCTTTAATGTATTGGCTCTGTAGTCATTACTAAACACTGGGAAACTGCTACTTGTCTAAAGTATGTGATATCAAAAACACAAGGGAAATCTAATGGGAAAAACTGGGTCTTCAGGGAAATAAGTCGAATTTATTTATTTATTTATTATTTTTTTTTTCAGTTTTTAATCTCTTTTTCAAAAGTTTACTTACTTTACAAAATCATCCTACTTTCAATCACTTGTTTGTCATGAGCTCTTTAGTGAGTTATTGTAGCTCCTTTTTGGCATTGGCTGTGTATTTACTGTGTACTTTTTAATATATAAAATAGGAACACACACTGACCCACACAGTGTCATGTGACACTGTGACATAGGCTTTCCCATGATGCATTGGGGTGCAGTTGAATTTTTAAATTTGATTAATATTTGAGGAATTGTGTATGAAGGATTTTTTCTAAGGTATTGTGGTGTTAGTTTGTGGTGAAATAGATGTTTTAGGGTTGTTGTTTTGCGTTTTTGGGCGTTTTTGGGTCATTCTGAGCAGTCACCATGAAGAAGTAAAGCGTGCTGGGACCATGCTTTAAAAGGCCCCCGTCTCCCAGGCTCTAATGTATTGGCTCTGTAGTCATTACTAAACACTGGGAAACTGCTACTTGTCTAAAGTATGTGATATCAAAAACACAAGGGAAATCTAATGGGAAAAACTGGGTCTTCAGGGAAATAAGTCGAATTTATTTATTTATTTATTATTTTTTTTTTCACTTTTTAATCTCTTTTTCAAAAGTTTACTTATTTTACAAAATCATCCTACTTTCAATCACTTGTTTGTCATGAGCTCTTTAGTGAGTTATTGTAGCTCCTTTTTGGCATTGGCTGTGTATTTACTGTGTACTTTTTAATATATAAAATAGGAACACACACTGACCCACACAGTGTCATGTGACACTGTGACATAGGCTTTCCCATGATGCATTGGGGTGCAGTTGAATTTTTAAATTTGATTAATATTTGAGGAATTGTGTATGAAGGATTTTTTCTAAGGTATTGTGGTGTTAGTTTGTGGTGAAATAGATGTTTTAGGGTTGTTGTTTTGCGTTTTTGGGCGTTTTTTGGTCATTCTGAGCAGTCACCATGAAGAAGTAAAGCGTGCTGGGACCATGCTTTAAAAGGCCCCCGTCTCCCAGGCTCTAATGTATTGGCTCTGTAGTCATTACTAAACACTGGGAAACTGCTACTTGTCTAAAGTATGTGATATCAAAAACACAAGGGAAATCTAATGGGAAAAACTGGGTCTTCAGGGAAATAAGTCGAATTTATTTATTTATTTATTTTTTTTTTTTTTTTTCACTTTTTAAACTCTTTTTCAAAAGTTTACTTATTTTACTTTCAATCACTTGTTTGTCATGAGCTCTTTAGTGAGTTATTGTAGCTCCTTTTTGGCATTGGCTGTGTATTTACTGTGTACTTTTTAATATATAAAATAGGAACACACACTGACCCACACAGTGTCATGTGACACTGTGACATAGGCTTTCCCATGATGCATTGGGGTGCAGTTGAATTTTTAAATTTGATTAATATTTGAGGAATTGTGTATGAAGGATTTTTTCTAAGGTATTGTGGTGTTAGTTTGTGGTGAAATAGATGTTTTAGGGTTGTTGTTTTGCGTTTTTGGGCGTTTTTGGGTCATTCTGAGCAGTCACCATGAAGAAGTAAAGCGTGCTGGGACCATGCTTTAAAAGGCCCCCGTCTCCCAGGCTCTAATGTATTGGCTCTGTAGTCATTACTAAACACTGGGAAACTGCTACTTGTCTAAAGTATGTGATATCAAAAACACAAGGGAAATCTAATGGGAAAAACTGGGTCTTCAGGGAAATAAGTCGAATTTATTTATTTATTTATTATTTTTTTTTTCACTTTTTAATCTCTTTTTCAAAAGTTTACTTATTTTACAAAATCATCCTACTTTCAATCACTTGTTTGTCATGAGCTCTTTAGTGAGTTATTGTAGCTCCTTTTTGGCATTGGCTGTGTATTTACTGTGTACTTTTTAATATATAAAATAGGAACACACACTGACCCACACAGTGTCATGTGACACTGTGACATAGGCTTTCCCATGATGCATTGGGGTGCAGTTGAATTTTTAAATTTGATTAATATTTGAGGAATTGTGTATGAAGGATTTTTTCTAAGGTATTGTGGTGTTAGTTTGTGGTGAAATAGATGTTTTAGGGTTGTTGTTTTGCGTTTTTGGGCGTTTTTTGGTCATTCTGAGCAGTCACCATGAAGAAGTAAAGCGTGCTGGGACCATGCTTTAAAAGGCCCCCGTCTCCCAGGCTCTAATGTATTGGCTCTGTAGTCATTACTAAACACTGGGAAACTGCTACTTGTCTAAAGTATGTGATATCAAAAACACAAGGGAAATCTAATGGGAAAAACTGGGTCTTCAGGGAAATAAGTCGAATTTATTTATTTATTTTTTATTTTTTTTTTTTTTCACTTTTTAAACTCTTTTTCAAAAGTTTACTTATTTTACTTTCAATCACTTGTTTGTCATGAGCTCTTTAGTGAGTTATTGTAGCTCCTTTTTGGCATTGGCTGTGTATTTACTGTGTACTTTTTAATATATAAAATAGGAACACACACTGACCCACACAGTGTCATGTGACACTGTGACATAGGCTTTCCCATGATGCATTGGGGTGCAGTTGAATTTTTAAATTTGATTAATATTTGAGGAATTGTGTATGAAGGATTTTTTCTAAGGTATTGTGGTGTTAGTTTGTGGTGAAATAGATGTTTTAGGGTTGTTGTTTTGCGTTTTTGGGCGTTTTTGGGTCATTCTGAGCAGTCACCATGAAGAAGTAAAGCGTGCTGGGACCATGCTTTAAAAGGCCCCCGTCTCCCAGGCTCTAATGTATTGGCTCTGTAGTCATTACTAAACACTGGGAAACTGCTACTTGTCTAAAGTATGTGATATCAAAAACACAAGGGAAATCTAATGGGAAAAACTGGGTCTTCAGGGAAATAAGTCGAATTTATTTATTTATTTATTTATTATTTTTTTTTTCACTTTTTAATCTCTTTTTCAAAAGTTTACTTATTTTACAAAATCATCCTACTTTCAATCACTTGTTTGTCATGAGCTCTTTAGTGAGTTATTGTAGCTCCTTTTTGGCATTGGCTGTGTATTTACTGTGTACTTTTTAATATATAAAATAGGAACACACACTGACCCACACAGTGTCATGTGACACTGTGACATAGGCTTTCCCATGATGCATTGGGGTGCAGTTGAATTTTTAAATTTGATTAATATTTGAGGAATTGTGTATGAAGGATTTTTTCTAAGGTATTGTGGTGTTAGTTTGTGGTGAAATAGATGTTTTAGGGTTGTTGTTTTGCGTTTTTGGGCGTTTTTTGGTCATTCTGAGCAGTCACCATGAAGAAGTAAAGCGTGCTGGGACCATGCTTTAAAAGGCCCCCGTCTCCCAGGCTCTAATGTATTGGCTCTGTAGTCATTACTAAACACTGGGAAACTGCTACTTGTCTAAAGTATGTGATATCAAAAACACAAGGGAAATCTAATGGGAAAAACTGGGTCTTCAGGGAAATAAGTCGAATTTATTTATTTATTTATTTATTTTTTTTTTTTCACTTTTTAAACTCTTTTTCAAAAGTTTACTTATTTTACTTTCAATCACTTGTTTGTCATGAGCTCTTTAGTGAGTTATTGTAGCTCCTTTTTGGCATTGGCTGTGTATTTACTGTGTACTTTTTAATATATAAAATAGGAACACACACTGACCCACACAGTGTCATGTGACACTGTGACATAGGCTTTCCCATGATGCATTGGGGTGCAGTTGAATTTTTAAATTTGATTAATATTTGAGGAATTGTGTATGAAGGATTTTTTCTAAGGTATTGTGGTGTTAGTTTGTGGTGAAATAGATGTTTTAGGGTTGTTGTTTTGCGTTTTTGGGCGTTTTTGGGTCATTCTGAGCAGTCACCATGAAGAAGTAAAGCGTGCTGGGACCATGCTTTAAAAGGCCCCCGTCTCCCAGGCTCTAATGTATTGGCTCTGTAGTCATTACTAAACACTGGGAAACTGCTACTTGTCTAAAGTATGTGATATCAAAAACACAAGGGAAATCTAATGGGAAAAACTGGGTCTTCAGGGAAATAAGTCGAATTTATTTATTTATTTATTATTTTTTTTTTCACTTTTTAATCTCTTTTTCAAAAGTTTACTTATTTTACAAAATCATCCTACTTTCAATCACTTGTTTGTCATGAGCTCTTTAGTGAGTTATTGTAGCTCCTTTTTGGCATTGGCTGTGTATTTACTGTGTACTTTTTAATATATAAAATAGGAACACACACTGACCCACACAGTGTCATGTGACACTGTGACATAGGCTTTCCCATGATGCATTGGGGTGCAGTTGAATTTTTAAATTTGATTAATATTTGAGGAATTGTGTATGAAGGATTTTTTCTAAGGTATTGTGGTGTTAGTTTGTGGTGAAATAGATGTTTTAGGGTTGTTGTTTTGCGTTTTTGGGCGTTTTTTGGTCATTCTGAGCAGTCACCATGAAGAAGTAAAGCGTGCTGGGACCATGCTTTAAAAGGCCCCCGTCTCCCAGGCTCTAATGTATTGGCTCTGTAGTCATTACTAAACACTGGGAAACTGCTACTTGTCTAAAGTATGTGATATCAAAAACACAAGGGAAATCTAATGGGAAAAACTGGGTCTTCAGGGAAATAAGTCGAATTTATTTATTTATTTATTTATTTTATTTTTTTTCACTTTTTAAACTCTTTTTCAAAAGTTTACTTATTTTACTTTCAATCACTTGTTTGTCATGAGCTCTTTAGTGAGTTATTGTAGCTCCTTTTTGGCATTGGCTGTGTATTTACTGTGTACTTTTTAATATATAAAATAGGAACACACACTGACCCACACAGTGTCATGTGACACTGTGACATAGGCTTTCCCATGATGCATTGGGGTGCAGTTGAATTTTTAAATTTGATTAATATTTGAGGAATTGTGTATGAAGGATTTTTTCTAAGGTATTGTGGTGTTAGTTTGTGGTGAAATAGATGTTTTAGGGTTGTTGTTTTGCGTTTTTGGGCGTTTTTGGGTCATTCTGAGCAGTCACCATGAAGAAGTAAAGCGTGCTGGGACCATGCTTTAAAAGGCCCCCGTCTCCCAGGCTCTAATGTATTGGCTCTGTAGTCATTACTAAACACTGGGAAACTGCTACTTGTCTAAAGTATGTGATATCAAAAACACAAGGGAAATCTAATGGGAAAAACTGGGTCTTCAGGGAAATAAGTCGAATTTATTTATTTATTTATTTTTTTTTTTTTTCACTTTTTAATCTCTTTTTCAAAAGTTTACTTACTTTACAAAATCATCCTACTTTCAATCACTTGTTTGTCATGAGCTCTTTAGTGAGTTATTGTAGCTCCTTTTTGGCATTGGCTGTGTATTTACTGTGTACTTTTTAATATATAAAATAGGAACACACACTGACCCACACAGTGTCATGTGACACTGTGACATAGGCTTTCCCATGATGCATTGGGGTGCAGTTGAATTTTTAAATTTGATTAATATTTGAGGAATTGTGTATGAAGGATTTTTTCTAAGGTATTGTGGTGTTAGTTTGTGGTGAAATAGATGTTTTAGGGTTGATTTGCGTTTTTGGGCGTTTTTGGGTCATTCTGAGCAGTCACCATGAAGAAGTAAAGCGTGCTGGGACCATGCTTTAAAAGGCCCCCGTCTCCCAGGCTCTAATGTATTGGCTCTGTAGTCATTACTAAACACTGGGAAACTGCTACTTGTCTAAAGTATGTGATATCAAAAACACAAGGGAAATCTAATGGGAAAAACTGGGTCTTCAGGGAAATAAGTCGAATTTATTTATTTATTTATTATTTTTTTTTTCACTTTTTAATCTCTTTTTCAAAAGTTTACTTACTTTACAAAATCATCCTACTTTCAATCACTTGTTTGTCATGAGCTCTTTAGTGAGTTATTGTAGCTCCTTTTTGGCATTGGCTGTGTATTTACTGTGTACTTTTTAATATATAAAATAGGAACACACACTGACCCACACAGTGTCATGTGACACTGTGACATAGGCTTTCCCATGATGCATTGGGGTGCAGTTGAATTTTTAAATTTGATTAATATTTGAGGAATTGTGTATGAAGGATTTTTTCTAAGGTATTGTGGTGTTAGTTTGTGGTGAAATAGATGTTTTAGGGTTGTTGTTTTGCGTTTTTGGGCGTTTTTGGGTCATTCTGAGCAGTCACCATGAAGAAGTAAAGCGTGCTGGGACCATGCTTTAAAAGGCCCCCGTCTCCCAGGCTCTAATGTATTGGCTCTGTAGTCATTACTAAACACTGGGAAACTGCTACTTGTCTAAAGTATGTGATATCAAAAACACAAGGGAAATCTAATGGGAAAAACTGGGTCTTCAGGGAAATAAGTCGAATTTATTTATTTATTTATTTATTATTTTTTTTTTCACTTTTTAATCTCTTTTTCAAAAGTTTACTTATTTTACAAAATCATCCTACTTTCAATCACTTGTTTGTCATGAGCTCTTTAGTGAGTTATTGTAGCTCCTTTTTGGCATTGGCTGTGTATTTACTGTGTACTTTTTAATATATAAAATAGGAACACACACTGACCCACACAGTGTCATGTGACACTGTGACATAGGCTTTCCCATGATGCATTGGGGTGCAGTTGAATTTTTAAATTTGATTAATATTTGAGGAATTGTGTATGAAGGATTTTTTCTAAGGTATTGTGGTGTTAGTTTGTGGTGAAATAGATGTTTTAGGGTTGTTGTTTTGCGTTTTTGGGCGTTTTTGGGTCATTCTGAGCAGTCACCATGAAGAAGTAAAGCGTGCTGGGACCATGCTTTAAAAGGCCCCCGTCTCCCAGGCTCTAATGTATTGGCTCTGTAGTCATTACTAAACACTGGGAAACTGCTACTTGTCTAAAGTATGTGATATCAAAAACACAAGGGAAATCTAATGGGAAAAACTGGGTCTTCAGGGAAATAAGTCGAATTTATTTATTTATTTATTATTTTTTTTTTCACTTTTTAATCTCTTTTTCAAAAGTTTACTTATTTTACAAAATCATCCTACTTTCAATCACTTGTTTGTCATGAGCTCTTTAGTGAGTTATTGTAGCTCCTTTTTGGCATTGGCTGTGTATTTACTGTGTACTTTTTAATATATAAAATAGGAACACACACTGACCCACACAGTGTCATGTGACACTGTGACATAGGCTTTCCCATGATGCATTGGGGTGCAGTTGAATTTTTAAATTTGATTAATATTTGAGGAATTGTGTATGAAGGATTTTTTCTAAGGTATTGTGGTGTTAGTTTGTGGTGAAATAGATGTTTTAGGGTTGTTGTTTTGCGTTTTTGGGCGTTTTTTGGTCATTCTGAGCAGTCACCATGAAGAAGTAAAGCGTGCTGGGACCATGCTTTAAAAGGCCCCCGTCTCCCAGGCTCTAATGTATTGGCTCTGTAGTCATTACTAAACACTGGGAAACTGCTACTTGTCTAAAGTATGTAATATCAAAAACACAAGGGAAATCTAATGGGAAAAACTGGGTCTTCAGGGAAATAAGTCGAATTTATTTATTTATTTATTATTTTTTTTTTCACTTTTTAATCTCTTTTTCAAAAGTTTACTTATTTTACAAAATCATCCTACTTTCAATCACTTGTTTGTCATGAGCTCTTTAGTGAGTTATTGTAGCTCCTTTTTGGCATTGGCTGTGTATTTACTGTGTACTTTTTAATATATAAAATAGGAACACACACTGACCCACACAGTGTCATGTGACACTGTGACATAGGCTTTCCCATGATGCATTGGGGTGCAGTTGAATTTTTAAATTTGATTAATATTTGAGGAATTGTGTATGAAGGATTTTTTCTAAGGTATTGTGGTGTTAGTTTGTGGTGAAATAGATGTTTTAGGGTTGTTGTTTTGCGTTTTTGGGCGTTTTTTGGTCATTCTGAGCAGTCACCATGAAGAAGTAAAGCGTGCTGGGACCATGCTTTAAAAGGCCCCCGTCTCCCAGGCTCTAATGTATTGGCTCTGTAGTCATTACTAAACACTGGGAAACTGCTACTTGTCTAAAGTATGTGATATCAAAAACACAAGGGAAATCTAATGGGAAAAACTGGGTCTTCAGGGAAATAAGTCGAATTTATTTATTTATTTATTATTTTTTTTTTTCAGTTTTTAATCTCTTTTTCAAAAGTTTACTTACTTTACAAAATCATCCTACTTTCAATCACTTGTTTGTCATGAGCTCTTTAGTGAGTTATTGTAGCTCCTTTTTGGCATTGGCTGTGTATTTACTGTGTACTTTTTAATATATAAAATAGGAACACACACTGACCCACACAGTGTCATGTGACACTGTGACATAGGCTTTCCCATGATGCATTGGGGTGCAGTTGAATTTTTAAATTTGATTAATATTTGAGGAATTGTGTATGAAGGATTTTTTCTAAGGTATTGTGGTGTTAGTTTGTGGTGAAATAGATGTTTTAGGGTTGTTGTTTTGCGTTTTTGGGCGTTTTTCGGTCATTCTGAGCAGTCACCATGAAGAAGTAAAGCGTGCTGGGACCATGCTTTAAAAGGCCCCCGTCTCCCAGGCTCTAATGTATTGGCTCTGTAGTCATTACTAAACACTGGGAAACTGCTACTTGTCTAAAGTATGTGATATCAAAAACACAAGGGAAATCTAATGGGAAAAACTGGGTCTTCAGGGAAATAAGTCGAATTTATTTATTTATTTATTATTTTTTTTTTCACTTTTTAATCTCTTTTTCAAAAGTTTACTTACTTTACAAAATCATCCTACTTTCAATCACTTGTTTGTCATGAGCTCTTTAGTGAGTTATTGTAGCTCCTTTTTGGCATTGGCTGTGTATTTACTGTGTACTTTTTAATATATAAAATAGGAACACACACTGACCCACACAGTGTCATGTGACACTGTGACATAGGCTTTCCCATGATGCATTGGGGTGCAGTTGAATTTTTAAATTTGATTAATATTTGAGGAATTGTGTATGAAGGATTTTTTCTAAGGTATTGTGGTGTTAGTTTGTGGTGAAATAGATGTTTTAGGGTTGTTGTTTTGCGTTTTTGGGCGTTTTTGGGTCATTCTGAGCAGTCACCATGAAGAAGTAAAGCGTGCTGGGACCATGCTTTAAAAGGCCCCCGTCTCCCAGGCTCTAATGTATTGGCTCTGTAGTCATTACTAAACACTGGGAAACTGCTACTTGTCTAAAGTATGTGATATCAAAAACACAAGGGAAATCTAATGGGAAAAACTGGGTCTTCAGGGAAATAAGTCGAATTTATTTATTTATTTATTATTTTTTTTTTCACTTTTTAATCTCTTTTTCAAAAGTTTACTTATTTTACAAAATCATCCTACTTTCAATCACTTGTTTGTCATGAGCTCTTTAGTGAGTTATTGTAGCTCCTTTTTGGCATTGGCTGTGTATTTACTGTGTACTTTTTAATATATAAAATAGGAACACACACTGACCCACACAGTGTCATGTGACACTGTGACATAGGCTTTCCCATGATGCATTGGGGTGCAGTTGAATTTTTAAATTTGATTAATATTTGAGGAATTGTGTATGAAGGATTTTTTCTAAGGTATTGTGGTGTTAGTTTGTGGTGAAATAGATGTTTTAGGGTTGTTGTTTTGCGTTTTTGGGCGTTTTTTGGTCATTCTGAGCAGTCACCATGAAGAAGTAAAGCGTGCTGGGACCATGCTTTAAAAGGCCCCCGTCTCCCAGGCTCTAATGTATTGGCTCTGTAGTCATTACTAAACACTGGGAAACTGCTACTTGTCTAAAGTATGTGATATCAAAAACACAAGGGAAATCTAATGGGAAAAACTGGGTCTTCAGGGAAATAAGTCGAATTTATTTATTTATTTATTATTTTTTTTTCACTTTTTAATCTCTTTTTCAAAAGTTTACTTATTTTACAAAATCATCCTACTTTCAATCACTTGTTTGTCATGAGCTCTTTAGTGAGTTATTGTAGCTCCTTTTTGGCATTGGCTGTGTATTTACTGTGTACTTTTTAATATATAAAATAGGAACACACACTGACCCACACAGTGTCATGTGACACTGTGACATAGGCTTTCCCATGATGCATTGGGGTGCAGTTGAATTTTTAAATTTGATTAATATTTGAGGAATTGTGTATGAAGGATTTTTTCTAAGGTATTGTGGTGTTAGTTTGTGGTGAAATAGATGTTTTAGGGTTGTTGTTTTGCGTTTTTGGGCGTTTTTGGGTCATTCTGAGCAGTCACCATGAAGAAGTAAAGCGTGCTGGGACCATGCTTTAAAAGGCCCCCGTCTCCCAGGCTCTAATGTATTGGCTCTGTAGTCATTACTAAACACTGGGAAACTGCTACTTGTCTAAAGTATGTGATATCAAAAACACAAGGGAAATCTAATGGGAAAAACTGGGTCTTCAGGGAAATAAGTCGAATTTATTTATTTATTTATTATTTTTTTTTTCACTTTTTAATCTCTTTTTCAAAAGTTTACTTATTTTACAAAATCATCCTACTTTCAATCACTTGTTTGTCATGAGCTCTTTAGTGAGTTATTGTAGCTCCTTTTTGGCATTGGCTGTGTATTTACTGTGTACTTTTTAATATATAAAATAGGAACACACACTGACCCACACAGTGTCATGTGACACTGTGACATAGGCTTTCCCATGATGCATTGGGGTGCAGTTGAATTTTTAAATTTGATTAATATTTGAGGAATTGTGTATGAAGGATTTTTTCTAAGGTATTGTGGTGTTAGTTTGTGGTGAAATAGATGTTTTAGGGTTGTTGTTTTGCGTTTTTGGGCGTTTTTTGGTCATTCTGAGCAGTCACCATGAAGAAGTAAAGCGTGCTGGGACCATGCTTTAAAAGGCCCCCGTCTCCCAGGCTCTAATGTATTGGCTCTGTAGTCATTACTAAACACTGGGAAACTGCTACTTGTCTAAAGTATGTGATATCAAAAACACAAGGGAAATCTAATGGGAAAAACTGGGTCTTCAGGGAAATAAGTCGAATTTATTTATTTATTTATTATTTTTTTTTCACTTTTTAATCTCTTTTTCAAAAGTTTACTTATTTTACAAAATCATCCTACTTTCAATCACTTGTTTGTCATGAGCTCTTTAGTGAGTTATTGTAGCTCCTTTTTGGCATTGGCTGTGTATTTACTGTGTACTTTTTAATATATAAAATAGGAACACACACTGACCCACACAGTGTCATGTGACACTGTGACATAGGCTTTCCCATGATGCATTGGGGTGCAGTTGAATTTTTAAATTTGATTAATATTTGAGGAATTGTGTATGAAGGATTTTTTCTAAGGTATTGTGGTGTTAGTTTGTGGTGAAATAGATGTTTTAGGGTTGTTGTTTTGCGTTTTTGGGCGTTTTTCGGTCATTCTGAGCAGTCACCATGAAGAAGTAAAGCGTGCTGGGACCATGCTTTAAAAGGCCCCCGTCTCCCAGGCTCTAATGTATTGGCTCTGTAGTCATTACTAAACACTGGGAAACTGCTACTTGTCTAAAGTATGTGATATCAAAAACACAAGGGAAATCTAATGGGAAAAACTGGGTCTTCTGGGAAATAAGTCGAATTTATTTATTTATTTATTATTATTATTTTTTTCACTTTTTAATCTCTTTTACAAAAGTTTACTTATTTTACAAAATCATCCTACTTTCAATCACTTGTTTGTCATGAGCTCTTTAGTGAGTTATTGTAGCTCCTTTTTGGCATTGGCTGTGTATTTACTGTGTACTTTTTAATATACAACCCCTGGCAAAAAGTATGGAATCACCAGTCTTGGATGAGCACTCCTTCAGACATTTCATTCTGTAAAACAAACTCTGATCAAAAACATGATACAATAATAAGGTCATTCCAAAGTGCAACTTGTTGGCTTTCAGGAACACTCAAAGAAATGAAGAAAAAACATTGTGGAAGTCAGTGAATGTTACTTTTATTGACCAACCACAGGGAAAAAAATATGGAATCACTCAATTCTGAGGAAAAAAGTATGGAATCACTCAAATTGAAGGTAGAAAATAAGGACACACCCAGTCAATTTCCTTTCCCTAAATGGACACCTGCCTCAGATTAGATCTGCTCGTTAGTCTGCAGTTAAAAACACCTGCAGTCATGACACCTTGGAGGGCTGCTGGACGAATTAGAGTGGCAAGAACCATGGCTCCAACAAGAGAAATGTCTCTTGAAACAAAAGAGGGGATTGTGAAACTTCTTGAAGAAGGTAACTCTTCACGCATGGTTGCTAAAGATGTGGGCTGTTCACAGTCAGCTGTATCCAAGATATGGACCAAATACAAACAGCATGGAATGGTTGTTAAAGCCAAGCGTACTGGTAGACCGAGAAAGACATCAAAGCGTCAAGACAGCAACTTAAGGCCATTTGTCTTGAAAACCGAAAAAGTACAACTAAACAGATGAAGCATAAATGGGAAGAAGCTGGAGCCAATGTATGTGACCGAACCGTAAGAAATCGCCTAAAGGAAATGGGATTTCAATACAGGAAAGCTAAAAGAAAACCATCATTGACACCTAAACATAAAAGAACAAGACTGCAGTGGGCTAAGGAGAGGCAATCATGGACTGTGGATGACTGGATGAAAGTTATCTTCAGTGATGAGTCAAGAATCTGCATTGGACAAGGTGATGATGCTGGAACTTTTGTTTGGTGCCGTTCCAGTGAGATTTATGAAGAGGCCTGCCTGAAGAAAACAACCAAATTTCCACAGTCCTTGATGATATGGGGCTGCATGTCAGGCAAAGGCACTGGGGAGATGACTGTGGTTAATTCTTCTATCAATGCACAAGTTTACATTGACATTTTGGACAGTTTTCTCATCCCTTCAATTGAACAGATGTTTGGACATAATGAAATAATTTTCCAAGATGACAATGCATCGTGCCATAGGGCAAAAACAGTGAAGGCATTCCTTGGAGAAAGACACATTCAGTCGATGTCATGGCCTGCAAATAGTCCAGATCTCAACCCAATTGAAAACCTGTAGTGGAAATTGAAAAAAATGGTCCACAAGAAGGCTCCGACCTGCAAAGCTGATCTGGCAACTGCTATCAAAGAGAGTTGGCACCAAATTGATGCAGAATACTGTTTGTCACTCATCAAGTCCATGCCTCAGAGACTGAAAGCCGTTATAAAAGCCAAAGGTGGTGCAACTAAATACTAGTGATGTATTTTGAATCATCTTTTGTTTATCTGTTTTTCATGATTCCATACTTTTTTCCTCAGAATTGAGTGATTCCATATTTTTTTCCCTGTGGTTGGTCAATAAAAGTAACATTCACTGACTTCCACAATGTTTTTTCTTCATTTCTTTGAGTGTTCCTGAAAGCCAACAAGTTGCACTTTGGAATGACCTTATTATTGTATCATGTTTTTGATCAGAGTTTGTTTTACAGAATGAAATGTCTGAAGGAGTGCTCATCCAAGACTGGTGATTCCATACTTTTTGCCAGGGGTTGTATAAAATAGGAACACACACTGACCCACACAGTGTCATGTGACACTGTGACATAGGCTTTCCCATGATGCATTGGGGTGCAGTTGAATTTTTAAATTTGATTAATATTTGAGGAATTGTCTACTTGTCTAAAGTATGTGATATCAAAAACACAAGGGAAATCTAATGGGAAAAACTGGGTCTTCAGGGAAATAAGTCGAATTTATTTATTTATTTATTATTTTTTTTTTCACTTTTTAATCTCTTTTTCAAAAGTTTACTTATTTTACAAAATCATCCTACTTTCAATCACTTGTTTGTCATGAGCTCTTTAGTGAGTTATTGTAGCTCCTTTTTGGCATTGGCTGTGTATTTACTGTGTACTTTTTAATATATAAAATAGGAACACACACTGACCCACACAGTGTCATGTGACACTGTGACATAGGCTTTCCCATGATGCATTGGGGTGCAGTTGAATTTTTAAATTTGATTAATATTTGAGGAATTGTGTATGAAGGATTTTTTCTAAGGTATTGTGGTGTTAGTTTGTGGTGAAATAGATGTTTTAGGGTTGTTGTTTTGCGTTTTTGGGCGTTTTTGGGTCATTCTGAGCAGTCACCATGAAGAAGTAAAGCGTGCTGGGACCATGCTTTAAAAGGCCCCCGTCTCCCAGGCTCTAATGTATTGGCTCTGTAGTCATTACTAAACACTGGGAAACTGCTACTTGTCTAAAGTATGTGATATCAAAAACACAAGGGAAATCTAATGGGAAAAACTGGGTCTTCAGGGAAATAAGTCGAATTTATTTATTTATTTATTTTTTTTTTTTCACTTTTTAATCTCTTTTTCAAAAGTTTACTTATTTTACAAAATCATCCTACTTTCAATCACTTGTTTGTCATGAGCTCTTTAGTGAGTTATTGTAGCTCCTTTTTGGCATTGGCTGTGTATTTACTGTGTACTTTTTAATATATAAAATAGGAACACACACTGACCCACACAGTGTCATGTGACACTGTGACATAGGCTTTCCCATGATGCATTGGGGTGCAGTTGAATTTTTAAATTTGATTAATATTTGAGGAATTGTGTATGAAGGATTTTTTCTAAGGTATTGTGGTGTTAGTTTGTGGTGAAATAGATGTTTTAGGGTTGTTGTTTTGCGTTTTTGGGCGTTTTTGGGTCATTCTGAGCAGTCACCATGAAGAAGTAAAGCGTGCTGGGACCATGCTTTAAAAGGCCCCCGTCTCCCAGGCTCTAATGTATTGGCTCTGTAGTCATTACTAAACACTGGGAAACTGCTACTTGTCTAAAGTATGTGATATCAAAAACACAAGGGAAATCTAATGGGAAAAACTGGGTCTTCTGGGAAATAAGTCGAATTTATTTATTTATTTATTATTATTATTTTTTTCACTTTTTAATCTCTTTTACAAAAGTTTACTTATTTTACAAAATCATCCTACTTTCAATCACTTGTTTGTCATGAGCTCTTTAGTGAGTTATTGTAGCTCCTTTTTGGCATTGGCTGTGTATTTACTGTGTACTTTTTAATATACAACCCCTGGCAAAAAGTATGGAATCACCAGTCTTGGATGAGCACTCCTTCAGACATTTCATTCTGTAAAACAAACTCTGATCAAAAACATGATACAATAATAAGGTCATTCCAAAGTGCAACTTGTTGGCTTTCAGGAACACTCAAAGAAATGAAGAAAAAACATTGTGGAAGTCAGTGAATGTTACTTTTATTGACCAACCACAGGGAAAAAAATATGGAATCACTCAATTCTGAGGAAAAAAGTATGGAATCACTCAAATTGAAGGTAGAAAATAAGGACACACCCAGTCAATTTCCTTTCCCTAAATGGACACCTGCCTCAGATTAGATCTGCTCGTTAGTCTGCAGTTAAAAACACCTGCAGTCATGACACCTTGGAGGGCTGCTGGACGAATTAGAGTGGCAAGAACCATGGCTCCAACAAGAGAAATGTCTCTTGAAACAAAAGAGGGGATTGTGAAACTTCTTGAAGAAGGTAACTCTTCACGCATGGTTGCTAAAGATGTGGGCTGTTCACAGTCAGCTGTATCCAAGATATGGACCAAATACAAACAGCATGGAATGGTTGTTAAAGCCAAGCGTACTGGTAGACCGAGAAAGACATCAAAGCGTCAAGACAGCAACTTAAGGCCATTTGTCTTGAAAACCGAAAAAGTACAACTAAACAGATGAAGCATAAATGGGAAGAAGCTGGAGCCAATGTATGTGACCGAACCGTAAGAAATCGCCTAAAGGAAATGGGATTTCAATACAGGAAAGCTAAAAGAAAACCATCATTGACACCTAAACATAAAAGAACAAGACTGCAGTGGGCTAAGGAGAGGCAATCATGGACTGTGGATGACTGGATGAAAGTTATCTTCAGTGATGAGTCAAGAATCTGCATTGGACAAGGTGATGATGCTGGAACTTTTGTTTGGTGCCGTTCCAGTGAGATTTATGAAGAGGCCTGCCTGAAGAAAACAACCAAATTTCCACAGTCCTTGATGATATGGGGCTGCATGTCAGGCAAAGGCACTGGGGAGATGACTGTGGTTAATTCTTCTATCAATGCACAAGTTTACATTGACATTTTGGACAGTTTTCTCATCCCTTCAATTGAACAGATGTTTGGACATAATGAAATAATTTTCCAAGATGACAATGCATCGTGCCATAGGGCAAAAACAGTGAAGGCATTCCTTGGAGAAAGACACATTCAGTCGATGTCATGGCCTGCAAATAGTCCAGATCTCAACCCAATTGAAAACCTGTAGTGGAAATTGAAAAAAATGGTCCACAAGAAGGCTCCGACCTGCAAAGCTGATCTGGCAACTGCTATCAAAGAGAGTTGGCACCAAATTGATGCAGAATACTGTTTGTCACTCATCAAGTCCATGCCTCAGAGACTGAAAGCCGTTATAAAAGCCAAAGGTGGTGCAACTAAATACTAGTGATGTATTTTGAATCATCTTTTGTTTATCTGTTTTTCATGATTCCATACTTTTTTCCTCAGAATTGAGTGATTCCATATTTTTTTCCCTGTGGTTGGTCAATAAAAGTAACATTCACTGACTTCCACAATGTTTTTTCTTCATTTCTTTGAGTGTTCCTGAAAGCCAACAAGTTGCACTTTGGAATGACCTTATTATTGTATCATGTTTTTGATCAGAGTTTGTTTTACAGAATGAAATGTCTGAAGGAGTGCTCATCCAAGACTGGTGATTCCATACTTTTTGCCAGGGGTTGTATAAAATAGGAACACACACTGACCCACACAGTGTCATGTGACACTGTGACATAGGCTTTCCCATGATGCATTGGGGTGCAGTTGAATTTTTAAATTTGATTAATATTTGAGGAATTGTCTACTTGTCTAAAGTATGTGATATCAAAAACACAAGGGAAATCTAATGGGAAAAACTGGGTCTTCAGGGAAATAAGTCGAATTTATTTATTTATTTATTTTTTTTTTTTTCACTTTTTAATCTCTTTTTCAAAAGTTTACTTATTTTACAAAATCATCCTACTTTCAATCACTTGTTTGTCATGAGCTCTTTAGTGAGTTATTGTAGCTCCTTTTTGGCATTGGCTGTGTATTTACTGTGTACTTTTTAATATATAAAATAGGAACACACACTGACCCACACAGTGTCATGTGACACTGTGACATAGGCTTTCCCATGATGCATTGGGGTGCAGTTGAATTTTTAAATTTGATTAATATTTGAGGAATTGTGTATGAAGGATTTTTTCTAAGGTATTGTGGTGTTAGTTTGTGGTGAAATAGATGTTTTAGGGTTGTTGTTTTGCGTTTTTGGGCGTTTTTGGGTCATTCTGAGCAGTCACCATGAAGAAGTAAAGCATGCTGGGACCATGCTTTAAAAGGCCCCCGTCTCCCAGGCTCTAATGTATTGGCTCTGTAGTCATTACTAAACACTGGGAAACTGCTACTTGTCTAAAGTATGTGATATCAAAAACACAAGGGAAATCTAATGGGAAAAACTGGGTCTTCAGGGAAATAAGTCGAATTTATTTATTTATTTTTTTTTTTTTTTTTCACTTTTTAATCTCTTTTTCAAAAGTTTACTTATTTTACAAAATCATCCTACTTTCAATCACTTGTTTGTCATGAGCTCTTTAGTGAGTTATTGTAGCTCCTTTTTGGCATTGGCTGTGTATTTACTGTGTACTTTTTAATATATAAAATAGGAACACACACTGACCCACACAGTGTCATGTGACACTGTGACATAGGCTTTCCCATGATGCATTGGGGTGCAGTTGAATTTTTAAATTTGATTAATATTTGAGGAATTGTGTATGAAGGATTTTTTCTAAGGTATTGTGGTGTTAGTTTGTGGTGAAATAGATGTTTTAGGGTTGTTGTTTTGCGTTTTTGGGCGTTTTTCGGTCATTCTGAGCAGTCACCATGAAGAAGTAAAGCGTGCTGGGACCATGCTTTAAAAGGCCCCCGTCTCCCAGGCTCTAATGTATTGGCTCTGTAGTCATTACTAAACACTGGGAAACTGCTACTTGTCTAAAGTATGTGATATCAAAAACACAAGGGAAATCTAATGGGAAAAACTGGGTCTTCTGGGAAATAAGTCGAATTTATTTATTTATTTATTATTATTATTTTTTTCACTTTTTAATCTCTTTTACAAAAGTTTACTTATTTTACAAAATCATCCTACTTTCAATCACTTGTTTGTCATGAGCTCTTTAGTGAGTTATTGTAGCTCCTTTTTGGCATTGGCTGTGTATTTACTGTGTACTTTTTAATATACAACCCCTGGCAAAAAGTATGGAATCACCAGTCTTGGATGAGCACTCCTTCAGACATTTCATTCTGTAAAACAAACTCTGATCAAAAACATGATACAATAATAAGGTCATTCCAAAGTGCAACTTGTTGGCTTTCAGGAACACTCAAAGAAATGAAGAAAAAACATTGTGGAAGTCAGTGAATGTTACTTTTATTGACCAACCACAGGGAAAAAAATATGGAATCACTCAATTCTGAGGAAAAAAGTATGGAATCACTCAAATTGAAGGTAGAAAATAAGGACACACCCAGTCAATTTCCTTTCCCTAAATGGACACCTGCCTCAGATTAGATCTGCTCGTTAGTCTGCAGTTAAAAACACCTGCAGTCATGACACCTTGGAGGGCTGCTGGACGAATTAGAGTGGCAAGAACCATGGCTCCAACAAGAGAAATGTCTCTTGAAACAAAAGAGGGGATTGTGAAACTTCTTGAAGAAGGTAACTCTTCACGCATGGTTGCTAAAGATGTGGGCTGTTCACAGTCAGCTGTATCCAAGATATGGACCAAATACAAACAGCATGGAATGGTTGTTAAAGCCAAGCGTACTGGTAGACCGAGAAAGACATCAAAGCGTCAAGACAGCAACTTAAGGCCATTTGTCTTGAAAACCGAAAAAGTACAACTAAACAGATGAAGCATAAATGGGAAGAAGCTGGAGCCAATGTATGTGACCGAACCGTAAGAAATCGCCTAAAGGAAATGGGATTTCAATACAGGAAAGCTAAAAGAAAACCATCATTGACACCTAAACATAAAAGAACAAGACTGCAGTGGGCTAAGGAGAGGCAATCATGGACTGTGGATGACTGGATGAAAGTTATCTTCAGTGATGAGTCAAGAATCTGCATTGGACAAGGTGATGATGCTGGAACTTTTGTTTGGTGCCGTTCCAGTGAGATTTATGAAGAGGCCTGCCTGAAGAAAACAACCAAATTTCCACAGTCCTTGATGATATGGGGCTGCATGTCAGGCAAAGGCACTGGGGAGATGACTGTGGTTAATTCTTCTATCAATGCACAAGTTTACATTGACATTTTGGACAGTTTTCTCATCCCTTCAATTGAACAGATGTTTGGACATAATGAAATAATTTTCCAAGATGACAATGCATCGTGCCATAGGGCAAAAACAGTGAAGGCATTCCTTGGAGAAAGACACATTCAGTCGATGTCATGGCCTGCAAATAGTCCAGATCTCAACCCAATTGAAAACCTGTAGTGGAAATTGAAAAAAATGGTCCACAAGAAGGCTCCGACCTGCAAAGCTGATCTGGCAACTGCTATCAAAGAGAGTTGGCACCAAATTGATGCAGAATACTGTTTGTCACTCATCAAGTCCATGCCTCAGAGACTGAAAGCCGTTATAAAAGCCAAAGGTGGTGCAACTAAATACTAGTGATGTATTTTGAATCATCTTTTGTTTATCTGTTTTTCATGATTCCATACTTTTTTCCTCAGAATTGAGTGATTCCATATTTTTTTCCCTGTGGTTGGTCAATAAAAGTAACATTCACTGACTTCCACAATGTTTTTTCTTCATTTCTTTGAGTGTTCCTGAAAGCCAACAAGTTGCACTTTGGAATGACCTTATTATTGTATCATGTTTTTGATCAGAGTTTGTTTTACAGAATGAAATGTCTGAAGGAGTGCTCATCCAAGACTGGTGATTCCATACTTTTTGCCAGGGGTTGTATAAAATAGGAACACACACTGACCCACACAGTGTCATGTGACACTGTGACATAGGCTTTCCCATGATGCATTGGGGTGCAGTTGAATTTTTAAATTTGATTAATATTTGAGGAATTGTCTACTTGTCTAAAGTATGTGATATCAAAAACACAAGGGAAATCTAATGGGAAAAACTGGGTCTTCAGGGAAATAAGTCGAATTTATTTATTTATTTATTATTTTTTTTTTCACTTTTTAATCTCTTTTTCAAAAGTTTACTTATTTTACAAAATCATCCTACTTTCAATCACTTGTTTGTCATGAGCTCTTTAGTGAGTTATTGTAGCTCCTTTTTGGCATTGGCTGTGTATTTACTGTGTACTTTTTAATATATAAAATAGGAACACACACTGACCCACACAGTGTCATGTGACACTGTGACATAGGCTTTCCCATGATGCATTGGGGTGCAGTTGAATTTTTAAATTTGATTAATATTTGAGGAATTGTGTATGAAGGATTTTTTCTAAGGTATTGTGGTGTTAGTTTGTGGTGAAATAGATGTTTTAGGGTTGTTGTTTTGCGTTTTTGGGCGTTTTTGGGTCATTCTGAGCAGTCACCATGAAGAAGTAAAGCGTGCTGGGACCATGCTTTAAAAGGCCCCCGTCTCCCAGGCTCTAATGTATTGGCTCTGTAGTCATTACTAAACACTGGGAAACTGCTACTTGTCTAAAGTATGTGTTATCAAAAACACAAGGGAAATCTAATGGGAAAAACTGGGTCTTCAGGGAAATAAGTCGAATTTATTTATTTATTTATTATTATTTTTTTCACTTTTTAATCTCTTTTTCAAAAGTTTACTTATTTTACAAAATCATCCTACTTTCAATCACTTGTTTGTCATGAGCTCTTTAGTGAGTTATTGTAGCTCCTTTTTGGCATTGGCTGTGTATTTACTGTGTACTTTTTAATATATAAAATAGGAACACACACTGACCCACACAGTGTCATGTGACACTGTGACATAGGCTTTCCCATGATGCATTGGGGTGCAGTTGAATTTTTAAATTTGATTAATATTTGAGGAATTGTGTATGAAGGATTTTTTCTAAGGTATTGTGGTGTTAGTTTGTGGTGAAATAGATGTTTTAGGGTTGTTGTTTTGCGTTTTTGGGCGTTTTTCGGTCATTCTGAGCAGTCACCATGAAGAAGTAAAGCGTGCTGGGACCATGCTTTAAAAGGCCCCCGTCTCCCAGGCTCTGATGTATTGACTCTGTAGTCATTACTAAACACTGGGAAACTGCTACTTGTCTAAAGTATGTGATATCAAAAACACAAGGGAAATCTAATGGGAAAAACTGGGTCTTCAGGGAAATAAGTCGAATTTATTTATTTATTTATTATTTTTTTTTTCACTTTTTAATCTCTTTTTCAAAAGTTTACTTATTTTACAAAATCATCCTACTTTCAATCACTTGTTTGTCATGAGCTCTTTAGTGAGTTATTGTAGCTCCTTTTTGGCATTGGCTGTGTATTTACTGTGTACTTTTTAATATATAAAATAGGAACACACACTGACCCACACAGTGTCATGTGACACTGTGACATAGGCTTTCCCATGATGCATTGGGGTGCAGTTGAATTTTTAAATTTGATTAATATTTGAGGAATTGTGTATGAAGGATTTTTTCTAAGGTATTGTGGTGTTAGTTTGTGGTGAAATAGATGTTTTAGGGTTGTTGTTTTGCGTTTTTGGGCGTTTTTGGGTCATTCTGAGCAGTCACCATGAAGAAGTAAAGCGTGCTGGGACCATGCTTTAAAAGGCCCCCGTCTCCCAGGCTCTAATGTATTGGCTCTGTAGTCATTACTAAACACTGGGAAACTGCTACTTGTCTAAAGTATGTGTTATCAAAAACACAAGGAAAATCTAATGGGAAAAACTGGGTCTTCAGGGAAATAAGTCGAATTTATTTATTTATTTATTTATTATTATTTTTTTCACTTTTTAATCTCTTTTTCAAAAGTTTACTTATTTTACAAAATCATCCTACTTTCAATCACTTGTTTGTCATGAGCTCTTTAGTGAGTTATTGTAGCTCCTTTTTGGCATTGGCTGTGTATTTACTGTGTACTTTTTAATATATAAAATAGGAACACACACTGACCCACACAGTGTCATGTGACACTGTGACATAGGCTTTCCCATGATGCATTGGGGTGCAGTTGAATTTTTAAATTTGATTAATATTTGAGGAATTGTGTATGAAGGATTTTTTCTAAGGTATTGTGGTGTTAGTTTGTGGTGAAATAGATGTTTTAGGGTTGTTGTTTTGCGTTTTTGGGCGTTTTTCGGTCATTCTGAGCAGTCACCATGAAGAAGTAAAGCGTGCTGGGACCATACTTTAAAAGGCCCCCGTCTCCCAGGCTCTGATGTATTGGCTCTGTAGTCATTACTAAACACTGGGAAACTGCTACTTGTCTAAAGTATGTGATATCAAAAACACAAGGGAAATCTAATGGGAAAAACTGGGTCTTCAGGGAAATAAGTCGAATTTATTTATTTATTTATTATTTTTTTTTTCACTTTTTAATCTCTTTTTCAAAAGTTTACTTATTTTACAAAATCATCCTACTTTCAATCACTTGTTTGTCATGAGCTCTTTAGTGAGTTATTGTAGCTCCTTTTTGGCATTGGCTGTGTATTTACTGTGTACTTTTTAATATATAAAATAGGAACACACACTGACCCACACAGTGTCATGTGACACTGTGACATAGGCTTTCCCATGATGCATTGGGGTGCAGTTGAATTTTTAAATTTGATTAATATTTGAGGAATTGTGTATGAAGGATTTTTTCTAAGGTATTGTGGTGTTAGTTTGTGGTGAAATAGATGTTTTAGGGTTGTTGTTTTGCGTTTTTGGGCGTTTTTGGGTCATTCTGAGCAGTCACCATGAAGAAGTAAAGCGTGCTGGGACCATGCTTTAAAAGGCCCCCGTCTCCCAGGCTCTAATGTATTGGCTCTGTAGTCATTACTAAACACTGGGAAACTGCTACTTGTCTAAAGTATGTGTTATCAAAAACACAAGGGAAATCTAATGGGAAAAACTGGGTCTTCAGGGAAATAAGTCGAATTTATTTATTTATTTATTATTTTTTTTTTTCACTTTTTAATCTCTTTTTCAAAAGTTTACTTATTTTACAAAATCATCCTACTTTCAATCACTTGTTTGTCATGAGCTCTTTAGTGAGTTATTGTAGCTCCTTTTTGGCATTGGCTGTGTATTTACTGTGTACTTTTTAATATATAAAATAGGAACACACACTGACCCACACAGTGTCATGTGACACTGTGACATAGGCTTTCCCATGATGCATTGGGGTGCAGTTGAATTTTTAAATTTGATTAATATTTGAGGAATTGTGTATGAAGGATTTTTTCTAAGGTATTGTGGTGTTAGTTTGTGGTGAAATAGATGTTTTAGGGTTGTTGTTTTGCGTTTTTGGGCGTTTTTTGGTCATTCTGAGCAGTCACCATGAAGAAGTAAAGCGTGCTGGGACCATGCTTTAAAAGGCCCCCGTCTCCCAGGCTCTGATGTATTGGCTCTGTAGTCATTACTAAACACTGGGAAACTGCTACTTGTCTAAAGTATGTGATATCAAAAACACAAGGGAAATCTAATGGGAAAAACTGGGTCTTCAGGGAAATAAGTCGAATTTATTTATTTATTCATTATTTTTTTTTTCACTTTTTAATCTCTTTTTCAAAAGTTTACTTATTTTACAAAATCATCCTACTTTCAATCACTTGTTTGTCATGAGCTCTTTAGTGAGTTATTGTAGCTCCTTTTTGGCATTGGCTGTGTATTTACTGTGTACTTTTTAATATATAAAATAGGAACACACACTGACCCACACAGTGTCATGTGACACTGTGACATAGGCTTTCCCATGATGCATTGGGGTGCAGTTGAATTTTTAAATTTGATTAATATTTGAGGAATTGTGTATGAAGGATTTTTTCTAAGGTATTGTGGTGTTAGTTTGTGGTGAAATAGATGTTTTAGGGTTGTTGTTTTGCGTTTTTGGGCGTTTTTGGGTCATTCTGAGCAGTCACCATGAAGAAGTAAAGCGTGCTGGGACCATGCTTTAAAAGGCCCCCGTCTCCCAGGCTCTAATGTATTGGCTCTGTAGTCATTACTAAACACTGGGAAACTGCTACTTGTCTAAAGTATGTGATATCAAAAACACAAGGGAAATCTAATGGGAAAAACTGGGTCTTCTGGGAAATAAGTCGAATTTATTTATTTATTATTATTATTTTTTTCACTTTTTAATCTCTTTTACAAAAGTTTACTTATTTTACAAAATCATCCTACTTTCAATCACTTGTTTGTCATGAGCTCTTTAGTGAGTTATTGTAGCTCCTTTTTGGCATTGGCTGTGTATTTACTGTGTACTTTTTAATATATAAAATAGGAACACACACTGACCCACACAGTGTCATGTGACACTGTGACATAGGCTTTCCCATGATGCATTGGGGTGCAGTTGAATTTTTAAATTTGATTAATATTTGAGGAATTGTGTATGAAGGATTTTTTCTAAGGTATTGTGGTGTTAGTTTGTGGTGAAATAGATGTTTTAGGGTTGTTGTTTTGCGTTTTTGGGCGTTTTTGGGTCATTCTGAGCAGTCACCATGAAGAAGTAAAGCGTGCTGGGACCATGCTTTAAAAGGCCCCCGTCTCCCAGGCTCTGATGTATTGGCTCTGTAGTCATTACTAAACACTGGGAAACTGCTACTTGTCTAAAGTATGTGATATCAAAAACACAAGGGAAATCTAATGGGAAAAACTGGGTCTTCAGGGAAATAAGTCGAATTTATTTATTTATTTATTATTTTTTTTTTCACTTTTTAATCTCTTTTTCAAAAGTTTACTTATTTTACAAAATCATCCTACTTTCAATCACTTGTTTGTCATGAGCTCTTTAGTGAGTTATTGTAGCTCCTTTTTGGCATTGGCTGTGTATTTACTGTGTACTTTTTAATATATAAAATAGGAACACACACTGACCCACACAGTGTCATGTGACACTGTGACATAGGCTTTCCCATGATGCATTGGGGTGCAGTTGAATTTTTAAATTTGATTAATATTTGAGGAATTGTGTATGAAGGATTTTTTCTAAGGTATTGTGGTGTTAGTTTGTGGTGAAATAGATGTTTTAGGGTTGTTGTTTTGCGTTTTTGGGCGTTTTTGGGTCATTCTGAGCAGTCACCATGAAGAAGTAAAGCGTGCTGGGACCATGCTTTAAAAGGCCCCCGTCTCCCAGGCTCTAATGTATTGGCTCTGTAGTCATTACTAAACACTGGGAAACTGCTACTTGTCTAAAGTATGTGATATCAAAAACACAAGGGAAATCTAATGGGAAAAACTGGGTCTTCTGGGAAATAAGTCGAATTTATTTATTTATTTATTTATTATTATTATTTTTTTCACTTTTTAATCTCTTTTACAAAAGTTTACTTATTTTACAAAATCATCCTACTTTCAATCACTTGTTTGTCATGAGCTCTTTAGTGAGTTATTGTAGCTCCTTTTTGGCATTGGCTGTGTATTTACTGTGTACTTTTTAATATACAACCCCTGGCAAAAAGTATGGAATCACCAGTCTTGGATGAGCACTCCTTCAGACATTTCATTCTGTAAAACAAAATCTGATCAAAAACATGATACAATAATAAGGTCATTCCAAAGTGCAACTTGTTGGCTTTCAGGAACACTCAAAGAAATGAAGAAAAAACATTGTGAAAGTCAGTGAATGTTACTTTTATTGACCAACCACAGGGAAAAAAATATGGAATCACTCAATTCTGAGGAAAAAAGTATGGAATCACTCAAATTGAAGGTAGAAAATAAGGACACACCCAGTCAATTTCCTTTCCCTAAATGGACACCTGCCTCAGATTAGATCTGCTCGTTAGTCTGCAGTTAAAAACACCTGCAGTCATGACACCTTGGAGGGCTGCTGGACGAATTAGAGTGGCAAGAACCATGGCTCCAACAAGAGAAATGTCTCTTGAAACAAAAGAGAGGATTGTGAAACTTCTTGAAGAAGGTAACTCTTCACGCATGGTTGCTAAAGATGTGGGCTGTTCACAGTCAGCTGTATCCAAGATATGGACCAAATACAAACAGCATGGAATGGTTGTTAAAGCCAAGCGTACTGGTAGACCGAGAAAGACATCAAAGCGTCAAGACAGCAACTTAAGGCCATTTGTCTTGAAAACCGAAAAAGTACAACTAAACAGATGAAGCATAAATGGGAAGAAGCTGGAGCCAATGTATGTGACCGAACCGTAAGAAATCGCCTAAAGGAAATGGGATTTCAATACAGGAAAGCTAAAAGAAAACCATCATTGACACCTAAACATAAAAGAACAAGACTGCAGTGGGCTAAGGAGAGGCAATCATGGACTGTGGATGACTGGATGAAAGTTATCTTCAGTGATGAGTCAAGAATCTGCATTGGACAAGGTGATGATGCTGGAACTTTTGTTTGGTGCCGTTCCAGTGAGATTTATGAAGAGGCCTGCCTGAAGAAAACAACCAAATTTCCACAGTCCTTGATGATATGGGGCTGCATGTCAGGCAAAGGCACTGGGGAGATGACTGTGGTTAATTCTTCTATCAATGCACAAGTTTACATTGACATTTTGGACAGTTTTCTCATCCCTTCAATTGAACAGATGTTTGGAGATAATGAAATAATTTTCCAAGATGACAATGCATCGTGCCATAGGGCAAAAACAGTGAAGGCATTCCTTGGAGAAAGACACATTCAGTCGATGTCATGGCCTGCAAATAGTCCAGATCTCAACCCAATTGAAAACCTGTAGTGGAAATTGAAAAAAATGGTCCACAAGAAGGCTCCGACCTGCAAAGCTGATCTGGCAACTGCTATCAAAGAGAGTTGGCACCAAATTGATGCAGAATACTGTTTGTCACTCATCAAGTCCATGCCTCAGAGACTGAAAGCCGTTATAAAAGCCAAAGGTGGTGCAACTAAATACTAGTGATGTATTTTGAATCATCTTTTGTTTATCTGTTTTTCATGATTCCATACTTTTTTCCTCAGAATTGAGTGATTCCATATTTTTTTCCCTGTGGTTGGTCAATAAAAGTAACATTCACTGACTTCCACAATGTTTTTTCTTCATTTCTTTGAGTGTTCCTGAAAGCCAACAAGTTGCACTTTGGAATGACCTTATTATTGTATCATGTTTTTGATCAGAGTTTGTTTTACAGAATGAAATGTCTGAAGGAGTGCTCATCCAAGACTGGTGATTCCATACTTTTTGCCAGGGGTTGTATAAAATAGGAACACACACTGACCCACACAGTGTCATGTGACACTGTGACATAGGCTTTCCCATGATGCATTGGGGTGCAGTTGAATTTTTAAATTTGATTAATATTTGAGGAATTGTCTACTTGTCTAAAGTATGTGATATCAAAAACACAAGGGAAATCTAATGGGAAAAACTGGGTCTTCAGGGAAATAAGTCGAATTTATTTATTTATTTATTATTTTTTTTTTCACTTTTTAATCTCTTTTTCAAAAGTTTACTTATTTTACAAAATCATCCTACTTTCAATCACTTGTTTGTCATGAGCTCTTTAGTGAGTTATTGTAGCTCCTTTTTGGCATTGGCTGTGTATTTACTGTGTACTTTTTAATATATAAAATAGGAACACACACTGACCCACACAGTGTCATGTGACACTGTGACATAGGCTTTCCCATGATGCATTGGGGTGCAGTTGAATTTTTAAATTTGATTAATATTTGAGGAATTGTGTATGAAGGATTTTTTCTAAGGTATTGTGGTGTTAGTTTGTGGTGAAATAGATGTTTTAGGGTTGTTGTTTTGCGTTTTTGGGCGTTTTTGGGTCATTCTGAGCAGTCACCATGAAGAAGTAAAGCGTGCTGGGACCATGCTTTAAAAGGCCCCCGTCTCCCAGGCTCTAATGTATTGGCTCTGTAGTCATTACTAAACACTGGGAAACTGCTACTTGTCTAAAGTATGTGTTATCAAAAACACAAGGGAAATCTAATGGGAAAAACTGGGTCTTCAGGGAAATAAGTCGAATTTATTTATTTATTTATTATTATTTTTTTCACTTTTTAATCTCTTTTTCAAAAGTTTACTTATTTTACAAAATCATCCTACTTTCAATCACTTGTTTGTCATGAGCTCTTTAGTGAGTTATTGTAGCTCCTTTTTGGCATTGGCTGTGTATTTACTGTGTACTTTTTAATATATAAAATAGGAACACACACTGACCCACACAGTGTCATGTGACACTGTGACATAGGCTTTCCCATGATGCATTGGGGTGCAGTTGAATTTTTAAATTTGATTAATATTTGAGGAATTGTGTATGAAGGATTTTTTCTAAGGTATTGTGGTGTTAGTTTGTGGTGAAATAGATGTTTTAGGGTTGTTGTTTTGCGTTTTTGGGCGTTTTTGGGTCATTCTGAGCAGTCACCATGAAGAAGTAAAGCGTGCTGGGACCATGCTTTAAAAGGCCCCCGTCTCCCAGGCTCTGATGTATTGGCTCTGTAGTCATTACTAAACACTGGGAAACTGCTACTTGTCTAAAGTATGTGATATCAAAAACACAAGGGAAATCTAATGGGAAAAACTGGGTCTTCAGGGAAATAAGTCGAATTTATTTATTTATTTATTTATTTATTTTTTTTTTTTTCACTTTTTAATCTCTTTTACAAAAGTTTACTTATTTTACAAAATCATCCTACTTTCAATCACTTGTTTGTCATGAGCTCTTTAGTGAGTTATTGTAGCTCCTTTTTGGCATTGGCTGTGTATTTACTGTGTACTTTTTAATATACAACCCCTGGCAAAAAGTATGGAATCACCAGTCTTGGATGAGCACTCCTTCAGACATTTCATTCTGTAAAACAAACTCTGATCAAAAACATGATACAATAATAAGGTCATTCCAAAGTGCAACTTGTTGGCTTTCAGGAACACTCAAAGAAATGAAGAAAAAACATTGTGAAAGTCAGTGAATGTTACTTTTATTGACCAACCACAGGGAAAAAAATATGGAATCACTCAATTCTGAGGAAAAAAGTATGGAATCACTCAAATTGAAGGTAGAAAATAAGGACACACCCAGTCAATTTCCTTTCCCTAAATGGACACCTGCCTCAGATTAGATCTGCTCGTTAGTCTGCAGTTAAAAACACCTGCAGTCATGACACCTTGGAGGGCTGCTGGACGAATTAGAGTGGCAAGAACCATGGCTCCAACAAGAGAAATGTCTCTTGAAACAAAAGAGAGGATTGTGAAACTTCTTGAAGAAGGTAACTCTTCACGCATGGTTGCTAAAGATGTGGGCTGTTCACAGTCAGCTGTATCCAAGATATGGACCAAATACAAACAGCATGGAATGGTTGTTAAAGCCAAGCGTACTGGTAGACCGAGAAAGACATCAAAGCGTCAAGACAGCAACTTAAGGCCATTTGTCTTGAAAACCGAAAAAGTACAACTAAACAGATGAAGCATAAATGGGAAGAAGCTGGAGCCAATGTATGTGACCGAACCGTAAGAAATCGCCTAAAGGAAATGGGATTTCAATACAGGAAAGCTAAAAGAAAACCATCATTGACACCTAAACATAAAAGAACAAGACTGCAGTGGGCTAAGGAGAGGCAATCATGGACTGTGGATGACTGGATGAAAGTTATCTTCAGTGATGAGTCAAGAATCTGCATTGGACAAGGTGATGATGCTGGAACTTTTGTTTGGTGCCGTTCCAGTGAGATTTATGAAGAGGCCTGCCTGAAGAAAACAACCAAATTTCCACAGTCCTTGATGATATGGGGCTGCATGTCAGGCAAAGGCACTGGGGAGATGACTGTGGTTAATTCTTCTATCAATGCACAAGTTTACATTGACATTTTGGACAGTTTTCTCATCCCTTCAATTGAACAGATGTTTGGAGATAATGAAATAATTTTCCAAGATGACAATGCATCGTGCCATAGGGCAAAAACAGTGAAGGCATTCCTTGGAGAAAGACACATTCAGTCGATGTCATGGCCTGCAAATAGTCCAGATCTCAACCCAATTGAAAACCTGTAGTGGAAATTGAAAAAAATGGTCCACAAGAAGGCTCCGACCTGCAAAGCTGATCTGGCAACTGCTATCAAAGAGAGTTGGCACCAAATTGATGCAGAATACTGTTTGTCACTCATCAAGTCCATGCCTCAGAGACTGAAAGCCGTTATAAAAGCCAAAGGTGGTGCAACTAAATACTAGTGATGTATTTTGAATCATCTTTTGTTTATCTGTTTTTCATGATTCCATACTTTTTTCCTCAGAATTGAGTGATTCCATATTTTTTTCCCTGTGGTTGGTCAATAAAAGTAACATTCACTGACTTCCACAATGTTTTTTCTTCATTTCTTTGAGTGTTCCTGAAAGCCAACAAGTTGCACTTTGGAATGACCTTATTATTGTATCATGTTTTTGATCAGAGTTTGTTTTACAGAATGAAATGTCTGAAGGAGTGCTCATCCAAGACTGGTGATTCCATACTTTTTGCCAGGGGTTGTATAAAATAGGAACACACACTGACCCACACAGTGTCATGTGACACTGTGACATAGGCTTTCCCATGATGCATTGGGGTGCAGTTGAATTTTTAAATTTGATTAATATTTGAGGAATTGTCTACTTGTCTAAAGTATGTGATATCAAAAACACAAGGGAAATCTAATGGGAAAAACTGGATCTTCAGGGAAATAAGTCGAATTTATTTATTTATTTATTATTTTTTTTTTCACTTTTTAATCTCTTTTTCAAAAGTTTACTTATTTTACAAAATCATCCTACTTTCAATCACTTGTTTGTCATGAGCTCTTTAGTGAGTTATTGTAGCTCCTTTTTGGCATTGGCTGTGTATTTACTGTGTACTTTTTAATATATAAAATAGGAACACACACTGACCCACACAGTGTCATGTGACACTGTGACATAGGCTTTCCCATGATGCATTGGGGTGCAGTTGAATTTTTAAATTTGATTAATATTTGAGGAATTGTGTATGAAGGATTTTTTCTAAGGTATTGTGGTGTTAGTTTGTGGTGAAATAGATGTTTTAGGGTTGTTGTTTTGCGTTTTTGGGCGTTTTTGGGTCATTCTGAGCAGTCACCATGAAGAAGTAAAGCGTGCTGGGACCATGCTTTAAAAGGCCCCCGTCTCCCAGGCTCTAATGTATTGGCTCTGTAGTCATTACTAAACACTGGGAAACTGCTACTTGTCTAAAGTATGTGTTATCAAAAACACAAGGGAAATCTAATGGGAAAAACTGGGTCTTCAGGGAAATAAGTCGAATTTATTTATTTATTTATTTTTTTTTTTTTCACTTTTTAATCTCTTTTTCAAAAGTTTACTTATTTTACAAAATCATCCTACTTTCAATCACTTGTTTGTCATGAGCTCTTTAGTGAGTTATTGTAGCTCCTTTTTGGCATTGGCTGTGTATTTACTGTGTACTTTTTAATATATAAAATAGGAACACACACTGACCCACACAGTGTCATGTGACACTGTGACATAGGCTTTCCCATGATGCATTGGGGTGCAGTTGAATTTTTAAATTTGATTAATATTTGAGGAATTGTGTATGAAGGATTTTTTCTAAGGTATTGTGGTGTTAGTTTGTGGTGAAATAGATGTTTTAGGGTTGTTGTTTTGCGTTTTTGGGCGTTTTTGGGTCATTCTGAGCAGTCACCATGAAGAAGTAAAGCGTGCTGGGACCATGCTTTAAAAGGCCCCCGTCTCCCAGGCTCTGATGTATTGGCTCTGTAGTCATTACTAAACACTGGGAAACTGCTACTTGTCTAAAGTATGTGATATCAAAAACACAAGGGAAATCTAATGGGAAAAACTGGGTCTTCAGGGAAATAAGTCGAATTTATTTATTTAGTTATTATTTTTTTTTTCACTTTTTAATCTCTTTTTCAAAAGTTTACTTATTTTACAAAATCATCCTACTTTCAATCACTTGTTTGTCATGAGCTCTTTAGTGAGTTATTGTAGCTCCTTTTTGGCATTGGCTGTGTATTTACTGTGTACTTTTTAATATATAAAATAGGAACACACACTGACCCACACAGTGTCATGTGACACTGTGACATAGGCTTTCCCATGATGCATTGGGGTGCAGTTGAATTTTTAAATTTGATTAATATTTGAGGAATTGTGTATGAAGGATTTTTTCTAAGGTATTGTGGTGTTAGTTTGTGGTGAAATAGATGTTTTAGGGTTGTTGTTTTGCGTTTTTGGGCGTTTTTCGGTCATTCTGAGCAGTCACCATGAAGAAGTAAAGCGTGCTGGGACCATGCTTTAAAAGGCCCCCGTCTCCCAGGCTCTGATGTATTGGCTCTGTAGTCATTACTAAACACTGGGAAACTGCTACTTGTCTAAAGTATGTGATATCAAAAACACAAGGGAAATCTAATGGGAAAAACTGGGTCTTCAGGGAAATAAGTCGAATTTATTTATTTATTTATTTTTTTTTTTTTCACTTTTTAATCTCTTTTTCAAAAGTTTACTTATTTTACAAAATCATCCTACTTTCAATCACTTGTTTGTCATGAGCTCTTTAGTGAGTTATTGTAGCTCCTTTTTGGCATTGGCTGTGTATTTACTGTGTACTTTTTAATATATAAAATAGGAACACACACTGACCCACACAGTGTCATGTGACACTGTGACATAGGCTTTCCCATGATGCATTGGGGTGCAGTTGAATTTTTAAATTTGATTAATATTTGAGGAATTGTGTATGAAGGATTTTTTCTAAGGTATTGTGGTGTTAGTTTGTGGTGAAATAGATGTTTTAGGGTTGTTGTTTTGCGTTTTTGGGCGTTTTTGGGTCATTCTGAGCAGTCACCATGAAGAAGTAAAGCGTGCTGGGACCATGCTTTAAAAGGCCCCCGTCTCCCAGGCTCTGATGTATTGGCTCTGTAGTCATTACTAAACACTGGGAAACTGCTACTTGTCTAAAGTATGTGATATCAAAAACACAAGGGAAATCTAATGGGAAAAACTGGGTCTTCAGGGAAATAAGTCGAATTTATTTATTTATTTATTATTTTTTTTTTCACTTTTTAATCTCTTTTTCAAAAGTTTACTTATTTTACAAAATCATCCTACTTTCAATCACTTGTTTGTCATGAGCTCTTTAGTGAGTTATTGTAGCTCCTTTTTGGCATTGGCTGTGTATTTACTGTGTACTTTTTAATATATAAAATAGGAACACACACTGACCCACACAGTGTCATGTGACACTGTGACATAGGCTTTCCCATGATGCATTGGGGTGCAGTTGAATTTTTAAATTTGATTAATATTTGAGGAATTGTGTATGAAGGATTTTTTCTAAGGTATTGTGGTGTTAGTTTGTGGTGAAATAGATGTTTTAGGGTTGTTGTTTTGCGTTTTTGGGCGTTTTTGGGTCATTCTGAGCAGTCACCATGAAGAAGTAAAGCGTGCTGGGACCATGCTTTAAAAGGCCCCCGTCTCCCAGGCTCTAATGTATTGGCTCTGTAGTCATTACTAAACACTGGGAAACTGCTACTTGTCTAAAGTATGTGATATCAAAAACACAAGGGAAATCTAATGGGAAAAACTGGGTCTTCAGGGAAATAAGTCGAATTTATTTATTTATTTATTATTTTTTTTTTCACTTTTTAATCTCTTTTTCAAAAGTTTACTTATTTTACAAAATCATCCTACTTTCAATCACTTGTTTGTCATGAGCTCTTTAGTGAGTTATTGTAGCTCCTTTTTGGCATTGGCTGTGTATTTACTGTGTACTTTTTAATATATAAAATAGGAACACACACTGACCCACACAGTGTCATGTGACACTGTGACATAGGCTTTCCCATGATGCATTGGGGTGCAGTTGAATTTTTAAATTTGATTAATATTTGAGGAATTGTGTATGAAGGATTTTTTCTAAGGTATTGTGGTGTTAGTTTGTGGTGAAATAGATGTTTTAGGGTTGTTGTTTTGCGTTTTTCGGTCATTCTGAGCAGTCACCATGAAGAAGTAAAGCGTGCTGGGACCATGCTTTAAAAGGCCCCCGTCTCCCAGGCTCTAATGTATTGGCTCTGTAGTCATTACTAAACACTGGGAAACTGCTACTTGTCTAAAGTATGTGATATCAAAAACACAAGGGAAATCTAATGGGAAAAACTGGGTCTTCAGGGAAATAAGTCGAATTTATTTATTTATTATTTTTTTTTTTTTTTCACTTTTTAATCTCTTTTTCAAAAGTTTACTTATTTTACAAAATCATCCTACTTTCAATCACTTGTTTGTCATGAGCTCTTTAGTGAGTTATTGTAGCTCCTTTTTGGCATTGGCTGTGTATTTACTGTGTACTTTTTAATATATAAAATAGGAACACACACTGACCCACACAGTGTCATGTGACACTGTGACATAGGCTTTCCCATGATGCATTGGGGTGCAGTTGAATTTTTAAATTTGATTAATATTTGAGGAATTGTGTATGAAGGATTTTTTCTAAGGTATTGTGGTGTTAGTTTGTGGTGAAATAGATGTTTTAGGGTTGTTGTTTTGCGTTTTTGGGCGTTTTTGGGTCATTCTGAGCAGTCACCATGAAGAAGTAAAGCGTGCTGGGACCATGCTTTAAAAGGCCCCCGTCTCCCAGGCTCTAATGTATTGGCTCTGTAGTCATTACTAAACACTGGGAAACTGCTACTTGTCTAAAGTATGTGATATCAAAAACACAAGGGAAATCTAATGGGAAAAACTGGGTCTTCTGGGAAATAAGTCGAATTTATTTATTTATTTTTTATTTTTTTTTTTTTTCACTTTTTAATCTCTTTTACAAAAGTTTACTTATTTTTCAAAATCTTCCTACTTTCAATCACTTGTTTGTCATGAGCTCTTTAGTGAGTTATTGTAGCTCCTTTTTGGCTTTGGCTGTGTATTTACTGTGTACATTTTAATATATAAAATAGGAACACACACTGACCCACACAATGTCATGTGACACTGTGACATAGGCTTTCCCATGATGCATTGGGGTGCAGTTGAATTTTTAAATTTGATTAATATTTGAGGAATTGTGTATGAAGGATTTTTTCTAAGGTATTGTGGTGTTAGTTTGTGGTGAAATAGATGTTTTAGGGTTGTTGTTTTGCGTTTTTGGGCGTTTTTGGGTCATTGTGAGCAGTCACCATGAAGAAGTAAAGCGTGCTGGGACCATGCTTTAAAAGGCCCCCGTCTCCCAGGCTCTAATGTATTGGCTCTGTAGTCATTACTAAACACTGGGAAACTGCTACTTGTCTAAAGTATGTGATATCAAAAACACAAGGGAAATCTAATGGGAAAAACTGGGTCTTCAGGGAAATAAGTCGAATTTATTTATTTATTTATTTATTTTTTTTTCACTTTTTAATCTCTTTTACAAAAGTTTACTTATTTTTCAAAATCTTCCTACTTTCAATCACTTGTTTGTCATGAGCTCTTTAGTGAGTTATTGTAGCTCCTTTTTGGCATTGGCTGTGTATTTACTGTGTACTTTTTAATATATAAAATAGGAACACACACTGACCCACACAGTGTCATGTGACACTGTGACATAGGCTTTCCCATGATGCATTGGGGTGCAGTTGAATTTTTAAATTTGATTAATATTTGAGGAATTGTGTATGAAGGATTTTTTCTAAGGTATTGTGGTGTTAGTTTGTGGTGAAATAGATGTTTTAGGGTTGTTGTTTTGCGTTTTTGGGCGTTTTTGGGTCATTCTGAGCAGTCACCATGAAGAAGTAAAGCGTGCTGGGACCATGCTTTAAAAGGCCCCCGTCTCCCAGGCTCTAATGTATTGGCTCTGTAGTCATTACTAAACACTGGGAAACTGCTACTTGTCTAAAGTATGTGATATCAAAAACACAAGGGAAATCTAATGGGAAAAACTGGGTCTTCAGGGAAATAAGTCGAATTTATTTATTTATTTATTTTTTTTTTTTTTCACTTTTTAATCTCTTTTTCAAAAGTTCACTTATTTTACAAACTCATCCTACTTTCAATCACTTGTTTGTCATGAGCTCTTTAGTGAGTTATTGTAGCTCCTTTTTGGCATTGGCTGTGTATTTACTGTGTACTTTTTAATATATAAAATAGGAACACACACTGACCCACACAGTGTCATGTGACACTGTGACATAGGCTTTCCCATGATGCATTGGGGTGCAGTTGAATTTTTAAATTTGATTAATATTTGAGGAATTGTGTATGAAGGATTTTTTCTAAGGTATTGTGGTGTTAGTTTGTGGTGAAATAGATGTTTTAGGGTTGTTGTTTTGCGTTTTTGGGCGTTTTTGGGTCATTCTGAGCAGTCACCATGAAGAAGTAAAGCGTGCTGGGACCATGCTTTAAAAGGCCCCCGTCTCCCAGGCTCTAATGTATTGGCTCTGTAGTCATTACTAAACACTGGGAAACTGCTACTTGTCTAAAGTATGTGATATCAAAAACACAAGGGAAATCTAATGGGAAAAACTGGGTCTTCTGGGAAATAAGTCGAATTTATTTATTTATTTATTTATTTATTTTTTTTCACTTTTTAATCTCTTTTACAAAAGTTTACTTATTTTTCAAAATCTTCCTACTTTCAATCACTTGTTTGTCATGAGCTCTTTAGTGAGTTATTGTAGCTCCTTTTTGGCATTGGCTGTGTATTTACTGTGTACTTTTTAATATATAAAATAGGAACACACACTGACCCACACAGTGTCATGTGACACTGTGACATAGGCTTTCCCATGATGCATTGGGGTGCAGTTGAATTTTTAAATTTGATTAATATTTGAGGAATTGTGTATGAAGGATTTTTTCTAAGGTATTGTGGTGTTAGTTTGTGGTGAAATAGATGTTTTAGGGTTGTTGTTTTGCGTTTTTGGGCGTTTTTGGGTCATTCTGAGCAGTCACCATGAAGAAGTAAAGCGTGCTGGGACCATGCTTTAAAAGGCCCCCGTCTCCCAGGCTCTAATGTATTGGCTCTGTAGTCATTACTAAACACTGGGAAACTGCTACTTGTCTAAAGTATGTGATATCAAAAACACAAGGGAAATCTAATGGGAAAAACTGGGTCTTCAGGGAAATAAGTCGAATTTATTTATTTATTTTTTTTTTTTTTTCACTTTTTAATCTCTTTTTCAAAAGTTCACTTATTTTACAAACTCATCCTACTTTCAATCACTTGTTTGTCATGAGCTCTTTAGTGAGTTATTGTAGCTCCTTTTTGGCATTGGCTGTGTATTTACTGTGTACTTTTTAATATATAAAATAGGAACACACACTGACCCACACAGTGTCATGTGACACTGTGACATAGGCTTTCCCATGATGCATTGGGGTGCAGTTGAATTTTTAAATTTGATTAATATTTGAGGAATTGTGTATGAAGGATTTTTTCTAAGGTATTGTGGTGTTAGTTTGTGGTGAAATAGATGTTTTAGGGTTGTTGTTTTGCGTTTTTGGGCGTTTTTCGGTCATTCTGAGCAGTCACCATGAAGAAGTAAAGCGTGCTGGGACCATGCTTTAAAAGGCCCCCGTCTCCCAGGCTCTAATGTATTGGCTCTGTAGTCATTACTAAACACTGGGAAACTGCTACTTGTCTAAAGTATGTGATATCAAAAACACAAGGGAAATCTAATGGGAAAAACTGGGTCTTCATGGAAATAAGTCGAATTTATTTATTTATTTATTATTTTTTTTTTCACTTTTTAATCTCTTTTTCAAAAGTTTACTTATTTTACAAAATCATCCTACTTTCAATCACTTGTTTGTCATGAGCTCTTTAGTGAGTTATTGTAGCTCCTTTTTGGCATTGGCTGTGTATTTACTGTGTACTTTTTAATATATAAAATAGGAACACACACTGACCCACACAGTGTCATGTGACACTGTGACATAGGCTTTCCCATGATGCATTGGGGTGCAGTTGAATTTTTAAATTTGATTAATATTTGAGGAATTGTGTATGAAGGATTTTTTCTAAGGTATTGTGGTGTTAGTTTGTGGTGAAATAGATGTTTTAGGGTTGTTGTTTTGCGTTTTTGGGCGTTTTTGGGTCATTCTGAGCAGTCACCATGAAGAAGTAAAGCGTGCTGGGACCATGCTTTAAAAGGCCCCCGTCTCCCAGGCTCTAATGTATTGGCTCTGTAGTCATTACTAAACACTGGGAAACTGCTACTTGTCTAAAGTATGTGATATCAAAAACACAAGGGAAATCTAATGGGAAAAACTGGGTCTTCTGGGAAATAAGTCGAATTTATTTATTTATTTATTTATTTTTTTTTTTTCACTTTTTAATCTCTTTTACAAAAGTTTACTTATTTTTCAAAATCTTCCTACTTTCAATCACTTGTTTGTCATGAGCTCTTTAGTGAGTTATTGTAGCTCCTTTTTGGCATTGGCTGTGTATTTACTGTGTACTTTTTAATATATAAAATAGGAACACACACTGACCCACACAGTGTCATGTGACACTGTGACATAGGCTTTCCCATGATGCATTGGGGTGCAGTTGAATTTTTAAATTTGATTAATATTTGAGGAATTGTGTATGAAGGATTTTTTCTAAGGTATTGTGGTGTTAGTTTGTGGTGAAATAGATGTTTTAGGGTTGTTGTTTTGCGTTTTTGGGCGTTTTTCGGTCATTCTGAGCAGTCACCATGAAGAAGTAAAGCGTGCTGGGACCATGCTTTAAAAGGCCCCCGTCTCCCAGGCTCTAATGTATTGGCTCTGTAGTCATTACTAAACACTGGGAAACTGCTACTTGTCTGAAGTATGTGATATCAAAAACACAAGGGAAATCTAATGGGAAAAACTGGGTCTTCAGGGAAATAAGTCGAATTTATTTATTTATTTATTATTTTTTTTTTCACTTTTTAATCTCTTTTTCAAAAGTTCACTTATTTTACAAACTCATCCTACTTTCAATCACTTGTTTGTCATGAGCTCTTTAGTGAGTTATTGTAGCTCCTTTTTGGCATTGGCTGTGTATTTACTGTGTACTTTTTAATATATAAAATAGGAACACACACTGACCCACACAGTGTCATGTGACACTGTGACATAGGCTTTCCCATGATGCATTGGGGTGCAGTTGAATTTTTAAATTTGATTAATATTTGAGGAATTGTGTATGAAGGATTTTTTCTAAGGTATTGTGGTGTTAGTTTGTGGTGAAATAGATGTTTTAGGGTTGTTGTTTTGCGTTTTTGGGCGTTTTTGGGTCATTCTGAGCAGTCACCATGAAGAAGTAAAGCGTGCTGGGACCATGCTTTAAAAGGCCCCCGTCTCCCAGGCTCTAATGTATTGGCTCTGTAGTCGTTACTAAACACTGGGAAACTGCTACTTGTCTAAAGTATGTGATATCAAAAACACAAGGGAAATCTAATGGGAAAAACTGGGTCTTCAGGGAAATAAGTCGAATTTATTTATTTATTTATTATTTTTTTTTTCACTTTTTAATCTCTTTTTCAAAAGTTTACTTATTTTACAAAATCATCCTACTTTCAATCACTTGTTTGTCATGAGCTCTTTAGTGAGTTATTGTAGCTCCTTTTTGGCATTGGCTGTGTATTTACTGTGTACTTTTTAATATATAAAATAGGAACACACACTGACCCACACAGTGTCATGTGACACTGTGACATAGGCTTTCCCATGATGCATTGGGGTGCAGTTGAATTTTTAAATTTGATTAATATTTGAGGAATTGTGTATGAAGGATTTTTTCTAAGGTATTGTGGTGTTAGTTTGTGGTGAAATAGATGTTTTAGGGTTGTTGTTTTGCGTTTTTGGGCGTTTTTGGGTCATTCTGAGCAGTCACCATGAAGAAGTAAAGCGTGCTGGGACCATGCTTTAAAAGGCCCCCGTCTCCCAGGCTCTAATGTATTGGCTCTGTAGTCATTACTAAACACTGGGAAACTGCTACTTGTCTAAAGTATGTGATATCAAAAACACAAGGGAAATCTAATGGGAAAAACTGGGTCTTCTGGGAAATAAGTCGAATTTATTTATTTATTTATTTATTTTTTTTTTTTTCACTTTTTAATCTCTTTTACAAAAGTTTACTTATTTTTCAAAATCTTCCTACTTTCAATCACTTGTTTGTCATGAGCTCTTTAGTGAGTTATTGTAGCTCCTTTTTGGCATTGGCTGTGTATTTACTGTGTACTTTTTAATATATAAAATAGGAACACACACTGACCCACACAGTGTCATGTGACACTGTGACATAGGCTTTCCCATGATGCATTGGGGTGCAGTTGAATTTTTAAATTTGATTAATATTTGAGGAATTGTGTATGAAGGATTTTTTCTAAGGTATTGTGGTGTTAGTTTGTGGTGAAATAGATGTTTTAGGGTTGTTGTTTTGCGTTTTTGGGCGTTTTTGGGTCATTCTGAGCAGTCACCATGAAGAAGTAAAGCGTGCTGGGACCATGCTTTAAAAGGCCCCCGTCTCCCAGGCTCTAATGTATTGGCTCTGTAGTCATTACTAAACACTGGGAAACTGCTACTTGTCTAAAGTATGTGATATCAAAAACACAAGGGAAATCTAATGGGAAAAACTGGGTCTTCAGGGAAATAAGTCGAATTTATTTATTTATTTATTATTTTTTTTTTTCACTTTTTAATCTCTTTTTCAAAAGTTTACTTATTTTACAAAATCATCCTACTTTCAATCACTTGTTTGTCATGAGCTCTTTAGTGAGTTATTGTAGCTCCTTTTTGGCATTGGCTGTGTATTTACTGTGTACTTTTTAATATATAAAATAGGAACACACACTGACCCACACAGTGTCATGTGACACTGTGACATAGGCTTTCCCATGATGCATTGGGGTGCAGTTGAATTTTTAAATTTGATTAATATTTGAGGAATTGTGTATGAAGGATTTTTTCTAAGGTATTGTGGTGTTAGTTTGTGGTGAAATAGATGTTTTAGGGTTGTTGTTTTGCGTTTTTGGGCGTTTTTGGGTCATTCTGAGCAGTCACCATGAAGAAGTAAAGCGTGCTGGGACCATGCTTTAAAAGGCCCCCGTCTCCCAGGCTCTAATGTATTGGCTCTGTAGTCATTACTAAACACTGGGAAACTGCTACTTGTCTAAAGTATGTGATATCAAAAACACAAGGGAAATCTAATGGGAAAAACTGGGTCTTCAGGGAAATAAGTCGAATTTATTTATTTATTTATTTTTTTTTTTTTTCACTTTTTAATCTCTTTTTCAAAAGTTCACTTATTTTACAAAATCATCCTACTTTCAATCACTTGTTTGTCATGAGCTCTTTAGTGAGTTATTGTAGCTCCTTTTTGGCATTGGCTGTGTATTTACTGTGTACTTTTTAATATATAAAATAGGAACACACACTGACCCACACAGTGTCATGTGACACTGTGACATAGGCTTTCCCATGATGCATTGGGGTGCAGTTGAATTTTTAAATTTGATTAATATTTGAGGAATTGTGTATGAAGGATTTTTTCTAAGGTATTGTGGTGTTAGTTTGTGGTGAAATAGATGTTTTAGGGTTGTTGTTTTGCGTTTTTGGGCGTTTTTGGGTCATTCTGAGCAGTCACCATGAAGAAGTAAAGCGTGCTGGGACCATGCTTTAAAAGGCCCCCGTCTCCCAGGCTCTAATGTATTGGCTCTGTAGTCATTACTAAACACTGGGAAACTGCTACTTGTCTAAAGTATGTGATATCAAAAACACAAGGGAAATCTAATGGGAAAAACTGGGTCTTCAGGGAAATAAGTCGAATTTATTTATTTATTTATTATTTTTTTTTTCACTTTTTAATCTCTTTTTCAAAAGTTTACTTATTTTACAAAATCATCCTACTTTCAATCACTTGTTTGTCATGAGCTCTTTAGTGAGTTATTGTAGCTCCTTTTTGGCATTGGCTGTGTATTTACTGTGTACTTTTTAATATATAAAATAGGAACACACACTGACCCACACAGTGTCATGTGACACTGTGACATAGGCTTTCCCATGATGCATTGGGGTGCAGTTGAATTTTTAAATTTGATTAATATTTGAGGAATTGTGTATGAAGGATTTTTTCTAAGGTATTGTGGTGTTAGTTTGTGGTGAAATAGATGTTTTAGGGTTGTTGTTTTGCGTTTTTGGGCGTTTTTGGGTCATTCTGAGCAGTCACCATGAAGAAGTAAAGCGTGCTGGGACCATGCTTTAAAAGGCCCCCGTCTCCCAGGCTCTAATGTATTGGCTCTGTAGTCATTACTAAACACTGGGAAACTGCTACTTGTCTAAAGTATGTGATATCAAAAACACAAGGGAAATCTAATGGGAAAAACTGGGTCTTCTGGGAAATAAGTCGAATTTATTTATTTATTTATTTATTTTTTTTTTTTCACTTTTTAATCTCTTTTACAAAAGTTTACTTATTTTTCAAAATCTTCCTACTTTCAATCACTTGTTTGTCATGAGCTCTTTAGTGAGTTATTGTAGCTCCTTTTTGGCATTGGCTGTGTATTTACTGTGTACTTTTTAATATATAAAATAGGAACACACACTGACCCACACAGTGTCATGTGACACTGTGACATAGGCTTTCCCATGATGCATTGGGGTGCAGTTGAATTTTTAAATTTGATTAATATTTGAGGAATTGTGTATGAAGGATTTTTTCTAAGGTATTGTGGTGTTAGTTTGTGGTGAAATAGATGTTTTAGGGTTGTTGTTTTGCGTTTTTGGGCGTTTTTGGGTCATTCTGAGCAGTCACCATGAAGAAGTAAAGCGTGCTGGGACCATGCTTTAAAAGGCCCCCGTCTCCCAGGCTCTAATGTATTGGCTCTGTAGTCATTACTAAACACTGGGAAACTGCTACTTGTCTAAAGTATGTGATATCAAAAACACAAGGGAAATCTAATGGGAAAAACTGGGTCTTCAGGGAAATAAGTCGAATTTATTTATTTATTTTTTTTTTTTTTTTTCACTTTTTAATCTCTTTTTCAAAAGTTCACTTATTTTACAAACTCATCCTACTTTCAATCACTTGTTTGTCATGAGCTCTTTAGTGAGTTATTGTAGCTCCTTTTTGGCATTGGCTGTGTATTTACTGTGTACTTTTTAATATATAAAATAGGAACACACACTGACCCACACAGTGTCATGTGACACTGTGACATAGGCTTTCCCATGATGCATTGGGGTGCAGTTGAATTTTTAAATTTGATTAATATTTGAGGAATTGTGTATGAAGGATTTTTTCTAAGGTATTGTGGTGTTAGTTTGTGGTGAAATAGATGTTTTAGGGTTGTTGTTTTGCGTTTTTGGGCGTTTTTGGGTCATTCTGAGCAGTCACCATGAAGAAGTAAAGCGTGCTGGGACCATGCTTTAAAAGGCCCCCGTCTCCCAGGCTCTAATGTATTGGCTCTGTAGTCATTACTAAACACTGGGAAACTGCTACTTGTCTAAAGTATGTGATATCAAAAACACAAGGGAAATCTAATGGGAAAAACTGGGTCTTCTGGGAAATAAGTCGAATTTATTTATTTATTTATTTATTTATTTTTTTTTTTTTCACTTTTTAATCTCTTTTACAAAAGTTTACTTATTTTTCAAAATCTTCCTACTTTCAATCACTTGTTTGTCATGAGCTCTTTAGTGAGTTATTGTAGCTCCTTTTTGGCATTGGCTGTGTATTTACTGTGTACTTTTTAATATATAAAATAGGAACACACACTGACCCACACAGTGTCATGTGACACTGTGACATAGGCTTTCCCATGATGCATTGGGGTGCAGTTGAATTTTTAAATTTGATTAATATTTGAGGAATTGTGTATGAAGGATTTTTTCTAAGGTATTGTGGTGTTAGTTTGTGGTGAAATAGATGTTTTAGGGTTGTTGTTTTGCGTTTTTGGGCGTTTTTGGGTCATTCTGAGCAGTCACCATGAAGAAGTAAAGCGTGCTGGGACCATGCTTTAAAAGGCCCCCGTCTCCCAGGCTCTAATGTATTGGCTCTGTAGTCATTACTAAACACTGGGAAACTGCTACTTGTCTAAAGTATGTGATATCAAAAACACAAGGGAAATCTAATGGGAAAAACTGGGTCTTCAGGGAAATAAGTCGAATTTATTTATTTATTTATTATTTTTTTTTTCACTTTTTAATCTCTTTTTCAAAAGTTCACTTATTTTACAAACTCATCCTACTTTCAATCACTTGTTTGTCATGAGCTCTTTAGTGAGTTATTGTAGCTCCTTTTTGGCATTGGCTGTGTATTTACTGTGTACTTTTTAATATATAAAATAGGAACACACACTGACCCACACAGTGTCATGTGACACTGTGACATAGGCTTTCCCATGATGCATTGGGGTGCAGTTGAATTTTTAAATTTGATTAATATTTGAGGAATTGTGTATGAAGGATTTTTTCTAAGGTATTGTGGTGTTAGTTTGTGGTGAAATAGATGTTTTAGGGTTGTTGTTTTGCGTTTTTGGGCGTTTTTGGGTCATTCTGAGCAGTCACCATGAAGAAGTAAAGCGTGCTGGGACCATGCTTTAAAAGGCCCCCGTCTCCCAGGCTCTAATGTATTGGCTCTGTAGTCATTACTAAACACTGGGAAACTGCTACTTGTCTAAAGTATGTGATATCAAAAACACAAGGGAAATCTAATGGGAAAAACTGGGTCTTCAGGGAAATAAGTCGAATTTATTTATTTATTTATTATTTTTTTTTTCACTTTTTAATCTCTTTTTCAAAAGTTTACTTATTTTACAAAATCATCCTACTTTCAATCACTTGTTTGTCATGAGCTCTTTAGTGAGTTATTGTAGCTCCTTTTTGGCATTGGCTGTGTATTTACTGTGTACTTTTTAATATATAAAATAGGAACACACACTGACCCACACAGTGTCATGTGACACTGTGACATAGGCTTTCCCATGATGCATTGGGGTGCAGTTGAATTTTTAAATTTGATTAATATTTGAGGAATTGTGTATGAAGGATTTTTTCTAAGGTATTGTGGTGTTAGTTTGTGGTGAAATAGATGTTTTAGGGTTGTTGTTTTGCGTTTTTGGGTCATTCTGAGCAGTCACCATGAAGAAGTAAAGCGTGCTGGGACCATGCTTTAAAAGGCCCCCGTCTCCCAGGCTCTAATGTATTGGCTCTGTAGTCATTACTAAACACTGGGAAACTGCTACTTGTCTAAAGTATGTGATATCAAAAACACAAGGGAAATCTAATGGGAAAAACTGGGTCTTCTGGGAAATAAGTCGAATTTATTTATTTATTTATTTATTTATTTATTTTTTTTTTTCACTTTTTAATCTCTTTTACAAAAGTTTACTTATTTTTCAAAATCTTCCTACTTTCAATCACTTGTTTGTCATGAGCTCTTTAGTGAGTTATTGTAGCTCCTTTTTGGCATTGGCTGTGTATTTACTGTGTACTTTTTAATATATAAAATAGGAACACACACTGACCCACACAGTGTCATGTGACACTGTGACATAGGCTTTCCCATGATGCATTGGGGTGCAGTTGAATTTTTAAATTTGATTAATATTTGAGGAATTGTGTATGAAGGATTTTTTCTAAGGTATTGTGGTGTTAGTTTGTGGTGAAATAGATGTTTTAGGGTTGTTGTTTTGCGTTTTTGGGCGTTTTTGGGTCATTCTGAGCAGTCACCATGAAGAAGTAAAGCGTGCTGGGACCATGCTTTAAAAGGCCCCCGTCTCCCAGGCTCTAATGTATTGGCTCTGTAGTCATTACTAAACACTGGGAAACTGCTACTTGTCTAAAGTATGTGATATCAAAAACACAAGGGAAATCTAATGGGAAAAACTGGGTCTTCAGGGAAATAAGTCGAATTTATTTATTTATTTATTATTATTTTTTTCACTTTTTAATCTCTTTTTCAAAAGTTTACTTATTTTACAAAATCATCCTACTTTCAATCACTTGTTTGTCATGAGCTCTTTAGTGAGTTATTGTAGCTCCTTTTTGGCATTGGCTGTGTATTTACTGTGTACTTTTTAATATATAAAATAGGAACACACACTGACCCACACAGTGTCATGTGACACTGTGACATAGGCTTTCCCATGATGCATTGGGGTGCAGTTGAATTTTTAAATTTGATTAATATTTGAGGAATTGTGTATGAAGGATTTTTTCTAAGGTATTGTGGTGTTAGTTTGTGGTGAAATAGATGTTTTAGGGTTGTTGTTTTGCGTTTTTGGGCGTTTTGGGGTCATTCTGAGCAGTCACCATGAAGAAGTAAAGCGTGCTGGGACCATGCTTTAAAAGGCCCCCGTCTCCCAGGCTCTAATGTATTGGCTCTGTAGTCATTACTAAACACTGGGAAACTGCTACTTGTCTAAAGTATGTGATATCAAAAACACAAGGGAAATCTAATGGGAAAAACTGGGTCTTCATGGAAATAAGTCGAATTTATTTATTTATTTATTATTTTTTTTTTCACTTTTTAATCTCTTTTTCAAAAGTTTACTTATTTTACAAAATCATCCTACTTTCAATCACTTGTTTGTCATGAGCTCTTTAGTGAGTTATTGTAGCTCCTTTTTGGCATTGGCTGTGTATTTACTGTGTACTTTTTAATATATAAAATAGGAACACACACTGACCCACACAGTGTCATGTGACACTGTGACATAGGCTTTCCCATGATGCATTGGGGTGCAGTTGAATTTTTAAATTTGATTAATATTTGAGGAATTGTGTATGAAGGATTTTTTCTAAGGTATTGTGGTGTTAGTTTGTGGTGAAATAGATGTTTTAGGGTTGTTGTTTTGCGTTTTTGGGCGTTTTTGGGTCATTCTGAGCAGTCACCATGAAGAAGTAAAGCGTGCTGGGACCATGCTTTAAAAGGCCCCCGTCTCCCAGGCTCTAATGTATTGGCTCTGTAGTCATTACTAAACACTGGGAAACTGCTACTTGTCTAAAGTATGTGATATCAAAAACACAAGGGAAATCTAATGGGAAAAACTGGGTCTTCTGGGAAATAAGTCGAATTTATTTATTTATTTATTTTTTTTTTTTTTTTCACTTTTTAATCTCTTTTACAAAAGTTTACTTATTTTTCAAAATCTTCCTACTTTCAATCACTTGTTTGTCATGAGCTCTTTAGTGAGTTATTGTAGCTCCTTTTTGGCATTGGCTGTGTATTTACTGTGTACTTTTTAATATATAAAATAGGAACACACACTGACCCACACAGTGTCATGTGACACTGTGACATAGGCTTTCCCATGATGCATTGGGGTGCAGTTGAATTTTTAAATTTGATTAATATTTGAGGAATTGTGTATGAAGGATTTTTTCTAAGGTATTGTGGTGTTAGTTTGTGGTGAAATAGATGTTTTAGGGTTGTTGTTTTGCGTTTTTGGGCGTTTTTCGGTCATTCTGAGCAGTCACCATGAAGAAGTAAAGCGTGCTGAGACCATGCTTTAAAAGGCCCCCGTCTCCCAGGCTCTAATGTATTGGCTCTGTAGTCATTACTAAACACTGGGAAACTGCTACTTGTCTAAAGTATGTGATATCAAAAACACAAGGGAAATCTAATGGGAAAAACTGGGTCTTCAGGGAAATAAGTCGAATTTATTTATTTATTTATTATTTTTTTTTTCACTTTTTAATCTCTTTTTCAAAAGTTCACTTATTTTACAAACTCATCCTACTTTCAATCACTTGTTTGTCATGAGCTCTTTAGTGAGTTATTGTAGCTCCTTTTTGGCATTGGCTGTGTATTTACTGTGTACTTTTTAATATATAAAATAGGAACACACACTGACCCACACAGTGTCATGTGACACTGTGACATAGGCTTTCCCATGATGCATTGGGGTGCAGTTGAATTTTTAAATTTGATTAATATTTGAGGAATTGTGTATGAAGGATTTTTTCTAAGGTATTGTGGTGTTAGTTTGTGGTGAAATAGATGTTTTAGGGTTGTTGTTTTGCGTTTTTGGGCGTTTTTGGGTCATTCTGAGCAGTCACCATGAAGAAGTAAAGCGTGCTGGGACCATGCTTTAAAAGGCCCCCGTCTCCCAGGCTCTAATGTATTGGCTCTGTAGTCGTTACTAAACACTGGGAAACTGCTACTTGTCTAAAGTATGTGATATCAAAAACACAAGGGAAATCTAATGGGAAAAACTGGGTCTTCAGGGAAATAAGTCGAATTTATTTATTTATTTATTATTTTTTTTTTCACTTTTTAATCTCTTTTTCAAAAGTTTACTTATTTTACAAAATCATCCTACTTTCAATCACTTGTTTGTCATGAGCTCTTTAGTGAGTTATTGTAGCTCCTTTTTGGCATTGGCTGTGTATTTACTGTGTACTTTTTAATATATAAAATAGGAACACACACTGACCCACACAGTGTCATGTGACACTGTGACATAGGCTTTCCCATGATGCATTGGGGTGCAGTTGAATTTTTAAATTTGATTAATATTTGAGGAATTGTGTATGAAGGATTTTTTCTAAGGTATTGTGGTGTTAGTTTGTGGTGAAATAGATGTTTTAGGGTTGTTGTTTTGCGTTTTTGGGCGTTTTTGGGTCATTCTGAGCAGTCACCATGAAGAAGTAAAGCGTGCTGGGACCATGCTTTAAAAGGCCCCCGTCTCCCAGGCGCTAATGTATTGGCTCTGTAGTCATTACTAAACACTGGGAAACTGCTACTTGTCTAAAGTATGTGATATCAAAAACACAAGGGAAATCTAATGGGAAAAACTGGGTCTTCTGGGAAATAAGTCGAATTTATTTATTTATTTATTTTTTTTTTTTTTTTTCACTTTTTAATCTCTTTTACAAAAGTTTACTTATTTTTCAAAATCTTCCTACTTTCAATCACTTGTTTGTCATGAGCTCTTTAGTGAGTTATTGTAGCTCCTTTTTGGCATTGGCTGTGTATTTACTGTGTACTTTTTAATATATAAAATAGGAACACACACTGACCCACACAGTGTCATGTGACACTGTGACATAGGCTTTCCCATGATGCATTGGGGTGCAGTTGAATTTTTAAATTTGATTAATATTTGAGGAATTGTGTATGAAGGATTTTTTCTAAGGTATTGTGGTGTTAGTTTGTGGTGAAATAGATGTTTTAGGGTTGTTGTTTTGCGTTTTTGGGCGTTTGTGGGTCATTCTGAGCAGTCACCATGAAGAAGTAAAGCGTGCTGGGACCATGCTTTAAAAGGCCCCCGTCTCCCAGGCTCTAATGTATTGGCTCTGTAGTCATTACTAAACACTGGGAAACTGCTACTTGTCTAAAGTATGTGATATCAAAAACACAAGGGAAATCTAATGGGAAAAACTGGGTCTTCAGGGAAATAAGTCGAATTTATTTATTTATTTATTATTTTTTTTTTTCACTTTTTAATCTCTTTTTCAAAAGTTTACTTATTTTACAAAATCATCCTACTTTCAATCACTTGTTTGTCATGAGCTCTTTAGTGAGTTATTGTAGCTCCTTTTTGGCATTGGCTGTGTATTTACTGTGTACTTTTTAATATATAAAATAGGAACACACACTGACCCACACAGTGTCATGTGACACTGTGACATAGGCTTTCCCATGATGCATTGGGGTGCAGTTGAATTTTTAAATTTGATTAATATTTGAGGAATTGTGTATGAAGGATTTTTTCTAAGGTATTGTGGTGTTAGTTTGTGGTGAAATAGATGTTTTAGGGTTGTTGTTTTGCGTTTTTGGGCGTTTTTGGGTCATTCTGAGCAGTCACCATGAAGAAGTAAAGCGTGCTGGGACCATGCTTTAAAAGGCCCCCGTCTCCCAGGCTCTAATGTATTGGCTCTGTAGTCATTACTAAACACTGGGAAACTGCTACTTGTCTAAAGTATGTGATATCAAAAACACAAGGGAAATCTAATGGGAAAAACTGGGTCTTCAGGGAAATAAGTCGAATTTATTTATTTATTTATTTTTTTTTTTTTCACTTTTTAATCTCTTTTTCAAAAGTTCACTTATTTTACAAAATCATCCTACTTTCAATCACTTGTTTGTCATGAGCTCTTTAGTGAGTTATTGTAGCTCCTTTTTGGCATTGGCTGTGTATTTACTGTGTACTTTTTAATATATAAAATAGGAACACACACTGACCCACACAGTGTCATGTGACACTGTGACATAGGCTTTCCCATGATGCATTGGGGTGCAGTTGAATTTTTAAATTTGATTAATATTTGAGGAATTGTGTATGAAGGATTTTTTCTAAGGTATTGTGGTGTTAGTTTGTGGTGAAATAGATGTTTTAGGGTTGTTGTTTTGCGTTTTTGGGCGTTTTTGGGTCATTCTGAGCAGTCACCATGAAGAAGTAAAGCGTGCTGGGACCATGCTTTAAAAGGCCCCCGTCTCCCAGGCTCTAATGTATTGGCTCTGTAGTCATTACTAAACACTGGGAAACTGCTACTTGTCTAAAGTATGTGATATCAAAAACACAAGGGAAATCTAATGGGAAAAACTGGGTCTTCAGGGAAATAAGTCGAATTTATTTATTTATTTATTATTTTTTTTTTCACTTTTTAATCTCTTTTTCAAAAGTTTACTTATTTTACAAAATCATCCTACTTTCAATCACTTGTTTGTCATGAGCTCTTTAGTGAGTTATTGTAGCTCCTTTTTGGCATTGGCTGTGTATTTACTGTGTACTTTTTAATATATAAAATAGGAACACACACTGACCCACACAGTGTCATGTGACACTGTGACATAGGCTTTCCCATGATGCATTGGGGTGCAGTTGAATTTTTAAATTTGATTAATATTTGAGGAATTGTGAATGAAGGATTTTTTCTAAGGTATTGTGGTGTTAGTTTGTGGTGAAATAGATGTTTTAGGGTTGTTGTTTTGCGTTTTTGGGCGTTTTTGGGTCATTCTGAGCAGTCACCATGAAGAAGTAAAGCGTGCTGGGACCATGCTTTAAAAGGCCCCCGTCTCCCAGGCTCTAATGTATTGGCTCTGTAGTCATTACTAAACACTGGGAAACTGCTACTTGTCTAAAGTATGTGATATCAAAAACACAAGGGAAATCTAATGGGAAAAACTGGGTCTTCTGGGAAATAAGTCGAATTTATTTATTTATTTATTTATTTTTTTTTTTTTTTCACTTTTTAATCTCTTTTACAAAAGTTTACTTATTTTTCAAAATCTTCCTACTTTCAATCACTTGTTTGTCATGAGCTCTTTAGTGAGTTATTGTAGCTCCTTTTTGGCATTGGCTGTGTATTTACTGTGTACTTTTTAATATATAAAATAGGAACACACACTGACCCACACAGTGTCATGTGACACTGTGACATAGGCTTTCCCATGATGCATTGGGGTGCAGTTGAATTTTTAAATTTGATTAATATTTGAGGAATTGTGTATGAAGGATTTTTTCTAAGGTATTGTGGTGTTAGTTTGTGGTGAAATAGATGTTTTAGGGTTGTTGTTTTGCGTTTTTGGGCGTTTTTGGGTCATTCTGAGCAGTCACCATGAAGAAGTAAAGCGTGCTGGGACCATGCTTTAAAAGGCCCCCGTCTCCCAGGCTCTAATGTATTGGCTCTGTAGTCATTACTAAACACTGGGAAACTGCTACTTGTCTAAAGTATGTGATATCAAAAACACAAGGGAAATCTAATGGGAAAAACTGGGTCTTCAGGGAAATAAGTCGAATTTATTTATTTATTTATTATTTTTTTTTTCACTTTTTAATCTCTTTTTCAAAAGTTTACTTATTTTACAAAATCATCCTACTTTCAATCACTTGTTTGTCATGAGCTCTTTAGTGAGTTATTGTAGCTCCTTTTTGGCATTGGCTGTGTATTTACTGTGTACTTTTTAATATATAAAATAGGAACACACACTGACCCACACAGTGTCATGTGACACTGTGACATAGGCTTTCCCATGATGCATTGGGGTGCAGTTGAATTTTTAAATTTGATTAATATTTGAGGAATTGTGTATGAAGGATTTTTTCTAAGGTATTGTGGTGTTAGTTTGTGGTGAAATAGATGTTTTAGGGTTGTTGTTTTGCGTTTTTGGGCGTTTTTGGGTCATTCTGAGCAGTCACCATGAAGAAGTAAAGCGTGCTGGGACCATGCTTTAAAAGGCCCCCGTCTCCCAGACTCTAATGTATTGGCTCTGTAGTCATTACTAAACACTGGGAAACTGCTACTTGTCTAAAGTATGTGATATCAAAAACACAAGGGAAATCTAATGGGAAAAACTGGGTCTTCAGGGAAATAAGTCGAATTTATTTATTTATTTTTTTTTTTTTTTTTCACTTTTTAATCTCTTTTTCAAAAGTTTACTTATTTTACAAAATCATCCTACTTTCAATCACTTGTTTGTCATGAGCTCTTTAGTGAGTTATTGTAGCTCCTTTTTGGCATTGGCTGTGTATTTACTGTGTACTTTTTAATATATAAAATAGGAACACACACTGACCCACACAGTGTCATGTGACACTGTGACATAGGCTTTCCCATGATGCATTGGGGTGCAGTTGAATTTTTAAATTTGATTAATATTTGAGGAATTGTGTATGAAGGATTTTTTCTAAGGTATTGTGGTGTTAGTTTGTGGTGAAATAGATGTTTTAGGGTTGTTGTTTTGCGTTTTTGGGCGTTTTTGGGTCATTCTGAGCAGTCACCATGAAGAAGTAAAGCGTGCTGGGACCATGCTTTAAAAGGCCCCCGTCTCCCAGGCTTTGATGTATTGGCTCTGTAGTCATTACTAAACACTGGGAAACTGCTACTTGTCTAAAGTATGTGATATCAAAAACACAAGGGAAATCTAATGGGAAAAACTGGGTCTTCAGGGAAATAAGTCGAATTTATTTATTTATTTATTATTTTTTTTTTCACTTTTTAATCTCTTTTTCAAAAGTTTACTTATTTTACAAAATCATCCTACTTTCAATCACTTGTTTGTCATGAGCTCTTTAGTGAGTTATTGTAGCTCCTTTTTGGCATTGGCTGTGTATTTACTGTGTACTTTTTAATATATAAAATAGGAACACACACTGACCCACACAGTGTCATGTGACACTGTGACATAGGCTTTCCCATGATGCATTGGGGTGCAGTTGAATTTTTAAATTTAATTAATATTTGAGGAATTGTGTATGAAGGATTTTTTCTAAGGTATTGTGGTGTTAGTTTGTGGTGAAATAGATGTTTTAGGGTTGTTGTTTTGCGTTTTTGGGCGTTTTTGGGTCATTCTGAGCAGTCACCATGAAGAAGTAAAGCGTGCTGGGACCATGCTTTAAAAGGCCCCCGTCTCCCAGGCTCTAATGTATTGGCTCTGTAGTCATTAATAAACACTGGGAAACTGCTACTTGTCTAAAGTATGTGATATCAAAAACACAAGGGAAATCTAATGGGAAAAACTGGGTCTTCTGGGAAATAAGTCGAATTTATTTATTTATTTATTATTTTTTTTTTTTCACTTTTTAATCTCTTTTACAAAAGTTTACTTATTTTTCAAAATCTTCCTACTTTCAATCACTTGTTTGTCATGAGCTCTTTAGTGAGTTATTGTAGCTCCTTTTTGGCATTGGCTGTGTATTTACTGTGTACTTTTTAATATATAAAATAGGAACACACACTGACCCACACAGTGTCATGTGACACTGTGACATAGGCTTTCCCATGATGCATTGGGGTGCAGTTGAATTTTTAAATTTGATTAATATTTGAGGAATTGTGTATGAAGGATTTTTTCTAAGGTATTGTGGTGTTAGTTTGTGGTGAAATAGATGTTTTAGGGTTGTTGTTTTGCGTTTTTGGGCGTTTTTTGGTCATTCTGAGCAGTCACCATGAAGAAGTAAAGCGTGCTGGGACCATGCTTTAAAAGGCCCCCGTCTCCCAGGCTCTAATGTATTGGCTCTGTAGTCATTACTAAACACTGGGAAACTGCTACTTGTCTAAAGTATGTGATATCAAAAACACAAGGGAAATCTAATGGGAAAAACTGGGTCTTCAGGGAAATAAGTCGAATTTATTTATTTATTTATTATTTTTTTTTTCACTTTTTAATCTCTTTTTCAAAAGTTTACTTATTTTACAAAATCATCCTACTTTCAATCACTTGTTTGTCATGAGCTCTTTAGTGAGTTATTGTAGCTCCTTTTTGGCATTGGCTGTGTATTTACTGTGTACTTTTTAATATATAAAATAGGAACACACACTGACCCACACAGTGTCATGTGACACTGTGACATAGGCTTTCCCATGATGCATTGGGGTGCAGTTGAATTTTTAAATTTGATTAATATTTGAGGAATTGTGTATGAAGGATTTTTTCTAAGGTATTGTGGTGTTAGTTTGTGGTGAAATAGATGTTTTAGGGTTGTTGTTTTGCGTTTTTGGGCGTTTTTGGGTCATTCTGAGCAGTCACCATGAAGAAGTAAAGCGTGCTGGGACCATGCTTTAAAAGGCCCCCGTCTCCCAGGCTCTGATGTATTGGCTCTGTAGTCATTACTAAACACTGGGAAACTGCTACTTGTCTAAAGTATGTGATATCAAAAACACAAGGGAAATCTAATGGGAAAAACTGGGTCTTCAGGGAAATAAGTCGAATTTATTTATTTATTTATTATTTTTTTTTTCACTTTTTAATCTCTTTTTCAAAAGTTTACTTATTTTACAAAATCATCCTACTTTCAATCACTTGTTTGTCATGAGCTCTTTAGTGAGTTATTGTAGCTCTTTTTGGCATTGGCTGTGTATTTACTGTGTACTTTTTAATATATAAAATAGGAACACACACTGACCCACACAGTGTCATGTGACACTGTGACATAGGCTTTCCCATGATGCATTGGGGTGCAGTTGAATTTTTAAATTTGATTAATATTTGAGGAATTGTGTATGAAGGATTTTTTCTAAGGTATTGTGGTGTTAGTTTGTGGTGAAATAGATGTTTTAGGGTTGTTGTTTTGCGTTTTTGGGCGTTTTTGGGTCATTCTGAGCAGTCAACATGAAGAAGTAAAGCGTGCTGGGACCATGCTTTAAAAGGCCCCCGTCTCCCAGGCTCTAATGTATTGGCTCTGTAGTCATTACTAAACACTGGGAAACTGCTACTTGTCTAAAGTATGTGATATCAAAAACACAAGGGAAATCTAATGGGAAAAACTGGGTCTTCTGGGAAATAAGTCGAATTTATTTATTTATTTATTTTTTTTTTTTTTTTTCACTTTTTAATCTCTTTTACAAAAGTTTACTTATTTTTCAAAATCTTCCTACTTTCAATCACTTGTTTGTCATGAGCTCTTTAGTGAGTTATTGTAGCTCCTTTTTGGCATTGGCTGTGTATTTACTGTGTACTTTTTAATATATAAAATAGGAACACACACTGACCCACACAGTGTCATGTGACACTGTGACATAGGCTTTCCCATGATGCATTGGGGTGCAGTTGAATTTTTAAATTTGATTAATATTTGAGGAATTGTGTATGAAGGATTTTTTCTAAGGTATTGTGGTGTTAGTTTGTGGTGAAATAGATGTTTTAGGGTTGTTGTTTTGCGTTTTTGGGCGTTTTTGGGTCATTCTGAGCAGTCACCATGAAGAAGTAAAGCGTGCTGGGACCATGCTTTAAAAGGCCCCCGTCTCCCAGGCACTAATGTATTGGCTCTGTAGTCATTACTAAACACTGGGAAACTGCTACTTGTCTAAAGTATGTGATATCAAAAACACAAGGGAAATCTAATGGGAAAAACTGGGTCTTCAGGGAAATAAGTCGAATTTATTTATTTATTTATTATTTTTTTTTTTCACTTTTTAATCTCTTTTTCAAAAGTTTACTTATTTTACAAAATCATCCTACTTTCAATCACTTGTTTGTCATGAGCTCTTTAGTGAGTTATTGTAGCTCCTTTTTGGCATTGGCTGTGTATTTACTGTGTACTTTTTAATATATAAAATAGGAACACACACTGACCCACACAGTGTCATGTGACACTGTGACATAGGCTTTCCCATGATGCATTGGGGTGCAGTTGAATTTTTAAATTTGATTAATATTTGAGGAATTGTGTATGAAGGATTTTTTCTAAGGTATTGTGGTGTTAGTTTGTGGTGAAATAGATGTTTTAGGGTTGTTGTTTTGCGTTTTTGGGCGTTTTTGGGTCATTCTGAGCAGTCACCATGAAGAAGTAAAGCGTGCTGGGACCATGCTTTAAAAGGCCCCCGTCTCCCAGGCTCTAATGTATTGGCTCTGTAGTCATTACTAAACACTGGGAAACTGCTACTTGTCTAAAGTATGTGATATCAAAAACACAAGGGAAATCTAATGGGAAAAACTGGGTCTTCTGGGAAATAAGTCGAATTTATTTATTTATTTATTTATTTTTTTTTTTTTTCACTTTTTAATCTCTTTTACAAAAGTTTACTTATTTTTCAAAATCTTCCTACTTTCAATCACTTGTTTGTCATGAGCTCTTTAGTGAGTTATTGTAGCTCCTTTTTGGCATTGGCTGTGTATTTACTGTGTACTTTTTAATATATAAAATAGGAACACACACTGACCCACACAGTGTCATGTGACACTGTGACATAGGCTTTCCCATGATGCATTGGGGTGCAGTTGAATTTTTAAATTTGATTAATATTTGAGGAATTGTGTATGAAGGATTTTTTCTAAGGTATTGTGGTGTTAGTTTGTGGTGAAATAGATGTTTTAGGGTTGTTGTTTTGCGTTTTTGGGCGTTTTTGGGTCATTCTGAGCAGTCACCATGAAGAAGTAAAGCGTGCTGGGACCATGCTTTAAAAGGCCCCCGTCTCCCAGGCTCTAATGTATTGGCTCTGTAGTCATTACTAAACACTGGGAAACTGCTACTTGTCTAAAGTATGTGATATCAAAAACACAAGGGAAATCTAATGGGAAAAACTGGGTCTTCAGGGAAATAAGTCGAATTTATTTATTTATTTATTATTTTTTTTTTTCACTTTTTAATCTCTTTTTCAAAAGTTTACTTATTTTACAAAATCATCCTACTTTCAATCACTTGTTTGTCATGAGCTCTTTAGTGAGTTATTGTAGCTCCTTTTTGGCATTGGCTGTGTATTTACTGTGTACTTTTTAATATATAAAATAGGAACACACACTGACCCACACAGTGTCATGTGACACTGTGACATAGGCTTTCCCATGATGCATTGGGGTGCAGTTGAATTTTTAAATTTGATTAATATTTGAGGAATTGTGTATGAAGGATTTTTTCTAAGGTATTGTGGTGTTAGTTTGTGGTGAAATAGATGTTTTAGGGTTGTTGTTTTGCGTTTTTGGGCGTTTTTGGGTCATTCTGAGCAGTCACCATGAAGAAGTAAAGCGTGCTGGGACCATGCTTTAAAAGGCCCCCGTCTCCCAGGCTCTAATGTATTGGCTCTGTAGTCATTACTAAACACTGGGAAACTGCTACTTGTCTAAAGTATGTGATATCAAAAACACAAGGGAAATCTAATGGGAAAAACTGGGTCTTCAGGGAAATAAGTCGAATTTATTTATTTATTTATTTTTTTTTTTTTCACTTTTTAATCTCTTTTTCAAAAGTTTACTTATTTTACAAAATCATCCTACTTTCAATCACTTGTTTGTCATGAGCTCTTTAGTGAGTTATTGTAGCTCCTTTTTGGCATTGGCTGTGTATTTACTGTGTACTTTTTAATATATAAAATAGGAACACACACTGACCCACACAGTGTCATGTGACACTGTGACATAGGCTTTCCCATGATGCATTGGGGTGCAGTTGAATTTTTAAATTTGATTAATATTTGAGGAATTGTGTATGAAGGATTTTTTCTAAGGTATTGTGGTGTTAGTTTGTGGTGAAATAGATGTTTTAGGGTTGTTGTTTTGCGTTTTTGGGCGTTTTTGGGTCATTCTGAGCAGTCACCATGAAGAAGTAAAGCGTGCTGGGACCATGCTTTAAAAGGCCCCCGTCTCCCAGGCTCTGATGTATTGGCTCTGTAGTCATTACTAAACACTGGGAAACTGCTACTTGTCTAAAGTATGTGATATCAAAAACACAAGGGAAATCTAATGGGAAAAACTGGGTCTTCAGGGAAATAAGTCGAATTTATTTATTTATTTATTATTTTTTTTTTCACTTTTTAATCTCTTTTTCAAAAGTTTACTTATTTTACAAAATCATCCTACTTTCAATCACTTGTTTGTCATGAGCTCTTTAGTGAGTTATTGTAGCTCCTTTTTGGCATTGGCTGTGTATTTACTGTGTACTTTTTAATATATAAAATAGGAACACACACTGACCCACACAGTGTCATGTGACACTGTGACATAGGCTTTCCCATGATGCATTGGGGTGCAGTTGAATTTTTAAATTTAATTAATATTTGAGGAATTGTGTATGAAGGATTTTTTCTAAGGTATTGTGGTGTTAGTTTGTGGTGAAATAGATGTTTTAGGGTTGTTGTTTTGCGTTTTTGGGCGTTTTTCGGTCATTCTGAGCAGTCACCATGAAGAAGTAAAGCGTGCTGGGACCATGCTTTAAAAGGCCCCCGTCTCCCAGGCTCTAATGTATTGGCTCTGTAGTCATTAATAAACACTGGGAAACTGCTACTTGTCTAAAGTATGTGATATCAAAAACACAAGGGAAATCTAATGGGAAAAACTGGGTCTTCTGGGAAATAAGTCGAATTTATTTATTTATTTATTATTTTTTTTTTTTCACTTTTTAATCTCTTTTACAAAAGTTTACTTATTTTTCAAAATCTTCCTACTTTCAATCACTTGTTTGTCATGAGCTCTTTAGTGAGTTATTGTAGCTCCTTTTTGGCATTGGCTGTGTATTTACTGTGTACTTTTTAATATATAAAATAGGAACACACACTGACCCACACAGTGTCATGTGACACTGTGACATAGGCTTTCCCATGATGCATTGGGGTGCAGTTGAATTTTTAAATTTGATTAATATTTGAGGAATTGTGTATGAAGGATTTTTTCTAAGGTATTGTGGTGTTAGTTTGTGGTGAAATAGATGTTTTAGGGTTGTTGTTTTGCGTTTTTGGGCGTTTTTTGGTCATTCTGAGCAGTCACCATGAAGAAGTAAAGCGTGCTGGGACCATGCTTTAAAAGGCCCCCGTCTCCCAGGCTCTGATGTATTGGCTCTGTAGTCATTACTAAACACTGGGAAACTGCTACTTGTCTAAAGTATGTGATATCAAAAACACAAGGGAAATCTAATGGGAAAAACTGGGTCTTCAGGGAAATAAGTCGAATTTATTTATTTATTTATTATTTTTTTTTTCACTTTTTAATCTCTTTTTCAAAAGTTTACTTATTTTACAAAATCATCCTACTTTCAATCACTTGTTTGTCATGAGCTCTTTAGTGAGTTATTGTAGCTCTTTTTGGCATTGGCTGTGTATTTACTGTGTACTTTTTAATATATAAAATAGGAACACACACTGACCCACACAGTGTCATGTGACACTGTGACATAGGCTTTCCCATGATGCATTGGGGTGCAGTTGAATTTTTAAATTTGATTAATATTTGAGGAATTGTGTATGAAGGATTTTTTCTAAGGTATTGTGGTGTTAGTTTGTGGTGAAATAGATGTTTTAGGGTTGTTGTTTTGCGTTTTTGGGCGTTTTTAGGTCATTCTGAGCAGTCACCATGAAGAAGTAAAGCGTGCTGGGACCATGCTTTAAAAGGCCCCCGTCTCCCAGGCTCTAATGTATTGGCTCTGTAGTCATTACTAAACACTGGGAAACTGCTACTTGTCTAAAGTATGTGATATCAAAAACACAAGGGAAATCTAATGGGAAAAACTGGGTCTTCAGGGAAATAAGTCGAATTTATTTATTTATTTATTATTTTTTTTTTCACTTTTTAATCTCTTTTTCAAAAGTTTACTTATTTTACAAAATCATCCTACTTTCAATCACTTGTTTGTCATGAGCTCTTTAGTGAGTTATTGTAGCTCCTTTTTGGCATTGGCTGTGTATTTACTGTGTACTTTTTAATATATAAAATAGGAACACACACTGACCCACACAGTGTCATGTGACACTGTGACATAGGCTTTCCCATGATGCATTGGGGTGCAGTTGAATTTTTAAATTTGATTAATATTTGAGGAATTGTGTATGAAGGATTTTTTCTAAGGTATTGTGGTGTTAGTTTGTGGTGAAATAGATGTTTTAGGGTTGTTGTTTTGCGTTTTTGGGCGTTTTTGGGTCATTCTGAGCAGTCACCATGAAGAAGTAAAGCGTGCTGGGACCATGCTTTAAAAGGCCCCCGTCTCCCAGGCTCTAATGTATTGGCTCTGTAGTCATTAATAAACACTGGGAAACTGCTACTTGTCTAAAGTATGTGATATCAAAAACACAAGGGAAATCTAATGGGAAAAACTGGGTCTTCTGGGAAATAAGTCGAATTTATTTATTTATTTATTATTTTTTTTTTTTCACTTTTTAATCTCTTTTACAAAAGTTTACTTATTTTTCAAAATCTTCCTACTTTCAATCACTTGTTTGTCATGAGCTCTTTAGTGAGTTATTGTAGCTCCTTTTTGGCATTGGCTGTGTATTTACTGTGTACTTTTTAATATATAAAATAGGAACACACACTGACCCACACAGTGTCATGTGACACTGTGACATAGGCTTTCCCATGATGCATTGGGGTGCAGTTGAATTTTTAAATTTGATTAATATTTGAGGAATTGTGTATGAAGGATTTTTTCTAAGGTATTGTGGTGTTAGTTTGTGGTGAAATAGATGTTTTAGGGTTGTTGTTTTGCGTTTTTGGGCGTTTTTGGGTCATTCTGAGCAGTCACCATGAAGAAGTAAAGCGTGCTGGGACCATGCTTTAAAAGGCCCCCGTCTCCCAGGCTCTAATGTATTGGCTCTGTAGTCATTACTAAACACTGGGAAACTGCTACTTGTCTAAAGTATGTGATATCAAAAACACAAGGGAAATCTAATGGGAAAAACTGGGTCTTCAGGGAAATAAGTCGAATTTATTTATTTATTTATTATTTTTTTTTTCACTTTTTAATCTCTTTTTCAAAAGTTTACTTATTTTACAAAATCATCCTACTTTCAATCACTTGTTTGTCATGAGCTCTTTAGTGAGTTATTGTAGCTCCTTTTTGGCATTGGCTGTGTATTTACTGTGTACTTTTTAATATATAAAATAGGAACACACACTGACCCACACAGTGTCATGTGACACTGTGACATAGGCTTTCCCATGATGCATTGGGGTGCAGTTGAATTTTTAAATTTGATTAATATTTGAGGAATTGTGTATGAAGGATTTTTTCTAAGGTATTGTGGTGTTAGTTTGTGGTGAAATAGATGTTTTAGGGTTGTTGTTTTGCGTTTTTGGGCGTTTTTGGGTCATTCTGAGCAGTCACCATGAAGAAGTAAAGCGTGCTGGGACCATGCTTTAAAAGGCCCCCGTCTCCCAGGCTCTAATGTATTGGCTCTGTAGTCATTAATAAACACTGGGAAACTGCTACTTGTCTAAAGTATGTGATATCAAAAACACAAGGGAAATCTAATGGGAAAAACTGGGTCTTCTGGGAAATAAGTCGAATTTATTTATTTATTTATTATTTTTTTTTTTTCACTTTTTAATCTCTTTTACAAAAGTTTACTTATTTTTCAAAATCTTCCTACTTTCAATCACTTGTTTGTCATGAGCTCTTTAGTGAGTTATTGTAGCTCCTTTTTGGCATTGGCTGTGTATTTACTGTGTACTTTTTAATATATAAAATAGGAACACACACTGACCCACACAGTGTCATGTGACACTGTGACATAGGCTTTCCCATGATGCATTGGGGTGCAGTTGAATTTTTAAATTTGATTAATATTTGAGGAATTGTGTATGAAGGATTTTTTCTAAGGTATTGTGGTGTTAGTTTGTGGTGAAATAGATGTTTTAGGGTTGTTGTTTTGCGTTTTTGGGCGTTTTTGGGTCATTCTGAGCAGTCACCATGAAGAAGTAAAGCGTGCTGGGACCATGCTTTAAAAGGCCCCCGTCTCCCAGGCTCTAATGTATTGGCTCTGTAGTCATTACTAAACACTGGGAAACTGCTACTTGTCTAAAGTATGTGATATCAAAAACACAAGGGAAATCTAATGGGAAAAACTGGGTCTTCAGGGAAATAAGTCGAATTTATTTATTTATTTATTATTTTTTTTTCACTTTTTAATCTCTTTTTCAAAAGTTTACTTATTTTACAAAATCATCCTACTTTCAATCACTTGTTTGTCATGAGCTCTTTAGTGAGTTATTGTAGCTCCTTTTTGGCATTGGCTGTGTATTTACTGTGTACTTTTTAATATATAAAATAGGAACACACACTGACCCACACAGTGTCATGTGACACTGTGACATAGGCTTTCCCATGATGCATTGGGGTGCAGTTGAATTTTTAAATTTGATTAATATTTGAGGAATTGTGTATGAAGGATTTTTTCTAAGGTATTGTGGTGTTAGTTTGTGGTGAAATAGATGTTTTAGGGTTGTTGTTTTGCGTTTTTGGGCGTTTTTGGGTCATTCTGAGCAGTCACCATGAAGAAGTAAAGCGTGCTGGGACCATGCTTTAAAAGGCCCCCGTCTCCCAGGCTCTAATGTATTGGCTCTGTAGTCATTAATAAACACTGGGAAACTGCTACTTGTCTAAAGTATGTGATATCAAAAACACAAGGGAAATCTAATGGGAAAAACTGGGTCTTCTGGGAAATAAGTCGAATTTATTTATTTATTTATTATTTTTTTTTTTTCACTTTTTAATCTCTTTTACAAAAGTTTACTTATTTTTCAAAATCTTCCTACTTTCAATCACTTGTTTGTCATGAGCTCTTTAGTGAGTTATTGTAGCTCCTTTTTGGCATTGGCTGTGTATTTACTGTGTACTTTTTAATATATAAAATAGGAACACACACTGACCCACACAGTGTCATGTGACACTGTGACATAGGCTTTCCCATGATGCATTGGGGTGCAGTTGAATTTTTAAATTTGATTAATATTTGAGGAATTGTGTATGAAGGATTTTTTCTAAGGTATTGTGGTGTTAGTTTGTGGTGAAATAGATGTTTTAGGGTTGTTGTTTTGCGTTTTTGGGCGTTTTTGGGTCATTCTGAGCAGTCACCATGAAGAAGTAAAGCGTGCTGGGACCATGCTTTAAAAGGCCCCCGTCTCCCAGGCTCTAATGTATTGGCTCTGTAGTCATTACTAAACACTGGGAAACTGCTACTTGTCTAAAGTATGTGATATCAAAAACACAAGGGAAATCTAATGGGAAAAACTGGGTCTTCAGGGAAATAAGTCGAATTTATTTATTTATTTATTATTTTTTTTTTCACTTTTTAATCTCTTTTTCAAAAGTTTACTTATTTTACAAAATCATCCTACTTTCAATCACTTGTTTGTCATGAGCTCTTTAGTGAGTTATTGTAGCTCCTTTTTGGCATTGGCTGTGTATTTACTGTGTACTTTTTAATATATAAAATAGGAACACACACTGACCCACACAGTGTCATGTGACACTGTGACATAGGCTTTCCCATGATGCATTGGGGTGCAGTTGAATTTTTAAATTTGATTAATATTTGAGGAATTGTGTATGAAGGATTTTTTCTAAGGTATTGTGGTGTTAGTTTGTGGTGAAATAGATGTTTTAGGGTTGTTGTTTTGCGTTTTTGGGCGTTTTTGGGTCATTCTGAGCAGTCACCATGAAGAAGTAAAGCGTGCTGGGACCATGCTTTAAAAGGCCCCCGTCTCCCAGGCTCTGATGTATTGGCTCTGTAGTCATTACTAAACACTGGGAAACTGCTACTTGTCTAAAGTATGTGATATCAAAAACACAAGGGAAATCTAATGGGAAAAACTGGGTCTTCAGGGAAATAAGTCGAATTTATTTATTTATTTATTATTTTTTTTTTCACTTTTTAATCTCTTTTTCAAAAGTTTACTTATTTTACAAAATCATCCTACTTTCAATCACTTGTTTGTCATGAGCTCTTTAGTGAGTTATTGTAGCTCCTTTTTGGCATTGGCTGTGTATTTACTGTGTACTTTTTAATATATAAAATAGGAACACACACTGACCCACACAGTGTCATGTGACACTGTGACATAGGCTTTCCCATGATGCATTGGGGTGCAGTTGAATTTTTAAATTTAATTAATATTTGAGGAATTGTGTATGAAGGATTTTTTCTAAGGTATTGTGGTGTTAGTTTGTGGTGAAATAGATGTTTTAGGGTTGTTGTTTTGCGTTTTTGGGCGTTTTTCGGTCATTCTGAGCAGTCACCATGAAGAAGTAAAGCGTGCTGGGACCATGCTTTAAAAGGCCCCCGTCTCCCAGGCTCTAATGTATTGGCTCTGTAGTCATTAATAAACACTGGGAAACTGCTACTTGTCTAAAGTATGTGATATCAAAAACACAAGGGAAATCTAATGGGAAAAACTGGGTCTTCTGGGAAATAAGTCGAATTTATTTATTTATTTATTATTTTTTTTTTTTCACTTTTTAATCTCTTTTACAAAAGTTTACTTATTTTTCAAAATCTTCCTACTTTCAATCACTTGTTTGTCATGAGCTCTTTAGTGAGTTATTGTAGCTCCTTTTTGGCATTGGCTGTGTATTTACTGTGTACTTTTTAATATATAAAATAGGAACACACACTGACCCACACAGTGTCATGTGACACTGTGACATAGGCTTTCCCATGATGCATTGGGGTGCAGTTGAATTTTTAAATTTGATTAATATTTGAGGAATTGTGTATGAAGGATTTTTTCTAAGGTATTGTGGTGTTAGTTTGTGGTGAAATAGATGTTTTAGGGTTGTTGTTTTGCGTTTTTGGGCGTTTTTGGGTCATTCTGAGCAGTCACCATGAAGAAGTAAAGCGTGCTGGGACCATGCTTTAAAAGGCCCCCGTCTCCCAGGCTCTAATGTATTGGCTCTGTAGTCATTACTAAACACTGGGAAACTGCTACTTGTCTAAAGTATGTGATATCAAAAACACAAGGGAAATCTAATGGGAAAAACTGGGTCTTCAGGGAAATAAGTCGAATTTATTTATTTATTTATTTATTTTTTTTTTTTTCACTTTTTAATCTCTTTTACAAAAGTTTACTTATTTTACAAAATCATCCTACTTTCAATCACTTGTTTGTCATGAGCTCTTTAGTGAGTTATTGTAGCTCCTTTTTGGCATTGGCTGTGTATTTACTGTGTACTTTTTAATATATAAAATAGGAACACACACTGACCCACACAGTGTCATGTGACACTGTGACATAGGCTTTCCCATGATGCATTGGGGTGCAGTTGAATTTTTAAATTTAATTAATATTTGAGGAATTGTGTATGAAGGATTTTTTCTAAGGTATTGTGGTGTTAGTTTGTGGTGAAATAGATGTTTTAGGGTTGTTGTTTTGCGTTTTTGGGCGTTTTTCGGTCATTCTGAGCAGTCACCATGAAGAAGTAAAGCGTGCTGGGACCATGCTTTAAAAGGCCCCCGTCTCCCAGGCTCTAATGTATTGGCTCTGTAGTCATTAATAAACACTGGGAAACTGCTACTTGTCTAAAGTATGTGGTATCAAAAACACAAGGGAAATCTAATGGGAAAAACTGGGTCTTCTGGGAAATAAGTCGAATTTATTTATTTATTTATTATTTTTTTTTTTTCACTTTTTAATCTCTTTTACAAAAGTTTACTTATTTTTCAAAATCTTCCTACTTTCAATCACTTGTTTGTCATGAGCTCTTTAGTGAGTTATTGTAGCTCCTTTTTGGCATTGGCTGTGTATTTACTGTGTACTTTTTAATATATAAAATAGGAACACACACTGACCCACACAGTGTCATGTGACACTGTGACATAGGCTTTCCCATGATGCATTGGGGTGCAGTTGAATTTTTAAATTTGATTAATATTTGAGGAATTGTGTATGAAGGATTTTTTCTAAGGTATTGTGGTGTTAGTTTGTGGTGAAATAGATGTTTTAGGGTTGTTGTTTTGCGTTTTTGGGCGTTTTTGGGTCATTCTGAGCAGTCACCATGAAGAAGTAAAGCGTGCTGGGACCATGCTTTAAAAGGCCCCCGTCTCCCAGGCTCTAATGTATTGGCTCTGTAGTCATTACTAAACACTGGGAAACTGCTACTTGTCTAAAGTATGTGATATCAAAAACACAAGGGAAATCTAATGGGAAAAACTGGGTCTTCAGGGAAATAAGTCGAATTTATTTATTTATTTATTTATTTTTTTTTTTTTCACTTTTTAATCTCTTTTACAAAAGTTTACTTATTTTACAAAATCATCCTACTTTCAATCACTTGTTTGTCATGAGCTCTTTAGTGAGTTATTGTAGCTCCTTTTTGGCATTGGCTGTGTATTTACTGTGTACTTTTTAATATATAAAATAGGAACACACACTGACCCACACAGTGTCATGTGACACTGTGACATAGGCTTTCCCATGATGCATTGGGGTGCAGTTGAATTTTTAAATTTGATTAATATTTGAGGAATTGTGTATGAAGGATTTTTTCTAAGGTATTGTGGTGTTAGTTTGTGGTGAAATAGATGTTTTAGGGTTGTTGTTTTGCGTTTTTGGGCGTTTTTGGGTCATTCTGAGCAGTCACCATGAAGAAGTAAAGCGTGCTGGGACCATGCTTTAAAAGGCCCCCGTCTCCCAGGCTCTAATGTATTGGCTCTGTAGTCATTAATAAACACTGGGAAACTGCTACTTGTCTAAAGTATGTGATATCAAAAACACAAGGGAAATCTAATGGGAAAAACTGGGTCTTCAGGGAAATAAGTCGAATTTATTTATTTATTTATTTTTTTTTTTTCACTTTTTAATCTCTTTTTCAAAAGTTTACTTATTTTACAAAATCATCCTACTTTCAATCACTTGTTTGTCATGAGCTATTTAGTGAGTTATTGTAGCTCCTTTTTGGCATTGGCTGTGTATTTACTGTGTACTTTTTAATATATAAAATAGGAACACACACTGACCCACACAGTGTCATGTGACACTGTGACATAGGCTTTCCCATGATGCATTGGGGTGCAGTTGAATTTTTAAATTTGATTAATATTTGAGGAATTGTGTATGAAGGATTTTTTCTAAGGTATTGTGGTGTTAGTTTGTGGTGAAATAGATGTTTTAGGGTTGTTGTTTTGCGTTTTTGGGCGTTTTTGGGTCATTCTGAGCAGTCACCATGAAGAAGTAAAGCGTGCTGGGACCATGCTTTAAAAGGCCCCCGTCTCCCAGGCTCTAATGTATTGGCTCTGTAGTCATTACTAAACACTGGGAAACTGCTACTTGTCTAAAGTATGTGATATCAAAAACACAAGGGAAATCTAATGGGAAAAACTGGGTCTTCTGGGAAATAAGTCGAATTTATTTATTTATTTATTATTTTTATTTTTTTTCACTTTTTAATCTCTTTTACAAAAGTTTACTTATTTTTCAAAATCTTCCTACTTTCAATCACTTGTTTGTCATGAGCTCTTTAGTGAGTTATTGTAGCTCCTTTTTGGCATTGGCTGTGTATTTACTGTGTACTTTTTAATATATAAAATAGGAACACACACTGACCCACACAGTGTCATGTGACACTGTGACATAGGCTTTCCCATGATGCATTGGGGTGCAGTTGAATTTTTAAATTTGATTAATATTTGAGGAATTGTGTATGAAGGATTTTTTCTAAGGTATTGTGGTGTTAGTTTGTGGTGAAATAGATGTTTTAGGGTTGTTGTTTTGCGTTTTTGGGCGTTTTTGGGTCATTCTGAGCAGTCACCATGAAGAAGTAAAGCGTGCTGGGACCATGCTTTAAAAGGCCCCCGTCTCCCAGGCTCTAATGTATTGGCTCTGTAGTCATTACTAAACACTGGGAAACTGCTACTTGTCTAAAGTATGTGATATCAAAAACACAAGGGAAATCTAATGGGAAAAACTGGGTCTTCAGGGAAATAAGTCGAATTTATTTATTTATTTATTATTTTTTTTTTCACTTTTTAATCTCTTTTTCAAAAGTTTACTTATTTTACAAAATCATCCTACTTTCAATCACTTGTTTGTCATGAGCTCTTTAGTGAGTTATTGTAGCTCCTTTTTGGCATTGGCTGTGTATTTACTGTGTACTTTTTAATATATAAAATAGGAACACACACTGACCCACACAGTGTCATGTGACACTGTGACATAGGCTTTCCCATGATGCATTGGGGTGCAGTTGAATTTTTAAATTTGATTAATATTTGAGGAATTGTGTATGAAGGATTTTTTCTAAGGTATTGTGGTGTTAGTTTGTGGTGAAATAGATGTTTTAGGGTTGTTGTTTTGCATTTTTGGGCGTTTTTTGGTCATTCTGAGCAGTCACCATGAAGAAGTAAAGCGTGCTGGGACCATGCTTTAAAAGGCCCCCGTCTCCCAGGCTCTAATGTATTGGCTCTGTAGTCATTACTAAACACTGGGAAACTGCTACTTGTCTAAAGTATGTGATATCAAAAACACAAGGGAAATCTAATGGGAAAAACTGGGTCTTCAGGGAAATAAGTCGAATTTATTTATTTATTTATTTTTTTTTTTTCACTTTTTAATCTCTTTTTCAAAAGTTTACTTATTTTACAAAATCATCCTACTTTCAATCACTTGTTTGTCATGAGCTCTTTAGTGAGTTATTGTAGCTCCTTTTTGGCATTGGCTGTGTATTTACTGTGTACTTTTTAATATATAAAATAGGAACACACACTGACCCACACAGTGTCATGTGACACTGTGACATAGGCTTTCCCATGATGCATTGGGGTGCAGTTGAATTTTTAAATTTGATTAATATTTGAGGAATTGTGTATGAAGGATTTTTTCTAAGGTATTGTGGTGTTAGTTTGTGGTGAAATAGATGTTTTAGGGTTGTTGTTTTGCGTTTTTGGGCGTTTTTGGGTCATTCTGAGCAGTCACCATGAAGAAGTAAAGCGTGCTGGGACCATGCTTTAAAAGGCCCCCGTCTCCCAGGCTCTAATGTATTGGCTCTGTAGTCATTACTAAACACTGGGAAACTGCTACTTGTCTAAAGTATGTGATATCAAAAACACAAGGGAAATCTAATGGGAAAAACTGGGTCTTCAGGGAAATAAGTCGAATTTATTTATTTATTTATTTATTTTTTTTTTTTTCACTTTTTAATCTCTTTTACAAAAGTTTACTTATTTTACAAAATCATCCTACTTTCAATCACTTGTTTGTCATGAGCTCTTTAGTGAGTTATTGTAGCTCCTTTTTGGCATTGGCTGTGTATTTACTGTGTACTTTTTAATATATAAAATAGGAACACACACTGACCCACACAGTGTCATGTGACACTGTGACATAGGCTTTCCCATGATGCATTGGGGTGCAGTTGAATTTTTAAATTTGATTAATATTTGAGGAATTGTGTATGAAGGATTTTTTCTAAGGTATTGTGGTGTTAGTTTGTGGTGAAATAGATGTTTTAGGGTTGTTGTTTTGCGTTTTTGGGCGTTTTTGGGTCATTCTGAGCAGTCACCATGAAGAAGTAAAGCGTGCTGGGACCATGCTTTAAAAGGCCCCCGTCTCCCAGGCTCTAATGTATTGGCTCTGTAGTCATTAATAAACACTGGGAAACTGCTACTTGTCTAAAGTATGTGATATCAAAAACACAAGGGAAATCTAATGGGAAAAACTGGGTCTTCAGGGAAATAAGTCGAATTTATTTATTTATTTATTTTTTTTTTTTCACTTTTTAATCTCTTTTTCAAAAGTTTACTTATTTTACAAAATCATCCTACTTTCAATCACTTGTTTGTCATGAGCTATTTAGTGAGTTATTGTAGCTCCTTTTTGGCATTGGCTGTGTATTTACTGTGTACTTTTTAATATATAAAATAGGAACACACACTGACCCACACAGTGTCATGTGACACTGTGACATAGGCTTTCCCATGATGCATTGGGGTGCAGTTGAATTTTTAAATTTGATTAATATTTGAGGAATTGTGTATGAAGGATTTTTTCTAAGGTATTGTGGTGTTAGTTTGTGGTGAAATAGATGTTTTAGGGTTGTTGTTTTGCGTTTTTGGGCGTTTTTGGGTCATTCTGAGCAGTCACCATGAAGAAGTAAAGCGTGCTGGGACCATGCTTTAAAAGGCCCCCGTCTCCCAGGCTCTAATGTATTGGCTCTGTAGTCATTACTAAACACTGGGAAACTGCTACTTGTCTAAAGTATGTGATATCAAAAACACAAGGGAAATCTAATGGGAAAAACTGGGTCTTCTGGGAAATAAGTCGAATTTATTTATTTATTTATTATTTTTATTTTTTTTCACTTTTTAATCTCTTTTACAAAAGTTTACTTATTTTTCAAAATCTTCCTACTTTCAATCACTTGTTTGTCATGAGCTCTTTAGTGAGTTATTGTAGCTCCTTTTTGGCATTGGCTGTGTATTTACTGTGTACTTTTTAATATATAAAATAGGAACACACACTGACCCACACAGTGTCATGTGACACTGTGACATAGGCTTTCCCATGATGCATTGGGGTGCAGTTGAATTTTTAAATTTGATTAATATTTGAGGAATTGTGTATGAAGGATTTTTTCTAAGGTATTGTGGTGTTAGTTTGTGGTGAAATAGATGTTTTAGGGTTGTTGTTTTGCGTTTTTGGGCGTTTTTGGGTCATTCTGAGCAGTCACCATGAAGAAGTAAAGCGTGCTGGGACCATGCTTTAAAAGGCCCCCGTCTCCCAGGCTCTAATGTATTGGCTCTGTAGTCATTACTAAACACTGGGAAACTGCTACTTGTCTAAAGTATGTGATATCAAAAACACAAGGGAAATCTAATGGGAAAAACTGGGTCTTCAGGGAAATAAGTCGAATTTATTTATTTATTTATTATTTTTTTTTTCACTTTTTAATCTCTTTTTCAAAAGTTTACTTATTTTACAAAATCATCCTACTTTCAATCACTTGTTTGTCATGAGCTCTTTAGTGAGTTATTGTAGCTCCTTTTTGGCATTGGCTGTGTATTTACTGTGTACTTTTTAATATATAAAATAGGAACACACACTGACCCACACAGTGTCATGTGACACTGTGACATAGGCTTTCCCATGATGCATTGGGGTGCAGTTGAATTTTTAAATTTGATTAATATTTGAGGAATTGTGTATGAAGGATTTTTTCTAAGGTATTGTGGTGTTAGTTTGTGGTGAAATAGATGTTTTAGGGTTGTTGTTTTGCATTTTTGGGCGTTTTTTGGTCATTCTGAGCAGTCACCATGAAGAAGTAAAGCGTGCTGGGACCATGCTTTAAAAGGCCCCCGTCTCCCAGGCTCTAATGTATTGGCTCTGTAGTCATTACTAAACACTGGGAAACTGCTACTTGTCTAAAGTATGTGATATCAAAAACACAAGGGAAATCTAATGGGAAAAACTGGGTCTTCAGGGAAATAAGTCGAATTTATTTATTTATTTATTTTTTTTTTTTCACTTTTTAATCTCTTTTTCAAAAGTTTACTTATTTTACAAAATCATCCTACTTTCAATCACTTGTTTGTCATGAGCTCTTTAGTGAGTTATTGTAGCTCCTTTTTGGCATTGGCTGTGTATTTACTGTGTACTTTTTAATATATAAAATAGGAACACACACTGACCCACACAGTGTCATGTGACACTGTGACATAGGCTTTCCCATGATGCATTGGGGTGCAGTTGAATTTTTAAATTTGATTAATATTTGAGGAATTGTGTATGAAGGATTTTTTCTAAGGTATTGTGGTGTTAGTTTGTGGTGAAATAGATGTTTTAGGGTTGTTGTTTTGCGTTTTTGGGCGTTTTTGGGTCATTCTGAGCAGTCACCATGAAGAAGTAAAGCGTGCTGGGACCATGCTTTAAAAGGCCCCCGTCTCCCAGGCTCTAATGTATTGGCTCTGTAGTCATTACTAAACACTGGGAAACTGCTACTTGTCTAAAGTATGTGATATCAAAAACACAAGGGAAATCTAATGGGAAAAACTGGGTCTTCTGGGAAATAAGTCGAATTTATTTATTTATTTATTATTTTTTTTTTTTTTCACTTTTTAATCTCTTTTACAAAAGTTTACTTATTTTTCAAAATCTTCCTACTTTCAATCACTTGTTTGTCATGAGCTCTTTAGTGAGTTATTGTAGCTCCTTTTTGGCATTGGCTGTGTATTTACTGTGTACTTTTTAATATATAAAATAGGAACACACACTGACCCACACAGTGTCATGTGACACTGTGACATAGGCTTTCCCATGATGCATTGGGGTGCAGTTGAATTTTTAAATTTGATTAATATTTGAGGAATTGTGTATGAAGGATTTTTTCTAAGGTATTGTGGTGTTAGTTTGTGGTGAAATAGATGTTTTAGGGTTGTTGTTTTGCGTTTTTGGGCGTTTTTGGGTCATTCTGAGCAGTCACCATGAAGAAGTAAAGCGTGCTGGGACCATGCTTTAAAAGGCCCCCGTCTCCCAGGCTCTAATGTATTGGCTCTGTAGTCATTACTAAACACTGGGAAACTGCTACTTGTCTAAAGTATGTGATATCAAAAACACAAGGGAAATCTAATGGGAAAAACTGGGTCTTCAGGGAAATAAGTCGAATTTATTTATTTATTTATTATTTTTTTTTTTTCACTTTTTAATCTCTTTTTCAAAAGTTTACTTATTTTACAAAATCATCCTACTTTCAATCACTTGTTTGTCATGAGCTCTTTAGTGAGTTATTGTAGCTCCTTTTTGGCATTGGCTGTGTATTTACTGTGTACTTTTTAATATATAAAATAGGAACACACACTGACCCACACAGTGTCATGTGACACTGTGACATAGGCTTTCCCATGATGCATTGGGGTGCAGTTGAATTTTTAAATTTGATTAATATTTGAGGAATTGTGTATGAAGGATTTTTTCTAAGGTATTGTGGTGTTAGTTTGTGGTGAAATAGATGTTTTAGGGTTGTTGTTTTGCGTTTTTGGGCGTTTTTGGGTCATTCTGAGCAGTCACCATGAAGAAGTAAAGCGTGCTGGGACCATGCTTTAAAAGGCCCCCGTCTCCCAGGCTCTGATGTATTGGCTCTGTAGTCATTACTAAACACTGGGAAACTGCTACTTGTCTAAAGTATGTGATATCAAAAACACAAGGGAAATCTAATGGGAAAAACTGGGTCTTCAGGGAAATAAGTCGAATTTATTTATTTATTTATTATTTTTTTTTTCACTTTTTAATCTCTTTTTCAAAAGTTTACTTATTTTACAAAATCATCCTACTTTCAATCACTTGTTTGTCATGAGCTCTTTAGTGAGTTATTGTAGCTCCTTTTTGGCATTGGCTGTGTATTTACTGTGTACTTTTTAATATATAAAATAGGAACACACACTGACCCACACAGTGTCATGTGACACTGTGACATAGGCTTTCCCATGATGCATTGGGGTGCAGTTGAATTTTTAAATTTGATTAATATTTGAGGAATTGTGTATGAAGGATTTTTTCTAAGGTATTGTGGTGTTAGTTTGTGGTGAAATAGATGTTTTAGGGTTGTTGTTTTGCGTTTTTGGGCGTTTTTGGGTCATTCTGAGCAGTCACCATGAAGAAGTAAAGCGTGCTGGGACCATGCTTTAAAAGGCCCCCGTCTCCCAGGCTCTAATGTATTGGCTCTGTAGTCATTACTAAACACTGGGAAACTGCTACTTGTCTAAAGTATGTGATATCAAAAACACAAGGGAAATCTAATGGGAAAAACTGGGTCTTCAGGGAAATAAGTCGAATTTATTTATTTATTATTATTTTTTTCACTTTTTAATCTCTTTTTCAAAAGTTTACTTATTTTACAAAATCATCCTACTTTCAATCACTTGTTTGTCATGAGCTCTTTAGTGAGTTATTGTAGCTCCTTTTTGGCATTGGCTGTGTATTTACTGTGTACTTTTTAATATATAAAATAGGAACACACACTGACCCACACAGTGTCATGTGACACTGTGACATAGGCTTTCCCATGATGCATTGGGGTGCAGTTGAATTTTTAAATTTGATTAATATTTGAGGAATTGTGTATGAAGGATTTTTTCTAAGGTATTGTGGTGTTAGTTTGTGGTGAAATAGATGTTTTAGGGTTGTTGTTTTGCGTTTTTGGGCGTTTTTGGGTCATTCTGAGCAGTCACCATGAAGAAGTAAAGCGTGCTGGGACCATGCTTTAAAAGGCCCCCGTCTCCCAGGCTCTAATGTGTTGGCTCTGTAGTCATTACTAAACACTGGGAAACTGCTACTTGTCTAAAGTATGTGATATCAAAAACACAAGGGAAATCTAATGGGAAAAACTGGGTCTTCTGGGAAATAAGTCGAATTTATTTATTTATTTATTATTATTTTTTTTTTTCACTTTTTAATCTCTTTTACAAAAGTTTACTTATTTTTCAAAATCTTCCTACTTTCAATCACTTGTTTGTCATGAGCTCTTTAGTGAGTTATTGTAGCTCCTTTTTGGCATTGGCTGTGTATTTACTGTGTACTTTTTAATATATAAAATAGGAACACACACTGACCCACACAGTGTCATGTGACACTGTGACATAGGCTTTCCCATGATGCATTGGGGTGCAGTTGAATTTTTAAATTTGATTAATATTTGAGGAATTGTGTATGAAGGATTTTTTCTAAGGTATTGTGGTGTTAGTTTGTGGTGAAATAGATGTTTTAGGGTTGTTGTTTTGCGTTTTTGGGCGTTTTTGGGTCATTCTGAGCAGTCACCATGAAGAAGTAAAGCGTGCTGGGACCATGCTTTAAAAGGCCCCCGTCTCCCAGGCTCTAATGTATTGGCTCTGTAGTCATTACTAAACACTGGGAAACTGCTACTTGTCTAAAGTATGTGATATCAAAAACACAAGGGAAATCTAATGGGAAAAACTGGGTCTTCAGGGAAATAAGTCGAATTTATTTATTTATTTATTATTATTTTTTTCACTTTTTAATCTCTTTTTCAAAAGTTTACTTATTTTACAAAATCATCCTACTTTCAATCACTTGTTTGTCATGAGCTCTTTAGTGAGTTATTGTAGCTCCTTTTTGGCATTGGCTGTGTATTTACTGTGTACTTTTTAATATATAAAATAGGAACACACACTGACCCACACAGTGTCATGTGACACTGTGACATAGGCTTTCCCATGATGCATTGGGGTGCAGTTGAATTTTTAAATTTGATTAATATTTGAGGAATTGTGTATGAAGGATTTTTTCTAAGGTATTGTGGTGTTAGTTTGTGGTGAAATAGATGTTTTAGGGTTGTTGTTTTGCGTTTTTGGGCGTTTTTGGGTCATTCTGAGCAGTCACCATGAAGAAGTAAAGCGTGCTGGGACCATGCTTTAAAAGGCCCCCGTCTCCCAGGCTCTAATGTATTGGCTCTGTAGTCATTACTAAACACTGGGAAACTGCTACTTGTCTAAAGTATGTGATATCAAAAACACAAGGGAAATCTAATGGGAAAAACTGGGTCTTCTGGGAAATAAGTCGAATTTATTTATTTATTTATTATTTTTTTTTTTTTTTCACTTTTTAATCTCTTTTACAAAAGTTTACTTATTTTTCAAAATCTTCCTACTTTCAATCACTTGTTTGTCATGAGCTCTTTAGTGAGTTATTGTAGCTCCTTTTTGGCATTGGCTGTGTATTTACTGTGTACTTTTTAATATATAAAATAGGAACACACACTGACCCACACAGTGTCATGTGACACTGTGACATAGGCTTTCCCATGATGCATTGGGGTGCAGTTGAATTTTTAAATTTGATTAATATTTGAGGAATTGTGTATGAAGGATTTTTTCTAAGGTATTGTGGTGTTAGTTTGTGGTGAAATAGATGTTTTAGGGTTGTTGTTTTGCGTTTTTGGGCGTTTTTGGGTCATTCTGAGCAGTCACCATGAAGAAGTAAAGCGTGCTGGGACCATGCTTTAAAAGGCCCCCGTCTCCCAGGCTCTAATGTATTGGCTCTGTAGTCATTACTAAACACTGGGAAACTGCTACTTGTCTAAAGTATGTGATATCAAAAACACAAGGGAAATCTAATGGGAAAAACTGGGTCTTCAGGGAAATAAGTCGAATTTATTTATTTATTTATTATTTTTTTTTTCACTTTTTAATCTCTTTTTCAAAAGTTTACTTATTTTACAAAATCATCCTACTTTCAATCACTTGTTTGTCATGAGCTCTTTAGTGAGTTATTGTAGCTCCTTTTTGGCATTGGCTGTGTATTTACTGTGTACTTTTTAATATATAAAATAGGAACACACACTGACCCACACAGTGTCATGTGACACTGTGACATAGGCTTTCCCATGATGCATTGGGGTGCAGTTGAATTTTTAAATTTGATTAATATTTGAGGAATTGTGTATGAAGGATTTTTTCTAAGGTATTGTGGTGTTAGTTTGTGGTGAAATAGATGTTTTAGGGTTGTTGTTTTGCGTTTTTGGGCGTTTTTGGGTCATTCTGAGCAGTCACCATGAAGAAGTAAAGCGTGCTGGGACCATGCTTTAAAAGGCCCCCGTCTCCCAGGCTCTAATGTATTGGCTCTGTAGTCATTACTAAACACTGGGAAACTGCTACTTGTCTAAAGTATGTGATATCAAAAACACAAGGGAAATCTAATGGGAAAAACTGGGTCTTCAGGGAAATAAGTCGAATTTATTTATTTATTTATTTATTTTTTTTTCACTTTTTAATCTCTTTTTCAAAAGTTTACTTATTTTACAAAATCATCCTACTTTCAATCACTTGTTTGTCATGAGCTCTTTAGTGAGTTATTGTAGCTCCTTTTTGGCATTGGCTGTGTATTTACTGTGTACTTTTTAATATATAAAATAGGAACACACACTGACCCACACAGTGTCATGTGACACTGTGACATAGGCTTTCCCATGATGCATTGGGGTGCAGTTGAATTTTTAAATTTGATTAATATTTGAGGAATTGTGTATGAAGGATTTTTTCTAAGGTATTGTGGTGTTAGTTTGTGGTGAAATAGATGTTTTAGGGTTGTTGTTTTGCGTTTTTGGGCGTTTTTGGGTCATTCTGAGCAGTCACCATGAAGAAGTAAAGCGTGCTGGGACCATGCTTTAAAAGGCCCCCGTCTCCCAGGCTCTAATGTATTGGCTTTGTAGTCATTACTAAACACTGGGAAACTGCTACTTGTCTAAAGTATGTGATATCAAAAACACAAGGGAAATCTAATGGGAAAAACTGGGTCTTCTGGGAAATAAGTCGAATTTATTTATTTATTTATTATTATTTTTTTTTTTCACTTTTTAATCTCTTTTACAAAAGTTTACTTATTTTTCAAAATCTTCCTACTTTCAATCACTTGTTTGTCATGAGCTCTTTAGTGAGTTATTGTAGCTCCTTTTTGGCATTGGCTGTGTATTTACTGTGTACTTTTTAATATATAAAATAGGAACACACACTGACCCACACAGTGTCATGTGACACTGTGACATAGGCTTTCCCATGATGCATTGGGGTGCAGTTGAATTTTTAAATTTGATTAATATTTGAGGAATTGTGTATGAAGGATTTTTTCTAAGGTATTGTGGTGTTAGTTTGTGGTGAAATAGATGTTTTAGGGTTGTTGTTTTGCGTTTTTGGGCGTTTTTGGGTCATTCTGAGCAGTCACCATGAAGAAGTAAAGCGTGCTGGGACCATGCTTTAAAAGGCCCCCGTCTCCCAGGCTCTAATGTATTGGCTCTGTAGTCATTACTAAACACTGGGAAACTGCTACTTGTCTAAAGTATGTGATATCAAAAACACAAGGGAAATCTAATGGGAAAAACTGGGTCTTCAGGGAAATAAGTTGAATTTATTTATTTATTTATTATTTTTTTTTTCACTTTTTAATCTCTTTTTCAAAAGTTTACTTATTTTACAAAATCATCCTACTTTCAATCACTTGTTTGTCATGAGCTCTTTAGTGAGTTATTGTAGCTCCTTTTTGGCATTGGCTGTGTATTTACTGTGTACTTTTTAATATATAAAATAGGAACACACACTGACCCACACAGTGTCATGTGACACTGTGACATAGGCTTTCCCATGATGCATTGGGGTGCAGTTGAATTTTTAAATTTGATTAATATTTGAGGAATTGTGTATGAAGGATTTTTTCTAAGGTATTGTGGTGTTAGTTTGTGGTGAAATAGATGTTTTAGGGTTGTTGTTTTGCGTTTTTGGGCGTTTTTGGGTCATTCTGAGCAGTCACCATGAAGAAGTAAAGCGTGCTGGGACCATGCTTTAAAAGGCCCCCGTCTCCCAGGCTCTAATGTATTGGCTCTGTAGTCATTACTAAACACTGGGAAACTGCTACTTGTCTAAAGTATGTGATATCAAAAACACAAGGGAAATCTAATGGGAAAGACTGGGTCTTCAGGGAAATAAGTCGAATTTATTTATTTATTTATTATTTTTTTTCACTTTTTAATCTCTTTTTCAAAAGTTTACTTATTTTACAAAATCATCCTACTTTCAATCACTTGTTTGTCATGAGCTCTTTAGTGAGTTATTGTAGCTCCTTTTTGGCATTGGCTGTGTATTTACTGTGTACTTTTTAATATATAAAATAGGAACACACACTGACCCACACAGTGTCATGTGACACTGTGACATAGGCTTTCCCATGATGCATTGGGGTGCAGTTGAATTTTTAAATTTGATTAATATTTGAGGAATTGTGTATGAAGGATTTTTTCTAAGGTATTGTGGTGTTAGTTTGTGGTGAAATAGATGTTTTAGGGTTGTTGTTTTGCGTTTTTGGGCGTTTTGGGTCATTCTGAGCAGTCACCATGAAGAAGTAAAGCGTGCTGGGACCATGCTTTAAAAGGCCCCCGTCTCCAAGGCTCTAATGTATTGGCTCTGTAGTCATTACTAAACACTGGGAAACTGCTACTTGTCTAAAGTATGTGATATCAAAAACACAAGGGAAATCTAATGGGAAAAACTGGGTCTTCTGGGAAATAAGTTGAATTTATTTATTTATTTATTATTTTTTTTTTTTCACTTTTTAATCTCTTTTACAAAAGTTTACTTATTTTACAAAATCATCCTACTTTCAATCACTTGTTTGTCATGAGCTCTTTAGTGAGTTATTGTAGCTCCTTTTTGGCATTGGCTGTGTATTTACTGTGTACTTTTTAATATATAAAATAGGAACACACACTGACCCACACAGTGTCATGTGACACTGTGACATAGGCTTTCCCATGATGCATTGGGGTGCAGTTGAATTTTTAAATTTGATTAATATTTGAGGAATTGTGTATGAAGGATTTTTTCTAAGGTATTGTGGTGTTAGTTTGTGGTGAAATAGATGTTTTAGGGTTGTTGTTTTGCGTTTTTGGGTCATTCTGAGCAGTCACCATGAAGAAGTAAAGCGTGCTGGGACCATGCTTTAAAAGGCCCCCGTCTCCCAGGCTCTAATGTATTGGCTCTGTAGTCATTACTAAACACTGGGAAACTGCTACTTGTCTAAAGTATGTGATATCAAAAACACAAGGGAAATCTAATGGGAAAAACTGGGTCTTCAGGGAAATAAGTCGAATTTATTTATTTATTTATTTTTTTTTTTTTCACTTTTTAATCTCTTTTTCAAAAGTTTACTTATTTTACAAAATCATCCTACTTTCAATCACTTGTTTGTCATGAGCTCTTTAGTGAGTTATTGTAGCTCCTTTTTGGCATTGGCTGTGTATTTACTGTGTACTTTTTAATATATAAAATAGGAACACACACTGACCCACACAGTGTCATGTGACACTGTGACATAGGCTTTCCCATGATGCATTGGGGTGCAGTTGAATTTTTAAATTTGATTAATATTTGAGGAATTGTGTATGAAGGATTTTTTCTAAGGTATTGTGGTGTTAGTTTGTGGTGAAATAGATGTTTTAGGGTTGTTGTTTTGCGTTTTTGGGCGTTTTTGGGTCATTCTGAGCAGTCACCATGAAGAAGTAAAGCGTGCTGGGACCATGCTTTAAAAGGCCCCCGTCTCCCAGGCTCTAATGTATTGGCTCTGTAGTCATTACTAAACACTGGGAAACTGCTACTTGTCTAAAGTATGTGATATCAAAAACACAAGGGAAATCTAATGGGAAAAACTGGGTCTTCTGGGAAATAAGTCGAATTTATTTATTTATTTATTATTATTTTTTTTTTTCACTTTTTAATCTCTTTTACAAAAGTTTACTTATTTTTCAAAATCTTCCTACTTTCAATCACTTGTTTGTCATGAGCTCTTTAGTGAGTTATTGTAGCTCCTTTTTGGCATTGGCTGTGTATTTACTGTGTACTTTTTAATATATAAAATAGGAACACACACTGACCCACACAGTGTCATGTGACACTGTGACATAGGCTTTCCCATGATGCATTGGGGTGCAGTTGAATTTTTAAATTTGATTAATATTTGAGGAATTGTGTATGAAGGATTTTTTCTAAGGTATTGTGGTGTTAGTTTGTGGTGAAATAGATGTTTTAGGGTTGTTGTTTTGCGTTTTTGGGCGTTTTTGGGTCATTCTGAGCAGTCACCATGAAGAAGTAAAGCGTGCTGGGACCATGCTTTAAAAGGCCCCCGTCTCCCAGGCTCTAATGTATTGGCTCTGTAGTCATTACTAAACACTGGGAAACTGCTACTTGTCTAAAGTATGTGATATCAAAAACACAAGGGAAATCTAATGGGAAAAACTGGGTCTTCAGGGAAATAAGTTGAATTTATTTATTTATTTATTATTTTTTTTTTCACTTTTTAATCTCTTTTTCAAAAGTTTACTTATTTTACAAAATCATCCTACTTTCAATCACTTGTTTGTCATGAGCTCTTTAGTGAGTTATTGTAGCTCCTTTTTGGCATTGGCTGTGTATTTACTGTGTACTTTTTAATATATAAAATAGGAACACACACTGACCCACACAGTGTCATGTGACACTGTGACATAGGCTTTCCCATGATGCATTGGGGTGCAGTTGAATTTTTAAATTTGATTAATATTTGAGGAATTGTGTATGAAGGATTTTTTCTAAGGTATTGTGGTGTTAGTTTGTGGTGAAATAGATGTTTTAGGGTTGTTGTTTTGCGTTTTTGGGCGTTTTTGGGTCATTCTGAGCAGTCACCATGAAGAAGTAAAGCGTGCTGGGACCATGCTTTAAAAGGCCCCCGTCTCCCAGGCTCTAATGTATTGGCTCTGTAGTCATTACTAAACACTGGGAAACTGCTACTTGTCTAAAGTATGTGATATCAAAAACACAAGGGAAATCTAATGGGAAAAACTGGGTCTTCTGGGAAATAAGTCGAATTTATTTATTTATTTATTATTATTTTTTTTTTTCACTTTTTAATCTCTTTTACAAAAGTTTACTTATTTTTCAAAATCTTCCTACTTTCAATCACTTGTTTGTCATGAGCTCTTTAGTGAGTTATTGTAGCTCCTTTTTGGCATTGGCTGTGTATTTACTGTGTACTTTTTAATATATAAAATAGGAACACACACTGACCCACACAGTGTCATGTGACACTGTGACATAGGCTTTCCCATGATGCATTGGGGTGCAGTTGAATTTTTAAATTTGATTAATATTTGAGGAATTGTGTATGAAGGATTTTTTCTAAGGTATTGTGGTGTTAGTTTGTGGTGAAATAGATGTTTTAGGGTTGTTGTTTTGCGTTTTTGGGCGTTTTTGGGTCATTCTGAGCAGTCACCATGAAGAAGTAAAGCGTGCTGGGACCATGCTTTAAAAGGCCCCCGTCTCCCAGGCTCTAATGTATTGGCTCTGTAGTCATTACTAAACACTGGGAAACTGCTACTTGTCTAAAGTATGTGATATCAAAAACACAAGGGAAATCTAATGGGAAAAACTGGGTCTTCAGGGAAATAAGTTGAATTTATTTATTTATTTATTATTTTTTTTTTCACTTTTTAATCTCTTTTTCAAAAGTTTACTTATTTTACAAAATCATCCTACTTTCAATCACTTGTTTGTCATGAGCTCTTTAGTGAGTTATTGTAGCTCCTTTTTGGCATTGGCTGTGTATTTACTGTGTACTTTTTAATATATAAAATAGGAACACACACTGACCCACACAGTGTCATGTGACACTGTGACATAGGCTTTCCCATGATGCATTGGGGTGCAGTTGAATTTTTAAATTTGATTAATATTTGAGGAATTGTGTATGAAGGATTTTTTCTAAGGTATTGTGGTGTTAGTTTGTGGTGAAATAGATGTTTTAGGGTTGTTGTTTTGCGTTTTTGGGCGTTTTTGGGTCATTCTGAGCAGTCACCATGAAGAAGTAAAGCGTGCTGGGACCATGCTTTAAAAGGCCCCCGTCTCCCAGGCTCTAATGTATTGGCTCTGTAGTCATTACTAAACACTGGGAAACTGCTACTTGTCTAAAGTATGTGATATCAAAAACACAAGGGAAATCTAATGGGAAAGACTGGGTCTTCAGGGAAATAAGTCGAATTTATTTATTTATTTATTATTTTTTTTCACTTTTTAATCTCTTTTTCAAAAGTTTACTTATTTTACAAAATCATCCTACTTTCAATCACTTGTTTGTCATGAGCTCTTTAGTGAGTTATTGTAGCTCCTTTTTGGCATTGGCTGTGTATTTACTGTGTACTTTTTAATATATAAAATAGGAACACACACTGACCCACACAGTGTCATGTGACACTGTGACATAGGCTTTCCCATGATGCATTGGGGTGCAGTTGAATTTTTAAATTTGATTAATATTTGAGGAATTGTGTATGAAGGATTTTTTCTAAGGTATTGTGGTGTTAGTTTGTGGTGAAATAGATGTTTTAGGGTTGTTGTTTTGCGTTTTTGGGCGTTTTGGGTCATTCTGAGCAGTCACCATGAAGAAGTAAAGCGTGCTGGGACCATGCTTTAAAAGGCCCCCGTCTCCAAGGCTCTAATGTATTGGCTCTGTAGTCATTACTAAACACTGGGAAACTGCTACTTGTCTAAAGTATGTGATATCAAAAACACAAGGGAAATCTAATGGGAAAAACTGGGTCTTCTGGGAAATAAGTTGAATTTATTTATTTATTTATTATTTTTTTTTTTCACTTTTTAATCTCTTTTACAAAAGTTTACTTATTTTACAAAATCATCCTACTTTCAATCACTTGTTTGTCATGAGCTCTTTAGTGAGTTATTGTAGCTCCTTTTTGGCATTGGCTGTGTATTTACTGTGTACTTTTTAATATATAAAATAGGAACACACACTGACCCACACAGTGTCATGTGACACTGTGACATAGGCTTTCCCATGATGCATTGGGGTGCAGTTGAATTTTTAAATTTGATTAATATTTGAGGAATTGTGTATGAAGGATTTTTTCTAAGGTATTGTGGTGTTAGTTTGTGGTGAAATAGATGTTTTAGGGTTGTTGTTTTGCGTTTTTGGGTCATTCTGAGCAGTCACCATGAAGAAGTAAAGCGTACTGGGACCATGCTTTAAAAGGCCCCCGTCTCCCAGGCTCTAATGTATTGGCTCTGTAGTCATTACTAAACACTGGGAAACTGCTACTTGTCTAAAGTATGTGATATCAAAAACACAAGGGAAATCTAATGGGAAAAACTGGGTCTTCTGGGAAATAAGTCGAATTTATTTATTTATTTATTTATTTATTTTTTTTCACTTTTTAATCTCTTTTACAAAAGTTTACTTATTTTTCAAAATCTTCCTACTTTCAATCACTTGTTTGTCATGAGCTCTTTAGTGAGTTATTGTAGCTCCTTTTTGGCATTGGCTGTGTATTTACTGTGTACTTTTTAATATATAAAATAGGAACACACACTGACCCACACAGTGTCATGTGACACTGTGACATAGGCTTTCCCATGATGCATTGGGGTGCAGTTGAATTTTTAAATTTGATTAATATTTGAGGAATTGTGTATGAAGGATTTTTTCTAAGGTATTGTGGTGTTAGTTTGTGGTGAAATAGATGTTTTAGGGTTGTTGTTTTGCGTTTTTGGGCGTTTTTGGGTCATTATGAGCAGTCACCATGAAGAAGTAAAGCGTGCTGGGACCATGCTTTAAAAGGCCCCCGTCTCCCAGGCTCTAATGTATTGGCTCTGTAGTCATTACTAAACACTGGGAAACTGCTACTTGTCTAAAGTATGTGATATCAAAAACACAAGGGAAATCTAATGGGAAAAACTGGGTCTTCAGGGAAATAAGTCGAATTTATTTATTTATTTATTTTATTTTTTTTCACTTTTTAATCTCTTTTTCAAAAGTTTACTTATTTTACAAAATCATCCTACTTTCAATCACTTGTTTGTCATGAGCTCTTTAGTGAGTTATTGTAGCTCCTTTTTGGCATTGGCTGTGTATTTACTGTGTACTTTTTAATATATAAAATAGGAACACACACTGACCCACACAGTGTCATGTGACACTGTGACATAGGCTTTCCCATGATGCATTGGGGTGCAGTTGAATTTTTAAATTTGATTAATATTTGAGGAATTGTGTATGAAGGATTTTTTCTAAGGTATTGTGGTGTTAGTTTGTGGTGAAATAGATGTTTTAGGGTTGTTGTTTTGCGTTTTTGGGCGTTTTTGGGTCTTTCTGAGCAGTCACCATGAAGAAGTAAAGCGTGCTGGGACCATGCTTTAAAAGGCCCCCGTCTCCCAGGCTCTAATGTATTGGCTCTGTAGTCATTACTAAACACTGGGAAACTGCTACTTGTCTAAAGTATGTGATATCAAAAACACAAGGGAAATCTAATGGGAAAAACTGGGTCTTCTGGGAAATAAGTCGAATTTATTTATTTATTTATTTATTTTTTTTTTTTCACTTTTTAATCTCTTTTACAAAAGTTTACTTATTTTTCAAAATCTTCCTACTTTCAATCACTTGTTTGTCATGAGCTCTTTAGTGAGTTATTGTAGCTCCTTTTTGGCATTGGCTGTGTATTTACTGTGTACTTTTTAATATATAAAATAGGAACACACACTGACCCACACAGTGTCATGTGACACTGTGACATAGGCTTTCCCATGATGCATTGGGGTGCAGTTGAATTTTTAAATTTGATTAATATTTGAGGAATTGTGTATGAAGGATTTTTTCTAAGGTATTGTGGTGTTAGTTTGTGGTGAAATAGATGTTTTAGGGTTGTTGTTTTGCGTTTTTGGGCGTTTTTGGGTCATTATGAGCAGTCACCATGAAGAAGTAAAGCGTGCTGGGACCATGCTTTAAAAGGCCCCCGTCTCCCAGGCTCTAATGTATTGGCTCTGTAGTCATTACTAAACACTGGGAAACTGCTACTTGTCTAAAGTATGTGATATCAAAAACACAAGGGAAATCTAATGGGAAAAACTGGGTCTTCAGGGAAATAAGTCGAATTTATTTATTTATTTATTTTATTTTTTTTCACTTTTTAATCTCTTTTTCAAAAGTTTACTTATTTTACAAAATCATCCTACTTTCAATCACTTGTTTGTCATGAGCTCTTTAGTGAGTTATTGTAGCTCCTTTTTGGCATTGGCTGTGTATTTACTGTGTACTTTTTAATATATAAAATAGGAACACACACTGACCCACACAGTGTCATGTGACACTGTGACATAGGCTTTCCCATGATGCATTGGGGTGCAGTTGAATTTTTAAATTTGATTAATATTTGAGGAATTGTGTATGAAGGATTTTTTCTAAGGTATTGTGGTGTTAGTTTGTGGTGAAATAGATGTTTTAGGGTTGTTGTTTTGCGTTTTTGGGCGTTTTTGGGTCATTCTGAGCAGTCACCATGAAGAAGTAAAGCGTGCTGGGACCATGCTTTAAAAGGCCCCCGTCTCCCAGGCTCTAATGTATTGGCTCTGTAGTCATTACTAAACACTGGGAAACTGCTACTTGTCTAAAGTATGTGATATCAAAAACACAAGGGAAATCTAATGGGAAAAACTAGGTCTTCTGGGAAATAAGTTGAATTTATTTATTTATTTATTTATTTTTTTTTTTTCACTTTTTAATCTCTTTTACAAAAGTTTACTTATTTTACAAAATCATCCTACTTTCAATCACTTGTTTGTCATGAGCTCTTTAGTGAGTTATTGTAGCTCCTTTTTGGCATTGGCTGTGTATTTACTGTGTACTTTTTAATATATAAAATAGGAACACACACTGACCCACACAGTGTCATGTGACACTGTGACATAGGCTTTCCCATGATGCATTGGGGTGCAGTTGAATTTTTAAATTTGATTAATATTTGAGGAATTGTGTATGAAGGATTTTTTCTAAGGTATTGTGGTGTTAGTTTGTGGTGAAATAGATGTTTTAGGGTTGTTGTTTTGCGTTTTTGGGTCATTCTGAGCAGTCACCATGAAGAAGTAAAGCGTGCTGGGACCATGCTTTAAAAGGCCCCCGTCTCCCAGGCTCTAATGTATTGGCTCTGTAGTCATTACTAAACACTGGGAAACTGCTACTTGTCTAAAGTATGTGATATCAAAAACACAAGGGAAATCTAATGGGAAAAACTGGGTCTTCTGGGAAATAAGTCGAATTTATTTATTTATTTATTATTATTTTTTTTTTTCACTTTTTAATCTCTTTTACAAAAGTTTACTTATTTTACAAAATCATCCTACTTTCAATCACTTGTTTGTCATGAGCTCTTTAGTGAGTTATTGTAGCTCCTTTTTGGCATTGGCTGTGTATTTACTGTGTACTTTTTAATATATAAAATAGGAACACACACTGACCCACACAGTGTCATGTGACACTGTGACATAGGCTTTCCCATGATGCATTGGGGTGCAGTTGAATTTTTAAATTTGATTAATATTTGAGGAATTGTGTATGAAGGATTTTTTCTAAGGTATTGTGGTGTTAGTTTGTGGTGAAATAGATGTTTTAGGGTTGTTGTTTTGCGTTTTTGGGCGTTTTCGGTCATTCTGAGCAGTCACCATGAAGAAGTAAAGCGTGCTGGGACCATGCTTTAAAAGGCCCCCGTCTCCCAGGCTCTAATGTATTGGCTCTGTAGTCATTACTAAACACTGGGAAACTGCTACTTGTCTAAAGTATGTGATATCAAAAACACAAGGGAAATCTAATGGGAAAAACTGGGTCTTCTGGGAAATAAGTCGAATTTATTTATTTATTTATTATTATTATTTTTTTTCACTTTTTAATCTCTTTTACAAAAGTTTACTTATTTTACAAAATCATCCTACTTTCAATCACTTGTTTGTCATGAGCTCTTTAGTGAGTTATTGTAGCTCCTTTTTGGCATTGGCTGTGTATTTACTGTGTACATTTTAATATATAAAATAGGAACACACACTGACCCACACAGTGTCATGTGACACTGTGACATAGGCTTTCCCATGATGCATTGGGGTGCAGTTGAATTTTTAAATTTGATTAATATTTGAGGAATTGTGTATGAAGGATTTTTTCTAAGGTATTGTGGTGTTAGTTTGTGGTGAAATAGATGTTTTAGGGTTGTTGTTTTGCGTTTTTGGGCGTTTTTGGGTCATTCTGAGCAGTCACCATGAAGAAGTAAAGCGTGCTGGGACCATGCTTTAAAAGGCCCCCGTCTCCCAGGCTCTGATGTATAGGCTCTGTAGTCATTACTAAACACTGGGAAACTGCTACTTGTCTAAAGTATGTGATATCAAAAACACAAGGGAAATCTAATGGGAAAAACTGGGTCTTCAGGGAAATAAGTCGAATTTATTTATTTATTTATTATTTTTTTTTTCACTTTTTAATCTCTTTTTCAAAAGTTTACTTATTTTACAAAATCATCCTACTTTCAATCACTTGTTTGTCATGAGCTCTTTAGTGAGTTATTGTAGCTCCTTTTTGGCATTGGCTGTGTATTTACTGTGTACTTTTTAATATATAAAATAGGAACACACACTGACCCACACAGTGTCATGTGACACTGTGACATAGGCTTTCCCATGATGCATTGGGGTGCAGTTGAATTTTTAAATTTGATTAATATTTGAGGAATTGTGTATGAAGGATTTTTTCTAAGGTATTGTGGTGTTAGTTTGTGGTGAAATAGATGTTTTAGGGTTGTTGTTTTGCGTTTTTGGGCGTTTTTGGGTCATTCTGAGCAGTCACCATGAAGAAGTAAAGCGTGCTGGGACCATGCTTTAAAAGGCCCCCGTCTCCCAGGCTCTAATGTATTGGCTCTGTAGTCATTACTAAACACTGGGAAACTGCTACTTGTCTAAAGTATGTGATATCAAAAACACAAGGGAAATCTAATGGGAAAAACTGGGTCTTCTGGGAAATAAGGCGAATTTATTTATTTATTTATTTATTTATTTTTCACTTTTTAATCTCTTTTACAAAAGTTTACTTATTTTTCAAAATCTTCCTACTTTCAATCACTTGTTTGTCATGAGCTCTTTAGTGAGTTATTGTAGCTCCTTTTTGGCATTGGCTGTGTATTTACTGTGTACTTTTTAATATATAAAATAGGAACACACACTGACCCACACAGTGTCATGTGACACTGTGACATAGGCTTTCCCATGATGCATTGGGGTGCAGTTGAATTTTTAAATTTGATTAATATTTGAGGAATTGTGTATGAAGGATTTTTTCTAAGGTATTGTGGTGTTAGTTTGTGGTGAAATAGATGTTTTAGGGTTGTTGTTTTGCGTTTTTGGGCGTTTTTGGGTCATTCTGAGCAGTCACCATGAAGAAGTAAAGCGTGCTGGGACCATGCTTTAAAAGGCCCCCGTCTCCCAGGCTCTAATGTATTGGCTCTGTAGTCATTACTAAACACTGGGAAACTGCTACTTGTCTAAAGTATGTGATATCAAAAACACAAGGGAAATCTAATGGGAAAAACTGGGTCTTCAGGGAAATAAGTCGAATTTATTTATTTATTTATTTTTTTTTTTTCACTTTTTAATCTCTTTTTCAAAAGTTTACTTATTTTACAAAATCATCCTACTTTCAATCACTTGTTTGTCATGAGCTCTTTAGTGAGTTATTGTAGCTCCTTTTTGGCATTGGCTGTGTATTTACTGTGTACTTTTTAATATATAAAATAGGAACACACACTGACCCACACAGTGTCATGTGACACTGTGACATAGGCTTTCCCATGATGCATTGGGGTGCAGTTGAATTTTTAAATTTGATTAATATTTGAGGAATTGTGTATGAAGGATTTTTTCTAAGGTATTGTGGTGTTAGTTTGTGGTGAAATAGATGTTTTAGGGTTGTTGTTTTGCGTTTTTGGGTCATTTTGAGCAGTCACCATGAAGAAGTAAAGCGTGCTGGGACCATGCTTTAAAAGGCCCCCGTCTCCCAGGCTCTAATGTATTGGCTCTGTAGTCATTACTAAACACTGGGAAACTGCTACTTGTCTAAAGTATGTGATATCAAAAACACAAGGGAAATCTAATGGGAAAAACTGGGTCTTCAGGGAAATAAGTCGAATTTATTTATTTATTTATTATTTTTTTTTTCACTTTTTAATCTCTTTTTCAAAAGTTTACTTATTTTACAAAATCATCCTACTTTCAATCACTTGTTTGTCATGAGCTCTTTAGTGAGTTATTGTAGCTCCTTTTTGGCATTGGCTGTGTATTTACTGTGTACTTTTTAATATATAAAATAGGAACACACACTGACCCACACAGTGTCATGTGACACTGTGACATAGGCTTTCCCATGATGCATTGGGGTGCAGTTGAATTTTTAAATTTGATTAATATTTGAGGAATTGTGTATGAAGGATTTTTTCTAAGGTATTGTGGTGTTAGTTTGTGGTGAAATAGATGTTTTAGGGTTGTTGTTTTGCGTTTTTGGGCGTTTTTGGGTCATTCTGAGCAGTCACCATGAAGAAGTAAAGCGTGCTGGGACCATGCTTTAAAAGGCCCCCGTCTCCCAGGCTCTAATGTATTGGCTCTGTAGTCATTACTAAACACTGGGAAACTGCTACTTGTCTAAAGTATGTGATATCAAAAACACAAGGGAAATCTAATGGGAAAAACTGGGTCTTCAGGGAAATAAGTCGAATTTATTTATTTATTTATTATTATTTTTTTCACTTTTTAATCTCTTTTTCAAAAGTTTACTTATTTTACAAAATCATCCTACTTTCAATCACTTGTTTGTCATGAGCTCTTTAGTGAGTTATTGTAGCTCCTTTTTGGCATTGGCTGTGTATTTACTGTGTACATTTTAATATATAAAATAGGAACACACACTGACCCACACAGTGTCATGTGACACTGTGACATAGGCTTTCCCATGATGCATTGGGGTGCAGTTGAATTTTTAAATTTGATTAATATTTGAGGAATTGTGTATGAAGGATTTTTTCTAAGGTATTGTGGTGTTAGTTTGTGGTGAAATAGATGTTTTAGGGTTGTTGTTTTGCGTTTTTGGGCGTTTTTGGGTCATTCTGAGCAGTCACCATGAAGAAGTAAAGCGTGCTGGGACCATGCTTTAAAAGGCCCCCGTCTCCCAGGCTCTAATGTATTGGCTCTGTAGTCATTACTAAACACTGGGAAACTGCTACTTGTCTAAAGTATGTGATATCAAAAACACAAGGGAAATCTAATGGGAAAAACTGGGTCTTCAGGGAAATAAGTCGAATTTATTTATTTATTTATTTTTTTTTTTCACTTTTTAATCTCTTTTTCAAAAGTTTACTTATTTTACAAAATCATCCTACTTTCAATCACTTGTTTGTCATGAGCTCTTTAGTGAGTTATTGTAGCTCCTTTTTGGCATTGGCTGTGTATTTACTGTGTACTTTTTAATATATAAAATAGGAACACACACTGACACACACAGTGTCATGTGACACTGTGACATAGGCTTTCCCATGATGCATTGGGGTGCAGTTGAATTTTTAAATTTGATTAATATTTGAGGAATTGTGTATGAAGGATTTTTTCTAAGGTATTGTGGTGTTAGTTTGTGGTGAAATAGATGTTTTAGGGTTGTTGTTTTGCGTTTTTGGGCGTTTTTGGGTCATTCTGAGCAGTCACCATGAAGAAGTAAAGCGTGCTGGGACCATGCTTTAAAAGGCCCCCGTCTCCCAGGCTCTAATGTATTGGCTCTGTAGTCATTACTAAACACTGGGAAACTGCTACTTGTCTAAAGTATGTGATATCAAAAACACAAGGGAAATCTAATGGGAAAAACTGGGTCTTCTGGGAAATAAGTCGAATTTATTTATTTATTTATTATTTTTTTTTTTTTCACTTTTTAATCTCTTTTACAAAAGTTTACTTATTTTACAAAATCATCCTACTTTCAATCACTTGTTTGTCATGAGCTCTTTAGTGAGTTATTGTAGCTCCTTTTTGGCATTGGCTGTGTATTTACTGTGTACTTTTTAATATATAAAATAGGAACACACACTGACCCACACAGTGTCATGTGACACTGTGACATAGGCTTTCCCATGATGCATTGGGGTGCAGTTGAATTTTTAAATTTGATTAATATTTGAGGAATTGTGTATGAAGGATTTTTTTCTAAGGTATTGTGGTGTTAGTTTGTGGTGAAATAGATGTTTTAGGGTTGTTGTTTTGCGTTTTTGGGCGTTTTTGGGTCATTCTGAGCAGTCACCATGAAGAAGTAAAGCGTGCTGGGACCATGCTTTAAAAGGCCCCCGTCTCCCAGGCTCTAATGTATTGGCTCTGTAGTCATTACTAAACACTGGGAAACTGCTACTTGTCTAAAGTATGTGATATCAAAAACACAAGGGAAATCTAATGGGAAAAACTGGGTCTTCAGGGAAATAAGTCGAATTTATTTATTTATTTATTATTATTTTTTTTTTCACTTTTTAATCTCTTTTACAAAAGTTTACTTATTTTACAAAATCATCCTACTTTCAATCACTTGTTTGTCATGAGCTCTTTAGTGAGTTATTGTAGCTCCTTTTTGGCATTGGCTGTGTATTTACTGTGTACTTTTTAATATATAAAATAGGAACACACACTGACCCACACAGTGTCATGTGACACTGTGACATAGGCTTTCCCATGATGCATTGGGGTGCAGTTGAATTTTTAAATTTGATTAATATTTGAGGAATTGTGTATGAAGGATTTTTTCTAAGGTATTGTGGTGTTAGTTTGTGGTGAAATAGATGTTTTAGGGTTGTTGTTTTGCGTTTTTGGGCGTTTTTGGGTCATTCTGAGCAGTCACCATGAAGAAGTAAAGCGTGCTGGGACCATGCTTTAAAAGGCCCCCGTCTCCCAGGCTCTAATGTATTGGCTCTGTAGTCATTACTAAACACTGGGAAACTGCTACTTGTCTAAAGTATGTGATATCAAAAACACAAGGGAAATCTAATGGGAAAAACTGGGTCTTCAGGGAAATAAGTCGAATTTATTTATTTATTTATTTTTTTTTTTTCACTTTTTAATCTCTTTTTCAAAAGTTTACTTATTTTACAAAATCATCCTACTTTCAATCACTTGTTTGTCATGAGCTCTTTAGTGAGTTATTGTAGCTCCTTTTTGGCATTGGCTGTGTATTTACTGTGTACTTTTTAATATATAAAATAGGAACACACACTGACCCACACAGTGTCATGTGACACTGTGACATAGGCTTTCCCATGATGCATTGGGGTGCAGTTGAATTTTTAAATTTGATTAATATTTGAGGAATTGTGTATGAAGGATTTTTTCTAAGGTATTGTGGTGTTAGTTTGTGGTGAAATAGATGTTTTAGGGTTGTTGTTTTGCGTTTTTGGGCGTTTTTGGGTCATTCTGAGCAGTCACCATGAAGAAGTAAAGCGTGCTGGGACCATGCTTTAAAAGGCCCCCGTCTCCCAGGCTCTAATGTATTGGCTCTGTAGTCATTACTAAACACTGGGAAACTGCTACTTGTCTAAAGTATGTGATATCAAAAACACAAGGGAAATCTAATGGGAAAAACTGGGTCTTCTGGGAAATAAGTCGAATTTATTTATTTATTTATTATTTTTTTTTTTTTCACTTTTTAATCTCTTTTACAAAAGTTTACTTATTTTACAAAATCATCCTACTTTCAATCACTTGTTTGTCATGAGCTCTTTAGTGAGTTATTGTAGCTCCTTTTTGGCATTGGCTGTGTATTTACTGTGTACTTTTTAATATATAAAATAGGAACACACACTGACCCACACAGTGTCATGTGACACTGTGACATAGGCTTTCCCATGATGCATTGGGGTGCAGTTGAATTTTTAAATTTGATTAATATTTGAGGAATTGTGTATGAAGGATTTTTTTCTAAGGTATTGTGGTGTTAGTTTGTGGTGAAATAGATGTTTTAGGGTTGTTGTTTTGCGTTTTTGGGCGTTTTTGGGTCATTCTGAGCAGTCACCATGAAGAAGTAAAGCGTGCTGGGACCATGCTTTAAAAGGCCCCCGTCTCCCAGGCTCTAATGTATTGGCTCTGTAGTCATTACTAAACACTGGGAAACTGCTACTTGTCTAAAGTATGTGATATCAAAAACACAAGGGAAATCTAATGGGAAAAACTGGGTCTTCAGGGAAATAAGTCGAATTTATTTATTTATTTATTATTATTTTTTTTTTCACTTTTTAATCTCTTTTACAAAAGTTTACTTATTTTACAAAATCATCCTACTTTCAATCACTTGTTTGTCATGAGCTCTTTAGTGAGTTATTGTAGCTCCTTTTTGGCATTGGCTGTGTATTTACTGTGTACTTTTTAATATATAAAATAGGAACACACACTGACCCACACAGTGTCATGTGACACTGTGACATAGGCTTTCCCATGATGCATTGGGGTGCAGTTGAATTTTTAAATTTGATTAATATTTGAGGAATTGTGTATGAAGGATTTTTTCTAAGGTATTGTGGTGTTAGTTTGTGGTGAAATAGATGTTTTAGGGTTGTTGTTTTGCGTTTTTGGGCGTTTTTGGGTCATTCTGAGCAGTCACCATGAAGAAGTAAAGCGTGCTGGGACCATGCTTTAAAAGGCCCCCGTCTCCCAGGCTCTAATGTATTGGCTCTGTAGTCATTACTAAACACTGGGAAACTGCTACTTGTCTAAAGTATGTGATATCAAAAACACAAGGGAAATCTAATGGGAAAAACTGGGTCTTCAGGGAAATAAGTCGAATTTATTTATTTATTTATTTTTTTTTTTTCACTTTTTAATCTCTTTTTCAAAAGTTTACTTATTTTACAAAATCATCCTACTTTCAATCACTTGTTTGTCATGAGCTCTTTAGTGAGTTATTGTAGCTCCTTTTTGGCATTGGCTGTGTATTTACTGTGTACTTTTTAATATATAAAATAGGAACACACACTGACCCACACAGTGTCATGTGACACTGTGACATAGGCTTTCCCATGATGCATTGGGGTGCAGTTGAATTTTTAAATTTGATTAATATTTGAGGAATTGTGTATGAAGGATTTTTTCTAAGGTATTGTGGTGTTAGTTTGTGGTGAAATAGATGTTTTAGGGTTGTTGTTTTGCGTTTTTGGGCGTTTTTGGGTCATTCTGAGCAGTCACCATGAAGAAGTAAAGCGTGCTGGGACCATGCTTTAAAAGGCCCCCGTCTCCCAGGCTCTAATGTATTGGCTCTGTAGTCATTACTAAACACTGGGAAACTGCTACTTGTCTAAAGTATGTGATATCAAAAACACAAGGGAAATCTAATGGGAAAAACTGGGTCTTCAGGGAAATAAGTCGAATTTATTTATTTATTTATTTTTTTTTTTTCACTTTTTAATCTCTTTTTCAAAAGTTTACTTATTTTACAAAATCATCCTACTTTCAATCACTTGTTTGTCATGAGCTCTTTAGTGAGTTATTGTAGCTCCTTTTTGGCATTGGCTGTGTATTTACTGTGTACTTTTTAATATATAAAATAGGAACACACACTGACCCACACAGTGTCATGTGACACTGTGACATAGGCTTTCCCATGATGCATTGGGGTGCAGTTGAATTTTTAAATTTGATTAATATTTGAGGAATTGTGTATGAAGGATTTTTTCTAAGGTATTGTGGTGTTAGTTTGTGGTGAAATAGATGTTTTAGGGTTGTTGTTTTGCGTTTTTGGGCGTTTTTGGGTCATTCTGAGCAGTCACCATGAAGAAGTAAAGCATGCTGGGACCATGCTTTAAAAGGCCCCCGTCTCCCAGGCTCTAATGTATTGGCTCTGTAGTCATTACTAAACACTGGGAAACTGCTACTTGTCTAAAGTATGTGATATCAAAAACACAAGGGAAATCTAATGGGAAAAACTGGGTCTTCAGGGAAATAAGTCGAATTTATTTATTTATTTATTATTTTTTTTTTCACTTTTTAATCTCTTTTTCAAAAGTTTACTTATTTTACAAAATCATCCTACTTTCAATCACTTGTTTGTCATGAGCTCTTTAGTGAGTTATTGTAGCTCCTTTTTGGCATTGGCTGTGTATTTACTGTGTACTTTTTAATATATAAAATAGGAACACACACTGACCCACACAGTGTCATGTGACACTGTGACATAGGCTTTCCCATGATGCATTGGGGTGCAGTTGAATTTTTAAATTTGATTAATATTTGAGGAATTGTGTATGAAGGATTTTTTCTAAGGTATTGTGGTGTTAGTTTGTGGTGAAATAGATGTTTTAGGGTTGTTGTTTTGCGTTTTTGGGCGTTTTTGGGTCATTCTGAGCAGTCACCATGAAGAAGTAAAGCGTGCTGGGACCATGCTTTAAAAGGCCCCCGTCTCCCAGGCTCTAATGTATTGGCTCTGTAGTCATTACTAAACACTGGGAAACTGCTACTTGTCTAAAGTATGTGATATCAAAAACACAAGGGAAATCTAATGGGAAAAACTGGGTCTTCAGGGAAATAAGTCGAATTTATTTATTTATTTATTATTTTTTTTTTCACTTTTTAATCTCTTTTTCAAAAGTTTACTTATTTTACAAAATCATCCTACTTTCAATCACTTGTTTGTCATGAGCTCTTTAGTGAGTTATTGTAGCTCCTTTTTGGCATTGGCTGTGTATTTACTGTGTACTTTTTAATATATAAAATAGGAACACACACTGACCCACACAGTGTCATGTGACACTGTGACATAGGCTTTCCCATGATGCATTGGGGTGCAGTTGAATTTTTAAATTTGATTAATATTTGAGGAATTGTGTATGAAGGATTTTTTTCTAAGGTATTGTGGTGTTAGTTTGTGGTGAAATAGATGTTTTAGGGTTGTTGTTTTGCGTTTTTGGGTCATTATGAGCAGTCACCATGAAGAAGTAAAGCGTGCTGGGACCATGCTTTAAAAGGCCCCCGTCTCCCAGGCTCTAATGTATTGGCTCTGTAGTCATTACTAAACACTGGGAAACTGCTACTTGTCTAAAGTATGTGATATCAAAAACACAAGGGAAATCTAATGGGAAAAACTGGGTCTTCTGGGAAATAAGTTGAATTTATTTATTTATTTATTTATTTTATTTTTTTTTTCACTTTTTAATCTCTTTTACAAAAGTTTACTTATTTTACAAAATCATCCTACTTTCAATCACTTGTTTGTCATGAGCTCTTTAGTGAGTTATTGTAGCTCCTTTTTGGCATTGGCTGTGTATTTACTGTGTACTTTTTAATATATAAAATAGGAACACACACTGACCCACACAGTGTCATGTGACACTGTGACATAGGCTTTCCCATGATGCATTGGGGTGCAGTTGAATTTTTAAATTTGATTAATATTTGAGGAATTGTGTATGAAGGATTTTTTCTAAGGTATTGTGGTGTTAGTTTGTGGTGAAATAGATGTTTTAGGGTTGTTGTTTTGCGTTTTTGGGCGTTTTTCGGTCATTATGAGCAGTCACCATGAAGAAGTAAAGCGTGCTGGGACCATGCTTTAAAAGGCCCCCGTCTCCCAGGCTCTAATGTATTGGCTCTGTAGTCATTACTAAACACTGGGAAACTGCTACTTGTCTAAAGTATGTGATATCAAAAACACAAGGGAAATCTAATGGGAAAAACTGGGTCTTCAGGGAAATAAGTCGAATTTATTTATTTATTTATTATTTTTTTTTTCACTTTTTAATCTCTTTTTCAAAAGTTTACTTATTTTACAAAATCATCCTACTTTCAATCACTTGTTTGTCATGAGCTCTTTAGTGAGTTATTGTAGCTCCTTTTTGGCATTGGCTGTGTATTTACTGTGTACTTTTTAATATATAAAATAGGAACACACACTGACCCACACAGTGTCATGTGACACTGTGACATAGGCTTTCCCATGATGCATTGGGGTGCAGTTGAATTTTTAAATTTGATTAATATTTGAGGAATTGTGTATGAAGGATTTTTTCTAAGGTATTGTGGTGTTAGTTTGTGGTGAAATAGATGTTTTAGGGTTGTTGTTTTGCGTTTTTGGGCGTTTTTGGGTCATTCTGAGCAGTCACCATGAAGAAGTAAAGCGTGCTGGGACCATGCTTTAAAAGGCCCCCGTCTCCCAGGCTCTAATGTATTGGCTCTGTAGTCATTACTAAACACTGGGAAACTGCTACTTGTCTAAAGTATGTGATATCAAAAACACAAGGGAAATCTAATGGGAAAAACTGGGTCTTCTGGGAAATAAGTCGAATTTATTTATTTATTTATTATTTTTTTTTTTTTCACTTTTTAATCTCTTTTACAAAAGTTTACTTATTTTACAAAATCATCCTACTTTCAATCACTTGTTTGTCATGAGCTCTTTAGTGAGTTATTGTAGCTCCTTTTTGGCATTGGCTGTGTATTTACTGTGTACTTTTTAATATATAAAATAGGAACACACACTGACCCACACAGTGTCATGTGACACTGTGACATAGGCTTTCCCATGATGCATTGGGGTGCAGTTGAATTTTTAAATTTGATTAATATTTGAGGAATTGTGTATGAAGGATTTTTTTCTAAGGTATTGTGGTGTTAGTTTGTGGTGAAATAGATGTTTTAGGGTTGTTGTTTTGCGTTTTTGGGCGTTTTTGGGTCATTCTGAGCAGTCACCATGAAGAAGTAAAGCGTGCTGGGACCATGCTTTAAAAGGCCCCCGTCTCCCAGGCTCTAATGTATTGGCTCTGTAGTCATTACTAAACACTGGGAAACTGCTACTTGTCTAAAGTATGTGATATCAAAAACACAAGGGAAATCTAATGGGAAAAACTGGGTCTTCAGGGAAATAAGTCGAATTTATTTATTTATTTATTATTATTTTTTTTTTCACTTTTTAATCTCTTTTACAAAAGTTTACTTATTTTACAAAATCATCCTACTTTCAATCACTTGTTTGTCATGAGCTCTTTAGTGAGTTATTGTAGCTCCTTTTTGGCATTGGCTGTGTATTTACTGTGTACTTTTTAATATATAAAATAGGAACACACACTGACCCACACAGTGTCATGTGACACTGTGACATAGGCTTTCCCATGATGCATTGGGGTGCAGTTGAATTTTTAAATTTGATTAATATTTGAGGAATTGTGTATGAAGGATTTTTTCTAAGGTATTGTGGTGTTAGTTTGTGGTGAAATAGATGTTTTAGGGTTGTTGTTTTGCGTTTTTGGGCGTTTTTGGGTCATTCTGAGCAGTCACCATGAAGAAGTAAAGCGTGCTGGGACCATGCTTTAAAAGGCCCCCGTCTCCCAGGCTCTAATGTATTGGCTCTGTAGTCATTACTAAACACTGGGAAACTGCTACTTGTCTAAAGTATGTGATATCAAAAACACAAGGGAAATCTAATGGGAAAAACTGGGTCTTCAGGGAAATAAGTCGAATTTATTTATTTATTTATTTTTTTTTTTTCACTTTTTAATCTCTTTTTCAAAAGTTTACTTATTTTACAAAATCATCCTACTTTCAATCACTTGTTTGTCATGAGCTCTTTAGTGAGTTATTGTAGCTCCTTTTTGGCATTGGCTGTGTATTTACTGTGTACTTTTTAATATATAAAATAGGAACACACACTGACCCACACAGTGTCATGTGACACTGTGACATAGGCTTTCCCATGATGCATTGGGGTGCAGTTGAATTTTTAAATTTGATTAATATTTGAGGAATTGTGTATGAAGGATTTTTTCTAAGGTATTGTGGTGTTAGTTTGTGGTGAAATAGATGTTTTAGGGTTGTTGTTTTGCGTTTTTGGGCGTTTTTGGGTCATTCTGAGCAGTCACCATGAAGAAGTAAAGCGTGCTGGGACCATGCTTTAAAAGGCCCCCGTCTCCCAGGCTCTAATGTATTGGCTCTGTAGTCATTACTAAACACTGGGAAACTGCTACTTGTCTAAAGTATGTGATATCAAAAACACAAGGGAAATCTAATGGGAAAAACTGGGTCTTCAGGGAAATAAGTCGAATTTATTTATTTATTTATTTTTTTTTTTTCACTTTTTAATCTCTTTTTCAAAAGTTTACTTATTTTACAAAATCATCCTACTTTCAATCACTTGTTTGTCATGAGCTCTTTAGTGAGTTATTGTAGCTCCTTTTTGGCATTGGCTGTGTATTTACTGTGTACTTTTTAATATATAAAATAGGAACACACACTGACCCACACAGTGTCATGTGACACTGTGACATAGGCTTTCCCATGATGCATTGGGGTGCAGTTGAATTTTTAAATTTGATTAATATTTGAGGAATTGTGTATGAAGGATTTTTTCTAAGGTATTGTGGTGTTAGTTTGTGGTGAAATAGATGTTTTAGGGTTGTTGTTTTGCGTTTTTGGGCGTTTTTGGGTCATTCTGAGCAGTCACCATGAAGAAGTAAAGCATGCTGGGACCATGCTTTAAAAGGCCCCCGTCTCCCAGGCTCTAATGTATTGGCTCTGTAGTCATTACTAAACACTGGGAAACTGCTACTTGTCTAAAGTATGTGATATCAAAAACACAAGGGAAATCTAATGGGAAAAACTGGGTCTTCAGGGAAATAAGTCGAATTTATTTATTTATTTATTATTTTTTTTTTCACTTTTTAATCTCTTTTTCAAAAGTTTACTTATTTTACAAAATCATCCTACTTTCAATCACTTGTTTGTCATGAGCTCTTTAGTGAGTTATTGTAGCTCCTTTTTGGCATTGGCTGTGTATTTACTGTGTACTTTTTAATATATAAAATAGGAACACACACTGACCCACACAGTGTCATGTGACACTGTGACATAGGCTTTCCCATGATGCATTGGGGTGCAGTTGAATTTTTAAATTTGATTAATATTTGAGGAATTGTGTATGAAGGATTTTTTCTAAGGTATTGTGGTGTTAGTTTGTGGTGAAATAGATGTTTTAGGGTTGTTGTTTTGCGTTTTTGGGCGTTTTTGGGTCATTCTGAGCAGTCACCATGAAGAAGTAAAGCGTGCTGGGACCATGCTTTAAAAGGCCCCCGTCTCCCAGGCTCTAATGTATTGGCTCTGTAGTCATTACTAAACACTGGGAAACTGCTACTTGTCTAAAGTATGTGATATCAAAAACACAAGGGAAATCTAATGGGAAAAACTGGGTCTTCAGGGAAATAAGTCGAATTTATTTATTTATTTATTATTTTTTTTTTCACTTTTTAATCTCTTTTTCAAAAGTTTACTTATTTTACAAAATCATCCTACTTTCAATCACTTGTTTGTCATGAGCTCTTTAGTGAGTTATTGTAGCTCCTTTTTGGCATTGGCTGTGTATTTACTGTGTACTTTTTAATATATAAAATAGGAACACACACTGACCCACACAGTGTCATGTGACACTGTGACATAGGCTTTCCCATGATGCATTGGGGTGCAGTTGAATTTTTAAATTTGATTAATATTTGAGGAATTGTGTATGAAGGATTTTTTTCTAAGGTATTGTGGTGTTAGTTTGTGGTGAAATAGATGTTTTAGGGTTGTTGTTTTGCGTTTTTGGGTCATTATGAGCAGTCACCATGAAGAAGTAAAGCGTGCTGGGACCATGCTTTAAAAGGCCCCCGTCTCCCAGGCTCTAATGTATTGGCTCTGTAGTCATTACTAAACACTGGGAAACTGCTACTTGTCTAAAGTATGTGATATCAAAAACACAAGGGAAATCTAATGGGAAAAACTGGGTCTTCTGGGAAATAAGTTGAATTTATTTATTTATTTATTTATTTTATTTTTTTTTTCACTTTTTAATCTCTTTTACAAAAGTTTACTTATTTTACAAAATCATCCTACTTTCAATCACTTGTTTGTCATGAGCTCTTTAGTGAGTTATTGTAGCTCCTTTTTGGCATTGGCTGTGTATTTACTGTGTACTTTTTAATATATAAAATAGGAACACACACTGACCCACACAGTGTCATGTGACACTGTGACATAGGCTTTCCCATGATGCATTGGGGTGCAGTTGAATTTTTAAATTTGATTAATATTTGAGGAATTGTGTATGAAGGATTTTTTCTAAGGTATTGTGGTGTTAGTTTGTGGTGAAATAGATGTTTTAGGGTTGTTGTTTTGCGTTTTTGGGCGTTTTTCGGTCATTATGAGCAGTCACCATGAAGAAGTAAAGCGTGCTGGGACCATGCTTTAAAAGGCCCCCGTCTCCCAGGCTCTAATGTATTGGCTCTGTAGTCATTACTAAACACTGGGAAACTGCTACTTGTCTAAAGTATGTGATATCAAAAACACAAGGGAAATCTAATGGGAAAAACTGGGTCTTCAGGGAAATAAGTCGAATTTATTTATTTATTTATTATTTTTTTTTTCACTTTTTAATCTCTTTTTCAAAAGTTTACTTATTTTACAAAATCATCCTACTTTCAATCACTTGTTTGTCATGAGCTCTTTAGTGAGTTATTGTAGCTCCTTTTTGGCATTGGCTGTGTATTTACTGTGTACTTTTTAATATATAAAATAGGAACACACACTGACCCACACAGTGTCATGTGACACTGTGACATAGGCTTTCCCATGATGCATTGGGGTGCAGTTGAATTTTTAAATTTGATTAATATTTGAGGAATTGTGTATGAAGGATTTTTTCTAAGGTATTGTGGTGTTAGTTTGTGGTGAAATAGATGTTTTAGGGTTGTTGTTTTGCGTTTTTGGGTCATTCTGAGCAGTCACCATGAAGAAGTAAAGCGTGCTGGGACCATGCTTTAAAAGGCCCCCGTCTCCCAGGCTCTAATGTATTGGCTCTGTAGTCATTACTAAACACTGGGAAACTGCTACTTGTCTAAAGTATGTGATATCAAAAACACAAGGGAAATCTAATGGGAAAAACTGGGTCTTCTGGGAAATAAGTTGAATTTATTTATTTATTTATTTATTTTATTTTTTTTCACTTTTTAATCTCTTTTACAAAAGTTTACTTATTTTACAAAATCATCCTACTTTCAATCACTTGTTTGTCATGAGCTCTTTAGTGAGTTATTGTAGCTCCTTTTTGGCATTGGCTGTGTATTTACTGTGTACTTTTTAATATATAAAATAGGAACACACACTGACCCACACAGTGTCATGTGACACTGTGACATAGGCTTTCCCATGATGCATTGGGGTGCAGTTGAATTTTTAAATTTGATTAATATTTGAGGAATTGTGTATGAAGGATTTTTTCTAAGGTATTGTGGTGTTAGTTTGTGGTGAAATAGATGTTTTAGGGTTGTTGTTTTGCGTTTTTGGGCGTTTTTGGGTCATTCTGAGCAGTCACCATGAAGAAGTAAAGCATGCTGGGACCATGCTTTAAAAGGCCCCCGTCTCCCAGGCTCTAATGTATTGGCTCTGTAGTCATTACTAAACACTGGGAAACTGCTACTTGTCTAAAGTATGTGATATCAAAAACACAAGGGAAATCTAATGGGAAAAACTGGGTCTTCAGGGAAATAAGTCGAATTTATTTATTTATTTATTTTTTTTTTTTTCACTTTTTAATCTCTTTTTCAAAAGTTTACTTATTTTACAAAATCATCCTACTTTCAATCACTTGTTTGTCATGAGCTCTTTAGTGAGTTATTGTAGCTCCTTTTTGGCATTGGCTGTGTATTTACTGTGTACTTTTTAATATATAAAATAGGAACACACACTGACCCACACAGTGTCATGTGACACTGTGACATAGGCTTTCCCATGATGCATTGGGGTGCAGTTGAATTTTTAAATTTGATTAATATTTGAGGAATTGTGTATGAAGGATTTTTTCTAAGGTATTGTGGTGTTAGTTTGTGGTGAAATAGATGTTTTAGGGTTGTTGTTTTGCGTTTTTGGGCGTTTTTGGGTCATTCTGAGCAGTCACCATGAAGAAGTAAAGCGTGCTGGGACCATGCTTTAAAAGGCCCCCGTCTCCCAGGCTCTAATGTATTGGCTCTGTAGTCATTACTAAACACTGGGAAACTGCTACTTGTCTAAAGTATGTGATATCAAAAACACAAGGGAAATCTAATGGGAAAAACTGGGTCTTCAGGGAAATAAGTCGAATTTATTTATTTATTTATTATTTTTTTTTTCACTTTTTAATCTCTTTTTCAAAAGTTTACTTATTTTACAAAATCATCCTACTTTCAATCACTTGTTTGTCATGAGCTCTTTAGTGAGTTATTGTAGCTCCTTTTTGGCATTGGCTGTGTATTTACTGTGTACTTTTTAATATATAAAATAGGAACACACACTGACCCACACAGTGTCATGTGACACTGTGACATAGGCTTTCCCATGATGCATTGGGGTGCAGTTGAATTTTTAAATTTGATTAATATTTGAGGAATTGTGTATGAAGGATTTTTTTCTAAGGTATTGTGGTGTTAGTTTGTGGTGAAATAGATGTTTTAGGGTTGTTGTTTTGCGTTTTTGGGTCATTATGAGCAGTCACCATGAAGAAGTAAAGCGTGCTGGGACCATGCTTTAAAAGGCCCCCGTCTCCCAGGCTCTAATGTATTGGCTCTGTAGTCATTACTAAACACTGGGAAACTGCTACTTGTCTAAAGTATGTGATATCAAAAACACAAGGGAAATCTAATGGGAAAAACTGGGTCTTCTGGGAAATAAGTTGAATTTATTTATTTATTTATTTATTTTATTTTTTTTTTCACTTTTTAATCTCTTTTACAAAAGTTTACTTATTTTACAAAATCATCCTACTTTCAATCACTTGTTTGTCATGAGCTCTTTAGTGAGTTATTGTAGCTCCTTTTTGGCATTGGCTGTGTATTTACTGTGTACTTTTTAATATATAAAATAGGAACACACACTGACCCACACAGTGTCATGTGACACTGTGACATAGGCTTTCCCATGATGCATTGGGGTGCAGTTGAATTTTTAAATTTGATTAATATTTGAGGAATTGTGTATGAAGGATTTTTTCTAAGGTATTGTGGTGTTAGTTTGTGGTGAAATAGATGTTTTAGGGTTGTTGTTTTGCGTTTTTGGGCGTTTTTCGGTCATTATGAGCAGTCACCATGAAGAAGTAAAGCGTGCTGGGACCATGCTTTAAAAGGCCCCCGTCTCCCAGGCTCTAATGTATTGGCTCTGTAGTCATTACTAAACACTGGGAAACTGCTACTTGTCTAAAGTATGTGATATCAAAAACACAAGGGAAATCTAATGGGAAAAACTGGGTCTTCAGGGAAATAAGTCGAATTTATTTATTTATTTATTATTTTTTTTTTCACTTTTTAATCTCTTTTTCAAAAGTTTACTTATTTTACAAAATCATCCTACTTTCAATCACTTGTTTGTCATGAGCTCTTTAGTGAGTTATTGTAGCTCCTTTTTGGCATTGGCTGTGTATTTACTGTGTACTTTTTAATATATAAAATAGGAACACACACTGACCCACACAGTGTCATGTGACACTGTGACATAGGCTTTCCCATGATGCATTGGGGTGCAGTTGAATTTTTAAATTTGATTAATATTTGAGGAATTGTGTATGAAGGATTTTTTCTAAGGTATTGTGGTGTTAGTTTGTGGTGAAATAGATGTTTTAGGGTTGTTGTTTTGCGTTTTTGGGTCATTCTGAGCAGTCACCATGAAGAAGTAAAGCGTGCTGGGACCATGCTTTAAAAGGCCCCCGTCTCCCAGGCTCTAATGTATTGGCTCTGTAGTCATTACTAAACACTGGGAAACTGCTACTTGTCTAAAGTATGTGATATCAAAAACACAAGGGAAATCTAATGGGAAAAACTGGGTCTTCTGGGAAATAAGTTGAATTTATTTATTTATTTATTTATTTTATTTTTTTTCACTTTTTAATCTCTTTTACAAAAGTTTACTTATTTTACAAAATCATCCTACTTTCAATCACTTGTTTGTCATGAGCTCTTTAGTGAGTTATTGTAGCTCCTTTTTGGCATTGGCTGTGTATTTACTGTGTACTTTTTAATATATAAAATAGGAACACACACTGATCCACACAGTGTCATGTGACACTGTGACATAGGCTTTCCCATGATGCATTGGGGTGCAGTTGAATTTTTAAATTTGATTAATATTTGAGGAATTGTGTATGAAGGATTTTTTTCTAAGGTATTGTGGTGTTAGTTTGTGGTGAAATAGATGTTTTAGGGTTGTTGTTTTGCGTTTTTGGGCGTTTTTGGGTCATTCTGAGCAGTCACCATGAAGAAGTAAAGCGTGCTGGGACCATGCTTTAAAAGGCCCCCGTCTCCCAGGCTCTAATGTATTGGCTCTGTAGTCATTACTAAACACTGGGAAACTGCTACTTGTCTAAAGTATGTGATATCAAAAACACAAGGGAAATCTAATGGGAAAAACTGGGTCTTCAGGGAAATAAGTCGAATTTATTTATTTATTTATTTTTTTTTTTTCACTTTTTAATCTCTTTTTCAAAAGTTTACTTATTTTACAAAATCATCCTACTTTCAATCACTTGTTTGTCATGAGCTCTTTAGTGAGTTATTGTAGCTCCTTTTTGGCATTGGCTGTGTATTTACTGTGTACTTTTTAATATATAAAATAGGAACACACACTGACACACACAGTGTCATGTGACACTGTGACATAGGCTTTCCCATGATGCATTGGGGTGCAGTTGAATTTTTAAATTTGATTAATATTTGAGGAATTGTGTATGAAGGATTTTTTCTAAGGTATTGTGGTGTTAGTTTGTGGTGAAATAGATGTTTTAGGGTTGTTGTTTTGCGTTTTTGGGCGTTTTTGGGTCATTCTGAGCAGTCACCATGAAGAAGTAAAGCGTGCTGGGACCATGCTTTAAAAGGCCCCCGTCTCCCAGGCTCTAATGTATTGGCTCTGTAGTCATTACTAAACACTGGGAAACTGCTACTTGTCTAAAGTATGTGATATCAAAAACACAAGGGAAATCTAATGGGAAAAACTGGGTCTTCTGGGAAATAAGTCGAATTTATTTATTTATTTATTATTTTTTTTTTTTCACTTTTTAATCTCTTTTACAAAAGTTTACTTATTTTACAAAATCATCCTACTTTCAATCACTTGTTTGTCATGAGCTCTTTAGTGAGTTATTGTAGCTCCTTTTTGGCATTGGCTGTGTATTTACTGTGTACTTTTTAATATATAAAATAGGAACACACACTGACCCACACAGTGTCATGTGACACTGTGACATAGGCTTTCCCATGATGCATTGGGGTGCAGTTGAATTTTTAAATTTGATTAATATTTGAGGAATTGTGTATGAAGGATTTTTTTCTAAGGTATTGTGGTGTTAGTTTGTGGTGAAATAGATGTTTTAGGGTTGTTGTTTTGCGTTTTTGGGCGTTTTGGGTCATTCTGAGCAGTCACCATGAAGAAGTAAAGCGTGCTGGGACCATGCTTTAAAAGGCCCCCGTCTCCCAGGCTCTAATGTATTGGCTCTGTAGTCATTACTAAACACTGGGAAACTGCTACTTGTCTAAAGTATGTGATATCAAAAACACAAGGGAAATCTAATGGGAAAAACTGGGTCTTCAGGGAAATAAGTCGAATTTATTTATTTATTTATTATTATTTTTTTTTTCACTTTTTAATCTCTTTTACAAAAGTTTACTTATTTTACAAAATCATCCTACTTTCAATCACTTGTTTGTCATGAGCTCTTTAGTGAGTTATTGTAGCTCCTTTTTGGCATTGGCTGTGTATTTACTGTGTACTTTTTAATATATAAAATAGGAACACACACTGACCCACACAGTGTCATGTGACACTGTGACATAGGCTTTCCCATGATGCATTGGGGTGCAGTTGAATTTTTAAATTTGATTAATATTTGAGGAATTGTGTATGAAGGATTTTTTCTAAGGTATTGTGGTGTTAGTTTGTGGTGAAATAGATGTTTTAGGGTTGTTGTTTTGCGTTTTTGGGCGTTTTTGGGTCATTCTGAGCAGTCACCATGAAGAAGTAAAGCGTGCTGGGACCATGCTTTAAAAGGCCCCCGTCTCCCAGGCTCTAATGTATTGGCTCTGTAGTCATTACTAAACACTGGGAAACTGCTACTTGTCTAAAGTATGTGATATCAAAAACACAAGGGAAATCTAATGGGAAAAACTGGGTCTTCAGGGAAATAAGTCGAATTTATTTATTTATTTATTTTTTTTTTTTCACTTTTTAATCTCTTTTTCAAAAGTTTACTTATTTTACAAAATCATCCTACTTTCAATCACTTGTTTGTCATGAGCTCTTTAGTGAGTTATTGTAGCTCCTTTTTGGCATTGGCTGTGTATTTACTGTGTACTTTTTAATATATAAAATAGGAACACACACTGACCCACACAGTGTCATGTGACACTGTGACATAGGCTTTCCCATGATGCATTGGGGTGCAGTTGAATTTTTAAATTTGATTAATATTTGAGGAATTGTGTATGAAGGATTTTTTCTAAGGTATTGTGGTGTTAGTTTGTGGTGAAATAGATGTTTTAGGGTTGTTGTTTTGCGTTTTTGGGCGTTTTTGGGTCATTCTGAGCAGTCACCATGAAGAAGTAAAGCGTGCTGGGACCATGCTTTAAAAGGCCCCCGTCTCCCAGGCTCTAATGTATTGGCTCTGTAGTCATTACTAAACACTGGGAAACTGCTACTTGTCTAAAGTATGTGATATCAAAAACACAAGGGAAATCTAATGGGAAAAACTGGGTCTTCTGGGAAATAAGTCGAATTTATTTATTTATTTATTATTTTTTTTTTTTTCACTTTTTAATCTCTTTTACAAAAGTTTACTTATTTTACAAAATCATCCTACTTTCAATCACTTGTTTGTCATGAGCTCTTTAGTGAGTTATTGTAGCTCCTTTTTGGCATTGGCTGTGTATTTACTGTGTACTTTTTAATATATAAAATAGGAACACACACTGACCCACACAGTGTCATGTGACACTGTGACATAGGCTTTCCCATGATGCATTGGGGTGCAGTTGAATTTTTAAATTTGATTAATATTTGAGGAATTGTGTATGAAGGATTTTTTTCTAAGGTATTGTGGTGTTAGTTTGTGGTGAAATAGATGTTTTAGGGTTGTTGTTTTGCGTTTTTGGGCGTTTTTGGGTCATTCTGAGCAGTCACCATGAAGAAGTAAAGCGTGCTGGGACCATGCTTTAAAAGGCCCCCGTCTCCCAGGCTCTAATGTATTGGCTCTGTAGTCATTACTAAACACTGGGAAACTGCTACTTGTCTAAAGTATGTGATATCAAAAACACAAGGGAAATCTAATGGGAAAAACTGGGTCTTCAGGGAAATAAGTCGAATTTATTTATTTATTTATTATTATTTTTTTTTTCACTTTTTAATCTCTTTTACAAAAGTTTACTTATTTTACAAAATCATCCTACTTTCAATCACTTGTTTGTCATGAGCTCTTTAGTGAGTTATTGTAGCTCCTTTTTGGCATTGGCTGTGTATTTACTGTGTACTTTTTAATATATAAAATAGGAACACACACTGACCCACACAGTGTCATGTGACACTGTGACATAGGCTTTCCCATGATGCATTGGGGTGCAGTTGAATTTTTAAATTTGATTAATATTTGAGGAATTGTGTATGAAGGATTTTTTCTAAGGTATTGTGGTGTTAGTTTGTGGTGAAATAGATGTTTTAGGGTTGTTGTTTTGCGTTTTTGGGCATTTTTGGGTCATTCTGAGCAGTCACCATGAAGAAGTAAAGCGTGCTGGGACCATGCTTTAAAAGGCCCCCGTCTCCCAGGCTCTAATGTATTGGCTCTGTAGTCATTACTAAACACTGGGAAACTGCTACTTGTCTAAAGTATGTGATATCAAAAACACAAGGGAAATCTAATGGGAAAAACTGGGTCTTCAGGGAAATAAGTCGAATTTATTTATTTATTTATTTTTTTTTTTTCACTTTTTAATCTCTTTTTCAAAAGTTTACTTATTTTACAAAATCATCCTACTTTCAATCACTTGTTTGTCATGAGCTCTTTAGTGAGTTATTGTAGCTCCTTTTTGGCATTGGCTGTGTATTTACTGTGTACTTTTTAATATATAAAATAGGAACACACACTGACCCACACAGTGTCATGTGACACTGTGACATAGGCTTTCCCATGATGCATTGGGGTGCAGTTGAATTTTTAAATTTGATTAATATTTGAGGAATTGTGTATGAAGGATTTTTTCTAAGGTATTGTGGTGTTAGTTTGTGGTGAAATAGATGTTTTAGGGTTGTTGTTTTGCGTTTTTGGGCGTTTTTGGGTCATTCTGAGCAGTCACCATGAAGAAGTAAAGCGTGCTGGGACCATGCTTTAAAAGGCCCCCGTCTCCCAGGCTCTAATGTATTGGCTCTGTAGTCATTACTAAACACTGGGAAACTGCTACTTGTCTAAAGTATGTGATATCAAAAACACAAGGGAAATCTAATGGGAAAAACTGGGTCTTCAGGGAAATAAGTCGAATTTATTTATTTATTTATTTTTTTTTTTTCACTTTTTAATCTCTTTTTCAAAAGTTTACTTATTTTACAAAATCATCCTACTTTCAATCACTTGTTTGTCATGAGCTCTTTAGTGAGTTATTGTAGCTCCTTTTTGGCATTGGCTGTGTATTTACTGTGTACTTTTTAATATATAAAATAGGAACACACACTGACCCACACAGTGTCATGTGACACTGTGACATAGGCTTTCCCATGATGCATTGGGGTGCAGTTGAATTTTTAAATTTGATTAATATTTGAGGAATTGTGTATGAAGGATTTTTTCTAAGGTATTGTGGTGTTAGTTTGTGGTGAAATAGATGTTTTAGGGTTGTTGTTTTGCGTTTTTGGGCGTTTTTGGGTCATTCTGAGCAGTCACCATGAAGAAGTAAAGCATGCTGGGACCATGCTTTAAAAGGCCCCCGTCTCCCAGGCTCTAATGTATTGGCTCTGTAGTCATTACTAAACACTGGGAAACTGCTACTTGTCTAAAGTATGTGATATCAAAAACACAAGGGAAATCTAATGGGAAAAACTGGGTCTTCAGGGAAATAAGTCGAATTTATTTATTTATTTATTATTTTTTTTTTCACTTTTTAATCTCTTTTTCAAAAGTTTACTTATTTTACAAAATCATCCTACTTTCAATCACTTGTTTGTCATGAGCTCTTTAGTGAGTTATTGTAGCTCCTTTTTGGCATTGGCTGTGTATTTACTGTGTACTTTTTAATATATAAAATAGGAACACACACTGACCCACACAGTGTCATGTGACACTGTGACATAGGCTTTCCCATGATGCATTGGGGTGCAGTTGAATTTTTAAATTTGATTAATATTTGAGGAATTGTGTATGAAGGATTTTTTCTAAGGTATTGTGGTGTTAGTTTGTGGTGAAATAGATGTTTTAGGGTTGTTGTTTTGCGTTTTTGGGCGTTTTTGGGTCATTCTGAGCAGTCACCATGAAGAAGTAAAGCGTGCTGGGACCATGCTTTAAAAGGCCCCCGTCTCCCAGGCTCTAATGTATTGGCTCTGTAGTCATTACTAAACACTGGGAAACTGCTACTTGTCTAAAGTATGTGATATCAAAAACACAAGGGAAATCTAATGGGAAAAACTGGGTCTTCAGGGAAATAAGTCGAATTTATTTATTTATTTATTATTTTTTTTTTCACTTTTTAATCTCTTTTTCAAAAGTTTACTTATTTTACAAAATCATCCTACTTTCAATCACTTGTTTGTCATGAGCTCTTTAGTGAGTTATTGTAGCTCCTTTTTGGCATTGGCTGTGTATTTACTGTGTACTTTTTAATATATAAAATAGGAACACACACTGACCCACACAGTGTCATGTGACACTGTGACATAGGCTTTCCCATGATGCATTGGGGTGCAGTTGAATTTTTAAATTTGATTAATATTTGAGGAATTGTGTATGAAGGATTTTTTCTAAGGTATTGTGGTGTTAGTTTGTGGTGAAATAGATGTTTTAGGGTTGTTGTTTTGCGTTTTTGGGTCATTCTGAGCAGTCACCATGAAGAAGTAAAGCGTGCTGGGACCATGCTTTAAAAGGCCCCCGTCTCCCAGGCTCTAATGTATTGGCTCTGTAGTCATTACTAAACACTGGGAAACTGCTACTTGTCTAAAGTATGTGATATCAAAAACACAAGGGAAATCTAATGGGAAAAACTGGGTCTTCTGGGAAATAAGTTGAATTTATTTATTTATTTATTTATTTTATTTTTTTTCACTTTTTAATCTCTTTTACAAAAGTTTACTTATTTTACAAAATCATCCTACTTTCAATCACTTGTTTGTCATGAGCTCTTTAGTGAGTTATTGTAGCTCCTTTTTGGCATTGGCTGTGTATTTACTGTGTACTTTTTAATATATAAAATAGGAACACACACTGATCCACACAGTGTCATGTGACACTGTGACATAGGCTTTCCCATGATGCATTGGGGTGCAGTTGAATTTTTAAATTTGATTAATATTTGAGGAATTGTGTATGAAGGATTTTTTCTAAGGTATTGTGGTGTTAGTTTGTGGTGAAATAGATGTTTTAGGGTTGTTGTTTTGCGTTTTTGGGCGTTTTTGGGTCATTCTGAGCAGTCACCATGAAGAAGTAAAGCGTGCTGGGACCATGCTTTAAAAGGCCCCCGTCTCCCAGGCTCTAATGTATTGGCTCTGTAGTCATTACTAAACACTGGGAAACTGCTACTTGTCTAAAGTATGTGATATCAAAAACACAAGGGAAATCTAATGGGAAAAACTGGGTCTTCTGGGAAATAAGTCGAATTTATTTATTTATTTATTTATTTATTTTTTTCACTTTTTAATCTCTTTTACAAAAGTTTACTTATTTTTCAAAATCTTCCTACTTTCAATCACTTGTTTGTCATGAGCTCTTTAGTGAGTTATTGTAGCTCCTTTTTGGCATTGGCTGTGTATTTACTGTGTACTTTTTAATATATAAAATAGGAACACACACTGACCCACACAGTGTCATGTGACACTGTGACATAGGCTTTCCCATGATGCATTGGGGTGCAGTTGAATTTTTAAATTTGATTAATATTTGAGGAATTGTGTATGAAGGATTTTTTCTAAGGTATTGTGGTGTTAGTTTGTGGTGAAATAGATGTTTTAGGGTTGTTGTTTTGCGTTTTTGGGTCATTTTGAGCAGTCACCATGAAGAAGTAAAGCGTGCTGGGACCATGCTTTAAAAGGCCCCCGTCTCCCAGGCTCTAATGTATTGGCTCTGTAGTCATTACTAAACACTGGGAAACTGCTACTTGTCTAAAGTATGTGATATCAAAAACACAAGGGAAATCTAATGGGAAAAACTGGGTCTTCTGGGAAATAAGTTGAATTTATTTATTTATTTATTTATTTTATTTTTTTTCACTTTTTAATCTCTTTTACAAAAGTTTACTTATTTTACAAAATCATCCTACTTTCAATCACTTGTTTGTCATGAGCTCTTTAGTGAGTTATTGTAGCTCCTTTTTGGCATTGGCTGTGTATTTACTGTGTACTTTTTAATATATAAAATAGGAACACACACTGACCCACACAGTGTCATGTGACACTGTGACATAGGCTTTCCCATGATGCATTGGGGTGCAGTTGAATTTTTAAATTTGATTAATATTTGAGGAATTGTGTATGAAGGATTTTTTCTAAGGTATTGTGGTGTTAGTTTGTGGTGAAATAGATGTTTTAGGGTTGTTGTTTTGCGTTTTTGGGCGTTTTTGGGTCATTCTGAGCAGTCACCATGAAGAAGTAAAGCGTGCTGGGACCATGCTTTAAAAGGCCCCCGTCTCCCAGGCTCTAATGTATTGGCTCTGTAGTCATTACTAAACACTGGGAAACTGCTACTTGTCTAAAGTATGTGATATCAAAAACACAAGGGAAATCTAATGGGAAAAACTGGGTCTTCTGGGAAATAAGTCGAATTTATTTATTTATTTATTTTTTTTTTTTTTTCACTTTTTAATCTCTTTTACAAAAGTTTACTTATTTTTCAAAATCTTCCTACTTTCAATCACTTGTTTGTCATGAGCTCTTTAGTGAGTTATTGTAGCTCCTTTTTGGCATTGGCTGTGTAATTACTGTGTACTTTTTAATATATAAAATAGGAACACACACTGACCCACACAGTGTCATGTGACACTGTGACATAGGCTTTCCCATGATGCATTGGGGTGCAGTTGAATTTTTAAATTTGATTAATATTTGAGGAATTGTGTATGAAGGATTTTTTCTAAGGTATTGTGGTGTTAGTTTGTGGTGAAATAGATGTTTTAGGGTTGTTGTTTTGCGTTTTTGGGCGTTTTTGGGTCATTCTGAGCAGTCACCATGAAGAAGTAAAACGTGCTGGGACCATGCTTTAAAAGGCCCCCGTCTCCCAGGCTCTAATGTATTGGCTCTGTAGTCATTACTAAACACTGGGAAACTGCTACTTGTCTAAAGTATGTGATATCAAAAACACAAGGGAAATCTAATGGGAAAAACTGGGTCTTCTGGGAAATAAGTCGAATTTATTTATTTATTTATTTTTTTTTTTTTTTCACTTTTTAATCTCTTTTACAAAAGTTTACTTATTTTTCAAAATCTTCCTACTTTCAATCACTTGTTTGTCATGAGCTCTTTAGTGAGTTATTGTAGCTCCTTTTTGGCATTGGCTGTGTATTTACTGTGTACTTTTTAATATATAAAATAGGAACACACACTGACCCACACAGTGTCATGTGACACTGTGACATAGGCTTTCCCATGATGCATTGGGGTGCAGTTGAATTTTTAAATTTGATTAATATTTGAGGAATTGTGTATGAAGGATTTTTTCTAAGGTATTGTGGTGTTAGTTTGTGGTGAAATAGATGTTTTAGGGTTGTTGTTTTGCGTTTTTGGGCGTTTTTGGGTCATTCTGAGCAGTCACCATGAAGAAGTAAAGCGTGCTGGGACCATGCTTTAAAAGGCCCCCGTCTCCCAGGCTCTAATGTATTGGCTCTGTAGTCATTACTAAACACTGGGAAACTGCTACTTGTCTAAAGTATGTGATATCAAAAACACAAGGGAAATCTAATGGGAAAAACTGGGTCTCCAGGGAAATAAGTCGAATTTATTTATTTATTTATTTATTTTTTTTTCACTTTTTAATCTCTTTTTCAAAAGTTTACTTATTTTACAAAATCATCCTACTTTCAATCACTTGTTTGTCATGAGCTCTTTAGTGAGTTATTGTAGCTCCTTTTTGGCATTGGCTGTGTATTTACTGTGTACTTTTTAATATATAAAATAGGAACACACACTGACCCACACAGTGTCATGTGACACTGTGACATAGGCTTTCCCATGATGCATTGGGGTGCAGTTGAATTTTTAAATTTGATTAATATTTGAGGAATTGTGTATGAAGGATTTTTTCTAAGGTATTGTGGTGTTAGTTTGTGGTGAAATAGATGTTTTAGGGTTGTTGTTTTGCGTTTTTGGGCGTTTTTGGGTCATTCTGAGCAGTCACCATGAAGAAGTAAAACGTGCTGGGACCATGCTTTAAAAGGCCCCCGTCTCCCAGGCTCTAATGTATTGGCTCTGTAGTCATTACTAAACACTGGGAAACTGCTACTTGTCTAAAGTATGTGATATCAAAAACACAAGGGAAATCTAATGGGAAAAACTGGGTCTTCAGGGAAATAAGTTGAATTTATTTATTATTTTTTTTTTTTTCACTTTTTAATCTCTTTTACAAAAGTTTACTTATTTTACAAAATCATCCTACTTTCAATCACTTGTTTGTCATGAGCTCTTTAGTGAGTTATTGTAGCTCCTTTTTGGCATTGGCTGTGTATTTACTGTGTACTTTTTAATATATAAAATAGGAACACACACTGACCCACACAGTGTCATGTGACACTGTGACATAGGCTTTCCCATGATGCATTGGGGTGCAGTTGAATTTTTAAATTTGATTAATATTTGAGGAATTGTGTATGAAGGATTTTTTCTAAGGTATTGTGGTGTTAGTTTGTGGTGAAATAGATGTTTTAGGGTTGTTGTTTTGCGTTTTTGGGCGTTTTTGGGTCATTGTGAGCAGTCACCATGAAGAAGTAAAGCGTGCTGGGACCATGCTTTAAAAGGCCCCCGTCTCCCAGGCTCTAATGTATTGGCTCTGTAGTCATTACTAAACACTGGGAAACTGCTACTTGTCTAAAGTATGTGATATCAAAAACACAAGGGAAATCTAATGGGAAAAACTGGGTCTTCTGGGAAATAAGTCGAATTTATTTATTTATTTATTATTTTTTTTTTTTTCACTTTTTAATCTCTTTTACAAAAGTTTACTTATTTTTCAAAATCTTCCTACTTTCAATCACTTGTTTGTCATGAGCTCTTTAGTGAGTTATTGTAGCTCCTTTTTGGCATTGGCTGTGTATTTACTGTGTACTTTTTAATATATAAAATAGGAACACACACTGACCCACACAGTGTCATGTGACACTGTGACATAGGCTTTCCCATGATGCATTGGGGTGCAGTTGAATTTTTAAATTTGATTAATATTTGAGGAATTGTGTATGAAGGATTTTTTCTAAGGTATTGTGGTGTTAGTTTGTGGTGAAATAGATGTTTTAGGGTTGTTGTTTTGCGTTTTTGGGCGTTTTTGGGTCATTCTGAGCAGTCACCATGAAGAAGTAAAGCGTGCTGGGACCATGCTTTAAAAGGCCCCCGTCTCCCAGGCTCTAATGTATTGGCTCTGTAGTCATTACTAAACACTGGGAAACTGCTACTTGTCTAAAGTATGTGATATCAAAAACACAAGGGAAATCTAATGGGAAAAACTGGGTCTTCAGGGAAATAAGTCGAATTTATTTATTTATTTATTATTTTTTTTTCACTTTTTAATCTCTTTTTCAAAAGTTTACTTATTTTACAAAATCATCCTACTTTCAATCACTTGTTTGTCATGAGCTCTTTAGTGAGTTATTGTAGCTCCTTTTTGGCATTGGCTGTGTATTTACTGTGTACTTTTTAATATATAAAATAGGAACACACACTGACCCACACAGTGTCATGTGACACTGTGACATAGGCTTTCCCATGATGCATTGGGGTGCAGTTGAATTTTTAAATTTGATTAATATTTGAGGAATTGTGTATGAAGGATTTTTTCTAAGGTATTGTGGTGTTAGTTTGTGGTGAAATAGATGTTTTAGGGTTGTTGTTTTGCGTTTTTGGGCGTTTTTGGGTCATTCTGAGCAGTCACCATGAAGAAGTAAAGCGTGCTGGGACCATGCTTTAAAAGGCCCCCGTCTCCCAGGCTCTAATGTATTGGCTCTGTAGTCATTACTAAACACTGGGAAACTGCTACTTGTCTAAAGTATGTGATATCAAAAACACAAGGGAAATCTAATGGGAAAAACTGGGTCTTCTGGGAAATAAGTCGAATTTATTTATTTATTTATTATTTTTTTTTTTTTCACTTTTTAATCTCTTTTACAAAAGTTTACTTATTTTTCAAAATCTTCCTACTTTCAATCACTTGTTTGTCATGAGCTCTTTAGTGAGTTATTGTAGCTCCTTTTTGGCATTGGCTGTGTATTTACTGTGTACTTTTTAATATATAAAATAGGAACACACACTGACCCACACAGTGTCATGTGACACTGTGACATAGGCTTTCCCATGATGCATTGGGGTGCAGTTGAATTTTTAAATTTGATTAATATTTGAGGAATTGTGTATGAAGGATTTTTTCTAAGGTATTGTGGTGTTAGTTTGTGGTGAAATAGATGTTTTAGGGTTGTTGTTTTGCGTTTTTGGGCGTTTTTGGGTCATTCTGAGCAGTCACCATGAAGAAGTAAAGCGTGCTGGGACCATGCTTTAAAAGGCCCCCGTCTCCCAGGCTCTAATGTATTGGCTCTGTAGTCATTACTAAACACTGGGAAACTGCTACTTGTCTAAAGTATGTGATATCAAAAACACAAGGGAAATCTAATGGGAAAAACTGGGTCTTCAGGGAAATAAGTCGAATTTATTTATTTATTTATTATTTTTTTTTCACTTTTTAATCTCTTTTTCAAAAGTTTACTTATTTTACAAAATCATCCTACTTTCAATCACTTGTTTGTCATGAGCTCTTTAGTGAGTTATTGTAGCTCCTTTTTGGCATTGGCTGTGTATTTACTGTGTACTTTTTAATATATAAAATAGGAACACACACTGACCCACACAGTGTCATGTGACACTGTGACATAGGCTTTCCCATGATGCATTGGGGTGCAGTTGAATTTTTAAATTTGATTAATATTTGAGGAATTGTGTATGAAGGATTTTTTCTAAGGTATTGTGGTGTTAGTTTGTGGTGAAATAGATGTTTTAGGGTTGTTGTTTTGCGTTTTTGGGCGTTTTCGGTCATTCTGAGCAGTCACCATGAAGAAGTAAAGCGTGCTGGGACCATGCTTTAAAAGGCCCCCGTCTCCCAGGCTCTAATGTATTGGCTCTGTAGTCATTACTAAACACTGGGAAACTGCTACTTGTCTAAAGTATGTGATATCAAAAACACAAGGGAAATCTAATGGGAAAAACTGGGTCTTCAGGGAAATAAGTCGAATTTATTTATTTATTTATTATTTTTTTTTTCACTTTTTAATCTCTTTTTCAAAAGTTTACTTATTTTACAAAATCATCCTACTTTCAATCACTTGTTTGTCATGAGCTCTTTAGTGAGTTATTGTAGCTCCTTTTTGGCATTGGCTGTGTATTTACTGTGTACTTTTTAATATATAAAATAGGAACACACACTGACCCACACAGTGTCATGTGACACTGTGACATAGGCTTTCCCATGATGCATTGGGGTGCAGTTGAATTTTTAAATTTGATTAATATTTGAGGAATTGTGTATGAAGGATTTTTTCTAAGGTATTTTGGTGTTAGTTTGTGGTGAAATAGATGTTTTAGGGTTGTTGTTTTGCGTTTTTGGGTCATTCTGAGCAGTCACCATGAAGAAGTAAAGCGTGCTGGGACCATGCTTTAAAAGGCCCCCGTCTCCCAGGCTCTAATGTATTGGCTCTGTAGTCATTACTAAACACTGGGAAACTGCTACTTGTCTAAAGTATGTGATATCAAAAACACAAGGGAAATCTAATGGGAAAAACTGGGTCTTCAGGGAAATAAGTCGAATTTATTTATTTATTTATTTTTTTTTTTTTCACTTTTTAATCTCTTTTTCAAAAGTTTACTTATTTTACAAAATCATCCTACTTTCAATCACTTGTTTGTCATGAGCTATTTAGTGAGTTATTGTAGCTCCTTTTTGGCATTGGCTGTGTATTTACTGTGTACTTTTTAATATATAAAATAGGAACACACACTGACCCACACAGTGTCATGTGACACTGTGACATAGGCTTTCCCATGATGCATTGGGGTGCAGTTGAATTTTTAAATTTGATTAATATTTGAGGAATTGTGTATGAAGGATTTTTTCTAAGGTATTGTGGTGTTAGTTTGTGGTGAAATAGATGTTTTAGGGTTGTTGTTTTGCGTTTTTGGGCGTTTTTGGGTCATTCTGAGCAGTCACCATGAAGAAGTAAAGCGTGCTGGGACCATGCTTTAAAAGGCCCCCGTCTCCCAGGCTCTAATGTATTGGCTCTGTAGTCATTACTAAACACTGGGAAACTGCTACTTGTCTAAAGTATGTGATATCAAAAACACAAGGGAAATCTAATGGGAAAAACTGGGTCTTCAGGGAAATAAGTCGAATTTATTTATTTATTTATTATTTTTTTTTTCACTTTTTAATCTCTTTTTCAAAAGTTTACTTATTTTACAAAATCATCCTACTTTCAATCACTTGTTTGTCATGAGCTCTTTAGTGAGTTATTGTAGCTCCTTTTTGGCATTGGCTGTGTATTTACTGTGTACTTTTTAATATATAAAATAGGAACACACACTGACCCACACAGTGTCATGTGACACTGTGACATAGGCTTTCCCATGATGCATTGGGGTGCAGTTGAATTTTTAAATTTGATTAATATTTGAGGAATTGTGTATGAAGGATTTTTTCTAAGGTATTTTGGTGTTAGTTTGTGGTGAAATAGATGTTTTAGGGTTGTTGTTTTGCGTTTTTGGGTCATTTTGAGCAGTCACCATGAAGAAGTAAAGCGTGCTGGGACCATGCTTTAAAAGGCCCCCGTCTCCCAGGCTCTAATGTATTGGCTCTGTAGTCATTACTAAACACTGGGAAACTGCTACTTGTCTAAAGTATGTGATATCAAAAACACAAGGGAAATCTAATGGGAAAAACTGGGTCTCCAGGGAAATAAGTCGAATTTATTTATTTATTTATTATTTTTTTTTTCACTTTTTAATCTCTTTTTCAAAAGTTTACTTATTTTACAAAATCATCCTACTTTCAATCACTTGTTTGTCATGAGCTCTTTAGTGAGTTATTGTAGCTCCTTTTTGGCATTGGCTGTGTATTTACTGTGTACTTTTTAATATATAAAATAGGAACACACACTGACCCACACAGTGTCATGTGACACTGTGACATAGGCTTTCCCATGATGCATTGGGGTGCAGTTGAATTTTTAAATTTGATTAATATTTGAGGAATTGTGTATGAAGGATTTTTTCTAAGGTATTGTGGTGTTAGTTTGTGGTGAAATAGATGTTTTAGGGTTGTTGTTTTGCGTTTTTGGGTCATTCTGAGCAGTCACCATGAAGAAGTAAAGCGTGCTGGGACCATGCTTTAAAAGGCCCCCGTCTCCCAGGCTCTAATGTATTGGCTCTGTAGTCATTACTAAACACTGGGAAACTGCTACTTGTCTAAAGTATGTGATATCAAAAACACAAGGGAAATCTAATGGGAAAAACTGGGTCTTCTGGGAAATAAGTCGAATTTATTTATTTATTTATTATTTTTATTTTTTTTCACTTTTTAATCTCTTTTACAAAAGTTTACTTATTTTTCAAAATCTTCCTACTTTCAATCACTTGTTTGTCATGAGCTCTTTAGTGAGTTATTGTAGCTCCTTTTTGGCATTGGCTGTGTATTTACTGTGTACTTTTTAATATATAAAATAGGAACACACACTGACCCACACAGTGTCATGTGACACTGTGACATAGGCTTTCCCATGATGCATTGGGGTGCAGTTGAATTTTTAAATTTGATTAATATTTGAGGAATTGTGTATGAAGGATTTTTTCTAAGGTATTGTGGTGTTAGTTTGTGGTGAAATAGATGTTTTAGGGTTGTTGTTTTGCGTTTTTGGGCGTTTTTGGGTCATTCTGAGCAGTCACCATGAAGAAGTAAAGCGTGCTGGGACCATGCTTTAAAAGGCCCCCGTCTCCCAGGCTCTAATGTATTGGCTCTGTAGTCATTACTAAACACTGGGAAACTGCTACTTGTCTAAAGTATGTGATATCAAAAACACAAGGGAAATCTAATGGGAAAAACTGGGTCTTCAGGGAAATAAGTCGAATTTATTTATTTATTTATTATTTTTTTTTTTCACTTTTTAATCTCTTTTTCAAAAGTTTACTTATTTTACAAAATCATCCTACTTTCAATCACTTGTTTGTCATGAGCTCTTTAGTGAGTTATTGTAGCTCCTTTTTGGCATTGGCTGTGTATTTACTGTGTACTTTTTAATATATAAAATAGGAACACACACTGACCCACACAGTGTCATGTGACACTGTGACATAGGCTTTCCCATGATGCATTGGGGTGCAGTTGAATTTTTAAATTTGATTAATATTTGAGGAATTGTGTATGAAGGATTTTTTCTAAGGTATTGTGGTGTTAGTTTGTGGTGAAATAGATGTTTTAGGGTTGTTGTTTTGCGTTTTTTGGTCATTCTGAGCAGTCACCATGAAGAAGTAAAGCGTGCTGGGACCATGCTTTTAAAAGGCCCCCGTCTCCCAGGCTCTAATGTATTGGCTCTGTAGTCATTACTAAACACTGGGAAACTGCTACTTGTCTAAAGTATGTGATATCAAAAACACAAGGGAAATCTAATGGGAAAAACTGGGTCTTCAGGGAAATAAGTCGAATTTATTTATTTATTTATTATTTTTTTTTTCACTTTTTAATCTCTTTTTCAAAAGTTTACTTATTTTACAAAATCATCCTACTTTCAATCACTTGTTTGTCATGAGCTCTTTAGTGAGTTATTGTAGCTCCTTTTTGGCATTGGCTGTGTATTTACTGTGTACTTTTTAATATATAAAATAGGAACACACACTGACCCACACAGTGTCATGTGACACTGTGACATAGGCTTTCCCATGATGCATTGGGGTGCAGTTGAATTTTTAAATTTGATTAATATTTGAGGAATTGTGTATGAAGGATTTTTTCTAAGGTATTGTGGTGTTAGTTTGTGGTGAAATAGATGTTTTAGGGTTGTTGTTTTGCGTTTTTGGGCGTTTTTGGGTCATTCTGAGCAGTCACCATGAAGAAGTAAAGCGTGCTGGGACCATGCTTTAAAAGGCCCCCGTCTCCCAGGCTCTAATGTATTGGCTCTGTAGTCATTACTAAACACTGGGAAACTGCTACTTGTCTAAAGTATGTGATATCAAAAACACAAGGGAAATCTAATGGGAAAAACTGGGTCTTCTGTGAAATAAGTTGAATTTATTTATTTATTTATTATTTTTTTTTTTTTTTCACTTTTTAATCTCTTTTACAAAAGTTTACTTATTTTACAAAATCATCCTACTTTCAATCACTTGTTTGTCATGAGCTCTTTAGTGAGTTATTGTAGCTCCTTTTTGGCATTGGCTGTGTATTTACTGTGTACTTTTTAATATATAAAATAGGAACACACACTGACCCACACAGTGTCATGTGACACTGTGACATAGGCTTTCCCATGATGCATTGGGGTGCAGTTGAATTTTTAAATTTGATTAATATTTGAGGAATTGTGTATGAAGGATTTTTTCTAAGGTATTGTGGTGTTAGTTTGTGGTGAAATAGATGTTTTAGGGTTGTTGTTTTGCGTTTTTGGGCGTTTTTGGGTCATTCTGAGCAGTCACCATGAAGAAGTAAAGCGTGCTGGGACCATGCTTTAAAAGGCCCCCGTCTCCCAGGCTCTAATGTATTGGCTCTGTAGTCATTACTAAACACTGGGAAACTGCTACTTGTCTAAAGTATGTGATATCAAAAACACAAGGGAAATCTAATGGGAAAAACTGGGTCTTCTGTGAAATAAGTTGAATTTATTTATTTATTTATTATTTTTTTTTTTTTTTCACTTTTTAATCTCTTTTACAAAAGTTTACTTATTTTACAAAATCATCCTACTTTCAATCACTTGTTTGTCATGAGCTCTTTAGTGAGTTATTGTAGCTCCTTTTTGGCATTGGCTGTGTATTTACTGTGTACTTTTTAATATATAAAATAGGAACACACACTGACCCACACAGTGTCATGTGACACTGTGACATAGGCTTTCCCATGATGCATTGGGGTGCAGTTGAATTTTTAAATTTGATTAATATTTGAGGAATTGTGTATGAAGGATTTTTTCTAAGGTATTGTGGTGTTAGTTTGTGGTGAAATAGATGTTTTAGGGTTGTTGTTTTGCGTTTTTGGGCGTTTTTGGGTCATTCTGAGCAGTCACCATGAAGAAGTAAAGCGTGCTGGGACCATGCTTTAAAAGGCCCCCGTCTCCCAGGCTCTAATGTATTGGCTCTGTAGTCATTACTAAACACTGGGAAACTGCTACTTGTCTAAAGTATGTGATATCAAAAACACAAGGGAAATCTAATGGGAAAAACTGGGTCTTCAGGGAAATAAGTCGAATTTATTTATTTATTTATTTTTTTTTTTTTCACTTTTTAATCTCTTTTTCAAAAGTTTACTTATTTTACAAAATCATCCTACTTTCAATCACTTGTTTGTCATGAGCTCTTTAGTGAGTTATTGTAGCTCCTTTTTGGCATTGGCTGTGTATTTACTGTGTACTTTTTAATATATAAAATAGGAACACACACTGACCCACACAGTGTCATGTGACACTGTGACATAGGCTTTCCCATGATGCATTGGGGTGCAGTTGAATTTTTAAATTTGATTAATATTTGAGGAATTGTGTATGAAGGATTTTTTCTAAGGTATTGTGGTGTTAGTTTGTGGTGAAATAGATGTTTTAGGGGTTGTTGTTTTGCGTTTTTGGGTCATTCTGAGCAGTCACCATGAAGAAGTAAAGCGTGCTGGGACCATGCTTTTAAAAGGCCCCCGTCTCCCAGGCTCTAATGTATTGGCTCTGTAGTCATTACTAAACACTGGGAAACTGCTACTTGTCTAAAGTATGTGATATCAAAAACACAAGGGAAATCTAATGGGAAAAACTGGGTCTTCTGGGAAATAAGTTGAATTTATTTATTTATTTATTATTATTTTTTTTTTTTCACTTTTTAATCTCTTTTACAAAAGTTTACTTATTTTACAAAATCATCCTACTTTCAATCACTTGTTTGTCATGAGCTCTTTAGTGAGTTATTGTAGCTCCTTTTTGGCATTGGCTGTGTATTTACTGTGTACTTTTTAATATATAAAATAGGAACACACACTGACCCACACAGTGTCATGTGACACTGTGACATAGGCTTTCCCATGATGCATTGGGGTGCAGTTGAATTTTTAAATTTGATTAATATTTGAGGAATTGTGTATGAAGGATTTTTTCTAAGGTATTGTGGTGTTAGTTTGTGGTGAAATAGATGTTTTAGGGTTGTTGTTTTGCGTTTTTGGGTCATTCTGAGCAGTCACCATGAAGAAGTAAAGCGTGCTGGGACCATGCTTTAAAAGGCCCCCGTCTCCCAGGCTCTAATGTATTGGCTCTGTAGTCATTACTAAACACTGGGAAACTGCTACTTGTCTAAAGTATGTGATATCAAAAACACAAGGGAAATCTAATGGGAAAAACTGGGTCTTCAGGGAAATAAGTCGAATTTATTTATTTATTTATTAATTTTTTTTCACTTTTTAATCTCTTTTTCAAAAATTTACTTATTTTACAAAATCATCCTACTTTCAATCACTTGTTTGTCATGAGCTCTTTAGTGAGTTATTGTAGCTCCTTTTTGGCATTGGCTGTGTATTTACTGTGTACTTTTTAATATATAAAATAGGAACACACACTGACCCACACAGTGTCATGTGACACTGTGACATAGGCTTTCCCATGATGCATTGGGGTGCAGTTGAATTTTTAAATTTGATTAATATTTGAGGAATTGTGTATGAAGGATTTTTTCTAAGGTATTGTGGTGTTAGTTTGTGGTGAAATAGATGTTTTAGGGTTGTTGTTTTGCGTTTTTGGGCGTTTTTGGGTCATTCTGAGCAGTCACCATGAAGAAGTAAAGCGTGCTGGGACCATGCTTTAAAAGGCCCCCGTCTCCCAGGCTCTAATGTATTGGCTCTGTAGTCATTACTAAACACTGGGAAACTGCTACTTGTCTAAAGTATGTGATATCAAAAACACAAGGGAAATCTAATGGGAAAAACTGGGTCTTCAGGGAAATAAGTCGAATTTATTTATTTATTTATTATTTTTTTTTTCACTTTTTAATCTCTTTTTCAAAAGTTTACTTATTTTACAAAATCATCCTACTTTCAATCACTTGTTTGTCATGAGCTCTTTAGTGAGTTATTGTAGCTCCTTTTTGGCATTGGCTGTGTATTTACTGTGTACTTTTTAATATATAAAATAGGAACACACACTGACCCACACAGTGTCATGTGACACTGTGACATAGGCTTTCCCATGATGCATTGGGGTGCAGTTGAATTTTTAAATTTGATTAATATTTGAGGAATTGTGTATGAAGGATTTTTTCTAAGGTATTGTGGTGTTAGTTTGTGGTGAAATAGATGTTTTAGGGTTGTTGTTTTGCGTTTTTGGGCGTTTTTGGGTCATTCTGAGCAGTCACCATGAAGAAGTAAAGCGTGCTGGGACCATGCTTTAAAAGGCCCCCGTCTCCCAGGCTCTAATGTATTGGCTCTGTAGTCATTACTAAACACTGGGAAACTGCTACTTGTCTAAAGTATGTGATATCAAAAACACAAGGGAAATCTAATGGGAAAAACTGGGTCTTCAGGGAAATAAGTCGAATTTATTTATTTATTTATTATTTTTTTTTTCACTTTTTAATCTCTTTTTCAAAAGTTTACTTATTTTACAAAATCATCCTACTTTCAATCACTTGTTTGTCATGAGCTCTTTAGTGAGTTATTGTAGCTCCTTTTTGGCATTGGCTGTGTATTTACTGTGTACTTTTTAATATATAAAATAGGAACACACACTGACCCACACAGTGTCATGTGACACTGTGACATAGGCTTTCCCATGATGCATTGGGGTGCAGTTGAATTTTTAAATTTGATTAATATTTGAGGAATTGTGTATGAAGGATTTTTTCTAAGGTATTGTGGTGTTAGTTTGTGGTGAAATAGATGTTTTAGGGTTGTTGTTTTGCGTTTTTGGGCGTTTTTGGGTCATTCTGAGCAGTCACCATGAAGAAGTAAAGCGTGCTGGGACCATGCTTTAAAAGGCCCCCGTCTCCCAGGCTCTAATGTATTGGCTCTGTAGTCATTACTAAACACTGGGAAACTGCTACTTGTCTAAAGTATGTGATATCAAAAACACAAGGGAAATCTAATGGGAAAAACTGGGTCTTCTGGGAAATAAGTTGAATTTATTTATTTATTTATTATTATTTTTTTTTTTTCACTTTTTAATCTCTTTTACAAAAGTTTACTTATTTTACAAAATCATCCTACTTTCAATCACTTGTTTGTCATGAGCTCTTTAGTGAGTTATTGTAGCTCCTTTTTGGCATTGGCTGTGTATTTACTGTGTACTTTTTAATATATAAAATAGGAACACACACTGACCCACACAGTGTCATGTGACACTGTGACATAGGCTTTCCCATGATGCATTGGGGTGCAGTTGAATTTTTAAATTTGATTAATATTTGAGGAATTGTGTATGAAGGATTTTTTCTAAGGTATTGTGGTGTTAGTTTGTGGTGAAATAGATGTTTTAGGGTTGTTGTTTTGCGTTTTTGGGCGTTTTTGGGTCATTCTGAGCAGTCACCATGAAGAAGTAAAGCGTGCTGGGACCATGCTTTAAAAGGCCCCCGTCTCCCAGGCTCTAATGTATTGGCTCTGTAGTCATTACTAAACACTGGGAAACTGCTACTTGTCTAAAGTATGTGATATCAAAAACACAAGGGAAATCTAATGGGAAAAACTGGGTCTTCAGGGAAATAAGTCGAATTTATTTATTTATTTATTATTTTTTTTTTCACTTTTTAATCTCTTTTTCAAAAGTTTACTTATTTTACAAAATCATCCTACTTTCAATCACTTGTTTGTCATGAGCTCTTTAGTGAGTTATTGTAGCTCCTTTTTGGCATTGGCTGTGTATTTACTGTGTACTTTTTAATATATAAAATAGGAACACACACTGACCCACACAGTGTCATGTGACACTGTGACATAGGCTTTCCCATGATGCATTGGGGTGCAGTTGAATTTTTAAATTTGATTAATATTTGAGGAATTGTGTATGAAGGATTTTTTCTAAGGTATTGTGGTGTTAGTTTGTGGTGAAATAGATGTTTTAGGGTTGTTGTTTTGCGTTTTTGGGCGTTTTTGGGTCATTCTGAGCAGTCACCATGAAGAAGTAAAGCGTGCTGGGACCATGCTTTAAAAGGCCCCCGTCTCCCAGGCTCTAATGTATTGGCTCTGTAGTCATTACTAAACACTGGGAAACTGCTACTTGTCTAAAGTATGTGATATCAAAAACACAAGGGAAATCTAATGGGAAAAACTGGGTCTTCTGGGAAATAAGTTGAATTTATTTATTTATTTATTATTTTTTTTTTTTTTTCACTTTTTAATCTCTTTTACAAAAGTTTACTTATTTTACAAAATCATCCTACTTTCAATCACTTGTTTGTCATGAGCTCTTTAGTGAGTTATTGTAGCTCCTTTTTGGCATTGGCTGTGTATTTACTGTGTACTTTTTAATATATAAAATAGGAACACACACTGACCCACACAGTGTCATGTGACACTGTGACATAGGCTTTCCCATGATGCATTGGGGTGCAGTTGAATTTTTAAATTTGATTAATATTTGAGGAATTGTGTATGAAGGATTTTTTCTAAGGTATTGTGGTGTTAGTTTGTGGTGAAATAGATGTTTTAGGGTTGTTGTTTTGCGTTTTTGGGCGTTTTTGGGTCATTCTGAGCAGTCACCATGAAGAAGTAAAGCGTGCTGGGACCATGCTTTAAAAGGCCCCCGTCTCCCAGGCTCTAATGTATTGGCTCTGTAGTCATTACTAAACACTGGGAAACTGCTACTTGTCTAAAGTATGTGATATCAAAAACACAAGGGAAATCTAATGGGAAAAACTGGGTCTTCAGGGAAATAAGTCGAATTTATTTATTTATTTATTAATTTTTTTTCACTTTTTAATCTCTTTTTCAAAAATTTACTTATTTTACAAAATCATCCTACTTTCAATCACTTGTTTGTCATGAGCTCTTTAGTGAGTTATTGTAGCTCCTTTTTGGCATTGGCTGTGTATTTACTGTGTACTTTTTAATATATAAAATAGGAACACACACTGACCCACACAGTGTCATGTGACACTGTGACATAGGCTTTCCCATGATGCATTGGGGTGCAGTTGAATTTTTAAATTTGATTAATATTTGAGGAATTGTGTATGAAGGATTTTTTCTAAGGTATTGTGGTGTTAGTTTGTGGTGAAATAGATGTTTTAGGGTTGTTGTTTTGCGTTTTTGGGCGTTTTTGGGTCATTCTGAGCAGTCACCATGAAGAAGTAAAGCGTGCTGGGACCATGCTTTAAAAGGCCCCCGTCTCCCAGGCTCTAATGTATTGGCTCTGTAGTCATTACTAAACACTGGGAAACTGCTACTTGTCTAAAGTATGTGATATCAAAAACACAAGGGAAATCTAATGGGAAAAACTGGGTCTTCAGGGAAATAAGTCGAATTTATTTATTTATTTATTATTTTTTTTTTCACTTTTTAATCTCTTTTTCAAAAGTTTACTTATTTTACAAAATCATCCTACTTTCAATCACTTGTTTGTCATGAGCTCTTTAGTGAGTTATTGTAGCTCCTTTTTGGCATTGGCTGTGTATTTACTGTGTACTTTTTAATATATAAAATAGGAACACACACTGACCCACACAGTGTCATGTGACACTGTGACATAGGCTTTCCCATGATGCATTGGGGTGCAGTTGAATTTTTAAATTTGATTAATATTTGAGGAATTGTGTATGAAGGATTTTTTCTAAGGTATTGTGGTGTTAGTTTGTGGTGAAATAGATGTTTTAGGGTTGTTGTTTTGCGTTTTTGGGCGTTTTTGGGTCATTATGAGCAGTCACCATGAAGAAGTAAAACGTGCTGGGACCATGCTTTAAAAGGCCCCCGTCTCCCAGGCTCTAATGTATTGGCTCTGTAGTCATTACTAAACACTGGGAAACTGCTACTTGTCTAAAGTATGTGATATCAAAAACACAAGGGAAATCTAATGGGAAAAACTGGGTCTTCTGGAAAATAAGTCGAATTTATTTATTTATTTATTTTTTTTTTTTTTTTCACTTTTTAATCTCTTTTACAAAAGTTTACTTATTTTACAAAATCATCCTACTTTCAATCACTTGTTTGTCATGAGCTCTTTAGTGAGTTATTGTAGCTCCTTTTTGGCATTGGCTGTGTATTTACTGTGTACTTTTTAATATATAAAATAGGAACACACACTGACCCACACAGTGTCATGTGACACTGTGACATAGGCTTTCCCATGATGCATTGGGGTGCAGTTGAATTTTTAAATTTGATTAATATTTGAGGAATTGTGTATGAAGGATTTTTTCTAAGGTATTGTGGTGTTAGTTTGTGGTGAAATAGATGTTTTAGGGTTGTTGTTTTGCGTTTTTGGGCGTTTTTGGGTCATTCTGAGCAGTCACCATGAAGAAGTAAAGCGTGCTGGGACCATGCTTTAAAAGGCCCCCGTCTCCCAGGCTCTAATGTATTGGCTCTGTAGTCATTACTAAACACTGGGAAACTGCTACTTGTCTAAAGTATGTGATATCAAAAACACAAGGGAAATCTAATGGGAAAGACTGGGTCTTCAGGGAAATAAGTCGAATTTATTTATTTATTTATTATTTTTTTTCACTTTTTAATCTCTTTTTCAAAAGTTTACTTATTTTACAAAATCATCCTACTTTCAATCACTTGTTTGTCATGAGCTCTTTAGTGAGTTATTGTAGCTCCTTTTTGGCATTGGCTGTGTATTTACTGTGTACTTTTTAATATATAAAATAGGAACACACACTGACCCACACAGTGTCATGTGACACTGTGACATAGGCTTTCCCATGATGCATTGGGGTGCAGTTGAATTTTTAAATTTGATTAATATTTGAGGAATTGTGTATGAAGGATTTTTTCTAAGGTATTGTGGTGTTAGTTTGTGGTGAAATAGATGTTTTAGGGTTGTTGTTTTGCGTTTTTGGGCGTTTTTGGGTCATTCTGAGCAGTCACCATGAAGAAGTAAAGCGTGCTGGGACCATGCTTTAAAAGGCCCCCGTCTCCCAGGCTCTAATGTATTGTCTCTGTAGTCATTACTAAACACTGGGAAACTGCTACTTGTCTAAAGTATGTGATATCAAAAACACAAGGGAAATCTAATGGGAAAAACTGGGTCTTCTGGGAAATAAGTCGAATTTATTTATTTATTTATTATTTTTTTTTTTTTCACTTTTTAATCTCTTTTACAAAAGTTTACTTATTTTTCAAAATCTTCCTACTTTCAATCACTTGTTTGTCATGAGCTCTTTAGTGAGTTATTGTAGCTCCTTTTTGGCATTGGCTGTGTATTTACTGTGTACTTTTTAATATATAAAATAGGAACACACACTGACCCACACAGTGTCATGTGACACTGTGACATAGGCTTTCCCATGATGCATTGGGGTGCAGTTGAATTTTTAAATTTGATTAATATTTGAGGAATTGTGTATGAAGGATTTTTTCTAAGGTATTGTGGTGTTAGTTTGTGGTGAAATAGATGTTTTAGGGTTGTTGTTTTGCGTTTTTGGGCGTTTTTGGGTCATTCTGAGCAGTCACCATGAAGAAGTAAAGCGTGCTGGGACCATGCTTTAAAAGGCCCCCGTCTCCCAGGCTCTAATGTATTGGCTCTGTAGTCATTACTAAACACTGGGAAACTGCTACTTGTCTAAAGTATGTGATATCAAAAACACAAGGGAAATCTAATGGGAAAAACTGGGTCTTCAGGGAAGTAAGTCAAATTTATTTATTTATTTATTTTTTTTTTTTCACTTTTTAATCTCTTTTTCAAAAGTTTACTTATTTTACAAAATCATCCTACTTTCAATCACTTGTTTGTCATGAGCTCTTTAGTGAGTTATTGTAGCTCCTTTTTGGCATTGGCTGTGTATTTACTGTGTACTTTTTAATATATAAAATAGGAACACACACTGACCCACACAGTGTCATGTGACACTGTGACATAGGCTTTCCCATGATGCATTGGGGTGCAGTTGAATTTTTAAATTTGATTAATATTTGAGGAATTGTGTATGAAGGATTTTTTCTAAGGTATTGTGGTGTTAGTTTGTGGTGAAATAGATGTTTTAGGGTTGTTGTTTTGCGTTTTTGGGCGTTTTCGGTCATTCTGAGCAGTCACCATGAAGAAGTAAAGCGTGCTGGGACCATGCTTTAAAAGGCCCCCGTCTCCCAGGCTCTAATGTATTGGCTCTGTAGTCATTACTAAACACTGGGAAACTGCTACTTGTCTAAAGTATGTGATATCAAAAACACAAGGGAAATCTAATGGGAAAAACTGGGTCTCCAGGGAAATAAGTCGAATTTATTTATTTATTTATTATTTTTTTTTTCACTTTTTAATCTCTTTTTCAAAAGTTTACTTATTTTACAAAATCATCCTACTTTCAATCACTTGTTTGTCATGAGCTCTTTAGTGAGTTATTGTAGCTCCTTTTTGGCATTGGCTGTGTATTTACTGTGTACTTTTTAATATATAAAATAGGAACACACACTGACCCACACAGTGTCATGTGACACTGTGACATAGGCTTTCCCATGATGCATTGGGGTGCAGTTGAATTTTTAAATTTGATTAATATTTGAGGAATTGTGTATGAAGGATTTTTTCTAAGGTATTGTGGTGTTAGTTTGTGGTGAAATAGATGTTTTAGGGTTGTTGTTTTGCGTTTTTGGGCGTTTTTCGGTCATTCTGAGCAGTCACCATGAAGAAGTAAAGCGTGCTGGGACCATGCTTTAAAAGGCCCCCGTCTCCCAGGCTCTAATGTATTGGCTCTGTAGTCATTACTAAACACTGGGAAACTGTTACTTGTTTAAAGTATGTGATATCAAAAACACAAGGGAAATCTAATGGGAAAAACTGGGTCTTCTGGGAAATAAGTTGAATTTATTTATTATTATTATTTTTTTTCACTTTTTAATCTCTTTTACAAAAGTTTACTTATTTTACAAAATCATCCTACTTTCAATCACTTGTTTGTCATGAGCTCTTTAGTGAGTTATTGTAGCTCCTTTTTGGCATTGGCTGTGTATTTACTGTGTACTTTTTAATATATAAAATAGGAACACACACTGACCCACACAGTGTCATGTGACACTGTGACATAGGCTTTCCCATGATGCATTGGGGTGCAGTTGAATTTTTAAATTTGATTAATATTTGAGGAATTGTGTATGAAGGATTTTTTCTAAGGTATTGTGGTGTTAGTTTGTGGTGAAATAGATGTTTTAGGGTTGTTGTTTTGCGTTTTTCGGTCATTCTGAGCAGTCACCATGAAGAAGTAAAGCGTGCTGGGACCATGCTTTAAAAGGCCCCCGTCTCCCAGGCTCTAATGTATTGGCTCTGTAGTCATTACTAAACACTGGGAAACTGTTACTTGTCTAAAGTATGTGATATCAAAAACACAAGGGAAATCTAATGGGAAAAACTGGGTCTTCTGGGAAATAAGTCGAATTTATTTATTATTATTATTTTTTTTCACTTTTTAATCTCTTTTACAAAAGTTTACTTATTTTACAAAATCATCCTACTTTCAATCACTTGTTTGTCATGAGCTCTTTAGTGAGTTATTGTAGCTCCTTTTTGGCATTGGCTGTGTATTTACTGTGTACTTTTTAATATATAAAATAGGAACACACACTGACCCACACAGTGTCATGTGACACTGTGACATAGGCTTTCCCATGATGCATTGGGGTGCAGTTGAATTTTTAAATTTGATTAATATTTGAGGAATTGTGTATGAAGGATTTTTTCTAAGGTATTGTGGTGTTAGTTTGTGGTGAAATAGATGTTTTAGGGTTGTTGTTTTGCGTTTTTTGGTCATTGTGAGCAGTCACCATGAAGAAGTAAAGCGTGCTGGGACCATGCTTTAAAAGGCCCCCGTCTCCCAGGCTCTAATGTATTGGCTCTGTAGTCATTACTAAACACTGGGAAACTGTTACTTGTCTAAAGTATGTGATATCAAAAACACAAGGGAAATCTAATGGGAAAAACTGGGTCTTCTGGGAAATAAGTCGAATTTATTTATTTATTTATTATTATTATTTTTTTTCACTTTTTAATCTCTTTTACAAAAGTTTACTTATTTTACAAAATCATCCTACTTTCAATCACTTGTTTGTCATGAGCTCTTTAGTGAGTTATTGTAGCTCCTTTTTGGCATTGGCTGTGTATTTACTGTGTACTTTTTAATATATAAAATAGGAACACACACTGACCCACACAGTGTCATGTGACACTGTGACATAGGCTTTCCCATGATGCATTGGGGTGCAGTTGAATTTTTAAATTTGATTAATATTTGAGGAATTGTGTATGAAGGATTTTTTCTAAGGTATTGTGGTGTTAGTTTGTGGTGAAATAGATGTTTTAGGGTTGTTGTTTTGCGTTTTTGGGTCATTCTGAGCAGTCACCATGAAGAAGTAAAGCGTGCTGGGACCATGCTTTAAAAGGCCCCCGTCTCCCAGGCTCTAATGTATTGGCTCTGTAGTCATTACTAAACACTGGGAAACTGCTACTTGTCTAAAGTATGTGATATCAAAAACACAAGGGAAATCTAATGGGAAAAACTGGGTCTTCAGGGAAATAAGTCGAATTTATTTATTTATTTATTTTTTTTTTTTCACTTTTTAATCTCTTTTTCAAAAGTTTACTTATTTTACAAAATCATCCTACTTTCAATCACTTGTTTGTCATGAGCTCTTTAGTGAGTTATTGTAGCTCCTTTTTGGCATTGGCTGTGTATTTACTGTGTACTTTTTAATATATAAAATAGGAACACACACTGACCCACACAGTGTCATGTGACACTGTGACATAGGCTTTCCCATGATGCATTGGGGTGCAGTTGAATTTTTAAATTTGATTAATATTTGAGGAATTGTGTATGAAGGATTTTTTCTAAGGTATTGTGGTGTTAGTTTGTGGTGAAATAGATGTTTTAGGGTTGTTGTTTTGCGTTTTTGGGTCATTATGAGCAGTCACCATGAAGAAGTAAAGCGTGCTGGGACCATGCTTTAAAAGGCCCCCGTCTCCCAGGCTCTAATGTATTGGCTCTGTAGTCATTACTAAACACTGGGAAACTGCTACTTGTCTAAAGTATGTGATATCAAAAACACAAGGGAAATCTAATGGGAAAAACTGGGTCTTCAGGGAAATAAGTCGAATTTATTTATTTATTTATTTTTTTTTTTCACTTTTTAATCTCTTTTTCAAAAGTTTACTTATTTTACAAAATCATCCTACTTTCAATCACTTGTTTGTCATGAGCTCTTTAGTGAGTTATTGTAGCTCCTTTTTGGCATTGGCTGTGTATTTACTGTGTACTTTTTAATATATAAAATAGGAACACACACTGACCCACACAGTGTCATGTGACACTGTGACATAGGCTTTCCCATGATGCATTGGGGTGCAGTTGAATTTTTAAATTTGATTAATATTTGAGGAATTGTGTATGAAGGATTTTTTCTAAGGTATTGTGGTGTTAGTTTGTGGTGAAATAGATGTTTTAGGGTTGTTGTTTTGCGTTTTTGGGCGTTTTTGGGTCATTCTGAGCAGTCACCATGAAGAAGTAAAGCGTGCTGGGACCATGCTTTAAAAGGCCCCCGTCTCCCAGGCTCTAATGTATTGGCTCTGTAGTCATTACTAAACACTGGGAAACTGCTACTTGTCTAAAGTATGTGATGTCAAAAACACAAGGGAAATCTAATGGGAAAAACTGGGTCTTCTGGGAAATAAGTCGAATTTATTTATTATTATTATTTTTTTTCACTTTTTAATCTCTTTTACAAAAGTTTACTTATTTTACAAAATCATCCTACTTTCAATCACTTGTTTGTCATGAGCTCTTTAGTGAGTTATTGTAGCTCCTTTTTGGCATTGGCTGTGTATTTACTGTGTACTTTTTAATATATAAAATAGGAACACACACTGACCCACACAGTGTCATGTGACACTGTGACATAGGCTTTCCCATGATGCATTGGGGTGCAGTTGAATTTTTAAATTTGATTAATATTTGAGGAATTGTGTATGAAGGATTTTTTCTAAGGTATTGTGGTGTTAGTTTGTGGTGAAATAGATGTTTTAGGGTTGTTGTTTTGCGTTTTTTGGTCATTGTGAGCAGTCACCATGAAGAAGTAAAGCGTGCTGGGACCATGCTTTAAAAGGCCCCCGTCTCCCAGGCTCTAATGTATTGGCTCTGTAGTCATTACTAAACACTGGGAAACTGTTACTTGTCTAAAGTATGTGATATCAAAAACACAAGGGAAATCTAATGGGAAAAACTGGGTCTTCTGGGAAATAAGTCGAATTTATTTATTTATTTATTATTATTATTTTTTTTCACTTTTTAATCTCTTTTACAAAAGTTTACTTATTTTACAAAATCATCCTACTTTCAATCACTTGTTTGTCATGAGCTCTTTAGTGAGTTATTGTAGCTCCTTTTTGGCATTGGCTGTGTATTTACTGTGTACTTTTTAATATATAAAATAGGAACACACACTGACCCACACAGTGTCATGTGACACTGTGACATAGGCTTTCCCATGATGCATTGGGGTGCAGTTGAATTTTTAAATTTGATTAATATTTGAGGAATTGTGTATGAAGGATTTTTTCTAAGGTATTGTGGTGTTAGTTTGTGGTGAAATAGATGTTTTAGGGTTGTTGTTTTGCGTTTTTGGGTCATTCTGAGCAGTCACCATGAAGAAGTAAAGCGTGCTGGGACCATGCTTTAAAAGGCCCCCGTCTCCCAGGCTCTAATGTATTGGCTCTGTAGTCATTACTAAACACTGGGAAACTGCTACTTGTCTAAAGTATGTGATATCAAAAACACAAGGGAAATCTAATGGGAAAAACTGGGTCTTCAGGGAAATAAGTCGAATTTATTTATTTATTTATTTTTTTTTTTTCACTTTTTAATCTCTTTTTCAAAAGTTTACTTATTTTACAAAATCATCCTACTTTCAATCACTTGTTTGTCATGAGCTCTTTAGTGAGTTATTGTAGCTCCTTTTTGGCATTGGCTGTGTATTTACTGTGTACTTTTTAATATATAAAATAGGAACACACACTGACCCACACAGTGTCATGTGACACTGTGACATAGGCTTTCCCATGATGCATTGGGGTGCAGTTGAATTTTTAAATTTGATTAATATTTGAGGAATTGTGTATGAAGGATTTTTTCTAAGGTATTGTGGTGTTAGTTTGTGGTGAAATAGATGTTTTAGGGTTGTTGTTTTGCGTTTTTGGGTCATTATGAGCAGTCACCATGAAGAAGTAAAGCGTGCTGGGACCATGCTTTAAAAGGCCCCCGTCTCCCAGGCTCTAATGTATTGGCTCTGTAGTCATTACTAAACACTGGGAAACTGCTACTTGTCTAAAGTATGTGATATCAAAAACACAAGGGAAATCTAATGGGAAAAACTGGGTCTTCAGGGAAATAAGTCGAATTTATTTATTTATTTATTTTTTTTTTTCACTTTTTAATCTCTTTTTCAAAAGTTTACTTATTTTACAAAATCATCCTACTTTCAATCACTTGTTTGTCATGAGCTCTTTAGTGAGTTATTGTAGCTCCTTTTTGGCATTGGCTGTGTATTTACTGTGTACTTTTTAATATATAAAATAGGAACACACACTGACCCACACAGTGTCATGTGACACTGTGACATAGGCTTTCCCATGATGCATTGGGGTGCAGTTGAATTTTTAAATTTGATTAATATTTGAGGAATTGTGTATGAAGGATTTTTTCTAAGGTATTGTGGTGTTAGTTTGTGGTGAAATAGATGTTTTAGGGTTGTTGTTTTGCGTTTTTGGGCGTTTTTGGGTCATTCTGAGCAGTCACCATGAAGAAGTAAAGCGTGCTGGGACCATGCTTTAAAAGGCCCCCGTCTCCCAGGCTCTAATGTATTGGCTCTGTAGTCATTACTAAACACTGGGAAACTGCTACTTGTCTAAAGTATGTGATGTCAAAAACACAAGGGAAATCTAATGGGAAAAACTGGGTCTTCTGGGAAATAAGTCGAATTTATTTATTATTATTATTTTTTTTCACTTTTTAATCTCTTTTACAAAAGTTTACTTATTTTACAAAATCATCCTACTTTCAATCACTTGTTTGTCATGAGCTCTTTAGTGAGTTATTGTAGCTCCTTTTTGGCATTGGCTGTGTATTTACTGTGTACTTTTTAATATATAAAATAGGAACACACACTGACCCACACAGTGTCATGTGACACTGTGACATAGGCTTTCCCATGATGCATTGGGGTGCAGTTGAATTTTTAAATTTGATTAATATTTGAGGAATTGTGTATGAAGGATTTTTTCTAAGGTATTGTGGTGTTAGTTTGTGGTGAAATAGATGTTTTAGGGTTGTTGTTTTGCGTTTTTGGGCGTTTTTCGGTCATTCTGAGCAGTCACCATGAAGAAGTAAAGCGTGCTGGGACCATGCTTTAAAAGGCCCCCGTCTCCCAGGCTCTAATGTATTGGCTCTGTAGTCATTACTAAACACTGGGAAACTGTTACTTGTCTAAAGTATGTGATATCAAAAACACAAGGGAAATCTAATGGGAAAAACTGGGTCTTCTGGGAAATAAGTCGAATTTATTTATTTATTTATTATTATTATTTTTTTTTCACTTTTTAATCTCTTTTACAAAAGTTTACTTATTTTACAAAATCATCCTACTTTCAATCACTTGTTTGTCATGAGCTCTTTAGTGAGTTATTGTAGCTCCTTTTTGGCATTGGCTGTGTATTTACTGTGTACTTTTTAATATATAAAATAGGAACACACACTGACCCACACAGTGTCATGTGACACTGTGACATAGGCTTTCCCATGATGCATTGGGGTGCAGTTGAATTTTTAAATTTGATTAATATTTGAGGAATTGTGTATGAAGGATTTTTTCTAAGGTATTGTGGTGTTAGTTTGTGGTGAAATAGATGTTTTAGGGTTGTTGCTTTGCGTTTTTGGGTCATTCTGAGCAGTCACCATGAAGAAGTAAAGCGTGCTGGGACCATGCTTTAAAAGGCCCCCGTCTCCCAGGCTCTAATGTATTGGCTCTGTAGTCATTACTAAACACTGGGAAACTGCTACTTGTCTAAAGTATGTGATATCAAAAACACAAGGGAAATCTAATGGGAAAAACTGGGTCTTCTGGGAAATAAGTCGAATTTATTTATTTATTTATTATTATTTTTTTTTTTCACTTTTTAATCTCTTTTACAAAAGTTTACTTATTTTACAAAATCATCCTACTTTCAATCACTTGTTTGTCATGAGCTCTTTAGTGAGTTATTGTAGCTCCTTTTTGGCATTAGCTGTGTATTTACTGTGTACTTTTTAATATATAAAATAGGAACACACACTGACCCACACAGTGTCATGTGACACTGTGACATAGGCTTTCCCATGATGCATTGGGGTGCAGTTGAATTTTTAAATTTGATTAATATTTGAGGAATTGTGTATGAAGGATTTTTTCTAAGGTATTGTGGTGTTAGTTTGTGGTGAAATAGATGTTTTAGGGTTGTTGTTTTGCGTTTTTGGGCGTTTTTGGGTCATTCTGAGCAGTCACCATGAAGAAGTAAATCTAATGGGTAAAACTGGGTCTTCAGGGAAATAAGTCGAATTTATTTATTTATTTATTTATTTTTTTTTCACTTTTTAATCTCTTTTTCAAAAGTTTACTTATTTTACAAAATCATCCTACTTTCAATCACTTGTTTGTCATGAGCTCTTTAGTGAGTTATTGTAGCTCCTTTTTGGCATTGGCTTTGTATTTACTGTGTACTTTTTAATATATAAAATAGGAACACACACTGACCCACACAGTGTCATGTGACACTGTGACATAGGCTTTCCCATGATGCATTGGGGTGCAGTTGAATTTTTAAATTTGATTAATATTTGAGGAATTGTGTATGAAGGATTTTTTCTAAGGTATTGTGGTGTTAGTTTGTGGTGAAATAGATGTTTTAGGGTTGTTGTTTTGCGTTTTTCGGTCATTCTGAGCAGTCACCATGAAGAAGTAAAGCGTGCTGGGACCATGCTTTAAAAGGCCCCCGTCTCCCAGGCTCTAATGTATTGGCTCTGTAGTCATTACTAAACACTGGGAAACTGCTACTTGTCTAAAGTATGTGATATCAAAAACACAAGGGAAATCTAATGGGAAAAACTGGGTCTTCAGGGAAATAAGTCGAATTTGTTTATTATTATTATTTTTTTTCACTTTTTAATCTCTTTTACAAAAGTTTACTTATTTTACAAAATCATCCTACTTTCAATCACTTGTTTGTCATGAGCTCTTTAGTGAGTTATTGTAGCTCCTTTTTGGCATTGGCTGTGTATTTACTGTGTACTTTTTAATATATAAAATAGGAACACACACTGACCCACACAGTGTCATGTGACACTGTGACATAGGCTTTCCCATGATGCATTGGGGTGCAGTTGAATTTTTAAATTTGATTAATATTTGAGGAATTGTGTATGAAGGATTTTTTCTAAGGTATTGTGGTGTTAGTTTGTGGTGAAATAGATGTTTTAGGGTTGTTGTTTTGCGTTTTTGGGCGTTTTTGGGTCATTGTGAGCAGTCACCATGAAGAAGTAAAGCGTGCTGGGACCATGCTTTAAAAGGCCCCCGTCTCCCAGGCTCTAATGTATTGGCTCTGTAGTCATTACTAAACACTGGGAAACTGTTACTTGTCTAAAGTATGTGATATCAAAAACACAAGGGAAATCTAATGGGAAAAACTGGGTCTTCTGGGAAATAAGTCGAATTTATTTATTTATTTATTATTATTATTTTTTTTCACTTTTTAATCTCTTTTACAAAAGTTTACTTATTTTACAAAATCATCCTACTTTCAATCACTTGTTTGTCATGAGCTCTTTAGTGAGTTATTGTAGCTCCTTTTTGGCATTGGCTGTGTATTTACTGTGTACTTTTTAATATATAAAATAGGAACACACACTGACCCACACAGTGTCATGTGACACTGTGACATAGGCTTTCCCATGATGCATTGGGGTGCAGTTGAATTTTTAAATTTGATTAATATTTGAGGAATTGTGTATGAAGGATTTTTTCTAAGGTATTGTGGTGTTAGTTTGTGGTGAAATAGATGTTTTAGGGTTGTTGTTTTGCGTTTTTGGGTCATTATGAGCAGTCACCATGAAGAAGTAAAGCGTGCTGGGACCATGCTTTAAAAGGCCCCCGTCTCCCAGGCTCTAATGTATTGGCTCTGTAGTCAATACTAAACACTGGGAAACTGCTACTTGTCTAAAGTATGTGATATCAAAAACACAAGGGAAATCTAATGGGAAAAACTGGGTCTTCAGGGAAATAAGTCGAATTTATTTATTTATTTATTTTTTTTTTTTTCACTTTTTAATCTCTTTTTCAAAAGTTTACTTATTTTACAAAATCATCCTACTTTCAATCACTTGTTTGTCATGAGCTCTTTAGTGAGTTATTGTAGCTCCTTTTTGGCATTGGCTGTGTATTTACTGTGTACTTTTTAATATATAAAATAGGAACACACACTGACCCACACAGTGTCATGTGACACTGTGACATAGGCTTTCCCATGATGCATTGGGGTGCAGTTGAATTTTTAAATTTGATTAATATTTGAGGAATTGTGTATGAAGGATTTTTTCTAAGGTATTGTGGTGTTAGTTTGTGGTGAAATAGATGTTTTAGGGTTGTTGTTTTGCGTTTTTGGGTCATTCTGAGCAGTCACCATGAAGAAGTAAAGCGTGCTGGGACCATGCTTTAAAAGGCCCCCGTCTCCCAGGCTCTAATGTATTGGCTCTGTAGTCATTACTAAACACTGGGAAACTGCTACTTGTCTAAAGTATGTGATATCAAAAACACAAGGGAAATCTAATGGGAAAAACTGGGTCTTCAGGGAAATAAGTCGAATTTATTTATTTATTTATTTATTTTTTTTCACTTTTTAATCTCTTTTTCAAAAGTTTACTTATTTTACAAAATCATCCTACTTTCAATCACTTGTTTGTCATGAGCTCTTTAGTGAGTTATTGTAGCTCCTTTTTGGCATTGGCTGTGTATTTACTGTGTACTTTTTAATATATAAAATAGGAACACACACTGACCCACACAGTGTCATGTGACACTGTGACATAGGCTTTCCCATGATGCATTGGGGTGCAGTTGAATTTTTAAATTTGATTAATATTTGAGGAATTGTGTATGAAGGATTTTTTCTAAGGTATTGTGGTGTTAGTTTGTGGTGAAATAGATGTTTTAGGGTTGTTGTTTTGCGTTTTTGGGCGTTTTTTGGTCATTCTGAGCAGTCACCATGAAGAAGTAAAGCGTGCTGGGACCATGCTTTAAAAGGCCCCCGTCTCCCAGGCTCTAATGTATTGGCTCTGTAGTCATTACTAAACACTGGGAAACTGCTACTTGTCTAAAGTATGTGATATCAAAAACACAAGGGAAATCTAATGGGAAAAACTGGGTCTTCTGGGAAATAAGTCGAATTTATTTATTTATTTATTATTATTATTTTTTTTCACTTTTTAATCTCTTTTACAAAAGTTTACTTATTTTACAAAATCATCCTACTTTCAATCACTTGTTTGTCATGAGCTCTTTAGTGAGTTATTGTAGCTCCTTTTTGGCATTGGCTGTGTATTTACTGTGTACTTTTTAATATATAAAATAGGAACACACACTGACCCACACAGTGTCATGTGACACTGTGACATAGGCTTTCCCATGATGCATTGGGGTGCAGTTGAATTTTTAAATTTGATTAATATTTGAGGAATTGTGTATGAAGGATTTTTTCTAAGGTATTGTGGTGTTAGTTTGTGGTGAAATAGATGTTTTAGGGTTGTTGTTTTGCGTTTTTGGGCGTTTTTGGGTCATTCTGAGCAGTCACCATGAAGAAGTAAAGCGTGCTGGGACCATGCTTTAAAAGGCCCCCGTCTCCCAGGCTCTAATGTATTGGCTCTGTAGTCATTACTAAACACTGGGAAACTGTTACTTGTCTAAAGTATGTGATATCAAAAACACAAGGGAAATCTAATGGGAAAAACTGGGTCTTCTGGGAAATAAGTCGAATTTATTTATTATTATTATTTTTTTTCACTTTTTAATCTCTTTTACAAAAGTTTACTTATTTTACAAAATCATCCTACTTTCAATCACTTGTTTGTCATGAGCTCTTTAGTGAGTTATTGTAGCTCCTTTTTGGCATTGGCTGTGTATTTACTGTGTACTTTTTAATATATAAAATAGGAACACACACTGACCCACACAGTGTCATGTGACACTGTGACATAGGCTTTCCCATGATGCATTGGGGTGCAGTTGAATTTTTAAATTTGATTAATATTTGAGGAATTGTGTATGAAGGATTTTTTCTAAGGTATTGTGGTGTTAGTTTGTGGTGAAATAGATGTTTTAGGGTTGTTGTTTTGCGTTTTTGGGCGTTTTTGTGTCATTGTGAGCAGTCACCATGAAGAAGTAAAGCGTGCTGGGACCATGCTTTAAAAGGCCCCCGTCTCCCAGGCTCTAATGTATTGGCTCTGTAGTCATTACTAAACACTGGGAAACTGTTACTTGTCTAAAGTATGTGATATCAAAAACACAAGGGAAATCTAATGGGAAAAACTGGGTCTTCTGGGAAATAAGTCGAATTTATTTATTTATTTATTATTATTATTATTTTTCACTTTTTAATCTCTTTTACAAAAGTTTACTTATTTTACAAAATCATCCTACTTTCAATCACTTGTTTGTCATGAGCTCTTTAGTGAGTTATTGTAGCTCCTTTTTGGCATTGGCTGTGTATTTACTGTGTACTTTTTAATATATAAAATAGGAACACACACTGACCCACACAGTGTCATGTGACACTGTGACATAGGCTTTCCCATGATGCATTGGGGTGCAGTTGAATTTTTAAATTTGATTAATATTTGAGGAATTGTGTATGAAGGATTTTTTCTAAGGTATTGTGGTGTTAGTTTGTGGTGAAATAGATGTTTTAGGGTTGTTGTTTTGCGTTTTTGGGCGTTTTTTGGTCATTCTGAGCAGTCACCATGAAGAAGTAAAGCGTGCTGGGACCATGCTTTAAAAGGCCCCCGTCTCCCAGGCTCTAATGTATTGGCTCTGTAGTCATTACTAAACACTGGGAAACTGTTACTTGTCTAAAGTATGTGATATCAAAAACACAAGGGAAATCTAATGGGAAAAACTGGGTCTTCTGGGAAATAAGTCGAATTTATTTATTTATTTATTATTATTATTTTTTTTCACTTTTTAATCTCTTTTACAAAAGTTTACTTATTTTACAAAATCATCCTACTTTCAATCACTTGTTTGTCATGAGCTCTTTAGTGAGTTATTGTAGCTCCTTTTTGGCATTGGCTGTGTATTTACTGTGTACTTTTTAATATATAAAATAGGAACACACACTGACCCACACAGTGTCATGTGACACTGTGACATAGGCTTTCCCATGATGCATTGGGGTGCAGTTGAATTTTTAAATTTGATTAATATTTGAGGAATTGTGTATGAAGGATTTTTTCTAAGGTATTGTGGTGTTAGTTTGTGGTGAAATAGATGTTTTAGGGTTGTTGTTTTGCGTTTTTGGGCGTTTTTTGGTCATTCTGAGCAGTCACCATGAAGAAGTAAAGCGTGCTGGGACCATGCTTTAAAAGGCCCCCGTCTCCCAGGCTCTAATGTATTGGCTCTGTAGTCATTACTAAACACTGGGAAACTGCTACTTGTCTAAAGTATGTGATATCAAAAACACAAGGGAAATCTAATGGGAAAAACTGGGTCTTCAGGGAAATAAGTCGAAATTATTTATTTATTTACTATTATTTTTTTTTTTTTCACTTTTTAATCTCTTTTACAAAAGTTTACTTATTTTACAAAATCATCCTACTTTCAATCACTTGTTTGTCATGAGCTCTTTAGTGAGTTATTGTAGCTCCTTTTTGGCATTGGCTGTGTATTTACTGTGTACTTTTTAATATATAAAATAGGAACACACACTGACCCACACAGTGTCATGTGACACTGTGACATAGGCTTTCCCATGATGCATTGGGGTGCAGTTGAATTTTTAAATTTGATTAATATTTGAGGAATTGTGTATGAAGGATTTTTTCTAAGGTATTGTGGTGTTAGTTTGTGGTGAAATAGATGTTTTAGGGTTGTTGTTTTGCGTTTTTGGGCGTTTTTGGGTCATTCTGAGCAGTCACCATGAAGAAGTAAAGCGTGCTGGGACCATGCTTTAAAAGGCCCCCGTCTCCCAGGCTCTAATGTATTGGCTCTGTAGTCATTACTAAACACTGGGAAACTGTTACTTGTCTAAAGTATGTGATATCAAAAACACAAGGGAAATCTAATGGGAAAAACTGGGTCTTCTGGGAAATAAGTCGAATTTATTTATTATTATTATTTTTTTTCACTTTTTAATCTCTTTTACAAAAGTTTACTTATTTTACAAAATCATCCTACTTTCAATCACTTGTTTGTCATGAGCTCTTTAGTGAGTTATTGTAGCTCCTTTTTGGCATTGGCTGTGTATTTACTGTGTACTTTTTAATATATAAAATAGGAACACACACTGACCCACACAGTGTCATGTGACACTGTGACATAGGCTTTCCCATGATGCATTGGGGTGCAGTTGAATTTTTAAATTTGATTAATATTTGAGGAATTGTGTATGAAGGATTTTTTCTAAGGTATTGTGGTGTTAGTTTGTGGTGAAATAGATGTTTTAGGGTTGTTGTTTTGCGTTTTTGGGCGTTTTTGGGTCATTGTGAGCAGTCACCATGAAGAAGTAAAGCGTGCTGGGACCATGCTTTAAAAGGCCCCCGTCTCCCAGGCTCTAATGTATTGGCTCTGTAGTCATTACTAAACACTGGGAAACTGTTACTTGTCTAAAGTATGTGATATCAAAAACACAAGGGAAATCTAATGGGAAAAACTGGGTCTTCTGGGAAATAAGTCGAATTTATTTATTTATTTATTATTATTTTTTTTTTTCACTTTTTAATCTCTTTTACAAAAGTTTACTTATTTTACAAAATCATCCTACTTTCAATCACTTGTTTGTCATGAGCTCTTTAGTGAGTTATTGTAGCTCCTTTTTGGCATTGGCTGTGTATTTACTGTGTACTTTTTAATATATAAAATAGGAACACACACTGACCCACACAGTGTCATGTGACACTGTGACATAGGCTTTCCCATGATGCATTGGGGTGCAGTTGAATTTTTAAATTTGATTAATATTTGAGGAATTGTGTATGAAGGATTTTTTCTAAGGTATTGTGGTGTTAGTTTGTGGTGAAATAGATGTTTTAGGGTTGTTGTTTTGCGTTTTTGGGCGTTTTTGGGTCATTCTGAGCAGTCACCATGAAGAAGTAAAGCGTGCTGGGACCATGCTTTAAAAGGCCCCCGTCTCCCAGGCTCTAATGTATTGGCTCTGTAGTCATTACTAAACACTGGGAAACTGCTACTTGTCTAAAGTATGTGATATCAAAAACACAAGGGAAATCTAATGGGAAAAACTGGGTCTTCAGGGAAATAAGTCGAATTTATTTATTTATTTACTATTATTTTTTTTTTTTTCACTTTTTAATCTCTTTTACAAAAGTTTACTTATTTTACAAAATCATCCTACTTTCAATCACTTGTTTGTCATGAGCTCTTTAGTGAGTTATTGTAGCTCCTTTTTGGCATTGGCTGTGTATTTACTGTGTACTTTTTAATATATAAAATAGGAACACACACTGACCCACACAGTGTCATGTGACACTGTGACATAGGCTTTCCCATGATGCATTGGGGTGCAGTTGAATTTTTAAATTTGATTAATATTTGAGGAATTGTGTATGAAGGATTTTTTCTAAGGTATTGTGGTGTTAGTTTGTGGTGAAATAGATGTTTTAGGGTTGTTGTTTTGCGTTTTTGGGCGTTTTTGGGTCATTCTGAGCAGTCACCATGAAGAAGTAAAGCGTGCTGGGACCATGCTTTAAAAGGCCCCCGTCTCCCAGGCTCTAATGTATTGGCTCTGTAGTCATTACTAAACACTGGGAAACTGCTACTTGTCTAAAGTATGTGATATCAAAAACACAAGGGAAATCTAATGGGAAAAACTGGGTCTTCAGGGAAATAAGTCGAATTTATTTATTTATTTATTTATTTTTTTTTTCACTTTTTAATCTCTTTTTCAAAAGTTTACTTATTTTACAAAATCATCCTACTTTCAATCACTTGTTTGTCATGAGCTCTTTAGTGAGTTATTGTAGCTCCTTTTTGGCATTGGCTGTGTATTTACTGTGTACTTTTTAATATATAAAATAGGAACACACACTGACCCACACAGTGTCATGTGACACTGTGACATAGGCTTTCCCATGATGCATTGGGGTGCAGTTGAATTTTTAAATTTGATTAATATTTGAGGAATTGTGTATGAAGGATTTTTTCTAAGGTATTGTGGTGTTAGTTTGTGGTGAAATAGATGTTTTAGGGTTGTTATTTTGCGTTTTTGGGCGTTTTTGGGTCATTCTGAGCAGTCACCATGAAGAAGTAAAGCGTGCTGGGACCATGCTTTAAAAGGCCCCCGTCTCCCAGGCTCTAATGTATTGGCTCTGTAGTCATTACTAAACACTGGGAAACTGTTACTTGTCTAAAGTATGTGATATCAAAAACACAAGGGAAATCTAATGGGAAAAACTGGGTCTTCTGGGAAATAAGTCGAATTTATTTATTTATTTATTATTATTATTTTTTTTCACTTTTTAATCTCTTTTACAAAAGTTTACTTATTTTACAAAATCATCCTACTTTCAATCACTTGTTTGTCATGAGCTCTTTAGTGAGTTATTGTAGCTCCTTTTTGGCATTGGCTGTGTATTTACTGTGTACTTTTTAATATATAAAATAGGAACACACACTGACCCACACAGTGTCATGTGACACTGTGACATAGGCTTTCCCATGATGCATTGGGGTGCAGTTGAATTTTTAAATTTGATTAATATTTGAGGAATTGTGTATGAAGGATTTTTTCTAAGGTATTGTGGTGTTAGTTTGTGGTGAAATAGATGTTTTAGGGTTGTTGTTTTGCGTTTTTGGGCGTTTTTGGGTCATTCTGAGCAGTCACCATGAAGAAGTAAAGCGTGCTGGGACCATGCTTTAAAAGGCCCCCGTCTCCCAGGCTCTAATGTATTGGCTCTGTAGTCATTACTAAACACTGGGAAACTGTTACTTGTCTAAAGTATGTGATATCAAAAACACAAGGGAAATCTAATGGGAAAAACTGGGTCTTCTGGGAAATAAGTCGAATTTATTTATTTATTTATTATTATTATTTTTTTCACTTTTTAATCTCTTTTACAAAAGTTTACTTATTTTACAAAATCATCCTACTTTCAATCACTTGTTTGTCATGAGCTCTTTAGTGAGTTATTGTAGCTCCTTTTTGGCATTGGCTGTGTATTTACTGTGTACTTTTTAATATATAAAATAGGAACACACACTGACCCACACAGTGTCATGTGACACTGTGACATAGGCTTTCCCATGATGCATTGGGGTGCAGTTGAATTTTTAAATTTGATTAATATTTGAGGAATTGTGTATGAAGGATTTTTTCTAAGGTATTGTGGTGTTAGTTTGTGGTGAAATAGATGTTTTAGGGTTGTTGTTTTGCGTTTTTGGGCGTTTTTGGGTCATTCTGAGCAGTCACCATGAAGAAGTAAAGCGTGCTGGGACCATGCTTTAAAAGGCCCCCGTCTCCCAGGCTCTAATGTATTGGCTCTGTAGTCATTACTAAACACTGGGAAACTGTTACTTGTCTAAAGTATGTGATATCAAAAACACAAGGGAAATCTAATGGGAAAAACTGGGTCTTCTGGGAAATAAGTCGAATTTATTTATTTATTTATTATTATTATTTTTTTTCACTTTTTAATCTCTTTTACAAAAGTTTACTTATTTTACAAAATCATCCTACTTTCAATCACTTGTTTGTCATGAGCTCTTTAGTGAGTTATTGTAGCTCCTTTTTGGCATTGGCTGTGTATTTACTGTGTACTTTTTAATATATAAAATAGGAACACACACTGACCCACACAGTGTCATGTGACACTGTGACATAGGCTTTCCCATGATGCATTGGGGTGCAGTTGAATTTTTAAATTTGATTAATATTTGAGGAATTGTGTATGAAGGATTTTTTCTAAGGTATTGTGGTGTTAGTTTGTGGTGAAATAGATGTTTTAGGGTTGTTGTTTTGCGTTTTTGGGTCATTCTGAGCAGTCACCATGAAGAAGTAAAGCGTGCTGGGACCATGCTTTAAAAGGCCCCCGTCTCCCAGGCTCTAATGTATTGGCTCTGTAGTCATTACTAAACACTGGGAAACTGCTACTTGTCTAAAGTATGTGATATCAAAAACACAAGGGAAATCTAATGGGAAAAACTGGGTCTTCAGGGAAATAAGTCAAATTTATTTATTTATTTTATTTTTTTTTCACTTTTTAATCTCTTTTTCAAAAGTTTACTTATTTTACAAAATCATCCTACTTTCAATCACTTGTTTGTCATGAGCTCTTTAGTGAGTTATTGTAGCTCCTTTTTGGCATTGGCTGTGTATTTACTGTGTACTTTTTAATATATAAAATAGGAACACACACTGACCCACACAGTGTCATGTGACACTGTGACATAGGCTTTCCCATGATGCATTGGGGTGCAGTTGAATTTTTAAATTTGATTAATATTTGAGGAATTGTGTATGAAGGATTTTTTCTAAGGTATTGTGGTGTTAGTTTGTGGTGAAATAGATGTTTTAGGGTTGTTGTTTTGCGTTTTTGGGCGTTTTTGGGTCATTCTGAGCAGTCACCATGAAGAAGTAAAGCGTGCTGGGACCATGCTTTAAAAGGCCCCCGTCTCCCAGGCTCTAATGTATTGGCTCTGTAGTCATTACTAAACACTGGGAAACTGCTACTTGTCTAAAGTATGTGATATCAAAAACACAAGGGAAATCTAATGGGAAAAACTGGGTCTTCAGGGAAATAAGTCGAATTTATTTATTTATTTATTATTATTTTTTTTTTTCACTTTTTAATCTCTTTTACAAAAGTTTACTTATTTTACAAAATCATCCTACTTTCAATCACTTGTTTGTCATGAGCTCTTTAGTGAGTTATTGTAGCTCCTTTTTGGCATTGGCTGTGTATTTACTGTGTACTTTTTAATATATAAAATAGGAACACACACTGACCCACACAGTGTCATGTGACACTGTGACATAGGCTTTCCCATGATGCATTGGGGTGCAGTTGAATTTTTAAATTTGATTAATATTTGAGGAATTGTGTATGAAGGATTTTTTCTAAGGTATTGTGGTGTTAGTTTGTGGTGAAATAGATGTTTTAGGGTTGTTGTTTTGCGTTTTTGGGCGTTTTTGGGTCATTCTGAGCAGTCACCATGAAGAAGTAAAGCGTGCTGGGACCATGCTTTAAAAGGCCCCCGTCTCCCAGGCTCTAATGTATTGGCTCTGTAGTCATTACTAAACACTGGGAAACTGCTACTTGTCTAAAGTATGTGATATCAAAAACACAAGGGAAATCTAATGGGAAAAACTGGGTCTTCAGGGAAATAAGTCGAATTTATTTATTTATTTTATTTTTTTTTCACTTTTTAATCTCTTTTTCAAAAGTTTACTTATTTTACAAAATCATCCTACTTTCAATCACTTGTTTGTCATGAGCTCTTTAGTGAGTTATTGTAGCTCCTTTTTGGCATTGGCTGTGTATTTACTGTGTACTTTTTAATATATAAAATAGGAACACACACTGACCCACACAGTGTCATGTGACACTGTGACATAGGCTTTCCCATGATGCATTGGGGTGCAGTTGAATTTTTAAATTTGATTAATATTTGAGGAATTGTGTATGAAGGATTTTTTCTAAGGTATTGTGGTGTTAGTTTGTGGTGAAATAGATGTTTTAGGGTTGTTGTTTTGCGTTTTTGGGCGTTTTTGGGTCATTCTGAGCAGTCACCATGAAGAAGTAAAGCGTGCTGGGACCATGCTTTAAAAGGCCCCCGTCTCCCAGGCTCTAATGTATTGGCTCTGTAGTCATTACTAAACACTGGGAAACTGCTACTTGTCTAAAGTATGTGATATCAAAAACACAAGGGAAATCTAATGGGAAAAACTGGGTCTTCAGGGAAATAAGTCGAATTTATTTATTTATTTATTATTATTTTTTTTTTTCACTTTTTAATCTCTTTTACAAAAGTTTACTTATTTTACAAAATCATCCTACTTTCAATCACTTGTTTGTCATGAGCTCTTTAGTGAGTTATTGTAGCTCCTTTTTGGCATTGGCTGTGTATTTACTGTGTACTTTTTAATATATAAAATAGGAACACACACTGACCCACACAGTGTCATGTGACACTGTGACATAGGCTTTCCCATGATGCATTGGGGTGCAGTTGAATTTTTAAATTTGATTAATATTTGAGGAATTGTGTATGAAGGATTTTTTCTAAGGTATTGTGGTGTTAGTTTGTGGTGAAATAGATGTTTTAGGGTTGTTGTTTTGCGTTTTTGGGTCATTCTGAGCAGTCACCATGAAGAAGTAAAGCGTGCTGGGACCATGCTTTAAAAGGCCCCCGTCTCCCAGGCTCTAATGTATTGGCTCTGTAGTCATTACTAAACACTGGGAAACTGCTACTTGTCTAAAGTATGTGATATCAAAAACACAAGGGAAATCTAATGGGAAAAACTGGGTCTTCTGGGAAATAAGTCGAATTTATTTATTTATTTATTTATTTATTATTATTTTTTTTTTCACTTTTTAATCTCTTTTACAAAAGTTTACTTATTTTACAAAATCATCCTACTTTCAATCACTTGTTTGTCATGAGCTCTTTAGTGAGTTATTGTAGCTCCTTTTTGGCATTAGCTGTGTATTTACTGTGTACTTTTTAATATATAAAATAGGAACACACACTGACCCACACAGTGTCATGTGACACTGTGACATAGGCTTTCCCATGATGAATTGGGGTGCAGTTGAATTTTTAAATTTGATTAATATTTGAGGAATTGTGTATGAAGGATTTTTTCTAAGGTATTGTGGTGTTAGTTTGTGGTGAAATAGATGTTTTAGGGTTGTTGTTTTGCGTTTTTGGGCGTTTTTGGGTCATTCTGAGCAGTCACCATGAAGAAGTAAAGCGTGCTGGGACCATGCTTTAAAAGGCCCCCGTCTCCCAGGCTCTAATGTATTGGCTCTGTAGTCATTACTAAACACTGGGAAACTGCTACTTGTCTAAAGTATGAGATATCAAAAACACAAGGGAAATCTAATGGGTAAAACTGGGTCTTCAGGGAAATAAGTTGAATTTATTTATTTATTTTATTTTTTTTTTTTTTTCACTTTTTAATCTCTTTTTCAAAAGTTTACTTATTTTACAAAATCATCCTACTTTCAATCACTTGTTTGTCATGAGCTCTTTAGTGAGTTATTGTAGCTCCTTTTTGGCATTGGCTTTGTATTTACTGTGTACTTTTTAATATATAAAATAGGAACACACACTGACCCACACAGTGTCATGTGACACTGTGACATAGGCTTTCCCATGATGCATTGGGGTGCAGTTGAATTTTTAAATTTGATTAATATTTGAGGAATTGTGTATGAAGGATTTTTTCTAAGGTATTGTGGTGTTAGTTTGTGGTGAAATAGATGTTTTAGGGTTGTTGTTTTGCGTTTTTGGGTCATTCTGAGCAGTCACCATGAAGAAGTAAAGCGTGCTGGGACCATGCTTTAAAAGGCCCCCGTCTCCCAGGCTCTAATGTATTGGCTCTGTAGTCATTACTAAACACTGGGAAACTGCTACTTGTCTAAAGTATGTGATATCAAAAACACAAGGGAAATCTAATGGGAAAAACTGGGTCTTCTGGGAAATAAGTCGAATTTATTTATTTATTATTATTATTTTTTTTCACTTTTTAATCTCTTTTACAAAAGTTTACTTATTTTACAAAATCATCCTACTTTCAATCACTTGTTTGTCATGAGCTCTTTAGTGAGTTATTGTAGCTCCTTTTTGGCATTGGCTGTGTATTTACTGTGTACTTTTTAATATATAAAATAGGAACACACACTGACCCACACAGTGTCATGTGACACTGTGACATAGGCTTTCCCATGATGCATTGGGGTGCAGTTGAATTTTTAAATTTGATTAATATTTGAGGAATTGTGTATGAAGGATTTTTTCTAAGGTATTGTGGTGTTAGTTTGTGGTGAAATAGATGTTTTAGGGTTGTTGTTTTGCGTTTTTGGGCGTTTTTTGGTCATTCTGAGCAGTCACCATGAAGAAGTAAAGCGTGCTGGGACCATGCTTTAAAAGGCCCCCGTCTCCCAGGCTCTAATGTATTGGCTCTGTAGTCATTACTAAACACTGGGAAACTGCTACTTGTCTAAAGTATGTGATATCAAAAACACAAGGGAAATCTAATGGGAAAAACTGGGTCTTCTGGGAAATAAGTCGAATTTATTTATTTATTTATTTATTTATTTTTTTTCACTTTTTAATCTCTTTTACAAAAGTTTACTTATTTTACAAAATCATCCTACTTTCAATCACTTGTTTGTCATGAGCTCTTTAGTGAGTTATTGTAGCTCCTTTTTGGCATTGGCTGTGTATTTACTGTGTACTTTTTAATATATAAAATAGGAACACACACTGACCCACACAGTGTCATGTGACACTGTGACATAGGCTTTCCCATGATGAATTGGGGTGCAGTTGAATTTTTAAATTTGATTAATATTTGAGGAATTGTGTATGAAGGATTTTTTCTAAGGTATTGTGGTGTTAGTTTGTGGTGAAATAGATGTTTTAGGGTTGTTGTTTTGCGTTTTTGGGCGTTTTTGGGTCATTCTGAGCAGTCACCATGAAGAAGTAAAGCGTGCTGGGACCATGCTTTAAAAGGCCCCCGTCTCCCAGGCTCTAATGTATTGGCTCTGTAGTCATTACTAAACACTGGGAAACTGCTACTTGTCTAAAGTATGTGATATCAAAAACACAAGGGAAATCTAATGGGAAAAACTGGGTCTTCTGGGAAATAAGTCGAATTTATTTATTTATTTATTTATTTATTTATTTATTTTTCACTTTTTAATCTCTTTTACAAAAGTTTACTTATTTTACAAAATCATCCTACTTTCAATCACTTGTTTGTCATGAGCTCTTTAGTGAGTTATTGTAGCTCCTTTTTGGCATTGGCTGTGTATTTACTGTGTACTTTTTAATATATAAAATAGGAACACACACTGACCCACACAGTGTCATGTGACACTGTGACATAGGCTTTCCCATGATGCATTGGGGTGCAGTTGAATTTTTAAATTTGATTAATATTTGAGGAATTGTGTATGAAGGATTTTTTCTAAGGTATTGTGGTGTTAGTTTGTGGTGAAATAGATGTTTTAGGGTTGTTGTTTTGCGTTTTTGGGTCATTCTGAGCAGTCACCATGAAGAAGTAAAGCGTGCTGGGACCATGCTTTAAAAGGCCCCCGTCTCCCAGGCTCTAATGTATTGGCTCTGTAGTCATTACTAAACACTGGGAAACTGCTACTTGTCTAAAGTATGTGATATCAAAAACACAAGGGAAATCTAATGGGAAAAACTGGGTCTTCAGGGAAATAAGTCGAATTTATTTATTTATTATTTTTTTTTTTTTTTCACTTTTTAATCTCTTTTACAAAAGTTTACTTATTTTACAAAATCATCCTACTTTCAATCACTTGTTTGTCATGAGCTCTTTAGTGAGTTATTGTAGCTCCTTTTTGGCATTGGCTGTGTATTTACTGTGTACTTTTTAATATATAAAATAGGAACACACACTGACCCACACAGTGTCATGTGACACTGTGACATAGGCTTTCCCATGATGCATTGGGGTGCAGTTGAATTTTTAAATTTGATTAATATTTGAGGAATTGTGTATGAAGGATTTTTTCTAAGGTATTGTGGTGTTAGTTTGTGGTGAAATAGATGTTTTAGGGTTGTTGTTTTGCGTTTTTGGGTCATTCTGAGCAGTCACCATGAAGAAGTAAAGCGTGCTGGGACCATGCTTTAAAAGGCCCCCGTCTCCCAGGCTCTAATGTATTGGCTCTGTAGTCATTACTAAACACTGGGAAACTGCTACTTGTCTAAAGTATGTGATATCAAAAACACAAGGGAAATCTAATGGGAAAAACTGGGTCTTCAGGGAAATAAGTCGAATTTATTTATTTATTATTTTTTTTTTTTTTTCACTTTTTAATCTCTTTTACAAAAGTTTACTTATTTTACAAAATCATCCTACTTTCAATCACTTGTTTGTCATGAGCTCTTTAGTGAGTTATTGTAGCTCCTTTTTGGCATTGGCTGTGTATTTACTGTGTACTTTTTAATATATAAAATAGGAACACACACTGACCCACACAGTGTCATGTGACACTGTGACATAGGCTTTCCCATGATGCATTGGGGTGCAGTTGAATTTTTAAATTTGATTAATATTTGAGGAATTGTGTATGAAGGATTTTTTCTAAGGTATTGTGGTGTTAGTTTGTGGTGAAATAGATGTTTTAGGGTTGTTGTTTTGCGTTTTTGGGCGTTTTTGGGTCATTCTGAGCAGTCACCATGAAGAAGTAAAGCGTGCTGGGACCATGCTTTAAAAGGCCCCCGTCTCCCAGGCTCTAATGTATTGGCTCTGTAGTCATTACTAAACACTGGGAAACTGCTACTTGTCTAAAGTATGTGATATCAAAAACACAAGGGTAATCTAATGGGAAAAACTGGGTCTTCAGGGAAATAAGTCGAATTTATTTATTTATTTATTTTATTTTTTTTTCACTTTTTAATCTCTTTTTCAAAAGTTTACTTATTTTGCAAAATCATCCTACTTTCAATCACTTGTTTGTCATGAGCTCTTTAGTGAGTTATTGTAGCTCCTTTTTGGCATTGGCTTTGTATTTACTGTGTACTTTTTAATATATAAAATAGGAACACACACTGACCCACACAGTGTCATGTGACACTGTGACATAGGCTTTCCCATGATGCATTGGGGTGCAGTTGAATTTTTAAATTTGATTAATATTTGAGGAATTGTGTATGAAGGATTTTTTCTAAGGTATTGTGGTGTTAGTTTGTGGTGAAATAGATGTTTTAGGGTTGTTGTTTTGCGTTTTTGGGTCATTCTGAGCAGTCACCATGAAGAAGTAAAGCGTGCTGGGACCATGCTTTAAAAGGCCCCCGTCTCCCAGGCTCTAATGTATTGGCTCTGTAGTCATTACTAAACACTGGGAAACTGCTACTTGTCTAAAGTATGTGATATCAAAAACACAAGGGAAATCTAATGGGAAAAATTGGGTCTTCAGGGAAATAAGTCGAATTTATTATTTTTTTTTTCACTTTTTAATCTCTTTTTCAAAAGTTTACTTATTTTACAAAATCATCCTACTTTCAATCACTTGTTTGTCATGAGCTCTTTAGTGAGTTATTGTAGCTCCTTTTTGGCATTGGCTGTGTATTTACTGTGTACTTTTTAATATATAAAATAGGAACACACACTGACCCACACAGTGTCATGTGACACTGTGACATAGGCTTTCCCATGATGCATTGGGGTGCAGTTGAATTTTTAAATTTGATTAATATTTGAGGAATTGTGTATGAAGGATTTTTTCTAAGGTATTGTGGTGTTAGTTTGTGGTGAAATAGATGTTTTAGGGTTGTTGTTTTGCGTTTTTGGGCGTTTTTGGGTCATTCTGAGCAGTCACCATGAAGAAGTAAAGCGTGCTGGGACCATGCTTTAAAAGGCCCCCGTCTCCCAGGCTCTAATGTATTGGCTCTGTAGTCATTACTAAACACTGGGAAACTGCTACTTGTCTAAAGTATGTGATATCAAAAACACAAGGGAAATCTAATGGGAAAAACTGGGTCTTCTGGGAAATAAGTCGAATTTATTTATTTATTTATTTATTTTTCACTTTTTAATCTCTTTTACAAAAGTTTACTTATTTTACAAAATCATCCTACTTTCAATCACTTGTTTGTCATGAGCTCTTTAGTGAGTTATTGTAGCTCCTTTTTGGCATTGGCTGTGTATTTACTGTGTACTTTTTAATATATAAAATAGGAACACACACTGACCCACACAGTGTCATGTGACACTGTGACATAGGCTTTCCCATGATGAATTGGGGTGCAGTTGAATTTTTAAATTTGATTAATATTTGAGGAATTGTGTATGAAGGATTTTTTCTAAGGTATTGTGGTGTTAGTTTGTGGTGAAATAGATGTTTTAGGGTTGTTGTTTTGCGTTTTTGGGCGTTTTTGGGTCATTCTGAGCAGTCACCATGAAGAAGTAAAGCGTGCTGGGACCATGCTTTAAAAGGCCCCCGTCTCCCAGGCTCTAATGTATTGGCTCTGTAGTCATTACTAAACACTGGGAAACTGCTACTTGTCTAAAGTATGTGATATCAAAAACACAAGGGAAATCTAATGGGAAAAACTGGGTCTTCTGGGAAATAAGTCGAATTTATTTATTTATTTATTTATTTATTTATTTTTCACTTTTTAATCTCTTTTACAAAAGTTTACTTATTTTACAAAATCATCCTACTTTCAATCACTTGTTTGTCATGAGCTCTTTAGTGAGTTATTGTAGCTCCTTTTTGGCATTGGCTGTGTATTTACTGTGTACTTTTTAATATATAAAATAGGAACACACACTGACCCACACAGTGTCATGTGACACTGTGACATAGGCTTTCCCATGATGCATTGGGGTGCAGTTGAATTTTTAAATTTGATTAATATTTGAGGAATTGTGTATGAAGGATTTTTTCTAAGGTATTGTGGTGTTAGTTTGTGGTGAAATAGATGTTTTAGGGTTGTTGTTTTGCGTTTTTGGGTCATTCTGAGCAGTCACCATGAAGAAGTAAAGCGTGCTGGGACCATGCTTTAAAAGGCCCCCGTCTCCCAAGCTCTAATGTATTGGCTCTGTAGTCATTACTAAACACTGGGAAACTGCTACTTGTCTAAAGTATGTGATATCAAAAACACAAGGGAAATCTAATGGGAAAAACTGGGTCTTCAGGGAAATAAGTCGAATTTATTTATTTATTATTATTTTTTTTTTTTCACTTTTTAATCTCTTTTACAAAAGTTTACTTATTTTACAAAATCATCCTACTTTCAATCACTTGTTTGTCATGAGCTCTTTAGTGAGTTATTGTAGCTCCTTTTTGGCATTGGCTGTGTATTTACTGTGTACTTTTTAATATATAAAATAGGAACACACACTGACCCACACAGTGTCATGTGACACTGTGACATAGGCTTTCCCATGATGCATTGGGGTGCAGTTGAATTTTTAAATTTGATTAATATTTGAGGAATTGTGTATGAAGGATTTTTTCTAAGGTATTGTGGTGTTAGTTTGTGGTGAAATAGATGTTTTAGGGTTGTTGTTTTGCGTTTTTGGGCGTTTTTGGGTCATTCTGAGCAAGGCAAGGCAAGGCAAGGCAAGGCAAGTTTATTTATATAGCACCTTTCATACACAGCGGTCATTCAAAGTGCTTTACAAACTAGAAAATACACAGAGAAGTCATATAAAAATAAAAATAAAAAAAACATGTAAAAGAATAACAGTAAAAATGGAAAATAAAAACTAAAATAAGAGTAAAGCATGATTGATTCAAACATGATTAAAACAAAGAGAAGTAAAATTAAAAACATGTAAAAGAACAACAAGGAATTGGAAATAAAATTAAAATAAGAAAAAAACATAATATAAAAGTGCCGTTACAGAATAAAAGTGGGCGGAGCTGCAGTGTTTTAAGCTGAGCTGAAAGCCTGATCAAACATGTAGGTTTTCAGTCTGGATTTAAACATGTTTAGTGTTGGGGCTCTTCTAATGCTCTCTGTTAACTGGTTCCATTTAAGAGCAGCGTAGTAACTAAACGCTGCCTCTCCGTGTTTAGTTTTTACTTTAGGCAGCTCTAGCTGAGCAGTTCCTGATGATCTGAGAGTTCTGCTCGGCTCATACTGCTGGAGCACATCAGATAAATATGCTGGTCCTGCACCATTAACACATTTATAGACCAGTAACAGAACCTTAAAGTCTATTCTGTAACATACTGGTATCCAGTGCAGGGATTTAAGGATGGGGGTGATGTGCTCTCTTCTTTTACTTCTAGTCAAAACTCTGGCTGCTGCATTCTGAATCAGCTGAAGCTGTTTGATGGTCTTTTTTGGGAGTCCAGTTAGGAGTCCATTACAGTAATCAATCCTACTAGAAATAAAGGCGTGGATGAGTTTCTCCAGATCTGCTTTAGACAGAAAATCTCTGATCTTATTGATGTTCTTTAGGTGATAAAATGCTGATTTGGTGACGGCTTTGACGTGACTGTTAAAAGTGAGATCAGAGTCCATTTGTACACCAAGATTACGCACTAGTTCTTTAGATTTCAGGCTTTTTGAATCCAGATAGGCAGCTAGTCTGTGCCTCTCATTACTATTCCCAAATAAAATAATCTCTGTTTTATCTTTGTTTAACTGCAGAAAGTTCTGTCCCATCCATTTATTTATCTGCTCAAGGCATTTACACAGTGAGTCAATGGGACCATAGTTGTTTGGGCAGAGGGCCATGTAGATCTGAGTGTCATCTGCATAGCTGTGGTAAGATATCCCATAGTCACGCATGATTTCACCCAGAGGAATCATATATAAATTAAATAAGAGTGGCCCAAGAATTGAACCCTGGGGTACACCACAGGTCACTGGCACAGTCTCAGAAACATTATTTTCCATTTCCACAAAGTATTTCCTTCCTTGAAGGTATGAACTGAACCATTTTAGGACAGTTCCAGAAATTCCAACCCGGTTCTCAAGTCTATCTATGAGAATGTTGTGGTCAATGGTGTCAAAAGCAGCACTGAGATCCAGCAGTAGTAGAATAGACATTTTTCCTGAGTCTGTGTTTAAGCGAATGTCATTGATAACCTTAATAAGCGCAGTCTCAGTACTATGATTGGGCCGGAAACCTGACTGAAATTGGTCAAGACAGTTATTTATGGACAGGAAGTGCATAACTTGCTTGAAGACAATTTTTTCAATTATTTTTCCAATGAATGGTAGATTAGAGATTGGTCTGTAATTGTTTAATAAGTTTGTATCTAAATTTTTCTTTTTTAAGAGAGGCTTCACAACGGCTGTTTTTAATGCATTTGGGAAAACACCTGACATGAGTGAGGTATTTACTATTTGAAGAATGTCTTCTGATATTGAGTAAAAAACATTCTTTAAAAACTTGGTTGGTAATGTATCAAGACTGCAGGTGGATGATTTGAGGTGACTCACTGTATCAATTAAAACTTCTTCATTAATAGTGCTAAATTGGGACATGTTGACTATGATGCATGGTTTTGGAGAGCACGAGGGCTCGTTGGTGAATATAGATGTACTGATGTCTTGCCTGATATTGTGGATTTTAGTATTAAAAAATTTAGCAAACTCATTACATCTCTCAGTTGAAACTAGCTCAGGGGTCATGTATGTAGGTGAGTTAGTTAGTCTGTCAACCACAGTGAAAAGAACTTTGCTATTGTTAATATTATTGTTAATAATGCTGGAGAAGTAGGATTGTCTACATGTGCACATTATTTTATTGTAATCACGCAATCTATCTTTAAAAATTTCTTTGTGAATGTGAAGCTTGGTTTTACGCCATCTGCGCTCAGCCTTTCTGCATTCTCTCTTTTGGAGCTGAACTGCAGCATCATTTCTCCATGGAGCTTTCTGCTTGCATGGCATGGTTTTAACTCTAACTGGTGCAATCTCATCTAAAACTCTAGCAGTTTTTGAGTTAAAACTATCCAGCAGAGTATCTACAGAGTCTGATGGTTTGCATGGTGCAGAGCACACTTTGCTCACAAAAAGTTCAGCTGTCATGTCATTTATCTGTCTCTTCTTGTACCTAATCTGTCTGGCTTCACTGTGTATTGAAGTCCACATTTCAAAGAAGACACAGTATGTCAAAGAAGAGCAGTCACCATGAAGAAGTAAAGCGTGCTGGGACCATGCTTTAAAAGGCCCCCGTCTCCCAGGCTCTAATGTATTGGCTCTGTAGTCATTACTAAACACTGGGAAACTGCTACTTGTCTAAAGTATGTGATATCAAAAACACAAGGGTAATCTAATGGGAAAAACTGGGTCTTCAGGGAAATAAGTCGAATTTATTTATTTATTTATTTTATTTTTTTTTCGCTTTTTAATCTCTTTTTCAAAAGTTTACTTATTTTGCAAAATCATCCTACTTTCAATCACTTGTTTGTCATGAGCTCTTTAGTGAGTTATTGTAGCTCCTTTTTGGCATTGGCTTTGTATTTACTGTGTACTTTTTAATATATAAAATAGGAACACACACTGACCCACACAGTGTCATGTGACACTGTGACATAGGCTTTCCCATGATGCATTGGGGTGCAGTTGAATTTTTAAATTTGATTAATATTTGAGGAATTGTGTATGAAGGATTTTTTCTAAGGTATTGTGGTGTTAGTTTGTGGTGAAATAGATGTTTTAGGGTTGTTGTTTTGCGTTTTTGGGCGTTTTTGGGTCATTCTGAGCAGTCACCATGAAGAAGTAAAGCGTGCTGGGACCATGCTTTAAAAGGCCCCCGTCTCCCAGGCTCTAATGTATTGGCTCTGTAGTCATTACTAAACACTGGGAAACTGCTACTTGTCTAAAGTATGTGATATCAAAAACACAAGGGAAATCTAATGGGAAAAACTGGGTCTTCTGGGAAATAAGTCGAATTTATTTATTTATTTTTTTTTTTTTTTTCACTTTTTAATCTCTTTTTCAAAAGTTTACTTATTTTACAAAATCATCCTACTTTCAATCACTTGTTTGTCATGAGCTCTTTAGTGAGTTATTGTAGCTCCTTTTTGGCATTGGCTGTGTATTTACTGTGTACTTTTTAATATATAAAATAGGAACACACACTGACCCACACAGTGTCATGTGACACTGTGACATAGGCTTTCCCATGATGCATTGGGGTGCAGTTGAATTTTTAAATTTGATTAATATTTGAGGAATTGTGTATGAAGGATTTTTTCTAAGGTATTGTGGTGTTAGTTTGTGGTGAAATAGATGTTTTAGGGTTGTTGTTTTGCGTTTTTGGGCGTTTTTGGGTCATTCTGAGCAGTCACCATGAAGAAGTAAAGCGTGCTGGGACCATGCTTTAAAAGGCCCCCGTCTCCCAGGCTCTAATGTATTGGCTCTGTAGTCATTACTAAACACTGGGAAACTGCTACTTGTCTAAAGTATGTGATATCAAAAACACAAGGGAAATCTAATGGGAAAAACTGGGTCTTCTGGGAAATAAGTCGAATTTATTTATTTATTTATTTTTCACTTTTTAATCTCTTTTACAAAAGTTTACTTATTTTACAAAATCATCCTACTTTCAATCACTTGTTTGTCATGAGCTCTTTAGTGAGTTATTGTAGCTCCTTTTTGGCATTGGCTGTGTATTTACTGTGTACTTTTTAATATATAAAATAGGAACACACACTGACCCACACAGTGTCATGTGACACTGTGACATAGGCTTTCCCATGATGCATTGGGGTGCAGTTGAATTTTTAAATTTGATTTATATTTGAGGAATTGTGTATGAAGGATTTTTTCTAAGGTATTGTGGTGTTAGTTTGTGGTGAAATAGATGTTTTAGGGTTGTTGTTTTGCGTTTTTGGGCGTTTTTGGGTCATTCTGAGCAGTCACCATGAAGAAGTAAAGCGTGCTGGGTCCATGCTTTAAAAGGCCCCCGTCTCCCAGGCTCTAATGTATTGGCTCTGTAGTCATTACTAAACACTGGGAAACTGCTACTTGTCTAAAGTATGTGATATCAAAAACACAAGGGAAATCTAATGGGAAAAACTGGGTCTTCTGGGAAATAAGTCGAATTTATTTATTTATTTTTTTTTTTTCACTTTTTAATCTCTTTTACAAAAGTTTACTTATTTTACAAAATCATCCTACTTTCAATCACTTGTTTGTCATGAGCTCTTTAGTGAGTTATTGTAGCTCCTTTTTGGCATTGGCTGTGTATTTACTGTGTACTTTTTAATATATAAAATAGGAACACACACTGACCCACACAGTGTCATGTGACACTGTGACATAGGCTTTCCCATGATGAATTGGGGTGCAGTTGAATTTTTAAATTTGATTAATATTTGAGGAATTGTGTATGAAGGATTTTTTCTAAGGTATTGTGGTGTTAGTTTGTGGTGAAATAGATGTTTTAGGGTTGTTGTTTTGCGTTTTTGGGCGTTTTTGGGTCATTCTGAGCAGTCACCATGAAGAAGTAAAGCGTGCTGGGACCATGCTTTAAAAGGCCCCCGTCTCCCAGGCTCTAATGTATTGGCTCTGTAGTCATTACTAAACACTGGGAAACTGCTACTTGTCTAAAGTATGTGATATCAAAAACACAAGGGAAATCTAATGGGAAAAACTGGGTCTTCTGGGAAATAAGTCGAATTTATTTATTTATTTATTTATTTATTTATTTTTCACTTTTTAATCTCTTTTACAAAAGTTTACTTATTTTACAAAATCATCCTACTTTCAATCACTTGTTTGTCATGAGCTCTTTAGTGAGTTATTGTAGCTCCTTTTTGGCATTGGCTGTGTATTTACTGTGTACTTTTTAATATATAAAATAGGAACACACACTGACCCACACAGTGTCATGTGACACTGTGACATAGGCTTTCCCATGATGCATTGGGGTGCAGTTGAATTTTTAAATTTGATTAATATTTGAGGAATTGTGTATGAAGGATTTTTTCTAAGGTATTGTGGTGTTAGTTTGTGGTGAAATAGATGTTTTAGGGTTGTTGTTTTGCGTTTTTGGGTCATTCTGAGCAGTCACCATGAAGAAGTAAAGCGTGCTGGGACCATGCTTTAAAAGGCCCCCGTCTCCCAGGCTCTAATGTATTGGCTCTGTAGTCATTACTAAACACTGGGAAACTGCTACTTGTCTAAAGTATGTGATATCAAAAACACAAGGGAAATCTAATGGGAAAAACTGGGTCTTCAGGGAAATAAGTCGAATTTATTTATTTATTATTTTTTTTTTTTTTTCACTTTTTAATCTCTTTTACAAAAGTTTACTTATTTTACAAAATCATCCTACTTTCAATCACTTGTTTGTCATGAGCTCTTTAGTGAGTTATTGTAGCTCCTTTTTGGCATTGGCTGTGTATTTACTGTGTACTTTTTAATATATAAAATAGGAACACACACTGACCCACACAGTGTCATGTGACACTGTGACATAGGCTTTCCCATGATGCATTGGGGTGCAGTTGAATTTTTAAATTTGATTAATATTTGAGGAATTGTGTATGAAGGATTTTTTCTAAGGTATTGTGGTGTTAGTTTGTGGTGAAATAGATGTTTTAGGGTTGTTGTTTTGCGTTTTTGGGTCATTCTGAGCAGTCACCATGAAGAAGTAAAGCGTGCTGGGACCATGCTTTAAAAGGCCCCCGTCTCCCAGGCTCTAATGTATTGGCTCTGTAGTCATTACTAAACACTGGGAAACTGCTACTTGTCTAAAGTATGTGATATCAAAAACACAAGGGAAATCTAATGGGAAAAACTGGGTCTTCAGGGAAATAAGTCGAATTTATTTATTTATTATTTTTTTTTTTTTTTCACTTTTTAATCTCTTTTACAAAAGTTTACTTATTTTACAAAATCATCCTACTTTCAATCACTTGTTTGTCATGAGCTCTTTAGTGAGTTATTGTAGCTCCTTTTTGGCATTGGCTGTGTATTTACTGTGTACTTTTTAATATATAAAATAGGAACACACACTGACCCACACAGTGTCATGTGACACTGTGACATAGGCTTTCCCATGATGCATTGGGGTGCAGTTGAATTTTTAAATTTGATTAATATTTGAGGAATTGTGTATGAAGGATTTTTTCTAAGGTATTGTGGTGTTAGTTTGTGGTGAAATAGATGTTTTAGGGTTGTTGTTTTGCGTTTTTGGGCGTTTTTGGGTCATTCTGAGCAGTCACCATGAAGAAGTAAAGCGTGCTGGGACCATGCTTTAAAAGGCCCCCGTCTCCCAGGCTCTAATGTATTGGCTCTGTAGTCATTACTAAACACTGGGAAACTGCTACTTGTCTAAAGTATGTGATATCAAAAACACAAGGGTAATCTAATGGGAAAAACTGGGTCTTCAGGGAAATAAGTCGAATTTATTTATTTATTTATTTTATTTTTTTTTCACTTTTTAATCTCTTTTTCAAAAGTTTACTTATTTTGCAAAATCATCCTACTTTCAATCACTTGTTTGTCATGAGCTCTTTAGTGAGTTATTGTAGCTCCTTTTTGGCATTGGCTTTGTATTTACTGTGTACTTTTTAATATATAAAATAGGAACACACACTGACCCACACAGTGTCATGTGACACTGTGACATAGGCTTTCCCATGATGCATTGGGGTGCAGTTGAATTTTTAAATTTGATTAATATTTGAGGAATTGTGTATGAAGGATTTTTTCTAAGGTATTGTGGTGTTAGTTTGTGGTGAAATAGATGTTTTAGGGTTGTTGTTTTGCGTTTTTGGGTCATTCTGAGCAGTCACCATGAAGAAGTAAAGCGTGCTGGGACCATGCTTTAAAAGGCCCCCGTCTCCCAGGCTCTAATGTATTGGCTCTGTAGTCATTACTAAACACTGGGAAACTGCTACTTGTCTAAAGTATGTGATATCAAAAACACAAGGGAAATCTAATGGGAAAAATTGGGTCTTCAGGGAAATAAGTCGAATTTATTATTTTTTTTTTCACTTTTTAATCTCTTTTTCAAAAGTTTACTTATTTTACAAAATCATCCTACTTTCAATCACTTGTTTGTCATGAGCTCTTTAGTGAGTTATTGTAGCTCCTTTTTGGCATTGGCTGTGTATTTACTGTGTACTTTTTAATATATAAAATAGGAACACACACTGACCCACACAGTGTCATGTGACACTGTGACATAGGCTTTCCCATGATGCATTGGGGTGCAGTTGAATTTTTAAATTTGATTAATATTTGAGGAATTGTGTATGAAGGATTTTTTCTAAGGTATTGTGGTGTTAGTTTGTGGTGAAATAGATGTTTTAGGGTTGTTGTTTTGCGTTTTTGGGCGTTTTTGGGTCATTCTGAGCAGTCACCATGAAGAAGTAAAGCGTGCTGGGACCATGCTTTAAAAGGCCCCCGTCTCCCAGGCTCTAATGTATTGGCTCTGTAGTCATTACTAAACACTGGGAAACTGCTACTTGTCTAAAGTATGTGATATCAAAAACACAAGGGAAATCTAATGGGAAAAACTGGGTCTTCTGGGAAATAAGTCGAATTTATTTATTTATTTATTTATTTATTTATTTTTCACTTTTTAATCTCTTTTACAAAAGTTTACTTATTTTACAAAATCATCCTACTTTCAATCACTTGTTTGTCATGAGCTCTTTAGTGAGTTATTGTAGCTCCTTTTTGGCATTGGCTGTGTATTTACTGTGTACTTTTTAATATATAAAATAGGAACACACACTGACCCACACAGTGTCATGTGACACTGTGACATAGGCTTTCCCATGATGCATTGGGGTGCAGTTGAATTTTTAAATTTGATTAATATTTGAGGAATTGTGTATGAAGGATTTTTTCTAAGGTATTGTGGTGTTAGTTTGTGGTGAAATAGATGTTTTAGGGTTGTTGTTTTGCGTTTTTGGGTCATTCTGAGCAGTCACCATGAAGAAGTAAAGCGTGCTGGGACCATGCTTTAAAAGGCCCCCGTCTCCCAGGCTCTAATGTATTGGCTCTGTAGTCATTACTAAACACTGGGAAACTGCTACTTGTCTAAAGTATGTGATATCAAAAACACAAGGGAAATCTAATGGGAAAAACTGGGTCTTCAGGGAAATAAGTCGAATTTATTTATTTATTATTATTTTTTTTTTTTCACTTTTTAATCTCTTTTACAAAAGTTTACTTATTTTACAAAATCATCCTACTTTCAATCACTTGTTTGTCATGAGCTCTTTAGTGAGTTATTGTAGCTCCTTTTTGGCATTGGCTGTGTATTTACTGTGTACTTTTTAATATATAAAATAGGAACACACACTGACCCACACAGTGTCATGTGACACTGTGACATAGGCTTTCCCATGATGCATTGGGGTGCAGTTGAATTTTTAAATTTGATTAATATTTGAGGAATTGTGTATGAAGGATTTTTTCTAAGGTATTGTGGTGTTAGTTTGTGGTGAAATAGATGTTTTAGGGTTGTTGTTTTGCGTTTTTGGGCGTTTTTGGGTCATTCTGAGCAGTCACCATGAAGAAGTAAAGCGTGCTGGGACCATGCTTTAAAAGGCCCCCGTCTCCCAGGCTCTAATGTATTGGCTCTGTAGTCATTACTAAACACTGGGAAACTGCTACTTGTCTAAAGTATGTGATATCAAAAACACAAGGGTAATCTAATGGGAAAAACTGGGTCTTCAGGGAAATAAGTCGAATTTATTTATTTATTTATTTTATTTTTTTTTCACTTTTTAATCTCTTTTTCAAAAGTTTACTTATTTTGCAAAATCATCCTACTTTCAATCACTTGTTTGTCATGAGCTCTTTAGTGAGTTATTGTAGCTCCTTTTTGGCATTGGCTTTGTATTTACTGTGTACTTTTTAATATATAAAATAGGAACACACACTGACCCACACAGTGTCATGTGACACTGTGACATAGGCTTTCCCATGATGCATTGGGGTGCAGTTGAATTTTTAAATTTGATTAATATTTGAGGAATTGTGTATGAAGGATTTTTTCTAAGGTATTGTGGTGTTAGTTTGTGGTGAAATAGATGTTTTAGGGTTGTTGTTTTGCGTTTTTGGGTCATTCTGAGCAGTCACCATGAAGAAGTAAAGCGTGCTGGGACCATGCTTTAAAAGGCCCCCGTCTCCCAGGCTCTAATGTATTGGCTCTGTAGTCATTACTAAACACTGGGAAACTGCTACTTGTCTAAAGTATGTGATATCAAAAACACAAGGGAAATCTAATGGGAAAAATTGGGTCTTCAGGGAAATAAGTCGAATTTATTATTTTTTTTTTCACTTTTTAATCTCTTTTTCAAAAGTTTACTTATTTTACAAAATCATCCTACTTTCAATCACTTGTTTGTCATGAGCTCTTTAGTGAGTTATTGTAGCTCCTTTTTGGCATTGGCTGTGTATTTACTGTGTACTTTTTAATATATAAAATAGGAACACACACTGACCCACACAGTGTCATGTGACACTGTGACATAGGCTTTCCCATGATGCATTGGGGTGCAGTTGAATTTTTAAATTTGATTAATATTTGAGGAATTGTGTATGAAGGATTTTTTCTAAGGTATTGTGGTGTTAGTTTGTGGTGAAATAGATGTTTTAGGGTTGTTGTTTTGCGTTTTTGGGCGTTTTTGGGTCATTCTGAGCAGTCACCATGAAGAAGTAAAGCGTGCTGGGACCATGCTTTAAAAGGCCCCCGTCTCCCAGGCTCTAATGTATTGGCTCTGTAGTCATTACTAAACACTGGGAAACTGCTACTTGTCTAAAGTATGTGATATCAAAAACACAAGGGAAATCTAATGGGAAAAACTGGGTCTTCTGGGAAATAAGTCGAATTTATTTATTTATTTATTTATTTTTTTTCACTTTTTAATCTCTTTTTCAAAAGTTTACTTATTTTACAAAATCATCCTACTTTCAATCACTTGTTTGTCATGAGCTCTTTAGTGAGTTATTGTAGCTCCTTTTTGGCATTGGCTGTGTATTTACTGTGTACTTTTTAATATATAAAATAGGAACACACACTGACCCACACAGTGTCATGTGACACTGTGACATAGGCTTTCCCATGATGCATTGGGGTGCAGTTGAATTTTTAAATTTGATTAATATTTGAGGAATTGTGTATGAAGGATTTTTTCTAAGGTATTGTGGTGTTAGTTTGTGGTGAAATAGATGTTTTAGGGTTGTTGTTTTGCGTTTTTGGGCGTTTTTTGGTCATTCTGAGCAGTCACCATGAAGAAGTAAAGCGTGCTGGGACCATGCTTTAAAAGGCCCCCGTCTCCCAGGCTCTAATGTATTGGCTCTGTAGTCATTACTAAACACTGGGAAACTGCTACTTGTCTAAAGTATGTGATATCAAAAACACAAGGGAAATCTAATGGGAAAAACTGGGTCTTCTGGGAAATAAGTCGAATTTATTTATTTATTTATTATTATTTTTTTTTTCACTTTTTAATCTCTTTTACAAAAGTTTACTTATTTTACAAAATCATCCTACTTTCAATCACTTGTTTGTCATGAGCTCTTTAGTGAGTTATTGTAGCTCCTTTTTGGCATTGGCTGTGTATTTACTGTGTACTTTTTAATATATAAAATAGGAACACACACTGACCCACACAGTGTCATGTGACACTGTGACATAGGCTTTCCCATGATGCATTGGGGTGCAGTTGAATTTTTAAATTTGATTAATATTTGAGGAATTGTGTATGAAGGATTTTTTCTAAGGTATTGTGGTGTTAGTTTGTGGTGAAATAGATGTTTTAGGGTTGTTGTTTTGCGTTTTTGGGTCATTCTGAGCAGTCACCATGAAGAAGTAAAGCGTGCTGGGACCATGCTTTAAAAGGCCCCCGTCTCCCAGGCTCTAATGTATTGGCTCTGTAGTCATTACTAAACACTGGGAAACTGCTACTTGTCTAAAGTATGTGATATCAAAAACACAAGGGAAATCTAATGGGAAAAACTGGGTCTTCTGGGAAATAAGTTGAATTTATTTATTTATTTTTTTTTTTTCACTTTTTAATCTCTTTTACAAAAGTTTACTTATTTTACAAAATCATCCTACTTTCAATCACTTGTTTGTCATGAGCTCTTTAGTGAGTTATTGTAGCTCCTTTTTGGCATTGGCTGTGTATTTACTGTGTACTTTTTAATATATAAAATAGGAACACACACTGACCCACACAGTGTCATGTGACACTGTGACATAGGCTTTCCCATGATGAATTGGGGTGCAGTTGAATTTTTAAATTTGATTAATATTTGAGGAATTGTGTATGAAGGATTTTTTCTAAGGTATTGTGGTGTTAGTTTGTGGTGAAATAGATGTTTTAGGGTTGTTGTTTTGCGTTTTTGGGCGTTTTTGGGTCATTCTGAGCAGTCACCATGAAGAAGTAAAGCGTGCTGGGACCATGCTTTAAAAGGCCCCCGTCTCCCAGGCTCTAATGTATTGGCTCTGTAGTCATTACTAAACACTGGGAAACTGCTACTTGTCTAAAGTATGTGATATCAAAAACACAAGGGAAATCTAATGGGAAAAACTGGGTCTTCTGGGAAATAAGTCGAATTTATTTATTTATTTATTTATTTATTTATTTTTCACTTTTTAATCTCTTTTACAAAAGTTTACTTATTTTACAAAATCATCCTACTTTCAATCACTTGTTTGTCATGAGCTCTTTAGTGAGTTATTGTAGCTCCTTTTTGGCATTGGCTGTGTATTTACTGTGTACTTTTTAATATATAAAATAGGAACACACACTGACCCACACAGTGTCATGTGACACTGTGACATAGGCTTTCCCATGATGCATTGGGGTGCAGTTGAATTTTTAAATTTGATTAATATTTGAGGAATTGTGTATGAAGGATTTTTTCTAAGGTATTGTGGTGTTAGTTTGTGGTGAAATAGATGTTTTAGGGTTGTTGTTTTGCGTTTTTGGGTCATTCTGAGCAGTCACCATGAAGAAGTAAAGCGTGCTGGGACCATGCTTTAAAAGGCCCCCGTCTCCCAGGCTCTAATGTATTGGCTCTGTAGTCATTACTAAACACTGGGAAACTGCTACTTGTCTAAAGTATGTGATATCAAAAACACAAGGGAAATCTAATGGGAAAAACTGGGTCTTCAGGGAAATAAGTCGAATTTATTTATTTATTATTATTTTTTTTTTTCACTTTTTAATCTCTTTTACAAAAGTTTACTTATTTTACAAAATCATCCTACTTTCAATCACTTGTTTGTCATGAGCTCTTTAGTGAGTTATTGTAGCTCCTTTTTGGCATTGGCTGTGTATTTACTGTGTACTTTTTAATATATAAAATAGGAACACACACTGACCCACACAGTGTCATGTGACACTGTGACATAGGCTTTCCCATGATGCATTGGGGTGCAGTTGAATTTTTAAATTTGATTAATATTTGAGGAATTGTGTATGAAGGATTTTTTCTAAGGTATTGTGGTGTTAGTTTGTGGTGAAATAGATGTTTTAGGGTTGTTGTTTTGCGTTTTTGGGTCATTCTGAGCAGTCACCATGAAGAAGTAAAGCGTGCTGGGACCATGCTTTAAAAGGCCCCCGTCTCCCAGGCTCTAATGTATTGGCTCTGTAGTCATTACTAAACACTGGGAAACTGCTACTTGTCTAAAGTATGTGATATCAAAAACACAAGGGAAATCTAATGGGAAAAACTGGGTCTTCTGGGAAATAAGTCGAATTTATTTATTTATTTATTATTATTTTTTTTTTCACTTTTTAATCTCTTTTACAAAAGTTTACTTATTTTACAAAATCATCCTACTTTCAATCACTTGTTTGTCATGAGCTCTTTAGTGAGTTATTGTAGCTCCTTTTTGGCATTGGCTGTGTATTTACTGTGTACTTTTTAATATATAAAATAGGAACACACACTGACCCACACAGTGTCATGTGACACTGTGACATAGGCTTTCCCATGATGCATTGGGGTGCAGTTGAATTTTTAAATTTGATTAATATTTGAGGAATTGTGTATGAAGGATTTTTTCTAAGGTATTGTGGTGTTAGTTTGTGGTGAAATAGATGTTTTAGGGTTGTTGTTTTGCGTTTTTGGGTCATTCTGAGCAGTCACCATGAAGAAGTAAAGCGTGCTGGGACCATGCTTTAAAAGGCCCCCGTCTCCCAGGCTCTAATGTATTGGCTCTGTAGTCATTACTAAACACTGGGAAACTGCTACTTGTCTAAAGTATGTGATATCAAAAACACAAGGGAAATCTAATGGGAAAAACTGGGTCTTCTGGGAAATAAGTCGAATTTATTTATTTATTTATTATTATTTTTTTTTTCACTTTTTAATCTCTTTTACAAAAGTTTACTTATTTTACAAAATCATCCTACTTTCAATCACTTGTTTGTCATGAGCTCGTTAGTGAGTTATTGTAGCTCCTTTTTGGCATTAGCTGTGTATTTACTGTGTACTTTTTAATATATAAAATAGGAACACACACTGACCCACACAGTGTCATGTGACACTGTGACATAGGCTTTCCCATGATGAATTGGGGTGCAGTTGAATTTTTAAATTTGATTAATATTTGAGGAATTGTGTATGAAGGATTTTTTCTAAGGTATTGTGGTGTTAGTTTGTGGTGAAATAGATGTTTTAGGGTTGTTGTTTTGCGTTTTTGGGCGTTTTTGGGTCATTCTGAGCAGTCACCATGAAGAAGTAAAGCGTGCTGGGACCATGCTTTAAAAGGCCCCCGTCTCCCAGGCTCTAATGTATTGGCTCTGTAGTCATTACTAAACACTGGGAAACTGCTACTTGTCTAAAGTATGTGATATCAAAAACACAAGGGAAATCTAATGGGAAAAACTGGGTCTTCAGGGAAATAAGTCGAATTTATTTATTTATTATTTTTTTTTTTTTTTTCACTTTTTAATCTCTTTTACAAAAGTTTACTTATTTTACAAAATCATCCTACTTTCAATCACTTGTTTGTCATGAGCTCTTTAGTGAGTTATTGTAGCTCCTTTTTGGCATTGGCTGTGTATTTACTGTGTACTTTTTAATATATAAAATAGGAACACACACTGACCCACACAGTGTCATGTGACACTGTGACATAGGCTTTCCCATGATGAATTGGGGTGCAGTTGAATTTTTAAATTTGATTAATATTTGAGGAATTGTGTATGAAGGATTTTTTCTAAGGTATTGTGGTGTTAGTTTGTGGTGAAATAGATGTTTTAGGGTTGTTGTTTTGCGTTTTTGGGCGTTTTTGGGTCATTCTGAGCAGTCACCATGAAGAAGTAAAGGGTGGGGGGGACCGTGCTTTACAAGGCCCCCGTCTCCGAGGCTCTAATGTATTGGCTCTGTAGTCATTACTAAACACTGGGAAACTGCTAACTGTCTAAAGTATATGATATCAAAAACACAAGGGAAATCTAATGGGAAAAACTGGGTCTTCAGGGAAATAAGTCGAATTTATTTATTTATTATTATTTTTTTTCACTTTTTAATCTCTTTTACAAAAGTTTACTTATTTTACAAAATCATCCTACTTTCAATCACTTGTTTGTCATGAGCTCTTTAGTGAGTTATTTTAGCTCCTTTTTGGCATTGGCTGTGTATTTACTGTGTACTTTTTAATATATAAAATAGGAACACACACTGACCCACACAGTGTCATGTGACACTGTGACATAGGCTTTCCCATGATGCATTGGGGTGCAGTTGAATTTTTAAATTTGATTAATATTTGAGGAATTGTGTATGAAGGATTTTTTCTAAGGTATTTTGGTGTTAGTTTGTGGTGAAATAGATGTTTTAGGGTTGTTGTTTTGCGTTTTTGGGCGTTTTTGGGTCATTCTGAGCAGTCACCATGAAGAAGTAAAGCGTGCTGGGACCATGCTTTAAAAGGCCCCCGTCTCCCAGGCTCTAATGTATTGGCTCTGTAGTCATTACTAAACACTGGGAAACTGTTACTTGTCTAAAGTATGTGATATCAAAAACACAAGGGAAATCTAATGGGAAAAACTGGGTCTTCAGGGAAATAAGTCTAATTTATTTATTTATTTATTATTATTTTTTTTCACTTTTTAATCTCTTTTACAAAAGTTTACTTATTTTACAAAATCATCCTACTTTCAATCACTTGTTTGTCATGAGCTCTTTAGTGAGTTATTTTAGCTCCTTTTTGGCATTGGCTGTGTATTTACTGTGTACTTTTTAATATATAAAATAGGAACACACACTGACCCACACAGTGTCATGTGACACTGTGACATAGGCTTTCCCATGATGCATTGGGGTGCAGTTGAATTTTTAAATTTGATTAATATTTGAGGAATTGTGTATGAAGGATTTTTTCTAAGGTATTGTGGTGTTAGTTTGTGGTGAAATAGATGTTTTAGGGTTGTTGTTTTGCGTTTTTGGGTCATTCTGAGCAGTCACCATGAAGAAGTAAAGCGTGGGGGGGGAACCGTGCTTTAAAAGGCCCCGTCTCCCAGGCTCTAATGTATTGGCTCTGTAGTCATTACTAAACATTGGGAAACTGTTACTTGTCTAAAATATGTGATATCAAAGACACAAGGGAAATCTAATGGGAAAAACTGGGTCTTCAGGGAAATAAGTTGAATTTATTTATTTATTTATTATTATTTTTTTTCACTTTTTAATCTCTTTTACAAAAGTTTACTTATTTTACAAAATCATCCTACTTTCAATCACTTGTTTGTCATGAGCTCTTTAGTGAGTTATTTTAGCTCCTTTTTGGCATTGGCTGTGTATTTACTGTGTACTTTTTAATATATAAAATAGGAACACACACTGACCCACACAGTGTCATGTGACACTGTGACATAGGCTTTCCCATGATGCATTGGGATGCAGTTGAATTTTTAAATTTGATTAATATTTGAGGAATTGTGTATGAAGGATTTTTTCTAAGGTATTGTGGTGTTAGTTTGTGGTGAAATAGATGTTTTAGGGTTGTTGTTTTGCGTTTTTGGGTCATTCTGAGCAGTCACCATGAAGAAGTAAAGCGTGGGGGGGGAACCGTGCTTTAAAAGGCCCCGTCTCCCAGGCTCTAATGTATTGGCTCTGTAGTCATTACTAAACACTGGGAAACTGTTACTTGTCTAAAATATGTGATATCAAAGACACAAGGGAAATCTAATGGGAAAAACTGGGTCTTCAGGGAAATAAGTTGAATTTATTTATTTATTTATTATTATTTTTTTTCACTTTTTAATCTCTTTTACAAAAGTTTACTTATTTTACAAAATCATCCTACTTTCAATCACTTGTTTGTCATGAGCTCTTTAGTGAGTTATTTTAGCTCCTTTTTGGCATTGGCTGTGTATTTACTGTGTACTTTTTAATATATAAAATAGGAACACACACTGACCCACACAGTGTCATGTGACACTGTGACATAGGCTTTCCCATGATGCATTGGGATGCAGTTGAATTTTTAAATTTGATTAATATTTGAGGAATTGTGTATGAAGGATTTTTTCTAAGGTATTGTGGTGTTAGTTTGTGGTGAAATAGATGTTTTAGGGTTGTTGTTTTGCGTTTTTGGGCGTTTTTGGGTCATTCTGAGCAGTCACCATGAAGAAGTAAAGCGTGCTGGGCCCGTGCTTTAAAAGGCCCCCGTCCCCCAGGCTCTAATGTATTGGCTCTGTAGTCATTACTAAACACTGTGAAACTGTTACTTGTCTAAAGTATGTGATATCAAAAACACAAGGAAATCTAATGGGAAAAACTGGGTCTTCAGGGAAATAAGTCGAATTTATTTATTTATTTATTTATTTTTTTTTCACTTTTGAATCTCTTTTACAAAAGTTTACTTATTTTACAAAATCATCCTACTTTCAATCACTTGTTTGTCATGAGCTCTTTAGTGAGTTATTGTAGCTCCTTTTTGGCATTGGCTGTGTATTTACTGTGTACTTTTTAATATATAAAATAGGAACACACACTGACCCACACAGTGTCATGTGACACTGTGACATAGGCTTTCCCATGATGCATTGGGGTGCAGTTGAATTTTTAAATTTGATTAATATTTGAGGAATTGTGTATGAAGGATTTTTTCTAAGGTATTGTGGTGTTAGTTTGTGGTGAAATAGATGTTTTAGGGTTGTTGTTTTGCGTTTTTGGGTCATTCTGAGCAGTCACCATGAAGAAGTAAAGCGTGGGTGGGACCGTGCTTTAAAAGGCCCCCGTCTCCGAGGGTCTAATGTATTGGCTCTGTAGTCATTACTAAACACTGGGAAACTGCTACTTGTCTAAAGTATGTGATATCAAAAACACAAGGGAAATCTAATGGGAAAAACTGGGTCTTCTGGGAAATAAGTCGAATTTATTTATTTATTTATTGTTATTTTTTTCACTTTTTAATCTCTTTTACAAAAGTTTACTTATTTTACAAAATCATCCTACTTTCAATCACTTGTTTGTCATGAGCTCTTTAGTGAGTTATTTTAGCTCCTTTTTGGCATTGGCTGTGTATTTACTGTGTACTTTTTAATATATAAAATAGGAACACACACTGACCCACACAGTGTCATGTGACACTGTGACATAGGCTTTCCCATGATGCATTGGGGTGCAGTTGAATTTTTAAATTTGATTAATATTTGAGGAATTGTGTATGAAGGATTTTTTCTAAGGTATTGTGGTGTTAGTTTGTGGTGAAATAGATGTTTTAGGGTTGTTGTTTTGCGTTTTTGGGCGTTTTTGGGTCATTCTGAGCAGTCACCATGAAGAAGTAAAGCGTGCTGGGACCGTGTTTTAAAAGGCCCCCGTCCCCTAGGCTCTAATGTATTGGCTCTGTAGTCATTACTAAACACTGGGAAACTGCTACTTGTCTAAAGTATGTGATATCAAAAACACAAGGGAAATCTCATGGGAAAAACTGGGTCTTCAGGGAAATAAGTCAAATTTATTTATTTATTTTATTTTTATTTTTTTTTCACTTTTTAATCTCTTTTACAAAAGTTTACTTATTTTACAAAATCATCCTACTTTCAATCACTTGTTTGTCATGAGCTCTTTAGTGAGTTATTTTAGCTCCTTTTTGGCATTGGCTGTGTATTTACTGTGTACTTTTTAATATATAAAATAGGAACATACACTGACCCACACAGTGTCATGTGACACTGTGACATAGGCTTTCCCATGATGCATTGGGGTGCAGTTGAATTTTTAAATTTGATTAATATTTGAGGAATTGTGTATGAAGGATTTTTTCTAAGGTATTGTGGTGTTAGTTTGTGGTGAAATAGATGTTTTAGGGTTGTTGTTTTGCGTTTTTGGGTCATTCTGAGCAGTCACCATGAAGAAGTAAAGCGTGGGTGGGACCGTGCTTTAAAAGGCCCCCGTCTCCGAGGGTCTAATGTATTGGCTCTGTAGTCATTACTAAACACTGGGAAACTGCTACTTGTCTAAAGTATGTGATATCAAAAACACAAGGGAAATCTAATGGGAAAAACTGGGTCTTCTGGGAAATAAGTCGAATTTATTTATTTATTTATTGTTATTTTTTTTCACTTTTTAATCTCTTTTACAAACGTTTACTTATTTTACAAAATCATCCTACTTTCAATCACTTGTTTGTCATGAGCTCTTTAGTGAGTTATTTTAGCTCCTTTTTGGCATTGGCTGTGTATTTACTGTGTACTTTTTAATATATAAAATAGGAACACACACTGACCCACACAGTGTCATGTGACACTGTGACATAGGCTTTCCCATGATGCATTGGGGTGCAGTTGAATTTTTAAATTTGATTAATATTTGAGGAATTGTGTATGAAGGATTTTTTCTAAGGTATTGTGGTGTTAGTTTGTGGTGAAATAGATGTTTTACGGTTGTTGTTTTGCGTTTTTGGGCGTTTTTGGGTCATTCTGAGCAGTCACCATGAAGAAGTAAAGCGTGCTGGGACCGTGTTTTAAAAGGCCCCCGTCCCCTAGGCTCTAATGTATTGGCTCTGTAGTCATTACTAAACACTGGGAAACTGCTACTTGTCTAAAGTATGTGATATCAAAAACACAAGGGAAATCTCATGGGAAAAACTGGGTCTTCAGGGAAATAAGTCAAATTTATTTATTTATTTTATTATTTTTTTTTTTTTCACTTTTTAATCTCTTTTACAAAAGTTTACTTATTTTACAAAATCATCCTACTTTCAATCACTTGTTTGTCATGAGCTCTTTAGTGAGTTATTTTAGCTCCTTTTTGGCATTGGCTGTGTATTTACTGTGTACTTTTTAATATATAAAATAGGAACATACACTGACCCACACAGTGTCATGTGACACTGTGACATAGGCTTTCCCATGATGCATTGGGGTGCAGTTGAATTTTTAAATTTGATTAATATTTGAGGAATTGTGTATGAAGGATTTTTTCTAAGGTATTGTGGTGTTAGTTTGTGGTGAAATAGATGTTTTAGGGTTGTTGTTTTGCGTTTTTGGGCGTTTTTGGGTCATTCTGAGCAGTCACCATGAAGAAGTAAAGCGTGGGGGGGACCGTGCTTTAAAAGGCCCCCGTCTCCCAGGCTCTAATGTATTGGCTCTGTAGTCATTACTAAACACTGGGAAACTGTTACTTGTCTAAAGTATGTGATATCAAAAACACAAGGGAAATCTAATGGGAAAAACTGGGTCTTCAGGGAAATGAGTCGCATTTATTTATTTATTTATTATTATTTTTTTCACTTTTTAATCTCTTTTACAAAAGTTTACTTATTTTACAAAATCATCCTACTTTCAATCACTTGTTTGTCATGAGCTCTTTAGTGAGTTATTTTAGCTCCTTTCTGACATTGGCTGTGTATTTACTGTGTACTTTTTAATATAGAAAATAGGAACACACACTGACCCACACAGTGTCATGTGACACTGTGACATAGGCTTTCCCATGATGCATTGGGGTGCAGTTGAATTTTTAAATTTGATTAATATTTGAGGAATTGTGTATGAAGGATTTTTTCTAAGGTATTGTGGTGTTAGTTTGTGGTGAAATAGATGTTTTACGGTTGTTGTTTTGCGTTTTTGGGCGTTTTTGGGTCATTCTGAGCAGTCACCATGAAGAAGTAAAGCGTGCTGGGACCGTGTTTTAAAAGGCCCCCGTCCCCTAGGCTCTAATGTATTGGCTCTGTAGTCATTACTAAACACTGGGAAACTGCTACTTGTCTAAAGTATGTGATATCAAAAACACAAGGGAAATCTCATGGGAAAAACTGGGTCTTCAGGGAAATAAGTCAAATTTATTTATTTATTTTATTTTTATTTTTTTTTTCACTTTTTAATCTCTTTTACAAAAGTTTACTTATTTTACAAAATCATCCTACTTTCAATCACTTGTTTGTCATGAGCTCTTTAGTGAGTTATTTTAGCTCCTTTTTGGCATTGGCTGTGTATTTACTGTGTACTTTTTAATATATAAAATAGGAACATACACTGACCCACACAGTGTCATGTGACACTGTGACATAGGCTTTCCCATGATGCATTGGGGTGCAGTTGAATTTTTAAATTTGATTAATATTTGAGGAATTGTGTATGAAGGATTTTTTCTAAGGTATTGTGGTGTTAGTTTGTGGTGAAATAGATGTTTTAGGGTTGTTGTTTTGCGTTTTTGGGCGTTTTTGGGTCATTCTGAGCAGTCACCATGAAGAAGTAAAGCGTGGGGGGGACCGTGCTTTAAAAGGCCCCCGTCTCCCAGGCTCTAATGTATTGGCTCTGTAGTCATTACTAAACACTGGGAAACTGTTACTTGTCTAAAGTATGTGATATCAAAAACACAAGGGAAATCTAATGGGAAAAACTGGGTCTTCAGGGAAATGAGTCGCATTTATTTATTTATTTATTATTATTTTTTTCACTTTTTAATCTCTTTTACAAAAGTTTACTTATTTTACAAAATCATCCTACTTTCAATCACTTGTTTGTCATGAGCTCTTTAGTGAGTTATTTTAGCTCCTTTCTGACATTGGCTGTGTATTTACTGTGTACTTTTTAATATAGAAAATAGGAACACACACTGACCCACACAGTGTCATGTGACACTGTGACATAGGCTTTCCCATGATGCATTGGGGTGCAGTTGAATTTTTAAATTTGATTAATATTTGAGGAATTGTGTATGAAGGATTTTTTCTAAGGTATTGTGGTGTTAGTTTGTGGTGAAATAGATGTTTTACGGTTGTTGTTTTGCGTTTTTGGGCGTTTTTGGGTCATTCTGAGCAGTCACCATGAAGAAGTAAAGCGTGCTGGGACCGTGTTTTAAAAGGCCCCCGTCCCCTAGGCTCTAATGTATTGGCTCTGTAGTCATTACTAAACACTGGGAAACTGCTACTTGTCTAAAGTATGTGATATCAAAAACACAAGGGAAATCTCATGGGAAAAACTGGGTCTTCAGGGAAATAAGTCAAATTTATTTATTTATTTTATTTTTATTTTTTTTTCACTTTTTAATCTCTTTTACAAAAGTTTACTTATTTTACAAAATCATCCTACTTTCAATCACTTGTTTGTCATGAGCTCTTTAGTGAGTTATTTTAGCTCCTTTTTGGCATTGGCTGTGTATTTACTGTGTACTTTTTAATATATAAAATAGGAACATACACTGACCCACACAGTGTCATGTGACACTGTGACATAGGCTTTCCCATGATGCATTGAGGTGCAGTTGAATTTTTAAATTTGATTAATATTTGAGGAATTGTGTATGAAGGATTTTTTCTAAGGTATTGTGGTGTTAGTTTGTGGTGAAATAGATGTTTTAGGGTTGTTGTTTTGCGTTTTTGGGCGTTTTTGGGTCATTCTGAGCAGTCACCATGAAGAAGTAAAGCGTGGGGGGGACCGTGCTTTAAAAGGCCCCCGTCTCCCAGGCTCTAATGTATTGGCTCTGTAGTCATTACTAAACACTGGGAAACTGTTACTTGTCTAAAGTATGTGATATCAAAAACACAAGGGAAATCTAATGGGAAAAACTGGGTCTTCAGGGAAATGAGTCGCATTTATTTATTTATTTATTTATTATTATTTTTTTCACTTTTTAATCTCTTTTACAAAAGTTTACTTATTTTACAAAATCATCCTACTTTCAATCACTTGTTTGTCATGAGCTCTTTAGTGAGTTATTTTAGCTCCTTTTTGGCATTGGCTGTGTATTTACTGTGTACTTTTTAATATAGAAAATAGGAACACACACTGACCCACACAGTGTCATGTGACACTGTGACATAGGCTTTCCCATGATGCATTGGGGTGCAGTTGAATTTTTAAATTTGATTAATATTTGAGGAATTGTGTATGAAGGATTTTTTCTAAGGTATTGTGGTGTTAGTTTGTGGTGAAATAGATGTTTTAGGGTTGTTGTTTTGCATTTTTGGGTGTTTTTAGGTCATTCTGAGCAGTCATCATGAAGAAGTAAAGCGTGCTGGGACCATGCTTTAAAAGGCCCCCGTCTCCCAGGCTCTAATGTATTGGCTCTGTAGTCATTACTAAACACTGGGAAACTGTTACTTGTCTAAAGTATGTGATATCAAAAACACAAGGGAAATCTAATGGGAAAAACTGGGTCTTCTGGGAAATAAGTTGAATTTATTTATTTATTTATTTTTTTTTTTTTTCACTTTTTAATCTCTTTTACAAAAGTTTACTTATTTTACAAAATCATCCTACTTTCAATCACTTGTTTGTCATGAGCTCTTTAGTGAGTTATTGTAGCTCCTTTTTGGCATTGGCTGTGTATTTACTGTGTACTTTTTAATATATAAAATAGGAACACACACTGACCGACACAGTGTCATGTGACACTGTGACATAGGCTTTCCCATGATGCATTGGGGTGCAGTTGAATTTTTAAATTTGATTAATATTTGAGGAATTGTGTATGAAGGATTTTTTCTAAGGTATTGTGGTGTTAGTTTGTGGTGAAATAGATGTTTTAGGGTTGTTGTTTTGCATTTTTGGGTGTTTTTGGGTCATTCTGAGCAGTCACCATGAAGAAGTAAAGCGTGGGTGGGACCGTGCTTTAAAAGGCCCCCGTCTCCCAGGCTCTAATGTATTGGCTCTGTAGTCATTACTAAACACTGGGAAACTGTTACTTGTCTAAAGTATGTGATATCAAAAACACAAGGGAAATCTAATGGGAAAAACTGGGTCTTCAGGGAAATAAGTTGAATTTATTTATTTATTTATTATTATTTTTTTTTTCACTTTTTAATCTCTTTTACAAAAGTTTACTTATTTTACAAAATCATCCTACTTTCAATCACTTGTTTGTCATGAGCTCTTTAGTGAGTTATTTTAGCTCCTTTTTGGCATTGGCTGTGTATTTACTGTGTACTTTTTAATATAGAAAATAGGAACACACACTGACCCACACAGTGTCATGTGACACTGTGACATAGGCTTTCCCATTATGCATTGGGGTGCAGTTGAATTTTTAAATTTGATTAATATTTGAGGAATTGTGTATGAAGGATTTTTTCTAAGGTATTGTGGTGTTAGTTTGTGGTGAAATAGATGTTTTAGGGTTGTTGTTTTGCATTTTTGGGTGTTTTTTGGTCATTCTGAGCAGTCACCATGAAGAAGTAAAGCGTGGGTGGGACCGTGCTTTACAAGGCCCCCGTCTCTGAGGCTCTAATGTATTGGCTCTGTAGTCATTACTAAACACTGGGAAACTGCTACTTGTCTAAAGTATGTGATATGAAAAACACAAGGGAAATCTAATGGGAAAAACTGGGTCTTCAGGGAAATAAGTTGAATTTATTTATTTATTTATTTATTATTATTTTTTTTCACTTTTTAATCTCTTTTACAAAAGTTTACTTATTTTACAAAATCATCCTACTTTCAATCACTTGTTTGTCATGAGCTCTTTAGTCAGTTATTTTAGCTCATTTTTGGCATTGGCTGTGTATTTACTGTGTACTTTTTAATATATAAAATAGGAACACACACTGACCCACACAGTGTCATGTGACACTGTGACATAGGCTTTCCCATGATGCATTGGGGTGCAGTTGAATTTTTAAATTTGATTAATATTTGAGGAATTGTGTATGAAGGATTTTTTCTAAGGTATTGTGGTGTTAGTTTGTGGTGAAATAGATGTTTTAGGGTTGTTGTTTTGCGTTTTTGGGCGTTTTTGGGTCATTCTGAGCAGTCACCATGAAGAAGTAAAGCGTGCTGGAACCTTACTTTAAAAGGCCCCCTGTCTCCCAGGCCCTAATGTATTGGCTGTGTAGTCAGTACTGAACACTGGGAAACTGGTGTTTGTCTAAAGTATGTCAAATCAAAAACACAAGGGAGATATAATGGGAAAAAATAGGTATTCAGGGAAATAGGTACAATTTATTTATTTATTTATTTATTTATTAAAAAAAAAATTCTGTTCACTTTTTAATCTCTCTTTCAAAAGTTTATTTATTTTACAATGTCCGTCCTACTTTAAATCACATGTTTGTCATGAGCTCTTTAGTGAGTTAGGTTAGTTGTTTTGCAGCACTGGCTTTCTATTTACTGTTTTTTTTTAATATATAAAATAGGAACACTCACTGACCCACACAGTGTCATGTGATACTGTGACATAGAGCTTTCCCAGGATGCATTGGGGTGCAGTTAAATTTTTTAATTTGATTAATAATTAAGGAATTGTGTATGGAGGATTTTTTCTGAGGTATTGTGATGTTAGTTTGTGGTGAAATAGATGTGTTAGGGTTGTTGTTTTGCGTTTTTGGGTGATTCTGAGCAGTCACCATGAAAAAGTAAAGCGTGCTGGAACCGTGCTTTAAAAGGCCCCCGTCTCCCAGGCACTAATGTATTTGCTCTGTAGTCAGTACTGAACATTGGGAAACTGGTGTTTGTCTAAAGTATGTCAAATCAAAAACACAAGGGAAATATAATTGGAAAAAATAGGTATTCAGGGAAATAGGTACAATTTATTTATTTATTTATTATTATTTTTTTTTCTGTTCACTTTTTAATCTCTTTTACAAAAGTTTATTTATTTTACAATGTCCGTCCTACTTTAAATCACATGTTTGTCATGAGCTCTTTAGTGAGTTAGGTTAGTTGTTTTGCGGCACTGGCTTTCTATTTACTGTTTTTTTTAAATATATGAAATAGGAACACTCACTGACCCACACAGTGTCATGTGATACTGTGACATAGAGCTTTCTCAGGATGCATTGGGGTGCAGTTAAATTTTTTAATTTGATTAATAATTAAGGAATTGTGTATGGAAGATTTTTTCTGAGGTATTGTGATGTTAGTTTGTGGTGAAATAGATGTGTTAGTGTTGTTGTTTTGCGTTTTTGGGTGTTTTGGGGTAATTCTGAGCAGTCACCATGAAGAAGTAAAGCGTGCTGGAACCTTACTTTAAAAGGCCCCCGTCTCCCAGACCCTAATGTATTGGCTCTGTAGTCAGTACTGAACACTGGGAAACTGGTGTTTGTCTAAAGTATGTCAAATCAAAAACACAAGGGAAATATAATGGGAAAAAATAGGTATTCAGGGAAATAGGTACAATTTATTTATTGAATTTTTTTTTCTGTTCACTTTTTAATCTCTTTTACAAAAGTTTATTTATTTTACAATGTCTGTCCTACTTTAAATCACATGTTTGTCATGAGCTCTTTAGTGAGTTAGGTTAGTTGTTTTGCGGCACTGGCTTTCTATTTACTGTTTTTTTTAAATATATGAAATAGGAACACTCACTGACCCACACAGTGTCATGTGATACTGTGACATAGAGCTTTCCCAGGATGCATTGGGGTGCAGTTAAATTTTTTAATTTGATTAATAATTAAGGAATTGTGTATGGAGGATTTTTTCTGATGTATTTTGATGTTAGTTTGTGGTGAAATAGATGTGTTAGGGTTGTTGTTTTGCGTTTTTGGGTGATTCTGAGCAGTCACCATGAAGAAGTAAAGCGTGCTGGAACCGTGCTTTAAAAGGCCCCCGTCTCCTGGGCTCTAATGTATTGGCTTTGTAGTCAGTACTGAACACTGGGAAACTGGTATTTGTCTAAAGTATGTCAAATCAAAAACACAAGGGAAATATAATTGGTAAAAATAAGTATTCAGGGAAGTAGGTACAATTTATTTATTTATTTATTATTTTTTTTTTTTCTGTTCACTTTTTAATCTCTTTTACAAAAGTTTATTTATTTTACAATGTCCGTCCTACTTTAAATCACATGTTTGTCATGAGCTCTTTAGTGAGTTAGGTTAGTTGTTTTGCGGCACTGGCTTTCTATTTACTGTTTTTTTTAAATATATGAAATAGGAACACTCACTGACCCACACAGTGTCATGTGATACTGTGACATAGAGCTTTCTCAGGATGCATTGGGGTGCAGTTAAATTTTTTAATTTGATTAATAATTAAGGAATTGTGTATGGAAGATTTTTTCTGAGGTATTGTGATGTTAGTTTGTGGTGAAATAGATGTGTTAGTGTTGTTGTTTTGCGTTTTTGGGTGTTTTGGGGTAATTCTGAGCAGTCACCATGAAGAAGTAAAGCGTGCTGGAACCTTACTTTAAAAGGCCCCCGTCTCCCAGACCCTAATGTATTGGCTCTGTAGTCAGTACTGAACACTGGGAAACTGGTGTTTGTCTAAAGTATGTCAAATCAAAAACACAAGGGAAATATAATGGGAAAAAATAGGTATTCAGGGAAATAGGTACAATTTATTTATTGAATTTTTTTTTCTGTTCACTTTTTAATCTCTTTTACAAAAGTTTATTTATTTTACAATGTCTGTCCTACTTTAAATCACATGTTTGTCATGAGCTCTTTAGTGAGTTAGGTTAGTTGTTTTGCGGCACTGGCTTTCTATTTACTGTTTTTTTTAAATATATGAAATAGGAACACTCACTGACCCACACAGTGTCATGTGATACTGTGACATAGAGCTTTCCCAGGATGCATTGGGGTGCAGTTAAATTTTTTAATTTGATTAATAATTAAGGAATTGTGTATGGAGGATTTTTTCTGATGTATTTTGATGTTAGTTTGTGGTGAAATAGATGTGTTAGGGTTGTTGTTTTGCGTTTTTGGGTGATTCTGAGCAGTCACCATGAAGAAGTAAAGCGTGCTGGAACCGTGCTTTAAAAGGCCCCCGTCTCCTGGGCTCTAATGTATTGGCTTTGTAGTCAGTACTGAACACTGGGAAACTGGTATTTGTCTAAAGTATGTCAAATCAAAAACACAAGGGAAATATAATGGGAAAAAATGGGTATTCAGGGAAATAGGTACAATTTATTTATTTATTTATTTAATTTTTTTTCTGTTCACTTTTTAATCTCTTTTACAAAAGTTTATTTATTTTACAATGTCCGTCCTACTTTAAATCACATGTTTGTCATGAGCTCTTTAGTGAGTTAGGTTAGTTGCTTTGCGGCACTGGCTTTCTATTTACTGTTTTTTTTAAATATATAAAATAGGAACACTCACTGACCCACACAGTGTCATGTGATACTGTGACATAGAGCTTTCCCAGGATGCATTGGGGCGCAGTTAAATTTTTTAATTTGATTAATAATTAAGGAATTATGTATGGAGGATTTTTTCTGAGGTATTGTGATGTTAGTTTGTGGTGAAATAGATGTGTTAGGGTTGTTGTTTTGCGTTTTTGGCTGATTCTGAGCAGTCACCATGAAGAAGTAAAGCCTGCTGGAACCGTGCTTTAAAAGGCCCCCGTCTCCCAAGCAGTAATGTATTGGCTCTGTAGTCAGTACTGAACACTGGGAAACTGGTGTTTGTCTAAAGTATGTCAAATCAAAAAACACAAGGGAAATATAGTGGGAAAAAATGGATATTCAGGGAAATAGGTGCAATTTATTTACTTATTTATTGAATTTTTTTTCTGTTCACTTTTTAATCTCTTTTACAAAAGTTTATTTATTTTACAATGTCCGTCCTACTTTAAATCACATGTTTGTCATGAGCTCTTTAGTGAGTTAGGTTAGTTGTTTTGCGGCACTGGCTTTCTATTTACTGTTTTTTTTTATATATAAAATAGGAACACTCACTGACCCACACAGTGTCATGTGATACTGTGACATAGAGCTTTCCCAGGATGCATTGGGGTGCAGTTAAATTTTTTAATTTGATTCATAATTAATGAATTGTGTATGGAGGATTTTTTCTGAGGTATTGTGATGTTAGTTTGTGGTGAAATAGATGTGTGAAAATTTTTTTGGTCCAAAATTTTTTTAGTCCGAAAATTTTTCGAAGTATTTTTTTTTGGTCCAAAATTTTTTGGTCCGAAAATTTTTCAAAGTTTTTTTTGGTCCAAATTTTTTTTGGTTCCAAAAGTTTTTGAAGTTTTTTTTGGGGTGAAATTTTTTTTGGTCCCAAAATTTTTCGAAGTTTTTTTTTGGGTGAAAATTTTTTTGGTCCGAAAATTTTTCGAAGTTTTTTTTGGGTCAAAATTTTTTTGGTCCGAAAATTTTTCGAAGTTGTTTTTGGTCCAAAATTTTTAGAATTTTTTTTGGTCCAAAATTTTTTTGGTCCCAAAATTTTTCGAAGTTTTTTTTGGGTGAAATTTTTTTTGGACCCAAAATTTTTCAAAGTTTTTTTTGAGTCAAAGTTTTTTTGGTCCGAAAATTTTTCGAAGTTTTTTTTGGTCCAAAATTTTTTTGGTCCCAAAATTTTTCGAAAATTTTTTTGGTCCAAATTTTTTTTGGTCCCAAAATTCTTCGAAGTTTTTTTTGGTCCAAAATTTTTTTGGTCCCAAAATTTTTCGAAGTTTTTTTTGGTCCAAAATTTTTTTGGTCCCAAAATTTTTCGAAGTTTTTTTTGGGTCAAAGTTTTTTTGGTCCCAAAATTTTTCGAAGTTTTTTTTGGGTGTTTTTTTTTTGGTCCGAACATTTTTCGAAGTATTTTTTCGGTGAAAATTTTTTTGGTCCCAAAAAAAGTTTTTTTGAGTCAAAATTTTTTTGGTCCCAAAATTTTTCGAAGTTTTTTTTGGTCCAAAATTATTTTGGTCCGAAAATTTTTCGAAGTTTTTTTGGGTGAAAATTTTTTTGGTCCCAAAATTTTTCGAAGTTTTTTTTGGTCCAAAATTTTTTTGGTCCCAAAATTTTTCGAAGTTTTTTTTGGTCCAAAATTTTTTTGGTCCCAAAATTTTTAGAAGTTCTTTTTGGTCCAAAATTTTTTTGGTCCCAAAATTTTTCGAAGTTTTTTTTGGTCCAAAATTTTTTTGGTCCCAAAATTTTTAGAAGTTTTTTTTGGTCCAAAATTTTTTTGGTCCCAAAATTTTTCGAAGTTTTTTTTGGTCCAAAATTTTTTTGGTCCCAAAATTTTTCGAAGTTTTTTTTGGGTGAAATTTTTTTTGGTCCGAAAATTTTAAAAGTTCTTTTTGGGTGAAATTTTTTTTTCGTCTGAAAATTATTCGATGTTTTTTTTGGTCCAAAATTTTTTTGGTCCGAAAATTTTTCGAAGTTTTTTTTGGGTGAAATTTTTTTTGGACCAAAATTATTTTGGTCCCAAAATTTTTCGAAGTTTTTTTTGGTCCAAAATTTTTTTGGTCCTAAAATTTTTCGAAGATTTTTGGGTGAAATTTTTTTTGGTCCGAAAATTTTTCGAAGTTTTTTTTGGTCCAAAATTTTTTTGGCCCGAAAATTTTTCGAAGATTTTTGGGTGAAATTTTTTTTGGGTTAAATATTTTTCGAACTTCTTTTTGGGTCAAAATTTTTTTGGTCCCAAATTTTTTTGAACTTTTTTTGGGGTCAAAATTTTTTTGGTCCCAAAATTTTTCAAAGTTTTTTTTGGGTGAAAATTTTTTGGACCAAAATTATTTTGGTCCCAAAATTTTTCGAAGTTTTTTTTGGTCCAAAATTTTTTTGGTCCCAAAATTTTTCGAAGATTTTTGGGTGAAATTTTTTTTGGTCCGAAAATTTTTCGAAGTTTTTTTTGGTCCAAAATTTTTTTGGCCCGAAAATTTTTCGAAATTTTTTTTGGGTCAAAATTTTTTTGGTCCCAAAATTTTTCGAACTTTTTTTTTGGTCAGAACTTTTTTGGTCTCAAAATTTTTCAAACTTTTTATTGAGTCAAATTTTTTTCGAAGTTTTTTTTGGGTTAAATATTTTTCGAACTTCTTTTTGGGTCAAAATTTTTTTGGTCCCAAATTTTTTTGAACTTTTTTTGGGGTCAAAATTTTTTTGGTCCCAAAATTTTTCGAACTTTTTTTTTGGGTGAAAATTTTTTTGGTCCGAAAATTTTTCGAAGTTTTTTTTGGTCCAAAATTTTTTTGGTCCCAAAATTTTTCGAAGTTTTTTTTGGGTGAAAATTTTTTTGGTCCCAAAATTTTTCGAAGATTTTTGGGTGAAATTTTTTTTGGTCCGAAAATTTTTCGAAGTTTTTTTTGGTCCAAAATTTTTTTGGTCCGAAAATTTTTCGAAGTTTTTTTTTGGGTCAAAATTTTTTTGGTCCCAAAATTTTTCGAACTTTTTTTTGGGTCAGAACTTTTTTGGTCTCAAAATTTTTCGAACTTTTTATTGGGTCAAATTTTTTTCGAAGTTTTTTTTGGGTTAAATATTTTTCGAACTTCTTTTTGGGTCAAAATTTTTTTGGTCCCAAATTTTTTCGAACGTTTTTTAGGGTCAAAATTTTTTTGGTCCCAAAATTTTTCGAAGTTTTTTTTGGGTGAAAATTTTTTTGGTCCCAAAATTTTTCGAAGTTTTTTTTGGTCCAAAATTTTTTTGGTCTGAAAATTTTCCAAGTTTTTTTTGGTCCAAAATTTTTTTGGTCCCAAAATTTTTCGAAGTTTTTTTTGGGTGAAAATTTTTTTGGTCCCAAAATTTTTTGAAGTTTTTTTTGGTCCAAAATTTTTTTGGTCCCAAAATTTTTCGAAGTTTTTCTGGGTGAAAATTTTTTTTGTCCGAAAATGTTTCAAAGTTTTTTTTGGGTCAAAATTTTTTTGGTCCGAATATTTTCCAAATTTTTTTTTGGTCCAAAATTTTTTTGGTCCGAAAATTTTTTGAAGTTCTTTTTGGGTCAAATTTTTTTTTTCGTCCGAAAATTATTCGAAGTTTTTTTTGGTCCAAAATTTTTTTAGTCCGAAAATTTTTCAAAGTTTTTTTGGGTCCAAAATTTTTTTTGGTTCCATAATTTTTCGAAGTTTTTTTTGGTCCAAAATTTTTTTGGTCCCGAAGTTTTTCGAAGTTTTTTTTTGGGTGAAAATTTTTCGAAGTTTATTTTGGTCCAAAATTTTTTTGGTCCCAAAATTTTTAGAAGTTTTTTTTGGTCCAAAATTTTTTTGGTCCCAAAATTTTTCGAAGTTTTTTTTGGTCCAAAATTTTTTTTCGAAGTTTTTTTTGGGTCAAAGTTTTTTTGGTCCCAAAATTTTTCGAAGTTTTTTTTGGGTGTTTTTTTTTTGGTCCGAACATTTTTCGAAGTATTTTTTCGGTGAAAATTTTTTTGGTCCCAAAATTTTTCAAAGTTTTTTTTGAGTCAAAATTTTTTTAGTCCGAAAATTTTTCGAAGTTTTTTTTTGGGTCAAATTTTTTTTTTGTCCGAAAATTATTCGAAGTTGTTTTTGGTCTAAAATTTTTTTGTTCCCAAAATTTTTCGAAATTTTTTTTGGGTGAAATTTTTTTTGTCCGAAAATGTTTCAAAGTTTTTTTTGGGTCAAAATTTTTTTGGTCCGAATATTTTCCAAATTTTTTTTTGGTCCAAAATTTTTTTGGTCCGAAAATTTTTCGAAGTTCTTTTTGGGTCAAATTTTTTTTTTCGTCCGAAAATTATTCGAAGTTTTTTTTGGTCCAAAATTTTTTTAGTCCGAAAATTTTTCAAAGTTTTTTTGGGTCCAAAATTTTTTTTGGTTCCATAATTTTTCGAAGTTTTTTTTGGTCCAAAATTTTTTTGGTCCCGAAATTTTTCGAAGTTTTTTTTTGGGTGAAAATTTTTCGAAGTTTATTTTGGTCCAAAAATTTTTTGGTCCCAAAATTTTTAGAAGTTTTTTTTGGTCCAAAATTTTTTTTCGAAGTTTTTTTTGGGTCAAAGTTTTTTTGGTCCCAAAATTTTTCGAAGTTTTTTTTGGGTGTTTTTTTTTTGGTCCGAACATTTTTCGAAGTATTTTTTCGGTGAAAATTTTTTTGGTCCCAAAATTTTTCAAAGTTTTTTTTGAGTCAAAATTTTTTTAGTCCGAAAATTTTTCGAAGTTTTTTTTTGGGTCAAATTTTTTTTTTGTCCGAAAATTATTCGAAGTTGTTTTTGGTCTAAAATTTTTTTGTTCCCAAAATTTTTCGAAATTTTTTTTGGGTGAAATTTTTTTTGTCCGAAAATGTTTCAAAGTTTTTTTTGGGTCAAAATTTTTTTGGTCCGAATATTTTCCAAATTTTTTTTTGGTCCAAAATTTTTTTGGTCCGAAAATTTTTCGAAGTTCTTTTTGGGTCAAATTTTTTTTTTCGTCCGAAAATTATTCGAAGTTTTTTTTGGTCCAAAATTTTTTTAGTCCGAAAATTTTTCAAAGTTTTTTTGGGTCCAAAATTTTTTTTGGTTCCATAATTTTTCGAAGTTTTTTTTGGTCCAAAATTTTTTTGGTCCCGAAATTTTTCGAAGTTTTTTTTTGGGTGAAAATTTTTCGAAGTTTATTTTGGTCCAAAAATTTTTTGGTCCCAAAATTTTTAGAAGTTTTTTTTGGTCCAAAATTTTTTTTCGAAGTTTTTTTTGGGTCAAAGTTTTTTTGGTCCCAAAATTTTTCGAAGTTTTTTTTGGGTGTTTTTTTTTTGGTCCGAACATTTTTCGAAGTATTTTTTCGGTGAAAATTTTTTTGGTCCCAAAATTTTTCAAAGTTTTTTTTGAGTCAAAATTTTTTTAGTCCGAAAATTTTTCGAAGTTTTTTTTTGGGTCAAATTTTTTTTTGTCCGAAAATGTTTCAAAGTTTTTTTTTGGGTGAAAATTTTTCGAAGTTTATTTTGGTCCAAAATTTTTTTGGTCCCAAAATTTTTAGAAGTTTTTTTTGGTCCAAAATTTTTTTGGTCCCAAAATTTTTCGAAGTTTTTTTTGGTCCAAAATTTTTAGAAGTTTTTTTTGGGTCAAAGTTTTTTTGGTCCCAAAATTTTTCGAAGTTTTTTTTGGGTGTTTTTTTTTTGGTCCGAACATTTTTCGAAGTATTTTTTCGGTGAAAATTTTTTTGGTCCCAAAATTTTTCAAAGTTTTTTTTGAGTCAAAATTTTTTTAGTCCGAAAATTTTTCGAAGTTTTTTTTTGGGTCAAATTTTTTTTTTGTCCGAAAATTATTCGAAGTTGTTTTTGGTCTAAAATTTTTTTGTTCCCAAAATTTTTCGAAATTTTTTTTGGGTGAAATTTTTTTGGACCAAAATTTTTTTGGTCCCAAAATTTTTCGAAGTTTTTTTTTGGGTCAAAATTATTTTGGTCCCAAAATTTTTCGAAGTTTTTTTTGGTCCAAAATTTTTTTGGTCCCAAAATTTTTCGAAGATTTTTGGGTGAAAATTTTTTGGGTCCGAAAATTTTTCGAAGTTTTTTTTGGTCCAAATTTTTTTTGGTCCGAAAATTTTTCGAAGTTTTTTTTGGGTCAAAATTTTTTTGGTCCCAAAATTTTTTGAAGTTTTTTTTGGTCCAAAATTTTTTTGGTCCCAAAATTTTTCGAAGTTTTTCTGGGTGAAAATTTTTTTTGTCCGAAAATGTTTCAAAGTTTTTTTTGGGTCAAAATTTTTTTGGTCCGAATATTTTCCAAATTTTTTTTTGGTCCAAAATTTTTTTGGTCCGAAAATTTTTCGAAGTTCTTTTTGGGTCAAATTTTTTTTTTCGTCCGAAAATTATTCGAAGTTTTTTTTGGTCCAAAATTTTTTTAGTCCGAAAATTTTTCAAAGTTTTTTTGGGTCCAAAATTTTTTTTGGTTCCATAATTTTTCGAAGTTTTTTTTGGTCCAAAATTTTTTTGGTCCCGAAATTTTTCGAAGTTTTTTTTTGGGTGAAAATTTTTCGAAGTTTATTTTGGTCCAAAAATTTTTTGGTCCCAAAATTTTTAGAAGTTTTTTTTGGTCCAAAATTTTTTTTCGAAGTTTTTTTTGGGTCAAAGTTTTTTTGGTCCCAAAATTTTTCGAAGTTTTTTTTGGGTGTTTTTTTTTTGGTCCGAACATTTTTCGAAGTATTTTTTCGGTGAAAATTTTTTTGGTCCCAAAATTTTTCAAAGTTTTTTTTGAGTCAAAATTTTTTTAGTCCGAAAATTTTTCGAAGTTTTTTTTTGGGTCAAATTTTTTTTTTGTCCGAAAATTATTCGAAGTTTTTTTTGGTCTAAAATTTTTTTGTTCCCAAAATTTTTCGAAATTTTTTTTGGGTGAAATTTTTTTGGACCAAAATTTTTTTGGTCCCAAAATTTTTCGAAGTTTTTTTTGGGTCAAAATTTTTTTGGTCCCAAAATTTTTCGAAGTTTTTCTGGGTGAAAATTTTTTTTGTCCGAAAATGTTTCAAAGTTTTTTTTGGGTCAAAATTTTTTTGGTCCGAATATTTTCCAAATTTTTTTTTGGTCCAAAATTTTTTTGGTCCGAAAATTTTTCGAAGTTCTTTTTGGGTCAAATTTTTTTTTTCGTCCGAAAATTATTCGAAGTTTTTTTTGGTCCAAAATTATTTTAGTCCGAAAATTTTTCAAAGTTTTTTTGGGTCCAAAATTTTTTTTGGTTCCATAATTTTTCGAAGTTTTTTTTGGTCCAAAATTTCTTTGGTCCCGAAATTTTTCGAAGTTTTTTTTTGGGTGAAAATTTTTCGAAGTTTATTTTGGTCCAAAATTTTTTTGGTCCCAAAATTTTTAGAAGTTTTTTTTGGTCCAAAATTTTTTTGGTCCCAAAATTTTTCGAAGTTTTTTTTGGGTGTTTTTTTTTTGGTCCGAACATTTTTCGAAGTATTTTTTCGGTGAAAATTTTTTTGGTCCCAAAATTTTTCAAAGTTTTTTTTGAGTCAAAATTTTTTTAGTCCGAAAATTTTTCGAAGTTTTTTTTTGGGTCAAATTTTTTTTTTGTCCGAAAATTATTCGAAGTTTTTTTTGGTCTAAAATTTTTTTGTTCCCAAAATTTTTCGAAATTTTTTTTGGGTGAAATTTTTTTGGACCAAAATTATTTTGGTCCCAAAATTTTTCGAAGTTTTTTTTGGTCCAAAATTTTTTTGGTCCCAAAATTTTTCGAAGTTTTTTTGGGTCAAAATTTTTTTGGTCCCAAAATTTTTAGAAGTTTTTTTTGGTCCAAAATTTTTTTGGTCCCAAAATTTTTCGAAGTTTTTTTTGGGTGAAATTTTTTTGGTCCAAAATTTTTTTGGTCCCAAAATTTTTCGAAGTTTTTTTTGGTCCAAACTTTTTTTGGTCCGAAAATTTTTCGAAGTTTTTTTGGGTGAAAATTTTTTTGGTCCCAAAATTTTTCGAAGTTTTTTTTGGGTCAAAATTTTTTTGGTCCCAAAATTTTTCGAAGTTTTTTTTGGATGAAAATTTTTTTGGTCCCAAAATTTTTCGAAGTTTTTTTTGGTCCAAAATTTTTTTGGTCCCAAAATTTTTCGAAGTTTTTTTTGGGTCAAAATTTTTTTGGTCCCAAAATTTTTCGAAGTTTTTTTTGGTCCAAAATTTTTTTGGTCCCGAAATTTTTCGAAGTTTTTTTTTGGGTGAAAATTTTTCGAAGTTTATTTTGGTCCAAAATTTTTTTGGTCCCAAAATTTTTCGAAGTTTTTTTTGGTCCAAAATTTTTTTGGTCCCAAAATTTTTCGAAGTTTTTTTTGGTCCAAAATTTTTTTTCGAAGTTTTTTTTGGGTCAAAGTTTTTTTGGTCCCAAAATTTTTCGAAGTTTTTTTTGGGTTAAATATTTTTCGAACTTCTTTTTGGGTCAAAATTTTTTTGGTCCCAAATTTTTTTGAACTTTTTTTGGGGTCAAAATTTTTTTGGTCCCAAAATTTTTCAAAGTTTTTTTTGGGTGAAAATTTTTTGGACCAAAATTATTTTGGTCCCAAAATTTTTCGAAGTTTTTTTTGGTCCAAAATTTTTTTGGTCCCAAAATTTTTCGAAGATTTTTGGGTGAAATTTTTTTTGGTCCGAAAATTTTTCGAAGTTTTTTTTGGTCCAAAATTTTTTTGGCCCGAAAATTTTTCGAAATTTTTTTTGGGTCAAAATTTTTTTGGTCCCAAAATTTTTCGAACTTTTTTTTTGGTCAGAACTTTTTTGGTCTCAAAATTTTTCAAACTTTTTATTGAGTCAAATTTTTTTCGAAGTTTTTTTTGGGTTAAATATTTTTCGAACTTCTTTTTGGGTCAAAATTTTTTTGGTCCCAAATTTTTTTGAACTTTTTTTGGGGTCAAAATTTTTTTGGTCCCAAAATTTTTCGAACTTTTTTTTTGGGTGAAAATTTTTTTGGTCCGAAAATTTTTCGAAGTTTTTTTTGGTCCAAAATTTTTTTGGTCCCAAAATTTTTCGAAGTTTTTTTTGGGTGAAAATTTTTTTGGTCCCAAAATTTTTCGAAGATTTTTGGGTGAAATTTTTTTTGGTCCGAAAATTTTTCGAAGTTTTTTTTGGTCCAAAATTTTTTTGGTCCGAAAATTTTTCGAACTTTTTTTTGGGTCAGAACTTTTTTGGTCTCAAAATTTTTCGAACTTTTTATTGGGTCAAATTTTTTTCGAAGTTTTTTTTGGGTTAAATATTTTTCGAACTTCTTTTTGGGTCAAAATTTTTTTGGTCCCAAATTTTTTCGAACGTTTTTTAGGGTCAAAATTTTTTTGGTCCCAAAATTTTTCGAACCTTTTTTTGGGTCAAAATTTTTTTGGTCCCAAATTTTTTCGAACGTTTTTTAGGGTCAAAATTTTTTTGGTCCCAAAATTTTTCGAAGTTTTTTTTGGGTGAAAATTTTTTTGGTCCCAAAATTTTTCGAAGTTTTTTTTGGTCCAAAATTTTTTTGGTCTGAAAATTTTCCAAGTTTTTTTTGGTCCAAAATTTTTTTGGTCCCAAAATTTTTCGAAGTTTTTTTTGGGTGAAAATTTTTTTGGTCCCAAAATTTTTCGAAGTTTTTTTTTGGGTCAAAATTTTTTGGGTCCGAAAATTTTTCGAAGTTTTTTTTGGTCCAAATTTTTTTTGGTCCGAAAATTTTTCGAAGTTTTTTTTGGGTCAAAATTTTTTTGGTCCCAAAATTTTTTGAAGTTTTTTTTTGGTCCAAAATTTTTTGGGTCCCAAAATTTTTCGAAGTTTTTCTGGGTGAAAATTTTTTTTGTCCGAAAATGTTTCAAAGTTTTTTTTGGGTCAAAATTTTTTTGGTCCGAATATTTTCCAAATTTTTTTTTGGTCCAAAATTTTTTTGGTCCGAAAATTTTTTGAAGTTTTTTTGGGTCAAATTTTTTTTTTCGTCCGAAAATTATTCGAAGTTTTTTTTGGTCCAAAATTTTTTTAGTCCGAAAATTTTTCAAAGTTTTTTTGGGTCCAAAATTTTTTTTGGTTCCATAATTTTTCGAAGTTTATTTTGGTCCAAAATTTTTTTGGTCCCAAAATTTTTAGAAGTTTTTTTTGGTCCAAAATTTTTTTGGTCCCAAAATTTTTCGAAGTTTTTTTTGGTCCAAAATTTTTTTTCGAAGTTTTTTTTGGTCCAAAATTTTTTTTCGAAGTTTTTTTTGGGTCAAAATTTTTTTGGTCCCAAATTTTTTTGAACTTTTTTTGGGGTCAAAATTTTTTTGGTCCCAAAATTTTTCAAAGTTTTTTTTGGGTGAAAATTTTTTGGACCAAAATTATTTTGGTCCCAAAATTTTTCGAAGTTTTTTTTGGTCCAAAATTTTTTTGGTCCCAAAATTTTTCGAAGATTTTTGGGTGAAATTTTTTTTGGTCCGAAAATTTTTCGAAGTTTTTTTTGGTCCAAAATTTTTTTGGCCCGAAAATTTTTCGAAATTTTTTTTGGGTCAAAATTTTTTTGGTCCCAAAATTTTTCGGACTTTTTTTTTGGTCAGAACTTTTTTGGTCTCAAAATTTTTCAAACTTTTTATTGAGTCAAATTTTTTTCGAAGTTTTTTTTGGGTTAAATATTTTTCGAACTTCTTTTTGGGTCAAAATTTTTTTGGTCCCAAATTTTTTTGAACTTTTTTTGGGGTCAAAATTTTTTTGGTCCCAAAATTTTTCGAACTTTTTTTTTGGGTGAAAATTTTTTTGGTCCGAAAATTTTTCGAAGTTTTTTTTGGTCCAAAATTTTTTTGGTCCCAAAATTTTTCGAAGTTTTTTTTGGGTGAAAATTTTTTTGGTCCCAAAATTTTTCGAAGATTTTTGGGTGAAATTTTTTTTTAGTCCGAAAATTATTCGAAGTTTTTTTTGGTCTAAAATTTTTTTGTTCCCAAAATTTTTCGAAGTTTTTTTGGGTGAAAATTTTTTTGGTCCGAAAATTTTCAAAGTTTTTTTTGGGTGAAATTTTTTTGGTCCCAAAATTTTTCGAAGTTTTTTTTAGTCCAAAATTTTTTTGGTCCGAAAATTGTTCGAAGTTTTTTTTGGTCCAAAATTTTTTTGGTCCTGAAATTTTTCGAAGTTTTTTTTTGGGTGAAAATTTTTCGAAGTTTATTTTGGTCCAAAATTTTTTTGGTCCCAAAATTTTTCAAATTTTTTTTTGGTCCAAAATTTTTTTGGTCCGAAAATTTTTCGAAGTTCTTTTTGGGTCAAATTTTTTTTTGGTCCGAAAATTATTCGAAGTTTTTTTTGGTCTAAAATTTTTTTGTTCCCAAAAATTTTCGAAGTTTTTTTGGGTGAAAATTTTTTTGGTCCGAAAATTTTTCGAAGTTTTTTTTGGTCCAAAATTTTTTTGGTCCGAAAATTTTTCAAAGTTTTTTTTGGGTGAAATTTTTTTAGACCAAAATTTTTTTGTTCCCAAAATATTTCGAAGTTTTTTTGGGTGAAAATTTTTTTGGTCCGAAAATTTTTCGAGGTTTTTTTAAGTCCAAAATTTTTTTGGTCCGAAAATTTTTCAAAGTTTTTTTTGGGTGAAATTTTTTTTGACCAAATTTTTTTTTGGTCCGAAAATTTTTCAAAGTTTTTTTTGGCTCAAAATTTTTTTGGTCCCAAAATTATTCTAACTTTTTTTTGGCTCAAAATTTTTTCAAAGTTTTTTTTGGGTTAAATATTTTTCGAACTTTTTTTTGGGTCAAAATTTTTTTGGTCCCAAAATTTTTCGAACTTTTTTTTGGGTCAAAATTTTTTTGGTCCCAAAAATTTTCGAACTTTTTTTTGGTTCAAAATTTTTTGATCCCAAAATTTTTCGAACTTTTTTTTTGGTCAAAGTTTTTTTGGTCCCAAAATTTTTCGAACTTTTTTTTTGGTCAAAATTTTTTTGGTCCCAAAGTTTTTCAAACTTTTTTTTGGTTCAAAATGTTTTCGAAAATTTTTTTGGGTCAAAATTTTTTTGGTCCCAAAATTTTTCAAACTTTTATTTGGCTCAAAATTTTTTTGGGTTAAAATTTTTTCGAACTTTTTTTGGGTCCGAAAATTTTTCGAAGTTTTTTTTGGTCCAAAATTTTTTCGAACTTTTTTTTGGTCCGAAAATTTTTCGAAGTTTTTTTTGGTCCAAAAAGTTTTTCGGTCCGAAAATTTTTCAAAGTTTTTTTTGGATGAAATTTTTTTGGACCAAAATTTTTTTGGTCCGAAAATTTTTCGAATTTTTTTTTTGGGTCAAAATTTTTTTGGTCACAAAATTTTTCGAATATTTTTTTGGGTCAAAATTTTTTTGGTCCCAAAATTTTTCGAAGTTTTTTTTGGTCCAAAATTTTTTTGGTCCCGAAATTTTTCGAAGTTTTTTTTTGGGTGAAAATTTTTCAAAGTTTATTTTGGTCCAAAATTTTTTTGGTCCGAAAATTTTTCGAAATTCTTTTTGGGTCAAATTTTTTTTTGGTCCGAAAATTATTCGAAGTTTTTTTTGGTCTAAAATTTTTTTGTTCCCAAAATTTTTCGAAGTTTTTTTGGGTGAAATTTTTTTGGACCAAAATTTTTTTGTTCCCAAAATTTTTCGAAGTTATTTTTGGTCCAAATTTTTTTTGGTCCCAAAATTTTTCGAAGTTTCTTTTGGTCCAAAATTTTTTTGGTCACAAAAATTTTCAAAGTTTTTTTTGGGTGAAATTTTTTTGGTCCCAAAATTTTTCGAAGTTTTTTTTGGGTCAAAATTTTTTTGGTCCGAAAATTATTCGAAGTTTTTTTTGGTCTAAAATTTTTTTGTTCCCAAAATTTTTCGAAGTTTTTTTGGGTGAAATTTTTTTGGACCAAAATTTTTTTGGTCCCAAAATTTTTCGAAGTTATTTTTGGTCCAAATTTTTTTTTGTCCCAAAATTTTTCGAAGTTTTTTTTGGTCCAAAATTTTTTTGGTCACAAAAATTTTCAAATTTTTTTTTGGGTGAAATTTTTTTGGTCCGAAAATTTTTCGAAGTTTTTTTTGGGTCAAAATTTTTTTGGTCCGAAAATTATTCGAAGTTTTTTTTGGTCCAAAATTTTTTTGGTCCCGAAATTTTAAGAAGTTTTTTTTTGGGTGAAAATTTTTCGAAGTTTATTTTTTGGTCCGAAAATTATTCGAAGTTTTTTTTGGTCTAAAATTTTTTTGTTCCCAAAATTTTTCGAAGTTTTTTTGGGTGAAATTTTTTTGGACCAAAATTTTTTTGGTCCCAAAATTTTTCGAAGTTATTTTTGGTCCAAATTTTTTTTGGTCCCAAAATTTTTCGAAGTTTTTTTTGGTCCAAAATTTTTTTGGTCACAAAAATTTTCAAAGTTTTTTTTGGGTGAAATGTTTTTGGTCCCAAAATTTTTCGAAGTTTTTTTTGGGTCAAAATTTTTTTGGTCCGAAAATTATTCGAAGTTTTTTTTGGTCCAAAATTTTTTCGGTCCGAAAATTTTTCAAAGGTTTTTTTGGATGAAATTTTTTTGGAACAAAATTTTTTTGGACCAAAATTTTTTTGGTCCGAAAATTTTTCGAAATTTTTTTTTGGGTCAAATTTTTTTTGGTCACAAAATTTTTCGAAGACTTTTTTGGGTCAAAATTTTTTTGGTCCCAAAATTTTTCGAAGTTTTTTTTGGTCCAAAATTTTTTTGGTCCCGAAATTTTAAGAAGTTTTTTTTTGGGTGAAAATTTTTCGAAGTTTATTTTGGTCCAAAATTTTTTTGGTCCGAAAATTTTTCGAAATTCTTTTTGGGTCAAATTTTTTTTTTGGTCCGAAAATTATTCGAAGTTTTTTTTGGTCTAAAATTTTTTTGTTCCCAAAATTTTTCGAAGTTTTTTTGGGTGAAAATTTTTTTGGTCCAAAATTTTTTTGGTCCGAAAATTTTTCAAAGTTTTTTTTGGGTGAAATTTTTTTGGACCAAAATTTTTTTGGTCCCAAAATTTTTCGAAGTTTTTTTTGGTCCAAATTTTTTTTGGTCCCAAAATTTTTCGAAGTTTTTTTTGGTCCAAAATTATTTTGGTCCCAAAAATTTTCAAAGTTTTTTTTGGGGTGAAATTTTTTCGGTCCCAAAAATTTTCGAAGTTTTTTTTGTTCCAAAATTTTTTTGGTCCGAAAATTTTTCCAATTTTTTTTTTGGGTCAAAATTTTTTTGGTCCGAAAATTTTTCGAAGATTTTTTTGGGTCAAAATTTTTTTGGTCCCAAAATTTTTCGAAGTTTTTTTTGGTCCAAAATTTTTTTGGTCCGAAAATTGTTCGAAGTTTTTTTTGGTCCAAAATTTTTTTGGTCCTGAAATTTTTCGCAGTTTTTTTTTGGGTGAAAATTTTTCGAAGTTTATTTTGGTCCAAAATTTTTTTGAACCCAAAATTATTCTAATTTTTTTTTGGGTGAAATTTTTTTGACCAAAATTTTTTTGGTCCGAAAATTTTTCAAAGTTTTTTTTGGTCCAAAATTTTTTTGGTCCGAAAATTTTTCGAAGTTCTTTTTGGGTCAAATTTTTTTTTGGTCCGAAAATTATTCGAAGTTTTTTTTGGTCTAAAATTTTTTTGTTCCCAAAAATTTTTGAAGTTTTTTTGGGTGAAAATTTTTTTGGTCCGAAAATTTTTCGAGGTTTTTTTTTATCCAAAATTTTTTTGGTCCGAATATTTTTCAAAAAATTTTTTGGGTGAAATTTTTTTGGACCAAAATTTTTTTGGTCCCAAAATTTTTCGAAGTTTTTTTTGGTCCAAATTTTTTTTGTTCCCAAAATTTTTCGAAGTTTTTTTGGGTGAAAATTTTTTTGGTCCGAAAATTTTTTTGGTCCCAAAATTTTTCGAAGTTTTTTTTGGTCCAAAATTTTTTTGGTCCCAAAAATTTTCAAAGTTTTTTTTTGGGTGAAATTTTTTTGGTCCCAAAATTTTTCGAAGATTTTTTTGGGTCAAAATTTTTTTGGTCCCAAAATTTTTCAAAGTTTTTTTTGGTCCAAAATTTTTTTGGTCCTGAAATTTTTCGAAGTTTTTTTTGGGGTGAAAATTTTTCGAAGTTTATTTTGGTCCAAAATTTTTTTGGTCCCAAAATTATTCTAAGTTTTTTTTGGGTGAAATTTTTTTGACCAAAATTTTTTTGGTCCGAAAATTTTTCAAAGTTTTTTTTGGTCCAAAATTTTTTTGGTCCGAAAATTTTTTCGAAGTTCTTTTTGGGTCAAAATTTTTTTTGGTCCGAAAATTATTCGAAGTTTTTTTTGGTCTAAAATTTTTTTGTTCCCAAAAATTTTCGAAGTTTTTTTGGGTGAAAATTTTTTTGGTACGAAAATTTTTCTAGGTTTTTTTTGGTCCAAAATTTTTTTGGTCCGAAAGTTTTTCAAAATTTTTTTTGGGTGAAATTTTTTTGGACCAAAATTTTTTTGGTCCCAAAATTTTTCGAAGTTTTTTTTGGTCCAAAATTTTTTTGTTCCCAAATTTTTCGAAGTTTTTTTGGGTGAAAATTTTTTTGGTCCGAAAATTTTTCGAAGTTTTTTTTGGTCCAAAATTTTTTTGGTCCGAAAATTTTTCAAAGTTTTTTTTGGGTGAAATTTTTTTTGACCAAATTTTTTTTTGGTCCGAAAATTTTTCAAAGTTTTTTTTGGCTCAAAATTTTTTTGGTCCCAAAATTATTCTAACTTTTTTTTGGCTCAAAATTTTTTCAAAGTTTTTTTTGGGTTAAATATTTTTTGAACTTTTTTTTGGGTCAAAATTTTTTTGGTCCCAAAATTTTTCCAACTTTTTTTTGGGTCAAAATTTTTTTGGTCCCAAAAATTTTCGAACTTTTTTTTGGTTCAAAATTTTTTGGTCCCAAAATTTTTCGAACTTTTTTTTTGGTTAAAGTTTTTTTGGTCCCAAAATTTTTCGAACTTTTTTTTTGGTCAAAATTTTTTTGGTCCCAAAATTTTTCAAACTTTTTTTTGGGTCAAAATTTTTTCGAATTTTTTTTTGGGTCAAAAATTTGTTTGGTCCCAAAATTTTTCAAACTTTTATTTGGCTCAAAATTTTTTTGGGTTAAAATTTTTTCGAACTTTTTTTGGGTCAAAATTTTTTGGTCCCAAATTTTTTCGAACTTTTTTTTGGTTCAAAATTTTTCGGTCCCAAAATTTTTAGAACTTTTTTTTTGATCAAAATTTTTTTAGTCCCAAAATTTTTCAAACTTTTTTTGGGGTCAAAATTTTTTCGAAGTTTTTTTTGGATCAAAATTTTTTTGTTCCCAAAATTTTTCAAACATTTTTTTGGCTCAAAATTTTATTGAGTCAAAATATTTTTGGTCCCAAAATTTTTCAATTTTTTTTTTGGGTCAAAATTTTTTCGAAGTTTTTTTTGGGTCAAAATTTTTTTGGTCCCAAATTTTTTCGAACTTTTTTTTGGCTCAAAATTTTTTTGGGTCAAAATTTTTTCGAACTTTTTTTTGGGTCAAAATTTTTTTGGTCCCAAAATTTTTGAACTTTATTTTGGGTCAAAATTTTTTTGGGTTAAAATTTTTTCGAACTTTTTTTGGGTCAAAATTTTTTTGGTGCCAAAATTTTTCTAACTTTTTTTGGGTCAAATTTTTTTTGGTCCCAAAATTTTTCAAAGTTTTTTTTTTTGGTCCCAAAATTTTTTGAACTTTTTTTTGGCTCAAAATTTATTTGGGTCAAAATTTTTTCGAACTTTTTTTTGGGTCAAAATTTTTTTGGGGTAAATATTTTTCGAACGTTTTTTTTGGGTCAAAATTTTTTTGAAGTTTTTTGTGTCAAAATTTTTTGGTCCCAAAATATTTCACTTTTTTTTTTCGGTCAAAATTTTTTTGGTCCCAAAATTTTTCGAACTTTTTTTTGGTTCAAAATTTTTTGGTCCCAAAATTTTTCGAACTTTTTTTTTTGTCAAAATTTTTTTAGTCCCAACATTTTTCAAACTTTTTTTGTGGTCAAAATTTTTTCGATGCTTTTTTTGTATCAAAATTTTTTTGTTCCGGGGGGGCGCTAGGGAGCACACAATGGTGTAGACGTGTGTTAGCCAGGGTCTCCAGGCCATTATTATTTAAACTGATTTTTTCTGCTTTTATTTTATTAAGTTTATGTTTATTTGACGGCTAAAGACTCCTAGCACAACTTGGAAACTCTCTGAGATCGACAAGCTACAAAATGCCGCCGAAATCTGCGAAAACTCCCAAGGACTCCGGAAACCGATCTCCGGCACACTCAGCCTCACCACCACGAGGGCTACCTGAACAAAGCGAAACTGAACTTGACTCTCCGCCATTGTGGGCTAAGAACCTGTTCGACTCGCTACGAAATCCGCTGGAAAATATCTCTTCACGTCTGGGTAACCTGGAGCTTACCTTAACGTCTGTCCGGTCTGAGCTAAAGGACTTCAAAGAAACCCTGAGCTCCCTGGGAGAAGCGGTATCAACCCATGACTCCCGAATCGACTCCCTGGAATCCGCGCTGAAAGAGCTGGAAAAAGCGAACGCTACGATCATGCTGAAATTAGACGACCTGGAGAGCCGATCGAGGAGGAATAACATCCGAATCATCGGTGTCCCCGAGGGGAGCGAGGGTTCTAGGGTCACTGATTTTCTGATTCTCTTCTACCCAAGCTTCTCGGCGAGAGTAATCTCGATTCTCCGCTATTGGTGGACCGGGCTCACAGAGCGCTGCGCCCGCGCCCGCTGGAGGGTGCCAGGCCACGACCCATCATCGCACGGATACACCTTTTCCAAACCAAGGAAAAGATTCTACGTCTAAGGAGATCCGCGGGCCCGCTCCTGTTTCAAGGACACAAAATCCTTATCTTCCCGGACTACACCAGCTCAGTGATCGACAAAAGGAGGCAGTTTACAGGAACACTGCAAGAGTTAAGAAATCTAAAGATTACACACTCTCTTCGCTTCCCCGCGCGGCTACAGGTAACCTTTGAAAACCAGTCACATACTTTTCACGATTCATCTGAGGCTGATGACTTTGTGAAGTCGATCAAATCAAGAATGCAACAGGTTACTTAAGCGCTTCACTCCTTATCGGGCCACTACAGTGTGTTGGTCCTCGGTAACAACCGAAAATGTTGCATCTCTTTATACTACACGAACTTTGAAAGCAAGTTGTGCGTATCTGTGACCGAATTGTATTATATTATTTTAATACCTTTTTTTTGTTTTTTTTGTTTGTTTTGCCTTCCCCTCTGTGTTTGAAAAAATAAGACAATATGCAGGAACAGAGGCAAGATCTAAGGAACTGGAAGTTCACCTGTTTTGGGAGGTCCTACACAATCTTCTTTTTCGATCTGTGTAAAGCACTGACTTTCTGAAGTTGACTATAATCAAAATGCTCAAGGAAGGAAATACGTTACGTTCTTTATTGCTCCTATTTCTACGGCTCTACTTATATGCCACTCTGTAATCGGATTCTCTAGGAAGATTTAAGTTTTTTTTTTTTTTTCTCCCCTCTTTCTCCTAGTCTCACATAACTGTCACTTCGTCCTGGGGACCCTCCTCCACCCGCAGTACAGTTTAGTGTAGAGTTCTTTATATAGCGGTTGTGTCCCTGTTATATGGGTATACTTAGACATTTCCAGGGTGGAAATAGGTCTGTTCGGGGTTTGGGTGGGTGGGTGTATAAGGTTACGTTCGTTCTTACTGACTTTTTCTCAGGAATATCAAAACTCAAGATGTGCGTGGTGTGTTTTTTCCCCCTTTTTTTTGTTTTTTTTTCTTTTTTTTCTTTTTTTTTCTTTATTTTATTTTATTTTTTTATTATTATTATTATTTTTTCCTCTGGGTGGATACACTTATTCTTCTACCTTCCAATTTAAATGGTACTCACCACTGATATAAGTCTAACTAACATCACACTTGCTTCTTGGAATGTTCGAGGTATTAACCATCCCCTTAAGCGGGGAAAAGTCTTCGCACACTTGAAAAGGCTGAAAGCGGATATAATTTTTCTACAGGAAACTCATATAGATTTTTCCCATCAAGCCAGATTGAGAACACAGTGGATATCTCAAACCTTCCAAACTACATTTTCATCAAAAGCCCGTGGTGTAGCAATTCTTTTTAGGAAAAACGTCCCATTCCAACTGAAGGACATGAAAGTAGATCTGCAAGGCAGGTATATCATTATTTCGGGAAACATTAATTCCATTCCCTTGACCTTAGTCAATGTCTATGGCCCTAACTATGACAACCCTGATTTCTTTCGCAATCTCTTCAATATTATTCCATTCACCTCATCAGATAATATTATTATTGGCGGAGATTTTAACTGTTGTTTAGATTCGAACCTGGATAAATTATCCGCCAAAACATCACCCATTCTAGTTTCCGCTCAGATCTTGAACTCTTTACTTAAGTCTACTAACCTTGTAGACATCTGGAGACTACAGCATCCAACTACTAAAGGTTTTTCATTCTACTCTCCTGTACATAAATCTTTTTCTAGGATTGATTATTTCTTGATCTCATCAGAGTTAGTCCCAAGGGTTAACTCTACTGTATATCATCCCATTCTAATTTCTGACCATAGCCCGATCACCCTTACACTACAGAACATAATCACTAAGCCTGCATATCACTGGAAATTTAATCCTAACCTTCTTTCAGACACTACTTTTATTAAATACATGAATGCTAAGATTTCAGAATTTTTAGAATTTAATGATACTAAGGATGTTTCGGATACAGTTCTTTGGGAAACATTTAAAGCAGTAACCAGGGGACATATATTAGCATTTGAAGCAACAAAAAAGAAAGAATTAAATAAGCGTCTCACTGAACTTGAAAATATTATAATCACGCTGGAAAAAACAAATGCGCTTTCTCCCTCTACTGAAGTCTACAACCAAATCCTGCAATATAAATTTGAATACAACAATATTCTCAATCAGAGAGTTGAAAATCTTCTTCTTAAACTTAAAAGGAAATATTTTGAACTTGGGGAAAAACCAGAAGGGCTTCTAGCTAGACAACTTAGAGACATCAGGGCTAACCAAGCAATTCACGAAATTTATTCAATTTCAGGGCACTTGATTACAAATCACCAAGAGATTAACAACAGATTTAGAGATTACTATTCGGATTTATATACCTCAAGATTTGCAGCTTCAGAACCTGATTTAGACTCCTTCTTCAATAATCTTGCCATACCCAAACTTTCTGACTCAGCCAGAGAAGCTCTAGACTCACCGATTGATCCATCTGAAATTCAGGACGCAATAGATAGCTTCCCATTAGGTAAAGCCACTGGACCCGACGGATTTGGATGCGAGTTTTACAAAACGTTCTCCTCGAAACTTGTCCCTCTGTTACTTAGGATGTTTAATGACTCAATTGCTAATAACAGGTTCCCTGACTCATTGTACCAGGCAAACATTTCTGTAATATTAAAGAAAGGAAAAATCAAAACTGATCCTGCCTCTTATCGACCTATTGCTTTGCTCAACGTAGACCAAAAAATAATTTCAAAAGTCTTGGCTAATCGTTTAGCACATCATATTTCAGATATAATTCACCCAGATCAGACGGGATTTATCCCTGGGAGATTTTCATTTGGTAATGTGCGTTTACTTCTCAATACCATTCATTCTGCACAACAAGGCAGTGTCCCAGCGGCCATTCTTTCATTGGATGCCCAAAAGGCCTTTGACCAGGTTGAATGGCCTTACATGTTTTATACACTCAGTAAATTCGGATTCGGCACTCCCTTCATAAACCTGGTCAAGGCCCTCTACTTACACCCCTGCTCCTCCATTCTAACTAACTCTAATCGCTCTCTCCCATTCCCGCTTCAGCGCGGGATCAGACAAGGCGATCCTCTTTCCCCATTACTTTTCAATTTGGCGCTCGAACCGCTTGCAATTGGCATTCGAAATCACCCAGATATCCATGGTATTACAATAAATGGTCTTGAGACCTTGGTTAACTTATATGCGGATGACCTTTTACTGTCTATTTCCAATCCTGCTACTTCTGTTCCCAAACTTTTGGATTATATAAATCTGTTTGGTCGATTGTCAGGCTACACAATTAATTGGAACAAATGTGAATTTATGCCACTTACTAATAATTTTGATCAAAACTTCTTATCTGCTTTACCCTTCAACATAACTAACGAACACTTCACATACCTTGGTCTCCAAATTTCTAAAAATCCAAAAACAACCATCAAATTAAACTACGAGAATGCATTAGACAAGCTTAAAAAGGAAATAGCAAGATGGAAATTACTTCCACTGTCTATGATTGGAAAAATTAATGCCATTAAAATGATTATATTACCACGATATCTATATCTTTTTCAAAACCTTCCTTTTTTCCTCCCCAACTCCTTTTTCCAGCTAATAGATACGTGTATACTCTCGTTCATATGGGCTCAAAAGACCCCACGCATCTCCAAAACTCATTTACAAAAAAGCACCACAGATGGAGGCTTGAACTTACCCAACTTTAAACACTACTATTGGGCGGCAAATGCTAGAGCCATTTCATTTTGGCAGCTAGGTTCTCGCTCTGGACTGGTGTCAAAGCATACCCCGCTATGGGTTAAGGTTGAGGCCAGTTTCTCTCCTTTGACCTCTTTACCAACGTTTCTATATACAAAACTATCATTTGGTAAAATTGGCATAAATTACAATTTGATAATCAAAAACTCCTTAAAAATATTGAATCAAATTAAGCTTGCCACAAAAGCCCCACCAACTTCTATACATACCCCTATTACATTCAACCAAGAATTCATCCCTGCCAAAAATGAAAGATTTTTTATAGAACTTGAAAACCAAGGCTTAGTCTCTTTAGGAGACTTGTATAAAGACGGTTGTTTTATGTCATTTAACGACATGAGAGATAAATACAACATACCACAGACGCATTTCTTTCGTTACTTACAGCTAAGGCACTACACCAAGACTACCCTCCTGGACTTAGCATCAAAACCAACAGATCATGTTTTATACCGTTTCTTGAACTCAGAGCCGCTGTCCAAACAAAGAATATCTTGTTGTATCTCATTTCTAAAATGTACTCCTGATTCTGCTTATCTCAGGGAAGCCTGGGCAAAAGAAATGGAAGATAAAATACCTGAGGATCTGTGGGAGGAAAGTCTTTCTAGAACATTGGACTGCTCTATAAACTCACGGTATAGATTAATTCAATTCAAAGTATTGCATCGGTTGCACTATTCTAAAACTAAACTGCACAAGATTTTCCCTGCTATTTCTCCACTCTGTGACAAATGTTCAATAGAAAGAGGCACCTTGGCGCATTTATTCACCACATGCTCGGCTTTGCAGCCCTTTTGGAATAATATATTTGGATGGCTTTCAAGTGTTCTCGAGATCCCTTTGGAACCAGATCCTATTCTTATAATATGTGGCTGCTCTTCTTTTTTGTTTGGGTTGTCGTATACGGTTCAACGTATAGTGATGGCGTCTATGATGGTTGCTAAAAAATTGATCCTGTTACATTGGAAATCACGTTCAGCTCCCTCTTTTAAAAACTGGCTATCTGAAATGTACAACTTTATTACAATGGAGCGACTGCGCACTCGGAATCCTCATTCCCGGTTGCACATCATAAAATTCTGGGAACCCATACTTCATCACCTTAAAGAATCTCAAGAGTGAGAGAAATATAAAAATAATCCACCCTCTGCTTAATCCCCCCCCCCTTTTTATTTTATTTTTATTTATTTATATATATATTTTTTTTTTTTGCTATCTTGAGGATGTACTGAATGTCTGAACGGATGGGGCAGGGTGGAATATGCGTGTTCTGTATATGTTTCTGCAAAAATAAAAATTCAATAAAACAAAATATATAAAAAAAAAAATTTTTTTGTTCCCAAAATTTTTCAAACATTTTTTTGGCTCAAATTTTTTTTGAGTCAAAATATTTTTGGTCCCAAAATTTTTCAAAATTTTTTTTGTGGTCAAAATTTTTTTGGTCCCAAAATTTTTCGAACTTTTTTTTGGGTCAAAATTTTTTTGGTCCAAAAAATTTTTCGAACTTTTTTTTGGGTCAAATGTTTTTTGGTCCCAAAATTTTTCAAACTTTTTTTTGGTTCAAAATTTTTTGGTCCCAAAATTTTTTGAACTTTTTTTTTTGTCAAAATTTTTTTAGTCCCAACATTTTTCAAACTTTTTTTGGGGTCAAAATTTTTTCGAAGCTTTTTTTGGATCAAAATTTTTTTGTTCCCAAAATTTTTCAAACATTTTTTTGGCTCAAAATTTTTTTGAGTCAAAATATTTTTGGTCCCAAAATTTTTCAAAATTTTTTTTTGTGGTCAAAATGTTTTCGAACTTTTTTTTGGGTCAAAATTTTTTTGGTCCCAAAATTTTTCGAACTTTTTTTTGGGTCAAATTTTTTTTGGTCCCAAAATTTTCCAAGTTTTTTTTGGGTCAAAATTTTTTTGGTCCAAAAAATTGTTCAAACTTTTTTTTGGGTCAAATTTTTTTTGGTCACAAAATTTTTCGAACTTTTTTTTGGGTCAAATTTTTTTGGTCCCAAAATGTTTCAAAATTTTTTTTGACTCAAAATTTTTTTGGTCCCAAAATTTTTCAACCTTTTTTTGGGTCAAAATGTTTTCGTAGTTTTTTTTTGGTCAAAATTTTTTTGTTCCCAAAATTGTTCAAACTTTTTTTTGGCTCAAAATTTTTTTGGGTCAAAATTTTTTTGGTCCCAAAATATTTCGAACTTTTTTTTGGCTCAAAATTTTTTCGAAGTTTTTTTTGGGTTCAACATTTTTCAAACTTTTTTTTTGGGTCAAAATTTTTTTGGTCCCAAAATTTTTCTAACTTTTTTTTGGGTCAAATTTTTTTTGGTCCCAAAATTATTCTAACTTTTTTTTGGCTCAAAATTTTTTCAAAGTTTTTTTTGGGTTAAATATTTTTTGAACTTTTTTTTGGGTCAAATTTTTTTTGGTCCCAAAATTTTTCAAAGTTTTTTTTGGGTCAAATTTTTTTTGGTCCCAAAATTATTCTAACTTTTTTTTGGCTCAAAATTTTTTCAAAGTTTTTTTTGGGTTAAATATTTTTTGAACTTTTTTTTGGGTCAAAATTTTTTTGACCCCAAAATTTTTGAACTTTTTTTTGGGTCAAAATTTTTTTGGGTTAAAATTTTTTCGAACTTTTTTTGGGTCAAAATTTTTTTGGTGCCAAAATTTTTCTAACTTTTTTTGGGTCAAATTTTTTTTGGTCCCAAAATTCTTCGAACTTTTTTTTTGGTCAAAATTTTTTTGGTCATAAAATTTTTCAAACTTTTTTTTTGGTCAAAATTTTTTTGGTCCCAAAATTTTTTGAACTTTTTTTTGGCTCAAAATTTATTTGGGTCAAAAATTTTTCGAACTTTTTTTTGGGTCAAAATTTTTTTGGGGTAAATATTTTTCGAACGTTTTTTTGGCTCAAAATTTTTTCGAAGTTTTTTGTGTCAAAATTTTTTGGTCCCAAAATATTTCACTTTTTTTGGGGTCAAAATTTTTTTGGTCCCAAAATTTTTCGAACTTTTTTTTGGTTCAAAATTTTTTGGTCCCAAAATTTTTCGAACTTTTTTTGTGTCAAAATTTTTTTAGTCCCAACATTTTTCAAACTTTTTTTGTGGTCAAAATTTTTTCGAAGCTTTTTTTGTATCAAAATTTTTTTGTTCCCAAAATTTTTCAAACATTTTTTTGGCTCAAAATTTTTTTGAGTCAAAATATTTTTGGTCCCAAAATTTTTCACAATTTTTTTTGTGGTCAAAATGTTTTCGAACTTTTTTTTGGGTCAAAATTTTTTTGGTCCCAAAATTTTTTGAACTTTTTTTTTTGTCAAAATTTTTTTAGTCCCAACATTTTTCAAACTTTTTTTGTGGTCAAAATTTTTTCGAAGCTTTTTTTGTATCAAAATTTTTTTGTTCCCAAAATTTTTCAAACATTTTTTTGGCTCAAAATTTTTTTGAGTCAAAATATTTTTGGTCCCAAAATTTTTCAAAATTTTTTTTGTGGTCAAAATGTTTTCGAACTTTTTTTTGGGTCAAAATTTTTTTGGTCCCAAAATTTTTCAAAATTTTTTTTGGGTCAAAATTTTTTTGGTCCAAAAAATTTTTCGAACTTTTTTTTGGGTCAAATTTTTTTTGGTCCCAAAATTTTCCAAGTTTTTTTTGGGTCAAAATTTTTTTGGTCCAAAAAAATTTTCAAACTTTTTTTTGGGTCAAAATTTTTTTGGTCCCAAAATTTTTCAAAATTTTTTTTGGGTCAAAATTTTTTTGGTCCAAAAAATTTTTCGAACTTTTTTTTAGGTCAAATTTTTTTTGGTCCCAAAATTTTCCAAGTTTTTTTTGGGTCAAAATTTTTTTGGTCCAAAAAAATTTTCAAACTTTTTTTTGGGTCAAATTTTTTTTGGTCCCAAAATTTTTCGAACTTTTTTTTGGGTCAAATTTTTTTTGGTCCCAAAATGTTTCCAAATTTTTTTTGACTCAAAATTTTTTTGGTCCCAAAATTTTTCAACCTTTTTTTGGGTCAAAATGTTTTCGTCGTTTTTTTTTGGTCAAAATTTTTTTGTTCCCAAAATTGTTCAAACTTTTTTTTGGCTCAAAATTTTTTTGGGTCAAAATTTTTTTGGTCCCAAAATATTTCGAACTTTTTTTTGGCTCAAAATTTTTTCGAAGTTTTTTTTGGGTTCAACATTTTTCAAACTTTTTTTTTGGGTCAAAATTTTTTTGGTCCCAAAATTTTTCTAACTTTTTTTTGGGTCAAAATTTTTTCAAAGTTTTTTTTGGCTCAAAATTTTTTTGGGTCCCAAAATTTTTCAAACTTTTTTTTGGCTCAAAATTTTTTTGGGTCAAAATTTTTTCGAACTTTTTTTTGGGTCAAAATTTTTTTGGTCCCAAAATTTTTTGAACTTTTTTTTTTGTCAAAATTTTTTTAGTCCCAACATTTTTCAAACTTTTTTTGTGGTCAAAATTTTTTCGAAGCTTTTTTTGTATCAAAATTTTTTTGTTCCCAAAATTTTTCAAACATTTTTTTGGCTCAAAATTTTTTTGAGTCAAAATATTTTTGGTCCCAAAATTTTTCAAAATTTTTTTTTGTGGTCAAAATGTTTTCGAACTTTTTTTTGGGTCAAAATTTTTTTGGTCCCAAAATTTTTCGAACTTTTTTTTGGGTCAAATTTTTTTTGGTCCCAAAATTTTCCAAGTTTTTTTTGGGTCAAAATTTTTTTGGTCCAAAAAATTGTTCAAACTTTTTTTTGGGTCAAATTTTTTTTGGTCACAAAATTTTTCGAACTTTTTTTTGGGTCAAATTTTTTTGGTCCCAAAATGTTTCAAAATTTTTTTTGACTCAAAATTTTTTTGGTCCCAAAATTTTTCAACCTTTTTTTGGGTCAAAATGTTTTCGTAGTTTTTTTTTGGTCAAAATTTTTTTGTTCCCAAAATTGTTCAAACTTTTTTTTGGCTCAAAATTTTTTTGGGTCAAAATTTTTTTGGTCCCAAAATATTTCGAACTTTTTTTTGGCTCAAAATTTTTTCGAAGTTTTTTTTGGGTTCAACATTTTTCAAACTTTTTTTTTGGGTCAAAATTTTTTTGGTCCCAAAATTTTTCTAACTTTTTTTTGGGTCAAATTTTTTTTGGTCCCAAAATTATTCTAACTTTTTTTTGGCTCAAAATTTTTTCAAAGTTTTTTTTGGGTTAAATATTTTTTGAACTTTTTTTTGGGTCAAATTTTTTTTGGTCCCAAAATTTTTCAAAGTTTTTTTTGGGTCAAATTTTTTTTGGTCCCAAAATTATTCTAACTTTTTTTTGGCTCAAAATTTTTTCAAAGTTTTTTTTGGGTTAAATATTTTTTGAACTTTTTTTTGGGTCAAAATTTTTTTGACCCCAAAATTTTTGAACTTTTTTTTGGGTCAAAATTTTTTTGGGTTAAAATTTTTTCGAACTTTTTTTGGGTCAAAATTTTTTTGGTGCCAAAATTTTTCTAACTTTTTTTGGGTCAAATTTTTTTTGGTCCCAAAATTCTTAGAACTTTTTTTTTGGTCAAAATTTTTTTGGTCCTAAAATTTTTCAAACTTTTTTTTTGGTCAAAATTTTTTTGGTCCCAAAATTTTTTGAACTTTTTTTTGGCTCAAAATTTATTTGGGTCAAAAATTTTTCGAACTTTTTTTTGGGTCAAAATTTTTTTGGGGTAAATATTTTTCGAACGTTTTTTTGGCTCAAAATTTTTTCGAAGTTTTTTGTGTCAAAATTTTTTGGTCCCAAAATATTTCACTTTTTTTGGGGTCAAAATTTTTTTGGTCCCAAAATTTTTCGAACTTTTTTTTGGTTCAAAATTTTTTGGTCCCAAAATTTTTCGAACTTTTTTTGTGTCAAAATTTTTTTAGTCCCAACATTTTTCAAACTTTTTTTGTGGTCAAAATTTTTTCGAAGCTTTTTTTGTATCAAAATTTTTTTGTTCCCAAAATTTTTCAAACATTTTTTTGGCTCAAAATTTTTTTGAGTCAAAATATTTTTGGTCCCAAAATTTTTCACAATTTTTTTTGTGGTCAAAATGTTTTCGAACTTTTTTTTGGGTCAAAATTTTTTTGGTCCCAAAATTTTTTGAACTTTTTTTTTTGTCAAAATTTTTTTAGTCCCAACATTTTTCAAACTTTTTTTGTGGTCAAAATTTTTTCGAAGCTTTTTTTGTATCAAAATTTTTTTGTTCCCAAAATTTTTCAAACATTTTTTTGGCTCAAAATTTTTTTGAGTCAAAATATTTTTGGTCCCAAAATTTTTCAAAATTTTTTTTGTGGTCAAAATGTTTTCGAACTTTTTTTTGGGTCAAAATTTTTTTGGTCCCAAAATTTTTCAAAATTTTTTTTGGGTCAAAATTTTTTTGGTCCAAAAAATTTTTCGAACTTTTTTTTGGGTCAAATTTTTTTTGGTCCCAAAATTTTCCAAGTTTTTTTTGGGTCAAAATTTTTTTGGTCCAAAAAAATTTTCAAACTTTTTTTTGGGTCAAAATTTTTTTGGTCCCAAAATTTTTCAAAATTTTTTTTGGGTCAAAATTTTTTTGGTCCAAAAAATTTTTCGAACTTTTTTTTAGGTCAAATTTTTTTTGGTCCCAAAATTTTCCAAGTTTTTTTTGGGTCAAAATTTTTTTGGTCCAAAAAAATTTTCAAACTTTTTTTTGGGTCAAATTTTTTTTGGTCCCAAAATTTTTCGAACTTTTTTTTGGGTCAAATTTTTTTTGGTCCCAAAATGTTTCCAAATTTTTTTTGACTCAAAATTTTTTTGGTCCCAAAATTTTTCAACCTTTTTTTGGGTCAAAATGTTTTCGTCGTTTTTTTTTGGTCAAAATTTTTTTGTTCCCAAAATTGTTCAAACTTTTTTTTGGCTCAAAATTTTTTTGGGTCAAAATTTTTTTGGTCCCAAAATATTTCGAACTTTTTTTTGGCTCAAAATTTTTTCGAAGTTTTTTTTGGGTTCAACATTTTTCAAACTTTTTTTTTGGGTCAAAATTTTTTTGGTCCCAAAATTTTTCTAACTTTTTTTTGGGTCAAAATTTTTTCAAAGTTTTTTTTGGCTCAAAATTTTTTTGGGTCCCAAAATTTTTCAAACTTTTTTTTGGCTCAAAATTTTTTTGGGTCAAAATTTTTTCGAACTTTTTTTTGGGTCAAAATTTTTTTGGGGTAAATATTTTTCTAACTTTTTTTTGGGTCAAAATTTTTTTGGTCCCAAAATTTTTTCGAAGTTTTTTTTGGATCAAAATGTTCTTGGGTTCAAATTTATCCGAACTTTTTTTTGGGTCAAAATTTTTTTGGTCCCAAAAATTTTCGAACTTTTTTTGGGTCAAAATTTTTTCGAAGTTTTTTTTGGGTCAAAATTTTTTTGGTCCCAAAATTTTTCAAACTTTTTTTTGGCTCAAAATTTTTTTGGGTCAAAATTTTTTCGAACATTTTTTTGGGTCAAAATTTATTTGGTCCCAAAATTTTTCGAACTTTTTTTTTTTGTCAAAATTCTTTTGGTCCCAACATTTGATTTTTCCCATGTGGTCCCCAATCTACAAATGCGTTTGTACCCAATTTGTCAGGCTGAGCAGGCTTGGCCAATGGATTACTACTTAGCTATCTAGTGATCATATTGTGAATTTAACCCCTACAACAATTACTGTGATTACTCCCAAAATAAGTAAGGTTGACCATTTACCCCGCGCTAGAAAAGAATTATTGCCCCTATGGTTGATACTCACCAAATCCAGCGAAGACTAACCTGTGGAAGGAATGTTTCTAATACCCAAATGTGCCACTAAGTTTAATGCTGTATGTAAGTTGGAAAAATATAAAATGCCTTTAATACATAAACATGAATAATCAACTAAATCCCTCCTGTGTGTCCCTTTTCTCAGCTAAGGCTAAGTATAACCTCTCCCAGCTCCTACCGTTTTATTCCCTCTAGTCAACACACTCTTTCTGCATTGATTGAATAATACAATACTCACTTTAAATAATAAGCCAAACCCCCTAAATAATAAGCTAAACCCTCTCTACGTTTGATTTATTTGTCACTAGGTCAAGCGGAACCCCCTTTCGACCCCTGCTGATTTTATCACTTTATTTAAGGCATAGATTTTCCGCTAAAATAGAATAAATCAACCCTCCTCGAAAAAGAAACACAAAAATCACCAATCAATGAAAAATTAAACAATACAAGTGTCCATCCGATATTTTCGTCTGCTTTTTTCTTCTTTCTTCAGGGTTCTGAGGGTAGACTACCTCAGCCCTATTCGCACGAAGAGCTTTATTCTGGCTCTTGGTGTCTGCAATATCAGTGAATGAAAAGTATGAGTTGGTGTGAGATAAGACTATGTGTGTTCTTTAATGAGATGTGTTTAAGAGTCTCTGTATGTAGTGTACTTTGACGTAATCGAAACGTTGCTGAGTGAGTTACTCCCTCACTTCCTCTCCTCAGTCACAGCCAGGCTGTGTGCTGCTGCTGCTGCGCTCTGAGAAACTCTTTTCTCTGCTGTGGCCAGGCCAGGCCTGTGCTGTGGGGGCTCTGCTGCCCCTCCTTCCTGCTGCAGGGTCAGACTTTTCAGCTGCTGCTGTCACGTCTCCTCCTGCTTGCTCTGTGAGCGATCTCTGTTGCTGCACAGCTGTCGAACCCTCGCCTATCAGGTGATCTGCGTACGTTGTTCTCTCAGTCACCTGGAAAGGCTCAATCCAGCCATGCTCGTTCCCCTTTCGTGCGCAATGGCGGAGGAACCCTCACTCTGTGTCCGGACTGGTCCACCTTTGCACCACGTTCTCCTTCTCCCCCTGTGTAAACAGATCTGAAACGAGACTTTTGTATTCGTTATAATCATGTTTAAGGTTCTCTATTCATTTTGGAAGTCTTTTAATGCTTCCGCCGTGTCTCCTTCCTGCAAGTTAAGTTAAAATACATGGTTAAAATACATTTATCACACTTAGCTGGAGCTCTAATTTCCCCTTGGAAGTTAACTATTTCATATTTAAATTTTGTCTGTGCACAGATCTTAGCCCAATTTTTGTTTTCTTACCTTCTTCAGTTGTCCTGATTTTTACTGTCAAAAGTGCTTTAAATCCCTAACATTTAGTCATTTTCAATTTTAAATTAATACATTTAATTGTCAGCACCATTAATTACTGGCTTTTAGCTTCCTTTTGTTCACATTCCTTTCCCTTTTAGTGTAACTGCTTCCCTGTGGCTCTGTTATATCAAAATTAGCTCTTACAAACACTACTAATGTTCACCACCCAGTTTACCACTAGACACACACTATTTCTCATGCATGCACACACTCACAAACTCAAACACTTCCACTCTTACAAACACTACCAAAACACACCTCAACTCTGCAGTATCATTGTACAGACCATATTTTACTGCTTCACAGCCCAAAGCTGCTGCTTTAAACACACCTGCTGTTAAACCTCCCACTGAAAGCTTCTCATATTGTATTGGTAACACTATATAGATAATAGATAAGAAACAAACACTTGGAAATACATCTAACTCATGTTTTTTTATATAGCTCCATGCAAAGTTTTAATGATCAGCTGCTCTATTCTCCCCTCCATCTCCACACTGATTGATAGAATATCAGGGCCCAAAGTTTTTAATTCTGCACAAACAACACAATGTGGCTTCTGTCTCAGGAATGGTTCCATATTGATGTACTGGGCTTTCTTGGGTTACTTTTGCTTGGACTTTAGAATCACCGCTTGTGGCTACATTATTTTACGCGGTGTGCTATTTATTAAGTAATTATATTTCTGACTTTATTCAGTTCCCAAGATTTTTTTATAAAGACTTGATTTCTAGATTTAGTTGATTTTGTTAAGTGCTTTAAAAATCTGGGAGAAGTGGAACGTGATTAAATTTCTCTGTATCAATCGTTCCATAACAGACAATAATATTGGCACTATCAATAAATTTTATGCTTTGCTTTGTTTTTGTTATTATAGCAAATAAAATCCGACAATGTTTTTCATTTACTGATCAATTTACTGATCATTTACTGTTTCTCTTGTTCAAAAAATGGCTTACATGTTGAATAGTGAAAGTTTAATTTTGTGGATTCTAAAGTGTCTACATTTCTTATTTTCAAATTAGGAATGAGTGTGTCTTAGAAGTGAAGACTTTTCCTTTTTGTTGTTGTTGTTTTTTTTTTGTTTTTTTTTTGCTGAAAGTAATTGCTCATCTGCATGGAGGTTGTTTTAAAACCAAACGTCAAAATAAATAAATAAAATAAAATAAAATAACCAAGTTAAAAGGTAAAAAATGCTCTATATCTATAAAATAATGATTGGTCAAAAAATGGTGGTAATATTGGTGTAAGAAAAAAAAACAAAGTTAATAATAGGTTTAAAAAGTCAAGAAAAAAGTTAAAAATAATGTCTGGGCGAATAATGGTGGTAATAATGGTGATCAATTTACATCTCCCCCTTTTTCTGAAACAGAATTTCTGTTTCAGAAAACTTAACACAAAATTGCTCCACCCTCTGTCTGTCCCCTGTCCATTAGGCTGGTCTACCCTGCCCAGGCCTCCACCGATACACACCCCATCACTTCATTCATCCACTCACTCTCCCCCTGGGCTGCGCTTCCCCTCCTCTAACGCTTCAGAGATGTTTCTCCGTGGTCTGTTAAAATGCATGTGGTGGTCAGATCGAGACTGTGCCTGTCTTAGGTTGTCCCTGTGTAATACGTTGGGATCTTACCCATCTTTGGCTAACCAGCCTATCACACTGAACCACACACAGCGTAGCAGCACTGTTTTATCAACATTCAGTGCCGTAGTGTTCCTGCAGGGTACAGCTAGGGAGCGCAACCCCAGGTATGTCGTACTGTCATAAACTCACACGCTGATGTTGACCGTGAAAGCCCGTGCAAGGCACCAAGTACCCATGGTTTATTATAGATTATCACTGTATACATATTGTATTTATTACCATCATTATTACCTTTTCTCTCCCACTTAATTTAGCTTAAATTATTTGCTTTGATGACACTGCTCTGGAATGGACCCAAAACTCCCTCACTGATAGAACACAGTGCATGTCAATGAATAATTATTCAGATTTTGCATCTGTACCTTAAAGGTGTACCACAAGGTTAAATTTTGGTCCAGTTTTATTTAATATATACATAAATTATATTGCTGGCTCTGCTTCTCAGACTGCAAACTTTACCATTATGCAGATGAAACAATTTTATATTGCTTAGCTGATTTTGTTCATGCTGCAGCCAGAAAATTTCAGAATGCATTTGCTTTATAGGTGGCATTGTATAAGCATGACAACTAAATTTATGCTGTTTTCCAGATCTCTTTCTAGTCTAATTTAATACTATAAAGAAAGAAAGTAAAGCAAGTTCTTCATTGCAGAAAGTAAAGCAAGTTCTTCATTGCAGAAAGTAAAGCATATTGAAAGCAAAATAGAAAGCTCAATTTTTTTTAATACATTTGATCATGTCCCCTTTCAGAAAGAGACCCAATTCCCTGTAGCTTGAAATAGATGCAACACTGAGTTTCCTTTTCAAAAAAATAAAATAAAATAAATAAAAAGTAAAAAATAAGGTCTTTCCTCACTGGTTTCTGAAATCTACTATCGCTTTTAAGACAATCAAAATATCAGCATAGACTGAGATACATGATAACATAGAGAAATGAGATATTACATGTATCTTATATAGATCTCATTCAGCTGAGACTGAACTCAGGTCAGTCTAAATAAGACATAAATAGAAAGAGAGAAGGAAGAGAAACAAAAGCTGTGTTTGGAATGGCTCACTCATTAACTTATTCACTATTCACTATGTAGCATTTTCTATTTATTGAACTGATTATGGAACAATCAAACAATAAACCATGTTTATTTGTCCTGCTCTGACACAACAGCACTGCATTGCATAGTATATTTTTGGATTTCTAGCATACATCTTCTGTACAATATTATTATAATATAATGTAATTAATAGTGAACTATATAAGGAAAAAAATGTACTGCTGAGTTTTGACAAAGCATTGCAAAAAATGGCCTAAACAACTGGCTTAGTATTTCTGCAATAGGGAATGATTCTGAAACAGCCACACACAGTCATTTTATTATTTTTATTATTTTTTTTATTATTATTATTTATTTTTTTTTTTTCATTATTAGATTGGCTTATAGAATATAGAGACATATGTCACTGTTTGATTGGGGCCCACAAGATATAGTCCAATACCTTGCCCCCCCCCCCAAAATTAAGCTAATTCTTGTCCCCAATTCTGCCCTTTTCTTTTTTTTTTTTTTTTTTTGCTAACCACCCCATAATCCCTTTATTAAATTCTCTATCTGCTTACTCAAAGACACCTGTATAAAAACCTTTTCCCCCTGTTCACCTCTGTTCCCCATTTTCACTGTGTATTACTCTATTTCCCTACTGAACTGATCCCCTATTTTCTATGATGTCTCACGAGTGTTAATTTACAAATAAAACAAACCTCCCAGTCTAAACCCAAATCAATGGGCTGGACCAACTCCACCCACCTGCTCCACCTTGGACTCCTCCCCTGCAGTGGGACTCGTCCGTTCCTATTTTCTTCTCACACATGACTTCGTACACTCACCCAATCACACACACCCATACGCATGCACTCGCTCACGGCTCCTGTCCCACACACTCTGTCACGTACACATAAACTCTTGTTGACTACCGCACACACTCTTTCTCTCTGCCACACACACTCTTTTTCGATCACACAGACGTTTCCAAACCCCCAGATCCAACAAAAAAATTCACGTTCTCTCTCTCTCTCTGAAAAACTTTCTCTCTCTCTCTCTGAAAAACTTTCTCTCTCTCTCTCTGAAAAACTTTACAGCACACTTTCACCCTCACATGCACACCTTTAACCACTGTAACAGACGCTCGCGTACCCCCTTTTTGTTAGTTTATCAGTCACACATACACAATCACAAGGCTAAATACATTCTTAATCCCTGGAAGATGCACACATACACACGCATACTCTCTCACACTTATTGGCCACAGACTCACTTCGCATAGACTTATAGTTTATACTGCTACACATACCCCCTTTTTATTTGTTTGTTTTACCCCAGACAAGACACAAATAAGCAATGCACACAAGCAGTGGGTCGCCGCCCACCCGGGGATACCGCCCCTATTTATCCGCAGATTCTTTTTGCTCAAATGTACAGCAATACTGTGTGTGTGTCAAGACTCCCTCAGGCGCACTGAAAAAGTTCTTGTGTGTATTCCTTTATCACAACGCTAGGTACTCCTGGTGTTAAAGAAAAACCAGCCGGCCGAGCCGTGCCCACTTCTAGAATTAGCCGTCCCTGACGGAAGCAAGTACCTGTAATTGCCAACCCAGTCACACTCGAGCTCTCTCGGCTCGTCCCAATCACCCAATACCCAGTCACACTCCCATTCAGGCCAATTACTTGTCTCTGACAAAGCGCCACACACAAAGTCCCACTATAATCTTATAGTAGTTCGATATTCCAGGTACCACCAACTCCTGCGGAATCGCCAAACCGAGTTAAACTGGGACCGCGTCCAGCCCAGGAGGGGTTACCACACCCGTGATGTGTGGGGACGCCGCCCACCCGGGAGATACCGCTCCCGGTCAGCCTTCGATTATACCTAAGGACCCCCGTTCACACTTTTAAGCTACTCATTTATTTTAAACTAACACTCACAAGCGAATGAAGGCTTTTTCCATATGTGGTCCCATTCACGCCTCTTAAAGCACGCAACATACAACATAAAACACCCAATATAGTAACCCAATCTATTGTCAATTATCCCCAATGTATAGCAGTAACTATCACATACAACAACTCACTCCTACACAATTATATCTAACGTCCAACAGAAAACATCAAAGACAATAACTCAATTTAATACAATAGTCCAATTCAGATCTAAATAATGTATATGTGCAATAACTCAATTTGATACAATAGTCCAATTTGTTGTCAATTAGATCCCAATAATGTCTATATGAAATAGCTCAATTTGATACAGTAATCCAATTTGTTATCAATTCAATCTAAATAATCTATAGTATCCTCCTCAAAAATTTGGATTGGAGTTGACCAAAATGAACCAGTTTGTCCACAATTTAGAGTACGCCAATCAGCAGATTTTGATTTTAACAGGCTCTGCTTACCTTTTATTGAAGGGGATCCCGGACTTGTGGTTCAGTCAGTTTTCTCCGCGGTCCGAATCAACTTTCTCTAGCCCAAATCTCACCATCCCAGCGGTGCCTCCAAATTGTTGGGAAAACCCGCACTACCCTTACAGCGCCGTCTCCAGTGCGTTCCCCCTGAATTCTTTTAAATGGTTGAGATGAGTAGAGAAGTCAAGAGGAGTCAGGATACCAAGTTTTCAGCAAATTTAACAGTTTATTTCAGAAGATCTTCCGGGAACAATGCTCCGCTCAGAGAGTCAAGGAGAATGTTCTAAAACCAAATGACATACACAAGATTATATAGATCATCCCACTATGGTGTGAGTGAAGAAGGTTGAACAGCCCCCCCTGGTCCCATAAACTGTATCCTATCTTGACATGACGCCATGCCTGCCTGGCACCTGCGTCTTCAGTATAATAAATCTATTGTCCTCCCGCCTGGTTCTGGCAACATAATTTCAGTAGAAGTTCCCTCCTTATCTTTGGTCTGAGGGGACGGGTCAACCTCCCTCACTCTCAAGGTCTAACTAACCACAGATGGCTACACATGTGTTGTGAAACATTCTTGTGCAAAACTTAATTAAACTACATTTGTTATATGATTCTAAAGAGTACTGTGTCTGTTAACATATGATCACCAACATGAATAAAGATTACAAAGTGCTAAATAATTCCCTTTTGAATACAGGTAACATATTGATTGATTAACATATTGATTAAACCTTATTAAAATCACTAATGGATTATACTGATTGGGTTTTCATTAAGTATTTTGTATGATTATAAGGCAACAATGTTTTAACCCTTAATTGATAGTTTCTATGATTATAAGACACTGTTTTAACCTTTTAATTCTCAACAACCCAAAAAAAAGTTCGAAAAAATTTTGACCCAAAAAATTTTGAGCCAAAAAAAGTTTGAAAAATTTTGGGAACAAAAAAACTTTGACCCAAAAAATAGTTCGAAATTTTTTTTTTTTTTTTTTGAGCCAAAAAAAAGTTTGAAAAATTTTGGGACAAAAAAAATTTTGACCCAAAAAAAAAGTTCGAAAAATATTTACCCCAAAAAAATTTTGACCCAAAAAAAAATTCGAAAAATTTTGGGACCAAAAAAATTTTGACCCAAAAAAAAGTTCGAAAATACTGAACCCAAAAAAAACTTGGAAAAAATTTTTAGCCAAAAAAAAGTTCAAAAATTTTGGGATCAAAAAAATTTTGAGCCAAAAAAAAGTTCAAAAATTTTGGGACCAATAAAATTTTGACCCTAAAAAAAAGTTCGAAAAATTTTGGGACCAAAAAAAATTTGACCCAAAAAAAAGTTCGAAAAAATTTGGGACCAAAACAATTTTGACCCAAAAAAAAACTTCAAAAATTTTGGGACCAAAAAAAATTTGACCAAAAAAAAAGTTCAAAAAAATTTTGACCCAAAAAAATTTTGACCCAAAAAAAACTTCGAAAAAATTTTGACCCAAAAAATTTTGAGCCAAAAAAAAGTTTGAAAAATTTTGGGAACAAAAAAATTTTGACCCAAAAAAAACTTCGAAAAAATGTTGACCGAAAAAAAACTTCGAAAAAATTTTGACCAAAAAAAAGTTCGAAAAATTTTGCGACCAAAAAAATTTTGACCCAAAAAAAACTTCGAAAAAATGTTGACCCAAAAAAAACTTCGAAAAAAATTTGACCAATAAAAAAGGTCGAAAAATTTTGGGACCAAAAAAATTTTGAACCAAAAAAAAGTTCGAAAAAATTTTGACCCAAAAAAATTTTGAGCCAAAAAAAAGATCGAAAAATTTTGGGACCAAAAAAATATTGACCCAAAAAAAAGTTCGAAAAATTTTGGGACCAAAAAAATTTTGGGACCAAAAAAATTTTGACCCCAAAAAAAGTTCGAAAAATATTGAACCCAAACAAAACTTCGAAAAAATTTTGAGCCAAAAAAAAGTTCGAAAAAATTTGGGACCAAAAAAATTTTGACCCCAAAAAATTTTGAGCCAAAAAAAAGATTGAAAAATTTTGGGACCAAAAAAATTTGACCCAAAAAAAAAACTTCAAAAATTTTGGGACCAAAAACATTTTGACCAAAAAAAAATTTTAAAAATTTTGAGGCAAAAAAAAGTTTTAAAAATTTTGAGGCAAAAAAAAGTTTGAAAAATTTTGGGACAAAAAAATTTTGACCCAAAAAAAAGTTCGAAAAATATTTAACCCAAAAAAATTTTGATCCAAAAAAAAGTTCGAAAAATTTTGGGACCAAAAAAATTTTGACCCAAAAAATAGTTCGAATTTTTTTTTTTTTTGAGCCAAAAACAAGTTTGAAAAATTTTGGGACAAAAAAATTTTGACCAAAAAAAAAGTTCGAAAAATATTTACCCCCAAAAAAATTTGACCCAAAAAAAAATTCGAAAAATTTTGGGACCAAAAAAATTTTGACCCAAAAAAAAGTTCGAAAAATATTTACGCCCAAAAAATTTTGACCCAAAAAAAAGTTCGAAAAATTTTGGGACCAAAAAAATTTTGACCCAAAAAAAAGTTCGAAAAATATTTACCACAAAAAATTTTGATCCAAAAAAAAGTTCGAAAAATTTTGGGACCAAAAAAATTTTGACCCAAAAAATAGTTCGAATTTTTTTTTTTTTTGAGCCAAAAACAAGTTTGAAAAATTTTGGGACAAAAAAAATTTGACCAAAAAAAAAGTTCGAAAAATATTTACCCCCAAAAAATTTTGACCCAAAAAAAAATTCGAAAAATTTTGGGACCAAAAAAATTTTGACCCAAAAAAAAGTTCGAAAAATATTTACGCCCAAAAAATTTTGACCCAAATAAAAGTTCGAAAAATTTTGGGACCAAAAAAATTTTGACCCAAAAAAAAGTTCGAAAAATATTTACCACAAAAAAATTTTGATCCAAAAAAAAGTTCGAAAAATTTTGGGACCAAAAAAATTTTGACCCAAAAAATAGTTCGAATTTTTTTTTTTTTGAGCCAAAAAAATGTTTGAAAAATTTTGGGACAAAAAAATTTTGACCAAAAAAAAAGTTCGAAAAATATTTACCCCCAAAAAATTTTGACCCAAAAAAAAGTTCGAAAAATTTTGGGACCCCAAAAATTTTGACCCAAAAAAAAGTTCGAAAAAATTTTGACCCAAAAAAAATTTTACCCAAAAAAAATTTCGAAAAAATTTTGACCCAAAAAAAAGTTTGAAAAATTTTGGGAACAAAAAAATTTTGACCCAAAAAAAAGTTCGAAAAATTTTGGGACCCCAAAAATTTTGACCCAAAAAAAGTTCGAAAAAATTTTGACCCAAAAAAAATTTTACCCAAAAAAAATTTCGAAAAAATTTTGACCCAAAAAAAAGTTTGAAAAATTTTGGGAACAAAAAAATTTTGAACCAAAAAAACTTCGAAAAAATTTTGACTAAAAAAAAAGTTCGAAAAATTTTGGGACCAAAAAAAATTTGAGCCAAAAAAAAGATCGAAAAAATTTGGGACCAAAAAAATGTTGACCCAAAAAAAAGTTCGAAAAATTTTGGGACCAAAAAAATTTTGACCAAAAAAAGTTTGAAAAATTTTGGGACCAAAAAAATTTTGACCCAAAAAAAAGTTCGAAAAATATTTACCCTAAAAAAATTTTGACCCCAAAAAAAATTTAAAAAATTTTGACCCAAAAAAAAGTTCAAAAAATTTTGGGACCAAAAAAATTTTGACCAAAAAAAGTTTGAAAAATTTTGGGACCAAAAAAATTTTGACCAAAAAAAAAGATCGAAAAATATTTACCCCAAAAAAATTTTGACCCAAAAAAAAATTTAAAAAATTTTGAGCCAAAAAAAAGATTGAAAAATTTGGGACCAAAAAAATTTTGACCCAAAAAAAAACTTCAAAAATTTTGGGACCAAAAACATTTTGACCAAAAAAAAATTTAAAAAATTTTGAGCCAAAAAAAAGTTTGAAAAATTTTGGGACCAAAAAAATTTTGACCCAAAAAATAGTTCGAATTTTTTTTTTTTTTTTTTGAGCCAAAAAAAAGTTTGAAAAATTTTGGGACAAAAAAATTTTGACCAAAAAAAAAGTTCGAAAAATATTTACCCCCAAAAAATTTTGACCCAAAAAAAAATTCGAAAAATTTTGGGACCAAAAAAATTTTCACCCAAAAAAAAGTTCGAAAAATATTTACGCCAAAAAAATTTTGACCCAAAAAAAAGTTCGAAAAATATTTACCCCAAAAAAATTTTGATCCAAAAAAAAGTTCAAAAAATTTTGGGACCAAAAAAATTTTGACCCAAAAAATAGTTCGAATTTTTTTTTTTTGAGCCAAAAAAAAGTTTTAAAAATTTTGGGACAAAAAAAATTTGACCAAAAAAAAAATTCGAAAAAATTTTGACCCAAAAAAAGTTTGAAAAATTTTGGGAACAAAAAAATTTTGAACCAAAAAAACTTCGAAAAAATTTTGACTAAAAAACAAGTTCGAAAAATTTTGGGACCAAAAAAAATTTGAGCCAAAAAAAAGATCGAAAAAATTTGGGACCAAAAAAATGTTGACCCAAAAAAAAGTTCGAAAAATTTTGGGACCAAAAAAATTTTGACCAAAAAAAGTTTGAAAAATTTTGGGACCAAAAAAATTTTGACCCAAAAAAAAGTTCGAAAAATATTTACCCCAAAAAAATTTTGAGCCAAAAAAAAGTTCAAAAATTTTGGGATCAAAAAAATTTTGAGTCAAAAAAAAGTTCGAAAATCTTGGGACCAATACAATTTTGACCCAAAAAAAAGTTCGAAAAAATTTGGGACCAAAAAAATTTTGACCCAAAAAAAAACTTCAAAAATTTTGGGACCAAAAACATTTTGACCAAAAAAAAAGTTCGAAAAATTTTGGGACCCAAAAAATTTTGACCCAAAAAAAAGTTTGAAAAAATTTTGACCCAAAAAAAAATTCGAAAAAATTTTGACCCAAAAAATTTTGACCCAAAAAAAAGTTTGAAAAATTTTGGGAACAAAAAAATGTTGACCCAAAAAAACTTCGAAAAAATGTTGACCCAAAAAAAACTTCGAAAAAATTTTGACCAAAAAAAAAGTTCTAAAAATTTTGGGACCAAAAAATTTTGAACCAAAATAAGTTTGAAAAAATTTTGACCCAAAAAAAAATTGAGCCAAAAAAAAGATCGAAAAATTTTGGGACCAAAAAAATTTTGACCCAAAAAAAAGTTCGAAAAATTTTGGGACCAAAAAAATTTTGACCAAAAAAAAGTTTGAAAAATTTTGGGACCAAAAAATTTTGACCCAAAAAAAAGTTCGAAAAATATTGAACCCAAAAAAACTTCGAAAAAATTTTGAGCCAAAAAAAAGTTTGAAAAATTTTGGGACCAAAAATATTTTGACCAAAAAAAAAGTTCAAAAATTTTGGGACCAAAAAAATGTTGAACCAAAAAAAACTTCGAAAAAATTTTGACCAAAAAAAAAGTTTGAAAAATTTTGGGACCAAAAAGATTTTGAACCAAAAAAAAGTTCGAAAAAATTTTTGACCCAAAAAAATTTTGAGCCAAAAAAAAGTTCGAAAATTTTGGGACCAAAAAAAATTTGACCCAAAAAAAAGTTCGAAAAAATTTGCTACCAAAAAAATTTTGACCCAAAAAAAAGTTCGAAAAAATTTTGAACCAAAAAAAATTTGAGCCAAAAAAAAGTTTGAAAAATTTTGGGACCAAAAAAATTTTGACCCAAAAAAAAATTCGAAAAAATTTTGACCCAAAAAATTTTGACCCAAAAAAAAGTTTGAAAAATTTTGGGAACAAAAAAATGTTGACCCAAAAAAACTTCGAAAAAATGTTGACCCAAAAAAAACTTCGAAAAAATTTTGACCAAAAAAAAAGTTCTAAAAATTTTGGGACCAAAAAATTTTGAACCAAAATAAGTTTGAAAAAATTTTGACCCAAAAAAAAATTGAGCCAAAAAAAAGATCGAAAAATTTTGGGACCAAAAAAATTTTGACCCAAAAAAAAGTTCGAAAAATTTTGGGACCAAAAAAATTTTGACCAAAAAAAAGTTTGAAAAATTTTGGGACCAAAAAATTTTGACCCAAAAAAAAGTTCGAAAAATATTGAACCCAAAAAAACTTCGAAAAAATTTTGAGCCAAAAAAAAGTTTGAAAAATTTTGGGACCAAAAATATTTTGACCAAAAAAAAAGTTCAAAAATTTTGGGACCAAAAAAATGTTGAACCAAAAAAAACTTCGAAAAAATTTTGACCAAAAAAAAAGTTTGAAAAATTTTGGGACCAAAAAGATTTTGAACCAAAAAAAAGTTCGAAAAAATTTTTGACCCAAAAAAATTTTGAGCCAAAAAAAAGTTCGAAAATTTTGGGACCAAAAAAAATTTGACCCAAAAAAAAGTTCGAAAAAATTTGCTACCAAAAAAATTTTGACCCAAAAAAAAGTTCGAAAAAATTTTGAACCAAAAAAAATTTGAGCCAAAAAAAAGTTTGAAAAATTTTGGGACCAAAAAAATTTTGACCCAAAAAAAAGTTCGAAAAAATTTTGACCCAAAAAAAAGTTTGAAAAATTTTGGGAACAAAAAAATTTTGACCCAAAAAAAACTTCGAAAAAATGTTGACCCAAAAAAACTTCGAAAAAAATTTTGACCAAAAAAAAAGTTCGAAAAATTTTGGGACCAAAAAAATTTTGAACCAAAAAAAAGTTCGAAAAAATTTTGACCCAAAAAAATTTTGTGCCAAAAAAAAGTTCGAAAAATTTTGGGACCAAAAAATTTTGACCCAAAAAAAATTTCGAAAAATTTTGGGACCAAAAAAATTTTGACCAAAAAAAAGTTTGAAAAATTTTGGGACCAAAAAAATTTTGACCCAAAAAAAAGTTCGAAAAATATTGAACCCAAAAAAACTTCGAAAAAATTTTGACCCAAAAAAATTTTGAGCCAAAAAAAACTTTGAAAAATTTTGGGACCAAAAAAAGTTTGAGCCAAAAAAAAGTTCGAAAATTTTGGGACCAAAAAAATTTTGACCAAAAAAAAAGTTTGAAAAATTTTGGGACCAAAAATATTTTGACCCAAAAAAAAGTTCAAAAATTTTGGGACCAAAAAAATTTTGACCCAAAAAAAACTTCGAAAAAATTTTGACCCAAAAAAAAGTTTGAAAAATTTTGGGAACAAAAAAATTTTGACCCAAAAAAAACTTCGAAAAAATGTTGACCCAAAAAAAACTTCGAAAAAATTTTGACCAAAAAAAAATTTCAAAAAATTTTGAACCAAAAAAAAGTTCGAAAAAATTTTGACCCAAAAAAATTTTGAGCCAAAAAAAAGTTCAAAAAATTTTGGGACCAAAAAAATTTTGACCCAAAAAAAAGTTCGAAAAATTTTGGGACCAAAAAAATTTTGACCAAAAAAAAGTTTGAAAAATTTTGGGACCAAAAAAATTTTGACCCAAAAAAAAGTTCGAAAAATGTTGAACCCAAAAAAACTTCGAAAAAATTTTGACCCAAAAAAATTTTGAGCCAAAAAAAACTTCGAAAATTTTGGGACCAAAAAAATTTTGACCAAAAAAAAAGTTTGAAAAATTTTGGGACCAAAAAAATTTTGACCCAAAAAAAAGTTCGAAAAATATTGAACCCAAAAAAACTTCGAAAAAATTTTGACCCAAAAAAATTTTGAGCCAAAAAAAACTTGGAAATTTTTGGGACCAAAAAAATTTTGACCAAAAAAAAAGTTTGAAAAATTTTGGGACCAAAAATATTTTGACCCCAAAAAAAGTTCAAAAATTTTGGGACCAAAAAAATTTTGACCCAAAAAAAAGTTCGAAAAAATTTTGACCCAAAAAAATTTTGAGCCAAAAAAAAGTTCGAAAAAAATTGGGACCAAAGAAATTTTGACCAAAAAAAAAGTTTGAAAAATTTTGGGACCAAAAATATTTTGACCAAAAAAAAAGTTCAAAAATTTTGGGACCAAAAAAAAATGTTGAACCAAAAAAAACTTCGAAAAAATTTTGACCAAAAAAAAAGTTTGAAAAATTTTGGGACCAAAAAGATTTTGAACCAAAAAAAGTTCGAAAAAATTTTTGACCCAAAAAAATTTTGAGCCAAAAAAAAGTTCGAAAATTTTGGGACCAATAAATTTTTGACCCAAAAAAAGTTCGAAAAATTTTGGGACCAAAAAAAATTTGACCCAAAAAAAAGTTCGAAAAAATTTGCTACCAAAAAAATTTTGACCCAAAAAAAGTTCGAAAAATTTTGGGACCAAAAAAAATTTGACCCAAAAAAAAGTTCGAAAAAATTTGCTACCAAAAAAATTTTGACCCAAAAAAAAGTTCGAAAAAATTTTGAACCAAAAAAAATTTGAGCCAAAAAAAAGTTTGAAAAATTTTGGGACCAAAAAAATTTTGACCCAAAAAAAAGTTCGAAAAAATTTTGACCCAAAAAAAAGTTTGAAAAATTTTGGGAACAAAAAAATTTTGACCCAAAAAAAACTTCGAAAAAATGTTGACCCAAAAAAAACTTCGAAAAAAATTTTGACCAAAAAAAAAGTTCGAAAAATTTTGGGACCAAAAAAATTTTGAACCAAAAAAAAGTTCGAAAAAATTTTGACCCAAAAAAATTTTGTGCCAAAAAAAAGTTCGAAAAATTTTGGGACCAAAAAATTTTGACCCAAAAAAAATTTCGAAAAATTTTGGGACCAAAAAAATTTTGACCAAAAAAAAGTTTGAAAAATTTTGGGACCAAAAAAATTTTGACCCAAAAAAAAGTTCGAAAAATATTGAACCCAAAAAAACTTCGAAAAAATTTTGAGCCAAAAACAACTTTGAAAAATTTTGGGACCAAAAAAAGTTTGAGCCAAAAAAAAGTTCGAAAATTTTGGGACCAAAAAAATTTTGACCAAAAAAAAAGTTTGAAAAATTTTGGGACCAAAAATATTTTGACCCAAAAAAAAGTTCAAAAATTTTGGGACCAAAAAAATTTTGACCCAAAAAAAACTTCGAAAAAATTTTGACCCAAAAAAAAGTTTGAAAAATTTTGGGAACAAAAAAATTTTGACCCAAAAAAAACTTCGAAAAAATGTTGACCCAAAAAAAACTTCGAAAAAATTTTGACCCAAAAAAAATTTCGAAAAATTTTGGGACCAAAAAAATTTTGAACCAAAAAAAAGTTCGAAAAAATTTTGACCCAAAAAAATTTTGACCCAAAAAAAAGTTCAAAAAATTTTGGGACCAAAAAAATTTTGACCCAAAAAAAAGTTCGAAAAATTTTGGGACCAAAAAAATTTTGACCAAAAAAAAGTTTGAAAAATTTTGGGACCAAAAAAATTTTGACCCAAAAAAAAGTTCGAAAAATATTGAACCCAAAAAAACTTCGAAAAAATTTTGACCCAAAAAAATTTTGAGCCAAAAAAAACTTCGAAAATTTTGGGACCAAAAAAATTTTGACCAAAAAAAAAGTTTGAAAAATTTTGGGACCAAAAAAATTTTGACCCAAAAAAAAGTTCGAAAAATATTGAACCCAAAAAAACTTCGAAAAAATTTTGACCCAAAAAAATTTTGAGCCAAAAAAAACTTGGAAATTTTTGGGACCAAAAAAATTTTGACCAAAAAAAAAGTTTGAAAAATTTTGGGACCAAAAATATTTTGACCCCAAAAAAAGTTCAAAAATTTTGGGACCAAAAAAATTTTGACCCAAAAAAAAGTTCGAAAAAATTTTGACCCAAAAAAATTTTGAGCCAAAAAAAAGTTCGAAAAAAATTGGGACCAAAGAAATTTTGACCCAAAAAAAGCTTCGAAAAAATTTTGAAAATTTTTGGGAACAAAACAATTTTGACCCAAAAAATAGTTCGAAATTTTTTTTTTTTTTGAGCCAAAAAAAAGTTTGAAAAACTTTGGGACAAAAAAAAATTTGACCCAAAAAAAAGTTCGAAAAAAATTGAACCCAAAAAAATTTTGATCCAAAAAAAAGTTCGAAAAAATTTTGACCCAAAAAAATTTTAAGCAAAAAAAAGTTCGAAAAATTTTGGGACCAAAAAAATTTTGACCCAAAAAAAAGTTCGAAAAATATTTACCCCAAAAAAATTTTGACCCAAAAAAAAGTTCGAAAAATTTTGGGACCAAAAAAATTTTGAGCCCAAAAAAATTTCGAAAAAATTTGGGACCAAAAAAAATTTGACCCAAAAAAAGTTTGAAAAATTTTGGGACCAAAAAAATTTTGAGCCAAAAAAAAGTTTGAAAATTTTGGGACCAATAAAATTTTGACCCAAAAAAAAAGTTCGAAAAATTTTGGGACCAAAAAAAATTTGACCCAAAAAAAAGTTCGAAAAAATTTGGGACCAAAAAAATTTTGACCCAAAAAAAGCTTCGAAAAAATTTTGACCCAAAATATTTTGAGCCAAAAAAAAGTTTGAAAATTTTTGGGAACAAAACAATTTTGACCCAAAAAATAGTTCGAATTTTTTTTTTTTTGAGCCAAAAAAAAGTTTGAAAAACTTTGGGACAAAAAAAATTTTTTACCCAAAAAAAAGTTCGAAAAAAATTGAACCCAAAAAAATTTTGATCCAAAAAAAAGTTCGAAAAAATTTGGGACCAAAAAAATTTTGACCCAAAAAAAAACTTCGAAAAATTTTGGGACTAAAAACATTTTGAGCCAAAACAAAGTTCGAAAAATATTTACCCCAAAAAAATTTTGACCCAAAAAAAAGTTCGAAAAATTTTGGGACCAAAAAAATTTTGAGCCCAAAAAAATTTCGAAAAAATTTGGGACCAAAAAAATTTTGACCCAAAAAAAAGTTCGAAAAAATTTGGGACCAAAAAAATTTTGACCCAAAAAAAAACTTCGAAAAATTTTGGGACTAAAAACATTTTGAGCCAAAACAAAGTTCGAAAAATATTTACCCCAAAAAAATTTTGACCCAAAAAAAAGTTCGAAAAATTTTGGGACCAAAAAAATTTTGACCCAAAAAAAAGTTCGACAATATTGAACCCAAAAAAAACTTGGAAAAAATTTTGAGCCAAAAAAAAGTTCGAAAAATTTTGGGACCAAAAAAATTTTGAGCCCAAAAAAATTTCGAAAAAATTTGGGACCAAAAAAATTTTGACCCAAAAAAAACTTCGAAAAATTTTGGGACCAAAAAAAATTTGACCCAAAAAAAACTTCGAAAAATTTTGGGACCAAAAAAAATTTGACCCAAAAAAAGTTCGAAAATTTTGGGGACCAAAAAAATTTTGAGCCAAAAAAAAGTTCGAAAATTTTGGGACCAAAAAAAATTTGACCCAAAAAAAAGTTCGAAAAAATTTGGGACCAAAAAAATTTTGACCCAAAAAAAATTTTGAAAAATTTTGGGACCAAAAAAATTTTGACCCAAAAAATACTTCGAAAAAATTTTGACCCAAAAAAAAGTTTGAAAATTTTTTTTTTGGGTCAATTTGGTAAAATCAAAGAAACTCATAATTTTTAAGTAGTCTCTTATTTATTATATATCTTAACTACACTATCGCTAAAAGTTTTAGTGCTTTGGTAAGTAAGAAAGTAATAGAGAAAGCTCAAAATATTATATAATCAGCTGGCTAAACTATATTGTTTATCCACCGAATTTCGCTGGAGAAACATGTTACGATAAAGGAGACATTTCTACAGTAAGCATGAAGAAGTCTATAAACAAACGCACCACAATGTAACACTTTAACCTAAATGTGGAGCAGTGTACAAGGATAAACTTGGCTTCTTATTCGCCAGCGTCTTATTCGAATTTCCTTTCCCCCTTAAATGCTTGCTGCAGCTAAATGCGGCCGCCTCTAGATGGTAGATTTTAACAATAAAAACACTACATTAAAGCGCAACGCTCTGAATAAAAAAGGAAACACACAGAAACACGCGCCGAGTTTAATTTAGACTTGAATAGAGAAGATAATATGATAAAAATAAAAAACATACAATAAAAAATAAATAATTACATTATTAAATATAGACTTCAAATACAATACCTCAGACTATAAAAATCCTAGAAAAAAAAAAACTGATCCAACAGCTGATCTGCTGCTGTTCCTCCAGTATGTGGACTGACGATCAGAATCGGATCTTCTGCTTCTTCAGAGGAACAGACTCCACTACTCCACTTCAAAAAGCTCCATCAAACCAGAGCTTCTATAGATCTATCACGGTTGCTAGGTCCACAAAAAACATCCAGCCCAGTCAGTCTACAACCCGCCCTTCAGAAGCTTAAACAAGCCCGAAATACATGTCTGTCACACTTTTGAAGCAAATGGCAAAACAACCAGAGTTAGTAATTTGTTTATAAGGGATTTATTTTCAGTATTGCTATTTATCTTAAAGTCATTAATAATATTGCCCCCCCACACACACACAAACTACACAACTCTCAGGAACAACTGCACTGAGCTCTAAAATGAACTGTTCTACAATTCACTGTACATTAATTCGCACACGTTCGTTAATTTCCACAAACACACACACACACACCTATATGCTGAATACCACAGCATAGAAAGGGATCAGAAAGATACAGTTTCCTGTGTATATATTTCATGTGAATGCTGAATCTAGCAATGTAGTGAATCAATTTCCATAGTTATTTAACTACACCAGGATAAACTAGCATAAAAAATGTTGTGATTTCCTCAGTACAAAATGTAACAGTGATAAGTAAGCTAAAATTCGGACCAATCATTAAGTTCAGACGCATCCGACCAGATCGGGCTTAAATCGGGCTAAAATCACACAGTGTCTGCCTGGCTTTTTCATTTTGGGCACTTATTAATGCCAAGCTTAGACTACACGACATTTTTGTCCCTCACTATGTCAGAGGAGCCGCTTGCTGCAGCCTGTAGGAAGGCGGAGTAGGACATCCAACCCCGCAGCGGAGTAAAGTTAGTTTGATATTCGATATTCAGCGGAGATTCGCCTTTCGGCCGTTTAGTCTCGCTTAATTGTGAAAATGCGTTCTTAGTCTTAGTCTGTGGTATTATTTAATATAACTTTGCTGTTATAACTGCACCTTCCCCCTACACTGAAGTTGGAGTGCATATATATTTTTTTGAGTAGTAATGTGTCTTGAATGTGTCTTAAAAATGTTTATATTTTTAATCCATGCCGCTGTTTCCAGTGGATTAAGAGAACATATGTTAGCTAGTTACGCTAGTGGGGATATTCAGATACAGTACTTATGCTGATAAACTGTGTGTCTATTACTATTTCACCCAGTACAATACTCTCTCTCTATACCTCTTTATCTCTGAGAACATAGAGGGGAACATATTTCTCCAGAACCTAAGAAAAGTGGTTCCCCCTCTGTTTATTACTGCTGAAAAGGATTATGGGTACAGTATTTATGCTGATAAACTGTGTGTCTATTACTATTTCACCCAGTAACAATACTCGCTCTCTATACCTCTTTATCTCTGAGAACACAGGGGGGAACATATTTCTCCAGAACCTAAGAAAAGTGGTTCCCCCCTTGAGGATTTAATATAAAGTAATCATGCTGATAAACTATATATCTAGTACAGTTTCACATAGTAACTTTACTTTGTATATGTACCCCATTTACACTGAGAACACAGGGGGAACACATTTAACCAGAGTCTGGGAAAAGTGGTTCCCTTATAGTTTAATAAAGCTGGAGTGTATAAAAGGAACATTATTGATGCTGAAAAACTATATATAGATTACCATTTCACTCAGCAAATTTAATACTATCTGCATCACCTTTACACTGAGAATACATGGGGGAACACATTTTACCAGAGCCCCAGAAAAATGTTTTATTCTTTATTCTTGGTTCATTCAGTTTTTTTGTTGTTGCACTGATCCTTTTTGAAGTATGTATTCAACCCAGGCAAAATTAAAAGCAATAGATAGTAATAGATTACACTTGTTATAAAATGAATGCACTCTTATGTAAGTTCATCAGTTCAATAATTTTACTCTACCAACTTCCTTGTTTTAACATTAAATATGAGAGTTTATGGAGGAACAGATTTGCTCTGTGCCTTTAAAAATGTTTTGGACCAAAAGGATAATTTTACTGTGATACAAACTATGTTCTGTAATAATTAGCATTTTTCCCCTTATTATTCCTTCATGCATGTTACCTTCATTCTCAATATTTACATTTTAGCCATTCCCTTTTTTGCTATATTTAATCCAAGTTCAAAAACATTTATAAATGCTTTTGCCCAGTATTCATGGTATTTTTTATTGTTGTTTATGGACAAGGAATAACAGTTCTGTATATAGCATACATTACAGCAAACATAATACAAGAATCCTGACACAGTGTTAAGACATTACTTTTAGATATATATTACCAGACTTATTTAATGTATAATGACTATAATTAATGCCCATGCATTGGATTCAAAAGACACAATAAACACAGTTAGATAAACAAAATGTTTTTATTTGCAATTGCACACTATATTATGCATACTGAACCATGAAAATTATAAAAAAAAATTGTATTTATATTAAATTTATCAAAACTATGTACAGCAAAACCAAAAATATATATCTTATTTGTAACATGCCTACTGCAAGGCATGGACTATTAACCCTCCAAGCACTGATCTGCAGAACAGAGGAACAATGCACTTTGAAAATATAGACATCTGTCTAATGCTTCTGGACTCTACTTTGCTTCACAAGATGAGCAAAAATAATCCTCATGTTCTGGAGGATTCCCAACACATGACTGGTGAAACCATCTGTTGCAACCATCACAGGCAATCTGATTTTTTTAAAATGAATACATTTTTAAGGTATCATTTGAAAGCTAAGAAGTGCAATTAAAGTAAGGTTTTAATGGCTGGTTTATACGCTAAAGCAAAAAGTGTCTTATTTTAACCAGATACATATGTTTTGGATGCAGGTTTAAATTTAAATTAAGCAAGAGGACACATGATCAGTTTTAAAAAAAGAGACCAACCATGTACAAAAAGCTGAATTATGAGTGCTTTCTAATAAGATTTAAAATAGCCCTTTTGGATAAGATAGGTAATATACCCATTTAGGTGGCAACACTGGATCGTCTGGCTTGGTTTCTTCGCCACAGAAGTGGCAGAGATCAGACAAATCTTCTATATAAGTGACAAGATAGAAGATCAAAACAATACATAAAAAGAGGTTAGTTTTGAGGAACTGTTAAAATCATTAAAATGAGTTGAAAATAGTCACAGTAAAAAAATCACTCAGCTTAAACATACAGCATAAATAAATACCTCTCACCAAAGGGCTTAAACTGCCATGTTTGAAAATGTATATTTTAAAATAAATCCTTGTACTTGTAAATTAAGTTTTAGGTTTAAGTTTATCAAGTTTACCTGATTCCTGCATAAGGTACTTTGAAATGTCTTTCCTTATGTTACGGCCTGGAAGGCCAGACCAGAAAACATAAGGGAAGGCGACACCCCTCACTCGTCTCGCACCCAGACCAAAAACAATTCCGACACAGAAATACCAGCCAAAAAGTTTTATTTAGTAAATTGTAGCAAAGGCTTCAGGGATAAGAATGCCTAAAATAATAAACAAACACCAAACTAACTTCAAGAATTCAATATAACTAAACCTAACAAAAGAAAAGAAAAGAAAAGAAAAATACATACCTCTTACCTTTCTCCCTAACTAAACAAAAACAGGAGAAAATGATAATCAAATAAATAGGCCTTATCCCCTACAGGGCTACATTGGCTTGGTAAAATATATACATATATACAAATGTACTTACGACGATGGACATTAAGGAAACATACAGAGAAATAGGTAAAGAGCTAATTTAATTATCAGACAACTTCAGATAAACTGACAATAACACGGATCACAACATCAATACACTACAAGGTGGTTTGGTTTGGTCTGGGCAGCGTGGCGGCGGAACAATGGAAGGGTGCCGCCCCGATCTCCACAGCTGTCAGCCTTTTATGGATAATCGGCACTAGGACCAATAGACAGCTCCTCCCTCACAGATAACCTGTTAAAGAGACAGTGCAAGAGGGAGAGAGAGACAGACAGAACGAGCAAGCAAGATCTTACCCAGATTTAGGAAAATAACAAATGAGAACAAAAACATCTCCCAACGTAACACTTATGACATTTACATCTTCGCCTGTGTTGGCGAAACTGATGTCTTGATCCTGCAAGATTTGTTCTGCAAACTGAAAAAATATGTAAAATACATTACAAACCTTTTAAACAGTTTAAAACTATATTATAACAATAAATATTTAACACTGTAGAATTCTCAACCGGAAAGACCATATCCATGTAGACTGTATCGGGCACTAAGGGGAGCACGCAGGATGAAGTGTCAATCCATGTTTGGGCAAACACACACACACACATACACTTAATTTAGAGTAGCCAATTCACCTGATCACCATGTTTTTGGACTGTGTGAGGAAACCAGTGTTCCCAGAGGAAACTCAACACAAACATGAGGAGAACATGAAAACTCCACCAAGATGGGGACTAGAACTAAAGACCTCAGTGATGAGAGACAAACGGATAACCAACAAGCCACCATGCCCCCCCCACCATACTGCCCATCTCATTTGAATTAGCTATATTTGATAAAAGTATCATCAAAAAGCTTTACATCAAATGTTAAGTACACTTACTTACAGACTACAATAACAAGTTTACTACTACTAAATTGATATTAGTATAATTACTACATAACATATACGTGTAAAATATGCTTGAACTTTACTTACATTTAATTAATAAAACAAAGTTTGGGAATAATTTGATGTATTTAATGACAGCATACCTTGCAAACAAAGACTCCACATGATGTTCCATCTAACTGTTTGGGGTGTGGAACAGTCTTGCATGTCCATCTTGAGACATTGCATCCTTTATTCCTCATAAAGGCTCTGAAAAACAAATTAAGTAAATGGCATCATTCATATAAACTTTTAGTAAAGCATGAACATGTTTATAACATATTACCTTGTGGTTTCCAGGCACTTGGTCACCTTGGTTTTTGACTCCCCCAAGGGATCCAAAAACACTGTTTTTTTTTTGTTGTGGATAAATGACCTAAAATATAAAACAACAATTAACAATCAACTCAAAAACTTTCCACTTGTTGTAGCATGAGAATTAAATGTCATCCATATAAGGCTGATGTGGCTTCAGATTTCAGTTTCAAACAAAAATAGAAATATGTGAGCTTCTACTTCTTAAAGCACATCAACCTTCAGACACAACAGCTTAGTCTGGATAGATTAGGACACCATGATTTACACAGGTTAAGCATATTCTGTCAATATCAATATGCTTCTGAAGTGCATTCATGGATACTCACAGCAAGAGTCCAGTGGTTATGCTCATTTATCACACCCAAAATGACTTCATATTGGCTTGGATTACACTAAAATTAATAATAGAACGGAATTGGTTAATAAAAACTACAAACACAGAACATTTTAAAAAGCTTTGCTATTAATTATATAAATTGAATCCCCAGATTTTACATGATTTACTTACAATATGAATCAATGGTAAATCAATAAATACACTTACAGAGTAGGAGATTTAAATAAATCAAGACATTTAAGTTTTATTAAATTACAAACAACTGCACATGCATATATATATAATCATGTTACTTAAGTGCATGGCCCCATTAATTTTTCATTAATTGTGCAGCGTATTGCTGGGCTCCAAATCTCTCTCTCTCTCTCTCTCTCTCTCTCTCTCTCTGTCTCTCTCTTACACATACACCTACATTTTTAAATCAATTCAATTCAAGTTTTAAATTAGTTAATTTTACCTTTCTTAAGATTTGGTATGATCCTTGCCATAATTTGGTCATTCCAAAACTGTCAATATAGTAGGCCTCCCCCTCAGACCGTTGATTATGTTGCCTGACCATTGCAAATATGTATGCATTTATAACCTGCAAAGACAAAAACAGACTATGTATATTACTGGCATAAACATGTCTTGAGTAAATACTAAATCTGAGATGCTTGTGTTCAAAATTGTGGTATTGTGGTGCTATTTTTTGCTCTCCTTCGTTCTTTTCTCTCTCTCCTCCCTCAGGTTAAAATTGTTCAAGTGTGATTATTGAATATTATCCATAGGACCCATGACCTTCATTTGATATGTTTGATATGTAACAAATTAAACTAAAAAAAATAACGTTAGTTACTAATTACTAAACTACTCATGAAAATATAAATGTATGTAAACATATGCAGTTGGGTACATACAACTCAGTAAATTAAACATGTCAGCACACATCTCTGCAATACAGTACCATGTTTAAGTCAATCTGTAATAATATATTGGCAATGTTGCTGCTTTTTACACTGAAAAAGCAGAATTCAGTACCTCACTCTCCAGTTCCATGCCAGGTGCAAGACGTGCTATATCCATTTGAAATACTTTGTATGGCCCAATTTTGGCCATCAACACGAAGCCACTTCTGCCAGACCAAATAGCATCAATCCCTGTCAAATGTCAAAGGAGAAACATAATTGTGAAAATGTTAATATAAAAAGGTTTGTCTTTTCAGATGAGAAAAAAGGTGATAAACTACATTTTCAACAACAATAATGGTAATTTAACAATTCTGTAACATTACCAAAAGTTGTTAATATGCAACTTACCACTCTCAATATCACCCTCATGTGTGACAACTTTAACTGCAGAGACAGGAAGTGCACTAGTGTTTCCCTTTGTGTTGGGAGTAGCTATGCTCTTTGTGTCTGAGGCAGGTGATTCAACATCTGCAATTCCAGCGACAGAAAGTGCACTGGTGTTTCCCTCTGTGTTGGCAGATGCTGTGCTCTTTGTGTCTGAGGCAGGTGACTCAACATCTGCAATTCCAGCGTCAGGAAGTGCACTGGTGTTTCCCTCTGTGTTGACAGATACCCTGCTCTTCGTGTCTGAGACAGGTGCACTGCTCTTTACATGGCACAAGTGACACAAGACTCTCAACCATTTGTACGGAGGTGCTGTGCCCTTCATTACTAAAACAGGGGTTGTCAGAATCTTGAATATTTGTACAGAAAAGGAAACTCACCTGTTAAATCACTGGATGCTTGGAGCCTGTGAGGAACGCGGGTTTCCTGCTCCAAAAATGGGATCAAGTGATCCAGGTTGATTTTTGGCCTCATCAGACCATTTTCGTCACACAAATCCGCACTTTTGCCCTGTAGTGCAACTATGGTGAAGGGACCCAGAAAATCCCTATCTAATTTCCCTCCTTTCCTCTGCTGACTTCTTACATTTCTCCTTAGAACCTTTTCGCCTACAGAAAAGGTGTGAGATTCAGCTTTGGCAGCTTGTTTTCTTGCTCTGACTTTGTTTCTTGCAGTTTGCATGTTCCTCTTTACTGCCTCATACACTTTGTCCTGCATTTGTATGGAAGGCCTGACAATCTCAGACTGGAGTATGTCTTCCACTGTTCCATTGACCTTGCCAATGAAAATAAGAAAAATAATTTCAGAGAACACAATGTGTGTACTGTTGCTTAATTAATTAAACATGATAAACAGTACTTCACAAAAACAACAGGACATGATTTGCATTGGGCAAACTCACACAGAAAGAGTCAGGTACTTCAGAGAAGTAGCGTGCCTCCCGTCCAAACATGAGGTAAAATGGTGAGTGTTGTGTTGTCAGTTGTTTTTTTGTTCTTATACTGAAAAGCACAGCATTAAGATATTTGTCCCATGTCTGTGGTTTCTCTTTGCACAGTTTTCCGAGAATCCTGAAAAAAATTATATGTTACAGTGACAACATGCAATACTTTTTTGTTTTTCTCCCTGTTACATAATGTGTAATTACACCGCTACAAAGTTACAGGGTTTATGTCTACATGAACTGCACTCATTAGCTACATTATTAGATACATATTTACTCCATTATTCAATGTTTAGTATCCCCATCAGTGAGAAGGTATTATTTTGGTAGTAGATCATTCAAAAACAGGATTGCCATCCAGATGGAGGACAAGGTGTATGATGCAGTAAAGAGAACTCATCCATTACCATGTCAGTGTCACTGCAGTGCTTAGAAGGATTCACCACTCAACTAATGCCTTCTCAGTGAGGGTCCTGATAATCATTTAAATGTCTTATATGCAAGTTTTAGTTAGCATTGGTCACACACACAAACAGCCATACACAGTAGTAACCACAGTAAAACCTAATAAACCTGAAACTAAGTGTAAAAAACTTAATAAATATACCTCTGTATGGTGCCATTCATCTTTTCCACTAACCCATTGGTTTGTGGGTGATAGGGTGAACACAGGCTGCGCTGTATTCCAAACATTTCGCAAATGTCTTTGTTGATCTGGTGAAAAGAATGTGATTACAAGAAATTTCTGATTAAGTTTTGGTAACCAATTCATTCATTGTTTTTTAAATTATGATTTGCAATTTATTATGCACAGTTTTGTACAAAAGGTGCCAAGTACAAATTATAAATATTTTACTGCTGGTTTGTTTTAGTTAAAATTTACATTTATCACTAAGTAACTTGGTAAGGTTTATCAAATGTTTGATGCCATCAATTCTTATTGTAATATTACTGACTCCTTTCTGTAAACGGGTGACTGTAAGTTTATCCAAAAGACCTTTAACATTAAGGGAAACTAAAGAGAATATTCCAACCAGCTTGTTATCAGCACATAGTTCATATGGCAGCATCAATGATAGGATGGGTGTGCATTAGTGCACATATCCTGGGTGATCTGCATATCCTATTCATTAAAAAAAATTGAAAACCACATCATGTGTAGATTACCACTGCATGTCTCTGTAGAAAAAAAGGTCCTGCTGCTAAACTAAACTGCCTGGAGCATTTTCAAACAAATTATATTACTGTGTGACCTCAGTTGGCCTCCTCAGTTCTCAGACACCTTACTGAGTGTTGTGAAAAGAGGAGGCAATTTAACATATTGAAAACCATGTAACCCCTGTAAACCTTTATATACCTATAGCTGGCATCACATTCAAAATGGGCATATATTACTCAAAGCATAATATATTTTCTCAGATTATTTCAAATAAATAAAGGGTTTAAATAAATATACACATAATGTGTTCTGTTTTTACTGTGCCAGGTGTCCCAGCTTTTTTGGACCTAGGGTTGTACTTTGTACTTGTAAAGATTTGTTGTTCACAAAAAGCTTAATGTTGTACTATGTTGGGTCTGTTTGAAGGACATAATTGAAAAATCAACTACATAACTACAAGTCAGTTAACAAGTGCTTACACAACAGAACAAATGTAATTATTATAAATTTATAACAGTATGCCAAACATAAATATTAAATACTAACCTGGTTAACAAATTCCCTTCCTTGGTCCGTTAAAATTCATCTTTACAATGCACGCAGTCACGTCTTCTGCTGTTTTGGAGGCAAGTGGATAAGCTTCAACCCATTTTGTGAAGTAATCTATAAGTACACATATGTATTGGTTCCCATTTGTGGACATGTTCAGCTTGCCAATCAGATCCATGCCCACTAGCTCCCATGGTTCATTCACCTAAAACAAATAACATAGACTGTCAAATAGTTGATTGTGTGAGCTGCAATCATGTGTACTGCTAATACTACTAATACTATAGCTACAACCACTGCTATTACTGGTAATAATAATAATAATAATAATAATAATAATAATAATAATAATAATAATAATAATAACAATAATAATAATAATTATTATTATAATTATAATTATAATAATTATAATAATAATAATAATAATAAGCAAACATACAATAATGGGAATATACTCTTCAGTCTTCTTGAGAGGTCTGCACATCTGGCATGTGGAACACTCTTTTATCTGCAGATAAGCATAAATATATTTTAATTATTATTGCATGTATGTTGGTCATATAACTTATTGCATTTTAATTAACTATTGCTGTTAATAACTAAATATAAGCAAACATTAACTCACCCATTTGTCAATGTCGATTGTCATCCCTGGCCAATAGTATCGGGTAGAAATGGCATTGTTGGTTTTTTCTGTGCCACTGTGACCACCAGCATCACTGGCATGAAATTCTTTGAAAATTTTGGATAACCTTCACTTTTGTTTCTTTTTCTGTGCCCTTATGGCGGACATAAAACAGTACTCCATCTAAAAGAAAATAAATATGGAAAAATATGGAAACATGGAAATATTGAATATAATGCACATGGAAGGCAGCCACATTCATAACTTTGGAATTTAACAACATTGTTGTCCATTGGGAAGAAGGCAAAAACCCACAATACCTGAAACAAAGAACACAACTCTAAACACAAACTAGTCTGAACCAACTAGTCATTTCATATAATTTACAGTGATGAGTTACATAACTGGTGTGTCTAATGTAAATCTTAAAAAAAGTGCAAATTGATAAATAGATGGCAGTGTTGTCTTTGGGGCAAGTCTATATAAGATATCCTCATAATTGTGTGTTGGAAATAGTAAACTTTTTTTTCTCATTCTAGATGCCCTTTAAACAGCAGTTGAAATACCTTTATTGAAGTTGAAGAAACATATTTTTGACACATCAGTTCGACTTCAGAGCAAATCACGGTTCTAAAACAGCTTTAGTGACAGTCCTAAAAGATCTGAGAGTAAATGCTGATGCTGATGAAGTGTCAGTACTTATGATTCTATATTTAACTGATGCATTTATTTTTGTTTCACATAGTAACACCCATTTTCATGAACTTATACAACATAAGCAACAATTAGCCTGTGATTAAGTCAAACACACAAAAGACACATACACACTCACGCGTAGAAAACATATTGGACACAGGTTGTTAGCTAATGGTGATGGCTATGTGTAGGCCTGCATAGTTTTATTTTACCTTCAACCAAATATTGATGTGCACGCCGTCGAATTATTTTTCTGGTTTCGTTAAGTTTTCTGGATACTGTCCACTAACTATGTAATTACATAACGTGTTGTACTGGCTCGGATCCATTTTCGCAGTCTGTCACCTGTCCGTCAAAATACGTCAGTTTAACTCATCTTGTAAATACTTCTAAACATAAAAGTCCTGATATGATGTATATATAAACATTTTAATAATATATCGTTTTACATGATTATTATTTATGGAGTTTAAGTGACTTGGGGATGATGTTTGCGCAGTGGAAAGTATTTAATTATTCACATGAATTTATTTATTTATTTGCGTTTTTATTATCCCTTTCAGTTATGTTCCAGTGACAAAAATATAATATAAATATATAAGAAGGCTGTTTTTTGTCTATAATGCGCTCAAACAAGACTCAAAAAGGAAATAAATAAAAAATTAAGAAATACATTTATAAAAATAAAAATAAAATATATTATTTGTATTGGAATAATTTGTTTTACGTTGTTATTTTTTCCTATGTAACTTTTTATTACACAAATCTTTTCTACGCAGTTAACGTTACATAATTAGGGGGAAAAGTGTTTACTTGGGTGATAAATGTCCATTATGATGGACAAAAGGATTCAATCTGTGTTCAGTGCACGAATACACAAGAAATAAGAAAACACATGATGTCCATTGCAATGAATGCAGGGTCTGACTGTACATACCTTGTCCAGTAGGGGTCTATGTTCCTTCTTAGAGAAAAGGGATGATTGATCCTGTCGGCTGAATGAGTCAGTGTGTAGCACGACTGATATGCAGAAAAACTGCGTGCCAACATGTGATATTACAATATGTATCTAATGATTATATTAATGATGACATTTTCTGAACACTACATACATCTGGTAAAATCCTGCACAGATGCTCTATCCGCATTATTATTTTACTGATGATTTTTTAATGATATACTGGGGGGACCAATTCTCTCAGGTTCTGGTAAAATGTGTTCCCCCATGTATTCTCAGTGTAAAGGTGATGCAGATAGTATTAAATTTGCTGAGTGAAATGGTAATCTATATATAGTTTTTCAGCATCAATAATGTTCCTTTTATACACTCCAACTTTATTAAACTATAAGGGAACCACTTTTCCCAGACTCTGGTTAAATGTGTTCCCCCTGTGTTCTCAGTGTAAATGGGGTACATATACAAAGTTACTATGTGAAACTGTACTAGATATATAGTTTATCAGCATGATTACTTTATATTAAATCCTCAAGGGGGGGAACCACTTTTCTTAGGTTCTGGAGAAATATGTTCCCCCCTGTGTTCTCAGAGATAAAGAGGTATAGAGAGCGAGTATTGTTACTGGGTGAAATAGTAATAGACACACAGTTTATCAGCATAATTATTGTACCCATAATCCTCTCCTGCTGTAATAAACAGAGGGGGAACCACTTTTCTTAGGTTCTGGAGAAATATGTTCCCCTCTATGTTCTCAGAGATAAAGAGGTATAGAGAGAGAGTATTGTACTGGGTGAAATAGTAATAGACACACAGTTTATCAGCATAAGTACTGTATCTGAATATCCCCACTAGCGTAACTAGCTAACATATGTTCTCTTAATCCACTGGAAACAGCGGCATGGATTAAAAATATAAACATTTTTAAGACACATTCAAGACACATTACTACTCTAAAAAATATAAATGCACACCAACTTCAGTGTAGAGGGAAACAGATTCCAAGGTGCAGTTATAACAGCAATGTTATATTAAATAATACCACAGACTAATTACTGTGCCATATAATGTAGTTTATTTACTTCAGCAATTCATCTTTCAGACGTTACGAACGCATTTTCACAAATAAGCGAGACTGATAAGAGTACACAATGCTCAAAATTCTCTTACCCGAAGGTACAGAAAGAAATAGAAGCGCAAACTGAAACACACAGCCCGTCTAAGCCCCTCCGCTGCGCTACGTCATGATTTCGACATGCGCAGTGAAGGGGGAACAGGGGGAACTGAATTCACCGTAACACCTGTTAACAGGAATTGTAGCCGAGAAAGCAGCTAAAGCATGTATCTGATTTATATCTCCGGTTATGGCGGTAAGTACAAATATTGAGTTATTTTTTTAAGTTAACAGAGCTATTTTTATAATGTCCTCTTGTTTTTCTATATTATATTTTATGAATAAACGCAGTCGTTGATACGCACATGAAGGTTCTACATCGGCGCGTGTACCATGTGGTTTGTTTGCTTCTAGCTAGTCATATTGCCGTTTTTTTTTATGGATTCTAATGCAGAATTGCACCCAGTCTTGTCTAATTCAAACTTTAGTTATCTTACCTTCTGTTTTATGGGCTAAAATGGTACCAATTAATGGTATCACAGATAAACTCTCATAGCTAGTAGTGAGCTAGGCATCAGTTTTGTTTTTAAGGCATAGCTAGGGGTTATAGTCAGCTAACCTAAAAAACTGTTTAAACTGTCTATACAAGAAGTTAATTGGCTAACAAGATAGCAAGATAATCTAGCTAACTAAAATTGGTTCAAAGTCTTAGTCATACAAATAAAGATATCAATGCTTAATCCTCCTATTTAATTTGTCAGGAATAGCAATGGTATTCCCGGGTTAATTTGACCTGGTTCATTTTTAATTATCCAAAATATTTCTCCAAATATAACTCCATTGCTGATTGTTCTATCAACATTTAGTACAATAGTGTACAATAGAGGTAATAGTTCAATTAGGATAATTCACTTGTTTTTCCATTTTAAAAAATCTTACTTTTTTTTTTGTTTTACTACTTTGTTACTTTTAAATGACCAACACAATATTTTTACATATAAATGAAACATAACATTACAATTTCGTTTTAGTTTTAGTTTTTGCAGGGGGTTGTTGCAAATATGAAATTAACCATTTTCATGTTATATGTTAATTATACAAATAAAGGTAAGCTGAAGACGTTTCATACAGAAAAAATACTTTTACTATCTTACTAAATGGGTCAATTTGACCCGTAACGTAACAGGAGGGTTAAGTCGATGCACATTTATTACCTTTGTACTGAATGTAGTTACAATTAATGTGCACCGATATAGTAATTGTAAGCTCATGTTGTGTTTTGTTGCTTTCTGTTTTACAGCATCCAACACATGTCCAGGCCACTCCTGACCCTTCACGGTTTGGCCAGTGTGGTGTTTTCAAATGCCCCTGCTTCAGTTTTGACACTGACCAGCGATTTAATAACAGCCTACATCTACAAAACCATATCAAACAAGCAGTCGAGAATAACGGTATGGGGAAGTATTTCTTTAAACAGAGAGAGAGAGATATTGATTTTATTGGCTATAACAAATAAACATGTAAATGTAATATCTTGAATCAACAAATGCACTTACATCTTACACTCAATTGATGGGCATAATGAGTTGAAGAATATTAATATTTATAGGCTTAATTGCATGTTGTGTGCATTTTGGTCTTACAGTTTCCTTCATCTCTAAACTGCAAACCTACAGCACACTTTTATTGTGTCTATTGCAGCCATACAATACTATGCAAAGACCAGTTCAGACATCATGTATCTCTGTGCAGCAGTGCAACCAAGACCACTATAGCAGAAGTGTTTAATCCACAGACTGTTGCTACTTCTGATGCACGTCCAGCTCCCCCTCTGCCAGCTACTCCTGATACACCTTCTCCCAGTTCTGGTCTTGCTTCCTCTGTGCATGGTATTAATTATATTAATTATTATATTTTCTCTCAGGAAAGTTCAGTGTGTTGAACGTGTGACTGATGAAGGAGATAGAATGGGCAACGTCTCCTTTGAACAGGTGTGAGGGTGTGGATGTGTGTTTTTTATTTCGGGTTAATTTAACTGGGCCATTTAAAATGTTTTACTGTTGTGGTTTGTTTTCAAAAGTCTGAATTGGGCTGAAAAGATAAGTTGACATTATTTGAAATTTCGACTTGACCTAGTGTTGACTAGTCATTTCAAGGGCATTTGAAGCCCATAAGCTATTGGAGTGCTATCATTTTAAAGGGATAGAAAAGCAGAGAGCTGTTTTGTTACGTTAAGGCAGAGATTAGTCAACAGAATGACGCTGACTACAGTCTTCAGGCAAAAATGCTAGCCATTCCCACAGTAATCAGAGATTGGGGATATGATTGAAATAATAAGTGCCAACTCAGATTAATAGAATACCAAAATAGTAATTGGTTGCAGCCTTAGAATGTTATCTGGTCATTTTTTTCAATTACTATAATTTTCATGAATCAAAATCTACATGCTTCTATAATGTTTTTCACAGATACCCCTTATTCTCATAGATACAGTTCTGGAAGAGGGTGACAAAGCTTTTTTAAAGCTGTCACTAGTTTGTCGTCTCTTCCGGGACATTGTTTGGACAACAATCATTCCGGGCCCGGGCACATTTCGAGTGGCTTGACAGTAAGCATGATATTTCAGTACAGTTAAGATGTTTGTTTTCCCTTAGAAAAGGAATTACACTCACTGATTTTAAAATCATTTTAAAATTCTTGATTTTTTTAAACCTACAGTTGTAGTGCCATGAAAACATCACAGTGCTGCATGTAAAGACGAGTTTCGCAGGATGTATGAACTGCAGTGCTGCCAGAACTGTCAAGAATCTTATAAAGACTGCATACTGGGTATGTTTGTTCTAAATAAATTTTGATAATTTTTTCCTGAGGTCAGAAATTGGTACGTCAATATATTTAAGGTATTGGGGCTTGAGAGATTGTTACTTTGTGAAAGTGTGTGCTTTTACTTATATTACAGGCTACGTTGGGCATGGGAGACGAGGGGAGCTTGTGGCATTTTACAGCGAAAACGAGCACCCTGGATTCTGCAGCCAGCTTCATGAGTGGCTGGGTGTGTGAGTGGCTGGGTGTGTGAGTGGCAGGGTGTGTGAGTGGCAGGGTGTGTGAGTGGCAGGGTGTGTGAGTGGCAGGGTGTGTGAGTGGCAGGGTGTGTGAGTGGCAGGGTGTGTGAGTGGCTGGGTGTGTGAGTGGCTGGGTGTGTGAGTGGCTGGGTGTTGCATTTTTAAATAAAGACTTCTGTATTTGTTTGACCAAAGCATGTAACCAAACATTTTAAAGGTTAGTGTGCCAATAAATGCCAATAAAGATATTGTATTAGCTTGGACAAAGTGTTTGTAAATGGAGTTAATTTCCCTGGGAACTACTGTCAGCCATACAAAATTGGGAGAGGAGAAGCAGGAAAGGGATATTATTATTATTATTATTATTATTATTATTGACAAAATAGCTATGTATACATATGATATTTTAATTTCTGAAACCACAGCATTTGATATATTGTACTCTATCGTTGTACACTATCCAGCATACCATTATTACCACCTGCTTGTTTCTTCTTCTATTATTATTTTTTTTTTAGCTCCAATTAGCATCTAGGACACTTTAGTTGCATAATGGTTTACTGGTGTATAATATACAATAGGTATAAAACACTGTTCACTCTATTAGACACTTCTACCAACAGCTGCTTTACATTGTGAGTGAAAAGTCAGAGACAGAATCTTTAAATCTGTTGCTGCACAGTTTGTTGCTCATCTGCAAATTCTTCATCAGTGCCCATGGGATGCTGCCTACTTGATGCTGAATACAGGACGCTGCCCACATGATGCTGGTTGATGGAGCATTTCCTGTCCAGTAGTGACAATGGGGTGTTTAAATTCTCCAGAGGCACTACTTTGTCGGATCCACTCATACCAACACAGCTCTTAACACCACTATGTCAGTATCACTGTAGTGTTGTGCATAACCAACAAGCCACATAATAGCTGCTCTGTGGTGGTCCTAAATTGTATGCTATACAGTGCAGCTGTGTCATTCTCATCTGTAATATTTTCAGCACCCTGTTGACAGTGAAGATGCAGAATTACTTCTAATATCATTATTATATATTAGCTATGACTATGACACAAATAGCCTTCCCCCTGCTGAGTGGTGATAAGAAGCACTCTGTCTATCTGTAATATGAAGTATAGAGCATTACAGTACAGAGAACAGGTGTGATCTAACAATCAAACACTTTAATAATCAGATGCACCCTTTGACCAGCCTCTACCAGTGCAAAGCCATGATTGAAAATGTGCTCTTTATTTCATATGGAACATAACCAAAAACCGTGTATCGTAAGTTTTAACTTTATATAATAAGTAAATAATGATTCCTATGATAGCTAATCAATAATTCTGGAGATATTTACCAGTCTAAAATAAATGTATAAAATCTACACACTCTGGCAACTAGTTTAACAAATTTAAATGTAAGGATTAATGCAGTGAAATAATGGCTTACTCGGGTGAGTGGGACAGATTAATGTATAATGTATTGTGATATACAGGACAGAGGCAATTGATCTTTTGGAAACAGCAAACCGTTGTATGCAATTATTTGCTTATTGTATAAAATAAAGGAGAAATGGCACACGTGATGAAAAAGAAGAGCAAGAGTTCCCTCTGTTACACAGAATGAGTTACCAGCCTCATAAACCACAAGTTAGCAGCATGCCATATAAGAAAAACAATAAAATCATACACTTTTAAGTTCACATGATTCCTTATGTATTACTTTATTTACAATGTTAAACCAAAAATGAATGAGAAAGTGTTTCCAAACTTTTGGCTGGTACTGTATATATAGCTTATTTTTTGTGATATCTGTGCATTACACTACAGCATGTGTAGTGCTGTAGCCAAGGCTACGTGGTGGAACTACTCACAAGATATGCGTAAATTTAGCGCAACATCGGCGTTATATGCGTATTTCACGTGGCACACAGTGTGGATTTAGAGCCCCAATCGTTCAAAACCTTTAAATGAACGCTGATTCAATGTCAGAATTTTAACATTAACCAATGCCCATTAGGCAATCTTAGATATAAGTTGTTTTATTTTTTTTTTCCATCATCAACTTTAAAATATGTAATGCAACCAAAAAAATAATGTTTTATTCGATGTTCTTTACTATCAGAGTTTACATTATGCACATGCAGTAGGTTTTTAAATATATTGCACAATGTTAAGAAACAAATGCCCTAAATAATATGTAACACACTGGATGAGTAGCCTATTTTAGACTCTACAGCTCTTGGGCTGTATTTAACTTTTCGATTCGTTAAACTTAAAGATCTTAACATTAACATTTTAAGATTAAATTATATTCATTATGGCTTTAGAAAAATGTGTTTTGGGGAGGGGTAGTGCACTATAGGCCCCTGTAGCACAGTCTAAGCTACTGTTCTTAAGGGCATTCCCTTAAATTACTTTTACTTTAATACTTTAAGTAGTTTTGAAACCAGTACTTTTACAGTTTTACTTAAAATGCTTGAATTGATACTTCAACTTCTACAGTAATATTTTTAAATCCTAGTATCTATATTTCTACCTGAGTAATGACAGTGAGTACTTCTGACACCTTTCTAAATAAATGAAAAAGAGCACAGTTTGCCCGGAGAGAATTGAACTTTTCGGTACGTGAATCGGTTCTCTTGTGAATCGATTCACTTAAAGGTCTCGCTCGCGAGTCGACCGTTACTGATTTAGACGAAGAGAACCTGAGAGAGAGAGGTGAAGACTGGAGGAGAGGAGAGAAGAAAAGAAGAAAGGAGGATAGAAAAGAGAAGAGAGTTTAGAAAACAGAGTGGGAGAAAAATGGAGACTTAAATAAATATGAACAGTCGTTTTTTAGAGGAGAGATAGTGTCTCTTTTTGCGAATGAGAGAAAAGAAAACTCTCAGACGAGGAGAAAACCAGTTCAGGTGAGTCGTTGTTGAGTGAGTTATTACAGTGAAATCGTGTTTAAAAGCGGCTTTATTTAGAATTAGTTTGTAAATCAGCTCAGATAGCTGGTTAGTTAGCTAACTAACTAGAGATTAGCTGAGTGATGAATGTTGCTTTTCTGTTGTTCACAGGGTACAGCAGGTGTCTGTGTCTATAGGTGTGTCTGTGTGTCTATAGGTGTGTGTGTGTGTGTGTGTGTGTGTCCTGGTTCTCATAGTACAGAGCAGCATACGGTGGCAGAGGCCAGGTGCTTTAGGCGTTAATTCGGATCAACTGGCTTAATGTGGCAACAACAACAAGAACAGCAAGGGCAGGAGAAAGTGTGAGCTAGACTCACCTGATCCTCGACGTCATCTGGTCAGACAGTTAATGCAGCGTTATAGAGACTGCTTATATATCTGCTCTATACATATTCACTGTGCCCACTTTAGTAGAGACCCTCTAGCTACCCAGCAAAGGTTTAGTACACGTTATGACTACCTATTTTTTTTGGTGTGCCAAAATGTTGTCTCTCTGGAGCTTCTGTGAAATACAGCACCCTCCATAATTATTGACACCTCTGGTTAAGAAGTGTTGTTTGGCTTCTAATTGGCACCCCTGGTGTTAGTGCTTTGTTTTACAACCTCCTTTTCCAACAAGACAGCACTTAATCTTCTTTTTTAACTCTTTACAAGATGGGACAATACAGAAAGAGGGATCTTCCACCATTCCTCTTTGCACAACCTCTCTAAATCGCCCACAGTCCTGGATATTCTCATATGCACTCTCCTCTTCAGCTCACCCCACAGCTTTTCTATTGGGTTCTATAGATTTTTTTGCTTTGTGAATAATTTTTGAGTAGATTTGGCCACATGTTTAAGGTCATTATCTTGTTGAAAGACCCAGTGACAACCCATCTTCAGCTTTTGGGCAAAGGCCACCAGATTCTGATTCAAAATGTTCTGATATTTCAAAGAGTTCATGATCCCATGTATCCTTACAAGGTTGCCAGTTCCTTTGGAGGAGAAACAGACCCACAGCATCACCGATCCTCCCCCATTCAGACCCACTTAGAGTGTTTGTTGCCAAAAAGCTCGTGGTGGCAAGATACACTTGACTGGGTATAGGTCTTGTTATCTGCATGAAACATCATGGAATTTAGCAAAATGGTAGTCTTAAATACCATAATTTTAATTTAATAGTAAGGTTGTTACAAGGTTGTGACAAGCCTTTTGAGACAATGGGATCTATCTTACATGCTGCACAAGGTGCATTGCAATGCTCACTGCTATCTTACACCTGCGAACAGCCTATTTTCACGCCTTGCGCCTTGCGCCGTTAAAATAGCGAAAAGCTGAGGATTAAATCTACGTCGATGGGCGGGTTGGTCTGGAAGTGGATGTGTTCAGATAATTTTCTGAAGTGTTTCTGTGTTAGTGGTGATCTAAACGACAACAGTCATCCGTCAGACGTCCATTCCTACCTTAGCTACGCAGGTGTGCCGCGTGCGCTCAACTCGTGTACACTTTTGCTTGTTAAACACACACTGCTTGGTCTGAGATTGACGGCTCACAGATAGATTGCTAAAATAGGGCCAGATGTGGATATTACTACTTTTTATGTTTTACGTTTGATTTGGCTTTAATTTCATTGCAGCTTACATCTATTTCTGCATTACAGGCCTGCAACATATTCCAAAAACATAAAATTTGCCACTTTGTAATATTGCCCTTGCAAGCAAGCAAAACATATTTCAGCTATTATTTTGTCCCATTTTTACATCTAACATATCTTAAAGTTTGCAACAGTACAGAGTCATCGTAAAATTTTGGGGACAGTTTTAGGTTTATAGGCAAGCTTGTCCAATACATGAACCCCCTTGCCTTTGTAATGTATGCAGCATGTAATTTTGCATTGTCTTGTGAAAAACGTGTGGATGTCCCTTTCAGTCATCTTGGAGGCAACATATGTATTCCGTATATATCCCATAAGGTTGTACTTTCCTGCATTCATGCTGCCTTCACAGAAGTAAACTGCCAGAACCCCACACAATGACAGACCTTGGCTCTGCTGACAAAAAGTCTGGGTTACTCCTAAGGTTTCTTCCTCTTAGTCTGCCAGTGTTGCCACCACTGAATAAAAGCCTGGAGGGTAATTTTTGTCTTGATATATAGTGCTGCCTAAAGGATTGGAGATCACAGGCTTGCACTCTTGCCCTTTATGCACTGAAACCCCTCACTATTTTTCCTATTAACATTTAATGGTATTTTGCACTGTAGACTCAGAGATATGCAACATTTTTTATTTTTAATGTGTTGTTTGCCTGAAATGAAGGAACAGATGTATATTAATAGCTGAAATAAAGTTCACCAGACAAAAATGTAATATCTTGGGTTCGTACTGTCCACAGTTAAATAAAAGGCAAAGTGAATGGTGATGGTGATGGTGTCTGTTCTTATGCAGTGCAGGTTGATATGTTTATCCCATAAGAAAGAGAAAGTAAATGGCAGGATGTGGTCACTGCATCAAGCCCTGAGAGTGTGTCTGTGTGTAACTGTATCTGTGAGAACGTCTTGTTATTTTAGTATCGTAGTCATCATGTGTGAAAAGGGTGTGCATGTACACACATATAGTCATGCAGAGTTTTAAACAGAAGTATGAGGAGAGACAGTAAGTATGAATTGTTCAAATCTGTATTTGAAATGTTTATGTCTGTCAGCAGTGAAGACCAGTTGTAGTACATTTCATGGATAGCATGTGTGGTAGAATGAGTAGAAGGGTAGAAGTCCTGGTGATAGCAGACAAGGTTTTGCTGCTTATGTGTAATTTATAGGTGCTTAAAAAAAACAACAAAAAAAAAAGGTTTTTGTAGAAGTTATTAATTCATGGTCTCCCAGGATATGTGCATATTAAATCTTTTAATAACTATTAAGTTAGCATAATACCTGTTACAAAATGCTAGCCAGGGAAGCCACAGTAAAACATTAGATTTCACTTTCTACTGGAAATTTAAGTGGTTTACAAGTTGACCCACTGCTTTTGGGGGTATTGTCATAGTTCAGTGCATGTTTTTTAAAAGCATTGAATGCATAGACACTGCCATCTGCACCACTAGAGGGCATACAAGACAGTTGTGCAACCCCTCTCTGCTCTGTTTTTAGAGACAGCTAGTATGAAGCACTTTGTCCTTCAGCACTAATAAGTCATTAATGAGAGTTTGGGATAAAAGAGTGTGGGGTTTTCGCACACTGCTTACACGTTATGTAAAGGTTTTAGTTCTCTTTCTCTCTCTCTCTCTCTCTCTCTCTCTCTCTCTCTCTCTCTCTCTCTCTCTCTCTCTCTCTCTCTCTCTCTCTCTCTCTGTATTTTCCACTGAGTGGTCAAAGGTCCTTGGTAAGGCACAACTCAAAATGTACCATAATTGACAGTGGAAATGAGAGGGCTGCATGCTGCATAAATAGACTATAATGCACTTGTTAGTATTTCAAGTTATTATTCGGATTGTCCTGGACTTTGTGAGGTAGAGATTTCAAATTGTTTGTATGATGGAGTGAGACCAATTAACTCTATAATAAAGTGTGTAAAAATGGCAAAACATAAAAATTCCATCAAAGCTGATTTTAATTTGAAAATATTCTCATGGCACACAAAATGTATTGTGACGTATAAAGGTGACTATATATTGGTTATAAAAAAGAGTCTATCTTGCCAAATCCTCTATATTTATATTTAATATCTTTTGACATGAAATAAAAAAAAAGTTTGACCACATTTTAATAAATGTACAGTATAAATAAATACACAAGTAAAGTGTATTGTAGTGAAAAGTCTACTGTAGTGAAAAGTATTTGGACCCGTAATTGATGTAGTTGCAGGTACATGTTATACCAATACTGTAAGAGGGCGGGGCTTAAACATACTTGTGTGTAAAATTTCACTCAGAGAACATATTGTGACTTGAAAACAGAATAAAAATCCCAGACATTTTAGAAATGCCAGCTGGATCATTTTTCACATTCCAAAAGAGGTCACCCGAAATGTTTATTTGTATTAATTTTTTTTTAAAAGTGCTCCAGTAAAACAATAGTGCCCTATTCATTTAAACTTTCATAGTTAAGCCTACAAAACTATGAAAACATCTTTTATTCCCTTGTTTATACTTAATACAGGAGATAATGGATCCGGTCCAAGCTACACAATATTCTGCACTTTAAACAATCACTATGCATTGTTTTTATTTATTGTTTTATTTGTTACATGCTCTTGTCTTGTCTAAGAAAGTGAATAGTTAGTTATTAATCCACGGTAGATGAGAAACAGAAAAGTTTGAATGTAGATCTGTTGAGCAGAAACAATAGTCCATTGAATCTCACAATTAGGCCTATAATGTCATTAAAACTTGGAACTTGTTTATTCTTGGAAAGTGGGCAGTTTGCAGCCCAGTTAGAGATTTAGATGATTAGAGCTGTTGATACTGCTAAGTTGGGATTTATTGCTTTGCTTACAGTACATTGGGTTGTAATTTTTGTTGTTGATTTAGAAGTTTAGCAGAAATGTGTGAGAGAGAAGGGATTTACTGACAGTTGAGATACTGGTAGGTTTCGTTCATTTATTGAAACATCTGAATGCACTTAATGTGGCATCCCCTTTAGGAGTGACATCTGAAAAGTAGAAGAATTGTTAGTTATGTGAACCTTCTAGAATACATAAAGTGAGGCTTGCCAAACAATCAAACAAACAAGCAAACAATGCATTTCAAATTCCTCTTTGTTGAAATATTAAAAAAAAATAAAATAAACATAAAGAAATTATGTGAGTCACAAGGCAGGAGCTTGTGTGGGTGTTTTTGTCATGTCATGTTGGAAGGCATTTCACTAACAAATGCTTTGACAGGGCATTTGCATCAGGTGATTTCTGTTCTGTATGTATATCTTCTCTTAATAAACTCTTTCCCACATTCCCTCTCCCTGTCTCTGTGTCTCAGGTGGGCAGTATGAACTATGTTGGCCAGTTGGCAGGGCAAGTGCTGGTGACCGTCAGAGAGCTGTACAAGGGCTTGAATCAGGCCACTCTCTCTGGCTGCATTGATGTGGTGGTGGTGCAGCAACCTGATGGATCCTTCCAGTGTTCACCTTTTCACGTCCGCTTTGGGAAACTGGGTGTCTTGCGCTCACGAGAGAAAGTGGTGAGTAGATAAAGGAAGTTCGCAGCAATTAATTAGCTTTATACATTTTGGGGTTTCTGACACTGTTTTCCATTAAACACATGACATACAGTCTGACATACTCTAAAGCTCTGGAAAAAATAAAAGACCACTTAAAAATAATGATTTTCATTGATTTTACCAAATTGAAAACCTCTGGAATATAATCAAGAGGAAGATGGATGATCACAAGCCATCAAACCAAGCTGAGCTGCTTGAGTTTTTGCACCAGGAGTGCCATAAAGTTATCCAAAAGCAGTGTGTAAGACTGGTGGAGGAGAACATGCCAAGATGCAAGAAAACTGTGATTAAAAACGAGGGTTTTTCCACACAATATCTATTTCTGAACTTGTTCTGAACAATGAATATGAACTTGTTTTCCTTGCATTATTTGTGGTCTAAAAGCTCTGCATCTTTTATAATTTCAGCCATTTCTCATTTTCTGCTAATAAATGCTCTAAATGACAATATTTTATTTGGACTTTGGGAGAATTTTTATCTGTAGTTTATCAAGTAAAACAACAATGTTCATTTTTCTCAAACATATACCTTTAAATAGCTGAGTAGCAAAAAATGAAGTGGTCTCTTAATTTTTTTCCAGAGCTGTATAATTTATGTTGCGGAAGAAACACCACACTATAGTACACTCTATAGTGTCAGTGTAGACTGGGCTACTACTCTTTGGTCTATAGAGTCTATAGCAAAATTGAGTAATTGGTGGTATAACCTAAGCCCAGTCCTGCAAGTCATTTAAATTACCTGTACCCTCATGGCCAACTTAGTTTGTTTTGCCTCAGTGCACAATCCATTAAATTTGTCATGTTAACTTATTTAACTACAGTAAGCTCTCTTTGCTGCCTAATGTATTGCTAAGCAACTGGTGTAAACTGCATTTTTATTTGTTTTTTACACTACAGATTGACATTGAGGTGAATGGGGTACCGGTTGACCTGCATATGAAGCTGGGGGACAATGGAGAAGCTTTTTTTGTCCAGGAGACCAAGCAAGCCAATGTAAGTTGACCTATAGTCTACTGGTTTAACTACTATCTACATTTCTAACTTCACCACAGCAATTTGTGTGAAAAGGAAAAAAAAACATTACACATTCTTGTGTTAATTATGCCATTGTTGCTTGGGGCAAATTATTTTTTCCATTTTCCATTTAGCAAGGAGTATTGAGATACGTTTGGGATTTTCTGAATTTCTACCATATATGCAACTGAAACACAAGACCACAGAGTAAAATTATTTAAAGGCACTGAAGTCTGTAAGAGCATGGATCAGAGTTTTAAAATCAGAATCACTTTTATTTGCACAATTAGATTAGATTAATCTGTGACACAAAAATATACTTCTGTAAATGTTATAGCTCAATGGTTTTTAGATATTATTAGTGAATGTTTTCCATTTTTAAGACCATTTAAATAAATCTATATTAATAATAAGTAAAACCTGTAAAAGTGATTGAACCCAGGCCTCCACCGATCATCCTAGCAGTCTTCGCCTGCCTTAGTGGAAAACTGCTCTCATCCGGACCCGTTTTTATAATTACAGGAAACGATCCCCGCTCATCTGGTCACCTCACCAATCCCAACTGAAGAGCCAGTGTTCTGGGGTCGTGACTCACGTGTGTCTGAATCATGCCTGGATAGCAGGGTAACAGAGGATGGAGAGAATGGAGTAGTGAAGAAGAAAAAAAGGAGGAGGAGGAAACACAAAACTACTGAACAGAAGAAAGAAGAGCAAAGCTCAGCTTCAGCAAATCTGTAATTGAGTTATACACTTAAACTCAGATTGTGCTTACAAACATTTGAATGATCACATGTATGATTCATAATAAATCATAATACTCATTATTTACATAATACATAAAGTGGCCCAAATCCAATGTACTAATGAAATCCAATTTTTTTTTAATATGGCCCAGTTGCTGCTGAAACCCCCCGTCACTGCTGTTGTCCATTTTCCCAAAAGTCATAAAAGTTAAATATAAATTTACATAAATTCTGATCTGGTTCTTTAGAATGACTCACATTTCAGTGCTTCAGATATAGTATATTGTACATATATTATGAAAAATATTGGATTTGGACCACTTTTACCTGCTGTGTGAACAAAAATATAAAGTTATAGATGTCTGTGCTACAGCTGTGCTACAGCTATTTTAACATCTTTTATGGGCTAAAATTATGTACTTTAAACAGAAGTCACAGTTAAAAAAAGGATTGTATCATATGAGATGATTTAGGCTTTAGGATTTTTTTTTTTAAATCTTTGTGAAAAGTGACTTTCCACTTACCATATTTCGTTGCTGTTCTATGAAAAACACTTATCTCCATTTTTGTTGATTTTTAGTTTACTACATAATTTGAACAAACTATCCCTTACACTGTGCCAAAATTTCTTGATGAACGGACCAATAGAAACTGAAAAGACCTGGAATAAACTCTTTTTACATTGACTTCAATTGATATTTTAATTGATACGTTTTTTCCCTCTCCTTTAAAGTTTTGGAGATAAGTGTTTTTCATTGGATAGCGATGATTTGCAAGTAAAGGAGATATTTTATAATGATTTAAATTTACTGTATAGTTAGTCCTTTGTTTATTGTTTTCTTAACATAAAATCTCCTAAAAGTCCTAATGTGAATTTTATGCTAAAATTATGTTGTTGTTTTTTTAATGTTTGCAGGGCATCGCCTTCATTTTCCACAGCTGAGCTCAGACAGAATCTTCCACACCGCCACTTAGATAGTTATCCACTCTCAGATGGAGACTGGTCCACAGAAAAGTATGCATAAACACTTACTAAACCTGAATGTGTTTTATACAGTTAGAGCTATTAAGCAGCATGTTTAAAGTGCATAGCGTACTGGTATGATAAACTGGTAGTCAAAACTGCTAGTCGAATTCAAGTCACGCACTTACATTGATACGCACTCATACAATAATGTTCTTGGTGTGTTTTTTCAGTAGGAATGTGCCAGAACCCAGCTCTCCTAAAAGTGACTCAGAACTGGCAGTGAGGTTTTCAGAAAGTGTCATGCGGAATCACTCCCATATGCAGTGGTCATGGGGAGAACTGCCAGAGGCCACCAAGGTATGAGCTCAGTGAACTTAATCCACTATAGGGTTGACCTCAGTTAATGTCAAAGTAGATTATAGATGTCATGTCTTGTGCTGAACTCTTTTTTTAAATAAATCAATGTTTAATGTCATTTTACATTTTAGCAAAGAGTCAAATACTGTAGTTACACATATTTTCCTTTAGAAATAATTGTCTGTGTCTTTGTGTGACACCAATTAGACATGAGCTCATTGGGTGTAACTCTGCACCATGCTGACTGTGCTGTACTGAATTATAAATGTTGACTTCCAACCCGGACACATCCTGTACAAAGTAATAATATAATTAATGAAAATGAGAGCTTTTATATATGAAAGGAAATGTTACATGAAAGCATTCCTTGAACTGATACAGTTTTGGTTGGTTAAAATGGTGCAAAATAAGTGTACTGCACATATCTAAAATATAAAAAAGATACTTTTAGAGAAACAGTTAATGGCTATATTAAACAAAGATTGATTTGTTTGATCACAGTGACTAAAGCTATGTTTGGATTAGTATAGTCGAGACAGTCAGTCCCAGATACTGTATCTAGGTGGTGGGGTTTGTTCTGGGGCTGTTTTCCTGCCAGTGGAACTGATGCTAGTGTTTTACATTGCAAGTGGATGTAACAAGTAAGAATAAAATAGAATTCTTTAAACAAGCACACGGAAAGGTGGGGGATCTGAGAGGCAATATGTAAATGGTGCTTTACTTCCTAAATTCCTTGGAATCACTTGTGGTTTCTAACTTTCCCAGTTGTTCAACCTTTACCAATTGTAATTATAATCAAAGCGAATAAAGGGTTAAATGGCCAGTGCCCAGAAACCAAAAATTCTACTACTTTTCTAAAAAAAAAAACTGTATTTGGTGCCCAGAGATCAGTTTTTTAGTTTTGCCCTGGAGTTAAAAAATATACAGTAGCCAACAAGTTAAAATAAAATTGGCAGAAAGGGTTTAAATTTCTTAATGTAATCTTAAAAACATAATCTGATACTAAGATATATTTAAAAATATTGTGATAATAATCTGTATCTATACCTACCCAGATTGATGTTTTGCAAACTATTTAAGATTATTTAACAACTAAACAGGGTTTGAGTCAAATGTGTAATGACCCTGCTAAAAAATAAATAAATTAAGGACAAAAGAATAAGCATATTCTCTCCTGGAAACCAGCTCTTGACCAACATTATATATCTTTCCATTTGATTTCAGCCATGCTGGTCAACCAGCTTGATAGCGCTGGTCAACCAAACCAGGTTAATGGAACTTAAATGAAAACAAGAGCTAAAAATTTCAGCAGAATAATTAAGTACATTACCATTCATGTCTTGGTTGACTGACTACATTTAGAATAAGGGGACACATTTGGCATTACTATGACAAATTTAATTTGTTGACAAAGTATTACTTTAATACAGTGAACAACACTTATTCAATGACTTTATCTCTTTTTCCTTTAATGCACTTTTCAGTTCAGCTGTAGAGATTGGCCGGAGCCTTTGAAGACTGTCAGCATTAAACCGTCGGAGAGTACTCACTTCCGGGTCATCAACAACACCGAGACCGTGGCAGCAGGGACAGATGTCATTGTTCAACCAGTCATTGTCAAACCTCAACCTCGAACGCCTGTACCACAGCTTCAGCCTCACACTGTCAAACCAGAACATCAAACACAGCCTCATCCAGCCTCACACAGATCAGAAGCTCACGTGAATGTCAAAGGCTCTGACCCCCATATATTCCCTAATAAGCACCAAAGCATTTCAGAATATTACACATCCAGGTTAGCACCTCATACACAGCCAACAGAACCACAGTTGTCAGAAACTGAATCTTATAGCTCAAAGTCCAGCTCAAATTCAAAGTCATCCAGCCCTGATTCTCCGGGTCCTGTTGGGAGGGGCAGGCTGCCTGTGTGTGTGCCCCATGCTGCTGCTCGTCTTCTGGGAGACGTCAGTGACATCTGCCCTGAGTGCCAGTCCTCCAAACCAGACACGTCTTTCAAGAGAAGAGGTAAACAATACTTAAACACAAACAAATATTTTATAGACTGTGATTTGTATTTTTGACTTGATAATATTAATCCTTCTTAAATATATATTTGATGTGTGAATATAACTTCTTTAGTTTTCAATAAAACTACAGTTGTAAGGGCCCCGCCACTATGAGTGAGAGGTCATATGTACGAACCCCCACTCATGCAGCTTTGCCATCAAGCTGGCCCTGCTCCCTCCGCTCTCTCCCCTCATCACTCCTAGGGTGATGCCCGCAGCACAGGGCGTCTGTGAGCTGATGTACCGTAGCCGCTGCGCTTTCCTCCAAGCGCGCTGTGATGCTACTCGGTAATGCTGCAGTGTGGACCACGGAGGAAATGGCATCCTCTGTGGATCGCTTCTTCCTGTATGCATACTGGTGTGGATCCACAGTGATGTTGATGGTGGCTTTGATGTGGGTCTGAACCAGTCTTTCACAAAGTGCTTTGAAATCCTCCAGGTGCAGGAAAAGGGCCACCTGCATCAGGAAGGATCCCACCCACCCAGCACACGCACTTTTTGTCCCACTCCCCTCAGGCTGCGGAGCATTAAGTGCAAAACAACAAGACTCAGAAACAGCTTCATTCCGGAAGCTGTAAGACTCTTAAACTCCACTTAACAACACACTGCACTGACACCAAGGACAAATTACTGTTTACTGTTTACCAACATGGTCACTTTACTTGCACTGAGACACTTTATCTCCACTGCTCTAATTCACATTATCATGCTGCTATAGCACACTTGCACTCTGGACTTCATGTTGCTGAACCTTCTACTCTCTATTTATTTTTTTTATTCTTGGGATATTTATCTATCTATTTTGTATATTCTATTTCTTTTATTGTATTCTTTTTTTATCTATATATCTATTAATAACAGCTCTTTGGGTGTAAAACTGGATCGTGAGATCACAATTTCGTTCCACCTCATGTACCACATGTGATGCGAATGACAATAAAATCTCCTTGAATCCTTGAATCCTTGCATCAGCAGCAGCTCGAAAAGAAGCGTTGGCTGACTTCACATGTATCGGAGGAAGCATGTGTTAGTCTTCACCCTCCTGGTGTGTTGGGGCATCACTAGTGATAGGGGGAGTCCTAATTGGGTTGGGTAATTGGCCATGTAAATTGGGAGAAAATGGGAAAATTTTGAAATAAAACAAAAAAAATCATAAATTACGTTTTTAGCAAAATGTTCAAACTTTCCATTATTACTTATAACTTAGCAGATCTAACAAATTAACTGATTTCTATGAATTCAATGAAAATCCAAAATGTGGAGGGCAAAATGATTTATGGATCTTAGGAGAATATTTCATGCATTCTGTAATGAATCTAAAGCTTGGGCATGCCAACTGGACAACTATCCCAAGCATCAAGTGCATTGGATTCAGAAGAAATCCTGGAAGATTCTGGAGTGGCTGATATGGTTGCCTAGCTTGAACCCCACTAAAAATCTTTGGTGAGATTTGAAGAAGATGTTTGGGATTTGCAAACCAATAAATATTAGTGAACCGGGGGTCACTGCTCATAAGGAATAGGCTAAGATTCCTCCGGGATTCTGCCAGAACTTGGCGTCTGGCTGTGCATCACAAATGCATGAGGGCATAACAGAAAAGAATGTTTTTCTTAGTACTAAAGACTCTTTTCATGAAGGTGTTGAATAATTCTCAGACTGCGGTGTTTACTGAAAGTGTAATTTTTGTGTTGAACTTTGAGAAACCCTTGTTATATTAGTTGTGTTAAGCTATTTAAATTATTTTTGCTTGATTGATTTACTGCAAGCAGCTGAAATGTTGTAAATTGTTCTGATAACCTGAATTTGTAATAAGGATGAATCATTTCATGGCACAACCCTATGTGTGTGGTGGGAGCACTAGTTCATTAAACAGTTTTTTTTCTGTTTAGATATACAGTTGCAATCAGAAAAAACTCTTTTGGTTGCATAAAGAACATTGTTTGTAATAGAAACTAATTAATGAATGAGTGTAAAATTATTTTAAATGATAAAGAACCTTGATAGCATCACTCAAAGAAGAAAAAAGCTTTATTTTTAGCAATGTATGTTTGTGTTAATACTAGACTGTGTTTGTGTATGATGAAGGTGTGAGGAAGAGGAGTCAGCATCAGGGCCCAGAAGATATTTACCTGGATGATCTCACAGCTTTAGAGCCACATGTTGCTGCTCGATATTTCCCCAAAAGGTATCACTAATATCTCCACGCCAGCTTTTCAAGGACATAATCTGACAGTTCTACAAATATTATCTAAAAACTGGATAATAATAATAGAAAAAAATATATAAATTCAATATGTGTGTGTGTGTGTGTGTGTAGTGAGACTGTGGGACAGTGTGAGGAAGTGTGTGTGTGTTCTGGTTCTCAGTCTCCTCAGTCTGTGGGAAGTGCTGCTGCAGACAGTGGTACAGAATGTCTGTCTGATTCTCCTGTGGACCTGCCAGCTGTCTCACTGTCACTGTGTGGAGGCCTCGGAGACAACGCCCATGTTAACAAGGGTAAGCACATATGCAAAATCATCACTTACATCACTCATTCATGTTGACTGACATGCAAAACACTTCATAAACATAGAGAGCACTCAAAGGGATGTCTATGATTTAGTTCAAAGCAATTTGTGAGCCATTGAGTAAAAATTGTATTTGATCATTTTGGTCTGATTTTGGTCTATTTTTTTTTCTCATTTTGTAAATTTTTAAAAATCAGAATAAATTGTAAAAATATAAGTGATATAAATTAAATATTGTGTTATATATAGAATATGCCAAGAAGTTTTTAGAGGTGCTATGCACTGGGTGCCCAACTCACCCAGACCATCTGAACTGGGTCTAGATTGGACGATTGTGTTTTTTTTGTTTGTTTACTACACAATTTTATTTTATATGTTTCTTTATGGATGTTATGTCTTTAGTATTAATCTAGAATGTAGCAAATTATAAAAAATAAAGAAATAACATTAAATGAGAAGATGTGTGTCCAAATGTTTTTGATTAATAAATCATTTTATTAGTGTTCCTTTGTAGACTTTAATATTAATCTACAATGTGGCAAATGATACAAAATAAAGAAAAAACATTGAATAAAAAGGGTGTGTGCAAATGTTTGACTGATACTGTATGTAACATGTGGCTGTCACACAATTTGTCTGTCTGTTATTTTACAGAGAAGTTTTTGGAACACATTGTGACGTATCAGCAGTTTGCAGACAACCCTGCCATCATTGACAACCCTAACCTTGTTGTGAGAATAGACAACAGGTCAGTAAATATAATATAAAAAATGTCATACTTCTGGTTTAACCATTTTTCTCAAAGTCTACTTACCCCTCTTTTATTTTACAGATATTACAACTGGACCCTGGCTGCACCTCTAATTCTCAGCATGCAAGCCTTTCAGAAAAATCTTCCCAAGGTCTGACCATCACTGCATAGATATTTATTTATGATATTATAAGAATAATAACTGTCACGCCTGGCCCTGTTTCCTGTCTGTCCTCGTGCCTGTGTTGTCCCACGTGACCCGTGCCCCTGTGTTCTGCCTGTGATTTTCCATTACCTCATGTCTCATTTGTAGCTCCACCCCTTCCCCAGGTGTTTCCACTCCCAGTGTGTTTCCTGTTTAGTTATATAGACTTCCTCTGTTACTTGTCCTCTGTCGGTCTTTGCACTGTCCCCCGTTGTCTGTCCCTCTGCGTTTCTCTGTTCTCAGTGTTTTCATAGTCTTAGCCCGAGTCCCTTGTTCTTTGTTTGTAGTATATATTTATCTTCCTGTTTATTCTGTTATTTTCTAGTTCCCTGTGTTTTCCCTAGTTTAGTCCCTTGCCCTGTTTTAGTTTATCCCGCCTAGTTTTATAGTCTCCCCGTTTGTTTATCTTTAGTATCTCTTGTTTGTTTCCGTGTTCCCTATTCACCTGCTTAGTGTTTAGTCTTTAGTTATTCCCTGTTTATGTTCTTAGCTCTGTTTAGTTTCTGGTTTAGTAGCCTCCCTATTTGTTTTGGTTTGTTTCGCTGTTCTTTGTTTATTTGTTTATATTTATTTAATAAATTCGCCCTACCTGTGTTTACGTCCGCCTCCACGTCTCTCTGCCTGGGTCAACCTTGACAATAACACTTCATATTTTGTCTGTGTTAACATGCCATGGTAATATAGTTATTTGGTCATGGGAAATTAGAAGAGCAGCCTGTCCTGTGATGTGTGACTATTGATCATGCATCCATTAATTGTGTTTATTATATTGTGTTTATGTATGTGATGCAGGCAGCTGAGGATGCTTGGGTGAAAGATAAAATGCCAAAGAAGACCAACCGGTGGTGGTTCTGGAGGAAGAGCAGCGTACAGCAGGTATTCACACATCTACGTTTCCTTCACATACAGACACGCTGTATTAGTCACTACACAGAGGGTGGGGCTTCTCTGTTTGCATGGTTTGTTTTTAAAAATGTCACTGCTTTGTCTCCAGCAGTCAGAAACTAAAGAAGATATTCAGGATTTGATCAATAGTGGACCATCCCACTACCATGATAATCCTGTTCAACGGTAAGTATTGTGCAGGTCTAGATACTCCGTACTACATAATGGAACAATTCACACCATTATTTATGTAGGCATTACACTATTTTTGAACACACTTAACAAACTATAATTTTCCTATTCTAAATTAGATTCTTCTTTGACACTTCTTAGATGAATATATAATTTTTTAAAATATATTTTCCACCAAGTGTTTTAGGCAACTAACAAGTGCTAAACACATGTAGTATATTTAGCATATTTGAAGATTCTACAGTCATGCTGAAAAAGCATCCCAAGTGGCACATCATGAAGCTGCTGTTTAGGGGTAAGAGTGGTTACTGCAAATAAACAAAATACAAAAGGCTTTGTTCAGCATGCAATATGTGTTATGTCATAGTTTGTATTGTCTTTAATGTTTAAAAATGTGGAAAATAGCCTAAAAAGTATGTAATCTGATTCAGAAGTGTTAACTCTGGAAATGTCCACACATGAGTGTCACAGTTGTTAAAGGACGAGAGGGTGGATGTAGATGCAAGTAATTTTAATGGAATAAACTCAAAACAAATCCTGAACTGAACATTGACAAAAAACAAACTGAATGGACTACAGCTAACTGACAAGAGATCCGAAATTAACTGAAAGAACAATCTGGGTTTAACATGCACCAGACGAGACAAAGGAAGACTGAAGCAAAGAGGCTATATACGCAGAGACAGACAAGAAACACCTGGGGAGAGTAACGACATGGCTGCGTTACAAATGATACACAGGTGGCAAAGGGCTGGGCTAGGAAGACAAGACAGAAACAAAACAGAGCCATGTGCTACAGAGCATATGGTAAGGAAAACAAGCAGACACATAAAGTACAGAGACAGACCAGACAGGACATAGGACAGGACAAAAGCGTGACAATATATTGTGAAGTGTTATCTTGTGAATGAGGTTAAATACTGGCCAGTGTTCTCACAGTGAGGTAAGGTACATTTTCAGAGTTTGAGCAAGGCCTGGTTGTGGGTGCCAGGTGGAGGAAACTTATTTCTGTAGTAGGGCATTTAACAGTCTTCGAATTAAACTGTCACATGTGTACCAGGGTTACATAATCAATGGCATTACCATCCACAGTTGACAGTTCAGTGAGTGCTAATGACCTTGACTAGCGGTATCTGGCTAGAATCATCTGTGCCAATCTGCTTTTTTCAGCTTTTTCACTTTTTCTTTTTAGGACAAATTTCATGATTAATAGATCAATACAAATGCTCCACAAACTTGCAATACAAACTTTTTAAATTAATTTCAATTCAAAATGAAAGTTTTTTCCTCTCCTGTTAAAATGCCATTTTAGAACTCCTAATGTTTTAGTGTGACAGTTATATTTGAGTTATACCTCAAAAAATGTTTGGCAGATGTATTATTTGATCAATATACAAATACATTTTGTAACAGGCCACTACTGTTCACTAGAGACAGTCATGTTTCATTTAAACCTTTCTTTCTTCTCAGGCAGGTGGCAGCAGACTCTTCCACTGATGAAGATTCTAAAGAGCTGAACACAGCAGCTCTTGCAGAGTGCACGCAAAAGGAAGGACAAGCTCATACACACTCCTATAAGAAGTCTTTACGACTGTCTTCAGATCAGATTGTAAGGAACACTGACTATACAGTGTAGAGTAGACTTTTAAAGTAGTCAGTTAAAAGAGACAGTTGTTAAATAAATAGATTTTGTTTATATGCATGTTTATATTTGTGTCAAAGGCCAGTCTGGGGCTGAAGGAAGGGCCCAATGATGTTGTGTTCAGCATTACTACACAGTACCAGGGCACATGCCGCTGTGAGGGAACCATCTATCTGTGGCACTGGAACGACAAGATTGTCATCTCGGACATTGATGGCACCATCACCAAGTAAGCCAACATTTTAGTTATTCTGCAACACACGTATCTGTGATCCATGATCATAAGAAAATATTGTTGATCAGACAGCATTTGTTATGGCTTTGTCTTTTTGGAGGTATAAGGTGGTAACATTGTTCGGACAAACCAGAAGATATAAAACACAAACAAAAAAAACTGCTAACAGGTTTAATATTAAAAGGGCAATCCAAAGGGGTAGTTTAAAAGCCAAGCCAGGTCCAAAACAGCAAAAAAACAAGCACATGAGGACAAGGCAGAGATAAAGTCAAAAATCAGGCAAAATAAAAACAAGCAGAAAATCCAACAATCACAGCAAAAGGGCACATCAAAAAGAGTAAATCCAAAAAACAAAATGGTCAAAATACAAAAAAGTCAAACAAAGATAAATGCTTAGTATTCTTTAACAAATGTTTTGTCAATACCCCACAAACAAACAGTCCTTAAATACACATACACAGGCAATCAGACACAGGTGAAGGGAATCAGTAACTAGTCACAGCTGCAGGCGATTAGAATTCAGGTGAAGTGGAGCATGTGACTATGGTGTGAGAAGGAGTAGAATTCTGGGTAATGCAGCTCATGGTGTCAGTAGAAGAAACATGTCCAAGAAGTATGACAAAGGGTTGTGGGTGAAAGCGATAAAAAACAGTTAAAATGTGAAAGTTAAAAGATAGATACCAAAATATATTATAGGTGTTATTATAGCAGGTATTACTATTAAATAGTACATAATGTATGAGAAAAAATGCAATATTTTATATTTTTGGAATACAAACTGTGTACATTAGTTTTACCTACAACATTGTTTGTCATTTTAAACACATTTTGTTTAACTTTCAAACTTTGTTTGAAAAATATGAAAGTGCAGAGTACTAGAGAATTATTGTAGGAATAGACATACATTAAACAGGTTTTCTATTGTTTCAAATTATTGATTATACTTGGTTATATAATTTTGGACAATATGAACACTTTATAATAGGTTAAGTACTAAAATCATGTTAATGTCTGGAACATCCGATTCTTTCTCTCTCTTTTTTAGGTCTGATGTTTTGGGACAGTTTCTTCCACAGCTTGGAAAAGACTGGACACATCGAGGCATTGCTAAACTCTACCACACTATTCACGAGTAAGATACAACATCTGACATGACTAACAAGACTGTTGTAAATCATTAGATGCACCAAATTAGTAAGTCTCACTATCTGTGCACAGTAATTACTGTTATTATCACAGGAATGGCTACAAGTTTTTGTACTGCTCAGCAAGAGCAATTGGCATGGCTGGAATGACTCGAGGATACTTACACTGGGTCAATGATAGAGGAACCATTTTACCCAGAGGACCACTCATGCTCTCCCCCAGCAGCCTGTTTTCAGCTTTCCACAGGTATGCGCATACACACAGTGTAGTTTAACCTCCTACAACTACAAAGACTTGTCTTAAGATTATCTATTGGATAATAAGCTTAGGGTTCAGAGGGTTAAACAGAAGGTAAAAGATAGAGGCTGCATTTAGCGCAGCTTCATAAACTTTAAAAAACCTCTGTCTCTGTTTCACAGGGAGGTAATTGAGAAGAAGCCGGAGAAGTTTAAGATTGAGTGCTTAACAGACATCAAGAATCTCTTCCCTCCAAACTCTCAGCCCTTCTATGCTGCCTTCGGGAACCGCAGCAATGTGAGCCTTTATAATGCGCACCTTGGATTATTTAATAATCTAACCACAGGCTGAAAAATGTATGTAGAATCCATGTGCATAACTGAAAAAGAAGTTAATTACACAAGCAGATTTCTTGCTTTGCTGCTGTAGTAATGCACTGCAGCTGAGATAACTTAACTCACTACTGTACTGTTAAGATAATTAGGCCTCACTGGGGCATTTAAAACCCACAGCTGTCAAATTTGTAAATGAGTATAACCAAAGTAAAGCTATTATAGAGCTATTAAATGGCCATTTCATATGTATTGTTCTTTGAATATAAACATTTTGATTGGCTAATGCTGACCAACTTGATTTTGACATAATGTAACTTTGTAATAATAATAAAAAAAAGTGCCCCTACTGCTTTATGTGTAGTAGAAGAAAAATAAGTAATTTCTTATCTTTATCAGTGTCTTCTATATGAAGTAGAAATGTTTTATTGGTCTTGGAAATTTGAGGTTAGATTTACCCTGACAACTACAGATACTGAAGTAATTTCAAGTGTGTGTGTGTGTGTGTGTGTGTGTGTGCTTCCAGGACGTCTTTGCCTATAAGCATGTGCACGTTCCAACATGCCGCATATTCACAGTAAACCCTAAAGGAGAGGTCATTCAGGAGCTGACCAAAGGCAACAAGACGTCGTAAGTTTAAAACCAGGTCAAACATTTACTAGATGCTACACTAGTGGTATTTAGAATCCAGAACCAACATTCAGTAAATGAACAAGCAACAGCACAAATAGCAAAAGAAATTACAGCACTTATATAGCTATAACTTTTTCTTTTTTCAGTATTAGGGAGTTAAAAATGAGGTAAATCATACATACATATAAAATAAATGGCATAGTTTAATGTCTTTATATTATGTATATTGTCCAAGGTATCTGAATCTTTAGTGACATGGAAGCGCAAAGTCTGGAAAATGAAGAATGCATTTTTCTTCTAAGTTATTTTCTTCTTGAGTTCTTTAAGCAAGCTGAGCTTTACTAATATTTCTTTAAAGACGTTTTAAAGGCATGCAGAAATCATTCCATCATGATTCAAGATTACAGGAAAAAAGACTGTTGTGTTCTAAATAATATTATTGTATTTTTGTGCTTTATATAACAAGATACATTAATTAAAAAAAAAAATTCTATTATGACCTTGAATACATACATCAGATATTAGTTCCATAGTGGTGTCGAAAAAATTAGGTACAGTGGTATGAAAATGTTTGTGGACCCCTGATAATTAACATGATTTTCTTTCTCAAATATCACTGTGTTCATCTGCTATATGACATATTTAACTGAAATTGCTGATCAAGCAACCAATGATTATAAAGGAAAAAAATAATAAAAATGATCAGGGATGCCCAAAGCTTGTCATACCTCTGTATTAGGGTTAGAGATATACGTGCTGTTAACAAGGTGTTTGTTCATGTTTTATGGTTGCCTCATGTATTCTGCTTCAATTGGATGCGTTAGTTTTGCACATCCTGAGAAATTAATGTATCTTGTACATTAAGTGCAGGACACACAAACATGGTAGGTATAGTGCACGTTCCTCATCAGCTTAAAAATGGTGGATCGTGAAAAAGGCATTATTCGGATGCCATATTTACCTGGTGAGGTGGAGAAATGTTATTATTTCCAATGTTTCTAAATGATTTTATGCATATAACTTCCACGTGACTAAAGATTGATTCTTATACAAATCTTATACTAAATGACCTAAACTAATTCTGTCAGAGTAGGGCTTATGAGAAATGTTAATTGATTTAATTTTCCAGTATTACACATTATTCCAAACACTGTCAGATTTATGACATTTTTTTTATGTATGTATTGCAGGTATAGCCGTCTCAGTGAGCTGGTCGATCATGTTTTCCCTTTGGCTGACAAGAAGCAATGTGCTGCGTTCGTTCTCCCAGAATTCAGTTCCTTCTGCTACTGGAGGCAGCCAATAGCTCAGGTCTGCCTGGAGGAGATCCTGTTACTCTGAGTGGCTGGTCAGGCTGGAACTGACCTTAGCTGAGATTGAGCTGGTATTGCTTGTTATTAGAAAGCACTTAAACCTACCGGTGACTATTTTTCAATTTCAGTATTTAGTTCTTTAGAATAAAGCTACTGTTTATGGAGACTCAGGGTTGAGCTTGAACGCCTTAATGCAATCTGTGTGTACATATAAAACCCCAGTGATGCAGCTTCTGCATTTGAAGCCTTGTTTAAAAAATGTTCATGAGTCAGGAGTTGTTTAATGTTTGTTTAAAGACATTTTTTCGGTCAGAATGTGCCTTGATAGAGGCTGTATTTGCATACAGAATGGATAATATATGCTGATGTTTCTGTGCAGAAATACTGAGCTAATAGCTAATAACTAGGGCCCTATTTTAGCAATCTTTAGCTTTTGCCTTGCATGACTCAAAGTGCAAAAGGCATGTACGAATTATCTTAATTGGTATATTTGGTGCAATAAACCAATCAGCATGTCTCTTGCCATTTCTTTTAAGAGCCAGGTGTGCTCTCACTTTGGTAGATTGCTATTTGAATGGTGCAGCTACCTTGATGTGTCCAACAATCCTCAGCAGAGGAAACCTAAGTAATATTAAAATGACCTATATTTTGTGTTGATGTAGGCTTGGCTGTTCACACCTTGGGCATGCATCTGTGTTGACAATTCACTGCCAAGATAGCAAAGAACGCCTGACAGTTGACAAATGCCTAGGTTGTATTTAGTTAGTTGGATAGCAATAGCGAGATATTTACCTGAGCACACCTTTTTTCAAGACCAAAATGCCCATCAGCGTAGATATTTACACAAGCTTTGTTGCTATCTAAAGGGCGCAGAAAACAGTCTGTTTTCGTGGTGTAAGATAGCAATCAGTGTCAAGCCTTGTGCAGGGTGTAAGATAGGGCCCGTAATGATAGATATGTTGCCTACTGTGTTCTGTGGCTGTTGTTATTTAGAGTAATAATTGCACTTTATAATGTACGTTTAGAGTAAAATGTACTGTACAAGGACTGAGGCTGTAGAGCTGCTCATGCTGTAGCAAAGCTGATAGCAGTTGTGCTGTTTAGTAAGCAATCAGGCAGTTCTGATTTTACAGTGCTTGACTGTTCTGAAGGTTGATTTGAAAGAAACATGACTTCTGTTATAAATGTTTTAATAACCCCTTTTGACAGAGTTTCAAAAAATGGTTATGGTTTGCTTATCGCATTGCAAACATTACATACATGTAACATGAACATTTCCAATAATGCTTTATATTAAATAAGACATCTGAACATTCATATTGTTTGTGATATACAGTAGATTTTCTGTAGTTTGGCTGTTGATTTAAGTAACAAAAAAAATCTAGTGTTACACAGTATAAAAAAAAAACTATTAGCATTCACACATTCGCACAGGCACACACACACAGTAAACTGTATTTATAAAATGAAATATGATTGAGTGTTTACATTCAGGATGTTTTTTTTTTTCTTTTCAAAAAAGTGTATCTTTTTAGAATAGTTTAAATGTTCTTGAGGGCTGTGTGGAGAGAACATTCAAGAACAAGGCAAATAAGCCACCAACTGTGAAGAAGAGTAGAAAATCATGTAGGACAGAATATTGTAGAACTGCGTGTATGGTATGAATAGGTAATACATGTATGGAGGCATTCAAAAACAGTAATAATAAAGGAGATTATTATTTAACAGTGTGAATACGGGAACAATATTTAACAGTGTAAATGTAGGGAGAACTTTCTAGAACAGTGTCAATGTGGGAGAGAGTGTGACTGGGGGCATCACATGACTGACCTTTAAAGAGGACATATTATACCTATTTTTACACTAGTTAAAATAGGTCTATGGGCTATAGAAAACATGTTCACAAAGTTCTTTGCATTAAAAAATCTGTTTTAGTTTCTTTAAGAAATAGCCATTTAAGGGCTCTGTCACTTTTATGCAAATAAACCTTTGCTGGCTACGCAATTTTTATGCTGAGCTTGTACCAAACGTTAGTCTGCTAAATGCCAAAACATGAACAAAATAGTTCATGCTCAACTGCAATAGAAACACAAAAGTCATTACTTAAAAGTACTTAACACCTCCCTCATATACTGACTTGCCACAGACACACCCTGACCTGCCACAGATCCCTTCGTCGGACGAAGTCTGCTGAGTATTTCTGCTTTTTTTTTTGTCCCATTTTCTTACCGATTTACAAGGCCAATTAGCCAACCCACTCACTGGGACTTCCCCTATCACTAGTAATGCCCCAACACCAGGAGAGTGAAGACTAACACATGCCTCCCCCGACACATGTGAAGCCAGCCACTGGCTCTTTTCAAACTGCTGCTGATGCAGACTCGGTTCCTATTCATGAGCTCATGGTTTAGATGGCTTGTGCTGATTGATATCACCCTTGATGAGGGGAAAGAGCGCCATCTACCCACCCAGAGAGAGCAAGGCCAATTGTGCTCTCTGAGGACTCCAGCAGCTGATGCCGTACTGTCTGAGGGTTTTAAGCAAATTGACTGAAATGGTGTTTCTTTACATGATCTAGTGGTTTGTGATGTTCTAATAAAGGAGCCATCTAAACAGATCCTATCAGCACTATGATTCCTGACATCAAACTCTTTTAACCGAATCACAGAAAAAGTATGGATGGATTTTTTTCTATGCTTAAAATGTTTGTAGGGGCAGTTTAGACCCAAGCGAAAATACAAAAGCACACAAAAAGTGAGTTTTGCATAATATGTCCTTTTTAAAAGTTCACAAAGCTGTATACCTGTATGCAGCATTCAACTGAAAATTTAGCCTCTCCAAAACATGACCCCCTTATTCAAGTGTTACTCAAGAGCCCATCTACCCAGTGCTATTAAAGCTCTGACATGGCATTGAAAACTGTTGAACTCTGATGTGTATCTTCGGCTGAAGGTTATCTTTTAGCAGGTAGAGGGTGTAGCAGAACTCCGCTAAACGTGGAAAGAGCTTCAGTGGATGCTGAAATCGCTAGCGTTCCAGACGTCATTACCACTGCCACTTTCTGACCCTGCTTAAGATCAAGAACCAGGTTAGCTGAGGCTGAGCCTCCACAGAGACACTCAGCTGAGGCCACACCCCCTGATGTGTCGAGCTTCTGGATGCTGCGATTGGCCACTGAGAGGACTGCTTCCAGACGTTCTCCCTTTTGGGCTGTTATGACAACGCTCAGCAGGTACCGTCCGTTGGTGGGAACAGTGAATATACCTGCAGAACAAACACAAAGAGGAGTTCTTTCTGCCCATGTGTGCATTTACAGTACTATTCAAAAGTTTGGACTTCTTGTTTTTATTTAATTTTTTCCCTACATTGTAAATTAATAGTGAAGTCTATGAAAGAACACATAAGAAATCATTAAGTGATTGAAAAATGTTAACTTGTAATATGTACTTATGTTCTCAACACATAACTACATCAAATGTTTTAGAACAGCAGACATCATTTTTTTCATTTTGAACTCCAGTTATAAACCTTTTAAACATGCTCTACCTGTATTTTCAGGATCAGCTCAGAATACTCCATTCACCCCATTCATAGATGACTCACTCCTAGGCTCCCATTAGTGTTTAACAGTCATTTTCATTATATAACAGCAGTAAGAGAACGTGGTTAGACTCTGCTGCTCCTGACTTCCAGTCGCCGACTGGGTCAGATATTTAACATTTGCAATTCACAACTTTACACCTGATGCTCTCAAACAAGAAATTCAAGTAATTAACTCTTGTCAAGTTCAGCACAGCTGTTAACTGAAAGCCTTCAGCCGTTCTGACTGAGAACATGAGAAGATGTGCAAATCTAAACAAGAGGTGCAACTTTGAAGAATATAAAATAAAAACATATTCTGGTTTGTTTTGCACTTTTTTGTTTTACTAAATAATTTAAAAAATTTACATCCACACCTGAAAGGGGTGTGTCAGTGTGTGTACCTGTATGTGGGTCATAGTGTCCTCCATCATTCAGCAGCACTTGGTTGAAGCGGATGATGCCAACATTTCCAGAAAATGGTAAGAGGGTGAGACCAGCCGAAAAAGATGCAGGGGCGGCACTTTCACTCGTATGACCTGAAACACACACACACACACACACTTAGTATTCAAAATCAGGAACAGCAACTGTTCATGACATTTTGGAATGACAATAATAATGTGTTGCTTGAAAAGCACCAGAAGGTGTGTAACATACCTGAAAGAATATGAGGTGTGATGGAGACAGGGGGCATGGCAGGATAGCCTACAGCACGCACAGAAAACAGGATAATGAAATAAATTCTAATATATGATCAGACAGCATTTTTATATATATTATTATAATTTTATTTTATTAAACTTTAAGTGACACATAATTGTGACACATTTAAAATAACACTGATCACATGCACACCTACCTGGGGCTGCAGCATAGCCCTTAACAGGTGTCATACTGCCATTGGTCCCCTGAGGGGGTCGGGACGAAAGCTTTGTACCGGGTGGTCCAGCTTCCCCAAACTCCACAACAGTAGGAGTAGAGCCTGTCGCCATGGCAACATCAGAGTCCTTCTTACTAGCCTGAACACCTGGAGAGAGAGAAAAGTGACGAGTTGTATAATTATTAGGAGAAAGCTGGCTTAGGAACGTAAAGAGGGTAATGACAGGGTTAACAGGTGTGACATGGTGTGATTTTCTGTTCACACATGTAATTACAGATAGAGAGTGAATGTGTGTGACTGTTTGCATGAGGATATATGGTTGGGAAAGGAAAGGGGTGTGGTGTAACCAAAGACAAGAAAGCAGTCCTTTAGTCTATAACTTTAGTCTACGTGTCATAAATTCTTTAAGGCACTTTCGTTTAAGTGTAAAAGGCTTTAAAGTAGATTTAACAGACTCTCGAGTGGTGGTGCACTGTTCTACTGTGCAGCATCACCTTTGCACCCGGGTACAAGAAGCATTAGTATTGCATCAAAGTGCACATCTCCCAAAGAATGCAAGGAAGCAGGCACACATTTAAAAAAGCCACTTGGAAATGGTGAGCAGAATTTGATAAATATGTACATATAGAATCAGTATGTAACTGAGCCTCTAACTAATTACAGTTGTGAGCATACTGTACATTTTAGAAAGTTCTGTAACACTTGTGAAAAATAATGATTCTTAATCAACGAACACTGTTTTCCTAAAGTTATTTTCAGTTTGTGATAATATAGCTATAAGTTTGTTAGAAAAATATTGTTTTCAACGTTAACGATAAATCAATGAATGGCTTAATGAATGCTTTTGGTCTATTTCAGTTTAAGTTACTTGCTTAAATCGAGGATTGTAGTGGTTAATTAACTTGTATCAACCATTAGAGCTAGCTACCAATCGCTGATCACTAGCTAGTAGTTTTCTTATGTCAGCTAACTATGTGGACATGTAAGCTAGCTATGTGGATATGTAAGCCACTCACAAGATAACACCTCACAATTTGGTGTTGTAGTCAAGACCAAGACCATAAAAAAACAAGACCAGATTAAGATTAAAAAATAAATAAATTAAATTCCATTTATTTTTACTGTAAAATGAAAAAGAAAAATCACAATTTGCCATCAAACAGCTCATCATTAAGGTTAGCTAGCTCGTCGCTAAGGTTAGCTAGCTCGACACTAATGGTGGTAATCTCCCTGGTAACATTAGTATTTTAGCTAGCTTGTTGCTAAGGTTAGCTAGCTCATCTCTAAGGTTAGCTACCTCATTGCTAGCTTTAATTCTCTTCCGGGTAACATTAGTGTGTAATTTAGCTTGTTGCTAAGGTTAGCTAGCTCAGGCTAGCTAGCTCTTCGCTAACGTCAGTTCACTTTCTGGTATTAGCTCGTTGCTAATGTTAGCTAGCTTGCCACTCGCTTTAGTACTACCCCAGGTAACATTAGTATTTTATCTAGCTTGTCACTAAGAGTTAAAGTTAGTTATCTCGCTAGTTTGCACTTACTTCTCTGTTAGCCAATCTGTGTTCGGGTTTTAGGCATACAGAAAAAGGACTGATTCGGTCTTTCTGAATTAATTTTTGATGTTCAGTAACGATAGAAAAAATGTTCAGTTTCTAATAAACTATACCTCAGACAAAGGACTCGGACTCGGCCGAGACAAGACTGATTCCGAAAAAAGTCGAGACCGGACTCGAGTACTACAACAATGAATACAGGTTCAAGCATTTGCAAGTCACCCCAAGGAAACACTTCTTGATAAATTAAGTCACTGCTATGCAGTGACATTTGACATGTCAGTGTAATAGTGGAGAGAACTCATTTTGACTAGGGTGCTTAAAATCTAACATTGTATGTAAATGTTCATGACATTTTATGTATAGAGACTGTATAGAGTCAAAGTCAAAGTCAAAGTGTTTTTTATTGTCATTTCAGCTATATACAAAGTACACAGTGAAACGAAACAACGTTCCTCCAGGGACCATGGTGCACATAAACACAGTGTAGACAGAACAATAGTGCAACAGTACAAAAGTGCAGACAGACAACACAACACAATACAGACAAAGAATAATAAATAACAAGACAGTGTGCAAATTATGCAGTGTGCAAAAAAGACCAGTGAGGTAGTAATTACCTCTATTTTACAGTGTGCAACAGAGTCCAGTGAGGTAGTAATTACCTCTATTACACAGTGTGCAATAGAGTCTAGTGAGGTAGTAATTACCTCTATTACACAGTGTGCAATAGAGTCCAGTGAGGTAGTAATTACCTCTATTACACAGTGTGCAATAGAGTCCAGTGAGGTAGTAGGGTTTTTAGTGCTTTCCATTTTCTGGGGTAAGAGTGTGTGTGTATGTACAGAAAAATCAGTTCAGTCACTGCAGTTGAGGAGCCTGATGGCTTGGGGGTAGAAGCTGTTGCAGAATCTGGTCGTGCTGGACCGGATGCTGCGGTACCTTCTTCCCGAAGGCAGGAGGGAGAACAGTTAGTGTGAGGGATGAGTGGGGTCATTCACAATGCTGGTTGCTTTGCGGATGCTGCGGGTGGTGTAAATGTCCGTGATGGAGGGGAGAGAGACGCCGATGATCCTCTCAGCTGTCCTCACAATACGCTGGAGGGTCTTGCGGTCAGAGACGGTGCAGGTCCCAAACCAGGCAGTGATGCAGCTGCTCAGGATGCTCTCAATGGTCCCTCTATAGAAGAGTGTGAGGATGGGTGGAGGGAGACGGGCTTTTCTCAGCTTCCGGAGGAAGTAGAGACGCTGCTCGGCTTTCTTGGCGGTAGAGCTGGTGTTCAGGGTCCAGGTGAGGTTATCTGCTAAGTGGACACCAAGGAACTTGGTGCTCTTAACAATCTCCACAGAGGACCCGTCGATGTTGAGTGGAGAGTGGGGGTGTTGTGCTCTCCTGAAGTCAACAACCATTTCCTTTGTCTTGTCCACATTCAGGTGAAGGTTGTTGACTGTACACCAGTCTGTCAGCAGCTGCACCTCCTCTCTGTATGCTGACTCGTCGCCTTTGGTGATGAGACCCAGCACGGTTGTATCATCGGCGAACTTGATAAAGCTGTTAGAACTGTGTTTTGCAGCACAGTCATGAGTCAGCAGGGTGAACTGGGCATGTTTCCATAGTACATCAAACATTTATTTTATTTCACATTATATGAATCTGGTTATTCATAAACTAAATAAAATATATTCTTCTGTAAATGACTGCAGTACTGAACGTGTCCTGTAGTGGTCAGCAGGTGTGTTTGCGGTTTTGAAGTTGGGATTTGTGGTTACTTTCTCTCTCAGTAAAACCATGTGTTTGTTTTATTTGCACCCGACCCAGCTGCTAGCGGCAGCTCGTATATTTCCATGTGGCTCATTTCCTTCTCTCTAAAGCAGTATAATATATTTACACAGTATAAAGGAGTGCTGAGTGTGTGTTAGAAAAGACAAATGTGTTAGAAAGCTGAGCTTACTTTACATCACACTCACTTAAAGAGTAAGAAAAAAAATGCAAGATGAGATCAAACCAATGTGGAAAAAGTATGTGTGTGTATATTATGTGTGAACACAGCTCTGGAAAAAATTAAGAAACCACTTAAAAATTATGAGTCTCTTTGATGTTACGTAATCAAAAACTTCTGAAATATAATCGAGATGAAGATGGATGATCACAAGCCATCAAACCAAGCTGAACTGCTAACATTTTTAAACCAGGAGTAGCATAAATGTATCCAAAAGCAGTGTGTAAGACTGGTGGAGGAGAACATGGCAAGATTCATGAAAAGTGTAATTAAAACCAGGGTTATTCCACCAAATATTGATTTCTGAACTCTTAAAACTTTATGAATATGAACGTGTTTACTTTGCATTATTTGAGGTCTAAAAGCTCTGCATCTTTTTTGTTACTGCAGCCATTTCACATTTTCTGCAAATAAATGCTCCAAATGACAATATTTTCATTTGGAATTCGGGAGAAATATTGACCGTAGTTTATAGAATAAAACAACAATCTTCATTTTACTCAAACATAAACCTATAAATAGCAAAATCAGAGAAACTGATTCAGAAACTGAAGTGCTCTTATTTGTTGCCAGAGCTTTATGTATGTGTTTCTCATTCCATGTTTCATAGGGTCCCTTAGGGAAGCATTAAAAATGCTCGGCTCCCTCATAATTTCTTTCATCCCTTTTTCCATTTTCCAACACCCATACTTAGCCATACTTTCCTGCTGAAGGGGATCAGCACTGTACAGTATTGATTCCTAAAGCATTTACTTCTGTATCTGAATTGTCGAAAAATTAAAAATACAATTTCTGTAATTATCTCCAGATCTAACCATCCATCTTCATCAAACAGGACATGTTTGGGTTGTTTGTCTTTAGTTTTGGAATAAAGCTATTGCTAACGTAGCTACCAAGTAATGGAAGCTCTTTTAACTATTAAAAATACCCCACCTGTACAAGTCGAGGTTCTTGGAGTTTGAGCTGGGTCTGAAAGTGGGAGCCAGATGGATAGAACATTCCGTTTCTGAAATGTCACAGAATGGTGGGAATATGGTATACGCACCATTACTACCCACAGTAGACAGCACAGTGGGTGGTAATAATTGTGACCAGTGGCATCCACATCTAATGCTGAAAGCCTACATGCATATCCCGCAGATCAGTGCATTGTTCTTTCACTTTTATCGGACATGGCAGAAGTCAAGGGACACAACACTAGTCCCATGTCCGATGACATTTATGCATGTCAATATAATTTGCACTAGTAGAGTTACACAATACAGCTTCAGCACCTCATTTAATACAGTACAATGTACTTTACAGCTCTAATACTGTATTTCCCTACAGTATTAGAGCTGTACAAAATTCTCTCTTTTTTATTTTTTTACCATTTTCTCCCTAATTTCACAGCCAATTACCTAACCCACTTATTAGCACTCCCCCTATCACTAGTGATGCCCCAACACACCAGGAGGGTGAAGACTGGCACATGCCTCCTCTGAAACATGTGAAGTAAGACTCCGCCTCTTTTCAAATTGCTGCTGATGCACGATTGCAGAGTAGCATTACAGTGCGTTCGGAGGAAAGCGCAGCGACTCAGTTCTGATACTCACAGATGCCTTGTGCTGATCAATATCAAAATTTGAAGTGATAAGGTAAAAGAGCGCCATCTACCCACACAGAGAGAGCAAGGTCAATTGTGCTCTTTCAGGGCTCCGGTAGCTAATGGCAAGCTACATAAACTGGATTCGAACCAGCGATCTCCTGATCATAGTGGCAGCACTAAGCCCTACATAATACTCTTAAACTTAATATGACATTGCCATTTGCTGTAGGGATACAGAATCAGTATGTAAATGAGCCTCTAACTAATTACAGTTGTGAGCATTCTAACCAATCAGAATTCCAAAGTGTTTCTGAAGGTGTTTTGCTAAAACCAATGACAGTCGGTTTTTGAAGGAAAATCTTGCAATCCATTAAAGGTAAATATAATCTAAGTAATACAATACAATAATCAGTTTTTAATTGTCAGATGCAAAAAGAACTTTGTTTCTATTGTGGATTTATGGAAAATGGAAGCAACTTTATTTGTACTTTCCTGGACAAAGTTTGCAACTTAGTTTTTTTTCCCCACTGCAAATACAATGCATTTTATAAATACATTTCTTTCCACTCAATTCTATGGAATTTATGTACAGTGCCGTGAAAATGTATTTGTCCACTTGCAGATTTCTTATGTTTTTGCTTTTGGTCATATTTACATTTTTTTTTGATTATCAAACAAACTATAATATCGGGCAAAAATATCAAGTGGGGGAAAAAAAAAGCAATCCAAACCAACGTGGCTCTATGTGAAAAAGTAATGGCCCCATAAATTATCTGTAATTAACATATTTTATTAGGAAAGCTAAGTTAAATTTCACTAGCAAAAAACAGGTCTGTTTACTGCCAGTCATTTAGAATCAAGACATCACTTAAAGCTAATGTCAATAAGTTTTGGGATTCCGGATGCAGAAGAATCATTTTAAACTGGGGTGTGATGCGGATTTCCTTTCAGAGCGGATGAATCAGATTCCAGGTTATGTTCAGTCAGAGAGAGAGAAAGAGTGCACTCAGTCAAAAACTTCACTTCAACTACACACTTTGTTTTTACTATGAGTGAATGACCTACTGAGGTCTGAGTTTCCCCTTCTGAAGTCTCCATTGCTCCACCAGCCGCTCACGTTCAGTAAAACTGAGCCGGATCTTCTTTTAGAGGCTGTACATGTGACTTAAGTATGTAAAGACGCGTGACGTGACCAGAAGAACTCCCGCAAAAAGTGACCCGACACCCCAGTTTTTAGAATGAATATATTAGGCTTAGCAGAGATGGTCGTTTCAGCACACTGGTACCATTAAACACAATATTCTGTCCCTTCTTCACTCAGAAATTCTTCTGCTTTCAGTTTAGAAACAAAATAATACAGACTGCCACTTTAAAAACCTTGAATGAGCAGTTGTCGCGATACTTTTACTCCAGTAAAATATAATAAATCATAATATCTGCCGTTCTAGTAATATGAGAAAGCTGCTGAGAGCATGTCCACTGTGTATCAATCCATACTTTAGTTTATTTTCTTCCTCCCTTATTTTTTCCTTAAATAAACTCACAATGGGTGTTTTGTGTCTGTTTTTTTATACAGTAAAGAGGCCAGCATTCCCTGTAGAGATTTTATCTTCAAAAGCCTTCCAACTGACAGAGTTAGTGATGAAGAGCGTTAACCATTCCCTTACTTCTACTGCTGTTTGGACTGGGTTTCATGTATTACGCGATGCTGACTGAGCCAAAGTAATGACCACATTACTGCGTATTTACAGCCCACCCCCCTCCCTGAGGACCATGAGTCTGCACTTGGCGAGGAGGTGGAGAAGGACAGGAGGAGGGGGGAGTGACAGAGCGAGAGAGCAAAAGTTAAGTGAAGTGTTCCAAGCAGTAACTTTGCGTTTAACACTCGGCTTCTTTCTCCATGACCTCAGATACCACACTATCTGGCATCCAGCTGGGTTAACTTACACGCATGTCCACACATGTAACATGTTCAGACCTGTCCCTTCACTGGACACGATTCTTGACCTTGCTTTAAACACTAAAGGGTCGAGGAAAGAAGAGAAGATATGAAGGAGCTAAAGAACATCAGGAGGGAGCTTTCTGAGGAAACTCTATCTCCTTGTTTAACCGCTAAAGGGACAGAGTGTAAAATAAATGGGAAAGTTGTGCGCATGCTTTAGGTCTAGTAAATTCAAGGAATCAATAAAAAGTGCAGGTTAAAGTCATGAAATATCAGTAGTACTATCACTTTACAGTAAATTCATTCCATATGCTAAGATATGTTTTATGTTTTCCGATACGTTTAGGTGCTCATCGGTTGTATATGTATACCTGATGTTCAACTAGTAAATACAACTTTACTCTATTTAGATGCTTGTTAGAACATCTGTCCATTAAATATGGAGATCTGTAGAAAATCACAAAAAAATGATGAGATCTTGTTACTTGCAAACACTGTGAAATATCAATCACAATAAATTGTTTTAATTCAGTAGCTAAGTATTGGAGTGTAATTACATGAAAATATGATATAAACTGAGTTTAAATACATATAGAAAATGTAAAAGGTTGCAGTGCATGCCACATCTCGTAAACTCTTGTTTTATCTAGAGATTCAAGCTTAATGCTTGTAAATACCACTTCACTGGCTGTTTGAATGCAGTTTGACATCATTTTTCAGTTTCTGACAACACTCAAACTCAACTGGCAAGCTATGGCTAACACTGCTCACAACAATAAACACTTGTAGCCGTTAGCTTAGCATTGTGCACACAGCACGGCCTGGAAACCCAGTTAAATGTTAAGTAATCGTAAAAAATTGTTTATGACTCTTGTTTATGTTGTATTGTAACGAGTAACAATGCAGCACATAATATATATGTATCAGAGTAAAAGTAATAAAGTCACAGAAAATATGCTGTGAAGTAAAAGTGGAAGTAGGAAAAAAATATTAGTCCAGTAGATACAGATACAGCATTTTACTGCTTAAGTACAGCAGTAAAGTACTTATACTTTGTTACTACATATTTCTGGCACTAACTGTTGCTATTCTGCTACTATTTCTAGTAGTTTTATACCCAATTTTAGGACCCTAAAATTTCTGTGATGCAGAGAATGCACAGGACAGAAAATCAGAATTAAAGCCTTTATCAGATTACAGATATAAAGACAAAATGCGAGCAAAAAAAATCTAAATAAACAAAAACAAAAAAAGAAAGAAAGAAAAATACAAAAAAATGAAAGGAAAAGATTAAACAGATTTTATAGAGTTTACTTGTAATAAAACTGTAATTTGAAAATATTACTAACAAAGCATTTAATACACAAACACAATTATTCTCATCACAACAGTAAATCATAAACATACCAAACAATACTAAGGTTTACACAGATATTGATTTTTTTTAATGCAGTTACAAAACTGTAGAAATTAAGACAATCCACACGGGCGTTTCAGAGTAGCAGATAATTTATTATTTAATAAAATATTTGTCAAACCTAATAATTTCATGATGTGTTTAATGTTTCTATGTCTTCTCTTTTACAATCTATAGTCTATAGTTAAAAATATATTTATATGACATCTAAATGTTTGATTCCGAATGACTAAAAATATTTTCACTTAAAAAACTTCAGAAGTTCACATGAAAAGGAAAGACCAGGTTATATGAATTACAAAGCCTTTCAAATACTCTGATTTATCAAACTTGGTCATGTCCGTGAGAGGCTTTTTGATTTTGGAACAAAAAAAAAAAAATAAAGACTCAAACTTCAGTATGTATGTAATTAATTAACTGCAGGCTTGTCCATAATAAAATATATTTTAAACGATGTGATTAGAATTGACCAATATTTTAATAATGATGTCAATCAAACATGTAGCATAATGGCTCTAATAATTCCAGGCTTGTAAAGGTTAATGCACTACTGCACATGATATATTTGCTGGCTGTTAAGGGTTGTTGCTTAACAGTTAAGGCTGTTAAAATGAGCAAAACAGGATGCTTGGAAAAGGTTTAAAGGAGTTTTGCAGAGGCACTTAAAAGTGAATGCACACTGCCTGACTCATATCAGCACACGGCTGATAAACTAACAAGCTTTCACTCGAAAATGGAGTCCACCAATCAGGACACTCCAGATATTTCCAGATAAAATGTCTATAAATATGTATCTGTGCGAGTGGCTGAAGAGGACAGTCAGACAAAAGAAGAGTCAGTAATCGGAGTTAGAGTGAACACAGACACTTCCTCTCACTGCTGTGGGTTAGAAGGAAGTGCGCAGTACGGAACACGGCGTCAATAAAGAGCAAGGGGCGGAACACTGGCGCTCGTTCATTTGTTAGCAAATAAGCACACGTGCACAAGATGTTCTCTAGGACAGTGATTTTACAGCAGCCGAGAGGCTCAAATACTTCATCTGTTACGCAGCTGAAGAACTGCTGCATGTTTCTAATTCACACACAGAGCTAAACAAAAGCCGCATGCAGACACACAGGGGTGTCCATCCCTTTAAGTTGTTGAAAAATTCAATTGTTGTGGGCTGACGGCCAAAAAGACAAAATTAAGCACAATTAAATAAATAGGGTATATGGATCTATACACTATGTTTTGTGCTATATTAAAATGTATCCAGTAGGTGTGGGAATTTCTAGCCATCTCACGATTTGATTTGATTTGATTATGATTCAGAGGTCTGCGACGATGCGATTAGAAAATGATTATCGATGCATCTTTTTCTTTTATGTTGGATTTCTGTTTTCTCATTGCATGATTACTTGATGCTTTTAAAATAAAGTATCTGTAATGAATGCCGGCATTTAATAGGCTCGATACAATACAAAAATCTAGGATTAATGTTGTTAGTGTAATATTAAAACCAGTTACAAAGAAAGCAGAAACAAGAAGGTGATTATAGGTAATGATATACAGCTCAGGGGAAAACATTATGAGTTTTCTTGATTTTACCAAATTGAAAACCTCTGGAATATAATCAAGAGGAAGATGGATGATGATCACCAAACCAAAGCCACCAAACCAAACTGAACTGCTTAAATTTTTGCACCAGGAGTGACAAAGTTATCCAAAAGCAGCGTGTAAGACTGGTGGAGGAGAACATGCCAAATCTTTAAATGAATCAAAATCATTCACAATGAGAGTTAACAAACAGTTGCTAAAATTGCTGCTGTTAAAAACAAACCAGCTGTGGTTATGTTTTACATACTATTGGGACAACATAACTGAGCTATTTCTGTGGACCCTCATAGCAGTGTTACCCTGCTATCCAGCAGGTATAGTAAACTATAAACACAAACTTTGAGGAAACATTCACTGAATTTTGCAAACAACATACTGGATGGAAACAATGTTTTTATAGACAAGTCAATTCACTCTGCGGCCATTTTTAGAATTATTTTCAGACATAAGACAACCTTTCCTTTCAACAAAATGCACAATGCTAGTTATGCGCACATCTCCACAGTGAAGAGAAGCGCTTCCTCACCAGCATGCTGAATCTTCTCCACTCTCTGCACAACCAGCAAGCTGAGTGGCTGTTTTTTTTTTATTTTGCTGAAGGGCAGGACTTCGATCGATTGGAACGGACACCATGATTAACGTTACAGGAACTCCAATTCCTACCGAGGTCATTGGCCTGTCTCCTCATTAATAAAGTCTCTGACTAAAATCATATCGTCACTGTCCAATGAAAAACACTTTTTGTCGATTTTTAGTTTACTACATAATTTGAAAAGACAAACTGTCCCTTACACTGTGCCAAAATTTCCTGATGAACGGACCAATAGAATCTCTTCAAAATTACCTGAAATAAACTCTTTTTACATTGACTTCCATTGAAAGGTTACAAAGTTGTTTCTCTGTCCTGTAAAGTTGGTGTTTTGGAGATAAGTGTTTTTAATTGAACAGCGACGATATACATGCAGCACCTTTAACATGTCAATTTGATTGGAGAATTTGCATATTTGGCTTCCAGTTTACTTAGAAATCCAGTTTTGTTAAGTTCTAACTGTCTTTACGAAACAACCCACCAAATTACAGTAATTAGCTCTAAGCGGGGCTTAAAACACTGAAAGAGCTCTAATGTTTCAAATGCAGCCAGTGTATCATTAGCCTCTATGTTTTTAAAGCCATTAGCCCCCTGTGTGGGGTTTTGATCTAGCTAATCTTCTCTGTGCCTCTAACACATACTCTCACTGCTCAAATGAGTAGCAGATGTCGCTTTTTTCTTTCTCCCCTGCTCTGTCTAACATTTATACACACACATATAAAACCTCACACACACACACATACACTCACAGCAAAAAAAAAAAAAGCCAAGTGTTGTTCAACTCTGGGGTCTGTCTTGTTAGAACAGACATGTGTGTCCAATCAGAGTCTACACAGAAGAGGAACTACCTACACCATCCACAGAAACGCACATATACCCCCCACTCAAAGGAAATCCGTCTCTAAACACTAACCTTTAGGGGTGAGTTCATTAAACACAATCTACCCTTTTAATGGCAGATGGAACACAGCTGCTGCTCAGGGTGCCCAGCTCCAGCAGTGCGTGGCACAGTGTCAGCGTTCTGAGAAATCTCAAAGACTGTGCTGCTGCCAGTTTTGTTACTTTAAGGCAAATAAATGACTTTAGGTTTGGCGAATGCAAGTCTAAGCCTAAAACACTCCACCTGCATGGACACAGAGTGTCTGATGTCTATTGAACACAGCTGGTCACAGCTAGTGCTATGTTGTTGGTCCCCTGCTGATTAGCTACCCGCACTGCCATGTGGGATTGATCAGGCCGATGGGAAACGGTTTTCAGTTTTACAACCAGTTACCTCCTCTGCATGCCGCTACTGAGCCTTTCTGAAGCACTGCTGTCTCTGGATTTCTGAAGTTCAAGGTGTAACACCTTCAAAAGTTATCCAAAACTGAAAATGGCACTTTCTGTATTTGGTCAATTAAGTGAAATGACTAAAAATGTTACCCAAAAATGACTTGTATAAGTCATATTTCAGTGTTGTCTTTACCAGATGAAAGAAAGATTTTTAAATGGCAGAGGCAGACTCCCACTACTAACTGCTCCCTCTACCTTCACCCCCATCCTCAGAGTGCTGCCACTGATGTGGAACCAGCACCATTCTAGTTCGCAAACCTAATTCTGAACCGTTCGCCGTGTTTCCACTAAAAAAAGTAGGTTCTGAAACCAAGAACGTTAGTTTGCAGCAGGAACAGAAGAATACAAGGTTCTTCAGCACAAACTGTTACTGCTTCCGTTCACCGACACTGTGCAACGTCCTCTGTTGGTGACGTATGATCTGACATGACATTTTACCGTTTCCACTTAAACTGGAGGAAATGAGGACTGGTGTGCTGAAAAGGACCATGGTTCTTATAAGCCCGAACGGAATTGGGAGTTCTTTTGGTGGAAAAGTGGCTTGAGAGTAAGCAATGACAAGAAGAGCCAACACGTGGAAGGCTTTAGATCATTTTTTGTCCCTACTCACATAAATGGAATGAATTAAAGCATTCAGCATCACTTATCACTCTTAGTTTGAGTTTATTACCCTTCCAAAAACTGGTTTTCCACCTGAAAACATGAACAAGGGCTAGCTAACATCACTACCTAGGTACATTTACGATTAGAGTAGCTCTATTGTAGTACATTTATGACAAGAGTAGCTCTAATGAGGTACACCTGTAGCTAGAGTAGCTCTACTGAGATACATTTGTGAGAAGAGTAGCTCTACTAAGGAACACTTATGATTAGACTAGCTCTGCTGTGGTACATTTATAATTAGAGTAGGTCTACTGCGGTTCATTTATGATTACAATAGCACTACTGAGGTACACTTATGTTCAGAGAAGCTCTACTGAGGTACATTTATGATTAGAGTAGCTCTACTGAGGTACATTTAAGATTAGAATAGCACTGCTGAGGTTCATGTGTGATTAGAATGGCACTACTGAGGTATTTTTATGATTAGAACTGTTCCTTTGAGGTTTATTCATGATAAGAGTATTTCTACTGAGGTACATTTATGATTGGAATAGCACTACTTAGGAACATTCATGATAAGAATAGTCCTACTCAAGTACATGTATAAGTAGAGTAGCTTTACCGAGGTACAATTATGGTTAGAGTAACTCTACTGATGTACATTTATGATTAGAATAGTACTACTAAAGTACATGCATGATTAGAATAGCTCTATTGTAGTACTAATACATGTTAGGCTAAAAGAATGGTTATTATGCATGTAAGTCAAACAGCCCTCCCTTGTAGAACTCTATGACATAAAGTATATGACATGAGAAATAATGCTTTGGAGAAGTACTGAAGGTTTCATCGGTTCCACATAAATAAAGCAGACATATGAGCCAAAACATTCTGACCACTTGCATAATATGCTGCTGTTGCACCCACTCTGCAAGGTCTTTAAATTCTCTCTGTGGTATCTGGCACCAAGAGCTTAACAGCAGATCCAAGTTTTCTAGGCTGATTAGTGAACCGTATTCAAACTGAGATCTAAGGAATTGGAAGGCCTAGGCAACACCTTGAAGTCTTTACCATGTTCCTCAAACCTTTCTCGAACAATGTGCTCATTTATCCTGCTAAAACAGAAAACTGCCCAAAGGAATAAAGTGGCCATGAAGGGGTATACCTGCTGTGTAAAGACCCAGGAGTTCCCAAAGCAAAAAAATGCCTAGAGCATCAAATTTCCTACACCGCTTTTTCTTCTTCCAGGTGCCAAATAATTGGAACAGATAACCTTCTTTCATCACTCCAAGGTTTGGGTTCAATGCTCACATTTCCATTTTAGGTGCTTTCAATGGTGACTCTGTCAACATTTTTTTTAAGTTGCTCAGTTCCTTACACTTCTCATTTCTCCTACATCCTAGAAATGATCTATAAGATCCAATTCTTCAGGTCAAAAGGGCATAGGCCTTTACAACTGCCCATTCCTCCTGCAGCCAAAAAGCGATCTGCAAGAACCAACTGCTCAGGTAAAAAGAGCTTAGGTCTTCACATCTGCCCATTCCTCCTGCATGCTAGAAGTTGTCTATGACTGTTCAGTTAAAAATCTCCCTGTTTAGGTTTGTATAGGCCTGTAGAGGTCAAAACCCCTTAGGTCTTCACACCTGCCCATTTCTTCTGCATCCCAGAGGTCATCTGCAAGAACCAACCATTCAGGTCAAATATGCTCAGGTCTATAAACCTGCCCATTTCTGAATTATTCTACAAGTCACCAACAAAACTGACTGCATCCTAAAACTGCTCTTTTCTCCTGCTTCCTAAAAGTCAAAGAACCAACTGTTCAGGTCAAAGGCTCTCTGATCTTCACACCTGCCCATTTCTGATTCAAGTCAAAGGTGCTCAGATCTTCTCATTGATCCTTTTCTCCTTCATCCTAAAAGTCGCATATGAGAACTGACACTTCAATTACAGAGTAATATATATTTGACTCCGAAATACACTATCAAATGTTATTTGCTTCATCTCTAAATGACTGCAATGTTCTGGCTCACTACTGTATACCACATCAACACAGGTATTTATGAAAGAAATATAGATAGCAAAAGAAGTAAGACAGTTATAGATAATATGTTTTACACATGATTTACACAAAGAATGACACCTTTAACCTCCTAAGACTAAATTCTTGCATGGCATGCAATTTTTATTTCCTTTGCTATTTGGGCTGATTGGCACCTAGGGTTGCAACGGTATGAGATTTTACGGTATGATAACCGTCTCAGAAAATACCGCGGTATCACGGTTATCACGGTATCACAGTTTGTTACATATACTATTAAGATTATTTTTTGTTCAATTAACTATATATTGTAGAAACCTGGAACAATTATATAGATAATGTCTCCTAAAAAAAAAAAGGAAACCAGTTTTTTCCACTACTCTTAAGGGCATTAAGAGTGTATATAAAAAAAATATATAGAAATATATATATAATATATATACACACATACACACACACACGTTACACACATTACATGTCCCATAAGAAGTAAAGATCCTGTATTTAAAATATTCAGTACAATTATTTAAGTTTAAATTATTTAATATCTGATAAACTGAGCCTGGGTCAGTGTCTGATCAACAACTGTTGTAAACGTCCGTTTTACTGCCAAGTTGGTAAATAACCAGATACTGCAGAAAGAGGGGATTTATTTCTGACATGATCCTCACAATAGAGATTTCTATTTTAAGGCTTTCACACCGAGTCTGGTTTTAACACATGAAAAACAGGCACGTCAGAATTTGAAAATGAACGCATGTAAATGAATGGCGTCTTTCACATTCCAGTCCGGCCAGGACCTTTACACGGACACGTGAATCCATCTTAGCATGCACTTCACGCCTGTACCCGCGTGCCCAAATTTCGGATAACTCAGCGCTTTTGCGGGCGCTTATCGTATGGGTTGTGCACGACTACAAGGAGATTTTATTTAGGTTCAGATTAAAATTATAAACTAAACACATACTTTGCGCTGCACGGCGGGGTGGTGTTCTCGGAGATGGGAGAACAGGTTTGACGTATGTCCACCTTTAGCTGTGACTTTACGGCCACATTGATTACAAATCGGATAACCATCCTCGGGTGTGTTCGGCGGGTCTCTGAAATAGTCCCACACTGCTGATTTTAGTTTAGCCTTTTTTTAGGCGGACGGAGATTTGTTTAATCTGATGCACTTTCTGCTGTTCTCACCGCTGTGTGCTGAGTAGCTGAAGCGGAGCAGAGTTGCGCATGCATCAGTGAGTTTCTCCGCTGGCTTGCCTTTTACCGGTAATAAGCAAACACACACGGTATGATAACCGTACATTTTAATACCATGGTATACCGTGAAACCGGTTACCGCTGCAACCCTACACCTGATTAGTGTAAAAACAAAGAATTATCTTTTTACATGATGTAGTTGCTGAGAAAAATCATGTCCACATATGAGGACTTTAGTGCTACATTTCGATAGAACACAATGAATTCGAAATTAGTAATGACTCTTTGAGCAACATGGCTCATTTGAAGTGCTGCTTCAACATGAAGACATAAAGTAAAAAAACATGTTCATTTAAATTTCTAAACAATTTGAAACTTTAACGTGTTAAACTATTCTCTAGGTGAAAGTATAAGAGCCTCATAAGAGGATACCAGGCCCTTGTAGGGAAAAATTTAGTGTTGTGGTCTAGACTATCCAAAATGTGATTTACACAAATGTGGTCCCCAGGTACTAAAAGGTTAAATACACTCTGTGTCACACTGCCACGAAGTGACTCAGAAGTGGGTCATCTTAATTGACAAGACCTTTTTATTCTCTTGGTGGACACTAGCAAATAATCTGTGTGTGGAGGCACCATGGTCAGCACCAAGACCAATGGTTTGTTGTCATGCATTACTTGTCCAGAAGGTCTGGTCTCGTTGTCCTTGATTTCGTACAATGAGGTCTTGCAACCAGTGGCTCTACCTTTTTTTGAACGCACACTCCGGTGTGGTGTTCCAAAAGGACAAAGCTCTTCCACATTCTGCTGCCATCTACCAAGACACCAATACTATGACATGCCCAGCCACATTAGCAGACCTATTCCCAAATGAAAATATATGGGATGCTAATGGACATACGCTATCAACAACCCTCAACCCCTACTGCAAAATCTGCAGGAACTCTGTGAGCTGTATGGTACGGATTATTGCAGTATGCACATATCTACTTTATGACTATATAAGAATTTAATGTTATAATTACCTGTGTATTTTGGTGTGCTGGTGGCTCCATCCGGCTTGCCCACAGTGATGTGGGTATTTGCCCTCAGAGTGTTTATGTCTGTTGAGTGAGTAAGGACGGTGCTGTTGAGCTGTCGAAAGCAGTTCCAAAGACCATTCACATGCTTGTTCAGCCCATCTTTGATTCTCATTAGACTGTCCGACATGGGCTCCAGCCTGCCACAAACACTTTCAATACTGGATACCCGTCCATCGACCCCAGACAAAACCTCCTCAAGTCTTTTGGCAAAGTCTTGGCTCTTCCCACAATCTTCCTCCAGTTTATCTAGTCTATTATACAGGTTATTCATTTGATTCTGATGGACGAGTGACTGGTTAAGGGTTTTGACGGAGTTGTCCAAATTTCTGACCTGCTCTACAAGAGAGTTCACGTCATCTCTTAAAATCTCGGTTTGCAAATCCATCTCAATTATATTCTGGCCGTTGGCGTCACCTGTTATTCTCGCTTGAGACTGTGTGCCTCCAATTACTTGTAGAGCTGCATTGATTTTGCTCTCCAGTGCTTTGGTTTGTGCCTCCTCTTCCTTTGCTCTCTCCCTCCGCAACTTTTCTTCCAGGCTGAGGCAACACTTTTCTGCACCCCTTTCCGCCATGGAAACCCTCACCTCTAGAGCATCTTCTCGAGTCTTCTGCTTCAGCACTGTTGCATTTACAGCACTAGCCAAGTTATTATGAGCATTTTTCAGGTTCTGGATCTTCGTTTGTAAGTCTGGGACCACCGACCCATAGGGGGCACCTGTTGAAATAAAGCTCCGTAGGTCCTGGATCTCTTGACGAAGGTCTGCCTCTTTGGAATCCAGAAGCTCTGCAAGACTTAGATAGGAGTTTTCTTGTTCTTCGCACTGTTCCTTAACTGACAGCACTTTGTAGTCACAAGCGTTCTTCAAATCAGCCATCTTAATGTCCATTCCTTCCATCAGCTCTGTACGTAGTGCTTCAACCTTTTGGTCAATGTAAGCCTGGCACGGGCACTCAGTCGTTGAGGCAGAAGAAGGGAGTGGAACTGTTGTATCGCCTTCTACCTCTGTTAGCTTATTCACATGTCCTTCAAGCTGCAAGAGCTTAGACTCCAGATCCTGGATAGAGTTGGTGTTTGTGCTGATTGTGTTGGAAAGATGGGTAACCTGATTCTGAAGCTCATCTGTGGCTGGAAAAAGTGGGATATCTGAGGGAAGCAGGATGCTCTCAGTGCCACCAGTTAGGGCACCCTGCGGCTGCCGCAAGTTACCGAGCAGGTTCAGAATGATCTTGCTTGCATCTTCTTGCAGGTCAAGGCGCAAGTTAGCATTGTTAGAGGTCATGGCCGACTGCAAGTCAAGCACTGTTTGAGAAAGACGCTGCACTTCCTCTTCTAACTCCTGAACTCGATGACTATCCTGATGACCCCTCAGTCTAGAATCTCCAGAATCTCCACCCTCAATCCAGGGTTGCTGGGGTTGTCCACTCTGCCCAGAATGTGTCCAAGGACGACCACCAGAGAAGATTTCTGGTCCTATTGGAGAAAACCCAATCACTAGGTAAACACAACTGGCTGAGCTAGCTTAAAATCATCAATTCATTGATTGTGATTCTGATGATTTCATAGCTTTCCAGAATCCTCTCTCATGTTTACCATTTAAAATACTTTACAAAGCTCTATATCTCTATAGATATATAGATGTCTTACCGAGGGCACTCGGCTGCTGCCCATGAATGGATGAAATCTCTGGTCGTGGTTCTTGAAGTATCTGAGGAGAGGATGGAACATCTTTGAGCTCCATGCAGTTGTGACCGCGGTAACCAGGGCAGCATCTCCACTCCAGCTCAGTCACCTGCTTGTAGCCAATTTTGTACATGGGCCTCATGTGAGTACGGTACCTGAAAGCACAAATATTAAAAGAGTAGTGATGCACCGACTATTGGGCAACCGACCATATTTAGCCAAAAAAAAAGGGTTCTGCCAAATTGGTGAACAAATTGTAACAAAGAAACAAGTAACAAAAGAAATCCACATTTTAAAGGCAACTTTTTATGACTATACGATTTTTAAAACATCAGTGCAGACATGGACAGTAAAATCAAAAACCTACTAAAACTATAATTAAAACTGATATAATGTAGTAGGTATAAAATGAATCAGATAAAATGCTGACGCACAATCTTTAATAATAATAAAATGTGTGTCAGATCCTGAGAGCTCCATTCTGTAGTTAAGTCAAAATTACTGAATAAACTCTATCCATCGATAAACAGAAACACAAAGATGTGTACAACACATTCCCTGATTTTTCCAGAACTTTTTTGGGTGTTTATATTTTTCCAAAACGTATCCAGACTTGGAAATTGCTACGTTCAAATTCCAGGACTTTTTTTTTTGTTTTTTTATGACCGTACAAACCCTGTAAAAAATATTCACTTTATAAATACAATAAAAACAACAATTATTTATTATAGGTGGTGAAAAAATGTAAGATATACTGCCCTATGTATACACCATTAGTCAAGCCATATCTAAAATGTGATTTCCTAAAAAAACACTTGTGCAGGCCAGAGACAGATATGCATTTAGATCAGCTGATGGTGTTAAATGTATTCTGTGTATGTTTAAGTGATCTATAAATTCAAACTTTCCAAAAATGAATGCTCTGCAGTTTATAATTACAAGCTGAAAGTGGGCCAAGAACACAAGAGTGAGCAACAGGCAAGCTAACTCTAGTGGGGAATCTAAAATGCAACTGATCTGCTGCGGCTGACCGCTCTATCTGCTGAGAAGTTCATGCTTCCTTACTCACAGTGTCCACAAGTACAAACATTTAAGAAGAAACAAAGTGTGGCATTATTACATGCCACATAATTTATTATGGTTTAATCCAACTGTGACGCACATCTGGAGAGCAGCTTGCAAGCTGTGGAGGGGGGCAGAGACCAGCGTGTTCATGTGGAAAAGAGTCAGAGAGCATGAGCTCATTCATACACACACACACACACACACATGTGAAGGAGTGGCACTTCCAGTATGAGAGTCAGAAGCCAACAGTAAAAACTCATAGGGGTAGAGTCATTATTGAATGTCTTACATTAGGGCTTCATATAAAAGTTTCCTGGTTCCTGGATCGCTTTAGCAACTCACTTAATTCAGGACCACACCCACAAAAAGTACTGAATCTGATGGACTAAGGGCACAGGGCTAGTGTTTTCTGGCTAGACCTGCAGCAATATAATAGACAAATTCTTTAAAAAAAGGGATCTATACAGTACTAGAAAAGGTTTTAAGTGCTATATACAGTGACTTGCAAATGTACTTAATACACCTTGAACTTTTCCAAATTTTTTCACCTACAACCACAAATTATATTGAGATTTTAAGTAACAGACCAACACAAAGTATAATAAAATAAAAAATTGATAAATGCGATGTGCCAAATGTATTTAGCTACTAAGTATATATCAATACATAGTAGCACCACCTGTAGCAACAGTTACAGCTGTAAGTCTTTTGGGATATTTTTCTACAAGCTTTGTAGATCCATCTAGAGACTTTTTGCTGAGATTTTTGCTCATTCTTCTTTGCAAAACAGCTCAAGCTCAGCCAGGTTGAATGGAGAGCATCTGTGAACAGCAGTTTTTAGATCTTGCCACAGAAACTCAATGGGCTTTAGGTGAAGACTTTGACTGGGCCAATTCTAACACATGAATATTCTGGAATTAAAATATTCCACTGTTTAGGGTCATTGACTTGCTGGAAGGTGAATCTCCTTCCCAGTCTCAAGTCTTTGCAGCTGTAATTGCAGGGAAAGGTGGTTCTATTACTAGCGCATCTAAAAAAAAAAATGAATATCATTAAAAAGTTACTTTATTTCAGTAATGTAGTAAAAAATGCGAAACTCAATATTATATGAAAAAGTTAAAGAGGTATAAATACTCTTGCAAAGTATTTTTTGGAGCCAAAACCAAACAATAAGAAACATTCAGCCAAATACGGAAAAACGAACTGTTTTTTTTGACAAGTTTTCATTCATTTAAACATTTTTAGGTCTCAGTTTTTTAAGTCACTCTGGTTGCAATTCGAAAAAAATATCAGTGTTGCTGAAAGGTGTTTTTTGGTGTTGCTATTTTGATTGATTATTTTGATTGCTGAATATTTGGTGCACCACTAGATAAAAGTTCTACTCACTTTAGTTCTGCATCTCAGGTTAAAAATATATGTATATATTAAGATAAGATAAGTCAAAAACAGTATTAAAATGTTCTGAGGCAAAAATCTTCCTTCCCCTCAATGTTTTTTACTACTAATTGACTGAGACTGAGATGCTTTTGACAATGCAGCACTGAGCTCCTACTGAGATTTGAACTAATGATCTCACGATTGATGAGCAGACAGTTAGACCACTGTGTTACCCTACAGCTGTTCTTTACATTATATTACAGTGTAATGCAACTGTCTAACTGCCTGCAAGTCAAGAGACAGGAATTCATCAGATCCAGTTCAATCAACTCCACAGCAGAAAGAAAGGCCAAACTCATGTCATGGGTTAAATCTTACACTAACAAGCTAATGGAAGTAAACAATGAACAAATCAGAAACTTACTTATTTTTTTTTTAGCTTAAGTTAAAAATATGAGCTAACTTAAATGATCTGGTCTCTGTTCTACATACAAACCCATAAAACAACTGCAATTACAATATTTGTTATGCAGACAAAGCTCATATATAGCAGCAAATGGCTATCCATTATGTTTCTTCTAGGGCTGGCCCGAATAGCGTTTTTTGAGCTCCGGATATTCGGCACTGATTCGAAGCGAATATTCGAATATTCGTTTTTAAAAAAAGAGGTAAAAAAAGAGGTAAAAAAAAAAAAAAGAAAATCACGGCCCCCTTAAGACATATTCACCCCGGATTTTTGGTGTTTTTATCCCGGATTTTTGTTTTTCACCCCATATTTTTTCTGTGTTTTTAGCCCAGATTTCTTTGTGTTTTCATCCCGGAATTTCTGCTGCCGCACACCGCGTCTTATCTGCTGCGTAAGAATAAATAAAGAAAATAAATGATGTAATTACTATTATTATTAGAAAAATAACAAACAAAAATAAACCCAAAATGTTGACAAAAATATAGTCTAACGAATAAAAAAAATAAGAAACGAAAAACTCCACAGGACCAAAGAAAATTACTAAGACATGTAATACTGAAAAAAAAACGGAAAAAACAAATACGCGTCTGGGGATAAAAATTAAACAAACCAAACCACACTCAAAGAAATAAATGTATATATAAACAAAACAAAAGAATGGACAAAAACAACAATCCGTTAAAAAAACTCATTTAAATCCATTAAAAAACTCATTTAAAACAATCACAGGCTTTTTGCGCAGAATAATAAAAGTTTCGGTTAGTTTCAGTTTCAAATCATGAAAACAGCTCACCAAAACCTCAACCTATCCTTTATATTTGACAATATTTGATTAACTTACAGGTCCTTACTTATTTTTATTTAACTGAACTGAGTTGTAAATTATTTATAGCCTCGCGCTGAATTCATCTCCCGCTGCGAAAGAGAGAGAGAGAGAGAGAGGCGCAGCGCATTTTGCCTGATTTTAATTAACAGTACATTTGTTGGCTTTAGTAAGTTTAATAACATTAATTTTAGTATACTTGTCAGATCTTATTTATAAAAACTTTTTTTAGAAGACAGAGGTTATTCTGCGCGCAATGCCGCGCCGCTGCGCCAAGCACCACTTTGCGTGCCTGACATTTCAGAGTGCTGGACGAGATTTTAATTCATGAATTAATATATTTAATATTTTAATAAATTTGCCCTGGTGATAAGAAACGAATGCTAACATATAGCTTTATATTTCTGTGTATTTCAAATGTTTTAAGTTTTATGTAATTGACGGGCAGCACCACGCGCCAGATTGACAATGTGCTTTATTTTTCAGATATAAAAGTGAAATTCAGTTAAATAATAGCAAAGTTAACTAAAATAAATTTATGTTCAGTCAAAGTTATTTTCTCTTTTAATTTTCCATTTCAAAACTCCAGCATTTGAGTGAGAATAAGCATCTGTTGAAATTTTTAAACAGCAGAATGCCTAGTTACAGTTATTTAGTCTGTGTACTAAACATAAATATAAATCCTTATAACTGACAGAAATAAATATAACTAATAATAATTTATAGTTACAGTGCAGATTTTTAAGTATATATATTTTTTCATAGTTGATTGCTGAAGGCTCTGGGTGTGGTTTATTTTTATGTGGTAAAGATGTGATGGTATGGAGTATTTTGGAGCGCAGGGTGAGCAATCGCGCTAAGCTTTTTTCCGCCGCCAAGATAGAAACACGCCAGAAATTTACCTCAACACACATTTCCAGACCACCACGCCCATCGGTGTTAATATATTCCAAAGTCCAACGCTATTTTAAGGACGCGTGCAAGGCCTAAAAATAGACTGTTGACGGGTGGCAAAGCGCCACGCTACACGCCTTGCGTGGGGTGTATGATAGGGCTCTTTGTCTGTATGCGCAAAGTTTAAAAAAAGTTCATTCAGCTGCTAAAGTAACGTGCAGTAACGGAGTGTCGAAAATGGTAACGGCGTTATAGTTACAGTCATAGTAATTAGTTAGATTACTCCTTACTGAAAAAAGTAACGGCGTAACGCCGTTTATTTTAACGCCATTACTCCCAACACTGTCGTCTGGATTAAACTCCCGCTCCAGCCAATAACAGTTCAGTTCTGTCCCGCACGCAAGATATTCTGACGGGACCCGCGAGAACAGAAGTGGTTAGAGTGAGGTGGAGCTCTGGAAAGTAGAAAAAAAACGAATATCCGAATACCAAAATTAAAAACCGAATACCTACTCAACGAACGAATATCCGAATACCCGAATATTCGGGTCCAGCCCTAGTTTCTTCCATAACAATTACAATAACAATGATTTTTAAGCACAATTTGATGCACATCCTTAAAATATACAGCTCTGAAAAAAATAAGACACCACTTAAAAACGATTAGTTTCTTTGATTTTACCAAATTGAAAACCTTTGGAATATAATGAAGAGGAAGATGGGTGATAACAAGCCATCAAACCAAGCTGAACTGCTTGAATGCACCAGAAGTGGCATAAAGTTATTCAAAAGCAGTGTGTAAGACTGGTGGAGGAGAACATGCCAAGATGCATGAAAACTGTGATTAAAACAGTTTTTTAAAACAGATTAAAAAGGGTTATTCCACCAAATATTGATTTCTGAAATCTATTGAACTTGCATGAATGCTTTAAATGTAAATATTTTCATTTTAAATTTGGGAGAAATGTTGTCTGTAGTTTATAGAATAATATAAAAATGTTCATTTTACTCAAACATATACCTATAAATAGCAAGATCTTAGAAACTGATTCAGAAACTATAGCAGTCTCTTAATTATTTCCAGCTGTGTGTGTAATAAAAAAGTGGTTCAAGATATTCTAATTCTAAAACAGTTAACACAATGCACCTAAAATGACACACTGTGGTACATTAATTTAACATAAAAAACATCTATCTTACATTAATAAAAAAAATCACTTACAGTATATACAGTACACTTCAAAGGTTTGAACACAAATTTATAATACATTAAATAAATAAGTAAAGAAAAATATTAAATGAGAAGAATGAGAAGTGTCAAAACTTTTGACTGGCACTGTGTTTCACTCTATTATGATAACCAGCATGTTTTTTAGGTATGAACACAACAGATCATTTTGCAGACCCCGTCCCTGAAAAAACTTGAGTTCATTTTGAGGACCACTGCTTTGCCACATTCCTCACACCCCACACATATCTAGAGTGTCCCCTTAGCATTGCAACAGTCATAAATAAGCTGGCTTCTAGACAGACATTCACAATCCGCCAATCACAGCGTCATCAAGGAGACTTATAGCCTGACCTGTTCCTGCCCCTGGAGGAGCCTCCTGCTGATCTAACCCAATCTTATCTTTAGGTCATTTCCCACATGATGGAATCTGTGATTTGTGGTCATATAGATGCAGGGGGTTAAGAGATGTGTTTTATGACCCCTGTTTTGTGAGTGTGAGCATGTGTGTGTTTGTAAGAAAGAGAGAGAGAGAGAGAGAGAGAGACAAAGAGAAAAAGAAAGTTCAGAATGAGCTTCTTCCCACAGATTATTCAGAACCTCAACCAGAACAATAATTATGGACATGTAAACTGCAAAAAAACATTCAACAATTAACTATATATCTTATATGATTGTTTATTAACTACTTATTACTTTCTGTTCAAACTGCACAGTAATAATTACAATTTACATACATGCCGTTTCTACTATTGCGTTTAACAAAGCTGGAGAACTTATGCAGAACATTTGTAGTTTCTGCACATTTATAGGTCTTTACTTTTACAGTCTTAAAACCCACCACAAAGGTTTGGATAAAAAATGGGAGACATTCACTGGCAAACCTTTGTATTACCATATTTTTCAGATTTTTTACAAAAATCGTCAGTGCGCCTTATTTTTTTACCTGTCAGGTTGTAAGACGCAGTAAAACCACTCTGCTGAAGTACAGCGTTATAAGGAAGTTTCTGTTTAGTTCTCTAGCAGTATTAGCATTACCCGCTAAGCACTAGCCATTCAGCCGTTTAGAGGTGAATATTATCTGCCTATAGTCTGTGTGTTTACTGTGTTAAAACAAGCTACGTGGGACTGCTAGCTAATATCGCCCTGGTTTACCAGAACACTCAGGGTTCCTCAGTGTAGTGCTGTCAGGCGGCATTATTAATTAGCTGCTAATGCTAATGCTCCAGTCTTAGTGGACATTATAAGGGAAACATGGCGACATCCCTGTTCCTATAAGGGCCACTTATAATGTGCCTTATAATCTGGTGCACCTTGTGTATGAAAATAGACCAGAAAGTAGATGTTTAATGACAGATAATCCAGTGTGCTTTATAATGTAAATAGAAATAGTAATGGAAATAGGGTAAAAGTATTTTTGGGGTTATTATTTCACTCAGTGGTCCAACCACGTAATAGTTTCCATATTCCACACCTTACTTTATCATTACCATATTATAATATTAGGTGAGAAACTGTTTACAATAGTCAACCAGAACAAAAAAGGAGTGTGCTCTTTATATTGAAAGGTAAAATAACATCATACCTGGATAAACTTGGGGCACAAATTTAGTGTAAGCAGAAGCTAAAACATACTGAAGTTTGAATATGACATCTTATCGAAAGCTTTAAATAATGGTGTTTCTCTATCTTAGTCATGGTGCCCTCCTGTACTGAATATTTTTCGTGGAGTCCCTGCTTTATTACACTCCCTTCAATTTTTAAAGGGCTTGTTAATAAACAGATGATCTGAATAAGGTGTGTTAAGAGCAAGAAGAGCAATAAATGTGCAGCATATGGAGGTGCCAGGAATAGAATTGGCCATGTATAATGTTTAGAAAGTCTGAAGAACACTTACAGAACATTTGCAGTTTCCTCACATTTAAGGGTCTTTACCTTTGGACTGTCATCTTAAAAAACACACCACAAATGTTTGGACCACAATTTGGAGAGATTCCAGAGCAAAGCTTTAAATTAAAATGGATTTTAAATTAAAATTACTTTATCACACTACATGCAACTCTGAAAGGGCTTGTTAAAGGAGAACTCCGATGTGAAACTGACTTTTGGTGTAGTAAAACATGATAAAGAGTACTAACTTTTGTTGTACACACCTCTGTTCCCCTGCAGCTTTCCGAGATCCAGTAATTTTATTCCGATTGTGCAAACACCCTTTAGACTGTGTGATATGGGGCATATTCTTTCCCCTGCAGATAAATCGCTTTTTACAATGATATTCAGGCTCAAAGTAGCTCCACACCTCATTGCTAGAATCCAGAGAGCCCTGACATTTAAACCAAGGCTTTAAAAGTGCATACAAAGCTTATTAAAGACCACTCTTTACAACCCGTAGTGTTAGCTAAATCTCCGGGCAACGCCATCTTTAAGTAAAATCATGATCAGTAGAGTCACAAGCACGTAATGTTGCAATGTTGCAGCCTGGAAAGGCACAAACGTGAACCATTCTGTTTTGTTAATAGGCTTCTTGTTCACGTTTAAAGTTCTAAATGCCTTGTTTTAAATGTCAGGGCTCTCCTACGAATGAAGTGTGGAGCTACTTTGAGCTTTGGTAACGGTGTAAAAAGCAATGTATCTGCAAGGGCAAAAATATGCCCCATATCACCCAGTCTCAAGGGTTTTTAAACAGAATAAAATTACTGGATCTAGGAAAGCTGAGTGAGAGCGGAGGTGGGCTATTCAACAAATGTTAGTACTCTTTATCATGTTTTACTACACCAAAACTCAATTTTACACCGGAGTTCTCCTTTAATAAACTGATGAGTTGAATCAAGACCAGGATTGAGAAAGACTAATATAGGGAATGTTTTCTTGGCAAACTCTGAGCCTGTTAATACCAATCAATTATTATTCGAATGCCACAGCCTATTTGAACATTGCTGCTGACCATTTGCAACTAATCAAACCCTGGATAAACAAACACACATTGTGTTTTGTACAGATGTCTTCAAGCACTGTTTTGTTCCCATATCGCCCACCCTTACTTCCCACAGAATACTTCTCTAAAGCTGCCAATACCCAGAGTGACACATTTCTGGACTGAACCTCATCCCTCTCTGGTATAATACAGCCAGATTTCTGCCCTGTTGCCCTATAAAATGAGTTTCTCCACCCTTCCCAGTATTTGTGGGGAAACTTACATGAGGCTCTGTGCGCAGTGGGGTTGATGTGGGGGACAGGGGGCAACACTCTCGGTGTCCAGCACAGCGCAGGTCACGTTCCTGTGCACCACGAACGCACACCAGTTCCTTCCAGAGAGAGATTTCGTAACATGCAAGAGAACAGTACATCATTATTACAATGTGCATTCCTTTACAACACCTTGAAAATTTTAAATACAGTCTACAAACATTTGGTGACTTCAATATCTTGTAATCTTAAAGGCAGGTTTACACTGTTTACATTGTCTACACACTCGCACATTCCAATAAACAGCTATGATTTATTATTGGAAAAAAACAACAAGCATGACATGTGCCAAACCAGCATGAAAACAAATCATAAATAGATCTCTACTCTCCCACATTAAGGGAACCCTGCTTTTACTCTGCCCCAATCTGATTTAATACTTTATAATTAACTGTCCATATTACATAAATGTGCAATAGTGCAAACACATAAATCTAAATGTTATAGAGGGCTTTCGGAGAACATATTCATTTTGGGCCAGAGCAATTATACATCCTAAATAGAGTGTCTTTCACTCTAAGGAAAACCTACAGTTCTATAAAAAATTAAGAGACCACTTCAATTTCTGAATCAGCTTCTCTGATTTTGCTATAGGTATGTGTTTGACTAAAATGAACATTGTTGTTTTATTCTATAAACTACAGAAAACATTTCTCCCAAATTCTAAATAAAATTGTCACTTAGAGCATTTATTTGCAGAAAATGAGAAATGGCTGAAATAAAAAAAACATATGCAGAGCTTTCAGTCCTCAAATAATGCAAAGAAAACAAGTCCATTTTCATAAAGCTTTAAGAGTTCAGAAATCAATATTTAGTAGAATAATAAACCGGTTTTTAATCACAGTTTTCATGCATCTTGGCATGTTCTCTTCCACCAGTCTTACAAACTGCTTTTGGATAACTTTATACCACTCCTAGTGCAAAAATTCAAGCAGTTCAGCTTTTTCCCCCAGAACTGTACATCTAGTCTGGCCCAGACTGGTTTAATACTTCAAAATAAATTGGCAACACTGTATATGCAACAACAGTGCACATATAAATACAAAGTCGAGGCTCTAGAAGGGTTTTGTAGACCCTGTTAAAATTTAAGCCAAGAAAAATTAGTACTTCAGAACTGTTGACATTGTTAATGTTGAGCCAGGAAAAGTAAAGAGTGCACTTTACTCATACTGAAAAAAAAAAAAAAACTTGTCTGAGCCAAGCTGATTCAAACACAGTTAACTGGAAATGTGTTCTTTAAAGAGTGCACATAAATCAATAAATTAAACATTCAGATGGATTTTTTTAATTTTGAAGATGCAAATCCTGATTTTTGTACAAGGCCATCAACAACAGGTCAGCGTTCCCATTCTCATCCATAAATTAACATTTACTTTGTCCAATCACAAACCACACGAAACTGCAAAGAAACAATTCTAAAACAAAACATCCTAAAAAGTAACACTTGGATTTAGTCCAAACTTTATTGGATCTACAGCGCTGGAAAAAAATAAGAAACCACATAAAAATGATGAATTTCTTTGATATTTCCAAATTGAAAACCTCTGGAATATAATCAGGAGGAAGATGGATGATCACAAGCCATCAAGCAGTTGAACTGCTTGAATTTTTGCACCAGGAGTGGCATAAAGTTATGCAAAAGCAGTGTGTAAGACTGGTGGAGGAGAACATGCCAAGATGCATGAAAACTGTGATTAAAAACCAGGGTTATTCCACCGAATATTAATTTCTGAACTTTAAAAGATTTATGATTAGAAACTTGTTTTCTTTACATTATTTGAGGTCTAAAATGCTAAATGCTCTAAATGATAATATTTGTATTTGGAGAAATGTTGTCTGTGGTTTATAAAATAAAACAACAATGTTTATTTTACTCAAACATATACCTAACTAGCAAAATCAGAGAAACTGAAGTAGTCTCTTATTTTTTCCAGAGCTGTATATCTATAAATCTGAGAATGAATCAAGCTTTTTTCTTCAGTCTTCTTTACTGAAACTAAAAAGGAGTGGGACTAGTTGATCACCACTTTAATATTTAGTTACTCTAGAACCTACATAAATAACTATCCTCAAATATCTCCTATTGGCTTACAATCAAACATCTTTTAAATGTTGTTATTTGAAACACAGAACTCTGGATCTTCACATTTTGGTAAATATTTTATTATACCCTTTCATTGGACAATACTGAAGATATGACACTTTGATACAGTGTGAAGTAGTCAGTCAGTGTACAGCTTGTATAACCTTGAACTTTCTGGAAGGTTCTGTATTATTAATCTTTACCCATTTTTAAAAATAATGTCTAAATATATTATTATTTACAACATTTTTTAAGCTTTAAAATGTAGTGGCATTAAAGCAGCACTAGGTGGGATTTCCTTGATTTTTTGATATTTTAAAGAAGTAAAATTACAGCTTGAAACTGCAACGCTTCATTGAGGTGTAATAGGAGGTATAGCAGTGCTCTCGTGTCTGTGCCGGAGCTCCTCTGAGCTCAAACCAGACTCTGTAAGTTTTCTGAGGCGGTCGCGACCAACGCTCGCGAGAACTGCGGCCTGCTTTCCGACCTTTAGTTCTAACAGTTCTACAAGGACTACTGGTTCATTCTTTACAAACTAACATACAGACACTCTGGCAGAAGCTGGAAAGAGAATGAATATGTCTGTGAAAGCCAGAAAACGAGAAAGAGAAACTAATCCGCCTGAAACATTTATTACACTCTACAACTGTAGGGGGGGGCCCCACGACAACAAAATCTCAATCCTACCTAGTGGAGCTTTAAAACAAGTGTCAATTAATAATTGAGGTATTAACCATTTAACTGTAGCAAGCATTGTTGTTTTTGACACATTTTACAGTCACATACAAAATGTTTCTTGAAGAATCTTACTTGAAGGTTCCTTATTATTCCTTATAACACATTTATTAACTAATGTCTCAATTCATTATTTTTTACAACATTTTTAAGCATTACATTTCAGTGTCATTAAAAGTTGATGGCAATAAATAATTAAGTAATTAATGTAATTACTGTGGTAAGCATTGTTATTTGTGACCCATATTGTGATGTGTTACCAAAATGTTTTTGAAGCACCTTGAACTTTCTGGAAGGTTCTTTAAATCACCTTAAGGGGTTCACTGTAACTGCTTCACTCCTATACTTTTATCAGTGATAGCCTACTCCTACTCACAGTGAATGGGAGGGTTAACTCCCACACTGTTGTACAAGCAGGTAGCAGCTACAACAGTCATAATAATATAATATATGTTAATATATATGATGTTTCAGCAGTTTTATATAACTACTCAGGATGGAAGTTGTGTAATTTGGACAGAAGTGCTTCATTAGCCTCTGCTAAATCACTTCTTTCTATGTTGCACAAATTTCATTCATGCGTTCAGTAGAGAAACAGAGAGAGAGAGAGAGAGAGAGAGAGAGAGAGAGAGAGAGAGAGAGAGAGAAAGAGAGAGATACACAGACAGCATACCTGTCAAGTCTCCCGTTTTGGCCGGGAAACTACCGTATTTTACTCCTCTTTCCCGCCGTCCTCCTGTATTAGTATTTTCCCGTAAATTTCCCGTATTTTATTAAAATAATAAAATATATATTATTGAGGAGACAGGGCACTTAAAAATACTCGTCTCCGAAATAAAACACACAGATTAAACCTTAAAAAAAAATAAAAAATACAGCTTGTGAGAGGACCGAAATTATCTGAACTCAACTGATCAGGGGTGGAGTGATCAAAAGAAAGAAGTATTAATTAAAAATGATTAATTGTGTAGGCCCCTTAGGACTATTTTTTACTGATGGAATATATCTGGTCCATGTCCTTTTAGTAAAAGCTCATGATACTATTTTTAGGTCACCAACAGTCATTTTGCAGAATTTGTGCACCCTTTGTTCAATTTTAAATCCATTAAATAAATAAAAAATATATCATATAAAAGAGTGCATTTATGCCAAAAAAGACATTAAATCTTAATTCTTTTTTAATATCTAGAAAAGGGTTTTTAATTTGGCTGTATTAAAAGAATGACATATGTAGGAATGTCCACAACATTTCAGATTCTGATAATCTAATTGTAGTGTGTAGGTGGTTTACATGTGTCTTAAAATGGAAGGGATACTGAACCTTCGTTGGGCTGGTGGGACGGCTTTAAGCGGACAGAGGAAAATATCCCTTATTTTTAAATCTAAAACTTGACAGGTATGAGACAGGCAGAGCAGATAGACAGAGAAAAAGGGAGAGAGAGAGAAAGATAGATAGAAAGAGAGAGACAGAAAGAGAGAGAGACAGAAAGAGAGAGAAAGAGACAGAAAGAGAGACAGAGAGAGATACACAGACAGAAGGAGCAAGAGAGAGACAGACAGAAAGAGAGAGAGAGACAGAGAGAGAGATACACAGACAGAAAGAGAGAGAGAGAGAGAGCTACACAGACAGAAAGAGCAAGAGAGACAGAGAGAGAAAGAAAGAGACAGAGAAAAAGAGAGAGATAGAAGGAGAGAGACAGAAAGAGAGAAAGAGACAGACAGACAGAAAGAGAGAGGTACAGAATGAGAAAGACAGAAAGAGAGACATAAAGAGTGACAGAGAGACAGAAAGAGGGAGATACAAATAGACAGAAAGGGAGATACAGATTATATATATATAATGTTATATAAATGTTTTTTTATATAATTAATTACATTGTTTACTTAAATGTGTGTTCAAACTTACCTGTACAGTTATCGTATGCGCTATTATGTTAGGAAAATGTTAAATACAAATGTGAATATTTATTATGCTAATAAATCAACTTTGAATTGAATATTGAGAAAGAAAGAGAGAGAAACAGACAGAGAGAGAAAGATAGACGGACTCACTTGTTCCTCTGCTGGTGAGGGTTGCTGGAGTATGGAGATCCCTGGAATAAACTGAATCTGGACGGAGTTCCGTGAACCAGAGGAACCATCATTAGCATCACCATCAGCATTAGCATTAGCAGCAGCCCCCGGTCCCCACAGCACACACACTTCATCTCACCCTGCAGACACACACACCACAGACACAGCACAGCACAGCGCAGACAGAGAACACACACTCAGCACCACAGGCTCTGGAGCTGCTCAGGCTTCTGAGGGTCCTGACTGTGAGAAACACAGATGGGCTTAAAGCCCCTCCCCTTGAGTTAATTACCCCACTGGGACTGTTTCCTCTCAGCATCAGCCCCCACCTACCTCCTCCTCTCAGCTTCTATAACTTTTAATGGTGTAATTACATACATGACAGTATGACTGATACTCTGTGTTTAAATTCAACCAAACTGTTGTAATTTTAGTTCAATTTGAGGAGAAAAAAACTAAACAAAACAAATGACAGCTTTACTTCAAATACAGTACTTATATCAGGCCCACAAACATCCTGCCATATTTAGTTTGTTTTCCCCTTTTACCTCTAAAGACTAAAACTAGCAGTAGCCCACATACTCTATAGTGAATACACTACGTTAAAGGAGAACACCAGTGTGAAATGGAATTGGGTTGTAGTAAAACATGATAACAAGTACAAACTTTAGTCAAATAGGCCACCTCTGCTCACCCACAGCATTTCTAAATACAGTGCTTGCGTAGATCTCCCCTTGCCTTGAAGTTGCAACGCGACTGGGTGCCTATTTCCAGTCATGCAAGACCAAATACTGGAAACCAAACGTTGGATTACCATTTTAGAAACAAATTTTAAATCACTAATAAAATCTGATTAAAAAAAACTTGTGCCTTCCTCCAAAGCAAGGGGAGGGATCCCCACTTGCACACTGGCTCTCCTAGGCACTCCGCAAAACCAGCAAGCTGATTGGCTGTTTCTCCAGAAAAGCAAAACTTGATCCTTGAATTGGCACCATGATTGGCGTTAAGAGATTTCACATTAACACAGCAGGCAGTAGCCTGTCTCCTCATTAATAATACAGCTGAGCTGAGCAAAACAATTCAGAACTACTGGATAATCATTCGGGGCTGTAGCCCCAGAAACCCAAGCCAGGCGATGCCCCTGGCGTATAGCATTTCCCATGCAAAGAAATCATTAATAACAAACTCAAAGTAGATCCACACTTCACTGGTAGAATTCTGAGGGCCCTGACATTTAAAATGAGGCACTGAGAACTTGATAGTGCACAGATAGTTTATTAAAAAACATGTTTATACACACAGTATCTTCAGCTAGTTCTCTGCACAGTGACACTATGTGTACTGATGAGCAGGTACAAATAGGTAGGATAGAGAAACAGATTGCTAAATATTCTAGAGATATTTTCTGCAACACCTGGAAATTATGCACCTCAAAGAACAGTGAATAAACAGGACAAATGAAAGGATGTTTGTTCCAAGGAAACAGTCTTCTATGGTTGTGAACAAAAGTTTTTTTTAGCATTATATAGAACCCTTTGTCCTTGCTAGTGTGTACTTAACCTCCTAGTACCTGGTGTCCACATGTTTGAATCCCATTTTGCTCTACAAGGGCCTGGTGTCCTCTTATGAGGCCATTATACTGTCACCTAGTGGTTGCAGTATAATAGTTTATCATGTTACAGTTTTGATTTTGTTTAGAAATTTAAATGAACAGTAAATACAGTAAATGTTTGTTTTTTATTTGTTATGTCTTTGTGTTAAAGCAGCCCTTCAAATAAGCCATATTGCGTAAAAGGGCACAATTGTTGTTTCTACTTTTGTTTTGCTGCTGTGTTCACATCATTTTTAATAGCGACTGTGTTCGAAATATAAAACTGAAGTCCTCATATGTGGACATTATTTTTCTCAAAAACTACAGCATGTAAAAAGAGAATTCTTTGTTTTTACACTAATCAGATGCCAATCAGCCCAAACAGCAATGAGAAAAAAAAGACATGCCATGCAAAAAAATCCATCCCGACCCGGCCCAAGCCCGTGCACATTCTGCCCGAGCCGACCCAACCCATAAACTGTCATTATGAGCCCAAACTCGAATTAAGTATTAAAACAGAGCTTTTTAAAATCATTTTCGGGCTGTTTGAATGAGCAAAATCCGTTCAGAATTATGTTAATTAACACTGCAGCACTGAAGAAGCAAAGACCTGTTATTTAAGAAAAAGGTTTATTTAGAACCAATCTCTCAGTCTACTCTAATATAATAAAGAATGTCTAAGAAAATAAAGTAAGCAGACACGCGTGTTGTTACTATCCACAAGGGCTATCGCAATATCGCGCTATTGATGAGAAAATCGCAGTGTATGGGATTTAACCACCGCAACCGCGATAATTGGGGTGCCGAAGGCTAGGTTGTACCGGTAGCTATGCCGACATGGTAAAATCAGGACACGGTACCATTTAACTGTAACACTAGAGCATTAATAAGCAGCAAGTTATAAATGTAAATAACGTTAACTGATAAGAATCCCAGCAGCTCTGTAACAGGTCATGATCTTATTTAACTGGCCGCCCAGACAGTTACCTTCCTTTTTCTACTTATTATTACAACTTTAATCTTGAATATATTGCTGTGTTCTGTGTTCACGCGAAGGAGAGTCAGATTCTGCCCGGGAGTCAAAATTCGGCACACCTGTTATTTAAATTAAATTAAATTAAATAATTTCTCTCAAATTATTTTCAAATCCTGAAACCTGAGTCTGTGCAGTAGAGATCAGAGGAGGGAGAAAGACTGTGGAGAGGCCGCCTACTCATATAACCCCGCCCCTGAGGGCTGCCTCCACAGAGCTATACACACAGTCTATGGTCCCGGCCATACAGTCATTGGTCCCACCCCGGCCGTAGTGTTCAAAGCGTGTGAAATAAGTATTCATAATATAGCTCTAAAATGAAGAAATGTTGCGTCATACCGCATATAAGTTAAACCGGAGGGGAAATTATTACACCACTTCACTTGCCATTTGGCCAAAGTTAGCTTACCTGATGTAATTTTGTTGCATTGTAGTCGTTTTTTCCCCACCTCCAGAGTACATCTAGATCCTCCCTTTAGACTGTGCTGGAGGGTTCGTATTTTTCACATTTGAATGTTTCAACTATTTAAAATATAGTAACAACCACAATATTCCTCAATTGCAAATACGACAGCTCTCATAAATTTAAAACCAGAAGAACAGAGCAGAAAGCGGGTCACGGGCCATTAGTTGAAATGGACAGCAGCTGCCTTTGTAAATCATGGAGAAACATCAGTTATGAAGTGTGATCATCACGGGCCAGAGAAATATGTCCTTCCAGAATTCATCATACCAGCTGGGTTCTTACTGAATGAACAGAATGTATAGAGCTGGACTGATTTTACTGTACGCAGTTAGAGCCAAAATGAGCCAAAATAAGCAAGCCAGACATTTTCAGATAGCAAATACTCATCTGGTTGACAATAGTAGTGTGTATCATGTTGCAAAGAAACTACAGACTACCGAGGGGTTTAATTAACTTTTTCTTCTGCGTTTATATATATATACAGGTGCTGGTCAACGAATTAGAATAATTTGAAATAGTGCAATCATGAAATTCTTTGAATGCATTTTTTGTGCAGAAAGCAAATCAGGTGTTCACCGCACCTGTCCTACTCGTTAGACTAATCACAGAACTCGTTACCTGGAAAAAAATTTGCTCAGCTGAGCTTTCCAACAGGCCCATTTAGGCCATTTAACTGTGACACTGTTGTTTTATTGAATTAGAATAATGGAGAAACCGTTTCATTGAATTAGAATAAATGCTCGAATTTTTGTTTTCTGTGAAGAGTGTTCACTGTGCAGTATAAAGTCAGGGTTGAGTAGAATTTCTAAGTTGTAAAATCAATCATGGGTAAGCAGCGCGACCTCTCAACCGGAATAGTGGCTCAAATTCAAGCCCTTCGCCAACAAGGCTTGACCCAAACTAAAATTGCTGAGCAGCTCGGCATCAGCCAGTCTTCCGTCTGCAAAGCTCTCAAGAAAAACTGCAGCAAGCGCACCAACTGTTCCGGCGTCCGAAAAACTTCTGCTCGCGTCAACAAGCAGCTGAGAAAGATCGCAGTCAGCAACTGGTTCAAGTCCACTTCCGAGCTCACCGACTTGTGGAACAAGCAGACCGGCGCTGACGTCTCCAGATCAACCACTTACCGTCGTCTGCGCGAACTCGGCTTCAAATCTCGCGTTCCAGCAGTAAAACCGATGCTGAACAAGAAACAAATGGAGAAACGGCTGAAGTGGGCCAAAGAACACGGCGAGTGGACTGCTGAAGACTGGCAGAAAGTGGTCTTCAGTGACGAATCACGCTTCTGCATCTCCTTCGGTGACCAAGGTCCTTGTGTCTGGCGTCGTGGTGGCGAAACCTACAACCACGAGTGCGTGAAAAGATCCGTCAAGTTTCCCCAGAGCATTATGGTATGGGGATGAATGTCCGCTCGAGGTGTAGGGAAACTCTGCTTCCTCAAGAAGACTGTCAATGCTGCCGTATATCAAGATGTTCTGGAAACGTTCCTGATTCCGACTGTTGAGGAACAGTTCGGCGAAGAAGACTTCATATTTCAACAGGATCTTGCACCGGCTCATGCGGCAAAGTCGACCAAAGATTGGTTCACTAAAAAACAGCTTGAAGTTTTGGCATGGCCGGCCAACTCGCCTGACCTCAATGTCATTGAAAACCTTTGGGCCATCGTCAAGCGGAAAATTCGCAACAGAAAGCCTACTACGCTGGACCAACTGAAGCAGAACATCGCCACTGCCTGGGAAGCTGTGAGTGCGGAAACTTGCGACAAGCTGGTCAAATCGATGCCGCGGAGACTTCAGGCAGTCATACAAGCCAAGGGGGCAGCCACAAAATACTGAGAAAGTGATGATTGTAATTATAATAAAAATTATTCTAATTCAATGAAACAGTTTCTCCATTATTCTAATTCAATAAAACAACAGTGTCACAGTTAAATGGCATAAATGGGCCTTTTGGAAAGCTCAGCTGAGCAATTTTTTTTCCAGGTAACGAGTTCTCTGATTAGTCTAACGAGTAGGACAGGTGCGGTGAACACCTGATTTGCTTTCTGCACAAAAAAAGCATTCAAAGAATTTCATGATTGCACTATTTCAGATTATTCTAATTCGTTGACCAGCACCTGTATATATATATATATATATATGTTAGGAGAAAATATTTGCTAGTAACATCTGACTTCTGTTTTGAGTGTTACAGAGAAAAACTTATGACTTCCAGAAAGCCTGTATTGATGACAGTTATGCCTTTGTTCACAGTTATGGCCTTGTTTTACTTCAAGCAAATATATGTTTTTAATATTGGACGACTTGCTGCGGCGTATTCAAATATTACCAGCCTTCCATTTTTTTAAAGAGTAATTTTTGGTTTACACAGAGCATGAGTCTACTAGCCCTGTATGGAATGACAGTACCTCACCAAGAGACGTAAAAACACCACAAAGAAAGAAGAAACCTTGAGGTTTATTCAGAAATGTCAACCAACTGCCTGTGTAGTTTACTATTCCAGTCATGAAATTACAGTGGCTTGCAAAAAGGTTCATACCCCTTAAACTTTTTCATGTTTTGTCACTTTACAACCACAAACTTGAATGTATTTTATTGAGATTTTAAGTGATAGACCAAAACAGCCCTGTTTACTCTGAAATCCCTAAATAAAATGCAGTGCAATCATTTAAATGGGTAATAGAGTCAACTATGTGTAATTTAGTCTCAGTATTAATACACCTGTTCTGTGAAGGGCTCAGAGGTTTGTTAGAGAACACTAGTGAACAAAGGAACCAAGGAACTCACCAGACAGGTCAGAGATAAAGCTGTGGAGAAGTTTAAACAGGGTTAAGTTATTATAAAAACATATCCCAAGCTTTAAGCATCCCAAGGAGCACTGTTCAATCAATTATCCAAAAACAGAAAACGTATTCTACAACTGCAAACCTACCAATACATGGTCGTTCACTCAAATTGACAGATCATGCAAGGAGAGCACTGGTTAGAGATCAGCCAAGAGGCCCATGGTCACTCTGGAGGGACTGCAGAAATCCACAGTTCAGGTGTGAGAATCTCTGGTCTTTGTGGAAGAGTTGCAAGAAGAAAACCGTTGTTGAAAGAAAGACATAAGAAGTGCCGTTTGCAGTTTGCCACAAGTCATGTAGGGGATACAGCAAATATGTGGAAGAAGGTGCTATAGTCACTGTGAAACATGGTGGTGGCAGCATCATGCTGTGGTGATGCTTTTCTTCAGCAGGGACAGGGAAGCTGGTCAGAGTTGATGTGAAGATGGATGGAGCTAAAAACAGGGCAATCCTGAAAGGAAACCTGTTGGATTCTGCAAAAGACTTGAGACTGGAAAGGAGATTTACTTTCCAGCAAGACAATGACTCTAAACATACAGCCAGAGATACAGTGGAATGATTTAGATAAAAAAATAATCATGTGTTAGAATGACCCAGTGAGTGTTCTGACCTAAATCCCATTGAGCTTCTGTGGCAAGACATGAAATTTACTAATCACAGACGCTCTCCATCCAAGCTGAATGAGCTTGAGCTATTTTATAAAGAAGAATGTGCAAAAATCTTAAGTCTCTAGATGAGCAAAGCTGGTAGAGACAAACCTCAAAAGACTTGCAGCTGTAATTGCAGCAAATGGTGCCTCTATTATGTATCTACTATGTAATATAGGGAGGCTGAATAAAATTGCATTTTTGACTTTTTTTTTTGTTGAAACCAGAACCTGAGGCTGATTATGAAAGCACACACAAACACATAAAGCAGATATAAGAAAAATCTTATTCAGAGATAAAAAAGCTGCAAAATAACAATTATATATTCAAATGATAAAAAGAGAGTGCTGTAAAATAACAATTATATATTTGAAGAATAAAAAGACAGTGCTGTAAGATAACAAATATATATTTAAAAAATAAAAAACAGTGCTGTGAGATAACAATTATAGAAAACAAACACATTATATTTTTTAACAGAAACATAGAAATCACATTCTGGACATAGTCCATAACTTTTGAGCTGCCTTTTCTATTAAATACAAACAGAAAATGTTTTACGTTAGAAATCTGTGATAATAGTTATCTTTATAAAAGGCAAGCAATAATAAAAAATAAAATAAAAAAGCTAGAAATTAAGCAACTACTGTATGTAGTATTAGTGGGACAGAAAATCCTCACAGTCTTTTAAAAAATTGGTGATCCCTTTTTAACATACAAGAAAAAAAGTCTTTTGTTCCAAAATCCAAACAAGAAGTTTTTTTTGCAGCTGTTCAGATAAACACTTCATAGAGATGATTTTGCAGGCTGGTCTGAGACGATTGTCTAAGAATCTGTAAAAAGAAAACAGATAGAAAATCGTTAACGGAAAAAATAAATGGAAGTTATCTCTACATTTTTTAAATACACAAGCTAATGGAGAATTAGAGCTTCTTTGATGTGCTAATTTTAGTTTGGTGGACTGTGCAATTATTTACTTATTAGCAAAAGTAATTATTCCCTTTCCCCCGAGGTAAGGAATTTGCTGAGGGCAACTGTTCCCATTGCTCTCAGTATCTTCAGCAGTAGCTGTTTTGCTCCAAACACCACAAGTCTGAAGGTCTGAAGGGGTTTCTGTGCTCTTATCTTCCTGATCTGATAGTTCTGATCTCTGTGTGCTAAACCAACTTTGTTCAGGGCTGGATAAAAGAGGAACAGCTACTCATTTAATGCCCTCTGAGCTAACTCACTAAACTCTAAAATTACCTGTAAATGTTTTTGCATTTTGCTTTGTCAGAAAGACTATAGGAATGATATATGAAGTACTTAAGTTATTGTTTAATTTTTTTACCTATATTTTTTGCCCTGTGAGGCAAACTAGTTTACAAGGCGCACTTTTAATGAATGCATATTTTCTGGTCTATTTTTTACATTTTTACATAAAGCGCACTGGATTTTAGGGCACATTTTTTGACAATAGTAAAAAAAGAGGGGTGTCGCCATGTTTTCCTTCTAATTCAGCAGGTGGTGTAACTAAGTTAAGTAAAGCTAAGCTAAGTAAACAAAACTGTAATTCTTAAAAAACAAATTAAAATGAGTCAAATGAGTGCTGGATGTTAATCTACACAGATTTCTCTCCCGAAAACTGTTTATTTGGGTGAGTAAAACACTTCCATTTATTTACAGTAATTTACAGATTTCCAAATTTCCACTAAAACTGGGTGTAGCAGCATTAGCATTAGCGACTAACAGCTAGCGTTACTAAATCTCACCCGACAGAGCTACACTGAGGAACCCTAAGTGTTCAGGTAAGTCAGGGCAATTTTAGCTAGTGGTTTGTCCCACATAGCTTGTTTTAGCACGGGAATAATGCAGGCTACAGGTCGATAATACTCGCCTCTGAAAGGCAAAAGAGCTAGCTCTTAGCACGGTTAGCAGCTAAAGCTAATACTGCTGCAGCAGTGCTAGCCGGGGTTAGCAGCAGGCTACAGGCCAATAATACAATAATACTGTAAAAGAGCTAGCAATTAGTTAGCAGCTAAGGCTAATCCTGCTCCAACCTCGGTGCTGGACAACTAAACTGAAACTCCTGTATAACGCTGTAGTTCAGCAGAGTGGCGTTACTGCTCTTTACAACCTGACAGGTAAAATTCATACATAAGGCACACTAGATTATAAGGTGCACTGACGATTTTTGTGAAAATTAAAGGATTTGAAGACATATAGGCATAAAAATAGACAACTGTAATGAAACATGAAAAGTTTTATTTTAAAATGACGGAGGAAAGCGCATCGACTCGGTTCTGATACATCAGCTAATAAACGCCTTGTGCTGAATTGACCCACCCAGAGAGAGAGAGCAAGGGCTTTCTCAGGGCTCTGACAGATAATGGCAGGCTACATGACCAGGATTCAAACCAGCGATCTTCCGATCATCACTTAACAATTTTACTTTTTAATAATTAGCTCTTGGTGAGTAGGTTCACTTATTTTTTCTAGCCCGCAACCTGGATTTTTACTCTTTTACTCTGGGGCGATTTGCTTTTGGTGAGAAGGTGATCCGGTTAAAATCTGACCAAGATATCCAATTTACTCCTTTTACTTGAGCTAAACTGCTGATAACGCGCAGTTTAATCTGATGTAATTACCACAGCTATGAACAAACGCTGTCTCTGCTGCTCCATGCTGTTTACACGTGCTGTGTGTGCTGCGTTCACTGCTCATAGCTGCGTGACTCTGTTTACTATGTTTACATCTGCGCCGCACATACTATTGAAAGCACTGTGTTAGAAAGCGCAGCTATATATGTGCTGGAACACAGAATCTTCTCGCTATATTAACTTTCTTAATCTTGCATCAGACAGCTCTGATCAATCAGAGGAGACAGTGTGCTCACGTGGTTTATTGGTCTCGTATTTTGGTGCGTTTAGGTTTATGCCTGTGTGAAACCAAGCCAAACCAGACTAAACCATTTAGAGGGAGGAAACACTTCAAATATAACAAACTCATCAACTAATTCAGACCATAGAAACTACAGGTGTGAAAACACCTTTAAAAAAATTAAAGTTTTTATGTTATTAATGTAGTTAGATTTTTTTGTTTTTGTTTACTGTCTGTAACTGACTTAGATAACGATAAGATCAAAATTCATTAGTAATAAAAGCAAAAATTAGCTACTTTTAAAGGTTTTTCTTACACTTTTGCAATTCTATTAAGAATGTATTTAACTGCTAATGGAGGAAAGACACGTACCCAGGATTCTTTTTTTACGGCGAATCCTTTTAGCAGGAAGGGTCTCATCAGGCTCCTCTAGGAGGTTTCGTTTGGCTACTGAAACAGGAGAACTGCGTACAGGAGTGCTGGCTGTGAACACACAAGAGTACACAGATGAGTGTGTACACACACACACACAGACACACACAGACACACACACCATAAACTCCTCTAAATGCCCCGCTGTCTTGACTCAGCTAACCCCAGGGGCAAGCAAACAGTTGTGTTTGTCAGAAGAGTTTAATTACTGAAACAAAGCAGTTCTTATTACACGGCCACCTCACAACACACAACAGCAGCTGCTGTACAAGTCTGTGTACAAAGAAAAAGAAAAAGAAATAGTATGTACACTATACCTACACACACACACACACACACACAAACATTTCCTTCTCTCTCAGACACTCAAATTCACACTCCCATACACCCACCCACCTAGTTTCTTCTCGATGTCCTTTAGAGTCTTCTCCTGATCCTGAAGCTCCCGCTGTTTCTGCTTCATCTCCGGACTCTTCAGGTAAAGCATGTGACCGTCAAAATCAGCTCGGACCTCTGACGCTTTCTGTACCGCCACAGAGTACTGCTGCAGCAGCTCTGCACACACAAACACACACACTCAGTGTTCAAATAATATACTAGCACCCAACAGATACCCAACAGGGCTATTAGTGGAACAAAAAAAAAATCCTAAACCTAAACTGAGGTGGGGTGCTATGTATGTGATACACGTTTAATACATAACTTGTTGGGCCCCAACCCCTAATATATATAAACTGTCTGTGTATAACCCTGATTATCATTATCAGGTTAAAGTGGAGGAGTATGCTCCCCTGGCCTTCAAATTATAAATGGAGATGGTGACGTCACAAGCCCTGCATTGTTTAATATTGCAATATGTATAGTCGTAATAGTCGTCCTTGTAATGCAGCTCTGCATCAGAGTGTAAAATTGCATTTGAGATTAAACCATAAAGATGTAACGTACAAAAGTACCCATTCCAGAGCATTCCATAGCCTCTTTTTTCTGTTCATAAAATCCTTTGTGTTTAGTAGCCTATGACAAACACACCCACCTTCTCAAGGCTCTTTTTGATTGGTCAGACAGATAATTAGGAACTTTCTGAAATGAGCAGGGATTGTTCTGCCATCAGCAGCTGAGGTATTTCTAGGATTACCAGTCCCTTTATGATTAATGAGCTCACTGTTGCATTCTTTCTTCTTAACAATGTTCCACACAGGTAATAATTTTGATAATATTAAGGTCTGACGAATAGCTGCAATTGCTAACAACACAGGTGCTTTAAAGATTGTCTTATAGGATGTTGTCAGTTCGTTGATTTGCCTTTCCAGGTGTTGCGCCAAATTCTGCGTCCCTGCCAGACTTGGAAATCCTTTGAGCGCAGGAACATCTTGCAGCAGAATAAGTGCAGATCGGATTCTTTTTATTACTGTTTGTAAAAAAGGAACAATCTACACTTACAGTAGATACAAGAATCACCAGCATAATCTGTTGTGCCCATACTTCTGAGTAACATGCATGTCTGAGGAGAGAAGTCTGAGAGAAACTGTATGCTGGTTTATTCTTAACAATCTGTTTCTGTGAACCCAGTGTCAGTCAGACATTAAGAGACGTAAGAGACATGTGAGCAGTGGGAGTTACTTACCTATCTGTTTGGATATGGTGTGATATTCTTCAGGCAGAGGTGCTCCAAACACCTGTCCTCTCAACTTCTCTATTGGAGGAGCTTTATTCTGCAGACCCCCAAACTTTCCATTACCACGAATCCGCTCACCCTGACGCGTCAGCAGCGTGGGACACTGCACCTTATTCTGCACCACCTGTGAATCACACAAACACACACAAACTCACACAGTGTCCTAGTGAGATGTTATCACACTTCTTATATCCCTATTATTCTTATGAAGAATCAGCTGACTTAGGAATACTCGAAAGCTCAAACTGAGACAAATCTATTACAAAATCTACATAAATCCAGCTCAGTAGCAAAAGCCATGTAAGGGCTTAACACAACAACTGCTTCACGGCTGTAAAAAAAAAAAATCATAAATTTTTTCTTTAAGCCAAGTGGACACTCGCAGATAAAGTGCAACCGAGTCCAGCAACAAAAAAACCTGAAAACATCTTTAAAACTTCACTAACTGCACTCTTTGCCACCTTAGCGTGTATTATAATAATTTAAAAAAATAAACATGTTAAACAACTTAAAAAAATAAACTGAAATCATTTTTTGGCAAAAATCAAAACCTACCAAAATTTAACTTTTTGCCTTTTCTCACAATTTAATAATAAATTTACAAAAATACAATTATAACAAGTAAAGAGAGTAAAAGAGAGAAATAGCAAGAGTGCCAGCTGAGAGAAAGAGAAATGAGTGAAAGAAAAGAGAGAGAGAAATAGAAACAGTGACAAACACAGAGAGAGAAATAGAGAGAAGTAGAGGGAGACACAAGTAGAATAAAAGGAGGACAAGTAAACAGAAAGAGAAAAGTAGGAAGAGAAAGAGAGAAATAAATATAGAAAGAGTGACAAGTATAAAGAGAAAAGTAGAAAGAGACATACAGTGGGAAACAGAAGCAGAAAGCAAGAAAGTGAGAGATGTAGAGAAAGAGAGACAGAAAGAAAGATGAGAAGCAGAGAGAAATAACAAAAAAGGTGTTGAGATAAGTAGAGAGACAAATAAAGAGAAAGAGAGACAGAGAGAAAGAAAGAGAGACAGAGAGAGTGAGTAAGAAGCAGAGAGAAATAAATAAATAAATGTTGAGATAAAAAGACAACAAGAAGTAGAGAGAAAAAGAGAAAAGTAGGGAGAGAGAGAGAGAGCAAGAAGTAAAGAGAAAGAAAGACAAGAATAGAGAAAGAAAGAGAGAAATAGAGAGAAAGAAAGAAGTAGAGATAAGTAGAGAGAAAGAGAGAGTGAGAAGCAGAGAGACAGAAATAAAGAGATGTAGAGAGAGGAAAAGACAGCAAAAAGTAGAGAGAAATAGAGACAAGTAGGGTGAGAAAGAGAGCAAGAAGTAGAGAGAAAGAAAGAGAGACAAAAAGAGAGAGAGAAAGAAAAAGAGAAAAGTAAGTTAAGTAATTTTAGTCATAAATTTGGCCCAGTAGTGCTATTTTAATCATTAATTTACTTAGGAAATGTTCTTTTCACCATACTTTTCTTTAGTAGTGCTATTCTAATCATACATTTCGAGCTGTCTGTACCATCAAACTCTCATTTACTCACCCCCTTACGGTAATGATTAGCAGAGTCCAGATCATCCACCAATATTGTGTCTCCAACAACAGTTGAAAAAACTGGTGAAACAAACACACACAGGCATGATTACTAGAACTCCACACACTTACACACACACACACACACACACACACACACACACACACACAGCTGCCCTCGTTTTTGGAAGGTCTAGTAATCCCTGATGCCTGAGTTTGGAGGCTGAAGAATATTTGTGAAGATCCCTGCGCTGCTTCAGGATATGCATTACCTCATTACGAGACAGAAGGAAGACAATCAGTGGGGGGGTGAAAGGAGGGGGGGGCACTGAAGGCAGTCTTCTACACACACAAAGGCATAACTGGGGGAGCCATGCGAATGCTGAATTCTAGCAAACAAAGAAGCATCTGGAACTACTGAAACATAACTCACAGTGAGAACAGAAAATGAAGAAACAAACTGACGGACAAAGAGCACGATTCAGTACAGAATCCAGACTCCGGGGGGAACATGCATGTGCTATTTTGTAGTTATAGCTATTTCCCTACATTCATCAACATACAAACAACTCAACCATAACAGTAAACGGCCTCCCCCACCCATCCTCCCCATCACAGAGTGTTCTGCTGGGGGCATCATCTGGAAACACTTAGAGAGAAACCGGAGAGTCGAGCTCTAACTCACTGCTCCAGCCACCGCTACACAACCAAAGCTAACTACAGCATTTACCCCAACCTAACCACCTCAAATAGGAAACAATGACACAGCTCCCACTCCAATCTGTCTATCAAAAACACTTATGAAGTGGCTGAGAATGAGAGCGACTGACTGTACGTGGGTGAGTGAGGTCCTCTATGAACTCACCCTTGTTGCAGTTCTCTTCATGCTCAGGAAAAATGAGCAGATCTCGGACAAACACAGGGTTTCCTAACGGCTTAAATAAAGGTTCTTCATTCCTGATGTGAGGCAGAGGCCTAAAACAAGCACATTCACATACAGAAAAAGACATATGTTTAAATTATTGCTGGGCTATTTGATACAATACGCTTAAAAATGGAAGAAAGTATGTGAAATCTTTGGGATTACTTTAGTGATTAAATTGGTTCTGATCTTCATCTAAGTCACAACAATAGACAAACACAGTCTGCTTAAACTAATACCACATAAAAAATTATATATGTTTGCATGTTTTTATTGAACAAAACATGTTAACATTTACAGTGCAAGAGGGAAAAATATGTGAACCTTTGGATTTAATAACTGGTTGATGCTCTTTTGGCAGCAAAAACCTTTCAGTTCAGCTATAATATTTTTGGGATATCTTGTGTGAATCGCTCTCTTGAAGTCATGATGCCTCAGCTTCTCATCTGGGTTGAGTTCAGGACTCTCCAGAAGGCGTATTCTGTTCTGTTGAAACTATACAGTTGTTGATCGGTTGTAGTTTAGGCAGAATGTGTTTGTCTATTGTTGTGACCAATATATGCAGAAATCCAAGTAATGGTTTTCATACTTTTTCTTGCAACTGTGAAATACTATATAATATGACAAAAACAAAAACAAAACAAAAACAAAAAAAAAAAACAACAACTGTATTTTTCGCACTGTAAGGTGCACTGAATTATAGAGCACACTATGAACGAACATACTTTCCAGTCTATTTTCATACATAAGGCGTACTGGATCATGAAGCGCACTTTAAGAGACACTTTAAGAAACTTCTAATTCAGCAGGTCTCACCGCTGGGTGGTGGTGGTGGGGGGTTAAGTTAACTAAGTAAGGTAAAGTTTAAGCTAATAAAACAAAACTGTGATGATATGATAAAAAAAAACAAAAAACTTTCTTTTAAACTCAAACAAGCACTGGACGTTAATCTATACAGATTTGTCTCTCTTTGGGTGAGTAAAGCGCTTCTGTTTATTTACTGTAAGCTTAGATTCATAAATTTCTCCAGTACTAACCTTACTGAAACTCCAGTTAAAGCGGAACTGATGACATTCTACTTTTCCAGATATTTTTTGGTTAGAAGGGGCTCTCCTCTCAGACAAAGTTAACTCTCACAGAAATTCCATGTTCTAACTTGATTGTTAATATTTTCTATTAATAATTTATGTTAATATTTTTATTTACAAAAATTGTTCCATGTTTGATCTTCTATTATTACAGTTATTTCTGATGTTTTAATGTTTTTGCTGTTGTATTGTTTTAATATCGGTATTGAGATATTTAGAAAGGTATCGTATTAAAAGTCTTAATTTTGAAATGTGAAATGTCTTATTTTCTCTTGTGTATTTAGAAAATGCTCTTGAAAAAAGCACAAATGTATCCAATTATCGAAGGAATTTTTAGTAATATAATCGATTGCTAAAATATTCAATCGCTCCTTCTGTCCACTTGATCAGCTTCACTTACATTCAGCTCTAAGTTCTATAATTATAGACTGTAGACCATTTGCTTCTCTTAACGGTGCGCGTCCACTGGCACTTTTCGGATCTCTCGGCTCGCCGCGTGTGGGCGTGTCCGTGATGTTTTTGAATTCAAATGAAGCAACAGATGTAGTCAATCCTATTGACTATTTACATTTTTAGTAAACCTCACTGTGATATATAGTTGTATAAATCCATATTCTGCCAATTTTAGCATCCCAACTGTGTTTGAAAGACTTGTATGTGTGAGGCGTGGCAGCCTGCTGTTCCCCGATTGGCTGGATGCAGTGCGGCGGTCAAATTCATTTGAATAAAGTTAAGATCTGCTCAACTTTCTTGCTGGAGGGCGGGGCTACGCTCAACACAATGCAACCCAGCATGCGCCGCGACATGCGGCAGCTCCCTCCACTGAAATGAACGGGATGCGTTGGGGCTTAAGTGCCAGTGGACGAGCACCGAAATATTTTATATATTTGATATACATAAAATACACAGTTACCTGGTATTTGGTCTCCAGAAAACTGTCTCTAAGGGCATGACTTGTTGTCGTCCTTGCGTGTCATCATAGATTTTCTTTGCTGCAGCTGTTGTTACTGTAACCACACAGTCCATGTCACCAAGAATATGCCAGGAGATGACCTTTGCTGCATCATCATCCTCCACCTGTGCCAGGTGTGCTATCTGTACAATACACACATATACAAAACGCTTAAATCAATGAGGCACAAAAACAGAAACACACACAGAAACACTGAAAAAGTGTGAAAACACACACACCTTTCCCAGCACATCTGGACTGCCTTTAAATGAATCAGGCATGGTGCATTTTCGGCGAGGTGCATTCTGTATCTTCTCCATATCTGCTTTCTTTTCAGCAATCAAACTGTCAACTGCTGACACCTATATTCAAACACAGATTAACAGTAATGTAATAAATAACCAGAAAATAATAAATATGTTTTTTTTCCTAACACTGGGCAATATAGTTTCAAAACTAATGTATTCACAACCATTGATACAAGATATAACAACAAAAAAAGATTATATCGTAAAATTGTGGCTGGTTACTTTCTAAATGCAATTACCATCATAGACTATACATGGGTGGGTGTGGAAATAGTTTTCAAACACATCATTCAATAAAGTACAGTATTGTGCAAATGATGAGGTAGAAATATCAGGATTAAAGGAGCAGCTTCAAACATTTACTTCAGCTTCTCAAACAGCATAGTCCACTGCAGTGACAAACTTGCTAAAGATACAATGTTAGCTATTTACTACTCTGCTAAAAAACAGAAACAGAAAATCAGCCCAGTTACCCTCTGTTCACACAGTTTGTCTCTTGTGGGATGGTTAGCATGCTAGCATGCTACGTATTGAGCTATCCACTACTTTCTTCCATGCTTTATTTTCTCTAAATTGCCCAGTATTTGTATTAAAATAAATCATGTAACCTGTACATTTTCAATTAGAATAGTTTGCTTATTGAAATCCAATGCGTAATTAAAGTGTTTTTAAACAGTGTATGTAAATATTAATGTAATGATACTTTACCATCATACTTTGTTAATGTTTAACAACATTGCAACATAATGTAAATACACTGCCTGGCCAAAAAAAGTAAAAAAAAAAAAAAAAAAAAAAAGAAAAGAAAAGTATTCACCTGGATTTAACTACGTAAAAAATGTGGGGTTGATGCTGCAGTTGGTCAGGTCTAAGTTCAGCAACAGTATGTGCTGAAAGAATGAGGTCAGCTGACTACCTGAATATACTGAATATAGACCAGGTTATTCCATCAATGGATTTTTTTCTTTCCTGATGACACAGGAATATTTCAAGTTGACAATGTCAGGATTCATGGATCATTTCACATCATTTTCACACATGGATTGAGAGAGTTCACTACAGAGTCCAGACCTTAACCTCATTGAGAATCTTTGGGATGTGCTGGAAAAGACTATGTGCAGCAGTCAGACTCTACCATCATTAATGCTGCAAGATCTTGGTGAAAAATTAATTCAACACTGTAATGAAATAAATCTCTAACATTGCAGAAGCTTATTGACACAATGCCACAGTAAATACATGCAGCAACCAAAGCTTAAGGTGGTCCAATGAAATATTTGGTGGCGATTTTTAATTTTTTGGCCAGGCAGTGTATTACAGTTTCTCTTAAACATAAAAAAATGAGTTTTAGTCGTCATATCATCCAGCCTTATTAGTTACAGTGAGAAAAAGGCCCTGTAAAAAGTTTTCATTCAGTCTTTATAACTAAGCAATAGAACGGTTTCACCAGTCAAGGTCACAGAGGGAAATATATATGAATATATGACTGATTGTAAAGAGCACATGGGGGATTGAGACGATTACAGGAGCAAGAAAAATGTGGTGCTGTAACATTCGTGGCTATAAAATTACATGTAAACCCTGCATGACTTTAATATTCTTTGACATATGTATGCGGTAAACTCATCTGTATTCTGATTTGTGATCCATGGGAATGGACATACGTCTTCTGTGTCTAGTGCACACCCAAAGACATTTACCCAAAAATCAAGCAGTGCTAAATCTCACTTAAATAGAAAAGCTAAACATTACATAGTTTATATTCCTTTTATCTTATTAAACTTACTTGGCAAAAGTCTTATAGCAGTATGTAAACTGAGCATGAAAGTGTTTTAAATTGCATAAAATATCTGAGATTTTGCATTGATTTCATGTTAATGTTTGCTTTACATTCTGAATATTAATTTTCAGAGCTTTAAACACATCTTTTTTTAAATCATGTCTTCTTGTTGCTACAAGTGGGCTTTCACTGTACATGTATCTGCATCTACATCAACTACTGGTCAAATTACTTTACTTTACAACCAAATGACCACAGTCTAAAAATGCATGTCGTATTTTTCACACTATTAGGTGCACTTAAAATTCTTTAATTTTCCCAAAAATCGTATATATGAAATTGACCAGTCAGGTTGTAAGGAGCAGTAAAGCCACTCTGCTAAAGTACAGCCATATACAACAGTTATTTCTCCAGCAGCATTAGCATTAGCTGCTAACCGTGCAAATCGCTAGCTCTTTGGTCGTCCAGATGTGAGTATTATTCTCCTGTAGTCTGCAGCTAACCCCGGCTGTCACTGCTGGAGCAGCATTAGCATTAGTCGCTAACCACAGTGCTAGCTCTTTTGGCATCCAGACGTGATTATATATCGGCCTGTAGTCTGTGTGTTTTTAGCGTGTTAAAACAAGCTATGTTGGACGAACCGCTAGCTAATATAACCCTGGATTACCGGAACACTCAGGGTTCCTCAGTATAGCACTGTCTGCTGGCATTAGTGGCTAACCACTAGCTGATGCTAATGCTTTAATGAAAATCTGGAAATCTAAGCTTACCGTAAATAAAAGGAAGCGCTTTACTCACCCAAATAAATATGTTTTCAGGAGTGAAATCTGTGTAGATTAACATCCAGTGCCTGTTTGACTTGTCTGACTCGTTTGATATGTTTTTGTTTTTTAAAGAATTACAGTTTTTTTTTTTACTTAGCTTAGCTTAAGTGGCGAGACCTGCTGAATTTGGAAGTAAAACATGATGAAACCTCTGTTCTTACTACTAGTCATAGTGTCGCATAAAATGCGCCTTGTGTATGAAAATACTCCAGAAAATATTTATTGATATAATCTGGTGTACAATGCGAAAAATATGGTAAATGCAAAAGGAAATAAGCCATTTTTTCCCCACAAAAAAATCTTGTGGTTTTATCTTGATGGAACCAACTGAAAACGAAAATATAAAAGGTCTAAAAGCACTGAGCTCCAAAAAATGTATTAAATTAGTATTGCACACAGCCTGTAAGATGGATCAGAAACTGATTAAACAGTGTTCAGAAAATAGTGATTTTTATTAGCTATTGACTATTTAGATATCTGTTGCTATGTTACGCAAATAGTACTTTTGATCAATTTTATTTATTTTAATTGTCTTGATTCTAAAACACCAAAGTCTACATTAAAGAATTACATAACTCCCCTAATGCTCTGTATTTACACCTCAATGCATTTATGTAGTGAATAAAAAATAAAAACTAGTAAAAAAAAAAAAAAGTAAAATATACTTACAGTTCGCAATTTGGAAACATCTATACCACTTTTGCTCAGTTCTGATTTGCACTGAGTCTCTCTGCTTGATGCATCGCGCACCTGACCTGAACAGAAATAAACTCAAATAAATTATAACCAGACAAAAAGAAAAGAAAAGGTAAAATAAATAGAGGAAAAGTTTACTTATAGCACCTACTTTCTAGTTCAGAAGCCAGCTGCGTGTGGGTGTCTAATATGCCTTTGTACAGAACAATAGAGTGAGAGAGCTGATCTTTCTTTTTACTCATCTCAGCCATGACTTTCTGGTTCTCTGCATCTAAAAGAAAGCATAAAACAAAAGTGTAAAAAAAATGGGATTAATATGCACACCCCAGCAGGGTTAAATCAGTTATTTTACTTCATTTATTTATTAAATATTATGTTACATGTTTTGGGTATAAACTAAAATGTTTTCACTGTTATCGTATTTATTTGAACTATGGGAATGCCATTAAAATATAGGTACTTCAGTGGTTGTTTGAATATAAATATGATTTGCAACAAAAGAATCATGTATAGAATCTTGAAATTACAACAAGTTAAGGTTCTTTAGATGTTTTAAGGTTTCTTTGATTTTACCAAATTGAAAACTTCTGGAATATAATCAAGATGAAAATGGATGATCACAAGTCATCAAACCAAGCTGAACTGTTTGGAGTGGCATAAAGTTATCCAAAAGCAGAGTGTAAGACTGGTAGAGGAGAATACGCCAAGATTAATGAAAACTGTGATTAAAAAAAGGGTTATTCCACCAAATATTTATTAACTCTTACAATTTTATGCATATGAACGTTTTCTTTGCATTACTTGAGGTCTTGTAGTTCTGCATCTTTTTTATTATTTCACATTTTCTGCAAATAAATGCTGTAAATAACAATATTGTTATTTGGAATTTGGGAGAAATGTTGTCTGTAGTTTATAGAATAAAAGAACAATGTTAATTTTACTTAAATATAAATCTATAAATAGCAAAATCAGATAAACTGATTCAGAAACTAAAGTGGTCTCTAAATTTTTTCCGGAGCTGTATAGAGTAAAACAATGTCCCTCTCAAATAACCATTGCAAGCACCTACATTTTTTACACTGAACCCAATGTTAATCAGACTGTTTAGATGAACTAACCATTGTAGAACCTGAAAGGTAATGTAAACGGTGTGATGGTAGGACTGGGTCCAGGTCCCTCGATCACCGGCTGGAACTGCAGTGTGTACTCAGCTCCATCACATCCAGGACTGTTCTCCATCAGTGCCAAGCCCTACACACACACACACACACACACACACACACACACACACACACACACACACACACACACACACACAAACACCACCACTCAAATAACTGACCTGGATTCATGTCTAATGTGCAGATAAATAAATACAAATGATTATGGGTGAATAATTAGTAAAACAATATATTAGGAAAATTCAAAAGGCAATGGCTTAATATAGGGCACATACATTTTTTTAACTAAAGCAATTTCAAACAAAAAGTAAATCTGATCACATGTTACACATGCAAAAACACTCACAGTGATGGTGGCTTCTCCTTCTGTGAGTTTGTAGGATACACTTTTGGCCTTCTTCTCAAACAGAGGAAGATCTTTTGCTTTACTTCCTGCAGCACCGATCACTGTTACAACCACCTGCCCATTTTTCCCCGTACCAGCAGGGTTGTTGTACTTGTCCTGTGGGGTGAAATAAACAATTAACACACATTTATTTAACTGAGCATTACAGTATGTAAAGTATGTGACTTTTAAATGTCTCCTTCTGCTAAAATCTACTTTTACTACAGGTCTCTCTGAGTTAATGAGAAAGAGGGAGAGACAGCGCGGGTGAGAAAAAGAGAGCATGAGTGAAAGAAATACAGCCCAAGTTAGCGAGAGACAGAGTTAATGAGAGAGAGAGAGAGAGAGAGATACAACGCGGGTGAGACAAAAGCAGCACGAGTGAGAGAAAGACAGCATAAGTAAAAGAAAGATAGCACAAGTTAGCGAGAGACAGAGTTAATAAGAGAGAAAGAGAGAGAGAGAGAGAACACGGGTGAGACAAAAGCAGCACGAGTGAGAGAAAGACAGCATAAGTGAAAGAACGACAGCGCAAGTTAGCGAGAGACAGAGTTAATAAGAGAAAGAGAGAGACAGAAAACGCGGGTGAGAGAAAAGCAGCGCAAGTGAGAGAAAGACAGCGCAAGTTCAAAAGAGACAGAGTTAATAAGAGAGAGAGAAAGAGAGAGAGAGAATGTGGGTGACATAAAAGCAGTTTGAGTGAAAGAAAGACAGGGCGAGTAGGAGAAAGACAGCATGAGTGAAAGAAAGACTCGCAAGTTAGCGAGAGAGTTAATGAGAGAGAGAGTGAGAGACAAAGAGAGAGAGAGAGAGAGAGAACGCGGGTGAGAGAAAAGCAGCTCGAGTGAGAGAAAGACAGGGTGAGTAAGAGAAAGACAGCATGAGTGAAAGAAAGGCATTGCAAGTTAGCGAGAGAGAGCGTTATTGAGAGAGAGAGAGAACGCGGGTGAGAGAAAAGCAGCTTGAGTGAGAGAAAGACAGCGTGGTGAGAGAAAGACAGCATGAGTTAGAAAGAGACAGAAGAGAGAGAGAGTGAGTATCTGTTTATCCTCCTTCATGCTTTCATTTCCAGCAGACTAGATTACTGTAACTCCTTGCTCGCTGGCATTAGTTCTTCCTCTATCCATAAACTCCAGATGGTACAAAACGCAGCTGCCCGTTTACTCACTCACACTCGCACCCATGAACACATTACACCTGATCTCCAAAATCTTCACTGGCTCCCTGTTAAATACAGGATTCAATTCAAGATTCTCTTACTTACCTATAAGGCATTGAATAATCTTGCACCTCCTTATCTGTCAAACCTCCTTCTTCCTTACAGACCATCTCGATCCCTTAGGTCTGCTACTGCTGGACTTCTTAAAGTCCCAGCCTCTAAACTCCGTGGCTTTGGTGATCGGGCTTTTTCCAGACTTGCTCCTCAACTATGGAATTCTCTCCCATCTGCGGTCAAACAATCCTCCTCTCTTTCCTTGTTCAAATCTCCACTCAAGACTAACCTCTTTACTCTTGCCTACGGCCTTCCCTCTGTTTAATGTGCTATACCACTTATCCCTGCTGTCTGTTCTCATACTGTGTTGATTGTCTGTCACCACTTGTTGTGTAATGTTTCTATTTGTTTCCACAAATGATGACTGTAAGCATCTTTGGGTTTTAGAAAAGCGCTATATAAAAATAAAGTATTATTATTATTATCTGAGATTTCAGCACAGTGGCAGTGTGTTGACTATTTGAATGATCATCCATCTGAATTATTACCACAAACACGCAGTGCAAGACAAATACAAACTTCCAAGAAACTCACCATAATCTTCAGACATAAACTGTCCAGAAGTGTGCGATTACCAGCATCGCTGTTAGAGACCACGGGGGTTGCAGGAGAAGACTCTGGAACAAGCCTCACTGGCTTATCATGAACTACCTTCAGAGCAATCTGACATGAGGAGATGAGGAGAAATACTTATCAGAAATGGTGCGCACTAGAATTCATTTCAATTCACACTTATCTCATATCATTTAATGTTAAACATATTGCCATAGTAATATCAGAACCTCGTAACTTTAAGGTCATTGTGTGATTTTGTAATCAATAATGGTAACACTTACTAAGAAAGACATGTCTTTTACACTCTATATACAGTACATAACACATCATAAGGCATTATAAACATGGCTAGGCGTGTGCAACATTGTATCATATGCAATAAAATCGCCAATGATATTATACCCTGAATTATGTAATATTATCACACCAGGGTACTACTTTTTTTGCTGTTTTTAGCAAAAGAAAAATTCACACTCAGAAACAGATTATATCTGTCCAGTATCATTCATTTTTACTTTAATCCTGAATATATGGAGATATTTGGAGTGCATTATTAGTATCATGACAGTACCTTGACTTCTGTTATAAATCTGATAAAATGCTTGTATTTTTAATATCTCAGTTAGGGATGTGTAATATATATGAAAATATTTTTATTTTGTTGCAGTAGTGTATTCTTGAATTTTTTTTGTAATTCAACGTTTTTTAATACTGCCAAGAGTATCGTTATTGTAAAAATACTATACAATATTGTAATATTATTTTAGGGCCATATTGCCCACCCCTAAGCATGGTTATACATATTCATAAAAATTATAGCCATGTGAATTATGCAGTATAAATTGTGATTATAATGATTAATAAGCTTTGTTTATAAGATGTTAAATGTCAATAGCAAGGACCTCAACAAAGCTGCACTTAACTATTGTGCTGAACCTACCTCATGTATAATTTAATGTCTACTGGTCTTTTCTGATTTCAGTATTTCTCAACCTGTCTTTATATCACTGTAATTTGTTACATATTTTTTAGAACTGAATAGTAGATGCCATAGAAAGCATCACTAGATAGTAAAAGCATATCACATATCACAACATCCAGAGACTAGTTTGTAAAAATGCGCTGTCTGTCCTTGAGGGCGAGTCTCTTACCTGACTGCTCCAGAGGAACTTGACTTTTTCTCCAACGAAGACAAACTGCACAATGTATTTTCCTACTTGTTCTGGAATCTCCTTGTCTCTATAAAAAAAAGATAATAAATTATGTATATTTCAGAAGTGTTGTGTTTAAGTCTATTCTATTCAAGCAAAACACAGATACATGGATGGTCCATACACAGCATTAATAGCAAAAATCTCCACTAATGCCAATGACTAATGCTAATGCTGCTCCAGCAGTGCTATCTGGGGTCAGCAGCAGGCCACAGGCTAATAATACTCACCTTTGGACAGCCAAAGATCTAGCACTCAGTGCAGTTAGCAGCTAATACTGCTCCAGTCTCTCCAGTCTGTGCTGGAGAACTAAACTCACACCCCTGTATAACTCTGTACTTCAGTGGAGTGGTTTTACAGCTCCTTACAACCTGACTGGTAAAATTCATACATTAGGTGCACAGGACTATAAGCTGCACTGACAATTTTTGGAAAAAATTGCGGAATTTTAAATGCATCTTATAGTGCATAAAATACGGTATTTAAACAAGATTGATGTAGAATTAAAAAAAAAAAATCTTAGGATTTGCTGGGGTGTTCCTAGGTGATTAAATATTTAGACACAGTGAAAAAGGAAAAAAAAATCATAACTTTTTTGGTAGTGTGTTGCTAGGTGGTTGCTATAACATTTTTGGTGTTTATACTCTGCAATGATGTATTAACATAACTAATGAAATTCCTACACATAAGCAAAAGTACATATTTTTAAAAACTATCGAGAGTCCCTTCTGAATACAAATAAAAAAATACAGTTATGCAATTATAAGTTCACATTTATTGAATTTTATAATTCACAGTTACCTGAAGTAAAAGATGTCCGAATCCTGTTGACTGCACTTAAAATTTGTTGCCTGAAATGAACAAAGCCATTTAAATTCAAATTAACCCATTTAACCCATTTTAACAGCAGTAGGTTTAGATCCCTGCAAATGTGAATCACCTCAGGAGGAGGGCGGGTTCCTGCGGCTAAACCCTGCCACAGCAGCATGGTCAGACTGGCTGGATTCACATTCTTCACCGGACCACCTTCTTCAGAGACCACCATCACTTTAAACTCTGCACATAAACCCAAATCCACTTATTAACTTAAGAGCATTCGTTTCTTAGACTTTACTGAAGACGTCTTCAACCATACAGCTCTGGAAAAAAATAAAAGACCACTTAAAAAATGATGAGAATCTTTGATTCGATGAATCAAGAGGAAGATAGATAATCTCAAGCCATCAAACCAAGATGAACTGCTTGAATTTTTGCACCCAGAGTGGCATAAAGTTATCCAAAAGCAGTGTGTAAGACTGGTGGAGGACAGGGTTCATACACTTTTTTAACCAATACATTTCCAGGATTTGTTCATGACTTTTACATGCCTTCAGGGCAAATTTTCATGGACAATAAAACCAAAAATCAACTAAAACTATCATTGAAATTGATTATATTAGGCTTAATATGAATCTGACACACAATCTTTAATAAAAAAGTGTGTCAGATCCTGAGAGCTCCACTGTGTAGGGCTGATTTACTGAATTAACTTGTTAAACTGAAACAAAGAAATTTGTACACCAAATTTCCATGACTTTTCCCAAATTTTCTAGGTATTTTTATTTTTCCAAAATTCATCCTAGCAAAATCCAAGAAAGTGATCCAGAAACTGATGTGGTCTCTTAATTTTACACAGTCAAGAATCACACAGACACAAAGAAGGAATTCTACAACTGTGAATCACAAAACACACATCTTTAAATGCAAACACACCTGGCAAAAAGTCTCCTGCTATTAAGATGGCCTCATTATCATATTCCACAGTAAGTTTGACGGGGTTGTTGGGATCAGGCATCACGTTCAGCTTCACCACCGGACCAGGAATACTGTTTCTACTGAAGGATCCGCGGAACTCCAGCTCATGCTCTCCTCTACAGTTAAAAAGAAGAAGGTAGAATTAGTTTTGTGTAGAGAAAAGTCACAGAGCATGTAGAACAGATTTCAGTATTGTGCTGTTTTTCACTCACTTTGGTGCCGTCACCATCTCCAATTTGAAGCAAGCCTTTCCGTCTGGATCCACCGGCCGGGACATCACTGATGATTTAACCTACAGTAAACAGGAATACACACAGTCACATAAAATAACGTCACAAATAAATAAAACAGACTAGATTCAATAGAAATGCACACCAAGAAACTGAAACATTCCTACTAGGTTGATCATAATGGCTATGTTCACATTACCTGGATGAAGTGACTTCAATCAGATTTTTTGCTCAATGCGGCAGATCTCATTTTTTCATGGATGTGTGAACTAGGGGTGTACTATACCGTATCGTTCACGATAATACCGGTATAATTTTTAAAACGGTACAAAAAAATAAATATCGCGATATTAGCGGTATTCTGCGTTGTTTACGTATGTAAAGAAAGGCTTTACCAAACGCAGCCAAACACAAAGGTACCGAGCAAGTAATGAAAAATAGTGGACATATTACTTCAGCGATGTGAAATTCGTAATCCTACCGTTTCTAAAAACTGCAGAGTCATCGCTGTGCGGTTAGATATATTGTTAAACAATAATGTGCGCTTCTGTTTCCTTCACGTTTTAACTTTAGAGTCCTTATTTCAGTCAGAAACTCGCGTTTAAGTTTAATCCACTGTCTGAGTTTCTCCGTGGCTCTGCGGCTATCAACGCTTGAGCTTGTAAACAATGTTTTGAATCACGGATCATTGACTTGTGAATAGATTCACTCAGTGAGTCGACTCCTCACTCAACCCAAAGCGTCTGAAAATCAAACAGATCACATGATAATTCCCTATATCCGTGGAGTTAAATGTTCAAAATTTCTTGCATATATATATATATATATATATATATATATATATATATATATATATATATATATATATATTTGTCATCTGTATGTTTAGTTTATATTTGTTCTTCTGTTGACTTTGAAGCTTTAGAATATTTTAGTATAATTTGTTGCAGGTAAAATTTTTAATCATGCAATTTTTTTTTAAGGAGTTTGTGATATTTGTTACATTAGAGTCTTGAAAAGGCAAAAAAAAGTAATATTTAAGTGTGAAATGCATTTATACTAAATAAAGCTTAGACATAATTTTTTTTTCTGCAATACTGTTTTCTTGAAATTAATAAAATATCTTTGTTATATCGTCAAAAATATCGTTATCGCGATATTTCCCTGAAATATCGTGATATTATTTTAGGGCCATATCGCCCACCCCTAGTGTGAACATGCCAAATCGTTTTTTTTTTGTTTTGTTTTTTTAAATCAGATTTAAGTCACTTTCATATGTGGTCGGCAGTGTTGGGAAGGTTACTTTTAAAATGTAATCCCTTACAGATTACTGATTACATCACTCAAAATGTAATTTGTAACGTAATCAGTTACATTACTTCAAGTGAGTAACGTAATCTGATTACTTTGGATTACTTTAAATATTGTCATTTTTAAGCCTGAATGAATGTAGCAACCACATATTGCATATTATTATTTTATTTTTCTTTCCAGTTAACAAATAGATAAACAAATAAAACAGCCTTTTCAATCACTCTATAAAAATACTTATGAAACCATTTCATCAAACAATTTTATGAAACACTTCTATAAATTGATGATAAAACCATTTAAAACCAAACAATGTAACAACAACTGTAAGCTCTCTATTTGCAGGTTTGCCACCAGTGTTAATTTTGACAACAAATTTTGATTTAGTCTTAGTCATAGTCTTGTGACGAAAATAGCATTTAGTTTTAGTCACAATTTAGTCATCTGAAATGTTTTTAGTTTTAGTCGACTTAATGTCATAAGAATATAGTCAACTAAAATTACAGTTGATTTAGTCGACTAAAATGTAAAGGGATGTAAATGCTTTTTCATCAGTTCCCTTGAATTATTAACTATACACTTATACGAAATGAAACGTTTAATAACCACTTGAGTAATATTGTTAATGTTTGAAAGTGAAATATATTTATATATGATTTAATGTATATTATTATTGTAGGTGTGTGACTAATTTACATTTAAAATTTTGCTCTAGAAATCAGGTCATAAAACATCTGAATAGTTAAATTATAGTTTGAACAGCGTTGTAGATGCAAAAACAGCTTTTAAATGATCTAGTTTTATCTCCAGCACTAACCCAGTTCAAACCAGTTCTGTGTTTTAGTGCACTGCTGAGTTAAACACATCAGCTCATGAAATAACATCAGCATTAAAACGCGGATCTCTGCATGGAGACCTGTGTGACTCTGGTCTGCAGAAGCTGAAAGATTAGTGGTGTTTTTACCGGAGATGAAGTCGCTCCACGCGGTTTACATGTTATCTTGTTTTTTTGCGACGTCAAAGGAGAAATATGTCAAATATCTCTCTCTCTCTCTCTCTCTCTCTCTCTCTCCCTGCTGAACACTGTCGAGTTAACTTCCAGTCGAGCTCCGTAAGTAACGACAGGTTAATTCCCGGGTTTGTAACTGAGCGCGCGGCGCTACTGCAGGAAAAACAGGTACTGATTGGATGACTACCCCGCTTATCCCGCCTCTCCACCTTCGCTAAAGTAGCAGTGATTGGATCTCTTCCTAACTGGTCCCTACCTTTCACAGAACTAAATCAGTCTGATTGGATTTCGTCCCTGCTAAACATTTTCGTCTCGTTTTTATTCGTCTACGAAAATGTCAGTTAATTTCGTCTCGTCGTGTGTGCGGAGCCGCTGTCTGCCCCTCCTCCCTGTGTGTGTGTGTGCAGCGAGACGGGAGGAGGGGCAGACAGTTTCCTGTCATATCAGAGCGATTTCACCGCAAAATGTTATTTGCGTTTTGTCAGTGTTGGATTGGAAGAGCAAAAACAGGAAAGTACCGCAATGTAATCCTTTTATTTTAGCAGAGTAACTGTAATCTGATTACCACTTACTGAAGCAGTACCTGTAACGGATTACAGTTACTCATAATTTGTAATCTGATTACGTAACGCCGTTACATGTAATCCGTTACTTCCCAACACTGGTGGTCGGACACGTATCCAATCCATGGACATGAATGTGAACGGTCAAATAATATTAATCATACCATAATAATACTTTTACAATAATATAAATAATAATATTTTCCCTTTTAATTATCATTATAGCTTGAGATATGTATATATATATAGACAGGCAGTATATATACAATATTTTATGGAACCACTTACTAGCCTTAAAAAAACATCTTAAACTACCACAGTCTGCTTTCTGTGTCTGATTGTTGCTGATGCAAGGGTCAATTTGTAAGTGGCAACAGTAATGGTAATGTTCATATACTGAAGTTCTTACTCCATTAACAATGTTTTAACACATCTAACATCTAACACTGTTCTACAATATCTTAACCTTTATAAACACTGTTCTAATATGTTCTTACTTTCAATACAAGTGTTCTACAATGTATATACACCCATTTGAGGTTTTTAAGACCTCAATAAATAGAATTTAAGGCCAAAAAATGTGGTTACTTAAGTAGAAATAAAATTATTATATTACGAATTAAAACTTACCATTTCCCATTTGTTATCAATTTGCTTTTTTCAATTTTGTTTCATTGTGATGCCGAACATGTTAGCATGTTCGCTAGCTCACCGCTAATGTTAGCTAGCTCGCCGCTAATAATAACTCTGCTACATCTCTCCTTGTTAACGTTAGCTAGCTCTATGCTAACCTTAGTTCTCTCCCCAGTATGGTTAGCTAGCTTGATGCTAATGTGACAGTAACTCGCCATTAATGTTAGTATGTGCTTTCCCACCGACATAAAACACACCATCTAAAAATATAATACTTACAGTTAATTTACAGTACATTTAAGACAATTTAAGGCCTTAATTATCAAGATTTTAATTTAAGACATTTTTTATGAATTTTAGGATTTTTTTAAGGACCCACAGGAACTATGTATTAATACCGTTCTACAATGTTTATAATTAATACTTTTCTATAATGCTCTTACTCCCATTTACACCATTCTAAAATGTTCTATAATCTTCTTCCCCATGTGCACATTTCTATAACGTTCTTACTCCCATTAATGCTGTTCCACATTCTTACAATGTTCCACAATGTTCTCAGCCTCAACAACACCATTCTATACTGCTCTTAGCACCACTGGCAGTGTTTAAACATGTTTTTACCCCCATTAAAACTGTTCTTCCATTCAATCTGTTCCACCAATACTCCTCAGATTTTAAGGAAATGAATCACAGTGCTTAGCTGATACCTTGAGCTGTGTTGAAAGCGTTTTGATCGCTATGACAACTCGCTGATCTGGAACAGGGTTTTCCCACTTGTCACATAACTGTAGCAGGAACGGAGTGTCCAGACCTCGTCCGTTTAACACATGTAACGGCTGCAATGAAACACACACGAAAAAATAATCAGGTAAAAATTCAAATCCCTTTTGCAGTTAATTTAGCAAACAAATACTAATTTAACTTTTGTTACATGCTGACATCAAAATTGCATGGAATGCATTTAATTGGTATTTTAGCTTGATTATGACAAGAATACTGTAATTATATATATATTTTAAATAATTTCACAGCTGTGTGGTTAATAAGCTTAAGGGAGATTAGCTTTTAGCCTAGAGTGGCTAGCCATTCACTTTCATGGCTTTAGTTTCCTCAGCTATATGTACTAACATGTTATCTTACACCCTGTCAACAGTCTATTTTCACGCCGTGCGCAAGCATCATTAAAATAGCGCTGGAATAGCGGGAAACACAGCTGCGCCACTGACTGATTAAAACCATGACAACAGTCAATAGTCAGCCGCACAAACATGACTGGATCACCGTGCGCACTGCGCACCCCAAGCACAATACCACATGCCATCACGACTTTACCTTAGTAAAAAAAAAATCCTTCAGCAATCAATTATAAAATAAAATATACTCAAAAAGGTGCACAGTAACTATTGGTTATTATTATTTATATATATTTACTGACATTTAGTTAGATTTATATTTATGTTCAGTACACAGACTTAATAACTGTATCTTAATATAGTAGATATAGGCATTCAGCTGTTTGAGAATTAGACAGATGCTCATTCTCATTCTTTCCTCCTGAAATCGGGCAGTCTTGGACATAAAATAAAAAGCTATTATTTAACAGAAAATTGCTTATATTTTTTTATATTTAAAAAATATCAAAGCACATTGCCACCGCACTCTCGCATCTCGTGCTGTCCATCAATTATTCAAAACTTTTAAAAAATTGTGAAATCCACAGATCTAAAAAAAAAAAAAAAGCTATATGTTACCGTTGGTTTCTTTTTACCAGGTCACATTTATTAAAATATTAAATATATTAATTTATGAATTAAAATCTCGTCCAGCAATTGAAAAAGCTGCTGGAGACGCACGGCAGAGCACACAACATTGCCTCTGTAGTCAACAGAGATAAAACCCAGTTCAGTTAAATAAACTTAAGATGAGTAAGGACCTGTAAATTAATAAAATATTGTAATTTTTTTTATAAATATATCAGAAAGGAGAGGTTGAGGTTTTGGTGAGATGTTTCCAAGATTTGAAAGTGAAAATAATGTCAGTAAGTCAGTGTTAAAAAACCCAGCTTTTACATAAGCAATAAACACAATACAAAATAAAATAACATTGCTGTTCTGTAGTGTCTGCTGAGATGCACAAAGCATCATGCTGTTAAGATACAAATGCGCCAAGATCACAGTGCGCCTGGCTCTGGGAATGACTACTGGCACACTGACTGGTTTATTTCACATTACGTCCAAAACACACCCATGAATAATTTAGAGAATTAGTACACACCTTTTGCGTGTTTGGAGCTTCGCAAGGTGTATTTTTTGCGCCCTCGCGATACCAAAGACACAGGACACGCCCCTAAATCAACCAGCACAAAACGCAACTGACCAGTGCACTATAGATCACCAAAATAAAATATGTTTGGCTGCATCACAGCTTCAGTTCAAATGGCTTTGGTTGGTTGATTGGCTGGATATATGTAAATTTAGTGCCATAAATTATCTCAGAATTGTTATGTAAAATTTGGGGGATTTTAAAACCGGTATAGTTTAAAGTTGCAATTGGTTATGCTCGAATTCCTTTTGAATATAGAGACAGGTGTGAGTTAAGCTTCTCAGGATGTTACTTCCATGTACTGAAGTCTCATCAACCAACTAAGCCAAGCTAAGTACAATTTCCATTTCTAGGGCAGATTAAAGATGCTTGCATGTAAATCCCTTCATCATGTTGCCTTTTACCATTTCTGGAGCTTCCACCAGCGTGATTTTAGCAGGGGGTCCAGCAGTGACCTTTACTCTGGCAAACTCCTCAAATTCTTGGTACTTGAAGCACAACTCCCTGGAACCCGGTGAGCCTCCAGTGAAGCGCACACCACTCACCAACACAGTGCCTGAGCTTTCCTACATTCACACACACACACAGATACACACACACACACAGATCACGTATAATACAATTAACACATGAACTGTTACCTAAAAACCTCAAGACAGACTGGATTTACCTACCTGCCAATCGACACTGAGGGTGGACACATCCAGGTCATCTGCGTGAACACTGACTGTCTTCATGTTCTCAGCATTCAGAGTGTCTGTCTTATTACCATACTGATCAACCACCTCAACGGCTACCATAGAAAGAAAAGACATTTGTGAATATCAGATAAAAAAGGCCAGAACATACAAAAATGTCAAATTAACTATGACCAAAATCAAATGTATAAGAAAATGAAAGTAAAGTCACAAAAAAATGTATTGCGTAAATTGTTATTTTGCAAAAAGTAGCTGAAATTGGAGATTTTAAAACTCCAAATGGTTTACCTAATTTTGTGGACAGAATGTTTCTTTTAACTATTTCTGACTCAAACTCTCATATTTGTAGAATGTGTAAAACTAACATGCCGCATTGAGGAAGCAGTGTAATAATTTTTAACATCACTAACTGGATTCCCCTCTTGAGAGACCATCACTGAGCTCAGTAACACAACACAGCAGACCTTACAAACATCACTATAGATACACAGACACACTTCTCCACAGTGTAGTTCTGTACAGGAAACGAGTTCTCCATTACTGTATTTTTCGCACTATAAGGCACATTGTATTATAAGGCGAACTATCAATGAACGTCTATTTTCTGGTCTTTTTTCATACATAAGGTGCATTTTAAGAGACACTATAAGAAACTTCATATTGAGCAGGTCTCGCCGTTGGGTTGTGGTTGTTGATGGGGGTAGATAAGTAAAGAAAAACTGCAACAAAAAAGGCAAACAAGCGCTGGATGTACATCTACACAGATTTTTCTTTTTTATTTGGGGGAGTAAAGCACTACTGTTTATTTACAGTAAGCCTAGATTTCTGCACTAAAAATGGATAATTAGCGGCTAACTGTTAGCAGGTAATGCTAATGCTGCTCCGGCAATGCTAGCCGGGTTTAGGAGCAGGCTACAGGCCGATAATACAACTGAACGGCGAAAGAGCTAGCGGGGATAGTGTCTAATGCTAATTCTGCTCCAGCAGTGCTAGATGGGTTAGGAGCAGGATACTTTAACCTCTCAACAGGGAAATATCGGTTAGCGGCTAATGCTAATGCTACTCCAGTCTCAGTGCTGGAGAACTAAACTAAAACTCCTGTATTTCGCTGTTCTTTAGTGGAGTGGCTTTACTGCTCCTTACAACCTGACTGGTAAAATTTATACATAAGGCTCACCGGATTAAAAGGCGCACTGTTGATTTTTGGGATTCTTATAGTGCAAAAAATACGGTAAATATAAAAGTAAGACTGAAACATTTGCAACAAATACTGTAGATGAAACCCAAAATATATATATACCTATTTTTGTTCAAGTACTTTTAATGAAAAGATCAGTTAAGAAAGCAAAGCACTTACAGATATTTTCTGATAGAGTTTCTCCCATTTTCACAGTGTTCTCTCTGAGAGTGACCCTCAGTTTGTCAGGTTCATCTGGACGTGGGCTTCAAGCAGAAAAAAAAATTATTAACATGTTACATTAATTAGATGTGCCACATTATTGGTGCACAGTAGGGTGCATGTAAATGTGATCTGTCTTACATTATGAAAAAGGACGTCTCAACTGACTGCTGATCCGTAAAAGACACCTGATAGAAGTGCTCTCTCTGTACTTTCGTTGGAACAGAAACATTTGGAAGTCTTCCCTTAGCCAGTTCTGCTGTCCTTACGCCTGCAGTCCAGTTCACCTGAATCACACACACAGCCACACAGGACTGAATACACACATGTAAGAGTACAGTGCAGACTGTATATATATATATACATACATATATATATATATATATATATATATATATATATATATATATATATATATATATATATATATATATATATATATATATATATATATATATATATATATATAAAGGGACAGCAGGAACTATTAACAGAAAGATTGTTGTCGGTTGAGGAGGTGGGAGTACATCTGAAACTTATTTTGGCTGAAATAAACAAACAGAAATCCTCTAAAATCTTCCAAAAAACAAAACAAAAAGTAATTTACATATAAAAAGTAAAGTGTTTTTAAGTAACTGTAAAAAGATTCTATTCCAAGTCAATTTGGAGCATTTCTATTGGTTCCTTCCTTATAAAAAGTGAAAAAGATACACTCTTTTTCTGTGATCATGCTCATATACAGCTCTAGAAAAAAAATAAGAGACCACTTAAAAATTATGAGTTTCTTTGATTTTACCAAATTTAAAACCTCTGGAATATAATCAAGAGCAAGATGGATGATCACAAGCCATTTAACCAAGCTGAACTGCTTGAATTTTTGCCCCAAGAGTGCAGGCATAAAGTTTTTTTAAAAGCAGTGTGTAAGACTGGTGGAGGAGAACATGCCAAGATGCATTAAAACCAGGGTTAATCAATCAAATATTGATTTCTGATCTCTTTATGAATATGAATTATTTGTGGCCCTGGCATAACACTGATGGACTGAAACTGAAGAATTACACAAATAATTACCTTTACATTATGTGCAAGTTTGTGTGTTAAAGGCACCAGCCTGCCTCCTTCATCATACAGTCTGAAGCGCAGACTCCCGAGTGTGTCTCCTGCTGTCCAGTTGATTCGTTCCAGATTCTGAATCAACATGACATCATCCGAATCCTGCCTGTAAATCTCCACACGGAAGACACGTGTGCTGGGCAGCACGCGCAGACTCCGCTCCACACAAGATATTCCCTTCTGGTTCTGTGAGAAATGAGTGAACACTGAAGAACTGAACAACTTTATTCAGCAGAAAACACAAAATAAAAAAAACATTTACCTTAAAGGAGAAGTCTGGTGTGAAATTGAAATTGGGTGTAGTGAAACATGATAATGAGTAGGAACTTTTGTAAAATTGGCCACTTCGTTTCTCGTCCAGCATTTCGAAATACAGCGCTTTTAGCTGATGCTCCCAGGAGGCTTACAATGCTAGTGATGGGGCCATTTTTTTAGGGCTGCAACTAAAGAATGAAGTAGTCGACTAATCTGCCGATTATTTTATCGATTAATCGTTTAGTCAACGATTATATCTGCCATGCCCTCACTCTCTGCTTGCTGTGGGTACAGCTCCTGTATCTAGCTTTCACTATTAGTTCAAAGTGATGGAAAAAGCTGATCGTGGGATTTAAATGCCCTTCATATGTCTAGAACACTGTCCATTAAATGTGGAAGGTGCTGATATTTAGTGAGTTAATGTGAAATTAGTTGTGATTGGGCACTTTTGGAGATACTTGGGTGTGTTGGCCAAAAGTGCTGTGTTTCTAAATGTGGTGGTGAACGGAGGTGGGATATTCGACAAAAAAGTTAATGCTTGTTATCATGTTTAACTATAATCCAAGTCCATTTTACACAGAAGTTCCCCTTTAATCTACAGCAAAATCTATATATAGTTTTTTGGTCAATTAATACAAATATATTCTATATTCTAAGTTCTTGTGCAGTAATTACAAAGTCAGATCAGGTGCATTCTTTTTATTATGACTGTGTCAAGTTGATGAGATGTCCACTCAAAGTTTCTCCTATTTTTCAAATCTTTCATGTTTTGCTTAATGATGGCCGTTTTGATGCAAAATCGAATTCAAATGATTTCATCAACTCCAGACCCCAAGAGAGAGATTACCTTAAGGCTTTAAAAATGGGGGAAATGTGTAAAAATGGCTCCTAAATTCCTAAACTGCTAATGCAATGTATTGCAATGTTTAACCAAAGCTAAAAATCTATTTTGATCACATCTATTATAAATCCACCTAAGGACTTAAAGATGACCATTTGTCCATATATTTATAAAGTATTGAGATAAGAACAGTGTGTCTTACAGGAATGCCAAACTTGGCAGTGAGGACTTGCTCAGTGGTGACATTCTTCAGCTGAACTGGTTTTGCGAGCAGCACCCCTGCGCCGGTATTACTGCAGTCAACAGTATCCACAGGTAAATCAGGGGCTCCTAATAACTGTAAGAATTAGAAACACACAACAACAACAAAATCATCAGAAATAATACATTTAAAACTAGTTATGTCCTCATCAAATTTTTGTAACCCCGAGTCAGAGGGTTTAGAGTATCTGCTATAGTCCTGATATAAATACTTGTCTGTATTATATAGACATATCTGTCTATCTGTGGTCAGGTGCAATGACACAACTTAAGGCATACAGTAAAAATAAAGAAAGAACACATCCAAGTTGTCCATTAAGATTTTTTTTTTCAAATAATTGTTTATTATTAGTAAAACATCAATATCACATATTACCATGTTTAGCACAAAAAATAAAAGTACAAAATAGCCATAAAACTGATTTCCTTTTAAATATCTTTTTTTTAATAAAAATGAACCTACCCTTAAAATTATAGACTTTCAGTGGGCAAACTTAGCAAGGGATCAAATAATTATTTCTATTACTGTCTGTGTGTGTGCGTCTCTGTGTGTGTGTGTGTGTGTGTAATAAAGGTAAAATCTCTCACTGTCTGAGTTCTCTGGGTGATGAGTTACCTGGCAGCGGACGATGAGTTTGGAATGTGTTGTGATGTTCTGAAACTCATCGTGAACCTCCACTTTAAATCCTGCTGGTGATCCGTTTTCTATAGAGATGTCGTTCTCAGGAAAAACCACCAGTTGTTGTGGAGGACCTGAGGGTACAAAAGGGAACATTTTATCACTGTAAGCTTTAAGCTCACTTTAGGCTCACTTTAAATCACAATCAGAAATTGGCAAATTTTAAACTTCTAATAACAACATTAGGGGGCCCTATTTTAGCGCTCTATAGGTAAGCAGTCAACTGTGCACTGTGAAGTAGTTGTGCGCGATTATGTCTTAAAAAATAATCTTACATTTTTTCACAAAAAAATCTGATTTTCTATTATAATTGATTATTTTCCCCCCTTCTTAAAATCAAACTACAGGTGACAATGAAATGGTTCAAAATTAGGTATACCTGTGTATAAAAAAAAAAAAAAAAAGGGTTGAGTCGACTTATTGAGTGAATCAATGATTTAAACATCGTTTACAAGTCCATGCGTTCAAATCGCGTATGTGGGTTTGTGACTGAAAATACAGAAATAATGCATTAAAGAGTCACAGAAAAAACTTTGAAGAAGAAATTATTATTGTTTTCCACAATTATAAATCACATATCCTCACCGGAGAGCGATGACGCTGCAGTTTTTAAAAACGGTAGGATTTATTTCTAGCTAAATATATGCTTTGTGTGTTTGTGTGGAAAGTGCTGAAACAGGGCTGGAACATTTTTCAGTAGGAGATCAGTCCTCGGACTGAGCGGAATGGTTAGAAAATATACACGTTAAACTGTGGGAGGCGCTGGTAATCAAGGTAAGATGGATAAACACTTCAGAAATGAGGAGTGTTTTCGGATATTTTAGATTAAAAAGATAAAATGTCTCTATGTAAAATCGTGTTTACTCCAATTTTAAATCGCATTAAAGCTGAAATTCAAATTAACAGAATTAATCATGAAAATCGCCCAGCACTACTGTGAAATATGATTTAGAGTCAGTGTGTCATTTTTAATGTAACAACGGGAAAAGTATGCCTTGCAAGGTGTACTAAAAGCTATGTACTAATTCTTAACTAATCATAAGTGTGTTTTGGGAGTAACATGAAATAAACCAATCTGCATGTCTCTTTCCATTCCCTTTGAGAACAAGGTGTGCTCAGATTTTGGCGTATTGGTATTTTAAAGGCACAGTGCTTCATGTCCTTCTGTGTTTTACAAGCAGGAGTGTACACGCGTCTGTGTTCCCAAGGTAGAAATAAACATCTGACTGTTGACGTCTGCCTAGGTCTTCTTCAACCAGTGGCGCATCAGTGTTTTCCATTGCCAAGATAGCAATATGCCAGAAGTTCACCTGAACACACATCAGCCAATGGAGTAGTTACATTCACAAGCTCTGTTGCTATTTAAACGACGCAGGTGCAGGTTGTGAAAACACACTGTTGGCGGGGTGTAAGATAGCACTGAGTGCAGGGTGTGAGATAGGGCACTTAAAGTTTCAGAAATAAATTCTAGAATGGCCAAAATTCTTCATGGGATAGAAGTTTCAGCCTTTATATTATAGTGAATTACTGTAAATAACTAATGCCCCATGTCTGCAAAAACACTGAGGGATGCTCTTAACATATTATAAAAGCTGCTTTAATGAACTGGATATGATTTCTGAAAACTTGTGATCTTCCTACCTGGACGAACACTAAACTGGAAAGACTGGAAGTCCTGTTTGAGGCCTGGGACGATGACTTTCACCGTGTGAACCTGTTAACAGTATGAGCAAAATATTAATGAACTCCCCAAGACAAAATAAAATACTCTGACCAGTGATGACAATAAAGCTTTAAAGTGTTTAATGTTTTATCTTCACACAGACACACACTGACCTTCTCCAGCTGGTTTGTTACTTTCCCCTTGGCTCTCAGGTCTTGTACGGTAAATGTAGTTCCATTCAAAGCTGTCTGCTCGTAATTTAGCTGCAGTGAACTGTGTGTGTGTTTGAATGTGCATGTGCAGAAGAAAGAAGAGAACAAGAGAAAAAAGTTATTTAGTAAATATAGCAATTCCATATTGCATTCAGATACTTTAAGTTGCAACTATGGGTGAGAGCTCCATTGTATAGGGCTAAATTACTTAATTAACTCTGAGCTGATGTATTTGTAGCTCTAAATATATTTTCTCCATCGATAAGCACAAGATTTCTAGACCAAATTTCCATGACTTCTCCAAAACTTTCTGGGTATTTTTTTTTTTTTTAAATAATACTCAGGCCTGGAAATTGCTATTATCAAATTCCATGACTTTTCCAGATTTTTCATGACTGTACGAACCCTGAAATTTTATTATTGCATACAATGATATGCAATATTTTTTCCATCATATTGTAGCATTAAATACAAGCTTTACTCAAATTTAAATTAATATGCACAAGGCCCCGCCCACACATACCCAGATTATTTTAAAAATGTAATGCCCAAAAAAATAGACCTAAATACAGTGCGAAAAAGAGTACAGCCATTTAATTGAGTTTCTTTAAATCTGTAGTGATTTATTTTGGTCCTTATCAACAAAATTCACAGAATAATTACTCCCCAAAACAACAAACAATTAAATTAATATAAAAACGTTTTAATACAGAGAAAACCAACACATTTCTAAATATCCAGATATCTGTGGACAAGGCTTTTAGTAATTAAAGTACTATTATTGACATGTGCTTATTTTAATTTGTTGCATTAAATCAAATAAAAACTGAGAAAGTATGCTTACAGTGAGGACAAATCATCCATACTTAGAACAATATTGTTTCCAATTTGCCTTATAATCCAGAGTAGGGACCATGAAGAAAAATCATGCTCCTTAAAAACACATTTTAACCCTTATGCTTCAATCACAATCACCCTTTAATTAATATAAGGGTATATCAGCCCAATATTACATATCTGAAAGGATTATCTGACAGATTTAAATATAGATGCATGTTGGAACCTAGATTATTTGCACACTTTTGATGCCATCTTGTGGTCATGCTTATGTAACACTTCATTTTTTAACAGAAACATTACTGAAATATACTGTGTATAAAACAGAATGACAGTACTACATAAAGGGTCTATTTTGTCTGCAGCTCACCTGCACTCTAGCTGGGGTTTGATGTCAGATGGGGGCTGAGTCACATGATCAAATTCATCCTTAAATTCCAGGTTCAGAGAGAAGGGCACGCCCACCTGCACTGACGTGGGAACTGAGCGCAATACAAAGCATGCTGCACTGCTTTCTGAAAGAAAAAAGGGGGAAAAAAGCATGAAAAATACAAAATATTCTTTTTGATCATATTTAAATATCTGAACTGGTTTCAAAGTGAATCTAGGATACCCAATTAACTGTCCCCAAAATACTACTGGAATTTGAACTACTCCTAGAATGTTTAGACTATGCACAGACAGCAGGCAAAACAGATCTGTTGAGATAAGTGTCGTCATTGGCTGTGTTTACATGCAAATCTTTCCTTCAATCCGAATGAAATTAATTTGATTCTAGAATCTGACTAAAGTGTTCATATGTACACTTTCCCCAATAGTCTGAGTAAACTCTCCGTTTAGATGCACGCTACAAGTAATCCGATCAAACATGACGCGCATGTGTAGTATCGCTTAGTGCAGTGGTTCCCAACCTTTTTCTTCAGGGACCCATATTTTTACCATTGTAAGCTTTGGTGACCCAACATAACCCCCCCCCCAAATGTAAAAGATGTAAGTGTATAATTGGGTTGGGGTGGGGGGGTTAGAAATGACAAATAAAAACTGACATTTACTATAGATGAATAAAATAAACACGTAAAAAAGGAAAAATTGATACATAAAACATAAGGAATTTTTATCTTATGAAGAAAAAAATAATTAGATCAATAAAATAATACAACTATTTAAAATGAATAAAAAATAATTTATATAAAATAAAAACAAACAAACAAAAAAAGAATAATATCAGTTTCAGTTTCAAATCAGTAAAACAGCTCACCTCAACCTCAACCTGTCCAAATATTGGACAATAATTGATTAACTTTACAGGCCCTCACTCATTTTCATTTATTTAACTAAACTGAGTTTTATATTCTTATATTATTATATTATTATATTCAGCCTCGCGCTGAATTCAGCTCCGCGCTGCCGGAGAGAGCGCCCGCGCGCGCGCCAGAGAGAGAGAGAGAGACAGAGAGAGCGCAGCGCAGCGCGGCGAATTTTGCTTACCCTAGACTATATTTAGTATTAAAATGAAACCCCTTAAAATCAAGAGGGCTTCGCGACCCATCGTGGATCTTTGGCGACCCATAGGTTGGGTCGCGACCCATAGGTTGGGAACCACTGGCTTAGTGTACACGTTACCATGACAATAACCACAAGCATCACATGATGCCAGCCAGCATGAGAGGAGCAACAGCAACTGGATAAATAGCTATTTTTCAGAGTTTGCATTTGTTATGTTTGTTTCTTAAATTTATGGTGAACTCAGGGCAACCTAATTCACATTTTCTTGTTAAAGAAGAGCGAGATGAAGAGCTCAGTCCTTCATGTCTTCAAACATTTCGAGGAAAGTGAGCTAGGTGCCAGTCCCACCGCCCATGACCAGGAACCATTGGATGAGAGTGAGGAGTTATGTTCAGCTTTGTACACATGCTGTATACGCACGATACGTAACTTTCCGACTGAGAATCTAATCGGGTACAGGTGTTTACAAGGCTATTATTATTCTTATTCTTATTATTTAATGGATTATTTAAAGGATTATGCACCTCGCTCGATCGGATAGAAATTGTATTTGGAATGGCCTCAATCGGACTAGGTAGATACATGGATAGACAGATACTTCAGCGATCCCAGAGGGAAATTCTGGACTACTCTATTCGTATTGAGGAGTTAACATGGACATGCACTTTTCTGATTAAGCTATTAGTCAGATTATTAACGGATTATTAGGCTGCATGTAAACGTAGCCACTAGGGCTACAAATATGTCTTTTATATAATCTTGTCACAAAAAGTAGATAAACAGAGTTGTCTCTGTGTCTGTGTGAGTGACAGGCTGCTGCTGCCTGAGAAGTGCCAGAGGGAGGGGAGTGCGAGAGGGGGAAGGAGTAAACATGAGGTAACTGCATGACCTCCATTCACATAGTTGGGCAAATGCTTGTAAAGACACTAGTGCCAGAGGGAGGGGAGTGCGAGAGGGGGAAGGAGTAAACATGAGGTAACTGCATGACCTCCATTCACATAGTTGGGCAAATGCTTGTAAAGACACTAGTTGAAAGCTGTGCACCTCAGTCCAGCGCAGTTTTGCGCAGATATTTACAGACTTACAGATTTCACGCTTTTAATCCCAGAAAAACGCTCTTATTTACCTTTTAAAAAACGATACTTAAATGCCTGATTAAAGGGTCGATTACTGTTTTTGTTGTTTTTCTCGGGTTTTGAGCGCTCGGCACTGAGTCAGCTCTTGATAGGTCCAGACGCAAAACAGAGCACGGGTGGGGGCGGAGCCGGTGACGTCATGGGCCCTGCATTGTTTAATATTGTGATATATACTGTTGCAAAAAAAATATTTGCAATGTCATTTTTTTTCCAATATAGTGCAGCCCTAGTAGCCACTGTTATTTACAAATGATCTTTAATTTATCACCTCACCTACTGGGTTTTCACACCTGCTAAAATAAACCGCACCAAGGGTGCAAGCTAACCAGAGTCTGTTTTAATCAGACTAAAAAGTGCATGTATAAAAGCAGCCTTAGAGATCTGTGATGCCATTTTTTGTGAGGGGTTATTAAATATGTCCAAATTTGCACATTAGGCTCAGACATAAGTCAAAACAAAAATGACGCGAAAAAACTTTAATTTCATGAAGAAGCTCAAGTTACCTTTAATAGTGAAGTGAAGCACATACTGAGGCAGACGTTTCCCAGCCCACTCACTAGCTGACTCACTATCACTCAGCAAAGTCTGCAAGCAAAGTGTGTACTTTCCCAATTTATTCAAGTTTTCTGAAAACACACACACAATTAAAAATGTCAATAAAAGGACATATAGGAAAAAAAACTCTGAACAAACAAAAGTAGCAATGTTTGCTTCTGTCAGTTTTTAGAATTATTATAAATGTTTTCTTTAATATAAGGCAGAACTAAATATATATAAAGTATCACAACCAGAGAGATTGTTAACTTAGAACGTTTTCCCCCTCAGTTTAGTTTGGTTTCACACGAGGAAAACCACAAGTGCAACAAAATGTGTCACAACAAACCCTGTGAGCACGTTATCTCCTCTTATTGGTCAGAGCTGTTTATATAAAGTATCACCACATGAAACATCTTCAGCTTGACTGGGTAAAAGTGCAGATGACTTAAAGAAACATAACTAAGGTTGAACAGAAATAATTTTCTAAACAGTTTCTTGTAGAAGATTGTTGTAGAAACACATTTGCTAAAAGTATGTTATGTTATAAATTTACAAAATGTAGGACGGTGTGATTAGGTCTTTACCCATTACTTTGAACCAGAACTCCCACTTGGTGGAGTGCATGCAAATGTGAGAGTTTGTCTGGACATCCCCTTTAGGAGCTGAAAGTAAAAAAAAAAAAAACACAACATACAATAAATACTCAAATACATACCCACACTTACATAAAAATGCTTTATAATTATGCAAAAACACTTAAGCTCAGTAAAAATCTTACAGTGCCAGATGACTTTCAGCTCCATCAGGAGTTTTTTGGCGTTGATGTTGGAGACCGGCAGCCGGGACATCGTCTCTCCTTTCTTATTCAGAATATGCACTTGGATTGGACCTGAAACAGAACAGGAGGGGAGACAAAAGCACAGGTCTCACTGTGAGAAAATATATAGATGATGGTTTGCAGGATGGTGCTGAAGTGCTGAAGATGGAAGGATTTGTATGGATATGTGTGTTGTGACTGTGTTTAACATGGTCCAGCACGACCAGATTCTGCAACAGCTTCTACCCCCAAGCCATCAGACTCCTCAACTGCAGAGACTGAACTGATGGTTTTTCTGTACATACACACACTGTCACTCTTACCCCACTTACCCCAGAAAATGGAAAGCACTAAAAAACCCTACTACCTCACTGGTCTCTATTGCACACTGCGTAATAGAGGTAATTACTACCTCACTGGTCTTTTTTTTAATATTTATTATTCTTTGTCTGTATTGTGTTGTATTGTCTGTCTGCACTTTTGTACTGTTGCACTATTGTTCTGTCTACACTGTGTTTATGTGCACCATGGTCCCTGGAGGAACGTTGTTTCGTTTCACTGTGTACTCTGTATATAGCTGAAATGACAATAAAAAACACTTTGACTTTGACTTTGACATAATTAAAATATGTTTGTGTATACCTAAAGGAGTGCCAGCTGGACGAACAGCCTTGTCAGGCCACGGGTTTCCTTCTGGCCATGAAACCTTCAACTGATCAGGAAGCCTGTAAAAGAAGTAAACAAATAAACAATTAAACAAATAAATAAATAATAATAAAAGCAAAAAAAAAAAAAATTAAAGAATGCAGATAAACGAACGACAGAAGGATTTTTATGGAAAATTAATGATAGAAAAAAAAACGAATAAAAAGGCAAAATCAAAATAAAAAAGTATTAACTAAAAGAAAAGAAGAAAAAATAGTAAAAGAGAGAATGAGCAATATAGCAATAAAGAAGTAAAAAAAGAAATAAAATGAGAGAAGAATGAATGATGAACAAATTTAGTGAAAAAATAAATATACAGGAACGAATGAAGTACGAATAAAACAGAAGAAAGAAAAAAAGAAGTTGAATGAAAAAGTTGAAAGAATGAAATAATCAATTAAAGAAACAAAAAAAGCAAACAAAAAATAATCAATAAAAGAAATACAGACAAACGAAAGACAAAATGATGAAGGCAAGCATGAATGAAAAAATCACATGAAAAAGACAGAAAAACAAAAAAAAAGAATGTATTAAAGAACACATTAATCAAATAGAAAAATAAATAATGAATAAAACAAACCAAAAAAAGACAGGTAGAGCAAACAAATAAAATAATGAAAAAAAAAGGTTAAATAAATAAAATAAAATGAGAGAAAACTGATTTATAGACAAAACCAAGAAAGAAAAAGGAAGGGAAAAATAACGATACAAGAATAAATGAAATACAAATGAATTAAACAGAACGAATAAAAAAATAATTAAATGTCCAAAATAAATAGTTATAGTTTGAACTGTGATTAACTTTAGGTATACATTGTAAATGTTCAGTCCAGTTCATATTATAATTCTAATAATCAAAATCTATAATTACTATCAGTTTATGATAATAATAAATATTTACTTCTCTACAACAAAGGTTATGATCTTTACACTATATGGACAAATGTACTGTAGCTAAATGGTTCTATTTAAAAAAAGGGGTCTACAAAACATTTGAACATGCAGATTAAGTGTTTAAAAAAGGTGTTTTAAGATTGTGTATTTATGATATTGATACAAAGGGGTGGCTGAGTCTAGCCTCTTTTTTTTTTTAAATGGGGAAATGTCATCCTGATTGGCGCTGCATTATTACTTACTTGGCCAGTTCTTCAGCAATGCTTTTCTTGATGGCAGAATCTGTTGCCTGTCTGTCGATCTTGGATATTGGAATAATTCGAACCTCATTATACAGTTCCTGCGGTTCCTGTGGACACAGAACAGGACCAACTTACTTCTGGAAATTTGAATGGATCATTCGCAAACATGATGGCTGTGTGCTGACAAGAACCTTGCATTACAATATGTAATAAGACACAAAAGTTACAATTCAATAAAGCAATGTATTGTGATACTGTACAGAAAACGAGATTTATTTGAATCAAATTTTATGTATAATATAACAAAAGTACACAATCATATGCATAAGACTTAAGTTTCTTATTATAAGGGGCACCGGATTATAAGACGCACTATCAATTAATGTATCTATTTTCTGGTCCATTTTCATACATAAGTTTCGCTGCTGAATGGTGGTAAAGCTAAAGTTAAGTAAACAAAAAATGTTTTCTTTTAAAGTCAAAGTTAAAGTGCTGGATGTTAATCTACACAAATTTCTCACCTGAAAACTGTTAATTTGGGTGAGTAAAGCGCTTAATGCTAATGCTGCTCCAGAAGTGCTAGTTGGGTTTGGCAGAAGGCTACAGGCCAATAATAAACATCAAAAGAACTAGCACTTAGCACGATTAGTGGCTAATGCTTATGCTAATACTGCTGGAGAACTAAACTGAAACTCCTGTATAAAGCTGTACTTCAGCAGAGTGGCTTTACTGTTTCTTATAACCTGACTGGTAAAATTCATACATAAGGTGCACCAGATTGGTAATAAGACTGGTAATAAAACTGACAATTTTGGGGAAAATGAAAGGATTTTAAGTGCACTTTATAGTACAAAAAATACAGTAAAAGAAATGTTTTCAACTTTTTATGAACTCAGAACAGAAGGTTATGCAAACAGAGTATAACACTGTCACCTAGTAAACAACACAAAAAGAAACTATTTTCTGACACAGTTGCAACAGCAAAAGTACTTTTAGCCGATGCTCCCAACAGGTTTACAATGCAACTAATAGGGACATAGCATTGCCCAATTAAAGAAAGGGAGGCTAGAGGAACAGATTGCAAAATGAATTCTGTGGAAATACTGAATATTATAGAATTTTTTTAGCAACATCTCAAACTCACACATTTCCACAGCTTATCGACTTAATTATTGTGGCTTATTTTAAAATAGATAAAAATAGAGACCAGAGAACTTCCTGAAGGTACTGCGTTTATAAAAAAAAACATTAAAATCTTTTTAAATAAACCAATAAAGTGTAAATCTACTTTGAGCTTGTTATTGGGGTAAAAATAGCAATTTCTTTGCATGGGTAATGCTGTTGGGAGCATTGGCTAAACGCGCTGTATTTTGAAATACTGGGGGTTAACAGAGGTGAAATATTTGACAAAAGTTTGTACTCGTTTTCATGTTCCAGTACAATACAAATCCTTTTCACACCGGAGTTCTCCTTTAAGTTCCACAGCTCACAGCCAAGAACAGAAAGCAGGAATTGTGAAATAAAATCAAATCAAGATGAAGTCTCAATAAAAACCCTTGACATGATTAGAGCAAAGGGAGGCCCTACCCAGTGTTAGTATTGTGCTTCTAATATAGTGCATGGGAAGTATAATGCTGTATTTTGTATGGTATATGATTTATTTTAAATTATTCTACCCTAATTATAATTTTATACTTTTTATGTTAATATCTGTAGAGAATGTTTCATTATGGAAGACAAGTAGACCAATGTTAAAACACTGGAAATACAGTCACTCACAAGTAAGCATACAGACACAGACCAGCTCTGTCTTACCAGTGCAATCTGAACATGTCCCCCAGTGGCGTAGACGTCCCCCTCATGGTCTCCATAGAGCAGAAACTGAACTATGGAGCCAAACAGAATAGGTTGAGTTTTCACTGATTTCACCTGAAAGAGGGGGAAAAAGACTCTATTAAGCATTGCAGTCCTGCTTTATGCAGCTAGAGCATGAACAGATGTTCGTACACTGAGCAAATTAAATGCTTGATGCATAGCAAATACCACCTTAAAAGAACTTTCAGGCTTTTCTGCTGTTTACTAGGTTTGCACGGAATTACATATACCAGAATAAAGGGACACTGCTGTACATTACAGTAATGCAAAAACTTTTTATTTTTATTTTAAATGTTCAGAAATCAAGATTTGGTGGAATAACTCTGGTTTTTAATCACAGTTTTCATGCAGATAGATGATCACAAACCATCAAACCAGGCTGAACTTAAATTACTTTAGTTAAAAAAACTAAATTTTTTGCACCAGAAGTGTCATAATGTTATCCAAAAGCAGTGTGTAAGACTGGTGGAGGAGAACATGCCAAGATGCATGAAAACTGCAAATAAAAAACAGGGTTTTTCCACCAAATATTAATTTCTAAACATTTAAAACTTTATAAATACTAACTTGTTTTCTTTGAATGCTTGTTTATATATATATATATCAAATGCTCACTTGCTGTCCAGCCTTGTAGACTTTGCCGTCCCAATGGATGCCTTTGAACCGAGCCCATGGCGACTGCTGCCGCTTAGATGAGACATCTGTGCGAGTTGTTGTACCATGGTAACCAATGAACTTCACCTGCAACACAAAAATGAATAGAAAATGTAAGGCTCTAAGATGATACTCATCTACAGAATGTGGATTTGTGTTTTCTTGGCAAAGCCGAATAATGAGAATTTAAACTAAACACAAAAATAGAGATGTAATACAGGTAAAATCCCACAAAATTGTTGCAAAACCGTCTTGACCGTTTCTATTTACATCACCAACTTTACATAAACCCAGCCATCTAGTAAAAAAAAATGGCAAAACAGTAAAATGTGAGGGTGACTTTGGGAAAACGTGCTGTTGCTGATACTGGAGAGCAGCACATCACCTTTAGACTCTACTACTTACAAGAATACATGTCACTGGTTGTGACTTTTCCTGTGACAGTGTTTGAGGAAGGGAGCTCAAGCTTGGCACACAATTAAGCAAAAGTTGGGGATGGGAAACTCTTAGAATTAAATTTGATTAGGTTTCAGAGATCTGTGATGCAATTATGAAACGATTATTGATGCATCTTTTTCTTTTCTATAGGGTTTCTTTTTACTCATTGCATGACTATTTGGTACTTTTAAAGTAAAGTATATGTAATAATAATGAAAATGATTAACATCTGAATGAAGTTAAGCCCTGTTAAACTTTTTTGCTGGAGGGCGGGGCCGCGTTCAGCGCAACCCAGCATGCACAACGGCATGGGGCGGCTCTCTCCATTAAAATGAATAGGGTGTGTCGAGGCTTAAGTGCTACTGGATATGGACCATGAAAGAAAGAGAGAGAGAGAGAGAGAGAGAGAGAGAGAGAAAGAGAGAGAAAGAGAACGACAGATGGAGTGAGAGAGAGCCTCAGAGTCTTCAGCACAGTGCCAATGATTGTTCCAACAGTTTGGAGGAAATTAAAGCAGTAAATTAATATGGCTGTATAGGTAGCTTACAGAGAACACACACACATACACACACACACACACACACACACACACAAACCTGTTTGTCAAATCGTTCATGACATTCTTTTAACCAAATCGTGAATTCTCGACTGATCTTCACTCTCTGCTCCTGTAAAAAAATATAAATAAATAAATAAATAGTTAAAAAAATGCACTATTAGGCACACCAGATTATAGCGGTTCTGATTATTTAAAGTAAGCTTAGATTTCCAAATTTCTCCAGCACCAGCGCTAGAGCTTTAGCATTCGCCGCTAACCGCTAGTGATACACTGCCAGCGCTACATTGAGGAACCCTGAGTGTTTCGGTAAGCCAGGGTGATATTAGCTCACGTAGCTTGTTTTAATTCAGTAAATGCACAGGGTACAGTCAGATAATACTCACCGCTGAACAGCGACAGAGCTAGCACTTAGCACTGTTAGCAGCTAATGCTAATACTGCTCCAGCCCCGGTGCTGGAGAACTAAACTGAAACTCCTGTATAACTCTATTTCAGCAAAATGGCTTTACTGCCTTTTACAAGCTGATTGGTAAAATTAATACATAAGGCGCTCTGGATTATAAGGCCTACTGGTGATTTTTGGGGAAATTTAAAGATTTTAAGTGCACCTTTTAGTGCCAATACAGGAAATACAGGAATGAAAAGTGTTTCTAGAATTGAATTCTAAAGAATCAAAAGATCCATAAAATATATTTTAAAACAAATATTTAACAGAGAGTTTTATGGTTTAAGTTGCTTTTTTCCTTATAACAGAATTACACTATTATGAAATATTCTAGGCTTCATTAATTCAAACAAATTTATTGGCATTTTTCGATGGTTCAACTTGTTTTCTTGTGTTCTCAAGCTTGTTCATAGATCAACCATATCAGGGCCTTAATAAGTCGTGTCTGATAGAGCAGATAGTTGTGTAACATGCAATTTAAATGATAAGAGCTTATTTGGCCATGAGGGTTTAAGCATCATTAAAAAACAATGGAAACTTGTCACTATATATATTTTTTTTTATAGAATCCAATTTAGAATGTTCAATATTTAGAGCTCAGATTGGTGACTGAATTCATGTTTCATATTATCCACAAGTTCCAATTATTTTTAGATCTTATTATTATTATTCTGATTAACAAAATTCATAATTTACACTTCAAATAAACTGTATTTTTTGCACTAGTGCTGAGTTACACAGGAGTTTTAGTTTAGTTCCCCAGCATTTTAGCATTAGCCGCTAATCTCGCTAAGCGCTAGCTCTTTTGCCATTCAGAGGTAAGTATTATCGGCATGTTGCCTGCATGTTTACCGTGTAAAAACAAACTATGTGGGACAAACCACAAGCGAGTATTTCCCTGGCTTCCTTAAATCTAAGATTGCTGTAAATAAAAGAAAGCACTTTACTCAACCAAGAGAAATCTGTGTAGATTAATATCTTTTTTTTTTTTTTTTAATTACAGTTTTGTTTACTTAACTTAGCTTAGCTTTACAGGTCTCACAAACCAGCAGGGAGACCTGCTGAATTAGAAGGTAAACATGGCGACAACCCTGTTCCTTACTAGTGTCACATAATGCGTAATGCATATGAAAATACACGTTTATTGATAGTGCACCTTATAATCCGAAATAACTTAAAGGATCTACTGTCAGATACCACCAGGACATTAGCATGTAACACAAGGTGCATGTTTGCATTACCTGGCTGTTAAGGACTCTGGTAAAGATGGTTTCTTTGTCTCGTAGCTGCAGTTCCAGATCCATAAATGTGAGTTTATTGGTGCTGACTTGAAAACAGTCGTTAGCGAAGAGAACACCTGAGATTCTGTTGTAGCATTCTAAAGGCACTGTACACATTTTCTTGGGTTTTGCACACCACTCAAACCTGACACACACAGACACACACACACAGACACAGAGAGAGAGAAAGAAAATCTGGTCAGAAATACAAAAAAATAAGCTAGAAACCTGGTCATTATAACATCACGAATTTAAAGGAGAACTCTGGTGTAAAATGGACTTGGGGTGTAATGAAATATGATAACAAATACAAACATTTGTTAAATAACTCGCCTGAATAACTCACTGATGCTCCCAACAGGCTTACAATGTTAGCGATAGGGGCATAAAGCAAAAAAAAAAAAAAATCACTATTTTTTTTACCCCACATTAACATGCTTAAAGTAACTTCACACTTCATTGGTAGAAACTTCAAGATTTCAAGATGGCAGTGCCCAGAAAATGACTTCAGGTACTGTGTGTATAAATAGTGTTTTTAAATATCTCTCCACTTTCAAAGTTCTTAGTGCCCCCATTTCTTAGCATGGGAAATGCTATGCCCCCATCACTAGCACTGTAAGCCTGTTGGGAGCACTGGCTAAAAGCGATGTATTTCAGAATCCTGTGGGAGAAGGAGTTTGGCTATTCAACAAATGTTTGTACTTTTTATCATGTTTCAGTTTACACCTAGTCCATCTCACACCAGAGTTCTCCTTTAAGACTATGAATCTAATCCATTTAAAGCATCTATTACATTTTTACTGAATTGTCAATGAATGTTCTTTTAGTTTTCTTGTCTATCAAGCATTTTAAAACTATTAATCATGTTAAACCTGTTGCTTACAAAGTGGTGGAAGGTTTAGATTAAAAGTATTACAATTACTCATTGACAGAAGAATAAGGAATTAATCGTCCATTCCAGAAGCACTCAAAAATGGGTCTTTTTCCTCGTCCCTCAGCTTGAAAAATAAAACAGTCATCGTCGTCATTTTCTGCAACTGTAAAACACACACACATGCACACATAATTACAATTTGAAACAGACAATCAACATTTCCTGCATTTCTGAGACCTGAGATTTTAATCAGGACTTTTATTATTTAAATAAAGCTTGTATTCTGGGTTTGTATATTTGTTACAGTCAAACAAAAAAAGGATGATCAGAGGTAAAACACTGGAATTTAACATTCTGAAAAAATGGAAGGCTGTGGCATTTTCCCCAAATAGAAAAAATGACAAACTTGTGAAGAAACTGGCTTATCTTTTCAGAATTTGTGGAAAAATGGAACGAAATCACAGTGTCCATGCTTCTTCCATGCATTGGTATTTTATATACAGCTCTGGAAAAATGAAGAGACCACTTAAAAATTATGAGTTTTTTTTTTTTATTTTACCCAATTGAAAACCTCTAGAATGTAATCAAGAGGAAGATGGATGATCACAAGCCATCAAACCAAGCTGAACTGCTTGAATTTTTGCACCAGGAGCGGCATAAAGTTATCTAAAAGCAGTGTGTAAGACTGGTGGAGGAGAACATGGCAAGATGCATGAAAACTGTGATTAAAAACCAGGGTTATTCCACCAAATATTCATTTCTGAACTCTTAAAACTTTATGAATATGAACTTTTTGATATTTCAGCCATTTCCAATTTCTGTAAATAAATGCTCTTATGGACAATGTTTTTATTTGGAATTTGGGAGAAATGCTGTCTGTAGTTTATAGAATAAAACAACAATGTTCATTTTACTCAGACATAAACCTATAAATAGCAAAATCAGAGAAACTGATTCAGAAACTGAAGTGGTCTCTTATTTTTTTCCAGAGCTGTATATATACGAGTAGATATCTGTATAAATATTAAGGCAGTATTTATTAAATACCTGGTGTTGAGTTGTATGGGTCCTCTGGGTAGGTTTCTTTGTCATACAGGAATGGATGATATCTGATCAGTCCCTCTACTCTGGCGTCGCTCCCTTTACTGGCTTTAAACTCAAACTCTGCCACACTGGAGTTTATATAAAGAGTCTGCATGTCTTTATCGATTTCCCTCAGATTGATCAGTTTTGGTAACCGAGGGGAACGCTCGAGCAGACAGATCTGAAAAGGGAGAGAGAGATATTGTTAATATTTTTGATGGCTCAAATGCTGTAGCACGGTAGAGGGTAGATTTCAGATATTCTGTAATCTTACATTCATTAGGATATTACCTAAACTTTCCAAACAACATCACACTACTAAAAAGGTGATTTTGTTTTTTGTGTGACACTACAGAAGAATTCCTTTTTCCCCCCAAGACTAGTATGAAGAATCTTTTTAATGTGTGTGTCTTCATATGATTTAAAGTATCTATTAAATTTACAATGTATATCAGATTTCTTAACAGATGCTAAATGGATAACTAAACAAGTAAAAATGCAATTTTTGTACAGTAGAATCAATAGCTGTGCTATTAGTTATTTTTATAGCGACTACAGCATAGGGGTAGGCGATATGGTCCTAAAATAATATCATGATTCTCATGGTGTTTTCGCGATAAGCGATATGACACAACACTGAATTAAAAAAAATATTATTTTAAGAATACACTACTGCAACAAAATGAAAATTAAATTGTATTATTGCATAAGATATGATATGGCAAACCCCTAACTGAGATAAAAAAAATACAAGAATTTTATTAGATTTGTAACAGAAGTTAATTATCCAGCATGTCATGATACTAATGATGCACTCCAAATATCTACATATATCCAGGATTAAAGTAAAATAAATGATACTGGACAAATATAATCTGTCTCTAGTACATATATAATGGAAAATGAGAACAGTGTGAATTTTTCTTTTGCTAAAAACAGCAAAAAAGTAGTACCCCGATGTGATAATTAAGGGAAAGAAAAAAAAATGCTATATTAAGTTTCTGTAACCCTGGAAAGTTCAGATACCGCTCAAACTGAAATACGCAAACATTAATTATGTTAATGTTTAAACTTAAAAGTTAGAAATTAAGTTTTCTACATTAATATTTATGCATTACACTGTCTTTAAATAAAAAAGGCTTATTATAATTTTCTACTTTAAATTCAGCAGTAGTTACAGTCTTTTAGGTTATAAATGATTCATAATTTATCCTTGTTTGAGGAAGTTTTACCCTAATGAAAGAACTTTCAGTGAGAAGTGTAATTCCACTAGAAATAATTGACTTAAATATGAAGTAATTAAAAGTTTTTGCTGGAGAAACTTTCTCTACTGCAGAGGGAAGTCATTCCTTATAACTTTGGAGCTGTGAGAAACTGATCGCATTCAACAAACACGGGCAGTAGTTAGAAGGTCAGAAGGTCAACTTCTAATTTCTTCTAAAACGTATTGAATGGTTCAAATGCAGCACAACTTTTTTTTTAACCGTTTTTTTTTTTTTTTTACTTTTCAGGCTGTTGTTGTAAATAAGAGTATTTTATTAATTACTTGCCTGGTTAAATTAAAGCTTGCTTGCCCAACTAACTAACTAACTAACTAACTAAATAAATAAATGAATAAATGAATAAAATACTCCTCTGGAATTACATGGTGGTGCCAATTTGTTCATGTTAATCTTCTCCAGAGAATCCTATTCTGTTGGCTGTACTTCAAGACAGGGGAATTCACAATGGGGGACTGAATAAGCTCCGGATTCCAGACCTGAAGCTAACACTACCGGTTGTAAACAGTGGTTTTTAATAAGCTTTTTTAAGTTATTAATGCCTTGTTTTAAATGTCAGGTCTCTCCGGATTCTACCAATGAGGTGTGGAGCTACTTTGAACCTGGATAACGGTGTAAAAAGCGATTTAAGCGGCCACTGTACATTGTGAGTGCTGGGCAAAAAGCCAAAATTAGTGGGTTTCAGAAAGCTGTAGGAGAGCAGAGGTGGGCTATTCAACAAAGGTTAGTACTCTTTATCATTATGTTTTACTACACCAAAAATACATTTTCCAACAGGGTTTTCCTTTAAGGTGAATAAGTGTAAATATATGAACAAGAGCTAGCTAATTTCTGCTGCAATTTACATAAGGGGGAAAAAGGGGTGGATTTATTTCTGTCTAGAGTACAAATTCTATAGATATACTAACCTGTATGTCGATGTTTGATGGAGAATCTGCCTTCTTCTCATTTTTTAAGTCATTTCCATGGATACCATGAACGTAGTAATGATAGATGTGCCTTAAGTAAGAAAAAAATAAAATAAAATCAGTATATATTTAAATCAGTTACAGATAACAATCTCTCTGTGTGAGAGTTTTGAATCTGTGGTTAAACTCATGCTGTGTTTTTATGAGACACTTACGCCAACTCTCTTGTCCACAAGATGAAGTCATTTCTGAGGTAGGTAACATGTTCTGGCTGGATTCTGTTTATGACTATTGCGGTGAAGCTGTCCTTGCCTTCCTCCTCCAGAATGAGAGACTGCAAAAACCGCTCTTCATCTACTTTCACATGAGAACAGTCCCCAGGCTGAGCAAGCGACAGAGAGAGCAAAGAGAGATGTTAGATAAAAAATATATATATACATTTCTATAAAACTAATGCAGACAGGATGCAGCTCTGTTGAAGTGTTGTGGCTCGTGCACACTCATTTTACCTTCCGGTTGCGGATTATCCCTGAATAAATCTCCTCTTTGTTTTTCTCTTTCCGCTCAAAGTCTTCTTTAGACATGACAAACTCGTGTACGTCTGGAGAGCCGACCGGCTTACTGATGATCTATTAATAAAATAAATACAATCTGTTAATAAAAGCAACACCATAGCAGTGAAACATGTTACACTAACGATGAGTATAATATTAAAACAATAATATTAGACGAGAAAGAGTTCATGATTACAGGTGGAAAATGAACTACCAAACTTGTACAAATGTGTTTTTTAAGTCAGCTGATCAAAAACATTGAATTAGACTGTAGACTATAGCAAACTAATTGCCTCAACTGAATGTAATTTTTTAGATCAACTTTTAACAATAAACTTAATAATGCTAGTTCTGAATATTTAGTTGAAAGTGGTTTACTGATCGGTTCAGCAGGTGTTTTCACCCTTCACTATTTGCATATGGGGGCGTGTCCTCCCACTCACCATCAGTGTGTAGTAGGGGTGGAACGAGATCTCTTGCTTAAACCTGATTCACAGTTTAGTGTGGACTTTTTAAGAACGATCTGGCAACACAGTAGCGATAGCAGCGTGTGTGGTGGCTGAGCAGTGAGAGCAGCTCTCAGCAGAAGAGGAAAATTCAGGCATTTGTATAGAAGATGCTTCTGCTACTTTTAAGTTGTATGTCTGGCTGCATTTTAGCTCCAGTGGAAACAATAAACGGTAACAGAGTGACCAACAAGAAACAAACCATATGTAAATACTGTAAGTAAATCCTACACGTGACTGTTTCATAGGCAGTTGTACTAATCCCTTAGCTCTGTACTGTATTAAAAAAATGTTCTGTCTCTGTTTGCACTTTAAGCATACTCTTAATATGACTGGTTATGGTTATGCATAGTTAAATTACAAGAGATTTAGGAGAAAAAAAACACAAACCATAGTCTTAATATGACTGGTTGTGGTTTGCACTTATTGTTTGCACTATAAACCTAGAAAAAAATATATATATATTTTTTATTCTTATTTCTCATAGAATCAATGTGTGAGAGAAACCAGTCTGTTAGCTTTGCGTTATATGATTGTCAAATAAAACTCTAGTTTTCAAGCCATTTTTCATTTTTGACGTTTTGTTTAAAATGTTATTTTTAAATCTCGTCCAGACTCGTCTCGTTCTTGTGAACCCAAAATCGTGTCTCGTCTCGTGATATTAGTGTCTCGTCACACCCCTAGTGTGTAGTCATTCCCCACAGGCTGCTGCCTTCACTAGGGATTAATATAACGTATTTGTTATATAATAAATAAATGCCTGGTCTCAGTGCTGAAGACTATAAGAGCAAGTAGCTGTGTTTTGTGTTGCTGAGTGTACATAGCTTATATGTTGCATTTATTTTACCACAAACATATATGACTGACAATAAGACATATATGTTATAGTGATAAGTTTTACAGTTGCTAAAAAAAAATTAATACATGCATTTGACAGTCAGCAGAACTTACAATATACATTTTTATAGAACTTAAATTAGGCCAACATAAAACAGTGAATTTTTAAGTTGTGAGACCTAATATTTGAAAACTTTGAGTCTAAGTTGGCCTCCATATCTAAACTCTATATCTAAACTGGAGTGCAGTAAGTAACTTTACAGTGCATTTATTCATCATTAATCAGGGACTATGGCTATATTATACAACAAATAAGCCACTTTAAAACAGTTAATGGTTGAGGTTATGGGGATTTCCAAACTTACACATTTGTTTCTAGATTTTACTGAGCCTGAAACACAGTCATTTCTGTAGTGATGTTTAAAAAAAATCACTCATTTAACATTAGACGTCAAGATACACAACCAATTAACCCCTTCACAGGCCAGGATTTTTGTCAATTGTCTGCCTGATATAATAGGATTTCTATTCAAGCATTATATAATAATAATAATAATAATAACTTTACATTTATAATGCGCTTTTCTAAAGACCCAAAGCGCTACATAAAATTAGTAAAATAAACAAGAACAAAATAAACAAAAACACTTAACCACTCTTAAATGTTAAAGAAAAAAGATGAGTTTTAAGTAATTTTTTAAAACAGTCCAAGGTAGGAGCACTTTTAATGACCTCAGGGAGAGCATTCCACAATCGTGGCGCTCTAAAAGAAAATGCTCTCTCTCCCATCCTTTTGAGCTTACAGATAGGCTCCTGTAATGTCCAAGGGCTAACAGAGCGAAGATTGCGTGAGGGAGTGTAAAACTTCACCAGATCACAAAGATAGACCGGAGCAGTCCCATGTACCACCTTAAAAGTTAGAATAAGAGTCTTAAAATCAATTCGTACTCGGACAGGGAGCCAGTGAAGTTTCTTTAGTACAGGAGTGATGTGTTCCCGTAGTGAGGTATTGGTCAACATTCTGGCAGCACAATTCTGAACATACTGCAGCTTCTGGAGAGATTTCCTTGGTAAAGCAGAGTAAAGCGAGTTGCAGTAGTCCAGTCTACATGTAATAAACGCATGTACCAGTTTTTCGGCATCAGATGGGGAAAGAAAAGGTCTGAGCCTAGCAATATTTCTAAGATAATAAAAGGAAACTTTACAAATGTTCTTGATGTGAGTCTCAAAATTTAACTCACTATCAAAAATAATGCCTAAATTACGCACCTGTGAAGTGGGCAATATCCGAATACCATCAATAATAATATTAAAATTCCTGATCTTAAGCAAAGCAGATGGACTACCAATTAAAATAACCTCAGTCTTAGAGCAATTTAACTGGAGGAAATTCTGTTGCATCCAAATTTTTATCTCATGTAGACACACTGAGAGCAACTCACATGCAGGTGCCAAATCACTCTTGCAGCTAAAATAAACCTGAGCATCATCAGCATAAAGATGAAAATTCAAACCGTATTTCCTAAAAATGTGCCCAAGTGGCAACAAATAAATACTAAAAAGTAAAGGCCCAAGAATGGAGCCCTGAGGAACCCCTTGACCAACCTGAACAATGTGAGATTTATTCCTACCTAACGTCACAAACTGATTTCTACCAGAGAGATATGACTGAAACCAGGAGAGCACAGTACCCGATATACCCAGCCACGTTTCCATCCGATCCAACAAAATCGAGTGGCATACTGTATCAAAGGCCGCAGTAAGGTCCAACAAAATAAGGATATTAATATAACCTGCATCCGCTGAAACAAGAAGGTCATTGACAACCCTCACCAGTGCAGTTTCAGTACTATGTCCTGCTCTAAATCCCGACTGAAACGGTTCAAGAAGTTTAGACTGCAAAACGTGCTCTTGAACCTGAGCAGAAACAACACGTTCTAAAACCTTGGCTAAAAATGGAAGGTTCGAGACAGGGCGGTAGTTAGAAAGGTCCTCAGCTGCACTGCCAGGTTTTTTAAGAACAGGAAAGACAGCAGCTAGTTTCAGCTCAGAAGGGACAAGGCCAGTGGTGAGAGATAAGTTTACCAGGTTACTGATAAGAGGACTAAAAGCATCCAGACATTCCTTAATCAGATGAGTAGGAATAGGATCAAGAATGCAGGTAGAGGAACTCATTTTAGAAATGACTTTAAGAACATAACACGTAGTAACAGAACTAAAACTATTAAAAGTTGATAGCGGAGAACAAACAGGATTAATAACAATAGGATCAGTTGGAGAAGCAGAACGAATAGAGTCATTAATGTGTGACAGTTTACTAGTAAAGTAGGTAAGAAATTCATTACAGTGATCTACAGTTGAGAAGACTGGGGAGTTTCTTGGATTGAGCAATTTATTGATTGTACTAAAAAGCCTTCTTGGATTACCTGAGTCTTCATTAATTAGCTGCGAATAGTAAAACGCCCTAGCAGACTTACAAGCAGAATGATAATCCAACTGATGTTGGTCATATAATTGTTTATGGACAATGAGTCCCGTTTTTTTATACTGACGCTCAAGTTGTCGCCCCTTCACTTTAAGCAAACGAAGTTCTGGAGAATACCAGGGACAGGGCTTTCTAAAAGAAATAACACGCTCTCTTAGGGGAGCAAACTTATCCAACAAGCTTGTTAATTCACTGTTATATGTACTGACACAGTTGAAAGGACTCAATTCAGCAACAGAACGAGAAAAGTGTTTCATATCAATAGCTTTAATATTTCTATAATTGAAAACTCTTTTACACGCTGAAGGGGGATGAGGCAAATGAACACTAAAAGTGATAAGTTTATGATCAGAAAAGCTCATATAAGTACCTTCCAAATCACCAATAATAATACCTGATGTACAGACCAAATCCAAAGTATGGCCCTTATTATGGGTGGCAAAGTTAACGTGTTGAGTAAGGTTAAAACAATCAATAATTTCAATAAAACGTGAAGAAATGTGACAGGAAGGACTGTCAACATGAATATTGACATCACCAATCAATAGGATTGCTGAACATATAGGACTTAAAAGAGTTAAAAACTCAGCCAGCTCTGAGAAAAAATCAGGATTATATTTTGGAGGGCGATAAAGAGCAACAACCAGAACCGAGGGAGCACTACCAATTTTAAAAACTAAACACTCAAAAGATGTTACAGAAGGAGTAGGGACTTCGACTACTGGCAAACCAGCTCTGTAAATGACTGCAAGGCCACCTCCTTGGCCAGTAAGACGTGGTTTATTAAAATATGAAAAGCCAGATGGAGTGCTCAAGTTAAGGGCTAAATAATCATTAGAATGAAGCCATGTTTCCGAAACACAAATTATATCCAAGTGTCTATCAAGTATGACATCACTCAAAAGAGCACTTTTATTATTGAGGGAACGAACATTAAGGTGTGCTACTTTTACCATATCAGGGGATGAGCGATTAAGAGGGCGAACAACTGGTGGATAAAGCAGATTGGATCTATTGACACCTCTAAAAGCACTATGGCGCTTTAAGTTCCTGAATGACCAAATAGACTTGATTGGAAAATGAGAAACATGAACAAAATGGGGGACATCATTATCAGTATGCCTATGACCCTTTAATCTAGGTGACCTCAGTCATGCATTAAGAACACAACTAATGTTGCCAGATAACATTGCTGAACCTACACCATTTGGGTGTATACCATCCTTCCTAAAAAAACTTGGCCGTTGCCAAAAGGTGTCAAAGTTGTCAATAAAAACTAGATCAAAGGTTTTACACCATGCTTTAAGCCACAAATTTAAAGCAGTTAATCTACTAAAAGACTCAATTCATTTTCTGAAGCGAGGGATTGGACCAGAGAACATTATCTTTTTACCAAAAGACCTCAGTGTACTTAATAAAATGTTAAAATCTTGCTTTAGAGTTTCAGTTTCTCTTAATGAAATATCGTTAGTGCCTACATGAACAATAATAGTATCAGCATCATGTTTATCTAATAGAGTAGGTATCTGAGAATTAATGTCAGATACTCGTGCACAAGGAAAGCACTCTACAACCGTATTCTTAACTTGAACGTTCCTAACGATGGAGTCACCAACAATAAGGGTGGGTGGATAAGGCTCAATACAAACTGTATTACCTTCCAGCTCCTCCAATACAGTAAAAGGATTACTATCACTGAAGTTAGGTTGAGGGAAAGAATGGGCTGTAGAAAAGGAACTTCTACTAGTTTTCTTTTTTTTAGGTAAGATCCATGTATTGCTACCTATTGGTGGCGAGCAAGCTCGGTTCACCTGAGCAGAAGCACATGGAGCAGGAGTGACACTGATCCAAGATGAATGCTGCTTTGTGGCAGCAGCAGTAGTTACCTCAGGACGCATTTTAACCACAGTGCTATATAATGCGACACCAGAAGAACTACCATTACAGATATTTAATATAAAAGAACATTACTGAAAAGCATAATTGTAGTTGTAACAACAAATATAAAAAAATATATGTAAGTAAATATGCTAATGTCACAATATAACGAATCAAATAATAAATCTGTCTCTCTCCTGAACTTTGTTATTTTTTTTTTCTGAATACAAACCAAACAGTTCATGTCCTCCAACCCTCTAGTTTTGTTATGTTTGTACAATTTTTACATCTTTTTTCAAACCAGCAGAATTTGGCTTGATTCCTGTTACTGATCTAAAATTATTAAGCGGAGTAGAGGGGAAACAGGCAGCTTCTCCAAATGTCCTTTAGTGAATTTCAAATCCCTCAAATTTTCAGAATGTTAATTAGTTATTTTACTGCAGAAAAATATTTTGGTCAAGGCATTTTAAAGGGTTAAAGGTCACTGAAGTAGAACTCTAGAATAGAACAACAATAGAATTGTTGGTGGCTGTATACAGTCATCTTTTTATGTAGGTGGATATGTATAGAGGCTATATACAACCCCCCCCCCCCTCCTTTTTCTAAATTAGGACGCTGTGTAAAATTAAATGAATGTTAATAAAAACAAAATACACTAATTGTCAAACTTTGTAGTCCCATATTTAATTCACATTAAAACATAAAACAGAGTATGTGGGACTGTGAAAACCTCTGGAATATAACCAAGAGGAAGATGGATGATCACAAGCCATCAAACCAAGCTGAACTGCTTAAATTTTTGCACCAAAAATTTAAGGCAAAAGCAGTGTGTAAAACTGGTTGAGGAGAACATGCCAAGATTAATTAAAACTGTGATTAAAAACCAAGGCTATTTATCCAAATATTGTTTTTCAAACTCTTATAACTTTATGAATATGAACTTGTTTTCTTTGCATTATTTGAGGTCTGAAAGAACTTTTTTTTGAGACATTTCTCATTTTCTGCAATATATCCTCTAAATGACAATATATTTATTTTAGATTTGGGAGAAAGGCTGTCCGTCGTTCATTGAATAAAACAACAATGTTCATTTTGCTCAAACATATATCTATAAATAGCAAAATCAGAGAAAAGTGATTCAGAAACTGAAGTGGACTCTTATGTTTTTCCAGAGCTCTATATCTCAATATTTTTTCATCCTATAAAGTAATAAGCGAGGGAGAGCAGGATTTGAAATTCAGTCATGTGTAAACCTCTATACAGTCATTGGTGTAATTATTGCTGGGATTATTGGTTTTAAAGAAAAACTATTCTACTTGTAAAAGTTTTAGATCACATTAAAATAAAAGATCTTGAACATAAATACAGTAAAATTAATAATTTCTCATATTGATGAAAGTAGTTAAGATCATTAGAGCTAGTTTGAAGAAGATTTTAAAGATTTGTGATTGAAGATTTCTCCTGAATGCCTCTCTCAGCAATTATGTGGATTTGTTTAATCCTAGGATTTTTGCGATGGCGTACCACGTATATTATACCTACATAATCGGCAAAAACATATAAATAGGAATTACATTTAACAGTTTAAATGTAACAACTGTAAGTTTAACACAGCTAAATTTTTCCACAAATTATTAAATTACACACAATACAAATGTATAATGGACTGGGAATCAGTACCTACCCGTACAGACTGGCCGATATAAAACACGGCCTGTTTGCCTCCGACGCCAAAGTAGGAGATGTCGCTGTTGAGACTGCGTGGTACTGGAGTGGGACGCACATATCCAGAATGATCACTATCAGAAAAAAACAAAGCAACACATGCAGATCATGATATCAGTTTATTCTATATTCTACTGCTAGAGTACTTAATATTGTAGTTAAAATATTCATATCATCTGAACATTTCTGTCTTCATCAGTGTACATCATCATTATACTTATTCATTCACCAAGAAACTTCTGCATACACATTAAGAGCCCTATTTTTGCAATCTAAAGCTGAGCCTTCAACCACGCATCACGCAGCTCAAAACATATAAAGGGCATGTGCGCTCTGACTTTGGCGGATTGGTATTTTAACAGCGCAGCGCTTCTGTGCTTCTCAGCAGAGAAAACTGACCTGCACATTCAGGCTGTGAAGGTGCGCGAGCAGGTCATTTACGGGAACAGCAATGTTTTTTAATTCTGTATTCTGTTTATTGCATGTCGTGTGTGTGAGCACTGAGTGTGCACAGCATACCTGCATTGCAATAATAAGAATGAATGTCTGATGGTTGACTGTTGTCTAGGTTCATTGACAGTATATATTAACTGGACCAAGCCATCCCGCTGATTTCAACGGAGCCAGGTGAGGCCAATCGTGTCACTTCCTGGTCGGCTTCTCGTGGGGCGTTAACCGGGAAAGTGAGAGATTGCGCAGGCGCCAGCATGACGCGAATCTTCCGCGTGCCGTGCAAACAACCGTACTGTTTATAGGAGCTGCACAGAACTATTTACTCCACAGTGAGAAAAGTTCATTCCGTCCCATAATGGGGCTTTTATTGAATAAACAGCAGATATAAACTAGAATTACTGATAGCCAATATTAGTCCACGGATTTACTGAAGAATATTCATAGTTTGTCTATATAACAAGCATTTAGAAACTCAGTAATGATAATAATAAATGTGTAATATAAATTATAGTTCTATCTATACATTATAATTCTCATAGTCTATCTTACTTCTATTTACTACTATCTTACTATCTACAATGTATTATAACTGTTAGTAGTAGTATTATATTTGCATAATAAGAGGTTACTTTGACCCTGCTCTAATTCAATCAGCTCTGTACTTTTAAATAAGAGGAGCAACTTCTCCAAACATTACAGCACGGTATTTTGGGTCGCTGTCTTTTTACGTCATCGTTAGCATAGTTGTATAAAAATGTTATTTTCTAAAGCTATGAACAGATTATTAATCTTATGGATCAAATGGCAGAAAATCCATTCTTTGTAGAAAAGAACATGGGCTGTGTCATAATCGAAAACGGCTTGGAAATACATTTATTATTGGTTCAAAGACACCCCGAAATGAATGGAAGTGAATGGATAGCTTTGCTCAAATGGTCCTCTCATTCCTCAGCAGCACACTTCGGGTGGCACGTTTTGGAAGGGAAAAGCTGGGGGCCTGTCTAGGTTCTAATCAGTCAGTGACGTACCTGTGTTTTCTGCTGCCAAGATAGCAATACGTCAGAAATGTAACTGAACACACTTCAGTTAATTTCAAGACCACGATGCCCATTAGCGTAGATATATTTACAAGCACCATTGATATTTAAATAAGGCATGAAAATAGACTGCTGCCGCTGTGTAAGATTGTAACGCACCTTGTGCAGGGTATAAGATAGGGCCCTAAATGTTCTAAATAAAACTCAAAATATCATGATTTATTACATTTCAATCATCTATAGATCTATAGCTCTCAGTGCTGAACACCAGTGTCTAACCTCCTGTTCTCTTTCACGCTATCACCATACTCCTCACATCCTGGTTGTGCCAGAGGCTCAGGATTCAAAGTTTCCTTTGGACTTGACCTGAAGAAGCACCTGAAGAATAAACAGTCTTTCACTTTCACTTTCATCAGAACTGCAATTAGTTGGGTGGACCCCCATCATATCCCCCATCACCTCCAGCACATCTAGATGTTCACATGGACTTTACCTTTACCACTGTTACCTAGTGCAATCTGAATACACAACTACTCTATTTTTTGCACAATAAGGCAACACAACACATACCTTATAATCCAGTGTACCTTATGGATCCATTTTACATACAGGTTATAAGGAGCAGTAAAGCCACTTCGATGTATACAGGAGTTTCAGTTTCGTTCTCCAGCACCGAGACTCAAGCTGTATCAGCTTTAGATGCTAACCTGCTCTAAGCGCTAGCTCTTTTGCAGTTTAGAGGTGAGTATTATCGGCCTATAGCCTACTGCTAACCCAGGCTAGCACCGCTGGAACAGCATTAGCATTAGGGCTGGGGCGACGCGTCGACATAATCGACGTCATCGATTACAAAAATACATCGATTTGCATAACGTGCGTCGGCGCGTCGTAAACATGGCGGCGCCTGTGGAGAGCATTAGAGGTTAGATCGGGCCCAAAAATTCCAACTGGCTGTTTTCGGGCTGTTTTAATGAGCGAAATATGATCAGAATTATGTTAATTAACACGGTAACATAGAAGCATAGAACTATTATTTAATTAAAATGATTTTTAAGAACAGCTAAACACAGTTCTGCAAGTCAAACGCGGAGGAGTTCACGTGCGAGAGAGAGAGAGAGAGAGCTACTCACAGGTGAAGGTTCTCTTTGATCTCCTCGTGCTCATATTCTAGTCCCATTCATAATTCTGCAGCTCCCTCAGTGTTTTCTGCCGTATTTTGCGGCTAGCGCGAGCGCTTACAACTGACACCGCGGACCGCGAGGTGCCGCCGCGTTTGTGCCGAATCCGACTCTCTGCTGAATCTGACTCCCGCTTCGCGGACAGAATCGGCACAACACCCCCGCTGTAGAACTGCGGTAGTGAAAACAGCGCTTATAAATAAATTAGTTTAGTTTCACTTTCAGTTTTCGTTATTTTTTTTTTAAATAAAAATATAATTAAAAAACAGACACCTACATCTCGGACTATTTTCTGGAGCCCGGGTCGGATTTACGGGCGGGCCTCGGGTCATGTCGGGTTCGGGCAGAGAATCTAAGCTCTAGAGAGCATGGACTCCGGAGAGCGATCTCCAGCTACAAAAAAACGCCAGCGGGCATCTAAAGTTTAGGAGCATTTCACGCAAAAGGGCAACAATGTGGTCCTCTGCCATATGTGCAAAAGGAGCACTTGAAGCGCAAACATCCAGGAGCATATGTCAACAGGGTCACACAGTAAGTTACCGTTTACATCAGGGTCTCCGCGGGTGTCCTTAAAAAGACTTAAGGCTGTCTACCAAAGGTTTTAAACCTGCCACAGGCAGAAATTATACATTTTTGGTTTATATTTGTGCATGGCATTTCGCAGTTTCCAGAAACAGTAGCATTATTCATAAGTTCAGGTGTTTAGCTAAGCTAGCTGCCTTAAGTTATTTTAGCTAGCGCCGTCGGCGCTGCGGTGTCACACCGTTTTCTGTCACCGTCGGAATTTTGTGACCAGTGCTCACGGTTATGAGCGTTCATTGGCAAAACGGAAGCTTTCTATACCTACACCTTACCCTCAGCCCTAAACTGAACCGTTTTGGCCAGTCGGGGTAAACATTAGAAACAAACACGTTTCGAATCGGCCAGTGCACCGGTCTGCTGAGAACTACTTGCCAGTGGTCACAAAATCTAGCGGTCACAGAAAACAGTGCAACACACGGTTGTGGTGTATGGGAGCTTATCCATTTTTAGCGTTATAGATCTAAACAACGTGCTGTACATGTAAGTGATTATAAGTGTGGGGTTTGGTTTAGTAGGCTTGTGTTGTTGTTGTTGTTGTTGTTATTATATATAAATATAGTAATTTATCGTTTGCTTTAAAACGTAAAATAATTATTTAAATATGTTTCTCAATGAATAGATTAGTCGACTAATCGAAAAAAATAATCGTTAGAATAATCGTTTAAAAAATAATCGTTAGGGACAGCCCTAATTAGCATTACCAGCCACTAACCTCGCTAGCTCTTCGCTGTTCAGAGGAGAGCATATTGGACTGTAGTCTGCATAATTACTGTGTTAAAACAAGCTCAGTGTAGCGCTGTCGGGCAGCATTAGCCACTACTCACAGCTAGCTTTGGTGGAAATCTGCAAGTCTGCAAAGCTTACTGTAAATAAACAGAAGCACTTTTTTTAAGAATTGCAGTTTTGTTTACTTAACTTAGCATAGCTTTTCAGGTTTCAACTTCTGAATTTGAAGGAAAACATGACGCATAATGTGCCTTAAAATTCGGTGCGCCTTGTAATGCGAAAAATATGACAAACAACTTACAAAATTTTTTGTTTTCTGCTTGATCAATGGGTGTGATTTAAAGTCAAGATTGTCTGCCTAAGCCCGAGCCTGACCCAATGCCCAACCTGAATTTAGGCGGGGCCAAGATTTCCCACCATTTTCCTCGGACCTTTTGGGGTTGGCTGAAGAAAATGGCACTTAACAGGCCTACGTTTTTTTGGCAATTTTTTTTATTTAAAGTTATGGTGTGATGATCATAAAATAGCAAAGCAACCAATCACACTGGGACATCGAAAAAGCTCAGTTTAAACTTTAGCTCTACTTAAAAAAAATTCAGGTTTTAATCAGGCTCATAATGATTGTTTTTTAGAGAGGTCCTGGTCTGGCTCAGACAGAATATGCACAGGCTTGCGTAGGGTCAGGTGGATTTTTAGGGCCTGATCAGCTCTAGTGTGATTTTGAGACAATGTCATCACCAGAGCAATCTATTATCGATCAAAAACATCTACTGCATGTCCTTTTTCTGTGTTTTTTTTTTTTTTAATTGAGGTTGTTTGTCATGCGTGCTGTGAGGTGTAAATGCCTCCGACTGGACTTGTTTGCTCATGTTGGGGTTTTAAATCAGTGTTTGACTTCTCATATGAACAAGCAGAAATTTCAGAATGCAAAAAAACAATGTGCACTGAGCACAAGCATGCTATTCATTTAATATCCTTTTAATGCTGTACTGTTCGGTATCTTTGTTTAAAAAGAACCTTAAGCCACCGACTCCAGCACTTTAATCTCACAACCACACTCTTCCTACATTTTCAGATCAATAGCAGATTATCTGAATGTATATAAAGTTATTACTGAAATTAGGAACTTGTCACATCAAGTGCACATTTGAACTGCATAAAAAAAAGAAAGTGCAAGCTTAAAAGTATCAACATATAATGCAAATATAATCATTAGGTACGTAATTACAATTATGCAATTAGTTAACAAAATGTAATAAATGATGTAGACTAATGTAACGCTCCCTGGGTCTGCCAGTAAGTTTAAACTTAACCTTTTAATATAATTTTTTGCTAAATACACTGCAAACTATTTTTTTGGGATACTCTTTAAAGAAAATCACTGGTAAATATATATTCACTGGTAAAAAATATATAACAAACCGTGCATCATGTGCCATGTATCCTGTCTTGTCTTTAAAATTACTTAAATCAAATTAATAAAAGCCCAAAGTACCTTTTCTTACATCAACTTACATATAGTTACCAAATTTGCTTTACCACTTTACACCACAATCTAGGTCTTAGTTTACCTCTGAAAAGTGCTGTTTTCTCGATTGAATTTAGAAAGGCGATAAACAGCCCAGTTGTTTAACTCTTTAGAGGTCATCCCACGACCATTATCCATCACCACTACAGCTGGACCACCTTGAGACTCATCAAACAACTAGAAGACGGGAAGAGAGAGACACAGAAGAAGACGCACACACAAAAAAAATAATGAGTGATAAACATCTAAGAGAATAGGGAAAGTCAAACACAAAAAATAAATCAAGTTATGTTATTACATAAGGCATTGATATTTTATTATTTTATTTTAAAATGGAGTTTAATTTTTAGGTCTACCAGGCAGCCATTACAAACACCTGCAGTAATTATAAGTATTGAAACACTTCATATCTAGCCCATGGAGGCCAACAGCACCAGCTTAGTTTTTTTTTTTTTTTTTTTTGCTTTAAAACACTTAAAAGAGAAATGTGTTCACCCCCAGCATACCAAAAAACAGCACTTTTAGTCAATACTCCCAAAGGGGTTAGAGACATAGTATTACCCATGTAAAGAAATGTCTATTTTTACACCATTAACAAGCTCAAAGTTGCTTCGTACTCCACTCTGTAAAAATTAAGGGATCACTTCAGTTTCTAAACCTGTTTCTCTGATTTTGCTATTTATAGGTATATGTTTGAGTAAAATTAACATTGTTGTTTTATTCTATAAACTACATACAGCATTTCTACCAAATTCCAAATAATATTGTCTTTTAGAACATTTATTTGCGGAAAATGAGAAATAGCTGAAATAATAAAACAGAAGCAGAGCTTTCAGACTCCAAATAATGCAAAGAAAAAAGAATTCAGAAATCAATATTTGGTGGAATAACCCTGTTTTTTAATCACAGTTTTCATGCATCTTTGCACGTTCTCCTCCACTAGTCTTACACACTGCTTTTGGATAACTTTATGCCACTCCTGGTGCAAAGAATCACCTTTTTCCCAGAGCTGTATTTTTAGTAACAGCTGGAATTCATGCATTTGAACAGAATTATTTTTGCAATCTGTTTACCATCGTTTTAAATGTCTGGGCCCTCAGAATTCAACTTTGAGCTTATTAATGGTGTAAAAATAGAGATTTCTTTGCATGGGCAACGCTATGCCCCTTTCACTAGCATTGTAAGTCTGTTGGGAGCATTGGCTAAAAGTGATGTATTACGAATTGCTATGGGTGAATGGGCGTGGGCTATTTGACAAAGGTTTGTTCTTGTTATCATGTTTCACTACAACCCAAGTCTATTTCACATGGGATTTCTCCAGATTAAGCCATAAAGGTTTACTCATTTTAACAATTAGCTGATGAATGGAGGCTGCAGTGTCAGAGGAGTAGTGTTACCCTCCATAACTTAAAAATAAATAAAATAAATAAATAGATAAATATTGTTCTGCATTCTCACCAGTCTGATGTCAATCCTCCTGACTCCAGGATTACGTGAAGTGGCGGAAAGTGCATTATCAATGAGCTCAGCAAAAGCGTAGGCTAAAATAAAATAAAAACAAGCACTACTAATAAACTAATAAAACTAATTATTACAGATTACAAAAACATGCACATTTGTTTTTGGGTTTGTGGGAGAAAAGAGAAAGAAGATAAACTCACGTAGTGCTTTCTGTCCTTCACTTGCATAGTACTCATACTGTCCACTCTGCACGATGGTGTGGTAATGTGGAAGATAATTAATTCGCTCTTGAGTTGCCTTGGTCAGCTCTTGATCCACAGACTGTAGAAGGTGTAATGTTTTGCCATTCGCAAGTTCTCCTAATCGATCGCAATGTAAAAATCAGATTTTAGGTTACCGGTACTATAGGACAAGAAGTGAATTTGGGGCTGGACAATCATTCAATTACAATATTTATTGCAACAGAAAATATAAAAAAAAAAAAAAACTTTTTTTTTCTGTGTCCATATCTTTATTATTAAATAAATAATATCATACCCTTATGAGTGCGTGAGTGAGTGAGTGAGTGAGTGGGTCAAGGACTGAATTACTACTCACCATAAATGTCTTTATTGATCTCCCTGCGATCTGTGGTAGTGAGTACAAAAGCATCTTTTCGAGTGATAGAAAACTCCTAAAACAAACACAAACTAGAGTCAGAAAAATGTGGTCTCCTCCCATACAGACATGCCTCCCTTGGCCAACTTCCAAATCATCGGCAGAACACACAGCTCCAGTAGTGCTATTACATTTGCTTATATTAAGAGCTTTTGTAAAAAACATACATTGCATTACATTACATTACATTACATTAGGCAAACACTTTTGTACAAAGCAAGTTACAATAATGATGTACATTTAGTAGTATAAGACACAAAAGTTCAAGACAAAGAACATTTAAGACAGGGCCTAAAGGAGGCCAAAGTGAAATAGTGGAATAAGGAAGGAAAGGAAGGGAAGAAGGAGATGAGGTAGAAGTAGTTAGTTTGTTAGAGGTATATGATTTGAAGTATTTGCATTATTTAGAAAAGCAGAGGAAGTTCCCCAGATTACAAAAAAAGGGCAGCACATTCACTAAAGTATTTTAACACTGATGGAGGTAACTGTGCATTCTGTCAGTGTGTCAAAATATTATGATAAATTTTGTGAAGAATATATTGTGTATCATATCCGGTGATATATTTTTACATCATTGCCCACGCCTAGATTTGAAAAATATGTAACTAATATGTACTGCTAAATTAAATTATTATATAACTGTGTACTTGCACTTTCTGATTGGCTGACATCAGTTATCCTCATAATATTCACAGCTACTGGAGTTTATTGTTATTTTACTGTGTTTAACTGCACTACATTCTTTACACACCCACAAAAAAAACCCTCTACTTTTATACTTTATATTTTATGAAATTTTATATGTATCATTATATCTTATCCTTCTTTTGTAGCTTCTATGTACTATGTATACCTGCTACTTGATGTCCAGAATTTTCCTCTGGGATCAATAAAGTGTGTATGTATGTAAGTATCTATCTATCTATCTATCTTTCTATATTTAAGTATAGAAATGTATTCACTTACCATCATATAGAAATTAATTTCACCTCTTGACGAATAATATGTTCAAACTGTTTTTGAACATAACTGTAATCATATTTGCTGTTATTTTTACACAATCTTTAATAATAAAATGGGCCAGATCCTGAGAGCTCCATTGTGTAGGGATAAATTACTAAATTAACTCTGAGCTGACGTTTTTGTTAGCTCAAAATACATTTTCTCCATCAATAAACTGAAACACAAAAATTTGTAGACCAAATTTCCATGACTTTTCCTAAACTTCATTGTTTTTTTCCCCCAAAACTTATCCAGGCCTGGAAATGGCTATGTTCAAATGTCATGCATTTTCCACGTATTTCACTACCGTATGAACCCTGTAGGATAATTATCTTATAATTGTTTTATGGGGGATTGTAAAACACTGATAGGAGAGTTGTTGACTCTCAGTGAAGCCCACCCTTTCATTGCAGCTGACATGAAAGTGGGAAGATACTGTAAAATTACAGTAACATGATGGGATGCACTGCTAAATTACCATAACAACAATTATTGTACTGTCATGTACTGTTAGTCAACATTGAGTGAAATACTGTTACAATACATTACTCACACAGGTAGCTAAACTATAATCTATAAGCTAGACTGTAACAGAGAACTAGTTATCTAGTCAGCTGGTCAACCTAGCTAACCAGTCAACCTAACTATTGAAATAATGAAGTGGAAAAAGGGAGAACACCCGCGTGTGTGAAGCAGGTCTGTGAGACTCAGAGAGGAAACATAAGAAGAGTTTTTTTTTTTACATTTTTATCAGCAGTAACATCGCCTTTACTAAAACCACAGGTTCAGACAGTCCAGCGAACTGCGTTAGCTTACTTACTTAACCTAGCTAACCTAAGCTAGGTTAGCCAAGCGTTTAACCTTCTATGGCATGTATTATATATATATATATATATATGTATATATATATATATATATATATATATATATGAAGCTGTGGGGTCCCTGTGGAAATAGTTAGCTAGCACTTTTGATAACAAGCTGATCATTTGAATCAGGTGTTTCATAGAAATCATAGCAACCACTAGGGCCAGAGAGCTAATTAATATATAAAGACCACTTTTGTTAATTAATCTATTAACAAAAGTGGTTTACCTGCGCATATAAATACAGCTCTAGTTTCCCTAATGTTGCTATTTATAGGTATATGTTTGAGTAAAATTAACATGTTTTATTCTATAAACTACGGACAACATTCCCAAATTCCAAATACAAATATTGTCATTTAGAGCATTTATTTGCACAAAAACGATGCAGAGCTTTCAGACCTCTAATCCTATTCATAAAGTTTAAAAAGTTCAGAAATCAACATTTGGTGGAATAACCCAGTTTTTTTAATCATAGTTTTTTTATGCATTTTGTCATGTTCTCCTTCTCCATCAGTCTTACACACTGCTTTTGGATAACTTTATGCCACTCCTGGTGCAAAATTTAAACAGTTCAGCTTGATATAATGGCTTGTGATTATCCATCTTCCTCTTGATTATATTCCAGTTGTTGTTTTTTTTTCAATGTAACTTAACAGTTATAACTTATATTTATGTATGACCTATTTGTACTTCTTTCTCATTGTATTGGGCATAACCAAGATACGCCATGTAACATTATATTAATCGTATTAAGTAAACAATGCATGGGATGAAAAGGTGTGATAATAACCAAAAAATGAGTTGTTACACTAGTTATATATGCCAAAGAGGGTTAATGATCGCTGCTCACTGAGTAACAAGTGTGAACCTGTGGACTGTAGCTAGTAGAGAGGTTGACCCACCTTGCGGACAGCCTGAAGGAACTGAGTAAAGTCTTTACCGCTGATCTCTATCTCCCTCTCAGAGGACTCTCTGCTCTCCGGGCGACAGTCGTAGATGTAAACCGAGCGGTTGTCAGGCTCGGGCTCAGCTCGGGGAGCCCCCAGGTCCGCCATGTTCCTCTGCCCTGCTGTTTCTGCTGCCTCTGTCTCAGGTCTGATATCTGTCTCCGCTCCACCAAAGCGAAACTGAGAGAGAAACGCGTCACCGCTCCGCTTCCGACATGCTCGCTCAGGCATACAAGCGGACAGCGGCGCTTATCCGGGCTGTTATTGACTGGCTTAGCTTAGCTAGCTGAACATCCAGTGCCCAGCGTTGAGTACTGGAGGCTTCCTACACCTCCCACACCTCTGAACCATGTGATACACTGGAGCTACAGTGTTGTCAGTCTCCACGCGCTAGTTTGCTAGTGGTAGGGTTGCCAGATTCTCATCTGGAGTCTCTAACTACTTGCACTGACAACAACGTTAGGGGCATATATAAGAATAAAACTAATAAAATAAAAAGCAAATGTGTCTCTTGTTCAACCTAGCCATATCAACTACACGAGTACTAAAATAAGCTGAGATGATAAGACAACAAACGAAACGTTTAGCTACGACTCTAAGATTAAAAATTAGCAACACATGGCAACCTTTTTCTGGCGCCAAACATTCCTGCGCATGTCCTTGTTTATTAGCTATAAACCGCGTAAAAATTAAAGAGACAAAATTAGAAAAACAACAACAAATTATTGAGGCACAGTTTTACTGTCACTCTAAATATTTATTGAGGAAAGACTTTTAAAAATAAGAATAAAGGAAGATTTATTAACAACGCCTTGCAAATACAACTATCAAAATAAAAGTCCTCATACTGCAACATTTTTCTTTCTTTTCATTTATAGATAGTATACAGCTCTGGAAAAAAATAAGATCTCTGATTTTGCTATTTATATGTATGTTTGAGTAAAAGGAACATTGTTTTATTCTATAAACTACTGACAACATTTCTCCCAATTTTCAAATAAAAATATTGTCATTTAGAGCATTTATTTGCAGAAAATGAAAAATAGCTGAAAAAACAAAAAAAGATGTAGAGCTTTCAGACCTCAAATAATGCAAAGAAAATACGTTCATATGCTGCTTTTGGATAACTTTATGTCAAAATTCAAGCAGTTCAGCTTGGTTTCACGGCTTCCGATCCAACTATCGACTATATTCCAGGGCTTTTCAATTTGATAATTCAATTTTTTTTTTTACAGTTATTGCGTTTCTATATGTTACTAATACTGCAGTATAAGATAAATAAAATGTGTTGGGTACAACAATATGCGTAAATAACGTCTGTCAATTAACAGGAGAGTACAAATAATAAAAGCAGCACAGATATTCTGATTTGCTTTCTAGCCGACTATTTTTCTTCAAACATTTCAGTGCTAGTTTTGTATGAGGTCTAATAAACTTCCCACTAAATAAACCCAATAAATGACCCATCGTGATATTACAGAGTTGTTGTTTTTTTTTTTTTTTTACAAAACTTTTTTTTTTTCAAGAATATACTACTGCACCAAAATAAACATTAAAGTTTAAGTTATTTATTACTTGAATGGAATGTATACCAAGGCTCTTTCTTACAACAATCTATTTAAACATAAAAAAGTTAATTTAAATAACCGAATAGTAGATGAAGACAGCATACTATTAAAAATACATAATCTAAATTATTTATTCTATGTTTCATATTTTTTTATACTTTAGTGTTTTTTTAGTTGCAGAAACATATTAGCTGTTAGAGGTGAGGGTCTGACTGAAATGCGCAGGAGCTGCGTTTTCTGAGCGCAGCCTGGCCGCTGTAAAGCTGAGCAGCGGTGTTGTGTCATGGCGCTGCGCAGAGTCGAGCCGCAGCAGAGCGGTGTAGTTTAATTCACAGCTGTTTTACTGTTTATCTAATTAAACTCCACATTTCACTCCAGCGCGGCTCAGATGTCTGTCCTGTTCGCTAATGATCAGGGGTGGCTCCTGGATCCCTGCTCTCTTATAAATGCGGGTTTTGAGCGCTGTTTCAGTGGAAACACGGGTCTCTTCTTCAGGAGCCGCTTTAACAAGCAGTACTTTAATCTACTGAAGCCTCATATAGTGGATAAGGAGCAGACCACCAACAGCCCGTCAATAAATACCCCCACACTTCCCGCCACGATAGACCTAAAAACACGAAAGGTAATAAATATGTGTTTTTCACGCTTTGGACGAACTACTGTGTTCACTGGCTTACAGGTTACTATATTTAGTATATAGAATATTTAGCTAATTTTAACTCAATCTTTTCTTGCAGAAAAGGAAGAGAAAACGGAGTGATCTTAATCAGGGGGAGGTAGATGCTGAAGTGTTCCATGGAAAGGTAAAAGTTATAAATTAATCTGTACCCTATATATAGCACTGAAAAAAAGAGACCACTTAAAAATTATGAGTTTCTTTGATTTTACTAAATTGAAAACCTCTGGAATGTAATCCAGAGGAAGCAAGCCATCAAACCAAGCTGAACTGCTTAATTTTTTCATCAGGAGTGACATCAAGCTGTCCAAAAGTGTGTAAGACTGGTGGAGGAGAACATGCCAAGATGCATGAAGACTGTGATAAAAAAAAAACAGGCTTGTTTCACAAAATGTTGATTTCTGAACTCTTAAAACTTTATAAGTGTGAATTTGTTTTCGTTGCATTATTTGATGTTAGACATCGCTGCATATTTTTTGTTGTTTCAGCCATTTCTAATTTTCTGCAAATAAATGCTCTAAATGACTGCAATGTTTTTTTGTCCTTAAATGTTGTCCATAGTTTATAGAATAAAACAACAATGTTTGTTTTACTGAAACATAAACCTCTAAATAGTAAAATCAGAGAAACTAATTCAGAAACTGAAGTGGTCTTAATTTTTTTCCAGAGCTGTATATAGACTAGAATTTGGCCCTAAAATAATATTATGGTATTTAGTCATTTATTCCATGCATTAAATGCAATATAATAAGAGTATCACACATGACCAAGAAAAAAAAAATTGTCGTAAACTTTTCGTAAAGTGTAACTCTCCAAGACCCTGATTTTGTATGAAATAAAAATTCCACAACGATAAAGAAATGCAACTACAGCTAAAGTGTGTCATATTTAGTGCATGCCTATAGAGTACAAACAAAAATGTAAAAGTAAATATTCTTGTTTTCAACAGTATCACATTATCATGATATGGAGTTAATTTTTGCTAATAATATTGTGTACCATATCAGTGATCCAACATGTCATGATACTAATACCGCACTCCCCATATGAAGGACTGGAGTACAATAAATGATACTAGTGCATCGAGTGGTCCAGCAGACTAAGGCACTGCCACTATGATTAGGAGATTTCTGGTTTGAATCCTGCTCGTGCAGCTCGCCATCAACTGCCGGAGCCCCGAAAAGCACAATTTGCCTGGCTTGTTTATCGCAAGACCACATTTAGCCCAGTTGACAGAGTTTGAGAGGGGCACATCATTGGATGTTGTGTCCAAGATAGTAAATGCACCAATAGAAATGCTCCAATAATGTAATAAACCTTTCTTATATTGACTTCCATTGAAATTTAAGAAGGTTTATTTTTCTCATGTTGCAGAAACAAGCATAACAGTTTTAGCATGACAGTAAAAATTAACAATTAACCAAAAATGAAACTAAAATATTCAGATTTTTTACTTAAGATAACCTCAGAATTGAAAAATAAAGTTTTCTCTGTCTGTTGAACAGGTCAGGCTGTTGGTTCTGGAGGGCAGTAAGTCTTTGGTGGAAGCTGGACACCACTGCGGTTACCTGATCAAAGATTTACCTGCAGAACAGAGTGAACAAACTCCAGTTCCTGAGTGCCAACTGGCTGCTCTGTGTGACATGGCCAAGCAGCTGCTTGCAGTGGAGAACTCTGCACCACGGATACAGGCTGTTCAGGGACATGCAGATGTGGATTCACACCTCAATCTGTTTTCATGCCTCACGGAAAACCCCAACGACTTTGCTCGGGAGGTCACACTAATGGGGCAGAAGTATTTTTTGCCTCCCCGAAGTCGCTTCCTGTTGTCTGATTTCACACGCATACAGCCGCTGGTCCACAGTGAGTTTACTGTAATATGGGGAAGAGTTAGCACACTTAGTGTGTTTGTTATTCTGCTCTATTTACTGTTAATTTGAATCTGGTGTGCCTGAGAAAGCAGAGATAGTTTAGTATGTGCGTGTTAAATTGTGTATGTTTATCATTTGTTTATATGTTTCTATAGGTGGGAAGAAATTTGACTTAATAGTCCTTGATCCACCATGGGAAAATAAGTCTGTGAAAAGGAGCAGTAGGTAGGTAGGTTTACCCTGCCCCCCTCCCCTTTTACTTAAAAAAAATAAATTTTGTTATTTAATAATATTTCACATATTCTCATATTTCCACTTTTAAAGCGGCTATAGAATTTATTTATTGAGTTATGTATGGAAGTAGATATGATTTACTGGTTAAGGGACAATCATTAACAATTGTACTATTAACAGTAGAACATGTATAGTTATACTATGGTTGTACTAGTTACGACACTGATATTTTTCTTTTATGGTCTCTGATTGGCTATGAGGGTTTTGCAATTGGATAACACCTTTTAAAAAACATGACTTTACAGTATTGCTATATTTGTTATTTCACAGTTTTTCCTCTTATTGTTGGTGTTCTTTTTCTTATTATTCTTATACACTGATGTTTAAAGATATGAGTAATTATAACTTAAGTAATATATAATCATATAATAAAAAATAAGTGGATTAAATGTAGGTCTTTTAAACTGTATTTGTCGCACTATAAGGCACCCTTAAAATCCTTACATTTTCCCAATAATTGACAGTGCGCCTTATAATCTGGTGTGCCTTATAAATTTTTCCAATCAGGTTGTAAGGAGCAGTGAAGCCACTTTACTAAAGAGCAGCATTATACTGGAGTTTCAGATTCTCCAGCAGTGAGACTGGAGCAGTATTAGCATTAGCCGCTAACTGCATCTAGCGCTGCTGCTAACCATGCTAAAATACTGGAAATCGAAGCTTACTGTAAATAAAATAAAGCTCACCCAAATAAACAGTTTTCAGGAGAGAAATCTGTGTAGATTAACATTCAGCACTCAATTGACTTTGAAATTATATATATATTTTTTTATATTTAATTTTTGATTATAAATGCGCCTTATAATCCGTAAAATACGGTGGTTGCTTTTCATTATAATTTATCCACTAATGTATTGATTGATTGGAATTTATGTACCCCCAATAAAATATAAACCGTATAATAAGCATCAATTTTCATACCAAGGTGAACTCTGGAATTTTTACATTAAACTCCTTGTGATGCTTCATTAAAGCAATAAAGAGAATAGTATCTCAGGCAACCAGAACTGCAGTGTGTAACTAATGAAGCAGGCAGAAAAGTCTTATTTGTGTCAAGTTCTAGATTTAATTCTTTCTTCATTTTAAATATTGGTATCTGGCTGGAGGGACAAATTACACTTCCTTACTGTAAGGGGAGCCCCTGAACAAGAGATACCAATTCTGTCATACTGCTGCTTTCTTGTTTTGATAGATTATTATAGATTAATTTTGTCATTAAATTCCATTAAAAGGCATTGTAATTTATATTTTTTATATCTAAACCAGCCACAGTTGAGGACTCCCAAGTCTGTGTCTCAAAAAAAACACATTTTCTTTTTTTTCCCTTGCATCTGTGTTTGTGGTCTCCTTTTTATTTTCTCTGAATGACAGGTACAGTTTCCTGCCATCATCTCAGCTCAAACAACTTCCTGTCCCTGCGGTGAGCGCTGCAGGGTGTGTGGTGGTTACTTGGGTAACCAACCGTCCTCGGCACATTCGGTTTGTCAGAGAGGAGCTTTACCCCCACTGGGGAGTGAAGCTGCTGGCGGAGTGGCTGTGGGTTAAGGTGAAGGAAAAGCGCGCACGCGCACACACACACACACACACACACACACACACACAAACAGAAACAGCCGAACATTGTGCATGACTCAGTGAGTTCATATTAAAGGCCAACCAATATACAATTGTTACAATAGTTTAGATCAGTTAAACTGATCTGTATAAATGTTGTCAAAAATAAAGTTAAAATTAGGAGAAGATCTAGAAAAACTGTGGTTTCAGTTTGATACCAAGTTATTTAGTCGCTGATGAATTGAGCAATAATAATTGACGTATATAAAACAGTTCAAAACAAAAATAAAAATTATAAAGATGCCTAATTTTAAGATGGAAGGAATAATATAAAAAAAACACGTCAATCAAGTTAACTGGATACTCTAAATTGCTCAGAAAAATTGGATACTCTAAATTGCCCTGCTGTGTGTGTGGTTATAGGTTTGTATGTGTGTGAATGTGTGTATGACTACCCTTGTAAAAGTAAAGTGTATTAAATATATATTTAAGTATATTAAGTATACTTACCACAGAAAAGTAAATACTTTTTTACAATTGAAATTTGTACTTAAATACAAACAAAATGCGCTGTTTTGGAACAATTTATGGCAACTTAAGTATATTTTACTTGTAATTAAGCTATATTTAAATGCAACATAAAATAATTAGATTGTGCCTTTGAGTGCTTTTCTGCAAACTTCAGTAGATTTAAGTATCCGTTTCTTTTTACACACTTTTTTAATACACTTGAAGTATATTGTAAATGTACTACTTTACGTATTGATGCAAATATTATTATTAATGCCATATTATTAACTTAATGACCGTGGAAAAAAATACACTAAAGTGCACTTTAAGCAGTATTTTATGCCAAAAATACATTTCATTGAAATACAGAGAAAGCATATTTAATGCGTAATTAAAAAAATTCTTTACACAATTTGAACTTACTTTTAATGCTCTTAAGTTGACTTCCTTTTCACAAGCATGACTGTGCAGATCCTGGGTCAGACCTGGGCCCTCCTACTGAGGGCCTGTTCTACCTCAGCTTCAGCCTAGACTTTAGAATGCAGCTACTGTAACAATCCAAACAATACATTGGTCAGGTCTTAATATATGTATTTCCCAACATGTGTATACATATGTGTGTTGTGTGCTGTACATAGTGTACATAGTGTACATTTTATATTGGGTGACGGTAAAGCAGGGCATTACTGTACTTACAATAATTTGTATATTTTTATTTGCAGGTAACCCAGACAGGAGAGTTTGTTTTTCCTCTTGACTCGCCACACAAAAAGCCTTATGAGGTGCTGCTACTTGGCAGAATCTGCACTGACAGCACCAGCACAACTAGGTAACTTCTTGTACAATGACCTAATATCATCACTATTCAGTGAAGCACATGAATCTCTATTTCTGACGATTTTTTATTTTACTACATAATAATTTGAATGCAAACAGCCCCTTACACTGAGTCAAGATGTCTTGATGAATGGGCAAAGAGAAATCTTCTGTAAAAAATTACCTGAAATAAACTCTTTTTACATTGACTTCCTTTAAAAGTTAAGAAGGTTTTTTTCTCTATCCTGTAAAGTTGCTGTTTTGGAGATACAAGTTTTTCTTTGTACAGCGACAATATGCTTGTTTTGTTGGTTGGATTGATTTTTATCTTCATTTATGAACTGTTTATTTATATAGTAGAAGTATGACTGGTCTAAATACACCCAATGAGAACTTCCTTAGGAACACCTATGCACAAATACATTCATGCAGTTATCTTATTAGCCAATCATGTGGCAGCAGTGCAGTTTATCAATCATGCAGATACAGGCCCAAACCTGTATCTCTGTATCTCTCCAAACCATCAAAATTTTTGACCTGGGGTTCATGTGTCATGAATGTTTGTGTCAGACAGGCTGGTTTAATTCTAGTATTTCTAGCATTTCTAGTATTTTCATGTTTCCACAGTCAAGAATTGAAAGAAGAAGCTGCTTAGATAAACTCTCACCAAAACTGAATAGCTGAAGACTAGAAAAATATTGGTCAACATTCACACAGCAAATTAAAAGGGGCTGAAATCAGATTTTTCACCAATCCAGTAGAACACCTCTTGGATGTGGTTGAATGGGAGATTTACAGCAAAAAACATTTTTGCTCCTCAAAAATGCAATAATATTTCAACAGCTTTTCTTAAACAACCTTTGGAATCAATACCATGACAAATTGAGGATGGTTTTTGAGAGGAAGGCATGATATGGTGCTCAATGAGTGTGTAGTTTAAATGAGAAATCACAGATGTGGCTTGTGCAGGAAATGTAAAAACCTTAATACATGTTTGTAGAATTCTCTTTTCTTTGAGTTACCCATGATGCTGGCTTCCTGTTCATTTCGCGCGTTGCACAATTAGCAAGTAGTTATCTAATACCCTTGAAGAATCAACATTTGTGGGCCTGTAGTTTGTATGCTGCAACACAAATGATCCAGAGAGACATGCCATCTGTGAAAGTGCTCATTAAAACTGTAGTACTATATGCAAGCAGATCGGCTCATGTATACACTGGTAAATTTAATTTTTTTTTTTACCCCTCGTTCATTTATACAGAATTATTCATTCTTCTGTCTTCCTGTTTGTTACAGGCCGGAGGAGTGCGAGATCCCAGATCAGCGGCTCATAATTAGCATTCCCTCAGCGCTGCACTCTCATAAGCCTTCACTGTCAGGTACACACAAAACCACACATTCTTGTCACGTTGATCAGGCGCTGTTGGCGTCACAGTGTGCTATTTTAGCTTTCACAGCAGCAATGCATTAATCTCCATTCTCATTTGGTGTCTATTAACATTCGAGAGCAGAGGCAGAATTGCATAAGGATGCCTTTGATTGACAGGCCAGTGCTTTAGTCTCAAACTGGGGTAACATTAGGCAATAAGCCACTCGAGGCTGGGCATTGAAATGAGTTTACAGCACTAAAATGCTCTCTGTTATCTGAAAGTTAACAAGTTATCTGAAAGCAGTATGTAAATTGATATAAAATGGTACCTGAGAGAAAAGCTCAGATTCTCTGCCTGAATCAGACCCGAACCAAGAGATTTCCCACCACTGCGCTTGGTCCAGGTTAAGGCAGATGTTCAGGCCTGTGGATCATTGTTTGCATTGTTTGTTTAATAATTTCAGAGATTTGTTCTTAATAAACATTTTTCTTAAACAATAAGTCTTCTTCAGTGTTGCATAGGGCTGTAATGGTACAAAAAAAAATCTCAGTTCAGTTCACACCTCTGTATAAACCCACGGTTCGGTATGTTTTCGGTACGGTTGATAAACTAAAACAACAGCATTGCTTTAACTGCTTAAACTACAGATATTTTTCTTAAGCATATTACTGGATGCGTTTCAGTGTTTGAGTTCTTTTTAAGAAATATTAGCATTAAATTTTTTTAAATATATTATAATTTAATTCTAAAATAATTATATTAGTAGTGTCAGTCACTTAATGATTTAAATGCTTGAATTTCTCAGTTTTATTGTAAGGGGACAGTAATAATAGTGTAGTGTGGTTTAGGTCTGGCAGACTGGAGCTTTTTTTACTGTATTATATCTCAGAGATAGACAGAGAGCGAGAGAGAGATAGCGATGGTGAGAGAGAGAGAGAGAGAGAGAGAGAAAGAGAGATAGAGAGAGACAGTACGAGTGCCTAACCCTGTGTGCACACTAGAAAGCGACAGGCGACCATTAGATTCCTATGTCAGCGCAGCAACGGTGTGTGGACAGTCTGAATGATCTTTGTTTTTGAGCGTTTTCTGCCTATGCGCTCCAACTTCTACTCAGAGCTAAAGTCAGTAGCAAGTTGCTAATAGCAACAGTGCTACAGCTACGACTTTCCGGGTTGCGTTCATTGGTTCCACAAGTCTCCTATAGACTGCCTGTACCGTGTATTCTGCATGCTTTTACGTAAATCGGACCGTAACCCCCACAGTGGACAGTGCAGAGGCTGGTAATGATGACCAGCAGTGTCTGGCTAGAAATGTCCATGCAAACAGGTGAATCATACAAATCAGTGCATTGTTATTTAGCTTCAATTTAACACGGAAAGGTCAAGAGACACAGTATTAGTTCCTGTTCCCTGACTTTCTGTATCCATGTACATTTTATGGGTAATGTTAGAAATTTCAAATTATTTTAAAAATCAGCTACAAAATACAATATGAGACAGTTCCCCAGTTAAATAACTGTCAGTATATTATTAAGAATTTTAATAGAGCATACTATCAGTTAAAGACATCATCATTGAAATTCTATCCCATATTGCCATTACATTCATGCCCATGATGAGTATAAAGTCAATTGCACAATAAATATGCAATACAAAAACTAAAAATTGCTGCACATTTTTTTTGAGGTGTCTGAAAACATCATGGGGTCAAACAATACATAAACAGTGTCAAAAATATAAGTACAGCACACGTAATATTTTGTTAAATGTCTCTTAATGAGTTACACCCTTTTGGTAGCAATCAACAAGCTTCTAGCAGAATTGTGATGGGATATTAAGCACAATTCACGTATTTTCAAAAAGCGTGAGTTTTGGAGGTTGTCCACCCTTTTCAAAATTCTATCCACTTTGTGCAATGAACCAGTTTCACTGCCAGCAAGCAGCCCCAGGGCATGATGCTACCACCACCATGCTTACACTGCAAAAATTAAATCTTAGCAAGTGAAATTTTCTCATTTCAAGGCAATAACTCTTATTTTGATCTCTGATAAGATGTTTTGTCTTACTAAGCATTGTGTAATATTTTTTGGCTTATTTTAGGAATGATCTTAATCAGTCTTATTTAGAAATTTGCCTTTTTTTTTAAGTAATTTAAACTCAAAATGTGAACAAAGTCACCAGTGTCAAAGGCACCAGTCAGATTCTTGTATCCAGATTTATTATGCTTGGTTTAAGGCCAAATTCACTAATTTTGAGCTATTGCAATTGCTTACTTACCCTACTGGCAGATTTGCATATAGTTTTCAATTTCCATAGATTATGTCTAGTTTTTGCCAACGTTCTTGGGGTTTGGTCTCAGCTATTGATATAATTTTTGTGTGCATGTATATATATATATATGTATATATATATATATATATATATATATATATATATATATATATATATATATATATATATATATATATATATATATATACGTATATATATATATATATATATATATATATATATATATATATATATTACCACAATATACCACAATATAATGTGGTAATATACATATATATATATATATGTATATTACCACAACATGCTCACTCAACACAATGCTTCACCACATTTTTTTTTTGTGTTCCAGCTGTGCTGAGGCCCTACATTAGCCCTAATGCCAGGTGTCTAGAGATGTTCGCTCGAAGTCTACAGCCTGATTGGACGAGCTGGGGGAACGAAGTCCTAAAGTTTCAGCACCACAGCTACTTCACTACAGAAAGCTTAGACAGTACATGTAACAATGCTACAGATCTGCAGGTGGCTGCTGGGGTTACAGACACTTCTGCCCAACATTAAACTGACTTTCAGTTGTTTTTAATAACAAAATACAATTTTTATTTTTGCTTATTGCACAAATTCATCTTTTGTAATAAACAGTTTTAATTTCTTCTTTTAATTGTTACTGTTGTAAATTCTAACATACAGAACCATTGATTAAAAGGTCCCATTAACAATACGTGTACTGGAAGCCCACACACACTGTGTCCACTGCCTTTTACCCATCTCTGCAGTAAACACACACACACACCGCAGTAATACAAAGAAACAAGCACAGAGCAGAGTGCGGCTTGTCAAGGGGCGAACACTGGCAGCTTGCCAAACCAATATATCGAACCCACAACCCTGGTATATACAGTGGTGTGATAAAGTATTTGGCCCCTGTCGTGCGTTATTTCACGACTCTTCTAGGCCTCCCAGAAAGGGAAGCCTGGGCTAGCTAAAATGAGCTCTAACCTGGCTAGCTTAAATGAGCTCTAAAAAATTATCTAGTCATGCATCGATGTAAAGTTCTAAATTCAAAAGAAAGAAGATAAAAACAGACGAGTGCCCCAGGTTTAAAGAAAGGAGAAGACTTCTTTCTGATGTTCTAAGTTGATTCTTTATTGTTCTTCAGTCAGGAGAATTCAGTCTCCTGATAATACAGAGGAATACACACACTTTTATACAGTATTTGGGTGAACAAAGGTGGGGGCTTTTGGTTCCACCTTTCCTTCTCCTGCCCAGCTTTTCCCGTGGGAGCTTGGGCCTCTTGAGACACCTGGTATGATTTCTTATCTGTCTCCCCCTCAGTTCCCAGCGTGCCTGGTACAGACTGGGCCTTGCTGAGGAAGAGCAGACAGAGTTTTAACTGAACTCAATAAACTCGTTCATATATGGCCAAATGTACTAATATATGAGTAATATAACATATATTGATCCCTAATATCCTAATTTAGGGTCCCACACCCCTTACAGGTTTCTTTTGTTTTTGCATTTTAGTCATACTTACATTTTAATAGATTATCAAACAAACTTTTATATCAGGCGTATATAACCTAAGTAAAAATAAAAAAGCACTTTTAAATGATGATTTCATTTATTAAGGGAAAAACTATCCAAACCAATCTAGCCCTTTGTGAAAAAGTGTTTGCCTCCCCATAAATGAACTGTGATTAATCACACTTTTTGTTCAATATCACTACTAACCACAACCAGGCCTAATTACTGCCAGACATGTAGAATCAAGAAATTACTTAATAGATTCTGTCTGACAACATGAAGCAGATAAAAGATTAAAAAAGCAACACATTGTGCTGAAATTCAAAAACAAAGTCATTGACATCTGTCAGTATAAAAAAGGTTATAAAGTTATTTCTAAGGCTTTTGGACTCCAGCAAACCAGTGAGAGCTATTACACAAACAGAGCAAACATGGAACACTGGTGAACCCTCCCAAGAGTGGCCGGCCAACTAAAATTATTCCAAAAGGGCATGCACTACTCATCCAGGAGGTCAAAAAAAGAACCCAGAACAACATCTAAAGAATTAAAGGTCTCGCTTAAGGTCAGTGTTAAGAGAAATGCAGAAATCCAAGTAAACCCATAGGGTTCACATACTTTTTCTTGCAACTATATATACAGTATTTTGGTCAGCACTGTGTTTTTGCCTTGGAACTCTTTCATGCATACCATTTTCACCCAGTCTTTTTCATATTATTGAAACATATTATTGAAACACTGACTTTAACTGAGGTATGTAAGACCTGCAGTTCTTTGGATGGTGTTTTGGGTTCTTTTGAGATCTTCTGGATTAGTTGTCCATGACCTTATGGAGTAATTTCAGTAGGCCAGTCACTACTGGTAAAATCCTGAAATTTGTATTATTTTTTCTATTTAGCTATTTTATTCTATAAACAGACACCATTTCTTTCAAATTCCAAATAAAGGTTTTGTCATTTAGAGCATTTATTTGCAGAAAATGGGAAATGGCTGAAATAATAAAAAGATGCAGAACTTTAAGAGCTTAAGTAATGCAAAGAAAACATGTTCATATTCATAAAGATTTAAGAGTTCAGAAATCAATATTTAGTGGAATAAATATTGTTTCATGCATCAGTCTTACACATTGCTTTTGGATAACTTTATGCTACTCCTGGGGCAAAAATATAAGCTGCTCAGCTTGATTTGATGGCTTGTGATCATCCATCTTCTTTCTGATTATATTCCAGAAGTTTTCAATTTGGTAAAATCAAAGAAACTCATCATTTTTAAGTGGTCTCTTATTTTTTCCAGAGCTGTAGAGCTTTCAGGGATAAGTGGACTAAGGCATTGGCACTTGCTCTCTCTGGGAGTTTAGATGGCACTTTCTCCACATATTACACCCAAAGCAAGGTGTCAAATGTATCAAAGCTGAATGGCTGTGCTGGCTTTTTGGTGATGCTGCATCAGTTGCAGTTTTAAAGAGGTGGTGGCATGTGCTATGCTTTGCTCGCCTAGTGTTAAGGGCATTAAAAGCAAAGGGGTAGAGTTAGTGGCAATTTGAAATAGATTAATATAAACAAAGTTCAGAATAACTTCTGAATCCTTGAAGTAATGTTCAGAAACTCTGAAAGCACTTCTGGTAAGAGCACAAGAATGTAACTAAGTTTCATAGAGGTTTTTGGCAGAAGTTAATATAAACTAGGCGTCAGGACGTGGTCCTACTGTGAACTACAAATAAACAGAAGTCGGGTTACAGCAGTGTTTCTCAACCCTGTTCTTACATATTCTACTGAATATTCCCACTGTTCTGCATATTCTAGATATTATATTCTAGCTTTTTTTGCTTTAAATGCACCTAATAAAGTAAGTGGTGGTATGATGTGTCTAATACACTGCAGGATATATAATATTTAATTTAGGCTCCATGGTGGTAACAGATTTTAACAGGTAAACTCAATAAAGGATTGTTTATCGCTAATCAGTTGGATCTGCTGGAAAACACACAATTTTAGGATTTTTAAGAAACTGCTTTAAACTAACAATATAAAGTATTGTACTAAATCCTGCTTCTAGATAATTTGTTAGCTACCGTTACCTTTTTTTGTTTTTAGAAAAATCGGCATTTTAAAATCAGCTGCTGCTGGACCCCGCTGCTAAATCTCACAGCGAGCACACTGACTCTCCTTCGCGCGTTGCAAAACCAGCGAGCTGAATGGCTGTTTCTACTGAGAGGCGGAACTTAATTCCTGAACCGGCTCCGTGATTGGCGTTAAGAGATTTTCCATTCACATAGGGTCATCCCCCCCGGTTCCTCCGCCAGTGGTTTGTACAATTAAATGATTTCAGATATTACATAATGTGTTAAGTTTTTTGTTTTATATGTACAGCGCCCTCCATATTTATTGGCACCCCTGTTACAGAAGTGTTGTTTGGTTACTTATATGTGACACTTACGAGTGGTGGATTCTATTAGTTAGCCATTTTCACCCATGCACTTATATACTGACTACGCCACTCCTGTTAAAAGGTGGGAGAAACCCAAAAGGAATGTGAAGCCCTTCCCCTTCACAGATCCCGACTGTACTAAAACGGTCTATAGAGGCAGAGTTTGATATCAAAAATACTTTTATTCACAATCATCAAAACACAAACATATATAAAACACAATGAATCTCCACTGAATTGGTTGACACTGACAATTCTTGGGCTTTAGCAGATGAACACCAGTTTTTGATGGAATAAAGCAAACCTAAAATAAAGGATCCACAAACCCCACAGCTTAACACTACTACACTGCACACCACACCAAAAAAAAAAACATAACGGGGAGGACTAGCTTGAAATCTTTCTTTGGTAACTAATGTTCAACAAAAACACACTAGGTGAAAAGAAACTCACAAGTGTGGCAGAGTATTAATTGAAAAAAAAAAAAACAACCCACAAAGTTACTGAAACCAATGAAAAAAAAAATTAAAATAAACTAATTAAATATAACACAAAAATCTGTCTCCACTCCTCTCCCACATGCACACCAACAGCAGCTAAATCATTAAAAACTGCACTATCCAGCAGCACCTTCTCTTGCTGCTGCTGCTGCTGAAGCACGTAATGGAGGCCAGGTACTCTCCCCACTAATGAGCTCACCTGCAGCTCCCCTCTTCACCGTCTTTTTATTCTTAAAGGGGCAGGTTGTCCATTAGCCCTCAACCCTCCCAGGTCCTAGTGCCCACCGTCTACATATAAATTATCATTTTGTAAATATGATATATGACAACAATGCCTTACTTTATTATTATTATTATTACTATTACATTACATTTGGCAGATGCTTTTGTCCAAAGCGACTTACAATAGTCAAGTACAATGTAAAATAAGTTTAAAGGTAAAACATCTTTGGATAGGGATAAAAGGAGGTCAAAGGGGAATAATAGGATAGAGGAGTGAAGGAGGGGAAGAAGGAGATGAGGTTAGAAGTAGTTAGTGTGTTAGAGGTGTTAAGAGAGTAAGTGCTCTTTGAAGAGCTCTGTCTTCAGGAGTTTCTTAAAGATAGCGAGAGATTCTCCTGATCTGGTAGTGGAAGGTAGTTTGTTCCACCATTGGGGAACTCTGTATGAGAACAGTCTGGATTGCTTTGTGTGAATGTTCGGCAAAGCGAGGCGACGTTCATTGGAGGAGCGCAGCGGCCGGGAGGTAGCGTAAGCCTTCAGGAGCGAGTGCAGGTAGGAAGGAGCCTGTTCTGTCATCACCTTGTAGGCGATTGTAAGAGCTTTGAATTTGATGCGAGCAGCAACTGGTAGCCAGTGGAGCTCAATGAGCAGCGGGGTGACATGTGCCCGTTTTGCCTGGTTGAAGACCAGACGTGCTGCTGCGTTCTGGATCATCTTCAATACTTGAATATTGTCTCTTTTCTTTCCCATGTTTAAGAGTGAATAGAAAAATAGGCCTCTGTGTAACGCCATATTTATACCCCAGGGAAACAGGAAGTGATAAATTACTAATTAAAAGTTCCTAGATACTTTGATCCACTTTATATACTACAGTAGAAATGACATTAATAGTTCAAATACATTTATTTGCAAGACATTGTTAAGGGTGCAAATAATTGTGGAGCAGGTAATTTTATGGAAAATAATTATTTCTTAGTTAGGATTTTTTTATTTTATATACTTGAGTTGAAAGTTGCTTTTTTCTGTATATAGAAAGCTCAGAGTTGTGGGGAAAGCGGGAATAGGTTTAACTTGCTGGAGTTTGGCGCCATCTGCTGGTGAGTAGTGATGAACTACTGATGATTTACAGAGATCCCATGCAGAAATAACAGACGAGCTGAATATTCAAAAGTTTGAAAATGAACTACGACGTATACAATAAACACAATGGTTTATTGTTTATTACAATGGTTCATGGTTTTCTCTATAAATTTGAAGGGTGATCTTCATCTGATCTCCATCCAAATCAAGGGTATTGACAAATAAAATGTGAAAAAAAAAAAACATTTAATACTTCAGGACAATTCATATCTTCATTGAGAACAACCATAAAAAACATAATGCTAGTGGAAATAACCTCCAACAATAACCTCAAAAAAGCTAATTAGAGTAACATGTTATCATAGGAGTCTTGCAAGCTTGGAGGTGTGCACTAGAGTTAATTTGACTGATAAAAAAAACACTCAAACTTTTTGTTTCACACAAGAAGGATACGCGCATGTGAGCCATGCCGCACCAAAAAGTGCTTTCAGAGAATCTTTTATTAAAAATTGTCGATTTACAAAAAGCTAGAAAGGGTTATGAACTGATTTCAAAGACTCGAGAAATTCACCCGTCTACAAATAATCTACAAATGGACACGATTTGTCTACTCTGCAGCTACTTTGCCGAGAAGTGCGCACCCAATCAAAATGATCCCACGAGCACAACAGAGATTCATCAATGATGTCAACTGGCAACTGTTTCAAATGGTTCACTTACTTTGATTGTTTAATGAGTGTGTTCAATAAAGACCTGAAAGATCATATATATTTTATATTTATATTTTATTTGGGTGAGTAAAGCTAGGGTGATCAAACGTCCGTATTTCCTAGGACATGTCCGTATTTCACGTCCTGTCCCGGGCGTCCTGGGTTTTTTTTTTTCAGAAAGTGAGGAAATGTCCTGTTTTTTAAATTACCTTCATTGGACCAGAGAGCAGTAGACAGTGTGACTGTCAGCGTGGAGCCCTCCCTCCCCCTTCTTCCGGTGCAGTCTCATCGTCCCTCCCCCCCTTCCGGTGCAGTCTCACCGTCCCTCCCCCCCTTCCAGTGCAGTCTTACCGTAAGAGCACACACATAACGCTCCACCCCTCAACACCCCAACTCCGGTTAGCAGTGCTAGCCAACCCCCGGTTAGCAGTGCTAGCCAGTCATGGCTAGTAGCACTAGCCAGCCCTAGTTAGCAGCGCTTTGTCTGCCCCGGTTAGCAGTGCTTAGCCAATCTTGGTTAGCAGCACTAACCAGCTCTGGTTAGCAGCGCTAGCCAACCCCTGGTTAGCAGTGCTAGTAAATGTCGCCCGATAGCAGTAGACTAAGGAAGCTTGAGTGTTCTGGTAAACCAGGGCACTATCAGCTAGTGGTTCGTCCAAAGTAGCTTGTTTTAACGCAGTAAACACGCAGTCCAATATATTCCTTTGACGTATTCGGGCGCTTTTTAAACTGATGAAATATTCTTATGGGAAGGACATATTTCTTTTCCTGTCCCTTTTTTTTTGTAAGTGAGTTTATGGCCTTATTATTACTTATATTTAAATCCACCTGGCTCCTGATATCTGAAAGAAAAACACACATTCACAAACTCAGGAAGAGTTATTGATTAGATTGAGCGTGTGTACTCCTGAGTCTCTGATGGCGAGTAGCTGTTGAAGTCTTCTTAGACAGACACTCACTTAGCTTTTGTGTGTTTCTTAGGAAATGCCTATACAAATATCCTCAGTTAGGGCTTGACATTTCCAGGTGGGCTTTACACACATCCACACACATACAGTGACTCACCATATTGACCCTGTTGTTGTCCTATACTGTCTAGCTGGATTCGATTTTGTACAGTGGCTCAGAGCAATAAGTTGCTTAGTAAAAAACTACATTTCCATTCGCCAAACAAACAAAACCTCCAATATACTGATGGGAAGTGCGGTGACAATCCATATTACTGGATCCAAACACAAACCAAAGAAACTAATATAGGAGAATCTAATACATCAATCAGTGGTGACAATCATCACCTAACTGGATCTTAATCTCTTTATTTTTATTGCTTTCAATACAAGCAAGATCATATCAAACAAGATTGACGTCTTACAATTTAAAATGTACTCAGAAAACCTGTTTTGTTAGCTGTTTAAAAAACAGCTTTTATTTCATCACATAACTATACATAAAACTGGCCCCAGCTCATATATATTGCCCAAATATTATTGTAATAAATATTTTTATCATAATTTTAATCATAGTTTTGTCTTGAAGAGTAATAAAGACCAATAAAGTTTAAAGAAATTTAAAGATCATCATCATTTTAATAAACATCAACAAAATGTCTACCAATAGTAATACATCATTATCTTGCTTTCTAACTTACTTTCTAAAGATACTTCTAACAGTATCTTTTTATTTGGCCTTGTAAATCAGTCTGCAAAACCTATTTGCACATTTATTTTGCTTCCGTTCTGTGCTATTGTCCTGTGATGTGAGTTCAGTGTGAAGCAGCATTAGCTTAATAGTAGCATTATTCTTATTACGACTCTTAAACAGTCTCATAATTCAGATGATCCAGTAATGTTCAGTAAAAAAATGTACACATAATGAAACATATGGGGTTCTAAACATATTTATATACCACCGATAGCTTTCCTTTCATCCATACAACCATACAATCCAAAACTGACTAAACCATACACAAAAGTGACCCCAGATCTGTCATGATAACTGTTTTAATGGACAATATATTGTCCCAAAAAATATTGCGATAAATTATTTTATCATCATTTTTACACCTTTCTTTGAAGTGTAATATATACCTATATAATGTAAAAATAATGTAAAGATGATCATGCTATTTATTTACCACATAATGTGATAGGGAAGATTTTTGAGTCCATTGATAAATTTAGCTTAGAGACAGAACACCTAATATGGGCAAAAGCAACATGGCGCCAACTGTGAAATGATGACATGAATGTTCTTGGATAGAAATATAGACCCATGTAGTGTATTCTGTTAAGATTTTCTAAACAAATCTGCTAAAGGTCATACATCCTTATCTTTCTTTCTAACTTTGTTCCTGATCTGTAAATCTTGCTTCTTCAAATTAAATTTAAATTTGAAATCATCATTTTGCACCATAAGACATAATGAAGTAATACCCATTGCTTCCATCTTTTCTCTTAATGAGCAGGCCTTAAATATGAGTTGTATTCTGGCCATGATAAGCCCCTATGTCTCTATACAGGATATACTTACTACTAAATCTGACCAGATTTAAAGGTGAAGTTTACATTTTTAAACTGGTCTGCAGAACCTATTACAGATATTTTGTTTGAGAAATGAAAATATCTGTGATTTTATTTTTTATTACGAAAATAAATAAATACTAACAAAAAAAAAAGTTTAGCGTTGGTATTCGGCTAAATGTAGATCATCTAGGTAATGATCTAGACAAACATTCCTGTTGACACTTTACTCATTACTTTATAGGAATACATATTAAGCTGGTTCATAACTATCGCTGGACAACATCAGCTGATAACTGGTTAGCAAGTAGCTAACACGGTGTGACTAACTTTAGCTCTAACTTTAGCTAAAAGAAAAGAACACCTTTTATGAAGCCTCTAAACCACAGCTTGCCAATTCAGTTCTGTGAGGTGTGATATTAAATGATACGCCCTTAATAGCCAATTAGAGCATAATATCCATATTATTTATTCAATATGTGATATTCTATTTAGCTGCTGCTACTGTGAGCTGTTTTATTTTGAAAGTTGCTAAAATTAGGGAAAAGAACATAATAAAGTAATGTACAGAAAAGGAGCACTTACTGAAAAACCTGTAAAGAACTTGTGCCTGTGGGTCTGTTAGAACAACACATTGCTTCATGAATGACAATTAAAACACTAAACTTAATTAACACCAAATGTCTCACATAAGCCGAGGCCCATTGTGTGTATATGTACGTGTGTAAAGCTGCTAATGAGCCTCAAAAGTGTTGTGCATTCACAAAATCAGGCTGCCAGTCAGTCAACTTACACACCGATGTCAATCACCTCATAGACACACCCCTTTAAATGTCACCCCTATAAATACCAACCTTTAACTCCTATAAGAAAAGTGTTCATACCCCTTGAACTTTTCACATTTTGTCACCTTACAAACACCAACTTAAATATATTTTATTTAGATTTTAAGTGATATACCAACATAAAGTAGTGCTGGAGAACTCTAAAGTGTGTAGTAATGAGTTCCAAAAAGTAAGTTTTGGCCCATTTTGAGTTAAAATATACCAATTTTAAAGAAACCTAACGTGTAATTGCAATAGTTTTCTGAACACAATTCAGGGGTGCCAACACTTTTAGCCGTGAATGTTTATATATACAAGGGTTGGACAATGAAACTGAAACATCTGGTTTTAGACCACAATAATTTATTGTCCCGACAGACAGTTCTGTAGGAAACAGGAGAGTTGAGGTGCACATTGAATTCTGCCGTGATTTGGGCAGCCGTGGTTTTATGTTTTTTGGATACAATCCGGGTTAGCACCCGAACATCTCTTTCAGACAGCTTCCTTATACAGCGTCCACAGTTAATCCTGTTGGATGTGTTTCGTCCTTCTTGGTGGTATGCTGACATTACCCTGAATACCGTGGATCTTGATAAATCACAAAGACCAACAATTTGTCCTCTTTTGAACTATGGTATGTCACCCATAATGTTGTGTGCATTGCAATATTATTTGTGCAATTAATGAAGGTTGGCCACCTGGCTGGTCCAATTTAGCCATGAAACCTGCCACACTAAAATGACAGGTGTTTCAGTTTCATTGCCCAACCCTGTATATATTTATTCTCATGTGGTGCTTATGGGCATGGGTGGAATGGGCTTGTTGTGCTGGACACAAATGGGCCCATTATTACAGCCCATCATAATCTCACACAGGTCCCATCTAGGCCCCATTATCAGTGTACAGCCCAGATAAGGCTCATGTTTAACCCCTCCTGGTCTCATCACTGACCCTGATAGGGCTCATCAATGACATCTATATGTGGGGCCAACATGAAACCCATGGACAAATCTTTCTGTTTCCCAGTTGGGCTATCCATACAAGCCCTACATAGAGATGCTATCTGGGTTTATATAGTTTCTTAAACTGGTGGCTATCAATTTATGACTGATACATTTCTCCACACATGTCTAGGGAAACTATGGAGAACATAACACATGGTTGTTCTAAGTCAACAAGCCAGCAGAGTATATGTAAGGAAGAGGAGAACAATCAGCAAATAGCAGTACAAAAATCTGATTAATTTTTAGCTTCCCACCACTCACTTGCACATACCACAAACCATGGCAGTATTTACATTATTTACATATGTTGTATAAAACACCATAACATAAAGTACTATCTGTGAAATGCAAACTATGGACAGTGCTTAAAAAAATTAACCAATTCAGAGATATGATACATAACAATAGGCTACAAGGGCGCGTTGGCCTTTAAGCCTGCCGCATGGTCCTCTCTTTCTCTCTGTCGGCCATCTTGGTTCAGGTCCTTTTGTAGTCTCCACCCACAATTCTCTCCCATGGCTCACCTGACAGAGAGAGAGACAGAGACAAAGTGCCTACATGTAACAATGACTAACAGCGGAAGAAAGCAATAGGGAAATGACAACTTCTTGACACTAAATCTCAAAAAACAAACAACTAAAACTCGTCAAGATTTGAGACACAGTAGATCATTTGAAAGTCTGTGAAGGGACTACTGAAGCAGCGTCTAAACTGACAGAGTTATGAAGTTATTGGTGTCACCTAGAAGAGCAGAGGAATGAGATATTAATAACAGCCCATGAAACATATGACAGGCATCTCCAAACTCCCAAAGCACGAGAAGAAAAGAATAAATGGATGCAATAAATCGAGAGATCAATCCCAGTAGGGTTTCCATACTTTTATGTATGTGTGTGCGTTGTGAAATCACAATAAAAGCTGCCATAAATGCTCATTGATTAAACGTACATCTGCACCTCATCAGGGTATTGCAACTCTCTTCCCTCTGTGTATTCAGTTCTTGTGCATTGTGTGTGATGGCTATGAAATAAATGGACTCAAATATCAAGAGACTGCTTTCAGTAAGATACAGAAAGAAAGACATGCACACGAGGAGCTGGACGTCAGTAGCAGCAGCAGGATTTGATTGAACACTCTTTACTCTTCGCTGTGTCAGTCTAAATGAGATGTGTGGAATTAAAACTGCACTGGAGACAGGTGTCAGGCCATTTCATATTTTGTTTCCAAGCAGAATCAATCTCCATGTCTCTCTTCTGACGGCTGCTTCACAACCACAGCGGGGATTGTCCACATAACCCTCAGTGTGAAAATGCCACTGTGTCCGGGTTATGTGACATGGAAAATTACTTGGAGATTGGAGCCAGCATACCCATTATTGTAGGTTCAATAAAAGAGACAACAGAGAACAATCAAGATATATAAAAAGGCAATAAAAAAGTTTTCAAATAAACAGTTTTTATAATGTCAGTTGAAAAAACAGGAGGACCAGTGAGTTTTTTGGCTTTTCTCATTTACATGACATTGCATTGTCATGTAAGGAATTGGTTCAGTAGCTCCTCCATTTCCACTCGCTGTTGCGTTTATGTGAATCTCCGTGGAAAAAAATACCCAAAGTGTAATTACGGTGTGTGACAGTGGACAAATAGCTATTTTATTAAGCGCAAGGTGACGAAAATCAGACATGTGCGTCCGGACGAGACTAAAATTACCGGAGGACCACAGAGTTCAGCAAGAATTGTAGGTAATTCTTCCAGTAATTTTCTCAGAAGGCGTCTGAGAAAAACACATACATAGTTGTCCGGACGGGAATAAAATGACAGAGGACCCCTACATAAAAAAGAAACGTACCCCAAAACCCCCTGAGAAAGGGGATGTCTGTAGTGGTCACACAAAGTTTGTGTTTTTTCTTTATCTAAATTAATTAGAATCATAAAAAACTAACATTTTAAAACCAACTTAAAAAAACAAAGGCTTTGTTTTCTGCCATTTACCATATTTTTTGAACTATAAGGTGCCTTTAATTTTTCCAAAAATCCGCCTTATAATCCAGTGCACCTTATGTATGACTTTTAACAGTTAGGTTGTAAGGAGCAGTAAAGCCACTCGGCCTGTAGCCTGCTGCTAAACTTAGCTAGCACTGCAGGAGCAGTATTCGCATTAGGCACTAACCACCCTTAGCTCTAGCTCTTTTGCTGTTTAGAGGTGAGTATTATCAGCATGTAGCCTGCTTCTAACTCTGGCTAGCATTACTGGAGCAGTATTGGCATTAGCCGCTAACCGCGCTAACTCTTTCGCTGTTCAGAGGTAAGTATATCGGACTATAGCCTCTATGTTTACCGTGTTGAAGAAAGCTACATTAGACGAACCACTAGCTGATATTGCCCTAGCTTACTGGAACACTTAGGATTCCTCAGAGTAGCGCCATCAGGTGGCATTAGCTGCTAACCACTACCGATACTGATTAGCTGCTAATGCTAATGTCTGAAATCTGAAAATCTAAGCTTACTTTAAATAAATGGAAGTGTTTTACTTACCCAAATTAACAGTTTTCAGGAGAGAAATCTGTGTTGATTATTAACCAGCGTTCGTTTGATTTAAAATATTAATTTTTTTAAGAATAACAGTTTTGTTTAATTAACTTAACTGTGCACAGAGAATTGTGGGTAATTGAGCACCCTGAAGGATACATCAGCTGCGTCTTCGAAACATTGTATGCATTGTCTTGGCTGTAACAGCTTCGCATGACATATTGGTCAAAAAATGCAGCCGACCGTAGCTACAGACTAAGGTCTAAAACACAGCTTTTGTAGCCTACTGAATCTCATATGAGTGGATGTTCAAACCATATAATAAACAACATTGAATTCCCCAAACCTTTCTGTGTGTGTCCATTTATCCAGGATAAATGAATGCAGAATAATTGTGATTTATTTTTTTGTTTTGTTTTATTCATCCTGAATAAACCTCATTTCAAAACAGTCAGCCATTTCATTCTACTAAAGGCTAAAAACAATTCACTTCTGCTGGTGTTTTTATTAACAAAGGAACACAACCTTATAAAATTCTCAAATCACACCGTTAATATCAAATTCATATCACACTGTTCATGTCTGAATCCATTTGGATATGAGAATTTACGATTTGTGTGTGCGTGTGTGTGTGTGTGTAAGTGTTTCTGTCAGATGTGAGCTTCTGTCAGATGTCAGGAGACAGGTGGACATGACAACGTGATATAATTTATAATACGGCCATAAACTCACTGACAAAATGAGCGACAGGAGGCAAAATCTGACTAGCTGACTCACTCACAGTCTGATGCTTCTGTTTACAGCTTTCATCAAACAGTATCGTAGTTCAGATTTTCACTACATACAAAACGAACCATTTACATTTTTCAGTAATTTTTTTTTTATTTTTGTAAGCAACAAACTATAACTAACTAGAAACTAGAAAGCAAAATCTGCAAGATTACTTGAAAATCGTTGCCATGTTGTAAACCAGAATGTTCCAAATGTAATATATAAATAATCAAATGTCAGTGTAAGATAAAGATGTGAAAACTAACAAAAAATTGTTTACAGTCCTGTAGTTTAAATATACTTTTAATGATTTCTTGGAGCAGTTTTTGTCTAAGGCAGAATGAGTGACAAAAAAACAAGAATTTGGTGCACAAGTATTCAGTATGTTCATTGCTGAAAGTTCTAACATGTTTTTTTACTATGCCAAGGTCTCTAAACTTTTGGTTAGTAATCATGATTGACTTTAGTTGGTATCATCACTGTACCTATATAAAAGGGTGTGTTTGGCAACATTCCTTCGATTGACCAACACACAGTACAGTTGCAAAGTCCAGGAAGTTCCGTGTCTAATCTGTAAACAAATTATTATTGACATTGGGCTACTGTACTGTTGGGAGTCCTGCCAAAGGACTCTTACTGGTGTAGTGCAGCATAGTCACCCAGGCTGGAAATTGAACCCCAGTCCCCCACATAATATGGTAGCTTACAGGCAGAGAGTGGTGTTATCCACTGCACAACCATTATCCACACCAACCATTCTCAACCGTGCAGAAACTAAAAAGAATGGTTTTAAATTTGCACATATCAGGAATATTTTTTGGGGTCATTTCTAAACAGCTGCATGTTCTAGGATTATTGGTTCACAGTCATTGCAATGCAAAAAAAAAAAGTACAATGTATTCAAAACTGGTGTCACTTTGCCATAGCCAGAAAAGAGACATTGACTGTAATACTTAGCTGAGAGAAAACTGGTTTAGATGTTCAAAATTAACCCAATAATCACCAAGGCACAGGCCTGCCAGGAACTGGAAGCTACAGGAGTTCTTAAATATCCAACCAGAATTCTGCCTGCACTGAATCTTGAAGGCTTTCTCATCACTCATCACAGTACTTACTCCTGCCTCTAGGAGTGCACAAGTCGCATAAATCTGTGCTCTTTTACTTCACTTGTGCTGCTGCTAGAGGCTGCTGTTCAGTTCAGTGGAGCTAATGGATCAGATATTTCTGGTGCTGGGAAGCTGACATACTGTAAGCCTTCTTGTGTGTTTCACAAAATACTGATGAACATAAATAAAGCAAATTATCTGCTTATCATGCTAGGTCACAAAAATAAACAATAAGCAATGCTAATGTGAGTAGAACTTTTGAAAACAGGCCAAATAGAGCAGTAGGAAATTCCTGTCAGTATTTATTAAAATATATGTACTATCCACTCTGCCCCAGGCTACTTCTGTTAGGAAGTGTGACCAGCATTTCCTCTGCTGAGAGTGTGTGGGTGGAACATTAATACATGATAATGCAGACTAGCTAATGAGGAGAAGTTTCCCACACACCCACCAACACCCACACACTGCCAGTCAGTAGCAGAGTAATGTGAAATAAACCTGATTCTGGATAAGATTCACTTATGAAATCAAAAGAAAATCTTTGGAATTCCAGGTTGAAATGTTTAAATAATGAAAGAATAAAATGCATTGTTTTTACACAGCTAGTTGCTATTTTCCACATCAACATTACAGATTGAACAATTTATTTACATCATTAACAGTTCCTATAATAAATAATAGATAAAAAATAGAAAGAAGATAGATAGCACTCTGCCTAGTCAGTACTTAATATTGTTTTGTAGCATCTAAGAGCATTGTGGTTCTACATGGTGTTTCACTGTAAAACTGTCAAAAACAAAATTTACCGTCTTTAAATGGTTCATTTTTAATTGTTTATGTCTTTAATTTTGTGTCACTTCATCTTCTACTTCATCTTTCTTATTTGTTAATTCTTTATTTTTTGTTATTTGTATTTGTTTGCTAAAAGAGACAAGTGCTTAGGCAGATAGGCCCCCCAAAACAATCAATGACACAAAGGTGTATAGAGGAGTGTTCAAAAACACTGTACAAACTGTTAAGAGTGGTGGTGGTAGCATAATTTTCTGGAGGTCATTTGGATTTGGTGGATGGTATTATGGAGCAATAACCCTTTTTAAAGCCTTAAAAAATGGGTGCCTCCATTTCATAGTTCCTAAAATAATAATAGTATATTGGTTTATGTTTAGCAGATTTTTACCCTTTTTTTATTCTAGTTCTGTACATTTTTGGGTCAGAAAGCAGGGTGCTTGCAAATGTTGCATGGTGTTTCTTCTACTATTTTACTGGTTTAAAACAAAATAGAATATACCATTTTAGAATGGTTTATCATCTTTATACTTAATTATTCATTATTTATTATTATTTTGTTGTTGTTGTTGTTGTTGTGGCGAATGGGGCCACTCAGAAAAATCCCGTCTGAGGCCTCCAAAAAGTTAAAACCAGCCACCCTGCCTATTACTCTATGATAAAGGTTTTTTTTTTCAACATGTCCCATGGGATATTACATTGTACAGTATGTCATTACAATAATGATGAAAAATTCATCAGTTGGCTAAAAAAAAACAGCAGCAGCAAAATAATGCATATTTCTAAATATGAAGCCTCTTCTTCCTTTCTTTCTTTACAAACTCTCCACAATGTGCTCCTGTGGGGCTCTGTAGGTTGACCTTCACAGAGACGGCACACATTCAGGCTGCTTTTCTAAAGCCTTTTCAATCTCCTTCACTTGCTCTCGGTTGGACCACTGTCGATTGGCTGAGACGTTTTAATGCTAACAAAGAAGGAGGGGATGCACTCGAGCCGAAGAGGAAAATACCGTCAATAATTTTCACCCAAAACGTCATACAGCCCACACTTACTCACTTACTGTACGGGCATTTGTATGAAAAGCATGTTTGTTAATCAGGATTTAGGAAATAAGTACAATATTTAACTATGGCACCTGCCACAGTTTAACTACAATGCAGTGCTACAGACGTTCTATAAGTGATGCGATAGAAGAACCACGTTTGGTTTAATGAAGAACCATGTTTGTTTTAAATATGTTTAATGTATAATAAAAAAATAAACATTCAACACGCCACTTTTTGTGGCTTTAAATGTTTCTGGAAGAAGACAAAAGACAAAACAAGGCAAAAGAAGAAGACAAAAAAAAACACATTACAAAAAAGCCTCCCTTTAACACACCCCTTGTTTCCTAGAACCAATACCCTTGTCTAGCCTTCATTCCCTGAAGTGCCTTGCTACATGACTGCTTGATTGGTGTCCCTATCAAGATAAGAGACCAAAGGTTGCCAGATTTTCTCAGATTTTTCCCTCAGCTTGTCTTTTAGGATAAATCTAAGTCTCTCCAAGTGGAGAGTAACTCATAGGTGTAGGAACCGGGGGGATGAAATAGGTGGATTTGTCCCCCCCAAAATGAAATCAGTTCGCTCACATCAGCCGTAATATTAATGAGGAGACAGACCGGACCAATCGGAGGAGGAGAGTCAGTTTGCTGTTGGGGAAGCCCCGCCCCCTCGCTGTGAGATTTAGCAGCGGGATCGGGCTGCAGCCGCTTCAGCTGATTTTAAAACAGATCTGGATATACGGAGATTTTTCTAACAGAAAGGTAACGATAGGCTAACCACTTCAACTGTGATGATATGTTTCTGATAACTGGTTAAAAATACACGTCTCTGAATCAAAACACACAGTTTAAACCCACTGTGATTAATAAACTGCAGCTGTGTTAGTGAGTTAGTTTAACTTAAATTAATTAGATAGGGAGTCAGGGTTAAAGAAAAAAAAATATATATGTAATGTTCAACTTGACCTGTACCTGATCAGCTAATCACTATTTCATTTTCAAACTGTTTATTAATTTAGGATTGCAGGACTTAGTGTGAGCTATAATGAACGAAAATGAATTTAACTAACTAGTTAACTAGAAGCTGCATGTAGTGGATAGCCAGGATTTAGTACAGTACTTTATGTTTGTAGTTTAAAGCAGTTTCTTAACCCTGATCACTGCCCTAAATCTGTGTTTTCCACCTGATCCACCTGATCCACCTGATCAGCTAATAAACAGTCATTTACTGAGTTTACCTGTTAAAATCCTTTAGCCCCCTATGGAGCCTAAATTAATCATGTATATCCAGCAGTGTATTAGACACATCATACCACCACTTTATTAAATGCCTTTAAAGCAGAGGAAGCTCAAGAACATGCAGAACAGTGTTAATATGCAGTAGAATATGTAAGAACAGGGTTGAGAAATACTGCTGTAACGTGACCTGTAAAATCACCTTATAATAATAATTTACTTTTAATTTAAAGTAATTTCCACAAATGTTGTTCTAGGAAACTATAGGGTGGGCTTGGGTTCATATTGGCAAATGTGTCCCCCCCAATATCAAGCCCGCTCCTATGCCCTTGGAGTAACTGTCAATTTAGTCAACCAGTGTTTAAAGGAGGGCGCCTCGTTCTTTTTCCCAATTACATTACAATAAGTAACAACTACATTAAGTTTCATACGTTCTTCAGATACTCCTAGAATTATTAAAACAGGTTATCTGGACCTCCATTATCTTGGAAAAAAGTGGAATATGTGGCACCAGAACTCTTGTAATTTCTCTTACTCTTGGGCGTAGCTATGTGATAAGGTAGCCTCTATGGATTCGCATGTCTCACACAGAGGTTGATACTTCTGGAAATATTCTATGCAGCTTTGTTTTTGAACAGTGTAATCTGTGTAGGATTTTAATGAAGAACCCTGTAACAGAGATGAAGGAATAATGAACGAGAAGGTCTAAAGGACCAGGGGATGCCACTGAATATGGTCTGAGGACCACTGGTTTGAAGGCTTTTTCATGCTGTGTGCCATTAGCAGCTGGAGGCTGGAAGAGCACTATTTCACTTTTGATCTGCTTTCTGTTTAACTTATTTACACACAAAAATAACCATTTTGTCATAAAAGTCTAACTAAATGAAGGAGTGCGTAAAATTTAGTAATGATAGTTGGGTATGACATAATGATAGTTTTCCTTTGTTGTGGAGATATGAAGTTTGGGTTTACTCTATGTCAAACACTTGTGACCTTTGAAAATGACAATGCAATTTATAATCTATTGCAGAGCCTAGTCAGAGGTGTTTAGCTTGAATCAAAGTGTCTGAATATTTGCTAAGTCTGCACTGTTTACATGATGAAGTCTTATAATAACTTAAGTTAGTAAATAAAATTTTTAACATCATTAGTTTTAAAGGCAAAAAGGTTTTAAAAAATTTAGAAAAACTAAATATTGTGATAATAGTTTACAGATGTTTGTATACTATTAATGACTTTATTTTATAGTATTATTAAATGCATTATACAAGGGTGCAGTAACGGAAAGTATAAGCTTATTAAGCAAATATATGCTGAATAAAACTGAATTAATCAGCAATAGCATAAGAGTTTACACCTCTGAGTTAAAACTAATGCCATAGACCAGACACGCACCTCCCCAGGAATGTAACTACTTGTTGCAAGACACGGACAGATTGGTCCTCCAAGCCTTGTTGTTCCCGCCCACACCTTCCTACCTTCGCAGTTTAAACTGCAGAGCTACTGCGGAGCCTATTGTAGTGCACATAGGCTCTCCCTTACATTACGTTTACTTTTATACTTTAAAGAGCCACTAAACCCTAAATATTTTTCTAACCTTTAAAAAGCACTTTTATTGTGGTCATTTTCACCTGTGCAGGACCTCACAGGTTCAGCTGTGCTATAGGCGTGGTTGATATGTCCGTTCGATACAATATGCAGATCAATCAATAATACCAGCCCCGTGCTATTGTCTAACCATCAGCCTCTCACCCGTATCAGAGGCACGCTGCTGCAACCAATCAGCTCTCCCTCCTGTCCTGCCTCTAAACCCATACATCACCCGGTGCCCCTCCCAAACTACTCCTCCCATTTTTTTATCATTTTTAAAATTTGAGCTGAGGGTGGAATAAATAAACTTAGGGGGATTAGTGGCCCTTTAAGTAGCTTTAAACCAGAAGTTTTACACTTTTACTTGAGTTGATACTTAAATGTGATTGTGAATACTGTGAATACTTTTAACATTTTTGCCTTTTTAAGCAAGAGCCCTACAGTCTCTCCAGTAGTATCTGCTACTTTCTTCCGTGCTTCATTTTTCACTGGATTGTCCCTGTATGTGTGCAATGGTCAAAACATCAATAATGATAAGGTATTATTCTAAAATAACTTATAATAATACCTTTTATTGATACTATCGTTTACACACCATTTTATTGTTATTATCTTTATCTGTCTTTGACAGTGTTGTGTAAACAAAGATTTTTCAAATTGATGTTTCGTTTCATTATGTCTACAATATATCTAGAATTTCCCCTCAGGGATCAATAAAGTATCTATCTATCTATCTATCTATCTATCTATCTATCTATCTATCTATCTATCTATCTATCTATCTATCTATCTATCTATCTATCTTATTATATTCCTTCATTATGGCTGATACTGATTACTGACATATTAAACATACACACTTCCCACTTCCCTCCTAACGTGCCTGAATTTTTCTTCATTTTCTGTTTCTTTGGAGTTGCCATGTTCTCCCAAAAGCTCAGGAAAATTAATGTAGGTGGAATGAAGGAAAGAAAGGAGATGAGGAGAGTTTTAAATTGGATTGAAATTCTGTGATAGCGACACCTAGCGTTCAAACTTTGAATCTCACATTATAAAAACCTGCTTAATAGGGGGTTAACTTTCATTTTATTTCTAAAATACCTCAGGAGCCACTTCAAAAAAGGAAACTGGCTGCAAATGGCCCGCGGGCCATAGTTTGGACACCCCTGGTCTACAATTAATCACATATTCCCATAGGAATGACTGGCCGCTTGTCACTCTGACTCCATCACCTGCTGGGTTGTACTCAGGGTTAGATGGCAGTGCCACTCGGAAGCCCACCAGTGTATTTATTATAAACACAACCTTTTTTTGTACAGATTATTCCCAAGTTCCTGCCTTATTTTCTTGGTTCTCTGATAACAGAATAAAAAATAATAATAAGATAAAAAAATATTTTAGTGCTGCTTGGATTGAGGTGCACAGTTGATGGGTTTATAAACGAATGACCTCTACCATTCGCCCTCTAAATTAGCCAGACAGACTGCTTTAAATACTCTACTTTATCTTTTTAAACTAAAAGTTCTCCTGAGTCATTGTGAACCCCCTACTCACTTCCACAGTATTTCAGCAATTCCACCGCGCTTTATTCTCACATCCATTATTCATCACCAAGACCTGTTCCATTGTCTCCTGTCACTGATTCCATTTCATCTCCACCTAGTCCTCCCCTCCTCGTGTTACCCATGGGCCTAATTTGCAGGTCATTCGTTCAGGGCTGCTGCAGTCTCGACAGCTTCCTGTGTGGAATTCCAGATGCTATACTGACTTTAGGACAGTCGCGTCACGTCAGTCATTCCAATGTTCACTCGAGACCTCACACATGCTTGCCGATAGTCAGTCTCTGGTGGCAAGTTTTGGTGTCTCACTCAGAGCATCCTAAAACACACTGTTTTCTAGGGCTGCACGATTTTGGGAAAAAAAATAGTCTGCACGCTGTCTCATGTACAGACTGATCAAGAGCTGAGTCAGCGCTGAGCACTCAAAACCTGAGGAAAACAGCAAAACAACAGTAATTGGCCCTTTAATCAGGCATTTAAATGACTAGTTAAAAGGTAAATAAGAGTGTTTTTCTGGGATTAAAAGCGTGAATTCAGCGGTAACTGGAAATATCTACGCAAAAACTGCACTGGAGTGAGGTGCACAGCTTTCGACAAGCATGTGCCCAAACATGTGAATGGAGGCCATGAGGCTACCTCATGTTTACTCCTGCCCCCCCTTGCACTCCCCTCCCCCTCGCGCTTCTCACACAGGCAGCAGGAGCCTGTCACTCACACAGACACAGAGACAACGCTGTGTATCTACTTCTTGTGTCAAGAACTGACTCAAATGATATATCATGCAGCCCTGCTGTTTTCCCAAGAGAACCTTTTTTTGGTTCTCTGAATGTTTTTCTAAAAAAAAAAAAGTAAATAAATAAACTACTAGCGCACACTAGACTCTCACAAAGTTTAAGGGATCTGTCACTTTTATGCAAATACTGTAAGCTGTTGCTGGCCACGCCTCATGTTTGCGTTAGCGTTTATCACAGGTTAGTGTTAGCTTGTGCAAGTGGCAAAACGCAAACAAGCTAGTTCATGCTCAACTGCAATAGAAACACAAAAATCATGAATTGAAATAACTTAATTCTTTCTTATCTGCTGAATTGCCATGGAGAGTAGGTATAGATCCCTCCTTCAGACGAAGCATGATGCTCGTAAAACCAGCACACTGAAATGGCAGATCTACAACTGATCTAGTGGTTCGGGCTCTAGTGGAGGTTGACAGGTGAGAAGTGGTGGCAGGGTTGTTTCCTTATTCATTATTATTATATCATTATTAATAATGGTGGGGTTTGCAGCTATTGGTTCTGAGCTAAACACAATTTCTTCAGTTTTCTTTGTGTTCCTTTGAGTGTATGTATGAGTGTATCAGGCAGAGTGTGCCAACAAAGAAAAGTAGAGATTAAGACCTCATTAACCCATGGGCACATCATATGCTTAGTGTCTGGATTACATTGTGATAAAACTTCTACCACATTCATTTAATCCTGACAGCCAAATTCATGTCCGGTTTAGGCAGTCTGAAATCCAGCTGCTTTCAGCTGGATTCCAGTTGTCTATTAAACCCCTCAGCTATTCTTGTTAATAGTAGTTAGTGGATCAGTATAAATGATCTTACTTGGAATACATTTTTCTTACACTGAGAAGGATTTTTTAATCCACAAACTTAAATGACCAAAACAAAGTAGCACATAATTATGAAGTGGAATAAAAGTTATAGATGGTTTTCAAAATTTCAATCAAATAAAAAAACTCAGAAAAGTATGACGTGCAAAAGTCTGAAACTCCTAAATAAAATCAAATGCAATCAGTTACTTTCAGAAGTCACTTAATTAGCAAATAGAGTCCAGCTGTGTGTAATGTAGTCTCAGTATAAATATAGCCATCCTGTAAAAAAAATATCATTCAGATTAAATGTACTGTCCTCCTCTTCTCCTTCTCTCTTACTGACTCACACACAAACATCCATCTCACTTCCTTCCTAATGCTACTGAGACAGAACTTGGCAGGTTAAAATGCTGCTGGAACGAGCAATCAACGCTGGCAGGCTGTCTCGGACAACTGTTTGGGTCCGGAAGCTTTTAATTCTTAACATTCATTTCTAAATATATAGTTCATTTAAAAGCACTGAAGGGAATTCTACTGAAGTAAGAGCCTTGAATTACACAAAACATAATTTCGTGCACATGCCACTGCTCGTTATCACAATGAAAAGTTAGATAAGAGAAGAGAAGAGCAGCAGGTAAACGGTACGTTTATTTCAGGCGGCCCATTCATCATGAAATCCTCACCTAATGTTAAAAAAACCACAAATAAGTCCAGCCAGGAAGCATTATGACTCAGAGGCACTGCTGTATTGGAAATCGTCTGTCACCAATGTGGTGAAAACAGCTTACTTCCGTAACCAGAAAGAGGAAAAAATATCTATATATATATATTATAAACCCAACACTCACTCTGACCTTTCACTTCACCGCATTCCTATTAAACATCTGACAGCACTGTGACAGGTAAAGACTAATTAACCAGAGTCATACTTTTCCCAGCTTGAGATGTAAATGTTTAGGATGTATGGTTGGGAATTGCAGTTTTGTTGATGTGTTTTCTCAGTAATTAACTTTTATTTACCACACATGCATCAATTCTCTGGGTTCCGAGGGCATTTGCCCAATTTAAAGGCACTTGCTTATACCATAACACCCATGTGTTTATAAGAAAATGTAAAGAACAAGCTTAGCTCTCGTAATAATGAGGTCTCATGTGTCTAGAAACTAAACCTGAAAAATCTTATTAAGTCGTATTTTAGAGATTCTTCATATATCCTCTACATTTATCTTTACTCATCTGGACGAATTGTTTTGCTGGTAGAAATGGGTTTACCAGACTCTTAGCTTCACAGCAGTAGTAGGTTATGTGAATAAAAAAGTATAAAAGTGTGAAATAAATGTCTGAAAGTAACTATTGTACAATCATTTTTGAATAGAAATGTGCTGTACTTAATACAAAGTCAAGATGGGGTAGATATAATATGGGTCACACTAGTGCTGGGTAGTATGACCAAAAATGTGTATCACAGTATTTTTCCTGATTCTGACAGTTTCATGGTATATCACAATAATTTTATTTTTATTATTATTATTTTTGTTATTATTCTTATTATTATTGTTTGTTTTTTGCATGACTGGGCTTTTATATAGGTTTGTGATTTACTGTACTCTTAGGAGTACATATATTATAAAACACTAAGGCTTTTATTTAAGGCATTGATTACTGTTGGGTTTTTACTTTGTCCAACAAAATTACAGAATATATAAAGAAATCAAACTTTATTAGCAGAAAAAAACAGCTGAAGAATTTAAACAATAGACCATAAAAAGAGTTACATTAACAGCTATAACACGACTTCCTTTACGAAACTAAATATATTTTAAATCGTTCCATAAACACTATGAATAGTCCTAACATACTTTAATTATAAGTATTCAAAAGAGAGATATTTCTCAAAAGCTTTATTGCACATGTTAAAATTATATATAAATAATAATATACTTGAAGCTATTAGAAGTATTAAAAAGTATCCCTTCAGTATCCTTTCTTTCTCCAGTTAATAAATAAATTCAATTCAGTGTGCATTAATATTTTCCTTCAAGTTCCAGTATTTATATATTTAAACAGGGCTGTTTTGCACCTCGTATCCAGAGTTTTAGGGAATTTTATATCCTGTGCTGAATACATGATTCTGCACTCAGGACTGATTCTGGTCTCATCTGAGAGATGAGAGGAACTTTTCTCTGAGCTGTGGACTGATGGCGTAATTCCATTCCTCTTTTTCTGAGTAAAAAAAATGCTGTTTACTGTTTAAACACACTCATACAGCAACAGGAGCTCCTCACTGTACAGAATAAAATTCTGTTCTTATTTTTCTTCAGGCAGGACAGAGCGTTTTGACTCCACAGAGCTGAGCTACTGTAACTCCTGTGCTTGTTATGCTAACTGGCTAGCGTTAGCTAGAAAGCTGTTTCTGCTTCTTTGCTGGTGCAGTTCTCTGCAGCGCTCCACAGCACCTCGAGTGGTGTGGCAGTATGTAAAAAAATGCATACCGGTTTTAATTTCCCCTCCAATATACCAATATTGGTTTGTTGAATGTTAGTTATGTGTTCGGTGAGTTGTTGTGATGAATTTTAGCTTTCTGTTAGAATCTGGCTCCCTTTCGCGTACACATGCACCCCCCAGCAGATTCCTTTTATTTCTGTTTATATGAGACACAACTGTTTTTCATCTGCTAATTATCTAGTGTATTTAAGATGGCTGGTCTGTTAGATCTATGCAAGGTCTTGTTTTTGTAAACTTTTTCGAGCGTTATTTCTTAAATTATCGTCTGTTTTGGTTTCTGAACGTTTTTTTTTTCACTATGATTTTTGGAATACCCAGTTTTTGCCTTGTTTGCCTGTTATTATTGCCGGAGGTATTTTAATAAACCTGCACTTGGATTCCATTATTCTCTGGTTTGGCCTCTTACAATCTAACTTGCTCGTATAACCTTCAATACAAAGACCAGGCAGGTAACTATTATATAACACATATAAATCCCAAGAGAAGACAACCCTGACGGTGAGTGAGGGGTGGGAGGACATGCCCAATATGCAAATAATGTAACAATCATCACGTGAAAACCCCTGCAGAATTGCTTAGTAGACCCCATACAACTATGAACAAAATGTGCATGTGCAAAGTAGTTAGTCTGGCCTCAACTAGGGTTCAACTTATTTAGATAGACCAACTTTTAACAAGAAACCTATGTTAGTTATGGCAAAATTCAATATTTTTTGTTAAGCTGACTTTTCATTCACCAGAAGAAGAAATTGCATCACTGCAAAAGAACCGACTATTGCACACCTGATATTTTGGTTCAGACCAAATTCTAAATGGACCAAAATAAAAGTAGATGTAATGCATCCTTAGTGAGACAGTGACAGTCAGACCATACTGTTTGCACAGCAGTCTTGTTCAGACTAGCATCAAATAATTACTGTGCATGTAAACATAGTTTTTAATGCATTAAACCTTAAAGAGTCTAAAAAAATTAACACACGGTATCATGCAACAGACCAGTGACTTCATGGATTCTTGGCCCAACACAACATACAACACTCAGAGAGAAAGAGAGAGAGAGCAAAGTATCAGTTGCAATGTCTAGTTGAAGTCTGAGTTTAATAAATGAAGGTAATTCAAAACGTCTTCACAGTGACAGTGCTTGGAGGGATGAGGTTCCTAATTATGAGCTCAGGAGGAAGAACTACACCTGCTCTGAGAGACTTTATTGACTTTATCAGGTATTCAGGAAGAGAGATACTTGTATACACAGTATTAAAGCTGAGAAAATGAATGAAGGAGAAAGAAAGACAGGGTAAAATGTTGAGGTTATTTAGAGGATAAGTGGACAATATCGAAGCCAAAACTGCTGATATGGAACAGATGGTAGATGAGGCTTAAGTGATGAGACCTGCCTCTCTTAAATCAATCAATTCTTTCACATGCACACACACACACACACACACACAAGGGGTGATTTGTGGAAGCCAAGTGCACGTAGATCATTTTATCATGTCCTGCATTTTGAATAACTGCATCCAAATGTGTTTTGCTTTATTGGTGTGTTATGTTTTTTTCTGTTTTAGAGGATATTAAGTCATTATAACTAGAAAAAAGTGAAAGTGCTTTTGTGTTCAGTCTGTAAAGACTGCTATTAGTTGTTCTATTCTATTTAGAGACAATATGCAGTAAAAAAAAACATCAGAAGTGGACTTTCAGTCTTGCTATGATGACCCATAGCAGAGAGGTAAAAGCTAGGTTTAAAGGGTAACTAAACCCCCTGATTTAAGCTGACAGCTTAATTCTGAAAAATGCTAAAAAATGGAGGGGGGGGGGGTAGTTTGGGAGGGAGACTGGGTGATGTATGGGTTTAGGGGTGGGGCAGAGGAAAGCAGATTGGGCTGAGCAATGTACCTCCGATGACAGTAAGATGCAGATGGTAAGGTGTCACCAGGAAGGCAATATAATTGATTGACTGATCTGTGTATTGTGAGTGTAAACATCACCCTTGCCTATAACACAGTTGAGCCTGTGAGGGCGAAAGACTGCAATAGTGTGCGGCAATCTTTACCAAAAGCATAAGTGAGCCTTAGGTAGACTGTGTTTTGCTTAATGCTTCAAGTTAATTTTCTAATTTCTTTGGCTTTTTATGTAAAATAATGTTTATTTTTTATGTTAAAGGCACAGAATGTGTACTAGATCACTACCTTTACTTCTAAGTATTATTTATCTGGTCACAGCATGTGATGTCACTTCCTTTTTGGGGCACTTCCTAAGGATTTCATTAACTGTTGTCCTATTTATTAGTAAGCTTGTCGACCACTTCCACCTCCATAATTATGAAACATCATTGAGGCAATGCTGTAAGTTCATCTGACAAAAAAGTTGCATTAAAGTTGATCTATCAGCCGTTAAGGTAACTGCTGCTCTGAGTGCAAGATGCCTTTGTGTGCACACTAATGTTTTCAACTATGTGCAATGCAATGTATAAATAAGACAACGAATGTCTGTTTCTATTGTTTATTTACAGTTTTCACCTGTAAATATAAAACCATCTTACTACGACTCTTATTTTATTGGCTACATTTAACTTGGTGTTTAGTCACAGATTTAACACACGGTACGAGAACTCTACAAGGGCTTTAATCAAAGGTGACAAAAGCCACAGTTCAGAAGCTCAGGTCAGATGATTGCTCAGCGCTGTTTAGTCACTATGTGTGAACTGCTGAATTACACAATTCAAGAAACGCTGAGTGCCTCAGACTCTGCACAATTCCTCAACAAATAACTAGCAGGTTTAATAACTGTCAGCAACACCATATCTGGTAGTATGAAAAGTGTTGAGAGAGCCATGTAATTTGCTGGTGTTGTCCAAAGTCAGTGCAGTGTTTTCCCACAAAATCCTACAGCAATTCATGCTTCCCTCTGCTGACAATTTTTGTGGTGATGCGGATTTCATTTTCCAGCAGGACTTGGCACACTGCCAAATGTACCAGTTAGTTTTATATAATATTCCAATTTTCTGAGACACTGATTTTTGGGTTCCACTTAAAATAGATCACTCTGTGTGTAATACAACTATATAATATATAAGTTTCACATTTTTAACTGAATTACTAAAATAAAGTAACTTTTCAATGAAATGTACATTTTAATTGTATATTGAGTGTCCTTCGTCCAGAAACTGAACCATTTTAACCCTTATTTATTAATGAAAATTATTTATCAACCGATCAAGAGCAGTTGCTGTGAAATAGTTAAAAAATTAGGCCCAGACTTTTTGGATTGCAAAAGTTGATTACGATGTGAGCTGTGGTCAGTCCCAAACAAGTACTTAGACAAGACAAGATCAAACAAATACCAGACAAGACCAGACAAACAAGTCAAGACCGGACAAGACAAGACAAGACAAGACCAGATCAGACTAAGCCAGTCAAGACCAGACAAACAAATCAAGACCAGACAAGTACCAATACAAAGTACTAAGTACTTAAGTACAGACAAGTACTAAAACAAACACCAGACAAGACCAGACAAACAAGTTAGGACCAGACAAGACAAACAAGTTAAGACTAGACAAGGCAAGACAAGACCAGACCAGACAAGACCAGACAAGACAAACAAGTTAAGACAAGATAAGAAAAGGCAAAAGAAGACAAGACCAGACCAGACTAGACCAGACAAACATATCAAGACCAGACCAGAGAAGTCAATTAATTTAATCAAACCTGTGTTAAAAGCACACATGCCTCCACCTTTAACCCATCCATGGATTAATATAGTATGTGATATAGTGTGTGTGCAATCACTGCAGTGCCCAGGGAGCAGTAAGGGTTAAGGGCCTGGTTGTTTGCATATGAACCAAAGATTTCAAGGCTAACTTTAATTCTGTAAACGCAGCAGTAAAACCAGTTGAATTGAAGGCCTAGGCCTAACAGTCACAGCTCACCACTGATTGTGGATGCCTTAAATTCTCTGCCAGAGTGTATTCTTACAGAGGGCACTGTGCACAGAGGAACTCACATCTCTGGTGTATTGACAAAGAGCCCACAGCCTGCAGCTAAAACACATCACTTTAAACACACACGCACACACACACACACACACACACACACACACACGCAGCATGAGTAAGAGTTGTCAGCTTTTGTGCAGAAACCACTTCATTCAGTCATGACTTCCCTCTGGGTGTTTGTCACACTCTGACAGGTCACTTAGGCAGCAATCCCCCAAAACACACGATGTTCTCTGTGTTTCTCTGGTCTGCACCACAATGTGTTGACACTAGGGGTGTAGTGGTATACAGAAGTCACGATCAGGTTCACACAAGTGTTTTGACATCAAAGTTTGGTATGAGTTCGGTAAAAGAAAGAAAAAAAAAGAGCTTGAGCTAATCTTAATATTACATCTTACACTTGCTAATGGCTTACTTATACTCAGTACTGTTTAAATTATAAAATAATTGTCCTTATTCATTCTGTATGTAGATGTGGTATATTGAACACTAATCATCAATTAACTGCTATAAAGTGTTCACCTGTAGTTTAGATACTATTTTTTTCTGCACAAAAGCACATTTTGTTCTCACAACACAAAAACCAGTATCAACATCAACTTATACTTTCAAAACACTACTTTATGTTCTCTTTTTCAGAGCTATGTATAATTAATCCCAGTGTAACCACTCTCCAAATAATAACAGCTAGTGACATTTTTACTTATGTGTCAAATGTGTTTCATATTGGTGATATTTATTATGTAGAACTATACGTTTCAGCGCTAGTTCTAGCAGGAAACTCCTGTGCTCGTCACTCGTTTCACAATCACCAGCTTCCACCTGTCTTTATAAGACCTCCCCTTACACACCCTTCTCTGCTTGCAGGTGCTGTTTCCTTTTTCCTCCTTCCTCCCCACCGCCTCAAGTTTGTTCCCTCTGGCTGTCCGGGGGTTGGCTCCGCCCCTGCCGCCTACATAAGGCAGGATCTGCGAGGGTCCAGATGCTGCATACCTGGACCGACCATGGGGCCTATGCCAAAGACTAACTTTACGTGAGTTCTTATCTAATACAATTTTAATACTATCAAAATAAAGCTGATATTATTGCATGCTTGCCTCTTGTCTTCTTGGTAGATAAGTAAATAAGTAAGTAAATAAGTAAATAAGAATTGACAAAATTAATCTGTGGCAGCAAAAAAAATACTAAAGAAATATCTCAACAAATATTTTATGTTAAAAACAAACATTAGCCGCGGTCCCATAGTCCTATACTGTGTTCTGTAAATTGATTGGTGAGTGTACGTTTTCTTAATTGCATCTCATCATGAGATCATACAGGACTCACATTCAGATTTCTGAAGAAGTGTGTATTAAAAATGGGTTTAGAAATCCACAGCAAGTTTAATTGGAAGGCTACATTTAAAGTCATTCCACAGTTATACAATGTAGTAAGTCTTAAATGATTTATACAAATCAGTAGCAACTGCTCTATATTTTTGCAAAGACATAAGATAAAAACATTAAGAAAAATTTTGTTTACATTTTATGCACTTAGCAGAAACCTTTCTTAAGAGCAACTTAGAAAAAGTGCTTCTATAGCCTTATCCAGATGGGATTAGTTTCTCAGGGGGTCCTGGGGCAATTTTCTCATTTACGGGGGTCATCTGTGATTTTATTCCCGTCCGGAAAGACCATGTATGTGTTTTTCTCAGACGTCCTCTGAGAAAATTACAGATTGAATTAAATACTGTTTTGTGCTGAACTCTATGGTCCCCCGGTAATTTTATTCCCGTCCGGATGCACATCTCTGAGATATGTCACCTAGAGTTTAATAAAATAGCTATCCACGTAAACACAACAGCGAGTGGACATGAAGGAGCTACTGAACGTGATGTCATGTGACTGAGAAAGCCTAAAATCTCACTGGTCCTCCTGTTCTTTCAATTGCATTCTGGATGCAAGAGTTTTATCACTGAGTAGAAGTGTGAAATACTCGGAGAAACTAATCCCGTCCAGATTGGGCTTTTATTGACTTTGGAAATATCATTAGCTCATTTGTAAAGGCTATAATCAAAGGAAGGTCTACATCAAACTACTGTAGCTGCTGCTAGATAAAAGAACATATGGATACCTAGAAGAATATTGCTAATATAGAAACATCTTTTAGTGAATAGATGGGGTCTTTAGACTGTGTTTGCAGATATAGTGGAAGAAAATTTTGGCTCAAAAAAATTTGGGACTCGAAAAAAATTTGTCACCCAAAAAATTTTGGACCCAAAAAAAATGTTGGGACCCGAAATATCTTCGTTATCAAAAAAATTTTGGGACCTGAAAAAACTTTGTCACCAAAAAAATTTTGGACCCGGAAAAATTTTGGCTCAAAAAATTTTGGGACCCGAAAAAACTTCCTCATCCAAAAAAATTTTATTAAATGTTTATTTATAAATTTTATTTTGGACCCGGAAACATTTTGGCTCAAAACTTTTTGGCACCCAAACAAATTTGGGACCCAAAAAAAATTTGGGACCCCAAAAAAATTTGTCTCAAAAAATATTGCTAATATAGAAACATCTTTTAGTGAATAGATGGGGTCTTTAGACTGTGTTTGCAGATTCAGTGGAAGTTCGCCCCACAGAAAAAAGTCTGGATGTCTGTCTTCCATGGGCCTTGAAGTATGGTAAGTGGAACTGAGAAGTACATGGTATGTTGCTATCAAGTATAAAAGGCAAGACAGGTCCACTCTTGGCTTTGTAGGCCAGTGTCAGGGTTTTTAACCTGTTATAGGCAGCTACAGGAAGCTAGTGGAGCAAAAAATTGCATTTATTTGTACACGTGAATTTGGAGTGCTAGTAGGTTCAATGACCCCACAGTTAATTGCACTATATGCTCAAGTTTATATTACTGATGCCTATTTTTGTTTTCATTAAATCAGTGTTCTTGCCGTCATAATGCTTGATTACTCCACTAAACCGAATGGGCGATCAATTGGTTGGTCACATTTCAAAAAGATTTGTTAATTTTGTCCTCAGTCGAGAGTTCTAAATAATGTTTAATCCTGTTTACCAATGACACGCTAGAAATATGATGAAATTGATTTATTGATTTCTCATCATTAAAAATAGGCCTTCATTTCCTTGGTGAGAACGCCAGTGAAAATATTAAATTGGCAAATGCTATGATAGAGAGAAAGAGAGAGCAGTAACTGAAGCTAATTCCCTATGAGTCCCTACACTCAAAGCCTATCTGCTTCTATTTTTGGATTTTCCCCCCACATAAATTCGATTTTCTGTCCAGCTTCCAGCTTTGATGCAATAAGCCAAGATGATCAATAAGTAAACAATAGCACACTACAGGAATATCAACAACTGCCTTTGGAGCTCTAAGATCTTTTTCTCTGCAGCAAAATAACCCCCAAAACTTTAGCCTTCATTACCGGATTTCACTGGAATATCAAAGAATTGTTTGACCTGATAAGCCATGAAATACATGTTCTCAATGGCCTAGCATCACAACTGTTGTTGTTATAAAAATGAATGTATTGAAAATGTTTGAACACTTTTTATGTGTTTCGAACAGAAATCCTATAGTTGTGTTTGCTTTCTTCTTCTTGTAAACTGCTAAAACCCAGAACCCAAGTAGAAGCTGAACTTAAAACTATAACATTTCAGAAGACACCATTATAAAGATTTAGAAAGATGCTGTGTCTAAAACAGAGATTTATTTTGTTTGTTAAAAGTCTGCTGTCTTGCTGTTTTCTGTTTAGGTCCACTTAGAACTGTTCTGTGGGTTTATTTTTTGTTGCTGATCTCTGACATCCAAGATATATGAAAATATCATTAGTTTTTTTTTATTTCAAAGAGAAATCCAGATTTCTACCAGTCAGGTTGTAAGGAGCAGTAAAGCCACTCCACTGTAGTGCAGTGTGATAAAGGAGTTTCAGTTTAGTTCTCCAGCAACTGGGTTGGAGTAGCATTAGCATTAGCTACTAACCGTTATTTCCCCGTTCAGAGGTGAGTATTGTCTGCCTGTATGACTCGACTCTTCCTCGACATCCAAATGGTACATAAAAATGATGAGCAATGGCTGATAAAATAGCAAACCGTCGAAAAAATTTAGGCTTAAAAAATTTGGGACCCTAAAAAAACTTCGTCACCCAAAAAATTTTTGATCCGAAAAAATTTTGGCTCAAAAAATTTTGGGACTTGAAAAAAACTTCGTCAACAAAAAAATTTTGGGACCCGAAAAAACTTCGTCATCCAAAAAATGTTGGTACCTGAAAAAATTTTGGGACCCGAAAAAAAATTGGGATCCAAAAAAAAATTGTCTCAAAAAATGTTGGGACCCGAAATAACTTTTGGCTCAAAAAAATAGCCTGATACAAATACATGTTATAGCTGCTTAAAGGAGGAAGCACCTTTAACCTGAAGAATTAGAATTGAGCTGTTATATCAGAGAAATTTTGAAAAAACATATTAGAGATGATTTCAATAAAAAGGATAAAACATCAATTAAATTATGCTGAGCAGAAAAAAATGATGGAATTTACAATGGACACAAGAAAAGACTAAACTTCTTATATTTAACATGTTGATACATTATGCGTCTCTGTAACCCCACATACATACATTACAAGTCGGTAGTGCACCGCTAATTATGAGGGGCCGGTCTAAACCAAAAATGCCAGGGCCGATTTTTTGTCCCAGTCCAGCCCTGCTCAGATTCAAGACTCAAAAACTTGCACTGTCACCCAGAGACTCTAGACTTGACCAGGACTGGTACCCAGAGACCCGATTCAGACTCCCATTAAGTGACTTGTAAATATTTGTGCCGAGCAGGAGGGGAAATGAGGGAAGACTATAAAGCAGGTGCAGGGCAAGTGTGCTGATATGAAGTGCACCGTGACGTTGTGGGGGGCTTTTTTTTTTTTAATTCCCTGCCATTCACATCACTATGAGAGAGGGAGGAGAGAAGGGCAGAGGGGAGCAGGGATGGAGCGATAGATGGATGAATAGATGAGTGGAGGGGATAAATAGCCTTATTTTAGGGCTAGCTCTCAGTGACAGAGGCACTCAGACAGGGGCAAATGGTTATTAATGATATCTGTCTGCACAAGGACACACACGCACACACACACACACACACACACACACACACACACACACACACAACCAAAGCGTTATGACACAATCAAGATAAAAATGCCAGGAGCACAGGCACTTAGAAGCAGATAAACTAGAGACCCTGCAGGACGTACTGTAACACAGGTCATTAGCAGTATATATGTATGTGGTATGTACTGTATCTGTTGTTTAACCTAAACAAAGATAACTGAAAGTATGGGAAGTATTTGTTCTATGAAAGATGACCTTAACATGTATATGGAATGCCTATATAGAAATATATGGCTTAAAATAGTTATAGAACCCTAAATCAGTAAAGAAAAATTAAGGACAGTATGGACAATTCAATTTCTAAAATATTTTTTTATTTATTTTATTTTATTTATTTTATTTAATTATTTGTTTGATTGCAACTTCATTTAATTTGTTGATATGCATTTCGGGCCTACAGCACAATCCAAAAAATACATAAAGCATTTAGCACTCTGTAATGTTACCATTCCCATATTTACAACCCTTAAACAAGTATTTGGAATCTCAAGAGAAGAAGCATTACAGTTGTTATTTGTTCCTGTGTTATTTTTTCGACAAACAAGGGTTCTCAAGTTCACATTTTCATTTTAAAATTCTCTACATGTTTTCCACATTGGCTGACAAATTAGGACTGCAGGCAGGCTGGTCCCTGTAGTAGCCTTCCATGCAGCATGTGGTTTTGCATTGTCATGTTAAAAAATGCATGGACATCCGTAGAAAACATGTTATCTTGAAGCCAGTTAGATCTCAATCTACATTTATGCATTAATGCTGTATCAAAAAAGTGTACTGACAGAACCCTATACCGTGAAAATCCTGCTTTTGGACTTGTTGCTGATAACAGTCTGGATGGTCCTTTTTGTTTTTTTGACCCAGAGCTCATTGGTTCATTTCTTCCAAAAAAAAAAAGAAAAGAAAAAAAGATCTAGAACTCCAATTTGTCTGATCACAATACACTTTTCCATTTGCAAACGTAATTCCATATGGGAGTGCTTGACAAAAGTTAGAAAAAGAAATTTCAAAATCACTTTATTTGCATGGTCCATTATAGATGCATCATAGATGCTTAAACTAACATTGAACTGCATGTCTATTGAATGCAACTAAACTCGAAGATGAAAGTTAATCATTCTCTATTGAATATAATGTATACTTATACCTAAATCTAACCCAAACTCTAATCTTAACATTTTAGGGTTAGGTTTAGGGTTAAATTTAAGGTTTAGGCTGTGCTTTTGGTCATGGTTAGGTTGCAGGGTTGCCTTATGGTTAAGGTTAGGCTTAGGGTTAGATTCTATAAAGGATCATTTACATTTAACTAAAAGTGTTAAGTGTTATAGACATTCAGTTGAAAATTAGTTGAATGTTAGTTGAGGCATCTATAATGAAAAAAACTGTATTTGTCTCATTATTGCCTCAATATAACGTTTTTTCCCCACATTAGAAGCCCTAAATAACCCTAATTCCAACTATTTTGGAGTGTGTTAAAGGCTTAAAAAATTAACAAATAAAATGAGGTTGACCAAAACAGGAAATATCTTGTTTTATTCTGTATGCTCTCAAACAAAAGTCAAAGTAAATGTAAAAAACATTTTTTTATTTGTGTATTACATACTATACCAACTTTTGTAACTTGTATGAGCATGCCAGTCTAACACTGGACAAAGGCATTCAGCATGTTTGAATTTTAACATGAAGAAAATGAGGAAACAAAACTGAAAAAGGTTATAAAACATAGGCCAAGCTTTGACCATCCCAAGGAGCACTGTACAGTCCATCATCCAAAAATGTAAAACGTATTCTACCACTGCAAACCTACAAAGACATGGTCATTCACCCAAACTGACATATATATATAGCAAGAAGCACACTGGTCAAGAGGCCCATGGAAGGAGCTGCAGAAATCCACAGCTCTGGTAGGAGAATTACACAAGACAACTATATGTAATGCATGCTACAAATCTGGCCTTAATGGAACAGAGGAAAAGAAAGACATATGAGTAAAAGGTTCTGTGCTAAGTAAAAAAAATTGGCCTAAATGCAAAGCACTGTGTGGTGGAAAAGTAAGACTAATCATCACCCTGAATACATCGTCCCCACTGTGAAACATGGTGGCGGGAGCATCATGCTGTGGGGATGATTTTCTTCAGCAGGGACAAGGAAGCTGGTCAGAGTTGATGGGAAGACGAATGGAAATAAATACAGGACATGACACAAAGGCATTCAGCATGTCTGTATTTTATTAGCAAGATGGAGAAAAAGAAGTATTAAATTTTCATTTTTATTGCTAAATATTATAGAATAATCACAAGAACACACAGAGTTTTCGCTGATTTCAGAACAGGAGCCCATTTCATATTATTATACATATTTTAATAGGCTGTATAGTATAAATCTCACATGTAAGTTTAATAGTTTTGAATTACTGTGTGGATCTACTGTACAGGTACAGTCTTGAGTGTTAAGGGGTTAAACTCATTGAGTTATAATAGTCCAATCTTCACTGTAAAGGGTGACTTGACATTAAAGGCAGGAGGAAGTGCTGTAATTTGACTCTTGATGAGGTGGTAACACATTAAGTGCACTTCTGATAATAAGTCCAACACCATCTCCAGATTTCATTATATTACACACACTCACACACATACAAACACACACACACACACACACACACACACACACACACACACACACACACACACACACACACACACACACACACACACTCTCTCTGTATCTCACTCACTCACACACACACTACCCCTGGTCAACTCGCATTTTCACACATACAGTCTTCATCATCTTTATAAGGTCATAAAAGCAGCGCCATTACCCTTTCTTGAGAAAGATCTGGGTAAAATGAAGGTCAGTTACAGAACGAGCCTCAAAGGAAGGAACCTACCAGGGCATAAACCAAATAAATATAGGTTTTTAGAACAAACATTCATAACTGAATGAACTGAACACCACCTGCTTATCTAACATTGTCTGTGTATTTTTTTTCATAAAAGGTGTTACTGTGGATTTGTTCTATTTAAAGGCTTTTGTTAAAAAAGACAATTTTACTCTGTACAGCTCTGGAAAAAAAATAAAAGACCACTTTAGTTTTTCTGATTTTGCTATTTATAGGTTTATGTTTGAGTCAAATGAATATTGTAGTTTTATTCCATAAACTACAGACAACATTTCTCCCAAATTTCAAATAAAATATATATAATTTAAAGCATTTATTTGCAGAAAATGATAAATGGCTAAACTAACAAAAAAGATGCAGAGCCTTCAGACCGTTTAAAACCAGGCTAAAGACTCATTTTTATTCCTTGGCTTTTAACCAAATTTAAGACTTTGTTCTTGTTTTATTTACTTATTTATTATTATTCTTTTTTTCTGTTTTAATTATTTATTTTGTTTAACTTTTAGCTCATAGATTTATCTAAAACTATTTTTTTATTGATACCTATATTTTAATTTGTCTTATTGTTTCTAGTATTTTGTTTTATCCTATAATTTGCTATGTACAGCACTTTGTTGCAGCTGTTGTTGTTTTTAAGGTGCTCTATAAATAAAGTTGAGTTGAGTTGAGACCTCAAATAATGCAAAGAAACAAGTTTATATTCATACAGTTTTAAGAGTTCAGAAATCAATATTTGGTGGAATAACCCTGGTTTTAATCATAGTTTTCATGCACCTTGGCATGTTCTCCTCCACCAGTCTTACACATTGCTTTTGGATAACTTTATGCTAATCACTCCTGGTGGAAAACGTCAAGCAGTTCAGCTTGGTTTGATGGCTTGTGATCATCCCTCTTCCTCTTGATTATATTCCAGAGGTTTTTAATTTGGTAAAATCAAAGAAACCCATTATTTTTAAGTGCTCTCTTATTTTTTTCCCCAAATGTATATGTTGGACATACTGCGGTATAAGGCTTTGTTTACACAGAGGGTAAAGATGGCCCAAATCTCTAAACTTTATGTCATATGGCCCAAAGATGTCTCAGTATAGGAGTGGCAGTGTGAACCACACAAACCACAGTGATCTGATATCTGATAATTTTCATTCCAATTTGATTTGCTTCAGAAATCAGATTTACAGTATATCCAATTTGCAGCAGTCTGTCTGAACACCCAGATCAGAATTCATTCAACTTTTAAGTCGAAGAAAAGGAATTGCTGCTTAAAGTGGCAGTCCATATTATTTTATATTGTGTTTAATGTTACCAGTGTGCTGAAACGATCATTCCCCACTAAGCCTAATATATTCATTCTAAAAACTGGGTTGTCGGGTCACTTTTTGCAGGGGTTCTTCTGCCCACATCTCGCGTCTTTACGTACTTACGTCACACGTACAGCCTCTAAAAAAGGATCCGGCTCAGTTTTACTGAACGTGAGCGGCTGGTGGAGCAATAGAGACTTCAGAAGGGGAAACTCAGACCTCAGAAGCTCATTCACCCATAGTAAAAACAAAGTCTGTAGTTAAAGTGAAGTTTCTGACTGAGCGCTCCCTCTCTCTCTCTCTCTCTGACTGAATATAACCTGGAATCGGATTCATCCGCTCTGAAAGGAGACCACATCACACCCGCCCAGTTTAAAATGATTCTTCCTCACGTTACCCATTCTCACCAGTGAGGACAGTTACCCATTCTCAGTTACCCATGGGTGCAGTTACCCATTCTCACCAGAGAAATCCCAACACTTACGGACTTCAGCTTTAAATAAAATCTGCTTTGTTTTTGGCTTCATTACCTGGTGTTTTGGTTGGATAATAGAGCCAAGGTTGTAAGCCAATCAGCTTGTATTGTTCATTAACATGTAATGTAACAAAGAAGACTGCTGTTGGTTGTTAGTTTGTAATAGTCATCAAATAAAGAACAGTCATTATATTCAACATGCTATGTTACTGAACACGAACACACAGCAGCAGTACACTGTGAAAGAGAGTATTACCCCAGGACCCCATGTAACAGCACTTTTCATATAAATTATTTAGCATTATACATATGTTCGAATTTCTATAATAAACAAGCTGTTTATGAATGTGGCCTCAGTGTGAGCACAGGTATGTATAATGTATATGAATGTTTGGATCCAATGTATGAAAGCTTTTGCTAAAATTGCCAAAGAGCATCCAGTGTTAATGACAAGCAATACAACTAACTTTTTGATTAAGCAATATGAGTGTGTGTATTTGTCTGTGTTTGTGTGTGTGTGTGTGAGAGAGAGAGAGAGAGAGAGAGAGAGAGAGAGAGAAATCCAAGCCATTTGAACTTATTTAAAGATAAATCATTTAGTTATTTCCTCACTTTGAGTCATGCCAGGCTCCAGTGGGACATTCATGTCCCAGATAAAACACATAATAATCTCTGCCATTTGCTGTGTTTTGCTCTGCCTGAATAATGCAACCTAAAGGAATACGCCAAGCACAATGAAGATGCAACGAACTGACAAACCAGTGTCTTGTGGGGTAAACCCTCTTAATTCTTGCATTACTAATCATGGGAGTTGACTCTCAGTGACACACATATATACACACACACACACACACACACACAATTGCACACTGTAACTGTGAAAAGTAGCTATCGGATATATATATATATATATATATATATATATATATATATATATATATATATATATATATATATATATCAATCACCTCTACATGCCTTTTGCATTTATGTAGTCCCTTATGGCCAATGCTAAATTCACTATTACAAACTGTACAGTGGGCAAGACATTCATAGTTTTTCATTTGTATCAGACATAGATATACTTTAGAGTAGTCATTGGTAAAACGAGTTTTGATGGGAGCCATGATGCTCCTGAATGCATCCCATCCAGGATCGCATCCCGTCCACCCACACTCAAAACTGATTGGCTGACTCACAGACTCTTTGCCGAGAACAGGCCAATCAGAACACTCTCTGTTTTGCACACGGTTGAGGAATATTCACACGAAGAGAGCGGCTTTCTCTCCCTTTCCCTCTGTTTCCTTAATTGTTAATTCTTGATTGTCTGCATGCGTGTTTGTGTTCACTCTTGGGCCACTCAATCTACATTCCAGGAGATTTAATCTGACTTGCGGGCATCAGGAAGCAGTTATTGATATGTTGTAGACTCCCCCAACTTTCAGGAGACTTAGGAAGTCTGCAGTTGTGTCAATAAGTGAGTGTAGTAACTTACGATGTTTTCACATTTGTACTGAATTAATGTGTCTGAACCCAGGACTGATTCTGTGCATGTTTGTGGGAAGAGCTCATTATCCCTTTGGATCAATTGCCCAGTTTTATGCCTCACTTTTCTGCATGTAGGTTCGTAAAAGCTTCAGTCATTTGCTACTTTTTATTATTTTGCTTAGACACAAACGCTTTAGTGGTGAGGAACAGTGATTTTGGGATGCATGGCATGGCAGCTCCTTCAACCAATCATCAAGATTTTCATCCATGCAGGAGAAAGCAAGACAAGTGTTCATCACTATGCAGTCAGTACACTCCACCAGTCCACCAGGCTGAGCTTATTACAGTAACCTCACTGCAGCCCTCTCAAAGTGTGGGTTTATTAGTCAGATGCTAATGGGAAAGGAAGTTATGTAGTGGAAGCAGGATCGGATAGTTTTGGTTTTTGCGGTCCTCCAGTTAGTGAATAAAGTGTATAAAAGTTCTAGAATGCCATGTAATCTTCCAAATTTGGCTCTAAACAGAAACATAAACAATCAGACTAGCCAGAATTGGTATTACGTTAAGGTATATTTAGGTACATTTCTGGTGTATTGCTATCTTGGCAGTGGAAAACACTGGTGCGCCTCTGACTGATTTGAACCTTGAAAACAGTCAACCATCAAACATTTATTGCTAGTTTGGCAATGAAGGTGTGACGATTGCTCAGCGCCTGTACATCGCAGCGTGTTAAACACACAAGGACATGCAACATTTTGCAAACCCAACTTTTACATCAACAATAAACAATATACAAAACTAGAATTAAATTCCTGCAGAAACTTCGAGTGTGATTGCAGTGCTGATTTGTGGCTGGTTGCTATGGTGTTGCTATAATGTTCGTGGTGGTTGCTATTGTGCTGCTAAGTGGTTACAAAGGTGTTTCTAAGTTGTCTGCAGTGGTTGCCAAGGTGTTGCTAAGTGGTTATAGGGACGTACTGTGTCCCCATTTATAGACGTGTATGGCTTTGACCTACCACAAAAGGAGACACTTTACATGTGCATTTCTGGACAAGCTGACAGAAACAGGACTCTGAAGTTCACTGCATGTGAAAGACAGGTCACACATGCATGATATTTTAAAATCATTTTAAATGTGGCTTCACATCTACACAAAAACTTGTGTCTTTAGTTGTGTCATCTACACAAAAACACTGTGTTTTTTGAAATGTTTAAGTTTTGTTGTGTGACTGAGGAAAACAGCTTTGTGAACATTCTGATGTCACAACTCAGGCATGCATCGAAGACAGATTAAAAAATGAAATGTTTCCAGTAAAAGGAAGAATTAACAGATTAGAAACATGTGTTCCTGTGTTCATTTCAACTGAAAATATCAGGGTTTTTTTTAAATACATTTTATTTAATAAAATAAAAATAAGGCTCCATCCACAAGATCTGTTACTGTACCCCATAGGCACAGGGGATGTTTATTCCCATACGATTAACATACACACACACACACACACACACACACACACACACACACACTCGTTAGCAAACAGTGTCACAGTGCCAGTTATGATGGTGTGATGTGACTGGTCCTGGAACAGGTACATGATACTAGGTGACCCCATTCAGTCCAGTCTAAATGCCAGCAGTGAGCGATCATTAATTATGGAGGTGTGTATGTGTGTGTGTGTGAGAGAGAGAGCGAGAGAAATAGAAAAAGAGAGAGAGAGAGAGACGGAGAATGAGAACGAGGGGAGGTTTTTAATTGGACAGGTTCAACTGTCTCCTTCAGCTACAGTCTGAGAGAAAAGATTTTAATGAGACAGAACATGAACACATTATACACCAGCGTTTAAGAAGAGAGAAAGAGGGAGAAGTGCCTGAAAATCTGAGAGCAAAGTTTAGTAGAGCAGTCAGCAGGGTGCCGTCTGCTTTAGAATGCTCTGGTAAGTAGCTTTATTAGGAGCATTATATATAGAGTATATTAAATTAAATCAAACACGTCATGGTGCAATGCTTTGATTCTTGAGACAAGAAGTAGATACACAGCATTGTCTCTGTGTCTGTGTGAATGACCAGCTGCTGCTGCCTGAGAAGTGTGAGGGGGGGCAGGAGTAAACAAAAGGTAACCGCATGGCCTCCACCCACATGGTTGGCCACATGCTTGTAAACTTGTGCACATGTTGAAAGCTGTGCACCTCAGTCCAGCACAGTTATGCACAGATATTTCCAGTTACAGATGGATTCACGTTTTAAATCCCAGAAAAAACGCTCTTACTTAGCTTTTAAAAAGCCATTTAAATGCCTGATTAAAGGGCTGATTACTGTTGTTTTGCTGTTTTCCTCGGGTTTTGAGTGCTCGGCACTGACTCAACTCTTGATCGGTCTGGTAGAGAGAGACAGTGCACAGGTGGGGGCGGGGCTGGGGACATCCTGGGCCCTGCACTGTTAAATAATGTGATTTATATTGTCAAAAAAGAGCATTTGCAATATAATTTTTTTCCAATATCGTGCAGCCCTAGTTGTTTCTATTGTGACCAAATTCATGATGAATTCAGCTAATGCTTCACAATTACTTAAATTTTTTACACTAACATCCATTAAAATAGGGGTGGGGGGGGGGGGGCACATCACAACAATATTTACAAAGCAAACAATATTTACAATGCAACTTTATTAAGAAAACACCTGTTTAAACTCGGCTCAGACTTTTGGTACAAGGTCAAAAGCTAAACAGCGCCCTCTAGCGTCCGGGAGCATTTCTGATGTGGCAAATGTATTCGCTTTTCCTTAATGCAGATTATCTGATGTATTCTTAATGTATTGCATTGTCATCTCTTTGTTTGCTTTGTAAGTGTTGTAGTGATGTGTCTTTCTGGGCCACCGTAGGGGGGGATTTTGGCTAAATTATATATTTTTAAAAGTGCCTGACTTTTGTCTTTACAGCATTGCATTCAAATAAATACAAACATTTATACAAATCGACAGTAAGTCTGCCAGCTCGCACATGCCTCACATGACGTATTTTAAAAAGATATCTAAGTCAGAATATGTGGGTGAGAAAGGGAGGATGAATGAAATGGGAGAGAGGGAGACAGAGCAGTTATTTGAAGAACAGTCTCATTAACAGTGCTTTAAATAGCGCCTGTTAATTTAGTCTGAGTTAAAAATGCATGAATCAAATAGGGGGAGGTGTCAGGGAGGGGACTGAATGTGTGAATGGATCCACTAAAGCAGAACTGACAAGTAGAGATAAGATCTGTTCATTAAAGTGTAAATAGATAATGGTTCAGTTTCTGCAGATCAGATCTTGAGAATAAAAAGCATACACACTGTATTTAACATATTCAGGATAAAGACATTGAAAAAAACATGTAAGATTAAGAAAAAAGATATAGTTTATCACTGTATTTCTGCGAAAACACTTAAATTATGGCAACTCAAAGTACCTAAAGTACCTAAATACAGTATTTTGTAAGATTTTTAGATAAACATACTACTTATCACTTCTTTGCAGATTCCAGCAGCTCAGTAACCCTCATCTCATGATGAAGGCAGATTTGATGACTTTTGACTGCATAAATTTGGTCACCCTTTTATTGGTTTATTGGTTTTATTGGTTTGAATACCTTTAACACTAATTATAAGAACACAGAATTAGGTGAATTCAATTATAAAAAAGGGTTAAGGAGCCAAATGCAAGTTTTTCTCCTCTTTGCATCTTCTCTAAAGAGTGGCAACATAGAAGCCTCAAAACACAACTCTCAAATTATCTGAAAACAAAGATTATTCAACATCATGGTTTAGAGGAAGGATATTAAAAGCCATCTCAGAGATTCAGCAGTCAGTTTCCACTGTGAGGAACATAGTGATAAAATGGAAGACCACAGGCACAGTTCTAGTTAAGATCTGAAGTGGCAGACCAAGAAAAATCTCAGATAAGCAGAGGAAAAGGATGGTGAGAACAGTCATAGTCAACCCACAGACCACAGAGCAGCTCCAAAGACCTACAACATCATCCTGCTGCAGATGGAGTCACTGTGCATCGTTCAACTATTCAGCACACTTTACACAAGGAGAGGCTGTATGGGAGATTAATGCAGAAGGAGCATTTTTCTGAGCACATGCCACAAACAGAGTCGCTTGAGGTATGCTAAAGCACATTTGAACAATTCAGCTTTATTTTGGAATAAGTTGCTGTGGACTGAAGAAACGTTTCCAAACGTTTTCATACCACTGTAAGTTTTTGGTAATGCAAATGTGACCAGCTGGACCCAGCCAGCGTATAAAGTCACACTCGGCAACACAAAAACACTGCAACTTGCTCTTACAGCCTTCAACACTGAGACCAGGCAGTTTATTATTATATAATAAATATAAAAATCCCAAAAGAAGCAGCAGCCTGTAGAGAAAAATACACTATGTTGGCCAGTGAGAGATGGAAAACATGCCAAATATACATATAGTGTGACCAACATCAGGTGAAAACCCTTGTAGAATTGCTCAGTAAACCCTGTTTAACTATAGAGCCAAACTGAGCATGTGCAGTAGTGCAAAGTAGGTGGCTTGGCCTCAAATAGGGTTCAACTGCAGTTTTTCAATTTTACCAACAAAAATGATTTAGTTAAGCCAACTTGTCACAAGAAACTTAACAATGTTAGCTAACATAATTAGTTTGCTTTAGTTTATAGTGCAGTTCAATATTTTTTTGTTCAGCTGACTTAAAATCACATTAATGAGAACAATTTTAAGTTTAGTTTTTTTCACATTTAGTGTACAAAGTATCTGCAGTTTGTCACGGTCTCGCTCTGTTCCCCTGTGTTTCTCCTGTAATTTTCCGTCACGTGTGTCTAATTTGTAGCTCCGCCCCTCGTTACCTGTCTCCCCAGGTGTTCATTGTTTCATGTTTAGTATAAATAGTACCTGTTAGTCTACGTTTGCGGTCGGTCTTTGCACCTTCCAACGTTGTCTGTCTCGTCACGTCCTAGCTATAGTTTTGCCACGTTTCTAGTTCTTTGTTTAGTTTAGTGTATTATTTGTTTATCTCTAGTTTGTTACTATTCCTGGTTTTGTACATATTTACGTATTTATTCCTTTATATTTTCCCTAGCCCTGTTTAGTCACTTTCTGTTTAGCTTAGCTCTTTGTTGGTTTTCCCTGTTTGTTTATGTACATTTACTTATTCGTTATTCCCCTGTTTGTTTGTTTGTTTGTTTACTTATTATTCATTAAAGTCTGTCTTACCCGCTTTTACGTCCGCCTCCCGTCTGGTCCCGCGTTACACAGTTACTATGCACTAAGTATACAAAGTAATTAAAAAATATTCACTTAATCTAAATAGTAAATTTCTAGTATATTTAGTACATTTAGTATATTTAAATCACATTTGCAAGTAGTATTTGCACTAATAAGTCCAGATATTAGAATCTTCCAAGTATAGGATTTGATAGCAGACTGCTACAACTATATACACTTTACTGTATATAAACATATTAAGCGCAATAACTTGAATAAATAAATACATTATAAATATTTTTAAGCCATCTTATATAGAAAATTATGTCACTAAATTTGATATATGGAAACCAAATCTTCTATTGGTGGGCTATAGTCACATGATTTACTAGGTGGTGTTATTGCAGTTATTGAGAGTGTGCAAATAGACATGCTGTAAATAAATTGCAATATAGCAGTTGCTTGCGTTCCTTATGAATTAATTACTTGAGTCAAATATTAAATCAGATGTGCTTCTTCTAGGTAAAGAATGGACAGTATTTCATAAACAGTATATTCATACAGTAGTTTAAAATCTAAGAGGACTAATTAAGACATTTTTCACCCAGCTGACATTTACAGGAGCCTCGTTTGTATTAGCTTTGCTCTCCACTGTTCAAATGAAGCTGTTCTTCTGACTCTAGTTGAACTATCGTTTATTCTTTTCCCTGATGTGGAAATGTTTGCTGCTCTCATCACAACCTGTTTTGTGTGCTCTTCATCAGAGTGTCATTATGTCTCAATCAAGGCTAATTAAAACATAACTTCTCCATTACAAAGTCCCTCAGAGATGGATTAGTCTGTCTGTTGTCTTGGCTTGGGCAGACTGAGACTAGGTTTCAAGAAATGGCATCATTTATGTAATCTGTTACACGGCTAACATCTAAACAATAACTGTTCTGTACACTGTTCTGATGAAACATCAGCAGAAATGTAGAAATATGCAGAAATACATGATCACAATCTGTGTTTTTTACCCCAAGACAGACCTTTTCTAGGCCTGATGGATTAAATATCTACAGTAAAAATCTGAATGCTTCTTTTGAGGCACATTAAAATGTATGCAACTAATTATTAATTCTATGACTAGATACTGAAAACCTAAATTCACATTATAGCAGTTTTACCCTAAAAGTACATCTTTAAAATAATGTTGATGGCACATTAACCTGTAATAAAGAGCATGAAAGATAGCATCTTTACTTTTGGCACTCCAGACCTGGAATACAAATAACTGCACTATATAACTTTGGTGAAACTGCATGAGATCCCCCTAAAAAGAAACGTGTAACGTTTTACGACACACAGCAAAAACTATAGAGCTTCAGCTAGCTCTATAGTAATATAGCAATATAGCTCTATATTATATAGCAATATATTATATAGCAATTATATAGTAATATAGTAATATAGCTCTATAGTATAGTAGAGCTTAGTAATCCTATTTAAACTGGGATGTCAGAATTTCGGAGTTTCAATTATTGAATTTTATCTAGAATGACCCCACAAGTCATACATTTCTGGCTTCATTAATGCAGGAATTTACAGTCCAAAACACACCAACATTAGTAAAAGCAGTAGTATAATGCAGCGGGCTCTCAAGTACAAGAGCTTATATTAATCTATTTAAAACTTTTTTTAACTTTTTTTTACTTACAAAATCAGCATCAGTTTAAAAAGACAGAAAGACAGAGATATACAATTCTCATATAGAGCTAGCATTAGCATTCTATTTACAGAGCAATTCTAAAATGAAACAGACAAACACAGTGCGGAAATATTGTTCCTTACAGAGTGAAAACTGATCAGTGTCACGTGAACTGAATCCTATTGGATCAGACTCAAATGCAGATTTTTCTATAACTAAAACTTATGGATAAGCAGTGCATTGAAGTGTATGCATTTTACTTGTTTAACCGAACCTGAACTAGCCAATTCAGCAACAGTTTCTTCCACCAGACCATGAGGCTACTGAACAGCCAGTCCACCTTGTAAGAATTCACCATGCACATCGCACATTACAGCCACACTGCACAAATCAGAACTTTCTCACACACTACATATCACAAACATTTGCTTGTATCAGATGCATCAAATACAAATGAAAAGGATTTGCCACAGACTATCCTAATTTCAGTATGATGTTCTTTTTCTGAAATTATGTGTCAGTTTTACACCACGTTTGTTGGCAAATGTAAGACGGACCTTTGTGGGGGTTTATAATCAGCAGTGTTCTTGGAACTCTCCCATGGAGACCATTTTCGCCCAGTCTCTTTTTTGGTATTGAATCATGAATGCTGACTTTAACTGGGGCAAGGGAGACTTCTTTAGAGCAGTTATTTAGATGTTGTTCTGGGTTCTTTTGTGCCCTCCTGCATGAGTTGTCCATGCCCTTTTGGAGTCATTCCGGTAGGCCAGTCACTACTGGGAAGGTTCACCAGTGTTATATGTTTTCTCCATTTCCCCAAAGCCTTAGAAATGACTTCTGCTTCATGTTTTCAGAAAGGTCCTATTATAAATAAATAAAGTTTGGATTGCAGCAGGACTGGGGTCTGGACATATATTTCTGTACATCTGTATATCCATGTTTTATATATTTATACCTGTAAATGTAACAGTGCAATAATGTACGAATAGTTAAAGTTATGTCTTTATTCAATATTTTATATATGCATATATTGCATTTTTACTACTAAGAGGGTCTAAGCACCTGTACTTTCAAAGGTCTGTTATTATGATGTGACAATAAAACTGTTATCTGACAGATAGGGTTCACACCCCTAACAGTTGATGCTAATATATCTGATTCACATTCTCTTCAGCTCATAATTCTTAAATTTGCTTCAGGGTTAGCATTCACACCCATGGCTCCTGAATCTTTTGTGTTTGTCTCTGGTTAAGTATCTGTTCTCTCCCAGCGCTAACCGCTAGAGTCTGCCTTCAAAGTGACGTGCGAGAGGCGATATATTCTGGCCTCCAGTGGTTTGCCGTGGGGGTGCGTCAAATAGCGCTCAGCGCTTTGAACTATCTGTCGAATCCGGTTCCATCAGCAAAAAGAGCCTTGTGGGGTGAAAGGTCAGCTGGAGCGACGGGCATGTCTAGCTGAGTGGCATTTGGGGACTTGGCTTTGCCCTTAAACAGAGAGAAAGCTCCTGCTGGTGCTTCTGGCAGCACACACACACACATACACACACACACACTTACCCAAATACACACACGCACAGAGCTTTTCATAGCACATCGCTTCTCTAATTTCCTCTCTCTCTCTCTCACACATAAACATACACACTGTCTCTCACACGCTTATACATTATAAAGTATTAATAAAGAGGCAGGGCTCATTTCCATATATACATACATTGTTAAAAATGTTGCAAAAACAGCTGCATCCCAAAACAAAGTTTTAGATTGTAATGCAATTTGAAAGGAAGATAAATAAAAAGGCCAGGAACAATAAATTATTAAACATTTAGGGCCCTAATTTGGCGATCTACAGGCGAGCCGTCAATCGTGCACCTTGCAGCTTGATTTAGAGAGTGTCAGTATATCTTTGCTATCATAACGGCGGGAAAAGTATGTCTTGCGGAAAAAAAGCATGTACTAATTATCTTAATTACTCATGGGTGTGTTTTGGGTGTAATATAAAATAAACCAACAAAACAATACATCAACATGTCACTTGCTATTCACTTTAAGAGACAGGTGTGCTTCTCAGGGTTGCCAGGTCCAACAAAAAATCCAGCCCAAAGTCAGTCTAAAACCAGAAGCTTAAAGTAGCCGAAATTAAATGTCTTTCACACATTTAGCAAATAGCAAAACAACTGTGAGTATACGACTTAGTATTTTGTTTATAAAGGATTTATTATAAGTGTTGCTATTTCTCTTAAAGTGATTAATAATCTTGTAACATTAGTGTTTTATATCACAGTCAAGAACATTTAATAGTACCATAATTAGCAAAATATAGAAGAAAAAAACAGAATCTTAATTAGTCTTTTTTGTTCTTGCCCCTCCTGAACTCTCTTCTCTGCTCTTTAACATTTTCTTCTTTCTCACTCTGTCCTCCCTTATGTTGTTATGTTCTTCTGGTGCTTATTGTTGTAATCAAGAAAGATTCATTTTAGTGTAGATTTGTACACGTTTGCCCACCGTGTTGACGTAACATCCAAGGCAATACCCCCTTTTTTGCGGCTGCTGTAAATTTTAAAAGTAGCTCAAAAAAACGCACCAACCACCCCTCAATTTTTAGCTGCGACTGAATTTTCAAACAAGCCCAATTTGTGGCAGGAAAACTTCGAACCTGGCAACTCTGGCACTTCTGCAGTTCTCAGCAGATAAACGTCCTCCAGCACTCTATGCAGGTTGAATATTCTCACATTGGTCCTACAGATTTTGTGTTTGGGGGGAATTATTGTTAGCACTCCTATAGCATGCCACACATTTTCAATCAGGAATCAGGAAGTTTTTGAAGGTCTTTGCAACTGCATTTGAGGATCATGACCAGTGATGGCACAGTTACTTTGAAACAGTAATCTGATAACTGATTACCACTTTAAAAAGTAACTTAGTTACTTTAGGGATTACTTGATTTTAAAAGTAATAAGTTAATTTTAAGTTACTGCCGCCTCAACATAACCCGCCTCAACATGGTTTTCCAAAACTCATTTTACAGGAAGATTCGCTCCAACTCTGGGACTTTGGGACTTGTAAGTGTGCTGCTAAGACTCTAAACATTTCTTCAAATTTAACGTTGTGTTTTTGAAGCTAGGTTGCACTTTGTCTCCAGCACAGATTAAACAACCAACCTTAATATTGTATCATCTTTAGCTAATACAAACTTAGAATAGTGTCTGTATTTCCAGCTAGAAAATGCACATCTCTCTCCTCACCCCAGTGTTGTATTGCTGTGTGGTGTTACATGTGTGTGTGTGTGTGTGTGTGTGTGTGTGTGTGTGTGTGTGTGTGTGTGTGTGTGAGTATGTGTGTGTTTAGACCGAGTGCTAGTTTTAGCTTGTTAGCTCGCTTGCCTGTTGTTATTTTGGCGTAGTTGCTGCCAGGGGCGTTGTCTGGCCTGGGCTTCCGGTGCTTTAGCCCGAAATTTTTTTCTAGCATCCCTGAATCGTTTCTCTCAGCTCAGCTGTTTTATTAATGAGGAGACAGGCCATGTGTGAATGGAAAATCTCTTAACACCAATCACGGAGCCGGTTCAAAGATAAAATTCTGCCTTTCGGGAGAAACAGCCAATCAGCTTGCTGGCTTTGCAGAGCGAGGTGGCCTAGTAGGGAACCCACAGACCCCCCAATCATCAATTAGCTAGCTTAGATAGATCGTCAAGGTTTGAGAAAAAAAAAAAAAACATATGTTAAACTTGCCCTGATGTACCTGATCAGCCAATAACTTCATTTCATTTCTAAATTGCTTTTTATTAATTTAGCTGTTGTGGATAGCCAGAATTTAGTACAATACTTAGTTTAAATGAGTTTCTTAAGCCTGGTCACAGCCCTAAAATTGTATGTTTTCCACCAGATTCAACTGATCAGCTAATAAACCACACATTATAGTGTTAAACATTATATATCAGGATACTTATTGATATTCTATACAAAAATACCTTTTTACTAAGGAAAACTATAAAATAGTAACACACAGTCACAGAGTCATAGAGTTTGATAAGTAACTTTATTCTGATTACTGAATTTTAAATAGTAACAGCACAGCTGTTAACTGAAAGCCATTCCTCAGGTGACTCAACCTCATAAAGCTGACTGAGAAAATCCAGCCAAGATGTGCAAAGCTGTCATCTAAGCTTTAAATAGTCTAAAACATAAAGCAAATTCTGTTTTTGTTCACTAAATTATTCCATATGTTTTTTCCACGGTCTTTATGATGACTTACATTAATGAAAAACCACTGATATTAAGTTGTGGCCAAACTTTTGATTGATACTGTATGTAAAATATTTTGCTTTTAATGGTTATATAACTGCCTTTGGTAATGGTCCTGCTCAAAAATAGATATGTTAGTCAGAAGTCCTGCTCTGATGATCAGCTGATGGACGTCAAAATCAAATCTTTTTTTAAAATCCTTTCCACATTTAATTACAGGCATTCATTTACTAATCCACCAAATCCTCCACGCTCTGCACAATATCTCCACTCCTCTATCTCTCTGAATGGATTTGAGCCAAGAGCTGTCCCTCAAAATTCAATTAAGGTGTCGCCATTTTATTGGCCCTTTGGCTCTGGTTTTTAATAAAGGCAATTTGACACATTTACTGGCACCAGCTGAATGAACTATAATGAGCAACGTGACTCTCACAGTTATTTAAAACTCACTGCAGTTGTACCGTTCTACAGTCTCAGAGAAACGGGTTCTTTAGTAAAGGCAGCGGTTCTAAAAGGATGTGCCAAAAGTCATGGGATTAAAAAATATTACCATGTTCCATGACTTTTGCCATCCCACATTCAGCATCCGTCAATAGTTTAACACCCCTTTTCATTTAAAGTTTTTTTTTTCTTTATATTTTGTTATTTTCTGCATTGTAGATCATTTTTTGAAAAGGCATCAAAACTATGAAGGAGCACATATACGATTATGAAGTAAACAAAAAAGTGTTTAACCTGTTGAAATATGTTTTATACATTAATTTTTTTTAAAAAGTACCTTTTGCTTCTTCCCGTCTCTTTCAACTTGTCTCAAGACTAGACCAGGGGTCAGAAATAGATGTGGCTCACAAGTATGAAACATCTGGCCCAATGAGGTTGTCTGAACTATAATAAACGATGATAATGATAAAAATAAAAATAAAAATAAAATAAAATGCTACTCTGGCGAGCTTTTGTTTACAATCCTCCCCTGCCTCTCTGTCGCGCTCGGCGTGACTTTAGTTCCCTAATGCTATATAAGGGCATTTTTTTCACTAGCCAGGGAAGACAGTGTATTGGACCGCAACCCTGACGACACGGGTCAGATCCTGTTTGAGGAGCGGTGTGTTTATTTCTGTCTGTTTTTCCTTTCTTTTTGGGTTTAACTGCTTTGAGATCAACTGTTCTGCAATTGTGTTTAACAACCCTCTGGGCTGGAGAGCTACTAGCCTGTAGCACTGTATCCCATTACACCTCATTTTCCAAAACAGAATTTTTTTTGTGGCCCACCGCGTAATGGCTTGGTAAATATCTTGCCTGCAACCAAACTTAGTTGCCGACCCCTGGACTAGACTAACTTTGGCTAATGTTAAACCAGGAAATTAACTTTATGTACTGTGGTGAAGTCTCGTGTTTTCCCCCTTTTTGTACAGTTTTTCTTTTTGATTTTCTGTTGTACTGTCCTTCATGTGGTGAATCCTTTTTCCATTCCCAACCATCAGCCAACCATCAGCCACATTATTTTTGCAAATAATGCAAAAATATTTTCATAAAGTTTTAAGAGTTTAGAAATCAATATTTGGTGAAATAACCCAGGTTTTAATGATTAATTACGTAATTACTATACTAACTTGCTTGTCTTGTTTATACAGTTAACATACCTGAGGTGAAGTTTAGTGGCAGCGCTACTCCAGAAGTGTTAGTGTGTAACATATATTATATAGATGTATTACATTATTTTACATTATTACATTATTTTAAGCGTTTATTTCTTTATCTTCTTGTTGATGATTATGGCTTACAGTCAATGAAACCCCAAAAATTAATGTCTAAGAAAATTAGTATATTATATAAGACCAATTGGTACTTTTGGCAGTGTGGGCAGTGTGCCAAGTCCTGCTGGAAAATGAAATCTGCATCTTTATATAAGCTGTCAGCAGAGGGAAGCATGAAGTGCTGTAAGCACAGCACTGACTTTGGACTGGATATTTGGATATTACACAGTGGATCAACACCAGCAGATGACATGTCTGTCTCTCCAAACCATTACTGATTGGTGGAAATTTTACACTAGACCTCAAGCAGCTTGGACTGTGTGTCTCTCCACTCTTCCTCCAGACTCTGCTCCCTTGATTTCTAAATGAAATGCAACATTTACAGATGGTCAATAGCATGTTTATGCTATTTCCATTAGAACTCTTTTTATATAGAGTGTACAGCTACTACTAAATAAAAAAACAGAGATTTTAAGTGTGAATGGTTACAGCTTGCATTGTGGTACAGATGACCTGTCCTCAGTCTGTCTCTCCTGGCTGTCCCTGTCACTCTCTCTTCTCTCTCTTTATTGAATGTTTTTATTGGGTGGGTGTAGTGGATTTCATAAGGTCAGTGCTGGAAAGGATCAATAAAGCAAAGATCTCATTGACCCTGTCTATCTCATCCATTCACTGACATGTCTTGCCTCTACACAGACACCCCCTGCTACTAGAAAATCTAATACTCAGCTTTAGCTCTCTTTATACCTCCTGTTGCCAGTTACCCTTTTACACTCCTCAACAATTTTCTCATAATCACCAGCAATTAGAAAACAATTTGATATCCCTCCTGCGTGCTGTGAAGTTGTGCATAATACAATAAAAACTATACACTCACAGTTAACAAACTAATTAGCCTGCTTCTGCTTCACATCAAGCGCGAGTGCTACTCTTTCTGCTGTTTCAGCTCAATTTAACTGGCAACATCATAATGGTAACAGAACATCTGCAGCACATCTGTGCTTTCTTCAGAGTTTACAGGCAGGAAAAAGAATAAAAAACTAGTTTTGCTGCTAATAACTGATGCAAATGATCTCATTACGTTCTAATATGTCCCTATTTTGAACATATTAATCTGCAGTGTCAGCAACTTGATAGTTCTGAGTAGTTTTTAAGGAGATCCTTAACTTAGGGTTCCTAACTGGCAACAGGAACAAATCCATTAGAATATCATCTATTCTTCTTTTCGTGTCTCGAAGCTTGTTGGTTATATGACTGTTTCCCATTTCTTTACACGATCTTTTGCGTTTTTATGTTTTATTCAGTTTCTGAATCAGTTTCTCTGATTGTGCTATTTATAGGTATATGTTGGAGTAAAATAAACATTGTTGTTTTATTCTATAAACTACAGACAACATTTCTCCCAAATTACAAATAAAAAATAGTCATTTAGAGCATTTATTTGCAGAAAATGAGAAATGGCTGAAATAACAAAAAAGATGCAGAGCTTTCAGATATACAATGTTTTATTTACCCTGCCGGTACTATTTATTTCTCTCTATATCTCTCTCTCACAGACGCGCTCACATACACACATGCCACTAACGTACAGTAATTGCATAGTACATTTCTTACATTCATTATTTTATTAACATTTAAATATCCACTATTAAAATTTGTGTCTGAAGAAAAACAAACGTGATTAATCGCAGGTAATCACAGAATTTGGTTGTGATTAAAAGGATGAAATTTTTTGTATCGAGTGACACCACTAATATAAACAATAAAGAGATACAGTTAGAGAAAGAGATGTGAGGCAACAAGAAAGAGCAGAAAATAGAAACAAAACTCAAAACAAGAGGGAGTGAATATAAGAGACACACAAATGATAAACTGCAACAGATTCATATGTTATAAGTAAAGATTTTCTGGATGATGTGAGAGTTGGATGAGATAACAGGCAGTAAGATGTCTGAACTGCCACTGTGGATGTTAATGCTGCTTTCTTCCTCGGAGAGATCCGCAGTAAGTGAGAGATGAGAGATGACACGGTGGTCACTGCAGCGCAGGGGGTGCTTTCAGACTTCCTGCTGCGAGTTTTAATGGAACCTTTGTGAACGCTCTACAAGATGTTTGAGAACAGAAGTTTTGCCTGAGTTGTTACTGAGTGTCTGGGAGCTGAGATAATGAGAGCCACTGAGAAGGTGGGCTGAGGGATCGGTCTGGGTGATTGGTCCGCAGGTTTGGATTCTGAATAGTACGGCTGAATTGGTATTCACGGATGATTCAAGGATTAATTCTACCACAAGACTCTGGATGCAAGCAGAAAACAGAGAAAAACTTACAATTTTAGATGAAATAGTACCACTTTAAAAGGAAACCATTGATTTTATGTGAAAGCTAGTGATGTAGGCCTTGTTGATGGCCCAGGTTCATTCTGCTATACATGGAAGGATAGGGGAAAGATAACCCCCCCCCAACCAGCATGGCAGAGGCAAAGTTATAACAGAGGGAAAAGGCAGAACGTCAGCATCTGAAAGCAGCAAAGCAGGTGTGTAAGTAGAGGTTGTTTAATGACAGGTGGAAGCTGGTAATCGGTCGAGGTAAAGGTGATATAACAACATTAGCATGAGGTATCTTCTGCTGGAACTGCTGGATCGAAAGTAACTAAAAAACAGTGCCCTTCTGGCTTGAAACTGAGTCTCTCTAAAGTAATCAGTAAAGTTTTTATGGTCCATATACAATAAATCAGTTAGTGTTTTTAGGAAGCACGTCAAACTCTTGATAACCTCAGGGTTTGGGTAAAATGTGATTTGTGTAGTCAGAGTTCTTACCAAATACTTGGGCTGTGAGCCGTTTGGGTGGTGATATGGTAGCGAGGTAGTAATGGATGACCAGTTATCATTCTCAAGCCATATTGCAAATCTGACTCGGTCATGCAGATTTCTCCTGTACAACATCCGAAGAATTTGACCGTTTCTGTCTCAGGAAGCCACTCAGGTGCTTGTGCAGTCTCTTGTCATCTCAAGACTTGACTACTGCAACTCTCTACTGGCTGGTCTTCCACTGCGAGCCACCAAACCACTACAATTAATTCAGAACGTGGCAGCACGACTCGTCTTCAATCTTCCGAAGCTCAGTCATGTGACTCCTTTGCTGCGTTCCCTCCACTGGCTCCCTGTTGCCGCCTCCAACCTCCATCCCTCAAAACACACAGAAAACAAACATCGAGACTCTTCTCTGTGCTGCAGGACCAAGGTGGTGGAATTAACTTTCACTGGTTGTCAGAACAGCAGAGTCACTCACGGTCTTCAAACGTCGACTGAAGACACATCTTTTCAAAGAGTTCCTAGACTAATCCAAAAAAAAAGTGGTTCCTAGGGTTCTACAAACTAGCTTTGGATATTTGAAGAAACATCGAAGCACTGTTGTAAGTCGCTCTGGATAAGGGCGTCTGCTAAATACCATAAATGTAAATGTAAATGAGTGCAGCCACATATATATATATATATATATATATATATATACAAAACTGACAACTGTATATAACAACTCTCTTACATCCTCTGAAGACAGTGCCTTCTGACTGAGAACCCGCTCTGGCTCTCTCTGGCTAAACTTAACCTGGAATCGGATTCATCCGCTCTGAAAGGAGACCGCATCACTCTTCCGGTGCAATTACAGATTAAACATGATTACAGATTAATTATGTTTGTCTCTAAAAATGCATAATATAGTTTCAATCACAATACTTAATTATTTCTTGTGCAGAAAACTTAAATATTTCTGCACACAAGGTATGTTCTAGCATGGCCACACCCACAACTAATATTTATTGTTGCCTTTCCGAGGCCCGAGCCGAACTTAGAATATGAGCACGAGGGAGATAAAAGCACGTGTTTTGTAGTGAAACAGGAGATACTGTATGTGGAATAAACTCCACACAGATATAAGACCATCTGAGAAGCAGCTGTGAGAACCTTTACCTGTGAGTAGCTCATACACCAGAACACCCCACGCCGGAGGATGAACTGATAAATCTCTCTCTCTCTCTCTCTCTCTCTCTCATAGTTGATAATTTTGGTGAAAAATTTCACCCTGTAGAGAATTATCAGATTGATCTCTTTGATGTGATGTGTAAAAACTAATAAAAACTAGCAAACCCACTCTACAAACTAATTAAAACTAACTGAATTGGAGGAGAAAACGTGAAAACAAAATAAAACTAAAATATAATGAAAAATTCTAAACTATTATAACAAGTAAGTAACAAATAAGTAACAAATTGTTTCACCAGTTACAATGTTATAATCACGCAGCTCTGGGCGCACACGTGACCACCTCCACTTGTCTGCGTTTGACGTTTGGCAACGCTTTGTTTAGCTGTTCTTACACATTTTTATTAAATAATATTTCTGTGCTCTTTCAGTGTTGCAGTGTTAATTAACATCATTCTGAACAGCTTTTTGGGGCCAATCTAACCTCTAATTCTTATTGGCTCCTTCACCATCTATTTGCATACTGGGCGTTTCCTCTCCTCCTTTACTCAACATCACTGTGTAGTCTTTCTCCCCTGGTTTCCTCCTCCTACCTTACCTCCTGTATGCTTTAAATGTATAAATAGTGTTTGCCTGGCCTCAGTGTTCACAGCTATAAGAGCAAGTTACCATTAAATCTGCTGCTGAGAGCGGCTTAATGTTCGCTAAATGCTGCGAAGACCCTTTTTGCACTAATACAGAGTTAAGCCATCATACCTTATGAAGGTGATAATTATTAGAATGTTACACACAAACACACACAAATCTCAGGGGATATTCTATTCAAGGAAGCACGTCACTTTCTTCAAACTATTCCCAGCATTGCTATTAATATCCAATTGATCCAGTATAAGCACTCACTTTTCTGCCTCTCTTTTTTCTCCTGACAAACATCCAACATTTTATATCCATCCACTTATTTAATTTGTTAAGTTAAGTCAAACAGCACATTTAAAGGTTCTAATCATTCTAAAAAAAAAATAAAAGGGGAATACAAGCAGGAGAGCAAGGCAGATGAACAGAGAAAGAGAGAGAGGGAGAAATAGAGAGATAGAAAGAGAGAGAGAGATAGGGGGCTTTCTGCAGTTAAATTGATTGATCAGTACTTAAATTCTCACTGACACATGAAGTTGAACGTCAGACAGAAATACACAGAGGTCAAGTTTCGTATCCTAACTGAAACTGTGTGTGTGTGTAGGTCATACTCCTGTTCACTGTCATCATCTAATCCATTAGTCTGGCCGGTTTTACGAGCCAGGTGGTCATGGGTAATTTACCTGGACAAGTTTTAGTCTGAATTCAGGGTCACAAAGGACCCTATAAGCAGAGGTGGGAATACTGAAAAAATTTAATTAAGTAAAAGTACCTTTACCTTTACTTGCTAAATTTCTATTCGATTTTAGGGCTATGTCATGTTCTTGTCCTGCTTTTGCATCTCTCTCTGCTCTGTCTCTGAGTTTATTTATCCTCCTCTGCACGCGCCCTGTGTTTATCCTGTGCCTCCGCCCCTGTTGCTCACCTGTTTGTTTGTAGCTCCACCTCCTTGTTATCTGGTCCCAGGTGTTTCTTGTTTCCTGTGCCCTTCCGTGTGCATAAATAGTCCTCCTTGTTTCTGTGTTATTCGTCCTTGGCTGTACGTGTTTACAGTACGTTAGACAGGATACATGTTTCCTTTGTTATTCTCCATGTACTCTTTGTTTCAGTTTTTTTGGTTCTTTGTTTGTTTTTTTTACCATTTTAGTTTGTTTGTTTGTTTGTTTGTTACTCTCCTCGTCTCCTCTGTGTTCCTACCTGACAGGCTGCAACTAATGTATACTTCAGTTACCCATAATTCACTATGGAAAACCGAGAAGATTTTGATTTAAGATGTTTAAAATGTTTTAAAAATGTTTCTAATTTAGTTCTGTGCTTTGTGCCTCAGTGTTATCACAAAATGTTCATGTGTGAGGACACCTTCAGGGGCATCACCTGGCCTGGGCTTCCAGTGTTTTTTTTCCATAGGTGACATTTGTGGATGGGCTTATGGGACTTAAACACCTGACATTTGTTGCAAAGTCCCTCTTTTGTGATGTTTAATTCACACAGCCAATGCCCCTGATCACCATGAACCCTCATTAGACTGCTCTGTACGTACAACCAACAGCCTACTGAGAAGAAATTGTCAGGACAGTGCTACTAAAGATCTGTTCTTCTTTTATTTGGAGTGGAGAACTCTTCACCCTAATAGTGTTGGGATGCAGGGTGGTTAAGAGGCCTGATTGTAGAGAGAACTAGTGCTCATTGGAAGCCATTTATTGTCACACTTCTTCTCTGGCTCAGTTTTGTTTCTGTCTCCTCTCTTGTCTCTGCCTTAGCCCGCCTTTTCCTTTGTGTTTCCACCATTGTTTTGTTTGTAACCCAGCCCTCTTGTTATCCTCCCCAGGTGTTTCTTGTCTCTATCCGTGTATATAGTCTATTTGTTTTAGTCTACATTTATATGGTCTGGTGCGTCTTAAATATCTGTTAATGGTTGTTTTCAGTTTGTTCTCTGTGTCAGTTTATTTCTTGTCTCTTGTCAGTTGGCTCCAGTTCAGTCAGTTTGTTTCTCTTGTTTTGTGTTTATTTTAATTCTGTGACTGTTTTGAGTGTCCTGGGGTTATTTGAACCGAGGCATGTTTAATTATCCAAAAGATGTGTGAAACCCAAAAAAATCCTTACAAGCAGTGTCATGTTTTTTTACTAACACCATTACTAATCATTCTATCAATATTTAGTGCAATGGTGTTCCTTACCTCTAACAGGTAATGCTTCAAATAATTCACTCGTTTTTCATTTAAAAAGAATTCGTGTTCCAACTTTTTAAATGTTTCATTACTTTATTACTTTTAAAAGACCAACATTTTTAAAAGACTGAATACACCTAAAATACCCTCATTAACCATGCTTCTTTATTTATTGATTTATTTTTCTTTTGTGTGCTAATAGCTCTTTAACTTTTGTTGTTTTTATTTTTTTAATGTATGTTTGATCATGTGTGTCATATGTACAGCACTGGGACACTGCAATTTCCTTCGGGATCATTAAAGTGCTATCTTATCTCTCTCTCTTATCTTAACATATAAAACAATAGTTTTACATGACATTAAACATTACATTGCAATTTTGTTTTAGTTTTTGCAGTGGGTGGTTATTACAAATATTTAAGATGAACCATTTTCATATTATATGTTGATTAAACTAATTTAGGCAAGCAGAAGAAGTTTCATACTGAAAAAATACTTTTGACTAATTTTCCTAGATCTTCAAACTTTAAAACGTGTCAAACTGACCCGGAACATAACAGAAAGGATTTATGTTCCGCCATTCTCATCTCTCTGCAATTCTGGAATGTTTTGGTCTCTCATGGTTCCAGATAATGTTGGTGAACAGGACTCTGGCAATGTTACTCTACTTCCAGTGATGCCACTACAATATAAATTCTACTTTTTCTATACACTTTATTTTAGCTCACTGTTATCTGATCATTTTTGTTTTTAAGTGTTTTTTTTGACAGAATTTGCCAACATTTCTCTCTCTTGTCATCCTACTAATTATCTTTTTAATCTGTCTATTAATGTTTTCGGTGTCTTTAGTCTCTTACGGCTGAATTGGACAGAAGCTTCACCACTTGCACCGTACTTATGCACAGTCACACGGCATTGTGTGTGGAGAGGGTCAGACCTCTGTAATCCCTTTCAGCCACAGACATGGCCCTCCATCTTAAAACCGCATTTTAACAACAAGCTGCGTGACCGTTATTTATTGCTTTGGCATGAAAAGAGCAAGAAGGAGAGAGACATAGAGGGAGAAGGAAAGAAAAAAAGAAAGAAAGAGAAAGAGACAGTTCTTATTTTCTATTTTTGTCTACAGGGTTTTGGATTTTGAACAATTCCCAATTGTGGGATTAATAAAGGATTACCTTACCTTACCTTACCTTACCTTACCCAACATACTCTTAAACCAAACCCATATGTGAGTCTCTTCATCTGTATTCACTTTCAAACATACACAGAGTTTGCCTAGTTCTTGTAGACAGGGCCAGTGTTAGCTGTTTGTGTTTGCTATGCACAATTATTCAGTATGTAAAATTCCAAATGGGCATTTTTTCTAACTTTGAACTTCTCTTACTTCAAAATGTTACAGTAATATCCCCTATAAGGCTTCTTCAAGAATTAAATGGCGTCTTTTAATAGCATTTTGATTAGCTGGTTTTACAGGACTACAAAATCTATATGCATATACCTATACATACATATACATATAAATACATATACCTAGAAATACATATACATTGAATACAATGTTTGAATGTGATGTTTATGAAATTACAGTATTATTCTACATTTGCCATCCCATTTGTTCAATACCTTACAGTATTCTTAATTACTTGAAGCATATACATAGTGAATAGTGTTACAAGTGTTCTTCAAGACTTGGAGTGGACAGTGGAGTCTTTCCAGTGGATAATCCTTTGACTTTCTTATTTATAGGAGTTTAAATTCTGCTGTATGTACAAACAAATAGTAATTTTTCTACAGTAATATCATTTAAAATTTGGGAAAGTGTTTTAAAGACACCAGTGTTTTTATTTGATAACACTTATTTAATAACAACTTTCTTCCTTAATAGGTCTTCGAAATGTGGTCTATAATAATGTTTATAATAATTGTTTAAAATATAGTGAATTTAACCTGAAACCGATGTATTTTATTATAAAATTACAAGATTACAAGATAAGTACATCAGAGTTACCAGCCTCAGAAACCACCAAAGTTAACAGCTTCCCAGATAAGAGCACCTTAATGCTTCCCAGAGTATTTTGGTTTGTTTGACGCTTTTAAGTTTCTACATGATTCCTTATGTGTTCCATCAGGATTCATTTACAATGTAGAAAAAAAACAATAAAAGCATTGAAAGGAAAGCTGAGTGCAAACTTTTGATTGGAACTGTACATATAAAGTGCATTCAAATGCCAAGTGTGTTTTTTTTCCAATAAGCCGCCCTTTAGCATTGATTTTTTAGTATTAAGACATTTAACAGAATTCATATGCGTGTAAAATGAAACTAATCTATCTTTGTTTCATGACAGAGATTTCTCAGAATATGCTACATGCCTTCACACCAAACTTCATTAAACAAAGACAATATTCATTTTAAAATGTTTACGTTCACCCAGTTCATATGTTTACATGTAGATATTTAGATATTTCTACTGACACTTTTACTTGAGCAAAGTATTTTTTTTGTAATTTGCATAGTCCTAAATCTTTTTTTAGGTATACATTTTGAGAAGGAACAGGGTTAAATCATTCATCTTGAAAATCTTCCTCTAAAAGCAACAATATTAAATGGTCAAAAGAGACTTTCTTAAAATGACACAAATGAGTAGTCAATAAATAGAGATAAATAAAAATGCTTAAATAATAAAAGCTGCAATTTGTTTGTAGTACATTTATACATACATTTAATTTATTTTCCTAATTTATAACATTAGTCATTTTACTGATTTTATTATCTGATGATAATAACCAAATGTGACGCACTATCTGGACTCCCTTTTACTTCCATCAACCATTTATCAACAACTACAACTCCCACAATACCCCTTTTCTAGAATACTTTAGTCAACAACTGTCTAGTCAAAACTATTCTCATGCTCTCATCACTAGAATACTTCTCAAATCATCTTTTTTTATTTCATTTTTTGTCCCATTTTCTTCCCAATTTAAACGGCCAATTACCCAACCCACTGACCATCCCCCTATCACTAATGATGCCGCAACACCTAGCACACCGATCAACACCTAGCACCTGGATCATAGGTCGGCAATAGATGTGAAACATCTGGTCCTTGTGGTTGTTTGAACTATAATGAACAATAATGAAAAATAAATAAATAATAAAATGTGTCTCTCGCAAACTTTAGCTTACACGCTTCCCCTGTCTCTCTCGCGCTCAGTGTGACTTTAGTTTCCACAAAATTCTTGTTTTTACACCTGTTCTCGGGCTCTCTATCTCCTTATGAGGGCGTTTTTTTTTCCCAGCTGTAACTCAGTTTAGTATAAAGGACTGTGAACCTGACGACTTGGGTTTGATTTTCCAAAAACAGATATTTTTTTTGTGGCCTGCCATGTAATGGCTTGGAAAATGTCTGGCCCGCAGCCAAAACTATTTGCCGACCCCTGACCTAGGTGAAGACCAGCACATGCCTCCTCTTTTCGAACTTTTCCCGCGTAGCCAGCGCACTTGGAGGAAAGCGCAGTGACTTGGTTCTGATACATCCGCACACAGACGCCTTGTGCTGCAGACATCACCCTTTGGAGTGATGTAGGGAGGGTGCGCCATCTGCCCACCCAGAGAGAGAGCCCAAAGGCCAATCGTGCTCTCTCAGAGCTCCGGTAGCCGATGAAAAGCTACATGAACAGGATTCGAACCGGCGATCTCCTAATCATAATGGGAGCACTTAGCCCGCTTGACCACTCGGAGCCCCTGAAATCATCATGTTTGATTTGTTTTTTATTTAGCAATAAGTGTTTAAAGCTGTCTGTTCATGTGGTACTTTGCAAAGTATTGCCAACACTTCATACACTTCATAGAAGTGTTTTGTTGTTTTTGAGTTGCTGTGTATTGATCTCTGTTTGCTGTTTGGTTTAATCTTTGGTAGTTTGATAGTGTGCTTGTTTATTCACAGTGACTGTTGACTCTGGGAGATGTCTGTTTTGATTACCTTTGTGCTAGTTTTGGGATTTGCTCTCTGCTCTGTTAACTCTTGTATGATCTTATGTGTTACATTTATTTTCACCATTTATATCCACAAACGTCTGGGTTGCATCAATTGTCAAAATATGTCTCAGGGACTTTTACTAGAGTTTCCCAGCAGAAAATCTCAGGATGCTCTACAAATATTATAATGGTAGTAAATTTGTGTTTATAGATATTTAGGTGCATGAAGGTGAAAAGTAACAAAGTGTCTACAAATAAATTGTCTCAAATAAGGTTTACCTTCTTTGCTTATCCACCGTGACGCTATTGGCTAGTGGAGGGAGGTCCACGTTTTTCTCATTAGCCAAGAATAATAGATACAAAGCTAGAGATTCACTGCTGAGTTCAAATGAAAGAGGGCATCTGCTCTGGAATCAGTTGTTTATGTTTTTATCTTTAGACTATAGACCAGCAATCGTAAAGTGCATAAAACAGGCTTTTGCTCCTTTTTTTTTGTTGTAAAATGTTGGTTCTATTCAGTTTAAAGCCATGATGATATAGGTTTGAACTTGATTAGAATTATTCATGTGTTAACACAAAACAACCTAAACAACTTAAAATATACTGAATGGACATGCAGTAGAAAAGAAAACTGTCCACCTGTTTAAAGCCCTTGAAAATAAATTATCTTCTGGAATAATGAGGGGTATGTAGGTTAATCTGAGTCTCTCTCTATGTCTCTCTCTTTCTCTTTTTCTCTTGCTTGATTTCTCACTCTTTTCCACTTGTCCTCTCTCTCTCTGCTGTAATAAGTATGTATCATGCATTATTATGCCTGTAAAGTAAAAAAAAAACATATATGCACTTTAACCCAATTTCATCATTTTCTGACTCTCAAGGCAAGGAGGATACCAGGGCCGCTGCTAAGGTTTTGGAGGCCCTAAGCATAACTGGTCAAAAATCTTCAAACTACACTACTACTATTTGCAAACGTGCCACGTGCCGTGCAATACCCAGATTAGTTTCTAGTTAAGCGTTTAAAGCTACCAAATCAGCAAAGCCAACGTAACTAGCTCAGGCAACACCACTGAACATGAAGTAATCAAAACTATTTAAACCTTTATCATCGAAGTTACTCACCAGAAAGGGATGCATGGGCCTCATCTTTCTGCTTCTTTTTCTTCTTCCCAGCTCCAGACTCAAACCGTCGCTTCATAGTTGAATTACCATTTAGTAGCAACTTCGCGCGGTGAACTTGTCTCCTGCCAAACTCAAGTAGCGTTGCTACTTTAGTTAGGACTAAGGTTGCCAGATAAGTTACGATTTTTCATCCTATTTGTTTATTTTATTTTAAGTTTTTAACTTACACAAATATTGCACTGGACAAGTTTTTGTATAGAATGGCCACATACACTTTAAAAATGGTTAAACATGCGCAAGATTTAGCGCCTCCATGCATTTTTTGATTATTTATTTGACTGGAAAATGTCACATCTGGCAACAACCAACAGAGCAAACCGAGCCGTGCCATTTCATTATATTATGCACATTTCATTATATTATGCACAAAAATAATAACGTGCCGCTTTTAAGTAGTAGAGTAGGTGCCCCATGCAATGTTTAAAGACAAAAAAGATGAGCGTATCATAAATAATTCACATTGGGTTTTAAATTTAATAATGTCATAATTTCAACACATTTCATTCTCAGTCAATTTTGCTCCCTGCAACTGCAAAATGGTTGAGGCCTAACGCTGGCTGCGTTGTCTGCGTATGCAGAGCGGCGGCCCTGGAGGATACACACACTGTACAATCTAAACAGTGTTGTGCTAGTTCAAGGTCAGTTCATACACGTTCAAAGTTAACAATTTTAATTCTGAACTAGTTCAAAGTTCAGTTCATTTTACTTTTTTCGTGAGATATTCAAATAAATACTTTTTTTCACACTACAAGCTAGAAATCACTATACGTTCTTTCAAACTAAAACTCATTGTAGACATTTGCTCATGACACTGCAATTGTGGGTTTCTTACCAGGTGGTGAAAATGTTCATAAGGAGAATCGGTGTCTGTCTCCTTGCCATCACTTCCACTAGCCATTTTTTTTAAATTGCAGCGCTTTCTCTCTCTCTCGTCATTGGTCTCTCTCTCTCTCTCTCTCTCTCTCTCTCTCTGTATCTCTCTCTCTCTCTTGCGCACTCCGCACTCTCCACATCGTTGCTCCTCTCTCGCTCTGTATCTCTCTCTCTCGCCCTCACGCTCTCCACCTCATTGCCAGTATGTTATTAACTAGCCAACGTTGATTTACAGTGATGTCTGCCGTTCATGACACATACTGTGAACTAATTCACGTTCAAGTTCTTTATTTAAAAATGTGTTGCATTCAGTTCAAAGTTCATGAAAAATTTAGCGTGTTCAATGAACGCGTTCTTTTGAACTCGTTCCCGCACAACACTAAATCTAAAACACAATAGCTGTCATGACTAAAGTAAACTGAAGTGGCACACATGTGCAACAGAGCAATGCTTCATGTTAAGTTTCACTTTAATCCTTGTCAGAACCTCAAGAGCTGTGAATGAGTTCAGACTGACCTTCATTAGAACATTAATCAAACAGGACTATTCACTGTATACCAACTCTACCTCTTTTCATAGTTGACTTTAGGTCACTTTAGTATTAATCTACTATGCAGAACATTTTCAAATAATTAAAACCCACAGAATCTAACACCAAACTTGGTCCAATAGTTAATTTGGTCACTGTCCAAAGAAAAACAAGTATCACCATTTTTATCCATTTTAGTTACTACATAATTTGAACAAACTATCCCTTACACTGTGGCTAAATTTATTGCTGAACGGATCAACACAAATACTTTAAAATGACCTGAAATAAACTCTTTTTACATTGACTTCCGTCAAAAGTTTAGAAGGTAAGTTGCTGTTTTGGAGATACTTGTTTTTCATTGGACAGCAACGATTTGTTATTTGTTAAAATATCCAGATTATTCACGTGTGTTAACGCATTAACGTGAACAGCACTAGCGGTTAGTTTCTGAGTCTATAGTCAAACTTCTGATTAAAAAAAAAAAAAGTGGGTTCTGAATGGTCCAGTAGTCAAAAGCACTGCCACTATAAGCGGGAGGTCACAAGTTCGAACCCCCGCTCTCTCCCCACATCACTCCTAGGGTGATGTCCGCAGCACAGGGCATCTGTGAGCTGATGTATTAGAACCGAGTCGTCGCGTTTTCCTCCGAGTGCGCTGTGATGCTGCTCGGCAATGTTGCATTGGAGGAAGCATGTGTTAGTCTTCACACTCCTGGTGTGGTGGGGCATTACTAGTAATAGGGGGAGTCCTAATGAGTGGGTCGGGTAATTGGCTGAGCAAAATTAGAAAGAGAATGGGGAAAAATTTGAAAAAAAATGAAAAGCTTCATTTCTTGTCCAGGAAATATTGATAATGTTGATAATGTTAAAAAAATATATTTTTAATTCAACTCAAAACAGAAACAAAAGAATTACAGTGTCTAAAATTTTGACAGTCTGTTTGACAGCAGCGCTGCGAAAACTGCACAATTCAAAAACGGCTAATCCACACCAGCAACCAAACTCAGGTGATGGTATGAGAGGGACAGGGAGTTTTCGTCCACTCTGGGTGGTTTCTATGGCAACAGACATGGAGGTGACACTGTTGGTGTAAAATAATGAGTTGAGTTCCTCATCACTGTATCAGCAGACTGAATGGCTTCACACCAGTGACAGCAAATCCAGCAGAGTTTAGAGCACGATGTCAGATTATGCAAAGGCCAGCACTAATGCTCTGTGTTTTGTAACAGCATAATTATGGGCGTAATTTGTCAGAAATGGGTTCTAACAGTGACTCAAACATGTTTTGCAACTCAGATGACTTTGTTACAATGAGTTCAGTCAATATTCTGTCATAATCATGGAATTATAATAATTTATTTACTATTTTCATGTCTTTGTTTTCTGTGACGAGGCTTTCCCACAATCCGTTGTGACACATCGGACTTCATAAGCATCTAATGGCTTTATTCAAAGCTACACTGCAGCCCACCATTCAGACACACTTTACATTTTCTATGGCTCCAGGAAATGAGTGATGAATTCACAGATAATACTTTGTGGAGGAGGGAGGAGAGAAGAGAGAGAGAGAGAGAAAGAAGGGAGGAAAGAAACGAAATGAAGAGAGAAAGAGTGTGTAAGTGAGAAAGATGATAACAAGTGAGTGGCAGAGAGAAAAAAACAGAAAGAAGAGGAAGGCAAGAGAGAGAGAGAGAGAGAGAGAGAGAGAGAGAGAGAGATGAGAATGAGATAGAAAGAGAGTAAAAGCAAGAGAGATTATAAAAGTGGCAGAGAGAAAGATACAAAAAGAGGAAGGAAGGAGAGAGAGAGAGAGAGAGAGAAGAAAAAAATTAAGAATGAGAGAGAAAGAGTGTGAAAGCCAGAGAGAAGGTGATAACAAAGGAGTGGCGGAAAGAAAGATACAGAAAAAAAGGAAGGCAACTGAGAGAGAGAGAGAGAGAGAGAGAGAGAGAGAGAGAGAGTATGGCCATATGCATGATTTGACACAATTGGACCCTCAGACTCTCTGACATTTCCCATAGGGCCTTGCTCCTGTGACATCACACTGTCTTCTGTCAAACTGGAACTATATCAGGGCCTCGAGATTTCCATGAATATTTCACTCTGTCTAAAAAGCATTAGAATAGGTTAAGCCCTATATAAATATAAAGACTCCAGTGACTCTGCCTGTCAGTGTCTCTGTCTCACTCTGTATCATTACACACACACACACACACACACACACACAGTCTGTGTTAAACAGCTGATACACAAAACTCAATACCATGCTGATTCATTCCTCTGTGTGTTTCTGATGCAGCATTTAAATCATTAGCCTGTTATTAGACGTAATTGTCTTTCTTTTTTTAAACAATGTTGTTTTTTTCACATGTGAATTCTCTGTATATTATTGCTTTTTTCATTCCCTCAGCAAGACCTAGCTCTCATAGCTCTCAGTGAGTTTAGCTGGGTGGATTGATTGATGGTGTGGATTGGCTGTTGCTGAATTCTGCAGGTTTCACAGCACAGTTGGCAAACGGACTGGTAAAATATCCTCCTCTTTCTGATTTCTAAACAATAATGACTTTCTTTTGGTACTTTCTATAGAAAGACAGACAATACACATATACAGATAAACAAATAAATATACAGACAGACAGACAGACAGACAGACAGACAGACAGATAGATAGATAGATAGATAGATAGATAGATAGATAGATAGAAATACAGATATTCTAAATAGAAAGACAGACAAACAGATATGGAAAGAGAAAGAAAGAAAGAAAGAAAGAGACATGAATAAACATACATATATTTAAAACTGACAGACAGACAGACAGACAGAGATAGATAGATAGATAGATAGATAGATAGATAGATAGATAGATAGATAGATAGATAGATAGACAGAGATAGATAGATAGATAGATAGATAGATAGATAGATAGATAGATAGATAGATAGATAGATAGATAGATAGATAGATAGGCAGACAGACAGACTGAGATAGATAGATAGATAGATAGATAGATAGATAGATAGATAGATAGATAGATAGATAGATAGATAGATAGATAGATAGATAGAAATACAGATATTCTAAATAGAAAGACAGACAAACAGATATGGAAAGAGAAAGAAAGAAAGAAAGAGACATGAATAAACATACATATATTTAAAACTGACAGACAGACAGACAGAGATAGATAGATAGATAGATAGATAGATAGATAGATAGATAGATAGATAGATAGATAGATAGATAGATAGATAGATGCTGGATAGATAAAATGAAGTGTCAGTTAAATTTGGAGTAATTATCAGTGGAGGATTGTGGGAATGGGGGAGGAGGATCTCACACCTGTCTCTGCCTGACCTTAGCTAGTAATTAGCAGCAGGTTTGCGGACAACGATCAGAGAGAAAGTCCCGGGTCTGTTTGTTATTGAAGTCTGTGGTCATTGTTTACTGTATTTAACCTTTCGATCGATCTGTTAATCATTTTATCTGTCCTACTGCCTGTTCCTAGTTCTTTGGTTTTGTAGATCTTTTTTATTTTATTTTACATTTTTTCTTTCAGATGAATTCTCTGCTATATATAGACTTAAACATACATATGCTATTATACATTCATTTCTGTAACTACACTATGATGGGATTTTAAACAGGTGGTCATTATTCAACCATAGCTAATAGAACCACATTAACAAAGGGATCCTATTGGCATCTGTTTTGCAAAACAGAAACCTTTATGTTAATTACAGTATGTCCAAAAGTAGCAACAACATATCTGGGTTTGGAGGCATCTGGGATGGACCATCACACAGTGTAAATGTGTATTGAGGTCAGGCCTTACTCCAGTAGACAAATAAGACCATCCAGACTGTTATCAGCAACAAGTGCAAAGCTTGGGTCTGTCATGGTAAAGTGGAGTGTCAGTACCCTTCTGTGATGCAGAATTAACACAGAAAAGTACATTGAGATCTTGGAGCAACATATACTGTCCTAAGAGTATATATTTTCATGCAAATTACAACAAGATAATAAAAACCATACTGTTGCAAACGTTATATAATTCATTATTGTTAATCAATTCTGCCTTGTTCCACTTTTTATAGTGTACCATGTCAGTGTCTATATTTTGCTTAGAGTTGTCCACCATCCAAATAATATCCGGTCTGTCATGGTGGTCTTTTTCAATGATGGAGGGATTATAAAATGTTTTAATAACCAGATATAACTTTTTGTAATATCTGTTTTATATACATGACCAGACAAACATTTGGACAATAGAGTGCAAATATGCTTCTTGTTCCTGTCTTTTTTAAATACTTCTAGTATAATTCGTTGGGTATAAATATATATTTTAATATATATTTAATAATATATATATACATTAGTAGTAGTAATTTAATTTACTTTAAGTGAAATTAAATTTACTGTGAAAGTTTTTTAACACTTTTTTAACTAGAAATGTACAAAAGTATATTTGGAAATAATATTTTGAAAGTATATTGAATTACATTAAACTAAAAGTGTACTTCACAGTAGTCTAATTTTTTATATCATTTTCTTTTCAAAAGTATAATAAAAGTTTACTTTCAATATTTAAAGAAAGCATAATATTAATGTACTTTTAATATATTTTAAGTAAGTACTGAAATCCGTTAGTATATTTACATCATACTTAGACATTTCTCAATATGTTTTAAGTGTTTAAAGTATTTTTTCAGCAGGGGATTAATACTTATGCCTCCAAACTATGAAGAAAAAAATTAATTATTAAATAGACAAAATGTGTTTTATATATATTTTTGTTTTATACATTTTATTGTTTAGATTTAGATTTTGGCTGGATTTTCTCAGTCAGCTTTATGAGGTAGAGTCAACTGGAAGGATTTTCAGCTGTGCTGAACCTGTCAAGAGTTAATTATTTGAATTTCTTGTCCTCAGTTGTGTTGTAAAGAAGTGCAGTCGCCAAGACCATCAAAAATGTTATGATGAAACTGGCACTCATCAGGACTGCCCCAGAAAAGGAGGACCAAGAGTTTCCTCTGTTGTACAAGATACATATACCATAGTTACCAGCCTCGGAAACCGCAAAATGGTTTGTTTAACACTTTTAATTTACTTCATGGTTCCTTATTTGTTCCTTTTTAGTCTTGATAGCTTCAGTATTAATTTACAATTTAGGAAAAAAAGAAAATAAAAAACGTTGAATGAGAATTTGTGTCCAAACATTTGACTGGTACTGTATTTATTGTAGTATCAGAGTTTAAGAAGTATCTTTGCTGCTAAGTTTTATAGATTGACAGTTGTAGCAACCTTAGATTTTGTTATAAAGAATCACTAAGCAGATTAAACGCTGAAATTCCCAGCAGGAGGGCGCTGCAACGAAACCGACTGCAGTCACTGGAAGTTCACAACTTTGTAGAAGAAAAAAAACAAGAAAAAGCTGACTTAAACAAACAGAAGACTGAATTACTGATTAGTGGGCTATTGTTTTTTTTGTGGGTATGCTTCTGAATGAATTATTCATGAGACCTTCACTGTCCCAAGTGTGGTTGAAGGAAATGTCAGATTTTCTCACACAAAGGGAAAATGAGTGAAAGAGAGTGTGGGAGAGCAACTCATTATCTCACAGTGTATGTTAGATCAGTTTAGAAGCTTACAATTTCCAGGATTTTATTAGCACTTAGTTGATATCCTATGAGGGCTGAATAGTAACTTATACTGCTAACTTAACATAATGTTACATTTTTCAAACATATTTCTAAAAAATACATTACCTGTATGAGCAGCCCAACTGAGAACCAGAAAGCTTTGTCTGTGGGTTTCATGTTGGCCCTACATTTGAATACATTTGTACGTTATGGGACATTTACATTTAGGGTTTTTTAACAGATAAACTTATCCAGAGTGACTTACATAAGTGCTTTGTTTATTACTTTGTAAATATCCAGGTAGTTTGTAGATACTAGAATCAGAAACAAACATATACAGATCTGGAAAAATATAATAGACCACTTGCAAATGATGAGTTTCTTTGATTTTGCCAAATTGAAAACCTCTGCAATATAATCAAGAGGAAGATGGATGATCACAAGCCGTCAAACCAAGCTGATCAAACTGGTGGAGGAGAACAAAAAAACAGGGTTATTCCACCAAATATTGATTTCTGAACTCTTTAAACTTAATGAATATGAACTTGTTTTCTTTGTTTGAGGTCTGTTAGCTCTGCATATTTTTTGTTATTTCAGTCATTTCTGAAATAACAAAAAATAAATGCTCTAAATGACAATATTTTTATTTGTACTTTTGTGGTTGTTTGTGGTTTATAGAATAAAACAACAATGTTCATTTTACTCAAACATATAGATATAATTAGCGAAATCTGTGAAACTGAGTGGAAACGAGCAGAAAACAAAAACGGACGCAAAACAAAACCCCAAAACAGGCGGAAAACAAAAACGGAAACAGGCGGAAAACAAAAACGAAAACGGGTGGAAAACAAAAATCCGAAAACGAGCGGAAAACAAAAACAGACAGAAAACAAAACCACAAAACGGATGGTAAACAAAAACCCAAAAACGAGCTCAACACATAAACCCGAAAACAGGCGGAAAACAAACCCCAATACAGGTGAACAAACCCGAAAACAGGCATTTTTTTGACATTATTTTTGACATTGACATTGTCTCGAATCAAATTGTTAATAGTCACAGCACATAAAAAGTAAGGATTTTTTCTTTCTTTGTTGTAACAATGCATTAAATATTATACAGTTGGAAAGCCTGTTAATTTTTCTTTTAAATGGAGCAATATTCGTAAGGATCATGCATTTGTGGGATGAGCTGTGTATGTGGGTTGTGCCCATGAAAAACTTGCCAAATCCTCTCTGCCATTGCCAAACAGCTGATTCTGCCATTGACTCGTTTGATGTTTGTGATCTTCTTGGGGTGTCATCTTCATGGGACACCCTCTTCTCGGCTCTGACATCCCTAGCCCTATCACATGGCCCCTGTCCAGATCAGTCAAACAAGGCATTTACCATTTAAAGTGAAAGTAACAGGCAATCCAAGGGTATAAGATGTATTGGCAAGAAGCATTGTTACAACAAAGAAATACCAAAGCTACCAAAAACAAATTTCCTCCCTTTTCTGAGCTATATTTTATTTCATCTAAACCTAAAAATGTTTTTTTGTATGCTTGAATCCTGAATCATCTGATAGAACTGGTAGAAGCTATTGATACAGATAAAATACTGAGTGTGATATTTTATTCATGGCTTCAACTTAAAAGTCTAGACACAAGAACAGGGGTTTTAAAATCAGAAAAAAAACACCAAAAGTGCCATAAATAAAATATGTCCTCCTGAGTGATCTGATTTTTTTATTATTTAGGCTGCACTAACAGCAGAAGTAACTAGTGAATGTTTTGAAACAAGAAGTTACATGTTAATGTATAATGTATATACTGTATATACTGTATATTTTGCATTATGCTACTGGTTGTATTAATAGATGATGTCAATTAAGGCCAACGGAACCAGAGAGGAATTAAACGCTAAAATCCTGTGTGTGTGTTTGTGTGTGTGTGTGTGTGTGTGTGTGTGTGAGAGACTTGCCCTGTACTGTGTAATATCTTGCCCTTTTCAGCCCAAGCTCATTAACTGAGGTGTGAGTATGTTTTAACCCGCTGAGTGACAAGTGCAGATGCATGTGTGTGTGTGTGTGTGTGTGTGTCCAGTTTTGTCCACAGGAGGCTAATTGGCCAATGGCATTTAACACACTGTTCATAGTGAACTGACAAACACAAAGCGCTGTGTGATATTACCACACATAGCCGAGTCAGCTGAGAGGTGCCGACAGTAGGGAGAGTTCATTCACTGGCACAAAAGAAAACAAATCATTGATCCAGTATTGAACACATTGTCTTTACACACTCCTAGTCTGAATGAATGAACATTAACACAGTCAGTTTCAGACTGGCTTACATCAAAGTGCATCAAGCTCCAGACAAGTTTTTAAATATACTTCATTAAGTGTATTTAAAATGTACAATGTACACTGTAAAATATTAATTTAGAATTGAACTGTAAACTATAGCATATGCTGTATGCATCAACTAACATATTTAATATTTTCTTGTAAAAAGTTGGTCTAAAGAATTGTAGTTAATACCTAGTTGAGGCCAAGCCAACTACTTTGCACATGCTCAGTTTGACCCTTTAGTTGATAAGGGTCTCCTGATCAATTCTGCAGGGGTTTTCACCTGATGTTGATCACGCATTTTGCATATAGGGCATGTCCTCCCACCTCTCACTCACCATCCCGGTGTAATCATTCTCTCCAGCAGGGGTCTGCAATTGAGTTTAGCCGCAGCCCAGATATTACAATATAATTTTTTTTATTAAGATTTTTTTTATTTGGCACAATTGGAAGAGGTTTTCTTCAAAACATAACATTTAAGTTGTCTTCAAAACTCAAAAATCTACTGCAGTAAGTTGCCTTGAAATTTATCGTTTTCTCAACCTATTGTGGAACATTTTTTTTTGTGTTTCATATCAAATAGTTCATGTATTAATAGATCAAAAACAATCTCTACCAACTACGAGAACATCTCACCTTGCAGTTCAGTCAATTAAAAGCTCTTCTGTTGTTACCAAGATACAGCATGTCTAGAAGAGTCACTCCATGAGAGAAAATAGCTCTGGGGGCAGGCAGGGGTTAATAAAGACATGAATGAGTGTGTGGTGGTGAGATGACTGCTTAAGGGTGATATTACGGCTCTTCAGAAGCACAAAGCCAGTGAAGGTCTTGCAAAGTATGAAGGTCTTGCATCATCATTCCAACCTAATACACTCTCTGTGTTGGTAAAATACGGAAAAGAAATCAACAAAATGGGGCTATAAAGAACCTTATCCACAGTGAAATTTCATTTCACACACACACAAACACAGACACACACACACACACATACACATACACCTAGGTAAAGATAGGTTTGTCATATTTTTTGTATCTATCCATGGATTTGTAATATCCATGCAATATCAGCAAAGACTGGCCAAATGTAATGTGTTTTTCAATGATGGGATGAGTCTATTTCCATTCAGTCTTACGTCCACGAGCACACAACCCCATGCATCAATAAAACATCATTCTTTCAGTATTCATTGAGCGTATTAAATATTCTCCACAGTATGTGACCTGTGTTTTTCTCATTCTTTTCATGTCTTTTTTTCTCTTGCTTTTAGACTAGAAAGACAAATACCAAATAAATACACTCATATTTTTAGGTCTTTTTAGGTTTTTAAAACATTATTTTTAAGTCTATTTGTAAATGTTTATTTATTCTCTAAATCAGTAGCACAGACATGTCTGCTGTTGCACATATTTCATTTGTTTACCACTCCTGCTGCTTAGAGTAAACCTTGTGGTTCCCAAGGCTGGATTCTTGGCCCCCTGCAATTTTTGTCTAGCACTTCTTACATTTGATGTTAGTGAATGAGTGAATGACTTAAGAGTGTAACATAGCATTTTATTTACCTTGAATGGTTTTTGGTATACTCAGGTTAGCATTTTTAGCATTTTATTCAGGAAAAACAAATATGGAAATATGTGACTTCTTCTTCTGACTGTCTTTAGCACAGTGACGTAGGTCCATAGATAGCTTGCTGGATTAGCGTTATTGTTAACAAACTCATTATTCCCATCATTGACTAGGTCTCTGACTGAAGCACGAAGATAGGCAGGCAAGACGGGATGGGGCATGGTGGTTGGGTGAATTATGAATTATTTAAAAAATACATGGCCATTCAGTGGGACCTAACCATTGCAAGGCCCCAAGGTGGCAAGTTTATGCCTGCCTGTGCATTAATCCCCTCCTTGACTGCCACAGCTAAAGCCACATTCGTAAAACCTGGTACATGTAGCAGTCTGTATTTTAATAACTTGCAGAATATGGTGATGATGTTGCTTCACACTATCAACAACAGCTATATTGGAAAGTCCATTTTGTTCATGTGCCACAAATGTATTTGTTAAAAGTTCTTCATTAGTGGGTGTAGTGCTGGGCGATATTAGAAAAATCATATATCACGATATGGATTTTTTTATATCACGATAACGGTATATATCCGTTATTCTTCGAAAAATATGACAAAATAATATAATTGCTTACTTTTTTTTCCAGCTTTTAGTGCAGCAGTATATATGTATCAAATGAAAACAGATTAATTTTTCCAAAAGAACAGTGCGTCTCCATTGTTCAGCTCTCATGAGTTTAATAACATAAAGCATGTCGCAAACCGGCGTGTCCGTCAAATAAAATAAAGCAGCGTCATGTTGCAAAACCACATTATGAAGCTTTTTTATTACTTATTATCACTTATATAAACTGAGTTTAGGTGACCACGGCAATACATTTTATCGTAGCCTACTTTATATATTTGCATGCATAATTGATGAAATTACTGTAGAAACGATAGGGACTATAGAAGATATTTATTGTCATATCATACGTACATTTTGAGGAACAAGTCAAAACAAAACAAAACAAAAATTACAAGTCAATACTGTAAAAAAAAAACTCAAATGTAAGTCATGGAAACCATTGGGTTATTGTATACCAACTCTTATATTTCCAATTATATATATGGTTTTGTATATATTTTCTTAAAATGTACATTTATTTACTAGTTTACGGTCTTAGTGACTAAAATTGTCATATGGTGTGACAAAAAAAAAAAACCCTGTCACACCGTGTGACATTGTGTCACACCATATGACGTTTCATGTACTTAGCATGACTATAAGCAATGTGGCTTTACGCTAGCATCATAAAACCATATTAACTGCTATATGACAATATAATTTTAAAGGTAATATTGACCGAAAATGTATTTGATTTAGAATTTTTTTGTGTAAAATGTGTCACACAAAAAGACAAAATGGAACTGAAGCAGTGGTGCTAGATATACTTTATTTTTCTGAAAGCAAAAATAGCGATATCACACACTGTATCTGAGTGTCTTTCTGAGGTGTTGTTCTTCCTCCTGAAAGAAGGACATCCCCCACTCCCTAAAGGTCTCCAACCAATTGCCCGTTTAAAAGGAGCATGGCATCACACCATATGATATTTATTTTTCGGAATGGGATTATTAAATTTTAATCTCATAATTGCTCTGTAAATTCATATAAAACAGCACTTTCTTAACAATATCATCAAAGTTTTTGACATATTTTTCTATAATTTACATATATTGGACACATTGGACAAAAATGACCACGTCACATGAACCACCCATATACAAGCAATTAATCTTGGACATTTACAAGCAACATAAGAATGACAAAAGATTGAGAATGCCAGTTTTGCTGTTTGCAATTTCCAAAACACCTTCTTAGGATGTTTAGTGCTCTATAGGACTCTGTGATGTGGCCTAAGCTTTTTTCCTTATTAGCATCTTTTTTTCCCTTGTACTAATTTTACTGTGATACTTTAAGTAGTTTTAAAAACAGTACTTTTGGGGGGGTTTCCGGTTCCGGATGTAGGGGAAAGACGCAGGCGAGCGAGCTCCCAGATTAAGGGCTGACTAAACTTTAAATAATAACTTTTTCTCTCTTATTTTTCTCACGAAACGTGTACGTAGACTTCCTAGCCGGACCTGTCCTCTAAAATGAGCAGCTCAAAGAACTCTAAACACGAAACAAGAGCGCAAATTCTGGCTACGCGCGCCGCTACCAGTGCTGCGGGGAAGTTAGCATCGTTTGCTAATTCGACCGCAACGTGCTCCCAGCCTGCAGCGATGCCTGACGACCCAGCTAATGCCGCGCTCATTACAGCGGACCAGCTATCTGCTGAATTTGCAAAGCAGAGGTCCTCGCTTAAGGAGGACATCTCTCTCCTCATTCGAGATGCTGTTAAACCACTGCAAGTCTCCATTGAATCTCTACAAGCTACAGTCAACTCTTTTCAAACACGCCTTACCTCTGTTGAATCTGTGGCCGGAGACAACTTCGACCGGCTAACAGCGATCGAATCCACCGTGGAGTCACTGCGTGGTACAAACCAAAGTCTTATAGATCGTCTTGAAGACCTTGAAAATCGCTCGCGTAGGTCCAATCTGCGCATTCTGAATATTCCCGAGGGCAGCGAAAAAGGCAAAGACCCGCTCAAGTTCATGGCTGAGCTGCTGATGCAAGTGGTGGGCTCGGATATCTTTCCTTCACCACCTGAGTTGGAAAGAGCTCATCGGTCCCCATCGCTTAGATCCAGCATGAACAACTCTCCACGCCCGTTTCTAGTTTGTTTCTCCAGATTTCAACAAAAAGAAGCATTGCTGCGCTGGGCCAGGAATCATGAGCCGAGTTATCAAGGTTCCGCTCTCAGGATTTATCAGGACTTCAGCGCAACTCTCACAAAGAAGCGCGCCGCCTTCAACGGTGTGAAGCAAGCCCTGTATCAGAAGAACATTCGGTTTCACCTGCTCTACCCGGCCCGGCTGCGTGTTTTTCTGGGGGACAACATCCATGTCTTCAACTCGGCCGATGAAGCTCAGAAGTTCTTTGATCAAGGGTCTGGTAAATAGTCATCTGAACTTTTATTAAACACAGTCTTAACTGTGCCAAGAGCACACATGTTACCACCGTAAACGAGGTTATGTAGCGCTAAAATTTTTTATTTTGCCCTTGGTCCTATGTTTCTGTGTTCATTTAATTCGATTGCTTACAAATGTGTAAACTTGATTTCTTAGAAGCATTTGTATATACTCACGTCTGTAATGCAAGTTTCACCTTAATACCCTATTCTTTTTCTGGGAGCTCTGTAGTTAGCAGCGTTATGTGGTTATACTTTACGAAATCCGTATGTGAAAAGGTTAGCCTGCAGCTTGACTCAAGAAGAGAAGCAAGTATAGGCATTTGTTCTGGGAATGAGTTAAGGGTTGGGATTCCTCTGTACCCCCCCCCTTTCTTTTTTTTTTTTTTTTGTATACAGATTCTTTTACTGCTTTATATCTCTAAGGCAAAATGGGAACACGCTTTGTTAGCTGGAATGTAAAAGGTCTAAATGGACCAGTTAAAAGAGCCAGGATATTCAATCATCTTAAGTACTTAAACTGTGACATCGCATTCTTGCAGGAAACCCACCTATTGGTAAAAGACCAAATTAGACTTAAAAAATCTTGGGTTGGACAAATATACCACTCTAACTTTAACTCAAAGACACGGGGAACAGCCATATTGTTTCATAAAAGGATCCAGTTTAACGCAACCCATATAAAATCAGACCCATTTGGACGCTTTGTGATTGTATCAGGCCTTCTGTTTCACAATCCTGTTGTTCTGGTTAATATCTACGCTCCCAATTGGGACGATGAAAAATTCATACAAAAAGTAATGTCTCTGATACCAGAGTTAAATTCCCATCAATTGATTTTTGGCGGAGACCTGAATTGTGTAATTAACCCAGCCTTGGACCGTTCTAACCCCACGTCCGCTATCCCATCAAAAATGGCTAAGACACTGTCAGTTTATATGGAGCAATTGGGATGCATCGATCCATGGCGCACACTATACCCTCAGAGTCAATCTTTTTCCTTTTTCTCCCCTGTGCATCACTCCTACAGTAGAATAGATTATTTTTTTATTGAAAAAAGCTCACTACCCTCAGTTAAAAAAATTGAATACTCAACTATAGTAGAATCGGACCATGCACCAGTCATACTGAATCTTGCACTCCCTTTTAATAATGTAACTCGGTCTTCTTGGAAGATGGATAAAACTTTGCTTGCTGATGCAGAGTTCTGTGATTTAATTTCTATTAAAATTGATAATTTCATAGAGTTTAATAAAAAAGACAACATCTCTCCATCAGTTCTATGGGACACGCTAAAAGTAGTAATTAGGGGTGAGATCATAGCATACTCATCTAAAATGAATGCAATGTGCAGGGCTGAGCAAGATGTAATTATTGAGGCCATAAACAGAGTCGATGCTCAGTACTCAATCTCTCCATCCTCTGAACTCTATAAAAAAAAACTAGACCTTCAAACTCAATATAATTTAGTAACGACTACTAAGACAGAACGGCTTTTGTTAAAATCACGTGGACTGGTTTACGAACACGGTGAAAAAGCCGGACACCTTCTGGCACAACAGCTTAAAAATCGGGCAGCTACTCAGCAAATTCCACAAATTAGGAAACCCAACGGCGAGGTAACCATTGACCCAAAAGAAATTAATGATACATTTTCTGCATACTACTCAAACCTTTACACCTCAGAAATACCCTCAGACCGCACAGACATGGATGTTTTTCTTAACAGCCTTCAAACCCCTTCTATTAATGAAGAACTTAAAAATGATCTTGATTTACCACTGGAGCAGACAGAAATCATTAACGCAATTCATGCATTACAAAAGGGCAAGGCACCTGGTCCAGATGGCTACCCTATAGAATTTTACCAAGCTTTTTCTAATAAATTATCACCCATTTTACTGGACATGTTTACTGACTCGTTATCTAAAGGTGTACTGCCACCAACAATGACTCAAGCCTCAATTTGCCTTCTGCTTAAGCCTGGTAAAGATAAATTAGAGTGTAACTCATATCGGCCCATCTCTTTGTTGAATAGTGATGTCAAAATCTTAGCCAAGATCCTTGCCATACGCCTGGAAACTGCAATGCATAACGTGATCTCTGATGATCAAACCGGTTTTATTTCTGGCCGACACTCGTTTGCAAACATCCGTCGTCTTTTAAACATCATTTACTCTCCTAAATCCAGGGAGACACCAGAGGTGGTTGTCTCCCTTGACGCAGAAAAAGCCTTTGATAGGGTTGAATGGCCCTACATGTTTTCGAGCTTAGCGAAATTTGGATTTGGACCCATCTTTATCTCATGGATCAAACTTTTATACTCATCTCCCAAAGCATCGATTATCACAAATGGCAAACAATCACAGTACTTTCAACTATCAAGAGGAACCCGTCAGGGGTGTCCCATCAGTCCTCTACTGTTTGCCTTGGCTATTGAACCCCTGTCTATCATACTTAAATCATCATCATTAATTAATGGAATTTTCAGAGGTGGACTAGAACATAGACTTTATATCTTATATCTTTATATGCGGACGATTTATTGTTATATATATCAAACCCTGTTCTTAGTATGTCACATATTGTTCATATTCTAAAGAGGTTTGGCACTTTCTCTGGATATAAATTAAATTTTGATAAAAGTGAATGTTTCCCCATTAATGATTTGGCACTTAAAATTCCAGAAAATATACTACCCTTTCATATGTCGAAAAAAGGCTTCAAATACCTTGGTATAAACATTACAAGAGACATGCAAAACCTCTTTCAAGAAAATTTTTCTCCTGTCTTGGAAAAAGTAAAACTGGACTTGAAAAAATGGAGGTCACTTAATCTATCTCTGACAGGGAGGGTAAACTGCATAAAAATGAACGTCCTTCCCAAATTCCTGTACTTATTTCAAAGTATACCACTGTATCTTAGTAAATCTTTCTTTAAATCTGTTGAAAAATCTTTTACTGAGTTTATTTGGAATGGCAAAAATCCCAGAATACGTATAGAGCTACTGCAGAAACCCAAGCAACAGGGTGGGTTAGCCCTTCCAAACCTTTGTTACTGCAAAGCATTCAAAATATTCAAATATTCAAAAAATAATCCACTGGCTTCATGCCCCAGATTCTGGGTGGTGTCAACTTGAGGCCTTCTCTTGTATCTCGACCTCTTTTAAGGCGTTGGTCACCTCCAATCTCCCCCTGTCTGCCTCAACCTTTACTAATAACCTAATTGTTATCAATACACTTAAAATATGGAATCAATTTAGAGAGCACTTTGGATTTAAACACTTCCTTCATATGAGCCCTATATGCAATAATCACTTATTTCTACCTGCAAAACTGGATTCTGCATTTTCTACTTGGTGTAGAAAAGGTATCTCTAGCTTTAAGGACGCATATATAGACTCCACATTTCCAAGCTTTGATGAGCTATCAGTAAAATTTAACCTTCGCCGATCTGACATGTTCCGTTACTTTCAAATCCGGCACTTTTTGAGAAATTTGGACCCGAACTTTCCTAACTTGCCTCAAACTTCAGTCTTGGATGACATATTAGAAACCCTCCCCAACATAAAAGGGTTGATTTCAAAACTAACAGACGTTATATCTTCCCTTAAAAATCTGACTCTGACTAAAATTAAGGCTGATTGGGAGAAGGAATTGGGTATAGTAATTGAAGAAGGACCATGGAACTGTGCTCTGCAAAGGGTTAATAACAGCATCTCTTGTGCAAGGTTAGGCCTGATACAGTTTAAAGTATTACATCGTGTTCACTTCTCTAAAGCAAGACTGGCCAAAATGTACTCCAATAGTGATATCTATTGCGATAAGTGTCACAACGCCCCGGCCAATCTAACCCATATGTTCTGGTCTTGCCCCGCTTTAACCGCCTATTGGCTTTCAATTTTTACATTTTTATCAGAATCTCTTAATATAGATCTTCAACCTAATCCACTTACTGCCATATTTGGTATATCTGATAAGAGTCACAGAACAATCATAGCCTTTACAACCCTTCTTGCTCGCAGGAGAATTCTATTACACTGGAAATCAAAATACCCACCAAAAGCTTCTGTGTGGCTTAGAGACTTGATGCAGTTTATTCAGCTGGAAAAAATTAAATATTCCCTTAGGGGCTCTAGGAAAAAAATTCTAAATATTTGGGCACCAATTCTAAGCAATATAAGCAACATTAAATCTATAACAGACATTGATTAATCCTTCTTCAGTAAATCACTTCCTTCCCTCTTAGTTATATATTTGTTTATTATTTACTTGCTGATCTCATTTGACTTTGTTTTGTCTATTTGTTTTGTTCCATTGTTGTTGCTTAATAGTTTTGTTTGTTTATTATTATTATTTGTCTTTTTTTTTTTTTTTTTTTTTTTTTTTGTGGGGGGATGGGGGGTTGAGGGATGCTGTGTGGGATTGGGGGAGATGGTGGGATGGGTGGAGTGTAATAATGGGGATTCGTTCATAGAAGTTGAAAAAGGGAGGGGGGAAAAAAAAAGGAAGGAAGGAGGGAAGGAAAGGAGAAAAAAAAAAAAAAAAGATAAATGGAAATATCTAGTTGTGATTGCTTTGTGACTTTGTGTTGCTATACATTTCCACAATAAAAAAAAAAAAAAAAAAAAAAAAAAAAAAAACAGTACTTTTACCCTTTTACTTGAGTAAAAAGCTTGAGTTGAAACTTCAACTTCTACAGTATTTTTAGTATTTTTAAACAGAACAATCTATTCTTCTATTTGAGAAATGAATTAGGATGCTTTTGATACGTTTGCTAATTTTAAGAATCATTTTAAGTACAAAGTTCTAAAATACTGTTTTGGACAAGCTGTTTTTATTTTCACTGAGGAGGCAAAATTAGGTAACCATGAGGTTTATGATGGATTACTTCAATGTTTAAATTTTTGCAGGGAAAACATAATTTTCCTTCCTAGGACTACAAATGTTTGTTGGACTACAAATGGTCATGATATACATATATGAGTGTTTATGATCATTACAAGCTGAAGAGTCAGGTCTAAGCAAATGTCCAAGTTGAAGACTCTGAAGACTAGAAGCTCCATGTAAGAACACACACACACACTTCCAACAGATCTCAGTGCCCTAAGGAACACAGCATTAGCCATTCTCTTTCAGTGAGAATCACCCCTGTGTGTCTGTGTATGTGAGTGCATTCTAATGAGTTTGATGGAGGAGCAGGTGTGTGTGTGTGTGTGTGTATGTGTGTGTGTGTGAAATACTAAAATATAACACCTCTATTTCTGAATAGTTTATTGCTTTGTTCCAAACATCTTCCTCCTGTTGACTTTTATCAAAATCATCTGTGTGCACTGATCTTTGGTTTTTATCCTCATATTAAAAAAAACATTTACAAATATATCTTCACCCATAAGGAAATGATAGATTACAATGCTATTCAAATGGAGGATAAAGCTAACAAAAACAATAAATGATTCAATATTTAGACTTATAGGCAAATCATCGCCATATTTGTTAACACATTAAGAAGTAGTGTGTAACGCAAAATTCCAGATGTCTCAGAATGAAGTTGTAGAGGTTCCTAATGGCGTAGTATTTGTGTTTTTAATGTACACCCTTGATGGAAGCAGTATGTAGAAGAGCGTTGTGGCTGGAGTGTGCGTTCCACAAAAGGCAGGGTGTCATGGCTGGGCGGAATTCAGTATTCAAAATTATTTATAAAAATAAGTAATTGAACAAAAAAAGTAATTGAACAAACAAGGTCAAAAATAAGAGATAAATACAGGCAATAGGAAACGTGCCCTTTTATAGGGCTAGTACTCAGGTGATCTACGTCCTGGAAGTGTAATGTGCTGTGTCATGTGATTGGGAATGAACGTAGTGTCTGTGTGTGGTGCATCCTGGGCAATGTAGTCCGGTAACTGACCACAGTCACTTCACATACAGGTTTGTTAATTGTCTGCCCCAAGATATAATAGTGGGATTCTACTACAAGTTACAAGTTAGTCTAGTCTAGTCTAGTCATTTACAAAAGGTTTTTTCACTCCTCCAATTTGGACTACAGATGCTAGAAAATGAGTAGTTTTTAAGTGGAACACTTTCAAATGCTCTCATTAAACTCCAAACGGTCTGAACACAGACTGTTTTACTTCTTGAGATCTTTGTAATTAACTGAAGTTCCATCCCATACTGTGGGACAATTTAAAGGGGCAAAAAAGATTTTTCAAGTGCAACTCCATCTTCTACCTTGCTGTGGGGTCGACCAGTTGCCATAGGAACCATTTATTACTCATTTAAGTATCAATCTCTCTTTTTTCTCGTTCACAAGGACAGCAGAGTGGAAACAACAGTATTTGTATGATTTACATTTGAAAAAGTATAACAGGTCTTTTTTTCCTTTTAGTTTTCTATTAGATCATCTACTCAGAGTATCCTCTTTTAAGAATGTGGCCCAAAATCAACAAGCATGTTCAGCTACCCTGGAAAAAGAAAAGCAACAATGTACGGAATCAGATTTGTGCCAAAATGATCAAACAATTCTTCTTAAATCGTAATCGAAAGGCAAGAATTTATGAGAGAAAAAAAGTGAAGCAAAAAACTTCACCTCAGGAAAAAAAATGTAACTTGCAAAACAATGATTTGTGTAATGGAGTAAACTAATGACCTTTTTCACATTTAAACATGTGTATTTTTGCTTACAGGTCTTTCTGGTTGTATCTCGTTGATCTCTCATAAATTCTTGTTTTTATTTACGATTTAAGTAGATTTTTTTAATCATTAGGGCACAAATATGATTTTATAACAATGCAGATCAGAGTAGGCAATACTCTTGTTTATTTTCTTCTTGTTTATGTTTAGTTTAGGCTTTTCACACAATCTTTTTAATGTGACTGATATCTAAAATAAACCCTGATGAAATCTTGATAGCTGAAACTTGTTATTACTACTTTGTATCTTTAATAAAACACCAAATCTCTAGTCAACACATGTTGCTGACCCTTCATATTTTTAAGTTGCATTTCTGGCATTTGTTTAAACAGTTGTGTAAATGCTGAGTATGTGCAAAAGAGCAATTCTTCACATGAAGTTTCATCTTCATCCTTACATAAACCGCAGACGCTATACAGTGTTCAAGTTGGTGTAAAAACATTATATGCCTATGGGAGGCCATTTCATTAGATCATGTCCACTTTTTCTTCTACAGCCATTTTTTTTCTCCTTGATGTAAAAAAAAATACATGAATTCCAATCTAGCTATTGAACTGAGGAGACATGTTTTATTTATAAATGGAATTCTGTAAAAAACAATTAATATATGTAGTCTGTGTGCTGATTTGTTAAAAAAAAGAAAAGTTTAATATAGAAAAGTATATGGATGCAAAAGAAAGATAAAGACATGTATCTATGTCTCCATCCTCAGCTTTCTCCTTCCTTACCCAGTGTCTTGTGCTCTCATTGGCTTTAGCTGCAGTCACAGCACTTTTCACACTACCAGATTTAGAGTCGCCGACAGGTACAGATATTAAACCTGCTAGATACTCGATATCACTTGGCGAATGTGGCTTTCAGCTTTTCACACATAGCGACAGAGCCAGCGACTGAGCCGGGGATAAGCGAATACTGATTTTCCTCAAATCTGATGTTTTAGTCTGTGATTTTTTAAAGGTAACTGGTTGGTAACTGAAAATTCAGGCCTGAAGTCGTTTAGCGTGTCTCCAACTGTAGAAAGGATCCAATAGATTTAACCCTTGTGTGGTGTTCGGGTCTGTGGGACCCGTTTTCATTTTTCATCAAATGATACTAAAAAAATGTTTTTTTTTTAACTCAAACTCATTGGCATTGGCTCATTTTTTGTGAAAAACATATATCAAAACACATTTTCGATAAACACACACTGTACACCCCCACCCCCCCAGTATGTTTGGCCAAGGGCTAATAAACATTGCTTCATTTGTAAATTTGAAACTAAACAAATTTTCTACTCATATCTTGAGTTAAATTCATTTTCTTTTACATTTTATTTAAAAAACTAATAAAAAAAGAGTAGCACTTTTTGAAAGAAATGTAACATAAGAAAGGTAAAGGGCAAATATTAACCATGTAAGCTGTTTATATTGCTTGCAATTTAGGTGAAGCAAGCATGTGTAAAGCATTTTAATGTAAAATTGCTTAATTTTGCTGAATTAAATACAAGTAACAAAGTAAACGAGTAACAAAAATATGAACAGCACACAAGGGTTAAAGGCTATGCCTGGATAGGTTACAAAAGTGGCCACTTTGTTTTCTTTTGGTAGATTTAAAATTATGTCACACTGGCAATTCAGGGGAAAGTGGAAGTACTTGTTAAAGCTTGAAACAGGCAACAGGCATGTAACAGAAAAACAGCCAGCTTGTCTGTTTCCATGACTGCAGTACACTCTATGTGTTCTGTTGTCTATACCTGGCAACCGCCAATTGTGGAAATGGGAAGATAATAAGAAAATACTGGCTGAAGCTTTGCTGACAAAGAGTTGTCGGTTCTTAAGCTCAGCATGTGTCCTTAATATCTAATGTTACATCCTGATCATGTTATGAGTTACAACTGAAAAAATATAATGGTTAATTCTACTTTAACCCTCCTGTTATGTTTATTTGTCAGAACCAGAAGTGGTGTTCCCGGGTCATATTGACCCGTCGCATGTTTAAGATATCTGAAAAAAATCCTAACAAGCAAGCAGTGTAAATATATATTATTATATAACTCCATTGCTCCATAATTAGTATCAGTACAATTAATAGTTAGTGCAATGGTGTTTTATAACCTCAAACAGGTAATGGTTTAATTTTTTTTTTTATATAAAAAAATACACGTTCAATATTTTTTTAATGTTTCCCTACTTTATTACTTTTGAAACACCAACATATAAAACAGTAGTTTTACATAACATTGAAACATAACTTTGCAATTTAGTTTTAGTTTTGGTAGGGGATGGTTGCAAATATTTAGATTGTCACAAGGTTGTCACAAAGCAGCTTTACAGGAAAAACAGAGATGCCAATTTGTATGGTGACACAGTGGCAAGGAAAAACTCCCTTTAAGAGGAAGAAACCTTGGAAGGAACCAAGACTCAGTCAGAGGAACCCATCCTACTTGGGTTGACCTGCTCAGTACAATCAAATAACCAAATAAAATAGCAGATAAAATAATAATTAATTAAGGCAAGCAGGAGAAGTTTTATACTGAAAAAATACTTTTGACTATTTTTTTTTTTCTTTAAACTTGGGTCAATTTGACCCGTAACATAGCAGGAGGGTTAATAAATGACCATTAATAGGAACAGGTAGACCTCAACTAGACTTTAACTGTTCCAATTAACTCCTAATAAACATCTAATCAGATTGCAAGAAAGACAAATCAACAATTTTACTTGAAAAGACCATCAGGAAAATGTCTCCTAACTCCTGAGTGGGAGCATTACCTTCACAAATTTGAAGACTTTTACACAACAAACAACAAATGAATGTTTTCTACGTGTATTTAAATACTAAAGGTTTACTGAGTTCAGTTGTATAATACATTACAGCTGCTGATTAAACGAGGCTGTTTAGAGGTCCAGGATGTCACTACAGGAGATTTATGTGCATGCACCAAACAAAGGAGATGCTGTTGAAGACACTGCCCTTTAACGGAAAAGAATAGCTTGAGGTGTGCAAATGTTAATGATGTCATGACTGTCAGCCTGACTCACTCACACCCACACATATATACATACACACACACACACACACACACACACACACACACACACACACACACACACACACAAACACACTGTATGACTGCAGTTCCAGTAGATCTGCAAGATATTATCACAATAATGTTGCTCTCAATTTTAATTTCCTCTTACTTCCTCTCTTTATGTCTTGTTTGCATATATTTATATATGATTTAAGTTTAATTTTAAGGTTTACTCTGCATGGTAGAGTGCAGTAGGACATATATGTGTTATATTTTCTAAATTAAGTCACAGAAGTGTGTCATCAGATATAAAGGAAACACTTAGTTTAAACACTGGCCTCTCTTAAAAGCAGAGCTTCAGTACGTATGTTCTTTGCAAACTGATGCAAACTGATTTAGCAGAAACAGCATTATATGCTACCCAACCTATAAAAAGCCTCAGCATCCTTCTGAAAAACTCCACGACCAGCATTTGCTGGCGATGCATCTGTTAGATGGAGACAATGTGGATCCCAGAAGGACTACAAGACAGATGCTGAGCTGGCTAATATTTACTGAGCTGATTTATCTGTTAAATTGAGCTCTATATTATCGTGAGCTGTAAACTCCAGTAAATACAGAATTTGTATTTTCAGGATCACAGACTTACAGTTGACAGAGTTTCACATAAGCTGATTTTTAATGTGGAAACATTAAACATTCTTCTATTAAGATTCATTTTATTCTACATGTTAAATGTAACTTCTTGCCATATTTATATGAGCTGCTTCTATGTTTATCAGAAATGACAGTAGAAAATAATCTGTGGAGCTGAGATATTACTTATCTTTCATCTTTCTTGCAAGATGCAACATAAAACAAGAACCCTATCCTGAGTAATGACAAGAAACAGCCGTTTACACATTATGATTTATTTGTAGCTGTCAGAAACGGAGATATTGAGGACACTGAGCAGGAGACTTATGTAAATGATACAAAGACCTGGAAAAAAATAAAAAACCAAAACACAAAGAGACAACAACTAACAAAGTAATACTGGAAACAGAAAGAATACAATTATAAGCCAACAAGACTACAGAAACAGAAACAGGAAATAGGCAGGAGCTACACACAGTACACTGGGGAAACACAAATAACAAGGCGGACATAAATAATAATAGAAATTGTTTTTTATTCTTATACTAATAGGTCGAAAAAAACTGGACACACTCTTCTCATTTAATATTTGTTTCTTAATTTGTTTTTTCTACATTGTAGATTAACATTAAAGACAAGAAAACTATAAAAGGACTTTGCGATTATGAAGTAAACAAGCCAAAATATGTTTTATACTTCAAGGTAGCATCTTCTGCTTTGATACCAACTTTCCCCACTCTTTGCATTATTCTCTCAGTCGGCTTCATGAAGTAGAACCTGGATTGGTTCTCCAACTGTCTTAAGGGAGTTTTAGAGGTGCTGAGCTCTTCTAAGCTGTTTTTCCTTTACTCTGCAGTTCAACTTGTTCCAAACCACCTCGGTTAAGGTCTGAATCCCAACCAGTATCATGAAATCACATGAAATTAAGTCAGAAATACAGCATGGACAGGGTGCTCGTCCATCACAGGGTACCACACACAGACACATTCTGATATATATATCATATATTAATCATATTTAGCCTATTTCTTCTCCATGTGTGTTTTTTTAGGAGGTGGGAGCAAACCAGAGCATCCAGAGGAAACCCACACAAAGAGAGAGAGACAGAGAGTGACCTAAGCAAACGCAGTACCTGCTGCACCACAGTGCCACCACCCCATCTGTCATGAATAAATGAAATGAAATCTTAACCCAGACCAGTCCACAAGTGAATAACGACAACCCAGCAGCATCCCATAGCCTGGGAATACCTGTCCTGGACCTTCCTAGCTCAGTTACAGTGTAAAAAATATATTTATCAGTCTCAGGTTTTAATGCACCTATTCATCATTCCCTTTAAGAGGCAGGAGCGCTTTGACTTTGGTGGATTGTTATTTTAACAGGGCAGCACTTTTGCGCTTCTCAGCTGAGGAAACTGACCTTCACGTTTACGTTGCAACGGATATTTTATTCTCTATTTTGTTCATTGTTCATGTAAAAGTTGAGTTTGTGCTCTGTTGTGTGTCCATGTGTCCACATTGCCAAAATAGGAATGAATGTCTTACTGCTGACTGTTGTCAAGGTTTAAATCAGTCAGTGGCGCACCTGTGTTTTCCACTGCCAGGATAACAATACACCGCATGTTTACCTGAACACACATCACTTCCAGACCACCACACCCATCACCTCAATAAACTCCTAAAAAATTGTCGCTGTTTAAATGGTGCAGGTCCAAGGCTTGAAAATAGATTGTTAGTAGGGTGTAAGATAGCAGTGAGCATCATGGCACACCTTGCAAGGTGTAAGATTGGGCATTTGGTCTTTCTTTACCTGGGGTGGTCCTGATCATTTTCAGTTTGATCGTGACATTTGATAGTCACGCCTTAAATTCAGTGATTTTTCATCATTTTAGTCATCCAAACTATGGAGAAAAATATATGGAAAAACAAATCAGGGTGTGATTTATTTAGTTTAGATTCTTCAAAGTAGGCAACTCTTGCTCACCTCAGTCAGCTTTATGAGGTAGAACTGAAAGGGTTTTCAGTTAACAGCTGTGCTAATTTTAACAATTACTTGATGCTCTTGCCCTCTTAATGTGTTTGAGAGCATCAGTTGTAAAGTTGTGAAGAGGTAGAGTTGGTATACAGTGAATAGCTCTGTTTGAGTAAAGTTCTAATCCATATTATGGCAAGAACTACTCAACTAAGTAAAGAAAAACATTACTTTAAGAATGTTTTAAGAACTCTGAAAGTGTCCTTAAGTGCAGTCATAAAGACCATCCAAAAACTTAATGATGAAACTGGCTCTCATCAGGACCGCCCAGGAAGGGAAGAGCAAGAATTGGCTCTGTTGCACTGGATGAGTTCATCAGAGCTACCAGCCTCAGGTTTCAGTATTAATTTACAATGTGGGAAGAAATTAAAATAAAAAAAATTAAACTACTCCTTTTAGAGAAGTACTACTAATAGAATAGCACTACCTGAAGCAGATAAACACAAAGCTATTCACACCATTCTTAATGCCATGTTTGGGCTATAAGAGTATCAGAAGTGTTTTCTGGAATGATAGATCCCCATTCTTTCATATTTGAGATGAGTCAAAGAGTTGGGGATAAGGTGGGCTGGTGTTTTATTTGTTTTTTTAATATATTTTGTGCCAGTGAAATAATATATATATTTTTATCTCAGCTCAGCTTATGCCAAGAAATGTTCAGGAATTTGAATATTATCGAATATGTCTATTGGTGATGACATCATACCACTGCCATTGTTTGAGTGGCATTTATGAGTCAGTCCTGAAGGGCATGAACACATGCTGGCGCCCTCTGTCTGCTTCTCTTTTCAGCGTAACAGCATTATGCTCCTACAGTCTAGCCCAGTACAGAACTTTCATTGGATTACCTAAAGCACAATGAGATTCTTAATCATCATAAACTTTCAGCTTTCAATAAATACCTGGCTGGAAAAAGGGGGAGCTGAAAAGAGAGCGAGAGAGAAGGAGAGAGGATATGAGCAGTGTGTGTGTGTGTGAGATGCAGAAATACAGCACTAAGAAGAAAAGGCATATATGCTGTACGTATTAACAAGTAGCAAAGTAATAATAGTACTAAAAACAATGTATTTATTAAAAAATGACATTATGTAGTAGAAACATACTTCATGGACAAAATATTTTACGGTTTCATTAAAAAGATTTTTTCCTGTTTCTGTTGGAGTAACTGTCTCTACTTTCTAGGAAATGCTTTCTAATATTTTTAGGGCCTTGCCCTGAGGATTTGATTGCATACAGCAACAAACATGTTAGAGATGTGAGGATGATGAATGACACACACACACACACATCATGGATTTTTAATGCACATTCAGTTTGCAGTTTCCATTGTTTAAACTGTGGACATTATGGAAGACAAAGAAAACCCTCAGGTCAGCAAAGCAAAAAAAACCCTTATGTTTGTCTAATACAGGAGTGGGTGTGCAATATTCAATGTACCATTCATATTCAATAATCAGATCTGTATGGATGAGTCACTAAAAGGAAACCCTACATTTGAGCTTATAAGAAAAACAGTGCCTGAAGTATTAAAAGTGTGGATTGTGGACTGAGGAAGGGAGATGTGTGCGTGTAAAACATAATGCAGTAAGGAAAAAATTATGAGAGTTAAAGTATCAGTAAGTTCCCTTCTGAGCTAAAACACAATTTTCAGCTAAAATGGATCAGTACCTACAATGACTTTTTCACAAAAAATTTCTTTTTAAATCCCCACCTTTTCTATGTAGAAAAGCACGGCAAACATTGTTTGCAACATTACTTGTTTATGAATGTACAAATGTATTGTCCTCAGTTTCCATACAATTTCTCTGACTTTCTATCTATGACACTCTGCCCCACCTACATAAGTAACCTCAGACCAATCAAAACAATTGTTACTATTGTTACTAAAGTTGTGTTGTAGCAACAATGCAAAATCAAGTATTGTAATTGGCTGTTAAATCATAAAGAGCTATGATGCAACAATCTTATCTGGCCTATTTATTTTATGTATTTTTGTTTTATCCCATTTTTTTTTCTGCCAATTTGGCTATCCAATTGGGAGAAGAGTGAGCAAATGCCTCCTCCGGCTCGTAAAGGTAGTCACCCCTTTTTTCGAGCTGTTGCTACTGCATCATTGCCTGAGCGGCTAGCGTGCTTGGAGGAAAGCGCAGCGACTCGGTTCCAATACATCCGCTCACAGGCGCCTTTAAGCATGATGGGCAGAGAGAACCATCTATCCACTCCCACTGGGTGCAGGCAGCAGATGGCAAGCTACATGAACGGGATTCGAACCTAATTTAGGCTAATAACTAATATAAATATCATCAAATGATGTATAATTATCACTTGATGAAAACACAGTTATAAATATTATAAATATTTACTTTGTAAAATGTGCTTACTTTTTTACTTCAAAAATGAACAACATAAGATTTCTGGCAGGGTACCAAATTTTGTACATACATGTTTCTATGAAATAGCACATTATAATTTAGCTTGCTGTAACAGCTGCACATTACAGCTGTTTATTTAAAAACTTAATGCAAATTCCCTTTTTGTAACAAGGGATTAATTGCGTTTAAAAAACAGTTGAAAAGTATTTTGGTGAAATAACATTTATGAAGTGCTCTGTCCAGGCACTATTAGTCCACCTTAATGTCAAAAGGTTCATACATCCAACACAAAATATCCACATGCAGAAAAACACTTTTCTACACTGGAAGAAAAGTTCGAAGTCACATGAAATCACATGATTACACATGATTTACACTAATTTACAATAACAACTGCACTATTACATAATGATCCGGATTGCTTCAATGTAAGTAGGTATTGGTATCAGTATCAACAAGTACAAAATTACACATACACATTTTACTTGTATTCGGTTGGAAAAAACTGTGTCTATGCATCCCCTATTTTCAACTCTACTGTGCCTGATGACCTCCTATGACCTTCTGAACTTCTTCTTGGACAGCTACTATATTATTTGCAGCCAAATATAGCAGTGAACTGCTCAACCAAATAAAGAATATATTTTACAACCTCCTTTTGTTCAAAGGCGTACCCGTAAAAGCTGTGTTTGTAAAGTGTTGAGAGCATATTGTTTTGTTTGCACAGACAGCTATATGTCATCTAAATCAACTACTGACCCATTTTTATTGCGCTGACTGAAAGCGCACGCTCAGGTAGCGTCCTCCGTCGCCTTCCAAATATTGCTTTCCACAAAAACAGGATATTACCTTCAGATTCTTCCAAAAATTAGTAGAGTGTGTAATTCATTTGTGTACACACGTCTGCTGGTGGCAATCAGGAAAGCAATAAAAAGGCTTTATTAAAAAGCTGCATCTCGTAATATTGTGTACACGAAAAGTGAATTCAGTAGTAAGCTATGTTTGTCCTTTTATTATTGAATTCTGAATTAAAATGTAGAGTAGTATGCTGTGCGTTCACCTGGAACACAATATATTCATGCAGTACTTCAAAGGAGGAAGCTTTGTTTAAGTGGCAGAAGCAATCCATGCAAAAGCCCCCCCCCCCTCTAACACACACACACACACACACACACATACATACAAAATATTGCACCTGTCAATGATTATAAAAAAAACTGTTTGCAGTGACATGGAGTGACATTACGAGATCATAACATTTTAATATGAGTGAGATTTGTTATGCCTTTACACACACACACACACACACACACACACACATATATATGGTGCTGTATAAAGTAATAAATCAACACTGAAGCCAGCCCAGGAGACACCCAGCAAGAAAGAGAGAGGATATATGCTACTATAATTTTTTTATCAAAATTAAACTATTCATGCCTATAAATCTCTGTCTCTGTAGGTTTTATAACACCTCAACTATGAGGCATACTTTGCTTGGCATACTTTAGCAGTTAATTATCAAAAAATTTAATCCTGTGTTGGAGCGACTAATTTAAACCTTATAACATAAAAGTTACATGTTAATAACACTATAGTGACATGTTAATCACATATTATTAACATGTTTACACATCCCTACAGAGGCCATGATCATGATTTTGATTTTGAATATAACATTCATGACTTCCAAAAACAAATAGCTTTAAATTAAGCACAGTCAAAGTACACATGCATTGTTATTTTAATTCTATTTGCTTTAAAGTAACATTATGTATGTGTTTTTATGTCCAAACAACAACTTTAAAATCATTGTGATCTTCCACTGACATGTAATAGTGGGAATAGTGCTGCTGCATTGCTACTCCAGGGTCATCACACTTCTAACTGCACTATGTATCTTTGGTGAAGCAGGCAGAAAAAATATTATGAAGGATTTTTTTTGTGCATCTCAGCAGCAGGAAAGTTCTGGATAGATAAACAGATAGATAGATCTCTGCAGCACTCCATAATTCAGGTCTTTATAATAGAATGAAACGCTTTAAAAAAATTAATCCATTTTAATATAGTCCAGTATATAATATTTTGTGCAGTCTATATTTGTCATTGCACATCACCTAATTCTATCCCTACAGTGGAAGCAACATCATGGTTTGAGAGTGCATCTCAGCAGAAGGGACATCCCTAAATAGTGCTCTAAGCCTCTGAATATTCTTGAGTAAGCCAGCCAAATCCAAGGCTTAAAGCACAAATGCACAAATCGTTGCTGTCCAATAAAAAAACAAGTATCTCCAAAACTGAAATTTTCAGGAAAGAGAAAAAAACCTTCAAAACTTTCAATGGAAGTCCATGTAAAAAGAGTTCTTTTTGCTTGTGTGTTCGAATCATTAGGGAAATGATGTTGAAAATCTAATCACAAGCATCACAGGAGTCGTATTTAAAAGACTATGTGGTTTGGCAATCAATTTTAATGGTTTCAGATAGAACACATGTCAATAAAAGGTGTGAAAGGGTCAAAGATGTCAGTTCACAGATGCTTACCATACAGTCTGAGGGAGTTTAAGAGAATATGCCATTAACAATTGCGATAATGTGCTTAAATGTCTGGACAAGTTTTTTTTTTTTTTATTTCTAATTAAATTTCACAGCACATTAAAGTCTGTCTATGTCTAAATTTCTCATTGAAACCTGCACATGTTAAGTTAACAAAAGTTCTGCAAGATTTTTTTTTTTTTGTTTCATTTTTAGCAGAAATAATAACTGACATTCGGTTGCTGTACATTAGGTGTAAAGCTTTACTGCTATCCAGTGCAAAGTAGCGAACATATAACATAAATGTAACAATGTGCAGATATAAAACAATAAGGTGCATAACTGAAAAAGTGCATAATTAGAATTTAAAAGAGGAAATAAATGCAAAATGCAAACATATATTCGAAGTAAATAATGTGCATTTTGTGTGGGATAATTTTATTTTATTTAAGAGTATTTTCCCAAAAATCTTGTGGATCATCAATATATTTTTTGGCAAAATTGAGACAGTGGTTTTCTCAGCAGTGGTTTTCGTCTTGGCACTCTGCCTTACAGTCACAATTCACACCAATCTGATATGAAGTGTAGTCGAACAGTTATTAAATAATAATGTAAACAGTATGATGGTTAGTTATTGGTATTTTTGGGAGCTGTAATATATATGTGTGTGTGTGTGTGTGTGTGTGTGTGTGTGTGTATTGCTCTTTGTGTTTTTGTGGGTGAGATTTCATCATGACGACGCAGGAGCTTCTTTTCTTCATTTTAGAGAGAAGAGCAGTCAGCAAGGTAAGCTCAAAACAAACACGCCGGTCTCCTCCCACAGCTGAAGATGTCATCATGACGTCAACAAGTCATGAGACATGAGCAAAAACAGCCTGCAAATTCACAGCCCGACCCTTTAAAACTATCCTGTATTCCGCAGGACATTGTGCTTCCACTGCAGTAAAAGAATGTTTGCTTAGTTTGTTCATGATGACCTACTCATATCGCAAAGTAATAGAGTAAAAAAAAATAGAATTTAAATCATTAAACAACAGTGTGTTCTGTATATTCACAGAAAAATAGAGATAAAAATAGAGAGATATTGACATAAACATACACTACATTTTGAATATAACAATTATGATTTCCAAAACCGAATATTTTTGAACAAAGCTAATTCTGTTTGCATTAAAGTAATGCAGTGAGTATTATGTAGACTGCTAAAATAACAACTTTAAAATCATTGTAACAGGTAGAATAGTGTTGCTGTCCTTGCTACTTGAGGGTCATTACACTGCTAACTGCGATATGTATCTCTGGTGAAGCAGGCAGAAAAATACTTGTAGAATTGTGGAACACTCAGTTACTTAAGTCATATTCTGTGTATAATCATGTCCATATGATTTTTCCACTTTCAGATGCCGGTTCTGCATCACTCTAAAATCCACAAATGCATGTGTAAACAGTTTTTCCACAAAAATTAAAAAAAAAAAGCTGTGAGAGCAAAAACATACACTGTTGTTTCCATCATTGATTTTTTGTGAACTTTGCTTAATTAAACTAATAAATACATCTCAATATTTTGTTTTTGGGTGTGTATGTTGGGAATTTTGCAGAAACATTGCATATAACTTAAGTTTACATTACAGTGAAGGTTAGGGTTAATTTAAGGGTTTGGTTTAGGTTATGGCTAGGTTCATTTAGATTACGGTGAAGGTAAGGGTTAATTTAAGGGTTTGGTTTAGGTTATGGCTAGGTTAAATTTAGATTGCAGTAAGGGTTAGGGTTAAGATAAGGGTTTGGTTTTTGTTATGGTTAGGTTAAGTTTAGGTTATTGTTATGGTTATGTTATGGATAGGTTAGGTTTAAGTCATGGTTAAGTTTAGGTTTAGATTTAAGTGAAAAGGTTCAGGTGATAAAATTACACTAATAGCAGATTTTTGCTTGTCCGGGTTGCATCTCTGAAAGAATCCTAAAATAGACATATTTTTTCCATCTCTGGACACTTATATAAGTGCTTAGATATATTTATTAATGCATTGATAGACCAATGCTCCAAAAGATAAACTGTCTCATATGTATGTTAAATAGCTAAATCAGTAACATACAATTAATCGTCCAACTATTATAATGTAAACTCAGGTCACACGCTCTCAGCAGGTTTAATTTACAGCTTCTTGTAGAGGGTGGAAGTGAATGTAATTATAATAGCTGAATTAAGGTAATTTTAGTGTGAAGAGCTAAAGAAAGAAACTATCAGATCAGGGCATAACATGTTATCACGAGAGAGATTCATATTTGGTCCCTTCTTGAACTGCAGATAGGTGTTGATAGTGTGAGTGATGCAGAAGCCGCTGGTGATGATTGTGGAGATGCTAATCATCTAATATTGTGAAGCTTATGTGCAAAAAGACTTTTTTTTTTTGTTGTTGTCATCACTTTTTCCCCTGTCTTCTAGCCCTGTTATTTAGGGTCTATCTGACTCACACACTGTGAACAACCTGCCAGGAGAGGCTGGGACATCTGAGACTCTTTTAATGAAACTCACCATCACACACACACACACACACACACACATAGACACACAAACACACACACACATAAACAAATGCATGAGGCCTGAACCGATTTCTAATCCTTGAGCCTTAATTCTCTTTCTGTGTTCTCTCAGGACATCACTTCAGGCATTCACACACAAACACACACACACACAGTATACTTCCCTCTATATTTAGAGTGTTAATTAACTCGATTCCTCCCTCCGCTGGGACTTCCTGCTGCTCACTCTGTTTGTCACTTCCAGGCTCCCTTACTTTCAATCAAGTTGTTTCTCTCTGTCTCTCTCAGACGCTCTGTCAGCCCGCCTCTCTCTCTCCCCCAGTCTCATCCCCTGTTTTGTCACTGTCTGAATGCGTGTGTGTGTGTGTGTGTGTGTGTGTGTCTTTAAATGATCTCTAATGTGGAATTAATCAACATTCTGAGCTGATCTCTGCACTTTTACACTCTTGCTTGGGGAGAGTTTGATGAGTGGTTGCTAGGCGATAGTGTCATCACCATCTGTTGACTTCTTGGTACATGGTGAACCCCACCTCTGTGGTGTTAGTGTGTGTGTGTGGGTGTGTGTGTGTGTGTGTGTGTTAGTGGGTGTGTGTGTGTGCTTGGTTAATTTGTGTTCTCTTCCTTTAGAACAACTAAATAAGACAAATAAGTAAAAGCAACATACAAAAAACACACAAACATAGTAGAACTCAACTTTCTAAATCTACGTTTATTTGTTTAAATAAAAGACTTCATATTTTATTGTTTTGGTACAATAAGTGTATGCTTCAATTTAATCTATGATTTTTGCTATAACCCTGACATTCTTCCAGAAAATTAAAGCAATTACAAGTTTTGTTATACACATGTTTATTTTATTTGTGTGTATTGGAACAGCACAAGAAGCTGAGAAAAAAAAGGCATTTTTCTTTACATAATTTAACAAAAAAAATCCAAAAATGGCTTAACAGCTAATTTCCGTTAATAAAATGTTTGCAACAATCCAGGACAATCCAGATGATGGATGAACTGCTCCTGCAGGCTCAGGGTGCATCAGTGTCAGCGCGAAATGTCAACATTTGAATGAAACGTTTTATATATATATATATATATATATATATATATATATATATAGAGAGAGATTTTTAGATCTATATATCATCAGTGTAAATCTATGCACTGACATGTTAAAAGTTAGGACAGGACAGAAACTGTTGCTGTATCCCATGTGCTATTTTAGGAGGACACCACTGGTCATGATAATTTCTACCCACTGCACTGTCCACTGTGGATGGTAGTGTTTCTATGATGTATTTTTGGTACACACATGACACTCTGGATTGAGGAATGTTAAATGTCTGCACAACTTCAGAAATAAAATACCCCATCCATCTGGCACCCACTCTTTACACGTCATTGTTCCACATCAAACTCACCCAACCATGCATTTACGGGCCTTGCTTTGTGCACTAAAACCAAATTACATACTTGAATTCAGTGATTAAGGGCGTTTTCACACCTGTAGTTCTTTTCTCTGGTCCGAATCAGTTAATGAGTTTGTTTACTTGGAGCGCTTTCTCGCTCTATTCGGTCTGGTTTTACATAGGCATAAATGTAAACGCACCAAAATGCGCATCACTAAACCACGTGAGCAGCCTGTGTCCTCTGATTGGTCAGAGCTGTCTGACACGGGAGTACGTTAAATATAAATATATACGAAAAAACTAAATACAGCGAGAAGATTTTGTGTTCCAGCGCAAATATCTGTGCTTTAACACTGAACGCTGAAACGCTGCACTTTCAAACACAGTGTTTCTACGTGCAGCGCAGATTTATACATAATAAACAGTCACGCGGCTGTGAGCAGTGAATGCAGCGCAGACGGCGCGTGCATGGACACTGCGTTTGTTCTTAGCTGTGGTAATTAGCGTTATCTGCCTAATATATCAGTTTAAACTGTGCTTGCTTTATCAGCAGTTTAGCTCAAATAAATGGCTTATATTTAATAGCTGGATCCGATCGAGACCGGATCACATTCTCACCACAAGCGAACCTCTCCAGAGTTTGATTGGTACCGGACCGAGACCACCTCCTCTAGCTGGTCTCGGTCCAGTTCTTTTGATCCGCACCCGAGTGCGATTACTGTTTTCACACCTGCTCAATCGAACCGCACTAAAGTTACAAACGGACCAGAGTTCGTTTTAACCGGACCAAATAGTGCTGGTGTGAAAACGCCCTAAGAGGTGTGTCCCTATACTTTTATTTTTTAATGTTTAGCATTTTAGCTTCAGTTTCTCATTAGGTTGACTAGGATTGTCGTCATCTTTCAGTAAAGCATGTCCAACTTTGAAACAATGTCAACACAATCCATTCATAAACAGAGCAGAAACACATCAATCATTAGTAACAGTAAAACACAGACTGTAACGGACGTGTGTTGTAGGTTCAGTAATTAAACGACTGCATATGACAGCTCATTCCTAACTGATATAAAACTCTTTCAGAGTCAGTGTGAGGAAGAGAGAAAGAGCGAGGGCGGGGGTGGAGAGAATATGTGTGGGTGGAAAAGAGACAGGGACAGAGGGAGAGAGAGAGGACAAGTGGGTGGTGGCAGAAGAGGAAGAAAGTAAAATAGATGGCAGAGAAGGAATCAGGCTAGGTTAGAATTCTGATATTAAATATGAGTCGATGGGTTTTTTTTTTGGGTTAAAGGATTTTAGTTTTTGTTAAAGGATCAAAGATATGGTATTAAAGAACAGCTGCAAAAACATACAGTTTGCCTCAGATAATCATCTAAAATATTATCGATGTAGAAGTTTTTAGGGGGCTTTTAATAAGTAGCACAAAATAATGCATTATAACCCACTTACTTTGGAAGCCAATCGAAAGAAATCTACACTGTAAGCCCAGATAAGTTGAATTGACTTTAAAATTTTGAAGAAACCAGTTGCCTTAAAAAAGTTAAGTAATGGGGAATGAAAACTTGAGTTAGCATAAATTAAAACATCAAGTTTTTACAACTAAAGGGGAACTTGATTTATTTCGAAGGTAGCCCAGGGGAATCACTACACACCCAGTATGCAAATAGATTGTGACAAAAGCCAATAGAAAAAAGGCTGCCAATAGCAACAGACTAAACTCAGTTATTATAAGTTGGTTCAACTCAAAGATCTCAGTTTGAATGTATATGTTCAACTAACTCAAAATGGTTGAGTATTGTTTAGAAATTTCCAATTTTATGTAAAACAGACTTAAATCATTTGAGTTTAAACAACGTATGGGTTTACAGTATACAACAAGTTTTTAATTTTACATTTAAAAAAATCTAAGCAAGCATAATGAGAATGAGACACTTTTTCTTATTCTTTTATAAGCATGACAATGTTTTTAAAGTAGTGATGCTGGTGCAAAAACATTCCAATGTAGAGACCTGTCACGCCTGGCGCTGAAAGTGCTTCTGTCCCACACTCAGCCCTGCCTGCGATCCACAGCCTCCAGAATATATTGCCCAGGATGCACCACACACCGACATCACACCCAATCCCAATCACATGACACAGCACATGACACTTTGAGGAAGCAGATCACCTGAGTACTAGACATATGGTTTTAGCCCTATATAAGGGGCTCATTTGCTCTCAGTCACTGACTGTTCTACCCTCATACAAAGTGTTATCTTATTACTTGTCTTGTTTTGACCTTGTTTTGTTGCCTTGCCACCCTGGTATGATATCAGTTTGTTACTGCTCTTTGCCATTGTTGACCCTTTTCTGTTTTGACCATCCCTTTGCCTGATACGTTTATTAATACAGTACATTATTATCTGCATCTGCCCAACCATGACTGCATCATTAACAAAGATAATACAGTATTACTTTATAAATCATTTAGTAGTAATATGACATTTTGGTTATTTTCAAGGCTGTAGACATATTTTATTGTTTTTAACATCGAGAATAGGTCTGTTGTGATAATATTGTTCTCTTGTTTTGTATTTTTTGAAAATGTATTGTCAGAGAAATATTTGCGATTAACCATATTATTGTCAATATAGTACCATTTTATGCCACTGAATAATGATTATAGAATAGCTAGAATAATGAAATTATACACTTTAAAAAAGCTGACACATTCATTATGAATATTCAGACATTTACCTAGAAAAAAGGCAATCTATTTTTCAATAAATTAGGAACAAAATAAAAGCAATGTTTTCAAACAAAGTTGACATATCAGCTCACTTATGTAAAATACACTTTCCTTTAAATATGATTGTGGCCATTCCCAAATATATTGTACGACAAGTCAATAAAATAATTTTTGGTACAGGCTTAACTGTGGTTGTCCTGTGGTGAATTATCACTACTCTAACTGTAGGGCAGTGTTGGCTACAGGTAAATTAAAGAAGATTCTTGTGTTCGTATTGCGAAATAAACTGTTCATTTGACAGTATTTGAGTATGTATGCCTGAATATTTATCTTGTTTTTGTACCTCATAATTTCTTTTTGCATTATCTGTGTTCCCAAAGTCAAATAATTGACATCTGTATTATTACATTAAATAGATTTTTCTGCTTTTGTATTATGATTTTGGTAAATCTAAATATATGAATACATCACAGCCAGGCTAAAGTTTTAAACAAGTTTAAAATGTTCCCCACGTAAACATTGAATGAATGACTTTTCCATGGACTTAATGGGCGAGACCTGCTGTATTAGAAGGAAAACTTGGCGACAACCTTGTTCCTTACTATTATTGGTTAAAATGCACCTTATAATCTTATGCACCTTTTTTATGAAAATAGACCAAAAAATACACCAGAAAATAGATGTTCGTTGACAGCGTGCCTTGGTGTAATAATATGGTGCGCCTTATTGTCCGTAAAATATTGTAATTCCATTTTATGGTCATATGTATTTTAATGTTTATGTTTTTAGGTTGTTTAGCTGATCTGTTTTTAAATAAAACAGCACTGTATTGAATTCATTGTGTTTGCACCGATTTATCAGACCTTTTATTGAGTATTTCAGAAAGTCCCTTAATCAGATGCAGTTTACTCTACCAAAGGAGCCCTCAGCCTTAGGCTGTTCATAAAAGACTGGTGCTGGAAACAATAGGTATCCTTACAGAAGTGTGCATGTTCCTTATGTAAGAGTCTAATAAAATACAGATATTTAGCAATAGTTCTTTCATCCTTGAAGGCGCGTAATGCTTGCTGGTACACAAAATCAAGTGGCTTTAAGCAGAACACCATAAGGTCACACTCATTATAAGCGTTCACAGCTGAATCAGATAAAAAGTACTTGATGACAAAGCATGTACAGTGCATTTATTTTTACCTACAGTGTTCTATTCAGTTAAAAACATGAGAACACACACAGATGGTTTGCCTGTAGCTGATGTGGCCTGGGAAGAAAAGCAGTTCTGGAAAAATAGAGATACTGTGTATTACAGTATAAAAATGCAGGTAAAATAAAATGCTTCCTTAAATTAAGCATCATTCATTTTACTTCAGAAAACTCAATAGATACATTGAGAAATGAATGATAACAGTGAACATCAATTCAAAACAAAATCACTCTAAATAAATAAGCAGTATTAAATGCAAGTGAATGTGTGAAATGGCTACAAGAGTCTAATTTCAAAACACTGGATAGAGTTTTCTCCCCCACTCACACTTACCCAGATGCAAAGCTCACACAGGTTGCCAGATTGGCACACAGATGCAAATGACAGCGAGTCTTACTCTGTAGCTAATCAGTGAATACATATGGTTCAATATCCAAAATGTACGTATCTACTTAGCTAGTGCTGGTGGTAAATTACCCAGCTATGCATAGCAACCTTACTGAAACTTAGTGATTACCTGTTTACCAGAAAAATAGGCAGCTTTTTTGTTTATGTGCTGCTGTCTATACCTGGCAACCTGGGGTTTGGGAATTGGGCTTGGGGGAATGGCCAATTAGGCAGATTCAGAGGCCACATCCCACACAAATTACTGTGACGTACCACACAGTTCAAATAAGAACATACTGTCAGCTGAAGCTCTGCTGTCAAGGGTAGCCAGTGCTTAAACTCAGTATGTTTCCTTAATATCTGATGATACATCCCGATTATGTTATGAGTTACCACAGAAAATACAGTTCTTAATGGTCCTTTAAACCTAAAAAGGTTAACAATTATGTTTTTCAAGCCTTAAAATGTAAATCCTGTCAACAGTCTACTCCTAATTCACTTTAACCCTCATATTTTTCCATTCGTTACTTTTAAAATGCTACTTGCGTTGAATTTGAAGGCTTTGCTCTGCAGCACATTTACTGTACAGTCTGCTTAATGGCCTTCCATTAAAATGTCATCAGTGTTTCTGGCTGCTTTGGTCTCATTTACTGTTTGAGGTCCTAGGATGCAATTAAAACTCACTCAATGAAGCAACACCATCCTCCCTGAGGACCCTGAGCCGCTCCGGCAGGATGCTCATTACAGTACTTCAGTCTTTTTCTCTCTCTTTCTTTCACACACCACACACATTATGTAATGGTGGGGGTTAGAGAATGAGGCGGTTGCAGAGGGACTCAACAAGTATCAGCAAACTGGGGGAGGGTATCTTTAACAGCTTCTGGAAGAAAATCTCTCATTAGGTACCTGTGTTAATTTCCTTAACGAAAACTATGACAAAAATCACAATTTTCATTGACGAAAATGTGGTAAGTTAATAAAAATGAACACAAGAGAAATATGGAAACTACAAAATTTACAACTCCTTTCATCAACAATTAAATGAAATGACTAACAAGTGTGAAAATAATTTTATTACTGGCCAATAATAGAAACATAACTGCTCCACACGGTCCACAAAACCCAGGGCACCCTGGAAATCTGTGAGTTCTGGAAAAGTCTGTAGAGTCTAACATCTAACAGCAGCAGGGGGTGCTAATACAATAATTTGTCCAATTGTCAAGCATAATTTCCATAGGCCAACAAAGAAGAGTGAGTTGATTGTTGATTTCGGCAAAAAAACTTGAAAACTTGAGAATGGTGGGTCAAAAAAGCTAAAAGAAAATAAAGACAAAATGTAAAAAGATCACAAAACCTTTTGGCTGCAGTCAAACAACTTTTACACACAAGGGAGCTAAAGCTCTTTCTTTAATCTTTACATTTGAGGAGGGGAAATTATTATTTATCTTCATCTTCTCTTTAGTATTTATGTGGTGGACTATGTGGAATGTAGCCAACATACAGACTGCAGGCTTGTTTGATGGTTGATTTTTATAAAGGTTGATTGGTATTAATAATTAATCACAAGTGTTGCATTTTAAAATGTATTAATAGACTAGTTTTAGATTTGTCAGGCTAAATATATAAGCTAACAAAAAAAATCAGCATAATATTTAAACTATACAATGTGTCAAGAAGGCTAATTCTTACACAGAATAGACAGGATATTGTGTGATGTGATCTAGGTTAAAACCTCCACATGATGAAATTTGACCTTTTTTGAGATTTTGTTAACACCTGAAAACCGGTTTCAAACTATTTTAAAATCAGTTTTCAGTATTCTTGTTTGTATCAAATACTGTGATTAACTAAAGTTATCTCTTAAAAAAATAAATAATAGTATTATATTAAAATACTAAAATTGTAATATAAAATATAATTTTATATTTTTATATTAACTCCATTTTATATTATGTAAACTATATTATAATAGGAACATTTTTAAAACAAGTTTAGAGGCTGGCATTCAAAATAAGCATATTTTGGTAAGATACTTTCAGATATGCCAGACATAATGTTACAGAATAAAAAAATGAATAAAAAATTTATTTGTAGAAAACGTCCAGGTCCAGTTTTTTGGTTCCAGTCTGTCCTTGCCTGTGCCCCGCACAAACACATTTAGGTAAAAAAGGTAAGCTAATGTTATGTTAATGTTTTTGGAGGTTATGTAGCTTTGTTAGCTATCTAGCTTGCTAACAAAGCTAACTAGCTAATTTGTTAGTCTGTCTAAAAGGGAAATGTACAATCTGTAATCCTTAGCTAAAATGTTTAGGATATATTGGTCACAAAAGCCTCTTTAACTCGAGCCATGAGACACAATTTATACAGCCTTCACTGCATTTTACATTTTATTAACATACGGGTTAGTCGTGTTAATTTACTTTACGTGTAGCTAAGTTAATGCTAACTCAATGAACGAGTAACAGATTACTAAAAACACACAGGAGAACAAACACTTTCCGTCTTTTCCTAACCCTCACTGTTTCTGGCATAAAGCTCTGAAGGTAAATTTCTGTTAATACAGTGTTTGCTGGGGTTTTAAAGAGTTTAATAGTTGGAGGATTGTGTTGGATATTTTAGTAAGTACAGATAATTGTAGCTATGTAGATACACATAAACAGAGATGTAAAGTACACCCACAGCTAACCAGTTCAGACACCAGCTAAACACTTCTGCTGCTTGACTGCATTAGTTTTAGAAATATAATTGTTAGTTAATGCAATTTTAGGCAACTGAAAGCCAGTAATGCCAGTATAAATCTGTACTACAGTGGCAATGTATAATTTTAGAATCTGGGCTATATCTTTATAGCTCAGTTACTGTAAAATATTTTAATGTTACCATAATTTAAATGTAACTTGTTTAATTAATGTAACTTGTTAAATGGAACATGTTTTACTTTAATAAACATTAGCAGTAAATAATCTCAAAATACTAACACAAATCTAAAATTGTAAATCATAAAAATACATAATGCATACTTTTTTGACTAAAATTTATTTGATTAAAACTAGACTAAACTGTTGTTTGTTTTTGTCGACTAAAACTAGACTAAAAGTAATAAAAATCAAATGACTAAAATGTGACAGGAATATTATACATTTAATATTTAATCAAAAAGAGAAAGACTAAAAATAAATCCAGATAAAAATACCTGCATCTGTTTGAAATAGCAGATGTATTGTGTAGCTAAAATAAGGATGATGTATTACAGACAGATCATCTATCATCTTTAATGTTTATGTTGTGTATTAATATCTCATTTATTCAGCTGTCTTGGCAGCAGCTCAATGTATAAAATACGTTATTTAAAAGCCTGTTTTTATCTGGCTACACAAACTAATGTATTCAGCTTTCTCCAGTGGTTATTTTAGTTAAAAAGGACAGCGTGTCACAGCATGAAAGTGGCAATGATGTGACGCAAGCATGTCAACATGAATAAACATCTCATAGAAAACTCAGAATATCCACATTTTGGGGAAATCATAGAATAAAGATACTTTTTCAAGAGAAAAGTTAGGCTTTATCTATCTACATATATATTTTAGCTACATTTAAATTTGATGAATATACAATGTAATAGTTGATATCAAATTATGTTTTATATTCATATAATTTTGGTTTTATTTTTAGGTTTTATTTTATTAAGACAGTGTTGAGGTCAGACTATTGGAGCAAAACACTAAACACTTTAATAAAACATCCTTTTCTAGAATTTACCTGATCTTATAGCCATGTGGATCAATTAGTCAGTCAGCTTTAAAGAACTATTTGTAGCCTGAGGCAAAATAGTTAGCCCAAAAGGGAAACTAAACAGGAAAAAGAGTTTCAGCAAAGTATTCTGATGCTTTTCCGATTAATTGATTTATAATTTTTTATAATTATTTTGCAGTTACAGTATAAAGTATTAATATATTACAGTGTAAAAATCTGTTAGTATAATACTACAGTGTAAATAGTGGAATTACAGTATAAAAACATTTTCCTGCCAGTACTGTAATTTGTTGAATGAGTGATCAGTGTCTTCCTGCTGGTCAAACAAGGCCATATGACTGTTTACTCATGTCCTAATGTGTGCTATTGATCTAATGCAAATAAGGGTTGCATGAGGAGAATCAATACCATGCTAGTGTAGCTGGCAAATATGCACAGACACGGACTCACACATCGGCATTCACACATACTTCACTCACAAACACATCAGATGACTCACAGTCTTCAAAGAAACAAAAAAAAAACCCATCTGAATCGCAACCACAATGACAAGATAAAAACTGCTAATGAGTAAACTTCTCACAGACTGAAGGCCTTTGAATGTACTGCAAGTTATCATTTTGATATTCCCTGAGCTAATGAATCTACAGCTACGCAGTTTTTAGTTGCTTACAAGGAACCCAGAGAGCATTGCGTCTGTTAAAGCAATTGGTGCAGGAACGACGTGGCATTGAAAAAAGATCAAGCTTTCATTGATCTAGACCCAAGTTCTAAAATTCTAGTCTCGTGACCTGGAGTGAGTGGGTTTTTTATAGTAAATGTCCACTGACTCACAAATTGTGTAAAAAACGCTGGAAGCAAAGTTACAAGCAGAAAACTATTTACTCAATGTTAAAGCAGTTATGCTCTCTAAATGTTGTTATGGTGAAAACCTGTTGTTTTCAGTTCTCACCAGGTGTATAGTGAAATCCTAGATACAAGTCTTGGCAAGACCCATATGTAGAAGTAAAATTTATTCTAAATATTTCACTCAACATGCCAATTAAATTACCAATTACATGCTACAATCACAATAGCATACCATACATAAAGAGTGAAGAATGCATAGGTTTTACATTCAGCAGTAATGTTTAGGTGGTTATTACATGTTCTGTGCTCAGATCCCCATAGATTAATGAGGCTAGTCAGTGCAGCACTGGCTGAAAAAAAAGCCAAAACAGTCAGGTGTTCATTGCTATCTTGGCAACTCAGCAACTCAGACGCGCCCCCCGCTTGTTTTGCATACAAAGTCATGCAGCAGTGCACAGACCCAACTTTTACATCAACAATAAACAGAATACAAGATGAAAAAAAATTGCAATCCCCCAAAGTCAGAACACACCTGGCTCTTAAAGGGAATGGCACACTGATTTATTTCATATTGAACCTAAAACACACCCATGATTTATTAAGAGAATTAGTACATAAAAAATGCAAACTTTTGGCACAATCTTACAATGATAGAGGGAACCCTATATGTCACCATATATATGATAATTAACAATTCCGTTATTTACAGGAAAAATAGTATTTGCTAAATATGATTGTCTTTTCAAACACAAGAAACAAAAAAAATATACATTTCAAGTACAAGCATTAGAAATCAAAAATACTTTTCATGGCACTGCAGCTCAAAAGAAATCAGTACATTTTTTTAAAACAAGAAAATTCTCTAACTTCTTCTACATTTATGTCTGTTTGTATTTATTCTAATGTTATATATTAAATAAGTATACACTGTTTTAAAAGTCAAAGTCACAGATCCGTCAAAAAACAGCAATTGGTTGATATCAAGCTCCAGTGTCAATATGCAGCTGACATATGGCATTCGGCAGATGTTGGATTTTGACAGTTCAAAAAAGAAAATACTGGCTTAAGCTCTGCTGACAAGAGCTGCCAGTGCTTAAACTCAGCATGTTTCCTTAATATCTGATGATACATCCTGATCATGTTTTGAGTTACTACACAGAATATAATCCTTAATGGTCCTTTAAAGGTCTGCATTTTTGGTTATGTCGTCAATTTTGTTCAGCCAACATCACGACATACATTTAACCAGATAACATTTATTAGTGTTAGTAGCGAGCTGGGTAACATTTATTTCATGTTGTCCATATAATAAAATGTAGAAATAAATCCAATTTTACACTGTAATCTCAGCAGTGAGTTTGAGGGAGGCATGACAGTGGGTGCAGATGAATTAGATCTTCTGTTCAATTTTTAATGTTTAAGGACATTTAAAATTCCTTGAACCACAGTGTCACTTGTGTACTGGGAATAAGTCATGGATGGCATTACTACCCACTGTAGACAGTGCAGTTGTTGGTGATGATCATAACACATCCACATTCAGTGCTGAAGACCCCCCCCACACACACACACTCCCCCCACACACACAAATCCTGCAAGTCATTGCAGCATTCTTTAGTTTCATTGGACATGATAAAGGGCATGGGGCATAATAGTTGTTCCTGTCCTTTGACTTTTGCCATGAATAATAAAAGAGCCCATCAGCAATCCAAACTGTTCTGTTCAGCTTTCCTCTGTCCAAGGTTGCCTTTAGTGTGGGCAAACGGTGTTGTCCATTATTTATAATCTTGGCTTGTTTTTCTGTTTGTTTGTTTGTTTGTTTCTCAACACAAGACGTGTGCTGACTACTCAGTGAGTTTAGAGTTTTCTGCCCCTCCCACTCCTCGCCAGATGCGAGGCTCATGCGGGTTGCTAGATTGGTACTCAGTGGCAAGCGACGACGAGTCTTATTCTGTAGCTTATTAGTGAATATACACGCTTCAATGTCCAAAATGTGCGTCTCTACTACACTAGTGGTGGTGGTAAATTACCAAGCTTTGGTTAGCAAACTTACTGAAGCTCAGTGATTACCTGTTCAGCAAAAAAAAGCCAGCTTGCTCGTTTCCATGGCTGCAGTACACCTACATTCCTAAACCTACACAAATTATCTGCTGACAAGAGCTGCCAGTGCTTATACTCAGCAGTTTCCTTAATATTAGATGATGCATCACAATCATGATAAGAAATATAAAATCCTTAATGGTAATTTAAAGGTCTGCATTTTTGATTATGTCACCAAGGGCTACTTTTTTGGTTATCAAAGCTTTTTAGCTGTGTGTGTATGGAGATAAAGAGAGGTCATAAGAGGACACTATAATTAGTGAGCCATATACAGAGATTCCATCTGGGCCAAAAGTCCCCAAAGACAAAAGAAAAAAGGAGAAAGAAAGAATAAAAGGTGTGTGTGTGACTATCTTTGTGTGTGTGTGTGTGTGTGTGTGTGGAGGGGGGGTGACTATAGCAGATGTTGTGCCTGAGCCAAACCAATAAAGTCCAACAGGAGATTGGCAGTTGTGGCATCGCACCTTTTTCAGGCCCGTTGACGAATGGTAAAAATACACACATACACACTCACAGTCTCTCACCCTCTCTCTGACACATTACACACATTCCCCTTTCTGCTCAGTAGCGTGTGTATGTGACTGAGTAATGCCATCATAGTCGTATTTCTTTTTTACCTCCCTGCTGTTTCTTTTTCCTTGCTCCTTATTCTACTCCTCCCTCCAGTGTCTACCTGTCATGGTTGGACAGTTTAAGAACTTTATTAAAGAAAGGTTGGGCGCAGAGTAGTCAAAATGATCAGGGTCAACACCGGTAAACAGCAGCAAGAGGGAGTAAACATACCAGTAAGGGTAATTACAAAACAGTTAAAAACAAGAGTGCTAACACAGGCAATGGGAAAACGCTTTGTATGAGGCAAAATCTGTCACTACTTGGCAGTGAGTAAGTAAAGTGAGGGTGTATATATTATATATAGTGCATGTAACAGGTGAAATCAATATTCAGGTGATTGGATTCTGGTTATCGTAGGTAGAGCTGAGTGTGAGCTCACTGTCACCTTTAATGGTGAACTTACATTTGCTCACAACTGGCTACAGGGGCTAAAGTACACAATAAATAACTGATTTTATTCATACACAACACATTCTTTCGTAACATCTTTTTTCCCAAAAATGTAATTTAGCAAAATGTAAAACAATTGTGTCCTTTGTTGCAAAACAAAATAGAATTGAGTTCAAAATCTAAATGAATATGGTACAGATTGGGGAAGTACTGTAACAATCCCATTGTAATGTATAGTGTAAATCATTTACTATAGCAATGGTCAAAATATCCTTGTCTTTATTTAGTGGTCTGGATTTTTGCATAGGACTCAGAACAGTACATATGACACAGCTAATTTTCAGACGGCTAATTGCAGCACTTCACAATGAGCTGACTGATTTATATACACAGGTTGTCATGGATGATAAGAGGGCGGACTTACATGCAGGTAAAGATATTAAACAGAACAAGAATAAACAAGAAAGTAAAACAAAAAACAGGCACGGGTAACTTAAAACCAAAGAAATAACACTAAGAAAACTAAACTGCAAAGACAAGACTAAAGAAAACTAGACTGATTAAACATGACTTAAGAAAACAAGAAACAGAACAACAGTAAACAGACAAGGAGCACACAAAACTAACAAACCTGATACCACAGATCACAAGAAGGCATACAAAAGACCTAACAATGAACACTGAAACAAAGGGGCTCTAGATACACAGGGAGACTGGGAACACCTGGAGAAGGCAATGAGGGGGCGGGGTAACAATGATACAGGTGGGAACAATAATGACAGGGCGGGGCTGGGGTAGGGACAAGACAATAACAAAATACGGTCACAGGCTTAAAGAGCATATAGCTAGGAACACAAGACAGGAACAGAAAGAGGCCTAAGGTGTCACACAGGTAAACAGTTGATACTGATTAGTATTCTGGTGTCGGGGGTCTGGAAACTGTGTATTTAATAAAAAGGCAAGAACAGTTACATTTTGGGAAATTAAATTTAGACAATCAGCAAAGCACAGTCACTTTGAGACCAACTAGGAAGTGTGGGTTGTTTGGAAATCAGTGGACTTTAAAAGCAATAAAATAATTATGCTGAGATTGAAGTGTTTCAGAGAGTCTCAGACGTAATTGGATAATTTTCTGATATGTTTATTCCAAATGTTACATTTGCATCATTAGGTTGAAAGAACAAGTAGCCTACAGGGGTTGGACAATGAAATTGAAACACCTGGCTTTAGACCAATAGTTTATTGTGGTGACGGACAGTTCTGGTGGAAACAGGAGAGTTGAGGTGCACATTGATTTCTGTCGTGATTTGGGCAGTCATGGCTTTATGTTTTTTGGATACAATCTGAGTTATCACCCGAACATCCCTTTCAGACAGCTTCCTCTTGCGTCCACAGTTAATCCTGTTGGATGTGGTTGGTCCTTCTTGGTGGTGTGCTGACATTACCCTGGATACCGTGGCTCTTGATACATCACAAAGACTTGCTGTCTTGGTCACAGATGCGCCAGCAAGACGTGCACCAACAATTTGTCCTCTTTTGAACTCTGGTATGTCACCCATAATGTTGTTTGCATTGCAATATTTTGAGCAAAACTGTGCTCTTACCCTGCTAATTGAACCTTCACACTCTGTTCTTACTGGTGCAATTAATGAAGATTGGCCACCAGGCTGCTCCAATTTAGCTATGAAACCTCCCACCTTAAAATGACAGGTTTTTCAGTTTTATTGTCCAACCCCGTGTATGTGTATATTAGTTAAAAGGAGGAATTCATTGTCAAGCCCAGCAACACAAACATGCCAAGAATACCAGGAAAATAGAAGATTGTAGAAGAGTTTCTATAGAGACAAAAGCCTCATCAGTCCTATTATAGAATAGACATTAATATATACAGAGGTATTGGCTTAATATGCAAATTGGTTTAATCCTGTAAAAGCAGAAAGGCCTGCACAGCTTTGAGGCTAGAAACTTTAAATAGATAAAAACACAACTAATTTGATTCCAGAGAAGTAAGGAAAGGTTTCATGAGCCAAAGAAATACCCCATCATCTGACAAACATGATGGAAGCACTTTTAATGCAAGGGCAGGTATAGCAGTCATTAAAAATCTCTGGAGTTTATTGAAATGATTGTTAAAAGTGGCAGGTTGAATTCTAAGGTTTATAAAGCTGTTCAGTTTCAAATGAAAGCTGTGTGAAGTTCCTTGCAGCATTATGTCCTTCACTTTAACTCATTAAGTTTCAACCTGACCATCCTGAGCAATGTACGTTGCTTTCTTACACCCAGTCAACAGTCAGTTTTCACGCCTTGCGCACATGTCGTTAAAATAGCAATGGACTTCAAAACTTCAAAAAAATGTGAAATATACAGATATATAAAGCTATATGTTTGTGTTCATTTCTTAACACCAGGTCACATTTATTAAAATATTAAATATATTAATGAATTAATTAAAATCCCTTCCGGTAGAGCGTGTGGCATTGCATAAGGCATTGGCTCTGTTTTGTTAAAAACAATCATTTTAATAAATAACTTCAAGAGAAAATCAGGTGAAAAAAAAAAATCATGCCTCTCACTTTTGCAGCTCACAGACTGAGTTCAGAGTGAGGCTACAAATATAAAATAAAACTCAGTTCAGTTACATAAACTTAAGATGACTAAGAACCTGTAAAGTTAATCAAATATTGTCAAATATAAAGGAGAGGTTGAGGTTTGGGCGAGCTGTTTGTGTAATTTGAAAGTAAAACTAATGTCAGTTATTTAGCGCACCATCAGAAAGCCTGTGATTGTTTTAAATTATTTTTTTATATGTTTCTTTTATCCTTTTTGTTTTATTCCCATGTTCTTAATTTATTATTATTAATTTAATAATTTCTTTTTTTATAATAGCATTTTACCTTACCTTACCTTTACCTACATTTTATATTTTATAAATTCTTTATTTTTATGTGTCAATTTTTTTGGTCTAAAATTTCCTATTTTTTTTCTTTTCACATATATATTTTACTCATCTATATTAAGATTATCTTGGTATAAATGTTTTATTTATTTTACTATTTTGTTACTTATTATTTCTAATTTCTTATCAAATATTTTCAATCACACGGCATTGTAAATGAGGGTCACCCTCAATGTATTCTCAATAAAAAAAATAATGATTGATTAATATACATTTTTTTATATTATATTAATATATTCAGTGTTGCACACCCAGCCTTTAACACAACAATAAACAGAATAAAGAATAAAATAACATTACTCTTCCTTTAAATGAGCGAGCAGGTCAGTATTCTCTTAAGATTCCAATGCGCAAAAGTCAGCATGCACCTGCATCTTAAAGGAAATGACTAAACGCACACTAACACCCAAACCACACCCATGAATAATTAAGAGAATTAAAACGTGCCCTTTGCGCCGCTTGAGCTGCGCAAGGCGTATTTTTTGCGCCCTCATGATACCAAAGACACAGGACACGCCCCTAAATCCAGCTCAAAACTACTAAATCCAACTCAATTAACTAGTGCGCTATAGATCACAAAAATAGGCCCCCCGGCTGCAAAGGATTTGCATCCAAGTTTAAAAATGCTTCTTAAATGTAAATGTAAATCTAAAATATTATAGAAGCTTTTTTTTAGTTACTTTTGTTGGATATTAATTAAATTACTTTTATATCTACTTTAAACAAGCATTTCAACCATATAGAGCAGCATTCTTGTTAAAACTGACGAAACTGTTTAGCTTGTATTTTGAACACTGGTGTGCTGGTCAAACTAATCTTTACAAAGCACTTCTGAACTGGATTAAAGTTAGATACTTAAACTCTGGATATAATATTTAACAATATATTATATTGTCCTCTCCCCGCTCATCTAAGATAAAAATTAATTAAACATAATAGAGCTTCAACACCATTTTAAGCCACTTAACTGTGTGACAGTCTGACACTGTGAAACCGAACCCACTGTGATAATCAAGTGCAAATTGCTTTATTATAAACCAAGTGATTCTGCCTGAATTTATTTACACTGCTTTTAGCTCATTCATTGGAACGCTTCAATGAAACAGTTAGCAGAGGGGAACATGCAGACACATATTACACCACTGTACACAGTCAAATGAAGCTAGAGACTGTTAAATTAGTCTACACAAACTCACACCTTCCACCCCACTTCTACACACACACACACACAGTTCACTATACGTCTCCGCTCTAATTACATTTGGCTGTGTGTCATGCAGTGAAGAACAATTAGAACTAGAATCCACCGCTGTGTGTTTGAGAAGGTGGGGGGAGGGGGGTCTATGTAATTTCACATGGTGTTTCAAACCAGCTTGTATTGAGTTATTTGAAAAACATACACACACACACACACACACACACACACACACACACACACACAAACATACAAAGACAACCAAGTGATGCACTTGATTCTGTGTACTTGATTCAAAAGTGTCCATCACTTCCAAATTAATAAAATGCTTAATAATACTGTAAAAACTGTAGATATTGGGAATAGTTTTGTCATCAGTGTTGTGCCAGTTTACAGCTTTTTTGAACTAGTTCAAGTTCAGTTCATACATGCTCAAAGTGAACAGTTCGCGTTCAAAGTTCACAATTTTAATTCTGAACTAGTTCAAAGTTCAGTTTATTTTACTTTCTTCGTGAGATATTCAAATAAATACTTTTTTTCACACTACAAGCTAGGAATCACTATACGTTCTTTCAAACTGCTCAATGTAGACATTCGCTCATGACACTGCAATTGTGGGTTTCTTACCAGGTGATGAAAATGTTCATAAGGAGAATCGGTGTCTGTCTCCGTGCCATCACTTCCACTAGCCATTTTTTTTTTAATTGCAGCGCTTTCTCTCACTCCCGTCATTGGTCTCTCTCTCTCTCTCTCTCTCTCTCACCCTTGCGCTCCGCGCTCTCCGCGTCATTGCCAGTGTGTTATTAACTAGCCAACGTTCATTTACAGGGATGTCTGCCGTTCATGTAACATACTGTTAACTAATTCGTTCAAGTTCTTTATTAAAAATGTGTTGCGTTCAGTTCAACGTTCACAAAAAAATGAGCGTGTTCAATGAACGCATTCTTTTGAACTCGTTCACGCACAACACTGATTGTCATACACTTTTAAAAGCTTAAATAAAATATTATATGAAAGATCCCACTGGTACGTAAATAACCATTTTTAACACTTAAAGAACCTTATCCTATGTATGTAAAAAATATATATTTTTTTACATTCCTTTGACAAAAATAGTTGTTAATAGAACCAAATGCGCTTTTCAGTGGCATCATTTAAATAACCTTTTGTAGCACCTTTATTTTTTTTTATAATACTCTGTTTACACCAGGTTCTGTTTTTTATAGGTGGAAAATCAGATGTGAATTTCAACAGAATTTCAGAAGTCTGAAGCAGTTTTTTCTATGTTCTGTAAAATCAGGACTAGAAACTCCAGACATTTCTTTCTTTTTCTCTGCCTCCTGTCTGTTTTTGCCATTTTTTTTATTTTACGAAACAATAGGAGTGCTTATTAGCTAGAGAAGCTCTAGTTTGTAGTTCTCTGCAATCATGAAATCAATTCTCTGATTGGCCAGACTGATTTTAACATGTCAGTATAATGCAGAAATTAGAGCATTAGGGTACATGTTAGGCTTCACCCTACATCTGCCCTGTGTTGAGTTCTTTTCTCTCTTTGTTACTGTCTGTCTTTCCTAGTTTGCCTAGTTGGTTTCTGTCTTGTTCTGGCACATGGCTCTGTTTTTGACTGGATACATGTCTCTGCCCTTGCCCAAAGCTTCTATATAGTTGCAGTGTATGCAGGGATTCCTGGTTTCTGGCAAGGTCTCCATCCTTGTTACCTGTGTCAGCTGTTTACCACTTGAATGTGTACAATACCAGTCAACAGTTTGGACCTCTTCTTACATTTCAGCTGTACAGGAACACTGTACTGGAACACAAATCTATAAACAAATCTACACAAATATCTTTGAGGACAGATCTGCACACTCTTGGTATTTTAATCTCAGTCTCTTCATGAGGGAGAGTCACCTGGAATAGTTTTCTCAGCGTCTTGAAGGAGTTCCTGGAGGTGCTGAACAGTAGTTGCTGCTTTTTCTTCACACTGTGGGTGAGCCTATGGAGTCAAATTGGTGTTTTTAATAGTGACAAGAAAAATATATATATGAAAAATAGTCTCCATGAGTTGCAAAAATAATCCTATATTGCAAACAAAGAAGATACTGTGAGGTATCATTTTTTAGGATGAATATTTTGCAACGCAACTTTTTCTTTGGGTTTCGCGTTTTGCACACTTTTTTGTTTTTGCGATACTTGAATTCATTTTCATTTGCATTCCTCTGTTTTTTTTTTGCTATTCTGTTTTGACCTCTTTTTGACGTAGGTGACCAAAATAAAAAACTCATGACAAAAAAACATTGACTGAGAGAATGTGTGTCCAAACTTTTGACTGGTACTCTTTAGGTAACACTGTTTTTTTGTCTTGTGTGTGATGGAAGTGCATTTACCTACATGTTTAATTTTTTTCCCCCCACAGATATGCTTATACTATGTATCTAAAGTTATAAATTGATAAATAATCTATAAATTATCCATATATAAGTGTGTGATGCCACTCAACATTTTTAGCCCCTGAATTAAAATGAAAATATATATTTTTTGGTGTGTGTGTGTGTGTGTGTGTGTGTGTGTGTGTGTGAACACCCACTCACCCCCTCTTTTGAGTCACTGTGTTACACAGAGCATGTGATGCTAACACCATATGGTGTTATGAGATCATCTGCACAAAAATATGGGGTGTGTTGGGGGGGGGGGGGGGGGGTGTTGCTTGCTTTAACAACTTCCATTGTTGTACTGTGCTTAATTTGCAGCAATATGCATACTGTATTAATAGAAAGTACACTATGGGCCAGTTTGCTGGATTTAAATTTGCAGGCTGTATATTCTTTGCAATGGAAAATCTCTATTCGAAATGCTGTGTAATCCAAGGTCTAGGGGTAGGCTGTTCCCATTCTTGTTAGGGCTAACTTTTAAAACAGAAGCTTATGAGAATCACTGGTAAGATGGCAGCACAAAGCAACTATAGAAACCTACAACTTTAAGTGTTTTCCTTGTTAAATATTGTGATAACCACTATATTACTATAGTTTAATGTGCAATTAATTTTCATTGTCTTCTCTTCATAACAAGCATAAAAACTTTAGTAGTTTGTGTTAGTAGCTAGCTAGCTAACTTATCTGTCCTACCTTAAATGGTGCAACAGATGGCAGAGAATGCAGCATGTAAGGTGTATTGCAAAAAGAAAAGTTAATAAGGGCTAATAAAACATATTTTGAGCTCCACATTAAAGAGGAATTAAGGTATTGAAAATAATAATTAATTGAAGCATCACCTGTATTAATCCTGATGTTTTCAGTCTGCCTGCCATGGACTCACACTAAAGTACACCCACTAAAGACTCCAAATCCCAGCCTGCACCTACGCTGGACTTTGGTGTTCTGGCTCGCCGAGCTTCTAAATGACTCACACCTGATCCTACTAGTATATATACCCCTTGTTTTTAGTAGCTCTTTGCCGGTATTTTCTACCTCACATTTTCTTTGTTGTTTGCTCTTTTGTTACCAACTCATTTTTCTATTTTTCGACTTGCCTCTGTACTGTTTGTTTATTGTTGCTGGCCCTATATTTTGCTATTAGACTTCTCCTTTGCCTAGCCCTTCTACCTGTTTTTGGATATCTCGTGTATGACCCTTTTTGCCTGCTCACACTCTGGCATATTGTTATCCATCACTGCCTTTTTGATTCTAAGTCTGAAATCTGGCCCTATATGTCCAAATGTTTGTGAACACCCATTCTAATGAACGAGTAAATCCCCTCAGCATTGTGAAACAGAACTGTGTTCTCTGAAATGAGGGAGCCACTACTTTACTCCACTACTTTAGGGATAGGTTGGAGAGTTTGGGATGAGATGCAGGGTGATCATCCTACATCCTGATCATTCTAATGCTCTAGTTGTTTATTGCAATTATTAGTAGTAGGTCTATTAGAAAGCCTCTTTCCCTGAATAGATCAGATAGTTACTCCAGGTCTTCATCAGACACACACATTCGCACACACTTACTGTATTAAGAGCCTTGGCTACAGGCATTAAACATTTAGGCTCTCATTTGGCTGAAGATTAAAAGAGGTGAGAAAGAGCCAGCAGAGGTAGAGAACAAAAGAGGTTGTTTTTGTTCTTTTTTCTGCTCCCTTGAAAAGGCAAAATTTAAATGTCTTAGATGGACTGAAGCGATGACCTATGCTCTCTTTCTCTCATCTCTGTCTCTCTTTTTCTTTTTTAAAGCCGTAGCTCTTCTCACAGCTCGCCACCTTCAAACTATTACGCACAATTAACTTCATATGATGACCTCTATTCATAACTGAATCTTTAACTAATCTTTAAAAATGCACAGTAACTCAGTTTGCATGTTACAGTGTAGCTATCTGCATTAGCACAGCCTTAGAGGCCTAGGGTTGTAGATTCAAGTCATCACCACTGTGCCGCTCAGCAACAGCGCTCAACAAGTGTTCTCCCAGGGTGCACGTGAAATTTTTGTTTCACTGTCAAATGCTATGCAAACAATTCCCAATGTGTGAGAGCTGGAATTATGTTATTACTGCTGTCTCAGGCATAAGTTTCACCACAATTCAATCTGAGGGGGACATGTTCCCTTTACATTTTCATTTATTGTGGTTTCAACGGTGGCCGAGAAAGCCCAACGCAGTGCAAATTGAAAAGCGCTGCAAAAGCACAAAACACATCCATCCTTTGTATACAGCTAATACAGCATCTTTTAAGGTCCCCCGGGAAAATTCCGTTGTGTTGTGGTTGTATTTGCAGTGCGTTTTTCTATTTGCTGCGCGTTTTTCTTTTTGCAGCATGTTTTTCTATTTGCTGCGCCTGTCTTGTAATTTTGATGGAGGTGTTTTGTGCTTTTGCAGCGCTTTTCAATTTGCACTGCGCTGGGCTTTCTCGGCCACCGTAGGTTTCCAATTATTCCAAATGTGACTTTGGGCAGTGGCCAAGCCAAATGAGTTGGTGATTGTAGGAAGCCAAGAAATGCACACCAAGACACCAAGTAAGTCAAGCCAAACACGTATATATACCCAAAAACACTCATTAGTGGCTCTCACAACCGCAGGCAATAATATATAATACTAACATATATTTAATGCTAACAAGTTTGAGTATGAAGAGTGCAGTACAAATACGTGTCAAAGCTGTGTATACTCAGATCTACTCACATCTAGAACAGCATTAGAACAAAAATGACAGATAATGGTGAAAGTGGCAAAGACAATCTATATCACACTGGTCAATTGTGCATCGCACAGCATGATTTAGGGTGTTTTGGTGTGTCCTTTAAGAAAACAGCATGTTATTTTATTCTTCATTCTGTTTATTGTTAATATAAAAGCTGGATTTGCAGACTGTTGACTGTTGTCAGGGTTTAAACCAGTAAGTGGTTTAAACACCAAGACAGAAAAACAACAGAAATTTACCTGAACACACCTCACTTCCAGACCACCACGCCCATCAGCATAGATATATTCCTAAACTCTGATGTTATTTTAACAGCACGGGTGCAAGGTGTGAAAATAGTCTGTTGACAGTGTGCAAGATAGAAACTAGCATCATGATGCGCCTTGTGCAGGGTGTAAGATAGGGCCGTTAATGTTTGAAGTTTATATATATATGAACAATTAATTATCTAAACTAAAGATTTCTAGTTGGCACAACTTGTGGTGGTCCTTTTTAAAAGCTTGAGTTGGCCTCAAAACTCAAAAATGTAGTCCAGTAAGTTTATTTGAAATTTTGAGTTGCCAGATTCTTGTTACAGGGTTTACAGATACCCAAAATTAAACGTACTAATTTTAACAAAAAAGTTCCTACCATAGGTGTAGTCACGCTTTCACATTTTACTAAAGCTGTATTAGTAAAATCTCAAGAACCTATGTGCTGGGCAGTGCTACAAATCCTTGGATAGTCCATGTGCTCCAAGTGGAGTAGATGTTGATCAGTAGGCCTGCCATGTTTCACCAAAGAGTGTTTGTACCCCTCAGGGGTGAGCAGTGCAAAAGTGCCCCCTACAGCTGGGATTCGCCTTCACGCTGTGTGTTTGCAGAGCTCCCCCTGACTGCACTAGGTTGCTTTCTTGTTATTCCTCCCTGCCCTGTTGCTGTAACACCATGCAGCATACCAATTAGCAAAGAGTCTGCATTCAGTCTGCACACCAGTACTTAACATTCTCTTCTGGACATGCAGAAGCACTAGGAGAATGTTTGGAAATGAATTAATGTTAGAAGAGAAAATTTCTAATTTTCACCAACACCTGCCAGGACTTGATTGATCATACATTTTCTGTGTGCTCTACTATACTATATGATCAAAAAAATATTGGCTGAATCTAGACTTTGGAAAGGCAGTTTATTCCAGCAGCTTAATCCTTGCCTGCTCTGTTGGTTCCACGATCACCTTTTATGTCTGAAGTCACTGTGTAGTTAAAATACCCAGATGTGTTACATTTTCAGTTGTACAGCTATGGTTTAAAGTTGTGCTAAAATATCCTGAAGTAGTCCTTCATCATTTTTGTCCCCATTTTACAATTTCCAAAACCACCACCACCATGCTTAACAGTTAATAGTGTTCTTGGGATTGGATGCTTGACTTGTAACCTGCTAAACATAGCTCTGGTCATTTGGGCAACTTTCCCTAAAGACAGCTTTTTCTGGGCCATGTGATCAGATGGTGTTGACTGATTTTGGAGTGTTGATGTCCCTCTTGGACAGCATCCTTGCAGTCAAGACATTGGCAAAGTCAATACACCTTGCAAGTAATTGGTGATCCATTATTTAAAGTTACTGAAAGACCAATATTGTCATGAGATTTATGTACATGATAAACTTCCACAGTTGTAGATATCCAATGGTCTTCAGTGGCAAGTCTTGGTTTTGTCTTGGTGGAGATGACCAATGAGTGTGTGGATGTCCATGTGTGAAGGAGGGACTGTGGTCAGTGCCAAGATCAACAGTTTGTTGTCATGCATCGCACATCTAGAAGGCCTGGTGTCATTTTGCACAATACCAAATCACCTCTGATCTTGACCTCTCAGTATTGCGTTAATGAGGTCCTGCAACCAGTAGCCCTGCGTTTTCTGAACACACTACATTGTTCTATTCCAACATGAATAGAGTTTGCCTTAAAGACACACATGCTATGCCATGGACAGCCTCATGGCCAGACCTATTTCTGATTAAAAATGTGTGGGATGCTATCAAATGCATTAACAAAATGTGTGTGAATATACAAGCTGCATTGTATTATCACAATACATGATAAATAACCTCTACATCTAGTTATGGTTTTGCATCAACCCTTAGGATCCAACGGACAGAGTCCAAAATCGCACCATGTGTTCTCAGCTTAATTACCCAGGAATCCCTTCACTCATAAACATATTCCATATATGGTTAGACAGGGCGGAACTTACTCTTTCTAAAAATAGTGATGACATCCCAGTGCAGTAAAGCATTAGCAAGAAACCCATTGAGAAAATGCCTAAAAAAGTAAGATCTCCTTCCCCAACCAATATTATTTACCTTTAGTGCTTCAGACATATTTCTGTGATGTTTCAAACCAAATAATATCAGTAAATGACTCAAAAGTGTCCACAGAAAAAGTGTGAAACCACCTACTTTACTCAAACTAAAGCTAGGTATGGCACTAATTAATATATTTTTTATTTTACTTGCACATTTTTACTAAGTAGTAATTTTGCACTAAACATTTTTATTTATTTAGCCTAAAAATGTTACATTTTTGTATATAGTTTTCTTTGTGTGTCCTGATGAAAATACTGAAAGGCATAGGCTTTGACTCTGACTTTGCTCTGACTCTCAGGTTTTTAGTAATCTACATATATCCTGGAGATGTGATTGAGTCCGCCTGATGCTCTCCATGTATTTGTAATAAAGTCATGTAATGAACTATCATCAATATTCTTATGCTTTCAACTCATAAACACTCTAGTCTAAACATTTTTGAAAATATATCTTAGCTGTGAATTTATTTAAAGTCTATACATTCAAAAATGAGTAAAAAAAAAAACAGGTGCTTGGTAAAATGTTGACCAAAACATGATCAGTTCCAGGAAAATATAACAATTCTGCTTCCTTTTACATTTTAAATGATTATATTTTTGAGCAGCCATATGGCTTTTGGAGCTCAGGGCATGTGTCTGTCTGATATAATTACTGTGTTACAAGACCTGAAAGAGGAACTGACAAAAACATAGAAAAAACACACCAAAACAGCCTAGGGTTCAAAGGGTTAAACATGCGTTAAACATGTGTTACACACTACTTCTGTATGTGTAGCTCAATAAATAAGATTAAAAGAACCTAATGTCTGTCTAAATGTTTGTAATTTGTTGTTCCTGGTAATCTTTCTTCCGAATAGCACTACAATCCGTTGCTTCCTTCCGTAACTATTTTTTAATATTGTATGTAGGGACACATTTTGACTACAGTGTTAACTCCTTATTAGAACTGAAGTGACTAAACACAGTATTAGTAAAAGCATTAAACAGTCTAAAATGTAAAATAAGTACAGTGCCAAAATGTTCACAAAGCTTTAAGAAGAATGTTTTCAGAATGGTTGCTTGACTGCATTGCCAAGATAGCAATGGACATCTGAAAGTTGACTGTTGCCTGGGTTTTAATCAGTCAGAAACATGCCAGAAATATACCTGAACACACCTCATTTCTAGACCACAGCACCTATCAAGGTAGATATATTCTTAAGTGCCTTTACTCTTTTAGCCTTGCAGACTGTTGGCTGGCGTGTAAGATAGCAATGAGCATTACAACTTGCCTTGTGCAGTATATAAGATAGGGCCCCAGGTCTTTAATCATACATGGTATGCTGTTCAATATTTAATAATGTAAAACAATCAAGCACAGGCTAATTGATAAATTGCGGTTTATTCATTGATATGGTATATATATTTTTTGTATGCAGTGTGTGGGTGGTCTGTGACTGAACAAATAGTTGCAAGACAGACAAAATGGGATGGTAATAAAGGTAAGACAAGAAGAGTGCAGACATGCACTGTAAAAAGCCCATCCTGTGCCAGCTGGGAGGAGTTTAATGGCTGGATCCAATCAGGTCATAACCGGACCGTCCATCACTGCCACTCCCGGCGACACTGCATCCTCCTGGGACCTGTTGCCTGGCAACGGAGGCTGATGCACTTAGTTGGAAAAGAAGGTGTGTCTAGGTTTATCTAAAGAAACTGGTGGTATAAGTATGGTCTATCTAATAAAGGTTCTAACAGTGTAAAGTAAGTGCACACAAATTAGTTTTATTGGGGTTGAAAATTAGTTTGGTGAATTAAGTTCTACATTACTTTAAACTTTAAAAATATTGAATTCTTTATTCTGAGATTCTGGAGTTTCTAAACCACTCGACACCAGAGTGAAGGTGCTGTAGGAGAACAAGCTTGTATAGAGGTGAGTGTGTACAGGGGGGGGGGGGGAGTGGGTGTATGTCTCAGTGTGTGTGTTTGTAAAGGTCAGTGTTTTCTCCCCGCTGTGATGTAGTGATGTAGGGGTTATTAACTCTGATCCAGTCTGACAAACACTAAAAGGTTCCCCTGAACTCCTACAGTCTCCACACCGTGTAACACACCTCAGGGAGTCATAGCAGTGTGGCGAGACGACACCTCCCTTTCATTCACTCACTCATTCCCTCTCTCCCTCTTACACACACACACACTCACAAAAACTTAACAAACTTAAAACTATTAAACTTGTGTAACAACCTAGTATACCCTTCTCGTGCTCCTAGGGAGTTAATGGGCCTTAGCTCAGGCATAGATTTCTATACAGCTGCTTTATTACATTTTTGGGGGGGCAAACAGCTCTACACAGTTACATTTAAACTTAAAATATCTCCAAAAATCCTGCATTATTTTAGAATAGTATAAATGATTTAATAGTAGTGTTCTTTCTCATTCAGGTTTACTTTATTTGTAGTTTATGCATGACTTGCTAAAATAGTCTATGGCCTAGCAGTTTCAACCTTCCCTACGAGTTTTGCTATTGCTTGATGACTCAGTGGATTTATTCTCCTCTGGGGGTTTATTTTTTAGTCAAGTGAAAGCCCACTTTGCAATTTCTAAATTTAAACCACCTTGGACAACCCAACACACGCCATTTAATGCTTATATGTAGCACATTTCACTCATAGGCTTTAATTTTTTAGCCACGCCATGTGACAATCACCAACTACTGTCAGCCAATTAACATTTAGTCATTTTGTTTGCACAAGCATCATCCTTATCAATGTGTTGGATGAATTTCATTCCTTTTTTATGGTATGTTTCAAAGATTAGACAAAATTGTGTTGTTTACAAAAATTTATTCATACAAATTCTTACAACACCTTATTTTTTTACATTTATATCGGTGACCTCTTTTGTGGTTCCCAAGTGTTTATTATTATCTACTATTCATCTACACAAGAAATAGATTTGTTTATTTTTTAAGATTTATCTCAAGTAAGGCTTCAGGCGCTATCAAACTTTACACACAGCATGAATTTCAGGATTTGGGAGTGTTCCATGATTTCTAGAGGCTAGCAGTCACACAATGTATAGTGAGAAGCTAAAACAAACAACAGGAAATGGTGCAGGAAGTCGAACATAATAGGGTGGGGCCAGGTGACAATTGAATGAAAGTCATGTGATCCAATGAAATGGGAGGAGTGTAAGCAGGTGATTTGCAGCATTGGAGGGCCACTAACATGCCATCTGAGATTGGTGGCCATTTTTTAAAGTTGAAGCAAAGGCACCCGAGCTGCAAGCTGCCCTCCTGCGTCACAAAGCCTGCAGGAGAACGCATAATTAAACACAGATTGATTTCGCACTCACGCACTCTTCCTCACACTTTCTCACTCTTTGTACTTTCTCTCAAACACATATACACACACACTCACTGTCTTGCACACCATAGTTTGGGCAGGGTGTCTGTTGGAATTTCATTTTTGCTGTTATGTCAAAATAAGTTTTATGGTTTAAAGTTCCAATTTTAATTATATAATGTGGACATTCCATAATGAACAGACCTGAAAAATTTGGACTAAAGAACTATGGATAAAACATAATTAACTGTAATAAGCTACATCACATCTGTGATATTTATTCCTTATCCTATAAAGTTATCGCTTCCTGGCATTTGTCTTTCTAATCTTTTTAAAAATATGCATAAACAGGAAGAATTAAACATTTGCATAAAACAGGGCGATTAAAGCCGTTAACATTGGTTAACCAAACAAAAAAAAAACACAACCCCAATTCCTGAACCACATATTATAACAATATCAATTAGACAGTCCAGACAAACAAGATACTGTATGTGATGTTAGCAAGAGCAGATTTCACAGCCAGTTTGGTCAGGAATAAGGAATTTTAATTTTTTATCTGTAACTCTAAAGGCATATGCAAATTGTAGTTGCAATCAGAGTGAGAAATAAGTTCAAATACATCAAAGAAAACATTCAGATTTCATTCCCTACAAGAAACAAATAATTACACACAAACACACATTCACCCACACCGCCCACCACCGTAAGAGCTGAACTGTACAGTCCTAATAAATGGACTACACACACTCACAGACTAAGACCCCACACTCTTGGATAGAAAGATGAAGAAGAACAGCTTGGAAGGATGATAGATAAGGTGCTGTGCATGCTTTGACAGGGATAGGAGAGAAGCCGGGCAGTGGCTCAAACAGAGAGGCATGTCTTGCAGGCCTCTTTATATTACAAGTGCATTCTTCAAGGTGCATCACCTCTATTTTGATTGTCCATGACAAAAAACCCATTCATATTTGAGATACATCTGCCCGAAATGAGAAGGTTCCATGGTGTGAAAGTCAATGCGTTTGTCAAAGAGGGTTGTGAGCGGGTGAGGAAGGAGAGGAGTTTGGCTCGTGAAATTTAAGCGATAGATGACGGGGGAGGAGGACTTCACAGAAGAAAGAGAGGAGTGAAAGACACCCCTCCGAAAAAAAGGGGCTAAATGGTACTGGAGCCACAGAACTCACCGAGAGATCGAGATTGAACTGCCCCAGCAAGTTCCTCAATAATTCCTCATAATCATCCCCATCCGGGAGCGCCCCAAAGTCTATGTCTTGTAGAAATTGGTGCAAATCTAAGTCTTCAGAGCTGTTGTAAATAAAAAAACACTACACGCTTAATTTCAACATTTAGGAAATAAGGGAAAAAAAAGTAACATTCAATGCAATGATTGTCTTTAAGACAAATTTATTTACTCATACTCATATTGGTAGATCGATATATGTAAAAGACAAGGTATAAGGAGCACACCGTTCAAGTGCACAATCACTTTCTTAATGTCTAAAAATAAATAAGTAAATATATAGACTATATTTTGGTCAGACTGAACGATTGGTCCACAAAGTTAGATCTGTGCGTTCTCAAGTGCTTCAGTACAAAAGAAAAACAGTATTATTATCAAAATATTCATTTTAATGTCTTCACTTCATACATAAATACATGTTTAAAGAACACAGGCGCAATCGACTCATCATCTCCATATCCTGGCTGCCTCAGGACTGTACATACATCGCCGTCAGCGGTTTCTATTTTTCGAAAGCACTACAAATAGGCGAACCGTCGTCCTTTGCTTCTAAATCTCTGTCTATACCTTTTGCCGAGGACTGCGGCCAGATACTTCTTCACAGCCATTTGCTTCCGATAGCGACTGTAGCTGTCCGTGAAGACCCCGTCGGAGTGGCGCTTGGAGAGCGGCTCCGTGCCATCCTCCATCGCACTCCCACCTCTGTGTGCAGAGACAGAAAACAAGAAAGAAGAAAAAGATAATAGAGAATAGAAGGAAAGTAAAAGAGAGATGCAAAGAGGGAGAGGGAGAGAGGCAAAAAGCATCCAGTATGAAGGACTGCATATAAAGATCTTAGAACACTTTAAAAGAAGGTCGAATTGTTATCTACAGTGACCTGACTGAAACTGTTTTCCAACATTTCTGATCAACCATATCAATAACGTTAGTATTAAAAAAGATAACTCTCTAACTGCACTTAAATTAACCCAGTGATGCAGCTGGTTAAGCCTTGAACACTTGAAAAAATCTACTAGAAAAATTGCAAACCGTTTTGTATTTTGCATTTACACAAATTTATTCTCTTTACTACAGCTTATACCTGACACAGAGTTATTCTCCTTTATTGTCAGTCAAATAACATGGCTGTTATTACTGTTATCCAACATATTTCCTGAAACATTGAACTTAATATCTTATTAGTTCTGTGAAACTTTTGAAAGATTTTTCAGAGGCTTCAGAGCTTACCCGACTGCTCCACTGGACTGCATTTAAGTTTGAAGAGAAGCTAAAGAAATGAATCTATATTGTTTTGCAATGTAAGACACATTTTTTTCAGTTTAAGAACCACAGTTATTTACATCAGAAATGTATTAAATAACAACTGACATCATTCACATTAATAGAACAAAGAGACTGAGAAAGAAAGAGATGCAATAGAGCAACCACAAAGAAGATTTAATAAAACATTACAAGATTGAAGTAAGATTTATTGTTCTGAAAAGCCTAAGAAAAACAGAAGCACAGAGAAATTGTATTCATGCTTACCCTACACGTTTAGCCATTAGAGAATGCAGGTATTTTCGGGCTGATAACTGAGCCAATGCGTTCCTGTAGGCTTTATTAAACATCCCATCTGCATGTCTTTCTGTTCTGCAATTAAAAACGCAAAAATATATGCAGTCACTCACAGTGTGGTCAGATACAGTGCACTAGTCATATTCATTAAGAAAGCTAAGTTAATCTCACTCCTTGAGCATATTCAGAAATCGTACACAGTGACTTTTACTAATTTTACTTGTCTTTTCTGAATTTACTTTAACTAAACTATCCATATATCTCTCCAATTTAAACCTCAGTTTCACCTATCATTTTCATGTTGCAATAATTCACATATAGATATATCACCCTTAAAGAACTCCAATCTTTCCAATTCAGAGAGAATATACATGTTACACTCCTAAAAATCATAGACAGAAATCAAGATTCACATTACGGATGAGTGGGAAAGAAGCTTTACCTTTGCTCTGAAGGATAATATATTGTGTAGGCATCTTCCCCAGTTGATGGACCACTTAAAGCGATCTGGTCACTGTCAAAGGCCAAATCTGCTACTGAATCCCCCTCTTCATAGCCTGCATTCTCCAACCTGCAACAAACAGCAACACCTGAGAGTTACATCTAATGGGAGTTCCGGGTTTCCATCAGGTTCACCAGATAGAATTAAAATGACCTGTCCTTAGAACGTAAAATATGAAGTCAAAGTCTTATCATAGATCATAACGATAAATTTATATTTTTTTATGGAATAAGTTCTTGTTTTCATAAAAAGAACATCATAAAAGAGAAAGGTTTTACCTCATTAGAATCATAAAAAAACATAAAAATGTATGTCATTACACATTTTTTAAAGTAGAATATTTAAGCATTTATTTTATAATTGGATCAGTTGCGATTTCATATTTTTGGGAATATTAAATGGTCTTTCAAACAATAAAAAAACAATAGTAAATAAAAATCAAATAAAAACCATACAAAAAAACAATTTTTTTTAGTTTTGCCCGATTTGTTTTACTTTCAACTAAGCGAAAGCTGGTGCGGTGCGTGTTTACAATTTTTCACACAATATTAGACTGTATAAATACATTATTCTTCAGGGTCTTCGTCTATTACACACATTGATCTTAACAAAGGCATGTGCGTATACAAGAGCTTGATTTGCTTCCTTTGTGGGGTGTCCCGATTGACTTTAGTGTTGTTGTCGTTAAATAGGGCTGTGTTGTTAAATAAAAAAATCATTTATTCTCCTTTATTTAAAACCCTCAGTATTGTAGAAAAGTGTTTTACCGCCGGCCAAACTGAAATATTTTATTGATATAATCCTGGAGACATTGGGTCCCCACAAACACATAAATACACACACTAAACCTAAACGCACACACACATATGCGTGGTGCCGTCCCCTGTGCGCCATCCGCGAGCGCTCTTATCCTACCTGACGCTCGGGTAGCCGAGAGGAGAGCACGCGCCGCAGTGCACGAGGAGCCCGTAGATGAGAACGGCCAGAGCCCGGCTGCTCCACATTATTGTTCTGCAGAGAAAAAAATGAGAGAGAACGTTTAGCGTTTAGAACATTCACTGAGAGAGAGAGAGAGAGAGAGAGAGAAATACGGTTTAACTACAAAAAAATACATTCAAATATATACAATTTAGCGTTCTATTAAGCCATAAACAACTACTAGTTCAAACAGCGACAGAAACGACCGTTAGATTTTAAAAAATTTCATTTCGAAATCCAAAAACAAGCATCAACGTTCCACTGAACGTTATTTTTACGAGCCTGAGGTGAATCTACCCATTTAGGTTAGTTGTTATACTTTTAACACCTCGAATTCACAACAGCTTTCTTACTTTATTTAATCTTAAAAATAAACTACATCCAAGCGACGCAAAATAAACAATTATTTATTACTTTTTACTTCTTATTTATTTCTTAAGATATGTTACATACCTCTAGCAGCTAGAGGAGCTGGATGGAGTCCGCGACCCTCAGACTATAGAAGGAATAGATCAAATAATTTCTCTCCTTCCCCTTCTCTCTCTCTCTTTTCCTTCTCTCTCTCTTGCTTGCTTTTTCTCTCTCTCTCCTTCTTTCTCAATCTCTCTTGTCTCACCTCCTTCCCTCCCGTCCGCCTCTGTTTGCTCCTCTTTTGCTAAAACTTCTCAGGGAATCGGCTGGACTCCGCGTCCTCCTCGCTAAAACTTTGCGTCCGCCACAGATGAGAGGAGAATTCGTCTCTATTCTCTCTCAGAAGTCTCATCAGTCTCCATCTCTCAGTCTGCGCGGAGATACAGCGAGTTTTATCTCTCCACGGCGAGGCAGAGCCTCCTTTTTACACCCCCCCCCCCCCCCCCCCTTCCGTGCCCCTCCCTAACCAATCTACCATCTACCCCACCGCGTTGAGGGATACTTTCGACGTCACTGACCTCTGAGGTGCGTTAGTTACTTCGTCCCCACCTGTATTTCAACAAGCCACGCCTTCCTCGACTGTGATTGGCTGGAGTACGTCTCCTCCTGCGTAGAGAGAGGCACTTACGTTCAGACCCCGACCTTCTGCCTGTAAGGACGACCTGGGCCACTTCTTTCATGTGGAGAAAAAAAAACAAAACAAAAGCTGGTCAGTCCTCCCCACAGGTGAATGCTAATATGTGCCAAATGACTCATCCTGGACTTTAGGGCAGGTAAACGTGTTTCTAACAATATCCTCCAGTGCTTTGGTGAGGTCAGGTCAAAGCCTGAATTAAGTTTACAAGACCTTGAATGAGTCTGAGATGATTTCTTACCCACAGGGGTGTATTCAGGGTATTTAGGTGTTACATGACTCAGTGTGCAGTATGTTTTATGGTCAGTTATTAAGTCATTCCCAATAAAATATAATTATGGTGGCCAGAAGTAGTAGACAGAAATTTCCACCTATAGCTCCAACTAAAACTGGAATAAAGAAGCCTTACACTTTTTTGTTGTTTACCAAGGTACAAACAGTGCAAATGGACCCTCAAATGTACAGCAAGATCATATAGGTCAGTTGTGTCTGTTAAAAGCTGAAAAAGTGCAAAGAAATATAGTAAAAACATACCTCTTACCATTTTTCTTAGCGGGTGTATGATGAGGGGAACTATTTCCCTAAATCAAAACACACATAAAAACAAAAACCAGTACAAGTTAAGAGGTAAGTTCTGAAAGCTGACTATGTTGGAAAACAACAAAATCAGTCTAGACCAACATGGATGGAATTCATGTTGGCCTTATTGGTTTTAATTGATACAGTGTTAAAATCATAGACGCTTCAAATAGATCTATAAGCGATGGCATAGATAGATGGAATAGTCATGATATGTGTGAAGTGTAAAGGTGCTTTATCAAATTTAAAACTTTTTACAATGACACTCTATTGCAAACACAATTCCCAATGTGGATGACACAAGAGATATAATAGAATAACCACTTTTGCTTCCATAATGAGCCATGTTTGTAATATAAAAAATTCAATGTGTATGAGAATTGCACTGGTGAAAAGGTTCTTAACCAAAGGTATGGTTCCTCACACTCAAACATCCCTACTATCAATATAGTTTCTTTGAAGGATGCCACATAAAGAAATATAACTTTAATAGATGTGTGCAAGTTTGAAGAATCTTTTTTTTTTAAGGTCTGAGGAACCTTTTTTGTGTACAGGTGCTCTACAGATTTAAAGGTTCTTCACCCTCATCTTGAACATAGTTCTTTATAGAGCACAAAGTGTTTTTTACTCAAAAAGCCATTTGAAGTACATTTATATTTAAGAGTGAAGGACATGGAACCATGACTCCTATGCTAAATACTGCACATATAATAATCATATTCAGTGATCAAACATGCACACACACATCCATCTAAAGCCACACTTTGGGAAAGAAATAAAAAATGTATTGATGTATTAATAGACAGTAATGTTTGTTTTATTGAATTTTTGGTAATGTGTTGCCTGATCTAGCCCTTCTGTTGTGTTCGGGTCAAAATTGACCCGTTTTCAAGTTTAAATGTGTAAAAATGACCATTTGCTTTTTTGTTCTGGAATGAGGCTTCATCTAACACCACCACCTCCCACGTGAACTAAAACTTTCTCACAGCTTATTGATACATTGTTTATAAACAAACATTGGCACATATAAAGAGGATTTGGGTGGGATATTATTAGTTGAATTCTGTAGGAGTATCAGTCAACATGAGCAAAAGGTATTCTGTTCATGAGGTGCTAGATCACATCTTTGGTAATGATGGTGATCTTGAGGAGAGAGAGGAAAGTGAAGCTGAGGAGGATGTGTCTGAGGAGGAGGATGATGTTCAGTATGACCCTGAATAAGACCAAACATCTGATGAGGAGGACCCAGATGTCACAGATGCTCAAGGAGAGGTCTTCAAGTCAAAAAAAGGTGACATTTCATGGTTATCAAGCCCTCCTCAAACCCAAGCCAGGGCACCGATGGAAAACATCCTCAGAATGACTCCAGGGCCTACTAGATACGCTGTGTCACACGCCCAAGACATCAAGTCAACGTTTGAACTGTTCTTTCCACGACCTATTCAGAGTATCCTACTTGAGATGACCAACATGGAAGGGAGAAGAGTGTTTGGTGATAGCTGGACGGAGATGAACAAAACACAGCTAGATGCGCACATGGGACTGTTGCTTCTTGCGGGGGTGTACAGATCCTGTAATGAAGCTACGGCCAGCTTATGGGATAGTGAGTCAGGACGCCCTATTTTTCGTGCCACAATGTCCCTTCAAGCCTTTCATGTGTTATCAAGAGTGCTACGTTTTGACAACAGGGAGACCAGAGTTGCTCGTCGTGAGAATGACAAGCTTGCTCCCATCAGGGAGGTTTGGGACAAATGGGTGGAAAATTTACCCTTTGTGTACAATCCTGGGCCAGAGGTGACAGTGGATGAACGGCTAGTCCCTTTCAGAGGCCGCTGTCCCTTCAGGCAGTACATGCCAAGCAAGCCTGGAAAATATGGGATCAAAATATGGGCAGCATGTGATGCAAAAACTGCCTATGCATGGAATATGCAAATATATACCGGAAAATCTGCCACCGGAGTGCCAGAGAAGAACCAGGGCAAGCGGGTCGTCCTGGACATGACCAAGGGTCTTCGGGGGCACAACATAACTTGTGCTAATTTTTTTACCTCCTATGACCTTGCGCAAGAGCTTCTAAAGAGGAAGCTGATGATGGTGGGAACAGTCAGGAAGAACAAACCTGAGCTTCCCTTAGCTCTTCTTAGAACGAAAGACAGGGGTCCTCTCTCATCCAAGTTTGCATTCTCAGAAAGAACCACAGTTGTCTCCTACTGTCCCAAAAAAAACAAAAATGTCATTCTGATGTCAACTCTCCACAGGGATGCTGGTGTGTTGTGTGGACTGAAATAGATCCAGGATGGAATGGAGAAAAACCTTTCAAGAGGAGGCTTTTTCTGGAGGAGTTGGGCAAGTCTCTGGTTTCTCCCTACATCGAAAGACGAAAGAGGCTGCCCCGAACCGAAGCGTCTGTTCGTTTGGTGAAAGGGCTTCAGCCAACACTCACATCATCATCCTGTGATACAAACCAGGGAGGAGATTCCAGGAGCAGCAAGAGGAAGAGGTGCCAGTCCTGCCCCGCCAACAAGGACTGGAAGTCCAACACCACTTGCTACACATGCAAGAAATTCATTTGCGCGGAGCACACAGTAACCATCAAATACTGTGATTCATGCATTTGAACACACACACACACACACACACACACACAGTTAAAGTTTCTGATGCTAAGTTTCATGGTTCATAAGTTCATTCAGAGTGACTCACCTGCACTAACATCATATTATTTTTCAATGTTCAGTTTATGGTTAATGCAGGCGCGCACACACACACACACACTGTTGTTGGTCATTGTTCATTTGTTAAAGTTAAATTGCTTGGTTAATTGGTATGGTTAAATAAAAGTTTGTTTTATGGAAAGAAATTTGAACACTTGTTGTCTTTATCCTACTATTTATCTGTGCGGGTCAGTTTTGACCCGAAACACCAAAGATGTCACTATTGTTAATAATTTTAAATAATATTTTTTTTTCTTTGGTAGGTGTACTCTAATATAGGTCTATAACACATTTACAGTTTCTAATTACTCAGTCTATAAGTATGACAAATATTTATTGTGAATTTAAATAGTTTTTGCATTCAAAAACGAGTGGTACTTTTTAAAACACTGTGTCTGTGGAGCCAACTAAAGAAATTTCCCACACTGGTTCCATTTATATGAATGTATACTAATCCAACAATGAGTTGAAAAACAATATTGGAAGAAAACTGGTGATTTTAAGCATTTTCAAGCATTTTCAAATCACGGGTCAAAATTGACCCGCGAACACCACAGGTGTAAACAGCTTTCTAACTCAATATAAGGGCTAGAGGAGGGATTAGGGTCCTGTGCTGTTTGGTTAGTTTGAGATTGCAGGCTATTTTTGCTCTTCGGGTTTGTGCTGCTCCCAGAGGATTCACATCCATGGGGAAGTTTGAGACTGAATCACCCGCCCTGACGTCATTTGACGTATATTTCAGAGCTACGTAATTTCAGGACGGGACGAAAAGACTTCGAGGAGTGAATTAAAACAGCGGTGTCTGTCCCTGAGAGCGTCTACACAGACACCTCACTCCAGTGGACAACCCGCGCCATCTAGCGTTTCAGGGTAATCAGTGCACCCTTAGTGCTTAATGAATGGATGGATGGATAGATAGATACTTTATAAATCCCGAAGGAAATTTAGCAAGTGGATGGCTCTTGAGTTATCATCGTAAAGGTGTATTAACGTGTTATTTTTGTTTGCATTACCTTCTTCTCAAATATATTTCAGAGTAAAGAATTTTTACTATATTATGTTCATTTAGTTCTGGACTTTATGCACTTGTTTACTTTACCAGCCTTAAAGAAGAACTCTGGTGTAAAATTAACCACTGTTCACATCCTGTAGCTTATATATATATCATATATTTCAGATGTGATATATTTGCATGTATGAATATTCATGTGCAAGAGCCAAATCCTGTCTTTCTTTAGAGACCTCTAATTCAGTGATCTAAAGCAGAGCTAAATAGAATTTTTTTTTTCACAAAAATGGCTCACATGGCATTCATTCATACTAGAGACCCCAATTAGACATTTTAAAATGAATGAAAAAACGATAGAATGAGACCATTAAATGAATACATGGTATAAAATGGTGTGCAATCACTACATTTTGTATAAATGATATTTGTGTTTATTGTAATATTAGTATTTGACTGGGTAAATACTATATCACCCATTTCCCTTTATATGCATATCACTATAAAAACTCTTTAAAAACTTTTTTTTAAATAGTCAAAAGTATTGAAGTAATGATAAAGACTGAAAAACTGTAGTTGCGGCTGTTCTTCCCACCTCTGTTCATTAAAGGAGGAATATGGTATTAAATAGGCTTAGGATATAGTAAAACATGATAACAAGTGCAAACTTTTGTCAAATAGCACACTTCCTTTCAACCGTAGCATTCCCAAAAGTGCACGCGAAAGGGAAATGCAAAAAAAAAAAAAAAACGTTTTTACACCATTAATAAACTCAAAGTAACTCCACGCTTCATTGGCGGAATTTCGAGGCCCCTGACATTTAAAATGAGGCACTAAGAAATTGAAGGTACTGTTGTTTGTGGTCTGTACCCATTTAAATACTGTATGATATATGACAGAAATCACTGAAATTGTGCATATCTGTTGTGCAATGTCTATGAGATGAGATAATTCTGTGTGACGTGGTCTTCTCCAGCAATATATATCAGATGTGGAGAGATCTGGATGTCTCTGGAGAACAGGGCACGAACCTTCTTCCCTGAAAGCAAACCACACCAGCAGATAAACTGAATCTAATACCCGAGGCAGCGGCGATATCCCGTCAGCCGCATGAGCCCAAATGAAGATTCCTGGCATGCAAGTGATAAGACTATATTTATCCCAGATTTTGTTATTCATAAAATATGCTTTCAGACAGAGAGGGTTAATCCAGTTTCTCTAAAAATGTCTGAAATTTGACCACATTTAATATGATATGTTGTTGCATGTGACGGACTAGTACACAATGCATTAGTATGCACTCTCAATCACAGACTATCATTAGCTAATTGTGAGAAACGTGTATACGCCTTTATTTCATTACACCTTATACTGGTCTAAAGTAATCTTTTTTCAGCTTGAAGAGGGTGCAAAATGCTGTGACCAAAAAACTATATTCATATTACACTTTTCCTCATCCAGCTGCATTGGTTATCAGTGAAATTTGGATTTTCAGATTCTATACTAATTTTAAGTGCCTTTATGGTCTTTCTCCACTGTATCAAATCATCTGATTACAATAAATGAACTGCACAATTGAAGAAGGCCAAAGCACCTATCAGAGAGATAGCAGAAACTTATGACCAAAGGGGTGACCAAATTAACATTGCGGTACATTCCTAAAATGGAAGAATGCACTGGCTAAATCAGCTACAGCAAAAACAATTTGTGTGAACACAAATACAAAAACTCATTACAAGATCTGCTCAAGAATCAAGGAGGTATTCATATCACTGTTAAAGCATACAGAAACGGTTTACAAATTTAAACACAGATGATTTCATTTATGATTTAAACTTTTGAGAGCAGAAAATTAAAATCAGATTGATAGAAAATATTTTAAAAACCTGCTTAGTGATAAAATAAGATTCTTTGGACTGATGAATCCAATGTAAACATGAGTATAGAGAATGATAAGGAGGCGTGATAACTGAAGCAGTCCAAATTATACATGTTAGAGGCACTGTTATGACATACGGATTGTTGCCAGTGGAACTGGGTCAGTGGTGTTTGTTGACATGCAGACATACAGACAAACAGATACATACAAATATATATATAGATTATTTAAAGCTAAACATGTACACTTTAATCACATCCTGAATGCTTTATTTTAAATTCACTGAGGGTGTACAAAGGGAAATTATAAAAAATGTGTTTTTTATAATTGAATTTGTATTTAATACAATTTATTAAAAAACTGCCAGATTTTTATTTTATGTGGGGTTTTTTTTCGGATTTAACTAGATTTACTCTGCTGCATTTTTTATTTAATTCTGTTTCTGTTCTATTTAATTTGCATTAAAGTTCTAAAAAATTTAAAATTATAAATATAAAGAATTTCTGTGAAATCCCACATGACATTTTTAGGTTATTTCTGCTACATTTAAAGTTACATTTCATACATACTAGGTTTTTCTAGGGTCAGTGACAATATGTCAGGTGATTATATTTTTATATGATTTTTAAATTGATTTGAGAATGAACAGATATTCCCCTCTCACTAATTTACTTTTTTTTTTTATAACTGCTTCTTATTTTACAGCAGTTGGTTATAGACTGGTACCAGTCAGTGACATGAACAGCTCATCTGATCCACTGTAATAAACTGTGCTTGCATGTCAAACAATGGCTCATCGGCACACATGATGCTGTGTACCTGTACCTGTGTATTTAATTAAATGGTGTCCGTGTGTACCGTTGTGTTCATCTTACATTAAACTAGTCTATAAATGTGTGTGCAATAGAGTTTTACAGGGTTGTGTAATTAAGCACACGATTACTGTCGTTTTTCTCATCTTTTTTTCTACTCTGACTCATCACAGAATTGCATGGACAGCTTGTCACTGCTGGAAGTCCAGATTCAGACAGTATGAGTTATATGCAGAGGACAACAAAGGCATGAGATCTTTTTTGTTCTTTGTACCTTAAAACAGCATAATACAAGCTGAAATAATTTATTTTAATACAATTAGGTTTCAGAAATGAATATATATAGTGTAAATAAATGTTTAAAAGACCTGCTAGGCACCACTTCCCTACAAGCATGCAAATCTAAATAATTAATCATTTCAGTCAGCACTTGACTACTACATGCTCTTAAGACAAGCAACGGAACAAACAGCAATTTAGACTGGACAAACACTGGCAGTGTTAGTCAGTTGTGCCTTGAGACAACACTTGCACAACAATAACCAGTGTGGCCGGATGTTTACATACTCTCATCATGGATATAAATATCATGGCAATATTGGGCTTTCCGTGGTCTCTTTGAACTGTTCTTATTTTGTTAACACCATGCATCTTTAATTAAACAAACAAGAATTTGGTGCACAGGTTTTAAGCTTTTAATGGTTTTGTGAAATCAGTACTCGATCAAAATAATACTTTTCGGGTTGCAAATATACATATACCCCATTTGATTTGAAAACGTATTTTAACCTGCCAAGGCTTCTTAGCTACGTTAGCTTCTTTGTGCAAATATACAAAAATTCATGTGCATGTGGGTCATTGTCCTGTTTAAACACCCAATTATGCAAAAGTGTCTTTGGAGTCTGTTGGATCACCATTTGGTCAGATTTCATGGAGTTTGACTATCCTTGATAAGTGTATGCCAACTTCCAACCACAGACCAACTACCGTTTTAAGGAGCCAATGCATGCTCCTCTAACATGCGAGGTGTTGAGTTGGAGGGTGTATAATATTTTTTGATGGAGAGGTGAATTTATGGTTCCCTTACATCAAATGTTTAGAACCCCTGTAAATGTTTTTTTAATCAACCAGCGTTATGTTCAAAGTCCAACCTCAATTTTTTTTTCTAGATTTTTCTGTTATTTTCTGATTTTGTTTCTAGATCCTTACAATTCAAATAGCAAACAGCTAAATACTTTATGAGACCCTTTTAACTAACAGATCCAAGGCCCCTTTCACACCTAGTAACAGCATCTGTTTCCAGTGATCTGATCACAATTGAACTATGAAACATATAGTTCCTAGTGCTTGGCATTTCAGTGTGTCACTAATGTGTCTCAAGAGAGCACTTGTGCTTAGATTTAGTGAATGTAGAAAGGGCACCATGCACATTTACTACATCAGCCTCTCACTGCAGTCGTCATCAGACAAAAATGTCACAGTACTCGAATCTGTGTTGTGTACATATGTGAGCTGTTACAGGCATGTGTTGAATAGATTGCCGATGCATCCTCTACAAAACAAAAGCGGAAATGAGGAAAGAGGCCATGGCACAGGTGATTATGCCACAGATTCATATGGACACATTGGCTTTGTTATACTGTGTTCACAAAACAGCTTTTTAGACCAAACTAAAGCACAGTTAAACTGTGCTTAAATTACTGCAATTTTTGCATACTTTTCACGTTTTAGTTTTAGATCATTCAATTAATCAAATATTAGATATTGACAACATAAGAAAAATAATGCAGCTTTTTAAAAAAGATTACCTATTTAATAAAGGAAAGATGTATTCAAAATATCTTTCTTCCAAGTCCCTCCGCACACATGGACTCCATTTCCCAATATGCAACAGTCAGTCCTGTGACTCAGCTAGCCAATGGACACTTGAGTTCTAACTTTGAATTCCTGTATATAAAGTGTTTCACCTGTTCTTCAGTTGTATACTAAGTGATCTCTGTTGACGTATATCTTGACCCATTTTTGTCCTTTCATTTTTTGAGCTTTTTTTCTTAGTAATTTTCTCTGGTGTTTAAATCTAATTTCCTTGTGATTTTTTCCTTTTGTGCTGTGTTTTTGCTTTGATGTTTTGGTAAAGTTTCTGGTTTTGACCCTCGATTCTACGGTTTTCTGGGTTCTTTCCACAGGATGGACCATATGATTTTTTGCAAGTGTTTTTATATAGAAAAACATATCTAATCTTAATATTTTAGATTAATTTAGTTTCAAGGTATTTTCTCCTTCTTTTCTTCTTTCTAAAGCACAGACAAACAACGAATATATACAAAGTAGATTCCATCTAAAACATTACATATTCTTTACACTAAAAAACAGAGGTATGAAATAAGTTCTTTCTTGTAGTAAACTTTTCATAATTGTACCCTCAGTGTTAAAATATTCGTCTTTACAGTGTCAGATGTGTTCCCTCTGAAATAAAAAAAAAACTTTCCCAACACTTTCCCAAAACTTTTGCCATTTGCTAGTTGACACTCCAAATAATTCTTTTTTTTACAACTCTGAATCTAATAACACATATATTTAACTATTTAAAACACCAAACTCAGGCAGCTTTACGGGGTTTCTAAGGTTTTTAAGGTTTCTAAGCCGAAGTTGGTTACAAACCTCATGACATTTAAAAAGCAAGTTCAAGTCCAATCAAGTCCACTAATTCCTATTTTAAAGAAATAGGGTGACCAGATTTGGGTTTCTGAAAAGGAGGACACCTTTTTTATGTATTTTCTGAATTTCTCTAATATAACAGCTCAATTCTAATTCTTCAGGTTAAAGGTGCTTCCTCCTTTAAACAGCTATAACATGTATTTTATCAGGCTACAAACAGGGCTGCTTTATGAATTCATGCAACGCAACTATGTCTTAAAAGCATTTGACTCTGTTGTACTCTTATACAGTGTGGGCATACCTTTTGCTTATGATTACTATTATATTTTTTACACTTACTTTTTAAGTTAACTGATCATTTATCAGTTTTAATATCTGTTATTTTACTTGTTTAGTGCTTTTTAAAACATGTTGATCCACAGCATAGAGGCTACAAAACTCAAACTATGCAGCCTTTCAACACACCTTTAACCTAAATATCTAAAATAAAAGGATGTAGCCTAAAATATACACTTGCTGGTCATCCAACCCTTCTCAGTCTTGACTGTTTGCTATTTTTATCAGCCATTGCTCATCATTCTCATGTAACAGAGCTAACGTTACCTCCATCACCTCAAAGTCCCCGTGTAATCCTAACTTTACTAACGTTACTACCTGTTTATGTGCTACACATCCCTGCTCAGTCTGTCCCTCGCTTTCTCCAGCAAAAGCCTGCCCTCCCAGTCTGCTGCTGCTGTCTTCACCTATGGAGGACGTGGAGGCTACAGCAGCGATTATGTTGAGGCAGTCGAACAAAATCCCGGACGATTTTGAAATCCCCCCCGGACATTTTTTTAGGTCTCAAAAGTAGAACATGCCCAGGAAAAAGAGGACGTCTGGTCACCCTAAAAGAAATGGTTGACTACATATTCATATAATTGTTATGACCAAAAATCACTCCTGTTACTGGCACTCAAACCTGTTACTTTTTATGTTTTGAAGAACAGGAATGAGTTTTTAGCATAGATTTAGCAAAAACATGAAAAATAGCTAAATGGCAGCAATGCTAATAGCATAAAAGCACTGAGCATATTCTTCCTGTTGTAGATGTGACTTGTAGAATGTTCCAGATGTTCCAGATGGGGGTAATGTGTTACGTAACAGGAAAAAGTGAAACCCAGGGGCACAACTAAAACGTTTACTTAAATTACATATCATGGATTTATTATGAAAAAAACATTTTTAAGCATAGATGTGGTCACACAACAACGCAAAAAAACATCTCTGAAGGATTTTAATAATTATATTTCATGATAAAATTTGTAGTTAGAGAGTGGGGACAGGTAATTAAAGCTATTTTTTAGTGTAAAGTAGTTTTTATTAATTTTTTAATTACATATTTTACTTTTGCATTTAGGCTGATGTACAAGACACAATGCTTAGTAATAAAATGTATTTTAAAGTTAAGTAGCTTAGTTATATTAGTTATACTCTTGTTTGAACACCACCGCCCATTCTTACTCCTTTCTTTCTCCCTTGTCCTGGCTTATCTCTCTGCTCGCATAGCCACACTGGCCACACTCAGTCCAAACAATCCCTTTTTAATTTGTTCATGTAACACCTGGCCTCCAGCTGAGACCAGAATTAGCTGTGCCTTTTTCTTTCAGCAATCTCTATATTTTAAAGCTCACTTTCCGTCGTTTTTTCTTTCATTTTAAAATGTCTAGTTGTGGTCTCTAGTATGAATGAATGACATGTGAGCCGTTTTTGTAAAAAAAAAGTGCTCAGGTGTCTCTGTATAGCTCTTTTTTAATGGACTGTTTTAGGGGTGTGTCCAAAATGACCGGATTCCAGCTTTGCTCATGAATATTCATACATGCAAACAGAATGCAAATATCTCTCCTCTGATTGGCTAGGAGCACTGCGACGCCCCTCCACCGCTCTGCCACTCACTGCCTCCCACCTCCTAACTGATGAGCGGTGATGTTGCGTCGCTTCAGCTCCGCCTCTGGGAGTTTCTCGAGCCAAGGTGGGCTGGTCTGTGAGTTTCTGCCTACGTAGGCAGAAAGATAATTCAAAATTCACCCGTTTTTCGGAGGGGGGGAGGGGGGATTTCTTTGCTTAGCTCCTGCAGACAATGGGGGCTGCAAAACAGTTTAATGTGCAGGTGTACACATTCAACTCGGAGAGACCTACTGTATTCCACAAAAAAACAAGAAAAATCGGATTTTCGCGGAAGGTGAGCTTTAATAGCTTAAGCAAGCATGACTACTATTCCCTAGGGCATGAAGAACCTCGTATTCAACAAAGCTACACAAACTGGGGGAAATGTAATTATTTACTACTTATATAAATGTATATGTATGTATAATTTAAATGTGATAATTAGTAGTGAAATCAGGATCCTGTAATGTGAATTAAAAGCAAACCCGCTTTAACACTTTGTCTAATTCATAGGCCGCGTCCCTTTTAAAGGATGCAGCCCCTGAATTGGGACACAGCTACAGTGTGATAAGGTGTCTTGCTCAGCTCTACAGTAACTATAACCCTACACAGTGTTGCCAACTCCTCAGTAAGGAAAGTAGCTATTGGCTGTCCTAAATGTCGCTAGAAGTGGCTAAATGACGTCATCGCCTAATTTGCATAATACATGTTTTTGAAGCTGTAAAGGATTAGGATTGTGAGAGAGAAAAAAGTGAGTAAAAAACACCTTAAATGTGTTAGAAATGTTACAAATAAACAACTTCTGTTGCCTTTTAAATAGTATGTCACTTTTTTACAGTAACTTAATTTTTATGTGAATTACATAAATTTGTTTTTGGCGTGTTCTTAAATGTTATTAGAAGAGCAGCAGTTAGCCGGAACTGTTATTCTACGTTTTTTGTTTTTTTTCCCTTAGTTTGTTTTATTTTATTTTTTACGTTTTCTTAAGTTTTCTTTATTTTTAAACCTATCATAGACAAATTATTCAATGGTTCAACAGATATTTAGCTTTTTATAAAGAGGCAGACACTGTGGAGGAGGTGAGTGACAGGCTATGTGGTGAATGAGGTGAGTGAATGACTGAGACTGTGTGAGTTAAATTAAGGGATTTCTGTTCGTGTCACACTGAAGACACTTTTTTATTAATATTTCTGCTCTGTAAATACGTGGCGGGGTCAGTCAGCGGCGGATGTGGGCTCGCGCGATTCATTTACAGTGTGTTCGTGGAGCGGTGTTTGTGTGGGTACTCTGAGTGTGAGAGAGTGTGGGTCTGCACTGTGAGTGGTGTGGGGCGGGGCTGACGGCAGCGCCCGCTGCAGCGCGGAGGACTGAAGAGCGTGTGTTCATCTCAGAGTCGCCAAAAGTCTCCAATAACACCACAAAAACTCGCTAGATTTGTCGCTAGTCGCTTTTTTTACAAAAAAAATCGCTAGAGGGTCTGAAAAGTCGCTACATATAGCGACAAAGTCGCTAAGTTGGCAACACTGACCCTACAGCCTGTCTCTGAAAGCTGCACCTGCACAAAAGAGCCGCTAGATGTCGCCAAATGATTTACAGAGAGCACAGAGTGGTATTAACGCAGAGGGCGCTGTGCCAGCCTGCCTCTGCTCGTGCCTCCGTCATGTGGGCATTCAGTAAATGCGGGAGGGGGGCGTGCGCGCCTGTGTGTGTGTGTGTGTGTGTGTTTAAGCAGAATCCGCGGAGATTTAACAGCTCTGTCCAGCTGTGCGCTTCTAACTCAACATCCGCCATGTTGTTAAGGGGGCTGAGGACACACACACACACACACACACACACAGTGGGTCGAGTGTGAGAGCAGCAGCTGAACGGACCACGACTCTCCTCTAATGTGTGAGCTGAGCGGGGACTGACGCTGAGCGCCGGGCTGCGGAGTGTGTGAGAGTTCAGCAGCAGCGTTGTGTGTGTGTAAGAGAGAGAGTGTGTGTGAGGAGATGAAGCGACCTCGACTCTGAAATGAACTTGGAGGAGACTTTACTGTGAAGGACGAGGGAAGGGTCTGTGCTCCTGAAAGGTCAGACTCTGTATATTTTACATTTTTGAGTGTGTGTCTGTGTATCACGAGTTGTTGTGAGTAGGTCACTTTGAACTGTGTTTAAATGTGTTATTTATATGGAGGCGTTAATCAGAAAAAGTGGAGGTACCAGATGGATGACGTGTGTGTGTGTGTGTGTGTCTGAGACTAAAAGTTGTCTTTTTTCTGTCTAGGGAACTGTCCATTCCACCTTAAACAGTGCAGCAGCATATCTGCCCTACTTAAAGGACCAATATATATTATTTATTTTCTCTACTAACGTATAACATGATCAGGATTTGTTGTCAGATATTTGGAAAAGTTAAACTAAGTATCTCCTGACAGCAGTGCTTCAGCCAGTAAGTCCTTTTTTAAACTATCCGCTGTGTTACAGCCTGAAAACACACACTGCCCATTCCCCAGTCCTATTTCCACACTCTGGGGTTGCCAGGTATAGAACACAAAATCTGCCAAACACAGCATGCCGATTCTGCATCCTTCTAAAATGCTTCATGACCAGAGACGGAGTAAAGTGTGAGTAAATATTAAATTCTAGTTTGATAGGTAAAGACTAGTCAAAAGAATTAAAGATAGATGACAATTGGCTGACAGATTGCCCTCCTATATTTTCTATTTTCTCACAACCATTAAAAGTGATGGCCATTTTAACCCTTTCAGACCCTGCATCCAATAGAGTGCATATTATCTACAGTATTTTTTTTTCTTTTGTTGCACATAGTACTAATTGAGACCTGATGTTTATCAGAATCAGGGTTTCCCGCAGTGCTTTATATTTAGGGCAGCCTCTTTGGCAACAAATGGCCCCCGGCCTTGATTACACCTCACCTCAAAACGCGTATACGCACAGACATTAAAGGAAGGGTAAATAGTGGAATCTGTTGGTAAAATATGTAACTACACCATCTATCTCCTGTTGCACCTTAAACATATTTTTTAAAATCGTGAATACGCTAATTATCCAGCAAGAAACAGTGAAACCACCAGCTCCCCCCTTTCACATCAAAAAAGGCTTCAGCTTGACTAACCAAGAGAAACCCTGCGAATAGACCATGAACAAACCAATGTAGAAGTTTGCAAGCCAAGGAAACAGTAGCTTACTGCACTGGAAAAACAGCAACTTAACAAGACATATGGGCATAGCAGCACTATAGCTAATGAGGCAAAGTAACAGCTCGTTAGTATTAATTTTATGTGATAAATGAAATTACTTTAAGCTCCTCAAATGTTTTTTCAGAAATTGACACTCATTTTTCCCAAGCTAGGAAATGGTTTGGTGTGTACCTCACTCTGCCTCCATCCTGGTTATATTATGTGAGCACAATCTGCAGCATGCAGAACTCCTTCTATTGCTGCATGCAAGTAATGCATTTCAAGTTTGCTGTTATTTAAGACGTTATCGCAGCTCTTTCTATGAGTTTAAGATGAAAAGTCTACTGTAACAACAATAAAATCACAGTTTATTGTATGATTCTACATGCACACATGGTTCACAGACAGTGAGAATTTGAGATAGGTAAAATGTTCCAGACTAGTCCTGGCAAGACACAAGCTTTTTTCAGTCACAACGGAGGAGCAGACAGGCCAGCTGTTCGCTATATCAGCAGCAACCAGTGTGACAGAACGCTACAACAGAAAAGAAAAGTTCTTTATTGACTCTACAAATGTGATTATTTGTTGCCATTGCAACAAGCCACTTGAACTATTATACAGTTCTTGTGCTTGTCTATGTGGGTTTAGTGTCCTAAACCTGGCAACTCTTGTGATATTAACTTTCTGCAGGGTACATATTGTTTCTTTAACCTCTGCACTGGATAAGGTGTAATAGAAAGTTCTAGTTAGAAGGAAACTTAGAAAAGTTTAAAAAATTGGGTGATTTAATCATATCAAATGTCATAGTATATGGTTTTTAATTCATTCAATGGTAATTACATGTTTACCCATAGTAACTGTTCAAATAGGTGATCCTACTACTAATTGTTGATTGTTTTTTTTACAATCACTAAGGTCGTAAGACATAAATAGAGATCTTTAAAGAATACAAGGAACATTTTGTAAACAATAAGGGAATAACCTTTATTTGTTCACTATGCTAGGCAAAAAAGAAGAAATGATTAAATATAGTAAATTGTATAAATTCTATATAAGCTCTGCCTTAACCATCTTTAAGTTTACATTATAAAACAAATCAATACTGTCATGACATAATTAAAACAGAATTACTACTATCTTCATTTTTTTTTTTATAAATGAATCTAATAAGAGCATACAATTATAAAATAACCACGACAGTAACCCAATATTTAACTCACTTTAATCATATAAAAAACATGTATAGCATTTCAAAAGTAAAGACAAATATATAGGAAGTTAAAAATAAAAAGAAATAAATAAAATACGAAATAAAAATAAATATTTTACTGATATGTGACATATAAAGTATAACACATGGATGTACATATATATAAAGTGTGTATATTATCATCATCAGCAGCATGCAGACTGTAAAAAAAACATTTTAGCCATGTTAAAATGTTACAAAAACACCTTCAGTAGAGGTAAAAAACGCATTTGGCCAAAAGACTACTGTACTGTGTAACAGAACTGCAGTAGGAATATCTTACAACGTCCAGGATCTGTGAGATGCTTGCTGGGCTATATTCTTCTCTCTTGGGATTTTCTTAGTCTAAAATAAAAACGAGAAGCTGAAACAAAGAACTAAAATTTGTGATGTGTTCAGTTACAAAGCAGTCCAGGTAATCACTAGTGAGAAATGAATTAAACATAAAATTAAAACTAAAAATTACTAAAATTACTAAAGACATTTCTTAAACATAACTGGATACAATATAGATTACCTTAATAACAAATAAACATGAATAGATGTATTATGATATTGAAAATGATTAATAGAGTTTAATTCTTGACACAAAAAATGACCTGTTTTTACTGAACAGTTGTTAATTACCACCCACCCAAGTTTAAACTAATTAAGTAGAAGTGTTTGTGTGTGTGAGAGAGAAAAAGAGAGATAGAAAGTATGAGAGTGTTAGCAGACCGGAAGAGGAATCATTTCCTCAAAAAGAAAAAAACATCACAAACCCATGATTGACCCCATTGCCATATGTGTATGAATTGGAAGTACATCCAGTCACCGTAGTCCAGTTATTACAGCACACAATATTTTTTTGGACCTCTCTCATGCCCTCTTTGCACTCCTACATTGTACATTAATGCTGAAGTCACCCAGACTATGAAGGAACACTTAAGGAATCATGTAGTAATTTAAAAGTGTTAAACAAACCGGTTTAACAAAATGGTTTCTGAGGCTGGTAACGCTGATGTACTTATCCTGTGCAACAGAGGGAACTCTTGGTCTTCTTAACCTGTGGCAGTCCTGATGAGATCCAGTTTTGTCATAACATTTTTGATGGACTTTGTGACTGGACTTTCTTGACATTTTTCGGGTTGACTGACCTTTATTTCTTGAAGTCATGTTTTTCTTTACTTAGTTGAGTAGTTATTGCTGTAATATGAATTAGAACATTACTCAAATAGGACTAGTCACTGTATACCAACTCTTATCTCTTCACAAATTTACAACTGATCTCTCAAACACAAGAAGTTCAAGTAATTAACTCTTGAAAAGTTCACTAAAAGCCATCCCAGGTGACTGACTCATTAAGCTGACTGAGAGGTTTATATCATATATTTAATTTTCATTGGATTCATTTGATTGGTAAGTCCACTGATGGCTTTTTTTAATTATGGATTTTTATACAGCTATTTTGACCACTCTTTTCCTTTACAGTGAAACAGGCTATTTGCTTTCTGAGCCGATTAGGGATGTGCCATATCGCATTGCACACAATATATTATGACACAGTAATATCATTTAAAAAAAAATCTGTATTGTGATAATAGCGGTATTCTGTTAGGAAAACTTTAAAGCTTTAAGGGTATTTTCTTTAGAATTGTTTATGCTTGCTGTTTATATGCATGTGATAAATATTCTGCACTAGTATTTTCAATTTATTTGCAAATTATTTGTTCTGTTATTATTTTATGCAAAATCACAATCTACACACAGTTTACAAAATAGGCTGCTTGTCCTTCACTCTGTGGTCCAGCTTGTCCCAAGAGAAGGTGTGTCCTCAAATCTTTCAAAAATCAAATAAAGATGATTTATCAATTACCCTGATGCAGTTAATAAGCTAAGATGTGTGTGGCTGGTTAAAGTTAGCTTCTCTAGTTTACAAAAGGAAATGCTGTACTAACACTACTAACAAAACATGGACTTGAATGCCCCCACCACTCTTACTACCATAATTACATAGTGTATCAAACCACTCAAACCACATCCAGAGACTCATTTGTTTCACACACTATAATAAATGATAAAACATCTCAGCAAAGCTGAGGTGGGGCAGCCATGCTGAGTAACCAGAACCACTTACCGCAGTGCAACATTTGGCATCACTTTATTCATTGTGGTGCAGATTTAAAAAGAACTAGATTGCAGTTCCTGCAGAAACTGTAACTGTGATTACACTGCTAATTCATAGCTGGTTGCTATGGTGTCTCTGCTGTTTGCTGTGGTGTTTCTAAGTGGTTACTAAGGCATTGCTATGGTATTCGTGTTGGTTGCTATGTTGTTTTAGAGTGGTTGCTAGGTGATTTCTAAGATGTTGCGATGGTGTGTGTGATGGTTGCTATAATGTTGCTAAGTGGTTGCTCGGTGGTTGCTAAAGTGTTGGTAGGTGCTTGCTGAGGTGTTGCTATGGTATCCATGGTGGTTGCTATTGTGTTCAAACATATGACGCAGCTATGGATATGACATACTGCAATCACTGCAATAATATTGTTGCAGAGTGGGTTATTCTGCAAAAGATAGGTCTAGTTTTTAATTGGCTCTTGAATGTGATAAATCCATGGCATTTCACTAAAGCATGTTTAAAGATTTTTTTTAATAGCTTTTGTAGCAAATAAAAATACATTTTAGCTTTGTGTGGTACCCTCTGATGGACCGACATCTGGTCAAGTGTGCATCTGACAGGAAGAGGTGTATAAAAACAAGCGTGGATGAAAGGTGTGTAATTAGAGATATGAGATCAGTGAGAAAGTCCAGTAATTATCAAGTTTAGCCAAGCATCTCTAGTTCTCACTGATCATCTCTACCTGCACACTAAGAAAAGTAAATTCAGATTTGTACTTAAAAGAGTACAAAGCTTGTCGCTGGGGCTGTACCTTATATTGAGGTACAAAAAAGTATCTTTCAGTGAAAGTCCTTTTTTGTACCCATGATTTTTGTGCCAGTAAAGATTATAAAGATTATAAACATTATCATCAACTGAATATGGCTCAAAAACTTGATGATCCAAAATTGTCTGTCTTTCAAATAAAACGTGCAATTAAAATATATATTGTTAATTAGTACAGTGATACAGAATACTGAGTGTACCCTTTGGCTGGTTAAATGGTACAAATTTGTACTTATTTCTGTTAGAAATTACTTTGTACTTCAGAGGGAACAAACCTGACCCTGTAAAGACCAATATTGTACCTTTGAGGGTACAATTATGAAGAGTGTACCTTTGAGTACAAAAAAGTACTCATATCGTACCTCTGTTTTTTAGAGTGTGGGATAAGTGATACATCTGTTTTTTTTTGTGCTTTTTCCTAAACTACTTCTTTAGTGTATGTAGCTGAACAGGTGGATATACAGCTCTGACAAATAAATAAAAAACAAACAAAATAAAAATATTGTCATCTACAGGATTTATTTGCAGACATTTGAGAAATATCTGAAATAACAAGCAGATCTTTTAGGCTTCAAGTAATGCAAAGAAAACAAGTTCATATTCACAAACATTTAATATTTGGTGGAATAACCCTGGCTTTTAATCACAGTTTTCATGCATCTTGGCATGTTCTCCTTCACCAGTCTTACACACTGCTTTTGGATAGCTTTATCCCATTTCAGGTCCAAAAAGCAGTTCAGCTGGTTTGATGGCTTGTGATAATCCATCTTCCTCTTGATTATATTTCAGAGGTTTTCAATTTACTAAAATCAAAGAAAATCATCATTTTTTTAGTGGTTTAAGTGTTTTTTTTTTCCAGAACTGTATGCTGACATGCAAAAAGTCATAGGAAAGTAACTTGTAATTGTGATTTTTACATTGTCCCAAAGAAGAAAGAAGCACTGCACTTTAATATATTTGCATTGTACATTTACATTTAAATATAGAATGTTGTGATTTGGGGAGGGAGGGTAGTGCACATAGAAATCTGTAGCTCGACCTAAGCTTTTGTCCTTATTGGCATTTTTCCTCTTAAGATACTTTCATTGTTATACTTTAAGTAGTTTTACCTGAGTAAAAAGCTTGAGCTGATACTTCAACTTCTACAGAAGTATTTTAAACCTTAGTATCTATACTTAAGTAAAGAATGAGTAAAGAATGTCAATACTTTTGAATCTTTGCTCAAAAGACTTGGAACAAAATGCTTCCTTATGAAAATTAGAGGTATTGCTAACTAATTAATTGCTAGTTAATAAAGTATATCATTTATTTGTCACATTATTTTAATTTGTTTTAATCAAGTTATACTGAGTAATGGTTCCAGCCTGGATGCGATGCTGCTGGTTTGAGGCTGCAGGACTGTGAAACTGCTCCATGCTTTGCTTGACGCAGATGAAGAATGCTGAAGCGTGTGGAAGGAAGTACTTCCAGCGGGAATCCAAAGAGAGAGAGCATTTTTGCAGCTGTGATTCGCTGTTTTGGAACGCGTTATGGTTGGGGTGTGTATGTTTGAGCGACTCGAGTGTGTGTGTGTGTGTGTGTGTGTGTTCGCGGTTGAGTAGCTGAGGTTGTGGGGGTCAGATGTGAGAGTGTTTTGACTGCAGATAGCAAGAACTAATGTCACAGTTAATGTGATTAAAGGCTTTAAAATGCAGTTTAGCAAGGATTAAAGATATAGCATGGTTTTAATGTGTGGAGTGTGTTTATGTGTGTTTGTGCGTGTGCAGGGTCATTCCATTAAAACATCTGCATAAACAGATCAGATATTATTGATGACTGCTCTTGTGTCTTGCGTTACTTTGTAGGTTTGTGTTTTCCTGCATGTCTGTGGGACTGTTTGTGCTAGACATAGTGACCTCAGCAAGCAAGAGGAAAAAACGGGAAAAAGACTGCTTTTGTATGTCAGGTCTTTTTTAATTGAGTGCATTACACCAGCCTTAAGCTCTCTTGAATGTTGAGCATTTGTGTGTGTGTGGGTGTGTGTGCTTGCAGTTGTGCTCCATTTGCTCCAGGCTAAAGGATGATGTAATTAATTAGTTTGTGTTACTAACTATAGGCTACACCAGGTCTATGCAGGATCAGCATCTCTGTGCTTCAGTAGAGGCTGGATTGTTTCCGCTCTGTGAATAGTGATTATGTCACACTCTATGTGTTCTGATTGGTGCAGTAAAGATTAGACTGCTTATTGATTAACACTTGAAAGTATATGTAGAAAAAAGTCATTTCAAATTGAATAAAATTGATGCAGATGCAAAGCAGCTTTACAAAAATCTTGCAACTGTCAGTCCTACCGCTCTGAAACCTGATTCACACATTAAAGACTCCAACTCCCAGCATGCACTCACACTGTACCTTCTGGACTCTGCTGATCACATGATGCTAAGGTGTTCACGCTCCCCAAGCTTCTGATTGCCCACATCTGGTCTCTGTTTGTTTAAATACCCCTTAGTTTCAGTAGCTCCCTGCCAAGTAGTAGTACCTAGCTCTTCTACCAAGCATTTTTTTTTTGTTTGTTTGTTTTCTTTGTTATCGATTGATTTTTTTGTTTTTTGACCACTCTCTTGCCTTTCCCTTTGTATCAGTTGTTTTCCGTGGCCTACCTTTTTTTTGTTTTTAGACTACACTTTTTGCCTAGCCCTTTATCTTCTGGATTCCCCATGTCTGATCCTTTTCCTCGACTACTCTCCATGATATGTTGTTTCTCACCGCCCTTTTGATGTTAACCATGCTTGTCCCTCGTAACTCATGTACGTTATATAATATATAATAATATATGTATAATACCTTATGTCTGACCCACATGTCTTCTTCAGCACATCCCAAAGATTCTAAATGGTGTTAAGCTCTGGACTCTGTGGTGAACAATCCATGTGTGAAAATCAAATTCTTACTTTCAATAGAAGTAAATGTAAAAAAAAAAAAGAGGATTTCTATGTCTATTCTATTATACCCTTCATCATGAAAGTTTGACACCACATTATTATAAAAGTGATATTCTTCTTACTTTAGATTTCCTTTATCCTTACTCTGATAAAAAAAGAAACACTAAGTGTTTCCATAGTGATCTTGCTCATAGTCATCCATATATTTACAGCAGGGGTGCTGATCTGGGATTTACACTATTAAAAGTGGTTGATTACAAGGAAGGGAGAAATCTATCTGTTACCTGCTAACCGCGTTAAGTGCTAGCTGTTTAGCTGCTCAGAGGGGAGTATTATCAGCCTGTAGCCTGCTGCTAACCCCGGCTAGCACGGCTGGAGCAGCATCAGCATTAGTCACTAAAAGTAAATATTTGACTGTAGTCTGCCTGTTAACCGTGTTGAAACAAGCTAAGTGGGACAAACCGCTAGCTAATATCGCCCTGGCTTACCAGAACACAGGGTTACTCAGGGTTGCGCTGTTATCAGCTAATGTTAATGCTCCAGCCTTAGTGGAGAAATTTGGGAATCTGAGCTTACTGTAAATAAACGGAAGCGCTTTACTTACCCAAATAGATTTCAGAAGAGAAATCTGTGTAGAGTAACATCCAGTGCTAGTTTGACTTTAAAATATGTATTTTTTTGAGAATTACAGTTTTGTTTACTTATCTTTACTTAATTTAGTTTAGCTACCTCTCAACACTACTCAGTGGCGAGACCTGCTGGATTATAAGGAAAACATTATGACACCCCTGTTTCTTATTAGTGTCGGTTAAAATGTGCCTTATAATCCAGTGTGCCTTATACTGCGAAAGAGTACATTAAGTAACTCAAGTTTATATTAAAAGTAGTCAGAATGCACCTCCATAATTTTATTCTTTTCGTTGTTTTTATGTTTTTAGTTTATAGTGTGTTATACCAACTGCAAATCCTCTTTCTGGGTAATCTCCACAGAGTCTCAGGATTAAAATGAAAATATTGAGGGGTGAAGACAGAGTCTCTCTCTGTCTCTCTCTCGTTCTGTTTTTTTTTTTTTTACTCTCCAGAGAGGATTAAGATGAAAATATTGAGGGGTGAAGCACGAGTCTGGTACATCATCACACTTGAAGATCATATTCCTTTTTGATTCTCTAATCTCTGAGTGAGCGAGGTTTCTGAGTTCATATTATCAAAGCAAATACTGGGCAGAGCAATAGTTGAAAGGAGTGTATTGGCACGTGTTGTATAGAGGAATGTGAGCGATTGCCCAGAAAGACAAGTTTCTCTCATAGCGCTTTGGGGACTGTTAGAAGTGTGCGTTAGGTTAGAGTGGCTGTTGTGCACAGGTCTGAACTTTAATACATGTTGAGTTCAGGATTTAGGCATTGGAAAGCTGGGCCTAGGCCAAAGGGATGCACTTCCAAGCACTCTTAATTTTGGCTAGCTTTGTGTTCCACTCAGACGCACCAGTGACACAACACTGGCTCTGCTCTTAGTGTATTTACTATTAGGCCCCACTTGATAAGAGTGCAACCACAAATCAGACAAGAGCTGAGGCAGTATGGAAAATACAAATCGTATTTTTTACACTATAAGGTGCACCATCAATAAACTATCAATAAACTTTCATTTTCTGGTCTATTGTCATACATAAGGCGCTCTGGATTATAAGGGGCGTTTTAAGAAACACTATAAGAAACTTCTAATTTAGCAGGTCTCGCCGCTGGGTGATGGTGGGGGGGTAGCTAACTAAGTTAAGTAAAGCTTAGCTAAGTAAACAAGTCAAACGAGTGCCAGATGTTAAGCTAAACAGATTTCTCTCCTGAAACATGTTTATTTGGGTGAGTAAAGTGCTTCCGTTTATTTACAGTAAGATTCCTGAAATGAAGACAGGGTTCTTGCCACGTAGCTTGTTTTAACATGGTAAACTAGTAGACTACAGTCCAATATACTCACCTTTAAACGAAGAAAGAGCTAGGGGGCTAATGCTAATCCTGCTCCAGCAGTGCTAGCTGAGGATAGCAGCAGGATACAGGCTGATAATACATATGAGAAAATAGCGGTTAGTGGCTAATGATACTGATATTACAGCTCCGGTGCTGAAGAACTAAACTGAAACTCCTGTGTAACGCTACACTTTAGCAGAGTGGCTTTACTGCTCCTTACAACCTGACTGGTACAATGTATACATAAGGTGCACTGGATTAAAAGTTGCACTGATGATTTTTGGGAAAACTAAAGGATTTTAAGTGTGCCTTTAAGTGTGTAGTGTGAACTATATGGTAATACTTTTGACTATTGTGTTAGTTGCAGACAATATGAACCCAAAATGTTGTATTAACATATCTGGTTATCTTCATTTCATTTGTTAATGTACACCAATTTATATTGGTCAGTTTAGTAAGCTAGTCACAGACACTAATTAAAGCTATTGTTGGTTTTACAAAGGTTGGTTATTTTATTTTTGAACATGATTTAATTATATCTAACACAACTTAGCTACAAAACTGGATTAGGTTATTAGGTAAATCTTCTGTTACGTAGAGTATGCTGGTACGAAGAGTATGTTGTTACAAAGAGTATGCTCCTAATCTGTATGTATGTCTGTGTGTGTGTGTGTTACAGGTGTTGCTATGGGCTGTGTTGAGAGTAAGCAGGATAAAGCTGCACCTCAGAAGACAGACAGCTCATCTTCTGCAGCCCAGTCTGCTGCCGACGCACAGGGGCATTATGGACCTGAGCCGACACACCCCCTTCAAAACCAAACCCCACACACCACCACACCCTGCGCTTCACACAGCGGCACACACACCAGCACACTTATGCCTTTTGGTGGTACAGCAGATATAACACCTTTTGGAGGTATTTCATACACTACAACTGGAAGCACCGCGTTTCCTGGGAGTGTAACAGGTAAGCCACGTGAACATGGTGAGCTCATACACAATCACACAATGAGCCCTATGTTAGTCGTCAACCACGAACCGTACAGCTGGATTTAGGCTGTGTCAGTGTGTCTTTGCTATCATATCTGTATCTTTGAGGCTGCATTTGTGTGTGTGTGTGCGTGTGTGTTTGCAAACACTGGACTGGGTTGAGACTGCAGGGGGCGCTAGCTTGTCTTCCCTCAGCTGACCATTTGATTTTGGCTTAACCTCTCCATTTGGTACCCCACTTTGCATTCTGCATACTGCCTACACCACCCTCAGACTCAGATCATCGAGTCCATGTCTCATATTCTGAACGGCTGTAATTTTTATAAGGACATGTATATCTCCAGACATGAGAGAATAGTGGAATTAATTTGTAAAAAACTGCCATCCGTTTTTTCTTCCTCAGTCTCTGTACATATGAACAGTGTGTGTGGTGAAGCGGCTCTGTATGAAATATCTGCCAGAAGGCCTGATGTGGTTACTGTAGATGTGGAGGGTAAATCTGTGTTTCTGATTGAAGTAAGCTGCTGTTTGGACTCATCAATGGAGGAAGCTTTTTGTACAAAGATTGTGAAATACCAGCCACTCTTAGAGTGTATTAATAGTTTAAGCTACAAATGTACTCTGATTGTGCTTATTTTTGAAAACCTTGATCACATACACCGATTGGCTATTAGGGGTCTGCAGATTCTTGGCTTCTCAAAAATTAGAGCCAAAAAGTTAGCCAGATATTGTTCTATATCTGCAATAATTGGAAGTCAACATATTTGGAGAAAGATATGTTTTGTGTATCCATATAGGTATATGTAAATTACAAAAAAAAAAAAAAAACACCCTTTTGTACCTGTTTATTATGAACTGATGCTGGCATGGTCATGTACTGCTGTTGGATGATGTATGCATTTAAAAAGATTTGGGTCTTTTAATTATGTATTTTAAATTGTAGGCCTAAATACATGTGTTAAATGTGCGTGTCATGCCTCCATTGCCAAGATAGTTTTTTGCTGTCACAATAACAATACACCACAAATTTACCTGAACACATCAGCGTAAATACAGCTCTGGAAAAAACACTTCAGTTTCTGAATCAATATCTCTGATTTTGCTATTTATAGACGTACAGGGTTTCAACAATAAAACTAAAAATCTTACATATCACTATTTTGTCTTTTGTTCTTTTCTCTGCTGCATACATTACCTGGAACATTGTACATCATGACTGCAGAGTAATTTATAAAGCTTTAAACACAGCACAGCCTCTTAATAGGCCTGTCACAATAACTGTTTTTGTACGTCGTATTGTCAATATAATAGTTGTTTGGACAAACAATTTTATTGTCGTTTTAATACCATTTTATACTACTGTATAATAATAACATTGAAGCATAATACAAATACACATACTTTTTTTCAATATGTCACAAAAAGCACAAAAATAACAAAGCTATTTATATCCACTCATACAAGTCTGTTTATGGAGAAAGGCCCAAATTCTGAAAACACAGGGTCAGATTGCTGTTGTTAGCAAGAATATTATTGTTAAATGTTGGCAATTAATCCCCAATACACATGCTTGCCCAAATGTGGGTAAAAATCCACACAGATCCTTAATCAATATGTAATTACAAATTCAGTTACACTTCAGGTATATTTAATTCTGCTGTTAGTTATTAACAGCTTCTCTCTCCTGTTCACTCATTCTTTTAGGTGGAGTAACTTTTTTTGTTGCACTCTATGATTATGAAGCCAGAACTACAGATGATCTATCATTCAAGAAAGGAGAGCGTTTTCAGATCATTAACAATACGTAAGTAAATTCTTTTCAACTACAAACTCTTTTGAGTTAAAGCTGTATCATACAAATGGTAAAGCATTTTAAACCTTTTTTAAATCTTTCAGACAAAAATAATAATTTAAAAACTAGGAAAACTAAGAAAAATTGCCCCTTTGTGTGGCCACTTTTTTCCCTATGTAATGATTCCCTATGTGTGTTTATAAAAGAGTCATTTATCTGACTGGTAAATCTTCAAAATGATGCTGGGTGACCAGCTGTTGAACTGAGCACATGGCAGTGAGATTAAGAAGCATGTAAACATTTCCCCGAATCAGGTTTAACCCCCTTCAACTCTTAAGGACCTTTTAAACGGGACAACACTTTCACTCTCTCTTCTTACAGCAATGTAACGTACATTAGTTGTACAGCAGTTATTGAAACTGTTGTATAATGAATATATCTGCTATGTATAAACAGAGACAACCGATGTGTACAAATCTGCTTTACATAAATCTGATAATAAAGCACACAGACACACGTAAAAACAAAAAACGCGGTTCGTCCCGCGTAGCTTGTTTTAGCACAGCAGACTACAATCTGATATATTCACCTCTGAACGGTGAAAGAGCTAGCGCTTAGCACAGTTAGCTGCTGATGCTAACACTGCTCTAGCAGTACTATCTGGATTTAGGAGCTCCTTCTGAGAGTTAAAATTTATACAAAAGGCACATCGAATTACAAGAAGCACTGACGAAAGTGCGCGTTATAGTGCAAAAAATATGGGGTACTGTTTATTAGGCAGTGAGATTAAGAAGCGCATAGACATTCCCCAAATCTGGTTAAGTGTGTTTTGTAATGTATTCAGGTATAGCTGTTAAAAAAAATAATGTTCTCTCTTTCTCTCTCTCTCTTTCTCTCTCTTTCTCTTTCTTTTTCTGTCTCTTGAAGTGAAGGAGACTGGTGGGAAGCGTGTTCCCTAAGTTCAGGTTTACAGGGCTACATCCCCAGCAACTATGTGGCTCCAGCAGACTCTATTCAGGCTGAAGAGTGAGTCTGTTTATTACGGTTATTTTACTCATAATTCAGCAGCGTATTTAATGTATTTTTTAAGGTTTTATGTTTTTTAAGAACTTATCAGCAGTAATTACAGCATTACAGCATTATTATTGTTATCTTATAATCAGCTCCACATTTGGGTTTGTGATTAGGAGAGGAGATATTCTTGCTGTAAATGATCTAAATTTGATGAAAAAGTCAGACGTCAGGCTGAAACATGTAAAGATATAATATTGTTCTGTGTGAATATGACTAAAACTGCTTGTGTGTATATATGTGTGTGTGTGTTAGGTGGTACTTTGGTAAGATGGGCCGTAAAGACGCAGAAAGACTGCTTCTCCAGCCCGGCATCCAGAGAGGCATGTTTCTGATGAGGGAGAGTGAGACCACTAAAGGTAATGATGGATGGATATGGAGAAGTGTTCTAGGCAGAAAAGCTGTGTGTCTGATTAATGTCTGATCTATGATTAATCTCCTCCTTTCCTCTGTGCAGGTGCGTTCTCTTTATCTATCCGTGACTGGGAGGAGGATAAGGGAGAGAATGTGAAACACTATAAAGTACGGACGCTGGACAGCGGAGGATATTACATCACCACACGTGCTCAGTTCAGCACACTCCAAAGCCTTATCAAACACTACACGGGTAAATCTTCCTCCTGTTTTCTCATTCTTACTTTCTCTTAACACAATCCCTCTTGCTAACATAACTTACAAAAAATGAATACTGTCAGCAAATCTTGGTATGGTAATATCACTAACAACTGCACTTAAATAAAGGTCATTTAAGTGTAGCTATAGTATTTATATTAAAGCTACCTGTTATGAGTCCCCCCCAAGTTCCCTTTCACATTTTAAAATTATTTTCATGGACCCCCTACATTTTACATATTAGTTCACACAGCACTGTTTCTATTGGTTTGCCAAACAATCCCTTCCACTTGATCGATAGGAGAATACACATACCACTAAATGTCCACTTCTGGTATTCTGGGTCGCCTATACAATTTTAGACTAGTTAAATAGTTCAATTGGTCTCTAAAATAGTCAAAGAGTTAAGTCACATTTGTAGGTAAAATTGTGTGTTTAACAATCTGTTAAAAGACACAAGGAAATGGCATCTAATTCATTAAAATGTTTTGGGAGAAAAGACCATTTCTGCCCCCCCAAAAAAAAGTAATGATGCTGACACCCTTGGTTTTACAGTTCTCATTTCCTAGACACCATTCTCTATATAACAGTCAATGAACCATCAACATTATTTTTAATCACAATTACAAAGCCACTTTATGATGTTTTTCGCACTATTATGCGCACCTAATGTCCTTTTTTTTCCAAAAATCGTCACCTTATGAATGAATTTTACCAGCCAGGCTTTAAGGAGCAGTAGAGCCACTTTGCTAAAGTGCAGCGTAATAAAGGAGTTTCAGTGTAGTTCTCCAACACTATTAGCATTAGTCGCTAACTGCGCTAGCTTATTGGCTGTCCAGAGGTGAGTACTATCGGCCTGTAGCCTGCTGCTAACCCCAGCTAGCCCTGCTGGAGCTGCATTGTCATTAATGCTAGCAGTTAGCCGCTAATTCTAATGCTTCAGCTTTAGTGGAAATATGGAAATCTAAGCTTACTGTAAAAAATCGGAAGCATTTAACTCACCCAAATAAACAGTTTTCAGGAGTGAAATCTGTGTAGATTAACATCCAGCGCTCATTTGACTTGTCTGACTAGTCTGAAATGTTTTTTTTTTTTTTTTTTTTACAATTTTGTTTACTGAAGTTCGCTTAGCTTTACAGGCCCTCCAGCAGCGAGACCTTCTGAATTAGAAGAGAAACATGATGACATCCCTGTTCCTAATGAGTGCCGCAAAAATGTGTCTTATAATACGATGTGCCTTATATACGAAAATAGACCAGAAAATAGATGTTCATTGATTATGTGCCTTATAATCCGGTGCGTCTTATAGTGCGAAAATACTGTATGTAGTTATATAATTACCTGAAGTTTGCATTCAATTTACATTCTTTTGCATTCAAAAATCTAAACCACACTTGTTTCCACTTGTTCCATAAAATTCATATTCAGATTATAAAAAATATCTCTTCTTTTACATGCAGAATTTCAGAATTTCTTTTGTTTGATTAAATTAGCTGCAAGTAAATTATGCAACGTTATTGAGGTACAAGGTAGCTTATGTTTCTCTTACTTTCTCTGTGTTTCTGTCCACTTCTGTAGCCCACGCAGATGGTCTGTGTCACAGATTAACAGGAGTGTGTCCGACAGTGCGACCACACACACAGGGTTTGGCCAAAGATGCATGGGAGATATCCAGGGACTCACTCTCTCTGGAGGTAAAACTGGGCCAGGGCTGCTTTGGTGAAGTTTGGATGGGTAAGAAGAAAACACATAAAGTCTCCTCCTAAAAGTGTTTGTTTTTGAAATCCACCAATTATGATTTAGTTCTTGCACCAGGCCTATAATGTACCATTTAACAAATAAATACATCCTTCACTTTTTCTTACAAAACTGAAGATATAACACATTGATCCAATGTTAAGTAGTCAGTCTAGGGCTTGAATAACACAAAATCAATAACTCAGAATAACACACATTAAAAAAGCCATTGATGTCTAAACCACTGGCAACACAAGTGAGTAAACCCATAAGTGATAATGGCCAAATTGTGCTGAATTAACCTTTTTTTTGCCTCCCTGGTGTCATGTGACTCGTTAATGTTACAAGGTCTCAGGTGCAAATAAGGAACAGGTCTGTTAAATTTGGTGTTTTGGGTACAATTCTCTCATAGTGGCCTCTGGATATTCAACATGGCACTTCATGGCAAGGAAACTCTGAGGAAGTGAGAAACAGAATTGACGTTCTCCACAAATATGGCCTAGGCTATAAGAAGATTGCTAACTCCCTAAAATTGAGATGTCCAAAGTCATACAGCAGTTTTCCAGGAATCAGAAGCTATAGTCCACATGTTCAGCAAATATCCAGAAGTTGGCTTAAAAAATAGTGCCAAATTAGTGCTGTCAGCTGCCAAGCAACACACTTGCAATAATGTAGCAGCACCACAGACATTTTATAATATTATAGCAAATACATGGAATGTTCTGGCAATCACTCACAGAGACACCATAGCAACCACCTAACAAACACTTCATCATAGCAACAAGCATAGCAGCAGCAATACTTTGGATACGAAATCAACTGCCAAGCATTTAGGAACACTAGAAATCACCTAGAAATCTCTAAACAAACCCATAACAACCACCTTTTGTACCATAGCAGCCACCTTACAAAAACCTAACAACGTGTTAGCAACACAATAGCAATGAGTTAGCTTCAGCATATGAACAACATAGCAACCACATAGCAACACATTAGCAACCAACTAGCAACAATGGTTTTACCCTATTGAACTGCCTGAAGGTGAGAACCTATCATAATCACTCTCTCTTTTTGATCAGGCACATGGAAGAGCAGTACTAAAGTAGCGGTGAAGACCCTGAAGCCGGGCACCATGTCTCCAGAAGCTTTCCTGCAGGAGGCCCAAATCATGAAGAAGCTCCGTCATGACAAACTGGTGCAGCTCTACGCTGTTGTGTCCCAGGAACCCATCTACATAGTGACAGAGTTCATGAGCAAAGGTGCGTCCCTCATTCTTTCTCTCTCTCTCTCTCTCTCTCTCTCTCTCTCTCTCACTCAATAAATAAAATAAAATAAATTTGTTTAATCTCACAGATTTAATCAACACACTTATTCCAATGATAAACAATTCACAAAACATCAGGTTGAGGTACCCCTGATGTGCTAAAGGCTGTTGAAAAACTCAAAAAAAGAGCGGTCTTTGTTTTGCATGCCAAAAAAGCTGATATATTATGCATGCGCTCATATGCTCATATACTGTCAGGGAGTCTTTTAATGTCAAAATTTTCCCAGGAGAACTAGGACAGCAGGAGAGCTTTGACAGCTTCTTAAAGTCATGCCAACAGTGTGGCAGAAGAAATTTATAGTATAGTATACCATGCTTTTGTACCTAATCAATGCTATGCACTTTTTTCGTGGTCTTACTTCATTTTCAAAGAGTGTACCTGAACATAAAGATGCACAGTAAAAAAAAAATTGCATGGTTTAGTATTTATTAATTACAATGTAGTATCTAACAATGTGCTTATTTATGACAAATTTGTCAGGGGGTTGTTTTTTTATTTTCATTAATTTATTAATTAGTTTTCAGAATGATCAAGCTTAGATTTTCTTTTTTTTTTCAGGCAGTCTTCTGGACTTCCTTAAAGAAGGGGAAGGGAAAGTCTTAAAGCTTCCCCAGCTGGTGGACATGGCAGCACAGGTGAAACCTTTTTTTTATAGTGCTAATGAAAAAAAATATATCATAAATCATAAAAACACAAAACACGATAAAATGATATTATTTGTAGTAAATGTTGCAGTTATAGTGCTAACAGTACTAAAAGTTTAGTTCAGTGTTAAAAGTAGTAGTAGTTGTAACATTAGTAGCATGTATTACTAACAGTAATAATAGGACCAGTAATAGTACTGCTAACACTACTAACATTTATTTAATAGTAGTTAGTGATATGTATTACTAACTGTAGTAGTACTGCTAACAGTACCAAACATTTTAGTAGTAGTTAGTAATATGTATTATTAACAGTATTAATAGGATCAGTAGTACTGCTAACAGTACTAAACATTTTATTATTGAGAGTAATAGTAGCAATATTTATTGCTAACTGTAGGATTAGTAGTAGAGCTAACAGCACTAATAATTTTAGCATTGAAAGTAGTAGTAAGGGCGCCAAGTGGACTAGCAGTCTAAAGCACTGCCATGGTTGGGAGATTGCTGGTTCGAATCCCAGCCATGTAGCTTGCTATCAGCTGCGAGCTGTCTGTAAGCTGATGTATCGGAACAAAGTTGCTGCAATATTCTTTAAGTGCCATTGTACTTATAACCATTGTAGTAGTAATAGTAGCTATAATAGCAATGGCAGTGGGAGTAGTAATTGTACATGTGGTATTAGAAGTAGTATTAATTCAATAATTTCATATTTAATATCTGTATGCTGTAAAAAAATGAAACTGACCTTTTTTCTGTTTTGTGCAGATCTCTGATGGGATGGCGTTTATCGAGAGGATGAACTATATCCACAGGGACCTGCGGGCAGCCAACATCCTAGTCACCGATAACATGGTGTGTAAGATTGCTGACTTCGGCTTGGCCAGACTCATCGAGGACAACGAGTACACGGCCAGACAGGGTCAGTCACAGCATCTTTCAGTCTCACTAGTTTCTGCTTTATATTCACCTTATTTTCCATTATAGCAAGCTAGGCTAATGTCATTTACTTTGTGTTAGAACGTCTGGTTCTAGTGCAGATATACTGATATGGGTTACATCCACAGCGGTGATAAACGCAAAGTTTGAGTAGAATAATATATTCAGTTATGGGGAAATTACAATAATTCGAAAATAAGGAAAATTTCAGGAAAAAACTCCCAGTGAAATGCTGGTCAGCACAGGCATCTGTTAACTGCTGTAATAAGGGAGACAAGCGGACTTGGAGGAAGCTTGGCTGCCTAGAGATGCTTCATAAGCGGCAGTTTGAAAAGAGGTGGTAGCTGATTTCACATGTGTCGGTTGAAGGATGTGCTATTCTTCTCCTAATGTCCTAATGTTGGGGGCATTACTATTAATGGTGTAAGTTGGATAACTGTGAAATTTCCAAATTGGGGAGATTAGAAATAGAAAAACAAAGTCTATAGTTGAAGGCTCTACATTTAACACATCAATATATCAAAACATCTGGTTTTACCATTTTCTTAAAGAGAGGCCAAAATCAGAATATCCTTACCCAGAGAAACGGCTTGGTCATGACGCTCTGGTGAAGTGTGCGCTTGAGTGCTAGTGAGGCTGTCAGGTAAGACATTAGCATAAGAGCCACACAAGCATTTTGTTGTAGTTTCACTGCAATTTTTATCTCAGTATTTGGGTTGAAGTTTTATATTTTGGACAGCGTGGTATAAAACAGGCAGGGTAACAAACATACCAAGGGGAGTGAGACAGTCCAGGTCTAAAAATGTCAGATCAGTATCAGAGGGCAAGGCAAAAATCATTATAAGGTTAGCAAAAATGGGTCATACACAAAGTAAACAATACAACAATAAAAGCGCTTTGTAAAGACAGACCGAATCAATCTAATACTTGGCAGTGAGTGAGTAAAGGGCAGCGGCATATATAGAGAGGTGGACAGGTGAAATCAATACTCAGGTGATTGTGGACTAGGACGTGTCATGTGATCAGTCATGTGAGAGAGTAAATGATTGAGGCTGATGTATGGTGAATTCTGGGCAATGGAGTCCAGAGATATGAGATCACTGGTAGACACAGACGCAGGAGAAATAGAAGAACCAATACCAACTATTTGAAATGACCAGAAGTTCTAACACAAAAGCGGAAGAAATCTCTTGAAAGTGGATGTGGTGAAATATTTTTTTTTTCTGATCTTGTCATCCATCCATTTTCCATTGCTTTAATTCATCTGGCAGTTAAACACAGTTTTATCTCACCTTTATACATACTTGGGATTTATAGACAGTGGGGCCTGATCTGCTTCGATTGCAGGCAGCCAGATACTGTCTGGCCAAAATCATATAAAGTTCACAACCTGTATAAATCTGCAGAAATCTGCAGAAATCTGCGAAGTCTTTTTAGCAGGAAGAAATCAGATGTTATGGGAACTCATAAGCATTTGATTACAGTTGCATTATTTTGTGCCAAAGAGTCTTGATCATGCCAGCATACAGAAAAGCGTAAGCATACCATTTTAAAAAGGTGGAATATACAGCTCTGGAAAAAAATACCAAATGATGAGGTTCTTTGATTTGACCAAATTAAAAACTTCTGGAATATAATCAAGAGAAAGATGGATGATCACAAGCCATCAAACCAAGCTGACCTGCTTGAATTTTTGCACCAGGAGTGGCACAAAGATGTCCAAAAGCAGTGTGTAAGACTGTTGGAGAAGAACATGCCAAGACTCATTAAAACTGTGATTAAAAACCAGGGTTATTCCACCAAATATTGTTTTCTAAACTCTTAAATCTTTATGAATATGAACTTGTTTTCTTTGTATTATTTAAGGTCTGAAAGCTCTGCATCTTTTTTGTTATTTCAGCCATTTCTCATTTTATTGACTTAAACACATACATGTAAATAGCAAAGGAAAAAAACGATTCAGAAACTGACATTCAACTACTGAGAAATGCACATGGATGCCATTTATTTAATGTGCATAGCATGAATAATGTATTCTCTTGTTCAGTAATTATGTGCATAAATCATTAAGTTGAATACGATGCATCTGCACTGATTTTGGACCATGGTAACAAATAAACTCAGTTGTTTTTTTAGGTTGAGTCCTACTTAATATTGAGTCTCAGGACAGCTTCAAGCAGAAACAAAAATTTACCACTTTCTTTCTTGCATTCCAGCCCAAATATAACTATCCTAAACTGTTTGTTGGTTTGATAGAGTGTATGTTTTAAACACAAAAACCTGCAATTTCAAATTAGGATGACACATTTTGTTTCAGTTGTGTTTTTGCTGCAAGCGAAATGCTGTTCATTTATTTTTGTGTGTGTGTTCATTACTCAGAGACTTGCTGAGGGTTAAGGGAGGCAGTGAAAAGGGAGTGATGTGGCCTCACTGAGAGGTTAATCCAGCTGTTCATGGAGTATTAGTCCAGAGTTGGCACACACAAAACAGCTGCTCAGATGCAGAAAACAGAAAACACACTTTCCAGCACTCTTTGTTATACAGTTGTATCAGTTCTATTTTGTACGTTTATATTGTTTTCATTTTATTATATATTATGGTTTATGGTGGTTATTAGTAGTAGAAGCAGCAGTTGTACTGGTAGTAATAAAGTATTAGAACAGTTAGTAGCAGTAGTAGTAGTACTATTAGTTTTAATAGTATTAGTAGTTGTAGTAGTAGTATTAATATTAGTAGTATTGCAAGTATTCATTCCTGTTTGTATCAGCAGCAGTAGTACTGTTAGTAGTGCTATTCATAGTGGTAGCAGTGGAATGAGTGCTGCTAGTAGCAGCAGTAGCTGTTATAGTATTTACAGTAGTAGTATTTGCAGTAGAAGTAGAAATATTAAAAGTAATAGTAGTATTAAAATCATTTGTAGTAGTAAAAGTAGTGAAAGTATTAGCTGCTCTTAGAGGTAGCAGTGGTAGTAGTAATATTAGTATCAATAGCAGGTGTAGTTATAGTACTAGCAGTCGTTGTATTAGTAGTAGAAGTAGCAATATCATTAGTAGTAATCATATTATAATTATTTGTACTAGTAGTATCATAATTAATTGCAGTAGTAGTAAAAGTATTAGTAGTAGAAGTAGTACTACTACTGTTCAAAGAATCAGTAGTAGTAATAATATAATTAATTGTATTAGTAGTAAAAGAAGTAATATAAGTGGTAGTAGTAGAAGTATTAGCTGCTGTTAGAAGAAGCATTAGTAGTTGTGGGAGTAAAAATATTAGTATCAATAGTAGTACTAGCAGTAAAAGTAAAAGTAGTAGTAGCATTCTAATTATTTGTAAGAGTAGTCATAGAAGGAGTAATATGGTAAAAAAGGTGGTAATAGTAGTAGACGAATTAGCTACGGTTAGAGGAAGTAGTAGAAGTTGTGGTAATAGTAATAGTATTACAATTATGTTGTAGTATTCTAATAGCATTTTAATTATTATTATTAATAGTAGTAGTAGTAATATAATTAATTGTAGTAGAAGTAGTAATATTATTGGTAGTAGTAGTAGTTGTATATGCATTAGTAGTAGTGGAAATATTAGCTACTAGTTTCAAAAGCAGTAGTAGTTATAGTATTAGCAGTAGTAGTAGTAGTAGTAGTAGTAGTAGTAGTAGTGATTGTATTATTATAATGATGTGTTGTGAAAGTAGTAGTATTAGTAGTAGTATCTACTGTTAGAAGCAGCAGCAGTAGTAGTTGTTCTGGTAGTAATATTAGTAGCAATCAGAGGTGGAAAAAGTACTGAAAATTGTAATTAAATAAAAGTACCTTTACTTTGTTAAAATTCTACTCAAGTAAAAGTAAAAGTACTCATCTAAAAATCTACTCGAGTAAAAGTAAAAAGTACTCAATTTAAAATGTACTTTGAGTAAAAGGTTTTAATGAGCTATTATTCCTCATAATAATTTGTACCTTTCAGGCAGTATTTGTTCAGACCACCCCATAAAACAAGTGGCATAGGTTTCTATGATCCATTTTATGGATCATAGAACTATTAAACGTTTATGGTAATATAGGTGACTATAAAATGTATTTTTATATTTTTTTAACTTTCCATTGCTATGCTTTAACTGCTATTTACATGTTTTTTTTTTACATTCAAGCAGATTGTTTAATGATAAAAGTACTTAGACCACATGCTTTCTCAGGTTTGATGTGGAAGTTTTGAAAGCTGACAGCTCTGTCCGGCGGGGCACATTTTACATTGCATGAGGACGTTATTGCCTCGTTATTCCACATGCGATCATCCGTGCCAATTTTTTTTTAATTCTGACACTTGTTTTTTTTCCTCTGTATTTCATTCTCTTCCTTGTTCTGGGTAACTTTCTAGGTGCTAAATTCCCAATTAAATGGACGGCTCCTGAGGCTGCGCTCTACGGCAAATTCAGCATTAAGTCTGATGTGTGGTCCTTTGGTATTCTGCTCACTGAACTCGTCACCAAGGGTAGAGTCCCTTACCCAGGTTAGTGAAGCAGCTGGTTCAGGTCCGGCATTAGGATACATTCTCAGGCCTGTCAGAATGAATGATACATTTACATTTCCTCTTGCTCAGTCTTTATCATGGACTGTGGGTTTATGTGGGTGTTTGTGATGAACAGAGGTCACAGCGGATGACTCCATCTAACTTACAGTTCTTTGTCTTGCCCACATACAGACACAATCTCTCTCTCTCTCTCTCTCCCTCGCTCTCTCTCCATTGCCCTCTTTTTTCTTTAGTAGCAGATTAGTTGAGTCCATCTGTCTGCTGTTGTCAGATTGAGTGTGACTCTTAGTTTTGATCCATCTGTCTTTCTCTCTCTTTCTCTCTCTCTCTCTCTCTCGCTCACAGACACAGTCCTACTCACACATCTGTCTCTCTTTGTCTCACAGTTAAGCGCTCAAACTGAAACAAATGTCAAAGCACAGTCAAACATTTCTCAGTCCTCTTCTGTATCTTTTTTATTGTATTTCTCAATTTTTCAGTTATTTGTTTTCTCTCACTCTCTATCTCTTTCTTTTTTATCTCTTTGTCTCTTTCTCAGGTATGGTGAACAGAGAGGTGTTGGAGCAGGTGGATCGCGGGTATCGTATGCCGTGTCCTCCGGCCTGTCCAGCGTCTCTGCATGAGCTGATGCTGCAATGTTGGAGGAGAGAGCCAGACGAGAGGCCAACATTTGACTACATAAAGGGCTTTTTAGAGGACTACTTTACTGCCACAGAGCCACAGTACCAGCCTGAAGAGGAGCTTTAAAACTTAAAGCACAAATGCTTCACTTAGGGGTCATTTATTCAATTTACACTCAAATGCATTTCAACATATTTTTTCCCTGTAGAATCTGAAACAGGTAAACACTACCACTGACAACAATTTCAGTGCATCTCCCTGTATTTAAATAGTAACAAAAACATGCTGACTCAAGACTCACTTACATTGCAAGCCAATAGGCAGTTGTTGAATTCTGTTAGCGATCACTTATATAAAATAAGGATGTAAATATATGTAACTCTTTCAGAGATGGGGATAGTTTTACAGATGGAAGAATTTCTGGAAAAATGTTTGCGGAAAAGTTTTTACAGGCCCCTAACACGATTCTGTATGAATTTTAGAGATCTTGTGGGTGAAAAAAAGTATAACCAGAACTACATTTTGTGTGGTCGCTTTACAAAGTTGGAATGGATCCCAAAGAAGAAACTTGAGATCTCTTAAGATCTAAATACATATATATAAATATATTTTGGATAACCTGTTCTGACATCATCCTTAGATTTTTTTCTTATATTTGTCATCTTTGATTTTGAAAACAATTTTGAGAACAATTGGTATTCTTTAAAAATATGGGGTCTTATATTTTTTATAAACTTTTTGCTCTTTAAAATGATCAGTTTAAATTGTTGAATTACTAGGAATACAGACCTGCCAACCTTTGAATTTTAAAAGCACAAATCCCAATAGAAAGAAATAATAGAGTAGTGTGGTTTAGGCCAGGCAGACTAGAGCTTTTTAGCTGTACTAAAATATCTCAGGGTAGATTTGATGCTTTAAAATAAGGAATATTGTAATGTGCTGAGTTGCTGAATTTAACAGAGAGCTTTAATAGAGGACATAAGTGATAGTGTAGCTAACTGTATCAGCTGTGTGTATGTGTGTGCGCTGAGTATGTATGAGAGACAGAGAGAGAAAGCAAGTGAGAAAAAGACAAGTGAGAGAGAGCACCAGAGAGTCTTCAGCACAGTGAGGCTGTGACAGCAGTTTGGAGGAAAATGAAATGTGGAAAAAAGTAGCAGATGGATCAATAGTTAGTTTGCTGGATAAACTTCCTTGCTAACCAGACATGTGATAAACAGTTCAAATGGCCACGAATATATTTGCACAGACAAACTAGCTAGGTGAGCTGGGGTGTGCTTTTTTTATAAAAATTAAGCACTCTGATTGGCCAAAAGCATTCCGGTGAAATGTAAGATCATACGATATGTGGACTTTAGAGCATGGAACCGTACAAGCGTACTAAAGTCGCTTTTCCACTGGCATGTTGCCGGTGCTGGTGCCAGGTTCCCGAACGGTTCTTTGAGTTTCCACCGCATCACAATCACAGGTTCTCGCCAGAAAAGCCGGTTCCGTTCTGGCCCTACGAACTTGCTGGTCTGGAACCAGCGAACCTGTGAAGCGAGTGACCAAAGGACGTAACGTTGAAGCGTCTCTGGGGCAAAGTTGTTTACAAACCTCACCTCCATTCACAGCTAAGAGCAGCAGAAGCAGCTAAATGAATGAAAAGGAATCAACAGTGCTCCACCAAGTATCAGAATCACAAGTTTCACGAGGAGCTCTGGTTCCGCTGTTGTTTTCAAATCGACCCCCGGCTTCTGTTTATGCCCACATTCACATACGTAGTGAGTGACACCTTAGAGCAGAGGAAACACGTGCCAGTTCTTAAAAGGTTCGAAGGAAAAAGGTTCCGGCTCTGACTCCGGCACCAGCTAGTGGAAAAGAGGTATAAGAGGTCAAAATGCTTACCCATTGGCAGGTTAAAATTTAACAGGACTAAAAATTTATTTGTTAATATACTGTTAGTTTCAGCATAATAATGGCATTCTGTTTTTTATTTAGTTTTCTCCAGATTGCTCTTCATTATAAACAACTACTTAGATAATAAAAAGAAGCATTTCTGAGTGGAGAAGGGACAACATATTGTGTTTAATGGTATCAGCGTACTGGAACGACCATCCCTGCTAAGCCTAATATATTCATTCTAAAAAACGTAGGTGTCGAGTTCTACTGGCAACGTCACATCTTTACATCCTTCTGTCACATGTACAGGATCTGGCTCAGATTTACTGAACACGAGTGGCTGGTGGAGCAATGGAGAATTCAGAAGGGGAAACACAGACCTCAGAAGCTCATTCACTCATAGTAAAAACAAAGAAACAAAGGAGTGAAGCAAGCTCCAAAGCCAAAAAGGAACGCGATAGAGTCTGCTCTAAAACCAGGATTTATATCAGATTGGCGTTTGAACGGAGGAGGAGAGCTCTGTGACCTGAAAGAGTTTAAAAATTATGCATTTCCCTCAGCAGTTTCTGACTAAGCGTGCTCTCTCTCTCTGACTGAACATAACCTGGAATTGGATTTATCCGCTCTGAAAGGAGACCGCATCACATCCGCCCAGTTTAAAATAATTTTTCCACATGCTCAGTGCAATTACCCATTCTCACCAGAGAGGACCCTAAATCCCCCAAAAGCCAATACGTATAGACATCAGCTGTAAGATTTGTGAATTTATTTTCATATTATTTTTTGTATATTAGCTTTTGTGAAATCTGTCCCTGTGTTGTTAGGTGGATGTTAGTGATTATATAGTCATATATTTAAAACACTTATTAATGGGATTTATTTACTGCTTATATGCTTTTTAATAGTGAGTACCAAGTCAGCAGGTATTGATTTCTACAAGGAAATGCTTTAAAATTACTGTCAGTGGAAATCGAGTATACAGTAAGGATATGACACACACACAGAAGAAATTCTTTAACATGGACCCAACAAACCAGCCTGAGAAAGATGTGTTGGATATAGAACACTACATGAGCACATTCATTCTAACCTATGAAAGCACATGCTGAAATTCTTTTTAACTGGTACAATATGAACCCAAACTGTTTGAAGTGTGTTTGAGAAAGACCGTGGAACAGTTACCTGCTCACAGTGTTACACACACACACATATGTATTTACATACTGTGCATAAAGGTCAAATATTTCTGGTGGGTGTTACTGGTGTTTAAGCGGCACCAGACTGGTTTTATTTCACTCTGACAAACAAGGAATGATACTTTTACATAAGAATAGAAAAGACTTTGTCTGTTTCGGCACATTTATTAGCTTATTTTTTTTTCTCTGCAGAACAAAGTGCTGGTCACTCCATCTGCTCAGAGATTTTTATATATACAGTATTAATATTTGCTACAGAGTTCATGCATTTCAGCATTTATTCAGTGTTGCGTATAAAACTGCTAGTTTTGAAATAATCCTTTTTTTTGTTAAAGGTTACAGGTCCTGCACAGATTTTCCTTCTATGTTAGCGCTAGCTGTATTGCTTACTCTCCAACTAGTTTTGCTTTGACACAAAAGACCCTAAATACCTGTTTTTCATGTCTTTCTTCTGGTTGGTTCTTCTCATGTTGTTACAAGTGAAGTGTCTTTTAAATGCAACCAATTAGAGTATGCCATGTTCAAAAAATAAATAAAAATGTGAAGAGGTCTGTAATCAAGGATAATCCTCCACAGAACTGAAGAAAACCTAAGACTGAAAGGAATCCATGTATATTTTTATTTATTATTACCAATAGATATACACTGCTCAAAAAAATAAAGGGAACACTCAAATAACACAATATAACTCCAAGTAAATCAAACTTCTGTGAAATTAAACTGTCCACTTAGGAAGCAACACTGATTGACAATCAATTTCACCTGCTGTTGTGCAAATGGAATAGACAACAGGTGGAAATTATTGGCAATTAGCAAGACACACTCAATAAAGGAGTGGTTCTGCAGGTGGGGACCACAGACCACTTCTCAGAACCTATGCTGTCTGGCTGATGTTTTGGTCAGTTTTGAACGTTGGTGGTGCTTTCACACTCGTGGTAGCATGAGACGGACTCTACAACCCACACAAGTGGCTCAGGTAGTGCAGCTCATCCAGGATGGCACATCAATGCGAGCTGTGGCAAGAAGGTTTGCTGTGTCTGTCAGCGTAGTGTCCAGAGGCTGGAGGCGCTACCAGGGGACAGGCCAGTACACCAGGAGACGTGGAGGAGGCCGTAGGAGGGCAACAACCCAGCAGCAGGACCGCTACCTCCGCCTTTGTGCAAGAAGGAACAGGAGGAGCACTGCCAGAGCCCTGCAAAATGACCTCCAGCAGGCCACAAATGTGCATGTGTCTGCACAAACGGTTAGAAACTGACTCCATGAGGATGGTATGAGGGCCCGACGTCCACAGATGGGGGTTGTGCTCACAGCCCAACACCGTGCAGGACGCTTGGCATTTGCCAGAGAACACCAGGATTGGCAAATTCGCCACTGGCGCCTTGTGCTCTTCACAGATGAAAGCAGGTTCACACTGAGCACATGACAGACGTGACAGAGTCTGGAGACGCCGTGGAGAGCGGTCTGCTGCCTGCAACATCCTTCAGCATGACCGGTTTGGCAGTGGGTCAGTAATGGTGTGGGGTGGCATTTCTTTGGAGGGCCGCACAGCCCTCCATGTGCTCACCAGAGGTAGCCTGACTGCCATTAGGTACCGAGATGAGATCCTCAGACCCCTTGTGAGACCATATGCTGGTGAGGTTGGCCCTGGGTTCCTCCTAATGCAGGACAATGCTAGACCTCATGTGGCTGGAGTGTGTCAGCAGTTCCTGCAAGATGAAGGCATTGAAGCTATGGACTGGCCCGCCCGTTCCCCAGACCTGAATCCGATTGAGCACATCTGGGACATCATGTCTCGCTCCATCCACCAACGTCACGTTGCACCACAGACTGTCCAGGAGTTGGCGGATGCTTTAGTCCAGGTCTGGGAGGAGATCCCTCAGGAGACCATCCGCCACCTCATCAGGAGCATGCCCAGGCGTTGTAGGGAGGTCATACAGGCACGTGTAGGCCACACACAATACTGAGCCTCATTTTGACTTGTTTTAAGGACATTACATTAAAGTTGGATCAGCCTGTAGTGTGTTTTTTCACTTTAATTTTGTGTGTGGCTCCAAATCCAGGCCTCCATTGGTTAATAAATTTGATTTCCATTGATGATTTTTGTGTGATTTTGTTGTCAGCACATTCAACTTTGTACAGAACAAAGTATTCAATGAGAATATTTCATTCATTCAGATCTAGGATGTGTTATTTGAGTTTTCCCTTTATTTTTTTGAGCAGTGTACCTTGTTCTGCTAGTAGGCTGCCATTTTTGTTGTACCATGAAATGTTTGATCTCTTACTATTCTTAACTAAGAAAAGTGAAGTAAATATCTGAATTTACCTCAAATACAGTACCAGTCAAAAGTTTGGATACTACTCTTCTCATTTCATGTGTTTTCTTTTTTAACATTCCAAATTTAATATTCAAGACATTAAAGCTCTTCAGGAGCATATGCAGAGCTATTTTGTTTTATATTTTATATTCTTTCAAGTAGCAACTTTTAGCTTTTAAAATGCTTTTTCACCTACGTCACCGTCGTCTACCAAAATGAGGCTGTGGGGTACAGAAGTAGCGTCGTACTGCTGGGTACTAGCAATTCTCTCTGCTGCGTTCCTAAATAATTTTTTTTTAAGAACAAAATCATATAAAGGGTCAAACCTTCCATAGTTTCCCAAAGATCCCTTTACCGTGAATGGATTTACTACATCGGTAGAGATCACCATTTTAATTTAGATTGTATATTATTGTGCTAGCTAACTAGCTAAGGCTAGCCATATTAATATTACCCAGCCAGTCAATGTAGCCAGATGTCAATGTAGCCAATGTTAGCAGATAGATAGCAAGCTAGCTAAAGCTGGTTCTTTGGCTATGACTTGATTAACCCTGAACTGGTTATTTTCTCACTTTAAAGTCAAAACAAGTGGGAGGTAAAGTTAGTTAAGCCATAGCTCTTTAGAGCAGCCTGCTTAGCTAGCTAGCAAGCTAGCTAATATCCTCCCGTGGTTAGTCTGGTATTATAAGAGTGTTAACTTGCACGCATAGCTAGACTGTATTTGGCATTTAGCGGCCGTGTTAAAATTCATTTTATGTCTGATTTGATATTACAGATTAATATGGACCAAAAAGTAAGTTCAGAACACTTTATAAAAGAGTGCTTCTTTAAGACATTGGTTGGAATGTAAAAATTGAAGAAGGATGCTGTGCCCATGTTATTTGCCTGGAGAGGTAGTTTAGTGAAGCCTGTAGGGAGGACTGTAGTTAGATTAAATCTTAGGTTTTTTTTCTACAGTCACTTAGTTAGTTAGTAACTAACTAGCTAGCAAGCTAGCTAAAACGTGAAAAACGTTTCAGTACAGCAAACAAAGGCAATTACCCAGCTATCTTCCAGATTGTGCACATAACCCTCAATCCAGTTACTGTAGCCTTTTAGTAAAACAGCCCAGGGAATATTACACTTATTTTCTGCCCTTTTTTATATTAATCTGCAATGTATAAAATAAGTTAAATAAAGGAAATAAAGATAAACATTGGATGGGAAGGTGTGTCAAAACGTTTGACTGGTACTGTATAATCAATCATCTTTTCCAGCTTTAGTTAGAGTGTGACATCACCCAAGAGAATAACTTTCCCAATAGTCTTATTTTATGTATGACTAAATCCAGTACCACAATGAGACATTGTGACAGTGTGATGGTGTCGACCTGCCGGTATAGGGATTTTACCTGTTTGTATTATCTCTTGTTACAATGATTTTACAATACAATAACATATTTTATCATATTAAACCATGCACACTTAATGGAAAGTCTTAATAGTCAAGGTTTCCCATTATTTAGCTGCACCCGCACCCTAATGGGAATACATGGAGAGTTGGCCACTATGCGGAGAATAAAAAAAAAAAAACACCGTTGTTACATTTCCAACATTGACTGAATGTGGCCTACACAGATAGTCAGTGATAATAACTATGGTACATTATTATACTTTATTTGTATTTTTTATTTTATTTTTTTTGCTTTATAGACTAGTGTATAAATGAACGAAGATCCCATAAACTGTAAAATAAACTGAATGTACATCTTTGAAGGATATAATATTTTTGAATAAAAGCACTGCTTTGTGTACAGGCTTAAAATGTTTGGATTGTAATCACTGTAAATATTGATCTGTATTGGAAAGATTATAGGACACACTTTATATATATTTAATTGAATTTCATAAGTTCTTATAACCTGTGCAAGAAAGGACAACAATACCGGGCTCCAGCCTATCACAAGGTATTCATGTCCTGCTTACCTTATCACAGAATGTAAATAGAGTAATATAAAGGTAGAAGGTACACAACAAAAAGTCAAGTGCTAAATTAACTCCCACTGTGAGTTGATTTCAACTCTTTTCTGTTTATACTGCTCCACAATCTTTGGAATTAAAATCAACACTTTCAAACTAGTTAAACTTTTAACCTTTTGCCAAAGTTCATTTTTAGCCCACACTTGTGTTCATTTAACTAAAAAATAATGAATTACTATCTCAAAATAATGAGATAGTATCTCAAAAATAACGACTTACTATCTCAAAATAACAACTTACTATCTCAACATAATGACTATCTCAAAATAATGGCTTACTATCTAAGAATAATGAGAGTATCTCAAAATAATGAGATAGTATCTCAAAATTAATGACTTACTATTCTAAAAAAAATAAGGTAGTATCTCAAAATTATGAATTACTATCTCAAAATAATAAGATAGTATCACAAAAATAACGAGTTACTATCTCAAAATAACTTACTATCTCAAAGTAATGACTTACTATTTCAAAATAAGGGCTTAGAATCTCTAAATAATGGTTTACTATCTAAAAGTAAGATAGTATCTCAAAATAATGAGATAGTATCTCAAAAATAACGAGTTATTATCTCAAAATAACTTACTATCTCAAAGTAATGACTTACTATTTCAAAATAAGGGCTTAGAATCTCTAAATAATGGTTTACTATCTAAAAGTAAGATAGTATCTTAAAATAATGAGATGGTATGTCAAAATAATGAAATAGTTTCTCAAAATAACAACTTACTATCTCAAAATAATGACTTACTATCTCAAAATATTGTGATAGTATCTTAAAATAATGAGAAAGTATCTTTAAATGAGACAGTATCTCAAAATAATGACTTACTATCTCAAAATATTGAGATAGTATCTTAAAATAATGAGATAGTATCTTTAAATGAGACAGTATCTCAAAATAATGACTTACTATCTCAATATATTGTGATAGTATCTTAAAATAATGAGATAGTATCTCAAAATAATAACTTACTATCTCAAAATAATGACTTACTATCTCAAAATATTGTGATAGTATCTTAAAATAATGAGAAAGTATCTTTAAATGAGACAGTATCTCAAAATAATGATTTACTATCTCAAAATATTGTGATAGTATCTTAAAATAATGAGATAGTATCTCAAAATAATGACTTACTATGTCAATATACTGTGATAGTATCTTAAAATAATGAGATAGTATCTTTAAATGGGACAGTATCTCAAAATAATGATATAATCTCAAAATAACGACTTACTATCTTAAAATAATGAGATGTGGTATGAAGCACTGTGGGCTGAGGCTGGATGAACCGGTTAGTGAAGCCCCGCCCCCTGCTCTGATGAGGCGGGGCTTCACTCAGTCAGAAACAGGAGAAGCAGTTTTTACTTCCCTTCCAGACTTTGGACCATCAACAACATGACAAAAGGCAAAATTACTAAACTATCTGTGAGCGACGTGAGATTCCCGACCTCTCTGGAGCAGCATGGATCAGACGCCATGGTGTGTAAACCGCAGCAGCGCTGCTTTAGCCACTCTAACACAGCTGTAGCTGCAGTTACTGAATCCACAGCAGTGTTTGATAGTGTTTTACTTGCTGATTTCTGTTTTAAACAGGGTTTAAACGCTAAACCACACAAACACATTCATTCACCTGCTGAATTAGCTAACCGAGCTATTAGTCCAGCTCACTGTACTTTAATAACGAGTCTAGTTTGATTTGTTGTTGCTGTAGTATCATGAAATGACAGTGACAGTAAGTGTGTAGAACTGCCGGTGTTCTTACGAGTTGTGCTACCTGTAGATTTGTGCTACTTAGCAGCTGTGCGCATGCGCTGATCAACCAGTTTTAATGTTTTCATATTTTCAATGATAATTAGGTTTTCTTTGGGGGTGTTTACTGTGATTATTTGTGTGAGCGTTACTTAAATTTAAATGGCAATTTAAATCAAATATAATAAAATAAAAGAGAGTACACAACAGTGACCTTATTATATTTAGGCTGATACAGAGATTTAGATAATTCAATATCTTAATTATATTACGTATACTAACACTTATTACTTAGATTTTCGCTGTGAACCTACCTGCTGTTTTATTTTGCACATTTTTCTAAGTACACACTATGGTAGCACGTTTTGGCAGGTTAGCACAAATCGACAGAACACCTGACTGTGTAATCATGTGACTTGTCCACCTGATCCACAGCACACTGACCCGGACTACTCTGTGGTCTATGTTGTTATTGAAACTGATGGCGGGCTGAAAGGCTACGGGATCACCTTCACTATTGGAAGAGGAACAGAGATCGGTGAGTGTTTATATTACTCAGTAATAATAATAATAATCCCTCAGAGCATAATTATCTCTGACCGTGGTTCGCTCTGTCAGTGGGCGGTACAGAGCTCTGATCCTCTTTTGGCAGCAGCAGCTGTGGGACTGCGGCACCTCGTGGTCAGGAAGTGTATTGACCCTGTTAAAAAATCAAACTCAAAACCTGCTTTTGGATAGAAGCAGGTTTTAGATGGTTTATTCTGGTGTTTGATGGTCAACAATGTTAAACATACTGATGACCAGACCAAAACATGCCTTATATTGACAAGAAAGATGGTTAACCAGCTCTCTTTACCAGCACTCGAGAATACATTAAGATAGGGGTGGGCGTTATGACCCTAAAATAATATCACAATATTTCATGGTATTTTCGTGATAATGATACTCTCAACGATATGAAAAAACATTGAATTAAAAAAATATTTCAAGAAATTACTGCAACACTACTGCAACAATTTTCTCCCCAATTTAAATGGCCTATTACCCAACCCACTCATTAGGACTCCCCCTATCACTAGTAATGCCCAACACCAGGAAGGTGAAGACCAGCACATGCCTCCTCTGATACATGTGGAGGAAAGAGCAGCGACTCGGTTCCAATACATCAGGTTACAGACGTCTTGTGCTGAGCAACATCACCCTTTGAAGTGATGAGGGAAAAGAGCGCCATCTACCCCCCCAGAGAGAGCGAGGACAAATGTGCTCTCTCTCTGTAAACAGTTACAGGTTGTCTAAATTGTTAGAAATTAAAAGTTTAAAATTATTTAGTGATGCCAGCGATCATATGGGTAATATTGAGGTCAGTCAAAATGATTGACATCATGTTTATACATTATATGATAAATCCTAATGTAATAATAATTTACTGTGAAATGCCCCTAACCAGCTTTTTTGATTAGGCTTTTTTTTTCAGTGAACAAATATACAAAATGTTTATCATATAACAAGTCTCCTCATTCAAAAAGTGAAACTAGTATTATAAAGGTTCGCTACACATAAAGTGTTTTAGTATTTTTTTAGTAAGTGCTTTTGTTCATTATGGCTTACAAGCAATGAAAACCCAAAAGTCAGAATCCCAGAAAATTAGAACATTAGGACTCTAATCTGGTAATCAACACAAAACACCTGCAAACGTTCCCTGAGCCTTTAATAATCCCTTAGTCTGGTTCGAAAGGCTGCTTAATCATGGGGAAGACTGCTGATTTGACATTTGCCCCGGAGGTAGTCATTGATACCCTCCATGAGGAGGGTAAGCCACAGAATTTTAATGAAAAATTAAGTGTAATTAAGTGTTTAATTTTTATGTTCTGAGAGACTTTTGGGTTTTCATTGGCTGTAAGTCATAATAATCAACATAAACATAAATAAACACTTGAAATAGATGACTCTGTGTGAAAAGAATACAATAATACTCAAACACTACTTTTTAAATGCACCTGCATAACATACAAATTCAAAGATTCTAAAGAGGTACAGTGTGAAGCTCTCCAGCAATTGAACTGCATTCTCTGGAGTGATGATGGAGCACAATAAAATACCTGTAAAACGAGTTGGAATGTTGAATAGATGCAGTCAAATCCAGCTCAGACAGACAGGCCCAGTAAGTACCAGTGTTATCAAAAGAAACATTAATGATGATAAGGTTTCTACAAACCTTTGGATGTACACTGCCTGGCCAAATAAAAGTGGCCTACTGGATTTAACTAAGTGAATGATGTGGGGTTGCTGCAGTCGGTCAGGTCTAGGTTCAGCAACAGTATGTGCTGAAAGAATGAGGTCAGCTGACTACCTGAATATACTGAATATTTACCAGGTTATTCCATCAATTAATTTTTTTCTCACTGATGACCCGAGCATATTCCAAGATGACAATGTCAGGATTCATGGGGCTGGAATTGTGAAAGACTGGTTCAGGGAGCACAAGATCATCATTTTCACACATGGATTGTTCACCACAGAGTCCAGACTCTACCATCATCAATGCTGCAAGATCTTGGTGAAAAATTAATGCAACACTGGAATGAAATAAATCTTGTGACACTGCAGAAGCTTATAGAAACAATGCCACAGTGAATGTGTGCTGCAATCAAAGCTGAAGGTGGTCCAATTAAATATTAGAGTGTGTAACCTTTTTTTATATTTGGCCTTTTTGGCCAGATAGTGTATACTGTACATAATAAACATTTACTCTCTTTTTCTCTCTTTAGTTGTGTGTGCTGTAGAAGCCTTGTCTGCACTGGTGATTGGAAAGTCACTGGAGGATATAGTGAGTGACTTCAGAAGCTTCTACAGGCTGCTGACGAGTGATGGGCAGATGAGATGGGTATGTTAAAAAAAACACTGCATTTAAGTGAGAGTAGATAAATTATGCACCGATCTGTAAGTTGTGGGTAGATACTGATCTTCAATATAATCCTACACAGCTTTTAAAACTATAAAAATTGATAATAAACCCACCTGGATCAGTATTGGAAAGAAATGTGAAATTGAAATTTATACACAGATATTTCAGTGCAGACATTTTGCTCTTCTGAAGTATGAAATGAAATATTGGTCTGATGGCAATATTTTGATACAATTAGGTTGCAGTATGATTCTGCTGTAACTGTTTATTCTCAGATTCTTAGACACCACAAAATCAACCCCTGTCTGACACCAATCTATACATGTAACTAGTAGGGGTGTAATGGTATGTGTATTGTTTATGAACTGTCACGGTACAGGTGTATGGGTTTAGTGCGCACAAATGCACGCAGAATACACGGTACAGGTAGTCTAGAGGTGACTTGTGAAACCAATAAACACAATGCGGAACTAATGTTTACACAGGTGTTGCACCTGAAAAGTGTAGCTGTAGCACTGTTGCTATTAGCAACTCGCTACTGACTTAGCCCATAGCCATACCTGAAAAAGTTAGCCATGACTGGAGCTCACAAGCAGAGAGTGCATGCAGAAACACAGATCATTTGCTCGTACTCTCTCTCTCTCTCTCTCTCTCTCTCTCTCTCTCTTTATCTCTCTCTCGCTCTCACTCGCGCTGTCTGTTTCTCTTGCTCAAGTTTCTCTCTCTCTCGCGCTCTCTCACTTTCACTCGCGCTGTTTTTTTAAGTTATTGACACCACTTATATAATTTAAGTTTAACAATCTAATGCTGATATTTCCTAAAAAGAACTCAAACACTAAAATGCATCCAATAATATGCTTATGAAAAAATATTTGTCGTTTAGGCAGTTAAAAAAATGCTGTTGTTTTTGTTCTTAATATAGCGCCACATTTATGCTTCTTGGTTGTTTCAGAAAGATCTAAAAGATGGAGCCTCTCATGATGACATTAGGAGAGAACCGTGATTTCAAGATTAATACTATTAAAAGAGCTCGAGCCCCGTTACAACATTCCATCCCAAAAAATAAAACATGGTTATAATGAAGATTCATTGTTCAAGATTCAAGATTCAAAGACTGAACTTCTGGCAAAGACTGAACTTCTGGTTATAGCAGCAAAACCATCTTTTCAACACAACTTCTCTATAAGTATCGACTCTCTCTCTCTCTCTCACCGACAAAGGTTGCTAGGAACCTGGGTGTTCTGGTTGATGACCAACTCTCCTTCACGCACCATGTGGCCTCAGTTGCTCGGTCCTGCCGCTTTGCGCTCTATAATATCCGAAAAATTAGACCGTTCTTGACGCAACAGGCCACCCAACTCCTGGTGCAAGCGGTCGTCGTCTCACGCCTCGACTACTGCAATGCCCTGCTAACTGGCCTCCCGGCCTGCGTAGTAAAACCACTCCAGATGATCCAGAACGCAGCAGCACGTCTGGTCTTCAACCAGCCAAAACGGGCACATGTCACCCCGCTGCTCATTGAGCTCCATTGGCTACCAGTTGATGCTCGCATCAAATTCAAAGCTCTTACAATCGCCTACAAGGTGATGACAGAACAGGCTCCTTCCTACCTGCACTCGCTCCTGAAGGCTTACGCTACCTCCCGGCCGCTGCGCTCCTCCAGTGAACGTCGCCTCGCTTTGCCAAACAAACATTCACACAAAGCAATCCAGACTGTTCTCATACAGAGTTCCCCAATGGTGGAAAAAACTACCTTCCACTACCAGATCAGGAGAATCTCTCGCTATCTTTAAGAGACTCCTAAAGACAGAGCTCTTCAAAGAGCACTTACTCTCTTAACACCTCTAACACACTAACTACTTCTAACCTCATTTCCTTCTTCCCCTCCTTCACTCCTCTATCCTATTATTCCCCTTTGACCTCCTTTTATCCCTATCCAAAGTTGTTTTTACCTTTAACTTATTTTACATTGTACTTGACTATTGTAAGTCGCTTTGGACAAAAGCGTCTGCCAAATGTAATGTAATGTAATGTAATGTAATGTATTATGAAGTTTATAAAGGTGAGGCTATACAGAATGCCAATTTCCTCCACCAACCGTACTGAACCGTGGGGTTTATACTGAGGTGTGAATCAAACCATGAATTTTCCATACTGTTATACCCCTATAAACTAAGAATTACCGCAAAATAATACAATATTGATACTTTCTTAAACCCCTACTGTTCACTCAATTTCAGATAGGGCCTGAGAAAGGAGTCATCCAGCTGGCAACTGCAGCCATCCTCAATGCCATCTGGGACATGTGGGCACGTGCCGAGGGCAAGGTAAATATACAATATTACTGTTATACCACCCAGCACTAGTATTTTTTTTTTTTTAAATAATAAGTGAATCAGTCAAAATGCCCCAAAACTGCGTGAAATATCACCTTGACCATGAATACATTTCTCACACTTAATACATTTCATCTCTTTTCTCTCCAGCCCCTGTGGAAGCTTCTGGTTGACATGGTAAGATCTAAATACTGTATAACCTAATGTCAGTGCAATATCTTAAACCTCTCATTGTGGATTAGCCTCGCTTCTGTGACTCTGCAAGAAAACAGAAAAGAAAGCCCAAAACAGGTTTGTGTAGGTGATTATGAAAAAATGTGTGTGTCCTCACAGGAGCCCAAGCAGCTCATCCGCTGTATAGATTTCAGATATCTCTCTGACGCTCTCACCGAGCAGGAAGCATTAGGTATTTTCCCAACAATTTTCATTAGAAAATTAATGATGGTTTTCCCAACATTCTATAATCAGCTCACGTGTGTCTCTTTTTCTGGGAAACAGAAATACTGGAGAAAGCCAAAGAGGGAAAGCAGCAGAGAGGTAGGAAGCTGATTTTGTTTTGATTCAGATGTAGATACACAGATAGTTCTAATGGAAGTGATTCACCAGCCACATCAATAGGCTGGAAGAATGTGGCACTATGAAGGTCACAGTGAGGATAAACAAAAACATAAGACACTCATTTGACCAAAATCGATCCTTATAAGGCTGTGCTACTTACATCCAGGGCCAGACTTTTAGATTTTTTTCTGTGCGCCACCTTATTAAATTTGATATTTCCAGCCTTAATCTAAGGGGGTTAACAAAAAGTTTTAATTAACATTCCATTTTCAGAAGATCAAAAGTAATGGGACAATTAATCAGTTGGACTAACAGTTGTGTTTCATGGTCAGATGGTGGTTTGTTCCATTATTATTTTATGATAAATTTAACCCTCCTATTATGTTCATTTGTCAGCAACCTGGTGCATGTTTAATTATCCAAAACATATCTAAAACCAAAAAAATCCTAACAAGCAGTGTGAATATTTATTACTAACTCCATTGCTAATTATTATCAATATAGTCAATATTTAGTGCAGTGCTGTTCCTCACCTATAACAGGTAATTGTCCAATTGGGATAATTCACTCATTTTTCATGAAAAGAATTATGTTCAAACTTTTTAAATGATTCACGACTAATATATAAAACAATAGTTTTACACAACATTGAAACATAACATTGCTATTTTGTTTTAGTGTTTGCAGGGGGTGGTTACAAATATGTGAGATGAATCATTTTTCTATTATATGTTGATTACACTAATTAAGACCTGACCTAAAAAAATGAATCGTATGTTTAACAGTTTGAGTTAAAGCTGAAAGCCAACATTTCAATCAGATTCAAGGACTAAAACAAAAATAGCCTCATACCCCAGTCTTTTTAGACACAGATGGAATTTGGCCTTCACCTTTAACCTACACACACAGTGAATGGACACACTTTTTGGAGTGGATAGGGAGCAAAATATTGGGGCTTAAGTGTTGCTCAAGGTCCCAATGGTGACAGCTTTGAAAGACCAAATACTGAAATGTTGAGCCATAACTGTCCATACTTTATTTTGGTTGCTTGACTGTATGACATGCTTTTTTGATCCAAATGTTCAAGTCATAAACATATTTTATATAATATTTGACAGCACTACAATCTCCAGCAATGTTCTTATAGTTTCTAGTGAACACTGTAGATGAATAAATCAGTGTAAAAAGTGCAGTTACAATTTTAAATATTTTGTAAGTAATCAACCTGTAATGGATGCTTTTTACCGTAAACCCAACAACTTCTCTCCTTTATGATCTTTCATGAGTCTCTTCAGACCTTACAACTATTGTCAAAATCCCCTCAGTGAAGGTTCTGTATTCACCTTGCAATCCTTTTTTATGGTTTTCATACAGACCTTGCAACATATGACTGAATCTGAAACACATTGCCTCTGAATCTGCGTTGCTCTACAAATTAATTTGTGAAGGCGGTAATGTGTGGGTGGGAACACGAGGCTGGGTGGATCACGTGATTAACTGAACAAGATGTTAAGTCTGCAGATACGGAGAGGGTGGTGTGTGCATGCAGACCAGCACTGTAGATGCTCATTGCTATCTTACATCCCGCAAACAGTCTATTTTCATACCTTACACCTGCGCTATTTAAATAGCAAAGATGCTAATAAATATATCTATGGTGATGAGTGTGGTAGTCTGGAAGTGAGGTGTGCACAGGTACATTTCTGCAGTTTTGCTATCTTTGCACCGGAAAACACAGGTGCACCACTGACCGATTTAAACACTGACAACAGTCACCCATCAGATGCTCACAGCTCGCACATGCGCAGGTCAGTTTTCTTTGCTGAGAAGCGCAGAAGAGCTGCACCATTATATTAGCAATCTGCTAAAGTCAGCGCGCACATGGCTACTAAAGGGAATAGCACGTGGCACACTGATTTCATGTTACGCCTAAAACTGATGATTAAGTAAGAGAATTAGTTCATGCCTTTTGTGCATTTTCAAATTTTAGGTAATTTCTGGCTGTAGATGTTCTGGGTACAATCTAAATATGCCCCAAATGGGATTTGGGCTGGTAGTTTGAACACAGCCTTTTTCACCATAAATAAAGCTCTTTTTCATTGCATCTGTTGTAATATCAGACAAAATTTACAGACAAAAGTCTCATCATAATAATAATTAGTAGGTATTTACTGTTGCTGTAGTATGTGCTGTTTATAGGTTCAGTTTTAGCTGAACTGTACTTAGGCAGTTTTAATGGGACTGAATGTTTTTGGGGAATGTCAGGTTGGTCTCTGAGTTCAGAGAGTGACAGAGTGAAGGGGTGGAATGTAGGTTAAAACATGAAGATTTTTGACTCAACAGTCTCTCTGTAATGTTAACACTGTGTATAAACTTAAGTGAGACATTAGTTTGCTTGGACTTGCTTACTAAACAGTTTATACTGTTGTTAATGTGTAAACTGTGAGGCACTGTGGTCTGTAAAATGACGTACATTACGGGTCTAAAATTTTGAACACCCTTATTTTTAGTTGTCTAGTAGTCTAGACACACTTCTTTTTTTATTTCCTCATTCTTATTAATGACTTTATTGCTGCAGACTTTATTACCTGTCAGATCTCTAATTATTTTCTTCACTTCTGAAACTAAGACTTTGTCCAATGTCCAATGTTAAGCTGAGGCAAAGGCTGTTGTTGCCATGTGGGTCAGCCAGACCTGACTCTTACTGTATTAGTTTACTCCATTTTCCATCTTTTGAAGGTGTAGGAAACAGGACTCGCCGCTCTCTGGCTCCATCTGTATTTTTTCTGAAGAAAAGAAAAGTTATTATAGAGTTTTCTGTGTTTCTGTATTTTTTGTCTATATTTAGCCTTTTTTTCCAGTTTTTACTTTGTTTTTTTTCTCTTAAAGGCCCTGGCAGTTTATTTAAATGGCAAAAATAAAATAAAAAAAGGAGTGTTCTAAAGTGTTGACCATTATTGTACATACATATACAACTCTATTGATGTGTAACAAGTGTAACAGGAACAGTGTGACAATATCTGCAGCTAACTTTTATGAAAAATGACTATTTGACTTGTGATCTGTTTGACCCTTATAGAGGAGCAGATGCTGAAGGAAGGGTATCCAGCCTACACGACCTCCTGCGCCTGGCTAGGCTACTCAGATGAACAGCTCACAGAGGTGTGTGTGTGTGAGTTCAGAGTAAATTAGATGTTCTAAGATAGATGGCTACAGTTCGTTACAAATCATTACAAAAAATGATATAACAGTGACATGGTAAATGAATTAGTATTGTGTCCCATGACTTTTGACTTTTGTGTATCTAGTGCTGGACGATATGGCCAAAATTCATATCACGATATATTCCTTAATTTCGGTCGATACGATATAATTTCGATATCGATATAAATACTTAGAAGGCCACAGAAAACTGCGAAGAATCCCTGCAATGGAAATATGTACCTACTACTGTCTGAAAATTTAATTTAAGTCTTTGAAACCTCCTTTCTCTAAAACATTATAATACTTAAGAAATAAAAAATAGTCAAGATAAATCAATGCTCAATTTTATTTGCATATAGCAAAATAAAAACACGACATCCCTGTCAAACATAAGCCTATATAACTATTACCAATAAAAATAACTTTAAATTAGGACAGAAGCAGAGCTTCTTATTCTTTTGTAAACAAATTTAACAGATCAAAACAAAAGTGTTTCAACTAGGATAAAGAATAAAAGAAGCCTTTATATACATAAAAGCAACAAGATTTTCCCGTCAAATAAACAAACCTATAGGCTTTATCGACTATAAATAACTTAGTTACAATATAAGCTACAAAAGTGCTTCAGCCAAAATACAACTCTTTATAAACATAAAAGGAACATGATATCCCCGTCAAATAAACAAACCTAAAGGATTCATAAACTTTAAATAACTTAAATAACTTACAACATAAGCTATAAAAGTGCTTCAGCCAGTATAAGGAAAATATTGTATGTAGTGGAACTGATTGAGGTGGTGGAACAGATTAGATGTTTTAACGTTACCGCTGCTGGTCGGCTCCACTCTCCGGCACAATTTGCAGCAAACTGAAGTTTAGCAGACCTTTGAGAGTTGAACCAAATCCTCACCACTGAATTAGACCTCCCTCCTTCAATTGATCACTTGTGGAAGCGGCAGGGGCATTCATTTTGCATCAAAAATGCAAAAAAAAAGGCTCAAAAAAGGCTGACCGAGAGGACCCGCGACTGACCGCTGACCGAGCGGACCCGTGGGTGGACCGAGCGGACCAGAGGCTGACCGAGCGGACCCGTGGGCGGACCGAGCGGACCCGAGGCTAGGCTAGGCTAGGCTCGGCTTGGCTTGGTTCCGCTCCGTTCCACTCCAGCGCGGAGCATTTCAGATGCGAACCGAGCCTACCTTAGCCTTGGATCCGCTCGTCCCGGCTCCGTTTGGCTCCAGCGCGAGGCATTTTAGATGCGTAGCGGACCCGAGCCTAGCCTAGCCTAGCCAAATCTAGCCTAGCCTAGCCTATCTGGCTTTGTGCCTATGTGATTACATCATCACGCACAGAGATAGTCCAGCTACGGAGGCTGATTGTGTTCAGCTGTGCGGCGAGCTGACGCCAGTAAAACGCCTGTCCGTGACAGATTCTGTAAATAATACATATCGATATACCACAAAAATGATATCACCGTTATTGAAACATTTCTTATCGCGATAAATACCGATATCGAATTATTGTCCAGGCCTATGTGTATCCAAACACCTAATGAGTTACTATTAAACATGGTTTAATTTTATGTCAAAAAATAAATTTTACATTTCAAAAACATCCTTTTACTTTACGTATTCAACGTTATTTTCTAATGTGTGTTCTTGGTTTTATAACAGGACTTTGGCAATCAGTAAAAAGAAAATATATATTTTTTCCCCCATATCAAATAATTATTTATATGATTGTATCCTGGAGTTGTTTTTTGTTCCACCTGCTTAAACTGATGCATTAATGTTGGATACTGGTGGTCAGCAGGATGAAACCAGTAAGGTAAGATTACTACTAACTATATGTTTGAATGTTTGTATAGCTGTGTTCTGCTGCACTGGCTGAAGGATGGACCAAGTTTAAAGTGAAAGTGGGTGCAGATCTCCAGGATGACATTCGCAGATGCAGCCTCATTCGGAAGATGATTGGTCCGGAGAAAACTCTGGTAATCTAATCAAGCTTTATGACTGAACCCAAAAGATACTGTATTCGTCTATTATCTTTGGGATCAGTTTGCTTCTATTCAACGTTTAACATCTTTAAAAATGTATCCTATCATTTGTGTGCTTCATATTTAATGACTTCTACTAATTTAATGGGGATAACCAAGTAAACATAACATTACCATGACAATATACAGAATTATTAACTATAATAATTATATGTAGATTTAAAGTGCTAAGGCCAAAAGACCCCAGTGATAAAGAGTGTTTGTATATTTGAGGGTTAAACACCTTGTGATCATGATAGAGTTAATTGTAGTTGGCATTTCCACTGTCAGATGATTGATGCTAACCAGCGATGGGACGTTGCCGAGGCCATTACTTGGGTAACTAAGCTAGCAGAGTTTCGTCCTCTGTGGATTGAGGAACCCACCTGTCCTGATGACATCCTTGGCCATGCAGCTATCTCCAAGGTAAGGGATGTGTTTTGATTAAGACAATATTTTAGTGACTATAAGGGACACCATATTATAAGGCATATTATCAATGAATGTCTATTTTCTGGTCTATTTTCATACATAAGGTGCACTGGATTATAAGGCACATTTTAAGAGACAAAAGAATGGAACAAGAATGTGTTGCCATGCTTCCCTTCTAATTTAGCAGGTATTGCACCTTGGGGAACTGTCTAAGTAAACTAAACTGAATTCTTAAAAAACAAATAACTTTTTTTAAAGTACTGAGCACTGGATGTTAATCTACACATATTTCTCTCCTAAAACTGTTAATTTGAATGAGTAAAGTGCTTCAGTTTACTTACAGTAAGCTTAGATTTACAGTATTTTAGTGTGGTTAGCAGCAACGCTAGCCATGGTTAGCAGCTCTTAATTCTAGTAAACGCCGCCCGACAGCACCGCACGGAGGAACCCTGTGTGTTCTGGTAAGCCAGGGCGCTATTAGCTAGCAGTTTGTCCCACGTAGCTTTTTTAACATGCTAAACATGCAGACTACAGACTAATATACTCACCTCTGAATGGGGAAATAGCGAATAGTGGCTAATGCTAATTCTACTCCAGCCCCAGTGCCGGAAAACTAAATTGAATCTCATTTATAACTCTCTACTTCAGCGGAGTGGCTTTACTGCTTCTTACAACCAGACCGGTAAAATTCATACATAAGGTGCACCAGATTATTTAAGGCACACTGACAATTAAAAAACAAAATAAAAGGATTTTAAGTGTTTAAGAGTTCGGATTTAACAACACAACAAACAGTATGGTCTCAGATACAGGTTCATTTATTGTGATGCTAATGCAGAATATGAAACTCATATATTATACAGATATATTACACAAAAAGTGATCTATTTTATTATTTATTATATACTTTTTTATTGTTGAAGATTATGGCTTACAGCTAATGAAAACCCAAAAATCAATATCTCAGAAAATTAGAATATTATATAAGACCAATTGGTACTTTTGGCAGTGTGGGCAAGTATTGCTGGAAAATGAAATCCGCATCTCTATAAAAGTTGTCAGCAGAGGGAAGCATGAAGTGCTGTAAGATTTTCCAGGAAAACAAAACTGCACTGACTTTAGACTTGATAGAACACAGTGGATCAACACCAGCAGATGACATGTCTCTCCAAACCATCACTGATTGTAGAAACTTCACACTAGACCTCAACCAGCTTGGGGTTTTCATTGGCTGTAAGCCACGATCAATAACCGAAAAATAAATAAACCCTTAAAAGAGATCACTCTGTGTGTAATACATCTATATAATATATAAGTTTCACATTTTTAACCAAATTACTGAAATAATATAACTTTTTAATATTATTCTATTTTTTTGAGATGCACTAGTATTTTGCACAATGCAGGTTTTATTAGCCTCATTGTTCTAGTGCAAATCCGAAGAAACTAACATTAAAATATATCTTTTGACTGACTGACCATTTGGAATTAGAGGGAAATTATATTTCTAGATTTAAATTTGCACTAATTTATTTCTGTTTCAGGCTCTTGCGCCTTTGGGTATTGGAGTTGCCACAGGAGAACAGGTAAGACAGGGTTTCTTGAACCAGTGTGCTTTTAAAATGAATTCATAGTAAAACATTTAAAGTGACTGACACTGTAAGTGTGTGTGTGTTTTGTCTGTGTCTGTGTGTCAGTGCCATAACAGGGTGATGTTTAAGCAGTTTCTGCAGGCCTCCGCTCTGCAGTTTGTTCAGATTGACAGCTGTAGAGTGGGCAGCGTCAACGAGAACCTTGCCACCATACTAATGGCTGCCAAATTCAAGGGTGAGTAGACGTGGGTGTGTTTTAGAGATTGTATTGTGGACACAGTAAAAGGTATTTAATGTTCCTACTGGGACTGTGTGTGATGTGTTAATTCATGTAGAGCTGTTTGGGATTTTGTGTTTAGATTCAGTGTATGCTCATGTGTGTGTAATGTGCTCTTTGTTTGTAGTTCCAGTGTGTCCTCATGCTGGTGGAGTGGGACTGTGTGAGCTTGTTCATCATCTCAGCATTTTCGACTACATCTCAGTATCTGCCAGCTTGGATAACAGGTGAGAACAGATCAGCATTCTGTTTGTTTAACCAAACCACCAAAATCGCTATTTTTGTGCATTTTGAGCATCATAGCCTGAGCCTTTTTCATTCAGCTATGGAAAAAAAAGAGACCACTTAAAAATGATGAGTTTCTTTGATTTTACCAAATTGAAAATATCTGGAATATAATCAAGAGGAAGATGGATGATCACAAGCCATCAAACCAAGCTGAACTGCTTGAATTTTCGCACCAGGAGTGGCATAAAGTTATCCAAAGCTGTTTATAGGTATATGTTTGAGTAAAATGAACATTGTTTTGTTCTATAAACTACAGACAACATTTCTCCCAAATTCCAAATAAAACTATCGACATTTAGAGCATTTATTTGCAGAAAATGAGAAATGGCTGAAATAACAAAAAAGATGCAGAGCTATCAGACCTCAAATAATGCAAAGAAAACAAGTTCATATTCATAAAGTTTTAAGAGTTCATAAATTAATATTTGGTGGAATAACCCTGGTTTTTAATCACAGTTTTTATGCATCTTGGCATGTTCTCCTCCACCAGTCTTACACACTGCTTTTGTATACCTTTATCCCACTTCAGGTGCAAAAAATCAAGCAGTTCAGCTTTGTTTTATGGTTGTGATCATCCATCTTCATCCTGATTATGTTTCAGAGGTTTTTTTAATTTAGTAAAATCAAAGAAACTCGTAATTTGTAAGTGGTCTCTTACAAATTATAAACGGGGTCATAGGGTTAAGATAATCTGTTCGGTTATGTTTGCTCGAATATTTAAGAATTTTGTTTGTGCAAAGATGTTGGGGAAACCCAGCCAAGAGCAGTTTAACAGCTATTTTAATTTCCTGGACTTAAGCATAGCCTTTAAAATGTTCAATGCAAGCAGCCACTAAAAAACTCCAGCTGAGGACTTAATAAGTGTATATTTTGATATTTTGATTTTTTTTTATTGGTGTTAAGTAACATCTAGCACAGTTGTTGAAGTAATACAATTCTGTAGTAATATGTTGCCCTTTCTCATCTCTTTTTCCACATGTACCACATATAATGATAATTAAACTATTGCTTCTTCTGATGTAACTGCATTCAAATGAATCTATTGAATCTTCTGACAGGATGTGTGAATATGTTGACCACCTTCATGAGCATTTTAAAAGCCCCACCTTGATCAGAAACGCACACTACATGCCTCCTAAGGTGAGTCTTTCAGTCCATCCATTATTGAACTGTTGTTCAAGTACCTTAAGTCCTTAAAATTGCCCAACAGCTGCTCCATTTATCTGCGATGAACTTGTGATCAACACTCAACATCTCACTGACAAGAAGTGAACAAATGTGTGATTTTTGTTTACTGCAGTAAAGCAGTTCAGTTCCTCTGCTGCAGGCAGTTTAAATATTTCACAAGTACTTGAATAAAACATCTTACAGCTTCTTCAATATGAGCCCATGATCGTTTCATCCATAAGACATCAATACAGATGACTGGTCCATTTAGGTTTTTAAAGTGGAAGCTAATAAGTGACTCCATGATCTCTGACTAAGTATAGAAGAAGCTGTTTAGTGATTTTAAATTTCATAGTACTTTACATAAATGTTACTTTCCAGTAAAAAAGATGATTTAACTTTTTTTTTTTTTTTGGTTTTTAACCTGTAAATGCATAATAATACTTTAATGCAATTGTTTAATATCATTTCCAGACTATTTTACACTATTTACACAGAGCAGAGCTGTTACAGTTTAAATTAAGGAGAAAATTAAAAATGGATATACATCTTGTAAAAGATGGCATAATCCAATCTCAGTGTTCTCGTGTTCTATGTGTCCCAACAGGATCCTGGATATTCAACTGAAATGTTTGAAGAATCTGTGAAGAAGCACCAGTTTCCTGATGGAGAGGTGTGGAAATCTATACTGGAGAAGAAATGATCTTAACATGTTCGATCTTTAACTGACTACAGCTAAACTACTGTAATAATGGATGCCTTAAAACCTTGATTTTGTAGTTCAGTCTGTGTTTTTTACTCTCTAAATCAATCTATGAATGGTGAAGCTTAATTTTGCACTGTATGTCTTGTTTATGGACACTTTCCTATTTGTTAATAATAAAAAAGGTGATAAGGGACATTAAGAATTCTGATTTTAGAATAATGTTTACTTTTCTATGAGCTACTAAAATTTTCTTTAGAGGATTTTCCACTTTTTCAATAAATTTCACATTTAAGCTGAAATTCAAAGTGTATTTTTTCTACTTTCTAATTGTCATTGTTCACTATTAGGTGTGTTTACCGCACACATTATTGATTTCCTTTGTCTGCTTCCTTTGCCAGCACCTCAGACCACAGTGTGCAAAGGGCTATCAATCATACTCAAATTACTCTTAGAAACTTGGTTCTGAAAAAAAAGGCAGTGGGCACTTTTAAATGGATTAAAATATTTTAAATAGTCTTCTTTTTTTCCTTTATTAATATTATGGCTTCCAAAACAGTACTCACCCATAAACATGGGGATTAATTACACTAAATTAGGGACCGCAGTTTTACCAGAAAAAGAGGGTTATGGTAGCTGTTGCACTTTATAAGCCCTAGAAACATACCCATGCTTGCTTGGTTCACATCCATATCATGCATTCAAACCTATGTAGTCAGATACTGGTCTTGACACACAAAGAACGTTGCTTTTGCCTGACTGGTCGGCGTGGCAGCAGCTTGTAATTTGTATTAAGTTAAAGTCAGCTCATGTTTGCATCACCACAGTCCCACAACTTCTTGCTATTTGAAATTTCAGTTCACATTCAGTGTGCAGGGGACCCACACAGTTACTGTCCAAACAGTATTTATACTGTCCAAACTGGATAAAGTTGAAAAATGTTTATTTCAAGTGCAATTTTATAAACCTTAAAAACAATAAAATTATAAAAAAAAATAAAATAAAGAAAAATGTACATTAGTACACAAATATTTACATTGTTTTCCTCAGTAACCACATACAAAAACCAGCACCAATCATCAACAAACGCATCCATCACACATTAGATACAATTACAGAAACATGTTTTAAAAACACTACTCCCTCAAGCCGAGAGTTTGTGGTTTTTATACTGCCATCTGCATCTTTATAGTGGGGTAGGGATCATAGCCACAAATCTCAAAATCCTCGGCTGTGAAATCATCAATGCGTTCCACAGTGCGACGAATCTTCAATTTGGGGAAAGGGCGAGGTTCCCTCTGAAGCTGCAGAAGCAAAGTGAAACTGAACTTGAGCATAAAATTCAAGGCTTTAAAAATACACAAATGTATGTTGTCCAATGAAAAACAAGTATTTTTTGTGGATTTTTAGTTTACCACATACTTTGAGCACACAAACTGTCACTTACACTGTGACACAAAAAAAAAAATGAGGAATGGATCAACAGAAACTTCCATTAAAAGTTACATAGGTTTATCTCTCTCCTGTGATGTCGCCATTTTGGAGATACATTTTTTTTTTCATTGAACAGCGACCATATATGTATTATATACACAACATACCTGAACTTTCAGAGGTTCGATGTGATTCAAGTAGATGTGGGCATCACCAAGAGTATGTACAAAATCACCAGGCTGAAACGGAGAAAAGAAAATATATCAAAATCAATACAAATACAGACATCACTTTCCAACAGGGTTAAGAAGAACAGTATTTTTTTTCTATCATAGTGAGGTCTTTAATGAGGAACCAAAACAGATTAGGAATTGATTTAAGGGTGTTTTCACAAGTGCACTTTTTTTAGTTCCGTTAAATCAACAGGCTCTCTCTAGAGTTTAACAGTCATTTACTGATATGAAAGGGGTAGCAGAAAGTGGACACAAACTATAAATGCTCGGAGAGCGTCTTTTAGTAGTTCAAACTATGCAACTGTGCGAGATCAGAGAGATCTCCAATTTGCCTCCAAGCAAAGTTTTTGTCTGCGACTAAAAAATTGTTAAAATCGTGTAGTGTGAACCTGGCATACGAGTTCTTATAATAACCATTTTAAAGAAATCAAGTTTCAAGCCTGTTAGTCCTTACATGCGACTGGTCATTGTCAACTTGGCATATTCAGACCACAGAAACACTTCAGTGAGATTTACATTACAGTACCTAGAACAAGCAAAAGATAAATACAATTATTTATGTTCAGTATACTGAACTCAGTGTAGTGCAAGTTACCTTGAGTCCTGTGATGTGTGCTATCATGTATGTCAGAAGGGCATAGCTTGCGATATTGAATGGAACACCCAGACCGATATCCCCCGAGCGCTGGTATAACTGGCAAGACAGTTCACCCTCAGAGACATAGAACTGGCACAGAGCATGGCAGGGTGGAAGAGCCATCAGAGGCAAATCTGAAAAAAGCAAGAGTGAGTGTGAACAGATGACAGTATTGTCCACTTTAAAACAGGCACTCTGGTGTTGTGTGTTGCATGCATTTTCTTCAGTACCTTTAGGGTTCCAAGCACACATAATGATCCTCCTGTCTTCTGGATTGGACTTAATGGTGTCAATGACTTTCTGCAATTGGTCAACACCTTTCCCAGAGTAATCTAATTACAAGACAAGCAATTAGTTATCAGCAACATGTCATCTAAAGAAAATACACAGATGTGCAAAAAGCACATACAGCTTGTCTAGTGCCTTTACAGAAGTATTCCCAATAGAACATAAACAGAATACTCCAAAGAGTCTTCAGAGCAGATAAACATGAACTATTCCATGAACAATACAGGAATTTACCCATTTTGTTATGTAACAAAAGAAGAACAAACTATTTTTAATACTTTTAATTCTAAAGAGAAAGAATAATAAATAAGCTGGTGTCCCATTTTTTTTGCCACACAGTGTGTATTTCAGTGGTCAAGCATCATTGGAGCATCAATTAACTGGTTTTAGTTATTAGCTGGGTTTAATATTTATCTGTGCAATACATCAAAGCAAACAGCAGATCTACCTGTGTGCATGTCTTTATATTCAGCACCATAGTGCCTCCACTGAAAACCATATACAGGTCCTAGATCTCCCTCCTCCCGCTCAGTAAATCCACTCTTGTCCAGGAAGTCCCGTGACCCATTCGCATCCCAAATCTTTACACCTTTCTCTGAAAGCTCTTTGGCATTTGTTGAACCCTACAAGAAGAGAAAGCAAAGATACTCTTAAAAGTAGCTAGTTTTACATTCAGTACTAATCCAAACTTTACCTCAAGAAGTTCCTATGACACATACTGAAAGCATCACTACAGGACAGTGTATGAACGGTGTTCGTTCATCTGACCTTACTTACAGAACACAAGTGTGCTGGGTAAGTGAAGGATATAAAACTAGCTAATTTTATAAGTATATTTTTGCTTCTACAAGTCTGTTCCAACCAGTTGACCAGTAATGTAAAGATTTTACATTCTATAGAACTGGTTCTGATAAGATTTGTAGAACAAACTCAAAATACTAGTTGAATTTATCTGTTTAAATTGTGAATTTGGTATCAATATTTACAAATGGGCCTGAGCTCTAATAGTTTAATCAAACTAATTTGGATGACTGGAATTTTTAAAATGGGATAATCAATATTACATCAATAGTACATCTTTACATACAGACCCTGCCAGACAGGAATATTAATAGAACGCTTCGGTCTGAAACCTGTAAAAACCTGTGGAAGTGATTTTTATATTTTAACTGATAAAGGAGTTTTTTTGCAGCTTTTATACTGAACAAGGTGCTTGTAAGGTTAAAGACAGCTACTTGCTACTCTTTAAAAAGTAGCCATTTTAAACCTTTGTATTTATATTGATTTCATACTAGTTTTACTACTTTTAAACTAAAATCCCTTCAGCTCTAAATGGTGTACGTGCCTGTTTTGGCTGATAATGTAATTATCATGACAGGCCGAAACAGAAGACAAAAATAAATTCTTATATTATTAGACTAGACTCTAGTAAAGCAGCTAACCTAGGCAGGGTTATGTAGGTTAAGAAGTTTACAATGCAGCAGTAGCTTTGTGTTTCTGAAGTGAATTCTGTCACTATTTTAAACTTACCTTTATGAACCACAGCAGCTCCTCTAAGATCCCCTTCCAGAAGACTCTCTTGGTGGTGAGTAAAGGGAACTGATCTACACAGGGTTAACAGGGAGAGGTGGGGTTACACACAAGCACTGATGGCGGGATTTCTCAAACAAGGAAGCTGACAAGCTTAAGGAGGTTTCTCAAACAGTCAAATTCAAAATAAGTCACATTTAGCTAACGGTACAGTGGAGTTGGCTAACCTACATTAAGTTAAGTCTATACAAGCTATTCCAGCTGTAACTTAGTGAGGTTAAAGAAGAGAAATGTAACGTTACACAAACACAGCTAAACAACTAATAACGTGCCTTGACACACAATTTCAGAATTTGAGCTTGTGTGTAACAACATGAACAGCTGTTTTTCTCGGTGTCAGGCGAAAATAAACAATGAGAACCTTTTTAGTAAGCTAGTTAATGCATATTTAGAGCTTCCCATGACCGCTGCGTTTTATCATTTAAGTTACACACACTTGGGTAACGCTAAGTTAGCTAACTAGCTATCAAGACTACCATTAAGGTCCACCATGCTATTGGTGGTGTTCTGTCGAATATGGCTATCCATTTATGTTTGCGGCACTACGCATGCGCACACCCTCTTTTTTTTTATGTTTTCATGTTTTTTATGGTAAATCATTTTTTCTGGGGTGCATTAAAAACAACCTGCTTAAAATATTACACAACTGTAAATGTCAATTTTACAAGAATAAAACGTTTAAAAAAGTAAAAAATAAACTTTAAAAAAGTTAGTTGTATGACCTAAAAGTCACTTAATAGTTATTTAGCCTATTAAAAAATCCTATCTAGACTTCTTTTGCCTGGAAGCATTTTCTAATATGGTCCTTTTTTATGGTCTAATTTTTATCCACTAGAGTAGCACAGTTTTTCAAGCTACAAAACTTGTTCAGAACACCAGATTCCAGAGTCCCTGGGTTAGTTATTATACAGAAAACTGATTCTACAGACAAGTATAAAGTGTAGATTGACTATTTAATCCATATTAGAGTGTAACCAACCTCTGAGGCTGTATCTGGCCTGTAACCCGAACACAGACACGACCCCGGTCCCGGTCCGGTCTCCCTTCTTCACTCCGTTCTGTAGAATGTACTGGATCTGGTTCAGATATCCGCGCTCATCACAGAACAGAGAGAAATGAGCAGCAGGATCAGCGCTCTTCTCCTTAACCGGCTCCTCCACCGCTTCACCGCCCGACCCGTGCAGGAGCTCAGACGTGGCTGGCATTGTTATATATCTGTACAGTTTTAGAGAAGTTATACCGTTTAAAATGTTGCTGGAGCTCTCTCTGCGTGTCTCTCTTTGTGTGTGTATCTATGAATGCTCCAGCACAGCGCGCGCCTGCATGCGATATTCGCGGTATTTTTTTTTTCACCCAATAAAAAGACTGCTTTTCTCCAATCTCCTCCTTCTCTCTGCTCTCCAGACTCAACACAACACAACAGGGCCTGTCCCAAACCCCCTCCACCCACTCTCCACTTCACATCAACCACGTGGGTGAAAGAGTAAAGGGCACGAGACCTTAATCAAGTGCACTAGTGTAAAAAAGGTGTATATTTGGGACAGACCCATGTGACGCTAGATCTGCATAAGCCCTGCCCACAGTGCCCAGTCAAACATATCTACACTGTTTTTAATGAGCTATTTTTTGTGTTAAAGGTACAATAAGTAGTTTATCTTAAATATGTATAAACACAATGCTAACTAAAATGAATATTGTCTAATAATATAAATGACTGGATATATAGTGGCATTCTGTAAGGGTGCAGGGCAGTTTGTGAGCTTTAAAATGATTTTCTTTCAAATCCAATAAGGTCTTACCTAAAGTAACTTAAAGTAAACTGACCTGGAGAAAAATATTACATATTGCATATTTGACAATTGTAAGCAAAGCAGGGAAAACTGTTAGCTGCATAGGCCTAGCTAGAGTTGTACAAAATATAACCCATTTAGTAATCTTATGATTTCAGTTCAGTGAACCGCATTCTGGACAAAATGTGTTTATGCATCAGTATAAATATCGACACCTTACTAAAATATTTGTGTTACTCATGAGAATTTGTTATGACTATTTAAGAGGATAGTTCATTATATAGTTGAACAGTAGAACAACCAGAAACAAATGTATATATTTAATTTATAAAATGTATAATTTATAAAATTATATTAAATTTATAATTTATAAAATGTATAAATATTGATTAAAAAACAGAAAACAGTTAACATTTTAACAAACACAAATTGCAGAGTATTTCTAGCTAGCTTTATGGATTTTTTGCTTTTTTTTGCAATGCAGACAAAAAGGTTAATCAGATTAATTTGATCAATCAAAATTACTGTTTTAATGCAATTTTTAAAATGGGATCATGGAGATTGTACATATTTACATATAAAAGCTGCCAGAGGGAATCTCAGTAGATATAAATTTGCTTCTGTCAGAAAGAACTCTGCATGACCGGGATTCGAACCAGTGATCTCCTGATCATTGTGGCAGTGCTTTAGACTGCTGAACACTCAGCTTTTATGTGGCAGTAATTTACATATTTTACACTTTTCCTTAACTGAAATACAAGAAGGTTATATGTACACTGTGTTTAATATAAAAGGTGCATTTAAGGTTGGAGGGGTCTTCTTATTACTCATAAAAAAATAATAATAAATTGCACGTATATGTAAAGGAAAGGTTTCTTTTGCATCACTGGGGTTGTTGCAGTGTTGTTGCTAGATGTCTAGGTGCAATGGAGCTGGTCCAGATGAGGATAGTGGTAAACAGATGAGAGAGGCTAGCTCTGGTGGCATTGGTCAGTCTGCGTGTTTATATTAATGATAGTGTGCTAGAATAGTACTGTCTGTGTATCAGCTAATTAATGTTACAGAACAATAGAATATATAATAAGACAGGTAATGTGCCATGCCTAACTTGTGTCCTGGTCTGTTCTAGTGCCAGACCAGGTGGAATCCGGATCTGAATCCAGCCCAGATATGGTCCATTTTGTAAGTGAACCCTCAAAATCCATTTAGCCTATTTACCTACATCACATTCATGGTTACTACTGATATTAAGTGGGTCATATAATCATAATACTGTTTGTTCTATACACAATCAACCAAGCAATAATATTATTGACTTGAACAATTTAATGAATAAATGCAACATTATGTTATAGTATAATTGAGTATAATTGAAAACACTGAAACTTTCAAAAGTTTCAAGTTTGATATTTCATATGTTTAATACATTATCAAATCGTGACACTTCAGACAAGAATACAAGCCTAAAGCATGAGGTTACTTAAGATCACTGCCATTCTTTTGTGCGTTTCAATAAAGAGGTCACATAATAAACAAGCCAGTATACTCTGACTTGTTGTTGTTTTCTGTCTGTAAAGAGGTTACATCTGTCTCTGTAGTCTGTCTGGTTTCTAACTGCAGCTTTTTAGTACTGTCAGGTATGTCGAGGTGGTCAGTGGTGAGGTTCACTTCTTATGTTGCTTCGGCCATCAGTCGTCCTGTAAACATGCATAAACACAGCATATAAGAATAGGCTGCTGTCTTGTCTTGGAAAAAAGTGATTTTACAGAAAAGTTCAATTCATTTTTAATATTAAAATATAGCAGTGGGTTGAAAATCAGTCAACTCAAAGGAAGCAAAAATAAAAGATTGCATTTATTTCTATAAAGGGTTCTTCTATATTGTACTGCAAGCATAGTTTGCATAATAATACTGAGACCAAACATCTAACCAGTCAATTTTTTCCTTAATTTTTTTCTTTGGGTTTTCAAATTGTCCAAATGCTTATTGCACCCAACATATAACACCCAATGAAGGCTTTTTCCTTTCTCCAAAAAACCCGGTAACTTTAATAATAATGATAATAATTTTTTTTGTTATTACAATATTTTCTACGAATATCTCTTAAAATTGAATTCACAACATTGAATATAATTTCAAGAATATACCACTGCAATATAAATGTGGTTTATTTAGTATAAATATAACGGTGTTTTTATACATTCAGTAGAAAGTGTTTGTCCATTTTGTAAAGAGTAACTTACAAAATAAAAAAGTAACAAAAAATAAGCTCATGTAAGTGCAAATATATACAAAATAGACTGCTTTCAATGAAATCACAATATGTTTTTTTTTATTGTGTAAAACTTTTAGCAGATATTATTACCAACGATATGATAGCACGCCACAAATTTAAATAATCTTCCTAATATAATATTAGCATAAATAATAACATCCAATTATCAGTTTTAAAAGATGCATCTTTAGGCCAAAAATGCTTGGCCAGGTATTTTTATGTTCTATTCTTCAAATCTGAATTGATTAAATATAATCAGGTATTTATTTCTTGCAGTAAATTTAATCAAAATGTCTAAATCTGCTAAATAAGTTCTATCTGAGCCATCAACATGACGAGCTAACAGTTTTCTTGTCTATCAATGACTAGTGTTTACCACAAACCACCACATTTGCCTACCACTTTAAGTAATTTTGCATCCCACAGCAGCACACATTCAACCATCACTCAGGAGTAAATATTACAGCTGTCATGGCTATTGCCTTTAAAATACATTTTGGATGTTTTGGATCTCTGCTGCTTTCTCTTTTCTGGCATGTTGTTTTTTTCTGTCTTTTGAGAAGAATGGGTGTGGGCGTGCAGACAAAGAACAATGAAATTTAACAATACAAACAATTACAGACTATTTCAGCACACATAATGTGGGCGGCTTTGACAGTTCTTTTGTTTCTTTTCAAAACATTCACAATATTGGAATAAACTGTCCGTTTGTTAAACCAGATAACCTGAAGCTGGTGTTCATGGTTGTTTTTAATCACATGGTTGTGGTTTTGATACCCACATCTGCTCCAGGGTGCTATAGCATGGCTGACCCTGCATTCTGAGCCCGGATTTCCAAACTATGAGATGTGAAGGGATATTTTTTACTGCGCTGTATAACTATAATGATAAAATAAAACAAAATAAAGTAAAACTGTAGAAAAAGATATTAAGTAACAATTAAAAAATGGGCAGTGGAATATATTACTTTATTCATTTTTAAACCACAGTTAAAATGGAGTTGAGTTATTCCATGCCAGGTAAAATCTAACTTAAATAGAAAGACTAAAAGACAGAATGTTTCCTGTGTTTTATGAGTATTAGTATTATTAATGTATAATATGATCATTTTTTCTGTAAGGCAGTACAAGGACTATTGGAAACTGTGAGCTAAAGGCCAAAGAACACATTCTACACATTCTAATGTATGCAGTTCTCTTCAGATTGAACAAGAAATAATTAACACGAATTCAAAAGGCCTATAGAGAAAAGCATATAGAGTTTTTCGAAAACCAAACTTAGTGGCAAACCTGTTGGATATTCGTATTCATTTGTGTTTGTCCATGTTTTATCCAATCTTTGTACTCTGTACTTATTTTCTGGCAATTTGAAATGAAGAAAAGTCACAGCCCAGATCAAATTCTGTTGACCAGGTCTAAACAGTAAACTCTACAGTCATCTATATAAAAAGGTAGTTATAGTTAGATATTAAACTTACTTGAGAACCAGGGTGAGCAAGGCCACTCTGACACCTGTGAAAGTAAAATATTATTTATGTGTGCTTTAAACCATTGAATATGCAAATATTTTTTATTTAATACTACTGTCTTTTTTGTTTAGCTACAAAAAAACACAGTATAAGATTTAAAAAATTGTTTCAAGAAGCTCAACATAAGGTAACAGAGGAACCGTTGCTATGCATTATTCTGTTCAATATTATTGATAATCCTTATCTTAATCCTAATCTTTTTTTTCAAACAAGATTTGTAGGGAACTAAAAAAGTTATTCTATTGCATTGTGTTTCATTGCGCAGAACATTTGGCTTTCTGGTTTTATGGAAAATAGTTAATAAACAGAGCATAAGGAAATTTGTGTTTGGTAGATTTTTTCTTTGTTCGATTTTTTCTTTCCTGTTGGAAAGCCTGTTAGTTTCCCTTTAAAAGGGTGCCACGTTTGTAAGAAACATGTATTTGTGGGATAAGCAGCAGAGTTGAGTATGTTGGTTGCGCCCATAAAAAACTTTGCCAAATCTTCTCTGCCAACAGCTTATTCTGCCATTGACTCGTTTGGTGTTTGATGATCTTCTTGAGGTGTCATCTTCTCGGGACACCTACGTCATGTCCTGTCTCTGACATTCCCCACTATAAGGAACTTGACCTTCAGTTTGGAGATACTGGTACTAGGGCTTACTCAAAATAATGCAGCAACTTGGTTTTAAGGTATTTGAGCAAAAACCCATCAAAATCTTCTCGACTTATTTTTAATGGCTTGGTCTGCGATTTTCTTATAAATCCACTTACACAATCCAAGTGTAAGAGCTTTGGAAAATGATCTTATAGTGTATAAAACACATGGCCAGGCCATTTCCAGCCTAAAATGAAGCACAGTGAAACTGGTTTCTTCATGAAGGCCTCTGAAGACCTCAGAAGATTTTCCAGTTCTAACTCCTTTGAAGGGGAATATATTCCAACTCCAAGAATAAATGTGAGTATATAAAATGAGGTTGGGGAATGTTTTCATCAGAATGAGAAAGAATCATAAAGTAAAAATGTATCGATATAAGTCTTAAAACTAATCAACTTCCACTTAAATACTCAGTTTAAAGTGAAATAGCCGAGTTGTGCCTTGTCTATTCAGACAGGATTCTGAGGCAGGAAGGTGCCCAGTCATGTCTGAGTTGAAGTTTAGTAATTTTGCCTTCTGTTTTATCTCGCGAGATAAAGCGTGACGATATTTAACACTGTCTCGCGGGTAGAAAAAAAAAAGTTTAGTGTGGACTTTTTAAGAGGGATCTGGCAACCCAGTAGCGATACAGCGGGTGGCTAAGCGGTGAGAGCAGCTCTCAGCAGAAGTTCGGGCATTTGTATAGAACAGAGGTCACTAATGGGCGGACCGCGGTCCGGGTCCGGACCCAAACGTTGTCCAATGCGGACCCAAACCTACTGAGAAGGATTTAATTGTATACGTGCTTTGCGGAGCAGTAAATCACAGACCAATCACGTGTGGGGTAAGATCACCAAACGCTCTCTTCAGTCAATCAGATCTGTGCAGATGCGGTAAGAAAAAAATAAATAAATAAACACACCGCTCCTCACGCGGGATCGAACCCGGGTTGTCAGGGTCACGGTCGTGAAAAAACGCCTTTATAAGGAGATAGGAAGCCCGAAAACGGGCAGAAAAACGAGAACTGGACCATACTGAATTTTAATTAAATACTTCTGGCATAGAAGACACTTCTGCTACTTTTAAATTGTAAGTCTGGCTGCATTTTGGCTCCAGTGGAAACAATAAACGGTAACAGAGTGACCAACAAGACACAAACCATATGTAAATACTGTAAGTAAATCCTACACGTGACTGTTTCATAGGCAGTTGTACTAATCCCTTAGCTCTGTACTGTATTAAAAACATGTTCTGTCCATGTTTGCACTTCAAGCATAGTCTTAATATGACTGGTTATGGTTATGCATAGTTAAATTACAAGAGATTTAGGAGATAAAAACACAAACCATAGTCTTAATATGACTGGTTATGGTTATGCATAGTTAAATTAGTTAAAGGATTCAAGGAGATTTTTATTGTCATTCGCATCACATGTGGTACATGAGGTGGAACGAAACTGTGATCTCACGATCCAGTTAAAAACACAAACCATAGTCTTAATATGACGGGTTGTGGTTTGCACTTATTGTTTGCACTATATAATTATCTTTAAATCTCGTCTCGTCACACCCCTACTAAAAGCTAATGACATAAAGACACAGCTACTGAGACTATCAAGCTTCCTACAACAAGGCGTCAACATACCAGTAGGTACCTACATGTTGAATACAGATTCTTGTGTAGAAGATTTCTGTAAAAATATATATAACAGTACTACAAGGGCTCTCTAATGGATCCCAATCTGTAGAAACATACACTTACGAGTGAAAGGTTTTGGGCAGAGTGTTCTGGTAAGCAAGAAGGGCCTCCTTTGCGATGTACTGAATAAAAGCCAGGTCAGATATATCCAGCTCCACAGGTACAGAGAAAGAGAGGACAGGGCTGTTCAGAACTGACACCTCCACAGCTGTATCTGTCCTGGAACCTCCGCTTAGACCCGAGCGACCTGGTACAACCTGAGTTTAAGAACAGAAGTACAGTAATCACAAACAATGTTTCTATTATATCGATTTTTCACTACGTTTATCACTATTAGCATGTTAACCACACCAGTGAGTACATACCTTGACCAGACTGAAGACGTGTGTTGGAGCAGTGCCGTTACCGATGTGTGTGACCCACTCGTGTTTGCGTGTCATGTTCTCGGCCCAGCGAAGTGTGTGTTCGGTGTGTGTTCGCAGCACCTGCAACACCTCCTCATACTGACTCCGGGAGGCGTTGAAGAGCAGGGAGATTTCACTCAGCTCAGAGTAACGTTCAGGTACTTCAGGGCACTCTAAATTAAAAACACAAACATACAGCCTTATTGTTTATGAAGCTACAAATATCATGTCTAGTTACGAATGACAGGTACCAAGGTTTTATTTTTTTTGTCAGAGTTGAGGGTTTGATACATAATTTTGGCAAGCTGTCATTGTTGGGAATTTGAGCAAGGTCCTTAAAGGAGAACTCTGGTGTGAAATGGACTTTGGGCGTATTAAAATGAGATAAAAAGTACTTACCTTTGTTGAAAGCCCACCTCCGTTCTTCCACAGCTTTCTGAGATCCAGTATTTTGTGCACTTTCCCAAAACAGGCTTTTAGACTGGGTGATACGGGGTGTGCTCTGCTCCTCTAGTCAAATTGATTCTAAATGCCTGTTTGGGCAAAGTGCTAAAATACTGGATCTCAGAAAGCTGTGGGAGAACGGAGATGGGCTTTTCAACAAATTATAATGTTGATCTTGGTCAACACCATCTTGGTGTTGGGTTGGGGTTGAGTTACTGTGTTATGGGAGAACCACTGCTTTTTTGGCAAATTGTTGTTGTTCTAAATAAAGCTGTTCCAATTAGAAGTTTGCAGTTAACCAAGTACACTAAAAATACCCGGATGTGTTCTTGCTCCTCCCTTATAATCGAGGATGCATGGAAGGTGACTTGTGTGGACTTCTTACAATCTAATAACCCACAATGCACCTTTCAGCAGGTGCAGCGGAGGAGAAAGTACCTTACAGGTTAAAAAAAATACTACTGCTGTGTAGTAAAATATAGTTTAAAGTTATTTTTAGGCGAAAATGTAGGGGTTTGGACTTCAGATATGTGGTTTATTAAAAAAATGACTATGGAAAAATGTACATCTACCTTTTCGGGAAAGCTTTCCGCTCCCCTGAGAGGGTGACGTTATCAAGTACGCAGCTGTTCCAATTACAGAATAAAAGTACCGCGTCCTCCTGTCTTTGGGAGTACGCACTCTCGAGCCGTACTTACCAAGTCCGTTCTTGGTTAGTACAGGAGTCCAGATTTGTGTACTCCCTATTGAGAAACGGCCCTTGACTTGCACACGGGGTAGGAATAAGCAGTAGGGCTAAGTGGTAGGGTCAAGAAGTGAAATGGGATTAGGCCTTGTTCAGCGGATAAAACCAATTTACCAGAGGCCAAGTGTGCTTATCTAATCTTTAAGCCGCGATTGTTCTATGACAACAAACTGTACAGGTATTTAATTTTACGTAATCGAAAAACAACAGAGATAAAACACAAGCACAAAAGCAGGATGCGGTATTGTAGAAGGAGAACATGCATTCAGAGAAGGTACTGTTAATGTGTACCTGTGAGCAGGGCCTGATGGCAGTTGTCACACTCGCTTTGTGTTTGTCTGCACACTGAGCCTCGACTGCGCAGGTGCCTGCACAGCTGATCACCCGATGCTGTAAAGTGAATATGTGTTTTAAAATGAACCAATTAACCATCAACCATTTATAATGAGTATTGATGATCATTCTATTAGTACAAGAGTTTATTACCAACCAAGTGACCCACCTCTCTGAACCCCTCCCTCTTCTTCATTGCCTTCAAGCACTTGTGTAAGAGCAGAGCTGACCTCATGCAGAACGCTTCGTCCCATCTCCATAAACGAGTCAAACGCTCCAGTCAGACCCCCACTCAGAGTAAACCCCCCAGCCTGAAGTCTCTCGGTAGGTAAAGAGGGATCCGGCTGGATATTTTCATTGAAAGTGGAGAAGAATGCTGAGCCAAGCTCCTTGCGCATGCCAGAGACTAAAGCTGAGCTGTGTGAGTACAGAGAGGTCACTGTTGACTTTACACGACTGAATGTGTTCTTGATCCAGACAAGATCCTTGTCCATGTTAGACAGGGGGGAGACCTCCAGGTGCTGTTTGTGATCCCCTCCCTGGCTTTGATATTCTTGGATATTCAGGTTCACTGGCACCTGGGTCTGGTTTTGGATCTTGAGCTGACTGTCTGGGCCCTGGTTAAAAAGCTGGTCTTGGTCTTCGTTGAGCTTGGAAGCCATTCTACGGACAAATTCTTCAACCTGAACACATTTTACAAAAAATGATTGTTTAGGAACAAGCAATGAAGAAAAACAGGAGAAGGAGAGCATCATGCATGGACACCAACCTGCAGAGAGAAGGAGGAGGATCTCTGTCGGCAGGGTGAGGTGTAGAATGACCCACATCTGGCTTCTAAGCATGAACGACACTGCTCCCACATTGGCCTCAGCCTCTCCTGGCACTGCTGCTCTACCTCCTGCAGCTTCTGCTCAGCCTCCTGGGCCAGCTGTTCTGCCCCCTGGTGAAGGACAAAAACAATATGTCTGTATGTTTGGAGACACCCCTTCTAATAAACGTATTCAGTTGCTTTAGGTTGCACCCATTATTGACACATACAGCTCTGGAGAAAAATAAGAGACCACTTAAAAATGATGAGTTTCCTTGACTTTACCAAATTAAAAACCTCTAGAATAAAATCAAGAGGAAGAGGGATGATCACAAGCCATCAAACCAAACTGAAGTGCTTGGATTTTTGCACCAGGAGTGTCAATAAAGTTATCCAAAAGCAGTGTGTAAGACTGGTGGAGGAGAACATGCCAAGATGCATGAAAACTGTGATTTAAAACCAGGGTTATTCCTCCAAATATTGATTTCTGAACTCTTAAACCTTATGAATATGAACTTTCTTTGCATTATTTGAGGTCTGAAAGTTTTGCATCTTTTTTGTTATTTCAGCCATTTCTCATAATGAGAAATGCTGTCCGAAGTTTATAGAATAAAACATCAATGTCCATTTTACTCAAACATATACCTACAAATAGCAAAATTAGAGAAACATGTTCAGAACCTGAAGTGCTTTCTTAATTTTTTGTAGAGCTGTATGTGGAAATACATACACACATCTTGTCTCATACTTTAGATAAGTGTTTTCTATAGATTAGAACATGCACCAGTTGGCACCTAATGCTAATGCTCTAGCATGGGGCTAGAGGGGTACAAGGGGGGCTGGAAAGATGGTGCTCCATCTTTTTGATATGAGTTAAGCCTTGGATACACTGCACAACTTTTAAAGTGGGAGCAGATTATAAACAGATATTACACTATACAACTGTTTTTGCAGATTTTATCGAATCTGAACCAATATAGAGCACAATATGAGATGACTGGGTATGATACACTACACCACCAAATTCCTGACATGTTATCTATGAGATTTCGATGCCCAACGTGGAGGTGCGTGATCTTGCTGCAGTCATTGTTTGCAATGCTATATGTACAGAAACAAAAAAAATGTTAAAAACATTGCTCTGACTCCCCCAAAGTCTGCAGACTAGAGCCAACTAGCACAGACTCACCATCACTGGTCATGGTAAAAATGGTAACATCAGATTTCACCAAAGTTACAAGGAGCAGTTTTTGGATAGCTAATGCCTAGAGTAGAATAGCTTGGACTCCAAACACAAGCAATGCCAAAGTATTCATAAATTTAAGTTACATTATAAAAAGATGGTTTGGGATCAGTATAGAGTGATTGGGACTTAATTAAAAAAAAAAGTTATTGTGGGTATCTGTCTATTATGATTGTTTCCTTTCCTTACCATTGCGTGTTTTGTTGTTCTCTTATCACTGTTGGTATGTGCTTTGTATGTTTGTTTTGTTTTCTTTTTTCCTTTGTAACTGTAACTAGTATGGTTGCACTCTTACCATTGTTGGTATGAGGGCTGCTTGTTTATAGTATTAGAACTTTCTTTACTATCACCGTTGGTATCTAGGTTAGAGGATTCTAAGTATTTGTAAATTTAATTTTCTCTGTTGTTAAATTCATCTAATGTAAGTCGATAGGAAGTGGCTATGTAAGCTATGTAAGTTATGTTAATTTTGAAGAAAGGGGTGGGTTTAAATAAGTTTTCATCTTCCCACTCCTTTTTGAGTAGCTGTATTGTATATGTTCTGCTCAAAATAAATAAAAAAGCAAGCAAGCAAGAGTAGCAACAATAGCAGAGCTATTCTTCATATTACAGGAACATTTCTCCATAATGTAAATGCAGTGTACAGGAGTGTTACCCTCTTCTTGTCATGACTTTGTTTAAGGGTCTTAATAAGTTGTTGCTGTTTTTCTTCAGTTCTGTCCATGGATTCCTTCATTTGTTTAACCCCCAGCAAAGCTCGCTTCATCTCTTCATCTATGTACCGCACTCCCTCTGCAGATAACACTGTAACACACACACACACACAAACACACACACACACACACAATGTTTTGTGTAATAACATTTCTACATATAAAAAAAGATGCATAACTTGCTGATTGGTGTGTGGTGAAAATATGGCTGCAGTAAAGTGGATTCTTTGTCAATTGAAAATCAATGTAAACCTCCTACATTTCAACTGGCTTTCATCCAGAGGTCTGGGAGACCGTGGGGCGCCGAGAGTGACAGAAAGACACCAGAGGAGGAGCGAGAGTCGCATCTGCACCATCGTCATCATCATTATCATGTCCTGAAACAATATTAAAAAAGAAGAAAGACAAAATGAGTTTAGGTCACATTCTGAATGCACACCACCCTCCATAATTATTGGTACCCTTAGTTAAAATGTGTTGAATGTCTGAAAATAAATGTAGTTTTCATTGCAGAAGCATAATCTCACTCTAAAAAAAAATTGAAAAAAGCAAACTTCAACTCAAGTAATTAAAAAAATCTGACTGAAAAATTATTATTTTTCCTAAAATGACCTGTTCCACAACTAACGGCACCCTTAACATTTTCTTGAAAATAAATGTATTTGAACTATTATGTCATTTCTACTGTAGTTTTTAAAGTGGTTCAAAGTATCCAGGGACCTTTAATTAGTAATTCATCACTTCCTGTTTCCCTGGGGTATAAATATAGTGTTACACAGAGGCCTATTTGTCTTACTTAGTCTTAAACGTGGGAAAGACAAGAGAACACACTATTTAAATAAGACAGATGTGTGTTGATAAATTGCATAAATCAGGCAATGGCTACAAGAAAATAGCCACTCAACTGCAGATGCCCTTATCTACAGTCAGAGCAATCATCAAAAAGTTTAAAACATCTGAAACAGTGACAAACAAGCCTGGAAGAGGACACTTTGGTCAAACAATCTAAGTGGGTCTGGCGTAACACTAAGGATGAGCACGCAGAAAAACACCTCATGCCCACTGTTAAGTATGGGGGAGGATCAGTGATGCTGAGGGCCTGATTCTCCTCCAAAGGACCTGGGAACCTTGTAAGAATACATGGGATCATGAACTCTTATCAGGAAATAGCTGAATATTTTGAATCAGAATCTGGTGGCCTAAAGACGGGTCTTCAATGGGTCTTTTAGCAAGATAATTGTATAAAAGGTCCTGAATCACCCCATCATTTGATGAGTCTTCTGATTGGTCCAGTAATTAAGCCCTTCAGCCAATCAGGGCGTTGGCTGAAAGTAGGTCATGCAACAATGTGCAGTGGAGAAAGGAACTAGGCAGACATGTTCCTCCATTCCTCCTAAGAAGCCTTACAGTTCCTGAGTGGTTTGAGTGTGGACTTTGGTGATTTGCAGTTTGAGTCTGTGACACAAAGTAAGCTGGACTTTTTCCTTTATCAGCTACTAGTTTAATTCCTGTTAGTTAGTTAGCTACTATTTTTACAGCTCATAGGAGTAAAAGTTAAGTAGTATATTTGTATAGTTACCTGCATATATGTGTATGTTTAATGTTATTCCTTAATATTTGTGATACTGTGTTGCATACTGAATTATTTATGGTGTAGTTGAGCTGGTTAACAGTGTTGTATGTGGAAATTTCCGGAGTCAGTTAAATTGCAGAGTCATTGCCTTTACCTTCTTTGCCCATAAGGTGGTGCTAACTCCCTATTATTTTGTTTAGAGCATGCAGTGTATAGGAATGCTATGCAGTGAAATTATAGTGTTTTGTTCTACTTGTACAATTGTGTTGTAATTGCTCTTTTTGTAATATATAATATATATTGTTATGTATTTTCTCTGTTATTGCAGACTCAAAGTAATACTACTGCTAATTGCCAAATCCATAAAGCCACCTAAACCATCCTATGCCTCTCTGTCTTCTATGTCCTGACCGACATACGGGAGTGTTTGCTGCTTATCCAAAACGTACTAGCCCTCCTAGTGAGATCTCCCTCACATTTTGGTCCTTCGAGCCGGATAGCAGCACTTATTCCTGGCATGATGGAGAATTATACAGAGACTGTTGGAGGAACCAGACCCAAACGCCAGATTCGTCCGCCAGCCAGGTTCCAAGATTATGAAGTGGATTATGAGGGTTATGTGGCAAGAGATATACACCCACAGGGTTCACTTCCAACCACCACAAGGCAGGTGCCTCCTAACCAGTGGGAGACGTCAGTCCAGATGACCCCCCATTCATCTCTTACTCACTCCGATAGCTTTGATGGGGATGCTGCTCCTCGTGAGACCCACCAGCTAGCCCTCTCACAGCCCAGGATGAGAGAATGTAACAGTGACATCATTGAGTATCCTGCTTTCCCTCAGCAGAGTCAATACCAAGCTGCCAGTTTACATGAGGAACTTAGACTGATTCAGTTAGAGTCTTCCAAGCTGCTTTTATCTCAGCAAACCTTCCAAGCACAGCTTAACGAATTAAAGGAGGTTCGTACTGAGCTCAAAGAGTTGATTGAAGTGGCTCGTGCATTGAAAAAAGACATCAGCTCTCCTCCTACCCCTGTTTCTGGCCGAGCTGCACATGTGTTACAATGTGACCACAGCCAGAATCAGAATGCCCTCTTACCTTCACATTGTCACCTTAAGGCCAAGATGCAATCAGATGAAGAAGAGGAATGGCCTGATCCTCCTCCATGGCCAGAGCCTGAAGATGAGCTGACTCCATGTGTAGCGGGTATAAAGTTGGAAGATCAGAGAGTCACCACCTCTTACCTAGAAGCCCCAACCAGCACGAAGTTCCCCTTTTCCCACTCAGTCCCTCCTCATAACTGGCATAATCGGCAGCATGCATCCATTCCTAGCCAGCAACTTCAGCCTAATACAATTAGCGCTTCAGCGCTGCTCCGCCAGTCATCAGCCCCTGACAGAGCTATGCAGCATGCTCCATTATCCCGGACAATTCCTCCACCTCCAGCAGCATTAAAGGTAGAATCATGCACCCCACCTTTCCTGCATGCTACCCATCAACCCATACCAGTGTCGGAACAAGTGTACAGAGGTCCCAAACCAAACATTCCTAGATTCATCCACCCAGATCCCAGTGAGTTTGCCAGGCTCAGAATAGCTCTCGAGAACCTGCTACCTCCTGATAGCACAGAGCTTTTCAAATATCAGGTATTGGTGGATCATTTAAAGTTAGATGAGGCGAAGTTGATAGCTGATGCCTATCTAAATTCAGCAACCCCTTATAGTGACACTATGAGAGCCCTTCACAACAAGTTTGGTCAGCCACATCAGCTTGCTTTGAAGAAGATTGCAAGTGTTCTAGAAGCTCCTGATATACGGCGAGGGGACTCTGCAGCATTTCAGAGGTTGTCGCTACAAGTACAATCACTAGTGGGGCTATTAAAGACACTGGGTCCTGAAGGAGACATTGAGTTAAAATGCGGATCTCATGTGGCTCGTTTGCTGAACAAGCTTCCCCAAGAACAGAGAGCAGAGTTTCGACGTCAGATGTTTCACCAGTCTGGAACCACTCACACGCTACATGACCTCTCAGACTGGCTATGCTACGAGTCATGGTGCCAGAGTTTTGATGACCAGATCACTCCAAGGGGAGCAAGAGACAAGCTGAACACGAAACTAGGAAACCAGCAAGGTAGACATTCCATTACCGTCCTACATGGAGCGGCTCAGTCTTCAGAATCTGCTAAGCTGTTTGGCAAGGGAAGGGAGGTGAAGACAAAATACAGAAGTAAAGCATATTGCCCATTCTGTGATAGTGCCGAGCATTATCTTAATCAGTGTAGTGAGGCAACGAAGCTCTCAAGAGATGAGCTAAAAAACTGGATACAGGCCAATAAGCGCTGCTGGCGCTGCGCTAGAACACATCAAGCAGCCCAATGTGACTTGAAGAAGCCCTGTAATCTGTGCCAGGGTAAACACCTGACAGCCCTGCATGAGATAAACCTTAGACCCTCGAAGGAGCTCGGCGTGCCGCCTGCCAAGGAAGAAAGCTGCCTAACCAATTCAGCATCAGACACCTTTTATTTGGATAAACCAGTGCCTGGAAGCCGGGTCATGCTGAAAGTTGTTCCTGTGCTTATTCATCATGGAGGTCAGACATTAGAAACTTTCGCTATCCTTGACGACGGATCGGAAAGGACAATGTTGTTACCTACTGCGGCTAAAGCCCTTGGCATACATGGCACCCCTGAGGCACTCCCTTTGCGCACCGTACGACAAGATATTGAGGTGCTTCAGGGATCTACTGTGTCATTCCGCGTTTCTCCAGTGGGCAAGTCACAGAGCAGCTACCTGATTAGGAGCGCCTTTACAGCTGACCGCATCAACCTAGCACCTCATTCCTACCCCCTGGACAGTCTCCAGAAGAAATACCGGCACCTGTGTGGCTTGCCTATCCAGTCCTTCAAGAATGCCAAGCCTTTGCTGCTCATTGGATCTGACAACCCACATCTTATTACTCCACTTGAGCCAGTTAGACTTGGTCCACCAGGCGGGCCTGCTGCAGTCCATACAAGACTTGGGTGGACACTCCAGGGTCCAATCAGGTCCATGGGGCGGCCTATTCCTTCACAGCAGTGTTTACAGACCTCAGTAGTCCCTCTGGGTGATGAGCTAATCAAGGATGTGCAGAGGTTGTGGCAAGTTGACACCATCCCCTGTCGCCCTGAAAGGGAGGTGACCCGTTCAAAGCAAGACCAGGAGGCCCTAAAGCTTCTTGAAGCAAAGACTATCCGGACAGAGGTCAAAGGAGTCCTACGATATGCCACACCACTATTGCGTCGGAGAACTATGCCACACCTGCAAGCTTCGAAAGAGTCTGTCATGCCAAATTTGCGCAGCACAGAGAAGCGTCTACTGAAAGACCCTGTAAGAGCTGAAGCCTACAAGATGGAAATGGAGAAGCTCATCCAGTCAGGTGCTGTTCTGGAAATTACTCCTGACCTCATAACCAGTGGAGAATCCTGGTACATTCCACACCATTTAGTCAGTCATAATGGGAAAAATCGCCTTGTTTTTAATTGTTCCCATCAATATCAAGGCCAGAACTTAAATCAGTACTTACTGCCAGGGCCTAACCTTGGTGCCTCCTTGCTTGGAGTGCTGATAAGGTTCCGTGAACATCCCATTGCTGTCAGCGGAGACATCAAGGGGATGTTTCATCAAGTACGACTTCTCCCTGATGACCGTGCCCTGTTGCGGTTTTTGTGGCGTGACTTAAAGGTGGAGGAACCCCCGAGAACTTTTGAATGGCAGGTGTTACCATTTGGCACCACCTGTAGCCCCTGTTGTGCAGTCTTTGCTCTACAGCGTCATGTCACTGCACACAGTCAGCCAGATGATGATGTCAGGTTCTCGGTGGAAAAGTGTTTTTATGTTGACAACTGCCTTCAGAGCTTTCGCACCGAAGAAGAAGCCAAACTGTTGGTGAAGAAACTAAGAGAGCTTCTAGCATCAGCTGGATTTGATCTGCGTCAGTGGGCCTGTAATGCTCCCAGTGTACTAAGCGATCTACCTCAAGAGGCCCTGTCTGAAAGCCTGGACCTGTGGCTAACGCAGGATAAATCTGATACACAGGAGTCTACTTTGGGTCTAAGTTGGCATTGGCAAACAGATTCCCTTGGCTACAAGCACAGACCTATTGCCTATGATATGCCAACTCTCAGGAATATCTACAGGGTTCTAGCCACTCAGTATGACCCACTAGGGTTTCTGTTACCTTATACCTCCAGGGCTAAGGTCATCATCAGGCAGCTATGGGACAAGCCACGTGGATGGGATGATTCGAACCTACCTCAAGATCTTCTGCAGTCCTGGAATGATTGGGAAGATGAGCTTCAGTCCCTACCACTCATTAGCCTCCCAAGATCCTATGCACCACCCGAAGCAGACCTAGAAGACCACATCCGTGAAATCCACATATTCTCTGATGCCTCAGAGCAAGTTTATGGTGCAGTGGCATATATGAGAACAGTCAACAAAGAAGGTGATGTGCATGTGTCCTTTGTCCTGGCACGGTCTCGTGTGGCTCCCAAACGTGTGCAGTCCATACCTCGTTTGGAACTCTGTGGAGCCCTGGTTGCAGCTCAGCTTGCTGGAGTGTTAGAAAGAGAGCTCACCCTGCAGGTGAAACAGACAGTATTGTGGACAGACTCCACAACTGTCCTTACCTGGTTGCACTCGGAATCATGCCGCTACAAAGTGTTCGTTGGGACTAGAGTGGCAGAAATCCAAGAACTAACAGAACACTGCCATTGGCGCTATGTGGATTCAGAGAACAATCCAGCTGATGATTTGACCCGAGGCAAGACACTGAAAACTTTAGCTGAGCCCAACAGATGGTCACAAGGGCCAAAGTTTCTTCTCAAATGTCCATCCACCTGGCCAGTAAACCCGAAGCTTGAGTCAGAGGAATACACAGCAGAGCTAAAGAAGACAGTTTTCTGTGGGTCTACTACAACCTCTTCTGATTCTGCCATCCTTGAGGCCAGGAGACACAATACATGGCAAGAGTTATTGGAAAGTGTCACCAAAGAGGAGACTGTTGGGTCCAAGTCAAACCTTCAAGCTGAGGACTACAAGTGGGCTGAAACTCTCATCTTAAAGCGAGCCCAACAAGACTCATTCCCTGACGATTACGACCGCCTTGCAGCAGGTAAGCCCATATCTTCAGGAAGTCGGCTACTCACCTTATCTCCGGAGATTGACAGGTCCACTGGGCTTATCAGAGTTGGTGGCAGACTACGACGAGCGGAAACCCTAGATGAGTCTATCCTACACCCTATTGTCTTGGACTCCTCTCACCCAACTACTGGTCTGCTCATTAAAGATTATGACCTTCGGCTACATCATCCAGGTCCTGAGCGGGTCTTCGGAGAGGTACGTCGGCGTTTCTGGATCCTGCGTGGGCGAGAGGCTATTCGTCGTCATCAGCATACCTGTCCTGAGTGTCAGCGCTGGAGGGCTCAGCCAACAGTTCCCAGAATGGCTGATCTGCCCACAGCTCGCCTTCGTCTTCATAAACCACCCTTCCACTCTACAGGTATGGACTGTTTCGGACCATTGCTGGTCAAAGTGGGGAGACGCGTAGAAAAGCGCTGGGGCATCATTTTCAAGTGCTTAACAACCAGAGCTGTGCACTTGGATCTGCTAAGCCATATGGATGCTGATTCATTCCTAATGGCTCTGAGACGTTTCATCTCTCGCCGGGGCAAGCCGGTTGAGTTATGGTCGGATCAGGGGACCAATTTTAAAGGAGGTGAACGAGAGATAAGGGAGACCTTTACAGAACTAGCCCCTACGCTGCAGCAGCAACTAGCTCAACAGCAGATCAGTTTCCGCTTCAACCCCCCAGGAGCCCCACATTTTGGCGGAGTGTGGGAAAGGGAGATACGCTCAGTCAAGTCTGCCCTTTACACCACCGTAGGCACCCAGAGTGTTCCAGAAGAAGTCCTTTCGACAGTTCTCCTAGAGGTGGAAGCAATACTGAATTCTAAACCATTAGGTTACGTTTCAGCTGATATTGCTGATTCTGATCCAGTGACACCCAACAGTCTGCTCATGGGGCGGCTTGATGGATCCCTCCCACAAGTGGTGTACCCTGAGACTGAGTTGTTAAGCCGCAGACGATGGAGACATTCCCAAGTCCTGTCAGACCACTTCTGGTCCCGATTTATACGTGACTACCTACCCAGTCTCCAGATCAGACAGAAGTGGCAATCCTCTCCTGCCGAGATATCAGAGAATGCAGTTGTCCTGATAGTGGACCACCAACTACCTCGAGCAATGTGGCCGGTAGGACGTGTCACTAAGGTACATCGCAGTGTGGATGGTCGCATCAGATCAGCAGAGGTATGCATCAAGGGACATGTATACACTCGGCCAGTGGCGAGGTTGGTTGTCTTGCCTGCACTACCACAGGGAGAGGAAGATAAGTTTGCAAAGTCAACAGACTCTTAAGTTGATGTGATATCAGACAGACCTTTATTAGATGCAAATATGTTACACATATTTGGGGGCGGCTGTATAAAAGGTCCTGAATCACCCCATCATTTGATGAGTCTTCTGATTGGTCCAGTAATTAAGCCCTTCAGCCAATCAGGGCGTTGGCTGAAAGTAGGTCATGCAACAATGTGCAGTGGAGAAAGGAACTAGGCAGACATGTTCCTCCATTCCTCCTAAGAAGCCTTACAGTTCCTGAGTGGTTTGAGTGTGGACTTTGGTGATTTGCAGTTTGAGTCTGTGACACAAAGTAAGCTGGACTTTTTCCTTTATCAGCTACTAGTTTAATTCCTGTTAGTTAGTTAGCTACTATTTTTACAGCTCATAGGAGTAAAAGTTAAGTAGTATATTTGTATAGTTACCTGCATATATGTGTATGTTTAATGTTATTCCTTAATATTTGTGATACTGTGTTGCATACTGAATTATTTATGGTGTAGTTGAGCTGGTTAACAGTGTTGTATGTGGAAATTTCCGGAGTCAGTTAAATTGCAGAGTCATTGCCTTTACCTTCTTTGCCCATAAGGTGGTGCTAACTCCCTATTATTTTGTTTAGAGCATGCAGTGTATAGGAATGCTATGCAGTGAAATTATAGTGTTTTGTTCTACTTGTACAATTGTGTTGTAATTGCTCTTTTTGTAATATATAATATATATTGTTATGTATTTTCTCTGTTATTGCAGACTCAAAGTAATACTACTGCTAATTGCCAAATCCATAAAGCCACCTAAACCATCCTATGCCTCTCTGTCTTCTATGTCCTGACCGACATACGGGAGTGTTTGCTGCTTATCCAAAACGTACTAGCCCTCCTAGTGAGATCTCCCTCACAATAATGACCCTAAATATCATGGCCAAATCTACTCAAAAATGGTTCACAAGGCACAAAATCAAGCTCCTCTCATGGCCATCTCAGTCCCCAGACCTCAACCCAATAGAAAACCTGTGGGTGAGCTGAAGAGAAGAGAACACAGGAGAAGATCCAGGACGATTATAGACGTTGTGTAAAGAGGAATGGTGAAAGATTCTGTGATCTTGTGAAGAGTTATAGGAAAAAAATGTGAAAAGTGTTGTCTTGTTGGCAAAAGGAGGTTGTACAAAGTGTTAACCCCAGGGGTGCCAATAATTTCTGCATTGGTGTCCTATATTATATTAAAAATATTAGTAACCAAAAACACTTCTTAACCAGGGGTGCCAATAGTTATGGAGGGGGCTGTATATCAGTTACTGTAATACTGTATAAAGTGTATAAAAATGAACTCTTGCTCATTCATTAGTTTTTCCAAAATCAAGGGTATTAAAAGGATTTATCCTGCTTTGGTTGGATTATGTTAGCTTTCTTCTAGAATTTGAAACATTGCTGTGAGGATTTGATTGCTTTCAGATGCAAGAGTATTAGTGAGATCAGTAGGTCAGATGATCACCTAACCATCTCATCGCCTAATCCCCTACTCATCCCAAAAGTATTGGAGGACGGAGCACGATCACTGCAGAGAACAGAGTTCCACTGATACACAGCTCAGTGCTGGGGGATTCTATACCCCTCTAGCTTTAACCTGGCATGAGGCATGGTGCCAGTAGGGTCATGTTCATCAGCTAAAGAGAGCCCTGTTCTACTGGAAATACTTTGGTAAACAATAGGGCTGTGTATGGCCAAGAAATTAGTGACACTATGCCTGTCATGATACAGGGGTAGCGATTTAATATATCATGATATATTGCGATATTGTAAGCAAGGCGACATATTGCGATAGTTTAAAACAAATGTTATTAAAGTCTAATAGTATAAAAACATTCAATTCCATGTATAAAACATGTGTATCCAATCAGAACATTGGGATCAAATGACAGTGTATAATACTGTCTAATGGTCGGCTTTTGAACACAACACAAAATGAACCGCTGTCTGCCATCAATCTTTATATGAAAACTAATAATTAAAAATCGAGAATTGATACAGTGTTTTGTACTTCCATATATTTATATTTTCTTACACCCCTAGTAATAGCAATGGGTGCAAAATTAGTTGTATGCATTCATTAAAAATGGTGTCCACAAACAAGCTAATGAAGGGCCAGCCAAACAGAAAGACTGACAGTCAATTACTTACAGTCAATTGTAAAAGAAAAAATTCAAATCTACCAATTACTTAATACAGCATGTACCATGCGGTTTATTCAATACAACACAAAGGATCGACAGACCGGCAAAAAGGAAGAAAAAAAAGAGCAACCTTACCTTTATCCGCACTATTTATACAGCACTGAGTTCAGCAGATCCTATTAGACTTTCTTACTTCTGTTGCTCATTAACACATTCCCATGTTTCCACAATATCTGTTTAGTAAAAGTAACTGCATTAACAGAGCCTCTCACGCACAGACTCAGCATGCAGCATAATGCTCCCCCCGGCTATCCCTCTAATCTCATTAGCTTAACTAATGCATGACATAGTAAGATTGTATTCCTGCACTCACTCAGGAGATTAGTTATGGATGTGGGATGATGCACACAAAAAAGAAAAAATATATATTTTAAAGACCATATTTAAGAAAAATATTTCCAAATTTTCCAAGAGGCCTTAAAAGCACTTTAAATTAAAGTTTAATACTGTCCAATAGCAGACAAGGAACAATCCTATTGGACACTGTTGTTGCCAGGATTATGCAATTCAGATAATGATTCCTTAAATGCCTCTACAAAAACAACAGCAGCAATAAATAAAACAAAAACAACAACAGCAATAATTAAAACAATAACAACAACAACGATAAATAAAGCAAAAACAACAACAGTAATAAATAAAGCAACAATGACAAATACAGCAATAAATGAAACAAAAACAACAGTAATACAATTAAATAATTATTAAATTAACAATGTATTCTTTTGAAACGTAAACATTTATTTGAATAAAGAAATTACATTTTACATACAATTTATTATATTCCATAATAGTGGATAACAACAACAACAACAATACTAATATTAATAATAATAATAATAATAATAATAATAATAATAATAATAATAATAATAATAATAACAATAATAATTTAATTAAACTATTAATAAGAAATTAAAATCATTAGAAACTTATTTTCTTATTTGAGTTTTTTTTATCCAGGTAGTAAAATAATAATAAGTAGTAAAAGAAGTCAGCTAATAAAAATGTAGTGCTTTGCTAATGCAGTTTTGGAGTAACTGGCCAGTTCTACAGCTCTGTTTTTGTTCTGCTGGATTTTTTATAAAGGAGCCTATATTTTATTACTATAGTGTTTTACAACATTCTTACTACTGTGTAATAATGTATTATTACAATATTATTACTGTTGTGTTAATACCACGTTAGTTCTATTGTGCTATTACTTTTATTACTATTTCTTACCTTTATGTTATTGAAATGTTATGACTTGTGTTGGTACAATCATAATAATTAATAATACATTGTTAATGCTCAGACAACTAAGATTATTATTAAATACAATTTACAACAACGGTAATAATGATAACAATAGACAACAGTGACAGAAACACTTGTCAGTGTTGCATTCATAACTGAAATATTAACAACTCACTCAATAAGAATATGCAGTAAAGCTATATTTAAGATTCCTGCAGTAATCTTTAGTGTGGAGCTGGACCTTCTGAACTCCTTCCTAGAACACATCCTCTCAGATCCAAAGAAAACTTCCACAGATCCTATTAACACACACACACACACACACACACACAAAGACGGACACACTCACACAGATTTCAATAGAACTTTAGTAGGTCAGTGGAGGTGTCTGTGTGTGCCTGTGTGTGTGAAGCCTCACTAATGCTGGTTGACTTTGTAAACTGAGAGCTGTCCATGTGGTGTGTTTTACCCGGTAAATGAGGTGAAAGTACTTTTATATCAAGACTCGTGTGGCTCTGATCCAACACCCATCTGGATTTTATCAAAGCAGTCTTCCACCACCACACGACACTCCACACACGGTCTGACTGCAATTACTATCAACAATAAAAACCACCAGGTAGACCAGAAAACCCACAGAGAATACACACACACACACACACTTATATATATACAGCTCCAGAAACATTGAGAGACCCCCTCAGTTTCTGAATTAGTTTCTCTGATTTTACTATATTTATATGTATTAGTTTGAGTAAAATGAACATTGTAATTTTATTCTATAAACTAAGACAACATTTCTCCAAAATTCCAAATAAAAATATTGTCATTTAGAGTGTTTATTTGCAGAAAATGAGAAATGTCTGAAATAACAAAAATGCAGAGCTTTCAGACCTCAAATAATGCAAAGAAAACAAGTTAATATTCAAGTTTTAAGAGTTCAGAAATTAACATTTAGTGGAATAACCCTGGTTATTAATCACAGTTTTAATGCATCTTGGAGTGTTCTCCTCCACCAGTCTTAGACACTGCTTTTGGATAACTTCATGCCACTCCTGGTGCACAAATTCAAGCAGTTCAGCTTGGTTTGATGGTTTGTGACCATCCGTCTTTCTTACAGCACTTTATGCTTCCTTCTTCTGACAACTTTTATGGAGATGCAGATTTCATTTTTCAGCAGGACTTGGCACACTACCCACACTACCAGCAGTACCAATTGGTCTTATATAATATTCACATTTTCTGAGACACTGATTTTTGGGTTTTCATTTGCTATAATCATTAACAAGAAAAGACATAAACACTTAAAATAGATCACTCTGTGTGTAATACATTTATATAATTACTGAAATAAAGTAACTTTTTAATGAAATTCAAATTTTTAAGGTTGCACTAGTATATATATATATATATATATATATATATATATATATATATATATATATATATATATATATATATATATATGTTCTCCCCTCCTGCAGTGCTGTGTGATATAGTGCACAATAATCTAAATGTTTAACAGGAATGCTGTCAACTCAAGTGTGTCGTCATTCCAAGCTCCGTCATCCAACTTCTGAGATAAAAGTAATGCAGCATCAGACACATGGATTGATGCTAATATCCTGCAAATGTCCTGAACCACTGCCCTTGGAAATGCCTGTTCTGTGGCTACTTTAGTGTGGCGTGAGGCTGCTACATCTACTTCTGCTCGGATCTTCATATTTAAACTTACATTTCCTATTGCTTTAGGCCACTGGGCCTGTGTTTCGCTGCACTCTCTGCATTAGGATTCGCTGGCAACCAAACTCAGAAACTCTCTGAAAGCTTTGAACGCAACCCTGATGTTTTCCAGATGTTTCACCCTAGGTCGTCAGCAGGGCCGGTAATATAATCACGAGCTGTGGTGTTTCTCCTGCAGGCGAAATCAGAAATCTCCACCAGGCCAGAGTTAACAGCAAATTTGGTGAACTTAGGAACTCCATCACCTGATTCACCACTTCCTCTTTTGAAAGTTTTGTGGTTTTGTGGCCTTATTTTACTCATACAAACCACACCTAGTATGTTATGATTGGCTAATAGTTTAACATGAAGATATATTTTAACCACACAAATATTTAAAAAAATACAACATATTAGAGTACTGTATGTTTGAAAAATGTGGATGTGGGTCATAAGTGGTACCTTCACAGACTCAGATTCACAGACTCCCTTCTATAAACACAAAACAATTTAGATCTTGGACTCTTAGCTAAGGAAGAGAGAAGTATGTGGCTTCTGGCCATTGTTTTTTTTATTGTTGTTCATTTAAGCGAAATAGTAATGCGTAAAGTTTTGAGCTGGCCATGCTGTTCATCCTCCAAAGGGAAATCTGGTGCAACCAAAACTACTGTTAGTACTAGTCAAAATGGCTAAGCATTAAAACTCAATTGTAAGATATGGGGCCCTATTTTATTGATCTATAGAAAAGCCATCAACTGGGCACCATGCAGCTTTATTTAGAGTGTGTCAGTGTGTCTTTGCTACAAATGTTGGAAATAAACCAATTAGGGTGTAGCTTGCCAGGTGCACTCTGGCATTGGTGGATTGCTATTTCAGGGGCGCATTTACCTGAACATGTCCAACACCTGCAATGAGCACATAGTGTTATTGATACTGGAGAGAAGTAGGGGTGTAGATGTAGCAATATACCAAAGTATTGTGATTAATTTTTAAAATTATTTTCAAAACAAATGTATTATGACAATTTTATTAAAATTAGAACAAATCATTTGCAATACATCACCTTGCTTACAGAATCGCAATATATTGAAGTGTATTGAATCGTAACCCCTCACCAAGTTCTTTTCAAAGCATAGTCCTAGAGAGCAGCGCATCACCTCTAGTCTCTGCTAGTATTTGCAATACAGTAATGTAATATAAACAAGCCTTATGACTACAGCTTTTCTTGTGCCAGTATCCACAAATGAGGAGCTTAAACTTGCCACCTGATAAAGCAACATCCGTGATTCATTTTTGGAAATGCTAGCTTTACAATATCTTACTGTCATTGTCTGCTCCCTCAAGAACAAACTAGACTACACCATCTGAACTAAACTGGACCAAACTGAACTTTCAGAAGAAAAAAACTAGAGAAACCCAAACCCTCAAGTGAAGTAGATGCTAGGCTAAAAGCTAATATGACTACAGTCTATAGCTAACAACACACTTCACCAAGAGGACACAGAGAGGAAAGCACTGCAGTAAAACCGAGAATTTACACCCATTATTTGTGGTTTTATTACAATATGTGTAATAAAATATGTGTGTGTGTGTTTGTTTTTGTATATGAGGAACATTTCAAATATTATTTTCTTTTAACATATGTATTTGAAACAATTGCACAAGTTTTTTAATTACTTTTAAAAAGCCAGTAAAGACAAATGAATAAACAGTGTAAAGGGGATTTAGTTTATGTTTGACTTTACTAGCTTTTTAAAAGCTATTAAAATTGTCTCAACCTTTTACTACATTTTTATTACTCATACAGAAAGAAATATATGTACATTTAATTTATAAAACACATTTAAAATGTATAAAAGTTGACAAAATGCGTTTTATAAATGAAATGTACATCTATATTTTCTTTCTGTATGGGTAGCAAAAATATCAGATATAAGGATGTAAAAATAAATTTAAGGTCAGTAAAGTAAAAAGAAAATATACAAAACAAATACCTGTCACATTTGGTTCTGAATGCGAATAAATTAAAGCGTAAAACTGGCAAAGTGTAGCAAATGGGCGTGGCTTGTCGCAATATGGGTAGAGAAAAACAAGGGGGCGGGTTTTGGCGTAAAACGGGTGGGATTTACAGAAAGTATCGCTGAGTTGCGCAGCGATAGAGCTCGAGCAGCAGAAGTGGTGGAGTTACTGAGAGTCTCAGAGCTTCTACAGCTTTCATAGCTTTTGAGAGGAATAGTTCAGTGCAGTCTGGAGCTGTTGAAGTAGTTAAAGTTAATGGTGGTGTGCTGTGTTTCTCGGTGAGAGACCGGTGTGAGGAGGGAGAGGAGCAGCGGAATGGTGGGATAAACAGAGAAACTGCAGCTTTTCTCCTGGAGAGTGTGAACTGTGTCCAACCGAGATGAAAGGTAGGACGGCTTCTCCTGAAGACTGGGAGGCTTGTTTTGTTTGTGTGTTTGTTTGCCTTAGTATGTGAGTGTCGCTCTGCATCTCTCTCTCTCTCTCTCTCTCTCTCTCTCTCTCTCTCTCTCTCTCTCTCTCTCTCTCAATCTGTGTATGTGTGTGGTTATGGCACATCTGGTTGAGATTAATTGTGGTTAATGGTGACAGCGCTGTGTGAAAGGATTGACCCAAGATTTATAACTACTCTAGATGCCGTTATTTAGTTGTATAGTACAAAAACAACCAATAAAAAGTGTATATTCACCTGATCAGTGTTTTTTTTTTTCTTAAAGGTCTCAATCCATTGTTTTTTTATTCATTTTAAAATGTCAAGTGGTCTCTAGTATGAATGAATGCCATGTGAGCCATTTTTTGTGAAGAAAAAGTACTCTGGTGTTTCTGTATAGCCCTGCTTTAGATTTAGGATTTCGTCCTTGCTCGTGAATATTCATACATGCAAAATATCGCCTCAGATTGGCTAACAGCACTGCAGTGGAGAACACTACCTGCCTTTCCCACAGTCAATTTTACAGCTCTATAACTCAAAGGACAAAATGTTTTCACTTGTAGTTGTAAAGATATACCACTAGAGAGGGTGCTAGATATAGTTAACCCTTAAACAGACTCTGACTTAAGCGAAGTTTAAGGGTTAAGTTACTAAACTCGTACCTCAGACTTGGTGATTGATGCTTAGGGAGTTTCACCCCGTTAAAGCTCCAGAGTCCGCTCTATATCATAAAACCTGATGTGAAAGGCGTTCTGTGAGTTGAGCTGCCTTGTCAGACTGTGCTTCCCTTTTAAGGTCTTAGTAAAACGCGGGATCAACCTGAGATCCGATTTAAACTTTTATCTACTTTTTTACACAATATAGCTAATGCTAACTGGGTGGTGTAAACACAGCTGTGAGCTCTTTAGCTGATGAGACAGACTGTTGGCTCTACTGCAGTCTGGCTTAGCTCTGCCTGTGGGGGCGATCACGAGCCAAGGTGAGCGAGGCACCGAATACTATTTTATGGGGTGAGTTTTGCACTAGATGTTGCATTCAACCACAATAGCATCAGTGAGGTCAGGTACTAGTTTTGAATTACAAACTCCACTAAAACTCATCCAAAGACATGGGATGAGTTGTGACAGCAGTGTTTGCCACCTCAGTTTGGTTTTAAATAAAAAGACTCAAGTATTTTTGAGATGCAAATTCTACACCAATAGCACTATTATGACTAATTGTTACATCTAAAGTAAATGCAGTGCTAATTCTGTTTGATTTTAGGTATGTATTAATTTGTTTGTTTCTTTTGTTATTGTGAATATTTTGGGTGTTAAATACTGTACAGTATCTAGTGTGGTTGGTGTGGTGCAGTGTGGTCCACTGCCTGCTATTGAGCAATCAAATTATGTGGAAGACTAGGGTTCAATTCCCACTCTGCAGTCTGAGACTGCGTTACACTAATAGGAGTCCTTGGGTAAGACTCCTCCAACACTACGTTGGCCCACCTCTGTAATAGGAATAACCCTGTAAGTTGCTCTGGATAAAAGTGTCATTGCATAAATGTTAAAAAAAATTAAATGTATGCTTTATCTCAATTCAATGACACCCTTTCTTTTTTCTAGACGAGTTTGCTGAGGAGGAAGATGTCCAGTCATTTGGGTATAAGAGATTTGGTAAGTGCTCATTCCCATACATAGATACATACGGTGGTATCTGCCGGTGCTGCTGTCAAAGCTCTGGTACGAAGAATGCACTACTACATCTTACATTCATATAGCGACATCCAACATCACTGTCAGCAATGGTTTACTCCTTGCATAACTCCCATGAATATCACATTTGCTGTACTTGGTCTGATATGATCATGTTGGCAGCTGTTTTAAATGTTCTTTCTTTGTAACTGACTTTCTGGACAGTGGAACAGCTGATTTCTAACTGTTCTCAGATTTTTTATTCAAATCAATTCCCAGACTCTCTCTTTTTCTGCATCTACAAGCTTCTTTCTGAAGACCTGAGAGAGCTTTTGGAATTTGGTCATGGTGATCCACTCACTTCAGCAATAAAGAGCAAAGCAAACTAGTGTCTGAGGTTTAAATAAGACAGACTCCTCCCAAATCCTCTCTAATGACGTTGTAATCATCTGCAGCTGATATGATGTAGCTTATTCTAACAATTTCCTCACAAGAAAATTTCATTTCCATGAGTGATTTCAAAGCCATTTGTTGTACACTGCTTGGCCAAAAAAAGTCTCCGCCTGGATTTAACTAAGCAAATGATGTGGGGTTTATGCTGCAGTTGGTCAGGTCTAGGTTCAGCAAGAGTATGTGCTGAAAGAATGAGGTCAGCTGACTACCTGAATATACTGAATATAGACCAGGTTATTCCATCAATGGATTTTTTCTCCCCTGATAACACAGGTATATTCGAAGATGATAATGTCAGGATTCATGGGGCTTCATTGTAAAAGAGTGGTTCAGGAAGCATGAGAGAGACCTCCGCAATCATAGATAAAGGCAGTCCAACGAAATATTAGAGTGCATGATCTCTTTTTTTGGTGGCAACATTTTTTTTGGCCAGTCAGTATATTATACCTCTAGACATACAGCTCTGCAAAAAAATGAGACCACTTAAAATGATGAGTTTCTTTGATTTTACCAAGATAAAAACAACTGGAATATAATCAATAGGAAGATGGATGATCACAAGCCATCAAACCAAGATAATTTGCTTGAATTTCTGTACCAGGAGTAGCATAAAGTTATCCAATAACAGTGTGTAAGACTGGTGGAGGAGACCATGCCAAGCACCCATGCATGAAAACTGTGATTTAAAACCTGGTTTATTCCATCAAATATTGAATTCTGAACCCTTAAAACTTTATAAATTTGAACTTTTTTTCTTTGCATTATTTAAGTTCTAAAAGCTATGCATATTTTTTTTTTATTTCAGCTATTTCTCATTTTCTGCAAATAAATGCTCTAAATGACCATATTTTTATTTGGAATTTGGGAGAAATGTTGTCTGTAGTTTATAGAAGAAAACAACAATTTTAGTCAAACATAAACCTATACATAGAGAAACTGATTTTTTTCCAGAGCTGTATAATCTCTTAATATAGTTAAAATAAATAAATAAATAAATAAATAAAAAGAAATAAAAAGGAATATCTATATGACTTGTTAGTCTGCTGCTGTTCCAATAGTATGCTTTAGCCAAAATGTGCTAATGATATTTAACTCCTTATTAGCAAACTAAGCACGTCATGCCTCTGTTGAGAAGAAGTAAAAATAGTGTCAGGTTTTCCAGTAAAAATGATCCTGACCACCTTGTTTTTGGTGCATGTGTAATGTGGCCATTTACTTAAAATGAGTTTGGCACCCCTGATTCACGTGAAACTTAGGCACATTTAAGCAGGCTCTGCTTTAGTCAGCAAAAAGAAAAATCCTCATACATATATAATTTATATAATTTACATGAGTCACCATGAGGCTGTCAACTTGACACATAAATTAAATTCAGATGTTCGCCTTTTTCATGTTTAGTTTTTAAATACGTAATTGAGATAAATAATATTTAACAAAAAAAAACTAGTATAGTAAACAAGCATTTTTCGTTTTCATTACTGTGGTCTTTACTTTCATCATTTTACTACATCGTCTCCCAGCTGAAGCAGAGCACAGAGAGAATAACATATTTCTGAATGTTTCCATTAAACATAAACATCAGAATGACTGAGTTGTGAAAGAGCTGTTGGATGTTATGCAATTTGAATATCATATAATAATGAAAGCATCCATGTGTTTGGCAGCCGCCATAGTTGACTAACGTTTACTGGAGTCGTGATTCATGCTTGCAACACAACGTTTGGCAAGCTCATTGACCCTTGACCTACATACACAGGTGAATCCAATTATGAGAAAGGGTTAAGGTGGCTCTTTGTGTGTGCAGTTGTTTCAGCTGTGCATGCATGTTTGTCCCTCTCTGTGGAAACGTTGGCCATCCCAGCGTTTAGTTTTTTCCTTGCCGAGAGACAAGACAGTGGTCACCCACTTGACATTGTTGACAAAATTATAATTGCTCTGTTGTGCCAGTCTGTGTATAGCAGCTGCTTTCTCTGGTCTTTGTAACGCTGTGAGGAGAAGGATCTGGCTGAATATGAAGCTTTTTTGGCCTGAGCTGCTGATGTTCTAGTGCAAAGGATCATATATAGAACCTTTAACTGTAAACATAATGTATAACAATGGATAAAATTGGTACTATCTTATAATCACAGCAGTAAGTGAAATTTTCTTGTACATGTCTAACAGTTTAAGATGGTGGGTTAAAGAATGGACGGATGATATTTTAAAATCAAGTATAGCCTTTGCGATATGGCCAAAAAAATTCAGATATTCGCCTACTAAAACTCAAACTTTAGATGATAAAGAAATGGTTCAAAACTAGGTTTACTGTTATGTTTGTTTCGCTTAAAGTTCTGCTTTGGAGTTCAAGTGACAACAAAAATCTATAAAAAATAAAATTATATGTAATCTTTTGTGCTGCTTCCTTTATAAGCAACCGTTTTCAAACACATCTTTCAGCAAGGACTTGTTTGGTCTGCCTCCGTCAACAGAAAACCAAATTAATTCACACAAGTGCCGGCTTTCCCCTAATCACTGTGTTGTTAATGTGTGGCGAAGGTTGGCAATGTAAAAACACTTTCTCCATAACTGTAAATTCAAAGTAATCAATACATTTTTTTCATTGCCCAGCTCTAAAATCATGGGTAAAAAAGCACAATTTATATTAATTGTATTTTATTTTATTTTGTTGGAGTAGCTGTCAATTCTTTTCAGAGAAGAATTTCTTTGTAAAGCATTGCTGAGAGGATTTGATTGCGTGGTCAGGATGTTGGATGATCACCACCTTACATCAACTCCACCACTCATCCCACAATTATTGGATGGAGCACACTCATTCCAGAGAACACAGTTCCACTGCTTCACAGCTTAATGCTGCGGCGCTTTATACCCCTTTAACCCACACCTGGCATTAGGCATGGTGTCCATACAGATTCAAAGCTAGTGAACTGGACAGCTTGCCTTAATTTTGGTGTTAATAAATTCTAACTCTTTAATACATAGACATTTATGTATATTCAGACATGCATTCTTCACAAACAGTATTTAGCAAAAAAAAAAAAAGACAGCATGATGTCAGAGTGAGGCCTGTGAAGATTAAGAAATTTGCTGCTGTTTTGTGGAACATGTTTATGGGCAGTATTAGTACCCTTGGTGAGTTCCCTCCCCAATGGTAAATAGACAGATGTTGGTCAGTGAAGTCCAGGTGCAGCTTACACTGGCATTCACTGGCATTCCTCCTTCATTGTGTCAAAGCAGTTAACATAATCGCAGTAGAAAAGCAGGACAACACTTTATATGGACAAAAAAGTTATTTAATGGCATTCAATGTGATGCAAAATGTGAGGCACAGTAAAGTAGTCCTTTTTATAAAGTCTCAGGGTCAGTGGTCAATGCAGTGTCTGTTTTAATGGCACATACTCACTACTAGACTTCTTAAGTGGTCACCTGTTGTCTTGTTAGGTTAAAAATACAGTATACCATATTTTAAGGCACCGTATATGTACTATAAGGCACATCACTATCGATGGTGTCTAGTTTCTGATATATTTTCATACATTGGTGCACTGGATTATAAGATGCAGTATGCAACACTAGTAAGGAACAGGGGTGTCGTCATGTTTCCCTTTCTTATTCAGTAGGTCTCACCGCTGGGGGGGTGGGGGGCGTACTAAATTAAAGCTGAGCTAAGTAAACAAAACTGTAATTCTTATAGTCAAACCAGCGGTGTATGTGAATCTACACAGATTTCTTTCATTATAACTGTTTATTTAGATGAGCAAAGCGCTTACATTTATTTAGAGTTAGCTTCGATTTCCAGATTTCCACAAAGGCTGGATGCAGCAGCATTAGCGGCTAACTGCTAACACTAGCCACGGTTAGAGCTGGTAAATGATGCCCGACAGCGCTACACTGAGGAACCCTGTGTTCCGGTAAGCCAGGGCGATATCAGCTAGGGTTTGTCCCACTTAGCTTGTTTTAACACAATAAACACGAAGGCTACAGTTTAATATACTCACCTCTGAATGGTGAAAGAGCTACCGCTTAGTGCGGTTAGTGGGTAATGCTAATACTGCTATAGCAGTGCTAGCCAGGGTTAGCAGCAGGCTACAGGCCGATAGTGGTCACCTCTGAATGGCGAAAGAGTTAGCGCTTACTGCGGTTAGTGGCAATGCTAATACTGCTCCAGCCTCGGTACTGGAGAAACTTCAACTCCTGTATAACCTGTACTGTATTATTAGTCATTTACTTTTGCGTGGTCAGGGTCACGGTTTGTCACACTTTACAGTATAGACGATGATAACTTGCTCTTACAGCCTACAACACGCTGGCTAGGCAAACAACCATTATATAAAATATAATGGACTACCCAGTGAAGGGTAGCTCTGGTAATCAAGACTTCACACTTATGGTAAAGCTAGGACTGGGAGACATGCCCATTATGCAAATAAATGATGCTAAACGTTTGGGTTATTACTAAAACATTTTAACTCTACAGTTTTTGCTGTGTAGTAATGTCTGTTAGTTTTATGTTGACATATACACATTTTCATAAAGAACTGATTTGTGTCCTTGAGTTATAGGGTTTCTGTGCCACACTGAGAAGGTGTTTATTTAGTCTCTTCCCGAAAGCAGGAACACTGCTTGATGTGAAGTCTCCAGCAACAGCAGGGGGGAGGCTGTTTTATGTTTTTACAGCAGAGTGGAGAAAGCTTCTGTCAAGGCATTTGGTTTTGGCCCTAGGGAGTGACAAGGCATGGGTTGTTGGTAATATTCTAGTGGTTCAACCTGGAACCTAACCAAAAACATATGAAATGAGTGTGGATCTAGAAAGGAACATTTGTTGCAGCAACTGTTCTTTGATGGTAGAGTTTGGAGATGGAGTAATCATGTAGGATGTATTCCTGATCCACATCACTGAGAGAGAGAACACATATTAAGGCAAGTGAGCAGCTCAGAAAACCATCATTATCCATCGTTAGTCCACCTTAACGTCAAATAGTTCATACATTCAATGCCAAGTGTCCACATGCAGTTCAAAAACACTAGCTTGAAAATGCAGCTCCCCCTCCTGTCCTATTTACTTCAGTTTTTTTCACAAAAATCTCATCTAATTGGCTGATGTGGCACAAAAAGACTCTATTTACAGGTTAACTGATGCATCATACTATTTTACACTGACAAATGCTCTATTGCGCAATGCTCCTCATTGCTTTATCGCTTTAACCCTTGTGTGGTGTTCATATTTTTGTTACTCGTTTACTTTGTTACTTGTATTTAATTCAGCAAAATTAAGCAATTTTACATTAAAATGCTTTACACACGCTTGCTTCACCTAAATTGCAAGCGATATAAACAGCTTACATGGTTAATATTTGCCCTTTACCTTTCTTATGTTACATTTCTTTCAAAAAGTGCTACTCTTTTTTTTAAATAGTTTTTTAATAAAATGTAAAAGAAAATGAATTTAACTCAAGATATGAGTAGAAAATTTGTTTAGTTACAAATTTACAAATGAAGCAATGTTTATTAGCCCTTGGCCAAAAATACTGTATGTAATATAAATGGTTAGAGGGGAGGGTGGGGGGTGTACAGTGTGTGTTTATTGCAAATGTGTTTTGATATATGTTTTTCACCAAAAATGAGCCAATGCCAATGAGTTTGAGTTAGAAAAAATATTTTTTTAGTATCATTTGATGAAAAATGAAAACGGGTCCCACAGACCCAAACACCACACAAGGGTTAAGAAGGTATAGGCATCGGTATCGGTGAGTACAATTCAGCAACTCTGTAAACGTGTACAAAATAAATCCCAAAACAAATAGACTTGAAGAGTAGTTTTTGAGGCATTTATTTTGGCTCTGCCTCTAGGATCAAGCTTATTGACCAATTTTTGCAGCTAGCACCCCAAGACGTTGTCCAGCACTTTCACAGATGTCAAACAGATGACTCTGTTTGTCAAACAGATGACTCAAACTTACAACAAAAGTTTGTGGCAAAAGTGACTGTGGTCATGTTCATATATTGTACAATGGCACTTTAATAAGAAAAAAAACAACAGCACTACTTTAACTGCTTAAACCACAAATATTTTTTTCCTGAGCAAATTACTGGACGCATTTTAGTGTTTGAGTTCTTTTTAAGGAATATCAGCATGAGATTGTCAAAATTAAATTATATTAGTGGTGTCAATCACTTGAAAATGAATCATGATTAATTTTTTAATGCTGGAATTTCACAGTATTATTGTGAGGGAACTGTAATAAAAGTGTAGTGTGATCTGGCAGACTAGATCCTTTGTACTGTATTACAATATCTCAGAGAGAGAGAGAGAGAGAGAGACGGCACGAGTAGAGAGAGAAAAACAGTACAAGCGCCTAACCCTGCGTTCACACTGGAAAGCGACATTACAAGTCATAGTTGAACTTCTCAGGCTAGGCTGTAGGCTAGGTCAGTTCCGAGTTGCTAATAGCAACAGTGCTACAGCTACACTTTTCGGGTGCAACACTCCTGTGAACATTAGTTCCACATTACGTTCATTGGTTCCACAAGTCTCCTATAGATTAAAATGCACTTGTGTATTCTGCGTGCATTTGCGCAAACCGAACCGTAACCCCCGTACCGTGAAGTTATGTAAAGAATACAAGTACCATTACACTCCTAGTATAATGTAATTATTATGACAGACCTAGCATCAGTCACTTTGTTTTTTTGCTTCAAAAGTTTGTGTCCAGCTGAGATTTGTATTTATGACAGTGTTGTAAAAGTAAATTACACTCCCTGACTGTTGAGGGAGCCCTAGAGTAGAAAAAAAATACAAATTCTCACATAATGCTGCTTTAATAGAAGACTGTCACATTATCTCACTGCTTCACTTAGCCATGAGTGTTAGGTTTGTAGTAGGGCTGCAGCTATCTATTTTTGTAATCGGGTACTCTACTGAAAAATCGATTCGATTAATTGAGTAATCGGATAAAACATTTTTGTTAAAGAGCAATTAAAAAGGCATTTTACTCAATAATGAATGACCAATTGGTTTCCTTTTTTAGATAAGTTATATTTTTTTATTCACAACATACATTTCCAAATTTCAAATACAAATAAATATAACACAATAAATAAATAAATACCACAATAAAAAATACATTTAATTACATTACTTTCAAATTAGGATTTCTTGTAAATAACAAATATAGGGTATAAATCAATAAAAAAGGCATAAACATTGTCATTGTGTTGTGCATCTTAGCTTCGAAACAGCAGGGATGTTGTCAGTTCTGCCAGTGTTGGATCAGTGTGCTGCATCCTTTAACCACCAAGCCGCTTCTCCAAAATATATCAGGACCTGTGGAATAATTGTGATACAGAAGTATTACAAATGCGTGTTTTTTCTTTATTTATATGTTGGACTACTTGGGTCTAATTACATCACTAAGACTAATAACTCTAATAATAAATTCATGGCCGTGCCATGGGGCACATTAGACACTAGTGGTAATTAATATTTTATCCAATAAATAAGAGACACACTTCCTTATATGAACAACAGTGTTCATACAGTTTTTGTCTCACCGGCCAAATGTACTCTTAGATGAAGAAATCATGCATTTAGTTTCCAGCCAAAGTAACTTCAGTTTAGCTTTAACTTTTAACATTTTTATTGTTTATATTCTGAACTCCACAGCGCTTTGTTTACTGTTTAAATAAAGCACGAACTTGTCTCTGTTATAATGAACTAAACACACATTATAGACAGTGCTTCTATTAATTCACACTCCAAAGCCCTGTCGTTTTGTTATTAATTCACATTAATGTTAATCTCATTGATTTATTATAAGGTATATTTACCTGCTCTCTCGGCGTCCTCGCGTCTCGGGTGTCCTCGGCTCAGATGGTGCAGCATTAAAACGCGCTGTTTTGGCACTGCCCCGACTACAGGTCACAGTTCGAACATAAAATGCTTTTTTTCCTTTAAAATCGCTGTTTTCTCTCGCCGCTTACATTTTTGCCGCTGCTCAAACCTCCGTCTCCTTGTTCCCGGGCCAGGGTGACGTAACGCTGAGCGCGTTGTCAAAATAAAAGTCGCGAAAATACCGCGCGCTGAGTTTATTAATTAAATAATTTTGTGAATCGAGTTACTCGATTTATTCGAGTAATCGTTTCACCTCTAGTTTGTAGTATATTTTCTTTATTTCAGGTGATACAATATTCCAATATATAAGATATCAATATGATCAGGAAAACAGCCAATAACTCCCACAACTGTGGGACAATCATCTGAATAATGAATTTGCGAATTATGTGCCCTATAATTTAGGTAAGACATTGACATACCTGTCAAGTCTCCCGTTTTGGCCAGGAAACTACTGTATTTTACTCCTCTTCCCCGCCGTCCTCCCGTATTAGTGTTTACTCGTAAATTTTCTGTATTATATTAGAATAAAAAAAAAACTTCATTATTGAGCCGACAGGGCACTGGCCGCTGTGTGTCTCTTTACCAATTGTAGTGCCGGTTCAAGAAGAAAGTCCCGCTTTTCAGGTGAAACAGCCAATCAGGTTTCTGGTTTTGCTGAGCGCAAGGTAGGAAAGCCCCGCCCCCCCTCGCTGTGAGAGCTAGTCGGAGCAGTTGACGTTAAAACATATCTGGATATATGGCGATTTTTCTAAAAGAGAGGTAACGGAGCTAAACATATAAACTGTGATGACGTTGTTTCTGATAGCTGTTTAAAAAGATTTGTCTCTGAATTGAAACACACAGATCAAACCGGCTGTGTGCTTAAGAAAATACAGCTTGTGACTCAGTTAGCTTAACTTTAGAATTAGCAAGATAGATGGTCAGGGTTTGAGAAAAATCGAAAATTCATTTATTTTATTAGTTCAGGGCTAGTTTTAGAGTTTGTTAGAATTTGTTCAAATCTCAAGTATTGTGGTGTAATTTATTATTTAGAAGGGGCAGAAGAGATGGTTGAGCTGGAGAGAGAGAAAATGTGAAGAGGGCTGAAATTAACTGAATGATCAGGACTGGACTGATCAATAGAAAGAAGTATTAATGAAATTATTAATTGTGTAGGCCCCTTAGGACTGATATTTACTTATGGAATATATCTGGTCCATGTCCTTTTAGTAAAAGCTCATGATACTATTTTTAGGTCACCAACAGTCATTTTGCAGAATTTGTGCACCCTTCAATTTCTATTTTAAAACTATATATATATATATATATAAAATGTTGAGTATACATTTTAAGTGTCCTGGTTTTTAAGCTTTATTTCGGGTTCAGTGATTACTGATTTATTGTCTGTGTGTGTTGGGGGAATGTACTTTGGTGCATGCTGGTTAATGATGCTGTTTTTGGCTGTACATGCTTTTGCCTCAGTTGTGTGTGCACTTATTGAGTAACATTTACTGACTCACACATTTCTTATTGCCTGGATCAAGATATTATGAGCTGTCGGGTCATTTAGGGACTGCAGGAAAAGATCCTCCATCTATCACAAATAAATACATATCTCAGATTCTCTCCTATGAACACAAAAACACACAGGAATTTAGGTCTGGCTTGTGTTTGAACATCCTGTAAGGATGCCAGAGGTATGTGGCTACAGGTCCAGAAACTGGAATGTTCTTTAAGTTAGAAAAGCTAAATAAAATAACTTTAATCTCTCTGAGACACACTGAGGTGTGTTCTGTAGCTCTGTGTGTTTTTAGGTTTACGTCTGTGTTTGTGTTTAAGCCCATAAAGCACATCTGCAGAGTGTTGTTATCACTGGCAGCTAGCTGCTGGAAGATCATTCAGAAAATCACCCCACTCTTCTACTCCCACTCTCATACCACACACATTTTTTCACTTTCACCATTTTTAACCATCTTTTTGGCTTTTTTACAGAATGTGAAACCACAATGACTGAGCCATTCATATGTATGCATTTAAGCAAGGGCGTAGGAGCGGGCTTGATATTGGGGGGGACACATTTGCCAATATGAACCCAAGCCCACCCAATAGTTTCCTAGAACAACATTTGTGGAAATTACTTTTAATTAAAAGTAAATTATTATTATTATAAGGTGATTTTACAACCTAAACATGTTACTCCACATTACAGTTACTGTTGTTAGAAAAATTATGCATGCAATGTCTGAATTATATACATATGACAAAAATTATCAGTTATCACCTAATATTTAAAATAATATTGTCAATTCTGTCGTATATTTACATTTTCTCCTGCACTCTTATTTTTTTTCTACTGAGAGCTCTTCTTAAGATGTTGTCCTTTTATGTAAAGAATGTAATTACGTTTCATTGAGATTTTTATAAACGTCAGGATAAGTGGTCTTACTGTGAACTACAAATGAACAGAAGTCACGTTACAGCAGTGTTTCTCAACCCAGTTCTTACATATTCTACTGCATATTAACAATGTTCTGCATATTCTAGAGCTCTCTCTGGTGGATATACATGATTAATTTAGGCTCCATAGGGGGCTAAAGGATTTTAACAGGTAAACTCAGTAAATGACTGTTTATTAGCTGATCAGGTGGAAAACACTAGTTTAGGGCAGTGATCGGGGTTAAGTAACTGCTTTAAACTACCAACTTAAAGTACTGTACTAAGTTCTGGCTACCCTCTACATCCAGCTTCTAGATAACTAGTTAGCTAAATTAATTTTCGTTCATTATAGCTCACAGTAAGTCCTGTAATCCTAAATGAATAAACAGTTTGAAAATGAAAGTGATTAGCTGATCAGGTACAGGGAAACATTACATATATATTTTATTTTTTTCCTTTAACCCTGACTCCCAATCTAGCTAATTCCAGAGATAAACTAAATCACTCTCACAGCTGCAGTTTATTAATCACAGTGAGTTTAATCTGTGTGTTTTGATTCAGAGACGTGTATTTTAACCAGCTATCAGAAACATATCATCACAGTTTACGTGGTTAGCCTATCGTTACCTTTTTTTATTTTAGAAAAATCTCCGTATATCCAGATCTGTTTTAAAATCAGCTGAAGCTGCTGCATCCCGATCACGCTGCTAAATCTCACAGCGAGGGGGCGGGGCTTCCCCAACAGCAAACTGCCTCTGCTCCGCGCGCCGCAAAACCAGCAAGCTGATTGGCTGTTTCTACTGAGAGGCGGGACTTAATACCTGAACCAGCTCCGTGATTGGTCCGGTCTGTCTCCTCATTAATAATACAGCTGATCTGAGCGAACTGATGTCATTTTTGGGGGGGACAAATCCAACTGTTTCTAATATTGGGTGGGACATGTCCCACCCATCCCCCCCGGTTCCTACGCCTATGCATTTAAGGTTTGCAATACTGCCATTTTATTGTAATGGTGCAGCATTTTTGTACCTTTTGTTGCACATTAACAGTAACTTTTATGTTTAACTTTGTCAAAAACTTAAGCAGACAAACCGATGTGGACATTGAACACCTGTTAACCCCTAAGATCATTTTTGTTAACCCACACTCCATCACTTCCTGTCATTATTTTCTGAGAAATCAAACAAGCTATTAATAACCTCTATAAAAGGCTACATGAAACTAAATAAACACAAAGCTATTTTTTTTTCCCCAAACACACACTAAAAGAAGCATTTACATTGGGACATGGTTTTAAGACATTATTGATTAAAATACTTACTTGTTATTGCCGATCCTAAATGGTCATTGTTGTGGAATTGTTAGGATGTTCTAAAGGTTCTAGGATCTTCAGTCATTATACTTTTTTCTCTATGACTAGGCTTAACTCCTGTCTGAGAAACTAACCCATAGAGCCCTATTTTAGTGATCTATAGGTTGATTTAGGGTCTGTCAGTGTGTCTTTGCTATCATAACGATAGGAAAAGTATGCAGTGCACGGCTTAAAACTCCCAAAAGCTATTCTCTTAATTAATCATGGTAATGTGAAATAAACCAACCATGTGTGTCACATGCCATTCCTATAAAGAGCCAGGTGCACTCTGATTTTGGCGGATTGGTATTTTAACAAAGCAGTTCTTCTGTGCTTCTCATAAGAGGAAACTAATTTATGGGAACAGAAATGCTATTTTATTTTGTGTTCTGTTTATTGTGGATGTAAAAGTTGGGTTTGTGCACTGCTGCACGTCCTGGTGTGTGTAACAAGCGGGGGGTGTATGTGCCAGTGTTGCCAAGATAGCAATGAATGTGTGACTGTTGACTTTTGTCAATTTACCTACTACAGCAGCCCAAAACTATTTTAAGCATATAGAAAAAGAAACGTAAATAGTGCCCAAAAGAACAATTAATACTAGTTTAAAGAAAATAATAGCAAGCTTGATGGTACAAATTCACTTACGGACTGCAGAATTGTTGTGTTTAATCTTTATTATAAAGTCTTCTACTACATTTAAACCAATACTTAGAGACACAGCAACAATCATGTTTTACAAAAGGCTGACAGTCAAAAGCTTATTGCTTTAGTTACACGTGTGACACCCTTCTTCTGCCTTTTTCAGCTTTTTTGTCGTGCCTATGCACAAAAGTCCATTAAACCAATAGCAAATCAAATACTGTCACGTATGCATATAATTAAGGCAATTAAGGCATTAAGGCAACAATATAAATTAACTTCCATTTAGCCCGTACACAATCAAATATGTTTTTTTTTTCCATGACATTATATTGAACCCTGAAGAGAAGAATCACATGCCTTTCATCTTATCTGACTTTAAATATAACCTCCTGCACCAAATTGTTTCATTCTGTAATTTCATTCTGTTTGCACTCATTGTTTCTACAACTGGGCTGTTTCCCTATTGAAGGTGTGGAACTTGGCAGGCCTATTTTTTTTATAACCGTTTACTGTAGTTGTCCCTCCGGTAAGCCAGAATAAAACATAGGGGAAAGAGGGCACATCTTTGCTGTGGTTCAAGAATAAGAAAAGGATCTGAAATACTAATTAAAACAGCAAAACTAATCTTAAGCCAAAACCAACTTTAAGCTTCCGCGCGCACACACACACATGCTGACTGACAGGCTGGACCACCCACTTAGAACTGGCCAGCAGTCAGGCTTTATTGCTTTCTTGATCATGTTGAACATGGTTTTAATACTTTAATACTAATATACTTTAATACTTTAATACTATATATAAGACCATATTTTTTGCACTATAAGGGACAAATAAAATCCATTAACTTTCCCAAAAATCATGGGTACGCCTTATAATCCGGTGCTCCTTATGTATGTATTTTACCAGTCAGGTTGTAAGGAACTTTAAAGCCACTCCGCTGAAGTGCAGCGTTATACAGTTTCAGTTTCGTTCTTCAGCATTGTTAGCATTAGCTGCTAACCGCACTAAGCATTAGCTCTTTCACCATTCAGAGGTGAGTATTATCGGCCTGTAGCCTGCTGCTAACCCCGAGTAGGACTGCTGTAGCAGGATTAGCATTAGCCGCTAACCGCGCTAAATGCTAGCTCTTATGCCATTCAGAGGGGTGAGTATTATCAAGCTCTAGCCTGCTGCTAACCTCAGCTAGCACTGTTGGAGCAGTATTAGCTTTAGCTGCTAATCCAGGGCACTTTATGTATGAATTTTACCATTCAGATTATAAGGAGCAGTTAATCCACTCCGCTGAAGTACAGCTTTATACAGGAGTTTCAGTTTCATTCTCCAGCAGTATTAGCATTAGCTGCTAAACGCACTAAGCGTTAGCTCTTTAACCATTCAGAGTATTATGAGTATTATCTGCCTGTAGCCTGCTGCTAACCCCTAGTAGCACTGCTGTAGCAGGATTAGCATTAGCCGCTAACCGTGCTAAATGCTAGCTCTTATGCCATTCAGAGGGGTGAGTATTATGCTAACCCCAGCTAGCACTGTTGGAGCAGTATTAGCTTTAGCTGCTAATCCAGTGCACCTTATGTATGAATTTTACCAGTCAGATTATAAAGAGCAGTTAATCCACTCCACTGAAGTGCAGCGTTATACAGGAGGTTCAATTTAGTTTTCCAGCACCAAGACTGCTAAGCGCTAGCTTTTTAGCAGTTCAGAGTTAAGTATATCGGACTGTAGTCTGCAGATTACCCTGACTAGCACTGCTAAAGAAGCATTAGCATTAGCCGCTAACTGCGCTAGCCTGCGCAATTAACTGTGTTTACCGTGTTAAAACAAGCTACGTTGGACAAACCGCTAGCTAATATCGCCCTGGCTTACCAGAACACTCAGGCTTCCTCAGTATAGCGCTGTCAGGTGGCATTAACCGCTAACCGCAGCTAGTGCTAGTGGTTAGCTGCTAATGGTAATAGAGAATAGGATTTTGTAGCTAGTCATAACTTATAAATTTGAAAGACATTTCCTTTGAATGACATCAATAACAGACATTCAAAAGAAGTTAAAAGATGATGTTTCTTAAACATCAATTTTAGATGTTCAGTCCCACAAGGCAGTGGGGCAGTGGTTGGCTACAGCCTCTGGGGACCACTGCAGCTCCGAGATCCCCTGCCACAGTTAGCCTGGAGCTCAGAGCACCCAGTTACCGTGTGCGGCCACGAGGAGGCCTGGCAGGAGTCTTGGCGTGGGAGAGGCTGTGTACTGGCTGGGGGACACTTACTTATGCACCAGGCTACTTCCCCGTTCACCATAAGAGCCAGCCAGCGGCAGCAAACTGTAACCGAGAGGCCAGCAAGCAAGCAGAACACCAGCAAGCATGCAGCTACCAATCAGTACTGCACTACTGCACTAGACGCATCACCACGCCCTGTGAGATAAACTCACACGCACACACCTATATAACTTCCCATCTTTCTCCCATCTATCTCCTATCTATCTATCTCCCATCTATCTATCCATCTCCCACTTATCTATCTACCTACCCATCTAACTCCCATCTATCCATCTATCTCACACCTATACCTACCCATCTATCTCCAACCTATCTATCTATCTTACACCTTTCTATATACCTAACACCTTTCCATCTACCATCTATCTATCCACCCATCTATCTACCTATCCATTTATCTATCTACCTACCATCTATCTCCCACCTGTACTCATATATCTACCTACCTACCTACCCATCTGTATACCCATATATACATTTATCTATATTACTCTCTACCCATATACCTACTCATATATCTCCATATATCTCCCACCTATTTACCAATCCATCTAACTTTTCATCTATCTCCTACCTATTTATCTACCTACCCATCTATCTACCTATCCATCTATCTCCCATCTATCCATGTATCTCCCCCTATCTACCATCTCTCTACCTATCCATCTATCTCCCACCTATCTACCTACCTACCTACCTACCCACCTATCTCCCATCTATCCATGTCTCTCCCACCTATCTATCTACCTACCTACCCACCTATTTCTCATACATTCATGTATCTCCCACCTATCTATGTTCCTACCCATCGATCTACCTATCTATCTATCTTCCACCTATCCATCTACATACCCATCTATCTCCCATCTATCTACCTATCCATGTATCTCCCACCTATCTATCTACCTACCCATCTACCTAACTATTCATGTATCTTCCACCTATCTATCTACCTAGCCATCTATCTCCCATCTATCTACCTATCCAAGAATCTCCCACCTATCTACCTACCCATCTATCTACCATCTGTCTACCTACCCATGTATCTCCCACCTATCTATCTACCTACCCATCTATCTACCATCTATGTACCTATCTATGTATCCCCCACCTATCCATCTATCTCCCATCTATCTACCTATCTATGTATCTCCCACCAATCTATCTACCAACCATCTATCTCCCACCTACCCATCTATCTCCCATGTATCCATCTACCCATTTATCTATCTATCAATGACGTATCTATGTTTTAACATTTATCTACCCTGTGTGTACCATTTATTACCCATCTAGCTGACTACCATTTTCCATTTATTTTTCTATTTATCATACATACTCATCTTTCCATCTATCTATATATCTAACATATTTACATACCCATTTATTTACCCTTCTACCCACCTATGGACCCATTTGTCTATCTACCTATTTACCTTCTTACCCATATATCCATCTCCCTACACATTCATCTATTGTTCTATCTATTTCCCCATCTAGGTATTACTCGTCTGTCTACCCATCTACCTATCCATCTTCTTATCTAAAAACCCATCTACCTATCTTTCTATATATCTATCTACCTACCTATATATGTACCCATCTATACAGCTATCTACCCAACTATTAATCTGACATAATTGCCAGTTTAAGATGAAGGCTGATGTTGGACTTTTTCAGCTTCATCTCTGGCATATTGCCAGTTCAGGATCAAGGCTGATGGATGGTTTCAGCACTGGCGACGCTTCTTCTTGGGCTGCTGACCAGGCAGAGGCTCTCCACTCGTGTCCAGGTCAAAGTCAGGGGCGGACCGGACTGGAGTGAGTGAGCTGAAGGCCTCGGTAATCTTGACCCGTCCGTCAGGCTGGACCTCCTCAGTCAGGATGGGACAGCGGAGCTCCCTCCTCAAACGCTGCTTGAGCTCGCGGCCGAACTGCAGGCAGAACTTACCAGATGTAGATCCCATGACAGGATCCACCACAGAGTGATAAACACCCTGAAACTCCTCCACACTGAGGCCATGGACCCACAACGGAGAGTCTGGGACCTCAGGAGGTGGACGGAAGTCAGGCATCTCTGGTGTGATGGTGGAGAAGGTCTGAAAAAAAGGAGGGAGGACGGCCGCACGTTCCTGAAATTCATCCAGAATGCGGAACTTTCCGGTGGTCCTGGAAAGGCAACTGTAAGAGTGGTCTTCCTGTACGGACGTATCTGCAGCCGTAGACCGGGGAGGTCTGCGAGGAGCTGCAGACGATACCTCCATAGACTCCTTCAGCTTTGCAGATGGTTTACGGGTACGTCTGAGGCCGTAGTGACCGACAGAGGAGCGCTGAAGTGAAGAAGAATCCTGAAACTAAAATATATTTAACATATATTTAGTATTTGTACACGCAAAACACATTTCAGAAGATAAACATGTCGTTTCTGCATTGGATGTCCCCAAAATAACATAGAAAATCAAAAAACAACTTTCTTTCCTTTAGTTGCAGGAACAGGGACAGGACCGGGGACAGAACAAGAGACTGGACTAATGACAGGACAAAAGACTGGACAGGAGACTGGACATGGGAACCGGGACCAATACATTAGCGGGAATGGATATAAACACGGTGACTGGAATGGATAGAGTAACATGACTTCACAGGGGTACAGGAACGCACACAGTAACAGGAACCAACACTGGGATACACATGGGAAACAACAGACATCATGGAGGGAAGCCCAGGACTGGCAAAAGTTTTAGCAGTTTGTGGGGCCAGCCCGGCCAATGTTCTGGGTAGTTCAAATGGACTAGGAAATGGTCCATAAGCGCGTGCCTTCTGGAAGTGCGCAGCGCACGGAACCGCCGATGCGGGAGCCGCTGAGCTGCCGGGATCCACTAACGCAAGAGCCGCTGAGCTGAAGGGATCCGCAGACGCGAGAGCCGCTGAGCTGACGGGATCCGCAGACGCAAGAGCCGCTGAGCTGCCGGAATCTCCCGGGGCGAGAGCCGCTGAGCTGACGGGATCCGCAGACGCAAGAGCTGCTGAGCTGCTGCGATCTGCCGGCGCGAGAGTCGCTGAGCTGCCCGGATCCCCCGGCACGAGAGCCAGAACAGATGAGAACGTGACACTTTCATTTGAGTATTTATGTCTTAAGTTAAAATATATATTTAAGTAGTCTAGGACCTCCTAAAAAACAAAGTTTGGCAAATGTAACTTATGATACTAAAACTATATAAAAAATAATAATTCCAAATTAAAAAATATAAAATAAAATACCACACATTTGCAAAAAACTGTAAATTACAGTGGAAAAAAGAGCAGATTAGTAGAATATGAAACAATTTACTGGTTACCTGTTTAAAATTGTACTCCCATAACCTACAGCCCATAATAATGCATTTATATATTAATATAATTAATCTACAGCCCATAATACTGCATTTATATATTAATATAAATAACCTACAGCCCATAATACTGTATTTATATATTAATATAAATAACTTACAGCCCATAATACTGTATTTTTATATTAATATAAATAACCTACAGCCAATAATACTGTATTTATATATTAATATAAATAATTTACAGCACATAATACTGTATTTATTTAATAATATAAATAATTTACAGCCCATATTACTGCATTTATATATTAATATAAATAACCTACAGCGTATAATACTGCATTTTTATATCAAGATAAATAACCTACAGCACATAATACTGTATTTATATAATTATATAAATAACCTACAGCCAATAATATTGTATTTGTATATTATTATAAATAAACTACAGCCCATAATATCTGTATTTATATATTAATATAAATAACCTACAGTCCATACTGTTGTATTTATATATTAATATAAATAATTTACAGCCCATAATACTGTAATATATATTTATATTAATACATCCAACAACTCTCTTTAATTTTAATATTTATATTGTAAATTAAAATATATATTTAAGTAGTTTAGGATCTCCTAAAAAATAAAGTTTGGCAAATGTAACTTATGATACTAAAACTATATTAAAAATAATAATTGTAAATAAAAATATATAAAACAAAATACATTTCTGGACTACACATTTGCAGAAAACTGTAAATTACAGTGGAAATAAGAGTAGATTAATAGAATATGATACAATTTACTGGTTACCTGTTTAAAATTGCACTCACATAATCTAGTAAAACCTACTACATTTAAATAATGCATCTGATAATGAATCTGATTACTTTAATTATTAGTCCTCAGGAAAGATAGTATTAATTGTAAATTAAAGATGAATAATGATAATACATATCTACAAATAATATCGGACATCCTATATTTTAGTTTTTTAAATATTTGATTTTATTTGGACTTAGCTAGGGTATTTTTTGTTATTAAATTATGATTGATTATCTAAAGAATGCTATTATTTTTTATCTCAAATTAAATATTTAATTAGTCTAAGACATATCTGACTGTCTCCTATCACTTCTTCATAATTTTAGGCACATAAATGTACATACAATTCAAATAAAAATATCCCAATAAAATGATCTACAGTTGTAAGACACCATCACTATTTCACAGCTGCCTTTAAAAATCCTGTACAATTAATGAAAATATTGAAACATTTACAAAGAAAAACATTTCAGAAGATATATTTACCATTTCTCGACGAGAAGTTTGCAGAAATTCACACGTTTACAGCTTCAGAAAGCAGAGCAGTAGAAAACAGCTGTCTGTATCAGTCGTGTAAATGTGTGACTGTTTAGTTTTGAAACCTGAAGCCAAAACAATAGAATTTAGAATGTTGGGCCGATTTAAACGTATACAGAGCTCACTGCACTGAGTCTTATGCTAATATACATTAGTACAGCCCATAATACTGTATTTATATATTAATCTAAATAATTTACACCACAAAATACTGTATATATATATATATATATATATATATATATATATATATATATATATATATATTACACATAATACTGTATTTATATATTAATATATAATATAACCTATAGCCCATAATACTGTATTTATATTTGAATATAAATAACCTACAGCCCATAATACTGCATTTATATAATAGTATAAATAACCTACAGCCCATAATGCTTTATTTATATATTAATATAAATAACCTACAGCCCATAATACTGCATTTATATATTAATATAAATAACTTACAGCCCACAATACTGCATTTATATATTAATATAAATAACTTACAGCCCACAATACTGAATTTATATATTAATATAAATAACTTACAGCCCATAATACTGTATTTATATATTAATATAAATAATTTACAGCCCATAATACTGTATTTATATATTAATATAAATAACCTACAACCCATAATACTGTATTTATATATTAATATATTTAACTTACAGCCCATAATACTGTATTCATACTATGATAAACCTCTACAGTCTATAGTACTGAGTTTATACTATAGAAATTCTCTACAGCCTATAGTACTGTAGTTATACTATAATTTACATATTACTACAGCCTATAGTACTGTATTTAAGCCTGCTGCTAACCCCAGGTAAGTATATCGGACTGTAGTCTGCTGCTAACCCTGACTAGCACTGCTGGAGCAGCATTAGCATTAGCCGCTAACTGCGCTAGCCTACGCGTTTAACTGTGTTTACCGCGTTAAAACAAGCAACATGGGACGAACTGCTAGCTAATATCGCCCTGGCTTACCAGAACACTCAGGCTTCCTCAGTGTAGCGCTGTCAGGTGGCATTAGCTGCTAACCGCAGTTACCGCTAAGGGTTAGGTGCGAATGGTAATAGAGAATAGGATCGTGACATCAGCAGACATGAACAACGGCGTGCATTGTGGGATTTTAGGACACGGTTCCTTCAGCAGAAACAGGCTGGCGGCAAGGTTCAATTTTGTAGCTAGTCATAACTTATAAATTAAAGCTAGGTTGGCTAGTTATTTATAACTTATAAATTAAAGCTAGGTTAGCTAGCCATAACTTATAAATTAAAGCTATGCTGGCTAATTATTTATAACTTAAAAATTAAAGCTAGGTTAGCTAGCCATCACTTATAAATTAAAGCTAGGTTTGCTAGTTATAACTTATAAATTAAAGCTAAAGGCCAAGCTCAAGCCCATTAATTCCCGCAATTTTCTCAAGGTAACGCTCCTCTGCTTCTTTGTTTAGCTTATCGCACGGTCCATTTGTTTTGATTGTGTGTCCTAAAACATGGAGGGTGCTACCCAGCATGCAACATTTCATTACATCGTTGCCTACACTCTATATTGGACTGTAGTCTGCTGCTAACCCCGACTAGCACAGCTGGAGCAGCATTAGCATTAGCCGCTAATCGCACTAGCCTGCGTGTTTACTCTATTAACACGAGCTACGTGGGACGAACCGCTAGATAATATCACCCTGGCTTACTGGAACACTCATGGTTCCTCAGTGTAGCACTGTCGAGCGGCATTAGCCGCTAACCATGGCTAGCGCTAGTGGCTACCTGCTAATGATAATATTGCTGTATAGATTAACATCCAGCACTCGTTTGACTTAAGGGAATTTTTAAAGTTTTGTTTATATAGCTTAGCTTTACTTAATTTAGTTATCCCCTTACCACCATCCAGTGGCGAGACACACCATCAAAACAAATGGACCGTGCGATAAGCTAAAAAAGAAGCAGAGGAGCGTTACCTTGAGAAAATTGCGGGAATTAATGGGCTTGAGCTTGGCCTTTTGCTTGGTGTGGTGTATTATAAGTTATAACTAGATATACTAGCTCAAATTTCAAAGTTATAAATAAAACATGGCGACACCCCTGTTTCTTACTAGTGTCACATAGTGCGCCTTATAATCCAAAAATCCAAAAATATGGCAAAGAAAATATGGTTTCTACAACAGAATAATGATCTTAAATCCAGAGTCAAATCCACAGGAGACTACCTTAAGAGGTGCAATGTAATTGTTATGCCAAATGCCTTGCAGTGCATGCAAAATGTTTTGTTTACGAAATTAAACTTATATAATGTACTCTTTTTCTATTGCCTTGTTCTGTAATAGCAGTTTTATGAAGTGATGTAAACATGACATCACTACTGTTCAGAATTCAGAAAGTAGATTATGTTTATTTATACTTAAATATGGAATAAATCTCATAACTAACTCTCACTGTTTTACACTGCTACCACTAAAAACAACCCATGGTTCTCAGAGAGCTAGGCCACTTTCTGTAAGGAACAATACCTGAAAATCTCCCACACAAGGACTGAAAGACTGTTAGATGCTACAAAAGAGTTTGAAAGCTGTGATATTTGCCAAATGATTTCCCTGTTACTAAGTACTGACCATGCAGGCTGCCCAACTGTTTGGTCCAGGCCTAAGCTATATTTGCTGAGTCAGAATGTTCCCAGTTTTCTTCCTTTCTTATGTGCAGTGAACAGACAGCCTGTTCATTACAAAACATAATTATGTGCATGTGATGTAATCAGTGGTGTGTACATGATCTCTTCTGTTTGCTTTTAGTGGAAGACTCTGTTTTTCTCTTTCTGTCTCTCTCTCAAACACACAGACACACACACACACACCATTGGACACAGTGAGCTGACTTCTAGCCCTCAGTTTGTTTTCCAACCCAATCTTCATTGTAATTCATTGTACCACTAAGACACACTCACACATTTCCAGAAAATGTTATTGTTATTTTAGCTCTTTTAGGCACTGTTGAGAATTTACTTTATGTTGCAATTCTTTCTTGTGGAATGTGGAAAAGCCTCTAATCAGCGCCCTCCCAAAATACAGCTCTGGAAAAAATTAAGAGACAACTTACGTTTTTGAATCAGTTTCTCTGATTTTGCTATTTATAGGTATATGTTTGAGTAAAATTAACATTGTTGTTTTATTCTATAGAGATGTACTATATATACAGCACCACATCACATTAATGGGACTGTGTGTGTTAGTTTACTTTTAAAACACATACTGCTGCAAATTCTTCCAATATTCCACTTGTATTTTTTCTGCAATGTTTCTGTTCTTATTTTAAAAATGTATCTCTGTCTGCTTGCAGGCATCCAGGAAGGAGCTCAGTGCACCAAGTGTAAGAGTGAGTGGGCCCTCAAGGCTGCTATTGGCCTGCTGTATGTTCTCTGCATTCTGCTTACCATCGCTGTTGCAGTACTAGGTTACAAAGGTAACACACACACACACTTTCCTTAAGTCCAAACTTCAGTAATAACTCTCATAATGACATACTTAACATTTAACAAATCAGAAAAAAATAGTAAAGAAAAATAAAAGATAACACAGTGTTTTTTCATTACTTTTACTCATATTTGATTACAGACGGTATAAACCAAGATATTTCATGTTTAGTCTGATCAACTTAATTTAATTTTGTGAATTTCCTACATTGTAAATTAATACTGAAGTCATTCACACTATGAAGGAACACATAAGGAATCATGTAGTAACTTTAATGTGTTGAACAAACCAAAATACTTTCTGAAGCATTTAGGTGCTCTTATCTGAGGTGCTTTAAATTGAGGTTTCTGAGGCTGGTAACTCTAAAGTACTTTTCCTGTGCAACATAGGTAACTTTTGATCTTCCTTTTCTGGGGCAGTCTTGATGAGGGCAAGTTTCATCAAAAGATTTTAATGGTGTTTGCATTTGAGGATACTTTCAAATTATTCAGATTGACTGACCTTCATTTCTTAAAATATTTTTTCTGTAATTAGTTTAGTAGTTCTTATCACATGATGGATTAGAACATTTCTTAAACCTTTTACTGTCTGCCAACTCAACTAATCATCTTTAACGCATTAAGAGAGCAAGAAATTCAAGTAGTTAAAGCTCCACTAGGTAGGATTGAGATTTTGTGCTCGTGCAGAGTGTAATAAATGTTTCATTAGAACTAATGGTCTGAAAGCAGGTTGCAGTTCTCACAAGCATTGGTCGCGCCCACCTCTGAAAACTTACAGAGTCTGCTTTGAGCTCAGAGGAGCTCCGGCACAGGCAGAGAGGACCGCTATTCCTCTTATTACTCCTCAATGCAGCGCTGCAGTAAGTTTCAAGCTGTAATTTTACTTCTTTAAAAAGCTCAATAATCAAGGAAATCCTACCTAGTGGGGCTTTAACTCTTTAGCACAGCTGTTAACTGAAAGTTGTTCTAGGTGATTCATAAAGTTGGCTGAGAAAATACCAAGATGTGCAAAGCTGTCAAGAGGAGGAAGAGGTGCTACTTTAAAGACTTCTGGTTTGTTTGTTTAACACTTTTCAATTTACCAAATATTTCCATGTGGTCTTCTTCATAGTTTGGATGACTAGTATTAATTCACAGTGCAGTGCTGTTTTTAAATAGTGAGAAAAGTACTTTGACGAGTACTGTACATCCATTCCTGCATTTTAGGCCGGCAACACATTGCAAAACAAGTTTGAATACGGAACATCAGGGCTAATAAACTTTAAATAATGATGTGGGTTCAAACAGAGGTGACTAATTATATGAGGAGAAAGAATGTGCATGAGGATTTCGAGTGTGTCCATAATAATGGAAAAAAAAAATGCTTTAAACAATGTTCCACAAAGCCTAAGCTAAACACACATGATCTTCAACCCGTCAGACGACACCACGTCAAAAAACATTATTAAACCACAGCTGATGGAACCACATGGGCTAGCACTACAATACTAAGTTACATTCACAAATGCAAGTTAAAACTGTTCAAAACAGAATCCTCTTAACCATGTCCATAAGTGGATTCGGCTTCTCTGGGCTCAGAGGCATCTGAGATGGACTGTCACACAGTGGAAACGTATGTTGTAGTGATTCCAATTTTTATACCATATGTTTCTCGGGAAATATAGATACCATGGATGTGCTCTGGACCAAGGATGATCCAAAAGCCAGTGTCTGTCATGGTATGAGTGTTAGTACAATTTTGTGATGAGACAATAATGCGTGAAAGTTTATTAAGATAGCTACATGTACTGCCTTTACGATAATATCTCCTATTCGGGGATGGCCATGCATTTTTTAACAAGACAATGCAAAACCACATGCTGCACACATTACAAGGGAATGGATGCAGGAAAAATGGGTCCTGGACTGTTTGAAGAAAAAAAAAAACCTGAAACACTCCGTCCTAAAACATATTTTAAGTGTTTGAAAAGGAAAGACAGTGTTACAAAGTTGCAAAAGCTTTAGCATCCTAGGTTTTTTGGAATGTATTGCAGTAAGTGCAGAAATGAATGTATATCAAAAAAGAAATTATGTTTAGCAGACAAAACTATATATCTTGGGATCTTGGGGCAATTAAATAAAGGTCAAAGCAAATGTAAGAATGTTTAATGAGCATTTTCCATACTGTCTCTCCTTTTTCTGATTTGAGTTTATAGTTTCATAGATAATACTGAATAATAAGTCTTAAGACTTCAGGGAGTTCAATTCCCTGCTATAAATCTAAACTCTGGTATGACTTCATCAGTGACCTCAAGTTGCTTGGCTCATGTCACGCTGTGTGTGTGTTCTTGCTCCACTGGTTTGTTTATATTAATTGGATATCAAATGTGTGTTCCAGTGTGAATGAGGTCATGTCAGTGTGTGTGTGGATTTTGCTGCGAGTTTGTGTGGGGTCTTATTCCTGCCAAGAATGACTTTTCATTGCTGTTTGAACACCATGGATACTGCAGTGGGTTTATTTGTATTGTAGTGACTGTATCTGCAGCTCGTACTACCATGACTGTGTTTGTGTGTGTGTGTGTGTGTGTGTGTGTGTTTCTACACCTAAATACATGCCCTTTACAGTTACATCCTAGAGTTGTTCTACAAGAACATGGCAGATGTTAGTAATCTAAGGAGATATTGAGCTGAGTCCTGTAAATGCGTCAGCTCCTCTTCGTTTCCTTATGGAAAAGTACTAAACGGCAATGTTTTGGGAAGGTTCTAGTAATGGTTCCAGCCATTTCCAAAAGATTTAGTGCCTAGATAGTGTCCACTAGTGTGTGTGTGTGATAAAGAGATGGAGATAGCATGTTTTAAGAGACTTTTGGAAGTGTTCTTCAGAAAGACCCCTGTTCTCAAATGCAGTAATTCCGATTTGTGAGATTCCCAGAAACGTTCCAGAGGAAATGAAGGGGTCTGTTGCCTGCGGGGGTGTGAAAACAACCCCCACCCTCTCCTGAGCAAAGGAAAAATGGCCAAACAGAGGGAAGAATTTGTTGCTGGTGGCTTTGATCTCTGAGTTATGTGAACCTTCTTGAAAAACAACTGAGCAGAACAGAATATGCACAGTAACATGCCAAAAACACTAGTTTTGTGTCCCATTACTTTTGCCCTGTCCCATGGAAGATAAAGAAAACTGCACTTATCTGTGGAATGCGCATGGGGCCCCATTCATTAAATATGGATGTTTGCATGGAGAATTGTAGCCAGACAAACAGACAGATTGAGCAAGGAAAGCACTGATCAGAGAAGAAGCCAAGAGGCCCATTGTCACTCTGAAAAAGATGCAGAAATCCAGCTCAGGTGGGAAAATCTGTCAACAGAATAACTATAAATTGGGCACTCCACAAAAATGGCAAGAGAAAAACATGTTAAAAGAAAGACATAAGAAGTGCTGTTTGCGGTTTGTCACGGCAAATATAGGGTCAGATGAGACCAACTTGATTTTTTTGGCCTAAGCACTATGTGTAGTGGAAAAGTAACAATGCTCTTCACCCTGAACACACCATCCCCACTGTGAAACATGGTGGTGGAAGCATCCTGCTGTGGAGATTATTTCTTCCGCAGGGACAGAGAAGCTGGTCAGAGTTGATGGGAAAATGGATGGAGATAAATACAGGGCAATCCTGAAAAAAAAAAATGTTGGAGGCTGTAAAAGACTTCGAGACTGGGAAGATGTTTCAATCAAGCCAATGACTCTAAATATACAGCCAGAGCTACAGTGGAATGAATTAGATCAAATAATGCCCACCAGTCAAAGTCCTGACCTAAATCAGGACTGTGTTGGTCTATCACTTAAAACATCAAAGAAATACATTGAAGTTTGTGGTTGTAAGGTAACAAAATGTGAAAAAAACTTTTCACAAAAGAGTTTTGAATACTTTGGAAACTGCAAGACACTGTTTACAGTAATTATGACTTGCCTGTGCACAGTTATGTAAGTGATCAATTAATTTGATCTGTTGACTCATGTTTTTTCACACTGTGTATGTTTTTTTCAGTTGTTCAGAGAGTGAATGATGCTGGTGAGGGAATGCAGAACTATGGGGGAAAAATCGTATCAATGGAGTTGGACATAAAAAAGCTAGGTAAGTATTGTCCTCCTTATTTCAGGAAAAGCTTTGATCTAGGAGCTTTCCTTATAATAAATGTATCCCTCTCACTACTTTCTTATCTTCCTCCTATTCATGCCTCATTTCAGATGATGAATCTGGTGTAAAGTTGAAGAACACTTCCAACGAGCTGCAGATGTTTCGCTCTGGACTGTCGGCTTTGCGCCAGAAACTAGCTGCGGTCTCGGACCGTGTCAGCAGCAATGCTGTGGCGTTGCAGCAATTCAGATCTTCGTCCCAGGATGTGCGCTCCTTGCAAGACTATCTGCGCTCGCACATGGATGCTCACAAAAGTGCCTTGAGAAAGGCTAATGCTACGCTCATCTCAGCTTCTGCTGGCTTGCCTCTTCTTCAGCAGAACACTGCACGGCTTCAGCATGAACTGCAGGTTCACATCAACGCACAGCGCTCGCTGCAGTTTGGTGTTGACGGCCTCAACCTTACCCAAATGCGCCAGGACACGGTCACGGGGGCACTCCAGCGCACGATGGAAGTGGCAGCTGAGGCCGTGCAGAGCATGCGCAGCGACGCGCTGACACTACAGCGGGACACGCAACTGGTCAGCGGTAATGAAGACTGGCTTAAAGAAAAGATTAGCAACCTGCGAAATGATGGATTGAATAGTTTTTCTCAAGCTAAGGGCAACGCGGATAGCCTGGACAAACTGAGCTCTCAGTTATTTAGCATCTCCAGTCAAATTCTCAATGTCAGCGCGCTCAGCGATGTGAATGCAGTGAACCTTCGGGAGCTGCTGGACCAGCAGAGGGAATACGGTAGACGCATAAGTGCTCGCTTCGATCAGATGGAGGAGCACCTCGATGCTGCAGAAACAGGGGTAGACATGGTCACGGGGAATGTGAGCTATGCCACGCGGATGCTGGGAGGAGTTAACGGAGAGCTTGGTGATCTGCGGAGCTGTTCAGACACAGTGGGGCATCATTCGGATCTTCTGTTGAGTCTAAACAGGAGTCTGGCTGAAGCACAGGCAGAGGGGAACACTGTAAGATCCCAACAAGATGACCTCTCAGCCCGTCTGGACAAGGAGGTCAGCAGTCTGTCCATCATCATGGAGGAGATGAAGCTTGTGGACAGCAAGCACTCACAGCTCATCACAAACTTCACAGTACTGCAAGGTATGAATAAAACCCATGCAGTCGTACACACTGACAACTCTGATTCAAAGAGTCTTACAGAAGTGCTTAGTTGTCCATATGTTTAGATACTTTCAAATACAAAACTAGGCTGAAGGCTGCTTTTCCACTGCGGGGGGCATGGAATCGTTTGGTGGGAGGGCTTATGGACTAGTAGGGCCTTGTTACCATCGCAGCAGGCTGTTGGAAGAGGTCGGTAGCGATATGGGATGAGGCTGGTAGCCCAGAGGTCAATGCTTTTGGACTTTTGTACTCTTGTAACCAGCTTTAGGGATGTCCCGATCACATGTTTTTGCGTCAGAGTCCGAGTCATTTGATTTTGAGTATCTGCCGATACCCAGTCCTGATCTAAATGATAGAGATTGCATTAAAAAAATAAGAAAGAACATACCAAAGTTTTTTTTTTTATTAATTTGTAGTTATTGAAACAAAGGTATCAAAACATATGACACCTGACGCAATGTTGGATGAGGCACAGTCTACCCAGCTTTGTAGCCTTGAGTGGGCTTGGGGAAATCGCTAGTGCAGGAGGGTTTCAGGTGACCTGTAAAAAAGAAGGAAATATTAATATATTGTATTATGTCTCTTGTAATTATATACTTACCTTTTCTGTCCTAGGAGTATAATTTCTAATTAACCAGTTATGGAAATAGTTGATTGCATTATATGTTTTATTTTGTTCTGGTCGGGTTTACTCAGGGATATAACTCTTTGTTTTAGTCTGGGGAGGGGTAAATGGGACATTTTGGGGTTGGGTCAGAGACGTGAGAGGCTGGATGATGTTCTGCTCTAATCTGTTTACCGAGCTGATGAGCTCGAGGGACTTTGTTATGGACTGCATATGTCTTACTGTTCTAACTAGCTAGTGGTAACTTTAACCACTTCTTCTAGCCACATTTGAGCAAAAGTGTAAATAAGTGTATTGTTTATTATTTTTGTACAGAAAATAAAACTAAACCAGCTGAGATCTCATATCTGCTCTATAACTCCATCATTACCCTCTACTGCCTGCTATTTAACAAGGTTTCTCCAAACCACAAGGCCCACACTACCACAAGTTGACATACCTAAATAAAATTGCATTAATATAGAAGGCATTCACACATTATTATTATTTTCAGGAATTTCTACTTAAATGTCTTTAAATAAGGTGTAAATAACTTTTTTGTAGTACTTTTACTGAAAGGGAAATATATTAGTACTCTTTGTTTTTATCATAATTTATGTAAATTGCTATTAAGCCTGTTTATTATTTTTATTTCTTATTATTTACTTCTTTTTTATGAATTTCTCCCTTTGCATTGGACTTTTGAATTGCCTCTGTAACCCGAGTTGCCAGGTTCATGGTTTCCCCGCTAAATTGGACTTAATTGATATGCGTGGGTGAAAAGTTGTGTTTTTTTGTGCTACTTTTATGATTATGGTAGCCACCTAAAAGCTTTCATTGCAAACCATTGTATACTGTGTTGTGAACATCTGTGGCAACTTTAAACATTGGACTAGTTAAAGTTCTGTCGGGCAGGATTCAGATAGATTTTGCAGGATTTTTTGCTGGACCTGGCAACCCTGGCAGCTTAGGTAACTTGCTGTGTGCTTTCTCTCTGTCGCTCTAAAGACAACAGAAGGCACTATATGTGGAATTAAAATGTTAAAAAATAATTTAAATGTATAATGAGCTGATGTACAGTGAGTATAGGTGTTGTCTTGTCCCATATCTGATGTGTTTACATTTTTGGACACATTTTTGGGCAGGAATGTGAGATCAAGCACATCCAACAACAGCATCTATACAATACATTTTATGAGACACAGTGCACCTCTTGCTCCTGATTTAGCAACACAGAAAAATAAAAAAGAAAACATAACTGGTTTCTAGAGTACTCAACAACTGAATACAAATACTATGCTATGTCTGATTTCTAAAACAAATCATTATGTATTCAACTATGATATCCCTTTCTATGTATTCTTCAGGACCTCCTGGACCAAGGGGTCCTCGTGGTGAAAAGGGCTTAATTGGTGCGGTCGGTCCTCCTGGCCAGAAGGGGGAGCAAGGCAACAAAGGGGAGGCAGGGGAACCTGGCTCACGAGGAGAACAAGGAATCCCCGGTCCTCCAGGACTTCCAGGATTCACAGGCAACCCGGGGTCACGTGGAAGCTCTGGACCAAAAGGCCCACGGGGGTCAGGAGGCCGTGCAGGACCCCAAGGTTCCAAAGGAGAGCCAGGCACACCTGGATTATCGGGAAGAGATGGCCTGCCAGGGCCTCAGGGTGCTCAAGGGATGCTGGGTGTTCGTGGACCTATTGGCCCAGTGGGAGATCCGGGACTCCAAGGCACAGTAGGGCCTATTGGACCTCCAGGACCACCAGGGTTGCCAGGTCCACCTGCCAGAAAAATAGAAGTACCAACTATACCTGTTGCACTGCATGGCGAGACAGCAGTTATTCCCACCATCTCGCTGCCAGGTAAGAACATCAAACATGGGCAGGACATGTGTGTCAGATTACCTTAAAAAAAGTAGTTTTAAGAACAGTTAAGGAATAACTGTTAAAAAAACTTAAAGGTCTTCTTCCGCTAAAATCCATTTTTTCTTGTTCTTTGCGAAATACTATAGGTCTCTCTGAGTTGTATATGGATGCTGCATATGAAACTGTTTCTTAGCCTCCGTTGTCTGCAGTAGCTAGTAAAAGAAAATCCTCAGAAATATGAGTTGATCAGAGAGACATAAGGGTGTCGACATTAACCAGTGACTTCATGGCCTTGCCCACCTTAGCTCTGGATCGCCCACAGGTGGCGCTGAACCTAGACTACAGCATTAGGAGCTATGCATAGCATTGCGGCCGCAGGTAGTGGGGTTATTCGCGACTGTTGGGGCAAGGCAAGTAGGCTCTCTACTGCAGTGCTGTTAGCCAATTAGACGTGATATATTTGCATGAATGAATATTCATGAGTAAGAGCCAAAAGAAGTCTTTCTTAAGAGACCTCTAATTCAGTAATCTAAAGCAGGGCTAAATAGAAACACCTGAGCACTTTTACAAAAAACAGCTCACATGGCATTCATTCATACTAGAGACCACAACTAGACATTTTAAAATGAATGAAAAATTATGGAATGAGACCTTTAAGTCATTGACCCGCTGCTCAAGTGAGGACAAAGTGTTAGAAGGCTTCAAATTCAGTTGTCCTTCCTCTGACTGCTGCTGTTAAGCCCTAGAGCAAAGTCCTTAACCTCAAACTGCACAGTTACCCCTATTTTCTAGCATAGTATGATTACCCTAAAAACAAAGAGAGTGGCCTTATTATGGATGATTAAAGGTTAGGAAAGAACTAGCTTTGCTTTGTTGTGTGCACAGCATATGGTCCACTTTAGTTTTAAATAGAACTGGCCAGAAAAAAAAGTTTCCAATCCTGCTGCAGAGGATTCACAACTGAATGCAACACTTTACACAGCAGCCAACTTTTTGGAGTTGTAAATAATGGGCAGGGGCGGATTTTACCACCACGTAATTGCTTGGGGCCCCCAGAATCAGGGGGCCCCCTGCTGGCCAAAAGGTTGGCAGAAAAAAAAACTTTGTTTGACACCAAAGACACATGCAAGTTAAGCTAGGCAAGGTAGAATAAGGTATCTTCAGGACAACCATGAAAAACGGTCTTATCCCAGCGGTGGCTAAAGAAGAAAAAAATGAAGTAAAGGAAGTCCAGCACAGAAAGCTTGACAAAGCTCACCAACATCTGGAATGAGCCGATCTCCGGGGTTTGCCCGGTGACAGCGCAGTGGAGGAGCCCATGTCTGGGGCTGTTTGGAGGTCGTCAGCGCTGTGGAACGAGCCGATCTCCGGGGCTGCTTGCTCGGCGTTAGCGCTGTGGTGGAACAAGGCAATCCCCGGAGACATTTTCAAAATTATTGAAGGTTATTTGCCTAGTGACCTTTTGTGTCATAGTTTCATTATTGACAAAAATCAAGTTGGATACTTTACAGATAGGTGATACATTTAGAATCATAAAACTTATATTGCTTTAATTTAATCACAAAACTGAAGTTAGCTTCTTATTCTCCAGTGTCTTATTCAGATTTCCGTTCCACCCTAAATGCTGGCTGAACTTACATGCGGCGGCCTGTAGATGGCGCATTTTAACAGTAAAAAGCAGCATGTAAGCAAACGCTCTGAAAGGGGAGAACACAATGCGTGGGACAGTGTTTAATTTTGAGTGAAATATAATGTAAATAAAATTAGATGATACTAATTAAAACCTTATTGCTTTCACTTTTGGCCTAATTCCCTAAGTCTTAAGTCATCTAGAAAATTATCATACCTAAGACACAATACATAAGTCAAAATCCAGTACAAATATTACAGATTTTTTTTCACAATGATCCTGTGAACACAGCATGTAATATAATATTAATTAATTAATATTAATAATTAATGGTGAAATAGCACTTTTCGCCTAATTCCATGACCGTTATCTCCTCTGTCTTAAATCCTCACACAAAAATAACTATCAGACCTAATACCCAATACCCCACACTCTCAAAATCCTGAAGAAGAACAAATATTACTGTGGAATTTTTCCATAATGACCCTGTGAACATAGCATGTAGTATAATATAATGAATGGTGAAATAGCACTTTTCGCCTAATTCTAAGACCATTATCTTTTCAGTCTTAAATCATCTCACAAAAATGACTATCAGACCTAATACCCAGTACCCCACACTGTCAAAATCCCGAAGAACAACAAATTTTACTGTGGATTTTTTCCATAATGACCCTGTGAACATAGCATGTAATATAATATAATGAATGGAAGCTGGATGATCACAAGCCATTAAACCAAGTGAACTGCTTGAATTTTTGCACCAGGAGAGTCATAAAGTTATCGAAAAGCAGTGTGTAAGACTGGTAAAGGAGAACATGCCAAGATGCATTAAACAAAAACCAGGGTATTTCACCAAATATTGGTTTCTGAACTCTTAAACTTTATGAATATAAACTTGTTTTCTTTGAATTATTTGAGATCTGAAAGCTCTGCATCTTTTTTGTTATTTCAGCCATTTCTCAAAAAAAAAAAAAAAAAAAACGCTCTAAATTAAAATATTTTAATTTGGAATTTGGGAGAAATGCAGTTCATATAATAAAACAACAATGCTTACTTTACTTAATCATATACCTATAAATAGCAAAATCAGAGAAACTGATTCAGAAACTGAAGTCTCTTAATTTTTTTTCCAGAGCTGTGAATATAATATTTATATACCTCATCGTAATTTATATAAAAAAAAAACAGAAGAGGCAGGTGTGGGGTCTCCTCGTTTAATGAATGCAGTTCAGATTTAGTTCAGCATCCAGCTGCAGCTCTCACAGTGTCAAATCTAAAATCATCTCATTCTCGACTCTTATTAATAACTGTTTCTAGGATCATTTACCACTTTTATTTACGGCAGCATGCTGAAGTGTATTGCTCGAGAGCTCGATTCATTTTCGACCAATCAACAACACCCCTTGCCTGTATTGTTGACCACCCCTTGAATCATTTATGTTCTCAGCTTTTGCTATAGACTTCATTAAGTGAGAAATGATGTGTGATTCTGACCACTTGTTATTGCCTCTGCTTTGAAGAGGGGAGTTTTTCATCATCCATTTTTTTGGACCATGCCAGTCCTTTAGAGCAGCTTGTGCAACTCCTTCAATTACAGCTGTCTTTGTAATCCTGTATTCTGTTGTATCATGGACTTAGTGAACTGTTTATATTGTATTCTGTTATTTTATTATCTTTCAAATGATCTTATAAATCTAAGCTTACTGTAAATAAACAGAAGAGCTTTACTCACCTATAAAACATTTTTTAGGAGTGAAATCTGTGTAGATGAACAACATGGTGTCAACCTTCTTCCTTACTATTGTCGTTTAAAATGCGCCTTATGTATGAAAATATACAAGAAAATAGACATTTATTGATAGTTTACCTTATAGTATGGTGCACCTTAAAGTCCGTAAAATACAGTAATGTAAAAGTAAAAAAAGGAGAAGGCTAGGATAAAGCCGATGCACCATTGAACTAAAAGATCTTTAACCTCAAACACAATTATTTGATGCAAATTATTTGAATGTCAGAATTATTTTCAACATACTGTATGTATACATAAAAATCATTCACACAAAGTGTTTTAGTCAGAAGGTGGAAATGTCACAAAGTATTACTCACCCTCTGCACTAATTTGACTGTTTAATGATAAATGTTCTCTCATAGGTAAGAAATCAAAGGCTATATCTAAGGCAGCTGCACAGTGTTTCAGGTCATGTGGAACAGCATGCAATATCAGTTAGAAAGTTGAAGCAGAACAAACAGCTGAGATCATTTGAAATAGACAGGAAATAGTAAGGTCAGAGTCTCTCAGTGGAGGTTTAGATGAAGTCCAGATCACTCATTAGATGTGCTCTGAGGATATATAAAACAGGCAGTGGTTCAGAGGTCCTCAATCTTATCACACTTAAAGGCGCTCTGTGTGTGTGGGGGTGAGCCAAAATTCCTCTGGATTGATGTAAGAGGTTGATAGATGGTTACGTGAAAGGCTTGCCTGATGTTTACTGCCATTTGAAACAAGTTCTGCTGTTTCATATTTAATACAGAATTTTCACCTTATTGTTGTATTGTTATGTTTTACTGTGATCAATAATGTTAAAATGAGCTTTTCTTAAAAAAAAAACATGGTAGACATCACAGGGCAAATCTGCATGTATTCTTAGAAAAAACAATAATAAAGTTCCTGTGAATAACAAGCAGTGCTGTGTGTACAGCATGTAGCTTGTGGGATGCTGTTTCATAATATTGTAATGTCTTAGGCATGCAGACTGTTTCCACAAATATTAGTGAAAGGATGGGTCACTCTCAGGAGCTCAGTAAATTCCATTGTGTTACTGTGACAGGATGCCACCTGTGCAACAAGTTCAGTCGTGAAATTTCCTCACTATTAAACACTATTATCCACAGTCAACTGTCAGTGATAAGATTTCATAGTGGAAGTGACTAGGAACAACATTAACTCGTTTTGTCAAGGTAAAATGACAGAGTTGGGTCAGTGGATGCTCAAGTGCATAGTGTGCAGAGATCACCAACTCTTCAGAGTCAATCACTACGGTCTTCAGATTAGAAGCAGCTTCATCCATGCCTTACATCACCAAACACAAGATACTTTCAGCAATATAATGTGTATAGTAGTGCATCTAAAAAAAAATCTGAAATCTGAAAATCATATATTATATAGATGTATGACACACAGAGTGATGTATTTTAAGCGTTCATTTCTACCTGATTTAAATGAACCAATTCTGCTAAGAAGTGTGGGCAAATATTGCACCAGAAATCAGCTTCTAGATGTCTATCAAAAATAACTAAGACTAGATTTTACTTTAAAAAAGTGTTAAATTGCTGCATTGTAAGGCTTTCTACTAGATTTTGTTGCACTTTTGATTGTCTCCCCACCTCGTAACCAAATCCCTAACTCATTCTAAAAGTATTGGATGGAGCACCATCATACCAGAGTACACAGTTCCACTGTTCCATAGCTCAATACTTTATATTTTTCTGATGTGCGTGTGTGTCTATGTGTGTTGTAGGTTGCCCTCCTGGCTGGATAAGGTTCAGAAACAGCTGCTACTTTTTTCCTTCCGAGCAACTCAGTTTTGATGAAGCTCAGAGAAAGTGCAACGCCATGACCTCATCCATGGTCATTATCAATGATAATGAAGAACAGGTGAGAGCAGCCCCATACTTCCTGCATTTCCCTTTCCGTAATGTTGTTTGCGCCAGAATTTGCTATGTATTTATCTTACCTTGCCTGCAGTACCCAGTGCTAACTGCTTTACATTTAAAGTCTGTCCAGGTGGTCTTTACTGTAGCTAGTATACAGTACATAAAACAAAACAGCAGCACATTACAGTACAGAGGCTATACAAAACAGTAAGCACACAGAAGAATAAATAAACATGGTGCTGTCCAGACGGAGCAACAAAACAGTACCGTATATTGTTGCATCAAGAATGTGGATGTGTGTCTTATCAGCATATGAATTTCTGAGCCAGTGTTTAATAATAAATGTTAAAGTTGGGGATATCTATTTTTACATACAGCTTTTTTACATACTAGTGCATCTCAAAACATCATTGAAACATCATTTAAATGTTACTATATGTCAGTAGTTCAATTTAAAATGTGAAACTCATATATAGATGTATTACACACTTTTATTGTTGATGATTATGATGATTTACAGCCAATGAAAACCAAAAATCAGTGTCTCAGAAAATTTTAATATTATAAGACTAATTGGTACTTTTGGCAGTGTGGGTTGTTTGCCAAGTCCTGCTGGAAAATGAAATCTGCATCTCCATAAAAGTCATCAGCAGCGGGAGCATGAAGTGCTGAAAGATTTTCCGGAAAAACACTGCACTGACTTTGAGATGACATGACTCTCCAAACCATCACTGATTGTAGAAACTTCACACTAGACCACAAGCAGCTTGGACTGTGTGTCTCTCCACTCTTCCTCCAGACTCTGCTCCCTTGATTTACAAATTCAATGCAAAATTTAATGATGATCAGTGATGGTTTGGAGAGACATGTCATCTGCTGGTGTTGATCCACTGTGTTTTGTCAAGTCCAAAGTCAGCGCAGTTTTGTTTTCTCAGAAAATCTTACAGCACTTCATGCTTACCTCTGCTGACAACTTTTATGGAGATGCGGATTTCATTTTCCAGCAGGACTATATACTGAAGGTATATGGAGTGTTACATCATAGGATGGCTTAGAAACTCCCACACCTGTATAAATTAGGTTGTGCTATTTTATGAGTGAGTTTAAACACTGGTCACTGTGTTTACTGCAGCATTCTTCAGCTTTCACGATTCTATTTCCTGTCTTATGATATTTGGCATTTCAGTGTAATAATTAATAATAGAGTTGAGGCATATTATTATATATAGCTTGTTACAAATACACTAAAGGGTCGTAACATTATGACCACTCAGATGAAATAAATAACACTGTTTATCTAGTAACAATGGCATATGCCAAAGTCAGGGATATATTAGTAAATGTTTTGGTATTCCTGCCCTTAAAAAAATCTAACCTGCTTAATCCTATTCGGGTCAAATGGAGCCAAAGCCTATTAGCAGCAGCTTGAAAAGAAGTGGTGGCTGACTTCACATGTATCGGAGAAGGCATGTGTTAGTCTTTACCCTCCGGGTGTGTTGGGGCATTACTAGTGATAGTGTGAGTCCTAATGAGTAGGTTGGGTAATTGGCCGTGTAAATTGGGGAGAAAATGGAAAAAATAAAAATAAAATTATAAAAAAAAAAAAAAACAAAGAAAAACAACGGGATGTGGAGGATCTTTGTAGGTAGATTGAGCATCTAGGAGCCCCAAACCTGGTCCTAAAGGCCCACTGCCATTTTTCCCTGCTTTGACAAACCTACTTCAACAGATAAAGGGCTTAATTAATGATTAAATCAGTTGGCTCTTGTTAATGTGTTTGAAAGAAAGTACAGCGGGACCTCAAGAACCAAGATTTAGGCCACTGTACTAGATGTTGCTGTTATTGTATCTTACAGCATGATCATTCTTGCGTTGTATCCTCAGGGCTGGCTGCACCTAAAGACTGTGGGTAAAGGCTTTTTCTGGCTGGGTTTGACAGACAGACAGGAAGAGAATGTTTGGCGTTGGGTTGACGGCTCAGTGCCTACCTTCACGTAAGTATACCTGTGTGTGTGTGTGTCTGCGTTTAAGTACAATAGCTATTAGGCTGGTTTCTGATTTTATATAATCTTATTGGTGGGATGGATGGCATAACTACATGATTTGCTTTGGGATTATGGTGAAAAATCAACATAATGTTTCAAACAAGTGAAGTTAATGTTAAGAGTTAGTAGCTTCTTAGTACATAGAGGTAGTTCTAAATGATTGCTGTTATACTAAAAAACATACAAAAATCTTTTGTCGGTGAATGCAACCCTGTTAAGTCGGGCTCAAGAAAATGGTCCTACCTTCTTAATGCTATTTTTTATTTTACATTAAGCTATAGCGTGATAATCATAATATAGCAAAGTAACAAATCATACTGTGATCGTAAAGAAAAGTTACAGCACAAGTTAGAACATTAAAATCATGCATCGCCAGCATAGCATCTGTGGACATCATTGAGAACCTCTGTGCCAAGATCTATGGCATGTTGCTTTACAGATGCTTTACATGTTTGAATCATTTTTTAATTATTCAAACATTAATCAAAAAAGCCCCATTTTAGCACAACATAGACAAGTACCAAATGGCACATTTGTGCACATATTTTCTTAAATAAACAAACTAACTAAATGTCAAACAACATTTCAACATCATAATTAAGATCATGACTATTTTTTTAAATGCAGGTAGTTCTTTTTTCAGAGAGGAAGCCAGTAATAATAGTGTAGAATGGTTTAGGCCTGGAATATTAGATTTAGACTAGATTATGTTCTACTGTATTATAATATTTCAGGGTAGTTTCGATGCTTTTTAAATTAGAATATTGTAATGTTGTGTTACTGAGTTTAACAGAGCTTTAATGGAGGAAATAAAATCTAGTGTAGATGCATATATTGCATTATTTTCTTTTTGCAAGTTCCAGCTTAGAAAGTTTTATGTGTGCATGCAAGTGTTTGAGAGAGTGAGAGAGAGTAACTAAAGAAATTCTCAAAAATGACCAGAAATAAACTTTTTTACATCTTTTCCTCTTTCTCTTTCATTTCTCAGACACATGTTAACTTTACTGCAAAATGTTATAATTGCACTGCTGAACTTTTTTCATATTTCACAGCTGTAGATAATCATGTACTTACCTATAATTTATATCCGTAACACATTACTGTTATCATGTACATATTTCCATCCTGGATATAAATTTAACACCAATTTAATATTTATATTTAATTAGTTTATTTATTGCTTTATTTTCTACTTTTTCTCTTTATGCGGCATACTTGGCGAGGAGCAAAAAAGAATTTAATTGTACGAGGAAACTCTTTGAATCGTATATTTGAATCGAATTGTGCAATAAACTCTTTGAATCTTGAATCAACTTCCACTGAAAATTAAGAAGGATTTATCTCTCTCCTGTTAAGTTGCTGTTTTGGAGATGCTTATTTTTTATTGGACACCGACAGTATATATGTGATTATGTGCCTGCAGGAAGTGGAGGATTGGTCAGCCTGACAACTGGAGCCATGGGCACGAGGATGGAGAAGACTGTGCAGGTCTGGTTCATGGTGGTTTATGGAACGATTTCTTCTGCGAGGATCCATTCAGCGCAATCTGCGAGAGAGCGATAGACAGCTGAAATTGGTGATTATGTATCACATGCAAAGGTAAGAGTAGGCCTGTGTCCCAGTGATCAGATGGAAGTGGTTAAAATGCCTCATGGCTTCTGTCCGAGAAGGATGACTGACATCATGGAGACACAAAGCTGATGCTGGTGCAACGAGAAAGATGAGACATTCATCATTTTCTGCAGGAAAAGCAGATTGCTGATTGGTCCGTTGGGTTGAAAAGATTCAGCATGCAGTTGGACTGTGTTTTTTGACCAAAGTTAGTCTAATCAACCCGGAAGGAAGCTGATAGAGACTCTATTTGAGCTCAGTGAGGCTATACTGTGCTATGCTGAGCTCATCAGCTGATGAGAATGATATCTATGAAGTATAAATAGTACTAATGGAATTGTGGTTAATAAACAAGCAGCGAAAAGAAAGTAAAACAAGGATATAAATGTGTATTTTAGTATTTTGATGCTTAAGACTTTCATAGTATTATATTGGGAAATTGATATGTTTACTATATTTCTTGTATTCTTCATTATTTCAACCATTCTTTTTTCCATGGGCTCTTTCTCTTCATATTTCCAGGCATCTTTCCATGCTCCTTTTCCCATTGTTACCCATTAACAGAACATATGACACAATAAAGGCTAATTTTATCATAACTGTGTGCTTGCATTTTCTAATTTTTTTCTTAGAACTGCCCTTCCACAAATTATCCTGATTATTATAGATAAAATTTTTACATATACACACATATATTTATATATTATTGTGTTTAAAACAGTCCTAAAGTAAAATAAAACATGTTGTTGGACATGTAGAATACGAAGTCATTAAAACATTAAAAGTCTACAGTACAAATAAATCACTATCAAGATGGTGACAGAACAACTCATCAGATTCATAACAGAAAACAAAAGCTTATATGATTAAAATGTTTACTATAAAAATGCGGAAGTAAAAAAAAGCTAAAAGGCTTGAGAAGGATGGCTCTGAATGAAGATCATGTTCAACAAAGACCTGCAAAATGTAGCTTTCCTCACTTATGAGCAGTGGAAGCAGACAAGGAGCAGAGGACAAAAAATAGTGGACGTTACGAGAGTTATGGAATTTCGTTTACAGAGCAAGGAACGCAAAATAAAGCCTGCTGAAAACGAAACAATCATAGCTAGTGTGAAAGTCTCTCCAATCTGAATGTATGTCAATAAGGCTCCACCATAAATGTATTGAACCATAGTTGTTTTTTATTGTTTCTTGTCATTACTTCTTTTTAGCATGATGTTCATTTAATACACTTATAAACTTGTAGTGCACTTACTAAAATCAACACATCCACTTTCTTAAGTATTCACATTTTATGACGAGGCGTTTCACTTGTTTCACGTTTTGCACTCTTTGCCCATTTTGACCCCGTCCGTTTCCTCTTCAGCTGCACTGAAGGATTAATGATGTGACATTAGCACCTTAGAGAGAGAGAAATTGCTCAGAACAAAAAAAGTTGCTTTAAATTAAAAGTTCTTAAAAAACAAATGAGCCATTCCATGCCAAATTTCTTAAAAATAAGTTTCAACTGTTGATCGATTCATCACATCCCAAAAGGCCACCAGCATTCAGAATTAAATGCAAAAGAAAATTCCAGTAGCAGTAAAACCTACCATTCAGATTTAGACCCTCTTCTTGGTTGCGGTAGTTGATCACCTGTTCTGCAACTGATGGCTTATGCAGTATCTAATCATTAAGTCAGCTAGGGGGTGCTGAAAAACATTTAGTCCTGTTATAAGATGTTCATGCTTAAGCAGATAGTTTGCATGGTTTTGCTAAGTGGCCTCCAAAATACATGTGTCAGTGTTGCTGAATGATTATTAGGGAATCGTTAAAGTGGTTGTTGTTGTAGCCAAGGTAGTTGCTAATGGGTTCTGGGCCTATTGTGTCTCTGGTGGTTGCTCAGGGGGTTGCTGTGGTACCATGTTATTTTTGAGTTTTTCAGAGACATTCAGAGACAAACTGACGTAGTCAATTTAAGTGTAAAACCGATCAAACATCTATATAATATGGCACCTGGAGAAATGATCTGAACTGAATCACCATGCTGCTACAGGTCTCATGGTTCGGTGTGTCCACCTCAGAAGTGGAGCTCCTGTAAGTAAGTACTTTATGATTTCTGTTCTGATTTTGGTCGCAAAACTACAACTAAATAACTAACGTCCATAACTGTTGATCAATTTAAATAAGCAACCTTTGATAATCTGATACCCTGTTGCACCATACTCATACCAAACCATGATGTCTAAACATATGGAAAAAATAAGAGGCCACTTATAAATAATGAGTTTCTTTGATTTTACCAAATTGAAAACCTCTGAAATATAATCAAGAGGAAGATGGATGATAACAACCCATCAAACCAAGCTCGAGGAGTGGTAAAAGTTGTCCAAAATCAGTGTGTAAGAATGGTGGAGAAGAACATGACAAGATGCATGAAAACTGTGATTAAAAAACAGGGTTATTTCACCAAATATTCATTTCTGAACTCAGAAAACATTAAAACATTATTAATATAAACTTGTATTCTTTGCATTATTTGAGGCCGGAAAGCTCTTCATCTTTTCTCATTTTCTGCAAATAAATGCTCAAAATGACAATATTTTTTTTGGAATTTGGGAGAAATGTTGTCTGTAGTTTATAGAATAAAACAACAATGTTCATTTTACTCAAACATAAACCTATAAATAGCAACATCAGAGAAACTGATTCAGAAACTGAAGTTGTCCCTTATTTTTTTTTTACAGAGATGTATATGTAATCACAGTTGGTACCATTAAAATGTAATTTGACATGGAATGACCCAAATCACAACACAACATAGACAGCCAAGAAGACTAATTGTGGTTCAGATCAGGTGTAACCAGGTCCTCGAGCTTCCCAACACTGAGCTGCTCTTTTCTCCAGTTACCTCTGAACAGGTTTCACCAACAGGTTTTAAACCTCTAGTTTGCGATGTAAACATTGAAGCGACATAAAGAGTCATAGTGCAGTCGAGGTATTAAAAAATATTTCAAAGCATTGCAACATTTTTCTTTCCCTTCGGCCTGACACCACACTCATGTATTTACATTAAAACAATAACAAGAGTACTGCCACAAATCTATATTGCTATCTATGATCTATACAACTCTGAAAATGTAACTTGGACCAGGCTGGATCATCATCAGTATACAACCAATGTGCAAGCACCATCACCGTTTCAAATGCTATCCTTTTCCTTTGAAAGGGGCACCCAGGCCAGACTAGGATAAACTCTTTCTGATGACATGTCTTGAAGGTGGGAGGAGCTTTTTAAAGAAAAGCTTTGAAAATGTAACATTTGCTTTTCAAAAAAAGAAACATGTATGAATGCAGATGATGCCCAATAGCATTTATTATATATATATATTTTATTGTACAGCCCTCCAATTTCAACTCCAAACTGTTTTAAAAAGTTTCCTCCCAACTAGGCTGGCCACATTAAATGAATCATTGATTTATAAGACAATATATGAGTGTACCCTAAAATCATTTTTGCTAAAAGTAACATGATCTATTTTGAGCCCATAAACATGAATGAACCAATAGATTAAAATATTTTTTTTATTTATGTTCATTCAATTAGGAAATTAAAACATGTTTATATTTCAATTGAAAATCAACTGTTCTTTGCTTTTCTAAAGAAATTAGTAAATTAATGTGAGTGTGTGTGTGTAAACAAGAGATGGAGAGAGACAGAGAGACAGCACAGCAACAGTGTGTTGACAATTTGGAGGAAAATTAAGTGAAGGAAAGTAGTAGATGGCTCAAAAGGTCGCTTGCTGGATTAGCATTTCTTGCTAACCAGCCAGAGCCACAGCGCAAGTGGCCATGAACATAATCACATAGGCAAACCTGGACATAATGAAATGCAAGGACATGCGTACATGGTGACAGGTCTGAGTAATTATGATATTATATTATTGCAATTATTTCTAGAACAATATATAACCTTCAATACATTTCACTATAAAGAGATTCTCCAAATCTGGCCAAAGCACCCCATTGAAATGAACATCAACATAGGAGAATATTTAATTTCAACTTTTTTTTTTTTTTTTTTTTTTTTTTTAACAAATACGTTTGCATAACCAAACCCAGTGATGGACAAAAAGACGGATAGCTAGAACAGGAACTTCCTTCCATGCACCTTTACTGTTATCCTCTTCCATCACTTTCTTGCTCTTTTTCGCTGTGATCTTTGCAAATCACAGTAAATAAGCCAGTTCATTACTTTCAAATTGCATTCTTCGCAAATCTGGAAACAGCTATATCCATTTTATCCTGCTTCAAAAAAAGAAGGAAGGGATGCCACAGCAGAGATGTTTAGACAGCTGGCTGCTTTACGTTCTTTTTGAAAAGCTTGAAACACAGCAACTTCATTCAAACCAGAGATTGTAGCATCCATCCTAGATGTCCATTCCAAAGTGAGATTATATCCAAACTAGAGAGAATTATTCCAGCAAAAAAAAGAGAAATGCGAGATTGAATCCAGACTACAGATGAAATATGTGGGGGGAAAAAAAGATGCAATCCGAAACGGGGACAGTGTAATCCAGAGAAAGGCCATCTTTCTTTGTGATGAAATGTAGAGAATACAGCCAAAGGTTTCCTCATCTATGATTTTACGGTGTGCACCAGGCAGGTTTAAGTTGATAATACTGATTGTAGTATTTCCATCCGGGTGGAAAGCATGTAGTTGTCAGGTCTGGTGGAGCTTGTCTCTGTGGTTGAGGGAAGAGATTTTTATGACCTATGCATGGGTACTTAAGCAATTCTTTTTTTTTTTTTTTTTTTCTGTATGATAGTTTTGGGTTGTGATGATCCTGCAGACAGAGTGGCACAGTCTGTTTGATGTTATCTGGCGTTCTTCTCCACGGACTGAAGGCTGGGTGGAGATTTTCTGAGCACTGGTTGATTGCTATCTGGTGGTCAGGTGTGGTCTTTCTCTACTCATCTTTCTCCACTATAACCTCTCCATGAAGCACCCTTCTCCTCTGACGCAGCATGTGGAAATAGAGCTGAGGAAATACTGGGGGGAAAAAACACAACAATAGAAATTAGGGTCAAGCAACACCACAACAATATTAAACAAACCATTAATGTTACATCAGTGGCTGACAGTGTGTTTAATATATTGTTGAATATTAGAGGTGGAAATCACAGGACAACTCACGATACGTTTCCCATGATAACAATAATACCACGATATCTGATTCTGCAATACTCTTAAGTAAGTCAAATTGGGGGCTAGTCTTTGGAAGTTTAGAGCACCTATGTTTAATTACAAATAATGTTATTTATGCCACAGAAACTTTAGATGGGGTGGGGGAAATTAGTTGACTCTTTGTTAAATTTTGGTTTAGACATGGCCAATTCTGAATCAATTCACAAATGCCAAAAATGTATTCAGATCTGTATGTATGCATTTTGTGTAGTGGCTACGCATTTTAACCTCTGATTCCATATTCTAGTTTAGAGCTTGCATTTTCCTCATGTTAATCTGTGCAAAGATTGTGTGTCGACAGCTTGAAGGAAAGTAGCAGATGGCTCAATAGGTAGGATGGTGGATTTGCCTCCTTGCTAACCGGAAAGCGATAAATAGCATGAGTGGCCACGAGCACAAACATCATTCCCATCATTAATAAGGCCTCTGACTGAAGCACAAAACTAGGCTAGGCAAGACGAGTGGCGCTCTGATTGGCCAAAAGTGCTTGTTTACACAGCGGGGGAGTCAACTTCAGTGACAATCTAGTGACATGCGAGAGTAAAGAATATGCACACTTTAGAACCTGCCTGCAGACAGGTCTGCAAATCTATATTGTTTTCTGGTTTCTAAACCACACTGGTTATACAGGCTTTTACTGTGTAAAAGTAAAAAAAATCCCTGTAAAAAGTCCTGAAATGACATTTTGCAATCTATTTAGTTTTATTGCATCAGCACAACATATTCAATCAAAGTTTCCTAGCTTTATAATATGTAAATATAAAGCTTACACATATGAACATTGATTTCAGATATAATTTTGGATACAGCGAAAAGTGTAGTTTTATGATGAACAATAGGAGTAAATTTCTTACGTGGGATGTAGGAGAGCATTACGATGATGAGGAAGTAGTAGTAGTCGAAGGAGACATTGTACGTGTTTGGGAGCCTCAAGGAGTACATGCCCGATCTCCGAACATAAGGTAGAGCAGCATATATGGTCATCAGTTCACCAATCACTCCCAAAGGGTACATGACAATGAACATGTTGTATCTAAAAGAGAAAGAGAGGTGAACAATGAATACCGGACATTAAACTTTTTTTTAAAAACACTCACAAACCACTGAGTAAACCAGTCCAGTTATCAATCTCAAACAGGCAACCAAATCACAAGGGCAAACCCCCCCTTCAAAAAAACCCAGACAAAACTAAGTCAAATAAAGACAGTCAAACAAGAAATAATGTTCCATATGCACAGGAATAACAGGCTGAGAAATAACGCTAGGCTGCAGCTGAGTGAAGACTTTCATTTTGAGGACGCTTCTGATGTATCTTTTCAGGCCCACAGTGCATGAAAAATCCGAAGAGGGGGTAACAGAAGAAAGTAAAAAAAGTCAAGAGGCACTGTAAACAAGGATAGTGAAGTTCAAATTTTACTTTTTAACCCCAATCACCTAAAGTATGGTGAAAATGTATTAAATGAAAAAATGTTCTGTATTAAATGAAAATTCCCATGTTCTAGGGAACAGTACTTAAACACACAGTGAAGAAAGCATTAACAGTAGGGTTGGGTGATATGAACAAAAATTTGTATCACAGAAGGTCAGTTTTTCATTAAAAAGAACCTCTTGCCAACTGTTAAGCATGGTGGTGAATCCATCATGCCTTGGGATTGAATGGTTGCCAGTGGCACCTAAAGCACTTCACAGGTAGAAAGTATGAGAACATGAAAAATGTAATGCTGCTTATTTAGTGCTATATGGGTAGCATATATATCTTGGCTAGCTAGAGACTAATGATTCCAGCTGAAGGGTACCAGTGATGTTTTAATCAAGTTAAATCAACAAAACAATAGACATTTTATACATCTCCAAAACACCAACTTTACAAGAGCGAGATAAAACCTTCATAACATCTAAAAGAATTATTTCAGGTATATTTTTATAGGTCTGAAAAATTCTATTTGTCCATTAATCAAACACATTTTACACAGTATAAGGGACAGTTTGTGTTCAAATTATGTAGAAAACTAAAAATAAACAACAATTGAGATTAACTTGTTTTTTTACTATTCATTACTTTTAATGTCACCACAAGTTGAATAAAATAAATAGGTATAAATAAGTGGTGAAGATAAGCAGGTTAATTAATTTAAATCATAAACAATGTTCAGGATTTTGCATTCAACAGTTTTTAATTGTTGTAAATTTGTTGACAGAACAATTGTTCAGCAGGATGCAGCTGCTTTCCAATCCCAGCTGTTATTGTTCAATAAAAGGTTCCTAAGGGGGCACAACAGGTGTGTTCTGACCCTTGTCCTTTAGACTGTTACAGAACTTTGAATATATTTAGTAACTGTCAGAAGTAGCAGTAAAATGAACCAGATTCTGTGACAATGTTGAGAAAAATTTCAAAACGTTTAAATTATTAATAAGAAAATGTTTAATTACCAGGAACTACTGCATTTATGAAAAGATCCCTTATTTATAATATTATTGCTTTTCGCAAGTACTTAAAAAATATACACTTCACTGCACTGGCACAGGTGTGTAAGTGTGTCTGCCAGCTGACATAATGCCAGCTGTTTTATCATCCCTGTGTACCAGTGCCAGGCAAATATTAGGCACTGCCTGATGACCTCACTGCGGACAGCTGGCATGCTTTAGCTGACATAGCACACTGAAACTAGATCAACAATGAAGACACTCATACCAGACAGCCTCTGAACACACAGCTAATCTCCACACTGTAAGGATGTGATTACACTGATATTAATGAGGATATATGAATGATTTCATATCTATGAATGAGTCAGCAAAAATCAGGCAAAATCAAAATACCTATTTATATACTCATAACATCACACTTAATTGTGGTGGACCAAGCTACCTTCCTGCACTGATTTAATAACTTCTCAATTCCACCCTCTGTCTGAAAATAAGGGGTCTCTATATTTAGTGTGTGTATGTTTAGAACTTCAGAGGTGTAACAATGTGCAGTTTGTGTGGCACAAGGCTCGTGGGAAACTGTGGTCTTAAGGAGAAGGGCGGAAGCGTGTGCGCATGTAGGGGAGAGACGCTAATAGTGGACAGGCATTCCATGCCCAAAACAGACGGTCTTAAAAACAGAAGCAGCTGAACACGAGTTCTCCACAGGGGGTCTAACCAAGATACACACGCACAAATCGTCAAGATTCCAACCAATATAGAGAGGATATACCTGTAAAACATACGCTTGTCCAAAGGGTAACCAGTTGGCCTATCACAATAATAGGTTATGGAGTTGTTCAATATATGGATGTAACATCATTTTTGATGACCCCAATATTACCAGATAGAAAGAAATTTTTACAAACTAATAACTACCATTTTTTCCCGCACTAAAAGGTGCACCGTATTATAAGGCGCACTATCAATAAACATCTATTTTCTGGTCCATTTTCATACATAAGGCCCCCTGGATTATAAGGCGCATTTTAAGAGATACTATAAGGAACTTCTTATTCAGCAGGTCTCACGGCTGGGTGGTGGTGGGGGGGGGGGGGGGGTAGCAAACTAAAGCTAAGCTAAGCAAACAATTGGCAACTGTAATAAAAAAAAGACTTTCTTTTAAAGTCAAACGAGTGCTGGATGTTAATTGACACAGATTTCTCCACTGAAAACTGTTTATGTGTGTGAATAAAATGCTATTGTTTATTTACAGTAAGCTTAGATCCCTGAATTTATCCCAGCATTAGCATCTAACTGCTCCAGCAGTGCTAGCCGGGGTTAGGAACAGCCCTAGTGCTGGAGAACTAAACTGAAACTCCTGAATAACACTGCAATTTTATATATATGTATTTGTAGGAAAGACACAAACCTTGGTGCAGACTCTGGTCCAGACTATCAGGTGTGAAAAAATTAAATATTTTAGAAATTTAATTGACTATCATGTATTTATTGACAATAGTCTAAGTTTTGATGCATTTAAATGATGCAGGTAAACTATAAAGATAGTGAGACAAATAAAGCTCAGTTTGTGAAATTATACACTGCTGCTCCAGTACAGTTTTATACTAACATTACTGGATTTCAGTAGAAAGAAATACAAAAAACAACTATTACTCTCTTATTTTCCATGTTGGCTCTCTTTTTACACCTTCAAGTCACAAGTTTACATCTTTACATCAGTTTACCTCATATCCTGCTTATGCCATTAAAAAAATACAACTTATATGGCAACAAACTAATACATTATTGTTATCAACACCACTGTCCACATTACTAGCATATAAAAATAATTCTGTTTACTCTGCTATGTTTTCTAGGTTAAGTGTGGAACCCCAAGCATATTTAATTTAACAGAAAATAAAACTTACTCTTAACAGTGTTAGTAAAGGTTAGAAAACGTCATGTTCGGAGGAACCAAACCCATGCACAAGCTGCTGGGAGACCCCCAAGCTGGGTTGCTTTTGCACCTGGCCCATTTGATGAAGTATGGCAGGTGGTTAAGCAGATTGAAGGTGTAGAAGGAGTAACGTGTGATCTCAGTGACTGTCCACACCACCAGAAACAGGATCACACTTTCCTGATTCTGGACCTAAAGAAGCAGGGAAGAACAGACAAACAATTCACAGCATATCCTTTTATTCTGTATTTCAGTTAATCATTAAGAAAGGCATTTCACCTGATTAATCTGATCCATCAATTATTTTATATAAATTGAATGGTGCTTATGTGCGGTATGATGATTGAAATCCTACTCTGACTTCTACTTCAAAAACCCATGCTGTGATCATGAAAACTCCTGCCCACAGGTTATTCTCCACTCAAAGAGTTACAACTTTACTGAGAGCTTGCTTTACTGAGGGATGCACCAAACATTTGGCAACCAAATGTGACTGTTTCACAAACTGACTGTTTTCCAGCTGAAGATACAGGCAGTACAGGGTTAGCTGAGGTAACCTACAAACTGTCCACTTACAAGAAACTTAAGTAGCAATACGGAAGTACCGTTGTCACTGGAGTAGCACTGCTGAAATAAACTCTTGGGGTAAATGTATTGGTTTTTTTTTTTCAATTTTTATGCTGGGAAGTTGTAGGTCCAGAAAATGCTCTGTATATCCTCATGTGGAGTTTCACCACATCTGGAGGCAATAGCAAATTCCTCATTTTACAACAACAACTAAACAATTAAACTCATCTGCTCCCATTCAGCCATATGTGTCCCATACAAAATGTACTATAAACAGTGAGGTTTAAGCATATTTGAAATGTAATACTTTGTACATGTGCACCTTAATTTATTAAAACCTAAATTTATAGTTACTGAGTACACTCTGAGTAAACCTTCATGAAATTAAATTATTATGAAAAAAAACAAACAAATATGAATTCAATATAAAAATTATGTTACTTTAAACAGCCAAGTGAACAGAACATCACCAGATTTCTAAAAGAAATAAAGTTAAAAATTATGAATTCCCTGTAACCATGTTATGCCATAGTTGTGTATTAATTTATTTTGTACAATTGTAGAAGACCATGCAATGTCTCATGGTTCAAGATACAAAGATTATCATTTTATCAGCTTAATCCAGGTCTCAAGTTCTGGGTTATCGCAATGTCTTGTAAGGGCTATTGCTTGTTCACAAACATTGGTAGGAGAGGGCAGATGATCAATGTATGACGCCTCAAACAAAAATTATTAGCAGCCATGGCCTCCTCTAATCAGCTGCCCAGCAAAGCAGCATCCTCACAACAGAACTCAGCATCAGAGGTTTTCCTACAAACAACCGAGTCTAATGAATTCTGCAAATGTGCTCTTAACTAATGAAATATAAACTGAATGTTTTAACAACAATGAGAAAATGCAAAAAAAATACAAAAAGCATCACAATGTCTGTAATAAAGCTGACCATGGAAACAAGATGAATTCTGCAGCAGAATAATGATACTAAACAGACTTTAAAATCTGCTATGGACAACCTTAATTAGGCACACCCTGAAAGTTTTACCATATCCTAATACATCCCTTACCTAACCATCATCAAGCTTTTATGGATAAATATGCTTTATGCTCCCTCAACCCCATGCCTGGCATCAAGGTGCTAATAAGCTCCACAGCAGCAATACTTTTCAAGGGACAAGAGACAAACCCTGTGTGTGCACATAGGCATATCTATATCAGCAATGGGAGCAACTTTAATTAGCTGAGTGCATTCATTAGCATGGGTATTTTTCACTAAATGTTAAACATGAGGAATGTGTCTTCCTCTCTCAAAAAAGAGACTCTTGAAGACTTTTGTGATGTAATTGTTCTGGTGTCAAAATATATGTAGTACTACTAGTTACTTGCTTGCACTCACCTGTCTGATACTACTCGCGATGAACCAAACCATAAATATCCGAGAGCACACTTGGACCCCAGTCACGATCACAGATGTCCGAACAATTCCTTTGAAACACATACATACACACAGTCAGTTTTAAGTTTCTTCAATTGCTCCTGGGCTGGATGGCACCAATTTTCCATAAATTCCTTTTGTCTTAAGTTAACACTAGGTAGTTTTATACTCTCCTTTTACAAAATTTGGTTGCAACAACTTTTTCATGCACAGAGGTACTGATTGTCACTTTTACATAAAGAATACGTATGTAAAATATGTCAATCAACATGCTGCTACTGAGACACGGTTGTCAGCCAGCACAGATATTTCTATAATTCCTAATAAAAAAAGAAAAGAAAAAAACAATTAAACAATTAACACAGACTTAACAGAATGCCAAAGCTCCAAACAAGTCATACATTGTTTTATTTTTGTTGTTTTACTTACAGCTTACATCTACAACTAATATTAGTTTGTTTGTTGCAATCAGTTTAATTTATTAATGCTGTAAATCTGAATTAAGTAAACACTTATGTTGCACCTAGCCTACATTTGAACTTACGCACAACTGGTGCAACCAGCCCATGGACAACAGTATACCGTAAAATGCTGAAGTGCAAATGTTGATTAGAAAGTACATACCAATTGCACAGTGCCCGACCTGAAACAAAGTGGAAATGAAAGGGAATTAACAGAAGGAACTGAAACATCACAACTGAGATTTACTTTTTTGCGAGCAGAAGCATCCACTAGAAATACAAGCTGTGGTACAAAACCTAGGCTGCAGTTGCTGAGATCCTTCTTAGTAAACTTTTTGGCACACATATGAAACAATCCAACAAAGCTTTGTAGTGCAGAACTTTGCTGTGTGCTTTTTTTAAACATTAAACATTTAAATTTAAACTCTGATTTTTATAGAGCTGTTTGTACACAGAGAATTATGGGTAACGTAAGGCAGGGAAGTATCAATCAAATGCATTATTAAAATCAATCTGAAAGTGAGCTGTATCTGAAGTGTCTTTGATTTTAGAAAAGGCTTCTATGCAATAGCAGCCAAAAATTCAGCATAGGCTTTGGGGTACAGCTGCAGTGTTGAAATAACTGTCATATAGAAAATTGGAAAGAGAGAAAAAGAAAGCGAGCACATACCTCCAACAGAGCAAATGTCTGGAAAAACTTAAGTGTTCTTGCTATACTTCTGTACAAGCCCCTGTGTGTGCCTTTCTGGAGATAGAACCGAATCATTGCAACAGCCAACACCAGCCACCTAGAAGACATATACCACATTTAATACAGATAATACGATTTTAAGTTACTTTAATTGCAATTTTTAATATATGTTACATTATCCAACTCTCATTCACAAATGTACCATATACGGTTAAAGTACTATATATTATAAAGAAATAAATTGGCCATGTGTACTGAGTAAACACTGCAGTGTTAGGTTCTACCACTGGGAATCAGCTTCTAGCAGATGGCTGTGTCACCATTCAAGGTCATAAGGTCACAAAAATGCATTGGGCTTTGTAAGGAGCTTACACATTGTTCCAATATTTCAACCGCACTCTGACAAAAGTTAATAAAACAATTATTGTCTGAAAAATAATTCTATTGAGACATTATTCTTTAAGGAGAATATCTCAGTTAACATTTTATTAACTATTCATTTAACTCTACTATGTCCGGACTAGGTTTTTAAAAAAATAGCTCATTTCTTGTATACAGAATCATTCTGTGTCAAAACTTAGCAACAACACAAGATAGGGAGTGCTATGACTTGAGATCCTGGCACCAGCTCCGATGTCTGATTAGTCATTATACTGTACCTTAAATGGAGCAGCAGACCACCTACACCTACCTACCCACATACCAAGCAACAGTACTGTTTAGTGCTTGAAAACCAAATTGAAATGGCAAATCAGAACTATCCAACATTTGCAAAATAACAACTTAAGTAATAAAAAACTAATCAAAAACAACATATGTACCACTTTACAGATTACCAATTTAATTAAATAAGAGAATACAAATGAAAGAAAATAAGTAAATTCAAAAAATAAATCGTCATACACATCTTTACAAGAGAAGGAAAAATAAACTTCTTAACATTCAATAAGTCAATGTAATTCTCATTCTTGCACATTTCTTGTATCCTTGTAAAAGGATAACTGCCAGTTTCAAATTTTACCAAATACTTAAATTAATGATTGTGTGACTGTGACAATACACATAGCTAATGCCTGGATGACTGAAATTTTGATAGTAACACACTGATTAATATATGTGACTACACATATATTTATTAACCACACTGTAATGTTTACCTAGCTATAGATAGATATCATTACTTAGCTCACTCTAAAACATGTACCATTTCAAGTCATTCATTTCCAGCAATTTATTTTACCTTTGTAGAGACTAAAACAAGTCTTATAACTAGCAGTGGTTTAATTCAGTTTAAACCGAGACTTAAACCAAATGTTCAACACTCCTAAACCCTAGATTGCAAGCTTTATTATTCAGTCATTATGACCACTCCAGAAACTATAAATTATGATTGATCTGTTAACTAGTAGCGCTGCGTTTAACTAGTTAGGTTAGCACATTTTTGCGTACTTCCAGGGGGTTGTAGCCTATTTTAGGGTCTATGAGACACTAAAATATTTTTTGTGTAAACAAAGATAGCTAGATAGTTAAATCGTTTTCTAGATAAGCTAAGATTTAAAGAGTGAAGAACTTAAGTGTGGTCCAACATACAGCAGTGATAAGGGGTCAAAAGTATTGGGTAATATAGCTAGAGGTCGCTGCACTGACATTTGTTTAGATGTTAGCAAACATTTTTGTAAACGTCAGACATAATGTAAACATTTGTGTAGTTAGATATAACCTAAACATTTGTGTGGTTAAAGGTTAGCTATAACGTAAACATTTGTGTAGACATTTGAACAAACATTTGTTTGTTTTTAGCTAAAACAAACAACCTATACCTACAAAACCTACAAAATAACCTATATATAACAAACATTTGTTTATTTGTTTGCTATTACCTATAACACACATTTGTGTGGACCTTAGCTATAATAAACATTTTTGTAGACATTAAACTATCCATAACAAACATTGGTGTAGTCTTATCTGTAACAAACATTTGGGTAGACATTAACCTACCTACAGCATTTTTGTGTAGATGTTAGCCTTAACGAATATTTGTGTACACATTAGATATATTATAAACGTTAGTGTAGACATTAACCAACGGATAACAAACATTTGTGTAGACGTTAGATATACCATAGACAGTTGTGTAGACATTAACCTATAGATAACAAATATTTGTGTAGATTTAGCCATAGCAAACAGTTGTGTAGACGTTAGATATGCCATAAACGTTTGTGTAAACATTAACCTATAGATAACAAGCATTTGTGTAGACGTTAGCTATAACAAACACCTGTATATAAGTTATCTATAACATAAACGTTTGTGTAGACGTTACAATGTGAGGTTTAACGCTGAGGACTCGGCGTTCCCACAGAGAAGCTCCAGTGTCAGCGTGCGGCTAAACTTATCGGAGAGCCGGGGCGGGCGCGCCGCTGCCGCCCTGAAGTCGACCGTATTTGGAGAGGTAGTAGACGCGCGCGGACACGGAAAACCCCCACCGGGTTACTCCCTCAGCCAGCGGCCGATACCGACCCGGCGGAGGACGACAGCCGCCGCGGGAGACCGAGCAGTGGGTTCCTTATCTAACTAACCTGACTAACTCGCAGTGAAGGGCTAGTAAAGTCGGGTAACGGCCGGTAGAGCCGAGCGGAGAGCTAAAAAGGGAAACACGCTGAGAGAGAGAGAGAGAGAGAGGGAGCTGTGTGGGGAGTGACACTGGCCGTCAGCTCACTCCACTCAAATGAGTGAGTTTTATTCGGAGGTGAAAGTGAAGCACGTACCCGGCCGTCATGGCGATGTTGTAGACGGTGAGCCATGCGATAGCGATAGCGCTTTTTGTCCTCTTTTTCTTGTTGTTGGTTTCTTTCTCCTCCACCGCTCCGTCCTCCTCGCCAGACGCCATGGTACCACCGGGTGGGGGGGAAGGGGGCAAGAGTGCGACAGGCTGACAAACCGAGCCTAGAGCAGCAGGGCAGCTGGCAGGACCCGCTAATTCCTTTCCCACCCGTATTCAGAGTAGCCCCTCTACCAGTGCTCTGTCTGTGACTGGCTGCGTAAAGAGAATGGGCGGGGCTAGCGGTTAAACAGGTGTGAAAAATGAATCACGTGGTAGACGGACTTCTGTCTGAGGACGAACTTTTAACCAATCGTAGCGCCGGGGAGGGATTCAGCCAGAATAGAGGTGGTACAACAAAAAGCGTTCTGTGAAGCGCTGCTGACGCCAGCTCGCAATTAAATTAATTCATATTTTAAGTTTTAAATGATTACATTATAATATAATGTTCTCTGTAAAATAATAGCGTGTCTATAGTTTTGTTCTCATTAAGATTTAGGTGAATTCATGAGGTTTAAAATGGGTTTTTAATGGGAGGAAACTGTAGCTTCACTATTCAGTTCAAATTTATATTTTAATTAAATTTAACGGAAACTCAAGGAAGAAGCGCGAGCGACGGTCAAACAGTCAACCTCCATCTGTCTTACACTGAAGAACAGCCGCAGATACAGGAACATTTCTGGGTAATTATTGTTTTTTAACCTCTAATAATTGTTATAATGGCAAGTATTACCAATCTTACAGCCAACTCTGTATTATAATTTTGCAACTTGGGCAATAAATATCAAACATTTGAATTTTTTTTGACGTAGTAAAATCACTTTAGCATGCTGGCTAAATTCTGTCTAACCGCTAGTTATTTTGTTAGCCTTGTCTCCTCCTGGTGTTTTTAGGCAATGGTGTATGGCTATCATTAGCTATCAGCTAACACTGACGGTCAATTTTAATATTAAACAGGTTCATTTTGTTGCTGCCTTCAAGTTGGAAATATTTTAGCTAGTTAGCTAGGTAACTGGGAGATGAGTGCATTTGAATGTTACCTTGGTTGTATGTGGGTCATTCCATCAAACTTTTTTCAATTTTTTAAAATCTTTTTTCAACTCTAAATCTAATAACAGATATATATTTAACTATTCAAAACATGTAACGTTACTGGTCAATCTCAGGTAGCTTTACTTAATTTATAAGGTTTCTAAGCCAAAGATGTTTACAAAACTGATGTGACATTTAAAAAGTCCACAAATGATTTTGATTTTCTCTAAAGAAAGTGTTTATTTTAAAGAAATGGTTAACTGCATGTTCAAATAATTGATATATTTGACAAAAATCACTATATATGCATGCACATTGTATTTTTATAAAACATGCAAAGCTATTTTTATCTTATCAAGAAGACCCAACCCAGAAATGAATCAAATGTATTATAATGCAATTTATTAAACAAATAGATAAATTATAAAACAAACAGAATTGGAAAAAAGTGGTTTATATTAACTAATGTTCACCTTAAATCAATAAACCAAGGGACAATATTCATTTCTGTAACTGGAACTCAGTCCTGTTACTGGCACTCATTCCTATTAATTTTTATGTTTTGAGTGACAGGAATGAAAGTAACAGAAATGGGTTCTTAGCATAGAATTAGCAAAAAGCATGAAAAATAGATAAATGGCAGCTATGCTAATACTCTGGACACTAATCATATTCTAGTCATTTAAAAATACACCAATAGTATCTAAGAATTAATGTAGGTAACAGGTTGTTGAGATTGACCTCTTTAGTCATAGTTACAAACAAAAAAAACAAATAAGGAAACTTAATTTTGGTCTTCCCATTATCTTCAGAAGAACCCACCGATGTCACTTCCTGTTGTAGATGTGACTTGTAGAATGTTCCAGATGTTTCAGGTGGGGTAATGTTTTACAGTAACAGAAATGAGTAAAATGTGGGACTAAAATGTGTATTTAAACTTAAATATTATTAATTTATTATGAACAATTTCTTTTAAAGCATAGGTGGGATTTGGAGTCACACAACAATGCAAAGAAATTAATCCTGAAGGATTTTAATAATTATATTTTATGGTAAAGTTTATAGTTAGAGAGTGGGGACAGACAACAAATGTTATTGTTCTAGTATTGTAAGTATTTTTTATATATTTTGTAATTATATATCTTACTTACTAAAAGCTTAATAATAAAATGTATTTTACAATTATTTTGTGTCCAAATTTAATGTAATTTCCTTGGGACAATAATGGCACAAATGTTTAATACTTAGTAGAGCCACATTTTTGCTGCAGTTACAGCTGCAAGTCTTTTGGGGTTTGTCTCTACCAAATTTGGGCATCTAGAGACTGAGATTTGTGCCCATGTTTCTATACAAAATCGCTTATGCTCAGCCAGGTTGGAATAAGAACGTGTAAGAACATTACATTTTGTGTCTTGCCATAGATGCTCGATCGGATTTAGGTCAGGACTGGAAAGTGAATCTCTCTCCCACTCTCAAGTCTTTTGTAGCCTCCAGGGTTGCCCTGTGACCACCTGGCCACTCTGACCAGCTTCCCTGTCCCTGCTAAAGAAAAGCATCCCCACAGCATGATTCTACCACCATTATGTTTCATAGTGGGGATGGTGTGTTTAGGGTGATGAGCAGTATTACTTCAGGCCATTTAGGACAAAAAGTTCAACTTTGGTCTCATTTGACCACAGTACCTTCTTCCACGTTTGCTGTGTCCACTACATGACTTGTGGCAAACTGCAAACAATACTTCTTTCAACAATGTTTTTTTATGTCACTGTTCCACTATTTGTGCATAGTTGTCATGTTGACAGATTCTCCCACCTGAGCTGTGGATTTCTGCAGCTCCTCCAAAATGACCATGGGTCACTTAAGCTGCTTCTCTGACCAGTGCTCTCCTTGCTGGATCTGTCAGTTTGGGTAGGCGGCCAAGTCTTGGTAAGTTTGCAGTTGTAGAATACTTTTTTTCATTGGATGATGGATTAAACACTGCTCATTGGGATGCTCCAAGCTTGGCATATGTTTTTATAACATAACCCTGCTTTAAACTTCTCCACAACTTTATCTCTGATCTTGGTCTTAATCTTGGTCTTCATGATGCTGTTTGTTCAATTCTCTAACAAACCACTGAGGCCTTCACAAAACAGGTGTATGTACGTATTTAAGAATGTGTAATGATCAGATAAAGACTGAGTTTGACATTCTGACATCTCCATATTCACAGTAGCTTTTGTATCAACACCATTGGCAGCACTGTGATTGTTCAGGTAACCTGCAATCGCTGCTATAGCCAGAAAAATGGGTCCTAGGCCTACCAGACACCCTGTTTTTAAAATGAATATGTGTGGTGTTGCAGGAAATGTATGCCATTTATCATAATTTTTTGCCATTTCATCCACTCCGTAACTAATATTTTCACTTTAAAATAAAGAAATCTTAAGGACTGCTTCTTTATTTTAAAATACTCATACTCATCCCTGACAGCATGCTGCTGATTTTCAGTGTACTAAAGCTGTGCACTGGTTGAATAATTTTGAGACTACAGAAGTCACTATACGTGGTATTTTGTATTACGCTTGTAGTAACCAATTTTATTTTTAGTTATTTGCTATTTATGTTTTATTTTCTTGCTTAGTAAATTAATAAAATTTGTTTTATGGCCAGAGTTGCCTGTGAAAATGCACTTTGTAAATTTGCAGTTACTGACTGTAGTTCATCTGGCCACCATAGGGTTATCACCTTGGGTGATGGACCATTCTTAGCACAGCAGTGACACCAACAGTGGGGTTTGTTGCACCGACATCAGTAGCACGCCAGTGTTAAAAAAATCAAATAACAAAAGTTGCTCTAAATAGCAATAATATTGCAAACAAACTGAAGTTTGTGATTTAAAATGTGCCTAAAAACATCAAAAATGTCATATTCTACATGGCAAGTTTTGTATTGTTGTTTTATTAATATTTAAAAGTTAAAAACTCTTTATACATATAACTTTAACTGAACAAATGTAGATTTATCTTTGCTGTAAAAGGATATGCTGTAAAATTGTTAAAGTATCTTAAAACTACACTTCCCAGCATTCACAGTTAACAGTGCAGGCAGGACATTCCAGTTGTATCCCTTATTTCATAGCCAAGTAGAAGATCAATTTACATCTTGTGGTATCACTTCTTCCTCAGGTCTTCAGTAGGTCACATACTGTATGTATGTAGTAATTTACCAAGCATCACTTTTTAATTGGGCACTTCTCTCACTAGACTGTTTTCAGACTGGTTAGGATGCAAAAATAGACTAAATGTTAGGCTTAAATCATACCTGTCAAGTTTTGGACTTAAAAATAAGGGATTTTTTCCGCCGCCCCAACAGCCCAAACGAGGGGAAAAATATATATATATATTTTTTTTATATATATATTTTTTTATTTAATAGATTTAAAATTGAAATTGAAGGGTGCACAAATTTACAAAAAGGACATGGATCAGATATATTCCATAAGTAAATAATAGTCCTAAGGGGCCTACACAATTAATAATCTTTCATTAATACTTCTTTCTATCGTTCAGTCCACTCCTGATCAGTTCAGTTAATTTCAGCCCTCTCCACATTTTCTCTCTCTCCAGCTCAACCATCTCTTCTACCCCTTCTAAATAATACAATACATTACATTATAATACATTACCACAATACTTGAGGTTTAAACAAATTCTAACAAACCCTAAAACTAGCCCTGAACTAATAGAGTTTGGAAATGATAGTTATTGGCTGATCAGGCACATCAGGGCAGGGCATTATATATATATGTAGATTTTTCTCAAACCCTGAATATCTATCTAGCTAATTCTAAAGTTAAGCTGAGTCACAAGCTGTATTTTATTAAACACACAGTGGGTTTAATTTATGTTTTGATTCAGTCTTTTTAACCAGCTATCAGAAACAATCTCATCACAGTTTACATGGTTAATTACCTTTCTTTTAGAAAAATCTCCGTATATCCAGATTAGTTTTAACGACAGCTGCTCCGACTAGCTGCCTGATCTCACAGCGAGGGGAGGGGCGGGGCTTCCCGCACACTAAACTGCGCTCCGCAAAACCAGCTAGCTGATTGGCTGTTTCTCCTGAAAGGCGGGACTTTCTCCTTGAACCGGCACCACGATTGGTTAAGAGACACACAGCGGTCAGTGCATTGTCGCCTGTGGCCTATATATTTTTTTATTTAGTATAATACGGGAAATTTACGGGAAAATACTAATACGGGAGGACGGCGGGAAAGAGGAGTAAAATACGGTAGTTTCCCGGCCAAAACGGGAGACTTGACAGGTATGGCTTAAATAAACATTGGCTTACGCTCGTTTTGCTTGTAAATTGACCTGTATTTAGATCATGTTTCATATCAGTCCATCTTTCAGTCTTTGGTATGGTTTAAAAGCTTTTTCCGCTGTGTTCTCTGGATATTATGAATGCACCATCAAGCATTTGTAGGCCGGTGCCGGTGTCTGAGAAAGTGCTTCACAGCAGCTTCTAAAATTAGCCCCCTCCCTGCACCCAGTAGAAATCAGAGTAAAGCGAAGACACCACCAAATATAGTGCAGCCCACCTAATCCTGATCCTATTACACGCACTCTCTACTGTAAACACATACACACACTCATACTGTATATCCCAGCACACAGCTATATGTATTACTATATTAGTGAGTTGTTGACTGCAGTAACAGTGTAGCAAGATAAGTGTAATGAAACAAGTACATGGACAAATCCATAATCTGAAAAAACATGCTCAGTAATTCTGAAAGCTGAAGCATTGTGATCATTCTTTGAAAGACTATCAAATGACCACAAGATGGAGGCATATTGTAAAAACACAGAGAGTCCTCTGCTGACCTAAAAGTCAATGGCCATGCTTTGCAGAAGCATCTGTGAAAAATTCAAGTCACAAAATGTACAAAAAACATGTCAAGGCCAACAACTGGAAAACATAAAGGAGGAATATTGCTTGTCCCGTTTTGCTCTTAATGGCTCATTAAGAAAGTAAAGCTGCATGAATTTCTAGTGACATGCAGACAATTAATAGATTCTTTGATTTCTGTCACATAGACGCTTGGGATTTTCTCAAAACATTTTAACAGATGAATTAAAAATGAATTAAAATTAAATTGATTAATGTAATTACTGTAGAAAGCTTGGACAGCCCAGTGTCCCTGAAAATTAAGCCAACACAGGTCTAGAGCCAATTTTAGCATCTCATTTTTGTCATTTTTGTCTGCCATGTTATAAGAAGGGTATCACTTAAGAATTAAGTGCTTTACAGCCTTGGCTGGCACAGGTGTTTGCATTACATGGAGTTGTCAAGCTGCCAAACCCCTATATGAGTATTCATACTTTTATTGATTATCTGGTGATGTGCCACATAAACTGCATTTTTACCAACGTTTCCAAAATTTCTGTCCTAGATGCTTGGTCTGGATAGGCAAATGAGTAGGCAAGTCTGACTCTACTGTGCAGACTCACATTTGACATCATGCTGGACAATTTTGGGCATGACATGTCCAGGACATATTTCTGAGCTGTTAGTGTCGCTTGTATCATTAATGACCAACTGTTGCTAAAGATGCTACACTTCCAGTCTATGGCAGCACAGGTTATGTGTCCAATAACATGCCGGGCAAAATGTCTTTGTGTTTTAGAGGCATGACTTGCATCTCTCCCCAAGATGTACATTACTCAAAAGTAGCCACTGACAGCTTTTGGTTAGGCAGCAGGGGAGGAAGCATTTTTTATGCCTTATTATTGCATCACTCCGCATCTGATTAGACTATCATCGTTTACATATTTGCGTAAATATAACTGCGTGCTGAATTTAGCAGCAATCAGGTGTCTCTTGTTGAGCCAGAACATGGTCTACAAAACCACTTATTTTGGTTCAAAATCATAACAACAATAGATAAGATGCAACTTCTAATACACAGCAAAATGCATATGCCTGAACAAGTTTGTTATTTAAAGTATTAGTGACAAAAGAGTGCTTTGATCATAGGAGAATCTCTGTGCTGTAATTAGAATAGATTGATCTATATGTTTACAGAGATTTGTGTATGTGCATTTTTGTTCAGTCTGTGTTTGTCTATCATGTAGCACAGATTGGGAACTTGTGTGTCTGTGTTTGATTGTACGTGTGTGTGTGTGTGTGTGTGTGTTTGTCCAGACCTGACCTGATGACCCAACACAATAGTGAGTGCAGAGTAAGCAGAGCGGCCTTACTGGCCACAGTCCTCTCTGCTAGTGTGTGTGGAACATGCTAGCGGTCCGGCATAATAGCCCCCCTTCGCGGGGACTGGCGGCCAGCAGCGCCCTCTCCTCTTTCTCCCGCTCCTTTTCTTTGTGGTTCTTTTCGTGCCTCTCCTCCACAGTATGGGCTCGGGGAGCAGGCTGAAGTTTGCAGTTTGTGAGGTGCTGCAGTTCGCTGCCTTCTGTGTCCCACTCTTCATCGTGATGCAACGCTTCGCCCTTATCTTGGCACGAGTGAAGAGCCTGGCAAAGCCCTCTGGAGATTCCACCACGGCCTACTGGTTGATTGTGGCCTTGTCCGTGGCCTATGTGACAACTGTGGCAATGCTGGTGTGGCTGCCAATGAAGTACATGGTTTTTATAAAGAAGAAAGCCTTGGTGGGGAGGAAGAAGTGGTGAGACAGAAAGGAAGGGGTAGTGCTGTTCTTTCTTTGCTTCTTGCGCAGTATATGTGTGTATATGTTTACTGAATGTTATTCCATGTGTTGTGGAATTAGTTTAATGTGTAATTAATTTGGATACTAAATAAATTATGAAAGTGAACAGTATATTATTTACCCTATGGCCTTGATGAATTCAGTATGAAATTAGGGCTGTCCCAATCTGGTTGTCTCTTAATGCTGAATATCAGCAAATACTGATCGGATTTGATTTTTGTATTTGTATAAATAATACAGCCATATACATTAGATGAGATAAGATGTGCTTTAAATTAAACTCAGTTCATATTTAGGAACAGATTACATAATGAGACATTCTACAGTGACTTTTTTGGAAATAACCACATAAAAACACCATGGAACCCAGCTAAGAACCTGTAACTTTCTGTGCAGAACAACACTATGGAGCTCAGAGTGTAAACATAACCAAAAAGTGTGCCTTATCCATGGGAAAACATGTTTCCTTTTGGTTTCTTACTTTTGCTGCTGTACATTTGGTGTTGGTTAAATAGGGTCTGTTTTGTGGCATTAGATCTGTTGTGTTGCTGTGCTAATAGCATATCACTGTGCTAATCACTGTATGGGCTGGAGGTTGCACTGTCAAGAGGGGTGTCTTGTTAAAAGTCTTTTCTTAATGAGACGTGTTGGGCTTACACATTTTACAAACTTAAGATTTTGAGTCAAAAATGTAAAAACATTGACTGACTGAACACACCCTAGTCTGCACATCCAGTGAAGAGTATAAAACTGGCTAAAAAAGAGTGCAGCTGATTGCCCGCTCAGTAGTCTGTAGTTCCACATAGAGGATCAACTAGAGATTTCAGCTTACTTTGACCAAGGAGCCCCTATGTTTAGCTCCACACAGCAATGTAATATATTGTCCAATCACATATTTGTATCACATTTATTTGTAATAAATATCTGACCAATATTTTCATTTTTGATTTAAACTAAAACTACACTAGTAGTAAAAAATTCAGAGCAACAGTTTGTGCACCCTGTTCAACTTTGTTTGCCACATGGTTTGGAGGCTGCAAATTTGTATGGTCAACTTTATTTAGCACAAGTTTCAGCCTACTTGCCTTTTTGATTCATTCTTCTTTCTATTTAGGAGACCTGTTGCTCTGGCCTATGTGCTGCTTTCCACACTGCCCTCTTTTGCATTCCTAATTGCAAGCTCCGAGGTAAGCTTCACCTGATCATTTTGGACTTGTCATGGAGTTGTCGTCCTATGTTGTGGACTTTCACTGATCAATATAAAGGCATTACAGCCACAATTGGCATTATCTAGTTTACAAAAATAAGACAAAACTGTAATTGGATTTGCATGCATTTAATAATTTGATGAGTACACCAAGCTCCTTACTCTGTGTTTCCTCTATGAGCTAATTACTCTATATTGCTGCCAATTAGCAATGCTAGACTGTATACAAAGGGTAGTTTAGTTTAGAAGAGTCTTTCATGTTGTGGCCGAGAAATGCGGCCCAGCATCTCAGCTGCAGCAAAAGTTGTTCATTAAATATTGTAATATATAGATATTTATAGGTATTAAAGACCATTTAGAGCCATTTAGCAAGTGGCAGGAGTCTTTTCTGGTTTCACCCCTATTCTATGGCTCAGATTAACTAAACAAAAACACACAAACATGCAAAGGAAGAGGGGTGGTTCAAAGTTAGTCCTGCACTCTCTCTGCCTTCTTTACCAGTAAAATCAGAATGCTTAGTCAGACTGACCTCTGGCATGACTTCCTACACATGTACTACCCTCAAACTCTGGCGCAATATCTGGGATGTGCATGCAAGGAATGTGTGCTAGGAAAGGAGGATGCTGACAGCTGAGTTTTGGAAATCTTTGAAGAAAACCCCTCTGTGGTTAAAGGCTTCATCGCACTTCCTCTTTATTTCCAGAAATTGCTCTGTTTAAACTATAAACTGAAATTAAAAATTAACATTATACTATAAATGGCATAAGTTTCAAAAACATATTATATGTGCAACATAATAACAAAATACATAATGACATACATATTTCTGAGGTACCCTGATGTTAAATTAATACCGTGTTAGATCAGTCTCAACACTCACATTGTTAATATGAGTATATGACACTAGCAGTGTTGATTTAACACTGGTAAATGTATTGTGTAGAATTAACGTAATGCTAAAATGTAGCAAAGGTTTATATCTTTAAAATGTAAATAAATTACCATATTTTTGGCACTATAAGATGCACTTAAAAACCCTTTAATTTTCCCAAAAATAACCAGTTCGCTTTATAATCCGGTGCACCTTTGGTATGAATTTTACCAGTCAGCTTGTAAGGAGCAGTAAAGCCACTATGGGAAGTGCAGCGTTATAAAATAGTTTCAGTTTAGTTTTCCCGCAGTATTAGTATTAGCATTAGCTAATAACCGTGCTAAGCACTAGCTTTTTGGTCATCCAGAGGTAAGTGTTATCAGCCTTTAGCCTGCTGCTAACCCCAGCTAGGACTGCTGGAGCATCATTAGCTGCTAACCACAGTGCTAGCTCTTTTGCTATTCAGAGGTGAGTATATTGGACTGTAGCCTGCGTGTTTACTGTGTTAAAACAAGATACATGGTACGAATTGCAAGCTTATATCACCCTGGCTTACAGGAACACTCAGGGTTCCTGAGGGTAGCTCTGGCATTTGGCATTAGCCGCTGACCGTTAGCAGTTACTTGTCTGACTCGTCTGAAATGTTTTTTTTTTAAGAATTTCAATTTAGTTTACTAAATTTAGCTTAGCTTAAAAGACCTGGGAAACTACTACTAGTTACTAGCGTCGCCTTATAGTCCGGTGTGCCTTATGTATAAAAAATAGACCAGAAAAACAGATGTTTTATAAATATAAATAAATTAGAAAATTACAAAAACAAAAAAAATATTAAACTTAATCTGTTCTTTAAGTTCTTTAAACATTATATGTCTAACCCTGATAAATGAAAAACCCTTCACTGAACTCTCTGCAGGCCATCTGCATTTTCTCGCCTTTTGTCATGTGATGTAAATGGGGCAAAATAGTATTTTTTGTTGTTTATTTGTTGTTCTATTTTCTGTAGCTAAATGATTTTCAGTGCTGCTGTTCTGTCTTCCCATGTTACCCACCCAGATAAATCACTAATGTGGAACTCTGTATTGGTGAACTTTGCTACCCACAGACAAATACCTCCACCGTCAGCAAAGGACTAAACTGACACATTTGACAGTAAAAGCTAATTGACCACAGGAAATGGTATAGTAGCCTTACTTTCCTGTTCTCTGTGTGATGACACTCTAGGCTTTGACTTTCCCGGAGATGAATTCCCAACCCCCAGTGGTACCTCAAGGACAGGATTCTGTGCCAGTTTTCCGTGTTTGTTAACTTAGTGGAGCTGTAGTGAGCTAAAAGTGCACATGTGACATAAATCTGTCTTTGTCTGTATTGTTGTCTTGCTCTCTTATTCTCTTTTTTTACTCCCTCTCTCATTCTCCCTCTTTTGCAGGTGCAAATTAGAAACGATATACGATTGGATACATTTACAGAGTTACCGGTGTCTTTGGTGCTCTTCTCACTTATCTGCATTGATATTGTGGAAAGGATCCGCCACTGCAGACTCACAGGCCAGGGTAAAAGCACAGTACACACACTTTAATGAATAAAATAATTTTCTAATTCTAGTTTTTTTGGGAGGTTTTCTGGTACCAACAAAGTACTTGTATTAAATTGTGACTATTAGAGCTAGGGCCACAAAATACAGAGCATCACTTATCGCTGTCAAACATCAAATGTCCATACTGATCAGAAAAAAAAAAATCTTCACTGTGTCCTGTTATAAATTGCTTAATACCTTCAATTCTTCACACTCATCCAAAAAGATTTTGAGTTTTGCAATTAGAGCAGCAGTGACAGGAGTCAGCAGGATATGCTTTAGAATCCTTACTTTAGATTCAGGATGTGTTTACTCAGCAGATTCATTTTGTGTTTTGTAGTGATGGATGACAGCTAGGTTACATGAAAGTATTCTTGAAAGACATTTGCAGATATATCTAACGTTATTTTAAATTCAGCATACATGAGAACAGAACTGAAATGAGCATTTCCATAGACCTGTTCAGAGAGATGACAGTTATTGACAAATACAGTGATATGAAAACGTTTGGGCACCTCTGATAATTGTCTGGATTTTCCTTTATAAATCATTGTTTTTTCTGACCAGCAATTTTAGTTAAATATGTTATATAACAGATGAACACAGTGATTTAAAAAGTAAAAGTTTACAGGAATGTACAGAGAGTGTGTAAAATAAGACAGGTTAAAGACCTTTAGCACAAATTATTGGAAAAAAAAATTGTTTGGTAAGCTCATTGACCCTTGACCAGTGTACACAGGCGAATCCAATTATAAGAAAGGGTTAAGGAGCCAATTGTAAGTTTTTCTTCTCTTTGCATCTTCTCTGAATAGTGGCAACATGGGAGCCTCAAAACAAGAACTCTCAAATGACCTGAAAACAAACTTGTTCAACGTCATGGTTTAGGAGAAAGGATACAAAAAGCTCAGAAATTTCAGCTGTCAGTTTCCACTGTGAGGAACATAATGAGAAAATGGAAGACTGCGGGCACAGTTCTAGTTAATGCCTGAAGTGAGAGGCTAAGAAAAATCTCATATAAGCAGAGGAGAAGGATGGTGAGAACAGTCATAGTCAACCCATAGACCAGCTCCAGCAGATGGTGTCAGATGGCGTTTAGAGGCTGTTATTTCTGCAAAAGAAGGATCTACTAAATATTGACGTAATGTTTCTGTTGGGGGCCCAAATTTATGCACCTGCCTAATTTTGTTTAAATAATTATTGCACAATTTCTGTAAATCCTATAAACTTCATTTCACTTCTCAAATATCACTGTGTTCATCTGCTATATGATATATTTACATGAAATTGCTGATCCGAACAACAAATGATTTATAAAAGAAAATCATGAAAATTATCAGGGGTGCTCAAACTTTTTCATACCACTGTAGTTGTGTGTTAAGTATGCTCTGATTTGCTGGTTATTGGCTACTGCAGCATTTAGATGTTCTATCAAAATGGTTAACTAAGACATGTTAACACTTCTGTTTTGCTTTGTGGTCTTTTTTTGTTTAGCTAATGAACTGGCCCGGGATGCAGATATCCCAACCCTTAATCAAGTAGAAACAGTGACCCCAATAGTGACCACAGCCACTGGGCCATCTCCTGCAGCAACAAATGCAAGTACAGGCACACAGAATGGAGCAGGAGCTGCTAACGGGGCTATTCCTAGGTTGCCTGGAAGTGCAGCAGTTGCGGGGATAGCAGACAACGGGATCGTTCCAGGGTTGCCAGCCGGTGCAGCAATTGCAGGTGGCACAGCAGTCCCAGGAATACCCAGCAATGGAGCAGTATCATTACTGCCAGGCAACGGCCGGGGGCAACCATACACTATTGCGGGGATTTGTCCACGCACTGGCCTGCCCACAAGAAGCTTTGCGTATGCCCCTCCATACACCGGACCACTGCGCTTTCTGCTAGCAAGCGATGCCCGCGCTGACGTGTTTGCAGACAGCTTCATGTTCTGGTTGGACACGGCAGAAATGGTGCGAGTCGCAAGTCACACCCCAGTCTACTTCTCGGGCTGGGCTTTACCAGTCTACCTCTTCAGCTTCCTTTCTACGCTGCGATTGGTTCCTATGCCTCACAGTTCCCTCCTCTCCCCTCTGGGTGTGGCCTTGCAGGACCTTCCCTTCCTCTTCCTAAGGGTGGCGCTTATAGCCATTTTTGGATTTGTCACACCGGTCCTCTTCGTGATGAAGAACTTATTGGTGTGCTTGGCCTACATTTACTTTAACTTCATGACCAAGCTGAAAATCTTTAACACAGAGAGAATGTTTTGACAAAACTCTGATCTGCAATAAGGACACTATTGAGAAGACTGATGAGGAATGGAGCAGGTTTCCAAATCATTACGTTTAAAGATGAGACTCAATAAGGGCAAGCATGAATGAATGAAATTAACCAGGGAAAGTTTTCATCAATACTCTATTTACGACATTCTAGAAGGAAATGGTGCCAAAAAGACTTCAGTATTGTTATTTGTGTATTCAAACAATCTATTGCAATGCAACTGAAGAGATGTGGAACCTGGACTGCTGCACTTTGACCAGTGTTTGATGTAGCAAGGAATGTTTAAGTGATTTCTTGTTTTTTATAAGTTATTTTATACCTAGCTTTAATGTTTTTACATGCTCTATTTCATGCACACACACATCTCTTAACCTTAACCCTCCTGTTGTGTTCATTTCAATCGAATTAATCTTGTGTTCCCGGTCAAAAATGACCAAGACCTTGTGGTTGAGCATAGATCCACAATAATGCATATATTATCACCTAATGCTGTGGATGATCTTTTATCAACTTATGTTCATGTGAACATTACATGTTTTTAATCTCTTTTTCAATTTATGGCATAAAGGCCTTATTGACCTGAGCTAATACAACTCATTTTTGAGTTACAAGAGCAGATATCTTTTTATTTTGACTAACAAATACATATTGTACTATTTATTATGGACTACTTTGTGTCAAAGTTTTACAAGAATATTTTTTAGAAAACAGTATTTTTTTTGTAGTGGCACAAAATAATATATTTTGTGCAGGTGGTCAAAATTGGCCTGTATGATTTTATTGGTAAGTAAAAAAAACATAGGACCAAAATTATCAACGTAATCAACTAGAAAAGGTTAAGTGGTTCCCACATCCAGAAAGTGGTGGTTGCTAGATAGTTACTAGGTGTATCAGGTGGTTACATAGCTGTTGATTAGAAGTTGCTGTGGTAACTCATAGGGCTGTCTGATATTGGGGAAAAAAATTACATTTACATTGGAATAAATATTCTTTATGCAATATATTGTATATTGGCCTGTTGGGCTTCAGCCTAACATGGTCCCACCGTCACATGGACAGTAAAAAAATAAAGTAAAAAATAACAACTTTATGGCTGTAAAAAATACACATAAACATAACAGTAATGAAAAAAAAAAATCAGTTTGGTATGGCTGCCAGAAAGCTTTGTGGTGGTTCTTAATTATTTGATTGTGGGAAACATCTGGAGGTGTGGTATTGAAAATGCAGCCTGAAATTGGGCAGAAATACTCTTCTGCCTCTAGCAGATAAGTCACAAAAAAATGACAGCCGTTTTTTTTAAATACAGAAGTTTAAAATAATATATTGAACATGATGCGTTAATAATAAAATAATATATTTTGGAGCCGTAGTACCTGGGGTTGCCACGGTATGACATTTTAAAGCAGTTTATTAATGGAGGTATATGTAAAATGGCTCCTTTTTGAAAACAATTAGGAAAACCATGCAAGATGAAGCTCTTTTGAACCATTTTATTTCCAGCTAATGATTATTTCTAATTAATCAATTGATTGTTTGCTTTTAAACTCTGAAATAGTAACAAATTGTTTGGATTCTCTTTGTGGATGTTTTTTTTTATTCTTTCATAATTTAGGCAAATGTAAACGGTATAATAACCATTCATTTTAATAACAGTATAGCGCTGCAACCCTACAAGGATCCCATGTGCTTGGTTAAGTATGCCCAATTTTGTGCACTCCATTTATAATTATAGGGAGAACATCTATAATAATTCCATATCTGACAATCACACTTGACCATAAGAAACTGCAGGAGACTTTCATAAGTTAATTATATTTCATATTAAGTATACATTTTATTATAGCCAATGTGACCTAATTGTGACTTAATTTCTTGTGGTCAGTCATTTTTGACAAGGAACACTAAGAGTTTACAAATGGTATGCACTAGTCATGGAAGCTCATGATAATCAGAATAAATGAACTATATATTCAGAGAAAAAAAAAAGAAATGAACATAATTAGAGGATTGACAACCCCCCTCTAAATCCCTTTATCTTTCAACTGTGCATAATTACTTGTGTCTAATTTTTACAAATTTAAAAACACAATAGTGTGATTTATTTTTTTACTTCTCTCCTACGAATTGGTTTCATTTGGTTGTGGTTCAACCTACACAGTTAGAATGTATTTTTCTCTCTGTGAAAGAAGAAATAAAAAATGGGAAACTAAAAGAGTGTTGTTTTCCTGAATAGTTGAATAGTTGTGAATAGGTTTTTTCATTCCTGCTCTCCATATTTGGTTATGTTCCCCTTTCTTATAGCTTCCTCTTTAAGCAGTCTTTGGTTGTGCTCATCCTTCTAAGAACTAAGAAGAGTGATTCACCAATACACTCATCATCCAAAAAAAATAGCTACACCCAGAAAAAATTCTGCAGATCAATGGTTTGTTGTCATGTGTCCCATGTTCTAGAGATCTTGTGTCTTGGTGTGGGGTTAAATTTTGTACAATGCCAGATTATTGACCTTCATTACAGGCACTTTTCAACATTACTTTAATGAAGTTTTGTTTATATAATCGTTGCTTACTTTCTGTAAATCCTATAAACTTTTTTCACTTCTTAAATATCACTGTGTTCACTTGCTACATGATATATATTTAACTGGAATTGTCAGGAGTGCCCAAAGTTTTTCATACCACTGTATTCAGCTACACACAGAATTAGTGTGTATCTTGTGTAATGCAACATGCCAAACATCAGCCTAAACTGATGGTATTTTATATTTTGTCAGTGTATCTACAACATCAGCTCTGTGAATGTTATCCACTTTAAATACATCTCAAAAGTATTAACTGATAAACTTTTTTAAAAAAATAATTGGTTGAAATTTTCATGTCATGCAGACCTCATCGTTTCTTACTCTGTGTAGGAAACAGGATTTCCCTGCTTTGTGCTCCAGAGCTTGGAACACATTTCCTTCTTGCTGAGCTGCAGGTCCTCAAGGGTTACTATTGCCTTTCTCTTTCACTTCATCAGCATTTTTTTACTTTCCTCTTACTCTCTCACTCACTCACTGTCTCTCACCTTCAAAGAGAGATCATCATTGCTGTTTGTCACCACTGTTTGTCCTCTGTTCTTTTTGTAGCACTTAGCCTAAACTAAACACTGATGCTTTTCAACACTGATTTGTTTTACAAAAACTGTTCTTTTTGTAGCACTTAGCCTAAACTAAACACTGATGCTTTACAACACTGATTTTTTTATATATGCATTTATATTTACAAATATTAAAAATAAAGTTTTAAATCATTTGTACTACACAAAAAAGATTAGACATGTCCAGAATAATGAAACTGTTATCTAATGTTGTAACTTTTCAAACAGAAGAATAATTAGAATTGAATAGCTTCTTGTTTTTTTTTAAAAAAAGTGAAATCCCTGTCTGAGTTGCATTTGCCTGCAGTTTTCTTTTTTTTTTGTTTCTTTCACTTCCTAAAAGATGTGGGATCAACAGAAATGAGCCAAAAATACTATTATACAGAACCTTCTGCTTCAGTAAGAATCTGTGGGAATGCTTAAGAGTTAAGGGAAGAGTTAAGTGAACATTATAACAAACAAGAATGGACTAAAATAGTTTGACCTGTTAAAAAAATAGTACAATAATTTACACATTTGAATCATAAAAATGTAACTTGCAGCATGATTCTTCAAAAACAAATGACTTAGGTAGCAGTAACTAAATGTCCTATATTGTCATTTTGCACTGCTGGTCCAGCAGGTAGACATATGAAGAAAAAATATATAACTGTTGTACAATACTGAAATAAATAATGAATAGATGTACAGGGGTTAGACAATGAAACTGAAACTCCTGGTTTTAGACCACAATAATTTATTGTCCTGACGGACAGTTCTGGTGTAAACAGGAGAGTTGAGGTGCACATTGAATTCTGCGTGATTTGGGCAGCCGTGTTTTTTTGTCTTTTGGATACAATCCATGTTAGCATCCGAACGTCCCTTTCAGACAGCTTCCTTTTGCCTCCACAGTTAATCCTGTTGGATGTGGTTCGTCCTTCTTGGTGGTATGCTGACATTACCCTGGATACCGTGGCTCTTGATACATCACAAAGACTTGCTGTCTTGGTCACAGATGCACCAGCAAGACATGCACAAACAATTTGTCCTCTTTTGAACTCTGGTACGCCACCAGTTGTTTGCATTGCAATATTTTGAGCAAAACTGTGCTCTTACCCTGCTAATTGATCCTTCACACTCTGCTCTTACTGGTGCAATGTGCAATTAATAAACATTGGCCACGAGGCTGCTCAAATTTAACCATGGAACCTCCCACACTAAAATGACAGGTGTTTCAGTTTCATTGCCCAGCCTATGTATTTATGCCTTGTAAAATACTTGTAAACACACATATGACTAAATAAATAAACAAAAATATCAATATTAATGCTACAACCTTTAAAAAAACACATTAAACTGCTGTAGCAGTGACCATCACCAACTGTCTGCAGGAATTCATTGATTGCATTCATTGCAGCATTGATTGATTAATTCTAAAGTGCCCAATCAGACTACAAGCTACAGACAAGTGATGTTAATATAATATAATATAATATAATATAATAAAGCATCCACGACAGAAATAAAAACGATTGATCATGCCATTTTTTTACCTTTTTCTGGTGTTTAAGGTGCTGAACTGCAATTAGAATCCATTTAAAGAGCTACTTTCACAATAATGTCTGGGTCGGGTTACTTGTTCATTTGTGTGCGAGTACTTTAGTTACGCAAAACACTTTTTAATTAACGATTAATCTTAAAAACGAGTTAACGAAGGAGTGTTACGGATGTTTTTGGAAACGCACCCCAGATTTCTACTTTGCAACCAGTCAATAATCTCACATGTGTCATAACATTCAAACTTTTCATAAACATGGATTCACTTTGCCAACAGATATAAATAGTTCTTTAAACATTTTTAGGGTATATAAAGAAACAGCTATAAATAGCTATTCAGCTATAAGTGAAGTATTACAATAATTGGAAAATTATCCAGGCCTGTCATTGAACTATTTTTGTTTGGATGATATTGTTTTCCAAAATTAATTGTAATAGACAATATTATTATCAAGACAGTTTAATGCCACTAAAATAATGAGAGTATAACAACAAAATGATACAATTACACATTTTTAAAGAATAGTGAACTTTTAATTAGACACTGGAGTTGGAATATAATTATTTGTCCCAAACAGATAAAATATACATAAAATAAAACTACTGTTTTTAAAGCAAGACAACATCTCATTTATTTTAATAGGCTCTCCTTGCTAAGAAAAACACAATAATCAGACACCAATTCATTCATTCATTCATTCATTCAGGTATTTCTTCATTCATTTGTTTAAACATTCATTCATTTACTCAGCCAATGATAAATGAAGTGTCAAACAGTTTTCAAAAGGTAACAAATCTGTTTTTAAAGTGTGTAACAAGTAAAATATACTTAGGATAAAAACTTTGCAGAATTTTTTTTTTAGTTCAGTGGGGAAACACATAAAATGGAACATTGTTCCTGTATTTAACGCCCACCCACAAAAAGAACACACTCTGCACACTCTACAACTTTAAACCAGTGAGAGGTAGGTGTGTGTTAGTGCCACACTGTTTGGGCCTGAGCAGAAGCCAATAACAGATAAAGACACACTTCCTCCCTGGATTATTCCTCTCGGAGTCTGAGCTGAAGAGCCAATATGAAGAAGCTCAGCTTTCCTTTGCTTGTGCTGCTGTGCCTCAGCGTGGCTTTGGACTACACCGTTCAGCTAGGTATGTACAGCTGTAGCTGGGTTTCTGTTAATATGTTTAAAAAGCATAGTAATGTATATTTGAAATCATGCTTTTTAAACATGACTTAAACTTTTCCAGAGCTTTTAAGTTAACACTATCACAGTACATAGAGCATCCTGGCAGTAATGTTAATATGACTGTAGTTTTGAGTCAGTTTCAAAATATAACGTGTCTTTTGTGTCCGCACTAGTTAAATGCGTATTTAAAATTTCATACAAACTCTGTGTAAGAATGCATTTCTCAAAACTCAAGATGGAAACATTATTAAAAATAGTAGAATAAAAGAATGTTTATCTTCACATTTAAGTACCTTTCTTTTTTTACAAGTCTTCTGGTCATCATACTGTTTCATTTTCAAGAAGATACTTTCTGCATGTTCAGCAATGAATAATATTATTTTTACGTATTATTCTTTATATTGCCTCCATACTAAGCTGAGGTAAAACTTAAGCTAACCACTCTGTTTTGATCAAGGTCATTAATTGTAGAATAATTGTAAAAAATCAAAATGTATCTTTGACACAGAACAAGATCACAATAAACAATAAAAAATGTCTGCAACTTATGGTCGATCACATTTCCATCAAAGTACAGTTTTCGCTAAAATTGTCCACCCTGTTGCGCAGCTTGCAATATTTAGAAAATAAAACGTGTTTAGGCTTGGAAAATATGATTTTTGAGTAGTATGAAAGCTTACAAATATGATTAATAATTAAAAGAACTACAAACCTTTTACCCTTTTTAAAAATGATGAGATGCCAAATTGTGCAATAGTCTGTATAAGACCCTAACCATAGAATAGAAAAACAAACCATAGATTCCTCAGAAACGAATATTTAATGTTTATTTAAAGTTTAATGTATTAAAAAATTAATTATGTTGGGCCTTCTCTGGTGGTCCACCTACAATACAACATGAAGTGTAGTTGCCCTTTAAATCAGTATAAAACGTAAACAAACATTAAAACATGGTTGTAAGGGGCCTATTCTTTGTCTTTTTTTACCTCTTTATCCTCTTCCTACAGACAACAGTGCCTTCCTCATCTACAACGAGTCTCACAACAAGTGTGTGAAGGTGGTGAGCCCCAACATCGCTCAGGTTGCAGACTGTGACCCGTCCTCTGATGCTCAGCGGTTCCGCTGGATCTCCTCTTCTCGGATCCTGAGCGTCTCCCACAAGCTCTGCCTGGGCGCTCAGGACCTGAAAGAATGGGTGAGGGTTATGCTGCTGCCGTGTAACGAGCTCAGCCCCATGCAGACGTGGGAGTGCAAGAACGAGACCCTGTTCGGGCTTAAGACTCAGAACTTGCATTTTAACTATGGAAATCGCCACGAGCCCAACATCCTGCTGTACGCGGGGACGGGGAGCTGGAGCCGCTGGCAGGTGTACGGGACCAAGGACAATCTGTGCTCTCGAGGATACCAAGGTATAATCTCTGTCGTACTGGAAAATGGCTTCCACACCTGGCTGACCTGTTATTTATAGGCCTTTGTATTAGTTCTTGACCTAATTCATGATTCCATAAAGAACTAACAGTGACTTTTCAATAACATCCATAAAATAGCCAACAAGTTGTAGTACCTTAATTTTCAAAAGCTGTTTAAAATTTAAGTACGTGTTCTGTCGAATTGTGCTGCCTTGTCAAATCGTGCTACCTTATTAGTGTATATTTAACTGTAAGAATAGAAAAGAAGCAAGCCCCATATTAGAGCATGTTTCAAGTAGATGTACATAGATAATTTGGCAGTGTTAAATCAACACTGTTAGTGTTATATTAACACTGAGAGTGTAAAGTTTAACACTAATAAGTGTTAATTTTACACTAACAGTGTTGATTTAACACTGCCAAATTTCCTGTGTAGCTATTATATTTGGATAGCAAAAAAACACTGTATCATGGTAAGGTAATGGCAATAAAAGGTCATTACAAACTGCTTTTGTATTTTATTTATTTTTTCAAATAATAATTATTGTATTTATTATTATTAATTTCCATTTCCATTTTTGTGCAATGACAGTAAGTCCAAGTGTTTATTGCACACAAAAAAACGCAAAAACATATTTATTAAAAAAATATATATAAAAACATAAGAAAGCGCATGCGCAGTACCATAATGAAGCAGGTATCAATGGGTAGCATAACTCGACAGAACATTAAAGCATGGTGCAGGAAGACAGTGACCATTGGTGCCAGTTTGAGAAACATTATCGATATGGGGTCATTATATGGGGTTATATGGTGTTTTTATTGAAAACTTACTAAAGTTACTGCTACATCAAATGAATAGGGTGCATTTGTGGTTATCAACAGTGTTGGTTGTCTTATTCAGTTATTTGAAACTATTTTATCCTCTTCAGTAACACAGAAGATGTGAATTATCACGGCAAAGTATTAGTATTGTGGACAACGTATCATGAGATTCCCAAGGCTTATTATTCATTATTCTGTCGCTACGGTGTATGCACTTCAAATAAGTTGGCTTCTTCTGAAGAAATAAAATTGTGTAATACAAGTTTGGACCAATCAGTGGCCAAGGAGGTCCAATGAGCAGGGAAATGACTGGTATTGATGATGTTCAAGACAACCAACATGACCAAGCTGGCCAACTCAAAAGGCCAACAAAACCAAACCTGTTAACCAGCATCAACAACCTGGGTGACTACCATAACCAACAAGATCAAACTGGACCAAGCTGTTTAAATCATCTGAAACCAGCTACCAGCAGAAGCTGAGAATAGGTACCAGGCTGGTGATGCTGAATGGCTGAATGTAGACATGCCTCCAGTAATAATTTGGGATGATAGAGAAATAAATGGCATTCACTTTTATTACTTGAAGTATATTGTTGCTGTTACACAAACACCTGCAAACATCTTCAATTCGGTCAAAGTTGCATGATGAATAGACCAATAGACATTGGCCTCCATTGAAAGATACAAGGTTTGGTAACACTTAATTAACAATTAACAGTAATTACAACAATAATAAACATTCTTAATGGTTAAATAATGCCTCAATTATTTAATTAAGACATTATTAAACATTACACAAGTTAATGCTTAAGAATTAAGTAAATAATAATGAATTGAGACATAAAAACATTGTAATGATTAATTGTTGTTTAATTGATGTTTTACGGGACATCAGCAATATCAATTTTTTAAATGTTTCTGACTATTAGGATTTTCCTCAGTATTTATCTCTGTCCGTTTTATACACAATGTAAAACACAATTCTTTGGTGCTAATATATGGTATGTCTATCTTAACTACAGTGTCTTACCTTTTTGTCAACCTTTTTTCTTCCTTTTATATTTTTGCAGAGATATTTACCATCGGTGGCAATGCTTTTGGCAGCCCCTGCCAGTTTCCCTTCATGTTTGGAGATAAGTGGTATGCTGAGTGCACCCTCGAAGGTCGGTCTGACGGCCAGCCCTGGTGCGCCACAGAGACGGACTACAAAAAGAGCAAGAAATGGGGCTTCTGTCCCACACAATGTAAGACAACCCTAACTTGTTTGATAAAATAAGGGCACATTTTAGGAATTCTTGGAATGCTTTGAAACATCTGCCATTATGCTGTTTGTACTGGAATACATGTATGGGCAGTTTTGTGAGTAGAGTTTATGGGGGCCTGATGTTGGACTACACAACATTTTAAATTAAGATTTTGAATTGAATGGAATTGAAATATATTCTATGACTAGTCCTAATCCCTGTCCACTTAACTCTACCATAATGTATCATAATTTAGAATGCATTGTCCAATTATGTTAATACATGAACACATTTAAGAGACACATATGGAATTAAGTAGTAAGCAAAAAAGTTCTGGGCCTTCACAATCCCCTGATCTAAACCTGATCAACTGAGATGGGTGATTTGAGATGAGCTGGAGCAGCCACTATTGTTCAGCACCTCCAGGAACTCATTCAGGATGCTGAAAAAATATTCCAGGTGACTCTACCTCATGAAGACACTGAGATTAAAATACCAATATTGTACAAATCTGCCATCAAAGAATTTAAAGTAGCAAACATAATCTGGTTTGTTTAATACTTTCGTTTACAAAATAATTCCATATGTGTCGCTGTATAGCCTTAATGTCTTCAATATCATATTTAAAAATATAAAAAAGAACACATTGAATGAGAAAATTTGTGTACAAACTTTTTACTGGTATGGTATGTCAATAAGCAAAACAAAAGATAAATATGGAGATAAAAAGGTTTTTGCTTGACATGAGCATGACACCTCAGTAGTAGGTTGTGTTTTTGTGGAGTTTTTGATATGTGTATTATTGGTTCTGCACAGTGCTATAGGTATTATAGTTTTACATTTCGGATTGGAATGATAGGAATTTTACAAGAGGAGATTGGACATCAGAGACCACACACTAAGTGACAGCGAGGCAAAGGCAAAAGTGCTGTGGTAGTTGAAAAAGCTGATTTTTCCTGTTTTGCTCTGTCCTGTATTAGGGCCATAAAACAAGGGTCAGGCCCAAAAGCAGGTCTGGGGGCTGACCTGCTGATACACACACTTCCGGTGAAGTTGTTTCCTGTGCTCTCTACTTTCCTGTTGTATTGCAGATGTATGCAAATGGATTTTTGCTGGCTTTGTGTGATTTAGAAATACTTTGTTTTGATTTAGAAATACTTTTTTTGTTCAGTAAATGCAATCTACACTACCTGGCCAAAAAAAAGACACCACCAAAAAAAAGGTCACAAACCCTATATTTTATTGGACCACTCTTAACTTTGATTGCCACATACATTCACGATAAACTTCTGCAGTGTCCAGTGTTGCATTCAGTTTTCACCAAGATCTTGCAGCATTGATGATGGTAGAGTCTGGTCGCTGCACAAAGTCTTCTCCAGCACATCCTAAAGATTCTCAATGAGGTTAAGATCTGGACTCTGTGGTGAACAATCCATGTGTGAAAATGATGATCTCATGCTCCCTGAATCACTCTTTCACAATTCCAGCCCCATAAATCCTGACATTGTGATCTTGGAATATGAAAAATCCATGGATGGAATAACCTGGTCTATATTCAATATATTGAGGTAGTCAGCTGACCTCATTCTTTCAGCACATACTGTTGCTGAATCTAGAATCTACCTAACATCAAAGGTATTCAAATTGTGTTTCCTTCTTTTGTTGGAGTATCTGTCTATACTGTCCAGGGATGGCTACTAGATTCACTAGATTTAGGAGCATTGCTGAGTTTTAATTTGCATTGCATTCTGCATCCATCAGAGCGTTATCAGCTCATCTCATCCTCAACTCATCCTAAAAAAAAAGTGGATGTAGCATCTGGAGCACTTCATTCAGGAGAGAATACAGGTTTCTAGTCTATGCCTATGCTTATCTGCTCCAGAGAGTAAAATTCTTCCTTTGGCACAGGATGCAATTTAAAGTAGTACATTTATATGTATATATTTATTTATACTGGTGTATATATATATATGTCTGCATGTGTGTGTATGTGTGTTTAACAGCAACATCAGGTTGGGACAGTGATCCAATAACTGGTGTGGTGTACCAGAGGAACACTCAGTCAGTACTGACCTGGCATCAGGCCCGTAAGAGCTGCCAACAGCAAGGTGCCGATCTACTCAGTATTGTGGAGCTACATGAGCAAACATACATATCAGGTATAAGTGCACGCACATACACACACACACTAAATTCAGTTAGGACACAAATGCATACATTAATATAACTCTAAAATTATATTCCAACAAATTATGGAACATATTTTTAGCTTTACGGCTAAAACCTCATATCTCCAAAATGGCAAATAAAACTTTCTTTCAGTCAAAGTCAGAGTAAATGTCAGAGCAAATGTTTAGATTTTAATCCATGACATTTTGGAACATTTCTATTTGTCTAATTGTTACAAAATTTAAAGCAAAAATGGCAAAAATTAAATATCATCAAAATTCTCCACTTCCCTTTAAAGGAACAATCCGTATGTAAATGTAAGTGAGTGTGTAAAACGGCTACATGAGTCAAATTTCCTAACACTGAATAGAGGTTTCTGTTCCTCCCGCTACTCCCCAGACGTGAAGCTCATGTGGGTTGCCAGATTGACACACAGTGGCAAGCGACATTAAGTTGTATTCGGCATCTGATCAGTGAATATATACGTTTAATGTCCAAAATGCCTCTACTATGCTAGTGGTGGTGGTAAATTACTCCATGCTATGGTTAGCAACCTTACTAAAGCTCAGTGATAACCTGTTCAGCAAAAAAATAACCAGGTTCCCATAGTAGCTGTAGCATAATATTTGAATGCTGTTCTCTATATCTGGTAACCTGGGATCTGGAAATAGGGCTAGGTTGCATCTAACTCAGATAACCATGATATTCCACATAATTCAAATAAGAATATACTGGCTGAAGCTCTGCTGTCAAGAGCTGCCAGTGCTTAAACTGAGCATGTTTCCTCAATATATGATGATCCTAATAATGTTATGAGTTACTACAAAAATATAATGTTTCTTTAAACTTCAAGTTCTGTTTGTGTGCCACTGCTTTAATTTTAGAACAAGTAGTAATAGTAGTTCCTGGACTAGTAGTTGTTACATTTTAATAAAGGAAAAATAATGCTACAATCCATTTACCACAAATGTTGGATATTGGATCTGGAAATTACGCCACGCCTAAGTTGATTGCACTCCAGTTATACGTTCAGATGTTAGTTATCATTGTTAGCATTATCCCAGATTAGCACTGTTAGAGATATTCTTTGACAATGCATTATACAGTATTTTACACATCCAAACACCAGGGAATTATGTCCATGGATAGGAGTTGGACAGTATTATGTGTACAACTTATTTAATGAAACACAAATAGATAGAAATGACAGTGAATTGCTTTTACTACTGCTGATGTGCAGGGCAGCCATCTTGGATTCTGGACTCGGTTTGCAAGTAGGAAATCTGACCTATAGGAACTAGGAATTTTGACATTCAGTTTCAAACAAAACCCACCATAAGATTGCAATTTAAAGAGTGTTATAAAAATAATGATTTTGATATGCTGTTGTGTTTAATGTACATTGCTGTTTTTTGCAGGTTTGACTAATATACTTGGCTCTGCTTTGTGGATTGGACTGAATAGTCTAGACTTTGAAAGTGGCTGGCAGTGGAGCAACGGAAACCCGTTCAGATATCTGAACTGGGCTCCTGGTGAGCACACACCCACACCCACCCACCCACACACACAAACTAACATATTAGACGTCATACTATATTTCCTTATATTAGTATTTCCTTATATTTCCTTATATTTCCTTATGTGTTCCAAGGAAGTTGTTGAAATAATGTGTCCTACCATATAGGCCACCCTTCACTGGAGCCTGGCCTGAACTGTGTGGCACTGAATGCTGGGAAGGCGTCTAAATGGGAGAGCATGGCCTGCAATAAGAAACTGGGCTACATTTGCCGAAAGGGAAACTCCACATCTACCATTACGCCTTCTGGGGGTAAGCAATGCACATACATGCAATGCAAAAAAAGATCCTACATTTTACATTTCTTTATTATAATTGTAAAAAAAGAAATTGCACACCTCGCATATTTATAATCTTTCTCTCTGTCTTCTTGTGTGTGTGTGTGTGTTAGTTAATGATCAGCCCAGTTTCTGCCCCACCACATGGGTGCCGTATTCAGGCCACTGCTACTCTATCCGCCGCAATAAGATGATGTGGAGAGATGCTTTGTCAGCCTGTCATAAAGATGGAGCAGAACTTGCCAGCATTCACAACATAGAGGAGCACAGCTTTATCATCTCACAGAGTGGCTACAGTAAGAGTTTACACATATACACAAATAAGTCCTTTATAAGCCCTATCCAGACGGTATTATAGTTTCTCAGGGGGTCCTGGGGTAATTTTCTCTTTTATTGGGGTATGGGGTAATTTTCTCTGTGTTTTTATTCCTCTCCGGATGGGGCTCATGACGTCCTCTGAAAAAATAACAGGCTAAATTAGTCATTTTAGTCCTGCCCGGGTTCACATCTCTGGGTTTCGTCACCTCATGTTTAATAAAATAGCTATTTGTCCAGTGCCACGCACCGTAATTACACTTTGGGCGCATTTCCACCGAGATCCACTTAAATACAACAGCGAGTGGAAATAGAGGAGCTACTAAACACAATGTCATGTAATTAAAAAAAGCCAAATAAAAAACTTTTATAAGTTAGAAATATTTTTCACAGACGTCCCCCTGAGAAACTAATCCCGTCCAGATAGGGATTCAGACACACAAATTTCTGTGGAATTTGGAATTAAGCATATTTTCAGTGTTGATTTGAAACAAACCGTAAATCAGAAAAATAGAGTTACATTTACCTGATTTTATACACAATTCACACAATGAAGCACTGATATTGAATATTTTCTAACAGTCTAAATAGCAATGGTGCTTGTGAATGTATGTGTACACTGGGCATGGTTGTCTCGAAATGAAGTGTGTTCAGGCAGATTTCTGGCATATTGCTATCTTGGCAATGGAAAACACAGGAGCGCCACTGACTGAAAGCAACCTAGGCAGACATAAACACCTGCTTGTTATACACACATGGATATGCAGCAGTGCACAAACACATAGCACAAGCCTGTTGGCAGCTGTTTAAAGTTTTACATCAACAATACACAGAATACAAAATAAAATAACATTATTCTACACCAGCAAAAATATTGGTCACAGAGTGAACGAGCAGGTCAGATTCCTCTGCTAAGAAGAGTCGGACAAGTCCAGATAGCTGCACCGTTAAAATAGCAATCAGAAAAGGTCAGAGCATAAAGTCAGGGTTGGGAAGTGCTGGTTTGAGCTATGATCACATTGTTCAGTATTCAACATGCCCCAAGAAGTTTGACACTTATATTTTATAAGAGCACAATATACAACAATACATTTGTACTTTTGTCACAGATTTCACTGTACCAGTGATGTTTCATGCATTTATGTGTTTCTACGTGGTCCACAGCACCCACTGATGAAATATGGATAGGTCTGAATGACCAGAAGACTCAGAATTTGTTTGAGTGGTCTGACAGAACCCATGTGACCTTTGCTAAGTGGTTGGTAGGAGAACCTTCACATGCCACTAACCTCAGAGAGGACTGTGTTCTCATGAAAGGAAAGGTACAGCCATTAGTTATGGAATTGTGTATAAAATTACAGTAACTTCTTTTTTTATTTTTTTTTTAAGGTTTTATACCTTTCTTAGTTCTAGTCTTGGAAAAATATCTGTGAGTTTTTTTTCTGTTGTGTTGTAGGATGGAAAGTGGGCAGACCACATGTGTGAGAAGGAGCATGACTTCATCTGCAAGAAGAAAGCCTCTATCAAACCTGCAGGATCACATGAAGTCATCAGTCCTGGATGCCCCGCTGTAAGTCATGGGCTCTTTTCCAGAGCTGACACTAGCCATTTGGATGCCTTAAGCACAATTGAATTTATAAGTAGAGATTGTAGCTTGTTTTCAACACAGTAAACGCACAGACTACAGTCCGATATATTTACCTCTGAATGGCTAAAGAGCTAGCGCTTAGCAGCTAATGCTAATGATTCTTTAGCATCAGTGCTGGAGACACTTCACAAAAAGTCCATTATAAACGCTGTACTTTAGCGGAGTGACTTTACTGTTCCTTACAACCTGACTGGTAGGATTTATACATGAGACGCACCAAATTATAAGGCACACGGTCGATTTTTGGGAAAATTCAAGGATTTTAAGGGCACCTTATAGTGCAAAAAATACGGTAAGCTATTTATTTATTTAGTAGTGAAAAAAGTGTCAAAATGAATGAAAACATTTAAAATAATGCTCTTGGTTTTCGGCCTCAACCAAATATTTAGTTTTGTTTGATTTCAGTTTCGGCCAAAAATGTAATTTTGGTGTATGTCTAACACCCTGGTGAGATGATTGTGATATGAATATATAACTTTGGTTGGGGAAATGTGTTTTACCATTGAATGTACTTTTTTCTCTTGTATCTATTATGAAATATTCACAGCCCACAGGCAAGTAAAGATTTCATCCAGAAGACAGCTGACATAGCACTTCCTTTGACCAAAATGTTGACACAATCACTTTTCTCGTTTAGTGAGAAAATTCATAAAAGGATGTGGTGTGTCAAGAAAAAGGCCAAAACGAGCGTAGGGAATCCATTCCCTGTGGCTGTAGTCTGTACACGGTAGGGCTTACTCTGGAGTGCTGACTTGTTGTTCCAGGAACAATGAAGCTGTGAAAAACATCCATCTTCAGTCGCAGGGTCAGAGCTCATTACCGGAGGAAAATGCTGATGATGAGTGCTTTTGTATGTCACTGCAAGTGTATTCCAACATAAAAAATTGCCTTGTGGCTCCATGTTGCTGCGGGTGTTGTTAATGCTGATCACTGGGATGTGCTTTCAAAGAGTTGTGTGACTCAAAAAAATTAGGCTGATGACTGAAGAAGACTTTAAATTTCATAAAGAGTAGCTACCACTGTCAAATCTTTATTTCTCTTTATCTCTTTATTTATATAGAGTTTTTTTTTACAAGTGATGTTGTTGTATAGAAGCTTTACAAAAATGTGGCAGCAGAAAATCTGACAAAACATAGGATAAAGATCACACAACATAAAACACAGACATCCCAAGTTGCAAAAACTAATTTCAGGGAGGTACCCCCGGACCTTGGAAACCCTCATTAACTCACCTCAACATTCCTTTTTTTAAACATTTAGCCCTCCATGGGTAATGCAAAAATCACTATTACAAACTGTACAGTGGGCATAACTTTCATTGTATTTATTTTTACCAGACATGGATATACTTTATACTTTAGAGTAGTCAGAGGTGAAATGAGTTTTGATGGAAGCCATGATGCTCCTGAACGCATCCCATCCAGAAGGGTAAAAAAAAAAAAAAAAACACTGCCCGCCCACACTAAAAACTAATTGGTTGACTCACAGACTCTTTGCAGAAAACAGGGCAATCAGGACCATCTCTGTTTTGCATGTGCTTCATGAATATGCACTCGAGGGGAGCGCCTTTCTCTCCCTCTCTCTCTCTTTCACACACGCGATTGGGGAAAACAATCTGTGTCGCCTGCGTGCCCTTAGTGTTCACTTCCAGATTCAGGGAGATAACATGTATCTTTACTCTTTCATCCTTTTTTACTTTTTTTATTTCTGCCTTTCGCAAACAGAATTTCAAGAAAAATTAATATTTTCTTTATGGTCTGATATTTAATTTTTTTTTGCTGTTATTAATATGTGGTAGACTCCCGCAACTTCCGGGGGGTCTGAGATTGTCTACTGACATGACCAACTTGACCACACTTTACATGCTAGTTGTCTAGCAGGAGCAGTATGTTTAAGCTGGTTTACCAGCATGACCAGCAATACCAGGCAGGTCAACTAGCTTGACCTAGTGTAGATTTTATAGCAGGGTGTAATATCACCTTGTTCACTTCAGAAACTAAACCAGTTCTGATTTCTATGTTCCTCCAGGGTTGGATCAGGTACAGCTCTCACTGTTACAGCATTGCTGTAGAAGCCAAGAAGTTCAACGACGCAAAAACAACATGTCAGCAGAGTGCAGCTAGCCTAGTGCAGGTTTCTGGCAGGTAAGGCACTATTTCTTACACAGAAATGTAATCATATGTTTATCTGCACATCAGCACACTGTGAGGCCTTTCACTCAAACTAAAAATCATTACAAGAAGAAGGGGAGAACTCTTCTTAACATTCAATGAAATTCAATGTAAATGGTTTTAAGATTATCACAGAGTTTAAAGACACGTTGTAAAGAGCACCTGCCAGAATAAACTCAAAGACAGCGACAATATATGCTCTTGTCCTGACTGTGTGTGTGGTGATGTATTCTTTATTTAGGTACGAAAATGCTTTCCTGGTCAGCCTGATCGGTCTGAGGCCTGAGAAATATTTCTGGATTGGTCTGTCCAACACAGAGCGAGCTGACCGTTTCCAGTGGACCAACAAGGAGACTGTGGCATTTACACATTTTAATGTGGGACTGCCAGGTGTGTTTGCTAATAATTACAGATTAGGACGTTACTGTTTCATTAATATAATTATTCATGCCATGTATCTTTACTACCTTTCTTACTTACTATAGAAAAATGATGAAGTTATTATGATGTAATATTTTCACATTTTGAATCTGGTGCTAAATTAATTTGGGGAAGTTTGAAATAAGTAGATTTTTAATTCTTACTGATGCATATGCGTGAAACTTTTACATTGTACTGTGTTTAAAGGGAATGATTAAAAAAAGCACTTGCTAAAGGGCCAGTGTATAATTTAACAGTTGTTAAATGGTTGTAAATGGTTGAGGCTAAATAGTGTAAAACTCTATTATTTTGTCTTTTCCATTTAAAAAAAAAGGATTTTCTTCCTTTTTATTTTGTTTATTTCTGCCTTTCGCAAACAGATTTTTTTCTTTTTTCTTTATTTTCTGATATTTCTAAATGTAACTTAAATTATACCATTAGATTTTTTTACAAGAAAGAAAAATCAGTTAAGAATTTAGATTCAAAGGTCAGGAACTTTAACTGATAAATGTTACACTGACCCTAAAAAATCTGACTGAAAGAGTCACAAATGAGATCACTATTTTTATCCCTGTCTATGCCCTTAGATCGCCGCCAGGGTTGTGTTGCAATGCAAACTGGGACTTCAGCCGGATTGTGGGACATACAGTCGTGTGACACAAAACAAAAGTACATCTGCAAAAAAATGGCAGAAGGTGTTACTACAACCAAAGAGCCCCCTACAACCCAACCTCTCAGCTGCCCCTCTAAATGGATCAAAAAAGATTCTACCAGTTGCATTAGGGTATGATCTCACACACACAGACACACACACACACACACAGGCAGACACATGTTATATAACAAATAATATTGCATCCCATGACTGTTTTATTATATGAACATAAAGAGCATTGCATATCCATATTCTGCACTAAACGTGGATGTGATTCCTGCCAGACTCAATTCTAGCCAGATGATACCAGTCACAAACATTACCACCCACTGCTCTGTCCACTGTGGGTGGTAATGCTTTGTATGACATATTTCCGATACACACGTGAAACTGTGGATCAAGGAATGTTAAATGCCTGCACAGCTTTAAAAGCAGAATGTCCTGTTCATTTTACACCCACTATCAGGCCTCATCCAAACTCTGATACACACAAGATAACAAGATAACACCTCACAACTTATGCAGATGTAGTCTTAAATCGTAAGTTGTTCCACTAGGACAACACTTCCTTATCAAATTCCTGATTAAATAATGCTGTCCCATGACTTTTGGGTATTTCAGGTGTATAAATCTAAAAACGAAGATAAGAAGACGTGGTTTGAGGCTCGTGATTACTGCAGAGCCGTGGGAGGTGACCTGGCTAGCTTCCACTCAGAAGATGAAACCAATGCCCTACCGTAAGTTTATTTATATTATTTACACATATCCTAAGGGGCTACAAAATACAATTACTAACACGAATCCTTCTATAAAACTTTAATTAAATCCTAAATCTAATCCCGAACTTAACCTAAAACTTAGATTTAACCCGAAATCTAAACCTTGTCAGTTCATCGAGACCCAGCTGGGACCGACTGGGTCTACACATCCTGGCATGAGGCAGACCCATGGTTCCACAGCTTCCTCACATCGCAATATATATATATATATATATATCCTAGGAGCTAGTCTTTACTTCATTACAGAAGCAACAGCCCGTGGGCCCTCCGAGAGGTGGGATGGAAGATGGGCCCAACAGGACGGATTACACGGTGACGACGGCAACGGAAACGGATTTCGAGAACACCAGAACTCCAGGAAATGAGGAGAAGATCCTCCGAAAGTGTGCATGTGGATGGGAGAAAGTGACCACGTTCAGAGGCATCCGAATCCACCAGGGGAAAGCAAAGTGTGGTCAGAGTGGCCAACTGCAACCTTGCACTGCGACAGCAGGTGAGACAAGAGGGACCAAAAGCCAGGGCAAAAACCACAGAGCCAATGGACCCAACGTTGCTGGAGGCATGGGAACGACAGAAGGAGGCCCACTGGTGGAGAACGAGCTCTCACATGAGCATGATGACCCAGTCCTCACCACTTTAGACCGAGCAGTGCCAAACGCAGAGACCAAGAAGCCAGCCAGAAGAAGTAAGATCAAGTGGCCAAAGTCAAGCGAAGCAGAGGTATGGCGAGCACTAGAAGCAGACCTGATCAAGATCCTAGAGGAATCGCTGCACGGAGGGGGGGAGGCCAAGCTTAATCTGATTGGGGACATCATATATCAGACCTGCAAGGACAGGTTTGGCGAGGTTGTCCCCAGACAGAAGACCACCCTAAGAAAGAGGGGAAGAAGAGAGAAGGAAATCCTCCAATTGGTGCAAAGGCGGCGACAACTCCGCAAGAACTGGAGAAAGGCAACCCAAGCCGAAAAAGAGGGGCTCAAAGCTTTGTGGGAGGAGGTCAGGAAGAGACTAGCTGGACTTCGCAGAGCTGAACGCATTCGGAAACGTAACAGGCGAAAGGAAAAAGAGCGAGCCAGTTTTTTCAAGGATCCCTTCAAGCACGCCAGACAGCTGCTGGAGGAAAAGAAGACTGGCAAGCTTGAAACCACCAGGGAGCAGTTGGAGCAGCATGTCAGGGAACAGTACAGCGATCCGCAAAGGAGTGTCCCCCTAGGAACACCAGGATACGTACCCCAGCCTGCAGAGCCAACAGCTGAGTTTAACACCATGCCTCCCAAGCTCAGTGAGGTCAGGTATGTCGTGGAGAAGGCAAGGTCCTCTTCTGCACCAGGCCCCAATGGAGTCCCCTACAAGCTCTATAAAAACTGCCCAAAGGTGCTAGAGCTGCTATGGTACCTAATGAGAACTGCCTGGAAAAAGCAACTCGTTCCATCGGAGTGGCAAAGAGCGGTAGCAGTTTTCATTCCTAAGGAAACAAACTCTAAGGACATTAGCCAGTTCCGTAACATCGCCCTACTGAACGTGGAAGGGAAAATCTTCTTCTCAGTACTAGCCAGAAGGATGACCAGTTACCTGCTTGAGAATGACTACATCGACACCAACTGCCAAAAAGCAGGGGTGCCAGGATTCCCTGGATGCGTTGAGCATTCTACAATGATCTGGGACCAGATCCAAAAGGCAAAGAGGGAGAAGACCGACCTGCACGTCATCTGGCTTGACCTCGCCAATGCATATGGATCAGTTCCACACCAACTGATCAGTTATGCCATGGATTTCTTCCACATGCCTATCTGTGTCAAGACCTTGGTAGCAAAATACTTTAACAACCTGCAGATGTGCTTCTCCGCGCAAGACTTTACTACCGGGTGGCAACGGCTTGAAGTCGGAATTGCAATGGGATGTGCTATTTCTCCCATACTATTTGTAGCAGCATTTGAGATCATTCTCATTGGTGCAAGACAAATGGTAGGAGGGATCAAACTGCCAAACGGTCAGAGGCTTCCCCCACTAAGGAGCTACATGGATGATGTCACCACCCTCCTTCAGACAGCAGCATGTACATCAAGACTGCTGAAGAGGATGGACGAGCTGATGTCATGGGCAAGAATGAAGATCAAGCCCTCCAAGTCGCGCAGCCTGTCAATCAGGAGAGGAGTCAGGCATGACCACACCACCTTTGTTGTCGGAGGGGAGAAGATACCACTCCTTGCCGAGCAATCCATCAGAAGCCTGGGGAGGCAGTACTCAGCAGAGCTTTCTGACAGGCAGATGGGGAAAACCGTCATGAAACAGCTCTGTGACGGCCTGGCAAGGATCGACCAAAGCCAACTCCCTGGGAAGTATAAGGTTTGGTGCTACCAATTTACACTCTACCAGAGGGTAATGTGGCCCCTGAAAATGAGTGAGATCCCCTCATCAACCGTGAGTAAGATGGATGGGAAAGCCAACTCATTCATTCGAAAGTGGTTGGGGTTGCCACGATGTTTATCTGAAGTTGGCCTCTTTGGAAGAAACATGTTGCAACTACCTCTGAAGTCTCTACAGCTGGGCTACATGCAAGAGAAGGCCAGACTGGTCCTTGAGCTTGGGGAGTCCACAGACAGGTCAGTGAGGAATGCCAACATTAAGGTTCTGACTGGCCGCAAGTGGAATGCCCAGACCAAGGTTGACCAAGCTATCAGTCGCTTGCAACATCAGGAGATCGTGGGCAGAGTCCAGGTGGGAAGAGCAGGCCTGGGATGGGGAGATGCACCACGCTTCTGGTCCAAGGCCAACCGCAAGGAAAGGAAAGAGATGGTGGTGGCGGAGGTGACAAGGATGGAGGAAGACCGCTATAAGATAAAAGCTGTGTCACAGGGCCGACAAGGAAGCTGGACAACCTGGGAGGGAGTTACAAACAGGAACGTCAGTTGGTCAGATGTGTGGAAGATTCCACAGGCAAGACTCAGCTTCCTCATCCGCTCAACATATGACACACTTCCCTGCCCTCGGAACCTCCACCAGTGGTTCAGGAGTGAGGAATGTTGCACCCTCTGCAATGCTCCCAACGTAAGCCTCCAGCACATTTTGGCAGGCTGTAAGATCGCGCTTTCCCAGGGCCGCTATAGATGGCGCCATGACCAAGTCCTGAGGAAATTAGCCGAAGTGCTGGAGGAGTGCCGACAGGGAAGTAAAGCACCAGCTGCACCACCTTTGTTGCGGAAGGAGGGGTCAGGAGAAGTATCAGGCCAAAAGAAACATCAAGGCTCTTCTGCCCCGACCAGGAGTGGAAAATGAGGGTTGACCTTGACAGGAAGCTTCAGTTCCCCACGGAGATCACCAACACATCTCTCCGGCCAGATATAGTTGCGTGGTCGACCAAGGCAAGAGCGACGATCTTCATCGAGCTCACAGTGCCCATGGAGGAGGGGATTGAGGCCGCCTTTGAACGCAAGAGGGCCAAGTACTCAGAGCTGGCTGCTGAGTGCCGGGAGGCCGGCTGGAAGACCACCATCTACCCAGTGGAGGTCGGGTGCCGAGGCTTCATGGGTTTGTCAACCACGCGCCTCCTAAGGGAGGTTGGGCTCACTGGAGGAAGGCTCAGGAAGGCAACAAAGGGCCTGGCAGAGGAGGCTGAAAAAGGGAGCTTTTGGCTCTGGCTCAGGAGGAAGGATAAGGCTTGGGGGAAGAACATCTAACCCCAGTCAACAGCCGCAGGGGAAGACACCTACCAGCTGCAGGGGGTGACAGGGAGACGTCCCTGTCACTGCTCCGCCACCAGGAGACGTATCAGAATTAAAGGAGCGAAACGTTGGTGAATGGTGGTTTCTGGCTGATGACCCTGCAGCTGACTCATGGGCACCGGAGGAGGTGCGACAGGCAGTAATGCCTAGCAGGCTTAACAGCTACCTGTATAATCCTGACGAGTCCAAGTGAGTTTGTGAGTCAATTAGTTCAGCTAAATTTGGGAATAAATGTGTAAAATAATAAAAAACAACCACATTTGGTTCCATAAAGAACCATGTTCTTTATGATAAAGACATGAAACATTATTTCTTTACATTATTTGGTTTCTCCTCATGGGTAAGTGTATTTTTCTTACCAAGATCTTTCTAAACACATCTAAACTTTAGTCTTTTTTTGAAAACAAACACAACTTATCAGTTCAGGTAACTACCAGAGAGCACAAAAACCAGGACTGGATACTAGATTCAAGATCTGAGGTTAAAGACCAAGAAAATCTGAACCTGATCCAAAAGGCTTTTCTTATTGTCATTTGTATTTTAATTAAATAAATACAATGGATGTCTATTAAAAATATGTTCATGCTAAACATGTTATGTTTATTTATGTGTCATCCAGGTATGGTGGGAGTTCTGATCCTGCATGGATCGGCTTTAGCTCTCTGGATACTAATGTTGGCTTTGTGTGGTCAGATGAAACCCCAGTAAGTTTCCATTTTAATCACTCTCTAGTTACTCAGGTTAATAAATTACATTTACAGATTGTTTTCATCAGATTTGCCAGGTTAATGATTTTACTGAAGTGAATGAGGTATTTTAGAATATAATTAAACAATAATACATGCAAGGGAGTGCGGTAGTCAGAGATATTTTTATTGGTGTGGTGCCAATATCTTATATTGTAGCAGAAACCTCAAGTGTTTATTTTGATTATACCACAATTCTATCATCACCATTTATCCATTTTAAGAGGCACTATAAGGAACTAATTCAGCAGGTCTCGCTAACTCACTACTAAGTTAAGTAAAGCTAAGCTAAGTAAACAAAACTGTAATAAAAAAGACTTTCCTTTAAAATCAAACAAGTGCTGGATGTAAATCTACAAAGATTTCTCTTCTAAAAAACAGTTTATTTTGGTGAGTAAATCGCTTTCGTTTATTTACAGTATTTCTCCAGCACCAAGGCTGGAGCAATAGTGGCTTACACTAGCGGTTAGCGTTGAATGCCACCTGACAGCGATACACTGAGGACTCCTGAGTGTTTTTTACACCACTTTCATATGTGGTCCTAAATCGGATACATATCCGATCCATGGACATGAATGTGAACGGTCAAATCTGTATTCATTTTTCTTTTTTCTTTTTCGCATGAGCTACATGCTTCTCTCTCGTACCCACACTTTCACCTCCTCGACCTGAACATGTACTTCAGACCAGCTGTTCACTCTCCACTCCAGCAAAAGATGCTCCACATATGAGCTGCTAACACATCCATTTCACCTTTATAAAGCTACGAGCCATCTCTCAAATATGACGTTTTTTGTTGTTGGTGAAGAAGGCGACGTTTATATATGGTATCAATGTGCACATGAGAGGCATTTCAGGAAGAGATTCGTCACATTACACACAGATTCAGGTCACTTACATTTGTGAATGTAAACCGTCAAGAATAAATCAGATTTGAGCAATTTTGCTTGTAATGTGATTATAGCCTAAGAGCTTCACTCAGGGTGCCATTATGGTGCAATACCGGCACACCGAAACATCTCTCACGCTGCAGGGTTGGAACTAACTGTGGTATAATAAAATTGAAAATTGAAAAATAAAATATGTGATTAGAATACAGAAGAATAGTTTTTTTGTGTGTTTTTGCATATCCTAGGTATTTGTTTCTGTTTCTGATTTGTGTTCTCCAATGTTTGTGTTTTTTCCTGTTAGTCTAACTATGATAACTGGAGCTATGGGGAGCCCAATAACTACAATGATATTGAGCACTGCACGGAAGCTAGTTTCTACTATGGTCATAGGTGGAACGACAGGGCTTGTGAATCGTACAATGATTGGATCTGCCAGATACGACTGGGTAGGTAGCACACACACAAACACACACACACACACACACACACACAAAACGTAAATTTTTCTCAATTGCCTGTGGTTAACATTGTTTGTTGCTGTCTAATAAAAAACAAGTATCTCCATTTTTGACAATTTTTAGTTTACTACATTATTTGAACACACAAACTGTCCCTTACACTGTTTCAAATGTATTAATTATTAATAAATGTACCAAGAGAAATCATACAGAATTACCTGAAATAACCTCTTTTTACATTGACTTCTATTCATTGAAAGTAATGAATGATTTATGTCTCGCCTATAAATTGTTGTTTTAAAGATACTTACTTTTCACTGGACAGCGACAATATGTAGAGATTGGTGGCAGACATATGCTCACTGGGCATTGTGTTGAGTCCTAGAGAGCAGTGTTTTAATCTGTATTTAGACCCCATTGTTCTGACTGTGTACAAAGTAAACTTCCCTTTACTTATTTTTTACACTATAACAGTTTTCCTCTATTTGATTAAAAATCGTAACATATTATCTTGTTTACAGTATCACTATATATCACGGTATATTGAATCATAACTCCTGTACTGTGATGCATAATGTATTGCCATTTTTTTTCATTACTTCAATACACAGGCCTCAGTACTGCAGATCCATTATATGGTCTTATACGATTTTACAAAGGCTAAAAATATATGTTTATATACAGTATTTTACTATTAGAGGTGAACGTGTGAAAAGAGGAAGAATAAAGACAGGGTTAAACTGAGTTGAGTAAAGTGTAGAGTACACTACTTTAGAGTTTCTACCAACCAAAATATTTAGCTGACTGGTATTTTGTGGTCAGAAACAGACCTCTGGGGAGGGATTAAAAGATGGAACTGAAAATTGAGAACTGAACCAATCATGCTGACATACACTACATTCATAAAAGCATCTCAAAAGATATATTCACGTTTGATCTATAGTCATTACAATCTGATTAAATAAAATGTAACATAGAACATGCTATTTTTGAGTTCTACTTTGATTTCTACTGCGATTTACTTTTTTTTTTTTATTTGCAGGTACAACTCCAAAAGCACCACCTACGCAATCCCCTCAAGGTAGTAACTGCATGTATTTTACACTTCCTGCATTTATATACAGCTCTGGAAAAAATATGTTGTTCTTTGATTTTACCAAATTGAAAACCTCTGGAATATAATCAAGAGGAAGATGGATGATCACAAGCCATCAAACCAAACTGAACTCCTTAAATATATATACAAGGAGTGGCATAAAATTATCCAAAAGCAGTGTGTAAGACTGGTGGAGGAGACCAGGTTTATTCCACTAACTATTGGTTTCTGAACTCTTAAAACTTTATCAATATGAACTTGTTTTCTTTGCATTAGTTGAGGACTGAAAGCTCTGCATCGGGGTGTGTGTGGGTCGGTCCATCCTCCCCTTTGAGATTTTTCTTAAGTGTTTTTTGTTGCTTGCAAACTCCCGCTCCCGCCAATAACCACTCAGTTCTGTCCTGCGCTGCAGCATATTCTGACGGATCTCGCGAGCCCTGCGGGACTCCCGCGGGAGTGCAGACCTCATGACCATAATGTTCATTTTACTCAAACATGTAACTATAAATAGCAAAATCAGAGAAACTGATTCAGAAACTGAAGTTGTCTCTTAATTTTTTTCAGAGCTGTATTTTCATATTTTCTGTAAATTGTTTACGTTAAAAAAATTCTGCTGTAAGGTTCATGTTTGTGTGTCTATTTAATATGTATGCATGTTTTATGTGTGTGTGTGTGTGTGTGTATAGCGAAGTTTAACATTACTGATGATGGCTGGATCCAGTTCAATGGCAGTCAGTACTATATAAATACTGATCGGCTGTCTATGGACGATGCTCGTGCATTTTGCAAGAAGAACCATTCGGACCTCGTTGTTATTACTGGCCAGACTGAGAGAAGGTTTATATGGAAACAGGTAAAGTATGAGCTATATGGTGATTTTTCTGTAAACAGTTTATTGATTACAAGATTGGATCTCCAAAATGCATGCAGTAAAAGATAAAACGTACTTTGCAACATTTTTGCGGAAGTGTATTTCTTTTATACAGTTTTAGAAGTTACACCATACAAAGGTTTGGGCACCCCAAGTAATTTGAACTTTCAGATGAGTTATTTAGTTAGTTAAAGCTATGGATTGTAGGAAAGGCCAGATAATTGCATTGAAATTTCAATGCTTTATAAATATTAAAATTTTAATATTTTGGCTCCTGTCCAATCAGTCAGCCATAGTGGGCTTCTCCAAGCAGCTGCCTAGCACCCTGAACATTAACAGTACTAAAAACTGTTAGAAGATTTGCATGTGTCATTAAGAAATGGCATTTAACAGGAATGCTCATGTTAAACTTTGAATTTTAAGAAAACTTGCAAAAAAGTGCAAGAACTGCTCATAAGATTGCCAAAGGTCAAATTAAACACTCTGTTTAACAGCATAAAACCTTCAGGAAGAGTAAAGAGACCCTATAGTGGTTGTGCACTGTTCTGCTGTGCAGCAACACCTACGCTAAAACCTTAATAGGAATAAGACCTTAATGGAAAGTCATATCAGATACTGAAAGTGAGACATTTTGTAAAAAAACTGAATCAACTTAGAAATATGTCATGTAGTATACTGTGGAAATGGATACAAATCTGATCTACGATCACATATAAAAAGTAAAGATGGACTGATCATTGTTTTTATGCCATTTTAGTTTTAAAACAACTGTTTTTTAGATTTCTATTCTGGCATTAATGGGGCTCTGCAGCCTGTGCGAGAAAGTTTGTTTTAACTTCTAGTGTTTGACAGAAGTACTGCAGAGTCTTGTGATTTCATGCAGTGCTGCAACAACTTGCAAAATACAAATCATATAATCCGACCAGCTTTCATAATCAGCTAAATCATTGGCTAATAGATTATTTGAATTTACAAACAATATTTGAATTTATCGAACCATATAGATAGAATAATACATATCTGATTGATCCTTTCATCTGTATGTGAAAGTAATTTTGAATTGTAAAGATCCACACATCCCTGCAAACATTACCTTTGTGTCACATTAAGGCAAACATTAATCTTCATCACCCAGGTAAGGTTAATGATTCGCTTGCAAAAGAGAGTGTTGCTTAGTACTGACTCTGAAGGGTGCTCATACTTTTTTGTTATTTTCAGTTGTTTCGTTTTTCTGAGGAAAAATTTTGCTAAAGATATTAAAGACTTTTTTTATATGTATGCCTTTTAGAAATCAAGTCATCCTTCACTCTCTCAGAAACTCACAATAACTAACACATATTTAGACAGTAACTGCCAAAATGTGATGCTAATTAAATATTGTTGTTTTAATTAATAATGGTGATTAAGAATGTTGTAGAGGTTAAAGAATGTGAAACATACAGTCTGTGAGTACAAACAGTCAAACGTTTAGAAACGCTTCTCATTCAGTGTTTTTATATTTTTACTGTAGTCATCCAGACTATAAAGGAACACATAAGGAGTCATGTGGTAACTTAAAAAAAATAAATATAAAAAATACTCTGTGAAGAAGCATTTAGTTAGGCTCTTTTCTGGGGAGCTGTCAACTTGCGGTTTCTGAGGCTGGTAACTCTGAGGAACTTATCCTGTGCAACAGATGAAACTCTAGGTCTTCCTTTCCTGGGGTGGTCCTGATGGATGCCAGTTTTTTATAACGCGTTTGATGGTCTTTGCGACTACACTTGTGGATACTTTCAAAATTCGATTTTTTTTTATTTAGTTCCTGCCATAATATGGATTACTCATGCCATAATATGGAGAACATTACTCAAATAGGAATATTCACTGTATACCAACTTAACCTCACAAAACTGAATGAGAAAATCTAGCCAAGATGTGCAAATCTGTAATCTAAGCAATAGATTGCCTTTTTTAAAGAATCTAAAATATAATTATACTTTATTGCTGGCTAAATAATTCCATATGTTTTTTTCTTTATAGCTTGGATGACTTTAGTATTAATCTGCAATGCAGAACATTTTAAAATAATGAAAAACCACAAAATTTAAGGTGTGTCCAAACTTTTGACTGGTACTTTATTTTTTTTATGAATTCCCTTGATGCAGATTTCAAGAGGCACTGAGGATCAGTACTATATTGGAATGACAGTGGGGCTGGATAAATCCTTCAGGTAACACTTCTCAAGGGGTGATACTACTAAATGCTTAATAGGTTGTTTCGCTTAAAAATTCTATATTAATACTTTAATTTGTGTATTTATCTAGTTGGGTGGATGGATCACCAGTTGTTTATACATCATGGGATCAGAACGAGCCAAACTTTGCCAACAATGACGAGAACTGTGTTACCATTTATAAAAGCATGGGTAAGTAATAACTTTTTTACATTATTTTTTTATTGGTAATTGCAGTTGTATTTAAGGTTGGGGATACATCAACTCATATCTATCTTACAGGATTCTGGAACGACATTAACTGTGGAGTATCATTACCGTCTATCTGTAAAAGAAGCGCTAACTTTGCCACCAGCACAGCAGCACCCACCACTATACCAAAAGGAGGCTGTGCCCCTGAATGGACCTCTTTCCATGGAAAAGTAATGAAACAGTAATGAAAAACAATGTAGTGATGAAATGAAAGCCAAATTTACAGTTATACTCCTAAAAATAAAAGATTCTACATAAGGTTCTTAGAGCAATGCCATAGAATAACATTTTTTTGATTCTATAAGCAACCATTTTTGTATTAGAAATGTGTAATTGTGAAGAAAACATTTAAGATGTTTAAATAATCGTCTTTTATTGTAATCTCCATGTATCATTTGTAGCCCTTTCAATTATAAGTAGCTACACATTCAACATTCTTCATATAATCTAATTAAAATAATAATAATAATAATAATGCAGTCTATTATTTCTCATATAATGTAATCTGACTTTTCCCCAGTGTTATAAATTTGTAGGGAAGGACAGTGAAAAATCATGGCATGATGCTCGGCAATACTGCATCAGTCAAGGAGGCAATCTTGTGTCGATTCGGAGTCATGCAGAACAAGGTGAGCTCTAAACTTTTTATACAATATAAATGTACTGTAGCAATGGGATGATGCTTTTTGGGATAAGTTCTAAATCATACTAGCAGACATGCCAAAATGTATGCATTTTACGATTACTGCAACACTGAAGAAGCATAGACCTATTATTTAAAAATGTTTATTAAGAACCAATCCCCCCATCTACTCTAATATAATTAACAATTTCAAGCTGAACTGCTTGATTTTTGCACCAGGAGTGGCATAAAGTTATCCAAAAGCAGTGTGTAAGACTGGTAGAGGAGAACATGCCAAGATGTATTAAAAAACTGTGATTAAAAAACAGGGTTATTCCACCAAATATGTATTTCTGATCTCTGAAAACTTGAATATGATTAGAAACTTGTTTTCTTTGCATTATTTAAGGCCTGAAACAGGGCTCTAGACTAACATTTTGCACTGGTTGCACTGGTGCGCCAAACTTTTTTTCTTAGGTTCACCATCACAAAAGTTAGGTGCACCCAAATTTTCGACTGCATTGCATTTAACACCTCAGTTTTACAGGTTCACTTTTTAAATTGCTGTCCATATAGTCAATACTGGCTGGTAAGTGATTAAATAATACTCTGTTCAACATAGACTTCTTCATTTGTAGAACAATTTTACACGAACCTGAACTGTAAAAAGTTAAAGTGCTGAAATGGAAATTTAACATCTCAAGATAAATTAAGCAGAATAAATTCCTATTTAAACAAATTAAAAATATAATACCATTTACTTTTCAGATCAATAATTTATAATGCAATCAACCTTTTCTATTATATATATATATATATATATATATATATATATATATATATATATTTATATATATATAAATATCAGCCATTTCAAATAAATGCTGCAAAAAAATGAATGCTAAATATTTTTATTTGAAATAAATTTTGTCGTGTAGTTTATACAATAAAACAACAAAGTTCATTTTACTCAAACATATACCTATAAATAGCAAAATCAGGAAAACTGATTCAGAAACTGAAATGGTCTCTTAATTTTTTCCAGAACTGTACACATATAGACATTTTGTGGGCTTCATGCAAATTATATTATTGACTCATCGTACAAAATATGGAACATGACCACTAGAATATTGAATGACCTCAGTATTGCTCATTGTGTTTAGTTATTGTGAAGAGCCCATTATCATGAATGAGTCAGTATGTCAGTTTTAGGTTCCAAATCCAATGTCTAAATATTCTTACTAATTAACCATTCATTTCTCTTTAAAAGTAAGCATTCTTGTTCTATTATATATTCATTATATCAGTAGCATAAAATTGTCTTACAATGGCAGTAACATTTTATTGCAGTTATATCTGGTTATTAAGACAGGCCTAATTTGTCAGTGATTTCAAATGGTTTAAAAAACGTATTTGTTTTTTCAGCATTCCTCACCACTATGATGCTTAGTGCGTCTGATGATATGTGGATCGGCTTGAATGATGTTAACTGGGAGATGCGCTTCCTTTGGACTGATGGGAAAGGTGTTACTTTCACCAACTGGGCCAAGGGTCATCCAGTGTCGATTCCTGATGGACGCAGATCATATGGAGCTGATGTAAGTGGCCTTTAACTTATTAAAAACAAATTCCCTTACATATCTGCACCTGAAATAACACAGGAAAAGATGATACAAGTTAGCATCTAATAGTTGGAGTTACACAAAGAGCACAGCAGATTTCCTTCACCCATATTCTAAATCACTCACTACATTGACAAGCTCTTCCCAAAATGTCCCCTCGGGGATCAATAAAGTATCTATCTATCTATCTATCTATCTATCTATCTATCTATCTATCTATCTATCTATCTATCTATCTATCTATCTATCTATCTATCTACATCATTTTACTCACATGCACTGTACATCCTGCATATAGAATAACTATTTTTAAAAATATTTATATATATATATATATATATATATATATATATATATATATATATATATATATATATAAACATTTGGGGCTCTATCTTACACCCTGCGATGTTCATTGCTATCTTACATCCTGCCAATAGGCTGTTTTTAGGCCTTGTGCTTGTGTTGTTTAAAAAGCAAATACACTTGTGAATATATCTACACTTATGGGAGTGGTTGTCTCGAAATTAGGTGTTTTTCTGGTACATTTCTGGTGTATTGCTATCTTGGCAGCACAAATCACAGGTGCGCCACTGACTGAAAACAACCGAGACAGATGTCAACAGTCAGACATTCATTGCTACCATGGCAGTGATTAGACAACACAAGGGCACATCCCCAACTTGCATACACATGGACAATCTGCAGTGCACAAACCCATAACGCATGCCTGTTGGCAGATATGCAAACTATTACATCCACAATGAACAGAATGAACGACCGTGAATGAGCCGGTCAGTTTCCTCTGCTGAGAAGTGTTGGAAATGTCCAGGTAGCTGCGCCCCTTAAATAGCAATCCGAAAACGTCAGAGCTCATCTGGCTTTTAAAGGGAATGGTAAGTAATTCACTGATTGGTTTGTTAACCGTTGCACACAAAACTCTTATTATAAATATGAATTATATGAAACTATTATTAATTAAAATAATTAGTACATGCCTTTTGGTCATTTGGAGTAGCGCAAGGTGTACCTTTCCTGACGTTACGATAGCAAAGACACACTGACATGCCCTAAATCAAGCTGCACAGTGCACGATTGACAGCTCACCTATACATTGCTAAAATAGGGCCCCTTATCTTCATTTAAACAGTATTGAAAGGTGTAGCTTATATAAATAAACAAGCAAAACTGATAAAATGTCTTTAAAAAAATTAAGTTAATGAAAATGCTATTTCACATTTATTAGAACGTATGCCTAAAAATGCCTAAAATTAGACGTAGGTACAACACATCAGCTACAGATATTTAGAACATGGTTAAAGAGATTTTTAAGGAACCTGTATAACATTTTAACACATTTATTTAGGTTATTATTAGGTTAGATTATCTAGCAGTTAAAACAACTGACTGGCAGAAACATTTTTGTGTGTCAGCCAAAGGTTTTGTGTACAAAATGACTGAAAATGCAAATAAACTTGGTGGAACTACAATGAAAATCCTATGAAAACTGCATAACACTGCACAAGCTATTTTCTGTGAAATCCAATCTTAGTCTATAAACTATTTTCATTGTTCTGTATATTTAGTTTGCCAACAATTCATTTGTATTTGGGTGAATGACGTGACTCCTGTGCGACAGCATTATTGTCAATTAAGTACGGAAATAATAAGCCTTTTAGGTACAGATAAGAAGTCAACTATGACAGAAAATAAAAATTATTAAATTATTATTTACAAAAACAAAGAATTTTTATATGAATGTATGTGTACTCAACATTTATAATGTTTGAATATTTGCAAAAGATTACAATTTTAAAACTGGCTGGTTGAAAATTACTTTATCTCATTGATTGGCAGAGGTGTAACATTGAACTGCCCTCCCCAACTGTATTATGATCAACTATCAAATAATTCAGCTTTAAGTCAACTGAGACAATAGAAATTTAGCTGTATGCATTCCACCTTGCAAAAACTCATTTAATGGAGACCCTGCTGCCTACACAAAAAAGTCTACATCTATTGGTCTACCGAGCTCAAGAAGAGACCTGTATGTCCATCACTTGCTCTCCCAAAAATGTGCGTGAGCAGCCTGATGAACTGATTTCTGGGGTATTGTAGATCATTTGGGAGACTGTCAAAATGCGTGAGAAAGATCTCTGCAAACTGAGACATAAAATGTACAAATGTGAGTTAAGAGACATTTTTACTAAAATAGAGACAAAATACGGTTTGCAACTGTACTGGCGTCATGGTCTGGGTGCGGACCGTGTCATCATCTTCAAGCCATATCACTGTCTTTAAGAGCAAATCTTCTTTTTCCTTACTTCAGCTTTTCATCTTTTCTGAAGGGGAACTCCAACTCGAGTCCAGTACCACAACTGAAAAGACTCTTGTTAATACTGCTTATTAAGGCACTGTTGCGATGTCTGATGTGCATGATATTCAGTGTTTGCGGTTCTAAAACTATGAAACGAACTAAAAAGATTACCATAATTTTAGGATGGCTTAAGCGCTGTCCCTGATTGTTTTCACCAGTGTTTCTTTGCGTCGGCATCAACAGTCTGGATTAAATTGTTCTCTTTTTGTGGACCTGGATAAAACACCTGTTTTCAAAACCGATGTTTTCAACTTTGCTTGTGTCCGTTGGATGTGTCCATTTTGGTTTTTTGACCGAAACACTTTCCTGGCCAGCTCTGACGTTTTCTAAACTCAACACATCACTGTATATGGAAGTAGTTTAAAGATATTCGACCAATGGATCATTGCTTTTCCGATGTCTTTTGATGTGTTGTTTGCTGCGACTCCTCCAGTGTGAGATATAAGGCAGTATGATGAGTCATGACTGCACTTTATACAGTATGTCAGAGCACAAGGAAACTGACTTTCTCTCTCTCATGCTACTGCAAACAGCTTTGCGAAATTTTCTTCACGGTGGCACGAGTTACGTTCTTTAAGGCCTCGAAAAAAGAAGAAATTCAACAATTTTGAAATCTAGAAGATATTCTATTCTATTCTATTACTTTCCCTTGTGTTTCAAGAAGAAATAAGACACTGTTTATAATTTAATTTCTTCACATACTGTTCTTAGAATCCAGTGTACTGTTTGCCACGTGTACATAAAAGTTCCTGAATCTGAAAATCTTTTATTTGCTTTTTGTTTATTACAGGCTGATGATTTCTTTCGGCCCATGTGGGAACATAGCAGGGCTAAAAGGGTAGGTCTTCAAACATTTGTACAAAGAAAAGCTGTAGTCAGATTGTGACTACAGTTGATTTTGATATGGGACAGACAGCCCATGTTTTTCAGTTCATATCCCTCTTTGAGAACGAAATCTCTCATTTTTAATCTGGGAGTCATTCTATTGCTTTACATGTTTTATTCTTTCTACAACCCTGATGGTTGCCTTTCTTTTTTCTTAATTTTAGAGTATGTGGATTGAAGAAATAAAGGTAGGTCTTGAACAAGTCTTTTCCAGGAATTTTTAGCATACTGTCATTTCTCATTTTTGAGTGTTATCCTTGCATTCTTTGGAATTCTTTTACTCAACAGGGACATGTCCTCTCATACCTTTTGTCATGTGTGGCACTCATTACGCAGCATGTCCCGGGCTGAAAAATAACTGCACTAATACATGGATTTGTCATTACCATCCTCGAATCTGGAAATGCTGTTTTAGCATGTGTTATGATGCTCATCTCGTCTTTACCGCATGAAATCATTTGCAATGTAATAGCACATTTAGTTAGTTTACTTGTCCAGCTTTTTTGATTTCTTAGGACCAAGAAACAAGTGTGTTTAAATATGTCTTTCGGTCCTGGTGTCTTTGCTTTGCCTTTGTTTTATCTTTTTAACCAAATGTGCTGTGAAATATATAAAAAATGCACAAGAAGAAACATTACCTTGAATTTTTACGAGGCATATAATGTCACAACCAAAAAAACAAAGCACAGTACAGTGTTTTTACTACATATATTTTGCTGTGGTGGCAACCTTGCAAAATCTTTGTTGCAACTGCTTCAGAAGTTTTTCATTTCATTAAATTGCTATTAAAAATTAAAGCTTTTCAGATGGCTTTTAATTTAAAAACAAAGGATGGGAAGATTTATTGTTTTGTTTTATTCTGATTCCCATTAGCTGCTATTGCAATATTGCTATATTTCCTAAGGTCCAACAGACAAAAAATATGTAAAACATAACAATCATACGTCAAAATTATAAATACACATTAAAAACAAATACAATATATGTTTCTATACAAGATATAGACAAAAAGAAAAGAAGTAATGTAAAAAAATATATGCACACACACACACCTATATGTATATATATATATATATATATATATATATATATATATATATATATAGATAGATAGATAGATAGATAGATAGATAAATATAGATATTGATAGATAAGTAGAATAAAGAATTACTATTTCATTTTCATCACCTTGTACCCTCCATTCTGCATATAGACAAGGATTAATCTACTCTCCATATTTTAGGTAATGTTTCTTTTTTTTTTTTTACTTGTTCTACTAACGATTTCAAGCAGTGCAGTAAGCAAAGAATTCTATTCTTGAATAGTTCTGTAAATAACTGTTCTACATGTAATTGTGTTTTGCTCTTGGTAGTTTAGAAGTAGTTTTTAACTAAATATCTTGTAGTATTATGTTCTATCTCACAAAAAGCCCAGTGAATATATTTTAGCTCATTAGAGTCCCATGGGGTCTTCAATCTTTAGCCACTTTAGCTCATTAGTCATAGAAATAATAGATTTTGTCTGAGGAAAGGGACAGATATAAACAAAACAAACAAAATATGATTGGATTTCGTTAGTGACCATTTTCTGTCTCAAAATCAGTGTAAAAAAATGTATTAAATATCTGTGAGTTGTATCATTACTTGTGTTACCTCAGCTACAGTTGAATGTTGTTGGTTAGCCACAATGCTAACAGCTGCAACAAAACAGCTGACACAGACACTGGGTTAAAGCCACGATGCTAAAAAGTAGAGCAACCTGACTTTTTTACTTTAAGTAAGTTTTGTACTTTTATACTTTTAAAATGACAAAAAAATGTAATTCTATTTATTTTTTTAAGGAATATTAGTACTTTTACTTCAGTGAGGAGCTTCTGTTCTTCTACCACCACTGATTTAATACCACACTGCTAAATGCTAATATCCCACAGTTTAGGCACAGCTTTGGGTCCAATCCCATTTCAACCCTTGTCCCTACAACTTACCTCTACCCCTTGTTTTCAAGTGTAACCCTTCCCCTTGGAACAGAGTTACAGAGGGGTGAAATCTTCCTCCTAAGAATTGGGACAACTCTTCAAGCACCCATTACTTCATCAAGAGCACTGAAGTTCAGTAACCTAGCTAGCTGCTGGTTAACTAGTTAACTTTGGGGCATTGTATTTCTTCAGAAAAGGGGGAGATGGTGCAGAAATTAATTATTATTGTCCATTTCTTAATTCCTCTGTGATGGGGAGCTTTAATTAGCTTTAATTCGCTTTTATTTTATTTTTCCATTCCGCCTTAAATTCTGCAGCTTCTGCCCTCAGTTGCACCATTTAAGGTGGAACAGGAAATTTAGCTAACTAGCTAGTTAGCTACTTAATGATCTTTTTTATGCTTTTTATGAATAATTTGACCAGAAAAACATTGAAACTACACAATAAACTCTGGTACAATAATGCTAAGCATCACTTTGTTCTGCCATCTTACCAGTGATTCTCATAACCCTTCGTTTGGTGTGTGCCTCTGAAAAATCTCTGTATGAAGTGAACAAGCCCTATCCCTTCCCCCCTACCCCTCCAGCCTAACAAGACTCAGGATACCCCTTGGCATGCACGCACAAAACAGAGAGGTAGGGCCATGGGGTGAATTGGGATTGGGCCTTAATCCCTATTGCCTTTGGTAGTCTAAAATATTGAACATCATTCTGTGTAATCCCCAAAAGTTCTAAATGCTGCTGTTAAACCCCTAAGAAAGGCCATTAACCCTCTGTACTCTGTGTGTTCAACACAAGTAGTGATTGTTGTCGTCTGTGTTATTGTCTGCAGTTTGACTGTGTCATTATGGTGAAGGATCCAAGCAGGATGACAGGCATGTGGAAGGTTGAAGACTGCAGTGAGAAGCGAGGTTTCATCTGTAAGAGGAATATCGGTGAGTCTAACATGCACTTCACTGGGCCTGAAACCATGTTGGTTTTTACAGTCACAGCCAATGTGTTATAGATATCATACAGCTCTGGAAAAAAGAGACCACTTAAAAATTATAAGTATCTTTGATTTTACCAAATTGAAAACCTATCGAATATAATCAAGCTGAACTGCTTGAATTTCTGCACCAGGAGTGGCATAAAGTTATCCAAAAGCAGTGTGTAAGACTGGTGGAGGAGAATATGCCAAGATGCATTAAACTGTGATTAAAAACCAGGGTTATTCCACCAAATATTGATTTCTGAACTCTTAAAACTTTATGCCAAGTTAAAACTTAACTTGTTTTTTTTTTTTTTTGCATTATTTCAGGTCTGAAAGCTCTGCATCTTTTTTGTTATTTCAGCCATTTCTCATTTTCTGCAAATAAATGCTCTTAATGAGCATCTTTTTATTTGGAATTTGGGAGAAATGTTGTCTGTAGTTTATAGAATAAAACAACAATGTTCATTTTACTCAAACATATACCTATAAATAGCAACATCAGAGAAACTGATTCAGGAACTGTTTACATTATCACATTATCATTAACTAACTCTTTCCATTTCTTACCGTCAATGTGCTTTTGATCTCCCTCAGACTCTCAGATACAAGTGCAACCAACAACAGTGTCATCAAAGGCCTATTTTGCAATGGGAAATAACTCGTATAAGCTGCAGACAGAGAAGATGAGCTGGGACGAGGCCAGGAGACAGTGTAAGGCGGACGATGCTGACTTGGCCAGTGTGCTGGACACAGTCACAGAGGCTTTGGCCATGCTCAGGTTCAACAGATTCAAAGAGCCAGTGTGGATCGGCCTCAACAGCAACCTGGTATGCATGCTAATTACTTTTTCCTGCAATCAAATGCAGTTTGGTTTAGATACTACAGGATATGTAGTCCCACACAGTAGTGTAAGCATGAGCAACAATATCAATAATATATATTGAAGTGTCACCACATTATCTTTTACAATGCTGTACTGATTTTTTAAACCACAGTATGGGATTTTAATGAATAGTTTACATGCAAAAAATGGTGCAAAGAAGTCCATATTGTCATTGTTCAAATATAAAACAGAGATAAAAGGAGAGAGATAAAAACTTTTAAATTTGAAAGGCAATGTAAAATTTCAGGTCATTTTGTAGGAAAGTCTTTGTTTTTCATTGGACTATGATGATATGTATGTTTCTGTTTAAAACCACTAGATGGCAGTGTTGTACTCTGTCTTCACTCTGAGTCCACTGTTGTGATTGGATTAAGTAATTTTTTTCTGTTAGATTTTATTCAGGTGGGTCATCATCAAAAACTTTTAATTTTAAACTTTTAATAAAAAAATCCGGTTTAAATATGTTCCTATTGAACCACAGGCATTTTTTCAATTTTCTGCCTGATATAACACACCTATATCTTTAGATTTTCTATTAAAACATTACACATATATAGGTTTAATATTTGATGAAGAAAAACCTTTGCTGAAAATTGCCTAATTGTAACTGTAACAGAAAATATAAAAAAAATGAAGTAAATCTGCAGCTGTCAAAATAAAGTGACACTATCCTAAACTTAATTTTGAAATCAGTATTTTTAGTAAATACAAATCAAACATTTAATGTCCTCCAAACCTTTCATTCTGTTATGTTTATTTTCAAAAATGCTGAATTTGCGTTGATTCCTGTTACTGATCTGATATTATTAAGTGGAGCCCTCAAGTGTTCAGAATGTAAATAACTTATTCCACTGCAGAGAAAAAGGATTTTGTATCAACTTGTGCCCTGCATACAGGCCAATGCCTAGGCAGAACTGCGGACATGGCAAAAAAAAACACAAGACAAATTAATTTAACAAAAGTAAAGATTATTTTTCATCTATATTTGTAATAATGTATTACAATCTTAAATATGTATATAAATATATGTTATACAGTGTTTGTTTTTAACTTAAACTATGCTGCAGACAAAAAAGGCACATTACATATTGACCAAAATTAGCTTGAACATTTGAAGAGTTACAGACCGAAAAAAAAGTTTTATGCTATTACAGTTTTCCTACATTTTTATATAAAAAAATGTAATATATTGTCTTGCTTACATTGCTTCAAAACCCCAGTATTACATGGGTATGTGTATTGCATTGCCAGGTATTTGCCAATATACAGCCCTAACACACATACGTCTGTATTGAGTATGCATGCTGACCTGTGCTGTTGTCCGCAGACGAGTGGACGGTACCGCTGGGTGGATAACTGGCTGCTGCGCTACACCAAATGGGCACCTGGAGAACCGAAGAGGAATCTGGCCTGTGTGTACATTGACACAGATGGAACTTGGAAAACAGCAGATTGTAGCAACACCTACTTCTCTCTCTGCAAGCGCTCCTCAGGTATCTTCTAGTGCGAATTGCACCTGCATATGGTTTACCCCACAATTATATTGTACTTGTAAAAGGAACACTGTATGCTAATAATTAAACTTATTCATCAGGAGCTACATTTGTTTGACCAGAAAGATCTCCGTTACTGAATTAAATGTTTTATAATTATTATTATTATTATTATTTAGACATCCATTAGCTTCCAAAAAGGTAGCATCTCCTTTTGCTTGGATCTACTCACAAAAAAAAAAACATAAACTTATTGTTACCTCCCTAAAATGTCTAGGGGTAAACAATAGGGCAGTCTAATAAACAGAAGTCCAATGCTGACCCAACCACCAGACTAGAAGAACATTCTAAATGTTGGGTTTCTTTGGACGTTTTGAAACCATCTTACCGTGTTTTTGCCACATGCTGGTTCTATACTTCACTCAGCTAGTCCAAAAATGCATGTATAAATTGTGTTGGTTTCATTTTCTTAATTTAATCCATTATCTGCAGAAATTGCCCCCACTGAGCCCCCTCAGCTCCCCGGAAACTGCCCTGAACCAAAGAGACACAAAACCTGGATCCCATTTCGAGGACACTGTTATGCTTTCTTGGCTGCCAGGAGTGAGAACTGGGCCCATGCTACAGTGGAGTGTATGAGGATGGGTAAGGCAATATAATCACTTCATGTACTAACTGAGATTTGTGTATATTTTTGCAAAAAACACTTGTCGATAAAAACGTAAAAAAAGAAATAGCCTATAAAAACTGGGTAAGCTTATTTTCTTATTATCTTGTGTTTTTGTAGTTTAAACATGCCAAATTCTATGTAACCACTTGGGTAGCACCAGTAACCGGTCAGCTTTAAAATGCATGGTTGTCATACCTTGGAGGTTTGTTTAGTGTCAATGCATCTTATTTTCACCTCAGTTGCCACAATTAAAATCACAATGCAGAGATAAAAGCAGAAAGGAGCAAAACTGACTTTACCTATCTTTCTTCATTCCCCTACAAAAATAAAACTGATGTGCATGCACACTACTAGATGGCACTTGACTAAAGCCAGCAGCATGTCTACGCAATGGAATTGTAAATGCTGTTCTTTCAAACCTATTATATCTTATTGGGTGTATAGGACTTCACGCTAACCAAAATAAAACCTTTAAAATCCTATTGGCACAACTATGAATCCATTGTCAGGGTTGGTGTCAGTATTTGTACTTGTTTTTTTCTGATTTTCGAAATCAAATTTGATACAATTATATTTACAGGTGCATCAATGGTGAGTGTGGAAGATGGACTGGAAGCCGCATTTATCCAGAGGAATCTTGAGATCCTTCAGGATGATTCCAAATCATTCTGGATTGGCATGCACCGTAACCACGAAGGTCTGAAATCGAATTAAACTTAATCACACTGCTTCTCATTGTACAGGAGCCAAGATATGTCTTCAATGTTCTCTAAATATATAAAACATTGTGCATGTCTATTTGTTTGTCTATTTCTCAGGCGAGTGGATGTGGATTGATAACATGGTGGTGGACTACACTAACTGGGCACCTCGAATGCCCACTGCTTACGGTGACTGTGTAGAGGTCAGATCAGACAGTGGCTTATGGTACACAACACGCTGTAGCGGCTACAGAGCCTACATATGCAAAACTGAAAAAGGTCAGTTTCTCAATTCAGCTGCTGCTAATAATCTGTTTAAATCTAGGCTTGTAAAGAATATAGAACTTTACATATAGAAGATTTTATTAGGCTTAGCTAGATTTCTAAGTCGGTGAAAGGAGCTTTTTAGCCTAATTTGCTCAGACTAAGTGTATATTTGTTTCTCTTTTTTTCTTTTTAGTTATACCACCAACTGAGAAGCAACCAGGTGTTGGTAAGTATAAACATTAAGCCAATGTTTAATTAGGCAACAATGCACTCATCGTCAAAAAAATGGTGGCAAAAATAGTTGCACCCAAAAGGAAGTGTCGGATCGAAGAGCTTAACAGAAACAATAAATTATTAAATCAAACAATTAACCTTTATTTATTCATTTTTTCAACCGGGAATACATTTAGGGTGACCCTCATCCAATGCAGCCGAGCATTTACAGTACAAGGGATTTAAATCAAAAGGATAAAATTAAATAAGATTTCATCTATATTAAAATGTTTATATATATATATATATATATATATATATATATATATATATATATATATATATATATATATATATAGAATAAGAATATCTAAATAGAATTACCTTAAAAAACGAACATTAAACATAAAAAATAAAAAAATATATTAAAATTAAATAATAATAATGAAAATAATAAACTCAGATTAAAAGAATGACAATAAAATAAATGTAAGAACAATAAATAAATTAATAAATACAATAAAGTAAAATAAAATTTACAAGAGAAACTAGTGCTGGCCTCAAAACAAATCAGAGTTTGGATTATAATTGAAATTTTCGATTTCAAATTTTTTCCCCTACTAAAAATCTAACTACAGATGACTAAGAAATGGTTTAAAACTAGGTTTGCCTATAAACATCAGAACGCAATTTTGTGACTAAAAATTTAGAAATAATGCACAAAGCAAGTCACATAAGAAGGAAAGATTTTTATTGTTTTCCACAATTAATCACAGATCCTCACGTCACCGGAGAGATGACACTGCAGTTTTTTAAAACAGTAGGATTTATTTTTTAGCTAAATATATGCTTTATCCCACTGGGTGTTTGTGTCCAAAGTGCTGGAACTTTTAAAAATGAATGTTTAGAATATATGTGCGTGTTAGTCTGCAGGAGGCACCGGTAACCAAGGTAAGACAGATAAACACTTCAGAAATGAGTAGCGTTTTAATTCAAATTAACCGAATGAATCGTGAAATTGGCCCAGCACTAAGAGAAATTATAAATTTGCTTTCTGAAGGTGGTTAGAAACAAAACATTTAAAATGGTCAAGTGACCCCAGCAAGCCAAGCTTTTGGGTCTCCTGTAATAATTTATTATCACAAATTTTGTTGCTGACCATGGCATAGTATCCTTGTTTTCAAGGCAAGCTTTTGAGATGGCAGCAGCATGTGGACAAGCTTTGCCCTAGTGCCCTGGAGTTTAGGTTCTGAAATGATAGGGCCAGTGGTTATAGAACCTTATTAATGTATCACTGGTGTTGTGTGACAACAAACTTAAACTGCTTCTATTCACTCCACGATAGTCTGGCACGAAACCCATCGGTTGATTCCTTCTTGATTCTACTTTTTTGATGATGAGTGTACTGTATATGAGAGGGAAAGTTGTATTTATTTATTACAATACTGTTTTATTTGGAAAATCTCTATAGTGCAATGGGAATAGCACACAAAGAAATACAGTAACATCAATAATAATAATAATAATAATACACTGTAAACAAATTATGTTCTAGTTTTACTTAAATATATAGTGCAATAATTTTGCAAGCTTGTTTTTAAATGTAACAAACAATTATTTTTTTGGTAATTTATACTTAACATCTTAAAGTGACATTACTTTATAATAAGCTTGCAAAAATGTGGCACTATGTTTTAACGTAAAAAACATATAATTTCTGTTAATTTTTACTAAAAATCTTAAATTGACATTACTGAATAATAAGGTTGAATCTTTTTTTAATGAGAAAGTTTACAGGGCTCAAGAATCATTTTTTACATTGTATAAGGGAGGGATATTATATAGATATTTTTGTTCAGGAACTATACAGCAGTATAGTATCTTAACATTAATACATATTATATATTGCTTTTGCAGCGCCCATTGTGGGAGAAGCCCCTCATGGCTACGCCGGCATTGCTGTGGCAGTAGTCTTGGTGATAATTGCTGTGGCCGGATTGGCTGCCTTCCTGTTCTTTAAAAGGCCAACGCTGCCCGTGGTTGGAGAGTGTACATTTGACAACACTCTTTACTTTAACAACCCGGCACGAGCGAGCAACACTGTTGACACCAAGGGACTGGTTGCCAACATCGAACAAAATGAGCGTGCATAACACCCCTCTACCCACAAACACACACAGCATTAAACTGAATTAAAACACACAGGACTACACTGTGTTGCAGGGTAAACAAGACAGACACACACACTGTATTTCATATTAGCTGCTTTGATTAGAAACAATTGGTCTGTTACTGGAGATCTGTTTATTCTGAAGAAAGGGAAATCCATATAAAGCAAATGCTCAGAAATTGTATAGCAGTGTATTCATATCATGTAGCATCAAAAAGCTGTTTGTTGTTTCTGTTATTGTCTGTTTCATATGATTTATTGTAAATAAATGTCTACAAAAATACAAATAGAATGAAGTGGAAATGATTAAGCAAATGTTTTTTTTTTTTTTAGTTCTTTGAGAGTTGAGCAAAAAATTAATCCCTATCTGGACAGTATTAGTTTCTCAGGGAGACGTCTGTGAAAAATAATTTACACTTCTACTTCTACTCTGTGATAAAACTCTTGCATCCGGACTGCTATTGAAAAAACAGGAGGACCAGTTTGTTTTTTGGCTTTCTCAATCACAACATCATGTTCAGTAGCTCCTCCATTTCCACTCGCTGTTGTGTTTCGTGGTTCTCCGTTAAAATGTGCGCCCAAAGTGTAATTACGGTGGGTGGCAGTAGACAAATAGCTATTTTATTAAATGCAAGGTCACGAAACTCAGAGATGTGCATCCAGACGGGTCTAAAATTACCAGAGGAGCACGGAGTTCAGCGAAAAACAGTAGATAATTCAACCTGTACTTTTTTCAGAGGACATCTGAGAAAAACACGTAGATGGTCGTTCCGGATGGAAATAAAATCACAGAGGACCCCCCATAATTAAAAAAAAAATAGGACTTCAGCTATCTTACACTTGTAGGGCATGATTTGGGAAATCTTCTTTAAAAACATGAGCATGTAAAATACACTCCATGGCCCAAAAAAAAGTCTCCATCTTGATTTTACTAAGCACGTGATCTGGGGTTGCTGTAGTTGGTCAGGTCTGGGTTCAGCAACAGTACATGCTGAAAGAATGAGGTCAGCTGACCACCTGAATATACTGAAACACACAAAGAAAACTGAACCCCACACCATGACACCAGGCCTTCTGGATGTTTGATACGTGCCAACAAACAGTTGATCTTGGAGCTGACCACAATGCCTCAATTTTTTTTATAATGTACTGTACATGAGAGGGACAGTAAATGTATTTATTATAATGCTGCTATTTTATTCAGACTATCTCTATAGTGATCGAAATAGCAAACAAAGAAATACAATAACATCAATAAGAATAGACATAGAAATTGACACTTTTTATTTTTCATTATATATATATTTGTTGCTCGCTATCCCTTATTTTTCATGGTGTGAAGAAGGGGGCCATGTTTGTTTACTTTGTGTTAAATCTTTCGGTGCAGCAGCGAACCATTGATATAGGTTACACCCACGTTTACAGGATGTCGTGCTTACTAAAATAAGAGCAGAATTTTGCTTGAACCACAGTGTTTTGAACACAACACAAAAAATATATTTTTTTTGGTTTGAAAAGCTCCATTGAAAGTCCCACAGAAAAGGAGCTGTGTCTATAGTGGACAGGTCTAAGTTTAACACATTCAAACAATTGCCCATACATCCTCTATTTCCATTTTATATAGGATAAACCAACACCAGAACATCCTATCCCAGAGGAACAGGTTCCAATGTTTTTACTCCACAGAATGGTAAGAAAAGACATATAAACATTTGGGAGGATGTATTAAATGTAGCTCCTTCAAACACAGACCCAGCGGACATGGAATGCAGTGGACATAAGGTAGCTAGCTAGTGAGCTAGCTCCACAGAGCACACCTGTGTTTTTGTGTGTTTGTGTGAAAGCTGGTTAGCTATGCTGTAAATAAGATTAAATACCCTGTTATTTAGCATAGCTAGCAACTTTATACCATATTTTTCGCACTATAAGGCGCACTTAAAGTTCTTTATTTTCCCAAAAATAATCAGTGCTTATTTTAATCCAGTGCGCCTTATGTATGAATTTTACCAGTCAGGTTGTAAGCAGCAGTAAAGACACTCTGCTGAAGTACAGCATAATGCAGCACTGGGGCTGGAGTAGCATTAGTATTAGCCGCCAACCGCTATTTCCCCATTCCCGGGTATTATTGGCCTGTAGTCCGCTCCAAACACCGGTTAGCACTGCTTGAGCAGCATAAGCATAGTCACTAACCGCGCTCACTATTTCACTGTTTAGAGGTGAGTATTATCGGCCAGTGGCCCTGCTAGCCCTGCTAGCGGCTAGTTAGTCGCTAATCCTAATGTTCCAGCCTTAGTGCTGGAGAAATTCATGAATCTACACTTAATGTAAGTAAACGGAAGTGCTTTACTCACCCAAATAAACAGATGTAGATTAACATCCAGTGCTCGTTTGACTTTAAAAGAAAGTCTTTTTATTGCAGTTTTGTTTACTTAGCTTAGCATTACTTAACTTAGTTAGCTAAGCTAAGTTATGTGTGTGTAATATGTATTACACACACATTAGAACACAAACACTGAGTGGCATTAATGCGTCTCATTGTCTCCAGATCTGTCAGCAATGACTAGCCGTAACTTTCCAGTATCCACAAAGCCAAATATGAACAGCACCTGTTCAGTGTTGTAGAAAAGAAAATGAAAGGTGGGCTACTCCCACCTCTCGTCCGGGGTACAACTCCCCTGCGTGTTCGTTTGATAGAGAGAGTCAGACAGGTGGAGTGAAGCTGAAAGCAAACCAAGTATTTATTACAAAGTACTGAATATTCAGGAGAACCAATACATATAAGACAGTGTTACAGCCGACTCAGTAAGAGTTCTGAACCTCCTTCTGATCTGACTCCACGTTTATACCCCAAAATGACGTGCGACCTGCTGATGAGGCGTTGTTAGAATGTTAGAATCATTTCATGTTAGTAGGCACATTCTCACGTGTTAGAGTTCACAGGTCTGACCGAACCACTAGTGTTTGGCCTTGAATCGTCATCAAGATGGCGCCGAGCATGGCTGCCGTGTTGCGAGCTCCCACTTATTTTAGCAGTTTTTCTTTGTTTTTGTGTTTGCTTGTTACTCTTTTTGCACTGAATGTTACTGGCATCGTCACATACGACCGACAAACACTCCTGGGAATCAGATCGTCGATCACTCACCGCAAACCGGACTTTGAGTTCCACAACGCTGATCCTTTGTTGCCTAACATCGGAGAGGCTCCATTCACCTGGGTCGCCCGGCCACGCACGCGACGCAGACGCCGGAAAAGAGGCAAGCGAGCCGGTGTGCTCGTCAGGCTGAGACGCCGCGCTCACCGTCCGCCTCTTCCCACCTTGTTGCTGGCTAATGTGCAGTCCTTGGACAACAAGCTGTGCGAGCTCCACGCACGGATCGCTTTCCAGCGGGAGATACGTGACTGCAGCGTGATCTGCCTCACAGAGACCTGGCTATCCGTGGACATACCCGACCACGCCATAGAACCCGCGGGGTTCTCTCTGCACCGCGCCGACAGATCCAAAGAGCTCTCTGGGAAAAGTAAGGGAGGTGGTGTATGTTTCCTGATCAACAATGCTTGGTGTGATCGGAGGAATGTACATTTCATCGAGTCTTTCTGCTCGCCGGAGCTGGAATATCTGATCATCTCCTGCCGGCCGGTGTGGCTACCTCGTGAGATTACAGGACTGTGTTTAGCGGCAGTGTACATACACCCGCGCGCGGACTCGGAATTCGCACTCGGGAAGCTACACGAGACCATCAACAAGCAGATGACCGCGCGCCCGGAGGCTGCACTCATTGTTGCTGGGGACTTTAACCGGACAAACTTTAAAACTTTTTGTCCAGCACTGTTTCAGCACATTACATGCTTCACGCGGAAAACCCAGACGCTTGATCACTGCTACTCTAACATCCGAGGAGCCTACAAAGCCCTCCCCCGACCCCCGTTCGGCAAATCAGATCACTCCTCCATCCTGCTTCTGCCCACCTACAGGCAGAGGCTGAAACGAGAACCGCCCACCACCAAGGAGATACGCCGCTGGTCTGACCAATCGGAAGCTATGCTTCAGGACTGTTTTGATCACGTGGACTGGGAGATGTTCCGTGATTCGTCAAGCAGCATCGACGAGTACGCAGACACAGTCACCGCCTTCATTCGCAAGTGCGTGGATGACGTAATGCCCCTCAGATCAGTGCGCGTCTTCCCCAATCAGAAGCCCTGGCTGAACGGTGACGTCCGCTCCGCTCTCAGCGCACGCAGCGCCGCTTTCAGATCTGGAAATACGGAGGAGTACAAACGAGCCAGCTACGCTCTCTGTAGGACCATAAAAGCGGCCAAACGTGGGTACAGAGAGAAAGTGGAAGCACAGTTCAACACAGCCAACACCCAGAGCTTGTGGCAGGGTCTGAACATTATCACTGACTACAAGAGAAGCTCTCACACTCTGACCAGCACCAACGCTGAGCTGCCAGAGGAGCTGAACTGCTTCTACACTCGATTCGAGGCAGATCACGCTGCGCTCCCAGAGTGCGCCCCGCCCACCGCTGCGCTCCCAGAGTGCGCCCCGCCCACCGCTGCGCTCCCAGAGTGTGCCCCGCCCACCGCTGCGCTCCCAGAGTGCGCCCCGCCCACCGCTGATCCCATCCCACCCTCCGTCTCTGAAGCTGACGTGCGCAGAGCTTTTCAGCGGATAAATCCACGCAAGTCAGCTGGTCCGGATGGCATTCCCGGGAGAGTGCTTAAAGCCTGCTATAGAGAACTGGCAGCAGTCTACACGGACATTTATAATACATCACTCTCTCTCTCTGTTGTGCCAGCTTGCTTTAAACTGGCCACCATTGTGCCAGTTCCAAAGACTGCCCACACCACCTGTCTGAATGACTGGCGACCTGTTGCCCTAACCTCCATCATAAGCAAATGCTTTGAGAGGCTGGTTAGGGATATCATCTGTTCCTCACTGCCTGCCACCCTGGACCCACTGCAGTTTGCATACAGGCAGAACAGATCCACTGACGATGCGATCGCCCTGACCCTGCACACTGCCCTCTCTCACCTGGACAAGAAGGACACGTATGTGAGAATGCTGTTTGTGGACTACAGTTCAGCATTCAACACCATCGTTCCCTCGAGGCTCGACGTCAAGCTCCGGGATCTGGGTCTGAACAGCACACTGTGCAGCTGGATCCTGAACTTCCTGTCAGACCGACAGCAGGTGGTGAGGATGGGCAACATCACATCCTCCTCACTGACCCTCAACATCGGAGCGCCCCAGGGCTGTGTGCTCAGCCCGCTCCTGTACTCCCTGTACACCCACGACTGCACAGCCAGACACAGCTCCAATGTCATCATCAAATTTGCTGACGACACAACAATTGTTGGCCTGATCTCAAACAACGACGAATCGGCCTACAGAGAGGAGGTTAACATCCTGGAAAACTGGTGCCAGGAGAATAACCTCTCTCTAAACGTCAGCAAGACCAAGGAGCTGATCGTGGACTTCAGGAAGCAGGAGAAAGCATACTCGTCGATCTCCATCAACGGGACTGCGGTGGAGAGGGTCAGCAGCTTCAAGTTTCTGGGTGTTCACATCAGCGAGGATCTGACATGGACAGAACACACCACACGGGTGGTGAAGAAGGCACAACAACGCCTGTACTTCCTCAGACGGCTGAGGAGGTTTGGTCTGAACCCCATCATCCTCAGGACTTTCTACACCTGCACTGTGGAAAGCATTCTGACGGGCAGCATCACCACCTGGTATGGGAACTGTACTGCTCTGGAGCGGAAATCCCTGCAGAGGGTTGTGCGCACAGCGCAGTACATCACTGGGGTTGAGCTCCCAAACCTTTTGGATTTTTACACCAACCGCTGCCTGAGGAAATCCAAAAAGATCATGAAGGACCCGTTCCATCCAAGCCATTCCCTGTTCTCACAGCTGCCGAGTGGAAGGAGGCTCAGAAGCTTGAAGACCAGAACCAGCCGGTTCCGAGACAGCTTCTTCCCCCAAGCAACCAGGCTGTGGAATAGCCAGTAGAACGGTGTTCTGCCCAACCCACCCCACTGACACCCATACAAACTCTGCACCCTGCACTTTACTTTACACTGCATCTATCAGACTTTCCCATATTATACAGCATTCTGCCCCCTGCACTCCCCACTCAACTCATTCCTTACCTGCACTTACTCATAGCTATACTGTCACATACTGACTACTTCCACACTATCCGCATATCTACATCTGTGCATATCTGTTCTGTGCAATATTTGTCTATAGTGTAAGTTATCATGTCTATTGTAATTAAGTGTATTGTAAATAGTGTTTATACTGTAAGTTATCTGTATGTCCTATTTTTATATATTTTATTACTCTCTTGTAAATATTATTCTTTGCGCATTGGTGGGAATCTGCACCCAAGTTTTTCACTCACATGTACACCTGTACTCTGTGACGTGACAATAAAAATCTTGAATCTTGAATCTTGAATCTTGATGTGTCCAGCAGGACAAAAGTGGTATTGTTTTAAGAACTAGACAGTGTGATATTGTTTCAGTAATTAGACAGTGCAGCCCTCCCTTTGTGCGCGCTATCACCCCTCTTGGGAGATAAAAAAACAGCGCACACACAGAGTGAAAGGTCGCATTGTTCGTACCCGAGTCTCTTTTGTATCAATTCAGTTCGTACAAAGTGCTCTTGGCTGATGATTGATTGTCAGTCAGAAACATGCAGTAAATTAAATGCTTCAGGCATAAGCTGTATGTGCCCAACAATGGGCTCTATATGCCATACGTTACTGTGTTAGCAGCGCGTGGTTAGTCCGCCATATAATAGATCCTATGTGTTAATATACATCTGATGCATCATGTGGGTTAATTTCTCATAATAAGGGTAGTGTTAATCACATGCTTGATCAAACAGTGTTTTACTATGTGTGTAAAGGATATAATGTGATTATTGATTAATCTTTTATATAAATGTGTGTAAAATCCACTGTGAGTAATAAAAATGATCAGATACAATGTGAGTATTGGTTATGCATATTGAATACAAGGTTTCACACAATGATTATGTAAATACAGATACTAAGATAAGTAATCATAATTGAAAGATATTTGTCAATCAACCCAAATTATAATTAACTGAAAGATATTTGTCAATCAACCCAAAGTATAATAAACAGTTACTCTTTATCAGTTATGGGATTAGCATAGACCCGGTGGACTCCCGTCTTAAAATCGCTCTACAATGTTGCAATAATAAAACTAGTCTAAAGGCAACTAACTAGTCCGTCTGAATCTTAGCTAATCACCTGCTTAACTGATAATGAATTAATAAGGGAATATATAATGTAGCCCATTACATAGCTTCTGATGATATTTGTCCAACAACTTTTGAGCCGTTCTTAAACACTTTACAGTCCAAATATTTATTGGCCTAATTGTATAAGTTTTTATTTGATTGTACAGTGTTAATTGCATTTCACAAACATTTCACAAACTGTTTTGACCACAAGAGGTGAAGGGTTCACCTACTGACAGTACCTCACAACACACACACACACACACACACACAAACTTACACCCTGTCTGTGCCTCCTACCGCCCCCTTGATCCCTGCATAGTCATTGCTAAAATGAGGCTGATATTGCCATAGTAACCACTGACCTATGAGGCTGAAGCAGTGAGTACTAATCCTCTGAAAGTGGCACAAGCATATTTGCTCATAAGAGGGTTTTTCACTCCTGTTCTGGAATTTCTTATTTTTTCCCTGTTTCTCTTCCTCCTTAACCTGAAAGAAGGAAAACATTACTGAGGACTCCAGAGGAAGAAAAGGAAGGTACGTAACTTTAGAAGTGGACACACTTTTTACTCAAAAGTTCATGTTTGTTGTTCTGAAAGTTCTGGAAGCTCTTTGCTGATTTTGAACACTTGCAACTTTTGGTTGTGGAGTTGAGAAGATAATTAGTTAATTATTAGATAATAAGACTTTAAAGTTTCTTTTATTTCAGCTCTGTAAACTTTTTGGCTATTGAAAAGATTTGTTTTTGTTTTGGAGGTGGGCAGTTGGTTCACTCCAGTGGTCAGAGTTTGTTCTGTTGGGACTGTTGTGGTCGGCCACTACTGAGCGGTGACTGAGGCACATAGGAGGAAGGGGGGTTAACCCTTTGAGGCCTTCAGGCTTATTTCTCTGTTTGTAGTGCTAATTTGAGCTGCTACGGTCGCTATGCTGTAGCTACTGGCTAATATACTGTAGACTATGTGGTGACTAGCATGAAAATAATTACTTATAGTGTGGTTATAACAATTAGTCTTTTCCTTTAACAAGAATGCAAACAAACACTGTGAGTTTATGTGAATGCAGCCAAAACTCTACTACTCTCCTACTCTACTATGATGAGTCATGCTAAAACAACATTTGAAGTGCAAAAAATTACCTGCAAAAGTGTTCTCTTAAAGAAACACTAGGTTTCTATGTTCTGTAGTAACTCATAACAAAATCAGGATGTATCATCAGATATAAAGGAAACCTGCTGAGCTTAAGCACAGGCAGCTCTTGTCATAAGAGCTTCAGACAGTATTTTCTTAATAGAACTGTGTAGTACGTCACAGAAATCTGTGTGGGATTTAGCCTCCGAATCTGCACAATGCCATCCCCTCAGTCCCATTTTCACACCCAGTGTTGCCAGGAATAGAACACAACAGTACACAAACAGTGTGCTGCAGCCATGGTAAAGGGCAAGCTGGTTATTTTTCTGCTGAACAGGTAATCACTAAGTTTCAGTAAGGTCACTGACCATAGATGGGAAATTTACCACCACCACTAGCATAATAGAGACAGGCACTTTAGATGTTGAAACCTGTACATATCTATACTATCTACAGATTAAGAGTTAATCTGGCAACCTGCATGAGCTTTAAATCTGGATCTATACAGAAATTGGAGCCCTGTAGTCATTTTACATTTTACTCGTTTATTACTGTTTGTTCCTTTAAAGCAGGGGTCGGCACTTAAGTTATATTTTCCAAGCCATTACATTGTGGGCCACAAAAAAAATGGGATATGGGAAATGAAGTGTTATGGGATAGAGTGCTACAGCCTAGTAGCTCTCTAGCCCAGAGGGTTATTGAACCAAATTGCAGAACAGTTTAATTTAAAGCAGGTAAACCCAAGAAGAAATGAAAAATTAATAAATAAACATGCCGCTCCTCACGTGGGATCGAACCCGTGTCATCAGGGGCGGGGCACAGTCCAATACAATACTGCTGCCCTGGCTAGTGAATTGGTACACGGCTGGGGAAAAAACTCCTTTATAATGGGATAGGGAGCCACGAGTGTGCAAGAGAGGTAGGGGAAAAATGTAAACAAAAGCTCACAAGAGAAGCATTTTATATATATTTTTTTATTCATTATAGTTCAAACAACCTCACGGGCCAGATGTTTTATGTCTATTGCCAACCCCTGCTTTAAAGAGTACATTATTTGTAAGGGTAACTGTCTGTTCTTAGTGTTTAAGGCTGTAGGAGTAGGTACGGTTGAGTTGATTTCTTAACAAGTGCAAGTTCATTGTGTTATTTAAGCTCAAATTATTTGATTGAATAAAAAGCAACCGGTTTCCACAAATTATTTTAGTTCTTGTATGTAAGACAAATTTAATATAAAAAGATATTTAATTTTACTACACTCATATTATTTAATTTAATTACACTTTCTTGCTTTTCTTGTGTTTGTATGTGTTTTGTTCTGAGGCAGAGTGGGAGTCAGTCTAAAACTTTTGTCTATGTGTGTGTGTGTGTGAAGCTCATTAGTGCTGGAGGGGCCTCTCTCTGTCGTCCTCCTGCTGTTCCTGAGGCCATTAGAAAACCCCTTAATTACAATTCATTCAATTCCTCTCTCTCTCTCTCTCTCTCTCTCTCTTTCTTTCTTTCTCTGCTCTTCACGTGCTATATCTTCTCCCTGTTTCTCACTCTTTCTAAGTCCCCTTCAGTCCACTCTCTGTCTGTGACTCTTACAGCCTGCACACTTTCTCTCTAATTTCTGTGCAGATCAGTGTTTGCATCAGTGTGTGTGTGAGAGTGTGTGAGTGCCTGCATGTGTGTATGCTGCAATGCGTGGGCTGTGCAGGCCGTGGACTCTGGGGCTGCTGGGGCTTCTCAGTGCTCTGGGTAGCTGGTTGCCCTCAGTTACAGGAGGTCAGGAGGCCTTGAGACGGGCAGATGTTGGTCTACTGGTCAGCGAGATCTTCCATGTGCTCCAGTGTCCAGAACGCATCGGTGGAACCAAGGAACTCTGTGATAAGGTGAGTGTTAGTAAAACAGGGAACTGGTCCATTTAGAAACTTCACTATTAAAGTTAATCTCTCACCATTAAGACTCTAAACACAGCACACACATGGTTTGACTTTTTGATAATTCAGCATAGTTCAGATCACTCCATGCCCAGTGTAAGGAGCAGGTGCTATGGGCAGTGCTATCTGTGAGCACATGGTCAACAACTGAAACACGAGGGTGTGTATAGCTTGAAAATGCTCACAGTTTCAATATACAGTAATGACGACATCTACTGATATCCTTTTAGATATAAAGAGAACATAACATGAAGCCCAATGTCCCAAAATGCATGTGAACTTAAAGGTACTAAACTATGTTGTAAAGGCACAGCAGTATGTTTATTTACATGCTCAGGATATAAGACACACGTTACAAGTATAGTCATACTACAGCCAGACATTATACAGATTTTTTTAAGGGCTGTACGATTTGGATAAATAAAAATAGTACCTTAATATATTTTTTATGATACCGATATACAGCTCTGGAAAAAATTAAGAGATCACTTCACTTTCTAAATCAGTTTCATTGATTTTGCTATTTGTAGATATATGTTTGAGTAAAATGAATGTTGTTTTTTATTCTATAAACTACAGACAACATTTCTCCCAAATTCTAAATAAAAATATTGTCATTTACAGCAAATGTGAAATGACCAAAATAACAAAAAAGATGCAGTGCTTTCAGACATCAAATAATACAAAGAAAACAAGTTCATATAGTTTTATAAGTTAAGAAATCAATATTGTAATCACAATTTTCATGCATTCTGATATATTTACCTCCACCAGTCTTACACACTGCTTTTGGATAACTTTATGCCACTCCTGCACCGTAAGCCCGGATAAGTTGAATTAACTTAAAACATTTGAGGAAACCGGTTGCCTTAAAAAAGTTAATTAATGGGTAATGAAAACTTAAGTTAGCATAACTTAGAACATGAAGTTATTACAACTAAAGGGGAAGTTAATTTAACTTTTTTTTATTTTTGTTATATTGTTAGACCAGATAAGTTGAGTTTACTTCACTTTTTTAAGGCAGCCGGTTTGCTCAGTTTCTTTTAAGTAATGGGGAGTGAAAACTTGAGTTAGCATAAATTAAACCATCAAGTTATTACAACTAAAGGGGAACTTGATTTATTTCTAAGGTAGCCCAGGGGGAATCACTACACACTGATGGTGAGTGTCAGAAACTGTTGGACACACCCAGTATGCAAATAGATTGTGACAGAAGCCAATAGAAAAGAAGATGCCAATGACAACAGACTAAACTCAGTTATTATAAGTTGGTTCAACTCAAAGATCTCAGTTTGAATGTTTATGTGCCCAAAAAAATTCCACTAACTTAAAATAGTTGAGTATTGTTTAGAAATATCCAATTTTATGTAAAACAGAATTTATTTGAGTTCAAACAGTGTATGGGTTTACAGTGTGGTGCAAAAAAATCAAGCAGTTCAGTTTGGTTTGATGGCTTGTGATCATCCATCTTTCTCTTGATTATATTCCAGGGCTTTATAATTTGGTAAAATCAAAGTAACTCATCATTTTTAAGTGGTCTATTATTTTTTGCCAGAGATGTATATCTCAACATTTTTTCATTCCATGAGGTAATAACCAAAAAGACACTTTTGACACGAAGCTACATGCCATGATTTTATACAAGCACTTTTATTATTCAGTGCCATATTCTGTATATTATAATAGCTTAGCATTTTACATCATCAACAACTGAAAGGCAATTAAAATTACATGAATAAACAAGTTCAAGTAGCTCAAAAACAAGGGACACAAAAATATAGTGTGCTTTTGGAAAAAGTGCAGGTAGAGTGCTTGAGAATAAGTAAATAAAAAGAACAGTTTGAGTTTTCTAAAAATCTTGGTTGAAACAGTGTCAGGCCTATTCTCATACCCCTGGTCAGTCCAGGTTAGAGTGGGCGTATCTGCTCTAAAGATCAGTGTTTAGTTCAGTAGTGGCACTTCACACTGCTGCTGTTTATTAGCGATATGCGCTAACACAACAAACAAATGTTTTATTTTTTTTTAAAGAGGAAGATAGATGGCCACAATCCATCAAACCAAGGTGAACTGCTTAAATTTTTGCAGCAGGAGTGGCATAATGTTATCCAAAAGCAGTGTGTAAGACTGCTGGAGGAGAACATGCCAAGATGCACAAAAACTGTGATTAAAAAAAACAGATTTATTCCACCAAATAAAAAAAAAATTTCTGTCCTCTTAAAACTTTCTTTGCATTATTTGAGGTCTGAAAGCGCTGCATATTTTTTGTTATTTTAGCCATTTCTAATAAATGCTCTAAATGAAAGAATTTGTTTATGTAATTCGGGAGAAATATTGACCGTAGTTTATAGAATAAAACAACAATGTTCATTTTACTCAAACATAAACCTATAAATAGCAAAATCAGAGAAACTGATTCAGAAACTGAAATGGTCTCTTATTTTTTATCCAGAGCTGTATATATTTAACCTATAGCAGTTTAGCTGTGCTCACCTACTTCAAAAAGGCACAGTAACACAAACAATTAAAAAATATTTAATTAAAAATGTGTTGTGATTATTAATTCTATTATTTATACACAGTATTTCACACAAGTTTCACTTGCCTATATGCTTTGTTTAGACTATGTTTGTTAATTATGTGTTTATCTACTAATTAACAGACCCATTTTTAACATCAATCAACATAATCAGCATACTTTAAAACACTAAATAAGAAGGATCTGGGTGGCTTTGTGATATAAACAAAAGCAGGCTTCTGAATTCCTCACTGCAGGGTCACAGAGTGAATGGCACCTTTAGGGCTGAAGGATTTTTACTTGTAGTATTATAAGTGGAACTCACAGAACACACAAGAAGCTCTGTGTACAGCTATGTTCAACTTTCAGTCAAGTGTTTGTGTGCGTGTGTGATTAGATGTACAAAGCCTGACCACTATGTGCAAAGAGCTGATTAGTGCCATGCTTAAATAACAGAGGCCAAGAGGCCACTTCTTTTCCACCTTTGCAGACCTGTGGTGTTCCAGAAGGTTCTACATTAGGGCCCATTCTATTCTTAATGTGTATTTTTTTATGGTGTAGTTAATATTCCTCCCCTTAAAACATTAAAAACATTATTGGACATTGTGTGCCACTATTTAATAACAATGTAATACCTTAATTATGCAATTACACTCTTTTAAAGCATTTTCAATAATTAAGAATATTTGTACATTGGAATATAACATTTTAAATTATACCTCAGTTAGTTTCGACACTGCAATGTGATTGGTTGAGAAGAGTTTTATGAGTGACATTATTAGCCAGTAATGCACTGTAACTTTGGCCACACACAGGTAACCTAGTAATGATGCAGAGCTTACAAACCAAATACAAACCAAATGCAATGTAATTATACACCACTGAAAGGCGCTAGATCCCATAGACACAGTGCAAAAACGTCATGTCTCCAATTGGCGGCGCAAACAAAGATGCGGTCCCACAAATAAGCCCAATGATTCGAAAATACTCATTATTACACACATTTTCAGCAACTAATATCAGGTTAAGAGATGTTATTATTAAAATAAAAGCTTAAAGGTACATTCTGTAGGAACTGAGAGCGAGTGTGTGAAATGGCTACAGCAGTCCAATTTCAAAACACCACAAAGAGTAGTCTGACCCGCCCACCCCTCCCCAGCTGTGAAACTATCTAGGGTTGCCAAATTCAGCAGGCTGAAGCTACACAATCTTTACAATGTTTAGACTAGTAGGAGAGACAGAAAACTTAGGGAGTATGAGGGAGAGGAGAAATACAGCAATTCTAAACTCTTCTATCACCCGTATTTAGAGTTATACTGACTGTATTTCAAACGAGGGAGCGCCACAGTCGCCGGGAGGGAGAGCCGCGGTTGGCTGTGCCCCAAGTGAGGGAGCGTCGCGGTCAGAGGGGCTCTGATCCGCGTGAGAGACAGCTCTAGCCCTTAGTAAGCACATCTAGTTGTGGTGATAAAGTACCTGACTTTATTAGCTAGCCAGTTATCTTACCTGTTCAGAAGAAAAGTAGCAGCTCTGGGTCGGTCTTGTCGTCTTTTTGAGCTCTAACTCTCCAACTTTCAAACTCACTGCCAATATTCACTCTTGTTATATTCCTACTTTGGTCACTGAGCTTTTTTGAGACATACTGAGGCTTTTTAAGCTGTGTAGCAGCTGTGGTTTAACTGAATAAGCTCCTCTAGCTAGCTCCTTTGCTGCAGCATGGATCGCTAGTGTGGGTGCTGGCAACCTGGGGGGTGGAGTTAGTGTTGGGGAATGAGCAGCAGGCAGAGTCAGAGGACAAAACAAACACTAAATCTGGGATGGAGTGAAAACTTAAAATAGGAACGTACTGCTGAAGCTCGTGCTGCCAGTGCTTTCACTCAGCATGTTTCTTTAATATCTGATGATACATCCTGAATACTTTATCATTTACTACTGAAAATTTGTTACATATTGGTCCTTTAAGTGTATATATTTTTCAGTTAATATAGGGTATTTTAAGCTGAATGTAAAACAGGGGACCCTTGTAATTCTGCAGGTCTTGCCTCTAGGGGCGCTGAAGTATACAAAACTGTAATTTTTAATAAATAATTTTCTTTCAAAGTTAAACGAGCACTGGACTTAAATCTACACAGATTTCTCTCCTGAAAACTGTTTATTTGGGTGAGTGAAGTTCTTACGTTTATTTACAGTAAGCTAAGATTTCGAGAGTTTTGACTGAAATGGCAGAAAGTAGATGCTACCAGACTAAACTAGCTACAATGCAGCGCTTACAACAGCGCAGCTACAAACAGAGCAGCAATGGAACTATTTTAACTTATAGAGTGTTTATAACCAAACACATCATATTTTCTTGTCCTCTTTAACTCAAAATATTTTAATAAACAGCAACAATATGGTATAATCACAATAATACACTCATCGTTCGTGCTATAACATGTAATATTGGCACTGCTGTGCTGCAGTCGTATATTACACGTTATAGCACTACCTTTCGTGAATTATTGTTTAAATATTCTACATTAATAAAACATAGAGAAAACACTGTTTAAGACAAAGCCAGCATACCAGTTAATTCACGTTTTTGTGCTTTTATTTCTAACAATAACAAAAAATGTGAAATTGAGGTAAGCAAAAATGACTGAGGTCATGTTTATATACTGTATTACTTTATTTAGTTGAGTAGTTTTTGCCATAATATGGATTAGAACATTACTTAAATAGAGCTGTTCACTGTATACCAACTCTACCGCTTCACAACTTTACAACTGATGCTCTCAAACACGTTAAGAGGCAAGAAATTCAAGTCATTCACTCTTGCAAGTTCAGCACAGCTGTTAACTGAGAGCTATTCCAGGTAAATACCTCATGAAGCTGACTGAGAAAATTCAGCCAAGATGTGTCATTTAAGCAAGAAATGCTACTTTGAAGAATCTAAAAAATTAAATATATTCTGATTTGTTTAACACTTTTTTCTTTTACTAAATATTTAAATATGTTTTTTCTTCATAGTTTGGATAACATTTCCATTTATCTACAATGCAGATATTTTAATAATGAAAAAAAAATGACATTGTTACTGTATATTTGGTTGAAAATACTTATTTTATTTTTATATTATTTCTATTTTTAGTGTCTCCCTGTAAGCTGGTTGCTGTCACTAGTGGAGGACGATGGGAAAGACTTCATTAGTGAGGATAACTACCTCAAGATTTCCACAGTGCTTCTCTATTACATCATCCACATGAGACAGCTCTGCTCCTCCAACATCTCATCTTCCTCGCTCTCCTCCTCCTCCTCTCCTGATTACTCACACTGTGTGCGAGGTCTGACCGCTCTCCACTCACAGGAGGATGAAGATTTCATCTCAGCCAATGAGACAGAGAGCATCCTACAAGTCATCAATCAAAACTATCAGCCACAGGAAAGACCCATCCTCAAACACAAACAGGTTAGATGCCACTAAAGATCTGTATGTAAAGTCTGGTTTTAATATTATACAGGACAGTTATGATTTCTAAAGTAAAGGAGCAGCTTGTTTAAAAATATAACATCATTTATTACTTATCCCTGATGGAAATAAGATTTTTAACATACTTAAATTGTGCACCCATTACATTTAAAAGCAGAACAGTATTACACAGTTGGTAGTGAATGTGTCACGTCTGGTGCTGTTAGCTCCTCTGTCCCTTCCACACCAAGCTCTAACAGAGGTTCTCAGATCAACAACTACACTACCCAGAATGCACCACCCGCTGACATCACGCACTCACCTGATCACGTGACACCTCACCTGCTTCCTCCAGGAAGTCCCGAATACTGATTACTGGCACTATAAACACCCACGCCGCGTATTGTAGGTTCTCCTCATTACAAAGCGTTCTATATCTCTTGTCTTCAGTTTGACCTTGCTTTTGTTTTCTCAACGCCGATTATTGCCTTTGCCTCTGATACTGGATTGCTTGTGTATTACTTGGACTGTGTTTTCACTACTGCCTCTTGGATTACCTCTGATATTGGATCTCTCGTGTATGAACTCTGGACTGTTTCTCGTTTCTGGTATGGTTTTGTCTTCATTGCTCTGTTTACTGGTGATCACCCATTTTTCTGTATCGACTACGATTACATCTGTTTATTTTATAATAAACATTCATTTTTTGTCAGTATCTGCACGTGTCTGCAATTCTGTGCTAACCATGACAGAATACGCGGCCGTACAAGATCAGATAGCGGATACTGAGGCTATTAAATCTGGTTTAGCCAACCAGGGGAGGCTACTCAGTCAGCACCAGCAAACGCTCGCTGGTGTGACCCAAGCTGTTTAAGAGCTAGCCCGCCAGCAAACCACGCAGCAGCTACAACTTACTGAGCTGCTAGCTCACCTCAGAGGCTTAACTGAGCCTAGCCCTAGCCCTTTAGCTAACACCAGTATGCCCAACGCTAAATCCTCTGTGCCTGGTTTTTCCGTGTCTAAACCGGAGATTTTTGATGGGAATCCGGAAAAATGCAGCGGTTTTCTTTTACAATGCTCCGTGTTTTTCAGTAATTCACCACCCACAACCGATAATGCTAAGATCGGTTTTATTATCTCCCTGCTTTCTGGTAAGGCACTAGAGTGGGCAACAGCTATTTGGGAGGAAGTTTCTGGGGCTAGTTATACTGACTTTTTGGCTACTTTTCGCTCAGTTTTTGATCATTCGCGTTATGGACAGTCTAATGGAGAAATTTTGCTGGCTCTCAAGCAAGGTCAGAAGCCGGTGGCTTCCTACGCTTTGGAGTTCCGCACTCTCGCAGCTGGTAGTGGTTGGAATAACGCAGCTTTGATAAACGTATTCAGATGCGGACTCAATCCAGATATACAGAGGGAGTTAGCCTGCAGAGATGATTCGCTAACCTTGGACCAGCTCATCTCACTATCTATCCGGTTGGATCAACTTCTCTCACGCCACCCCAAGACCAGCCCTCGCGCTCAATACACTACTGTGACTCTGCCCCGTGCCCCCACACTAGAGAATGCTGCGCTGTCTGCCCCAGAGCCCATGGACATCCAGAAAACCCGGCTAACTCCAGAGGAGCGACAGCGTCAGATCCGGCTTCGTTTATGCCTTTATTGTGGGGAGGCCGGTCATTTCAAGGCTGAGTGTGGTCTCCTGACCCGATCTGTGAAAGCTCCAGCCCTGGGACAGCGCTCCACGCGCTAACGTGGTACGTAAGCAAAACACAATTCTTCGTTCAAAATGTTTCTCATTGCCAGTAAATATTGTATTGCCTGATGGTATGCTCTCTGTCTCAGCGCTTGTAGATTCCGGGTCGGAAGGGAACTTCATCAGTCTGGACCTGGTTAAGGAGCATAACGTACCCACCCGAGAACTGCTGCGTCCCTTATCCATCCATGCTGTGGACGGGAAGACGGTTCGCTCCAAACCTGTTACTCTACAGACACTACCCATCACCCTGCAAGCCAGCGCTCTTCATTTTGAGGAACTGCCACTTTTCGTGCTTCCCTGCACCGAGCATCCTGTTATCCTGGGCATGCCATGGCTGAAAACCCACGATCCCTCCTGGCGCGATGGGGATATCACGGTTTGGTCTTCTCACTGTCATGAACATTGTTTAGCCTTGGATAGTCTTATCATTCAGTCCACTTCTGTGGAAAGTCCTGAAGTTTCTGATCCCGTTGTTATTCCCGCTGAATATTCAGATTTTTTAGAGGTGTTTAGCAAGGATAACGCTACTAAATTACCTCCTCATCGCTCTTATGATTGTGCTATCGACCTAGTGGAGGGTGCCACCCTACCCAAAGCTAGAGTCTACCCCCTCACTCTCGATGAGGAAAAGGCTATGAACGATTATGTTACCGAAGCGTTAGCTCAGGGTTTCATTCGGCCGTCAAAGTCCCCTGTCAGTTCGGGTTTTTTCTTTGTAAAGAAAAAGGACGGGGGACTGAGACCCTGTATTGATTATAGAGGTTTGAATGCCAAAATTTGCTTACCCTTTGCCCCTCATTCCTTGTGCTCTCGAGCAGCTACATAAGGCCTCTTATTTTACCAAGCTTGATCTGCGTAGTGCGTATAATTTGATCCGCATTAGGGAGGGGGACGAGTGGAAAACAGCGTTCACTACCACCAATGGCCACTACGAGTATTTGGTTATGAGCTATGGTCTCGCTAACGCCCCCGCAGTATTTCAGTCATTTATGAATGACGTATTTAGGGACATGATTGGGAAACACGTCACTCTTTTTATAGACGACATTTTGATTTATTCCCCCGATCTTGAATCTCATGTTCAGCACGTTCGTTCGGTTCTTCAAAGGCTATTGGAGAACAATCTCTATGCTAAAGCCGAGAAATGCGAGTTCCACCTTCAGAGAGTCGCATTTCTTGGCTATGTCATCAGCTCCCAGGGAGTTCTCATGGATGACTCTAAGGTAGACGTCGTAACTAGTTGGCCAGTTCCCCAATCCATCAAAGATCTCCAACGTTTCTTAGGGTTTTTACAGGCGTTTCATACGACACTTTAGCAGTATAGCTGCCCCACTTACAGCGCTCACTAAGCATGCCACCAAAGTTCTTAAGTGGTCCTCAGAAGCTGACCAAGCTTTCCAAAAACTAAAAGCCGCCTTTGTCTCCGCCCCCATTCTCAAACATCCGAATCCTGACCTGCCCTTTGTAGTTGAAGTCGATGCTTCTAATACTGGCATAGGAGCAGTTCTCTCCCAACGCAGCGGTTCACCGCCTAAACTACATCCCATAGCCTTTTTCTCACGGAAAATGTCACCAGCGGAGCGTAATTATGGGATAGGGGATAGAGAGCTGCTGGCTGTCAAACTGGCTCTAGAGGAGTGGCGTCACTGGCTGGAAGGTGCTGCACATCCATTCACCGTTCTAACTGATCACAAGAACCTAGAATGTCTCCGTACAGCTAAACGCCTAAACCCCCGTCAAGCTCGTTGGTCATTGTAAACTGGTAAACTATGTCCTCTGCCTGTTCCTGTACGACCATGCTCACACATTGCTGTAGATTTTGTTACAGATTTACCCGAATCTGAAGGTTACACTACTATCCTTACAGTTGTAGACAGATTTTCTAGGGGGGTTAAATTGATCCCTTTTCCTGCACTACCTAATGCTCTTCAGACAGCTCAAGCTATATACACACACATTTTCAGACATTTTGGGGTCCCGGAGGACATTTTGTCAGATAGAGGTCCTCAATTTACTTCCCGGGTATGGAAATCGTTCTTTGAACACTTAGGTGTACACGTGAGTCTCACTTCTGGGTTATCAGCCTCCGTTGGCTCCGTGGACAGCGTCGTCCACTGAGATACCTGCTGTTGACGACTGGATGAAGCGGAGTGAGCAGGTGTGGGAGGAGACGCATCAGCAGATCTCGGAGGTTTTACGCAAGTATAAGGAGCAGTCCGACAGACACCGTGGTACCACCCCCCAATACCAACCCGGAGACAGGGTGTGGTTGTCGACCCGGGACTTGAGGTTTGAGGGGGCCTGTAGGAAACTGCTGCCTAAGTATATTGGCCCATTTAAGGTTTTGTCTCAGGTTAACGAGGTGACTTATAAGATTGAGTTGCCTGCTCAGTACAGAGTGCATAACTCGTTCCATGTCTCTCTGCTCAAGCCTCTTGTCCCAGGTCCGCTTGCTGAGGGTATTCCTGATGACGTGCCACCCGCGGCAGTGGAGGGGGAGGATTCTTCTACCTATGCGGTTCGAGAGGTGCTGGATTCACGCAGGCGTGGCGGTGTGCTCCAGTACCTCATAGATTGGGAGGGTTACGGCCCTGAGGAGCGTTGCTGGGTTGCCGCCGGCGACGTGCGGGATCCTGCTCTACTGGCCGAATTTCATGCCCGTCACCCTGGTAAGCCTGCTCCTAGACCCCGTGGGCGTCCCAAGCGCTCACTCTCTTCTTCGGCTCCGGTGCGTCGGGGTTCCCAGTCTCGCAACCCCCGCCTGTCCAGCACCTCTGAGGCTACGCCCGGTCCTCCCGCCGGTACTCCCTGCCCGTCGGGTGGACGTCGTCGTGGTCGTCTCCGTTCCGGCTCCGTTCCGACTCCCTTGGGGGAGGTACTGTCACGTCTGGTGCTGTTACCTCCTCTGTCCCTTCCACACCAAGCTCTAACGGAGGTTCTCAGGTCAACAACTACACTACCCAGAATGCACCACCCGCTGACATCACGCACTCACCTGATCACGTGGCACCTCACCTGCTTCCTCCAGGAAGTCCCGAATACTGATTACTGGCACTATAAAGGTGCACGCCATACAAACACCCACGCCGCGTATTGTAGGTTCTCCTCATTACAAAGCGTTCTATATCTCTTGTCTTCAGTTTATCTCGTGTATGACCTTGCTTTTGTTTTCTCAACGCCGATTATTGCCTTTGCCTCTGATACTGGATTGCTTGTGTATTACCTGGACTGTGTTTTCACTACTGCCTCTTGGATTACCTCTGATATTGGATCTCTCGTGTATGAACTCTGGACTGTTTCTCGTTTATGGTATGGTTTTGTCTTCATTGCTCTGTTTACTGGTGATCACCCATTTTTCTGTATCGACTACGATTACATCTGTTTATTTTATAATAAACATATATTTTTATCAGTATCTGCACGTGTCTGCAATTCTGTGCTAACCATGACAGAATGATGATGTAGTTTTACTTTAATATTTTAAAAAAATCATCTATATTGTCTAACAAAAAAAAAAATATATATATATAATAATAATTAATAATAATTAAATTTTGCCAACAATGCATGTATTTACCAAGATGATATTAGCAGTATTATTTATGTTAACCTATTTTTTCTCATAGCAAAAAAAAAACACATTTTACTGAAATGTTAAATAACAGCAGTCTATGTAATTGTACATACTTGTTTAAAAAACATTAAACATCAGTGAACATTTAACATCAGTATACTTTGTTGTAATTAAAAGAATTTTTAATTATTTTTAAAGCTAATAATCTACAATAATCTATTTAATAATAAGGTAATATCATAATTATGCAATTACACTCTTTTACAGCATTGTAAATTATTAAGAAAATTTGTACATTGGAATATTGTATTTTAAAATATTCTAAATAAATAAAACATACAGAAAACTCTGTTTTAGGCAAAGCCAGCATACCGTTAATTCACGTTTTTGGGCTTTTATTGCTAAAAAGAACAAAAATTATGATATTGAGGCAAGTAAAAATTACTGGGCTCATGTTTACATACTGTATGATAATAATTTAAAAGCTAATAGTGTACAATTTTATATTACATAACATTTACAAGGATGGAGTCATCCACATAACATTTTAATGACATATAGCATAATTACGATATTTATTACCAAATTTCTTCTTCAAAATATAATGCATAACTTGCATGCAGTACATAGTTATTGTAAAAAGAGACTGAATACAAGTTTGTGTGTGTTATCAGTGTATCGATGCAGCACACCTGATGAAGGAGGCTGGAGTGACGGACAGCAGAGGGCTGGATTCCTCCTCCGTTCCTCGACTGGCTGCAGCTATTATAAGTCATTTACGGCAGGGCCACTGCATAAGCCGGAGGAACCTCCCCTCACCAGCTTTCTTCACTGACTACATCTTCCAGTCCCTCAACCGCACCAGCGACCTGCACATCATGGGTAAACATCAATCAGGGATGCAAATCTAAAGCCCAATCCTATTATTATTTTGTACCCCTACCCCTTATTTTCGAGTGTGACCCTTCCCATTGGAACTGACCCTCCACGTAAGAATTGGGACAACGCTTTTAAGCACCGGATACAGATAAAGCTATAGCAGTGACGCATTGAAGTTCAGCAACCTACCTGATGCTGATTAACCAGTTTTTAGGGCATTGTAAATTTTAGGGCATCGTATGTCTTCTGAAATTTGTATTGTCCGTTAATTAATTCCTCTGTGATGTTAAGCTGAAATTAGCTATTTTATTCTTCCATTCCATCCTAAATGCTGCAGCCTCTGCTGTCATTGCACCAATTATGGTGGAAAGTGGTAAGGGAGTAAGCTGGTGGAAAGGGAGTAATCTGGTGGAAAGGGAAAGTAACCTACTGAGACAAATTGCTAGCGCTTTTTTATGCTTGTTATGACGAAAATGACCATAAAACATTAAAACTACACATTAAACAGTGGTAATATAGTGGATATTGTAATTTATAACAAGGAAAAAAAAGATTTGAGGCCCATTCGCATTTTACGCCTTGCTCGCACTACCCCTCTGTTTTTTGTGTACACGCCTAGGAGTAGAGTGTCCCTATTCTTGTTAGGCTGGAGGGGAAGGGGGGAAATGTTAAACAAGCAACTAAAGAAACCTATAAATTATTGTTGATATAAGTATTTCCCTTGTTACAGATTATGATTTATAGACTATATTGACATAGTTTAATGTGTAGTTTCAATGATTTATGGTCATTTTCTTCATAACAAGCATAAAAAATCGCTAGTAGTTCATCTTAGTAGCTAGCTAGCTAACTTTCCCATTCCACCATAAATGTTGCAACAGATGGCCGAGGCACAAAACAGAAGGTTAGTGCTAAGTTGTAGGGCCAAGGAGTGAAATGGGATTCTAAACTTGTGCTTTCTGCATATTATATGAGGATTACAGTATAAATTAGATCAAATTATTGGTTTTCAGTATTAGTCCAGAACAGGGGTCGACAACATTTAATACCCAAAGAGCCATTTGGACCCGGTTTCCACATAAAAGAAAACACTGGGAGTCATTTGCGCACCGGTCATTTGCATATTACTCAATTTGATTTTGGGCATGTCAATGTGTCTTTGGAATCAGGAGGGTGCAAAAATACGCCTTTGCACAGCTCAAAAAGGAATGTACTCTTAATTAATCATGGGTGTTTTCGGGCGTAACATGAAATAAACCAATCAGCGTGCCAGTCTCAGGTGCACTCTGACTTTGGATCGCTGTGCTTTTGTGCGTCTCAGCAGAGGAAACTGACCTGCTCTTTCACGCTGCTCTTTTCCAGCAGCTCATTTACAGGAACAGCAATGTTATTTTATTTACTATTCTGTTTCTTGTTGATGTAAAAGTTGGGTTTGTAACACTGACTACCTGACATTAGTTTCACTTTCAAATCATGGAAACAGCACACCAAAACCTCAACCTGTTCTTTATATTTGACAGTATTTAATTAACTTTACAGGCCCTTATTCATCTGAAGTTGAACTGAATTGAGTTTTATATTAAATTTGTAACGTCGCTCTGAACTCAGTTCTGTGCGCTTATTGTTATTGCCTCAATAACAATAAATAACGTTTCAGTAAAGATGCTGGTTATAGTGTGTTTTATATTATTGCTTTGCTGCTTAAACTACACTTGATCCGACGTCATTTATTAAAATGTTAAACTTTTTTTTTTTTTTTTAACCAAAACAATGCGCAATGCCGCTGGGCTCATGTGTCCGGCAGTGAGCGGCGTTTTAGAGAGCGGACTTTGTTTTAATATTTCAAGATTACAATAATCTTCCAATTTAGAGCTATTTAAAATAAAGCAACTAACACAAAATAAAATACACTTCAATTAAATACTTATAATTTATTTTCACAAGCCACGCGGAGCCGCAGTATTAGCATGCGGCTCCGGAGCTGCGGGTTGCTGACCCCTGGTCCAGCATATCCATGTTAATGCATGCCTAGATTGTTAACAGTTGTTGATGTCCTCTTGTCCTCAGATTTGGAACAGCTATTACACAAGCTTGGTGTAGGAGGAGGTGTAGCTCAGAGCTCAGATGACAGGAAGAGGCGGAGCACAACAGACCCAACCCAAAATCAACCAGACGTTTGCAGCCAGGACCTAGTAAAAGAACTCAGGGACTGGACACAGGTCTGACAATGACCTTACAAACTCTTATTCTCACACAAGACTTTAATTGATCTGCTTAATAAGTGTGTACATTGAATGAGAGTTTACGGAGTACAGTTGTGGTTGACGTTTTCATACACTCAGCAAAGACATGAATGTGATGACAATATTGTTTTATTTTACCTGATCAGTAATTTATTTGAACTGTTCCTTTCCTGGGGCAGAATGTGTTCTACCAGGAAGACTCCAGAGGAAAGTGTGCAATAATAACAGCTTTAATATTAGTATTAGTATTAACAATGTATTGGATAACAATTCATGTAAAGTTAGTCTTTAAAGTTAGTTTTTGCTATAATAGCAACTGTGCTATTATAGCAAAGTGGAAGCTACTAAAAACAATTTGCCCAATGTACCAGTTCCAATGACATCAAAACAGCACCAGTGCATGTTTGAAAACACCTGGTACAGTGTTCTTGGGGTTAAATGCCTCACCCTAGACCTTGTGGATTATCATTGTTTTTTCCAATGACCAAAAACTTTTCTTAACTACGGGTTTTCTTCATCCATTTGATCAGCCGTACATTTGTTGGATTTAGTAAATCATTTACATACAGTTGTTTAAATTAATGTCATACCACTGCTCTTCTTGGGTTTCCCTCTGTACTGTTACTCAAGTGCAGCTACTCAAGAAACTTTGCTTTAGGTCAGCTCCGGGCACTGTCATCACTGTATATATATAGACTATCACTGTATATATATATATATAGGTTAGTACTCTTTATCATGTTTTACTACACCAAAAGTACATTTTACACCAGAGTTCTCCTTTAAGTTGAAAGGGACCTTGGCCATTTGTATGTTTAAGCAACGCTGAACTAATAATCTAAGTAGGTTTATGCAAGTATGTAAGTCTATGTACTTTTTTAAAATCCTATGTTTATTTTTATACCCTGCCCGCAAATTAAAGCATGTGCACCAAAGTCTTACGCATATAGGCAATAACATGTCCATGCTGAGTGTATGTAAACTTCTGACCACAATTGTATTTTTATGTGCTTAACCCAGTGTGCTCCTGCTGCAGATAATTGTTTTATTCAAATTCTCTTTCAGATGTGTTTCTCTGCCAGTGAGCTGCTGGACATCTTTGTCCTGGATCCCCATTCACCCATCTCCAGAGATCATTTCAAGCACATGTGTCCTGCGATCATTCAGCAGCTATTGGGTGATGCCTGTTACCCCACACAGTCCACAGACAGAGCACCACCTCCTACCATTATAGAGAGTAAGCACCTTACCTCACTGATTTTGGCCCTTCTTTACAGTGTTTGTGTCTTGTAATTGATTTATTTCAAAGTAAATGTATTTGATGGTAAGATAATTCTAAAGAGCATTTTATTCTTAAACAGTATCACTGGATTTAAGCTTGTGATTAGAGAAAGTGATGTCAATGCTACAGAATATGATTCTACAGTAAATAATTTGTCATTATTGTCTCATTTAAAACTATTCTCCTTGTCAAACCGTGCTTCCCTAGTGTATATTTAAGGTCTCTGTAAAACGTGGAATCCACCGGAGATCCGATTTAAACCTATAGTTACTTACACAAGATAGCTAACATTAACTAGCTGGTGTAAACAGAGCTGTAAGCTCTTTAGCTGTTGCAGCCCGGCTTCAGTGCTCCCTGTTGGTGGTCACCGAGCCAAAGTGGGCAAGGCCATGAATACTATGTCATGGGTGGACGTAGACATGGTGATTTTTCTATTTGACTCCTTTTTCGGAGTATTCTCTTTTCTTAGCTTCTGCAGACAATGGAGGTTGAGGAACAGTTTCATATACAGCATGCATATACAACTCAGAGAGACCTATTGTATTTCACAAAGAACAAGAAAAAAAATCTTAAAGAATTTAAAAACCTTTAAAGTATATGACATTAAAATTTTTGAAATATTAGCACCCCCTGCTGGACTGGTATGATATAAGGTGGTGTTCCCAAAACTAACTGAACTGAATCTAGAGGTTTGTGCTGTTCTTAGGTAACACAAAAACTAATGTACTTTACAGTGTATAAAAACATATTTTGCTCTAAAGTAAAATATATTCAAATGAATGGGTCTTATTAAATTTTTTTTTTAAGTTTTTTTTTTATTCTTGCTTAATGTATTAATTCTATATACTCTACAATAACACTTTCTATATTAATATTATAACATTATTAAATATACTTCTGTTGAGTATGACTGCACTGGAATATTTTGCCTCATCTTTTTCATTTGTTATTCTGTGTTCCCCCTGTAGAATATGGCTACAGTACAGTAGCAGTGGTGCTGATCACCGTGGGCTCGATGCTGGGAATCTGTCTGATCTTCTTTAACTCCTGTAAGGAGACGTATGCTCTCATCCTTCAGCTGTTTTTTGGGCTGGCTGTGGGCACACTGTCAGGAGACGCACTCCTCCATCTGATACCACAGGTAGTGCAGCTAATGCTAGCTCTTAAACCCGAGTAGCAAACTCAGCAAATTATACTGCCTTCAGTGCTCTGGTAGTTTTAACTACCTAATGTTAGCTAGTGGACACATTTTGTTAGCTAACCAGCAAACATAAACTGAACCAAAGGCTTAGAGTGTCAAAAAACCTTTGGTTAAATAATAAAACTTTAGGTTAAATGCTAAAGTGCACAGCTTGTGACTAAAATGGTGGAATGTCCGAAAACTTTTTGCTAAAAGCCAAGGTCAAGAAACTTTTGGCTAAAAGCTAAAGTCCAAAAACCTTTGGCTAAATGCTAATGTCCAAAAACTTCTGGCAAAAGCTAAAGTCCAAAAATGTCTTGCTAAAAGCTAAAGTCCAAAAACTTTTGGCTATACTTTTGGTTATAGCCAAGTGTCCAAAAAAATTTAAGTAGATGCAATGGTGTTGCTATAGTTTACCAAGTAGTTGTTAAGTTGTTTGTGCTATGGAATCCCAGGTGCTTTCTTAGGTTTTGCTGATCTATTGCTAGGTGGTTGCTATCATATCTGTGGTGATTGCTTAGGTGTTGCTAAGCAGTTACTAATATATTACAGGTGGTTGCTAAGGTGTTCCTAGGCAGTTGCTAGGTATTCCAATTGGTTTCTTAGGTGTTAATAGGCAGTTGATATAATTTCTAAAATTATTGGTAAGGTGTTGCTAGGCAGTTAATAAGGTGTTCCCGATGGTTGTTAAGATGTTGTTAAGTGGTTGTCAATATGTTGCTAGACAGTTGCTACCATATTTAAGGTGGTTGCTAAGGTACTGCTAGGCAGTTGCTAAGGAATTCCAAGTGGTTGCTAAGCAGTTGATATTATTTCTGAAGTGGTTAATAAGATGTTGCCAGGCAGTTGCTAAGGTGTTCCAATAGGTTGCTAAGGTGTTGTAAAGTGGTTGCTATCACATAAGTGGTGTTTGCTAAGGTGTTGCTAGGTGGTTGCTAACATATTCCCAATGGTAGCTAAGGTGTTGCTAGGCAGTTGCTATGATTTGTGCTGTGTGTGTGTGCCCAATAGCTGGTTGGGGGAAATGTGACATAAATGCGTGTGTGTGTGTGTGTGTGTGTGTGTGCGTGCATGCGTGTGTTTTTTTTTTTTCAATTTAATGTAGATTCTGGGTGTTCATGATGGTAGTCACCACGAAGACCATGACCTCAGAGAAGAAAAGGACTACTTGTGGAAGATTTTGGGAATCATTGCTGGGATCTACTGCTTCTTCCTATTAGAAAGAATCTTCTCCTTTGTTATACCATCTCATAGGCATGTAAGTCCATTTAAAAAACACATTCACATTCACCAGGCTGTGCTCTTCATCCGTATGTTATATATTATTATAATTTATATTTTATTAATGCATGCACCAAAAGTATGTTGTTGGAATAAAATGAAGCTTTATGTGTGTGTGTAATGATTTACTATATGTTACAATATTCAAGCAAAAGCAAAAGCCTGGTTACTAGAGGAAATAACATTGCAGAAAGCGCAGCGACTCAGTTTCGATACATCAGCTCACAGATGCCTTGTGTTGATCAACATCACCCTAGGAGTGATGAGGGGAAAGAGCGCAATCTACCCACCCAGGCAGAGCAAGGGCATTTATATTCTCTTATGCCCGGATCAGACTACACAATTTTAGACCAATTTGACCCCGATTTTGTCTGAGCCAACACATTGCCTGCGCAGTTGTAAACATGGCAAAAATAAAGCGAGACGGTACTCCTTGGCTGGACAAGCGAAACAGAAGAAATGTTTATTGAGCTATGGCAACAATACCTCTGCCTTTATTCTGTTTATTCTTTATTCTGTTTGCATGCACTGAACCATAGTATACTATTGTGATTATACCACAGTTCCATTATTGCTGTTTATTAAAATATTTTATGTTAAAGAGGACGAAAAAAAATACAATCTGTTTGGTAATAAACTCTCTGTGAGTTAAAACAGTTTCATTTCAGTCAAAATTTTGGAAATCTAAGCGTACTGTAAATAGACATAATTGCTTTTCTCATCCAAATAAACGGTTTTCAGGAGAGAAATCTGTTTAGATCAAAGTCCAGTGCTTGTTTGACTTTGAAAGAAAGTTTCTTTAAGAATTAGGAATTTTTAAGAAGTTTTGTTTACTTCGGCGCCCCCAGCAGCAAGACCTGCGGAATTACAATGGTCCCCTATTTTTTTTTTGTATCTTATCTTACATTCAGCTTAAAATACCCTATATCAATCATTTTTATATTATGACATTGTGTGTTTCCTCTTTTAGAGCCACTCTCATGGTTTTTCTGTGGAGCTGAGCTGTAATGGGGAAGGACAGCGAGGGAAGTCAGTATCTACCATGCAGCTGGTCAGTGTGGTGCTACGTGTTCCTCAGAGCCAGCCCTGCATATCAGCAGGATGTGTGACAATAGTGATTTATTCAACAAATCACAGTGTGTGTCTGAGTGGACCTTTTGTTACCTTTCTTTGTAGAGAACTTTGGAGGACATGGAATGTACAGAAATGCCACAAGTGGAGACTAGTGTGAATCCTGCTCAGCAACAAAGTAAGCCACACACATATACACACACACAATTGTAACCTAAATATTTATTACTGTAAAATGTCTCAGAGAGAAGATGATTTCCAAAACATAAAGTTAAATAAATATTTAATTGAACTTTTTCCCTATGACTAGAATGCATCAGGCTTCCAAACATGCATCAGGCTTTTTAAAAGGTTAATTTCAGAGTTTTATATATATTTTTTTAATCCATGCATTTTAAGATGAGTATACAAGGAAGGTTTTCTTCTATAGTTGTTCATGACAGTCATATTTGTGTAGATGCCACTGCACAGTAAAACAGTGCACCACTCATCCAAAGTCTGCTTTCTGAAGGTCTTTAGCAGTCAAACAAGGGTTTCTGATTAATTTTTCTAACACTCCAATGAGCAGTCCTCAAAATTTATTTAGCTTTATATCTTTTGGAGATTAGTTTTGTCTTGCATTTACATTACTCATCTGATTTTTTTCATTAGAACAGAGTATTCCACTGCTGGCCATTATGGTGATAGTGGGCGACAGCCTCCATAATTTTGCAGATGGCTTGGTTTTGGGGGCTGCTTTCTCTAACTCAGCTGAGACTGGCATAGCCACTACGGTTGCCATTCTGTGCCATGAGATTCCACATGAAATGGGTGAGTTCATTTTATATGGGAAAGAACATTCATATTATTGTATTCAGTTTGAGTCTTAATAAGGCTTTAATATTTTTTATTCCCATCACAGTTTTTTGTTTCTTATTATAGCTGTTTGTAACATTTCTTTATGTTGAACTTTTAACTTTATTATAAATTACATACATTTTTAAATTCCCATTTTTGAATGAATGTGCTTGCTAGCAAAATTAAAGGACAACAGAATAAATCTAAGAATAAAAAAAAATAGTGAACAATAATTAAAAGTTATTGTGGTGGAAAGCCACTGAACTATGGAAAGCCATAGAACTTACAGCACTATGAAAACAATATGCATTTTAATCTTATTAAATTAAACAAAAAATCTTGTAATTCAGATATTAATACTGATCCGTTTTGAGGCTCATTTGAGACTAATGTAAGGGTAAGAAATAAGAGCACCTTTTTGAAATATTCTTAAAGAAACATTTTCTTAAAGAATAACTTATCTTGTTTTTCTTCTTTTCTTATATATGTTTTTGAACCCTCCTCCTAAATAATGCATTTAGCTACTTTAGGTGGCACCTTGCTGACACAAAAGACACACATACAGCTTGTCCAGTTCTTGTAGAGAAGTATTGCCAATAGAATAGATCCTCTGGAGTAGATACTCATGTGTGGGCTTGAGGGATATAAAGCCCCCAGCATTGAGCTGTGGAGCAGTAAAACTGTGTTCTTTGGAATGATGGGGCTCCATCCAGTACTCTTGATTACGAAAAAAACAATGTCTCTGTACTTCTGTCTATATAGTGTAAATAAATCGAGTAAATAAAAAAACTCTTCAATTACTTTACAGTGTTCATTTTAGAGTGCTAATATTCAGTTTGCCTTAAAACACAGTGAATTATAAATATTATAGGACAATGATTCAACTTTAAACAGTACACTGTAAGCCCGGATAAGTTGAATTTACTTAAAACATTTCAGGAAACAGGTTGCCTTAATATAACTTAGAACATCAAGTTATTACAACTAAAGGGGAAGTTGATTTAACCTTTTTATTTTTGTTATAATGTAAGATCGAATAAGTCGAGTTTACTTAACTTTTTTTTAGGCAGCCAGTTTGCTTAAATTGTTTAAGTAATTAGGAATGAAAACTTGAGTTAACACAAATTAAAACATCAAGTTAATACAACTAAAGAGGAAGTTGATTTATTTCCAATTTAGCCCAGGGAGAATCACTACACACTGATAGTGAGTGACAGAAACTGTTGGACACGCCCAGTATGCAAATAGATCGTGACAGAAGCTAATAGAAAAGAAGCTGTAAATGGCAACAGACTAAACTCAGTTATTATAAGTTGGTTCAACTCAAAGATCTCAGTTTGAATGTATATGTGCCCACAAATGTTCAACTAACTCAAAATAGTTGAGTATTGTTTAGAAATATCCTATTTTATGTAAAACAGACTTAAATCATTTGAGTTCAAACAACGTATGGGTTTACAGTGTATGAGAACCGGCTGTGTTGTTTCTCTCTGTAGGTGACTTTGCAGTGTTACTCAGCTGTGGTCTGTCTGTGCGCCGTGCCATGCTGATGAATTTCCTCAGTGCCCTCACCGCCTTCATGGGGCTCTACATTGGCCTCTTCGTCTCGTCTGACCCTGAGGTTCAGCTGTGGATCTTCACCGTCACCGCCGGCATATTCCTCTACCTGTCACTAGTGGAAATGGTGAGTGAGCAGATTAAAGATCGGATAAAGTGATTTTTGCTCAACTTATGTATTTATACCTGTAATCCACGTATTATTCTACATCTCTCTTTCTCTCTAGATGCCTGAGATGAGTAAAGTTCACTCTCCGCATCCGTATCTCATGTTTTTCCTGCAGAACATTGGTCTGCTCTTAGGCTGGGCCTGCCTACTGCTACTAGCACTGTTTGAACACAAACTCACTTTTTAACACAGACACATGCAAACACAAACAGAAATCTTAAAGAAATAGATTGACAAAAACATTAGGGATGCACTGAATATATTTGGCCAGAAATGACACAAATTCAGTATTTGGCAGAATCAGTGAAAAGACAGAATAATTTAATTGGCAAGTTTACTTGCATAAATTAAACAAAATAAAGTGTTTAGCACCACTTATCATGCATAGTATCAATTTACCCTTCTTCACAAACTTTATTATTTTTACTAACTGGGTGTTTTCCAGCTGAAAGATTGGAACTTGTGTAGCATTACTTAAGTAGCATTACTGAAGTAAATTTATAATTGGAATAGCATTGGTGAAGTAAATCTAATGGGTTTGTATGTGTTGTGTGATGCAGAAAAATCAATAGAAACATACATTTATGCTATTTTATTTATTAAATGGTGGAAAAATGGTTAAATGTTTTGGCCAAATGTTTTATTTTGTTTGTTTTTGGATAAAAAAAAATATTTCACTGCATCCCTAAAAAATCTTATAAATGTATACTTTTAAGGATCTTTTTTTTGCCAAACTACTTTAAGTATAATAAGTTATTATTGTAAATATAAAAGACAACACGACAGAATATGAAGTGATTCCAGATGTTTGAACAGTAGTGTGTTAGAGCTGGGAAATGCTACATTGTTTCATGCAGGACCAGAGCTGCAAAACAGTAAAGCCTCTTGTCTGATCTATAAGCTGGGTTCCATTAACCTGTCGAAGCTAAGAATGACATCACACTTGTTGACAGAGTTTCAATTAAACACTCAAATAATATTTACACTTTCAAATTTAAAAACATTTCCATTAAAACATTTAATTAAATACTTTAGAGTTTACCAGAATGGGTTAAAGAATCCTTTACCGGTGTTTACGTGAATCCAACTAAAATATGTCATTGTTATCACTTTTCCAGGTTAGCTTCATTAGCAATACCAGTTGGTAACAGTGCATTATACAGGAATTTGCACATTTAAACACAATAGAAACATGTTCACAGTACTGTGTGTAAGACTGATGTAATGACACAAATTTATAGAAGTGCTAATGAAGTATATATTACTACTGTTTTACTACTGTTGCTTCAAGGTACAGCCATCTTAGATTGTTAACTCACGGTTGGTAAAGTTCTTTTGACTTTCCAAACAGTAAATCCAACTTCTGGGGAGGTTCCAGTTTAAATATCATACTTGGAACTTGGAAATTGTGACATCCAACTTTTTATGAAATGCAGCATAAGGCTCTTCTTCTTTCTACCAAGATGTTTAGAAACTGTGTGGTGCTACCTGGTTATCTGAGATGATTTTTAAATCTGTCTAATAATAAACTGAAGTTTGATTTTGTGATTGTCTTGAAAGTACAATTCTGTTTTGTATTTTAGTGTAGATTTTGATATTTATGAGTACAAAAACATAAATTGCTCAACAACCACCAGCAGCAGAACGGTGTGACATATAAAGTAGAATGTTTGGGGACCCCTGATCATTATTTTAATTATTTTCCTTTATGAAATATTGATTGTTTGGATCAGCAACTTCAGATAAATATATTAGCATATGATATTTGAGAAGTGAAATGGAGTTTACAGGATTTACAGAAAGTGTCCAATAATTCTTTAAACAAAATTTGTTTGTGGGTGGCCCAACAACTTGACTGTGGTAAACCACGCGTGACTGAGTAGGCTAAACGCCCTTCACACCGAGTACGAATTTGTAGGGGCTTATATAGCTTTGAGTGGTGAGCTTAGTTTTAATGCATCCGACACCGCAAAAAAACGAACAGGTTTAGATTTAACGGTCCAGGATGGCTGGATAGGATGAGTTCGGACCGCTCAGCCACATCCACCGCGGCCTCCAGAGTCTGCGGGTCGGCCAGTCTCACATGTTTGCGCAGCTCAGAGTCTCCTCTGAGCCACTCGCGGGAATGCCGGATAGGCTTGGCGGGTTAGCAGGGCCATCTCAGATGCCAGCACGCCCAGAGTCTCTCCCCGCTGCCGGTGCCTGTCCGCCACTATCATTTTGGCCTCCGAGGGTTGTCGGCTGAAGCGGGTTCTCAGCGCCCGCGTCCAGTCAGACAGCTCGCAGCGGCACTCCGCGGGAAGCTCGATCAGTACCCTCAGTGCGTCGCCCTGCAGCACCAGACAGAGGTTGGCCGCTGTCTCAGCGTCCGTCCAGCCCGCTCGGCCCGCCACGATCTCTAGCTGAGCTTCGAAGGCCGTCCAGTCAGCGCTGCCGTAGAAGGATGTCAGGCGGGGATGAGCCGCCAAGCCCACCGTCAGTACGGCGTCCGTTCTGGGAGCTGGCGCCGCCCTCCTCGCGCCATCCGCTCCGAGAGTCAGCGCCGCCATCCTCGCGCCATCCGCTTGGGGAGCCGGTGCCGCCGTCCTCGCGCCATCCGCTCCGCGGGCTCGACCTTCGGACAGCCTGCTGGCGCCGTTGGGTCCGAGTCCACTCCGCTGGTGAGCCTTGCCCCTCGTCCGTTGGTCCGCCGTCATCCTCTTCAGCCATTGGATTTCCCCTGCCAGCAGCTCCATATCTTCCAGCAGGGCCGCTTCTGACACCAAATGTGGCTCTTTATTAATTGGCTTGCCACTCACTTATAGACTTTATCAAGGCTAGGAGAGGGAAACCAACACATACATGAACCACAAACACAGCCAGGACACTACAAATACTACTCACCTACTCTATGGTGAGTGCCCTAACCGGCACCCATCTGCATAGCCCCTCCCCATAACCTAGGAAACGGGGGAGGGGCCAACTACGTAGGCTAGAGCACACAGCACACATAGCACAACAGAACAGAACAGGCCTAAAGCAGCCACACACACAGAATCCAGAGCCGCCACAATATTTACCACCAGGGTCTGATATAATAGACAGTGTACTGTCCTTTAGCATAATTATCTGATATTATAGAGAGTGTACTGTCCTTTAGCATAATTATCTGATATTATAGAGAGTGTACTGTCCTTTAGCACCAGGATCTGATATTATAGAGAGTGTACTGTCCTTTACCACCAGGATCTGATATAATAGACAGTGTACTGTCCTTTACCACCAGGATCTGATATTATAGACAGTGTACTGTCCTTTAGCATAATTATCTGATATTATAGACAGTGTACTGTCCTTTAGCACCAGGATCTGATATTATAGACAGTGTACTGTCCTTTACCACCAGGATCTGATATTATAGACAGTGTACTGTCCTTTACCACCAGGATCTGATATTATAGACAGTGTACTGTCCTTTATTATAGAGAGTGTAAAGGACAGTACATTCTCTATAATATCAGATCATGATGCTAAAGGACAGTAGACTGTCTATAATATTTACCATCAGATGGCGCAGAGTTTAAACGTGGAGCGTGGCGTCTCCACTGTAAATGAGATCAGCCGGTCTTTGTTCAGGTCTCTGTTCAGCCAGAACAAAAGACTGAAGCTGAATGTTTAAAGGACAGTTTTAAAGCTATTGATAGATTCTAGTTTTAGAAGAGAGAAAGTTTGACAACGTCCAGGAAAGGCTTCTGGGAAGGGTTCGTCCTTCTGGCTGTTGGATCCAGGAAAAGTTTGTCCACAGTTAAGAAAAGGTATTTGACCGCTTTCCTTGTCTTTCGAGCTGTGGATCTCCTGCAAGCTTGTCTTGAAGAAATAGCTGTGTGGAAACGTTGATCAGAAACCAACACATACATGAACCACAAACACAGCCAGGACACTACAAATACTACTCACCTACTCTATGGTGAGTGCCCTAACCGGCACCCATCTGCATAGCCCCTCCCCATAACCTAGGAAACGGGGGAGGGGCCAACTACGTAGGCTAGAGCACACAGCACACATAGCACAACAGAACAGAACAGGCCTAAAGCAGCCACACACAGAATCCAGAGCCGCCACAATATTTACCACCAGGGTCTGATATAATAGACAGTGTACTGTCCTTTAGCATAATTATCTGATATTATAGAGAGTGTACTGTCCTTTAGCATAATTATCTGATATTATAGAGAGTGTACTGTCCTTTAGCACCAGGATCTGATATTATAGAGAGTGTACTGTCCTTTACCACCAGGATCTGATATAATAGACAGTGTACTGTCCTTTACCACCAGGATCTGATATTATAGACAGTGTACTGTCCTTTAGCATAATTATCTGATATTATAGACAGTGTACTGTCCTTTAGCACCAGGATCTGATATTATAGACAGTGTACTGTCCTTTACCACCAGGATCTGATATTATAGACAGTGTACTGTCCTTTACCACCAGGATCTGATATTATAGACAGTGTACTGTCCTTTACCACCAGGGTCTGATATTATAGACAGTGTACTGTCCTTTACCACCGGGGTCTGATATTATAGACAGTGTACTGTCCTTTTCCACCGGGGTCTGATATAGACAGTGTACTGTCCTTTAGCACCAGGATCTGATATTATAGACAGTGTACTGTCCTTTACCACCAGGATCTGATATTATAGACAGTGTACTGTCCTTTACCACCAGGGTCTGATATTATAGAGAGTGTACTGTCCTTTACCACCAGGGTCTGATATTATAGACAGTGTACTGTCCTTTACCACCAGGATCTGATATTATAGAGAGTGTACTGTCCTTTACCACCAGGATCTGATATTATAGAGAGTGTACTGTCCTTTACCACCAGGATCTGATATTATAGAGAGTGTACTGTCCTTTACCACCAGGGTCTGATATTATAGAGAGTGTACTGTCCTTTACCACCAGGATCTGATATTATAGACAGTGTACTGTCCTTTACCACCAGGATCTGATATTATAGAGAGTGTACTGTCCTTTACCACCAGGATCTGATATTATAGGGAGTGTACTGTCCTTTACCACCAGGGTCTGATATTATAGAGAGTGTACTGTCCTTTACCACCGGGGTCTGATATTATAGAGAGTGTACTGTCCTTTACCACCGGGGTCTGATATTATAGACAGTGTACTGTCCTTTACCACCAGGATCTGATATTATAGAGAGTGTACTGTCCTTTACCACCAGGATCTGATATTATAGAGAGTGTACTGTCCTTTACCACCAGGATCTGATATTATAGAGAGTGTAAAGGACAGTACATTCTCTATAATATCAGATCATGATGCTAAAGGACAGTAGACTGTCTATAATATTTACCATCAGATGGCGCAGAGTTTAAACGTGGAGCGTGGCGTCTCCACTGTAAATGAGATCAGCCGGTCTTTGTTCAGGTCTCTGTTCAGCCAGAACAAAAGACTGAAGCTGAATGTTTAAAGGACAGTTTTAAAGCTATTGATAGATTCTAGTTTTAGAAGAGAGAAAGTTTGACAACGTCCAGGAAAGGCTTCTGGGAAGGGTTCGTCCTTCTGGCTGTTGGATCCAGGAAAGGTTTGTCCACAGTTAAGAAAAGGTATTTGACCGCTTTCCTTGTCTTTCGAGCTGTGGATCTCCTGCAAGCTTGTCTTGAAGAAATAGCTGTGTGGAAACGTTGATCAGACGTTTGGATAAAGTTCTAATATTGAAGGCTTGGGGCAAAATGTGTTTTCTTTGTCTCTCTTGTTAGAACAAAGGAGAGGCCTTGTTGTCTTGTGGTTCTCGTCTCTTTGTTCAGATGTTTACCTGTTGGTGGCAAACTCAAAGAGGGGGAGCTCTTCTTCTTCTTCTATCAGGCTTATGGCGGATGGCAGACCAACAAGGTGCATTACCGCCACCTACTGAGCTGGAGTGTGAAGTGTGATTTCGGGCAAGTTAATTATGCGACAGTAGTGAAAGAAAAAAATTATAAATAATAATAATAAGCAAAATAATTAAGCAAAATAAATATATAAAAATAAATTATATGATATAAAACATTCCAATAGTTTTCAAAAAAAGAAAAATTTGCTTGTGTACAACCCCCATTCCTGACCCATAAGAAAGTAACCCTTTCATAGAAAAATCAGTGTGACCCTTGTCCTTTAGTGCACTAAACCAGCGTTTCTCAACCTTTTTTCTATCACGACACCCTTTAAAATATTGCAAAATGGCAAGGCACCCCAGTTTACAATGGGGGAGGGGCGGTGGCGCAATACTTGAGAACGAGGGGTGTTGCTGGCGGAATACTTTATTTCAGGTGAGAAGGGGGGGGGTATTTACTGACTTTTCAAACGAGTGAAATACTCTGCTACACTCACTGCTGAACTACCACTGGACGAAGAAGTTAATGGCTCCGATTCAGAGCTATCTGAATCTGCAGTCTTCTTTTTAAAAAACGTTCCATGCTAGATTGAGCGCTTCACACAACTCTCGCAGTGCATCGCGTTGGGGAAAAACTTTACAGTGTGTCCCAATTTAGGGGCCGCATCCTTCGGAGGCTGTATTCGAAGGCAGATTGCGTCACAGCTGCGCAGTAATGCACTATCTCTGCGGGTCGCATCCTTCAGAGTATGCTGCCTGTGAATTGGGACATACCCCGACACGAGCTGACTCTGGAAAGGAAATTTGCACGTGAGGCGCAATATTTTGACGGCACCCCCGATGAAGCCAGACGGCACCCTGGTTGAGAAACACTGCACTAAACATTATGTCCCTGTGTGCAGTATATGTTCCACAAGAAAGTAGTACATGTTCAGCAGTTTCCCTCTGGTGACAATTACGACAAAAGCCCCGTGGTGTGCTTTTGTATCATGTGCAGAGAGGAATTTAACAAAGTATGTCCTACTCTGAGCCTGGTGAGAACAGTTTCCTGTCTTCGACCGTACCCTCCACTGCCACTCTAACCAACCCTTGCCTGTATAGCAAAAAGATGCAAGAGGGGGAGTTTCTCACTCCTGAGTGCTTTTGTTAGCTGTGAAGCCACACCCCTATTTCTTCTTTTTGGTGTTGCTTGCATTATGCATTATTGGTGGTGCTGCCACCTACTATTATATTATATTATATATATTATATTACACCTATTATAGACAGTGTACTGTCCTTTACCACCAGGATCTGATATTATAGAGAGTGTACTGTCCTTTACCACCAGGATCTGATATAATAGACAGTGTACTGTCCTTTACCACCAGGATCTGATATTATAGACAGTGTACTGTCCTTTAGCATAATTATCTGATATTATAGAGAGTGTACTGTCCTTTACCACCAGGATCTGATATTATAGACAGTGTACTGTCCTTTACCACCAGGATCTGATATAATAGACAGTGTACTGTCCTTTACCACCAGGATCTGATATAATAGACAGTGTACTGTCCTTTACCACCAGGATCTGATATAATAGACAGTGTACTGTCCTTTACCACCAGGATCTGATATTATAGACAGTGTACTGTCCTTTACCACCAGTATTTGATATTATAGACAGTGTACTGTCCTTTACCACCAGGATCTGATATTATAGACAGTGTACTGTCCTGCTACCTTAGAGAATACCCTAATCTGTTGTATGAGTACAGTATATTGCTGTGCTGGTATTACTTTTCCTACTGAAATATCTGTGATAAAATTGTAGGACTACAGTGCTGGAACCAATGTCAATAGCCAGATCATCCCCCAGCCCTCGGTGACCTGTACAGTAGCCTGGTGCTGGTATTATGACCTTGATAACTGAAGTCCAGAGTAATGTTCAGATTTAATACACATATATCCAACAACAGAGCAACACTATTCAGACATCCCAAGTTGCAAAAGTTGATTTCAGGGAGGTTACCCCCCTGCCCTCCGACAACCACCACCCCCCCCCCCCCCCCCCAAAAAAAAAAATTGATATATATAAAAAAAAAGAAAAAGAAACTTTTTCTTGCCTATTCTGTTAATAATTAATTCGTTTTCTTTATTTGGCAGGCTACACCAAGCCATTGAACAATAAATAAACAATAAAATTACTATTTACCATCTCTGTAAACTTATATATATTCGACTACAACTTTAAACAAGTCCAAGGAGTTTGCTCTTTTCATGTTGGCCATCAGCACATACTTAGCCTCTCTCCAACTAATTGAGACAGCTAAGTTAATATATATTTCTCACATTTACTCACCTCAACATGCCTTCTGCAATCATGAAGTCCCCCGTGAGCAATGCTAAAATCGCTGTTACAAACTGTACAGCGGGCAACACTTTCGTTGTTCTTTACTTTTATCAGACATGGATATAATTTAGAGTATTCAGAGGTGAAATGAGTTTTACATTTTTTCTTTTTGGAAGATCCTGCCTCTGCTTTCCCTGCCTCCGCCATGATCTGCTTTCTCTCACACACTGAACAAATCTCGTCGGGGAGGGGGGAAAAACACTGCCCGCCCACACTAAAATCTGATTGGCTGTCTCGCAGAGAACAGGCCAATCAGAACCTTCTCTGTTTTCTCTCTCTCCTTCCCACACGTGATTAGAGAAAAAAAGTCTGTCGCCTGTGTGCGCGTTTGTGTGCAGTGCACTCTTGGGGCGCTCGTTCTGAATTCCGGGAGATTATATGTGACTCGCGGGCATCAGGGAGCCACTACCGAAATGCGGGAGACTCCCGCAGCTTCAGGGAGACTTGGTTTGTCTGCACTATTTTTAATTAACTAAAAATTAATCTCAAAAAACATTGGGCTAATTCATTTCAATCCTTACTGCTGATTTAGGCTGTTAGCTAGCATTGAGCTGTTAGCTGCATTTGGGGGCCCACAGTGCACACAGGTTTATAAGAAATTAGCCTAATTCAACCCGAAAAACACTTAGCATCACTACTTGGCCGTTAACCTTAAAGACTAATCATATGGCAAATCATATTAAAATGTGCTAAAAAAATCCATTCTTTTTATTTTGTATTTAAAACATTTCATAAGAATATGTTGAAATATGTAAATTCTGTTAATATCTGTATCTGCTGTTTAATCATTGTAATAAGGGCTGGTACATATTAAAGAGTAACATAATTCAGCAATTAATGTAAAATATCTAAGAGTGTAGTTACTCCAAGACATAGTATAATTGTAGAATTTCCAGAAAATAAGCTCTAGCATGTGTGAGGGTCTTCTATAATAGGTGTGTAATGTTTAGGTAAATAAAGTGCACGTATATAAATTGGTCTAGTGTTGTAAGAGATACAGTACTTACAGCATCTGTTACTGACTGATCATTATAGTACGCTTTTAACTCTATACCAGTTATTAATTTACTCCGCACATGCAATTCTACTCAACTCAGTTTAACTCTACAGTTTAATATAATTTGATGACAAATGCAACTGCATGCGATTAACAAATTAACCACTGAGCCTGTAATTATATCTTTTTTAATTGCATGCCCGCACTGGTTTATACACATTCACGTACAAACAGATGGAACCAATATGAAAAGTCCTCATGCTGAGGTTCTAGAATTCATTAGCATTACTTTTACAGGAATATTGAACAGCAAAAAGCAATACAAGACAGTTTTATTTTTAAAAATACTTCAGAAATAAAAGAGAAAAAATACATTCCCAGCGCTCAAAATGCAGCATGTTAGATGCAATATATACAAATAGTAAAGTTAATTTTGTATTAAATAATCACAACACAAAAAAAAGAACAATATTGCATATGGGTAAACAGAATTAGATGTTGGAGATTTTTTTCCTTATGGCAAAGCACTATTAAACCTCAAGCACAGAATCACACCTCAAATCAAGTTGCCCCTGGGGAAGCATTTAATGATCAATTTTCAAGCTGCTATCATATGACTCAAGGCATGACTGTGTATAATGCTTATAATGGTGAAACAGTAGAAATAAGAATAAATAAATAAAACATAAAATAAATTAAATCCTTAAAAGATGTTGGTTGGGGAATGAGTGAGCTTCTCAAAACCATACCACGTACACCATTCAGTGTAAGCATGACAATTTGACATAACTTTTTGAGTGAGCTTTTAGAGGTATTAAACATTTGTTGCCAGTGAAAACAAGTGATATGCTTCAAGTTCTGAACTCAAACCATAAGTCTTATTCCAGTCCATACTTCCATCTCTCATCAGCTTGAAATAAAAATGTCAAGTTTCTGATCCTTTTTCAGTATAGTAGTTTGGGAAGGCATCAAGTCTAAATGTCACTGTCACTGTCGTCTGAGGTATCAGATGTTTGTCTATTGTACTCCACCTTCGGTATGTCCTCATTCCAATCTTCAGGCAGTAGTGAAGCAGTTGCTCCTAAAGGCATGCTGTACCTTGATGAAATGACCTTGATTTTCTGTTCAATGTCTGCAAGTTTCTCTTGGAGAAGGCACATAAGCCCACACCGCCCCTCCTCAGTTAAGTTATCTACAAAGAACGATAGATACAGAGATATACATAGTTTTTAAAACTTTTTAAGTTTTATTTCATAAGCAAAAACAAAAAAAATATGGGATGGGGGGGCGGCGGCTGGGAGCAGGAGCGCAACTCTGCCGGGGGGGGTTGGGGTGTGCCCTTTCTTCAGGTTAGAGCAACTGCCCTTCAAGATTCCTGTGCACGTCCCTGCACAGAAGGTGGTGGTTGCATCTGACTCCAGCTCAGCACTTATGAGCATAAGGAATGGCCAGTCTGATTCAAGGCCAGACCTTATATATGATATAGTGAAGAGAGCAAATAATCTGGTCAAGGCTGGAGTCGACACAGTTTTTCTATGGGTACCAGCGCACATAGGGGTCAGTGGCAACGAGATGTCTGACAAGCTAGCAAAGGAGGCCTTAAAGAAGGACAGCGTTGAGCTTGAAATGAAATACAGTAAGGCTGAGATCAAAAGTGTAGCCAAGGCCAGGACCTCTGGTTAATGGCAACGCATATGGAATGATGGAGAGACAGGGAGGCAGTACCATGCCATTCAGAATGAAGTGGGGAGGCCTAGAAACACAAACAGAGAGAAGAAGGTGGAGGATGTGTTCTCCAGAATGAGGTTTGGTCACACAAAGCTCAGAAGTACACTTTATAAGATGAAGAATCATTTTGATGGGACCTGTGAGTGCAGCGACATCCAGGAGACTGTAGAACATGTTTTGATTCATTGTCCGAAATACCAGACAGAAAGAAAATGTGTCTTTTAATCTCCAGAGCTCAATGTAGTTGAGCACAGGTCATGTGAGCTTTAATCACCTTTGCAGGTTCCTAAAAAACACAGGATTAATTAACAAGATTTAACGGATAAGTCATTTTATCTTTTCTGTTTCATTATTTTTTTTTGTTTGTTTGTTTTTGTATGTGTTTTGAGGGTTGTTAGCTATTCCTGATCCACACTCCAGTCCAGAGGTGGCGGTAATGCACCAAATATGCTGGTTTGCCAACCGCCATAAAACCACAAGAAGAAGAAGACAAATGGGAATGGCGCAGAGTTTTAAACTTGGAGCGTGGCGTCTCCACTGTAAATGAGATGCAATAAAGCTGGTCTTTGTTCAGGTCTCCGTTCAGCTAGGACAAAGACTGAAGCTGAATGTTTAAAGGACAGTTTTAAAGCTATTGATAGATTCTAGTTTTTAGAAGAGAGAAATACAGTAGCTGTATTATTTCAGTGTTAGAAAAGAGAAAGAGATTTGCATGCAGAGAAAAATATAGGTTGGTTTGCTCACAGATATTAGTTTAGAATATAAACAGTTCAGTGGCGGATGCTGGTCTTTCAAGGAGGGGAAGCTCAATTTCGGCCTACATTTTAACATATGTTGTTTTATTTATACGTAAATTCTACTCTCCCTGAGATGTTTTTATTTGTAAACAATAGGCATTATTTTCAAGTTTTCACTACACAACAAAAAGGTACCCATTCTTTACATTGAACAATTACATAAAAAAGACGCTATGGCATGAATAAACATAAAATGATCAGTAAAAAAAAAAAACATTACACAAAATCTTTAAAGTTGGTAAAGGAAAAAATGCAGGTAAATTTATTTCCTTTTTGGACAGTTTTCATTTTCTTGAATAATCCCTTTATTATTTTTAACGAGAACACAATACTTACTACTGGATCCTGTTAATTTCTGTCCTGAGATGGTTTCATCAATAGGCATGACCAACAGTACATTTTATTTGTTACAGCACTTCCAGTCAGCCAGCTCACTTTATCACACCAGCACAGCTGAAAATACCTGTTACTTTCCCCACCTTTTACACCAAATTAATCTGAGCAGTTGATCTGCCCTGCTGTTTAACTCTAATGTTTTTATTCATAAGGAAGACTATCAAATGGCTTCTCCAAAATCCGTCCACAACATTAAAACTGTCTGACATTATGTGAAGCTTGCATTGGCGCGAGGTGAAGTGTGTCCGTCTGTGAGTGCTTTGTGACGAGAGGGGATCATCAGTAGCTGGACAGAAACTGCGCTATAAAAGAGTGATAGAAGTCAGTCTCCAATCACATGCAGCTACAAAAAAACAGCAGAAATAGAAGCTGGATTTGTCGCTAGTAATTTTAATAAAGAAAATGCCGCTGAGAGGATTAGTAAAGTCTCCGGTTTACTAATCCCGCTGTGGAACTCTCTGGACGCTGAGCGTCCGCTCTGTTTAAAGCGCTGTGAAGCTGCGGGAATGAGTGAGAGGAAAACCGCGTCGTTAACAGTGATAAGAAGCTGATTCTGAACTAAAGCTCAGCACGTTGTAGCGCATATTTAATCAGTGACATGTACACACAACAGTATATATTTAATCACTTATTTTTAATCACATTTTAGGGGAAGCTGAGCTTCCCTTGCAGTCTTAGAGCAATCGCCACTGAAACAGTTGCAGATTTCATAAATAAAATCACTTATGTAAAATACAGTAAGTTTAAAGATATGTGCTTTATCTAAACGATGCCCAGATGTTTTAAAAGTTCAGTTTACGCAATGGATATGTTAGAAAATACCCATGTTTTCGTCCTCACTCGTTGGTGGGAATTTTCAGCTTCTTGTAGAAAGGATTTGAAGACGTCCAGGAAAGTCTTCTGGGGATGGTTCGTCCTTCTGGCTGTTGGATCCAGGAAAAGTGTACACAGTTAAGAAAAGGGATCTGGCCGCTTTTCTTGTCTTTCGAGCTGTGTCTCTCGTGCAAGCTTGTCTTTGAAGAAATAGCCGTGTGGAAACGTTGATCAAAAGTTTGGCAAAAGTTCTAATCTTGAAGAATGTAGGCCTAAAGGTGGTTACTTCTTTGTTCTCTTGGTAGAACAAAAGAAGGGGCCTTGTTGTCTTGGTGTCCTGTCTGATGGCAAACTCAAAGAGGCTTTGTTCTTGCCTGCCCAGGGGTTTTGTTTCCTGTGAAGCCACACCCCTATTTCTTCTTCTGGTTCTGCTTGCATTGTGCATTACTGGTGGTGCTGCCACCTACTGGCTGGCTATGGTACCTACACATACTAACAGAACCAGTGTACTAAATTGATTGAATTGAAATTGAATTGAATTGATTGAAAGTGCATAATTTGTGCATTTTTAATACATACAAAAAGAATAAAAAGAAGTCATACACAAAAGCTGAGAACTGCAAGCACATTTTTAAAATGACACATTTAGTACATCTTATAAATGAGAAATGGTCACATTTGTGTGTTAGGTGTGTGTAGTTTGCTAATAGAATAGAAGTTTGTAATGATTTTTTGTTTAGCAGTATAGTAGGTTGGAAAATGAACAGGGAGAACACTTTTCCCATATGAACAGGGAGAACACTTTTCCCATATGTCAAACAAATCGAAACCAAATCGAACCAAGCGGAAACTTTTACTAAGTTAGTAACTGATTGGGACCTGGGAAAACCACTCATAGCTATGCAAATGCCATAAACACACCTAATGCTGATAATCAATGCCTTCATGAGCATCTGATTACTTGAGCAAAGCATGTTAGAACTCTGCTCCTTTACAGAAAAGATCCATTGAATGCTTTAAAGGAGTATCATAATACTGTACCATCAGAAGCCCACTCTCGGACATCATGGACCCACTGTTGCACCATATTCTCAGGACACCCAAGTTCACTGCACATGTTTTTGTAGATTCTGCGATGCTTCATCAGTTTTGCTCACAGTCTGCAACGCAAAGGAAAACACAGCAAGATAGGTATACATGCTATGGCACTAATTAAATATAAAACTCATGAAACATTTAATGTTAAAATGGTCAGTGACCTTGATATATCTGTTGGATAATGAAAGGTGAAGGGTGTTAAGCTTTCGTTGGTTTCATCCAATAGCATGGACATTCAGCATATCATTCCGAGCTTTTGGGAGGTGGGGGTGAGGGATAAAAACAGTATTGGCCCATAGTTAGTTCATCAAGTTGTACATTAAGTTCCCAACTATGGGAACCTTAACATATGATGTCAACTTAAATTATTAAAATACAAGTAAAGTAATTAATAATAAAGCAAACACATACTACATTTCGTCATGTACTTTGTTGTGAGTGCACAGCGAGAGAGGTAGCTGTTCACCATTTCTACTTCCTCCCCTGCAGTGGTTCCAGCACCCTCCAGATTTCTGCCACTCTAGACAATCGAACTCATCATAATGAAATAATTAGTTTAAAAAATATATTAAAATATTAAAAATGCACAATAAATGCACAAACTGTACTGCACACTTAGTTGAATGGGCTTTGGCATGCATCACAGACAGGAACTGACTCATTTGAAGTAAAGAACCCAGTTCTGGCATGGATACTGCCACCTTCTTATGGTATGGTCAATACTTGCATAGAATTGCACACTTGTGATTGCATGAAGCTCCTTTTAAAGAAACAAGGGATAAGCAAATATCTCCCCCTTAAACATATTGAGAGCTTTAAATAGAACTCAGTGTCTGCAGACAGCCACCTCAAGGCCCCCTTCATCCAGTCTGTGAGCACTTCGGGCAGTCTCACGTGCTGCAGACCACTGGCTTGTACCACATGCTCCTTTGCCTTGAGTCTGTTTGAAAGACAGACAAAAAGGTTTAGGGCAAAATTAAGGCAATGTTTTGTAGACTCTAGATTTGGGAACTCTTGCTGGGCGCACTTTGTATGCCCAAATATAGCATGATTACTTTAAATCACTATGGCACATTATAGAACCAGAAACAATATTTATTTTGTTTGAAAAATAATCGTTTTATTCTACATTTTACATATGGGCGCCACTATTATTTTAGACAGGCAAATGACATAAAATGGTTGCACACAATGAAGAGCACTAAACTTAAATACAGAGAAGGCTAGTTTAAACAAAACCATGACACATCGTGTTGCTGTTGGATGTTGTTTCCAGTCGAAGAGCATTTTCTGTTTAACGTACTGTGGTAGGCCCCTGGGGTTAGGGGCGTGATCACTGTGACCCGGAAGGAGGAAGCACGCAGAGATACACAGACACAGGGATTGAATGAACTAAAATCATATCTTTATTTGTTCCAAAACGCCCTCCACCACACCCAAAAACAACTCAAAACATAATCTACGGCCCAGTGGGGCTCTAGAGTCTGTAGTATCACTTTTTAAAGGTTTAAAGTGTCCGTGCAGCCTCAGTCCTCAGCTCCCCAGTGAAAGACCTTCCTCGAGTGAGGGCTGAGGCTGGGTTTATATGCCTGTCCCAGCTGCATTTAATCCATCCGAACGCGGATCAGCTGGGACAGGCAGAGCTGTGCGTGTCGGCGTGGGCGGACCAACGACTCCCCCGCCTCCTCACGCCACAGTACCCTGAATTATGCCCTTATTGCTAGCATTGTTAGCTTTTTGTGAGCCTCGGGTAAAAGCGCTGTATGTTGGAATGCTGGGGGCAAATGGAGGTGGGCTTTTTGACAAAGGTTTGAACTAGACCCATTTCAAGTCCATTTCACTCCAGAGTTCTCCTTAAAGGCTTACAAGTGATACCAGCCAGGGTTCCCTTTAAAACAAAAATATAAATATATTCTATTTACAACAGTTACATATACTTCACATTTCACTTACATTTTTCACTTTGCTCCTGACCTCCTCAACAAAATGGACCACATCAATGTCATCTGCAATGAAGGTAGCATGAAAATATGGTTCCTCTGACCTTGATCAAATAATATGAAATATGTATTCAGTGACCCACAACAGTTCAGCAGTGTTTATGCAAATAATTCAACTGAGGATGCAAAAAGACAAAAGGAACTGGTGGCTGTTGCTACCTGTGTGGCGCCTGCGTAGTTTGCATTGTACATCTGTTACATTTTTTTCCAAATCGGCACCAGATGGCATAAAGAAATCCACAATTAAACATTTTCAACTAAGGAGACCATAGCAGGAGAAACAGAAAATTACATCTGCAAAATGTTTTCTTTTGGTTTATATTTGACAAAAAGCTGAAAATAGAGGCAACCTATTTTTGAATAAGTCAGAATCCATTCTCATTTTCAAAAAAACTTTTTTTTGGGTGAAGCTACTGTTGCGCGGAGCTTTTTAACTGTACTGCGGAGCTCATACTGTCTCGCGGAGCTCACCTACTGTCGCACAGAGCGTTTTAACTGTACCGCTGAGCTCACAGACTGTTGTGCGGAGCTCTTTAACTGTAGCGTGGAACAGGAGAAGATATTTTAATAAATAAAACTCCAACGAGCTACCGGCTCGCTCAAAAAAAAAACAAAAAAAAGCTCCGCGCGACCATGCTCTTACTGCCTCTCTCTATTAGGCTACAGAGGGGTGTGTAGTGTTGTGTTACGGTGTTTGTTGTTGCGCCGCTAAAGTATGGAGGATGAAGAAAAATAAATCCAACCGATTTGAAAGAATCGGAAAAAAATCGAATTGTGACCCCAAGAATAGTTTCTGAATCGAATTGTGGGATTCCTAAAGATTCACAGCCCTAGCGTATGCCATTTTCTAGTTTTTGTGCGTGCGCACACTTTCACTCCAGAAACTACAGAGAGCTTTATAAATGAGGTCCCTAGTTGTAGAGCTGATTCATTTGGAGTAGGGCGCAGACATTAAATAAGTAGCTAAAATTCACAACAGAAAGGAAAAAAAGTATAGTTTGTATATTTAATAATATGTACACAGCTTAGTAATATACTTTTACTGAATGGTCTGCGATATTATTAGCAAAAAGTGTCAATTGTAAAACGTATCTGTTTTTGTTTACAGTGAAATTCAATCCTGACATGATTGGCAAAGAAGTACACAGAAAATGTGACATCGTATTTTATTTAACACTGTACCAGATAACATATGGTCATTATATTAATCATATTAGTCATTAGAGTTAATTCAATATTTTTTTTTAGATTAGATTTGATTCAACTTAATTGTCATTGTGCAGAGAACAGATACAGAGCCAATGAAATGCAGCATCTAAGAGAAAGTGCAATTTACAGTATTATTCTCATAGAGTGTTGTAGTAACCATGACAGGTGCTACAGTGAGTAGTAAAAAATATATAATATGTAAATATAAGCATCTATGTATCTAATCAATACACAGATATATAAGTAATCTATACATTTTAATATAGTTATTAGAGGAATTCAATATGCATGTACTAATATATTCTTACCAAGTTACAAATATTTTACACACACACAATAAATAAATATATGCACAAGTCTGTGCACTTTACATACTAATCTGACCTCACCCATTGGCCTAATACCATAATGTACATTCCTTTTTAGCAGGGCTTGACTGGGACAAAAATATCAGCCCTGGCATTTCTGGTTTAGACCGGCCCCTTATAATTAGCGGAGCACAACCAACTTGTAATTTATGTATGTGGGGTTACAGAGAAGCATAATGTATAATCAACATATTAAATATAAGAAGTTTAATGTCTATTGTTAACTCCACCATTTTTGTCTGCTCTGTAATTTTTTTATCCTTTTTATTGAAACGTAGAGGAGGCAGGATGCAAACGCAAGTCTTCTTTATTTTCCATTAGTAACTATCAAAGAACAAAACACTTTGGAGTAATATAAAGAGAAGGTAACTAAAACAAAACACTATGAAACAGAGGATAAACTAAAAGACTGAAACAAACAAGCAAAAATAACAAACAAAGAAACAAACTACATAAAGCAAACCTGGAACACTGAAGACAAAAAACACAGCAGGCACACTGAGGCTAAACAAAACACAGATAAACAAGATCCAGACAGAGTAACAGGACATGGTCAAACAAAAAGCAAGACAGAGAACAAAGGTGCACATGGGATATATATACACAGGCACACACTGGGACAGCTGTGGAATTAACAAGGGGGCGGGGTTACAAATGAGACAAGAGGGATTGTAGATGACAGGTCGGGGCTAAGGCGGAGACAAGACAATAACACAGGTCACGTGTTTAAAGAGCACATGGGGGAAGAAAACTAAACAGACCGAAACACAGGTCAGAAACAGAAAAGGAAACACACTAGACATACAAAGGCTAAAGGTGTGACAGGTGCTTCCTCCTCTAAACAGCTATAACATGTATTTGTATCAGGCTACAAACTGGGCTGCTTTATGAATTCATGCAACACAAGTATGTCTTCAAAGCGATTGACACTGCTTTACTCTTATTCAGTGTGGGCATACCTTTCGCTAATATTACTTTTATATATTTTTTACACTTACTTTAGTCATACTTAAATTTAAAAGCTTATACTTATCATTTATTAGTTTTAAAATCTGTTATTTCACTTTTGAGTGTTTTTTAAAACATGTTGAACCACAGCATAGAGGATAGAAATTCAAACTACTATTCAGTGTTTCAACACACCTTTAACCTAAATATCTAAAATGCTATGATGTAGCCTAAAATGGACACTTGCTACACTTGCTAAATGTTTGCTATTTTATTAGAATAAGGGGGCCTGGCTTTTGATACAAAAAAGTATGCAAATACTAATTAATACTGATACTAACCAATCGCCATTGTTAATCATTCTCATGTAATAGAGCTACGTTACAACCATCACCTCAAAGTCCCTGTGTAATCCTAACGTTACCTGCTTACGTACTGCACTTTCCCGCTTAGTCTGTCACTCGGTTTCTCTGTCACAAGCCTGCATCTTTGTCTGCTGCTCTCCCGGTCTGCTGCTGCTGTCTTCACCTACAGAGGAAGCGTAGGCTACAGCAGTGAACATTTTGTAGCATCTACAGTGAGATTCGTAAATGTATTTGCGCAAAACTTCTCCGCAACCCCTTTCTGCCGCTTCTGTTTCTCCATGCTTCCTCTCCTTTAACATACATGCGCAACACTGACCCTAGCGGGACCTTGAGTGGGACCACACATGCAAAGAAAGGGTGGGGCCATTTTCATCCTATATACTGATTGGTTCAGTCCACTGTCTAAATTGTGGGCCGGTCTTTTAGACAAAAAATGGAAGAAAAAAATCCAACCGCATCGGCCCCTGTGGACTGTTGGTCCACCGGGCAAATGCCCAGTATGCCAGATTACCAGTCCAGCCCTGCCTTTTAGAATGGTTTATCTAAAAATAAAAGAAATAACTCAACTTTACCAACTGACTGTCACCAGGCAAAAACATTTTTTTATTTATTTAATTTGCAAAATGTAAAAGTTCTTGTTTTTGGTTAATGTTCACATTATTCTTTCCAGAATTTGCTTTATCAAGGCAGTAGTTAATTCATGCAAAATATTTCTACTATATATGTATAGTAATATTATATATAATAATTATAGGTAATAAAGCACAAAGAAATGTCCTCAGGTGACATGACTGTTGTGGGGGAAAATCAACATTTACTTCATGTATTCATAATCAATTACATTGATTATTCTTATTCAAGTATTCATAATCAATTACACTGATTATTCCTATTAATCATTCAATCAGTATTATTACTCCCTGTAACAGAGTTGATCACTGTATTCTTGCATTACACTATATTCTTGTATTTTATCATTGAGTGTTATGTGAACTTATATTCTCTGCTCCTGTGACAAGGCTATTCATTCAGACTGAGGGCAAAGCAAAGAAAAGAAAGTCTGCCTGGAGACAAGCGGGTCATAGGAAATGGAGTTTTCTGATTTATGAATTATTCTTGACTTTTGCTCTCCTAAAAGCTTATCATCTTTTATACGTGCGTTTTCGGTTCCTCTTTTTAAGAGAACAAGACATCCAGTGTTTGTTCAGCATCCTTTCGCCTCTGTGTATTCCATGTATGGTAGTGACTGGTTCCAAAACAAGTCACAGGGAGATTACCTCATGCATGCACGGTGACATGTATATATACGCCCGATTGAGACAGATTAGGGGGGCTCCGATTTTTCTGACTACTTCATCTTTATTGCCTGCTTGCTGTTTTTTTCCTTTTGCATCTTTAAAATAAAGAACTTCTCTTTTCGGCATCCCGGGTCTTTGACTGTCATTTGTCGATTTCCACGACACTGTTCATGGTAAAAACTTTATCATGGTTAAAATTGCTCCTGCATTTATGAAAGCAAGGCTGAGTGCCTTTTACGAGCACTGACGAAGCACTAACGAATGAGGGGGGCTGGGTGGTGATGTATGTAAATAAATATTTTTTTTTTACCTGTAGCTCCCCCCCTCCCTGGACCCCTACCAGTTTGCATATCGGTCAAATCGCTCGATCGATGATTCCATCTACACTGTTCTCCACTCAGCCCTCACACACCTGGACAAGAAAGACAGCTACTTCAGAATGCTGTTTGTTGACTTCAGCTCAGCATTCAACACAATCATCCCTCAACAGCTCATACACCATCTGGACAGTCTGGGTCTGAGCACTTCCCTGTGCAACTGGCTGTTAGACTTCCTGACCGGACGACCACAGGCAGTGTGGGTTGGCAGCAACACATCCAGAATCACTACACTGAACACAGGGGCTCCCCAAGGATGTGTGCTGAGCCCCCTTCTGTTCACTCTGCTGACCCACGACTGCACACCAGCACACACCTCCAACCTCTTTGTCAAGTTTGCGGATGACACGACGGTGGTGGGTCTCATCAGCAACAACAATGAGTCACACTACAGAAGCGAGGTGAGCTGCCTGGCCTCCTGGTGCAAACACAACAATCTCTCTCTGAACGCAGAGAAGACTAAGGAGACTGTTGTGGACTTCAGGAGAACTTGCACACAGCACACTCCTCTGTCCATCAACAGAACTGCTGAGGAGAGGGTGAGCAGCACCAAATTCCTGGGTGTGCACGTCACTGAGGACCTCTACGCAAGCTGAGAAGAGCTGGAGCTCCCAACCCCATCATGAGCACCTTCTACAGAGGGGCAATCGAGAGCATCCTGACCAGCTTTTTCACCGACAAGACACCTCCGCTTTTTTTGCAACAGTGATGCTTCTCTTCCAGATGCACTAAACACCTTCTACGCAAGGTTTGAAGCACAAAACTGCAGAACGGCAAGTAAGACCACACCTTCCCCAAATGATCAGGTACTGTGCCTGTCCTCAGCTGATGTGTGGAGAACTCTACTCAGAGTGAACCCAGAGAAAGCCCCAGGACCAGACAGCATACCTGGCAGAGTGCTCAGAGGATGTGCAGACCAGCTCACAGATGTTCTCACGGACATTTTTTAACACTTCTCTAAGCACTGCAATTGTGCCAACGTGCTTCAAGACGACCACCATCGTTCCCATGCCAAACCTCCTACCATCCCATTGCACTTACTTCCATCATCATGAAGTGCTTTGAGAAGCTGGTCATGGGGCACATCAAAAACCAGCTCCCCTCCTCACTGGGCCCACTGCAGTTTGCATATCGGCCAAACCGATCAACAGACTGTAACTGGGTTTCGGACTTCCTGACTGAGAGATCACAATCAGTCAGGATTGAAACAACACCTCTAGCACCATTAAACTTAGAACCGGTGCCCCCAAGACTCAGCCCACTGCTCTTCACACTGCTGACTAATGACTGTGACAGTGCTTTAGAGTCAGCTAAACACTCAATACCAGAGGAAAACAGCAAAGCTACGATAATTAGCATTTAAATGGCCTTTTAAAAGGTAAATAAGAGTGTTTTTTCTGGGATTAAAAGCATGAATTCAGCTTTAACTGGAAATATCTGCGCAAAACTGCAGAACTGAGCTGCACAGCTTTGGACAGGCTGTCTGAGGCAGTTACAGGGTTCATACACTTTTTATATTTTCATGACCGTACAGTCTTTAAAATATCAGTGCAGACATTAACGATAAAAAAAAAAATCCATGTCAAAACTGATTATAGTAGGCCTATATCTTACTTACAATGTTTTAAAAAAATTCTTTCTGCAATGCTGACAATCTTCAACAATAAAATGTGTCTCAAATCCTGAGAGCTCTATTGTGTATAACGGAATTAACTCTGAACTGATTCCATACACTGCTAAGCATTTCTAATGTTTAACCTGTAAACAGTGGTTCATACTTTCATCAAATAAAATTATATAAATTATTTAGTTTGAAACTTTGAATACATTTTTAATAATCTGGCTGTTGGTTGGGATTTCTAAACCTGCTTCCCAAAGAAAGAGAAAAAAATGCCTTAACACAAATTAGTAACTTGAAAGAGATTCATTTTTTTGCTTTTTAATATTGGCTCAAAAATAAAATATTAAAGCAGATTTTTTATTACTGAACTATTTAACATGTAATATGTTTAATGTGTAAATTACTTATCAATTAGTATAATGAAGCAAAATAAACTAAATGTGTGTAGAAAAGATAGAAAACCTGCTTTTAGAGCCACTCTAAAATATTAGAACACACACACACAAACATACATACATACAGGAAAACACTCTCATCTCTCTCACTCTCAGTACTGCAGGCAGCAGCGTGCACGGGGTTTCCTCTGTGAGTTTTGTAGAAGTTAAATCCGGACAGTCTGTTTCACAGTTTAAAGGAACAGCGAGATTTCTGCACGTTTCTCTCACTGAGTGAATTAGAGCTGCTGAAGCTCCCCCTCCCCCTAGCGTCCGCACTACGACTCCCCCTCGTGCCCGCCTCCCCCTCACGCCCGCACTACGACTCCCCCTCGCGCCCGCGCCTCCTCCCCCTGCTCCTCCCTTGCACGTGTTTGTTCTCATTGCCACATGACATCGCAGGGTCCGCGATGTGACTATCGCACATCGCGATGTCGATGCTTAAACGATATATCGCGCAGCCCTAGTGTGGAGCTCCACAAATGGGTGGATACCTTGAAACGGTGGAGCTCCCGAAAACGGGTGGATACCCCGAAGCGGGCGGATCTACTGAAAAGGGGTGGTGGAAAAAACAGATCCAAAAACAGGTGGACAAACACAAAATGGCGCTGAGCGCGAGTGAGGGAGAAACAGAGGATCGCCTGGAAAGACTCGAGGGAGGGGCGGCGAAGGAGAGCACACAGCTCTGGCTCCACTAGACTCGAGACAGAGAGGACAGAGAAATTAGAGAGAAGTCGAGAAGTCAGCTATGCTGCCCAGTCTCCCTCAAAGTAAAGTGGGAAGCGGCACTTGCCGTAGATAGAGCAGAGGGGAATAGAAAAGAGCAAAAGCACACTCGAGAAACCGGCATAGATTTGCTCTCACAAGCTTCAAAGATCCAGCGTCGAGTGGCTGGTTGGCGTCGCTTAAAAGGTGTTGATAGCAGGTGTTAGTAATTAGCCAAATTAACCCTCGTGGTGGCCTGGTGCGCCCTCCAATGCCCCGGAGGATGCCTCGATCGGGCACCAGCCCTTACAGGATGTTCAGATTTATTTAAATCACATGCATTTGGAGGCTAAGCAGTGTTGTTTGGAAATTAGGTGTTATTTTTGATAATGAGCTCAGTTCTAAATCACACATTATGCAGGACAGCTTATTACCACCTTCGAAATATCGCTAAGGTTCAAGATATTCTTTCTCCTACTGATAGTGAGAAGCTAGTTCATGCATTTATTACTTCGAGATTAGATTATTGCAATGCTGTTTTATCTGATCTTCCAAAAAGCTCTATTGCACATCTGCATGGAGTCCAGAATGCTGCTGCAAGGGTACTGTCTCGTAAAAAGAAGAGTGATCATATTACCCCTACTCTTCATTTATTGCACTGGCTACCTGTCAGATTTAGAATAAATTTAAAGGTACTAGTAATGGTTTTTAAATGTCTTCATTGTCTTACTCCCCTTTATCTCAATGATATGATTGGTATTTACTGGCTAGGTCTCTCAGGTCTTTCATAGTAATTTACTGGTAGTTCCCAAAACTCGGTTGACATCTGGGGAAGCTGCTTTTAGCCACTATGGCCCAAAGGAGCTTTGAGCCATTTCATCTTTGCACATTTTTTAAAAAGAATATTAAAACATTTTTATTTAAATTAGCATTTTCCTAAGGAATCATAATATTTTTTTGCATATTGTATAAATATGTGTATATTGTATAATTACTGCAGAGGTTCTTTTTTGTGTAACACACTTTGGGTTGCATTTGTGTATGAAAAGTGCTGTATAAATATAGATAGTTATTATTATATTACAGTGGATTGTGAGGACAGCTGAGATCATCGGAGTCTCTCTCCTCTTCATCACTGAGATCTACACCACACGCTGCATCCGCAAAACCGCAAGCATTGTGGACAACCCCACCCATCCCTCACACGGACTCTTCACTCTGATGCAGTCCAGGCGGAAGATACAGGAGCATCCATGCCTCCACTACTATACTCTGCAACAGCTTCATCCACAAGGCAGTCAGAACCCTTAACACAGAGAGATTGAGCTGACCCCCCCAACCCCTCCCCAACCATTACTCATCCTACACACTTACACAGAACTGAACTGAACCTACCCCCCCACTCTTCGTACACATATCTGTTCAACTATCTCGTATTTTGTATTTACCGTAGTGTGGTAGTTGTATGTGGCACAACAGTTACACTTTTGCACTTAATGTTTGTCTATTGTATTGTTCCATGCTGCACCATGGTTCTAAAGGAACGTAATTTCATTACACTGTGTACCTGTACTCAGATGTAATGACAATAAAAGCCTCTTGACTTGACTTGAATAACCCTGGCTTTTAATCACAGTTTTCATGCATATTGGCATGTTCTCCTCCACCAGTTTAACACACTGCTTTTGGATAGCTTTATGCCACTCCTGGTGCAAAAATTCAAGCAGTTCAGCCTGGTTTGATGGTTTTGATCATCCATCATCCTTTCGATTACATTACAGTGTTTTTTTTTAATTGGTAAAATTAAAGAAACTTATAATTTTTAAGCTGTGCTTTTCCAGAGCTGTATCACCAAATCAGCCCATTCATCTAATTATTGAATCAGCAGATACAGCCCAGCAGCTTTAGTTAAAGTGCTAACCAATAATTAGAATGTAGAGAAAATGTGATTCTAAATGTAGCGTGATTGTTGATATATAATGGCCCCCAACTAAAATCTAATTGGCCCCCTGTCACGCCACAGTGCTCTCCTTCCACACTCCCAAACTCCACTCCCCAAAAACCGATTACGTCACCGTCAGCCGCTCACCTTCGCCCAAGATTTCGCGTTACACTCCAACCCTCTGATTCACCTGTGTTCTGAGGAAGTTCTGGGTTGTGCTCATCTAGCTTCCTGTATTTAAGGCTGCATTTTGTAAACAAACTCCACAAGGTTTTGTCGACTTATGTGGTGTACTGAGCGTTTTCCCTGTTTTTTTCTGTCTGCCCTTTTGTTATGACCTATTTTTCTGTATCACGGTTTTTGTCTTTCATATTTGCCCTTATTGGATTTTTTGTATTGTTGGACTGCCTTTCTGGTTTCGGATCTTGGACTGTTTACTCTACTACGGCTCCTGTTTTCAGTGTGAGTGTTGTTTATCCTGTTATCTGGCTGTTAATTCCTGTTACACAGTCTGTAAATAAACCAGTCTTTACCTTTTACTCTGCAAGCGTTACTCCTATCTGTCTGGCGTTACATAATACCTCGTAAAAGTGATGGCCGAGTTTAAGTACAAATTACAGCAGGCTGTCGGTAACCAGGGGAGAATGCTTTGACAGCATAGCCAGCTGTTCGAGGATCTGTTAATACTCTCTACGTTCAGCAATCAGAACAACACTCCCAGCTAGCCCAGATAACCGCTAGCCTCCAGGGTAGCTCCACTCAGCTAGCCCATCTAAGTGTAGCACCCCAGCTAGCTTAGCCCCCGCTAGCCAGCCTCCGGCTAGCTTTGCTTATCCTGCCCCGGCAGCAGCTACTTTCTCAGTGAGCAAGCCTGATAAATATGACTGCAACCCTGATCAGTGTAGAGGGTTCCTCCTTCAGATGTCGCTATATTTTGCTAACATTCCATCTAGCACCGACAGAGCTCACATATTGTTTTTTGTTTCTCGTATGACCGGCAAAGCATTAGATTGGGCTACTGCTATTTGGCCTTTAGTGGAAAATGGCACATATGAACAGTTTCTGGGCGAGTTTCAGCTCGTTTTCGATCATCCCCATCAGGGACAATCTCAGGGAGAGTTATTGGTTCGCTTACACCAGGGGAACCGTTCGGTTGTGCATTACGCTTTGGAATTCCATACATCAGCTGCGGGTAGTGGATGGAATGAACCAGCACAACGCGTCATGTTCCGTAACGGGCTTCAAACTGACATTTTAGCTTAATTAGCTTGCAAGGATGACGGACTTCCTTTAAAAGACTTGATTTCCCTGGCTGGATCAGTTAAAATGAAACTCGTCATTGGGTCATAGAACTACTATTACGTCTACTCACCTGGCAACTGCACGCACTACTGGATTTACTCCCAGGATTTCCACCTCTCCTCTACCAGTGACCAGTTCACCTGCCCACGTGGAACCCATGCAAGTAGATGCTACTCGGTTGTCGAGAGAGGAACGTCTACAACGAATACAGGCTGGCTTGTGTCTGTATTCTTGTGGAGCGGGTCATATGCTATGTGAATGTCAGATTCGCCTCTTCTGAGTACCAAAAAGATCTAATACTTCTGGCTTGTCCCACGGTGGGCTCTGCCATGGTCTCCATGGCAACCCGGACCGTCCATACAAGCCACCTGCTACATACTCGGGAAAGCGTGTGGAATCCTCTCCAAGGTCAAATAATGAAAGAAAATTTTGATCTCCATATTGTCACGAACATTGTATCATTACTCCCAAATTAAAGATCCAGCCCATCTCTGTAGAAAGTCCCTTGCACATATTCCCCCCGAGTACTCTGATCTTAGTGAGGTTTTCAGCAAATCTTGTGCCACTCAACTCCCTTCACATCGTCCTTACGACTGTGCCATTGAGCTCATTGACAATCAAATACCTCCTAAATCTCACATCTATCCCTTAACACAGACAGAGGAGCAAGCTATGGAGGAGTATGTGCAGGAGGCTTTTGACTTGTGCAGGGTCATATCCATCATTGTACTTCTCCAGTTGCTGCATCTTTCTTTTTTGTAAAAAAAGAAGGACGGGGGTCTTCGACCCTGTATTGATTATAGACAACTTAATGCAGTTACCAAAACCTACCCGTATCCTCTCCCACTAGTACCAGTAGCCTTAGAACAGTTGCGAGGTGCCTCTGTCTTTACCAAATTGGATTTCCGTAGTGCTTATAATCTTGTGAGAATTAAGGAAGAAGATGAGTGGAAGACTGCCTTTTTCACCACTAGGGGGCACTACGAATACTTAGTTATGCCGTTTGGCTTCAAAAACCTGTTCCAGCTCGACCTTGGTCCCACTTGGCAGTCGATTTTGTTACAGATCTTCCCGTATCCATGGGCAATACAGTTATTATGATAGTTGTAGATCGCTTTTCATGTGGTGTTAAGTTTATTCCCTTCGCTAAACTAACCACTGCATTTGAAGCTGCAGAGAGTCTATTTAATAATGTTTTTCAAGCTTTTGGTATCCCCGAGGATATAGTTTCTGATCGTGGCCCTCAGTTCATATCTCAAGTCTGGTCTGCTTTTATGAATAGGTTGGGCATCTCTGTCAGTTTGTCTTCTGGTTATCATCCTCAGAGTAATGGTCAGTGTGAAAGAATGAAGGTTATCAACCTTCCCTCATGCCGTGGTCAGCTGAACCATCTGACATCCCTGCTGTGGATCAGTGGATGCGCAGTAGCGAGGAAGTGTGGGAGGAGACTCACAGATGCATAGAAGCTGTGTTAGAACAACATAAACAGCAGGCTGATCGCCATCATCGTGAGGCTCTACTCTACTCCCCTGGGGATCGAGTTTGGCTATCTACCAAGTATTTACGGCTCCCTGAGGGAAACAAAAACTATCAGTTAAGTATATCGGCCCTTTTAAAATCGTTAAAAGAATTAATGAGGTAACCTACCGTCTTGATTTGCCTTCTAATTTAAGTATCTGTCCCTCTTTTCATGTTTCTCTACTCAAGCCGGTTATCCCTGGTCCGCTGGATGAGACCTCACATGGGGTTCTACCTCCTCCACCCGTGCTCATGGATGGTGGACCTGTCTACATGGTGGAAAGCCTGTTGGACTCCAGAAGGAGAGGGGGAGCTCTGGAGTACCTGGTGGATTGGGAAGGCTACAGAGAGAAGCTGGGTTCCTGCAGCTGACGTTCTTGACCCTTTATCGGTGGAGGAGTTCCACCGTTCTCACCTGTCTCGTCCAGCACCACGCCCTAGGGGTCATCCAAGCAGGAGGTTTCCTGACCCTGGAAGGGGTAGGCGCTATGGGTCTGCTACTACCCGGTCTCTCAGTTCCGGCCGCAGCTCCACGAGGGGTCGTCCCAGGTCCAGGGCTCCTGTCCAGGCTATTCCCGCTTCCGGTCCTCTCTTCCGTTGGGCCTCCGGGCGGAGAGGGGCGGTTCCTTTGTGTCGTCCTCATCCTTCGGTCCTTTCGGACTCCTCCGGGGGGGGGGGGTGGGGGGTATAGTCCTCCACAGTGCTCTCCTTCCACACTCCCGAACTCTACTTCCCAAAAACCCAAATCCGGGGGGCTTCGCCCCGCTGAGAGAGACAGAGACCAGAGACCCAGGTTCTTGTTCACACAGCCGAGAACTCTGGAAGCCCCAACTTTTCTCACCTTTGGGGTTTTCTCTTATTTTCACCTTTTTATTCAAATTCATTTTTCAATCATCTTTTATTCAATTTTTGATGTACCCAAAACTGTTTTGCTCAGAAGATTCCTTGAATAAATCTGACGAAACTACAATTTTTGGACTGGATCTCTTTTTCTTCTTTATGACGTATCAAGCCAGATACATCATAATTCGAACAATAGATCAATAATCTTTCAATGACGAGCAAGCCCAGGATTTTTGAGATCTGAAAACTTCATTAAAGCAAGAATTGGAGCCCAAGTGGACAACCAGACCAAACGACATCGAAATACACATCACGTAGCCCAGTGGGGTTTGGCGGACGCTGTGAAAACATAGACGTCAAAAAATTGCAGGCTTGTCAGCAATCCTCCTCATGATGTTGTAAGTATAAGGTTGTTTTGCTGTCAGAGTTGTCAGGCTGAAGGGAATGTTTTTGCGGCTTCAATTACTGTTATGTATATGGTTAAAGTTGTAAAAATTCATATCTCAAACTAAAAAGAACTTAGAATTTAAATTTGAAGTTAGTCATGCATTACATGAGATGATTTTATTATTCTGGTGCAATTGTACGACATGGTAGTTTTAAAAATGGTGAAATTCTTGCTATTTGTGTGTGTGGTTTTCCTGATTTTGGTCTTGTGAAGTGGCAAGATGGGCAATACGGCTTTGTTGGTTCTAGAAATATTAACAGCAAGTATTTTGCTAGCTATGTTGTTGTGGCAATTGAGATCGTCAGTACTATAATTCTGCTGGTTTTTTTTTTCCTCCTGGGTGGTTTTTGCTGCTGTGTGTGACCATTTCTCGCTACGCATACTGCCATGGGGAAAAAGGATTTTTTTTTTGTGCCAGTAAGTGGCTAAGCAGATCACTAAACACAAGGTTGAAGAGAATATTGTTAAGGATTTGTCAGAAGCAGAGGATTTGCTGGGTGATTTAGAATCAACTTTGTCAAATCACAAGTTTAAAAATCATGTCCATAAGCTTGCCACGAACCTGTATGCGGTATATAAACTATACTGTGTCACAGATTCACGCCTGTCTCGCACTTAGAAAGAACTCAGCCTTGTTGACGAGCTGGAGGACTTGGTAGATAAGCTGGAGCGAGACGTCCAAATGCAAAAGGCAATCATTACGGACTTGGCTTTTGAAAAAACATAGCAAAACAGATTAACAATTCTGTTCAAAAGCATGCTGCAGATGAGGCTAGAATTAGCACCTTAGCAAAACAGGTGAAGGAGCGTGGTATCGCTTACAAAGCTCTATATGAGGAGAAAAACAAGTCCTCAATCCACCACAAATATTAGACCCAGTTCGTGAGCTAGAAAAACAAAAGCGGGCAACTATAAAAAGAGCCAGGTGTCCATTCTAACCACTGAGGGGGAGGAAGAAGAGGGTAGTGAGGTTCTGCCGGAACCAGGTGCGGTACCTGGTCTGTCTGACCATCACAAATCACATCCTAAGGTATCTTTCAACTCCGGAGATGACTCCATGGCAGAACAAAACAGTACAGGCTCAGAGAAACAGGGTGATAGCCAGTACACATACTACAGACACCCGGGGGACGTTAGGTCTAGGTCTCCCAGTGTCCATAACTTGAATATGGACACTGTGGGCACCAAACACCACTTACAACCCCTCACTGTGCCTTTGATCAGCAGGAAAACAGCAGATTCATTTGCAAATGCTTTGAGGAAATTTGATCCAGAACTTTGCACATTCTTGAACCGTTTTGAACACAAAATTGCTAGTGAACAGTTTGCAGATGCTGAAGCATTACATTACATTACATTACATTTGGCAGACACTTTTGTCCAAAGCGACTTACAATAGTGAAGAACAAAAAATAACAGAAGTTAAAGATAACAACATCATTAGATAGGGCCTAAAGGAGTTTAAATAGGAGTAGAGAAGAGGAAGAAGGAGATGAGGTTAGAAATAGTTAGTTTGTTAGTGGTGTTAGGAGAGTAAGTGCTCTTTGAAGAGCTCAGTCTTCAAGAGTTTCTTAAAGATAGTGAGAGATTCTCCTGATCTAGTAGTGGAAGGTAGTTTGTTCCACCGTTGTGGAACTCTGTATGAGAACAGTCTGGATTGCTTTGTGTGAATGTGGATTGCTTTGGCGACGTTCATTGGAGAAGCACAGCAGCCGGGAGGTAGCGTAAGCCTTGAGGAGTGAGTGCAGGTAGGAAGGAGCCTGTTCAGTAATCACCTTGTAGGCGATTGTAAGAGCTTTGAATTTGATGCGAGCAGCAACTGGTAGCCAATGGAGCTCATTGAGCAGCGGAGTGACATGTGCCCGTTTTGGCTGGTTGAAGACCAGACGTGCTGCTGCATTCTGAATCATCTGTAATGGTTTTACTACATCGGCCGGGAGGCCAGTTAGTATGGCATTGCAGTAGTCGAGACGTGAGATTACCACCACTTGTACCAGGAGTTGGGTGGCCTGTTGCGTCAGAAACGGTCAATTTTTTCTGATGTCATAAAGTGCAAAACGGCAGGATCGAGCAACTGAGGCCACATGGTGCGTGAAGGAAAGCTGGTCATCAACCATAACACCCAGGTTCCTAGCAACCTTTGTTGGTGAGAGAGAGAGAGAGAGTCGATTGTTATGGCAAAGTTGTGTTGAAAAGATGGTTTCGCTGGTATAACCAGAAGTTCAGTCTTTGAGAGGTTTAGCTGAAGGTGATGCTCCTTCATCCATGCGGATATGTCTGAGAGACATTGTGATATCCGTGCAGAGATTGAGAGATCTTCAGGTGAGAATGACAGGTATACCTGAGTGTCATCCGCAAAGCAATGGTAGGAAAAAAGCCATGTGAGCGGATAACCCGACCTAGGTTGTGGAGGTCGTGTATATTGAGAAGAGAAGGGGTCCCAGTACCGAGCCCTGGGGAACCCCAGTGGATAAAGAGTGTGCTGAGGACAGTTGTCCTTGCCATGATACCTTGAACGAGCGCTCATTGAGGTATGATCTGAACCATGACAGCACATTGTCTGAGATCCCCATGTTTGAGAGTATAGTTATGAGGAAGTCATGGTTGACTGTATCGAAGGCAGCCCAGCAGAATGAGCACTGCGGACTGTCCTGCAGCTCTGGCAGTTTTTAACGCTTCAGTCACAGACAACAGAGCCGTCTCATTAGAGTGCCCTTTTTTGAACCCAGACTGGTTTTGGTCCAGGAGGTCATTCTGGGAGAGGAAGCCAGAGACCTGATTGAGAACTGCTCTTTCTAATGTTTAGAAAGAAAAGGTAGTAGTGAGGCCGGTCTGTAGTTATCAACCTGGGCGGGGATGAGAGTAGGTTTTTTAAGCAGTGGTGTGACCTGTGCTTGTTTAAAAGCAGTCGGGAACACACCAGATGTTAAGGAGGCATTGATGGTGTGAGTGATAGCCAGAATAATTGCAGGTGCAATTGTTTGCAGTAGGTCTGAAGAAATTGGGTCAAGTGGACACGTAGTAGGGCGGCTACGTGTTATGAGAGCCAGTGTTTCGTTCTCAGTGAGAGGAGAAAGCGACTCCTTCAGTAGAGGGATACCGGGCAGCAGAGCATGTAGTAGGACTGCTACATGTTGCATCAGTAAACTGGCTGCTGATGGCTGCCACTTTCCTAGTAAAGAATAAGGCAAGTGTTTCAGCTGTAAGGCAGGTAGCCTGAGGAGGAGGTGGAGGGTTGAGTATTGTTTTAAATGTAGCAAATAGTTTCCGGGAGTCTGTGAGGGAGCTGATTTTTTTGTGATAAAATTCAGCTTTAGCATTAGTGATGCTGGCTGAGAAGGAAGCCAGGAGCAGTTAGTAGTTTTTGAGGTCTGCATGATTTTTTTTTTTTTTGCCATTTTCTTTCGGCAGCTAGGAGTTTGGAGCGTAGTTCCCTGAGAGTGTCATTTTTGAGCCATGGCTGTGGTTTGCTTGAGCTAATGGCTCGAGGTGTTAGAGGACAGAGGTTGTCCAAACAGGAGCTTAGCGTGGAGCAGAGAGTTTCGGTGGCATCATTTACATCGAGTGATGAAAATGAGCCTAGTGGAGGCATATTATCAGTTACCAGCGAGGAGTACTGGTCAGCTGAGAGATCTCGAAGATTTCGGCGGAACGAGACCATAGTAGGTATAGCTTTGGGTTTTATCGAAATATGAACATTGAATTGCATGAAGAAGTGATCCAAGAGGTGCAAAGGAGTGACAGTTAAAGAGTCAGTGTCACAGTTACGAGTGAAGATCAGGTCTAGATGTTTGCCAGCTTTATGTGTTGGAGGGCTGGGGACCTGCTCCAGATCGAAAGACTGCATGAGAGATGAGAAGTCTGTGAAGCTGGTACTGTCATGGTGGATGTTCATATCCCCTAGAATGAGCATGGGACAATCGTGCTCAGGGATAGAAGACAGTAGCATGTCAAGTTCATGTGTGAACTCGCCCATTTGTCCAGGAGGACGGTAGATAACAATAACAGCAAGTTTTGCTGGAGTATTAACCAGTGTGGCATGATACTCGAACGAGTTGTATGTATTTGCAGGTAGTAGTGGAGTATGTGTTAAGCCATTAGCGAGCAAAAGGCCAGTTCCACCTCCTCGTCTTGAGAGACGAGGAGTATGGGTGAAGGAATAATTATTAGAAAGTGCAGCTGGAGTAGCAGTGTTTTCTGGTTTAATCCAAGTTTCAGTCAGGGCCAGCAGTTGTAATGAAAGATGGTTTGCATAAGACGCGATAAAATCTGCTTTATTACCAGCCGACTGGCATTTCCACAGCCCAACAGAGAATGAGGTAGTAGTGGGCGTGGTTTGCTTTAGCGGACGCAGGTTAGTATGGTCCTGGTGCCTATGTGTGTTTTTCTGCCTTCTTTGCGTACCGGAGATGACAGGAATGTGATGGGAGCACATTTTAGGAGGCAGTAGGACGGGCTGCCTTGTCAGTGGCCTTGCTCGGTGGACTCACGCAGGTAGACTTGCAGGTCTTTATGAAGCATGTTATCTGCTCAGATACTGTGTTAATGAATTTGATGCCGCTGCTCTGGCCTGTCACAAACTAATTAAACAGAACAGAGCAGATGAACGTGAATGACGCCGTGCATTCTATTCTGTAATGGGAGTTGATGCAGAACTCTCTTATTTGGATATCGCACAAATTGTTCAAACTGATAGGGAATCACCTGAACGTTTTGCCCAAAGGCTGTTTATGTATCTCTCCGAGTGTGAGCCACATAGAGCGAGTGCAACAGAAAGGGAAGGAAGCAGCTCCGCCCAAACAGAATTCTCAGGGAGGGGAGGGGGCAGTTCACATGCCTTTTCACACACACTCACAGGCAGCTCAGCAACACAAACGGGCCACTGATAACACAGGCAAGAGAGAGACAGAGGAGAGGTTTGGTAATTTCTTTTACAAGTGTGGCCGGACAGGACAATAGAACAAGTATGGCCAGACAGGACAATAGAAAAATTTTGCTCAACTGGTTGCAGCAGTTGAAGTCTCTAGCACCTCAGCACCAGAAAATCACAAAAAAAGCAACTTCCAAGTCTAAGTGACTAGCCATGGGGTCACACGCGGCAGCAATGACACCTATTGCCGTAATTGGGAGGGATAATTGTGGGAGACCAACTGTTGATGTTTTAGTGGGTGAAATTAAGGCTTCATGTCTTATTGACACTGGAGCGACAATCAGCCTATTAAATTGTGCTCCAGAACCTGACTGGAGAAGTAATAACTCCATAAATGTGAAGTCTGTGAAGCTGGTACTGTCATGGTGGATGTTCATATCCCCTAGAATGAGCATGGGACAATCGTGCTCAGGGATAGAAGACAGTAGCATGTCAAGTTCATGTGTGAACTCGCCCATTTGTCCAGGAGGACGGTAGATAACAATAACAGCAAGTTTTGCTGGAGTATTAACCAGTGTGGCATGATACTCGAACGAATTGTATGTATTTGCAGGTAGTAGTGGAGTATGTGTTAAGCCATTAGCGAGCAAAAGGCCAGTTCCACCTCCTCGTCTTGAGAGACGAGAAGTATGGGTGAAGGAATAATTATTAGAAAGTGCAGCTGGAGTAGCAGTGTTTTCTGGTTTAATCCAAGTTTCAGTCAGGGCCAGCAGTTGTAATGAAAGATGGTTTGCATAAGATGCGATAAAATCTGCTTTATTACCAGCCGACTGGCATTTCCACAGCCCAACAGAGAATGAGGTAGTAGTGGGCGTGGTTTGCTTTAGAGGACGCAGGTTAGTATGGTCCTGGTGCCTATGTGTGTTTTTCTGCCTTCTTTGCGTACCGGAGATGACAGGAATGTGATGGGAGCACATTTTAGGAGGCAGTAGGACGGGCTGCCTTGTCAGTGGCCTTGCTCGGTGGACTCACGCAGGTAGACTTGCAGGTCTTTATGAAGCATGTTATCTGCTCAGATACTGTGTTAATGAATTTGATGCCGCTGCTCTGGCCTGTCACAAACTAATTAACCCTTGTGTTGTGTTCATATTTTTGTCACTCATTTACTTTTGTAACTTGTATTAAATTCAGCTAAATTAAGCAATTCTACATTAAAATACTTTACACATGCTTGCTTCACCTAAATTACAAGCAATATAAACAGCTTACATTGTTAATATTTGCCCTTTACCTTTTTTATGTTACATTTCTTTTAAAAAGTGCTGCTCTTTTTTTTTTTTTTTTTTAATAAAATGTAAAAGAAAATGAATTAAACTCAAGATTTGAGTAGAACATTTGTTTAGTTTCAAATTTACAAATGAAGCAATGTTTATTAGCTCTTGGCTAAACATACTGTATTTAATATAAATGTGCAGGGAGGGGATGGGGGGTGTATATTGTGTGTTTATCGAAAATGAGTTTTGATATATGTTCTTCACAAAAAATGAGCCAACACCAATGAGTTTAAGTTAGCACAAATATTTTTTTAGTATCATTTGATGAAAAATTAAAACGGGTCCCACAGACCCGAACACCACACAAGGGTTAAACAGAACAGAGCAGATGAACGTGAACGACGCCGTGCATTCTATTCTGTAATGGGAGTTGATGCAGAACTCTCTTATTCGGATATCGCACAAATTGTTCAAACTGATAGGGAATCACCTGAACGTTTTGCCCAAAGGCTGTTTATGTATCTCTCCGAGTGTGAGCCACATAGAGCGAGTGAAACAGAAAGGGAAGGAAGCAGCTCCGCCCAAACAGAATTCTCAGGGAGGGGAGGGGGCAGTTCACATGCCTTTTCACACACACTCACAGGCAGCTCAGCAACACAAACGGGCCACTGATAACACAGGCAAGAGAGAGACAGAGGAGAGGTTTGGTAATTTCTGTTACAAGTGTGGCCAGACAGGACAATAGAAAGATTTTGCTCAACTGGTTGCAGCAGTTGAAGTCTCTAGCACCTCAGCACCAGAAAATCACAAAAAAAACAACTTCCAAGTCTAAGTGACTAGCCATGGGGTCACACGCGGCAGCAATGACACCTATTGCCGTAATTGGGAGGGATAATTGTGGGAGACCAACTGTTGATGTTTTAGTGGGTGAAATTAAGGCTTCATGTCTTATTGACACTGGAGCGACAATCAGCCTATTAAATTGTGCTCCAGAACCTGACTGGAGAAGTAATAACTCCATAAATGTGAAGTCTGTGAAGCTGGTACTGTCATGGTGGATGTTCATATCCCCTAGAATGAGCATGGGACAATCGTGCTCAGGGATAGAAGACAGTAGCATGTCAAGTTCATGTGTGAACTCGCCCATTTGTCCAGGAGGACGGTAGATAACAATAACAGCAAGTTTTGCTGGAGTATTAACCAGTGTGGCATGATACTCGAACGAGTTGTATGTATTTGCAGGTAGTAGTGGAGTATGTGTTAAGCCATTAGCGAGCAAAAGGCCAGTTCCACCTCCTCGTCTTGAGAGACGAGAAGTATGGGTGAAGGAATAATTATTAGAAAGTGCAGCTGGAGTAGCAGTGTTTTCTGGTTTAATCCAAGTTTCAGTCAGGGCCAGCAGTTGTAATGAAAGATGGTTTGCATAAGATGCGATAAAATCTGCTTTATTACCAGCCGACTGGCATTTCCACAGCCCAACAGAGAATGAGGTAGTAGTGGGCGTGGTTTGCTTTAGCGGACGCAGGTTAGTATGGTCCTGGTGCCTATGTGTGTTTTTCTGCCTTCTTTGCGTACCGGAGATGACAGGAATGTGATGGGAGCACATTTTAGGAGGCAGTAGGACGGGCTGCCTTGTCAGTGGCCTTGCTCGGTGGACTCACGCAGGTAGACTTGCAGGTCTTTATGAAGCATGTTATCTGCTCAGATACTGTGTTAATGAATTTGATGCCGCTGCTCTGGCCTGTCACAAACTAATTAACCCTTGTGTGGTGTTCATATTTTTGTCACTCATTTACTTTTGTAACTTGTAATAAATTCAGCTAAATTAAGCAATTCTACATTAAAATACTTTACACATGCTTGCTTCACCTAAATAACAAGCAATATAAACAGCTTACATTGTTAATATTTGCCCTTTACCTTTTTTATGTTACATTTCTTTTAAAAAGTGCTGCTCTTTTTTTATTTGTTTTTTAATAAAATGTAAAAGAAAATGAATTAAACTCAAGATATGAGTAGAAAATTTGTTTAGTTTCAAATTTACAAATGAAGCAATGTTTATTAGCTCTTGGCCAAATATACTGTATGTAATATAAATGTGCAGGGAGGGGATGGGGGGTGTATATTGTGTGTTTATCGAAAATGAGTTTTGATATATGTTCTTCACAAAAAATGAGCCAACACCAATGAGTTTAAGTTAGCACAAATATTTTTTTTAGTATCATTTGATGAAAAATTAAAACGGGTCCCACAGACCCGAACACCACACAAGGGTTAAACAGAACAGAGCAGATGAACGTGAACGACGCCGTGCATTCTATTCTGTAATGGGAGTTGATGCAGAACTCTCTTATTCGGATATCGCACAAATTGTTCAAACTGATAGGGAATCACCTGAACGTTTTGCCCAAAGGCTGTTTATGTATCTCTCCGAGTGTGAGCCACATAGAGCGAGTGCAACAGAAAGGGAAGGAAGCAGCTCCGCCCAAACAGAATTCTCAGGGAGGGGAGGGGGCAGTTCACATGCCTTTTCACACACACTCACAGGCAGCTCAGCAACACAAACGGGCCACTGATAACACAGGCAAGAGAGAGACAGAGGAGAGGTTTGGTAATTTCTGTTACAAGTGTGGCCAGACAGGACAATAGAAAGATTTTGCTCAACTGGTTGCAGCAGTTGAAGTCTCTAGCACCTCAGCACCAGAAAATCACAAAAAAAGCAACTTCCAAGTCTAAGTGTCTAGCCATGGGGTCACACGCGGCAGCAATGACACCTATTGCCGTAATTGGGAGGGATAATTGTGGGAGACCAACTGTTGATGTTTTAGTGGGTGAAATTAAGGCTTCATGGCTTATTGACACTGGAGCGACAATCAGCCTATTAAATTGTGCTCCAGAACCTGACTGGAGAAGTAATAACTCCATAAATGTGAAGTCTGTGAAGCTGGTACTGTCATGGTGGATGTTCATATCCCCTAGAATGAGCATGGGACAATCGTGCTCAGGGATAGAAGACAGTAGCATGTCAAGTTCATGTGTGAACTCGCCCATTTGTCCAGGAGGACGGTAGATAACAATAACAGCAAGTTTTGCTGGAGTATTAACCAGTGTGGCATGATACTCGAACGAGTTGTATGTATTTGCAGGTAGTAGTGGAGTATGTGTTAAGCCATTAGCGAGCAAAAGGCCAGTTCCACCTCCTCGTCTTGAGAGACGAGAAGTATGGGTGAAGGAATAATTATTAGAAAGTGCAGCTGGAGTAGCAGTGTTTTCTGGTTTAATCCAAGTTTCAGTCAGGGCCAGCAGTTGTAATGAAAGATGGTTTGCATAAGACGCGATAAAATCTGCTTTATTACCAGCCGACTGGCATTTCCACAGCCCAACAGAAAATGAGGTAGTAGTGGGCGTGGTTTGCTTTAGCGGACGCAGGTTAGTATGGTCCTGGTGCCTATGTGTGTTTTTCTGCCTTCTTTGCGTACCGGAGATGACAGGAATGTGATGGGAGCACATTTTAGTAGGCAGTAGGACGGGCTGCCTTGTCAGTGGCCTTGCTCGGTGGACTCACGCAGGTAGACTTGCAGGTCTTTATGAAGCATGTTATCTGCTCAGATACTGTGTTAATGAATTTGATGCCGCTGCTCTGGCCTGTCACAAACTAATTAAACAGAACAGAGCAGATGAACGTGAATGACGCCGTGCATTCTATTCTGTAATGGGAGTTGATGCAGAACTCTCTTTTTCGGATATCGCACAAATTGTTCAAACTGATAGGGAATCACCTGAACGTTTTGCCCAAAGGCTGTTTATGTATCTCTCCGAGTGTGAGCCACATAGAGCGAGTGCAACAGAAAGGGAAGGAAGCAGCTCCGCCCAAACAGAATTCTCAGGGAGGGGAGGGGGCAGTTCACATGCCTTTTCACACACACTCACAGGCAGCTCAGCAACACAAACGGGCCACTGATAACACAGGCAAGAGAGAGACAAGTATGGCCAGACAGGACAATAGAAAAATTTTGCTCATCGGGTTGCAGCAGTTGAAGTCTCTAGCACCTCAGCACCAGAAAATCACAAAAAAAGCAACTTCCAAGTCTAAGTGACTAGCCATGGGGTCACACGCGGCAGCAATGACACCTATTGCCGTAATTGGGAGGGATAATTGTGGGAGACCAACTGTTGATGTTTTAGTGGGTGAAATTAAGGCTTCATGGCTTATTGACACTGGAGTGACAATCAGCCTATTAAATTGTGCTCCAGAACCTGACTGGAGAAGTAATAACTCCATAAATGTGCATGGGTTTGGTACTGACGACGCAGTTCGTACGCAAGCAATTCAGACACCCCCTTTAGAGATGGCAATTGGGTCCGACATGTTTGTAGATTCAGTATGGTGTTGTGTTAATTTTGGGCTCAGATTTAATGAGCAAACGAGGCTATCTGGTGGATTATGCAAACAATCTCCTGTGAAAAGGTGATTTCCCTGATGGGGATCATCACACGATTGCAATTTCAGATGCTCATTTTGTTTTTGCAATAAAAGGTTCAGAGGAATTTGCCCTGGACACTCTGTTAGTCCACGAGGATATTGATATGCATAATTTACTCCAGAAGCATAGACAGGTTTTTGCCAAGCATAAACATGATTGTGGGAAAGTTCTGGAAAACATCATGCTGGTAGATGTTCAGGGTATCAATCCTGCCCCACAGAGGCAGTACTGGTTTCTAGTGAGGCGCACCCGTACCTAAAAAACACTATTGAGTCTTTACTGAAGCAGGAGGTACTGAAAGAATGTACATCTCTGTGTAATAATCTGATTTGGCCTGTAAAAAGGCACGCTGAACCTGGTAAGGCCCCTGCCTGGTGCCTGACAATCAATAACTGAGCCTTGAATGCTAAAATTGAAGCTGCTGCACCTGTTGTTGCAACAATCCCAGATATCCTGACCTCTCTGACCCCTGACAGCCTTATCTTGTCAACAATTGATGTGAATAATGCTGTACTGTACAAACCAAGCTCGTTTTTACCCATGACATTGGTCTATGAGGGTCTTCCACATACCTGTAAAACAGGGCCTTCTGTTTTCCATGACTCCTTGTGTTTTCAGACAGCAATGCAAGAAGCAGTGACCAACTTCGTTGGTGGAGCAAGATTCCTGGATCCGGAAACTACCTCATATTTGGCAGGGTTTGCTGTGTGTGTACAGGGGGGAGAAGATTTCTTGTGTGAACCTCATGTGTCTGCACAAACTGCTGAAATAGCTGCTGTGTGTCAAGCTCTGCTCATCTTCACTAATGAACCTCTGAATGTTTACTCAGACAGCTGATTCGTTGTGAACTCGCTGACAGAGTATCTGCCGATCTGGGAGAAGGGAGGATTCATCTCGGCAGATGGGAAGCCCCTGGCACAAGCTGCAGCACTGGAATTTGCTGCTGCTCTTCTTCGGACAAGGGGGGAGGCAGTGGCTGTGATCAAGGTCAAAGCACATCAGAAGCCAGGTGTGTCAGAATTGGCAGATGGCAACAGAAGAGCTGATGTGAGGAACTGCTGCTTCCTCAGGACAAAACTGGACATCGACAACTGTGGATCGACAACTTCATCGTGGAGGGGGGCAATACCCCCCCGACCTGAGACCTGTTGCAGGACCAGACACACCCCCACCACTGACACACACACAGCCCTTTTCACAACCGTTAAACGCTACCTCACACTCTGCCTCACAACCATGTGACCTCCAGCAAACTCAGAGAACTGACATAGTTTTGACTTCTGTGATACAGGCTATCAACACGAGTGCTGCCCTGCTAGATGCCTGGGAGCCTCACAAGGATAAACTGTCACTGCACGAGGGCGTTCTGCTGTATGATGGACTATTTGTGGTGCCTGACTTGTTGCATGGAGATCTGCTATATCTTACCCCCTGAAGTGCCCTTGTCCTGTTACTCTGTCTTTCACAAGAGAGATTCCAAAAGGAAAATCTACATAAAATACACAAAAACACAAAAATAAAAGCAAACACTGACATAATCCATATGCAAATAATAATGAAAAAATTGGCCCAAACTTTTAAATTACATTTATGTTTTAACTTGGTGAGAATTATTAAATAATATCTGTCTCCTCTATCAATACTGTGGCCCTTGATATACCCTTACAGCCTGGGATTCCCACCATTGGTAGAAACTGATGGAAGAATAAATTCAAGTAAACAGTCTTCAGTCAAAGATACATGTAGTACAAAAGGTAAAACAGAATATTGAGGATCTCAAACTCAAGTGATGGCACTTTAAGGCACTTTTACCCTAACCTAATCCTTATATTATTTCATGCCAACGCTGAACTCTTAACTTCCTTAACATAAGCCCCCATATTTCTCAAATGCTTCTAGGGCAAATGTATTGGAATGTCTTTCCAGATGTGTGGAGGCTGCTATAATAATGCTTTTATTATGATTTTGGAATCAGACATTGTGATGGGTGTCCACATACTTTTGGCCATGTACCTCAATCTAACCAACACTGAATAAACTGAAAAAACAAATCTGATGCAATGTAGCCGGTTATTTGTTCCATCAATTTAATTACTTCTCTCAATTTAGTAAAGCATACCCTTAATTTAATTAATTAATCACTTGATTTAATTGATTATTCCATCCATTTAATTAATTGGTTCCACATTTCATAACTCTTCTCCTTAATTTATTCAGTTGTTCCCTCAGTTTAATAAATATTTATTTTAATTTAATAACTTAATTATTAATTTAATTAACTTGATGTTTTTTTGTCAATCAAAAAAATGCAAACAAATATATATATATATATAAATATATATATAAATATATATATATATATATATATATATATATATATATATATATATATATATATTTTGCAGTCAAATCAAATACTCAAATCTTTATATATATATATATATATATATATATATATATATATATATATATATATATATATATATATAAAGATTTGAGTATTTGATTTGATCGCAGTCACAGACGGGAAATTGTGGTCTCTAATATGAATGAAAGTCCATGTGATCTGTTTTTTGTGAAAAAAAGTGCTCAGGTGTTTTTTTTTATTTAGCACTGATTTAGATCACTGTATTATAGGTTATAGGTCTTTAAAGAAAGAGAATATTTCCAGGGCTCAGGAATATTCAAATATGCAAATATATCGCCTCTGATTGGCTAATAGCACTGCAGCAGAGAATGCCAACCTGCCTTCCCCCCACAGTTAATTTTACAGCTCTAAAACTCAAAGGACAAAATGCTTTCAGAGATATAGGCTTAGTTAATAATATAGCACTAAAGGAAGTTAACCCTTACTCGAGTGGCCACAGGGCTGAGAAATGTTATGAACGCCCCGAGCCGAGCTTAAACTGCCCCGCCTCGATGGCTCTCCTCCCCATGGCCGAGAAATGTTATGAACCACCAGAGCTGAGCTCAAACTGCCCACCCCCGCGGCTCTTCTTCTCCCTGCGGCCGAGAAACGTTATGAACCCCCCAAGCCGAGCTGAGACTGCCCACCCCTGGCGGCAGTCCTTCTCCCCGCAGTGTAGAAACATTATATACACCCCTAGCTGAGCTCAGACTGCCCGCTCCGGCAGCTGAAAAACGTTAAAGCCCCGAACCAAGCCGGAGCTTAGCCACGGCTCCTATTCCATCCAATGGTGTTAGCTTATCCTCGGCTACCATTTTACATACATTTTATGCCGTTAGCATAGGTTCAAATTACATTCAATAAAGTTAGCTTAGCCTTGGCTACCGTGAAATTACATCATGTTAGCTTATCATAGTTTCCCTTTACATTCAATGACGTTAGCTTAGCCTTGGCTCCCCTTACATTCAATGGAGTTAGCTTAGCTTCAGCTACCAGCTTAGACTGCCCGCCCCCAGCAGCTCTCCTCCCCGGGACCTAATAACATTATGATGTTATTATACAGCCGATCTTGCTCTGGGGCCGTGCGGATCTCCCTGCAATCCCCCCCACACCTTCCTTCACACCTGCCCCCACCCTTTTAGCTATACTAACGCTAAACTCTTATCTCAGACTCGGTACCTGGGCAGTTTCACCACGTCGAAGCCCCAGGGTCCGCTCTATATCATAAAATTCAATGCGAACAGCTCCCGCTTTGACCAGTTTTTTCCGGCGAGTTATGCTATCTTGTCAAACCATGCTCCAATAGTGTATAAAAGGTCTTGGTAAAGTTGAATCATCCTGAGATCTGAATAAACCCACATTATTTACACAAGATAGCTAAGGCTAACTAGCTCTTTAAACAAAAGCTTTAAGCTCTGCCTGTGGGCGGTTCTGAGGCCCTAGGTGGGCAAGGCTATGAACTCACTGGTTGACATCGACATTTTACATCTCTCTGATCAACTCATATTTTTGAGGATTTTCTTTTATTAGCTACTGCAGACAATGGAGGCTGAGAAACAGTTTCATGTGCAGAATGCATATACAACTCAGAGAGTATTTCACAAAGAATAAGAAAAAGGGGATTTTAGCAGAAGGAGACATTTAAAGAGATTGAAATATTTTTTTGAAACATTATTTTAAAAAGCAGTTCAAGTTCATTTTCAAAAAGATTCAAACCATTTTTTTAAGTAGTTCAAGTCAGTTTTCAAAAAGATTCAAATACTTTTCCAAAAAGTAGTTATTTTTTTTCCTGACATGGAACGCCCTCAAATCAGGACCCCCCTGGCTTCAGCCAATATGGTCGGGCTGCAGCCAGGGGGCGGTTTCAGTCTGAGAGTCTGACTGTAAACTTTTCCACACTCTTCTCTCACCGGCGGACTGAGAGATAACTACAGGACCGGGCTTTAAACCTGCCTTTAGCCGCCCTGTCTGCAAGCAAAACCACACTCGCGCGCGCGCGGAAGTAAAACCACACTCGCGCGCGGAGAGGGCTGGCTGCACGCGCGCGAGTGTGGTTTTACTTCCGCGCGCGCGCGAGTGTGGTTTTGCTTGCAGACAGGGCGGCTAAAGGCAGGTTTAAAGCCCGGTCCTGTAGTTATCTCTCAGTCCGCCGGTGAGAGAAGAGTGTGGTTTTGCTTGCGCCAAGTGACTTTGCTCGCTCGCGAATTTTGACACGGTTTTGACGCCATACAGCATGCCCAAAACACCCTCGAACTCGGTGGAGAAACATCTGGACGGAGTGGAGAACCCCGCGGTGCAGGTAGGGGGGCTTCAAAGTCTTTAGGCTTGTTCGAGATACGGCTGCGCCTCGTGTTGCTGGTCAGCAAGAGCAGGCGCGCGCAGTTGGGTGTTGGAGGAGCTGAGAAGTCAAGTATATAACGTATTATAAGTATTCACAAAACATACTGGCATGTTACAGATGTTTTGTGTAGCACTAAATGAATAATGGGATTAAATTTTGCATTATTCAAAAGTCTGTTCTTCAGATACAGAAAAGTAAAATTTCAGACGATTTTTCAAATGAATCACACATAAAACAATAAGCTTTTAAAACATTGTTTTTTTTATGTGCAGACCAGCTTTTCTGTTCTTTGTTCTTGGAAATAAATACAACATTATGCTCGTTTACACAGCTTTGATTTTTTAGCGTATTTCACAACAGAAAATAATAGAAGGAAAGAAAAGTAGGTCTCAGTGTAACAATTATGTAGTGCTGTTAAATATACTTAATAAGAGCAGTTCAGAACGCTTTAGAAAACAGTAAAAAATTATAGCAGTTGAGCTTTATTAACATATAAAATGCTGATTACGAACAAATAAATATAGTCTTGCTACTATGACCAGTGGCGCAAAAAGTGGGTATGCAGTATGTGACGCATAGGGGCGCTGCACTAGAGGGGGCGCCAAATTGATGCCGGAAAATTATTCGTAGGCGGCATTTTCTGTAAGAGCTGTTTGTTCATGTATGATAATACACAGGGGCGTCGCCTGGCCTGGGCTTCCAGTAGCCCCGAAAAGTTTCGCTCAGCTCAGCTGTATTATTAGTGAGGAGACAGGCCGCTGTGTGTATGGAGAGGAATTAGTGCCAAATTGAAAAGCAAACTCTAGGGTGGAAAAATGTAAAAGCAGTCCACAAAATGCATTGCTTTTCCTCACTAACATGAAGCATAAGTGCCAAAATGAAATGCAAAACTACTATTACATTACATTTTATTGCACTTGATTTCTTTATTGAAAAACAATACACACCTTTTTGCATTTTCAAAACCAAACGCTGAATTAGTGCCAGAATTTAATGAAATACACCTTGAAATGTAAACAAGGCACAGCTGTATTGCTTTTCACCATAAGGTACTTTAAAGCTCACCTTCCGTCGTTTTTTCTTTCATTTTAAAATGTCTAGTTGTGGTCTCTAGTATGAATGAATGACATGTGAGCCGTTTTTGTAAAAAAAAGTGCTCAGGTGTCTCTGTATAGCTCTTTTTTAATGGACTGTTTAGGGGTGTGTCCAAAATGACCGGATTCCAGCTTTGCTCATGAATATTCATACATGCAAACAGCATGCAAATATCTCTCCTCTGATTGGCTAGGAGCACTGCGACGCCCCTCCACCGCTCTGCCGCTCACTGCCTCCCACCTCCTAAAGGTTCTTACACACTGAACGCGGTACACCGCGCTGTATTCCGCTGTGCTGCCGCTCTGCTCTACGCTGGTCAGTTGCGGGTGCGTTGCGCTGCTGCTGACGCCAAGCGTCTCCTGCTGATAATAGGCGGAGTTTTCTAAAACCCATCACCTCTGCGAGCGGTGTTTTGTAGTTTTGAGTCTCTACAGCCTCTGTGGATCTGTATCTGTTTCTCAGCCTCAGAACAAAGCTCTGATTCTTCTCTTCCTCCTGTTATCTCTATATGAGTGTAGGGAAGTGATGTACAGCTGAGGGGATTCACTAATCGCTATTATTAGTCACTCGCGCACGTTTATTGTTGTTTGGACTACAGTTTCTCTCTAGTCGCGTGAGTTCACGTCATGCGTTTTCTGCCGAGGTACCGCTTGCCGCGAGGTCAAAGTTGAACCATGTTGAACTTTGCCCGCGGTAAGCGGTAGCGCGGTGGAGGCGTGGTTATGGGCGGGGAAACGCGCCGCTTTCCGCTCTGCTCCGCGGCAGCGACGCACCGCTCTACCGCTCTAGACACTATTGAATCCTATGGGGGTCAGCGTACCGCGCCGCACCTACCGCGTGCAGTGTGTAAGCACCTTTACTGATGAGCGGTGATGTTGCGTCGCTTCAGCTCCGCCTCTGGGAGTTTCTCGAGCCAACGTGGGCTGGTCTGTGAGTAGGCAGAAAGATAATTCAAAATTCACCCGTTTTTCGGAGGGGGGGAGGGGGGATTTCTTTGCTTAGCTCCTGCAGACAATGGGGGCTGCAAAACAGTTTAATGTGCAGGTGTACACATTCAACTCGGAGAGACCTACTGTATTCCACAAAAAAAATCGGATTTTCGCGGAAGGTGAGCTTTAAACATTAACTCCTCCTTTAAATGTAATACTCACGAGATTGCTTTTAAGCACGTGTAACAGTGTTAAAAGTATATATGTTAAAAGTTCAGTTGGTCACACCAAGGAAAGTTAAAGAACCTCCAACCTTTAGAGGGGATGGTTCAGACACAGTCTCTATACAAGAATGGGAGGATCTTATGAAAACTTTCATGAAAAGAGCCAATCTTAGACTGGAGGATCAGGCTGAAGAAATCCTTGTGCATCTGCGAGGGAAAGCAAAAGATGTTGTGAGATTCGGAATTCGAAACGGTAACCTTGACATTCAGAGCCATCCAGACATGATTTATAGCCTTCTGAGGAAACACTTCAGCTGCTCTAAGTATTCCTCTGTTCCACTGGCCGACTTCTACACAACATTGCCTGAGAACAAAGAAAATCCCTATGACTACTGGCTGAGACTCAATAAAGCTGCTGATATCGCTACAGAATGTCTAAATGAACAGGGTAGGACACTAGACAATCCGGCAATGGAAGTCACACGCATGTTTATTAGAAACTGCCCAAGCAAAGATCTAGCCCTTACATTCAGATCCAAGCCCATAGTTAAGTGGTCAGTGAATGAGGTACAGGAAGTGTTGAATGAATATCATGCTGAGACATCTACTGCTTCTGTATACACTGAAACGAAAGGACACATTGCCATGAACATGGCAGAGGTGGGCCCTAGCCCAGTTGCCACTTCCAGCAGCCAAGTAAAACAGCACACACCAAGCTCTGACCATGCTAGTTTAGCTCGTGTTGTAGAGATGCTAGAGGAAATCTTGCTGCGTGATGCTGGCGCAGTTTAGTCTGGGTTTCGAAAGGGAATCCATAACAAGCTGCCTAGAATAGAAGGTTTTGACAAAACACCTTGCTCTATTTGCAGTGATGCCGCCCACTCTGCCCTTTCTCACTGCCGTGAGAAGAAACTGTGTTTTCAGTGCCATTCAGCTGGTCACACACGCCACAACTGCACTGAGGGGACGAGATTTCTCCGTGAGCATCAGGGAAACTAACCCGTCTGCACTACAGGGAGGGCAGCGCAGACGAATACAACAAGCCTCCCAGAGAGATAGGAGAAACTGATCAAATATATGATTGTGAGTCACTTTATGAACATTACAGTGGCACTGTGTCTTCATCCAAAACAGTAATTTTTCATGGATCTCGCAAGATCGTGACAGCTGATAGCTTGTTCTACACCTCAGTGGATGTCCACAATGGTCCTACTCTCAGAGCAATGATAGACAGTGGATCAATGGCCTGCACCCTAAGTGAAGCTGCAGAGGAAAGCCTTTTACTGCATTTTCCTGACATTATAAAGAAAGAGACTGAAAATATTGTCATTGTTGGGTGTGGTGGTAATCATGTCACCCCTAAGGGCTTGTATGATCTTGATGTCACCGTCTTTGGGTGCAAGATGGTTATTCCAGCACTAGTTGTGCCAGGTCAAACAGAGCAGATGATCTTGGGCAGCAATGCAATCAAGCACTTGTTAACATCATTGAAAAGCACTGACAGCTATTGGAAGCTGATGTCCTTACCTTGCAAAACTGATGATGAGCTCAGTCAATTCATGTCACTGTTGTCCAACACTGAAAGATGGAAGGGTGATTCTGTTCCTGATAAAGTGGGCACAGTACAGATTAAACGATGTGTGATTCTTAAGCCACAAAGTGAGCATCTTCTCTGGGGCAGGTTGCCTGCCTCATCGTCAATGTCAGCAGGCAGCACAATACTTGTGGAGCCTACCCAGTCAAAAGCCAGGCCAAAGCACATCCTTGTTGGGAGAGTCATCACTCCGTTGTGGGGTGATAGGTGGGTGCCAGTCAAAGTAATTAATCCCACCAGTCACACTGTTGTTCTTAAGAGGAATGCAAAGATTGCAGATGTTTCTCCCTGTGTAGCAGTGGAAGATTTGGCTAGCCCTGATGAAGTCCGCTGTGCCATGCAGCACACCCAAAGTGTACAGTCAAAACCTAGATCAGAGGAAGACATAACACACATGTTGGAGACTTAGGCCTATCAGATCTAAACCTGAACTCTTGTGAAGTGTCTATTGAATGGAAGGATAAACTACTCAATCTCATTGTGCAGTATGACTCAGTGTTTTCTCGACACAAGATGGACTGTGGTGAAGCAAAGGGTTTTGTGCATCGCATTCGCCTGGTCGATGATAAGCCTTTTCGTTTACCCTACCGACACATTCCTCCAAGTCATTATGAGAAGCTCAGGACAACCTTGAATGAGATGGAAGAAAAGGGCATCATACAGAAGTCGCACAGTGAATATGCATCGCCGCTGGTTTTGGTGTGGAAGAAAAATGGCGATCTCAGGATTTGTACTGATTTTAGATGGCTGAATGCAAGGACTGTGAAAGATGCTCACCCACTTCCTCACCAAGCAGATTCTCTGGCCGCGCTTGGTGGTAATGCATTCTTCTCCACCATGGACCTCACTTCAGGGTTCTATAACGTCCCTTTGCATGAGGAGGACAGAAAATACACTGCCTTTTCGTCACCATTTGGCCTTCATGAGTATACTCGTCTTCCTCAAGGATTATGTAATAGTCCTGCCACATTCATGCGTATGATGATGTCCATCTTTGGAGATCAGAACTTCTCTAGTCTTCTTTGCTACCTGGACGATCTCCTAGTGTTCGCCCCAACTGAAGAGGTTGCCCTTGAGAGGTTACAGATGGTATTCTCCCGTCTTGCTGTACACAATCTCAAACTCTCACCGAAGAAATGTTCCTTTCTTCAGAGGTCTGTGAGGTTTCTTGGCCACATCATATGTGAAGATGGTGTTCAAACTGATCTGGAGAAGGTCAAGGTCATCAACGACATCGAGACAATAGATCTTATGGAGTCTGATGGGAAGACACCTTGTGCCAAGAAAATCAGATCATTTTTGGGCATGGTCATGTACTATCAACACTTTATTGAGAGATGCTCTGCAAAAGCCAAACCCCTATTCAACCTCACTGCTGAGCCTACCACACATAACTCTGGTAAGGGAAAGCGCAAGGCCCTTAAGAAATCAACACATGTCAAACTGTCTTCATCTGACTGGTCAACAGAATGTCAAGAGGCATTTGAGATCCTGAAGCACGACATCAAGACGAGTGTCACTCTGGCCCACGCCAACAGTGAGCCATTCATTTTGGCGGTGGATGCTTCATTTGATGGAATTGGAGCAGTTATTTCTCAAATGACACCGGATGAGAAAATAGCTAGGCCTGTGGCCTTTGCGAGTAAAACACTATCCAAGTCCCAGTTGAACTACCCCGCACATAGGCTTGAATTTCTCGCATTGAAATGGGCAGTTTGTGACAAATTCAGTCATTGGCTGAAAGGTGGACATTTTGTAGTATGGACCGATAACAATCCATTGACATATATACTGACCAAGCCTCGACTTGATGCGTGTGAGCAGAGGTGGATTTCCAAGCTTGCCTCATACAGTTTTGATCTAAAGTACATACCTGGTCCCAAAAATGTTGTTGCTGATGCTTTGAGCCGACAGCCATTTGTCCAGTCCTGTGTCAGCCACCGCCTTGTATCTGAGCCTTATGCTGCGCTCCTCAATCAAGTTGATGGTGTATGTGATAGAACTGTTCAGGACACATTCAGACTCTCTAACAACTGTCAAGAAGTTCAGAACCAGACTCATGACTCAGCGGAAGGGTTAGTAGACGATCCTACACTGCATGACACAGGGTGTTCTATAGCATCAGATGAGATTGCAGCGTTGTTCACCGCGCAGCAAACTGGTGGTGTGAGTCGGATGGTGAGATTGGGCACTGCTGTTCCTCAACTTCTAAAAGAAGACCCAAGCACGACCCATCCTCAGAGCCAACTGCTTGCTTTGCAAGAACAAGATGACACTATAGGCAGAACCATGTTTTACGTGCAAAGACACAAAAGGCCCAACAAACGTGAACGAGCCGCTGAGCCTCGTAGTGTTATCAAATTTCTTAAGCACTGGAATAAATTCACCATAAGAAATGGTATTCTGTACAAAACAAGAAAGGACCTCCGCACAAACAAGAAGCTCTTCCTGTTTGTTGTTCCTGACTCCTTGAAGAAAAAGGTGCTACATGGTCTCCACAACGCTGCAGGTCACCAAGGCCAGTCTCGGACCCTGTCCCTAGCCAGGCAGAGATTTTTTTGGTGTGGCATGGAGCGTGACATTGTGAACCACGTTAAGGCCTGTGACCGATGCATTGTGGGAAAGACACCTGAACCACATGCTTGTGCTCCACTCGCAAACATAAGGACCACCGAACCTATGGAACTGGTCTGCATTGACTTTTGGACAGCAGAGAAAGGTGACAAGTGTGTGGATGTCCTTGTCATCACAGACCATTTCTCAAAAATGGCACATGCATTTCCATGCAAAAACCAATCTGCTAAACAAGTGGCACGACGTCTTTGGAATGATTTCTTTCTCATTTACGGATTTCCAAAGCGTATCCATTCCGACCAGGGTGCCAATTTCGAAAGCAGACTTATCAGAGAACTACTTCAGATGGCTGGAATACAAAAGTCACACACCACGCCCTATCACCCGATGGGCAATGGTGTCACTGAAAGATTTAACAGAACTCTTGGCAACATGATTAGGTCATTGCCTCCACAGTCCAAAGCAAAGTGGCCTAACATGCTACAGCTCTTGACCTTCTGTTATAATTGTACAGAACATGAGACCACTGGATTTGCACCTTTTTACCTCATGTTTGGGAGGATTCCAAGGCTCCCTATTGATGTCATATTCCAGCATGCTCTCAATGACAACACCGATGTAGTCAGTCATCTTGAGTTTGTGACTCATCTAAAGAGGGACCTATCTGAGGCTGCCCAAATTGTACAGAGGAACACCCGTAAGGAGCAGACGCGTCATGCTAAGCTGTATGACCGAAAAGTAAGAGGATCTCCTTTTTTGGTGGTTGGCGATAGAGTGCTTCTTGCCAACAGAGGTGAAAAAGGGAAGCGAAAGATTGCTGACAAGTGGGAGTCAACCCCTTATGAAGTTGTTTCTGTGAGGCCAGCCATAAATGTCTACAGAGTCAAGGATTCTCTGACAGGCAGAGAGAAAGTCATTCACAGGAATCTTATGCTGCCTGTGAACTTCTTTCCTCTGGATAGTGGCGTGGATGAGACTTCAACACATCTAGACGAGGGTGACCTCACTTACGAACACAATGCTGTTGTGCCTGATGAAGTAGAAGGAAGTGACAAACGTACTATGTCCTGGCTATTGCAGTGTGATGATGCTGGCGAATCACATGTTAATGTGAACACAGTGCCACAAAACTCTACTGAACATCTTGATGAAAGGCCTGACATGATCTCTTCGCTTGAATACTCAGATAGTATTTCTAGACAGTCAGCCCTAGATCATATCAGTGACAGTTCCTCAGTCAGCAGCACTGATAGTTCACCTCAGCCACCACTTACGTCGCATGATCACATTCAGCCAGACATAGACACACTAGAATCACCCACTCAGGATCCTGTAATATGCACACAGCCCACTACAGCTCACACTAGGGTTGGTAGAGTCATTAGGCCTCCCACACGTCTTACTTGTGAGATGAATGACCAAGTCTTGCATGGTCCCAGACCTACTGTTAGTTCCCTGTTTGATTTTGTGAGAGATATGCTTTCAGTATAAACAGTATAATTTTGTGCATTATTGATGGTTAAAAGCTTCTTATAACAGTTGTGCTTTTTGTTTGATTGGAACTATGTGTTAGTTTATAAGGTGTAGAAGGGCACCTTTTATGTCTATGTTGATCAAAGGAGCTTGGTACCTCTCTTTTTTTCCACATACTCTTCAAGGAGAATTTTCTAATTGACGTGTACACAGAAATGTTCCATAGTATGTCCCCACCCCCCTCTTTTTTTTTTCTTTCTATTTTATTATTATCAAGTTCATGCTTCACCCATTTGACAGAATTTCAGGGGGGTATATGTAACAGTGTTAAAAGTATATATAAATAGTTAATAATATATAAATTACTGCAAATGAGTTCAGCACCACCTGCTGGTCAAAGGCTGCCAGTTTTTTAGTATAAAATGAGTGCATGCTGGGAGACCCCCAGCAGTCCGAGATATCCCTGCTGTGGGTGAGTTGGCTCTCTACACAGCTCCAGTAAAAATCACTAAAATAATAAAATAAGTACTAAGTGCTAGTATATTTTAATACTTAACAGCTCTAAATGACTATATAATGAATGTGCATGTGTTAGTTACATGGATTAAGTCATTTTTGTGTGCCAATTAGCTAGCTAATTAAGCTAGCTGATTTAGCTAACAGGCCACATGTCTCTGTTGCTAACAATAGCTAACTCTGTTTAGGCTGTAGGGCTGGGGCGACGCGTCGACATAATCGACGTCATCGATTAAGAAAATACATCGATTTGCATAACGTGCGTCGGCGCGTCGTAAATATGATCAGAACTATGTTAATTAACACGGTAACATAGAAGCATAGAACTATTATTTAATTAAAATGATTTTTAAGAACAGCTAAACACAGTTCTGCAAGTCAAACGCGGAGGAGTTCACGTGCGAGAGAGAGAGAGACACACACACACAAAGAGAGAGAGAGAGAGAGAGAGAGAGACAGAGAGAGAGAGAGAGAGAGAGAGAGATTCGCTTGTTCTGGTGAGAGCTCATATTCTAGTCCCATACATAATTCTGCAGCTCCCTCAGTGTTTTCTGCCGTATTTTGCGGCTAGCGCGAGCGCTTACAACTGACACCGTGGACCGCGAGGTGCCGCCGCGTTTGTGCCGAATCCGACTCTCTGCTGAATCTGACTCCCGCTTCGCGGACAGAATCGGCACAACACCCCCGCTGTAGAACTGCGGTAAAACAGCGCTTATAAATAAATTAGTTTAGTTTCACTTTCAGTTTTCGTTATTTTCGTTTTTTTTAAATAAAAATATAATTAAAAAACAGACGCCTACATCTCGGACTATTTTCTGGAGCCCGGGTCGGATTTCGGGTCGGACCTCGGGTCATGTCGGGTTCGGGCAGAGAATCTAAGCTCTAGAGAGCTTGGACTCCGGAGAGCAATCTCCAGCTACAAAAAAACGCCAGCGGGCATCTAAAGTTTGGGAGCATTTCACGCAAAAGGGCAACAATGTGGTCCTCTGCCATATGTGCAAAAGGAGCACTTGAAGCGCAAACATCCAGGAGCATATGTCAACAGGGTCACACAGTAAGTTACCGTTTACATCAGGGTCTCCGCGGGTGTCCTTAAAAAGACTTAAGGCTGTCTACCAAAGGTTTTAAACCTGCCACAGGCAGAAATTATACAGTTTTGGTTTATATTTGTGCATGGCATTTCGCAGTTTCCAGAAACAGTAGCATTATTCATAAGTTCAGGTGTTTAGCTAAGCTAGCTGCCTTAAGTTATTTTACCTAGCGCCGTCTGCGCTGCGGTGTTACAACCTTTTCTGTCACCGTCGGAATTTTGTGACCAGTGCTCACGGTTATGAGCGTTCATTGGCAAAACGGAAGCTTTCTATACCTACACCTTATTCTCAGCCCTAAACTTAACCGTTTTGGCCAGTCGGGGTAAACATTAGAAACGAACACGCTGAGAACTACTTGCCCGTGGTCACAAAATCTAGCGGTCACAGAAAACAGTGTAACACACGGTTGTGGTGTATGGGAGCTTATTCATTTTTAGCGTTATAGATCTAAACGTGTTGTACATGTAAGTGATTATAAGTGTGGGGTTTGGTTTAGTAGGCTTGTGTTGTTGTTGTTGTTGTTGTTGTTGTTATTATATATAAATATAGTAATTTATCGTTTGCTTTAAAACGTAAAATAACAATTATTTAAATATGTTTCTCAATAAATAGATTAGTCGACTAATCGAAAAAAATAATCGTTAGAATAATCGTTTAAAAAATCATCGTTAGGGACAGCCCTATTAGGCTGGCTAAGCTGACCAGAAACTGATCTGATGTGTTATGTGAATGCTGAACTCGTTGCAGGTGGGTTTAAATATATAATTCGTGTTATTCCTTTGGTTATATTAATAAGTTAAATATTTGAGGAATTAAAAAAAATGTGCTTTAGCCATGAGCCTAGCTTTGCTAGGTGTGTTATATCTGGTGTCCAAAAGGTGGCAGTATTGTATCTCTTTTTTCAATGTTTCTACTGTGAAAATCTACAAAATGGATGATGTGATTTGTGCAGCTGTAGTATAATTTTATAAGAATGTTTTTATTTTATTTTATTTTGTCTTAGTCATTATTTTGTAAGGATAAAGTTAACTTAGATTAATATAATGTATACTAATTATGAGAATAGCGTTATAATATAATACTTCATAATAATTATAATAATAATATAATTACGTAAATAGATACCATTATAAATGTTTAGTTGCTTAATTAATATTTACTATACGATCACTGTTTTTTTTCTATTTTTATGTACCATGGGCAAGAAAAATGTCAAAACTGTACATACAAAAAAAAACGAGCAGTCTGAGATATCCCTGCTGTGGGCTGGCTAAGCTGACCAGAAACTGATCTGATGTGTTATGTGAATGCTGAACTCGTTGCAGAATAAAAATACCCATCATCCAAACCATGTGGTGTCCATCCTTGGGGCGGGACGGAGTATGAGAGGTCACACACGGATGTGAGGAAAATGTGCCAGAATGAAAAGTAATAGCTCCAGTGCACTGCTTTAATGTCACCCAATCTCTGAACAGAAATACAGTGTGTGGGGATTTGTATTTAAAGAAAGAAACGCTGAATTCGTGTCAGAACTGCACTTAAAGTGCAATCACCTCAACTACGTTGTATTTCACTGTGTGGCGCTGCGAATGTGTAAAGCAATCACAATGCCCAGCGATTGCATTCCATCTAACCACAGCGCTGTAAATGTGCCAAAATTAAATCCAATCACTGTCCAATCAGAACGCTCTCCTGAATTTGGGGCGGGGCTGAGACGCCAGTCTCTCGGAGCTGTACCTGAAGAAAAGCCTTTTCGACAGGATAAAAGAGAAAAATAAAATAAAAATAAAATCAAAGAAATCCATAGTTTCAGGTGGTCTCTCTCTGTATGTATGTATGTCTGTATGTATATGGGGGGTGTATGTACATATATTTACATGTATGTATGTATGTATGTACATATCAGTATATACAAATAATAAATTTATACACTTTTTTTAATATGCCATACCATATTCCAGCATGAAAGCAGGTATTTGTAATGTGTAACAGCGTCCTGTTTCATTACTGTGATTATTATAGGTGTATTTTACACCTTCCTCAGTGTAAATTAATGCACTGGGGGCGCGTGCAACTGACGGCATCAGTCAATGCAGTGTCTATGTATATTTGTCTATGGTTGGACTACTGGAGTTGTTCCAGAACGTGCCTCAGCGCATTGTTTGACGTTTCGGGAAAGTCTTTGGCGCTAAATGTGAGAACATGACCGTCTTCTCTAAAATCCACTCCACTCTGAGCAGCACATAGTCATCTGTAACTGCCCCAGCCTCAATTTGTTGAATTAAAGTGTTTATTTTTCTCTTTTATCCTGTCGAAAAGGCTTTTCTTCAGGAACAGCTCCGAGAGACTGGCGTCTCAGCCCCGCCCCAAATTCAGGAGAGCGTTCTGATTGGACAGTGATTGGATTTAATTTTGGCACGTTTACAGCGCTGTGGTTAGATGGAATGCAATCGCTGGGCATTGTGATTGCTTTACACATTCGCAGCGCCACACAGTGAAATACAACGTAGTTGAGGTGATTGCACTTTAAGTGCAGTTCTGACACAAATGCAGCGTTTCTTTCTTTAAATACAAATCCACACACACTGTATTTCTGTTCAGAGATTGGGTGACATTAAAGCAGTGCACTGGAGCTATTACTTTTCATTCTGGCACATTTTCCTCACATCCGTGCTTAAAAGCAATCTCGTGAGTATTACAGTTAAAGGAGGAGTTAATGTTTAAAGTACCTTATGGTGAAAAGCAATACAGCTGTGCCTTGTTTACATTTCAAGGTGTATTTCATAAAATTTTGTCACTAATTTGTCACTATTGCACCAAGTGCAATAAAATGTAATGTAATAGTAGTTTTGCATTTCATTTTGGCACTTATGCTTCATGTTAGTGAGGAAAAGCAATGCATTTTGTGGACTGCTTTTACATTTTTCCACCCTAGAGTTTGTATTTCAATTTGGCACTAATTCCTCTCCATACACACAGCGGCCTGTCTCACTGCTGAGCTGAGCTGAGCGAAACGATTCGGGGCTACTGGAAGCCCAGGCCAGGCGACGCCCCTGTGTATTATCATACATGAACAAACAGCTCTTACAGAAAATGCCGCCTAGAAATAATTTTCCGGCATCGATTTGGCGCCCCCTCTAGTGCAGCGCCCCTATGCGTCGCATACTGCATACCCCCTTTTTGTGCCACTGAGTACACATTATGTCATTATAAAGTGCGATATGGCGATGCAGTGATAAAAAGGAATGTAACGGGGCTGTTGTAGAATACTTAATGGCATATTTGACCAACAGACCACATAACAGTGCAACAACAGTCTTCTGGAATGGGCCTCCTGAAATAGCTCTGCTTCCAGTAACTGTTCAGCTGCTATGAAAAAGGCACTGTTTTGAAATTGTCCTGTCATAACAACCATATGACCTGATCATACCATTACAGTTTTTGGAGCTCAATTTTTTAAAATGGGAAACTTGTGAAATAATATATATATATATATATATATATATATATATATATATATATATATATATATATATATATACTGCTCAAAAAAATAAATAAAGTGAACACTTAAACAACACAATGTAAGGCACTGTTTTGAAATTGTCCTGTCATAACAACCATATGACCTGATCATACCATTACAGTTTTTGGAGCTCAATTTTTTAAAATGGGAAACTTGTGAAATAATATATATATATATATATATATATATATATATATATATATATATATATATACTGCTCAAAAAAATAAATAAAGTGAACACTTAAACAACACAATGTAACTCCAAGTGAACCACACTCTTCTGAGAAATCAACCTGTCCAATTAGGAAGCAACACTGATTATTAATCAATTTCACCTGCTGTTGTGCAAATGAATCAGTTTTGCACATCAAGAGAATTTTTTGCCGATTCTTCCCTGCAAAACAGCTGAAGCTCAGTGAGGTTGGATGAAGAGCGTTTGTGAAAAGCAGTTTTCAGCTCTTTGCAACAGATTCTCCATTAGATTCAGATCTGAACCATTCTAACACCTGGATACGTTTATTTGTGAATCATTCCATTGTAGATTTTGCATTATGTTTTGGATCATTGTCTTGTTGGAAGATAAATCTCCGTCCCAGTGTCAGGTCTTTTGCAGACTCCAACTGAACGGTCCAGAATGGTCCTGTATTTGTCCACATCCATCTTCCCATCAATTTTAACCATCTTCCCTGTCCCTGCTGAGGAATAACGGGCCCAAACCATGATGCTGCCACAACCGTGTTTCACTTTGGGGATGGTGTGTTAAGGATGATGAGCTGTGTTACTTTTCAGCCACACAAAGCATCTTAGGCCATATTTAGGCCAAAAAGTTTGGTCTCATCTGACCACAGTATCTTCTTCCACGTTTGCTGTACAAACAGCACTTCTTATGTCTTTCTTTCAATAGTGTCTTTCTTCTTGCTACTCTTCCATTAAGGCCAGATTTGTGCAGTGTACGACTTATAGTTGTCCTGCCTGCTGTGTTTCCTTGTTCCTGAAGGTAAAGGGGCTGAATAATATTGCACGCCCTACTTTTCAGTTTTTTATTTCTAAAAAAAAAGTTTAAAATATACAATAAATTACATTCACGATTGTGTCCCACTTATTGTTGATTCTTTACAAAAAATTACAGCTGTTTACTTACTGTTTGCTGTCTGAAGCCTGAAATGTGGCAACATAGCCTTACATAGTCCCTGTACACATATGACAGCATGACCAAAAAAAAAGTAAAAAAAAAAAATGTATGAAAATAATTTGAAATGTTTAAGCAAAGTAGACAAATAACAATATCATTTTAAGTTTACTTTTAACAAGTCTATGTTTACTTTTATCTCAATTATTATTAATTAGCTAAGAGATATTTTTTCAGTTTTTAAACAGAATTATAAGTCACATAACATATGTAATGCCTAATAATGAGTTATCAGAACAATGTAGCCTCATCACTACACAATTTGTGTTTACATTGGGAATCTTTTAATATATGTAGTTTACACACTGCATGACTGATCTAAAACACAGGGTCACAAATTATAAAATCTTTCACCAGGAGGAACCCACACTAAATCTGTCTGTTGTCCAAAACCACATTTTGTCAAATGGGAAAACTGATACGATGTCATGTTTGAGACACATGCCTTTAATCTTTCACAGGGTTGCCAACAGGCCCAGATATGAAACCTGCTACATATTTGTTGGGTCTAGCAAGTCATGGTCTAGCAACTCTGGTGACCTCAATTTAAAAGAACAGACAGCAACTTAAAAAATTGTGCTAATATGGTGTAGTGTGTATCTGACATATCAAGTAATGGAACATATTTTAATTATTTTAATTATTTGTTTGATTATCTACGCACTCAAATCTAATAGGGTTTTGTACATATTTTCTTCTACGTTATTTATTACATGAATCTATTGCATATGCTATCATATTGCATGTGGTAACTAAACAAGTGTTATACAGTAGTGCTTAAAATAATAGCAGTCCAATATGACTAACCAGATAATCATTTTATTACCACATGACAAACAATATACCAGTTGGTACAGTAGATTGTTAGAAAACCAACAGACTCAGCATTCATGGCATGCATGCCCTTGAGTCAGTGTGTCTGAATAATTATTTAAAAGGGGTGTGTAAAGAATAATAGCAGAGTGTAGTTAGTGAGGTCAATCATTCTGTGAAGAAACAGGTGTGAATCAGGTGGCCCTTATTTAAGGGTGAAGCCAGCACATGCTGTACATGCATTTCTCCTTAAAAAGCCTGAGAAATGTGGGTAATTCGAGACATTGTTCAGAAGAACAGCAAACTTTGATTAAAAAGTTTAAGAAGATTGAAGAGAGTGAAACTCAAAAACGAGTGCCGACAATAATAGGCTGTTCAGCCAAAATGATCTCCAATGCTTTATAATGGGTTTTGCTCTTCATTATAAAGCATTGGAGATCATTTTGGCTCAACAGCCTATTATTGTCGGCACTCGTTTTTGAGATGTGGAAGACAATGCAATGCTACCAAGGCAAGGCAAGTTTATTCATATAGAGCCTTTCATACACAACGGTAATTCAAAGTGCTTTACAAATTAGAAAATACAAAAAGAAATCAAATTATAAAACATGTAAAAGAATAACAATAATAAAAATAAAATACGAATAAAGCATGAATGATTCAAACATGATTAAAACAAAGAGGTCAAATTTAAAACATGTAAAAGAATAACAATGAATTGGAAATAAAATAAGAATGAGAATAAAAATAGGATTATAACATGATTCAAACATGAAAAAAAAAATATATATATATATATATATATATATATATATATATTAAATATGGAAAATTATCTAAATGAATTAGAATAAGAGTGCGGTTACAAAATAAGTGTGTGGAGCTGCAGTGTTTTAAACTGAGATGAAGGCCTGATCAAATATGAAGGTTTTCAGTCTGGATTTAAAAGTGTTTCGTGTTGGAGCTCTTTTAATGCTCTCTGTTACCTGGTTCCATTTATGTGGTTGGGTTGAATTATATTGTATTATATAATATGTGTAATTAATGTTATATTATGTGTAACTGGACATATTGGAATTGACCAATCAAAATCACTAATAAATCATTAAAATCCAGATTAGTGATGTTATGAGTTCTTGACATTAATGCTGCAATGAATACAATCAATGAACTCCTGCATGAATTCCTCCAAGTCTGTGCATTCTGTAACCAGGCTGTTACTGTGCCATACACACACCAATACACAATGCCCACCAGACTGGTGAAGTTTGGACACGTCTCATTAAATGTTTTTTCATTCTTTATTTTTTTATTTAATTTATTTTCTACAATGAAGATTAATATTAAAACCATGAAACCTATTAATTGACGCATATGGAATTATCTAGTAAACAAAAAGATGCATGGCCTTTACAATACCCTGACGTAAACCCAACTGAGATGGTGATTTGGGATAAGCTGGAGCTTCAAAGCTAAAAGCAGTAGTTATTGTTCAGCACCTCCAGGTACTCCTTCAAGACACTGAGAAAACTATTCCAGGTGACTCTTCCTCATGAAGACACTGAGATGCATATCTGTCCTCAAAGATAAATGTATAAAGTATAAAACATATTCTGGTTGGTTTAAATTTTTTGTTTATAAAATCGTGTTCCTGTAAATAAATAAATTTATATATTAATATTATACATCCTTTTGTTATCCTTTTTAAATTTTTTAGAATATGTATAATGTTGTTGATTACAAGTTTTTAGGGTGTAATAGTGAATAAATACTGCATATTGGCAGCTTTGAATTAATGTCTGTGGTTGGATGTGGTTGAAAGACGTTCTTTAAACTTGTTCGTTAATTTTTTACTTTGCAAAGCTCTTTGGGAAACACTTTTGTCATTTGTTAGTTGGTTCGTTATTCGCTAAGATTGATCGCTTTCAGGAAACCTACCCCAGTCCCTGATGATCTGAGAGTTCTGCTCGGCTCATATTGCTGGAGCACATCACATAATTATGCTGGTCCTGCACCATTAAGACGTTTATAGACCAGTAATAGTATCTTAAAGTCTATTCTGTAACACACTGGTATCCAGTGTAGGGATTTAAGGATAGGTGTGATGTGCTTCCTTCTTTTACTTCTAGTCAGAACTCTGGCTGCTGCATTCTGAATCAGCTGAAGCTGTTTGATGGTCTTTTCTGGGAGTCCTGTTAGGAGTCCATTACAGTAATCAATCCTACTAAAATTAAAGGCGTGGCTGAGTTTCTCCAGATCTGCTTTAGACAGAAAATCTCTGATCTTGTTTATGTTCTTGAGGTGATAGAATGCTGATTTGGTGATGGCTTTGACATGACTGTTAAAAGTGAGATCAGAGTCCATTTGTACACCAAGATTACGCACTAGTAATTTTAGGCCTCTTAAATCCAGATAGGCAGCTAGTCTGTGCCTTTCATTACTATTCCCAAATAAAATTATCTCTGTTTTCTCTTTATTGAACTGCAGAAAGTTCTGTCCCATCCATTTATTTACCTGCTCAAGGCATTTACACAGTGAGTCAATGGAACCGTATTTGTTTGGGCAGAGGGCCATGTAGATCTGCGTGTCATCTGCATAGCTGTGATAAGATATCCCATAATCACACATGATTTCAGCCAGAGGAATCATATATAAATTAAATAAGAGTGGTCCAAGAATTGAACCCTGGGGTACACCACAGGTCACTGGCACAGTCTCAGAAACATTATTTTCCATTTCCACAATGTATTTTCTTCCTTGAAGGTATGAACTGAACCATTTTAGGACAGTTCCAGAAAGTCCAACCCAGTTCCCAAGTCTATCTATGAGAATGTTGTGGTCAGTGGTGTCAGAGGCAGCACTGAGATCAAGCAGTAGTAGAATAGACATTTTTCCTGAGTCTATATTTAAGCGAATGTCATTGATAAACTTAATTAGCGCAGTCTCAGTACTATGATTAGACCGGAAACCGGACTGAAATTACTCACATGAATGGTAGATTAGAGATTGTGTCATGTCCTGGCCCTGTTTCCTGTCTGTCCTCGTGCCTGTGTGTTATCCCCACGTGACCTGTGCTCCTCTGTGTCTCTTGTCAGTAGTTTTCCACCACGTGTTTCTCATTTGTGGCTCCGCCCCTTCCCCAGGTGTTTCCAATTTTAGTGTGTTTCCTGTAAATAGATCCCCTGTGCCACTTGTCCCTCGTCGGTCTTTGCACTAACCCCTGTTATTTGTCGTACCTCAGTTTCTTGTGTTTATTCCTTGGTTCCCTGCTCTGTGTTTATCTCTGTTTATTTTCTAGTTCCCTGTTTAGTTGCCTTGTTTTCTCCCTTGCCCTGTTAAGTTTATCCTGTCTTGTTTTAGTTCCTTGTTTATCTTGTTTATTCTTTTTATATATCCCTGCCCTGTTTTGGTTTTGTATTATTTCTGTTCCTTGTTTCAGTTCCTCGTTTCATAGCCTCCCTGTTTGTTTATGTTAGTTTTATCTCGCATTTGTTTCTTGTTTATTTCTTTGTTCCGTGTTTACTTGTTTCTTTTGTTTGTCTGTTATTTATTTAATAAATTATATTTTGCCCTTACCTGCACATACTTCTGTCTCCTCGTCTCCCTGCCTGGGTCTCAGCATGACAGATTGGTCTGTAATTGTTTAATAAGTTTGAATCTAGATTATTATTTTTCAAGAGAGGCTTCACAACGGCAGTTTTTAATGCATTTGGAAATACACCCGACATTAGTGAAGTATTTACTACTTGAAGAATGTCCGCTGATACGGAGTAAAAAACATTCTTTAAAAACTTGGTTGGTAATGTATCAAGACTGCAAGTGTATGATTTGAGGTGACTCACTGTATCAATTAAATCAATTGACCATGATGCATTGCATGGTTGTGGAGAGAACATGGGCTCGTTGGTGGATATAGATGTACTGATGGCTTGTCTGATATTGTGGATTTTAGAATTAAAAACTTTTGCAAACTCATTAAATCTCTCAGTTGAAACTAGCTCGGGGGCCATATATGTAGGTGAGTTTGTTAGTCTGTCAACCACAGTGAAAAGAACTTTGCTATTGTTAATATTATTGTTAATAATGCTGGAGGATTGTCTAGTTTTGCACATTATTTTATTGAAATCACGCAGTCTATCTTTTTTGTTAATGAGAAGCTTGGTTTTACGCCATCTGTGCTCAGCCTTTCTGCATTCTCTCTTTTGGAGCTGAACTGCAGTATCATTTCTCCATGGAGCTTTCTGCTTGCATGGCATGGTTTTAACTCTTAACTGGTGCTATCTCATCTAAAACACTACAGGGGTGATGGGGGGGCGCACAACATACTACATATGTGACGTGACGTAGGCATAAATGTTGATACATTATTCAAGTAATATAACACAGGAAATTGACAAATCCTGCACCTAACAGCTGGGGTTATGCATAGGGCTCAGCCAGGATCTACTACTCACTCAACTAACAACAATAGCAAAACCACCACAATCTGATACTGGCTCGACAAGAATCCAGAAGCACAGCCTAACACTATGTTCATGGTCCATTGCCTCAACTGCCAAGTAACAGACCTACCAAAAAATAACCTATGAACAAACAGAATCCCTCCTTAATCTAAGCTCACTTCCTTTAACTATGGCAACAACACACTTACCTAAGCACAATCACACACAATAAATCACATTATAAGTTGCGTGAGCAGAACACAGCAACCACTACCATCTGATACTGGCTCGACAAGAATCCAGAAGCATAGCGAACTATGTTCATGGTCCGTGCCTCAACTGCCAAGTACTCAGACATCTGCAAAAACTCATGAGACAAATTATTACAAGAGCAGGACCACACCAATCCCCTTCATCCAAACTCTAACACAAACTTCAGTGCAAGCTCTTCTCAGGGGTCATCAGGCAGGCACCTTCCTTCGTCAGTGTTTCGCTGAATTAGGCCCACGACACCTCCAGAAGGCTCAACAGTGAAGTCTGGCGTCCCAGACCCACCCCCCTCCAAGCTTGCTGTAGAAGCACAAACTCACTCCCTTCCCCACACAGCCTCAGCCCTTCTGAACCACAACCACTGACTAGATCTTTCAGCTACATCTGACAACTCCTTCACTACAGTCCTTAGCACACGACCTCTAATTCCGAATTCAGACAGCAGTCTTGTGGCAGACTTCGCAACAAAGCCTCTAGTACCTACCTCTACCGGTCTAATATACGCTTGCCACCCACGCTCTCTCACCTCAGCCACCAAGTCTGTATACTTCAGCCTTTTCCTTTCATAAGCTCCATCTACCTCGTCTTCAAACGGAACAGTCAGCTCTATAAAATACACTATCCGCTTACTTTCAGGGTACAACACTACATCCGGCCTCAAGGTTGTAACCAGAATGCACTCTGGGATCTGCAGTTTACTACCTACATCCACTAATAACTTCCAATCTCGTGCATTGGCCCACTTACCAGCAGTTTTCAAGCACTGTGCTGTTTCTCCACTATGCTGCCCCTCACGCACAAACGTGATTACCCTACTGCAACCTACAACGGGCATGTTATTAACTTCTAACCGTTTCTTATCAAGTGCACCTGCAAGAGATCTAAGTACCTGATTATGCCTCCATGTGTAGCGCCCCTGGGATAGACTCACCTTACATGCCGACAAAATGTGCTTCAGCGTGCCACTTCCTGCACATAGCTTACAACTTGGATCCTCACCCACCCACTGAGCAAGGTTTTGTGGCGTTGGCAGAACATCATATGTAGCTCCCAAAAGAAACTTTATACGGCCTGTATCCAATCCCCATAACTCTCGCCAGGTGATTCTCCGCTTCTCTACACTTTCCCATCTCATCCACTGCCCCTGTTTACTCTGCCCTGCTGCTTTTGCCCTCCTTGCTTCCTCCTCCTGCTCACGAATAAACCCTGTAACCATACGCCTTTTCTCAGGTGATGTGGTCTTGCCGAATGCTTTCCAAGAATCACCTAAACCTAATCCTGCCCTCCCATTTTGCACCTGCCCCACAACATCCCTGTGATCCAGTGCCCTCCTTGCGGCTTGAGTAGCTTCTCGAGCATTCCACTTTCTCCCAGACCTAGTCACTGGTGCTGTTGCTTTAACCAGCCCGTCTTTTGACCCTAACCCTAACCCCAAACATTTAATAGTCTGTGTATGACCTTATAGTCAAGTGACACATTTTAGATAATGTTTTCATTTTTGCCTTTGTCTATAGTGTTATTCGCGAAAACACAGATCATTTCCATCTTGGTATAGCACTTAAAATTGACTGAAAGAAACTGGCCACGTACGGTTCTACCTGTAAAAACGAATTACAGCGTATGCAGTTAGCAATGAGAAGGAAGCACTAAGAGGAAGAATACAAGATCTAGAACACCATAAAAATAATTATAAAATGCAGGTTTTTTTTTAAAACATGAGGAATGAATATGCACGTTCTGCCCCGAGCCCGACAACCCAATTAAAACCCGACTTTTTTTTGTTAAGTAGAGCATTAAAACTGAGTTGTTTTTTTTGGGGGGGAGGGGCTGTTTAAATGAGTAAAATCTGTTCAGAATTACATTACATTACATTACATTACATTTGGCAGACGCTTTTGTCCAAAGCGACTTACAATAGTCAAGTACAAATAATAGAAGAAGTTAAGTACAGTAATAATAGAAGTTAAAAAAAGTCAAATAAAACATCTTTAGATAGGGCCTTAAGGAGTTCAGAGGGAAATAATGGGATAGAGAAGTGAAGGAGGGGAAGAAGGAAATGAGGTTAGAAGTAGTTAGTTTGTTAGAGGTGTTAGGAGAGTAAGTGCTCTTTGAAGAGCTCTGTCTTCAGGAGTTTATTAAAGATAGTGAGAGATTCTCCTGGTCTGGTAGTGGAAGGTAGTTTGTTCCACCATTGGGGAACTCTGTATGAGAACAGTCTGGATTGCTTTGTGTGAATGTTTGTTTGGCAAAGCGAGGCGACGTTCGAGGAGCGCAGCGGCTGGGAGGTAGCGTAAGCCTTCAGGAGTGAGTGCAGGTAGGAGTGCAGGTAGGATTGCAGGTAGGTAGAATGATGTTGAAGAAGAACTATCTATTTAAAAAAAAAGTGTATTAAGAACAGATTAGAACAGAAAAGAACAGATTAAAACGCCAACAATGCGAAATATGATCCACAAAAAATTGTCTGAATGACCTTCCTCTAATCTAATGTAATTTAACATGGTTTAAGAATATAAAATACTTTCTTAACAAACAAACATTTTAATATATAGCACATAGCCTGTCCAAAAACACAAAAAAGTCTATGCCCTGCACACTTATTAAACCAAAATAACTATGTAACTATAAAATAAAATATACTTAAAATGTGCACAGTAACTACTCTACACTATAGTTTCCTAGAACTATTTGTGAAAATTACTTTTAATCACAGTTAGCTAACATCCAACTTAAGGTGATTTTACAACCTAAACATGTTACTCCACGTTACAGTTACTGTTGTTAGAAAAAATGATGCATGCAATGTCTGAATTATATACATATGACAAAAATGATCAGTTATCACCTAATATTTAAAATAATATAACAGATTAGTTTATTATTATTATTATTATTATTATTATTATTATTATTATTATGTATTGGCATGTCAATTCTGTTGTATATTTACATTTTCTCCACTCTTTAAAAAAAAAACTTTGGGCCATGCTCAGTAAATGGATCAGGTGGAAAACACAATTTTGGGGCAGTGATCAGGGTTAAGAAACTGCTTTAAAGTACCAACTTAAAGTACTGTACTAAATTATGTCAATCCTCTACATCCAGCTTCTAGCTAACTAGCTAAATTAATTTTCTCCTGTAATCCTTTTTTTTGTGATTAACGTTTTATTCAATTTTAAAGCATTATAATAACATCTTACAAAGCACATACAAAGAAAAAAACAGCAATACATATACAAAAACTCTGACTAAACAATGGAAAAGAAAAGACAGTGAAAAAAAATTTAAGGGGGGAGAAGAAGACAAATGAGGCTGTATGTTAGATAGAAGTAAAAAGAGGCATTAAGACAAAATATGCATGTTTTGTATACACAGGAAGGCTGAGGCATGACTATTTTTCTCCTGTAATCCTAAATTAATAAACACAGTTTGAAAATGAAATAGTGATTAGCTGATCAGGTACATCAGGGCAAGTTGAACATTACATATATAGTTTGTTTTTTTTCTTTAACCTTGACTCCCTATCTAGCTAATTCCAAAGTTAAGATAACTCACTAACACAGCTGCAGTTTATTAATCACAGTGGGTTTAATCTGTGTGCTGATTCAGAGACGTGCATTTTTAAGCAGCTATCAGAAACATATCATCACAGTTTACGTGGTTAGCCGACCGTTATCTTTCTTTTAGAAAAATCTCTGTATATCCAGATCTGTTTTAAAATCTGCTGCTGCTACGTCCCGATCCCGCTGCTAAATCTCCTCCGCTCGCGCAAAAACAGCAAGCTGATTGGCTGTTTCTACTGAGAGGCGGGACTTAATACCTGAACCGGCTCTATTTATTTATTTATTTATTTATTTTTATAGAGCCACGCTATGCCGGATTTCCGGCGCAGTGCCGGAATGCTATCACCCCTGATAGCAGTTTCTAAGAGTATCTACAGAGTCTGATGATTTGCATGGTGCAGAGCACACTTTGCTCACAAAAAGTTCAGCTGTCATGTCATTTAATGCAGAGCAGCAGTCCACGGACGGAGCGGCACAGGTAGAGGCTAGCAACAACCAAGACCAGGTAGCAGCTAGCGATATTCTGAAAGCCATCCAAGCATCGAAGGACAAATTTACACCTAAATTCGACAAGCTAGTTTCCGCCATCCAAAGCGTGCAACAAGAGCTGCATGCCCATGAAACCCGAATGAACGAGGCTGAGAGCCGTGTGAGTACTAATGAGGACAATATAGAATCTCTGCAAAGACAAAATGAGAGAATGGAGGCTACCGTAAAGGCACTCACTTTGAAGGTAGACGACCTGGAAAATAGAAGCCGCAGGTCCAATTTACGACTGGTGGGGCTGGAAAAGGCTGAGGGAGGAGACATGTGCACCTTTCTGGAGAGATGAATCCCTGAAACGCTCGGCTTAGAAGCTCTTCCCAAACCCTTAACAATTGAAAGGACACACAGAATCGGACGGAGAGATGAAGGTATGACTGGTCCTGATCAAAGGCATATTCCTCCAAGAGCACTCGTCATAAAATTCCTGAACTACAGTGACAAAGTATGGACCATGAAGGCATCGAGGGACAAGGGCAGCATTATGTTCGAAGGCAGGCGAGTGATGTTCTTCCCTGATATCTTGGCAGAGCTCCACAAGCAGCGAAAACGTTACGACGCGGTGAAAAAGGAGCTTCAATCCCTTAACATTCGCGACCTCCGCTACGGTATTGTTCACCCGGCCACGCTGTGTGTGACATTTAAGAGGAAACGCAGCTCCTTCAGCTGCCCAGTGGAAGCGAGAAAATGTGTTCAAGGCTTGATAAAGACCCAGCAGCAGCGTGAGACGGTCCAAAGCTGCGATTACTTATCGACTGCTAAATTCCCATACGCTGTAGGCAGGGCTCTCAAGTTTTGAAGTTTGGTGGGAGTGAGAATGGGGGTGATTGGTTGGTGGTGGGCGTCCGCGCAGGTCGTATTAGGTTGGGGGGGTTGGTGGGGGAAGAGAAGGTGGGGTAGGGTGTTTGCGTGCAGTTCTTCAGTTGTTCAAAAGGGGGGGGGGGGGGTGTTGGTGAGTGTTTGCGCTAAGTTCTTCAGTTGTTCAACCGGGGAGGGGGGGGAGTGTGCGTACAGTTCTTCAGATGTTCAACGGGGGGGACGTGGTCTGCCTAACAACAGAGCAATCTTTATTCTCATTGGCCGATGGATTGGCAAGCATGACAAATACCATGTGTGGCGTGTGAGCGTGTGAACTCGCTGAGTTGCGTGTGGGTTAACATTGTCAGCCGTAGTCTGCATATTGGCTAAAGTTTAACAATTTATTTCATTGGCTAAATGTCATACTGAAAACTAGTTAACATAGGTTGCCGTTTTATGGCGAACTGAGAAACGTTCGAAACAGATGTTCATGTTTATCCTTTACCTCTTGCGTTTAAAAGAGGAATATTGGTTAATTGTATTAGTTCCAACTGTGTTTTAAAGCGGGTTTAAGCAATTCTATGTGAGCGACGGGGGGTAGGCTAGAGCAATCACATGCATTATGCTGTTCCCCACGGGAGTTAAACGTGTGGACCGGCTTTGCTCCATAATCGGGTCGAAACGTAAGGGAAGGGAAATCTACTCAGATTGGGTTAGAGTAGGAACGCTTGGTTATAGAAGCGTTTTAGTTTGTGTTTGCATGTTCGTTTTTGAGTGTGTAATTGGTTTAATTTGCAGCAATCAGAAAGGGTACTCAAAGCATCAGGAATTTGTACTCCACCACAATAAGTTTACAGGCTGAGATTCAGTTCACATCATGGAATGTAAGAGGCTTAAATAGTTTTATTAAACTGAAACAAGTCATGAGCAGGCTAAAGCAGTTAAAATCCATGATTGTGTTCCTCCAAGAAACGCACTTAGTGCTGGAAAATGTAGATAGAATACGGAGAAGGTGGCCTGGACAGGTGTTTTCTGCATCATTTTCCTCACATGCAAGAGGTTTGATACACAAATCAGTTCCATTTCAAGTAATTAATACAATCAATGACCGCTCAGGGAGATATGTCATTATTCAAGGAAAACTTATGTCTGTTCCGTTAAATCTAGTTAACCTATATGGCACAAATGATTATAACCCAATATTCTTTAGAAATCTATTTCTCTCATTAGCCTCATTGCCAGGATATTTTGTTATAGGAGGGGACTTCAATTGTACCATGTCCCCAGGAATAGACAGGTCCACAGGCTTGGATATTTCTCATCAACAAACACGGCTAGAGGTGCATCAGTGCCTTAGAGACTTTAACTTAGTAGATATCTGGAGGTATAATAACCCTAATGCTAGAATGTTCTCATGTTTTTCAGCTACACATCAGACATTCCTGCATTAACTATTTCTTAGTTTCAGCTCATCTCCAGCCCCAAATTAATAACTGCTGGTATGATAGCATACTTTTTTCTGATAATGCTCCAGGCTCTTTTACAGATGCGCCACCCAACTTCTGTAGAGGCTTTCCAAGATGGCATTTTCAAACAACATGGCTAAGGGACCCTGATTTTCAGAATTTTATAGAGGCGCAGATTAGGGGTGGGCAATATTATATCGTATACAATATATCGTGACACAGAAATATCATGATATTAAAAATCCATATCGTGATAATAGGGATGTTCTGTTTTAAAAGTAGTCTATTATTTACTGTGAAGCTTTAGGTGTATTTATTGTACTAAAATTGTTTTATTATTTTATGCAATATTATTTATTTTGCCACATTATGATTATACTGTTATACTATATTCTTGAAATGAATGAATCATTTTAGTTTTCCTATATCGGCAAGTATATCGTTATCGTAAAAATACCCTGAAATATTGTGATATTGTTTTAAAGCCATATCGCCCACCCCTAGCGCAGATAGACATGTTCTTTGCTCTGAACACAAATGAAACGACAGCAGCAGTGAGATGGGAGGCCTTTAAAGCCTTCCTAAGGGGGCAAATTATAAGCTATACAAGTCATAAAAATAAAGGTGATAAGATAAAGTAAAAAAAAAAAATAGAGGATAAAATTAAAGAAATGGAAGAGCAAATTTATTCAAGTAATGATCATTCTAGACTTATTACCCAATTGCATGCTCTACAATCCCAATATAATGAATGGGCTCTAATCAGGCAATAAAGAGCTTGATGCACCTAAAGCAGAGTTATTATGAACAGGGAGAGAGAGCGGGGAAACTTTTGGCCTGGCGCATTAAGCAGCAGCAGTCAGAGAGAGCTATAAATGCAATTGAAGGTGAGGATGGAAAAATAACAGTTGACCCAGAAGAAATAAACAACTCATTCAGAACCTACTACCAGACCCTATATAGTTCAGAATATGGACATATCTCGCAACAGAGGCAGTCAGATTTTCTTAACTCTATTTCATTCTCAGTGTTGTGCGTGAACGAGTTCAAAAGAACGCGTTCATTGAACATACTCATTTTTTCATGAATGTTGAACTGAACGCAACACATTTTTAATAAAGAACTTGAATAAGTTCACATTATGTGTCATGAACGGCAGACATCACTGTAAATGAATGTTGGATGAGAGCGCGGAGGGCTGAGAGAGAGAGAGAGAATAGAGAATAGAACTAAGCAGAAGCGCAACAACATACTTTTGGGGCATATGCAAACGTAGTATCTGCGGGGGGGAGGAGGGGTAGAGAACTGTTCACTCTGAGCATTTATGAACTGAACTTGAACTAGTTCAGAATAGCTGTGAACTGGCATAACACTGATCATTCTCTACACTAGAAGAAAAGTATTCTACATCTTTAGATCGTGAATTGGAAACCGAAGAGCTCGCAGAGGCAATTAGCAGCATGAAAAGTGGTAAAACATCGGGACCTGACGGCATACCGATAGAAATATATAAATTATTCATGAATAAATTAATTCCACCCCTCATGGACATGGACGAAATATTGAATTCAGAGGTGGGGGGGACACAAATGGCTTGAGAATTGGGGGGGGGGGGGGGGGTTAAATTTACAACAGGTTTACAAGAATTCTAAAATGACCACCTGTAAACCACTTATAAACTACAAATAGATGTTTCTAATCTGATAGATCTACATTTGTAGACAGTGAAATGTTGTGGACATTCCTACATATGAAGTTCTTATAATACAGCCTAAATATAATAATTTTCTAGATTTTTCACATGAAGTCTTTACTTTTTTGGCAGGAATATTATGTATATATATATATATATATATATATATATATATATATAATTATATTTATTTATTTAATGGATTTAAATTGAACAAAGGGTGCACAAATTCTGCAAAATGACTGGTGGTGACCTAATTTTCCTTCACAACACATATATAAAAATTGTATTAACTATATTCTTTTGCAACATTCTTTCTCTTTTAACTTTTCACAAACTAGATTAAACACTGTCACACTATTGACTAAGTTGCTTTAAAGTTACTCAAAACATACAATTACAGTAAAAAAAAAAATAAAAAAAAATTCATTTGTCAGAATCCCTCTATTTACTCAGGATATTAGGTCTTACTGTGATCTTACTGTGAATTACAAATGAACAGAAGTCACGTTAGATCAGTGTTTCTACACCCTGTTACTGCATATTCTACTGCATATTCCCACTGTTCAGTATATTCTACAGCTTCCTCTGTTTACTTAATAAAGTGGTGATATGATGTGTCTAATACACTGCTGATTATACATAATGATTGATCTATGGTAATTGGGAGCTAATGGATTTTAACAGGTAAACTCAATAAAGGATTGTTTATTAGCTGATCAGTTGGATCTGGTGGAAAACAATTTTAGGGCAGAGACCAGGTTGCAACTGCTTTAAACTATCAACATATAGTACTGTACTAAATTATGGCCATTCACCACTAGATAACTAGTTAGCTAAATTGATTTTTGTTCAATATAACATTTAGCTCAGAGTAAATCCTCTAATCCTAAATTAATAAACACAGTTTGAAAATGAAATAGTTATTGGCTGATCTGGCACATCAGGGCAGGTTGAACATTATATATAACGTTAGAGTCTTTTTAACCAGCTATCAGAAACAATCTCATCATAGTTTACATGTTGAGCTCCGTTACCTTTTCTTCTAGTAATCCGTATATCCAGATCTGTTTTAAAATCAGCTCCGACTAGCTCTCACAGCGAGGAGGGGGGTGGGGCTTCCCCACACTGACCCTCATCCGCGCTCCTCAAAACCAGCAAGCTGATTGGCTGTTTATCCTGAAAGGCGGGACATTCTTGTTGAACCGGCACCACGATTGGTGAAGAGACACCCAGCGGTCATTGGTCCTTGACAGGTATGTGGTTCTCAAAAAAACTGAAGGGGACCAAAACTGGCTTTTGAAAAAGTGCAGGGGACATGTCCCCCCGTTCCCCCCCCAAATTACGTCCGTGCTCATGGATATGTATCTTGAGTCCTACAAATCTGGCACTCTCCCCCCGACTTTAAATTGTGCATTAATTACACTGCTGTTCAAACCTGGGAAATGTCCAACAGACAGGAAGTCATATAGGCCAATTTCACTTTTAAACAATGATACAAAAATTCTGTGCAAAGTACTAGCTAGAAGATTGGAAACCCTTTTGCCAAAAATTATACATGAAGACCAAAATGGTTTTGTACAAGGTAGACTAACTTTTTATAATATTCGTAGGGTGCTAAACATTGTACATGTAAATACGGAAATAGATGATAGAGCTGTATTGTCATTGGATGCAGAGAAGGCTTTTGACCGCGTCGAATGGCAGTACGTTTGATGTTCTCCACAGAATGGGTATAGGAGATGGATATATACAATGGATACGTACTCTTTATGCAAAGCCATCTGCTAGAATTCTCACTAATGGGCTGGTCTCTTCTCTTCTATTTCGGTTATTTAGAGGCACACGACAAGTTGCCCCCTATCAGCATTTTATTTACTGCCACCATAGAGCCTCTTGCCACAGAGATATGAACACATACTAGTATTAGGGGGAGGTTGGTGGGATGGAGCATCAAATATCATTGTATGCAGATGACATCGTTTTATTTCTTTCTAATTTGAAGCAGACTATTCCTGCACTTCTTGAATTTATAAGCTCCTTTGGTAACATTTCTGGGTATAAGATTAATAACAACAAATCAGTTATAATGTATCTGCAAGAAAATAACAAGATTCAGCCACCTCTGTTAACACCATTTAGTCCCACTAAAGAGGGATTCACATATCTTGGAATTAAAATAACCCCTGATATAAATAAACCAAATTTGAACTCAACATTAAAGTCAATCTCTAGATGGGCCAAATTGCCTATATCCATGATTGGAAAAATTAATATAATTAAAATGTCTGTCTTACCTAAATTTCTATATATTTTCCAGACGATACTTCTCCAGCCACCACCTTCTCTATTTAATATTTAAAAAAAACAATTTCACATTTCATCTGGAATGGTAAGCATCCCAGGCTGAGATATCCTCTACTCTATCTGCCATACGACAGAGGGGGTCTGAGGTTACCTTACCTTATTAAGGGTAAAATGAAGGAATTTAGAGAGATCTGGGAGGTTTTCCTGAATTTTCTTGAAAAGGGGGAGCTTGCTGACATTGATGATTGATAATTGAAAGACTTGTACCAGTATTTTGATATGTTAGATATAGGTAGCCGGAGAACTAAATCCTAAATCCTAAATCCAAGCCTTGAGAGGAACACCACAAAAGACCTGGACATTGCTGAACTGTAACAACTCTGCAAAGAGAGAACTATGAGCATTTCATACCCTTATTATATATTTTTTTCTTTTTCTTTCTTTTCCTTTTTGTGAGATGTTGGTAAGCTGCAAACTTGTTTTATAAAATACTGCTATAATATTCTTCTGTCATTTTGAAAATCGAATAAAGATATTGTTTTAAAAAATATATATTCTTGGTGCCCCTTTTAAAACTGTACCTAAATATTCAAAAAATGTGAAGTCACCAAGTGATAACTGCTTGCATTGGACTGTATCATCAAACAGCATAGCTACACCTACACCTTTCTTGCCAGTACGTGAGACATTTAGGGCCCTATTTTAACGATCTATAGCGCACTAGTTAATTGCGCATTTGGATTTAGGGGCGTGTCCAGTGTCTTTGCTATTGTGAGGGCGTGAAAAATACACCTTGCGCAGCTCCAACGGCACAAAGGGTGTGTTTTAATTCTCTGAATTATTCATGGGTGTGTTTTGGGCGTACCGTGAAATAAACCAATCAGTGTCAGTACTCATTACCTTTAAGAGACAGGAGCGCGCTGACTTCTGTTCATTCCTATTTTAAGAGCGCATAGAAAACTGACTGCATGTCAGCTGCAAAAGAAACACCAGCAGCTTAAATAAAATAAAATAATTTTATTGTTTATGTAAAAACTGGTTTTGCAACACTGAATATTTAACAAGCAATCGATTATTTACACTGGATAGGGGCCCTCATTTACAATGCCGCTGAGCACTAACAGTTTAAAAGGGATTAAAAATATATATAAAAAAATTTAAATAAAAACTGACATTTACTATAGACAAATAAAATATATACGTAAAAAAGGAAAAATAGGACCTTTTAAAATGATCATAGAAATTGACATAAAAGGTAAATAATTTATATCTTATGAAGATATATATTTAATAATTTGATTATTAAAATAATTAAAATGAATAAATAAATAATATAAAATATAAACTAAAAGAAACTCATTTAAAATAACTCAGGCTTTCTGATAGTGCGCAGAATAATTAAAGTTTCAGTTAGTTTCAGTTTCAAATCATGAAAGCAGCTCACCAAAACCTCAAACTTTATATTTGACAATGTTTACTTACAGGTCCTTACTTATTTTAATTTAACTGAACTCAGTTTTATATTATCTGTAGCCTCGCGCTGAATTCAGCTCCGCACTGCAAAAGAGAGTGAGAGAAAGAGAGAAAGAAAGAGAGACAGAGAGGCGCAGCACATTTTGCCTGATTTCTCTTGATTAATTATCAGTAGCTATAGCAAGTTTAATAACATTAATTTTACTACACTTCTCCGACCTTATTTATTAAAACGTTTATTTTAGAAGACAGAGGTTATTTTGCAGGCAATGCGCGCATGCTGCACCAAGCTCGCTTTGCATGCCTAACATTTTTGAGCACTGGACAGATTTTAATGAATAAATTAATATATTAAATATTTTAATAAATTTTCCCTGGCGAAAAGAAACTAATTCTAAAATATAGCTTTATATTTCTGTGCATGTTTTAAGTTTTATATAATTGACGGGCAGCACCAGACGCTGACAATGTGCTTTATTTTTCAGATATAAAAGTGAATTTCAGTTAAATAATAGCAAAGTTAAATAAAATAAATTTATGTTCAGTCAAAGTGCTTTTTTCTTTTCTTTTTTCATTTCAAAAACTCCAGCTATTGACTGAGAATAAGCATCTGTTGAAATTCTCAACTCAATTAATACACCTTCAGCACTACAAGAATTTAACCATGTCTCTGTTAAAAACAGAAAATCAAGTTCATAATTTGTAATAAAATCTTTAATTAGAAAAGACTTGTTTGCAAGAGATATTTAGTAGAGCAAACTTAATAACCTGTGCGTTGTGTTCTTAAGACTGTGGGTTACATTTTACAAACTGCAAGTTGGATGTATTTACACTATCTGACCTAGACTCCCTGTTCTTTCTGCTTCTGATAAGAACTGGAATTGGGGAGATAATTGGCAGAGATCGGAGTCCATTTGTACACCAATATTACGCACTAGTTCTTTAGATTTTAGGCCTCTTGAATTCAGATAGGCAGCTAGTCTGTGCCTCTCATTACTATTCTCAAAAAAAAATCTCTGTTTTCTCTTTATTCAACTGCACAACGTTCTGTCCCATCCATTTATTTACCTGCTCAAGGCATTTACACAGTGAGTCAATGGGACCGTATTTGTTTGGGCAGAGGGCCATGTAGAACTGAGTGTCATCTGCATAGCTGTCATAAGATATCCCATAATCACGCATGATTTCAGCCAGAGGAATCATATATAAATTAAATAAGAGTGGCCCAAGAATTGAACCCTGGGGTACACCACAGGTCGCTGACACAGTCTCAGAAAAATGATTTTCCATTTCCACAAAGTATTTTCTTCCTTAAAGGTATGAACTAAACCATTTTAAGACAGTTCCAAGTCCAACCCAGTTCCCAAGTCTTTCTATTAGAATGTTGTGGTCAGTGGTGTCAGAGGCAGCACTGAGATCAAGCAGTAGTAGAATAGACATTTTTCCTGAGTCGGTATTTAAGCGGATGTCATTGATAAACTTTTGCAGAAGTTAGCGGAAACCTGAAACCTGACTGAAATTACTCCCATGAATGGTAGGTTAGAGATTGATCTGTAATTGTTTAATAGGTTTGTATCTAGATTATTCTTTTTCAAAAGAGGCTTCACAACGGCAGTTTTTAATGCAGAGCACACTTTGCTCACAAAAAAGTTCAGCTGTCATGTCATTTATCTGCCTTTTCTTTTACCTAATCTGTCTGGCTTCACTTTGTATTAAAGTCCACATTTCAAATAAAACACTGTAGTGATCTGACAGTGCAACATCCTTAAAAGAGGCTGATATGTTAAAACCCTTCAAAATAACCACATCCAGAGTGTGACCACGACAGTGTGTGCTTCCAGTCACATGCTGAGAGAGTTCAGAAGAGTCAAGTACATCATAGAGTTCCCTGGCATAATAATCAATATGAATGTTAAAATCACCAGCAATAATAAAATGATCAAATTCAGTAGAAATAAAAGATAGCATATCTGTAAGATCATCAATAAAATTAGCATTATATCTTGGAGGCCTGTAGACAATTACTAGTAATATTCTTGGTGCCCCTTTTAAAACTGCACCTAAATATTCAAAAGATGTGAAGTCACCAAGTGATAACTGCTTGCATTGGAATGTATCATCAAACAGCCAGTGTGCTCAAAGTGAACAGTTCACGTTCAAAGTTCACAATTTTAATTCTGAGCTAGTTCAATGTTCAGTTAATTTTACTTTTTTCGTGAGATATTCAAATAAAGGCTTTTTTTCACACTACAAGCTAGAAATCACTATACGTTCTTTGAAACTGCTCATTGTAGACATTTGCTCATGACACTGCAATTGAGGGTTTCTTACCAGGTGATGAAAATGTTCATAAAGAGAATCGGTGTCTGTCTCCGTGCATCACTACCACTAGCCATTTTTTTTTTATTGCAGCGCTTTCTCTCACTCTCATCATTGGTCTCTCTCTCTCTTTCTCTCTCTCTCTCTATCTCTGTATCTCTCTCTCTCAATTCAATTAAATTTAATTCAAATAAGCTTTATTGGCATGACCATAGTAATTAACAGTATTGCCAAAGCATTAATTGATTAAATGATTAATTAAAAAAAAGAACAACATTTGATCAGTTATAACATATACATAAACAATTTACATATACATAAACAATTCACATATACATAAATAATTTGCTACATTTAATTACACATTAATTATCATTGTAATTAATTGTTTGGATATTTTCGATTTTTTCAATTATATGATTTATATGATTATCTCTGTATTAGAATCTGGTGTTTTTGGTGTGTTTATAACTGAACTAACACACTCTCCCTCAGACTGTGACACCTGCCAGCCAAAGCAGGACTCCGCCCCTCTCCCAGCACTACCCTCAGTTTCTGTGTGTCTGATAAATCAGTGAACCTTAAGATATGGTCTCTGAATTTGGGAAAGTATTTATCCCTGATGTGCTGCGCACTCTCCGCGTCGTTGCTCCGCGCTCCCCGCGTCGTTGCCAGTATGTTATTAACTAGCCAACGTTCATTTACAGTAATGTCTGCCATTCATGACACATACTGTGAACTAATTCACGTTCAAGTTCTTTATTTAAAAATGTATTGCGTTCAGTTCAACATTCATGAAAAAATGAGCTTGTTCAATGAACGCGTTCTTTTGAACTCGTTCACACACAACACTGCAAACAGCATAGCTACACCTCCACCTTTCTTGCCGGTACGTGAGACATTTAAAAATGTAAAGTTTGGTGGAGCCGACTCAATTAATACACTTTCAGCACTACAAGAATTTAACCATGTCTCTGTTAAAAACAGAAAATCAAGCTCATAATTTGTAATAAAATCATTAATTAGATAAGACTTGTTTGCAGGGGATCTGATATTTAGTAGAGCAAACAAACTTAATAACCTGTGCGTTTTGTTCCAAAGACTGTGGGTTACATTTTACATACTGCAAGTTGGATGTATTTACACTATCTGACCTATACTCCCTGTTCTTTCTGCTTCTGATAAGAACTGGAATGGGGGAGATGATTGGCACACAGGGTCCGTACTTGTTTTGAAATCATGTACTGCTGACATCATCATTGTAGCAGCACAGACCCAAAAGATATGTTTGCTGGATTACTTGTGGTGGCCTCTTCCCTAACGGTAGAGGGAGGTGGGTGAAGCTATTGCTGGTGAAGAGGTTGAGAGCCTGCCAGTAGGGGTGGGCGAAATAATATCAGGGTATTTTCGCGATAACAATATACTTGGCAATATAGAAAAAATTAAAATAATTCATTAATTTCAGGAATATAGTATAAGAGTATAACAGTATAATTATAATGTATAAAATAAATAATATAACATAACATAATATAATGCATCAAAAAATATTGCAGAATATTTTGTGCATATCTTCGGTGTCCAATAAAAACACTTATCTCCAAAACAAAAAAAAAACTTGTAAACTTTCAGTGGAAGTCAATGTAAAAAGAGTTTATTTCAGGTAATTTTGAAGAGTTTCTATTGGTCTATTCATTAAGATGAATTATTTTGGCACAGTATAAGGGACAGTTTGTCTGTTCAAATTATGTAGTAAACCAAAAATTGACAAAAATAGAGATGAAAGTGTTTTTCATAGGACAGCGACGATATAAACTGCTAACTAAACTGCTAACTACAATAAATACACTTAAAGCTTCACAGTAAATAATAGAATACTTTTAAGACAGAATATACCTGTTATCACGATATGGATTTTTAATATCATGACATTTCTGTGTCACAATATATTGTATACGATATAATATTGCCCACCCCTAGCTGCCAGTGCTTTAACTCAGCATGTTTCCTTAATATCTGATGATACACTGAAAATAAATTACATATTGGTCCTGTTACCTAAACCAAAAATTGTTTTAAGTTAATCTATGGCTTGCACCCAATAGAAAAAAACCTAATACAATACAAAGATGATCACACTACATTGCAGAGGTTATCGTTTGTGGTGGAAATACCTGTGACGATTAATAAAGACAAATATTAAGTTCTGAGTCGTGTCAGATGAGTAACAAGTTTTTATTAATGCAAATTATTGAGAGTACAATCAGTCATGAAATCATCACGCTCTGAAAGTGCTCTGAGAGTAACAGTCTCTCAGAGCCATTATTTATCCCCGCTCCGCTGTATCCGGAACCGTAAACCATATAAGGACATAGGGTTTCCGCTTGCAACGGCATCCTTCAAATCTCCCTTCTATCCCAAGACAGAAACTCCCTTCTGTTCCCAGACAGAGTTGTCAGGGTTGGTTCTCGTCAGAAATGTCAGCATAACCTCTTCACGTTCACATCCTAGTGTTTACCCAAAATGGTTATCAGACAAGATTTCTCTGCTAGCTAGCACGTACACAAATGTCGACCTGACCTAAAGAGTAACTCTGCAAAACGAGCTAATATGAAGTGAATTACCACTGTGAATATGAAGTGAATTACCACTGTGATTTTAAGTGTGATTAAGCACATCTAATAAAATGCACATCTAAGAAAATAACCATGCATACAAATGATCAAGTGAAATTAACATGCATAAAATGATTACATTTGTCATAACAAGGTGGTTATAATCGTAATAACATGGTGATAATGAAATTTACCACGTCACTCCTCCCTTTTGATTCTAGGAATCAACTCACGCAATTTCATACACATTGCTCGGATTCTCATACCGAGGTTCCTCAGTAAGCATTAGGGATAGCCCTGTAACAGGGTCTTCGTCACCTGGAATTACCTGAAACATCATGTAGTGACTGAATGCGCGAGTAATCATTTTCGAGATACAATTCATAACACATGGTACGATACATAGGATAAGGAGTCCCAAACAAATAATAGGGAGGACCATAGGCAGTAGCCAACATCCCCATGGCCCAAAGAAAGACTCCAGCCATGCTAGCCATGGCTCATTCACAGGTGGAGGTTCATGGATTGCTTGTTTCATGTGACTTACAAGGTCAGTGATGTTCTCATAATAGTCTGGAATTGAAAAACAACAAGAGGTGTTCAAAACCTGACACACTCCCCCTTCATGGGACAGCAAAAGATCAAGAGCCATTCTATTCTGAAGTACAGCCTGACGTATGGCCCTCATCTCTGCATTTATTAGAAAAAAGGCTTCAGTGCTACTATTAGCCATAACCAACATTTGCCATGCAAGTCCATTGATCTTATTCAAAGTAGCAGTTGTTCCACCTCCTAGGAAAAGGGACCATCCAACTGATGCTCCAGGTGTTGTCCAAGGGTCAGCCAGGACATACCCGTGGTATTTCGAACCCACGGCACGTCGTTTCCTAGTCAAAGAGTTCTTAGGGAGAACTGCCATGTGTGGGACCACCATAGCTGGAGTGCAACACCCACTCCAAGGGAATGAGTGGACCCAAGTCCCGTTCCGGCTCTTCTTTTGTGGTAAGTTGGTGTAGGCAGTTTGGCCACACACCCAGCTCACAGGTCCCGAAGTTCGGGCCCCTGACATGATGTGACATTCTGTGTAGTTGGGTCTCACGGTGTGAGTGCCATCCGATATTGAACAGTTGAAGCCTAAGCTATCATAGAAGGTGATGTTAACTTTACAGTCAGTGTACCCTAAACGAGGCCCTCCTCTTATTCCAGATGAGCACATGCAGGTGGATGCATTGAGAGGGGGCACCGTGGTGAAAGACATGTTTGCAAATTTTGGCTCATATCTTGGTCCGGGGTGGGTCATGTTACATTGGGGCATCATCTGAAACATAGCAGTCACATTTCCATTAAATGGAGGGCTCTGTTTCGTGGCTGCAAAATGGGCTGATACATTTAGCATAAATGCCATCTGAATGTCTAGAGCGCAGTCTGCTGGATCCTTCAGCAATGTAGCAGCGGTCACATTGTTTAAAGGAGTTGGTATCCAGGGGACAGCAAGCTTGTGGCAGACAATACATTCTCTGTTGGGAGACACCTCGTCAGCTGCTGCTACTGTGGCCATGCATGCTTTGTTTCCAAAGCACTGTTGTTCCACTCGGTCCTGAAGGGACTGATGGGACCCAGGTAGGAGGGTCACCACCATTAACAGCCACAGCATGGTGATACTGGTTTATCAGGGTGGGTGCCCCTAGCCTATGTAGACACTTTAGTGCTCAGAGTGCGGGCACGCCCAATCGCACTCGTCCCACCAGCCGTGAGACCTTAAGACACCCACTCACTGATCAACCAGAGCTTCCTCTTCTTCAGGTTTGGTGGGGGCCTTCTTGCAGTGTGTGTGATGAACCCAGGTTCCACGTCCTTCAATCTTCAGCGCCGTGTGGGTCGTCAGGAGCACAAGATGAGGTCCAGTCCACCTTTGCTGGTTCCACCTTCGTCTCCGCAGGTCCTTGATCAGCACCCAGTCTCCTGGCTTGTGGTTATGGAAGGGTTGGTCAGCTGGTTGAGGTAGCACAGCTTTTACCTGTCGAGATGCAGACAAAAGAGAATCATGCAATGAGATACAGTATTCAACAAGTGTGTGGTCTAACAGTTGGTCCTCCAGTGGGGGGGGGCCCACTCCTACATTGGGAGGTCTGCCAAAAACAATCTCAAATGCACTTAGGCCTGTTTTTGCTTGCACCCTGGTTCTGCTTTGCCACAGGACCAGAGGGAGACATTTGACCCAATTTAGACCTGTTTGCTGTGTAATTTTTGCCAATCCATTTTTGATGGTGCCGTTTGCTCTCTCTACTGCGCCTGCTGAGGCGGGGTGGTAACTACAATGCATGTCAATACCCAAATATTTGGTCAAACTTTTGAGCCCTGTGTGTACAAATGGTGTGCCATTGTTGCTAGAAACCCTTTTTGGCAGACCAAATCTTGGGATCAGTTCTCTGAGAAATGCTTTAGCCACTGCTTCTCCATCCTTTTTTCCTTCAGCTGGAGTTAGCTCTACAAAGTCTATCTGCCAGTGTTGAAATGGTTCTGTGGCAGGTGGATGACCTGCTGGCTGCTGTGTAAGTGGTGCAGCATGTCTGTGTGTGTGTTGAGCACAGATGAGACATGAAGAGCAAAAATTTTGGGCAAGTGTATGGAGTCCAGGTGCATACCAATACCTGGAAATCTGCTCTACTATCCCTCCCTTGGCCATGTGACTCCTCCCATGGACAATTTTGATCAAAACCTTAGCATATTGTTTGGGCAGGAGCGGCCTGTTGGTGGATTTCTGTCTCCAAATGCCATTGTCTTTGTAACAATCAGTTTTAGCCCACATTTTTTTCTCTAATGGTGTTGCCATTGACTGAATGTCAATTAAGGAAGGTTTCTCCTGCTCTGGTGTAGAAATTTGTGCAGCTGTGATGTTTGCATTATGAGCTGTGTGCTTAGCGACGCTGTCTGCAAACGCATTTCCCTTGCTCACTGGATCTCCTGCGGATGTGTGTGCGGCACACTTGATTACTGCGATCTGTGAGGGAAGCAAAAGAGCAGAAAGCAAGTTGTTAATCAGCTCATGGTGTTTGATCTTTGTTCCTGAACTTGTCAGGAAATTACGCTGCTTCCACATAAAACCAAAATCATTTGCCACGCCCCATGCGTACCTGCTGTCAGTGTACGCATTCAATGATTGACCTTTTGCCAATTCGCATGCCTTTGTAAGGGCTACTAGCTCAGCTGCCTGTGCTGAGTAAGAGCTGGGCAAAACGCCAGTGTCCAAGACCTCTGTGGCTGACACTACAGCGTATGCTACTCTGTTCGTTCCTGTCTTATCTCTGCTTGCTGAACCATCAACAAAGAGCTCCATTTGCGCATTGTGCAATGGCTCTTCTTGCAAATCTATTCGTGGTGTGCACGCGTGCTGCAGCAACAGCTGACAGTCGTGTGGCTCCCCATCCTCTGGAGTTGGGAGGAGGGAAGCAGGATTGAGCGTGCTACAACGTTGTACTGTAACATTAGGCATGTCAAGTAAAGCAGTGTGATATCGCAGCCATCTCTGGGCTGATAGATGTGCAACTCTCTGATCTTGGAGAATGTTGTGCACTGCATGTGGTACCTTTAATGTAAGTGGAGCATAAGCCACTATGTCTCTTGAAGCTATTAGTGCCTTTTCTGCTGCTGCCACTGCTCTAAGGCAGGTGGGCAGGCCCTGAGCCACTGAGTCCAGCTTACAAGAGAAGTATGCAACAGGGCGAAGCTTATCTCCATGTTTTTGAGTAAGCACTGAAGTCATATAGATGCCTTTTGCATCTACCATCTGAACAAAAGGTTTAGTTGGATCAGGTATGCCCAATGCTGGCATATTTTGCAAAGCCACCTTAAGCTGTATAAATGCTTCTTCTGCCTCTTGTGTCCACTGCAGTTTTGCAGTGCTAACCCCTTTTGTAGGAATAATGTCCCTAAGAGGGCCCTCCTGCTCTGCATAGGAGGAAATGAAAGTGCGGCAATATGAACACATTCCTAAAAAGGAAAGCAGTTGTTTCTTTGTTGTGGGCTTAGGAATTTGGCAAATTGCCTCAATTCTGTCAGTTGCCATGCGTCTCTCTCCAGCCCTTATGACATGGCCCACAAAAGTAACCTCAGTCTTACAGTACTGTAATTTTGCTTTGCTGGCCTTGTGGCCTTGCTCAGCCAAGTGTTTCAGCAACTGTAATGTGGCTTGTTTACAAAGCTGCCGCGAGGGGGCAGAGATGAGAAGATCATCCATGTACTGCGCCAGAGTGACCCCTTGCGGTAGAACTAAGCTTGCCAGGCTATCTCTCAGTGCAGCATTATAGATAGTAGGTGACTCACAATAACCCTGACACAACCTCGTAAAAGTATATGCTTTCCCTTCAAAGGAGAATGCAAACCAGAATCTGCTGTCTGGATGAATTGGAACACTGAAAAATGCATTAGCCAGATCCACTACACTGTAATGGGTGTGTTCCGTTGGTATCTGAGACAAAATAGTGTGGGGATTTGGAACCTCAGGGGCTCGTGCTTGAACTGCTGCATTTACTGCTTGCAGATCCTGTACAAATCTCCACTCATCCCGGCCGGGCTTCTTAACAGGAAAGATTGGTGTTCTAACTGGTGAGTCTGCGCATGGCACTATGACCCCTTTTTCAAGAAGAGCTTGAAACACGGGCCTAATACCTTCAACTGCTTCAGGTTTTAAAGGATATTGAGCTTGTCTAGGCCTATATGAAGACTTAGGTGTAATGGACACAGGTTCACAGCCTTTAATTAACCCTACATCATACTTACTGCTGGCCCACAGCTGAGGAGGGAGAGAGCTAAGCTCCAGTTCCTCTTCCTCTGTGAGCGAAACAGCCTGCACCAGTGGCGCGCTGCCAAACAGCTCCACTGTAGGCTCTGTTTTCAAACGATACTGATAAGGGCATCTCCACGTGTGGGTGGAGGCGCTGTGCTGCACATTGGGGTGTTTTGTATTCACTCAATCTTTAGCCCTGGCCACCCGTAAAGCCCATGGACCAATATTTTTCCATGGCACGGTATGGTTAACTCTGGCCAGGGAGATGTGAGGGGAGGAATTTTCTACTGTGAACAAAGTGTCCTGCTGTTTAGTTAAAGAGACCATAGCTGCTGCCTTTTCACTGTCCCAAATTAAAAATGTTGTAGACAGTGGTTCTGAAGTCTGGTGGTAAAACAACTGTTCGTATTCATGGTCTGGCCCACTGCTAATGTGGGATGTACAATGCAATTCAGTTTGCTTCCATTCTAAAGGCTTTGTCACCAGTTTCTTTGTTTCTGACAGAAAATGTTTCATTGTTTCACTCTGTTCTTCTACACAACGCCACATATATGCATATCCTGGAGCCCCAGGTGCAAATTGGACCATGCATGGTTGTTCAAATTCTATAGATAAACCAGTTGGTGAGCTAATCAAGTTACAACCTAATTTACACATCAAATCTCTAGCCAACAAGTTTACTGGGCATGTTGAGGAGATCAAAAAGCAGTGAGAGAAGGATCGATCATTTAGAGAACATTGGAGAGGCACAGACACCTTTTCTTTAACTATTTGTCCTCCTACCCCAATTAATGCTGTATGTTTTCCTGGTTGTGTTTCACATTTCAAATCCTCAGCCCTAATTACAGAATAACCAGCACCGCTGTCAACCATAAATTTCCATGTCTTTCCACACACTTCAACATTTAACATTGGCATTGCTGTTGGATTATTGGTTAATTGCTGCACTAAACTAAGGTAAGAGAAAGAAAGATCTACTTCCCTGTCCGATGACTCAGTGGACTCGTCTGTGCCGTCCTGCCTCTCCGCCGCCCGTCACTTGTTTGACGCACTGCTGTCAACTTCTCCAGGACAGTCTCTAGCAAAGTGTTCTTCCCTTCTGCAGGCGTAACACCTGTTTGTCCAATCCACTTCAGTTTCGTCCTCCTGACTGTTTTGTTGCTGTTGTTGAGGAGCTGGTGGTCGGAATACAGGCCACTTCGTCCACCTCGTCCACCTCTTCCTCTACCTCTTCCTTTTCCTCGTGCTTTTCCTTTTCCCCTCTGGGAGCTTGCAGTTAGCTCCGTTACCTGCTGTACCATCGTTAACATAGCTTGATCCATCGTTTCAGACTTTTTCTTCTTCTTTTTCTTTTCTTGATTTTTGAAGAGAATCTCATAGTGTCTGGCATGATCTTCAATAACGCTGAGAGGTTGTCGATAATATCCAATACAGTGTTGTTTGATGGAATTGGCCAATTCTGGCTTCAGTCCCAGTAGGAAGCTATTGCGCAAGTGTGCTTCCCAGGAAGAAACCGCATCAGCATTTTCTGCTCTGGCTGCAGGAGCGTCAAGTCCACTATGATCAGTGTGGACTCTGGTTAAACGAACCATATAATCCTGCACAGTCTCTCCGTCTTCCTGTTTGCATTCAGCGATTTTTCCCATGTCGACATGAAGGGGAAAAGCTGCAACAAGGCGCTCTTTTAAGTCTCTTATCATGTTCCTGTACTCCAAATTCACATCTGGGTTTGCTACAGGATCTCGATTCCACTGAACATCACCCAGTCTGATGTCCTGCTGCGGCCAGCCTCTGTCAATCTTGCAGTAACTTGATCCAAGTTTTCTCATCAGGATGCGCTTTATCTCATTGGCTGTGGGTCGGCACGAAATACAAAAGTTCTCAAATTCATTTCCGAATTTCCTTCCTCCAACTTGTTGTGGGTCTGGTAATCCAGTAGAAACTTCCAAAATGTCCCTTTCAGTCCAGTATCTGTGAACTAGCATTGGCCCTTCATGCCCTGCTACTTGAACCATCGGTCCTACGAAAATCAGATCATCTGACTGGTCCAAACTCCCTGTGTTTTGGGGCTTTGCAGGAGGGAGATTGGTTTGCCCCACCCCCCCCCCCCCTCCCCCTGGCCACTTTTGCCTTGTGTTGCTTGACACCGGGGAACTTGCTGGGGCGTTGGTCCCCAAACCTGTGCTGGCTATCATCTCATCCAGCCTCTCCCTCAGTTCTGCATATGGACCGGGCTGAAATGGGCCTGCATACGCTGATGATGGTGGCGGTGGTGGTGGTATCTCAACTGCTGGTGGTGGTGGTGCCTCAGCTGCTGGAGCGCCCACTTGATTGTTGTTCGGTGGTGGGCGTCGGGGACAGGCGGCGTCCAGGTCAGGATCGAGCACTGCTGAGAGACACTGAGACATGGGTTTAATTGCACCCCCCTCCCTTTCTTTCTCCCGTTTTTCTGCCTCCTCTATCCAAAACCCTGCTGCCCTTAACATATTTTCCTTATGCTTTTTCCAATGATTAGTTACTGCCCGTGGACACCCCATGGGCGGCTGCTGTATCCTCTGCTTGAATCTCCCTAAATATCTAACACCAAGACTGCCATTTACTGGAAATCCAAAGTATCTAATCCAAATTGGAACATACATTACACTCTCTGTGCCATAATTTCTACTCATCTCATGAAATAATGGAGCAGTGTGTATTTTTGGGTTATATTTTAGTTCTTTAGCTAAGTGGGATCCCATTTTGTTGTTCTCTCACTTGACTTTGACTCAGAAATTTAGTTCCCAAAAATTATTCTCACCCTCCTCTATTCTTGCAGTCCTTCTAGCGGTCCGGACCTATTTTACTCTAATACACGTCTGTACTTAGAGACCTTATCAACCAGGTGGGTTTTGTACACACGCCGCTAACTGCCGCATCTTTAGACGCCATTAACTGCCACGAGTTATATGCCGTTAAAACTGCCACATATACTATACCGCTAACTGCCACCCCTTTAAAGGGCCGCTAACTGCCATATAGGTACTATTTTATTCTCAAGAAGGAGCTGCTTGAGGACCGGTGGAGGGAATTTAATATTACAGTTTTCTCAAAAAACTGATTTTGTCACTTACCACCAAGGTTCTTATTAAATCCCGTCAGATCGGCGGATGGAGATCTGCCCCCCTTCACCCCCACGGTACTGTCCCTTTGTCTGTGGGCCTTCCTCGTTTTGGGTCCGGTCTCACCGGAGAGCGTCCTCGATGAGAGGGACCTTTCTCCGTCCGTCGATCACTTTGGGATCCTGTCTCGTGACGCCAATTTGTGGTGGAAATACCTGTGACGATTAATAAAGACAAATATTAAGTTCTGAGTCGTGTCAGATGAGTAACAAGTTTTTATTAATGCAAATTATTGAGAGTACAATCAGTCATGAAATCATCACGCTCTGAAAGTGCTCTGAGAGTAACAGTCTCTCAGAGCCATTATTTATCCCCGCTCCGCTGTATCCGGAACCGTAAACCATATAAGGACATAGGGTTTCCGCTTGCAACGGCATCCTTCAAATCTCCCTTCTATCCCAAGACAGAAACTCCCTTCTGTTCCCAGACAGAGTTGTCAGGGTTGGTTCTCGTCAGAAATGTCAGCATAACCTCTTCACGTTCACATCCTAGTGTTTACCCAAAATGGTTATCAGACAAGATTTCTCTGCTAGCTAGCACGTACACAAATGTCGACCTGACCTAAAGAGTAACTCTGCAAAACGAGCTAATATGAAGTGAATTACCACTGTGAATATGAAGTGAATTACCACTGTGATTTTAAGTGTGATTAAGCACATCTAATAAAATGCACATCTAAGAAAATAACCATGCATACAAATGATCACATCTAGTGAAATGAACATGCATAAAATGATTACATTTGTCATAACAAGGTGGTTATAATCGTAATAACATGGTGATAATGAAATTTCCCACGTCACACTTTAACATTATCCAGTAAAGGGTAAGCAGTTCTGCCTGGCACCCATGCATGCTCCATGAGAGGTGTAGCAACCTCTTGGGTAGGGTTGCAACTAATGATCTTAGTAGTCAACTAATCAAATAATCGATTATTTTTCTGATTATTTGAGTAATATTATTTTTACCATGTTTCAAGTTGGTGCCTGAGTCAATGCCTGTTTTATCCCACCTTGAAAGCTAAACCTTTAGGACCATAGACCGATATCATAGGAGGCATTCACGCTAGGGGTGCAAATCTCTCAGTGTCTAGCGATTCGATTCAGAAACTATTTTCGGCCTATAAATTTTGTTTAAATTATGCAAGCAGATAAAAAAAAATGATTTTTTATTAAAAACAATAAACTTAGGTTCCTTACTGTATTAAATCCTTTTGCAACATAGTGACAGTGCCACAATAATGAATGGCTAATTTCTAGCATGGTTAACTAATCCTGAATTCATTTCTAAAAGGAAGACATTGTTAAAACTGGAAAAACACTCATGTAACACAGCCACAAGGTCAAGAGTGGAACATTATATATAATTATGTACAAAAAAAATATGCTTTTTAACTGTACTGCGGAGCTCATCTCATGTCGCGGGAGCTTTTTAACTGTACCGCGGAGCTCACCTACTGTCGCGCTGAGCTTTTTAACTGTACAGCGGAGCTCACCTACTGTCGCGCTGAGCTTTTTAACTGTACAGCGGAGCTCACCTACTGTCGCGCTGAGCTTTTTAACTGTACCGCGGAGCTCACCTACTGTTGCACGGAGCTTTTTAACTGTACCGCGGCGCTCACCTACTGTCGCGCGGAGCTTTTTAAGTGTACCGCGGCACTCACCTACTACTCGTCTACTGTCGCGCGAAGCTTTTTAAGTGTACTGCGGAGCTTTTAAAGTGTACCGCGGAGCTCACGTACTGTCCCGCGAAGCTCATACTGTCCAGCGAAGCTTTTTAACAGTTAAAGAGCTCCGCAGGACAGTAGCTGAGCTCCACAGGACAGTTAAGAGCTCCGCGCGACAGTAGCTTCACCCAAAAAAAGATGAAAATGAGAATCGATTCTGAATGGTTCAATGTTAGAATCGAGATTCAAGCTCGAAACGATTTTTTCCTGCACCCCTAATTCACGCATGCCTCATGTTGAAATTTTCCCAGTGATAATCAGACTGGAATGGGCACTGACTGACATTTATTGATTCACAGGAAAATAAAACCCATCTTCACTAATGTAAACTTAGATTAAGAAGGAAAAAAATGCACATGACCCATAGAATGAATGAGGTGTCTTACCAGACCACCCTTTTTGCCGCATAAAGCAAGAAAGAGGTGGATCTTGTTGATTTTGTGGAAGGGCGAGATTTTATCTGTAAACAGGCACAATAAGACAAACAAGCATTATGAGAAATCCCTTTACACAGCAGTCAGTGGCTGGACTTTTATTAGTAAGGTCTGATTATGCTAATAACCTAATGTTTTCTCTTTGTTTAGGTGGTGGAGGGCCTTTTCCCATTTAGAACTACAGCAGACCTTTACATTCCTTAAGTGCAAGGACGCCAACCAAAAGCCACGATTGTGATAAGGTGAAACTGCCTTTATATTCAGAGTTAGAACATCGTGTTGTGTAGTCAGAGTAGCTTAGTAGTTTATCTAACTGGAATACTATAATTTCATGGATTAGATTTACATATGCCAGCCTGTTTACAATTCAATGCTTTGTTTTTATCACTTAATATTAGTTAATATGTAAAAGCAATTAAAAATTACAGCAGGATGTGTCAGTGTGGTAGAATACAGTGTGATACACTTAGGTCTAGGGCTGGGTATCAAAATTCGATACTAAAAAGGCACCAATCAAAAACATTTAGTGGTGATTATTGTTCTAAATAAAGCTTTACAAACATGCTCACTGTTTGTTCCGACAAAATCTAAAAAGATGGAGTCTTTCATGATGACCGTATGAGAATAAGATTACTCATGTCGGCTGTTAAATAAATATGTTATATGAGAATGATTATAATTTTTTTGTATTTTAAGTTACAGTTGTTGTTTTTTTTAAAGGTACCGGAAAAAGTATTGTTTTGGTATTGGTACCAAATTCAAAGTTTCGTATCAGTACGGTATCAACAATTTTAAAACAATACTCAGCCTTAGTTAGGCCCAGACATATTTGGACAGTGACACAATTTTCATAATTTGCTCTGTGCACCACCACACTGAACTTGAATAAAACAACTGCAACTGTAGACTTTCAGGTTTCAGGAGCCCCTGAAATGAGGAGACCTTGTAAAAAAAACACTTCCACTGCATCTCATTTGTTTCATTTCAAATCCAGTGTGGTGGAATACAGAGCCTAAATCATGAAGATTGTCTCACTGTCCAAATATTTCTGGGCCTAACTGTACTGGTCTTTTAGTTTTTAGACAGGGCACTGCTGTTCAACCCTAAAAAAGGAAACCAAGCCTGAATACTTCAGTAAATATCCAACTTAATAAATAATATGTAGAAATGTATGTCTGGACAAAATGTGCTGTTAAAATATAATTAATTATTGTCAATAATTATTAATAAACAGCAACATCAATAATAATGTTGTGTTGTATTGAATCTGAATCTTTGTGGAAGTTTGTGTGAGTGTAGGGCAGCCATGACAATACAACTTTGATTCTGAACTCACCAACACTTAGCAACAGTAATCTAATAACTCTTACTTGTTACTAGAGCTTCACAGCTGCTGTTATAAGCTCTCTTACTCGGGCACAGAGCAAACGAGCAGTGAGCAACCTAACATTTTTCTCAGCATCTACTTTTCATCTCTCTGGCTCTACCTATCTGCTTCGTAGTAAACTGAATACATTACTGACATGGGAGGGGGCAAAAAGGGGAAGCTAAAACCTGCTGCACTACAATAGTAAAAATAATAACAATGAAAACAATATCACAACTACAATGCATAATAATAATAATAATAATAATAATAATAATACCTTTTAAATTATAGCCAGGAATTGCTGTGTTGTTCATCTGTTGTTTTTGTTAACTTTTATGTTACAATTTTGGTTTCTGTCTAAATTTTATATAATCTATATTTTTCAGGAAAATACTGTTGCAATGGGGAACGCCCCTTCAGAAAACAACATGGGCGACCGGCTGAGATGTTGCAAGTGTGATAAAGTCTTGCCTCGGTGCAAGTCCTTCTCAGATTACTATAAAGATACTATTCATGGGCGATTTGTATATGTTTTTAATGGAGGCGAGTACTACAGACCAGTTGGCCAAGACATGGCATATGAGTGTGAATACTGCTTCAATAAGCCAATCAGGGATCAAGAAAGAATGAGAGAAGAAGAAAAACGAAGAGAGGAAGCAAGGAGAAGAGAAGAAGAGAAACAGAGAGAGGAAGCAAGGAGAAGAGAAGAACTGAATCAAAGACTTGAAGAATCACACAAACAAGCTCAAAAGCAGCAACTGAGCAGATACATATTAGAAAAACAGGAGTCCAAGCATCACATTCTAAAATGCAATCTGAAAGAGTTTGAGACAAATGATAAATCAGGCAGTGACAGTGATCAGCTTCTAGAAAAACTTGCTCACATGACTGCTGATCAGATGGGAAACGTCCTGTTAGTCCTGGACAAACTCCTGTTTGATGAATGGGTCAGTGATCCTCCATCCCTCAGCACTCTGCAGCACACTCAAGTGTTCATCACAGAACTGAGTGCCTGGTCTCTGAAGATATCTGAAGTTTCCCTGGAAAGCATTTCTAATCAGATACAGTCACTCATGGAATCCATCAGTCAGTCTGCAGTTAATGTTTTTGAGAGTCTCCTGTTGGCGCAAGCCCTGTACCTAACCATAATGCACTTGATTACTGAGCATGGCAGCTGTGATTCTGATGCAGCTCTCATAGCCAAACAATGGGCTGAGGACGACCTTTCCACTGAGGATCTCTATCTTATAGAATTCCTAGGCACCCTCATACTGTCACTACAGAATGTGGTTGGAAGAGCCTCTGTGTTTATTTTAAAGATGGAAGTCCAGTGCTTCAAGTTCCTCCTCGACATACTCACACATCTAAATGGTAAAGAAAACCACACAGAGTCTACTAAAATGCTCCTCAGACTTGTGCAAACAAACCAGTGGACACCAGCAGAGGCAGTGGCTCTATTTAAAGCACTGTCTGAGAAATATGTAGAAGATGCTACAATAGCTGAAGTGCTCACATTGGTACATGTGTATGACATATCACCAGAATGGACAGATGACGCTGGACACTCTCTTATCCAAGCTGTTGAATTTGTAGGACCTAAGAGATTCCAACAGGATTTCCCAAAGGCTCTCAGACAACAAGATGCAAGCAGTCTAGATTCAGCTCTAGGAGAAATAAAATCAATCAGGAATTTGGATGATTCTGTTGTTAATGTGATACGAAATATTATCACTGGTGTCCTTCAACATTCAGAAAATGCCCCAAAAGATGAAGCATTTATTAAAGATTCCTTTAAACATGCAGACCTGAACACAGGTGAAAATCTAAACTTATTGTACATGCTCTGCAAAGCAGTTTCAGATACAAAAGGCTGGTGGCCCACAGTGCAGCACATGCTGAGGTGGTGTGTGTTGGTGCTGACTGAGAAGAGCCAAACACCAGAACTGGTTGGTGTGGAAGAGGATCCATGTGTCATAGCCATGTTTGCAGCCACACAAGTCTGGAAGGGAAACAAACTGGACATTGTGCTAAGCTCTGACACTGACTCACATGAGCAAACTGGGGAGTGGTCTGACTTCTACAAGCACCTTAACATTTCTCTCAACACAAACATGAAGAAAAATACCACATCACAGAGGGATATCTATAAGGCAGATATTGTCTATGGTACCATGGATGACTTTGTCTCTGATTACTTTCAATATGGCTTAGAAGTGACAGAAACAGGAAACTCTCACTTTGAAAGAGGATTTATTATTCTTGAAAGAAGTATCACTGACTCCCACTATCTGGAACTTTCAAAGCTCAAAGAAAATGACACTCTGACATATGCTAGGGAGTTCTTGCAGCGTCTCATGGGTAATTTTCAAAATGAGAATGTTGAACTGAAACACAGATTTATTAAGGCCCTTTTTCAGATCCTCACCACTAACCTAAACAAACACACAGAGACTGACAAGATACTTGTAAACATCCTGCAAAAATGTACTGGAGAAAAGCTGCCTTCTGATGAGGTTTACACTCTGACATTTCTTGAGAGTTTCCTCAGAGTGTTCGCTGGAGAAAAAGAAAGTAAAACAAGCAGGGGATCTCTGGTAGGCAAATTTTCTTTGGACATTTTATTTGCCTGTGCAGTTCAATTCCATTCCCTGAAAGAACATGCTAAAGATCTCTTCCAGCTGGTGTCCAATCTTGTGGCACAAAACCTTTGGTCACCAGTAGAAGCACTGGATCTCCTTCAAGCATTAACTGACCATCATTTCACTAAAGACTGTGTTTTCATCAAGCAGATTTTACATCTGATCGAGACTTATCAGGTTTCTTCTGACTGGGAAGATGAGAGTAGTCAGTCTCTACTTAAACTCTTAAATTCAAGAAAAACTGAAAAACTGATCCAGAATCTAGAAAAAGGTTTAAGAGATGAGAAAGAGAAAAGCATTGAATGTCTATTTGAAGAATTACGGCAGATGAAAAACATTGATGAACAAACTCTGAAGAAATCATACTGTATAGTAAAGACTGTTACAGAAATGATTAAATCTGGTGAAATTAAAAAACACAGAAATGTACAGCAAGCTAAGAAGCTGAGTCACAGCACAGAAACAGAAGACCTTCAGGATATCCTGGCAGTCATATGTAATGCTGTACACCAGTGCAATTTTGAAAGAAAGTGGTGGCCCAGAGCCACTCAAATGATAAGCTGGTGCCTCTTGGCCTTGTCTAACACTGGAAAGCTCCTGGAGATGGGAACTGGAGAAGGGAAGTCTTGCGTCATAGCAATGTTCGCAGTGCTGCGTGCACTTAGAGGAGAAAAAGTCGACGTGCTGTCCAGCTCTTCTGTATTATGTCAAAGAGATGCACAAGAATGGACCAAGTTCTACTCGTGGTTTGGCATCACAGTTGACACAAACACAGATAAAACTGAAGACAAAGACAGAAAAGAATGCTACCAGAAGGATGTGGTCTATGGAACAATTGAAGCTTTTGCTGCAGATCACCTTCGCCAGATATTTGAGATGAAAGATGTGAGGCCTGATCGCAGCTATCAGTGCATCATAATTGATGAAGTGGATTCACTGCTGCTGGATCAGGGAGTGCAGCTGACCTACCTTTCCAGCCCCATGGTCTCCATGCAGCACCTGAACGTTATTCTGGCCATGATCTGGGGCCATGTCAGCAAGTATGGCTTCCTGTCAACAGGACACCAGACATTTGTACAGGGTCCACCTGCTTCATTCTTTAAGGCCATATTTGACTCAATTGACACAGAAGGAACTGAAATTAATGACCCCATGGATATTTTACTTCTTGCTGAAGAATCAAACATTGTGCCCAAAGGATTTACAGAGGAGATCTTCCAAAGTGAAAAAGAGGAACTTCTTAGAAAACTAGGAACTGTGAGTCAGGATGCAATGGTAGATTTCTTCAGAGAAATTGAACACTATGTTCCTTATGGTTTTACTGTTTACACTTTAGATGACAAAGGATTGCGCCCTCTTAGAAAGCCCAACTCATACAACAACCAGGACATTCCAGACCTCACATTTCTTGTTTTGGGAGAAGGCTTGTGCTGTGCTCTCTATGATTCTGAAGAAATTCTCATCAAGCCCATTGCAGAATTGATCTCAGAGAAGATTCAGTACACCCCCTGTGAGAATGTTAAAGATAAAATCAGCGTCCCTGGATTCCTGAGAAATCTGATAGAGAAGAAAGTGCCAGTGTGGGTTCAGAATGCCTTTTTGGCAATGCGACTAAGGGAAGGACGGGAATACGTGGTAGAAAATGACAGTATCTGTCCAGTGGACTTCAGATCCACTGGTACTGTAGAACTTAATAAGAAATGGGGTGATGGTCTACAACAGTTTGTTGAGATTAAACACCAAATCAAACTGAGTACAATTTCAACAGTGACAAATTACATTTCCAACATTTGCTTTTTTGAAAAATACCATGGTAAAATATATGGAACGACAGGGACACTTGGGAGCGAAACAGAAATGTTGTTTTTGCGTGACCTGTATCCAAATCTCTCTGCCTGCAAAATGCCAACATTCAACCGGAGAAAATTATTTGAGGTCAAAGGTACACTTAAGACTTCAGCTGAAGAGTGGAAATCTGAAATAAAGCAAGTGCTTCAGGCTGAAATTACCAAAAATTCATACAGAGGTGGAAGAGCAGCCCTGGTGATCTGTGAAACTATCAATACAGCCAAAGACATCCATGAGGAGCTGAAAAGCATCATCCCAGGTGAAATTATTCTATACTGCCGCAGTGACAAAGAGAGTTTGAGCAAAATAGACAAGGAACTTCTTCCTGGTGATGTCATTGTTGCCACAAACCTTGCTGGACGTGGCACAGACATAAAAGTCTCCAAACAGGTGAACAACAATGGAGGATTATTTGTGATCCTCTCCTTCCTTTCTGAGAACACAAGAGTGGAACTCCAGGCATTTGGCCGAACTGCACGCAAAGGTAAACCTGGATCTGCTCAGGTAATCATGACCAATGATCATCTTCCAGAGGCTTTCAGGACAGTTTGTTCTCTGGAGGAGGCAAGAAAAACAAGGGATAGACTTGCAGCAGAAAAGATAACTGACATGATGAATGATATCACTGAGATGAAACTGCGGGAAGACCTGTTTTCAGAGTACTGCAAAACCCTTGAAGAAATTCACAGGATCACAGATGAAGATGAAAAACTAGCTGTTATTGCCATCTTAAATGAGTTCTGGGGGGTTTGGTTACAAACTAAATCAGAAGAAATTGAGCAGTTGAAAATAACTGAATTGCAAAAGAGCTTGACAGCTGATTTGTCTCTGGCGAAAAGTCAGTCTCAAAGTCAGACTTCACCATGTTCTAGCATTTACCACTACATCAAGTTTGGGAATGTTGCATTAGATAAAAAACAATGGGATGTCAGCACAAGGCTGTTTGAGAAAGCTATGAAACAAGATGAAAGTTGGGCAGCCATAGCTTTTTACAGTCATGCATACTGCACTATAAAGCAGCAGAAGGAAAATTACATCACAAGGGCTCTACATGATCTTAATAAAGCACAGGAGTCTCTGAAATACCTAGTTGAGGAAAGCATGGTCTGCCTGCAGTTGGTAAAAATGTCCTCTGTTTTCTCAGCCAACAGTAACCAAACCAGTCTTGAAAAACAGTTAACAACCAAGTGCAACATGTTGGGTTGCTTTGATCAAAACATCAGTGAGGCTGTGAAGAAGCTGGAGGAAATCAAGGAAAGAGGGGGGGATGCAAGAGCCAGTAAATCACCCATGTTCTCCCTGGTGTCAAGTGCTGATGAAGATCTCCAAGAGGAGGCCAACAATCTGTACAGACAAGGTCTGAAATATGTCTTTGCTGTGGAAGAGAAGCCTCGTTTCCCATGGGGAGCTCTGCTGGTGTTCGGGTTAGGAGTTTTACAGATTGTTGGAGGGGTGCTTCTCACTGTATATACATTTGGAACATTAGCTCAAGTCGGCATGGGGCTAATCACTGAAGGAATATCAGACTGCATCTATGGAATTGAGTCCATGGTGACAGGAGAATTCAGTTGGAAATCATGGGCTATAGAAAAAGCTATTTCTATTGGTATATCTCTCATTGGATTTGGAGTTGGAAAACTGATTGCAAAAGGCTTTAAAACTTCTAAAATTTTGCTCAAGAAATTTGGCAAAGAACTTAAGTTGATGCCAAAGTTTCTTTCTAAACAGGCTAAGGATAGTGTTAGTGTTGTTACAAAGACAAATATGAAGAACGCACTGAAGTACACAGCAAAAACAGTGGTACATGAAATCGTTACTTTTGGATTTGGAAAGGCAGAACAGGCATTACTAAATAAAATACTTGAAGGCATAAAGGATGAAGTGAAAAAGAAAATTGCTGAGGCCGTGAAAAGTAACATGGAAAAAGAGCCTTTGGCTGGATTAGTAGACTCCATCATACTTTCACACCTTCAGGATAAACAACAATTGTCTGATCTACTGCAGGACGAAAACAGAGAGAGTCTTCTGGACATTTTCAGAAAGTTAGGCAACAGTGCATTACAGCCATTCTATTCAGACTGGCAGAACAAGCTAAACTCATTCATCTTTGAAGTGATTGAGCGTGCTAAATCTGAGGTTAAAGGCACAACACATGCAATTCTGACAGCTATCCAAGTCGGACACATGACAGGACTTGCAGCAGATGCCATATGTACAGTACGTAGCCTCTTGGACAAGTTTTTCCAAAACTTTCAAGAAGAAATGAACAAATTTGTAAAAGAAAAAGATTTATCAGAAAAAGTAAAGCACAATGAGCTGTCTGCTTCTGAAACTGAGATGCTAAAAGAGTTTAAGAGGGATCTAGCTGATTCCATCTGTAATTTATTAGCTGATGCTCTGGTAGAAGTATTTCACCAGAAGTTCTCCAATCACATTGTTTCACATGTACAAGGCAAAGTAAATGGAATAATTGGAAATTATGTAAAAATGGGCTTAAAGACTCACAGAACAGAGGAAAAACTTAGAGCTGGACAAAACAACAGATATATTGCATACATGCCAGTAGATCTGAATAAAAATAAACTTGCAGAGGCACCAGGTAAATACTCACTGTCTCATGCTGAGAAGATTAAGAATCCCACAACACCTGGTACCATTCTCGATATCAGAGTTCTGTCAGAAGAAACTGGTACTAAAGTTGTTATCCTAACACCTGACAGCAAAGGCAAGCTTACCAAAATGCTGGAGATTAATCCTGACACTGTGCCTGCCAGTCAAACTGTGACACTGATCTACAGACCAAAGAGTGCCCAGTACCCAGGCGGTCATTATGATGTGCACATCAACAATCAGATAGTTAGTGTAACCGGTGAAGACAAGAACTGCCTGTTTCATGCTTTTGCACGAGGCCTGAAACCAAAGGCCAGTGAGAAAAAGATTGCTGAGGATGCAGCCCACCTACGATCTGTGGAGGCAGATAGCCTCCTGAGACACCCAGGCCAATGGGAGCATTTCATCAAGCGTAAAGAGTGGACAGAATCAATCAGAGGAGGGGACTGGTACATGGCAGAGGGAGCTGCACCAAAATATGAAAGTGAAGAAGTGCTCAATGAAGAGGTTGGAAAAATATTTTTGTACAAAAATTGGAAAAAATATAAAGGGAATGATGAAAATGCTGGCATTGGAACATTTATCAATGCAGATCACCAACCACCTGTTCAAAGTATATTGGATGCCAGAGAAAGAAACCAGAGTAGTAAATTAGCTCAAGCCATGCTTGAAGTGGCAACCAATTCATCACGTCTGGATACCAATCTGATTGCTAATGTAAGAAATAATCATGGCCTTGAACTTCCAGCTGTTTATGTGCCAACAGAAATACATCGTGACTTTCCCAGTTCAACTTCACCAGCCTTCAGGAAAGAGGTAGCTACTGCTATAAGCAATGATGATGTTGTGACCACCTTCAAACTGACCATCCTAGGTGCAATGCCTCGATTCATGGTATACAGTGGCACGGAAAATACTTTCAAAAAGTTTAATGATTCCCAAATTAGCAAAACCAGGCTTAATGTTTTTCAAAACAGTTTTAAGCAACATTCTATAAACATGGTAGAGACATGGTTCAAACTGCTTCAAGGCAAGGGTGTCATGGACAGTACCCACGTTAAGACTCTTACTGACTGGATCAACAACAAAGGCTACATGGATCAAAATGATCCTGACCGGAACAAAGTCTCCAGGTGCATAGAACGCAAGGGTAAGACAACATTTTTTTAAAAACAGCAATAACAGTATATAAAAAGTGTATTAAGGGGTTGGAAAATGGAGCAGTGCATTTTTTTAAATGCAAAATTAGTAATTGGGTCATTCTCACGAAATCCTGATTCAGAGGACATCCAGTAGGAAAATTTTCAAAATGCATTTAACAACAAATTTCCTTTTGAGGATTTAAGATTAAGGTCTACATAAATTATTATAAATTATAAATCTATCATAAATATTATTTTCAGAACATTTGTTTGTAAATTGTATTGCATATTTAATTAGCATTTTATAGATGAAGTCCACAAACATGTCTCATTACCGCAATGTGATATGACATTTAATATATGATTAAAAATGCATTTTTTTGCAATTCTGAAAGCAGATTAATGTCATTCATGCACAGGGCTACATAAAAATATGTAGAATATATATTTTTTATATTTGTTTTTTTTTTTCTTCCTAAATTTCTCTCATTACCGCAACATAGTCAGTGCTTTACAACTTGTTTTTTTAGGATATTCAGTTGAAAACTAATATGTTTTTTTCTAAATAAATAGAGATGAAAAAAGATGGTTTATGGATTATGTAAATATGATTGCAAACAAAATATGACTATCTGATTATTAATTAATTTGTAAATAAACAACAATTTCAGTACTGAGAAATATGTTTTGGAAATGAAACTTATCAAAGTAAAACAGTTCAGTACATTCACAGTTAAGCAAGGAAGACTTCTTAGCTTACACTCTTAACACAATGCTACATTATGAAAATAATGTTTTTTTAAAGAACATTTCATATTATTTAAGACAATACACAATGCAAACATTTGTATATCAAAATAATCTTTCATGTAGACCACAGCACCTTCCTCAAAAAAACAACAAATGTCAAAGAAAGACCTCTCAGAAACTCATTTTGCTTACATTCCTGATACCTGGAAATATGAAATTATGATATGCATTCCAGTTTTTGTTCAATTCCTTAGTATGGACTGTGTACAAATAATATCATGTGAAAGTAACTCCAACTGGAACAACTCTCTGTTTGTTTGCGTATGTGGTTTTCTAAATATTGTAATTCTTGCTGTAAATTTTCTACCTAAACTTTGACAGCCTTGCTTTGCTGCTGCCTTTCTTTTCTCAATAGCTACCTGCTTATAAACAAATACACATTGCATATTACAATAAAATATAACAAGATGGAAAAAAACTCTCAAGTTATGTGGTCTAACATTTAATTCAGTGTACGGAATTAGATTTAGCCAGATAAAATGAAACATTAATGACTCTACTGGTGGTTTGAAATAGCTATTGTTAACAAGTTAGAATGATCTACTATAGAAAATGTTCAGGGTAACGCTCATGTTATGACAACCAGGAAGTAAAAAGGCATTTGTACTATGCGTCCTAATCAAATTCTCATTACCGCAACAGGTATTGAAATGTAGCGGTAAGTGAGAATGCGGTTGCGGAGGATGAGTGACTTTAAAGTTTTATGCTAACTGTAGAGGCACCATGAGTGCTAGATAAATTTTCACTCACAGTTTCCATTTAGACCTTAATATACTATATTATAATCAAAAATAAAAACTGTAACTTCAAACTGTAAGTTTAAAACTTGATATATCGGTAATGACAATGAAAAAGAAATCTGATGAGACAATCTTTTAACTTTTATCCAGAAACATATGAGAAGAACTGCTTATCTGGTAGCCATCTTGAGTGTCATGGCCAATGTCTTCCCTAATGTCGAAAATGCCATGAAAATTTAAGTCCCTTGTGGATTTAAACAATAATTGAAAATTGTTGCGGAGGATGAGAAAATTAGTGTTGGACATATTTCTTTTCTTTATTAATTTTAATGCTTTTACTTTTCAATGTAAAATATTTAATGCTTATTTAACAAAAGTGTTTATAGTATGACATGCATTTAAGTTGTTTGGTTTTTTTTATGTTTAAATATTAAAATGTCCAAACAATGTACTGAAATTTTGATATGGACACGTTGCGGAAATGAGAATTTTACTCTAATATGTGAAAAAACAACAAAAATTATATTTATAATGTTCATTTTTAAACATGTGCAAGATAGACCAAAAGAAGTTGTTTCATGATTCTATATTTATTATTTTGTTAATATTTGCTTGTTTATTAAAATTCCTCATGCCACCTCATAAGCCAGTTTCGTGAGAATGACCCAATTATATAAGTTCATCCACTTACTGATATTTAGTCCGACTCAGAGATGTTCCACATGTGAATTAGTAAAGCCTGAGAAAATTCACAGATCATTTTTTAACTTGAGCTGGGCTCTGTATTTGTTTATCAGATATATATATATACTACTGGTCAAAGATTTTATAACACACTTTTTCCCTTTATTTTTGCTTTTTTAGCTCTTCAGGTCCAGTCAATAACTGGAAATGGTACAATTTGGCGTGTAATTTTGCAGTAAACTTCTTTCGCACAGAAAACAAATACAAATTTACAAAAAGTTAAAGAGCTGGTGATTTTTGAGAAACAATAAATTAGTTAACAGCTTAACAGCTGGGGAGGAAAAAATAAAAAAGCAGGTTGTCTGGGCCATACAGCACTGATACTGAACTAATACAAAATAGGGATGTTCTAAAACTTTTGACCAGTAGTATAAGTGCAAAAATCTGGATTCACAGAGAAATTTCTGGATTTTCAAATTATTATATTTTTATTTCCCTTAGGTAGAAGGGTGAATGAGTCAATCTGATTCAGTGAACTCTGGATAATGTCTGGTTCAGATTATCTGCACATTTTGCACCAAAAAATCAAATAATTAGCATCACACTTTCAATCTTCAGGTAAACAAACCCTGAAGTAGAGCAGTGTGTCTGTAGAGCAGCTTTACATCCTCTATTCTAGCCAAACTGTTAAGGAAACAGAGGGCTCAGCATCACCAGGGAAACATATGGGTTTACTGAATACACCAGATCTTAACTCAAAACCCTCTTAGGTATTAAACTGTTGTAGAGCTGATTTATTTGACGTAGGGTGCAGACATTTCCTCAGGGTTAATTAAGTTGCCAAAATTCATATAGGATAAAGTAAAACAAGTATAGTTTGTATATTTATTAATATGTACACAACAAAGCAATATACTTTCATAGAATGGTCTGCAATATTATTAGCAAAAGTGTTAAAATTATCTGTTTTTATATACATCATGTATATTATATTAGATTGGATTTGATTAAACTTAATTTTGCAGAGAACAGATATAGAGCCAATAAAATGCAGTTAGCATCCAACCAGAAGTGCAATTTACTTTATTATTGAAGAAAAGTGTTGTAGTAACCATGTCAGGTGTCACAGTGAGTAGTAAAAAATAGATATATGTTAATATAAGCATCTATATATCTTGACAATATACACATACCTTCAATATAGTTATTAGAGAAATGCAATATGCATGGACTAGGTGCAGCAATGCAAATGAAGGTTTAAACTGTAAGAGTAGGACCTACTGCCTACAAATACCAAAGAACAGTACTATGCACATACGATTAATACAGTAATATAAATAAAACTGCCTTAAAATTAAATTTATAAATCACAACCTGCTTAAAAATGTGCGCAGCTGACCCAGCCTCGTGTTCTGCCTCTGTACTGCCCACATTTACCCATAAAATGTCCATGCAAATCACTCAATGAATATTTAAATGTAGGATTCCCTAGTTACCCTGAGCGGGATAAGGAAGGAACGCACCACAAAGAAGTGAAATTATGGAGACTGTGATGTAGAAGTCCGTGTTTTGAAGGTCAAGGGTAAGGATTGTGTTGTTTTAGGTTTTTGTCAACATGTGGCTGCAGCAGTTAATAATGTAGCTCAACAAGCTGAACTGTTAGAGGTTAAAATGTCTTCAGATTTAAAAAGCTTTTCCATGGGTTGTAAGTGTTAATTTATTACCTGATTCTGTAATAATGGTCTCTAAAGATCTTTGCTCAACTCAGCACACAGTTCCATGAGAGTGGCTACTGGAAACCTAAATCGACTCACAAAAAAAATCTTCAGGATCTCTGAAAATACGTTGTTGCAGTATTTGTCGGTTGTAATAATAATAATTATTTATTTTAGTATTAGTATTATTATTATCATTATTATTATTAGTAGTAGTAGTATTACAATATTTACAATAATAATAATTACAATAATAATAAGAAGAATTATATTTAGCACCTTTACATTTGTTTAATTGTGAGATAAAACAAACCAGATGTCAGGTCTCCAGGATCTCCTCTCACACACCCGAACTCTATTTCCCAAAATCCCACTGGCCATGACGTCACCGTCAGCCGCTCACTCTCACCCAATCGCGTTACGCTCCCCCGTTCTGAGTCACCTGTATTCTAAGAAGTTCCGGTTCATAGTAATTCCATGTTTTGTATATATAGGGTTCGGTTAACGTCTGTTCTTCGCGAGGTATTGCCGACTCATGTTGCGTACTGAGCGTTATTCCAAACCCTTTTCTGTCTGCCCTTTTGTTATGATCTTTTTGCCTGTATTACGGATTTTGCCTTTTGTCTTTGCCCTTATTGGATTTGTTATATTATCGGACTGTCTCTCTGGCTTTGGATCTTGGACTGTCTCCTGTATTACGATTCCTGCTTCCAGTGTGAGTCTTGTTCAACCTGTTCTCTGGCTGTGTTACTCTGTTTACAATTCTGTAAATAAACCCGCCTTTACCTTTTACTCGGCGTGCGTCTCCCCTACCTGTCTGGCGTTACATAATACCTCGCCTCAAAGACAGATGGCTGAGTTTAAGGATTTACAACAGGCTGTAGATAACCAGAGGAGATTGCTCGGGCAGCATAGCCAGCTGTTCGAGGGTCTCACTCATTCTGTTAGCGCTCTCACCGCCCAGCAAACCGAGCAACACTCCCAGCTAGCCCAGATAACCGCTAGCCTCCAGGGTATCTCTGCTCAGTTAGCCCAGCTGAGCATAGCCACCCCAGCTAGCTTAGCTCCCGCTAGCCAGGCCCCGGCTAGCTTAGCTTATCCAGCCCCGGCAGCAGCTGTTTTTTCCGTGAGCAAACCGGATAAATATGACGGCACCCCTGATCTGTGTAGAGGTTTTTTGCTCCAGATGTCGCTATATTTTTCCAACATGCCTTCTACCACCGACAGAGCTCGGGTTTCATTTTTTGTTTCACGTTTAACCGGCAAAGCTTTGGATTGGGCTACTGCTATCTGGCCAGTTGTAGAGAATGGCACCTATGAACAGTTTCTGAACGAATTTCAGATGGTTTTTGATCACCCTCATCAAGGACAATCACAGGGGGAGTTATTGATTCGTTTACGCCAGGGAAACCGTTCTGTTGCGGATTATGCGCTGGAATTCCGTACGCTAGCGGCGGGTAGTGGATGGAATGAGCCAGCTTTGCGCGTTATGTTCCGTAATGGATTACATCCGGACATTTTAACCGAGTTAGCTTGTAAGGATGATGGTCTTCCCATGAATGACTTGATTTCCCTGGCTATTAGACTGGATCAACTAAAACGTAACTCGTTTGTTGGTCAAAAGAACACTCCTACAGCGGCTCACCTGGCTACTCCCCGCGCTTCTGGATTTAACCCCCGCGCTGCTGGATTTACTCCCCGGTTCTCCACCTCACCTCGACCTGCTGCCATTTCATCTGCTCCAGAAGAACCGATGCAAATCGACGCTTCTAGGCTATCGAGAGAGGAGCGGCAACGACGCATCCAAGCCGGTTTGTGTTTATATTGCGGTGGAACTGGTCATGTGCTGCGGAATTGTCAGATTAGACCCCCCCGAGTATTAAATAACAATACTCCTGGCTTGTCCCGCGGTGGGCTCTCCCATGGTTTCCATGGCAACCCGGACCGTCCATACGAGCCACCTGCTACATACTCGGGAAAGCGTGTGGAATCCTCTCCACACGCTAAAGGGGTAAGCGGTCTATACTCTGACATGATTTCTAAATCTATCTTCATATCTATTGTTCTGCTCTGCCAGTCTGCTTCTCCTTTTGTGTTTCCAGCACTAATTGACTCCGGTGCCGAGGGTAACTTCATGAATCACCAACTGGCCAGACAACTCCAGATCCCAATAGAACCCCTGGATAACCCTGTCAAACTGTCTGCTGTGGATGGGAAACCAATTGGACAGGGAACCATTTCCCACGTCACCGTTCCTGTCAGAATGAACGTCAGCGCTCTGCACTCTGAGGAGCTCAGGTTTTTTGTCATAATGGACTCTGATTATTTTGTTATTTTGGGTCTCCCTTGGTTGAGAAAACATAATCCATTGATTTCCTGGTCTAATAATGAAATTATGTCCTGGTCTCCATATTGCCATACACATTGTATTACTGCTCCTAAACTAAAAGTCCAGTCTACCACTGTTGAGAGTCCTGAGCCTGAGTCTCTTGCACATATCCCAGTTGAATACTCTGATCTTGTTGAAGTCTTCAGCAAATCTCGTGCCACACAACTCCCACCACATCGTCCTTACGATTGCGCTATTGATCTCATTGACAATCAAATACCCCCCAAATCTCACATTTATCCCTTGACTCAGACTGAGGAACAAGCTATGGAGGAGTATGTGCAGGAGGCCCTGGCTCAGGGTTTTATTCGTCATTCCACTTCTCCAGTTGCAGCATCATTCTTTTTTGTAAAAAAGAAGGATGGTGGTCTTCGACCTTGTATAGATTACAGACAACTTAATGCAGTTACTAAAACTTACCCGTATCCTCTCCCTCTAGTGCCTGTAGCTTTAGAACAATTACGTGGGGCTTCTGTCTTTACCAAATTGGACCTTCGTAGTGCATATAACTTAGTGAGAGTAAGGGAGGGAGATGAGTGGAAGACTGCTTTTTTCACCACAAGGGGGCACTATGAATACCAAGTTATGCCTTTTGGCCTCAAAAACGCCCCGTCCGTGTTCCAGTCCTTTATAAATGATGTCCTACGTGACATGTTAGGAAAGTTTGTGATTGCATTTTTAGACGACATTCTAATCTACTCATCCGATCTGACCACACACATTCCCCAGGTCCGCACTGTCCTATCTCGTCTGCTAGAAAATCAACTTTTTATCAAAGCTGAGAAATGTGAATTTCACCTCTCCTCTATCTCTTTTCTGGGATATATCATTAATGCTAAGGGAGTTTCTATGGACAATAATAAAGTCCAGGCAGTAGTAGACTGGCCCATTCCCAAATCAGTAAAGGAACTACAGAGATTTTTGGGTTTTGCCAACTTCTATAGACGTTTCATACGCAATTATAGCTCAGTAGCAGCACCACTCACTAATTTGTTGCGACATAATACTAAGACTTTAGTTTGGTCTGAACAAGCGCACGATGCTTTTTCTACCCTTAAGGGAAAGTTCACTTCTGCCCCTCTGTTAAAACATCCTGATCCAAAAGAACCATTCATTGTAGAGGTTGACGCCTCCAGCGTGGGAGTGGGGGCTGTACTCTCTCAAAGATTAGGCTCACCCAGTAAAATGCATCCTGTGGCCTATTTTTCTCATAAACTTTCTCCTGCTGAACAGAATTATGGTATTGGGGACCGCGAACTCTTAGCCATTAAATTAGCTTTAGAGGAATGGAGGCATTGGCTGGAGGGAGCTTTACACCCCTTTGTAGTTATCACTGATCACAAAAATTTAGAGTTTTTGAAATCCATGAAATGCATGAACTCACGTCAGGCTCGATGGTCTTTGTTTTTTGCTCGTTTTAATTTCACTGTTACTTACCGACCAGGGTCCCGTAACACTAAAGCTGATGCACTCTCGCGTATCTATGATGAAAATAATTCAGTCATCTCAGAACCCACCACTATTCTAAAACCAGAGGTAATTTTGGCTCCTATCAGGTGGGAAATTTCGGAGGAGATTAGTCAAGCTAATCAAATTACACCTCCTCCCGCACAATGTCCACCTAACAAAACATATGTACCAAATCCGTGTAGAAATAAATTAATCACATGGGCTCACACTTCCCCATCTTCTGGACATCCCGGTGAGACCCGCACCTATCAATTATTGGAGGGTCGATTTTGGTGGGAAAACATGCGTTCAGACATCCATGAGTTTGTATCATCGTGTACCATTTGCGCTCAATGTAAAATTCCCCGTACTCTACCTGCCGGTAAATTAATACCATTACCAGTTCCAGCTCGACCTTGGTCCCATTTGGCAGTAGACTTTGTTACAGATCTTCCTGATTCCATGGGTAATACAGTCATTATGACTGTCGTTGATCGTTTCTCACGTGGTGTTAGGTTCATTCCCTTCGCTAAATTACCCACTGCTTTTGAAGCCGCTGAAAGCCTGTTTAATCAGGTATTTCGTATTTTTGGTATTCCCGAGGATATAGTGTCTGATCGCGGTCCTCAATTCATATCTCAAGTCTGGTCAGCATTCATGAGTAGGTTGGGTGTCTCTGTCAGTCTGTCTTCCGGTTATCATCCTCAAAGTAATGGTCAGTGTGAAAGGATGAACCAGGAACTAGGGAAATTCTTACGTATATATTGTTCTAACAATGTTCATGATTGGGCCCAATATCTCCCCTGGGCTGAATTGGCTCAAAATTCTCTTGTCAGCTCTTCCACTAAGTTAACACCCTTTCAGTGTGTCCTAGGTTATCAACCTCCGCTCATGCCATGGTCAGCTGAACCTTCTGATATCCCTGCTGTAGATCAGTGGATGCGCCGTAGCGAGGAGGTGTGGGAGGAGACTCACAGACGTATAGAAGCCGTGTTAGAACAACACAAACAGCAGGCTGATCGTCATCGTCGTGAGGCCCCGCTCTACTCCCCAGGAGATCGCGTTTGGCTATCTACCAGGGATTTCCGGCTCCCCGAAGGCAACAAAAAATTATCAGTTAAGTTTATTGGCCCTTTTAAAATAATCAAAAGAATCAACGAAGTTACATACCGTCTTGAATTACCTTCTAATTATCGTGTCTGTCCTTCTTTCCATGTTTCTTTACTTAAGCCGGTTATCCCTGGTCCGCTGGATGAGACCTCGCATGGGGTGCTGCCTCCTCCGCCTGTGCTCATGGATGGTGGACCCGTCTACGCGGTAGAGCGCCTGTTAGACTCCAGAAGGAGGAGGGGAGCCCTGGAGTACCTGGTTGATTGGGAAGGCTACGGACCTGAGGAGAGAAGCTGGGTTACTGCAGCAGACGTCCTTGACCCATTGTTGGTGGAAGAATTCCATCGGTCGCATCCGTCTCGTCCAGCACCACGCCCTCGGGGTCGTCCAAGGAGGAGGTCTCCTGACCCTGGAAGGGGTAGGCGCTATAGGTCTGCTGCTACTCGGTCTCTCAGTTCCGTCCGCGGCTCCAGGAGGGGTCGTCCCAGGACCAGGGGTCGTCCCAGGACCAGGGCTCCTGTTCAGGCTATCCCCGCTTCGGGTTCTCGTGTCCGTCGGGCCTCCGGGCGGAGAGGGGCGGTTCCTGTGTGTCGTCCTCGTCCTTCGGTTCTTTCGGACTCCTCGGGGGGAGGTACTGTCAGGTCTCCAGGATCTCCTCTCACACACCCGAACTCTATTTCCCAAAATCCCACTGGCCATGACGTCACCGTCAGCCGCTCACTCTCACCCAATCGCGTTACGCTCCCCCGTTCTGAGTCACCTGTATTCTAAGAAGTTCCGGTTCATAGTAATTCCATGTTTTGTATATATAGGGTTCGGTTAACGTCTGTTCTTCGCGAGGTATTGCGGTAAACCCTTTTCTGTCTGCCCTTTTGTTATGATCTTTTTGCCTGTATTACGGATTTTGCCTTTTGTCTTTGCCCTTATTGGATTTGTTATATTATCGGACTGTCTCTCTGGCTTTGGATCTTGGACTGTCTCCTGTATTACGATTCCTGCTTCCAGTGTGAGTCTTGTTCAACCTGTTCTCTGGCTGTGTTACTCTGTTTACAATTCTGTAAATAAACCCGCCTTTACCTTTTACTCGGCGTGCGTCTCCCCTACCTGTCTGGCGTTACACCAGATAATACAAATAAAAGTGAAATAAACTACAAGTGTCATATTGGGGACGGAATGCAGACACTCGCAGATACAGATAAAACAAAAGTTTTATTAAGAGCTTGGTTTGTACAGGGATAGTCAGAGACGAAAGTAGAGTAACACCAGCAGACAGGAACAATGTAGGATAAACTATACCATAAACAGGAGACAGTCCAGAGTTCATACACGAGGAAGCCAGTATCAGAGATAATCACAAAAATCAGAAACGAAAACAGTCCAGGTAATACACAATAATTCCACAATCAGAGGCAAAGGCAAAAATCAGCGTCGAAAAAACAAAAGGCAAGGTCATACACAAGAAAAACTATCACAGAAAATAATGCTGTGTAAAGTGGACGAACCAAACAATACGCAGCACAGGAGTGTGCGTGGAGTGTCCTTTTATAGTGATTTCACGTGATTTGGTGTGTGTGTGTGATGTCAGCGGCTGGTGCGTTCTGGGTAGTGTAGATGTCTAACTGAAAATCTCTGTTGGAGAAACAAAAGCACCAACAGCACAAGACGTGACAGTACACCAGTACATCACCGTCGGCAACCCAGCAACTCTCCTCAGGGCCGTAGCCCTCCCAGTCGATAAGATAGTGGAGCACAACGACGTGCCTGCGAGAATCCAGCACCTCTCTCACCGCGTAGGTGGATGAATCCTCCCCCTCCACTGCCGCGGGCGGCAGGTCATCTGGAGTCCCCTCAGCGAGTGGGCACGGGACTAGAGGCTTAAGCAGAGAAACATTAAAGGAGTTATGAACACGTTTGTACGTAACTTCATTAACTTGAGACAAAACTTTGAAAGGACCAATATACTTAGGTAACAGTTTCCTGCATCCCCCCTCGAACCTCAAGTCCCGGTTTGACAACCAAACTCGATCCCCGGCTTGGTATTGGGGGGTACAGAGGCGGTCTTTGCATAGAGGCATAGCTAGGCAACTGCCTTGGGCCCCTCCCACTGTAGGGGCCCCCTGACAAGCTGCAAACGTCCCATAGGCCTACAGCTGGTAATTGGGGCCCTTTGGAAAGTAATTCACAGATAGTGCGTTGATAAATCGTGATTCTTGTATGTTTAAAATGGAAACAAAGACAACACAATAAATTACAAAGAAATACAGATTTCGTGCACACCCCCCTCTTTCGCGTTAAAATGGAATATTCCATCCATGCCATGTGCGCTAGACGAGATCAGCTGTACTATTAATGAGGAGACAGACCGGACCAATCACGGAGCCGGTTCAGGAATTAAGTCCCGCCTCTCAGTAGAAACAGCCAATCAGCTTGCTGGTTTTGCGGCGCGCGGAGCCCCTTCCTCGCTGTGAGATTAAGCAGCGGGACCGGGATTCAGCTGCTGATTTTAAACAGATCTGGATATACGGTGATTAAAGGTAACGTTAGACTAACCACGTAAACTGTGATGATATGTTTCTGATAGCTGGTTAAAAATACACGTCTCTGAATCAAAACACACAGTTTAAACCCACTGTGATTAATAAACTGCAGCTGTGTTAGTGAGTTACCTTAACTTTGGAATTAGCTAGATAGGGAGTCAAGGTTAAAGAAAATAAATAAACTATATATGTAATGTTCAACTTGCCCTGTACCTGATCAGCTAATCACTATTTCATTTTCAAACTGCTTTTATTAATTTAGGATTACAGGACTTACTGTGAGCTATAATGAATGAAAATTCATTTAGCTTTCTAGTTGCCTAGAAGCCAGATGTAGTGGATAGCCAGAATTTAGTACAGTACTTTGTTTGTAATTTAAAGCAGTTTCTTAACCCTGATCACTGCCCCAAAACTTTGTTTTCCACCTGATCCAGCTGTTCAGCTAATAAACAGTCATTTACTGAGTTTACCTGTTAAAATCCTTTAGCCCCTATGGAGCCTCAATTAATCATGTATATCAGCACTGTATTAGACACATCATACCATCACTTACTTTATTAAACTGTCTTTAAACAGAGAAAGTTGTATAATATGCAGAACAGTGTTAATATGCAGTAGAATATGCAGAACAGTGTTAATACACAGTATAATATGCAGTAACAGGGTTGAGAAACACTGATCTAACGTGACTTCTGTTCATTTGTAGTTCACAATAACACATGTCCTGACGTTTATAAAAAACTCTGTGAAACAGATATGTTTATTGATTACACATATAAAAAGTACAATTAGCATCGAAAGCGTCAATTTCCTTTTTTAACTATTTTTTAAATAAATATTTTCCATTTTGACACATACAATAGTGTTATATCTGAAATTTATTTCTCGCATATTAATGTTGATGGGCCCCCTAGCTAAATTCGCCTTGAGCCTCCAAATTGCTAAGTCCGCCACTGGGGGGGTATTACCTCGGTGTCTGTCAGACTGCTCCTTGTATTTGCGCAACGCTTCCGAAACCTGCTGGTGAGTGTCCTCCCACACCTGCTCACTCCGCTTCATCCAGTCGTCCACCGCAGGTACCTCAGAAGACACAGCTGTCCACGGAGCTAACGGAGGTTGGTACCCAAAACGCACTGAAACGGTGTAAGACCAGAAGTGTTAGTGACCAGAAGTGAGTTAGTGAGGGAGTTTTGCGCTATCTCAGCCCATATAAGGAACTGAGACCAGTCAGTGGGATGCTTATAACAGTACAAATGGAGAAACTTGCCTAATTCTTGATTAACTTGATTGCACTGACCATTACTAGTGGGATGAAACCCAGATGTCAGGCTGACATGAACACCCAAATGATCAAAAAACTATTTCCAAACTCTAGAGGTAAACTAAGGGCCACGGTCAGAGAGGATATCTTCGGGAATACCAAAATGTCTAAAAATGTGTGTGTAGATAGCCTGTGCGATCTGAAGAGCTGTGGGCAAAGCTGGGAACGGAATAAACTTAACACTACTACAGTGAGAACTGTGGTGTAACCCTCAGATTCAGTTAAATCTAGAGAAGAATAATGACCAACGAGCTTGGCGAGGGTTGAGGCGCTTAGCAGTGCGTAAGTACTCTAAATGGTCAGTGAGAACCGTGAACAGGTGTGCGGCCCCTTTCAGCCAGTGACGCCATTCCTCGAGAGCCAGTTTGACAGCAAGAAGCTCCCTATCCCCTATGCCGTAGTTACGCTCCGCGGGTGACATCTTCCGCGAAAAGAAGGCTATGGAATGGAATTTAGGCGGATACCCACTACCCTGCGAAAGAACAGCCCCCACCCCAGTATCAGATGCATCGACCTCGACCACAAATGGAAGCTCAGATTTAGGATGCGCGAGAATAGGAGCAGACACAAATGCAGCTTTAAGCTCATCAAAGGCTTGGTCAGGCTCGGGAGACCATTTGAAAACCTTAGTGGCCTTTTTAGTTAATGCAGTGAGAGGAGCAGCAATACCACTGAAATTGCGGCTGAAACGCATATAAAAATTAGCAAAGCCTAAAAAACGTTGAAGCTCCTTTATCGACTGAGGAACGGGCCAGTTAGTAACAGCGGTAACTTTGTTGTCCTCCATAAGGACACCCTGGGAACTGAATACATAGCCGAGAAATGCGACCCGTTGGAGATGGAACTCACATTTCTCGGCTTTGGCAAAGAGACTATTTTCCAGTAAACGCTGGAGAAAACAAATAAGTTTTATTAAGAGCTTGGTTTGTACAGGGGTAGTCAGAGACGAAAGTAGAGTAACACCAGCAGACAGGAACAACGTAGGATAAACCATACCATAAACAGGAGACAGTCCAGAGTTCATACACGAGGAAATACACAATAATTCCACAATCAGAGGCAAAGGCAAAAATCGGGTAGTGTAGTTGTCTAACTGAAAACCTCCGTTGGAACTGTGTGTGGGAGGAACAGAAGCGCCAACAGCACCAGACGTGACAACAAGTGAAATACGCAAGTAAGCATAAAAATAATAAAAGGCGAATAATTTATGGCAAGCATTAAAATTTTATACATAGACAGACAAAATATATTTAAACAAGTACATTTATATTTTGTTATATTTTAACTTCTTTAATCTTATGTTTTTAATCTTAAATCACAGTTTCTGCTTGAGATGTTGTGCACGCACATTTCAGGCCTGTTTTTGAGGGTACGCACCCTTTATAAATGAGGCCCCTGATCTTAACTCATAACTTGTGTAACATACCTTTTTTGGCTGACATGGGGCCTCATTTATAAAGGGTGCGTACGCAAAAAACAGACCTGAAATGTGCGTGCGCAACATCTTATGCAAGAACTGTGATTTATAAAGAAATACTTGGGGAGAAAACGAGCGTATATATAGGGAAACAGCTGTACCTAATTGTAGTAATTTACAGCTCTATAAATAGACATAAAAGAGTGATGCACTGTCTGTTGTAATGGTGTTTATGCTCGAAGATCTAGCCAACCAACAACGTGATTTCAGAGATGTTTTTTGCGGAATGAATGACTGGTTAATGAACCGATTTAGGTTGGGGGCAGATTTATAGAGACCATTGTTACTGAATCAGGTAATAAACGTCCATTTACAGGTGTTAATATCCCTTGGAAGATGTGCGCAGGTGAAACAGGGTTTTCAATCTGAAGACTTTTATTTAACCTCTGTAACAGTTCAGCTTGTGGAGCTACATTATTTGCGGTGCGTTCTTTGCATCCCACTCAGGATGAATGGGGAATCCCACATTTAAATATTCACTGAGTGATTTGCATAGACCTTGTAGGGGCGGTACATATGTGGAAGACGAGGTTGGGTCAGCTGCGCACAGTTATAAGCAGGTTGTGATCTATAAAAAGGAAACAGCGTTCAGGTGTGCCAAGGGCGTAGGAGCGGGTTTGATATTGGGGGGGGGGGGGCACATTTGCTAATATAAATCAAAGCCCACCCTATAGTGACTTAGAACAACATTTGTGGAATTACTTTAAATATGCGTGCAATGTCTAAATTATATACAAAAACTGATCAGTTATTATCTAATATTTAAAATAAAATAATAACCGATTTGGTTATTATTATTATTATTATTATAAAGCTGGCACCCAAAGAGGCGAAAGCTCGGGTCAGTGAAGCTGCTGACTGCAGGACATTTCTAAACAGGAAATGTTTACCACTATAATGTGTAGATTTTTTTTTCATTCAGTGGATTTAAAATTGAACAAAGGGTGCAGAAATTTTTGAAAATGACTGTTGGGGACCTAAAAATAATATTGGAGCTTTTACTAAAGGAACAGATATATTCCATCAGTAAATCCATTCCTCAATAAAGAATGCAAAACAGTAGTAGGGTGCAGACATTAAACAAGTAGCTAAAATTCACAGGAGAACGTAAAGGGGAGGAATGTTTGTATATTTAATAATATGTACACAGCTAAGTAATATACTTTCACTTAATGGTCTACAATATTATTAGCAAAATGTGTAAAGTGTTAAAATGATCTGTTTTTGTTAATAGTGGAATTCAAACCTGAAATCAGGTTCAACAAACTCCAAACCTAACCCTGAACTCCGAGTTGACTTACCTCACCCTGTCATACTCAGAGTTTTCAGTTCCACAGCAGCTGATCAGAGTTGGTTACTCAACTCTGATTAGGTTAAACCCAACTGAAGCGCGCTCACAGTTACCTACAAACAGACATTCTCAATGGAGCGCTGAAACAGGGATTGACCATGAAAATGAATGAAGGAAAGCACAAGGCATCATATTTGACTCATATTGAGCAGGAAATATTAATTTCTGCGTATGCAGAGTATGAAATCATATTCAGGCCTAAAAGCAATTCAGCGGCAAAGCAAAGGGAGTCAGCTTGGGCAAAAATAGCTGACAGAGTTAATGAAAAACTTACAACAATAGACTTAGTAAAAGACATAGGAAAATATTTGAATTGTTGTTTAATTTAATTGTTTAGTTGGTATTATTATTCAAACATTTTTATTTGCGTTGATTTGTACACTTTTCTTTTTTTAAATTAACCTAGGTGTAATCCAAGTGGGATTAAACGCACATGGTAGCAAGTGAAGATGAAATATAAAAACGTAGTCCACAGTGGTATGACTTGTACACAACTACCTAATGTTGTTACTTTTATCAAGCTATGTTTGATTATGGTTTTGTAGCTAATAGGAAAAAGGCCGGGGTAAGAAAAACAGGAGGGGGCCACCACCGCCGCCTTTTACCCAGGCAGAGGAGACCAGTGATTGGTGGTGTGGTGCAACTAAATGAGCCTCCTTCAGTTGTAAGTTATCTTAATGTTCCCAAATCTTATTTGATGTGTATAAATATCTGTGTTTAACAAAAAAATCTGAATTCCTGTTGCAGGATGATGATGAAACAATCTCTGCTGCCTCAGAATGGAAGGATCCTCGGAGGCACATGGAGGTGCAGTATGTTTAATATGTTGATCATAGTATTTAATTTGATTAAACATGGTAATGTGTGTGACTGTCCTATAACAGAATGTGACTGGTGATCAGAAATCTGATGAGGAACCATCCACCTCCAAAGCTCAGCTTGGAACAATAAGAATCTCAAAACACAAAGCTATTTATTTAAGCATAACATGGTATTTTTTGTCTCTTTCTTTCAAGATGTCTGTTAAAGATTTATACTAGGTTCACCTAAAAAAAAAACAATCTGAGAAGTGTGATCTACAAAAGGAACACATAAAACTGCAAATAAAATAGACAAGACTGGAAAATGGAGTTGCTGGAATATAAATTAAAGGTGGGAGTAGTTGCTGTGAGTGTACATCTATTTTTACCAAGAATAAGGACAAGAAAATTCACTGGTTGACATTTTTTTTTCTTCAGGAAATAAATAAATCATAAACATAGGCAAACCCTGATAAGATTTACTGTATAGAGCAAACCCTCGACAAATCCGTGCATCATGTACAGAGCCTGGCCATTTGGCTTCAACATTAGTAATAATGTTAGTAGCATCACATATGATCGTAATGGAGGAGAAAATACGTTTTTGTAATGTATTAAATATTAGTCCTTTGTTTTTTTTTTAAGTAGTACATTTATGATCACTACTTGTATATTAATGCTGTGGAAGGATTTTCTGTTTACATAATCCCCTTCATTTTTGGCAGGTGCTTTAATTGAAATGCGGTTTCCATCCATGCATCCAATGACTCATGGAAATCCTAAAATATGAAATATTGCAGAGCTATTTATCTTTCACTTCCCATATGTCTGGTAATTTTGTAATCTTTGTTATAAAGAAAAGGCTGCAATATTGTGGAATTCCTCTTTAATGTTCATCAAAGTCTTATTCCCAGGGAATACCACAAAACTGGACAACTGTTTTAAAGCGAGGCATACTTTGCAGACTGACTGACATACAGTTGCCTTGTCTATGTGTTCAGCGTCTCCTATATTGTACAAAAGACCCATTGGCAAAGAAACGGAGAGCAATGCAAAGACTTGAGGGCTGATCCACGATGCATGATATTTTAAATGTGTGGCTTTAAAATATTGTTTAAGTATAAAATTGACTGCAAGGAAAAACAGTAACATTCGAGGAGAAAATGAAAGCACGTCTTAACTGGGTCAAAGTACTCGTTCACGAAGGAGAGCTCTGTGAATAATTGCACTTCAATATCAACTGGATCCGTTTGCATGAGAAAAGTGGGTGTAATCTGAGTTCGGAGTAAGTTAACCTGCCAGCGAGCAGGTTAGCTTCAGAGCATAAGTTGCTCTAGTAACAGACCCAGGTTCTCTCTAAGCTCTGTTTTTGGAACGGAAAATCCTGGGTTTCCATTAACTCTGAGTTTACTTACCCGTTTTTGTCACTTAACCTGCTTTCTGGAATACCCCTCTGACATGATTGGCAAAGAAGTACAACGAAAACTACAGTTTTCTACCAAGCTGATGTTCACCTGTCTGGATATTTTTAAAAAAGATTGCTTTTTTATTCAGAATAATTACACAGAAAATGTGACATTGTTAAATTAAATCTTGTACAGTTGAATTTAACACTGTACCAGATAACATATGGTCATATGTAATAGTAGTAGTAACAACTACAAAAGTTAATATTTTACAGTTAATTCAACATCATATGGGGTCATATGAACATCACGTATATTAGATTAGATTGGATTCAACTTAATTGTCATTGTGCAGAGTCAGAGCCAATAAAGTGCAGTTAGTGTCTAACCAGAAGTGCAACTTCCAGTATTATTCACATTAAGTGCTGTAGTAACCATGACAGGTGGTACAGTGAGTAGTAAGAAATATATAATCTGTAAATAAAAGCATCTATATATCCAATGTATGTACACATACATAAGTAATATATACATTTACTGTTATTAGAGAAATGCAATATGCATGTACTGGGAGCAGCAATGCAAATGAAGGATTGAACTGTAAGAGCAGTGTGAGTACACAGTAGAATAAATACCAAAGAACAGTACTATGCACATAAGATTAATGCACTAATAGGCTTGGCAGATATGAAGAAAGTGCATTGACAGTACAGAGGGTGCAAGGATGCAGATAAGTGTCATTGCAGCATTTATCAGGATCACAGGCTTAGAAAAAATATCTGCTTGAGGCACATACCCTGGACAAAGGGTACAAATATAGGAAAGGTGCTATAAAATAAAACTTCCTTAAAAGAAATTGTCTTTAAAGAAATTCCATTAATGTGTGAATTCTGAAATTGAATTAAATTTTCTAAATTCTAAATTTTATAAAATAAATAAAAATAAGCCCTTGCATTTCCTGGAGTGCTGCCTTGCAGTGCTACAGCTGCTGTTTTTCAGTGCAGTTGGTCAAGCTACTGTTTTATTGGCTGGTACACTTTTTCATTGGTATGTAAATGGTGTGTTGTGTGCAACAAAACATTAAAAAAAGAAGAAACAACATGATGTCCACTGTAATTGACGCAGGGTCTGAAAGGGTTGAATAAGATATTTTGTATATTCTTCAACGTTATCTAACCTAGTCCTTTACATAAACAGTTACAGAACGTTTTTGCATTTTTCAAGTCTTCAAGGCTTTCATTGTCATTACATCTCAGTACAGGAACACAGTGTAACGAAATTACATTCCTCCGGAACCAACACAGTGCAACATGGAACAACAAATACAGTAGATAACAAAGTGCAAACATTTAAAGAATGTGCAACATAAAACTATAACACTACAATAAATACAAAAGACAATTTAACAGACAGGACAGTGCAGTACCAATATGGTACAATGAAATGTGAGTAGTGAGAATAAGGTTCATGTGCAAGATACTGTAACATATAGGCACATGTGCATAATCACAGCAGTTACTGAGGTAGAGAATTTATAGTTCTTGTAGATGAGCAGCAAATATTGCGTAGATGTGGGTGCTGGTTGCAAATCTGAAGATTTGGCTTTTTCTCCTGCAAATAAAACTTTTTTTCCAGAAATATATTTAGTCAGTCAAAAACTGAATTTGTCCACATATTTACTTGAAAAGCACATTGTGCTATCACTAAGAAACAACTTTTCAGAAAAGCGCATAGAAAACAACAGCAACAGTACCTCCTGGAACAGAAATGCATCACTTTCTCAAAGTAGAATTCTCCAAAATTGTTTAACAAAGACTTTTTCTGACACTTATAAACATGATGCATGGCACGATATTTCAGGGTATAATATCGTTAACGTATTTTACCCTATTCACAAAACAGTTGGCAATATTACGGCATACGATACAATATGGCACATAAAACATAATTTCTCTGAAACATCAGAGAAGAGGCCAATCACGGGCCTAGACAGACAGATGTCAAACAATCTGCCAATGTTGAAATGGTTCTGTCGCTGAGAGGTGTCCTATAGGTTGATGCGAGAGAGTTTGTGAATGCCTGTGTGTGTTGTGCACATATGAGGCTCGAGGAACCACTGAGCTTTTTGAGTCTGCTCTTATTACGTGACCCAGAAAGGTGACAATATTGTAGCTTCGCCTTGCTGGCTTTGTGACCGTTTGCTGCTAGATGCTCTAGGAGGTATATGCAGGTATATGCTTTTCCTTCAAAAGAGAAAGCAAACCAAAATTGGCTGTCTGAATGAATTGGGACACTGAAAAATGGTCCTGAACTGCAGCGTTTACTACCTGCAGGTCTTGAACAAATCTCCAATCATCCCGGCCGGGTTTCTTTACTGGGAAGAAAGGTGTTGTCATTGGTGAATCTTTGCATTGTACTATAACCCCTGATTTCAGCAATGCTTGAAATACTGGCCTAATCCCTTTCACAGCCTCTGGTTTTAGGGGATACTGGGCCTGTTTTGGTCTTTATGTAGACTTTGGTGTAATTTGCACCAGTTCACACACCACGATCAGCCTAACATCATGTTTACTAGACACCCACAGCTGAGGGGGAAGTGAAACTAATTCCAGTTCCTCCTCCTTTGTGAGTGTGGCTGCTTGCATGAGGCAGGGTTCAAGCGATACTGAAAAACAAATCCTGCAAGTGTTTGTGGAGGCACTGTATTGCACATTGGGTCTAGTGGAAAGATGCCAATCCTTTGCTTTAATAGCTTTTGCTGTCCATGGTCCCAAATACTCCCAGGGAATGGATGGACTAGCCCGTGCTAGTGAAATGTAAGGATGTGAGTCATATATGGTGAACATTTCACCCTGCTGTTCAGTCAAAAGGACCACAACTGGTTGGAAATCTTAAATATTTAATCCAGAGTGAAACATACATTGCACCATCAGTCCCATAATCCCACTCATCTGACTAAATAATGCTGCACTGTGTACCTTGGGGTTGTGTTAAAATATTTTTTTTGCTAATTGGGATCCCGTTTTGTGTTCTCTCGTTTGACTTTTGTCCTCAGAAATTTAGTCCACCAAACAAAATTCTCTCACCTGCCTTCCCTCATTAATACTGGATGTGCCGTCAACTGCCACAGATTTTAATCTGCCGCTGATCTGCCACACGTTGTATATTAACACCCCTTCCAGCGGTCCAGACCTTTAATACTCTATAATACGTCTATATATAGAGACCCACCTTGGGTGCCTGATACCGTTAACTGCCGTGCCTTTTCAGACACCGCTAACTGCCATATCACGATTAGTACCATTAACTGCCATGCTCAATCACCGATAACTGCCATACTAACTCATTTCACAGGTAGGAGTGTATTAGGCCAGGTGGAGGGGATAAACTATTATTTCTACTGAATTAATATATCACTCACCACCTCTGTTCGCTGATGAAGTTTGAACTGCGAGAGGAGGGATGATCAGTCACGCCTCACCCCCGCGGTACTAGCCCTTATTCTGTGGGACTTCCTCATCTCGGGTCCGGTCTCTGCTGGAGAGCGTCCTCGGTGTGCATCCCGCTGTCCTCCCCCCTCGTATATCCAAATTCATCCTGTTCGTGAGGCCAATTTGTGGTAGAAAAATTATGACAGAAAGAATGATCTGAGTCTCTGAGCTGATGCCAAACAAGTAACCCATTTATTGAGAAGAGATAAAAGGAAGTTCAAATCTCATCTGCCCTAGCTGGGCTCACACAAAGCTTTTTGTAAATAAGAAAAAGTCCTTATCACATTGTTGAAATACACTCTCACCCCTGCCCGAGTTTATTCTCAGTGGCAGAGGTAGGGAGGAGAGAGCAGGATGATTCTCTGTGTCTATTCTTTGTGGTTGTTATAATTTCAAGCAAAAATAAACTGCACAAGCAATTCATAACTCCAGAGTACATTTTCATAAACACACATGTATTATAATTTAATCAACTTGTTAAGATTACTGAATCACATCATAAAAATACATGACAACCACCACACTGAATTTGAAGACAACAACTGAGATTCAATTGAAATGTATACTTTTAGGTTTTAGAAGCCCCTGAAATGAGAAGGCATTTGTAGAAAAATAGTTAAAATTTCTAAAAGCGCCATTAGATGTTTTTGTTCAACCCGTTAAATCTGAAATTCTACACTTCCGCTGCATCTCATTTGTTTAATTTCAAATCCAATGCGATGGAATACAGAGCCCAAATCATGAAGATTGTCTCACTGCCCAAATATTTCTAATCTACATTTTTCAGGAAGAGTAAGTAAAGAGAAGAGAAGAAGAGAGATGGAGAGAGGAAGCAAGGAGAAGAGAAGAAGAGAAACAGAGAGAGGAAGCAAGGAAAAGAGAATAGAGACGGAGAGAGGAAGAAAGGAGAAGAGAAGCGAGACGGAGAGAGAGAAGCAAGGAGAAGAGAAGAAGAGAGACAGATAGAGGAAGCAAGGAGAAGAGAAGAAGAGAGACAGAGAGAGAAAGCAAGGAGAAGAGAAGAAGAGAGTCGGAGAGCGGAAGCAAGGAGAAGAAGAGAGACGGAGAGAGGAAGAAAGGAGAAGAGAAGAAGAGAGTCGGAGAGAGGAAGCAAGGAGAAGAAGAGAGACGGAGAGAGGAAGAAAGGAGAAGAGAAGAAGCGAGTCGGAGAGAGGAAGCAAGGAGAAGAGAAGAAGAGAGACGGAGAGAGGAAGCAAGGAGAAGAGAAGAAGAGAAACAGAGAGAAGAGAAAATGAAGGAAGAACAGCACAGGGCAAGAGAAACAGAGCAGAAAAAGCAACAAGAAGAACTAAATCAAAGACTTAAAGAATCACACAAACAAGCTCAAAAACAGCATGAGCAACAACTGAGCAGATACTTATTAGAAAAACAGGAGTCCAAGCAACACGTTCTAAAATGCAATCTGAAATAGTTTGAGACAAATGATGAATCAAGCAGTGACAGTGATCAACTTCTAGAAATCCTTTCAACAAAATGTAGCATCCCTGTCCCAAAACTTAGTCTTGCTCACATGACTGCTGATCAGATGAGGAATGTCCTGTTAGTCCTGGACAAACTCCTGTTTGATGAATGGGTCAGTGATCCTCCATCCCTCAGCACTCTGCAGCACACTCAAGTGTTCATCACAGAACTGAGTGCCTGGTCTCTGGAGAAATCTGAAGAAGTTTCCCTGGAAAACATTTCTAATCAGATACAGTCACTGGTGGAGTCCATCAGTCAGTCTGCATTTAATGTTTTTTTAGTCTCCTGTTTGCGCAAGCCCTGTACCTTACCATAATGCACTTAATTACTGACCATAGCAGCTGCGATACTGATGCAGCTATCATAGCTAAACAATGGGCTGAGGACGACCTTTCCACTGAGGATCTCTATCTTATAGAATTCCTTGGTACCCTAACATTCTCACTACAGAATGTGGTTGGAAGAGCCTCTGTGTTCATTTTAAAGATGGAAGTCCAGTGCTTCAAGTTCCTCCTCAACATACTCACACATCTAAATGGTAAGGAAAACCACACAGAGTCTACTAAAATGCTCCTCAGACCAGTGGACGCCAGCAGAGGCGGTGGCTCTACTTAAAGCACTGTCTGAAAAATATGTAGAAGATGCTACAATAGATGAAGTGCTCACATTGGTACATGTTTATGACATATCACCAGAATGGACAGATGACTCTGGACACTCTCTTATCCAAGCTTTGGAATTTGTTGGACCTGAGAGATTCCAACAGGATTTCCCAAAGGCTCTCAGACAACAAGATGCAAGCAGTCTAGATTCAGCTCTAGGAGAAATAAAATAATTCAAGAATTTTGATGATTCTGTTGTGAATATGATCGGAAATATTATCACTAGTGTCCTCCAACATTCAGAAAATGCCCCAAAAGATGAAGCATTTATAAAATATAAATATAAAATATAGATTGACTATATAAAGAAAGGTATTTTACAGAATATTTACCAAATATCATGCCACTTCTGGTATATGAGTTAGATGTGTCCTGATTAAATTTTCCTACACAGTCTGAATCAACAAGGTTTAACTAGTATTTGATAATTTAGCTGTATTTAGTTATCAGTGGCATATTATCTTTTAAGTGATTTAACTGGTGTTAAATAATAACATGACTCTTGATCTATTTTTGACAAGGTACTATCCATTGTTGTATTTTCTAGGATTATCTTGAATGTTACAAACTGTTTGTAGGCAGAACATATAATTTACATTTATTGTGATTCAATTGTAAAATTGTTGTTTTCTGAATTTATCCTCACAAACTGGTATGCTGAAGATTGTATTTTGATCCAATGTTTAATTGAGTTTTCTTTTGGGTCTGGTCGATCAGTAAAATAAGAAATCTCTCACTAGCCGAAAGCAGGGGGGGAAATGTGGGGTGTTTTATTGCTCTTTGTGTTACAAGATCATCTTCCCCGACAAGATTTGAAATCACTCCTAGACCAGTTAAAACACAGACACATTAGTAGCTCCGGCCCCAAAAAGCCAAATGAGCCAATCATAGACCTCAGGGTCCGAAGCAGGCCATAGAGATATACACACAGGTCAGTTCAGTAGAAAGTAGTCATTTGTAGACAGTTGGGAGAGTCAGAAGGAGAAGGTGGACAGAGAAGTCCAGCTTAGGAGCCAAGGGCTCAGGTTAGTTTAGGTTTAGTCCTGAGTAGAGTCTAGAGGAGAGATGGAAGGATAGCTTAGTTTAGTATTTTAAGCTCCAGTTATTGATAGTTTAGCACTCTTAGTATAACTCATTTAATCATCTTCAAGTATATGGTATTAGTTATTCTAGTTTAAAATAACTAAGCTATTTTATGATCTACTGAGTTCTTCTGTTCGCCAAGATAGTTAATTCAGTAAACCAACTAGACCAACCGACGGATCACCGAAAGGGTACGCCAGTCCAGCCAGCTCCGGGGAAGGCTTTCCCTGTGCCGAGACTAGAAGCGGGTGTCAACCAGGTGTGCCGCTGGCCCACAGTGCACCATCTTTACCCTGCGGATAGGTTCACGTTGGGTTCAAACGTTCAAAGTTTGGGTATTTCTTTCAGTAATTGGTGTTTTGGTTGGTCAAGTCTAGTTTGGTTATTGTTATTTTTCTTAGTATAGATTCATTTCTAGTTATTTGGCGAAAAGGATGATCTTTGTAGGTCCTAAAATATCTTAATTATCTACATATTTTAATGTTTTCATTTGATCGTTTTGATCTCATTACATTTAGACCCTTATTTAGAAATCCTCACTTAATAGGTCTATTAATCTTTATTTCTTTCATACCAGTATTATAACATTTGTTATTTTGTTTCTCATTTATTATTACACACTATGATTTAATATCTAATGGCTACATTTAGGACATTTTAATGAATTATTTACTCATCTGTGTGATTTAATAAAAATACTTTTATATTACTAAATCTGTAATTTCAGTGTGTTTTCTGGATAACTTGGTTATGAGAATTCCTGTCACCTGTAGAAGCCACACCCTGAGATGTCTTGTGTTATTAATTAATTTGATTAATTAATTTATTAATTATCTAATTTAATTAATTTAATAACTGGCGCCCAATTAAAAATATTTTAACATTTCAATTAGCACCAGGTATTAAACCGCTGAGTCCGCTACATTCAGATACAAAAGGCTGGTGGCCCACAGTGCAGCACATGCTGAGGTGGTGTGTGTTGGTGCTGACTGAGAAGAGCCAAACACCAGAACTAGTTGGTGTGGAAGAGGATCCATGTGTCATAGCCATGTTTGCAGCCACACAAATCTGGAAGGGAAACAAACTGGACATTGTGTTAAGCTCTGACACCGACTCACATGAGCAAACCGAGGAGTGGTCTGACTTCTACAAGCACCTTAAAATTTCTCTCAACACAAACATGAAGAAAAATACCACCTCACAGAAGGATATCTATAAGGCAGACATTGTCTATGGTAAAATAGATGACTTTGTCTTTGATTAATTTCAATATGGCTTAGAAGTGACAGAAACAGGAAACTCTTACCATAACAGAGGATTTATCATTCTTGAAAGAAGTCTCAGTGCCTCCCACCATCTGGAACTTTCAAAGCTCAAAGAAAATGATGCTCTGATATATGCTAGGGGATTCTTGCAACGTCTCATGGACAATTTTCAAAATGAGAATGTTGAACTGAAACACAGATTTATTAAGGCCCTTTTTCAGATCCCCTACACTAACCTAAACAAATGCACAGATACTGACAAGATACTCGTAAACATACTGCAAAAATGTACTGGAGAAAAACTGCCTTCTGATAAGGTTTACACTCTGACATTTCTTGAGAGCTTCCTTCGATTTTTGGCTGAAGAAACAGAAAGTAAAACAAGCAGGGGATCTCTGGTAGGCAAATTTTGTTTGGATATTTTATTTGCCTGTGCAGTTCAATTCCATTCCCAGAAAGAACAAGCTAAAGATCTCTTCCAGCTGGTGTCCAATCTTGTGACACAAAACCTTTGGTCACCAATAGAAGCATTAAATCTCCTTGTAGCATTAACTGACCATCATTTTACTAAAGACTGTGTTTCCATCAAGCAGATTTTACATCTGATGGAGACTTATCAGGTTTCTTCTGACTGGGAAGATGAGAATAGTCAGTCTATACTCAAACTCTTAAGTTCAAGAGAAACTAAAAAACTGATTCAATATCTAGAAAAAAGTTTAGGAGATGAGAAAGAGAAAAGCAGAGAGTGTCTTTTTGAAGAATTACGGCAGATGAAAAACATTGATGAACAAACTCTGGAGAAATCATACTGTATAGTTAAGATTGTTACAGAAATGATTAAATCTGGTAAAATAAAAAAACACACAGATGTACAGCAGGCTAAGAAGCTGAGTCACAGCACAGACACAGAAGACCTTCAGGAGATCCTGGCAGTCATATGCAATGCTGTACACCAGTGCAATGCTGAAGAAAAGTGGTGGCCCAGAGCCACTCAAATGATACGCTGGTGCCTCTTGGCGTTGTCTGACACTGGAAAGCTCCTGGAGATGGGAACTGGAGAAGGGAAGTCTTGCGTCATAGCAATGTTCGCAGTGCTGCGTGCACTTAGAGGAGAAAAAGTCGACGTGCTGTCCAGCTCTTCTGTATTATGTCAAAGAGATGCACAAGAATGGACCAAGTTCTACTCGTGGTTTGGAATCACAGTTGACACAAACACAGATAAAACTGAAGACAAAGACAGAAAAGAATGCTACCAGAAGGATGTGGTCTATGGAACAATCGACGCTTTTGCTGCAGATCACCTTCGCCAGATATTTGAGATGAAGGATGTGAGGCCTGATCGCAGCTATCAGTGCATCATAATTGATGAAGTGGATTCACTGCTGCTGGATCAAGGAGTGCAGCTGACCTACCTTTCCAGCCCCATGGTCTCCATGCAGCACCTGAACGTTATTCTGGCCATGATCTGGGGCCATGTCAGCAAGTATGGCTTCCTGTCAACAGGACACCAGACATTTGTACAGGGTTCCCCTGCTTCATTCTTTAATGCCACATTTGACTCAATTGACACAGAAGGAACTGAAATTAATGCCCCCATGGATATTTTACTTCTTGCTGAGGAATCAAACATTGTGTCCAAAGGGTTTACAGTGGAGATCTTCCAAAGTGAAAAAGATGAATTTCTTAGAAAACTAGGAACTGTGAGTCAGGATGTAATGGTAAATTTCTTCAAAGAAATGGAGCACTATGTTCCTTATAGTTTTATTGTTTACACTATAGATGACAAAGGATTGCTCCATCTTAGAAAGCCCAACCCATACAACAACCAGGACATTCCAGACCTCACATTTCTTGTTTTGGGAGAAGGCTTGTGCTGTGCTCTGTATGATTCTGAAGAAATTCTGATCAAGCCCATTGCAGAATTGATCTCAGAGAAGATTCAGTACACCCCCTGTAAGAATGTTAAAGACAAAGTCAGCATCCCTGGATTCCTGAGAAATCTGATAGAGAAGAAAGTTCCAGTGTGGGTTCAGAATGCCTTTTTGGCAATGCGACTGAGGGAAGGACGGGAATATGTGGTAGAAAATGACAGTATCTGTCCAGTGGACTTCAGATCCACTGGTATTATAGAACTGAATAAGAAATGGGGTGATGGTCTACAACAGTTTGTTGAGATTAAACACAAAATCAAACTGAGTACAATTTCAACAGTGACAAACTACATTTCCAACATTTGCTTTTTTGAAAAATACAAAGGTAAAATATACGGAACGACAGGGACTCTTGGGAGTGAAACAGAAATGTTGTTTTTGCGTGACCTGTATCCAAATCTCTCTGCCTGCAAAATGCCAACATTCAACCGGAGAAAATTATTTGAGGTCAAAGGTACTCTGAAGACATCAGCTGAAGAGTGGAAATCTGAAATAAAGCAAGTGCTTCAGGCTGAAATTACCAAAAATTCATACAGAGGTGGAAGAGCAGCCCTGGTGATCTGTGAAACTATCAATACAGCCAAAGACATCCATGAGGAGCTGAAAAGCATCATCCCAGGTGAAATTATTCTATACTGCCGCAGTGACAAAGAGAGTTTAAGTGAAATAAATAAGGAACTTCTTCCTGGTGATGTCATTGTTGCCACGAACCTTGCTGGACGTGGCACAGACATAAAAGTCTCCAAAGAGGTGAACAACAATGGAGGATTATTTGTGATCCTCTCCTTCCTTTCTGAGAACACAAGAGTGGAACTCCAGGCATTTGGCCGAACTGCACGCAAAGGTAAACCTGGATCTGCTCAGGTAATCATGACCACTGATCATCTGCCAGAGGCTTTCAGGACAGTTTGTTCTCTGGAGGAGGCAAGAAAAACAAGGGATAGACTTGCAGCAGAAAAGATAACTGACATGATGAATGATATCACTGAGATGAAACTGCGGGAAGATTTGTTTTCAGAGTACTGCAAAACCCTTGAAGAAATTCACAGGATCACAGATGAAGATGAAAAACTAGCTGTTGTTGCCATCTTAAATGAGTTCTGGGGGATTTGGTTACAAACTAAATCAGAAGAAATTGAGCAGTTGAAAAGAACTGAATTGCAAAAGAGCTTGACAGCTGATTTGATTCAGGCAAAAAGTAAGACTCTAAGTCAGACTTCACCATGTTCTAGCATTTACCACTACATCAAGTTTGGGAATGTTGCACTAGATAAAAAACAATGGGATGTCAGCACAAGGCTGTTTGAAAAAGCTATGAAACAAGATAAAAGTTGGGCAGCCATAGCTTTTTACAGTCATGCATACTGCACTATAAAGCAGAAGAATGGAGATTACATCACTAAGGCCCTAGATGATCTCAATAAAGCACAGAAGTCTCTGAAATACCTAGTTGAGGAAAGCATGGTCTGCCTGCAGTTGGTAAAAATGTCCTCTGTTTTCTCAGCCAACAGTAACCAAACCAGTCTTGAAAAACAATTAACAACCAAGTGCAACATGTTGGGTTGCTTTGATAAAAACATCAGTGAGGCTGTGAAGAAGCTGGAGGAAATCAAAGAAAAAGGGAGGGATGCCATAGCCAGTAAATCACCCATGTTCTCCCTGGTGTCATGTGCTGATGATGAAGATCTCCAAGTGGAGGCCGACAATCTGTACAGTCGAGGTCTGAAATATGTCTTTGCTGTGGAAGAGAAGCCTCGTTTCCCATGGGGAGCTCTGCTGGTGTTCGGGTTAGGAGTTTTACAGATTGTTGGAGGGGTGCTTCTCACTGTATATACATTTGGAACATTAGCTCAAGTCGGCATGGGACTAATCACTGAAGGAATATCAGACTGCATCTATGGAATTGAGTCCATGGTGACAGGAGAATTCAGTTGGAAATCATGGGCTATAGAAAAAGCTATTTCTATTGGTATATCTCTCATTGGATTTGGAGTTGGAAAACTGCTTGCAAAAGGCTTTAAAACTTCTAAAATTTTGCTCAAGAAATTTGGCAAAGAACTTAAGTTGATGCCAAAGTTTCTTTCTGGACAGGCTAAGGATGGCCTTAGTGTTGTTACAAAGACAAATATGAAGAACGCACTGAAGCACACAGCAAAAACAGTGGTAACTGAAACCATTACCTATGGACTAGGAAAAGCAGAAGAGGCATTACTTAATAAAATACTTGAAGGCATAAAACATGAAGTGAAAAAGGAAACTGTTGAGGTTGTGAAAAGCAACATGGAAAACGAGTCTTTGGTTGAATTAGTAGACTCCATCATACTTTCACATCTTCAGGATAAACAACAATTGTCTGATCTCCTGCAGAACAAGAACAGAGAGAGTCTTCTGGACATTTTCGGAAAGCTAAGCAAGAGTGCATTACAGCCATTCTATTCAGACCTCAGCTGGCAGAACAAGCTTAACTCATCCATCTTTAAAGTGATTGAAAGTGCTAAATCTGAGGTCAAAGGCACAACATGTGCAATTCTGACAGCTATACAAACCATACACATGTCAGCACTTGCAGCAGATGCCATATGTACAGTACGTAGCCTCTCAGACAAGTTTTTCTCAAACTTTAAAGAAGAGCTGAACAAATTAAAAAAAGAAAAACAATCAGAAAAAGTAAAGCACAATGAGCTGTCTGCTTCTGAAACTGAGATGCTAAAAAAGTTTAAGAGGGATTTAGCTGATTCCATCGGTGCTTTATTAGCTGATGCTGTGGTAGAAGTGGTTCACCAGAAGTTCTCCAGTCACATGGTTTCACTTGCCCAAAGTGAGGTAAATGGCATCATTAGCAAGTATGTAAAAAAGGGCTTAAAGAGTGAGAGAACAGAGGAAAAACTCAGAGCTGGACAAAACAACAGATATATTGCACACATGCCAGTAGATCTGAATAAAAATAAACCTGCAAGGCCATCAGATAAATACTCACTGTCTCATGCTGAGAAGATCAAGAAGTCCACAACACCTGGTACCATTCTCGATATCAGAGTTCTGTCAGAAACCACTGGCACTAAAGTTGTTATCTTAACACAAAACAGCAGAGGCAAGCTTACCAAAATGCAGGAGCTAAACCCTGGCACTAAGCCTGCCAGTCAAACTGTGACACTGATCTACAGACCAAAGAGTGCCCAGTACCCAGAAGGCCATTATGATGTGCACATCAACAATCAGACAGTTAGTGTAACCAGTGAAGACAAGAACTGCCTGTTTCACGCTTTTGCACGAGGCCTGAAACCAGAGGCTGGTGGAGAAGACATCACTGTGGATGGTCTCCGATCTGTTGTAGCTGACACTCTTCTAAAAAACACGGGCCAATGGGAGCCTTTCATCAAGCGCAAAGAGTGGACAGAATCAATCAGAGGAGGGGACTGGTACATGGCAGAGGGAGCTGCACCAAAAAACGTGGAGGAACAGACAGAAAATGTAATGCTCAAATCAGAGTGAGGAAAAATTCAACCACACAAATATTGGAAAAACTATGCACAAAAAAATTACAAAAATGCTGGCATTGGACATGCTATCAATGCAGATCACCAACCACCTGTTAAAAGTATATTGGATGCAACAATATCAAACCAAAAAGCAAATTAGCGCAAGCCATGCTGAAAGTAGACCAAAAAAATGTGAAATCTGAAAAAAACAATCTGAATGAAGTGATTCTTAGGGTAAAAAAAATCATGGCCGTGAACTTATAACTGTTTGTGTGCCAACAGAAATACATTGTGAGTTTCCCAGTATGTCACACATTTAAATATACATTTAATGAGTATTACAGCTGTATCACTATTATACGCCGGGTATATTAGAAATGTACTTAGAATTGATATGAAATATATTTACATTAGTGTTGGGTATAAAAATATATATTAATATACTGTTATTTGACACTGTATCCTATAATTTACTTATATTTATATTTTCCTAATTATAATTACAGAGCACTGAAATACATTGTAACTGTTATGTTAATGTAATACCTATTAATACCTAAATATATTTTACCATTTAACAATTTTTCAATGTAGTAATTTAATTTACTTTCTAAAATTTACATAAAACACTGTACTTTAAGTGAACTAATGTAACAGTTATTTTTAACAAACTTTGCTAAAAATCTACAAAAGAATATTTTGAAATAAGTATTATACTGAGTTACAACAAACTAAAAGTGTACTTCATAGTAATCTATTTATTTAAAATACAAAATAATATTGAACTTTTTAAGACGTATTATCAAAGTTTACTTTCAAACATTTGATGAAAGCATTATATTAATGTACTTTTCATATATTTTAGGTAAGTACAGAAATCTGTTATTTCAATCTGTATATTTACAGCATACTTAGACATTTCTCAATATGTTTTAAGTACAATTAAGTAGATGTTTTTTCACCAGGGCAGTCAAACGTTTTATAACATATTTGTCCCTTTATCTTCAGGTCCAGTCAATAACTGAAAAAGGTACAATATAGCATGTAGATTTGCAGTAAACTTAATGGCCAGGGCCTTTAGGGAAAAAAAATACAAATTTACAAAAAGTAAGAGAGTGATTTTTGGGAAACAATTAATTGGTTTACAGCTTAACAGCTAGGGAGGAGAAAATAAAAAAGCAACTTGTCTGGGCCATACAGCATTGATACTGGACTAATACAAAATAGGGATGTTCTAAAACTTTTGACCAGTAGTGCAGAAAATCTGGATTCACAAACAAAATTCTTGGCTTTTCTATTTGAATTTCCCTTGGGTAGAAGGGTGAATGAGTCATTCTAAATCAGTGAACTCTGGAACAGATTATCTGCACATTTTTCACCAAAAAAGCAAATAATTAGCATCACACTTTCATTCCTCAGGTTACCAAACCCTAAAGTAGAGCAGAGTGTCTGTAAAGCAGATTTACATCCTCTATTCTAGCCAAACTGTTCAGGGAACAGAGGGCTGAGCATCACCAGGGAAACATATGTGTTTAATGAATGCACCAGGTCTTAACTCAAAACCCTCTTAGGTATTAAACTGTTGTAGAGCTGATTTTTTTGAAGTAGGGTGCAGACATTTCCTCAGGGTTAATTAAGTAGCCAAAATTCATCAGGAGAAAGTAAAACAAATATAGTTTGTATATTTATTAATATGTACAGCTAAGCAATATACTTTCATTGAATGGTCTGCAATATTATAAGCAAATAGTGTAAAATGTAAACATTATCTGTTTCTGTTTACAGTGGAATTCTCTCCAGACATGATTGGCAAAGAAGCACAACGAAAACTACAGCTATAGATCATCCTGATGTTGACCTGTCTGGATGTTCACCTGTCTTCCTTTTTTTTAATCAGAATAATTACACAGTAAATGTGACATTGTTAAATTAAATCTTACAAAGTTGAATTTAGCACTGTACCAGACAATAACCTATGGTCATGTGTAATAGAAGTAGTAACTTCTACAAAAGTTAATATTTTAGAGTCATAGAGTACAGATACAGAGCCAATTAATTGCAGTTAGCATCTAACCAGAAGTGCAGTTTACAGTATTGTTCACATAAAGTGTCGTAGTAACCATGACAGGTGTTACAGTGATTAGTAAAACAAATATAATATGTAAATATAAGGATCTATATATCTAATCTATATACACATACCTTAAATATAGTTGTTAGAGTAATGTAATATGCATGTAGCAGCAATGCACATGAAGGTTTAAACTGTAAGAGCAGTGTGATTACACAGTAATATACAGAATAGAAAAATAACATCTGCAGTAGAACAAATACTATAGGAGCCAAAAGAAGGATTGCCTTTAATGTATATATTGTTTTGCATATATATTGTTATATATTGTTATTTCTTTATTGATTTCTTTGCCATTTTCAAGAGACACACATACCACATTGTTTAGAATGTTTCTTTTGATGTTAGTTTCAATAACTGGGTAATTGTGTCCTGTCTCTTGTGTGAAAGACAGCAAGAATGTTCTAGAATGTGTTTTTGCTCACTAGAAGGAGAAACAGAGCTGCAGTGAAAACATAGGTGGAAAATGGAGCACACGTTAAATGGATATTTTTTGTGAAAGTTCTTGGAATTTTTGCTTATTGGAAAACTTTTACTCAGTAAACATTTTCAAACAACAAGTGGTGTGGTTACTGCTACGCATCAACCTTACTCAACCAACCTGCTGCCTACAAATACCAAAGAACAGTACTATACACACTTAATACAGTCATAAACAAAAGTGCCTTAAAATAATTTTTTTATAAAATAAATCCCAGAAGTGTTGGAATTTTGACATAAAAAGTCTTAACCTTTTTGCTCTCTCGGCGGCTCTCGCCGGATCTGTCAGACAGCGACATCTATCGGTTAGGAACTGTAGTGCACGCCGGGGTTAGGCAGCAGTGAGAGTGAGCAGTGACGGTGCAACTGCGCGCGCACACGCACACACAGCGGAGAGTGTGTTAGCTAGCGAATGTATTCGAGGATAATTTGACTTTCTTAAAACTAAAGAGCTTTAGAGAGCGTTTGAGGAAGTTTAGTCCAGAATGGGCTGTGTTTTAAACTGTATTCCTCAGCTCCGGTGTGGGAGTATTTTGGCTTTAAGCCAAATGAACGAGGAGAACCATCAACGTGAATCAGCCGGTATGTTTACAAGGTTTCACAACAGTGGCAACAAAAGCTGGCAATACTACTAACCTGAGATCTTATTTAAGCACAACCATCCAGCTCAATTCATCCAGCTGAATATTGAATATAAATATTAAAATAAAAAAACACTGCTGACCATGCTTCTAGATCCCTATCTTCTACACATCTCTCCCAGTCTTCATTGTTCACCGGACCCTCTTTCTTGTGTCAGCCACCTGCACAAAAAACACAGACAAGTGATACATTTTAGCTAATTGAACCCGAGAATTACCCAGAAATTCGTCCACAAATACAAACCTGTGCTACCAACCTGGAAGAACCAACACTTACCTCTGATCGATTCCATCAGTTCTCCACCTTCACCTCACTGGTAAGAGGAATTGCTTTCCTTATCCACATAGCAAGATCCTTCAAACTCTCAAATCAAAGCAAAACATGCAAAGGCTGGCACAGATGTAGTTTACCTAGCACTCCAGATGAGATGGACGAAGCAAAGCATGTAATTCTAAAAGCCACATAAAAACAAGCTTTTTCAAAAGAATTGGTAACCCTCCGAGCCAACAAAGTAATACCCAAAAGCAGTCCCTTGCATAAACTCAGCCCCACTTTGGTGGATGATCTCATTTGCATTCAAGGCAGGCTCAGGCACTCTAGCCTTGCTGACATGGAAAAGTGCCAGTAATTATGTGCAAAGGGAATCACATCTCTGCTACTAACACGGCATTACCATGAGCAGGTGAGACATCAGGGCCGTCACTCGACGGAAGGAGCAATTCAGGCTGCAGGACTGTGTATTTTGGGAGTCAAGAGGTTAATCAATTCCGTGCTCCACAAATGCATAACTTGCTGCAGATTGCGCGGAAAGCTGTCAGAACAACGCATGGCAGAACTGCCACCTGAACGCCTTACAACCTGCCCTCCCTTTACGTATGTAGGGCTTGACGTATTTGGACCCTGGTCTGTCATAGCCAAGCGAACTAGAGGAGGACACGCAGAGAACAAGCGGTGGGCCATCATGTTCAGCTGTATGTCTTCCAGAGCTGAGCATATTGAGGTCATTGACTCTTTGGACACATCCAGCTGCATAAATGCTCTTAAGCGCTTCTTTGCACTCAGAGGGCCTGCAAAGCAGCTTCATTACGATTGTGGCACCAACTTTGTAGGAGTGTGCAAGGAGCTTGGAATGGACAAAACAGTGCAGAGATACCTTAGTGAGCAGGGATGCAGCGGGGAATTCAACCCTCCTCATTCCTCTCATATGGGAGGCTCCTGGAAGCATATGATTCAATGCCAGAAGAGCGCATTGCCAGAAGAATCCTCAATTCAATGCTCCTTTAATTAAATACTCACCTAAACCAGGATGTACTTTGCACATTAATGGCAAAAGTTACAGCCAGTATAAATGCAAGACCGCTGCTACCTGTTTCTGTGGATCCGGAAAAGCCCTTCATACTTTCACCATCAATGCTACTCACACAAAAGATTGGAGTTCCACCTCCACTTGGAGACTTCTCAAGTAAGGACTTGAATACAAAGCAGTGGAGGCAAGTTCAGGCTCTTGCAGACCAGTTCTGGGCTCCCTGGAGTCGTGAATACTTGCATTCATTACAACAAAGACAGAAGTGGACAGTGCCAAAAAGGGATCTGTAAGTCGGTGACATAGTTCTGCTCAGGGATAAGCAGACTTCCCGGAACTGCTGGCCTATGGCTACAATTATTTCCACATTCCCTGGTAAAGATGGACATGTAAGGAAGGTTGAGGTGAAGATCACTGATCAAGACAATGTAAAAACCTTTCTGAGGCCAATAACAGAAATTGTTTTGCTCCTACCCACTGGCTGATCAGGTTTTCTGCAAGTTCTTAGTAACCTCACACAGGTCAGGCGGGGAGTGTGTTGCTTAATGCATCAAGTTAATTTTCTACTTTCTTTGGATTTTAATTAAATACAATTTTTATTTAAATACAATTTTTATAAAAGCAAAGAAGGTGTATTAGGCCATTAAGTTTATGTTGTATACTGTTTTTTGGAATAAATTAGTGTTATTTTTCTAATTATTTATTGTGTGATGTCACTTCCTGTTTGGGTCAGGGTTTTTAAGGATTTGCAGACCTCTTTTTACTGGTTTTAAACTAATGGAAACATGGAAACATGTTAAAAACATTGTTGTGAATGGGAAAATACGTTTTAACCTAGCTGAGCCAGGCTGTTACTTCTGCATTCAATTCAAGGACAGCTGCTGTGACTGTTAGTATTGCGAGTTTAATCAGCTGTTTAAATCGCATGACAATATGTGAAGTTCATAGGACATTAATTCAGACTAATACAGTACTGTAGTACTGTAATTGTGGCTGTACTTGAGCATTTGTTCTACAAAAAGTTAAAATATATTTGATTCGAAACCATCAACTTACTCAGCAGGAAACATGCAAAACTCACAATCTTTAAAATATTATGCCAAAAATATGTTACTAATGTATTATTTAGGCTATATATATTGTAATCATTACCACAACATGAACCGACAACAATACTATAAAAAAAATAACAATGAAATGTTACTTAAAAAAATACACATATTTGCTACTACTATATATTTGTTAAAAAAAATAAATAACAATTTTACATTGAAATATACACTAGGGTAGCATGGTTTGACAGGGTAGCAAAACTCGACAGTACACTGGATGGAAGCCTACTTCGAATCCCAGTGGTGGTTTTATTCTTAATGTTTTTTTTTATAATGGCAATTAATGTTCTCATTTTTAAAAATATCTATTAATGTAGCCTACATATTTCTACTTATTTCCTGTGATGAATATTATTAAACAAAGACTAATTGTTAACATTTGTACATCTATTACATCCAGAGGAGTAATTAGGTAATTCAAAACACCTGCTTATTGCATGTCTCTATAATTTTCACTTTTATTTTAAGACATTTTTTTACTTAGTTTTTTCTTGTTATTAATATATAATTAAAAGACACATTCCATGCCTACTGTATGGATACATTTGTTTCACATTTTAGCTAAAGAGCACTTCAGTACACTTTCACTATACTGGATTCATGTTTGCCAAAGAAAGCTTAATGTTAAAGATAGCAATTATCTTACATTATCAAAATACATTTGAGTATTTAATTTGATTATTTTTCCTGGGCGCACATGGGTAAAAGTAAAGTGGCTCAATAAACGTGATAAACACAAACATTAAAAAAATAATTAGGTACATGTTCAAAACACTTGACATCTTAAATCCTCGTGCAGTAATATTAATGTGATTTATCAGCTTTCTGAATCCTACCATCCGTCGTCTGCACTAATCACCTGGGGCCAGTTGTTCAGAGGTAATCTGATCGGATTTTGGTTATCGGATTGGATCAAATCTGGAAAACGGGTTGTTCAAAAGGGAAAGAAGCATTCTGAAATCGGATCAGATCACGTAATCCAATCCTAGTTTGTAAATGGATCAAACCTTCAGTTTCTGTTGTTCAAAACTTTTCAGTAGGATTTGGATAACTCTGATCCAAAAAAACAGGATTACCCTGATCCCAACAAGGGGTAGGATTTCAAGGGGGATTTCAGGAAGTAAATGTGGTAAAACTTTAAAATCAAAGTTTTAAAGTAAAAAAAATACATTTGTACAATTTAGTGTATATACCCCATTTAGTGTATAGACCCCATTAAATAAACCCCCCAAAAGATTTCAATAACAAACAAAAATAATATATTCATTTTTTCATCTACGTCACTGTCATTCATCACTGTATATTAATGTCAAAGAAACATTCATCAGATATGAAGCTGTCAAAAATAATTTCGAACAATTGAAAAGAACACCAGAGTTTGTTCTGGTTCTTCAACGGGCTCAGGTGCATCATAAACATCACAGAGAGGGACATTGCGTCTGGTAGCAACAGTGGGCAGGACAATACATGCAAGTGTTATGTTGCATGCTCCCTGTGGTTCGACTCGCAAATAGTTAAGTCATGCAAAGCGTCTCTGCAGAACGCTCAATTGCTCGTATTGTTTTGCAATAAGCAGTATCTTGTTACTGCAAGAAAAGAAGTCATCAACCCCTGTTGGTTCTTCTATCTGTTTTTTACATAGCTAGTGATCCGGATTAGGTAATCCTGAAAACTGTGTTTCTGGATCAGGTTGATCCAATCAAATATTGCTTTGAAAAACTGGCTTAAAAGTAAGACAGATCACCTGATCCTGGATAGCAAAAAATGTGATTACCAAATCTGGATAATTTTGATCCGGATTACATTTTTTGAACAACTGGCCACTGGATAAACTCCTAACGACAGGTCTAGAGCTGTAGTTGGAACGACGCAGCTGAACGACGGTAGTTGCGAAGGTTTGCTGGAACTACGGTTTTGGGAAACACCTGAGTAGCTTAACTAAGGTTCGCACTATCTAAGTTACTAACGTGGTTACCTCCATAGTTCCAACTACGCTTTTGGGAAACACCTTCATCGCAAGTTGCTGATAATGTGATGGAAGCAAACAAAACAACGTGAAGCAATGCTACAAAAGCACTACTCTCCTCCTTACTCTCCTTTAATAGTGCCTAGATGTCTGGCATGTTCTGTGTCTGAAATAAAAAGATGTGGAATTAAATTTAATTTGAACTGTGCAATTTACAAGACTTCTATAGTGAAAGGTGATATGCATTAATTTTGATTAATTAATCACATCATGGAATTAACTATAGATTTTTTAATCTACTGACAGCCCTGTATTGTGTATATAAACTCACGTGTCACGTTGTTGTCATTATTTTTATTATTTTATTTATAAAATATAATTTATTATATTTTAAAATTTAAAAAGTGAATTAATCAGAACATCTGAATAAAATGTAATTTTTTATTACATTTAAAATGGTAAAACACCCACTACAGAATGAAAATGGGTAATATAAAGTATTTGTTTTATTTTAATTGCAAAATAAAAGTTTTTTAGTCCTCTATTTACACCGTCACCTCCCACAGCCACGCCACTGTTGCAACTGTCACTCACCACTGGGGGGAACACGTAGCACCGTCACAGTCAGGGACGTGTAAAATATGCCACTGCAGTAACTGGCCTGCACCACTTGGGGGCGCCATGATGCCAGTAAATAAACAATACAGTGAAATTTGCCCAAACTTGCAGAGGTGATAGTCTAGGAAAGACTCTTTTAAATGGTAGTGGAATTGTTTTGGCATTATTGGAACATCATGAGTAATTTATTTAAAGCATGAATTTAAATAAAAAAAAAAATTAAATTAAAATAAACAATACAGTAAAATTTACCCAAACTTGCAGAGGTGATAGTCTAGGAAAGACTCTTTTAAATGGTAGTGGAATTGTTTTGGCATTATTGGAACATCATGAGTAATTTATTTAAAGCATGAATTTAAATAAAAAAAAAAATTAAATTAAAATAAACAATACAGTAAAATTTACCCAAACTTGCAGAGGTGATAGCCGTGTACAGACTCTTTCAAATGGTAGTGGAATTGTTTTGGCATTATGGAAAAATCATGAGAAATTTAATTTTAAGCATGAATTAAAAATATTTAAATTAATATAAAATAAACACAGACACACACGTTCATTTCTGTTCAGGCACTGTACTGAGCTGCCTTTTCTGCATCCACCCACGAGGTTTAAAAGACGTAACGTTATTACAGATAAATAAACGCTCTATGAAATGGAATCGCATAAGCCTCTCTGGTATGCGGGCGTTATTCTGAAGTAGTATGAAACACAGCCTATAGTCATTTTAGAGAAAAACTGACCAGTAAGGCGAGGCGCAGCTGTATCTGGAACACGTCTTGTATGTGTCTGTGTGTCACTAGATGGCGCACATTCGGTGTTTGAGAGAGAGCGAATCTGTTTATTCACCACAGAGGAAGAGGAGACTGAGCGCGAGCTGCTGTTTTCACGTGGGCCCGGGTTAAGGAGAATACATGCTTTTATTTCAGTATGTAAATTAAACTGTATATATTTCTCTCTCTCTCTCTGTAAACCCTGTTTTCACCCGCTTTTCCTCTTTATATGATTCGCTTAGTGTCATGTTTCAGTCTTTATCCTGCTCCTGTGAACTCAGAGATATATCATTACTGAACTTTACCTTCAGATAAATAAACAGACATACAGATATAATTATGTAATTATTATATGTAAAATTTGATACAGATATAGATGCCCTCTTTGGTGATTTTGACGGACAATGAGAGCCGTGAAGATATTATCTAGTGTCTCTGCTGTCAGTGTGTTTCATTTATATTTTCTCCTGGTTTGGCTCCTAGTACTTGTCTAACAGCTGTGCATTTACTGAGTGCTTTCTATTAATTTTAAATGACACTTAAAATATATAGATAATAAAGAGAAGAACATTTTCATCTTAAGATGTGTTTTTTTCTGTCTATCAGTTACTAATTACAGTTTTATGCAATGCAATGTTATATGCAATGACTGTATATCATTATGTATGTAATACTTATACACTTGTCCAGCAATTAGATATGTTAACATTGTGCACTGGGTCAGAAATGTAACTAAAACATTTTAATCATGTAATAAAGAGTCCTTATCATTTATATATTATATATCTCATATCATATTTACTGATGATGCAATTTTTTAGGTCTTACATTTGTTTGGTATTTATTATTTGTTTATAATTCAGTTTAATGATTTGTAATTAGGGTTTCCGTGCTCCCTGGATAATCTGGAAAGCCTAAAAATGATCAACAATTTTTCCAGTCATGGAAACTCAGGGACAATTTGAAAAGTGTTAAAAATTGATCCTGAAAAAGGATGTTTATCATTTTGTCTATGAGCTGAGAAAATATTACATACTTAATAATCTTTTTATTGAACGCCAAGTGATTCACAGTGGAATTCGCCTTTTACAAACTTAAGTATATGAGTTTAGTATAAGAGTTGAATGGTACATTTCGTAATAATGTGTGTAAAAAAAAACAAAAAAACAATGCCGACAGGCTATCGATGCACTAATGAAATATTTTGGAGAAGTCCTGCAAAGCCCTGGACTCTTTGTAATACTTTACTGTATTATTGGATTATAACATGTATTACTTTATTATTTTGTGTTTTTCCTCTTTATTTTAGTCTGTTAATGCGGTGCTTCTCTGAAACAGAAAATGACGGAGGCGTTCAGCAGTAACAGTGAGGCGGTCTTGCAGCGCACTGTGGATGTAGCTTCCACTGAATCAGACCACCAGGCTGGAGATCTAGAGGGTCTATATCAGATCAGTGACACCTGTCATTTCATTCAGAGCAAAGGTTTTAAAAAGGTGAGTTTTCTATACATTGTTTTTACATCTCATTTTGCACTGCTGCTACTGTGGTCAATGAACAAAATATATTTCATACAGAATCAGGGGTATTGTGACCATGAGACTTAAGTAAATGGTCTTTTTAATTTTTGTTTTTATGAAACAAAGAAAGGCATAATTCCTTTCCATAATACAACCAGTTTGTAATTACTTTATGTCTTTAACAATTAAATTATCAATGATGGAAGTGACTAAATCTCTGTAACCAAACCCTTTTCTATTTTGTACCCCTACCCCTTGTTTTCGAGTGTAACTCTTCTTCTTGGAACAAAGTTATAAGGGGAAGGGGTGAAATCCTCCCCTAAGAAATGGGACAACCCTTAAAGCCCCTGATACATATACAGTTATAAACGTGAAGCGCAAAAGTTCAGCAACTTAACTGCTGCTGGATAACTAGTAAACTTTAGGGCAATGTATATCATCAGAATGAGGGTAGGTAGAACAACAATTCATTATTATTGCCACTCCCTAATTCCTCTGTGATGGGGAACTGAAATTAGCTTTTATTTTATTTATCAGTTCCACCTTAAATGCTGCAGCCTCTGCCATCTGTTGCACCATTTAAGGTGGAACAGAAAAGTTAGCAAGCTAGCCACTAAGCCTAACAACTATCACTTTTTTCTGCTTGTTATGAAAAAATGGCCATAAAACATTAAAACTACACATTAAACTATGGTAATTGTAGTGGTTATTGTAATTTTAAACAAGGAAATGCTTAAATTTGTAGGATTCTTTGGTCGCTTGTGCCGCCATCTTACCAGTGATTCTCAAAGCCCTCTGTTTTGAGTGTGCCTCTGAAAAATTTCAGTTTGAAGGGCCATGTAGTCCTAACACTTCCTCCTACCCTTTCAGCATAACATGAATTGGGACACCCTACCCCTAGGTGTGCACATGCAAAACAAAGGGTTACGGCAATTGGGTATGTTGAAAATAAATCACCATGGACAACTTTACTGTTGCTACTCTGGACCTTGAATACTGCTTACTACACTAATTAATTCGGGTGAAGCTTGTATAAGATTTTAAAAAATTAAATTACATTTTTTTTTCTTCAAAATTCTGTAGTAGTTCTTTACAGTCTCAACCCGGATGCTCCTTTCACATTAGAAGTCAGTGCTAAATCTCGTTTGTCTACAAATGCACTTTTGTAACTGTCCACAAGGGGGCACTCAGAGGAGCAAAAATAAAATTCTACCATGGTGCTGCTTTAAGCTACTTCTGTACACTTAAGGATTTCCTGCTGTGGCAACAAAAAAAATAAAGATAAAATAAGCAATTTTACTAGCAGCCATAAATATTCTTAATAGACCGTTTTCTGTTTTCTACACAGGTAGCTTTGCAGTTTCCTGATGAACTCCTGGTTGATGCAGTAGGAGTGTCTGCAGCAATCGAGAAGGAAACCAATGTAAAGACGTACATTTTAGGAGACACATCCTATGGCAGGTAAGACCTGCTCTCACATTTGTAGTTTTTCTAGCTTTTGTATTTACTGCTGGAGCATGTCATTATTAAAGTGTAAAAGAACAGTAAATAACCTTGGTTCTTGTTTATGGTTCTCTTCCACAGCTGTTGCGTAGATGAAGTAGCTGCAGAGCACGTTGGGGCTGACTGCATCGTGCACTATGGCAGATCCTGTCTTAGTCCATCCAGAAGACTGCCTCTCATGTATGTGTTTGGGAAGAGACCAATGGACGTCCAGAAGTGTGCTGAAACCTTCAGAGAACTTTACCCTGAGAGTGACAGCTGTGTGGTTGTATTATACAGTGTCATTTACGCACATGCCATAGGTGAGGTCACAACATTTTGACAACATTTCAAGTGTGGACAAATAGTTTAATATCTAAATTTAATGTAAATGTATCTGATTAGACTAATCATTTGTTATTGAACAAAAACAAAAATTAATTTCACTAATAAAATGTCCAGTCATTTGAAAAGGGCCCTCAAACATTTTGTACTGATTAGATATGTTTTTATAGCTAATTTTTGTGTGGAAAAACACAAACCCTTTCCCTATAAAATCTGCCATTTCAACTCTTACGAAGAGAGAAAAATAATAAATTAACAATAAAATAACGCGACCTGAATTAGCGTATCAGTTGGTTATGGGGAAGAAAAACACAAGGTGCATCATACAGTGCTATGTCTTTAGTACTTCTTTCCCTCTATATTCGGTGGAAATTAGATTAAACTGACATCCTGTTATGTCTGTCTGTGAGCTGAAGTTGCAGGGCAGTTGACCTATGCAACAAGACAATGATCCAAAGCACACAAACAATTTTACTTTAAAATAGGGTTGTGTACCCAGTGGGTAGTTTTAAGGGCAATAGCCAAATGATATTGGTATTTCTAAGAACACAGTCAGTGCTGCTTCCTCAATTATTTAAATATTTGTAGATCAAATTTCTAGTAATTTTTAAAAACTTTTTGGGTATTTTTATTTTTCCAAAACGTATCCAGGCCTGGAAATTGCTATTTTCAAATTCCATGACTTTTCCAGGTTTTTCATGACCATACAAACTGCTTTTATGCAGCTTGCCTTCAGCTGCCGGAGCCCTGAGAGAGCACAGTTGGCCTTGCTCTTTCTGTGTGGGTAGATGACGCTCTTCCCCTCAGCACTCCGTGATGTCAATCAGCACAAGACACTTGTGAGCTGATGTATTAGAACCGAGTCGCTGTGCTTTCCTCCAAGCGTGCTGGATACTTGGCAATGCTACATCAGAAGCAGTTTGTAAAAAGGCGGTGGCTGACTTCACGTGTCGGAGGAGGCATGTGCTATTCTTTACCCTAAATTGAGAGAAAATGGGAAAAACTTCTTAGAAGTACCAACATCATTTTGCCAGTACCCTTAAAAGTACCTACTTGGTACCCAACCCTATTTTGAGTTCAATTTGTTTGTGTGCTTTGGATCATTGTCTTGTTGCATGAGGCAACTGCACTGCAATTTCAGCTCACAGACAGACATAAACGGATATCAGTGTATTTGAATCTCAATTTTAACCTGATTTCAACAGAATATTAATAAAAATAAATACTGAAACTTTTTTTGCACTCTGTATGACAAAAAAAATACTTGTTTCACTTTTCATGTGTATATTGTATCATAATATTTTGTAATACTTAATTACTTCTGGTCCCCTACTTCAGTAACTATGAAGAAAAAGGTTTAAATCTCAAACACAGTTCACCCTTTACACTCTTGGAGGGTCTATGTTAACTAGTCACTGGATGCATGGACAGGACAGCCTTTTCTTTTGAATAGCACAAAGCTCTTCAGTGTTTTCCCCATAATTAATTTAGTAGTGATGCGCCCACAATTGCTTCTGCTTGGTAAAAATAAACAAAATGTGTATAAATCTTTTGCCCTGATTCAGTTACTCATGGAAAAAAAGGATTTACACCTTTTTAATTTGTTTTGTTACTTTACTACAATAAAGTAAAGTCAGGGAAATATAGCATCATATTCACCAACTTAAAAGTTTTTCCATGTATGAGAAACCACCGCCAGAGGGCAGCAAGTCATAGAAGCACAAATTCGTTTAGATCTCAATAAAGAAGATGTGTGTTGTGTGTAATTATATATATATATATATATATATATTGTACTTCGTTTTCTTTTTTTATTTGTTTTGATATATGTTTAGTGATTACTAAAAGTTTACCGGCTCATCAAACTTATCAGTGCTTATAGAACCTAAGTACTACTTGATGTGTATTGGCTTTAACCCAAAAGAGCTCACAATGACATGTTGATGTACATACACTTTGTCCTTCACTGTTAACTTGTGAGGTCCTAGGTACTGAACATCTCAGTGCATCACAGAACAGTGTATGAACATGTGATTATGTGACCATTATGTGTTTACAAAATATTGCCGTACTTGGTTAGTGCTTGAGAAAAAAACAGCTTATTTTAAAAGTTTATTTTTGCTTCAAAATGTCTGTTTCAAGACCTTTAATTTAAACTCTCTAATGAAAGGTTATATATTGACATCTGACCCCATTTCTTGAACCCAGTGATAATTCGCATGTTTTAAAGTTACTCGTTGTAACGTGTCATTATATGATTTTACCCTTTAAAATATTTGCAGTCATGTGAATGTGTTTCCATAATTCGAAAAAAAATAAATGAGCTTCTCAATTAATTTAACTCTCTATGGCATGATGTTGCCTTCAGGCAACAAACCACTTTTTAATTATTACATTGTCCTTTTTAATGTGTATTGTTAGTCTACATAGATGTGGCTGTTTTGTTTTCATTAACTCACTTTTCTTTATTGTTGCCTCGGGGTAACATTATGGAATTAAATGATCTATATCAATGGGGACACCCAAGCTCTCAACAAACAGACTAAATATATATTTTTCTCAACAAATATAAAAATCATGCCATAGAGGGTTAACCGATTCAGTTATTTAGTATAAATATTCAAAACTGGGTCTGGGCTCATATGGAAATATTACTTCAACATTTTGCACCTGTAAGGTCTCCAGCATTAAATTTGGAATTAAAATAAATTAAAATAAATATAATAAAAATCTTATAACTGTTATTCTGCATTGTTTCCTTAAAATGTCTTCAAATATCCTGATTTCACACTGTGGCCATATCTCAAACCCTCTAATTAACTGTATGTTAACTGTGACCGTTCATTTGTCAGAATTTTAAAATCTAATATCTTCTTTCTCTTCTCAGATGACTGCAGAAAGCTCATTGGTGCCTCTTATCCCAACACTGTGTTCTCTGTTCTTAGACCAGAATGTTCGGATGGTCAAGAACAGGTTTACGGACTTCTCTCAGACGGTGATCACTCAGACTGTCTGGGCGACAGGGTTGTCAAAAAATTGGGCAGATATTTTAGGTTGAAAGAAGGGAAGAGCGTGGAGGATTACAGTATGTTCTATATTGGCCATGAGGGTCTTACTCTTACAAACTTTATGATGACCTGGAACCGCTGTGCCTTCAGTTCATTCGACCCCGAGACGTCCACAGGCCGAACCGAATCCATTAATATTAACAAAGCGCTCATGAAACGCTACTACGCCATTGAGAGGGCAAAAGATGCCGGTGTGGTGGGCATCTTGGTGGGCACGCTAGGAGTGGCTAACTACCTGACCATCATTGATCAGCTGAAGGAAAGCATTCGGAAGGCTGGAAAGAAAAGCTACATGTTTGCGATGGGCAAGATCAACGTAGCGAAGCTGGCTAACTTCTTGGAAATTGATGTATATGTGTTGGTGGCTTGTCCAGAGAATTCTCTGCTGGATTCCAGTGAGTTCTACAGGCCTGTGGTGACGCCCTTTGAGATGGAAGTGGCCTGCAACAAGCATCGTGAGTGGAGTGGAGAGTATGTGACAGACTTCCGTGACCTGCTTCCTGGTACGTACTTCCCTGTAGACTGTAGATTCTTCCTTTTGCTTTACCTTGCTTTAGCTTTTTGTCTGGAGTGTTCAGTTGTCTTGATGTTAAACGTTTACCAGACAGAACGTTCCACATTTCCAGAAAGGCTGCTTAGTTATTTGGTGTAGTTTGGTAAATGACCATTAAGAAATCTGAACTACCCAGCAAATAACACTCTACTTTTAGCCTGACAAGTTTGTTTCATGTTTGCTCACTCTGTATTTGAATATTACATCTGTTGTAATATTACATCTGTTCTAATATTACTTAAAATAGTGCAGCTGATCATAATCCTTAAAAAAACACACACAATGTACATAGACTACTACCATCTACCATCCCAGGGGTATCAAATAATTAATAAAATTATTATTTTTATTTAGCTTTTTACTGTACTCTACATTTTAAAAATAGTCTTTTTCACCTCAGCTTGTTTTCATTTAGGTTTGTGGTCACTTACAAAATTGTCCAGATAAATCTCTCCATCTGGACAGAGTGAATTTGATTGTGGTTGAATGAGAAGTATAAATAAACTTTATTCAGACACCATATTGATTCATACCAGTGAATATAAAGAATGCATTACAAATTATATAAACTAAAAATTTTACAACGATGAACCACTCAAGCACATTTTCAGTTTCCTCTGATTGGTCAAAGCTGTCTGGTTCAGGAGCAAGAAAGTAAATATAGAATGAAGATTCTGTTTTCCAGCATGTATTTCAAACACAGTGTTTTTAATGGGACGTGCAGCACAGAGTCACACAGCTGCAAGCAGTGAACTCTGCATGGAGGAGCAGCAGTGTTTGTTTATAGCAGTATATTATCTAGCTAATATATCAGATAAAACTGCACTTTATCAGCTGTGTAGTTCAGATAAAAATAAGTATTTTTGATAGCCAGGTCGCATTGAGACCTGATGATGTTCACACCACAAGCGAACTGGAATTCAAAATTAATCGCGTGCGTTAACGGTTTAATGTTGAGAGCCCTTGTTTATACACAATCCATCACACCTGCACACATCACGTTACACTCCAGCAAGAACATAGCAGACATATGTGGTCTCAACTAAGCTTCTTTAATATATTTGCGTTGTACTAAACTGCATTCATTTTTAATGGGCATATATGCATCTGAAACAGGGAGTCTAGCGTATCCCAATTTTTTCAACATTAACATTTTAATATAACAATTAAGTCATTAAGTTTTTTTTTTTATGTGTTTTCGGGAGGGGGGGGGGGGTATTGCACTATAGGCCCCTGTGGCGTTGCCTAAGCTTTTGTCCTTAGTGGCATTTTTTTTTTATTTCTCCTTTGTACAATCCTAGAAACAATATTTCCCCTTTTTTAAACCAACTGCATCTGTGTTTAGTACACTTGCATGAGATTTCAGAATAACCGTGTGAAATCTCCATGATTTAGCTTTAGTTTTATTTTAGGTTGTTTGGTAAATATTGCAGTACTGAATAAAAGACACTTATGTCAAATATAATTCATATTGGCAGGCTTTTGTTTGTATTATTATAATGTTGCTCATGTTTTTATCTTGCAAGTGAAGGCATCGTTGCTAGGTTACATATGTATGAGTAATATTTGAGGTGCTTTGGTACCAGTGCCAGTATTGTGCAATATTTGCACTCCTAAAACTGTATCTCTCAGCCTATAATGTTGTGGTATAATAAACTATAGCTCAAAAAAACTACAATGCTAAAGCAGACAGCATAGAAAGTCCATACACAGATAACATATGACATAAACATAGAGACCTGCAGCTACAGACGTTACAGCTTGGGCCTTGTTTACACATACCTGGATTTTTATTTATTTATTTTTTTTTTTATGGGGCTAAGCACTTTGCTATGACTAAAAGACAATATCAAGGACAGACACTCTCTGTTTCATCATACAAAGGCCTATGTGCCTGTGCATGCAGTACAGTGCAGTAGCCTTCCGCACCAGCACCTTCTGCTACTGGACTGATTGCAAACATACAGGCTGAGTGGAAAGTACATGGAGACACACCTTTCTTTTTTTCATTAAGAACAAAGTACCAATACTGCAAATGAAATGTTCAGTGCAGTAATTACATACGAGTTGTTTCTAAAATGTGAAAATGTGTATATATATATATTTGTTTTCAGTATTTGATTTGTTCACTTATCCTTATTTAGAAAGTGAACAAACTGTCATTTCACCAAGAATTCATTCATAGGCATAAGCCTGTGTCTTTGTGTGTGCATGTTCATGTGCACGTGTGCTTAGTGGCTCAGGAAGCAGCTTAATTTGAATTACTTGTAACAGGAGGCAGCAGTCATGTGGACTTCCCAGAGCCAGATGAATCCGCTAATGAAGAGGACTCGACAGATGTGTCGCTGATCACTGGAGCCCTTCGTTCTTCCTGTTTACGTTCATCCTCTGAGCCTGCGAACGCTTCATCAGCGTCATCACTGGTCATCAGGAATCAGACTCTGACTGTGGCCAACGCAAACCCTGCAGGTAAAACACTACGAAATCTGCTTAGATACGTATACTTAGTGATTAACTTATTATTTTTTGAAGATCAGCCTTGTAGTACTGAGTTTACATGCATTTCCTAATCTGATTACAAAAGGATTTCCACAGTTATCTAATTAGTATTCAAGTAGTCACATAAACAGCATACTCTGATTCTGATCAGTGAGGTCTAAAATCTGATTAAGAAAACTGATATAGAAAGAGAGCTAGTATTTCTCTGTCCACTCTTAACAAGGGTATTCTCCGATTTTTCGGTCTGTGATTTTGTAAAAAACAGACCTTGGTACCAGAAATAAGCAACAATATAAGATGGCAATATAAACACTTGATGTTTGCTGAAGGATATATATCATGTATATCATCCTCTTTGGCTGATGACTATATTGTGGCTTGGGCTGGGCATTACAAAATCAGGGCAGGGCAATATGACTTTTATCTAATTGCAATAAATTTGTTCATGTGATGAGTTATGCACTTCTCTAATCATATTGTGGATATCATAGTTTCTAAAAAACACTGACCGACTGTACAAAACGTTACAGAAAGTGTAACTAGTGTTTTTAAATAGCTATAGCATTTTAATTGTTTTTGTTAAGAATCGCACAAAAATCTGCTACTAATGTCTCTCAAATTTGCGATATAAGCATGCGTACAGCCCCACACTTACGCTTATAGTCAGTTTCCTCTGCTGAGAAGCTCTGCGCTGTTAAAATACCAATCCGCCAAAGTCAGAGCACACATGGTTCTTACAGTTAATGGCAAGTGACACGCTGATTGGTTTACGTCATGTTAGGCCCAAAACACACCCATGGTAAAATAAGAGATTAATACGTTTTGATCGGCGCAAGGCGTATTTTTTGCATCCTCGCAAGACCAAACACACACTGATGTGCCCTAAATCAAGCTGTGCAGTTAACGGCTCACCTATAGATCACTAAAATAGGGCCCATTCTATTTTACCATATTACTCAGCTTTAGCATGATTTTTTTTTTTCATGATGTTTATATCACATCATATTCTGTGAAAGTGTTGGCTGGTTGCAAAGCAAAAATCTGATTATTGACTTATTCATGTAAACTAAAACTTGAAGTTGCATATTATCTGATTACAGAAGTTCATCTGATGGTTTGCAATAATCAAATTATGAATTGCATGTGAACGCTCCTTAAACACTCATTAATTTGTATGTAAACAAAAATATACATAAAAACAAAATGGACAATATCAAGGTTTCAATATGTTATTAACACATCCAGTTCACATCCATGTATTACGTAGATAATATTATTATTGTGACAGGCTTAAGAGCTGTTATCCACCATCTTAACTAAACTAAAGTGTATTATGGACTACTTAGTAACGCATTACTCTAATCTGACTATTTTTTTCTGGTAACGAGTAATCTTACATCTTACTATTTCCAATCTAGTAATTAGATTAAAGTTACTTGTCCAAGTCACTGTGCACTGTGTTACTTTTTGTTTTGTTATTTCTCTTAGTAAAAAGATATTGTAGGGTCCGGCTGGTTAAAAGGATAAATGGGAAAGACGTTTACAGTAGTCGCTTTATTGCTAGAACTTACAATGGTTGCTGTCGGCTGCAACTATGCCATAATAACAGGCTAGCGAGCTAACAAGCTAAAACTAGCATTCGGGCTGAACACACACACTCACACAGCGAGTTTCCCTCTCTCACACAACCACAGCGAGCCCACCTCTCTCTCCACTTCACACACACACACAAACACACAAGCGCAGCTGCTAAATTTAACTAATAAAGTAGCTTTTAATCTAATTCAGTTACTTTTAAAATCAAGTAATCCATAAAGTAATTAAGTTACTTTTTAAGAGGTTACATTTTCAAAGTATTTATGCCATCACTGATTATGGCCAGTGTTGATGTAGCCACATACTGTACTGCTGGTTTAATAGATTTGTGCTTTCTGCTTTCTCTGCAGTTTCCTTTCTTGCAGGACGTAGTTGGCAGGGCTTGGAGCCCAAACTAGGAGAAACCCCGGTGGTGAAAGCTGTAGAGGGAAGACGAGGCATTGCTATTGCTTATGAAGAGGAGGGCACAGACAAAAGAAACTGATTCACCTGATCATACTGTACTTTCAACAGTACTCAGCAGACCAGGAGGAAATGAGAACGAGAAGTAACCTAGACTGCAGCTCCATATGATGTCATACTATGTAATGGTCATGTAACGAGGTTACAGTACAGTAGGGCTGGTTTTAAAATTGTAATGTATGTCCTGTTTTGGGCAGTAAGACTGTTGGAACAGCTGAGTGTGTCCTGCTGTTGAAAGATAGACAAACCTGGTGGTATTAGCTTCGAATGTGTCTTTAAATAAAAGCTACAGAAGACATGGAGGTACAGCACAACTGAGCATGTGGCGAGCAGGTTGGTAAGCATGAAAAGAAGACTGACACAAAATCACCAGTCCATTTAAACCTGAGCAAAATCAAGTACTACAATCATCAGAAAGCCAAGTATCCAAAGCATAAAGGGTGCCAGAATGTAATTGACATTTTACAACTATTTAAATAAATAACAGAAATGAAAGATGAACAGCTGATGTCTTCTTTTTCAGAGAACCATAGGAACCGTTTTGTGTCCCACAGTTTCACTTCTTCTTTTCTCTTCTGTCATGGAAAAAACACACTTTCGTCTTTCTTCCTGATGACTGTGTTTGTCATCAGTCAATCATCACCAATGTGGTCATATAATGTTTCTCTCTCAAATATTGGTGTTTCCCACATCCATTTTATTCTAGTATAAATCATGATTTTTCTCTGCATATCATTTGTTAGATTGTGTGAAGCAAAGGAAGCATTAAGAGAAAGTCAGCAGGTTGAAGATCAAGCCGGAAAAAAGATTATGCTTGGTTATATTTAAGAAGAATTCCACTAATTTCTGTCAGTGATTCCATAAGGTTAATTATATTGAGAATTATGTACAGTGATTATGTGAACCATGTCTTATTTCTTGTATATATCTAAAATACTCTGGAAAAATTTAAGAGACAACTTAAGTTTCTGAATCAGTTTCTCTGATTTGCTATTTATAGATATATGTTTGAGTAAAATGAACATTGTTGTTTTATTCTATAAACTACGGACAACATTTCTCCCAAATTCCAAATAAAAATATGCTCATTTAGAGCATTTATTTGCAGAAAATGAGAAATAATACGTTTTAAGAGTTCAGAAATCAATATTTGGTGGAATTCAGTTTGGTTTGATTATATTTCAGAGATTTTCAATTTGGTAAAATCAAAGAAACTCAATTTTTAAGTGGTCTCTTATTTTTTTTCCTAGAGCTGTATATGCTCATTTTAAATACCTAGATGTGTATGTATTTTATGTGGGACAATAAGGATAATACCATGAAACATACCATGATTCTCAGTGCTGTTGTGTCATCTTTTAAAATCATTATAAAATAGCTGCAAAATAACATGCCTTTTTTCTGTACACTTAAAATGTACACCCAGTTCACTAGTGAAAGCCTTTCCAGGCTAAAAAGTTAATATCAATATTATGTGTCCTGTCTGTCTGTAGAATAGTTTGTGGAAGTCCATTTTTCAAGATTTATTTTACATTAATTTAAATAAATTCAGCAAAGCAAAGGATATCTTTGAAACATAACAGGATACCATGGGCAATTCAACATGTCTGCAACTCTTGGTCAACCACCATTTCATAAAATACCAGTTTTTGCTAAATCAATTGTGCTGTGTCCAAGCCATCATTGTCTACCCTTTCATGCATGACCATGGATAAACTGTGATTAAGTTGTCTAAGGTTTGAGGGATAGAAGGCACAGTATTCTGATAATGACCCAACTCTTTCAGGCAGTTATAGGAGGTGAGACTAAAAAAAAACTACAAGCCTGTTTATAGAGAGCCTACCCACTTTCTATCTCCCCCATTATATAAAAAATAGACTGTAAACTGCTAGAGGGTGCCTGTGAGTTCAAAATTAATGGGGTATAGAAACTATAAATACAGATACTAAAACCTTCAATTAAAATGTGTAAATATCCACTTGACTAGGACATTCCTTGAATTTTTGAAAGTGGAATGACTTAAAAGTAGAATAAAAAAACATTTTGAAACTGAAACATAATAAAGAGTACAAACTGTTGTGGAATAGCCCACCTCTGCTTTTAGCTGATGCTACCAACACACTGTGCTACAGCTATCCAATTTAACAGCTCCAATTCTGATCTGTTTGTCATGAAACGTGCAGTTGGTCAGTGTTTTATGTACTTTTAATGTCTGTTAACTAGGAAATATTTAATTGAAGTCTATTACCTTTTGCAACTATTTGATTTTAGGTGAGATTTCCATGTTCTACCAAGCAGAGAACATTAATATGAAATTGTTAGTTTAGAAACCCTCCTTAACTTTTTTGATTGAACAAAAAAATGTAATAAAAAAAATGAATTAGGATCCCCATTCATGTTGATGTAAGAAGTCACTTCAGCAGGTCTCTTAACTTAAAATAATTTATTTGCAGCATAACGACAATATAAAAGCATACAGATTTTAATTTATTTTGTCATTTGTAAAAGTATTTCATGAATTGAGTAAAATTTAAAAGTATCACATGTTAATGTTAACTAATGTGATAAGCAGAACCAGTTATTTAAATTATTTTTGTATTTCTTGGTTGTTTTTTCTTTCTTTTTTTTTTTTCGATTGGTTTCAGCAATACCTCAGCCTACTTGATCTGTAACAAAAGTTGAGGGAAAAATACCAATCTTCCCATTGCACTCCCCTTCCAGCCACTCTTCATTGACTGAAATGGAAAGAAAAAACATTATTAAAATATACTTTATGAGAATACTCTGTTTATGAATTTCTGATACACTGGACTGTCAACCCTCAGCTCAGCTGTGTTCTTACCATTAGAGAGGATGGTGATGACATCACCTTGGCTGAACTCCAGATCTTCTGGTGTGGAAGCTTCATAAGAGTACAGAGCCACCATTTTCTTCTGAGTTACACTTTTATCCTGGAAAAATAAATAGGAAAAAGAGTTTTTTTTTTACACAAAATAGATGTGCAGTAGTTTATATCTTGTCTGTAACTATTCATTTATATAATTTGTGTATTTGTTAATAATACATCACAGTGCTATAGCACCAGTCAAAAAGGAATGACAATGCTGACAATACTGACGAAGTGTGCTACTGTTTAAAATGTTTGGAATTTTAACAATTATTTTTTTATGGCAGATAATTTATGTAGACAAACTTTTTTTTTTAGGTGAAACCAAATAAACTGTAGGAAGCTGTACAGAGTTAAGAAATGTAAGATGTGTCCAGAATGATGAATGGCACTGTAGATCATTCTGAAATGGAGAACATCAAAGTAAAATAGGATTTGTTTTGTGGTTAATTTTAATTTTATTACATTTTCTTAAACATTTTTTTTTTTTTTTTTTAGAAATTTCAATTACCCAATCCTCTCATTAGGATTCCACCTATCACTAGTAACACCCCCAACACTACGAGAATAAGGGCTAGTACATGACTCTTTTGATACACCAATTTCCTTTTTTTATAATATTATTTATTTTTTTCCCCTTTTCTCCACAATTTACACAGCCAATTACCCAACCAGGAGGGTGAAGACGAGCACATGCCTCATCCGATACATATGAAGTCAGCCCACACCTCTTTTCATTGCCGAGAAGCCAGCGAGCTCAGAGGAAAGCGCAGTGGTTTCTGGTTCTGATACATCAGCTCACAGATGCCTTGTGCTTTTTGACATCACCCTTTGGAGTGATGTGGTCAGGGAGTGCCATCTACCCACCCAGAGAGAGCAAGGCCAATTCGGTAGCCGATGGCAAGCTACATGAACAGGATTCAAACCAGCGTAGCTTAGCCCACTGGACCACTCAGAGCCATGATACACCTCTTTTCAACCTGTTGCTGGTGCACTGGTAAGCACAGCGCACTTTGAAGAAAGCACAGCGACCCAGCTCTGATACATCAGCTATCAGATGCCTGTACTGACCAGCATCATGCTAGAAGTGATGTGGTGAGAGAGCACCATCTACCCAGCCAGACATAATGGACAATTGTGCTCTCTCAGACTCAAACTGAACTGTTTGGAGCCCAATAACGCAAAGTAAGTTTGTATTGGTAAATATATGTCCCTTTCCTGTTAAATATTTAAATGATCAGGTTCTTTTCTTTCTTGTAGTGGATATGTATTTCCTAAGTGTTAGATTCTGGTAATAAATTAGGATTACCTCCGTAGCTGAGCACCACAGCGTCAGGCGATTTTTCTTTATGCAGCTCCACAGCAACTCCATCTCTGACTCGTCAACAGTCTCTCTCTTTTCAGAGCCAGGCTTCACATAGCTAACAGAGATATTAAAAAATTATTATTCAGTGACTACACTACCAATAGAAATATTCTTATAACTGGCACTTTCACAAGTGGACAGACTGTGTCACTAGGAGGCAGTAGTATTAGTAGTAGTGGATGTTTTCACCTCAGAGTAAGTGCAGAAGCAGGTCGTTTGACTTTAGTGCTGATCTTCTGGAGCATGGTTTGATATGGCTGGCCCGGTTTAATGCAGATTGCTATCGTAAACACAAAATGCACTTTCACAATGCACCCAAAGGAAGCTTCAGTTCCGTTCATCTACAAGAAAAAGAAAGATTATATATGAACTGGACAGGATTGTGCAAGTAATCTTTCTTAACATTCACGCCTTTCATGGATTTAATGGAACACAAGTGTTGGACACAACTACAACTGTTTCTGTTCTGTTTACATTGCAAGAATCTAAATTAGCAAGTGAATGTATCTAATTACAAGGCAATAAATCATATTTATATGTTTATTAAGCATTGTATGTGTAAGATATTTTTTGCTTATTTTAGAAATAATTATCTAGATAATAATCAGTTTTAGAATTTTAACCTTATTTTAAGTACTTTTTAAATGTTTAACTCACCAGTCAAGTTATTCTGGTTCTTGATTTCAAATTCAAGTACACAAATCAGTGATTTTTGCATGAATTAGGTCTTATTTTACACCTTTACAGATTTTGCATTCGCTTATTTAAAAAAAAAAATCTTACTATAAAACATTTGCTTAACTTATTGGCAGATTTGTTTGCTCAACTTAAGCATATATCTGAATCAGAATTTAATATAATGTGTCTAGTTTTTGCAAATGTTTTTTTATGCAAAACTGTTCATTTGTGTTTGTTGGAAATAGCAGGAATTACAAGCTTACCATAAAGTCTGTGAACCTAACATTGGTGTTTTGTGCTTTTTGCCGTATTTTTTTTGCTCAAGTACGCAGCTAACATTTTTTGTTTAGTAGAACGTTTTCTGAAAATTACAGTTAACGTCTTTAGAATGTTGTTTTCTGGATGTTCTTAGAACATTTTTATTTTAAACATGTTGACATCACTGCAACGTTACTTGTGACAGTGTTTTTAGTATTTTTGGTTATGTGAGAATCGTTCTAATAAAGGCTGTGAAGCATACCATTATTATATTGCATGTTTTTAGAAAGTTCCTGGAACATTATTTCTGTAATGTTACAGGTTAACCTTCCTGGAACTCTGCTAAACATTCTTTAACGTTCGCTGTTAGCTGAATAGTATTAATCTGCCTCTGAGGGATATTAAAATGTTTAAAACATTATTAAATGCAATTTCCTTATACATACAGATACCCTGAGCAGCATGCAAATAACTGGGAGAGCTAGTTAGTCAAAAGTGCAGCCTCCACACTGTGGGGTTAGTTTTAACAGTGGTTTAACTAAGTCTCTCCAAAAGTTGAATAACAGAAGTTTTTGCTTCTTCTTTGCTTACAGGTTTACTTGGTGCTTCTCTTCTTGGTGGGGCAGGTATGTTTTCATTGCTCTGGACTGGTGTAACCTACAGATTAAAGAAATTGTTGAAAATGTTTGAGAAATTAGGGGGAAACTGTTGTTTGTTTTGGGATTATAATACAAAAAAACTCTCAAAAAGGACACTTACCGGCATGACCCTGGATGCCACTGTAATATCCAAGGGTTCCAAGAAATTATATGGAACTAGTCCTCTCTGAAAACAATGACAGCAACCAGAGAACAAGATTATCTGTCTCCATTCACACGCGTGTGAACACATGTTTTCAAGTGGATCAGTGGATGGCTTGAGAAGACCCACAGCTGTATAAGTATGATTTAAGCAAGGCCTGGTAGTTGGCAATGAATTGGACATTCCATTTCTAAAGTTAATTTTAAAACTTTTACTCTCTTCTGTCCACAGTGTCACATGTGTACCAGGAACACATTATTCAAAGCATTACCACCCGTAGTGAACAGTAAATCTTCTCAATTTTCTTCTTTGATTTTTTTTGTTAATAAAAAAGTCTGGTCTCAGCTATAAGGACTCAATATGTCCTGGTGTTGGTCTTAATTTGGACTTGGCACGAGCAGTCTTGACTACAACACTACCTAAGAGAGATCCTGTCTATTTTTCACACTCTTTGACTGGCTTAATGCTTCATTTAAAAGCACAAATTGCAAAATGACAAATGCATGGGTGAAATTACACAGAGCATATAAATTTTGGTGCAGTGGAAAATAGGCAAAAAGGACTGAACAATTCAGGAGACTTACTTGAGAGGATTGATGCTGTAACTAAGACTACATTTACATTACAAGCCACATTGCTCAAATCCGGATTCCTTGCTCAGATCAGATTTGGCTTTTTTGACGGCTGACATACACAAATGTAAGTGAGCTGTATCTGTGTGTAATGTCAACGAATCTGTCCCTGAAACGCCTCATATTGGCACATTGATTTGTGTATAAACGTCGCCTTCTTCACCTACAACAAAAAACGTCATAATTGAGAGACGACTCGTAGCTTTATAAAGGTGAAATGGATGCGTTAGCAGCTCATATGTAAAAGCAAAAGGACGCATGAATTACGATTTGACCGTTCACATTCATGTTGCATGTCCATGGATCAGATACGTATCAGATTTAGGACTACATATGGAAGTGGCTCAGATCTGGTTTGAAAAAATCTGATTTCACAAGTTCACACAGTCTTTAAAAATTTTTTTTTGAGCCACATTGAGACAAAAAATCGGGTTTGAGTCACTTCAGCCTGGTAATGTAAATGTAGCCTAAGACAAGTAAGAATAAAAGCTGGTCTTAAAGGGGCACTAACCCCCTGATTTTTGCTGACTCCTCCCTTAGCTTAAATATGAAAAAGGCAAAAAAAAAAAATGTAGAGGTAGTTTTGAGGGTCAATGGGTGATGTATGGGTTTAGAGGCAGGGCAGGACGATCAGTAAATTGGCTGAGCTGCAGCAGCAGAAGTATGCCTCTGATAGAGCTATTGCACTTTTGCACTGCTCTATAGTACAGTTGATTCTGAGAGAGTGCTGCAGAAGTGGAAATTACAACAATTAAATTTTTTTAAGCAAGACTTTACTTCATTTCAGCTATTATTGGAAGAAATATGATTTAGGGTTTAGAGGCTCTTTAAAAAGATGGTGGAAATCGTATTGATATCTGCAATTTACAGATATCAGCACCTTGCAGTGCCCTCAAAACTATCAAAACAAATCTGCTTTCAAAAGGTCACTGATAAAAGTCGTATAAGTCAGGAATCACATAGTAAATTACGTATTCTGGGCACAATGTGACATAGACAACACACCCTTTCATTGAAGATAACAGATGCCCAGTTGTCAGCCCCTCTCTGAAGAACAAAAACGACGTTGCCTGGCAACACTGCTAACTCCTCTTTGGTCTCCGGTATGAACTCGTACAGAACAGTGTGTGGCTCACCTTCGAGTGCCCTGCAGATTACACAAAGCAAGAGGCTATAAATAACACCCCCAAACATCTGTGCCCTGGCTTAGGAACGGCCGTACAGTACATTACCTCAGTACTTCAGGAGCCTTAGGTGTAGCTGGTACATCTTCAACCTGTTCAAAGAAAAACGAGACATCAAACATGCATGGGAGTGGAAAGTGAAGTACAGGTGTGCATCAGCTTATTATTCAAGTTATTTATGAGCATTTTCTAGCTCTCAATTGAAAAACTAATTTCTTGATGAATGCCCCAATAGAAATTCACCAAAATAAGCTATTTTTACATTGACTTCCACTGAAAGTTAAAAAGGTTTCTTCTCTCCTGTTTAGAGAAACTTATTTTTCATTGGACAGCAATGATTTTCACTCTGATATGGTGTAAAACCTGCAGCAGTATTAAATAAATAGATGTCAAGTAACTAGGTACAAATACTTCTAGGTACTTAAGTAGAATTTTTTTGTTACCTATACTTTACATAAGTAATTCTTTTTCAGACGACTGTTTGGCCTCTTTACTTCTATTTCATTTCAACTTGTTTTCATTCCAGTTTGTCATTGTTCAGAAAAATACTATCCAGACAAATCTCTCCATCCAAAGAGTGAATTTGATTGTGATTGGATGAGATGTACAAATATATATATATATATATATATATATATATATATATACAATTCCAACACCCTATTGGTTTATACGTAATCCACCATGTCGCACTCCAACAAGAACATAGCAAATGTAGTATGAAGATAATCTGTGGAGAAACTCAAGAGAACTTGAGTGAAATGTCCCAACTAAGCTTCTTTAATATATTTGCATTTAATTTAGTTTTTAAGCCAGTAATTTTACACTTTTATCTAAGTAAAAAGCTTGATTTATACCTCAACTTCTATAGAAACATTTAAACTCTAGTATCTACACTTGTACCTGAGTAATAAATATGTGAATACATTTGACACCTATATATTAGTAATAAATAATATTAGTAAAGCTCAAAATAGCGTTTTAGGTGCTTGTTAAAGAACACATTGCCTTGTCATACTAACATTACTATTGACCTATGCAAGTATATAGACAACAATTAGCTTTACTTACTGTTATATTATGCTAATTGATGATTACTAGTTTTATTGTACCAATATTAGCATGTAGTCTATAGTTAAACTGTTCCAAAAAAACAAAGGCATTAGTTTAGCCTGACATGCTAACTATGCTAACAGCTAACAAAAAAAACTGAGAAGAACACTAGTTACTGTTTTTAAACATAGTAGCTTTATTAGGCTTAATCCCAATGCTTTAAGGGCTAGCTTTGGTTTTAAAGCTAAAGAGAGCTTTATGAAGTTACACATAAATTAATGAGTAAAGTTTTGTATAAAGCTCCATTCCATTTAAGGTGGAAATAGGATTTTAAACCTAGGAAAAATATCTCAACCAAGCTGACTGCATTATAGATAAACATTTAGATAATTATACACTTTTTAAAAATACATTTCTTAAAAAATGTTAGCTAAGGATTTTAAAGTTTACCATGACTAGTTTGAGAGTTAATTACTTGTGTTTATGATGTATCTTAAGAAAATATATCCCATTCTTTATGTACCAGATTATCATTGTTAGCATTGTCACAGGTTAGCATTGTTAGAAATTCCAGTGGATAAAGACTGCTTACATATTATTTTGTAATTTTGAATCCAAACACCATAAAAACATGTCAACACAGAAATTGAACAGTTCTAGTGCGTGTTTGACTGATTTAATCAGACATAAAAAGCAGAAGTGCTAATAAATAGTAGCTATAATGCTATTGCTTTTACTACTGTTCATGTGTGGAGCAGCTGTCTTGGATTTTAAACAAAGTTGGAAAGGCTTCGCTAATTTTTCAGTCAATTCCAACTTATAGGGGTGTTCCTTTTGAAATGTTGTACTTGGAACTTAGAAATTCTGACATTTCAGTTCAAATGGATTGCAGCATTAGAGCTGTTCTGCGGTTCTGCTTCATAGTTATTATTATTAGACAACTGATCACTGCAGACATCCCAAGTTGCAAAAGTTAATTTCAGGGAGGTAACCCTGGACTTGTGAAGCCATTTGTGTTCACTCTTGTAAAGTATTACACACAATGGTTACAAATATGTTGCCAGATGCATGTGACTTCATTTTACAATAAATTAGAATTTACCATAATCAACATTATATTTAATAGAAATGCTTAGAACACATGTTTAGGTTACTAGAGATTTCTTTTGGTAAAATAGTCATAGTTGTGTTGTTGATGAGACAGCACTTATTTTCAATTGCCCACATGTTAAAGGAGAAAGCCGGTGTGAAATGGACTTGTGGTGTAGTGAAACATGATAATGAGTTAAACTTTTGTTTAATAACCCACATCCATTCCCCCTTGGCATATTGAAATACAGCACTTTTAGTAATTTTGAATAATTTTGCAATCTGTTCCCTATCCTACCTATTAATTCATGTTCTTCAGTTGACTTATTGCTTTAAATATTAGGGCCCTCAGAATTCTACCAATGAGGTGTGGAGCTACTTTGAGTTTGTTAGGCGTGTAAAATATTTTTTTGCATGGGTAACGCTATGCCCCTATCACTCGCATTGTAAGCGTGATGAAAGCATCTGTAAAATTGGTGTTTTTAGAATGCTGCTCGACAAAATTCCATACTTGTTATCATGTTTCACTACATCCCAAGTCCATTTCACACCGGTTTTATCCTTTATGGAAACATGTTAAGTAGTCAGAACATTTCACACCAAACCACTCTGAATGATGCTGCTTAAATCTCATCTAAACAACTCGTTTACCAATTTTAGAGCTACCCCTGAAAGTGAGGACTTTGGAAACCGGGGTGAGCATGTTGCTTCAGCATCAGTGGAAACTCTGAGCCAGTACCAGTGTTTGTGCTTGTGGTTTTGTGTACTTGTGTGGATTCTTGAGTTTTCTGGTCAGTGTCAAAGTGTGACATTTTTCAAACATGCAAAAACACAAAGTAGAAGGCCACATTACATGGACCCTTTTTTGTACACCAAATACATTTTTTCCATGTTGTGATGTTGTAACATGGTGAGAAGAACAACATCTTGATGTCCGCACAATTAACTGAACTTTTGATATATCTTGAAAGGCATTGTGTTTTTGTAACCAGAATCACAATCTTAATCCCACCCTGTCATTCTGGGATAACCGTGCTTTTGAGAAAGTAACATCAGTAACAGTAACATCAAACCTTCACAGTATTTTCATTTCAAGGGACTGAAAAAATTTACTACATTCTCAATAATCAATAATATTTATTTAACTCAATATTTCTCATATTGTCTCCATTCTTATCTGAGGTAATGCTGAAGCTGCCATCCTATCATGGTAAAATATCAAGGTAATTAAAATAATTTTAGAAATGTAATAACGTATCTTTACACGTCTGCAACTCTAGGTCAACCATGGTTTATGTTCAATATTATATTAATATGATTTATTTTTTGATAAAATTGTCCACCCTGTCTTGCAGCTTCCCATGATGTACCAGGGTGTATGCATGGATGATATAAAAGATCGAGAAAAAACACAATATCTGTGTAGTCTAATGTCTTATAATAGGCTTATAATAGTATAATTGATAAATAGTATTATAAATATTATAAATAGTCTTTTAAGTGATTGTAATGTTGTGAAGGACAAAAAGCACTGTATTCTGATAATGACCTAATTGTTTATCGTGACTTACCTGAGGCTGTAGAGGGGCGAACCCAGAGAAACTGTCAGCTGGAACAACAGAAGACAGAACCTGTGGGCAGAACGTCCATACAGTTCAACTATTTGTTTTAACACAGCACATCTTAATGACACACTACGAGGTAAAACAAAATGTGGTATCTCATGTAGCAACCTCTAAAATTGTGTAATGATTTATTATTGTACCTTGGCCTTTCCAAGGTAGTCCTTTTTCTCAAGCTCTGCCACATACTTCTTATTGGGTTTGAACAGAAGGCCTGGCTTAATCACTGCCAGAGAAAAGAGCTTCTGCTTCTGTACATGTGAAAAGAGACAGTTAAAGGAATATAGACAGTATAATGCTCAAGTTAAACCCTGCAGCTTAATACAATAACATGCAATGGAATGATACTGATAATGAGAACAAAATTTGGAAATGTCTTTACTATTTATTTCTCTCTTTCACGTTGAAACCTAGCATAGCAGTTACTTCTGCAAGAATAAGTGTCATAAACATGTGAACATGTTTGTGTAACCTCTGCAGCCCACGTACCATACCTTCCCCTCAGTCTCTAACGAGAACCAGTGATGCAACCTGACCCTCATGTTCCTCATACAGAGAGATTCTGTCGCCATCAAGTCTAAGAAGTATCTACAATATAATACAATTACATTTTAAACTAAGCTATTGAGGATAAACTCACCAGAATGGACTCCAGGGCTTTGTCAATGTGGCTGGATTTGGCTTCAGTGCGAACATTAAGAGCAGCTGACAGGTTCTCCTGGGCCTGTTCCCATTTCCCCAGGTTGGCATAGAGAAGACCAATATTGTGCAGCACCTGGCATGATTATAAAGACTAAATAGATCAGTTAACAATGTATTATATGTATCATTATCTACCATCATTTGTGTACAGTAAGAGACATAATGGTCTCCGTGGATAAGATCAATGAGACATATTTGTCTATAACCCTGACACTGGCTCCACTGTTTGGCATTTCTTAGAGAACCTTTATTAAAAATACATACTACATATTGTACCAGACAACATTAGAAAATAAGACCTGTCTGATATTGTGGAGATGTTCAGACCCAGTCTAAGATGTCACAACTTGGCTCTTGTCAAAGTGCCTCAGATTTCTATGCTTGGCCATTTTTTCTGCTTTTAAACACACTACCTTAAAACAAGAACTTACTTACTTTCCACTAATATAAATATCCCACACTCTGACCGGTGACAGTGTAGATGAAGATAATCAGTGATTTCATATTTGTAAGTGGTCTTAAGGTAATGACTGATCAGTTTATGTTTTTCATGTGTTTTTTTAGTACACATGGGACTGATTGCTAAATTTATTGCTAGATTGTCACATTTTAAGCAGAGTACGTTTCAATAAACTGTTCATATGTGGTATCATCAGGTAATAGAGTTGATTGTCCACATAACCTGTCAAATATATATATATATATATATATATATATATATATATATATATATATATATATATCAAAAATGCCGTAATCAGAAGAAATTTAAAAACAAATGAGAAAAACCTGGAAAAGGTTACCAGGCTTAAAAAGCTTTGGGTCTCCAGTGAACCACTGTGAAAGCTAATATTTACAAATGAAGAAAACATGGAACACTGGTGAACCTTCCCAGGAGTGACCAATCAACCAAAATTATTCCAAAAGGGCAAGGACAGCTCATCGAGGAGGTCACAATAGAATCCAGAACAACATTTTAAAGACTGTAGGTCTTTTAGCTCAGTTAAGGTCAGTGCTAATAACACATAATACATAATGGCCCGTCTCACAATTGCCAAAAAAAACATCTTAATGATCCCCAGGACTTTGGCTAAATATTTTTCGGACTGACGTGACAAAAGTGGAACTTTTTGGAAGGTGTGTGTCCCATTGCATTTGGCATAAAACTAACACATAATTCCAGAAAAAAAGAATACCACACTGAATGTAAAACATGGTGGTGGTAGTGTGATGGTCTCAGACTGCTTTGCTTATTTAGGGCCTGAACAACGTGCTTTTATAGATGGAACCAGGAATACTGCTGGTTATCTGTTTGTGACCTCAAGCTCAGCCGTACTTGGGTTCTGCAGCAGGACAATGATTCAAAGCACACAAACAAGTCCACCTCTGAATGGCTTTAAAAAACAAAACAAAGGTTTTGGAGTGTCCTAGTCAAAGTCTGGTCGAAATGCTGCGGGATGATTTTAAACAGGACGTTCATGCTTGAAAACCCTCCAATGTGGCTGAATTACAACAATTCTGCAAAGAAGAGAGGAACCAAATTCTTCCACAGAGATGTGAAAGACTCTTTACCAGTTATTGGTAAGCTTGATTGCAGTTGTTGCTGCCAGTGGTGGCACAACCAAGTTGTTAGGTTTAGGGGCAACCACTTTTTACACAGGTCTAGATTGGGCTTGAATAGTTTTTTCCTTTAATAAATAAAACAATTATTTAAAAAATTATTTTTAAATTTATTCAGGTTATATGTGTCTGATTTTAAAGTTTGTTTAATAATCTAAAAAATATTGTTATGACAAATTTCACACCTCTATTTTTATTTATCTAATTTTCTGTTTACAATCATATGTAAGTCCAAACAGTTCTTACCTCACTAGCATAAAGTTTATACCTCAGGCCAAGAGGTTTGTAGTCTATCAACTGGTTTCCTCTTAGCTCCTTAAAGGCTTGCTGGAAGTCCAGAAGTGATTCCTCAAATCTGTAAGGAGATATATTTAGATATTACGCTTTATTTAAATCTGCAGTGCAAGCTCTACTGATAAAAAAAAACGAAGCCCTTTCTCAACATGTTTCCTGTTAGTGAAACACTGTGGGCACTGCAACGTTACATCAAATTCCCTCCAGTTTCACAAGGCAGACAAGAGACACACCACAAGCTAACATTTGTGGAAAATGTAGCTAACATATTAAAGATCATGTACTTCAACACATTCTGGCTGAATGGATTTGGTCATCTTATTTTAAAAGGAAGTGTTTTAATCAGACAGTTTTGTGTGCAATAAAGGAACAATCTGGTGCGCAATTAACTTTGGGTGTAGTGTAGGGTGACCAAACGTCAGTATTTCACGTCCTGTCCCAGGCGTCCCGGGTTTTTTTCAAAAAGTGAGGAAATGTCCTAGTTTTTAAATGACCTTCATTGGACCATTAAATTTACAGGCACTAGGGCACTGCGCACGGCGCTGCATGTGACATAATCCCTGAGCCGCCTCAGTGAGAGCAGTAGTGTCAGTCTCACAGTCAGAGCACCTAGACCCCAAGGAACAAGTATGAGTGTAACCAAGTGACAACTAAAATGTGTATTTAACTTAAATATTATGGATTTATTGTGAAAAAAAAAAAAAAATTAAGCATAGATGCGTTTTGGACTCACGCAACAATGCAAAAATCTCTGAAGGATTTTAATAATTATATTTTATGGTAAAATCTATAGTTAGAGAGTGGGGACAGGTAACAATGCTATATATATATATTTTTTTTTATGTTGCTAACATTGGCTGCTTTTGCTGTATTTCGTAATCCAGAGGGCGTAAGAATATGTTTTTTTTAAACAAACGTTTGTCATGTTTCACTACATCCCAAGTCCATTTCACACCTGATTTCTGCTTTAATGTCATGATTACTTCACCAGACACTTTACAGTTTTTCAGATCAGGGCCAGGCAAAGATATAGCCTCCACACAACAAGGTCTGGTTACATATAACAGTGTTACATATAACCTCCCCAAAAAACATAAAAAAAGTCCATGTCCCCTCATATATCAGTGCTATTGTTCTGATATGTATTATCAGAATACAATTTGCCATTTATGAGATGTTTTTATTTCTCTAATCCTGTTTATTTAAGTTCAGATATGTATGTGTGTTTTGACATGCCAAAAGTCATGGAATAGCAGTGTGCAAATTTATTAATTGTGAAGTATTGTTTACATCCTGGGACAGCTTGGGAGTACGAACACCTGTAAAAGTTGCGAGGTGTTGTTTTATAAGTGTGGCTGAACACAGGCAAAGTGAATTATGGGAATTACAGCAATTTCTAATAGTGGGTGCCAGATAAATGGATCATTCCATTTCTGAAATGGTGCAAGCACAGTAAACAGCACGCACAGTGGATGGTAATGACAGTGACCAGTGGTGTCTGGTGAGAAGTCACATCCATATGCAGTGCAGGAGACGGGCAGTGCATTGTTCTTTAGCTTAAAGACTAGTCAAATCTACACTGCCTGGCCAAAAAAACGTAGCCACTAAAAAAAAGTTCACACAATCTAATATTTGGTTGGATCACCTTTAGCTTTGATTGCAGCACACATTTGCTGTGGCATTGTTTTAATACGCTTCTGCAATGACACAAGACTTATCCAGTGTTGCATTCATTTTTCACTGATCTTGCAATGATGATGGTAGAGTCTGACCGCTGCACAAAGCGCAGAACATCCCAAAGATTCTCAATGAGGTTAAGATCTGGACTCTGTGGTGAACAATCCATGTGTGAAAATGATGATTTCATGCTCCCTGAATCACTATTTTACAATTCCAGCAACATGAATCCTGACATTGTTATCTTGGAATATGCCTGTGCCATCAGGGAAGATAAAAGAATTCATTGATGGAATAACCTGGTCTATATTCAGTATATTCAGGTAGTGAGCTGACTTTTTTTTCCCCAGGCAGTGTACTTTCAGCCACTGTTTCAATTAGCTCTTTAGTCTGTTACACTAAAAATCCCTATGAGATGTTTAGGGTTTTTGTGTAAAACATTTTGAAAACTCTTTTATATATAATATTTTTCTAATAAAATATTTAATTAAAATTATTTAGCAAAACAAAACAAAAAAAAAACATTGATTCAACCTTCACACTTCCCTACTTATTCTGTTGCATGTGGCAAAATTAAACATGGTACTAAATAATCACTGAAGCACTTACTTTTCTTTTTTGTAGAATGTAATTCCCCTTTGAAAAAAAGCCACAGCCAGATGCTCATCTTTTCTGATACTGCAGTCAAATGCCTTGAAATGAGAGATTAGAGAGTTTCCTCTTAAAAGCCTGAAACAACTTTTACTTCTCCTTTTTCAAAGTAACATTTATTTTAAGAAGAACATTAGAAAACGATACTGTAGCATTCTGTTTTACAATATTTTAAGTTTTGAAGCTACTTATTATAATCTGATAACTTTATCTATGACCTTTTTGACAAGGCCAAGAGTCTACAGTCGACTTTACCTTCTCAGCAGCCTCAAAGTCATCAGCGTTCAGATGGAGGCATCCAATGTTGAAGGCGATTTTAGAAGTCTTCTCCTCAATGTCCTGGAATGTCCTGAGGGCTGCGGCTACATCTCCTTTCTCTGCATAAGCCACTGCTTCATCCCACTGCCGCAGAGTGCTCACAAAAGACATGTTCCCTTCACTGCTGCTGAAACCTCACTGAAATGGCTCTTCCCTGTTATTGAGAACCAACTCAGCTCGGAACAGCCTCTTACTGTCAAAGAGGAAGTGCTTCAATCAGAGCTGGCTGCTCATTATTTCCTATGGCAGATTAACTTTCTCTGTAACTGTATTAGAGCTGGCACAGGTCCAGAAAAGACAATGGACTGAGAATCCCCCCCTCCATTCAATTTTATTTGTGTGGTCATTTTACAACACACACATTGCCACAAAACAGCTGTTCCAGGAAAAGTAACCCAGAAACAAAAAAATGAAACCAGCCCCATGACTGTCTTGTGCAAGGCTGATGGATTTGAGATCTTTTTATATCCCTCCTCAGACTCGTCTACATCTACAACCTTCTTTCTACAGTCCTCAGAGAACTCTTTGAGTTATGAAACTTTAGCAATCAACAGCAAACCAGACTTAATATCTGAGGTTTAAAAAAGACAGGCTCCTCCAGAATCCTCTCTAACCATATTCTAATCAATCACAGCTGATGAGCTGGACCTGGTTTAATAGTCTCAAAAGTTGCATTGACATATACTAATAAAGATTAAACAAAAAGGGGATGACAATTTATTAGGTTAATATAATGATTACACTCAGAGAACAGAAAACAAACATTTGAACATATTTTTAAGCATGGGGTGCTGTTAACCTGCGGTTTCTGAGGCTGGTAACTATGATGCAACAGAGGTAATTTTCCTGGAGCAGTCCTGATGAAAGCCAGTTTCATTTTAGATGGTCTTTGTGACTGCTCTTGGGGATACTTTCAAAGTTCTTAAAATTTTTCGGATTAATTTACCTTAATTTCTTAAAGTCATTTTTTTCTTTACTTAGTTGAGTAGTTTTTGCCATAATATGGATTTGAACATAATTTAAATAGGGCTATTCACTGTATACCAACTATACCTCTTTACAACTTTACAACTGATGCTCTCAAACACCTTAAAAGGGCAAGACATTCAAGACATTACTTCTTGACAAGTTCAGCACAGCTGTTAACTGAAAGTCATTCCAGGTGACTCTACCTCATAAAGCTGACTGAGAAAATGTTGAGATGTTTAAAACTGTCATTCACGCAAGGTGTTACTTTGAATAATGTAAAATATATATTTTTTAAATGTATATGTATTTCTTCATAGTATGGGTGACTTTAGTAATAAACTATAAGGCAGAAAATATGTAAATATATGTAGCTTTTTACTATCTTGAAACTCTGTATACAGGTGTATACCACAACAACTGGTTGAGTTTGAGGAAATGTATAAAACGATTTTGTGACCTAATTGCTCTTGGTTCACATCAGTACAACATGGCAACATTTTTCATTTGAAAAATGTGTGATTTTAAATAAACATTTCTCCTAAATTTCAAATAAAACTATTGCCATTTAGAGCATTAATTTGCAGAAAACGAAAAACAGAATGAAAAAGGAGTTTTTATATAAATAAATAATGCAAAGAAAACAAGTTCATAATCATAAGGTTTTAGAAGTTCAGAAATCAATATTTGGTGGAATAACCCTGGTTTTTAATCACAGTTTTCATGCATCTTGGCATGTTCTCCTCCACCAGTCTTACACACTGCTTTTGGATAACTTTATGCCACTCCTGTTGCAAAACTTCAAGAAGTTCAGCTTGGTTTGATGGCTTGTGAAAATTCAACTTCCTCTTGATTATATTCCAGAGGCTTTCAATTTGGTAAAATCAAAGAAACTCATATTTAGTAGTAGCCCATACTGGGGAGGATTTGGCAAAGCGACATTTATCTATTTAATATTTTGTTATGATTTTAATATTATTAATTAGGATTATTATAAGATTATTAGATTATTGTTTCATCTTCTTATATTTTTCAATAACGCATAATTGTCTGTTTTTATATGAGATAAAAATCTGTATTTATGGATTAGGAGGAGTTTAGCCATTCACGGCGGCGGTTTCCCGGGCAACCCGAGCAGCCAGTGGTGTGAGAGGAGGAAGCGGCTCCAGATCTCTATGGTCAGAGAGAGCCATGGCATTTCCTGTGAGTGTAAACAGAGCCGTCGGGCTGCCATGGCCTCGTCCTTTAGGTGAGGGGGAAAGAGCGGCCGCCGGAGCGCTCTCTCCATGAACCAGCAGCCGCTCTGCGCCGCGGGAGAACTGGGCGGTGAGGCATGAGGCGCTGGTGTTAGCGAGCGAGCTACCATGGACGTGGGTTCAATGCTGTACAACAGTTTGAAAGATGTGACCTGGAGCTCCACCACTCTGCCCCTGGATCGGCTGGTCAGCGCCTACAGACTCCCGCAGATTGTGAAGCTGGACGGCGGTAAGGCTGGACTTATAAACTGGACTTTAATAAACTCGGCTGCAGGTGTGGGATGTGTTTTTGGGCGGCTTTAGTTGGTACTAGGCGAGTTTTGGCTCGGATAAACTCGCTCCAACTCCCGAGCGTGGGTGGCGTTGTAGCTCGCCTGGAATTCCGAGCATTAGCTCTGGCTGGTTAGCTTAGCACGCCTGCTAAAGTTAGTTAGCTCGTTAGCTCCATTGTCAGTGCTGGTGGACTGCTGGCCATCATAAAGTTAGGTTAGCCAGCCTTTAATAATAATAATATTGCAGCAGGGAAGCGTTAGCTAGCTGTGTTTTATTAGTGGATATCTAGGTAATCTAGCTAGCCATGTTCTTTCTAACAGGTCAGGTCAGTGTTAACCACTGAAACTAAAGTTACAGTCCATAATGTCGAGTAACAAAAATATTATTAGCTAGCTTAGGTTAGGTATTCACAGACTAGAGGTGGGTAAGGCAGCTCCAGAAAGTAAAAATCCACCACAGGGTTTTGTACCATCTGCCAGCTGCAGCAGAGCCGCCCAGGCAGTTGGTACAAAACCCGGGGATGGATTTTTACTTTCTGGAGCTTGCTTACCCACCTCTATCCCAGACTCACCATATTGCTTATATTTTTTTAGTTTAAACGCCAATGTTGAATCTAGTTTACTTTAGGTGTTGTCAACAGAGTTGAAACCGCTGACCTAGTTATCTAGGTTAGATAGTATTGTTCTTAACTATGTTATGTGCAGCTAAGGCACACTGAACTATAGCTAAAGCACTAAAGTCAGGTCCAGCCCGTAAACCTGCTAGCGGTTAGGAGCTGTAAATCACAGGATCCGCAGAAAGGTTGGTCTTCTTGCTCTCTCTGTTGGTGTAGGAACTGGCTTGACAACAGAGATTTGGTTTACTTACAGAGAAAGATTGCCCCAGTGATAACTGTATGCATATGGTTGTCAAGGCTGTCACAATTTGAAGACATTTACTTAATATTTGAATGAACAAAGCTTGGTTCCAGATGTTTGTTGGACACAGTGTTCAATTCCATCACCAGCTTCCCTGATATAACGTCATTAAGCACTGACTTAGCAAACTAGGTGTTTGATAATAACCAGGCCTCTCACAATAATTTGCTACATTATTGACTTATCATACAATATTGTGATCAACAAACCTTTTTTTTGTTAACACTAATATTGGCCTTTTTGTTTAGTTTCTAAGATGAACGCATTAGCTAAGTTTGTAAATTTATTTATTTTTTTGTTATAATTAGGGCTGCAACTAATGAGTGTTTTGTTAGTTGACCAATCTAACGATCAGTCGATTAGTCAGCGATTATTTTTACAATGTTCTACATCTGTCAAATGATAAAAACAGCTAAAAAAAGATTTATACGCCATTTAAATGTCTAGATGTTGTTTAAACATGGAAAGTTCAGAGACACAGACTAAGTTGAGTGTAACCTGTGTGAGTAACCCATTTATCTCACATTGTGTTTCTGTCCATAGCACTTGTGTGTAATGTGTACTGTTACGGTCACAAATTAAGTATTAGTTGACAATGAAATTTGTAGTAGACAAATAAAAAATATATATAACATTGTCGATTATATCGACTTATTGTTGCAGCTCTATTAATAATTAGTAGGTAAATGCTCATTAAAGATGTTCATTGACGACTAATTGTTAACCTGTAGCACTAAGCAAAGTACGAAGGTCAGAAACACAATGGGAAAAGGGTAACACTAAACTTGACCTGCATCTCCAAAAGTGCCCAAACACATCAGATGACACACACTAAATAGCTGCACCATCCAGAACAATGTTCAGGACATTTAAAGAGCATTTAAATCCCACATTTAGCTGTTGCTATTGTTTGGAGCGACAGAGAAAGCTAGAAGGAAGAAAAATAAAAAAAAGTAAGGAAAATAAAGTTTTTGCACTATACTGTATACATTTAATATCATGCTTCTACACAAAAAAATCTGTCCTTTAGCTCTGTGATCACAAAACTCTCATCATCTTATTTCACCTCCCAAATGTGCTGAAATGCTGAGGTAATATTACCGTCTGTCTTAAATTCTGAAGTAATTTGGGACAAACCATTGAGGGAAAATTCTGGGAACTGTCTGGCATAATCTCCTCTGCCTGCATCCACACAAAGCCTGAATCATTAATAAGGAACCCAGATGAGCACTTTAATGGCACCCTGCTGTCTGTGACACATTCACTTCACTTAGTCAGGTCAGGAGCTGAAAAGATGAATAACTCGTCTGGGTGGGAATTAGTGAATGAAAGTGATTTGCATGGAGATGCAATCTGGAAAGGCTACATCCGTAGATTTTTATGTAAATGACTTCCCTGAGCATTCCCTCGAGTTGAGAACGCAGGCTTGATATTAGCTTAATTAAATTCAGAGGGCTGGCCTGGTTTAACTCTGTTACAATATTTCAGTGTTGCTACATGAAACATTTATTTGTGTTGAGATTATATCTCTGAATGCCTGCTTGTCTCTGTGGCCTTACCTGACTTATTGTGCTGATACTATAGTGTCATATTTCCATATTGATGTAGATAAGTGTCTTTTTCTCCAGGGGAATCGGTGGAAGGGCTAAGAGAAAATGACTACCTCTTGATTCATTCATGTCGGCAGTGGACCACGATTACTGCTCATAGCCTGGAGGAGGGCCATTATGTCATCGGACCGAAAATCGAGATCCCTGTCCATTATGAGGGTGAGGCCTCTCATAGTGTTGTGTAGGGCTCTCTCTCTCTCTCTCTCGGCTGTCCGCAAACACTGTACATTCTTTTTGCTGTGTTAACAAGATGTATGTATATGCCTTGCTCTTACATGTGTAATATTTTTAGACATATAAAACACTAAGTAATAACAGAACAATTGTCGGGAACAAAACATGAAACAGTTCAAGCCAAATAAAGCAGAGAAATTGTCATCATAGTAAAGCTATTGCATCTGCTATGTAGGCTGCAGCATTTTCCATCAGTTTTACGCTGGCAGGCAATTATCTAATTGACCCCTCCATATAGACGTCACTCTAGTGACCGAACAAATGCTGAGGACTGGAAAAAAGGTCATTCACTTTCAGTTTGAAAATTGATGTTCAATAAGTGGCAGTAAATTCCCTGATATTTATGTAGCTACTTAAATTAAGAACATCAACCCCATTGTTGCAGCTTATGTTAATAAGTGCTCCAGTGATGCAATCTAGTTTTAATGCTTTGCAGTGTGGACTTTGCAATGTTTGTTTACAGCAGAGGACGTGGTCTGATAAAGTTAATCTTTTAATTTCCAGTTGTAAAAGAAATGAAAGTGTAAGCCCAGTGGAAGTGTTATTCCCTGCTATTTACAGCTATATTAAGTCTAAACGTTTTATGCAGTAAAAAGTTTTATTTATATGTATAAATATATTTTTATTTTCGCTACTGGTTTGAATTTTTTTGGTTAGAAACTATCTGCAGGTTAGGTTTAAAGCAGGAAACATGAGTTGTGTTTGACCGATGGAGATGGCAGATAGCCTTGTTTTTATAATTCTGCTGAAGGTTGCCATTTTCAAAGCTACACACACACTGCAAAAGCAAAAAATCTAAAAGAAATTAGTAAGGACTATTTCTGAAAGCCATTTATATGTGACCTTGTTTCCATATGACAGAACATAAAGAGCAATAAACACAAATAATAATCCAATTCACTACTTTAAATTTATTTTTATAAGTGGAAGTATTCACCCTTGAATCTTCTGACATTTTGTAGTGCTACAGTCTGGAATTCAAAGATGTTTTATTGAGATTTTATGTCATGAATCAGTATCAAGTAGTCCATTGTACTGTAATAAAATTCAGGTGTAGTCTGCAAATAGTTTTTAAATAAAAAGCATCACATTATTGCTCCAGTATTCACCTCTTTAAAATACTTTTAAATCCCCTAAATTATTTCTGGCTCAATCAAATGCTATCAAAGTGTTTCCAGAGGGACTTCTGAGCTTGTTAGATAAGTATTGCCTAATCAAACTGCATTATGAAGTCCAGGATAAAGTCAGAGTTTGGTTATATATATATATATATATATATATATATATATATATATATATATATATATATATATATATATATATATATATATATATATATATATATATACCAAAAACTTATACCTTTATTAAATAATCCATTGAATACATATAATATTATATCATTTTATTAAAGATTTCATTTGTGTATAAAAGGCTGTTACCCAATAATCAGTGTGCAGATGTGGACTCAAGAGGAGCTGGACAGATGGAAGAAACCCTGTAAAGGACAGTCAGAGTCTGGGCACTTGGCTGATTTTTATGGAAGAAAGCCACTGTTGGAAGTTGCCAAAAGAAGTGTTGAGAACTCAACAAATATGTGGAAAAAGCTCTTCAGTCAGATGAGACCAGAATTGATCATTTTTGGCATTGTTCCTAACTTTAAAAACATCATTCCCACAGTGAAGTAGCATGAATACGAGGATCCAGATGTGCAGCGCTGATTGGCTATTTCCCAAAATGAACCACAGCTGAAGTTCTAAATACTGAAGCAGAGTGAATAACACATTAGACATACTGGGTGAATCAAATGGGGAATTAGTTCCATTTCAGGATCAAGTGGCAATGTAAAAAAACATCAAGAGTGCTTAAATATTTGTGGAGAGACTGTATGAACCATCTCATAGCATGGTTTTTGAGTAGGGTTTTTGCAGAGTGAACAAAACAGGTGGTAACTGAACTAAGCTGTAACCCAGCTGAATTACTATGGTTAATAGTAGTCAACAGTTGTCAGTAGTAGTAAAATAGGCAACTGAAATGACACTTGTCAGACGGTGTTATTTTCAAAATATTAATGGCTGACGCAATCTGACTTTTAAAGCAATACTTTTAAAATGAAAAATAAAAATAAAATCTACAATTTTAAAATGAATGTTAGTGTATATAGAATTCTTACCGTTTGAATAAATGTAGAATATACTCTTATTTGTACAATTTTACCATTATTTAAATGTTTTGTTTTTTGCTGTTTGGCAGGCCAGTTCAAACTGTTGGAGCAGGACCGGGACATTAAGGAGCCTGTGCAGTACTTCAACAGCGTGGAAGAAGTCGCCAAAGCATTCCCTGAGCGAGTCTATGTCATGGAGGAAATAACATTTAATGTTAAGGTCTGGCATGCACATGTGACTCTCGTACCTTCTATATAATGCTTTCCTGTGATCACCTTAATTGTTTAAGAATTACTTGTATTCTGTACAGTCTTTGTCCGTTCTTGTATTTTAAGTGCGTAATTCGTAATCTCATTATCTGTATTCTGTTACTTCCTAACCCTGATTAGCAGTAAGCACTCTTGCTCGTAGCATAGCTGATGGGCCAACGAGTCTGAAACAGACCTTTCATTGTGTTCTGAGCTGAATTCACAATGGCCGCTCTAAATGCAAAGTCCCATTGTCTTTGAGTGTCCTGTCTTTGTTCTTTGTAGTTGGCCCTAAATGTTTTGTATGTGCATGTTAATATAGGCTGTGAGGAAGTTGAGCATAAAATCTGTTTACTGATGTAAGTTTCCCCTGCAGATGGCCTCAGGTGAATGCAATGAGGACACAGAGGTCTACAACATCACTCTAAGCACTGGAGACGAGTTAACTCTTATGGGCCAGGCCGAGATCCTCTACGCCAAAACGTCAAGGGAAAAGTCACGCTTCAACACCATCTTCAAACGCATCGGCAAGCTCAACTCCATTGGCAAGCTCGGCCGTGGCAAGATGCCGTGCCTCATCTGCATGAACCACCGCACTAACGAGAGCATTAGCCTGCCTTTCCAGTGCCGCGGCCGCTTCAGCACCTGCTCCCCCCTGGAACTGCAAATGCAGGATGGAGAGCACACCATCCGCACAATCGTGGAGAAAACTCGGCTGCCTGTGAATGTTACAGTGCCCAGCAGTCCACCGCGCAACCCACATGACCTGCACCTGATCCGTGAGGGCCATCGCTATAAACTTGTTAACATCCAGACTAAGACGGTGGTGGTGTGTTGCGTGCTGCGCTCCAACAAGGTGCTGCCTGTGCACTTTCCTTTGCATGTGTCCACTGCCCTACCGAGGTTGTTAGTGCCTGAAGGGCTGCTGCACGGGGAAGCCTGGCTAGAAACAGTGGTACATCGATGGTTCACTTACTGCCAGGAGCAGTTCGACATTGACGATTACTCAAGGGCTGTTCGGGATGTGCGGGTGGACTGGCAGGAAGACGGTAAGAGTCCCAAGAAGAGCGGTACTGGAGGAACCGGCAGCGGTACTGGAGGTGGAAACAACAGTAGCGGCAACATCGGTACCAATGGCTGCCCCAGTCACGTTCACTTGCCGAGCTCTCTCAGTTCAGCTCGAGATGAGCTAACGCAGTCCTTCCATCGCCTGTCCGTTTGCGTCTACGGTAGCAACCTTCATGGCAACAGCGAGGTGAACCTGCAAGGGTGCGTTAGCTTGTATGGCGAATATGTGCCTCCTGAACCACCAGATGCTGATTATCTGTTTCCCGAGCTGCTAGACACCACCTCAGGCCCAGGCAGTTTGTACAAACACGATCTGCCGTATGAGGAACTGTGGCTGGACGCAAAGAACCGTGGACCTGTACATGAACTGACGGAAGTTGTGAGAATAAATGCAAGCATCTCTAACTGCTCGTCTGCCCTGCCCTACCCCAGCGTAGGTTCTTCTAGTGCTCTCCTCAGTACAGAAATTAATCTACCTCCACCCCCTGTGCCTCCAAAGTCCGAAGCTGTGAGTATGCCATGTATACGGTTATTTATTTAATTACTATAACATCTTGACACAGGTAATGCAACTAGTAAACAGCAGCAATTATTCATTTACAGCAGAATGAACCCTGGTCTAAAAGGAAAAATGACAAATATGGTGCACTTTTGGAAATGACGTGTAACTGCTGCTCAAAGATCATCCAAATATTTGCCAAAGCAATGTCCTTTATGCTTTTTTTAGTGTCACTCAAACACATGAATAAGTACTACAAACATTAGTGATCTGCAGGATAAGCATGGACTAAGGACCAATCCCATTTCTCATTGGTACCCCTTGCCCTAATTTTTGAGTATTACCCTTCACCTTGGAACAAATCCAACCACTAAGAATTTGGACAATACAGATAAATATAAAGCTATAGCAATGGAGCGCAAAAGGTCAGCAACCAAGCTGCTGTTTAACTAGTTAACTTTAGGGCACTGTGTATCTTCAGAAGGGGGGCAGGTGGTGCAGCAATTAATTATTATTGTCCATCACTTTATTCCTCTGTGAAGGGAAGCTGACATGAGATTTTATTATTTTTTATTCGTTATTTTTCCCTTCCATCTTAAGTGCTGCACCTTACCCTTACGTGTGTGCATGTGCAAAACAGATAAGTGGTAGGGCCAAGGGGTGAAATGGGATTGGGAGACATCAACTGTCTTAACTTCAGTCAGAATCTCACTCTGCAAGGTGACATTAATACACTGTCTATTCCAGGTTAGAAGTCATCCATTTTTCTTTTCAGTTCTGTGGCTTGAGCAATGTAGTCTGGAATTCTGGACTCCAAGGTTACATTTGACCTATATCCACAAACGGTTTAATCTTACGTACTTTGTTGTTGGTATTTTTTTTTTTTTTTTTAGATTTTTTTTTTTTTTTTTAGATTTTTTTTTTTTTTAACTAAAGGGCTTGTCCACTTTAAAACTCCAATTAAACATTTTAAACATCCTACAAAATCCTTAAAAAAAACTAATCATTGAAACAATTATTCCTCTCATAATTGCTAGATATTATGATGTAGCCATCAGATTTTACTTTTAGTTTGAGATTGTTTTATGGTTTTGCCTAAATACCCAGAAAAAAACGCAGAATGTGTGAAGTACAAAATACAATCACAATCCAACTACTAACTACTGTAGCAGCAATAAACTATAACAAAATAATGTAAAAAAAAATATATATATTTTTTTAGATTTTATTTTCCTTAAAAATAATCGTTTGAATATACATTTGACAAAAAGTTGCTACAGGTGTGTATAAAATCGGATGATCTTTGCAGGTGAAGGAGGAATGCCGGTTGTTAAATGCTCCTCCAATTCCACCACGGAGTTCCAAACAAATGGGCACAAGCTCCACAAGCTCCACAGGTGCCACCCTGCCATTCCCTCCCACCAAGTTACGGCAGACAGACACTCGCTCCCCGAGTCCAACCCTGTCCTACTACTCCTCAGGCCTACACAACATGTGAGTACTGGTCTGTTTAATTGGCTGTACGTTTTTTATTTTACTGTCCCAATCCAGGTTTTCAGGCCCAGATTGAATTCCAAAAAAGTACCAAAGCTGTGGAAAGTATTCGCATTGAAGTATAGATATTAGAGTTTAAATATTTTTGTTGAACTCAAGCTCTTTACTCAAGTAAAAGTGTAAAAGTACTGGTTACAAAACTGTAAAAGTAATATAAGGGGAAAATTTAAGACAAGATGGATCATGTATAAACCAATAGGGTATCCAAATGGAATAAGTTTATACTTTTTATTCATACAATTAAATTTACTTTATCTAGATGGAGAGATTAACCTGGATTTTTTTTATGAGAAGCCAGAATGAAATAGGAGTAACAAGGCTATTTTTAAAATGTAATGAGTGGAATAAACAGATAATTGTGTGAACATAAGTAGAAGTAAAAAGTTGTCTGAAAAACAATTACTACAGTAAAGTAGATAACCAAAATTTGAGAGTTCAAACACACACACACACAGTCAATTTTATGTGTCAGATGCATTCTCACTACAATGGTTTGTATGGTTTATACATAGAACAGCACTTGCGTTGCATATGTATAAGGCATGGCATGACCCACTGTGAATTCTCCAGAAAATAACCTATTCACACAAATGTTAAAAACTATGTTTGTAATGGAGATGTAAATAAAAAGAACATTTATTTGATGTTTTAAAATTATTTACATCTCTATTACATGGTTCATTATGGAACAATGTGGTGTTGTTCTTTAGCGATGTAATGTGCCGCTGATTGGAACAGCTGAAAGGATCGGAGCGCTGTTGCACCTAAAACAGCAGATTCCTAATCCGTTAGAATATGCCTAGATCAAATTGGTGCGATGTTCACCATATTATATCGTATTTAACAAGACATTCTCTCTTTCTGCAGAGGAGGAGAGAGAGAGAGCGAGTCGTCAAAAGAAGCAGACGACCAGAACCACGTGTGTTATCCGTGCAACTGGATTCGACCTGACGCCAAAGAGAGCACCAAACTGCACCCCTGCCTCAGTCCCTCCATGGATGCCGCGCTCTCTCGTCTGTCCTGGCCCAACAACTTTTGTGGGGCTGAGCTACACAAGGCAGAGGACTTTGCATCAGTCCATTGTCGCAGTTACTCCAGCTACCCCAGAAAAAGGACCCCCGGTACCCCCAAGGCTTGTTCCTCGGGTCTCTTTGACTTCAACAAAGGGGAGAGGTCTGAGGGAAGTGCTGCAGCCACAAAAGCCCAACAGTCTGCTCAGTTTTGTACTAAATCTACTAGTTATACCCTGGAAATGTACAGAGACAAACCCATCGAGGAATGTAACACTAAGCAAAGCCAGTCCTGCCCTATATTGCCACCAAGAACCCCCAAATCCTGTGATGCAAAGAAACATAAGGAATGTCCGTCGACAACAATAACCAGTGTCGACACCACAGAACTTCAGGTGGTAAGCTGCTTGCCCGAGACCCCACAAGAAGAAGCTACTGGGTTGCATTGGCAACCACCAAACAACCTAGCAGGCCTTTCCATTGAAGAGGTCTCCAAGTCACTACGGTTCATTGGGATGTCCGAGGATGTGGTTGCTTTGTTTGTCAACGAAAAAATTGATGGCAATTTGCTTCTGCAACTAACGGAGGAGATTCTATCTGAGGACTTTAAGTTAAGCAAACTACAAGTGAAGAAACTTATGCAGTTTATTAGCGGCTGGAGGCCCAAAATGTAAGCTTGAACAAAAAACAGTCAATGGCAAAACATGCAATGTGCTGCAGAAAGCAGATTCTAACACCTTGGCCTTCAGTATTCCGTCAAACTGTTTTGTATCTATATGCTATGCACAGTCCAAAGTCTTGTAATGATTTCCCCTGGTTTGTAAAAAAAAAAATATGTATATATATATATATATATAGGGTGCTTTGTGTATTAACTTTCACATCTTTACTTGTACCCTTGTCTGTATAATCTTTCTCTGTGACCGTACGGTACCTGCACAATGAACTTAACACTTTGCTCAAACCCAAAGCCTTGACAAATATGAATTTTGACCCAACCTAATTATGCCTTCTCTTCTCTTGGTTGGTGATCAATAAATATTAACAAACCCTTTATATGTGCCACATGTAGATATTCAAAGACTGGTCATATTTGGTATTCAAATTTCCTTGACAATTCTGGTATTTATCTTAAAGAAACATTCAGGATTATATTTCCAGTACTAAATGGTGGTGAGGAGTAACTAAGTTAAGTAAAGCTAAGCTAAGTAAACAAAACTGTAATTAAAAAAAGACTTTCTTTTAAAGTCAACTGATCGGTGGATTTTAATCTACACAGATTTTTCTCCTGAAAACTGTTTATTTGGGTGAGTAAAGCGAAGAAAGGAGAGATTATCGAATTTCTGCTGCACTAAGGCTAGAGGCTACAGGCTGATAATACCCATCTCTGAGTGGGACAATAGCTAGCGCAGTTAACGGGTAATGCTAATGCTGCTTCAGCAGTACTAGCTGGGGTTAGCAGCAGGCTACAGGCTGATAACACTCAACTTTAAATAGGAAAATACCGGTTAGTGGCTAATGCTAATGCTACTTCAGCCTTGGAGCTGGAGAACTTGGTGCGCTTTACAGTGTGAAAAATACTGTACTGGAACTGTGCAGTATGTGACTGATATCTGTGTGCTGCTCAACATACATTCAGGTTGGCAGGTTTAAAAACACAAGATAAGCCTTGGAAGCTAACAAGCAAATCTTAGCTACTACACAGCCTACACAGTGCCTTGGCACTCGTCGAAAAAGCTCAAAGACCAAAGACAAATAAAACAAGTAAATATTGGCAGTGAGTTTGACAGATGTAGTAGACTTGGAGCTCAAAAAGGCAGATGCAGAGGCTAGCTACTTTAGCCATGTTATTTAACGCTAGCTGAATTAGCAAGGCAACGGTATTATATGTTGAGCGATTTCTTATGTCCAAATCATGTAACGGTAAATGTTACTCATGACCATTCCTGACAACTAGCTAACGCTAGCTATTTAGCGGTTTATTTTCAGTCTTTACTGACATTGTCTGACACCAGTGAGAGCAGGTCGTAACTGAGATCTAGATCAGGCTGCAGATGTATATGGTATCTGCTAAACGAAGCAGTGTATTACTGCAATCTGTGAAGTACTAAATCCAACTCTAGGGTGTTTATTTATAGAGCAGAGGGCTTTTTTCTGGTATAACTGACTTGGCTTAGGCTAATGCAGCTAGCGGTGCATAAAGCTAGCTAGCTAACTGCGAAAAAAGTTAAATAAAATCCACATATATAAAAAAAAAACTTTATAATATTGCTTGCCATGATAGAAGTTATTTATCTTGGCAACCTTAGTGAGCTAGGCATATGTGGAGGTGTTTTAAAACTGGACTGCTGTAGCCATTTTACACACTCGCCCACTTCATTTCTTAATGATTGCTGCTTTAACATCCTCAACTACTGTTAATCAGGTTGGCATTATTTAATGATTTTTTTCCTGAGACAATGGGTTTGAACATATGTAACAGGGTTGATTTTGTTTTTATACTCCAGAACCTCTCATTTTAAATCCAGTGTCAGTATTAAGGTTAAAGTATGCACACTCCCAGTGTCCCAGCCCAGTGTCCCGGTACTTTTGAACTGGTCCATGTATTGTAGTTTGTTTCTATATGGACTGTACGCATGACATAAATCACTATGCAAGTCATCAGGTTCAGGTTTTGTCCAGAAAGAATACTCCCCTGTATGATGCTGGATTGCAAAAGCATTTAGAAAAAAACAGCTCTGGAAAAAAAATTAGACCACTTAAAAATGATAAGTTTCTTTAATTTTACCAAATTGAAAGCTATTGAAATATAACCAAGAGGAAGATGGATGATCACAAGCCATCAAACCAAGCTGAACTCCTTAAATCTTTGCACTAGGAGTAGCATAAAGTTATCCAAAAGCAGTGTGTAAGACTGTTGGAGGAGATTGCCAAGATGCAGAAAAACTGTGATTAAAAACAGATTTATTCCACCAAATATTTATTTCTGAACTCTTAAAACTTTATGAATATTAACTTGTTTTTATTTGCATTATTTGAGGTCTGAAAGCTCTGCATCATTATTGATATTTCAGCCATTTCTCATTTTCTGCAAATAAATGCTCTAAATGACGATATTTGGAATTTGGGGAGAAATGGTGACCGCCGTTTTTTAGAATAAAACAACAATGTTTATTTTAATCAAACATATACCTATAAATAGTAAAATCAGAGAAACTGATTCAGAAAATAAGGTGGTCTCATTTTTCCCAGAGCTGTATATATATATGCAAATGCCTAATGCAAATATTTGGGTAGTGAATTGTTTCAATCAATAACCAAGTCAATTTTTTATATAATTCTTTTTCACATTGTATAGCTCCATGTGGTCAGGCACCCTGAAAGTTTAGTATTTAGAAACACCCTGCTCTGCAGGTCTCTCAGCTCTCAACTTTTTGTGGCCAGCTAAGAATCTTTTAGGTCTTGTTTGAGTGATTTTTGTCTTTTTTTTTTTTTTTAAGTTTTCTTGTTTGGTGAGATTCTTGGGCTGTGTTGCTGCTGCTATTTTGATGCCTATCTTGATGTTTAGGTTAAGGAGAATGTAAAGGCCATCAGAATCTTTAAGCTTGTCTCTTGAGTTCATTGGTGGTTGCTTTAGGGTGTTTTCACAACTGTAGGTTGTTTCTCTGGAGTGTTGGAGCACGTTGTCTCCTCTGATTGGTCAGAGCTGTTTGGTGCAGGAGCAAGAATGTAAATATAGCTAAAAGGTCCTGTGTTCTAGACCTGTGCATATATTTGTGCAGTGTGAAGCTGCTGTACATTCAAACAGTGTTTTAAATAGATATATTTAAGACGGTAAGCTGAGTTGCGTGGCCTTGAGTGGCAAGCAGTGTGAAAACAGCTTAGTATGGAGGAGCTGCAGCAGAGACCATGCTTGTTCATAGCTATTGTTATTATCAGGGTAATACATCAGGTTAATTTGCACCTAAGTGTTACTACTGTTTTTATTCCTGCCCAAACAGACTGGACCAAGGGTACTAACAAACCAGAGCCTGTTTTAACCGGACCACATTGTGCTGGTGTGAAAACAACCTGAATCCCTATTTGGACGGGATTAGTTTCTCAGGGGGACAGCTGTAAAAAACATTTAACACTTCTACTTAATGATAAAACCCTTTCATCTGGACTGCAATTAAAAAAAACAGGAGGATCAGTGAATTGTTTGGCTTTCTCAGTGACATTGCGTTGTCGCAAAATATCAGGAGCACAATGGCGGCATTTAAGCGCTCTAAAAGATACTGACTCTTATTTCGGTTTGGGGCGAAGCCAAATTTCAGCAACAATTTAAAAGTATAGTTCACAACCACAAAGTGTGAGAGTCCAAAGGGAAATGCGTCTGTGAGCTGTGTCCATTTCCACCCGCTGTTGTGTTCACGTGGATCTCAATGGGAGCGCGCGCAGATTCAAAGATGTGCGTCCAGACGGGACTTAAATTGCCGGAGGACCACGGAGTTCAGTGAAAAACTGGTAATTCAGCCTGTAATTTTCTCAGAGGACGTCTGAGAAAAACACATACATGGTCGGGAATAAAATCACAGAGAACCCCCATAAAAAAAGAAAATTACACCAGAACTCCCTGAGAAACGATTCCCCTCCGGATAGGGCTTGTTTATCTTTCTTTATTTCAGAATTAGATTTTGGTGTTCTTGATGTTTGCATGTAGAATTTTCTTTCAGTTTAATTAATTCTGCAGGACCAGGAGTGCCCAAACTTTTGCACTTTCAGCATATACAGTTTCCACGTCATCATTGTTGCCATGGCCTTTGCTAATCAACATGCTTGACTTAAGATGGTGTCCCAGCATAGAGAACCATACATATCTGTTCATTTTTTTTTTTAAATGTTGCAAAATATTTTTTGCAATGCTATTTAGAAGGAAGATAAAGGTTACAAGGAACAATACTAAAAATGTAGACTGACCTGGGTAACTTTTGATCATATTTTTTTTTACACACACAGAATGTGTGTGACAACATGCCAAAAAATGTCTCAGCGTGAAATTATAGAGATTTCTAGTGGTGTCCTGTGATATATTTCTTCCCAATCTGCAGATTTTTGGATTTGCGGTCAACGCAAGCTCTCATAACAACAGCAGTATGTTTGAATAGCTCACCGGAGTGTGTCCAGAAAAGGTAGGGATCACTGGCGATGCCACCGTCTGTCATGATTACACAGCAAGTTTCAGTCCTGTCTGTTAATTCTTTTGAGGTGTGTATAGTAACAAAACCCAGAGTCAAATCTGACCTCCTACCTACTAGTGGGAATAACCATCCTTTGCTTACATTATACTAGTGAGCTGTCAGGGCCAGGACTAATACCATATCCATTCAGTGTCCAGAGATGCTCATAAGTTCCTTTTTGCATCAGTTGCCTGTATAAGGTAAGATACTCAATGGTGTAAGGAGTCAATTCCCAGTATACTTTCACTACGGTGGCTTGAATCATAATCAGCAGTTTCTATTACTCTTTGCCTGGTAGGCTAATAGCATTCCTATTTGAAGATCAGTGAAACTGCATCCTTTGTCCATGACAGTCGTTTTGCACTGTACTACAAATTACTAACGAGCTCATATAGTCATCATTTAATCAGGTGCAGCAAACCCAATCCACGTGATCTCCATGGAGATCAATCCAAAACAGGGGTGACTCACTAAATGACTAATTCACTTGATGACCTGCTCACTCGATGACTCATTTAATAGATAACTCACTCAATTGATGACTCATTTACTCAATGATTCGTTCATTCGATGACTCGTTCACTCGATGACTCACTCAATCTATGACTTGTTTACTCAATCAATGACACACTTACTTGACTAATTCGCTCGATGGCTCATTCGCTCATGGCACACTCGCTGGATGACTCACTCACTCAATAACTCACTCAAACTATGACTCGCTCAATCTGACTCCCTCATTCCAATGATGACTCATTAACTCGATGACTCATTAACTCGATGACTCACTCACTTGATGACTCACTCACTTGATGACTCACTCAACGACTTACTCATTTAACGACTCACTTGATGACTCAGTGACTCACTCGATGACTCACTCACTCGATGACTCACTGACTCACTCAATGACTTACTTATTTAATGACTCACTTGATGACTCAGTGACTCACTCAATGACTCACTCACTCAATGACTCACTCACTCAATGACTCACTCACTCGATGACTCACTCAATGACTTACTTATTTAATGACTCACTTGATGACTCAGTGACTCACTCAATGACTCACTCACTCGATGACTCACTCATTCGATGACTCACTCACTTGATGAGCCACACACTCGAGGACTCACACACTCGAGGACTCACACACTCGAGGACTCACACACTCGATGACTCACTGACTCACTCAATGACTTACTCATTTAACGACTCACTTGATGACTCAGTGACTCACTCGATGACTCACTCACTCGATGACTCACTGACTCACTCAATGACTTACTTATTTAATGACTCACTTGATGACTCAGTGACTCACTCAATGACTCACTCACTCGATGACTCACTCATTCGAGGACTCACACACTCGAGGACCCACACACTCGAGGACCCACACACTCGAGGACCCACACACTCGAGGACTCACTCACTCGATGACTCAATCACTCGATGACTCAATCACTCACTCAGTAACTTACTTGACTCACTAAGTACATCTAGTGACACTCTGGATCGAGGAACGTCAAATGCCCACACAACTTCGTAAATGGTATGTTCCTTTCACTCACCATTGGGCCTTATATGAACTATTTGAATAATTTGAATAATTTGACGTCACCTCGCCATTAGAAAGCTGGTCAGTATTCAACCTTACACCTTACCGCAAGATAAAACCTCACAACTGTTACAGGTGGAGATTTTCCCAAGCAACACCCTGAGGTAACACTTTATGATCAGTTTACATACTGCTAATCGAAGACTTTTTGATCCCACAATTATGCTAATATGAAATGACCAGAGTTTGTTTTACTGTTGAATTTATTTATTTATACAAAATTAATTTGGATATTACCCTTTTAAAATATGCAGACAGATGTTCTAGTTGTAATTCAACTAAATTTGGACAGCTAGGCATAACACAATTTAGTACAATAAGATCCACAGATAAGATGTAAAGCTTTAAAGCTGAACAAAACCTGTTCTCATGTAGTTTTATTTACTGCCCCACAGTGATCAACTGATTTCAGTTAGTCACCAAAATCCATACCTTCCCCCCCCACCCAACAATGACACATCATACACATACTGCTGTTAGAAGCTGTTCCGTCAATAACATCAATAAGTCCAATTAATCAACTGACAGATCTATACCCTTACATCCAGGGTTCCCAGCCTACCCACACCCTGCCCAGTAGGTTGGCATCAGTTGCTTGATCAATAAGGCAGTCCACCTGGTGTTCCACGCTCAGATCTTTCTCTCCTAGTCGAGCACGTATGTTGTGTTCCTCACTCCCTCGAGCCACGGCCAGCATGCCCTTAAACGCAGCTGCTTTTTCAAAGCCGAGACGCAGCTCCTCACTGAAAGAGTAAAGAAAACGCATTTACAATTACAACTTATAATGGTACACTTTACTTTTACTCACATGTCTAGGAGAAACTGCTTGGAGAGAGTAAGGCAGAGAATATATTAGTGTACTGGTGGTTGACGCACTCCTGTCATGGTCTTTGGGCCCCGACATTGAGTTTCGGCAGACTTCACAAGCATATTCATTGCCAATGCAAAAAGAATCACGGAGATGGTGCAGCCTGTGATGATCCCAACCTCCACTCTGTGCCACTCTGATGTTATGGACCCTGTTGATACTCTCATGCTGAACTGGTCATAGTAGTCCATGATGAGTTCAGCCACTTGGCCCGGCACATGGTGCCTCTCCAGGGTTGTTTGGACCAGCTTGTGTGGGATGGAGCCGTAGTCAGGGCATTCATGGACGACCTGACTATTACCACCGAATCAGTACCCGGCAGTAGGTGGATCCTTCAAGGGCTGGAGGAGCTATGTGGGTGGGCTAGGATGAGATTTAAGCCCGAAAAATCAAGGTCGCTGGTTTTGAAGCGGGGCAAAGTTGTGGATAAGTTCCGCTTCAGTATTGGAGGGGCATCAATCCCAACTGTCTCAGAGAAACCAGTGAAGAGCCTGGGCAAGGAGTTTAACAGCAGCCTGAAGGATTCAGTATCCGTTCAGGGAACCTGTCAGGAGCTGGAAAGCTGGTTGAGAGCGGTGGACCGGTCTGGGCTTCCTGGTAAGTTTAAGGCTTGGATCTACCAGCACGGCATCCTGCCAAGGGTACTGTGGCCTCTGCTTGTTTACGAGGTGCCAATCTCAATCGTGGAGGGCTTAGAGAGGAAAGTCAGCAGCTTCCTCAGGAGGTGGCTGGGTCTGCCTAGGAGCCTTAGCAGCATTGCTCTCTACGGACGCAACACCAAGCTCCAATTGCCCCTGAGATCACTGGAAGAGGAGTTTAAGGTGACAAGGGCCAGAGAAGTAATGATGTACAGGGACTCCAGCGACCCTAAGGTGGCCCAGGCAGGGGTCAGAGTGAAAACCGGGAGGAAATGGGTAGCCGATGAAGCCGTATTACAGGCAGAGTCGCGGATACGGCACAGAGCTTTGGTTGGAGCTGTAACCCGCGGTAGAGCTGGCCTGGGGACCTTTCCAACACCTCAGTATGAGAAAGTCAAGGGGAAGGAGAGATGCAGACTGGTGCAGGAGGAAGTGAGGGCAGAGGTGGAGGAGAGGAGGATTAGCAGAGCTGTCGGTTTGAGGCAGCAGGGTGCCTGGACAAGGTGGGAGCAGGCCATGGACAGGAAAGTCACATGGTCTGAGCTGTGGCGGGCAGAGCCGCAGCGCATAAAGTTCCTTGTCCAGGCAGTGTACGACATCCTGCCCAGCCCATCAAACCTCTCCATCTGGGGCAAGACGGAGTCTCCCAACTGTCCGCAGTGCCCAGGCAGGAACATTGGAGCACATCCTGAGCTGCTGCCCAGTAGCTCTTGGGCAGGGGCGATACACCTGGCGCCACAACCAAGTCCTGAGACCCATTGCGGAAGCCATCAGCATGGGAATCAGCAGTAGCAAACGGTCCCACTCCACCACCCAGATGATCGCCTTTGTGAAGGCTGGCGAGCGCCTGGGGAAAACCACCGGAGCCAGAAACCCAGCAGGACTGCTGGCGACGGCGAAAGACTGGCAGCTGTCGGTTGACCTGGAGAAACAACTGAAGTTTCCCCAGCACATAGTCGCCACCACCCTGAGGCCAGACATCCTCCTGGTCTCAGAGGAGACAAAGAACATCCTCCTGATTGAGCTAACAGTTCCATGGGAGGACCGATTGGATGAGGCCCACGAGAGGAAAAGGACCAAGTACGAGGAGCTGGTTATAGACTGCCGCAAGCAGGGCTGGAAGGCAAAGTGCATGCCCATCGAGGTAGGCTGTAGGGGGTTTGCAGGCCAATCACTCTACAAGACCCTGAGCGCTCTGGGCATAACTGGGATGGAGAGAAGAAGGGCCATCAAGAAAATCATGGAGGAAGCAGAGAAAGCCTCCAGATGGCTCTGGATCAGGAGAAGTGACCCATGGAGTAGTAGCAAATGCCACCTGAACACAAGCCGGGTCTGATCAACCTAGGCTGGGTCGCCAAGGGTGTCTGATGTTGAAAGACCCGAAACACCCGAGGACCCTTGGTTACATCACTGACGATGTGTTCAGGAGCATCCTAGAGATGTATTTCATCAAGTGGAGCATCCTAGAGATGTATTTCATCAAGTGTCCAAGACTTCAGCTTACCTTGTAATCACTGCAGGATTGGCTCCCTCTAACTTTCTACGGGCAAAGTTGACTTTCTGTAGTGGGTACCAGTTGATCTCTTGAGTATCCACACTTTCAGTCCAGGTACCTCCTTTCTTAAGCTGTTTCACTGCAAAGTTCTAAAGAATGATACAGATACAGGGATACAGAACTTTTTAAAACTGTACAGTTTAAATGTAAAACTCAAAATGATCAATAGGGTGTGTATTAAAGGGACACTAAGTCCCTTAGCTGTTCCATGATCAGAAGTGACCAAACATTTGCATGTCATGTCACACTGCCTACCTTCCAGTCCAGTGAAGGCTCTTTTACGAACACGTCCATGGTGTTGAGCAGCAGCTCAGGGTCGTCTCTGTAAGCTCGGAGAGAGTGCACCATCACACTACGGATCAAACCAGACTCTGCCATCGGCCTCATGAGATTCACAAACTGTCGTGTGAGCCGGAAGGGCATCAGCTCCGGCACTGGCAGAAACTGCAGAGTAAAAACAGTGATTTACATTTCCATTATCCTACATATTTCTTTACTTTTTCCTAGTTAGTATATATGGGGTCAATAAACTCTTTAAATGTCTACATAATGCACTCTTAAAACCAAACATGCTTCAAATGATGTAAAGAAACTTTGAACTGGTACAGAATCATTAAATTAGGGCTGGGCGATATGGATATATAATAACAAAAAGACACTTCTGAGTAAAGCTACATGTTCCAGATTTCAAACAAGCACTTTTATTATTCAGTGCCATAATCCTGTATATTAGAGTAGCCTAGTTGTTCTAGCAGCATTTTATTTTGTCAACAACTGAAAGGCAATTCAGATTACACAAATTAATTATAAACAACAGATTTTTCAAATGAGTTTTTGTTTCCCCACTGCATTAAATACAGTGTGCTTTTGGGAAAAGTGCGTCTAAAGTGCTTAAGAAAAAGTAAATAAGTAAATAAAAAGAGCAGATTGAGTTTTACTTTTTCTTTCTATAAATCTGGGCTGAAACGGTTTCATGTTTAATCTCATACCCGTGTAAAGAGCAGAAGGACATTTCTGAGAAAAGCTACATGTTCCAGATTTTAAACTAGTGCTTTTAATATTTAGTGCCATAATCCTGTATATTAGAGTAGCCTAGTTGTTCTAGCAGCATTTTATTTTGTCAACAACTGAAAGGCAATTCAGATTACACTAATTAATTATAAACAACAGATTATTCAAATTAGTTTTCCCCCCACTGCATGTAGCCTAAATACAGTGTGCTTTTGGAAAAAGTGCATCTAAAGTGCTTCAGAAAAAAGTAAATAAGTAAATAAAAAGAGCAGATTGAGTTTCACTTTTTCTTTTTCTATAAATCTGGGCTGAAACGGTTTCATGTTTAATCTCATACCCATGTAAAGGAGCTGATTGGTCAGTGTAGGTTAGAGTGGGCATGTCTGCTGTAAAGATTAGCGGTGGCACTTCACGCTGCTGCTGTTTATTAACGCTCTGATCTTAGAACATGAGACGTAAGGCAACGTCTGTGTCCAGACTTGAACCATGATTTGACTATTAGTGACTCATGTTTTACAGAGTACCTTATTCTGCTGCTCATCTGACAATCTGAACCCCAAGCATCTCCAAATAATTGAGCAACTAAATTTCTTTTTACTAACCAAATCCTTTTCTATACCTTCCGTCATGTGTTTATGCATCTCTGGGCTCTCACTGCCTGCATCGGTTCCGATACATCAGCTTACAGACGCCTTGTGCTGATCAACATCACCCTTTGAAGCCATCTACCCACCGACAGAGAGCAAAGCCAATTGTGCTCTCTCGGGGATCCGGCAGCTGATGGCATGATACATGAACGGGATTCGAACCAGCATACTGATTACAGTAATGTGAATATGAGAAATGATCTGACTATTTTGAGTGTAATTTCCGGTCCTGTTTCCCCAATAATACAGTGCAGCACACCTGCGTGGCTGATCCAAACGCATGGCCAAAGTCGATGCCAATCATGCCTCCTGTCTCCGTGTTGATCATGAAGTTGGAGAGATGGCGATCTCCAATGCCGAGCACCCACTGACTGATACAGAGCAGGGCGTGGGAGCTGGCGAAGTGAGAGCGCAGTGAGAGGAACGCCTCCGGGGTAGTGCTCATCCTTACAAAGGCTCGCCTGAATGGAGACAAAACCAATTAATACCATCAGAAACTTCAGCCTGGTACTAATCTGGAGGACGACGTGTCTCTACTCAGTAACTGGCTACTCAGAATTCTATAGCTAATAAACTATAGAGTCAGTTCTGATGCCAGAAAAAAACAGTGGAGCAGAGTACAGTATAATGTTGGCTGGAAACTTTTGGCACATAAATCACACAGTAATCACAGGATAATGTAACCGTCACAGGCGCATACCTCAGCAGATCCTCTGGCACAGTCTGCTCAATCTTCTTGAAGTTATTTACAGTGTCTGTGCGGTTGGCCTTCCTGTGGTAAAATGACATCAGATACAGTAATGCTACACTTGACCTTTCCACTTACTGCAGACACTGACACCCAACCCAACACAACATTACTGCCAGATAGAAGGAAACTGATCAATAGCGCACCTGTATACTTCAGCGTATCGCATTATTCCCTCAGATTTCCCAGCAGCTTTACTTATCCAGGCATCGTATATCTCATTAGGCCTGGAAAAAAACCCCAAAAAAACAAAAGATAAAGTTTTTAATACTAACAGCATTTATTACAAATAAAGGAGTCTACAGTTCTTCATATAGCAAAGCAGAATGGGTTATCCCTAGAGTAGAAATTATGACTGTATATTCAAATGAGGATGATTTTTATTCTGTGTACTACAGAGTATTGCAGTACTACAGAGTATTTATGTACTACAAAGTATTTCACTATTACAGATTACTGAAAGGTCCAAAATGTCTCATCTTGCTGCGCAACAAGGTAAACAAAAAACACGACGAGAGCGTGAACAGAAATGCGTCTGATTCTACATCTAAAGAGTCATCCACACATTTTTCCGCAAACTGTCAACAAACTATCACGGTCCTTAAGTCTCAATTTGTACTTTTTGTACATGTAATGCTGTTGTTTTGTTTTTAATAAAGCACTACACACATGCTAACTGTTTTTGTTCAATCAAGATCCAAAAAGCTGGTATCCTCTAATGGCGACAGTTTGAGAATGAGATTACTCATGTCTGCTGTTAAACAAATACACTGTGTGATGATAATCTCTTTTTGTATTTTTATTTTTTTTTTTACAATTAGGAATAAAATATATATATAAAAAGGTATTGTTTGGATATTGATATAACTTTTAATAAAGATACCCACACAGCCATAAAAAGATAATTCATTTAAGTCACAGGGTGGTGGCACTGTGGGAGCTCACAGATGTTGCACTCTTAAACAGGTGGAGGTAGAGAAGACAGAAAGAAAGAAAGAAAGAAAGACAGAAAAAAAGAAAGAAAGAAAGAAAAAAGAAAGAACAGCAGTTGTTCTGGTTAGTAAAAGGTATACCGTGTGATGGTCTTCTGCTCTTTCTCAGTTCTTCTGCTGGCTAAGAAGTCTTTTAATGTGCAGGTATTCTCCATCCACTCTATCAGTCCAATCCTGCAAGTAGCAGACAACAGACCAGAAATGTCAAAAATAAAAATCTAAAGTTATATATAAAAAAATGGTAATATAAATAGTGTTTAATGCTATTTAGTGTACATTTTTTATTTTGACAATACTATATGTAGTTTTAGATGTCTTGTTTCATTTTACAGGATATATTAGGTATTTTGCAGTTTGTTTCTTTGTTTTTTTTTAATTGTTTTCAAGCAGAAATAAGTGAGAAACTTGGTAAGCAAAATCCTCTGACCAAAGTATAATTTGCAAAAGGGAATTCAACCAATAGGTGCGCTGTACATACATTATTTACTGTACATTATTGATTGAATATTACATTTTGTATTTGTTAGTTGAGTCACACAGTTTGTTGAGGAATCTGATCCAGAAACAGGCGCTCTACCTGCTGGTCATTGGAATAACTTGGTAGGTGCGCAGCATCAGGCTGCGCTGAGAACAGGCCGCATCCTGGCTGAGGATGATGTTCATAACGCCAAAGAGCTGCTCAATGCGCTGGTCCTGCCGAAGATCTTCTCCTCCTTTCACTAGGAATGGATGGTCCTTCTCATCATCACCGCGAACGATCAGACGCTTCGGACGGCGAATGGAAGTCATTACCTTTACCTTTAATAGAAGTAGCACAAATAAGCCTTAAACTTCATTAACATACTGTAAAATACTCACCCCCCCAAATACATTTAATTGTGATATAATCGGACTGACTTATTTAGTTATTTAAATAAAAAAATGTAAATAAAATCCTATGTTGGCCATTGTTCATTTTGTAACAGTTACAGCTGTGTGTCCTGTCAGTGTGTTTGGGAATCAGGTTGTACATGTACCTACCCTCTCATCAAATCCTGTGATTTTAGCATGGTACTCTGGCAGCGGTTTTGATCTACCATCATATTGTCCTAAAGGGGAGAATCAAATTAGTATAAACAAGTCTTATAAAAAATAATTTGATATCACTAGCAATGCTCCCAACAGGGTGAAGACCTGCACACAAGGGCTGGGTATCATTTAACCTCTTAACACGCCCTGGCTCATGGATGGGCCAGAAAAATATCATATTTAATAAAGTATAAAATTAGTAGTTTTTATTCTTATAAAGTTTCCAGTCCTTTGGAGAAAGAAAAGACCATACCAGGTTCAGATCACAATAATATCTAACCAGTGAAAAGGAGAAGTTTGTAATTTTATATGATGAATGTAAACACATTATAGCAAAATATAGAGCTGCAAAAAAATTAATCCATATAAATATTTAATTTTATGGATCTGAAAATAAAAATAGAAAATCTGAAAAGCGCCTAAAATTTTCCTGTTTTTTACCATATTTTGGCTATTACATGTTCAATTGAATAATTAAAGTGTCTTAAATGAATTGTGTAAAGGCTTCTAAGTCATATTAATTCATAACATTGCCCCTGAATTATTTAATATTAGAGTGAAAAGCCTTCAAATGTGAGTATGTAATTTCAGGTGGAAATTGGTAAAAAATAGGCTTGGAGTTTAAGAGGCTAAAAAAATGTGATACCAATACAATACTTTACAATACTGATACCCAAATGATTTCAATATTTTTTTTTAACTGTAACAAAAAAAATGTGATAATTAATCTCAAAAAAGTGTTAAATACACAGAGTGTTTATTTAACATAGTCTCTAATGGCGACAGTATGAGCATAAGATTACCTAACATCTTTTTGGATCTTTTTGAAACAAAAACAGTGAGCAGGTTTGTGGCGATTTATTAAGAACAAAAATTTTAAATATTTAAACTATAATTATTTTTTTCTCTAGGCATATTGCATTTTAATAGTTCTTTTAAAAAAATAAGAACATTACATGCTTGCTAATTTCATTAATTCACAATCATTTGTTTGTATGCCTTGATATGGATTGGCACTCTCTGCTGGGTAAACTCCTCAGGGCCTGATGCAGTCCTCTAGGTGGACGGTCATTCCTGTTGAGAGTACGCTGTGCATGACTGGCTGCTATGAGTGCCTTGAAAAGCATCCTTGAGTGCTTATAAGTGTAATTGTAAATTAAGAAAGAAGGTATGGTGCTTTGATGTGGTGGTGCTTTGATGGGCAGTTGACAGATGCAATCACCCCCCCCCCCCTGACCAACATCCCATTGTGAAAAAAAGCCATCAATCCACCACTGACAAGGCAAGGTTCTCTCTGACTAGCTAATGGTAGAAGTATTGCCTGAGATTTCAACCAGTGATCCTTGGATTATGGTGACAGCGCCTTGGTCCAGTACCATTCAAAGCTGTTTGGTGTTTACCCTTTTTAATAAGTCTAATATCATAATTTCACAGATTGCTAATAATAGTAGACAACTCTTTCCTTACCCGGAACCTCCAGCTCACTTCTCAGCGTCTCCACTCTGAAGTTGCTGAGCCATGGCGAATACTCCTTCAGGTTCCCCGGCTCTTTCTGAAAGCCTCTCATGGACTTAGCCAGCTCATCCACTTTCTTAAGGTACTCCTTATCCTTTCGCTTCTCATACAGCTTTGAGCCACCAGGACCAAAAAGCTTCTCCACTTCTTTGGAGAATCTCTATTTAGAAAAAGACAAAGGACATATAAGAGATAGAATTTCCGAATCAGTTACGTTTCAGCAAATACCTTTAAAAATCATTACAAGTATCATGATGGTGAACCTGAACAAATTTCTTCCGGAATGATCCAAACCCCGGGGCTTTTGAATCACAGAGCGAGGCACTCATCTCTCCATAGAGGTCCCTCAACACCTTTTTGTCCACACTTGGTTTTTCCAGCTGATTCTGGACTTCATCCAACCAATCCTGCCAATCAACCAAACATTAAAAACATTAATCACATCTCCTAAAAACAGAGTTCAAGAGTCACATGTTTACATTTAATGTGCATTTAATGTTTAAACACCAAAGATATCACAGTTCACACTCCCCTCAGACTCACCAGTGTTATTAGTAAAATATGCATCAACATGGATCCAGTAAATATTCTGCACTGATTCATTTTAATTCTTTGTTAAAAAATCAGAAGAATATTGAATTATATACCAGGAAAAAGGTGACACTAAAATTTACCAACATGGGTCTTTGAAACAATTATTCAAAGTTCTAAAATTAAAACAGTTCAGTTATCTGAAGTAGTGTAGTAGTGTTTTCTGGCATGTCTACGATATGGCAAAATCTATCATGGAACAGGACAAACCAGTTATCACTTTTATATATCAATGACCCAAACTTACATTAGGTGTCACCCTGCACCTGGAGTTCACCACTTTGCTTAACACTTAATTAACACTTTCAAACATGCATTAAGTAGTAGTGTGTGTAGTAGTGTTGCAATACTCTTATTGAAATCACCAACAAAATGTAATTTTGAAAATCTTTGCTCTATGGTAAACAATGATTTAACCCTTTATGTGACGTGTCGCCGTGTTTTACTTCTAATTCAGCAGGTCTTGCCGCTGGGTGATTGTAGGTAAGACATGGTGATTCTAGGTAGCGGTTCATCCCACATAGTTTGTTTTAACCCAGTAAACACGCAGACTACGGTCCAATATACTTGCCTCTGAATGGCAAAAGAGCTAGCAATTAGCATGGTTAGTGCATGGCTAATGCTAAGGCTGCTCCAGCCTCGACCCTGGCGAACAAAAGTAAAACTCCTTTATAACGCTGTACTTTAGCGGGATGGATTTACTGCTTCTTACAACCGGACTGGTAAAATTCATACATAAGATATATTGGATTATAAGCTGCACTGATGATTATTGGGGAAAATTAAGGATTTTATGTGTGCCGTATAGTATGAAAGATACGGTGTGTATGTATGAAGGCTTGAAAGTAGGTATGGCACATTTTTCTTTTTGTGCTCTCTCAGACTCTGGTTGTAGATGGCAGGCAGCTTGATAGGGGGTTTGATATGGTGGTCCTCAGACTACAGCAGTGGCATCTAACTCCACTGGACCACTCGACACTCAAGCAGTCAGTCGCTGTAATACAATGTATATTCCTTTGACTTTCCATGCAATTGGAAGTTTATACCAATTGCTATTTTATTTCACTCTTTATTCAGTAAAAGGAAAAAGGTCAAACAGCCATAGATGGGTAGTTAGTATTACAGCAGTCTGAATATTGATTGTGCTGGTTCAATGCCTGTTATAGGGTTAAATTAAGCCTTTTAGACCTGAATTATGTTTCATTGATGGGAAAACATAAGAATGCTTCTTTTCTGTCTCTAATGCACACAGAATGAGACACCACTATCCTAATATAAATCTATATACAAATAAAGGTAATTAACTAAAATGTGTATTTCTTAACATGATAAAAAGTGGTCTTAATCACAGAGAATTAGTAAAAACGACCTTGCATTACTTTGCCTCATTTGATCTGTAGAGCTGACATGCCATAATGTCTGAGTTACTGATGAGTTACTAATGGCTAATCTACTGTTTCATTGGCTGGTTTGTGATCTATTTTAATGGACAACAGGTCTCAATTAGTGTTCTGTGCAACAAAACATTTAAAGAAAAAAAAACATGATGTCCATTGTAATTAATGAAGGAACTGAAAGGGTTAAAATACTAAATAAATGCTAAATATCTGTTACCTTGAAGAGCATTTCAGGGTTAGTGAGCTGCTGAAGAGCATCAACAAACTCTTTAATGACTCCCCCTTTATCCAATGTTGACTTTAGCCTGAAATACATTAACATGCACACAAATTAATTATACAGTAAATTATAAAGATTGTATAATTTCTTACCATGATTTATATATCTCATATATCCATATGTCAGTTTTTTTATCATTATTGACATACTTCTCCACAAACTCCTGGTTCCTGTGACCACTAGCAGACTCTTCAAAGGTGTAGCTCTCACTGCTGATCATGAACGGGTAGACGAGGGCTTGTGGGTAGCACTCTGCAATCTCCTCAAGTACATGCTGCACCGCCACTGCTTCTGGCTTATCCAACAGGGCCATCATCTGACTAATCCAGCCAATCAGCTGCCAGCAAGGTACACTTACCACCTGTTAAAATGCAACTGTATTTAGGGTCTGTATCAAAAATGACAAAATTCAAACTGACAACTCAATTCAAACGGGACAGCACGAAACCCTAATACTGAATAGAGGGTTCTGCCCCACCACGCTACTCCCCAGATGTAAAGCTCATGTGGGTTGCCAGATTAAAACACAGTGGTAAGCGATAAAGAGTCACTACACAGCCCATCTCTACTACAATAATGGTGGTAATAAATGACCCAGCTATAATCAGCAACCATACAGAAAGGATTTCCTGTTCAGCAGTTGAATAGCCCGTTTCTATGGCTGCAGCACACCATTTGCATGCTGCTGTGTATACCTGGCAACCCTGAGTGTGGAAATGTGACTGCGGGAATGGAGGTTCAGATTCGGATGTTAAAACCCAAACAGATTTCCGTGACTTAGCACACAGTTTAAATTAAAAAAATACTGTCTGAAGCTCTGCTGACGAGAACTATCAATGCTTAACCTTAGCATATGTTCTGGTCAGTCTTTAAGTTAACAGAGAATATATAATCCTTAATAATTTTCCTTTAAAATTGGTCAAAAAGTAAGAAACTGGATATTGGCATCAGAAGTACATAACTAGTAATGTTCACAACCCAATCCAAAACCCCACCCACCTCTCTTGCCATCAGGTCCAGGGTCTCTTTAGAGTAGAGCTCAACCAGCTGCAGTAGACGAGGGAACCTGAGTCTGGCTTCTTCAGAGCCAAGCTTTAGCGCTTTCAGCATCATCTTCACCACATGTGCAGGTAAGGTCTGGAGCTGTTGTGAGCTGCTCACTGCAACAAACAGAATTTAATATATTAAAATAATTTTAAGACATGCAAAAATATCAGGTACATTATCTAAGGACCACAAGGCAATGGCAAAACCTTTAGCTAGCACCTATTAAGGTAAGAGTTATCACACAAACCTAAAGCATGAATTACCTTTGGGCTTAACAGTTTTTTTTCACACACACTTGTTTCATTGCTTTTTATAGTGTACTATAAAATGTCTTTGATTTGCTTCTTACATTAATATTTGTTGTATAGTTAATAGTTTTCTTATCACGTTTTATATGATAATTAATCCATGAAATTCATATTAGTTCAGACATGCACAGCACAATAATGCTCTATCAGTTCTATTTCATCTCAATTTTGCTGAAGGCCTTTTGCAGTCAAACACTCTTATCTTGCTTAAAAACGGTAAAATTTTTAATGTTGTGATTTATGGAGATATGTTCATCCTCCATTCACTCAACCATTTACAGCAACAGAAACATTAATCAGATGTGCCCAAAATTTGTACAACTCGTATCATTTTATTATCTTTTTGTACTTTTGTTATGCAGTGCACACATACCCTCCCCTTTTTGTTCATCTTCCCTCAGTCTGTGGTCACAAAAATTGGCGAGAGTCATGTAGGCCTCCACAATGCCGAGTGTGTCGGCATGCTTGCGGCTGAATGACTGCTCTTCTTCCTCTGCCCTGCGAGCAGCACTGTGCAGCAACTCCAGAGCACGCATCCGCAGCCCCTCCACCACCTAAAAGTTAACAAAAGCCAAACATACTAGACGGATCAGTGTTCACATAAAAACATTGTAAAAAGCTGACCTTTAAATCAGTCTGATTAAACTGGTGCCTAGGGATGCCCAATCACATTTTTTGCCCCCAAGTCTGAGTATCTGCTGACAGAGAGTCCCGATCTGATACTTTTTAATAATAAATTTAAAATTGTTATTGAAAGAACAGTATCAAAAATGACCATTTTGGCACAAAATAAACAATTACTAAATGGCTATATGACTGATTTCCATTTAAATATGCATCCTATCTTAGATAAACAAACTAAAAAATGTTGCACAACAACAATTGTGTGACAAAACATAACCAAGATCATGATACATTTTATAAATTTGCTGTTAGTTCTGTTTTTTGGGCAGGGGACAGTAATAGTAGTGTTGTGTGGTTCAGGCTTAGTTTGTGTATGTGTATATAAGAGAGAGAGAGAGAGAGAGAGAGAGAGAGAGAGAGAGAGATTTTAAGGAAAACAGTGTGGATTAAAGGAAAATGTCGGATGGCTCCATAGGTCATTGCTAACCAGACATATATCAGCATTAATAAACACTGTGACAGCAGAGGCGCCCACAAACACACTCACATGAGGGGCTTGTCACTGCTAGTGTGAACATAGCATGGGCATTTTCACTGTACAGCATATATAGTGAACTTGTGAAGTAAAAACACAACATTACATTTTTGATAAATCAGTGATTTGGATCTTTTCCACCAATTCCGACCCTTTGAAAATTACGTGACCGGCCCCCGATTTCCGAGGACATCCTTACTTGAACCCAAATATTTCAGTCAAGAAAAAAACAACTCAGAACAAGATCTTTACAACACCAAACCTGGTTAGTTGAAGAGCCTCCGGAAAGTTCCTGAACTCTTTGTGCCTTCTCTTGTCCGAGAGTCTCCAGAGCAGAGGGACTGCGAGCCACAGCACCAGCCAGAAGGTCGAAGGTGGTGCCCAGCAGGATTTTTTGGTCTCTAAAAACACTCCCCACAGATCCTTCACTCTGCCTCTCAATCTCCTCTACACACCAGAAACATATAATTAATATTTTATTTATGTGACAAACTACACTGAAACAAAGTCAGGGCAGAATTTATGAACCAGTTTGAAAATCTATTGACTTAAACACACATTAGAAGATAGCATGTCATAAGTTAGAAGATTAAGTTAGAATTTAAAATTAAGTTAAAATTAAGATAGCATGTTATACTGGTGATTAACTACCAGTTAGTTTTAGAACACCTCTATGTTTTTATCTTTTCATTTCATTATGGGCTTCACCGGTCAGACCCCTAATTCTTCTCTTCACTGCTAAGACTGACATTGATATTTCGCACAATGTTAAGCTGAGCTAAAGGCACTGTAATGTGAGTGAGTCAGATTTTGTACAGTGAATTTTGTATGATTCCGGTTAATAACCTTAAAAAATAAAGGGTAAAAAAGGGGTGTTTTAAAACTTAGCGTAGGTAAGATATTACCAAGCAGTGGTACAGTCTTGAGCAGGGAGCTGATCTGCTCTGCTGGGCCGATACTTTGGCTCCTTCTTTGAGTAAAATGAGTAAAGCAGTGAACCCAACGCTGCAGCCAAGCTTTCTCAGTCTTCGCCTCCCGGTGAAGCTCTTTCAACACCTTTGTTGCCACAGAGAAGTTGTTCTGGGAAAACATCACACACACACAAAAAAAAAGCTGAAGCTGAAGCTGCAGTCTGAGCACAGCACACATCCCGGCCACGTCTTCATGTATACAGCATGAACTTAAGTTAACATTATGTGCTCTTCACTGTACTTATCATTACTTTAATTTAGGATGGTGGCACCCGGAGATGTAGGTTACGCCACCTGTTGTTTTTAGGTGTTTTTTAATAAACTTCTTCTGCACTTTTAAAGTTCTTAATGTCTCATTTTAAATATCAGAGATCTCTGAATTCTTCCAATGAGGAGCCTGGATAACGGTGTAAAATCTGCAGGGGCAAGAATATGATCCGTATCACCCAGTCTAGAGGGTGTTAGGACAAGCAGAATAAAAAACGCTGGATCTCAAAAAGCTGCGGGAGAACAGAGGTGGGCTATTCAACAAAGCTTAGTACTCTTTACCATGTTTTACTACACCCAAAGTAAATTTCACATGCTTTAAAGATATGATCTGTTGTGTTAAACCCTGCCTAAATTCTTTTACTGTTAATGTTCTTTAAAATGATGCATGTAAGAGGAATAATGACTATGTATCGCTACCTGTTTCCAAGCACTGTCTGCCATCCTCAGTTTCATATTAAACTTGCATTGCTTCACCAGTGACCCTATCGCTTCTGTGCTGTCTTGCTCAGCTCCATCCACTTCCATACTGTTAGCAGGAGAAGAGTTCAACTTCTCCAAGATCTTATCCAGAAAGAAACAACTGGAAAAAAAAACAGCACACAGAGCTGGAATTAAGCACTAGGTCACAAAAGGTATTACTCTGATGGTTCAACTGGTGTTTGTAGACTAAACAGATGAATATCCTCTTTTTAGAGAAATGCCACAAAAATGATTTAAATCAGCTGACAAGACAAGGTATTACACTGCTCATCAAGTGAAGGAATAGACTAAGCAGAGATAAAGCTTAGGTGATGTCAGATTAGATTTAAAAAGCATTTTAAGAACTTTTGAGACTGTACTGGAAATATGTGGAGCGAAAAATCTCTAGAAAAAGAAAGCAGTTTGACAGCTGTGAAGGGTATCTGGCAAAACCTTCATTCAGATCATATGAACTCCTTTAACCCAGCTTACCTTGCTTTTGAATTCTATTATTCAGGAATGATGTACTAACTTCTGTAAATGATTCAGTATCTAACAAATGACCCAGTATCTAGTGCTTCAAATGATCTAGCAACTGCTGTATATTATTCAGTAAAATATTGCTCCCTATAGTCTCCCTTCTACATGCACTTACTCTTGAAGGCTTATGTTCCCTCCTGGCAGCCGCACTCCTCCAGTGAACCAAACATTCCCACAAAGCAATCCAGAGTGTTTTCCTACATAAAGTTTCCCAACGGTACCTTCCACTACCAGATCAGGAGAATCTCTCGCTATCTTTAAGAAGCTCCTGAAGACAGAGCTCTTCAAAGAGCACTTACTCTCCTAACACCTCTAACACACTTGCTACTTCTAACCTCATTCCCTGCTCCTTTCCTCTTCTATCCCACTATTTTCCATTTGGCCTCCTTTAGGCCCTGTCTAAAATGTTTTTTCCTTGAACTTCTATGTCCTCTATTGCTAAATGTAAATATTTTTTGTAAGATAAAAGCATCCACTAAATGTAATGTAATGTAATGTAATGTAATGTAATGTAATGATCCATATCTAAAAAAAGAGGTTTTTCTCTTTTTGATCACTACAAAATAACATTAGGATTACTTTTCATCTGCCAGTGTAACGCAGCAAAAATCACACTGATGACTCACCGAGAGGTAATGATGTCATCCCACACATTCATTGGATCGATTTTAGCATCAGGATAGTGACTGGTCCATCTTTTGATCACACGTTTCAGGGAGCACACTGAAACTGGAAGAAACAACTCAGGGTTATTGCTGGAAATGCTATATTATACAAACACAGACACCATCATAGGAAGTCATTTATTGTACATTTAATTGGAAACAACACACATAGGCATTTTTGCATACCATATTTTTCGCACAATAAGGTGCACCGGATTATAAGACACATCTTCACTGAATGTCTATTTTCTGGTCTAGTTTTATACATTAAGGCGCACTGGATTATAAGGTGCATTTTAAGAGACACTATAAGGAACTTCTTATTCAGCAGGTCTCACCGCTGGGTGGTGGGGGGTAACTAAGTTAAGTAAAGCTAAGTTAATTAAACAAAACTGGAAAAAAAACTGACCATTTTTGGAAAAATTAAAGGATTTTAAGTGCGAATTATAGTGCAAAAAATATGATACGCAAAGATTCAGAGTTTATTTCAGAATTGCTGGTGATTTGATCTGATACTTTACTGTTTAATATCCCCACCAAAAAGCATCGTAAAAAAAGAATGCAAGTGAATGGTAACTGGTAAACCCACCACAAATCAAATGTGATCTACACATGTTCAAGGTTCAATGTATAAATACAGCTATCAACCTAGATACTAACCTAACTCAAAAAAATATATATAAAATGACTAAATCTGTTTAAAAAAAGAACACAACTACGGTATCTTACCCTCCCCTGTGATGAAATGCAGGAAGTCCTGGATCTCAGTCAGAGCCTGGACTGACTGGAGCACAGACAGTCGGCTGCGATTCAGTAGAGGATCAATACTGGAATAGTTCTAAAAAAAAAAAAAACACACAACAGCATAAAAGAAAACCAAATTAAAAAAAAAACGTTATTGTGTAAACATTGAGTCAGTGGATGCTTTCATCATACGTTTCAGCATTTATTGTCTTTTAACTCAAAAAATGCATTTGAAGACAGTAAAATCATTTTGTATCCACCTCTAAAAAAAGCTAAACTGACCTGCATGAAGACCTGCATGCAGTTGTTTGCATAGTATTTAGCCCGGTCATAATCTTCTTGAAGGATGTACAGTAGACTCAGCTCCTGACTGTAGTGAGTCTCCATCACCAGTTTGCGTCCCTCCACCTTCATGGCAGCATCCACAAAGCTCAGCAGAGCCTGGTCCCTCTCGCCCAACTGCAGCTGCTTCAGCATGCTGCGCATCATGTACTGCAGGTATGTTTCCTGTTAGACATTTAAAAAGCAAAACATTAAATGGTGTAATTATAAAGTACACCGATATTTTAGCTTAAACTACGGGTATTTTTCGCACTTTAAGGCACAGCGGATTACAAGGCGCATTTTCAAAGACACAATAAGGAACTCCTAATTTAGCAGGTCTCGCCGCTGGGTGGTGGAGGTAGCTAACTACGTTAAGTAAACAAAACTGTAATAATAAAAAAAAACATTTTCTTTTAAAGTCAACTGAGCGCTGGATGTAAATCTACACAGATTTCTCTCCTGAAAACTGTGTATTTGGGTGAGTAAAGCACTTCCGTTTATTTACAGTAAGCTTAGATTCCCATATTTCTACAGCACTAAGGCATTAGCATTAGCGGCTAACCGCTCCAGCAGTTAGTGGCTAATATCCTGAGTGTTCCCGTAAAACCCTGTACTTACCGTATTTTTCGGACTATAAGGCGCACTTAAAAACTTTTAATTTTCACAAAAATTGACAGTGCGTCTTATAATACGGTGCGCCTTTTGTATGGATTTTACTCGTCAGGTTGTAAGGAGCAGTAAACACACACTCCGTGCAGCGTTATAGAGAGTTTCAGTGCTATACAGAGTCCAGAGCCGTGCAGCTCCGAGGCTGGAGCAGCAAATAGCATTAGCTAGCTTATTCACTGTTCAGAGATCAGTATTATCTAAATTTTACCCGTCAGGTGTAAGGAGCAGTAAACACACACTCCGTGCAGAGCCGTGCCGCTCCGAGGCTGGAACAGCAATAGCATTAGCTAGATGCTAACCGCTTAGCTAGCTAGCTTTTTCACTGTTCAGAGATCAGTATTTTCTAAATTTAGCACTTTTAATACTGCTGGAGCAGTATTATTAGAGTTAGATGCTAATCGCTAAGCGTTCACCGTTCAGAGGTGAGTTATCAGCCTGTAAGTCTGTGCTGCTTTGCCTGGCTAGCATTAGCTAGATGCTAAGCGCTAACTCTCTCAGAGGTGAGTTTTATCAGCCTGTAATCTGCTTGTTTACCGTGTTAAAACAAGCTACGGGGGACGAATCGCTAGCTAATATCTCACTGTCTTACCAGAACACGCAGGATTACTCAGTGTAACGCTGTCGTTTAAGTTTGGGTTAACTTTACTAGTTTAGGTGACTAGCTAGCGTGCTAGCGGATAGCTATGCTAACACTGGTGCAGCAAGCCTTAGTGGACATCTGGAAATCTAAGCTTACTGTAAATAAACTGAAGCACGTTACTCACCCAAATAAACAGTTTTCAGGAGAGGAATCTGTGTAGATTAATATCCAGCACTCGTTTGACTTTGAAAGAGCTATATTTGTATACTGAGACGCTCCACCGGCAAGCGACCACCCCCGGTGGGGGAAGGGAAACATGGCGCCACCCCTGTTCACTTTGATATAGGCACCCTTTCTAGTGTCACTTAACGCGCCTTATAATGCGATGCGCCCTATGTATGGAAAAATAGCAGAAAATAGGCGTTCTTTGATAGTGCGTCTTATAATACGGTGCGCCTTATAGTAAAATACGGTAATTGGACTGGCTTTACTGCTCCTTACAACCTAAATGGTAAAAATTATACAAAAGACACACCAGATTAAATGGCATACTGACGATTTTTGGGAATATTAAAGGATTTTAAGTGCTCCTTTTAGTGTGTAAAATACGGTATTTTATATTATACAAAACATTAGAAAAAAATAAAATAAAAACCTGATAAAAGGGGTCATCCCACATCTTCTCCAGATTCACAGGGGTGCTGTCATCTATATTGACTGTAGCACAGTACTGCAGAGACTTCCACTCTGTCAGGTGATTGTAGGCTTCCAGAGCTGCTGTCTCCCAGAAGTCCTTCTCTGTATCAGTTGGCTCTCCATCCATCCACTCTTCAATGTTCAATGCCTGAGCAAAAGAAAAAATAAACAAAGCAATGGTTATTTTTTTACATCAGCTTGCCAAGATTTTGTGGCTGGGTGTCGGTGCCTGCCTTCCCTGGATCCCTGGTGGTCTTTACAACTGTGTGAATTCAGTAGTGACTGACACAATCCTCATAACTTATTTGTTTTCCTCTTTTACATGTATTAGGATAGCCTGCTCATCCGGGCTCTCCACTGCTGCCTGCTACAATCCTGTCTTGCTCTGGACCCCTGCAATTACTGTTTAACCTGCATTGACTTTCACATTAACACATGTTCAACACTTATTAATTCACAATTCAAGCTCTATTAGCTATTAGTTTTCTCACATTCTGTCCAATTATTCTTGTTTTTCTGTTATTCATTGTGATATATGGTGTATTTGTAGTGCTACTGTGCATTAACCAGAGTCATAGCTTCTCCCAAGGAACTTTGTTACAACATTTGTTGTGAAAAGTGCTATATAAATAAATGTGAATTGAATTTAATTTCCTCATCTTTCAATTCTACACTTAGAAACATCAGATGGTTTAACCAATTTTTCTCCAGACAATTAAGGTTAAGGAAGAAGTATAACGTATAACATACAACAGCCTAGTATAAAGTAGAACAGCCTAGTCACCGACTGCTACAGAAAAGGCTGGAATGCTAGGTGCCTACTGTGGAGGTTGGGTGCAGAGGATTTGCAGGTCTTAGCTTCTAAGTAGGGCTGGGTATCATTTTGAATTTTTTTTGATACTGGTAAAGATACAATACTTTAAATCCAGTACCAATACCGATAGTTTTGCGATACCTTTTCTTAAATTGTAACCAAAAAATACAAAAAAAAATATATTTGTTTTTACACAATGTATTTATTTTACAGCCGACATGAGTAATCTCATTCTCATACTGTTACCATCTTTCTAGACCTTGTTGGAACAATCATGTTTGTGGCACTTTACTAAGAAAAAAAAACACTTTGTGCATAAACTACGCATATAGCTTTATGCAGATTATTTTTTTTTATATTTTACATTGACAAAATTAAATTTAATTATATTAGTGGAGTCAATCACTAAAAAATATTATATTCATGATTCTTTTAATGCTGACAGTTCCCTGTATTTTGAGAAGAGGGCAGTAATAATGGTGTAGTGTGGTTTAGATCGGGAAGAAAAGAGAGTTTTTTTTTTTTTTTTTACTGTCTCTGTACCATTGGGGTTGTTTTTACCTTGCTGTGCGCGCTTTCCAAGTTTGGCTCATTTATGCGCATTTTAGGCAAAGTATCAAAAACAGGCACCAACTTTTTTGTACTCAATAATCAGAAGTAATGGGACATTCTTATTAATGATAATAATAAAAAGGGGAGGATTAAAAATCAGTTGCAATAAAAAAAAAATGGCTTTACACTTCGGCCCTTTGTTCTCTCTAAATATCGGCATTGGCCATTAAAAAACAATATCAGTCTTTTGCGACATATAAAGATGTATCACAACAAGATAATTCTCCAAAACACTTAATCTATAAGTCAACTAAACCTACACAGGCATATATAGACTTTAAAAGCTAATTTTAAATAGTGTCAGTAGTCAATTTCACTTCCTGGAATAAGCCTCTGAAGATGTTTAGGTACAGAAGGTTTATGTTAGAGGTCATGAATGGCTTGAAAAAGCTGCCCTTCTGAAAATAGTAACCAGATTGTCTTATTACCTCATTATAGAGCTTCACAGCCTCAGCGTAGTCACTTTTTGCCTCTGCCTGCAGCGCAGAGCATGTAATGGGCTTTGTGCCAATCTTCCCTCCAAAGATGCCCCTGACAACATCATAATCCCCCAAAGATCTATACAACCTACACAAGGTGACAGAAGAATTAGTTCAGAGAAAGCCGCCACATATTTACACATACAGTATATTTTATAGACATGTTGAAATTGAAATGAGGCATGTAGGAGGGGTAAATAAGTGTTTGAATAGTACAGCTGAACTCACTTGGCTAGATGAATCCAGCGCTCTGTGTCTGGGGGCAGCTCTCTCTTGCCCCGTGCCCGTTTGGAAGGAGGTTCATCAGGCACACTGCTGGAGTGCAGGAGACTCTCCTCTAGGAGCAGAATGCCCATGGGCTGCTGGAGGCTCGCCAGACAGCTGGCACTGACACTGGCTGGATGAAGCTCCAGTAGAGCCCTGTTATGGTAGCACATGTCCTGCAGAGAAAGCCATCATCAATCATGTGGTTTGAGATTAAAATCAACTGAATTGTGCATTGTGTGATAAACATTTGACAAAACAGCCGTTTTGATTTTCAATATTTTATGATGATTACGCACATAAAAATGTGCCAAAATGTGTTTTGATTTAAAACTAAATCAATTAAATTGTTCTAGTTGATGTTCCACTTTGTCATACTAACTTGCTTTACCTATAAATAATGTATAATTGCTATAAAAAAACACAAAGAGGAAGTGCCATCATTCAAGCATTTGAGCAGCCAGAAACAAACAAAAAAAATGTTCTAACACACAGCTCTGGAAAAAATAAGAGACCACTAAAAATGATAAGCTTTTTTTAATTTTACCAAATTAAAAATCTTTGGAACGTAATCAAGAGGAAGATCACAAGCCATCAACCCAAACTGCTTGAATTTTTGGACCAGGAGTGGCATAAAGTTATCCAAAAGCAGTGTGTACGACTGGTGGAGGAGAACATGCCAAGATGCATGAAAACTGTGATTAAAAACCAGGGTTATTCCACCAAATATTGATTTCGGAACTCTTTTAAACTTTATGAATATAAACTTGTTTTCTTTGCTTTATTTGAGGTCTGAAAGCTCTGCATCTTTTTTTGTTTTGTCAGCCATTTCTCATTTTCTGCAAATAAATACTCTAAATGACAATATTTTTATTTGGAATTTGGGAGAAATGTTGGCTGTAGCTTATAGAATAAAACAACAATGTTCATTTCATTCAAAAATATACTTATAAATAGAAAAATCTGAGAAACTGATTCAAAAACTGAAGCAATCCCTTAATTTTTTCCATATATATATATATATATATATATATATATATATATATATATATGGAAATATAGCAATTAAGTTAAAAAAGAGTACATATATATGTGTATATATATATGTATGTGTGTATATATATATATACACACATATATATGTACTCTTTTTTAACTTAATTGCTAAGCCAGGAACCTGACCACAATACGAAATGCAGATATTTTGGAATTAAACTCATCACCCAGTGATAAATTCGAATCCCCAGAGTCCACTCTAAATCATAAAATCCCACGCAAACAGCGCCCGCTTTGAACAGTGTTCTGTCGAGTTTTGCTACCTTGTCAAACCGTGCTTCCCTTGTGTATATTTAAGGTCTTAATAAAACGTTAACTAGCTGGTGTAAATAGACCTATAATTAAACAGCCGTGGTTCGGCGTCAGCAGTGGGAGTCTCTTCACGCTCACAATCTTTTCTACGGAAGGACACATCTCTGTTATGCACACTACACTTTCACACATCTGATTTATGTTTTTTTGCGTCCTGTCATCATTTTGTTTTTAGTTATTGTTAACGTCTTAAAAACTTTCTCGTTTCGTTTCTCTTTCTCGTTTGTGAATCAATGCAGAAGATGCATCTAAGAATCCAAGATTTACCCACCCCTAACTATAACCTACTGTATAACTATAACTTACCTGCACACAAGAAATAAAAGGTGGGAAGTACGTAGTACTCTTGTGCAGATAGTCATTCATATTCTGCAGCAGGTTTTTCAGAACTCCCTCCCTCTCTCTAGATGACTTGGATCCCTCCATTTCAACAAGGACACCAGCAAACAGGGAGCTGAACAGCTGCTTGGCCAGAGTGGCATCTCTCTGAGGTAGTAAAATAAATGAATTTATTAAAGAAATATGATTAATGTACATTTGTCATTAAATGGTAAACTTGATCTGGTTTAAAAACATCAGCTCATACTTGTGCCAGAGCCTGTAAAGGAGCAATTAGACTGCTGTGCTGGATCTGAATGTCTGGCAGGTCTCCCACCCTGTAGCTACGGTACATGGTCACTTGAGCTTCTCGTTGTATCTTCTGGTCTGCCCTTTTTTCCTGTTCATCAAATAGACAGAGAGTTACAGTAAAACAGCATACAGTTACAGATAAAGACGACAAACTGGTTACTGTGTTGAGATTCCTACCCTTTGGATCTGTTGGGACTGAATCTCTCTTTTGGCAAACTTTACGCTCTCTTTCTCTTTGTCCTTTAAGAACCTTCTTCTCAGTCGCAGGATGTCAGCTCGCTTTTCCCGATCAGCTGTGTGGAAAGTAAGTGCATTTTAAAGTAAAACGACCCGCACTTTATTGCCTGCTCATTGTTTGCATAATTAACTGCTTCTTTAGCTACCAACAGACCTGCACTGCGGCTGTCTGTCTCGTCAGTGGGTGCGGCGAGACGTCTGGAGCCGAAGCCAGGGCCGACGGCTCGGAAGCTTTGGGGCCTCTCGGCTCTCTTCTTCTCAAATACCAGCAGGGAGGACAGAGAGTCCGAAGATAGAGAATAATCGGCCAAAGTGTCCACGCTGCTGCCCGTCAACCAGTTATATGCTGAACGACGACCTGAAAATACAGAAAAACACTAACTAGCATTAGCATGTGGATGATATCTATTGTATACAGAAACAAACGAATAGAAAAGGCCTGCTGAGTCTGAACTGATCCTTGATCAGCAAGACTTGTGGCTAAAAGTCTGTGAAAGTTTAGCAGGTAAAAGAACTAACCATAGTTATGTAGGCTGCTTTTTAGATAAATTAATAGACCAGGGGGGGTCGGCAATAGGCGGCCCGCGGGCCAGATGTGGCCCATGAGGTTGTTTGAAGTATAATGAACAATAATAAAAAAAAAAGTTTAAAAAATAAAATTCTTCTCTGGCGAGCTTTTGTTTACATTTCTCCCCTGTGTCTCTGTCACGCACTGTGTGACTTTAGTTTCCGCCCGTTCTCGTTTTTTCCGCTCGTTCTCGGGTTTTTCCCCAGTTCGCGTCCGCGTGAGAAGCGGTGTGTTTATTTCTTTCTTTTTTTCCTTTCTTCTTGAGTAAACATACATATAAGCATGCTAAAATCTCTTTAAAAAAACAATATCCAGCCTGTGTAAATGTTTCCTATAATATACTTTGTAGTATTTAGTGTAATATACGTACATCAAACTATCAAAATGTACTGTAAAAACAGTATTGGGCCTAAAGGTTTAGCTGTCCTCACCAGTAGGAAATACAATGTAGGGCACGACAAAGAAATAATCGTGACTAATCGAACAAATAATGGGCAGATTAGTCGAATAGTAAAATATCCATTACTGGCAGCCCTACGTGCCATAGAGGGTAATAGAGCTAAGGTGAATATTGAAGACTGCCTTTTTAGATGAGCTAAATATTTAACAGAGCTCAGAGAAGTAACGAATGCTGCCTCATCAGAGAAGCTAGCAAAAAACTCCTTGAATTTAAAACTTAAAAAAATAAAAAATACCTGCACCAGGAGCCTGAGTCTGGGAAAACTCCAGAGAGGCCTGAGTGGCTCTGATTTGGCCCTTCATGCTGCCGGCCTGTGACTTTGCGCTGTCTGCACCCTGAGTGCCTGTAGCCTGGGTTGCCTGAGTCTCCATGAACATAGGTGTGAGAACTGTGCTCCTCAACCTCCAGTTGGAGTCGATTGTGTAGTCCTGCAGAAAAAAAGAAATAACACAGAGAAATTAATTAATGTAATTACTTTGCACCATTAACTATGTGAAATCCATCCTGAATGTAAAAGCCTATGCAAGAGCCTACCTGAAACTTGCATTCAGAGAGTGGGAACTCAAACATATCACGAGTGTAGTCAGGACTCTGGCTGGTCATTTCCAGGAGTAAATCTGTAGCCAGACTTAAGAAGCGCTCCTCAATGCGGGCTGAGTACAAAGAACCCAGCACCATCAGCATCCGCTCCAGTGTGGCAGGAGGCAAGCGCTTCTCATGACTCCAGAAGTTACGAACGTACAACCTGAGAAAATACACAATAGCTGAGAAAACAGTGGCATTTTAAACAGTATGCCTGAATTACTAGGAAATCTGTGTAAGTACTCACTGTAAGCCCTGGTTTTCATCTGTCAGCCCTTGAAGGAGTGTATCTTTGGCCGTGTTGAGCACCTCAACGGATGTACTGTCCTCTCTGCTCTCAGCATCACTGTCAATACACAGTAAAAGCAATGGCAGTTACGATGGTCTAATCAAGTTTACTAAAAAATATATATTTTTTTTCTATTTTGAGAAGTAAAAATTATTTTAAATATATAAATAGTTCAGCAAATGTAGATGTAAAGTTAATTAATAAGATGATAAGTTCATTTATTTGCAAAACAACCACGCTTAGGTCCACCTAAATGATTGGTTTGACAAAGTACAGTCACAGGCAGAGATAGCTAGTGGACTGACACGCTAGCTGTGTTATTAATGAGAGTCTGATTGAAAGCGGTAGGTGTTTTACACATCATGGATAAATGATTAAAAGGATCTTTAGCAACAAAAGACCCTGAATTTCAAGAAAATTGTCTATAGCGTAGGCCTATGTTTCTTTTTTATTTCAATTTTTTTCCATTTTCTCCCCAATTTACACGGCCAATTACCCAACCCAGTCATTAGGATTCCCCCTATCACTAGTGATACCTCAACACACCAGGAGGGTGAAGACTAGCACATGTTTCCTCCGATACATGTGAAGTCAGCCACCGCTTCTTTTCGAGCTGCTGCTGATGCAGCATTGCCGAGCAGCCAGCGCGCTCGGAGGAAAGCGCAGCAACTCGGTTCTGATACATCAGCTCACAGACGCCCTGTGCTGCAGATATCACCCTAGGAGTGAAGTTGGGAGAGAGCGCCATTTACCCACCCGGAGGGAGCAGAGCCAATTTCGCTCCCTCTGAGCACCGGCAGCTTGATGGTAAAGCTGCATGAGCTGGGGTTCGAACCTGCGACCTCCTGCTCATAGTGGCAGCGTTTTAAACCACTCAGCGCCTAGGCCTATGTTTTTATTGCTATTTATTATTGTATAAAAATCTACTGCATAATAATCTGAATACAGCAAAAGTAACTAATCAAACTACACAGGTTACGGCACAGGTTAGAATGGTAATGTAATGCCGCATATCACTCAAATCCGTGTGCTGTGCTGCGCACCTCACAGCGGTGCAGGAAGTGGCCAGCAGCCAAGATAACAGAAACTTTTGGGAGCAGGCACCTGCCACTCGGAATTGTAGTTAAAAAGTTTTAAAGGGGTTTAAACCGGATTCATATTTACATTTTTGGGTGGCTGGGTCAGGCTCGTGTAGAACATACACAGGCTCGGGTCGGTACCAGAACATTTTGTGTCTCTATTGTAGGGACTTTTGATGGTAGACAGGGTTAGCTTGTTGGTGTATGTATCTTAAGCAGAGGTGGGCAATTAATTTTCCCAAAGGACCACATGAGAAATTGCAATTGTTTTAGAGGGCCAGACTAATATACTTAGCTCGGTTCTGCCCAACAAATACATACAAAAACAACAAATGAAATATTAAAATGATACAATAAAATGTGGTGATTTATATAATTATTTAATAAACATTTGATGGTTCAGTTTAGAAAACTGTAAACATTTTGCATTATTTTGACTAGCACCCCAACCTGACATAAAACAGCAAGTTTTTCAAAGACTAGCATAATAAATTAATAAAGAACAGTAAATTACAGCATTGCAATTAAAATGTTGAGCACATAATTATATAAATATTTAACAAACATTTATGAAAAAATATTTTAAAAAATCTGTAACATTAACAGTGTTTACAAAACTAGCAGCACTATCAGCTACACAACTTTACACAAAAATCAAGACCAGCAACACTTAACTTTATGAAAAAAAATGCATTAAATGCATTTGTATGTTTTTTTCTACCTCAGTTTTTTTAGTTCACTGAGAGAAATCAAGCCTGTTTTGGGCTTGTACAAGTGCATTAAAGTCAGGCTGAATATCTGATGTGGAAATGCAGCAGGACAGCACACAAGTGATCAAACCTGTTTTATGAACAACTGAATATAGATTTATCCTAAGTTTGTCTTTAATACATGAGAAAGAGAACTTTAAGCATACAGTGGTGTGATATATTAACTCTTTGATTTTCCTGTTTTATAGGACTCTAAATTGTCTTATTTTTCAATATTATTACTGGAAACATACATAATAAATACAATTAACAATGTTCTTCAAGACTTTTGTGTTATCATTTGATAACCATTTGATTTGTTTATTTTATAGGACTCCAAACATTTCTAAAATTTTACACTGTTCTACAGATATGCAGTTGTGTTTCTGGTGTGTATTAGTTGATTAGACTTGGTTAAATTATATTAATTTAGCTGTAAAACTAGTTTCTGTTCCATTTTCAGTCTCTGCAGGAGAAGCCCGAGCCTCTGCCCCTCTAGCTCCGCTGTGCACACGGCTACGTTGATACACTGCTTAGATGTGCACACAGGTTTTCGGTGCGTATAGCTTTATTTACAGATTTACTATTCTCTTCTAATTACCAACAATCTCACATGGGCCATACAATGCCCAGGTCTGATCTTAAGGAATAAAAACAACAAGTAGGAATTGGAAGCTGTTTGAGTTAGTGAAATAACAAAACAAAACAAAACAAAGTATAAGGTACCTGTAGTTGTCCTGGATCCACATCAGGATGTCATACATCCTTTCCCTGCACACGGGGGACGGATGAGAGACAAAGGCACAGACTGTCCCCAGAAACTCCTTCAGCTCCTCAGGCTTCAGAACAGCCAGGATTTTATGCACAATATCCAGACACACTCGCTGCCTGGCCTCGTCTCTGAAAAACACATTTTAATAAATCAATATTCAGAGACAATCTTTTTAGTCTTCACAGGAAGTCCTGAACTAAACTGCACACCTGTTTAACATAAGCCTAAGATTTACTGTGAAACCAGTTAATTAATATACACTGTTCTAAGTTTTAGAATAATTTATTTCTGGCTTTTAAGCTCTTCAGGTCCAGTTAGTAAAATGGAAATGGTACAAAATCCAGGGTACAAAATTTTGCTGTAAACTGCCTGGACTTTAAGAAACTAAATGAATTAAAAACTGAAAAGGTAAATTTTAGAACTGCAATAAATAAATAAATAAATGAATAAATAAATAGCAGAACACTGTAATCAGAAAAAAATCATATTGTCTCTACCCAATGAAAAACAAGTCCAAATCAGCAAATTTACAGCAGAGAGAAAAAACCTTCTAAACCTTTAATGGAAGTCAACGTAAAAACAGGTTATTTTGAAGTATTCCTATTGGTCCGTTCATCAGGAAATTTAGCACAGTGTAAGGGACAGTTTGTCTGTTCCAATTATGTAGTAAACAAAAAATCGACAAAAATGGAGATACTTGTTTTTCATTGGACAGCAATGATATATTGTTTAAAAAAGAAAGTGTGATTTTTAGCAAATAAATAAGTAGATTTTTAAAAATGTCAATTTTGTGTTACTGCACTCATTATTGTAGCATCTACATTTCTTTAGAGAAATTACAGATTAGGTCAGAGAATGTTAAATACTGTTTCCTACACCTTCAAAAGACAGAAAGAGTCACGTCTGGCTGACTACATGGCAATGCCTTTAGCTCAGCTTAACACCAGAGTGTCAGTTTCAGTTTCAACAGTAAAGAGAAGAATTATAGATCTAATAGGTGAAGTGCAATAATAAAGTTATTGCTAAGATATGAAAATAAAAAAAGCTTGTCTGGGCCAAACAGCACTGCTACTGGAAAAGTAAAAAACACGGGGGTTAATTGAAAAAGTCTGAAAAAAGACACCTGAGAACACACCTGTGAGCCATAATCTGAACAAAGCCCTTGGTCTTGAGGTGCATGAAGATATCAGGGATAGAGTCAGCGCAGCTGAGGACGCACTCCAGACAGTGAGTCTTCAATATTCCATGCAGCTTCGGCAGCAGGTAAAAAGCAGTGTTTACAAATCTAGTAAAGACAATCAGACACACACATACAGTTTCCCCAATAAGAAATTCACAGAAGTCAATCAAAGGACAGTTTAGAGAAAAGCTCTGGATTTTGAATCAACTTACTGAGATACCAGAGGTGGGAAGTGTCTGGACACTTTGCTCAAACAAATGACAAATTTGTCACTCAGGTCTTTCTTCTTTAAATCCGTCAGCTTTGTAACCGTTGCGTTTAACAACGGAGCCTGGTTTTGCTGAATAAAAACAATCATCAATAAACATTCAAATCAATAATATTCCCCCCACTGAGCTTTTAATGTAATAGCTGTATGCACCGTATACATACGTCTTCCCTGTCTTTCATGTAGTTTAGGGTTAACCCAATGATCTCCGCTGCAGCAGAGTAGATTTCCTTGTATCTGATGAAGGACAGGTTGCTTGCAAGAGACTGGAAATACCTGTAAAAAATTGTAATTTGCAATTTAATTAGTGGTGTCAATCAACAAAAAGAAAATTTTAATGTGATTATTATACTTTTTCTTTTAAAGAATAAGCTTTTGATAATAAGTATTTAAATGTGAATAAATAATCAGTGTTAGAAATACTTAGATTTGTTTTATTGTGCCAGAGATTAAATCCTGGATAAAATCATGCATTTTTTTTTAAACTTTATTTTTAATTTGTTCTCCCAATTTTCAAACTGGGGGGTATAAAGAAAAAAATACAATATAAAGATAAATACAAGGGCATAGTATATGTAGATACAAATGTATACAAATGTAAACAGATGTGTAGAAATAAATCAAGTGTATATATATATATATATATATATATATATATATATATATATAAGAAACTACATACATTAATAATAAAAAATAATAATACAAAAAAAAAGAAGAGAAATACAGGGTGCCTCTTTGCTTACAGAGTCAGAAAAACATTTTTTAAATGCTGGTATTGAACTGTATTTTTGGGAAAGGGACAGTAATAACAGTGGAGCGTGGTTTACACCTGGAAGACTAGATCCTTTTTCCTCTGTATTGTAATATCTTAGGATAGTTTTGATGCGTTTTAATTCAGAATATTGTTATATGCTAAAGTGTTACTGAGTTTAATGGAGTTTTTAATGGAGAAAATAAATGCTAGTGTAGTATCATATTCCAACAACATGAAAAGAGAAAACATGCCATCAGCTGTGCGTGTGTGTGCACGCGTGTGTGTGTGTGAATGTGTGAGCATGTGTGTGTAAGAAAAAGAGAGAAAGAGAGAGAATAAACCTCAGCATAAATAAACAGTAACCTACTGTCTGAACTCAAATAGGAGAATTGCTTTAAGCTTGCCTTAAAGACTTGAGTTTATACCTGTCATGGTCAATGCCACAGGCAGCATCATAAGGGGAAAGGTGATTGGCCAGCACAATACCCAAGAGCTGCAACCCAACAGAGTTGTCTTTGCTGTTGACATCAGTTCCAGAAAAGCGCTCAAATATCAGACTGTAACAGAACAAAAACAGACAGAAACTTTGAGTTTCTGAGATAATATTTTTGCACTCTTCCTTCGGAATACTTTAATACTCTGAGAATACTTTCATTATATACTTTTATATATATTTATCATAAAGGAGAAGGAATCAATTGACAGGATCTAAACTTAGTCATAAAGTGACTCAGAATGGCAACAGGTCATCTTTAGTGACAAGTCCCACAACCATTTCTTTGATATAAGTGTTTATACACATGCAGACGCTCACTGTATACTTAGCTAAATGGTCATGGAACTTGACATAGTAAGCACAGTGCTATTGCAATAAACTAATTTCATATAATATGACATATTCAGGAATATATGGATTTTGTATTTTATACTGTAATATTGTGTATTGTTACATCCCTTAAAAACAACGTGCCATCCCATACTTGTACGGGATGTGCAGACAATCTTTCCAGCATTCCACTATGGTACGAATAATCTCCAGATTATGCCTGAACACAGCCCGCTTGGAATGGAAGCAGTTTTTCATCAGAAACTCTATCAGACGATTGGCCAGGACCTCATCTCTGGTGTTTCCCTGAACAGAAAACAAAAAAAAAAACACAATCAGAAGTCTAATAAAACAGGCTCAGTGGCTTAGTGGTTAGCACGTTTGCCTCCCAGCACTGGGGTCTTGGGTTCAAGTCCCTATCTGGGTGGAGTTTCCATGTTCTCCCTGTGTCTGCGTGGGTTTCCTCCCACAGTTCAAAAACATGACGACCAGGTAAATAGGATACTCTAAATTGCCCATAAAAATTTAAATTGAATACTCTAAATTGATCTGTGTATGTGTAATATGTGTATGTATGTAAGTTTGTGTGTGTGTAAAAGTATGTATAACTATGTGCCCAGATATGGATTGGCACTCCTAGGTAAATGCTGTAGAGCACGATGCAGTCCTCATGGTGGACAGTCGTTTCCGGTTGAGAGTACGCTGTGCGCTATTGGCTGCCGCTTCTTACTGGTGTGTGGAGGAGTGTTCATGTGTAATCTGCTTGTGTGTAAAACGTGTAAATTGTAAAGCGTCCTTGGGTTTCTAGAAAGGCACTATATAAGTTGAACTTCATTTATAGAACAGACAGAAAAACCTAAAAGAAATGTTTATTTCGTATACTGTACCTTGAAGGTTATGATATTTTCTTATATTAAAACTTAAATATACACACACAAACCTTTGGAGTGGCTACACCGGTCCAAGAGAGGACAGTGACCACAATGTCCACCACCATAAAGTGGATACCCTCTCCTCCATTGTTTCCAGAAACCACAAGCTGCAAAAGGGGTCCCAGCCAGTGCCTGGCATAAGGACGGAACATCTGTATAAAAAAAAAAAACAAACAAACAAAAAAACTTTATCACAGAGAAAAAACACAAATTTAAAAACCCAGAAGTAATAATTGTTCAGTGAGAATTTGTCATGCAAAACACTGAAAGGGTTACTTCTTCTGTATTAATGATGAGTTTAGCAATGAACAGGCGAATGTTCAGAGGTGTGGAGGGATTAGCCAGCTTCCCATGCAGGAACTTCATCCACGGGGGCAGATCACTGGGAGTCGAACCCTTAAAAAGACAAGACAGCTTAAATACTGTGTGTACAAATGTCTCTAGACATTTTCTCATACAACACTTCTTCTGAAATTAAGGGTACTAGCACAGACGTAAGTTTCACTACAATATCAGCATCTTCTTTTTTGAAAAAGGTTTATATTAGACAGTCAAACACTGCTGAGAGAATTTGATTGTAATCAGCTGCAAGAACATAAGTAAGGTCCAGCTTGATGATGATGAATAGCAGAGTTTACAAATATAACTGCACTGATGGGCATGGTGGTCTAGAAGTGAGATGTGTTAAAGTAAATTTCTTGTGTATTGCTATCTTGGCAACAGAAAGCACAGAGTAACCCCTGACTGATTAAAACCCTGACAACAGTCAACGGTCAGATGTGCATTCCTATCTTGATAATGCAGGCGCACCGTGCACTCAGCATGTGCACACCCCCACACGTTACACTCACACATGGATGCGCTGCATTGCGTAAACACTACTTTTACAGCAGGAACAGAACACACAAAAAAATATATTATTGTTTCTGTAAACGACCTACGTATTCACATTGTGAAGGTGCGAGAGCAGGTCAGTTTCCCCTCTTGAGAAGTGCAGAAGTACTGCGCCATTAAAATAGCAAGCTGCCAAAGTCAGAGCACACCTGGCTCTTAAAGGGAATGGCAACTGACACACATTCACGAAAGTCATATTTTTAGCGGCCTTACCACAGTAAAAAGATACACTAACACCCTAAGTCAGTTGTTGCGTTGCCCAGTGAATGACTCGTCTATAGATCAAAAACAAAGGTCCCATGCAAAACTCAATGTCTCTCGGTGTACTCCCGATAGTACTTAAACAGTAAAATCAGTAAAAAAAAAAAAAAAAAAAAAATCCCTCACTTAATCATTTGGTTTTAATAATTAGAGAATCATGGGCTAAAATGTGCAATCTAAGTGATTAAAAAGTTTACTTTTCTAGGACTTTTTCTAGCAATTTTCTAATTTTTAATGTTAAATGAGAAAGGGTGTCTGGATACATCAAATCAGATCTATCATTAATAGATGTGAACGTCAACATTTTACTCACTTCCTCAACTTTAGGGGTGATGTTGTTTCTCTGCATGTGGCGGAACAGAGCAGTCATGGTGGCCATGCACTCATGTTGGTTCAATTCATCCATCTCCAATTCAACAGTTTCATCCTGAGGCACCATCTCCACACGTTCCTAAAAGAAAAAGGAATAAACTAATTACAACTGTTTGTAATGGTTTGGGGAATGTGTTCTTGGCATGCTTTTTATACTCAACTAATAGCAGTCAATCATCACTTTAATGCCACAACCTATTTTAGTATTAATGTCTTCTAATAGCTTATTCTAAAATGAAAATGCAACACCTCACAAAGACATCACTAAACGGGTTTCATAAAGACGATAATGTAATGATGTGCGTTTACCTGATCTGAATCCAATAGAACACATTTGGGATGTGGTAGAGTGGGAGATTCATTAAAATGCTCATGAACAATCAGCAGTAACTGACATATATCAAAATATCAAAGAAGCATTTTCAACATAATGTGGATGCTGTCACCAAGATCTAAGTGGGGAAAAAAATTGCATTTCACTCACCCTTGCCCTACCGCCACGGTGCCCTGTGGGATTTTGGGAGCTGTAGGAAAAGCTCTGGACTCCAGTAGAGAAGTCAAACTGACTCATCTCCTCACTGAGGCTACTGTCTGCCATGTAGGACTGAGAGGAGAGATATACTGGTGCATCTAAGTAAAATAAAAAACAAACATGAATTAACAAGCATACTGAAGAAGAAACCCAATATTATTAAGCTTGGTTATAATATTAGAACTGCCTAGAAACTTTAAAGTTACACTGTGTGTCATTGTGTCATGTGATGAGTATGAGAAACGAAAAAACAAATCTAGTGACAATCAGGGGAGAATAGCATGTTAATCACAATATAACAGTCATAAATCATACTTTTTTTTTTTTTATTGTATAAGTTAGAATGTTATAAATCACACAGCTCTGGCCTGTGCAGTGCAGCTCCTTCAGTGCACATGTGGTGCATAGTCTCATGCTGTTTTTTTTTTTGGACATAAGTTAAATATTAAATATGAAAATGTTTGTTCAGAAAGTGTTTTATATTCTTAAACCTTGTTAATCATATTAGAGTAGATGAAATTAATTTTAAATTCATTGTTGTTGGCCTAATTGGTTTTAATGATTGTGCGGCGCATAGCAGTATTGCTTTTTGTGTTTCTGCACTTAGGATAAGCTCAAATGTTTGTTAAGAAATAATTTTATATCCTTAAACCATGTTAAATTATATTAGATTAGAAGAAATGGCATTCAGACATCATTCGTGTAGCTTAATTTACTGATGTTAAGGCTGTGGATCATTCTTTGCATTGTTCATGTTTTAATCTTTCGGAGATCTGATGCTCCTTCAGTGTTGCAGTGTTAATTTACATCTTTCTGAACAGATTTCGCTCATTCAAACAGCCCCGATGTTTTTCAAAATTTTACTTAATAAAAAAAAATTCAGGTTTAAATCAGGCTAGGGCTAACAAAGACAGTTTATAGGGCGGAGCGGGACGGGCTGCATTTTTTGGGACCAATCTAAGCTCTTAGTCACCCCCCTTTGATAACAATGCATTTTGGCACTACTTGGTCATACCATCTTCTAGTCCTCATGTGGCACACATAAAAATGTGATTAAGATTAGGGGTCCCATAAAATGTACTAGTAAAATTAGTAACACTTTACCTCCATTTTCTCCACTCACTTCCTTTCTTATCATGACATATTTCTTCTTTCTCTCAATGGGAACCTAATTAAAGAAAAAAAACATGCACTGCATCAACAACCAAACCTCACATCATATTCTTTTTTTTTAAAGAAGAAGAATGACTTACATCAATCTCTATAGGAAAACTGTATGTTCTTTGTGTGTCAACAAGGTTCTCAAAAATGAACTGATTCTGTAAGGAAAAAAGAGAAAAAACAATAACAAAATGTTTAAAATGGCAACTCTGCAGAAGAACGAAACAACCTTATTAACTTTCAATGGAAATCAATGTACAAAATATAAAATTCTGAAGCATTTCTATTGATCCTTTCATTCTGAAATTGTGACAGTGAATTATAAATAGGCTACTATTGCTGCCTCACATATGCTCCCTGCAAGAAAATCTCAGTACTCACCTTCTCTGCTTTTTCGGTGAAGAGAAAGCCCTGATAGAACTTGGTTTCATTAAAGCTACAGCTAATAAGGGCAATGGCACAGTTGTAGGCAGAGCAATGATACTGCCTCCTCAGCTCCAACAGTGCAGTCTCTCCTGCCATGTTCTCAGTGAACCCTTCAAAACACGACCTGCAAAAGAATAAAGGCAAATTTAAGAAAACTCCAAAAACTCCAAAATGGTTTTAATTAAAGCACTCTGTTTTTACAATGAATATTCAGCTCTGTAACAGTGTTAATTTTGACAACAAATTTTGATTTAGTTTTAGTCATAGTCTTGTGACGAAAATAGCATTTAGTTCTAGTCATAATTTAGTCATCTGAAATGTTTTTAGTTTTAGTCGACTAAATATCATAAGAATATAATGTAAAATGTGAAGGGTGTAAATGTAAATGCTTTTTCATCAGTTCCCTTGAATTATTAACTACACACTTAAAAAGTTAAACATTTATTAACCAGTTGTGTAATATTGTTAATGTTTAAATGTGAAATATATGTATATTTATATATGATTTAATGTATATTATTATTGTAGGTATGTGACTATAAATATTTTACATTTAAAATTTTGTTCTAAAAATCAGGTCATAAAGCATTTAAAGAGTTAAACTGTAGTTTAAACAGACCTGTAGATGCAAAAATACAGCTTTTAAAGCTTGTTTTATCTCCAGCACTAACCCAACACATCTATTGAAGCTACATTCCATAAATGACCTCAAAAACACACACACATTCACACACTGTCCTTAGGATGTACTTAGAGACTTCAATAAAATTAACACTGCTCTGGAAAAAAATAACAGACCACTTAAAACTTAAAAATTATGAGTTTCTTTGATTTATAATGAAGAGCAAGATGGATTATCACAAGCCATCAAACCAAGCTGAACTGCTTAATTTTTTGCATCAGGAGTGGCATAAAGTTATCCAAAAGCAGTGTGTAAGACTGGTGAAGTAGAATATGCCAAGATGCATTATTTGAGTCTGAAAGTTTGAGAACTCTGCATCTTTTTTGTTATTTCAGAGATTTCTCATTTTCTGCAAATAAATGCTCTAAATGATGCTCTAAATATGTTTATTTTGGAATTTTTGAGAAATATTGTCTGTAGTTTATAGAATAAAACAACAATGTTTTTTTCCATAGCTGGATAATTATGCCAGGAAAATGATAGCATTTATTTGAATATTTACCCCTCCACTTTTAGGAATACTACTGTTTCAATTTAAACAAAAAATTGTAGGGACTATTGCTTTCATTACTTCTTCAATTACTACAAAAACAGTTCTACTCACTTGAGCAGGTTCTTGGACAGCTCGTTTCCTTCTGCTTTGACTGGGCCGCAGAACGCCTGGTTGATTGCAGAGTCTTTAGAGTAGACCTCCTCTTTAGGCAGACGAGAGTAAAGCAACTCCAGCAGCTTACAGCAGCCAATCTTCGTGATGATTTGGCTCTCAAAGGCAGACTCTACAACCTGTTGAAGACATGAGGATCTGGATTTAAAAACAGCTTCTTAAAGGTTGCAACAACCAGCAGGACTCTATTTTTAACGTCCATCTCATGGCTGCAAAACCGCTACTTACTTTAGAGAAGCGAGCCTGTAGAGTGGTCATGATGGTGGCCACATTAGTGATAAAGAACTGGGACAGAGCTTTTGGACTACAGTGAGTGGTCAGGGGGATCAGCACTCTGTCCAGCAAGCCAATGAGCATGGAGTTCATGGGAACATCTTTGGTCTGGAACATCTCAAAGATGGTGCAGAGCAGGAGAACTTGCCCTTCACAGGTAGACCTGTTGATGTGGAGTCATAGCTTCAGATACTACATTTGCCCTTAAAGATACATGCCCATAAATGTCTGCATACATACACACACACACACACACACACACACACACACACAGAAAATAATGCAGTTTCTTACTGTCGAGCAATTCTCTGGAAGCATGTCTGAAAGTTGTCCTCCATGATGTGCTTTTTGTCCCGACACAGGACTTTAGCCATTAGCTTCAGCAAGACAGGACTCTGGGACAGCTCCAATGCATCTAAAAACTGAAGTCAGTCATCAATATCTAATTAGGTATAATTTTTTGTAATTAAGGTTGGAAAAAAAATGTAAACCGGATTTTAAGGTGCATTATGCAACAATAGTAAAGAACAGGGGTGTCACCATGTTTCCCTTCTAATTCAGCAGGTCTCGAGTGGCGAGTGGGTGGTAAGACCTGTAAAGCTAAGCTAAGTAAACAAAACTGTAATTCTTAAAAAAAAAAAAAAAAAAAAAAAAACAGTGCTGGAAGTTAATCTACACAGATCTTTTTTCTCCCCAAAACTGTTTATTTGGGTGAGTAAAGCATTTTCATTTATTTACAGTAAGCTTGGATTTCCAAATTTCCACTAAGGCTGGGTGCAGCAGTATTAGCATTAGCCAAGAGTGCTAAACTGAGGAACCCTGAGTGTTCTGGTAATCCAGGGCAATATTAGGTATCGGTTAGTCCAACATAGCTTATTTTAACATGGTAAACGCAAAGACTACAGGCCAATAATACTCACTTCTGAACGGCAAAAGAGCTAGTGCTTAGCGTGGTTAGTTGCTCCAGCAGTGCTAGCCGAGGTTAGCAGGAGGCTACGGGCCGATAATACTCACCTCTGGAATTTGAAAAAGCTAGCGCTTAGCACAGTTAGCGGCTATTGCTAATGCTGTTGGAGAAATAAACTGAAACTCCTGTATAACTCTGGACTTTAGTGGAGTGTCTTTACTGCTCCTTACAACCTGATGGTAAAATTCATACATGAGGAGCACCAGATTATAAGACGCACTGATGATTTTTGGGAATTGGTACTTTGTATAATGGGGGTGTCCCGTTCAAGTTCACATGATCAGTTCCCTAATACAATGTACCAAACACCCTAAATAAACTCCAACTGTGCTTACCTGTTACATCTAATGACTTCATTCTTCGTTACAATAACTTAATATTTGAGCTTTAAGTCAATTTGCTCACTTTCTCTCTCTGCTTGATCTGATTATACTTCAGGTTAAGTCGTTAAAAGAAAGAAGAAAGATATGTTACAATATGTGGAAATTTTTTCATGCAAATAAAAGCAGTTCACCTTACGAACGCAGTCCATATAATTATTGCACTGGAGCGATCCTCGAGGGAACTCATCTGACTGCATGGGGAAATGGGCGACCACTAGACTATTCAAAGCTCCCTGCAGCTCCTCCAGAGGGCCGCTGGGTAATTTGGTAAAGAAGGGCAGGATGATCAGGGCCTGACTCTGTGCAAAATAGAAAATCAATGAAAAAATTGGAGAATTGTCTTTTTACAGTGCTCATGTGGGAGAATGCATTTTCAAGGACTTTTACAAATAAAAATATTAAAAAAGATATTAGAAATATACTAAACATCATTAAAATGATGTATTATGTATGTATTACCTTTAGATTTAAGGGCAGAGCTGTATCAGTGATGAGAGTGGTGAAGGTAGAAAATATTGCAGTAAATGCTGGGTGGTTGATGTCTGAACACACTGAAGAGTCAATCTGTGATTAACAATAAAAAGTAATGTAAACACATGCATCATTTTATAAATATATAAATAGGGCATTAGTTTTAAATATTTAACCACACTTTATGAGTAAAGGGTCTAGTAGTTTGTGGTACCTGCAGAACTTTGGAAAGCAATGTAAGGATCGAGGTTTTGCTCTCTGGTGAAGAGGCAGGGATTCCCCACCATGGTTTCAGAAAGTCCCACCCCTTCAGGAGTTGCTCTGCCAATCGAGAGCCTTGAGTCTTCCTGACAGACCGCTCTCGGAAACTGTGGTCCAACATGCCATTGAGCAAGATACTAACCTGAGAAAGAGGAAAACGTGGGCATATTGCATGTAAAAACTGAACCATTTTCACTGTATTTGATTGTGTCCAGCGTCAGATCATATAATTCACTAATGGTGGGCACGTGGATACTATCCAAAAATAAACAAAAAAAATTGCATAGTTTTGAAAAGTTGGAACACATACTAAAACTGAGTGTTATCACAATCCAATTAAGCTGCACTATTGTCTGCAAATGCAGACCTGCCAACCTTGAAACAATTTTATGAATACAAACTAGGGGTGTGTCATATCGTATCGTGGGTGATAATATCGCCAAAAATGTTGAATATCGTGAACGATATTATACACTGAAATATCGTGCCATATCACCCACCCCTAATTATCACATCAGGGTACTACTTTTTTTGCCGTTTTTAGCAAAAGAAAAATTCACACTGTTCTCATTTCTCATTATATATATACTAGAGACAGATTATATCTTTAATCATGGATATATGGATATATTTGGAGTACATTACTAGTATCATGACATTCTGGATCATTGACTTCTGTTACAAATCTGATGAAGGGTATTTTTTTTAATATCTCAGTTTTAGCCATATCATATTGCAGGCAATAATGAAATTCTAAATATTTTTTCTAATTCAGTGTTTTGTCATATCGCCAAAAATATAGTTATCGTGAAAATAGCATGAAATATTGTGATATTATTTTAGAGCCATATCGCCCACCCCATTACATGGGTTTAACCATATCTTGTAACTCAGCAGGTCTCAACACTAAGTACACAAAACTAACGTTAAACATGCAGACTACAGGTCGATAATACTCACCTCTGAAATGCAAAAGAGATAGCGCTTAGTGCACTTAGTGGGTAATGCTAATACTGCCCCAGCAGTGCTAGCTGGGGTTAGCAGCAAGCTACAGGCCGATAATACTCACATCTGAACAGTGAAAGAGCTAGTGCTTAGCGTAGTTAGCAGGTAATGCTAATGCTACTCCAGCAGCGCTACCTGGAGTTAGAAGCAGGCTACATGTGTCATCATTATATCTTAGCCTTTTTTTGTAGCATCTGTGTACTATGTATACCTGCTAAAGTATGTCCAAAATTTCCCTCTGGAATCAATAAAGTATCTATTTATCTGTCTGTCTGTCTGTCTGTGCTGAGTTACTGAGTTTAACTAAGAGATTTAATAGAGGAAATACACAATAGTGTAGCTGTGTATTCTACCTCCAAGAACCTGGAAACATGCCATAAGCTGTGTGTGTGAGTGCATGCAAGAGAGAGAGAGAGAGATTGAACTTCTGAGAATCTTCAGTACAGTGACTGTGTTTCAATAATTTGGAGGAAAATGAAGCATGGATAAAACTATCGGATGGCTCAGCAGTTGGTTTTCTGGATTAGCGTCATTACTAACCGGACACACAATAAAATGTGTACATGTTGGCAGGTCTGCAATCAGTCAAATCATGAAGTGAACTCACATGGGGTCAGAAGTGACAGATACACGTAAGTCTCACCATGTTGGGACTCTGGGTGGCTGCAGTGAGCAGCAGGGGTACAGAGCGATCTAAGCAGCACAGAAGCTCTGTGTTAACGGTGGTCTGGAAAAGGCTGTAGAAATACTCTCCATGGGAGAAGCTGAGGAAGTGAGGGTTCAGGCTGCCGGACAGAGGCACTGAGAGAGTAATAGAGTTCAGCAGCAGGCCCACCAGCTGTTCAGTCTGTGAACCAACAAAAGGAAAGAACACAATTTAAACACAGAATTGTACAATATTAAACAACAATCAAATAACATGCATTGGTTTTAACTGTAGGAAACAATATTTCTACTGGTGTTAAAGAAGAGTTCCACGATACAGATATAAATATAGGAGATAGCAATTTAGTTAGTTACCTGGTCCCCCAATGAGAAAGCCAACTGCACCAAACCATCAGCCAATTTTCTGCTACTAACATCCATAGAGGGGAGGGACTTCCTGTCCTCTCCTGGTGCAATGCCTTTGTAGACTGCGTTAAGAAGCTTGAAGCCTAAAGAGCGGCAGTAAGCTGCATCCTATACAATAATAATGTTAAAATTCATTACAGTCATAACAAACACTAAAATCAGCTATGACATCAAACTAATGTAAAAAAAAGCATACCTGGTTATGTAAGATGGAGTTGAGAAGCCCACATTGGTGAAGCTGTTTGCAGGCAGAGAGTAACAGCTCAAGCTTGGCATGGCTGTCACACGTGTCTGGGTCATAGAGATCTACAGCACATAACTCCTCCACACTTTTAAGAAAAATTAAATGCAAATTTACAAGAAAATAGTAAACAGAAAACGTCTACAAAATGTGATCCAGGAGATGCAGATTTTAATTTAAGGTCAACCAGTTCTGATCATTGATTTTACCTTTATTAATTGTAATTATTCATAGCCTTTAGCAGGGAGGAGAGCTTTCAGAAAGTACCAGAGCAGTTTAGAGTCTGCAGTGTAAAAGTATATACATTGTTCACTAAAAACATGATTTTCCCTATACAGTATATATTAGCAGCACATGTTACCGAAATTCTGTGATCTTTGTTCTAGTAAAACACAGAACTCTTATGCCTGGTTCATGCAGCTCTACTTTTTGAGTCTTCAGGTTGTTGTGCTGTTCAAATTACACGAGTGGTTGTGCTGCACCTGCGAGTCCTTCAGTTGTTGTGGCTTTCACACTACATGACTGATCAGCGACGCGATTACAAATTAGACAATTTCTCACAGGGGAAAACTCTTTTGGCTGATTTCCAAAACATGTTGTATCACATGTAGGTTTAAAAAAACCTAAACAGGACTGGTGTGTATAATTACTAAAAAAAAAAAATTCAGCTATTGATGATAAAAAATATATGCTTTAGGGTTTAGAGTCTCTTTAAGGTTTTAAACTCAGTTATAAGCATTTTAAACATGCTCTGGCTGAAATGTACAGGTATGCTTTCTTTGCTTTTTAGTTAAATGTTAAATCTTCTACTTTCTAAAATTTACAGAATACTCTGAACCAGTTTTCACACTTTATCTCCATTCAGCCCTATTTGTAAGTTCTCTCTAGCCGTTAACAGTCATTTTCTGACATAACAGGGAAACAGAAAGTGGTCAGACCCTCCAAAAATGGCTCTGGCCATGCAGAAGATTGAGGACCCGTGGTTTTCTCTTTGTACATGATCCCTTTGGCTGTAGATATCTGCTGTTCTTGACACCCAGTCATCGACTGGGTCAGATATTAAACACAACAGATATTTGTGACTCATCAGCGCCTGGTATAAAAACGTGTACTGTGAACTAGACATTTGCATAAAGGTTGGTGGGCTGGATTGTGTAGGGCAAAAAAAGGAAAACAGCAAAACAATAATGCTGTGTGAGTAGAAAAATAAAATATGCCCACTAAAAAAATCTCTTAAAAATAAATTAAACATCTTAAATGTTAAAAAAGTATTTTTTTCTTTAAAATAACAAGATCATTACCATCATTGCTATCGCTACCTTACCTCTGAGAAGTTATCTTCTTCCTAATGCTTTTCTCCAGATCGGTCCTGTAGGGTGTTGATGCCAGGGCCTTCAGCAGTGTTACACACACTTCAGGCAGTCGAGTCATCACCTCCAGGTCAGCCATGTTGAAACCAACAGAAGAAGGTTCACACACCGCTAGGGCAACCAGTGTGAAGAAGGAGCCATTGAAAATGTCCCGTTCCAGCAGCTGGAATCAGAGCAAGTACAATACAGTGCCTTTTAATAACAAATCACAACATTAAAGAGGTTAATACAACGTGAGAAAGCAGAGGATCACACCTTCCAGAGGTCCTGCTGGCATTTCTGCAGCACCATGGTGGAGAACTCCAGCAGCCGTACAATAATTGTACACTTGCTGTAGCTGTAGAGCTCAGTCTCTCGAGGGCTGAAGTGCGGAGAAACACCCGAGTCTGACACTCTGAAACAGGCCGAGGCTGCTTTCAGGTCATGCACGGCCAGTTCAGCCAGAAAGAAACGAACAGCAGGCAGGAAGCTGGACTTCTCACCAGAATCTAATGATAAAAAGAATGAAATAAGCTATGAATCTAAGAATGCACAGAATATTTGGCAACCAATTATTCAGCCAAAAATGTCAAAAAAATATTACCATATTTTTTACACTATAAGGGCACACTGGATTTAAAAAGGCACAATTTAAGCGGCACTTGTCAGGAACAGTAGTGTCGCTGTGTTTCCCTTTTTTAATTCAGTAGGCTACAGGTCGATAATACTCACTTTGGGCCAAATAGATAGCATTTAGCGGATAATGCTAATACTGCTTAAAAATTAAACTGAAACTTCTGTATAATGCAGCACTTCAGCAGAGCGGCTTTACTGCTTCTTACAACCTGACCGGGAAAAAAAATCATACACGAGTCACACTGGATTATAAGGCACACAAACGATTTATGGGAAAATTAAAGAATTTTAAGTGTGCATTATAGTGCGAAAAATACGATAAGTGAAAAGGCAGAATTATTTACACTATACAATTATTAAATAATTTTCAGTTTTTCTTTAAACCTTAGGAGTCACTACTAATTTTCCTTACTAATGCCTACAAGGTGATGATGGAACAGACTCCCTCCTACTTGCACTTACTCCTTAAGGCTTACGTTACCTTCTAGTCGCTGTGCTCCTCTAGTGAATGTCACTTAGCTTTTGCCAAACATTTATACAAAGCAATGCAGACTGTTCTTATACATGTATTTTTCGCTAATGGTGGAAAATGCTACCTACCACTTCAAAAGCAGGTGCGTCCCTCGCTACCTTTAAGGAACTACTAAAGACTGAGCTCTTCAAAGAGCCCCTACTCTCCTAACATATTATCCCAATATTATCCATCTGCCATCTTTCAGGCCCTGCTAAATGTTTTACTTTTTGCTTTGGATTTAAAGTCCTATTGCATATGGAACTCATATTCAACATCATTTGTAAGTCCACTAAATGTAATGTACTGTAATGTAAAGTGGGGCTCACCAAGAATTTTCTGAGGCTGGATGAGGCGCAGGCCAGTAAATGTGTTATAGCAGTCGAGAGCAGCCAGCAGGAGATCCATCCACTGTAAGGCGGCTCTGACACTAAATGGGGCTTCAACCTCTCTCAGAGTGGGCTGGGACAGCAAGCCCGCTCCCTCCAAACGTGTGATTAGAAACCTTTGTCCTTCTTTTTTAACCTGTTCCTCCAGCCACTGTGCAGGTGAAGGTTTACCTGGTGATCAAAATAAAAAATAATAATTCAATCTGTTCATGCAAAACTGAAACAGTCATCTGTACTTTCTCACTACAACAGGCTTAGGGTATGTGATGATACGGTGACAATAATTTATAACCAGTTTTGGCCATACATTGATGATCACCCACTCTCCCAAGGTTTCTTCCTCGAGCTTTGAGGGAGTTATCCTTGTCATTTTTGGATTTGGCTTGTTTAAAAGGAGGTTTTATTTAGTCTTATAACAGATTTCAAAAAAGCAGCTTTGCTACAACATCATCTAAAAATAATTAACAAACAAAAATAGACAAATAAATTTGTCACTGGATTTTATTTTTTTTTTGCTCCTGGTCTCCCTCTTCTGCCGAGAAGAGTCATTAACAACAACTTTACACATGCATTTCTGGACAGGCTATGAGATACAGAGCTGCCACTGAAGGTAAAAGAAGAACATGGACTGGTACTGTAGAATATATCTCACACAGTGCTATTCCTTTCTCACAATTGTTGTCCTTCATTAAATGCTTCATTAAAGTTGCAAAGTGCAGTTAACAGCATCTGAGGCCCTGAGTAGCTATCATATTTCTATTCTGACTATTACCCTCCAGTATAGGAATCCAATCATACATATTTACTGCAGAATATCATCTGTTATTTCGCTTACCTGGCAAAAGTGGAACAAACTCATAAAAGAGCTCCATGCACTTATGGCGACACTCAGTTTGAGGACGTCCACACTGGGTCAGCAGCCACATGACCACATCGCAAAGTAAGACTGGCTGCTCTGGAGGAAAACCTCTGTGAAATATATAAACAGACACAGCTAAACATTTCTGACCTGTACGTTTGGTGAGCTTCATCAAATCAACAAAGAACAAGGGAGTTTAATTTAGTTAATGTATATATATATATATATATATATATATATATATATATATATATATATATATATAAAATATAGTCATGTTATACCTGGGTATGCGTCTCTTGGTGCTCTTATTGTTAAGCGAGTCTGCCTTGTGTTTGATAATCCTTTTAAGGTGGTCTAGGGCACTACAGCACTGTTGAACCGTTCCTGAAAATCACATAACAGTATTGGTCATGACAGTACAGTAAAAAGACACAGTACAGTACAGTACAACATTAGCATACGCATCCAAGCATCTATGCAAAAATGGTTTATACAGTACATAAAAACTTGTGTTGTAAATTTATTAAAAAAAGTATTCAGATCACAACAATATTCTGTGATTAACTGCGATTTATCGAACTTGTTCTCCTTAAGACACATTTTTATAGTGGATATTTAAATGTAAACACACAAATGAAAGTAAGAAAGGTAAAATGCAATTAAATTTATATTAGGAGTGTCAATTAAAATACTATTATATACTTGTATGTTTGAGGGGAGAAAAAAAAACAAAGTGGGGCACTGAAATAAAGAACGAATAACACTTTAGATAGAGGAAACTTTTTCTTTTTTTTTACTTTATTGTAAGATTTCTGAATTGGAACTTAATTTGCTGAGTATAAAAGCGTGTTTTCACACCAAAGTTGGTTTCTATGGTCCGGATCATTGGATGAGTTTGTTTATTTCACACAGGCATAAACCCAAACACACCAAAATGAGCAACAATAAACCAAGCGAGCACATTGTCTCCTCTGATTGGTCAGAGCTGTCTGGCGCAGGAGAAATAAAGTAAATACAGAGAGAAGATTTTGTGCTCCAGCGCATATATCTGAGCAGTGTGAATCTACTTTAGCATAGAACGCTAAAAAGTTGCCACTGCGCTTTTAAACACGGAGTGGTTTGCTGAGAGCAGTGAACACAGCGCAGACCGTGCGTGTAAACAGCATGGAGCAGCAGAGACAACATTTGTTTATAGCAGTATATTATCTGTCTAATATATCAGATTAAACTGTGCCTTATCAGCAGTTTAGCTCAATTAAAAATAAGTTTATATTCATGTTCTCACCAGTGAACCGCTCTAGAAAAATAATCTGCACATTGGGAGGGGGCGGGGCAGATTACAGCAGAAGTTGGGGTCACAAATGTATCTATTTCATATGGCTTTTACAATGAAATTGATTATGTGTATTGTGAATACATGACAATGTATCTTAACAAACTGCCAAAGTCAGAGCACACCGGGCTCTTAAAGGAAAGGCAAGTGAAATGCTGATTGGTTTATTTTTCATGCTATGTCCAAAATACACCCATGATTAGTACATGACTTTTTCGAGTTTCAAGCCACACAAGTGGTATTTTTTGCGTCTTCACGATACCAAAGACACACTTATGCAACCTAAGCCAAGTTATGCAGTTGGCGGCTTGTGTATATATATCTCTAAAATTGGGCCCTAAGGGTTTGGACTGGGAAATATGAATAAAATCAAATGCTCTTGCTAAAGAAACTTTAAAGAATCAAATTTATAAGAGAGTAGCTTACCCAAAGATTTTTCATCAGAATGTGCCAAAGCCAAGCTCTCCACAAACACCACCAACACCTCAAAGACAAATTGTTCCACAAGAGAGTTCTCCTCTCTGAAAGTAAAAAAGAGTGATGTTTAGACAAGCATCTAATTTAAAAAATTAACTAGAGTTAGATTTCGAATCAGCATCTGTTTTTGTACTGGCTAGCTAGTCAATATTAACTTTTACTTCTGACATGAAAACTTAAGTAATTTTCTGCATGTGGCTCAAGAATTCTTAACACCTGTCTGGAAACTGCATCTTCACATACATTGGCTTCAAAAGTATTTATACCCCTTGAACTTTTTCCCATTTTGTCACCTTACAACCGCAAACATAAATGTATTTTATTGAGATTTTAAGTAACAAACTAACACAAAGTAGCACATAATTATGAAGTAAAGAAAAAATTGGGGCAGAATCATGCTATGGGGATGCTTTCTTTGCAGGGACAGCGAAGCTGGTCAGAGTAAGAACATGGATGGAAGAAAACCAGTTGGAGGCTGCAAAAGACATGAGACTGGGAAGGAAATTCACCTTCCAGCAAGACAATGACTCTAAATATACAGCCAGAGCTACAGTGGTGGCATCGTTTAGATAAAAAATAATAATGCGTTAGAATATTATTTGTAATGTTGCCTAAGACATTAGAATGAATTTATATGCATGATATCACACTTCATACACCCTAATTTAATTATTCACTACTGGACTCTAACTGCTCATTTTATAATGATGAGACAGACCTGAAGTGCCTGTAGATGCTGTTGAAGGCCAGTGCAGCTCCCAGTCTCTTGAACACATTGGGATGCAGGGCCAGGCTGTAGATACGTTTGAACAAGGACTTCATGTTGGCCGGACTCTTCTCCTGCTGCTTTGGGGTGGTCTGTTTGATCGACCACTTTACAAACTCCTGGATGCACCTGCCACTGAAGTCCCTTAAAGTGCTGTCCAGTGGGTCCACCACTCCATGCTGAATTAAAAAATATATAAAAATATGATTTAATTTTTATCAATTAAAAAATAACATGATAAAACTATTTTTAAATTATTATTTTTCCTATTGTGAAGACGTGACAATGCATCATGGGTGACAGATGTGCAAACAGGACTGAGAGACGTGGGAAAAATAATACAATCATGATATTTAAAAACATTTTCACATTACATAACATTTATCGTGATACATATGATATCACAATAAATCAATTTCCCTCATTTGCAGAAGATCCAATGCTAACTACCTGTAATAAAGATTTAAAAAATGATTTCATGACTTCTGTTCATGGACATAAAATACATGTTCTTTAATAATAAGTAAATCAGACATAAATCTCTGCTAAATAATATAATTAAACAACAATATTTACCAGTATGGCTTCCAGCACAGCTACTGTGTCTTGACTTTCAAACTTTTTGTTGTTGGTGAACCAGTGGATCAACTGCATCACCAGAGGCTCAAAGAGTTGTCTTGCCACCTGAAACAAGTGTGTAAGTTCATACCCAAATAATTAATTTGATAATCTAATATAATTAAATAAAACTTTAACACACAACAATTACAAACGCTGCATTACACTGTAAAAAATGTCCATAGAATTTACGGTGAAAAACTGTCAAACCATGACAGTAAAAGACTGTAAACGCTAAAAAGGCTAAATACTGTTTCGGTAACAACAAAATACCGTAAATTCATATATCATCCAATACACTAATTTTTACACATTTTCTCTGGAAAAAATACATTATTTCAACGTAAAATTCTCTTGCACTGTGTTTATAACAGAAATTTTCCGTATTTTTGGATAACTGGTAAAACCGTAATTTCTACATTATTTTTTTGTGAATAATACATTTTTTCTTTGTTAAATATACAAGCCATTATTACATTTCCGTATTATTTAGATAACAGCCAAAACCGTAATTTCTACATTAATTTTTTGTGATTAATATTTTTTTTTTACTGTTAAATACACAAGCCATTAATAAATGTCCATATTATTTGGATAGCGGCAAAAACTGTAATTTCTACATTTATTTGTCATGAATAATATTCTTTTCACCATTGAATACTGTAAAAAATGTCCGTGAAAATTACAGTGAAAAACTGTGAAATGGCAACAGAAATAAACCGTAAAGCAAGAACTAGCTTATTGTTGTAGAATAAACATTGAATTACCATAAATTAAAAAACTGACATGGCAATGGTAATAGATTGTAATATTAAAAACAGCATATTACTGTATAATCACTGAGAAAAAAATTTAAAATTTACGGTAAAATACTGGCAGCTGTGGTTGCCAGAATTTCACCGTAAAATAAACGGTTGCCAAGAATTGTACTGTAATATCTTCTACATGGCAACCGTTTATTTTACAGTAAAATTCTGGCAACCACAGCTGCCAGTATTTCACCGTAAAATAAACAAATGCAAATGTATAAGATATTACAGTTTAATTCTTGTCAACAGTAAATTTCATATTCATAAACCGTTTTGTTTACAGTATATTCTTGTGAAAAAAAGTATATTACATTGAAGGAGAAGGATATTATTAGGGCATTGTATATAATGAGTTTGTTTGCTCCTGGATTTTATTGATATCCGCAGGGTCTGAATGGGATGTAACACAGCTGTCTATGGGGCGTGGTTATGTTAATTAGATGTTTAGTTTAGAGAAGTCACCATGATGTAGTTTCATAGCGGTTTTATCCACCTGGCTGGGTTTTAGACTATGAGTATATAAGTGATTTTACTCTCCGAGCACATCTCTGTGCTGTAAGTGAGCAGTAGTCCAGTTAATGAAATGTTTTTGACAAAGATCATGCTGTTTAAAACTGTATGTTGTTAACAACACACGTTTACAGCGAGAATCAAAATTATTGCACAACCACATACCAAGTGTTTTAACAAAAATTGACCATAAAATAGGACAATAAATGCTGTGGAATGGATAGTTTTTCACCGTAAATTTGACAAGAATTTTTTTTACAGTAGGCTTTTTACAATGTAATATACTTTTTTTTACAAGAATATACTGTAAACAAAACGGTTTATGAATGTGAAATTTACTGTTGAAAAGAATTAAACTGTAATATCTTATACATTTACAACTGTTTATTTTACGGTGAAATACTGGCAGCTGTGGTTGCCAGAATTTTACCGTAAAATAAACGGTTGCCATGTAAAAGATATTACAGTATAATTCTTGGCAACTGTTTATTTTACGGTAAAATTCTGGCAACCACAGCTGCCAGTATTTTACCGTAAATTTTACGGTGTTTTTTTTTACAGTGTACTAAAGCACATCCTTCTATTTAATTAAATTACATTTGCACCTAATATCCTGAATAACAGAATTTAAGATTGTCACAGTTTGCCAACACTGGCATGAGTATAAATTTGTAGGAGGGAACAAGAGGCTCTGCAGACCAATCACAGTTGATACATTTCTGCAGTGCACAATGCATACCGAATTTTTCGCACTACAATGTGCACTGGATTACAAGGCGCACGATCAATGAACATATATTTTCTGATCTATTTGCACACATGAGGTGCACCGGATTATGACTCGCATTTTAAGAGACACTATAAGAAACTTCTAATTTAGAAGGTCTCGCCGCTGGGTGGTGGTGGGGGGAGGTAGCTAACTAGGTTAAGTAAAGCTAAGTTAAGTAAACAAAACTGTAATAAAAAGAATAAAGACTTTCTCAAACGAGCACTGCATGTTAATCTACACAGATTTCTCTCCTGAAAACTGTTTATTTGGGTGAGTAAAGTGCTTCCGTTTATTTACAGTAAGCTTAGATACCCAAATTTCTCCAACTCTAAGGCTGGACATTAGCAGCAGCACATTAGCATTAGCAGTTAACCAGTAGCGGCTAATGCTGCAAACCAGCGCAACACTGAGGAACCCTGAGTGTTCCGATAAGACAGGGCAATATTAGCTAGCAGTTCGTCCCACGTAGCTCGTTTTAACACGGTAAACACGCAGGCTACAGTCTGATATACTCGCATCTGAATGGGGAAATAGCGGTTAGCGGCTAATGCTACTCCAGTCTAGGTGCTGGAGTACTTAACTTAAACTCCTGTATTACGCTGTACTTCAGCAGAGTGGCTTTACTGCTCCTTACAATTTGACTGCTAAAATGTACACATGGCTCACTTAAAATTTGGGGGAAAACTTAAGGATTTTAGGTGCACCTTATAGTGCGAAAAACACGGTTATTAAATTTTTTTTTGGGGGGGGGGGGCACATCAGGCATCACACTCCACAGCCGAGAGCACGTGGCTAAGCATAGGTTACACTTTGATACCATTTCATATATCAAAAATAACTCTTCAAACCTGGTCAACATCACACGCCAAGCGCAGAAGCACAGGAAAGACTCGTTTGTGTAGATTGTACATGGGTGGGGTAGATGTTTCTCCTTCAGTCATCTGAACTCCTTTCCCCACCATATACACCACCACACTGTGGAGGAGCTCACACGCTGCAACCTAAACAAAACACACAAGATTACCACTAAAGAATACAATTCACTAAACCAGATTTTTCACATAATTAATTAGTTAAGTTGAGATTTGTGAAGATGCGGTGAGGTTATAATACTCAAACCTTGGTTTGCCGGTCACTGGAAGAGAGAGCAAGCTCTGTAATTCTTGGCAGGAAAGGATCGAGGTAAATGACGGGTTTAATATCCTTGAATGGCACAGCGAAACTGAGCCTCTTCTCACTGTCCCATGCAACAAATTGCTTCATCATATCCTCTGCAGAAATGGCTAAAAAGGAGAAACAATTAACCCAGGAAAATGTGGAGGGTAAAAGTATAGACACTATTTATAATCAAACAGATCGTAATTTCTCGTCCTCTTTAACTCAAAATCTTTCAACAAACAGTGATAACGGAACTATGGTATAATCGCAATTATACACTTGAGGGTCGGGCTATAACGTGTAATATTGGCACTGCTGTGGTCGTAGGCACAAGACACAAGATCAGCACTCCCTCTTGTGTATTATTACTTAATTGTATTACCAGGTTCTTGCCAAAACACAACCCAAGCACAAAGGACTCTTTTACAGTAGCATACCTGTAACAAGGCTTCTGTTGAGCTGCCCCCCAAGATGACCCAAAAGCTGTACCACTCGCCGTCGCACTGCAGCAATCGGAGACTCGTCCCCCTGAGAGAAAATATAAGTTAACAACAGAGAACAACAGGCAGAACCCAGTTCCTCTAATCTTGCTTTAAGTCTGTCTCAGATTTCTAAACACAATTTCCTACAATGTGAGAATATGAAAGATTATGTGAACGCAGAGAGTATATAATTAATGAATGGTTACCACAGGCAGGTGTCTGGACTTCTTCAGAAGCCTCATCATTACTTGGCCGTACCCCTTCGCAGTGCCCGATGACACAAAGGTAACGTTCATACTGCCCTCATCTTTATCTGGTGAGACAATCATAAAACAAACATTTCTTTACAGAAGGTGAAATACAATTCTATTGAAGTAAGGCACATTATGCGACATTAGTAAGGAACGGGGGATGTCGGAATGCTGTATGTCAACCTGTAAAGCTAAGTTAATAAACAAACTGTAATTAGTTTAAAAAACAAAACAAAAAAAACATTTTTTAGTCAAATGAGCACTGGATGTTAATCTACACAGATTTCTCTCCTGAAAACTATTTATTTGAGTGAGTAAAGTGCTTCTGTGTGTCTACAGTAAGCTTAGATTTCCAGATTTCCACAAAGGATGGGTGCAGCAGCATTAGCAGCTAACCGCTAGCGCTAGCCTGAATGCGTTACACTGAAGAACCCTAAGTGTTCCAGTAAGGCAGGGCAATATTAGTTAGAGGTTTGTCCCACACAGCTTGTTTTAACACGTTAAACATGCTGAGTACAGTCCAATATACTCGCTCTCTGAGCACGGTTAGTGACTAATGCTTACACTGTTAATACAGTTTTAGCTGGGGTTAGCAGCCGACAACAGGCAGATAATACTAACCTCTAAATGGTAAAAGAGCTAGCGATTAGCACAGTTAGCTGCTAATGCTGCTCCAGCAGTGCTAGCCAGGGTTAGCATCAGGCTACAGGCTGAAAAAACTAACCTCTGAACGGCGAATAAGCTAGCGCTTAGCACGGTTAGCGGCTAATGCTTATTTTTTTAATACAGTCCTAGCTGGGGTAGCAGCAGGCTACAGGCCAATATTCCCCACCTCTGAACGGCAAAAGAGCTAGTGCTTAGCATAGTTAGCTGCTAATGCTGCTCCAGGAGTGCTAGCTGGGGTTGACAGCAGACCACTGGCAGATAATACTCACTTCCAAATGGCAAAAAAGCTAGCGGTTAACACGGTTAGCTGCTTATTCTAATGCTGCTCCGGCAGTGCTAGCCAGGGTTTGCAGCAGGCTACAGGTCAAAAAACTCACCTCTGAACGGCGAATAAGCTAGTGCTTTGCACGGTAAGCGGCTAATGCTAATATTTTTAATACAGTCCTAGCTGGGGTAGCAGCAGGCTACAGGCCAATATTCCCCACCTCTGAACGGCAAAAGAGCTAGTGCTTAGCATAGTTAGCTGCTAATGCTGCTCCAGGAGTGCTAGCTGGGGTTGACAGCAGGTTACAGACACACTGACAATTTTTGGGAAAATTTAAGGATTTTATGAGCGCCTTATAGTGCGAAACATATGGTAATAGCAGAGACTGTAAAAAAAAGATGGGATGCGTGTCGTCGTTCCCATTCATTTAATGAAAATGATGCCAAAATCTTCCGCCATGTTGGCGATCCTGATACCCGAGTCTGCGCAGTAGAGACCAGAGGAGGGAGAAAGACTGTGGAGAGACAGCCATCTCATTTGAATAAACCCGCCCCTAAGGGCTGCCTCGCGGTCACAGGCTGCAGATTGGAGCGGAGCTGACGGTCTGTTATTGGTCCTGCCCATAACCAGACCTTTTACAATAACCACACCTTTTTTGAATAGAGCGAAATAACATTTTAAAAACGAATTCTGTGGGGATATAAAAAATTGACAATATAAGCAGAGGTTACACTAGCTGTTGCATTTAAATAATGGAGGTAGAATTACAGTATATTAGAAAAAACGTGATTGAAAGTTGTCTGTTTTGCCATTAAAACCTATGGGGATTGGTGGGGTTACACAGCTTTCTGCAACCGAACAGCAGGGGGCGCCCGACCTGTGGTGGCTTTACTTTTGAGAGACGATGCGCTGTCCAGCTATACACAGTCTATGGGTAATAGTAACATTTAATTTTATGACAAAACAATGTTATCTTCTGCATTATATGAGCAATTTTAGCCTTTCATATTTATAAACAAAAGAAAGCAGCTTTACCAGTGTTTGCAGCTGTTTTGAGGTAGCCGTCCAAGTGGGGCAGTATGTCTGCATAGTGGGGCTGTATGATGGGAAAGGGGATGTGGGAAGACCAGGACTCCAGAGCGTCCAGCGCCGCAGTGGCCAAAGGAGCATGACTCAGACCAAGCCGTAAAGCAGCCTGATGAACATACACACAAACACATGCACACTGATTCCTCAGTACACAAACTTTTATAGCAGGTTTAATAAACTGTAACAAAAAAAAAAAAAAAAAAGTGTGTAACTGGTACTGACTTAACTTCTGCTTAAACCATAGACTGCATACAAGTATGGACAGCACGACAGGGGTTGAAAAGTGAAGCCATTACGTCTCTTACGCCCTCTGGTGGCTGGCTCCGGTATAACTTTTAACCCCGCCTGTTTCCATTCAACTGAATGAGAGATGGTGGAATCTTTAATCTAAAATTACACATCCAGCAATTTTTTTTGGAAGTTGGCTTCTGTATATTCTGCAAGCGCCCTCCTGTGTTAATAACCCCTAGTTTTTTTCTTTACAGTTAATACGTTTTATTGAAGTAACTCTGTGATACTTGTTTGGTAAAAATTACAGTGAAACAGAATAATTGAGGGGAAGGGCAGGGTTTGGGCAGTCACAATAATTAATTAATTTCAGGAATATAGTATAAGAGTATAACAGCATAATCATAATGTGGCAAAATAAATAATATAGCATAAAAATAATATACTGCAGCAAAAATATTGCAGAATATTTGGTGCATGCATATAAACTGCAAATAAAACAATTATACAATAAATACACTTAAAGCTTCACAGTAAATAATAGACTACTTTTAAGACAGAACCTCTCTATTATCACAAAATGGATTTTCAATATCACGATATTTCTGTGTCACGATATATTGTATACGATATAATATTGCCCACCCCTAGTGGCAGCTGCCATTTTGGCCATACTTTGGCTTCAAAACGCTGAAATGAGAGTGAATGGGGATGTCCTTTCCATACTTATATACAGCCTATGGCTTCAACATAATAACTAGACTCAGAATTACACAAATACATGGAGTCAGGAGTCACTAACACAAAATGTAATAGGTCCCAATGTAACAAAATAATATTTTCTGGTAGTGCATGAAGAAACTCTAACTTACAAATAGGTCTGCATCACCTTTAACACACTCACTTGCTGACTAAGACTTTCTGCTGGTTCTGGTCTTACCTGTAGTGCAGGTATGTAAGCTTTAATGTCCAGAGCCACCATGTCAGGGTGGAGAGAAAGCACAAAAGTCAGACAGGCAGCCAGAAGCTCGTCTTTGTACTGTTTAATACGGACACACACCTGTGGGCAACACCATCGATTACACTTATGTTCAGTATCTTGAAGGAGTAGTAAAAGATTTCAGACACATTTAGGTGAGCATTTCCACCTTTGAAAGCTAGGAATATTCCTTAAACAGATTTATCTTTGTCACACAATTACAAAACATCATTGCATTCCATTCCTTTTGTCAATATTAAAACTCTTTTCTAGCACAAACAAGACTGTTTTTTTAAAACAGAAATTCCTTCAGAATTTGTGAGTTGTTTGTGCCCAGTGCTAGACATAAACTTTTTTAATACATCCTTATATAGAAAAAAATAACTAAGACACTTAATGCTGAATAACATTGACAAATGTTTTAATTCTATTAAAATAAATGCAAGTAATTAGAGACAAAATTATTTTCAATCAGGCAGATAGGGACTACAAAAATGATCAACATCATACCTCCTTCCCAAACTTTGAGACAAGTGCAAAACAAGCTCGTCCAGCTGGAGAGCCTTCATTAGTGCTTTTTGGTCCTTCATCCTGTAAATAACAAAACATTTTCAAGAGTCAAATAACCAACAAACTTTCACAGTCTACTACAGTGGTTTTCTCTGCAAAAAGTTTGGAGAATTAGATCCGGACATTACCCAGAGCCGTCACGGGATGTGTGCACGTTACACAATGCACTCAACAGCATACATGCAGTGTTCGCATACAAACTTCACACTTGCCACTAATTCGGTCAGGACGTTCTGCTGCCTGTTTGGTGTACATGCATGAAATCCCTTAAACCAAGCTGATGTGTTAATAAAAAAAGTTTCCTCTATTGAATTTTTCATGAAATTTTTAATCCAGCACCTCACATTGGCTTTATCTCCCCTCAAACATACAAATATATATCAGTATTTTAACTGACAATAACATAAATATTATTGAATTTTACATTTCTTACATTAATTCTTTAATTTACACCTAAATTTACACTATAAAAACTTGCATCTTAAGAAGAACAAGTGCAATTAATTCGCACTTAATCGCAAAATATTGTTGTGATTAATCAGATTAAATTTTTTTAACCAATTGACACCACTAGTTAATATACACAAAATATGTTTTAAAGCTCACCTTCCGCGAAAATCCGATTTTTCTTGTTTTTTGTGGAATACAGTAGGTCTCTCCGAGTTGAATGTGTACACCTGCACATTAAACTGTTTTGCAGCCCCCATTGTCTGCAGGAGCTAAGCAAAGAAATCCCCCTCCCCCCCTCCGAAAAACGGGTGAATTTTGAATTATCTTTCTGCCTACGTAGACAGAAACTCACAGACCAGCCCACCTTGGCTCGAGAAACTCCCAGAGGCAGAGCTGAAGCGACGCAACATCACCGCTCATCAGTTAGGAGGTGGGAGGCAGTGAGCGGCAGAGCGGCGGAGGGGCGTCGCAGTGCTCCTAGCCAATCAGAGGAGAGATATTTGCATGCTGTTTGCATGTATGAATATTCATGAGCAAAGCTGGAATCCGGTCATTTTGGACACACCCCTAAAACAGTCCGTTAAAAAAGAGCTATACAGAGACACCTGAGCACTTTTTTTTACAAAAACGGCTCACATGTCATTCATTCATACTAGAGACCACAACTAGACATTTTAAAATGAAAGAAAAAACGACGGAAGGTGAGCTTTAATGTTAAAAAGGGGTGGCACAGTGAAAAAGCTTAAAAACCCATAATAGATCTAGTTCCTGATGACCAATGTACCGACCAATCATGAGCTGTAACTGCAAAACGTACCTGGAAGTATTTGATCTTCTTGGCAATGTTCATACAGAGTGCCAGAAGCTTATAGAAGCCGCTGACCAGAGGGAAGCGTATAGACTGAAGGATGAGCTCATGACACAGTGGGTACATCCACTGAGCAAAATACTCAGGGTTCTTCAAAGGCAGCAATTTGCTGTAAATCAAACACAAATTAATAAAAAGCATAAGAAACAGATTTCGATCTCTAGCATTCTCACTTGGTAGAATCTATAGGTTCATTGAGGTACCTGCAGAAGTCCACCAGATTGATGAAAGCAGTGAAATCTTTGGGTTTATTAGGCATCAGGTTGGTGGTGGGGTCTGACGAGGGGATAAGACCGGCACTCAGGTCTCTTTGTCCCTGATGATCAGAGGAAATAAACCATAATCACCACAAGATTATTTAAGGATACAAATGGTCGAGAGGGGCCACTGAGGAAGGGGAGGGGTCACCAAACCTGACTTATAGCTGTATAGGTTTCCCTCTATTACACAATAGAAGTAAATAAGAATGGCAAAGTTTAGCACTTGTTTCACATGACACATCACAGTAACTACAATTAAAGCACCGCAATTACAGAACAGCTTGTTCTTGTTCAGTTGTCCTTCCTTTTTCTTTGTGAAATACAATAGGTCTGTCTGAGTTGTATATGCATGCTGCACCAGAAACTGTTCCTCAACCTTCATTGTCTGCAGTAGCTAGTAAAAAAAATATTCAGGAAAAGCACCGTGTCTACATCAACCCGTGAATTAGTATTCATGGGCTCGCCTTTCTTGGCTCACGACCCCCCACAGACAGAGCTGTAGCCAACACAGTCAGATAGGCTAACAGCGCTAGGAACAGCATGACAGTGCGTTCCTGTGTAATTTGTGCAAATAACACATCAGTGTTATATGCTTTGCCCAGTATTTCAGAACTAAGGAACAAATGGTTAGAATTTGTCTATGAAACACCACCAGCGAAGTACAATTGAGATAGATAGGTGTATGTTTAGAACAGTTCTGTTTACACTAGTTAAAAGTAAAAATCCACCCAGTAGATTTTTTTTTCTGGACCTGGACTACCCACCTGTGTGTGTTTACATAGAATCTCCGGTGGATTTTGCATTTTACAGACTCTAAGACTAGGTCAGTGGCTGAACTGCACTTATCAGGGCATTACACATGTTGTAAAGTAACATCTCACATTGCAAAGGCTGTTATTAGTGTAAAAATGTCTTTAATTTTTAAAACATTTCAAAATGGCCGTCTTGCTGCCTTGCAGTGCTGTTAGCCAATCAGAGGCGATATTTTTGCATGTATAAATATGCATGAGCAAAAGCCGAAAATCCTTCCATTTCTCTTTCCCCAGCACCGTTAAACTAGATCAACGGAGCACATTTTTTTCCACAAAAACCAGCTCACATGGCATTCATTAATACTAGAAACCACAACTATACATTTTAAAATGAATTAAACATTTTTGGAATGAGACCTTTAATGCACTTGGGAGGAGAACACTAGCAACTAGCAGCAATTTGTTATCACCATGCAGAGTGACAGGGTAAGCAGGAGATCTACTTTTCCAAAAAGCAAGGTTAATTATGGTGAACATCAAAATATTCCTGGCGGCAGAATAACTTACGGGCTTTTTGTATTTGGTATTCACTGAGTGTACTTTGGTTTATACAAAACTCTACCTCATCATCTGCGTTGACTTTCTGCACAGAAAGATCAAGCTTCTCCACAATCTTCATGATGGACTGCACTAGTGCATCATACAGGAGCTTGTTCAAAGCCTTCAGGCTGTAGCTTGTGGATGCAACAAAACCATCTAGAAGTCCAGGGTCCTAGACAACAGGACAACATTTCACATGAATATTTAGGGCATTTAGCAGACACCACCTTATCCACAACTTTAAAAAATGCTGTTATTAATATTCTTAGCTAGTTTGTAGAGGCTAGAGGCAAAATATACATCAAACTTGATGGTGCAAAAGTCTTTCTGCTGTTCAGACACTTCAGAAGTTTGTTCCACACCCTTGGTGCAAAGACAGAGAAAAGTCTGGGTAATTGTTTTTCTGGGTCTTGAAGGAAGGTGGGTCAAGCGAAGCTGTACTGGAATCTTAAAGAGCTTTTGAGTACGGATCTGGCTTTAACATTTTATTTTCATGCAAAATGACAGAGCTCAAAAACAGAACGTTTTACAGGCACACTTCACACCACTTCTACACACTGCTTAAATGAGTATGAAGTGAAAATTCCTAATTAGCAAAACATATACCTTCATATTCTCACAGTCAAGAAGCACTTTGAAGAGATCCAGATAATCATTGCATGATGGAAGCTTCCATTTACCAGAGCGCACCAGGGAGGATTGCCCCGATTCATCCTCAGCTCTGGCACCAGCCTGAGCAGTGCCAGCCTACATAAGGAAACAATGAGTGAGTGCTTCAGATAAGAGCTAAAGTTTTGAGGCATGAGCTAAAAGAAAATCTTAATCCCAAAATCAATCATCAAATGTTGTAGCATACGTCTATGCTGTGTCAACATACAAGACTGTTGTACAGATTTCTAGATTAGATATAAATATGAAAATAACTTACCTGAACTTGAACAACTGGTTTTGAACACACTCGAATCAATCCTTGGTGTACTTGGGGGGGAAAAAAGGGAAAAAAGTTTTTAGAATAGCAGTTTTTAAAAGGCTTGTAACTAATCACTAGTGTTTATGTACAATAAATGTAGCTATTCTTGTAATTGTTGGCTAAGAAGTCTTACACCTGCTGCATCAGAAGTTAACCTTGTTAGATGCAAAGGATGTCGTAAACCAAAATTTGCTCAGCCAAAAAAGGGGGCCTCAGTCTGGATGAACTCAACCATGGTTCAATACATTTCCAGTACTTGAGGTGTCCAGTCCCTGAGCTCTTGTAACACACCCATCCCACTACTCAGCAGAGTTTTACACAACCATTCTAACCACTTTTCCTTTCCATTTTTTCTGTTTTCTCTTTATGTACTGTTGGTAGTATTACTGTGGTGCTCGCTCATAAGAGGCTTGGACCTGTATCTCTCTGAAGCTGCTTTATGAGAACAATTGTTGTAAAAAGCATATAAATAAAACTGAACTGACATTGCACACACAATATACAGTTGTAATGAAGTTAGGCCTGGACAATAATTCGATATCGGTATTTATCGCGATAAGAAATGTTTCAATAACGGTGATATCAGTTTTGTGGTATATCGATATGTATTAGAATCACGGACAGGCGTTTTTTTACTGGCGTCAGCTCGCCGCAGAGCTCAACACATTCAGCCTCCGTAGCTGGGCTACGTCAGTGCGTGATGACGTACCCACACAGGCACGTAGCCAAATAGGCTAGGCTAGGCAAGGCTAGGTTAAAATGGCTAGGCTCGGGTCCGCTTCGCTACGCAGCAAAAATGTCTCGCGCTGGTTCGGTCGGCCCCGGATCCTCGAGGCCGGCCGCGGGTCCGCTCGCTCGGCCGAGGGTCCTCGAGGCCGGCCGCGGGTCCGCTCCCTTGCCGCTTTGCTGCAAATTGTGCCGGAGAGTGCAGCCGACCAGCAGCGGTAATGTTAATACATCTAAACTGTTCCACCACTTCAAGCAACTCCACTACATACAATATTTTTCTTATACTGACTGAAGCACTTTTATAGCTTATGTTGTAACTAAGTTATTCATAGTTGATAAAGCCTGTAGGTTTGTTTATTTGACGGGAAAATCTTGTTGCTTTTACGTATATAAAGGCTTATTGTATTCTATATCCTAGTGGAAACACTTTTGTTTTAATCTGTTAAATTTGTTCACAAAGAATAAGAAGCTCGGCCTCTGTTGTAATTTAAAGTTATTTTTATTGGTAATAGTTATATAGGCTTATGTTTGACAGGGATGTCATGTTATTATTTTGCTATATGCAAATAATATTGAGCATTCATTTATTTTGACTACTTTTATTTCTAAAGTATTAAAGTTTTTGTGAAAGGAGGTTTCAAAGCTTAAATTAAATTTTCAGACAGTAGTAGGTACAGATTTCCATTAGATAGATAGGTAGATAGATAGGTAGATAGATAGATGTGCATATAATGAGGGTATCTGATGCCAACCATACAAAAAGTGCAAATACACAGTTATATAATAATTTAAATTCGCAGTGCTGCAGGGATTGCAGGGCTTCTTAGCAGTTTTCTGAGGCCTTCAAAGTATTTATATCGATATCGAAATTATATCGTATCGACCGAAATTTAAGGAATATATCGTGATATAAATTTTGGCCATATCATCCAGCACTAAATGAAGTAATGATTATACTGATGATTAATGTATTTACTGTAAGTATAGATTAAGACACAAATATAAACAAAAATACAAGAAACTAATAAAAATGAACAAAATAATGAAAACTTTTCTTAACTTAAACTTATAGAAACTTAATTAAAAGAAAAAAAAACGATAATTAGCTGGAAATGTATTGAGAGTTTATAAAACTAACTAAACCGAACTGAAATTACAGGTAGAATGCCCTTCGTTTTCGTGTTTGTGAATTATTTATAAGCGCTGTTTCCAATCGAGCAGTTTTACAGCGGGCAGTGCTGTGCCGAAATCCTGCTTGCGAAGGGGAGTCGGATTCTGCAGAGAGTGGATTTCGTCAACACGCTGCAATGCAGTAGTTTTACATATTTTTCTATTACATATATTTTGCACTTAAGGCTGCTAGCTTGTGGACTGTTACAGTTTTTTTTTGTGGAGAGTCGGTTGTTTCTCAGTAACTGAGTATTTTTTTAATGGTTTCTTTTGTTGAGTTTTATTACATCTTATTGAATCCAGCATCTCACTTATACTAGAGTTAATAATAACTAACGAAAACTAAGCACTAATAAAAACACAAAAACTAATAAAACCTAGCAAACCCATTATAAAAGATAAATTGGAGGAGAAAAAGTGAAAACGACATAAAATTAAGCTATAATGAAAAATGAAAAACTATTATAACCATGGTGAGAAGGCAACTTGCTGAATTAAAAAACATGCTGATGTGCGACTCATACACTTCTCCAAACCAATTAACGTGAAGTACAGAAAGACAAATACAGGACCAAACTGATATAACAATCATATAAACCTTGGTTTAAATTTTGGTCTTGACTTTCAGTTGTAAAAACACCTGGTTCTTACCAACAGAGCTGGTGAAACTCCAAAGGACTGGACCCTTGGCGGCCATGGCCATGAGCACCTTGATGATGGAGCGGCAGGTGGCGTACTGCATTCTCTGGCTGTACTGAGGGTACGTGTCAATTTGAACCACCAAGAGGCGCTCCAGCACTGATGTATAGACTTCAGGAACCTGATACAAATTAAACAACATAAAACTAAAGGTAATTAATTTCACTAAATATCAAACTTAGGAGGGTCAAAGTTAAGAAGACGTCAAATAACTCAATACATGTATATTTAATACTTAATATAGTTTAAATCCAAATCCTATTCACACTGCAAGATAAAGACCTGAAAAAAAACAGCAGCTGTTTCATACCCTGTCCAGATGGACCAAAACACTAGCTATGGAGTCCAGGAAGCTAGGCAGCTGGTAAACGTTATCATCGTCCCGGTCAGACTCAGTCAGGTACATCTGCTTACAGCGTTGGATAAGCTCAGTGTACATCAGGTCTACATCCTGAGGACATACCGCCTTACAGGGCTGTAATAAAAAAAAACAAGAAGATTAGAATCTTTAGATATTTTTCTGACTTTTTTATTTCAATTCCATATTATAAAAATATATTATTGAATGAATTGATTTAAGGGATTATTCACGGCAAAGTGTGGCAACAGAAAGCAACTGTTTTAAGCACCATTTAAAGTGTAAAAAAACTGTCAAATAATTAACAGAGAAGCAGAGTGGTCCAGTGGTCTAAAGTGATGGCAATATGTTCGAGAGATCTCTGGTTCGAATGCCGGTCATGCGGCTTGCCATCAGCTTTCGGAGCTCTGAAATGGGCACAATTGGCCTTGCTCTCTATGGGTAGGTAGATGGCACTCTTTCCCCTTATCACTTCAAGGGAGATGTCGATAAGCACAAGTCGTCTGTAAGCTGATGTATCGACAATGCTGCAATGCTGACTTCACATGTCTTGTGGCATCACTAGCGATAGGGGATACAGCTGTGTAGCAGCTAAATGGGTCCAGTGGAACCACCACTGACCTAGTAGAGATGTGCTTTTTTTGACATATAGTAACTAATTGGTATACAGTCACTGATTAGCTACAGAGTAACACTCAGTGTAGCTTGCCACTGTTTCAATCTGGCAACCTGCGTGAGCTTCGTGTCTGGGGCAGAAAACTCCAAAAGATGTGACTGCCTACTCCCAAACAGTTATTTTGCATCAATTGCGCAAAATAAATAAATAAAATAAAATATATCAGACATACAACACTGAGAAATTTCGTATGGTGAAAAGCATGAAATAAAAGTGAAAGTGAATTTGGACCATTAGTTTATAGCAACATCATCAATTTTACCTTAAACTATCAACTTCAAAATGACTGTAATGGACCACTACCTAAAATAGGCAGAAAGAAATCTCCATCATTGCCAATCTGTTTATGTTTTGATGTCCTAGGCTAAAAAAAAAAAGGTCAAGAAAATTGAGGCTCTGTAACAAAAGCCCAGACCTAGTTATACTCCCCGAATCAAACTGTGACTGCAATCAAAACAGACTGTAGTATAAAACAAAGCACTCTGGCTGCATTAAAATATCTGACTGATGCAACAATAACTAAACAAAAATGTACAATAATAAATAAGAAACAAACTCACAGCAGCAAAAAATCCATATCCTCTGATAGCAATGGAGAGTTCTTTGTTACTGGAGTCCATCGTCCTGATGATGGAACAAAACTTCTGCATGAAGAACTTCAGTTTGCTTTGGTGCTTCTCAACATTCTCAGCCACAAGAAAGGCAACCTATGATAAAGAGAAACAAAAATGTACACAATTTGAACCCAAACAATCCTAAAACACAGAGCTCAGAGCTGAGGATGCTCCCTCACCTGTTTAAGAAAAGACTCTAAAGCAGAATAGCTGGTTTTCTTCATCTCAGCGTTTATGTGTCCACATAGTTTCGACATGACATCAAACACAGTCCTGTAGTGGTCCATGAGGCAGCTGCTGAACTGTCCGGCGTGCTTAGCAAACAGTTTAAGCCCAGCTGCCGAAAGAAACAGTGTACTTCAGTGGACTTTAATTTTATTTTTTTTTTTTGTGGAAAAATTTTTTATATGAGCAAAATCAAGTTACATACCAAAGGTGACTGCATAGCGTTTCATTTCAGTCTGGAGGAGAAATATAAAGAAAAGAAGTTTCATAAATGGTATGATGACTGTTTAAAAGAACCAATACATACACTACAAAGACACAAGAATTTTTTTGGACAAATGCATACTGTAAAAAGAACACATTCCTGGCAGGAATTAGGTAATAACATTGTGCATACCATATTTAAGGGGTGGGCAATGTGGCCCTAAATAATATTGTAGTATTTAAGATTATTTTTGCGATCACAATATTTTGGCGACATGACAAAACATTGAATAAAAAAAAACATAATTTTAAGAATATACTACTTCAAAAAAATTTATATTACATTTTATTTGGTGATATTACTGCCTACAATATATGACATTACACACCACTGAGATTTTCACCAGAGAACAGCACAAAGGTGTACCCTACTAATGGCCCATATGTGTCTTTTTGCAATAACGATATTCAAAAGTTTTGGACGATATTTATCACGATACTTCATGGTATTTTTGCGATAACAATACTCTTGGCGATATAACAAAACATTGAATTTAATTTTTTTTAAAAAAAATACACTACTGCAACAAAATTAAAATAAATGTTATAATTGTATACGATATGATATGGCACACCCCTATGCACCAACACACATAGCTAGCTAAATGCTAACCTGAATATCTAGTGTACGAACACACATAGTTAGCTAAATGCTAACCTAACTAACTAGTGTACCAACACACATAGCTAGCTAAAATGCTAACCTAACTAACTAGTGCACCAACACACATAGCTAGCAAAAATGCTAACCTAACTAACTTGTGTATCAACAAACAGAGCTAGCTAAATGCTAACCTAACTAATTAGTGTACCAACACGCATAGCTAGCAAAAATGCTAACCTAACTAACCAGTGTACCAACACATATAGCTAGCTAAATGCTAACCTAACTAACTAGTGTACCAACACACATAGCTAGCTAAATGCTAACCTAGCTAACAAGTGTACCAACACACATAGCTAGCAAAAATCTTAACCTAACTATCTAGTGCACCAACAAACATGGCTAGGTAAATGCTAACCTAACTAACTAGTGTACCAACTAGGGTTGCAACGGTATGAGATTTTCACGGTATGATAACCGTCTCAGAAAATACCGCGGTATCACGGTTATCACGGTATCACAGTTTGTTACATATATTATTAAACTGACCCTTAAAGAAATTACAACAAAGGTTTTTTTGTTCAATTAACTATTTATTGTAGAAACCTGGAACAATTATACAGATAATGTCTCCTTAAAAAAAATAAACTGTACACCATTAGGTGAAGGAAACCAGGTTTTTCCACTACTCTCAAGGGCATTAAGGGTGTATAAAAAAAAAAAAATATATATATATATATATATATATATATACACATACTTCGCGCTTCACAGCGGGGTGGTGTTCATGGAGATGGGAGACCAGGTTTGATGTATGTCCACCTTTAGCTGTGACTTTACGGCCACATTGATTACAAATCGGATAACCATCCTCGGGTGCGTTCGGCGGGTCTCTGCTAATTTTAGTTTAGCCTTTTTTTAGGCGGACGGAGATTTGTTTAGTCTGATGCACTTTATGCTGTTCTCACCGCTGTGTGCTGAGCAGCTGAAGCGGAGCACAGTTGCGCACGCGCGGGTGAGTTTCTCCGCTGGCTTGCGTTTTACCGGTAATAAGCAAACACACACGGTATGATAACCGTGCATTTTAATACCATGGTATATCGTGAAACCGGTTACCGCTGCAACCCTAGTATCAACACACATAGCTAGCAAAAATGCTAACCTAACTATCTAGTGCACCAACAAACAGAGCTAGATAAATGCTAACATAACTATCTAGTGTACCAACACACATAGCTAGCAAAAATGCTAACCTAACTAACTAGTGTACCAACACACATATCTAGCTAAATGCTAACCTAACTAACTAGTGCACCAACACACATAGCTAGCAAAAATGCTAACCTAACTAACTAGTGTACCAACACACATATCTAGCTAAATGCTAACCTAACTAACTAGTGCACCAACACACATAGCTAGCAAAAATGCTAACCTAACTAACTTGTGTACCAACAAACAGAGCTAGCTAAATGCTAACCTAACTGTGTACCAACACACATAGCTAGCAAAAATGCTAACCTAACTAACTAGTGTACCAACACACATAGCTAGCTAAATGCTAACCTAACTAACTAGTGTACCAACACACATAGCTAGCTAAATGCTAACCTAACTAACTAGTGCACCAACACACATAGCTAGCAAAAATCTTAACCTAACTATCTAGCGCACCAACAAACAGGGCTAGGTAAATGCTAACCTAGCTAACTAGTGTACCAACACACACACAGCTAGCTAAATGCTAACCTAACTAACTAGTGCACCAACACACATAGCTAGCAAAAATCTTAACCTAACTATCTAGCGCACCAACAAACAGGGCTAGGTAAATGCTAACCTAACTAACTAGTGTACCAACACACATAGCTAGCTAAATGCTAACCTAACTAACTAGTGCACCAACACACATAGCTAGCAAAAATCTTAACCTAACTATTTAGCGCACCAACAAACAGGGCTAGGTAAATGCTAACCTAGCTAACTAGTGTACCAACACACACACAGCTAGCTAAATGCTAACCTAACTAACTAGTGCACCAACACACATAGCTAGCACAAATGCTAACCTAACTAACTAGTGTACCAACACACATAGCTAGCTAAATGCTAACCTAACTAACTAGTGTACCAACACACATAGCTAGCTAAATGCTAACCTAACTAACTAGTGCACCAACACACATAGCTAGCACAAATGCTAACCTAGCTAACTAGTGTACCAACACACACACAGCTAGCTAAATGCTAACCTAACTAACTAGTGCACCAACACACATAGCTAGCACAAATGCTAACCTAGCTAACTAGTGTACCAACACACATAGTTAGCAAAAATGCTAACCTAACTAACTAGTGCACCAACACACATAGCTAGCTAACTAGCTCGCTATATACAGGCCACACACACACATACACACAATATATTTACTAGCTAAGAAGTGGTGCTCCTCTCCAAAGTTTCTCTTACCCAGTGCTATTTATCAAGCAGAGCAGTTCCAAAGAATGGCACCGGGAAGCATCAGTCTCTACATTTTCAAAGCCTGACTATTTGAAAGATACAAACTGAAAAATGCTAGCTTAATCGACCACTAGCATATGCTGCTTTAAGTCCTCCTCAGAAATTCCTACTTACACGGTTGGTGTTGGTAACTACGATTTGACGTGTGAGTGTTAATGTCTTTTTAGCTGAAAGACTGTCTGCTTTTCTCTGTAAATTTCAGCTACATATTCTCGAACATGCTGTAGATTTCTGTTTTTAAGATATAGTTCTATATTATATAAAGATATAATTTTGTCTGCATATAAATAAACAAAATAGTATCAAGCAGGAAATAACAGAAAATGTACCGATAGCAAAGACAACTTTAAACTGCTAAAAACAAACACTTAAAAAATTACAGTAATGTAATTCACAAAAAAAAAAATAGTTAATTTAGTTTCTTTGCAAATCTACAAGTGACATGCTGTATACAGGTTCTATAGAAGATTTATTTTTATTATACAGTAGCAATGTTGTAACATCTCAAGAAATTTGTTACAGTGCACCAATTGGACTGAGACATGCAGGATGGCGGTGTCAACAAACTGGTCACCATATAAGAGGTTCTTAGCAAGTTGTAAGGAGGTGTTGGTTCATGTAAAGTGAAATTCTTTTTAGAGCATGGATAGCTACAGATTTATTTGCAACTAAATGCCCCAAATATTTAAAGTACATTTGGTTATTTTAAATACTAATTACAGTGTTATAATGTATTTACATACTCTGATACTAACAGCATATTATTAATTTAATTATACTTCAATATGCTGTAATTATTCTCCACAGTTAATTACTGTAATTTTACAATTCTTCATTGGCAACTTTTTTATATTACAAAACCTTTTTTATAATTATATGTTTGTCTATGTGTTATTTCTAATTATATTAGTTGTTTACTCACCTGTGGACAGATGGACTTGAGTGCATATTCAAAAATGTCCTTTGAGGTAACAGGGTCTGTTTAACAAGATGCAGGTGGTCACATTTGATAAAGCATGTATCTAGGTCTGTCACAATAACTGCGTTATTGACTGATCAAAACATATATAGGTCATAGCTCAAAAGTTATTGCTGACCTCAAAATTGTCCATTATGGTTTTCTCAATTACAAAATCCTTTTATTCTATGTTCCTGACCAATATCCAATTTAGCATTTTTTATTTTTATCATTTACCTATCAAATTTAATAATATTAATATGCATGTCCCCACACATCACAGCTTGTACACAGACACACTTCCACCTACCTTCTTCCATTGATTTGGTGAAGTTCACCATCAGTGCTGTGATTCCCCTCAGACAACCGGCGACGACAGGAAGCTTGGGCTCCTTGGTATTCGAGGTCATCTGGAAGAGATTGACAGACCGCCACTTATGGACATCATAAAGCTGTAACTCGTCAGATGCTGTGCGAGTATAATGAATAAATTACCTGTCCCTTCAGTTCTCCCAGGTAGGCCTTATAAAGTTTGTCTGAATTGTTCACCATCTCACTGGGGTGCACCTCACCCAACACACCAAGAAGTTCATAAATATTACCCAACACTGCAAGGAAACACAACACAAACACATGTTAGCAGATTAATTTGTAATAATATTATACACCATAAAGAGCATAGCATTTCACATTAATGCACACAAGCTCACAGCCATTTTTTGATGCATCTAGAGAAAAGTACTTTAACTTACCTGTGTCAGGTAGCTTATTCTTCTGGCTTAACTCCCCATAAAATTTGTTGAACATGTCTCCAATTTTGAAGTCTTGGGAGACGCTTGAATCCTTCGTTGCATACAGCACCTGGTAACATTATCAAAAATAAAGTTAACTGAATCCTATGTTGTTCTTATCTAATATATATATCTAGCATTTACTGGAAGACACAATGTAATTACCTTGATTAGCAGCTCTAAAGCAGGCCCTCTACATTTTGCTGCCTTATCCTTTGTGTAGACAACTAGACAAACATCCTGTTTAGAGAAATAAACATAAAACAGGCACATAACATTTTGTATTAAACTATACACTGTTAATATAAAAAGGCTATTTTGCATGGCACTGTCACTTTGATTCAAGTATAGATATTTTGATTATTTTGCAGATAATGCTGCCTTCCTTTAGCAGCCAGTTTGAGTTTGAGACAGCCTAATTGGTCATGAGCTTTCTCTCGGAAGGGGAGATTTCTAATGACATGCTGGGCCACACAGGTGTTTTTAAGGTATTTTTGAGACTGTACCATTTTAGGATTGGTTTTTAAGGTTTTGGAATTGGCCAGCTTTGGGTTTGCAACTCCATTTGATGAATATATGTTTCAATGAAGAGACAACAGTGTTCAAACAAACATGTTAAACTTGTTTATTAACTTCATTTCTAAGCACCGTTAAAATAAGTCAGTATATTTTACAGTGATTTACTGAATTAGACAGACCTTCAAATCAACAGCATAGTTCTTCTCCCATCCTTTAACACCAACAGACATTTTCTGCAGGAACGTGCCCAACAGGTTAAAAATGTCCACCCTGGCGTCCCGTAGCTGTAAGTTTAGGACCAAAGGTCAGTATGAACAGAGGTACCATAAAAAATTTAACTAAATAAAGCATTAGCTTGGAAACAGTTTCACCTCATCATTGGACAAGGACTTTCGGAGGAAGCTGAGCAGCCCTTCATCCTTAGCAAACAACAAGGAAGTCTGAAAAACTGTCACAAAATATTTATTAGAAAAGGAATGACACACAAGTGAAAAACTAAAGTAAAACACTGAATACAACTGTTGAAGTGCAGATGTTTATATGCATGTGTTGTACCACATAGCAAGCTTTAACGCTCTCTTTGGTGTGTAAAAAAAATCTGTGGAGACACAGTTGACCTAGAATTTGGCTAAAGATTGCAAGAGAAAAAGATCAGAGTAAAACAGAGGGAACAGAGGTGGAATGAAGCTTCAGTCAAAAACATTTGTCAACTCACCAGTTTCATTTGAAACAGTGAATCCAATATTGGCATTAAAAACTACATGAAAGAACTAAATATTTACTGAAGACATTCTTAGAATAGTGACTTCTTTACTGTATTGTTACAAAAATAGGCTATATACATTCAATTTCATATATTCTTCAATCAATGTATTATATAATTATTAGTTATTTAATTAATTATTATTAATTTAATAAATTATGTCCCTATAGCTAGCATTGTAAGCCAATGTTGGGAGCATTGTATTGGAGAATTCTGGAGTAAATGAAGGTGAGATATTTGACATCAGTTCATACTTGTTACGCCGTTTTACTTCACCCCAAGTCCATTTCACACCGGAATATTTCCTTTAACTACACCTCTATAAAGGTGACCATAAATATCTACTAAACTGTTACAGATTTTGATCTAAATCAAACAATGATGATTGATGAATTTGCTAGGCCACATTCTAACTAAAGGCACCTCAGGCTTAGAACCGAACATTATACTCTACCAGTCAAAAGTCTGGACACACCTTTTCATTTATTGCTTTTCTATTTTTCCTAATATTTTAAATGAATACTAAAGTCATCCAGACGATGAAGGAACACATAAGGAATTGTGTAGCAACAGAGTAAACTCTTGCTCTTCTTTTCCTGAGGTGGTCCTGATGAGTGCCAGTTTCATCATTATGTTTTTGATGGTCTTTTTTTGACCTAACTTGAAATTTTTCATATTGACTGACCTTTATTTCTTAATGTATTTTTTTCTTTGTTTAGTTGGTTAGTTCTTGCCATAATATGGATTCAAACATTATATTTACTGTATACCAACTCTACCTCTTCAAAACTTTACAACCGATGCTCTCAAACACATTAAGTGGAAAATAAATTCAAGTAATTAACTCTTGACAAGTTCAGCACAGCTGTTAACTGAAAGCTGTGATTAGAGATGACTCCACCTCATAAAACTGACTGAGAAAATCCAGCCAAGATGAGCAAAACTGTGCTACTTTGAAAACTTGAAAATATAAAACATTCTGCTTAATCAATTTTTTCGCTTAACAAATAACTCCATGTGTTTTTGTTCATCGTTTAGATGATTTAAATATACCGTTCAGAAAAAAACTATCAAAATCTTATTTTAACTAAGTACAAAAGTAAATTCACTGAATGCTGTCTGATATTTAGCTACCTTGATACTTCAGAGGCGTATAACGCAAATTATTTAGCTATAAAATAAGCTAACTAGCTAAGCTAGCTAACTATACATGTTGAAACCTATTTCAGCTCGTATTCTGTAATAATAACACAGATATAAAAACTTTTATAATGTAAACAAGAAATTAGCAAGCTAACAACTAAACACGGGGGGTTATATCCAGTCTCAGTGAAGGCTGGTTTAATTTAAAGCCTGTAATAAACATAATTAGAGCTGGTTGAGTGTTTTCGGTCTGATGGCTAGTGTTAAATGCTGTAGGTTAAGGAGGAGGGGGTTGAGCTGCTCACCCAGCTCGTTCTCGGTCCTGGAGCTCATGCACTCCTGCACCAGGTCTCCGATAATATCGTGACATATCAGAGCGGCGTTCCTGCTCTCTGTGTCCCCCAGGAAAGAGTGCAGCTTGTGGAGAAAGCCCTGAATTCCTCCTCCAGCCGCTGCTGCTGCTGCTGTATCAGGAGAAGTGGAGGAGGAGGCGGAGGACATGTTTCAGCTCCCCGAAATCAAACCGGCGTGCTCTGCTCAGGCGCCAAAACACACACAGCCCTCCTCCTGCACACAGAGCGACCAAACACCCAGCTCCACTTCCTACAACCACCACAAACCACCTGCAGAGGGCGCTGCCGCTCCTCCACCACTGAGAGTCTGAGCAGAGACTGCTCTATGGGAATAACCAGGTGAGCAGGTAAAATTGTGTATTTCCTTGCTATTTTGGTCCTTATTTAGACTTAAGGAAATTCCCATTTAAAGTCAAATATACAGCTCCACTTCAGTTCCTGCATTAGTTTCTCTGATTTCGCTATTTATTTACATATTTATAAAGTTTTAAGAGTTCAGAAATCAATATTTGGTGGAATAACCCTTTTTATTTTATTCACATTTTCTATGCATCTTTGCATGTTCTCCTCCACCAGTCTTACACACTGCTTTTGGATAACTTCATGCCACTCCTGGTGCAAAAAAAATCAAGAAGTTCAGCTTGGTCTGATGGCTTTTGATCATCCATCTTCCTCTTGATTACATTACAGATGTTTTCAAGTTGGTAAAATCAAAGAGACTAATTTTTAGGTGGTCTCTTATTTTTTTCCAGAGCTGTATGTTGTATATTTTTGATGACCCTTCATTTGACCAAAAGGAAAAAAATATATAGTAAATTTAATTATAATTTTAGGTCAATTTTATATTCACCATACCTGTATTTCAAATACCATTATTTCAAAAATGTGTTTATTCAGACCTAAATAAATATATTTACTTATTGACAAATCCATCAATATTTTAAAGCTTTTCAATTTTATTTGAATCCCACTTTTATTTTTCTGTTTGTTTTGTTTGTTAGTTTATTTATGTTTTTGTTTTGATGTGCTTGAGATGTTGGTTGTATTTGCATGTGCTGTTTGACCTATTATTGTGTCTATTTTAGGCTGCTGGATTGTATTGTATACAAAATTAATACAATAAATATAAATAAATAACCAGGTGAGAAGAGAAGAAAAAAGAAGAAACACATTTTACACACAAAAAACTTTTAATTATAATTATAAACACTATTTACTAGTTCATATCATAATATTTTATTATATTGTTAGATATAATTATATATTATAATGATTTCAAATTTGACAAGTGGGTCGTAATAGATTCAAACTGAATCCAAAAATATTTAAATCTTTTTGAATGTAGATTCAATTTATTTTTAAAAGATATTATATATTTTTTAACTAGTCCGGATCATTTTTCAAAATGATTCAAATCTTTTTCAAAATTAGTTTGAAACATTTTGCAAACATATTTCAATATTTTTCAAAAGTAGCTAATTTCTTGTAGGATTTGTTTTTAAGATTTTTTTTTAAAAGTAGTTTCAGAAAAATGTTAATCTTTTTTTTCCAGATCAGTTCCAAATGATTAGACTGTTTTAAGTAGTTTAAATCAGTTTCAAAAATGTTAAAAAATTTTTATTTTTTTAAAATATTCAAAGTTTTTCAAAAGTAGTTCGGATCTGTTTGCAAACATATTCAAATATCTTTCAAAAGTAGCTCAGGGGTGGGTTTTCCAAAAGCTTCGTAACTCGTCCTTAAGATTGATTGGGGTGTGTCAACTTGCAAATATACATAGTGTCAAAAGTTTAGACACATCTTATTTAAAGTTTTTTTTCTACATTGTAGATAAATATTTAAGACATAAAAACAATTGACAAATTGTTTGTCAACAAGTGACAAATATGGAATTATCTAGTAAACAAAAAAGTGCATGCCCTTTTTGGAAGGAGAGAGAGAGAGAGAGAGAGAGAGAGAGAGAGAGAGAGAGAGCAGTTTAATGTTTTAAAATAGATTATGGCATTAATATACAATTTTTGTATTTATTTAGTCATGTGGATCTTTAGAGTATTTAAAGTATTTTAAGTACATCCTTTTGTTATTTAAATTTCCGAGTATGTATAATGATATTGATTTAATCGATGTGTGTGGTTCGATTGAGTGCGCTGTTTCGGGGGAGGAGTCAACAAAGACGTTCTTTAACCTCGTTCGTGTATTTTCGCTTCGCAAAGCTCTTTGGGAAACACTCGCAGAACTGCCTGGTTCTTTTATCACGTTCGTTTTTCACATTCCTTAGTTTGTTTGTTATTCGCTAGGATTGATTGTTTTCAGGAAACCCACCCCAGATCAGTTTTCTGAAAGATTTTAATGTTTTTTTAAAAAGTAGTTTTAATTAGTTTTCAAAAAGATATGAATCTTTAAAAAAGTCCTTTTACATCATTTAAAAGATGATTACAATCTTACATTGTCTGGAAATCCTGGTTTATCTATAGTCAAGTCCAGCTCCATTGTTCTGTATGCTACACAGATATTACACAGCTACAAGTATAACAGGAATGCAATACAGAGGGTTAAAGAATAGTATTTTCAAACATAATATTAAACAGGACAATAGAAATCATATAGTTATGTTTACTATTTTAACAGAGTTCTAATAAGTATATACAGGAATATGTTGAGCAGAATAAATTACATTTATATAAAATGTATATACAATATCTATTTTTTTGCCTAAGTACAATATAACAGCAGTCAAGCCTGTCCAATAAGAACAGAGCTGAGAGACATTCCTGTTGTAAATTCATAATAGCTTACTTTATGTGGAGCAAAACACAGTTGTGGCCAGCTTTAATTATTTTGGCATGTAACAAGATAGTCATTGATTACTGAAAAACTGTAAATCATTTATAACTCAATAACATATTGTTTTAAAATAATTTTATTAGAATCATTACTGACAGACTTACAGAAAATCTCATTTTAATCTTTACATTACTTTTTTAGTTCAATTACTGCTGATGATCAGATGGGTTCATCTTTCAGTTTTTTCGACCCTTTTTCTTGCTCTGCTTTCCTGCTTTAAATTTAAAACAGACAAAATAGAAATTAAAACCATTTCTCTGGCAAAAGTCATTTTTTTAATCAAAACACTGTAATAAAGATTCACTGTAAGCTATTGCTGTAGTTTTATTGTTTTAAATTTTTGAACCATTATTGTTATTGTAATTTACAATAACATCCTCTATTCAGACATTACTGTATATTACTGCATTTTGCACTTTCACACCCTCTGCACCTCCTCTTTTAAGCAGTTACTTTGAAACATGAGAAAATAAACAGATCTTAGTAATGTAACTGTATATATTTTATTTGTATACAGTTACTGTAATTTCTGGGAGGAAAGCGCAGGAACTTGGTTCTGATACATCAGCTCACAGACGCCTTGTGCTGAGCGACATCACCTTTGGAATAATGTGGGGAGAGAGCAAAGCCACTTGTTCTCCCTCAGGGCTCTGGTAGCTGATAGCAAGCTACATGACCAGGATTCTCCTGATCATAGTGCTTAGCCTGCTGGACCACTTGGTGCCCTCTTATTTTACAGTTATTACTGGATTTTTTTTGTCCTGTAAACTCATAGTACAATATTTTACAGTCTATATCTAATGCCTAATGTACATTTACAAAACTGCCAGTAATTGGCTGTAAATATTACAGTAATGCAGTAAAAAGGGCGGACACACTAATCTTTTAAAATGCTTTTGAGTTGTGGAGGCTTCTATTTAGTTTTATGCTGAACATATATTTATGTATTTTTCTGACACTGAAAATGAATAACTAGTGCTTAATCATTAAATGTGCTTAAATTAAGTCTTATCTGTTTTAAGATTTGTTTTTTACCGCTTAACCGTCGAGAAGAAAGAAAGCTCTTTTTAGAATCCCGTAGATCTTTATCAGTTGGTCCATGTCCAGATTCATATCCCGATCCAAATATAGATTTAGATGTCGCCACAGCAGCCTTTGGAGATCAAAACATAAATATTAGGAACTGCACAGATAACCTTCTTGTTTCTACACACATTATCATTTTATATTCACTAACTGTACAGACACTGGCATGATGGTGATTATTGTGTTGGTATGTGTTGTGCTGTATGAGTGGATCAGACTCAGCTGTGCAGCTGAAGTGTGGCCTCCACCCTTAACCTCCCCAGGCAGTGACCAAACACAAACACACACTCTAGTGAGTTTTGCCAGTCTTTGCCAGTTGTTTTTGTGAATTTAGCTGTTTACATCTTTTGCTTCTGGAATCTCTCGTTTACTTCTGCTTCAGTTTTTGATTCTGAGGTTTGGCACAGTGTTCACGGGTGGGTAAAAAGCATTCACCTGGAATTTTCGTTGATTACCTGATTTTAGAATGACAGGTACATGAAACAAAAATGTCAAAGACTGACAAATAGGGAAATTATTCACACCGCAGCTCCTCCTCTCCCACTTACTGAATAAACTTGATTTATTGGATAAGCTCAGCTGCGCTACCATGAAAAACAAAACTCGAAATATAGGCATGTGTCTCATCACCAAGATATTTAGAAAGGTAAGCTATTTAGCTAGTCTGGTATGTCTCTGGTTTATTGTTAGCAATGTTTAATGTCTAAAAGGTATCTGTGCAATCCATGATTATTAGCTGAGGTGTTTCGGTAATATTGGCCAAAATTGTCCCTCTTCCCTGACCCTTGAGACAAATTTTATACAGCCTTCACTGCATTTTACATTGTATTAAACTACTGGGTAATGCACGTTAGTCGTGTTACTCCGCTTTACGTGTAAATTAACCTTAATTCCTGTACGAATGAGTAGCAGATTATTAAACACACAGAGAAGCAGCACATGTAGATGTGTCTGTTCCAAACATGGCAGAACAACCATTTCTTTTGATTCTTAAAATTTAGTTTGCAGTAATTTTTGGACAACTTTTAGCACACATTTAACTCCATAGAAACTCATATATTTTTTTTTCTTCACATAAATAAACTTTAATGATTAAAAAAACATTTTAGGCAACTCTGTTTCAGAAGCGTAATTTTAAAATGAACTCTACACCAGAATTTTCTGACATTTTTCATTTCTGTGGTGTTGTTTTTATTTTTCCCATGTAAGTTGTAAATTTGCGGGTAACCAAGGGCTGTAAAGGAAACATTAGTTGAATATTTAAAATCCCTCTGAAACAAGAGATAATTTCAGAGCTTCCTTAACTTCAGTTTCAAACTGATTATAAGCTAGCTATACACAGAAAATTTGGCAGTGTTAAATCAACACTGTTAGTGTTAAATTAACACTGAGAGTGTAAAGTTTAACACTAATAAGTGTTGATTTAACATTAACAGTGTTGATTTAACATTGCCAAATTTCCTGTGTAGAATGGATGGTGTGTTCAGGGTGAATAGCAGTGTTATAGCAGTGCTAGCTAGCTTTAGTGACATGCTAACTAACCGTAGCAAGGAACTAACTAAAATTCTAATGTTACCAGGGAGAGAACTAAAGCTAGCGACAAGCTAGCTTATCTTAGTGACAAGCAAGCTAAAATACTAATCTTACATGGGATAGTCCTTAAGCTACTGTCATGCTAGCTAACTTTAGCAACGAGCTAAAATACACACTAATGTTACCGGGAAGTGATCTGAAGCTAGCAAAGAGCTAGCTAACCTTAGTGATGAGCTAGCTAAAATACTAATGTTACTGGGTAGAGAACTAACATTAGTGACAAGCCAGCTAACCTAACGTTGAGCTAGCTTACCCTAATAATGAGCTGTTTGAGGGCAAATTGTCTTTGTTTTTGTTTTTAATTTTAGAATAAAAATGCGTGAAATTAAATTCTATTTCCAATGAAAATGTCCAATGAAATTGAAATTTGAATGTTTATATTTAATGCTTAATCTGGTCTCGGTCTTGGACTTGGTCTCGGTTTTTCCCGGTCTTGGTCTTGACTCGGATTTGACTATTTTGGTGTGTTGATATCTTAACAGTGCTGTGCTTTTGCGCATCTCAGTATTCACGCTGTGAAGGTGAGCCAGCAGGTAATTTACGGGAACAGCAATTGAATTATATTGTTATTCTGTTTATTGTCCGTGTGTGTATGTGTGTATAAGGAGTGGGGGTGTATGCACCCTGAGCACATGCCTCGCGCATGGCACATCTATGGACAGGTGACGGTTGACTGTTGTTAGGGTTAAAATAACTCAGTGAGACACCTGTGTTTTCTGCTGCCAAATTGCAATACACCAGAAAATTACCTGAACACACCTCACTTCCAGACCACCACAAGGACTCAATAGACTTTATTGTCATTTGCATCACATGTGGTACATGAGGTGGAAAGAAATTGTCATCTCACGTACCTTTTTACTTATTTTAGTGAGGTAGAGAGGTAGGGCAAGGTGAAGCCGTCCAGAGACATGGGGAAAGCTGACAGAGCTCACTGTAAAGCACTATTGTCTATATCGATATTAACAATATTGTCTCATTTTATATATTGTATACCAGTGATGGTATAGTTACTTTGAAAAAGTAATCCGATTACTGATTACTGATTACTCCTTTAAAAAGTAACTTAGTTACTTTATGGATTACTTGATTTTAAAAGTAACTAAGTTACTTTACAAGTTACTTTATTAGTTATTTTCAGCAGCTGCAGACACAACCTCCCGCCGCCTTAACATTAACATTATAACCAGTTTTGCCAATACTCCCTTTATTGGAAAATGCATTTTTAACAGCAACAATTTATCTCTGTTAAGTTGAACTATTTCCTAAAAAAATACGTTTTTTTTTATAAAAATAAAAAATTAACATAAATATATTTTTTTATAAAAAATAAAATATGGTCTTTCTTGATTTTACTAAACATAAATACTTGTTTTTATAAAAAATATATAAAATAAAGAAAGTCTTTCTTGACCTGACATATTTAACACTGTAAAACTGAACATTGAACTTGTTGTTCTCTGCAGGGCAGCAAGGAGTGGTTTTATAAAACAGAACCGTGTATATGGTCTAGACCAGGGATCACATATTTGCAGACTGGGGTCCGGGTCCGGACCCAGATGTTGTCCAATACGGACCCATACCGGACCCAACTACTGAGAAGGATTTAATTCTGACAGTGTTCATTTAAAGCACCGGAACTTTTCTTGTCTTTACGGTATACGCGCAGTGAACTTCCAATCACGTGTGGTGTAAAATCTTTAAATGCTCTCCTCTGCCAATCAAATTTGTGGCAGACCGCTGCCCTGGCTAGTGAATTGGGACGCGGCCGCAAAAAAACGCTTTAATAAAGAGATAGGGCGCCGAGAACTGGCGGAAAACGAAAACGGGCGGAAACTAAAGACACGCCGAGCGCGAGAGAGAGAGACAGGGGAGAAAGCGAGACGCGTGTGATTGGGGAAGAGCGGAGGGGGAATAGGTAAAGAAGCGGTGTGTGTGTGTGTGTGTGTGTGTGTGTGTGGAGGAGATGAGGTGGAGAGAGAGAGTAACGCACAGTGACTTAAATAAGTAACTTTAATCTGATTACTGGATTGGAAATAGTAACGCGTTAGATTACTCGTTACTGAAAAAAGGGTCAGATTAGAGTAACGCGTTACTAAGTAAAGCGTTACTGACATCACTGTTGTATACATATGACATATGAAAATATGTCAATATTTTTTAACATCTCAATATTTCTCCCAGCCCTAACAGCCATGTCTTGGTAGGATTGCAGTTGTAGAATATTTTTTTCCACTCCCCACAACTTTATCTCTGACTTGTCTAATGAGTTCCTTGGTCTTCATGATGATGTTTGTTCACTAGTGCTCTAACAAAAGTTAAATTACACACAGCTGGACTCTAGTCACTATTAACTAAGTGACTTCTGAAGCCAATTAATTGCAGTGGACCTGTGTTACATTTTCCTCATTAAACAGCCCAGCAGAACCAACTGAGAGCATCGCACTGTTACAGCTCAGGTTTCTTTTCACCAGCCAAATTTATAAATAAAAAAAAAGAAAATTAACTCACTGAACGTGCAGGAGGACCGGCCAGCAGAACTGTGCGTCCAATTTTCTATGAAATAAATAAAAATAAAAAATAATGAAACACTCCTTAATCTCCACCGGGCTTCATTCACCAAAGTCCTAACAAACAGTCCAAATAAACAGTCTACATCAGATTAATGACTTAATCTTAATGCAACTATTCTCTTATAATGATGGATCACATTTTCCTCATAAAACTGAACAAATACAAAATAAGGAAACATTGGTGAATGTCAAGCTCTTTAAACAAACTGTGTAAATGGATTTAAAAAAGACATTTCTTTTAACATTGAGTTTAATACTTAGTAAATGATCAGGATCATCTACTAAGAATTAAACTCAATGTTAAAAGAAATGTATTTTTCTTAATTATTTCAAACAGAAATAATTAGTAGATGCAGACAGTGTTGGGAAGTAACGGATTACATGTAACGGCGTTACGTAATCAGATTACAAATTATAAGTAACTGTAATCCGTTACAGTTACTGCTTCAATAAATGGTAATCAGATTACAGTTACTCTGCTAAAATTAAAGAATTACATTGCGGTACTTTCCTATTTTTGCTCTTCCAACACTGACAAAACGCAAATAACATGAAGGTGGATCAGTACCCGCCTCTCCTGCAGTAGCGCCGCGCGCTCAGTTACAAACCCGGGAATTAACCTGTCGATACTTACGGAGCTCGACTGGAAGTTAACTCGACAGTGTTCAGTAGGGAGAGAGAGATAGAGAGAGAGAGAGAGAGAGAGAGAGAGAGAGAGAGAGAGAGAGAGAGAGAGAGAGAGGGGCGATATATTTCTCCTTTGACGTCGCAAAAAACAAGATAACGTGTAAACCGCGTGGAGCGACTCCATTACCGGTAAAACACCACTAATCTTTCAGCTTCTGCAGACCAGAGTCCCACAGATCTCCATTGAGAGATCAGCGTTTTAATGCTGATGTTATTTCATGAGCTGATGTGTTTAACTCGGCAGTGCACTAAAACACAGAACTGATACAGAACCCTAACTCATTAAGATCAGATCATCTGTTTAGTCTCACAGTGGGAAAGATATAGCTAGTGTTAAAGCAGGAACAGCTCAGAAAGGAAGTCAATAATATAACGAAAATAAAACAATAAAATAAGTGAATCTATGAACCCAAAAGTCTGTGTAAAGTTCCTTACAGCACTTTCTCATAAGTTTCTCACTTTAACTCATGAAGTCTCTCAGTACATCCTGAGAGCATCTCTACAGGACAGTGTGTGAATGTGAGTTTCTGATCTCATTTATAGACTGTAGCTCCAGTAGGTGTGCTGGGTTAGTGCTGGAGATAAAACTAGATCATTTAAAAGCTGTTTTTGCATCTACAGCTCTGTTTAAACTATAATTTAACTATTCAGTTGTTTTATGACCTGATTTCTAGAGCAAAATTTCTAAATGTAAAATATATATAGTCACACACCTATAATAATAATAATAATATACATTAAATCATATATAAATATATTTCACATTCAAACATTAACAATATTACTCAAGTGGTTATTAAACGTTTCATTTTGTATACATGTAGAGTTAATAATTCAAGGGAACTGATGAAAAAGCATTTACATTTACACCCTTTACATTTTAGTCGACTAAATTTACTGTAATTTTAGTCGACTATATTCTTATGACATTAAGTCGACTAAAACTAAGTCGACTAAATTACTAAATTGTGACTAAAACTTAATGCTATTTTCGTCACAAAACTATGACTAAGACTAAATCAATATTTGTTGTCAAAATTAACACTGGTGGCAAACCTGCAAGTAGATAGCTTACAGTTGTTGTTACATTGTTTGGTTTTAAATTGTTTTATCATCAATTTATAGAAGTGTTTCATAAAATTGTTTGATGAAATGGTTTCATAAGTATTTTTATAGGGTGATAGAAAATGCTGTTTTATTTGTTTATCTATTTGTCAAATGGAAAGAAAAATAAAAGGATAATATGCAATATGTGGTTGCTACATTCATTCAGGCTTAAAAAATGACAATATTGTAAGTAATCCAAAGTAATCAGATTACGTTACTCACTTGAAGTAATGTAACTGATTACGTTACAAATTACATTTTGAGTGATGTAATCAGTAATCTGTAAGGGATTACATTTTAAAAGTAACCTTCCCAACACTGGATGCAGATATAATTTCTTAAAAACACATAATCATTTTATATCTTACCCAAACAGCTTTACTCGGTGTCTTTGCAGTTTGCTTAATCTTTAGAAAACAACAGAAGTCATCACTTATGGTTATTTTCCATCAATTACTTTTAACATTTCTGTTCTTGAAAATTGTATATTTTATACTGTAAGTTACACTTTAAATCTTACCTTCTTGGGGGCTTTATCTCCTCCACAACAGAGATGAACAGACAGGAACAGGAGTGCTGTTAAACACAGAATTGTTTTGGGGTTCATTCTCACAGTGTAGAGCGGTGGATCTGCAGCTGTGCTGAGATGAGAGAGGTTTAGGTCTGGTGTGAGAAGTGAACAGTTGCAGGTTGAGAGGAAGAAGCAACAAAATTATTTATCTTGTAAAAATCTTATCTGATCTGTAGTTTTGTAACCAAGCCATGCTTAGAGCTTAAAGAATGCCCTAACCACACAAGAGTACAACAACAGCAGTAGTAGCAGTAGAAGCAGTAGTAGTAGTATTAGCAGTAGTAGTAGCAGTAATAGTAAGACTAATAGTAGCAGTAGTAGCAGTAGTAGCAGTAGTAGCAGCAGTAGTAATATTAGTAGTAGTGACAGTAGTACTAGTAGTAGCAGCAGTACTAGTAGCAGTAAAAGCAGTAGTAGTAGTAGTAGTAATAGTAGTAGGGGAGTAGCAGTAGCACTATTAGTAGCAGCAGTAGTAATATTAGTAGTAGCCGTAGTAGTAACAGGAGTAGTAGTAGCAGTAGTACCAGTAGTAGTAATAGTAGTAGTAATGACAGTAGTAGTAGTAGCAGCAGTACTAGTAGAAGTACTACTAGTAGTAGCAGTAGTAATAGTAGTAGAAGTAGTAGTAGCAGTAGTAACAGTAGTTGTAGCAGCAGTAGTAATAGTAGTAGTAGTAGTAACAGTAGTAGTAGAAGTATTAGTAGCAGCAGTAATAAAAGTAGTAGTAGCAGTAGTAGCAGCAGTAGTAATAGTAGTAGTAGCAGTAGTAGTAGCAGCAGTAGCAATAGTAGAAGTAATAATAGAAGTAGCAGTAGTAACAGTAGTAGTAGAAGTAGTAGCAGCAGTAGTAGCATTAGTAGTAGTAGTATAAGTAGCATTAGTAGTAGTAGCATTAGCAGTAGTAGCATTAGTAGTAATATTAGTAGTAGCAGCAGTAGCAATAGTAGTATAAGTAGCATTAGTAGTAGTAGAATTAGCAGTAGTAGTAGTAGCAGTAGTATTAGTAGTAGTAGCAGCTGAGTAAGAAGTACTTAGTTACAGTAGCAATACTTCACAAAGAGAAACTAAACTGAACAGGCAAATATCCTCACTGATTTAATTATCTATCTGCTATTATTCTCCAGTGTTTCTCCAGTCTGTAGTTATGTGTACTTGGTCTTGTCTGTGTGCTTTTTTCTGTAAACTGTAGGAGTGGTATCTCTATTCTGTTTATAGGTGTTATGATTTCTCCCTTGAGTGATTTAACCACCATAGTACAGTGCATCCGGAAAGTATTCACAGCGCTTCACTTTTTCCACATTTTGTTACGTTACAGCCTTATTCCAAATTGTATTATATTAATTTCTTTCCTCAAAAATCTACACAAAATAACCCAGTATGACCATGTGAAGAAAAAGTTTTGTTGAGAGTTCTGGATTTTATTTTTAAATAAAGAACTAGGAAATCACATTTATGTAAGTATTCACAGCCTTCACTATGAAGCTCAAAATTGAGCTCAGGTGCATCCTGTTTCCACTGATCATCCTTGAGTTGTTTCTACAGCTTAAATGGAGTCTGCCTGTGGTAAATCCAGTTGATCGGACATGATTTGGAAAGGCACACATCTGTCTCTATAAGGTCCCACAGTTGACTGCATGTCAAAGCGCAAACACCAAGCATGAAGTCAAAGGAATTGTCTGTAGACCTCCGAGGCAAAATTGTCTTGAGGCACAAATCTGGAAAAGGATACAGAAAAAATTATGCTGCTTTGAAGGTCCCAATGAGCACAGTGGCCTCCATCATTCATAAATGAAAGAAGTTTGGAACCACCAGGACTCTTCCTAGAGCTGTCCGGCCGTCTAAATTGAGCGATCGGGGAAGGGCCTTGGTCAGGGAGGTGACCAAGAACCCGATGGTCTCTCTGTCAGAGCTCCAGCGTTCCTCCGTGGAGAGAGGAGAACCTTGCAAAAGGACAACCATCTCTGCAGCAATCCACCAATCAGGCCTGTATAGCAGAGTGGCCAGGCGAAAGCCACTCCTTAGTAAAAGACACAAGGCAGCCCGTCTGGAATTTGCCAAAAAGCACCTGAAGGACTCTCAGACCATGAGAAACTAAATTCTCTGGTCTGATGAGACAAAAATTGAACTCTTTGGTTTGAATGCCAGGCGTCATGTTTGGAGGAAACCAGGCACTGCTCATCACGAGGCCAATACCATCCCTACAGTCAAGCATGGTGGTGGCAGCATCATGCTATGGGGATGTTTTTCAGCAGCAGGAACTGGCAGACTAGTCAGGATAGAGGGAAAGATGAATGCAGCAATGTACAGAGACACCCTGGATGAAAACCTGCTCCAGAGTGCTCTTAACCTCAGACTGGGGCGACGGTTCATTTTTCAGCAGGACAACAATCCGAAGCACACAGCCAAGATCTCAAAGAAGTGGCTTCAGGACCACTCTGTGAATGTCCTGGAGTGGCCTAGCCAGAGCCCAGACTTGAATCCGATTGAAATCTTTGGAGAGATCTGAAAATGGCTGTGCACAGACATCTCCCATCCAACCTGATGGATCTTCAGAGGTACTGCAAAGAAGAATGGGCAAAACTGCCTAAAGAGAGGTGTGCCAAGCATGTGGCATCATATTCAAAATGACTTGAGGCTGTAGTTGATGCCAAGGGTGGTTCTACAAAGTGTTAAGCAAAGGCTGTGAATACTTATTTAAATATGATTTCTTTTTTTTTTTTAATACATTTTCAAAACTCTCAAGAAAGCTTTTTTCACATGGTCATAATGGGGTATTTTGTGTAGAATTTTGAAGAAAGAGATTAATTTAATACAATTTGGAATAAGGCTGTAACGTAACAAAATGTGGGAAAAAAAGAAGCGCTGTGAATACTTTCCAGATGCACTGTAACATAAGGGTGTATGCTGAGTTTTTACAGCAGGACTGTGCGTGTGTGTGCGCGTATGTATAAGTCTATCCAGTCAGAGTAATTGGAAATGGCAGTGTGGTTAAAGTTATCCAAAAGCCTGATAAGCCGGGGAAAGAAACTGTTTGTGAGTCTGGGTGTCGTGTGCAGAAGATCATATCTTATCAAAACAGGAAACAGAGAAGAAGCACAAACTGTTCTTGAAACAGTGAAGCTGGTATGATGCAAGATTTTCATAATACTACATTTTATTTTTTAGCATCATTTAAAATTGGGATAATCCAAGAGACCAATGAATAAAATTCTAAAACACTTTCACCATTCTGGCTATTTAGTGTTTTAGGGTTTAAGCACCGGTACTGTTTGACAGTGGAGATGTAATACTGTTGTCCTAATAAAGTGATGGAACATTCCACAACAGTTCAAATAGAGTTAAATTTTTGGGATGGACAAAAATCTTGGGCTGGCCAACTCTGGCCCTCTTAAACATATGTTAGATTAATATACAGCTAATGATTGTGAAATATAAACAGTGTATAACGTATAAAGAAACAATACCACAGAATATATATAAAGAAACAATATTTTTCTTTATAAATTATAAATTAGACAGGTCCATAAATTTATTTAAATACCTTTTGAACTAATTATTACAACAAAATTAGTTTGGTAAGCTCATTGATCCTTGACTTACATACACAGCTGAATCTAATTATGAGAAAGGGTTAAGGTGCCAATTGCAAAGATTGAAAACAAAGATTGTTCAACATCATGGTTTAGGGGAAGGACACAAAAAGCTCAGAGATCTCAGAGATTTCAGCTGTCAGTTTCCACTGTGAGGAACATAGTGAGGAAATGGAAGAACCACAGACTCAGTTCTAGTTAAGACCTATATCACGCTAGCCACATTTCCTTCTGCTCCCCCTGTCACTCCTGGTGAGCCTGAGCGTGGCTTTAAAGCTGAATACTACAATCCCCAAAACTCTATGGACTTTAACGAGGTGACATAACTGATCACTCATACATAAGAATGCATCACAATGCTTCAAAATACACTTAAATAAATAATAAAAACAATAAGCATAGTAAAACCAATTACAAAGTAAACATTTTTATTTTTAAAAGTTAATAAAATAATATAAAATAGATTGAGTATAGACATTAAGTATTAAAATATAATCCAGATTAAAATAAACATACATAAAATAAACAAATTCAAACAAAAAATGTAATATAATAAAAAAATACATGACACTTGAACGTTTGTTATTTAAAGAATTCTTATTTTACAAGCCTTTTACCTATGATGACGTTTTTGACTCATTCTTAAAAAATGTGGCAACCCGCACATTTACACATTTCTTCCGCTCCCAGCCACAATCCTAATAGGAATAAAATGTAGTGCTTGAAATTTACTTATGTATTTATTAAAACAGCAATGTAGCGCTGGATTAGCTGTCCCAGTAACTTAGATCGGACCCAAAATCCCAGCCCAAGCCTGTACACGTTCTGCCCAAGCCCACCCAGACCCATAACCTGTCCTATTTAAACATATATGTTTAATGTTGAATTGGAGATGCTGAATTAGTCTCATCGCAGCTTGTGTGTATGTGTGTGTGTCTGTTGGTCAATTATCCTCTGCTTTGATATTTATCAGTAGTATATTTTTTCGTTTCTTGCATTGGATATTAACTTAAAAACTCCTTTTTTGCAGCTTTTCTTGAGTGCCAATTGTGAGTCTGTTATACTCATAATGTTTGTTTTAAAATGAGTTATTCTCAGTGCAGAATACATTAATCAAGATTTAAGCATTATTGCAGCCAGATCAAGAATCTTGCAGTAGATGTGGATTTAGGCCTGTAAACTGGATGAAGGGATTGATCCAGGAATAAAATCAACATTGTCACGAGTGTCATGGATCAAAACGCAGTACACAAACCAGATGTAGTCTAAAGTTTTAGGTATTTAAGCACAAGCAGCCCAAATCCATCAATACAGGTGGTGAAAGAAGGAACCACTCATCAATATAATCTGATTTGATTGTAGCTTAAAACCTAATTTATGCTTTTTAATTTTAAATAAATGCCCCCTTTTCCTTTTTTTTGCTCACGTTCTTCATGCACTGACATTGGGTGTGTACATTTGCTGCTACACCCCTGAATGCAGTATCTATGCACATATGTCTATGGTGCCTCAGCTCAATTTGTTGAATTAAAGTTCTTATTTCCTCTTTTGTCCTGTCGTGGTACAGCTTCTGGTACAGCTCCGAGCGACTGCTTCTGACTGACAGCCCCGCCCCAAATTCGGGAGAGTTTTCCTTTTGCATTTCAAGGTGTATTTAATTAAAATTTAGCACTGCATCTGAACTTGTCTCTGTCTTGCCCGGCCCTTCTGACAGTGTTGGGAAGTAACGGATTACATGTAACGGCGTTACGTAATCAGATTACAAATTATAAGTAACTGTAATCCGTTACAGTTACTGCTTCAGTAAGTGGTAATCAGATTACAGTTACTCTGCTAAAATAAAAGGGTTACATTGCGGTACTTTCCTATTTTTGCTCTTCCAATCCAACACTGACAAAACGCAAATAACATTTTGCGGTGAATACGCTCTGATATGACAGGGAACTGTCTGCCCCTCCTCCCGTCTCGCTGCACACACACACATACAGGGAGGAGGGGCAGCGGCTCACAGCGGCTCCACGCTCACACAACGAGACGAAATTAACTGACATTTTGGTCAACGAATAAAAACGAGACGAAAATGTTTGGCAGGGACGAAATCCAATCAGAACTGATTTAGGTCTGTGAAAGGTAGGGACCAGTTAGGAAGAGATCCAATCACTGCTACTTTAGCGAAGGTGGAGTACCCGCCTCTCCTGCAGCAGCGCCGCGCGGAATTAACCTGTCGATACGGAGCTCGACTGGAAGTTAACTCCACAGTGTTCAGCAGGGAGAGAGGGAGAAGGAGAGAGGGGAGAGGCGATATATTTCTCTTTTGACGTCGCGAAAAACAAGATAACGTGTAAACCGCGTGGAGCGACTCCATTACCGGTAAAAAAACACCACTAATCTTTCAGCTTCTGCAGACCAGAGTCACAGATCTCCATGCAGAGATCCGCGTTTTAATACTGATGTTATTTCATGAGCTGATGTGTTTAACTCAGCAGTGCACTAAAACACAGAACTGATACAGAACCCTAACTCATTAAGATCATCTGTTTAGTCTCACAGTGGGAAAGATATAGCTAGTGTTAAATCAGCAGCAGGTCAGAAAGGAACTCAATAATATAACGAAAATAAAACAATAAAATAAGTGAATCTATGAACCCAAAAGTCTGTGTAAAGTTCCTTACAGCACTTTCTCATAAGTTTCTCACTTTAACTCATGAAGTCTCTCTGTACATCCTGAGAGCATCTCTACAGGACAGTGTGTGAATGTGTGTTCATTTATAGACTGTAGCTCCAGTAGATGTGCTGTTACTGCTGGAGATAAAACTAGATCCTTTAAAAGTTTTTGCATCTACAGCTCTGTTCAAACTATAATTTAACTATTCAGATGTGTTATGACCTGATTTCTAGAGCAAAATTTTAAATGTAAAATATGTATAGTCACACACCTACAATAATAATAGTAATAATAATAATAATATACATTAAATCATATATAAATATATTTCACTTTCAAACATTAACAATATTACTCAAGTGGTTATTAAACGTTTCATTTTGTATACATGTAGAGTTAATAATTCAAGGAAACTGATGAAAAAGCATTTACATTTACACCCTTTACATTTTAGTCGACTAAATTTACTGTAATTTTAGTCGACTATATTCTTATGACATTAAGTCGACTAAAACTAAAAACATTTCAGATGACTAAATTGTGACTAAAACTAAATACTATTTTCATCACAAGACTATGACTAAGACTAAATCACAATTTGTTGTCAAAATTACACTGGAGGCAAACCTGCAAATAGATAGCTTACGGTTGTTGTTACATTGTTTGGTTTTAAATGGTTTTATCATCAATTTATGGAAGTGTTTTATAAAATTGTTTGATGAAATGGTTTCATAAGTATTTTTATAGAGTGATTGAAAAGGCTGTTTTATTTGTTTATCTATTTGTTACATTCATTCAGGCTTAAAAAAATGACAATATTTAAAGTAATCCAAAGTAATCAGATTACGTTACTCACTTGAAGTAATGTAACTGATTACGTTACAAATTACATTTTGAGTGATGTAATCAGTAATCTGTAAGGGATTACATTTTAAAAGTAACCTTCCCAACATTGCCTTCTGACAACCTGAAGTGGCAGGCCAAGAAAAATCTATAAGCAGAGGAAGAGAGTGAGAGAGAGCATGAGTTTGTTTTAAGTTGAAGGAGTGTAGATAAATGTATAGGAAAGGCAAAAGGCTGGCTGATTCTGATTAGTCATAGACTGATGAATATTCATAAGCTATAAAAAGGAGTGGTGTCCACAAGACTTTAAGTAGTCCACAGCCTGAGAAGTGTTTTTTAACATGGGGATTTATGGGAAAACAACAAGAAAACAATTTAGACTAATAGAACAACACGTGTGAAAACCTGTCATGTCATTTTTACCTGTCAATAACGAGGGAAATGTTTAGATTAGGTCGTTGAATTCAATGTTTGTTGGTTTGTGGGTAATCTGTTCTCTACTGGAATCTTCTGGTGCTTGCTCATGAACAAGTCCCCATGGGCTGAGAGGGGAAGAGAAGGGTTAAGAGAGAACTCAGTAAAACACATTTACTAGTGAAACCCAACTCTTCTGAAGGTTTAGGGGGCTGCTGATGTGGGCATTGAGCTAAAAACATCTTTTTGCCCAAATATTTCAGTCAATGATATAGAATTCTTGACTAGTGAATTGGTAATGTCCCGTTAAAGAGAAAAGGAGAAAAAAGTGATAAAAAGGAATATAATTTCCAAAGAAATATCAAGATGTGGTTTATTACTGTAGGACATTTGTGAGCAAACATTTCTTAATTAATAGAAATATATAAATGAGAACACAAGTGGGCCATATAAAAATATGCAAAAAATAGTAAAATAAAAATAAATAAACAGCCCAGCTGGCATTTCAACGTTGAATAAACGTTGATCAACGTAGATGTTATGGTTGAATCAACATTGATTTTGAAAAGTGAAAGTTGTTTCAACTTCATACGTTCAACCTTTAATAACCCATAGGTCACTAAAATTAAAACATCCTATGGTAACAAAGTGTTAACAATAAACTTACATCACTGCAGTAAAGCTGAGTATAAAGAAAGTTACCCACCACTACCAATCTGGGGTACGTTTCCCAAAAGCGAAGTTGCTAAGTACGTTAGCAACTTACATAGTCTGGACGATGTAGCTGCGATGAAGGTGTTTCCCAAAAGAGTAGTTAGAACTATGGAGGTAACAGTGTTGGGAGTAACGGCGTTAAAACTAACGGCGTTACTAACGCAGTTACTTTTTTCAGTAACGAGTAATCTAACTAATTACTCTGACTGTAACTATAACGCCGTTACCATTTCCGACACCCCGTTACTGCACGTTACTTTAGCCGCTCTATGAACTTTTTTTTTTTTTTCGCTTTGCCCTGGTTAACCCCTCCTCTGTCCGGTGAACTTGAGCTTCTGGCCGCTGTGCCTGTGGTTTGGCGTGGTGAAGTGAGGCACAATTGTGACGATTTGCGTGCTCTAATCAATTCAGTGATTGCCGGACAACCCAAGTTCCGAATTAAGGACGTTAAGCTCTTTTTAGCTGCTCCGGTTTTTGTGGTGCTGCTGCTTTCTATTTTAGAGCTTAGATTCTCTGCCCGAATCCCACCTGACCTGAGGACCGACCCGAAATCAGGCTCCTATTTTTATTTTATATAAAGCTCTGGTGTGATAATCACAATGTTGCTAAGTAACCAATTATTATTGTTCACTAAAGCGAACGAAATAGCGAAAATTGAAAGTGAAAAACATTTGTGTTAACTGAATCTAATAAAAACGGTAATTAAAAGGAAAAACATAACTATCTCGAACTGTATTTTGTGTTTATAAAACTAACTAAAACGAACTGAAATTACTGATAGAATACCCTCATTTTTGTGTTTAATTTATTTATAAGCGCTGTTGTACAGCGGAGTTGTACAGCGGGAGTTGTTGTGCCGAGCGCGCGGCACTCGTGGTCCGTTAGTTCTTGTGTAAAGCGCTCGCGCTAGCAAGCCCACCCTAAAATGAACAGAAAAAATTAAAACAAAATAAAATTAAACTATAATAAAAATGAAAACTGTAATCACGTAGCTCTGGGCGCACGTGAACGCCTCCGCGTTTGACTTGCAGCATTGTGTGTAGCTGTTCTTAAAAATCATTTAAATTAAATAATAGTTCTATGCTTCTATGTTACAGTGTTAATTAACATAATTCTGATTATATTTCGCTCATTCAATCAGCCCGAAAACAGACAGTTTATGGGGCGGATCGGGTCAGGCTCATAATGACAGTTTATGGTTCGGGCTTGGGCAGAATGTGCACGGGCTCCGGCTGGGTCGGATTTTTTGGGCACGATCTAAGCTCTATTCTCTTTTGGTGAAGCTGTTATATTAATACCATTTTAACGGGCATTAAATTGTTGTTTTTGTCCATTATTTTGTTTTATATATACATATTTCTTTTGAGTGTGGCTTGGTTTGTTAAATTTCATCCCCAGACGCGTTTTTCCGCTTTTTTCAGTATTACAAGTTTTAGTAATTTTCTTTGGTTGTGTGGAGAATTTCGTTTTATTTTTTTGAAATTCGTTAGATTATATTTTTGTCAACATTTTGGGTTTATTTTCGTTTGTTATTTTTTGTTATTTTTCTAATAATAATAGTAAATGCATAATTGATTTCCTTTTTTTGACGGGCGAATAATAAAAAGTAACGCGATAGTTACTTTTACTGGTAACTAATTACTTTTATAGTGGAGTAACTCCGTTAGTAACTCAGTTACTTTTTTGGAGAAGTAACGAGTAACTATAACTAATTACTTTTTCAAAGTAACATGCCCAACACTGGGAGGTAACCACGTTAGTAACTTACATAGTGCGAACCTTAGTTAAGCTACTCAGGTGTTTCCCAAAACCGTAGTTCCAGCGAACTTTCGCAACTACCGTGGTTCAGCTGCGTCGTTCCAACTACAGTTCTAGACCTGTCGTTAGGAGTTTATCCTGGTGATTAGTGCAGACGACGGGCGGTAGGATTCAGCAAGCTGATAAATCACATTAATATTACTGCACGAGGATTTAAGATGTCAAGTGTTTTGAACATGTACCTAATTATTTTATTATTGTTTGCGTTTATTACATTTATTAAGTCACTTCACTTGTACTCATGTGTGTCCAGGGAAAATAATTAAATTCAGTACTCGAATGTATTTTGAAAATGTAAGAAAAGTGCCTTTAACATTTAGCTTTATTTGGTAACCATGAATTCAGTGTAGTGAAAAAAGTGCATTGAAGTGCTCTTTAGCTAAAATGTATTTTACAGTCTTGGAAAGTCAATTATTCAAGCAGGCATCTCTTGAGTAAAGATAACTTGTGCTGTGAACATTGAATAAGTGTATTTTTTTTAAACCCACTGTGCTATATGCACTCTCTGAATAAGGTACCAAACTGTCACTGGGGTAATACTCTAAAACACGTGTCAAACACAAGGCCCGCGGGAGCTTGTAAAATCTTAGGCTGTGACCGAAATGGCTCCCTATTTACTAGTTAGGGCACTATTGAGTATGTCAGCCATTTTTCTTTGAGTGTCCGAATCATAAGGGGGGATTCGAACGTGATTTTGAGGGCACAAAAAACTCCCATAATGCATGATGATTTATAGTAAACTTTGCTGCTTACTAAGCGAGCTGAATGTGTCCCAAAATGCTTTGCGGGTCTCGGAACTAAGCAACAGACAGCCGAAGAAACGGAGCGGACAGCGAGCCACCAGGGTTGCCAGATTGTTACAGTGGGATTCAGATAAAAAATTTACAGGGTAAAACGTGTTTCAAATCCACAACATTACAGAGAAAACCACCCAAACAGCTGATGTTCGTCATATTAACAATATTACAGGGTTTATTCCAACATGATCTTAACTAAAATACCATAAATATCTTAAATATCACTGATTACAAAAAAATATATTTAAATGAGTTTATCAGCATATTTGTATTATGTGTTTTGTGCCTTGTATCATTGGACACACGAAACAATAACTTAAAAACAGTACATAAAAACAACCTTGCAAGCAATGAAAGAAAGAAATAACTTACTCACATATAATAACGAACATAAACACAGCTTCAAATTTCCATCATCAGGACTAAAAGCTCTGACTCTGCAGGGTTAGATATCTAACTGCAACACCGATGAGTTAAATTTCCCAACTCTTTACACTTGGTAGTTTTGTTCACCTGTCAAATCACAGCGTTTCCTCCAAACAATTTCAGATACAACTGGACATTTGGCATGAAACCACCCAATCTGGCAACAGTGCGAGCCGGTGTACGCTGCTATTTTTAAGGTTTTCTTCATGTAGTTCAGTAATGTGAGGATCATCTTCTAAACAGCGTAAAAATAACAAACAGATGAATAACTTAATGATCAGCTCAGAGCTTCACTAACTTTAATTCAGAGTTCAGCTCGTGTGTTTATGGAGTTTTAAACACAGTTCAGCCCCTCTCTCACCTGTGTGTGTTTATGCGACCGGTGCTGGTGCATGATAATGATGAGTTAGTGTCCGAATTCACACCAGTTTTACCACTAATTAGTGAACTTATTAGTATCTCCCTACATAGCGCAACACTAATGAGGGAGTAGGGAGCCATTTCGGTCACAGCCTTAGTGTCTATAATAAATAGGTCAGAAGCGTTCTTTGACCAAAAACTACATTTCCCACAATGCTTGTCGATTGTATTACCCGCGAAGTTACGGCTTACTGCCACTACACGGCAGTGTAGTCATTAATGTGGAAACCCTGCCGGAGGGAAGGCGTAACTTCGCGGGTGAAATTGAGACATACAAATGTTTATCCCATAATATCCAGAAAAAGAGAAGTTGATGAAGACGGACGGCTGTGCTTCAAGGCGAAAGACCGGTATGCCTTTTGTGTTACGAAGAGTGTTTCTGACCAAAATAAACGCTTTTTAGGAGAGATATAAGTTATGTGTAAATATTTATAAGACAACACCTGACAAAATCTGTTTTAATGATGTTAATAAACATCACTGTGGCAGCGCTAGTCACAGTTTCACCGCAGGGAGGGACGAGGACGTGAATCACTTGTCTAACCAGCCTTTACTGATTTCTGCCCTCAATAACCCTTTCAATAACCTCCAATAGCCTTTAATAGTCTTCAGTAGCCTTCAACAGTCTAACCTTGCAGCCGTGGTGTGTCCACTAATCTCCGTAGTTATAAACATGCTGAGGTTAGCAGCGCGCTAACTGACCTGTTTATAATGTAATCCGAGCAGTGACTCCGTGACGGCTGCTCTAAACTCCTGCTGTTAGCTGCTTGGGCTGAAAGATGAACTGTAGAGAGCTGTATTATCCGGTTAGTGGGGTTAAAACCTTTATTTCATACACGGAAGAACTTAAAAATTTTAAAAACGCTCCAGACTGGCTCAGCTGAGCCCTGTAGCCCGTGGCTGGGCTGTAGCTCTGACTGAGTAAAGACTGCTGGCTTGTGTTGTTGCTGCTGCAGCTCCGACTAGTGGTTGTATGAGGAACTGCTAAATCTGAGGAAATGCTAAATCTGTCACATGTTCTTAACAGCTCACAATTTTTGATTTTATATTTATTAAGCCTTATTTCAGTATCAAACGTTTTGATCAAAGTTAATATAACTTGTATTTTATGTCATTTCTATTCACTTGAATAGTTTGGTTCTTGATTGATGGAGTTTTTGGATTTCATAACATGACAAATTAAAAGGATTTATGTTAATAGAGCAACAAGCAAACATTTTTTCCATGCAACTGTAATATTTGATTGAATAAATAATATATTGAGAGTTATTTAACAGTAATTACATTCATTTTATATTACATTTGGTTACATTTTCTTACATTTATAAGTTACATCTGGCCCTCAGAGGACAGCCAATATGCCAATGTGGCCCTCGGCCAAAATGAGTTTGACACCCCTGCTCTAAAATGACTTTAACGTAAACACCTGTACCTTAAGAACCTTTGAGGGTATATTTGCATTGTTTGTACCCAAGAAACAAATGTATTTATACAGTGAATGTGTCTCTTAAAAATATATTCATAACAAGAAAAAACTAAGTAAAAAGTGTCTTAAAAAAATATATATATATAGAGACATGTAATAAGCAGGTGTTTTAAATGACCTAATTACTCCTCTGGAGGTAACAGGGCCAGACAGAGTGTGAATAAAGAAAATGAACCAATTAGTAACACGCATTTTTCATTGGTAAACACAAAAGTAACACTGTCTGTTACAATTAATAATGAATATAACATTTATTGTGTGGATTTTACTTGCATTTCATTATTTTACTAATATTATTGTTGTCAGTTCATGTTGTGGTGATGATTACAATAGAAATAGCCTAAATAATACATTAGTTACATATTCTTGGCATAATATTTTAAAGATTGTGATTTTTGCACGTTTCCTTCTGGGAAAGTCTGGCCGAACACGTCTGGAACCACTTTAGTTAAAATCACGGTGGTGGAGTTCTGTGGTACCAACAAAGTACTTCAGATATTAGTTAGTGTAACGATGCATCGTACAACACAATGTGAACCACTGTACGACACTATGGATTACATGTAATAGTAAAAAAATATCTATACTGTGTTTCTGAAATTCGACACAGTATTGCGAAACAATATATTGCGATAGCAAAATTAATTAAATGAAAATAGAACAAATATTCTGCTTTGTTTACATTTTTTTGTTTAATAAATAATTCCATGCGTTTTTGTTCATAGTTTGGATGACTTAAATATACTGTTCAAAAAAAAAAAACTATCAAAATCTTCTTTTAACTAAGTACAAAAGTAAATTTTTAAGCTATAGAATAAGCTAACTAGCTAAGCTAGCTAACTATACATGTTGAAACCTATTTCAGCTCGTATTCTGTAATAATACCACAGATATAAAAAACTTTTATAATTAGCAAGCTAACAACAAGCAACAAACAAGCCAGCTAACCTCCTGCACACAGAGCCACCAGACACTCAGCTCCACTTCCTACATCCACCACAAATCACCTGCAGAGGGCGCTGCCGCTCCTCCAGCACTGAGAGTCTGAGCAGAGACTGCTCTACAGGAATAACCAGGCGAGCAGGTAAAATAGTGTATTTCCTTGCTATTTTTGGATTTATCTTTTTTTTCTTTTGTTTAGGTAAGGCATTTTTTCCTCAAAGTGCAACATACAGTTCTGGAAAAAATAAAGAGACGGCTTCAGTTTCTGAATCAGTTTCTCTGATGTTGCTATTTATAGATAACTTATATATTTGAGTAAAAATAACACTGTTGTTTTATTCTATAAACTACAGACAACATTTCTCCCAAATTCCAAATAAAAATATTATCATTTAGAGCATTTATTTGCAGAAAATGAGAAATAGCTAAAATAACAAAAATATGCAGAGCTTCACCTCAAAAAATGCAACGAAATCAAGTTCATATTCATAAAGTTTTAAGAGTTAAGAAATCAATATTTGTTGGAATAAGCCTGGTTTATATTCACAGTGTTCATGCATCTTGACAGGTTCTCCTCCACCAGTCTTACACACTGCTTTTCAATAACTTTATGCCACTCTTGGTGCAAAAAATTCAAGCAGTTCAGTTTGGTTATATTTTTGATGACCCTTCATTTGACTGCAATGGCAAATTAATAGTACATTTAATTATGATTTTAGGTCAATTTTATATTCACAAAACTAAATTTGCTAAAAGATACCATTATTTCAAACTTTTGTTCATTCAGACCTCAATAATTATATTCACTTACTGACACTTTTTCGACAAAAAACATAAATCCATCTAAATTTTTAAGCTTTTCAATTTTATTTGAATCCAACTTTTTTTGTTTGTTTTGTTTGTTTAGGTTTCATTCATTCATTCATTTATTCATTAATTCATTTATTCATTCATTCATCGTCAACCGCTTTATCCATCAGGGGTCAGTTTTCCAAACGATTAGAACTTTTTTAAGTAGTTTAAATGAATTTCACAAATGTTCCCATTTTTTTTTAAATGATTCAAATCGTATTCAAATATTTATTTTATTTTGCAGGTTTGTTCAGTAGGGTAGGCATTCTTATAGACAACAATTAAGTGTGATGTGATGTGATATTACACAGATACTACTATAAAACAGGAATGCAATACAGAAAGTTTAAGAATAGTATTTCTAAACATAATATTAAACCAGACTACAGAATTCATACAGTTATGTTTACTATTTCAAGAGAGTTCATATAAGTATACACAGGAATATTTTGAACAGAATAAATTAAATTTAAATCATATCTATCTATTGCTCAAGAACAATATAACAGTAGGATTTCTTAGTTTATAGCTGAAACACTTGCACTCCTACTAAAATTCAATAAGAACAGAGCTGAGGTATATTCCTGTAGTAAATCCATAACTTTAGCTTACATTATATGGAGCAAAACACAGTGTATAGCCTTAAACAGTTGTGGGCAGCTTAAATTCTTTTGGCATGTCACAAGATAGTCATTAATTGCTGATAAACTGGAACTCATATATGATTCGATTACATATCACTGTTTAAAAAATATTTTATTAGAACCATTACTGACAGACTTACAGAAAATCACATTTTAAACTTTACATTCGGCTTCTTTTTTAGTTCAATCACTGCTGAAGGCTGGGCGGGCTCATCTTCCTGTTTTTTTACCCTTTGTCTTGATCTGCTTTCCTGCTTTAAATTGAAAACAGACAAAATAAAAATTAAACAATTTCACTGGCAAAAGTCATTTTCTGTCAAAACACTGTAAAAAAAAAAATCCATACGCAATAGCTGTAATTTTATAATTATTTTATTGTAATTTACAATAACATCCTCTATTCAGACATCACTGTATTTTACTGCATTTTGCAATTTTACACCCTTTGTACCTCCTCTTTTAAGCATTTACTGTACAACATGAGAAACTAAACAAGTAATGTAATTGTATATATTTAATTTATTTAGAGTTAGTGTGATTTCTATATGTAGTTTTAATCAGTCTATATATTTACATTCATTTTGCAGTAAAAAAATTACAAAAAAAAAATGTACATTTAACATTACTTTAAAAAGATATTACTGTCATTAAACATGTATTAGTCTTTAGCTATAAACACATTGTTCATTTGATTGTAGATGTATTTTTATATTGTTTCAAACAGTTACTACAATAGTTTTAATCACAGCTTAAATTTACAGTAAAAAACATTGACCGCCAAAAGCATTATATAAATTTATATATAAAATTATTTTAGTTATAATAATATTATAATAGTATAAAAATTTCCCAACCCACTCATTAGGACTCCTCCTATCACTAGTGATGCCCCAACACCAAAAGGGTAAAGAGTAACACATGCCTCCTCCGATACATGTGAATTCAGCCAACGCCACATCATAGTGCGCTCGGAGAAGACAGACGAGAAGACAGAAAGCTCTCTTCAGCATCCCGAAGATCTTCATCAGATCCAGATCCAGATTCATATCCCGATCCAAATATAGATTCAGATGTCGCCACAGCAGCCTTTGGAGATCAGAACATAAATATTAAAAACTGAACAGACAGATCAAGCATAATATTATGACCACCTTCTTGTTTCTACACCCATTACAATTAATAGATTCACTGACTATAGACACTGGCATGGTGGTGATTAGTGTATTAGTTTGTGTTGTGCTGGTACGAGTACACGAGTACATCAGACTCAGCTGTGCAGCTGTAGTGTAGCCTTTAGCCCACCCATGCAGAGGCCAAACAAACACTTACTGAATAAACATGATTTATGGGATAAGTTCAGCTGCGCTACCATGAAAAACAAAACTCAAAATATATAAATATTTAGAAAGATAATCTATTAAACTAGTTTGATATTTGGTTTTTATTTTTTTTGTTTCTTTACATAAATAAAGAAATTTATAAAATAATAATATTTTAAAGTGATTTTGCTTCAGAAGTGTAATTTCAAAATGAACTCTGCATATATATTCACATGAACTCTGCACATCATTCATTATTTAATTTTTTGTTTTTGCATGATTGAGCTTTTATATTGGTCTGTGACTTACTGTAGTGTTAGGAGTACGAATAATATAAAGCACTAAGGCTTTAAATTAAGGCTTTGATTACCATTTGGTTTATGTTTTGTCACAAAATTACACAATATGAGGTAATCAAACTTTATTAGCAGAAAAACAGCTAAACAATGTAAAAAAAAAAATAGACCTTAAAAAGAGATACACCAACAACATTAACACGGCTTCCTTTACAAAACTAAATATTTTTAAAATAGTTTAAGCCATTAGAGGCATTAGAGTTTTAAAATCAGCCACAATTCCCTTGGTTCTCCCGTTAACAAATACATTCAGTTCAGTTTGGATTAATATTATCTTTCAGGCTACAGTATTAATATATTTAAACAGGGCTATAGTTACTGCTTACCTCAAGTTTTAGGTTGTTTTGTGTGTGATTTAAGCTGCTAATGTTAACCTACGCTGTGGCCTGGGTGTATCCAGAGCGGACCGCGTTTGTACCTCTCCGTGCACAGATCAGTGGCTCTATATGGCGTCAAAATAGGGTCAAAAGTTTAAAGAATCAAAAGTTTAATCCATAACCACAAAACTTAAATTTGAAAATGAAAGGACAATTATTGATATAAAAAAAATTAAATCATGTCTGTAAACAGAATATTTAATATTGAATAGGGAGAGTTTAATATTCCCTTTAATGTTTTAGATTCATAAGAAATCTGTTTGCGCTTTAAGTATTTTTTTTTTATCAGTTGCGCTTCTCTCAGCTGCGCTTCTGGATTAGTTTTGACCCTCTTTTTACGGGTGGGTGGGGACTAGTCTGTTATTGGCTGCTGGAAATAGGCCCCACCCTCTAAGGTAATTCCACTCGCTCACAGCAGTACAACCCGCGGTTTGTGAAAAATGGCGAACCGTCACAGTACGGGGCTTGCGGATCGGTTCAGAACTATAGCTCACAGGCAGGCTGCTGCCTGAAAGCTTTTCCACTGCAGGGCCAGGAGGTTTTAAATGTCGTGCAGTCGTTGTGTTCCTGGCTGGTTCTGACCCGTTAGCTTAACAATGCTAGCAGCGACCAGGTCTACAGCGGCGCTAAGGACCCAGTAGCAGTGCCCGGCCTGGCCCGCTAGCCTTTAGGCAGATCCCGCTACTCCCTCCCGCTCAACAAACCCGCAGCGGCAAAACAAATTCAGTGTTTGGGCTGTAATACAACTTATTTAAGTTCCATTAATATTATGAAATTAATGAATGGTGAACCATTACTTTCCTAAATAATTCCCTTAATTTAAAAATGTATATATTTCCATAATTTAAAAATCGCTCGCACTCACCACCATCTTGTTTTTTTCTGAAGCGAGCTGGAGAAGCCAGTCGTAATGCATGGTGGGATGCAGTACACCATAGTGTAACACAAGATAGTTCCCCATGCAACCTGTGAAATCGGAGCGGAGTAGTACACCATATACTACAGATCCTTAGTTTGGTCGCATACTGCGTACTGCATACTAGCTTTAGGCAGATTTAGTACACAAGTAGTATGTAGTATGCCATTCCGACTACAGCCGTGGGTTGTGCAGCTGTGAACCAGTGGAATGCTTTAAGTGGGCGGGGCTTATTTCCAGAAGCCAATAACAGACAAGTCCCCACCCACCTGTAAAAAAAAAAAGGGTTAAAACTAATCCAGAAGCGCAACTAAGCAAAAAAAAAAAAATGAATGCACACACAGATTTCTTATTAATCTAAAACACAAAACAAAATATTAAACTCTCCATTCAATTTTAAATATTCTTTTAACAGACATGATTTTGAAATTGTTGATATATGAATAATAGTCCTTTCGTTTTCAAATAAAACATTTGTGGTTATGGACTTTTGATTCTCAAAACTTTTTTGACCCTATTTTGACGCCATAGCTCTAGGCCGCTCTACAGGTTTAAACTGTGAAGGTTTAAACTGCATAGGTATGGAAGGGTGATGGTTGACTTTTGTTAGGGTTTAAATCTGTCACTGGACCTGTGTTAACTTTACCTCATTAAACAGCCCAGCAGAACCAACTGAGAGCATCGCACTGTTACAGCTCAGGTTTCTTCTCACCAGCTAAATTCTAAATAAAAAAAAGAAAATGCACTCACTGAACGTGCAGGAGGACCGGCCAGCAGAACTGTGCGTCCAGGTTTCTATGAAATAAATAAAAATAAAAAATAATGAAACACTCCTTAATCTCCACCGGGCTTCATTCACCAAAGTCCTAACAAACAGTCCAAATAAACAGTCTACATCAGATTAATGACTTAATCTTAATGCAACTATTCTCTTATAATGATGGATCACATTTTCCTCATAAAACAGAACAAATACAAAATAAGGAAACATTGGTGAATGTCAAGCTATTTATAGAAGCTGTGTACATGGATTTTAAAAAGACATTTCTATTAACATTGAGTTTAATACATCTTACTGAGTATCAAACAGAAATAATTTGTTAAAAACAAAGAATAATTGTGTATCTTACCCACACAGCTTTACTCGGTGGCTTTACAGTTTGCTTAATCTTTAGAAAATAACAAAAGTCATCACTTACGGTTATTTTCCATTATTCACTTTTAACATTTCTGATATATTTTATACAGTAAGTTACACTTTAAATCTTACCTTCTTGGGGGCTTTATCTCCTCCACAACAGAGATGAACAGACAGGAACAGGAGTGCTGTTAAACACAGAATTGTTTTGGGGTTCATTCTCACAGTGTAGAGCGGTGGATCTGCAGCTGTGCTGAGATGAGAGAGGTTTAGGTCTGGTGTGAGAAGTGAACAGTTGTGCTCTTCTTGCAAGTTGAGAGGAAGAAGCAACAAAATGATTTATCTTGTAAAAATCTTATCTGAGCTGTAGTTGTGTAACCAAGCCATGCTTAGAGCTTAAAGAATGCCCTAACAACACAAGAGTACAGCAATAGTAATAGTACTGGTAGTAGTAGCGGTAGAAGTATCAGCAGTAGTAGTGGTGGTAGTAGTAGGAGTATCAAGTGCAGAAGTAATAGTAGTAGAAGTACCAGTAGTAGTAGTAAGAGTAGCACCAGTAGTAGTAGTAGTGGTAGTAGTAGCAGTACTACTGTAAGTAGCATAAGCAGTAGCAGTTGTAGTTTTAGCAGTAGTAGTGCAGTAGTAACAGTAGTAGTAGTAACATTAGCAATAGTAATAGTAGTAACAGTAGTAGTAAAAGCATTAGTAGTGGTAGTAGTAGCAGTAGTAGTAGTACCAGTCCTAGTAGTAGTAGTACCAGAAGTAGTAGTAGCAGTAGTAATAGTAGTGACAGTACTACTATACTAAGTAGCATAAGAAGTAGCAGTAGTAGTCGTAATAGTAGCAGTAGTATCAGCAGTAGTAGTAGTAGTAGAAGTAGTAGTAGTAATAGTAGTAGTAGTACTACCAGTCGTAGTAGTAGCAGTAGTAGTAATTGTAGTAGTAGTAGTAGCATTAGTCGCAGTAGTAATAGTAATAGTAGCATTAGAAGTAAAAGTAGTAGTAGTAGCAGTAGTAGTAGCATTAGTAGTAGTAGTATTAGTAGTAAAGTAGTAGTAGCATTAGTGGTAAAAGTAGTAGTAGCAGTAGTAGTAGTAGCAGTAGTGGTAAAAGTAGTAGTAGTAGCAGTAGTAGTAGTAGTAGCATTAGTAGTAGTAATAGTAGCATTAGTAGTAAAAGTAGTAGTAGTAGCATTAGTTGTAGTAGTAATAGTAATAGTAGCATTAGTAGTAAAAGTAGTAGTAGTAGCAGTAGTAATAGTAGCATTAGTCGTAGTTGTAATAGTAATAGTAGCATTAGTAGTAAAAGTAGTAGTAGCATTAGTCGTAGTAGTAATAGTAATAGTAGCATTAGTAGTAAAAGTAGTAGTAGTAGCAGTATTAGTAGTAGTAGTAATAGTAATAGTAGCATTAGTAGTAAAAGTAGTAGTAGTAGTAACAGTAGTAGTAGTAGCATTAGTCGTAATAGTAATAGTAGCATTAATTGTAGTAGAATTAGCAGTAGTAGTAGTAGTAGTAGTTGTAAGATGTACTCAGTTACAGTAGCAATACTTCACAGAGAGAAATCAAACTGAACAGGGAAATATCCTCACTGATTTATTCATCTATCTGCTATTATTCTCCAGTGTTTCTCCAGTCTGTAGTTGTGTGTACTTGGTCTTGTACTGTCTGTGTGCTTTTTTCCAGTAAACTGTAGGAGTGGTGACCCTATTCTGTTTATAGGTGATACGATATTTCCTGTCAGGAATAGCTTCTAATATTACTGAATAAAGATCAACTATTGTACAGCAGGAAACACTGTAAACTATTGCCAAATTTATTTGTATTTTGTCACCGGCCAACACATCAATTTAATTCTCTTCCAGTGATCGGAATTTCATGCATTTACAATTTATGTAATCTATATGCATGTGCAGTGACATGACAGAAGATCATATCTTATCAAAACAGGAAACAGAGAAGAAGCACAAATTGTTCTTGAAACAGTGAAGCTGGTATGCTGCAGGATTTTCGCAATACTACATTTTATTTTTTAGCACATTGGGATAATCCAAGAGAACAATGAATAAAATTCTAAAACACTTTCATCATTCTGGCTATTTAGTGTTGTAGGGTTAAAGCGCATGTAATGTTTGACAGTAAAGATGTAATAAAGTTTAAAGTGATGGAACATTCCACCACAGTTCAAATTACAAATTATTAGGCCTAGACTGGAGACTAAGGACCAGGAAAAGTAACTACAAAAGCTAGGAATCTTGGGATGGAGAACTCTGCTGCTACAGGAATACTGAAGGCCCTCTGAAACCTATGGGAGATTACAATACAGCTTATAATTGTGAAAAGAAAACAGTGTATAAAGAAATATCTACATTGGAATGAAACAAAAAATCTTTATAAATCATTGGTTGTTCACATCAGTGATTTCAGTTAAATATATCGTATAGCAGACGAACACAATGATGTTTGAGAAGTGAAATTAAGTTTATAAGATTTACAAAAAATGTGCAATAATTATTTAAACAAAATTAGGCAGGTGCATAAATTGATTTTAAATATCTTTAGCACTAATAATTAAAACACAAGTTAGTTTGGTAAGCTCTTGGCCCTTGACCTACATACACAAGTGAATCTAATTATGAGAAAGGGTTAAGGTGCCAACTGCAAGTTTTTCTCCTCTTTGCATCGTCTCTGAAGGTTGGCAACATGGGAGCCTCAAAATAACTCTCAAATATATATATAGATAGATAAATAGATAGATATATAGAACTAAATAGATAGATAGAACTCTATAGACTACAAACATGGTAACCAATCACATGCCGCAGCGCTGCAATACGTCACCGGAGTGGTAATTCCGAACACCTGGATATTCCACTATTTAAGGACGCTATTTTTCTTTGTTCCTCGCCACGTATTGCCTTCCGTGCTTACAAAGCGGTTCTCCTTACTATATCTCTTTTATCTCGTTTTTGCCATGTTTTTTATCCCTTGCGTTTTTGAACTCGATTTTTGGATTGCCCCTTGGACTTGATCTGACTCTGAATGGACCCTGTTTACATTTTGTATTGCCTCTGTTGTTGTCGTTTGCCTGGTTTTTTTTTTTACCCTGCTTTCTGGTATGTTCGTTTTGAGCCTCTGGTGCCTACTGTTTATGTATATATTTGTAAATAGTGTAAATAAACTTTCTTTAGCACCGCATCTGCACTTGTCTCTGTCTTGCCTAGCCCTTCTGACAACCTGAAGTGACAGGCCAAGAAAAATCTCAGATAATCAGAGGAGAAGGATGGTGAGAGAAGTCGTAGTCAGTCCACAGATCAGCTTCAAATACCTACAACATCATCATCTTGCTGCAGATGGAGCAGCAATTCGTTCAGCTATTTGTGCACTTTGCACAAGGGGAGGCTGTATGGGAGAGCAATGCAGAAGAAGCACATGTGTACAAGCCAGCTATTTGGTGGGCGGTTATTTATGCATGGTGCAAAAAGAACACATTGTTCCAAGACAAACACTTAAAGCTCCCCACAGTAAAATTTGGTGGTGGTTCATCATGCTGTGGAGCTGTGTGATCAGTGCAGTTACTGGGAATCTTGTTAAAGTTGAGGGCCACATGGATTCCAGTCAATATCAGCAGATTCTTCAGAGCAATTTACAAGAATCAGTGAGAAAGTTGACGTTGAACACTTCAACAAGACAACGACCCTAAACAGTAATGTTCACAATCTACTAAAGTATTCATATAGAGGAACAAGTACAACGCTCTGGAATGATCATCTCAGTCCTCAGACCTGAATATTATAGAAAATCTGTGGTGTGATTTAAAGTGGGCTGTTCATGCTCAGAAACCATCAAACCTGACTGAACTGGAGATGTTTTGTACAGAAGAATGATCCAAAATACCTTCAACCAGAAACCAGACTCTCATTAAAAGCTATAGAAAAGGTTTAGAGCAGGGGTGTCCAAACTTTTTTTGTTGGGGGCCAGAAGGAGAAATATATTTGAAGTCACAGGCCACACTCCTAAAAAAACAAATAATGAAATATACCACTTTAAATAATACTTTTTTTCCTGATTATTTCATTTACACACCATTTTACTTGACTTACTATTTATCTTTGACTGTGTTGTGTAAACTAAGATTTTTTCAAATTGATGTTTAATTTCATGATGTCTCTTAATATTAAACTCCTTAATTACAGCAACTTTTAGACTCTTTGGCCTGTTTTTCTGCGCTAGAAATGCGCACTCTCTCTGCTTTTAGACTCTTTGGCCCCGATTTTCTGCGCTAGAAATGCACACTCTCTCCGCTTTTCGACTCTTTGGCCTGTTTTTCTGCGCTAGAAATGCGCACTCTCTCCGCTTTTAATTTGCCACCAATCTTATAGGAGTAACCCTGGTTTTTAATCACAGTTTTTATGCATCTTGGCATGTTCTCCTCCACCAATCTTACACCCTGCTTTTGGATAACATTATGACTGCACTTCTGGTGCAGAAATTCAAGCAGTTCAGCTTGGTTTGATGGCTTGTGATCATCCATTTTCCTCTTGATTATATTCCAGAGTTTTTCAATTTAGTAAAAGCAAAGAAACTCATCATTTTGAAGTGGTCTCTTATTTCTTTCCAGAGCTGTATTTTGTATATTTTTGATGACCCTTCATTTTACCACAAGGAAAAATGTATAGTCAGTTTAATTACAATTATAGGCCAGTTTTGTATTCACAAAACTAATTTGCTAAAAAGATACCAGTATTTCGGCGGGTTTTTCTCCCCGTGTCTGCGTGGGTTTACTCCGGGTGCTCCGGTTTCCTCCTGCTGTCCAAAGACGACACTTTCAGGCTAATTGGGATGTTTGTGTGTGAGTGAATGATTGGCGGACTGTCCAGGGTGTATCCTGCCATCCGCCCGATGCCGGCTGTGATAGGCGTCAGACAAACCCCCCCGCCCCCCCGCGACCTTTAATAACGGATAAAGTGGTTGACAATGAGTGAGTGAGTGATACCATTATTTCACACTTTTGTTTATTCAAGCCTTAATAATTATATTCACTAACTGACACATTTCCGACAATTAAAAAAAAAAAATCCATCGATATTTTGAAGCTTTTCAATTTTATTTGAATCTCACTTTTTTCAGTTTGTTTTGTTTGTTTAGGTTTATTTGTTTATTAAATGTTTTTATGTGCTGAAGATGTTGTTTGTATTTGATGTGATATTTAACCTAGGCTGTTGCATTGCATTACATGCAAAATTGCTATAAAAAAAACCAACCAGGTGAGCAGAGAAGCTTCTCAGAATTCACAGAAAAAATCATTTCATTGTTCAGTAGGGTAGAGATTCTAATAGACAACAATTAAGTGTGATGTGATGCTACACAGATATTACACAGATACTACTATAAAACAGGAATGCAATACAGAGAGTTAAGGAATAGTATTTTTTAACAGATTATTATACAGCACTATAGAAATCAAACAGTTATGTTTATTTATGTATATGTTCTTATAAGTATATACAGGAATATGTTGAGCAGAATAAATTACATTTTAATCATATCTATGTTTTGCCCAAGAACAATATAACAGTAGGGTTTCTTAGTTTAGCTGAACAACTTGCACTCCTACTGAAAGTCAAGCCTGTCCAATAAGAACAGAGCTGAGGTATATTCCTGTTGTAAATTCATAACTTTAGCTTACATTATATGGAGCAAAACACAGTGTATAGCCTTAAACAGTTGTGGGCAGCTTAAATTCTTTTGGCATGTGACAAAATAGTCATTAATTACTGATAAACTGGAACTCATATATGACTCAATTACATATCACTGTTTAAAAATTAGTATTTTTAGAACCATTACTGGCAGAATCACATTTTAAACTTTACATTCTGCTTCTTATTAAGTTCAATCACTGCTGAAGGCCGGACGGGTTCATCTTTCAGTTTCTTCCACCCTTTTTCTTGATCTGCTTTCCTGCTTTAAATTGGAAACAGACAAAATAGAAATTTCAGTGCCAAAAGTCATTTTCAAACAAAACACTGTAATAAAGAGACACTGTAAGCAATTATAAAAAATAATTTTATCATTTTAGAATTTTCAATCATTATTGGTACTGTAATTTACAATAACATCCTCTATTCTGACATTACTGTTTATTACTGCATTTTGCACTTTCACACTCTGCACCTCCTCTTTTAAGCAGTTACTATACGAGTAATGTAAGTGTATATATTTTATTTGTTACTGTAATTTCTATATGCAGTCTGTATTTTACAATCATTTCAGTGTAAACAAAAAAATATATATTTTTACATTTAGCATTACTTTAAGAAAGACATTATTGTTATTAAACATATATTATACTCTTTAGCTATAAACACATTGTTGATATTATTGAAGATATATTTTATCAAACTATTTAATAGAATTACTACAATGAATTGAATTACAGTTTAAATTCACAGTAAAAAATATTTAGAGTGCCATTCAGAAAAATTCTAACCGGCAGTAACATTTAAATTTTACAATATAAAATAATTTCAGTGTACTGTACATGTACAAAAACATACTGTACATTTTACGATTATTACGATTATTTTTTTTAGTCCTGTAAACTTATAGTACAGTATTTTACAGTCTATGTCTAATGTCTAATGTAAATTTACAAAATTGCCAGTAATTGGCTGTAAATATTACAGTAATGCAGTAAAAAGGGATGACACACTAAAATCCTTTAAAATGCTATTAGGTTATAAAGGTTTCTATTTAATTTTATGCTGAACATATATTTATGTATTTTTCTGACACTAAAAATGAATAACTGATGCTTATTGGTCATTTTTACTTGAAATCAAATAACATAAATAGAAGGATAATCATTAAAAATGATAATCATGAAAAAACTTTAAAAATGAAGTCTTGTCTGTTTTTACGTTTGTTTTTCAATTTTTTACTGCTTAACCGACGAGAAGACAGAAAGCTCTCTTCAGCATCCCGAAGATCTTCATCAGATCCAGATCCAGATTCATATCCCGATCCAAATATAGATTCAGATTCAGTCTTCTTTACAACCTTTGGAGATCAAAACATAAATAGTCATACAGCCTTCACTGCATTTTACATATTATTAAACTAATGGATAATGGCAGCTGGAGCACCTGCCCATTTGGCTCTTACTGCCCAAAGTACCCTTTTGTGTACCCTTATATATACTGTATATATATTTGTAAGTGCATGTGTGTGTTTTGGATGAGGTACTACCGTTTCTTTTACAACTTTTTTTTTGGCATTTTCCCGTAAATTTCCTGTATAATATTAAAAAAACTGACCACTGTACGCCAATCACGGTGCAAAGATAAAGTCCCGCCTTTCAGGAGGAACAGCCAAATGACTTGCTGGTTTTGCAGTGTGAGTGGAGCTAGCTTATATAGGTAGTCAAGGTTTGAGAACAAATCTAAATGTATTGTTTAACTTGCCCTGCCTGATCAACTATTTAATATTAAAATTATGTTTATTAATGTAGGATTGCAGGACTTACTGTAAGCTATAATAAAATGCAATTTAGCTAATTAGTTAGCTAGAAGCTGGATGTAGTGGATAGCAAGAATTATGTTGGTAGTTTAAAGCAGTTTCTTAACCCTGGTCTCTGCTCTAAAATTGTGTTTTCCACCTGATCCATCTGATCAGCTAATAAACAGTCCTTTACTGAGTTTACTTGTTAAAATTCTCTTAGCCCCCAATGAACCATAGATCGGTCATTATATCAGCAGTGTATGAAACACATCATACCACCACTTACTTTATTAAAGTGCATTTAAAGCAGAGAAAGCTCTACAATATGGAAAACTACACTGCTCAAAAAAATAAAGGGAACACTCAAATAACACATCCTAGATCTAAATGAATAAAATATTCTCATTGAATACTTTGTTCTGTACAAAGTTGAATGTGCTGACAACAAAATCACACAAAAATCATCAATGGAAATCAAATTTATTAACCAATGGAGGCCTGGATTTGGAGCCACACACAAAATTAAAGTGAAAAAACACACTACAGGCTGATCCAACTTTAATGTAATGTCCTTAAAACAAGTCAAAATGAGGCTCAGTATTGTGTGTGGCCTACACGTGCCTGTATGACCTCCCTACAACGCCTGGGCATGCTCCTGATGAGGTGGCGGATGGTCTCCTGAGGGATCTCCTCCCAGACCTGGACTAAAGCATCCACCAACTCCTGGACAGTCTGTGGTGCAACGTGACGTTGGTGGATGGAGCGAGACATGATGTCCCAGATGTGCTCAATCGGATTCAGGTCTGGGGAACGGGCGGGCCAGTCCATAGCTTCAATGCCTTCATCTTGCAGGAACTGCTGACACACTCCAGCCACATGAGGTCTAGCATTGTCCTGCATTAGGAGGAACCCAGGGCCAACCGCACCAGCATATGGTCTCACAAGGGGTCTGAGGATCTCATCTCGGTACCTAATGGCAGTCAGGCTACCTCTGGTGAGCACATGGAGGGCTGTGCGGCCCTCCAAAGAAATGCCACCCCACACCATTACTGACCCACTGCCAAACCGGTCATGCTGAAGGATGTTGCAGGCAGCAGACCGCTCTCCACGGCGTCTCCAGACTCTGTCACGTCTGTCATGTGCTCAGTATGAACCTGCTTTCATCTGTGAAGAGCACAAGGCGCCAGTGGCGAATTTGCCAATCCTGGTGTTCTCTAACAAATGCCAAGCGTCCTGCATGGTGTTGGGCTGTGAGCACAACCCCCATCTGTGGACGTCGGGCCCTCATACCATCCTCATGGAGTCGGTTTCTAACCGTTTGTGCAGACACATGCACATTTGTGGCCTGCTGGAGGTCATTTTGCAGGGCTCTGGCAGTGCTCCTCCTGTTCCTTCTTGCACAAAGGCGGAGGTAGCGGTCCTGCTGCTCGGTTGTTGCCCTCCTACGGCCTCCTCCACGTCTCCTGGTGTACTGGCCTGTCTCCTGGTAGCGCCTCCAGCCTCTAGACACTACGCTGACAGACACAGCAAACCTTCTTGCCACAGCTCGCATTGATGTGCCATCCTGGATGAGCTGCACTACCTGAGCCACTTGTGTGGGTTGTAGAGTCCGTCTCATGCTACCACGAGTGTGAAAGCACCACCAACATTCAAAACTGACCAAAACATCAGCCAGACAGCATAGGTTCTGAGAAGTGGTCTGTGGTCCCCACCTGCAGAACCACTCCTTTATTGAGTGTGTCTTGCTAATTGCCAATAATTTCCACCTGTTGTCTATTCCATTTGCACAACAGCAGGTGAAATTGATTGTCAGTCAGTGTTGCTTCCTAAGTGGACAATTTACTTGGAGTTTTATTGTGTTATTTGAGTGTTCCCTTTATTTTTTTGAGCAGTGTATATGCAGTAGAATATGCAGAAACAGGGTAATAAACATTGCTCTAACGTGACTGCTGTTCATTTGTAGTTTATAGTAAGACCACCAATCAACCGGATATATTGTAAGGTGTGTTTCTGTATGGTGTTTTAAATTTGTGCTCGATGTGCCCCCTTTTGAGCACTTGCCCCTCCAAAGGTCTCTACATGGCCCTGCTGGACTGAACGAGTTTTAAGTCTAGTCTACTGAAAGCCAGTAATGTTAGTATAAATCTATACTTTGTGTATAATTTCAGAAACTTGGCTTTATTTGTCCCATAACCTTTACAGGTCACTTGCTTTAAAACATGTTAATGTTAGCATAATTTAATTGCAGCAAATGTTAAAGGCTAATAATAACAAAAAATAACATCACACATCTAAAATAGTAAAACAATGAAAATATGTAATACATACTTTGTGTTTGCCCAAAATTCATTAGAATAAACTCAGTGGTGTGCAGTAAGGCCCTTCTAACTCTTCAGAGAAGGGGTGACAATAGATGCATGTAAAGCTTTGGAGGTGGTCTGTGGATTGTCCTTGACTGTTCTCACCATTCTTCTTCTCTGCCTTTCTGATATTTTTCTTGGCCTGCCACTTCTGGGCTTAACAAGAACTGTTCCTGTGGTTCCATTTCCTTACTATGTTCCTCACAGTGGAAACTGACAGGTTAAATCTCTGAGGTAACTTTTTGTATCCTTCCACTGAACAACTATGTTGAACAATCTTTGTTTTTAGATCATTTGAAAGTTGTTTTGATGAGCCCATGATGCCACTCTTCAGAGGAGATTCAAATAGGAGAACAACTTGCAATTGGCCTCCTAAAATACATTTTCTCATGATTAGATACACCTGGCTATGAAGTTCAAAGCTCAATGAGGTTACCAAACCAATTTTGTGCTTCAGTAAGTCAGTAAAAAGTAGTTCTTGCACATTTTCTGTTAGTACAAAAAACCTAATTTCAATCCTGAAATATTACTGTGTCCATCAGTTATTAGATATATTAAACTGAAATGGCTGTTGCAAACAGCCAAATATTTATAACTAAAATGATTAAGATTAATAGGGGTGACCAAACTTTTTCATATGACTGTATTCTATGAATTACGCATTTATTTGCACACAATTAGAAATGGCTGAAATATCAACAAGATGCAGAGCTTTCAGACCTCAAAAAATGCAAAAAAAAAAACAAGTTCATATTATAAAGTTTTAAGAGATCAGAAATCAGTATTTGGCGGAATAACCCTGGTATCTAATCACAGTTTTCATCCATTTTGGCATGTTCTCTTTCACCAGTCTTACACACTGCTTTTGGATAACTTTATGCCACTTTCCACTGTGCAAAAATTCAAGCAGTCCAGTTTGGTTTGATGGCTTGTGATCATCCATCTTCCTTTTAATTACATTCCAGAGGTTTATAATTTGGTAAAATCAAAGAAACTCATATTTTTTAAGTGGTCTCTTTTTTTTTTTCAGTAATGTATAGTCCTAAACTGTGACGCTATTTGCATGGGTGCAAGACATGAATAGACTGGTGACAGGGTGTAATATTAGCAAAGAGCATTGCAATGCGTATTGCACAGGGTGTACAGTATGGCCCTTTAAACCCCAACCATCTCTTTTTACTAAGCAGCTTCTAGAGAGCTTCTTCTATACCATGATGCCATCCAGAGACACGGGGAAAACTGACAGAGCTCACTGTAATGCAGTATAGTCTATATCGATATAAACAATATTGTCTCATCTTATATCTCATATGAAAATATATCAATATTTTTTAACATCTCAATATTTAGCCAAATTTATAAATTAAAAAAAAGAAAATTAACTCACTGAACGTATAAGAGGACTGGCCATTAGAACTGTGCGTCCAGGTTCCTTGAAAAAAAAAATAAAAAAAAATAATAAAACACTTCTACATCTCACTGGGCTTCCTTCACCGAAGTCCTTACAAACAGTCCAAATAAACAGTCTACATCAGATTAATGATTTAATCTAAATGCAACTATTCTCTTATAATGATGGATCACATTTTCCTCATAAAACAGAACAAATACAAAATAAGGAAACATTGGTGAATGTCAAGCTATTTATAGAAGCTGTGTACATGGATTTTAAAAAGACATTTCTATTAACATTGAGTTAAATGCATCCTAAGTATCAAACAAAAATAATTTCTTAAAAACAAAGAATAATTTTATATCTTACCCACACAGCTTTACCCGATGGCTGAGCAGTTTGTTTAAGAAAACAACAAAAGTCATCACTTATGGTTATTTTTTCTTTATTCACTTTTAACATTTCTGATATATTTTATACAGTAAGTTACACTTTAAATCTTACCTTCTTGGGGGCTTTATCTCCTCCACAACAGAGATGAACAGACAGGAACAGGAGTGCTGTTAAACACAGAAATGCTTTGGGGTTCATTCTCACAGTGTAGAGCGGTGGATCTGCAGCTGTGCTGAGATGAGAGAGGTTTAGCTCTGGTGTGAGAAGTGAACAGTTGTGCTGAGTTTTCTTCTTGCAGGTTGAGAGGAAGAAGCAACAAAATGATTTATCTTATAAAAATCTTATCTGATCTGTAGTTGTGTAACCAAGCCATGCTTAATGCTTAAAGAATGCCACAAGAGTACAGCAATAGTAATAGTACTGGTAGTAGTAGCAGCAGTATTAGTAGTAGTATTGGTAGTAGAAGCAGAGATACTATCAGCAGTAGTAGTAACAGTAGTAGTGGTAGTAGTACCAGTAGTAGTGGTGGTAGTAGTAGTAGTAGCAGTAGCAGTAATAGCAGCAGTACTAGTAGTAGTAGCAGCAGTAGTAGTAAAAGTAGCAGAAGTACTATCAGCAGTAGTAGTGGTAGTAGTTTCAGTAGTAGTAGTAGTAGCAGCAGTAGTAGTAGTGGTAGTGGTGGTAGTGGTAGTAGTAGTAGTAGTAGTAGCAGCAGTAGTGGTAGTAAGAGTAGTAGTGGTAGTAGTAAATAGTAGTAGTAATAGTAGCAGTAGTAATAGTTGTCACAGTTGTAGTAGTAACAATATTATCAGTAGTAGTAGCAGTAGCAGCAGTAGTAATAGTAGTAGTAGAAGTAACAATAGTAGTGGCAGACATATCAGTAGCAGTAGTAGTATTAGTAGTACCAGTAGTAGTAGAAGAAGTAGCATTATTAGTAGTACTAGCAGCAGTAGTAGCAGTAGTATCAGCAGTAGTAGTAGCAGTATCAGCAGCAGTAGTAGTGATAGTAGGAGCAGTAGTAGTAGCAGTAGTAATAGTAGTAATAGTAGTAGCAACAGTAGTAGTACAGCAGTAGTAGTAGAACCAGCAACAGTAGTGGTACCAATATAAGCATTAGTAACAGTAGTAGTATTAGTAATAGTAGCAATAGTCGCTGCAATAGTAGTAGTAATAGTAGAAGCAGTAGTAATAGTAGCAGTAGCAGCAGTAGTAGAAGCAGTAGTGACAGTAGTACTAGTATTAATAATAGTAGTAGTAGTAGTAGAAGCAGTGATAGTAGTAGTAGTTGTAGTAGCAGCTGAGTAAGAAGTACTCAGTTACAGTATCAATACTTCACAAAGAGAAACCAAGCTAAACAGGGAAATATCCTCACTGATTGATTTATTTATCTGCTATTACAGACATCCCAAGTTGCAAAAGTTGATTATTTTGTTAAGGGAGCCGTGTTAAATTTGTTAGTGTATCTATTTTTAAGGTCTATTGTTCACATTCTTAAGCTATTTTTCTGATAATAAAGTCTTGTTTTCTTCATATATTGTGTAATTTTGTGAACCAAAGTAAACCCAATACTAATCAAAGCCTTAGTGTTTTATATTATATGTACTCCTAACAGTACAGTAACTCACAAACCTGTATTAAAGCCCAGTCATGCAAAAAAAAAAAAGAAAATAAATAAATAACGTGATATACTGTGAAATCGTCAGAATATTGAAAAATACTGTGATATGCATTTTTGGCCATACCTCCCAGCACTAGGATTTGGTGATGTAGATGTTCTGTAGTTCGGGGCTCATGAGATGAACTGTGCTGTTCTGATAACACACTGGAGGTTCTTCTTTCCTTGGCAGTAAAGTTTTCATGCTACACTACGATATTTACCATCAAGGAATAGCTTCTAAATTTGTTGTACAAACATCATGAAACACTGTAAACTATTGCCAAATTTATTTTTGTTTTGTCACCCTTCCGCTGGGCCAACACATCAATTTAATTCTCTACCAGTGATCGGATCTTATGTACCAGAGTTACTCGTTTATATCATTCTTTAGTTCAGACTGAACATCTGTTTCCTTAACAGAATAAAAATACATTTGAATCTGAAATTTGTTTTTTTTTTTGCATTTACAATTTATGTAATCTATGTATATGCATGTGCAGTGACATGGCAGAAGATCATATCTTATCAAAACAGGAAACAGAGAAGAAGCACAAACTGTTGATGCAAGATTTTAACAATACTACATTTAATTATTTTGCATCATTTATATTGGAATAATCCAAGAGAACAATTAATAAAATTCTAAAACACTTTCATCATTCTGGCTATTTAATGTTTTAGGATTAAAGCACCGGTAATGTTTGACAGTGCAGATGTAATAATGTTGTCCTAATAAGGTTCAAAGTGATGGTAAGTTCCACCACAGTTCAAATAGAGTAAAATTATATTACATAAGGCCTAGATTGGAGACTAAGCACCAGGAGGAGTAACTCCAAAAGCTTGGAATCTTGTGATGGAGAACTCTGCAGCCACAGGAATACAGAAGGCCCTCTGAAACCTATGGGAGATTACAATACAGCTAATAATTGTAAAATGTAAACAGTGTATAGATAAATATCTACAGTGGAATGAAAAATATTTTTCTTTATAAATCATTGATTGTTCAGATCAGCAATTTCAGCAAATTTTTGCATCTGCCTAATTCTGTTTAAAGAATTATTACACACATTCTGCAAATACTATAAACTTTATTTCACTTCACAAATATCTCTGTGTTCATCTGCATTATGATATATTTAACTGAAATTTGTGATCCCAGCAACCAAAGATTTCTAAATGAAAATCATAAAAATGACCAGGTCTGCCCAAACTTTTTCATACCACTGTATATCAAATAAATGGTTTTCCTGAATGCAACACAGACTGCTTATGCAACTTAAATGGTTCCCTTGACCTGCCAGGTTGTTGCTATGGTATTCCAGGTATGCAATTCTGTTGCAAGGTGAATGCAATGGTATTTTATAGGGATGTTGTGATCAGTTTAATTTGCCACCAATTTGCCAACAGGAGTCTCTTAATGCTGAACTACAGCTGACATCTATATAATTCTGTATTTATGTGAATAATGTAGTCACACACTTTAAATATTTAGATGCGCTGCTGAATAATAAAAGTATAATCGTTTAACATTTTTAATAATATTTTTTAAAGCACTGCCTCACAGTGGGTTTTTAATATCTTATAATCCAGTCAGACTCTTGTCAATGACCATTTAACTCCCAGTTCCTTTAAAACATTGCTCTCAACTTTGTGGGATATTTTCTCCTGCCAGTCTGTCTGTAGACATAATGTTATGTTTTCATGCTCTGCAGTTAAATAGCTTACCACTGCAGACTTTAAATAAAGGTATTTAGTTACCTTCTGAGAACTCTCCTTAGTGCTGCATGAAGAGAGCAAACAGAGAGGAGGTGCAGCGGCTGACAGACTGGTGTACAGTCAACAACCTTCACCTGAATGTGGACAAGACAAAGGAAATGGTTGTTGACTTCAGGAGAGCACAACACCCCCACTCTCCACTCAACATCGACGGGTCCTCTGTGGAGATTGTTAAGAGCACCAAGTTCCTTGGTGTCCACTTAGCAGATAACCTCACCTGGACCCTGAACACCAGCTCTACAGCCAAGAAATCCCAGCAGCGTCTCTACTTCCTCCGGAAGCTGAGAAAGGCCCGTCTCCCTCCACCCATCCTCACACTCTTCTATAGAGGGACCATTGAGAGCATCCTGAGCAGCTGCATCACTGCCTGGTTTGGGACCTGCACCGTCTCTGACCGCAAGACCCTCCAGCGTATTGTGAGGACAGCTGAGAGGATCATCGGCGTCTCTCTCCCCTCCATCACGGACATTTAAACCACCCGCATCATCCGCAAAGCAACCAGCATTGTGAATGACCCCACCCATCCCTCACACTAACTGTTCTCCCTCCTGCCTTCGGGAAGAAGGTACCGCAGCATCCGGTCCAGCACGACCAGATTCTGCAACAGCTTCTACCCCCAAGCCATCAGACTCCTCAACTGCAGAGACTGAACTGATGGTTTTTCTGTACATACACACACACTCTTACCCCACTTACCCCAGAAAATGGAAAGCACTAAAAACCCTACTACCTCACTGGACTCTATTGCACACTGTGTAATAGAGGTAATTACTACCTCACTGGACTCTATTGCACACTGTAAAATAGAGGTAACTACTACCTCACTGGTCTTTTTTGCACACTGCATAATTTGCACACTGTCTTGTTATTTATTATTCTTTGTCTGTATTGTGTTGTATTGTCTGTCTGCACTTTTGTACTGTTGCACTTATTGTTCTGTCTACACTGTGTTTATGTGCACCATGGTCCCTGGAGGAACGTTGTTTCGTTTCACTGTGTACTCTGTATATATCTGAAATGACAATAAAAAACACTTTGACTTTTGACTTGAAATAAAGTGTGATAATGGCACTTTGATGACACCAGATGGCTTGGCATTAAAGGCTTTGAACTAAATCAGTAGATCGTTGCTACTGTGTTGCATTTGTTGTTGTACCCCATGTGATTTGTTTTGTGTAGGGCTGCACTATACTGGAAAAAAAGGACACTGTGATATTTTTTTGTTCTGTGATATACAGTCTATTGCGATATTAAATATAGAATATCACCAAATGTCAATGATCCAACCCAACGTGTCAGGATATGAATATATATAAATAATGCAGTCTGTGTATTAGCAATTGGGGTAAAATAAAGGGATACTGTTGTGCACAATGAGAACAGTGTGAATGTTTGTGTATTGTCAAGCAGCATTTTTTTTAATTTAATTTGAGATTGAACAGAACATTGTGTGTTCTGCGATTTGGCTATTGATATTGATCTGATGCTGAAACAATACATTGTGGAGCCCTAGCTGGGTTTTACTTGTGTCTTTAGCCCTATGCAGACGGGATTAGTTTCTCAGGGGATGATGGGTTAATTTTCTCTTTTATGGGCGATCCTCTGATTTTATTCCCGTCTGGAATGACCATGTCTGAGTTTCGTCACTTCACGTTTAATAAAATAGCCATTTGTCCACTGCCACGCACTTAGACACCATCATCATGCTCCGTGTGCAAAACCTGATATCAAGCGACAACGCGTCATGTGACCGAGAAAGCCTAAAACTCACTGGTCCTTCTGTTTTGTCAATTGCAGTCCAGATGCAAGAGTTTTATCACTGAGTAGAAGTGTGAAATATTAGTGCTTCACCATGAATTTTAAAGTGTGTCAAAACCTTTGCACCTCATTCCTTCCATCTATTCCATCCCATGCTTTGCAATGCACAACCATAATGATCCTTATAAAGGTTATTCGACTTTCTTTAATTTTTTTCTGATCAAATCAGTACGTGGCAGATTAAAAACAAATCTTAATCATATATAAACTATATAACAGGCCTATGGATTCATTTGTGCAGCTAAACTACACCAAGATACAACTCTCAAACTTACCACTCTGAACAAACTTGGATTTATTCAACATTATTGCATTTGTGATATTAAATAAAAACAAAAACAACACTGGTAGCGAGACTGTTCAGCATATGGGCGAGAATGTATGCATGTCTATTTGAGTCGTCAATGATGAACAAATAGAGAACTCGAATGCGATTCACTATCAATCCTCAAAACGTTTCGTGGGCAAGTCCAAGAGCCGATGCGGTTTAAAAAGTGCTTACATGCATATAAGTAAGAGGAGAATATGAAAGATGAAATAATCTATCCATGTTGTAGAAGAAGAGTCCAGCTAACAGAGCTCTAAACGTCGTGGGTCTGCTTGTCGATCTTTGATTTTAAGTGCTCCTTGTAGGCCAGAATGTCCCCATTCCATTTGGTGATGGTCTGCTTCTCACACACCCAGATCTCCTGAGCCACCTGCAAGGGAAATGCAATTTGGCACTTTCAAAAAAAAACTATTCAGAATTTTAAAAGGTGAAATGTCAGAAGGCTTTATCCACAAAACGAATCCATACCTGCTGGATAAGTCTAAAGTCGTGACTGACCAGCATCATCCCTCCCTCAAAGTCATTGATGGCATCAGCCAGTGCATCAATTGTCTCGATATCCAGGTGGTTGGTGGGCTCATCAAGGAACAGCATGTGAGGGTTCTGCCAGGCCAGCCAGGCAAAGCACACACGGCACTTCTGACCATCTGAGAGGTTCCTGATGGGACTCACCTACAGAAGGAGAGCAGAGGTAATCTGTTGTACCAAATCACAATTTTGATTTAGAAAAAGGATTTTGTATTGGGAGCACTGAAAACTGCTATCCACATGCAGTACCAGTCAAAAGTAAATTGTAAATTTAATATTGAAGAAATTAAAGCATGAATGGACGGAACACTGGAATGCCATCATCCTCAAACGTTTCACAGGCAAGTCCAAGAGCCAATGGTGTATGATGTAAATTTATTTTTGAAGATATTACAACAATATAGAAACACATTTGCAATTATTTAGTAATCAAAAATTGTTAAACCGGAATATGTATTATACTTGAGATTCTTTTAAGTGCCACATTTAGCTTTGAAGACAGATCTGCACACTCTTGGTATTTTAATCTCTGTGTCTTCATGAGGGAGAGTCACCAGGAATAGTTTTTTTCAGCATCTTGAAGGTGTTCCTGGAGGTGCTGAACAGTAGTTGCTGCTTTTTCTTCACACTGTGCTCCAGCATTTTTAAAATTATTATTATTTATTATTCAGATCTACATTGATGGCACAGTTTTCACTACTCCCATTCCCATCCTTTTCCTAAGATTGCTGTACCCATGCTCTGGGAGCACCTGTATTTTTTGCCTCACTTTTGTGACCCCTGCAGCACTTCTTCATCTTCTATTTTTTTCACAGTTTTATTTATGTTAGAGCTTTACAAAGCTTAAAATGCCCCGCAATCACAGACCATAAAACAACCAACTGTGGAAAAAAATATCTATTTTCATCGAAATATTACTAAACAGCCAAAATATGTTTTTTTGTCTAAAGTTTTTATTTTTTATTTGTAACAGATTTTAAATAAGTGGACTCTAAAATGAAACATCTCAATTTAAACCCTCAGAAACACACACACACCTGCTGTTTGCCCGTTAGGCCGTAGCGTCCAATGATCTTCCTCATCTCCTCTTTCTCTTTGATCTCTGGGTAGCACTTCATCATATATTCAAGAGGGGACAGATCTAACTCCAGTTGTTCTGTCAGATGCTGCAGACCACAAATAAGACAAGATTCAACCAATCCAGTCGAAGCACAGTTATATGTAAGAAATAATATATGTACAAATTAAAAACATACATTGATTAAATTAATTTGTGGTAATAGAGATTCTATGAAAAACTGTTGGTAATAAAAAAGAGAAAATCACTGTAAATAGGTGCTTTTTAAGATTATGACATTGTCTGGACACATGTGAGCCTTGGTTCCTCCCAGTGTTTCTTCCTCCTCCAGCTCTGAAGGAGTTTTGTATGTTTAATGTTTTGTCTAATTGAATGCTAACACATTTCTGTAAAGCCACATCAGTTGTAAAAAGCGATATATATATATATATATAAATACAGTTGCTTAGATGTACTTATTATTTTATGTTAGCCTGACATAAAATGTTTTATAGTGCAGCACTAGTACTGCTATTTAGCTGCCAGTCCATCAACTATTAATGTTATCTTTTAAAATATTTACTTTTGACTTATATTGACATGATCATTTAAATCCATATACTTTCACGTTTTAGCATTTCTCTATACCTTTTACACCCTAAGACGTTTGCCCTGTGGGAGCACAGTGATTCAAAATCTTTGAGCTATATTTCATATTTCAGCAAAATATTATACATTTGGCCGGATTACCTGGTGATATCTGCCAATCTTCACATGTGAGTGTTTTCTGATCATACCGTCAGTTGGGAGCAGCTAGAAGCAAAAGGCAAAAAAAGGCACAAAAAAAGATTAATAACAGAAAAACAAGTGGGTTTTATACACAAATTAACATTTAACCTGGAGTAAACAAAACACATATTTATTTACTTAAATTCTGTCACACCCAACTGACCTCTCCCATCAGCAGTTTCAGTAGTGTGGACTTCCCTGCTCCATTGGGCCCCACTAAAGCCACTCGTGTGTCCAGGTCAATGCCAAACTCCAAGTTCTTATAAATACATGGCTTTTACAAAGAAACAAGGCAATGGAGAGAGTGAGAGAATGAACTTGTTGAACAACTTTAACATTATGTAAAATTACTTTCATTCACCAACAAATAAATAAATACTGCTTCAAATAACCAGCAGCCATAATTGACTAAATCCACACCTAATATCACTGAGTTTAATGTTCTTCAGTCTCCTGTGAAGTGGAGAATAGGAATGTTGGATATAGAAGGTTTTTGTGTGACATTAGCGATAGACTGTACTGCTATGTGACTGTGTGAGAAAAATCACACTGAGCTGTACTGAGCGAGGAGCTGTGCCGTCAGCAGACACTCTCTACTGGATCCAGTACGTACCGTGTCTTCAGAATATCTGAAACTGACATTCTGCACCATGATGACAGGAGGCGGGATCTTCCCACAGGGAGGAAAATAAAATGACAGAGTCTGAAGAAGTAAAGAAAATAAGCTCCAGGTTAGAACAATAGAATGCACTATTGAAGGTGACATACACAAACATAAAAAAAAAAATCAAGTGTGTATATAATTTCCACATAAAAAATGTTCATAACCACATAATTTTCATTATAATTATTTTTTTTTTCATAACCACACATCAACCTTGCAGCTTGATTTAGGGCTTGATGTAGATCCGTGTGTCTTTGCTATCGTAATCATGGGAAAAGTATGCCTTGCATACTTTGTACTAATTCTTTTAATCAATCGTGTGTTTTGGGCGTAACATGAAGTAAACCAATCAGCATGTCAATTCCTATTCCCTTTAAGAGCTAAGTGTGCTTTGATTTTGGTTTTGGATTGTTGGATTGCTATTTAAATGGCCCATAGTCTTAAGTCAGAAGAATCCAAGGTAATAGGATCTTGTTTTATTATTATTATTGGCATGCGCTATGGGTTTGTGCACTACTGTGTGTCCATGTGTGAGTAACAAGCATGTTGCATGTGTATGTGTGTTGGGCACGCAGCTGTGACCATTCACTGCCAAGATCGCAATTGAACATCTGACAGTTGGCGTCTGCCTAGGTTGTTTTCAGTCAGTGGCGCACCTGTGTTCATTGCCAAGATAGCAATATGCCAGAAATTTACCTAAACTAACTCATGTCGAGACCACCACACCTAACAGTGTGGATATATTCACAAGCGCAGTTCTATTTAACTGAAACAGACTAATTAGGCTTGTTTTATATACAGTGTAAAAATATTATGATTCCAATTCAAAATTTCCTCAATTCCAATAGAAATGCTCCAAAACCATTTTACACTGGCTTCAAGTTCTTAAGTTTCTTTCTTGTTGCTGTAAATATGCTGTGTTAGTGACAACGCTAACAGATGGACACAGCAGTGGTGAAGCTGCAAAGCTAACCAACACAGAAGCTATCCTTGGAAGGGATCAATTGAGGTGCAATGCCAGTTGTTTCAGAGCTGGATTACACCATGTTGTTTAGATAGTGTAGGCTTTGATGTTTGCTGTGACATGTGTATCATATCTGTAAGGAGCCTAGAATATTCTAATATGGAATTAGTGCATCCCTAGTTAATATGAGCTGTCTGTTAGGCTATCCTCATCTGGTGTTGTATGTATGATTTTATGTACTGTATAAAGACAGAAGTCTATAATGGAGATCTATCATAAAAAGCTCTGGTTTTAAAACAATTCAATGGTACGAAAACAGAAGTAAATGACAGAGCGGTTTAGTGTATTTACTCAAGAACAAGATCTAAGTGAAAAGTCATTTATCATTGAATGCAGCTCTATTTCTACATTACATATTAGGCAATGGCTGTTGGCACACAAAAAGATATGTCACAAGAGGCTACATGGAAGTGGCTAGAGTGAGCACTGTGGGTGTTGAGTGTTAGACCTTATCGCTGACTACACGGGAGGTCAGGCCTGAGGCCACCATCTTCTGCAGGGTCTTCTCTTTGCTCTGAGCCTGGCGGGCCAGCTTAGCCGAGCCGTGACCAAATCGAGCAATGTAGTTCTATGTGGAGAAAGAAAAACAGAGAAACTACTGAAGATTTACTCAGTTTCTTACAAAGCTTTACTGTTCAACATGGGTTTAGTCCCGTGGGACGTTAAAAAAAATATACTGTATTTTTCACACTATACGGTGCACTTAAAATCCTTTAATTTTCCCAAAAACGTATAATCCGCCTTATGTATGAATTCTACCAATCAGGTTGAAATGAGCAGTAAAGCCACTTCACTGAAGTACAGCGTTATATAAGAGTTTTGTTTAGTATTAACCCTGGCTGGCACAGCTGGAGCAGTATTAGCATTAGCCAATAACTGCTCTACACGCTAGCTCTTTCCCCGTTAAAGGTGAGTTTTATTGGTCTGTAGCCTGCTGCTAACCCCAACTAGCACTGCTGGAGCACCATTAGCATTACCCCCCAACCACGCTAAGCGCTAGCTCTTTCTTTTTTTTAAGAATTACAGTTTTGTTTATTTAAATTAGCTTAGCTGTACTTGCTGAATTAGAAGGAAAACATGACAACACCCCTGTTTCTTACTAGTGTCGCATAGTTCATCTTATAATCCAGTGCGCCGTATAGTGCAAAAAATACGGTAAATAGGGAATATTTACATTTAGACAGTTATTGTCCATGTACTGATTACTCTCATGTCCACAGGGTAGCAGTGTTTATTTACCTTCATGTGTGATATCTGGTCCTGCTCCCAGTTGTAACGCTTCATCTGGTTCTCCTCAACCTCCAGCCTTGTTTTCACGTACTGGTCATAATTACCCTTCAGTCAAAAACAGAGTCATTAGTCACACACACTGAAGACACGGGGCACAGCCCTTTCCTTTTAGACTTTCAGGTAAAATAACTTGTTTTTTAAATGAAATAGTATGTTCCTATCATTCCCTGTTGCATTAAAATAATGTATTTGTTCAAAAGTAAAGGTACAATGAATTGCTTATGAATTTACAGTAGTTAGATATTAAAAGTATGTTGAGTTATTATAGGTGCTCTACTAATTGATATAGGGGGGATACTGAATACTTTTGCACTTTTCAGATTTTTATTTGATTAAAATTTAGAAAAACATGTATTACTTTAATTACACTTCACAATTATGTGCTACTTTGTGTTCGTCTATCACTTAAAATCTCAATTAAATACATTAAATACAAGATTTGTAGGGATTGTAGGGTGACAAAATGTAAAAAAAAAAAATTATGGAATACTATGAATACTTATGAATACTTTTGCCACTGTATTACAAACTTATTGAATTAGTTAAAGGGACAGTACGTAAGTTTTTGGTGACAATGTGTAATTGCACTGAACATGCTAAAAAGTAAAAGTGTAAAACATGCATTGTGGTGTGGTCTCTATTTAGCGTGAATGAATCTGGTCAGAATTAGCAGAACCATGGTTGCTCAGGTAACCAGCAACAGCTGTCAGAGCCAGAAACATGTCTTGTGACCTACCAGACACCTCGTTTTTTAAATAAACCTACCTCAGGTAGCCCAGGGGATTCACTACACACTAATGGTGAGTTAGTGGGTGAGTTAGACAGTGAGAAACAGATTGAGCTAGAAGGCAATGGAAAAGATGCTGCCAATGGCAACAGACTAAACTCTTTATTATTAGAAGTTATTATAAGTTGATTCAATTTAAACAGATCTCTGTTTAAATGTATGTGTGCCCACAAAATTCACCTAAATTAAAATAGTTGAGTAATGTTAAGAATTATCCAATTTTACATAAAACACACTTAATTTGTTTGAGTTTAAACTAATTGTGGGTTTACAGTGTATGTGTAGGTGTCATGTAGAAGTGTGTCTGAAATTACTCACGGTGTAGTATTTGAGTTTCCTTTGGTGCAGATGGATGATGTTGGTGCAAATGCCGTTCAAGAAGTCTTGGGAGTGTGAGATGAGTACCAGAATTCTCTTGAAGCTTCAAAACAGTAAAAGTTAAACGTACAGGCCACACTCAGACAAAAAAATTACAATTTACAGTGGCAGGAGTGGCACTTACGATTTCAGCTCTTCCTCAAGCCACACACAAGCATCCAGATCAAGGTGGTTTGTGGGTTCATCCAGCAGCAACATGAAGGGCTTAATGAACAGGGCTCTGAGAGTGTGAAACAGAAACAGAAAAATTTTATGTGGTTTAACAAACAGATAAGTAAATATCTTTTCCATCTCTTATCTTCTTATAAATCAATCACACCAGCAAAATTTAGTTCTCCACATTGTGATGATGTCGTACCTGGCCAGCGAGACGCGCATCCTCCACCCACCACTGAAATCTTTCAGCTTTTTGCGCTGCATGGCTGGAGTGAAGCCCAAACCGTAGAGAATTCGAGAGGCTCGAACCTGGGCTTTGTCTGCGTCCAGCTCCTCCAAACGCTCATAAATCTCCATCAGCTTTTCACACTCCGCTAGAAGGAGCAAAACAGAAATTGATTTTAGTTTGTTATTTTAAACCACGGTACATATTAGGGGTGTCACGATTATCTAAGTCCTCGATTTGAATTTATTTCCGATTTTAGGGTCACAATTCGATTAGATTCTCGATTTTCTTTTTTTTTTTTACAGCAGAGAGGCCTATGCCAGTTTTAGATTAGTATATGGTCAGTCATTGGTTTGATTCATCAAATTTACAATATCTTATTTCAAAAGGTGGGCTTCATATGTGTGATGATATAAGTGATGCAAAGTGATACAAGTGATCTGTAATACACCACATTAGGCAGTAATGGTCAAATTTATATAATTTAATTAAGATATATATGTAATGCCATCTAGTGTCTTTTTTTGGTAGAAGCAGTGTGCACTATTAAAACAGCAATTGTGCAACATAAAATAAACAATAAAAATACAGGAACAGTCATGTTCAAAATAATAGAACAATTAGAGCCTTAACAAACTGAACTCTATCCTACTATAACAGTTAAACATTAAAAATAAGACTCTGTCCCTGAGAATGACAAGTTTTTTTATCTGAGAGAAAGATGCTCCTTAAGGTACCAAAACTATTAACATATTTCAGGCTAGACAAAACAACTGTTATTTTTATATTTTCAAGTTTTTCTTTAAGAGGATGGGAATGTCCACATTCTCTGGAGAAAGGGCTGCTCTTTGAGCAGTCACAATGTCCCAGCGTCGGCTACAGTGTGCTGTGCCATTTGCGTAGCGCGTGCTTGCGTAGCATAGAGGGAGGGATCGTCGATCCTCTTTTTGACTTCTAGGCTCGAGACCATGACATAATTTCAAGCGATTTCGATAAAATATCTAAATCGTGACACCCCTAGTACATATGTATGATCGCATTTACTATCTAATAAAGACAATGTTTTAATGAAAATAAATGTGTGAAATGGCTACAATGAATTTTCTGCTCTACACACTCTTCCTCAGACATGAGTTTTATGCAGGTTGTCAGATTGACACACAGTGGCAAGTGACCATGAGTCTTGCTCTGTAGCTGATTATTGAATACATAAGTTTCAGTGTCCAAAATGCCTGTCTCTATTACGCTTGTGGTGGTTATAAATTACCCAGCTGTGGTTAGCAACCTTACTAAAGCTCAGTGATTATCTGTTCAGCAAAAAATAGCCAGCCTTCCCATTAATATAGCTGCAGGACTCTGTTTAAGGGATTGGTGTGGGGCAAATTATCATGACATACCACACAGTTCAAATAAGAAAATACCGTCTGAAGCTTTGAATATGTTTAACTTAACACATTTCCTTTATATCTGATAAATCATCCTGATCATGTAAAATAAAGTAAAAAGTATAAAACCACTAGAATTCCCTAATTGAAACTGATCCTTTTTAAATAGTGTATGCCACATAATGTAACAGATTAAGATGTAAGATTCTGTATGGAATTTAATCATGAAATTCTGTCTTACGTATATATGTGAGTGATAACATTTAGTGGAAATAGTGAGGAAAACACTGTACTTCTTTTAAAAGAAAAACCTGCTCATTCATTGTTTTTTTTCCCTAAATAAATAATATTATTATAAAAAAACAGTTTATCCTGCTTTTGTTGGAGTAATGGACACTACTGCCCAGAGAAGGCATTGATGTTAGGATCTGACTGCATTCAGACAACAGCAACAAGAGCATTAATAAGGATTAATAAGATCTTCACCACACCTCATCCCAAAATCCTCCACTCATCCCAGAAATACTGGATGAGGCACCATCATTCCTGAGAACACAGTTCCCTTGCTCCAGAGCTCAGGACCAGAGCTCAATATTGGGGTGTTTTATACCCCTTTATACTTCTCTAGCCCACATTTGGCATAAAAGCGTTGTGCCAACAGGTTCAGGTTTGTATATACTCTATAGGGTATTTCTCTACAAGGTTTAAACATGCTGTTGTGCATGTGTCAGCAATGGGTGCAGCTGAAAGTAACTGAATAGATTTATTAGATCTTTTGGACGTAGTGAACATTACAAAAAGTTATATAGATTTATAGTAGATACTGAAAAAAATATATCAGTTACTAAATAATTTATAGCAGTTACTGAATAAAGTATAGTAATAACTGAACCATTTGTAGTAGTTACTGAATCATTTATATCAATTACTAGATAATTAAAAGGTTCTGAATAATATATATTTTTAATAGAAAATAAGCTTAGAGTTTATGGAGTTTTTTTGCCTTTAAAACAACTTTTAAAGTACAGTTTTATGTGTGGAGGGGTTTGAGGCTTAGTAAAAGCATGCCCTCTTGTGGTCATTAATGTTTATGCATTAAACCTTGTTAAAATTCAAGAAGCTGTTGTATTATGTAACGATTTCTCAGATGCAATGAACAGAATTAAAATACTGTTTTAAATCATGGATCTCTACACAGTAAATTTGCCAGCATCCGTTTCTTTGTATGCAGCCGAAAAAATAAAAGCACCGGATTTGGTTTAAGTTCAGACCTCTCTGTTTGAGTGTGTGACTCACAGTCCTCATGAGCTAATCTCTCCGCCTCCTTTTCTAACTCGATCCTCTCCTTGTCCACCTCCATGACACACTCCAATGCCGTCTTCTCGCTGGGAGCCATCTCTCGTGTCAGATGATAGATGTCTATGTGCTCTGGGATGGGAACCTCTCGATGGCCAATAGCAGACAGGAGCATGGACTTGCCTGTCAAAAGTGACAAAAAGAGACTGATAAATGTTGACACTGGTTCAACACTGTCTTAATGCTGAACCTCCCAAGATTAGCCTATACTTAGACTTTTATTTCAGTATCAATTCAAGACATATGACGAATAACTATATTATCTAGGTCATGTTAGCTTTATCGAAGCTCAAGACCTGAATTTTTCTACCTATCCTTATGAATACAAACAATGTACACATGCTGTATGGCTGGTGCTGAATATTATCAGTAGTCATTAATGTGTGATTAAATGCGAGAAACTCAACCTACATTATATAATTTTGGTGTGACAGCTGTATCCTTATATAAGTTGCAGCAACTTATTTACAAGTAAACAAACCATAAACCAAAACTAATTTCAATTCAAGATACATGAACAGACAGGACTTCCAGAATAAACAAGAAATAAACTACAGACAGAAAACAAAGAAACAGCAACCTGACTGACGTATAAAACGCACAAGACCAGACAACCTAACACTGAAAACACAGGAGCTTAAACACACATAGAGGGAACAGGAAACAGAAAACACTTGGGGACAGGTAATGAGGGACAAAGCTATGAAAGAACACTGAAGACATGGGCGGAGACAAGGACAGGACAATAAACAAAGGACGGGACAAATCCACCCTCATCTCTCTGTTTTATAGCCATGTTCTATCCTTGTGTTTCAGTATTGTCTCCCATATTTACTTTTAGACTTGTACTGTGTTTATTTTTTTTATTATAATGAAGCAAATTACTCATACTAATTAGTGCAGCTTCTAGTCCTCATTGCCCAGCTATGACACAAAGGTTGCAATTATTTTAGATAATTTAGAATTTTTTTCTTATACAACCAAAAAACCAGAGTGGCTGAAAATCAGTATTATGTTAATATGCTTTTGTTTGAATTGTCAGTTTATAACAGTGTGCATTACAAATATCTGAAACAAAATCCTTTCTTTGTAGTATTCCTATGTATTAACCTAGTCACAACTTCATATGTTAGCCCTTAGCTAACAATAGGCTCTGTTCAACAACCATCCTTGGGAAGATTTTTCTAATAACCAGTTATGCAGGTAACTGGGGGGATTCTGACAATAGTTCTAAGGTCTGAAGAGACTCATGAGATCTCAGCGTGCTGCAATATCCTATCTAATACAACAGCATGAGGGACAGCTGCTGTCATACCTGTGCCATTGAGGCCGATGAGACCGTAGCGTCTGCCCGAGTTCAGCTCCAGGCTTGTGTCGCTCAGCAGCTCCTGACCGTGGAAGGTGAGTGAAAGGCTACTGATGTGAACATCTGTACTGTTAGGGTGGGATGCCAAGACGCCTGTGACGGCCCGTGCCTCCATCTTACGCAGCTCAAACTCGTCCAGCTCTTTAGTCAGAGCAGTCACTTCTGCAGAGAGTAAAGAAGTGAAAGAGTGAGGGCAGGGAAAAGACAAGAATAAAATACTGAACAATCGTTCTATCTCCATTTCTCTGCAAAATTTGATATGTATATCAAACAGCAATCCTTAGGTCAGAGCTGCATAGACACTGACTGCATGAACACTAAATATTACCTGTTACAATAATCAAGTTGTCGTATATGGATAACCACAGCAAGATTTTGCTGACATTAATATTGCTCAATTATTTTTCTCAGAATGGAAATCCCATTGATATAAATAAGCTGTTTTATTTAAAAATGTTTGCATTACAAATTTAAGGTTTGAATATTATTAATAATTTAAAGTTCATTATTTTCTTAAAGGGTGTAAATGCATAATTTCTTTTGTTTTATTATTATTATATAAGAAATAATAATAATAAAATAATATACCGCAATAACAGGTTATTTGGTTTAAGGGGTTTTGTAACCTTTTGTAACACATGCAATATATACCATAAATACATAACATGCAACGTAAATATGTAAGATGTAACACAAACATGTAACGTGTAACATAACATAATTATCGCTGCTATTTGTGTTTACCTTTTTTGAATGAGTGATCAATATGTAACACAAATTGTTACGCAGCCTGACTCTCCTTCCACACTACCGGACTCCATTTCCCAGAATCCTACGATTTATGACATCACCGTCAGTCGCTCTCCTTCGCCCAATCACGTTACGCTCCGACGCTCAGATTCACCTGTGTTCTGAGGAAGTTCCGGGTTATGCTTATCATGGATTTTGAAATTTTAGGCTGCATTTTGTATACTATCTTCGCGAGGTATTGTCGTCTTTTTTTTGCATACTAAGCGTTTTTTTCATGTATTTTTCTAGTGCCTTCTCGTTTCTACCCTCTTTTCTGATTAATCGGTTTATGTCTCTTGCTTTGCCCCTTTTGGATTTAATGCTTGGTTGGACTGTCTTTTGGTTTCGAACACGGACTGTTTATACTACTACGGCTCTGGTATTTGGTGAGATTATTGTTTGTTTGGCTCTGGTATCTGTAATATCTGGTTATCAGCCAGTTAATAAACCAGTCTGTTCATTTCACTCGGCTAGCGTCACTCCACTCTGTCTGCCATTACACAAATAAGTAACATGTAAAATCAGATGTAATATGTAACGTACAACTTGTAACATATCTTTGTGACATCATAATTATGTAACAGGCAACATAAAAATGTACTCATAAAACTGTATTCACTCTCTCTGCCCCAGTTCCTCCAGTTCCTACAATGCATTACCCAGTTTATTTAGTCAAGTAAAATTAATTTGAGATATAGGCATCATTACTTTCATACTTGGCATGAAACAAAAACTAGACCTCCCTCACATACATGCTTGTTTCATGTTGCATGATGATGAAATGGAGATGTGTTATGTCTGTCGTGTCTTTCTACACAATAAAACAGTCATGACCTTTTTTGATCTTCCTCTTTACAACTGGTTGGTTTGTCAGTTTAGATTTAAGCAATCAAACCCTGATGCTTAGCCAAAATCACATTCCACCGATCCATTTGTAGCTAAATGAATCTGTTCAAATTAACCAGATTCATTAAAAAGAGAAGAGTCAAAATGCCCTAAATCAACAGGAGTAAGGCTGTTCTATAACATTTCTGATTCATTCATAGTCATTTCACTCCACTTTTTTGAGTTTTACTGTATTTGGAGAGAGAACTGTCAAACAACAGAATGCCCCAATAATTCTAAGATAGGCCTAAAAATGTTAAAGCAGTGTTTTATCATACATTGTTTATTGCTTATTACACTTATATTATATTATACTATATTATATTATAAGTATGGTGGATGTTTAACATTTTGGGGGGGATACAGATATTTTAGATACTGTTAAGAGTTAAACTGGTTAAATTGCTGGGATTGCATTTATGTCAGATCTGTTGTTCAGAAAAGAGTGACTCCTCTCAGATGCTGTTAACACAGAGCACTGACCATATTATGACCATATCAGTGGGTCATTCTTCAGTGTAAATTCAATAGATTAATAAAAACACACCTCCGTTTGCTTCACCGTTAGAAACTGCTCCATTTTCCTCCGGCTGCTTGGTGTCCGCGCTCACCTCCTCATGCTTTTTGACACGCTGGCGAGATTTGGCTGCCTCCTTCTTCTTGGCAGCCTTCTTCTTAGCAAGGTCTGAGGGCATGGTCGCAGAGGGCAGCAACCTGTGGGGAAGAGCTGCACAGTATACTGTGTGTTACTCAGTACATCATAATAATAAATTAAATATTGAATAACAATAAAACGGTAAATTCCTATTTACAAATACAATGCTCAGCTTGACACTGACATTGACATTCCTTACAAATCAAGTATTTTTTGCTCTACTATGTTATAAACATTTCCAGGCATCAGCTCATCCCAATGTGTCTTCCAAAATAAGACATTTTAAAAAGGAGTTTGTTGTACTATTGTGAGAAAAACAAAACTTGACAACACGTGCGTACAGTATATTACACCAAGATGGAAAAATACATGGATAAACTGGGTGAATGGATGGATAGAAAGACACATAGAAAGACAGAAAAATGGATGAAAGGATGGGTCGATTGATAGATGGATGGCTAATGGAGAGATCTACTTTGTGGTGGTGTAGATCTGCTGTGTGGTGGCAAACATTGTAGGTCTGCTGTGTGGTGGTGTAGATCTGCTGTGTGGTGGTGAACATTGTAGATCTGCTGTTGGTTGGTGTAGATGTGCTGTGTGGTGGTGAACACTGTAGATCCTCTGTTTGGTGGTGAACATTGTAGATCCGCTGTTTGGTGGTGTAGATCTGCTGTGTGGTGGTGAACATTGTAGATCCTCTGTTTGGTGGTGAACATTGTAGATCCGCTGTTTGGTGGTGTAGATCTGCTGTGTGGTGGTGAACATTGTAGATCTTCTGTTTGGTGGTGAACATTGTAGATCCGCTGTTTGGTGGTGTAGATCTGCTGTGTGGTGGTGAACATTGTAGATCCTCTGTTTGGTGGTGAACATTGTAGATATGCTGTGTGGTGGTGAACATTGTAGATCCTCTGTTTGGTGGTGAACATTGTAGATCCACTGTTTGGTGGTGTACATTGTAGATCTGCTGTGTGGTGGTGAACATTGTAGATCTGCTGTGTGGTGGTGGACATTTTAGATCTGCTGTTTGGTGGTGTAGATCTGCTGTGTGGTGGTGAACATTGTAGATCCTCTGTTTGGTGGTGAACATTGTAGATCTGCTGTGTGGTGGTGAACATTGTAGATCCTCTGTTTGGTGGTGAACATTGTAGATCCGCTGTTTGGTGGTGTACATTGTAGATCTGCTGTGTGGTGGTGAACATTGTAGATCCTCTGTTTGGTGGTGAACATTGTAGATCCGCTGTTTGGTGGTGTACATTGTAGATCTGCTGTGTGGTGGTGGACATTGTAGATCTGCTGTGTGGTGGTGGACATTGTAGATCTGCTGTGTGGTGGTGGACATTGTAGATTTGCTGTGTGGTGGTGTAGATCTGCTGTGTGGTGGTGGACATTGTAGATCTGCTGTGTGGTGGTGAACATTGTAGATGTGCTGTGTGTGTGTGAACATTGTAGATCTGTTGTGTGGTGGTGAACATTGTAGATCTGTTGTGTGGTGGTGAACATTGTAGATCTGCTAAGCGGTGGTGTAGATCTGCTGTGCTGCGCAACAGTGTGACATGTGCAGGATCAACGGGGTAACGAGGCCTACTTCAGATAAACTTAGACTCAACACTCACACACTCACAAACACACAGAGCTAACAGCGCTAACACAGCTCAGTACACCACTTCATTACACACACAGTACAGTAGAGACATGACAACACCTCCCACACCTCCCTGTACCCTACACTGGTCCAGACCTTCAGTCTAAAGCCTCTGAATCAGAATGTAGGTTATTTAACTGGCTTAAAGCGACACCGGCGCCCTGCCTGACTGGCCGACATGCTACCGCTAACCTAGCTAACCGTCCTGTGGACATTACGACTGTTATTACCGTGTAAAGACAACGCGGACAGAACAAGCGCGGTCTGGACCAGCCTGTGTGTTCATTAATAACATTATAAACTACAGACGCGGAGTGTTAGCTTAGCTTACCCTCACACTGTCAGCAGCTACAGCACAGACAGCAGCATGGGAGAAACGGGTGACAGCCCGAAAGAGAGAGAGAAAGAGAGAGAGGAGAGATGGAGAGAAGGGAGGGAGAAAGAGAGGTGAACCACGTGAACCATTAAACACACTGATCCCCCCCCCCCCCCCCCCCCAACTGTCAGTTGGTTACTTAGATAACTAGCCAGGTTGCTAATAATAAATAATGATAAATAGCTGTTACTCTGTAGTTGTAAAGACTCTATAACCATGTACAGAGAAGCAGCTTACCTTATCTAACTGTAATAAGCCGCGGGTGTTGGTTAATAAACCTGTTATAGACTTAGTGACACTAAACTGCTCTCCTTACTTGGTCACTGTTTGAGCCGGTGTTTGGGGCAGGGCGGAGAGATCGGAGACCACGCCTCTTGTGGGCGGGGCCAGATGATGCGCGTTCTCTTGTGGACAGCTGTTATGTTATAGAATCAGATTTGTGCCAAAAGCCTGATCAGCGAAATACAATCAGAGAGACCCGTAAGCAAAAATACACATTTTTAAATGTGAAAAAGATCAATAGTTTACTCCATTACACAAATTATTGTTTTGCAGGTAATATTGTTTCTTTTTTGAGGTGAAGTTTTTTTCCTTTCATAAATTCTCAGTCAAATCTATACCGAAAGACACACAGATAGATAGATGGATGGGTAAAGGCTTAAAAGGATAGACAGACCTACAAAAAGACAGATATCAATTTTTGTTGATGTTTAGTTACTACATAATTTGAACACACAAACTATCCCTTACACTGTCAAAAGTAAAAAAATCCATAGATATTTTGAAGCTTTAAATTGTATTTGAATCCCATTTTTCTTTTTTCTATTTGTTTGTTTGTTTTTGGTTTGTGTTTTTGGTTTGATGTTTGTGATGTTGGTTGTATATGCTGTGAATTTGTCCTATTATTATGTCTATTTTATGATGTTGGATTGTATTGTATACAAAAATTTATTAATTAAAAAAGGATCAAGGTACCATGTCCTTACAGCAAAGCGGGACTTCTTGCTGACTGGGAACTGTCATGTAGTAACTCTTAACTGTGCAGGATTAATTTGCCAATGTGAGAAGAAAATAGGCTGGCAGTAGCTAGGCAGGGCCATTTTATCCTGTATTAGGGAATTGAAACGCAAGTTAACCTTTGTTGAATAAACAATGTTTAGTCATATGTGACTTTAAAAAGACAAGTAATTGAAAATAATGAAAGTAATTAAATCAAAGTGATTTTAATATAGTAGTTCATTAAATCAATAATAATCATAACTAACATACAGTATAGTGGAGAAAAAGTAAAAGAGAAGCATACTTAAAAATTCTCATATATAAAATATATCTCTTCATCAAAATCACCTCTTCATGAAAATGCAATTAATGAGACTACACAACTTTAAATGTAATACGATTAGTATGAAACGCTCAAATCCCGAGATAGACAGGCTATGTGCGGAACGTTCTTTATGGGTTTTTGTTTCCCGCGGTGTGCTGTTACTGTACACGGCGTGTGCGTGTACAGCTGTGTGTGTGTGTGTGTGTGTGTGTGTGTGTGTGTGTGTGTGTGTGTGTGTTTGTGTGTGTGTGTTTTCCGTTTCTCAACGAGATGTGAGCGAGCGGGGCTGCTAGCAGCAGTCCGTTTAATAGAGGAGTTATCTAGTTACATGTTTTGCACACCGGAGAGAATGTGTTATGCGTTAGCTACCCTTGTTAACTAGTTATCTAGCTAGCTAGCTAACCTAGTTTATTTCAGGTTAGCTAAATCTATACAGAACAAGCGAGCGAGCGACTGGTCTCGGTAACGGTGTCCGTTAAAGGGAGGACGAGGAGCAGGATGGAGTGAAGGAGAAAAGAGAAGGAAACGAGAGGAAGGAACACTGGAAAAACTGAAAAATCTTCGGAGGAGAGAAATTAAACCTTTAGCCCTGTTGGTCATTGATTTTTCGAGTCTAGCTAACTAGCTATGTTTATCTCGAATTTCTCCATCCTAAAACGAGCAAGTTCTGGGTTTGGCTATTGGGGTTCTTTGAAGAAAAATTGTTAACGCTAGCTAGCTAACCTAGGTTTAACTTTACATTAGTAAAATACGTTTTATAGTGAAGAAGAAACCTTAAAAACTTGTATAAGTTACATGAGCGTATTCTATTTATTACTCTCTTTATTTGTTTTTGATTGTTCTTTTTTCTTTAGAACTGAAGTAAGCTAGCTAACGTTAGGTATCTAACGTTAGCTAAGTTAACCCAGCTAGCTAGTTGGTTAGCTAGCGATAGTTTACTAACCTAACGAGTTAGCTAGCTAGCTTCCTTGATATGCTAAGCTAGCTAGTTAACTGTGTGTTTCTCTTATTTTGACTCAAATGAGGAAGGATAAAATCTACTCTGCTTTACAGCAGCTCTTTTACTGAGCAACTGAACATTTTTCAACACCGTATTTTAACTTTTAAATCTTAATAATAGTCTTTTCTAATTATCTATGCTTACTTAAATGTCTATTCTTAAATGGAAATGCTTCCAGTCTCATATTAACTTATTTTGTAAAGGCTTAAAATCTTTAGGTGACTAAGCGCCTCTGTTCCCTAAAAATGCGGGTTACATGTTTTACAATACTGTGAATTGTGAAGGGCTGGGCGATATGATAAATATATTGTATCACGATATTTAAAGGCATTTTCATAATACAAAATATATATTGTGATATTATTTAATTAATTAAAGTTTGCTGCACTCCCTCCCTTCTGCAGAATTTTTCATGAAATTTGGAAATGAGCCATTTTAGGCAGAACTTTTGAGGTGCCTTGCCATCCAGCGGACTTATATGTCACAGGACTTTTGCAAAAGATCTGGTGGACTCTAGTTACTAAAGTAAAACTTGCTCCATCATGCGCCTCTCCTCTTTTCTGGCTGTTTTCCGCCCTGCTCTGCCCCTCATCCTGGGACTTTCTCTGGGCTGTAGTCTCAGTCTGCTCATGGTGTCATGGACACAGGATCCAGATGAGGCCTGCAGTGAAGAACTGGTGAATGGAGGTCTGCTCCGGGGCAGTCATATTGTAGAGCCTAAGGGGGGCAATGAAGGGGATGGGAATGAAGACTTCCAGCCACGCATTGTACCCTATCATAAAGATCCCAGCAAGCCACATAAGAAAGTACTCAGGTCAGTAAAATACCAATACCACACTTTTTTACAGTAAAGTTCTGGTTCTGTAATTTTGTCAAATGTGCATATTGATTTATTGAAGCAAGGCTGTGAGGTAAATACTACAGTACTCATACAGATGCACATAATGCACTGAATCCATCTGTTTTGCATGCTGTTCCTTTTGGATCTGATGGTTTTGCTTAAAATAGTAATGCTCTAGTTTGGAAGAAGTAATTCAACTAACGCTGATATCTACAATAGCCCTATCTGGACGGGATTATTTCTCAGGGGGATGTCCCTGAAAAATATTTCACACTTCTTCTTAGTAATGAAACTCTTGCACCTTGACTGCAATTGAAAAAAACAGAAGGACCAGTGAATTTTTTTGGCTTTCTCGGTCACATGCCATCTTGTTCAGTAGCTCTTCCATTTCCACTCGCTGTTGTGTTTATGTGGTTCTCTGTGGAAACGTGTGCTCAAAGTGTAATTATAGTGCGTACCAGTGGACAAATAGCTAGTTTGTTAAACGTGAGGTGACGAAACTCAGAGATTTGCCATAAATCAAATCAACTTACCAAGAACACTTTGGCCAGGTGTCAATCTCACTCACAAGATAACACCTCACAACATATACTGAAGTAGTACATCATGATCAGTTGTATACTGTATACTGCTATTACATGATATTTGCATGTTATTGTATATCTTCAAAAGCACCAATAAAACAAAAATTTTCTTGCTATTCTTACTATTAATCTGTTATAAAAATTTTAATGTATTGTCAAATTGTAACAGCTGCCAAATTCCAACCTGCTGAATTTTTCTCAGAAATATCTAAAACTGTACACACGTCATATTATAGATATTATATATTATATAGATATTATATAACATCTTATTTAGTAAAATTATATATCTGATTATAGTATTTGATCATGATACTACCATGCATTCTTAGTTTAAATGTTTGATCTTTTTTGAAAAAAACAAATATGCAAATATAACAAATACATTTACAAAACAAGTGCATCCCATTAAGTAGCGGTCAGCAGTCAGCAAGTGTTTAGCACATGTATTCTGCCCAAGAGACCTTAAATGATAGATTAGTGCAAAGAGCTCTGACTTTAAACATGTCTTCAGTTCTCAGTTTGGTGGGACACTCTCACACTGTAATGACTGTTAGTTGGTGAAATGTGTCATCGCCCTATCACTGGCAGTATGAAAGGGAAACTGTTTCCATTTAGACAACTGTGGTTCAAACGTTGCGTGGCAAATGTGAAAATATTCTACTGTATTAATATACGGGCATAATATGAAGGAGACCATCTTGAATTTAATCACTTAGTTTAATTAAATATTATTTCCACAAAGTACAACATTCTCTCACAAACCAATGTATTAACATTAGATGTCAAAACAACCTTTTAATCTTTGTTGCATGGTTCCACAAGATATTTAAACCATTCCTTTTAGATTAATGTTTATTTTTGTGGAGCATTTTCATGCTATGAATCTAATGTTTGAACACATCCCAAATGTGTTCTATTGAATTCAGTTCTGGTTACTAAAAATGCAACATGCTTGGAATAGCTGTTAGAAGTTGGGTAAATTGTGGTTGAGACGGGATTGCACACAGTCAACAAAATTACTCAAGTAGGCTGTGGCATTCAAAGTAATTGACTGGTATAAATATTTCTAAAAATGTACCAACAAAAACATTCCTTCAGACTAATACACCCCCACTTTCACCAACCTGGACTGTTGCCACAAGGCAGTCAGGATCCATATATTCATGCTGTTGGCCCCATTTTTGAGCCTATAGGTCTTAAATGAGCCCATTTTTGAGTGCCTAAGCAGAAATTGAGGTTTGTCATACAGAGCTAGCTACCTTTCTCCAGTCTTTAGCTATCTGGTTTTGGTGACTGCAGCCTCAACTTTCTGTTCTTGGCTGATGGAATTTGAGCTCAATATGGCATATTGCTATTCTAAATTTCTTTTCTGGTCACCACAATTGTATAGAGAGGTTATGAGTTACTGTAGCATTTTTGTCAGCTCTAACCAGTCTGGCAATCCTCTGATGACCTCTCATCAACAACATAGGAATGACTACTGCTCAGTAGGTATTTTTGTTCTTTATTTCACTATTCTAAAAAACTAAAAAAAACAGAGGAGTTATAACAACCAACAATCCAGTTCAAAATCACTGAGATGAAAATTTCCTCTCATACTGAAGCTGCAACTTTGTCTGCAAGGTTTAGTTAATTGCACTGCTGACACATGATGTGTACACCTACACGATATGGAGAAGAACAGGTCTTAAAAATGCTATATTTTGAAACACTGTACATTGTAGGGCTGCACAATGTTGGAAGAACATTTTTTGTTGTACAATATGTATTGTCATGTTAAAAGCTATTTTTCCAATTTCTCCAGAAGTCTTAATATAACTATATACCCTTTGTGTATCAAAGATTGGAGTAAAATAAAAAATATAGTTTAAATATCAGGTTTGTATCAGGCAAAGGATAGCATATTGTGTGTGATTTAATCTGTAAATATTGTGCATGCATACATTGCAATGAATATGATAAAGCACTGTATTGTGCAGCCCTAGTACATTATACAATATAGAATTAAAGCTGTTTTTGGTCAGCTGTTTAAATTTCTATTTATTAATATCTTTGTGATAAATTTGTTTGCTGTAAATATATAATAGAAACATGGAGAACATTGAATTTGACACATCAGCAAGTTTGTGGTCCTCAGAGGGTTAAAGGTATTTAAACATTCTTTTATGCCTGTGAATGGTTTTGCTGTTTTCTGCTATCAAGACGCTTCTCCTGCTGAATATCTATTAATGAAAGAGGCTTTTGATAGGCTGCTCTTAGCAGTAGCTAGTTAATTATATCTCTGCCTGCATTAGGCCTGAACCTCTCTGCTTTAGCAAAAATCCATCCAGCCATGCAAGCTGCAGAGTATAGACTACATTTAACAGCTGAATATTCAGCTTCTCTTGCTTTAGAATAATGATCTAAATCTTGGGTTGTCTATATCAAAGCCTCCTTTATATTACCTTAAGCTGATTACTGTCTAGTATGAGTTTAATTGTTGAGTTGTCTGCTCTACTCCCTAATCTACTCTGCTAGAGGTTTTCTAAATTAGTGCAATGTCCCAGATTTTCAGGGCGATTTTCATTATCTAAATGAAGTGGAGCTCATGCGATTACTGTGATTAAGATTCAGAAGAGCTCCTTCTCTGCAGACAGTTACAGAGATTTTCACTTGATCTTCATTTGAACCTTCAGCGATCTGCCACTGTCACAGTCATAAACGGGGTGGCAGAGGTCAGTTTAATAAATTGAGCTTCTTTATATAAATAGCTGTAATGAAATGACTTGTGGAACTACAAAGCATCATGCAAGATCTTGTCTACAGCTTCTTCAACAATCATCATAGTTGTACACAGCAGAAGTCCAGTAACAAGCAGGCAGAAAAATTGCAGGGATCTCCATTCACATTCCAAGAAAACCTTAGAGTAACTAGTCTAGAGAAAGCTGGGGTAAACGGGTAAACAAGAGTAACAAAGCAAGTCAGAAACAAGTCTGGTTTTGGCAACAACAGACACATTTTTTAACTGTTAACCAGAGGCAGAAATCGCAGGGCAATAGTGCAATGCAAACAAGACAAATATGCAAATAGAATCAATAGGGAGGAGCAACTCCTTTTCCATACTAACTGTATATAAAAACTTTATATTACGGGAGCATAGTATGAGGCCCACTTAATATTTAAAATTTTCTCAAAAATCCTCAGTCCACCTTATAATCTGGTGCAGTTTATGAATTTTACCAGTCAAGTTGTAAGGAACAATAAATCCACTCCGCTGAAGTACAGAGTTATACAGCAGTTTTAGTTTAGTTCTCCAGCACCAAGACTCCAGTAGTATTAGCATTAGCTGCTAATGCCTTCTAGCACTGCTAAAGCAGAATTAGCATTAGCCGATAACCACGCTGAACGCTAGCTCTTTCGTCGTTCAGAGGTGGGCATTATTGGTGTGTAGTCTGCAGCTAATAAAACCCGGCTAGCACTACTGGAGCAGCATTAGCATTAGATGCAAAATGCAGTAAGTGCTAACTCTTTAGCTGTTCAGAGGAGAGTATATCGGACTGTAGCCTGCGCGTTTACTGTGTTCAAAAAACCTACATGGGACAAAACCAGCTAATATCTCCCTGACTTAGTGGAACACTCAGGGTTCCTCGGTGTAGCGCTGTTGGGCTGCATTTACTAGCTCTAACCACGACTAGCACTAGCGGTTAGCCACTAATGCTAATGCTGCTGCACCCAGCCTTAGTGGAAATCTTGAAATCTAAGCTTACTCTAAATAAACAAAAGTGATTTACTCACCCAAATAAACAGGAGAGAAATATGTGTAGATTAACATCTAGCGCTTGTTTGACATCTTTTCTTGTTCAAGACTGTGTACAGCAGAGACAGGTTACAGGTATGGAGCAAATGGAGCCTGCAATCAAGTGCTCCTCTAAGCAACTGTCTAGCTATCTGAAAACTAAAGTAATTAATGCCCAGGGGGAAAAAAATATTACTTACTCTTAATGTAATTAAGAAATGGTATTTAAGAGCAATGGTGGATGGCACCATGAGCTCTTGAACCCCAAAAAATCTTCCAAACAGGACTACTTGTAGGATTGCTAAAAAGAAAACCAGAACACTCATTTTAATGAAAAAAGGACCTTTAGGAAGGTCCTACACAAAACGTAGAACCTGAGGCTGTTTTTAGAACCTAACAATATTGGTGTATTATTTTTGACATTTTATATTATTGTATTCTATTATTTTGGACATAGCCTGAGAGTTCTTGCCAGAGTAGATATCATCAGAGGTAACTCTGTGGGGCAGTAAATGATTAGAACAGATAAGCCTTTGATACGTATAAATAAGTACTGCTGGCTTCAGAACTGTTATTCCATATCTTCTCAGCTTGATATCATCAAAAGAAAAGACCTATAGCTTAATTAAACAAAAATAAATTAATTTATTTATGTTTTCTTTTTTTCTGTAGGACTCGTTATATCCACACAGAACTTGGCATCCGAGAGCGTCTCTTGGTGGGCATCCTGAGCTCACGCACCACCCTCGGCACATTGGGCGTAGCAGTGAACCGCACAGTGGCACATCGCTTTCACCGAACCTTCTTCTTCACCGGCCTCCGAAGCGCTAAGGTGCCTCATGGGATGATTGTGGTCGCTCACGGTGACGACCGTCCGGTCTGGCTGATGTACGAGACGATACGTCACCTTCATCAGCACCACGGCAACGAGTACGACTGGTTCTACCTGGCGCAGGATGATACGTACACTCAAGCAGAGCGGGTAATGGACCTTGTGGGACACTTAAGTGCAGGGCAGGATCTCTATATGGGGCGTGCAGAAGAGTTTATTGGTGGAGAGGAGCGTGCTCGTTATTGCCACGGTGGATATGGCTACCTGCTCTCTCGTAGTCTTCTCGCCCGGCTGCAGCCCCACCTGGACTCCTGCCGCAACGACATTCTCAGCGTCAGACCTGACGAGTGGCTCGGTCGCTGCATCATTGATTACTTGGGTCTGAGCTGTGTGGAAAAGCATCAGGTGAGGTCAAATCTTACACTTTTTTGGATTGATAAAGCTGTTCTCTGTCAGAGTAACTACGTAATTAGTTACATAGGCACATTTCCATGCAAAAGTTTGGGCACCCCAGTCAAAATTTCTGTTATAGAAGATGAACTGATCTCAGAATAGAATTTTTTTTGTTTGTTTGTTTTTACATTTTAAGCAAGATTAGTGTATTTGTATTCTTTGGTATAATTTTAAAGTGAGAAATAGAACAGAAAGTTTGAGTTTTCAAACCTGTGGCTTCTTCACAGTCATCACTAGCCAATACCAGATGCACATTTCAAATCTTAAACCTTGTCTGAACAATCAACAGCCATGAAATCTTCTACACAGCTGCCCAGCACTCTGAACTGTAGTAAATTTAGCTGTTCACAGGAAACCTAAAGGCAAGGCACTGTTTAAAGGCACTGTTTAATCTGGTTAATTTGGACTTGTTTTTACCTTTGGCGTGTTTACATAGTAATTACACCTAGATACAGACCAAATAAAACCCCACAAAGACCCTTGAGAGGTGCGAAGGGGGTTAATTTGTTGTAAGAATTCTGGTTATGGAGGCTGAAAGCACTGTCCTTCTTATATTAGTGTACCTCTGCTCCAAACAGTCAGACACAGTACTGACAAGTGCAGGAAGGTGTGCCTCCAAAAATAGGTTTGGGAAACATTAAGTTTAACCATACCTGCACTCATGTGTAGTTGAACTTAATTTATTATCCAGATAATTACTACAGCTATGGCATTGCTGTGTTAACTGCACAAAAACATGCATTAGTTCAGAGCACAGAACCTTCTTCCTGTATTTAATTTGTAGCCTCCAGTCTCTAAAGCAGAATATTTTTAATAAAAACATGATTCAACCTTAAGTCATCTTGGACCCAACCCATCAATCACATGTACTTATCTAGTTTGAATCAAAATGTCTGTGTAGCTGCTAAAGTTCTATATATATATAAAAAAAACACAAAAAAACAATATATATACTATATATATATATATATATATATATATATATATATATATATATATATATATATATATATATATATATATATATAGATGCTCCATTAAAACTGCACATAAATACGCACTAGTTCAGAGCACAGAACCTAGGCCTAGCCAATAACCAAAACAAACTTTTTGTTCACTTGGTTTATTCACTTGAGAAATCAAACCAAACCACATGCTCCCTTTTCTACTAACTTGTTAACTTATTTGGACCAGAGTAAACCTTCTGTAGGTGTGAAATTGCCCTAATACTGTCAGGAATGATTTAGCAGATTCTGAGTTAGTGGCGCACTGTTTTACTGTTGAGCAACACAAACATTGATCAGTGGTGCTCAGACATTTGTATACCAGTGTAAGTAATAAAATTCTGTTTAACTTTTAGTTTTTTTATGTATGATGTTTTAAAGATTTCTATGTATAGATTTCTATGTTTATGATATAATGAATGAGAAGTTATTTCAAATGACAGTTTGCCTTTGATTTTCACTACTGATATGAGCAACTTCTAAAGGTTAACATTGACCAGTAAGTTCCCATTAAATGCATGAGCTGTTGTGGCATGGGTGTTGCTAATACCCTCAGACTTTATATGAAACTAAACTTTGTAAAGAAAAAAAAGTGTCAAAAGTTGTGAAACCTAACTGCAAGAACAGCATGAACACCATTATCCTCCAAAAATCGGTCCAGTGTGTCCCAGTGGCATTACATCAGTTCAAATTGGAGAACATCATGTTAATATTCTGCAGTACAGCTGCACAGATTGCTTAAAATGAGTTTCACATGTTTGGCTCTATATAGTGGCAGGATTATCTTACTAGACTGATAACTATATTCAGATTGAGTTCTTTATATCAGGCTCAGATTAAAGGGTCTGTTGGAGTAATAATATGGGTTGATATGCAATGAGTTCAATAAATTATATATTTTTTACATGTTGTTTAATAGGGCTGTGTATTGCAAGAACTTGGTGATATGGTATGCATCTTACGATTCAATATATCAAAATATATGTGTGTGGAGAGACAGTACAGTTTTTGTGAGAGTGTGAAAAGTGGTAAGGGGTCTTAGTTTAGTCCCTCAAGGAGTGTGAAGGGTGTGTGGTAGTTGTGGATGTTGTTCAGCTCAGTCGCTGTGTGTTGAGGAGTCTGATTGCCTGGTGGAAGAAGCTGTTGCAGAGTCTGGTAATGGAGGCTCGGATGCTCCTGTATCTTCTGCCGGACGGCATCAGAGAGAAAAGTCGGTGTGAGAGATGGATGGAGTTGTCTACAACGCTGGTGGCTTTGTGGATGCAGCGTGTGGTGTTGATGTCTGTGAAGGAGGGTAGAGGCTATCTGAATACAGTATTGCAGTATTACTTTGATATATTGTCACTTTCTTACACCCCTGTTGTTAACCTGACAGGCTATCCAGTGTAACTCGTACACAAACAATATGTAAGAATTTAAGAATTTATTTGATTTAACTTTTTTTTTCTTTCTTTTAGGAAATGACCTACCGTTACTTTGAGCTGCAGAAAAATGCTGACCCTGAGCGTGAAGACAGCTCCCAATTCAAGAACGCTTTCACCGTGCACCCCGTCTCAGAGCCAACACTCATGTACCGCCTGCACAAACGCTACAGCCAGATTGAACTGGACTGGACCTACGCTCAAATACAGCAGCTGCAGGTGTGTAGACTTATTGATTTAGTAATGGCAGCGCCGTGTCCATTAAACATGAGCAAACAGGCGCCGAGTGGTCCAGCGGTCTAAAGTGCTGCCACTATGAGCAGGAGGTCGCAGGTTCGAACCCCCACTCATGCAGCTTTGCCATTAAGCTGCCGGCGCTCAGAGGGAGCAAAATTGGCCCTGCTCCCTCCGGGTGGGTAGATGGTGCTCTCTTCCCACATCACTCCTATGGTGATGTCTGCAGCACAAGTCGTCTGTGAGATGATGCATCGGAACCGAGCTGCTGCGCTTTCCTCCGAGCGCGCTGGCTGCTCGGCAATGCTGCATCAGCAGCAGCTCGAAAAGAAGCGGTGGCTGACTTCACATATATCAGACGAAGCATGTGTTAGTCCTCGCCCTCCTGGTGTGTTGGGGCATCACTAGTGATAGGGGGAGTCCTACTGAGTGGGTTGGGTAATTTGCCGTGTAAATTGGGGAGAAATAAAAATATAAAAAAATAAAAAATAAAAAAAAAGCACACACACACGAGCAAACACATTTAAAGCCCCACTAGGTAGGATTGAGATTTTGTGCTCGTGGGCTCCCCGTACAGTTGTAGAGTGTAATAAATGTTTCAGGCGGATTAGTTTCTCTTTCTCGTTTTCTGCCTTACACAGACATATTCAGTCTCTTTCCAGCTTCTGCCAGAGTGTCTGTATGTTAATTTGTAAAGAATGAACCAGTAGTCCTTGTAGAACTGTTAGAACTAAAGGCCGGAAAGCAGGTCGCAGTTCTCGGGAGCGTTGGTCGAGGGCGCCTCGGAAAACTTAGTCTGGTTTGAGCTCAGAGGAGCTCCAGCACAGACACGAGAGCACCGCTATTCCTCCTATTACACCTCAATGCAGCGCTGCAGTTTCAAGCTGTAATTTTACTTCTTTAAAAAGATAAAAAATCCAGAAAATCCTATCTAGTGCTGCTTTAACTCCACAATACTCTACAGTCAGTCTTACAGTTTAAACTCTGACTTCTATATTAATTATATTACCCTTGGTGAGTTAAATTACTGCAGGGAGCTGCTTAGGTGAGTTTAAACAGGCTTCACATGTTCATTAACGTTACTAACATTAGTTAAACTAACGTTCACTGCCTAAATGTTAGAAAGATACAGTACTCTGTCATTAATATTAAATTACGTGTTATAGTAACTACAGACTTTAATAAAAAAAATAAATCTTCTAGGAAAATTGTAAGAAAAAAAGTTTAAAAATACATTCAAGTATCCTAGAATCTTCTGAAAATAACATCCAGCCTCTGTTTCCTATAATGTATTTTGTAATTTTTAATTTATTATAGGTACCTCAAACTATCAAAATGCACAGCTAATTGGTCTTGGGGGCTTAATGTTCAGCTGTCCTCATCAGTATGAAGAACAAATGAAGGGCATGCCAAAAATAATATAATAATAATCGTGACAAATCAAATAAATAATCGGCAGATTACTACTACAGACACCTAAAATGGTCATTAGTTGCAGCCCTAGTAAAGAACTTTCTAAGGGTGTGATGGAACTTTATTGGATGTCAATGTTTTACATTCACACATCGATATTACAAAAATAGTTCTTTATAGCATCAAAAGTAGTTTTTTTGCAGTATCGTTGTTTTGTGCCGTTGATGTGTTTTAAAACAAACAATCATGAAATAAACAGCATTATATTGTATGATATCATACAATATACATACAAGTCTCATAAAAACACTACCATAACAACACTGTAACCTTATCAGTGAAAATAATTGTTCACTGAACACTGCTGTTTTTAAAACCAGTGTTGCTAACTTAACTTTTTTTTGTTAGCAACATCTACCAAATTATTTTTTCTAAATTGAGTACTTCTCACAGAAAAAAGTGCCCTAATCACCCCTGCGTGAGGCACACCCCTCTCTCTTTTTCACTCTTTCTCTGTAAACGTGCATGTGCAATGTTCACTCCTACTTTACATTCAGTTTATTCACTTTTCTGCTTGATAAATTATTAATTATAGGCTTATATAGCTCATTAATCTAAATCTGTTTTCCGGGTGTTAAGGTGAGATTTTGGGTCCCTTATAAATTATAAGGGAATAGAGTGTTAAGGGACTTCATGCAACATTTTTGGGATTATTTGGGGGAAATTAGATACGCAAGTAAAGATTTAAGGGGTTTCCCTTAAGAAAGCTCTAAGATTACATTTGAGGCATTTTTCTTCAACACACTACGGCATTGTTAGGAGCAAGCTTGAGGGAAGTAATTCACTTAAGGTGTTTTATGCAACTGGGCACATAGCTTTAAAATTGTAACTTTAAAAAAAGTAAAAAAAAAAAAACTTTCAAAATATTTTGAGCATTTCTGTAGGTCCCTTCTTCATGAGGTATTGATAACATTGGCCTGCTGGGAGAAAAAATACTATTCATTTATGTCCAGGTTCCCACTGAATAATATTCTCAAAGATATGCTGGTATTTTTGCCTTAAGCTCTCTTCATAGTGCATGTTTCATCAAGCCCACATCTGAGTTGAAGCATTACCAAAGTGTTTCCATTCAAACTATACAGACTTCTCTTAAGAAAATGGTTAAATTTTCTCAATAACTTTAGTCCATATTGACCAGGAATAAATCAGCATGGGCGCCATAGCTGTGGAAACCTGAGTAACTTAGCAACAACTTTAACTCAACAGCAGGTCAGAGGATTTGTTCATCTGATGATGTGAGTAGGACAATCAATGTAAGGATTAAAATGGTATGTTTATTTACTTTAACACAGCTAGTAAATAAATTAACTGTGTTCTTTGAAAAAAATGCATTGAATTAATTTAAGGATTAAAGTTGTGATCTAATACAAATAAAATGTGCACTTGGAATGCAACAAATATTAATTATACTGCTCATTACAATTGTATTTAATGATATCTGATGAAATTGTTTGGTATATTACTACACTGACAGAATGCAAGAAAAAGACATTGCTGTGATGGTTAATCAGAGGTTGGCACATGGTTGTTTGCTCCACTGGCAAATTCAGTCTAATATTCCACTGCTAGATCAACAGCCTGGCGAGAAGGCTTATTTTGCAGACTGAGCAAACAGTCTACGGGGTGGCAGAACAGACTGCCTGCAGAGAAAAGGGAATTTTATTAGTTGACCCACAGTCAAAGTGACCTAGAGTGAACTGGTTTTCTATAAATTTGGACTAATTTCCTCTATTGTCTGTTGTGGTTTTAAAATATTTTAAAACACACTGTATTGTGTTCATTGACCAAATCCATTCTCTAGCTATAAATGTGCTTAAATGTGTGAAATATGAAAAAATGCAGTTGTGGGCAGAGCAGTGGCAAATCATTAGAGTGCCATGATCTGAATTTCTGTTTAACACTTTGTGTTTGTATTTCTCTTCCAATTGCTCACACACTGTTGGTCACTCTATTTATCACAATTCATCAGCTTACAACCACAAATATGTATTTTATTAAGATTTTAAGTGAAGCCAACACAAAGTAGCACATAATTATGAAGTGGAACAGAAATTATACATGGTTTTCAAAATTGTAATCAAATAAAATCTGATGGGTGTTAAGTTCCAAAGTATTATCACATGCAAAAAAAATATTGATATCTTCTGACAATTCTGACAAGTGTCTTAATAATATGATTAAATGTAATATCACCAACCCCTTGTTCTGGAAAATCTTCATGATTGTTTTGTTGAAATTCCTCCTGCTCTTTCTGACAGGTTCAAATCAGTAACCTGAGTGAACTCACTCCAGAGGGCAAAGCTGGTGCCACCTGGCCCATTGGCGTCAACCCTCCCTTCCGACCCAAGACGCGCTTTGAGGTGATCAACTGGGAATACTTCACTGAAGATCACATCTATTCGTGTGCAGACAGTTCGCCCAAATGTGAGCTCCACGGTGCAGACCGTGCGGATGTCAGCTCCATCCTGGAGACGGCTGTGGAGCACCTTAACGAGCGCTACCAACCCCAGCTGCGCTTCCGTAAGCAGAGGCTGCTGAACGGCTACCGTCGCTTCGACCCCACGCGAGGGATGGAGTACATGCTGGACTTGGCCCTGGAGGCCTTCACCCAGAAGGGTCACAGTCAGGTCATTGCCAAGCGGGTGGGCCTGCTGAGGCCTCTCAGTGCCATCGAGATCATTCCCATGCCTTATGTGACCGAAGCTACAAGGGTGCAGGTCATCCTTCCAGTGACTGTCCGTGACCAGGACTTTGTGGGCAACTTCTTGGACACGTACGTCATGAACGCCTTGGACACTCGAGACAATGCTCTGCTGACGTTCCTGTTTGTGTACGACCCCTTTGATGCGCAGAGGGTCAGCCAGACGGACGTCTTTGCTGGAGTCAAGGCCATGATCGGCGAGGTGGAGAAGCGCTACAGCGACGTGAAGATCCCATGGATTAGCGTCAAAACTGAGGTACCTTCCCAAGTCAAGCTGATGGACATCATCTCTAAGAAGCATCCAGTGGATACCTTGTTCTTTCTGGCCAGCGTTTGGACAGAGGTGAACGCTGACTTCTTGAACCGCTGCCGGATGAACGCCATCAGCAACTGGCAGGTCTTCTTTCCTATTCACTTCCAGGAGTACAGCCCTGCTCTTGTGTACCGTGACCAGCAACCTTCAGCCGCATCGTCCTTTTCTTCGGATTCTTTGCGCGATGGCCGCTTTGACCGCCATGTCTTCGAGGAGGCCTGTTTTTACAACGCAGACTACATGGCTGCCCGCACCAAGATGGCGGCTGACATCTTGGACAACGATGAGATGCTGGAGAGCATGGACGTGTATGAGATTTTCGTACGCTATTCGGGCTTGCATGTGTTCCGGGCGGTGGAGCCGGCTCTGGTGCAGAAGTATGTCCGACGAGCCTGTAACCCTCGGTTCAGTGAAGATATTTACCATCGCTGTGTGCTGAGTAATCTAGAGGGGCTGGCCTCTCGATCACACCTGGCCATGGCACTGTTCGAACAAGAGCAGGCCAACAGCACCTAAGAACCTGTTCTGGAAACTGTTACAATAAATTACAATTCTTCTGCAAACAAACTGGCTCTCCTGGACCTCACTGAATAAGCCAGAATGTAGAATAGGAGACAGTAAATACAGGAAGTTCCCCAACACGAAGAGTTTTGGTTCTTACCTAAAGTGAGCATGACTGGATGGAGCTAAGTGCTAATTTAGCAATCTCAGAGACTTACTGACTCACTCTCATTGACATTAACATTAACCGACTTAAGTCAAAACTGTGTACATGACTACTTCACCTGGATGTAGCAGACTGGACTGGGTAGTTGCATTCTCTGTTACCTGAACTGAATTCTTCTCAATGGTTCTCAAGAAAGAAAAGGAAAGCAATTTATTTGACTTATAGTTCAAACTTAATTTTTATGTCCATAAAATTAATTAAGGTAGATTCAGGTATTTTGGGGCCCTCAATTTTTTTTAGATCTTTATTCAAATTATTTTGAAATGAGCAAAAGAAAAACTCAATTGTGTTTTCATCTCATACTGTCCAGCCAGTGTCCCAATTTCCCCGACTCTATCCATCCTTCTGTTGCAGAATTATAATTATAATGTTATGCTATGCAAGTACATTGTTACACTAAATTTGGTTTCATGCAGTTACCCTGTGGATATTAGAGGAGTATCTACACTTTACTAGCATAATGCTTACACTAAATTCTAAATCAAATAAGAATAAGAAAATTTGGCTTAAAATATATAAATTTAAATGATTGGTGCCTAAACACAATCCTCTTGTTGTGTTTAGTAGGAGAGAACGGGGCACAACCTACCTCTTCTTTAGTGTTTTTTTTTTTTTTTTTTTTTTTTTTTTTCGTTTTTGCAAAATCATTTTAAATTTATTTGAGCAAGGTTAATAATAGTTTTTATTTTATTAGTGACCTGCACATCTCTACCACAAATAAAAATATGGTATAGTTATCAGCAACAAATGTTGCCGGCTCATCGGCCAGTTCAGCAGTAAGTAAAATATTTATCACTTACTTTGTTACTCAATAGATTGGGTAAGTTGGAGTTAACTGTTACAGGCTTTTACTATAAATCAACAAAATCTGTTAAATTAATACAAACACAGTTAATTAAGTACAGTTGTGTGGGGCTCTGTCGAATATGACATTTGAACATTTATTATGACAAAAAAAATCTAAATTATTTCTCTTTTTTGTGACTTTTTACTTTAATTTGGCTGCATTTACAATTTAAACATCTTACATTTCATCCACTATATTATTTGAAATCTTTCATAACTTTTCCCAGCCTACGAGAATCTAATCCTGGAGAACCAAAACTTGTACATAGTGCAACAAAAAGCACTTGTGTGATTGGCTTCAGTCAAAAGTGACTGACATGTCTTCCGCTGTAATTAGAGTCTGGGGAGCTTTTACGCTAATATTGGTAAAATAACCCCATAGTATGTAATTTGTACTGTAAAGACCTGGCTAGTGCTCACTGAGTTGTTTACATGTTTAAAAAAGGGTATATGTTACAGCAACCAAGAGTAATACAAGTGAATTCTGACCTATACCTAAAGCTCATTCTGCTGAAACCTGAACTACATGGAACAGATGTTACATTTTTACACTGTGTTTTTCTTTGTGCCCCGGTCACCCCTACTTTAAACTGGACCATTTAAAGCAAAAGGTCATCCTGAGATGTGGATATTATCCAAGCAGTCAGAATTCAAAACTAAAATCTTATTAAACTCTGAATATGTTAACAGTTTACTGTATTCTTACACAGAGTACTTGAATATACAGCCCTCAGGCGTCAGCTTGTTGCTGCCCACATGTTGCATTTACACACATAACTCATTAAAAATCATGAGGGACATGTGAACAAGGAGAAGAACTAAATGTAGTGAACTCTGACCTTAAATGGACTCTTCAACATTTTGGCAATACAAAATATAATACACACTGAGTGGAGAAAAGCATTAGGACACATATTAGGCTCATTCAGTGTTTCTTCTAAAACAAAAGTACAATATCCTGTTTTATTGTCATTATTCCTGTTGTGGCTCTTCTGTTCAGAAAAGGGTTTTATGCTGGATTTCAGATCCTTGCTGTGAGGATTTGGTTGTATTGAGCAACTTGAGTGTTAGTTAGGTTGTTGTTGTATTGATGAGATGATGCACCATCCACCATTCCAGAGAGTATACCCCTCTAGCCCACACAATTATTAGCAATACATAAGTGCATACCCATTTTACCCCTTCGCCCAACCAGTTACCCTATCCCTCTGTTTTACCCCTTCATATCTAGAGGTAGGGTGTCCCGATTCTTGTTAGGCTGTAGAGGACTTAATGACTCTTCAAACTGAGATTTTCTTTTTAAATGCTGGTATATAGGATTATGAGAATCACTGGCAAGTTTAAATATTTTCCTGCTTAAAATTGTGATAACTGCTATATTACCCAGGTTTCTTCATAACATAAAAAAAAATCATTAGTAGATCGTCTCAGTAGCTAGCTATGTAGCTAACTTACTCACTCCACCTTAAATGGTGCAACAGTTGGCAGAGTCTGCAGCATTTAAGGTGGAACAGAAAAATAAAATAAAAGCTCATTTCAGCTTCCCATTACAGAGGAATTAAGAAATGGACAATAGGGGTGGGCGATATGGCTCTAAAATGGTATTTTCACGATAACGATACTTTTGGCGATGTGACAAAACACTGAATTAGAAAAAATATTTTGAATTGTATTATTGCATGATAATATGATATGGCTAACTGAGATATTAAAAAAAAAGAATTTTATCAGATTTGTAACAAAAATCAATGAACCAGAATGTTATGATTCTAATAATGCACTCCAAATATCTCCAAATATCCAGGATTAAAGATTTAATCTTATAGTTAACTCTGTTTCAAGGGGAAGGATTACACTTGAAAATAAGGGGTAGGGATACAGAAGAGAAATGGGATTGAGCCTTAATACTTAATTACTAATAAAACTTTGAAAAGAAGTGAATGTACTTTGGGCATAAATAATATAATATATACATATACATTCATTTTCTTGCCATCCTGAGATGTGAGAACTTCTTCTTTTACTGTGTGTAGGCGCATTCCTTCCTTCAGCGCTCTGGATATTTGAGAGGGAAAGACTTAAATCTTTGCTGTCAGAAATTTGGAACACGTTTGTCATAAACATCGTACTTCAACAATGAGCATTTTGTAACCAAGATGGAGACATTTAGAGTTGTTTTCCTCCTCACAGTTGCTGTCACTGCCTGGATTTAGGCAGTAAAATTGCAGTCAGAAGGAAAGTCTAGCTCAGCCCTGTTGTAAGAGAAGTGCCTTGCTCAAGATTTTAACGGCTCAGTGCGACTGTGTGACTACAGCTCACCAGTACAGAATCACTCCCACTGTTTTAAAAGAGCTTTAGATACAGAGCTGCTGACTGTATTAGTGAACAATGTACAGAGTATTAAACAATATTACTTTCATGTATTCTAAATAAAGTTTCTACCTAAAAGATGCTCTTATTGCCAAAATGTTGAACTGCCTATTTAAGCTTCAAATGCACCTTGAGCCTTTTGCCTTTTTTTACATACATGATTGTATAAGGTTTGAATAAAATGTTTCGATTGTACTGGTGTCAATAAAAAAATATTGTTAAATATTTTAGCCTTTCAAATATGATCCACTCTCTATCCTGCTTTTTTCTAAAGCATATTTTCTGAAATGAACACAGGGTCAAAACTATACTTACAGGCTCAGAACAATAAATACAGCACACCTAACATTGCCCAAATGTCCCTTTACACGGCCCATGTTCATGTAAACCTGGCTGATTGATGACAGTTGCAGTGTTTAACAGCTCCCAGTTCATGGCAGGCTTTTTCCTGGATTGTTTGTGTCCACCCAAACCCATTTCCTCAGTCGTTAAAAAAAAAACTATTTTATCATGAGCACGGTGAAGCTACCAGCTGTGAACTGACAGCAGCACTCTGTAATGAACATCATTCAGTGACAGGAAATGTGTTTACAGATCATATCACCAGTGTTTAAACATTTTCTGTTGAGATATACAGCTCTGGAAAAAAAAAACAATTAGAGACCAATTAAAAAAGGTTGAGTTTCTTTGATTTTACCAAATTAAAAACCTCTGGAATATAATCAAGAGGAAGATGGATGATCACAAGCCATCAAACAAAACTGAACTGCTTAAACATTTTTGCACCAGGAGCAGCATAAAAGTTATCCAAAAGCAGTGTGTAAGACTGGTGGAGGAGAACATGCCAAGATGCATGAAAACTGTGATTAAAAACCAGGGTTATTCCACCAGATTTCTAAACTCTTAAAACTTGTTTTATGAATATAAACTTGTTTCCTTTGCATTATTTGAGGTCTGAAAGCTCTGCATCTTTTTTGTTATTTCAGCCATTTCTCATTTTCTGTATATAAATGCTCTAAATGACCATATTTTCTTTGGAATTTGGGAGAAATGTTGTCTGTAGTTTATAGAATAAAACAACAATGTTCATTTTACTCAAACATAAACCTATAAATAACAAAATCAGAGTAACTGATTCAGAAACTGAAGTTTTTGTCCAGCCCTAGGGTGTATGTATATTTATTTTTGTGTTGATATTAATCATCATGTTTCTATGTTGCCATTTAACTATATCAGACAAGTGACATACATTAAATACAGTTTTACACAGTTCCATTAAACCTTTTGCTTTAGTGGAATTCCTACCCAGTGAGAATGAAGTTTAATGAATTATTATAAAAAATGCTTTGATTCTACTACTATTCAGAATTTTATCAAGAACACAAAGCTCCATCTGTTTGTTTGACTTTGTTGTTCTCATTCTAAAGGTCTTGCGGCTTTGCTTCCTCTTCGTCTCATCCTCTTTCCATCTTCATGCTTGTTAGCTTTCATGTGAGACCAGTTTAATATCCTGTGGTAAGTGAAACATGCTGATGCCAGCAAGCAAACATTTTATGAGCTACAGTCCACATGTGGTGTTTTATTAGACTTCTAATCTGTTAACTCTCTGCAGGTTCAGATTCTAACAAATGTGCTACTACATTTCTACTGTAAACAGTCTCACCTTTATACGTGGCTGTGGCTTTACCTGAGATTCAAGCGATGTGTCCTGATGATATGGCCGACGCCAAGGGCCTATTTAATAGAGGTTCTAGATTGTCCTATTACAGAACAAGATCACGTTTGCCCATACGAAAAAAAGAACCTTGTGTGATTAAGTATTTTAATGGAAGCCCATTTCTGACATGTTTTTGGTCTATTATTAAGTACATTACTATCCATGTTTAAGCCAAGTCATATCTCAAGATAATTCTTTTATATTTTTATATTATTTTATACTATTTTTAAATTATTAAGTAATTTTGAGATGCTAATTATTTTGAAATATGTAATTCTTTCTTTTGTCACTATTCTAAGATAATATCTCATTTTTAAAGTCATTATTCAGTAAGTCAACCTAAAATACTATCTTTATTTTGAATTATTTTGAGTTTTGTGATGCCAATTCATTATTTTGAGAGACAGATAATTATTTTTACATTATTTTAGACTATTTTTAATTATAAGTCACTTTGTAATGCTGAGTTATTACTTTGAGGTCATTATTATGAGATGAGTTATGAGATGAGTTATTATTTTGATTGTGTAATTCTTTATCTTGTCACTATTCTGAGATACTATCTCATTTTAAAGTCATTATTATCATTCAGTAAGTTAAACAGTAAGTCAACCTAAAATACAATCTTTATTTTGAATTATTTTGGGTTTTGTGATGCTGATTCATTATTAAGATAATTTCACATTATTGCGAGATTTCAAGCTGTTTTTTATGCTAAAACATTATTTTGAGAAGCTTGGTAATTATTTTGAGATACTATCTTATTATTTTTAGATACTATTTCATTATTTTGAGATACGATCTCATTATTTTAAGATGCTTGGTAATTATTTTGAGATACTATCTCATCATTTTAAAATACTGCATCCTTATTTCTTTTTAGATAAAACTTAATTTTGAGACAGCAAGTCATCATGAAATGCAGTCATTCGTTTTAGATACTACCTCATTATTTTAAGATTTCCAGTCATTATTTTGAAGTTGAAAGTAATTTAAAAAAAAAATCTCATTATAATGAGCTAATACATGGGGTTATGGTTTAAGATATGTTATTGATATGATGAGATGACCTCATTATTTTAAGATGCTTACAGTTACTGGTTATTTTAAGAAACTTGGTTTGTAAAATTGGAATATAAAAAAGTTTATTTTTATGCTAAGTGACATGTTTGGGCTTTTAAATACATATTTTTTTATTTTATATATTACATATTTTATATATATATAGGCTTTACTTCTCTGAATGTTGTAGTTTTTGTGACATCAGGTCTGTACACACAGTTTTATCAGTGCTGTGAGTGTTATGAGTGGTATCTGCTTGGGTTAAGCTGCAGATTGTTGCAGGGTGTGCTGCTTTAAGTGGAAGCCTGGGGGAACAGGGGTTAGTTTTATATTAAATCTGCTTCTCTATGTCACGGCAGAGCAGACAGCAGTGAACAGGCTGTGCTGAAGAAGCTTCTGGGTGCAGCTCTGCTGTAAATGAGTTCTTCTGAACCCCCTCCCCCCTACAGCCTTCATATCACCAGCCTGACTGGAATTCAGCACACATACTGCAAAAGAGAGCGAGCTTAAAGAGGTAGTTCCACAAAAAAATCTATTCACGCAGTTCCCCCTAAACCTGATTGGTTAATCAGCAGTCTGTGTGAAGTTTGCTTGTGTAGTTTAAGGCTAATGTAATTAATGTGGCTAATGAGTAGTAAAAGCTAATATTCTCTGATTAGCCCTGTTTAAACCAGATAATCTCTAATAGAGAGGAGACTACCCACTTAAGAATCTCTTCCAGGTTAGTCAGACCACCAGATGGCGCTCCTGAGTGACTCCAATATGAAATGGGTCCATATGTAGCAATTATACTGAAAGTGTACTCATTTCCTCAACAGAGAACAATATCAAATGTTTAATTCCACTGCATTTTTCAATAGTAGGAAACATGTCAATGGTAGTAAAGCAGCAGTATTATATTGTCACTTTTATTTATTTGTTTGTCATTAAATCAGTCGTACACATAGCACTGTCCAGCTTTTCTCTGTGGATGTGTTTTCATGGTGTTTGTAGGCACAAAAAAACTGCAGAATGTTTTGCTACCAACTGGTGTTTCTAACAATGCTAACCTTAGACAATGCTAACAATAATAACTAAATGTTTTAAGAGAACATATTCCCATTCCTAACACCCAACTTCCAAAGTAAATGAACCACAACATCTCAGTCCGGACCCTGCAAGCCATTAGTCAGCAATAGGTGGCCTGTGACGCCCGCAAATATGAAATATCTGGCCCTTGAGGTTGTTTGAACTATAATGAACAATTAGGGGAAAAATGCTTCTCTGGCGAGCTTTTGTTTACATTCCTCCCCTCTCTCTCTGTCGCGCTCTGCGTGACTTTAGTTTCCGCCTGTTCTCGTTTTTCCGCTTGTTCTTAGGCTCCTTATCTCCTTATAAGGGCGTTTCCAGGCCATATCCTAATTCACTAGACGGGGCAGCAGTAAGATATTGGAACGCGACCCTGACGACAGGGGTTGGACCCAGCGTGAGGACCAGTGTGTTTATTTATTATTTTTTTTTCCTTTCTTCTTTCTTCCTTACCTGCTTTGAGATCAACTGTTCTGCAATTAAATTCAACAACCCTCTGGGCTCGAGAGCTACTAGTCTGTAGCACTTCATCCCATTGTCACTGTGTCACCATAAAAATTGGCATCTCTGTGGTGCTGCTCATAAGACCTGTTTTTCTCTGTAAAGCTGCTTTGTGACAAGTTTTGTTGTAAAAAGCGCTATAGAAATAAAATTGAAAATCAATTGAATTACACTTCATTTTCCAAAACAGATTTTTTTTTGTGGCCCGCCACGTAATGGCTTGGAAAATATCTTGCCCGGGACTTAATTGCCAACCCCTGCTGTACAGTGTTTCCTAATGTTTACACAGGCTACACTGATAGTTCCAGATACATTGACCAAGCATATGTTTATCAGCACCTCCTAATTTCTACACCTATTATTATGATTTTTTCCAACTCAACTGAGCATAAGGAGCACTCTGTATTTATATCACTACAGACTGTAGTCCTGTAATCTGTTTCTATGCATATTCTGTATTATTCTCCTTTCATCCTGTTCTACAGCGTCCTCTAACCACTGAAGAACCAACACACACATTGCAAAAAAAAACCCTATTTTACACCCTGCGCAAGGCACATTGTGAAGCTCATTACTATCTTGCACCCCGTCAACAGTCACGTATTTTCACGCCTTGTGCACCTGTATTATTTAAATAACAACTGAGCTTGTGAATATATCTACACAGATGAGCGTGGTGGTCTGGAAGTGAGGTGTGTTCGGGTACATTTCTGTCGTATTGCTATCTTGGCAATGGAAAACACAATTGCGCTACTGAACGATAAGAACTGTTAAGAACAGTCAACTGTCAGATGTTCATTGCTATCTTGGTAACACACTTATGCCTGCAGTGCACAAACCCAACATTTTCTTCAACGTTTAACAGAATTAAAAATAAAATAACTTCGCTGTTCCAGTAAATTACCTGCTTGTAGACCTTCACAGCGTGAACACAGAGGTCTGTTTCCTCTTCTGAAAAGCGCCAAAGTGCCATGTCGCTAAAATAGCAATATGCTAAAGTCAGAGCACACCTGGTTCTTAAAGGTATGGCATGTAACACAGTGATTAATTAAAAGAATTAGTACATGCCATGGATGTTTCGAGATGAACAAGGTGTTGGCAGCTCACATATAGATAGCTAAAATAAGGCCCTATGTCTTTACATATACACCACCACCATGTCAATTATTGTCACTGCAGTGCTGAGAATGATACTACACACATAAATAACTTTCTGGTAATGCTGTTGGGTCCTGACCAGGGTTAAAGGAGGATAACTAAAGTATGCTGAGAAATAGTCTAGGACTACAATCTGTAATTATAGAACTACAAAGTGTTGCTTTATGCTTTATGGAGCAGCTGAGAAAATTGATAATAGGTGTAAAAACATGATGCTTAATCAGTGTGTACTGCTGACAGAACAGCACTGCACTCTTCTATTTTCTTCTAATTTAAAGCTGAGGTCCATAAATGTTGGGATTTGGTAATTGCACCGAGCATGCGGAAGAATCATTTTAAACTGGGCGGGTGTGATGCGGTCTCCTTTCAGAGCGGATAAATCCAATTCAGGTTATGTTCACTCAGAGAGAGAGAGAGAGAGAGCATGCTTAGCCAGAAGCTTCACTTCATTGTTTCTTTGTTTTTACTATGAGTGAATGAGTTACTGAGCTCTGAGTTTTCCCTTCACCAGCTGCTCACGTTCGGTAAAACTGAGCCGCATGGTCTTTTAGAGGCTGTATGTGTAAAGTAAGTATGTAAAGACGCATAACGTGACCAGAAAATCAGTTTTTAGAATGAATATATTAGGCTTAGCAGGGATAGTAGTTCCAGCGCACTGGTACCAATAAACACAACATTTTTAATCACTTCTCCACTCAGAAATGCTTCTGCTTTCAGTTTAGAAACAAAATAACACAGACTGCCACTTTAATAAAACAGAGAGGGGTAGAGAGAGATTGAGAGGGTGGGAACAGGAGAGCGAATGAAAGAGCTCTTTTTATGAAGAGGAGGCTGAACCTTATTAATGCACAGCCAGACTGCTGTACAAACCGCCACCTGTTTCCTCCTCAGTATAGAGAGAGAGAGAGACAATCACACATCTGTCTGCACAAGAGGACCCAGATCCATCACAAAACACACACTGCGGACAGAATTCTGCTCTGTCACTGAGAGACTATTGTGATTTATTACTGAGGTTAATGACATTTGTTCATATTTATGTTTTGAGAGCTTAAAACATGAGAGCAAATTAACAGACCTGCTATCTTATGATTTAGCACCTCTGCAAATGTTCCATTACTACTATACAATATTTTATTACATACAAAGGAATATTTAAAATATAAATGACTTGCGCTTAACCCTTTAATGTTCTGTTGAATTTTTTTGGTTGAGGCTATTTTCAGACATTGTATCAATTTTTCTCCTAATTTAGCAATTTATTTTTCAATTTTACTCGGATAAAAACACTCATATCACAAGGAACAGCAACAGGAGCTCTTCAGATAAAGTACTGTTCTAATTTATTCTCCAAACAGTACCGGATGAACCGGTATACCACTCAGCACGACATGCAGTTATTAATTTTAGACAGTACCTCATTATTTTAAGATTCCCATTCATTATTTTGCAATACAAAAAAAAAAAAAAAAAAAAAAAGCTAGAAAGTATTTTGAAAAAGTATCTCATTATTATGAGATGATACATGGGGTTTTGATTTAGGATATATTCTTGATATAATAAGATGAATTATTATTTTAAGATCCTTACAGTTAATAGTTATTTTAAGAACCTTGTTTTGAAATATAATCTATTTTAATTTGGTTTGTGTATTTTGAATATAAAAATAGTTTCATTTTATTTAAAGTGACAGATATAAGCTTTTTTTTTCTATAAATGTATTTCTAATTTTTTACCATTTTCTCCCAAATTAGCTAGGCATCAGTGCGCACACTGAGGAAAGTCTTCTGATATCTGATATCTTGTGATACATCAGCTCATGTTTGGTTGAATTATTTTGGTAGAGCATATTTTCAGATATTGTAACATTTTATATTTATGTATTTATTTTTCATTTTCTCCTAATTTAGCTCGGCCAATTTTCCCACGAATTCAGCTGCTACTCAGCTGTATATCCCTAAGACTAGCACATGCCTCCTCCGATACATGTGAAGTCAGCCACCACTGACCAACATTGTTGTTTTATTCTACAAACTACAAACAACATTTCTCCCTAATTCCAAATAAAATTCATGTCATTTAGAGCATTTATTTGCAGAAAATGAGAAATGGTTGAAATAACAAAAAATATGCAGAGCTTTCAGACCTTAAATAATGCAAAGAAAACAATTTCATATTCATAAAGTTTTAAGAGTTCAGAAATCATTTTTGGAGGAACAACCCTGTTTTTAATCGCAGTTTTCATGCATCTTGGCATGTTCTCCTCCACCAGTCTTACACACTGCTTTTGGATAACTTTATGCCTTTACTCCTGGTGCAAGAATACAAGCAGTTCAGTTTGGTTTGATGGCTTGTGATCATCCATCTTCCTATTGATTATATTCCAGACTCATTATTTTTAAGTGTTCTCTTATTTTTTCAAAGAGCTGTATATTTACTTTTTTTCTGTTTTTAAATGTGCAAATACACTTTTTTCATTTGATTCTTAAAATCTTTTTTGTGTTAAAACTTTTGCCACAAAATTAACTTCATTAAAGTGTTTGAGATTTTGGTGCCCCTCTATGAATGCTGCGGCCCCTTACTTGCTCTTTTTTTTTTTTAAACTTTTCTTAAGTACACTGTGGTTGTTTCAGAATGAGTCATCACACACACACACACACACACACACACACACACACACTCAAATAAAACTCACAGCAGCCTCAAGAGTCGGGTCCCTTTTACAAACTTTGGCAAACGCTTGTTTATTTACATCCACGCTACACCACAAAGTCACAGCTGTGGTTGTTATACTGGTTTGTCTCTGCTGACAGTGGAACAGGGTGATACAGCAAGTGAACAACAGAACTGGTGAGAAAGGCAAATCAACCAAGACAAGACAAACTGCTCTCGTTATACTTCTTCATGTGCATCCACTGCGTACAGACTGCCTCCCTCTATTGATCAGTCTTTACATCTTCAGTTCTAATAAAAGATCACTGATCAGCAGTTCATGGCAACTCCTTTTTATGCTATATACATTGAGGCTAGAAGAAGATGCCCATTTTCAATGCAGGTTTTAAACCAGTGGTCAGGATTAGCTGGTAAACTGGTGTAAAAGGGCAGCTTCTATGCTAGGCCACAGGAATACATAGCTTCAGGTGGATCCATCACTAAAAACGTAGAGTTAAAAAACTTGACGCAGCTTGACACTGGGTAGATCTACACAATGTCCATGAGCATCAATTAATCAGGACAAAAGAAAGAAAAAAAAGAGGTTTCTGGTGTTCTGAAGTTCAGAAGTTGAACACAACTGAAACAACAACAAGCTAGCTGCTAATACCACAGATTCAAAAAGTCAAAAAAGTGGTCTGTACTGCTGTAGATGCAGATCTCAGTTCTTTCAGGAGGATTCAGTAGGAGGCGCTGTAGTCTTGATGATGAACCAGACTGAAATCATCCTGTTTCGTCCTGGTAGAAATCCCCTTTGTGTGCTTCTTTAATTCTTCAATTTTAATTCCCAATACTAAAATCACTAAAGTCTTTCATAAAGACAAAAACAACAACAAGACAGAGAAGACCTTCAAAACAAATCAAAAGAATACAAGAAGATGACACACACAGATCTGATTGACCCAGTCCGTCTGGGTCAGTGCTCTTCTGATCTCCTCCCTGTGGGTCAGAAGGGTTTCAAACGTCCTTGTATGAAAGTATAAAAAAGCTCTGTCCATGCAGCATGCATAGGCCTTAGAAAAATGACACGGAGCCTCCTGACGTCTCGAGGTTCCGCAAAACAAAGGGCTTAAACATTTAAACTCCTCAAAAAATCTTAATGAGCTGAAAATGTTGCTGTAAATGACGTAGATGTAGAGGAAGATGAAGATGGTGTTCCCATGGATGTACCAGAATCAAATCTCATTACTCAAAAACAATGAGATCTGGTAGAAAGCTGAGAACACTGAGAACATTGAGAACACTGAGATCAGTGAGCCTCCAAAAACTACACAATTACAAAAAAAAACCTGATACAGACCTCAATGATCAAGACTTTAGGTTATTTAGTTAGTTAGGCTACGTTCACATTACCAGGCTGAGGTGACTCAAATCTGACCTGAGCCATATGTGGTCCTAAATCGAATACAGATGTAAAGCATAGATTGTGTATAGCTGGACAGCGCATCGCCTCTCAAAAGTGAAGCCACCACAGGTCGGGCGCCCCCTGCTGTTCGGCTGCAGAAAGCTGTGTAACCCCACTCATCCCCATAGGTTTCAATGGCAAAACAGACAAATTTCAATCATGTTTTTTTCTAATATACTGTAATTCTACCTCCTTTATTTAAATGCAACAGCTAGTGTAACCTCTGCTTATATTGTCAAATTTTAATATCCCCACAGAATTCGTTTTTTAAAACGTTATTCAGCTCTATTCAAAAATATGTGTTTATTGTAAAAGGGCTGGGTTACACCTAGCCTGGGTGGGACCAATAACTGTATGGGTGGGACCGTAGACTGTGTATAGCTCTGTCAGGCAGCCCTCACTTTAATACTGAAAATACAAGTAGGTTATGTTTGTACCATCTTTAATATAAAAGCTGCATGTACGTTTGAGGAGCAGCTTACTATTCGTAAACAAAAAAAATCAAATTAAATTTAAAGGGAACAATAGTTTTGCCTCATTTTAAATAGTGCTGTCTGTTTCCAATATTTTTTTTCAATTTCGCCCAGCTCTAATAGACACTAGAATAGTTTGAAGGTCTAAAAAGATTTTAATAATTGAAAAGTAGTTCAAATAATTTTCAGATATCAAATAAATATTATAGCGCCAAGTTTTCCTTGTGTCTCTGGTATGTGGTTGGAAGTTCTAAGATAAATTCTAAGACAAAGTAATATTTGGATGGAATAAGCCTTGAAATCTGTAAGTAGTTAGCTGAATTGGTAATATTTGGGTGAAATAAGTCTTTAAATCTGTAAGTAGTTAGCTGAATTGGTAATATTTGGGTGAAATAAGTCTTTAAATCTGTAAGTAGTTAGCTGAATTGGTAATATTTGGGTGAAATAAGTCTTTAAATCTGTAAGTAGTTAGCTGAATTGGTAATATTTGGGTGAAATAAGCCTTTAAATCTGTTAGTAGTTAGCTAACGTGGTGGTATATTTAAGGTGTAGTAAGTCATTAATTTCGCTAGGTGGCAGTGTCGCGAAAACATAGGGTCCTAGAACTGCGGTCTCCGGTTCTGTAGATATATATACTATTGCCTCGACCTGAGCATGAACTTCAGACCAGCTGTTTACTCTCTACTCCAGATTCTCCACATATGAGCTGCTAACACATCCATTTCACTGTCTTAAAGCTACGAGTCGTCTCTCAAATATGACGTTTTGTGTTGTTGGTGAAGAAGAAGACGTTAATACAGGTATCAATGTGCAAATGTGAGATGTTTTAAGGACAGATTCGTTCACATTACACACAGATACAGATCACTTACATTTGTGAATGTGAACCCTCAAGATCTGAGCAAAAAATCTGATTTGAGCAATGCGGCTTGTAATGTGAACGTAGCCTTAGTCATTTCTATCAAAATAAGTTCAGTTCATTTTCCTTCATTAGTCCGTTCGTTCGTTGCCTTGTTCATTCAAGTGACAGTTAAAACGATGGAGACAGATGTGTATACGATGACGTTCTACTAATGTACAACAACTTAGTGCAAAAAAGGTTTTAAGTTGTGGTGCTTGACTGAGGTGTGACTTATTTTTTCTTCTTTTTTTCTCGTTTTTATTCCAAACTAAACATTGTACGTATTTAGTCGGTCTACTTTCTATGTACTCCAATATTTAACAGTCTAACAACTAGCTGGTGCCCTTCATTATTATGAAAATGACTCAATAAATACTTAAAACCTAAGAGTGTGTGACCTTTGGTAGACATCAAACAAAGAAAGCATTCTTAAAAAAAAGGCCAGAAAAAAGACAAACGCTGAGAACAGTACTGTTCATAACCCCCCGCCCCATACCCCCGTACCCCCATACCACTACAAACAAACACCCACCCACCCACCCGCCCATAGTCCCGTGTTTTGGGTCATAGCAAGCATATGAACACATTAATAATAATAATACTAATATCTTACAGCTAACCAGAAAGAGACGACTAACAAAACTGTGCCCCCATATTTACACAACGCTAGACATTTAATGAACCGTGTTTGTATGAAGCGACTGCACTACAGCTTTATACTGCAAAAGAACAGTATTATTAATATTATTATAGGTATTATTTTCCATATGTGCCTTTAGTGTTCTTACTGTAGTCTTCTGATTATAATCTTTCCCCTCATAATGAGCTATAAAAAACAAACAAACCTGAACCTCAGATCATCGTATTCCAGCATGCCATATTCCAGCATATGTTGTGGGTTCCATGCTTTATAAATACTGATAACAAAAAAATTAACCATTTGAAGCCGTAACACTGAAAACAGAGTGAAACCATCAAAGTATTAGGCAGGAAATCACTCTTACCTTTCCTAGAACATATTTTCATTTAGCAAATTGAATAGAAATTGTTCTTTTCTATTAATTTATGTGCATAATTAGGGTACAGTGTAGTGATTTTAAATGTTTCGGGACTGTTGAACTGTATTGTACACAATAACAAAAGATGTGAGCAGTAGGTTGTGAGCTCTAAAGTAAAGCTTACGGGGCAAAGCACCATCATGACTGTTTAAAAAGGACAGATTCAAAGGGGCCTCTGAACCTCTGTACATAAATGGGTCTTGGATCACAGTGACAACAAACAAACACATCCGTAGACAAACACCCCACTCACATACACTCATACACTCACTGCAGGGGGGTAAAAAAAAGAGGGGATAATGAGGAGTGAGGGGGATCCATGTGGCTCAGACTGAAGAAGAGCAGACAGAGTGGGAGCTGAGGGCTGAGGAGGTCTTGGTGCAGTCTAAGTGTTCCTTATAGCCAGGGCTTGCTCCAGCTCCTGTCTTCTCTGCTGAATCTGAGAGAAATGAAAGAGTAGAATTATTAGATTTTATAATCAGTATTAGAAACGAGTTTCATAACACCACACTGAGGCGCAAAAGGCGTGTACTATTTCTCTTAATTAATCAGGGGTGTGTTTTGGACATAATGTGAAATAAACCAATCAGCGTGTCACTTGTCATTATCTTTAAGAGTCAGGTGAGCTCCAACTTTGGCAGATTGGAATTTTAAAAATGGTGCTGTTGTGTTTTCCATCTCCAAGATAGCAATACACAAGAAATTTACCTGAAACACACCTCACTTTCATACCACCACGCCAATCGGCATAGATATAATCACAAGCTCTGTTGCTATTTTAACAATGCAGGCATAAGGCGTGAAAACTGCGTGCTGAAAGATTTGAAGATTTAGATTAAGAAAAATTAAGGCTTTTTTTAAATAAATTAATTTAAGACTTTTTAAGACTTTGTTTAGCTCTGCAGACACTCTGATGAATGCACTTTTTTCAAATTATATAATCGTTGCATAATAATTTAGGGATCTTAAATAATTTAGATGACACATTTTTATGAAGTGCCATAATGTGCCATTTTTTTATTATTTATTTATTATTATTTTATTAGTTTTTATTTTTCATCCTGCTTTTTTTCTTAATTTAGGTATGCTGATAATCCCACCCAATCAGCTGCACTAACCCTATCACTGGTGATGCCCGAACGCCAGGAGGGTTAGGACTAGCACATGCCTCCTCTGATACATGTGAAGTCAGCCACCGTCTCTTTTCCAGATGTAGCCAGCGCACTCGAGAAAAGCACTCGGAGGAAAACGTAGTGGCTCGGCTTCAATACATCATGCCTGTGCTGACCAACTGGGTAGCACGGCCAATTGCTCTCTCTCAGACTCCAGCAGCTGATGGTAAGCTGCATAACATCTCCTGATCACAGTGCCAGAGCCTTGGTCCACTGGACCACTTGGAGCACCAGCAAACGCAGCTATAGACATGTATAGACTAAACAACCCTGGGGCATTGCTGTGAGCACAGGTTTGTTTGGGGAAAACGAATACAGAAATTTATGAAAAGAACACTTAAAACAACTGTTAAGCACAGGGGTGGATCAATCATGCTTTGGGCTTGTGTTGCAGCCAGTGGCAATGTGAATATTTGATTCAAATAGCTGACTGATTCTCGGACTAAATATTGATTTGATTCATCCAGTAAAATATTGTATGTCCATTTATTAAATTGACTGATTTCTGTACTGAATATTGATCTAATGCATCCAATAAAATATTGTATTTCCTCTCTCACCTTGCAGTAGAAGTAGCGGCTGACGGCCTCCTGAGACCAGGGCTGATGGTAAAACTCCGCCCTCCTCTCCTCCTCTGGGTTCCCAACAACATCCGTCATCAGCTGAAACCAGTCAGAATGCAATTATTGAAAAACCTATTCCCACTGTTGACTTTTAACAAAAGGTCTTACACTCGAACAACAAAGAATGGTCATCTTTGGTAGAGTGAGATGTTTATAAAAGTGAAGTGACACCATTAGATGCTCCCCATTAGAGCTTTGCTTTAATAAAATGCACTATTGAACTTAATGCAGTTTAGAAGAAAGTTGGACTTACTTTGAGGTCTCTGCTCTGAGATTTCAGCCAGTCCTGAATGTAGCCTTTAGGATCCCTGGAGAAGCTGAGCATGAAGTCTCTCTGAATCTTCAGCTGGTTGATGGACTCAATGGTCTCATGGATCTGTAGCAGATTATAAAGTAAAATGCAAATGTCACAAAAGCACATCTAGGATTCATGTGTGTTCCATGGATGTTGATGCGATTTATTTACCTTATTGTCAAGTGACGCAATCTCCTGCTGATTGGCTGTGGAGAGCAGGAAGTTGCTCATCTGGGCTTTGAGCGGATCCTCCACTTCAACGTCTATATCGTAGCAGGCTGTTTTCTTCTGATCGTTAGGGTCCACACTAAACACCAAGGATAACACACCCAGCATAGGTTGTTTTATCAAAAATAAAATCAAGATAACACAACACATTTAACAAACTGGCCAAAGGAAAACCAATAATAGTCGAAGACTGTAATGTGCACTGACCTAATGATGTGGTTGATGACGATGGGGTCGGGGGGCAGCAGCAGGTTGGTGAGGCGCTGAGGGATCTCAGAGAACTTTAGCCGAGGACAGTCAAAAATCTGAGAGAAGAAAGGCATCTTTTGTTAGTACATTTAAACTGAAATAAATAGAAAAAGTTTAAAACTAATTAATTATTAAATAACAATCTTTGAAAATTTCAAACACATTAGTTCTAACATATTTTAGCTGGATTCTGCATGGTTAAATTTCCACTGCATGGTACCTACCAAGCGTGAGAAATACCATGTGTGGCGTGTGAGTGTGTGAACTCGCTGAGGTGTGTGTGTCACACGCTCAAAGCGTGAGACTTGAGAACACTGCTCATAACTAAAGGCCAGAGAAGTGTACAGACAGCACACCAGCACATTCTAATATCTGAAAGCAGTAATTAATTTAGCTCACAAAACAGTTAGCATCAGTGCTAACACACTCCAATCCTTACTGTTGAATTCGGCTGTTAGCTAGCATTGATTCACATATCACATCAAACCCCAGAATCTACTAATCTAACCAACACAATGCCATCCACCTGTTATCAAACATTAGTGATTAGTTGAGTTTGGAAAACAGTTAACATCAGCAGTTAGCTGTTAGCCATTGTGGCAAATCATTTTTTAAAATCACTTTCAAGCACTATTAAAGATAATTGACATTGACCCCTCCTGTTAACTTTTATTCATTAATTACATTATTACCTGAGAAAAAGCCACCTAAAACAGTTTGCTAACACTATCTACCTATAGCTTTGTGGGTATCAACTAGGCTAAAAATGTCCATATATCACAATTTCTCCCTTTTCTGGCTTATTGTAGGTTAAATTATTAAGTGACTCCATGAATGAAAAAAATATGTGTGATAAAATAATTACAAAAATAAAGGATAGTGGGAAATGGTTTAAGTATAGTTATTAATTGAAGAGCCTAAAGAATTTCAGTTAGAGGACAGGAGGTTTGAGGAGACAGAGAATGTATAAAGCTTTAAAATGTGTTTCCAATGACTGTGAAAAAGCCATAGACCTAATGTAGTGGATTAGAAACATTATTTTTCTTGCACATAAAATCCCTCTCTAAATATATTTGTTATTTTCTTTCGGTACTTCTTGGGTTTATTTATTTATTTTTTGTGATTTTGTGCAATTTCACGTTGGAATATTGAGTGTAAACTGAACTGTGTTGCAGACTTTTATTTTGAAATCGCTTGAGTTCTCAGTATCAGCGCTGGGCTCCACTCTCCTCAGTTCGTGCTAAATCTTGGTGAGGGGAGGTGGGTGTTAACAGTGCTGTTCGTAAAATACTGTTTAAATATTGTTTAAGCACTTATTATGAACTAAGTTCGTTAGTTAATCTGTATTTTATAACTGAGAGTTACGTACTGTGGGTTGTGTGTGTAGTTATTGTGTGTACAGAGTGTTTTAATTAGTACAGCAGACTAAATGGAGTTAATGGAGGTGCAGCTACCAGTTAAATGGTGTGCTTTTCTTCTCACAGCTGCAAATGTGTGTGTGGTGTGTGTGAGAAACTGATAAATCACTCCATGCTGTGTTGCTACTCTCATACACAAATATTGCCACAGTTCTTTGTTTTATTGAACCAGTTAATTGTTTAATTGCAGCAGCTGTTTATATTTTACATGTGTTTTGTTAAAAAATGTCATTTTAAGAGCCAATCTGTATGGGCATAGGACAATGTATTATAATAACGTGTAATATTTCATTTTATAGCTTTAAATATATTAGTGATACTAGGTTTATTTTTATAACTTTGTATTCTGTATTTGTAATCCAGTATTTTTATAATATCTATCGTATTGTGTGTTTTAATAACCAGATACAGAAAGAAAAAGATACACATGGCATTATCATATGTCAGTTTGTGCTAAATCTTGATGAGGAGAGCTGCTTGTGTATGTGTGAGAAACAGACAATTCACTTAATGCTGTGTTGCTACTCTTATGCACAGGAGAGAGAATAAAGCCCTCAATATATGCCAGAGTATGTCCAGTCTTTTCATTCCTTCAATCACATTGCAGAGGGTATTAAGGCTCAAGGGAAGAGACAAAGACACACACACAAGTCATCTGAGAACTTGGACCTGTAGTCGAGCCGAAACCTTTACATTTCCTCTTTTCCACTGTAGAATTTTAGAAGAAAAAAAAAAAATCTAATGACTAAACGAATTATTTATCTTTAACGTAATGCTTTTTAGAAATAGGCTCATCTTCTACACACTTAGCTATTACAATAACATAACTTTTGACTAGGAGTACCTAAACTTTCGCACACAGCCCTAATTCTCACCTGCTGGAAATACTTGTCACAGTTGATGTACTCCTTGTCGTGGGAGTCCTGCAGCTTGTTGGTTTTGATGTACTGCCAGAGGGCCTGGATGATGCAGGAGCGGGTCTGAGTGTGAATACCCAGCAGGCGAGCAAGCCGAGGGTCCAGCTTGAACTGAGGGGGCTACACACATCATACATAAAACATTTATTGGTGAATAATTGTTGTTGAGATCTAGTTCCCTAAAACAGTTTAGTATTAAGGTACTCTTAACAGTCAGAAAGAGAGAGTGTTGACTGTGATGCACTTTCGACCTTCTAGGAATAATCTTTGTGCTTTGATCTTTCAGGAATTCAATCCGTGTGTTTTAATAGAGCAGTAAAGTGTATAAAATGCAGTACAGTGCTCTCTGGCACCCTCACCTGGTAGTCCAGCATTAAGAGCAGTGTGCAGCGTACATTAACATCACCTGGCCTCTTCACCTGGAAGCCGTCAGTCTCCTGAGTGGTGGGAGTGCGATGCCACTAAGATGCAAAACAGAAATACAATCTTGTTAAGAACAATATAATGTACCATACACACACACCCCCACCCACATCCACCCATGCACACACATACACCCCCCCACACATACAAAATGCAAAAAAAACAGGCACAGGAACAAAGGAAATACACTAGGGATGGACAATGATATTGGAATTGTACTGGTATTGGCACTGGTATTGATTGTGCTGCAAAAAAACAAAAAGCTGCATTTCATTTTCTATTTCTACCATGCTAAAAATCTGCATGTTGTTTAATATAACATAATTTGTAATTCTTTAAAATGAATTAGTGATTCTTCAATTGGGGATTTTTTTTTAGATTTCTAGTTACATTTGTGTTACAAAGCTAAGAATTAGCTAAGAAATTAAATCTATATTAATTATTAGACCAAAAAAATTAGGCACCACAATATTTTCATTTTTTAAAAAAAGAAGGAAAAAATGACCTCTTGATACAACCTGGAATTCTGTACTCTCACAATTAGCAAATAAATAGAAAATTGAATTGTACAGCTCTGGAAAAAATAAAGAGACCACTTCAGTTTCTAAATCAGTTTCTCTGATTTTGCTATTTATAGGTATATGTTTAAGTAAAATGAACGGGTTTTTTTTTCTATAAACTACAGACAACATTTCTCCCAAATTCCAAAAAAATGCATAGTCATCTAGAGCGTTTGCTTGCAGTAAATGAGAAATGGCTGAAATAAAAAAAAGATGCAGAGCTTTCAGACCTTAAATAATACAAGAAAACAAGTTCATATTCAAAGTTCTAAAAGTTCAGAAATCAATATTTGGTGGAATAACCCTGGTTTCACAGTTTTTATGCATCTTGGCATGTTCTTCTCCACCAATCTTACACACTGCTTTTGGATAACTTTGTCACTCGTGGTGTAAAAAATCAAGCAGTTCAGCTTGGTTTGATGGCTTGTGATCATCCAGCTTTAGCTTGATTATGTTCCAGAGGTTTTCAATTTGGTAAAATCAAAGAAACTTTTTTTTTCATCATTTTTAAGTGGTCTCTTGATTTTTCCAAGAGCTGTATAAGACATAAGATCAGTCTTGCACACCATTAAGTCTTTACCTGAAAGCATGTGAACACTATTTTAACCCTTTCAGATCCTGATTCCATTCCAATGGACATCATATATTTCCTTTATTTTCAAATGTTTTGTTTCACATAACACTATGTGAAAGCTGTTGTGCATCAGAATAGACCATTAACCAGCCAATGGACAAGTTTATAAACCAAATGAAACAGTAACTTGGCCACGCCCTCTGTACTGGACAAACAGTAATACTAGAGCCATTGAGAGAAAGTAACAGCTATTTTTTTTACGAACCTGATGTGATTTAGAATACATTTTAATCATGATTTGTTTTACTGTGTAGGGATGGTTTATGAAATAAAATGGTTGACATGAAATTTAAAATATTACACACAGGCTTCCAGTGCAATGGAAATAAATCAATTATTAAATATTTTAGTTATAATAGTACAGTCTTAAAGTCTCATTTTCTGTGCATTACAGACAGATAACAGCATTCTTACATTTCATCCCATCACTTAAGATAATTCAGGTCTAAAAGGGTTAACAAAATTTAAACTGTATTATTGCTCATTTAATTTTACCAAAGTAAAGAAGACAGAAAAAAAGCACCCAATTGAAGAATCACCCAAATGCTGTAATTCCCTGTAATGAAATCCATAAGAACCAATAGTCACAGGCAGACATTCCCATATCAGTACATCCCTAAAATCCACTCACAGGAAACTGCACATTCCATCTATATTCCCTGTGTAAACACTGCAGTGTAAAAGTGTCTGTATGCAAGAAGAAGTTTAACTTGAATGACCTCCACACAGCTATGCTATACTGCAGCTTTCAGACACTGACTCAATTGTATTAGAACCTGCACAACATACTGAAGTCTCTGAGTGAAAAGCTAAAATTTGACTACAGTTGCTACACACTGATTCTACTCCTGATTGATGTTGTATAGGGGCTACTTCATGCTGTTGGTATGTGCTTAAGCATTAAAAAAAGGAGGCTGAATCTCCACTTTAACAGACTCTGTTTGTGGTGTGAGCAAGGCTGGATCTTACCTGAGCCTTGCTGCTCAGCAGCTGAAAAGAAAAACATTTCAAGCTCCCAGAGATTCAAGGTAACTGTACGCACTAAGCATGCAACACTCGCTTAGCAACTACACACGCCAAGTACTACTTAACTCTGACATGCACACGGCTACAGGGATCATCACTCATGGGATATAGTAAGTGTATATATGATAAATGTATATATATATATATATATATATATATATATATATATATATATATATATATATATATATATATATATATTGAGAGTAGTCACACTTTAAGATGACTAATCATATACGTTTAGCAGATAACTAATATGGATTTGGGTCTGTAGGGGTTTAGCCTCCAAAAGCAGGGCTATCTTTGAGGTTCTATGTTACAAAATAAGTGAATGGAGGGATCATGCACTCTTATTACACTTATGAAACAAAGCAAAAGCAAAAATCAAGCACAAAACTTCATACAGAAAAAAACTTAAAAGGGCTGGATATGGAAATGTTGGAGGAAAGTGTTCACAACCAATTCACAACTTTTGTTTATAGACCAAGTTCCCTTTTACGGACTAGATATAGATTAACATATAGGGAAATTCAATAAATTCAGTATCTCAAGTAAATTTAGCTTGGTTTTTTTTATTGAATATGTTTCAATGTGACTCAATAACTCATCTTAATATGCTCATATCTAGAGTGTACTAGTGCATACTTTTTCAGTAATTCAGTTAAATATGTGAAATCTGTATGTTATATAGTTGTGTTACACACAGAGTGATCATTTATTTACTTTTTTGTTAATGATTCTGGCTTACATCCATAACAACCCAAATATGAGTGTCTATTAAATTAGTATATCATATAGAATATTACATAAGACCAATTGGTACGTTTGGCAGTGTGGGTAGTGTGCCAAGTCCTGCTGGAAAATGAAATCCATGCCTTTATTTTTTTAACCAAAATTTGTCTTTCTATTGCATCATTTAATAAATATAGCCTTTTTAATTACCATAATCCTTCCTTCTACTAGATTTGCTGATTTTGAGCTTTTTGTGACTGCAGAAGATTTGATCGCATTGATTACAACCACTCCTTATATTCAACTTCTTCAAAAAGAGTATTGTAGTGTAGTGTTGTAGTGTTTTTTCAAAATGTAATTCTATGTGAATAGAAAATATTCCACCACACCAAATAAAAGCATGTGTGAAATGAAGTGAGAGAAATAAAACCATTTAGAACAAAAACTGTTAATGAAAATGGAAATGCACTAACTCTTAATATTAAACCATTACATGTAGGATTCACTATCAGAAGACCTGGGCCTGGAAGATCATACAGTGGTAGTAAATGCTCACCTCCACTAGGTGGTTGTCTGGTCCGTACAGGTCTTTGTCCAGCTCAATGACCAGGCTTTTAAAAAACGAGGAAAATTTCCTTTTCACCTTGGCTGGCTGAGAAGAACAAGGAAGAAGAAGAAGAAGAAGAAGAAGAGAACCAATGTAAAGTGTGTTCCTGTGTGTGTTTTTATTTGTAACTAGAACCTCTCATTAGCTGCAATGCTACTTCAGAAAATTCAGTGTTTGAAAAAATTCCTCAAACTCCAGGGTTGGTTTGGAGGACTGGCCTATGGAAGAGGATGGAATTTAAACCAAAGTGTGGAGCTAATGTATAAAACTGTCATCAGTGACTACTGTTTCCATTCGGGCGGTTACAGAGCATATGCTTAAGCTGCTCTTGGCCTGACGCTCAGGCTTTGGTTAGGACTGCTGGCTACTACTGCTTTGGTAAACCATTTACTCTTAGCCTCGCTCTTATCCAAGCAAAACAAGCAACCGCCGGAGCTAATCACTGGCCAAACATACCGTCAACGTATCCAGAGACTAAACACTACGGCTGTTTATGGCTGGAAGCGGAGCGAGTCTTTTTGAACCCTCAGAGAATGCTTTTGGGGAATGTTCTCCATGTTGTCTTTTCCATAGTCAGAGAAGGTTTCTGGAGTACAGAATGGCAAAAAGGGGCATCAAATGCTTCAAAGGAGGGGGAAAAGAAAGTCGAAGGAGTCAAAGAATGTTAATGTTTGCACAGGAGCGGACAAGTGACCTCATTGGTAAGTGGGGCATACTGCTGTGGAGGAAACTTGGAGCCTACGCGAGTAATTTTAACCTCACCACTGTAAAACACACATAGCTGCCATTCAGAGGCTGTGAGGTCACTCAGACAAAGGCACAAGGCTGCTGCACTTCTTGCCTTTGGTGTTCACCAGCTCTGGCCTGAAATGGGATTCTGAAGATACTTCAATAATAACTAATAATTACTTTACTTCTCAGCACTTAGCAGTTCTGAAAGGCCGTGGCCTTTTGAGATACATCCTTTGTACCACATATCCTTGTTTGCTAAGAGTATATCCCTTTTTTAGAGTCATCTTATATACAGGGGCTTGTAAAAGTATTCATACTCATTGAACTTCTTCACATTTTGCCACCTAACAAACATAAACCAACACAAGGTAGCACATAAATGTGAAATGTGACGAAAAGACATAAAGTTGTGCAGAAGTTTAAAGCAGGGTTACGTAATAAAAACATATCCCACGCTTTAAGCATCCCAAGTAGCACTGTTCAATCCATCATCCAAAAATGGAAAAAGGATTCTACATTGGAAAGACATGGCCGTCCACCCAAAATGACAGACTGAGCATGGAGAGCCCTGGTCAGAGTAGCAGCCAAGAGGCCAATGGTCACTCTGGAGGAGCTGTAGAAATCCACAGCTCAGGTGGGAGAATCTGTCCACTGGACAACTATAAGTCATACACTCCACAAATCTGGCCTGGAAAGAGTGGCAAGAAGAAAACCACAAACGACTTGAGAGTGGGAAGGAGATTCACCTTACAGCAAAACAATGACCCTAAACATACAGCCAGAGCTACAGTGGAATGATTTACATTTGCAGCTGTAACTGCAGTGAATGGGGGCTGTATTATATATTGATGTAGGGGGGCTGAATACTTTTGCATGTCACACTTTTTAGACTTCACACCTAAAATCTTAAAATATCACCTAAAATATTTCAATAAAAAAGTTAGTGGTTGTGAGATGACAAAATGTGAAAACGTGTAAGGGGTATGAATACTTTTGCAAGCCACTGTACATTGATCAGCTATTAATACCACAGCTGATTTGTCCACTTAACAGCTCCAATTATGATAATAAATGTATGAACTATTTCTTGAGGATTTCTATTCAAGCATTACATAAAAAGGTTATAGGTTTGATAAGAAATGCAAATTGTAATTGTATTAGAAAACATTTTAAAATATTGAAATCTACAATTGTCAAAATATAATGATTACACATAATAAAAATTGCACTTTCCTGAACTTCATTTTAAAATAAAAAAATTAGAAATCAAATAAATGTAAGAATTTGGGGTTGATTGCTCTTCTTTATCTAATATTATTAAGTGAAATAGAGAGATAAGTCAGTTTTTCCAAGTGTCCCGTAGGAGTCTCCAAAGCCCTTAAAGTTTTCAGAATACAAGTAAATTATTTCACTGCAGAGAAAAAGGATTTTGTAAAATCTACACTTGTGGCCTGTACTGGTTGTCAGCATATTTCTGTACAATATGTAAATGTAATTTTTTTTGTTTTTTTAAAGCCATAGCATCGTTTGCACTTTTTCAAACACTGGGTCTATTTATTTGCTGAATGCAAAAAAATTAAATAAAAAACAGGTGTCCTAACGTTTGTGCATACCCCATATTTTATGTTTCCTAATATAATAAATTAAGCTATTTGAAGATTCATTCTGCACTAAAAATATGGACATTAACAGTAAATTTAAGAAAAACTAAATCTAATATTTGTTCCTTAAAAATAAAGCATTACCCATGTTTTCAGCATAACATTAAAAATGCATGTGATTTCACTACAAGTGCCTGAATTTGTGCAGATGACTGTACATCTGTACTCCACCTGGTAAGACGTGAGCATGTGAGAGAGTGTGTATACGCTGCATGCATCAACTGACTCACATCGTCCAGTAACTTTCCCTCCACCCGAAGCTCCCAGGATGCAATGCTGCCGTCAGAGTCATCAGCATCAGCCTTGGCCGGGTTGAAGGTATTAGAGATGTAGAGTCGCAGTTTGCGTTTTTGCTGCAAAAGACGAATAAATAACTCTTGCTTTTCCTTCTGAACTGAGAGGAACTCAAAAAAGTCCCTCAGACTCACAGACACATTACAAACTAGATAATTAGATGATATTAACAAAGCAACATATCCTGATCAACATATCATACACACTGGCTGCATCTAGAAACCCCAAAAGTTACCCGGAAACTGATGCCTGTCCAAATACTGGAGGAGACGAAAGATGCCTGTGCTTAAAATGTTCCTCAAAGCTTTTTCCAGCAGAGAATACACTAGAGAATACAACGCAGGATGACTAAGGGGATTTTGGAATGACATCACTGTGGCCACGCCCACAGAGCACAAAAGTATGCAATATTATTATTATTTTTTAAATATTATTTATTTACTTATATGATTTTTTTTTTATTGTGTATGTGCAGAAACAATACAAATACTTTTAATACATTAGTTTTCACTTATATATATATTATAATATATTATATATGTTTACTTATTATGAACAAATAAAAAATATTTATTTAAATAAAATACGTAAATAACACAAAATACGTTCACTTTTATCCGATATTTCATAAAATTTCAAAAATTAAGTATTTTTTCTGCAATAAGCCACGGAATAACATAGACTGCTTGTAGAAGCTGTGATTGGCTGGGCAGTATTGGTCTGAAAGGTGAGCCGAAAGCGAGCATTGTGATTGGCTCAGTTCATCAGTAGTCAATATCCTGTTAAATAAGATTAGCTGTCCCATTTCTCTAACTACTACTGCTCCCTCTCTTCCTCCCTCCTGCTCTTCTCTTCTCAATTCCTTCACCTCCTTCTAGGATTAGGAGAGGAGGAATAGGAAAGAAGAAGGGGGAGCAAATGTTTCTGGACTCAGTCAGTGTATACTGTTAGTGAAAAGCGTTATTACATACCTTCATGGGTCTCTTCAGTGCCTCTTGGATGTCCACACGCTTGCGCATTATGGTTTGGTCCAGTTTGCGCTCGAATGCCAGCAGGTCCATATAAGCCTGAGACTCAGGGACCAGCTCACGGATCTGAAAAGAAAGGAATTAGGAAATCAATTAATTTTTTTGATTCCTCAAAAACCAAGTTGCTTAAAAATAAATATATGTCATTTAGAACAGGTTGTTGGAATTTTCTATCAATACATCAAAAATATAAAAACAATATAAAGAACATCTGCTGGAAAGTAGCTATGTTGGAGATAAATATAGTCATAAATATAGTCATTTTAATGACTGTCCAAGACCAAAACATAGCATTTACTAGATTTGCTGACTGACTTCAAAACAGACGGGAATATTACTGTAAGAATTGCATTCATGATTGCATTCAGCAACAAGAGCATTAGTGGGGTTTGAATATTGGACGATAAAGACCACACCTCATCCTTAACTTCTCCTAAAAGTATTAGATGGAGTACTTTCATTCCAGAGAACACAGTTCCACTGCTCCACAACACAATGCCTGGCTTAGGTGCTTAGGTACATTTCCGGCATATTGTTATCTTGGCAACAGAAAACACAGGTGCGCCACTGACTGATTTAAACCCTGACAACAGTCACTTGTCAGACTCTCATTGCTATCTTGGCAACGCAGGCAGCCTCAATGTGTGTACACCCCCGCTCGTTACACACGCAAGGACATGCAGCAGCACACAAAACTTTTACATTACAAACTTTTAAATTAACAAAAAAGAGATTACAAAATAAAATAGCATTGCTGTTGCCGTAAATGACCTGCTCACACACACGCACAGCGTGAACACACAGCTCAGTTTCCTCTGCTAAGAAGTGCAGAAGTGCTATGCTGTTAAAATACCAATCCAGTACCAAATTGGAATGGCAAGTGAAACACTGACTGGTTTATTTCACATTATGGCCAAAACATACACATGAATAATTAGGAGAATTAGTACATTGCTTTTTGCGTGTTTTGAGCCGTGCAAGGCATAATTTTCCCACCGTTACGATAGCAAAGATATACTGACAGGCCATAAATCAAACTGTGCAGTGTGTAGTTGACATCTCGTCTATAAATCACTAAAATAGGGATTAATGTACCTCTCTGTCCTTTTAAAAAAATATATTTTATTCATAAAATAAAATAAAAAAATTGAACACATTTAAAACAATTCATTTAGAAAGGAATGTAGGTAGACTGGGCATGTCCATGTGCTTTATCTGACCTTATATATTATACATATTTAACCCCTTAAACACAAAGAAAATCACGTTCCTTATACTTATATAGTAAATTATACAGCAGCACTGGAGCAGAACTTTCTTAAGGACCTTGCCTAAGAAGCAGCAAAAACAGACCTGGGTATCAAACCCACAAACTACAGTGTGATCAATACCCCAGCACTCTAGTAACCACTGAGCCACCACTGCCCATAATGATCCACTGCCCATGTCTGTGTGTGTGTGTGTGTTCAAAAGCTCTTATCCCTCTGTATCCATGTCTATTTCCCCTCTGTCTGTCTGTCTGAGATTTAAATGACCCCTCCGCCATTCACCGCAGTGAATGTTCAGAAGTGTTTTGTGTGCTGTGTGTGAGTGTGTGTGTGTGAGTGTGTGTGTGCGAGAGTATGTGCAAGCTATCTGCCAAGAATCCACAGCAACCCCTCCAGTGCCACATTATCATGCGCACACACAGATGGTTGGGGCGAAGTGTGTGCCAAAAAGCTTCCCTCCATAATGGGCAAAAACCCCATAGATTCCGACACTGCACCAGTCCCTCTATACCTCTTTCTCTCTAAACCTCTCTCTCTCTCTCTCTCTCTCTCTCTCTCTCTCAGAACGATGGAGTGTGCTGTAGACGTGTTCAGTCTATGAGTAATGCGAGCGGCGTCTGAGTCTCTGCCGTATCTACACACGTCTGATAACACACCCACCCACTCACTCACTCACTCCCTTACTCTCTCTCAAGTGACTAAGACACATACCCATGACCCCTGGATTATATTGCTTTAAACAAACACGCACACACACACACACAAACACACACACCGGCTATTGTATCTTGGGTCTTATGAACACTTTACAACAAGAAAAATGGGAAAGAGTCAAAAAAGGTACCATATTATACAAAAGGTCAAAATCATAAACCATCCAAAATTCCAAGAAAGCTTTAAAAAAAAAAAAACATGCAGAATTTTATAATAGCAATACAGTTTTATTGCCCCCCCCCTTTTGCCCACAACAAATAATAAATAAATAAATAAATATTCTAAACTAACTATTCTAAATATTCTAATAACTATTCTAAAATAAAAATGATTAATAATAAATAATACAAAAAGTATAATAATTAAAAAAAGGTAATCAATTAAGTAATAAACTTCTGAAATGGAGAAAGATTAATAACAAATAATACTAGAAATAATAATAAATAAATACATTATTAACTAATTAAATCTATTCTAAAATAAAAAAGGACTAATGATAAATAATAATAAAATAAAATAAATAAATAATACCACACATAATACAAAAAATGAATAAATACATTATTTACTAATAAATACTATTATAAAATAAAATAAAAAAAAAGATTCTAAGGAATTTGAATGTAAAAATTAAGCAAAATGGCAAAAACTTAAAACAAAAAAAAACTTTTTTTTTGTAAAAGGGAAAGCAGCAAAAAACATGCTATACTAAGATATAAGATAATTGATTTTTAATTTTGATTTTGTTTTATTTTATTGGTCCACTCAACAAAAATGTAAATATAAAATCAAAAAATCAAAAATGGAAAAAAAAGGAAAAGGTTAATGTAAAAAAAAAAAGATTCCAAGGAATGCTGGATCATTTCTGGTTCTGCCCTTTAATGATAAAATAGTCACACACCATCAAGACTGACTGTTGTATGCAAATGACAAAATAAAAAACGGTACCAATTTAGCAAAATGTCAAAATCTTAAATCCATAAAATATAAAAAAACAATTGGAAAAGCAACAAAATACATGCTACATTTTATAATGGAATTTATTTAATGGACTAATGGACTTTTTAGTAATTAAAAAAAAAAAAAACTCTTAATGGAAGTCCAGTTCTATTCCTAGTGTACACTCACTAAAAAAGTAAATAAAAAAGTAAACAACAAAACAAAAGCTTAATGGTGACTGGTAAAAACAAAAAAATATATATTCCATGTAATTCTGAGGCATTCTGCTGGTCCATTCATGATGAAACATTTATGAATTGCATGAAGTGCAGCAGCTGTGTGCAAAGCACAAAGTCAAAATATTAAATTAAAAAACTGGGAATTTTAAATGGGAATGCTGCAAAAACATGGTGAACTGTAATTTATAATAATGCAATATGATTTTATTTTTTCCAAGCAATTGCAGAGCATTTGTGCAGCTCCATTTATGATGAGATGTTTACACTGCATGAAGGGCAGCTGCTGTGTGCACATGTGATAAAAACATAAAAACATATACATTAACAAATAAATTAAGTGCATATCACTAAATTTGCTTTAGTAATATACAGTCATAGTTATTTAGATTCTGACTGAATCCAGACTCTACCTTCTCCTCCTGCCTATCCAAACACCTGCAGCCCGTTCTGGGACTCGGCGTCTTGGTCCTGTTATATTTGGGTTAGAGCTACACACACCTGTGGAAGCTCCGCGCTCCTCTCTGAATACAAATGTCACCGCCAGAACACTGCGTCCCTACTAAGTTTGACCGCTGATTGAAAAACGTGACCCAAATGTACGAGGAGTCTTCCCAAGCCCTTTCCCTCTCCCGGCTCCTTCCTGGTCTTGGGAAGCGCCCAGAACGCATCACTTATCTGCCATTTGTTTCTCCCGTGTTCAAAAAATTAAAAAGGGCTGTGTTCCAAATCACACAGCGGCACATGTGGTCATACACATAAACACACATGCACACACTCATATACCCCAAAAAAACATTAGCGTTCCTACTCACCCTTTGTGGAAGAATCTTATCAGCCATTTTCCTCCTCTTGGTGCTGCAGAAAAAGAGGGAGAAAAAGGAGCGACAGAGAAAGACAGAATGAGAGAGAGAGAAAGAGAGAGAGCGAGAAAAAAAAAAAGAGATGTTACTATGGAGACCGATAGTGTAGCACCCGGGACATCTGCTAAAATTCTGGGGCTGGTCCAGGATGCAAGAATGCCGGCGGCGCGCGAGTGAGTGAGTGTGAGTGTGTGTGTGTATGAGTGTGTGTCTGTGTGCACGCGCCAGTGTTTTAGTGATGCCAGCCCAGATGGTCCCCGCCAATATGGGCACCGAGACTGGTAGTAGAGTGGCACCCACGGCTTCACACCATGGAACCTGGCAAACAGCTCCAAAGCTGAGCCTAGACTGAAGGTAGGTGGTCTTTAGGTGTGAGATCTGTCTGTTTTCTTCTACTTCCAGCAGGATGAAGATCCTTTCTCCAAGTGAACGCTTGAATCCTGACACTTCTCTGACTGGGAACTCTTAACGGTTCTGTCCGTTCTCTTCAATTAGCTTCTTTCTTTACTTCAGCAGACATCCTCACGTCTCAATTTAAGTCAGTTCATGGCTCCGAAAGACCTTATTAAACATCCCGTGGACCAGACATTGGAACACAGGCTACGTTCACATTGCGAGCCAGATTGCTTCAATCTGATTTTTTGCTCACAAATGCTTCACAAATGTAAGTCGCCTTCTTCACCAACAACAAAAAATTTCATATTTGAGAGACGACTTGTAGCTTTATAAAGGTAAATAGATGTGTAAGCAGCTCATATGTGGAGCATCTTTTGCTGGAGTGTAGAGGAAACAGCTGGTATGCAGTTCATGCTCAGGTTGAGAAGGAGAAAAAAGGCCATGGGGTTTGCTTTTGCTGTTTTTGTAGCTATAGCGAGTTGTGTGGGTACGAGAGAGAAGCATGTAGTATATCGGTAAAAGCTAAAAGATGCATGAATTCCGATTTGACCGTTCATCACATTCATGTTGCATGTCCACGGATCAGATATGTACGGTGGCCGAGAAAGCCCAGCGCAGTGCAAATTGAAAAGCGCTGCAAAAGCACAAAACACATCCATCAAAATTACAACACAGGCGCAGCAAATAGAAAAACGCGCTGCAAAAAGAAAAACGCGCAGTAAATACAACCACAACACAACGGAAGTGAGTCACAACACAACGGAATTTTCCCGGGGGACCTTAAAAGATGCTGTACCAGCTGTATACAAAGGACCATAAGGGGCAAACAAGCTTCTGAAAAGTAAGTTATGTTTATTACCTGTGATTACCGTTGTGTGCATATTATTAAAAGTTCTGCTTCACAAAACGCCTTGTTTGCCACTTATTGTCCTTTGTACACATAGTGAAGTCCGAGACGTTACTGAAGACGCAGCTTAGCTGGTACAGTATCTTTTAAGGTCCCCCGGGAAAGTTCCGTTGTGTTGTGACTCACTTCCGTTGTGTTGTGGTTCTATTTGCAGCGCGTTTTTCTATTTGCAGCACGTTTTTCTATTTGCTGCGCGTTTTTCTAGTTGCTGCGCCTGTGTTGTAATTTTGATGGATGTGTTTTGTGCTTTTGCAGCGCTTTTCAATTTGCACTGCGTTGGGCTTTCTCGGCCACCGTAGATATGATCCGATTTTGGACAAAATATGGAAGTCGCTCAGATCTGATTTGAAAAAATCAGAATTCGGATTTCACACATTCACAAAGACAGGAAAAAATCAGATCTGAGCCACGTTAAGAAAAAAAATCAGATTTGAGTCACTTCAGCCTGGTAATGTGAACGCAGCCTTGATGATACAGGTGGAAACACAGCCACAGGTTCACTAGGCTTAATAAAGTAGAGCTGTTCATTAAACTCATGCAATTTTATGAAGATTCACCAGTGCTTCTTATTCAGGATTGGGTAAAAGGACAGATATGTGAATGGTTCTGTAAGTAGTTAGGTTAGGTTGTTTTTCAAGAAAAAATAAATAAAAAAGATATTGTTGCATAAAGCCCACTGTCATTAGATCAGATTAGGGTCAGTTTATTCAAACCACATGTAGAGGCAGTCAGAGAAGTTCTAAACAAAACACAACTACACAAATATATATTTTTTGTACACTTTTTCCTGCATAGTAAATGAAAACTAAAGTTATCCAGACTATAAAGGAACACAAAAATCATGTAGTAAATTTAAAGTGTTAAACAAACCAAGATGTGAAGAAGCATTTAGGTGCTCTTATCTGGGGTCAAACTGTTAACTTGCGTTTTTTTTTTTTTTTTTTAACTCTGATGAACTTATAATGTGTAACAGAGGTAAGTCTTGGTTGTCCATTCCCGGGGCAGTCCTGATGAGGGCCAGTTTCATCATAAAGTTTTTGATGGTCTTTGCGACTACACTTCAATTTTTAAAGTTCTTAACATTTTTCAGATTGACGGACCTTCATATATTAAAGTATGTTTTTCTTTACTTAGTTAAGTTCTTTCTTCTACTTCCTGCAGGATGAAGATCCTTTCTCCAAGTGAATGCTTGAATCCTGACAGTTCTTTTACTGGAAACGCTAACGGTTCTCTCCGTTCTCTTCAATTAGCTTCGTTCTTTACTTCAGCAGACATCCTCAGGTCTCAATTTAAGTCAGTTCATTACTCTGAAAGACTGTTTAAAGGGAGAGTGGGTATTTTCACTGTATACCTCTAACTCTCCCTCTTCAAAACACTACTATTGCTCTTAAACACATTTAGAGGACAAGAAATTCAAGTAAGTAACTCTTAACAAGTTCAGCACAGCTGTTAACTAAAGACTATTCCAGGTGACTCTACCTCATAAAACTGACTGAGAAAATCCAGTCAAGATGTACAAAGCTGATCGCTAAACAAAAGGTGCATATTTTGAAGAATCTAAAATCTAAAACATATTCTGGTTTGTTTAACACTTTTTTAGTCTACTCAATGATTCCATAATGAAGATCGGTTTAGTTATTTATTTTTCTAGCCGTTTAAGAGCAGCTGTCTTTGAAACCTCTCTTCTAGTTCTCAGTTTGACCTCCAACATCCCTTGTAACAGCTATTCCTTAATTACGTTATAAACTGAGAATCTGGCTACATGAAAATACTGCAAGAATAAGATTCTTTCTTACACTCATCTCCTGCTTTGCGAGCATCAGTTGTGTAATGTTCAGAGTGCTCGGCAGCTGCAAAGAGGATTATTGCCATTACTGTTAGAACAAGTTCTAAAGTTTGCTTCACCTTGCCTTTTTTAACCCTTTCAAACCTGAATTATCTCCAGTGATGGGAAAAAGTAAGAATGATGTTTTCTGTCTGTAATGGACACAAAAGAAGACTCTACAATAAAATCTATATAGCAAATAATAATATATATATTTAGAAGACTCTAGTACATACCACCAAGAAGGACCAACCACATCCAACAGGATTAACTGTGGACGCAAGAGGAAGCCGAAACGGATGTTTGGGTGCTAACCCGGATTGTATTCAAAAAACATAAAACCACGGCTGATCAAATCACGACAGAATTCAATGTGCACCTCAACTCTCCTGTTTCCACCAGAACTGTCTGTCGGGACAATAAATTACTGTCGTCTAAAACCAGGTGTTTCAGTTTTATTGTCCAACCCCTGTAAATGTTATATAACCAGCTTAACACTCAGTTAAAAGTCTGAAAACATTTGCATGGAGTTCATTTCATAAAACAATGTTTTATCTGGTATTATGCTCATTTGGAAGGAAAATGTTTTATTGTATATGTGTTTTTATGTTCCTCTGGGATTTTGTTTAGACTTCTTGATTGGTAAACTTAGTTTCCTCAGTTACGGCAAACATGCAGACATATTTCACAGAGCAGAGTCGTTCCTGTAGCTACTAATGCTTAAATTCTCCACTGTCTGCTGTGAGGATCCTGGCCAGTCACAGACAATGTAATTGGATGATTGGATGTATCAAGGTTTTCACATGATCTAATTTTGTAAGTCATTATAAAGAATAAAGTAGTCCAGACCAGCTATATAAAGTGTGTACTGATTATAACTTTGATTTGTCTTTTTGTCAATTTTACACAACTCAGAGTACTGAACAACTGCCACAGTATTGCCTTAATGCATTGAACACATGACTCTACGTCTTATATAACAATTAGCTTAATTTAGGAATCAGGAAAAAAATGACACTTTGACTCTCACTCTCACAATTTGCAATTAAAGTAGTGACTGAAAAAAGACTGCATACACAGCTGAGGGTGAGGATAGATTGATAGATTATGCCTCATATACCATCCCCATATACCTTTAAATCATGAAAACAGGACATTACCTCAAATGATGCTGCAGAGATGCACTTAACATTCATTTAAACTGTCATTAAAAGTGACCTGAAGTCATTTAAAGTTACCTAAATATATTGAAAGTGATTACATTTTTTTGATTGATGTAAACTTACTTTTAATGGATTTAAGGTTATTGAAAGTTAACCAGTCATTTGAATCAGAGAATATTAAAAAATATTACTAGGAGAGTCAATTTAATTGATATGAAATCGTATAAAGTGATCTAAAATTTGGGATCCTCTGAGATTGAAAAATATCTACATATAACATGATCTGCATATACTAAAAGTGATCAGGTGATCAGATTTCATTTTATGCGATCTTAACATACTGTCAACATAAAGTCATTTTAAAGTATTTAAAGTGATCTGAATATATTGTAAGTGATCTGATGATAATAAAAGTGATCTGAGTGCACTGGAAGTGATCTGAAGTCATTTAAAGTGATCTAAATATACTAAAAGTGATCTGAATCATTTAAAGTGATCTGAATGTACTGAAAGTGATCTGTTGATACTAAAAGTGATCTGAATCATTTAAAGTGATCTGAATCATTTAAAGTGATCTGAATATACTGAAAGTGATCCGTTGATACTAAAAGTGATCTGAATCATTTAAAGTGATCTGAATATACTGAAAGTGATCTGTTGATACAAAAAAGTGATCTGAATCATTTGAAGTGATCTGAACCATTTAAAGTGATCTGAACCATTTAAAGTGATCTGAATATACTGAAAGTGATCTGTTGATACTAAAAGTGATCTGAATCATTTAAAGTGATCTGAATACTGAAAGTAAACTGAAGTCATTTAAAATAGACTGAATATACTGACAGAGTTCTGATCTAAAATACTTGAAAGTATTCTGGTCATTTAAGTGATCTGGTGATATTTAAAGTGATTTGAAGGAAGAAGGTAAAACCCTTCACACCTGGGATGTATTGCATTTTGTAAGCAACATTTTGAAACTTAATTTTGAGACTTAATTAAGTCAATATCTATCAGAAACTACATCTCCCATCATGCCATGCAGCAGCATATGTCATGCACATCCATGCGTAAACAGTCTGTGATACAGGAAAACTAGTGCAGGAAAATAATCGGATGTAGTTGTAGATCTTTCAAAATACCTTGGCTTTAAAAATGTAGTTTAGTTTATTATAATTTATATAATTAGCTGTATGAATATTCATGAGTGCTGACCTTATTTAACACTAAAGGTAGTGGTTGGGGGTGTGGTCCAAAATGCTTGTTAGGGGACACTGGTTTGGTATGAAACACACTTCAGGGGTTGTGCAGGGGTCAGAGGGACAGGGGGGTTGGGGGGGGGTTGGGGGGGGTCAAAAAATGCATGAAAATCTGTCATGCAGCACAATAAACTCCTACTTTGATCCAAGCGTGGGATCTGATTGGGCCTCTCTCATGTCCATCTGCCTTCCTTGCATCTCACTGGCTCCGGGAAATCCCACAGGCTTCCTATGGGTCGATGGGATTTGAAGGGTCTTTCATTAGAGAGTTTAGAGAGGTTTAAACATCTTCTTGTGTATAAGTATATGAATATGTTTAGGGTTTTATCCTGACATTAAACATGTGTAGGGGTTCAATGTGTGACATATTTTTTTAAAACACTAAAAATGTACAAATGACCTTTCAAACTCCAAATGTGAACACAAAAATAATCAAATAAACAAATAAAATTAAAGCATTAAAATAAATAGAAGGGCCATTGAAATTGCTTGAGTCTTCTTGTATGAACATCTAAACTCAGTTATACAGTTATATGCAACATTTCACCACCCTCTGGCCAAATTACACATATTGTTTATAGTCTTATATTTGTAGAAAACCTCAATTAAAGCACAATTACTGATTATTAACTTATTTTACCATTTAAAAATAAAACATTAAATTTGCACAATATCTATGGGCCATTTCACCCAATGGGTGCCATTCCTGTCCACAGGAAATTGCACGTATAAATGTGCACACATAATAACTTTAAAATACATTTTATTATTAAGCACATTGTCTTGTCCATTGACCTAATTGCAAAAGTAAAATATATAATTAAAAAAATAATAAAAACTACTTACAACACTGAAAAAAATAAATGGTATTTGTTACCTGTCCCCACTCTCTAAATATAAATTTTACCATGAAATATAATGAATAAAATCCTTCAGAGATATTATTTTTTTGCATTGTTGTGTGACTCCAAATCCCATCTATGCTTTCAAACAATTGTTTTTCATAATAAAGCCATAGTATTTAAGTTAAAATGCACATTTTTAGATTTTATTTGTTTATTTAAAAAAAAAATCACTAGAATGTGCTCAGTGTCCTTTGGGTATTAGCATAGCTGCTATTTAGCTATTTTTCATGTTTAAGCTAATTCTATGCTAAAAACGCATTCCTGTTACTCAAAACAAAAAAATAACAGAAATGAGTGCCCATAACAGGAGTGATTTTTTGTCATAAATATTAATTATTTGAACATGCAGTCAACCATTTCTTTTAAAATAGAGACTTTCTTGAGAGAAAATCAAAGAAATTAGTGAACTTGCTTTTAAACATGCTTTTAAATGAGTTTTGTAACCAACTTTGGCTTAGAAACCTTGTGACAAATGAAGTAAAGCTGCCTGAGTTATTAGATTCAGAGGAAAGATTAAAAAAATAAGTTTAACTTGGAAGGTGCCATTTACAACAAGCAAATGGCACCCATTCAGTGGAATGGCCCATAGGCACTTTGACAGCTGAAGTGACCCTACAATGCTCATCCACCTATTGCTGCCCTCTCTAAAACACATTCAACAAAAACAATCTGATTTCATATTTATTAATTAGTGATGCTTTTGGTCACCAGGTTTAAATGCTTGTAAATGCATGAAGTGACCAGGGTCATAATGTTGTGAACACCAATGCATTTAGATGAATGCATAAGCTTGTATAGCCTCACCTATTCACAATAAAGTTACTAGAGTTTCAGCTCTGGTTGTTTTGGAACAAAAAATAGCACAAATAAGCCTCAATCAGAATTAATCTTATTATTAATCTTATAAGCACCATAACAAAAACAAAGACGCAACATAAATCCTGGCAGTTTTTGTTTTATTACAAATGTTTTACTGTAAAAATACTCAATTCATATTAAGGTATTTTTAGTATGAATGTCAAAATGTATGAATTGGTTAACCTCTAATATTGTCCCTGTAAAAGCACTGACTGATATAACACGACTTATAAACCGGAGCTTCAGCCATTTCAGCCATAGTGGTTCTTCACCTCAACCCTGGGTCATCACTATCAGTCACCAGGGGGCAGAACAACTTAGATAGCTTCGGAATGATTCACCAGAACCAACTGAAGTCTGCTTCTTTAGTTTGGGGTAAATTGTGAACGTTTGATTCTTTTTTTTTTTGTCTTTTTTGTTTAAAAAAAATATTCAATATACACTCTAAAAAACAGAGGTACAATATGAGTACTTTTTTGTACTCAGAGGTACACTCTTCATAATTGTACCCTCAAAGGTACAATATTGGTCTTTACAGGGTCAGATTTGTTCCCTCTGAAGTACAAAGTAATTTCTAACAGAAATAAGTACAAATTTGTACCATTTAACCAAACAAAAGGTACATTCTGTATTCTGCATCACTGTACTAATTAACAATATATATTTTAATTGCACATTTTTTATTTGAAAGCCAGACAATTATGGATCACAGTTTTTGAGCCATATTTAGTTGATGATAATGTTTATAATCTTTATAATCTTTACTGGCACAAAAACCATGGGTACAAAAAAGAGCTTTCACTGAAAAGGTACTTTTTTGTACCTCAATATAAGGTACAGCCCCAGCGACAAGCTTTGTACTCTTATATTTCTTAGTGTGTAAGTTTAAATACAACCGACACAGCAATACAGGCCACTCCTGGCCATTGATTGGCTGTGAGCAGAGCGAGCTGGTACAGACACTACTAATGCAGATAACATTACACTACAGTATCTGACAAGGTCAGGAGAGCAAATGAGTGTGGGAAGATCAATCGAAACAAGGGAGGAGAAAGAGAGAGAGAGAGAGAGCAAAATTCTGTAGATACAGATAGACAAATGAGCTAAAACACTGTACAAAGAATATTTTTGCTGACAGAGCAAATTAAAGTTACCCATGATTAAGGATTAAATCTGTTATATTAAACAAAAAAAATAACTTTTTTTTGACTGAAAAAAGACGAACTGTAAAAAAAATCAAGACTACAACTTTTTTACAGGCGTACAATCAATAAACGTCTATTTTCTGATCCCTTTCCTACATAAGGTGCACCACATTATAAGGTGCATCATGCGACACTAGTAAGGAACAGAGGTTTCGCCATGTTTCCCTTCTAATTCAGCAGGTCTCACCAAAGAATTATAAAACTGTAATTCTTAAAGAAAAAATAACTATTTTCAAACAAGCGCTGGATGTTAATCTACACAGATCTTCGCCTAAAAACTGTTTATTTGGGTGAGTAAAGTGCTTCCTTTTTTTTTTTTTTTACAGTAAGCGCTTTACTGGGGCTTTACTGCTCCTTACAAGCTGTCTGATATAGTTTAACTGAGTAAACCTGGGTGATATTAGCTAGCGGTTCGTCCCACATAGCTTGTTTTAACACAGTAAACATGCAGACTACAGCCGGATAAACTCACGTACGAAACGGAGGAAGAGCTAGTACTTAGCGGGGTTATCAGCTAATGCTAATACTGCTCCAGCAGTGCAAGCCGTGGTTAGCAGCAGACTACAGTTGGATAAACTCTCCTCTGAACAGTGAAATAGCTAGCGCTAATGCTAGAACTGCTGGAGAACTAAACTGAAACTCCTTTATAAAGCTGCACTTCAGCAGAGAGGCTTTACAGCTCCTTACAACCTGACTGATAAAACTCATACATAAGGTCTGGAGACATACTTGGCCAGCTTTAGCTTCCTCTGCAAGGCAGTTGTCATATTGGAGGTGTGTTTAGGGTCATTATCATGTTGGGAAACTGCTATGCAGCCATGTTCTTGAAGGTAGGGCATCATACTCTGCTTTAGAATGTCACAGTACATGTTGGAATTCAGCTCCCCAATGCCAGAAGCACTCATACAGCCCTAGACCATGATGCTACCACCACCATGCTTAACTGGGGATGGATAATAGCTTATTGGGCACAACTAATGGCTGTGTGTTGAGTTATTTTGAGGGTACAACATATTTCCATGGTTATACAACCTTCATACTGACTACTTTACATTGTATCAAGACAAGACAAGTGGCATGTCTTCAGTGTTGTCCCACGAAAAGATACAATAAAATATCCACAAACCTGAGGGTTGTATGCACTTTTGTGGCATATATGTGTACATATGTGGGGTGTGCATGATTGTAGTTCTCTACTATAAGGTACATTTTAACCAATTTAAACTTAGTTTTAACTGCTTTCAATAAGAAACACACCTTATGACAACACACCGTTATAGACTATCCAGCACACACAACTGCAGCAGCCTGTGAAAAGGGAAATACTGACAGACTATAGATAAAGAACACCTGGCAGTGCTTTTCATTTTATAGCTGCTGCTCTTCTTCATCTCCATCAAGCATCACTACTCATTATATTTGGAAGTGTATGGTTTTTTTAAATCTCGAGATAAAATAGGCTGAAAATGTCTTGATGCAAAGGAATTCACAAAGCCTCTCTCAACACATTATCATCTTATGCACTGAGTCTCTTCGGGACCGTACATTATTTATCATGAGGAGGGATATTTGGGGGGAGGTATCATACATTCATACTGTTTTATGCATGTAGCCTACAAATGAAATGTCCGTATATTAATATTTCATACAAATATTACAAAGATTTCTAGTTATGTGAAAATTTAAATCTGGGCAATGTTTATTACTTACTAAAACACTATTATTTAAAGGGGACATAATATACCTTGTTTCACACAAGTTAGAATAGTTCTATGGGCTATAAAAGTCACATTTATGAAGACTTTACAAAAAAAAAAAAAAACGATCTAATTCGGACTCTGGCTCATAGTCATAGTTTATGGGGCGGACTGGGTTGACTGGATTTTATTTATCTAAGCTCTAAGCCAGGGGTCGGCAATAGGCGCCAGGTGTGGCCCGCAAGCATGAAACATCTGGTCCGTGAAGTGGTTTAAACTATCATGAACGATAATAGAAAATATTATATAAAATAATAGATAATATAAAATGCTTCTCTAGCAAGCTTTTGTTTACCATCCTCCCCCGTCTCTCTGTTGCGCTCGGTGTGACTTTAGTTTAGTTTCCGTCCGTTCTCTTTTTTCAGCCAGTTATTGGGCTCCCTATCTCCTTATAAGGGCGTTTTTTCATGGTTGTGTCCCAATTCACTAGCCGGGGCAGCAGACACAGGTTCGATCGTGCATGAGGAGCAGTGTGTTTACTTATTTATTTTTTCCTTACTTCTTGGGTTTACCGGCTTTGAACTTAACTGTTCTGCAATTGGGTTCAACAACCCTCTGGGTTGGAGAGCTACTAGTCTGTAGTCTAGTCCCATCACATTCCAAAACAGAATTGTTTTTTGTGGCCCGCCAGGTAATGACATCTGGCCCGCGGCCAAACTTAACTGCCGACCCCTGCTTTACTTAATAAAAAAATGTCTGATGTAAATGGAGCTCTGGCTCATAATCACAGTTTATGGGGCGGACTGGGTTGACTGGATTTTTTTTTTATCTAAGCTCTAAGACATAGTGGTTGGTGTAAGTGATGGCACCAAGGTGATTCCCTTTTATTTGAACAAATCATAGCCCAATTTATACTTCTGCATGAATTGGAGCTGCATGGAATGAATTATTGGAGGACACCATTAGGAACCTCTACAACTACAACTAAGAGTTGCCCATCAGTCTATACTTTTAGTCATTTATTGTTCCTAGTAACACTTCCTTCTGGGTGCAATTACTTTTTTAAGATAATCTACAAGACACTATATGTATTAGGAATACTCGTATGGCTGCTCAAGCCCTTGAATCCCTGCAGACTTATTAAAAACTTGTCTGCGACCATGTGAACACTAACAGCACTAAAGTCCAAAACTGGAGCGCAACCAACCAACGGCACATTCACTTTCAGCTCAACTGCGCAGACGCCACAAACGCCTTCCTAATACCCCCAACGCCTGCAGCCACGGTAACAGCCCAAGGGGCTGTCGCCATGGTAACGGCTTACTTGTCTGTTGTCTTGGCAACAGCCTCTGAGCTGCACTCTGTGCAGAAGCTTCCAGACTGTAGGCGAGACTACAGCCCAGTGCTGGTGACCATAGTAACACCTCTCCTTTCATCTAGAGTTCGCTAATTGGATCCGGGTACTTGAGAGGTAACAACCCTGAAACCACCCAGGCATGGGCATGGCTAAATCATACTCACTTCCTGTTTCTGTTCTGGACGGCCTGCTGCTGCATCTGTTGCTGCGAGGGCGCCGGCCGTTTGCGGTTCGCCTCCATGGTGGGGTTGGTCAGCGCGGGACGGACGGCGGGGTTTCCTCCGTATGGCGGCCCTGGCGGTCCCATCGGCGCCCCCTGATGAGGCATTCTCGCACCTGATGGCATGCCGGGACGCTGTAGAGAAAACAGAGAAAAAATAGCAGATATGAATTAATTGAAAAAATGACTCCCACAGCTGGGGGTCCGTGAGAGGTACAGTCTAAGAGATGTAGTAATAAGAGTGGACAGTATGCCCCACACCCCATTAAATCCCATTGCAAAGTATTAAAACCAAAAGATTGTCAAAATGGTAGCTGCCACTTTGTTTGAGTCTCAGTTTGAGAACATTGGACAGTACACAGCAGAATTAGCCAGCAGACTGGCAGATCTGTACTTTCAAAGAATGAGATTTGTTCTTCTATCGCAGTTAAGCACAAACTAGTTTGTCCATCTTTTTAGCACTTTTAGCACATTTAGCACAAGCTAACACTAACGTGTGGTAAACGCTCATGGGGCGTGTCCAGCAACAGCTTAAGTGCATAAAAGTGACAGAGCCCTTAAATGGCTCATTTTGAAAGGGACTGAGTGTGGGAGAGACAGGGTGGCTTTGGCACCAGGTGTGAAAAGTTTTATTATAATTATTTGTAACACCCAAAATATGTATTTGAATAGAAAATATCTGTGTATTCAAGCAGGCTCCAGTGAAAATGTAAATTTTTCTTAGTTTTTAGTTTCATTTATAGAGGAGAATAGAGAATAGAGGAGTTGTCCCATGTATTATGTACCGGTAAATGTTTCATGATAAATGGATCAATAGAAATGCTCCAAGATTACATACGTTGATGTCCACTGAGAGTTTAAAAAAGTTTTTATTTCTCCAGTGTAGTTAGTATTTTTTTTAAAGTTAGTTTTTCAATATTATTTTTAAGCTCTGTAGCAATTAGTTCTTCAACAAGGTTAAAGGGTTAAATATGCTTGAGTTAGTATGTGCCCATGCCTTCAAAGTAAATCTATCGAACAGGATATTTTTACATTGGTTTCCATTGAGAGTTAAAAAGGTTTTTTAATCCTCCTGTAAAGTTAGAATGTTGGAGATAGAGATGTTTTTTATTGGACAGTGACAATATTATTTTTGGGATTAAATCACACATATATAAGCTCTGCAGCAATTAGCTCTGTTTAAAGGGTTAAATGTCCTTGTGTCTATGACTTTGAAGTAAAGCTGTGGACCAGGATAAGAAACACATCAGCCATCCAACCATAACCCTCTACAGACACTCACGGTGAAACTGGACACGGGTAAAAGACAGCTGTCCGTCTCTGAAACAAAAGGAGCCGTGTTCAGCAGCCATGCTTACTCTATAAAGCATGAACGACTCCACAAAGTAAAAAGAGTCTTAACACCCTTCCACCTGTGCCAGTCACTCCTCTAGCAACAGCTGCCATGTGTGTGTGTGTGTGTGTGTGTGTGTGTGAAGTGCTGGACGTTTATGAGGACCTCTTTATGCTGGTGTGATTGAATTGAGTGTAATCTAATTCCACTAGTTTGTGAGTGTAGGACATTTGAGCCATGTCATTGATTATGCTGCATGAACGCAGGGTTCTCTCTGAGGAGAGGAAGTCATAGGAAGTTTAGATCTTATCTTCAGAGCTAATCACCCAAATTAAACTTACACCAGCAAATCAGCAACATGACCAGTATGGCTTCAAGTCTGACTTCACTGTATATTAACCAACTGTTTTCCCTTACCAACAATGTAGCCAACAATGGGACATATGGTGACCAGCCTTTACTTTATATACAGGTTTACACTGGAACTATGGAGGGAAGTCAGTGTAATTCTTGCAGCAAATTAAAGAGCAAAGATTTAAACAAAATATTTACAGTGGTTTCTCGAATTCTCAAGAAACCTGGACAGTAGGAACTGTCCACAGTAGTTGTGATCTGACCAGACATCTAGCCTCTAATAGCTACATCACAGAAATGTATTGGATAAACATTGGTTTACAAACACCATAGTAACAGCATGGGTCATCGAGTGTGTTTAAATGTTGTTATAATGCTGTCTAAAGTGCCGGTTCGAACCCCCGCTCATGCAGCTTTGCCATCAGCCCTGCTCCCTCCAGGTGGGTAGATGGGGCTCTCTCCCCACATCACTACTAGGGTGATGTCCACAGCACAGGGCGTCTGTGAGCTGATGTATCAGAACCGAGTCTCTGCGCTTTCCTCCGAGTGCGCTGGCTGCTCTGAAAAGAAGCAGTGACTGGCTTCAAATGTATCGGAGGAAGCATGTGTTAGTCTTCGCCATCCTGGTGTGTTGGGCCATTACTAGTGATACAGGGAGTCCAAATGAGTGGGTTGAGTAATTGGCCGTGTAAATTGGGTAGAAAATGGGAAAAATTAGAAATAAATTATATATATATAAAAAAAAGTTAGTTAATTAAAGTTTCACGATGCACTGAACGTTCGATGCTTTTTCAATACAATTTCACTGAAACTTATTTATAACAGTGTACAGTGGTTTTACTGATCCCTAAAACCTGACTGGTAGAATTCATACATAAGGCGCACTGGATTATAAAATATATTAAAAACGATTAATTTTTTTTTTTTAGCATTAGATGCTTTCACTACTGTATAAAGCCCAGTTACTAGCTTCAAATGAGTTAAATTAATGCAATTTGATTCACTTAATAAGAAAACTGATTCACACCATGGCCCGTGTGAATGGCAGGATTAAGGTTAACCTAGTATTCTGAAGAAATGAATCAATTCGCTTGTACTAATTTGACTCAGTTGAGCAACACACGCACACGCAAGCCAGCAGCGAGAGAGCAGCAGCGCGCACAGAATAGTGACAGCTAGCATAAAAGACATCCTCTATCGTTCGCGACTCGTGGACAAAGCAGGCTCGAGGAATGAAGTGGGGCATGTTTTGCCTATATCGCTCATTAAGATGGGAACCCGACCAACACCACAAATCCAGTTTACAAATGGTGTTACAAATCTCTCCAGAGCAAAGGAGCAAACAGTAGCAACTTGGCTCAGTGGACAAGCACCCTGATCTCTACAGAGAGCTGAGAAGTGGAGAGGTTAGAGGGCTGTAGAGACAGTTATTTTAAAGAAAAGCAGGATTAACTATTGTAATGCTCTTCATTTCAGAGGAAACACACATACTGTATGCATGGGGAACCCCAACCAAAACAAAAACCACAACAAGCTCAATCCTAGTTGTTAATTTAGCCACTGCTGGGATGCTGTGATGTTCAGTTACTTTCACCCAGTGACCCTTATGTGAGAAAGATGTGTCCTGTTGCTGTGCAGGATGTGAATCCTGAGCAGAGGAATGTGCTGCTGTAAGTGTGTGTGTGTGTGTGTGGTCGTTATCTCCTCATCTGATCAGAGGTCTGTGTTTGCTGTGATAACAGTTAAGGTTAACACCTGGAGGAAACTCGAAAGAAACAACAGGGCAACGGCAGTGGCACTTTCACACATGCTGCGTCTTTGATGAACCACCAAATAACACTCCTCCCCCCGTTCACGCTCAGACGCCACTCGCTCTGCTGTGTGTACAGTAGCGTGTGTGTGTGTGTGTGTGTGTGTGATTGGAAGCTTTATTTTTTCCTGTAGGCTGGTAAAATGGACTCTACACTATTGTGAAATAAAAGCAAATGAAGCAGAGAAAAAAAAAACACATAAGTTGCAAAACTAAAGGCAGTGATTTCCACAAACACTCATTCCCAGAGGAATATCAAAACACACAGACACACAGTCTTAGTTAAAGTTACTGTATGCTTCAGTCAGTAAAGTTAATGTTCCAACAATAAAAAGAAAACAGACACCAATTATTAACCTGCAAGTGATGCTGAATTATGTTCTCTCAAAGGCTTAAACTTTAGATAAATAATACACTTAGTGCCAATGAGTCAGTAAAATAGACAATGTTGATCAAAACAAAAAATTGATTCCAAATTTCAGAGTTGACTAATCGTTAATTTGTAACAGTACCGCATTACACAAAGTACTGGGGTCAGAAACACAATAGAAGATGGGCAATGAACTCACTCACACAGGTGACATTCAAGTTGGTCTGTCTCTGAAAGTGCCCAAACACAACAGATTACAAGTTCACAGTATTATTGCACTAAAAGGTGCACTTAAAATCTGTTTTCCCAAAAATCTTCAGTGCACATTATAATCCTGTGTGTCTTATTTATGAATTTTACCAGTAGTCACTCCACTGAATTACAGTGTTATACAGGAGTTTAGTTCTTTAGCACAAAGGCTGGAGCAGAATTAGCATTAGCCGCTAACTGCAGTGCTAGCTCTTTCGCCGTTGAGAGGTGAGTATATTCCTCAGTGTAGCTCTGTTGGGCGACGTTAACTAGCGCTACATGCTGCTAACTGTGACTAGCACTGCTGCTAACTGCACTGTTGAAAATATTGTAAGTCTAAACTTACTGTAAAAAAAGCGGAAGCGCTTTACTCACCCAAATAAACAGTTTTCAGGCGAGAAATCTAGGTAGAATGCTGTGCGGCACCCTTGTTCCTTTGTCGCTTAAAATGTGTCTTATAATCCGATGCACCTTATGTATTAAAATAGACCAGAAAAAAAATTCATCGATAGAGCACCCAATCATCTGGTACGATTTATAGTCCGTAAAATACACTACTCCCTTAATATCTGTTTTTTTTTCCACATTTAAACATCTTCTGGGCATTTAAAATCCCATTTCAGCTGTTAAGCTGTTTCTTTCATTTTAAAGCAATGGAGGGCATGGCAGAAATATTCAGTGACTAATCGACTAATTAAAAAAATTAATAGTCACATTAGTTGATTACTAAAATAATCAGTAGCTGCAATCCTTAGTTATCCACTTATGACAGAACAAACAGCTTGACATCTATGAGAGTTAGCAAACTATAGACAGGTTTTAGATTAAGAAGAGTAAAAACGAAAACCACAAAGCTCTAAACAGTTAGCCATGTAGGCTAACGTGCCATATCATATTGTCCATGATGATATTATTACATTTTCTGAAACAATAACTGTAATAATAGTGCTATTCTGTCTTGAAAGTTTTTATGGTTTTGTTTTCATACTGTTTTATTGGGTGCACTATCACTGAATGTCTTGTTCATGCACAAGGCGCACTGGATAATAAGGCGCAATTTAAGTGACACTAGTAAAGAACAGGGGTGTAGCTATGTTTTCCTTTTAATTCAGCAAGTCTCACTGCTGGTGGGGGGGGGGAGGTTGGGGCTAATTAAATAAAACTTTAATTCTTAAAAAAAAATTCCTTCAAAGTCAAATGAGCACAGGATGTTAATCTACACAGATTTCTCCTGAAAACTGTTTATTTGGGTGAGTAAAGTGCTTCAGTTTATTTACAGTAAGCTTAGATTTTCAATATTGTAGTGCGATTAGCAGCAGTGCTAGCCGCAGTTAGCAGTGTTTAGCACTAGTAAATGCTGTTCAACTGAGCTACACTGAAGACCTCTGAGTGTTCCGGTTAGCCACGGCAAAATTAGCTAGCGGTTCATCACATAGCTTGTTTTAAACCGGTAAGCGCACAGACTACAACCCCGGATGGCTACACCACTTTTTTTTACAATCTTTCCTGTGTGGAAATAAAACGTTTGTTATTTTGCCGATTTGTATCAGAAGATGATACTATTTGGGAAGTAGCTGTGCTTTGTGTACTCCTTTGTTTTGCAGCATCTCAGTACTTGCTCTGGATCTGGTCAGCTGCCAGGCGTTACTGTCACTCATGGTTTTGGAACAGCTGTGAGCTCTGTCTGCTGGTTGCTGTTGCTGCGCTGCTTTTCTTACCCGTTCAATAAAGCGGGAAATGAAGTGACTGGGGCAGCTAGGACTAATCCAGTAACTAATAACACCACCGATACTGCCTTTTCTCAAATTTCTCTCATTACTAAAACCTCAGACTCTCTCTCTTTCTTTCTGACATTCAAAACCATACCACACTCAGTCTGATCACACAGACACCCAAATATCCCACTGGAGAACATTTAGACATAAATGGAGGCTGGATGATCATTTAGGACATAATTATCACAAGGTTAGCCTTTTCCGTGAAGAAAAATAGATTTTAAAACACTCACATGAGCATGTCTTCCAAGTACAGGCCATTTTAGCTAATATAACACATCACATTTCTAAAGAACACAAAGTGAGTGTGCTGTGATACAAACACAGAGATCCTTCTAATAATGTAGCACTAATTTAGGACTGTTCTACAAGATTTTTTTAAGCCTATTAAAATACTGAACTTATGTTTTGTTTTGAACTGATTAACTGGTTAATAATGATAAGAAAAAATAGACTTTGACAAGTAAAATACCAGTGTCTCACGCGGTCTCTCGCACTGTTCTTTCTCACTCACGTTGTCTCTCGTGCTGTCTCTCGCTCACTTGTGCTGTCTTTTGCACTGTCTATCACTCATTCGCGCTGCCTCTCACTCTCACGTTGTCCCCCGCTCACTCGCGCTGTCTCTCGCGCTGTCTCTCGCTCTGTACCCTGCTCACTCGTGCTGTCTCTCACTTACTTGCGCTGTCCCTCGCTCACTTGTTCAGTCTTTTGCGCTGTCTTTCACTCTCTTACACTGTTCTTGCTCACTCACGCTGTCTCTCGTGTCTCTGGCTCTCTCGTGCTGTCTCTCGCTCACTTGCGCAGTCTTTTGTACTGTCTCTCTCACTGTTCTTTCTCACTCACGTTGTCTTTTGCACTGGCTCTCGCTCTATCGCACTGTTTCTTGCTTACTCACACTGTCTCTCGCTCTCTCGTGCTGTCTCTCGCTCACTTGTGCTGTCTTTTTCACTGTCTCTCACTATCTCGCACTGTCTCTTGCTCACTCACACTGTCTCTCGCTCTCTTGTGCTGTCTCTCACTATCTCGCACTGTCTCTTGCTCACTCACACTGTCTCTCGCTCTCTTGTGCTATCTTTTGCACTGTCTCTCGCCCTCTCGTGCTGTCTCTCGCTCACTTGTGCAATCTTTTGCACTGTCTCTCCCTCTCTCACACTGTCTCTCCCTCTCTTGCTCTTGAGTATTTTTTGGGTATCTGTATCGAATTAAATGTATCAAATCAATATCAGTATTAACAATTTTAAAATGATATCCAGCCCTATCGACCACCTCTTTGATTTGTATTGATTGTATGTTATGATTTTGCAAAGAATCACTGATTGCTTTACTCAAACTTTTACTCACACACACACACACACACACACTGTTTCTCTGTGACCCTCTGTCTCTGTCGACTTCCACGCACCAAAGCATTTCTCAGCCCTCAGGCCCGCCCATGGAGAGTTTGTCACTGAATGAACGGACACACACTGCGCTGCGGTGGGTAAGAACACCATGACCTTCAGCGCTCCACAGCCCGTGTGTGTACGGTGTGTATCAATTATTATCATTACTCCTTAGAGGATCGGAATGTGGTCTGCCTTTAGGCAAGTGGACCTGACACAGCGCGGGCGCAGTATTTTAGCCCTCAATGAAAGTGAGTCTGTACCAAGCAATCCAACACTGTATACACCTCCTCTAATCAGCACACAGCTTTAAATACAGCCCATGACTTCCTGCAGAAATGAACATTAGTCCTGGATAATCTATTTCCAATAGTTTTGACAAACAGCTGAAGGAAACAGTTGATGTAAAACAGTTAATTTCTCGCATGTTCTTGCTGATTTGCCAGTTTGAGCGGCAGCATGTTCCTGCACTCCTGCGAGAGAGAGACCGGGACAGCATTTGAGCCGTCAATCAACTCTGACTGACAGGCTTTTGAAGCTGAACCCTGTCGATAAACAGCACTCTCCCGCCGGCACGCTTACGTCTCCTGCTGAAGCTCCTGTCTTTGTAATTACTCTGACAGCTGAGCTGACAGCTCCTTAGATGTACCTTGATTATCACCGAAGGGAAAACGTCATTCACTCATGTTGAGTTACAGGGCTTTTTTTCCGTGCATAAGCGACACAGGCTGAACAAAAGTCAAGCATGAATCTCAATTGGGTGAAAGTTGGCTCGTTCTGAGAGCATGATGCAATGGCACATTTTGAAATGAGCAGCAAAAGATATCTTTAGCAGCTTGCTGGTTTGATTCTTTTCTGTGTTTCTGAAGATATTTAACTGAAGAGCTTCTGCATTTGATTAAATGAAAGACTGAATAAAGAAATTACATAGAAATCACACAAATTGGACCTTTCCTTTTCTATGACTTACTTTTCTATGACTTACTAAGTCACTATATGGTAATTTACGACCAATTATATGATTAGGTGATCTATATAGCAATATATTGCCAAGTGTATCTCTACTGATGTCTTTGGGTACCTATTACAACTATATGACCAACTGTTTGACTGTTACATAACAACAGTATGTCCAAATGTCGAGCCACTACATTGCTACTATAAAGTCAGCTAATGCTATATTACTACCGTATTTTCAGTGCGCATTTTAATCCAGTGCGTCTTATGTTTAAATTCTACCAGTCAGGTTGTAAGGAGCAGAAAAGCCACTCCACAAAATGTCAGTTTTATTCAGGAGTTTCAGTTTAGTTCTCCAGCACAGAGACTGGAGTAGCATTAGCATTAGCCGCTACCCACTATTTCCCCAATCATGTGGCCTGCTGCTAACCCCGGCTAGCACTGTTAAAAAAAGCATTAGCATTACCCGCTAACTGCGCTCGCTATTTTCCCGTTCAGAGGGGAGTATATCGGCCTGCTGCTAACCCCGGCTAGCACTGCTGGGGCAGCATAAGCATTGCCCGCTAACCGCGTTTGCTATTTCCCTGTTCAGAGGGGAGTATATCGGCCCGTAGCCTGCTCCTGACGCCGGCTAGCAATGCTGGAGCAGCATTAGCATTACCCGCTAATCGCACTCGTTATTTTCCTGTCCAGAGGTGAGTATTATCATCCTGTGGCCTGCTCCTAACCCCGGCTAGCAATGCTAAATTTGGTAATCTAAGCTTACTCTAAATAAACAGAAGCGTTTTACTCATAAAAAAAAAGGAGAGAAATCTGTGTAGATTTACACTCAGCACTCGTTTGACTTTAAATAAAAGTCTTTTTTTTATTACAGTTTTGTTTACTTAGCTTAACTTGACTTAGTTAGCTTATGTATAAAAATAAACCAGAAAATAGACATTCATTGATACTGCTACTTATGATACCGTGCACTTTATAGTGTGAAAAATATGGTACTATCTAGTCGCCAAAAATGTAACTCATTCAAGACATCCATGGACTCCATTAAGGCTACTAAATGGCCAGTTAGATGGTCATCTGTATGGCTCCTTATGGGTGCTATATGACCATATATATAGTCAACAGATGGTCACCCACATGCCCCAATGAAATGGCTATTGAACAGCCAACTGAATGGTCATTCATTTGCCCGATCTGCTGTTAGCGCCAAATGAATGGGAAAGCATGTTCCCTGCAACTTTCACCCGCTGAGTGAAACGACCCTCAGGTCATCTTTATTTATCCACATAGTTACACAGTAAAGGCCAGTCTGTCATTAACCAACGCACTGTGTGTTCCATCTACACAAGCAACTACAACCAAAACAAATCAGCTGGAGGGCATGTTCGGACCAAAAAGAGAGGACGTAACTGCACATAAGGACGTACTTGCGCATAAACCATAAGCCATAAGAGTCATTTTTGAACCAGGGACCGCATTCATCCATCCACTTCATTTATAAAACTCTATTCCAAAAGAAAGAACGCTTGACTGTGTAATATTAGAACCATTTCTGTAGAAGATTTTTTTTTTTCGCTGCAGACTTTCGCTGGTATATAACAGGCAGTCGAGCTGAGGACTCATGCTGGACTGTGTTCAAATCACCTCTTCACTGCAAACCTTGATATGCACACACTGTTCCTTGCCTTGGAAACAAGGCTGAACCTCCACATTCTTCCTCCAGAGCCAAACATTTTCAACCAGCGCTATAAGATAACGACTATAAGAACCTGCCGTTGGTGTAGAGCACGTTGCGGATTGGACACGGTCGTGCTCCTGCACTGCTTTATAGGTCTAAAAAATATGCTACATAACATGAAAGAGAATGAAAAAGAAATATGATATATCGTTGCTTTTATGCAAAAATGGCAACCACACAGGATGTAAAAAAAAAATCTTTTCAATAGAAAATTTGATGAAAGTCAGTGTAAAAAGATTGAACTCCAAACCGATTCTGGAAGTAAATTGGGCATTTCTATTCATCCATTCATTCACTATACAATTAAGACTAAATGTAAAAGAAGAAAAGCCACCAAGAAGAATCAACTAATAAATCCATCTTGTCATGGAGAGATTTAAAAAGGCAGCAGATCGTCTTCAAAGACGAGTCCTGCTTTTGTCTTGGAGAAGATGACCAAAAAATCTGTGTGCCAGTGCCAAGATCATTAGTGTCTTTGCTCATCATTACAGGCACTTTGACAGCTGAACATTCGGTTAATAAGGTCCTGCAACCAATCATCCTACCTTTTCTAAAGGAACACTCTGTTGGCTCTGTGATATTCAAACTAGTGCTGGGTGGTTTCAGGATTAATTTGGTTACTTCGAATTACAGTTTTAATGCGATTATCAAAATCTTTTACATACAGACATTATATATTTTTAATCTAAAATATCCGAAAACGCTACTCATTTCTGAAGTGTTTATCCGTTTTACCTTGGTTACGGGTGCCTCCCACAGACCAACGTGCGTATATATTTTAAACATTTTGCTCAGTCCGAGGAAAGTTCCAGCACTGTTTTGGTGTTTTAACACAAACAATCGGTGGAATAAAGCATTTACTGTAAAACTGCAGAGTCATCACTCTTCGGTAAGGATCCGTGATTTATTGTGGAAAACAATAATAATCGCTCTTTTAAAGTTTCTTTTGTGTCTCGTTTAGGGCTTTATTTCTCAATTTTCAGTCACAAATCCGCGATCTGAAGTATAATCCAGAGTCCGTCAGTGTTTCGCGGAGTTTCTCCACGCCTGTGTAGATACGAGGTCAGCACATAATATTAAAGCAATGTAAAACAATGTTTTCAATAATTGATTCACTCAATGAGTCAACCCAAAGCGCCTATACACCAAACAGATCACATGATTATTTCAGGAAATATCAGCGTTTATATGTGTCTCAGCTTTTAAATGCCTTATTTTCTTTTTATTTTTTTTGTCAGATAAACCCCTTTTTATATAATTTTATTTATATATATTTTTCCCAATTTCTCCCCAAGTTACACAGCCAGTTACCCAACCCAGTCAGTAGGACTCCCCCTATCACTAGTGATGCCACAACACACCAGGAAGGTGAAGACTAACACATGCCTCCTCCAATATATGTGAAGTCAGGCACTGCCTCTTTTTGAACTGCTGCTGATGCAGCCTTGCCGAGTAGCATCACAGCGCACTTGGAGAAAACGCAGTTACATCAGCTCACAGATGCCTTGTGCTGATCAACATCATCCTTTAGAGTGATGTGGGGAGAGAGCATCATCTACCCACCCAGAGAGAGCAAGGTCTATTGTGCTCTCTCTCAGGGCTCCGGTAGCTGATGGCAAGCTACATGATTAGGATTCGAACTGGCAATCTCCTGATCTTATTGGCAGCGCTTAGCTGGCTGGACCACTCAGAGCCCATAAACCTAGTTTCGAATCATTTCTTTGTCATCTGTAGTTTGATTTTTAGTAAGTGGGGAAAAAAAACGATTCAAAACAAAAATCTGTTTTTTTTTTTTACTTTTTCTAAGGCCTTAATCATCAAGCATTGATTTCAACAGAACAATGCTCATCCACATACTGCTGCCATCTGAACGCACAATCGCTTTACCATGGCCAGAAACTGCATACAAATATTCTATTTTATCTCAAACGTAATGGCAGAGAAGCAAAGAGGCAAGAGGAAGCCAAAATAAGAAGCTGGAAATGTTTGGCCAGGAACAACGAAAGACTCGTCAAGGTTAATTAGTCTGTAGAGATGTGACTGCTTCGCTCATTCATCACCCAAACTCGGTTTATAGTTTGCCTTTCTGCTTACTGCCTGCTGCCCACTCACTCTCAGAAGCTTTATTCTGTATTCTGGGCCACACGTACATTAGTATATTGGAGTGCAGGAGGTCAGGGCTGATTATTGTAACTGTTAAATATCACTGAGACTTTCCAGAGCAATTAGGAAAATTATGGACTCATCTACAAAAGCCTTTAACAGCGTCCTCACAGCACTGGCACTATTTAACAAGCAGAGCTCACTCTCCTAAACGTAATCACTAAAAACTCAAAGCAAACGCCAGAACCTCAGATCCAACCAAAAAAGGACAAATCAGACTGTACTGCAGACTAGATCTTTCTAGTAAGAAGAAAAAAAGCTGACGAGGTCTGAAGCTGGGCTGCTTTGTAGACCGAGCTTAAAGGCACTGCTGAGGTAAATTAAAGCATCTCTGCTTTTACACTACAAATGTTTTGTAGCCACAAATGTAAAGTTCAGCCTCATTATGTCACATACTGTGTCTTAGAGAAGAAGTGATGCAAGACAGATTTCACATTTCTCAAAATCTGTTTTGACAACACTGATATGATCTGATAATGTCCTGGCTGCAGATGAAGCTGTAGTTATTATAAATAAAAGATTAAACTTGCACTGTACAAAAACAAAACCCTCAGAAAGCAGGGTAGCTCAGTTGGTTCAGCGTGGTGCTAATAATGGCAAGATTGCTGGTTTAATCCCTATATGGGCCCAAATATACTTGTGGGCGTGGTGGCTCAGCGGTTAGAGCACTGGGCCATCAACGACAATATGTTTTGATACCTAGGCTTGACGATCTGCCCATCATTTCAGGCATGCGTTTCACTGAGCATGCTCATTAATGTCTATAATGCACTGATCTATAGTCCATCAATCAATTGTGCATTGCGCAGCTTGATTTAGGGTGTGTCCTGTGTCTTTTGTATCATGAAAGTGCATAAAACACGCCTTGCACAGCTCAAAATGCACTTATTCTTTAATTAATCATGGGTGTGTTTTGGGTGTAACCAATCAGTGTGCCAGTCGTCATTCCCTTTAAGAGCCAGGCATGCTCTGACCTTGGCGCATTCGTATCTTAACAGTGGCGCTTTTGCCTGTCTCAGCAGAGGATACAGACCTGCGCGTTCACACTGTGAAGGTACACCAGCAGCACATTTAAGGGAAAAACAATGTTATTTTATTCTTTATTCTGTTTATTTATAATGTAAAAGCTGGATTTGTGAATGGTGCTCCTGCATGGCTAAGATAAGACTGGGTGGCTGACTGTTGACTGTTGTCGGTGGAGCACCTGTATTTCCTGCAGCCAAGATAAAAACACGGCAGATATTTACCTGAAAATGCCTCGCTTTCAATCCACCACGTCTATCAGTGTAGATGTATTCCTAAACTCAGATACTATTTTAACGGGCACAAGGTGTGAAAATAGACTGCTGACTGGGTGTAAGATAGCAACAAGCATCATGATGGGCAAGGTGCAGGTTGTACACTGTATGTTCACTGCATGGATGGGTTAAAGCAGAGGCCACATTTTATCTGTGCCCCACACCAGTATGGTGCATATGATTGTCTTGTATGAAATGAACAAGTAAGCAAGTAAAATTAAATTTTCTATTAAATCTATTTGACCTGTGCTAATATAAAACAGTATAATCATAACAATTACTAGAGCTAGCAGATGATTTTTAGCCCAAATAAACAAGATCTGTTTTGTTCAATGTAAGAGTTTTAACCATGTGAACAGAAACAAGGTCACGGAGGTCATACAGCAAAGGAGTCTAAGGCACCAAATGCTGGTTTATACTTTTACTGAAGGTGTGGGCGGGAACACATGCTCAGCGAACCAATCACAGCTGCTGCTGTCCACATTGTGTAGTTATATTTCTGGGGAGTGGTCTATAGTGCAGGGTACGGGTAGGCTAAGGTGTAGTAGGTTTAATGCAGAATCAGAAATTGGCCTTAAGCAAAATAACATAGTAGTAAGAAGACAAAAATGAGAGACTTATTTGATCGCAAAAGATCTCCAGGAACACTTACTAGACTCCAGTATAGTGATGTACTGTTCTATTTTGAAGCACCGCTTGCACGAAACCTGACTTTAATGAAAGCATCATCAAAATAAGGCCGTAAGCTCATTTCATAAAATACAGGGATCTAAATAGGCCTGATGCATTTCTGATGGATTTCCTTTAGACCGATAAAATAGGATTCTGTGGCCACAATAACCAAAGGGACATTTACAGACATTCACATTTACAATCACAGAGCTGGATTTATCAAGTTTTGGGCTCGGGTTGTAGCCAGTGGCACACAAACAATATTACTGCTTTCACTGCTAGAAGGAAGAATGGATTCAAATAAATTTCAGCAAAGTATGAAAACAAAAATCAAATCCACTATCAACTTCTGATCTAAACATCATCATAAATCTGTGAACAGCCCTTAAAAGAGCAATGCTGCAAAAACGACCCAAAAATCTCACAGATCCGGAAGTTTTTGACAAGAAATTGCTTTTTATGGGGATACATTTTGTTTCAATTTTAAATTTAAGTAAACCGACAAAGTACACTCTTTAAAACAATGGTTTAGTAGTTGAATGTCTAAAACATGTTACTGTATTTGTTATCACATCTTATACAGCTCTGGAAAAAATTAAGAGACCACTTCAGTTTCTGAATCAGTTTCTCCAATTTTGCTATTTATAGGTATATGTTTGAGTAAAATGAACATTGTTGTTTTATTCTATAAAATACGAACAACATTTCTTCCAAATTCTAAATAAAAATATTGTCATTTAAAGCACTTATTTGCAGAAAATGAGAAATGGCTGAAATATAAAAAAAGATGCAGAGCTTTCAGACCTCAAATAATGCAAAGAAGACAAATTCATATTTATAAAGCTTTAAAAGTTCAGAAATCGATATTTGTTGGAATAACCCTGTTTTTTAATCACAGTTTTCATGCATCTTGGCATGTTCTCCTCCACCAGTCTTACACACTGCTTTTGGATAACTTTATGCCACTCCTGGTGAAAAATTCAAGCAGTTCAGTTTGGTTTGATGGCTTGTGATCATCCATCTTCCTCTTGATTATATTCCAGAGGTTTAAAGAAGAAACTCTTACTGTTTAAGTGTTTTCTTGTGTTTTTTACAAAGCTGTATATGTATATACTGCTAGAGCTGCACAATATTGGGAAAACTGGCATTGCGATGTTTTGTTGCTCAGTGTATTAAAAATATAAGACGTGTCTATTGTGCTTGCACCCACAGCCCTACATTAGGTATAATGTATATAAATACTTCTTTAAACAATCATTCATTGACTGATCTTTAGGTAACAGTTGGAAATTTTCTTTTTTATCAAGCAAGCTAAAGAATGACATGTATGGTTACTATTAGACAAACTGTGACTTCTGCGCTTGAACCCCTAAATCTATCTATACATTTTGCTGCCCTAATATCGGGTATCATGTACAGGATAATGATATAATATAAGTGCCATTTAGCCAACCACTACTCTTGAACTTTCTTCTTTACACCAAAATTTACACCAATTTACAGTGAATACATCTATATAATCATCCATTCATTCAATGGTTCTTCCTCAGGGAACAAAACAAAAAGTGGACCCAGTGTAGCCCCATGTATATCCAGTGTTTCCAGTCTGTTTAGCTGTGATTCTTGTACAAGAGTTACGAGGCAGTCGTTGACGGGGAACATGGGAACATCCTAGCCATGTTGTTTTCTGTGAGCAGCGCCGCACGCTCGAATGTTATTGGTGCAGGCGTTGGTGTAGTCAGAGCAGAGTTAGTAGTGTGCTGTCAGAGTGCTGTGCTGTGCTGTGTTTAGGCTGGAGGAGCGCATTGTTCTGAATGAAAACACTCGCTGCTTGAAGCTCCCTGTTCATGCCATCCGTCCTCCAGTCCTCCAGCGTCTGGACCACTAGCTTCAGCCTTTCTTTGCTCCCCTCTCCTCCCTCCATTCCTCCTTTTGATCTGTCTCTTTTTCTCTGTACACAAATGCACGCTTGCTTGCTTATCATTTCTCTCACTCTCTCTCTCTCTTTCTCTCTCTCTTTCTGTCCCTAGGTCTCTCGCCCTCTCTCTCTCTCTTGGCTTTAAAAAGAAAGAGCAGCATGCTAGGACTGGAAATAACCTTCACATGGATGGCTTTCCCAGTGCACGCACACACACACACACACACACACACACACACACAGAGGGCTGTCTCTGCATTCTCACACTCACACAGAGGGTACTCACCACTCCATGGACGAGGAACTCGAACAGTTTGCTCTTGGTGGCTTTCCGCGCCCCTCCGGCCGTCTCCTCCGAAGCCATTTCCCCCCCTTTTACTTCCACTCTCTCCTCTCCTCTTCTTTCTTTTGTCTTTCCCTCTCTCCTTCCCTTCCCTCTCTCCTTCCCTTCCCTTCCCTTCGGTCTCTCTCTTTCTCTATTCCTCTTCAACCTCCGTTCACCTCCTCCTTCTCCACCACCTCCTCCTCCTCCTTCTCAGCCCCCAACCTCCTCCCCTCCTTCTCCTCCTCCTCCCCTCCTCCACCCCCTACTCCTCCTCCTTCTCCTGCCTCTCTCTCTCTATCTCTCTCTCTTTCTCACTCACTTACTACTCCACTTCCTTCGCGTTCTGCCCTCCTCCTCCTCCTTCTCTCTTTAACTCTCTCCTTCTCCTCCTCTCCCCCTCTGGCTTGCTCCACTTGGAACGTGCTGCCCTGCTCTCTCTCTCTCTCTTTTGCTTGCTGGCTCTCTCTCTCTCGCTGGCTCTCTCTCTCTCTCTTGCTCGCTCTCGCGTATGGTCGAGCCGTCTTTCAGGAGCCCGGCTGAGAGGGAATGTGGGGGGTTGAGAGAGAGTCGGGGGGCTTTCAGGGGGGTTCCTGCTGGCCCACACACACGCTCTCTGTCATAGTCTCTCTCTCTCTCTCTTACACACACACTCTGTCGCTCACTCTCTCTCTCTCTTTTTCTCACGTGCATACACACACTCTCCCATAGGCTCCAGCAGCTGTTGCATTCCATCAGTAGATAAGGGAATGCTCTCTGACTGGCTGGTGCTGTAGGAGCTGATTCAACACACACACACACACACACACACACACACACTCACTCTTTCTCACTCTGTCCTTCACTGCAGTCAAAGCCGGCACGACTGACAACATGTCACTCATTCTCTAAAACACAAGGAGACTCTTACTTTACTATTACAGAACACTGTTATATTATAATAAACAAAGGCCTTCTATAGGAGTCCTTATTATACACCGGTCTTATTTCGCACATACACAGCTCTGAAAATAATTAAGAGATAATTAAGAAATAATTAAGAGAGGTTTATGTTTGAGTAAAATTAACATTGTTGTTTTATTCTATAAACTACAGACAACATTTCCCCCAAATTCCAAATAAAAATAATGTCATATAGAGCATTTATTTGCAGAAAATGAGAAAAGGCTGAAATAAAAAGATGCAGAGATTTTAGAACTTAAATAATGCAAAGAAAACAAGTTCATACTTATAACGTTTTTAGAATTTTTTTATAAAAAAATTTTATACCAAGGTTATTCCACCAAATAAACTCTTAAAACTTATAACGTTTTAAGAGTTTATTTGGTGAAATAACCTTGTTTTTTAATCACAGTTTTTATGCATCTTGGCATGTTCTCCTCCACCAGTCTTACACATTCATCCATGCTTTTGGATTATTTTATGCCACTCCTGGTGCAAAAATTCAAGCAGTTCAGCTTGGTTTGATGGCTTGTGATCATCCATCTTCCTCTTGATTATATTACAAAGGTTTTCAATTTGGTAAAATCAAAGAAAATTTTTAGGTGGTCTCTTATTTTATCCAGAGCTGTATATGGAGTTGGTGTGGCACAGTGGATAACACCACTGTCTGCCAGTAAGCTACCATGTCATGTGGGAGACTTTGATTTAGTGGGTGACTATGTTGTGTAGATCAATAAGAGTTTTTGGGCAGGACTCCTAACACTACACTGACCCACCTCTGTCACAAGAATAACCTTGTATGTCACTCTGGATAACAGCGTCAGCTAAATGTCATAATTCAAAAGCTTTAATTAATAGCTATTGCTATTTTGTATTATATAAAATCATTAATTTGTCATTATTTTGTATACTGAATTTTATTAATGTTTCTTATCTATTACTTTACATAAATTTACATTTTATATATTGTTCTCATTCTATAATATATATCATTATTATCTCTTATTTCTTATATTATTATCTCTACTAAATCTAAATTAATTATTATACATTAGTTAAATATTTTTACCACCTCCTATACATGTCTTATCTATCACAATTTTTTTGTCTGTTATATTTTTTTGTATTACACCTTACATATGTTTATATGCTCTTATAAATCATTAGATCTCAATGCAATCATTATCTTTAAGCATTAAATACCACTGTTACTTCTTATTTGTCAAAATTACCTTTTACATATTATTATCTCTTGTATATGATTAATAATTATACCTCATATATGGTTATTCTTCATTTTATATATATACATTCTTTCTCTTATAAAAATATCTAACTTATCTGAAAAAATATCTCTCTATATATATACTATTGCTTCTTGTAAATTATTACTATTTCTTACATATTGCTATGTCTGCCCAAACACAGTCAAAAAACTGTACTTTAAAACATACAGGAACTATGTATAATTGTTCTTGTGGATGATTATACAAAATTCATGATTATACAATTCATGTAACTAATGTAATTTATATTTAAGTACCCACATTTATTTAAATAGGAGGAAATATATCATATGTAATGTTCCATTACGGAATAGAGTCACAATCTTTGGGCTGCTTATAAGAAACCCTAAGCTTGTAGATGCAATACATAATTCATATATTTTTTTAATATTTTGCCTGGAAGATGCATATTAGTGCCTAACTGGTTCTCACATCTTTGCTGAATTACCTCTGAGGTAAAGACTCACTTATTAAATTATAGATTATGCATGGAAGGCTCTTTTAATATTTCAGTGGCTTTGAACAGAAATGTCCATTTAGTGCAGCTTAAATTAATTAGGTCAGAACTCAACATACAGGCTCTTTGCATGCAGAGACCTACGCAGTCTTTAATACGAACAAAAACCCGAACTGAAAGTCTGATCCTCACAGATGGAGCTTTTCTTTTCTTTCATAGAAAACTAAAAATATAATTTCTCATTTCTATCTCTAGATCTCAGATACCTTCATTCTTTAATACTAGAGAGAAAGCAGTTCCTGATGAAACTGTGAGTGTTAGATAGATAGATAGATAGAAACTTTATTTATCCCGAAGGAAATTTAGGCATCCAGCAGCAACACAATACAATAAGAAACATACTCAGACAAATCAAAACACAGAAGAATAGAAAATATATAAGGCTATAAAAAACAAAAACTAACTATACAAGGTAAGTTATTGTGACCAAAGGTAAAATATTTGGTGCCAAATATTTGATTAATCAAAAGATGCTGGATCAAAAGTAAAGTCATCTGTTGGAGGGCAGACAAGAGAGAGACAAGAGGACACACACATGTTCTCAAAGCTGGTTTGTGTGTGGGAGAGCTGACTACTGTGATATTAAAGGTGAGACTGTTCTAAAAATTAACACAACAATTCATTCCTATAGAGTTATTCATGATACTTTATGTATTGTTAGTACTATAAAGCGCGCCGGATAAATGATGCACTATCAATAAATATATCTTTTCTGGTCTATTTTCATACATAGGGCACACAGGATTTTAAGGCGCATTATGAGACACTAGTAAGGAACAGAAATGTTGTTTTTTTTAACTACAGCTAAGTTAAGTAAACAAAAACTGTAATTCTTTTTTAAAAAAATCGAGCACTGGATGTTAATCTAAACAGATTTCTCTCCTGAAAACTGCTTATTTGGGTGAGTAAAGCACTTTACAGTAAGCTTAGTTTTCCAGATTTCCACTAAGGCTAGCTGCGACAGAGCTACACTGAGGAACACTACACTGAGTGTTGTATTGAGCCAGGGTGATATTAGCTAACAGTTCGTACTACGTAGTTTGTTTTAACACAGTAAATGTGCAGACTACAGTCTGATATACTCACCTCTGAACAGGTAAAGAGCTAGCGCTTAGCAGCTAAGTCTAAGTCTGCTCCAGCAGTGCTAGCCGGGGTTAGCAGCAGGCTACAGTCCAAAAATACTCAGCTCTGAACAGCTAAAGAGCTAGCGCTTAGTGTGGTTAACGGCTAATGCTAATGCAGCTCCAGCCTCGAGTCTCGGTGCTGGAGAACTAAACTGAAACTCCTGTACAACGGTGTACTTCTGATAAAATTCAAACAATTCATATTCTTAAGAACTGTCAGTCAATTTTGGGGGAAATTTAGGGATTTTAAGTGTGCCTTACAGTGCGAAAATTTACAGTAAATCAGATTGGTTAAAAATATGGAAAACAACAGTTTTAGTTCTACTATTGTCTCAAATTTGCTGTTTGTAGCTTTGTGCATTTCTATAGGAGTGTTTTGCACACCCCTGTTTTGTTTGACACTGTATTACTGTATGACCACTAAAGACTGTATACAGTATTTAAACATGAGTTAAATCTGGAACAACACCAATATCTCAAAAGATCTGTCCTCAAAGATAATTGTGGTAATTAGAAGAATCTGTTCATGTGTTCCTGTTTAGCTTTAATGTCTTTAATATTACATTTTGCAAATGTAAAAAATCCTAAAAAGAAAGAAAACACATTCAATTTTAATTGGTACTTTATATATTAAATTCAAAGGTCTTATATATTGTATACTGTGAATATTATCTCTAACATATGGTTATTACGTCTTATATTTAATTATAATCTTTCATATATCATTAATTCTTATACACAGCTCTGGAAAAAAATAAGAGACCACTTCAGTTTCTGAATCAGTTTCTATGATTTTGCTACTTATAGATATATGTTATATATGTTTGACTAAAATGAACATTATCGTTCTATTCTATAAATTGCGGACAACATTTCTCCCAAATTCCAAAAAAAATATATATTGTCATTTAGAGCATTTATTTGGAGAAAAAAATGACAAAAAAAAATAAAATAACAAAAAAGATGCAGTGCTATTAGATCTCAAATAATGCAAACAAAACAAGCTCATATTCATAAAGTTCAGAATCCGTGTTAGTGGAATAACCCTGGTTTATAATCACAGTTTTCATGCATCTTGGCATGTTCTCCTCCACCAGTCTTACCCAATGCTTTTGAATAACTTTATGCCACTTATGCCACTATGCCATGGTTTAATGGCTTGTAATCAATCCATCTTCCTCTTAATTATAATCCAGAGATTTTCAATTTGGTAAAATCAAGAAAAACATCATTTTTGAGTGGTCTCTTATTTTTTTCAGAGCTGTGTATCCTCATTATTTCTTATCTATCACCATTCCTTCTGATACACTATTATTTCCCACTTAGCGATCACAATGTGTTTTCTAGCAGAGTGAGGCCTGCAGCGTTAGGCGGCTCCCACTGTAGAGAAGTGTAAGTGTGACTTTCGGAGAGTGGCTGTGATCTGAGTCTGGAATGTGTTCACTTTTACTATTTAACAACACAGTGTTAAAAGCTGGCCTGGGGTAAAACAGACGCAGGCCGTATGTTCAACCCCTGCACTCGCGCACTCAGAGTGCACTCGGCCCACTCACTAACAGTCAGTCAAGTGCACTCTGGGCACTGAAGTATGGAAATTGAAAAACAGGCAGTCCAGATCAGCTGCCGCCACACTTCCCCAGCACAGTGGGTCATTAGCTGGAGTGTGACGACACTTTATAGCCTTATTTCATCCCCCCACCTTCACCGGGAGAGCATGAATTATTCATCAGACTGTTTGAATGGCAACGTTTCTAAATGCTAATTGATTGCTGGCCTAATCTCGGATTTCCACTGCAGCCTATTCACACATATCACACGTTTGACCAGACTTGCCAGACGCAGTAAGTGATGACCACGGCCTAAAGCCATTTGACCCACTTCACCTTCTACTACTGAGCTTTGAAGTGAGCTGAGATCTTAATTGAAGCACTTCACTTAAGATGAGCATCTAAAAGCAGTACTCCAACTACTCAGAACTGGACAATTTCACATGAAGCTAACAGCATCACAACACATTTCTGTGTGTGTTTCTTTAGATATATTTTAGAACTGAAGATAATTGGGCTAATTGGCACCTGATTAGTGTAAAAACAAAGAAATATCTGCTTACTTGGTGTAGTGTGTGAAAAAAAAGATGTCCACATATGAGGACTTTAGTTTTATATTTCAATAGAATTTAATTTGTGCCTGAACACAGCACCATTTTTTGCCTCAGTGCAAAACAAAAGTAGAAACAACAATTATGCCCCTTTAAACAGAACAAAACACAACATTTAAGCAAAACATTTGAAGTGCTGCTTCAACACAAAGACATAACAAAGTAAAAAACAAAACATTTACTGTATTTACTGTTCATTTAAATTTCTGAACAAAATCAGAACTGTAACGTGTTAACCTCTTCTGCCACCACTAAGTGACAGAACAATGGCCTCATAAGTGGACATGTATTGTCCACATATGTGGACGCTAGGAGGATATCATGTACAGTATACACTTTTAAACTACCACAATAACCAATTAGAGAGTGCAGTTCCTGCAGAAGCTGTGAGTGTTGGCCCCAATTCAATTTCTAATTTGTACCCCTGCCCCTTGTTTTTGAGGGGATGGGGTGAAATCCCATTAAAAGAACAACCCTTTAAGAACCTGTTCATGACCCTGCCAGGCTGATGTGATAGTAGTCAAGTGCTAAAGTTAAGTTCAGAAATCTATCTGCTTGTTTTTTCCATTACATATTAAATAATGCAGCATCTGCTGACTGTTGCACCAATTAAGGTTGAAGTGGAAACTTAGCGAGACCAATTACTAGCGAATTTTATGCTGGTTATGAAAAAAATGGCAATAAAACATTGAAACTACATGTTAAACGATGCTAATATAGTAGTTATCATAATTCTTTACTTTATTTGTGGGTTTCGTTTATAGTTTGTGCCGTCTTCTTGCTAGTGATTCTCAGCTGAAAATCTCAGTTTAAAGGGTCATGAAGTTCTAACACCCTCCTGCCTAATAAGAATCAGGACACCCTACCCCATAGACATGCATGTGCCAAAAAGAGGGACAGGACTATGTGGTAGGGCCATAGGGGTAAAATGGAATTGGGCCTTATTGTGGTCAAAGCTAAATTGTGGGCTGCCAAAAGGTTTAACCTGAAGGTGCATGGTTTAAAATGCAGATTTAAAAAACATATACAGTATTAGACTCTCCTTTTAGTTCTGTGGTTTTATCAATTGATCAAAATTTAAAGACTTGTACAGACTTGTACAATCTTGCACAATTTACAGTTACTGTACAAATACTATCGCACATATCCTAAAGCTGTATATGACATACAAAAAAGCTGAAGCCTCATTAATATCTTGAAATGATAACAGTTTATATAGTACTAATTGGCCTCATTTACTCATTTTCATTTTTCTTAAATTTTCTCAATTTTTGAAGCAATTACTGAGCAAGAACTGAATGAACCCTAAACCGAAACTGTTAACAATGTGTGTTCTTGTCCTGAATTTCCCTCATTTATACTGAATCGACTCACCACCCTATAGGTTAAAAGAACAAGCATGTTCATTTCTGTTTTTAACATGCCTTTTTTAACTTTCTGGACCTGGAATACCCACCTCTGTGTGTAACTATAGGTTTACTTAGGATCTCCAGTGGATTTTACAGTTTACAGAGACTCTAAGACTAGGTCAGGGGCTGAACTGCACTTAGCAGGGCATTACACATGTTGTAAAGTAACATATGACATTAGAAAGACTGTTATTAGTGTAAAAATGTCTTTTTTTAAAACGTTTCTAACTCTTGGCCGTCTCACTGCTTTGCAGTGCTGTTAGCCAGTCAGAAGCGTTATGTTTGCAAGTATGAATATTTTTGAGCAGCAGCCGAACCCTGTCTCTCCCCCTCCGCTCCTCCTCGCCGGACTAAAGCAGTGTTATACCAGATCACCAGAGCTTTTTTTCACAAAACCTGCTCACATGGCATTCATTCATACTAGAGACCACAACTAGACATTTTAAAATGAATGAAAATTGGAGATCCAATAAACATTTTAATTAAGTTTATAATGTAGTCTACACAAAACCTATAGATAATAATTGCAGTTTTTGGCCGTGTAAGCGTTGGTGTAAAGCTGTGGTGTATTGACATCATGTTTGTTGTTGTTAGCCAATTAGCTTGCTCCCGTGTTACGCTACTCTGTTGTTGGTTATTTTGCATGAACCTTCATGTTAAAATAGATGTTTTTTGGCCACATTTACATATACAATAAAATTGTAAGCCTCTTCACAAAGTGGAATATGGCAGAATTAAAAGAATTCTGGTTTTCAGGAATAAATAAGATCCAAAATAATATTATAATATATCCAGTTCAGGCCAAAAGTTTGAACACACCGTCTCATTCAATGTGTTTTCTTTATTTGCATGAGTATTTACATTGTAGATTCTCAATGAAGACATCAAAACTATGAATGAACACATATGGAGTTTTATGTACTTAACAAAAAATGAGCTGGCCTCCACAGTCACCGGACCTGAACCCAATCCCGATGGTTTGGGGTGAGCTGGACCACAGAGTGAAGAAGGCAAAGCAGCCAACATGTGCTAAACACCTCTGGAAACTCCTTCATCTCCTTCAAGACTGTTGGAAATCCATTTCAGGTGGCCACCTCTTGAAGCTCATTGAGAGAATGATGCGAAGAGTGTGGAAAGCAGTAATCAGAGCAAAGGGTGGCTATTTTGAAGAAACTAGAATATATATATTTTTCAATTATTTCCTGTTTTTATGTTAAGTATAAAACTCCACATGTGTTCATTCATAGTTTTGATGTCTTCAGTGAGAATCTACAACGTAAATAGTCATAAAAATAAAGAAAACGCATTGAAAAAGAGAAGGTGTGCCTATCATTTGGCCTGTACTGTATATATTCAGCACTGTGCAATCACAGCTCTCACACATCACTACATGACACTATATACACACACGAAAAAAAGTTTTTTTTTTTGTCTCCCTTTATTTTTTAATAAAGGGAGTGGCATCTCCTTTCAGCAGTACATCACAAATCAGACTGAAACAACAACAGAAGCAAAGGAGCAAAACCCAGCAGATCTTTTCTGAGCTGTAGAAGCTCTAGTTTGACTCAACAGTGCCCCCTGTTGAAAAAGAAGGCTTATTACAATCCATTTCACAGGGTTTACAGTATAATCTGCTGCTCTGTTGGATATTACATGGTTTGATCTTATCTGTTAGTGTGATGCCTGTGGACTGTACTGTATATTAGAGTAGGATGCCTATACTTTAGACATATATATCTATATATACAGCTCTGGAAAAAATTTAGAGACCACTTCAGTTTCTGAATCAGTTTATCTGATTTTGCTATTCATAGGTATATGTTTGAATTGTTGTTTTATTCTATAAACTACGGACAAAATTTCTCCCAAATTCCATATTAATTTAGAGCATTTATTTGCAGAAAATGAGAAATGACTGAAATAACAAAAAAGATGCAGAGCTTTCAGGCCTTAAATAATAAAAAGGAAACAAGTTCATATTCATAATATTCAGAAATCAATATTTGGTGGAATAACCCTGTTTTTTAATCACAGTTTTCATGCATATTGGCATGTCCTCCTCCACCAGTCTTACACACTGCTTTTGGATAACTTTATGGCACTCCTGGTGCAGAAATTCAAGCAGTTCAGTTTGGTTTGATGGCTTGTGATCATCCATCTTCCTCTTGATTATAATCCAGAGGTTTTCAATTTGGTAAAATCAAAGAAACTAATAATTTTATCATTCATGTTATACACAATGAAAACGATATAGACTTTTGATATTTTTCAATAGATCTATTAGTTGCTTGGTGTCCATCGGCAAGTCTGAACACTTATTATTATATAAATTATTAACTAGTATATATTTTGTAACATCGTTTAATTAGATTAAACATAAAGCTGATCATTTAAGAGTTTAGGATTAGTATATGATAGTCTGCAATTATAAATACAGTGGTATAAAATGAAAAATGATCAGACTTTAATATCTCTCTATTCCTGATCTCTAAAAGATATTTTCCTCCTCTGCACTCTTCATAAGGGGGACCTGTATCTACTAAGGGGTTGTAAAATGATCTGAAATGAGATGAAACGAACCGCTTGTCTGAATACCCCCTGCTGGTCCCCCTCCTCCGTCTCTCCAGCTCTCTATCCCCCACCAAACACAGTCTCATTGACTGGGGGGATGAGAGAGGGGAGGGGGAGGTGGAGAGCTGTGAGTCAGGCTGCAGTGCTCCATCTCTCCTGCAGAGGGACCTACCACAGTCTAATAGTGTTACTATACGAGCTGAGCCACTTTTGCATTATTATTTATTAATATATTTATTTATACTCAGAGGAGGAAAACATATTCCACTGCAGTAATATTCACTGTACCCACACTGATCAGTGCACTAACCCTCCTTGTGCTTCTCTACAGCTCGGACACAAGGGGGCTTTTCATCAGAGACTGAAAGAGCATGCTGGCACGGACCACCACTCTTCAACCTGTGGTGCATTATCTAAGCAGTTCAGGGCGGGCAGCAAATGTCATGGACCTATACCACAAATAGCTGCCAAATATGTAATAGACGAGTGCACTATTAATGTCACTCCAAAAGAAATATAGAAGCAGATTACGGATCATCAGCAAAAATTAAAAATTCAGCCTGCAATGTGCAAAGAAATACCAAACAAATACAGAGAACTAGGGCTGTCAATGTTAAAGTTCTACTGCACGCGATTAATTTAAAAATTGTAACTCATTATTATTTTTTTTAAAAACACAATTAATTAGGCCTCTAACTTCTATCATTATCTGCGACGACCACGCCCAACACGCAGATTTTCCTTTCTTCTTATACAGCTATCAAATATTCTTTTTTTTTAATTGAGCTAAACTGCTGATAAAAAGCAGTTTAAACTGATATATATGTTTTATTTATTCTTAACTTTTATTTTTATTATTTTAGTTCTCCTAGTTCTTTATTTCGTTTTTATTTCTTGTACTAGTCTTGTAATATAGTTTTGTACTATGTATTTTTTTATTTACTTTTTTTATTTTTCTTTTATTATTATTATTTTTATTATTGTTATTATATTACTGTACATTTATTTATTTGTTTTTTTATTGTATTATGTAAAAGTTAGTTTTGGCTAAATTTTAACTATTTTTGTTGTATTATTATCTTATTTATCCTATCTTCTTTTGATCTTAATTTCTTATCAATTAAACAAAGTTTTATTATTTTTTACATTCTAATTCTATTTTTATTTTTTTATCTATTTTTATCTTTTATTTTCTGTTATTTTAAAATGATTAAATTTATTTATAATTTTCTCTGTCAATCCCTGTATTTGTAAATGCTTGGCTACACTGAAAATGAGGGTTGCCCTCAATGTACTTTAGAGTCAAAATAAAGGTTGATTTTGGTGCGTTCATGTTCATGCCTGTATGAAAGCAAACCAAACAGAGGGAGAAAACGCTTAAAGTAAACAAACTCATCAACTGATCCAGACCAGAGAAATAAACTACAGGTGTGAAAATTAGTTCAAATTCAGAAATCCTTACAACCAAACTGAGATGTTTACTCCAGCGCCCCATGTCAAATATACAAGTATATACTAATATTTTAATTGACATCACTAATGTCTCTAACTAAATATAATTGCATTTTACATATCTTACATTCATTCTTTTATATTAACATGTTAATATCCACTTTAAAAACTATAAGAACCATCGGGATTAATCACAATTTTTAAGTGATTAACACCACCAAATTCTAACACATAAATTCTGGAACAAGGCTTAGTTATGGCATCATGAGATGATGATTAATCTCTACTAAAATCCAATTCTAAACATACAGGCTCATTTCTCCAGCGTGCTGTAGGTAGTGTCATGTCTTGAGTTTCACAGATTCTTCTTTTGGGTAGTGTACCTCATGGAGAGAGATCATCATCACAGACTGGAAATGTATCATCTTTAGCGATGAATCCAGGTTCTGTTTGGGATCCAACATCAATCAGATTCTGGGAAGTGTGCAGGCCTAAGCGCTAGATCTTTCACTGTTCAGAGGTGAGTATTATCAGCCTGTAGCCTGATGCTAACCACAGCTAGCACTGCTGGAGCAGTATTAGCATTAGCTACTAACCACTCTACGTGCTAGCTCTTTTTGCCGTTCAGAGGTGAGTATTATAGGCCTATAGCCTGATTCTAACCATGACTAGAGCTGCTGGAGCAGTATGAGCATTACCCGCTAACTGTGCTAAGCGCTAGCGCTTTCCCAGTTCAGAGGTGAGTATTACTGACCGCTAGTCTGCATGTTTACTGTGTTAAAACAATCTACATAGGATGAACAGCTTGCTAATATCGCCCTGGCTTACCGAAACACTCAGGGTTCCTCAGTGTATCACTGTCGGGTGTCATAAGCTGTTAACCGCTGCTAGCACTAGCAGTTAGCTACTAATGCTAATGTTGCACCCAGCCTTAGTGAAAATCTGGAAATCTAAGCTTACTGTAAATAAACAGAAGCGCTTTACTCACCCAAATAAGCTGTGTTTTGGAGAGAAATCTGTGTAGATTAACATCTAGCACTTGTTTGATTTAAAAGGAAAATGTTTTTTTTTTTAGAATTACAATTTTGTTTACTTAAATTAGCTTAGCTTGCCCTGCTGAACCAAATAAATTAGAAGAAAAACATGAAGACACCCCTGGTCTTTACTAGTGTCGCATAATGCACTTTATAATCCAGTGTGCCCTATGTATAAAAATACACCAGAGAATAGACTTTCACTGATAGTGTGCCTCATAATCTGGTGCGCCTCATAGTGCGAAAAATACGGTAAATCTGACTTTTTCACAGGACTACTCCTTAAAAAGTCTGATTTCAATTGGTTGTGCCAAGCAGCTCAAACGGAAATGGTTTACAGGGCCATAAAACACAGCAGTGGAGTGAAGTGATAATTAAAAAGTAAGCTTTCACCAGAGATAGACGGAGGAGTCGTTAAACAGAACTTTCCCTGCCAAACCTCAGACAGTGATTCCAATTACACTGAGACGCTTCTGGCTGAAAGCAGACAAACAGTGATCAATGGTAGATACACTAAAGAAAAGCCATGCTAAATCTCTTCTGTCCTGCATAGTGTATATGTACTCTGTTTAATGCCTTGTTTTTATGTACACTCTTCAAAAAAAGTGATATGAAGGAGTGCACAGAAAAAAAAACATTTTGTTGTTATAAAGGACCATTTTTGCTAAAGAGATATATGCTTGAAATATACCTTTACAAATTCTTTAAGGAAATAAAATTGTTCTTCTATTGCAAAGGTCACTTATATGTGGACTACAGTTCAGACTACCTGGACCTGGACCTTTAAATAATAAACTATAGCGCACTATTCATTTTGATGCATGTTTATTTTAATCAGTGTTATTGGCCTACCCTTTATAGTGCAGATTTAGGAAACTCAGGAAAAATCACATGTTAAAAACATTAATGTTAAGTGCTTTAAGTTACAAATCACTTAAAAATTAAACTATACTTGACATAAGAAATGGGCATTTTTTATTTTGTTAAAACCAATTATAAATATTGCTAAAATAAAGAGCTGTTATAAAAATAACAACGTTTTAAGAGGAGAAACATGTTTTATTAATTCTTCTCAACTCTTTACAAACGTCTCCTCCCTTTAACTCTGATATATCTCTCCTTCCTAACTCACATTTATCACAGAGGCAGACTGACTTCCTATGACAAGCAGAAGCACCTAAACTCCTCCCCAATAATCACACACTGATGGTATTTTGCCAACTAGCAAATTTAACTTTAATTAAAGAGTTCATTTGCGGAAACAGATAAGTGCTGTTTTTAAATATACCTTAGTTACTTACTCGTCAGTTGTACTTTTAATTTGTTTTGGCCGTTAGCTGATGATTAAATAAAACGTTAACATATATACAGTTGTGGTCAAAAGTTTACATACACTTGTAAAAAAACATAATGTTATGGCTGTCTTGAGTTTTCAATAAGTTCTACAACTCTTATTTTTCTGTGATAGAGTGATCGGAACACATACATGTTTGTCACAAAAAACAGTCATAAAATTTGGTTCTTTCATAAATTTATTATGGGTCTGCTGAAAATGTCACCAAATCTGCTGGGTCAAAAATATACATACAGCAACAAAATTTGTCAATTTTGGTGATGTAGCGAGTTGTGTCAATCAAATTAGCTTCATGTCATGGCCTCTTCACTTCTTGTAAGTGATTCTGATTGACTACAGCTGTTGACTTCTCATGAGCCCATTTAAATAGGGCTCATTTGACCCAGTGATTAGACTCAGCTACAAAAGCTACAATGGGAAAGTCAAAGGAACTCCGTGTGGATCTGAAAAAGCGAATTATTGACTTGAACAAGTCAGGGAAGTCACTTGGAGCCATTTCAAAGCAGCTACAGGTCCCAAGAGCAACTGTGCAGACAATTATACGCAAGTATAAAGTGCATGGAACAGTTGTGTCACTGCCACGATCAGGAAGAAAACGCAAGCTATCACATGCTGCCGAGAGGAGATTGGTCAGGATGGTCAAGAGTCAACCAAGAATCACCAAGAAGCAGGTCTGCAAGGATTTGGAAGCTGATGGAACACAGGTGTCAGTCTCCACAGTCAAGCGTGTTTTACATCGCCATGGACTGAGAGGCTGCCGTGCAAGAAAGAAGCCCTTGCTCCAGAAAAGGCACCTTAAGACTCGGCTGAAGTTTGCTGCTGATCACATGGACAAAGATAAAACCTTCTGGAGGAAAGTTCTCTGGTCAGACGAAACAAAAATTGAGCTGTTTGGCCACAACACCCAGCAATATGTTTGGAGGAGAAAAGGTGAGGCCTTTAATCCCAGGAACACCATGCCTACTGTCAAGCATGGTGGTGGTAGTATTATGCTCTGGGGATGTTTTGCTGCCAGTGGAACTGGTTCTTTGCAGAAAGTAAATGGGATAATGAAGAAGGAGGATTACCTCCAAATTCTGCAGGAAAACTTAAAACCATCAGCCCGAAGGTTGGGTCTTGGGCGCAGTTGGGTGTTCCAACAAGACAATGACCCAAAACACACATCAAAAGTGGTAAAGGAATGGCTAAACCAGGCTAGAATTAAGGTTTTAGAATGGCCTTCCCAAAGTCCTGACTTAAACCCCATTGAGAACATGTGGACAGTGCTAAAGAAACGGGTTCATGCAAGAAAACCATCACATTTAGCTGAACTGCACCAATTCTGTCAAGAAGAGTGGTCAAACATTCGACCTGAAGCTTGCCAGGAGCTTGTGGATGGCTACCAAAAGCGCCTAGTTGCCGTGAAAATGGCCAAGGGACATGTAACCAAATACTAATGTTGCTGTATGTATATTTTTGACCCAGCAGATTTGGTGACATTTTCAGCAGACCCATAATAAATTTATGAAAGAACCAAATTTTATGACTGTTTTTTGTGACAAACATGTATGTGTTCCGATCACTCTATCACAGAAAAATAAGAGTTGTAGAACTTATTGAAAACTCAAGACAGCCATAACATTATGTTTTTTTACAAGTGTATGTAAACTTTTGACCACAACTGTAATCTAGGCTATTTTGGTGTATTGGTGTAATGAATCATAATGCAATTAGACAATATAAAGTTCTAGGGTCAGTGTAACAGTTTGAGGTGACATTTATAGTCAAAATGAGTGTAAAACTAATTTGGTTCATTTGCTAAAGTTAAAAAAGATAAGGGGTTTTCACCTAATTTTAATTTTTAGCTTTTGTATTCATTCAACACAATATACGTTTCTAACCCTAGTTTCAAAACTGAAAAAATATTATTTGCTTGACTTTTCCTTTTTTGCACCTTGTAACATAGAATTATACACTCAGATTTGTGTTACACAATGCAAATAATGCAAAATCAGAAAATCTAGTAAAGATAATTTTTTCTTGAGAATGACTAGAAAATTAGAAAAAATGGATAAAAACCCATTCTTTTTTACACATGCCAGTGCTGACCAGCATCATTTTAGGATTGATGAGCTGAGAGGGCACCATTACCCACCCAGAAAACGCATAAACAATTATCCTCTCTCTGACTCTGGCTGCTGATAGCAAGCAGCATAATCCAGGATTCAAACCAGCAGTTAATTTGCAGAAACAGATACGTGCTGTTTTTAAATCAACCTCAATTACTTACTCTTCAGTGGTACTTGTTTTTTGGGTGTACAGTGTAAAGTACTGAATCATAATAAAATAGATAATATAAAGTTCTAGGGTCAATGTAACAGTTTGAGGCTACATTTAATGTTAATGTGCAAAATCCATTTGGTATATTTGCTATAGTTAAAAAAGAAAGGGGTTTTCACCTATTTTTAATTTTTATGTTTTTTTTGTCTGCCCCACAATCTTGAGTTTCAGGAAAACTGAAAAATGACTCTTTACTTTATTTTCGGATTGTTCCTTTTTTTGCACCTTGTAACATTGGATTTTACACTCAGATTTTTGTTACAAGATGCACATAATGCAACACTATAAAAAAACAATTCTTCTTTACTATACTAAATGAAAAAAAAAAAAAAAGCTTTAACACACAATTGATTTTAGTCTTAAATGGCCAGAAAATTAAATGTATAAATGTTACGCTGATCTTCCAGACCTTGTACAAAGACATTTTCTCTAACTGGATCTTACTGAATACTGCTGTTCTATGGCATACGTTTAGGAAATTGAGTAGATTGTAGATTTCGGGTGCACTTCTAGTCAGTACTTTTACTCAGTAACTGGGCTGTTGTTTATTTTTGCTATTATCGGAAAGAATGCGGTTGAGGCAGAAAATAAATGCATGAATGTAAATGTAATTAATTTTGTGACTCACTGTGCCATTAATCATGTCGGCTAGTTGTGTAATTCTACATTTACATAACTGTGTAATTAGTTATTAAGCTATTAATCCTAATGAAGAAGCTGCTGTGATTTAGTCCCACAGGTTTCTATTTTAGGGCCTCTGAAATGGATGTTACTTTTGACAGTAATGTAGTAATAAGAATTCTGGTTGCTTACAATAAAAAACCTGCAGCCAGCACACCAGCTCTCTGTGGATAAGGATTGAAACCCCTGATCTGCTCTATGGGTTAAAAGGGTCTGTTTATTAAACAAATCTCTTTTTTAAACTAAAATAATGTTGCATCACTATTGCATCACAAAAACCTTTTGTAACCTTTTTTTTTTTTTTAATCTAATGATTTAAAAAAAAAAAACAGTAATCAAGCTGTGTTTATTTTTTCAATCAAAAGAAACTATGCAGTTAAGGCTGAATATAAAATGAATGTATTAGATTGTATTATGTTTTATGTGACTGACTCACTTTGCCATTAATCATGTTAGCTAGTTGTGCAGTTCTACATTTACATAAGTGTGTAATTTATTATTAAGCTATTATTTCCTAATAAAGAAGCTGCTGTGGATTGTTTGGTAAAAGTGCCTTTAGCAGGGTTCTATTTTAAGGCCTCTGAAACTGATGTTAATTATGACAGTGATGTAGTGATAAGAAGTGCTAACTGATCAACAATTGCCTTGTTATGTAAGCAACAGAACACGAGAGGGAGTGTGTTATCGTGAATAACTACTACTGCTTTTATACAACAGTTTAAAAAAAAATAAGTATGAATATGCTTTAATATGGACTGTGCCTTCCACCAAAAAGTAGTTCCACAACAACTGTAACAGAACTGAAACTTAACTAAAAAACGGGGCATGGTTCATACAGACTAACACCACGAAAGTTTGGGAGTATTGGGAATAAGCGAAGATGGTAATGTTAGGAGCGTGAAATAACGCTAATACTCTCCTCTCCTGCTCAGTGGAGTCATCTTCAGGTGAAAGCTGCGCATTTTTAGAGCATTTCTGCTTGTTTTGCTGGGTAATAAGTGTTGGTTAGCTAGCTGGCTGGACTGTGGTTAGGTTAGCGTAGCTTGCTTTAGCTCAGCATTAACTTAGCTTAGCCTAGCCTGGCTGGTTAACGTTCTGGCTGTCAGACAGCATTAGCCAAGCGCTTTTTTTCCCTTTTTTTCCACAAAAGACAGCCAGCGCTGCAGGCGTGCGTGCCAGTGGAGTGATAGAAGTTTAGTGTGAGAAGGCCATGATGTTATCACAAATTTCAGCACGGCTAGACCACTTCTCAACCAATCAGATTGTGAGGTCGGAAGTAACTGTTGTATAATGACTAATATATAATATATAAATATATATAATCCCATTAGCTAGAGCTCCGAGTGGTCGAGCAGACTAAGGTGCTGACACTGTGGTCCACGAATTGCAGGTTTGAATCTCGGATTATGCTGCTTGCCATCAGCAGCCGGAGTCCGAGAGAGGACAATTATAAATGCTTTCTCTGGGTGGATAGATGGTACTCTTACTTGCAACATCCATTCTAAAATTATATTAGTCAGCACAGGCATCTGTTAGCTAATTTGTAAGAGCCGGGTCGCTGCGCTTTCCTTCAAGCTTGCTGGTGCCTCAACATCAGTTTGAAAAGAGGCGGAGCTTCATGACTTCACATGTACCGGAGAAGATGTGTGCTAGTAATCTTAACCCTTCTAGTGTTGGTATATTTTTATAAAGCACAGATATTTAATTAATAACAGTCTGTGAGATGTATATATTTTTGTTTCCGATGCTGCAGTCCACTTGTTATTGCAAGACTGGCTAAAATACATTGGCTTGCAAAAGTATTCACACCCCTTATACTTTTTCACATTTTGTCACCTTACAACCATAAACTTAAACGTATTTTATTGGATTTTGTGTGATACACCAACACAAAATAGAACATTATTGTAAATTAGAACAAAAATGATGCATGGTTTTCAAAAACTGAAGGTGTGACGTGCAAAAGTATCAATCCCTCTTTACTCTGAAATATCTTAATAAAATCCAGTGCAATCAGTTGCTTTCAGAAGTCAGTTAAAACATCAGTAGAGTCCAGCTGATTGTAATTTAGTCTAAGGGTGAATCCCATTTCTCCCCTTGGCCCTACCCCTTACCCCTACCCCTTCTTTTCGAGTGTAATCCTTCCCCTTGGAACGGAGTTACAAGGGGAAGGGGTAAAATCCTACCCCTAGGAATTGGGACAACCCTTCAAGCACCCGGTGAAAGGTGAATCTTATTGAAAATAGCCTCCATAATATACTAGAAATTGTATATCACACTGGTTCCCAACACTGGTCCTGGAGCAGGTAATGTGTTACAAAAACAATATAATGTGCAAGAATATGGGTCCTCAGTGACAGAGGAATCGCTGGTATATCACAATGACGTTTGTCAATGAACAATAAATACATAAATAAATAGCACTGATTTATGACCAGGCTACTAGCGGTGGTGTGTAGGTGACCCTGCTGGGCTGATGTGATGATAGCAGTGGAGCGCTAAAGTTCAGTAGCCTAGCTGCTGGTTAACTAGTTAACTTTAGGGCATGGTATGTGTACAGAAAGGGGGCAGGAGGTGCATAAATTAATTAATATTGTCCATTCCTTAATTCCTCTGTGATGGGGAGCTGAAATTAGCTCTGATTATTTTTTATTTGATTTATTTTTTCCGTTCCGCCTTAAATGCGGTAGCGCCTGCCGTCTGTTGCACCATTTAAGGTGGAGCGGGAAAGTTAGCTAGCTAGCTAGCTACCGAAACGAACTACTAGCGAACTTTTTATGCTTGTTACGAAGAATTCAGCCATAAAACATCAAAACTACACAATAAACTAAGGTAATACAGTGCTAATCGTAATTTTTAACATGGAAAATACTTTCTTTGGTCGCTTGTTCCGCCATCTTGCCAGTCATTCTCATACCCCTCGGTACGAAGTGTGGGTCTGGAAAATCTCCGTTTGAAGGGCTAACTAGCCCTACCCCTTACCCCTACCACTTCATCCTAACAGGAATCGGGACACCCCTACCCCTTGACGTGCACGCGCAAAACAGCGGGGTAGGGGTAAGGGGTAGGGCCAAGGGGAGAAATGGGATTCACCCTAAGTATAAATACACCTGTTCTGTGAAGATCTCAGTGGTTTGTTAGAGAACACTAGTGAACAAACAGCATCATGTAAGGAGAGCACTGATCAGTGAAGCAGCAGAGAGACCATGGCCACTCTGGAGGAGCTGTAGAAATCCACAGCTCAGATGGGAGAATCTGAACACAGAACAACTCTAAGTCGTGCACTTTACAATCTGGCCTTTATGGAAGAATAGCAAGAAGAAAACGAGAGAAAAGACATAAGAAGTGTCGTTTGCAGTCTGCCACAAGCCACAATGTAAATACTAATAAACTTTTTGATAAATTGATATTGTAATTATCTTACAGGCCTGAGTGCAGTCACAATGGACCTTTGTGACAAAGATTTGACACTCCTGGTCTAAAGGTTCTTTGTTCACACATTCCTCTTTTAAATAATGTATTGTTATGGACACAACAATGAAGCATTCATAGCACCTTTATTTTTAACAGTTAATCTGAGAAGCAGCTCCTGCTCCTCATCATCTCACTAAACTAAACCATTTCCTTCAGAAGAAAAAAGACACCGGCGCTGTCGTCACAGTCCGCTCCGGCTGGCAGGGGGGGGTAAAGCAGATTTTGCAGGGCTTCTTGGGACAAAGCATCTTTATCCTCTGGGCGTTGGCAGGACCTGTGCGTGAGCACTGCGCAGAAAGAGCTGAGCCATCACACGCTCCCCTCAGTTAACCCCGAGCTCACCCCCGCCCCACCCCGAACACAGGACAAACTGTTCTGGGATAAACTAATGAGCTTTTTCTGTTCTCTCTGACAGCGCACTCACCTGAATTAAACACAAGGGCAAAAAGAAAAATATATGCCTCTAAATCACGCTGGTGTAAACGCTGCTGCGCGCTGTTTATACTGGCTTTCAGGCAGACCTGCTGCTTTGTCCTTTTAGTGCACAACAGGAAATGTGAAACTATATCAGATCAATAAAACAAATACGTGACTTACTATAGAAACAGAGCACAGCACAGTCAGCGCAGCACAAAATGTCAAACTGCACAGAGAACAGCACCAGCAAAATGCATTTATCTGATTCAAACTTTTATCAATTCCTTCTTATCTTATTATAAAAACAGTTAAGTGGACAAAACAAATATGGTTTATTCATTAGTTAGAAAGCAAAGATATTCGATTTGTGGATTATACACAACATAAATTTATAAAATGTAGAATCTGGGTATTCTTTTCCTCGACTTATCCTGTTTTTAAATAAAGAATTAGTTTCTAAATAGAAAGTAGCATAAAATACACTTCATTTGTATTGATTTTACTGATATTTTAAGTGATAGACCAACAAAAAGTAGCACATAATTGTGAAGTGGAACAAAAATGATACATGGATTTTAAAAAGGTGAAAAGTGTGCCATGCAAAACTATCCATCCCCCTTTACTCTGAAACCCCTAAATAAAACCCAGTGCAATCAATCGCCTTCAGAAGTCACTTAATTATTAAGTAGTTAAAAGAGTCCAGCTGTGTGTAATTTAGTCTCAGTGTAGGTTAATCTGTTCTGGTTTTTAGAGATCACTAGTGAACAAACAGCATCGTGGAGACCAAGGAGCTCACCAGACAGGTCAGAGATAAAGATGTGGAGAAGGAGTTTAAAGCAGGATTAGGTTATAAAAACATATACCAAGCTTTGAGCATCCCAATACGCACTGTTTAATCCATAATCCAAAAATGGAAAAAGTATTTTACAACTACAAACTACAAAGACATGGCAGTCCACACAAACTGACAGACTAAGCCCATAGTCACTCTGGAAGAGCTACAGAAATCCAAAGCTCAGGTGGCCACAGGACAACTGTAAGTTGTGCACTCCACAAATCTGGCCTTTATGAAAGAGTGTCAAAAAGAAAAAACATTGTTGAAAGAAAGACATAAGAAGTGGTGTTTGCAGCTTGTCACAAACCACACTGTTGGGGACACACCAAACAAGTGAAGGACAATTCTGTGGTCAGATGAAACCAAAGTTGAACTTTTTGACCTAAATGCAAAGCAATGCTATGTGTGTCAAAAAAATAACACTGCTCATCAGCCTAAACACATCATCCCCACTGTGAAACATGGTGGTGGTAGCATTATGATGTGGAGATGTTTTTCGTCAGCAGGGACAGGGAAACTGGTCTAACCTGGCTGAGCTTGGGCTATTTTGCAAAGAAGAATGAGCAAAAATCTCAGTCTCTAGATGCGCAAAGCCGGTATATACATACCCTAAAAGACTTGTAGCTGTAATTGAAGTGGAAGGTGGCTCTACTAAGTATTGATACAGTGGGCTTTGGATTTTTATTTGATTCAAATTTTGTAAACCATGTATTATTTTCGTTTGATTTTACAATAATGTGCCACTTTGTGTTGGTCTATCCGTTAAAATCTCAATAAAATACATTTAGGTTTGTGGTTGTAAGGTGGCAAAAAGTAAAAAATTCCAAGGGCTATGAATACTGTACAATGCTTCAGATTGTGTAATTCTAAGTAAATGGCAGTATCGGTGAGTATAAAAATACATGTACTTGTACTCTTCTGGAAAAAAAACACATCAATGCATGCCTATTTAAAATGCCATAGGGCATCTTATTTTCATTATACCTCCAATTTCTAGCTAATACAGCACTGGAAAAAAAAGAGTCCACTTAAAAATGATGAGTTTCTTTGATTTTACGAAATTGAAAACCTCTGGAATATAATCAAGAGGAAGATGAATGATCACAAGCCATCAAACCAAACAAGGCTGAACTGCTTAAATGTATGCACCAGTAGTGGCATAAAGTTATCCAAAAGCAGTGTGTAAGACTGGTGGAGGAGAACATGCCAAGATGCATGAAAACTGTGATTAAAAACCAGGGTTATTCCACCAAATATTGATTTCTGTACTCTTACAATTTTATGAATTATGAACTTGTTTTCATTGCATTATTTCTCATTTTCTGCAAAAATGACAATAAATGACAATATATATATATTTTTATTTGGGAGAAATGTTGTCTGTAGTTTATAGAATAAAACAAAAATGTTCATTTTACTCAAACATTGACCTATAAATAACTAAATCAGAGAAACTGATTCAGAAACTGAAGTGGTCTCTTATTTTTTTCCAGAGCTGTAAATCCTGCTTGAGCTCTACCCAGACTACCCAGTATGGAAACATGCTGCATTGTATAGAAAGAGAGAGAGGAAGTGACTAATACTAACAAAAATCCAGTTTGTGGTACCATAACTGAGGGCGATTATCTTCTATGCTTCTCCGCAGGCAGCACAGCTTTCTAAAGGACCACATCTTCCTCTATACGGTAAGTAACATAGTGCTGAGAGTTACTGTATGTTCACTGAATTTCAACATGTGGAAAACGGATGCTCGCTGCTGGGGTCCGAACGTGCCGCGCCTACCAATTCCAAACGCGCGTTCCCCAAAACAGCTACATTCAGCCTCATCATGAAGCACATCCCCAATGTTCTGCAGCTTTTATACATCTGCAGCTCATTAGCTGAACCCCGCCATTCAATGGAACAAATGTCAGACTGGAGCTTTACTCGAGTCTACATCCTTCAGAAACGCTCGGATTGTGCAGGACGAGCTCGGGAGCAGACAGATCGGGGCAGAGGGGGTAGAGGAGGACAAATCCAGCTTTCCTGCTCATCACGTGTAAAGCAGGGGGCTTTCGAAAAACTCCCCTTTTTTATTTCATTTTGTTTCATTTCGTTCTTGGAGAAAAAAAGAGAAAATGTCATTTGGGAACGCGTACAACTGAAATCATGCGTTACACTCGGGGAGCAGGCGTCCTTTCCCATCTGTTAAAAGCCAGCCCTGGGTCTTTATGGATTAGCAATAACAAGTCAGTGCACTAACTCAATATGTCGCTCGCCCTCTCTCGCTCTCTTTCTCTTTTTCTCTCTCTCTCTCTCTCTGCTTGGGGTGGCTGAATGGGATATTGAGCATTTCCCCTCGTACAATTGGGTCAGCCTCAGCGAAAGCCAGACAGTCTGTCTCAGAAACGAGCAGCAAATTCTCGAGCAGCGAATGAGGGGAACGTTCTGATGGCCAGTTAGCCTCCCCTCCAAGACCCGCACAGTAAGTGCAGCCCAGCAGCCAGCCCATCTGACCCACAATGGGGTACTTATTAAGTCCAGGCTTTGAAAAAAAAAATCGTGCGACGTGCTCTGTGGCCTGCTGTGAACAAATTGGAGTGGAGTTTTTTTCTTTTTTTTTTGTGAGGAAATCAAGCGTTAGATGAAATCATCATATTATTATACATTCAGAAAAAGACAGAAAAAAGGAAAAATAAAAAGAAGAAAAAAAAGCTGGCTTTCCTCCATCTCTAGCCTGGTTTACTGCAGTCCTGCTACAATAAATCAATGCTGGTGCAGATTAAATATCCTATTTGCAGTGCTAGAGGGTGTGTGCTCTGTATAACCGAATTCTCAACGCTGAATGCTGAACGCTGAGCACTGAACGCAGTTCTTTTTCCATTTACAGCAGGCAGGGCTTTACATGGTCAACGGCACACCAGCCCAATAAACATTTTCAAGCAAAGGTTTGCAGTCAGTGTGGATTTCAGGAATTCAAACAAGCTCCTCACAAAGCATTCCCTCTAAAATCCCTCTAAAAGTGTTTTCACATTATTGGGTAAACAATCTTGGTAAAAGAATCTACGTACTCTACCCCTACCTGCTACTCTTCTAATCAGATTTGCAGCTCAAGCCTGAAAATCAAATCTGCACCCATGAAAGTATCCGGGCTTACAAAACCCAGCTTTTCTCTCAAGCTGCCAAAAGCATTCCAGACCGGCCAAACAAGGAAGTTCACCATTGTCCCCCTTTCTCTGTACTGTTCAATACACTGACCCAGCACGGTGGAGGGTGTTAATTCCGGGACACAGATGCCAAAAATATATCCCAAACCTATCCATTATAATCAAGAGACCTGGATTTTTTTTTTTCATCTAAGCACATGAACCAAAGTGCACAGAACGTGATTAATTCAAAAGGAAATCATAATGAACAACGGGGAGAAAAAAAAGAAAGAAAAAAACGCTGAATGAAAAGACCTGCCGTTCTGCTCGAGCGATATTAAACTGCCGGCAACAAAAGAGGTCCCAGAATAGAGCCGGGGGGAACCTCTAATTCCTCACATCCACGTTTTGGACGGCTAGACGGTGCCACCTGCAAACCTTGATAAAAAGGGGAGTAATGAGAAAGGAAAAAAGTGAGAGAATGAAAGAGAGAGCTTTCAGCAATAATCGGTTCTCCCCTCGGCTGCGTCTTCTCTCTCTGCTCTCTCACACTTGTGAAAGAACCGAGCCTCTTTAAAGCACTTGAGGTGTGACAGAAGAAAAAAAAAACGTGGGTCCTTGAATACTAATAGGATTTCTTTCTTTCCGTCTTTTTTCTATTCAAACTCCCGTCTAACTGACAGATTGGAAGGTGGTGAGGCAAGCGACTGCGATCATTCTCAGGTGTTGCCGGTCACTTCGGCATGTTTCTAAAGGCAATACAAGACAAATGGCTCAAAAACAAGACTCCTGGGACCAGATATACCAGAGAGAGACCTTCCTTCACATCTGCTGACTCTGATACTCTGCTGATACTGTTGAGCTAAACTGACACAATTCAAGTGACGTTAACAACATTTAGATCAATGACTCCACAGTTAGTCTAGACAGCTCTCTGACTCAATACTGAAGTGCAATGCTCTGATTCTCCATTGTAGGGTTGAGAAATTCACAAATAAATTAAATTGAACCTCTATCCGGTGTAATCTTGCATAATCAAAATAATAATAATAATTATACACATTTTGCCCAGTGTGTTTCCTAGATGCACTGCCCTCTTAAAAAAATAATAATAATACAATGGGTGTAATCATGTCAGTCTGCCCATTCTGTAAAATGAAAGCAACATAGAAAAGAACCTAAGACTAAAACAACTGTAAAATGTTTAGTTATTATTCACATATTAATGTTATACCTCCCAGCACCTCCCCATTATATAAATTACAGGAATGCAATTTATATAACCTGGACTCATTTCAGAAATCCCAGATTTTTTTTCTATTAAAGATGTATGCGGTCATTCATTATTATACCATAGAAAAACAAAATAAAAAATAAAAAAATCACTGATTTTTCAGTATATCGAAGAAATTTGTCCATGATGAGTGTATGTATGTAAACCTCCAACCACAACGGTATACACAGTAAAACATCAGATATTCATATTTATTATTAATATTAAGGCTGGATGATATGGCCAACTTTTTTTCTAAGATGTGGATCAATTATGCAATTATTTTCCTTTCTTTTCTGAGAATATAATTGCTGTTTGCTGTTTTTCTATTTTACTGGGAAAAAAACACTATAAAATACAGTGGGAAGCAGCAGCAGGAGCTCCTCAGATAAAGTGCTGTTCTCATTTTTCTTCAGACAGGACAAAGCGCTTGACTCCACAGAACAGAGCTACTGTCACGCCGGTGTATTAGCTTGTTATGCTAACTGGCTAGCATTAGTAAGTGAACTGTATCTACTGTATCGCGCTCCGCAGCACCTCTAGCAGTATGACGGTATGCGAAAAATGCATAACAGTTTTAATTTCCCCTCCAATATAGCAGATGAAACGGATATACCGCCCATCACTAAGATGAAGGAAATGGCATAAACATAATATCACAATAATTTTCATGATACACTATATTTTTTTCTGATGTCTGATGAGTTGAAATATAAACTATATAAACTACTAACTATAAATATTTAAGGACAAATTATTGTTATTTAACATTCCACTCACCTGTCTGAATCTAGCTAACAATTATTAGAAAACTAATAATTCTCTGTATATTTAGAGCTTGGAAATGTAACAAAACTGTATAGTTTCATGATAAATATGTTATTGTGATAGACGATACATATCTCTGAGAATATCTGAGTGAAATTTAACAGTGTTAAAAAAACAAACCGAACAACTGCACATTTAATTACAGACAGTGCAAATATAGCCCTGCTTTAATTAGGGGTGTGCCATATCGTATCGTACATGATAATATCGCCAACATTTTTGAATATCGTGAACGATATTATACCCTGAAATATTGTGCCATATCACCCACCCCTAATTATCACATCAGGGTACTACTTTTTTGCTGGTTTTTAAAAGAAAAATTCACACTGTTCTTATTTCCCTTTACATATATTATATATATATATATATATATAAAAAAAGAGACAAATTATATCTGTCCAGTATCATTGATTTCTGTAATCTGATAAAATTCTTGCATTTTTAATCTCAGTTAGGGCTGTGCAATATGCATGCGATACAAAAAAATATATTTTCATTTTGTTGTAGTAGTGTATTCTTGAAAATATATATTTTTAATTCAGTGTTTTGTTATATCGTCAAAATAATCGTTTTCGCGAAAATACTAAGAAATATCTTGATATTATTTTAGGGGCATATCGCCCACCCCTAGTTTTAATGAATGCAATGCAGTGCAGCACATTCAGAATAGAAATAACTGTATTTAAATTGATGTTTTTTAGAATGCATTCTGTCTGCATGTAAAAATAGGAAGAAAAAATGTATATAGTGAACATTTCTATATTATTAGTTACAATACTATATATTACATTTTTTACTGTATTGCACAGCCTCATCTGTAATAGAAATCAGGCTTTAGCATGCTATAATTAGGCGTAATATATTCAATTTTACATGAGCTGATCTAAGCTGGATAGAATGAAGCGTTGGATATTCTGTATTTACAAGCATCTCTGCTAAAGCGTTCATTTCACTGATTTTTTTTTATTCAAGTTTTTATGACTGCCATAAACCAGGCAAAGAATATAATAAAAGTGCAGCTTATGAGCTCCCGATGACGTGGCTTACATAATTACAAAGATCATTTTAAGTAGGCTATATGTTTCTTTCATTGATTTTTTTTTTTTAGTCTTCACTGCATTTTTGGGTCTACAAAATAATTATTTAAGGTTGCTCCACAGTTTCTACCTGTTTATCTGAAATTAAAATAATTTGTGTAAGATGTATAAATACATTAAAGCAATATATAGTTTACGTCCTCAGGGAACACCACGATCCGTGACACAAAACAAGCCACCTTTCATCCAAAATCCAGCTCCGGAATGTGCGGGGCAGTGGTAAATTCTTCATTAGCTGATCTTAGCAGGCTAGAACGAGGCCTCGGATAGAATTCATAAGCGCTGCACTGTAAAGCCTTCATTTCAGAGCCATTTTGATTTTAATGAGAGCCATAAACCAAGCAAAGGAATGCATTAAGTGCAGCTTAGACCTGTGTTATTAAAGCAGAGTATGAGCACAACATTTCTCACTGCATGAAAAGAGAAAGAAATTCTCTCTCTCTCTCTCTCTCTCTCTCTCTCTCTCTCTCTCTCTCTGTCTCTCTGTCTCTCTGTCTCTCTGTGTTTGCCCTGCAGACGCCACACATTCCAGCTGGGTTGTTACATGTAAATCAAAAAGTCCGGATGGAATCTAAGCAAGGAATGGAATCTAATGAATACAGATCATGATACATACTTTATCTAAGTCGTGAGGAGTCAGCTCACTTAGCTATGATCTCTGATATGCCATCAAAATACCTCAGGACTTCAAACACATCAATACTATCTCACTTCTACATAGCCACAAAAGTGCAAAAATGCAGGTTACATAAACACACAGCAGGCTATCACATATACATACTAGGGGTGTCACGATTCTCTAAATCCACGATTCGATTTTATTTACGATTTTAGGGTCATGATTCGTTTCTCGATTTTCTTTTTTCTTTTTTCTTTACAGCAGAGAGGCCTATGCCCGTTTTAGATTAGTCTATGATCAGTCATTGGTTTGATTAATCAAATTTACAATATCTTATTTTAAAAGGTGGGCTTGATATAAGTGATACAAGTGATCTGTAATACACCACATTAGGCACTAACTTTAAATAATTTAATTAAGATATATTTGTAATGCCATCTAGTGGCTTTTTTGGTAGCAGCAGTGTGCACTATTAAAACAGCAATGTGCAACATAACAAAATAAATAATAATAAAAAATACAGGAACAGTCACGTACAAAATAATAGAACAGTTAGAGCCTTAACCAACTGAACTCTATCCTACTATAACAGTTAAATATGAAAAATAAGACTCGGCCCCTGAGAATGACAAGTTTTTTTCTTTAATAAAGATATATTATTAACTTTATCTGAGAGAAAGATGCTCCTTAAGGTACCAAAACTATTAACATATTTCAGGCTAGACAAAACAACTGTTATTTTTATATTTTAAAGTTTTTCTTTAAGAAGATGAGAATGTTCACATTCTCTGGAGAAAGGGCTGCTCTTTGAGCAGTCACAATGTCCGCGGCGTCGGCTACAGTGTGCTGCGCAATTTGCATAGCACGCGTGCATGCTTGCGTAGCTTAGAGGGAGGGATCGTCGATCCTCTTTTTGACTTTAAGGCTCGAGACCATGACATAATCTCGATACACATACACAAAAATGCTTGTTTTTTTTTTTCTTTTTTTTTCAGATCATCAAACTAATTTAAATATTAATCAAAGACAACACAAGTAAACACAAAAGGCAGTTTAGGTCTTAAAGTCTTTCCCATCACTGTGGAGGAATTTTGGTACACTCTTCTTTGCAGAATTGTTGTAATTTTACCCTATTGGAGGGTTTTCAATCATGAAATGCCCTTTTTAAGTCATTCCACAGCATATCAATAGGATTCAGGTCAGGGCTTTGACAAGGCCACTCCAAAGTCTTCTCTTTGTTTTTCTTCAGCCATTCAGTGGTGGATTTGCTGGTGTGTTTTTTTGGTCATTGTCCTGCTGCAGAACCCAAATTCTTTCAGCTTGAGGTCTTTAGACATTACACATTCTCCTTTAGGACTTTTTGGTAGACAGCGGAAAAAATGGTTTCATTTATCACTGCAATAATTTTAGATTCTGAAGCAACAAACCAGCCCCAGACCATCACACTACCACCACCATGTTTTACTGTAGGTATGTAGGATGCTCTTTTTCTGGAATGCAGGGTTACTTTAAGCCAGATGTAATGGGACACACATCTTCCAAAAAGTTCAATTTTGTCTCATCAGTCCACAGAGTATTTTTCTAAAAGTCTTGGGGATCATCAAGACGTTTTCTGGCAAAATTGAGACAAATTTTAACGTTCTTTTTTTGTTCAACAGTGTTTTTTGTCTTTTTACTCTGCCATGCAGGCCATTTTTGCCCAGTCTCTTTCTGATGGTGGAGTCATGAACACTGACCTTAACTGAGACAAGGCCTGCATGCTTTGGCTGTTGTTGTGGGGTTTTTTGTGACCTCTTGGATGAGTCGTCGCTGTGCTCTTAGGGTCATTTTGATCGGAAGTCCACTCCTGGGAAGGTTCACCACTGTTCCACATTTTTGCCATTTGTGGATAATGGCTCTCGTTGTGGTTCGCTGAGTCCCAAAACTTTTTAACATTTATAAAAATTTCCAGACTGATATATCTCAATGACTTTCTTTCTCATTTGTTCCTAAATTTCTTTGGACATTGGCATGATGTCTGGCTTTTGAGTATATTTTGGGTTGCTTTTCTTTGTCAGGAAGGTCCTATTTAGTGATTCAGTGATTTCTTGATTGAGGACAGGTGTAATCAGGCTTTAGTGTTGCTAGAGAAATTAAACTCAGGTGTGACAAACTACAGTTAAATTAGGTTTTAATTTGTGTTTACTTGTGTTGTCTTAGACTAATATTTAAACTAGTTTGATCTGAAACATTTAAGAGTGACAAACATGCAAAAAAAATTAAACATGAAGAGGCAAACACTGTTTCACACCACTTTATAAATCTATTTTACAGACTGTCCTCTGTCTGTTTCTATGCAACTAATGATTATTATGGAAATTTACTAATTTGATGATTATTTTTCTGATATATCAATTATTTAACGATTAATTTTGCTGATTAATTAATTTTAGTAAATATGTAATCTGTCGTGTTTGGGTATTTTTGGAGACCAGGTTGAGACCAAGTTGATTGTAAACTGTGTGAGTGAGCCCATTGCACATCTCCCAATGCGCTTCTGTCCACAGCACTTTGTGTAATGCGATAGTGTTACAAATGAACGATTATATCACCTAAACGTTGCAGCCTCTTCTTTAATGGTCAGGACCCTGTAGGACCACCACAGAGCAGCTATTATTTGGGTTATGGGTCATTCTTTCTCAGCACGTCAGTGTGTCACTGCAATGGTGGTGGTGTGTTAGTAATGTGTGTTGTGCTGGTACGACTGAGTGGATCAGACACAGCAGTGCTGCTGGAGTTTTTAAACACTGTGTAACTCACTGTCTGCTCTCTATTAGACACTCCCACCTAGCTCCTCCACCTTGTGGATGCCAAGTCCTCAGGATGCTGTTGTCTGGATATTCCTTGTCTGTGGACTATTCTCAGTCCAGAAGGGACACTGTGACAGTGTTTAAAAACTCCAGCAGCACTGCTGTGTCTGATACACTCACATGAGAGCAACACATTCTAATAACACACCACCACCCAAATTTTGCCTGATCTGTGGTGGTCTCTCCTGTGGAGTCCTCACTACTGAAGAACAGGGTGAAAGAAAGATTATAAAGTTTGCAGAGAAACAGATACAGGCCTATAGTATGTAATTATAGAACTACAAAGTGCCCTAATATGATCAGTGGAGTTTAAAAAATAAATAATGAGTATGGAAACAAAAAGGGAGTCGTAATATTGTGTCTGGAATATGCATGTGCATATGAATATGTATATTTATAATCTATACAGAAGTGTAATGGCCTTGTAATAGAATAGACTCCTTTTATTGCTTCAGACAGCATGAGTTCCTGCAATGCACCCATGCAGAAGTGATGCGACAGTCAGAGTGCATTCCTCACTGCTTTCTGCAGATACCGCTCTGATGCTACCTCAGCCACAGCCCTAAAGCCCATGATTCACATCACAGCAACATGCTGGAAATCTGGCTTCTTCTCAGTATATAAACTGCATTATCTAATATATTCATTTATCAGCTGGTTTTATACTGTATTGAAAAAGTAGAGAACTATTAGGGTCTTCTAGGTTATTCTAAGTTTGCATCATTTATCTGTCGCACAGAAAACTGTTTTGATTCCCAAAAGTATTCATATCCCCTGAACTTTTTTTTACATTTTCTCACTATGTAACCACAAACTTAAATGTATTTTATTCACATTCATTCAATGAAAATGAAGCCAAAATCTTCCACCATGTTGGCGATCCTGAAAAAAACGTGATTGAAAGTTGTCTGTTTTGCCATTGAAACCTATGGGGATGGGTGGGGTTACACAGCTTTCTGAAACCGAACAGCAGGGGGCGCCCGACCTGTGGTGGCTTCACTTTTGAGAGACGATGCTCTGTCCAGCTATACACAGTCTATGGGTCATTCTAACACATGAATATTCTTTGATCTAAACCATTCCACTGTAGCTCTGGCTGTATCTTTAGGGTCATTGTCTTGCTGGAAGGTGAATCTCCTTCCCAGTCTCAAGTCTTTTGTTGCCTCCAACAGGTTTTCTTCCAGGATTGCCTTGTATTTATATCCATCCATCTTCTCATCAACACTGACCAGCTTCCCACCACAGCATGATGCTGCCACCGCCATGTTTTACAGTGGCAATGGTAGGTTTAGGGTGATGAGCAATGTTACTTTTCCGCCACACATTGCAAAATGTGATAAAGATCAAAGAATATTTTTAAAACTTTTTCTGATACTCTCACCACAATATCAGCTTTGAGTACCATCAACTGGGTAAAAGCAGTTCTTTTGAGTATATTTAGGTAGTCAAAACATCTTTGACTAAAAGCTTCAGAAATTGCTTGTTCCAAAGCAAAATTTAGTAATAAATAAAGTGTAATTAGCCACTTTGATCACCATGAATAAGCACTTCCACAAAGTGGGGTCACGAATCCAACACTTCCGAAAGAGAATAGTTATCATTTCTAATGGGCTTCCACAACCCTACAGCCACAATAATACTTCTGATTGTATTGTGTAACAGTTACTAAATATATCCCAAGTAGGGCATCTCATAGTCAGACCCACTCCACCACCCTTCAGTAAGGAAAGCACATTAAGCTGACGGGCAGGGTTTGAACTGTGACAGTCTTTTGAGCGTAAACAGTACAAGTTCAGACAAGTTCACAATACACAAATAAATGATTGTGGCTTAAGAATTAATTTGAATTACTATGCAAAATTAACTGTGAACCTAAAAAATACCCCAACACCAGGAGGTTGAGGACTAGCACATGCCTCCTCCGATACATGTGAAATCAGCTGATGCAGCATTGCCGAGTAGCATCTCAGCGCACTCGGTGGAAAGCGCAGCAACTCGGCTTTGATACATCAGCTCACAGACGCCTTGTGCTGACCGACATCACATTGGGAGTGAGGATTGGGATTGTGAGGATATAAAGAGAGCGCCATTTACCCACCCAGAGAGAGCAAGCCTAATTGTGCTCTCTCAGACTCCGACTGCTGATGGAGAAGCAGCATAACTGGGATTTGAACCAGCAATCTCCTGATCATAGTGGCAGCGCTTTAGTCTACTGGACCACTCAAATCTGCCCCAGGAATCTAGTTTTTAACCATGTACTAACTTAGTTTTTTAGACTCTTGAGATGTCTTTCAACCACACTGAGATACAGGGGTTGGACAATGAAACTGAAACACCTGGTTTTAGACCACAATAGTTTATTGTCCCGAAGAACAGTTCTGGTGGAAACAGGAGAATTTGAGGTGCACATTGAATTCTGTCGTGATTTGGGCAGCCGTGGTTTTATGTCTTTTGGATACAATCCGGGTTAGCACCTGAACATCCCTTTCAGACAGCTTCCTCTTACAGCGTCCACAGTTAATCCTGTTGGATGTGGTTCGTCCTTCTTGGTGGTATGCTGACATTACCCTGGATACCGTGGCTCTTGATACATCACAAAGACTTGCTGTCTTGGTCACAGATGCACCAACAATTTGTCCTCTTTTGAACTCTCTTTTTTGAAGAGCAAAACTGTGCTCTTACCCTGGTAATTGAACCTTCACACTCTGCTCTTACTGGTGCAATGTACAATGAATGAAGATTGGCCATCAGGCTGCTCCAATTTAGCCATAAAACCTCCCACACTAAAATGACAGGTGTTTCAGTTTCATTGTCCAACCCTTGTAAGTATCGGGACATAATTAATTCACATGTTAATAATTTAATTCAGGTGTTTCACTCAGTCCCATTGTTGCAGTTATATAAGACTGAGCACCTAGCCATGCAGTCTGCCTTTACACACGTTGAAAGAATGTGAAAGAATGGATTCTAAAAAGGTCACTGAGTTCCAGCATGGTACTGTAATATGATGCAGCACTGCAGCTCGTCATTTGGTGAAATTTCTTCCATATTAGATATTCCACCATTAGCTGTGAGTGATATGAGGAATCACGGCAACTCACAGCAAGGTATTAAGTATCAGACCACTTAACATTATAGAATGGACTCTTTAAGTTTATACAGTATAGAAGTATAGTGTATACAAAAAAAAGTCCTTTAAATGTCCATTTTTTAAAACATTTATTTATTTTTTTCGACATAAAAACACGTTAATGGAACTGGACCAAACACTTAAATGACAAGAATGCAGCTAATTGGCCAATCCAACTCAAAAAAGAAAAGCTAATCTAAACTAGGTAAATTACTGATGACTATAGCACTTAACCAGCATAAGTCCACACTCACCAGTAGAGTAAGCTGTAACTTCAGAGGTTTGGCAATCACAACAATTCATAACACAAATACATAAGGCATGTAAATTCATCATCAAGCCTGGAACTCTTAAGCCTCCTCTCAATTAGTTGTGGCCACGGTCATATCAGATCATACCTTGATGATCTCTAAGAAAGTTTGTACATAATTCAAATTTTCATGTGTGGACTTCATAAAGTGATATATTGTAAAGTAGTATTTTTTTTGTTTTAAAAACACTACACATGCATGTATATACAAAATATAGTTGATATGTTAAAAATCAGAGTATTTTCTTTTTTTATGGAAAACTCACTATAAATCGGGTCGGTTCGGGCCGAGATTTCCCACCTCATTCCTTGGGACGGGTCATGTCGGGCTCCAGAAAATTCTGAGATGTAGGCATCTGTTTTTTTATTTTTTTATTTTTAAATAAAGTTCTGGTGTGATAAATCACAATGTTGCTAAGTTACCAATTATTATTGTTAACGAAAACGAACCAAATAACGAAAACTGAAAGTTCTACAGTGGGGGGGTGTTGTGCCGATTCTGTCCGCGAAGCGGGAGTCAGATTCAGCAGGGAGTTGGATTCGGCACAACAGCGGCGGCACCTCGCTGTCCGCGGTGTTAGTTGTAAGCGCTCGCGCTAGCCGCAAAATACGACAGAAAACACAGAGGGAGCTGCAGAATTATGTATGGGACTAGAATATGAGCACGAGGAGATAAAAGAGAAACAGGAGATACAGTATGTGAGAACCTTTACCTGTGAGTAGCTCATACCAGAACACGCAAATATCTCTCTGTCTCTCTGTGTCTCTCTATCTCTCTCTCTCTCTCTGTGTGTGTCTCTCTCTCCCTCTCTTTCTCTCTCGCACGTGAACTCCTCCGCATTTGACTTGCAGCACTGTGTTTAGCTGTTCTTAAAAATCATTTTAATTAAATACTGTTACAGTGTTATTTTACATAATTATACTGATCATATTTCGCTCATTCAAACAGCCCGAAAACAGCCAGTTTATGGGGCGGGGCGGGCTCGGGTTCATGATAACAGTTTATAATTCAGTTTGGGTCGGGCTCGGGCAGAACGTACACGGGCTCAGGCTGGGTCAGGTCGGATTTTTTGGGCCTGATCTAACCTCTACTCAAGAGTACGATCAACTCCATATTTATGCCTGCGGACCTGAAATGAGTCATTATTTGCTTCTGTAGGTGTGATGTGTAGGTGTCCAAAGACTTTCAAACATATAGTGTATTATCAACACCACTGTGAAACATTCTGGCTCTGCACGTCTCTCTGGATACATCTCTGAAATTTCTCCTTAACATATTAAAATGAGTAGGTGTATTCTAAAAAAATCAAGAAACTGCTGGAGAGTGTGGTTATGTCCAGTTGTTTGCGTTTATTTACCACTATTTTACTCATCTTATTTTAACCCTCGATGGCATGAACCAAACCCCAATTTTTGATTATTACACCTTTCTATTCCATAGTATATTATAGTATATACTACGTATCCATTTATCTTAATATAATATTACATGGCATATACAATGAGGCAATGCAAAAAATATCTAGATGTGCAACAAGGAAGTATATATTGCTGTTTATATTTTACATGTGTTTTTTTTTTACATTGTTATGAAGGTAGTTGGGTAGTTGGCCAACAAAGATCAAAGCCTGTAATAGTTGGTGAGGTCACAAAGAAACCCAGTGTAGCTTTAAAGCAACTGAAGGCCTCTCTTCCATTGCCTAATGTTAATATTGATGAGTTCACCATCAGGAGAACACTAAACAACAATGGTGTGCATGGCAGAGTTTCGAGGAATGAGCAATTTACTCTCGAACGTGAACATTGCTGCTCTTCTGCAGTTTGCTAAAGATCACAAGAAAAAGCCAGACGGTTATTGAAAGAATGTTTGGTGGACAGATGAGTTCATCTTTGGTCCTGGAGACTTCCTCCTACCTTGCATGTTTTCAGTGCAAGGTAGAAAAATATACTTCATGCCATAGAGCTAAAAAAAAATAATGTCTGGATGATATGGCTAACATTTACATTACAATAATACATTTCTTAATGTTGGTCAATACAATGTAATTCCGATATTGAAATGAACAATACACAAAAACACAGAACAATTGCTAAGAAAGCCCACAACAAATGTCTGTACCTACAAAATTTACTCTGAAAAGTAAATATGGAAATTTTCAGTCAGTGATAAGCTCTACCCGGACAGGTTTAGTTTCTCAGGGGGACGTCTGTGAAAAACATTTCACACTTCTTCTCAGTGATAAAACTCTTGCATCCAGATCACAATTGAAAAAAAAGGAGGACCAGTGAGTTTTTTGGCTTTCTCGGTCACATGACATCGCGTTCAGTAGCTCCTCTATTTCCACTAGCTGTTGTGTTTACGTGAATCTCTATGGAAACGCACGCCCAAAGTGTAATTACAGTGTGTAGCAGTGGACAAATAGCAATTTTTATAAACACGAGGTAATGAAACGGACAGGACTAAAATTACCAGAGGACCATGGAGTTCAGCAAAAAAAACAGTAGACACTTCAGCCTGTATTTTTACAGAGGACGTCTGAGAAAAACACATACATGGTCGTTCCGGATAGGGCTATAGATACTCTTAAAAATAATGAATACTGAAATATCGGAAATATAATTTAAAAACATATTCGTCTCTGTGTAATTATTGATTCACAGAGACAGTACCCCCCAAGTTGCTCTTATGGGAGGTCTCGGGAAGACCCCCCACCCCTTCTTAACCGCTTCTTAACCCCTTCTTAACATTGCCTGTTATCATCGTAATCTGTTCCACTCACTCAGCCTTGAAGCCTAGTCTGGTGAGGGAGAAGTGTGAGGCTGTTCAATCCACTTGACATGAGAGTAGAGACAGAAAAGACAGAAGAGTGTGAAGGAGCAGAGGATGAAGCAGAACTGAAGGAGAGGGGGGTACATCGGTCTCTCTCTCTCTCTCCAGTGGTCTGTCCAATACATTAGGACCAGTAGCTTCACTACTGCTACCTCATAAAGTGGCTCAGAGTCTGATAAAAACAAAGCAAGGTGAACAAGAACAAGCCTCTCCTGAAGAGACTGCTGCTGCTGCTGCAGTGGAGCCAGACTTACTGTAGCCTCATTATTACACAGACACACACACACACACACACACACACACACTGAGACTCTCACACAGACACACACACACTCACAGCACTGAGCCGGGAGGAGGCTTAACCCTCAGCTAAATCCCACCCAAACACTCTAATTCACCTTATATTTCCCATATTTACCATTTTCTCTCTCTTTAGCTAGCTGACTACATCACTGCCTGGGTTTCGCAGCTAAGCTACACACACAGTACACAGAGAGCTGGGCTGGCCAGTGTGTGTGTGAGTGTGTGAGTGTGTGTGTGTGCAGACTTTCACTTGTGGCAACAACACAGAAAACCGCAGAACAGTTAAACTAGCGAAGAGAGAGAGAGAGAAAGAGAGAGAGAGATGCTAAAGGGATGCTAGGTCTCCTACCTTTCTCTCCATGGCGCTGGTGTAACCGCCGCCGCCGCTGCTGCTCTGGCCGCTGGGAGGTGCGCTGAGGGCGGGTGGTGGTGTGGGTGGGCTGCGCTGGTCTTCTCTGGGAGCGGGGGGCCGGTGCTGGCGGAGCGGAGTGGAGGCTGAGGCCGGGCAGAGTGCAGGCTGAGCGGGGAGAGGCTGCGGCGCAGGCGCGCCAAACCACCTCCAGCACCGCGGGAGGAGGAGGGAGCGTCAGCAAATTACAGCAGAGCTGCACGATCCCGCTCACTACACTGACCCGACAGCGGTACCGATACCGATACTACAGCCAGCAAATCACGATACGGATCTATATATTATTATTATCAGTACTGTAATAATGTAATAATACATAAATAAATAAAAAAAATAAATACCCCCCCCCCCAACACACACACAAACACACACACAGTGGTATGAAAATGTTTGGGCAACCCTGATAATTTTCATGATTTTCCTTTAGAAATCATTGATTGTTTGGATCAGCAGTTTCAGTTAAATATATTATATACAGATGAAAGGAGTGATATTTGAAAAGTGAAATTAATTTTATAGGGTTTACAGGAAGTGTGTAATAATTCTTTAAACAAATTTAGACAGGTGAATCCAATTAGTGGCAACATAGGAGTCTTAAAACAACTCTCAAATGACCTGAAAACAAAGATTGTTCAACATCATGGTTTAGGGGAAGGATACAAAAAGCTATATCAGAGATTTCAGCTGTCAAGTTTCCACTGTATGGAACAGAGTGTACAAATGGAAGACCACAGGCAAAGGTCTAGTTAAGAAAAATCTCAGATTAGCAGAGGAGAAGGATAGTGAGAACAGTCATAGTCAACCCACAGATCAGCTCCAAAGATTTACAACATCATCTTGCTGCAGATGGAGTTGCTGTGCATCATTCAACTATTCAGCTATTTATACTTTGCAGAAGGAGAGGCTGTATGGGAGAGTAAGTAATGCAGAAGAAGCCTTTTCTGAGCACATGCCACAAACAGAGTCGCTTGAGGTATGCTAAAGCACATTTAGACAAGCCAGCTTCATTTTGGAATAAAGTGCTGTGGACCGATGAAACTAAAATTATTATTAAAAGAGTTATTTGGTGGGTGGTTATTTATGCATGGTGGGAAAAGAACACAGCATTCCAAGATAAACACTTAAAGCTACCCACAGTAAAATTTGATGGTGGTTCATCATGCTGTGGGGCTGTGTGATCAGTGCAGGTACTGTGGATCTTGTTAAAGTTGAGGGTCACATGGATTTCAGTCAATATCAGCAGATTCTTAAGAACAATGTTTAAGAATCAGTGAGAAAGTTGAAGTAGTGTCTGGGCTGGACTCTTCAACAAGACAACGACCCTAAACACTAAACACTGCTCAAAATCTACTAAAGCATTCATACCGAGGAACAAGTACAACGTTCTGGAATGATCATCTCAGTCCCCAGACCTGAATATTATTTAAAAAATTGAGGTGTGATTTAAAGTGGGCTGATCATACTCAGAAACCATCAAACCTGACTGAACTGTAAATGTTTTATAAAGAAGAATGATCTAAAATACCTTTAACCAGAAACCAGAGGAGCCCATCGTTGCAGATTTTTTGAGAAAAGGACTGCAGATTCTATGCATGAATAATTAGTTCTTCTTTCCAAGGTTTTAATAATAGGTCTATATAGCACCATAAAGGGTTCTATACGTGTGACAACAGTGAAAATCAAAAGATTTTGCTATAAATATACAGTACTACCAGTAGGATCTAATGACTGGGGTTTCAGAAAAAGAAGATCTAAGAAAATTTACAACATAGTACAAGTACAAGTACAAATGCATATACTGGAGTCTGTGAACGACTAAACACTGGCAGTTATTGTTACATGATCTGGCTGTTGTCTAAAGGTTGGTTTTGGAAAAAAATCAGTGGCTACAAAGAGCAGAAACCTCAATGCAAGGCAACATAAGGATATATATTTATTATACATCTTAAAATATACCAATAAACTCTTTCATTTTCTGATGCATGGACTAAGCTATTCAGCACAAAAAGCCTAAAAAACAACACAAAAAACATGCTCTGTCCTGTCAGTTGACTCTTTTCTAACACTGTATTCCATGGTCTTGACACTATGTGTGGTTTCAAAGGTTCAATAGGTCCACAGTTTCTGGGATCAGCTCTCAGGGATTAAAACAAAGAAAAGCTTTTTAGGAATGTGTGGAATCTAACAAGCCCTTCGCACAGCTTTTGCCAGGAATACTAATACAGTGCAAAAACATTTCCATATATTTTGGGAATTTTAGGGAAACAATTCTGCAGAAAAGAAAATGATCTCAGCATATTGCAGCGATGGATAACAAATCATTAAGTAATAGAACACCAATGGAAAACACACTGAAACAGCTGAACAAACCTGGTGGTTTGGTACCTAAACTGTATTGTATCCTGGTGAGATACCACATGCACAGTGGTATGAAAAAGTTCAGGCAGCCCTGATAATTTTATAATTTACCTTTATAAATCATTGGTTGTTCAGATCAGCAATTTTAGTTCAATATATCATATAGCAGACGAACACAGTGATGTTTGAGAAGTGAAATTAAGTTTATAGGATTTACACAAAGTGTGCAATATTTTTTAAAACAAAATTAGGCAGGTGCATAAATTTGGGCACCTCAACAGAAAAATTACATCAATATTTAGTAGATTCTACTTTTACAGAAATAACAGCCACTGAACGCTTCCTATAGCTTCCAATGAGAGTCTGGCTTCTGGTTGAAGGTATTTTGGATCATTCTTCTTTACTAAACATCTCCAGTTCAGTCAGGTTTGATGGTTTCTGATAATGAACAGCCTGCTTTAAATCACACCACATATTTTTAATTATATTCAGGTCTGGGGACTGAGATGATCATTTCAGATCATTGTATTTGTTCCTCTGTATGAATGCTTTAGTAGATTTTGAGTTTAGTGTTTAGGGTCGTTGTCCTGTTGAAGGACCCAGCCCCGGCGCAACTTCAACTTTCTCACTAATTTTTAAACATTGTTCTGAAGAATCTGCTGATATTGACTGGAATCCCACAGCTCCACAAAACTTAGGTAGCAAGTGTTTGACTTGGAATGATGTGTTCTTTTCCCACCATGCATACCGCTCTCCTAATAACTCAATTTTAGATTCATCAGTCCACAGCACCTTATTCCAAAACAAAGCTGGCTTGTCCAAATGTGCTTTAGCATACCTCAAGCGACTCTGTTTGTGGCATGTGCTCAGAAAAGGCTTCTTTTGCATTTCTCTCCCATACAGCCTCTCCTTGTGTAAAGTGCTCTGAATAGTTGAACGATGCACAGTGACTCCATCTGCAGCAGAATGATGTTGTAGGTCTTTGGAGCTGCTCTGTGGGTTGACTTTTCACCATCCTTCTCCTCTGCTTATCTGAGATTTGTCTTGCTCTGCCACTTCAGGCCTTAACTAGAACTGTGCCTGTGGTTTCCATTACCTCACAGTGGAAACTGACAGCTAAAATCTCTAAAATAGCTTTTTGTATTCTTCCCCTAAACCATTTGAACAATCTTTGTTTTCAGATCATTTGAGAATTGTGTTTTTAGGCTCTCATGTTCCCACTCTTCAGAGAAGATGCAAAGAGGAGAAAAACATGCAATTGGCCACCTTAACCCTTTTTCATAATTGGGTTCATCTGTGTAGATAGGTCAAAGGTCAAGCTTACCAAACACATTTTGTGTTCCAATAATTAGTGCTAAATGTATTCAAATCAATAAAAAAAACAAGGGTGCCCAAAAGTAGTTTAAATAATTATTGCATACTTTCTGTAAATCTTATTTCACATCTCAAATATTACCTTGTTTGTCTCCTATGTGATATATTTAACTAAATATGCTGATCCAAACGATTTCCAAATGATTTATAAAAGAAAATCATGAAAATTATAAGGGGTGCCCAAACTTTTTCATACCACTGTATGACTGTATGAATACTGGGTAGTCAGACTGAATCGGATTGTTGTGTGGGAAAAAAATGCAAATCCGATGTATTAGTCTTATTGTACATACATCTTATTGTATTAGTAAATGCAGAAAATACCAACCTTTCACTGGGACCCATTCTACAGCAAAATAGTATTTCAAGCCTCTTATTATCTTTGGGGTCAATTTGACCCCATTCAGTGTTTAATGTCTTTAAATAAATTATTATTTTTTTTTTTTACTTCATATTTAATTTTGACTTTTCCTAATTCAATGGGGACAATTTCATAAACAGAAAAAATTAACATGACATGTAAGCAGTTGTGTTCTTTGGGGTCAATTTGAGGCTGTTTTAGCTGTATAAAACATATAAACAATATTAGCATTTTATACACATTGGCACTATGACATTCAGTTATATAATCTAAAAAAAAATAAAAAAAACTAAACTAAAAACATAACCATAACTGCAATAGTGTGAGAACCACTGATAGTTCCTACCACAGTAAATGGGATTTTATGGTGATATATTCTGGTTGGATAAGGAAGGTGGGTGAGTGAGGCATGTGTTATAAAATTATGTAACAATTATATACTCATTTTCTGGAGGTTAAAATTGCTGGATATGTGATAAAAGATGTAAGAAACAAGTTATGTTTCTTTTTCTAAAAATAATGAGATGTTAAATAAAGCTCCATCCAAATGGGCTAGAGCTGAACTCTATAATAATGATGCTAATGAAGCAGGATGGGAGCTATAGGATAAACTGTGGCTGCTTCCTAAACCACATAAAATCATATACTATATGTTAAGCCTGTTACAATAATTACACTATCAGTGTATCATACAATATACAAATAAACTTCAATCATTTTTGCTGACCTCAATATTGTCCACTGAGAAAAGCAAATTAACTTCAATGAGCCGATATTTCAACTACGTACTACTTACTTTTTGGTTAATAAACACTAAGTGCAGGCAGGAACTGTTGGTGCAACACTTTTTTAATATGAAACTGATCTACAAATCTGAAGCCATTTATGAAACCCTGCATTGTTCTCTGCAGCGAGTCACGTAAGCGCCACCCGGTGTCCAACATTGGAACACATGGATATTCAGGTCCACTGAAGCACTGACTTTTACACTGAAATGTGTGGATATACCTGTATACCTGGATATAAAAGTTACTTTATTTCAGTAATTCAGTTCAAATTGTGAAACTCATATTATATAGATGTATTACACACAGAGTGATCTAAGTGATTTAAGCATTCATTTTTTTTATTATAGATTATGATTTACAGCTAAAGGAAAGCCATAAATCAGTGTCTCAGAAAATTAGAATATTATACAAGACATATTGATACTTTTGGCAGTGTGGGTTGTTTGCCAAGTCCTGCTGGAAAATGAAATCTGCATCTCCATAAAAGTTGTCAGCAGAGGGAAGCATGAAGTGCTGTAAGATTTTGACTTTAGACTTGATGTAACACAGTGGATCACTGATCATCAATACATTTTACATTTAATTTATAAATAAAGGGATCAGATTCTGGAGGAAGAGTAGAGAGAGACACAGTCCAAACTGCTCGAGGTCTAGAGTGAAGTTTCCACAATCAGTGATGGTTTGGAGAGACATGTCATCTGCTGGTGTTGATCCACTGTGTTTTATTATTTATTTATTATTAAGTCTAAAGTCGGTGCAGTGTTTTCCCAAACCCTTTGACTGTTACTGTATTTTTAGTTGCAAAAAAAAAAATAAAAAATCAAAGACATTTCTGAGTTCCAATTCACCAAGTGACTAGTTTTATTTAATCTGGTTTCAGTGATGAGTACATCAGCTTTAATCAATCCTGAACATCAAAATAATCAATAGGACTTTCTCTTCCGTGCCTTGGCCATGCACCGTCACCCCTGAAAAAAATAATAATAATTACAATATGCTAAAAAAAACATCTTCAAACATTCTAACAGTAAATCCAAACATCCTCACTCTTGCAATAAAACCTCCTGTTTCTCTTTTCTCATTATAAATATATATTTTTATTTATTTATTTATTTAATTATTTCATATGTACCTTTTATGCAGAATCAACCAAAAGAAATGATATAAAAGCAGGTATGTACATGGATTAAAAACTGATTTCCACCCTGTTTTAAGCTTTGCTGCTGTTTAGCACAGACTGTATGCTATAAATTCACTGCAGTGTGGGTCACTTTATTTTTAGAATTTATGTGGAGTAAATAATGCATTTTCTGACTTTCTGCTCAGTGCAGTGCCTCACTTTTCATCCTTGGTTCACTACACTCTTTCCTAACAAAAAGCACAACCTATTTTCGGTAAATACAGTAAGTTGCTAACGTATTCTTGCCCCTTGAACTGTTTCACATTTTGTTACCTTACAACCACAAACTTAAATGTATTTTATTAAGATTTTAAGTGATAAAGTAAAACAATGTAGCACATAATTGTGAAGTGGAACAAAAATAATACATGGCTTTAAAACAAATCAATCAAATCAAATAAAAATCTGAAAATGTGTGTGACATAGAAAAGATTAATCTGTCAGCAAGACAAACATACTAAACATCTCTAAACATACAGCCAGAACTACAGTGGAATGAATTAGATCAATCAATATTCATATGTAACAATGTCCCAGTCAAAGTCCTGACCTAAATCATATTGAGCTTCTGTGGAGAGACATGAAAACTGCTGTTCACAGAAGCTCTCCATCCAACCTGGCTGAGCTTGAGATATTTTATAAAGAATAATGAGCAAAACATTCTAGATTTTTCTCTCTTTGTCTCTAGATGTGAAAAGCTAGTAGAGGCAAACCCCAAAGTATTGATATGGGGGGCTAAATACTTTTGCACATCACACTTTTCAGATTTTTATTTGATTAAAATCTTGAAAACCATGTATCATTTATGATCCATTTCACAATTATTCAATACTTTGTGTTTGTCTATCACTAAAATCTCAATAAAATACATTTAAGTTTGTGGTTGTAAGATGACAAAATGTGAAAAAGCCACTGTATGTGTTAGCTCTATTTGTTTGAAATACTATAGTACAGTACAGTATTTGTATAGGCTTGGGACTGGCTTGTAGTAGACTGCTTGTGTGCCTAACCAAGATATACATACAAGATAACTATTTTTTAACTATTCTTTATATAACTATAGCATTTCATGGTGTGTGCCTTGAGCTCTGGTAAAATATAAAGATATAAATAATATAAAAAAAAAAATATATATATATATATATATATATGAAGAGTTTGATTCCAAAACGCGATAAACGCAATAAAAAGAATCAGAATGTTATGTGACCACTCTTGAAAAGCCAATATTTAATTTATCAAAACGCCACATCCGCCGTGTAATACTGCCCTGTTTTCTCTCTTTCTTTCCAAAACGCAACAAACGGCAGTCTTGATTTTCCGCGGAATGCCACATCTCCCCTCATCAAATCACAGTGCAGCATTCCACGAGCTATAGAATGTAAACAACGCGCCCTGTTGAGCCGGTCGGCATTTCGTGTAGCCTACTTTCACTTTGGGTTTTCACTCTCAAAGTCCGTGAAAATGAACGGTTTTGATGGTAAAGAGGAGCCTGTTCGTGAAGCAGTTATTGTAAAAAAAGAGAAAGCCATCAAAAGAGTCTCATGTACGTGAAAAGGTAAAGAAAATGAGGCATTCAGGAGGGGTGAAATGCCGGCTGTCATCTGCAGTACACACACACACACACACGCACGCACGCGCGCACACACACACACACACACACACACACACACACACCACTACACTACACTACACTACACTACACTACACTACACTACACTACACTACACTACACTACACATGAATGTAACATGATTTTGGGGATTTTATAGTCTTAATGTCTTGTTCGTTAATGAAATTGTGCACTTTTTGAAAAGAAAGGTTTTGAAATTTGTGTTTTTAGGCCCAATGGTCAGACTATTATATTCAGATGTACAATTAAATAAAAAATTAAAATCTTGATTAGATTTTTTTGTGTTATTTTAACCTTAGTATATGGTATTTGATAGTTTGAAACAGAAAACGGTGGTTTTCAGCCTACCACTTTCTTGCTAAAGAAAACCCTTTTTTACTCAAATTGATAAAAATGGATTTATAGTGTTTGGAACCAAACTCTTCATATATATATATATATATATATATATATATATATATATATATATATATATATATATATATATATATATATATATATAAACTATATTCTTTACTACAGAAACCAGTTGGTCAGCCAGTGCTATGAAATATGTTAAAAAAAAAAAAAAAAATCCTCATAATGTCTTTTTTGATAGCTAAAGAGGCTGCTAGCTTCTGACTTGCTTTGACTTGCTCTTGCCATTTCAGTGTGTTTGCTAAGTTTTTCAGACTGGGATTATTCGTGTTTTATTAAATTGTTGCTCTGAATATTTTAGGAACTGCTCCTCAATGGCTTACTTTAGCTTTCTGTTAACATCTGCACACACTGTGAAGAGTGTTCATGATCACTACATGTTTTGTGTGTGTTTGCACAACTGCAGCACAGAAACAGCCAAAGTGAACCACTGTGTGGCACATCAGTGTAAATTTGACGCTAAAAAAAAAAAAAAAAGTATATTTGAGATGTTCTTCAGTCCCGTGGCTAATTAAGCTTAAATTTAGCAGAAAAAAAAAACAATTTAACAAAAAAAAAAAAAACATGCAACAATTATTTCCATAAGGTTTTGTATTATAGGAAGGACTGTTAACAACAGTAAAGATTTATTTGTTTCAACCATTTGAGAGACTTTGTTTCTGCTCTACTTTCATCAATCAGAAGTCATGCAGTGATTCTACCCTACAGCTCACAAACACTAATCTGATCCAGTGTTTTACCTGCTGTTGTACTGTTTGATATGAGCAATGGGTGGAGGAGCCCTGCCAGCAGTCTCTCTCTCAATCAAGGCAATCAGAGTGACGTTGGGACACGCAGACTTCCCCCTGTACAGAACACACACACACACACACACACACACAACACACACACAACACACACACAACACACAGTTAAACAGCTGAAAGATTTCTAGAGTATCAGAGTGCAGTGTACTGTATCAGATAAAGCAGCAGATAAAGGCACTAATACAAAACAAACATGTAAATATTATAACAAAATGTCAATTTGTTTTTATACTATACTTTATTTATATATAATCATTTTTATTCAGAAGTGAGTGTGCAGAAATTCGGCACTCTAACACATTAGGCCACCAGCTGTCCACCTCAGCCCAGCCTAGAGAAGTGACCCAAATACCAGCATCACTTGCTCATGACCTCATTTCATACCTTATGAGCTCATCTTTTTTTGGGTAAATAACATTTTAGCTGCAGTTCATCATCATCATCATCATCCTCCTCCTTAGAAAAGTTCATCACTGACCTGGTGGCTGTGATGACCACGTTGCGTTTGGGTTCACTATCATAGCTCATGCTCTCCACACCATAAACCTCAGCCAGTTCATGGACGATTCTCCGGTGCTCGCGCTTCATGGGAGGAAAACAGTGACTCCTCTTCGTCTGTTTGCCCTGAAAAGCACGCATGCATACATGCACACACGCGCACATAGAGTAAGAAACACTGCAGAATGAAAAGATACGATTTAGAAACAATCTGACTAAAATTGGCAAAATGTGAGCTCAAACGTTGTGTGTACTGTAGAACATGGAACCTTACAAGTGTACTAAGAGGTCAAAATGCATGCCTGCTACAGAAAATGGGCAGGTCTAAAACATACTGAAATGTCTTAGTGGTGAATGTTGTGTATTACCTTGTTTGCAAGTTCCACCAGATTTTTGATCTCCTCCTCCACATCATTGACAAATTTAAACTGTCTTCTGTATTGGGGGACAAAAATGAAACAGAGTTTCAAAAAAATAAAATAAAACTGGGTCTGCAGTACTGTAGTAACGTTTATATTTATTATATATGATACAAGTACAACTCCATAAAGACCAGTACCTACTATTCGAATTTAAATCCCTGGATGGAAGTCTCTGTGTACCCTAAAGTGCAGTATCTGCTGATATAGGTCCAGTCCCACAAATTTAGCTAAGATGTGCTGCTGATATGTCCTGAAGTATAATCACTTTATTTGTACTGTTTAACAGTTTATATAATGAGAAATTCTGAACTAGTGTGTTTAGCTTTTCAGTTTTAGAGTGTTCAAAATCTTATAATAAAGTCCCAAGGAACTTCCAGCATGTCAACTTAAAATCTGAGTTGATGAATGCTGATACTCAAATCTGAAGCAGGGTTAAAAAAAGCTATTGCGTTTGCATCACTTCTAGCAAGAAAAAGGATGTTACTCAATTGGAAATCACCTCATCCCCATTAAAGGTAAAATCCAGTGTGTAAAGGACTTGGGGTGTAGTGTAACATGTTAAATGAGTAGGAACTTTAGTCGAATAGCCCACCTCTGTCCACCCCCAGCATTCCGAAATACAGAGCTTTCAGTCGATGCTCCCAACAGATTTACAATGCTAGTGATAGGGGCATATTGTTGTCCATGCAAAGAAATCACTATTTTGAAACTCATAGTAACCCCACTTCTCATTGGTAGATTCTGAGGGCTCTAAAATTTAAAATGAGGCACTGAAAACTTTGAAAGTGCAGGTAATGTATTAAAAACACTGTTTATACACTAGGGGTGTCACAATTTCGATATTTTATCGAAATCGATCGGAATTATGTCATGGTCTCGAGCCTCGACGTCAAAAAGAGGATCGACCATCCCTCCCTCTAAGCTACGCAAGCACACGCGCGCTACACAAATGGCGCAGCACACTGTAGCCGACGCAGCGGACATTGTGACTGCTCAAACAGCAACCCTTTCTGCTTAAAGAAAAACTTGAAAATATAAAAATAACAGTTGTTTTGTCTAGCCTCAAATATGTTAATAGTTTTGGTACCTTAAGGAGCATCTTTCTCTCAGATAAAGTTAATAATATATCTTTATTAAAGAAAAAAACTTGTCATTCTCAGGGACCGAGTCTTATTTTTCATGTTTAACTGTTATAGTAGGATAGAGTTCAGCTTGTTAAGGCTCTAATTGTTCTATTATTTTGTACATGACTGTTCCTGTATTTTTTATTATTTATTTTGTTATGTTGCACATTGCTGTTTTAATAGTGCACACTGCTGCTACCAAAAAAAGTCACTAGATGGCATTACATATATATCTTAATTAAATTATTTAAATTTGACCATTACTGCCTAATGTGGTGTATTACAGATCACTTGTATCACTTATATCAAGCCCACTTTTTGAAATAAGTTATTGTAAATTTGATTAATCAAACCAATGACTGACCATAGACTAATCCAAAACTGGCATAGACCTCTCTGCTGTAAAAAGAAAAAAGGAAATCGAGAAGGAAATCATATCTAATCGAATCGTGACCCTAAAATCGGAAATAAAATAGAATTGAGGATTTTGAGAATCGGGACACCCCCATTTTACACACAGTACCTTCCAGTAGTTCTCCAAGAGCCACCATCTTTAAATTAAGTCACAAGAAGTCAAATGAATCAATAAAGTAGAATTGGGGAACAGACAGCAGAATTAATTATGTGGAAATGCTTGAATTTCAGACGCTGTGGAATTTTTTTTCTGTAATATTCATGTATTCTTGTTTATGGTGTAAAAATAGTGTTTTTTTTTTTTTTTGCATGGGCAATACTATGCCCCTATCGCTAGCATTGTAAGCCTGTTGGGAGCATCGGATAAAAACGCTTGTATTTTGGAATGCTGTTATTTATACTCTGCTCCCACATCACATACTGCTCACATCATGTACTACTTTGGAACAAAATCCATTCAAAAACAGAGAAAAGGTATTGAAAGATAAGGTATTGAACAAACCTTGCATCATCTTTGAGAGAGTCACTGAACTTGCATGTGGAAGTTTTGCTGTTAAATGGATCAGCTGACTGATCAATCTGCAGCGCTTCAGCCAGACGCCTGCAAGAAATCACCAGAAAATATAAATCGACTTAAAATTAAAAGCTGAGCTGATATTTTCTGATATATTTTTAGATATTCTAATAAAAATACTAAAACTATGTTAATAGCACGGACTGAAAATGCAAATTTGTTCTGTGAAACACTTCCTCTTAACAAAATAATGTACATGCACAATGTCTTAACAGGAGAAGCACACATAAATGTATCAAACGTCTCACCGATTTCTCTCCAGAGTTGCACATTCTTGATCACATTCCAATCTATAAAATACATAAAAGATCAACAGAACAGGATGAGTCATTTTTTGTGTAAGGTGTCTGTCGCCCCCTGCAGTTTATAGACAAGTTTGCAAAAAATCAAGCCCAAAAAACCTCAAGACTCCTCAGATGTTACCTGGCCTGCTTTTGCTCCTTCTTAGTCATCAGCCCGATATCGACAGACTCTCCCAGCTGCATGTCTGACAGCTTACTCGCCACAGAGATAGCAGCAAATCTGTGTTCCAAACACAACCGCTCGATTAATCATTCTTACACCAGCAAGTGCTTCCATTTCATCTCTGCTGCAGTGCACATATTAATGCTTTATAGCCTTTATAGTCATGCCATTCCTTACCGGCACTGAGATTTATTTTTTACCAGCTGCTTTGTTCTTATTCCAGTAAGAGTGAAACTTGACTGAGTCTATAAAAGGGCTCTACTTGCATCTATACCTATATATTTAAAACAGTATTATGTAAGAAATGGTGTTTCTAGCTCTCAGGCTCCCCATACGATCCTGAACTATAATTTGCTGTTAGAGACACCCATGAGAAAGAACTCGCATTTCTGGACATGCTAAAAGATAAGACTTAGAAGTGCCACTAAAAGTGAAAGATGAATGCATGTAGGCTGAGGCGGTAGAGTAATATTTCTTTTTTCAACCTTTATTTGACTGCTTTTATCTGCGCAGATATGCACGCTGGAACACTGAATCCTCTCGCAATATTTACCATCTTGTTCTGACCAATCAGAGCAGACAATGTGCTTGTGTGGTTTATTGGTGCGCATTTTGCTGGGTTTAGGTTTATGCCTGTGTGAAACCAAACCAAACCGAGGGAGAAAACGATACATATAAATTTATAAAAATAATGCTAAAGATAAATACATAAAAATAAGTTAACTACAGGTGTTATACTCAGCTAATTAAGTTCTAATTCAGAAATCATTACAACCAAGCTGAGATGTTTACAATAAAGTAAAATTTTCCTCTGAACAATGTGTCATGCATTCTTAATTTCATCGCCCCACGTAGTTTCATTTCTCCTCAAACATACAAGTATATACTAGTATTTGAATGGACACTACACATATACAGGAGTTGGACAACGAAACTGAAACACCTGGTTTTAGACCACAGAAATGTATTGTCCTGACAGACAGTTCTGGTGGAAACAGGAGAGTTGAGGTGTACATTGAATTCTGCCGTGATTTGAGCAGCCGTGGTATTATTTTTTTTGGATACAATCCGGGTTAGCACCCGAACATTCCTTTCAGACAGCTTCCTCTTGCATCCACAGTTAATCCTGTTGGATGTGGTTGGTCTTTTAAGGTGGTAAGCTGACATTACGCTGGATAACGTGGCTCTTGATACATCAAAAAGACTTGCTGTCTTGGTCACAGATGCGCCAGCAAGACGTGCACCAACAATTTGTCCTCTTTTTATCTCTGGTATGTCACCCATAATGTTGTGTGCATTGCAATATTTTGAGCAAAACTGTGCTCTTACCCTGCTAATTGAACCTTCACACTCTGCTCTTACTGGTACAATTTGCAATTAGTGAAGATTGGACACCAGGCTGGTCCAATTTAGCCATAAAACCTCCCACACTAAAATGACAGGTGTTTCAGTTTCATTGTCCAACCCCTGTAAATACAGTTGCATTTGACATTTAACTTAAATATCCACTATAAAAACTTATATAAAATTTCCACTATAAAAACCACAATATATTACTGTGATTCATCTGAAATCAAATTGACCACTAAAAAAATAGCTGATGATACATCCTGATCATGTAATGAGTTCCTACAGAAAATATTATCCATAATGTTAATGTTAAAGGACAGTTAAATGACAAGTAAGAGAGAAAACTAGAATTTAACGAAAGTTACGCTGCGTTACACAGTGCTCACACCAGACCACTTCACTATGTAAGTTATGTGCCAAGCCTGAAATATCAGTGATAGAGAAGCTATTTTCTTTATTACAGGTCAGAAAAGCATCACAATGATTTAAAAGCTGTTATTCTCTGGTAAAAATGCTACATAATGCTGTTTTTTTTTAGCACGTAAATGCAAGCAGGGATGATGAGTTGATTGGATGACTGACCTCTGCTGAGAATTGGCCGCCTCTGTGCAGGGCATGGTCTCTTTCCTGCGGCCACATTCACACTGCATGGACACCTAGAGATCAAAACAAACACTTACTGCTATAATGCGAGTTACACCTGCTGTCATAAAACAGTAACATATGCTCACTGCAGTAGCAGTTTTAAACACAACCCCAAACAAGGGGTATTCACAGACAGTAGGATCGGCTGGGTGGAAGAAGATACCTTGGCAGGGCAGGTGTTGCGTGGGCAGGGGGTGCCAGGGTGGCATGGGGCACTACAGGGATGCCCACATTCAGGCCTGGGGTGAGAACAGGGCTGTTTACACTCGCCTTCTGCATCACACTCCCCACGATGACAGATCTTCTTACAGCGATGGGAGCAACTGGGCAGAGGCTTATTACACACCAACCCACATGAAATGTCCTGGAGGTGGCATGGGATGTTGCTTCTTTGCTGCGGGGAAGGTAAATGGAGGGGTAAATGACTGACAAGTAAGCAAGGGAAAGAAATCCATTACTTTAAAAAAAAATTTTTCTCGTGTTGTCGTTCTAAACAACTAAAGCACCAATAAAATCTTTTTAAAAATCTTCTGCAATGTTCTGTGTACTGTTACGCTGTATAAAGCCTTGATTTTCTTTCTTTGACTGAAACAAAAGGTGTTGCACTAAACCAGGGCTGTCCAAACTGCGGCCCGTTTCCTTTTTTGGAGCGGCCCGCCAGGTATTTTAGAAATAGAATGAAAGTTGGCCCGCTGTTAAGCAGGTTTTTATAATGTGAGATTCGAACGCTAGGTGTCAGAAACGGGCCAAAGAATCTAAAAGAGGCGAGAGTGAAGTTGTAGCACTGAAAAACGGGCCAAAGAGTCTAAAACGGAGAGGGTGCGCAATTGTAGAGCAGAAAAACATGCCAAAGAGTCTAAAAGCGGAGAGGGTGCGCAAAGAGTGTAAAAGTGGCGAAAGTGTTCACTTGTAGAGCAGAAAAACAGGTGTAAGAGTCTAAAAGCGTCGAGTGTTCAGTTGTAGCACAGACAAACAGGCCAAAGAGTCTAAAGGTGGCGAGAGTGCTCAGTTGTAGCGCAGAAAAAGGGCAAGAGAGTCTAAAAGTTGCCGTAATTAAGGAGTTTAATAATCAGACACATCATGAAATGAAACATCAATTTGAAAAATCTTAGTTTACACAACACTGTCAAAGATAGATTAAGATAGTAAGTCAAGTAAAATGGTGAGTAAATAAAAATAATCAGTAAAATGTATTATTATAAGTCTCCTTTTGGCCCCCAACAAAAAAGTTTGGAGACCCTGAACTAAACTATCACATTATGTTAAAGGAGAAATCTAGTGTGTAATTTACTTGGATTGTAGTTAAACATGACAACAAATACAACGTTTTTTGTTGAAAAGTCCATCTCTGCTCAACCCCAGCATTCCAAATTAGAGCTTTTAGCCAACGCTCCCAACAGACTTACAATGCTGGAGAAAGGGGCATAGCATTACCCATGCAAAGAAATCGCCATCTTTACACCATTAACAAGCTCAAAGTCATTCAAAACTTTATTGGTAGAATCAGCTAAAAGGTGGGCTACTCAACAAAAGTTTGTACTTGTTATCATGTTTAACTACACCCCAAATCCATTTTACAATGCATTTCTCTTTTACTTAATGAAAGGATGACTCAGAAAGTGTGTTTTGTTACCTCATGGTTGCCCATGCACCACTTCTTGGTGAGGTAGGTACAGGGAGGACATCGATCCTCACTGTGACAGGAGTGGAAAACTGCAGGACAAGAGGTCAAGATTAATGTAAAATCAATTGAAACGGACATTCAGAACCTCTAATTGGCATAAATGCAAGATTACTACACTTGTTACTACAACTGTTTTTAATGGACGAAAAATATTCCAGTATTTATCACGATAAACTATTGTATAATGTGTTTGCGTGTGTTTGTGTGTGTATGAGAATATACATATACATACTAGAGCTGTGCGATATGACGATAAATACTGTAGGGACGATAGAAAAGTCCCTATCGTTTCTACAGTAACTTCATCAATTATTCATGCAAATATATATTGGTGTGGTCACTTTGCATGAACTTTGCACTTTGAATAAACTAATCTTCGCAAAAAAAGCTTCATAATGTGGTTTTGCGACATGACGCTGCTTTACGTCATTGGCGGACACTTTTAAAAATGTTAATTGAGTTTATTTTGATAACTCAATTTAAATACCTGTATAATTTTGAAAAAATAAAAAGTTAGTAATTCTCATTTGTAAAAGTTGGGTTTAATGTCATTTTGAAATAAAGGTGGAAAAAGGCAAGCAATGATATTATTTAGTCATATTTTTCGAAGAATAACTAAAAAAACTCAAATGTGGTATATCACAATATATATCGTTATCGTGATATAAAAAATTCCATATAGTGATATATGATTTTTTTTCCCCACATCGCCCAGCACTTATACATACTGTTGTTAAATAAAGTCGACATATCAGCTTCAATATAGAAATCACTGAGGCAGGCCTAACTTTAGGTATAGAGCTATATTTGCTATATATATTAGGCGTCTGTGAGCTGATGTATCAGAACCGAGTCACTGCGCTTTTCTCCGAGTTCGCTGTGAAGCTACTCTGCAATGCTGCATCAGCAGCAGTTCAAAAAGAGGCAGAGGGTGAATTCACATGTATCAGAGGAGGCATGTGTTAGTCTTCACCCTCCTGGTGTGTTGGGGCATCACTAGTGGTAGAGAAAGTTCTAATGAGTGGGTTGGGTAATTGGAACTTAGTTGGAACTACGTTATTATACACATAAGTGCGTTTGCTATCCACTAATGTGTGGAGTAGTAAGGCAACCAAGGCCATGGAAGTAAAGTACCATTAAGCTGGATACATGTTGGAGCCAGAGGTGATGGGGACGCTCTGTAAGTTTTTAGAGTTTTTAGTAAGTTAATTCTATTGTTTTCTCACACTCTGTGTTACTAGAGCCTGCTAGAGTAGTTAAACACGACGTTTTATACTTAGTTAATTTATATCTTACTCACGTTTAGCGAACAAATCGGCAGCAGAGTTTTTCCTTCCACTTAAATGTAGAAGCTCGACTCGAAGTTACAGTTACAGCAATTCCAATCGACAGATTAAATCGATTATTAATATAATTGTTAGTCGCAGCCTTTGTTTGCAAACCTGGGTGATCGCAGTCGTGCTGTCGGGTGCAGGGCTTCTTGCACTCCGGTGGTTTGGTGCCACAGGGAACAGGTGGAAACATCACAGTTTCTCCACAGTAGCAGGACAGCTCATCAAAACCTAGAAATTAATCACACAGAAAGAAAGCACTGGCTTAGGAAGACTGAGAAGAATGTGAGAAAATAACACAACTAAAGAAAAGCTGCTCTGGGCTGCTGGATGCTGTTATGGGAAGTTAAACTCACTGGTTTGCCAGCAGGTATGGCAGTTTCCACGGTGACAAAGTTCCTGGCAGCGGTGTAGACCACAGTTGAGTTTGTATCCACAAATCTTTGAGCATTTATGCTCAATATCCTGATAAATGAGAGAGAAAGAGATAGGGGAGATTTGTTCAATGCGCTTCAATTTTTTATTTGCATCTAGAAATAATTTCAACTAAATAGAGATAGTCTTACCACACAGCACATCTCTCCACACTTGTGCCGGCCACAGGAGCGCTTCTTAGTGCAGCGTCTCTCACAGGTAAACATCAGCTCTTCTACATATGAAATAAACACACATGCTTTAATAAGAATAAAGACAAAATAAATGTAATTAATCCTAATAATAAATTAACACAAGTAGCCATCATTACCTTCTCTCTGAATTACAGCACACGGAACCTCCTGAGAACAAGGAAAGTGATTCATTATAAGATCTGTGGCTCTCAAAGCAGATTAATCTCAGACACTTAGCCATGTACTTCATGTACTCACTGACTGACCTTAGTCTTGCTGCCACATCTGCATTTAATAGTGGAGGTGAGAGCGCACGGGCCACAGCTGTCCTCGTGGCAAAGCTTATCACACAGATGAATTGTATCTGAATAAGAGATAAATGAGAGAAGGGATGCAAGTTTCAATACAACTACACTGGTTGGAATCAATGCTAACAGACGCAGCAGCAGGGCTTGGCAAGTATGAGGCAGGTTAACTGAGATGCTAACAGCCAGGTAAGGCTAAGTTGAAGCTGGTGTACAGCCAGCTGTGCTCGACAGGGTTGGAGCAGGTTAGCAGTGATGCTAATAGCTGCCCTTGGCAGGGTTGGAGCAGGTTAGCTGTGATACTAATACTGCTAATACTAGCTGGAATAAATCTCATTGTTACATAAAATGCGTTGTTGACCTAGAATCACTGGGCTTTGCCCATAGTGAAAGTTATAAATTAATGTTTTTTTAATGTTTTTCGAGATTGTAACTTTTAATTCCTGTTAAAGGAAGTGTTTTAATCCTCTCCGAGTTTTAAATGTTTTTTAATAAGACAGCAGCAATCAACAATGCTGATTTCCAGCACACTTTTAAATTCACTAAATATAAAAAGCAAAAACACATATTACAAGAAAAACATACATATTATACAAGATACTTATTTTTTTTTTTTTTATATCTTGTATAATAAGTAGTTTCATTTTATAGTTTCTATGAAGGATAGAGTTTTGGTCACATAAGTTTGGTCACATAAGTGTACCCAATGCTATGAAGTTTTAATTCCCTGTTGAGTTGAACTTGATCCAGGTAATGAAAGCCTTTAGACCAGGGGTGTCCAAACTACGGCCCGTGGGCCATTTGTGGCCCGTTTCCTTTTTTGGAGCGGCCCACGAGGTATTTTAGAAATAGAATGAAAGTTGGCCCGCTGTTAAGCAGGTTTTTATAATGTGAGATTCCAAGTTTGAACGCTAGGTGTCAGAAATGGGCCAGAGTCTAAAAGCGGAGAGAGTGAAGTTGAAGTGCAGAAAAACGGGCCAAAGAGTCTAAAAGCAGAGAGGGTGCGCAGTTGTAGCACAGAAAAACGGGCCAAAGAGTCTAAAAGCGGAAAGGGTGCGCAGTTGTAGCTCAGAAAAACGAGCCAAAGAGTCTAAAAGCGGAGAGGGTGCGCAGTTGTAGCGCAGAAAATCGGGCCAAAGAGTCTAAAAGCGGAGAGGGTGATCAGTTATAGCTCAGAAAAACGGGCAAACGAGTCTAAAAGCTGAGTGGGTGCGCAGTTTTAGCGCAGAAAAACGGGGCCAAAGAGTCTAAAAGTTGCCGTAATTAAGGAGTTTAATATTAAGAGACATCACAAAATGAAATATCAATTAGAAAAATCTTAGTTTACACAACACTGTTAAAGATAGATAAAGATAGTAAATCAAGTTAGTATATTTCATTATTTGTTTTATTATAGAGTCTGTGGCCCGTGACTTCAAATATATTTCTCCTTCTGGCCCCCAACAAAAAAAGTTAGGACACCCCTGCTTTAGACACATTAGAATATTAGAGCTGTATTGGGCCTGGACCCTGTATGGCAGCAGATCTTTAGTACACTGACTGGTCACTACTGCCTTACACAGTCTCATACAGACAACCCATAACATTTAAAACTAACCAGAAGCACTGAGGTAACTTTGTCTCAATACGTCTTCATAATTACATTCTCACTCACCAGCGTCGCCGCAGGGCAGTGGCTTTCTGCAGATTTTGCCACAGGAGGGAATGGGGTCAGTGCAGCTCCGTCTCTCTGGGTAGCCAAGTTCCAACAGCTTGGCCAGGGCCGTCTGCCCACAGGGACAGCTGCGTACCAGCTTGGGCGAGAGAGGGCATGGCTGGCACTGGCCAGTGTGGCATGTTTGCTGACAACGGTGGACCTGGCACTCCAGCATCCTACAGATTTCACACAGGGAGGAGACCATGTTAGAGCTAATCTGCTTAGTAGGAGTTTGGGGATTCCCTAGCCTTACACATTTATTAAACCTGGTACCCAGTTCCAGGAAGATTTATGCCCCTCTGGACAGCCATCAGCATTGCCTTAATCTCATATGCACCTGATCCAGAGCATCCTATTCTATTGGCAGTAACCTAAGCGATATGTGCAGAATTGCAGAAAAATGTGAGTGTACCTTAAAATAGTTCAATTCACTAATTATAAAGGGAACTTACTTTCCACATGGCTTATTGCAAGAGAAATGTCCAATGCCATCAAAGCGGTCCCGATCAGTCCCACAAGGCACCTCCCTGTGCACCACTCCACAGTAACACACTGCAGAACACACAGAAGCAACGAGATTCAGAGTAGCATCACCAGACTTAAATATTAATAATTTATAGCGGTTAATAAATTATATATCCTAAAATGAAGAATGCCAATTCTGCTGCATACAGAGATGACCTGAATCCATCAACTTCCCTAATAAGGCATGCTTACCTTGCTGCACAAGGAGCTGGCAGGGTTGGCAAACACCTTGGTGACAAATCTGGGTGCAGGGATGTTCTGCACAGTTCAGCAAAGCACCACACACTTGCTCACAGCGCAGAGATTCTGCTTGACTGCAGCGTACCTGCTTACTACACACAAAAACACACAGATGTGCAGGAAAATTATATTTAAAAAAACACAACAACTTGGTTTCTTTCTCAATGGTCCATTTTATATTGCAATGTGTAGTACCTTGTTCTCCCACAGATGCATGATTTAGTGACGAATGCTGGACACTGTGGACAGGGGCCTGGATGACATAAGCTGAAGGAGAGAAAGAAAGGATAAAAGTTTAAGATTTAGAACTAGGGATGAATAAGAATGGCCTGTCCAGTATTCTGTTTATTATTAAAGGTGTGACACATGATATTGGGTTCACAAGATTATATTTTAACAGTATACAGCTCTGTAAAAAATTAAGAGACCACTTCTAAATCAGTTTCTCTGATGTTGCTATTTATAGGTATATGTTTGAGTTAAATGAACATCGTTGTTTTATTCTATAAACTACAGACAACATTTCTCCCAAACTCCAAATAAAAATATTGTCATTAAGAGCATTTATTTGCAGAAAATGAGAAATGGCTGAAATAATAAAAAAAAGATGTAGAGCTTTCAGACCTCAAATAATGCAGAAGAAAACAACCAGCTCATATTCATAAAGTTTTTATGAATTCAGAAATCAATATTTGCTGGAATAGCCCTTGTTTTTAATTACAGATTAATGCATCTTGGTATGTTCTCCTCCACCAGTCTTACGCACTGCTTTTGTATAACTTTGTGCCACTCCTGGTGCAAAAATTCAAGCAGTTTAGCTTGGTTTGATGGCTTGTGATCATCCATCTTACTTCTGATTATATTTCAGAGGTTTTCAATTTGGTATTTAAGTGGTCTGTTATTTTTTTTTTTCCAGAGCTGTATTTTTTTTTTTTCATTTTCAAAGTTAAAATAAAATCACAATATCACAAAATGTAAAACAGATTCAAATGAATTTGAAAATATTTTGTAAGTAATCATCTTGTAAAGGAGGTCAATCAATTTTTATTATGAATTATGAGTAATGTATTATTTATCATATGCAGTAGAAAACAGAACAGTCTCAGGTACTATTTTTTACCATAAACCAAACAACTTCACTCCTGTATGATCTCACATGAGTCTTTTCAGGCCTCGTGCAATATTGTCAGAATCCCTTCAGTGAGGGATCTGTATTAAACTGGCACCCCCTGTGAGGCTTCTATACAGACCTAGCAACCTACGACAGACTCTCAGCACATTGCCTGTGTGTGTCTGCAATTCCGTGTTTAAACCGCAAAGGCGGTGGGTGGAAACACAAAGCACACGAAACAACACGCTAAATTCAGCAGATAAAGTCAAGCAGGTGCGTGTACGCAGTTACCTATGCATAAACCTGCGACATATTTAATACCTGACAAGAAATATTGTGCCGTTTTAATCTAGCAAGATCTTAAAACACCCCTAATTATGAATTCTTATACATGCTTATTTTCTTTAAATTGGTTGGTGATACTCTAGTGAGCATAATGTGCCACACTAATAGCATCATGTGATAGTGTTATTCCGTGCACAAGAAAGGACCCTATTATTTTAAATGCTTCCATGCTTTCTAATATATGTAAAATCAACTGCTAACAATAAACATGTTCAGAGTAAAATGCTGGATTCCTGTGCTAACATGTGCTCTATGGAAGCGACGAGGAGAGAGAGAGAGAGAGAGAGAACCATATACCTGACAGGAGAGAGCAATACCAATTGTGCTCTCTGGCTATGGCTGCTCATGGCAAAGTAAAATTGATTTAGGATTCAACCTTATGATCCTGAGACTACAGTGTCAAAATAATATAAAAGTGCTGTCCTATTTAGAGCAGTATTGTAAAAGAATTCATGGTAGGAAAGTGTACTTTGCTCAAAAAGGACATGCTGGGAGAAGATACAGAACGACCATAAAATGAATGAAGCATGTGGACTGCGGTGATACAGTGATATTACAGGATTTACACAAAATGAGTTCTTGCCAGAGCTGTCTTGTCCACTACGTCAAATTAAAATTGTACAGTTGTCACTGTGGTGACCCTAGAGAACACTGATAGTAGTGTTTTTTTTTCCTTAGAAGAGAATCATAATGATTTAGAAGCTGTTATTTTAAGGTAAAATGCCACATAGTGGTGATTTAAAACCCAATCAAATCAGATATGCTACTGTAGGTTCAAATTTCTTGAATTGCTTAATGAACAGTTTAGATTTGGGTGTGGCAGTGTATGTTTACATGTTGCAAGGATGATTGCAGTTTCCTCCAGTCCTTTTCTTCCCACACATATCTCCACAACTGTGGGGAATCTCACTTCGGTGATATTCTGGATTGGTCATCTTTCCTGCAGGTCAAAAAAAAAAAAGTGACCACAGACCACACACACACACACACACACAAAGAGCATTACCAAAAAACTGAAACTGCAGCTAAAAAGCTACTGTAATTTCCAGGCTATTGAGTGCATCTGAGTGCAAGCTGGACCCACTCATTTTTAAAATTTGTACATATACAGACTGCACCCGATTATAAGCCGAACTTTAACTAAATAGGCTACGTCCACAAATAATGTTACATACCGCCAGCGCTGTGACATGACTTGTTTAAAAAATACAGTAGCCTACCAGGAAAAGTCATGATATTAAAGTCTTATACTTCTAGGGAAAAGTAGATTAATTACTTGGGCTGCCAGTTTAAGAAGCTCAGAGGGAAAGAAGCATTTTATGCTTATGACTTGTTACATTGGCTGCTGTGATTACCATCAGTTAGTTACATTTTTAATCTGCTTCTTATTCATGATCTAGTGTTACAGTTAGCCTAGCCTATATTGCGCTTCGGCTTTGGCACCCGAAGAGCATGCGTTGGTTTGCAGAGGTGCTCGATGCTTTACTTTAGTTAAGGAACCCAAATACAAACAATTTCAGTCATGACTAAAGGAAATAAGCCTTTTACTGATGCAGGATGACTGTTGGTCTTATTTGAACCATATCAAGATCAAATGTACTGAGAAGTGTGATATGTGTTCAAGTTATGATCTCTAGAATGTGGAATAGTGTTTACTGAATTAGTTCTAACTGTACACTGTAAAAATAAAATAAATAAAAAAATGTATATAATGGAATTTGGGACATGTCTATTAAATGACTGCTTTAAATCTGTAACACTATATAAAATTCAAATAGATAGTCTAATATAATAATAATACAATTTCTTTAAGATTTTTATTTCATTTTGATCAAACTGATATTACATTGCTATCTAAAATGTAATTGTAACATGTAGAACATTAATATTGAGATATTACTCTAAAAACAATGATCATTTTCATTGAATTAATTTATTAGCCTAATGTTAATTTATGAGAGAGTGAATAGGGTGTCATTGAATGTAACTTCACAAAGTGTGTGAAAAAAGTAGCAGCTTATAGCCCAGAAATTACAGTACTGTAAAGCAGTAGGATCTTACCACAGAAGCAAATATAAGAAGTCGGGGCCTTGGGTGCCACGTTTTGGCAAGCAGGACAACGCCAGCCCTCACCACTGTCTGTAAAACAAACACTGTGATAAACAGACAAACACTACCATTATAAGAGAAAAACAAGCATAGAGAAGATCTGATCAAAGATTATAACACGTTCAGACAGGGATATGGAAAAATGACAGATATACTGTGATCTGTAGGAATAGAGTACCATCAGCCTGAGAGGCTGGTGAGCGAGCCCATTTCTTGATGCAGTTCAGGTGGAAGACGTGGAAACAGCTCTGACAGCTCCACACCGGCGCCATAACACGAATCACGTCGCAGCAGACCATGCACTCATACTTTTCCTCCGACAGCTGCTCGATCAGACAGCCTGAACACAAAACACACACTTTACAGGACCAGTATCATACTATAGACTGTGTAGACCACATCATACTACACTTAACATGGTATTGTTAATAACTAGGATACAGTTGAACAGTCTAATACATGGAAACACCATAACATGATCCTTTAACACTCATCTCAGGGATTGGAGACTAAAATAAAAGCTAATTAAAATAAAACAAAACTAAAGCCTTGATTTGATCTGTTTAAACCCACAACATTTACATGGATCCAACGAGTGCAAGCTCGTGAAAGTTGGTTAAATTGTAAAACTTTCTGCTCCCCTTTAGAGTGATTTGAAGCAAAGTTTAAAAAAAAAAAAAAAAAAAAAAAAAAAAAAAAAAAAAAAAAAAAAAAAAAAAAAAAAAAAAAAAAAAAGCAAACCCAGAGAAGCAAGTGGAAAGAAATGGAGGACAGGAAAAAAAATCAAAATCACAATTAGTTGACACTGGAAGTAAAGACTACGGTAATATATTTAAGGCTGTGTTTTAAAAACACTTGAGCCACATGTTCTTGTGATTAACCGATAAATCAGCCAGTCAATAAATCGGGTTGATTATTGCCTCTCTGTAAATTGGCAACGACAAATTATTTCATTTATGAATTGGGCTGCTGTGGGGCAACGTTAGAGCTCCCTCTAGTGTCCATTCCGCCATTCTACACACAGTCAGCAGTGGATTTGAGACACACACACACACACACACACACACACACACACACACACACACACATTTAATTGGCTTTGGTAATGAGCAGTGTAGTTCTGTGTTACCAGTGTAGCTCTGTGGTAGCTAGCTGGCTACTTTAGCTCAGCTTGTAATTTTGACTAAACTAAACATCAGTTGCAACAAAATATATATATATATATATATATATATATATATATATATATACACACACACACATATCGGCCACTTGTTCTCTTGGCCATTAAAAATAAATAAATAAATAAATTAAAAATTAAAAACACCTCACCAAGCTGTCAGCTCAAATATCAGTCTGACTTACTGAACACACTTTTTACTACCAAGTGTAAAGCACTTGGTAGCTTAAATCTCATCAGGATGCAACTCAGATACAAGTCACATGATGTGACCAGGTGTGAATGGCGTCTATGATTCCTAACTTTTGACAGGAACGGTAAAAACAGCACCTCTCACCTGTCTGAGTCTCCTTGCTTTTGGGGACCTCCACTCGTTTAACTGGCCCAGTCCTTCTTTCTGTGCGTTTCTGTACTTGTTCTTGTACTCGTGGTCTTTTCCCTTGATCTCTTCCATTCCCACCTCTACGATTAGCTTCATTTTTGCCTCCTCTGTTTTCTTCTTCTCCTCTCTGTTCTCCATCCTGTACTTCAACTTGGGTTGGCTCTCTTTCTCTCCAGTTGCTGTGGTCACTGGGGTGGAAGGCAGGGCCTTTCTTCCTGGGGTTTGGCTGCCTCCCCCCTCCTCCTGCTCCTGCTCCACCTCCTCCTGCTGCTCCTGCTCCTACACCTGCACCTCCTCCTCTCCATCCTTTCTGATTCCTCTTCTCCTGCCCAGTTTCTAGATTTTCAATAGATGCATCATTGACCACAAAATCTTCAGCTTCTGCAAAATTCTCAGGATTTGTCACTGTGTTTCTGGGTAATGCCCCCCGTACCCTTTCACCCCTTCCTCTCCTGGACCTTTTTGGCCATGTGTCTCTTGGGTCACCTTGGCCTTCTTCCAAGTAGGGTCCTCCAGGAAGTCTTTGTTGATTCTCCACTTCTGTAGACCTAAAAGGAGGTGGAATATTGGGTCTTTGGCCCCAGTTTTGCCCATGATCCCGTCCTGAGGGGCCATCATCAGTTCCAGCCTTTAACCACCTCGGTCCCTGGGTCCAACGATCATTATTGCGGCTGCTGTCGCCTCCTCGTCCTCCTCTTCCCCTCCCTCCTCTTATCTGATGCCTGGTAGAAGCGTTGTCAGGTGGTACAGCAGAACTGTCATGTGATTCATAGGTGTTTTCTTTGGCATGACCTGCTTGATTAGTGTATCCCGACCTTGGATGGGGTCTGTCAGAACCCCCCCACTTACGACTGCGATCTGGCCTTGGCCGGCCTCTCCTGGAAGGTTGCTGGTTGGGTTTTCCTGCTGCAAACCCAGATGCTGATGCTGCAGACGACGCTCTCAAATCGTCAGTGTCTAGAAGACAAGGGAAAAAGTTCATATAAAAAGTTTACAGCTCATTAGTGATCCACAGTCCTGCCCTGTAACTGCATACCAACAAACTCAAACAATGGGTGTAACAGCCGAGCTGGTAAATTACTGCCTAGGAAAATTGAGCTCACTCTCTGCAGGTCACTCCTGCACTTGCAGTATAGCAGCTTGCCTGCACAATGCAGTTGGTTAATGATTAATGCAGTGTAATAAAAGAAATCCAGCCTTTGCAATGCTGACAATGCAGAAAGCTGAAACACAAGAAGACCATTTTAAAGGTCCCATATCACAGAACACCAGGCACGATCACATTTCCTTGACTTACTTGAGAGATTTAGACAGTAATGTAAACAGTCATATTTTAAAGCACTGTTCACTTCTCCTGTGTGGCCAAAAGTATTGGGACACCTGTTCGTTCGTAATTTCTTCCTAAATCAAGGGTTTTAATAAAAATATATCCTGCATTTACTGATATATTTGTCTCTACAGTCTAGGGAAGAAAATTACTGCTGTAAAGAGTAGATTCAGTGACAGTATTGTAAGTGGGGTCAGGATGTTCAAAGACAGGGTTGCTACAGGTTATCTGAATGCTAGTAGCTTGAAGGGGTATCCACAAATATTTGAACAAACCATGTATATGGGTATAATTTCCTTCATATCCACAGCATGCTGATAATAAAGAAAGGCATCCCTAGGCCCACTGAGACCTATAGTACTGTTGCCAGTTGTATTTGGAGAATCCTGACCAATTCCAGAATAGTTTGTATTAGAGATCGGTGTTTTTGGGTTTTGGGATTCTGATCGCCGATTGTCTTTCATACCGATCTTAGGCGGGGCCAAATGCCACATTAATGCCACACAGGTGCCAGGCAAACCTGGTACAGATTCCCCTAATTACATCCACGCCTAAGCAAACATTGGTAATTTACACTGATAGTAAATAAAGTCAGTGTTACTGACCAAAATAAACGCTTTTCAGGAGAGATATAAGTTATGTGTAAATATTTATAAGACACCAGAATTTTTATATTTATATGCCAATACCGCAGGAATGTGTATCCCAACATCAACCGCCTCACAGCCTGTTTTTACTTTTTTAGCTTACTGCTTAAAATAGGTCACATTTACTGTTAATATATAACTAATTATATATTATTTTATTAAGAACAACAGTAATCTAGAGCTGTTGTTCTTCCAGCTAGAGCTTAGATTGGGCTAAAAATCCAGCCTGACTTTGCCTGCCATCATAAACTGTTAATACGAGCGCGGACCTAATTTAAACTTTTAGTAAGTAACGTTACAGCAATAAAACGGAGCTTTTAACTAAATTTCCAAATAGTTGGAATGAGCGAAATCTGTTTTAATGATGTTTTAATAAACAGTACAACACGGAAGAAGACTTTTTTTATTTTACGAAACTGTGACAGCGCTGTGTATTCTCCACAGCGAGGACGTGAATCACTTATCTAACCAGCCTGTACTGATTTCTGTCCCCAATAACCCTTTCAATAACCTCTAATAGACTTTAATAGTCTCCAGTAGTCTTCTATAGTCTTACCTGGCAGCCGTGTCCACTAAACCGCGCAGTTATAAACATTCTAAGGCAGGGGTCTCATTTTTGCCGAGGGCCACATTGGCATATTGGCTGTCCTCTGCCAGATGTAACTTATAAATATAAGAAAATGTAACCAGATGTAATACAAAATGAATGTAATTACTCCTTAATGTTAAATAACTCTCAATATATTATTTATTCAATCAAATATTACAGTTGCATGGAAAAATGGTTGCTTGTTGCTCTATTAACATAAATCCTTTTAATTTATAAGTCATATTAACTTTGATCAAAACGTTTGATACTGAAATAAGGCTTAATAAATATAAAATCAAAAATTGTGAGCTGTGACAGATTTAGCATTTCCTCAGATTTAGCAGTTCCTCATCCAACCACTAGTCGGAGCTGCAGCTGCAGCACCACAAGCCCGCAGTCTTTACTTAGTCAGAGCTGCAGCCCAGCCACGGGCTACAGGGCTCAGCTGAGCCAGTCTGGAGCGTTTTTAAAAATTTGTAAGTTCTTCTGTGTATGAAATAAAATAACCCCACTAACCGGATAATACAGCTCTCTACAGTTCATCTTTCAGCCCAAGCAGCTAACAGCAGCAGTTTAGAGCAGCGTCACGGAGGCACTGCTCGGATTACATTATAAACAGGTCAGTTAGCGCGCTGCTAACCTCAGGATGTTTATAACTACGGAGTTTAGTGGACACACCACAGCTGCAAGGTTAGACTGTTGAAGGCTACTGAAGACTACTAAAGCAGGCAACGCAGCGTAAGCAAAAAAACAAAAACCACACACACACCAAAATACAAGTTAAGATAAAATATGAAAACGAACATAATAAAGCATAAATAATTAAATTGAATTGCGGGCCAGATGTATGTTTATTTTGTTAACCCGTGAGGGGCCGTATGAAACCGCGTCGCGGGCCGCATGTGGCCCGCGGGCCGCTACTTTGAGACCCCTGTTCTAAGGTGAGCAGCGCGCAAACTGCAACGTGCCTTTAATTTTATCTGAGCGGAACTGCGGCTTCCTCAGCGCGTCCAGTATAAACCGATACGGAGTGAAGGAGCTGGATTGTGAGCACACAGAAACTGCAGTGAGGTGCGAAAACTTCTGCATATCCAGCTCTAAAAACACTGACTATAGTCCCCTGCTGTTGTTAGCTTGTGAGCTAACTAGCTTCGTGACTGATGCGGCTGTTTGCTGCTGAGCTTGTGAGCTAACCCAGCTCTGTGACTGCTCCTGAGGTTAGCTGCTGTAGAGAGCAGTATTATCTTGTTATTGTGGTTAAATCCTTTTTCTTTTCACTGTAAGGCGCATTAGTCCTACATATAAACTGCAGAAACTGTAAAAAGCCTCCAGACTGACTGAGCTTTGCCTGTAGCCCGTGGCTGGGCTGTAGCTCTGTTACTAGTGTGAAGAGAGAGCGGGGCTTGTTCTGCTGCTGCAGCTCTGGCTAGTGGTTGGATGAAGAACTGCAGCTTCCTGTGAGCGAACAGTTTCTCCGGCCATCCATACACAGCTCTGCTTTACTGTTTAACCCATAGACTGTATATAGCTGGACAGAGGGTCGTCTCTCAAAAGTGAAGCCACCACAGGTCGGGCGCCCCCTGCTGTTCGGCTGCAGAAAGCCGTGTAACTCCACCCATTCCCATAGGTTTCAATGGCAAAACAGACAACTTTCAATCACGTTTTTTTCTAATATACTGTAATTCTACCTCCTTTATTTAAATGCAACAGCTAGTGTAACCTCTGCTTATATTGTCAAATTTTTATATCCCCACAGAATTCGGTGTTTAAAACGTTATTCAGCTCTATTAAAAAAAGGTGTGGTTATTGTAAAAGGGCTGCTTATGGGCGGGACCAATAACAGACCGTCAGCCCTCAGGGGCGGGTTAATCAAATGAGTAGGCTGCTCTCCACAGTCTTTCTCCCTCCTCTGGACTCTACTGCGCAGAATCAGGTGGCAGGATCGCCAACATGGCGGAAGATTTTGGCTTCATTTTAATTGAATGAATGGGAACGGAGATACGGCGTCCATCTTTTTTTACAGTCTCTGGTTTAACCCTAAACTTCTGAATCGGATCGGCTAAAATCAGAGGAATATCAGCCGATAGCCGACACCGTATTTTGGCTGAAAATCGGCCGATACCGATACACTGCCGATCGATCGTTCCATCTCTAGTTTGTATGGCAGTTTTGAAATGAAATTTATAGTCGACAAATTTAAATAATTGACATTGTTGATTATATCGACTAATCGTTGCAGCCCTAATTAAAACCTCAATAAAAGACTTGGAGTCAATTCCCTGACTTCTATTCAATTTACTAATCCAGTACTCAGAGATGAATCTAAGTTAGATTAGCTACATAAAAAGCCACCTTAGGTAATTAGCTAGCTTCTATATAGTTAGCTAGTTTAGACAAATTTTGGCTCAACCAAGTGTCACATTAGTGTCAGTGAATGAAAGCAGATTCATCTGATACTTCCTCTGTAATTGTATGGTCAAAATAACATTTACATAACATATGTGGTTCTGGCAACGTGTGTAGAACTGATATTATTACAAGTAAAGAGCCTATAACCCCAAGCTAAGCTAGCTTTATCTCTTAATTAAGAGTTTTTACTAGCTAGTAAGAACTGAGTCAGGACCTGAAGTGCTGGTGTGCCATAACTGCTTCCCATAGTTAACTATCTAACCGAGCTGGTTATAGCTTGTTAATGTTAGTTAGCGTTAGTTAACTAAACAAGCACAACATGAAAAGATACATTAGGTAACTAGCTAGGTAAGTTATCTAGCTAATAGCTATACAGTTTAGATAGGTTAACTAGGATAACGTTAGTTTAGTAGACTGATTTAGGCTTAACCAAGTGTAACATTAGAGTCAGTAAATGACAGCATATTCACCTGACATTCCCCTGTAACTTCTATTTAATCTACTTACCCAGTACTCAAGAGACAAATCTTGCTTTGCTAATTTAACTAACGCATTAACTTACGTTACCTTAAATATTAACTTAACCAAGCTTAGCTAACCTAACTAGCTAGCTAGTTACTCGGGACCAGCAAACAAGTTTGTTGGCTAAGCCAGTGTTCTGTCGAGTTGTGCTACCTTGTCAAACAGTACTACCCTAGTAGAATTTAATTTTTAAAAAGGTAAAAATACCAAAAAAGCACCATATTAGAAAACCTATAAGAAAATACTCCCAGCAGAAGCCAAGGTATGATATGTGGACAGACTAAATCATTGAATTAGGGAAAGTTCAAAAGTTAAAGCCATATACGTGAGCATAAACCGTATTAGTTTTATTGATTTTTTTTACTTTCCATTGCTATTTTAACTGCTATTTGCAGTTTTTTTTACATTCAATCAGGTTGTTTAATGATACTTATAAAAACTTAAGGAATTATCATGAAAACATTCCAAAAAAAATAGTTTGGCGCATGCGCACTGGTGTTGTGAAGCACATATCGATAGATAGCATAACTCGACAGAACACCTGTCTGGCTAAAGCTAGCGTTAGCTAACGGTTTAGCACAACAGACAGACTTACACTCAGCTATCTAACGTTATATGTTTATCATACACAACCTTCCTCCTGCCTTCCACTGTATGTCTCTATACGTTTATAAAAAACACATTAATTCATAATTTTAACACGGTTCTAACCCCTCAGCCAGTGACTGTTAGCCCCTGTATTCTACATTAGCCAGCTAAGCTATGTTAGCTATAAGGCTCCTGCGTTACTGCTGCCGGTCACGCTGAGAGCGCTAGGCTAGTCCCGGACAGACAGTCAGTCCTGTGGAGAAAGTTCCAGGTTTATTCACGGTCAGATATTTACCTGTAACCGAGGCTTCAGCCATCCGGCTCCACCCGGAGGAGAGTCTCCCCCGCTGTGTTTCAGAGATCACCGCTCTGTGTGGAGCTGGAGAATGGGGAATAACTGGAGGTAGATATTGATAAGCTAAGTGTGGAGCAGGTTAAACACAGACCTGCTAACAGCGCTGATCCGCTACACAGAGAGAGAGGGAAGTGAGAGAACCAGGGGGCGCTGACTCACACAGTCTGCTGAAGAGCCGGACTGGATCAGCTAACTACACAGCTCAGGTATTTAATAAGATTCATCTTATTTCTGCGTTCTGTATCTGTAACACTCACTCATTATCATCAGGCTGCAAACTAGATCCTTTTTTACTGTATTATAAGATCTCAGTGTAGTTCTGATGCTTTTTAAACTAGAATATTGGGATGCACTGAGTTACTGAGTTTAACTGATAGTTTTAATGGAGAAAATAAACACTTTTTTTTTTCTATTTTCCACACTCAGCAGCTTGAAAAGAGGAAACATGCCATCAGCTGTTTGTGTTTGTGTATGCCTGACCACGAGTGTGTGAGACAGTAAGCACAAAATGTAGCATAAATAAAAGATAATCTAACAGAATGTCAATTTATATATATTATATATATATCAACACTCCAACATTTTTCACATGTTGATAAAATATAATGTGCTTTTAATTAAATAATAATGTACTTTTTGTATATTCACAGTCTGAACTGTGGTTGAGCTTGTTGCTGACTGTTCACACAGACTGGTAAGAACTGATACCATTGTTAGCTAACCAGTCTAACCAAACGTTCTCCCTAAACAAAGAGACTCCACTTTCTTTCTCTTTTTATGCTTCCTTTTCTTTTTTGTATGTGTATTCGTGATGGGGCCCCAGGTGGCACAAGGTTTAAAAATTATGATAACCAGTATATTACCATAGTTTAATGTGTAGTTCCTGCAAACTTGACCAGGCCTTCTTATCCTACATTACAAAAAAAATATGCTTCTTGATGAATGGTAAAAAAAAAAAATCCCATATACACATACCTAAACCATGTAAATAGCCCTTCTAGAAGAGTTGATGCTGTTATAGCTGCAAAATGTGGGACTGCTGCACTCAAATGTTGCAATGAATTAAAATTCCCATCTCTACTGCTCTAGTGGTGGTGCTAAATTTGCAAGCTTTGGTTAGCGTACTTTATTAAAGCTCAGTGATTACCGTATTTTTCGCACTATAAGGCTCACCATATTATAAGGCGCACTATCAATAAACGTCTACAATGTCTAAAACTTCTAATTCAGCAGGTCTCACCCCTGGGTGGTGGAGGGGGGGAGGTAGCTAAGCTAAGTAAACAAAACTGCAATAAAAAAAGAAACATTTTCTTATAAAGTTAAACGAGTGCTGGATGTTAATCAACACAGATTTATTTTCTGAAAACTGTTAATTTGGGTGAGTAAAGCGCTTTCTTTTATTTACAGTTAGCTTAAATTCCAGCACTAGCACTAGGCTGGAGCACTAGCATTAGCGGCTAAACACTTCAGCAGTGCTAGCTCAGGTTAGAAGCAGACCACAAGCCGATAATACTCCTCTCTGAAGGGAGCAATAGCTAGCACAGTTAGCAGGTAATGCTAATGTTACTCCAGCAGTTCTAGCCAGGGTTAGCAGCAGGCTACAGGCCGATAATACTCACCTCTGAACGGGAAAATAGCGGTTAGCGGCTAATGCTACTCCAGCCCTGGTGCTGGAGAACTAAATTGAAACTCCTGTATAACACTGCTATTTGTGAGTGTCTTTACTGCTCCTTACAGCCTGACTGGTAAAATTCATACATAAAGACGCATTGGATTAAAAGGCGCACTGACGATTTTTGGGAAAATTGTGTGGAAAAATACGGTACCTGTTTAGGAGAAAAATAGCCAGATTGCTAGTTTCTGAAGCTGCAGCACAATATCTGTGTGCTGTTGTGTTCTATACCTGACAACCCCTGGTGTGGAAATATGACTGGAGAAAGGGAATGAAGGTTAAGCGAATGAACAGAGTTAATACACTGCTCAAAAAAATAAAGGGAACAGTAAAATAATACATCCTAGATCTCAATTAATAAAATATTCCAGTTGAAAATCTTTATTTATTACATAGTGGAATGCGTTGAGAACAAAATAACATTTAAAAAAATTATCAATGTAAATGAAAATTATTATCTCATGTCTGGATTTGGAATCATACTCAAAATTAAATGACAGTCAGATCCAACTTCAGTGGAATTTCCTCAAGACAAGTTAAAATGATTTTGCAGGGATCTTGCACTGCTCCTCCCGTTCCTCCTTGCACAACGGAGGAGGTAGCGGTCCTGCTGCTGGGTTGTTGCCCTCCTACAGCAGTGTTGGGAGTAACGGCGTTAAAACTATTTTTCAGTAACGAGTAATCTAACTAATTACTCTGACTGTAACTATAACGCCGTTACCATTTCCAACACCCCGTTACTGCACGTTACTTTAGCCTCTATGAACTTTTTTTTGGTTTGCCCTGGTTAACCCCTCCTCTTTCCGGTGAACTTGAGCTTCTGGCCGCTGTGCCTGTGGTTTGGCGTGGTGAAGTGAGGCACAATTGTGACGATTTGCTGCTCTAATCAATTCAGTGATTGCCCTGGACAGGCCAAGTTCCGATTTAAGGACGTTAAGCTTTTTTAGCTGCTCCGGTTTTTGTGGTGCTGCTGCTTTCTCTTTTAGAGCTTAGATTCTCTGCCCGAACCCGACCTGACCCAAAGACTGTCCCAAAATCGGGCTCCTATTTTTATTTTATATAAAGCTCTGGTGTGATAATCACAATGTTGCTAAGCAACCAATTATTATTGTTCACTAAAGCGAACGAAATAGCGAAAACTGAAAGTGAAAAAACATTTGAGTTGAATCTAATAAAAACGGTAATTAAAAGGAAAAAACATAACTATCTCTAACTGTATTTTGTGTTTATAAAACTAACTAAAACGAACTAAAATTACTGAATTTTCGTGTTTAATTTATTTATAAGAGCTGTTGTACAGCGGAGTTGTACAGCGGGCGGTGTAGCCGCAAAATACGACAGAAAACACTGAGAAACAGAACTACAGTATGTATGGGATTACAATATAGCAAATATCTCTCTCTCTCTCTCTTTCCCTTTCTCTCTTTCTCTCTCACATTTATTAGATTGATCTCTCTGATGAGCTGTGTGAAAACTAATAAAAACTAGCAAGCCCACCCTAAAAACAAATTAAAACTTACTGAATCAAACTATAATAAAATGAAAAATGTAATCACGTAGCTCTGGGGGCACGTGAACGCCTCCGCGTTTGACTTGCAGCACTGTGTGTAGCTGTTCTTAAAAATCATTTTAATTAAATAATAGTTTTATGCTATGTTTCAGTGTTAATTAACATAATTCTGATTATATTTCACTCATTCAATCAGCCCGAATACAGACAGTTTATGGTTTGGGTTGGCTCGGGCTGATAATGACAGTTTATGGTTCGGGCTTGGGCAGAATGTGCACGGGCTCCGGCTGGGTTGGGTCGGATTTTTTGCGCCCGATCTAAGCTCTATTCTCTTTTGGTGAAACTGTTATATTAATACCATTTTAACGGTCATTAGATTGTTGTTTTTGTCCATTATTTTGTTTTGTTTATATATACATATTTCCTTTGAGTGTGGCTTGGTTTGTTTAACTCCATCCCCAGACGCGTTTTTCCGTTTTTTCCGTTTTTTTCAGTATTATATGTTTTAGTAATTTTCTTTGGTTCTGTGAAGAATTTCGTTTTTATTTTTTGTAATTCGTTAGATTATATTTTTGTCAACATTTTGGGTTTATTATCGTTTGGTATTTTTCTAATAATAGTAAATACATAATTCATTTCCTTTTTTTTTGACGGGCGAATAATAAAAGTAACGGGATAGTTACTTTTACTGGTAACTAGTTACTTTTATAGTGGAGTAACTCCGTTAGTAACTCAGTTACTTTTTTGGAGAAGTAACGAGTAACTATAACTAATTACTTTTTCAAAGTAACGTGCCCAACACTGTCCTACAGCCCCCTCCATGTCTCCTGGTGTACTGGTCTGTCTCCTGGTCTCTGCTTCATACTCTGGACACAGTGATAACAGACACAGCAGACACAGCTCGCACTGATGTGCCATCCTGGATGAGCTGCACTACCTGAGCAACTTTTGTGGGCTGACAGTGCAAAAGTGACCAAAACATCAGCCAGAAAGGATGAGAACAGAGAGAAGGTCTGTGGTCACCACCTGCAGAACCACTCCTTCATAGGGGTCGTCTTGCTAAATGTCTCTCATTTCTACCTGTTGTCTGTTCCAACAGCAGGTAAAATTGATTCACAATCAGTGTTGCATCCTAACTGGACAGGTTAATTTTAAAGTTTAAAGTTTGATTTACTTGGAGTTACATTGTGTTGTTTAAGTGTTCCCTTTATTTTATGAGCAGTGTAAATAAATATAATCCCTAATGGTTCATTACTACTATCTGTGATCTAGTGATAATTATAAAGTGACTTAAAAAATGTAGCAATGCCGGCGAACTGACGCATCACGACACACTAATGAACTGTTTGTGTATTGTACTCAATACTACAAAGGCCTAGCTTACCTAAGCACAGTTTCAATGATGGTCTACCCAAGATTGTGTGAAAAATGCTATGCTTAGAAGTGTTTTGACAGCCTGGAGAGAAGAGAAGCTTGTTTAAACAACTTTATTATTTTAAAATGTAATCAAAATGACAGTAGTTACAGAGGAGCACGCAGAGTTACATCGGCGAGTCGTTCAGCAGCTCTCAGCGGGTCGTGACTTTTTCTTGTCATGATTATCCAAATTGTGCCTCCAATTGAGAGCAAAGTCTGCTGTCGACTGGAAAATTGTCCTCGTCTGTCTGAGTCTCGTTGTTTTGCGATTATTTCACAAAATAGTCATCCATTATAGGATTCATTATCATGTGAGCAAACACACACACACACAAGCATACACTTGCAGAGATAGGGGGAAACTAAATGAGTCAAATGAGTCCAGTTAAACAGGTCATGAACAAAAAAATAAAAAATAAAATAAAACAAAGACAAAAAACTGACACTCAATGCTGGACTAGTGAATAATCTTTGCTGATGCAAAGATGCAAAGAAGCAGCTGATGCAATTTAATCATATAATAATTTCCTCTGTTGGCTAAACTGAATATAAATCAAAGCAACTGATTTAACAGCATTTTTTATTTTATTTAACTCAACTTTCTATTAGAGGCAAAGAGCACCTAAAAACCTGATGGTAAAAAAACAAAACTTGCACATGTTTACCAAGCAAAAGATTTCCCACAAGGGAGCTCAAATAGCTGTTAGTGCTCATCATCAGTGACACTGTGTGTACTGATGTGTTAGTCACACATTCTCTTTACTCATGTTTTTGAGTGCAGTAAACAATACAGTTAAGACTGTGGTGCCACAATCTTCCACTGAGTGATAGGGGAGTCTAAACTCTACTGGATTTATGCAACAGTTCAGTACAAAATGGAGGGAGACATTTAAGGAGCATTCCAAATTGTCATGCAGCTCAAGCAACTCAAAAATGTTTGACTAAAATAAGTTGAGCTAAATCCAAAAACACTGTGTAATCAGTTACATTTGAAGTTGAACCAACGTATTTATGTATTATTTATTTAATATATTTGCAATATATGATTTATGTTGACCATATCTCAGCAGTTTAATGTATTAAAATAGAGTAGTAAAATAGAAAAGTTTACATTTAAGATGTTAAAGAATGTGTATATTGTCACTGTCCTAAGAAAACCATATAAGGAACATGTTCCTAACTTTAAATGTTCCCTAGAATGGAGGAATGTATTTATCTGGGAACTGAATGTGTAATTTAAATACCCTATAAATGGCCAGAAGATGTTTAAATGAACATGAAATGTTCCAATACTTGGTTAGGTTCCCTCACTGCATTTCTGCCTTCAGCACTTTGTGTAGCAGTTGGTTAACACTGATATTCAAAAGTGGGAAAAGCCCCGTTATCGTGGAGATCTGCACAAGCACAGTAGCAAAAATAAGCCAATAAATCTGTTCTTTTGTGGATTGTTGAGCCACATGCTACAAACTATTTTTTCCAGATTTTATTAGTAATTTAAAGTACATTTTACCTTCATTTTTTATTTATTTATTTGTTTTATTTATCAGGCATCAATGCTAGGCTAAAAGCTAACTCCAGCCTCACATTGGCAGAGGAATTGCATTGGCAGAGATAATATCAAGAAAAACGTTTATAGTTCTGACTATGCTAACGTTATGTTGACATGTTGACTCTATGTGAGCCATTGCAGTGCCTTGACGTAAACCAGCCAATCAGAGCAGAGCTCATCAAAGTATTCCTGAGTCCACCATACATGGAAAATCGGCTTGTTTCATTCTGAAGCCAAATAACAGGCTTGTAAATGGAGAAATAAAACTACATCTGGGCATTTTATGGCACAAACATACATTAATAAGAACTTTAAATACTTGGTCCACTTCTGTAAATCTATCCATTTGTAAATTCCCCTCCAAAGTAAAGTAAAGTAAAAGAATAAATAAATGTGTTGTTTTATTAAGACAGTGACAATGTACATTTGTACTCAAATAGCTGTAATACAAATCTATAGATTGTTTGTGGGCATCAGAATCTATTTCTTTTATTATTTACACTTGGTTTAATCCTTGCATGTTGCTTAATCCTTAGTTCCCAGAACTCTGGAGGAGTCTGAATGAACCTGTGTGTTTGTGAGTGTTTGTAAGTGTGTGTCTATATAAGGTATAAGACAGTAGTTCTGATGCTGTGGAAACATTAGGGTCTTTGGTCTTGATATTACCCAAACACTTCTAAATAATCTCAGTTAGAATTAGTAGCAGGTGCTATAACTACAGTCCATTATACATGTATTAAATCTGTCACTGGTCAGTTTCTGACAGTATATTGCTATTGAAATGACTGCAAAGATTCCTGGAGTTCAGTACCCATCAGTGCCTTAGTGTAGATAGTGAAAGTCTAGACTACATTAATGATGAACTTGAGGCTGTTTACCGGTCTGTCTGTGCCTATAAACACTCCAGTTGTTTAATACAAACAAAGGTAAAGTTTTGCAAATCTAATATTTATGTATGTATATAGATATATACGTCATTACATATGGACATATATCAACCATATATATTCTTAGTGAAGCAGTCACTGGCACGTTTATTGCAGGACATTATCTCGCATTATCACAAAAGTGTCAAAAGTGGTGAAATGAATCTCATATTCAGTAATGTTTGCAGTAGGATATGAAGAATCTCCTTTCAGTGTGTCGTACACTCTTCAAAATAAAGGTACAAAAGGTTCTTTAGTTATGGTCAGACTGCAGGCACTGTTTTTTGCTAGTTATCAGATTTATTGGATTTGTATGTCAGGGGGACATAACAAACCTATTTGCATGGAATGCTGTGGTGACGATGTAGGCGTCAGTATCTACACTGGATATGTAAAGTGTACACACCCCTGTTAAAATGGCAGGTTTAGTGATGTAAAAAAAATATATATATATATATTATTAATACAATATTGTTCACCTATAACCTCCAAATTGCAACAAATTATGTTTTTTTACGAGGAAGAAGTAAAAAGTAAAAAAGTAAAATAATGTGGTTGCATAGTTGTGCACACACTCAAACACTCAAGGGTAACCTCACACTAGGTAATCCATGCCTAGTTATTTGACTAGTGTGATCTCTCCGAACCGCGAACTGAACACTAAACTGTTCACATCAGTGATGCAACGTTCCTGTAAACAAACACTGTGGATATTTTTTTCCCCAAAAATCATCCCCTGTCAGGGATGTCGCTATGTATGTAACTGTGACTGAGATAACCGTGATGTTTAGTGCATATTCTTAAGTAAATTAAAGCGTATTATCTCCGCTTTTATCAAGAAGGCGACATGTACTTGCTCTCAAGAGAGGGTGCTTTGCATGGTCGGGGGTGCTGAATGGTGCTCCGAGTACCAGCTAAAGAAAAACATCCCCACAGCATGATGATGACTTCACTGTGGTATGGTGTTCTTTTGGTGATGTACAGTGTTGGTGCAGTGCACCAAATGTATCTTTAGGAATTATTGACGAAAAATGTTCAACCATGGACCTGTAGGCCTCATTGTAGCCTTGTAGTTTTCTTCTTGTCTTTTCATCAATTTTGGATGGATGTTCTGTTCTTGGCCCTATATATTTTTCCACTTGATGATGACTGTCTTCACTGTGTTCCATGGTATATCTAATGCCTTTGAAATTCTTTTCAACCCTTCTCCAGACTGATGCTTTTTGACAATAAGATCCATCTGATGCTTTAGTGACTCTTGCATGTCTTTTGCTGTAAGATGCGACTTATTTGGGGTTAATCAGAGGCACATTAAATGATGGAAGGTGTCTACTGATTCCTACTTACCATGAGTTTGAAGTTAATTGGTTCATTCTGAACACAGCCACACCCCCCCCCCCCCACCCCCCAGTTATAAGAGGGTGTGCAAACTGATGCAACCACAGTAAAGTTTTATTACATTATAATTTCCCCCTAAATATTTTAGTTTGTTTTTTATTTACGATATAGAGGTTAAAGGTCACATTAAAGGTGGAAATGTTTTTAAATCTCTAAACCTGGATCTGGACTGGTGCCCTGTCAGTTCATCTCTGTATTTGATGAGGATGTGTTTGTCATATTTTGTCAGATAAAAATTACACTTTTATCTGATTAAAATGTCCACAGAGACCAGACTGAATCAAATGCTGAATTGTAATTCAATTATTTTGCAGAAATGTCAGAAACATGTGTCTTGCTGCCCATATAATCTGAAATCAATCTAGATGCAAACATTTGAAGCTCAGTTTTTGATGCCCAGTCTATAAAAATAAATCTGATTGCAGTCTAGATATGCAAAGAATCGAATTTGTGCTTGCAGTCTGAACACAGTCTGTCCTAAAGCACTGCCAGGAAAGAACTACTTTTGGTTCTATAAAAAGAACCATATCAAGTGTAATGTACCTTAACATTGGCAAAGAACCTTTAAATCAATTGTAGGTTCTTTAAATATTCATTTACAGAATTATTTTACACAACCAAAAGTGTTTTTTTATGGCAGGGCTCCAAAAACCCTTTATACCTTTAGATTGAAAATGAATTCAGTCACAAAAATATAAATCCAAAAAATATATATATAAAAAAGAAAAAGGAAATGCATCCAAACATAGGCTCACGCACACTTACACACATCCAGGACACAAAAGTACAGAATCTCACAAGCGCCTGTCTTGTAACGCTGCATTAGTAACACAAAGGAATCCCAAAGAAATAAAAAAATAATATATGTGCATTAAAAGGATCTGTGCAAAAATGTAAAATATGGTTTTAGCTCTAGGTGTGGAAAAGTGGAGCGATGCTGTACTGTTGGCAGATCGGTTACAGTAAGCAAACCTTTCCCAGTTAGAGCAGAAAACAAAGCACAATGTTCTTCAGTTTTGTCGTAACTGCATTAAAAAAATCAAGCAAAAAAAAAAAACTGTACTAAAGGCTTCAAAACTACTCCTCCAAAAAAAAATAAAAAACTCAAAATTAAAGAGAAAGAAAGAAAAAAATTACTTTAAACATCAACGTAAATAAAAGAACACCCAGAAACCCATTGCAAAGATATATAAAGTTTCTAATCAAGTTTTCCTAATCATAAACTGGAGATGTACACCTCTGATTTTTCCTTTAAAAGCGCTTTAAAAGCACATCTTCCTCTGTGCTGAAAGGAAGGGACATATATATCCGAGTGGAACGCAAAGCTCAGGTTTCAGTTCTCATCTGCTCCAAGGTCAGAATGGGGTCCAGTGGGCTGTGAGTGCGGTTCCTAGGTCAGATCTGGAGCTCAGCCTGCAGTTAAAAAACAAAACAAAACAAAAAAAACTATACGAAGGCCAAACTTCCTCCGTCTGCTCCAGAGTCAGGGCTTTCTTTCCTCTACTCGAGGCTCGTTTTATTACTGTCGAGCTGTTGAAACACTAGATTGCTGTGTTATTGTTGTTTAATCCTCAGGAACCGTGTATTAGCTCCGTACTGTCGTTTCATTTTGTTTGGAGGGCTGATGAAACGGGCGATTACAGTTTGGACGTGGATGAGTGGAGTTGAGGAGGAAGCAGGGCAGTGTATGGGCTCTCGAGGTTACAGGGTGGGACCTCAGCACTGCTCGGACTCTATGAATCCTTCCTTCTCCTGGCCGATGGGCTCTACCTCAGCGTACGCAGGATGACCTGAACCCCGGCGGAACTTCATCGCAGGCCATCTGCTTGGCCGTCTCTGCAGAGAAAGAGACAAAAAAAAGAGTGATGGAGGAGATATGGATGAGTGACTTTGTGTTATTGGCAGAGTCTTCCTCTGAAAAAGTAGTTCCAGCAGCTTAGAGTTTTGTAGACTATTGTTACTTAGTGGAATGATACCAGTATGGTGTAAAGAGGTTCTGATACTACATATAAACTAAAAGAGAAACACAATATTTACAATACAAAAACATTCATGTTTATCCATCCACCCATTCATCCATCTATTTACCTATTAATTAGGCCACCCAACAACCATCCATTCATTCACTCATGTAGTAATCTATCCATCCATTTACCTATAAATCTGTCCATCCATAAAACCATGCATCCACCTCTTCACCAATTAATCAATCCATCCACCCACCCACACACACATCCATCCAATCAAACCATTCATCCTCACATCTATCCACCCATCCCCCTATTAATTAGTGCATCCACCTATTTATCAATCCATCCAACCATTTACATATTTGTTTCTCCATCCATATACCCATCCATTTATGCATTCACCAATTCAACTGTATGGACACAACTCTTTCTGTCTTTTCAACCATTCATTATTCTATCCATTCACACTTCCAACCGTTTCACCTATTGATCAATTCATCCACCGACAGCTCCATCCTTCCTTTCACCAATCCATCAGTTTCTCCACCCATCGATCCATTCTCCAATTCATCAATCCATCCAACCACAAACTATCCATTTACCTATTAATCAGTTCAGTCCATCCATCCATCAATGTATCTATTGATCAATCCATCCACCGACAAATCTATCTATCCAATCACCTATCAACCACTCCATCCATCCATCCATCCATCCACCCACAAATCTATCTATCCAATCACCTATCAACCACTCCATCCATCCATCCATCCATCCACCCACAAATCTATCTATCCACCTGTTTGCCAATTCATCAATCTATCCCCAATTCATTAATCTATTTACCTGCACATCCATCCATCATTTCGCCCATTCATTAATTCACCCACCCACAAATCCATCTATCTATATATATACCTCTGTCCAATTCATCTGTTTATTTATCTACTCATCCATCCATTCATCCCCCTATCCACCCACACCTCCATCCAAACAAGTCAAGTCAAAAGGATTTTATGGTCATTTCATCTGAGTCATACATTCCTTCAGAATCATAATGCAACATGGAACAAAGAGTATTTATCTGGTCATTTTGTTGAAGAACGCTTTATTATAATAGTCACTGTTATTATAAGCAGCTGATAGTAAATATCCAGTGTACTAAATCACTTTCATTAGGTAGGAATATTGGCAATATTGGAATTTTGCATGGGAGGTGGGAATATTATGAAAAATAATACTCATGTATTCTAGTAATAAGCCATGTAATGAACTATCATCAAAATTCTTATACTTTCAACTAATATACACTTGAATGTAACTATTACTGAAAAGAAAACTCTTGTGTAAATGAATTTGACATATGTACATTCAAAAATAAGTACAATTTTGACATTTTTCAGCAGCTCAATGTCTTCTGGTATAAGGAAAAATTGTAGCACGTGGCTGTCTCCTAACATAACTGTTATAACATGTGAAAGGGAAACTGACTGAAACGGAGAAAAAAACACACCAAAATTGTCTGGGGTTCAAAGAGTTAATCAGTCCATCCACCTATCCGTCCATCATCTATTTACTAATCTCTTAATTCATCCACTCTTCACCCACCCAGTTCATTGTTTTTTGAAAATAATGTGTAATATCATTGTTATGCTACTATATTGTCATTATATCAGTGGCAAAATAAGTCCCAACAAAGTGGTTTATCGTGATAAGCCAAGTGAGTATACCCTATAAATCATCCAGTCTCAAACAGAGCTGTTAAAGTAAGTGAAGTTAGAAAGTCATTAATTTTAGCAAGCAGAGACTTTTTAAATAACCCCAGTATGAGTGGGGCTGCTGAAGCTGCTCTGTGGTTGTGTTTGATGAAGACCTTGACTGGGGAGCATTTATTACACTGGTGCTGCTCAGGGAGCAATTTACACACAGTTCACATCCAGCAGCTGTACTGTAGCGGCAGATTTAGACAGAAATAAAAAAAATCATATCCTTGGAGTTGTAAAGAATGATCATTACAGACCACCGTGACGGAGGGGCAAGGTCAGCGTGAGTTATGATCAGGAACACAAGCCTTAACACAGGCGTAAAATTATAATGAACCACACATAGAGATGTTCAGGATGTGCAGAGCCTGCACTGATTAGTTAGGAAAGGTGGCCATGTGGATAATGAAAGTGGTTTAATGGACTCATTTTAGGGATGATGTGTTTTTTGTTGTTTGGATGCACAATAAAAGAAGACATGCCTGGAGGCCCTCCCCCATGCAGAGCTGGTCCCACCGATGTGATGTTGACAGAAAACTGAGTAATTGGGTCTGTTTAGCTACTGCAATGTCAGAATTACATTGGAATGAAGACATTTACAGAGGCAAATTAACACTGCTCATCATCCAGAACACACCATCCCCACTGTGAAACATGGTGATGGCAGCATCATGCTGTGAAGATGTGGGGATTTGTCTTCAGCAGGGACAGGAAAGCTGGTCAAAGTTGATGAGAAGATACAGGGCAATCCTGGAAGAAAATCTGTTGGAGGCTGCAAAAGCCTTGAGACTGGGGCGAAGGTTCACCTTCCAGGAAGGACAATAATCCTAAACGTACAGCTAGAGCTACAGTGGAATGGCTGAGATTACAGAAGACATGAAAATTGTGCTTCCCAGATGCTCTCCATCCAACTTGGCTAAACTTGAGCTGCTTTGCAAAGAAGAATGGGCAAAAATCTTAAGTATCTAGATGCACTAAGCTGGTAGAGACAAACTCCAAAAGACTTATAGCTGTAATTGCCACGAAAGCTGGCTCTACTAAGTATTATTTAGGGGGCTGAATACTTTTGCATGTCACAATTTTCTCATTTTTATTTGATTACAATTTTGAAAACCATGTATCATTTTTTTAGTCCACTTCACAATGATGTTCTACTTTGTGTTGGTCTATCACTTTAAGTCTCAATAAAATACATTAGAGTTTGTGGTTGTAAGACAGAAATTGAACATTTTCAAGGGGTATGAATAATTTTGCAAGCCACTGTAATTTAATTCACATCAGTAACTAAGCATTGTTGTCATGATCTTGTCCTGTTCTGTGTCCTTAGTGTTTGTTTTCCTCCTCCATGTACCTTTTAGCACATGGCAAAAAGTGTTGTGTTGTTCTTGTCTCCTTTCTTGTCTTTAGTTATTCCGCCTTTGTTGTCTGTAGCTCCGCCTCCTAATTACCTGTCCCAGGTGTTTCCTGTTACTGGTCCATGTGTATTTATAGCCCCTTTGTTGCTAGCGTGGTTGTCGCATCTTGTGGGTGTTCTACATTGGTCAGGTTGTTTCTATGTTTCTTTGTTTTCAGTCAGAGTGTAATCCGTGTTTCTATATTGTTAAGTTTTTGGTTCACTGTTTACTGTTTTCTCTGTCAGTTTAATAAATTAATCGCACTTGCGTCCATCTCCGCATCTCCCTGCTGCACACCTGACAACCTTGGACAGCCTAGAAGCCCTAACGATTTATCACTGCTGCTAGTGAGTGCAGGCTGATTGATTGGTGAGCTGATCAGCTCATTGGCTCAGTACAGCAGGATTGAAAACAAATGAAATAGAAATCAAACACAATTTTGTGAAAAAAATTGAACACTATTCACAATCATCATTCATCTCACATCTCTCATCAACAATGTCATTCATCTCACAATCCCTGTCATCAATAATGATTTGATCTATTGTTTATCTGGCTAGTCTGCCAGAGAAACACACACACACACAAACCTCAATGAAGAAGAGTCCAGCGGCAGAGCTGGGGTGATGGTATATGTACACGGTCACCAGGACAACAACCACCATCACTAACATCAGCATCAGCATCCCCAGAATCAGACCTGTGTGGAGAGGGTGTGTTTCCCGCTCTGCTGTACTCTCTGCTGCTGCAGCTGCAAAACACACAAACACATACAAACAGTTAAAATTAAATATCACAATGTATTGCATTATTGTATTGTACACTGTATGTACATTCATTATACTTACAGCTCTCAATCATACACAGAGTACATACTACATTTCCATCTTACACACACACACACACACACACACTCATGATCATGTTCAATCATCTACTGCTCTGGAAAAAAAAGAAGAGACCACTTAAAAATGATGAGTTTCTTTGATTTTACCAAATTAAAAGCCTCTGGAATATAATCAAGAGGAAGATGGATGATCACAAACCATCATATCAAGCTGAAGTGCTTGAATTTTTGTACCAGGAGTGGCGTAAATTTATCCAAAAGAAGTGTAAGACCCTGTCAATATGCATGAAAACTGTCATTAAAAACCAGGGTTATTCCACCAAATATTGATTTCTGAACTTTTCGCTCTGTAGGTTGCATTTAAAATCCTTTTATTTTCCAAAAAAACGTCAGTGTGACTTAGAAGCCGCTACACCTTATGTATGAATTCTATCAGTCAGGTTGTAAAGAGCAGTAAAGCCATTTCGCTGAAGTACAGCATTATAGTTTATTTCTATAGTTTAAGCGCTAAGTGCTAGCTCTTTCTCAGTTGAAAGGTGAATATTATTGGACTGTAGCCTGCTGTTGTCCCCGGCTAGCAATGCTGGAGCAGCATTAGAATTAGCTGCTAACTGCTAGTTAGCTCTCTCACTGTTCAAAAATGAGTATTATTTAACTGTAGCCTTCTCGTTTACCGTGTTAAAACAAGCTACATGGGACGAACCACTAGCTAAAATCGTCCTGGTTTACCGGAACACTCAGGGTTCCTCAGTGTAGCTCTGCCTGGCTAGTCTTAGTGAAAATCTGAAAAATGAACAACTTCTGTTGCTTTTTAAATAGGCAGTCACGTCTCAAAGTAACTTTATTTTTACGTAAATGTTATTATAAGATCAGCAGTTAGCCGGAACTTTTACTCTATGTTTTTGTTCTTCATTTTCAAACCTATTATAGACAAATTGTTCAATGATGAGCTAGCTTTACAATGAGGCACTGTGGATGAGGTGAGTGACAGGCTACGTAATGACTGACTGAGACTGTGTGAGTTCAATTCAGTGATTTCTGCTCGCTGAGGACAGTTCCTGAAGAGCATGTGTGTTCATCACAGAGTCTCCAAAAGTCTCCAGTAACACCACAAAAACTTGCTAGATTTGTCACTAGTCACTTTTTTACAAAAAAAAAAGTCACCAGAGGGTCTGAAAAGTCGCTAAATATAGCGACAAAGTCGCTAAGTTGGCAACACTGCACACACAATGAAGTGTGTTCCAGCAGCAAAACCCACCAGAAGATGCAGGACAGTTTACACAGACAGAAGGGGGCAGTGTTTATCCTGGAATCTCCACTGTTCAGATCATTTCTCAGCAGAGCTGCTGTTCAGTGTCATGGACAGAGACTGAGTGATGGTGAAAGGTTAAGGTTGTTCAGTCTGATTTGTTGTGTCTTTAAGGACACCGCTGGCAGGCTTCTCTGGCATCGCTGACCTTCCCGGACATTAATATCCAAGCTTTTGACCAAAACCAGATAGAAGCTGTTTCTAATGAACAGAAAATGAGGAACGCTGATAAGAGCGATGAGTCCATTAGCCAAAAGAAAAAAAACATGGACACTAGTGCTCTCAGCATCTGCGTCACATCACCACTAATGTGTCTGATAGACGTCAATGATGAAAACCACAAGCCAGTAAAGAAAGCACTGTATTCTTCCACTGAGGAGCATCTCTGTACTGTAGACATGAGGTTAAACAGGTCATCAACATCTCCTCAAAAATTCACCATAATATAGATCAAAACCTCCAATATATCTGCTAACCTGATTAGTTTAGCTAAATAATGTGTGGTGTGTGAAAGTTGGTGCAGTTTTAGTATGAAAAATACATTGTAAAAGTTGCTTTAGGATCTTTAGAAGTATGGTGACCAAAAGCCATCATCAGCTAAACTTAATGTTAGTATGTAAGATCTACACATATGTAAGATCTGTCATATTTTAACATTGTTACATTTTAATGAATTATGGATTTGTACATGGTGTTGAGTAAACAACAATTTAATGTGTGTCTAACATTGGAAATTAATGTCAAGTCAATGTTTTTTTTTCTGTTAGATATGCAACTTTAATTTGCAACCAAATTTCAACATCTGTAGAATGTTGGGTTTTGATGTCAACACAATTTTCATTTCAACTAAAGTTCAACATCTGTAGAATGTTGTATTTTGATGTTGACACAATTTTCATTTATAAGAAAGTTCAACATCTGTAAAATATTTGATTTTAATGTTAACACAATTTTAATTTCAACTAAAGTTCAACATCTGTAGAATGTTGGATGTTAATGTCACCACAGTTTTCATTCACAAGTAAAATTCTACATCTGTACAATGTTGGGTTTTGATGTCAACACCATTTTCATTTAATTTTCTTTTTTATTATTATTTTATCCTAATTTACACAGCCATTTACCCAACCCATTTATTAGGACTTTCTCTATCACTAGTGATGTCACAACATCAGGAGGGTAAAGACTAGCACATGCCTCCTCCGATACATGTGAAGTCAGCCACCGCCTCTTTCTGAACTGCCAAATAACCAGCGCACTCAAAGGAAAGAGAGATTGCTGGTTTAAATCCTGTTCATGTAGCTTGCCATCAGCTACTGGAGCCCCGAGAGAGCACAATTGGCCTTGCTCTTTTTGGGTGGGAAGATGGCGCTCTTTCCACTCATCACTCCAAAAGGGTGATGTTAAACAGCACAATGCGTCTGTGAGCTGATGTATCAGAACCAAGTCATGTGCTAGTCTTCACCCTCCTGGAGTGTTGGGGCATCACTAGTGATAGGGGAGTCCTAATGAGTGGGTTGGGTAAATGGCCTTGTTGCTTAAAAAAACAACAAATCTGCCAAAGTCAGAGCGTACCTGGCTCTGGAAGGGAATGGTAAGTGATACATTGGTTGGTTTATTTCATGTTACAGCAGATACACACCCATGATTAACTAAGAGAATTAGCCCTCGCAATACCAAAAACATCAAACACGTCCTTAATCAAGCTGCAAAGTGCGTGGTTGATGGCTCACGTTTAGATATCTTAAATAGGGCCCTTTGAGTCAAAAATTGGGATTTTTATATTGTCCCTTTAACGTGGCTGGAATGAGCTTCCTAATGTGTGTGATTTAATGTCAGTTGGTAATGTTAGCTATGCGATAGCTGGTTAGCCACATTAGCTCCCTAGCTGCAGTGCTAAATTTAACAAGCAAACATGTCTAAACTCTGCGCTAAAGAGGGAACTGGGTATATGTCTTCTCCTTTAAGAGGACAGTGAGACAGATACTAATAAATACATCAGTATAAGAGTGCAGCAGTGTGTTTAGAGGAGATCTGAGGGAATAAATAAATAATGCTCAGGTCTGTTTTAACGTGTTGATTTGAGATTTCAAGTGAACAAAAGTGAAAATAGCTGCTTCTGTGGTGACTGTAGCTCTACAGCTTCTCCCTGATCTGCCTGAATATTCTGCATTCAGCAGCCTCTCAACCTGAACAGAGCGCTGGGGGAGATTAGCATCGCTCCAGCCTAGCGTTTCCACACACACACACACACGAGCGAGAGCGAAAGAGCGCTTTTGGGCTTTCAAAACAAGGCTGTGCTGGGCTTGAGCGACAAGCCTAACCTGAGGTTAACAACCCGCTCAAAACCTGAACTTCACACTCTAGCTTTCTCTTTCTTTCTATTTCTCTCTCTCTTTTCCCTGCTTTCATATTCTGCTTATTATTTCACGTTCTCTTTCTCTCTCCCTAGATCGTTTTCATATTTCTCTTTATTTCACCCTTTTCATAATTCTCTCTTCCTTTTACCTTTCAGTTCTCTTCCTAATTCTCTATTTTTCCCATTCTCTCTATCTCTGCCTATTGCCCTTAATTCCTTCTCTAGCCTTATTTCTTTCTTTCTTCCCTTTCTCCACCATTCATCTTTCCCCATGTTCTGCCTCCAAAACATTTTCCCTCCCAGCTTCCCTCTTTATCTTTCCATGGTTTTCCCAATTACTTCCAATTTTTTCCCATCCTTCCTTTTCTGTTCTGTGTCCCTCTCTTCCCATTCCCTCCCTATCATGCTCTTTCACCCCATTGTCTGTATCTCTGCCTATCTTTTCTCATTCTTCCTCTAGCCTGTCTTTCTTCCTTTTCTTCTCCATTTCACATTTAGCTCAGTAAATGCAATCTCAACCTCTTCCCTCCCATTTTTCCACATTTCTTTTGTCCACAATTCTTCCTTCCTTCCGCCTTCTTGATTATCTTTCCTACTTCCCATTTTCACAGTTTTTTGTCCATATTTTCTCAATTTCTACCAATTTCCCCATTCTTATGCTTGCTTTCTGTTTTTTTTTCTCTTCCTTTTCTTTTCCTATCTCACTCTCCCTTTTCCCAATCCCTGTCCACCCTCATATTCTTATGGTCCCTCTTTTTCTCTCTACCCCTCACTCTCTCAGACTGCTTTTCTCATTGTCTCTATTCACTTTCCCTCTTACTTTGCTCATTCTTTCTCTTTCTTCTCATATCTGTCTCTCCTTTTTACACAGTTACCCCATCACACACTTGACTTAACACAACAGTGCATGTTTTAAGAGTCAGTAAACACAGAACATTACTGCAGATTCACTACAGTATATTTTTTATTTCTTCTTCCAAAAAACAACGTCAAATTTGAAGAAATGTTTGGAGTCGCAGCGGCACACTTACAGAACGAGTCCTAAAGCTGCAGCGAAGCTTCCAGTAAAGTGAGTTTTGGCAAAAGTGTTATGTTAAGGTGGCATTAACTTGAAAGTCACTTTAAAATAACCTAAAATTTAAAATCCAGTAATCCATAAAGTAAAGTTACTTTTTTTAATTTCAAATTTTTCCCCATTTTTACGCAACACTCATTAGGACTCCCTGTATCACAAGTGATGCCCCAACATCAGGAGTGTGAATACTAGCACATGCTTCCTCTGATACGTGTGAAGTCAGACTGCGCCTCTTTTCAAACTGCTGCTGATGTAGCATTGCTGGGAAGCATCACAGCACGCTCGGAGAGAGCACCATCTACCCACCCAGAGAGTGCAAGGCCAATCTTGCTTTCTCAGGGTTCTGGAAGCTGATGGCAAGCTACATGATCAGGATTCGAACCGGCGATCTCCTAATCATAGGGGTAGCGATTAGCCCGCTGGACCACTCAGTATTTCATTAATTAGATTTTTTTTTTCAAAGTAACTGGTTGTGTGTTAGTGTGCAATTGCACATGTGTCAGCAATGGCTGAACTTAAAGTATTAGATGTGTAGATGTAAAAAGTATAGACAAAATAACACAAAAGCCCCCTATCAGCCCCCCTCCCTTTCCTTTCTCTCTAATCACATGATTAACTCATTCCTGAACCCCACACTCTGATCCACTTTGATCAGCGTGCACATTTTCCTCTATTCTCGTCTCCTGGGGGAAGAATCTGGATATAAACATTCTCTCTCACACACACGCACAGTCCCGCTCAGGAACACAGTGCACACATGCTAATCATTTATTTATTGGGATAAATTATACAGCTCTCACGGCTGCAGCGGGGTAGCTTTATTAATGATGTCTGATTATTCCCTCTGCTCTGTGCTCCACGCTTTTTTTCATCCCCCTCTCCTCCCCTCACTCTGTTTCACACTCGACCCCGTTCACCGCACACACTCCTCACTACAGGGCTCTTACCTGCAGCCTGATATCAGCTGTTCAAAATAATAACCCGTCTGCTCTGCCTGCCAGACACGCTTTAAATACAGATGAGCATGTGTTCCTCTCTCTGTCTGTCTGCAATAACTTAATAGCAGACCCAGCAGGACGTCTGCATCTTCAGAGAAGCCCTAATGATTTCTGGGAACTAAAAATATGTCTGTAATTTCTGTTCATTTTTATTTAATAGGATCATCATGTTTGTGGTCTTTGAATTATAACTGGGGATCCTGCAGTAATCCACTGTTACATGTGGCTGGAAACAAAAGGATCAAAGTAAAAAAAAAAAAAAGCAAAATAAAAAACTGTCCAGTTAGGATTTTTGTCTCAGTGGTTTCTAGGCAGATTTACTGGATAGAAGACTGACATCATATTTTAATTAGGAGTAATCAATCACGTTCTGATTTGTTCCAATGTTTGTGGACACCAGTGATGTCAGTATTTATCAATATATCAAGGTTGGTTGTTCACTTTGTGCAGCAACAAAGTGCAACCTGTCTTCAAAAACACAACGTCAAAAAAACAAACAAACAAACAAAAAAAAAAACATGTAGCGCATGTGTTAAAGATAAAAGACGCATGAATTACGATTTGACTGTTTACATTCATTTCGCATGTGCATGGATCAGATATGTATTTGATTTAGGACCACAAATGGAAGTGACTTAAATCCGATTTGAAAAAAAAAAAGGAGTTGGCACGTTCACACAGCCATAAAAAAATTAGATCTGAGCCACATTGAGCAAAAAAATCAGATTTAAGTCACTTCAGCCTGGTAATGTGAACGTAGTACTACATCACACGTCCCAAAAGTGGAACAAAGCTTTCAGTAAAGTGAGTTTTGGCAGTACCTTAAAATTACTTCAAAAGCAACTTAAAAACACCTTTAAAGTACCTTAGTTACTTTTAAAATCTAGTAATCCATAAAGCAACTAAATTACTTTTTAAATGGGTTATCAGTAATCAGATTACTTTTTCAAAGTATTACTTTTTCAATGCATTAGGTACTGAAACTTAGTACTGGAATCAAAACAGTACTGTAACTTTTCAAGGCCTGACCTGCCCCATACCTGCTCTACTGCTTATACTTGCACTGTCATACCCACTTTAATTAGCCCTACAACTGTGACATTTTAAGAACTTTACGCACTCATTCACTTTACCAGCATTAAGCTTTTTATACCTCTATATTTGCACTACTGTTTATACGGGTTCTGTTTATACTGGTACTGTCATTCCCTCTTTAACCCCCCATCACTACTGCACTATTTTCTTGTGCCTCTTGTCTCACGGATGTCTATCTGACCCACTGTTGTATTGTCTCTCAATCTTTTATATTTATAATCTTATGTTGCTGTACTTGCTGTAACTTTTGGGAAACAGAGTAACATAATTTTAATTTTCTGTATGTCCTGTTCATATGCCGTATGCAATATCCATAAAACTACTTGACTTGACCTGAGCAGTGAATCAGTAATCTCTGGAATGGTGGATGGAGCTCCACACAATTTATTTGGAATGATTTGGGCAGTTTGGGGTGATCCGGTGTGAAGAACATCCAGGTGTGGCAGGTGTCCAAAAACTTTTGTACATATACTGAGAAAATGAACTAAAGCCTAAACATAGATAGACAGATGTACCCTAACCAATGTTCGTACAACATTCAATCTGTCAAGTTTTCTGGCTGTTCTTAGAACATTTTTATTTAAGGTTTTTAAACGTTTTGGTAACGTCACCTCAACGTCACTTGTGTCAGTGTTTTTATTTTAAGTTTTGGGAATGTTACTTATAAAGTTTCCATAATGTTATTATTTTTTCTAGCTGGGAATGTAACGCTATGTGGAAAACATTCTAATAATGTGATGCAGAACTTGTCCTATAACTTTATTTCTGTAACATTAAAGATAACCTACTTGGAATCTTTACAAAACATTCTGCACGTTTTTTTATCTGCTTCTTTCTGGTCAGATTCACGGTGGATCTGGAGCTTACATGGCTTTAATGGGAACAAAGAAGAAAACCCACTAGAAGGATAACAATCCACCACAGCAGGGTACCATGGGGTACCGTATGGTACCACATGCATAAATGTACCCAGATTTAATTGCAACTTAGCAAAACCAATGTTCTTTACAGCAAGGAACATGAAGATGATCTTTGTAGCAACATATAGTTCATCTGGTTCACATATTCTGCACAAATATATGGAAACAGACACACACAGATATCAAGAGTTGGGCGTAGGGCCTGGTGTTGACACACAGATGTGGTTTAGCGGAAGCTGTTAACCTCGCCTACAAATACAACCCTTGATTCCATTAGAGCACAGAGGAGCTAAATGACCTTTAAACAGAGCTAATGGAATTGTACAGGCTTTTATACAGAGAAAGAGAGACAGAGGGAAAGATAGAGCGAGAGGCAGACTGAGAGAGATAGACTGAGAGAGATGCTACTATTATGGAAAATGAAACATATGTGTGTGAGTGTGTGTCTGTGTATATGAGTATATAAGCATGTATGAGTGTGTAATGACTAGATTAACTTGCCGTTCCTGCTCCAGTGCTTCTGTAGAGCATGTTCAACAGCTCTTAAAACTCCACTAATGGAAAAGTCAGGTAGCACACACACACACACACACACACAAACACAGGAACACATTATCTTTATTTGACATTTGGTGCCAAATGCGGAAATAGAGAAAATTAGAGTTTAAGTAAAATGTAGAATATTCAGAGATTAGAGAAGATCCATCCATCCAATCATCCATCCATCCATCCATCCATCCATCCATCCATCCATCCATCCATCCAATCACCCATCCATCCATCCATCCATCCATCCATCCATCCATCCATCCATCCATCCATCCATCCAATCACCCATCCATCCATCCATCCAATAATCCATCCATCCATCCATCCATCCAATCACCCATCCATCCATCCATCCATCCATCCATCCAATCATCCATCCATCCATCCATCCATCCAATCATCCATCCATCCATCCATCTTGGCGTGTAACTGTCATGTCCTGGCCCTCTCTGTCCTCGTGCCTGTTTTTAACCTGTGCTCCTGTGTTTCTGGTTCAGTACTTTTGCACCTGTGTTAATTTGTAGCTCCGCCCCCTAGCTCCAGGTGTTTCCACTTCACGTGTGTGTCATATAGTCCTCCTGTGTCAGTGTTTGCTGTTGGTCTTTGGACCTGCACCTTTATCTGCATTTCATAGCCCTTTCTTGTTTATCTTGTTTGTTTCTCGTTTATCATTTGTTATTTTCTAGTCCCTCGTTTATTTCTGTTTTGTTTTCTTTATTTTGTTTGAGTTATTTGTTTTATTTCCTTCCGTTAGCCTCCCTGTTTGTTTGTTATTTAGTATCTCTTGTTTGTTTAGGTTTTTGTTCTGTTGTTTCACTAGTTTGTTTTGGTTATTTGTTTATTTGTTTCTTTGCTATTTATTTAATACATATACCTCTTTACCTGCGTATGCGTCCGCCTCCACGTCTTCCTGCCTGTGTTTCATGACAGTAATGGTACAAAAAAAATCACAGTTCGGTTCACACCTCGGTATAAACCCCACGGTTCGGTATGTTTTTTGGTACAGTTGGTGGAAAAAATAAAGAGACTGGGCATTCTGTATAGCCTCAGCTTTTATTAACTTTATAATAAAAATTAATCTTTATTATAACTTAACATTTAAATCTAACCCTAAAACAAACTCTTAAATGTTAAGCTTAGGGTTAGGGTTAAGGTTAGGGTTGGGTGTAGGGTAGCACTCTACCCCACATTACATTACTTGAGCATTCACTTGTCAACAATGGAACATCCAATAAAGTGTTGACTTGTAGTTTTCACAGGTTTTTGTCTGTATTTGTCAATTTATTCTAGAGTAAGAAACGAAAGTAATTTATAGTATATTTTATGAATTATAGACGTGCAAAAACAGGAAATCAGGATAAGTGTTCATTTTCCATTTAGTAGATGAACTAAAGCAGGATATAAACAAGTTGACACATGGAACAGCTGTGTCCTGAAGGCGAGCAGCTGATGTGCAGTGAGTGGAATTAGGAGTTTATGTGAGTCTCACGAGAACATAAACAAAAAGCCAAGAAAGTAGAAGTGGGACACAACTTCCTGCAGAAGACTCTGAAGACTGTTCCCTGCTCTCTGGAAAGCAGCACAGCCATCTGCTCAAGAGGAAAATACAGAGAGAGAGAGAGAGAGAGAGAGAGAGAGAAGGAAGGAGAGAAGGAAGGAGAGAGAGAGAGAGGGAGAGAGAGAGAGAGAGAGAGAGAGAGAAGGAGAGAGAGAGGTCTGCAGTGTCGGTCTGACCTCTGCACAGCTGCAGCAGTGATCAAGGCACATCCTGGAGCTTCCTGTAGGACCTCTCACTGTCACCCACACACACAACCACTGAGAAGCACTGTGAATTTTAATATGTGTGAGTTTTCTATGGTATTTTAGTATTCTAGATATCTATAGCTCAAGCCTCAATAGAATCCAGCCATACAAATATAAGTAACATCAAAACCAAAGAGCACAAAAAGTATTCTAAACAAATCAAAGATAGAATATTTGGTGTGAACCAGATAGTTACAGGCAACAAAATAAAACCCAACTGCTTGGAGACACCAGTAAATCCTGTCCTGTTAGCCTTAAGGAAATTGATGCTGTATCAAACAACTCAGGCACTGCTAGGATAAGTCCATTCCTCAAAACATTTTATTAATATTTGTATAAAAAATATAAAGTGAAGTAAATATGAATGAGGCCAACAATCACTCTGAAGGAGCTAAAGAGCTCAGAGGCTGAGGCTGGGCATCTTCTTAAGACTGAAAAAAAGGGTGGAAAGTGCAAAATATCATGAGGAACTGCCAAAAACTAAAGCTTAGGAGAAAATTCACCATTAAGCAGCCCAATGATCTGAAGCACAAAGCCAAAATATTATGAGTTGCATTGTCAATAAATGTCTATTTTCTGGTCTATTTTTATACATAAGGTGTACCGGATAATATGGCGCATTATGTGACACTAGTAAGGAACAGGAGTGTCACCATCGTTTTCCTTCTAATTCTGCAGGTCTCACCGCTTGGCAACAAAGCCTTTAAAGTCAAGCTTAGAAAACAAAACTGTAATAACATGTAATAACATTTTCTTATTAAGTCAAATGAGTGCCGGATGTTAATCTACACAGATTTCTCTCCAGAAACTGTTTATTTGGGTGAGTAAAGCACTTTTGTTTACAGTAAGCTTGGATTTACTTAGATTTACACTAATGCTGCCCGACATACAGTAGCTACAGTGAGAAACCCTGAGTGTTCTGCTAAGCCAGGGTGATATTAGCTAGCGGTTCGTGTAGCTTGTTTTAACGTGGTAAGCACACAAACTACAGTCTGATATATTCACTTCTAAACAGCGAAAGAGCTTAGCGTTGTTTGCGGGTAATGCTAATGCTGCTCCAGCAGTGCTAGCCGAAAGGATTTTAATTGTGCCTTATAGTGCAAAATATAGGGTAGATACAATACAATTTTATTTATTTGATACTATTTGAAAAATGTGTTCCACTGTAGTCATCTAACTCAATCCACTAGATGGAAACAAATACACAAACTGTGTATAATATGTTTAAAAGGTGAAAAAAAAAAAACCTAAGCTGCTAAAATAGATGGTTTACCAGTTCTTGGCCCCCATGGAGTGTGTTGCATTTGATTTTGTTGACACTGGTCATGCCAGTCAGACAATATGGTCTACCATCTTGTAGACCATATTATGTTATTATGTTGAATTGTTGGTCTCATGCTTGTTGACCAGCGTGGTAAATCTTAGGCTTACAGTGTCTTTTATATTTAGCTTGGAATACATGAAACATGCAGTTAATCTGTGCATCAAGATATGACTGGCATCAAAATATAAATAAATTCAGTCTTATTAAAAGTCTTATCAATATTACATTAGCTATTTACAGTAAAATACATGACCACAGGTGCCCAAACTCTTGCATGTCACTGTACACTGTGTTCCATTTGACACCTTTATCACCTTCACCACTTTAGTCAGTCAGCCAATATGGTCAACCATCTTGGTCCTGTTGGACATCCACTTATGTTGTTTTGCTGGTCTCATGCTTGTTGACCAGCGTGGTAAATCTTAGGCATACTGGTTGTCTAATTTTGCAACAAAATTACATGAACTGCCTATAAAGTTATCCAGAAATGTAATAACAATTAAACATTAAGTCAATGTGGTGAAATTAGATTAGACTCTATAATTGCTTTAGAAGAGAAGATATGGAATAGGTAATAAAGCTAAATCTTAAGATAAATGCACCTGCAGAGGTGGAGAAGCTGCAGATGTCCACCTCGCTGTCTGCCAGCATCACTAAAAACCCACAGCTCATTTACTCTTCACTGCTGTTCCTGCCGTAGAGCGCTGTTCCGCTTCAGATACGAGACCCTGAAAACACCCAGCCCCCCCCCCCTCTCACTGCCTGAGCTGTCTTGATGAAGATACATTTAGACAGTAAGTGGCATCCCAATCCAACACAAGCATACATGACAAAAATGTGCTACTCTGAGTTATAAACACATTAATCTGTCATAATCCAATTCCTTCAAAAAGCCCCAGCAGTAATATGCACAATGCAGTGCAACAGAAGCATGACAAAGCACTCTGGAAAATAAGCTATGACGGATTATGAACACGCTCGTTTTTCTCCGTTTAATTATGCCAGAGAGGCTTGTTTTGCCAGATTGGCTTTTTTTCTGAGATGTCTAAACTTGGATGAACCTCAAAAAAAGCTCTAGATCAATGAAATAATGCATTTACATTCTTCTCATTTTCCCTCGGCGCCAAAACAGAAGAGAACGTTAATTTATCACCTCAACATTTTTGCTTTCAGCCAAGTTTAGAAGCATCATGACCTCTTTTTGAGGCTGCGTTTACATTCACATACCAAGCTGACGTGACTCAAATCTGATTTTTTTGCCTTAGTTTCACAAAAGCTCTATCTGGACGGGATTAGTTTCTCAGTAGGGTGCTTGTGAAAAATATTTCACACTTCTGTCAGTCATAAAACACTTGCATCTGGACTGCAATGGAAAAAACAGGAGGACCAGTCAGGGTTTTTTGGCTTTCTCAGTCACATGACATCACTTTCAGTAGCTCCTCCATTTCCACTCGCTGTTGTGTTTACCTGGATCTCTTCCGATACGTGGCAGTAGACAAATAGCTATTTTATTAAACGTGAGGTGATGAAACTCAAAGATGTGCGTCCGGACAGGACTAAAATTAGCGGAGGACCACGGAGTTAATCAAAAAACAGTAATTTAGCCTGTAATTTGAAAAAAAAACACATACATGGTTGTTTCGGACGGGAATAAAATCACAGAGGACCCCCCATAAAAGAGAAAATTACCCCAGAACCCCCTGAAAAAACTAATCCCACCCGGATAGGGCTAAAGGCACATTTTATTCAGGGCTGTGTATATTTGAATCACTTTTATTGGTTCTAGATGTATTGTTTTGACTGTTGCTTAGTGCTGTCACCATCAGCCAGCACCGGTTGCTGCACACCTGTCTCTCCCACCCTCTAAACTACGATACCCAGAATGCACCTCACACTGATATCACCCCCTCACGCAACCACATTACACTGCACACGGCACTACAAGAAAAAAAAATCACCAGAATATTGATTTCACCTGTTCTCCACAGTATAAATACACCTTCACTCCACACACACACCTCGTTGAGTACTGTCTGGTTTATCCACTTTACAAAGCTTTACCTTTGCCTTTGTTGTCTCTCTATCGTTTTCTGACCTTGTTTTATATATTTTTTTTACCCTGTTTCTTGCCTCGCCTTGCCTCTGATATTGCCTTGCCACGCTTTGACTTCTGGACTGTCCCTCGTTTTTAGTACGTTTAACCTCTACTGTTTACCAGTTTTGACCTTAATCGCTCTGACTACTCTCTGTATCACCCCATTTTATAAAGTCTGTAATTTGCATCCCTGTGTGTCTGAGTTCTGTCCGATTATGACACATTGGTATTATATGAATTGTCAGAATAGCCAAATATTTGCAACAATTGATTGATGCAATTTGAATATAGTGTTTTTCATTTTTAGCTTAGAAAGAAGAGACACCTTTATCACCTTCAACACTTTAATAAAGGCCACACTTCATTAGAAGGAGAAGAAAAATGAAACATTCTATTCTACAGTAGCAGCCTGAAGGCAGCGTGATTAGTGTCTTCTAAAGTGGTGTGTGATAGATTGAGTGAGTCCACTTCTCCTAGCCTAATGTTCTTCAATCATACATAACCTCACATCAGGCCTCCTGTGGTTAAACTGAGAGATGATTTATATATAACCAGTGCTGAGGTTTATCTGAACACCAGTATATACCGTATTTTTGCACTATAAGGTGCACTGGATTATAAGGCACACTATCAAGGAACGTCTATTTTCTGGTCTATTTTCATGTTTGAGGAGCACTGGATTTTTAATTTGGGGGAGTAAAGCGCTTCTGTTTATTTACACAAGGCTTACAGCATGTTATAATGCACCTCTGAATGGTGAAAGAGCTAGCGCTTAGCATGGTTAGCGGGTAATACTAATGCTGCTCCAGCAGTGCTAGCCGGGGTTTGCAGCAGGCTACAGGAGAATAATACTTACCTCTGAACGTCAAAAGAGCTAGTGCTTAGTGTAGTTAGTGAATAATGCTAATGCTGCTCCAGCAGTGCTAGCTGTGGTTAGGTGCAGGCCACATTACGATATACTCACCTCTGAATGGTGAAAGAGCTAGTGCTTAGTTCAGTTAGCAGCTAATGCTAATGCTGCTTCAGCAGTGCTAGTTGTGGTTAGCAGCAGGCTACAGGCTGATAATACCTACCCCTAAACAACAAAAGAGCTAGTGCTTTGCGTGGTTTGTGTGTAAAGCTAATGCAACTCCAGCAGTGCTATCCTGGGTTAGTAGCAGGCAACAGGCCGATAATACCTACCCCTAAACAGTAAAACAGCTAGTGCTTAGTGCAGTTAGTGGCCAATACTAATGCTGCTCCAGCAGTGCTAGCCAGGGTTAGCATCAGGCTACAGGCTGATAATACCTACCCCTAAACAACAAAAGAGCTAGTGCTTTGAGCGGTTTGTGTGTAAAGCTAATGCTACTCCAGCAGTGCTAGCCAGGGTTAGCAGCAGGCTACAGGAAAATAATACTCACCTATGAACGTCAAAAAAGCTAGTGCTTAGCGTAGTTAGTGAATAATGCTAATGCTGCTCCAGCAGTGCTAGCTGGGGTTAGCAGCAGGCTACAGGAGAATAATACTAACCTCTGAACGGGAAAAGAGCTAGTGCTTAGCGTGGTTAGCGGGTAATACTAATGCTCCAGCAGTGCTAGCCTGGGTTAGCAGTAGGCTACAAGCTGATAATGCCTACCTCTACATGGCAAAAGAGTTAGCACTTAGCGTGGTTAGTGGTAATGCTAATACTGCTCCAGCCTGGTGGTGGAGAAACTAAACTTAAACATCTTTATCGATGTACTTCAGCAAAGTGGCTTTACTGCTCCTTACAACCTGACTGGTAGAATTCAAAACTACATAAGGTGCACCGGATTATTTGCACACTGACGATTTTTGAGGGGAAAATTAAAGGACTTTAAGTGCACCTTATGGTGCGAAAAAAACAGTATAGAGCTGATAGTTTTTCAGAGCTGCTCTCCTGGTGCTTTAAACCACACTTGAGATAAACAGACCTCGGATTGAGATGTAGCATTTCTGGTATAATTGGGATAAATGGCTCTTGAGCCACAGGCTAAGGAGGTGAACTAATATCTTGTAATCATCTCCCATTCAACGTTCTCTGCCACTGACCGCTCGCTGTCATTTCTTCAAATCCTCCTCACAGCAGGCAATCTCATAATGCTGATGAAAACGCTCCCGGGTTTCTGCTCCCAGCTTTATTACAGTGGCAGAGAAAAGAGGCTCATATAGCAGCTTTATTGAGGCTGAGGTAACGTCCTTAGGGCAGCCATCTCTAAATGCTTAGCGCTGACGCTAATCGCTTTAGCGCTAAATGCTGCTCCCTGCACTCCTCAAGGTTACAGGATGGAGCACAGGAGGAAGAGTGAGAGATGAAAAAAAGGGAACTGAAAATAGATGAATGTGTGTAAAAATGCTCATAAATGTTCTTTCTTTGTTGATTTAATAGCTTTGTTTGAGGAATTTGCCATGATAAACAGTTGTAACATTGTTTTACCTTTATGCTAGCTAGCTAGCTACATCTCTGCTCTCCACATCTCTTTAATGTTACAAACACACACACACACACGCGTACAAACACGGCCACACACCCTCACAGAGCACAGACATTTAATGGGATTGGTGAGAACAGTCAGTCCTGGGCAGCAGAGCTAAGCTAGCGAATCCAACAGCACTGTTAGCATAGCACAAAGTGAGCTGCCTAAATATACACTCTGTGTTCAGAGCGAACCAGCAGAAGCTCCTGAAGGCAGCGCTGCACTTCTATCAAAGCTGAGTGCAGTCACACAGGACAGCTTTACTCATTTCCACGTCCCAAAAAAAGTCCTTTACCTGCACCTTCTGCCGGCCTCAGATAAGTTTTCAGTCAGCCGTTTGCATTTTTAAGACGTTTATCGAAAATAAGCTGTTAGCACCAAAATGACTACAAACTACAAACTGCTCCCCTCCCTCTTACACTCTGCCTCTCCTGCCTCCTCTTAATCCTCCCAAACCATAAACACTAATTACCCCTAATTACACACGCGAAGTGAGAACAACAACAACAACAACAACAACAGCACTGTGCTATATAAGACATGGGGCCCCAGTTTAGCGATCTATAGGCGAGCCATCAACTGTGCACTGAGCAGCTTGATTTAGGGTGTGTCAGTGTGTCTTTGCTATCATAACGGCAGGAAAAGTACACATTGCGTGGTTAGAAGCACACAAAAGGCATGTATTAATTCTCTTAATTTATCACGGGTGTGTTTTGGGCATAACATAAAACAAACCAATCAATTTGCCATTATCTTTAAGAGCCAGGTGTGCACTGACTTTGGCAGATGTGGTATTTTAACGGTGCAGAAACTGACCTACGCCTTCATGCTGTGAAGGATTGTAAGCAGGTTATTAACAGGAACAGCAATGTTATTTTATTTTGTATTGACCACAGACAGGGCTGTACATCAGTGTCCGTGTCACTGCTGACCACTGACCTGCCATTATATCTACTACTATTCACCATTATTCACTACTGACCAGGATATATGTCAGTGCCACTGCAGACAACTGACATGGCTGTACATTAGTGCCAGTGTCAACGCTAACCACTGACAGGGCCGTACGTCATTGTGAAGTGTTAATGTTGACAACTGACAGGACTGTTCATCAGTGTCAGCTTCACTGTTGACCACTGAGAGGGCTGACTGTCAATTGTAATACTGACTACTGACCAGGATGTATGTCAGTGCCCCTGTTGACAACTGACAGGGCTATACAACACTGTCAGTGTCATGGATGACCCCTGAAGAGGCTTCATGTCAGTTTCACTACTGATACCGACCAGGTTGTATATCGCTGTCAATTCCAATGCTGATCACCGACACTGGCTGTATTAACTACTAATCAGGGGTTTCTACTAAAGTGCTCTGCTACTATTTACTGGATTCTTTGGAGATGTTGAGAAATGGAAACTAGGAAAAGAGCAGAACTGAACTTAAGTTGGAAAATTATTAAATCCCTCGATGGCGAGAACCTCAGCAGCTACTTTACAGGAAAAGGAATAAAGCCAGAGGAATGTGCCTGAACTTCACTTCTTCAGTGAGATAGAACTGTGCTCGTTCTCCTTTAAAATCAGGCCTGACTCCATGACTCCATACAACTTTATCCCACAAACAGTAACTTTAACTCCACTTTATCTGGGTTAATAGAGAATGAAACAGGGAGAGGCAGATATTTTGGCAGTGCTGTTTTGGCTGCCGGTGCATCGTTCTGTTTTAGTGATAGAAACTTCAGATGCTGTCCAGCTCGCCATTTCCCAGTGCAGGAAAAAAACACTGAACGTGCTCCTAATCAAAACCACATGAGCTCCATCACACTAAAGCTTCCACAGAGAAGAGAGAGAGAGAGAGAGAGAGAGAGAGAGAAGGCAGATGGATTTATAAAGGGTAGCTGAGAATAAAAAACAGAAAGAAGAAGGAAAGATAGAAGGAACTTAAAGAAATCTATTAAGAAATAGTGTGTGCTGAGAGAAAAGGAAAAAGAGAAGAAAGACATGGAAGAGAGTGAAAAGGCAATGGGCTAATGGAGAAATGTAAGGGGTACAGAGAGAAATGAAAAAAAAAAGAAATAGGGCAGTGAGAAGGCAGTGGGGAGGATGGAGAGATACAAGGGTGTGCTGAGAAAAAAGAAAAAAGAGAGAGAGAGAGAAAGAGAGAGCAGACTAAGGGAAAAGGCCGTTGGAAAGATTGAGAGATAGCAGTGTGTGCTGATAGAAAAAAGGAGAGAGAGTGAGGGCACAGGCAGAAAGATAGGAAGATAGAGGGCATTAGTCATTATTGAGTGACGCCAGATAACAATTTTTGGTTATTAGAATGTTTTCTAAACATTAAAGTTATCTGTCAAGTTTTCTGGAAATTCTTAGAATGAATCTTATTTAACATTTTTAAATGTTCTGGCAACATTGCTGCAATGTCATGTGTCAATGTTTTTTTTATTTTTTTTCTGCATTCACTAGCCCCCTATCACTAGCGGACGACTAGCACATGCCTCCTCCGATACATGATATACTACTTTGTAGTGATGTGGGAAGAGAGCGCCATCTACCCACCCAGAGAGAGCTCTCTAGAGGCTCCAGTAGCCGAAGGCAAGCTACATAAACAGGATTTGAACCGGTGATCTCCTGATCAAAGTGGTAGCGCATATCCAGCTGGACCACTCAGAGTCTTTGTCAATGCTTTGATTGTTAATTTAGGGAATGTTAGTGTTTGTCTATCTGGGAATGTTATGTGAGAAGTGTTCAAATGACATTGTGATTATGTGACACATTTTCAGAACGTTTCTGGAACATTATTTCTGTATTGTTATAGGCTAACATTGCTGGAATGTTGCTATATGTTCTTATAATGTTCTCTCTTAGCTGGGAAAGCAGACAGAGAGAAGGCAAAGAAGAATATTGAGACAAAATAAGGTACAGACAGAAAAAGGGGGAAAGAGAGAGAGAGAGAGAGAGAGGAAGAAGAAGAAAAAGATACAGAGAGAGAAAGAGAGCAGAGAGAATAATAGAAAAAAGAACAGGATGCCATTAGTAAAGGGGATAGAGGGGTAGAGAAAGAGAAAAAAAGAGAGAGGTATGATAAGGAATGTGTGTTTGACTCCAGCATGAGGAAATGAATTGGCTGTGTGCCTTACAAAAAATGGACAAGGGATCAGGCCTGGAATTTTGGATTCGCCACACATACAGACACACATTTATCACACACACACACACACACACACACACACACACACACACACACACACACACACACACACACACAAACAGAGCAAGAAGAGACCAAGGTCTTTTTCAGGTGCTCTGTTTTGTGACATGCTGAGTGTGACAAGGACATTTGAACTGAACACTTTCCCCCTCTTTGTTTCCCATACACACACACACACACTAAACCACGTGAATGCTACTGATGGTAATACTGTCAAGATCCTACCTCCATTGTCTTTAAGATGAAGGGCAATCTTGGTGTCATCTGTAAAAAAACAAAAAAAGAGAAATAGACATCATAAGATTTATACTAAAGAAACAATTATAATACATAATTCAGAGGCCAGTGGCATTTAGGGAAAAATGTTCAGAGAACAAAACACAATAGGTTTGAAACTTTTCTTTATCACAGTAGACTCCTGGGTGGCCCAACTGTCTAAGTGTTGGCTCGCCACAGGCATGCACAGGTAACCCTGTGTACTAGCAGGAAACATAGCGATAAAAAGTGACCAGTCATTTCCAGTCATTGGGAATACATGTGATTTAGTGACAGAGTGACTAGTGACAAATTGAGTTGAGATTTTCTCACCGAAATTCTAAACCAACTGGGCCAGCAAACTCTTTGGACTAATAAAGACATGATCTGTTGTAGAGCTCGAGCTCGATCCCGTACACAACAGCGACACGGCGTCCATATTCTTTTACAGTCTCTGAGTAGGACCAATTTTGCTCCCTCAGAGTGCCGGCAGCTTGATGGCAAAGCTGCATGAGCGGGGGTTCGAACCTGCGACCTCCTGCTCATAGTGGCAGCGCTTTAGACCGCTGGACCACACTGTGTCCCAAATTCATAAAGTTTTAAGAGTTCCTAACAAACTTTTGTTCATGTTCTCAAAAGCGTGATATTATATAAGCGTGACTCTCATAACTGCCATTTCTGCTTTTCCTGTTTTATGTGACGCACATTTGCACATACAGGGACAAGTCAAACAAGAAAAATACTGTGCTAGATTAGCCAGCATGCAAACTGGCCACGCAAGCGTGCTTAAAAAAACACCTGTATGCTGTGATAATGTGAGCAATTTGTTGCCTGCCAGTGTAAACGCTGGGCAAGAGTCCAAAAGAGCAAAACTGACAGCCTAAATGGGCTTAATCTGTCTCTAGATGGCCTCCATCCTCTCTGGAAGTCCAATAAAAAAAATAACATTGACGTACTCGTACTGAAAATATGAGAAATGGAAGTTCTGAGTCAACTACTTTCCTGGAAAGACACTAGAGCGAGCTATAATTAAACAGAAACTCTCTCTCTCTCTAGGCACGTCAATATCAGTGTGTGTGTGTTTTTTTTTCATCTTGTTCTCCTTGTTCTCTGTATCTTCATGTTCTGTACCACAGAGCGACACTAGAACAGTTCAAGCGTGAAATTGAAATGAATCATCACGGTGCGAAATTGACTAATTTCAAATCAATTTCACTCCTTTCTGCATTCTGTATTCTTCTCCACCTCTCACGTATATGTATGTGTGTGTATGTGTGTGTGTCTCTCTGTGTGTCTGTGTGTGGTACATTCAAGGAAGGGCTCAGAATTGGTGTGATTTCTGAAGTGAGAGATAGGATTTCAACTGTAAAAAGGGTGGAACGGACTTATCACAGAGAAGAAGGAGGAGAGAGATCAAGGGGTAAAGACTAAGGTGTGAGGAAGTGAGTAAGGAAAGAGATTAAGAGGCAGAGAGAGGCAGTGAGAGAGGGAGAAAGAGTGAGAGCGGGTGTGCACCAATGAAAGAGACAAAGATAATTATTATTGGGGCAATTAGGAATCCACAAACTTGCATATATGACACTTTGATATAATGTAAAGTAGTCCGTGTGCAGCTTATATAACAGTGTATATGTGCTGTGCCCTCAAAATTACTCAATATACAGCCATCAATGTCTAAACCAATGGCAACCAAAGCAAGTAATGGCCAAATAAAGTTAAAGTGGCCAAATTGTGCCCAAATTGTCAATATTCTGTGAGGTCCCCTTTATTTTCCAGCAGTGCCTTAACTCTCTTGAGCATGGAGTTTACTAAAGCATCACAGGTTGTCACTGGAATCCTCTTCCACTCCTCCATTATGATATTATGGAGCTGGTGGAGGATGCCCCAGAGGTGCTCAATAGAGTTTAGGTCTCGAGATATACTTGGCCATTCCATTGACTTTTTTTTATATTTATAGGTTTATGTTTGAGTAAAATTTACATTGTTGGTTTATTCTATAAACTACAGACAACATTTCCCCCAAATTCTAAATCAAAATATTGTCATTTAGAGCATTTATTTGCAGAAAATGGCTGAAATTTCAGACCTCAAATAATGCAAAGAAAACAAATTCATAGGGGTGTGACGAGACACTAATCTCACGAGACGAGACGAGACACGATACTGGGTTCACGAGAATGAGACGAGACGAGATTTAAAATAAAATTTTAAAGCAAACCTCAAAAATGAAAAATGGCTTGAAAACTAGAGTTTTATTTGACAAAATCATTTAACACAAACTTAACAGACTGGTTTCTCTCACACATTGATTTTTATAAGAAATAGAAATAAGAATAAATTGGTTTGTGTTTTTTTCTCCGAAATCTCTTGTAATTTAACTATGCATAACCATAACCAGTCATATTAAGACTATGCTTGAAGTGCAAACATGGACAGAACATTTTTTTAATACAGTACAGAGTTAAGGGATTAGTACAACTGCCTATGAAACAGTCACGTGTAGGATTTATGTACAGTATTTACATATGGTTTGTGTCTTTTTGGTCACTCTGTTACCGTTTATTGTTTCCTCTGGAGCCAAAATGCAGCCAGACATACAACTTGAAAAGGGGGTATGCAGCAAATGCGACGCATAGGGGCGCTGCACTAAAGGGGGCGCCAAATGAAAGCCGCAAATATTTTTTTTCTCAGGAGAAACAGCCAATCGGCTTGCTGGTTTTGCGGAGCGCGGTGGGCTAGTAATGACAGAACGTATCTCCTCCACCCCCTCCCCTCCCGGGTGCGCATACACCACCAACAGAACGTAGTTGCACTCCTGCTGTGTTGCCAGATCCCGCTTAAAAAGTCCACACTAAACTCTTTTTTTTCCCCCGCGACGAAGCTTGACGAGAAATATTGTCACGAGATCTCGTCACACCCCTACAAATTCATATTCATAAAGTTTTATAAGATCAGAAATCAATATTTGATATAATAACCCTGTTTTAATCACAGTTTTTATGCATCTTGGCATGTTCTCCTCCATCAGTCTTACACACTGCTTTTGGATATCTTAATGCCACTCAAATAAAAAAATTCAAGCAATTCAGCTTGGTCTGATGGCTTGTGATCATCCATCTTTCTCTTGATTATATTCCAGAGGTTTTCAATTTGGTAAAATCTAAGAAACTCATTATTTTTAAGTGGTCGCTTTTTTTGTTTCCATAGCTGTATTTTAATTTCCCTCATCAGGGTGCTATTCTTTTCATTTTTGTGGTTCAGATGACCACTTCACTGCATTAGCTAAAAAAATTAAGTTGATCTTAAACATTTTCCACCTTGCTATGTGGATGAAGGCCAAAAGAACAAGAGAAAAAGAAAAACATTTTTAAAGTTTGCCCTGAAATCCTACGAAAAAACAGGATACTCAACCGCATACACCAGTGGAGAATCAGGGACTTGCTTTCAGAGTTAACGGGGGGACCCTTATCAATACTTCTCAAAATCCTCTCAGAGAAGCACAGGGGGAGGGTTAGTTGATAAGAAAGCCCAAAGATACCTATCACATTTTCTTCAAGTAACCCAGCTCAAGTCTTGACAAAACAAATGAATGATTAAAAAAAAAATTACACGTTTCAAGTGTCCTTGAGAAAGAAGACTCCTTCATGGCTACTATGTTAGATTAGTCAACACAGCCTCCAGCAATGTCATAGGGAACAAACCCCACACCACCAGACCGTCTTAAAAGTACAGTGACAGCATCTTTCCAGGGAGAAGAGCTGTGGGACAGCAGGCACTAGGCAGCTTGAAGACAAATTCACAAAACCTTTGCTTCACTTTTGCACCAGGAGGAATAAGAGAGGAGCTTAAACTCAGTCACCAAATATCCTCCAGACCATGGTCTCCTTCTTGAACTATAAGACAGCAGCTTAAACTTAGTACTGTGTTTTTGCACTATAAGGCACACTTAAAATTCTTTAATTTTAACAAAAATCATCAGTGTGATTTATAATCAGTGAGATTTATATATAAATTTAACCAGTCAGGTTGTAAGAAGCAGTAAAGCCACTCCACTGAAGTACAGAGTTATACAGGAGTTTCGGTTTAGTTCTCCAGCGCCGGGGCTGCAATAGCATTAGCATTAGCCACAAACCACTATTCCCCCGTTTAGAGTTGAGTATTATCGGCTTGTAGCCTGCTCCTAAATCTAGCTAGCACTGCTGGAGCATCATTAGCATTAACCATTAACCGCACTAGCTCTTTCGCCAGTCAGAGTTAAGTATTATTGGCCTGTAGCCTGCTGCTAACCCTGGCTAGCACTGCTGGAGCTGCATTTACATTACCTTCTAACCACTCTAAGCACTGGCTCTTTCACTGTTCACAGGTGAGTATTATCGGACTGTAGTCTGTGTGTTTACCGTGTTACAACAAGCTTTGTGGGTCGAACCACTAGCTAATATTGCCCTGGCTTACCAGAGCACTGAGGGTTCTTTGAGTGTAGCTTTGTCAGGCTGCACTAGCCCGCTAATGCTAATGCTCCAGCCTTAGTGCTGAAGAAACTGGGGAATCGAAATAAACAGAAGTGTTTTATTCACCCAAATAAACAGTTGTCAGGAGAGAAATTTGTGTAGATTAATATCCAGTGCTCATTTATCTATTCTATTAGAGTTTTGCTTCCTTAGCTTAGCTTTACTTAACTTAGTTAGCTAAACTCCCACCAACCAGCAGCGAGACCTGCTGATTTAGAAGTTCCTTATAGTGTCTCTTAAAATGTGCATTATAATCCATTACGCTTTATGTATAAAATTCACCAGAAAATAAATAATTAATTGATAAGTGTGCCTTATAATACGGTGCACCTCATAGTGTAAAAAAATGGTAACTAAATATTCAGAAAACCTTTGTCCCCTTTTTGAACTGGGAGGTTAAAAAATTCAGTTAAAATAAGATCTTGATTTATGTTGTATCTAGTTTCATACGACATAATAAAAAAAATAGCTTTGCTAGTTTTTTAAAATAATCTTTCAATACAAAACAGGGTTTTTTGGAATGCAATGGATAATGGAAAATGAATGTTTAAGGTAAAAAGGGCATCAAAACAGCGAGGCTTCAAAGTTCTGACTATGCTTTGGCTTTAGTCGTAAAGCTATACGCCACTCTTAGTCAGAGTTACCGAAGCCCATATTGATCTAAGTGCTTTGAAGCTCTCAGCCAGCATATCTCAGTCTCCCCCAGTCTAAACTCGAGTCTGACCAGCTTCAGGTGCCTCACGCCATAATTTACTTACTTATCCCTTAACTAACAAAACTTATCACAAGCTGAGGACATACAACACTCACTCAAGGTTGATGTGATCTAAGACTATGACTAGTCTCAACTTCGATTTGAATAGCCTGTTCTAAAAACATATTAAAACAGGTTCCATATGTTTCTCTCTGTTAAGATGCATAGAAAGCGCTTGTGATACTTTGTGTTTCACACTATAAGGCACACTTAGCATTATTAGCATTAGCTGCTAACCACGTGAAGCTCTAGCTAGCTCTTTGGCCATCCAGAGGTGAGTATTATTGGCCTGTAGCCTGCTGCTAACTCCGGCTAGCACTGCTGGAGCAGTATTAGGATTAGCTTCTAGCTGCGCTGAGCGCTAGCCCTTCAGATGCGAGCATACTGGACTGTAGCATGCTGTTAACCACGGATAGCCGCTAACGCTGATGCTCCAGCTTTAGTGGAAATCTGTAAATATTAGCTTACTTTACAATAAACGGAAGTGCTTTACTCACCCAAATAAACAGTTTTCAGGAGAGAAATCTGTATAGATTTACATCCAGAGATTGTTTGACTTTTTTTTTTTTAAGAATTAATTACAGTTTTGTTTAGCTACTTAACTTAGCTTCACCCAGTGGTGAGACCTGCTAAATTTTAAAGGAAAACATGGCGACACCCCTGTTCCTACTACTAGTTACGCATAGTGTCGCTTAAAACAGCCTTATAATCCGATGCGATTTATGTATGAATTTTACCAGTCAGGTGTAGGAGCAGTAAAGCCACTCCACTGAAGTACAGCATTATAAAAGAGTTTCAGTTTAGTTCTCCAGCAGTATTAGCTTTAGCTGCTAACTGCGCTGAGCACTAGCTCTTTGACCATTCAGAGGCGAGTTTAATCGAACTGTATCCTGCTGCTAACCCCAGCTAGCACTGCTGGAGCAGCATTAGCATTAGCCGCTAACCAAAGTGCTAGGTCTTTTGCTGTTCAGAGGTGAGTATTTTGGACTGTAGTCTGCTTGTTTACCGTGTTAAAAAAGCAACGTGGGACGAACCACTAGCTTATATCGTCCTGGCTTACCAGAACACTCAGGGTTCTTCAGTGTAGCTCTGTCAGTTGGCATTAGCCGCTAACTGTAACGGTTAGCAGCTAATGCTAATGCTCCAGCTTTAGTGGAAATCTGTAAATTTAAGCTTACTGTAATTAAATAGAAGCACTTTACTCAACCAAATAAACAGTTCTCAGGAAAGAAAATTGTGTAGATTTACATCTAGAACAGTTTTGTTTAGTTACTAAACTTAGCTTCACCCAGTGGCAATACCTGCTGAGTTTAGTAAAATGTAATCCGATGCGACTCCGAAGCCACTCTGCTGAAGTACAGCGTAAGAGTTATTAGTATTAGCATTAGCTGCTAACAACGCAAAGTGCTATCTCTTTGACCATCCAGAGGCGAGTATAATCGGACTGTATCCTGCTGCTAACCCCAGCTAGCATTGCTGGAGCAGCATTAGCATTAGCCGCTAACCAAAGCGCTAGGTCTTTTGCTGTTCAGAGCTGAGTATACTGGACTGTAGTCTATGCATTTACCGTGTTAAAGCAAGCTACATGGGAAGAACCACTAACTAATATTACCCTGGCTTACTGGAACACTCAGGGTTCCTCAGTGTAGCACTCTTGGGTGGCATTAGCCGCTAATGCTAATGCTCCAGCTTTAGTGGAAATCTGTAAATCTTAGCTTACTTTAAAATAAACTGAAGCGCTTTACTCACCCAAATAAACATATTTTTTTAGGAGAGAAATATGTGTAGATTAACATCCAGCGCTTGTCTGAAATGCTCTTTTAAAAATTACAGTTTTGTTTAGCTACTTAACTTAGCTTCATCTGCTGTTATTGATAGTGCGCCTTATAATCCGGTGCACCTTATAGTGTGAAAAATACAGTAGTCCACAAAATACTGATTAAATGTGTTATAAGGCAGCTGATCAATCCCAGTAACCGGTTTCACCCTCTTACACTGGGAGGTATAAGATAGCAGCTCAAATTCTGTAACCAAATATCCACAAGACCTTTTTTCTCTTTTTTAAACTGATATATTGAACCGATGTGAATATTGAATATCCTGAAAGCCTGACCCTTCTGTCCTTCGTGCAAAGAGAGGTATAGGGCAGCAGCAAGAACCTAGAGATGGAATTCCCACAACAATCTGTCCTTCCTTTTGCAAAGGGAGATACAAGGTAGTTACTGAAACATAATCACCCATGCAGTAATTCTCAGATGGGAAGCTCTTACCGATCTTCTTAGTTAAATCCAGATGGTCGTCTATTTTCTCCAGACTTTGCATAGACTTTAGAATAGGGTTGTTGATCTTGAGGAGGTACTGGACTGATGACCACTATTAAAAAGTGTGTATAGAGTTCTCAGTGTTGGCCTGACCACGAAGATAACCAACATGCATCAAGTATGTAGGTGGTTGTAGTCTGTACTTCAAGATGAAGGTGACCAAATTCTTGATATCCAGCACACAACGCTTTAAGGCCAGCTAGGGTAGCGATCATGCACTAAGCTGAGCAGCATACAATAACTAAACGACAGAGGAACCTATTGTACACCCTAAGAAAGGTGCACAACGATGCTCTTTGCTATTTTACACCTCGTCAACAGTCACACCTTGCTCTAGCGGCATTAAAATGCTGTCTGAGTTTAGAAATGTATCTACACTGATGGGTGTGGCGGTCTGGAAGCGAGGTGTGTTCAGGTAAATTTCTTGCATGTTGCTATTTTTGTGGTAGAAAACACTGGTGTGCCACTGACCTAAATGAACCTAGACAACAGTCAATCGTCAAAAGTCAAAAGTCCATTCCTACAGGTGCCTCATGCGCGCTGTGAGCGAAACCTGATTTTTACCTTAACAATAAACAGAATAAAGAATAAAATAACATTACTGTTTCCTTAAATGAGCTGCTGGTGTACTTTCACACCATGAACGCACTGGTCAGTATCCTCTGCTGGGATGCACAAAGCATTGTGCTGTTAAGTTACGACCGCGCTAAGGCCACAGAACATCTGCCTCTTAAAGGGAATGACTACTGGCATACTTTTTGTAAATTTACTTCTCATGTAAAATTAGTTAGCAAAAAAAAAAAAGGAACGTGTTCACCTGAAACAAAATATTGCTCTCGAGCCAATAGCATTCGCTGAGGGAGGCGATTCTGACCCCAGCCCCAAACCGGCAAAACCACCCCTTTCAACACTCCCACGCAACACTTGAGCAAAAAGAAAAGCTGCAGGCAATTTGCGACAAATGTGAATTTGAGAGGGAAAAAAATCGCTCGGGAGCCAAATTTTGTTCAGCATGCACACGATTACATTTTTTTTTCTTTTTTTGTTTCACATTTGCGCTTGCGAGAAGTAAATTTACACACGCAAAATGTTAAAACGCGCATGTTAATTTTTTTTCTGCCCCCAACTTTTGATATTGGTGTGTCACCATATAAAACATAACCATGATTCCATGATTAATTAAGAGAATTAGTTTATGCCTATTGCGTGTTTTAAGCCGTGCAAGGTGTATTTTTGTGCTCTCACGAAACCAAAGACACATTGACATGCCCTAAATCCAGCTGCTCAATCTGCAATTGACTAGTAAGCTATAGATCGGTTAAATAGGGCCCAGAGAGAGAGAAAGGGAAAAAAATAAATAAATAAATAAAAGAGGAGGGAAAGAGAGAAAGAGAAGGAGCGAGAGAGAGACAGAGAGAGAGAGCTTTCATCTTTTATAAAAGTTCACCAGCCTGACCTGGACTTGATCTCTCATACCTTCTGATCTGAGTCTGGTAATTTGTGTCTCCGTGTGTATATGTGTGTGTATATGTGTGAGTGTGTGTTCCCCGCCTTTCTGTTGTGAATTCAAACGGTCCACTCAGACGAGTAGCTGTTCATGAACTTTGTGCTGCTCCTAGCAATTATGAAGCAATTATTACACACATAGAGAAGAGAGGGAGGATTCTGAATCAGTTTCAAACGTTCATTTATTAGCAGATGAGCTCAGTGAACAAAGAAATGTATCAAATCGGAGTTTAGCAAACTGGCTTTCCTGATGTAATGTTTTATGATCAAGTTAAATACTGCTATCCTGTTATATGTATGAGTATTCGTTCCTTGGCAACAGTTCTTAAACTCAATTTCATACAAAATAAACTGCTAATGCTATTACTTAATCGCTTAATGGCTTTAATGATGAAATGGATGCTAATAAGCCGCAGTGTCATTTATTTAACTAGTGTCTGTGGTGTCTCCTGAGTATAAAACACCAAAAACAGCTGATCAAGAACAAACACTAGCTTCCCTATATTATCTAAAGCACATTTAAGCTTGAGTTTAACTCATCCACACTAACTTAAATGCTGTCAGTCAGCGAAGTGCTGTAGTACACAAGACTGTGAAAGATCTAAAAACATCTAAAAACACAAAAGAAATATGAGAGGAGGATGAAACAGAGAGCATTTGTTTAAGAACTGAAGCTATGGGCATTCATTCTGAAAGAGCTCCTCTCATTCCTTTATTCTATGACTCGTTTAGCTCATCATCCCTGTTGCATTCACGGCCTACACTGACAAGCGTCACAGAAAAACACAATGTAAACAGCGTTCACGCCTGCGCACAGACATACATTCATCAGCCCTGACAACATTTAATAAACCTTTCAACCAAGAGCTGCTGACAGCTTCAAGACAGACAGGAGAGAAGACAAGCAAAGGAAGGATATGATGTGTTGTGTTGTGTAGTGGTGTAGTAGTGCAAGATGTAATCTGGTGGTTGATGATTGAGAGTTTGGATGAAAACCACAGGGAGTCAGGCCAAGCCGAGCTCTGGACTCTTGACTCCATACACAGTGTATAACAGTGCTCACCAGTCCAGAACCTCCTCAAGAACAACAACAACACTATTCAACAGTTCAAAATCACTATGTTATTATTATATAAACTGCCTGGACAAAAGAAGGTCACCACCTAGAATTAAATACATAAGTAAATAGGTGCACCACAAAAAACTAAATCTTAGCAAGTGAAATTTTCTAAATTTAAAGAAATACATTTTATTTTCTTCTCTGATAAGACTTTATGTCTTACTAAGCATTGTCCTACTTACTTAGAATTTGTACCTTTTAAGTAATTTGCACAATAAAGCAGCAATCAAGTTATTCTGATTCTTGTGTCCAAAAACAGTGACTTGTTTTGCTTGATTTAAGTGTTACTTCACTCATTTTGAGACTTTGCCATTGCTTTTTGTAAGAAATTTTACTAAGAAAATGTTGCTTACCCCATTGGCAGATTTTTTGCTTAATATACATATATTTGTCTTCATTTGCATATATTTTGTCTAGTTTTTGCCAATGGATTTTTTGCAGTGTGAGAACCTTCCATTGGATGATTACTATACAGGTGATTATGTTTCACCTGGCAACAAGTAATTTAACCCTAACTGATGCAGTAAGTAGCTTCTCATCTGTTAAACCACCATGTGAAAAGACAGTCTGTGGTCATGAAAATATGCTAATCTGTTTCAGAATTTTTCAAGTTTTTATTTTAGAAAAACAACACTAGAACTCAGGGACATATTTAAAAGTGAAAGTAAGAGCATTTCCACACAAACAAAGTGACAGGAACTCAAGGGATTGGGACTAAACAGCTGCCCTGAGAGAACAATTTATCAGTGAGGCTAACCTGCAGAAACAGCTAATAGTTTGCTGGGAAGCATAAATATTGGATTCTGGAGCAATATATACTAGACATTTAAAAATTACTTTATTTTAGTAATTCAGTTCAAAATTCAAAACTCATTTATTATATAGATGTATATATATATCTGTAAGTTTTAAGCATTTTTTTTTTTTTAATTTCTTTTATTGTTGATGATTATGGCTTACAGACAATGAAAACCCAAAATCAGTATCTCAAAAAAAATGAATATCAAATGGTACTTTTGTTAGATTGTCCTGCTGGAAAGTCAGTTTTACTATTGATCTGATTCAGTTCAGCGCGGATGTCCATCTGCAATTCCACCTATAGTCCAGTACATTTCAAGAATAAATCAATATATATGATTCACAATTTAATAGCAAGTCAATAGCACTGTCAGTCAAGCCTGACTGAATATGATTCACTTTCATCCACTGTTCGGTTTTATGTCTCAAATGGTTAATTTGCGATTCCTTTGTGTATTTACAAAGTAGTGAATATAGAGAATAAAAAAACAATACATAATTCACAATTCAATATGATTTTATTCAATTTGATTCATATTAGCAATCATGTTTTCCATGCTCACAGCTAGTGAGTAGGAATCAGCAACTTCTAAACTGGGAAGAAATTATAATTTATCAGAACTAAGTAGCTAACTATTTGACACTGCTGTATAAAGGAGTGATGTACTAACTGCATGTACAACATGTGGATGTGTAATAAAGACAAAATGAGAGATATTGAAGAGTTTGGAACAGAGAGAGAGAGAGAGAGAAAGAGATAGATTTAAAAAAAAAGGGGAAAATGTGTCTGTACCTTCAGTAGGTGCGCTGGTGGGGGGGTGGGAGGTGGTCTGGGTGGAGTCAGCCTCTGTAGCCAGTCTGTTTCTTGTGGTTGTCTTTGTGACTGTCGCTGTGGTGGAGGTCTGGAACTGAGTGGTGTTGATGTCACATGTGTTGTCTTTCGTCTGTAAAAAAAAAAAAAAAAAAAAAAAAAACAAAACACTCTGACTGATGTGCCACATATCATGGGACAGGAACTAGTATCACTACTAGTGTCAATAGATTATGTCACGTCTCATGGAATTTATAGAACATGGGATATGCATTGTCTATTGAATGTGGACGTGACTTCTGTTAGACTGACAGAAGCTGTGTCTCAATTCAGGGGCTGCATCCTTCGAAGGACTCATTTGAAGGCCGATTACGTCACCGCGGTAATATATATATATATATATATATATACATATATATATATATATATATAAGCATTATTTACTTTATATATGTAGTATCATGTTTATGTTGTTATATGTTAATAGTTTATATATATATATATATATATATATATATATATATATATGAAAAATACTTATATATTTATTTACATAAACTAAATTATATACATATTTCATTTATTTTATATTTTATATATATAACTTTTTTTTTTATTTGTTTATGTTCAGTTCCACCCGTTCACATTTAAAATATTTAAGTAACTGCACAGTTAATTAACCTGGACTTAATTAATTTGGTATTTTGTGGTCTGAAGCAAAACTAGAATCAAAATCTCTGGCTCATTTCTCAGCTCTGACTTTGGTTGTGGCGGGTAGAATCTCAAACAGGAAACAGGAAATACTCCGTAGGGTAGACTGTCCCATTTCAGTACTGCCATCGCAGCCTACCCATCCTTCCAAGGACACACCTTCGTAGACCACGTCCTTCGAAGGATGCAGCCCCTGAATTGAGACACAGCAATAGAGTCTGTTTGAATGGACAATCCTAGCAAGATGCCACCAGTCATGATCATTACCGCCTGCAGTGGACAGCACAGTATGTGCCTTCTATCTGATATTCATTAATGTTCACATGTGACACTGTGGATTGAGGAATGTTAAATGAGCACACGACTTGCAATGAATACACAGGCCAGGGTTTAGCCTCATTAATAAGATAACACTTCACAACTTTTTTGAGGTGTGGGCATTTCCAAGCTGTTGCTAGTGACTTAGCTAACGCTAGTTAGCTATCTTATATAAGTAACTATAGGTTTACATAGGATACCCCCCTAAACACTGCTCAGACTTTTGCCGTATTTCTAAATAAGTTAAATCAGATTTTCTCTACTTCTATCAGAGAGAGGGTGCTTTTCATGGCGGGGGTGTTGAATTCGGCACAACACCGACTAGCCCACTGAGCAGTGAGTGGGCTAGTAAGCATGTAAGCATGCTTAGGCACGGATTGTTTAAACGCAGTGTGAATGCAGTTCAGCGGGGGAGTGGGGAGGGGGCACAACCTTGCTCAAGCAGGATTCAACCAAACTGTGCCTTACAGCTGCAAAGTTGACTACAGAGCAGAGGCAGCTTGACTCACTGTTGGCCAATCAGAGACGATATGTTTGCATGTAGGAATATTCATGAGAAAGAGATAAAATTCTTTTGTTCTTCCCTGTCCTCTCCTCCACCCACCGGACTAACACAGCATTATACCAGATCACTGGAGCACCTTTTTGACATTCATTCATTCATTCTAGAGACCACAACTAAACATTTTAAAATGTAATGAATGAAAAAACGATAGAATGAGACCTTTAAGATTTAAAAACAAAATCCAAAACTAATGGTGTTCAATCACCAAATTAGATTTTTTTTACACACCAACTATACAAGAGATTAATTTTGTTATGCCAAGAAAAATGACAAAATCTGTATATGTAATCTTGTATACTCTAAAGTTTTAAGTCTGCTCTGTTGAATGTGAGTTGGGTACAATGATGTAAAACCAATTATATATTATGAATTATTATAACCAAAATCTCTTTGGTTATATGGTTTGGTTATATGACTACATGTTGAACAGTCAACTCCCTTCTATTGGTGTCCACAAACTTTTGGACAATGCTTGGTGAAAAACCACCGACCAAATGATAGCCAGCATACGTTATGTGGCACCAGCAACAAGCCAGGTGCTGAAACAGATGCAGTCAAACACACACAGACTCACACACCTCGTCTGGGCAGCTGTTATCCACCCAATCTTGCCGATGGCGATCAAAGCCACTGGAACATCTGAAATGAGAATAAAAATCATTAGCATCACTAACGAGCAATCCACTGACAAGCCAATACACACAGAAATCATTTCCACTTTCACACAACACCTGCTTACTAACACTGTAAAACAAGGGGGGGTACCTTTGGGAATTAATAAAGCATGAACAAGAAAAAAGAAAGAAAGTGTAAGCGCTGTAGATTCAGATGCCTTTGCTACCTGAAAGGGTTTCCTTCCTGCTTAACACTGTAGATTGTAGATTTGAGTCGAAATGAAAGCATAAAGGACGTCTATCAATAACACTGGAGAACAGCATACAGTATGTCTCTACCAGCTTTGAGCATCTAAAGACTTTTAGAGATTTTGGCTCATTCTTCTTTGCAAAACAGCTCAAACTCAGCCAGGTTGCACAAAGAGCATCTGTCAACATCAACCTTCATGTTATGCCACAGGACTTTGACTGGATCGTTCTAACACATCAATATATCTAGATCTAAACTATTCCACTGTAGGCTGTATGTTTAGGGTCATTATCTTGCTGGAAGGTGAATCTCCTTCCAAGTTTCAAGTCTTTTTTTTTTAGCCTCCAACAGGTTTTCTTCCAGGATTGCCCTGTATTTATCTCCACCCATCTTTCAAATACAACTGACCAGCTTTCCTTTCCCTGCTGAAGAAAAATTCCCACATCCCCACAAAATGATGCTGCCACCATGTTTCACAGGGGGATGATGTGTTTAGGGTGATTTAGGGTTTTACTTTTCCGCCACAGATTACAACTCTTCAACTTTGGTCTTATCTGAACATAGCACCTTCTTCCACATGTTTGCTGTGTTCCTACATGGCTTGTTGCAAACTGCAAACAGCACTTTCTATGTCTTTCAATCAACAATTGTTTTCTTCTTGCCACTCTTCCATAAAGCTCAAATTTGTGGAGTACATGGGTGTGCTGTTGATTTCTGCAGCTCCTCCAGAGTGACCATAGTCTCTTGGCTCCTTCTTTGATCAGTGCTCTTCTTGCTTGATCTGTCAGTTTGGGGGATGCCCATGTCTTGGTAGGTTTGCAGTTATACATTTGCAGAATACATTTCCCATTTAAGGATAATGGATTAAAGAGTGCTCTTTGGGGTGCTCAAAGCTTAGAAAATGTTTTCATGATGCTGTTTGTACACTAGTATTCTCTAACAGACCACTGAGGTCTTCACAGAACAGCTGTATTTATACTGAGACTAAATAACACACAGCTGGAATCTCAAAGTTAAGGGGACTGAACACTTTTGCACATCACACTTTTCAGATTTTTGTTAGATAAAAAAAAACATGTTATCATTTTCATTCTGCTTCACAATGATGTGCTTTTTTGTGTGAGTCCATCACTTAAAATCTCAATAAAATACACATACACAAAAGTTTGTGGTTGTAATGTGACAAAATGTAAAAAAGTTGAAGGGGTATGAATACTTTTGCAAGCCTCTGTATGTAGTGGTTAGCACATTACAGCTTAAACTAGTCACCACAGCTACACAAGAAGCATAAAAACCTTTATTAATAGCTTCTTTCTTCTCAACCGGTTTCTTATTGAGCCCTGCCTCCGGCTGCTTGTAATCAAACAACCTAAAGCTCTTTGATTGTAAAATTTCAATCAATATCAATCTTTTATTCTTTTATATTATATTTATATTATGTATAAAACGTTCTCATGAAAAATGGCTCTATGAGGGCTTATTCTAGAGGCATTCCCTCTATATACAGAATAAATCTGCTGAATAAAATGCAGAGATGAAAGCGACTCAGCCTGTGCTTTTTTACCAGGATCTTATTGAACTTATTGATTCTTCATCTCTGCCTGCATGAAAAGCCACGATAAGCAATAAGAATAGCAGCTCTGGCTAAAACTGAAATATAAAATATGTTCATAGATCACAAAGTGTTCTTATTGATTCAAAATCACATTCAACAAGCTGTGAAACAACGGCTGGAGGAACCCAGTGGCTAGGAATTAAATAAAAAATAAAAAAGAATAGATGGTAATTCACTGGAAGTAGGTGCCACTGGTTTGAAGTTTGTTTAGACAGGCCACAGCTAAATCACCTATTCCAGATTTCTTTTTTAAAATAAATACAAACCGCAGGCTTGGGATCAAAGACAAAAAGGACCAGGCAAGCTAAGCTATCTGCAACAACTCCTTAAATTATGCAGCATTAATGCAGAACAGTACATTAAGATCACTTTTTAAAGGGAAACCCACAAATTTTTCATGTTTCAATTCAAAACCACATGCTGCACACATTACAAAGGAGGAAGATGATACAGGACTGGACAAACCTACCTGAAGTCCTGGAAGTGTTGTAAGAAGGAGTGGCAACAGTACAAAGTGGTAAAAGCTTTAGGGCCCTATTTTAGCAATCTTTAGTGCACCGTTCAATTGCATATCTCTTAATTCTCTTAATTAATCATGGGTGTGTTTTGGGTGTAGTATATTTTCATTGACCTTCAGCTGTACAACAGTCTAACTAAGGAGTGGGCAATTCATTTTCCCATGAGGCTACATAATACACTGGGCCTGTTTTGTAGGGCCAGACCAACAGATTCACCTCAATTTGGCTTAATGTTAATTTAATTTAAAAAAAAATTATATTGTTTTAATGAGCTCTTACTGGTAAGGTTAGTAGATGTTACTGTTTTTTTTTTCTTGTTCAGTGAGAAAGAGATCTAGTTTTGGGCTTGAACAGGTGCAGTGCAGTTCTGTTTCTATGGTGGGTATGAATAAACATCTGACTGTTGTCAGGGTTTTAATTAGTCAGTGGCGCACCTGTGTTTTTTGTTGCCAAGATAGCAATATTCCAAAAATTTACCTAAACACACCTAACTTTTTTTTATAAACTCCATCACTTTTTAAACAGTGCAGGCACAAGGCATGAAAAAAAAAACTATTCACAGGGTGTAAGGTAGCAATGAGCCCTTTCTCTCTCTCTTTCCCTCTGTCTCTCTTTCTGATATACTGAGGACATATTGAAAGAGACCCAATTCCTCATCCCTGGCAGCACACATGAGGTCAACAAAGCAACAGTGTGTCTATGTCAGTGCGTGCGTGTGTGTGTGTGTATGCATGTGCATGTCCAGTTATTGAAGCTGGTTTGTTATTCAGCAGATAATGGCCTTATCCGAGTGTGTGCTGTTCTATTAGAAATGTCAGCCAGAAATCACACTGAGTTTTTTGCCACGGGCTCAGTGGTCAGTCTTATTCCCCACAGTGACCGCTCGCCGTGCCAAATCAATCCTGTTTACACAATCAAACCTTATGAAAACAAGTAAACAACAAAGTCCATTCCCTCACAGAGTTACTGAGGGGAGACTGATTGTGCGCGTCTGTCTGTCTGTCTGTCTCTCTGTCTGTCTACACGCCTGTTTAGCATTCCCAGCAGAAATCACTAGAATATGAATCTGCTCCCGCTGGATTTTCCCTCGCTTTCAAAAGCTTCTGCTTCGCCCCGCTTGGCTCTGCGTGCCGCTAAATACCAAATTGCGATCGGCCTGCGCTGCGTCATTTGCATATTAATGCATGCAAATGCGCAGGGCTTGGCTGTGTTATGGTGGCGTTCAGTATCCGTGCGATATCGAGGGAGAAGGAGTGTACTAAACAGCTGCAGCAGTGCTGGGGGGCACGACGGCACGCAGATCCGATTATTAAATCCACATCAGTCAGGATGCTGCACAGATGCTGCTATCAAGTCAGGGAAAATGATTTAGGTCAGAGATTTAGGTTAATTTCATTAGGTTTGGATAATAAATAGCTTATTCATGTTTTTCCTTTAGGTGATTCCTTGAGTCAAGAATTTTGCTAGTTAAATTAACACTTAAGCACTTAAAACGGTTTGACAGTGGGCCAACACTTCCATTCTCTACTCTCACAACTATATAAGATAATACTTGTAATACTTGTTTACACATATTGTATTTTTCGCACTATAAGGCGCACTTAAAATCCTTTCATTTTCTCAAAAATGCTGCTATCTGCGACTGGTTAGCGCTACTAACCAGGGCTGGCTAGTGCTGCTAATTGGGGCTGGCTAGTGCTGCTAATTGGGGCTAGCTAGCACTGCTAACCAGGGTTGGCTATTGTTGCTAACTGGGGCTGGCTAGCACAGCTAACCATGGCTGGCTAGCGCTACAAACTGCAGCTGGCTAGTGCTGCTAACCAGTGCTGGCTAGTGCTGCTAACCTGGGCTGGATAGTGCTGCAATCCGGGGCTGGATACTGCTGCTAATTGGGGCTGGCTAGCTCTGCTAACCGTGGCTGGCTATAGCTGTTAACTAGGGCTGGCTAGCTCTGCTAACCTGGGCTGGATAGTGCTGCAATCCGGGGCTGGATAGTGCTGGTAATTGGGGCTGGCTAGCTCTAATAACCAGGGCTGGATGGTGCTGCTAATTAAGGCTGGCTAGCACTGATAACCGTGTCTGGCTATCACTGTTAACTAGGGCTGGCTAGCTCTGGTAACCAGGGCTAGATAGTGCTGCAATCCGGGGCTGGATAGTGCTGCAATCTGGGGTTGGCTTGTGCTGCTAACCAGGGCTGGTTAGCAGTGCTAACCGTGGCTGGCTAGCACTGCTATCTGTGTCTGGTTACCGCTGCTAACTATGGTTGGCTAGCGCTGCCATCTACAACTGGCTAGTGCTGCTAACCGTGGATGGCTAGCTCTGCAAACTATGGCTGGCTAGCACTGCTAACCAGGGCTGGCTAGTGCTGCTAATTGGGACTGGCTAGCGCTGCTAATTGGGACTGGCTAGCGCTGCTAATTGGGGCTGGCTAGTGCTGATAATTGGGGCTGGCTAGTGCTGATAATTGGGACTGGCTAGCGCTGCTAATTGGGACTGGCTAGTGCTGATAATTGGGGCTGGCTAGTGCTGCTAATTGGGACTGGCTAGCGCTGCTAATTGGGACTGGCTAGTGCTGATAATTGGGACTGGCTAGCGCTGCTAATTGGGACTGGCTAGTGCTGATAATTGGGACTGGCTAGCGCTGCTAATTGGGACTGGCTAGTGCTGCTAATTGGGACTGGCTAGTGCTGATAATTGGGGCTGGCTAGCGCTGCTAACCAGGGCTGGCTAGTGCTGATAATTGGGGATGGCTAGTGATGCTAACTGAGTTTTTAAGCAGTCAACAAACAAATATAGCATGTGACATAAACCTGAGTAACAATTTTAATTATTATATTAATTATTATATAATCATTTTCTGGAGGTTAAAGTTGCTGGGCTCAAATTTATGGTAATACATTTGAAAGTAATAGGAGGGTTGATCTAACAACTTGTTCACACAATGGGCAATATTAAGATCAGCAAAAGTTACTGAAGTTATGTCCTTATTTTGTACAATAAATCAAAAACATAATTATTGTGACAACCATGTAGGTAAGATGTGAAGAACGCTACAGCAATGGAAAAAGACCCTAATCCATCAACTGAAAGTAATAGTAAGGCTAAAAAAAGGTCAATTATTACTTTCAGTTGATGGATTAGGCTCTTGTCCATTGGTTTAGATTCATTCACAGCTGCTGCTGACCTACAGTGTAATAGATAAAATCCAATGTTCTGTGGCATTACAGTTTAAATGTGTATTAAGTATTTTTCAGCGGGCCGGATTATAACGGGCACTCTGTGAACGTCTATAGGGGTATTGCCATGTCTAAAGGTCTACAGGTTTGTACAGGTCTAAATCTATTATCACCAGTCAAACAAGCATTGGATGTTTTTCTACACTTTATTTCCTAAATTTGGGCGAGTAAAGTGCTTCTGTTTATTTACATTAAACTTATATTTCCAGATTTTCTGGGTGCAGCAGCATTGGCATTAGTAGCTAACCACCACCTGTCAGTGCTACACTGAGGAACCCTGAGTGTTCTGGAAAACCATGCCGATATTAGCTAGCGTTTTGTCCCATTCCATATACTTTCCTCTGAACACTGAAAGAGCTAACACTCATTTAGCAACTGATGCTAATGCTGCTCCAGCAGTGCTAGCCAGTGCTAGCCAGTGCAATAGTGCGAAAAATATGGAACATCTATAAAAACACCGTACTTTCTACTGGTCCAAATCTGTTACCACCATCCGCACACAAACACAGAAATATAATAATCCTGATTGTGACAAAAGATTAGCCTTCATATAGTGACTAGACTAGACCATGTTATTGGCTAGAGCTGATGTGGAGACTCCCGAATGGTGCAGCACAAACACAAGCAGACACACACACACACACACACACTCACTATCACAGCCTTGACCAAGCCAAAGAAAAACACACTTTAATTACTGGGATTGTTTTGAATTGCACCTCGTTTCATTAACCCCCAACTAAACAAAAGCCTCCATGCATTTTAATGTGCTCCCAACTTCCTCGCCCCAAGGCGCCGGCCAGGACAGACAATGAACATCACTCTACAGCCAGCGGCATTCAGGAAAATGCTTGCATTTAATTACAGCACGGCTTAATCAGACTGAATCAGCCCCAGACTGTGGCTGGACTTTAATAGAGTCATAGAATGGAAATGGAAATGGTTTCTTTTTAGGCAACAGCTCTAATGAAGCAGATATATGTCAATTATACTACACGAGCCCCACTTTCCCAAGATTAAGACTTCATTATCGGACTCATCAAACTTTCAAAACTACAGTTCTACAGTTTTATCAGAAACTTTGGGCCAAAATTACACATTTTGACTTTTTTAATTGAGAAGAAACACAGCTTCTGCTAAAATACACACAAACACACAAATAAAAAATAGGTAACACTTTAAAATACACTTTATAAGACTATCTTTATAAAGGTTTTATGAATGGGCATAAATGAGTTTATTAATGGTTATTAATTAGGTTAAAAATACTTTAAAACCCACTAATAAGCAGTCAAAAAATATATATAACAACACTTAAATAGAAATGGCAACAGTGAGCTGAAAATGTTCTAATGTGGTTGCACACTTAGTTATTCTGTCAAACTTCAGATCCTTCTAAATACTTAATATGAATTAAATTGATTAAGTTGATGTATATGCCTAAGCAAACAATGAGTCACTGTTGCCTTTTAATTGATATGTTGTAACTGCTTATCAATGGTAATTACAACATTTACAACCTAATCAATAATAATTAATAAACCCATTTATAAACAATGTATAAACCCTTTATAAGGGTAGTCTTATTTTAAATTGGTACCAACAACTTGTGATACATTTGGGAAAAATCCCAGCTTTCACTTGTAGCAGCTACGACTCTTTCAATTCTCATAGTCCAGCACCTCTTTTTTCGTGCAGTATTTGAAGGAATTAAATGTTGTCCAGTCTTCAGCAACTAAAATTATTTAGTGAAAAAAAAAATTGGGTTAATAACTACATTGTGGTATTCTGAACAGAAAATTCTAAGGATAAGCAACACCAACACATAAAACATACACATTTCATAAAAAAAAAACATACTCTAGGAAACAAGTGGATGACCTGTCCTGAACTATAAGAGAGTAATTCAGCTCAAAAATAAATAAGTAAATAAAAAAACATACTCTAGGAAACAAGTGGAGGTCCTGTCCTCAACTATAAGAGAGTAATCCAGCTCAAAATGTGATAGAGAATGTGAATATGTCAGAGCTCTACCAGGCCAATTATATAAAATAAAAATTTTGATGTGCCCAAACCTTGGAATTTAGAGTTTTAACTTTAAAATTGTTTAAATTTGTACGAAAAGAAAAAAAATCATTTCTGACATATTACAAACTTTAATACCAGACAAATAGAACCTGAATAAATATAAAATGATGATTTCGTTTATTAAGTGAAAAAAAAAGACTATCCCTTTGTAAAAAAGTGTTTGCCGCCCCTAAAGTTCAATTTCACTATTTCATCTAAGTTCAATTTTACAATTAACCAAAACCAGGCCTGAATATTACAAGAAATCACTTAAATAGAACCTGTCTAAAAACATGAAGCAGCTAAAAGATCTCAAAAAGCATCACATTACGGATGTAAAAAACAGATAAGAAAACAAAGTCATTGATCATCTATCAGTCTAAAAAGGTTATAAAGTAATATCTAAGGTTTTGCGACTCAGTGAGAGCTATTATTCACAAATAGAGAAAACGTGGAACACTGGTGAACCTTCCCAGGAGTGACTGGCCCAATGAAATTATTCCAAAAGGGCATGGACAACTCATCCATGAGGTCACAAAAGAACGGAATATTAAAATGATAGTTTAAAATGTGCTTTTAATATTTACTCAGGTTATCTTTGTTTCTTATTAAAGTTTGTTTAATAATATCAGTAAAAACTAAATAAATTTGTAGGGGGCAAAAACATTTTCATGCCACTGTATATCTCTCTGACTTTCCTCTGTTCTTTTTAATGTTAGAACTAACTGACTGAACATTTGACACGAAATCAGCCTCTTTTTTTGTGATTTTCATGCTTGATTCCTGCTCATCTCCATCTTGGCATTAAAAAACACAGCCGTCTGCTGAGTGACCGTTTCAAATTCCTCTCATGTGTGATCACCAGTGTACCAGTGTTAAATTCACCATGGCAAATATGCATCTGCAGAGAAATTAACTCATTATGAAAGAATGCAGCACGCTGCTTTAACTTCAGTCTCCGGTTGCGTCTGGTTATCTCGGGTCACAGCTGCGCTATTCCTTATTTACCGTGATCTACAGCCTCAGAAACATGACCTTCATCTGTTCATCTGAAATATATGATGGACATGTGACTCTGTGTAAGAAAAACCCACTATCAATCAAACAGAAGCAGCTTTTTTATTGGCTTAGACAGAACATCAATAAAGCACCATAAACCACTGAAAAAAAGAACAGAACAGAAAGAGCAGCTCATAAAGAACCAGTGAAGAACAGACTTTCCAAAGAACTTCACTCAGTGCTCCTCCAGCGCTGAGGTACAAAAAAACCAATGAGTCTCTCAGTCAGCACACACTAAAACACACACACACATCACACACACTATACACTATACACTATACACACGTCTGGTATGTGTCTGTTGAATTGAGGGAAATAATAAGAAAGCAAGACACAAGAAAAGGAGGAGTAGGTAGAAGATTCAGGATATTACAGAAGATACAACAAGAGAAGAAGAGAGAGAACGAGAAAGAGGAGAAGAGGATGTAAAAAGGAGGTATGGAAAAATAAGAGTAAGATGAGAAGAAAATAAGAAACCTGAACAGAAGAAGAGAGACAAGAAGTAAAGATGGCAAGAAGACAATTAAAAAAACTGAATTGACAAAAAGAAAATAAGAAGAAAGCAGGGGAGAGAAGAGAGAAGTGGAGAGAGAAAAAAAGTAATTAGAAAAGATGAGGAGAATAGAAAACAAAGGAGAAGAAACAAAAAGAAACAAAAACAGGATAACAGGACAGAAGAAAAGACAAGAGATGAGAAGAGAACAGGAGAGGATAAAAATAGAGAATAAATGACAGAGAATGAAAGATAAAAAGATATGGGAAAAGAGAATATAAGAGAAAAGGGAAGAAAAGAAACAAGAAAAGAAAAAAAAGAGAAGAAGGGCAATAGCAAGACATACCAAGAAAAAGGGAAAAAAGGAAACAAGAAAAGCAGAATGAAGAAGAGTTCCAAAGAGAAGAAAAAGAAAAGATAGGAGAAGAGAAAAGCAGAAAGAAGAGTTGAAAAAGAAAAGAACACAGGAGAGGAGAAGAAGAAATCAGAAAGAAGAAGAGAAGAGTTAAAAAGAGAAAGACAGAGAGGAAGGCAGAAGAAAAAAGTTGAAAGAAGAACCGAAGAGTTCAAAAGAGAGGAGAACAGAACAGAGAGGAGAAGAGAAAAAAAAACAGACAGAAGAAGAAAATTTATTAAAAAAAAGAGAAAAGAAGAAAACAGCAGACAGGAAAAGAAAAAAGCAAAAGAGAGGAATGAAAAGTAAAAAGAGAAGATAACAGATATGAGAGGAGAAGAGTCAGAAAGAAGAGAAGAAGATAACAGAGGAGAGAGGATTTTAAAGAAAAGCAGAATGACGAGATAAGTTCAAAAGAAAAGAGAAGAATAGAAAGGAGAAAAGAGAAAATAAGGAAAAAGAGAAAGGTTCGAGAGAGAAGAGAACAGAGTAGAAAATAAGATAAAAGCAGAAAGAATGATTAAGAACAGAAGAGAACAGATGAGAGAAGAATTTAAGAGAAAAGCAGAAATAAGAAACATGTTAAGAAGAGAGAAGAACAGAAAGGAGAAGTTAAGAGGAAAGCAGAAAGAAGAGAAGAGTTAAGAAAAGAAGAGAACAGAGATGAGAGGGGAAGATAATAGAAAAGCAAAAAGAAAAGAACAGTTAAGAAGAGAAGAGAACAGCAGAAAGATGAGAAGAGTTAAGACGAGAAGAGAACAGAACAGAAGAGAGGAGAAGTTAAGAGAAAAGCAGAAAGAGGAAGAGAAGAGTTAAGAAAAGAAAAGAACAGAGGAGAGGAAAAGTTAAGAAAAAAGCAGAAAGAGGAAAAGAAGAGTTAAGAGGAGAAGAGAACAGAGATTAAAGAAGTAAAGAGAAAACAAAAAAGAAGAGGAAGAGAAGAGAGGATAGAAATAAAATGAACAGAAAGGAGCAGAGAGGAAAAGAAAATGGAGCAGGAGAAAGATGACAAGAGAAAAACAACAGAAGAGAAAGGAGAAAATGAAGATGTGAACAGTGAAAAGCTGCTGATGAGAAGATTGTAGAGGAGAGGAGAAGAGAGGAGAGGAACAGTGGTTGGTTAGATGTGGGAAGCGGTGGGGAAAATGAAGACAGCATGCAGCACGAGTGACTGACTGAATAAATGTGGGAAACAGGAAGCCACAGAGAAAGAGGGATTTAGAGAGACAGAGAGAAAGAGAGAGGGTAAAGGAGGAAGAGGAAGAAAAGAGAAAGACACACAGGGATTTAGTAAAGGAATAGAAAGCAGTTGTTTTGATGCTGAGTGGTTTATTGTCAGTGCTGTTGGGCTCTGGTGGAGGGAGGGTGAAAAGGGTGGAGGTGGAGAGGTGAAGGAGCACACATGAGTCGGCAGGACAGAGGCGGGAACTACACCCCCTAAGAGGAAGTGAGGGGGGAAAAGAGGCAGATCTGAAGAATGGGGATCCTCTGAAGCCCTGTTCACACACTGGGAGGAGGAGAAGAAGAAGCCAGTGAAGGACAGTGGGAAGGAGAAACCGCTGAGAACATCAATAGACTCTTCATCCTTCCCATTCAGAACACCAAGCTCCAACCTCAGCATCAGTACGGCCAGAACGAGACAATAATCCATGCTGGAGAAGAGCCATGCACACATCCATACAACCCCCGATTGTTCTTTCTGACTAAAGCTTGACCTTGGTAAAACAGCCAATACAAGAGTTCTGTGATGCTTCATTAGTGTAAGATCCACCTTAAACAATCTAAGCCAGCAAAAAATACCTAGGGTGCGTTTCCCAAAAATGTTCTTAAGGGTAAAAACTTCATATCCTCACTGTCCACTGAAAAACAAGTATCTCCAGAACAGCAACTTTAAAGGAGAGAAAAAAAACTTCTAAACCTTCAATGTTTATGAGGTAAACAGTAGCAGTGTTGAGGCGCTTAAATGGTGGGAAAAAGAGACATACGCAGAGGATCATACTGAGGATATTGTTGCTGTCCAATGAAAAACGAGTATCTCCATTTTTATCGATTTTTAGTTTACTACAAAATTTGAACAGACAAACTGTCCCTTACACTGTGCCAAAATTTCATAATGAACGGACCAATAGTTCAATACTTCAAAATGACCTGAAGTAAACTTTTTTACATTGACTTCCATTGAAGGTTTAGAAGTTTTTTTTTTTCTCTCCTTTAAAGTTGCTGTTCTGGAGATACTTGTTTTTCATTGGACAGTGAGGATATGAAGTGTTTAGTCTTAAGAACATTTTTGGGAAACGCACACTAGGTATTTTTTGCTGGCTTAGAAAGTTTAAAGTGGATCTGACACTAATGAAGCATCACAGAACTTTTGTATTGGCTGTTTTACCAAGGTCAATTTTGGTCAGAAAGAACAATCAGGAGTTGTATGCATGCCTCTTCTCCACGCTGAGGTTGGAGCTTGATGTTCATATCCTCACTGTCCAATGAAAAACAAGTATCTCCAGAACAGAACTTTAAAGGAGAGAAAAAAAACTTCTAAACCTTCAATGGAAGTCAATGTAAAAGGGTTTACTTCAGGTCATTTTGAAGTATTGAACTATTGGTCCGTTCGTTATGAAATTTTGGCACAGTGTAAGGGACAGTTTGTCTGTTCAAATTTTGTAGTAAACTAAAAATCGATAAAAATGGAGATACTCGTTTTTCATTGGACAGCGACGATATCCTCAGGATGATCCTCTGAGCATGTCTCTTTTTCCCACCATTTAAGCGCCTCAACACTGCTACTGTTTACCTCGTAATTTGCTATAGTTTGCATTGAAATTCAGTAATTTTTGTTCAGCTGACTCAAAAAATCTCATTAAAGCAGAACAATTTTAAGTTTTATTTCTACAGTGGCCCTGCAATACTGGACAATCTAAATGAAACTGAAGAATGTATATGCATGCATGTAAGCTTGTTAAGCAGAAGAACATCCTCAATTTTAAAAAAGGATCTTCTGTTGGAAACCTGTTTAAAAAGATCCTGGTACCTAAAAAGTCAGTATGGTGAAATTGTGACTGAAAAAAAAAACACCCTGAGTTCCTGAAAATGCCTCTTTTTTACCACTTCCCACCATTCCCATAAACCCTTTGCCCCGCCCCCTGCTTTTCTGCTTTTCCACCAGGCTGTCAGAACCCTTCACCAGGTGTGCTCCTTAAAAACATATATACCCACGCTTACCATAAAGCTTCACCCTTCAACACCTACACACACACACACACACACACACACACACACACTCTCTACACTTTATTACTGGACATTCTCTTCCCCAGACGGTCCACATTTACCACACAAGCACTCTTCATTAGCTGGCTGATATGATATATTGCTAAGCTGCAGGCTGAAACTGTCGACTTGTCATTTGCACTATGGCAGATGCTGTCAGAGTTAAGGATTCATTTATAATTTCCACAGATCCATTCAGGTTTGTATGCTTTTGCTGTCTGTCTGTTTTCTCCTGCAATTGTTTTTGTGTTGGGGTAGGGTTTTTGGGGGTGAGGCAGTTTTGCGATGTTGTCTATTTTTTTTATAGGTCCAGCTGTAATATTTCTGGAGTCCTTAACACCACTGGCAGAGAGGAGAGCCCTCAGTAAGCTGCTGAACATCATGGACAATGTTCACCACCCTCTGCACAGCACCATGACCAGGCAGAGGAGCTCATTCAGCGGCAGACTGCTGTCCCAGTCCTGCTCCACAGACAGACTCCGAAAGTCTTTTGTCCCTCAGGCCATAAGACTTTTCTCTTTTACTCTATCTATCTATCTATCTATCTATCTATCTATCTATCTATCTATCTATCTATCTATCTATCTATCTATCTATCTATCTATCTATAGGGAGGTACTCTTACTAAAGTGATACCCAATAAAATGTTTATTTTTGTTATATTGTAGTAGTGTTTTTAAAAGTCCTAAACTGTAAATGCCAGTCTAAACAACCTTCTGTAATATTCTAAACATAGAAAATACTCATGTCTTAATCAAACTTATGATAATGCACAAGAAAACCTGTTAGTGTGCTATCAATGAACATCTATTTTCTGGTCTATTTTCACACATAAGGCGCACCGGATTAAAAGGTCTATTATGCAACACTAGTAAGGAACAGGGGTGTCGCCATGTTTTCCTTCTAATTCAGCAGGTCTGGTTGCTGAATGTTGGTGGCTGGGTAACTAAGTTAAGTAAAGCTCCAGAAAACTGTTTATTTGAGTGGGTAAAGCACTTCAGTTTACTTACAGTAAGCTAAGTATTTCAGTTTCACAAAGGCTGCAGCATTAGCATTAGCAGCTAATCGCTAGTGCTATGCCGCTCGACTGTGCTACACTGAGAAACCCTGGGTGCTCCGGTAAGCCTGGGTGATATTAGCAGTGTTGGGCACGTTACTTTGAAAAAGTAATTAGTTATAGTTACTAGTTACTTCTCCAAAAAAGTAGCTGAGTTACTAACGGAGTTACTCCACTATAAAAGTAACTAGTTACCAGTAAAAGTACCTATTGCGTTACTCGATACATTTGAGGTGTATGCAAACATACTATGCCCCACCCCTGTTCTATAACTTGTTAGTTTTATGATGCACAGTCTACTTACTTACTTGTTATGATCCATTATATTGTAAATACAGCACCTGTCCTGCAGGTGTGCATGCCTGATTAGTGCTTGTTTTTTTATATATTTTATATAAATATAAAACATAAAACATACAATTTTAGAGCAGGGACCAGGGTTAAGAAACTCATTTAAACTACCGTATTTTTCGGGCTATAAGGCGCACTTAAAATACTTATTTTTTCCCAAAAATCGTCATTGCGCCTTATAATGCAGTGCGCCTTGTGTATGGATTTTGCTTGTGTTTACTGACCTCGATTTTTATGTGGTACACGGCGCTCTGTTGTGCAGAATTCCTCACCCACGCCAGAAAAAGATCCCCCTCTTGGGCTAGCGCGCGGTTACCTTTGACTGCCGTACTGCCTCTCGGCTGTGGTTCAGGGTAGCTAGTTTCCACTGTAGCTCCGTGGCCAGAACAAGGTGCCGGTAAACTTTCCTTTCCACCCGTTCTGGGGTAATAGCACAAACTGTTTCTTTTTAGCGCCCACTTCTAAGTAAAGTTAACCTCTTAACACGCGCTGGCCCACCGGCGGGCCAGAAATATTTAATATTTCATAACTGGCTGTGTTTCTGAATAGTTATGAACAGTTACAGGTTCAATATAGACATCCAATATACCATTTTAAAGCTTAGAATCTCTGCTTTTGAGCTATTTAGCCTATTTAGCAGAATATCCTTTCAGAAAATAAACATTTAGGGCGAAATATGCCTTGGTTATGATTTTAATAATTCATAACTCTCATATTTGCGTTTATCGTTCGTCCATATTTCATCGAATGCGGTCATGTCATACACCATTCGAACCGTCTGGCTCTCCGGATTCCAGAACTGTGCTTTTACTGTAGGATGTATGTTTCATGAATTAGAGCTGCGTCAGAGCGCATGTTTCCAGTAATAAAAGGCTCTCCTTTTGTCCTGGGGTAACCTCCGGTCACTGCCGCCACCCCCCGAACACACACCCGCGCTCAGCCACAGGTCCTACCTTCAAAACGCGTCCAGACTAAAGAGAATCCATCAATCCAGTCTCCTGTACCACAGTTATATCCAAACAGCGCTGGAAATCACTTCATCCAGAAATGAAACTTATCCAATCTTTATCTCTGTTTTAAAACCGTTTTATTCACCGAATTCGGCACAACACGCTATTATAGTCAGAAGCCTTGCGGAGTAATGCGGTACTTGCTGTGCTTCAACATAATATTATGGTCTGTCGGAGCGTTGCGGCTACCGTTGTCAGGAGCGTCGCGGAGTAATACGTACTTGCTGTGCTTCAACATAATATTATGGTCTGTCGGAACGTTGCGGCTAAGTTTCATTTAGTGCGCCTTATAATCCAGTGCGCCTTGTGTATGGACTAACACTAAAAATAGACCGTTCACTCATCGTGCGCCTTATAATACGGTGCGCCTTATAGTCCGAAAAATACGGTAAGTATAGTACTAAATTCTGGCTATCCACAACATCCAGCTACTAGCTAACTGGTTAGCTAAATAAATGTTTGTTAATTATAGCTTACAGTAATCCTGCAGTCCTAAATGAATAAAAACACAGTATTCATTTGAAAATGAAATAGTTATTGGCTGATTAGGTACTTTCTCAAACCTGAGTCTTGTTAAGCAGCTATCAGAAACATATCATCACAGTTTACATGGTTAGTTCAGTTACCTTTCTTGTAGAAAAATCTAAAAGAGCTATTGCTGACTGGTACAATTCATACATAAAGTAAGTAAGCAAGTAACTTTAATGAATCTAACTGCTGCCAGTATGGTTATGATTTACCAATAATTTATAATTGGTAACTAACCGAAAGAAACAAAGGAGGACGGGTCCCCACTTGTCAATCTTGGTTTCTGAGCGAGTGTCATCAATAATTGCTTGCTCACTGGGGATTTATGCTCCATATTTTTACGTTTCATCTTTTGTCTTGTTACCACACTTTACAAATAAATGTTATTTGATTTGATCTGATTGGGGTTTTCAGCTGACACATATCTCCGTATGTTACGTGATGTTCACTGCAACTGCAAATAACATTACACAACCTCATCTTGTAAAATACATCCAGCTTCAGTTCAGTTCCACACAGTTTGCCACTTGTGTGGTCATGTAATCACTGGTCTTGTGTTAATGTGTCTCCTACGTCCCGGAACTTCTAATTGGTCAGGATGACATAGTTTTCCTTGACTCTTGACCTGACTTTAAAAGTAATGAAGTGAAAGCAATTCAGCTTCCTCTGAGCTGAGGAGCAGCTGGAGGCTCCATAAAGCTTTAAAGCACTGAAAGGCAACTGAATTTGCTTCCTTCCCTTTCATTCTGTTTCTTTCAGAGAATGTTCTGGAAGGGTGAAATGCTTCTTCTCACCTGTTGAGTCGGTGACACCAGCTGCAGTTGAAGTTGATCTCTGCTGCCATGCAGGTGGAGCAACTTGTGAACTGCAGACAGGCTGATAAAAAGAGAGAGAGAGAGAGAGAGAGAGAGAGAGAGAGAGAGAGAGAGAGAGAGAGAGATAGAGAGAGAGAGAGAGAGAGAGAGAGAGAGAGAGAGAGAGAGAGAGAGAGAGAGAGAGAGATGAGAAATTAACATAACATCATACAGGTCTCACTGACCAAATAATAAGACCTCGAAATACACCTACAGTAAAATCTAGACGTAGAAAACGACACATTAAGCTCTCTGGCTGACTAAAATGTATTGGCTTTGTCTGTAAAGTGCATTTTGCAAAAGCCATGGATGACGTGGATGGACTCAGGTCTCACTTTTAGCTCAGCAGAGACAATGAATAAATCTTTATGTGGAGAAACCATGGTCAAAAACATCACATGACCAGAAGGCCTGGAGGCATCGTGTCCAATGCCAGATCATGTTTTATCATGTGTAATTTTGTTCATCTGACCTCATTTACAGAATGTAGGAGTGCTGGGTTAGTGCTGGAGATAAAATTAGCTCTTTATAAAGGTGTATTTTAGCATCTACAGGCTTGTTACAACCATTTAAATGCTTTCATTTAATGTATTACATTCCATACATCTAGTTCTGACCTGATTTCAAAGGCCACAATAAAAAAAAACACAAATACATTCCTCACTGAATTTATTCAAATCAATTTTGAACTTGGAATCAATATTCAGAAGTGAGTCTGGGCTCTTATGGGTTAAAGACATCAAAACAATTAAGGGACACATATGGAATTACGTAGTAAACAGTAAAAAATAGTGTTTGTCCTCCACGATCCTCTGATCTGTGTCTTTCCTGTTCTGTCTCCTGTTTGTTTATTTACTTTACTCTCACGTGATTCATTTGTAGCTCCGCCCCCTCGTTACCTTTCCCCAGGTGTTCCCTGTTTCCTTTCCCGCCTTGTGTGTATTTATAGCCCTGTGTTTCCTGTTTTCTTTTGTCGGTTTTTGTTTGTGTTTAAGTCGGTTCAGGTTGTGTATGTTTCCTTATGTGTTATCAGAGGTCCTGTTTTTTTGGTTTATAGTTTCTTGTTTGTTTTGTTTGTTTCTTTGTTGTTAATGAAAATCTCTCGCATTTGCATCCGCTCTCCGGGTCCTCTCCTTGCTCCTGCACTTTTCCTAACATCTAAACCCAACTGAGATGGTGATTTGGGATGAGCTGGAGCTTTACAATGTGAAGAAAATACGGCACCTATTGTTCAGCACCTCCAGGAACTTCTTCAAGACTACCTTATTAAGGTACTGAGAAAACACTTTTTGTTTACAGAATAATCATGCATGTGTTCCTGTATAGCTTTAATGTAGTCTTCAACATTACATTTACAATATAAAAAATTCTAAAAAGACAGAAAATACACTTAATGAGAGTTGTCCAAACTTTTGACTAGGACAGTATATATTGCATATGCCACATAAAACTGCATTTCTATTTTTGACATTTTTCACTTTCACTTTATTATAATCAGCTGTTCTTAACACTTTGTTTCACAATTTTATAATAAATGGGCCAATTGAAATGTCCTAAACTGACTTAGAATATAATTTTTTTTAAATTGACTTCCACTAAAAGTAAGGAAGTTTTTTTTCTTTTCAGTCATGATGTTGTCAGTCTGCCTGCCATTTACTCTAGTACACACACTAAAGACTCCATATCCCAGCATGCACTTACACCAGACCTCCTGGACATTCCTGTTGACGTGAGGCTTTGGCGATCTGACTCACCCAGTTTCTAGATTGCTCACACCTGCTCTCCCCTGTATAAATACCCCCTGTCTTCTGTTGTTCCCTGCCTGGTATTGAATCTAGTTTCCTAGCTCTTCTACCTCATGTTTTCTTTGTGTTTTGCATCTTTGTTTTGTTTATAAACTTCTCTTTTTGCCTTGTCCTTCTACCTGCTTTTTGGATATCTCGCCTCTGATCACTTCTGCCAGCTCACTCTTTGGTATGTTACTATCTATAGCTGCCATTCTGATTTTGACCCTGTCTGCTAACTCAAGTCTAAGCCCTTATTTAATAAACTGTTTGTTTGGTATCTGTGTGTGTCTGTCATGGACAGCTCTGGAAAAACATAAGAAACCACTTAAAAATGAGTATTTCTATGAGTTTCTTTGATTTGATCAAATTTGAAACCTCTGGAACATTTAAGAGGAAGATGATTGATCACAAAGCATCAATCCAAACTGAACTGCTTGACGTTTTACACCATAAATAAAGGCATTAAGTTATCCAAAAGCAGCGTGTAAGACTGGTGGAGGAGAACATGTCAAGATGCATAAAACTGTAATTAAAAACCAGGGTTATTCCACCAAATATTGGTTTCTGAGCATCTTTTTTGTTATTTCGGCCATTTCTCATTTTCTGCAAATAAATGCTCTAAATGACGATATTTAAATTGAAGAAAATGTTTTTATAAAGAGAAATGTTGTCTGTAGTTTATAGAACAAAACAACAATGTTCATTTTACTCAAACATAAACCTAAGAGGTGGTCTCTTAATTTTTTTCAGAGCTGTATCTGGACATTTCTACTCGTGAAAAGTTGGAATTGTGGAGAAATTGAAGCTATTTTTGTGTGACAGTGATGATATATGGAATACATTTTTGCATATATTTATAGCCATGCATCTCGAGACTGAATAAAGAAGGCCGGTGCGTGTGTGTGTGTGTGTGTATGTATTGTCTTACTAGGCAAAGGCATCATCTGCACAGCTGTACTGTTTGTGATTTTGGTCTTCAGCAACTCCACACGATGATACTCATAAATGGTCTTCCTCCGAACATCTGGAGACACACAAACACACACACACACACACACACACCATATGCCATGAGAATAATTTACAACACTGAAACTAGGGCAGAGAAGAAGAAGGGTGGCAAAAAAAAAGTCACATTATGTCAGAAAAGGAGAGCATTCATACTTTTTTCCAATTTCCATTTCCACCTATTCTATCAGGCTGTTTTTCAGCAGCGCATTACTCGCTATATCTCATGACCGTACTTCATGACATTTTACATCACTATCTGCCACACACACAACACCCTGTCCAGCACTCTCCTGTACGCTGAGTGCTTTTCGGGACCATTTACAACATTTCTTCCCTTCCCATCCCACCCAGATTACTCTCTCCACATACTTCCTCTCTTATAGCGCATCACTTCTTTCGTCTGGCCCCATCCCTCGCTCTGCATGCAGACAAACCAGATGAATGTTCCCTTAAATTGGACTTAAATTCTCGGCGTTTCTTGTTGCTCATGATGAATGAGGACCTGCAGAGTCAGTAGGAGTGTGTGTGTGGAGGTCAGCGCTGAGAGTGAAGGGCGGGCAGATCAGATTGGGATTAAATCTGAATCTTAATCAGTTTAATTGATTACGAGAGAGACTGTATTATGCTTTTAGTTTTTTTTTTCCTTTAAAATTAATCTAAAAACATAAAATAAAATAAATGTAAATGCAAATATTCAAGGTAATATGGCAGAATTTTTAAGTCCTAGTATAAAAACAGATATAAAAGTGGCTGTAATGATAAAACAGTGCTGGGTGATCTTTTTTTTTTCATATAATTTATTTTAAATTTTTCCCATTTTCTCCCCAATTTACACGGCCAATTACAGGACTAACCCTATCACTAGTAATGCCCCAACACACCAGGAGAGTGAAGACTAACACATGCTTCCTCCGATACATGTGAAGTCAGCCACCGCCTCTTTTCGAGCTGCTGCTAATAAAATATTGCTGAGCAGCATCACAGCGCGCTCAGAGGAAAGCACAGCGGCTCGGTTCTGATACATCAGCTCACAGGCACCCTGTGCTGCAGACATCACCCTAGGAGTGATGTTGGGAAAGAGCTCCATCTACCCACCCAGAGGGAGCAGTGCCAATTGTGCTCCCTCTGAGCTCCGGCAGCTTGATGGCAAAGCTGCATGAGCGGGGGTTCGAACCCTGCTGGGTGATCATGATCATGATCATGACTTGGAAAGTCATGTGACTGCACATGTGGTAGTATGTTTTTTTTAAGGAGACAGTACATAAACACGCACAGAAGGAAAAGTATTAACAAAACAAACAAATAAAATAGTTAAAGAAAATTACAATGTAATAAATATGAGCAAGTTTTAATTAATTTTCTGTTTATTGTACAACACTATGTTATTATTTACAGTCTTTACAGTCAGCTCCATAAGTATTTTGACAGTGAGACAGCATTTATTTATTTATTTAATATATGTTTTTCTTTTGGCCCACCACCACCCCACTCTCTGGACAACTTTACAACTTTATTTTAATTAGTTATTTATTGAGGAAGGACAAGGGCATAAACAACCCTGAAACTAGAGACGAAAAAAAAAAAATAAATAGAATAAAAAAAGAAAAGAAAAAAAAAACAAGAGAAAACAAACATAACTAAGGAAAGGAAAGAAAAACGAATAAATGTAGGTAGAGATAATTTAATTATTAGTGGGAGAGAAGTAAATAAACAATAAATAAATGTATAAACAATGGAAGAGAAAATTTATGAATACCTAAGTAAAAACCAAATGTTGCTTTGATATGAAGACGGAGCTCTTCAAAGAGCACTTACTCTCTTAACTCCTCTAACAAACTAACTACTTCTAACCTCATTTCCTTCTTCCCCTCCTTCACTCCTATATCCCTTTATTTCCCTTTGAACTCCTTAGCCCTATCTAAAAAATGTTTTATCTTTAACTTCTATTACTTTTGTACTTGACTATTGTAAGTCGCTTTGGACAAAATCGTCTACCAAATGTAATGTAATGTAATGTAATGTAATGTATTTATGTAGGTATGGGATGAGTTTGTGGTACTTAGAAGAACGCAAAGTATGAAACATTGCCACGCCTGGTGCTGAAAGCTCACCTGTGTTCCTTACACTCAGCTCTACCTGCGATCTTCAGTCTCAGGACTACATTACCCATAACACATCATACATGGACTACACTCAGGAAATTATCAGAGTAATTAGGTTCACCTGTTCCCCTGTGTGTTTGTACCCCTTCAGCTACTACCCCTACTCTTTGCATTGCCCCTTATTTCAAGAAAGCCATAGTTCTGCCTGGCTATGACAGATTTATATATTTTAATTTTAATTTGTTTAACACTTTTTGTTTACAAAATAATCCCACATGTTGCTGCATAGCTTTAATGACTTTTATATTAAATGTAATTTAATCTAAAAAAATCATACAAAGAAAGAAAATACATTAAATGAAAAGACAACGTGAGTACAAATTATTGACTGGAGCTGTATCTATGATATTTGCAGTTACAAATAACACCATTTTTCCCAAAATTCTGTGTGAAATGGAGATGGAGAACAATAAAAGTGCAGCAGCAATGATATTGAGAACACTTAAGAAATGGCAGTGATGTATGTTGGTATGACAATTCTTCATCACCTCCTGTTAGTTCTGAACAAGTATGTATGCTAATTTTGACTCTGCCAAAACCTGCACTATTAAGATTAGTATACAGCATAATATACAGCTTTGAAAATAAATAAATAAGAGACCACTTCAGTTTCTGAATCAGTTTCTCTGACTTTTACTATTTATAGGTTTATGTTTGAGTAAAATGAACATTGTTTTTTTATTCTATAAACTACAGACAACATTTTTCCCAAATTCCAAATTAAAATATTATCATGTAGAGCATTTATTTGTAGCAAATAAGAAAAAGCTGAAATAACAAAAAAGATGCAGAGCTTTCAGACCTTAAAAAATGAAAAGAAAACAAGTTTATATTAAAGTTTTAAGAGTTCAGAAATTTGGTGGAATAACGAAAGAATATTTGGTGGTCTCCTCCATCAGTCTTACACACTGCTTTTGGATAACTTTATGCCACTCCTGATGCAATAATTAAAGCAGTTCAGCTTGGTTTGATGGCTTGTGATCATCCATCTCCATCCTCTTGGTTATATTCCAGAGGTTTTTAACTTGGAAAAATCAAGGAAACATAATATTAATCTGTTGTACGTATTTGTTTCTCTGCCATGTTTTTATAAAGATAAACATAAAGAAAGAAGATACAAAGGCAGCAGAAGTGGATATGGAAATGTAACTGATTAGATAAATTACTATGTAACTAAACCTGTAACTGTTACTCATGAAGAATACAACACAAACATGTTAATATATAATTTTTTGGACAGTAATTTAACCCTCTTGAATTTGCACATCTTTCTCTCTCCCTCTCTCTCTCTCTCTCTCTCTCTCTCTCTCTGGCTCACACAGAGAGATATTTGGTAATACAGAGGGTGTATGAGACTGGTCGTTGAATTAGCTCAAGCACTGATGTGGAAAATTGAATTACAATGTACAGTGAAGAGGCAAGGCAACAAACAGACTGTTTATGTGTATATGAGTGTGTGTGTGTGTGTGTGTGCAGCAGCTCAATACTCTCATTTGTCAAACCTTCCCACCCCATAATGATTAAATCACCTATTTTACAGTTACTACATTACTGTTCACTCCTCTCATTAATCATTTTTATTATTTCATATTCCATAACAACTTTTACAATGTAAATATCAATATCAAAGCTATAAAATACACTTTAAATAAGTGTAAGCATTTTCAGAACAACAAGCTTATTTACAAGTTATTTACAGAATAATCGATAAAACTGAGGCTGTAGTGTGGAATATATGTAGATGTAGTATCGGCCATCTGACTCCACCCTTGATTCACAGCTTCCTTTAGGGCATGTTGGTGTGTCTTTATAGTGTCTTTCAGGGTGCAAAAAATATACCGTGTGCGGTTTAAAACACAAAAAAGTCCAGTACTAATTCTCTTAATTAATAATGGGTGTGTTTTGGGCATCACATGAAATAAACCAATCAGTGTGGCAGTTGTCATTTCCTTTAAAAAAACAGGTGCACTTGGAACTCTCCCATGGAGACCATTTTTGACTAGTTTATTTATTATTATTGAATCATTAACACTGACCTTAACTGAGGCAACTGAGTCCTGCAGTTCTTTAAATGTAGTTCTGGGTTCTTTTGTGACCTTCTGCATGAGTTGTCCATGCCCTTTTGGAGTAATTTCGGTTGGGCAGACACTCCTGGGAAGGTTCACCAGTGTTCCGTGTTTTCTTTATTTGTGAATAATAGCTCTCACTGTGGTTCGCTGTGGTCCGAAAGCTTTAGAAATGTTTTTGTAACCTTTTCTAAACTGATAGGTGATCAATGACTTTGTTTTCTCATCGTTTTTTGAATCTCTTCAGAGCATAATGTGTTGCTTTTTGAGATCTTTTAGCTGCTGTGTGATTAATCACAGTTAATGACAGTTAATTTATGGGTGCTTTTTGAATTTACTCAGGTTATACAGGGGTTGGACAATGAAACTGAAACACCTGTCATTTTAGTGTGGGCAGTTTCATGGCTAAATTGGAGCAGCCTGGTGGCCAATCTTCATTAATTGCACATTGCACCAGTAAGAGCAGAGTGAAGGTTCAATTAGCAGGGTAAGAGCACAGTTTTGCTCAAAACATTGCAATGCACACAACATTATGGGTGACATACCAGAGTTTAAAAGAGGACAAATTGTTGGTGCACTTCTTGCTGGCGCATCTCTGACCAAGACAGCAAAGTCTTTTTGATGTGTTAAGAGCCACCGTTTCCAGGGTAATGTCAGCATACCACCAAGAAGAACCAACCACATCCAACAGGATTAACTGTGGATGCAAGAGGAAGCTTTGTATGCAAAGATTGTATCATAAAAAAAACACGGCTGCCCAAATCATTGCAGAATTCAATGTGCACCTTAACTCTCCTGTTTTTTTCACCAGAACTGTCCGTCTGTCATTGTCCAACCCCTGCATTTGTCTGATATTATTCTTTCACTAATGTTTGTGGAAACGTCTGCAATTCTGAGCTGCTTAGTTTTTTTTATTTATTTTTTTTTTACACCTGTGGCCATAAAAGTGATTGGAACCTGAGTTTAATGTTTTGAGCACATGAAGGAATACTATTGGCTATATATATTGTATGTGATCAACAGTGGTAGAGTGGTCATACAGCAGAGATAGGTGTGGATGGGGGGGGGGGTTCTAATAAAGTGAATGGCTTGTTCATATATTTTATGTTAGACTCTAGTGATACATTTACATTCACGTCGGGACAAGGAGGAGAGTGTGATGATATTGGTTGCCATGGTAACGCCACATTCTCTGCTCCGGTCTGACAGTAGGCAGAGATGGACTGATTTGTCATCATTTACCAAAGACACATTTCTGCCCTCGCCGCGAGCCGAGACCGAGACCACCGAAGCGGAAGCTGCATCTCCGACAAGCTCCGACCGACGCAAACCAGACAACATGATGGAAGCTCCAGTTAACAGTGAACAGAGATCTGCAGATACGGTATGTTTATTAATGTTCTAAGGAGTTCGAAGAGACACGAAAACAATTAAGGGACATATGGAATTACGTAGTAAACATTAATAAAAGTGTACATCCTCCACATTAATCCCCTGATCTAAACCTGATCAACTGAAATGGGTGAATTGAGGTGATTTGGGATGAGCTGGAGCCTCACAGCGTGAAGGAAAAGCAGCAACTATTGTTCAGCACCTCCAGGAACTCCTTTAAGAAGCTGAGAAACTTCTTTAAAGGAGATTAAATTACAAAAAAAATTACAGTGGCTACAAAACTAACCACAAAGCACAAGGCTTTTTCCTGTGACTCATTTCACAAGATTTATGAGCTGATTGATGCTGAAGGAAGCTGCCGGGATGTGTTCTAGGGCGAGAAATGCATTAGACTGTCTGTCAGTAAAGCTTCAACAGCCGACAGAAGAAACAGCTCACTCAGTTTCTGCTCAAGCCCACATATCTCTCTGTCTCAGCATCTCAACAGCAGTCTACTGACTGTGTAGCATCTCTAAAGCGGGCTGTGTTTTTTTTTTTGTCTTAGGAATTTCAGAGCGTAAAGAACAATAGTTAACAGAAGCCTTATGTTAACCATGTCCGGAGGCGGTGTCGACTTCCCTGGGCTTGGAAACATCTGGGATGGATCATCACACAGTGGAGACATGCATGCATTATCATTCGAATTTATCTGCCTGGGTAGCATCTCAGTGGCAGGCTTTGGGTTATCTCCTGAGTCACCTCAGTACAAGCACACGAATACCTTGACATTGTGTAATCCATTTTTCATTATTCAGATGTATTCGTTGTGTTTTTTTCCACTGAATATATACACTGAACAATTCCAGACATACTGCTCTGGAAAAAAAACAAGAGACCACTTAAATATGGTGAGTTTCTTTGATTTTACCAAATTGAAAACCTCTGGAATATAATCAAGAGGAAGATGGATGATCACAAGCCATCAAACCAAGCTGAACTGCTTGAATTTTTTTTTCACCAGGAGTGCAGGCATGAAGTTATCCAAAAGCAGTGTGTAAAACTGGTGGAGGAGACTATGCCAAGATGCATAACAACTGTGATTAAAAACCAGGGTTATTCCATCAAATATTAATTTTTGAACTTATAAAACGTTATAAATATGAACTTGTTTTCTTTGCATTATTTGAGGTCTAAAAGCTCTGCATCTTCTATCTATCTATCTATCTATCTATCTATCTATCTATCTATCTATCTATCTATCTATCTATCTATCTATCTATCTATCTATCTATCTATCTATCTATCTATCTATCTATCTATCTATCTATCTATCTATCTATCTATCTATCTGCTGAACAAGCTACGTGGGACGGGCTGCTAGCTAATATTGCCCTGGCTTACTGGAACACTCAGGGTTCCTAAGCTTACTGTAAATAAATGGAAGCGCTTTCCTCAAATTACCCAAATAAACCGTTTTTAGAAGAGAAATCTGTGTAGATTAACATCCAGTATATATTACATGCAATATATATATATATATATATATATATATATATATATATATTAAGAAAAAAGTTTTGTTTACGTAGCTTAGCATTACTTAACTTATTTACCCCTGCCCCCACTCACCACCAACAACACCCAGCGGCAAGACCTGCCTGAATTAGAAGGAAAACATGATGACACCTCTGTTCCTTACTAGTGTCAAATAATGTGCCTTATAATCTGGTGTGCCTTATAGGGCGAAAAATACGGTGGTGTATTTGGTGTAATAATACATAAATATATATACTCATTAGACTCCTAAAATGTAAATAGGAATCCATTACAGCCACAGTCTTAGACATAACGAGGGCGTGGCTTGTGGCGTAACGAGGGGCGAGGCTGTATGTGGGCGGAGCTGGATGTCCAACCCCGCCTTCCTACAGGCTGCAGCGAGAGGCTCCTCCCTCTGTGAACTGACTACATATTAAAATGTTCAGGCTACATATTACATTAAAAATTAATGAAGGACTTGTTCCTCATGGCTTCTTTAGCTTGTAGCACTTTAGCTAGTGACAATAAACCTAATTAGTAGTTCAGTTATGGACAAGCACACAGAAGCTAATGAGTGTGTGTGTGTGTGTGTGTGTGTGTGATAGCTGGAGGGCAGGAAATTGTGGCCTGTTCAGTGGAGGATGTTCAGAGGGTTAAAAGCCTTTTCCTGTAGTTAATTACCTGGCCAGCCTGTGGGGCGTCACCAGCCTCTTCTGTAGTGTGCTGGCACTTTGCCTGCAGATGTGTGTGTGAGTGTGTGTTTAATCCTGACAGCAGTTTGTGGTGTAATGAGTTTCCAAGGTTTAATTGGTAACAGCAGGCCGGACTAAAACAGCTCTACGTCTCTTCATCTTTCCTTCAAATTCTCACACTTTTTTTCTATGCTGTATTTACAGTGGCTTGCAAAAGTATTCATACCCCTTGAACCTTTTCCCATTTTGTCATCTTACAACCACAAAGTTAAGGTTTTTTTAGAGATGTTGAGTGATAGACAAACACAAAAAAAGCACATAATTGTAAAGTAGAACGGAAATGACAGAAAGAAATGTTCAATATTGTAATCAAATAATATTTTCTGAAAGTTGTGAAAGTCTTTTGCGGATTGTCTCTACCAGATTTGTGCATCTAGAGACTTTTTTTTAAGATTTTTGCCTCATTCTTCCTTATAAAACAGCTCAAGCTCAGCCAGGTGCTTTAGGTGGGATTTAGGTCAGGAATTGAACTGGGCCATTCTAACACATACAAATTATTTGATCTAAATCATTCCACTGTAGCTTTGGCTGTAATGTTTAGGGTCAATGTCTTGCTTGAAAGAGAATCTCCCTCCCAGTCTCAACACTTTGTCAGCCTCCAACAGGTTTTCTTCCAGTATTACCCTGTATTTAACTCCAACCATCTTTTTATCAAAGAAAAACATCTCCACAGCATGATGCTTCCACCACCACGTTTCACAGTAGAAATGGTTCAGAGTTCAGGGTGATGAGCAGTGTTACTTTTCTGCCACACATAGCATTGCTTTGCATTTAGGCCAAAAAGTTCAACTGTGGTCTCATCTGACCACAGCATACTTCTTCCATGTTAAGGGAAAGATATACTTGTTGTTAACTATGCGTTCGCATACGCAACTATGGCTGCTTCGTGTATCCTGCGTCTGTTTGGAGCGTAGATCGTGCACATCCTTCAAAAATGAATGCGACGTGTATGCGAGATGCAATACACACAAAACCACTAGGGGCAGTGTAGCTGTTGTAGCATGTTTGCATCGTTCAAATCAGGAAGCCCTTTGCCAAGTTTGTGCAAATTGTGTAAATCCCGAAGTCCTTTTTATGTTCTGCCCTCTAGTGGAAGCCTTCAGTTACACGCGTTGTTACACAGCTCCTCCATAGTGACCAGAAGAAGTTAATACTTTTTCCAATTTTGGATGATGGATTGAACAGTGCTGCCTGGGATGCTCAAAGCTTGGGATATGTTTTAACACCTAATCCTGCTTTAATCTTCTCCACAACTTTATCTCTGACCTGTCTGGTCTGGAGTTCCTTGGTCTTCATGATGATGATGTTTGTTCACTAGTGTTCTCTAACAAACCTCTGAGGTCTTCACAGAACAGTTATATATATTTATACTAAGACAAAATAACAAACAGCTGGACTATATTAACTTATTTAGTGACTTCTGAAGGAAATTGATTGCACTGGATTTTATTTAGGGGATTTAGAGAAAAGGGAGCAAGATTTTGATAAAAAAATATATATATATATATATTATCCCCTTCACAATTATGTGCTACTTTGTTTTGGTCTATCACTTAAAATCTCAATAAAATACAGTTAAATTTGTGGTTGTAAGGTGAAAAACAGTGAAGAATTTCAAGGGGTGTGAATATTTTTGCAAGCCACTCTCTCTCTCTCTCTCTCTCTCTCTCTCTCTCTCTCTCTCTCTCTCTCTTTCTCTCTCTCTCTCTCTCTCTCTGCTGTCGCGTCAGTCCAGGAGACAGACAGATTGGGGGTCAGAAGATGCAAATGCTGACCTTTTCTCAGCTTTCTCTCCCTCACACAAACACACACCGTATACACACACCTGTCACTGTGTTAAATATCAAACTTCAGTTGCTCACTCTGCAGCAGCAGATACAGTGCTGCTATGTGTTTATATTCAGTGTTTCCTTCAGTGGAGCTAGTTCAGCTCCCGCTGAGCTAAACATTCCTGCTCCATAAAAGGACTTTCCTGTTCAACAACACACACACACACACACACACACACACACACACACACACACAGCTCAGCTGCTGCTGGAAGACATCCGCCAGCTTCCAGCAGCCAAACACCATGTCAGAGAGGGCTTCACACAGTTCACATCACTTGCTAATAGCTAATCACACAGCTCGCCAAATCCTACGACAAAAACACACAGTAGTTCAGGTCTGAAATTAAGTTACGATCCACAAAACTATCATCACACAGTGTTTTGACCCAAAATAAGGGGAGGAAGGGTCTGCAGTTTGGTGGGCAGAGAATTGCATCGCTGCTTTTTGCAGCAATGATGTACAGCTCTGGAAAATATGAAGAGACCACTTCAGTTTCTAAATAAGCTTCTCTGATTTTGCTATTTATAGGTATATGTTTCAGTAAAACAATCATTCTTGTTTTATTCTATAAAATACGAACAACATTTCTCCCATTCTCCCTGCATTTATTTGCAGAAAATTAGAAATGATGGAGAGCGTTCATATCTCAAAGAATGCAAAGAAAACAAGTTCGTATTCATAAAGCTTTAAGTGTTCAGAAATCTTGGCATCATGTTCTCCTCCACCAGTCTTAAACACTGCCTTTGGATAACGTTATGCCACTCCTGGTGCATGAATTCAAACAGTTGAATTCAAGCTTGGTTTGATGGCTTGTGATCATCCATCTTCCTCTTGATTATATTCCAGAGGTTTTCAATTTGGTAAAAACAAATAAACCCATCATTTTCTAAGTGGTTTCTTAATATTTGTCCAGAGCTGTATGTGGTCCTGATGGCGTCATTATCCTGCGAGCTGCAGCACTTGCGGGATTGGTTTTTAACTAAATGTTAAGAGAATGTTAGCACCTTTAAATCAGAGGCAATGGTTCTCAGTAGTCAACCTATGGATTGTCTACTTCGGGTATGTCAGGGTCTTGTTCACAAAAAGGGAATCTGAGCAAAAAAAAAGCTAAGCTCTGCATCTACTTAGTCTATCTTAGTTCTCTTTTTTATGTAGAGTGTTCTGAGATAACTGTACTTTTTCCTTAGCCCAGTCCATCATTAGTCTCTATTTTTGCTCTTGTTTGGATCCTTTTAAAGCATGTGGAGCATTTGAAAGAATGTTGAGTATGTTTTCTACTACTAGATGTTTTGAGTCTAATTGGAATAATGACTTTTTGCTCTGGGGTTCCCTGCAATAAAGCTCCTCTGCACATGTATCTACTTCCTCCTCTCCTTTTTCAAGCTAGCAACAGTTGCTATGATAGTATGAATGTATTTGAAAACAGAAAATGGACAGGTCAGTGCATATTAAATTACTCCATACTTCTGATATTACTCACAATTTGCATGTTTCTTACTACATAAGTCTTGTCTTGTTGGAAAAGCAAACAACAGGAGTTTGTGCTTTATAAGGCGCACCTAAAATCCTTTAATTTTCCCAAAAATCTTCAGTGTGCCTTTTAATCCAATGCGCTTTATGTATGAATTTTACCAGTCAGATTGTAAGGAGCAGTAAAGCTATGAGGTACAGTGTTATACAGGAGTTTCGGCCTGTAGCCTGCTGCTAACCCTGGCTAGCACTGATGGAACAGCATTAGCATTACCCGCTAACCGCATCAAGCACCAGCTCTTTTGCCGTAATACTGTAATATCGGCCTGTAGCTCGCGTGTTTACCGTGTTAAAACTGCTAGCTAATGTTGCCCTGGCTTACTGGAACACTCATGGTTCCTTAGTGTAGCACTGTTGGGTATTATTATTGGACATCTGGAAATCTAAGCTTACTGTAGATGAACGGAAGCGCTTTACTCACCCAAATAAACAGTTTTCAGGAGAGAAATCTGTATAGATTAATTTCCAGCGCTTGTTTTACTTTAAAAGAAAATGTTTTTTCTTTAAGAATTACAGTTTTGTTTACTTAACTTAGCTTAGCTTAGGTTGGTAAATTAGAAGGAAAACATGGTGACAACCATGTTCCTTATTATTATCGCATAAAAGGCTCCTTATAATCCAGTGTGCCTTAAGTATCAGAGGTCTGGGATTTGTGGCAACAAACCCTTGATCTTGGGATCTCCACCAAGACAAAAGCAAAACTCATCACTGAAGATGAGACACTGACAGTCTGAGACACTCCATTTGCGTCTGGCACGACTACCCCACGACTGGGTTTCATTCCTCTCGGTTGATTTCTTCTGCTTGCATCTTATACAACATTTTTTTGACAATGAAAGCTCTGGCTTCTGTTCTCTCTCCTGCTTCTTCTTTGAATGGTTATGGTGGGCAATTACAGTTGCCAGATGGTGTTTTAATGGAGAACAAGGAATGTGTGAGTGTCTGACTGAGCAAGACAAGCCTGACTTCAGCATCTCCACAGCGTCTCTGTTAAACTGCAACATTATGTCTGAGGCTTCATTTCTATCTGTTCATAACTGCAGTGTTTCCAGCCTTAATGAAGTAGCAGCAAATAATACTTCATCTGAATGTGGAAGTTATAAGGGATGAAGACCCTTTAATGTGTCGTAATATTCTAAAGCGACCTAAAACTCCTAACAAGCTCACATCCAGATCTATAAAGTCTATTAAAGGCCTACTAAAAAGGTCAGCCATATGTCTGAGTAAACAGCACATCTGCTGGATGACTGCTGAATTATGTCATTCTGTTTAATCTGAGAAAATGTCTGTAAAACATTATAGGACCTTAGAATAAACAAAGTAAAATAAAATCAGGGGTCAATAATGTCACACCTGGCCCTGTAGGCACTCCTCTCTCTCCCACACTCAGCTCTACCTGCGGTCTTCAGCCTCTGGATTACGATACCCAAAATGCTACACGACTAGGAAGCCAATCACCAGAGTATTGATTTCACCTGTTCAGCTCCCTTTTCGCAGAGTGTTTTAGGTCATCCTCTTTACAAAGCGTTTTTTGTCCATTGCCTGTTTTTTTGCCTCTCCGTTGCAACCCCTTTTTCTGTTTCTTCAACTGTTATTTTTACCTTTATTGACCCTGAGAGGCAAACATGGCCTTTGGCACTGGCATTCATAAATAAGGCTGCCTTGAGGAAGTTTTTTTTTATGCATTAAACTGAGATTTTCATTGGACAGCGACAATATATAAAATGGACACTATACCACTATAGTAATATTAAAGTGTGTTTGATAATCTTAAAAATGTAAGTAAGATAAAAATGTATGGGATTAAATACTTTTTTATGCCATATATATACGTATATATATATATATACGTATATATATATATATATACAGTTGTGGTCAAAAGTTTACATACACTTGTAAAAAACAATGTTATGGCTGTCTTGAGTTTTCAATAAGTTCTACAACTCTTATTTTTCTGTGATAGAGTGATCGGAACACATACATGTTTGTCACAAAAAACAGTCATAAAATTTGGTTCTTTCATAAATTTATTATGGGTCTGCTGAAAATGTCACCAAATCTGCTGGGTCAAAAATATACATACAGCAACATTAGTATTTGGTTACATGTCCCTTGGCCATTTTCACGGCAACTAGGCGCTTTTGGTAGCCATCCACAAGCTCCTGGCAAGCTTCAGGTCGAATGTTTGACCACTCTTCTTGACAGAATTGGTGCAGTTCAGCTAAATGTGATGGTTTTCTTGCATGAACCCGTTTCTTTAGCACTGTCCACATGTTCTCAATGGGGTTTAAGTCAGGACTTTGGGAAGGCCATTCTAAAACCTTAATTCTAGCCTGGTTTAGCCATTCCTTTACCACTTTTGATGTGTGTTTTGGGTCATTGTCTTGTTGGAACACCCAACTGCGCCCAAGACCCAACCTTCGGGCTGATGGTTTTAAGTTTTCCTGCAGAATTTGGAGGTAATCCTCCTTCTTCATTATCCCATTTACTTTCTGCAAAGAACCAGTTCCACTGGCAGCAAAACATCCCCAGAGCATAATACTACCACCACCATGCTTGACAGTAGGCATGGTGTTCCTGGGATTAAAGGCCTCACCTTTTCTCCTCCAAACATATTGCTGGGTGTTGTGGCCAAACAGCTCAATTTTTGTTTCGTCTGACCAGAGAACTTTCCTCCAGAAGGTTTTATCTTTGTCCATGTGATCAGCAGCAAACTTCAGCCGAGTCTTAAGGTGCCTTTTCTGGAGCAAGGGCTTCTTTCTTGCACGGCAGCCTCTCAGTCCATGGCGATGTAAAACACGCTTGACTGTGGAGACTGACACCTGTGTTCCATCAGCTTCCAAATCCTTGCAGACCTGCTTCTTGGTGATTCTTGGTTGACTCTTGACCATCCTGACCAATCTCCTCTCGGCAGCATGTGATAGCTTGCGTTTTCTTCCTGATCGTGGCAGTGACACAACTGTTCCATGCACTTTATACTTGCGTATAATTGTCTGCACAGTTGCTCTTGGGACCTGTAGCTGCTTTGAAATGGCTCTAAGTGACTTCCCTGACTTGTTCAAGTCAATAATTCGCTTTTTCAGATCCACACTGAGTTCCTTTGACTTTCCCATTGTAGCTTTTGTAGCTGAGTCTAATCACTGGGTCAAATGAGCCCTATTTAAATGGGCTCATGAGAAGTCAACAGCTGTAGTCAATCAGAATCACTTACAAGAAGTGAAGAGGCCATGACATGAAGCTAATTTGATTGACACAACTCGCTACATCACCAAAATTGACAAATTTTGTTGCTGTATGTATATTTTTGACCCAGCAGATTTGGTGACATTTTCAGCAGACCCATAATAAATTTATGAAAGAACCAAATTTTATGACTGTTTTTTGTGACAAACATGTATGTGTTCCGATCACTCTATCACAGAATAATAAGAGTTGTAGAACTTATTGAAAACTCAAGACAGCCATAACATTATGTTTTTTTACAAGTGTATGTAAACTTTTGACCACAACTGTATATATATATATATATATATACGTATATATATATACGTATATATATATACGTATATATATATATATATATATATATATATATATATATATATATATATATATATATATATATATATATATATACGTATATATATATATATATATAAGGTTAACAAGACAAAATCTGAAATATCTTGGAGTCAAACTGGGATTAATTTAAAAATAGACAAAATATATGTAGGAAATGGTTGATTTACTCGTTCCATACAGTCCCAGTCTTTTCTGATTTGTGGTTATGTGTTTTTTTCCCAACAACAACAAGAAGGAAATTGCTGGCAAACTCTTCACTCCAGACTTCAGAAGAGCTGGTGAACTAACCCTACATTAACCTGGATTAGGAGCATCTCAATGTCTGCTTAAAGTAAATACTAATAACAACAATAGCAGCCGTAAAACAGCAGGGTGGAGCGTCTGGACCTGTAAGAAGCAGTCTGAGTTCCTAATCCTCCTGTGTAATTGTGAAAAATATGAAGACTGAAGGCTGGTGGTGGTGGTGTGTTCAGCAGTGCGGGGGAGTTTATTTTAAATGGAGAGATTTAGTGAGAGATTTGAGGGAGGCTGAGAATGTCGTCTGGCCTGTAGGCCAAAAAAATGAAGCTTGAGCTGGATAAACTGCGGCGTTTGAGATAAACTATAAAGAGGATTCCAGTCAGATTCAGTAGCTTCACCTCACATTCAGCTGACACTCAGGATGCATCTGATGTACGCTGCTAAAATTAGCCTTAAAAAAAGTGACATTTCCACATTTATAAGTTTTAAAAGTACTGTATGTCGTCTGAAACATCTTCAAATTGTTTTTTGCGCAAACCTAGCCAAACTAAATACTTCAGGATGCACTGGAACTCTGTAAAAACTCCTTTGCTTAGATCCCACTGTCTTAAACAAATGTTTAAAGGTCAGTATGTGCAGACAAATACCAAGCTATAAATCTTCATTTTGTTTAGAGAAGATACTGTATGTTTCATTAATAAAAAAGAAGATCTGTATTACTTACTGGGGACCTGCTGGATCCTGTGGACCACCACGAATGCATCAGAGAGCCCCACCTTCACAGGATGATTGACAGAGCTGATCTTAGCGATCTGAATTGGAACCTGAGACCAAAAACACAAGAAAATCTTAAATATTATTATTATGTAATATAACACCTTACCTTCAACCCTATTAACTTATTAACCCTTGTGTGGTGTTCATATTTTTGTTACTCGTTTATTTTGTTATTTGTATTTAATTCAGCAAAATTAAGCAATTTCACATTAAAATGCTTTACACATGCTTGCTTCACCTAAATTGCAAGCAATATAAACAGCTTACATGGTTAATATTCGCCCTTTACCTTTCTTATGTTACATTTCTTTCAAAAAGTGCTACTCTTTTTTTTATTAGTTTTTTAAATAAAATGTAAAAGAAAATGAATTAAACTCAAGATATGAGTAGAAAATTTGTTTAGTTTTAAATTTACAAATGAAGCAATGTTTATTAGCCCTTGGCCAAACATACTGTATGTAATATAAATGTGTATAAATGTGTCACCTGCAGCCTCTCCCATGAAGGGGTGCTTTTTCTGGCAGGGGTGCTGAATTCAGCACAACACCGTTCATAAGGACCCTGTGTAAAGCGGCTGTGTTCTGATCACTGCTCAATAATATCATTTATTACAAATAATTTCCCCATTCCTCAGTCTTTAAAAAAATTTGTTTAGTTTTTATTACTTATTACAAATTTTGTCAGTTTTTGTTTAAGTAGTTATTTTTATTCAGATTTCATCTCGTTTTCCTCATGAAAAATATGTTATTAACGAAGATTTTTTGTCATAGTTTTCGTTAATGAAATTATGCTGTGGAGTCACTACCACTTGTATGCATAGCTCAATAAATATGACCAGGAGTTGTATAGCATTACAATCCGAAATATCCTTCTGAGTGCACCTATCTTTGTTAATATTTCTATTTCTTTGACGATCAGTGTATAAACTATTTAGAAACTACTTCTACATGATTTAATAACTGATAAATATTATATATTTTCTTCAGTAAAGCCTAGAATTTATTTAACAATTGCTATAAATGATTCAGAGTTGCTTTCTCTCCTGGCATTACTGGTTTACTTCATTTTAATATGTAAACAACATATTCAAGTTACATAAGCAAAGCCTAGAAAAAAACTCAATTTCTTCAGTTTCTGAGGTGTGTAATGCACTTGCTCTCTGTAATAACTCCACATACAGAAGAGTTTAAACATCTGAGACCCTGTCCCAGATTCCTCAGTGTGCTCCTGACCTTCACTTAATTAGGAATAAGTGCACGTTCACCCTGATTTACACACCTCAATCCAGCATTCACAGGCCTTTGAAGGCCTTGATCAAGTGTGTGAGTTGAAGGCTGGAGTGAATCTCTTCAGAAGGCTGAGCCAGAAGCAAAGTTCAATACACACAGATATATATATATATATATATATATATATATATATATATATATATATATATAGAACGCCAGAGCAGCACAAATCATTTATGAGGCGTTTTAGGTTTTTCGTGGATAAATAATTCAACCTTACTTAATAAGACATCCAACCATTTCTATTCTATTGGATTTAACTCAGAGCTCTGATCAATATCACGTCTCATCTCATTTCAGTCAGTGTATTATTGTACGAGTGCAGAGTGTAGCTTAACCTACAGTGTTAGGTAGATCTAGCTTATGAATGGAGAAAAAAGGTAATGGAAACTTACTGTCACAGATCTGCCAATGTTGAAAGAATTTAATGAGTACAACACTCCCCCCCATTAGCACACTGACCTCCCTCTGCTCTCGGCATCAGCAGCAAGCTGAATAGCTGTCTTTGTTGAATAAATATAATATAAACAACAAATGCCAGTGTTCCAGGGAGTGCTCATGTCTATGTTACCTCCTGGCACTCTACTTATAGTTTGTTTCTATGGTCCGAATCAGTTGTTGAGTTTGTTTATTAGGAGCGTTTTCTCCCTCTGTTTGGTTTGGTTTCACACAGGCATAAACCTAAACCCACCAAAATTCCTATCAATAAACCAGGCGAGCACGCTGTGTCCTCTGATTGGTCAGAACTGTCTGCCGCGTGAGCAAGAAAGTAAATATAGTGAGAAGATTCTGTGTTCTAACAGTCTAAACAAACCAGAGTGCGATTTAACTGAACCAAGTAGATTAAATAGTGCTGGTGTGAAAATGTTTTATGCTTAATTAAGGAAGGATCTTTTGAAACAGATCTCCACAGCAATGGTCTCTGGACTATGATACCCAGAATGCACCACACACTCCCCTGATATCTCTCTCATGAACACATGTCACTGGCACCTACAGGAAGTCAATCACCTGAATATTGATTACACCTGTGTACACCCCTATACGTATATACACATATATATATATATATATATATATATATATATATATATAACGCGTTTATTCCATGCCTTTGTTTACTTTCTCGTTTACTACCTTTTTTCTTTTTCAACCTGAGTATCATTACACTCAGGTTGCAAAAGCAGCACAAGCAGCAAGCTGATTGGCTGTTTTCGTTAAAGTGCGAGATTTTATCCTTGAACGGACGCCATGATTCGGTTTTGCGAGAAATCCCATTCATACTGCAGTCAGTGGCAGGTCTCATCATTCATTTTCAAGGTCTTTGACTGAATCAGGAAGCCAGGTAAGGTGGAGTGGGGTGCTTTGATTGGCCGAAAGCACTCAACTTATGTGCAGATCTCTGTAGCTCAGCGGTGCAATCAACTTCAGTGACAACCTGCTGATAACTTGACTGAAACTGTCGAAATGCGAGATCAAACGATATGCATATTTTAGAACATGGAATCATAAAAATGTACTAGAAGGTGAAAATACGGGCCTTTTACACAAAATGCGTAAATGTCGTAAGGTCTGCTGTCAACTTCTTTACAACATTAATCCTCACTCTGTTAATATTTGCTAGAACCTGGCCTGGTATTCAGATTGATTCAGATTACGTAGCACATACAAAAGAGAAATTTACAGAAATACATAAAACAACAAACATGAACAAATGCCCGTGTTTCAGGATGAGCACATGTCAATGTTACTTACGATTTTACTCTACAGTGAATATATTCTTTCAAAACAGATCTGTACAAAATCTTTATTCATTACATTACATTACATTACATTTGGCAGGCACTTTTGTCCAAAGTCAAGTACAAAAGTAAAGAAGTTAAAGGTAAAACATCTCTAGATAGGGCTTAAAGGAGGTGGAAGAGAAATAATAGGATAGAGAAGTGAAGGAGGGGAAGAAGGAAATGAGGTTAGAAGTAGTTAGTGTGTTAGAGGTGTTAGGAGAGTAAGTGCTCTTTGAAGAGCTCTGTCTTCAGGAGTTTATTAAAGATAGTGAGAGATTCTCCTGATCTGGTAGTGGAAGGTAGTTTGTTCCACCATTGGGGAACTCTGTATGAGAACAGTCTGGATTGCTTTGTGTGAATGTTTGTTTGGTAAAGCGAGGCGACGTTCATTGGAGGAGCGCAGCGGCCGGGTGGTAGCGTAAGCCTTCAGGAGCGAGTGCAGGTAGGAAGGAGCTGTTCTGTCATCACCTTGTAGGTGAATGTAAGAGCTTTGAATTTGATGCGAGCATCAACTGGTAGCCAGTGGAGCTCAATGAGCAGCGGGGTGACATGTGCCCGTTGGTTTTGGATGGTTGAAGACCAGACGTGCTGCTGCATTCTGGATCATTTGGAGTGGTTTTACTACACAGGTCGGGAGGCCTGTTAGCAGGGCATTGCAGTAGTCGAGGCGTGAGATGACAACTGCTTGTACCAGGAGTTGGGTGGCCTGTTGCGTCAGAAACGGTCTAATTTTTCTGATGTTATAAAGCGCGAAGCGGCAGGATCGAGCAACCGAGGCCACATGGTGCGTGAAGGAGAGCTGGTCATCAACCATAACACCCAGGTTCCTAGCAACCTTTGTCCGTGAGAGAGAAAGAGAGTCGATGGTTATAGCAAAGATGTGTTGAAAAGATGGTTTTGCTGGTACAACCAGAAGTTCAGTCTTTGTATTCCATATTTTGTCCATATTTCTGAACTAAATATCTGATCTATGTTTTCGCAGACTCTAATAGAGCTTTCTAAAAGCACATTTAAGTAGAAACTAATCCACCATATGGTTCAGGGACGGGGCGATGCTCTCATATTTCCAGCAGCTTTGTTAATCAAGAAGGAAATGAGATTTTCACTCACTACAGAGTCATGCAACACTTTTATTACCCCAAAAACACTACGACTGAGAGCAGTCTGCACTGTAATTACTCAGACTGAAAAGAAACAGAGAGAAACTGAGAAAGAGAATAATATAAACAGAAAATTGCCTAAAAAATTAATTCATAGGAAGTTTAAAAGAGAAACACAACTCTTTTCATATAAGATGAAACATATAATTGCTGTTATATCAAAGCCTCATTACTATAATATTTTTACATAGACAGCTGCCTAGTTTTCTGTCTATTTAAAATAAATGGCATAACATAGAATGATGATAGGGTCAATATAATGAGGTTTGATTAATGTATTAAGATAGTTTTGAGAATGTATTTGTACTGTATGTATGCAGGCTGTTCTAAGGCAAAATAGTGCCACAAAAAACTCTTCTTTCAGATTTAATATGATTTTACGCACATATTGTTGCTGCTGTTTGTATCTTTGAACTCTGTCAGATAAACTGGAGGTGAGAACTCTGCAGTATATATTTTTTCTGCAGTAAAGTAGAGCTGAAGTACTACAGTGAATTCTCTGTATGTGCGCTTGCTGTTACAAAGCTCTTTATTCCTCTAAAGGCCAACCCAGAGAAAGAGGAAGAGCACTGTCTGAATTCTGTACACACAGCAGAACACACTGGACATTCTACACTTATGAATATTAATATTATTTATTAAGTATTTACTACCTCACACTAAAATACTGCACATCTTGCACTTTACACACTAACCTAACTTAAGCATATCCTCATCTTCTATTTTTAAATCTGTATAGATGTTTTTGTTCATACACATTTGTACAGATTATTTTTCTTACTTTAATATCAGACAAAGATAACCTGAGTAAATAAAAAAAGTATTTTTTAATGATGAAAAAAAAATCCAATTCAAAGTGTTCACCCCCTAAACCTAATTACTTGTTTGTTCCTCCCTTGGCGGCAACAACTGCTTTAAATTAAGCTTTACTGATAACTGGCAATGAGTTTTTCACATCATGTGGAGGTATTTTGTTCTACTCTTCTTTACACAACCGTTTTAATTTAGACACATTGGAGGATTTTCCAGCATAAATGCCCTGTTAAAGATCATAATCAGCCACAGCATCTCAATCTGACTTTGACTAGGCCACCCAAAAAACTTCATTTATTTTTCTTTAGGCCATTCAGAGGTGGACTTGTTTGGGTGCTTTGGATCTTTGTCCTGCTGCAGAACCCAAGTACGCCTGAGCTTGAGGTCACATCTATTACAGCAAGTTATCCAGGACTTTTTCACAAAGGGGTAGATTGGTTGGATAGTTTTTTTTTTTAATAAAAAGTGTTTTTCATATTTACTGAGGTTATATTCGTCATATTTTTAAAAACAATTGTTTAAAAATCTGAAAATTGTATCTATCTGTACATCCATCTACCCTTCCATCTGCCCATCCATCCATTCATCCATCTGTATGTTTGTCTGTCTGTCTGTCCCTCCATGAATCTATACATCTGCACATTTACATTTTAATTCATCAACTAATCTATTAACCTCTCTGTCTGTCTGATTTATTAATATATACATTTATCTCTCTCTCTCCATCAATCATTTTTTACTCATGTTAAACTTAATGTAAATAAACTTCTGATCCTCATAGACGACATAAAGTCAGAGAAAACATCATTAAACACAAAACAGAACTCAGAAAACACAAAAAGAGAGAAAGAAAAGCAGAACTTTCTCACCTCCTTGTAGGCGAAGATGATTCTGCCGTCACTGTGTAGCGTAGCCTGGAAGGTGAAACTGCCCAGATTATACGAGTCCTGGAGATGAACATGATCCCACTGAACCACCAGTGCAGTTCCTTTACACACACACATATAAAAACATAGATTTTAATACATAATTAGATAAAATATACATATACAGTATCATATATCTAATTAAACACTCTTCAGTGTAGTTTAATCTGCAGCACAGAGCTGCACTCTGCCCGTGCGCTCCAGCAGCACAGCTCCTTCAGTCTACAGCTATTATACTACTGATTACTGCACTGTGACAGGTGTACACTGTGCTGATCTCATATCAGCCATGTCCAATTACATCACACCCTGCAGCGCGTCAATATCACTGCTGATTACACAGAGATTCCTACAGTATAATAATCCAATCTACCCACACTACAATCAATAACTTAACCTGATTTATTTATACTGCCATTATTCTTACTGTAACTCTCTGTCTCACTGTGTCTGTAACTCTGTCTTTCACTCTGTCTGTAACTGTCTCTCTGTCTGTAACTCTGTGTTGTTGTTTCTGTAACTGTCTCTCTCTCTGTCTGTAACTCTGTCTCTCGCCGTCTGTAACTCTATCTCTCTCTCTCTGTCTGTAACTCTGTCTCTCTCGCCATCTGTAACTCTGTCTCTCTCTCCGTCTGTAACTCTGTCTCTCTCTCAGTCTATAACTCTGTCTCTCTCTCCGTCTGTAACTCTGTCTCTCTCTCCGTCTATAACTCTGTCTCTCTCTCCGTCTGTAACTCTGTCTCTCTCTCCTTCTGTAATTCTCTCTCTCTCCATCTGTAACTCTGTCTCTCTCCGTCTGTAACTCTGTCTCTCTCTCTGTCTGTAACTCTGTCTCTCGCCGTCTGTAACTCTGTCTCTCTCTCCATCTGTAACTCTGTCTCTCTCCGTCTGTAACTCTGTCTCTCTCTCTCTGTCTGTAACTGTGTCTCTCGCCGTCTGTAACTCTGTCTCTCTCTCCGTCTGTAACTCTGTCTCTCTCTCCGTCTGTAACTCTGTCTCTCTCTCCGTCTGTAACTCTGTCTCTCTCTCCGTCTATAACTCTGTCTCTCTCTCTGTCTGTAACTCTGTCTCTCTCTCCTTCTGTAATTCTGTCTCTCTCCATCTGTAACTCTGTTTTTCTCTCTGTCTGTAACTCTGTCTCTCTCTCCGTCTGTAACTTTGTTTCTCTCTCCATCTGTAACTCTGTCTCTCTCTCCATCTGTAACTCTGTCTCTCTCTCCGTCTGTAACTCTGTCTCTCTCTCCGTCCGTAACTCTGTTTTTCTCTCTGTCTGTAACTCTGCCTCTCTCTCCGTCCGTAACTCTGTCTCTCTCTGTCTGTAACTCTGTCTCTCTCTCCGTCTGTAACTCTGTCTCTCTCTCCGTCCGTAACTCTGTTTTTCTCTCTGTCTGTAACTCTGCCTCTCTCTCCATCTGTAATTCTGTCTCTCTCTCCGTCTGCAACTCTGTTTCTCTCTCCGTCTGTAACTCTGCCTTTCTCTCCGTCTGTAACTTTGTCTCTCTCTCTGTAACTCTGTCTCTCTCTCCGTCTGTAACTCTGTCTCTCTCTCCGTCTGTAACTCTGTCTCTCTCTCCGTCCGTAACTCTGTTTTTCTCTCTGTCTGTAACTCTGCCTCTCTCTCCGTCTGCAACTCTGTTTCTCTCTCCGTCTGTAACTCTGTCTCTCTCCGTCTGTAAAACTGTCTCTCTCTCCGTCAGTAACTCTGTCTCTCTCTCCGTCTGCAACTCTGTCTCTCTCCGTCTGTAACTCTGTCTCTCTCCGTCTGTAACTCTGTCTCTCTCTCGCTGTCTGTAACTTTGCCCTGTTGTTTCTGTAACTATTTTGTCTCTGTCTCACAGTGTCTTTAACTCTGTCCCTCTAACTCTGTCTGTAAATGAGTCCCTCTCTGTCTCAGTGTTTGTAACTCTGTCCCTCTCTCTTTTTTCCTCTCTGTATCTGTAACTCTGCCCCTGTCCCTGCCCGCTTCTGTCAGTATCTGTGTCTCTGTATGTATTTAACTTTGTCTCACTCTGTCTGTAACTCTGTCACTCTATCTCTGTCTGTCTCTCTGTACCTCTCCGTCTCTCTGTGTCTATGACTTAGTCTCTCTCTTTTTTCCCTGTGTCTTTACCTCTATCCTGCTAGCTCAGTCTGTAACTGAGTCACACTCTGTCTCTCTGTGTCTGTAACTGTGCCCCTCTCTGTCTCTCTCTCTGTCAGTAACTCAGTCTCTCTGTCTGTAACTTTCTCAACCGGTACCTCTTTTTCTATCTCTTTTTGTATAACTGTCTGTCTGTGTCTGTAACTGTGTCTCTGTGTCTGTAACTCTCTTTAAGTGTCTCTAATTCTCTCTGTATGTATCTCATTCTGTATCTCTATGTCTCTCTGTCTGTAACTTTATCTCTCTTCTTTAACTTTAGTCACTCCTATGTTCCTGTTTTTCTATCTTTATAATCTGTGTAAAACATCTTACCGTTGTCGAAGTAAATGACGGTGGAATTTCGGGACAGACTGGGGTCGAAGTTGGCCATGAGTGGGGCGATGTACTGCGTGGCCGTCAGCATTCTGTGTACAACATCTCCAGTGTAGATAAAACCTGTAATGCAAGCACAGAGATTTAATTACAGATCTCACTAATAGCAATTTTATATACATATAATTCCAACATTTCAGACACAACACTACTAATTCTGCTGCAGAAAAGCTGTAGAGAAATGCTTCCACTGTAGCAAGTGTTAGGGACCTTCTTACACCCTTACATCTTACATCCTGTGTGTCGTGGAAACAGCAATGGTGCTTGTGAATACATCCATGTTTGGACGTGAGGTGTGTTCAGGTAAATTATTAGTCTATTGTTATCTTGGCAACGGAAAGCACAGTTGCACCACTGACTGAAATGAACCTAGAAAGACATGAACCGTCATTGCTATCTCGGCAGTGAATTGCCACCACAATACACATGCAACACACAGCAGTGCACAAACCAATAGTGCATAGTACCAGCTGGCAGCAATACAACATTTTACATCAACAATAAACAAAATGAACGAGAGGAAACAAGTGTAAATGAGCAGATCAGTTTTCTCTGCTGAGAAGCATTGGACACGTTCATGTAGCTCCGCCCCTGAAAAAGCAATCCGCCAAAGTCAGCTCCAAAGAATGCAACGTAAAGGTAATGACAGGTGACGTGCTGATTGGTTAAGTTCATGTTACGGCCAAAACACAGCCATGATTATTTAAGAGAATTACAACTTTTCCCATCGATATGATAGCAAAGACACACTGTTTACACTGTTTCCTCTGAACAGCTGGAATGTACAGACCACCCGACTGGGGGTAATGTTACTATGAAAGCAGCAGCTGTGAGCCGCACGGAACGAGCCAAACAACGCGCTCACCCAGCAGAGCAGCGAGAGGTAACTTACCGAAAGTCTAGATAAGCTGACAAGTAGCGTTAGCTACTTATCTAGCTATCTTACCATAGCTAGCCAACGATAGCTAACTAGCTAACGCTAACTAGATGAAGCTAGATCCCCAGCAAGCCTTCTAACTTCCAAACTGAACGGTTTATCAACCAAACAGCGGCTGGATGTTCCAATATCCACTTAAACCATGTACGTTTCATTCAGTCTTAATGGGTTTCTGCACGGCTCCACGTAGAGAGAGAATAGACACCCCCAAACGTCTCTCTCTCAGAAAAGCATCTGAAAAGTTCTGCTCAGGTTTCTGCAGGAAAGATCTCTGAGTAAATGCTCCATGTTAGCCTAGTTCAGCTTCGTCTTCATCCATAATCTCCACAAACAACAAGCTCTTTTCCTCTAGCTATATGCCTTGGATCTTAAACCAACCAACCTCGTGACGTCACCAGAGCTGCACGGGCAACATGGCAGCGCCCTAGCTCAAACGTAACAAACATAAATATATTATAATTTAGTGTGTAAACATTTTATATAAAAATCCCCCCCCCAATAAATTCCATTATATTTAATCCCTTAGAAAACTTGTACAAACTGAAATGTTTCATGTCACCTTTAAGCGATGACAAGAATATAATTGATGCTCATGCAACATTACATCACACTTCAAACCCAAGACCTGCGTTGAAATGCGTTTCAAATATTTTCTTCTTCTACTATTTCAGCACTACAGCAGCAGCAGAAGCCTTTATGTGCTTCCTGCATCTCTCAGTAACGATAAAGACAATGTAACACCAGACAGATAGCAACATGAGTCGACAATACCCCGCGAAGAACATATGCTAACAGAACCCTATATATACAAAACATAGAATTACTATGAACCGGAACAACTTAGAACACAGGTGACTCTGAACGGGGGGGGGCGTAACGCGATCGGGTGAAGGTGAGCGGCTGACAGTGACGTCATCGCCAGTGGGTTTATGGGAAATGGAGTTCAGGAGTGTGAAAGGAGAGCCTAGAGACGTGACAGACAACTCCCACTAAATCAGCCATCAGACATTCTTCCTCTGAAGTTAAGGTATTATATAATAATTAATACCTTTATAATTATGACGAGCTCACTAATTGAGGATTAGTGGGATTTTTCCCACAGCTACAGCTCCTGCAATAAGTTCTGCTGAAAAAAACAAAAACAAAAAAAAAAACAATCCCACCTGCTCCACCTCGCACGCTTTTCCATCCTGGCACACAGCCAAGACCTGGCTGCAAGTGATTAATTAACTAATTAAGCGTATAAACTCCCACATCACTTCCAGCACATTTAGCTGAGTCATTTAGCAACACACTCACGAACGCACGCACACACACACACACACACACTGTAGTCAGACTGTAGTCAGACCCATTAGCATTGGTGGTGTGACGCATTTCTTGTAATGATTATTGTAATTGTGGTGTAGACTGACGTATTCAAAGGGTTTAACCAAAATATTGCAAAAAAAAAAAAGCTTTAGGAATTTTTTGGAAATTCCCCCAGCATGCAATTGGACAGAAATTTGATAAAACAGCTTAATGGCCAGTGATTTAAAACAAAGCACAAAAGCAACTTCACAAGCAACTCAAATAAACTCAACTTTCTGTTATTTCCATGGCTTCCAGAATTCAGGCAATTTCAAACTATGTTAGTTTTAGGGCTGTATGATTTGGAGAACTTTATGTTGTTGTTCTGTGAAATAAACAGCTCTGGAAAAAAATAAGAGACCACATAAAAAGAATTTTAGCAAATTGAAAACCTCTGGAATATAATCAAGAGGAAGATGGATAATCACAAGCCATCAAACCAAGCTGAACTGCTTGAAATTTTAACCAGGAGTAAAGGCATAAAGGTATCCAAAAGCAGTGTGTAAGACTGGTGGAGGAGAACATGCCAAGATGCATTAAACCAGGGATATTCCACCAAATATTGATTTCTGAACTCTAAAAACATTATGAATATAAACTTGTTTTCTTGCTTTATTTAAGGCCTGAAAGCTCTGCATCTTTTACATTTTAGCCATTTTCTGCAAATAAAAGCTCTAAATGACAATATTTTTATTTGGAATTTGGAAGAAATGTTGTCTGCAGATTAAAAAATAAAACAACAATGTTCATTTTACTCAAACATATACCTATAAATAGCAAAATCTGAGAAACTGATTCAGAAACTTTAGTGGTCTCTTCATTTTTTACAATGCTGTATTGCGATATTAAAAAATACAGGATTTTTCACCTAAAAACAAAGGAAATTTTGAGAGAAGTCAATCAGAAGTGAATTAGACAACATGTCATGATATGAAAAATGCAATCTGTGTATCACTAATTAGGGTAAAACAAATTGTATTGGTAAATATATTCATTATGAATTTTTCTTTGTATGTAGCAGAAATGTTTAAAAAATGTAATTAAACATCACACAAATCATTGCTCATCCTACGAAGTTTTTTTTGTCTCATGTTCTCCTGTCATTGTTCCTAGCTATGAGCTCTTTGAGCACATGGCTCTGTTTGTTGGCTTGTCTCCGCCCCAGTCCTGCCCTGTCATTAGTGTTGCCACCTGTCTCGTCTATAACCCCACCTCCTCCTTACTTCCCCAGGTGTTTCTTGTCTGTGCCTGTGTATAAATACCCCATGTGTTCCTTTGTCCTCTGTTGTGCTTTTTGTTTGACACTGTTGTGTTACCTTGTTTATAGGTTGATTGCTGTTTGTTGCTGTTTAGAGTCTCAGTTCTGCCATGTTGATGTAAGTTTCTGGTTTGTTTTCTTTATTAGTTTGTTTTTTTAGTAGTCTTTGTTTTAGTCCTTTGTTTTATAGTCATTGTTTATAAAGTCTTAATGTTTGCTTCCACTTCAGTATATTTGATAGCTGGGTCGGATCGAGACTGGATCACATTCTCACTTTAAGCAAAACACTCCAGAGTTCGATTGAGACCACCTCCTCTAGCAGGTCTCGGTCTGGTTGTTTTGATCTGCACCTGAGTGCTATTACTGTTTTTACACCTGCTCAATTAAAACCACATTAAGGGTACAAACAAACCAGAGTCTGTTTTAACTGGACTAAATAGTGCTGGTGTGAAAACACCCTCAGATGTTCAGACTATCAGAAATGGAACTCAAATGCACTATGCAAGAAAGGACAACCCAGGGGAAGTGTTTAGGTGCTTATCTAACCCTATGAAACTAAACTAAAACTCAATGAGCTGATCAGAGTATCATTAACTCAATTTTTGTTTCAATGAGCCTGAATGAGCCACAAAAGGAAAAATATAGTGTTTTATTCTGAGGCAAATTTACAATGTGCTCAATAGGCTTACTGCATGATGTCTGTGCATTTTCCACCCAAACCAAACTCACATACCCACTATTTACATATAAAACAACAACTTATTCAGTATTATTTTACAGCAAAAATGTGACACCAGCTGCAAAATAAGTTCCTCCTTCAGCCATCTGTTCAGTAAACATGTACAGAGAAGGAGTTTGATGGATTGATGATTTAGCAGATGTGGGTGAAGTGTGAGCAGACAACCTGGACAGTGGCATCAGCAGAAACTCACAACTCACAGCTGCTGAAAAACACTTTTCTACTATTCTGAGTGTGTCATCGTTATCAGCGAGAACACTGAGGAACAGCACATGATGTAATCAGAGAGATTTAGAGCAATGATAGACAGCCTGTGAACAACAAGCACACCAGAGGAACAGTAGAAACTGCAGAGTAATCTCAGCTAGTATCTTACTGGACTGATATAATAGTATATTAGTGATGTGTCCTTCTGTTGCTTCATAAACATATAGTGCTGTTTAGTTTTTATTTAAAACACTAAAAATCACTCTCCACAATGAGATGATTATTAACATAAGTGTTATAAACTATTCATGAGGCTTTTATCAGATTTTATCTGTAATTGAACCTTTAGTTTAGAGAATATTTTGGTCTCTTCTCATTCATAGAAGTCATAGCTTGGCCTTTTGTGACTGGAAATACTGTAATTGCCTGACAGCATTGGAAAAATGGCCGCCAATTGACAGACTTATAAGTACATCAGACTTCACAAAGCTGACATGGCACCATATTTGAATGTTAGACAAATCTGATTTGGAAAAATCAAATTTGACATGTTCACACATACCTGGAAAAAAAAAAATCAAATTTGTGTCACACATGACAGCAGAAGGTCAGTCTCAGCCTGTTCATGTGAAACCCACTCATTCGAACTACCTATTTCACTTGCAATGCTCCCGACAGAAAAAGAGTAAGGACAAGTGCATGCCTCCTCCGATACACGTGAACTCAGCCATGACCGCCTCTTTCCAAACTTCTGCTGATGCAGCAGCATGCTTCTAAGAAAGCGTTGGATCCCCTGCTCTGATGCACCAGCCAGGAGATGCCTGTGCTGGCCAGCACTTAAGTGGGGGTAATAAGGGGAAAGAGCACTGTCTATTACACCATCTATTTACGCATCGTTATTGAGCTGTGTGCACGCGCAATATTCACATTGCAGGACGTGCAATGGCACCTCAGGCAATTAAATCAAACATGTCATGTTGCAATGTTTTGCTTCTTAAAACAACAAGTACATAGAGAGTGTTCAGCGCTGTCTCTGTGTCTGTGTGAGTGACAGGCTGCTGCTGCCTGAGAAGCGCGAGGGGGAGGGTCAGTAAACGCAAGGTTACCACATGGACTCCACCACATGCTTGTAAACGCAGCAGCTGACACCCTGCCGAAAGCTGTGCACCTCAGTCCAGCACAGTTTTGCGCAGATATTTCCAGTTATAGCCAAAAACACGCTTTTAATCCCACAAAAACTCTCCTATTTAGGCCATTTAAATGCCCGATGTCCGCGAGTCACATATAATCTCCCGGAATTCAGAACGAGTGCCCCAAGAGTGCACTGCACACAAACGCGCGTGGGAAGGAGAGAGAAAACAGAGAGGGTTCTGATTGGCCTGTTCTCTGCAAAGAGTCTGTGAGACAGCCAATCAGTTTTTAGTGTGGGCGGGCAGTGTTTTTTTCCCCCCTCCCAGACGGGATTTTTTCAGTGAGTGAGAGAAAGCAGATCATGGCGGAGGCAATATTAATAATTATTGTAATATGATATGAAATGTTTTTGATGTTGTGCAATTTTTTGTGATATTGTAACTGTCAATTTTTGTCAAATAAAGGCTTTTTTCCAAAAAAAAAAAAAAAAAAAGGAAAGCATAGGCAGGGCCTTCTAAAAAGAAAAAAGAAAAAAACTAATTTCACCTCTGAATTCGCTAAATTTAATTTAATAAAAAAGTAAAATTAATTAATATAAAAGTAAAGTTTCGTTATCCTTTGGTGTTTGTGCAAGTGTTTTTTTTGGGGGGGTGGGGGGGGGGGGGTAACCTCCCAGAAATCAACTTTTGCAACTTGGGATGTCTGCCTAAAACATCATTGTCATCAGTCCTAAACTTTTAGGAAATTAGGAGAATGGTTTCTCTTCTTCTACTTTAAATACTTGTTTGACAATCTGATGATGTTTTAGGTCATATTTATGCAGAAATATAGAACATTCTAAAGGTTTCAGAAACTTTAAAGCTCACAAACACTGTATAGCTCACATTCTAGCACACAGTGTTACGAGAATAAAATGCCACAGAGTAATGAAGTTATGACATGAAACATGTTGGCCTTAAATCCTGGCAAAAAAAACCCTCAGCCTTACAAACACTTACATATCTATCTTATAAACCTGACGTTCTGCCAAGCAACACACACACACACACACACACACACACACACTCCAATCCACGAGAAAATTCCCCCTCATACAAACAGACTGCAATGTGCTAGATGAAGGTGATCTAGTGCTTTAGTCCACCAAGAAATATCGTCCTATTACTGGGCCATAAACTCCGCAGCACGCCGGCCATTCCCAAACAGCATTCAGCGAAATTGAATTCTGACCCATCAGAAAATAAATATGGAATAGAGAGGATATTATGCATCTGATGGGAGTTGGAATTGTGCTGAATGTGAGTGGGGTGTGTGTGTGTGTGTGTGTGTGTGTGAGTCATGCTAGCTGAGAGTTTAGCAGTAAGTGTGAGGATAGCTGCTGGGGTCAGACCCAAAAAGAGAAAGAGCTATTATAAAAAAACCTGCTGACTCAGGATTTCTGTAAAGCTTCAGCTGAATCACACACACTCTTACTCACTTCTTCTCTCCATATTTCATAATATAATGAGTTTATTTAAATTCTGCTCTCTTCTGCTGTCCAGAAAATTGTGTTGAGCCAGAGAGTCGAGGCCGCTGACAAATGATGATTATGAGCACATTCCTACTTTAAGGAATGTCAAGCTAACATTAATCAGTTATGGATAAATAAGAGCCAGTGAGGACCACCACAGAGCAGGTAATTATTATTTGGATAAGGGGTCTTTCTCAGCAATTATGCATCGTGCTGCTGGATTTAGGGGGTGTGATTTTGGTATCGTAAGGGCGCAAAAAATAGGTTTTGAGTGGCTTGAAACGTGCGAAAAGCATAAACCTATGAGTGTGTCCCTTGCCATTATTTTTAAAGCTGATGTCTGTAAGATTTTTGGGATTTGGGGGATTGAGGGCCCTCTCTGGTTAAAATGGGTAATTGCACCGGGCATGTGGAAGAATTGGGGACTCGGTGGGTGTGATACGGTCTCCTTTCAGAACAGATAAATCCGATTCCAGGTTATGTTCAGAGAGAGAGAGAGAGAGAGAGAGGGACAGCGAGTGCTTAGTCAGAGGGAAATGTCTTCAGAGGATGTAAGAGAGTTGTTATACACGGTTGTCAATTTTGTCAGTGTGAATACTGTATATAATTTTTTTTATTTTTTATTCCGATACATACTGTGATCTTTAGTTTAGGGTAAAAGCATTTTAGATGAAATACTGTCACTATGCAGACCAATTACATCCAACAGTTAGCTAGAAAACTAAATATGGCGAAATGCAGTTTGAAGGCATTTTTAAACAGTCGCCTTCACTAAGCAGCTAATAAAATACCAGCATTAAGTGTTAATAGATGGTCAGTTAGACTGTAGCTATTTATATTGCTTGAAATAATCATATTTTATATATTAGTGTGACCTTGCCATTATTTTTAAAGCTGTTGTCTGTAAGTTTTGGGATTTGGGAAATTTAGGGCCCTCTCTGGTGAGAATGGGCAATTGCACCGAGCATGCGGAAGAATCGTTTTAAACTGGGCGGGTGTGATGCGGTCTTCTTTCAGAGCAGATATATCCGATTCCAGGTTATGTTCAGAGAGAAAACGTGTGTGCACTCTCTCTCTTTCTCTTTTTAGTAATATGCTTAGGAAAAAAAATATTTGTAGTTTAAGCAGTTAAAGTTATGCTGTTGTTTAACGCTCAACAACCAGACTCATTGCTTGTTTGTTCCAACAACATTTAAAATATGGAGTCTCTCATGATGACAGTAGGAGAGAACCCTGGTTTCAAGCATTTAATAAAAGAGCTCGAGCCCCGTTACAACATTCCATCCCAAAAACACAAAACATGATTATAATGAAGTTCTATTGTTATTATGAAGTTAATAAAGGTAAGTCTATACAGAATGCCCAGCCTCTTAATTTGTTCCACCAACTATACAAAACATGCCAAACCATGGAGGAGGTATGAACCGAACCGTGAATTTTCTGTACCGTTACACTCGTACTATTTATATTGCTTGAAATAATCTTTTTTTTTTAATAATTATAATTAGTAGAGGGTGAATGTTAATATTTTCTGTATTTTACATGTTCATAATTATGGGAAGCTCTGTAGCCACTAGGGGGCGAGTTAGACTTATTGTGTATTTGTGTGTACACACTGGTACCATTAAACACAATATTTGATCCCTTCTCCACTCAGAAATGCTTCTGCTTTCAGTTTAGAAACAAAGTAATACGGACTGCCGCTTTAAGAGCCAGGTGTGCTCTGACTTTGGCGTGTTCGTATCTTAAAAGCGCGGCACTTTGTGCATCTCAGCAGAGGATACAGAGGAAATTACATGTATGAATATGTACACAATTTTATTATTAAGCATAGTGTCTTGTACATTGACCTATGTTCAAAAGTAAGATATGTAATTAAAAACATTAATAAAAACAGCTTAAAACACTGGAAAAATAGCATTTGTTATCTGTCCCCCGTGAAGGAAAACTTTATTTTTTATTTATCCTGACCATTAAAAAACTGTGTAAAATGATGCTTATAAGGTGGAAGAAGGTATAAGAACAACTTGTAATTCTAAAAAAAACAACAACCGATTTAGTCATCATTTTAGATTTCATCCAAAACTCATGCAGATCTTCTGTGCTGAGGTTAATCTGGGTTGAATGTGATGAATGTGTTTTTGTCTGGACCTGCACATCTTTGCTTTTACTTTCTCTTCTGCCACCAGAAGATCTTGGAGATGAAGAACAGAGACACTATGAGGAGATACTCATCTTCACCCTGACGTGCTCCTGCAGCATTTGTCTTTCAGAAGCAGGAGAAGATGGACAAGCAGATGAAGCTGAACTCTGCGCAGCGCTACAGACGTCAGGCTAACTGCACTGTGTTTTGCTACCTGCGTGTTTATTCTGGGCAGCAGAAGTGTATGCTGATAGAAGAACAGATTGTCCTTTCAGTGCTCCACCTGTTATAGGGGTGAAATAATAAAGCCGTGTCCCAATTGTGCACAAAGCACCAACTCTATATTTGAGTGTGCAATAGGGGAAACGGCCCAGAAAGCACCAGAACACTGCCCCAGGGTCAAACATCAAGATGGAAATGCATTTCAGAGTAGATTTGGGAAAAAATGAGAAATTGAACCTCCTATAGTTATATTAGGTTGTATATATTGCTGTGTGAAGGTTTGGGGGTTGCTGGTAAAAATGTCTGTTAATGAAAAAGTAATTAAGTGTTTAGTAGAAAAATTAAATTAATTTTAAAATTAAATTATTTATTTTTTTGTGTGGTACTATTAGGAATTGAAGTACTATTTAAAAGAAACAGAGTAGATTAAACCCCACCAGCAGTCTATTTTCACAATTTGAGTCTGTGTTGTTTAAATAGCAACAGTGCGTCCCAATATATCTACGCTGATAGGTGTGGTGGTCTGGACGTCAGGTGTATTCAGGTAAATCTTTGGCATATTGCTATCTTGGCATTGGAAAACACACGTGAGCCTCTGACTGAATTCAACCTTGACAACAGTCAACAGTCAGACAACTGACTTTCCTGTGATTACAAACAAAAAGCTCTGGAAAAAAATTAAGAGATCACAGTTTCTGAATCAGTTTCTCTTATTTTACTATTTATAGCTATATGTTTGAGTAAAATTGTTCAACATTTCTCCCAAATTCCAAATAAAAATATTGTCATTTAGAGCATTTATTTGCAGAAAATGAGAAATGGCAAATAATGCAAAGAAAAAAGTTAATCTTCATAAAGTTAGTCATAAAGAGTTTCAATCAATATTTGGTAGAATGACCCTGTTTTTTAATCACAGTTTTCATGCATCTTGGTATGTTCTTCTCCACCAGTCTTACACACTGCTTTTGGATAACTTTATGCCACTCCTGGTGCAACAATTCAAGCAGTTCATCCTACTTCGATGGTTGTGATCATCCATCTTCCTCTTGATTATATTTCAGAGATATTCAATTTGGTAAAATTCAAAAACTAAACATTTTAAAATGATCTGTTAATTTTTCCAGAGCTGTATTTATAGTGTTTTTGATATATTAACATTTACTAAATATTTAAATATGATATTATGGTGTACATGTATGAAATGTCAGTACAATCAATTGTCAGTCCTGTTACTGTCTGTCTGTCTGCCACAGACTCTAATGCTCCTGAAACGAACTCCATTTTCCATGATACACCTGCACTCAACTCTCCGGATATGCTGGATCACGTGACTCATCTGCGTTCCGGTTCATCCTCCTACTGATTGCACACACCTGGACTCTATTCTATAAATGGCTCACTCTTGCTTCTACTCTCTGCCCTGTATTGAACTTGCGGTTCTTTTGTGTTTTATCATTTTATTTCTGCCTGTTTTTTTTTTTTTCGCCTGTTTCACTACTCTTTAGCTTAGCCCTTTGTTTGTTAGCTTTTTTCAGTTCAGACCTTTTTTTTGTATATTGAAAATCCCTTTGCCTTGTCCTATTACTCTGTATTGGATTTCCTGTGCATGACCTATTTGCCTGCACACTCTGGTATATTGCTTATTTACGCTGCCATTTTGTTTCTAATTATTCTTATTTGCCTTATTCCTCATTTAACAAATGATCTATATTATATGCGTGCTTGTCTGTCCTGTGTTTGGTGAGATCAATACTTGTATTTCTTTATAGATGCATTATTCAGCGCTTATAAATGTGCAATAAAGGCTCTTTGTAGGTACCCTTTTAATAAAGTGTCACCTTTTTTTTTTATTTCAGCAAATTCTGGAAGCAAACAAACATCGCACAATCAGGAAACAAGATGAAAAGATGAAAAGAGGATGGCTCCCAGAATTAGATTACAGCTGACACAAAATGACTGCTATCGCGCCATTGATCCCTCCATTTTGCACCGGAGGAGGAAAGAAAAGAGGTAGAAGAGTTGAAGGGTGTTGTTTTATTGCATCGTCTCTTCTCCTTTAATGCTTCAGCGCTGTCTTCTCCGAGCGCATCACCACATGGCTTTATTTACCCGGCGCTGCTCCGAGCATCTTTTCCCTCCACTGCTCACACTTCTTCTGTACTATTCCCTCTGTTCTCCTCTTTCATCTCTCCTTCCAATCCACAAACAAACACACACAGAATTAGAGAACAAGGAAAAAAATGCAAATCCACTGACAACAGCAAACGCATACAAAACACTGCGCTCTGTGCAGGGATGTGGTCTGGGATTAGAGAGAACACGAGGAAGAGATGGAAGCCGTAAAGGAATTGTAATGGAGTAAAAAGAAACGTCTTTATGAAAGAGAGAGATAAACATATCATACACATCAGAGGCGTATTCAGAATTTCATTATATTGAGAATTTGAGACCACACACTGAGCCAGTTTTTTTGAAAGAAAAAAAAAATGAAAGAAACATCTAAACAAGCCAGTGGACTCATAAATCTTTTAGCTGCAATAAGCAACGGTGCACTTTTGGCCAGACAGTTTCCCAGACAGGGATTCAGCCTAATCCTAAACTATGCATCATGTTAAATGGAGAATTTTCATGGAAAGGAGGTACCACTTTAAAATAAGACTACCTTTATAAAGGGTTATAAATTGTTTACAATTAGTTTATTAATGGTTACTAATTAGGTTGTAAATGCCTTAAAAAATATTAATAATCAGTTATAACACATACGCAGAAAGGGCAACAATATAGATGGCTGTGGGTTCGCTATTAGGCAAACAACAGGTCATTGTTGCCCTTTCTACGTATGTGTTATAACTGATCATTATTGATTTTACAACCTAATTAGTAACCATTAATAATAATTATAATTGTAAACCATTTATAAACCCTTTATAAAGGTAGTCTTATTTTAAAGTGGTACCAGAAAGGAAAACATAGTCTATGACTAGGCTTAATTCCTGTTGTGAAAACTGACCCTTTGGGCCCTATTTTATTGTTCTATAGCGTACAGGTCAATTTGGCATTGGCACAGTTTGATTTAGGGCAAGTCTGTGCGCTTTTGGTATTGTGAGGGTGCAAAAAAAAACACTTTGGGCAGCTCAAAATGTGCAAAAACAATATATGAATTATATTTCCAGTGTTTATGATATATTTAAATAGTGTATATTTTCTACACAGACTCGAATGCTCCTGAAACAAACTCCACTTCCCATGATACACCTGCACTCAACTCTCCAGACATGCCGGTTTTACGTAACTCATCGGCGTTCCGGTTCGCCGTCCTACTGATTGCACACACCTGCACTCTATTGTATGAATAGCTCACCCTTGCTCCAACTCCTTGCCCTGTACTGAATCTATTTTACCTAGTTATTCTGCCTCACGTTTCTTTTGTATAGTGGTGTGTAAAGGTTTGGAGGTTGCTGGTCAAAATGTTTATCACTATGAAAAAATGGTTTCGACAAACTGTGATCAATCACACTTTTTGGAAAGCTGAATTCAAATTCACTACTAACCACAACCAGACCTGAAATCACTTAAACAAACTTGAACCTCTCTAACAACATGAAGCAGCTAAAAGATCTCAAAAAGCAACACATTATGCCACGATGTGAAGAAATTTGGATATTGGATAAATATTTTTTGGACTGACGTGTCAAAAGTGGAAATTTTTTTAAGTTGTGCATAAAACGAACACATCATTTCAAAAAAGGAACATCATACTGAATGTAAAACATGGTGGTGGTAGTGGAATGGTCTGGACAATGTGCTGCAATTGATGGAACCAGAAATTTGCTGTTTACCAGAAAATCCTGAAAGAGAGTGTCCGCTTAGGTTACATTTGTCTAATATTAAAGTGTGTTTGATAGTAGGGAAAATATCAGTGTGACAAAAAAAGCAAAAACAAAAGAAATCTGTAGGGGACAATTTTTTTTTACACAACCGTATACAATACATTACAGTACAACACACCAGTGCAAGTTCCTTTAACCTGAACAGCTCGTCTTTGTGTAAGCAAGACAGAGACTGATTTGATTACTGGAGTGATGAGCTGGAATGACAGGTGCTGTGATAAACGTAGAGAGAGGATGTAATTGAAACCGAGCAGATTTAATAACATTATGGGCATGCTTCATTCATCATTTATTGTTCAGCTCTGTCATTTATCATTTACTGTGAGCTGAATGATGAACAGTAGGGAAAATATTATAATCTAATGGTTAAAACAGAAAAATGGAAACAATGAAAGGATAATTAAACAGCAAAAACAGATGCTTTGCTTTTTTTTTTAGATGATTTTAAAAGCTTGCTCACTTCAGTATCCTATCAAATCACACACAAGGGTGTTAAAAGAAACACTCCTCAGTAGCTTCACAGAACAGCTGCATAAAGAAGAGACTCAAAAAAACTGCTATCCAAGTTTAGCCGAAGCTGCAGTGATTGTTTTATCACACCTGTCATTTTAATATGGTTCAATAGTCAAACCCAGCCGAGGAGCCTCCCTCCTGCAGTTCGACTCGGCACGAAAATGACAAGCTAAATATAAAACTCACATCTCAGATAAAATTAGACAAACTGCAAGAGTTGGTAAAAAAAAAGTGCTACTTAAAGTATAAGAGCGTTTTCAAACTCGAAAGTTCAAACCCGAGTCTGTACCAAAGTTTATGTCCACATTGTATACATTGTGTACTGAACATTTGTTCTGTTTAGTTTTGGTTTCTCACTGCAGTTTAAAGAGCGAATTAAAGAACTTTACTACATCCTGTCGTCATCAGCTACATGGGCTTTGACTCTCTATACTTTAGAAATAATACACTCAAGGATTGTGCTATAATGTGTAATATTGTCACTGTGCCAATATTACACCTTATAGCACGAACCTCAAGTGTATTATTGCGATTATACCACAGTTTTTTCAAATCTAAGCTTACTGTAAATAAACGTGAAAGCTTTACTCACCCACATAAACAGTTTTCAGGAGATAAACCTGTGTAGATTAAAGTCCAGTTCTTGTTTTTTTTAAGAATGAAAGTTTTGTTTAGCCGCATATATGCCCATTGAAAATGAATGTATATTAGTACTAAGCAAATATATTTAAAAAGCTCAGTTGGGACATTTTGTTTGAGTTTTTTTGAGTCTCTGCTACAGATCATCTTAATACTAGGCTACATATGTCTGTTATGTTCTTGCTGGAGTGTGACATGACAGTGTGCAGGTATGATGGAATATTTTTATAGTCTTATCCAATCAATGTCCAATTCACTGGATGGAAAGATTTATCAGGATAGTGTTTGTTCTTTGAATGATAAGAAGTAAAATTAAAAAAATAAAAAAGAGATAGAGTAACAAGGCAATTTTTTTTAATGTAAAGGCAAAAAGTTGGCTCAAAAATGATAACTACAGTAAAGTATAGAAAAACAAAATGTCTACTAAAGTATTTGTTTTCTTGGCTACTTGACACCTTTGTATTTTGACGCTATTTTCATACCATGTTTACAGTTTCACAAGAAAAAGTATGTAAACCCTTTGGGATTACTTGGATTTCTGCATAAATTGGTAATTAAATGTGTTCTGATCTTCATTTAAGTCACAACAATAGACAAACACAGTCTGCTTAAACTAATACCACAGATCAGACCTGCACAGCAGTCAGGAGGAATTTTGGATCAGCAATATTCTTGGGATATCTGGTGTGAATCGCTCTCTTGAGGTCATGATGCCACAGCATCTCAATTAGGTTGTGGTCAGGACGTTCCATCCTCTGTTGAGCTTCAGTTGGCGGACACATAGTCTTTAGTTTTCCTGCAAATTGTCTTGGTAAACTTGGGAATAAATTTTTCCGTTGATGAAGGCAATCCGTCCAGAACCTGAGGCAGCAAATCAGCCCCAAACCATGATGCCCCTCCACCATGTTTCACAGTTGGGATGAGGTTTTGATGATAGTGTGCTGTTTTTTTTTCTCCACACATAGCGTTGTGTTTTACTTCCAAACAACTCAATTTTGCTCAGGGTTTTATCGGTCCACAGTATATTTAGCCAGTAGTGCTGTGGAACATCCAGGTGCTCTTTTGCAAACTTCAAACGTGCAAACATGCAAATGCTTCTTAAAAACAGCAAACTCAAAACTAGAGTGTGTCATTGTTGTGACTTTGATGAAGATCAGAACACAATTAATGACCAATGTATGCAGAAATCCAAGTAATCCCACATACAAGTATGTCATGTATCAACTCTTTCAACAGAACACTCAAGAACTTTCAGGAACGACGTCCACAGCGACTAGAATGAAAATACCATAATCTAATCAATAAAAACAACTACACTGTATTGACATTTCTCCCACAGAAAGAGCTGCCACGGGAAAAGAGTAAAAAGGAGGTGCCGGAGAGGTGGCAGGTTTCTGCTGTCTAATAACCCCAACCTGAACCCGCCAGCAGCCACCCAGCAGAGATGAAAAGCTGACAGCGGCTGTCAGAGGAGCTCTGAATGATGTAAAGTGGGCTTGCTCAGCAACTGAGCTTAAGGCTTAGCTGAAAAGGCACCTTTCAAACCTTTGTTTTACAGCATCCGTATCGAGGATAATGATTTTACCCTGCGCTCCTGAAAACGAGGGGATTGATGTATTATGTATTAACACGGTAAACATTTCAAAACCTACTGTTTACTCCAACTGTCCTTTCAGTTTTACACCTCACTATGAATTTATCCAGGTTGTGATGTCACAGCCCTGAATACATTTACGGTATATTTATCTGCTCACTTAGACGACAGTAGTCAGTGTCCTCTGTAGGATTTTACTGGCTTTTACTGATTTTTTTACTGATTTTACTGGCAGCTGAACCGTGCCCGGGCCCGCTTGGAGAGGTGGGCCCGAGCACGGTTCACTTGGGCATCACTGACGTCATCTTGATCCGTGCCCGGGCACGGATCAAGATGACGTCAGTGATGCGACGCTACTGTAAACGGAGGACGTTTTATACACAATTCTGCATATAATATTTTTGAAAAGAGTTCTAAAGAGCACCATAATGGTTAGTTTTACCCATAATAAATTAGGACTACTATCTACAAGTCCTACAAAACAAACACATTTTATTATTACTTGAGTTTTATGTTTCGCTCCTTTGGTCACTATTTATGTATATAGCAAGTACGTCTCTTACCTTACTGATGAACGTGAATTGTAGTCCGCGAGTAAAGCTGCAAATTTCTCCCTGGACGTCTGCTGCTTGTGTAAAAACCTTCTTACACGTGCAGCACGATTAGCAGTAAATCGTTGTGTTGCACAATCAATGAATCTCTGGTTCAGTTGCGTATTTGCACACCCAAAACGACTCCAGAGAAACAAAAACAACAGTACAATCCTGAACTCCATTGTTTAGCGCGCGCATACTGTTCTTCAAAACAAAAGTCACCTGTTGATGACGAAAGCGTGCTCGGGCACGGATCGTTTAGCGCAGTGTGAGTGCAGGCCTGCAGGGGAGTGGGGAGGGGGCCGAACCGTGCTCCGGCACGATTCAACCAAACCGGGCCTAGTGTGAGTACACCCTTAATACCGATCAGTCTGTATAAACTCCTCTGAGAAAACAGACAGACAGACTGACTGCCAAAAATCACATTAATAAATTATAACCAAAATCTGACCATTTTATTTAGTTTTATTAAATAGCTAGCTAACCAGCCAGGATGGTTAGACTTTTATGTTCAGAATTTATATTATATTTGTTTAATGCCCAAGCTAAACTGATTTAATCTGTGTGTTTCAGATTCAACTATCCTTCCTACTGGAGAGGATGAAGACGAAGAGAGGGAGAAAAATGAACAATAACGAATTAAAAAATAAATAAAACCATTTAAAAGACTTGTCATTCTTGTATTTTGTGGGAAATATATTTGTGTAAATATGCAAGTGAGGGAAAAAAATATATTAAATAAAATAACTAAAATAATTTTTTAAAATTTACATTTTATTGCCAAATCTGATCCCCAGTTTTCCCGAAACTGACTGGTTCTAGCATATTTTATTTACATCATTAATGCATATATGTTGGCCTTTATGTTTAATGCAGTCAGTAAAAGATAATGTATAACAATATGGATCATGTGTTTAAATATTTATGCTAGAAAAGGGAATTCTGAGGTGAAATGGAAAGGCAGGAATTAATTAACATTTTAGTATTTATCTTTGAAAGTTTTTGATAGTTGTTTTGTTGCATAAGCAAGTATTATTAATATACTTCACGAATATTAAACAATCCGTTTATAATAATTATTAATTATTTCATATTTGAGGAAATATTAATTTTAAGTTTTTTTTTACAGTCAGTGTTTATTAAATATAACTGGTTGGGTGTTTATTTATTAATAAGAGCTGATTAATGAGGGGATTTTAATTAAATTAGGGTAAAGCTCTGTAAAGTGTGCCGCTGGTAGAGAGGGGTGAGAGGTGAAAGGGCGTCAGAGGTAAGATGGTGGATGAAGTGCGTTCGAGGCTGCGTGCGTACTGCGGTCTGGCGTACTGAAAAAGCGTACTGCTTTGCCCGGTGAGCAGTGCGTACTCACCCCAATCCAGTACGTACTGCTTAAGTACGTGATTTCGGACGCAGCCTAGGTCTCTAAGGCAGCATTCGTCGCTAACTGCTAGCGGTTAGCTGCTAATGCTAATGCTCCAGCCTAGTGCTGGAGAAATTCAGGAATATAAGCTCACTCTAAATAAACGGAAGTGCTTTACTCACCCAAATAAAATAAAGTTTTCAGGAGAGAAATCTGTGTAGATTAACATCCAGCGTTCGTTTGACTTTAAAAGAAAGTATTTTTTTATTAAAGTTTTGTTTACTTAGCTTAGCTTTAATGAACTTAGTTAGCTACCCCCCACCACCACCACCCAGCAGCGAGACCTCCTAATTTTGAAGTTCTTAAAGTTCTAAAAATGTCTTATAAAATCTTATAATCCAGTGCACCTTATGTATGTAAATAGACGAGAAAATAGATGTTTATTGATAATGTGCTTTATTATGCAGTGAATATATATATATATATATATATGGTACATATATATATACAAACTAGATACTCAATAAAAGCTCTTTTGGCTTTTACATTCCATTTGAGGTATCCAATAATAGGAAGGTCTTCAACATCTTTAACATGCAGTAATAAACATGCACAGTTTACCTCTAAACAGATACTGAAAATTTTACTATTTTGTGTCATCTAGCCACAGAAATGCTGAAGTGTAGAAAAATACATGGAATGAAAACATGTTTAAAATGCTTTAAACTTGAGAATATGCTTTAAACTGGAATTTGGCAGCTAGTACACAGTGTTACAGCCGGCCTGAGGCAGTGGCTTGTGAAGTGTCTAGCTCCTACTGAGGAAAAGGAGGAGCAGTGGTGCTATCAGCATGCCACCAGCGCTCGGTCCATAAAACTCTGTGTTCAAAGCTGGATTTAACCCAGTGGCTCATCAGCGCGAAACCCTTGAACTCTCAGGTACTTATGTTTTGGAATAGCCTGGTGGCAAGTAAAAACAAAAGTGTCAAAGGTAATCATAGATTTGAGTTTCCAGTTCAGTCCATCACAATAAATACACAATAAAATAACAGCTCAATTTTCAAAAAGTTGGGACGTTTTGTAAAATCTAAGTGAATTAAGATAACAGAATGCAACGATTTGCAAATCTCATAGACCCATATTTCACTCACAGTGAACATAGAGTGTTATTCCCATACAGGAACACCACCATCTTCCCTGGGCCAAAGCTTATTTTAAAATTAGCAGCTGTTCTGTGCTCAGAGAAATCAAAATTTAGAATTCTTCTTGGAAACTATGCATGCCCTGTCATGCAGACTCAAGATGAGAGGAACCATCCAGCTTGGTATCAGTAGACAATTCAAAGACCTATGTAACGACTTAGGAGGCAGGGTGCAACTACATGGAGGTCTTGATAGATGAGAAAGTCAAACGAGCACCAAATATAAATCTATACACATTTCCCTCCTGAAAACTGTTTATTTGAGTGAGTAAAGCACTTCTGTTTATTTACAGTATTTTGTCCAAGGGTGAGCACTAACCCTGGTTAGCAGAGCCGGCCAGTCCGAGTTCGCAGCGCTAGCTAGCTGCGGTTAGCGGTAGTAAAAGCCGCCCAACAACAGTACACCAAGGAACCCTGAGTGTTCCTGTAACCCAGGGTGCAATCAGCTAGCGGTTCATCCCACATAGTTTGTTTTAACAGGGTTAACGCACAGACTACAGTTTGAAATACTCACCTCTGAACGATGAAAGAGGTAGCGCTGCGGTTAGCGGCTTCTGCCTCAGTGCTGGAGAACTAAACTGAAACTCTTATATAAAGCTGTACTTCCGCAGAGTGTCTTTGCTGCTTTATACAACCTGACTGGTAAAATTCATACATAAGGTGCACCAGATTATAAGGCGCACTGACAATTTTTGGGAAAATTAAAGGATCCTTACAGTGCGACAAATATGCTATACCTGAGATTTGCAAATTGGTGCATTCTGCTTTTATTTACATGTATTTTCATTTGACAGTGTCTGAACTTCTTTGGAATTGGGTTGTAAAGACACCTCGCCCCACACACACACACGCACACAGAGTTTTATATCCACAGTGCTGCTGAATGCCACTGCAAGATCCAAAACGCCAGACCATAAACTATTCACACCCATCTGCTTATTCACGCTCAAACAAGAAGTAATCAATTATGCATTGCTCTTCCCCCTCACGCAGAATACAGCAAGCAAAAGTGGGACAAAGCCTGTTCCAGAAAAGGCTTAGCTTATTAACTCATATCACACAGAAATAGGCCAACTCTACCACAGCACACAATACACAACACAGAGCCCCAAACACACACATTCTCTATATGTGCCCCGGATACAAACACAAACACACACACACACACACACATAAATTAACTGCATTACTTCACACAAAAAAAACGTACTCTAAAGTGTAGATCATGATTTACATATGAATTATATAAAGTATACTGCATTATATCAACACAATTGCTACCAAATGTGGCCTAGAGGGAAAACTGTGTTGAGGTAGTATGTTTATGTTTTATTCATTTAGAAATAAATAAAACACACACACAGACATTTGGAATACGTCAATTTGAATTCAATGCAGCACTGTTTTTTTTTACTATATACATGAAAACTAGGGGTGCAAGAAAAAATCCAAATATGCCAAAGTTTTACAATATTCTCAAAAACACAGTTTTGGTTTATAATTACTAATTAGTTTACCTGTAAAGATTGGTGTCGGACATTGGTTTCCTTTTTAGGCCGAATCCCATTTCTCTTTTGTACCTCTAACCCTTGTTTTCGAGTGTAACCCTTCCTCTCGGAACAGAACTAACCATAAAGCAGGGGTTGGCAATTAAGTTTGGCTGCGGGCCAAATATTTTCCAAAAACAATGTCTGTTTGGGAAAGTCAAGTGTAATAGGATGGAGTGCTGCAGACTAGTAGCTCTCCAGCCCAGAGGGTTGTTGAACCCAATTGCAGAACAGTTGATCTCAAAGAAGGTAAACCCAATGAGAAAGGAAAAATTAAAAATAAATAAACAGAACACTCCTCACGCAGGATCGAACCCGTGTCGTCAGAGTCGCGGTCTAACACACTACCGCTGCTCTGGCTAGTAAATTGGGATACGGCCGGGAAAAAAGCCCTTATAAGGAGATCGGGAGCCCAAAAACAGGCAGAAAAAACGAGAATGGGCAGAAACTAAAGCAATTAATTTTTTTCATTATAGTCCAAACAACCTCACGGGTAAAATGTTTCATGATTGCGGGCCACATCTGGCCCATGGGCCGCCCCCTGCTAAAAAGTAAACTTTTTTTGGATTATTCAGATTTACCTCTTAACCAACTCACACACATGAACATATCCACTCATAGACACACAGAGATAAGTCTGGTGCACTTACCGCCTGTTGCCACAGTGATCTCCCTCAGAAAATGTCCATAGAAGGGGAAGTCGAAGGAGAGGTTGACTCGCTGTGGAGACAAAAACAAGGATCAAATAGGAATTCTGGTAAAAGCAATGGAAAAATAGGAATGCTGGTGAGAGTATTAGGATTGAGGTCAATTCTTTTATTTTACTGAGCCATTGATACCTTAACAGAAAAGTCAGAAGTAGAGAGGGAAGGACTGATAGAGTGAGAGAGAAAAAAACTTATTGTAAATGCAGTTTGAGCAGTCATATCCACCCAGCAGAACCAATTCCGCAGTCAGTCAGCGCAGACTCCTCTCTACTTCAGAGTAAATGAGCAGATCTGACTTTGTTCTTTAGCGGAGGTGAGTCTGTCCGCTGTGGGTTCTCTTGTTTACTGGAGATAAAGTGCTTAGCATGCTGGGTGGATATGGCAACGCACTGCTATAATGCCATAACGCACTGCAGTAATCCAGCTTCTTTTCCCACTACAAATAAACGAGGACACTGCCACAGGGCAGGGTTTACACTCAGTGCTCTACCTGAGAATACACAAGCAGACCAGTTCTGCCAGAATTGATTGGTTAGAAGTTTTGGTATTCTGAGGGAGAACTTGCTGTGCTGTACACAAACACACAGCCTAAGAGCAGGAAAGCAGAAAAGCAGTGTGAAAGTTTCAGTATTGAAAAATTATGAACGTTTGAGATCAACCACAAAAAGGCTGTTCAATAAATCACATTTTTATCATCAGCAGGATATGAATTTTCACTGGGATATTAACCCATCATCCCTCTCCTGACTTATCTCCTCTTAATGGCACAATTTTCAGTACAATTTTCTAAAAATAAGACAATAATAATTAGATAATTAGATGTTTGAGTGGCACTAAGACAACTCTGGACAATGTCTTAATCTGAAAGAACCGTCTTTAATCAACAAAGTAACTCATGAAATTTCTTAGGGACTATGTCAGGACCACCTTTGGGGTCACAACCCCCAGCTTAAGAACCCCTTCTATACAGTGGAGAACATAATTATTTCTTGCTAGCGCATCTGTGGCCAAGACAGAAAGTCTTTATGATGTATCAAGAGCCACGGTATCCAGGGTAATGTCAGCATACCACCAAGAAGGACAAATCACATCCAATAGGATTAACTGTGGACGCAAAAGGAAGCTGTCTGAAAGGGATGTTCAGGTGTTAACCCGGATTGTATCCAAAAAACATAAAACCACGACAGAATTCAATGTGCACCTCAACTCTCCTGTTTCCACCAGAACTGTCCGTTACCACAATAAATTATTGTGGTCTAAAACCAGGTGTTTTAGTTTCAGTGTCAGTCCTACTGTATATAAAAGCAGTTTTTAAATAACAATAGATTTTTCCCTTTATAAATAAAATAATAATTTAAAAACTGCTTTTTGTATTTACTCAGGTTATTACTGTCTGATATTAAAGCTAGTTTAATAATCTGTACAAAACAAAAACGAAAGAAATCTGTAAGGGGGAAAATTCTTACAATTTCTCAACACTGAAAGTTATCTGTGTGTACAGTATGTGTGCTCTTACCGCTGCTTGTCTGTGCGTGTTGGACAGGATTCCATGGATCTTCACTTTCTCCTTGTCCATCTGATCAATATTTACCCACAGTTCTTTGCTCATGGGGTCGCTGGGGCCGTAGGTTTTTGACGTGTAATAATTGTGGTCTGTGTCCTCCTGCAGGGTGAGAGAGAGAAAGAGAAAAACACATTTCATCACACATTCATACACTTTCCAGAGTTTCTATTACTAAACAAATACTGGATTTTACATCATCATCGACAAAACTGGGAATCACTGGTTTGAAAGATACTGCAATATACAGAAATCTGGGTGCTGTAGTCAGATGAGACCAAAGTTAAACATTTTGGCCTAAATGCAAAGTGCTATGTGTGGCGGAAAAGTAACACAACATCCCCACTGTGAAACATGGTGGTGGTAGCATCATGCTGTGGGGATGCTTTTCTTCATCAGGGAAAGGAAAGCTGGTCAGAGTTGATGGAGAGATGGAGAAAGATAAATACAGGGCAATCCTGGAAGAAAACCTGTTGGAGGCTGGGAAGGAGATTCACCTTCCAGCAAGACAATGACCCTAAACATACAGCCAGAGCTACAGTGGAATAGTTTAGATAAAACAAAAATCATGTGTTAAAATAGCCCAGTCTTAAATCACATTGAGCTTCTGTGGCAAGACGTTAAATTTGCTGTTCACAGATGCTCTCCATCCAACCTGGCTGAGCTTGAGCTATTTTGCAAAGAAGAATGGGCAAAAATCTCAGTCTCTAGATGCGCAAAGCTGTTAAAGACATACCCCAAAAGACTTGCAGCTAAAATGGCAGAGAAAGCCATGTATCGTTTTAGTTCCATTTTACAATTTAGTGCTACTTTGTGTTGGTCTATCAATCAAAATCTCAATAAAATACATTTAACCCTTGTTTGGTGTTCGGGTCTGTGGGAGCCGTTTTCATTTTTCATCAAATGATGCTAAAAAAATAGTTTTTCTAACTCAAACTCATTGGCATTGGCTCATTTTTTGTGAAAAACACATATCCAAACACATTTTCGATAAACACACACTGTACACCCCCCCCCCCCCCCCTACACATTTATATTACATACAGTATGTTTGGCCAAGGGCTAATAAACACTGCTTCATTTGTACATTTGAAACTAAACAAAATTTCTACTCATATTAAAAAACTACTAATAAAAAAAAGAGTAGCACTTTTTGAAAGAAATGTAACATAAGAAAGGTAAAGGGCAAATATTAACCATGTAAGCTGTTTATATTGCTTGCAATTTAGGTGAAGCAAGCATGTGTAAAGCATTTTAATGTAAAATTGCTTAATTTTGCTGAATTAAATACAAATAACAAAGTAAACGAGTAACAAAAATATGAACACCACACCAGGGTTAAGTTTGTGGTGGTAAGGTGACAAAATGTGATAAAGTTTAAGGGGTATACAGGAAATTTGGCAGTGTTAAATCAACACTTTTTAGTGTTAAACTTTACACTCTCAGTGTTAATTTAACACTAACAGTGTTGATTTAACACTGCCAGGAATACTTTTCCAGGCCAAAAAAAAAGTAAACCTTATACAGATGAAGTAATCCCAAATGAAGCTGAATCCCCACTACGCCAATAGAATAGCAGATAAACGTGGTCTAATGTCAGGCATGAGATAAGGGGGTAAATTGAGCTGTGGAGTAGGAACTGTGTTCTCTGGAATGATGATGGAGCTCCATCCAGTAGTTTTTTTGGATGAGCTGGGCAGTTGGAGAAGAGATGGAGTTATGATTATCCAACATCCTGATCTCACTAATGCTCTTGTCGGCTCTAATCCGCTGGGTATCGAAATTCGATACAAAAAAGGGACCAACCGAAATGTCTCAGTAATACCGAGTACCAAAATGTAAAAAAAAATATGAAATGCAAGGTAAAAACAGAGACAGAAAGCGCATGCAGAAACATGGTCGACACACCGCCAATGTGTTGAAATGTCTCAGGCGCTTGCTTTGTCTCTCTCGCTCACTTAAGCTGTCTGTCTCTCGCTGTATGGTAGTCTCTCATAAGATTACTCATGTCGGCTGTTAAATAAATAGGTTTTGTGAGAATAATTATGGTATATTGTATCAAAAAGGTATCGAATATTGTTGGTCATCGAATTCCAATTATCATATTGGTACCGCTATTGACATTTTTAAAATGATACTTAGCCCTAAATGTAAGTATGATAAACAAGCAAAAACAATAGAAATCTGTAGATGGGGCAAATATTTTTTCACAGCACTGTAATATTAGCAGGTATCTGGCATAATAGCTTTTCTGGGGCCCTATCATACACCATGAGCAAGGCCTGTTACAATGCTCATTGCTATCTCACACCCCATCAACTGTCTATTTTCACACCTTGTGCCTGAGCTGTTAAAATAGCATCAAAGTTTAGGAATAAATCTACACTGATGGGTGTGTTGGTCTGGAAGTGAGGTGTGTTCAGGTAAGTTTCTGGTGTGTTTCTATATATTTTGGTGGCGGAAAACACAAGTGCGCCACTGACCGATTTAAACCCTGACAACAGTCAGTCGTCAGAATCCATTGTTAAACACACAAACACATGAACACACTGCAGAGCGCAAACACGAATATGGTACCACTTTAAAATAAGGCTCATTTATAAAGGGTTTATGAAGGAGTTTATTAATGGTTATAAATTAAGTTGTAAATACTTTAGAAAAACATTGATAAGCACTTACATACGACACATGAATAGAAAGAACAACAGTGACAATAACTTTTTTATTTCACATATCTAATAAAATAATATAGAAAGTCAGTTTAGTTATTTAATGTTACTATAGTTAAATGAATAAAGTTATTAACAACATTTTAAGGATGACTGATGGATAAGACAAAGTAAGATATGCATCTAGTAAGATCTGAGGTTTAACAGTATAGATAAAAGTAAAGTCACTATTTGATACGTGGCAGGAAATGGTTGCCTTACCTATTCATGTGTTTTAACTGCTTATTAATGGTTTATAACCTAATGAATAACCATTAATAAACTCTTTTATAAAGGAGCCTTATTTTAAAGTGGTTTTGAAGTGGTTGAGACACTGTTAGGATATGAACATGCCAAAGTCAGAGCACACCTGGATCTTAAAAGAGAATAACAACTGACACACTGATTGGTTTATTTTACATGAGGACCAGAACACAGCCATGATTAATTAAGATAACTATTACATGACTTTTGCATGTTTTGAGCAGCGAAAGGTGTATTTTTTCCATCCTCACGATACCAAAGACACCAAAGATCTGTTTTAACTGCAAAATGTTCACACCAGTCAGGCCCTACCACAAACACTCGCACTCAGCCTGTCAAAATGTTGGTAATACCTTACATTTTTTTAAAATTCAGCAGAGACAACATGTTTACTGCAGTGAAACATGTGGAAAAGCTAGCCTCCCTACACACTTCTGACACACACTCTTCCTCTCAGTCCAACACAAACCCAGACTCCTTCAGTGCAGCCCGTCTGTGTGCTGCGTTTGCTGTCTGGGCTTTCAGGGGCAGGAGCTCTCGCTGAAGAGAATCACTTCAGCATTGATCAGCAGCAGCTGTGTGTGCGGGTACTCTGCTTTCTGTCTGAATGTTTGGAAACGATCAGAGCAGCGATGAGGCCAGCTGGATCATCTAAACACTGCTTCCCCTGTACCATACAGAGCCAGACTAAACCTCTCACACAGAGAGAGAGAGACACACAGAGAGAGAGAGAGAGAGAGAGAGAGAGAGAGAGAGAGAGAAAGGTTAAGAAGCAGTTCAAAAAAAAAAATCCAATTTAGACTTCTCTCCTATTTCACAAAATAAAGTCAACCAGCCAAGAAATGTTCGGCATCTGAACTTTAGTTTTAAAGTTCCACACTGGATCAATGAGGGTAAAATAAATAATTGAAGCCTCTTACCTCAAATATGCATGTTTTATCTCTAAAAGGAACATTAGTCAATTTTCTGCTCTTTTCTAATGAAATAGATACTTTAAAAAAGATGTATTACTTGTTATAAAATCTGTTATTTTAGCAAAGTCGCCAGTACCTGTGTATTTAGTGTCTTGGAAAGCCTGATTTGAAAAACAGTGCCCTGATTTGCTGCCAGTCACCGTATGAAAGACTCGTCAAGTCCACATCGGCGCATTCCTCCACCCTCACCTCCATAATACTCCATTAATCCATAATAATAATGTCTTCTCTAAACCAATGTTTCATTACTCCAACACATCTCCTCAATGCGCCATAACTCCACCCTCATCTTCTTAACATCCTATTAGGACGTCATCTTCTCAACTAAGATCTCCTCAAAATCACATTACTCTAACCAATCTGCTCAGTGTCCCCTTACTTTACATTATCTCCTCAGCACTGTATTACTCCACCAACATCTCCTTAACATCCCAGCAACTAGCATCTCCTCAAAATCACATTACTCCACCCAATCTCCTTAGCACTGTATTACTCCACCAACATCTCCTTAACATCCCAGCAACTAGCATCTCCTCAAAATCACATTACTCCACCCAATCTCCTCAGCACTGTATTACTCCACCAACATCTCCTTAACATCCCAGCAACTAGCATCTCCTCAAAATCACATTACTCCACCCAATCTCCTCAGTGTTATACTATCTCCTCAGCACTGTATTACTCCACCAACATCTCCTTAACATCCCAGCAACTAGCATCTCCTCAAAATCACATTACTCCACCCAATCTCCTCAGTGTTATACTATCTCCTCAGCACTGTATTACTCCACCAACATCTCCCTAACATCCCAGCAACTAGCATCTCCTCAAAATCCCATTACTCCACCCAATCTCCTCAGCACTGTATTACTCCACCAACATCTCCTTAACATCTCAGCAACTAGCATCTCCTCAAAATCACATTACTCCACCCAATCTCCTCAGTGTTATACTATCTCCTCAGCACTGTATTACTCCACCAACATCTCCCTAACATCCCAGCAACTAGCATCTCCTCAAAATCACATTACTCCACCCAATCTCCTCGGTGTTATACTATCTCCTCAGCACTGTATTACTCCACCAACATCTCCCTAACATCCCAGCAACTAGCATCTCCTCAAAATCACATTACTCCACCCAATCTCCTCGGTGTTATACTATCTCCTCAGCACTGTATTACTCCACCAACATCTCCTTAACATCCCAGCAACTAGCATCTCCTCAAAATCACATTACTCCACCCAATTTCCTCAGTGTTACACTATCTCCTTAGCAGTGTTATACACCTCCAATCTCTTCAGAGCATCATTACTCCACCCTTATCTCCTTAACATCCCGTTAGTACCCCAACTTCTCAACTAACATCTCCTCAAAATCCCATGGCTCCACCCAATCTCCTTAGTGTTATACTTAATGCTGGGCGATGGCCTAAAAAAATCATCTTCATACCAAAAAAAATCCCAGCACTGTTCCAGCACTTTCAAAACAGTCCTCGGCTGAACGTTTAGCAAATATGCACGCATTAATCTGTAGGAAGCGCCGGTAATCAAGGTAAAATGGATTAACACTTCAAAAATGAGTAGCGTTTTCAGATATTTTAGATCAAAAAGATAAAATGTCTGTATGTAAAATCGTGATTATTTTAGTTTGAAAATAGCATTAAAACTGTAATTCGAATTAACCATATCTCCTCAGCACTGTATTACTCCACCAATCATCTCTTCAGTGCACCATTGCTCCACCCTCATCTTCTTAACATCCCATTAGTACCCCACCTTCTCAACTAGTAAACTAACATCTTCTGAAAATCCTATTACTCCACCAAATCTTCTCCCTTTATTCCCTTACGTATCTTTAGCACTGTATTACTTCACCAATAGTCTCTTCAGTGCATTATTGCTCCACCCTCATCTTCTTAATGCCCCATTAATTTACACCATCTCTTCAGCGTTCTTTTAATCCGTCAAACATCTTTCTCTCCCAGTACTCCACCTCCACCTCTCCATACCTACCACTCCACCCCATCTCTTCAACGGCCCGTTACTTTACCCTATCTCAATGCCCCATGACTCCACCGAATCTCCTCAACAGTAAATTTCTTGACCCCCTCAGTGGCCCATTACCCCCCTCCCCACCCATCACTTCCACATTTCCATTTCCACATTTTACTCAACATGAGATACACATAAGTCTGCCCTGCAAAGAAATCCAGCTCAACACCAGTTGGTCAACTAGAAAAAACATACCCATTTTTTTTCTGAACCAGCTGGTGTTGAACTGAATTCTTTAGCCTCTCTGTATAAACAAGAAAGTAACAAGTGCTCACTAATCTAACCTGCATTCTGAAAAAGAGATCAAACACTCTTTATAGTGATGCACACAACAATAAAGACCTTCTGAAGCTTCAAAACATCACAAGCAAATACAACTTTTATATCTCCTAAACGCCAACTTTTGAGGAGAATAAAAAAACATTCCTAAATTTCCATGGAAAGTACAGAAAGTGAAATAAAGAAAGACGGATGACTGATTAAAAATGTAGACCTATATAGCCAATATTTATTGAGTTACACATACTTAAATAGCACAAAGGAATTGTGCACCGGAAAAAGCGTATTGAAATGTTTGTTCAGAAAAGGTAGAGTCACAGGGCTATCAAAGTCTCAAGAGTTCGCCATAGAGACACAGATGCTTATGGTTGTTAGTCAGTTGCGTTGCCAGATCTGTCCCTGATAGGGTGTGGGATACCATAATGGAATACTGTTTGATGCACCATCAACACTCCACTCCACACCTGCCTCACAATCTGCAGGAATTTTCAATGTTCAAGTTGCATAAGACAGATTGTTGCAGGACATCATTAGGAACCTCTACAACTCTATGCTGAGATGTCTGGCATGTTGCATTACAAATGTTACATACAGTATGTGTTACACAATACTTCTGTATATATAGCATAATAAATATTGCCCGTATCAGTCTAAATGTTTTGATCATGAGTTGTTTCTGGTAACTTTTATCCTCTTTCTGTATAACATTGCAATCCTACACTTCCTTCTGGCTGCAGCTTTTAAATTATGTCAAAATGTAAAAAAGTACTGCAAGCATTCTGTGGCAGATTTAAAGAGGGCAAAGTAAAAGTCTCTGATAAGATTGACAGCATGGAACTTAGTTTAGGGTTAACAGACCTGTGGCTTCTGACACACAGTTGTCAATAACTATTGTTTTCAGAGCAAACTGGAGTCTTGGGGTCCCCAGGGGTCAATAAAATGTGGTCTGCAATGGTTTTATATGTTTCTGAGCCAAAGTGAACTTTGACACTAGCCAAAGGAAACATGATTTAAGATATGCTACAACAGAGCAACTACTTTACAGACAACTGACTATAGTAAACATCATTTCAAGCAAAATGACGAGTACCTGAAGTCTGATTAGGGCTGTGCGATACTGCAACATTTGGTATCGATCCAATACCAAATAAAAAATACAGGGCTGGTATAGCCGATACCGATTTCAATACAGATACCGATACTTTTCACTATTACTATCTACTTTTGTGTAGATGAGAGCAATGTTTCATAATTTATTAAGTAAATGCATTATCAATATGCAAACTTACATTTTAATTATTATTTAATTATTTTGTAAAATTTCCTTAAAATAAATAATGTCTGTGAAGATAATAAAAGGACAAAGTTTTCAGGCAAATAACAATATTTTTATTAAGTTTAACAAAGATTAATAAACTCAAGTTTTATTTTTCCTAATGTTTCTTTGACAGTTCAATATACATAAAACATTTATTCAGTCATATTTAAATTCCAGGTTTGAGGCATAGCTATATATATATATTTGTACGTAGCATATCTGTTTTAGTTCTAGTATAATTATTCATTTCTTTCCAAGAAGATTAAAGTATTCTAAGCATTATTATGCTATAGTGCACTAAAGTGTACTTGCAACCACATTATTAATCAGTATATTTAAAGAGTGCAAAGGTCTTGGATATATCAAATGGTTACAATAGACTGTAATTATACCAGGATGCTAGTTAGTAGCTTAGCTGATCACTAAAATACAAATATATCATATAATGTAAAAGCCAGATTGTCTTCACTAAAAATCTGTGGGTGTTCATGCATTTTTTATAAAACAGAAGGTCCAGGCTGCATTTAGATGATCCTAGATCAAAAAACAATAGATACCGCACATTATTCACATAAAGTTCCGACCTCAAAATCTGATTCGTTAAGAAGTGTTCTTCTCACACTAAATCTGTATCACTCCGCCGACGTGTTGCAGAGTAACGGTGTAAACATACCGGACAGTTTGGAATCATCACCTCCACCTGCAGCAGCAGTAGAAGCAGCAACAGAAGCAGCAACATTAGCTTAGCACAGGCTTATCTTTTTTGGAAAAAAGAGAAAGAGAAAGGGAAAGGGAAAATTACCTCAGCCACAGTCTGACAGCCAGAACGGTAACCAGCCAGGCTAGGCTAAGCTAAGCTAATGCTGAGCTAAAGCAAGCTACGCTAACCTAACCACAGTCCAACCAGCTAGCTCAAACCAACACCACCCAGCAAAACAAGCAGAAATGCTAAAAAAAACGAGCAGCTTTCACCTGAAGACGACTCCACAGAGCAGGAAGGAGAGTATTAGTGTTATTTTACGCTCCTAACGTTTATCATCTTCGCTTATTCCCAATTTTGATTTCAAGCTAATGTTCGTGGTGTTAGTCTGTATAAACTGTATAAGTTCTGTTACAGTTGTTGTCTAACTACTTTTTGGCAGAAGGCACAGTCCATATTAAAACATATTCATTCGGAATTTCTTGAGGTTCCTTGATTTATTTTCTTTATTCTTTTTGTAGAAAAAAAAAACTGTTGTATAAAAGCAATAGTGTGCCTTCGGCTCGTTATTCGCGATAACACACTCCCTCTCGTGTTCTATTGCTTAAGTAAAAAACAGTAGCAAGACCAGTCTTAAATACTTTCACGGATAATCATACGTAAACAAGTAAATTAAATATTACCAAACAACTGAAAACAAACAGTTTGTGACAACGGTTGCCAGATTTCCACACTGGAGGAGATGTTTAGCAATCAGCCAGCATGTCTTCATCAAGATCAACATTCAGTGTTTTCTGCTGTGTTCTTGTGGATGGTTTATGGGTTTTGTGGTGTGTTTGTGGTTTACAGATACTCTTTAAGCACACTCAGGGGAGAGAGAGAGAGAGAAAGAGAGAGAGAAAGTGAAAGAGAAAAGCACAATGACATGTCTAGGAAAAACATTCAATCTGCTTTGAACAGCAAATAAAGTACATTTAGACAGTTACAACCGGACGCTGGATAACAGCTCAAGACTGCCCTGTCCGGTCCAAAACCTCAAACCTGGCAACCCAGCTTGACGCGAGTGTGTGGTGATTTATGCTGCACACCATTTATATTATGTGTGATGTTTGAGCTGGGAATTACATCACAGTCAAGTTCAGATAAGTGCAGACTATTTTAAAACATTTTTTAAAAAACACTTTAGAGTTTACCGCAACTGGTTTGACAATTAATTATCAGTGTTTTATGGCAAATCCCCCCCCCCCCCTCCTTTTTATGTCTTAGTCCAGCGATCAATGTTTGCTTAGGAGAATGTTTTCTGAATGTTACGATTATATACAGCTCTGGAAAAAATAATGGGCCACTTAAAAATGATAAGTTTATTTGATTTTACCAAATTGAAAATGGAATTTAATCAAGAGGAATATTGATGATCACAAGGCATTAAACCAAACTGAACTGCTTACATTTTTGCACCAGGAGTAAAGGCATAAAGTTATCCAAAAGCAGTGTGCAAGACTGGTGGAGGAGAACATGCCAAGATGCATAAAAATGTGAATAAAAACCAGGGTTATTCCACCAAATATTGATTTCTGAACTCTTAAAACTTTATGAATATGAACTTGTTTTCTGAAAGCTCTGCATCTTTTGTGTTATTTCAGCCATTTCTCATTTTCTGCAAACAAATGCTCTAAATTACTATATTTTTTATTTGGAATTTTGGTGAAATGTTGGCGCTGCGCCATTAAAATACCAATCTGCCAAAGTCAAAGCGCTTCTGGCTCTAAAGGGAATGGCAGGTAAAACACAGATTTATTTTACTGATTTATTTTCCTGGTTTATTTTATGTTACACCCTCATACAACACTCCCATAATTAACTAATGAAATAAGTAAATGCCTTCAGTGCTTCGAGCTGCGCATGCTGTACTTTTCCCATCGTTATGATAGCAAAGACACACTGACACGCACACCCTAAATTAAGCTACACAGTGACGGAATGACTTGTGTGCCCAGCGCTTCAGTACTGTGTGTGTTTGGAGCAGCTCCTGAATGAACCAGGTATTGGGCAAAAGTTTGGACAACCCACACGTCCAGAGCAACCTAGCTTCCATAGCTGCTACGTATGTTTGCAACATAGCAACCACGTTGCAACCACTTAGCAACACCATAACAACCAACACAGATACCATAGCAACACCTTAGCAACCACTAAGCAACGTCATAGCAACCACCAAGGATAGCACTTTAGCAACCACCTAGTAACACCTTGGCAACCACCTAGCAACCACCACAGATACCATAGCAACACCTTAGCAACCACTAGCAAATCCTTAGCAACCACCTAGCAATGCCATAACAACCACCACGGATACCACTTTAGCAACCACCTAGTAACACCTTAGCAACCACCAAGCAACCATTTAGAACTAACATAGCAATCACCATGGGCACCATAGCAACACCTTAGCAACCACCTAGCAAATCCTTAGCAACCACCTCGCAACACCTTAGCAACCACCTAGCAACACCTTTGCAACCACCAAGAAACCACTTAGCAAAACCATAGCAACCACCACAGATACCATAGCAACACCTTAGCAACCACCTAGCAGTGTCATAGCAACCACCATGAATACCATGGCAGCACCATAGCAACCATCTAGCAACACCTTAGCAACCATTTAGCAACCAGTTAGCCTCACCATAGCAACCACCACGTAAACCATAGCAACACTTTAGCAACCACCTAGCAACACCTTAGCATCCACTTAGCAAAACTATAGCAACCACCACAGATACCATATCAACACCTTAGCAACCACGTAACAACCACTTTGCCACCCCATACCAACCACCACATTTAACACAGCAATACCTTAGCAACCATTTAGTAACTCTTTCGAAAAATCATAGCAACCACCACAGAAACTATAGCAACGCCTTAGCAACCATCTAGTAACCCCTTGGAAACATCATAGCAACCATCAGGCAACACCTTAGCAACCATCTACAACACCTTAGCAACACCATAGCAACTTCCATGGATACCATACCAACACTTTAGCAACTGCTCAGCAACACCATTTCAACCACCTACCAACTGCTTAGCAACACCATAGCACCCAGCCACAAATCAGCACTGTATCTCACAGTTTCTGCAAGAACTGCAATCTAGAGTACCCTGGTAACTAATTTAGTTACTTTTAAAATGCAGTAATCAGTAAAGTAACTAATTTACTTTTTACCATCCCTGCTGTTTATGTGTTTGTACACAAGAAGTATGCGTCTTTACTGCAGTCTGAACAGCAGACACTTCATCACACGTCAGTAACGTCTTCTATAATAATCACTTTAACTCAATCTAACTACACCGCCGGCTGGATAACGGAAAAGAACGTACGATCCAGCATCTGCAGAGACAGCACTCAGCTTAAACACGAGACACAGGCCTATCTACAGCACAGAGCATTCAAACGCCTCGGGGAAGAGAGGGGGGAAAGAAACTAATGAAAATCCAGTCTGCAGCCTGACTTCTGTGCAGCGGCAAAAAGCTTCAGATTCACGAGCTCCATTTGTATATGAGAGATTGTCTGTGGCAGCGGCATCAATATTGCACTATTCTACCTTCTGTCTGTTCCTGAGGAGCAGAGCGCGCTGACAGCATCAGCCGAGACGCTGCAATGAGGAGAGGAGCCGTGTTTCTGTGCAGACGATAAAGTGTCGAACAAGCCGAGGTGCATTTGCATGGAGCAGATATCCTGAAATACATCACTCCTGGGGATTTTACAATCCGACACGAAGCGCTCAAACAGCATCCGTCAAAAATCTGAAGAGGCCTTGCTTTCTTTTCAGTTAAGAAAGATAGTTAAATATGCACTGACATTCCAAATGTCATGGAACTGGAACTAATATCATGTCCCATGACTTTTGACATGCTCCATGGAAGCTGAAGAATGCTGGCTTGACCTGTGTGGATTAAATGCAGATGTGATTTCTGCAAAAATTCACTTTTCTGTTCATATGGACAAGTGGGAAACATTATCACCTATTGCACTGTCCTTTTTTGAACATGAACAATTAAATCAAGAGCAAAACAAAACACCATACATAAACATTTATACACAGGGGGGATTTATAAAATAGTCCTAGGGATTTGCAAATAACTTTTAATTTAATATTAACTTAAAGTCTTTGCAGCCTTTCTGTTTGTTGATCCAAGTATAGATTGAATATACATTTTGATTTCAATTTCAAAAATCGTAAACAATGGGATGCTCTTTTTAACTTTACATTTCTGAATATGAATTTGGCTAAAATCATAATTAGATTGATGATATAATATTGATCTATCTTATGTTCAACGTTATTAAAACCAACTAAAACATGTTTCAGGTACAAAGAAAAATCAGTGTCAATATGATCAATAACAAATCTTACTCACAATGCAAAAAACTAATGGAACAGGGTTTCTGGGTGTAGCAACTGCCCTTTTGCCGTCCTTGGCTGATATTGCCCTTCTGAGGGAGGGGAAAAATAATATAGGCAAATATGATTTCATATTTCAACAAGATTTTCTTTATAATTCGTAATTTTGATTGACGTTTCGTAAAACAAAGTTTTCAGAGTCAATCATTCTCATGTCTCATGTACTAAAGGTGCGTACGCACAAAAACATAGCGTACGCCATGTTTCACGCTCACAGTCAGATGTACTAAATTTGACTTGAACGTGAGAAAGTGCATTCCCCCATGGCACTTTCGTTTCGGGCGTACGCCTTTTTTTTTGTGCGTATGTATTGTGTTTTTGTCATTTGGCGACACTTAGAGGCGATGCATTGAAACTACAACTAATAAGATATCCTTTATGCACACATTGGAGTAAGCATTATTGGGTAAAATAAAGCCAATTAATTATTGGAAAATATTGCTAATGGCCAAATTCACTGAGAGCTAATTTTCCGTGAACATTATGTTTTTTGGCCCATGATGATGACTGGCTTATAAGCCGTTTTAGATTTCCAAGAGCATAAGAGGAAAAGACAACAAGCTGAGTGCGTGACGTGTGGCTTCTTGGTAAGCAACTTGTTTAAAGCATTTAAATGAAAGCATTTATTATCTATCTTAGAATAATACAATTTAAAACATGGGTAATCATACGCTGTATAATATAATAATAATAATAATAATATTAATAATAATAATAATAATAATAATAATAATAATAATAATTATTATTATTATTCTAACATTATACTCTGCGTAATTGAGGGAGGAGTCATGGCAGGTGTGATGTTTTTGTGCATTTGCGCTTGATTTCAAGTTGATTGCGATGTACTAAGAGAAAGTACTTGGAATTCTGCCTACGCACGGTTTGATAAATCAGGAATTTTCAGGTTTGAGCGTACGGAACATTTTAGTAGGAAGTCCACGCAAGTCTTAGTACATGAGGACCCTGGAGAGGGCGTAGCGGGGGACACACAGCACGCTTCACTAGAAATAAAAAAAAAGGAAGCGCAGCACATGACCGGGTTAGGGTGTTTTGTGGGAGGCTAACTAAACTAGGTTACATGCAGCTGATAACATTTCATTTTATCAAGCAAGATGAATGGCGGACATAAAGCACTATTCGAATTATTCACATGCACGTTGTGTTGATGCAGAAAATTCGAAATGCCCACGCAAAAGAGACGAATACAGGAGAAAGAGAGACTCTTTTATTTTTTTGGGGAGGGGGTTGCCCTTTCTTCAGGTTAGAGCAACTGCCCTTCAAGATTCCTGTGCATGTCCCTGAGATGGTTTCACTCTTATACTTATTGAAAGTCCAGGCTATCATATCATAGCAATGAGCTTTACTGGAGCAGATTATGAAGCTCTGTCCATCATATCTCACTTTGCACTCTTCCAGAAAACGATGATGTTAAAAACATAAAAGAAAAGAGGATCATTTAGTGGAAGGAAAGAGGAGATCATTAACCCTCTACTCTGATTTGAAAGCATGGATTGATGGACAGCTTAAACACACGCTAAGCTGGAGGGATGGATCCACTCACTGGATCTGTGAAGTGGACTGTGTTAAATGTGAAGCAGTTTCTCAGGCTCTGTAGTCGGGCGCTCCGAGCAAGTTGAAGTGTAATTGAACACACATGGGCCGTTAGCTCTGATGAATGTGGGAGCCAGACGTGGAAGCTGAACTATGTTAACTTAATGTTTAATTCAATACTTTTCTGGATAGTTCTTGTGGTTATCTGCTTTTATTTTCCATTCTCAAGGACTTGTGGAGATAAATTAGGCCATCTGAGCTGTATGTCACAGGCTGAGCTGCCTTTAGCTGTAAGTGGTTAAATATACTGATAAATCATTAAATTAAAATCATTTCCCCGATAAATCACTTTTTCCACCATTATCCAGTAGCTCAAAGTAGTTCCACACCTCCTCTTGCTACAATCCTGAGAGCCCTGACTTTTAAAACCAGGCATTAATAACTTAAAAAGTGCACACGAAGCTAATAAAAAACACTGTTTACATCCTATAATGCAAGCTTTCGCTCCATGCTTTTTTTTTAGCTTGTAATCTTCAGTTTAGTTGTTTGTGTGTGAGTATAGCTAACAAGCAGCTCTTTTAGCTCTTTTTTGGAGAAACGTCTGGATGTAAACTTTAGATAGTTTGATTTTACAACGTATTAGCTTGTATAGCTCACCTCCGCTCTACTGCAGCTTTTTGAGTAATTTTGTGCTTTTTGTTAAGCACTCTGTACAATGGGCGCTTCAGGGCATCTACTTGCCCCTGCAGATAAATCGCTTTTTACAAGGTAGAATCCGGAGAGCTCTGACATTTAAAACGAGGCATTAATAACTTAAAAAGAAATGTATTTAAAACCAATGTTTACAACCCGTAGCGTATCCTTATTTCCTTACTGTAAAGTCATGATCAGTACAGTGATGGCGGCATTCGGAGCAGCAGCTAGCCTTATGGGATGTAACCAGTGTTTTTTAATAAGCTTCTTGTGCACTTTTTAACTATTAATGCCTCGTTTAAAAAGTCAGGGCTCTCCGGATTCCAGCTAGGAGGTGTGGAGCTACTTTGAGCTGAATAACGGTGAAAAAAGTGATTAATCGGGACAAATTATGCCCCGTATCACCCAGTCTGAAGGGTGTTTGGACAAACTGTTAAAATCTCTGGATTTCAGAATGCTGTGGGAGAGCGGAGGTGTGCTATCCTCAAAGGTAAGTACTTTTTATCATGTTTTACTAAACCAAAAGTCCATTTTACACCATAGTTCTTCTTTAAAGTAAAGTCATGATCAGTATAATGATGGCAGTGCCCGGAGATTATCCTATGCTATGAGTTGTAAACAGTGGTTTTCAATAAGCTTCTTGTGCATTTTTAAAGTTAATAATGCCTCATTTTAAATGTCAGGGCTCTCTGGATTCTACCAATGAGGTGTGGAGCTATTTTGAGCATGGATAATGGTGTAAAAAGTGATTTATCTGCAGGGGGGAAATGTGTCCTGAAGGGCCAGTTGTAAAGAGTGCTGGGCAAAAAGAACAAAATTACTGGATCTCAGAAAGCTGTGGGAGAGCGTGGTGTGCTATTCCTCAAAGGTAAGTACTTTCTATCATTTTTTACTACAACAAAAGTCCATTTTACACCGGAGTTCTCCTTTGAAGCAAAGTCATGATCAGTACAGAGAGGCAGGCTACATTACAGGTTGTTTACAAAAGTTTTTAATAAGCTTCTTGTGCACTTTTAAAGTTATTAATGCCTCATTTTAAATGTCAGGGCTCTCTGGATTTTACCAATGATGTGTGGAGCTACTTTGAGCCTGTATAGCAGTGTAAAAGCGATTTATCTGCAGGGGCAAAATATGCCCCAAAGCACCCGTTGTAAAAAGTGCTGAGCGGAGGTTTGCTATTTAACAAAGGTTAGTTACTCTTTATCATGTTTTACCACATCAAAAGTCCATTTTACACCAGACTTTTCCTTTAAGGCATGTACGAATTCTCTTAAATAATCATGGTGTGTTTTGGGCGTATTAAACTTGCAATAAACCGAACAGCTTGTCACTTTTCATTCCCTTTAAGAGCCTGGTGTGCTCTGGCACATCAGTGTAAATGCTGTAAAACAAAACACCAAAAGCACACCAGCCTTGTATCCATTATCAGATTTAGATGCAGAAGGCCGGTATTCAGTATTAAATATTGAAGATGCCACGCTGATACTGAAGCATCCTGCAGAGTGGAAAGCCGTGCTACACACTGTGATCCTCAGTGGATTTTTTTGACTTTACCCAAACAGATCGAATCGTCCATTACCCCGACTGGTCAACCGTGAAGAATTAGATCTGTGTACGGCTCTGCTCGTCGCTGGGTTCCAACCTCAACTTCTCACACACTTCTCACATCCTCAGCTGCTTCTCGATAGAAGAGATAAGAGGCCACAGAGCACAAGAACAGATAAGTCACAGAACAGAAGGAGGCAATCAATAGAGGTGCCACCGACTGAGCTAACAGATTAGAATTATATTAAATCAACAGTAACTATGATTTTTCCTTTGAAATTGGGAGTTGGGAGTGGCACATTTCTAATGAATTGTATCAGGGTCCTGGCCAGACAAAGACTGTAGAAAAGATGGACGCTGTGTCGTCGTTCCCATTCATTCATTGAAAATGAAGCCAAAATCTTCCGCCATGTTGGCGATCCTGAAACCCGAGTCTGTGCAGTAAAGACCAGAGGAGGGCGAAAGAAAGGGTCATTTAAATAACCCTGCCCCTGAAGGCTACCTCCATAGGGCTATACACAGTCATTGGTTCCACCCCGGCTAGGTGTAACCCAGCCCTTTTACAATAACCACACCTTTTTGAAAATAGAGCTGAATAACATTAAAAAAAAATGAATTCTGTGGGGATATAAAAATTTGACAATATAAGCAGAGGTTACACTAGCTGTTGCATTTCAATAAAGGAGGTAGAATTACAGTATATTGGAAAAAAACGTGATTGAAAGTTGTCTGTTTTGCCATTGAAACCTATGGATATGGTGGGGTTACACAGCTTTCTGCAACCGAACAGCACCAGCTATATACAGTCTATGTGGCAAGACCATCCCTTCAACTAATCTAATCTATTCATTCTAAAAGCAGGGCGGTCTGGTAGATTTTTTGGATGTATTAGTCTCGACATGTTGACAGTATTTTCATAATTTCATAGCTAACTTTCTTGTTCCACCTTAAATGGTGCAACAGATAGCAGAGGCTGCAGCATTTAAGGTGGAACGGAAAAATAAAATAAAATAAAATGAAAAAGTAAAAGCTAATAAAAGCTTATATTAGCTCCCCATTTACTTCACCACCTGCCCCCTTTCTGAAGACAAACGACTAGGGGTGTGATGAGACACTAATATCACGAGAAGAAATGTGAAACGATACTGGGTTCACGAGACGAGATTTAAAAATAAAATTTTAAAGGAAACGTCAAAAATGGCTTGAAAACTAGAGTTTTATTTGACAAAATCATATAACACAAACTTAACAGACTGGTTTCTCTCACACATTGATTCTATAAGAAATAGAAAAAAGAATAAGAATAAAAAATTAAAATACAACTTTTCTAGGTCTTATATAGTGCAAACAATAAGTGCAAACCACAACCAGTCATATTAAGCCTATGGTTTGTGTTTTTTGCTCCTAAAACTCTTGTAATTTAACTATGCATAATCATAACCAGTCATATTAAGACTATGCTTGAAGTGCAAACAGAGACAGTCACGTGTAGGATTTACTTACAGTATTTACATATGGTTTGTGTCTTGTTGGTCACTCTGTTACCTTTATTGTTTCCACTGGAGCCAAAATGCAGCCAGACTTACAATTTAAAAGTAGCAGAAGCGTCTTCTATACAAATGCCCGAAATTTCCTCTTCTGCTGAGAGCTGCTCTCACTGCTCAGCCACCACACTCTCTGCTAAAGCTACTGTGTTGCCAGATCCCTCTTAAAAAGTCCAGTCCAGTTTTTTCTTTCCGCGAGACAGGTTTAAGCTTGATGAGAAATATCGCCACGTTTTAATCTCACAATATCTCTTGCCACGAGATCTCGTCACACCCCTACAAACAATGCTTTTAAGTTAACTAGATAACACTCAGCTAGGTTGCTAGGCTAAACTTTAGAGCTTCACTGCTACAGCTGTATCTGAATCAGGTGCTTGAAGGGATGTCCCAATTCTAAGAGGGAGGATTTCACCCCTTACCCTTAAGGTTTTCCCTGTTCCTAGGAGAACGGTAAAACTCAGAAACAAAGGGTAGGGCTACAAAAGAGAAACTGGATTGGGCTCAAATCTACATTTTTTGTAACACATTTGGAGATTGTCTTTCTGACTTGTACAGTAACTCCCAGAACGCTTAAAATGTGTCACTTACAACACATCAAACAACAACCTCATCAAATCCAGAGTAAAAAAAAATCACTGATAAGCTATTTGATTTGAGAAACAAACCCAGTTTCCATGCAGTCTGAACACAGCCTAAAATATTCCAGATTATTACAAGACAACAAGCAGTGTAGTGTGGAGAGCACACAGATCTGAAGGCTCTGGAAGTTGTGTGGTAAGTTGGCAGAATATTTACACAAAGCCGTGTTGTACTGGATTCCCAGCACTAAACTAGAGGTAACATAAACTGACATTATCTATGAGCTGCAGCAGCGAGAAGGGTATTTAGAAGGTAATGGGTGGTGTAAATGACTGCAGCTGCTGGAACTAAGCAGATAGAAGTGAATACCTGTGATATCTGCAGTGCCAGTGTTTCAAGTGTGATTAAGAAAGCAGCCTTTCTCCAAAACAGGTAAATTAGCTGCTCTAAAAACTGGAGTGAGGTAAAGTAAAACATGTGGGAATTTTGAAATGACGCTTTAGAACAACAGTGCTGAATTAAGTGCTCAGGGCATGTTTTCCTGAAGGATCTGTCTGCAGAACACAGAGGGAAAACTCTTCATTCACTCCAAACACTTTACTGTCAGAGAGGAAGCCCGAAACACTGACATGTGTCAGTTAAGAGTGTCCTAAATAAATACATCATTCTATAAAGATACTGTATAACTACAGACACAAAAACAGAATGCACAATTTTTTTTAATTTGGATTGGTAGAAAAAAACTTGTCAATTTATTGCCACACTAATGAAAAACTAATTAAGCGATATATCATAAACTCAATAATAACTCTTAAAGTAATAAAACCTCCTCCCTGATCTGATCACATGATCAGAAATCGTTGCAGATCATGTAATTTTTTTAAACAATCGGAATCGGCAGTGTTGCCAACTTAGCGACTATGTCGCTATATTTAGCGACTTTTCAGGCCCTCTAGTGACTTTTTTTGTAAAAAAGCGACTAGCGACAAATCTAGCGAGTTTTTGTGGTGTTATTGGAGACTTTTGCAGACTCTGAGATGAACACGCGCACTTCAGTAACTGTCCTCCGCGCTGCAGTGGGCGCTGCCGTAAGCCCCGCCCACAACACTCACAGTACTCACCTCATTCACCCCATAGCCTGTCACTCTCCTCCTCCACAGTGTCTGCCTCTTTATAAAAAGCTAAATATCTATTGAACCATTGAACAATTTGTCTATGATAGGTTTAAAAATAAAGAAAACTTAAGAAAACGTAAAAAATAAAAATAAAAATAAAACAAAGCTAAATACAAAGCCAAAAATAAATTAAAAAATAAAACAAAGGTAAATATCTATTGAACCACTGAACAATTTGTCTATGATAGGTTTAAAAATAAAGAAAACTTAAGAAACGTAAAAAATAAAAATAAAATAAAACAAACAAACTAAAAAAAAAAAAAACTAAAAAAAACATATAATAACAGTTCCGGCTAACTGCTGCTCTTATAATAACATTTAATAACATGGCAAAAAACTAATTTATGTAATTCACGTAAAAATGAAGTTACTATAAAAAAGTGACCTCCTATTTAAAAAGCAACAGAAGTTGTTCATTTGTAACATTTCTAACATATTTATGGTGTTTTTTACTCACTTTTTTCTCTCCCACAACCATAATCCTTTACAGCTTCAAAAACATGTATTATGCAAATTAGGCGATGACGTCATTTAGCGACTTCTAGCTACTTTTAGGACAGCCAATAGCTACTTTCTTTAATGAGGGAATCGGGTGGAAATCAAAAATGTATTGTTACGTTTTTCTCTGCTGCACCACGTGCAGTGAGAACACCCATGCTGTGTTCACACTGGCAGCGACAAGCCCCTCATGTCATGAGCTGTGAGTGTGTTCTTGGGCGCTTGTGATGTTATGCTGTTTATCAACGCTGATTTATGGCCACTTAGCGCAGAGGCTAATCCAGCAAGATACCTATAGAGCCATCCACTTTTTTCATCCACTCTACATTTCACTCCAAAGTGCGCACACAGTCACACAGTGCTGAAGACTGTCTCACACACATACACACACAAACAGCGATTTATCTTTCCAAGCTGGAATATGTAACTCAAAACATCACTTAAAACATTTGAATGCAATTGAATGTAATAGTTTGAGTAATGTTTTTGAGACACTGAGGAACCCTGAGTGTTATGGTAACCCACGGTACTATCAACTAGCGGTTCATCCCATGTAGCTTGTTTTAACATGGTAACCATGGTCCAATATGCTCTATTCCCTCTTCAGCGGAGTGGCTTTACTGCTCCTTACAACCTGACTAGAAAAATTCACACAAAAGACTCACTGGATTCTAAGACACATTGTCAATTTTTGTGAAAATTTAAGGATTTTAAGTGTGCCTTATAAGGTGAAAAATACAGTACTTGGATCTATTAAGACACTAAAAACAGGTATAATCAGTCAGTAAAGTTTTTTTTTATCATATTATTTCTAATTTTTTCCATTTTCTCCTCAGTTTTGCACAGCTAATCACCCAACTCACTCATTAGGACTAATACTAGTGATGCCCCAACACACCAGGAGGGTGAAGACTAGCACATGCTTCCTCTGATACATGTGAAGTCAGCCACCACCTCTTTTTAAGCTGCTGCTGATGCAGTATTGCTGAGTAGCATCACAGCACATTCAGAGGAAAGTGCAGCGGCTCAGCTCCGGTACATCAGCTCACAGGCGCCCTGTGCTGCAGACATCACCCTAGGAGTGATGTTGGGAGAGAGCGCCATCTACCCACCCGGAGAGAGCAGTGCCAATTGTGCTCCCTCTGAGCACCGGCAGCTTGATGGCAAAGATGCATGAGCGGGGGTTCGAACCTGCGACCTCCTGCTCAGTCAGTACAGTTTTTTTTGTAAGGATTTAAAATAATGTAGATACATCCATTTAGTTCTAACTGCAATTTTACAACGTATCATTTTATAACCTGCCAAACCCTGACACCCTGCCAAAAACAGAGCAAAATAAAATCAGCTGAATTGGACTTCTGATTCATTTAAATAAACTGTTTGAAAGAACTGGTTCAGAAAAATGATTCCAACTTTCCATCTCTAGGAGTGAGTTGTAATACTGGCTGGCAAAGAGTTGTTTAAAACTGTTTAGAAATGTGTGATTTAACTTCAGGTTTTGACCCCTTCTACTTCTGAATACAGATACATACATTAATATTTAAAGTGCTAAACAGATGAAGGTACAAATAATAATATCATAAGGTGACATTCCAACTATAAATAAAGATAATAATTATTGATTATAGCACTGATATTATTATTATTAGATTATAGTAGGCAGGCGAGCATGTTTCTCCTATAATGAACTGGAATTACCTCAGACTTTAAGGTTTTTGAAGTCTGAACTCTGAAGCTTTACTCTTTATTATAAGATAAATTAAACCATTTCATTGTGTTACAATGCTCATTGCTATCTTACACCCAGCGAACAGCCTGCACCATTTAATCTGCAAAGATGCTTGTGAATATTTCTACGCCTTAATATATATATAGACAACAGTCGCATTTCAGATGCCCATCTTAATAATCAATATACAGCTCTAGAAAAAAAATAAGAGACCACTTAAAAATGATAAGTTTCTTTGATTTTACCAAATTGAAATGTTGATAGTCTATATAATAAAACAACAATGAGTATTTTACTCAAACATATACCTATAAATAAACATTTCTCCCAAATTCCAAATAAAGATATTGTCATTTAGAGCATTTATTGGCAAAAAATAAGAAATGGCTAAAATAAGTAAAAAGATGCAGAGCTTTCAGACAAAAGCTCTAATGCAAGAAAACAAGTTCATATTCGTAAAGTTTTAAGAGTTCAGAAATCAATATTTGGTGGAATAACCCTGTTTTTTAATCACAGTTTTCATGCTTCTTGGCATGTTCTCCTCCACCAGTCTTACACACTGCTTTTGGATAACTTTATGCCACTCCTGGTGCAAAAATTCAAGAAGTTCAGCTTGATTTAATTGTTTGTGATCATCCATCTTCCTCTTGATTAAATTCCAGAGATTTTCAATTTGGTAAAATCAAAGAAATTCATCAATTTAAATGGTTTATTATTTTTTTACAGAGCTGTATATTAAACATTTACATTAGAAAGTGAAAGATAAGCCCCCTCTCTCTCTCTTTTTTCCTCCTAAAGCAGGTTAAAATAGTGAGGAGAGATTTGAGGGAATCTGTGGTTCGTTATGTAATCCACTGCTCACTGTCGACCGGCCAGCATGATGGCTCATTAGCAGCGAGAGGGCTTTGTTTTTAGCGAGTGTGTGAGTGTGTGAGTGTGAGCGCGAGTGTGAGCTTCGGCCCGGTCTGTCCGAGATTAAAAGGCGAGTCAGCGCCAAGCTGTCTGTCTCTCTAGAAGAGGAAAAGAAAAGCAATAAAAGCAGAGAACATGGGAGAAGAATATGAGAAAAAAAGGGACATGTCCAAACCTGATCAAACATGCAGCTCAGCACAGAACAACAGAGTCTAAAGGCAGCAGACTGAGTGACAGAGAACAGACCCAACATGCCTGTCACAACACAGAGATCTACACTGTCTAGATCTACACTGTCTGGTGCAGTAAATTGCCGCTGCCGGAGGTAGGCCAAAGTCGATCCATAATTCAAAGCAGTGCACGATGTTCTCAGACTATCAGAATGTGCATGTGAGCTTTTCTGGTTACATTCTGGTATGGGCTATTTATTTGAATGTGATGGAATGCAAACTTTTCTAAGAACAAGTGTTTGAAGTTATAAAAAGATAAAAAAGAAATACGGTCTTGATGCAGAGAAAAAATTTACATTGCATCGCAGGGAGTTTTCACACCTGAAAGTCCAAATCAGAGTTTAAACCAGGTGTCGGCAATTAAGTCACAAAAAAAATCTGTTTTGGAAAATGAAGTGTAATGGGATGGAGTGCTACAGACTAGCAGCTCTCCAGCCCAGAGGGTTGTTCAACCCAATTGCAGAACAGTTGATCTCAAACCAGGTAAATCCAAAAAGAAAAGAAAAAAGGAAATGAATAAACACACAGGCTTAAAACCCTGTTGTCAGGGTCGTGGTCCAATACACTACCGCCGCCCCGTGAATTGCTATTGAATTGGAACACAGTTGTGGGAAAACGTCCTTATAAGGACATAGGGAGCCCAAGAATGGGTGGAAGTCACGTCCAGCAAAACAGAGTCACAGGGGACAAATGTAAACAAAAGCTCCAGAGAAGCATTTTATTTATTTATTTATTTATTTATTATCATTCGTTATAGTTCAAGCAACCCTGCTGACCTCCTATTGCCGACCCCCGCTTTAAACCAAGGTTTAAATAATTAAGGGTGTTTTTTTACCCCAGCAATATATGGTCTGGTTAAAACAGACTCTTGTTTGTACTCTTAGTGCGGTTTGTTTGAGCAGGTGTGAAAACAGTAATCACACTCAGGAGCAGATCAAAACAACCATACCAAGACCTGCAAGAGGAGGTGATCTCAGTCTGATTCCAAACAACCTCCGAAGAGGTTTGTTTGTGACGAGAACATGGTCTGAACTAATCATCAAATACGGCTGTTCAGGTGCAGTTTAACCTGATTTATTACCAGACAGCTACTATGGCTCTATGCCATAGCTTTTTCACACCAAAGGCCATATAATTTGTGCATGTTTGAAAAAACAAACCAAACCGAAGAGGAAAACTCCTCAACTGATTCAGCCAATGAAATTAACTGCAGTTGTGAAAGTGCGTTTAGTTACAGTGTATCTCGTCCTGTTCTGTGTCTCTCCTGTCTGTCTCGGTGTTTGCCCTCCTGTTTGTTTATTTACCTTCCCCTGCACATGGCCTGTGTGTTCCTCTTGTGTCTCCGCCTTAAGTGTTTTCACCTGTGCACATTTGGAACTCCGCCCCCTTGTTACCTAACCCCAGGTGTTTCTTGTTTCCTCTCCTCTTACCTGTGTATATATTTCCGTTGTCAGTTGTTGAACAATAATCTTTCTGTTCATGTTGCGTGTAATTCTTTGTTTTCTTTCAGTCCTTTTGTAGTCAGTGGTTCTTTGTTGTTCATGTTTTTGGTTTATTGTTTTTTTTCTTCATTTGTAAATAAAATACTTGCATTTGCATTTACTCTCCGAATCCTCACCCTGCTGCAATCCTGACACCTGCTGACCATGATGACCCGCCTTAGCTTCCTGCAATTCATCCCGTAAGCCCTGTAAAAGTTCAAATCATCTAGAAAAGCACCAGTGTGCTGTTCTCCTTTTTAACTTTCAAATAAAAAGCTGTCTGCAGAATTTTATAATTGTATAACTCATCATAATGATGATCACAATTCATAAAATTCTGAAGCAGTGGCAGCAATAATATACTATGAATATTATATACCGGTGCGAAATGTACAGTATATAGCAAAAACATTGTGCTATTCTTTATTTGTTGGTCTTCTGAGATGTTAAAATGTTCAGTTATGAATAAAAAATTCAATTGTAGTTTTACAATTTGATTTTTCTTTAAAACACTCAACAAAAATCATGGTGAGAAAGACCTTGTATGACCTTTTATGTGAAGCAGTCATGTGGGCTCATTCGTGAAACAAGAAATTGCTTAAAAATAATATAAATATATAGAAGTTTCTATTTTTACATTACTTTATACTAATTTTAGTCAATTTTCTTCCCAATTGGAAGGTTAATTACCCAACCGACTCATAAGGATTCCCCCTAAAACCAGTAATGTCCTCAACAATAGGCGAAATGTAGGAGAAGACTAGCACTGCTCATTCTTTGATTTAGAGGAAAGCACAGTGACCCAGCTCTGAGACATGAGCTAACAGAAGCCTGTGCTGACCAACATCACCTTGGGAGTGATATGAAAAAAGAGCACCATCTAACCACTCAGAAAGAGCAAAGCCAGTGGTGCTCTCTTGGACTCTGGCTGCTGAAGGAAAGCAATAGAACCCAGGATTTTAACATCTAAGGTTTACCATGTATCACACATGAAATTCCGTATCAGATCAGCCTATTACATAACACCTTTAAAAAAACCCTACAGTTGCACACACCTTTTCCATTTAGATTCAGTTAGGATGTTTATTCTATGTTGTAATGAAAAGATAAACGAGCCAGAGGTGAAAGAGACGCATAGTCATGGTGAGATGTCAAATATACATTCACCTCCTCCACACCTCCCGCTGATGTTCTCCTCCTATTTCCAGTGTTGGGCACGTTACTTTGAAAAAGTAATTAGTTATAGTTACTCGTTATTTCTCCAAAAAAGTAACTGAGTTACTAACGGAGTTACTCCACTATAAAAGTAATTAGTTACCAGTAAAAGTAACTATTGCGTTACTTTTTATTATTCGCCCGTCAAAAAAAGGAAATCAATTATGCATTTACTATTATTATTAGAAAAATAACAAAAAATAACAAACGAAAATAAACCCAAAATGTTGACAAAAATATAATCTAACGAATTTCAAAAAAATAAAACGAAATTCTCCACACAACCAAAGAAAATTACTAAAACTTGTAATACTGAAAAAAACGGAAAAACGCGTCTGGGGATGAAATTTAACAAACCAAGCCACACTCAAAAGAAATATGTATATATAAAACAAAATAATGGACAAAAACAACAATTTAATGCCTGTTAAAATGGTATTAATATAACAGCTTCACCAAAAGAGAATAGAGCTTAGATCCTGCCCAAAAAATCCGACCCAGCCGGAGCCCGTGCACATTCTGCCCAAGCCCGAACCATAAACTGTCATTATGAGCCCGACCCGATCCGCCCCATAAACTGTCTGTTTTCGGGCTGATTGAATGAGCGAAATATAATCAGAATTATGTTAATTAACACTGTAACATAGAAGCATAGAACTATTATTTAATTTAAATGATTTTTAAGAACAGCTACACACAATGCTGCAAGTCAAACGCGGAGGCGTTCACATGCGCCCAGAGCTACGTGATTACATTTTTCATTTTATTATAGTTTAATTTGATTTTGTTTTTATTTTTTCTGTTCATTTTAGGGTGGGCTTGCTAGCGCGAGCGCTTTACACTAACGGACCACGAGGTGCCGCGCGCTCGGCACAACACCGCCCGCTGTACAACTCCGCTGTACAACAGCGCTTATAAATAAATTAAACACAAAAATGAGGGTATTCTATCAGTAATTTCAGTTCGTTTTAGTTAGTTTTATAAACACAAAATACAGTTCGAGATAGTTATGTTTTTTCCTTTTAATTACCGTTTTTATTAGATTCAGTTAACACAAATGTTTTTCACTTTCAGTTTTCGCTATTTCGTTTGCTGTAGTGAACATTAATAATTGGTTACTTAGCAACATTGTGATTATCACACCAGAGCTTTATATAAAATAAAAATAGGAGCCTGATTTCGGGTGGGTCCTCAGGTCAGGTGGGATTCGGGCAGAGAATCTAAGCTCTAAAATAGAAAGCAGCAGCACCACAAAAACCGGAGCAGCTAAAAAGAGCTTAACTTCCTTAAATCGGAACTTGGGTTGTCCACGGCAATCACTGAATTGATTAGAGCACGCAAATCGTCACAATTGTGCCTCACTTCACCACGCCAACCCACAGGCACAGCGGCCAGAAGCTCAAGTTCACCGGACAGAGGAGGGGTTAACCAGGGCAAAGCGAAATAAAAAAAAAAGTTCATAGAGCTGCTAAAGTAACGTGCAGTAACGGGGTGTCGGAAATGGTAAGGGCGTTATAGTTACAGTCAGAGTAATTAGTTAGATTACTCGTTACTGAAAAAAGTAACGGCGTTAGTAACGCCGTTAGTTTTAACGCCGTTACTCCCAACACTGCCTATTTCTGGCTGTTAACATCTGTTTCAGCTGTGTGGATGCTCCTGAATAAACAGATTCTCTAATCTTGGGCTTTTGAAAGTTATTTCAAGAGAAGCAGCAGGAAACCGCACCACCTCCAAGCACCAATCGACCTGAAGGAGTCTTATAGACGTCACTCTTAGCAAAGCGACGCTTTCAGGCGCGTATGCCAGCTGTGCTACCTCATCAAAATTGGACACCATGGTTTATATTTATAGGAAAATCTGCCTGAATAAAACAGCAGGTAGGATATTTTGAGAAAATTAGAAATACTCCCAGCAGAGGTATGAGCAGGATAGTTGGACAGCCAAAATCTCTGTTTCAGGGTAAAGAGAGGTGTGCCACAAGATCTCATAAAATTAATGCCAAGTTCACACTATATGACTTTCTGAGTCTTCATTTGTTGTGTCATGAGAACACGGCAGGACTAAAACTCACGAGAACTAGCGATGCCCTGTCAGAGAATCTCTAGAGGAGAATACGCACTTGCAATGAGCCAAAAATGAATGGGTTCATATGGAGCAATTGAGTAAAATCAGAGTTTATAAATGTCTGATCATTTTTTTTTTACTGAAGTATGTACTTATGTCCTCAACACAGAACTATATCAAATGTTTCAGCACCAGGTTTAGGTTTAAACAGTTCTAAGCCTTTTAATGTCAGTGCTCTAGCTTTAGCTCACCAACCAGTCAGCCCACAGCAGTAATGCTAGCGTCTTTACTGACTAAACCTATAGAAAAGTTATGCTCTAGAAAATGCTATAGAAAAATTGTTGGTTTACAGGCATGCTTTCTTAGCTTTTTTTGGGAAATTTTAATTATTCTACTTCTAAAATTAAAGGCATACTTAAAATAGTATTTAGTAGTTAGTCACTGTTTTTTAATAAAAAAAAATCTTTCAGCTCCATTCACCCCATTCATAGAAGACTCACTTGTGAGCTCCCTCTAGTGTTTAACAGTAATGTACTGATATAACAGGGAAACAGAAAGTGGTCAGACTCTCAAAAAACAGCTCTTTCCGTGCAGAAGATGCGTTTCTGACCCATGATTCTCTCTTTCTGTGATTCCATTGGCTGTAGGTAGCTACTGCTACTGACTCCCAGTCACCAACTGGGTCAGATATTCAGCATGCCAAATATTTGCTGGACATCTCTGACTGGTCAAAGTTCATTCAGCTATGGCTCAACAATTGTCTTTTAGTCGTTCACACTACAGGACTGAGTGAGCGCAGAGAGATCGCCGATTTGAGTAGAGTTTTTGTGGGTGATCAACGAAAAACTTTCACAGATTCAAAAACTGGGCTAAAATCGCTTACTATAAACCTGGAATAATTCGGCACAATATTTCTGGTCAGGTGTCCAATGTGTCTCATGACGTTTCTGCCCAGGTATCCGAAACAAATTTGATCAATACGGTGGCAAACTGCAGCCCTGTTAACTATAATATCTAATTTTTCACCCTCAATACTCCAGCCATTATACATCACCCGCAATTTAGACGTTAATTTTAGACCAGACAGAGAGAGAGAGGTTCCCGCCTCTCTCTCATCTGCCTCTGTGTCTATCATTCTGATGCTGGTTGGTTGCAAACAAGGTTTATACAAGGTTTTTGCAAGTGATGTTCACAAACAAACGCAGAGCTGCAGCCCTTAGAGCTGCAGAGATTCAGTCATAGGTTGCCAGGTCTGTATAGAACCCTCAAAGGCCAGGTCTGAAGAGACTGATGTGAAAGTAATCAGAGTAAATGATTACTTACAAAATATTTGAAATTTCACCTGCACTTTTGCATAATGCTCACAATTAATTTGGAATCAATAACGCGTTTTTATTTTGTTACGTCACCAAGTTTAACCCCAACTTCCCCAGGTTAATGCTTGTGTGAAAGCAAACCAAACAGAAGGAGAAATGCTCCAAATAAGCAATCTCATCAAACAATCTGGATCACAGAAACCAAATGCAGTTGTGAAAATGCCCTTTTATGCTCAGCAAATTAGGTTCTAATTCAGAAATCCTTACAACCAAGCTAAGATATTTATAAAAAAGTAAAAAAAAAAAAAAGTTTCCTCTAATCAATTTGTCATGCATGCGTTGGCTTTATCTCCCTTCAAACATACAAGTATATTATAGAATTTTAATTGACACCACTAATATAAATATACATTTAAATATATTATACAGACAACATTCTGGTCACAGATGCTCCACCAAGACGTGCACCAACAATTTGTCCTCTTTTGAACTCTGGTGTGTCATCCATAATGTTGTGTGCATTGTAATATTTTGAGCAAAACTGTGCTCTTACCCTGATAATTGAACCTTCACACTCTGCTCTTACTGCTGCAATGTGCAATTAATGAAGATTGGCCACCAGGCTGCTCCAATTTAGCCATGAAACCTCCCACACTAAAATGACAGGTGTTTCAGTTTCATTGTCCAACCCCTGTAGATACATTATATAAACATTACACGTTCTACACTGATATTTGGGAGTCACTTGATTACACACAGTACCTATATATTTTCATAACATGTTTTACTCTATAGCAGTGTGTTAACCTGAAACTAGTGAATATCCAGCATCAATCTACATAATCAGCTAAACTTCATAATCAACAGTCGCATACATGAGAAGAAGACTGAAAAACAATATGAAATATTGTTGTAAATCAATTTAAAAAAACTAAACAAAGCAATAACAAAAAAGCCAATATAATAAAAGTAATGATCTGCGGGGAGCGCTATAATACTAGAGTTTATATGCATTAAATTATTATCTGCTGTTATTTGATTTTTCTTCAAGTCCATGTGGAAACAGTCTACTCTGAGCCCTGAGTCTCCAACTATCTGATTACCCGAGTGCATGTTAACTCATTGATTGGTTTAAAATGCTTACAGTTGCTTACATTTGTATGTTAATTAGGTAGTCAGTTATATCTTTACTTTAAAGCAGGATTGGTTAAATGGTGAATCAGACAGAGTCCATACAATTTAGAGTAAAGATAAGACCGCCTTCCTAATTAACATACAAATGTAGAAATGTGAAAATAAATAAATGTAGAAATGTGGAAATAAATGAATAAATAAATGAAGAAATTTGGAACAAAAAAATGAAGAAATGTGGAACTGAATAAACAAATAAACGTAGAAATGTTAAAATAAATAATTGAAGAAAAAAATAAATGAATAAATAAATACATCAATCAACACATGTATTCATAAATAATGTAGAAATGTAGAAATAGCCCCAAATAAATGGATGGAAATAGATTCCTGATATAATTGTAACATTTTTATTGACAAAATGTATTTATTCATTTCTTTATTTATCTATACAATTCTTTATTCATGTTTTTATTTATTTATTTATTCATTTATATGTGCATTTATTTATTTATACTTTTATATTTGTTTGTCCGTGTGGGTTCATCATACACTCTGGAATGTCAGTGTGATCCACCTCAATATTTTACTATAGCAGCTTCTCCACATGCTCAGATGTGTGTGTGTGTGTGTGTGTGTGTGTGTGTGTGTGTGTGTGTGTGGCCTCTATTGTGTAGCTCTAAACCACACAACAGTGGTGGGCTCTCGATGCTGCAGGAGACAAACTGTTCAATCAAGCAGTGAGCAGACAAGAGTGTGTGTGTTTGTGTGTGTGTGTGTGGATATACAAGCACATTACAAAACCCCCTAAGGTGCTTATTACAAACAACACGACCAAAGTCAAAGACACACACACACACACACAAATTCCTTCATCATTCACTCATTCCACCCTTTATATCTCACATCTCTATTTCTCTCTGACACACACAAACACACACCCACACACACACACACAACACAAGCCTACCTAATTTACCTCCTGCTCTGCTAGAAAGAACTCTTTCTTCCATGTGCACACACACACACACATACACACACACACGCACACACAAACACACACACACAGCCACATTTTGAGCACAAACCTAGACCCCTTATGATTTAATATCAAGAACTGATCTGTGTGTGTGTGAATTTTGCAGTGTTTATTTGCTATTTGAGGACAAACGCTAATGCGTTTCTAAGTCCTACACACCATTCATCTCATCAGACCTGACACACACACACAAACACACACACACACACACACATACACGTCTGTGTAATCAGCTACAATGCTCCTGCTCTTCTCTCATCTCCCACCAGTCGCTATCTCCTCCCTCGATGTCTCGCTTTCTCTCTCTCCTCTTTTGCTCCACCAGTCGAAAGCTTATCACTCCAGGGTGGAGAACCAAACTCATCTACTGCAGCCAGGCTTCAAACTTTCTCAGCAAATCACACCAAACCAGCGTTTTACATTCACCATTCATTTCCTTAAACACTGGACTTCAACATCCCGCTAATCTGACTCTGGGGCTGCTTTTCCACACAGTGAATAAACCAGGATGAATGTGAATTCCAGTTCTGGAAGACCACAGTCTTGCCTCATTTGAATAATGGGTCCATTTCTTCAGCATGGAGAAAACCAGAAGTAGACCCACCTTGAAGCGTAACACTATAAGGCACCGAAAGTTTGGACACGCAAAAGTTGAATGTTTATATGAGAAACACTGCTCAGCCCAATCAGCTCTCCCTTCTGCCACACCTCTAAACCCATACATCACCCAGTGCCCCTCCCAAACTACTTCTTTCAAATTTGTCAGCTAAAATCAGGGGGTTTAATTACCCTTTAAAACCAAGTTCAGGTAATATCTGAATTAGCAATGGTTTTAATAGAGCAGATCAATTTTTTCAGAAAATTAACACTGCATTGTGTTGTAGCTTGTCTTCGCACTACATTGGCATCACTTCTTATCTAAGCCTCTCTATAGTAAGAACACATCTGATGTATATAATCACCAGCTGTTTTCTGCATTCCTAAAAGGACAACTCTGAATAACACCTGGATCCAATTCTCTGGACATTTTCCAGAGTTCATATGTAAAAACAGCATTAGTTAGTAAGTCAGTGGTCAGGTTGTCAGTCAGGGAATGCTTTCTTATGCCAAGGTTGGTCTTTTCTGTTCTGCCATGGCTTCTTATGGTAAGCAATAACCAATGCACGTTTTCCCCACCACAGCTCCACTGCTGATCAGAACTATGGCATTACAACAACAATAGAAGAAATGTCACCTCTATCTGGGAGCTGTTGTCTGCTTCACTGTCTTCCAGCAATCCAGGTAAATCCTCCACACTCTCCAGGCTGGCTCTGTTGTTGGTCATTGGGCGGGGCTCTGACAGAAGCCACCGCCTCCTCCTCAGAACTTCCACAGTCACATCTTCAGCCTGAGCCAGACTTCCCTGAAGCGTTGAATAAGAAACTCCTGAAACACAGAAGAGAAGCATCCAGTCAGAAACCTTTTCTTCTCCATGATTATAAAAATAAACATGGAACAGAAATATGTGCAGTATCAGTCAACTGTTTGAACACACCTTCTTATTCAGTGTTTTTTTTCTTACATTATAAATGAATACTGAAGTCATCCAGACTATGAATGAACACATAAGGAATCATGTAGAAATTTTTAAAGTGTTAAACCAACCAAAATAGTCTGAACATTTAGCTGAGCTCTTATTTGGGGTGCTGTTAACTTGTGCGTTTTGAGGCTGGTAACTCTGATGAACTTATCTTGTGCAACAGAGGTAACTTTTGGTCTTCCTTCCATTGGGCAGTCCTGATGAGAGCCAGTTTCATCATAACATTTTTAATGGTCTTCGTGACTGCACTTAAGGATACTTTTAAAGTTTATACATTTTTCGGATTGACTGACTTTCATCTCTAAAAAGTGTTTTTTTTTTTTACTATTTTCTTTACTTAGTTGAGTCGTTTTTGCCATAATATATTAAACAAATAGGGCTATTCAACTATTATACTAACTCAAGTAATTATACCAAATTCAAGTAATTAGCTCTTGACCTTGTCAAGAGCTAATTACTTGAATTTGGTATAATTACTTCAGCACAGCTGTTAACTGAAGGCCATTCCAGGTGACTCTACTTCTACCTAAAGCTGACTGAGAAAATCCAGCCAAGACGTTCAAAGCTTTCAACTAAGCAAGAGGTGCTACTTTAAAGAATCTAAAATATAAAACCTATTCTGGTTTGTTTAACAGGTTTTTGTTTTAATAAAGACTCCCTTATCTTTTTCTTTAAAGTTAGTTTCACAATACTAAAAAAACACTGTATTTAAGGTTTTCAAAACTTTTAACTGGTACTGTATATAATATTGAATATTTAAAAAATAGAAATAGAAGCAAGTATCTTCACCACAAAACTTTTCAAGGACACAAAAAATTAACACAAGCCTTTAAAACAGGACCAACAGCATCATCCTTATTCAGTCTTTATGGCACATCAGTCCTGCTCTGTTTGCTGTGTTAATAAGTGTGGACTCATACGTTCTCCTCGGGTCCTGTTAACAAAGTCTGAGTTAAAGTCAAACAAGCGTAGTTTACACAGTGATATTAGTCCAATGATCCTTTTTCAGAGACACTGCATGAAAACACACATACACACACAGATAATGACTCACACTGGAATGGAGGCATTGATCTTTTTGTCTTTTGCTAATACTGCTGTTTTCACTACATCACTGCACTATAAACTCAAGCAGAGTTCTTTAACAGACAGATAAAAGACGAGAAAACACACTTTTCCTGACGACAGAACATATAATAAAAGAATATAATAAAAAATGATAAATGCAACACTGAAGAAAATAAAATGCACTGTTGGAAAACTAAGAATAAACTGTGTAATGCTGTATAACAGAAAACACCTTTGTGTAAAATCCTGTCACAACTCTAATATCTCAGTCCACATGCTGCTTTCACTTTTAGTGGTTTGGAGCAAGGTCTCAGGACACTAAAGCAAATCGAAGAGTTGGATTTTTGTTTTATATTTGGGCTGAAACTGAACAAAATTAAACATTTTGCCACTTTTTCCAGCACTGCATAAACGTATTTTTTTGTCTTACTTCTCAAATAAAAACATCTTTATTCTCTATAAGCTAGAGAGCTCTATAAGCTTTTTTTCCCCATTTTCAGCAATATATTTGGTGTGGATCACTCAGCGCTCGCACAGTGGCGTAGTGTGGACTACTGAAAGACACTCGCCAAGCCATCACCAACTGATCGCCAACCAGTAGCAGATGGCTGGCAAATATTTGGCATGTTAGCTCCATGTCAGGAGCTATGGCTACCCACAGTCAATGGAATTACAGTAAAAGAGAAAAACACAGGTCCAAAACACACCCCCCTGCATTACCAGACCTGTTTATAGAGAGTCTGACTACTTTCTGTCCACCCTGTAATATCGGTAATGGACTGTTAATCTCTATAGGGAGCCTTAATGTGGAACAATGTATTTTACTAAAAAAAATAATAAAAGATAGAAAGTGTTCCTAAATATATTACAGTTTATCAACAGAAAACAGTTTTACACTGTAAAGCACTGTCATTACCGCTGCTTTGAGCTGATTGGTTGTCATTGGTTGGTTTGCATCCTGAAGATGCAGGTAGAGGTATATAACTGTTCAAAAAGATAAAAAAAAGGTCTCTGCGGTACTGAAACATTTGATATAGTTCTGTGTTGAGGACATAAGTACATATTTCAGTATAAATTGATCAGACATTTATAAACTCTGATTTTGCTCAGTTGCTTCATATGAACTGTTGCACTCACTGCAAGTGTGTATTCTCCTCTATACAGATTCTGGCATGGCATCGCTAGCTTTCGTGTGCATTTAGTTCAGGTTTGTTCTTGTGAAGAAACGTGTTTCTCAAGAGCAGCCAGGTGAGTCGGCGATTACCCACAGTGAGAAATCGTGTAATTTGTGACCCTGTGTCACCGATCAGTCATGTAGTGGGAAAGTCTCAACAACTGAAGGCACAACGACTGACGACTCAAAAAGTTGTGTAGCGTGAACCTGGCATTAGCTTCCATGGCACATAGCAAAGGTTATGGACACAATCCAAGCTTCACTAGTTTTAATAGCCATATATAATCAGGCATGCCAAAACTAAAGGTGTATGATATGGACAAAAATGTAATGTGCGATAGCGCTATTGGATAAATATTGATCCTGAATTAATTTAGGCCCCTCAAAGTTTTTCATACTTTAATTTTTCAATAACAATATGATTTACCTTACTGCACTTGTCAGAACACATGGAGACACATTCTGGACACATCTCCACAAAATGCTAACAAAAAGGACAACTAGCTAGTTAATTAGAACTATCGGCTAATACTCAGTACTGTCCAGTACCTTTCCTTTCATAGTTAACTGGAATTAGCCTTTATAATCACTACTCTGCAGTGTTTTGCTAATATAGTTAACTAGAGTTAGCAGCCACTTCTCAGCACTGTTCAGTGTCTGGCTTTTATATAGTTAACTGGAATTAGCGGCTAATGGTCAGTACTCTCCAGTGTTTTGCTTTTATAGTTAACTGGAATTAGCGGCTAATGCCTAGAACTGTCCAATGTTTTGCTTTTATAGTTAACTGGAATAAGCGGCTAATGCTCAGTACTGCACAGTGTTTTGCATTTATAGTTAACTGGAACTAGTGGCTAATGGTCAGTACTCTCCAGTGTTTTATTTCTATAGTTAACTGGAATTAGCCGCTAATGCTCAGTACTGTCCAGTGTTTTATTTCTATAGTTAACTGGAATTAGCCGCTAATGCTCAGTACTGCACAGAGTTTTGCTTTTTATAGTTAACTGGAATTAGCTGCTAATGCTCAGTACTCTTCAGTGTTTTGCTTTTATAGTTAAGTGGAATTAGCCGCTACTGTCCAGTCTTTTATTTCTATAGTTAACTAAAATTAGTGGCTAATGGTCAGTACTGTCCAGTGTTTTGCTTTTACAATTAACTGGAATTAGCCGCTAATGCTCAGTACTGTCCAGTGTTTTGCTGTTATAGTTAACTGGAATTAGCGGCTAATGGTCAGTGTTCTCCAGTGTTTTGCTTTTATAGTTAACTGGAACTAGAAGGTAATGGTCAGTACTCTCCAGTGTTTTATTTCTATAGTAAACTGGAATTAGCGGCTACTGGTCAGTACGCTCCAGTGTTTTATTTCTATAGTTAACTGGAATTAGCGGCTAATGGTCAGTACTCTTCAGTGTTTTGCTTTCATAGTTAACTGGAATTAGACGCTAATGCTCAGTACTGTCCAGTCTTTTATTTCTATAGTTAACTGGAATTAGCCGCTAATGCTCAGTACTCTCCAGTGTTTTGCTTTTATAGTTAACTGGAACTAGCGGCTAATGTTCATTACTCTTCAGTGTTTTATTTCTATAATTAACTGCAATTAGCGGCTAATGCTCAGTATTCTCCAGTGTTTTGATTTTATAGTTAACTGGAATTAGCCGCTAATGGTCAGTACTCAACAGTGTTCTGCTTTTATAGTTAACTGGAACTAGCAGCTAATGGTCAGTATTTTCCAGTGTTTTGCTTTTTATATAGTTAATTGGAATTAGCGGCTAATGGTCGTACTCTTCAGTGTTTTATTTCTATAGTTAACTGGAATTAGCGGCTAATGGTCGTACTCTCCAGTGTTTTATTTCTATAGTAAACTGGAATTAGCGGCTAATGGTCAGTATTCTCCAGTATTTTGCTGTTATATAGTTAATTGGAACTAGCAGCTAATGGTCAGTATTTTCCAGTGTTTTGCTTTTATATAGTTAACTGGAATTAGCGGCTAATGTTCAGTACTCAACAGTGTTCTGCTTTTATAGTTAACTGGAATTAGCGGCTAATGGTCAGTACTCTCCAGTGTTTTGCTTTTATAGTTAACTGGAATTAGCAGCTAATGTTCAGTACTCTTCAGTGTTTTATTTCTATAGTTAACTGGAATTAGCGGCTAATGGTCAGTACTATCCAGTGTTTTGCTTTTATAGTTAACTGGAATTAGCCGCTAATGGTCAGTACTCAACAGTGTTCTGCTTTTATAGTTAACTGGAACTAGCAGCTAATGGTCAGTATTTTCCAGTGTTTCGCTTTTATAGTTAACTGGAATTAGCAGCTAATGGTCAGTACTCTCCAGTGTTTTGCTTTTATATAGTTAACTGCAATTAGCGGCTAATGGTCAGTACTCTTCAGTGTTTTATTTCTATAGTTAACTGGAATTAGCGGCTAATGCTCAGTACTATCCAGTGTTTTATGTCTATAGTAAACTGGAATAGCGGCTAATGGTCAGTATTTTTCAGTGTTTTATTTCTATAGTAAACTGGAACTAGCGGCTAATGGTCAGTACTCTCCAGTGTTCTGCTCTTATAAAAAAGCAGGATATTTGATAACTGGATCTGGGTCATTTTAGACGGCTACAGCTGAGACACTGCATGTTCTTTTTCTTTTTTTTTCTGGGTTAAATGAGACTTTTCCAGCTGAGAGATCTAAAGGCATTTCACTTCTCATTCCCAAGCTAGCGCATTTTTCTCCTTCTCAATGTTTCTGACTCGTTTTTCTCCACCAATCTGTCTCTGTCTCTCCACTGAATCCACTTCTCACTCTTTCATTAAGCGCTTTCACTCCTCTGTTCGCACTCTGTTGTCTGTCTTGTCGCTCTCTGAAGACTCCCTTCTTTTCTGCTGCAGGCCAGACGCTTATGCTAATGGAGGCACTCCATAAACAAAAACACCCTGCTTCTTCTCGCCAGTCACATGACCCAGCTTTAATTAACAAGATGTCTTTAGCTTCAGCCCTCTCTCTCTCTCTCTCTCTCTCTCTCTCTCTGTCTGGAATGGCCATTAATGTCCAGCTAATTTAGAGAAAGGACGAAAGAAGGGGTTTGTAAGTGTATATATTATTTTCACTTCTTCTTAGTGTGTGTGTGCGCGTGTGTGTGAGTGTAATTAGGAGATGTTTAAGATGAAACCACAATAAAAGTAGCTGCTGACTTCGATAATTTCCATCTAAGATGTAACAAAGAGAAACAGAGAGAGAGAGAGAGAGAAAGAGAGTGATAGACAAAGAATATAGGTAAAGAAAAAAAGACAATGCAAGTTACAAAATGAATAGAGCATTATATGTTTGTAATAGAACAGTATTTAAGCTGAGCACAAAGAGCAGAACATCATAGTGTACAGTAGCCTGACAACTAGGGATGGGCGATATGGCCCTAAAATAATATCATGATATTTCATAATATTTTTGCAAATACAATACTAAATAAAATTTTATTAATGCATACAATATAATATGGCACACTCCTTACTAAGATATAAAAAAAATATCCTGATGTAATTTTGGTCATTTTATCCAGCACTATATGTACATTGGCATGTCAAAAATCATGGTATGCCAGACAATTGATCATGGGGATGGCTTTCAGCTGAACCAGCACTGCTTGTTATTTTTTCATGCTGCAGCACCACTCGCTCGCTGTTGTGTACTGTACTGGCAACCTTGGGGTGGAGTTATTGTTGGGGAACAAGCAGCAGGTGGAGTCAGACGCTAAAACAAACACAGATCCTGTGACGCACTGCAGAGTTCAAATAGAAAAGTACTGGCTCAAGCCCTACTCATAAGAGCTGCCAGTGCTTTAACTCAGCATGTTTTCTTAATATCTGATGATACCTTCTAATCATTTTTATTATTTACTACTAAAGATATAATCCCATTATAACATTGACAAAAGTGATATTGCAGCAACATTACAAAAAATGTTCTAGGAACATTTCGAAACCTTGACAGTTTTATCGTTCTAAGAACATTAATTGCAACATTTTACTGACCAACAATATTAGCTAGGAAGGACAGAGAGAAGAAAGAGAGAGAGAGGAATCTATCGTTTCTTAAATCTTCTAGCTGCTGTTTTGCTCTGATCTTGTTCTGGTTTTATATAATAAATCAGAAGGTTATGCACTGATAACCCTGTAAAATCTTTGAAGGATTTAGAAAGCATATAGAGACACTAACCACTGCTATAGACAGTTACATTTAACAGCTACTGTTAGAAAACATTCCTTTTGACAAAGTAGCTCATGACCCATTTCCCACCAATTTGCATGAACACATTTATTGCATGTCATCGGTGTAAAAAAAATTAAGATCACTCAAAAACAGCAGTTGTGCAAGCTCCGCTGTGTAATCAGCCTGTCAGCTCGCAGAGCACGTACGGTATTTTGCATGTTGCCAATTACCGTGCAGCAGGACTCTCTGTTGTTTTTATGTGTTTAAAACGCTGTCTGATGCCAGGCTTTCAGTCACTCTCTCTCTCTAAACCAAGACATCTGGCATTTCTCAGGCCCTTTTTCTAAAGTGGTGCAGTTTTGCACATTAAAGTGTCATTCTATACGTTTGGGGAGTTTAGAAATCTCTCTGGTGAGAATGTGTAGTTTAAATGAGCCTGTGGAGAGTACTTTTAAAACGTGTGTTGTGGTGTGGTCTCCTTTCAGAGTCTCTTTTTTTAATTTGTCAGCTCTCTACAGCTCTAATTGTGCATTTCTTTGACTTAATTATGTATGAATTAAAAAAAGTAGAAAGCATTAGATTGCTGTTCTGATATCTCCATGTTCGCAGTACCTCTTGTATCAGCAACATTAGCAGTGCTGTGGTTGCTCAGGTAACCAGCAGAAACTGCTGCTGATGCAGCATTACCGAGTAGCATCACATTGCGCTCGGAGGAAAGCGCAGCGACTCGGTTCCGATACATCAGCTCACAGGCGTCTTGTGCTGAGCGACATCACCCTTGGTTTTGAAGTGATGTGGGGAGAGAGCACCATTTACCCACCCAAAAAGAGCAAAGCCAACTGTTCTCCCTCAGGGCTCCAGTAGCCGATGGCAAGCTACATAAACAGGATTCGAACCAGCAAAATATTTCCATCCATTTTCAGCTCAGAGAAAAATAATATGACTAGAAAATATGACTTAAGCAATTATCTTCTCTTCTGAAATGTAGTTTCTAAGAAAGCAACCCTCTGGTTTTCTCACTTCAGGTTTGGTGACCAAAACATCCTCATTTCCCAGACATGTCCCCTTTTAGAGATATGAAACATGCAACTGGATAGAACTTCCAAGTTTTTACATTGATTTCACTTCAACTTTTACAGTCACCACACATTCTGTCACAAGTTTAGATACGTTTGTACCACAGTCACACAGTAAAAACTATGCACAAGTATTGTGCTTCAATGAATCAGACTTACAGATATTTTTTTTGGAACAAATGGAGGTCATGTGCTCCAGATCAAGGCTTGAAAGGACTATTAAGACTGTTATCAGCCACAATTACAAAAAACAGGGTCTTTTATGTAATGAAGCTGTTTTAGTACACTTCTGTGGTGCAGCATTCATTTTTTTTTCAAGTACGTCCATGCATTTTCCAACAAGACAATGCAAAACCACATGCTGCATACATGAAACAAAGGCATAGCTGTGGAAAAGAAAGCTGCAGGCAATCGCTGTATCTCTATATCCTTCAATACCTCATAGAAAATGTGTGTAGAAATTTCTAAACAATATATATACATACAGTTACACAGCTTTAGTCGTGTTTGCAAAAAGAATGGGACAAAATAACGACTGAGATCTTCACCACAAGTCACAGTCACAAACTGATTAATATATCATCAACCCTAATATTTTTGGACTGCTTTTCTGACATGAAATGTAGGAATGCATGTACAGCTCTGGAAAAAAATAAAAGACCACTTAAAACGATGAGGTTCTTTCATTTTACCAAAATTAAAAACCTCTGGAATATAATCAAGAGGAAGATGGATGATCACAAGCCATCAAACCAAGCTGAACTGCTTAAATTTTTGCACCAGGAGTGTAAAGCATAAAATTATCCAAAAGCAGTGTGTAAGACTGGTGGAGGAGAACATGCCACGATGCATGAAAACTGTGATTCAAAGCCAGGGTTATTCCACTAAATATTGATTTCTGAACTCTTTAAACTTTATGAATATGAACTTGTTTTCTTTGCATTATTTGAGGTCTGAAAGCTCTGCATCTTTTTTTTCAGCCATTTCTCATTTTTTGCAAATAAATGCTTTAAATGACTGTATTTAATTTGAAATTTGGGAGAAATGTTGTCTGTAGTTTTTAGAATAAAACAACCATGTTCATTTTACTCAACCATAAACCAGAAACTGATTCTGAAAATGAATCAGGAAATGAAATCAGACAAAGCACAAAATATGCAGACAAAATATGAAAAATCTTGCGTTAATATTGTCTTCAATGAAATAAAAGTCAAAGTAAATATGAGAAACTCAACTTTTTCCTAAATTAGGGTTGTATTTTATCTAAAAACTCTCAGAGGATCAATTCACCAATATTTCCTTTCATTCCTGAGCCTGCGGGTCTAACCCTGGAGTTTATAAAGTTCAGCGTAATTGATTTTAGAAGCTAATCTTACATGAAATGCATAACAGCTCCTTCTCCTTATTCACGCCGCGCTCCCTGAGCGGAATGACCGAGGAAAAGAAACAAAAGGAAAGGTGCAATCCTTCTTCAAAGGCCAAATCTCATTTCTCCAGCTCCATTCATCCCTCCATCCTTCCATTCATCTGTGGGGCGGCCTAATCTTTCCTCGCCTCTGCTAAAGCACCTCAGCGCAGAACAAAAGTGCTCTCGGAAGAAGAAGAAGAAGAAGAAGGAGTAGAAGTAGAAGAAAGAGGGGGGTAAACCAGACTCTTGCGAGTCATTTCAGACGGGCGGTTCTTTTTTTTCCCTGCAGCTCCATGGCTCCAGGTTGCTCTTTTAAAGTCCTGACTGAGTAAGTATGTGAGTAAGTCTTCTCAGTGCCACAGGCTTTATATAAAGCCTATTATATATAGAAGCAGAGCTGAAGGTGAAATAGGAGTTACTGTCAGCCGCTGCAATTGAAGCCCAACGACAGGCCGAGTCTCAGCGTGGCACGCTGTGAAAGACCCCCTCAGCAGGAACCGAGATGCTCCCTGCTACCATTTCCTACCATACATTCTCACTCTCTCTCTCCGTTTCTCTCACCCGCTCTCTTTCTATCTCCTTTCAAATGAAACTAAGCCCTTTCCTCTCCTCCTTTGTTTTGTTAATTCTCTCACTCCTTCAATGGATGGTATGCAGACTTCTCCTGACTCCTGAAAGCCTCTCAGTTCCGCTCATTCCAGTCAACCTGTGCAAATTATGACTAAGGCTGGGAAAGCGCTTTCATTACTACAAGTCTAGACCTATTGTTGAGCTCTACATTTCATTTGCATTACATCATCACATCATAATACAGTTAGTAAGTAAGTAAGTAAAGAATCATGTTTATAATAGTGTACTTCTCACAAAAAAATACTTAAAAATCAAGGGTTGACGAAGGGTTCTTAAAAGTGCAAACATGCAACTAATTTCTATAGAAATGGGAAAAAAATAAGAGACCACTTAAAAATGGATATAATCAAGAGGAAGATGGATGATCACAAGCCATCAAACCAAACCAAGATGAACTGCTTGAATTTTTGCACCAGGAGTGGCATAAAGTTATCCAAAAACAGTGTGTAAGACTGGTGGAGGAGAACATGCCAAGATGCATGAAAACTGTGATTAGAAAAAAAGCTATTCCATCAAATTTTTTCTGAACTTTTATATTTTCTGAACTTTTCATATTTGAGGTCTGAAAGCTCTATTTTTTTGTTATTTCAGCCATTTCTCATTTTCTGCAAATAAATGCTCTAAATGTCGATAGTTTTATTTGGAATTTGGGAGAAATGTTGTCGGTAGTTTATAGAAAAAAAAAAACAATGTTAATTTGACTCAAACATTTACCTATACATAGCAAATAAATCGCAAAATCAGAGAAACTGATTCAGAAACTGCAGTGATCTCTTCATTTTTTCAGAGCTGTATGTAGTAAAATAAAGGCATCTTAAGCAGAAAATGATGTCCCAAACTGTCTGTGTTGGAAGATTAACTTAGGCCCTTCCCAACAGACCAAGACAGTGATTGCCCACACTGCACTGTTCATGGAAGATGGTAAAGTGTGGTATGAAACATTTAGGTGAATTGCTAACAGCCAGGCTCAGATGGGTTGAAGCCACAATGCTAACAGGAACAGCAGCAGGACTTGCGGACTAAAATATTACATAATGTTTATCCTTGTTTTTTTAACCTTTCATTTACAGTTCTTTTTAACTGAACACCTTCATTTTCTGAGAATAAGAGAGGGGGGCAATGCTAACTGCACTATGTGACTTTTGTGGAGCTGCATCAGCGTTCTAGATCAGTGAAACCCTATTGTGTAAACCTATTGCATCCTACTCATTTCTGTGCCATGCCATGGTGCATGTTGGGTTGTGTTGAATGCAGCCTCATTGTACTGTGAAAAGTTCAGCAAAGCTCAGCTTTATGGAAATGAGTATGTCTGCTGTGCTGCATCTAAACAATCACAAAAGAGTACACTGAGTCTTCACACACACGCGCATACAAGTGCCACAGACAAAACAGTAGCTTTTCAAACAGGAATAGAAGCTGCAAACTGGAGAATATAGATTTACAGAACTGTAAATAAGAATGACGATTAAAATGTTAAAATCATAAAATTTTGACTGCAAATTTCAAGAATGTTTTGTTGCTTCATTTGAATTAAAAAACGTATAAGACATGCTCAAAAGACGAGCCGAGAGATACTACATGGCAAAATGTGTTCATGGAAAAAATGACCATATTTTTCACACTATAAGGTGCACCAAATTATAAGGCTCATTATCAATGAACTATTTTCTGGTCTATTTTAATACATAAGGCGCACTGGATTATGAGGCGCATTTTTAGCAGCACTTGTAAGAAACTGGAGGAAGGAAAGCGCAGCAACTCGGTTCCGATACATCAGCTCACAGACGCCTTGTGCTGATTGACATCACCCTTCGGAATTCTGAGTGGAAAGAGTGCCATCTATCCATCCAGAGAGAAAACAAGGACAATTGTGCTCTCTCAGGGCTCTGGCAGCTGATGGCAAGTTACATGACCGGGATTCGAACCAGCGATCTCCTGATCATAGTGGCAGCGATTTAGGTCGTTGGACCACTCGGCTCCCCTTGTACCTCTGTTTTAAGGGGAAGGGTTACACTGAAAAACCAAGTACAGGGGTACAAATTATGACCTTAGTAATAATTAAACCAACTGTAAGGAGAGACATTCAAGTCAATTAATAAAGCCGTGGTCAACAACGTCAAATCCTAAGAAACGGCTAAACTCAGCAGGACAGTGCTGTAAATTAGAACTGAAGGACTCTGAGAGGGAGGAAATGAACAATGCCAGAGAGACAAAGAGAAGCGAGAAGGTCAGGAAGGTAGAGAGGGATTTTTTCACTCTTTTCTCCTTCTCTTCTCAGAAGCCTGCTAGGTATTTCTTCTCTGACCGACAGCCTGACTCAGTGCCACCGACAGCACACTTCCGCACAGCCTACAGAAGCGCCTGTGTGTGCTTCTAAGTGTGAGTGTGTGTTTGTGAGTGAGTGAGTGTACATGCATATGTGTATGACAGTGAGATAAACGACTTGTGAATGAGTGTGTCAGCCTACAGTGAGCGGAGATGCCGCCAGGCTAGAATAGTGTACTGCCTGTCTGTCTCTCTCCTTCTTTATTTACTCCCTCGCTTCTCAAAATCTCCAGCAAAGAACGCAAAGGTCTCCGTAGATCTCCTCCTAATTTCAGTCCGTTAACTCCGGCAACTATAATGCTGGTATTTATTAGAAACATCTGTACAAACATCTGTCAAATTCGAAAAAAAAAAAAAAAAAAAACTCCACTGCACACATCATAGAAACTGCCAGCACTTTTTTATTTAAGAAACAATAAAGCAAATACGCCGACTATATTGAACCATTTATCACCCTGCTGCTGTTCCCTTTCATGGAGAAATTATTTTTAGAGACAATATCTACAAACAGACATATCTACAAACCAGCAGCGTCAGGAACAAAAAGAAGCGTTCACTTCAAATTAACAGGGATTTACAAATGATGGCTGTGAACTCAAACACAGACAAAAAAGAAGGTTAAAGGTTCCAAAGAATGCATTTACTGAGTATTTTAAGGTGTTATTTGATGTATAAATAATAAGAGACTTTCTTTGGAGTGAAAAAATGCTCAGATACAGAGATGCGCACTTGAGTTAGTGCCTCAAATTCGACAGACTTCAGACTTGACCTGCAACGGAATTCTAATGACAACTAACTTGACTCAGACTCATTCAAATCAATAAGTGTCTTTCTATTATACAGACACAGTGTGTGAGTTAAAGCAGCACTAGGTAGGATTTCCTAGGGTTTTGTTCTTTTTAAAGAAGTAAATTTAAAGCTTGAAACTCACTGCAGCGCTGCATTGAGGTGTAATAGGAGGAATAGCAGTGCTCTCGTGTCTGTGCCGGGCTCCTCTGAGCTCAAACCAGACTCTGTAAGTTTTCCGAGGCGGCCGCGACCAACGATCACGAGAACTGCGCCCTGCTTTCCGACCTTTAGTTCTAACAGTTCTACAAGGACCACTGGTTCATTCTTTACAAACTAACATACAGACACTCTGGCAGAAGCTGGAAAGAGACCAAATATGTCTGTGAAAGCCAGAAAACGAGAAAGAGAAACTAATCCGCCTGAAACATTTATTCCACTCTACAACTGTAGGGGGAGCCCATGAGCACAAAATCTCAATCTTACCTAGTGGAGCTTTAGTAAAGGAATTTTATTTATTTGATTTTGTCACATCAGTGCATCTGGCTAGCAAAAGCAAAAGTTTGAAATCAGACACTGTTACAAAGACCAGCACTGGTGGGAGCACCATACTTTAAAGCTAGAAAGGTGTATGAGACTGAGAATTCATATCCTCATGACCTCTTTATTGTTTAAGCCAATATGTCTTGTGGACGGATGAGACCAAGATTGAGCTTTTTAGTAAAGCACATCATTCTACTGTTTGCCAAAAAGTGAATGAGGATTACAAAAAAAAAAATACACACAATATGGTGGAGGGTTAAAGAGGTTTAGAGGTGGTTTTGCTGCCTCAGGCACTGGGTGCCTGCCTTGACTGTGTGCAAGGAACTATGAAATCTGAAGATTACAAAAGGATTTTGGGTCGCAATGTAGGGCCTTCCAGCAAGACAATGACCCCAAAATGAGTTCAAAAAGCCCTAAGAGATGGATGGAAACAAAGTGCTGAAGAATTCTGAAATAGCCAGAAATGATTACAGATCTAAATGCCACTGAACACCTGTGGAGAGATTTTAAAATTAGTGTTGGGAGAAGGCACATTTTAAATATGAGAGACCTGGAGCAGTTTCCAAAATTTGAGTGGTCAAAATTCCAATTAAGAGGATTAAGACCCTATTGATGGTTATAAGATATAAATGATTTAAGCTTTTTTCCAAAGGGCAGAAAGTTAAGGGTGCTAAAAGTTGTGGCTCGCCCATTTTTTTATAGTTTTGCATGAACTTCTAGTATTTCTGTAAAAACAGGGCTGTACTGGTCAGTAGTAGTGTTAGAACAGCACAGAGCCGAGTCTTGACTTTGCTGTAATGACAAACAAATGCCTGTCAAACAAACTTCAGATTTGTTTGTTCTGACAGTGTGAAAACAGTAACATTTAAAAATGGAAAAATGTGACTGTCACAATGATAAATCAGACGCTGGACATCTGTAACCTGTTCCTGCAAAAACATGACAGGCCCCCACTTCTGCCATTTAATCCATTATTCTCACCAAATGTCTTTTGCATTGAAATCTACAGTGCCTTAAAAATGTATTCATACCCCTTGAACTTTTCCACATTTTTACACTACTGAAAACTGCACTGAACACACCATCCCCACTGTGAAACATGGTGGTGGCAGCATCATGCTGTGGAGATGCTTTTCTTCCACAGGGACAGGAAAGTTGGATGGAACTATAGTAAATGCAGGGAAATCCTGGAGGAAACCTGTTAGAGGCTGCAAAAGACTTGGGGTTGGGACAGAAGTTCACCTTCCAGTGTGAACAACGAACATAAGTATACAGCCAGAGCTACAGTGGAATGGGTTAGATCAAATCAAACTCGTGTTACAGTGGCCTAGTCAAAGAACTGACCTAAATCTCATTGAGAATCTGTGGCAAAACCTGCTGCTTTCCATCCAACCTGACTGAACTTGAGCTATTTTTCTCACAATTGATGATGAGATGTACAAAGCTGATAGGGACATACAACAAAAAGTTAATGGATGAATTATTATTTGTAAAAAAAAATACTTGCTACTGTGTGTTGATCTATTACATAAAAATATGCATAAAATACAATGACTTTTGTGTTTGTAACATAAAAAATCTTAAAGGGTTATGAATTCTTTTTCAAGGCACTGTAAGTCAAAACTCACGTTTTTAGATTTGGTTTCTTTGGATCAAAACTGTGCTCTGTTGCTTTCTTAAACTCAAGTATTTGCTTAAGAGAAGGCTGTGTAAATATTTAATCAGGTACAAATTTTCATGGCAAAACCATCTGTTTGAGGTAGGTTGTTTCTCTCAACCCTGGCCTATATTTTTACCTTTTATATGCTGACGGTGTTTTGCACATGCATATAAAGTGAGTTCGTTTTCAGCACAACACTGTGTAAGTGTTGAACGGTTGATGATGGCCTGCCTCGGCTTCCTATATTTGGTCCAAAAGGCGAAACCATCTAGAAAGTATTACACTGCAGCTGAACTGGACTATAGTTCAGTGGATCTAACATTTTTCTACCACTTTCGGCCAGACCAGTCTTGGTCTTTTGGCCCAGATTGTGGTTAGGACCTGGTTTTTTTTACTGAAAAGTCTGTAGTAGGTGCACCCTTAAATATAGACCTTTTAATGTTTTTGGACGCCTTTTAGTTGATTTCCATTGTGCCAGTAAGTGGCCACTGGAAGCTCTATGGAAAAAGGAAAAGCATGACAGATGCTTCACATCTCATAAAAATGCTGTTGTGTGTTGTGATAATGACAAAAATTAGTCAAGTAGTAAAGAAGTCTTAAGAAAGGAACAAATATGGGACTCTGTGGCTCTTCAGGGCTCCTGTAAAATACAGTTTAAAGGCTTTATGTGTGAAGCAGGCAAAGCCAGAAGATCTGTGGTATTAGTATCCCGGGAATGTTCTGTGTCTGGAGTATGAAAGAGAGAAGAAAAGCAGACTCCAAGAATTGACTAATAGACTAAACAAAAGAGCTGAAGACCTTCTTTTAATCCTGGCCCACACTGTGTGTCTGTGTGAGTGTGAGTGTCTGTGTGTGTGTGTGTGTGTGTGTTACATTACCCACAACTGAACTCTGCTCTGGTCACACGTCGCAACAAGTCAAAGTGACTGATTTTATTCTTTGTAATTGACTGCAGTGATACAGAGAGAAGCAGAACAAAAAAAAAGAGGATGGAGAGAAAATGAAAAGAAAGAGAAGTTGCCCACATGCTGAGTCATCTTCAGACGTCCTGACTCACCGATGTGAAGCGGTGAAACAGACGGAGGGGCGAGGGGGCCGTCCCAGTGGGGGTGGCTCTTATAAAATACCTTTGCATTGCTAAACTATAGCCTCCTGCTGAGTATCACACTCCACATTAAAGATGGCGGCAGCGATTTCCCACTGTCTAAAGACACTGACATGCCAAACGTCAAGAGACAAGAACTAGTATTGAGTCCCATGACTTTTGCCTTGTCCCATTGAAGCCTGCCTGCAGCCCTGACCTGCAGAGTATGCCTGTGGAGCTTCCTGCATTGAATGTGGATATGACAACGGCCTGCCAGAGTCACTGTCTTGTCTATTTAGATGGACAATTCTAGCGAAAAGCCGCAAGTCACGATCATTGTAACCCACTGTGCTGTCCACTGTGAGAAGTAATGCCTTTATTTATGTATTTTTGGTGCACACGGCACTGAAGAAATGTCAGAATCTGACTCCCTTCACCTACTGTACATGTGTGTCACGCAGCATCATGAGCCATCATCTCAGTTTTTGTTTCTTTCTGTTAATAAATGAGGGTTAATCTACAGTTAGAGTAGATACAGTAGTCACAAGCATAAGTGTTTGCACCTATACTCATGCATGATGCACTCATGCATTTAAATATTTTTTTTTTACCCTGTTCTACAATGCTTAGGATTCCACTGAGTGGTATTTCATTCCCAGCACTGCAGTGACTTCAATGCTGTTGAAGTTTTTAAACACCTCATGTCAGGTTCATACTACACGATTTTGGTCATGATTTTGGAAGTTTTTCAGTCGCTGGCAGTTTTTTTTTTGTTGGCGTACCAGCTAGGTTTAAGTGTCTAGACTGCAAAGTGAGAAGATTAAAAACTTTTGAGTGTTTAAAAACTCCAGCAGCACTGCTGTGTCTGATCCAATCATACCAGCGCATCGCAGTGTGTTATTGCAGTGCTAAAAATGACCCTCCACCCAAATAAAAGCTGCTCTTTGGTGGTCCTGAGCATTGAGAAACAGGGTGAAAGGAGGATAATAAAGTAAGAAGAAAAACAGATGGACTCCAGTCTGTTATTTTAAAACTACAAAGTGCTCCTATATGCTCAGTTAAGCTGAGCGAAACATGGATAATGGGCATAGAATCAAGGAGGCGGTTATGACGTCATACTTTTTCTAATATTATTATGTCCTATATATATATATATATATATATATATATATATATATATATATATATATATATATATACTGTATATAAACAAAGACAAATGAACAAACTTTAAACACATATTTCATTAAACAAGTGGGAAAAGACAGAAAACCACCCAGACCTATTAAATTCTCTGTCCATCTGTTTGCACTCGCAGTGTGTAATCTATCACAAACATTAGATGAACACGTTCATCTGGTCTTCATCTGGCTCCTTCCCATTCCTTCCCTGTTCCTCATCCAAGCCTCACAAACACCGCCCGGCTCCTCCATCAGCTCCTCTTTCAGCCTTTACCATCATAAGCTCTGCTCTAATACTCCTGACTGTGGAAAATGTGGGAAAATAAGCGCTTTCTGAACAAACAGAAAGTAGTAGAGCACGCTTCAGACATCTCCAGGCACGCTCTCCACTTCAGCTTCTCACAGCAGAAAAAAAGACCATTTATCTCCGTCTTCTTGGACCAAGGCCCAAATGTTGCGGAGGGTCTGGGGAAAGTTCCCACGCTACACACACGTCCACTTCTCGTCTAAACAATAGTTAAAGAGTGAGATTTATACAGTTTCCCTTTCACTGCAAATGTAGCACATCAGCCATGCTGGAGGACTGTAGTAGTGTAGCACTGGAGCTACTTCAGTATTCGAAGTATAGAATAGACTGTAAATAGTATTGCTGTCTTCACGGCTGTTAAAACATGTAGCGGTATTGAGTCATCTAACATACTGTACATCAATGCTTTTTAATGCCAATAACACATGATTAGTTGATTGCTGATACCCATACCCATAATGCGCTGGTAGCAACATTAATTTTCCAGGCAAATCTTGTAATGAATGATCATGCAGTGCTGCACTCTCAAGAGGGGTATCCTGTTGTGATGTTTAGTCTGTTACGTAAAGACGTTAAAGAACCGACAAAGGAAACAGAAAACACAGGACTATAAATACAGACACAAGGTGTGGAAAGGAATCTTGAAACACCTGAAGAGAGGTAACAAGGGGGGTGGAGCTACATATGAAACACAGGTGAAAATACTTAGGGTGGAGACATGGGAGGAACATACAGAACCACGTACGGCATAACACAGGTACGGAGGATGATACACACGAGCCGTCAACCGTGCACCGTGACATTTTCTGCTGCCAAGATAGCAATACACCAAATTAAGAAGGTTTTTCCTTCTTGTGTGAAGTTGCCAATTTGGAGATACAACATGCATTGCATGACAGAGATGATAAGCAACAGTACTACATGGAATAAGACAGCTTAATAGCTCTAATGCAGCAATACTGTACAAAATGAGGAAAAACTGTTGCCTAAATCTTTTAAAACCCATGAGACATCACAAAAACAGCAATGCTCTTTGCAATCTTACAACCCATCAACACTCTATTTTTACGCCTGGGTTCACACCTGGAGTTTAGGAATATATCTACAATGATGGGTGTGGTGGTCTGCTATGCAGGTGTGCCGTGTGAGGCAAATCCAGCTTTTATCCAGCAGTTAAGAGCGAATTAGTTCATGCCTTTTGCATGTTTCGAGCTGCACAAGGTGTATAGTTTGTCCTCAGTAGCACAGATGCAGTGAAGCATCGCAGAAAACTGTCTAGCGATATATCAGGTATTGCAGAATCACAGTATTATTACATAATTATTATAGGCAATGTATCATGATAATATCATATTGTGAGATTCCAACCCTCCAACTATCAAACTCATTCTTAATCTGTTTACTTCACAATGAGAATTTAAGTGTGAGAAATCAAGGCGTGAAAATAGGTAAGAGTGAAATTACAGCACCGAGAGATAATGGGTAGCGTGATAAATGAGAAAGAGAGTGAGAGAATGAGATCATTAACAAAATAATAAAGCATACAGAGCAATAACCTTCATAATGTGCCGGTATAGATTAGCATCACAAGCGAGCCACTGTCCTGTCCAATCCACTGTAATATATAATACGAGAGGATTTCAGGAAAAAAGCACCAATACTGATGTTGTAAACCTAACTGAAGTTAGTCAGCATTGATAAAAGAATAAAAAACCTCAATCATTTCATCTGCATGTTTATGACAGTCACTAAAAATGAGGCCAACACTGGAGCCAGCGCTGATAATGTGCTAATAATAAGTGCACTGAGCATGTGTAAGAATCATTTTAAACTGGGCGGGTGTGATGTGGTCTCCTTTTAGAGAGGATGAATCCGATTCCAGGTTATGTTCAGTCAGAGAGAGAGAGAGAGCGTGCTCAGTCAGAAACTTCGCTCTTTGGTTTTACTTTGAGTAAATGAGTTACTGAGCTCTGAGTTTCCTCTTCTGAAGTCTCCATTGCTCCACCAGCCACTTGTGTTCAGTAAAATTGAGTCGGATCTTCTTTTAGAGGCTGTACATGTGACGCAAGTACGTAAAGACGTGTGACGTGACCAGAAGATGGTGGTTTCAGCACACTGGTACCATTAAACACGAACGTTTTTTTTTCCCTTCTCCACTCAGAAATGCTTCTGCTTTCAGTTTAAAAACTAAATATTACAGACTGCCACTTTAATAAAACAGCATTAGAGCAGATGATGCTATAAATACTCACAAAATTGTATAAAATATAACAATGAATAGTCTGGAAAATGTACTGTTTGATGCTTTCTGTGCAAAACTAGAAGCATGATACAGTTTCTAGTGCACAATGGCCCAATGCTTAGGTCTGTTTCTTGTTATAAGAGGTCTGAAACAGACATTAGGGGCGCTATTTTAACAATCTATAGTGCACTGATCATTTGTGCTTTGCACAGATTGATTTAGGTGTGTGTCCTGTGTCTCTGGTATCCTGAGGGTGCAAAAAATATGCCCTGTGCAGCTTGAAACACGCAAAAGGCATGAACTAATTCTCTTAATTAATCATGGGTGTGTTTTGTGTGTAACGTAAAAAAAAAAAAACAATCAGTGTGCCAGTAGTCTTTCCTTTTAAGAGCCAGACGTGCTGTGACTTTGGCACGCTCCTATCTTAAGAGCCCTGCGCTTTGTGCGTCTCAGCAAAGGATACAGATCTGTGCATTCACGCTGTGAAGATACACCAGCAGCTCATTTAAGGGAACAGGAATGTTATTTTATTCTTTATTCTGTTTATTATTGAGTTATAAGTCGGATTTGCGCTAATAAATACAGCTCTGGAAAAAAAATAAGAGACCACTCAAAAATTATGAGTTTCTTTGATTTTACCAAATTGAAAACCTCTGGAATATAATCAAGAGGAAGAGGGATTATCACAAGCCATCAAACCAAACTGAACTGCTCGAATTGTTTGCACCAGGAGTGGCATCAAGTTATCCAAAAGCAGTGTGTAAGACTGGTGGAGGAGAACATGCCGAAATGCATGAAAACCATGATTAAAAACCAGGGTTATTCCACCAAATATTGATTTCTGAACTTTTAAAACTTTATGAACATGAAATTGTTTTCTTTGCATTATTTGAGATCTGAAAGATCTGCACCTTTTTTGTTGTTTCAGCATTTCTCATTTTCTGCAAATAAATGCTCTAAATGACAAAATTTGTATTTGGAATTTGGGAGAAATGTTGTTTGTAATTTATAGAATAAAACAACATGTTCATTTCACTCAAACATATAGCTATTTAGACTAAAGTGACTAAAGTGGTCTCTTAATTTTTTTTCCAGAGCTGTAAGGGTAATCTACAGTTACAGCAGATACAGTAGTCACGAGCGTAAGTACAGAGAAACATAGTGTTGACAGGGTATAAGATAGCGATGAGCATCGTGACGCGCCGTGTACATTGTGTACAATAGGGCCTCATGTCCGTTACTCTACATAGGCAAAAGTACTGGGACACCTTAATTGTGTTTAAATATGTTTATGTATAGGACAGAGGTGGAAAGTAATGAATTACATTTACTCAAGTTACTGTAATTGAGTAGATTTTATGAGTAATTTGTCATTTTTAAAGTAGTTTTTAAAATAGGTAATTTTACTTTTACTCAAGTACATTCTGACACAAGTAATTTACTTTGCTACACTAGAAAACTCCCAATTACTGCACATCCGTGCTAATTTTTTTCCCCCAGCAGAATGCTTAAATGTTAAAAACATGTAAATATCAATTTAAGCATAGCAATGGCAAGTTAAAAAATAATAATGAACTGTAAAACTATAAAATTACAGTTTATAGTCGCCTATATTACCATAACTTTTTAATAGTAAAGAAAAAAAATGGATCATAGAAACCTATGCCAATTGTTCTTGAAATGTTTTATGGGGTGGTCTGAACAAATACTGCCTGAAAGATCCAAATTATTATGTGGAATAATAGTTCATTTAAAACATTTTAATTTATGATTTGTTTTTACTTTTTTACATCAAATAATTAAAAGTAACTATGTAACTTTTACTCAAAGTACATTTTAAATTGAGTACTTTTTACTTTTACTCAAGTAGATTTTTAGATGGGTACCATACCTGTCAAGTCTCCCGTTTTGGCCGGGAAACTACCGTATTTTACTCCTCTTTCCCGCCGTCCTCCCGTATTAGTATTTTCCCGTAAATTTCCCGTATTATACTAAATAAAAAAATATATAGGCCACAGGCGACAATGCACTGACCGTTGTGTGTCTCTTAACCAATCGTGGTGCCGGTTCAAGGAGAAAGTCCCGCCTTTCAGGAGAAACAGCCAATCAGCTAGCTGGTTTTGCGGAGCGCAGTTTAGTGTGCGGGAAGCCCCGCCCCTCCCCTCGCTGTGAGTTCAGGCAGCTAGTCGGAGCAGCTGTCGTTAAAACTAACCTGGATATACGGAGATTTTTCTAAAAGAAAGGTAATTAACCATGTAAACTGTGATGAGATTGTTTCTGATAGCTGGTTAAAAAGACTCTTCTCTGAATCAAAACATAAATTAAACCCACTGTGTGTTTAATAAAATACAGCTTGTGACTCAGCTTAACTTTAGAATTAGCTAGATAGATATTCAGGGTTTGAGAAAAATCTACATATATATATAATGCCCTGCCCTGATGTGCCTGATCAGCCAATAACTATCATTTCCAAACTCTATTAGTTCAGGGCTAGTTTTAGGGTTTGTTAGAATTTGTTTAAACCTCAAGTATTGTGGTAATGTATTATAATGTAATGTAATGTATTATTTAGAAGGGGTAGAAGAGATGGTTGAGCTGGAGAGAGAGAAAATGTGGAGAGGGCTGAAATTAACTGAACTGATCAGGAGTGGACTGAATGATAGAAAGAAGTATTAATGAAAGATTATTAATTGTGTAGGCCCCTTAGGACTATTATTTACTTATGGAATATATCTGATCCATGTCCTTTTTGTAAATTTGTGCACCCTTCAATTTCAATTTTAAATCTATTAAATAAAAAAAAAAATATATAATATATATATATAATATATAATATATATATATATATATATATATTATTAATATTATTATTATTATATATATATATATATTTTTTTTTTTCCCTCGTTTGGGCTGTTGGGGCGGCGGAAAAAATCCCTTATTTTTAAGTCCAAAACTTGACAGGTATGATGGGTACTAGGGTTAGCAAAGTAAAGGTACTTTTACTTCATTACAATTTTCAGTACTTTTTCCACCTCTGTTATAGACCGCTTCAATGATGGAAAACAATAACAAAGCAAAGCAAAGCAAAGCATGTCTGTTCCTTCGACGCTTCCGGTGGCGCTATTTTAAGTATACAGCTGTCAAAATGAGAGCGCATATTTTGCTCCCGAACACAAACACGCAAACATGCTATAGTGTTTGTAAAAAAATATCAAACCCCTTTTCCTGATCCTTTTGAAAAGGATTTAAGAGGGAAGTTTTTTCCTCTGATTTAAAACGCTTGCCAGTGGTGACCTACCCAGATGTGATCATTACCCTGTTGAAACGGAGGCAGTGAAAGCGCACCGCAATTTGGACGCATATAATTACTTTCTCAGTGGAAAAGTTGGGAATATTTGTTCCTGAAGTAGAGAAGCATCACTATAGTGTATTTTGAAGTTGGAGCAAGTCAAACGCTATCCAACATGTACTCTGCATGATTTATAGATAAGAAGGAGGGAGAAGTTGTGAGCGGATACTGTAACTGCATGGCAGGTTAGCAGTGTGAAAAACGAAAGCAGGCGTGTTTACTATTGAGGACCAAAAATGACATAAGTATAAATAAATAAATGTTGAAATAAATAAATGTTGAAATAAATAAATGAATAAATAAATAAATGTTGACATAAATAAATGCACATATAAATGAATAAATAAATGTATGAATAAGAAATGTATTTATTAATTAATTTATTTACCTATACAATTATTTGTGCATGTATTTATTTATTTATTTAATTATTTATTTATTCATTTATATGTGCATTTATTTATATATTTATTCATTTCAACATTCATTTATTTATTCATATATTTATACATTTACATGTGTATTTATTTATACTTATGTAATTTTTGGTCCTCCACAGTTTACTTGTTTAAAGAACAATTTGACCTGATTTTCAATGTTTGTGACTCTCAGATTAGGTGAAGTTTGCATTCATGTTAAATTAAAAGTTACGTCCACTGTTTTGAACGATGTTTACCCCTAAACAGAAGTGTCCTAGGAACAGCTACGTCACTTCCTACGCTCATGAATATTCCTCTGAAACGGTCTATAGGAGCACTTTCTTAGACAGGGGTTAAGCCTAGTCTTGGACAAAACGGCATTTCATTGGAGATTTTGTTTTCTCCATTAAATGGAAAATTTAGTCTAGGACTAAGCTTTGTCCCTGTCTGGGAAACTGGCCTTGCTGTGTTAATTTGACAATAATAGTGTTGATTTAACACGGGCAGATTTAGTGTGCATGCACTGGGGAAAGCATTCCTCAGCAGAGTTGCTCAAAGCTCTTGTGGCAAAACAATGGGGACTTACACAATATTATTCCAAATATAATTGAAGAGCGAAGGCATGCTGCAGTCTGAAGTGTGCTTCTTTAGTGCACTGGAGCTGTTAGTCATAAATTAGAATACGTTTGAATCCACCAATACATAGGAGATTAATTAAAGCCTTTTGCAGAGTATCTGTTGGGTTGGAAAGCGTGTGAAGGGCCGCAAAGTCGTGTGTCTTTGCAGATTTCTAATTACCCATCTTACAGTAGGCCAGTTCTAATTTCTTACATGTCTAATGTGCTGTGGCACTTTTGCTGCGTGTCACTGGAGCTGTGCTGTATCCCACTGCGAGCTCTGGCCTGAGTTCAGGGACTTAACTAAACCCATATTAACTGTTCGCCTCTGAGTGGGAGTGTGTGTGTATCAGTCAGTGTGTGTTACAATGATAATACAGTCTAATTATATGTGGCAACTGGTAAAAATCACAGTGAAGAAAATGTACAAATTGTTTGTCTTGATTATTATTATTAATACACTAATTAATTCCCAGCAAACATGGGGTCAAAAAATGCCATGATATCCCTTCAGTGACCATTATGGCCCACTCTGATCTCCTAGAATCTCTAGAGGTGCTGGTTGCTACTGTTACAGCACATCTAGGATGCACAATGCACAGTTATCATACATTACTTTAACTTATAAAGTAATCCGCAACTGTAAACAACGCCAGGAAGTAAGAGGATAATACCAGCTCAACCACCAGGATACCAGCTCAATTTAATCTCTATTTATCTTTAATTTGTGATAAGAATCTGCAATAAATGAGCCTTAACGACACCACCGCAGTTAAGAACATCAATTAAGCTAAAAAAAAACAGCCTTATCCAAAACACCCCTTTAGATGTAACGCCACTCACAGCCAAGAACAACCTGATAGCTTAGACCAGACACCAAGCTAAGAGTACCAGCTTTGGCCAAGAACACCCTGATATTTAAGAACACCAGCCTTTGCCAAGAACACCAGCCTCAGCTAAGAACACCAGCCTCAGCTAAGAACACCAGCCTTAGCAAAGAATTCCAATCCTTAGCCAAGAACACCAGCCTTAGCTAAGAACACCAGCCTTAGCTAAGAACACCAGCCTTAGCAAAGAATTCCAATCCTTAGCCAAGAACACCAGCCTTAGCCAAGAACACCATGATAGCTAAGAACACCAGCCTTAGCCAAGAACACCCGCCTTAGCCAAGAACACCCTGATAGCTAAGAACACCTGGCTCAGCTTAGAGCACCAGCCTTAGCCAAGAACACCCTGATAGCTTAGAACACCAGCCTCAGCTAAGAGCACAAGCCTCAGCTAAGAACACCAGCCTCAGCTAAGATAACCAACCTTAGCTAAGAACACCAGCCTTAGCCAAGAACCACCAGCCTCAGCTAAGAACACCAGCCTTAGCCAAGAACACCAGCCTTAGCCAAGAACACCCTGATAGCCAAGAACACCAGCCTCAGCTAAGAACACCAGCCTTAGCCAAAAACACCAGCCTCAGCTAAGAACACCAGCCTCAGGTAAGAACACCAGCCTTAGCTAAGAACACCAGCCTCAGGTAAGAACACCAGCCTTAGCTAAGAACATCAGCCTCAGGTAAGAACACCGCCTCAGCTAAGAACATCAGCCTCAGCTAAAAACACCAGCCTCAGCTAAGAACACCAGCCTCAGCTAAGAACACCAGCCTTAGCCAAGAACACCAGCCATAGTCAAGAACACCCTGATAGCTAAGAACACCAGCCTCAGCTAAGAACACCAGCCTTAGCCAAGAACACTAGCCTTAGCCAAGAACACCAGCCTCAGCTAAGAACACCAGCCTTAGCCAAGAACTCCCTGATAGCTAAGAACACCAGCCTTAGCCAAGAACTCCCTGATAGCTAAGAACACCAGCCTCAGCTAAGAACATCACCCTCAGCTAAGAATACTGGCCTTGGCTAAGAGCACCAGCCTTACCATTTCTTTTTCTTCTTCTGTTGTTTAAGGCTACACTGCCTTAAATTCCTGTAATTGGTCTAAAAACAAACTGGATGATGGTTTAGTTGATCCAGACTGAGACCATCTACTTGGTCAGACCACCGTTTGGTTCTTTGGTCTGGATTGTGGTTCACAGTATCTTTCATACTTTACCTTCATGCTCTTTGGGTTCGGACAAAACGGAACAGTTTAAAAATTCGGACCAAACAAGGGCTCAGATTTAATTTACACCACACACAGTACATTCACAGCATTTAAATAAATAAATATCCATCTCTCCTTCTCTTTCTCTCTCTGTCTCTGTCAGTGTGTGTGTGTGTGTCACTTTCACTTGTACACAGTCACACTTGCTGGTCTTGCTCTTTTATAAATAAAGGCTCATTAGCACCAGGCTCTTCACACAGCCTTCTGCCTGTTTATCTGTGTGGGAAGGTGGCGGTGTATTTAGTAGCTCATCATGCTGAGTGTGAGGGCCTGTGGGCGGGTGAGAGTGTGTGTGAGTGTCAGACTGCTGATGCTATTCGGCTCTCAGCCACAGGCCCTACCCTGTACCAGACAGATTAAGTTCAGATGAAGGACATTATGTCTAGGGGATCTATCCAGATTTGGTCCAGAATTTGGTCATTTCCTGTAAAAACACAAGGGATGATCTGGACTATACACCCACCCATAAAACACACACACACACACACACACACACATACACACACTTTTTCATTAGGCCTCAGTTAAGATGATGCCAAAACGTCATTCTGTGTGTGTCTGTAATGGGTGGGAAACTGGGTCAACTTATGTTCATGCATGCTGTTTGTGTGTGTATCCAGGTGTCCAGGTGTGTGTGTGTGTTTGTGCTGGAAATAATGAAACTTATTTTCTAACCTTTACACCTCAGACACCAAAACGGATAAGCAGTTTAGCCAGACTGCAGAAATACACATGCACTCAGAATCATGGACCCACTTCATCATCCCTTTTTTCCTCAACAAAAGCCAAACAAGGTTTTACAGTCATATTCAATTCAATTCAATTCAATTCAATTTTATTTATATAGCGCTTTTTACAACAAAGGTTGTCATAAAGCCGCTTTGGAAAAAGTTTGGGCACCCCTATTAATCTTGATCATTTTTAGTTCTAAATATTTGGGTGTTTGCAACAGCCATTTCAGTTTGATATATCTAGTAACTGATGGACACAGTTAATATTTCAGGAATATTGAAATGAGGACAAAGTGCAAAGTGCACTGTATTGTTGACCGATGCACAGTGACACCATCTGCAGCAAGATGATGCTGCAGCTCTTTGGAGGTGGTCTGTGGATTGTCCTTGACTGTTCTCACCCTTCTTCTTCTCTGCCTTTCTGATATTTTTCTTGGCCTGCCACTTCTGGGCTTAACAAGAACTGTCCCTGTGCTCTTCCATTTCCTTACTATGTTACTCACAGTGGAAACTGACAGGTTAAATCTCTGAGAAAACTTTTTGTATCCTTCCCCTGAACAACTATGTTGAACAATCTTTGTTTTAGATCATTTGAGAGTTGTTTTGATGAGCCCATGATGCCTCTCTTCAGAGGAGATTCAAATAGAAGAACAACTTGCAATTGGCCTCCTAAAATACCTTTTCTCATGATTGGATACACCTGACTATGAAGTTAAAAGCTCAATGAGGTTACCAAACCAATTTTGTGCTTCAGTAAGTCAGTAAAAAGTAGTTAGGAGTATTCAAATCAATAAAATGATAAGGGTGCCCATACTTTTTCACCGGTCAAATTTTGGTTTAATGCATATTGCACATTTAAACCTCATTTCAATCCTGAAATATTACTGTGTCCATCAGTTATTAGATATATCAAACTGAAATGGCTGTTGCAAACACCCAAATATTTAGAACTAAAAATGATTAAGATTAAGAGGGGTGCCCACACTTGTTTATATGACTGTATATGGGGAAACTTCAGACTGTTTATTTTCATTATAAGCTAGACCAATGACTTAAACTCCAGACAGATTAGGAATAGCCTAAATTCTTATATGTGGTCTTGCATTACACAATCATTATTCAACAATAATAACAATATTGCAGTTCAGCACAGACAAGGGGTTATGAATAATTACTTTGATTTTGGCACTTGGTTCAGATTTCTTTGGCTATGTTCAGACTGCCAGCCCAAGTTCTGTAAAGTCCTACAGAGGTCCTGTCCTATTTCAATTGCAGCACAGACTTTGAAACATGGCTTCTGTTTTAGTCTTACCTTAACAGTTTACAGCTTAACAAATCCTAATTAAGGTTTGTTTTTTTTTTTGGGGGGGGGGGGGGGGGAGACTATGGAAGGCAAATATTTTATAACAGATAGTAATTTTATAACAGAGTACATCTATTGTTCCATTCATCATTATGGAAAAATGTGGCAAAAGCTGCGATTCATCAATGTCACATAAATTTACACAATCAACCTAAACTTAACCATTCAACCATATGCAGCCAATTCTAAAAACACACCTAGCTGTGTCCTTCATCATTTTCACTGAGCCCTTGCTTGAAAAAAGGCTTAGCCATAGCACCGTCCTCGTTTTTTTTTTTTTGCTATCTAAGGATGTAAGCTATAACTGCTAGCCTACCGACTAGAGTTTAAATGCCCTGCCAGAGTCAGACTCGATGCTGATGCTGACGCGGGTCGGGCTCAAGAAAGTATTCTGTGGTGTAGGCATCTGTTTGTTAATGCTATTTTTATTGTATATAAAGCTATGGCGTTATAATCACAATAAATCAAAGTAACAAATCAAACAAATAAATCAAATAAAAGTTGCACAAGTTATAATAATATAATCATGCAGCTCTGGCCTGCACACTGTGTGTTTTTGCACTTATGCTTATTTATAAATTTGAAAAAAAAGTTTAGGAAATATTATATATACCTAAACTATGTTAAATTATACTAAATTAGAGGAAAGTGACTGTAAATTATGTTATTGTTGTAGGCCTATTTCGGTTTAATAATTGTGCAGTGCATAATCGATTGTAGTTTTGGACTTAAAGCTCAATGTCTAATGTACATAATAACTTTTTATTTATGTTGAAGGGAAGAAGGTGATTATAACAATGGAGAAAAAAGAGTGAAATGCAGTAGAAACAATACATTACATAATATTCTTGATATGCGTAATAACAGAAGACCAGTTTACTATTGTAATACATTTTTTTCTTAAATAATAGGTCTATGCTTCTTCAGTGCTGCAATGTTAATTATGCTGAACAGATTTCTCTCAGTCATACAACCTGAAAATGTTTTAATCAGGCTCAGACTCAGGCAGAATGGGAACAATCTAAACTCTAATATAGACCATAAGCCTAGTTTGTTTTTAGCTTAGGGCTTAGCCTTTAGCTCTGTTTTTCTGACATTGACTAAAGATGTGTGTACTACTGATAACCTTTTGACATTCACATTCCTGACTGCAGAAAAGTGCTGTCAGTATGTTAACTGGTCTGGTCTGCATTTCTCATTGACTGATCAAAATATTACATCATATAGATGAGTAGCTACTGTTTAAATGCAGTACTATTATCGTCACAACGGTTCTGCTTTGTGATTTTAAATCACGCAGTTATTATGAACTAGTACAAATGTCCTTGTGTTTACTTTTAAAGGACTTGCTGCTGTTTTGCCAGTTCAGGAATTATAAATGTGCCCTCTTCAGTGAAAGCTACCACTGCTTTTATATCAGGGCTTTTTATCTTTAGCTGCAAAGTGAGGTTGCAGAGGAAGTTAATTGAGGGCCGTGCCCACTCATAAACAATGCCTTAAATGTGTCTGAAAACCACACTTTAGTAGTCTGAGAATAGACCACCAACCAGCAATATCCAGACAACATTATACTGTGAGATTCACATTTTACAGCAACAAATTAAAAGAGCTTCTGTCTTAGGGCCCAATGGTACAACCTGCGCAAGATGCTTTGCAATGCTCTTTGCTATCTTACACCCCGGCAACTGTCTATTTTTTGGCCTGTTAAAATAGTGCCAGAGTCGGATTTTTACTTTTTGGACCTGGACTACCCACCTCTGTGTGTTTACATAGGTTTACATAGGCTCTCCGGTGGATTTTGCATTTTAGGATCAGTGGCTGAACTGCATTCAGCAGGCTATTACACATGTTGTAAACTAACATATGATACTGCAAAGACTGTTATTAGTGTAAAAATGTATTAAATTTAAAATGTTTAACTGTTGTCTGCCTCGCAGTGCTGTTAGCCAATCGAAGGTGATATTTGCATGTATGAATATTCATGAGCAAGAGCCCGAAATCCAATCGATTCTCCCCCCCACGCCTCCACCGGACTAAAGCAGCTTTATAAAGGATCACTGGAGTACTTTTTTTTCACAAAAAAACAGCTCACATGGCATTCATTCATACTAGAGACCACAGCTACGCATTTTAAACTGAATGAAATAAATGATGGAATGAGACCCTAAACTCAGCAATAAACAGAAAAAAAAAAAAATAACATTGCTGTTCCTTTAAACAAACTGCTGGCGTACGTTCACAGCGTGAACAAGCAGACCAGTAGCATTCCCGCTGGCCACCAACATCAATAGATGTTAAATTCAGATTGAATGTTGGTCATGACGTCAGATGAGAATCCGCAATTGACCGCTAAAATAGGGCCATCAGGCGGAGCAGCATTTATTTAGGAGTGGAAACAGTGTTTAAAAACTCCAGCAGCGCTGCTGTCTCTGATTCACTCAGCACCATATTAGTGTCATTGTAGCTAAAAATAACCAACCACCCACATAAGAGCTGCTCTGTGGTGGTCTCTCCTGTGGGGTCCTGATATTGTGACTGTGGGCGTGGCCTCCGTGACCTGACACAGGCTGTGAGAGACACAGACACAGGGAATGAATGAACTAAAAAACGTACCTTTATTAGGAAAAATGACCTCCATCACACCAAAAACAAACTAAAAGAAACACAGTAACAGCCCGTTGTGGCTCTAGGCTCTTAAACTTAAGTGTCTTTTAGGTTTGTGTTGTCTCAGCCTTTCACTCACCAGCAGTGTATCTCTTGAGTGAAGGCTGAGGCAAGGTCTTTATTGCCAGTCCAACGCGGGCCAGCTGGGACAGACTGGGGCCGTACGTCATTTAATGGGGTGAACCCTTCCTGGTATGGTTCCCCTGCCTCCCCTGGTTCAAGCTGGGAACTTTTTTGGGGTTCCAAACATTAGGTGTGTGAACAGTAATGGAAATGTATTGTCTTTAAAAGGGTGTAATTTTTTTGTTATGATATTATGTTATCATTATATTAGTGACATTTAATCTTATCCCTCTCTCTTTCTCTCTCTCTCTCTCTCTCTCTCTTTCTCTCTCTTTATCTCTATCTGTATGTCTGCTCTGCTTTCTCTCAGTGGGCAACCTTCATAATTACTCACGCACTTGCTGTGTCATGACAGAAGAGATGATCGCCCCGGGGTGTTGTGTGGTAGCAGTGTGTGTGTGTTTATGTGTGTTTATGTGTGTATGTGTGTATGTGTGTATTGTTGCCACTGCCTCATATGTTTAACCCCCTGCTGCAAAATCGCACACTGCAGCCCACAAGTCATTCAAGCTTCTTGTTTACCATCTGTCATAGACTGTAATTAACCCACGCACTGGCATGTCTGATGAATGTGAATACATAGAGTGTGTATGTGTGTGTGCTGTCTTTGTGTGTGTGTGTATATATCTCACACACATACAGAAGCAGGGCAGAGGTTAAATTCACATCCAAATGATACAAATGGCCTTGCACTGGACTCAGGCCCATTCTTCAGCCAGTATGAATTCTTCATGGCTTCCTCTCCCGCAGGAAATCCCTCATGAATAAATCACTCATCCTCTGCTCCTAGAAAGCACCAGTAAACAAACACAGCAAAGCAGACAGCAGCAATGGCATTGTGTGCATAGTTTTTTTTTTTAGGTCAACTCTTCTAATAAGTGAGTTCAGCTACTATTATAATGTTCCGATTGCTGTCAGTTATACACACAGCTTGTACAGTTGTACATAAGCCTGAGTTCACCCTGCCCATTGCCAGGAAAAGGAATATAAAGTGAGTATAAAGTGGCGCTATGCACTTTTTTCATACCTGTGCAAGTCCTGTGTTTGTATGGCTACAATACCATCAAATTCACTATCTAAGTAAACACTACACTCATGTTTAGGTCAGTCATACAGTAAAACGCTGCATAAAATTAAGATACTGGCCCCATTCTGTGGCCATACCACCCAACCCAGACCCGTTGCAACAAGGCAAGCAAACCAATCAATTGACTGGGGCACCCAAGCAGGCTCCAAAACAAGAAAAACCTGTGTGAGCACCCCTTTAAATTCTATGACGGTCAATGATTGAAAGTTCAATGACAGTGTTATCGTCCAGTAGTTGCTTCCAGTAGCCAACCAGCCAGGTTTGTGATTCCTGCAGCCGGTAATAATGTAAAACTTTGAGAATCGTGAATCAATATGAAGAGTTATGGGTAAAGTTTACAGTGGCGTGAAAACGTATTTACCCTCTTTACAGATTTATTTTTTGTCATACCATTTTTCTGATTATCAAACAAACTTTAATATATAACCTGAGTAAATATAAAAGGAAAAAAACAACTATTCAAACCAATCTAGTCTTTTATAAAAAAAAAAAAAATTAAATAACTGTGATTAATCACACTTTTTGGAAAGCTGAGTTAAATTTCACTACTAACCACAACCAGGCCTGATTGCTGTCAGACCTGTAGAATCAAGAAATCACCTAAATAGAACCTGCCTGACAACAAAAAGCAGATAAAAGATCTCAAAAAGCAACACATTATGCCCCAAACTAAAAAAATTAAATAAAACTGAAGAAAAAACTAATTCATTGATCTTCCATCAGTCTGGAAAAGGTTACAAAGCCACTTCTGAGGTTTTGGGACAGTTTTTGGGTCAGTGTTAATGATTTAATTAAAAAAAGAACATCATACTAAACTAAAACGTGGTGGTGGTAGTGCGAAGGTCTGGTCTGTTTGAGACCCGTAAAGAAGAGTGAGCCAAATTTCTCCCAAAGAAATGTAAAAGACTCGTTACCAGTTATCAGTAAAGCTTGATTGAGGTTGTTGTCGCCAAGTGCAGCACAACCAAGTTATTAAGTTTAGGGCGCAAACACTTTTTCACACAGCGATAGATTGGTTTGCATAGTTTTTTTTTTCCTTTAATAAATAGAATTATCATTTAAACAGTGCTTTTTATATCAGTATGAGAAAAAAAAGCAAAAACCAAAGCAATCACACTATTGTATAATAGCTACTTGCCAATGCTAGTAATGCACTAGAACCGTTAGTGCAACTTATTTTCTAATGGGCTGATAATATGGATACAAACTGTAATATGTTATAGTGTTACGTTTTGGAAGGGAAGGGACTGTTACTGCACTCACTGCACTGAACTTACTCTGCACCCTGAACTTTATCTTTACATTACTCACAGTCACACACTGCACCCTCCCACACTTTTCTCCCACTTGCCCTGTCACATACTATGGGATTCACATCTATTCTAATTGTCTTATAGAAATATCCCTGTATATAACAATATACAGCTCTGAAAAAAAATTAAGAGACCCCTTCAGTTTCTCTGATTTTGCTATTTATAGGTTTATGTTTGAGTAAAATGAATATTGTTTTTATTCTATAAACTACAGACAACATTTCTCCCAAATTCCAAATTAAAATATTGTATTTAAAGAATTTATATGCAGAAAATGAGAAATAGCTGAAATAACAAAAAAGCTGCAGAGCTTTCAGACCTCATATTCATAAAGTTTTAAGAGTTCCTGAAATCAGAAATATTTGATGGAATACCCTGTTTTTAATCAGTTTTCATGCATCTTGGCATGTTCTCCTCCACCAGTCTTACACGCTGCTTTTGGATACCTTTATTCCACTTCTGGTGCAAAAATTCAAGCAGTTCAGATTGGTTTGATGGCTTGTGATCATCCATCTTCCTCTTGATTACATTACAGAGGTTTTCAATTTGGTAAAATCAAAGAAACTCAACCTTTTTAAGTGGGCGCATTTTTTTCCAGAGCTGTACATATAGTTTATATATGAATCCTTTCACACTGCAATAAAGTATGTATGGTATACGTTATGCGCAGGAGTCTAAGAATATATTTTCTATATTTCTATTTGTAAGGATGTATGGGAAGTTTTTTTGGAGCTACAGATACCATGCAAATTATTTCTCGTAAATCTAAGGAACACTTTAACCTGGCAATAATAATAGCATCCAGATGTATCTTTGAGTTGTTTGTCTTTGTGTTGTTTAATTAATAGGATTTTTCAATACTGTATTAATCCTTACCCATGCAGTAAGGATTTTTATTTATAGTTTACATGTAGAGATTGGTGTCAGATAGTGGTCCATTTAATTTTAACTTTTGAGGATGAACTGCCGCACTCTAAGCTGCAACACAGAACACAGCATAGTAATAGGAGTTGTGTAGCTGCAAGCAGTGAATGCTGTACATACTGCACACCATGTGTAAACAGCATGGAGCAGGGTCAGAGCTGGAAGTCTGAACCGAGATCAGCTCTGGAGCGTTACAACTGGCTTTTGCACACCGGGGGATTTCCTTGGTCAGTGGCTGTGTCTCAATTCAGGGGCTGCATCCTTCGAAGGACTCATTTGAAGGCCGATTACGTCACTGCGGTGCGACTAGACTGTCCCATTTCAAAGACTCCTTCGAATGCGGCCGACGAATGCAGCCTTCTTTTCTTAGGAAACGAAGGATGCACCGGGTGTATCCTTTACAGCCTACAGTATCCCAAGATTCATTGCACGCCGGCTTATTTCAGCGCGAAAAGGGCGGAGTCAGCAGAGGAGTCGGCTGTATTATGTAGTTTATAGATAGTGTAGATAGATAGTGTAGACTGGATATGTAGTTTATATAAATACTTATAGATATTATAAATATTATTTATATATTATATCATTTATATTATTTAGTTTATATATATATGTGTATAAGTATTATTTAGTTTATATATGTAGTATCATGTTAATGTTGTTATATGTTCTTAGTTTATAGATATATAAATACATATATTTATTTACATAAACTAAATAATATATATATATATATATCTGTGTGTATGTCTTAATGTATTATTTAGTGTATTTATGAGTATTGTTTAGTTTATATATATAATATTTATATATATATATATATAAACTACATAACACTACATATATAAATATATATATATATATATATATATATATATAACTAATATATAACTAATATATAACTAAATAATATTTTATTCTAATTTATTCTCTTTTTCCAACTTAATTTCAAACGCCCTTTTACTTGTTTATGTTCAGTTCCACCCGTTCACATTTAAAATATTTAAGTAACTGCACAGTTAATTAACCTGGACTTAATTAATTTGGTATTTTGTGGTCTGAAGCAAAACTAGAATCAAAATCTCTGGCTCATTTCTCAGCTCTGACTTTAGTTGTGGCGGGTAGAATCTCAAACAGTAAACAGGAAATACTCCGTAGAGTAGACTGTCCCATTTCAGTACTGCCATCGCAGCCTACCCATCCTTCAAAGGACACACCTTCATAGACCGCGTCCTTCGAAGGATGCAGCCCCTGAATTGAGACACAGCCACTGTGTTGTCTGTGCGTCTGCGCATTGTGCAGGGGTGAGGCAGATTACGGCAGAGGTTGGGGGTCAAACTTGGTCATGTAATTAATTAGCTTTAAAAGTAGTTGTGTGAGTTAATGCTTTAAGGTTGACAGCCCTAGCTTTCACACAATAGTTCCAGTTTCAATGAGTTCTGGGCTCGTTACTCGTCTCTACACTCTTCTGCAGAAAACAGAACAAACTCAGAACTGGGTCAGGAAAACAGCAACATATGGAAAATGAAGGAAAGACTGCAGGAGAGAAATTAGAGAAACAGAAGCACAGAAAGTCAGGGAGGGTGAGAGAAATGAGAGAGAAAAAAGACTGGAACGTAAAAAAGTGAATCCTGCTGACTAATGAGAAACAGCAGAGCATCTGTGCAGCGAACAATATTCAGGTAAGTGGTGACCGACCACTTGCATACACACACACACACACAAACACACACACTCAGACACTCATGCTGAGGTAGAGATATGGGCAAATTGTGCTGAAGAACCAACTCTAAGCGTTAGTACCAAGTTGAAAAATCATAAAGTATGTGTGTGTGTGTGTTGTGCTCATATTTAAAAAAATAAATAATTCATTAAAGTAAATGAAGCATCTGCTGCTGAGACCACCATTACTTCATATGAGCTAACAAACAGAACAGATAAGAAGGCTTTTAATCCGCCCTCTCCCTTCTTTATCATTGTATAGTAGAGTAGCACACATTTTTTGCACACACACAACCCACACACTGTAAAGTAAGTCCTGTAAAATGTGGTATTTTACACATACCCTCACACACACACACACACACACCAATGTATCTATACCAATACACACATACACATCTACTTGTACACAAACATATACCATATTTTTTGCACTATAAGGTGTATTTGATTAAAATCCTTTCATTTTCCCAAAAATCATCAGTGCGCCTTATAATCCGGTGCACCTTATGTATGAATTCTACTAGGCAGGTTGTAGTTATCCAGCACTGAGACTGGAGCAGCATTAGCATTAGCTGCTAACCCCTATTTCCCCTTCCAGAGGTGAGTATAATCAGCCTGTAAAAAGTTTATTTGGGTGAGTAAAGCACTTCCGTTTATTTACAGTAAGCTTACATTTCCAATATTTTGTCTAAAGTTGGCAGTGAAGTTTCTCCTGCACTAAGGTTGCGATGCAGCATCATTAGCATTAGTCGCTAACTGCAGCGCAACTGGGTTGAAAATGCCGACTGATAGCACTAGACCAAGGAACCCTGAGTGTTTCGGTAGCCCAGGGCGCTATCATCTAGCGGTTCATCCCACGTAGCTTGTTTTAATATGCCAAACATGCAGACTGCCGTCTGAAAAGCTCACCTCTGCTGATGCTAATGCTGCTGCACCCAGACTTAGTGCTGGAGAAACTTTACTAAAAACTCATCTCGGGTTACTGACCCCTCCCAACCTCTCTCTCCTCATAACGCGCCACCTGATTGACCGACAGATTTCATTCACATGCGCTTTTAACGCAGTAATCGAAGACAGACGGTTTTAATACGGCTTTAAAACAAATATATTCTTTCGGGCCGAATTTCGTCAAGCACTCTTTGGGCCTAAATGAGGATTACTACTGGCGACTGGTTTAATGGATCTGCTGATATGTGGAGCGGTTTTAAAGACAGGAGTCTGAGGTGAGCGCTGGGTGGGTGTGCGTGTGTGCTGAAGTAGAGACCTGTAATAAACGCTGCGGTGAAACAGTGGTTCTAATTCAGGTACCATGCATCCTATAGTGACATGGTTCATATTTCACCTTTAAAATGGCATATTGGGTGTCTGTATTGAGCCTATAATTATTCATAAACACGACCAGATATTAATTATGATGGCCAGGGTGCATTTGGAGGTAAAGATTGTTCCTCACGCCAATATTCATTGTTTAGATGGTTATTTAGGTTGCTGGCCTGTGTATTCAGATCTGTATTGTGTGAACTGATATAGGAGTTGTAAAAAAACTCATCAGGAGAAGGTAGACGGTAGTAATCCTACTCCATAGCGTTAGCGTTCGACTCGGTAGCGTTAGCGTTCGGCTCGATAGCGTTAGCGTTCGGCTCGGTTAGCGTTAGCGTTCGGCTCGGTTAGCGTTAGCGTTCGGCTCGGTTAGCGTTCGGCTCGGTTAGCGTTCGGCTCGTTAGCAGGGTAATATACTCAGCTTTGGTTGTTTAACGTTTGCTGTTTGAGCAGAAAGGCACGCTGCTCTTTGCTATGCTGCTCGATTTTGTCTGTATGTTCTACCTGCGCTGTTTACCCTGCTAATTTTTACACCCGCATTCCAAACCTGGAAATGGTATTGGCCGAAACCCATTAGCGATACCGAAATTGTGTGTAAGTGCCAGTATCAGCGCTGATACTGATACGGTATCGGTTCAACCCTATTTATAACACTGTACTTCAGCAGAGTTGCTTCACTGCTTCTTAATACCTGACTTATAGAAATTCATACATTGGGTGGGGAAAATTAAAGGATATTAAGAGTGGCTTATAGTGTGAATAAAAAATATGATATGTTTTACAAACTATCCATACTTCATTGTAATTGGGGTTGTATGTATATACACAGATACACACATTCTGAAAGATCCATTACTAAGTGTTAACCCCTGACACAGTATTTTTTTCGAAGCAATACAAAAGCACTGTAAAATGTGGCTCTTTAGACACAAACACACACACACAGAAACACACGCACACACACACATATACACGTGATTGCTCTGTGGTCAGTGCAGGCGTTTGAGCAATGGCTTACATTTGCTGTGCACCACAGTCTTGGCAGCTCTAGCTAAAAGTTGTGCTGAAACACATACACACACAGACACACACACACAATATACACACACACACACATTAAAATGTGTGGCTTTGGAACTCTCATCGTGTGCAATCAAGCCATCAACTCCTCTGCAGTAAGCAGTTCTACAGTTTTACTGAACAAGTGTTCAAATACAAAAATACTTTATTTCATTTCATTTAAATATGCAATTTAATTATTTTGTCTCCTTAATTAATTCCAGAAACGAAAGAGGAGATCAAAAGAATACTCCAACATATGTTCTCTTCAACCATCTGTTTACAGTCGATTACCACAGATGGTCATTTCTGCATCTTTTTCTTTCTTTCTTTTTGTGATCAATAGAAATGTTTGTATATTTAAATATATACACTTATTAAACTTTTTAAAAATCTCAGAATAAAAAATAATGAGATTTCCGGTCTCTGTACTCCACTAAATGGCACTATTCACTAAAGAGCATTTTCACTATGCTGCCAAAAAGAAATACAAAACACAGCTGGCTTGACTTGTGTTTGGTGATGTAAGGCTTGGATGGAACTGCTCGGCCATGGAAACTCAATCCACGTAGCTCTCTACGCTCTACAGTTCCGGAGCTGATCTGAAGACCACATAAAGTTTGGAGGTCTGTAGTGATTGACTCTGCAGAAAGTATCCGCTGACCCTGGTCTGTTATTATACATTGACAGTTGATTTTACAGTTGACTATGGAATATTTAGTAGTGAGGAAATTTCACGACTGAACTTGTTGCACAGGTCCTGCATCCTTTCACAGTATCACGCTGGAATTCCCATATTTTTCACACTATAAGGCGTACTTAAAATCCTTTAATTTTCTTAAAAATCCTCAGTGCGCCTTATAATTCGTGCACCTTATGTATGAATTCTACCAGTCAGGTTTTAGGAGGCAGTAAAGCCACTTTGCTGAAGTACAGCGTTATAAAGGAGTTCAAGTGAAATTTCTCCAGCACCAAGGCTGGAGCAGTATTAGCATTAGCTGCTTAACACGCTAAGTGTTAGCACTTTATTGGCCTGTAGCCTGCTGCTAACCCTGGTTAGTACTGCTGGAGCAGCATTAGTAGAAGTAGAACCACGTTAGCTCATTGGCTCATTGGCGTGGCTAAGGCTAGTGGTTAGCCGCTAATGCTAATGCTGCTGCACCCACCCTTAGTGGCAATCTGTAAATCTAAGCTTACTGTAACTAAATAAAGAGCTTTACTCATCCAAATGAACAGTTTTCGGGAGAGAAATCTGAGTAGATTAACATCCAGCGCTGAATGGCTTTAAGCGAAAATGTGCCTTATGTATGAAAATAGACTATTAAATAGACATTTATTAAAAGTGCACCTTCTAATCCGTTGTGCCTTATAGTGTGGAAAATAAGGTAACTGAGCTCCTGGGAGCAACCCATTCTTATTCTCAAATTATGTTTGTAGAAACTGTCTGTGTCACACCTTAACCAGTGTCTGTCTTGTGTTTTTTCCTTATTTGGTTCCGTGTGTTTCTGCCCTCTGTTTTTCTGTCTTGTGCTTTCAGCCATGTGCTTTTTTTAAGCACATGGCCTTGTTTTGTTAGTGTTCTGTCTCCGCCCTAGCCCCACCCTAGCCATTAGTGTTGTTACCTTGTGTCTTATTTGTAACCCCGCCCCCTTGTTTTCCTGGCTCAGGTGTTCCTCACCCTCCTTGTGTATTTAAGCCCCTCTGTTTCAGTGTTCAGTGTGGAGTCTTTTGTGTGTCTCAAATGCTGTGTATTTGGGTTATACGCTTGTGGGGTCTGTTTGATTTTGTGCTGCTTGTTTATTGTTTCTTATTTTCTTAGTTAACTTTAAGCTGTTAAATCTAAATCTTTATCTAGTTTTGTTTGGTTAGGTTTTTTCTAACCATCCTAGGTTTTTGTAGTTTAGTTTACTTAGACTTATATTGTATTTTTTCAGTTTTGCTTTTGTTTATATTGTTAGTTTAATAAATTGTATAATTGTTTAATAAATAACTGCAATTACATGTCTAGGTGCTTGCTTTCATACAGCTGTGGGCTTTGAAATGATTGGAATTGGAATCTGAGTTCAGTAATTTGGATGGGTGAATGAATACTTGGCAATATAGTGTATTATGTTTGGTCCAAAATTCCCATTATCAGGGCTCTGTTTCCCAAAGCTGTCTAATGGCTCATTTATGCCCAATTTTACCTATTAATATAGAAACAGACACAGTCTTATGTCTGTATTATGTATTCGTTTTGTTGATATTTGTTCATGTTATTTGGAGGTTTATGGTTACAGATGGATAAAAGCAGCACCTCGATACTCACAAAAGAAACTTAAGAAAAATAAGAAGAAAAATTTCACTACATCCACCACTATTCCATCGCCATGTTTGTTGTTGAGAGAAGAATCTGACTCTGAACTGGCCTTGTGTGGGTGTATTGCCCAACATCTCTGCCAACCTAAAGAATGCATTGAACTATGATCCTTTAAAGAAGAAAGACCACTGTTGATGTCTAAAGGCTATTAAACACTTGAGATGAAGCTCTGCTCCACATCGCCTGTGAGTTTGTTTGGCTTCTCTAGCAGATATTACAAAATGTGGCTACAGCACATACTAGCTACTGAGGCTGTTTTCACACCAGCACTATTTGGTCCAGTTAAAACAGACTCTGGTCTGTTTGTACCCCTAATCACACTCGGGTGCGCTTCCAAACGAACTGAACTGGTCTTGATCTGCCCCAGTTATCAAATATACTTCTTTCATTTAAACTAAACTGCTGATAAGGTGCAGTTTAATCTGATATATTAACCACATAATGCTTTTTAACACAGCTATAAACCAACGCTGTCTCTGCTGCTTCATGCTGTTTACACAGTTTGCACAGTCTGTGCTGCGTTCACTGCTCACAGCTGCGCGACTCTGTTTACTACATGGACCTCTGCGCTGCACATTCCATTGAAAACACTGTATTTAAAAAGGCAGCCGCACATTTCCAGCATTGTGTTAAAGCAGCTTCACACTGCACAGATATACAGTACATGAAACACAAAATCTTCTCGCTATATTTACTTTCCTTCTCCCGTGTCAGAGTCAGCTCTGACCAATCAGAGGAAACAATGTGCTCGGGTCATTTATTGGGACGCATTTTGGGTCATTTAGGTTTGTGCCTGTGTGGAATTAAACCAAACAGAGGGAGAAAACGCTTCAAGTAAACAAATTCATCAACTGGTTCAGATCATAAAAAACCAAGTACAGGTGTAAAAAAAATGGCGTAAGTAAGGACGTAACAGTACAGAAAACCCACAGTTCTGTACATTTTCAGTACGGTTGGTGGAAAAAATAAAGAGGCTGGGAGTTCTGTATAGCCTCATAATAACACTGAATCTTCATTATAATCATGTTTTGTTTTTTGGGGATGGAATGTTGTAAGGGGCTCGAGTTCTTTTATTAAATGCTTGAAACCAGGCTTCTCTCCTACTGTCATCATGAGAGACTCCATCTTTTAGATCTTATTTGAAAAAAACAATGACAGCATTATTTTACCTGCTTAAACTACAGATATTTTTTCCTAAGCATATTACTGGATGCATTTTAGTGTTTGAGTTCTTTTTCAGAAATATCAGGATTAGATTGTCAAAATTAAATTATAATAGTGGTCTCAATAATAATTTTGTTTAGAGAGAGAGGGAGAAAGAGAGAGAGGCGGTGAGAGAGAGAGACCCTGCGTTCACAGTGGAAAGCGTTTGTGCTTTTCTGACTTGCAGTCAGAGCTAAACTTCTCAGCGCAGGCTATGGGCTAAGTCATTAGCGAGTTGCTAATAGCAACAGTGCTACAGCTACACTTTGTGGGTTAAGTTAATTGGTTCCACAAGTCTCCAATAGACTGTCTGTGTATTCTGCATGCAGCGTTTGTGCGTACCGAACCGTGACCTCCGTACCGTGACGGTTTGCAAAGAATACACGTACCATTACACCCCTAGCCATAAGTCAATGAAACATAGCAATAAACAATAAAGTGTTCCAGTTTATTTTACCCTCAAATTACTGAGATTTATTTAAATACAACCTGCAGCATCATTTAGCAAAAGAGCTAGCACTTAGCGAGGTTAGTGGCTAATGCTAACACTGCTCCAGCAGTGCTGGCCGGGGTTAGCAGCAGGCTACGGGCCGATAACACACAGCTCTGAATGGCAAAAGAGTTAACTAGTGCTTAGTGTGGTTAGTGGCTAATGCTAATACTGCTCCAGTCTTGGTGTTGGAGTTTCATGTTAAACTCTAGAAGGGAAAATAAGACTTTGCTAAGCTAACAACATTAGCAGGGGGAAACAGACGCTTAGCATGTGTCGGTTTATATTGCATACCTATAGTATTTACCTCAAAACACTTTTTTCCCCCTTTTTTATCAAAGAAACTTTGATTGGAGAGTAAGACGGCTGTCGACCTTCAGATTTCACTATTAGCACTATGCCATATCTCTTGGCTGACCATTTACAAGCAATAAGTTGTCCTCCTCCTACTAATAAATTGATATTAAGTCTTTAATCTGTAAAGCTGTCAAGCCAATATTTGTCCTGGGTAATTTCCAGACCCAGCCGCTGCTGAAGGAGAGATAATTAGGAGCGAAGTTAGGCGCAGTTGGTTTCTAATGACACAGCAGTTGTTGGTTGTTTTCCAGAGGGAGGCATACTTAAACCAGAACATCTTACATCACAAAGTTTTAAAATGTAGGAAAACATGTGAAAAGCATTTAGGAATTACTGTCATAAACTTTGTGTAATGAGCGCAGCTAAACAAAAGCTTCTGGTGCATTTTCAAAGCATTTGTAACAAACTGACTGGAGAGATTTATGAGCTCTTTCTTCATGCTTTGCTTATGTATTGTATAAGATATGTTTTCACATGTGCTGCGTTTTAAGACTGTTTCTTTGTATTTTTGTTTTATGGTTTTATTGAAGCACAGATTTATGCTAACTTCGGTTATGATTAAATGTCCGAGTAAATGTCTTTGACATATTCTGGGATAATATAGCACAGAGCCCAAAGGATGGTCCTTGCTAACCAGAGGTGGAAAAAGTACTGGAAAATTGTAATTACGTAAAAGTACCTTTGCTTTGCTAAAATTCTACTCAAGTAAAAGTAAAAGTACCCATCTAAAAATCTACTCGAGTAAAAGTAAAAAGTACTCAATTTAAAATTTACTTTGAGTAAAAGTTACAAAGTTACTTTTAATTATTTGATGTAAAAAACTAAACATAAATTAAATTGTTTTTAATGAACTATTATTCCACATAATAATTTGGATCTTTCAGGCACTCCATAAAACAAGTGGCATAGGTTTCTATGATCCATTTTTTTTCTTTACTATTAAACGTTTATGGTAATATAGGTGACTATAAACTGTATTTTTATATTTTTACAGTTCATTATAATTTTTTAACTTGCCATTGCTATGTATTTAACTGCTATTTACATATTTTTATTAACATTTAAGCAGATTGTTTAATGATAAAAGTACTTACACCACATGCTTTCTCAGGTTTGATGTGGAAGTTTTGAAAGCTGACAGCTCTGCCCGGTGGGGCACATTTTGTATTGCATGAGGACGTTACTGCCTCGTTATTCCACGCACGAGCATCCATGCCAATTTATTTATTTTTTTTTAATTCAGACAATAGTTTTTTTTCCCCCAGCATTTTTTACTCAGTAACGGGGAGTTTTCCAATGTAGTGAAGTAAATTACTTGTGTCAAAATGTACTTGAGTAAAAGTAAAATTACCTATTTTAAAAACTACTTTAAAAATTACAAATACTCATAAAATCTACTCAATTACAGTAACTTGAGTAAATGTAATTCATTACTTTCCACCGCTGTTGCTAACAGATAGCCCTAGTTCATAATGGCGACCAATGCTAAAACCAGAACTGTCTCAAGGCATTTGGGGCCTTTAGCAAAATGGACATGTTATCAACCTGTTTGAAAAAAGTTTCTATAACTAGTTTGTTAACACAACCCAGGTAGATAACATAAACAACACCCATATAATTTATTGCTAGCCTACATGCTGCTAAATTACACTATAAAGTACAAGACACATAGGTCAAATTTATCCACTGTGAATCATCACTAACTGCTGTCTTGTTTTTTTTTCTCTCCTTTCTTTTACGGCTTCCTGAAGTTTCATGTTTTGCAGGAATCACAAACCTGACTTGTTGGCTACTGTCAGCAACTATTGGGATGGGCCTCAGGGGCATTACAAAAACAGTTTTGTTGTACTTCTTCTGTGCTGACCCTCACAGAATTTAAAGGGGTGCTCACACAGTTTGTCATTGCATTCAATTCATAACTAGTCATTGTTGTTATTTTTTCGATTAGCAATACAAACAAACTGAAATTTGAAGTTGACAGAGTTTAATAGGCAGCATTGACGACGAATCGTTTCAGCCCTAATAGCACTGTGGTGATGCAGAAGATGCTCCAGTTCATTTAACACCATGATCACTTAGATCTAATGGAATAAACTGAATAAAACTTTAAGAATTATTTAGGGAAGTTATCATTTTTTATGTCCAAACAGAGGACAAAACAGGCACTCTGCATTCCTCTGTTATAGATAGTACTTAAATAACATAAATAGTACTTATATTGGCGTAAACTTATAAAAGAAAATAACAGAAGTGATAACTGCTTGTTAATTGAAGTTAAACCTTAAAGGACTTAAAAGTGTTTGTCTTGTGGTAAAAATGTGATTCGACCTCTGATCCTGTGTACTCCACAAGTTTAAAACTAAACGTCGATATAGCTGCTAAAGCTCTGAACAAATGAGCTGTCTGCAGTTGCTCCATTAAAAAACTGCACTAAAATATGCGGTAGTTCAGAATGCAGGACCTTCTTCCTGTATTTACCTACTTGCTCCCGCCCCAGACTGGTCGGACCAATTAGCGAAGAGAACGTTTTCATGCGGTTTGTTGTGACACATTTTTGCTGCATTATGTTTCTTTCTTGTGCTCAAACTTATTAACTACTACAGTCCAGAGTGCCTTAGTCCGAATAATAAACATTGTTTATTATTTGTTTATTTGGTGTTCTGATTAGATGTATCTGTGCCTGGGCTGTTGGCATTATTATGATTTTTGATCCTATAGAATGCAAAAGAATCCAACCAGAATTAGCAGATAAACATCAGGAGCTGCTGAGGTGAGTTTTAAGCTACAAAGACAATTGTAAAAAATATATATTCCATAATTATTGATTATTGACTTTAACCAAATATCCTATTTGCTTCATTATGTTTAGCTAACTAGCTAAACATAACTAACTAGCTATTGAGCTAAGGCTAATTCAACTAGCATAATTACAGGTTAGCTACTTTGTCTGATTCTCTGCTGGTCTTTTTTTTTGTTTGTTTAGTTTATTTGTTTGTTTAAACACTGTCCATTGTATAATAATCTCTATAACTAGCCTGGATTTGAACCAAGAAGGTTTGAGAAAGGTATCTCAAATAAAAGCTAATGTTTTTAGCCTTTAGCCTTACTCACAGCAGGGGTCTCCGGCACCAGCTTCAGAGCCAGGTTCAGGCATTTCCCATGCTTCCAGTACACTGGATGAGATATTTAAAATTCTGGTGTGGGGACACAGTCAGAAATGAAGAATAAATTGATATATAATTGTTATATCCATAAGCCATCCACAGATGTATTCTTGGCAGCATATGTTGCTTCAAAAATGCATTCCAGACTAATGAATTCAGATTGAGTCTGAGTTTAAAATGCTGCTCTATCAAGCTGGACTGAGTAGCTAATCAACGCTAGGCTGTGTGGAAATGACAACGAATTTGCCACAGCGCAAACATTTCATCAGAGAAAATATTTTTTAAAAGATCAATTTACTTGTGCAATAATGTTTCTTATTGGGTTTATTAGTGTTTTGTTCACTTTATTCAAGAATTCTTTAATAAGTATAGGTCAATTCATTCGTTGTAATAAATGTTTATAAAAGGAATACTGTAGTGTTTTGCCCCAATGTTCTTTCAGTTGCCTTTTGTAAAGTAATTAAACACCTTTAAAATACACCCATTTATTTTTCACACTTTATTTGCATAAATATAATGAAATTAAGTTTCCGGCACTACTTGTCATGCTAAGTTAAGTCAGTTAAGTAAATTTACTACTTCCCCTGAAAGATACAAGCTGTACAGGACTAGGATGTTAACATTAGCTGAGGTAGCTTAGCTTTAATCTTACTGACTGTCTTCCTCTGTGTAATTTTATCTCACATGTTGTGTATTGTGGATTATGTTGTCTCAATATGGCTTTAATTTAAAGCAGCACTGACCAAATGCTATGCCGAGGAACTGAACCTGAGGAATTGACTTTAATTCAAGGGGTTGAACCAAAATATCCTATCACGCGTTTAGGAATCACAATGTATCTACAAAGCCTCCTCATTTCAGGGGCTCAAAAGTAAGGTCCATTTTTAATACTTAATTTTTAGTACGCAATGACTACCTGAAGTCTGAATCCCATGGACGTCATCAAACACTGGGTCTACACTCTTCTATTATTATGCTTTGCCAGACCTTTACTGCAGTTGTTTCTCCCATTGTTGCTGGTTTGTGGGACTTTCTACTCATTAGTTTTGTCTTAAGCAAGTGAAATGCTTTGTTTTTTGTGAAAATAAGTGTTCAGGTGTTTCTATTTAGCCCTGCTTTAGATCACAGAATTAGAGGTCTCTGAAGAAAGACAGGTTTTGGTTCGTACTCATGAATACTCATACACCCAAATGTATCGCCTCTGATTGGCTAACAGCACTGCAGTCAAATTTACAGCCCAAAAATTTGAAGGACAAAATGTTTTCAGAGATAGAGCCTTAGTTATAAAGATATATCACTGAGTGTTAGATAAAGTTAACCATCAAACTTCGCTTAACGTCAGACTCTCAGCGAGGTGAGCGGCCCCGCGGTCTGAGAAATGTTATCAATTCCATGACGCCCCTTTTAGGCTCCACCGCGCCGAAGCACCAGAGTCCTCTCTATATCATAAAATCCGACGTGAACGTCACTTGCTTTAACCGGTGCTCTGTCCAGTTGTGCTACCTTGTCAAACCGTGCTCCCATAGTGTATATTTAAGGTCTTGTTAAAACACAGAATCAACCGGAGATCCAATTTAAACTTAGGTAACTTTCACAATATAGCTCTGCCTGTGGATGGTCCTGAGCTGAGGTAAGTGAGGCCATGAATTCACAGTTTGACGTAGACACAGAACATCTCTCTGATCAACTCCTTTTTCTGATGCTTTTCTTACTGCAAACAATGGAGGTTAAGGAAGAGTTTTATGTGAAGCATGACCTATAGTAAGACCTATAGTATTTCACAAAGAACAAGGATTTTAGCAGAAGGACACCTTTAAACAGAACACCTTATGAGTCAGAGATCACCCCCTGAAATTCTATTAGAAAGATGCTGTAGTTTACAGGTAGTTAATAGAAGCAGCACGCTTTCTTCTCAGGATGAGGCTTTGTCTCCAGCCGGCTGCATTGTGTTCTCCAGGCACGGTTCTCCGGCCTCAAACAAGTCATAAATGAGCTTGGCTGGTTCTCCTGCCCCTGTCCCCTGCACTACTGCGTTACTATTTGTTTTGCTCTTCAGGAGATGAATGTTCCCAAGATGCCGTACTGTCAGGGAGCGTTATTGGAGTCTTCCATTACAGCCAGTGGAGGTCAGAGGTCAGCCTGGACCACACTCCATAACCGAAAGCACACAGTACATCAGTCTCCCGCAGAGCATGAGGGGATAGAGAGGAAAACATGAATTTCTGGAGCAGTGGTTACACTGTGACTAGCTGACCTGACCCTGCTTTTTTAGACTGTTCCAGCCACCGAAATCACAAAAAATCTATTACTCAATGCACAATTTGACGTGTATGCCAGAAATGTTGCATGAAAGGCATTATCATCCACAGTAGGCAGCACAGTACAGCTGGTGGTAATGATCACGACCAGCGGCATCTGGCTAAAATTGTCCATGCAAACAGGCAAGCAATTCTAGCAGAAATCAATTCTACATTTAGTGTAGGAGGTCTCGTTGTCAGGGACTGCCAGGCTGGAAGACGAGGAGGCGGACGCAAATGCAAGTAATGCGGAGTTTTATTAAATAAATAAACAAAGAAACAAACCAAAACAAACAAGGTGTAACGATAACATAAACAAACAGGTAGGCTAAACAAAGAAACAAACGAGTAACTGAAACAAGACTGAAATAAACTATACAAAGGGCAAGGGAGATAAACAAAGGAATAAACAAGAAAAAAAACACAGAAATAAACAAGGGCAATGACTAAGAACACGAGAAAGCAAACGCGGGAATGACAAACAACAGGGGTTAGTGCAAAGACCAACTAATACAGACTGAAACACAGGGCTATAAATAGACAGGAAACACACACGAGAAGTAGAAACACCTACGGGCTAGGGGGAAATGAACACAGGTGAATGGAACATTACTGGGGAATAAACACAGAGGAGCAAGGGTCAAGTGGGGGTCACACACAGAGACACATGAGAGCAGACAGGAACAGGGCAAAGACGTGACACATGTGCAACTTCCATGGGACATGGCAAAATTCATGGGACACATACTAGTTCCTGACATATGACACTTGACATGTAATATGACATATTTCCATGTACATTCAAACAAATTATAAACACAATCCAATGGTTTTCTAGTTATTTTATAGTAATTATTAGGTCATCAACATATTATACAGTACATGAAAATAGCTTTAATATTTTTTGCTGACCTTGATATTGCTCATTGTGTTTACTTATTTAAGAATGCTTAACATTAACATTAACTCGAAACTTTGATATTGTACAATAGCAGATAATAAAAGAGTTATTATTTTAGTTTTAGTATTTTGTATTTATTATTATAGGTATTATTATGGTATTGCGTTATCATTACATCGATGTGATAAAATGGTCTTAAAATGACAATGACATTTGTTACAATTTGTCACAATTATGCCTGGGACAATATATATCGTCCAAAAAATGTTGTTATTGTGACAGGCCTAAGTGAGAGATATGTGATGTGCTGTTGCATTTCCAGTACATATTGACTACACTCTAAGAAATATAAGTACAGATTTGTACTTAAAAGAGTACAAAGCTTGTCGCTGGGGCTGTACCTTATATTAAGGTTCAAAAAAGTACCTTTCAGTGAAAGTACTTTTTTGTACCCATGGTTTTTGTGCCAGTATAGATTATAAAGATTATAAACATTGTCATCAACTAAAAATGGCTCAAAAACTTGATGATACAAAATTGTCTGGCTTTCAAATAAAAAATGTGCAATTTAAATATATACTGTTTATTAGTACAGTGATACAGAATACTGAATGTACCTTTTGGCTGGTTAAATGGTACAAATCTGTACTTATTGCTGTTAGAAATGACTTTGTACTTCAGAGGGAACAAATCTGACCCTGTAAAGACCAATATTGTACCTTTGAGGGTACAATTATAAAGAATGTACCTTCGAGTACAAAAAAGTACTCATATCGTACCTCTGTTTTTTAGAGTGTACATTACCATCCTAAAAACTAACATGCTAATTTAACTCTTTATTAAAACATCTGATTATATATATATATATATATATATATTTATAAAGTACATCATAAGAATGATTTACCACAAAGACACACACATACAAACACACACACACACACACACACACACACACACACACACACACACACACACACACACACACACACACAAACACTAAAACACATCATAAGAGAAAGCTCTTTCAGATGCACAACACATTGGCAGCAGTTCCTGTGTGCACCGATCGATAGAGCAAATCCCTCCGTGCTAACACCATCACCTCGACACATAATCAATACACACACTTATCATACACCTGCTACTGACTGAGAGCGAACACGACATCTACAGGAACCAGGAGCTGAACCACTGAGATTACACTCCTCTCTGTGACACTTATCATACAAATCTAATATAAAGACCATCTGAGCCATTCTGTTTAAAATTGTATTTATTTTCCCCACAAACTCATGTTCCCGCTATCAGCAGGTAGAGTTACTCAGAATAACTCTCACAACCTTATGCTCTAACTGCTGAGCACTAGGGCCGTTAAAAGAGTGAAAGCCTAAGTACTCTTTTAACGCCTTTCCACTGATGTGGAACCCACACCATTTTGGTTTGCAAACATAATTTAGAAAGTTTGCTGCGTTTCCACTAACAAAAGTAGATTCCAGAAACTAGGAATGTTCATTTGCAGTGAAAACTGAAGAATACTAGGTTCTTTAGCGATAACCATGACTGCTTTTGTTCACTGCTGCTGTGCAACGCCCTCTGTTCATGATTTATGATGTGATGTTTTAACGGTTCCAATAAAACTGGTGGAAACGCGGGTTGGGTCCCTAAAAGCATCACGGTGCTTATAAACCTAACCGAAACTGGTCCAAGAACCAGAGTTTTTTTTTGGTGGAAAAGCGCTATTCGATGCACTGCAAAATTTATATCTTTACAATGCTAATAATATTTACCTCAGTGGTACATTTAAGCTGCTGCAGCTGAACTGTTGAGGTAAAGTTCATTTATTCAGGATTTGCGCACCTGGAACAATGGAAAAATACTTTCCATAATGTTAAGCACTTGAATCAAAATATTATATTGAATTTCTTCAAAAGATAATACTGTAAAAGATGGATATAAGGGTGCATAGTGTCTTAAAGAGTATGAAAAATGGCCATTATCATCAACATTAGCAAAAAAAGCAATTAAAAGACCAAAAGCAAGCCTCCAGTAAAAAAAAATCAACATCAACAAGTTTAGCGTCCCAGTCGAGTGTTTCTCACACAAAAGCTGTAGCAAATGAGCTGCTTACGAATGGATTCAAAGATCAAGCGGAACAAGAGCGGTAAAGCCAGCTAATTATTTAACATTAATTGAGGGATTTAAGAGGATAAATCAGAACTAAAACTGGGTGAAGAAACATAATCACATAATCGCATAACCATTTTTTGATTGCTTCAGACTTTTTGGTTGCTCCCAGACTCTGAAACAGCAGGCCAACGCCACAGTGCTACAGCGGGTGAAAAGTTCGAGTCCCACTTGTTGCACATTATTTCTGCCTCCACTTCACACTGGCATGAACCCCCGACCTCTCCGTCAAGGACGCGGCGTAACAAAGCCTGCTGGGTAATAAAATGCATAATTTATTCATTATTAGCCTGTCAGACTTAATTCCCAGCACATCTCATTAGAGTCAGCCGGGGTATAGCACACAAAAGCCTGTTCATTACAGTCAATTACATTTCAGTGATTAAATTAGCATAGAAACAACCCACTGATGCACGGAGAGAGACATACACTGATGCCAAATTCTGGGAGCATGAGATAAAGCCCACATGAGTGCACATTTATTTGTGTACAGTGTTAAAAATATGAGAAAAACAGTGTAAATAATACTCTAACACAGACACTCAGTGTACACTCAGTATATGGGGCAATAATAATTAGCATCTATAATAACATTAAAATAAGTATAATAATTAGAGTTACATTGTATGAACTTTGTGCATAGCTTGATTACCAATACCCATTTGATACTATTGTTGAATTAATAAACCGCTTACCTTACCATGTATTGGTTTGCCCTTTTTTTTAGATTGACAAAATATATCGGTATTGAAATCTTTAAAACGGTACCCAGCCCTAGTTGTGCTGTATTTGTTTAAATTGCAAAAAATAAATAAATAAATTATTAAAATATTAAAATGTAAAAAATTGTGGCGGGCTACGGGGGCAGTGAGTTGCAAATGGTTGGGAACCCCTGGTATAAACAGTGTTTTTAATAAACTTTCTGCGCACTTTCAAAGTTCTCAGTACCTAATTTTAAATATCAGGTCCCTCAGAATTCCACCAAATGAAGTGCAGCGCTTCAATAAGCTTGATAATGGTGTAAAAATAACATTTTGTTTGCATGGACAACTCTATGCCCCTATCTCTAGCTTTATTAACCTGGTGGGAGCATCGACTGAAAGCTCTGTATTTCTGAATGCTGGGGGAGAACTGAGGTGGAATATTCGACAAAATCTTGTACTCGTTATCATGTTTCACTACAACCCAAATCCATTTTACACCAGATGTCTCCTTTAAGGCATAGGCAGTGAGAGAACAAAAATCAACAGTGAGCCTTATAATGCAGTGTGTCTTATGTATGAATTTTACCAGTCAGGTTGTAAGGAGCAGTAAAGATACTCTGCTGAAGTGCAGCTTTATACAGGAGTTTCAGCTTAGTTCTTCAGCACCGGGGCTGGAGTAGCATTAGCATTAGCTGGTAACCGTGCTCGCTCAGAGGCGAGTATTATCAGACTGTAGCCTGCTGCTAACACCGACTAGCACTGCTGAAGCATTTAGCTGCTAATGCTAATGCTCCAGTGCTAGTGCTAGTGAAATTTGGGAACCTAAGCTTATTGTAAATAAACTTTAAAAGAAAGTGTTTTTTGTTTACTTAGCTTAGCTTTACCTAGCTTAGTTATCTATCCCCCCACCACCACCACCCAGAGGTAAGACTTGCTGAATTATAAGTTTCTTATAGTGTCTCTTAAAACGTGCCTTGTAATCCGGTGTGCCTAATGTATGGAAATAGAACAGAAAATAGACATTTATTGATAGTTCACCTTATATTCCTGTGCGCCGTATAGCGCAAAAAATACAGTAATATTTGATGATAAACTGCATACGACTGCCAGTGCACAGCCTTTGTTTTGAGGGTGGTGTTGGACAGCTGCTAGTCACATGGCTTTTCATGTGGATGGGAATATGGTAATATCTGATGAGAAAGAAACTCATCTTTATTGCTCCTCTGGTGCAGAAAAGGATTGCATTCTCTCAATCTACTGACCTTCACCTCTAGCTGCCATAACACATTCCATACCTACACGGGCTTCGTTAGAAATGCTGAAAAATCTGTTCCTCATTAAAGAAGACTGTTTCAGGTTTCAACTAGGAAAACTGAGCATCTGAGGAGATTAAAACTGGTGGAGAGAGAACCAAACTGAGTTTAACTACATTTCTTTATTTCTCTCTATCGTGTTTTCTAAGTGTTTTGACTTTAATGAATGTTGTGTTGTCAACAACTGAAAGGCAGTTTGATTCACGGCAATTAATTACAAACAACATATTTTTCAAATAAATGTTTTTTTCCACTTCAAGTAGCCTTAAAAACAAGAGACGCGTATAAAACACAGTGTGCTTTTGGATAAAATGCATGTAAAATCCTTAAATAAGTAAATAAATAGTGCAGTTTGAGTTTTATATTTTCTTTTTCTTTAAATCTGGGCTGAAACGATGTCAGGTCTGTTCTCATATACTACTACATCTCAAAAAATTAGAATATCATTGAAAAAGTTACTTTATCTCAATAATTCAGTTTAAAATATTAAACAGATGTATTACACACTAAGCATTTATGATTATGTTTTATTGTTGATGATTATGGCTTACAGCCAATGAAAACCCAAAAATAAGTGTCTCAGAAAATTAGATTATTATATAAGACCAATCGGTACTTTTGGCAGTGTGGGCAGTGTGCCAAGTCCTGCTGGAAAATGAAATCCACATCTCCAAGAAACCCTGTAAGATTTTCTGGGAAAACACTGCATTGACTTTGGACTTGATTTAACACAGTGGATCAACACCAGCAGGTGACATGTCTCTCCAAACCATCACTGATCATCAGTAAATTTTACATTTAATTTGTAAATCAAGAGATCAGAGTCTAGAGGAAGAGTGGAGAGAAACACAGTTTAAGCTGCTTGAGGTCTGGAGTGAAGTTTTCTCAATCAGTGATGGTTTGGAGAGACATGTCATCTGCTGGTGTTGATCCACTGTGTCAAGTCCAAAATCAGTGCAGTGTTTACGTACTGTAGCCTAAATGCTTTTTACAGTAGATCTAGCACACCAGGAGAATTCATTAATAGCTCCAGCCTTTATAAACAATAAATTAAAAGGCTACGTACACAAATAACATCTAGTAATTTGTGTTTCTGACCAGGGCTGCGATACGGCTGCTTACAAAAATATAGTAGCCTACCAGGAAAAGTCATTATCGCTTTCTTCCTCTTCCTTCTGTGCACTTAAACCACTGAAGTCATCTTCTTCAGTGTTGGAATTGAAACAGCCTTAAAAATTATTTAATCACACACTTTCTCAGTCTCTCTTTCGTTGTCGCTCTAAGGTCGCCTTTGTCTCAAAGCAAATTCTCTTTTGAGGTTGTGCTGTCCTCTTCATCATGCAGCAGTCCAGCCTTTCAAAACCTGTTGATGTTAGTGGATTTTTGACGCTGCTCCACACTGTCAGAACCCACAGGCAGACTTGAGTAAAAGTTGGTCTTCGCATGCGTCCTGTTTTGGCAAATTATTTTTCACCACTTTTCATCCAAGCTCTCCACTCAGCTTGCAGTGCTAATTTAAATGCATGGTTCACGCTGATGTCAAGTGGCTGCAAATAATGAGTTGCCCTGACTCATTATCTTTTCTGAAAACTGCTGTGTTTTGGCGTCATGAATAAAAATAAATAAGTAAATAAAACATATATTAGCCGCATCATAAATAAGCCACAGTGTTCAAAGCGTGTGAAAAAATCGTATTACAATATATCAATATTTCTTTAAATCTTGATTGTCTCGCCCAGCTCTACTCTGAATAAATGAGGGTATTTTGTGGTAGTAGAGTGTCCACACCTGAACACACCACATTACCATATAAATACCTGCAGGTAGACAGAAACACTGCACAGGAATTGAAATGCTGAGGTACTTAGAGATGACCCGGTGAGCCGTCCGCTGATACCAGAGTGATGTTTTTTGGATTGAGGTCACTATCTGTCTCTCCCCCTCGCTCACACACAAACACACACATGCACACACACACCTCACAGAGACAGGAACATGGCACGCTCTGCTAAAGAAAATCAGATAGGGGCTGCAGCCTGAACGACTGAGGGCAGAGGAGGACAGGAGAGAATATTGCTGCTGCAGTTGCAGCCATATCCCATCTGCCAACCTCAAATAAACAACAGAGAAAGAACAGAGAGAGAATTTCTCTCTGAACTAGATTTTGGATAATGTAGAGTCCCAGAAATTACTGTCATACATTACATTATTTTTACTATTCATTTCAGCGCACTTTGCACAAGGAGAAGCTGTATGTGGGAGTGAACCACAAACAGAGTCGCCTGAGGTGTGCTTTAGCCGCTGTATTGTTGACCGATGCACAGTGACACCATCTGCAGCAAGATGATGCTGCAGCTCTTTGGAGGTGGTCTGTGGATTGACCTTGACTGTTCTCACCATTCTTCTTCTCTGCCTTTCTGATATTTTTCTTGGCCTGCCACTTCTGGGCTTAACAAGAACTGTCCCTGTGGACTTCCATTTCCTTACTATGTTCCTCACAGTGGAAACTGACAGGTTAAATCTCTGAGACAACTTTTTGTATCCTTCCCCTGAACAACTATGTTGAACAATCTTTGTTTTTAGATCATTTGAAAGTTGTTTTGATGAGCCCATGATGCCACTCTTCAGAGGAGATTCAAATAGGAGAACAACTTGCAATTGGCCTCCTAAAATACCTTTTCTCATGATTGGATACACCTGGCTATGAAGTTCAGTAAAAAGTAGTTAGGAGTATTCAAATCAATAAAATGATAAGGGTGCCCATACTTTTGCACCGGTCAAATTTTGGTTTAATGCATATTGCACATTTTCTGTTAGTACAATAAACCTCATTTCAGTCCTGAAATATTACTGTCCATCAGTTATTAGACATATCAAACTGAAATGGCTGTTGTAAACACCCAAATATTTAGAACTAAAAATGATTAAGAATAATAGGGGTGCCCAAACTTTTTCATATGACTGTAGAGGTAATGTTCTTGATGCCTTAGTAATTGCGTGTCTGATTAAATATAATGTAAACCAACAAACATAAAAAAATACACAATGGACGACTAATGTGACATAAATAAAAAGTTTGAGGTGTGCGTTTGAGGTGTGTGTATATTTTTTAAAAATCTATATATGAAAATGATATTCTTTTAAGTTTTATTTTATGTATAAATGTTTATATTTGCAGTTGACATGCATGTACTAAATAAGCTGACTTTTAGGCCTGTGTTCTTTTGTAGCTCCGCCCCCTCGTAACCTGTGCCCAGGTGTTTTCTGTTTCCTGTCTACTTCTGTGTGTATTTATGGCACCTTGTTTCTGTTTTCCCTTGTCGTATGTCTGTTAGACTGTTGGTTATTTTTGGATTTTTTTTTTCAGTCTCAGTGCAGTCGTTGTTTCTTTGTTGTTTTGGTTTATCTAGTTTTATTTCTGGGTTGTTGTTTGTTTTTCTGTTTATTAAGGATATCTACTTGCAAGTCAATATGTGGGTTACAAGTGGTATTTTTTAATAAATACAGTATTTTTTTAAATAAATAATTAAGTACTGTTATTTACCAATCAGGTACATGTTTACAGATTTTTTGTTTCTTCTATAAGTTTGAAACTTAGATTTTTACCAGAGATGTATGAATACCAATACTGGTATCGGGTATCTGCCTGATACCATGCTCATTTAATTATATTCTTACAACCAAACATCAGATTTTGTGTGTCTAGCAAAGTGCAGAAGATGGCACAAGCAAGGGAGTAAGCGAGAGTTTCAGCTACAGAGAGTAAGAACATAATGAAAGTATGATGGATGTTGATTTTTACACTGAAAAAAGTGAACAGGCCGGTATATATCGGCAGATTTATGTTTTAAAAAAGAGTTGTTCTAATAGAGAATTCCAACTTCTTAGTACGAAGTTCAGCTAATGGTTGTCAGGAAATTCTTCAACTAAGAGACAGACTGTACAGTTTACCTCAGTCCCATTAAAACTGAGAAACAGCCAAACGACCCCAAACACTGGCAAATAAAGTGAAGCTAATTTCTCATACTCTGCTGCGACAATGTATTTAGCTAAAAAAAAATATTAAATGAATTAATTATGAGAATGTGTTTGAGTCTGGTAGAAATATGTGCTAATTGCACTGAGCCAGCGCGTGTTTTATAGTGTGCTGTTTATAGTCATGAGAGGTCCTGAGAGAAATATGTACAAAGTGAAGAATGACTTGGAAAAGGACTTGCTCCAACAGGCCAAACACTGCTGCGTCTGATAAAACCAACACAAACACAGGAGCCCAACCTCTGAGGTAAAGCACAAACCTCCCTATCTCCCTCTTTCTCTCTCAATCTCTCACTTTCGCTCTTTGGGCCGCGGGTTGTAATAAACATGTCTTAAATTCTGGCTTAAATGTTCACCAGCAGCAACAACATATACAACAAAAAAGCAGGAAAACAAAGCAGAAAAGGCTCTACACTGTGTATAAACTAAATATACAGTTTTATAACTACAGATATTACTGCATTTCACCTAAATTGCATGGATTTAATCAAATCAAATCAGCTTAATTGCAAAACACAAACAAACTAGTTCATGCTTACTGCAATAGAAGCACAAAAACTCATTATTTGAAAGAACTTTCATCTGCCTCATCTGCTGACTTGCCACAGACAGTAGGTACAGATCCCTCCTTCAGAAGAAGTCTACTGGCTAATCCTACTGTGTACTGTCTGAGGTTCTCAAACAAAATTTTATAAATGGTGTTTCTTCAACTGATCTAGTCGGTGGGGCTCTAGAACGGCTCATAGAAGCATATGATTCCTGACAACAATCTTTCAGGTGTGGATTGATATTTTTCGCACTTAGAGTGTTTATAGGGCATCCAAAAAATGAGTTTTGCATAATTTATCCCTTTTACATGTGTCTTGGGTATGCTTACAGTTATATTTTTATGTGGTTTGGTCTTATCTAGATAAAATCCTGATACTAAAGACACCTGAAGTGACCTAGCTTTTGGTGTTTTCTGCCAATGACACTCTGTGTACTTGTTTTGTTATGATCACTAATACACAGCTAAAACAGCAAATAATAATAATAATAATAATGAAAGTTAATATGATGTTAACGTCTGCCTAAAAATGAAAAGACAAATGTCATTTTCGTCATATGTTCATGCCATTTTATAAAACGGTCTAAATGAACTGTTTCCCATATGTTCCTCACAGCAGTCCACACACTTATTAAAGTGATGGAAATTTTTCTTCTCAATACATTCCCCAGCCCAGGCCCAGACCAAGTTCTTAAAACGCTATTTAAATAGGGCCCTACATCATTACAACTTCCTCACTCCTCAGTCCACTTCATTATTTGTTGAACTGTGTGCCATCTTGGCTCGTGTTGGCAGATTAATGCATTTTGTTCGAACACAGTCCGAGCACTTGTTAAACATCAGTATGTCACATATGTACATATGGGCATATCTGCCAGTACATTAGCTATTGTGTTTACTGCACCCTGACCTACTTGAAGTGCACAAACCCATTAATATTGTCTGAAGAACAATGAAAGGACATGGAGAAAAAAGCATATTAGGGCCATACACAGCCATGAAAACCCCTGGTCAAGCAGAGGTCAGTCTGTATCTAATAATAGACTCTGGTGCTGAATGTACACTGTGAGAATACTGTATATTAATTGTAAGTTAATTAAAGCAATTATGATATAGAGCACTGCCCAGAGGAAAATTATATTGCTTAAATGTTGCTCTATGATGTCTCAGGAGACATATTTGTGATTATCCCTTGTCTCATTTAGATATCAACAGATGTTTCTCCTAAAATTGCCTAGGAGAAATAAATTTAGACAAAAATGAGACATCAGATTTTTTATGCTAAATTGTGTAATTCATGTTCTGCGTTGTTTAGATATATAGTCTATTCATTTCGGAAGCTTCTTCTTGGAAAGTTATTTTTTTTCATGGTCTACTTTTATTTAAGCTTTTCTATATTTAGTAAACTATTACTGTTATTTTTTTTTATCAAATCTGAGCACAATGTAAGACTGTATTAAGATCTGTAGTAAAACTCAGGAGGAGATGCATGTGGGATTATGGAAGTCTTTGTCTCAGGAGAAACATCTGAGCAGCAGGAGATTTAAAGTAAAATCTCTCTTGGTTTTCCTTCTAATCTCATATCTGTCTAGGAGATACAACAGAGACATTAAGGAAATCCCCTTTTTAATTTTTCTTTCCTATGGGTGTACACTTGAAGCAAGAATGGTTATATACATCACTGAATAGAGATTATTGGACTGAAAACAATTGTGGAACCATTTTGGTGGTTAGAATACAGAGTAGTTTTTCCATCCATGCAAAAGTCAACTTAACCAGAAAAAGAACAATTGAAGCATTTTAAAAAGCTCCATGTAGATCCAATTGTGCTATTAAAAATATATATATAATTATACAATTTCTTATTCAATGTTTTTTCTATTTTTTAATAAATTAATTCTGAAGTCACCCAGACTATGAAGGAACACATAAGGATTAATATAGAAACTTAAAAGTTTCAAACCACCCAAAATAATAATTTAGATGCTCTTATCTGAGGTGATGTTAACTTGTGGTTTCTGAGGCTGATTACACTGATAAACTTATCCTGTACAACAGAGATAACTTTTTACCGCTTCACTTCTTTCTTTCTCAGGGCTGTCCTGATGAGAGCCAGTTTCATCATAACGTTTTTGAAAGTTCTTGGAATTTTACGGATTGAATGACCTTCATTTTTTTAAGGATTTTTTTTTTCTTTACTTAGTTGAGTAGTTCTTGTCATAATATGGATTAGAGCATTACTCAAATAGGGCTATTCACTGTATACTAGTGAATATACTCTACCTCTTCACAACTTTACAACTGATGCTCTCAAACACATTAAGAGACAAGAAATTCAAATAATTAACCCTTAACAAGTTCAACACAGCTGTTAACTGAAAGCTGTGATTCCAGGTGACTCTACTCTCAAAAAAATGACTGAGAAAACTCAGCCAAGATGTGCAAAACTGTTATCCAAACAAGAGGTGCTACGTTGAAGAATCCAAAACATATATTCTGGTCTGTTTAACAGTTTTTTTTTGTTTAGTAAACAATTCCATATGTCCATATTGCCGCTGTCCAATGAAAAACACTTTTATCCATTTTTGTCGATTTTAATTTACTACATAATTTGAACAGACAAACTGTCCCTTACACTGTGCCAAAATTTCTTGATGAACGGACCAATAGAAATAAATCAAAATGACCAGAAATAAACTCTTTTCACATTGACTTCCATTGAAAGCTTACAAAGTTTTTTCTCTCTCCTGTATGGTTGCTGTTTTGGAGTTAAGTGTTTTTCATTGGACATCGATGATATGTGTCCAAACTCTTGCCTGGTACTGCATATACAAAAAAGCTTACACTGCAGGTTAGGGGCTCTGTGTTTAATACAATCAATACGCATTTAAGATTTATAAAAAGTTTTATACACTTATTAGCAATAACACTAAAATCCCTGATTATTGTGTTACCGTTTTTTGATTAGTAACATTAGTGGAACCACCTTTTTGGGCTAAAAGCAAAATGTTTCAAAATGTGCCATTAGACAACAAAACCATTTTACCAGAAAGAGAAACATTTAAAAGATGTCATGGTTCTACTGCATATAGAACGATTGCTTTACTAAAAAGCTTTGTAGAACCTCTTTTAAGGGTTTACACACCATCAGCTAATAAAAGTGTTTATTCACACTAGGGGTGTTTTATATTGTATCGTATGCAATTATATTGGCAACATTTTAAAATATCGTGAACGATATTATACCTTGAAATATTGTGCAGATATTGTGCAAAGAAAAATTCACACTGTTCTCATTTCCCATTATATATCTACTAGAGACAGATTATATGTGTCCAGTATCATTTATTTTACTTTAATTCTGGATATATGGAGATATTTGGAGTGCATTGTTATTAGTATCATGACATTCTGGATCATTGATTCTGTTACAAATCTGATAATAATATCTCAGTGAGGGGTGTGCCATAATTAAAATTTTGTTGCAGTAGTGTAGTCTTAAAGAATTTGTTTTTAATTCATTTATTATCGCTAATTATCGCTAATTTTAAAATACCATGGAATATTGTGATATTATTTTAGGGCCATATCACCCACCCCTAATTCTCACAGTCAGTCCTTTCAGGCCATGTATTAAAGCATAAGATGTCCTTCCTTGGCCCAATGGTCAACCCTTGGAAGGGTCATGGGCACCCAAAGCTGATGGATGTGAGCCATGAAGACATTATGTTTTACCTCAGTGGCTGTAAAGGATCTGTTGCTAATGTCTTGCTGACAGACAGATATCACAAAACTGAAATTACAAGAAAATACAAGACAGAAACAACTTCATGTGAGCATATGAAGTTGTTTCTGTCTTGTATTTTGTTCTAATTTCAGTTTTTCCAACGTAAGGCTCATTAGTTTCAGAGAAAAGTGAAGCTTAGTGGTTTAGAGATGATAGTCTTGCATTATTCTAGTAGATCACTAAATCATAACTATATAAAAAGTAGGTCAGGTTGCAGGTTAGATAGTAGGCCACAAAAAAGCCACAGCGAAAGCTTACCCATGTGTTTTCAACGACTCATTGTTCTAAAATATGCAATCTCTGGGGTTCAATTGCTCGACGTCTGCAGGACATCTCTAATATTTCCAGGGCATTTTTAACATTTTTCCCATTGTCCAGGTGTTCCCATGACTGAAAAACAAGTCTCTAAATGTTCAGGTTTTCCAGATTTTCCAGGACACATGGAAACCATGAATAAAGTGATTGATTGTAGTGGTTAGATGAATATATTCAGAAAACTTCTTATCCATGTGGTTTCTGCAGAAACTGTCTGGATTTGTTAAGTTCATCCAGCAGCTCATCTGCTGCACTGTAATGAAGAATTAATTTAACAAATGAGAATATTGTTTGGCAACTGTAAATACTCTGATTCCTGAGGAGAACTTTTAAAAAGCTGATACATTAACACTTGGTGCAATTTTCCCAAACATGGATTAATCTTAATGCCAGACTTCATTGCAGTGTCAGTTGTGACTCGTGAATCACCAAAGGAAATTCATTTTAGTTAAGGCTTGTCTGAGGGTGTTTCAAAGATCAAGTTTTTTTTTCAGGTGTTGTGCTGAATTCTGGCTCCCTACCAGAACTTGAGAGTCATGCAGCAGAATCATCTTAACAAAGAAATTCCAATTTTGGCACAACACGTTCTTTTTATTTCTTCTGTTGTTTAATGGGTGACGATACAACTTGTTGTAATGGGTCCAAAAGTGTAAATCATCCCTAAAGTGGATTCAAACTAAACACGAACCGGATCATGGTTCTGTTGATCCAACCACCCACTTTGACTTAGACCACCCACTTTAGCTTGGTCAGCTTTTAAATGAGTATCAGTGTGTAAGACTGGTGGAGGAGAACATGCCAAGATGCATGAAAACTGTGATTAAAAACCAGGGTTATTCCACCAAATACTGATTTCTAAAGTTTATGAATATGAACTTGTTTTCTTTGCATTATTTGAGGTCTGAAAGCTCTGCATGTTTTTTGTTATTTCAGACGTTTCTCATTTTCTGCAATTAAATGCTCTAAATGACTTTTTCCTTGCACTCCATCTCACCGCAAACGTTCCTCTAGAATCAAGGAGATGATCGTTGCTGCAGAGCCACAAGTCCAGTGGGTGGGGCTGTATGTAATCCTTCTACATAGTGTTTTCATTGGTCTGAAGCAGATCGGACCCTAATCCTAACTTTAACTCTAACCCTAATGCCCAATTTATACTTCAGAGTCGAACCTACGCTGTAGCCTATGTGTCTCCAGTGTGAGTGTGCTACCAAGAGGAGCGCGTTTACACTTCTGCGTGTACGTATCAGCGGCTCTGCGTCGCTCTGCAGTTTAAACTGCTAAGGCGGGAATGTGTGAGAGGGACGTGAGGCCCAAATTCCAAATAAAAATACTGTCATTAAGAGCATTTATTTGCAAAAAATGAGAAACGGCTGAAATAACAAAAAAGATGCAGAGCTTTCAGACCTCAAATAATTCAACGAAAACAAGTTCATATTCGTAAAGTTTTAAGAGTTCAGAAATCAATATTTGGTGGAATAACCCTGTTTTTTAATCACAGTTTTCATGTATCTTGCCATGTTCTCCTCCAGCAGTCTTATACACTGCTTTTGGATAACTCTATGCCACTCCTGGTGCAAAAATTCAAGCAGTTCAGCTTGCTTGATATTTTTAACAAATGAACTAAAGCCACAGATAAATAGCTTTACAAGTCACTTCCTCAGATGTCTAAACGTTCTGCACAACATTGTAGGAAGGTTTAAGCCATAAGGGAACCAAGAAAAGACAGTGACTTTGAATGGAACTGAATGGAGTCTTTTTGGTGTGCAGTGAGAAAAGCTGGTGAGCTGTCTGTTCAAAAGACGAGTTTGATCTGTTTGGCACTGTAGCTGCTTAACTGTGTGTGTGTGTGTGTGTGTGTGATGGGATGGTCTTTCCTTAGACCAAAGTTTCTTTCTCACACACACACACACACACACACACACACACAGTTGAGGCTGCAGAAACACAAAGCTCCATTGTTGAACTCTGAGTTGGTGAGGGCCCGTAGGGTCTTGCTAAGACTTGCAGCCAGCTGACAATACAATCAATGTGACTGTGCGCCTGGCTGTGTGCGTAATTGTGTGTGTGTGTGTGTGGAAATTGTATGGGACGAGTCCAGATTTTGCCCAAAAATGAAAACATTTGAGTTGTTGAGTTCAGACAGAAGCAGAGAGCAGCTTTGCTTTATGCTTGACTCATTATAACCCTGTCTAAACATATAAACAGAGTTGTTCTTAAACAAGTAAATTTCTCAAAATTCCACTTCACAACATATAAGATACTGTTAATGTTAATCCTCCAAAAGCAAAAAAATGGCTTTCATTTATTTAATATTAACCTTTTATTTAGACAATGGAGCTACATTCACCATAAAGCGATACGGGGTGGTATAAAAAGAAAAAAAAATCAAACAACCTTGACGGCACCCTAACAATAATATTTTTTTTTTTTTTATAATTGACAACACTTATAAATATTATTCAATTTTGCCAATCTAATGCTGATTTTTTTTAAAGAACTCTTGAAAATGAAATGCATCCAGTTATTTGCTTAGGGAAAATATTTGTAGTTTAAGCAGTTAAAGTTACACTGTTATTTTTGTTCTTAATAAAGCGCCACAAAATAATATGCTCATTGTTTTTTTTTGTTCCAACAAGATCCAAAAGTAGGGTAGCCTCTCAAAATGACTGTATGAGAATGAGATTACTCATGTCAGCTGTTAAAAAATAGGTTTTGTGAGAATATTATCGTTTTTTTATTGTTTTTTTTTGTTAGAATTTAGAAAAAAAGTATAGAAAAAAGTATCATTTGAGTATCGGTACTGATTTCAAAGTATCGAACCGGTACCGGGATCAAAATAATTAAATAAAAAAAGAATATAATTTTAAGGATGATTCCATTGGGTTTTTCCTGATAAAGACATGTGAACTGTTTTGATCCACATATCTGCTACATCTATAAGCATCTCTCTGATCCTTCCCAGCACCCCTACACTCAGCTGCTCCGTGTCATGTCCTTCACCCTATCTGAGACTCGGAGGTGAAGAGTGCACTACACTGCACATCTGTGTGAGCACTTCTAGATAAACTATGACATACATCAAAGCTATCAGAGCTCCAGCAGGAGAGTTCACCGGGGGTCAGCGGCAGGAAGATTGATTCTCTGGCTGTTTTGACGTTGAGGTTTAATAACACTAAGAGGGGAATCGTGAGGGTGAATAAGAGAGCAGGATGCTGCATTATTGGTATCACACTGTACAGAATAAAGGTCTGCACTAGTGACAATAGTGACTAAGTACTGATAATGATCCACCGCAGCTGTACAGTGTAATTTTTCTGAATGACTATAAAGACGCTGACCTCAGAATCTGTAATCTTACAGCCTACCACAACCAGCAGTAGCTAAACCAGCACTAAACGGGCCCGCTGCGAGCCTCTCGACCAATCACAGCTCCGGATAAGTGCCTACTCATAAAACAGCACTGCATTCACCAGAGCTGATCTAACAGTGTGTTTTTAATACGCTGCAAGACATGTTGCAACTGCAGAGAGCGGTAATAAAATCACAACATGGAATTATGCTCACATCGTGCAGGCCTGCACACACACACTCACACACACACACCAACCTCAACACCGAATCTCTGGTATTGTTTCAATTAAAATAACTTACTATCTAGAACAATGGAAATGCACAGCTGAGGAAAAGAGAAAAGGCAAAAGAGAAAGCAACAGAAAGGAAGAAAGGAGAAAGAGAGAAAAAAGAGATGAAAAGGTAAAAAAAAATGAGGAAAGCAAGAAAAAGAGAGAGAAAGACGAAAAAGAGAAAAATTAAGAAAAATACAGCATGTAAGTAAAGAAAACAAACATGATAAAAGAAAGTGGGAGAAAAAAACGAGGAGGTAGAATAGGACAGAAAAAGTTAGGAGAGAAGAGCTGAATTAGAAAAACAAAAATAAGGAAAGAGGGAAGGGTTCCACAGAAATGCAGGTAGAAAAGTAAGAAAATAGAGAAAGAGCGATGAAGAATTAGAAGGGGAAGAGAAGAAAAAGTAAAGTGAGGAAAGATCTACAAGTGAGGGAAAGTACAGGAAAAGAAAAATAGTAAGAGTGGAAGAATGAATAGAGACAAAAATAATAAGTGATGAGAGGTAAGGAATAGAGTGAGAAAATGGGAGAGACAAAATGAAGAAAAAAGTGAGGTGAATAGAGATATAAAGTAAGAAAGAGAAGACAACAAGAAAAAGAAAACAAGAACGAGAAAAAGCAGGTAGAAAAAAAAAACAAAAGGTGAGAGAAAAGGTAAAAAGGAAGGGAGAAAATTTGAGAAAGAAAAAAGAGAGCAAATGAGCAAGAGAGAGAGAAAGTAAAAAAGAGAGAGAGAGAGAGAGAGAGAGAGAGAAAGTGAGGAAAATAGAAATACAATAGAGGAGAAAAGGTCATATGGAAAAAGTGATGAAAAGTGAGAAAGGAGAAAAACAAGAGTCATTGAGAAAAAGAGAAGAGAGAAATGAACTGAGAAATGGAAGAGGAAAGTGAGAGACAAAGAAAAGTGTGTGAAAAAGAATGTGAAAGTAAGAGTGAGAAAAGTGAGGCAAACAGAGTAAGAAAGTAAAAAAGTGAGAAAGTAATCAAAAGTGAGAAAGTGAAGGAGAAAAAAAGAACATGAGAGAAAATAAAGAAAAAGAGAGTGAGAACAAGAAAGATGAAGTGAGAAAATGAAGGAGAGGGAGAGAGAGAGAGAGAGAGAGAGAGAGAGAGAGACTCCTGCTGGTCTTTTGTCCTCTATTGAGAATTCTTGAGGGGACTGCAAAAACCCTACACTCTCAAAGTGCTAACCTCTACTATCCCTTGACAGACAGTCTTCACACGCCCACACACACACACACACACACACACACACACACACATCCCTCCCTCTTTCTCTTTCTCCTCTCCGTGTCTCACGCTGGCTGTAGCTGTAAGGTTAGTGGCTGGTTTAACCTCAGCGGTTACTCTGGGGTCAGCGCACTTCAACAGGTGGGAGTGACCCCCCAGCTGACCCTGAGACTGAGACTGTGCCTCTGCTACAAAAATCAGCACCAGCGTCTCCACAAGCAGCACAGATATTATTCTCCTGTACTGCCCAGTCACATAGTAGAGTCACTGTGTTCCTAATCAAGTGGCAATTTCTTTATTTTTTTTTACAAACACTACATTTTATTACTTTACACTTTACAGAAGTCTTACCCCCTTGTTACAGTGGATTACAAACGTTTGGGCACCCCTGATCATTTTCATGATTTTTCTTTATTAATCATTGGTTGTTCAGTTCAGCAATTTCAGTTAAATATATCATATAGCAGAGGAACACAGTGATATTTGAGAAGTGAAATAAAGTTCATAAGATTTTTTAAACAAAATTAGGCAGGTATGTAAATAGAAATGGGAGTCCTTGTCATTTTGTTGATTTAAATATTTTGAGCACTAGTTATTGGAACACAACATTTGTTTGGTAAGCTCATTGACCCTTGACCTACATTCACACATGTTAATTAAATTATAAGAAAGGGTTAAAATGGCCAATTACAAGTTGTTCTCCTCTTTGCATCTTCTCTGAAAAGAAAACACAACTCTTAAATGACGTAAAAACAAAGATTGTTCAACATCATGGTTTAGAGGAAGGATACAAAAATATATCTCAGAGATTTCAGCTGTCAGTTCAAAGAAAAGGAGAAATTTACCTTCCAAAAAGAGGAGCTGTGTCTATATTTGAAGGCGTCCATTACATTACATTACATTTGGCAGATGCTTTTTGCCTGTGAGGTAAGGTAGCTAAGTCATTAGCCTAAAAGCTAACTTTTAGGCTAATGACTTAGCTACCTTACCTCACAGGCAAAAAGCATCTGCCAAATGTAATGTAATGTAATGGACGCCTTCAAATATGTATTATTGGGTGCCTTCAAATGTATTATTGGGTGCCTGTGAGGTAAGGTAGCTAAGTCATTAGCCTAAAAGTTAGCTTTTAGGCTAATGACTTAGCTACCTTACCTCACAGGCACCCAATAATACACCCACTTCACTGGAGCTTCATAACCAAATTACCTCTCAAAACATGGGCAGAGGTTTGTGGAGGTTTGGAGGGATATTTTTAAATGCAGCTATTCAACTATTGACACAGGTCTTTTTGTACTGAAACGTGGTGGATCTAAGGTACATAGTGACGTCCCACAACACTCCCATCTGTCTGTGTTGTGTGTGAAACTAGTTCGCTACCCTTTAAAAAAAGCCTGTCTGTTGCTATGGCAGGTTAGCATAGCTAGCTACTTCATGATTATCAGTGCCACAGCAGTAGTCTACTTCAGAGTGCATTTCTTTAAAATTGAACATGAAATTAAACCATTTGTTGTTGTTGTTGTGAAATTACCAGAAATGTTAACACAAAGTTAGAAAAACAAGGAAAAGCCAGGAACCACCTGTGGCTCTGAGGAGTAAGAAAGAAGAAGCTAATTTACACACATTTCAAAGAGAAGCCTCATAGCCGTGAAACAAAACAAACCAAGGCATACTGAAGCTGAGCTGCGTTTTCATACCAGCACTATTTTGTCCAGTTAAAATGGACTGACTCTGGTTTGTTTGTACCCTTAGTGCGGTTTGATTAAGCAGGCGTGAAAATCTAAGCAGGATGCGGATCTAAACAACCGGACTCAGTGGAGGTGGTCTCGGTCCAGTCCCAAACGAACTTTGAAGCGATTCGCTTGTGGTGAGAATGTGATTTGGTCTTGATCTGGTCCAGCTATTAAATATATGAGTTTTATTTGACCTAGACTGCTGATAAAGTGCAGTTTAATCTGATTTATTAGCCAGATAATGCTAACTACCACAGCTATGAACAAATGCTGTCTCTGTTCCCTGCTGTTTACACGTGCAGTCTGTGCTGCATTTACTGCTTGCAGCCACATGACTCCGTTTAGTACATGTACACATTTGCGCTGCACATTCTATTAAAAATATTTTAAAGGCACGGCGGCAAGTTTTTAGCGTTCTGTGTTAAAGTAGCTTAACACTGCACAGAACACAGAATCTTCTTGCTATATTTACTTTCTTGTTCCCGTGCCAGACAGCTCTGACACATCAGAAGAGACAACCTGCCCACGTGGTTTATTTTGTGTGATGCATTTATGTTTATGCCTGTGTGAAACCAAACCTAACCAAACAGTGGATGAAAACGCTCAAAGTCTGACACTCATCAGCTGATCCAGACCACACAAAAAAACTGGAAGGTCAGTATCATTTTATTTAGTCTCCTAGATCTCAGTAATGAAGTAATTTCTCAGCATAAAGCATCATTTATCATGTAGCTAGCTAGCTAGTCCTCTAGTTACCTAAATTTCTCTCTTAAGGCTAACATGCACCAAGCTAAGCTATTTTTATTGCAACATAGCGCTAACAGCTAGCCTGTTATATTAACTAGCATTTCCAACACTGACCATATTTTAGCCTGATAACAACCATGTCTCAATACCAGAACAGCCAAAACAGACAATCATTTACAGCCACAATAAGCCACTGAATATGTTTATTAGGGCAATGAGCTTAACTGCTGTGTAATTAACAGTGGCTGAAGAATAATCCCCTGGGCTCTCAGGTCAAAGACCACATAGCGGGCTGCATTATTGCTACCCTGCTGTGAAAGAGAGGAGAAGACAGAAAAGAGAATGAGACAGAGAAAGAAAGAGAGAGAAACAAAAGCCCTGCTGAAGACAGAAAGAGTATTTTAAGCACGTGAAAAACACAAAGCATGCCCAAAACTCAAAGACATCCTCCGAGCTCAGACTTCCATGAAGTCCTCCTTCCTCTCCTCCTTTCACTGGATCATCCATTGCTCCAGCTGTTAGGAAGACTATGAACTGACCCCTGCTTAAGTTCTGACTGTTAGTAGATTTAGGAATGTACACACACAGCTCTGGAAAAAAAACTAAGAATATAATCAAGAGGAACATGGATGATCATAAGCCATCAAACCAAGCTAAACTGCTTGAATTTGTGCACCCGGAGTGCAGGCATAAAGTTATCCAAAAGCAGTGTGTAAGACTGGTGGAGGAGAACATGCCAGGATGCATGAAAACTGTGATTAAAAACCAGGGTTATTCTACCAAATATTGATTTCTGAACTCTTAGAACTTTTTAAATATGAACTTTTCCTTGCAATTATTTGAGGTCTGTTTATCATTTATATTTAATGCTTCTAGCTGTAAGATTCAGATATTAAGTGTATTTCCTAAAAGTGTAGCTCAGAGTGGTATGATGGTATGGTGTTATTTAAGATTTAAGATTTGAGTTTTTTTTTAAGGTTTTGGATGTGTCTGCGGTTTATTAAAAAACTGAATAATCTCCTAAAGAAACTTATTTCAGTCAGATTTTGGTGATGTCTGAGATTTAATAATGCATTGAATTGTGTCCTAAACTATCATATTGCATTAAAAATAATAGTATGTGACATTTAATAATGCAATGATTCATATCTTAAACAATTCAGGTTTTGAATGTTTTAATATCAGTATATGTTTTAATATCATTTGAATGTTCATTCAATATCAGAGATCCATCAGTATCAGATTTGTGATATGTTTATATATTGTAGATTTAATCATTGAATCAGTACTTAAAGAACAGTGACCAACTGCATTTCTTATTAAAAAGAAAGGAAGGAACAAGATTTTATAATTGGTTACTGTTCTAAATATTGTGTAAAATGTAAAAATCTTTGCAGTCTAACTGCTTTTATTCTGTTGCAAAAGCAAACTACGGTTGTGCATCATTGTAATTGTATTATATTGCACAATACTAGTAAGTTACTGAACATTTAGGGGCTTTTTTCAGTGACCGTCCAATCAGAGAGCTTCCAATCAATCTGCTGACACAAAGTGGCATGAAAGGGCACCCACACACAGGTACCACACACACACACACACAAACACATTCACAAATAGACACACAGACTAAAAAAGACCCCCTGTCTCCTTCATTGCTCTGTTCATATTACTCACAGGAAGTCATTGGTGAAAAGATAAAGCCTGGAGTCTTCAGTTCCTCTAGCAAAGGGGAACAGAGAGAAAGGAAAGAAAAACAGCAAAAATACCAGACCCAAAGACAGGATTCCCTGAAAAACCACAAACTCTCTCCCCTCTCCTTCCTCTCTTCCTTAATTTGTGCTCTTCTTTGTTCTGTTCTTCTTTTTTCCAGTCATTACTGCATTCATGAAAAAAGTGGAAGAATCTGCAGTGGGTATTGGGAGTGTGCTTTAAGAAGAGCTTTGTTGGTTAACAGAGTGTCAAAAATCTCTTTTTAAAAACTGGTATGGAACAGATGTTTAGAGGCAGTATGTAAACTGATCGCGAACCGTTATCTCAGGGCATAGCTTGGGAGCACCCACACCTTTATATGCTGTGAGGTGTTATCTTGCGACCAAGCTGAACACTGGTATAGCAACGTGAATTGTCAAACAAAGCCTGATGGATGGGACACTTCATTTCTGATGTTGTGTAAATGCTTAACATTTCTCAATCCTATATAACGTGTGTACCAAGAAAGCAATAGAAGGTTTAGCACCTACTTCACTATCCACTGTCCAATTATTGTGACTGGCAACGTCTAGCTAGAGTTGTCCTTTAAAATCAACTCTCACCCACATTTAGAAATCACATTCACATTGAAAAATCATTCAGAAATCATTCAGAAATCACGTTCTCATACAAAACTCACGTCCACATTCAGAAATCACATCCACATATAGAGATCATTCAAAAATCACGGTCACATACAGAAATCATTCAGAAATCAAATTCACCTTCAGGAATCACATCCCATACAGAAATCACATTCATATCCAGGAACCATGTCCACATACAGAAATCATTCAGAAATCATGTATACATTCAGAAATCACATCCCATACAGAAATCACGACCACATTTAAAAATCATATAGAAATCAAATATACATTTAGAAATCACATCCTGTACAAAATCACATCCACATTCAGAAATCATTCAGAAATCAAATTCACATACAAAAACCGCATCCAGATTCAGAAATCATTTAAAAATCAAGTTAACATTCAGAAATCCCGTCCACATTCAGAAATCACATCCTATACAAAATCAAACTCACATTTAGAAATCATTCAGAAATCCAAGTCAGAAAAAATTTTAAAATCAAGTTCACATTGAGAAATAATTCAGAAATTACGTACCATAAAAAAATCAGATCCACATTCAGAAATCACATTCACATACAGAAGTCATTCAGAAATCAAATTCACATTCAGAAATCACATCCCATACATAAATCACATTTATATCCAGGAATCATGTCCACTTACAGAAATAATTCAGAAATCATGTCCACATTCAGAAATCATTCAGAAATTACATCCTATACAAAATCTATCAGCTATTACCCTGATATGATTTTTTTCAATGTTTAAAAAATGATGACAGTATTATTGTTTATGAAACGTTAAGGCACACTACTTCTATTAACCTCTACCTCTCTGGTTCTCTTACTCTCTAAACAGCAGGAGCAGCAGACTCTCAGCTAAAGACCTACAGTCACTCCTGTAAAACATGAAGGTCAGTGTTGCTTCTGGTATAGTCTATAGTCTCCAGCATATGTGTGTGCGTGTGTGTGTGTGTGTGTGTGTGCGTGTGTGTGGCCAGTGGCATTATGATGGATGAGAAGCTCCTCCCTACAGCCAGGCAGTGTATCACGTCCACCGCTGGTTAACTTGCTGTCAACCCAGAGACCAGCTCTGTGTGTGTGTCTCATACCAAACAACTAAAGGCTTACAAGTAGAGATGACTCATGACCAAGTACTGCTTTCTCACTCTCTTTTTCCCGACACTCACTCACACACACACACACACACAGTCCTTACAGTGTTACAGACATTCTTGTCTGGCACAACGCTTGGCACTGAGGGAGTAGAGGAGGATGTTTAGCTTTAATGACGACCAGATGGAACAAGCATACTTATCTCTTACACACGCTACAAGCATATCTTACACTGGCAACACAAACAGCACAGCGTGTGAGCGCACGTGTGTGCGTACACACACGTGTGAGGAACCATCTCTTGTTTATATTTGTGTGTTGTTTTACTGCATATGAAAATTTGAAATCACAGTTGGTACCGGTAAAATAAAATTTTAATTTTAAAAAAGCAAGTGAACGGTGTACTTTTTTGTATGTGCAAAATATACTGCATTTTATGATTGATGTTGTGTGTTGTGTCGTATTTAGCAAAAACAATTTCCTGATATCAAAACGGACAAAAAAGGCAAAAGGAATAAAGCAGAGGCTCCAGACCGGTGCAACAATGAATTCTGTGTTTTATCAGGAAAAAGTTAAGACATCTGTCCTTGAACTGAATCTCAAGAGAAGGTGGATCATGCAGCAAAACAACGACCCTAAGCACACAAGTCATTCTCCCAAAGAGCAGTTGGTGTCACCCCTTCACCTTCACCCAAAGAGCAGTTGGTGTCACCCCTTCACCTTCACCCAATCACGTTACGCTCTGATGCTCAGGGTCACCTGTGTTCTAAAGGAAGTTCCGCTTCACTCTCATCTATCTTCCTGTATATAAGGCAGCAGTTTGTGGTTGTAGTTCGTTGATTTGATGCATTGTCAGACTCTCTTCTGGTTACGATCCTGGACTGTTTATTCCACTACGATTATTGTATCTGGTGAGAGTTTTGTTTGCCTGGCTATTCTGGTTATCATATCTGGTTTTCTGCCTATAAATAAACCAGTCTTTGCCTTTTACTCGGCTAGCGTCACTCCATTCAGTCTGGCGTTACAGATGGAAATGTTGTGGAAGGAGCTGAAGTGAGCAGTTAATGTAAGTATCCCACCAACATCTCAGAGTTGAAGCTGTTCTGTACGAAAGAATTGGCTAAAATTCCTCCAAGCTGGAGTGCAGGATTGATCAACAGTAACTAGAAACATTTAGTTGCAGTTACATGTATTGCTGTAAAGTAGGGTCACATCAGTAACTAATGGCCACAGATTGCTCACTAAATTTGAGTCACTGTGAAAATGGGTAAAAAAAAAAACACAGGACTAACTAGTTGCTAGTTGTCTAATAATGGCAATGTTCTCTGTTCAGGTCAAAAGCAAAGAAAGACAATGAACTTGCATATAGGAGTCTACGTGGTCCTCTGGTAATTTTAGTCCCGTCAGATTTAATTTTTGTCTCCTTGCGTTTAATAAAAAAGCTATTTGTTCACTGCCACGCGCCGTAATTACACTTTGGGCGCGACGAGTGGAGCGAGGGGAACTGGAGGAGCTACTGAACACAATGTTGTGACCAAGAAAGCCAAAAAACTCACTGGTCCTCCTGTTTTTTCAGTTACAGTCTGGATGAAACAGTTTTATCACTGAGTAATAAGTGTGAAATATTTTTCACAGACGTCCCCCTGAGAAAGTAATCCCGTCCAGATAGGGCTTTAGAGTCTTGAGTCTTGAGAGGGACTGTACTCGGACTCAACCACCAAAACGGCTCATCTCAACTTGAACCTGCATGAAGTAACTTCTGACATCTTTGCTTACAGATATTTGGGTCGCTCCAATTACAAAAATAGCTTGTTTACGTTAACATAAATATAAATACCTCATTTAATGAAGAAGTAACAGTGAGAATTCCCTAATCTTCTGATGGGTGGAATATATACCAGCACAACTCTGTGTGCCAGGTTTATTATTAGAGTATATGTGTGTGTGTGTGTGTGTGTGTGTGTTAGCTGTCCCACTCTAGGCCTGTCTTTCTTTTCATGGACTCTGGACAGTTTATCGTAGCTGGATACACTCCACGTGCCAGACCATCGGGAAAGTCCTCAACGCCCATTCGATTTTAGCATGACCCTATTAATAATGCAGCGTGCACGAGGGGAGGGACACTCCAGCCCTATGCAGCAAAAGCAGCACATGCAGCCAGAGCTCTATAAATACTGCTCTATCTGGGCCATGAGCACTGAGACAGTCAATCCAAAACTCTGCGAACAAGAGAAGCAAAACACCATAACTCAGCCCGAAGTGTGACTACGGGGACGAGAAGCCTGACTCATAGACTGTCCACATGAGCCATGGACAAGCCCACAGCCATGTCAATGATTTAGAGCCAAACAACAAACCAGGAGATGTTCCGACTCATAACTCAAACAGAGTAAAGCCATAGAGGGAAGGGATGGGTGTAGAACTCCAAGGAAAATGGTCACAGATTGCCATAATGGAATAGATAGGTGTAATTTAGTATGCTGGGGACATCGATAAGAGCAACTGTTCTACATTGCACAGAATAGAAGCCCTCAAATTGGTCCTCAGGGCCTCCCACTAGGGCCACACTTCAAAAAGTTAGACTATCTGGGAAGGCCTGGACACTTATTTGAAATCTAAAGGTGTGCATGGTTTCACTGGTACTGATAAAGCTACACTGTACTGTTTAAAAGTTTGAAATAACAATTAGACCCTGGTCACAATCATTACTACCCACTACTGCACTTGTACACTGTGGGTGGTAATACATGGTAGGACATATTTCTGGTACGCATGTGACACTGTGGATCCTGGAATGGGAAATGCATGCACAACTTAAATGTAAATGGAATATCTCTAACAGGCCATCTATCACCCACCAACAGGCCTTAATCAAATTCCTACCTTGCCATGAGCAGGCTGGCCTGCACAAGATAACACCTCATTGCTTATACAGTTGGGGGCTTACCCAAGCTGTCACCTAAAGTAAAATTTCATGATCAATTTACAAACTGCTGTCCCATTAATACTATAAATGGAACACTTCATCTACAGTAATTAGTCAACTTCGCACTTTTAGTGAACTGAAAATGGTGCTTGTAATAAAGTGTCACCTTTATTCTTGTCATTATTTTAAAATGATGTCATAGCAATGTTATCAGTGCACGTATAGTGCAAGCAATGTAACCGCAATGCCAATGCAGTTCAAACTACAATATTTCATTTTCCAATTACTAAAATAATCTGCTCAAACACAAATGCATTAGCTGTTCCGTGCTTATACATTTGTCATGATCTAAAGTGTTCATCGCTATCTTACATCCCTCCAACAGTCTTTTTTCAGGCCTGCATTGTTTAAATAGCAACGACACCTGTAAATATACCTACACCAATGGTGTGGGCTCGAAATGAGGTGTGTTCAGGTAAATTTAGATAGAGTATTGCTATCTTGGCAACGGAAAACACTGACAAAAAAACAGCTTGTTATGAACACACAGATGAGCAGCAAAACACACCCATGATAAATACTTTTCCCGTCGTTATTATAGCAGAGACACACCGACATTCCCTAAATCAAGCTGCACAGTGCAAGATTGACGGATTGCTGATAGATCGCTAAAACAGGGCCCACAATGTTTTGGCATGACAACAACAATATGCCATAATCCATTATGAGGCAGATTAAAGAAGTCTCTCATGGCTGCACAACAAAATCAGCTGAGGAAATGAACAGGCCAGTGGCTTCTATTTGTTTCTGCATCTGGGACAAAATAAGGCATTCCCAAGTTGCATTTCTATTAGCACAGTCTATTCATGAGGGAGCGTGAAGTGAGGAGGAGGAAGGAAAGGGAGATGGAGAGAATGTGTGAAAAAATGTCTAGAAGGGAAAACATAACGCCTACAGTCAGACCATTTTTTTCTTTATTTTTTGCATGATCTGCAAACGATCATCAGCATGTCGCGTGCTGTCCAAGCAGTAATTCATCCAGTTAGTAGGGTGCTGTGGACAGCTTTCCATCAATCTATTTTTTTTTTTCAGTTTAATAAATATAAGCTTTCTGTTAATTAAAATGTAAAACAACTCTTGGTGGTCATATTAGAAATGTTTAACTCACAATGCCTTGAATGTGGATGAATCTGATTATCAAAAAGTTCTTTATAGGGGGAGAGACAGCAGACAGAGGGGGAGAGGCAGAAGACAGAGAAATGAGGCAGCAGACAGAGAGGGAGAGGCAGCAGATAGAGGAAAAGAGGCAACCAACAAAGGGGGAGAGGCAGCAGACAGAGGGGGAGAGGCAGCAGACAGAGAAGGAGAGGCAGCAGATAGAGAGGGAAAGGCAGCCGATAGAGGAAGTAAGGCATCAGATAGAAGAGGGGAGGCAGCAGATAGAGGAGGAGAGGCAGCAGATAGAAGGGGAGAGGCAGCAGATAGAGGGGGAGAGGCAGCAGACAGAGAGGAAGAGGCAGCATATAGAGCGGGAGAGGCAGCAGATAGAGGGGAAGAGGCAGCAGACAGAGGGGGAGAGGCAGCAGATAGAAGGGGAGAGGCAGCAGATAGAGGAGGAGAGGCAGCAGACAGAGGAGGAAAGGCAGCAGATAGAAGGGGGAGCACCAACAGATAGAAGAGGCAGCAGATAGAGGGGAAGAGGCAGCAGACAGAGGGGGAGAGGCAGCAGATAGAAGGGGAGAGGCAGCAGATAGAGGAGGAGAGGCAGCAGACAGAGGAGGAAAGGCAGCAGATAGAAGGGGGAGCACCAACAGATAGAAGAGGCAGCAGATAGAGGGGGAGAGGCAGCCGACATTTCCCCATAAGAATCCTTTCAAAAGTGTCTCTACAGGTCAAAGTTTTTTTTAGCTAGAACTGTGATAATCGGTATAATTGTAGGACTTGTGCTTTTCTAAACCAACTTACTTAAAGTTTGTTCACAAACTTTCCCTCTCTCACCAAAAATTCCTTTATTTTGGTGCTGTTAGCATGCTAATGTTAGCTAACTAGCCAATCACCAAACGTTTAAAAATATATCTGATAAATTTATCTGAATTGTATTTGACAAGTTTGCGTAACTTAGCTAGCAATGAGCAGGCGGGCTAATGAAGCTAGCACAAACAGTAATGACACAAATGTGGTAATGTGTGTTCAGCTTCGCTCGGCCAAGGAGCTACCTTATCTAGTAATTTACAATAAAGTACAGTAAAATAACAGAATAAAAGATTAATACAGTCTTCTGATTGACTCCATGCGCAATCCTGCAATCTCTCTTGCATTAGTTCATTGAGAGCTGAAAAGAAGAAGAACTGCCATGTTTGGACACGGCTAACATTAGCATTTCCTCATTTCTGGGTATTCAGAACTGGGCTAGCTGCCCCTTTCAAGCTTAATCAATGGACTCCAACCATAAACAATAAAGCTTTGTTGTGTGTGGCGGCATAGTAAATGGTTTATCAATTATTATGCTTTAGCTAAATGCTTAATTAGTAGTAGTAGAAACAGAAGCTCATTCACCTCTTTTTCTTTTCCAAAACAGATGTTAAAACTTTGAGTACCAGCCAATACTCATTTTATTTAATTAAAGGAAATCACTTCAGATGAAAATCTACAAAAAGGCTACCATGTCACTTGACTGCTCCACTGAAAAAAACACATCTAATGTAACAAAGTATAAATCAGGATCATTATTTTTTCCCCACCAGTATTTTTCTGCAGATATGGACTGACCCTATACTGGAGGTGGAATACCAATGCCAATCATAATCATGACCCAAATTTTAAGACTCACAATTTGGAGACTTACAACAACAAGTCCTCAAATGTCTTCAGGTTAATAGGATTTAAACAGAATTACCCGCACACACAGAATTACATGCACACACCAAGACCAAAGGGTTAAGAGCCATGTAAAGGGAAAATGATACCAGATGTAGCAATACTTTATCTATGGAGCTTTATCTTCTACATATGGCTCGAGAGAGATATGTCTGCAACATGTCTGGAGGCAACAGCTACAGTTTAGCAATATGTCATGGTTGAATGGCCTATATCATCTGCGTCGGTGGTAAGGCAGTGCTGTATCTCTTGCCAACTGAGGACACATTTCTTGCATAATTGAGAGCACATGCACATACATTTAAAGATAAGAGTACTGGTGAAAAACAGTTTATGGCTGGTATTTGACATAAAACCTGTAACGCAGTCCATATTCTCACATTAAAACATGCCAGCAATTTATAATCCTCATAGAGACAGTAAATCATATCCTGTGAGGGTAATGTCGAGTAGGACAAACACATGGTTTACAGGTCATGCATGACCCTTCTGTCTGAGAAACGTTTGACTGGTTGTCACTAACTGCTAAACCAGACGTGTGGGAACCTCAGCATAACTCGGGTCTATGTTTTTCTCAGCAAGTGTTGATCCTTAGTGATGCCAGCACCCTCTGTGTCCAGGAGTCTGGAGTGTTAAAATGCCTTTCCTTGGTCAGTGTTTGTATTTAAAACATGTGCATATGTTCACTGATAGCATGAAGGATAATCCAATGAGAAGGTAGCAGATCTAAAGGTAGAAAGAGAGCAGATAGCAGTTCAAAAAGATTTTGCCAGTGGTTTATTTCATTTGTCTAAGAGGAAGGACAGAGACTCCTACCCCTCAAACCATCCATCCATTCCAACTTTAAACCAACTTTACAGTTACCTTTCTGAATTTCAATGGAAGTCAATGTAAAAAGAGTTGTTATTTCAGGTTATTTTGCAGAATTGTTATTGGTACAATCATTCAGACATTGTCACACAGTTTATTCCTCTATGGCATATGGCATGTATTTTTGGTGTAGAAAAACATCACACCATTGTTTAAGAGATTTGTTTGCTTTAAAACTTTTTTTTATTTTGAAAACAGGCTGATTACTTGGATAATAAATGCTTGATTATGATGGCCCTTACAAAAGTGATCTATATAATGTTGCCCATAGGCAGCAAATTAAATAAAACTTGTTTTAATAAGCTTAAACAGCTAAATACACTTTATTACAAATTATTGCACATATACATATTTTTATTTATGAGTCACGTGTATGTCTCATTGTACTAGACATAGATATGCCCTATTTAAAAAATAAATAAGTAAATAAATAAGTTATGGTATGATATGAAATGATGTAATAACCCAAAGCTGTTTTTTTATCTGAGGGCAGCATCGTGTAATAAAGGGTTAAGGAAATTCTTGTGTAGACTCAATAGTATATTACTTATGTAGTATACTAAAAATCAACAAAAATGGGAGATACTTTTTTTTCATGGGACAGCCACGATATGCGACGATAGGAACTTATGTAATCAGTCAGTCAACAATTTTATTTTTGCTTTGCAACCAGCCAATAAACTCCCAGCTTGATTATAGATCCGGTTATAAATATTTATGTAAACTGACTCAGAGGTGTTCACTGATTCGTTTGGAAGTGAAGAATCGATTCGATTAACTGACTCGAACCAAACCGAACGAGTCACTAAATTTGAAATTCGTCTGGAGCGCGTGCGTAAAATCACCAACGGCTCCGTGACTAGTGTTGTGTTTTTTATGGTAGCCTGTATTAAAGGTATTTTTCACAAATATCTAAATTCAACACACACACACACACACATATAACATGAAGTCTTAGAGAAGCGTGTGCGCGAGCGAGTGTGTGAGCGAAATCCACTGTCTGAGAAGTGCTGAAGTGATGAACAACGTTTTAGCCGCCTGCTAGGCTAAAGACCGTGACACCAAAACTAGTTGGAGCAGGTAGAGCTCCTGAGGGCAAAATACGAGAGAGGTGAGAACCTTCCCCTGAAAACACACTGTCACAGTTCATCTTACACACACACACACACACCACCGTGCAACAGTAGCTCCCCAAAGTACACTAGCAACACTAGCACCCCATTTAACAAAAAACAGCCACATGAATCTCAACTCTTCACCAATCTTCTACCAAATCACTGCCTACTCTATAGACAAAGTAGTAAATTAATAAATAAACTGTAAAAAATGACAATATCACACCAATATTACATGCAGCCTGTTTGTGTCTGGGTATCAATAATATCATTTTGTGTAATAAGGATGTATTACATTGTCTAAAGCCGTTATCTCGTGACTTTCACCACAGTAAGTGCACTAGTTACATAAAAAGAAGAGAAGCAATTATTTGAGACACAGCCAGAGCTAGACGGGGTGAAAGCCTAAACGAATAAAAAAAATCAGCACACATCAATGCTGTTACACTCTCCACTACCCCTCCTTTTCCTTCTCTCTCTCTCTCTCTCTCTCTCTCTCTCTCTCTTTCTCTGTCTCTCTCTCACACACACACACTTTACAAGTCTACATCCCCAGAGAGCACTTAAGCACCGGTCTGGTTACTGGAACTGCCACTCAGAAGTGTGTAGTAAGTTGCTGCTGATTAATAAAGCACTTACCACCAAAGCCACCACAGCTAGAAGGTTTGTGAGTTAGAAAAAAACAACAACAATAGAACCCCTAACCTATATATAGCAACAACAACTCCACTTAACACTCACTCTGTTTAAAGTGTTAAAGTAAGCAAAATCGCTCCCTACTCCCTAGATAGTGCAACAAAGTCATCATAAATGGGAGAGCTGGTCACTACATGTTAACACGTGTAACTATTCTATTTAAAATAGTAATATCAAAACCCTCAGCTGGATTTCAATAACACGTTGTTCAGTAGGCATGTAGGGCACTATTTGCATTTGCAGCCGTTTTAAGGAGCAGTGAGTGATTTGAGACACGGCCAGAGAGCTGCGAGGTGAAAACAATGTAAATGGAGAAAAGCATCAACAACACACCTCAGTGCTTTAAGACTGTCAGATTCCCTCTTTCTCTCTCTCCCTCTCTCTCTCACACACACACACACACACACAAACAATTTACTGGTCTACATCTCCAGAGACCGCTTAAGCCACTCAGAAGTGTGTGGTAAGTAAGTGTGCAATAATGCACTGACCACCACTGCCACCACATCCCAGCAGTGACTTAAGGAGACCACTAGGACCCCTATATAGCAGCAACAGCTTCATCCGAGAGTGTAAGTGTCTGAATTTATAAAAACTGCTCAAGTGTTAAAGTAAGCAAATCGCTCCCTACTACCTTAAGAGTGCGGTAAAGTCATCATGAAAGTGTGGGAACTTGACGATGCATGATAGGCGTAACCACTCTATTGAGAATAGTTGCCAATGTGCCTGTAGCTGGATATCAATAACATGCTCTGCAATGGACATGTAGGGCACTATTTGCATTTGCAGCCGTTCTAAGGAGCAGTGAGTGATTTGAGACAAGGCCAGAGAGCTGCGAGGTGAAAATCTAAATGGAGAAAAGCATCAACAACACACCTCAGTGCTTTTAAGACTCTCTGATTCCCTCTTTATCTCTCTCCCTCTCTCTCTCTCTCTCTCTCCCTCTCTCTCACTCTCTCGTTCTCTCTCTCTCTCTTTCACACACACACACACTCACACACCACAATTTACTGGTCTACATCTGCAGAGACCGCTTAAGCACCGGTCTGGTTACTGAGGGCTGCCACTCAAAAGTGTGTGGTAAGTTAGTGTGCAATAATGCACTGACCACCAGTGCCACCACAACCCAGCAGTGACTTAAGAAGACCACTAGGACCCCTATACAGCACATACAGCTCCATCCAAAAGTGTGAAAGAGAGTGTGTGCGTATAAAAGCTCAGTTAAAATGTAAAATTTTGCAACAGCGGGTCTTACCGTGCTCTGTCTCTCTCTGGATCTCCACACTTCCCACCACTACTGCCAGTCCCAGCAGCAGCAGCAGCTCCGTCCCGCGCGCCATATCCTCACCACCTCCTCCTCCAGCCCCGCGAGCTCACCAACACCACCGCGCGCGCGAGGCTATGTGTGTGTCCGCGTGTGTTATTGAATGTGTGTGCGTGTGAAGAGAAGAGGCTGAGGTGGTAAAACAGCAAAGAACCGAGAGAAGGAAAAAAAGCCTCTGGATTTAGTCCTGAAGAGAGAGAGAGAGAAAAAGCAGCGCTGCTCCTCCGACCCGCGCGGGTGTGATCTGAGTGTGCGCGCGCGTGTGTGTGTAAATGTGTGTGTGAGACACAGAGAGAGAGAGAGAGAGAGAGAGAGAGAGAGAGAGAGAGAGGGAGAGAGCCTTGAGCGCGAAACTGATCGTAAAAACACGCTTCACAACATCAGCTCCTGTGCGCGCACACCTACTGAAGGCAGTGTGTAAGTGTGTGTGAGAGTGAGTGTGTGTGAGAGTGTGTGAAAGAGAGAAGAGAGAGAGGCAGAGAGAGAAAGAAAATGTGTGCAAGTGTATGTTTACATCTTCCTAAGGACCTTGCATGCCCCCACAATGATGGGATAACGGGAAACATATGGACAAAAGTGTTGGGACACCTGCTCATTCCGTTTTTCTACTAAAATCAATATTATATAGAGTTTACCCTTTTTTGTTGGAACGAAGGACTTTCTACTGAATTTTGGAGCATTGCTGGAGATTTGATTGCAACAGGGCTGCCACATGTTCTTAAAAAGCCTTACATGTATGGAATGCAAAACCTTACATTTAAGGTCTTAAAAAGACTTAAAAACAGCCAGAGTTCCATCCAGGTTTTCAGCCAAGTCTTACATTTTTACTTTTTACTTGTTTTGTTAATTCCTGGAAAGTGTAGTTTAATCAGTAGTGTTTTCAAATGGTGTTAGTACATAGTGATTAAACTACAAATCACATGATAACTGCAGGCAGGAAACATTCCTGTTGGGCCACTACGTGCACGCCAAATTCTAAAGTCTCGCACCAAAGCCTCTGGAGTTAATGCGACTGCTTGTCGTGTTTTCAATGAGACTTGGCTTGATAGCAAAGATTTTTGCATTTGGTTGTTTGTTTGGTTGAGACATTGGGTGCCAAGGCACTTAAGTCTCATGTCAAGGCAGAGAAACACTTACTTGCCAGGAAAAGCCTCTGCAGCCTCAAGCAACACCTCATTTGACAACTGAAGTTGAAGTTGGTACTAAAAAGGAAGAACTTGAGTATAAAATTTATTTTAAAATGGTCTTAAGAGTCTTAAAAAGCCTTACATTTAAAAAACCCACGCCTAGCCCACACCTGGTCAAAGAACCATGTAAAGCATTCAAATAATGATTTTAGTTGTCTTGCATAGTCTGTATAGACTCACTGGAGTCATACTTATCATACATGATAGATGAAATAAAACCGTATTACACTCGACAACCGTAGGTGGACTCAGGAGCAAGTGCTCATTAAAAAAAAAACAATTGTGTCTCAGGTTGTTTTTTTCTGTTTTGTCCAAACTAAAATAGCATATGTAAAAGGTGATGTGAAATCCACTTCCAATTCCTGACTGTAGGGGGAGCCCAGGAGCAAGAAATATCATTTACCACATACTGTTGCTTTAAAATAAGCATAAAACAGAACTTGAATTGGGTGGCTAAGACAAATATAACTTCATGTGGGCGAGGCTTATATTAATATAATTGCACATAATAATCTAAACAATTTTCTTCACCGTGTACTACCTGTGGTGCTATTCAGAATAATATAGTCTGTGTAGAATGAAAGTGTTCAACATTAGCAGAAAATACATACTGTCTACTTATCTAACGAGGACCTGTGGCCTTTCTATTTTTGTGTCTTATAGAAAACCTTATTGATAGATGGTCAGCCTGGCTTGACAGCATGATATTCTGAAGTGAGCTGAATTTTTAACAGTGTTTACATCTGGTACTTGACCAGGTTGGACTTATGTGATTGTAATGTCATTCATTGGCCTTGTCAAATATTGTCTGGTCAAATATTGTCTTGTTTACCTCTACTGGTAAACAAATTCAGATTTAATTTTTTTTTAAACTAGAATTTCATCACCCCCGTACTTACTGCAGTTGTCTAATAATGGATTGGCGCAGTGAACACACTGCTATAACCCACACACATACATACTGATAAACATGATAAACTAATACTGTTTAGGTCTGTTTTATCGTATTTTTCCGAGCTACCCTGTTTTTATTAGACAAATTTAATAAGCTCACCAGCCAGAAATGTACAACACATTTGAGTTAAACTGTGATGGGTTGTTCTGTTATGTCTAATACATTTTCTGATACCATGGAAGAACTACTTTCGGCTTTACAGAGAACCATGTGTATAATAGAGTTGTGAGAAAGTGGAGGACCTTTAAACTGGCAAAGAGTGAAATGTAGACATTTAACTGATTATTCATAATCATCACGTTTAAATGACAAAATAAAGGCTTGAAATAGTTTTTAAAAAGTGTTAAAAGCACATTCTGCATTTCTTATTCCTGGGCTCCCCCTACAGGTAGGAAGTTTGTGCCAGGACACACTGAACACATGCCTTTCTGGACAGGCTAAGAAATATTATCTAAAATAATATGACTTAGATTACAGAGCGTTATGCCATTCTTACAAGTGAAAATGATTTAAAAGCTGTAACTTTAAGGAAAATTAGTTGTAGTGCTCATTTACGACTAACACATCAGAAAAAGGTACAACACAATTAAAAAAGGTACAGACAGTCCAGACTAAAATGCTTATATTTCAGTTTAACTGAAAAGTTGTTTTGCAGCTTTGTTTATATTCATAGAGCATACAAACTTAACATTTTGTTTAAACTATATATAAAACAAATTTAAAAAGGGGGGTGTAAGTTCAGTTTTGCATGATACATGTCCTAATCCTCTAATCAGTAGCTTTTAATTATTATCTGTGGTGTTAAATAAGGATTGAAAGTGGTCCATGTTTTGTTTTCTTTTGCAGCCCTAACATTACAAAATAAGATATCATCTTTTTTGGCATTTACTATTATATTATATTATTATAGAAAGCATCAAACTAATCTTTCTCTGAAGTTTACTTTTAATGTATGTGCATCAAAGACTTCTAAATCTAAAACCCTTTAGAATTAAGATGACTGCTTTTAACCCTTGTGTGGTGTTCATATTTTTGTTACTCGTTTACTTTGTTACTTGTACTTAATTCAGCAAAATTAAGCAATTTAACATTAAAATACTTTACACATGCTTGCTTCACCTAAATTGCAAGCAACAAAACCGGCTTACATGGTTAATATTTGCACTTTACCTTTCTTATGTTACATTTATTTCAAAAAGTGCTAGTCTTTTTTTTATTAGTTTTTTAACAAAATGTAAAAGAAAATGATACTCAAGATATGAGTAGAGAATTTGTTTAGTTTCAAATTTACAAATGAAGCAATGTTTATTAGCCCTTGGCCAAAAACAGTACGGTGTGTGCTTATCGAAAATGTGTTTGGATATATGTTTTTCACAAAAAATGAGCCAATGCCAATGAGTTTGAGTTAGAAAAAAAAAATTTTTGGTATCATTTGATGAAAAATGAAAACGGGTCCCACAGACCCGAACACCACACAAGGGTTAAGACTGATACATTGTAAATTCGACTATTCATTTTCTGGGGCAGAGTTTTTGGTGAACAGTTTTAATGTTTTGGGGGGTTTATGAAATCCATGCTGGGTCAAATATATGCAAACACCCACTTTTAAGACCTGAACTGTCATACTCTTCTAGAAAATTTGTTTAGATGGTCTAGATAAACCAAAGAACCACCAAAGAACATGTCTGCCATTAAATGGAAACTGTTAGAACACCAGTGTTGTCTAGTCATGCAAAGTTTATGCCATCATGACATCATAGACAAGAAGTCCCTGTTCAAAACTGACACCTTCAATCTCGACTTAAGTTTGTGGTTGACCACGTGGACAAGAAAAAGTCTTCTGGAGGAAAGTTGTATGGTCAGATGAGACTAAGATTAGATTTAGATGAGTAAAGTTGAGGCATTCAACCACGAGAACACTGTATGAACTGTTAAGCATGGTGATGGTAGCATTTGGTTCAGTGCTACATTGAAATGTTTAAGCTTTCCTAACTGAACATAAGCCAGTGCAAAACTAAAGGAAAGCAAGGAAACAAACCATCACACACAAAACATCTGGTGCGGCTGTAAGCTCTTCTGTTTTCTAAGTGCTGTGAAGGTGAGTGGAGATAAACAGTAGCCCACTCCTCTGTAGGGAGAGAGAGAGAGAGAAAGAGGGGGGTCATTAGTGGTTGGCAGTAGGGCCTGTTCATTTGCCAGCTTGAATCCTTTGGGGGTACTGAGAGGCAGTGAGCCACCCGAGCGCTAAGCAGCCACCATCAACCCTGCAGGCCGGGACAAGCTGCCGGGGAAAATTGTTTAGCATGGAGGCCTCTGTAAAGCAGTCCAGTTCAAACACCCTTTATGATGTAGCTGTGGAAAAGGCCAGGCCACATTAAAATGCCGAGCGAAAGCGCCGGTCGTGGATAAATTGAATTTGGATTCTGGTGTTAGCTTTTACGACCGGAGCCTTTTGATAGGGCTTTTCTGCGGCAGGACGGCAGCATGCCTCCTGAGCCAGTTTCACATAAAGTCCTCCAACAATTTACTCTGAAGTTCAGACCTCAGCTCACAGCATGGACCTGTCTGACGAGTCAATCATTTATTTTAATGAGACCCAGATGGAAAAGGTAAGACAGTGTCAGCACATTTTGTTAGCTGTTACTGAGTGAAAGTAAAGAAAAACAAGACAAAAAAAGTAAATTACTACATCAAAGATGACATTCTCTTTTTTATTATTATCTAGAGACAACCATGTTATGTACAGCTCTGGAAAATAATTGAGAGACCACTTAAATTTCTGAATCAGTTTCTCTTATTTATAATATTTATAGGTATATGTTTGAGTAAAATGAACATTTCTGTTTCATTCTATAAACTACAGACAATATTTTTACCAACTTCCAAATAAAAATATTGTCATTTAGAGCATTATTTGCAGAAGAAATAACAAAAAAGACCTCAAATAATACAAAAAATACAAGTTCATATTCATAAAATTTCTGCATTTGAAACAGTTGCAAAGACACATCATTGTGCCCCCCCCACCTAACAAAGAGATTCTGATTGGTACTGCGTCCGAGCGGACTGCTTTTTACCCTGCTTTTGTCTAAAATAGATAATATAGATAAATATATTCATAAAATTTCTGCATTTGAAAAGACACATCATTGTGCCAAGCATTTTTTATGGGTAAAATTGGGTTCCTGAATCCTCATTTTGCTACTTTTATTTTTTTTAATAGATGAACCATTCAGAAACTGAATATCATCACAAGAGACATACAATCTTCCTAACTTTCAGTGAAAGTCAATGTAAAACGGGTTTATTTTAGATAATTTGAGCAATTTTCTATTTGTACATTTATCAAGAAACTGTGACATAATGTAAGAAAAAAATTGAGCATTCAAATTATGTATTAAACTAAAAAACTTTTTTTGTTTTATACCTCAGTGGCGATATCCAACTCAACCAACTAGTTGAAATTCTTAGTTAGTCTCCTTTATACTCCCTTTTATTACAAAAAAATACATAAAATACATCTACAAAAGAGCATTTCAGAGTCAAACATAGGGTTTCACCGTTTTTTATTACAGCATTTTGATTGCAAGAAGGTTTATTGTTTGGTTGCAATGCATGTTAAAGGTTTAAAGTCTTCTTTTTCAGTTATATACTGTGAATGTACATAGTATTGTACTATGATTGTTTCAAATGTATCATAATTATAATGTCATGAGCACTGATATATTTACATTTGACTATTTGTTTGGTTAGAAAGTGTGGCTTGATCTCATTTTCCCATCATTTATCCTCTAAAACCGTTATTGATTCCCTTCAGCCCGCACTGCTAATTGAAAATACTGTGGGATTTACAGGTGGTCTGGCTAAAACTCAAGCAGAGCTCAGCAATGTCCATTCAAATGTCAACCAACCCCTCCATTGCTTATCCCCTCTATAATAATTTATCATACGATTGGTCTAAAATGACTTCTTAACTCTTGAGCTTTTAGTGAGTTCTGGGTCTCTGAAAAGATCTGCTCAGAGTAAGGTCTAAAATGTGTCTGTTCCAGAGGAACTCAGCTGTACATCATTTACACAACTGTTTTTTCATATTTTTATTAAAGTGATGACATTTTTAGAATTCAGTTTTTGAATTCAGTAGATTTAACTAATAATAAGTGCTTTAAATTTAAATAAGTATTGTAAAGATATAAACAATTCAGTTTGCCATTTACTGACTGCTTGTTCCCCCATCTGTGAGTTTTAGCTAATTAGAGATTCTTATGTTGTTTTCTACATCCATACGTAACATGGAGATCCTGATTGATTCTGCCTCTAAGTTTCATTCCTTTTTCCCCATCCCCAACCTAGCCTGCAGATTCTGATTGGTTCTGCCTCTTTCCACCACCCTAACATAATAAGGAGATTCTGATACGTTCTGCTTTTGAGTTCTCTGACGGTTGCCCAGTTCAGAGCTAAAATGTAGATTTTGATTGGTTCAGTGTCTACGTTTGACTGCTTGTTGCCCCACCTACAGCTAGAATATAGATTCTGATTGAGTTCCCTGATGGTTGCCCCCTTTAGAGCCAAAATTTAGATTCTAATTGGTTCTGTGTCTATGTTTGATTGCTTGTTGCCTCACCTACAGCTAAAATGTAGATTTTGATTGGCTCTGTCTCTGAATTTAATTGCATATTGGTCGGCCCCAGCTAACATGGAGATCCTGATTGGTTCTGACTCTGTGTTTGAGTGCCCCCCCCCCCCACCTAACAAAGAGATTATGATTGGTACTGTGTCCGAGCGGACTGCTTTTTACCCTGCTTTTGTCTAAAATAGAGATTCTCATTGGTTCTGCCTTTGAGTCTGACTACTTGTTGCCCCAACCACAGCAAAAAATGTAGATTCTGATTGGTCTGCCTGAGTTGACTACTTGTTGCCCCACCTCTTACAACAAAAATGTAGAATCTAATTGGTTCTGTGTATGCCTATTGACTGCCTATTGCGCCACCCCCAGATAACATAGAGATTCCAATTGGTTCTGGTTATTAGTTTGACTTACTGTTGCTAATGTAGAGATTTAGTTTGATTCTGCCTCTGTGTTAACTGGCGGTTGCCACATCCACACCTAAAATAGAGATTTTTATTGGTTCTACGTCTGAGTTGACTGCTTTTTATCTTTTTTTTTTTGTCTAAAATAAAGATTCGGATTTGTTTTGCGTCAGTTGAGTTGACTGTTTTTTACCCTGCTTTTGTCTAAAACGGAGATTCTGGTTGGGTCATATGTTTCACACCCCTGGTCTATTCTATGAACTAACGCCTCTACAGCCCTTTTTAAAACGTTTAGACCCCACACACTCCACAGGCTGACGTGCAGCACCGGCTGAAGCCGAGCCTACAGGCATTTTGTGTCACTTTGGAGGAGTGTTATTGAGGGAAACGTGGTACAGTAGGCACAGCAGCCAGCACTCATTATGTGACACACACTGTGAGAGAGGCTGACAGGTAACTACGCTGAACACAGCGCATGAATATCAGTGAGGTGTGGAGAGGTGTCCTCTATCCGGGACATGGTCTGCTGAGACACCCTTATACTTCTTATCATGCTGGTGTGCACAGACACACTCTCACACACACACACACACACACTTACTGACTGGCTTGTTTGCCTGACTGCACTTTTCCTGTGCTCTGTTCCTGCAGTGTTTTATGGTCCCATGAAACGAGTGAAAGCTTCCTTAGGCTCAAACACCAGGAAGTGAGAGCTTCAGTGAAAGTTCAACCAGGAAACTCTAATACTAGGTCATATTAACCTTGACCATTCACAAATCTTTAAAAAAGATTCAGGGGGACAACTGAATAGCACACTTGTATAGCTTGTGAGGTATTATCTTGTAAGTGAGGTTCAACACTAGTCAGTGTGCTCATTACACAGCAGTGTGAATTATTGGAATAGGACCAACGCCAGATAGTGAGAGCAGATGGACAGAACATTTCATTTCCAAAATGTAACATTCCTCGATTCACAGTGTCGCATGTTTACTGGGAATATGTAACAGACAGCATTACCTTCCAAAGTGGACAGAGCAATGGGTGCTAATGATTATGACTGGAGGTGACTAGCTAGAATTGACCCTTTTGAACAGACAAATTGCACTGGCAGAAACCACATCCCCATTTAGTGCAGGAGACTAATAGCACTTTTCCACTGACGTGTAACCAGCGCCATTCTGGTTCGCAAACCTAATTTTGAACCGTTTGCCCCGTTTCCACCAACAAAGGTAGGTTCCGGAACCAGGAACGTTCGTTCACAGTGGGAACCAAAGAATATTAGGTTCTTCTGTGACAACATCTGTAAGGGTGATGTGACGTTTTGACGGTTCCACTAAAACTGGTGGAAGCATGGGCTGATTTGCTGAAAAGCACCACAGCCCGATTGGAACTGGTTCAAGAACTACAGTTATTTTGGTGGAAAAGTGCTCTAAAGTAAATATTTAAAACAGAATCAAATCAAATTAACACAATAGTCACTACAAATGTTTGGTTAAAGGGGACATATTATGCAAAATTCACTTTTTGCATGCTTTGTATTTCCACCTGGGTCATGACTGTCTTTGTAAACTCTCCAAGCTACAAAAAAACATCCATCCATTCATTTTCTGTGAGTCAGTTAAATATAATCTTCTATAAGCTGTTTGGATGGCTCCTTCATTGTGACATCACAATAAAGAAAACACCCTGAGCAGCATTTAGGCTAGCAACAAAATATATGGGTAATGTTTATTTTAGCTAACTGCCTTGCAGTCAATGCTAGTCATAAACTAGTTAGCACAACAAACTGGCTGATAATATATACATTTTGCTTGGAGCCCCCAAATGCCTTAAAACAGCGTTAAAATATACTGAAAAACCAGGTGTCATTACTGTAGCTAGCTGTTTTGTGTGTTGTGGGAATGACATTTTCACATTTAAATCATGGATTTCTAACACTAATCAACTGCTAGAATTAGATGCACTGTATTTCACATTTTTAACAAATATTGCAATAATGGTATAATAGAAATGATAATGACACTTAATAAATGTACCCCATTGATCAGGAAAAATACATGGTGAATTGACTATTTTTTCCAGACATTAACACATCATCTTTCTCTCAATGCTGAGATGTGCTCCTCTGTTAATCTTTGTTTAAATGGTTACAACAGAAATACATTTTACCTTCCTTACAAAAAATCACACACTATTGCAGTAATGACAGCAATGTTGGGAATTGGAAAACAAAAAAGAACATACCAAAAGAACCAGAGTAATGTATTCATATTTCATATTCAAACATCTAAACGTCTATAGGTCGGTGTGACCAGAAACATACTAACACACATACTTCTTCACAAATGACAATGTTCAGCTAACATAATTCACAGCTCTGCTGTAAAAACACGCGCATTCTAAAATTACTGTGGCTGTTTGCACTCTCAGTCCTCAAGGGAGCGATAGAAAACAGTCAGTGAATGGAGTCTGCTGTTATCCTAACACCCTCACCTATCAAACCTGTCGACGGTAGAGCGGTGTGTGCGGATGTTGGTTGAGCTGCTGGATTGAAGAGGTGATGATGTCTCTTATATACAGTATATTTATAAAAACAGAAACCAGCTCTTGTCAAGCTGTTGTTGTATGATGACAACCGACTGAACCAAGGGTGTTTTTACACCTGTAGTTCATTTTTCTGGTCTGAATCAGTTGATGAGCTTGATAGACTGTTTTCTATTTCCATTTGGTTTGTTTTCACAGAGGCACAAACCTAAACCCAACAAAATGCTCCCTAACAAACCATACCAGCAAGTTTTCTCCTCTGATTGGTCAGTGCTGTCTGGCATGGGAACAAGAAAGTAAATACAGGAAGAAGTTTCTGATGTCCCAGAACAGCACGTATATTTGTGCAATGTGAAGGTGCTTTAACACTTTTTTAATATAACTTTATTTAAATTTTTCCCCCATTCCTTCCCCAATTTACATGCAAATTACACAACCCTCTCATTAGGACTCCCCCTATCACTAGTGATGCTCCAACACCAGGAGGGTAAAGACTAGCACATGCCTCCTCTGACCCATGTAAAGTCAGCCACCGACTCTTTTCCAAATGCTGCTGATGTAGCATCAAAGCACACTTGGAGGAAAGCACAGCGACTCGCTTTCAATACATCAGCTCACAGACACCTTGCACTGAGCAACATCACCCTGTCAGTTTCTACTAATAATTAGTGCTTAAGGTATTTAAATCAATAAAATGTCAAGGGTGCTCAAATTTATGCCTGCCTAATTTTTTTTTTTAATAATTATTGCACACTTTCTGTAAATTTCACTTCTCAACTATCACTGTGTTCCTCTGCTATATAATATATATTTAACTAATTGCTGATCTGAATAACCAATGATTTATAAAGGACAAGCATGAAAATGATTAGGGGTTCCCAAACGTCTTCATACCACTGTATTGATTAACTAAGCATTGTGGTGCGGTCTCCTTTCCGAATGGATCACTGATTTGTTTCACTATGAGTGAAAAAGCAGATGAAGACTTTTTCTGTTTGCTGTTTTGATTTCTCCATAAACACAGTAGCTCTTGTATTATTACTGTTATCAGTTACTATCAAAATTGGCTGAGTATTGTTGTTTCCAAAAAACTCCCAGAAAGACCTACCAGACCATTCTGCTTCTGTTATAATTAATATATATTTGGCTTTGCAGGGATGACTGCAAAAACACATGATCCCACTTATTCCCACTCAGGGGTAATACAGCTTTCTATATAAAATAAAAAATCTTAAAGACTGCTGCTTTTAGGATTGTTTTTAGTATGTGTGTGTGTGAATGCTTAATAATAAATGTTGCAGCTATGAATGTTGGCGGCACTCAAATGTTGGCTTAGTGGTTAGCACGTTCGTCTCCCAGCACTGGGGTCTTGGGTTCAAATCACTCTTACCTCTTTTCCAACAAAAAAGTGCTGGTGCCAGAGCCGGGTCCTGCGAACCTGTGAACCTTTTAAGAACCGGCCCGTGTTTCCACTGCTTCAAGGAGTCACTCACTACGTATGTGAATGTGAGCGTCAACAGAAGTCAGTGGACGATTTGAAAACAACATGTCGGAACCCAAGCTCCTTTTAAAACTTGTGTTGCTATCCTCGGTGGAGCACTGTTCATTTTTTATTCATTTAGCTGCTTCTGCTGCTCTTAGCTGTGAATGGTGATGTTTGTAAACAACTTTGCGCCGGAGACGCTTCAGCGCCCCGCCCTTTGGCTGGTCACGTCACACGTTCACTAGTTCCAGACCAGCAAGATTGTGGGGCCAGTACGAAACCGGCTTTTCTGGCCCAGAACCTGTGATTTTGCGGTGGAAACGCAAAGAACCATTCGGGAAACTGGCACCAGCACCGGCACCATGCCGGTGGAAAAGCGCCCTCTGTCCTTTGTAAAAGCTGTAGAGCCTGATGCAGTCCTCCAGGTGGACGGTGGTTTCTGGTTAAGAGTACGCTGTGTGCTATTGGCTGCCGCTTCTCACCTGTGTGTGGAAGTGTGCTGAGTATGAATGGTTGTGTGAAAAAAGTGTAAATTGTAAAGTGCCCTTGGGTTTTTAGAAAGGGGCTATATAAATGTAATTTCATTCAATTATTCATAAACATAGATAGACACACATCAGGCATACATATACACACTCTGCCTATCTAAAGGTATTTTTTATTCATTTGTTTATATGTTTATTTATTAGCAGACTAATTAGATGAACAGACACAATAAACAAGATCTTGTTCCACCTTAACATTTCCACTCTAAACTGTTCCCTGCCTCCAACCCCCATCAGTTGCCTTTAAAGTTAGTATACATGAAATGAAATAGCCCTAAAAAAACACAACAGTGCTAGTATTGCTGAAAATGTGAAAAAAGATTGCATCTGAATACTACTATAGTCCTTTATAATTGTGCAGTTAAGACGGGAGAAGTGAGGGGACCTAACACTTAGGGATAATCTGTTTAAAATGATGTTAATGAAATAAAAAAAATGAATAAAAATGTGTAAGAGCAGCTAAACACAGCGCTGCAAGTTAAACGCAGACAAGTGGAGAAGCTCGCCCGCGCCCAGAGGTGCCTGATTATAACATTCTAACTAATTTTTTTAAACAGTTTGATTTGTTACTTAAGGTTACGTTTAGTTTTGAATGTTTCATTATAGTTTCATTTTATTTTGTTTTCACCTTTTCTCACCCAATTCAGTTAGATTGAATTGTTTTGTAGAGTGAGTTTGCTAGGTTTAATTAGTTTTTACACATCACAACAGAGAGCTCAATCTGAGAAACACATAAATGAACTCAAAAACTCAATAAACTTTACAGGTTTCCCTAATTTTCACCAAAATGATCAACTTATGAGTGAGTGCGAGAGAGACAGAGAGAGAGAGAGATTTATCAGTTTATTCTCCGCGTGGGGTGTTCTGGTGTATGAGCTACTCACAACAGGTACTGTATCTCCTGTTCTATCTCGCGCTCATATTCTAATCCCATTCTGCAGATTCCTCAGGGTTTTCTGTCATTAGTTTGCAGCTAGCGTTATAAATAAGAACTAACGCCACAGACCGCGAGATGCCATTGTGCTGCAGCTGTTGTGCCGAATCCGACTCCCCGCAAAACCTGACTCTGCTTCGCGAGGAGATTCGGCACAACACCGCGTGCTGTAAAACTGCTGGAGTGGAAACAGCGCTTATAAATAAATTAACAAACACAAAAACTAAGGGTATTCTATCAGTAATTTCAGCTCGTTTTAGTTAGTTTTTTTCTTTCAGTTTTCGTTATTTCGTTCGTTTTTCGTTAATGATAATACTTGTTTACTTGGTTATATTGTGATAGTCATGCCAGAGCTTTATATAAAATAAAAATAGCATTAAAAACAGATGCCTGTCACAGACTATTTCCTGGAGACCGACGGTCGGGTCGGGATATATCGAAACCGAACCGATACTGTGGCCCAAGAACAGCGATACAAACCGAACTATGGCCACACTGTACCGTTGCATCCCTAATGATATCTAAAGGTATTTTAAAGGTTTCTAAAAACATTAAGGCAAAAATGGACTTCAAATGTCTGCAGTGTAAAGCAGTAAAGCAGGTGTGAGGGAGCCCTCCTCTGTTCCACAATATCACTCCCTTTTTCCCCTCATTCACTCCCAGTGAAAAGCGAGCTTTCCAGAGCTGCCACTGAATGAGAGAGAGAAAAAACACAGAGTGAAAGGAAAGAAACAGAGAATGAACTGAATCGCAGTAGCTGCATTTTTTCAGTCAGCTGACCGTCATGTGAATGGAGGCTAAATGAGACAGGAGAGAGTGTGTGTGTGCGTGAGAGTGTGTGTTCAGGCTTTAAACTCAATAGCAACACAAATGAAACTGAAGTGCTGACTCACTGTATTAAAGAGAGAGTGTGAGTGTGTGTGTGTGTGTGTGTGTGTGTGTGTGTAAGTGAGTGTGTATAAATAGCTGGGGGGACTGTTATCCCCCATGATCATGTAACTTTTGGCTGACATGCTTGAGACATGTGACGATCTATAAATCCGTAAATACCTCCTCACACCACAGTTTATTAGTGTGTGACACTAATAAAGAATGTACCAATCATTATTATTATATTAACCTTCCACACATCTCTATGGTATATAAATTAATATGGTGCTGATCTTCCATAGATATACTTAAACACTGAACATAACAAACACTGCATTCACCTTTATAGATTTAGATGCAATATGGATCAATATGACGCCGATTGTTCATTATCTATACTACCTACAATATATAGAGATTATTATGGCAATGATCTTCTATAGATGTTTATATGGTACAAGGATTAATAGCATAAGGGTCTTTCATTGATCTCTATGAAACACTCCCCTCCAAAAGTATTGGAGCAGTGAGGTTGATCCCTTTATTACTTGGGCCTCTCATTAAAATATACATATGAGATACATATGAGACAAAAGAGCAATATTTAGCTTTTATTTCCAGGTATTTATATCTGGATCTGATGCACAGTTCAGAAGAGTGCACCTTCTGTGTGAACCCACCCATTTTTCTGGTTTATACACAATTCATCACACCTACACACGTCTCGTCACACCCCAGCAAGAACGTAGCAGTCATATGTAGTATAGAATGAAGATGATCCATTTAGAGATTTAAAAGAACTCGAGTCAAATGTCCCAACTAAACTAATTATTTAATATATTTACACACATTTATTTTAAATGAGCATTTTATTAACATTTTATTATAACATTTATAGTCATTATGACTTTTTTTTTTTTTTTTTAGAAAAATGTGTTTTGCTTTTATACTTTAACCCTCCTGTTATGTTCTGGGTCAAATTGAGCCGTTTTAAAGTTTGATCTAGGAAAAAAAGATAAAAGTATTTTTTTCAGTATGAAAATCCTTTTGCTTTGCCTTAATTAGTGTAATAAACATATAATATGAAAATGGTTCATCTCACATATTTGCATACACCTCTTGCAAAAACAAAAATCTAAAACCAAATTGCATTGAAAAATGTCATGCTTCAAATGTTATGTAAAACTGTTGTGTTTTATAATGTAATAAAGTAGTGAAACATTAAATTAAAAGTATTTTTCAAATGAAAAACAAGTTAATTATCCTAATTGAACAATTACCTATTAAATTTTAGGAACACCATTGCATTAAATATTGATAGAATAATTAGTAATGGAGTTAGAAATGAAACATTTACACTGCTTGTTAGGATTTTTCTTTTTTTTTTTTTGTTTCTCTTTGGCATAATTAAACATGCATCGGCTCAAACTGATGCGGGAACACCATTGCTGTTCCTGACAAATGAACATAACAGGAGGGTTAAGTACTTTTGAAAGTAGTACTTTTACACTTTTACTTGAGTAAAACGCTTGAGTTGATACTTCAACTTTGAATTGAATAATTAATGTGAATACTTTTGGCACCTTTGTTAATGAATGTGTGTTAAGTGAATCAGAACCCTGTCCAGTTTTCAGATGGGTTGTTTAAATGATCTTTTGCTTGTTTAAAAATTACTCTAAATTGTCTGTATTTTCATTACGTTATAGGTTTAGTTTTGCAGTAGAACAGACAAAGGTTAAACATGTCATATGTATGCAGTTCTACCATAGGCTATGAAATACACTGCAGGACAAGCTCAAGCTAATCATTTTATAAAAGAAAAAGAACATATATATATATATATATATATATATATATATATATATATATATATATATATATATATATATATATATATATATTACTATAGTTTAACTATATCCTAATGTTTTTAACTTATACATTTTTTCAGACTTTTAATTATGGAACATACGCTGCTACTGTTCTGAGAATGATCCAGTGCTCAAATAATACCTGAACACTAATGGCACTGTATGAATTGTTGCATTATACAGAGAAGCTGTAATGTGAGTAGAACTGAAAGTGGACGGAGAGAGATGAGGTACAAGGTAGGGCTTTCTGGCCAAATAGCTTGGAGAGTTCATGTCATTTCCTAAATGTAATAAAAACATCGTTTTAGGAGATGAGTTTGCAAGCGGCATCACCACAAGTAGTGTAATGTTAGTAGTTCTGAGTAGAAGAAAGAGAGAGAGAGAAAGAGAGAGAAAGAGGGGAAAAAGAGAGAATGATTAAAGTCAATGCCGGTTTGGGTAGTATGTCCACTTTTATTGGTGTTTGCTGCGGTCCAAAAGAAAAGCAGTTTCCATGATTTAAATGGGAAATGAACCCCGTGTTTCGCAGCGGAGCATAGCCGAGTCTGTTATATGAATAATACTGAAAACCACACAGGCTGGAAAAAAAGAGGAAATGAGCAGCAGATTTACAGTCTTAATTGAAGAATTATGGACTTCTAATAAGTGTGTTTTCCTAGTACTTAACATGGCCACTTTTCTCCACTCCAGAATCGCTGAACACAGCCTATAATATGTTGAGTAATAAGCTGATAATTTGCAGTTGCTTTCACTGTTTTCCCATGACAGTTAAAGAAATTAAGTTTTCATGGATTTTACAGTTTTTGGACGCTGTTCATGTATAGTCATGCAGCCAAGGAGGCTCAAATTACACAGAAAGTATAGCCATGCAAGGGCATGTAGTGTCATTGTGTGTCTTTGTGTGTGTGTGTCTTTGTGTGTATGTGTGTGTGTGTTTATCCTCAGGCCTCGCAGCTTCTGGTTTCCTCATAGAGTGGGTTGGAGAAAAACAGCTTGGCAGCATACTGAAAGAAACCCAGAAAAACAGACATAATAAATGAGCGTCTGGAAGAACTAAGGTAAACAGGTAAAGCTTGGGTGAGTTTGTACGAGTGGTGTGCAGTGAGGCCCTTATAAACCTTCAGAGAAGGGATGACAATAGGTGCATGTAAATCATTACATAATATTTAATCAGGAAATATATATTATAGTTATTGTAAACTATAAGCATATATTTTATAAATTAACTAAAATAAAAAACAGCAACTAATTCAAAGCATTAGTCTGCGTTTTTCAGTTGCTACAGGACTCATATCTGACTGACAGCACTTTTAACCAATCAAAACTGCTTTTTAAACTGGCTTCTGCCCCCTTGTGTCTGCGTGACCCTTCTGCTGTTTTTTTTTTGACGGATTTAGTAATGAGTCTATTAGCAAAGTCGTAGGACAATCTAACCTATCAGATTCATGATATTCACTCCAGGGGCGGGGCCATGGCTGTGTAGCCCCTTCTCGTGGCTCTGCTGAAGAGGCTATGTGTTGCTTAGTCGTAAAACGGAGCTCATGCTGGATTAATTCAATAATTAGCGAACTATCATGGAATTGCGGCTGTAAATCAGACAGATATTGTGTCACTTCATATTAAAAATCCTTTTTAAAGGCTGCTCTTCAATGTGAAACTAATTCACAATAATAGGCCGTCTGACTGGTGAGTTTTTGTGTGTACTTAATGTTTTGGCTGACCTGGCGTACTGTAGGCATACATATGAGTGGTATTTGTTGAACGGCTGTACTCGTAGGAGTGGTGAGTGGTGGGTGTTGCAGAAGGGGTACCCACTATATTCACTGCACGCCACTGGTTTATACAGTCTTACTTACTGATAAATATTGTAATTTTTTAAAATTGACATGTTTTTTTTTTTAGCAAAACTAACATCAAACAGCTGAGTTTACATTCTAGCATTTCTTGTTGTTGAGGAACACATCCCCACATGCCCAGAATCTCAAGCCAGCAGGTATCCTGCTCTGTATCCTGGCCATCAAAACAGTTCTCCCACATTTCATCTGCAACACAGACTCACCCATGTTGTGAATATGTGAGTAACACCAGCAATAGAAGCAGGTGAACTCAGTTTGAGGCAGTGTATCGTACGTAAGCGCGGCCTGTCACTATGATGGTGATGTTTTTGTAGAGTTTTACGCGTCCTTGTGGCTTGGAGAATACGTTCTGATGTAAGACGATACTCTCCTCTGCAAGGATTTTTAGCTGCTCTGAAGACCAGATATAAAATTTGACACAAATCTGGTTAAATGATATAAAGTTTGCACTTTGTGTTGTATGTATTGCACCATGCTTCTGGAGGAGCGTAATGTCGTTTCACTGTGTACTGGTACTTGACTTACCACACTGTGAAGAATCAGTACAATCAGGCCAACTTAAAATAATAAAAACATTATATAGTTCTATATCTTAGTTTTAACTATTGAGTTAAGCCTTATGATGAAATATGTAGCAAGTACATACTCACCTCTGAAAATAGACGTTTATTAATAGTTTATTAATGCATTATAGTGTGAAAAATACTGTATTGTAGTTTCATAGCTCTGGAGTGGCCCTACAGTCTAACTGCTGCTCAACAAGTGTACGGAGATCATGGGCCCTGTTTTAGCTATTTTAGTGCACAGCACAGCTTGACTTGCTATCTCAACGACAAGATAAGTTCACCTTGAGCATCTTGAAAAACGCAAAAGGCATGTACTAGTTCTCCTATTTAATCATGGGTGTGGTTTGTGCATAACATGAAATAAACCACATCAGCATTCCACTTTCCAATTTTTTAAGTGTTCTGACTTTGGTGGATTGGTATTCTAACGGCGCAGCACTTCTGCACTTGCATGTTCATGCTGTGAAGGTGCACGTGCAGATCATTTACGTGAAGAGCAATTTTATTTAGTATTTATTTTATTTATTTTATTTTTATTTAGTATTTATTGTTAATGTAAACGTTGGGTTTGTGCACTGCTGAAATGTAAAGACTAGCACATGTCTCCTTTGATACATGTGAAGTCAGCCACCGCCTTTTTTTTAACTGCTGCTGATGTAACATTTTCGAGTAGCCAGTGGTTATGATACATCAGCTCACAGATGCCTTGTGCTGATCGACATCACCCTAGGAGTGATAAGGGGAAAGAGGGCCATCTCCCAATCAAAGTGGCAGCGCTTTAGGCCGCTGAAAAACTCTGCGCCATACCATGTTAAAGATTTGTCCCATTTATTACATGCTCTATGCAGTAATTTTTGGAACACTTACCACTTGTAAATCATTGCATGTGTGTGTGTTCAGGTGTGTGTGTGTGTGTGTGTGTAAGCATACCTCTAGTTCATCTCTCCATGGGTAAACACTGATAGAAGGCTTGGGAAATGTACGAAATGTACTCCAGTAGTACTTGGCTCTGGTTTTGGCTCTTACATCTGGAAACTGAACCAGTCATTACACTGTTATAAACCAAACATCAGTAACTCAGATAACTCAATACGGATACTAATGTGTTTTATTATAGACCATGGACAGGAAACACACATCATAGTACACATAATAAAAAAATATTAGCAGGGATATTGAATTTTTAGAGTTGAACTTTTGAAGTGATAAAGGCTGGTTTATACAGAATCATTGATACTAATAGTACATTACTAGTAATTCAGGGCAAAAATATGCATTTCTGAATATTTTTTTTTATATATTTTGGGATTATTATAAGGTATTCTACTTATGTATAGCAACATCAGTATTGGACAAAGAATCATTAGTTAATGAATTTAAATGTTTATAATAAATATGTAGCAGAACATGCATGACATTGCTTGTTGTTGTACTATTAACATATACATTATTACATTTTATTATAATGTGGTGATTATGGTCTACATAATGTTATAAATTGTATAAATTGCTCTATGTTGGCTATTGCCTATGCTGATCCCGAAGACTGACCCTGAATATAATTTGTGTGGCAAGTTTACAGAATAAGAATATTTTTACACCTTAGTCCATGTTTGTAGTGTTTCCACTTTTGTTACTGGTTTGTGTTCTTGCTTGTCTTTCTTACTCTGCCTGTGTTCCCAGTTTTTTGTAGCACATGGCTCTGTTTTTCTCTCTTTTGTCTCCACCCAAACCCCGCTTGGCCATTAGTGATCCCACCTGTGTCTCATTTGTAACTCAGCCCCGTCGTTATCTTCTCCAGGTGTTCCTTGTCTGTGTCTGTGTTTATATACCTTATGTATGAACAGCGAAGAAAATCAAATAAAGGAAGTGCACACCATCATATAATTTTTACTGACCTTTTCTTTCTGGTTACACACAGAGCTGTCCGTTTCCATATTGGCAATTAAGCTGGAATCTCTGAGCATCCGAAAACACGGTAAACAACAAAAAACACAATAACGCAAACATTTAGATTTAATGGAATGGAAAGAGTGAATACATTTATTATGATTTAAAGTTGTTTAGGGTTAAGTCCTGATAGATCCTGACAAATATTTTATAACTTTTATAACATTTTGTTCTAGAAATCAGTTCAGAACTAGTTAAATGTAACATAAAACTATTACAGCACTTGAATTGTTAAAATGGTAGGAACAGACCACATAAGCTAAATCTACACTGTTAAAAAGAACTAGTTTTATCTCCAACACACCTACATTCTGTAAATAGGGTATGATAAACATTTCACACACTTTTACTGTAGTGATGTTCTCAGGATGTTCAGTATATGTTAAAGTGAAAGACAGAGTTCTGGGCTTTTGTCCCAAGTATTATTATTATTATTATTATTATTATTATTATTATTAATAATAATTATGAATAACCTCACCTTGCTGAGTGTTTCCGTTGAAAGAAGAAGAGCATGGTGACACCACCTGCAATAGCCAGTAGGACCACTGCTATACTTACACCAGTGTATACTGTCACTAAAACACACACACACACACACACACACACACACACACATGCACAAATAGTTAAATAGTAATAATAAGAGTAGTAAACTAAAAAGATCTGTGATTCTTTCAAATTTGTGGTAAGTAAGATGATTGTGTGATTTAGGCCAGAACTGATCAATAAGTCCTTCTATGCATTATTAGGTTTTGGTTTACAATGTTGTGAAGTGTGTTTTAATGTACACAAAATCACAAGAAGAAAAAACTTATTCATGATACTGGGCCTTATTTATTAACAATCTCAGAGGAAAAGTACTGAACTAAGATCTTGGATCAGCATTCTTATTCAGAGATGTCTAAAAAATATGGGCTATTGTGTGTATAATTTCTTTAAACACAATTTTGACACATACAGTACCAGTCAAAAGTTTGAGCACACCTCCCCTTAAGTGTTTTTTTTCCTAAATTATTTTCTACATAGTAGAAGACATGAAAAGAATTAGCAGACACCCATTGAATTATTTGTTCTCTACAATCCCCTGACCTAAACCCAACTGAGATGGGTGATTTGAGATGAGCTGGAGCTTCACAGCATAAAGAAAAAGCAGCAACTATTGTTCAGAACCTCCAGGAACTCCTTTAAGAAAAATATTCCAGGTGGCTCTCCCCCATGAAGACACTGAGATTAAAATACCAAGTGCGGATCTGTCCTCAAAGATACATTTTTTAACACTTTTTGTTTACAAATTAATTCAGCATGTGTTCCTGTAGAGCTTTATTTTGCCTTCAATATTAAATTTATAATGTAAAAAAATCATAAAAAGGAAGAAATCATATTGAATGAGAAGATGTGTGTCTAAAGTTTAGACTGGTACTGTAAACAGATATTTAGTTACACATATTTACCTAATTCTGTGTCGGGAATCACATCTGAAGAAGTGGGTGTGGCTGGTTTTTGCTCCACATGACAACGGTTTCCAGTCCATCCTGACTTACAGCTGTGTAGGAATGAAATGAGGTATTAACAATTACAAAAACACATACCCTATGCACACATACTAGTACATAAACACATACACATATCTAGTAGAAGGAACTGTGATAGCCATTAAGATTACAGATGAATTCACACCAGTGTGCACTGCCACTTAAAGCTCCACCAAGTAGGATTGAGATTTTGTGCTCGTGGGCTCCCCCTACAGTTGTAGAGTGTAATAAATGTTTCAGGCGGATTAGTTTCTCTTTCTCGTTTTCTGGCTTTCACAGACATATTCGGTCTCTTTACAGCTTCTGCCAGAGTGTCTGTATGTTAGTTTGTAAAGAATGAACCAGTAGTTCTTGTAGAACTGTTAGAGCTAAAGGTCGGAAAGCAGATCGCAGTTCTCGGGAGCGTTGGTCGAGGCCGCCTCGGAAAACTTACAGAGTCTGGTTTGAGCTCAGAGGAGCTCCGGCAAAGACACGAGAGGACTGCTACTCCTCCTTTTACACCTCAATGCAGCGCTGCAGTGAGTTTCAAGCTGTAATTTAACTTCTTTAAAAAGATAAAAAATCAAGGAAATCCTACCTAGTGCTGCTTTAAGCAATAGTAAGTGTGCAATAAATTACAATATAAATAAGTATATATATTTAGGTTTAAGACTTCAGTTTAGTGCACAAATCTCAAAACTCACTCATTTACTAAACAAAAAAAAATATTTAGAACGTTTCACATCTCACTCTGTAAAACCATAAAAAATACATGTGTATGAAAACATTCACTTTTTCACAATTTTCACAACTCTTTCTAGAGTATTTTGTTGAAACAATGCATTTAATCATGTTCAATGTTTTCTAGATTAAAACACAGACATTTTAAACAGTGATAAAGATATTTCATTTTTATTGTAATAGTTGCTCAAAATACAGATTTTGTCAATGTTTTTTTTTTTTTGTCCCAGAATTCCCAGAAATCATTAGGCATTCTCCAAAGACCTAGAAAGCTCCGTTTTCCTTACTGATGAATAAAATTGACCCAGCCTATTTGTGTGGTCTGTAATGAGCAGCAAGTTGATACACACACACACACACACACACGCATTCCTTGAGCAGAATGCAAATCACAGAGTAAAGGTCTGTTTGGTATTCTATAGTAGCTTGCAAAAGTGTACACCTTCTGAATCTCTCTCATACACACACACACCTTTATGACCTTGCCATGAGGCATAAGTAGCTCTTATAGTTTATCAATAAGAGCTGTGAGTTTGTGGCTGCTTGGCTGACTGACAATGCCACTTCAGTATCATGAGACAGAGGAAGAGATGGAGAGATAGAGTGAGAGAGAGAGAGAGAGAGAGAGAGAGAGGAGAATAGAGAGAGGTTCAGTTACTTGGCAGCTGCGGTGTTGTAATCTCAGATTTGGTGCTTTGGCAGTGGTCTGCAGGTGCATGTTTAAACTCTGAGCTTGTGCCCTATGCTCCACTTGAAATTCAATGTGACATTCACTTGGCATTGTGGGATAGCACGAATACAGTGACTCAGGGTAAAAACTGCACACTGGAAAACATGACCCAGACAGTCTTTAAATGACTACAAGTGATAGTTCATCTACAGATTTTCTGCCTAACCCAAATATAGCTTTCAGCCAAAATGTGTTTGATGACTTGATCGTTTTGAGATCTATGAGGATTTTGTAGCTCTACTTTTGTAAAACAGGGTTCCTTAAGAGTTTTTATTAAGATAATGGTTCTATATAGGGACACAACAACTTAAAGAAGGATTTGGATGCTTTGTTTGATGGTTCTTTGTCTGATTACACACTGATCTACATTTTACAGATGTGTTTTTTAAAGCCTTCAAACTAGTTTCCAGTCCTGGACTATGTGCTCTGTTTACTCTGATATTGTGTAGCTTTCATCATAAGTCGTTACATTTAAAGCTGAAAAGATTGTTTTCTCTCCTAAACAGGTAATTTTTGACCTTTACCAATGGTGATATACTTGCTGTTTGCGTATAATGTTTTTTGTGTCCCGCGTCTGTTTGTTGGTTAAATACATCTTCAGAAATTTGAAAGTCCAAAACTACCAACATCTGTATTATATGTTCTAATCAGAACAGCTGTTGAGAGATCAGCATCATTTAAAAAGTTTTTGCGGAAACAGGTAAAAGCAACTCTTTTCCAATTAAATTATATAATAATATTTTCAAAACCCACCAGAGACCCCAACAATCTCGGCAACCTTTCTCCACCTTGTATTATGTTGATTATAGTGCCTGTTAATAAGCAGGGATTGATCATAAAGCACAGGGAAGCCTGAAACCGTAATGATTAGCTTTTCTTCCACGCTTTTCTGGAACGCTTGAAAGTGGAAATAACATTATTTTATACACTGTGCGGAGAATGGTTTCCTCTCTGATTGGATAGACACATCGTGATGGACAGATTAATTTGCATAAAGATACATTGCTGTGCCTTTACGTTAATGCAGAGACAACACAGGGGCTTAAAAGCTTTTTTTGCAGTAACTGTGTGGTGATTTACTAGTTAGGAGTTAGAGGTCTCCATGGGCATAAAGCTGATGTCTCATCCAGACCCATCCTTAAGACTGGAGGCAACCAGGTCTATCTAAATTTTCTGAGTTGGTGGATTTTTCTCGTTTTATGTTTTAAGCTGACAGCAGTGTGTACAGAGTGTAGCCACTCCCATCTAAGTTTTTAATGCCAAGATTCGTGTGAATCAGTCATAAATTTCACAGATGTCCTGTACTAAAATTACATTACTCCACCTCTCCGTGTAAATCGAATCCCGTCAGAATAGGGCTTAATACAGCTAAATCTGAAACCCTTACTCGTGACTTTGTGACATGATCTGAACTGCAGCAGCACTGCCAAATTGTAAACCCAAACCGGACCCCAAACCGCACGCATACACTAACAGAGATGGATTATCTCTGGCATGTATTTTCATGTTCTTCTTCTAGCAGTAGACACTGCATGAACTTGCGTGAAGAAGAAGTAATTCAACACATTTTTTTTTTTCAGGACAGTAGCTGCTATGGAATGGCTTAGTTCTTGGTTAAGATGTCACTGAAGAGATAATGTTATTGTTCTCTCTTTGCAGATATCCAATCTTGCAGAAACTCATCCTGTTTAAACTTGCTTTAAAAGTTCTTATTCTATCATTTTTTCATTTATATCAAAATGTCTAGTTGTCGTCTCTAGAATGAACAAATGCCATATGAAAAAACTACGATGATCCAGTATAACGCTGTTTTTGGTTCGGTGTAGGGTGGAAACAATAGGATTTCGGCTCTTGCTCATGAATATTCATATATGCAAACATATCACCTCTGATTGGCTAACAGCATTGACACCAGGAGGCACGGACGAGATGGACAACAGTTCGAAATGTTAAAAAAAGACATTTTTACACCAATAACAGCCTTTGAAAAGTCATATGTAACTTTACAACATGTATAATGCTCTGCTAAGTGCAATTCAGCCACTGACCTAGGCTTAGAGTCTCTGTAAAATGTGAAATCCACCGGAGATCCTATGTAAACCTAGTAACTTACACATAGAGGTGGGTAGTCCAGGTCTAGAAAGTAAAAATCAACCCTGGCTAAGCAGATGGAACAAAACCCAGACTCCAGTTTTAAAATTAATTTGGACACTAAACTCAAATAAATTAAACACAATAAAGCATTCAGCATCATTTATCACACTTGGTATCAGTTTACTACCTCCTAACAAATTTAAGCTCTAAGATACAAGCTGTACTGAATAGAATAGTAACATTAGAAGAAGTAAAAGCTTTAGAATTTAGCTTTTTTTTTATTCTCTGTGTAAAATTCACTCGAATGCGGATTGAGCAGCACTACTGAGGTCAATCAATCATTAGAATAGCACTGTAGAAGTAGTTTCATGACTCAAATTGCACTACTGAAATAAGCATTTGCTTAAAATAGCACTGCTGAGGTACATTTATGATTAGAACAGCACTGTTGAGGTAAATGTATGACTGACCAAAATGTGCACTACTGAAGTAAATGTGTGACTAGATTAGCACTGCTGAGGTACATTCGTGATTAAAATATCACTTTTAAAAAAAGGCAATTTAGGCTATTACATATGTTCATTGGTGAAATGGCAAAATGAAGGAAAATCTGTGAAAAACATTGTTTGGTTTTAGTTAAAAAACTAATTTCTGCCGTCTGCATCTCTTTTAGCACATGGTATGGCACCATAGGTGGCATAGCATGCTTATATAAATGGAGTTACACATACAACTTAATTACCAAACTATAACCAAACTGCTCTAAATACTCAGCCCTATAGAAATCCTAGCTTCACACCCTCCACCTCCTCATCTCATCCCTTCTTTACCTTTATCGTACGTATTTATAAGGGCTTCGGCTTCACACACCCACCTAAAAGCTCCTTAAAGCTGCTCTGAACTCCAGGATAAAAATGCCACCGAGTTTACCTTCATATTCAAGTCTTCAAGGCATGGGTAATACAAACAAAATGTCTATTAAACACATTTAATCACCACTGCAGAGCAGTAAAGCAAGATTCAGCCTCTATATTTGACCCATCCTTTCAATATATAAGGCCCATTACAACCTATTATGATTCCCAACAAAATCAAAGGTAAAATTCTTGTTAGCGGTTGAAGCAATTTACTCTTCTGTTCCCGTTACTGCGCAGACAGTCTACTCCTGGTGGAATATCGCTGTCAGAACTGTCAGTATATGTCAGGCCTTATCCACACTGACAGCCCAGCCTCACATGCTCTACAAAGCATGACTGTGTCACAGTGGCTAGCTTTTGAGTATCTTTGTGCATTCAGGAGCTTGAAGGAATACTCCAGGGTTTTCCCTAAACTCTAACCTAATCTCTGTCAGTTACCACGGGCAATGGTCCATGCTCCAAGTGTTGCTCTGTGCTCTTAGAAAATAACAAAATGCTTGTTGACTTGAAACAGGCTTGGAAATCAATGGGCTGCTGCCGCCCAGTTCTGCCAGCAAACTATTATTTCTTCATAAATCATTCACAGGGACCTGTAAATGAAGCCATATATAGGGGTTGGACTGTGAAACTGAAACACCTGTCATTTTAGTGTGGGAGGTTTCATGGCTAAATTGGAGCAGCCTGGTGACCAATCTTTATTAACTGCACATTATTGCACCAGTAAGGGCAGAGTGTGAAAGTCAATTATCAGGGTAAGAGCACAGTTTTGCTCAAAACATTGCAATGCACACAACATTATGTGTGACATACCAGAGTTCAAGAGGACAAATTGTTGGCGCACATCTTGCTGGCGCATCTGTGACCAAGACAGCAAGTCTTTGTGATGTATCAAGAGCCACGGTATCCAGGGTAATGTCAGCATACCACCAAGAAGGACCAACCACATCCAACAGGATTAACTGTGGACGCTGTAAGAGGAAGCTGTCTGAAAGGCATGTTCGGGTGCTAACCCAGATTGTATCCAAAAATCATAAAACCACGGATGATCAAATCACAGCAGTATACAATGTGCACCTCAACTCTCCTGTTTCCACCAGAACTGTCCGTCACCACAATACATTATTGTGATCTAAAACCAGGTGTTTCAGTTTCATTTCCAGAAAGGATTGAAAAAATAAAGTAAGTAAAGTTCAGTTCACTTATTTACTCTATGTAACATTTAAGTCTTGAAACTGAGTTGAAGTTACTTAAATTTATCTGAAATTAAATTTACTTAAAAAAAGCAAATGCAGAAAGTTTTTTTTTTTTACTTTTTTAAAGTAAAGTTTACGCATTATTTTTTTCAGTGTAGAACAGAAAATTCATTCACCCTTTTGTGATTCAATAAAGCGTGTTTGGCCAATTTTATGTGCATTTAGTGTAGGAGCAGTTAGGAAACTAAAGTCAGGAAAATTAAGCAGTATCTGTGCTAGGCTACAAGCTAACACTAGCCAGCTGTATTTTACCATATATTCTCTCCACTGTTCACTCTTCTGGACTACCTCAGGCAAGAGTGAAGTGAACAACTCATCAGAAGAGGAACTCAAATGTGTGAGATCAGAGATCATCCTAGGCTAAGAGCTACTTTAGTCTAAGAAGATGGCAACACTATCCTGTAAGACACAACAGAGGATAAATGACAAAAAAAAAACAGTTATGTTGATAAAAATGAAAATTGTGTGTAAAAAAAGAAAATTGTATGTAAAACTACATGAACATTTTTTCTCTCTAACAAAAGTCACAGGCTTAATATTTATACATCAAATAGCTTCAAAATGTATTCAATGCCACCTTAAATATTTCAAACATTTTTTCACCGATTTTTACAGCTGCCCATTAGACTCTGTCATAGACTTTTTGTTCTCAGAGGTAAATCTGCTGAAATGGTGAAAACTGCCATTGTCAATTGTAATGCCATACAGATTTTTCTATTCAGAAATGCTGGAATCTTCCTTTAAATTGTGTATCAGGTGTGTTTTTGAACAGGTACTCTTTACTTACATGCACACAGGTCCATGGTTTCCCACGAAACATATTCCACGATTGAGGCAGTAGCCAAAAGGGCACACTGTAAACCAGACACACACACACACACACACACACACAAAATACAAATCACCGCTAAAGCTAATCAATTACTGGAGGCTCCCACATCCTCCATTATTCCCGAAGCAGATACAGTGTTTACCAGTGTGTGAAATATAAAGCGCTGTTGCTTTCTGTTGTGAAGCTGTTGATTTCTGATTGCATGTAAATAGAAATGGCTCGTTTGCAGATTCATCAAGTCAGTTTTCACGACTTTGTCATCTTGGAATGTATCGTGACGCTAAGATTACAATTTAATTCAGCCGGAAATAGTAAACTGGATATTTTATAAACACAAAGAAACTGTGTTTTGCCTGTTCCTATTTACATGTGTGACTATACAGTGATTTAATTTAATTTAATCTGCATCCATGTTATTTTATTTGATTATTTATTCTCCCTCCTTTTCAACCATGTCTTGGCCTTTTCCTCCCAAATCTAATCCTCCTACACAGTCTGACTCACTGCATCACAGCACATGGTACTACACAGAGTATCCATAGGCATCAGACGCCTATACTTTTTTATTAAAGATGGAAATCAGCAAGGAGTGATATTTTCGATTAATGCTGTTGACAATTCTGTTATAATATTGACTAATTCTGTTTATTATTATTTTTTTACTCTTATATCTTATCAACAGTGGCGTGCACAGACATTTTGGGGGGCAAGTGCTCAGGGGGGAAAAAGGGCACTTTTTAGCGCACGTGGAACACGTCATTATAAAAAAAATTACACGCACATGTTGAATGAAATTTGACTTTTATTTGTAACATTCTCTAAATGTGAGTTTTCAATGGAAAAATGTCACACCACCAACTGATAAAATACATAGTAGTTTGGTGCTGTATGAGACATTTTACTGCACAACAAACTGATTTCACATTGTGCTTAGAGGGCAAACGGTAGGATTTTACTTGATGTGTATGTTACCTGGCTGGTGGGACACGGGGGAGAAGAAGCCTATCTGTTGCTGTGCGTGCTGTGCTGAAGACTCGCTGAACTGAACTGCTGCTGCAGCGCATCTAGTGTGCCTTGCGCACGACCGCGCGGGGTCACGTGACAGAGGAAGAGAGAGGTCGGGGGTGTGTGAGCTGATTTCAGGGCATTCTGTTTTCACTCGTTTTTAATCGCTCAGGTTTTCAAAAGATCATTTCAAACCGGCCTCAGTAAAATCTTAATAATAATAATATTATTTTTTTTTTTCAAAAGGGCACTTTGGTTGATTAAGGGCAGAGTTGATGTCTATGTCTGCACGCATCTGCTTATCAATACACCTATACCTGCTTTAGTCTGTGTTAATGTAGTAACAGTCAAATGTTTGGATACACCTTCAATGTTCATTCAATGTGTTTCTTTCTTTCTTTCCTCTTTCTTTCTTTCTTTTAGATCTATATTAAAAACATCAAAACAATATTGTGCATTTTGAATTACACAGTAAACTAAAAGTGTTTGGCGTCCACAATCACCTGATCTAAACCCAACTGACATCATGACTTCTAAATTCCTCCTACACCCGAGAGTAGCAGTGATCTCCTAGCTCCAGACTTCATTGCCCAGAATGCATCACACACTAACATTACTCACTCACTTCCTCACATGACGCAGCACGTGACTGATCAGATGACACCTCCCAGTCCACAATCACCTGAGTATTGATTTCACCTATTCACCTCACTGTATATACTTCTGCACTTTACTGACTCTCTGCCGAGTATTAGTTCCGTTTTTGGCCCATGTTATTTTTTTATCCATGTTTTTCACCATGTTTACCACAATTTTGCCTTGCTCTCCTATACTGCCCTGCCACGCTATTGACAAAGACTCTCATACTATTCTTGATATGCTCTCTGTGCTTTCATGTTTGTTGTCTGGTTTTGCCTTTGCCTGTTTGTGACTACGATTTTGGATTACTCATATTTAAAAAAGCCCTTCTATTGTATTCATGATTGTCTCATCCCTGCCTGGGCCTGACAGTGGTGTTTGGGTAAACAGAAAACAAACTTTTTCTGTTTGAGAACTATTATTATCATGAGCTTTGATTTGTGTATTGTAATTTCGTTTTTGTTCACTGTATTTCTCATAAATTGTGTCTGAATCCATGATGTCAGCAGTTTGCTTTACAGTTTTGCAATGCAACAGCAATTCATGCCAGCACTCAGAACAGAAAACAAAGGAGCAGAAGAAGCATGCTGTTTCTAAGTGCTCAGTGGGTTCAGAACCAGCTGTTTCTTGTTTTTTTATTGTCAGAAAAATAAACAAATATAAAGTAACTTTACTTTACTGATTCTGATTTATGGTGTGTGCGTTACCATCGCAGCTGGACTCGTCAGGGTTAAAGGGGGGGCAGTCTGAAGTATGATCACATCGCCTGGAGCAAGGAACACATCCACCAGTGCTCTCACACACCAACTCTCCATTGTCACACTGAATAGAAGCTACAGCGAGAGAAAAAGAGAGAGAGTGGATGATCATCACATAGATTTTGATACAGAGCAGCTCATCTGATTTTCCTTAATAAAGCACCTAATTTATCAAAATAAGTACTAGATGACAATATTTTAAAGCAGAGTCTGGCAAATGGTTATACCAACACATCTATATCTTTAAATAGGACCTAAAATGAAAAATGACAGACTTCCCAAGTCTCCTGAAAGTTGCGTGAGACTACCGCATATCAATAACGGCTCCCTGATACCCGGAAGTCAGATAAAATCTCGCAGGTGATGTTTTTTCCCATTGTGCATGTTCATGAAATGCATTCAAAACAGAGAGGGTTCTGATTGGTCTGTTCTCTGGAAAGAGTCTGTGAGTCAGCCAATCAGTTTTTAGTGCGGATGGGCAGTGTTTTTTCCCTCCTGGACGGGATGCATTCAAGAGCATCATGGCTCCCATCAAAACTCCCTCACAAACCTCTGAATTCTCTAAAGTATATCCATGTCTAATAAAAGTAAAAACAATGTCTCGCCCACTGCACTGCATATATATATATATATATATATATATATATATATATAGACAGTATTGTGCAAATGTTCAGGCACCTGTGGTAATTTGAGTATAGAAAAAGCTTCTTATCTGTAAAGTGTTTATTAGCTCAGTAAAACACTAGCATTACAAAAAATACAAACAGCAATGTTACAAGTTTTATAGAGTTATTACCTGGTTTGGTAAATTGTTAAAGTTGGTAAATCAGGTGAGCTGCTGACGGAACTGAACATATACACATGCTGGCTGAGGAGCATCCAGGAGAAATCTGGAACTACACTTTGTTCTTCAGCTTGGCTCACAGGATATAACATACTTTGTTAAAACATTATGTATGTTTATTTGCATCTGTTTAAATCATATGTGTTTATTTAGGTAAAAACACTCCTATTGCTGAGATAAATGGATTAGTCCAGGTCCGAGTCCAGTCTGAAATGGTAATCTTGTTCTCAATCCCCTAAAATAAAATTTACCATATGTTGTAAAATGGGCAAGTTACAAAAACCCAAATACAACGAACATGTGTGAGTTTTGTGTGTGTGTGTGTCTTACGGCATCCATATTCATCTTCTTCATCAGGGCAGTCTGGTACACTGTCACAGCGCAGCAGTGCGGGGACGCAGGTGCCATTGCTGCAGCGAAACTGTGTGTCCTTACAGACGGTCTGTGGGGGTACTGTGCCCGGCGTCACACTCTCACAGCCCTCCTCATCCGAACGGTCCACACAGTCCGCCTCCCCATCACACCGCCAGCTCAGCGGCACACACTCCAGCAGGTACACACACTGGAAGGATTCCGGGTCACATGTGGGTGGGGTGGAGGTCACAGGGGCTAAAAATAAATAAATAAATAAATAAAAAAGCACTGAAATAAGTACATAATTAAAGATATACATGCCTGCCAAAACTCAGCACATGTGGCAGACACTCTTATTCAGGCCAAATAACCACTTAATAATGTTACAATGGAAGTGGTGTTTCCACTACACTATATACCTATCACCTGCCAGGACCCTTTAAGTGTCGCACACTGGCTTCTACAGTTTGGTTAGTTTTTTTTAGGTAGACTAATGCAGCAATAACTGTGAATGCATAAGAAATAGAGGTTTATGTACACCAATCAGTAACACACAATAGGGCTGGGTGATATGGCCCTAAAATAATATCACAGTACTTCAGGATATTTTTGCAATAATATTCTTGGCGATATGACAAAATGAAGTTTTGTATAGTATAAATATAACATGTCCATACATTCAGTAGAAACAAAAAATCTATAAACATTTGGTTATTTTGAAACAGTAGTCTTAAAAAGACCTAGATAAAATAAAATACAAATAAAAAATAAAAAGTATTAAAACAACAAAGATCCACCACAAAACTAAAGTTCCAGCACATTTACTGCATGTAAGCTGCAAACAAACAAATTAAACTAAATAAAGTAAATTAAAACTAAATACAAATTAGACTGCATTCAAGAATATTGCAATATTACGATAATACGTTTTTTATTGTGTCAGAATTTTTGGCAAAATTATTGCATACAAAACCTAGCTAACTAGTGAGATGCAGTTTATCCAACGCACAGCCAACAGTTAGCAATAATGCAAGCAACACCTAACAAGAGCTTAAGTAAAACCAACCGGCACAACAAATGCTAAAAAGCTAACAACAACTAGCTAACTAGTTAGCTAAAGTTAAAGCTAAACCAGCCAGCATTACCAAACGCTACCAAGCAACCAAGCAAAACTAAACTAACTAACATTGCCAAAGTCTAACAGGCTACCAAGCGTCATCAAACATGTCAGCTGAAGCTAATCCAAACAGTGTAACCAAACACTTCTAATGCATTAAGCAAAAGCTAATCCAATATGCAAAAGCAATTATTAGCTAGCTAGCATTATGCAAGTTAAACCTAAACCAGCCAGCATTACCAAAAGATACCAAGCAAAACTAGAGAGCCTGAGCTAAATAAAAATTACATTACCAAAGTCTAATAAAATTAAGATACCAAGCAATACCTAACAAGTGAGCTGAAGCTAATCCAACTAGCATACCCAAAAGCTAACAAGCTTACAAATCACACCTAACTAGAGAGCTGAAGCTAAACTAACCAGACATTAACTAACCATTGGCAAAGTCTAACTATTCATTACCTAACTAGTGAGCTAATTGGAGCCAATCGGAATAACAAATGCTAAAATCTAACTACAATGTGACCAAACACTGGCTAATGTACCATATTTTTCGCACCATATTTAGGCATACCTAAATTTCTTCCATTTTTTTCAAAAACCATCAGCATGCCTTATAATCTGGTGTGTCTTATGTATAATTTTACCAGTCAGGTTGTAAGGAGCAGTAAAGCCACTCCGATGATGTACAGTGTTATAAAGGATTTTCAGTGATTTTTCTTCAGCACCGAGGCTGGAGCAGCATTAGCATTAGCTGCTAACCGCAGCGCTAACTCTTTCACTCTTCAGTGATGAGTATATCGGACTGTATTTGGTGTGTTTACCATGTTAAAACAAGCTACGTGACGAACAGCTAACTGATAGAACCCTTGTTTACCGGAACACTCAGGGTTCCACAGTCTAGCGCTGTCGGGCGGCATTACTAGCTCTAAGCAGCATTTACTAGCCTGCTAACTGTGGTTAGTGCTGCTGCTAATCACGGCTAGCGCTAAGTGCTGATAACCATGGCTAAAACTGCTGCTAACCACCCAGTTGAAAATATTGGAAATCTAGGCTTTACGCGAGAGAACGGTATACCGTACACTTCAGTATTCTATACAGTCGAACTTTCCCCGTGATTTAAACAATAAACAACAGTATTCTAAACTATTGTTATGTATAAAATATAATCTGGGGTCATTGCCAATCCTTCCTCTTTCCATCAAAACAGGTCAGTGACCATCCACGTGGGTTTTCTCTTGAAATTCCGGTAGGTAGGGAGGAACTGCCTGCAACACCCGAAAACGAGTGGGTGGGGAAGGGTTAACAACGCTGAGGAAAACTTTATTGATTAGTTCACGTAAGGTTTTACCCACTTTTAACATCACATTTCACCCAAAATGCAACATTAAACATCCAACTAACAGCATCTGGTGTAATATTTGATTGAAGAATTAATAAATCATAGTTTATAACTTACTTTAAAAACAAGCTAGCTCCACTCCACTCGCAGCTTCAGCACAACATTTTTTCATAGACAACTTATTATCAAATTTTGAAAAAAACAACAAAAAAAAAAACAGACACCACGAGTGGAAATCTGAGGTGTACGGAACACTGTTGCCTGTTTGTTGGCAGGTGTACGGAATACTGATGCAAAATGGAGACAGGACTGAGGGCAGTTTTTTGGGGTTTTCTTTAAAACTATTGGTCCAAAAGTAACCAATATTTTTTTTTGGTTGCTAGGCAGATATTCCATAGTTTAACCAATCACTGCAGCCTATTTGAACTTGGGTATTTTTGTAATATCCACTCAAACGCAGAAAATACCAAAACTGTGTAAGGAATACCGTTCGCTTGTGTACATTAAAGCACTTTACTCACCCAAATAAACAAATTTCAGGAAAGAAATCTGTGTAGATTAACATCCAGCACTCACTTGACTTTAAAAAAGAAAATGTTTATTTTTTTAAGAATTAAAGTTTTGTTTACTCAAGCAACATTAGAAGGGAAACTTGGGACACCTTTGTTTCTCACCAGTCACTTAAAATGTGTCTTATGTATGAAAATAGACCGAAAAATAGACATTCATTGATAGTGCGCCTTATAATACAGTGCGCCTCATAGCCTGTAAAATACTTTGTAGCAGATAGAGGTAATACAGAAAGAAAAATAGGACTAAAAGAAAGACATGAAACAGCAAGTCATGGCATGAGAAAAGTCCAGTACCTCCTATAGAACAGCCTGGGGTGAAGGACAGATCATCTATAGCGATGTCTGTCCACTTGTCCCCTCCCACCACCGCCTCGAAGGTCACTCTGAAGGGCAGCGGGTTGGACAGGACCACATTACTGTAGCGCCAGCTGCGTCCGTGATTTCCGCTGGCCGCCCACATCAGCAAGGGAACGCCGTTCCTGCCTACTGTGTAAACCTGTAACAAATCAGCATGTTCAGCCCTCTGGGGTGTAATACACCTACACAGCTTTAGAGTTTATTTTACGCTGAACAAACAGAAAAAGTTCCGTAAGTGCAGACTGATTACATAACTCAGTATATAATTATTATGATTACAATTTTGAGTGGGAAAGCCTTCAGATAAGATCTTTTACCTTTGTAAAATGAAATAAAAATATGTAATGTATACAAAATATAAAATGTGGTTCATAGAATTTAATTTATGTATACTAACAATCAAAAGATTTAGAAAACTCCAATTTTTCAGTTCAGCGCTGTTCGTATTACTGCATTTCACTTAATTCTTCTTTGTACTGCTGAACCTGCACTAAGGTTTTTTGAAGGTGTAGGAAATAGTACCCAACGCTTATAGTCATGGCTGGTCAGGACTCAGACACACGCAGATGCAAATAAAGTACTTCATTAAATAAAGTAGTGGGTGTAGGAGTAGTAAGAATGAGCAGGGTCAACAATATTAAACAAGAGAACAGAAAAAGAAAGAAAACCTACCATAAACCATAAACAGTCCAAGGATCATACATAGGCAAGGTAGTGTTAGAGGGCAGGCAAAACTAGGGTCATTAATTACATAAAACAAGGTTAAAAATGAGAGAAGTATCACAGGCAAAATCTGGGAAATAGTTAGTGGTGAGTAAGTGAAGTGAGTATATATAGTATGTGCAACAGGTGAAATCAATATTCAGGTGATTGGCACCAGGCAGTGCCGTGTGCATTGTCATGTGGTCGTGAATGGAAGCTATGTCAGTGTGTGGTGCATTCTGGGTATTGTAGTCTGTAGACTGGAGATCACAGGTAGAGCTGAGTGTGGGAGAGACAGATGTGCTTTCACCACCAGGCAAGCCACTTTTATATTTTTAACAGTAACAGAGTTATCTGTGTTTTGGTGTGTCTTTTTCTTGTTATTATGATAAAAGTGTGAATGTGCTGTGTGTAAGTGTGTGTAAAGGCTGCTGTAGAGAGTGCAGTAACACACTCCAATACTGATTTATTACAGACAAAGGCTTTGTAAAATGACATTTTTTACAATCATTTACCAAAGCTCAGTTTATTACCATTGCTACTTACCAGCTGTTAACCACTGAATTGTTTGTTAAAAATAACCCCTCTTTTTAAAACATTTTTTGACAGTATAATTTTACAATATATTATTTTTTTTACAATACTAAAATTTATTTTTTTCAGTATATGCTTATTTGTTTTTCTTAAAGGAGTCTGGCAGTTTAAAACAAAGTTTTGTACATCAATTTTTGTACCATTTCCAGTTTTTGACTAGACCTGAAGAGCTTAAACTGTAAATTAACGAGGAAAAAAATGGGAGTGTTCTAAAACTTTTGACTGGTATTGTAAGTGTTGGGTTAATGTCCTTACGCAAAGATTTTGGAAACAAAATAATAATAATCTGGAACAGGAAGACAATGGTTAGAGTCTAGCCAGATACAGTGAAGTTCATTTCATGGCTGTCCAATTAAAAACAAGTATCTCATTTTTTTGTCAATTTTAGTTCCACACAAAAACTGTCCCTCACACTGTTTAAAAATTCCATGATGAATGGAACAATAGAAATTCTCAAAAATGACCTGAAATGATCTGTTTGACATAGACTTCCATTGAAAGTGATAAAAGTTTTACCTCTCTCCTGTAAAGTTACTGTTTTTGAGATACTTGTTTTTCATTGGACAACAATGATATTTTATTTGTTATTATTAATAATATTTTATTAGGACTTCTTAAGCTGGTCAGGAGACCTTGCAAGTTCAGTTAAACCTCCACAAAGAATCCCACCAATTTTACAAAAGTACGATGTACTCAACTGCCATGATCCAGTACATTTCTATCCATGTTTTCTTTCTAAAAGATTTAACCCCCTAACATGGATGCATTTTTGTCAATATTCTGCCTGATATTAAACAGCTATACCATATAAGGATTTGTCTTCAAGCATTACATATAAAAGTTTCATGTTTAAAAAGGAACATTATTGAAAATCTTAATTGTAATTGTAATAGAAAATATTCAAAAATAAAGTGAATTTGCAACTGTTGAAATAATGAATAAAAATCATAAAACTGGCACTTTCTAAAATTTACTTTCTCAATATTTTCCTAAATACAAATAAACTATTTAATTGTCCTCTGAACCTTTAGTTTCGTTATAATTGTTTTTATGTCTATTTTAAAATGTAAGAATTTGGGGTCGATTCCTCTTAAAACTGATTAAGTGTATTAAGAGTACAGAGTGAACAGGCAGCTTCCCAAGTGACCTGTAGAAGAATATCTCCAAATCCCCCAAAGTTTTATGAGGGAAATAACTTATTTTACTGTAGAGATAAAGGGTTTTGTATCATCTTCACCTGTAGCCTGTATACAGACCAAGGACTGTTAAGGGGTTAAGAAGATTTAGGATTTGGGATTCCAGCCCTGCTCTGGGAGGCCATACTTCACCCTGCTTAAACGGACATAGCCAGAGGGGTCTGCTGGGGGAAGTTCTATGATGTGGTCACTTTGAAATGCTTAAAAACGGGAAGAAATTGAGTTTAACTCAAGAGAGAGGGAGAGAGGGAGAGAGAGTGGGATGGAAAGAGCAAGGGAGGAATTTCTGACTCTCTTCTCTCTGTTGGGAAATATCACAAAGTGCTCTTATAATAAATATCTGAATCGTACTGAATATTTGAATTGTATTCCTCACCAACGGTGGCCCCTAAGAGGTTTTATGCTGTGTGGCACAAGTATATCTAAATAAATTAGAAGCTGGTAAAGTTGGTGATTATTTAACATTTTCATTTCTTCAGGACATTTTCAGGATTAATTATTATGTGGTATTTGTCATATTAAAATATAAAGTATGTGCTTTAGCCTCATCACATTAAATTAATCACTCCATTATAACTTTGTACATGTATCTGTGTTAACTTAAACCAAGGTGGACTACCTTTGTTTTTAAGAGATTTATAAAGGTTTGAAGATTCTTCATACTCAAATCTCAGATATACAACTGTGGAAAAAAATTAAGAGACCACTTCAGTTTCTGAATCAGTTTCTCTGATTCTGCTATTTTTAGGTATATGTTTGAATAAAATGAACATTGCACTTTTATTCTATAAACTAAAGACAACATTTCTCCCAAATTCCAAATAAAAATATTATAATTTAGAGCATGTATTTGAAGAAAATGAGAAATGGTTGAAATAACAAAAAAGATGCAGAGCTTTCAGACCTCAAATAATGCAAAGAAAACAAGTTCATATCAATATTTGGTGGAATAAACCCTGGTTTTTAATCACAGTTTTTATGCATCTTGGCATGTTCTCCTCCACCAGTCTTACACACTGCTTTTGGATAACTTTATGTCACTCCTGTTCAGCTTGGTTTGATGGCTTGTGATCATCCATCTTCCTCTTGATTATTTTTCAGAGGTTTTCAATTTGGTAAAATCAAAGAAACTCGTCATTTTTAAGTGGTATCTTATTTTTTTTCCAGAGCTGTATTTACAGTTGCCTTTTCTATTTAAACCATGCAGGTGCATGACGTAAAAATAGACTGTTAAATAGTAGGTAAGATAGCGATGAGCATTGCAACACAATGCACAAATGCACAGTTACACAGCTTATCTATTTCCTTTAAATACATACTGCTAACAGAAAAGAACTTGCTGAAACAGATGAATACAAACCTATTGACACTATGTCTACTGCCAGATACAGGCTAGTTGGGTATAAAACATTGGTGGATGGAGCTCCATCCAATATGTTTGGAGTGATCTGGGTTAAGGAGGTTAAGGATGAGGTGGGATGGTAGTCATTCACTGAAATTAATCAAATCTTCACAGCAGTGCTCTATAATCTAGTAAAAACGAAACCTTCCTGAGGCGAGTGAGACCTGCAGTTCTTTAAATGTTGTTCTGAGTTCTTTTGGGACCTCCTGGATGAGTTGTCCATGCCCTTTTGGAATAATTTTAGTCGGTTGGTTTCTCCTGGGAAGGTTCATCAGTGTTCCATGTTTTCTCCATTTGTGAATCACTGTGGTTCTCTGGAGTCCCAAAGCTTTAGAAATTACTTTATAACCTTTTCCAGACTGATAGATGATTAATGAATTTGTTTTCTCATCTGTTTTTAAATTTCTTCAGATTGAGGCATTATTGAGGTGTTGATTTTTGAGATCGTTTATCTGCTTGTTTTTATCATGTTGTCAGAAAGGTTCTATTAAAGTGATTTCTTGATTCTACAGGTCTGGCAGTAATCAGGAAAACGGTGTGATTAATCACAGTTAATTTATGGAGGGAAAACACTTTTTCACATAGGGCCAGACTGGTTTGTATAGTTATTTTTCCTTAATAAATGAAATCATCATGTAAAAAGTGCTTTTTATATTTACTCAGGTAATATTTGTCTGATAATAAAAATTTGTTTGATAAAGGGGCAAATACTTTTTCACGCCACTGTACATGTAGAAATTGTAAATATGAACCATGATTAACCAATAATGCCTTTTTTTTAGGCATTATTAACATCTGTTAAACATTACTGAGCACTTATACAGCTCTGTTCAGTGAAATAAAAGTACCTGATGTAAAGTGAAATTTAAATAATTCTAATCCATGTAGAGATGTATTGCAAATAGAAGTAAAAATGTAAAATATATAATATTATATTAGTTAACGGACATCAGGAAACAAAAAAGTAACTGCATAACCACTGCATGAGTGTTATCACAGCCAAATATATTTATAATTAGTATTTAATAAATAAATATTTAACAATGACTGTATGCATAGCTGCAGCATACTGTATAGGCAAATTACAAAAGAGCAGTTGTTACTTGTTTACCTAACATTAGTAAACAATAATAATGAAGTATATGATTTATTGTTCACTAAACAACAGGGCAGGCTCCATCTCTGCCCTTCAGGACTGTTTTGAGTGCACTGCATGGGACATGTTTAGGGAGGCTGCTACTGAAGGCGATTCTTTTGATTTGGAGGAGTATGCAGCATCAGTCACTGGCTACATCAGCAAGTGTATTGATGATGTCACTGTCTCCAAGACCATCACCACACGCCCAAACCAGAAGCCTTGGATGACTGCTGAGGTACGTGCGCTGCTGAGGACCCGCGACTCCGCCTTCAGAGTGGGTGACAAGGTGGCCCTGAGGAAAGCGAGAGCCGACCTGTCAAGAGCTATCAGAGTGGCATGTGGCAGGGCATCCAGGCAATCACCAACTACAGGACAATGCCACCGTCCTGTGAACGTGATGCCTCTCTCCCTGATGCCCTAAACAACTTTTATGCACGGTTTGAGGCACAAAACAACACGATGGCGAGAAAGACCATGCCCAAGCCGGACAAGCAGGTGTTGTGCCTGACTGCAGTGGATGTGAGGAACACTCTGCGCAGAGTCAACCCACGAAAAGTTGCAGGACCAGACAACATCCCCGGCAGAGTGCTCAGGGAGTGCGCAGACCAGCTGACAGATGTTCTCACGGACATCTCCCTGTGCAGCGCCACTGTCCCAACGTGCCTCAAGTCCACCACCATCGTCCCCGCGCCGAAGAAGTCCACAGTGTCCTGCCTCAATGACTACCGTCCCGTTGCACTTACACCCATCATCATGAAGTGCTTCGAGAGGCTAGTCATGAGGAACATCAAGACACGACTGCCCTCTTCACTGGACCCCCTGCAGTTTGCGTATCGTCCCAATCGCTCCACGGACGATGCCATCACCACCACCCTTCATCTCTCCCTCACCCACCTGGAGAAGAAGGACACTTACGTCAGAATGCTGCTTATAGACTTCAGTTCAGCATTCAACACCATCATCCCACAGAACCTCACCAGGAAGCTAAGCTCGCTCGGCCTCAACACCACCCTCTGCAACTGGATCCTGGACTTTCTGACGGGGAGACCCCAGTCAGTCCGGTTCGGGGGCAGCACCTCCAGCACCATCACACTGAACATGGGGGCCCCCCAGGGCAGTGTCCTGAGTCCTCTGCTGTTCACCCTGCTGACTCATGACTGTGCTGCAAAACACAGTTCTAACAGCTTTATCAAGTTCGCCGATGATACAACCGTGCTGGGTCTCATCACCAAAGGCGACGAGTCAGCATACAGAGAGGAGGTGCAGCGGCTGACAGACTGGTGTACAGTCAACAACCTTCACCTGAATGTGGACAAGACAAAGGAAATGGTTGTTGACTTCAGGAGAGCACAACACACCCACTCTCCACTCAACATCGACGGGTCCTCTGTGGAGATTGTTAAGAGCACCAAGTTCCTTGGTGTCCACTTGGACCCTGAACACCAGCTCTACAGCCAAGAAAGCCCAGCAGCGTCTCTACTTCCTCCGGAAGCTGAGAAAGGCCCGTCTCCCTCCACCCATCCTCACACTCTTCTATAGAGGGACCATTGAGAGCATCCTGAGCAGCTGCATCACTGCCTGGTTTGGGACCTGCACCGTCTCTGACCGCAAGACCCTCCAGCGTATTGTGAGGACAGCTGAGAGGATCATCGGCGTCTCTCTCCCCTCCATCACGGACATTTACACCACCCGCAGCATCCGCAAAGCAACCAGCATTGTGAATGACCCCACCCATCCCTCACACTAACTGTTCTCCCTCCTGCCTTCGGGAAGAAGGTACCGCAGCATCCGGTCCAGCACGACCAGATTCTGCAACAGCTTCTACCCCCAAGCCATCAGACTCCTTAACTGCAGAGACTGAACTGATGGTTTTTCTGTACATGCACACACACTCTTACCCCACTTACCCCAGAATATGGAAAGCACTAAAAACCCTACTACCTCACTGGACTCTATTGCACACTGTGTAATAGAGTAATTACTACCTCACCTGGTCCTTTTTGCACACTGCAAAATTTGCACACTGTCTTGTTATTTATTATTCTTTGTCTGTATGGTGTTGTATTGTCTGTCTGCACTTTTGTACTATTGCACTATTGTTCTGTCTACACTGTGTTTATGTGCACCATGGTCCTTGGAGGAACGTTGTTTCGTTTCACTGTGTACTCTGTATATAGCTGAAATGACAATAAAAAACACTTTGACTTTGACTTGACTTTGACTAAAGTTAGTTCATCTACATTTCACGTGAAAATAACATTAATTAATGCTGTTGTTCCGTGTTTAATTAACATTACCTAAGCATTGGTACTGTATTATTCATGGTAACTTAGGCATTAATTAATGTTTTAATTAGTCAACACTTAATGTAAAATGTTACCACAATAGCTTTGTCCATATAGTGTATGAATGGCATGACCAAGAGTTCTACTGTCTTTTTCTATTAAAACAAATGCAATTGCAGTGCTAATAACTTTACTGATGGATGGATTTGAATGGATGTTTGAATAGATGTTTTTACATTATGACTCACACTAAAAGGCAAGCTCTAATCTAGTTATGATTCAACACATGCAATTAGTAGGTAATTATATATAAATAGAACAATGTCAACAATAATTAGACCTCTAAAGGTTAACTGATTCTTTTCTCTTTAGTCATTTTCCTGCTCACCTTCAGCGTCCCCATGCGCTTGGAGCCGAACATGTAGAACCACAGCCGCAGATGGCACACACCGACGCTGGCCGGAAACTCCAGCTGGGTGGTTACCCTGGCAACATCCCCCTCTCGCTGCAGGGCCGAGTTCACATACAGGTATCCTCCCGACCCGTCTAACCATGGTCAACAATGACAAACACACACAAAGGCCATTCAGCAGAGCTTTTCACACACACTAGAGATGCTAAAAATCAGAATAAATGTAAAATTATGAATATAATAATCCACAGGTGAATCAGTCCCACACCACAGGAAGTTCTACACAGCTGCAGATGCTGAACAGCCCTGGTTTGGACCACTACAGGCAGGTAATCAAATACAGTAGTTTTTCATGATTTTTCTTTATAAATCATTGGTTGTTCATATCAACAATTTCAGTTAAATATATCATATAGCAGACAAACACAGTGATATTTGAGAAGTGAAATGAAGTTTATAGGATTTTCAGAAAGTGTGCAATAATTCTTTAAATAAAATTAGGCAGGTGCATAAATTTGGGCACCCCAACAGAAAAATTACATCAATATTTAGTAGATCCTCCTTTTTGCAGAATAACAGCCTTGAAACACTTACTATAGGTTCCAATTCTGATTGAAGGTATTTTGGATCAATCTTCTTTACAAAACATCTCCAGTTGTACAAGTTAAAGAAGTAGTAGTAAACTAAAAATTACTAGGTGTTACAATAGACAATACACTATCATGAGTAAATCATATTGATAATGTAATAAAAAAAGTGGGAAAAAAAGCCGTTATTATCTGCTATAAAAAGATATTCTGTATTTTTTACACAGGCGGTTTTAAAACTGGTAATACAATCAAATGCAAGAAAAAAGATTTTTGCTGTTTTTTAACTTGTGTATTTTACATTATAAATATTGAATGTGTATAACCATGTTACAATTGTGGACATATATACATTCAAACAGAGATCCTTGAGTTGAAACAATTTAATAGTAATAACTGAATTTAGTCTGTTACCATTGGCCGCTTCTTTTCCATTGGCCTTTGGCACTATCTATTTGCATACTGGGTGTCTACCCATTTTCTGACACGCATCTTTAGTGTGTAGTCATTCCCTCTGGGCTACCTTAGGTAAACTTGTAGGTCAGATATAATGATTGTAGCGGGCTCAGTGGTTTAATACCTGGTGCTAATTGAGATGTTGAAATATTTTTTTATTGGGCGCCAGTTATTAAATTAATTTAATTAGATTAATTAATTAATTAATTAATTAATTAATTAATCAAATTAATTAATAACACAAGACATCTCAGGGTGTGGTTTCTACAGGTGACAGAAATTTTCATAACCAAGTTATCCAGAAAAACACACTGAAATGACAGGTTTTGTAAAATAAAAGTATTTATTAAATCACACAGATATGAGTAAATAATTCATTAAAAAGTCATAAATGTAGCCATTAGCTATCAAATCATAGTGTAGAATGATAAATGAGAAATAAAAGAACAAACACGTTATAATGCTGATATGAAAGGAATAAAGATTAATATAACTATTAAGTGAGTATTTCTAAATAAGGGTCTAAGGCATTTTAAGTCTACGAAACCAATTCTTATTTCCAACCAAGCCACTCAAAATGAGTCATCTATACTAAAGACGCTCTATTAAAGACCCGACCAAACCATGACCAACAGACACCATCTGCCGAAAGATTAAACCCAGCTCTGCCTTACTCTGAGTTGTTGAAGTGGGCCTTGGTGACGTCCGCCTGGGTTGGTCGTCTGCTGCTTCACCCCGAAAAAGGATCACGTGAGCCTGTCTGCAGGGTGGGTGGACTTCCTGTGTCAGCACGGAGCCCCATTAGAACCCACAGGGAAATCCCTTCGCTCTCAGGTGGCTTGCTGGTGGCCTCCGGACCGCAGATTTCTGGGTTGGATCTGGCGGATCTCTTTTTCAGCTGTACTTTAGCTAAACTTAGATGGAATAATGCTTGGCTTCGTAGATTGTAAAATAACCTTAGATATTTTAACTAGGATAGCTAATATTAATATACTTGAAGATTAAATGCACTAGTCTAAGAAAACTAACTTAAGATGACTAAACTAACAGTCTATCCTTCCTCCATCTCTGGGCTCCCTAACCTCTCTCCTCTAACTGTTTTCCTCAACTCATCTTCTCCAACTCCTTCTCTAACTGCTTCTCTAACTGCTTCTCCTCCAACTGCTCTGACCTGAACTCCCAAAACTCAACTGGCAACTCTAAACTGGAAACTGAACTGTGTCTGCCCAGTTTAACCTATTAGTCTCTGTGGCCTGTTTGGCCCCTGAGCTATGATTGGCCCTGTGGCCCAAATGTCTGTGTTTTGATTGGTCTAGGAGCAATTTCAAACTTTGGTGGGGATTCACAAAGGGCCATAAACCCCCCCTCCTCACATGGTCAACATGCTTCAGCTAGTGGTCTATGTTTCTAATAGACCAAACCAAAAGAAAACTCAACTAAACAGTGGATCAAAATACATTTTTCAGCATATCAGTTTGTGATGATAAATTCAGGAAACACAATCTTACAATTGAATCACAATAAATGTAATATATATATATTTTGCCCACAAACAGTTTTGTAATACTCAAGATAATCTTAGGAATACAATGATGGATGGTACTCTGTCAGAAAGAGATCAAGAGTCATGTTATTATTTAAACCCAATTAAATCACTTAAAAGATAATACATGGTTAAACCACTGATAACCAAATAAAGCTAAATTATCAAATGCTAGTTAAACCTTGTTGATTCAGACTTGAATGTGTAGGAGAATTTAATCAGGACACATCCAAACACATATACCATATACCAGACACATATACCATTATCTAGTAAACATTCTATAAAACACCTTTTTTATATAGTCAATATATATGTATTTTAAGCAAAATCTTCTCAGTGAGAAATTCCTCTCCCTCTGCTGTGTTTAGATAAGCGGCTGTCGTCGGAATTTACGACCGTGGGGGAAGTTGGTGAAGTTGGTGTTGGGAATGTAATTTCCAAGCTAAGAGCATTCATTTTAACTTCATGAATCTTATTTCTAAGTGGTTGCAGAAAGCACAAACCCCTAAATTGGTATAATATATTTGGTGAATTTACAATTTCCAAGGCATTCATTAAGTTTTGAACCCTCTCTCAAGTCCCGTAGTCCCGTCCTTGTCCTGGTGATTGTGCTGTTGGCAAAACCACAATTGTGCACAGTTCCAGATGTTTAAACATTAACGGTCCTAAATCCAGATTTACGACTGACAGCGTCTGAAGGAATGTCAAAAAAGAATTTAAAAATGTTTACCCTGACTTGCATTTAGGGTTCTCGAGCGAGGCTGAGTGAAGAAATAGTCAGGAAATGTCATTTTGAAATTTAAGGCTGTTTGAAAAAGATAACTCCAAGGCTTTTAGAGTGTTCTGGGGGTTGAAGTTCCTTATAGACCATAAAGTGGGGGTAGTGTGTGTGTGTGTGTGTGTGTGTGTGTGTGTGTCCAAGCGATGCAGGAATCCTCTGTTTAATCCACTACATTCCCCCCCCATCGATCGATGGGCCACTGGACGTTGGGTCATCGGTCGATGTCAACGTGGATTTCTGTAGACAGAGCATGTTAGGGTACATCTTTCATGCAATTGGTGTCTTGTTGGTCATGCTTTCTTAAAACAATCTACTACAAGGTCGCTGACAGAGTTTTTGGTCTAATGGATATACAATTTCTCTGATGATCAGTTTTTTTTTTTGTTGTAGCTATTGGCTTTTGGTTCTGAATAGAATAGTTAATTTAATGTGATAGTGTGGCAACAAGCATATGAAAGGGTCACAAATAGTTTGCTAGCTATTTGTTCCTTTATAACTTTATCAAGACAACCTACCCATAAGGTATGCTTCAATAATTAGCCACTACTTAGTCAACAATTGAGAACAATATAGCGGAGCAAACGTAGTCAGAAGGGAAACAAAATATGTTTTGGGCACCTGAAGAGAGGAGAAAAAAAAATTGGCACCCCCCCTTCTCCACGTATTTATTATACTGCTATGCTAATGGTTTGAAATGGTGATTCAAACTCTAGGTTTAACAAAATATCCAATTTGTTGTGGGTTATGCTACTCGGATAGGTGAGTTCCAGACAATGAATGTGTGGTACGTTCTCAATTTAACAATTGCGTCAGGCCAGAAAATGGTGGACAATGAACACTCAGTGTGTGTAGGTATTTAGCCCCGTATTATGATTTAACCTAGGGCATTATTGGTCCCGACTTGTCCCATGGGGCTTTTGCATAGTTTAATTGGGTTACAGTGAACTTGTTTGAGAATCGGTTTAATAAAACACTGACGATGCGGGATTTGGTTCCAGATGCGAGGCAGTTTGTCTGCCCCTGCATGAGGACCAAACCAATGAGACCTGAGCTCGCGAATTGTTTTGCCAGTGCTGTGCTGGGACCTCACCAGTAGCTTGTCAGCAGTGTAGCACAATGGTTGGTATCCAAGCGTGCTTTTTCCCAGTTTTGGGTGTTTCCGCAGTTCTCCGCTAGAACGGTGAGATATACCAACACCTGAGAAAGTGTGGTTCAGCGAAAAAGTTGTGGCCTGAGCCATTTCAATAGGGTCTGGGGGACGTCCCCTCCATCTGGCAAATGCACCTGCCACAGTGATGCGATGTTTGTTCCTTCGAACAAATTTCATGAGTCTTTCGACCCAATCCATTTGTGGAATTGGCCATATACCACACAGATCTTCTGAAGATTGGGGATGAAAACACACTAGCCTTTCTCCAACAAGTGGCAGATATGTCAATTGTGGGAATGCTTGGTGTGTTTCCCCCATCATTTTGTGGTCCACCCATGGGTGATCGAGGGCCTGGGCCAGGCTCTCCCCCCCATGGCGCTGAGGCACCACGAATGAAGATGAAGCGTGTGTATCTGGGGCATAAACAAACAGGCCCTTGAGCATCCTGAAAGACGCACAGTAAGTGGCAAGTGGATCAAGGTGAAATGCCAGTGTTCTGAAAGAAGTGTTGTCACATGCACCAATTGTCATGTTAACTTTCCATTTGATTTGAGCATTCCGAAAAGCACATCCATCTGTGTAGATGGTGGGAATGTTTTTACATTCATAAGAATCCAAGGGACTGTGTTTGTCTGGAACCACTGGTGCAGGAACAAGAAGAGAACAATCCTTTTGGTGCACGAACAGAGGATCACAGTTAGTCCGTGGCAAGGAACCTGCAGGTGGTCTGTGAACAGCTGACTTGTCAGCCCATGGAACAAAGATTTCACCGTTGACCGTTGTGTTAAGAGTGAATGACTTTCCAGCTTTTGGGTTGTACTCATCTACAGCCGTAGAGGGAGTCAATGCCCATGAACAGGTGTTTTGTTTTAGAATCATGCTAGGGGATTCTGAGGATGGTGGTTTCAGAACCCTGACCATGAGCTTCTCATTGATTCCCGTGGAATTTGAAGGTTCAATGAGCTTGTGTGGCTCAATGTTGCTAGCAACATGATAGCATTGAACTCTCTCCTGTGCCTTAGGACAGGGCAGGGGTTCGCAAACCTGTGCCCAGATTCTACGATGCTGAAAGTCAATCAATGGTTTGAACCGGTCAAGGAGGTCATTGCCAAAGAGCAATGGGACGTTCTCCAATGGAGAAATGTGAATTGGATGGGTGAGGCTCATTGGACCGATGGCAACGTGCACCAGGGCTGCAGAATGCAGAGTGATACCAGTGTGCGAATATGGTTGAAGGTGAAGAGCACACTTTTTCAGAGGTATCTCTTTGTTGTTTCGGCGGGCTGTCGCCCTCACCTGGTCAAAAAGTGAATTTGACATTAAAGAAATGTCTGACCCCGTGTCCAAAAGAGCTTCATACCCGAACACATCTTCCAGCCAGGTGGCTAGGTAGAATTTTGGTGTTGAACCTTTCTCGGTTAAGAAACCCAAGAATTGTTTAGGTGGTGGATCCTCCAGGCTGAGGAAAGAAGCTTCCTCAGTGTGGTTGTTTTCAGCGTCTGGCTGTACAACCAAGGCTGCATTGGGGTGGATGGATTTCGCACCCCCCCAAGCAGGTTGATCTGGAGCTTGGACAATTGGCAAGAATTCAGATTCAGCATTGTCCTGCTTGCGTATTTCGTTACGAAATTGTCTGAGCAGACTGCCGTCTTTAGTGCTCAGGTTAGTTGGATATGTCTCATGCTTGTGCCCTTTAGGTGGACACCAACGTTTGTGGTGCTTTGGGCTCTTTCTCCTGAGCGGAGATTGAAGTTTGCTGGAGCTCTGTGCTCGAGCGTGGTGCTGTGAGTATTTGCCATTCCAACTGCGTTTTATCCTACCTTTCCTTCGATAGGTGGGCTTTTGGTCACTTTGCTTGGCCCAATGTAGGGACGAGCGACGCCAAGAGTGGAACACTCTCTGGTTTTTGTGGTTTAACTGGGTCTTAGGTGGCATTGGAGCCTTGTGTGCCCCTTTTTGCTTGACGTGGGAGGACTGCTCATTAATTATCAGGACGTCATTTGACTCTGATTTTTTATTAATGTTTTGTTGGAACTTAGCAAATCCTCTGAGAGCCAAATCACGCAGCTGCCGGCTTGTTAGCGTACGAGGGCAGGCTGCGACTCCAAAAGAGTGACTGGTGGAGGGATGGAGGTTTCTCACGAACAATGTTTTGAAAACTTCCTCTTCCTCCATTCCAGGCTCATTTCTATAGCCGAAATAAGCGTGCCTGAGGCGGTGATAGTACTGTAGGGGTGTTTCCTGGCGACTCTGCTTTATTGCAAGAGCTGCAGCAAGGCCGGTTTGAACAAGGTTGTTGGAGAACTCATTCTCCAAAGCCTTGCAAAGAGCAGGATAGTCTCTCTTAACCTGGGGTGGTTGGCGCTCAATGAAACGTCCAACTTCCCGACTAGAGGACACCTTAATGAGGTAGATTTTATCATCTACCGTGGCCTTGGGGAAACGGCGTAAGAAGAAGTCAATGTCGCGAAGATACTGGTGGACATCATTAGAACCGTCCGGTTCTGGTTCAAAGCGTGGGATGTTACGCGCAATTTTGTCCAAATCTCTATCAGAGGGTGCTTGAGGATGCACAGAGGTCCCATGTGGCTGGGAACGCTGAGTGAACCTTGGTTCTACTGGCGCTTCAGCACCTTTAAGGGAGACTAGAGGGATTGTATTTGTGGATGGTTGTTGCCTAGGATCCGGAACCCCAGGGGTTCCTGATTTACCAGCTGGATTGATGGGGGAGTCTCCCTCCATCATCAGCTCAAATGTTAACTCTGTTTGGTCTCGAGTTAATTTGACTGCATTGTTAGCATGTGCTAATTCAGTTTGTAGCTCAACCTGTCTTGCAATAGCATGTTTTAGTTTTTCCTGTGACTGAGCTGCAAGTTGGGTAGCTATGTTGGCTTCCTTTTGAAGCAGCTGCACTTCGGTTTTTAGGTCTCTTTGGTTCATTTCAGACTGTACAGTTTTGTTCTCTAGGTCTGCAACTCTATCATTTAAAGTCACAATCTCTGCTTGGAGATTTTGAATGGTTTTGGAGGAAGCAGCAAGTTGATCCTGTGACAACAGCAGTTGTTTCCACAGTATTAGGGAAATCGGATCCACTTGTTGCTTGCCCTCAAGGATTTTAGATCCACACTCATTGAGGCTTTTGGCAATTAGTGCATGGAGACCCCCACTGTCCATTTGTTGGACTGGGATGGTAAGTCCTGGGGGTAAACCAGCTGTAAGCTCTAAAAGAGCTTTTTCGGTGGCACACATTTTGATTTACGTAAGGCACGTGGAATCAAACAATTTTGATGACAAACAAGTTTATTTTATGTTCGAGTCAATTAGCATTTTGCCTTTGCTAAGAAGAAAATCTGTTAAAAGTGGGTGACCTAAGGTTACAATTAGTAGATTAATTTAAAAGAATAGTTAGATTTGTTGTCAGTGGTGCTAGTGAACAGTTTAATAACTGTAGGGCACTATACACAATATGTCTAAATATGAGTATAGTTATTAACTATGTACAGGATGGGAGAATTTAACTATGTATTAAGCACAGGTGTGCTGGGTATATGGTTGAGTAACTGATAACTGGATAAGTTTTTTTTTTTTTTTTTTTTTTTTTTTTTTTTAAATGGTTAATTAATTAATTAATTTCAATTAGTTATTAATAATTGATCTTAATCGATCAGGAATTAATCTTAATTTATTTGAAGATGGTTGAATTAAATTGAAAATAATTAATTAACAAAAATTTAATTAACTTTACTTAATCAAATTGATTAAAATGACCAGTTAATTATTTATGTTGTGATTAGTTACTCAATGGAGATAGCTATTTAGCTTGGTTCAATGTAACATAAAGAGTAATGTTTGAGAGAGCAGACCTGAAACTTAAATTTAACTATTTAATATAAACCAATTAAATGAATGCAGTTATTTGTTCACTTATTTAGAAACCATTTAACCCAACCACAATGCAAATTCCCTTTATTAACTTAACAAAAGTTTGTTTGAAATTGCACCCTCTGGCGACAGAAACTCTAAATGCACTCTACGGGATGATAGCAATTACACAAGTACAACACCAGGTGGCGACACAGCTATATGGCTAAGTGGCTCCCTCTGGTGGTCAAACAAATGAAATGCACCTTTCTGCACTGTATGCAGTTAACCAAATCAAACACCAGATGGCGATGTGGCAGTGTACCCCCCCTAGTGGTGAGGGGTAGTAAAACACCCTTTGAGTTTGAGTGTAAATAGTCAGGCTGTCCACCAGATGGTGGCAGAGGCCGACTGGTGGGAGTGGTCACGCCCACTGATGATGCCACGTTAAGGACCGCCCCTTGGGTCTGGGACCTGGTCAGCAGATTTGACTGACTCAGTCGACTGTGAATAGCAGAGGAGAAGGGCACGGCTGTCCGAAAGTTTAACACAGCAGCAACACACTTCACAAGATGAGCAAAGAGGATTTACATCCTGGCGTGGTTAGTTTAATCACGCACACAATAAACTTCCTGCCACTCAGGGTGGTGTTACATAAAAGTTAGCTACTCTTTTACGCACGTGGAAGTGTCCAGTACTGCAGGATTTTACGGATTTCGCGCAAAAACCGGCAGTTTTAACTGGAGCGCGGAGTCGATGAGCCGGAGATCCGCGACTCAGGGCTGCGCGAAGGCCTTATCAGATCAACACTGGCAAAATATGTCTATTTTACCGGAAACAGTTCGAACTTTATGTAAGTACACACGTATATACACGTATATACACCCGGGTTTAAGGTTACCCACACACGGCGGTGTGTCAACCAAGCTTATTTTACAAATAAGCGTAATGTTTTCAAGAGCGCTCGCATACCACACACATAACTGTACACGTTATACAGACACACAGGGGACCGTGCGCGCGACGCGCACACACAGCGGGGGACTGGCCAGTCCTGAATTGTAAACAAAAACACGTGTAGCACATGCGCGTGTGTTTCTAACACGCTGGGTTTATGCAGTTAACTCCAACTAGGCCAGCTAGCCAGCAGCTAACGCATTTAATAATAACAACAAAATACACTTTATTCTGCAACTTACAGCGCTATTTTCTGGAACTGGTTATGAAATGTGTATATATTCTGGTCTCGCGGCGGAGAACCAATAAGAATATAATCCTGCCCCACGTTGGCGAGCCAATTTATGTAGCGGGCTCAGTGGTTTAATACCTGGTGCTAATTGAGATGTTGAAATATTTTTTTATTGGGCGCCAGTTATTAAATTAATTTAATTAGATTAATTAATTAATTAATTAATTAATTAATTAATCAAATTAATTAATAACACAAGACATCTCAGGGTGTGGTTTCTACAGGTGACAGAAATTTTCATAACCAAGTTATCCAGAAAAACACACTGAAATGACAGGTTTTGTAAAATAAAAGTATTTATTAAATCACACAGATATGAGTAAATAATTCATTAAAAAGTCATAAATGTAGCCATTAGCTATCAAATCATAGTGTAGAATGATAAATGAGAAATAAAAGAACAAACACGTTATAATGCTGATATGAAAGGAATAAAGATTAATATAACTATTAAGTGAGTATTTCTAAATAAGGGTCTAAGGCATTTTAAGTCTACGAAACCAATTCTTATTTCCAACCAAGCCACTCAAAATGAGTCATCTATACTAAAGACGCTCTATTAAAGACCCGACCAAACCATGACCAACAGACACCATCTGCCGAAAGATTAAACCCAGCTCTGCCTTACTCTGAGTTGTTGAAGTGGGCCTTGGTGACGTCCGCCTGGGTTGGTCGTCTGCTGCTTCACCCCGAAAAAGGATCACGTGAGCCTGTCTGCAGGGTGGGTGGACTTCCTGTGTCAGCACGGAGCCCCATTAGAACCCACAGGGAAATCCCTTCGCTCTCAGGTGGCTTGCTGGTGGCCTCCGGACCGCAGATTTCTGGGTTGGATCTGGCGGATCTCTTTTTCAGCTGTACTTTAGCTAAACTTAGATGGAATAATGCTTGGCTTCGTAGATTGTAAAATAACCTTAGATATTTTAACTAGGATAGCTAATATTAATATACTTGAAGATTAAATGCACTAGTCTAAGAAAACTAACTTAAGATGACTAAACTAACAGTCTATCCTTCCTCCATCTCTGGGCTCCCTAACCTCTCTCCTCTAACTGTTTTCCTCAACTCATCTTCTCCAACTCCTTCTCTAACTGCTTCTCTAACTGCTTCTCCTCCAACTGCTCTGACCTGAACTCCCAAAACTCAACTGGCAACTCTAAACTGGAAACTGAACTGTGTCTGCCCAGTTTAACCTATTAGTCTCTGTGGCCTGTTTGGCCCCTGAGCTATGATTGGCCCTGTGGCCCAAATGTCTGTGTTTTGATTGGTCTAGGAGCAATTTCAAACTTTGGTGGGGATTCACAAAGGGCCATAAACCCCCCCTCCTCACATGGTCAACATGCTTCAGCTAGTGGTCTATGTTTCTAATAGACCAAACCAAAAGAAAACTCAACTAAACAGTGGATCAAAATACATTTTTCAGCATATCAGTTTGTGATGATAAATTCAGGAAACACAATCTTACAATTGAATCACAATAAATGTAATATATATATATTTTGCCCACAAACAGTTTTGTAATACTCAAGATAATCTTAGGAATACAATGATGGATGGTACTCTGTCAGAAAGAGATCAAGAGTCATGTTATTATTTAAACCCAATTAAATCACTTAAAAGATAATACATGGTTAAACCACTGATAACCAAATAAAGCTAAATTATCAAATGCTAGTTAAACCTTGTTGATTCAGACTTGAATGTGTAGGAGAATTTAATCAGGACACATCCAAACACATATACCATATACCAGACACATATACCATTATCTAGTAAACATTCTATAAAACACCTTTTTTATATAGTCAATATATATGTATTTTAAGCAAAATCTTCTCAGTGAGAAATTCCTCTCCCTCTGCTGTGTTTAGATAAGCGGCTGTCGTCGGAATTTACGACCGTGGGGGAAGTTGGTGAAGTTGGTGTTGGGAATGTAATTTCCAAGCTAAGAGCATTCATTTTAACTTCATGAATCTTATTTCTAAGTGGTTGCAGAAAGCACAAACCCCTAAATTGGTATAATATATTTGGTGAATTTACAATTTCCAAGGCATTCATTAAGTTTTGAACCCTCTCTCAAGTCCCGTAGTCCCGTCCTTGTCCTGGTGATTGTGCTGTTGGCAAAACCACAATTGTGCACAGTTCCAGATGTTTAAACATTAACGGTCCTAAATCCAGATTTACGACTGACAGCGTCTGAAGGAATGTCAAAAAAGAATTTAAAAATGTTTACCCTGACTTGCATTTAGGGTTCTCGAGCGAGGCTGAGTGAAGAAATAGTCAGGAAATGTCATTTTGAAATTTAAGGCTGTTTGAAAAAGATAACTCCAAGGCTTTTAGAGTGTTCTGGGGGTTGAAGTTCCTTATAGACCATAAAGTGGGGGTAGTGTGTGTGTGTGTGTGTGTGTGTGTGTGTGTGTGTGTCCAAGCGATGCAGGAATCCTCTGTTTAATCCACTACATGATTAACTGCCTGGTCTCTTTGTTGTAGGCTGTAAGAACAAACATCAGTTTATGAGCTGCAGTAACTCTGTGTTGGCTGTATGTTATACTGTTCACTTTACAGAATCTTTTTCTTCATCTAATTTTTTCATACATATTTCAAATCTGTATTTTACTTAAATTAAATCAAAGAGAAGATTTAATACAAAACTTCTTTATTTACCTGACCATAACTAAAATGGTCAGGTAGAATTACAGTATGTTTTGCACTATAAGGCAAAACATTCCCAAAAATCATTAGTGCGTCTTTTAATCTGGTGTGTCTTATGTATGAATTTTACCAGTCAGGTTGTAAGAAGGAGTAAAGCTGCTCCGCTTAAGTGCAGCGTTATGCAGTAGAGTTTCAGTTAACTTCTCTAGCAGTATTAGCTTTACCCGCTAAGCGCTAGCCATTCGGCCATTCAGATGTGAGTATTATTATTATTATTGACCTTTCAGATATAAGTATTATCAGCCTGTAGTCTGCGAGTTTACCATGTTAAAACAAGCTACGTGGGACAAACCGCTAGTTAATATCACTCTGGTTTACTGGAACACTCATACTTTCTCAGTGTAGCGCTGACAGTTGGCAGTTATTAGCGATTAGTCGCTAATGCTAATGCTCCAGTCTTGTTGGAAATCTGGAAATCTAAGCTTACTGTAAATAAACAGAAGCCCTCTACTCACCCAAATAAGCAGTTTTCAGTAGATTAACATCCAGCACTAGATTGACTTGTTTGACTCATCTTAATTTTTTTTTTTTTTTTTTTTTTACAAATTGCAGTTTATTTACTTAGCTTAGCTGTACAAGTCCTTTATAATCCGGTGCACCTTGTATATGAAAATTGAGCAGAAAATTGACAGTGAAATTGAAAGTGTTCTTTACAGTGCAAAAAATACTGTACAATGCAAAGGAATTTATATAACAACAAAAAAAAAATCAATGAAATTATCTTACAATTCAGGAAGAATAACTAGATTTTAGACTAATTAACTAATGAACCCAAGTTTTTAGTAAACATTACTCAGAAATCTGACAAAATAAGGCATAGTAAACGTAACATTCCCAGGCTTACAGTGTAACCTGCATATGAGAATAAATCAAACTAACTGCAAAACTAAAAAAACTATGATGAACTTTTGACTAACTATTGACTAAAAGTTGAGATAAATCTAAATGAAAACACTCTGCAATCAGTTACTTTATAGTCCTAAGCTGGCCTGATCTTACATTTTATTATAGCTCACAGTTGGGCTGATGACAGTAGCTTTATGACTAAACTCTGCAGGAGTCTTTCCACTCGTTCTCTGCTCTCTCACTGCAGACTTTATAATCCCCCCAAGGAGTTCAATAAATGGAAGCATGGCTCAATTTCCTTTTATGAATTCCCATAATGATGCTAGAATACTGCAATAATTTAGTGCCACTCAAATCCAGGAAGCCATCTAATCAGCCACTGATTGGAGTCAGTCTCAGAAGTGCTGGTCTTGAACAGAAGACCACTTGATGCATCTTGCCATTAAAGTGACTTATTTTATACTCATCACTGTACCTACCATCGTACATGCAGTACTTCAGAGTATGTTAATGTACTATATAAGTTAACACAGATACTGGAGAATCTGTGCTACCCTATGCATCACTCTCTGACAGCGCTGAGAAGCTTCTTCAGTGTCCGGCTGCTGCTGCACCCGCAGTGTGTGAAGGAGAGATAGTGCAGGTCCTTCTATCCGGCTGCTGTCAGGCTATCAGTCACTATTTCCACTATTTCTTTTTGTGTGCAATAAAACTGTTTATGTATTACTGTTCTAGTGTTCTGTTCTAGTGCAATAGCTAAATTCACCATGTGTAGTATAATCGCTTTACCAACAATATGTGCAACGCCACCACTTATTTAATATTTATTGGCCATTTAGGTACCACTTTAAAATAAGACTACCCTTATAAAGAGTTTATAAATAGTTTATACATGAGTTTATTAATTATTATTGAATAGGTTGTAAATGCTTTAAAAAGCATTGATTAACAGTTGCAACACATCAATTAAAAAAGGCAACAGTGATCCGTTGTTTGCTTAGTCATTTAATTTATAGTAAACAGTTAAACATACTTACAAATATATTTAATATGAAAGGTTTATGAAAAACACAAAGTAAGATCAGTATTTAGGAAGATCTGAGGTTTGACAGTATAAATGAGGGTGGAATCAAATTAGCAAATTTTCAGCTCACTGTCGACATTTCTATGTATGTGTTGTTATATATTTATTAACTGTTTATTAAGTGTTTAATTGTTTTTTAAGTATTTGCAACCCAATTAATAACCATTCATAAAATCATTAACAAACCATTCATAAACCCTTTATAAAGGTAGTCTTATTTTAAAGTGGTACCGCCAGTTATTACTATTTTATGTTTTAAATGTATGGCCAAAAAAGTGGCCACCAGGATTTAAGTAAGTAAGTGATGTGGGGTTGATGCTGCAGTTGGTCAGGTCTGGATACAGCAACAGTACACTGAAAAAAATGATGAGTAAAATTTATGATACATAATATATTATATTTTCTGAAATGTAAAAATACTGTCTCAACACAGACTTGTTCTATTTACAAAATAACTCTTTGAGATTATTATGTAAATATTTGAATATGTTTTTTTAACTAAAGATATTTAAATTTCAGAAATTCTAATATATTATGTATCATAAATTGTTTGAGTAATATTGTATAAATTAAGTAATTGTTATTAGTAGGGGTGTCACGAATTGTATTTCCGATTTTAGGGTCACGATTCGATTCGATTCTCGATTTTCTTTTTTCTTTTCTTTTTTACAGCAGAGAGGTCTATGCCCGTTTTAGATTAGTCTATGGTCAGTCATTGGTTTGATTCATCAAATTAACAATATCTTATTTCAAAAGGTGGCTTGATATAAGTGATGCAAAGTGATCTGTAATACACCACATTAGGCACTAATGGTCAAATTTATATAATTTAATTAAGATATATATGTAATGCCATCTAGTGTCTTTTTTTGGTAGCAGCAGTGTGCACATAACAAAATAAATAATAAAAAATACAGGAACAGTCATGTACAAAATAATAGAACAATAAGAGCCTTAACAAACTGTACTCTATCCTACTATAACAGTTAAATATGAAAAATAAGACTTTAAGACTTTTTCGGTCCCTGAGAAAGTTTATTTTTCTTTAATAAAGATATATCATTAACTTTATCTGAGAGAAAGATGCTCCTTAAGGAACCAAAACTATTAACATATTATGATGAGAATGTTCACATTCTCTGGAGAAAGGGCTGCTCTTTGAGCTACTTGACTTCGATGCTCGAGACCATGACATAATTTTGATCAATTTCGATGAAATATCGAAATCGTGACACCCCTAGTAATTAGGTAATATTGTGTGCAGAAATTAAGTAAAGAAAGTATTGATTCAGCAAAAATAAATGAATTAAAGTTTACTAAAAGAAAGGATTGACTGAAGTTCAGTTCGTTTATTTTCTCTATGTAACATTTGAGTCTTGAAAGGGAGTTCAAGTTACTCAAATTTATCTGAAATTAAATTTACTTAAAAAAAAAATCAGATGCAGAAAGTTGTGAAACTTTTTTAAAGGAAATGTTATTTTTCAGTGTATGTGCTGAAAGAATGAGGCCAGCTGACTACCTGAATATACTGAATATAGACCAGGTTATTCCATCTGTGTGTTTTTTTTCTTTCCTGATGACACGGCCATATTCCAAGATGACAGTGCCGGGACTGATGTGATCAGGGAGATCATAGATTGTTCACCACACAGTGCAGACCAGATTTTTTGACCAGGCAGTGGATCTTATGTTATCTTACCTTTTATTCTATAATCTATGGAAAAGTAGGACTGCTATAATGAGCAGTGGTCACGTTTTAAGACTTGTGAAGTCTGTTCATCAGCAGCACCTACCCAGGCTGTGGTCACTGGAGGGTCCGGTCCCTTGATGGACCTGACCGTGCCCGATCTGCCAGTCAAAATCATCATTCTGGTCCTGCTGCAGCCGACACTCCAGCTCCCACTGCTCCTCAGGCATGTTAAAGTTACAGGCTCCTGCCAGGCCAGCTGGAGAAACACAAAGAAAAAAGGAGATGATCGATTTCTTTCACAGGAAAAAACAACAGCAGCATGGATTTTGTTCTGTTAGCAAATGTCACCAAGATTTGAATGCATGAATGTATTCGACTTATTTGGGTCTTTTTCCTCATAAAAGGATTCATTGTTATTTTGTATTATTATTATTTATTTTTTATTATTATTATTGTATATTGTATTATTATTATTATTTATTTTTTTTATTATTATTATTGTAAATTGAAAGACAATGCAGATGTTTTATCATGCAGCTTCTGTACCTGAATGCTGATTGGTTGACAAAGTACAAAAGTCACAGACTGTTGCTGCCATGCAACATTTTTTCCCACTTTAAAATGTCATTCTGTCTGCTTTCCTTTACACTGCGTCCGAGTGTCAAAATAAATGGACCAATAGTAATACTCCGAAATGACTTGGACACCCCTTCTAATGAATGCACTAAGCTATCCAATGTTAAACACACACAAAAAACAGCTTGTGTGTTAAGACACACTTAAAATCCTTTAATTTTTACAAAAAATCGCCAGTGTGCCTTTTAATCTGACGCGTTTTGTGTGAATTTTACCAGTCAGGTTTTAAGGAGCAGAGGTTTACAGAAGTAGCATTAGCATGACCTGCTAACTGTGCTAAGCGCTAGCTCTTTAGCCGCTCAAAGGTGAGTATTATCGGCCTGTAGTCTGCTGCTAACTCTGGCTAGCACTGTTGGAGCAGCATTAGCATTAGCCGCAAACCACACTAAGTGCTAAGTCTTTTGTCGGTCAGAGAGGAGCCTATCGTTTATCGTGTTAAAACAAGCTACGTGGGACGAACTGCTAGCGTTTAGCCGCTCGAACCTTAGTGTTGGAAAAATTTGGGAATCTAAGCTTACTGTAAGTAAATGGAAGTGCTTTACTCACCCAAATAAACAGTTTTCAGAAGATAAATCTGTGTAGATTAATATCCAGCGCTCGTTGCACTAAAATGTGCCTTAAAATCCTTATGTATGAAAGCATTATGTATGAAAATAGACCAGAAAATAGATCAGAAAATAGACGTTCATTGATAATGCGCCTTATAATCTGCTGCAATTTATAGTGCGAAATATATGGTTTACCAAAACCACAATAATAATTGTAGATATTTATGTGTTACAAGAATATAATGCAGTTTGTTTTGTATTAAAGAGGAAATAGAAATGTAGTTACTTACTACAGTCCAGTTCGTCAGACCTGTCAGCGCAATCAGCCTTATTATCACACACCAGACTGGAGTCGATACAGTCGCAGTTGCTGCAGCGGAAATCAGTGGCTGCGGGGCAGGCGCCGGGGTGGATGACACCTGCAGATATAATGAATGCAGAACTATATGAGAATATATGGGTTCAAATATACGCAACGTCAGGAGCGTTTGAACTGTGAAATGAAGCTCTGCTGAAGCCGAGCTCGTGAGTGCGAGTGTGAGTGTGGGACTCTTGCCAGAGAGGCAGCTCTTTGCCAAATGCTAATTATTTTAGAAGGTTAATGTAATGAGCGACACCTGCTCGCAGAACAAGGGTGATGACAATATGCTCGTGGTAATATCTACAACACTCCAAAACCGCAGAGCAATCTTCAGAGAGCTGTGAAACCTAGATCAGACACTAGATACACTGCCTGGCAAACGTTTTTGTTCAACACATTAACATTAATTTAATTTAGACATTTTGGAGACGACTAACATGTACGCATGCAAGTCTTTTGGCCCAATTCCATTTCATCATTTGACCCTACCCCTTACCCCTACCCCTTATTTTCGAGGGTAAAATCCTCCACCCTAAAAATTGGGAAAACATTTTAAGCACCCAATACATCATCAGGAGCGTTAAAAGTTCAGTAACCTAGCTGCTGCTGCTGCTGCTGGATGACTAGTTCACTTCAGGGCTTCATTGTTTGTCTTCAGAAAGGGGGAAAAGGTGGTGTAGAAATTAATTATTATTGTCCATTTCTTAATTCCTCTGAATTGGGGAGCTGAAAAATAGCTTTGATTAGCTTTAATTTAATTTTATTTTACTGTTCTACCTTAAATGAGGTCTGTCAACATTTAAAGGTGGAATTGGAAAGTTAGTTAGCTAGCCAGCTACTAACACAAACTATTAGCAATCTTCTTGTATGCTTGTTATGAATAATTTGGCCATAAAACATTGAAACTACACATTATACTACGGTAATATAGTGCTAAAATCAGTTTTAACAAGGAAAATACTTACATTGTGGGTTTCTTTGGTTGCTTGTTCCTACACTGGTGTAAATATTTACAAATATTGCACATTTAAGATAGATAGATAGATAGAAGTTAGAAGTTATCTGGATGTTCTTTTTTCATTTAAAAAGCGATAGTTTGGGCGGGTCACTGGGTGATGTATGGGTTTAGAGGCAGGGCAGGAGGGAAAGCGGTTTGGCTGAGCTGCAGCAGCATCAGAGTGACTCTGATAGCGTTGAGACAAAGATGGTTGGACTTCAGGAATTATTGATACACAGATCTGCATTTTGTGATGTGTCTGCGTACCAAATTAAACCAACACATCATCGCTAAATGTTCTTATAAGTTCTGGTTAACCAGCTTAGCTGTTGAATAATCCAATGAATCAGCTTAACTTCTTAATCAGTATAGGGTTTTTCTCCTGGGTGACCACCTTTTTTATTTTGATAATAAACGTTTGCTTCAGACCATCAGGATCCAGTTATGAGTGCGGGAAGAGGTAAACCAGTGGCAATTGGGAAGTTGAGGCACTTAATTGCTGTCTCAGTTGTCTCAGTATATTCATTACTAAGTCTACATAGTTAGCTGCTAGTGAAGTTTAGCCACTTTATCAATAAACACTCAAAGTACTTTAACGAGGACATATTATGCAAAACTCACTTTTTGTGTACTTTTGGTTTCCCACTAAACACTCCAAGCAGAAAATAAATCCATCCATCTGTTTTCTGTGTGTCAGCCTATTGGATGTGACATCACAATAAGGAAACGTTCATAGAACCACCCAGGCACCATCCCTAACCCGTCAACACCCACCAGAGCCCCACCCACTAGGTCAGTTGAAGAAACACCTTTTTAGCATGAAATTAGAACCTCAGACAGTACACAGCAGGATTAGTTAGACTTTGTCTGATGAAGGGATCTGTACCTACAGTCCGTGGCAAGTCAGGAAATAAGGGAGAAGTAAGTTCTTTCAAATGATGAGTTTTGTGCTTTTATTGCTTGCTAACACTAACTTATAGCAAACACTCCAGCAAATTTTATTTGCATAAAAGTGACTGAAACTAGCAAGAATACAACTGGTAAGATGTACAGCCCACATACCCATTTCTACCCTGTGTAAAAACCTGTATATTAAGACCTTTCCATGCTTTAATACTCATGTCATGCTGGAAACATTCCTTTGAGATTCTGGTCCATGTAGACATGATTGCATGAAAGTTCCTGCAGATTCTTTAGAAGCAATTTCATACTGCGAATCTCCCACTGTACCACATCCTAAAGGTGTTCTATTGGATTCAGATATGGTGACTAGGAAGGCTTCTGAAGTTCAGGAAACTCATCATCATGCAGGAAATAGTTGTTAGAAGACTGGTAACTTGGTAAATTTGGTATTAACTGTGATGGGCAGTGCTGCACCACTGGCCACCAGCAGGGGAGCTGGGCAACAGAGGGGAAAAAGAAGTGGCATTGGGTCCCGAAACTCCAAGTCCCAGAATCCCCAGCGGTGATCAGTGGCAACCAGCGACACCTGTGCAGCACTCTATATAAAGCCCAGTCAAACCACTCATTCTCGTCGCACCTTTAAAGAGGGGTGACCGGTAACAGAGGGTGTAAGAAAATAAAATAAAAGAAAGAAAGAAAGAAAGACAGAAGAAAATAAAAGAAAGAAAGAAGAAAAGAAAAGAAAAGAAAAGAAAGTTTCACAAAAAAAAAAAAAAAGATCTCAAAAGAAAGTAAAAGTAGAGGTCTGAGCTGTGCTCAGTCCGTTTTGAGTTTGATTGTGTTTTGGTTTGAGTTATTTGAAGCTAAAAAGCTGTGTTTCAGTTGTACATGCCATTTTGTGGCATTTCCTTTGTTCTGTTTCCCGCCTTTTTTTGTGCACCTCTTCAGGGTTTTGTTTTCCACCTATTTTCCAGTTTCCTCTGTGGAAAACCAAACCAAGTTCCACAAGCACACCCTTTTGACACAAGCAATATTAAAACATATTTATAAATATCAGAAACAATCGAGTAATCAAGTAATTATAAATATACCTAAGCAAACATATATGACTGAAGATATAAATTATTACATACATCCCAAAACAAACAACCATTTTGCTCTGCACTTGGATCCAACACCACCCTATCCCGTAACATTAACAGCCCAAAGTGTGGCAGGAATACACTCTTCGCATCACATTCAGAATAATAGAGCAGTAAAATGGTTATAGGCCTGAATAGCCTGCAGAAAGAAGCTTTTCCTCGTTCCCTGTGTCGGCGTTCACGAAATGAAAGAGCATTCTCGACTGCTGAGTTTGTTGTTTGGAAGCTTGTGGTCCTTCACTATCCACCTGGTCCCTGGGAGCTCAGTCCAGATAATGCACTCAGCTTTGGAGGCTTTTAAATTGTTTTGGCAACCCAATGGCTACCTCATTAAGACCATCCAAGAAGTGCTACTGTTGAGAACGAGCCCTAACAAATCAATACACTGCCCATCAACACTCTCGCACTCATTCTTGCTTCCTTACTCTACCGATGGAGCCAAATCAGGGACACAAGTTTTTGTCAATTTGAAAAAAATAAATTGAAACTGAAAGTTTAAGTTTTATTTAAATAAAAATCAAAAGTGTGACAAATGTTTTTTTCATCTTATATTTAATTTAGATATAATTCGGGAATTGTTTTAAACAAACTTTTTTTAATTTTCACTTTCTTGTGGATTTTGATATTTAAGATCGTATATTTTTCAGTTGCAGATTTAATTTTTTTGTAATCAGTTTTTTTTCATGGTTCAAATCTTTTTTCACTTTCAGATCACAGTTTTCTGGTTTTAGACTTTTGGCCCTGATCTTGTGTGGGGGTGTGGCATCATAGGAAAGGGGCGTGGTATGCAGTTAAGGACCTACTCTGGAGGACCCTGTCAGTGTAATATGTCTGTACGTCAAACACCAAATTTCAATTCCAATTCCAAAAATAAAATCGGCAACTGAAAAATATAATATCTTAAATATTAAAATACACAAGAAAGTGAAAAAAAAAAAGTTTCAAACAATTTCCGAATTGAATCAAAATTATATATAAGCTGAAAAAAAACATTTGATACACTTTTTTTGTTTGTTTTATATATTTTTGTATTTTTCATTTTTCAAATTGATAAAACTTTTGTCCCTGATTTGGCTCCATATCTCTCTCTTTATCTTCAGACCGAAAACTTAAGCAGTCTTCTGGTGAGCCACCATTAGCTACTCAACATCTCTGGTCAAACATTATTTTCCATTAAAACTTTAAAGATAACTCAGACACACTAGTCAATTAACAAAACAAACGCCAGCTCTGTTAAGAGAATCAAACTTCATTCATCAGGCTGCCCTAAATCCTTTAAACCCCATCAGAGCACAGCTTCCTCTGAGGGAACTGAGGAAAAAGACTGGGAAAAAGACACTTTGTAAGTGTGCTGCCTGCGGTTACCTGAGGCATGATGCGGTTTAATCTTTGCTAGAGCAGTGGTTCATAATCCTGGTGCTGGAGGACCAGCTGTACTGCACATTTTAGTTTATACCATGCTCCCAAAACACCTGATCCAGCTAAGAAGCTAATAATTAAACACTCATTGATTTGAAGGTGGTGTGTTAAGAACACAAAACCACTGAAATATGCACAGAAAGGGTTGGAAAACACTGTTTTTGAAAAGAGCTTAACGTTTTTGAGCTTAAAGTATTCCAGAGAACTAGGAATTCCCTGATCATATTATTGTGCCAATGATTCAATTCATGTCTCAGGATTGTTTTACTTGCTATCTGAGAACTCTCCTCAGTGCTTACTTAAATAACTGGACTGGACTAAATGGATTAAATTAGATGATTCTGGATCCAATAAAATATGACTGGACTGGCTAGAATGGCCCCTTGTTTGCAGGTGTTTCTGAACAGTAAAGCCATGGGGCCATGGTTTCTTGGGGCTTTTGGCTGACGTACATTTTGGCAGATTTGGGGATCTGTTGCCTGATAATGGGTGTGCCATGATCTTGCGTGGTCATGTGGTATACCGTGCCTAGTGGTTCCCTACACATTCCCACATTACCTTGTTTAAACTGCAGAGTGAAGCAAAGGCCCTATTTTAGCGATCTTTAGTCCAGCCATAAACTGTGCAGCTTGATTTAGGGCCTGTCAGTGTAAAAAGTACGCCTTGAGCAACAAAACATAATTACTAATTCTTAAAATAATTCATAAAATTACTCATTGTTTAAACTATATGGGCACTTAAAGAAAATCATCAAAAATCAAAAATCATCAGTGCTCCTTATAATCCAGTGTGCCTTATGTATGAATTCTACCAGTCAGGTTGTAAAGAGCAGTAAAGCCACTCCGTCAGGTGGCATTCACTAGCAGTAAGGTGCTAATTCAGCTTCACCCAGCCTTAGTGGATATCTGGAAATCATTATTATTACTGTAAATAAGCAGAAGCGCTTTACTCACCATAATTAACGTTTTTTGGGAAATAAATCTTTGTAGGTTAACATCCAGCGCTCATTTGACTTTAAAAGATAATGTTTTTTTAAGAATTATAGTTTTGTTTATTTATCTTAGCTTCACTTCACTTAGTTACACTCTCCCACTACCAGAATTAGAAGGAAAACATGGGGACACCCCTGTTCCTTACTAAGGTTGCATAACGTGCCAGAAAATAGACATTCATTGATAATTCGGTGGGAAAAATACTGTAATCAGCCACATTTTGGTGGATTGGTATTTTTGCATTTCTGTGCTTCATTTCTGTTCTAATCAGTCAGTGGCGCACCTGTGTTTTCTGCTGCCAAGATAGCACTGCGCCAGAAATTGACCTGAACACACCTCACTTCCTGACCACCACACCCATCAGCGTGGATACATTCTTAAACTCTGTTTAAAAATATTTAAACGATGCAGGTGAAAGACATTAAACTAGACTGTTGGCAGGGTGTAAGATAGAGCCCTAGGTGTTTGATTATTAAGTTATTAGCTGGATCATGTATATTAGGAGCAGAGTACACACTAAAATGTGCAGTACAGACAGTCCCCCAGGGACTGGGATTATGAACCACTGCTTTGGAAAAGACTGATCCGCATCATGCCTCAGGTAACCGCAGGCAATAGACGTACAAACTGTCTTCTTCCCAGTCTTTTTCCTCCATTCCCTCAGAGAAAGCTGCAGGCAAGACTCTATTATCAGCCAGAATTAAGAGCAATCTGTAAAAACATGCGCCACATCTGAGTAATGACGCTGTTTAAAACCTACTCAATTTAACACCATCCACCTTCCTTGTTGTTACCAAAGAGTTTAAAGAAACACAGTTTCTCATGCAGACACCTTGAATTTTATGAGTTCCTTAACACACACACACACACACAGAGTATTAAAGTAGCACCGATGAGAGTTAGGCTAAGCGCTTCTTTCATTATGTTGTTTAATGCCTCTCTGCTTTTATGACCAGAGTGGGAGAAGAAACGAGAGAGATATAAAAAAACAGAGAGAGAGAGAGTGAAAGAGAAAGACTGTAAAAATGATGAGTTAATGTTTTTTAATCTTATCTGTCTGCTGCATAGCTTTGTACTTTAAACTAACAATAACGTCTGTGTTTCCTGTGCTGCTCACTTGCATTTACGACAGAAGCCAATGGGCGGCTGCTAAATTCAATCAACAGCCAGGAATGCACTGAGCTCTTTGAAGTTGCACCCATTGCACATGCACACACACACACACACACACACACACAGCATGTTTACTAACTGTACAGATGTATTTCCAAATGAAATATATAAGACTCTCTAGATCAGATGAACATTAACCTATCAGCACCATACCTAATGCCAGGTATGTGTTATAAAGTGGTATAAAGCCTTTAGCATTAAGTTGTGCAACAGAGTGGAACAGTGTTCTCTGGAATGACATAGGGCCCAATATCACACAGCTGGATTTAGGGCGTGTCGGTGGGTGTTTGGTATTGTGAGGGCACAATAAATATGCCTTGCGTGGCTCGAAAGGCACAAAAGGCAAAAGGGAATAATGATTGTCTTAATCATTTAAGGCAACAGCAGTGTTATTGTATTCTTTTTTCTGTTTCTTGTTGATGTAAAAGCTGGATTTGTGAGCAGCATCGCGTTTATTTGCATGTGCTCCTTCATGGCTAAGATAGGATTGAGCGCCAGACTCTTGACTGTTGTCAGGGTTTTAATCAGTCAGTGGTGCATCCATGTTTTCTGATGCCAAGATAGCAATAAGCTAGAAATTTGGCTTAATACACCTCATCTATGCTCATTGCTATATATATATTTGTAAGCTATGTTGCTATTTAGGTGAGGTGATGAAACGCGTCCGGACGGGACTAAAATTACCGGAGGACTACGGAGTTCAATGAAAATCAGTAGATACTTCAGCCTGTAATTTTCTTAAGCCCTATTTGGACGTGATTAGTTCCTCAGGGGGTACTGGGGTAATTTTCTCTTTTATGAGGGGGGGTCCTCTGTGATTTTATTACAGTCCAACCATGTCTGTGTTTTTCTCAGACGTCCTCTGAGAAAATTACAGGCTGAATTACCTACTGTTTTTTTTTTTGCTGAACTCCGTGGTCCTCCAGTAATTTTATTCCAGTCCGGATGCACATCTCCTCAGAGAGTTTCATCACCTCGTGTTTTATAAAACAGTAATTTTTCTACTGCCACCCACCGTAATTACACTTTGGGTGAGCGTTTCCACGGAGATCCAGGTAAACACAACATGCAAGTGGAAATGGAGGAGCTACTGAACGTGATGTCAAGTGAGCGAGAAAACCAAAAAACTCACTGGTCCACCAGTCCAGATGCAAGAGTTTTATCACTGAGTAGAAGTGTGGAATATTTCTTACAGACATTCCCCTGAGAAACTAATCCCGTCCAGATAGGGCTTTAGAGGACGTCTGAGAAAAACACGTACATGGTCGTTCTGGACAGAAATTAAATCACAGAGGACCCCCCATGAAAAATAAAAATCACCCCAGGACCGCCTGCGAAACTAATTCCATCCAGATACGGCTTTGTGTATATAGATCACTCACCATGTGCACTGGAATCTACAGTGATTAAATCTGAGTCAGACTAATGCTTCATATAGCCCAAAGCTCTGTCTCTTCCCTTTGAAGCTCGGCTAACATCACATCCCCGACTACACCCGAACTCCACTTTAATTATTAGACCTCAGAACTGACAGACAAGAAATTACATTCTCCCCTCTTCTCTGCTCTTTCACATGGGAAGGGGGAAAAAAGCAAGCTTGTCAAATTTAGCAGATCAGTGTCTTTTTCTCGTCCAATTAACAGCGAGATGTGATATTTTCATTAGGCGCTGCTGAGATCTGCCCAAGAGGTGCTGATGGTCATGTATCTACAGTAATATTAAATAAACAGTGAGACCAGGGGGAAATTAGAAGTTGAGAGCCAGGAGAGACACCTCACCAGAATGTCAAACGGGTGTTTTTGTTGTGTATCGCAGCAGACGGAGGCCGAGATTTCGAGCCCAAGGCCAGTGTAATCACTCACTCACTCACTCAAAACGGGTAAGGCCTGTGATTGGAAAGAGTGAGGCACTGTAAGCCTCAGAGGTGAACCTGCATCTGTGCAAACATTTATAAACTTACTTTAAACACTGTTGTCATTTCCTTTCCACGTCATAGCTGGATGAAATATTGTACAGCTCTCTTTGCTACATTTAACAGAGCAAACAGGAGGATGAGGTCAATGCTACTCTTTACTATTGTAAAGTGTTACCCACTATTCTGAGCTATGTAATAAAAAAAAGAAAAGGTTTTTCTGCTGTAAATCAGAGAAGTCACTTTTTTCATAACAGTAATGATAACAGTATAATATTACACTGATAAGTACAACAAAAGTTATAAATTCACAGTGCCTAGTCTCCTTTGGAATAAATAAAGTATCTATCCATCCATCCATCCATCCACCCACCCACCCACCCACCTACCTACCTACCTACCAACCTACCTACCTACCTACCTACCTACCTACCTACCTACCTACCTACAGGAAAACCTAGAAATAAGCGAAAGTAAAACCAGACTGAACATCAATAAGGACTTCAAATAGTACAGTGAACTGTAGCCTAGAAAGTGTTAGACTGTTTAGTCTGGTTGATAGTGGAATTTGTTATTTTAGACAACATACAGTAGTTTTGTTTTTTCGATTAGATTTAGTTGAATTATCTTTCATTTCCAAATCTTAATTGCTTAAAAAAGTTTAATGTGTTTGTTTTTTTATGTATGTTTATCTGATTTTCTCCCCAGTTTACAAGGCCAATTACCCAACTGATCCATAAGGACTCCCCCTATCACTAGTAATGCCCGAACACCACAAGGGTGAAGACTAGCACATGCCTCCTCTGATACATGTGAAGTCAGCAAACTGCTGCTGATGCAGCATTGCCGAGTAGCCAGAGTTCTCGGAGGAAAGCGCAGCGACTCAGTTCCGATACATCAGCTCACAGATGCCTCGTGCTGATTTGAAGTGATGTGGGGAGAGAGCGTAATGTACCCACACAGAGAAAGCAAAGCCAATTATGCTCTCTCACAGGGCTCCGGCAGCAGATGGCAAGCTACATAAACAGGATTCGAACCAGCGATCTCACGATCATAGTAGCAGAATTTGTATGTTATAAAATGTGTGTCAGCAGTGTAATTGTAGCTGAAATGTGTGTGTTTTCGTCTGTAAACACACAGATACTAGGGGTGTAGCCGATCCTATATTCAGTATCAGATACTGGTCAAAATCACAGGATCAAACATCAAAAGGAAAAACTTATAAACTAATAAAGCATTTTAAAACTCGAACTGAAAGGGCTTTTATCCACGAGCAGTTCATAAGTAAATGATGTCAAGTCATGAGAACAGAAGAACAAACACGGATGCCTGTTGAAGTTCTGAAGTCACCTAAAATAAAACAACTACTCGAAATTTATCATTGACTACATTAAGCTAGGTTTGCTTGAGGCAAGGAAACCACTGAACCGTGCAGGTCATTAGGACTGCGTTTGGAAAAGGTAACTTCACATAACTGCACTGAAAAAGACAAAAGACAGAAGTATGAAAGGCTTCAACCAAAAAGAGATTAGGTAAAAGATGCGGTGAAACTGGAGTTAACTGGTAGAGGGACTTGTAGCCTAGAAAGTGATGCTGTTGAGCAGGTTATTACCGTTTTGTCTTGTTGATAGTGGATTTTTTTATTTTCCTGAATGATTTAGCCAGCATACTGATTTCAATATAGTTGAATTGTCTTTTCAATAAATATTTCAATAAAAATAAATAATGTGTTGTGTTTAAAATGTGTGTTACTAGTGTGTTCACACAGAAAAAGGCCTGTTACCTGAAACTTGTCTGTTTTTGTCTGTGAAAGAAATGCACAGATACTAGATGTGTGCAGATCCTATATTCAGCATCAATATCTGATACCATCCAGATTCAATGGTCAAAAATCCATTAACACACTTTTTAAACATGTAAACCATAATAATTAGACGAAAAGAGGAGGAGCCTTTATTCACATGAAGTTCTTAAAAAATGTCAAGTCATGAGAACACAAGAACACACATGAATGCCTGTCTAAGTCCTGGAGTAACCTGAAATGTACTGCTGTAGGGATTTTTGGGTATTTCATGTACTTGAAACAACTCACAGGATAATTATCATTGACTAAATTAAATCAGGTTTGCTTGGAGCAAGGAAACCACTGAATCATGCAGGTCATTAGGACTGGGTTTCGAAAAGGTAACTTTACAAGACTGCACTGATAAGTACAAAAGGACAAAAACTGAAAAAAAGAAATAGGAAAGGCTTCAATTCAAAATGGATTGGGTAAAAGATGCAGTAAAACTGGAGTGAACTTCCTTAAGGATTCCAACTGGTAGAGGGACCTGTAGCCTAGAAAGTGATGCTGTTGAAGAGCTTATTACCGCTTTGTCTTGTTGATGGTGGAATTTGTGATCTTCCGGAATGTTTTAGCCAACACAAAAATAAAATGTTTTTTTTTTTAATCCATTAAAGCATTTTTAAAACCTTGCATTTGTTTGTAGATAATGATCAGACTTGAAGAGAAAGAGCCTTCATTCAAGTTCATTTCTTAAATAAATTATGTCAAGTCGAACACATGCAGATGCCTGTCTAAGTCCTGGTGTCAGTCCTGATGCTGACAATCTGTTTGCTTAAGACTCTAAATTGTCCTATAAAGACTCCACTTTCCAGCATACACCCATACTGGAGTTTCCTGACTCCACTGACCACATGATGCTACAGCGTTCATGCTCTCCGGGTTACTAATTGGCTCCACCTGTCCTCCTTAGTATAAATGCCCCTCTGTTTGCTGAGTATATAATAATCTCTGTTTATGGTCTTTAGCCTTGCCCATTCTACTGAATACCTGGTGCTGACCATTTTTGTATTTTTTTGCCTTCTCCCTTGTTTTGCTGGATATTTAATTTTTTTTTATTCATTCTTTATGTAACAAGGCAAGTCATTAAGAACACTTTTATTTACAGTGGCAGCTTGGCAAAAGGCAAAAAGACTCTTGAAAAAAAATACAAATGCACAAACAAAAAATAATGACAGGTTTATGACCTTGCCTGCCCCCTACAACTCTTGTAAGCCTAGTCTCTATTGTAATAAACACTTATTTTTTATCTGTGAATGTTTGTCCTTCTTCTGTCCTGTCTGAGACCTGAGATGCACTGCTGTAGGAATGTCTGTGCTCACATTCACTTAAAACAGAAGTAGGAAAGTCCTCAATCCAAAAGAGATAAGGTAAAATATGCATTGAAATTGAAATGAACTTCAGTAAGCATTTCAAAAGGTAGAATCACCTGTAGCCTAGAAAGTGATGCTGTTGAGCAGGTTACTACTGTTAGTGGAATTTGTTATTTTGCTACATAGCGATTTCAATTTAGTTGAATTACATTTTCTATTTGCACCTTCATTTCTTGAAAATATTTGATGTGTTATTAGTGTATTCACACTAAGGACGTTTTCACACCAGCACTATTTGGTCCAGTTAAAACGAACTCTGGTCCGTTTGTAACTTTAGTGCGGTTCGATTGAGCAGGTGTGAAAACAGTAATCGCACTCGGGTGCAGATCAAAAGAACCGGACCGAGACCAGCTAGAGGAGGTGGTTTCGGTCCAGTACCAAACAAACTCTGGAGCGGTTCGCTTTGGTGAGAACGTGATCCGGTCTCGATCGGATCCAGCTATTAAATATAGTCCATTTATTTGAGCTAAACTGCTGACAAGACGCAGTCTAAACTGATATATTAGCCAGATAACGCTTATTACCACAGCTGTGAACAACACTGTGTCCATGCGCGCGCCGTCTGCGCTATATTCACTGCTCACAGCCGCATGACTCTGTTTATTATGTTTACATCTGCGCTGCACATATAAACGCTGTGTTTAAAAGCGCAACGTTTCAGCGTTCAGTGTAAAAACACATATATGCGCTGGAACCCAGAATCTTCATGCTATATTTACTTTTTTTGTATATGTATATTTACTTCCACGCCAGACCACGCTCTGACCAATCACAGGACACAGCCTGCTTGCGTGTTGCGTGTATTGGTGCGCATTTTGGTGCGTTTACATTTATGCCTGTGTGAAACCAGACTAAACAGAGGGAGAAAACGCTCCAAGTAAACGAACTCATCAGCTGATTCGGACCAGAAAAACGAACTACAGGTGTGAAAACGCGCTAAGAAAGGCCTGTGCAAGAACACAAGAACACAAGAACACACATGGATGCCGGTCTAAATCCTGGAGTATCCTGAAATGCACTGCTGTAAGGATTTCTGTGTTCTCATGTACTTGAAACAACTCACAGGATAATTATCATTGAATTAATTAAATCAGGTTTGCTTGGAGCAAGGAAACCACTGAACCGTGCAGGTCATTAGGACTGTTGGTCTGGATTTGGGAAACAATGATCTATTCAAATTATATAAAAAGAAGAAAACAGAAAGTTTCTCTTTGCGTTCTAGTGTGTGTGTGTGTGTGTGTGTGTGTGTGTGTTACTCACTGCGAGCACAGTCTATAAACTCTAGGTCGTCCAGGGCTGCCCCGCCGCTCACGTCGATGACCCGAACCGCTTCAAAAATGAGCTCGAAGTTCCTCAGGTTCCTCAGAGGCACTTCTGCTCTCTTCCACTCGAACATCCTCCTCTGCTCCATCCAGACCTCCCTCAGCTCATTCTCTGTCTGACCATCACACAACACAGAAAACACAAACGCCACTTTGCTCAGGGCTTTTACATCAGTTCCGAGAGTTCAGAGAGACACTGTCAGAGCAGCTCTGAGTCTCTGAAACAATAGCTTTAAATTGGAATGAAGAACCATACTAGACACTGGCTAAAATATATAAAATACATTTTTCTGTAACTTTACAATAAGGGTACTTACTACAGAATATCTCAACTAGTTACACTAGTTACATCATTATTAATCCTTAATTAACCCATTTCAACCCATCAGTCACAATTGTGACCAAACTAATTTAATTAATTATAAGCCTCTAAAAATGTTACTGGTTAATTTCCCAACACTCTATAAGGAAATATTGAAATATTACAATGTTTCAATTAAATGTGTGCAGTATCACTTTTTTTTTAGTAAATTGTCACATGACCAGAGCTGTTTCCTGGTTGCATCTTGAGAAGAGGATGGCTGCCTCAAAGCTCCCAAATAAAAGGCTGGTAAAGTATGTTAAAATAAACATAGAAACAAATATTTTTGTACACATGCTCTATAAGTTGTTTAGTTATGACATATGCATTTGTAATTAGTCAAATGTCTTTGGTGTGTTTGCAGAATGAGTAAACATGTAAACAGTCACAAATGGGACCGATGGGATAGATTGTTGTGTCTAGATGCACACATACTTTACATACAAACAAATTTCTTGTTGCATCTTACCTATATATTTTTTATTTTAGGATGACTAATTTTAGGCATGCAACGTTGCTATCATACCTCAAAATGAGAAAGATGCTATTATAAGTGATTGTGATAGTGATGGGTCAGATATGGACTACCATATCTGGTAACTTTAATTTCTAAGTTACTGTAATACAATGTCTGACTGATTGTTGATCAACAGAATCAAGCACTTCGCTCAGGTGCATACCTCGTTACTGTATACCTGCCTATAATCAAATTTTTGTTAAATTAGGTCTGTTCCTTACAGTGCTGTACTTTTAATTCTTTACTGTTTTCTTTCATCTACTTTTCTATGAGTATTTAAAAAAAATAGTTGAATGAAACCAGAAAGAAGACTAAATACAAGTTTAGGAAAAAATTAATTTTAAATATATATGTATATGTATTTGTTAAGTTCACTGTACTTAAAAATTATATTACATGAACTTAAAATGTATTAGAATATTAAAATGGGTTACAACAAAAGTTTTGAATTTAGTCAACTTATCAGGTTTTACAGTGTGGTATAAATGAATAATACGTATGTTACTGTTGAAATTCTGTTATTTGTAACCCTAATTGTAGAGAGTTAGCATTTTTCTAAGCTATGTAATAAAATAAATGACAGAAAAAATGTTCTGCTGTAAATCAGTGGAGAAATGATAGCTGTTCTGTTTCAGCTCCAAACTCACTTCCACCAATTAACTGAAACTGGAAACAGGTGTGTTTGAATATGAAACAGGACAGAAATGTGGACGGGGTCCCCATACACTGACCTAGACCCTATGGTGAAATGTGTCAGTTTAAATTTGCCTGATTAAATAAAACTAGTGGTTGAAAATTAATAAAATGTGTTACATGAACAACAATTCAATGGATTTGGCAACAATTGTGTTCATAAAATACAGTTTGTTTGCAACCAAATGGCATTAGTTTAGAAGAAAATGCTAAATATAAAACTCCAATGATGAATCTTTTCTTGATTTTCTCATTTTTCCATTTTTGCATCTTGTAACAAAAATCTGATTGATGAAACACTTAAAAATGGAATATTCCCAACTTTTTACTGTCAATTTAGCCTTAAATTGTCAGAACATTACAAAGGTTCTGCAATCTCATTGACCCCTTTGTCAAATTCTAGAGTTTGTAGACGACACTAAAGTCATTGTTTCCTCTGAGATGATGATGACTCTGCTTATATATTAGTGTTTGAAATGCTGTTCATCTAGTGCAGCAACAACCTGGAGCTGAACATGCTTAAAACAGTGCCGATATCTATGGACTTTATGAGAAGCCCCATTACCCTTGCCAGTCTTCACCATCCTTGATACAACTATAAATACTGTGAAATCTTTCCAGTTCCTGCACAGTAAATGTGCTGTGTTGGAACTACATGTAATAGGGAACTGAAGTTGGGCATCAACATTGACTATACCACAAAGAAAGCCCCGCAAAAGTTCTGAAGCTGCTTCAGGAAGTGCTGCTTTAGATTTACACAGCCAGCAAAGTATAGTTTATCATCCCTACCACCTTCATAAGAGCCTGCTGTAGCTCTTATGAATGCAAGGCATTCACAAATTTGATCATATCTGTCAGAAAACCATCAGTTTTCACCTTTCCATCTCTATAACCTAGACTGCAAACATGTCCCTTACCCTGACATGCCAAATGTCATGGGATATTTAGACTAATAGTGTCCCATTGAAAATAAAGAATACCTGTTAAATACCACAATTTCAGGAATGGAATTTCCCATCCATCCACACCCACAACCAGGCATTGCTCTAACTTATATGAATAATTCACACTGCCTTACCAAAAGCACTCTGGCCAATGTACAACCTCACACACAAGATAACACCTCACAACTCATCCTGGAGTGAAAATTCATGACCAATTTACATGCTGATCTCCCCTTTGACATTTTACATTGTACATAAATCATAAACAAATCATAAAAAAGTACAAATTGTCCAAAAAAGTACAAAAAGTGCAAACCACTAACTCCTTGTGTTGGCTTGGTAGCTCATGTTAATAGAATTTTGAATTTAAACACATTTATAATGCTACTCGTATGAAGGGAGTTGTCCAAATGACTTCAGTACATCAGTGGTTAAGTATGAATGTGTGTGCACCAAACCCATCTTTCATTTCATTTTAACTTTTTAAGTTTCAAACATTCCTTTTTGGGGACCAGAGGAACGTCCCCAAAACACACCTCAAAAACCAAGACACATTGTCCCCTTAGATGGAAAAAACAAGTACACACACTCACACGTATAATACAGCCTCAAGCTGAGTATATACAGTCTACACACACACAAAGCCCAAGTCTTACTAATGCTTTCTCTGCTCACCACATTCAAACATGATTCATCTGGTTAGAATGCAAGTCCTCTCCACCCATTCCTCTCCTCACTGTGCTTATTAGATACACTGCTCACTTCTTTCATTCCTTCCCAGACACACACACACACACACACACACACACACAGAGCTTTCTTCTTTATCATTTTTAATGTACTAGAACAGGGACTCATTTGGAAACTGCATTACAAAGCTAATCCGTGTGTTTTTAGTGTTTATGTGTCTGAAGGGGACAGTTTTTTTTATTGCTTTAATGTTTATTGTCTCCAATAAGAATAAATAAAACAGCCAAATGACAATAACAGTAAAACAAAACAACAAACTGCTGTCTGCTGTCATTTTAGAGTCAAACAACCCACAAAATCATGGGCCTGAAGTGATTATACTGTTATAGACAGTAATCAGTAAACAATAATCTCCTAAATAGCTGGAAATACAGCTTAAATGCAGTCAAAGCATTATAATCACGTAAATGATAAAAAATGTTAATGCACCATTTTGTTACATAGCTCAACACTTCAGACTTTAAGCTGTTTTGATATTTTTTGATATTCCATGAAAGTGCCCTCTCAGAACAGCTGCTAAAATAAAATAACAGAACTGGAACAGGTATAAAATAAATTTAATTCTATCCATTAAAATATCCTTAGATCAGCACCACCAACCCAGAACTGCTGGATTACATTGGGGCATCTTATTTTTTTTCCAGTATTTATTTATTGCTGTATTTTAACAGAGAGTACATCTGCGAAAATGTGGCTCTGATTATTGTAATTGTGAATTTTGGCACCCCAACAAACAAAGCATTGGTCATTATTACGTACGAGCTTATTAACATGTTAATGTTTATTTGTCATTAGTGCTATCTGTGAGTAGAGAGTAGATGCAAATGCAAGTATTTAAACTTAATAAAAAACAAACCAGAAATAAAATGAGATGAACAAAACAACATAGAAACAAGGAATACACAGAGAAAAAGAAACTAAGAAAAACGGACAACGTACAAGAGCCAACAAGGGAACACAGAAACAAAGGGGCTATAAATAAAATAGGAAACAGGAAACACCTGGGGACAGGTAACAAGGGGGCGGAATTACAAATGAACACAGGTGAAAACACTAAGGCGGAGACACAGTGTCACGTCTGGTGCTGTAGGCACTCCTGATCCTTCCACACTGAGCTCCAACGGAGGTTTACAGCTTAACAACTACACTACCCAGAACTCACCACACACTGACATCACACACACACCCACGCACGTGACACCTCACCTGCTTCCGCCAGGAAGCCCCGAGTATTGATCACCCCAGGGTATTTAGGGGCGCTTCACGAACTCCTTGGTGCTGCGTATTGTTGGTTCTACCTCATTACAAAGCGTTACTGATTACTTGTCTCTGATATTTCTGTGTATGAACTTCCCTTTTGTTTTTCTCGACGCCGATTTTTGGATTATCTCTGATGGGTGGATTGTGGATTTTTCTGTGTTTGACCTGGACTGTTTCAGGTTTTTGGATTATTGGATTATCTCTGATGCTGGCTTCCTCGTGTTTGAACTCTGGACTGTTTCCCACTCATGGTATGGTTATTCCTATGTTGCTTCTGTTTGCCGGTGCTCTAAGTGTTTTTGTACGACTACCCTTTTCTCTGCCCAGTGTTTTAATAAACTACCCCTTTTACTGTATCCGCGAGTGTCTGTATTCTGTGCACACCATGACACACGGGAAGAACACACAGGCACGGAGGAGGAAGGTATATAAACTAACCATGACATAAATCCTTTATGTCATGTTAAAGGAACTGAAGTAAAAGATTATAAAAAGGCTTTGTTCATTTTTCCACACTACTAATATTATTGCAAGTTTCTCAAAAAACATTTATGTAACTTTATTTAATTTTACATTTGAGGACTGACAAATGATAAAATAAAAACATTAGATAACATTTTAGCTCAGATGGCAAATTTACAACTAATTTATATTATGTATTTAAAATATTAGGCATAAAATATCAGTACCTCTGAAACACACAATGTATTTTATTTATTGTTCTTTGGCACCGGTTCTCTTTAACATTTGATGTGATAATTCCCTCAACTGCTGGGACATACTGTAACAGCCCAGATCAATTCCAAATTCACACTAATTTGCTCTCCTATGACAGAAAACTGTCTCTCCACTGCAATCACTTTACATTAAAACTCTTACTGCTGTAGTTTACTGCGAATAAATGACGTTAAACATGAAATTCTGGCAATACTTAACCAATACAAGCAGTTTTTATTGGGTTAGTAATAAAAAGGGAAATGAATACTACCCAGGAGGCCATGCTTCCCATCTGTAAGGGCTTCACTATTCTGTTTAATTTCCTTTATCCTAATGATTTTTGTCTGTTGTACTGGCCAAAGGCAAAGAGGCGTATAATCATATGTAGGCTTACAAAACCACTGAACCACAGATTTACATTTAAAAAAAAACTTACGTAATCAGAAACAAGATCTAGACATTTAAAAATAACTCATCTATTCAGACAGCTAATGAATAATGTCCTCATTCTGACCCACGTTTATTCAGTTCTGGCCTACACGCTGTCCTGGAATGGTGCTGATGACTTCATCTGAATCCAGGTGCAGAAACACAATTACAAACTGAAATGTTGTGGAAAATTGTAAATGATAGATTGCATATGTGGCCCATAGTTCAAATGTCTTGAAATGTGTCATAGAATGCATATTGTCAGATATATTTGTATTAGTAATATGATGTAAAATAAGCATGTACATGAACATTATATGTAGAGTATAAATCAAGTATATTATTAGGGTAAATCATGTATATTTGTTATTGTGTTTGAAAGAGAACCATTTGATTTCGGAGATATTTTGTCACAGAATCCCCAATATTTATGATTATTGAATATTGTTGTGCTTGCTAAGACACCCAAAAACTGGTGCTTGTAGCACAATTTTAGAAATTACTAACCGTTAACTGTTAGGGACCTACAGAGGGTTGGACAATGAAACTGAAACACCTGTCATTTCAGTGTGGGAGGTTTCATGGCTAAATTGGAGCAGCCTGGTGGCCAATCTTCATTAATTGCACATTGCACCAGTAAGAGCAGAGTGTGAAGGTTCAATTAGCAGGGTAAGAGCACAGTTTTGCTTAAAATATTGCAATGCACACAACATTATGGGAGACATACCAGAGTTCTAAAGAGGAAAAATTGATGGTGCACGTCTTGCTGGAGCATCTGTGACCAAGACAGCAAGTCTTTGTGATGCATCAAGAGGAAATGTCAGCATACCACCAATAAGAACCAACCACATCCAACAGGATGTACCTGTTACAGGTTACCTGTTACCTGTTGGTGCACCTTCACAGCACATAGGTCAGTCTTATCTGCTGAGAAGCAGAAAAGCGCCACGCTGTTAAAATATCAACACACCGAAGTCAGTGTGCATCTGGCTCTTAAAGGGAATGGCAAGTGACACCCTGATTGGTTTATTTTCTGACCCGTGTTTTCCACTGCAGCACAAGGTATCTGTGAGCTGATGTATCATAACCGAGTCGCTGCTCTTTCCTCCGAGTGCACTGTGATGCTACATGGTAATGCTGCACTAACAGCAGTTTGAAAAGAGGCAGAGTCTGACTTCACACGTATCAGAGGAGGCATGTGCTAGTCTTCACCTTTCTGGTGTTGGGGCATCACTAGTGATAGGGGGTATCCTAATGAGTGGGTTGGGTAGTTGACCTTGTAAATTGGGGTGAAAATTGGACAAAAATTGATCTCTAAATATCTCTAAAATATATCTCTATATTCATCTGAATTAGTGGTCTTTACTGCATTCTCCACTTTCGCCCACTGCTGTTGTTAGAGGTATATTCCAGTGAGTTCTGTAGTAATCGAGGGCAGGAAACGGCTTGCTGTTCTTCCGGGATTTTTGCGGGCTGTGAAAAATAATCGCGCTGTTGTGGCTGTGAGACAGTCAATCCATCAGCCGGCAGCTCAGTTCACTGTAGTGTGGAGAGAGGCAATATTGCTGTAGGCAAACTTAAGTACAGATAAACAGCCAATCCCAGTGCAGCGCTTTAGGAGATTTATGTGTGAGACACAGGGCGAGGACTCAATCAGATATTAGGGGTGAATGATTACTACATGACATAATGAAAAGCGGCGTGTTGATGCCTTTATAGGACGTACAATACATAACTACAAAACAAGCAAAAGAAGGAACCAAACTACAGTTTTACACTATGAAAAATCTGTCTGAGATTAGCTAATGCGGATTGAAGTAAGTGTGTGACGGCTTAGACATGCAATTTAATCAGTGCAGAGTGGTGTAAATACATAGGCAGGAACTAGTTTAGTTCAGTTTTTAAGTTTAGGCCTGCAAACAAAGTTTATGTTATTGTGAAAAAAATTAATTTCCAGGAGACACACGGCGCCAATTTTAGAGATCTATAGGCGAGCCATTAATTGTTCACCATAATTTTTTTATTCTGATAATTAAACTAGATTAAGAAAGACAAAAACTCACAGTTTAAGTATAGTATTTACATTTTTAAATACTATCTTGGCAAGGCGCAAAGCACGTCGCAATGCCGTGTGCCCTCATCATTAAAATAGAGTCGAAGTGTAGGGATATATTTACGCTGATGGGTGTGGTTCAGCTAAATTTCTGTCTTGGTGGCGGAAAACACAGGTGCCCCACTGGCCGATTTAAACCCTGACAACAGTCAGTAGTCACCCATCCATCTAAGCTACGCAGGTGCACCATGCACAAAGCACACGCTCAGTGCACATCAGGGACGTGCATAGGAATCTGAAGGGCAGTTCAGAAAAAAAAGGAAGTCTCTCTCTTCTGTATTCATCTCTTTTCCGTGGGCATTTCAAATTTTCTGCATTAACACAGAGTGCATATGAATAATTTGAATAGTGCTTTATGTCCGTCATTCATCTTGCTTGATAAAATGAAATGTTATCAGCTGCATGTAACTTAGTTTGGTTAGCCTCCCACAAAACATCCTGAGCCATGTAAAACGTTGACTGCAAGCTAGCTTTTTTTGCTACCTAAACGTGGCACAGTAGGTGGCTGTCAGATTATTTAGGATCACTAAACGTCGACGACTTTGGATTTTAGAGATGTTGATTGTGATCATGTCTTGTAATACTGTTTTTCAAGCTCACCTTCAGGGCAGTCGCTCTACTCCCACGGCATCTTCAAACTCCTCTTGGGTCTCTGCTAGTCGGCTGAAGCGCCGCCCGGTCGTGCACTTTTTAAAAAAAAAATTCTCTCGAGGTGTCTGAATCTGAATGATTGACTCTGAAAACTTTGTTTTAAGAAACTTCAATCAAAATTACGAATTATAAATAAAATCTTGTTGAAATATTAAATCATATTTGCCTATATTATTTTTTCCCCTCCCTCAGAAGGGCAATATCAGCCAAGGACGGCAAAAGGGCAGTTGCCCAAGCACATTGAGCCATAGCGTCTGCAATCCAGCCTTTACATCAAGAATAAAGTAATAAAGTATAAAATAACACTGCTGCTCACTTAAATGACCTGCTGGTGCACCCTCACAGCGTGAACGCACAGGTCAGTTTCCTCTAATTCTGCAGGTCTCACTGCTGGGTGGTGGTGGGGGGTAGCTAACTACATTTAGTAAAGCTAAGCTAAGTAAACAAAACTGTAATAAAGAAGTCAAACAAGCACTGGAAGTTAATTTGCACAGATTATCTCCTAAAAACTGTTTATTTGGGTGCGTAAAGCGCTTTTGTTTGTTTACAGTAAGTTAAGATTCCCAAATTTCTCCAGCACTAAGGCTATAGCTTTAGCAATAGCATTAGCTGTAAGTAAAAGTACAGTACTGTGTTATGTAGTTATTACAGAAATCAGTGGAAAGTTCTCAGAGTGATAGGCAGAACAGGAGCAGCGAGGTCTTTTTATAAGAAGAGCTTGATTTGTTTTATTCACTCAATTAGGAGCTTTATCAAACCCGATGACAGTGCAGAGCATCTACCACTCTCGCTTTAGTGATAATGTGGGTTTGGAATGTTTACTAACATTTTTATAACTGTAACGAGTAAGAATGGAGCACATAAAAAATGTATCAGAGCAAAAGTATTAAACTCATCAAAAATATGTAGTGCAGTAAAAGTGGAAGTAGTAGAAAAAATATTACTCCATTAGATACAGATACAGCATTTTACTACATAAGTACAGTAGTAAAGTAGTTCTACTTTATTACTAAACACCTCTAGTTTTTGGCTACTATACCCACCTCTGATTGGTCACCCGGATCAGGTTATTTCAGCTGCTGAATGAACTACAATAGCACATGTTCTAGATTATGTGTGAAAGCTGTAATTACAGTAGTAGAATAACTTCCTGCCACTGCCTGGCTTCACTGTTCTGAAGCTGAAATGGACTCTATATTCATGATTCTACATTCCCTGCTTTTCATCATACAGGCTGCTCTGCTTATCGTTTAATAACACCTACTCTCTCTTTTCCTTTCACACACACACGCACACACACACACACTTACACACACACTTACACACTCACGCAAACACACACTCACTGCCATTCTCTTTAAACCCACAATCAAAATACCTGCTGAATGGAGTCATTTACAACAGGCAGTTCATAGATCTGCGAACACACACACAAGTCTGCCTGCCAATCTCTGCAGTTTAATATGATACATTTTCCAGATTGAAATCTGATCAGAGTCAATCTCAGGTATTATACTGTAAAAAAACTCCCATCTTTTTATTCAGGAAGCTGAGAAAAAGGAGAGCGGGAAAATGCTTCTGGCAGACAACATCAGACTGTCAGCTACGTGATAGAAACTAAATAGCGTGAAATAGAAGGAGAACAGAGGAAAAAATAAACCTTTGGCTCCTCTAATGTAAGAGATAAAGTGCTGACAAAAGAACAGGGAGAACGAATAGAGAGAGAGAGAGAGAGAGAGAGAGAGAGGAGGGGCAGAGTGAGATAGGGACAGAGATAAAAAAACAAAAACAAAGAGATACACACATATACATTGGCGTGAAAAAGTTTTTGCCCCTTACAGATTTCTTTTGTTTTTGCATTCATGTTATAATTACATTTTTCAAACAAACTTTAATATCAGACAAATATAACCTGAGTTAATATTAAAAAACACTAACCACAAGCAGGCCTGATTACTGCCATACCTGTAAAATCGAGAAATCACTTAAATAGAACCTGTCTGACATCATGAAGCAGCTAAAAGATCTCAAAAAGCAACACATTATGCCGTGATCTGAAGACATTTGAAAACAAATTACAAAACAGAGTCATTGATCATCTATAAGTCTGGAAATGGTTAAAAATGTCATTTCTAAGGCTTTGGGAGAAAACATGGAACACTGGTGGACCTTTTCCAACCTAAATTACTCCAAAAGGGCATGGATTACACATCAAGGAGGCCAAATATGAACACAAAACAACATTTAAAGAACTGCAGGTCTCACCTGCCTCAGTTAAGGTCAGTGTTAATGATTCAATATAAAGATAGAGACTGGTCAAAAATGGTCTCCATGGGAAAGTTTCAAAGCAAAAAACATTGCTGACCAAAAAGAACACAACGGTCTGACTCACAAAAACCTCTTGATGATCCCCGAACTATGGTTGGGCAAAACCTAAAGTTAAGCTAAGTCAAATAAACAAAACTGTAATTCTTAAAAAAAATAAAAAAACATTTTCTTTTAAAGTTAAATGGGTGCTGGATGTTAATCTGCACTGATTTCACTTCTGAAAACTGTTTATTTGGGTGAGTAAAGTGCTTTTGTTTATTTACAGTAAGCTTACATTTTCCAGATTTTCACTAAGGTTGGGTGCAGCAGCATTAGCACTAGCAGCTAACCGCTAACAATAGCTGCAGTTAGAGGCTAATGCTGCCTGACAGAGCTACACTGAGGAACCCTGAGTGATCCAGTAAGCCAGGGCAATATTAGCTAGCGGTTCCTCCCATGTAGCTTGTTTTAACATGGTAAAAAAGCAGGCTAAAGTCAGATAATACTCACCTCTGAATGACGACAGTATTAGCGCTTAGTGGGTTTAGCAGCTAATGCTAATGCTGCTCCAGCAGTGCTAGCCAGGGTAAGCAGCAGGCTGCAGGCAGATTATATTTACCTCTGAACGGCAAAAGAGCTGGCGCTTAGCATAGTTAACGGTTTATGCTAATACTACTCCAGTCTTGGTCCTGGAGAACTAAACTGAAACTCCTGTATAAAGCTGTACTTCAGTGGAGTGGCTTTACTGCTCCCTACAACCTGACTGGTAAAATTCATACATAAGGCGCACCAGATTTTAAGGCAAACTGGCAATTTTTGGGAAAATCAAATTACTGTAAATTTTCTGTAGGTATTAAATTTTTAGATGGTGTGTTTAATGCCGGTGGCACATACTAACTTTAGCAGCGAGTTACCGGGGAGAGAAGATTAGCAAAGAGCTGGCTTACATTAGCCGTGAGCTAGCTAACGTTACTGGTGAGAGAACTAAGGTAAACGTAGAGCTGGCTAACATTAGTGGAGAGCTAGTTAAAGTTACCGGGAAGAAAACTAAGTTTAGCAGAGTTAATATTAGCGGGAGCTAGCTAACATACTAACGCTAGCAGTGAGCTAGTTATGTTAGCGGGGAGAGAACTAGGATTAGCGGAGATCAAACTGATATTAGCGGCAAACTAGCTAACATGCTAAAATGCTAACATGTTCTGCATCACAATGGAACAAAATAAAAAAAAGGAAATTCATACAAATGGGAAACGTTAAGTTTTAATTTTCAATACAATGAATCTATTTCTACTAAAGAAATTATAAGTACATTTTTGTACATAAATTATATTTATTGAGGTCTTAAAAAGGTCTTAAAAAGCATTAAACTTGACTTTTAAAATGGAGCAAGAACCCTGTTTAGAGAGGGAGCAGCGGAAAAAGAGACGAGCAAGAGAGAAATCTTTTGGTTTTGGTTTAATTATCTTTCGGGGTGGTCTCTGAGAGATGTCGACTCTCTTTTCCGCTTCACTGACTTACATTCACATAGTTAAACTGAGCAGCACTCTAACTCTCTCTCTCTCTCTCTCTCTCTCTCTCTCTCTCACACACACACACACACACACACACACACACACACACACTTGAACAAAGCAGGAGAAAGATCTTAGGTCTTGTTATCCACAGTCATTCACAGTCGTCCTTTATTACAGTCAGCAGATCTAATTAAAGGTGCAGAACGATCCACAAAGAATGACAAGATCTTGTAAAGGAATCCATTCAGCAATTATCTCTCATTCACTGTTATCTTAACTTGTACACACAAGTGCGGTACACACTCTCACACACACAGAGATGCTCACACACACATACTCACACACTCACACACACACACTCAGATGCAGACGGGGTTTCTGGGGATGCTTCCCTCCTCAGAGCAGGGCCAGATGGTAGTATAAGACTGCTCTGGTGTGCGAGTGACCAGATAAACCACACGGACAAGTTTGGCATCTCATCACCTTCAGCACAGATGGCACAGAACTGAGCAGCAATGCCACGGGATTGACTGCAGGACCCTTACACAACACGCAACAGGGGACAGGACTGTGATTACAGACGAGAAACTGGCGATTCAGAGATTACCATTACATGTATGTATGTAACGATGATACATTGCAATTCTTAAAGACCTATTTTAGCAATCTGCTAAAATAATAAAATCTTTATTGCACTGGTTAATTGTGCATTGCGCAGCCTGATATAGGTCAAGTCGGTGTGTCTTTGCTATCCCGAGGGCACAAAAAATATGCCTTGCGCTGCTCGAAACATGTAAAAGGCATGTCCTAATTCTCACACTAATTAATTGTGGAGGTGTTTTGGGCAGTGGCGTGCAGTTTATACAGTGGGTATCCCTTCTGCAACAACCCCCCCCCCCCCTCCTCCACCCACCGACCTACACATAGAATATTAGAATAATAGAACTACGTTTTCTCTGTCTCGACTTAGTTATATGAGCTTAATGCACATTAACAGCCCACAAATACAGCTACAAACGACAAAATGAATGCTTAATTTTCCTACAAGTACAGCCGGCCAACAAATATCACTCATTTGTATGCCTACAAGACACCAGGACAGCCAAAAGATTAAGTACACACAAAAACTAACCAGTCATTGTCACTATTATTGTGAATTGGTTTCACGTTGAAGAGCAGCCTTTAAAAAGGCTTTTTAATATGATATGACACAATATTTGTCTCATTCACCGTCACAATTCCATTATGCGCCCCGTTTTACACCAAGAAATGCGTAGCCCCTTCAGCAGAGCGCTGAGAAGGAGTTAGACAGTCATGGCCCCGCCCCCTGTGTAAAAACCATGAATCTGATTGGTTAGATTGTCCTGAGACAGCCTGAACGGCTGTCAGTCAAATAAGAGTCCTGTAGCAACTGAAAAACGCAGACTTATGGTTTAGGGAGAAGGGTTAGAAGGGCCTTGTTTTGGGTGTAATGTGAAATAAACCAATCAGTATGGTAGTTGTCATTCCCTTTAAGAGGCAAGTGTGCTCTGACTTTGGCGTGTTCGTATCTTAACAGCGTAGCACAGTTGAGCCTCTCAGCTGAGGATTTTGACCTACAACACACACTGCGGTCCTTTATGGCTAGGATATGATTGGTTGGTTGAGTGTTGACTGTTGTCAGGGTTTTAATCAGTCAGTGGCCCACCTTTTTTTCTGCCACCAAGATAGAAACATGCCAGAAATTTACCTAAACACATTTCACTTTCAGACCATTTTAAAGGTGTGGGCACAATGTGTGAAAATAGACTGTTAACAAGGTGTAAGATAGCAACAAGCATCGCAACGCAACTTGCACAGGGTGTACAATAGTAAATCTGTCATAGTATAAAAACACATCATCATATGCACAAAATCTGATCTGACTAAATGAACAGTGGGATTTAAAGAAAGCAAAACAGAAAATGAATCACTAACCACCATAAATCTTTGCATGTAAACTACTGAATAAAAATATGTACTATAAGAATCTATTAGAATATACACAGTATCTGAAAACATAAAATCTGAAATACTGCTAGGGTAGGGTTAGCCTTTAGCCAGGCACAGAAACCTGCTCTCTTGTTTGCCTTTTGCTTCCTTGTGTTTGTAAATACTTTTGTATGTAGTGGGGGTGCAATTTCCTACAATGCTAGATTACCTTTGCTCTTTATTACAGGAACTTTGACAGCTCAACCTTGTGGTAATAAGGTCCAAAACATACAATGCGCTCTTTGATGTGCTATTCCAACAGGACAATGCTGGTCCTCATACTGATGCCAACTCAAGAGCTTGACTTAAAGACACAAATGCCCCAGACCTATCCCAGATTGAAAATGTGTGGGATGCTATTTGATGCTTGACCCATACAAGAAAATCAGTAGGAATATTGGAGCTGCATGGGATGGATTACCACAGGACACCATTAGGAACTTCTACAACCGCAGTCCAAGACCATCAAGACTACTTCTGTATGTGTGTATGTCTAACAAATATTGCCCATATCTAAGTAAATCTAAGTAATTTATTGTTCCCAGTAACCTAAAATTGCACAGCAATTCAAACACTTCCTTCTGGGTTTTAATATACATTGGCGTAAAAAAAATAAGTATTGGAGAATGGAGAAAATATAGAACACTTGTTAATCTTCCCAGGAGTGGCCAGCTGATCGAAATTATTCCAAAAGGGCATGGACAACTCATCCAGGAGGTCACAAAAGCTGAACACTGTCTCCACCTGTGTCAGGGTTGACCCAGGCAGAGAGACGAGGAGGCGGACGTAAGTGCAGGTAAGGTGAGAATTTAATAAACAAAGAGACAAGTAAACACGTAACAACAAAATAACTAAACAAACGAGGGAGGCTAGAGAACATAAAACTAAACAAACGCTGGAAAATAAACTAGGAATAAACAAGAGAGAGAGACTAATGTTAAATAAACAAATAAACAAGTAAACAAGAAACAAAGAAATAAACAAGAAACGGAGGCAAGATAAAACTAAAACAAATAGGGAGGCTACTAAACCAGAAACTAAACAGAGCTAAGAACATAAACAGGGAATAACTAAAGACTAAACACTAAGCAGGTGAATAGGGAACACGGAAACAAACAAGAGATACTAATGATAAATATAAACTACAAACAAAGAGGGAGACTAAACAAGGAAAACAAAATGAATAATGAAACAAGACTATGAACTAAACAGAGCAAGGATAATTATAAGGATTAAACTAAGATAGACACGGAGAGAAACACGGAGAGAAACACGGAGAGAAACACTGAGAGAAACACTGAGAGAAACACTGAGAGAAACACTGAGAACAGAGAAACGCAGAGGGACAGACAACGGGAGACAGTGCAAAGACCGACAGAGGACAAGTAACAGAGGAAGTCTTTTTAACATAACAGGAAACACACTGGGAGTGGAAACACCTGGGGAAGGGGTGGAGCTACAAATGAGACATGAGGTAATGGAAAATCACAGGCAGAACACAGGGGCACGGGTCACGTGGGACAACACAGGCACGAGGACAGACAGGAAACAGGGCCAGGCGTGACAGAAACCTCCCCCTAAACGCGCAGCTCCCGAGGCGCGGAAAAACAAACCCCGGGGGCTGGCGGCAGGGAGAGGCCGGGGAAAACAGGAGACCGAACGGGAGACTGGACAGGGAACTGGACAGGAGATGGAGACAGGACAGGGGACGGAGACAGGACAGGGGACAGAGACTGGACAGGGAACGGACACTGGACGGGGAACTGGACAGGTGACGGAGACTGGACAGGGAACGGAGACTGGACGGGGAACTGGACAGGTGACGGAGACTGGACGGGGAACTGGACAGGTGACGGAGACTGGACGGGGAACGGAGACTGGACGGGGAACTGGACAGGTGACGGAGACTGGACATGAGACAGAGACTGGACGGGACCGGACATGGGAACAGGGACAAGAACATTGACGGGGACGGAAACAAACACAGTAACAGGGACAGGAACAGAGAAACCACCGGGGACAGGAACTGGAACACTCACAGATACAGGGACCAGGACAGGGAGAGACAGGGGGACCAAAAACATAGGTGGGTGCCCAGGACTGGCAAAAGTCTGTGGGGACAGCCTGGGCACATAACTGGGGGCAAAGTCAGGAGGCCTTGGAGCAGGCCTGGAAATACGGGGCCTTGGAACAAACATAGTTCTGGGAGCTGCAGGTGCTTGAGCTGGTGCTGGAGCAGCTGGGACTGCTGGTGCTGGAGCTGGAGCAGCTGGGACTGCTGGTGCTGGAGCTGGAGCAGCTGGGACTGCTGGGGCTGGAGCTGGAGCAGCTGGGACTGCTGGGGCTGGAGCTGGAGCAGCTGGGACTGCTGGGGCTGGAGCTGGAGCAGCTGGGACTGCTGGGGCTGGAGCTGGAGCAGCTGGGACTGCTGGGGCTTGAGCTGGAGCAGCTGGGACTGCTGGGGCTTGAGCTGGAGCAGCTGGGACTGCTGGGGCTTGAGCTGGAGCAGCTGGGACTGCTGGGGCTTGAGCTGGAGCAGCTGGGACTGCTGGGGCTTGAGCTGGAGCAGCTGGGACTGCTGGTGCTTGAGCTGGAGCAGCTGGGACTGCTGGTGCTTGAGCTGGAGCAGCTGGGACTGCTGGTGCTTGAGCTGGAGCAGCTGGGACTGCTGGTGCTTGAACTGGAGCAGCTGGGACTGCTGGTGCTTGAACTGGAGCAGCTGGGACTGCTGGTGCTTGAACTGGAGCAGCTGGGACTGCTGGTGCTTGAACTGGAGCAGCTGGGACTGCTGGTGCTTGAACTGGAGCAGCTGGGACTGCTGGTGCTTGGGAGAGCGGCGCGGCCGCCGCTGAAAACTCGGAGAGCGGCGCTGCCGCCGCTGCAGTCTGTGAGCGCGGCGCGGCCGCCGCTGAAGTCTCGGGGAGCGGCGCGGCCGCCGCTGAAATCTCGGAGAGCGGCGCGGCCGCCGCTGAAATCCCGGAGAGCAGCGCTGCCGCCGCTGCAGTCTGTGAGCGCGGCGCGGCCGCCGCTGAAATCGCGGAGAGCGGCGCTGCCGCCGCTGCAGTCTGGGAGAGAGGCGTGGCCGCCGCTAAAGTCTCGGAGAGCGGCGCGGCCGCCGCTTGTATCAAGGGGTGCAGCGTTTCAGACGCGTGCTTCACGGGGCGTGGCAAGAAGAGATCTGACGCTGCAGCACTGGAGCCCGAAGCTGCGGTCGAAGTGAAAACCCGGACTGGAGTCCTACTCTCTCGTGCAGCGTCAGGTGTGAGGTGTCAGGTGTCAGGTGTTTCGCTGGTGAAAGCTGGCGCAGGGAAAGTCTTTGACCGCGGCTGGCTCGCCGCGCAGGGGGTCTCGGAGCGCGGTTCTGCTGCTACCGCGGGAATCACGGCCTGCAGTTCGGCTGCCACCGCGAAAGACACAGGGCGCGGATCGGCAGCTACCGCAGGAGGAAGTAGCGGCTGGCGGGCTGGTGCAGGAGGGCAGTCCTCAAACTCCTCTTCACTGGACGCAGGTGTGAGGAGATCGGAGTAGTCCCAGGAATAGGACTCCTCACAGCCTGCATCCATGCCACCCCCGTCCTCGTCGGGGCGAGGATCGAGGCTGACCGCACACAGCCCAAGCGCCCCCCCAAGAAAATCCTCCCCGGAAACGGGCTTCTCCTCCGGCTGGCGGGACCCCTTAAAACGTCTACCCCGAGGCCTGCGGCGTCCTTGAGGCCTCGGGGATTCCAACGCCGGGGTCCCGAATGGAGCATGGCGGATCGCCATCCTGGAGCCAGTCCACGGGATCCCCTTGTGGGTCTCGGTGGGCGCCACTGAAGCTGGGCTGACGGGCTCCAACCCGAGGAAAGGCGCTGGGAGCGGTTCATCTCCTCGGATTTGCTCGGCGAGGAGGCGGAGAAATTCCAGGTCCGCCTTCCGAGCAGCATGCCACTGGTGTACGTCCATTAGGTCGGTCTTTTTGTCAGGGTTGACCCAGGCAGAGAGACGAGGAGGCGGACGTAAGTGCAGGTAAGGTGAGAATTTAATAAACAAAGAGACAAGTAAACACGTAACAACAAAATAACTAAACAAACGAGGGAGGCTAGAGAACATAAAACTAAACAAACGCTGGAAAATAAACTAGGAATAAACAAGAGAGAGAGACTAATGTTAAATAAACAAATAAACAAGTAAACAAGAAACAAAGAAATAAACAAGAAACGGAGGCAAGATAAAACTAAAACAAATAGGGAGGCTACTAAACCAGAAACTAAACAGAGCTAAGAACATAAACAGGGAATAACTAAAGACTAAACACTAAGCAGGTGAATAGGGAACACGGAAACAAACAAGAGATACTAATGATAAATATAAACTACAAACAAAGAGGGAGACTAAACAAGGAAAACAAAATGAATAATGAAACAAGACTATGAACTAAACAGAGCAAGGATAATTATAAGGATTAAACTAAGATAGACACGGAGAGAAACACGGAGAGAAACACGGAGAGAAACACTGAGAGAAACACTGAGAGAAACACTGAGAGAAACACTGAGAACAGAGAAACGCAGAGGGACAGACAACGGGAGACAGTGCAAAGACCGACAGAGGACAAGTAACAGAGGAAGTCTTTTTAACATAACAGGAAACACACTGGGAGTGGAAACACCTGGGGAAGGGGTGGAGCTACAAATGAGACATGAGGTAATGGAAAATCACAGGCAGAACACAGGGGCACGGGTCACGTGGGACAACACAGGCACGAGGACAGACAGGAAACAGGGCCAGGCGTGACAACCTGACAGTCTTTCTCCACCTGACGTTCTTGAGATATGACACTGTATGTATTTGCACTGTACCAATGGCGAGCAAAAGACATAAAAACTAATCAACATGTCCTGTATTGACATACAGACATGAATTAAGTTCCACAGTTTCAAGTGACGAGTAAAAAGCTTGTTACCTTCAAGAAGAGCCGGATGAGTCCTGTTGCCTTGTGGGAAATGTAGTACCAGAAAGCCAGTTTACAGGTGGCGCTGGACTCCCTCCACACAGAGCTCCTCAAATGAGCTTTATCCCCTTTTAAACCTACCGGAGTAGCTGCCATATACATGAAGTGACCTGAGAGAATGAGACAGAGACAACTAAACAGGAATTGAAATTCTCATAGAAATTGAAATGACAGTTTGTATAGTAGATTTTTAAATGTAAATAAAATAATAAATGTGTCTTTTTCTGGTCCTGTTCTGTGTCTCTACTGTCTGTCTCTGTGTTCTTCCTGCCCTCCTTTTTTTTGTACTTTTTTTTTTTTAAACAGAAGTTGGTGTCAAGCTTGGTGGAGTAAATAATTTGCATTACAAAAATAATAACGCTTTACTGATTTCACATTAGTTTGTGTTAATGCTTTAACATTGACAGCAATAATTATAATATTTTCTTCAATAATTATCATTTAACTGCACAGTTTAAAAGCATGTTATTATGGAAAACTGAATATCCTTTATTGATTTGGAAAAAAAAGAAAATACAGGGAATTAATAAGGGGAGATGCTGTAATTATATTTTATTTTCTCTGTGTTTTAAGGTGTTCTTTGGTATGCACTGTATGTGACTTGGATTGTGTTGAAAACACGCAAATGCAGTTTTTGCAGCCTATGAACAAACCCATTATTTTGCCTCACTTTTTCCACCCACTCAAAAGACAGCTCTCAGGAGTGTTCCAAGAATAAGAGATTTTAAAATGAAGTATAACTGAACACTGTCAGAGGTTGAAAAAACAAACAAACAAAAAAACAGTTACATTTGATTTAATCTAACTGTGAATAAATATTATCCTATCAAATAAAAGTAAAAATGAGCTTCAGGAGTGTTCCACTCTCTTGATTTTAAATTAGTTCTCAGCAAACAAATCATGGATAAAACAAAACGAGGAATAAATTGACTGAAGTGCGAAAACAAGAAGAGCATCATTTGGTCTCATGAAGCACAGATAGCCAGGTGTCGGTCATTAAATATTATACTGTATATTTAAGAAATCTTTCTGCTTCAGTAAACTTCAAATAAGTAATATCAAAACTGCTTATAATTTACACCATTTTCCCTATTAGTTATTGTAACCATTTAATAACAAACCAATTTTTAAAAATGGTTAACCCATAAGAGCCAGACCGAGGCCTGTCACAATATTTATATTATCGACCTATCGTTCAATAAATGGACATGACCTCAATTATTTTCACAATCGTGATATCGTCCATTGTGTTTGGACTTACAAAATGAACACAGCGAGACACAGACACAGGAAGTCAATAAACTCAAATTGTACCTTTATTAGGAAATATGCCCTCTATCGACACCTTAGTTTAGTGTTGCCTCAGCCTTCCATTCACCATCAGCGTATCTCTCAAGTGAAGGCCAAGTCTTTCAATGTGGGCCAGCTGGGACAGACCGGGGCTGCTGCACATCATGGTGTGGGGCAGACCCGCAGTTTCCATACCTCCGCACTTCGCAATGTGTGTGTGTATGTATATATATATATAAAAATGTAGCCTACTTTGGTTCAAGCTGGGAACTTTTCAGGTTCCAAAATTAGAAAAGTTTATTGTCTTTAAAAGAGTTAATTCCTTTGTCATATTATGTTATCTTTTTATTAGTGCCAAATTGTGATCTAAAAATGCCAGAAATATCATTTATCGCAATCATTTCTGGGACAAAATATCGTTCGCAACAAATTGTAATCGTGACAGGCCTAGCCAGACCCATTTTTGAATATTGATACCAATTTTAAAATTTAATCAGATAAATTGAGTGAGCAGCTCATTTTTATTATGTACACAGAAATATTTCCTAACTTAAATTAACATTTTGTTCTAGAAACCAGGTCAGATCTATTTATATGGAACATAAAATATTAATGTAAGCATATGAATGGTTGAATTGTAGAAGCTAAAATAAACTTTTAAAATCCATCACTAACCCAGCACACCTACATTCTGTAAATAAAGTCAGATGAACAAACACAGATTAGCACACTGTACAATGATTCTCTAAGGATGTTCGGTATTTGACACTTAGGAAGTTGTGGGTTTGTGGCACTTATGTCACCATGTGCTTTTGGGTTAAAATTACTTTTTTTTTTACTTTTTATTTGAGAAACTGGCTAAAAATGTATTTTATTTTAGTAATTTAGTTAAAAACATGACACATACAGGGGTTGGACAACGAAACTGATACTAATTTATTGTCTTGATGGACAGTTTTGGTGGAAACAGGAGAGTTGAGGTGCACATTGAATTCTGCTGTGATTCGGGCAGTCGTGGTTTTATGTTTTTTGGATACAATCTGGGTTATCAGCCCAACATCCCTTTCAGACAGCTTCCTCCTGCATCCACAGTTAATCCTGTTGGATGTGGTTGGTCCTTCTTGTTGGTATGCTGACATTACCCCGGATACCGTGGCTCTTGATACATCAAAAAGACTTGCTGTCTTGGTCACAGATGCGCCAGCAACACGTGCACCAACAATTTGTCCTCTTTTGAACTCTGGTATGTCACCCATAATGTTGTGTGCATTGCAATATTTTGAGCAAAACTTTGCTCTTACCCTGCTACTTGAACCTTCACACTCTGCTCTTACTGGTGCAATGTGCAATTAATGAAGATTGGCCACCAGGCTGCTCCAATTTAGCCATGAAACCTCCCACACTAAAATGACAGGTGTTTCAATTTTATTGTCCAACCTCTGTATGTATTATATAAATGTATTATGCACAGAGTGATCTATTTTAAGTGTTTGTTTCTTTTATTGTTGCTGGTTATGACTTACAGCTAATAAAAACCCAAAAATCAGTGTCTTAGAAAATTTGAATATTATATAAGTAGAGTAGAATGTTATATAAATCTTATATATATATTATATGGTCTTATATAATTTTGGCATTGTGGGCAGTGTGCCAAATCCTGCTGGAAAATGAAATCTGCATCTCCAAAAAAGTTGTCAGCATGAAGTGCTGTAAAATCGTTTCAATGATATTCAGTTTTTTTAAGATGCACCTGCAGTAGATCTGTCTATAAAATGAATGTTCTTACCATTTTCATTCATCAGAGTGTGATCATGTGGTGGTTTGATGCTCTGGGCGGAGCCAGTACCCAACACCCAATTAAACTTGTCAATCGGAGAACTCTTCCAACCACAGCGGCCATCTTCAAACGAGCAGGACGTCCCACAGTCCTTCTCGTCAGAGTTATCTCCACAGTTATCCTTAAAATCACAAGACTGCTCTGGTTTGTAGCAGCTACCATTGTCGCAGGGAAGCATTCCTAGTGGACAGGAGCCTGTAAAACAGAGTACAAATATCCAGGTTGATAGCAGATATTGCAGAGATTACATAACTAAGGAATAGAATTCATTTTGGTTCTTATACTTCCTTATTACAAGCCAAGTCGAGAGGCTTTTATTGTCATTTCATCTGAGTACAGGTACACAATGCAATGAAATTACGTTCCTCTGGAACCATGGTGCAACTTGGAACAGTAATACAATAGACAAACATAGCAAACAAGTGCAAAAGTGTAACGAATGTGCAACATAAAACTATAACACTACAATAAATACAACAGACGAGACAGTTTAACAGACAGGACAGTGCAGAACTTACTTTCAATTACCCTTATATAGGGCCTTTTTGCACCCAATTATATTTACAATAACATTAAATACGTATTATTTACACTCAACCAACACACACACACACACACACACAGCCAATCGTGCACAGCGTACTCTCTACCGGAAACAACCACCCACCTAGAGGACTGCATCGGGAGCTGAGGAGTTGACCTAGCAGAATCTAGTGCCAATCCATATCTGGGCATACATTCAGACATACATTCACAACGACAGGGTAATTTTACACTATCCAATTTTTCTGGAAAAAGTTTTACAGTCCAATTCACCTGAACTCCATGTTGTGTACTGTGGAATAAAACCGGAGTCCCTGAAAAAAACTAGACATAGCGCTTTTCCACCGACATGAATCCAGCACCATTACAGATGATTAATTACTTTTCCACGCACTGGTGCATCTAAAAAAATAATAATATAATTGAAAAGTTACTTTATTTCAGTTATCCAGTTAAAATGTGAAACTCACATTTATCTATATTTTGTATAGATGTATTACACGCAGAATTGTTTTTATTATTGTTGATTATTATGGCTTACAGCTAATAAAAACCCAAAAGTCAGTATCTCAGAAAGTTTGGTTGGTCTTGTATCATTTTGGCAGTGTGGGCAGTGTGCCAAGTCCTGCTGGAAAATGAAATCCATATCCTCATAAAACCAGTTCCGGAACCAGTAACGTCTGTTCTTTGGCGCAGACTGGCCCCCAAGGTTGCACAGTGGTCTGTTTACTGCCGCTGTGTGACGCCCTCTATTGATGACGTACGATATAACGTTTTGACGGTTCCAATAAAACTAGTGGAAATGTGGACTGGTTCACAAAATAAAAAACAATTCTTATAAGCCCGAATGGAACTGGTTTAAGAACCAGTCGAAGAGAACATGAGAATCCACCTCATTGAACCCTCACTTGAACCCAAAACCTCCAAACTGGAATGCGAACATGCTAACCACTAGGCCACCAAACCATACTGGTTTCTGTATGGATTATGTATGAATCTGGAATATACTGATATTAGACCACTACAAACATTCACAAAGTGTTAGATAATGCTGCATCAATCATATGTTTGGCTTTAAAAGACAATAATAGTTTATAGCAATACAAAAAGCCTTTAGCCCATAAAGAACTGAAGCAACACTGACATTGTGCTAATCGCACAAATTATTGTGATACCTGATTGTCGTATAATGTGCAGGTTTTAGTTTTTTTTTTACATTCTTGCCTTCTGCTCTGCAGCTCAGGCATAATGGTCTGTTTTGTAGAGGAGAAAAAAAATGAGGGAACAAAAAACAGATTACAGGCGTGTTGTGAAAAAGATTCTTTCTGGCTTCCAGCTCTCCGCAGGAAGAAAGGATTAGAGGATTTATTCATTCATTTTTTTTTCTGTGATTAGAGACCTCCTCTATTCCTCACGCCTCATCACCCCTTTAATGCCTAACAGCCCTGCAGGCGGGTACATGCACGCTCACACACACACACTCATACTCACACTCATATTGCTGATTTATAAACTGGCAAATGCCGGAGACCTCCACCCTTCATCTATTTAATTACCAGTCAAACTGGTAATAAACATACCCTACATCCAACTCTAACCCAAACTCTAATTTTAACATTTTAGGATTGGATTTAGGGTTAGATTTAGGCCCCGTCCACAAGAATCTGGATATTTTTCATTTTCAAAAATATTTCCGTCCACACGAGCAGTGTTTTCAAAAATGTCCCCTCAAAACCGCTGAAATAAACATTAGATTCTCTAAACATTCTGAAGTTTTCTCGCAACTCCTCAGCAACAGTTTTTGTCCCACCAGGTGCTTGTTAGTTCAGACCTGGTCCAGATTTACCGTTCGCAGTAAGGTTTGTACCTCCGGACAGGAGGATTGTAAAAATCAGACATGCACAGGCTCGCTGTGTGACATCAGCATTTTCCAGAGGTGGAAAGTAATGAATTATATTTACTCAAGTTACTGTAATTGAGTAGATTTTATGAGGAATTTGTCATTTTTAAGTAGTTTTTAAAATAGGTAATTTTACTTTTACTCAAGTACATTTTGACACAAGTAATTTACTTTGCTACATTGGAAAACTCCCCGCAAAAAATAAAATGCTGAGGGAAAAAAAAAAATTCTGTCAGAATTAAAAAAAAAAAAGTGCCCCACCGGACAGAGCTGTCAGCTTCCAAAACTTCCACATCAAACCTGCGAAAAGTTAAGTTAGCAGTTAAAGTAGAGCAATGGTAAGTTAAAATATAACAATTACCTGTAAAACTATAAAAATACATTTTATAGTCACCTATATTACCATAACTTTTTAATAGTGAAGAAAAAAAATGAACCATAAAAAATTTTATGAAAATGTTTTATGAGGTGGTCTGAACAAATACTGCCTGAAAGATCCAAATTATTATGTGGAATAATAGTTCATTTAAAACTATTTAATTTATGATTTTTTTTACATCAAATAATTAAAAGTACATTTTAAATTGAGTACTTTTCACTTTTACTTGAGTAGAATTTTAACAAAGTAAAGGTAATTTTACTCAATTACAATTTTTCAGTACTTTTTCCACCTCCCCGTCCAAACGGCTCAGATGATAGCAGAATTTTCAAAAATCTCCACCTCCACCGTTTTTGTGTGGATGGAAGACCAAAACAGAGACAAAAAATATAATTTTTAAATATCCGGATTCGTGTGGACGAGCCATTAAAGTTTAGGTTAAAGTTAGGGTTACGTTCTATTTTGAATAATTTACATTCAACATAGGGTTAAGTTGCTTTTAATTGATATTCAGTTGCATGTTAATTGAATGTCAAATTGGGAATCAATGAGGCCATTAAATGGACCATCCAGGTAAAGCGTTACAGATAAATCACTTGCATAAGGAGAGGCAGTGTAATGCATGCAATCAAAACAAAGAACAATCAGAAATAAATGTGTACGAGTGTGAGAAATAGTTACAGGAGTCCAATTTCCAAACTCTAGATAGTTTTCAGGAATAGTTGGATTTTATCCAGAAGGTGGTGTGTACACTCTGGCGAGAGGGGGTGCTTTTCATGGTGGGGGTGCAGATTTAGGCACTACTATGGAGCCGAATTCAGCTTCCCCGCCAGGAGAAGCACCCCCTCTCAGGAGAGGCTGCAGGTGACATGAACCTTCTTCCTTTTCCTTCCTACTTCTTCTACAATAATAACTGAATCTGTTGTTATATTTTTTTAAAATATTAGGCAATAACTGATCTTTTCTTTTCATATTTGTATATAATTAAATCATTGTATGCATACTTTTTTCTAACAACAGTAAATGTAATGTGGAGTTAGATGCTTAGGTTGTAAAGTCACCTTTGTTTGGATGTAACCAACAATAAACAGAAGTATAGAATTTTTTTTTATTGTTGTAATTTGGCAAATGTTGTTCTAGTTCACAGTTGAGTGCTATAATCATAAAACAAAAGAATAAGTACGTGCAAACGTTTGACTGGTACTGTACTGTATACTACACAACTACACACACACACACACCACACACACACTCTGAAAAACTGCTGTATCTGCATGACTGGAGGATAAGAATGAGGAGAACAGCAGTGGTCTGTGTGAAACATATCTCTCATCAGTGTATCTCTGGAGAGCGGTGCACAGCAGCACAGCTCTAATAGCTTCAGGACAATGTGAGACTAATTAAAACTTGGAGCCCATCTACTGCAAATGTGCGATATGATGCTGATCAAACCCGCGAGGATGAGAACACCCTGAGAGCTGTGCGGCTTAAATTAACAATATGCCTGAGCGTATTAACAGCTTAACCTAAAGTTCAGTGCTCATCATTCAGTTATTAATCTTAGCACTCAATATATATATTAGTTCGGTAACATTGTATTTTAAGGAACACAAATTAGGTGCTTATTAATGTTGTTTGCTTAATAAAGCCTTAATTAGACATTTATAAATGATTTATTTACTACTTATTAGGCTTTATTCTGTGTAAGTGTTGTTGGGGCTTAATTAGTTGTCTGTTATGTGGAAATGATAAATTAATAATGGCTGTATTAGTTCTTATGGTGCACTATAAACAGTTATATTAGCACCCTGTTAAGCAGATTATTAAGCATGAACTATTAGCTAATTCCACATGTTATTAGTGTCAAATTGGCAGCAGTTTGATCTATGTGAGTTTGGCAAGGTTATGGCTGTACTGGAGTTTATTGAGTTAATAAGGGGTTAATAATTCACTAATAGACCAAGATGTGTACCATATTTTAAAGTGAGGTTCTGTTCATCACTAAATAGAGGCTAAAAAGCAGAAAATAAACATTTAATAAGTCAATCTCCATCACAGTTTAGCTAATAAGAGATTAATAAGTCACTAATAGAACAAGAAGTGTACCATATTCTAAAGTGAGGTTCTGTTCATCACTAATTAGACACTAAAAAGAACTGTGTGTTTGACTTCCCATGTACAGAAGTTGAATGTCAAAAATGCAATATAATATAATACAATGCAAAATAATATATTTGTTATTATTTATAAATATTTATTTATAATTATGTGCAAGAATATATAAAGAAGTATATTTGGCTGTTTTTATTCTTACTGTATTCTTGTTGTAAACTTACTAAAAAAGTGTTTTCTTTCTATTTGTTGCCTTTGGGCAACTTTAAGCAGGTAGGACACGAATGTTTTGGCTGCGTTCTTGCTCTAAAAAATCTGATTCAAATGATCAGTGTTATCAAAAGTCAAAATATACATTTATATTTGTTATAAGCACAGGAACTTATAAAAGCTTTCAGAAAAATAAAACAAAATACTCAATATATAATTCCTTCCATAGAGAGTTAAAATTGTGTGTCTGTAATAAAAATATTGAGAACTGGCTTGCTTTAACAAGAAATGTCATCAAAGAGCGTGGTGGAAAATACAGGTTAAATACATAAAAGTTTGAATGCTACATACTGGCTACTTATTTAACCCTCCTGTTTTGTTCATTTGTCAGGAACAGCAATAGTGTTCCCGGGTCAGTTTGATCCGGTGCATGTTTAATTGTCCAATTCATATCCAAATAATATTTTATCCAAAATAATGATTATTCAAAAAATGCAAACAAGCAGTGTGAATATTTTATTACTAGTTACATTGCTAATTATTTTATCAATATTTAATGCAGTGGTTTTCCTCACCTCTAACAGGTAATGGTTCAATCAGAATAATCAACATAAGCAATAAAATACATGTTCAAACTTTTTTTTAATGTTTCACTACTTCACTACTACTTTTGAAAGACTAATATATTAGACACAATAACTTTACATAACATTAAAACATTAACATTAATTAAGGCAAGCAGAAGAAGTTTTATACTGAAAAAATACTTTTAACTATTTTTCCTAAATCTTCAAACTTTAAAACGGGTCAATTTGACCCAGAACATAACAGGAGGGTTAAATAAACACTAACGCAGCGCTGCAAAGTTCTGTTTAACTGACAGTGAACGTTATCCTACATTCAATGTCAGACGACTCTGCAAACCTCCTTCATCAGAGCAGACTCCTAAAGCAGATGGAAAAGCAACTAAATAGTCATTAATTATAAGGAACAGTGATTAAGCAGATGGTGCCTGAATTTTAATTGAACAGCTTGTATTATATATATCTAATATTATATGCATTGGCACAAACATTCATCAGGCTTATTCAGACAGTATTTGGCACACGTCTGTACGCAAGATGTACTCCTTCACTTTCACTCTGCCAAGCTTGATGCAGTTAGACTGCGTGTTACTGCTAATGGCTAATTTGGCAACTAGTGCTGTAAATCTCAAACGTGATAGATAGACCCCAACTGAGGTAAATGAATAGACTGTTAAGAGTTATTTGATATATTCCTTCATATTTCTCTATCACATCATACTGTAAAGAAATACAGCTAAATTATTCAACCCTCCCCCTCCACTCGCCGACCTACACATAGATTTATATTAGAACTACATATACTCTGTCTCGACATTAACAGCCCATAAACACAGCTACAAACGACAAAATGAATGCTTAATTTTCCTACAAGTACAGCCGGCCAACAAATATCACTCATTTTTATGCCTACAAGACGCCAGGTCAGCCAAAACATTAAGTACACACAAAAACTCACCAGTCAGGTGGCCTAGTACTGTGAATTAGTTTTACATTGAAGAACAGCCTTTAAAAAGGCTTTTTAATATGATCTGACACAACATCTGTCTCATTTACAGTCGCAATTCCATTATAGTTAGCAAACTATTAAACTAATCCAGCATGAGCTCCGTTTTACACAAAGAGTCTAAAAGCGGAGAGGGTGCGCATTTCTAGCGCAGAAAATCGGGCCAAAGAGCCTAAAAGCGGAGAGAGAGCGCATTTCTAGCGCAGAAAATCGGGGCAAAAGAGCCTAAAAGCGGAGAGAGTGCGCATTTCTAGCACAGAAAAACGGGGCAAAAGAGTCTAAAAGCGGAGAGAGTGCGCATTTCTAGCGCAGAAAAACGGGGCAAAAGAGTCTAAAAGCGGAGAGGGTGCGCATTTCTAGCGCAGAAAAACGGACCAAAGAGTCTAAAAGTGGAGAGGGTGCGCATTTCTAGTGCAGAAAAACGGGGCAAAGAGTCTAAAAGTTGCCGTAATTAAGGAGTTTAATATTAAGAGACATCATGAAATTAAACATCAATTTGAAAAATCTTAGTTTACACATCACTGTCAAAGATAGATAAAGATAGTTAGTCAATTAAAATGACGTGTAAATGAAATAATCAGGAAAAAAGTATTATTTAAAGTGATATATTTTATTATTTGTTTTATTATAGAGTGTGGCCCCTGACTTCAAATATATTTCTCCTTCTGGCCCCAAACAAAAAACCTTTGTTGGGGGCCAACAAAATTGTTGGGGGCCTTCTCAAAATCAGCAGAAGGGTCCACGCAGACACACGGGGGCAGAAGCCATTTTAAAAAGCAGTTTTGATTGGTTAAAACCGCTGTCAGTCAGATAAGAGTTTTGTAGCAACTGAAAAACGCAGACTAATGCTTTGAATTAGCTGCTGTTTTTTATTTTAGTTAATTTATAAAATATATGCTTATAGGTTACAATAACTATAATATATATTTCCTGATTAAATATTATGTAATGATTTACATGCACCTATTGTCATCCCTTCTCTGAAGAGTTAGAAGGGCCTCACTGCACACCACTGATCTTTTGTAACTCAGGTGTGAGCATGATTGAACACAGAAAGGTTACATACAAAGTCTTGTGATAATGATGAATAAAGGTGTATTCTACTTTATTACTGTATAGAAAACTGCTTTTACCAAAATAAAACCTATACAAATAGCACACTGTATTATATAGTTGGACAAGTAACACACACTAACTTTGTGAGGTGGGAGAACACACACAGACAATAGCGTTACACACCGATACTCTGGAGAAAAATAAACGGTAAGTTCCAGGAACAACAGGAACATTTGTTTCGTCCCCTCACACCCACAGTGCAGGGAATCGATAAAGAAAGCGCCGATAACTTTCAACATCTCACCTCTCTCTTCCTTGCCCTCTCGCTCGTTCCGCCCCTCTCTTTCTCTCTTCTCGCTTCTCTCTCCGAGGAGATGATGTGTAAATAACTGAAGGGACACGCAAAACCTCTCTTTGCTTTGCAAAGAAACTAAAGTAGTACAGCAATTTATACAAGACGGACGCAGAGGGATCTCATAAATAATGCAGAAACGCACATCCAAAGGGAACTCATTCATCCAGGGGAATCAATGGACTAAAACTGATTGCTTGCTGATTAATTGTAATGATTGTATTTAATCACTGAGTCCCTGCAAGAATGTAGAAATAGAAAAAACTGGGTAAAAAAAAAATAAGATAAGAAAGAGTAATAGGTAAGGTTTATGGACTAAACAACCACAGATACCTTTTCACAACATCTTATTTTTTTATACAAAAAATCCACACTGAGTTGTCTAACTTTGGTATTGATTGTGATCATTTTTATGCTATATCAATATAGGAGGTCCTCATGCTGAACAGCAGCACAATTAGGGTGTCACGATTGACCCAGGCAGGGAGACGAGGAGACGGACGTAAGTGCAGGTAAGAAAGAAATTTAACAAATATATGTAAATAAACAAAGAAACGAGAAACAAGTAAACACGTAAACATGAAACAGGGAGATATATACAAGGAACTGGGGAATAAACCAAATAACTGAAAATGGATAAACAAATAACCAAAAACCAAAACAAGCGAGAGAAACTAAAGAACAAAAACTAAACCAACTAGGGATAATAATAAGAAACAAACTAAACAGGGCAGGGAAATATATACAAGACATAAACTAAGAAAATAAACAAGGAAATAGACTAAATATATAAACAAGGCAAAAACAACAGAGGAAGGTGCAAAGACCGACGAGTGACAAGTGGCACAGGGGATCTATTTAACCAAACAGGAAAAACACACTAGAAAAGGAATCACCTGGGGAGGGGCAGAGCTACAAATGAGACACGTGGTGGAAAACTACTGAGACAGGAGACACAGAGGAGCACAGGTTACGTGGGGAAAACACACAGAGACATGAGACAAGGCCAGGACGTGACATAGGGCTTTATTTTAGTGATCTATAGGCTAGCCGTCAACCGTACAGCTTAATTTAGCACATGTCAATGTGTCATGTATCATAACATATCTAATAACTAATTATCTTAATTAATCATGAGTGTTTTTTGTGTGTAACGTGAACTAAAACAATCAGTGTGTCACTTGCTATTCGCTTTAAGAGCCAGGTGTGCTCTGACTTTGGCAGATTTCTATTTTAATGGTGCAGCACTTCTGAATAGAGAAAACTAACCTGTGCGTTTACACTGTGAAGGTGTGTGAGCAGGTCATTTTACCGGACAGCAATGCTATTTTATTGTGTACTCTGTTTATTCTTTATTGATGTAAAAGTTGGGTTTGTGCACTGCTGATCGTACTTGTGTGTGTAACGAGCGGGGGTGCCTGCATTGTCAACATGGCAATGAATGTATGACTGATAACTGTTGTTTAGGCTTTTTCAGTCAGTGGCACACTTGTGTTTTCTGTTGCCAAGATAGTAATATGCCAGAAATGTACCTAATTGCACCTCACTTCCAGACCACCACACCTATCAGCGTAGATACATTCACAAGCACCATTGCTATTTAAATAACGCAGAGAGAAGATGTGGAAATAGACTCTTTGTGACTCCAAAGGTGTTTGAAAGCTGATGAATTTGTAATGGGTCACAGGTGATTCATCCTGAGATTCATTCATGATTTGCACACAGTTAATTTTGCTAATCCTAAGATTTGACTGATGTCTCTAATGGTTTTATCCTTGTTTTGAGCCAATATTATCATAATATCTTCTTTGATATTCATTGGCACATCTGTTGTCCGCATGCTGAACGACAGAAGCTACAGGCTCTAAAGACTAATCTAAAAGTGGATTAATTGTAATGGCTGTATTCACTTACTGTATCTTTGCAAGTAAATCATGCTATGTTTAAAACATAAGGCTACCTTATCTTAGATACTGTTTTAGACCTTGAGAGGAAATTAAAGTGTAATTGAGATGCAGCTCAATCTATTAGGTCTATTTCTTTACCATAGTGAGGAATTTTGTGCTCTTAATGGTGGAGGTCTTCCTTGGCTTACCAGTCTTTAGAACCTTTGAGACTAAGCATATCAATGCATTTTTCTTTCTAATGATTTTGGACAAAGTTGATTTTGATAATCCCAAAGTTTGACTGATGTCTGTAATGGTTTTATCCTTGTTTTGAGACTCATAATATGTTATTTGACATTTATTGGCACATCTGTTGTCCTCATGTTAAACAACAGAAGCTAGAAAGGTGTCTAAAAGCTGATGAATTTGTAATGGCTAATTTAATCACTGTATCTCCACAAACTAATCATGCTGTATTTAAAATGCAAGGCTGCCTTAAGTTACACAGAGATAATAGGTCAAATGTATACTGTAGTCAAACTTGAGTTTGATGTTGGCATGAAAATGCAATGCAATTAAGAACCATCTAAATTAGTAATTTTCTTGTTTTGTTTGTTTACCATAATGATCATTTTTATGCTATCAGTGGTAGAGGTCTTCCTTGGCCTACCAGTCCTTTAGCAATTAATTAAGAATTTTTCTTTCTGAATATTTTTCACACAGTTGATTTTGGTGCTTTTAATGTTTGTCTCTATTGGTTTTATTCTCTTCTATTCTATTTTCAAGACTTGCGCCTGCGCCATTTAAATAGTAACAGCGCTTGTGAATATACTGTATCTACGCTAAAAGGCATGGTGGTCTGGAAGTGAGGTGTGTTCAGGTAAATTACTGCCATATTGCTATCTTGGCACTGAAAACCAAAGTCAAATCGCTGAGATTTGGGCCGGTGCTGGGCCGGATTTGGCCCATGCCTGCGAACAGAATCTGTACTGGTATTGGCCCACCGTAAAAAAGGACACTGGGCCAGATCTGTTTTACGGACCTGGGCCAGAACATTTAGATGATCTGCGCCAGATAGGGCCAGATCATTTTTGCTATCTGGTAACTTAGCCCTTGTATGTCTTCTTTTCTTACCTCCTTTGTCCCTCCTGTTCCTGTCCTGTCTGTCTTTTCCGCAGCATGTTTGTTTCCTTGCCCATGTGCTTTTTAAGCACTTGGACCTGTCTTGTCTCCGCTCCAGCCCGCCCTGTCTTTAGTGTTTCTCGTTTGAAACCCCGCCCCCTCATAACCTTCCCCAGGTGTTCCCAGTCTCCCTGAGTATATAGAGCCCCTTTGTTTCAGTGTTCCTTGTCTGTTTTTTTGTATGCTTTGTCAGGTTTGTGTGTTTTTGATGTTTGCATTTATGTCCAACCTCTCATCTCTCACCATCCGTGACACTGACACGGATCCAGGCTGGAGGAGATGCAGATCCAGGCCGGAAGAGACGCGGATACAGACCGGAGGAGATGCGGATCCAGGCTGGAAGAGATGCGGATCCAGGCCGGAGGAGATGCGGATCCAGGCTGGAAGAGACGCAGATCCAGACCGGATGAGATGCGGATCCAGACTGGAGGAGATGCGGATCCAGACTGGAGGAGATGCGGATCCAGACCGGAGGAGATGCGGATCCAGACTGGAGGAGATGCGGATCCAGACTGGAGGAGATGCGGATCCAGGCCAGTGGGCATATAAATGCAGGCTGGAGGAGATACAGAGCTTGTTGCGCCGGATCCGGGCCAGATAATTTTTGCTGTCTACAGTAAGACCACACCAGCCTCTTAAAGAGAATGGCAAGTGACTCACTGATTGGTTTACTGCACTCTTGCACCCATGATTAGTTAAGAGAATTAGTACATGCCTTTTTGCGTGTTTTGAGCTTTGCAAGATGTACTTTTCTTGTCGTTACGATAGCAAAGTCAAAATGACAACTAATTAAATGTAATAGGTGTATTTAATTAGTGTATCTCAGCAAGCACATTTTCCAATTAAAGTATAAACATGTATTGCGATACCTAAAGTAAAATTAGACTGTCATGCTGTATTAAAAATATAAGGTTGCCTATTTTGCACAGAAATAACAGGTAAAATGTAAGCACTAACCAACTACAGATACCTTTTCTGAATATTTCATTCCATTTTCTTTTCTTATTCTTATATCTTCCATTTCCCATCCAATTTCCTCATACAAACTATTGAAAATGAATGGCCAGACATATTGTATCCACACTGGGCTGTCTAACTCAGTATTGCCTTAGATGTTGACAGGGAAACTCACTGCAATTGAGATGCATCTCCAGGGCAAAACTGACTAAAGACAACCCATCAATACTTAATGCATTCGGGGAGACTGAGCGAGCAAGCGGGAAAGAGGGATAGTGAGATAGAGAAGCTGTTATATAGAATATAGAAAAAAGTGACTGTGACAAAATATGAGTTTTACTGCATTAACCAGCTGGAGCTGTTTTATTATAGAGGAGTCTGTTATGAATATATGAAGTGCCAGCTAGAAAATGAAGAAATATGAAAATGGAGACACCCGGAGAGGAGCGAGAAAAATGATAAAGAGTACTGCAGAATAGGAGGAGGAAGATAGAGGTGAAAAGTATAATGTAATAAATAGGCAAATTGGACTGAGAAATAGTAGTGGAGCTGAAGTACCGCTGTGCATTAACTCTGTCGGCTTAAAACACATAATAGATTTTTTCATTTGTTATGATCTGTGCAGGTTTTAGGATCATTGGAACAAGCTGAGGAATTCCATTAGTTTCCATGTAGTTTCTAAACTTACAGCACCAGTTTTTTATACATTGTAAATGAATACTGAAGTTATCCAGACTATGAAGGAACATGTTAGGAATCATGTAGAAAACAAACCAAAATACTCTTATCTGAGGTTAAGCTGTTAACTTGTGGTTTCTTAGGCTGGTAACTCTGAAAAACTGATTCTGTACAACACAGGCAATGCATTGTCTTCCTTTTTTCTGGGGCGGTCCTGATGAGAGCCAGTTTCAACATCATGTTTTTGATGGTCTTAGCGACTACACTTGAGAATACTTTCAAAGTTTCTGAATTTTTTCAGGTAGACTGACCTTCATTTCTTAAAGTATTTTTTTGATTTACTTAGTTGAGTAGTTCTTACTCAAATAGGGCTATTTACTGTACACCAACTCTACCTCTTCACAACTTTACAACTAATGCTCTCAAACACATTAAGAAGCATGGAATTAAAATGATTAACTCTTGACAAATTCAGCACAGCTGTTACTGAAAGCCATTCCAGGTGACTCTACCTAATAACGTTTCCAGAATGGTTACCATGGTGTTATAAAGGTGATTGTTATGGTGTCGCTACATAGATGCTACAGTGTTACAAGGTGGTTGCCATTGTATCTCAGGTTGTTTCTAGTGGTTGCTATGGCACCCTATGTAATTGATTCTGTACTAACAGTGTATTTGTATCATAATGACAATAGAACATTCATTCACAAGGAGAAAATGATGTATGTAGAACCTAAATGCAAATAAAAAGATAATATGAATTAAAAAACCTTTATATATAAAATATATACAGGGGTTGGACAATGAAACTGTAACACCTGGTTTTAGACCACAATAATTTATTGTCCCGTCAGACAGTTCTGGTGGAAACAGGAGAGTTGAGGTGCACATTGAATTCTGTCGTGATTTGGGCAGCCGTGGTTTTATGTTTATTGGATACAATCCGGGTTAGCACCCGAACATCCCTTTCAGACAGCCTCCTCTTACAGCGTCCACAGTTAATCCTGTTGGATGTGGTTGGTCCTTCTTGGTGGTATGCTGACATTACCCTGGATAACGTGACTCTTGATACATCACAAAGACTTGCTGTCTTGGTTACAGATGCTCCAGCAAGACGTGCACCAACAATTTGTCCCCTTTTTTTTATCTCTGGTATGTCACCCATAATGTTGTGTGCATTGCAAGATTTTAAGCTACAATATTCTGTGCTCTTACCCTGATAATTGAACCTTCACACTCTGCTCTTACTGGTGCAATAATGTGCAATTAATGAAGATTGGCCACCAGGCTGCTTCAATTTAGCCATGAAACCGCCCACACTAAAATGACAGGTGTTTTAATTTCACAGTCCAACCCCTGTATATATTCAGAAATACACAACATAAAATGATGCTTTACATATTCTAACCATGGGGTTGCATTATTTCCTTTATTACTGCATTACTGTTATCAAAAAAGCACTGCAATATCGAGTTAATATATATATATATTTATGTTTATGTGTAATAAATAGAAAATAACTATTATCCCTGTAGGCTGATTATACAGACCAATTAATGAAAATGCTAATAATACACCAATAATTACAGACCTATTTAGAATATTTAATAATTAATAGATTTCTTACAGATGCTTGGTTTCAACCAGTTTCAATTCAGTTTTAGTTCAGTTCATTTATAATCAGTTTATGATGTGTATTAAAGAACTCTGATACAGAGCATGTCCCACAGCAACAAAACATCCTTACTCTGTTCTACTACCACCACCATGTTTTAAAGTTTGCATGGTGTTCTTATCTTAAAACCTAGCAATATCTTTAAACCTAGATAAACATAGATCTCTGTCATCCAACTGATACATTTCAAACTCGCCAGTCTTCAAAATATTATTCCAGAAGGCTCAGGGATTGTCCATGATTTTTTTTTCATAAATGAATCCAACACTTATATTTCGGTTAGTTAGCAGTGCTTTCTGTCTTGCTAATCTCCCATTATTGTGAGTGTTACCCAGTGTCTTTCTTACTGTATAGTCATAAACGCTGGTCTTGGCTGAGCTAGAGGCCTGCAGTGCTCTGGAACATTTGCTAACTTCATGGATGATTTGCCATGTGTGCCCTTTTGGAAATGTTGGCAGACCAACCACTCCTGGGAAGATTCACTACTGTTTCCTGGCATAACGGCTCTGGCTGTGAATCAGTGATGCTCATGAAATGATTATGTAACTCGTCGTAATGTCATATACAGCTCTGGAAAAAAATAAGAGACCAAATTGAAACCTCTGGAAAATAATCAAAAGAAAGATGGATGATCACAAGCCATCAAACCAAGCTGAACTGCTTGAATTTTTGCACCAGGAGCGACATAAAGTTATCCAAAAGCAGTGTGTAAGACTGGTGGAGGAGAACATGCCAAGATGCATGAAAACTGTGATTAAAAACAGGGTAATTCCACCAAATATTGATTTCTGAAATCTTAAAACTTTATGAATATAATCTTGTTTTCTTTGCATTATTTGAGGTCTAAACGCTCTACATCTTTTTCTCATTTTCTACAACAAATGTTTTCTTCATCTCTTAAACTTTTTTTTTGCTTATTATGAATTTTACATGAATCTTACATCCTGTGCAAGGTGCGTTGCAATGCTCATTGCTACCTTACACCCTTATGACAGTCTACTTTCACGCCTTGTGCCTGCGTCGTTTAAATAGTAAAGGTGCTTATGGTGCTTACACCAAATTATTTATATAATACATTTGTATAGATTCATTTTTCATGGCTAAATTGGAGCAGCCTGGTGCCCAATCTTCATTAATTGCACATTGCACCAGTAAGAGCAGAGTGTGAAGGTTCAATTAGCAGGGTAAGAGCACAGTTTTGCTCAAAATATTGCAATGCACACAACATTATGGGTGACATACCAGAGTTTAAAAGAGGACAAATTGTTGGTGCATGTCTTGCTGGAGCATCTGTGACCAAGACAACAAGTCTTTGTGATGTTTTAAGAGCCACGGTTTCCAGGGTAATGTGAGCATACCAACAAGAAGAACCAACCACATCCAACAGGATTAACTGTGGACGCTGTAAGAGGAAGCTGTCTGAAAGGAATGTTCGGGTGCTAACCCGGATCGTATCCAAAAAACATAAAACCACGGATGCTCAAATCACGGCAGAATTCAATGTGCACCTTAACTCTCCTGTTTCCACCAGAACTGTCCGTCGGGACAATAAATTATTGTGGTCTAAAACCAGGTGTTTCAGTTTCATTGTCCAACCCCTGTGTAAATATAATGTTACATATTTTTCAATTCTTAAAATCAGCATCAGTATCAACCACAAAATTGTTTTATTGGTTAGGCCCTAGCCATGTGTAAACTTTAGGTCTAACTATTAGCTTGAGACTGATTAAGCTATTGATAAGGTGGCAATGATAAATGCCAAAAGTCATGGGACAGCAGTGTGAAGGGGGCAGGTGGATGGGACATTCCATTTCAAGTTACAATAGGGCCCAGCGTGTTTATTAAGAATTACATTACACAGATCATTATGTCTGTTAATAAACTTATTCAGAAGGTCTACCTGAATTCAAGTCTTTTTTTTTTTTTTTTAACACAAATGACTTATGCGTTGGACCTTTTTACTCTTGTTTTCAAAAAGAAATGTCAAGACTCAAGATTGATCTGTTCAAAGCACACTGTTGCCGAGGTCCTGGTCTTTGTCTGTTGGTTCTCTGGCAAACTTTAGATTTGCTTTGATATTTTTATAGATTTATGACAACAAGGGTTTCCTCCTTCCACACCTCCTGTGAAAATCAAACTTTTGCAGTCTCTCTCTGAGGGTAGATGCTGCACTCTGACATTAGCTGTGGCAGAAGCTCCCCGTAGGTCCTGTGCTGAGGAGAATTCTTTACTCATCTTGTGGTCGGCTCTTGGGCTGAACTTGCTAGTTCTCCACTTGTAAATTATTTTCCAGACAGTGGAATGGCTGACTTTTAATTTCTAATTGTTCTGTTCTTGTTTTCTGCATCTACAGGATTTTTTCTGAAGGTCTCTGGGGTATGAAGAGGAATTAGTGCCAAACTAAAAAGCAAACACTACAGTGAAAAAATGTAAATGCAATCCATAAGATGCGTTGCTTTTCCTCACTAACATGTAGAATACGTGCCAAAATAAAATGCAAAACCACTATTAAATTACATTGCACTGCACTTGATCTTTAATATACAAAATAATACACAAGAATTTACATTATCAAAACCGAATGCTGAACTCGTGTCAGAATTGAATCAACTGCACTGTGTTCTGTGGTGTGGTGCTGCGAATATTCAAAAACAAATCACAATGCACAGGATTGCATTTCGTCTAGGAGCAGCATGGAATTCATGCCAAAATGAAATGTAATCACTGTCTAATCAGAACCCACTACTGAAATTGGGGTGGAGCTGAGAAACCAGTCAGTGTAAAAGTTTAATAAGGGGAAGCATCACATTAAAAATGAACCAAACACACCCACACCAAATTATTATAATACATTTTTATAGGCTTAAATATTTATATGTTTAAATATGTAAAAGAAAAATGCAGTGTCCTAATTGTTTTATATGACAAAGAGATGTTTACTTTTTTCATTTTGCAGTGATTTGATACAATAATAAAGGAGATCAGGCAACTACCATGATTAGAATATGGACAGCATCATTTTATATTGTGTATTTTTAAATAAACAGCTCTGGAAAAAAAAAGAGATCACTTAAAAACGATGAGTTTCTTTGATTTTACCAAATTGAAAACCTCTGGAATATAATCAAGAGGAAGATGAAAGATCACAAGCCATCAAACCAAACTGAACTGCTTAAAGTTATCCAAAAGCAGTATGTATGACTGGTGGAGGAGAACATGCCAAAAACTGTGATTAAAAAACAGGGTTATTCCACCAAATATTGATTTCTGAACTCTTGGTTTTCTTTGCATTATTTGAGGTCTGAAAGCTTTTTTTTTTTATTTGGGAGAAATGTTGTTTGTAGTTTAAAGAATAAAACAACAATGTTCATTTTACTCAAACATGTAGCAAAATTAGAGAAACTGATTCAGAAACTGAGGTGGTCTAATTTTTTTTCCAGAGATGTATAAGATGTTTTTTAATATGTATATAATATTTTAAATTCTTAAAATCAGCATCAGAATCAACCACAAAAATGTTATATGGGTTAGGCCCTAGCCATGTGTAAACTTTAGGTCTAACTCAAAAGTTTCATTATTTCATATATTTTAGACGATTAAGACTGAGCTATTAATAAAGTAGAAATGATAAATGCCAAAAGTCATGAGACAGCAGTATAAAGGGGCCAGATGGATGGGACATTCCATTTCAAGTTGTGTTGGCATTTATATTTCTCAATCAACAGTGTCATGTGTGTACTAGCAATATGTCATAGAGGGCATTACCACCCACAGTGGACAGCATGGCGTGTGGTAATGATCGTGACTGCCAGCATCTGGCTTGAATAGCCTATGCGAACAAACAAACGACTCATGGGACATGATACTAGTCCCTATTTCATGATATATGACATGTCAGTGTAACTTAAGGGCGGGAAAATGAAAAATTTGAAAAATGATTCTTACCAGTGGGTGGAGAAGGGGGAAAGTCTGCCAGGGGATTGTTCTTAAGGAGACAGCCAGGTGAAAAAGTGATGTCATCGAGGCAGATGTCACCTTTGCTGTTTCGGCCCACGGTGCCCTCAAACATGACCTGAAAGTGCTCAGCAGACGACAGGGGCACCTCATGTCTGATCCAGTAGTTGCCTTGATGCCCACTGATGTTGAGCTGGAGGGCTTGGGATAACTTTGTGGTGAGATACACACTCAGCGTGCCGCAGCCATCGCCAGACATGTGCAGGTAAAACATCATCTGGAACAGAGAGAACCACTCACTTTATGAGAACATCCTGCCAAAACAATGCAGGGAAGACTTACTTATGTTTTACAATGTTTTTGGAGCACTAATGTGATGATTTCATTGTTTTTTGAATAACAAGAACGTTAGCTCAGAAGATCAGGTCAGGATTTTGTAAGATCACCACCCAACCTCATTCCTATCTAAAGTGTAAATCAGGGGTCGGCAATTAAGTTTGGCCACGGGCCAGATATTTTCCAAGCCATCACGTGTCGGGCCACAAAAAAAAAATCTGTTTTGGAAAATGAAGTGTAATGGGATGAAGCCCTACAGACTAGTAGCTCTCCAGCCCAGAGGGTTGCTGAACCCACTTGCAGAACAGTTGAATTCAAAGCAGGTAAAGCCAAGAAGAAAGGAATAAATAAATAAATAAACACACTGCTCCTCACGCACGATCGAACCCGCGTCATCAGGGTCGCAGTCCAATACGCTACCGCTGCCCTGGCTAGTAAATTGGGACACAGCTGGTAAAAAAACGCCCTTATAAGGAGCAGTGTTCGGCAAGTTACTTTGAAAAAGTAATTAGTTATAGTTACTTCTCACTAACTGAGTTACTCCACTATAAATGTAACTAGTTACCAGTAAAAGGAACTATCGCATTACTTTTGAGTTACTCGCCCCCCATAACGTGCAGTAACGGGGTGTCGGAAATGGTAATGGCATTATAGTGACAGTGTAATTGTCACTATAAGAGTAATTAGTTAGATTACTCTATACTGAAAAAAGTAACTGCGTTAGTAACCGTTTATTTCAACGCCGTCATTCCCATCACTGATAAGGAGATAGGGAGCCCAAGAACGAGCGGAAAAACAAGAACAGGTGGAAACTAAAGTCACGCCGAGCGCAACAGAGAGAGAGGGGAGGGCTTTTTTTACATATCTGCTGAAGAATTTTGTTCCCACCTATCTTTGCATATTTGTTTTAATTCATGGAGGGTTTTCCAACATAAATGCCTTGTTTAAGATAATGCCACAGCATCTCAATCAGACTTTGACTAGGCCACTACAAAACCTTCATTTTGTTTTTTTTTTTTTTTATATCCATTCAGAGGTGAACTTGTTTGTGTGGTTTGGATCATTGTCCTGCTGCAAGACCCAAGTCGCCTGAGCTTAAAGTCACAAACTGATGGCAAGACATTCACCTTCAGAATTTTTTTTTGTTAGAAAGAAGAAATAATGGTTCCATCAATTACAGAAAGCTGTCCAGGTTCTTAAACAGCTGGCATGTTTGACTTTTAGTATGATAAACTTTCTCTGAAATTATGTGTTCATTCTAAGCCAGACACACACCTTCCAAAAATCTCCACTTTTTCTCGTCAGCACACAGAACATCTCCCCAATGAGTTGTTTGTTGGCAAATGTGAGACAGGCCTTTGTGTTTTTTTTGCCAGCAATGTTTTTTTTTCTTTTCCCACCATGGATTTAATTCATTTCTTATTATTGAATCATTAACGCTGCCCTTACTGAAGCTAGTGGGCCCTGCATTTCTTAATATGTTGTCCTGGGTTTTTTGTGACCTCCTGGATGAGTTGTCCATGCCCTTTTAATTATAGAGTAATTGCAGTATGCTGGTCACTCCAATGGACTTTGTTTTCTCATCTGTTTTTGAAATTGTTGGACAGGTTAAATTTAATTCATGTCTTGATTCTACTGGTCTGGTAGTCATCAGGCCTGGTTGTGGCTAGTGAAATTGAACTTTCTAAAAAATGTAGTTAATCACAGTTACACAGTTATTAAATGCAATCATTATTTAAAACTGAAAAATATTAGTACGATAAAAAAGCAAAAACAGAAGAAATCGAGAAACATGTAAGGGGGAAATATTTATCTATGGCACTGTATATCTGCCCTAGAGAGTCCTGTTTCAATGTCAATACTTTGCCCCTGTGTCTCTAACTGTCCTCTTTTTCATTTCGTTCTCTCTCTCTCTCTAGCACACATGCCCACATGATGTGATGAAAAGCCGACTGATTGATGCCTGCATGTCTGCCTGTCAAGCTGGATGGGTCTCCAGTGAGTCATGCAGTTGTTTTCGATGGATGGTCTGCATGCAAACGCACAAATACACACATATTCAGCTGCATTCATGCAAGCCTGAAAGGACATTCTATAGCATGGCAACTGTACAGTATATCCTCCTCATGTATATCCCTCCTCTTTCCCCCTCTCTCTCTCTCTCTCTCTCTGACAGAATGATTGATAGGTGGTAGGCGATGAAGGTAAGAAGGGGCGATCAGGCTCAGAAGCTGATTGATGTGATCCAGTATTATACAGACACTGCTTTCCTGGAGTCAGCCTTCATCAAAACTGCAACATGCTCCATGTCAGTCCACACATTTACTCTACCAATCACCTGATAGCAGGAGCAGTTTCTTTATTAGGGCGATTGGGTGACGCATCACCACAGAGCAAAAAGGAGAGACATGTTTTCAGCACATTTAACCTGTGTTTTATAGACCAATCACAGTTTCACGCTCTGCTATGTAATCTCAATGGGTTCTGGGATGGTTTCCTTAAACTTCTTAAATTCTAAATCTTTTCTCTAAGCATATGCTGCATGCAGTTCAGTTTTCTTTTTAAAGAAATATCAGTGTTAGATTAAATTATATTCAGTTTAGTGGTGTCAATGACTTAAAAATGAATTAAAATCATGATACATTTTTGTTACGTTTCCTGTATTTTTGGAAGGGCGACAGTAACAATAGTGTGGTGTTATTCTGGTTTTATTTCTGGCAGACGTACTGTATTATCATATCTCAGAGTGGAGTGTAAAAGAGAGAGGGGGAGACTCCCCAAGAGATAGAGCAAGTGAGCGAGAGGGAGAGACAGATCTAGAGAGCAAGAGAGGGATAGAGAGAGTGACATACAGCGCAAAAAAGGGAGAGACAGTAAGTAAGTGAGAGACTGAGTGAAAGAGGAAGAGACAGAGCACGTGAGTGAGTGAGAGAGGGAGAGTGCAAAAAAGGGAGAGAAAAAGCAAGAGTGAGAAAGTATAAGACAGTGAGAGACAGTGCAAGGAGAGACAGCGAGGGAGAGAGACAGCGAGGGAGAGAGACAGAGAGGGGGAGAGACAGAGGAAGAGACAGATCAAGTAAGCGAGAGAGGCAGAGACAGAGCGAGAGACATTGCAAAAAAGCGAGAGAAAGAGCAAGTGCGCGAGAGTGGGAGAGACAGAGCGAGAGACATCGCAAAAAAGCGAGAGAAAGAGCAAGTGAGCGAGAGGGAGATACAGATCAAGTGAGCGAGAGTGGGAGAGAGACAGAGTGAGAGACATCGCAAAAAAGCGAGAGAAAGAGCAAGTGAGCGAGAGGGAGATACAGATCAAGTGAGCGAGAGTGGGAGAGAGACAGAGTGAGAGACATCGCAAAAAAGCGAGAGAAAGAGCAAGTGAGCGAGAGAGGGAGAGATGGATCAAGTGAGCGAGATAAGGAGACACAGAGCAAGAGACACTGCAAAAAAGGGAGAGAAAGAGCATGTGAGCGAGAGAGGGAGATACAGAGCAAGAGACATTGCTAAAAAGGGAGAAAAAGAGCATTTGAGCGAGAGAGAGAGAGAGAGATGGATCAGGTGAGCGAGAGAGGGAGATACAAAGTGAGAGACATTGCAAAAAAGGGAGAGAAAGAATGAGTGAGCGAGAGAGGAAGAGATGGCTCAGGTGAGCGAGAGAGGGAGATACAGAGCGAGAGAGTGCAAAAAAGGGAGAGAAAGAGCGAGTGAGCGAGAGAGGGAGAGATGGATCAAGTGAGCCAGAGAGGGAGATACAAAGCGAGAGACATTGCAAAAAAGGGAGAGAACGAGCGAGGAAAAGACAGAGCGAGAGACAGTTAAGAAAAAAATACATTAATAAATGAAGCTTGGTCAATTTCAAACATTTTCAAGAATTTTGAAAGTACACTCAAGTGCAGTCACGAAGACCATCAGAAACATAATGATAAAACTGGCACTCATCAGGACCGCCCCAGGAAAGAAAGACCAAGAGATCCCTCTGTTGCACAGGATTAGTTCATCAGAATTACCAGCCTCAGAAACCGAAAGTTAACAGCACCCCAGATAAGAGCACCTAAATGCTTCACATAGGATATTGATTTGTTTAAGAATTTTAAGGTACTTCATGATTCCTTATGTGTTTCTTTATAGTCTGGATTACTTCTGTATTAATTGTATTAATTGAATGAGAAAGTGTGCTGAAACTTTTGACCTAAATTTGTTTTTCACCTTGCAGTCTTGGCTGCGGTGGCTGAACCACAGTCCAGAGAGTCGAGCAACGTCTCCAGAAACCTGGGGGAAGGAGCTGTCCAGGTAAAGGTAGTGTCCCAAAGAGTTCCGCAGCGTGTGGTCAGTGGAGGGACCCGTACCCAGAGTAGGAGTTCTTCCTGTTTTAATTAGCCAATCAACACTGTCGCTTTTATGCTGCTTCCAGGAGCAAATGTCAAATTCAAAGTTGCACTGGCCGTGGAAGCCCTCTGGATAAGAACACAGATACACACAGACATAAATAAGTATTAGTATCTACATTAAGCTAAAAAAAAGTTCAGATCCAGTCAATAACCAGAAATTATTGAATAGAATTCAGTGTACAATATTTTTATATTGTAAAAAAAATAGTATATGTTATAAGTATATTGTAAAAGAAAATCTGTATCTCTTCTCTATATTGTTTTAAAAAAAAATATATTTAACAACTAACAGCTTATAATAGCAAAGGAAATACATTTAGCTTTGGAAATTTAATTTAAAAAAATCTATTTTCAAAGCCTTTGTCTGTACTAAAACAGTATTGGAACTCTCTAGTGCAGTATTTACACACTTACACACAGAAAATTCAGTATATATAATATATATATACTACATATATATATAATATATATAATACCATATATTCCACTCTATAAGGCACATTGTATTATAAGGCGCACTATCAATAAACGTCTATTTTCTGGACTATTTTCATACATAAGGCACATCAGATTATTAGACACATAACAGAACACTAGTAAGGAACAATGGTGTCGCCATGTTTTCCTTTTAATTCAGCAGGTCTCGCACCTCCATAAACAAAACTGTAATTCTTAAAAGAAACATTTTCCTTTAAAGTCAAACGAGTGCTGGATGTTAATCTACACAGATTTCTCTCCTGAAAACTGTTTTTTTGGGTGAGTAAAACACTTGCATTTATTTACAGTAAGCTTAGATTTACAGGTTTCCAATAAGGCTGGGTGCAGCAGCATTAGCGGCTAACCACTAGCGCAAGCGCTTAGTGGCTAATGCTACTCAACAGCGCTAAACTGAGGAACCCTGAGTGTTCTGATAAGCTAGTGCGATATTAGCTAGCAGTTGATTCCATGCAGCTTGTTTTAACACGATAAAAAAAAAAAATTACATAACAAAGCAACACTTGGTATTATCACTCTCTACCAACATTTAATCTTCTTTTCTATCCCTACCTATTTTTTTCCATTCCCATTATCTTCCTCTGTATTATTTTTTCTTCCTCCTTGTTTTTTGTATCTTTCTTTTTCTTTTGTGAGTCACATGTTTGCTTATGTCCCTATCCTTTAAAAATTAAGTCTTAAATAGTCCTTCGATAAGAGGAGGGGCAAAAAAAAAAAAACACTTAGCGGTTAAGGCTAATGCTGCTCCAGCAGTGCTCTCCAGGGTTAACAGCAGGCTACAGACTTATAATACTCATCTCTGAACGACAAAAGAGCTAGCGCTTAGCGGTGGAGAGCTAAACTGAAGCTCCTGTATAATGCTGTACTTCAGTGGAGTGGCTTTACTGCTCATTATAACCTGACTGGTACAATTCATACATAAGACGCACCAGACTCTTAGGTGCTCTGACGATTTTTGGGAAAATTAAAGGATTGTAAGTGTTCCTTATAGTGCGGAAAATATGATAATATCTAGAAAAAGACACAGAAACACAGATAACTCTGTAACTATTGACTATGGACTAAGTGAAGTGAAGAATTGGAAGTTATAAGTGCAGTAATGCATTGCTAAAATGACTTGTCTGAGCCATACAGTACTGCTACTGGACAACTAAAATAGGGATGTTCTAAAACTTTTAGAGTTTTTAAGAGTGGTAGTGTATACAAAAAAGTCAATAAATGCATAAATAACTAGAAGAACATAAAAACGCAGCACAGACATTAAAACAAATGTAAAAGAAAATCTGTATCTGTAGGGAGAGATGGATCAAGTGAGCGAGATAAGGAGACACAGAGCAAGAGACACTGCAAAAAAGGGAGAGAAAGAGCATGTGAGCGAGAGAGGGAGATACAGAGCAAGAGACATTGCTAAAAAGGGAGAAAAAGAGCATTTGAGCGAGAGAGAGAGAGAGAGAGATGGATCAGGTGAGCGAGAGAGGGAGATACAAAGTGAGAGACATTGCAAAAAAGGGAGAGAAAGAATGAGTGAGCGAGAGAGGAATAAGAGCGTCTAAAGGCAAACAGATAAACATTTTAGTGTGGTGTCTCACTGCAGATGTAGTGGTTTTCGTCTGAGGAGTCTCCACAGTGGTCGATAAAGTCACACAGGTTGCCTTGGGGGATGCAGTGGCCATTAGCACAAGCAAACTCATCCTTTCTGCAGGAACGGTCAGAGAAGACGGGAGGGGAACAGTCTATAAAAGCCACGTCATCAACCACCACATCTCCCATGTAGCTCACACCTCGCTTAGCACGTAGGATCACCTAATAAACACACACACATACATACATATCATTCTTACCATTTTCTGTCTTCTTTTTTATATTATAGAGTAATACTGCATATATCAGAACTATGAAGACAAATGCAATTTCGTAGGAATCAAAAATGTCTTTAAACTCTAAAATCTAAAAATCAGTAAAGATGGTTTGGGATGTGCATCGTCACCATTAAATCTTCACATTTCATAAATATTGGTATAGACCCACTTCACAGCGTGAACACTCAGGTCAGTATACTGTAGAGACGCACAAAGCGATGTGCTATTAAGATATAAATGTGCCAAAGTCAGAGCACAACTGACTTTTTTAAGGAAATGGCACGTGATACAGAAATAATTGGTTTATTTCTCGTTACACCCAAAACACACCCCTGATTAATTAAGAGAATTAATACATGCCGCGCAAGACGTATTTGCGGCCTCAAAATACCAAAGACACACTGACATGCCTTAAATCCATCCATGCAATCCGCAATTGACCGGTGCCCTACAGATCGCTAAAATAGGGCCCAAAATATTAGTTCAAACCAATTCTCTTAATCAATAAGAGAATACACATAATACCGAAAATCCACTCTGCATGCAAGTAAGGTGAATGGTCAAGGCAGTTACTGTAGTGGTAAATGCAGGCTGCTGGAAACTGGAGGAGGTAATGTCAGCCCCATTACTATCTCACAAAGTCCAGCTTTTGCTAAAACCTCACTCATGTGATATATTATTTAACCATAGGCCATGTTAAAGGAATGTTCGGTAACACTTTGCATTAAGTGTTGATTCACTAACATGAATTAATGCATTAGTAACCATGAATAAGACATGAGGTAAAACAGGAACAAAGATTAGGTAATGTTAATTCAACTCAGAACTACAGCATTAATTAATGTTACTTTAACATTACAAGTGAATCGTTTCTTAAGATGAACAATAAATCATATACTTTACTAATGTTGGGTAAACAAGTAACAACTGCATTAGTTCATCTTCTTGTCATTTGCTTGTATACTGCAATTATGCATACAATAATCGTTAAATATTTATATTTAAGTAAATATTAGTCTGGATGGTGCTTATGCTTCATTTCTTCATTTATATGTTTGAGTGTTTGTTGGAACTTAACTTACATGTAACTTACATCTAACAAAGTGTTAGTGCAGATGTACACGTAGTAAACGGAGTCACGCGAGTGCGAGTAGTGAACGCAGTACACACAGCGCTCAATGTGTTAACAGAATGAGGCAGCAGAGACAGTGTTTGTTCATAGCTGTGGTAATTAGCATTATCTGGTTAATATATCAGATTAAATGGCACCTTATCGGCAATTTTGCTCAAATAAAGGGAGTGTATTTGATAGCTGGGTCGGATCGAGACTGGATCATATTTTACCACAAGCGAAAGACTGTAGAGTTCGTTTGGGCCCGGACCGAGACCACCTCTTCTAGCAGGTCTCGATCTGGTTGTTTTGATCTGCACCCGAGTGCAATTATTGTTTTCACACCTGCTCATTCGAACCACACTAAAGGTACAAACGAACCAGAGTCCGTTTTAACTGGACCAAATATTGCTGGAGTGAAGACAGCTTTAGACTAATTTCAGTCTGGTCCAACCAAAATATTAGGTGTGAAAAGTGCTGCAAAGAACAGTCCAGACCAAAAGACATTGGTTCCGACTCTGATCCAAACATTCAGGTACGAAAATGCTGCTCTGGATCAGGAGCATCTGCTTTATGGCTTCGTATAAATGCACATGTTCTTCTGGATGTTCTTCTTAAACTTTAAGGGACAGTGCAAGATTTACAGTATAGCCCTTGAAAGAGACAGAGAGAGAGAGAGAGAGAGAGAGAGAGAGAGAACAGAGGGGAAGAGGAAAAAGAGAGCGAATAGAGTGTGAAGTGGAAATGTGAAGCAGTGGAGTGCAGGTAGAAGGAGCTAAATGAGCATTAAGAGTGTGAGAGTGAGCAGAGAGAGAATACTTCAGCCTTCAGGGAGCCCCTGAAGAGCACTTCAAGGCAGAGCCCTGATGAGAGTAGAAGAAACCATACTGTGTGTGTGTGTGTGTGTGTGTGTGTGTGTGTTTGTGAAGATAAATGTTAATGATGCCAATAGAAAGATCCAGATGAAGAAAGGTCATGGTATTTCTAAATAGACATCTGCAGATCAAGAGTGTCTCTAATCAGCTAACATTTGGGCTTTGCATCCACGCGCATGCATGCACACACACACACCATGGTGGCTATGTAGTAAAGCGACCGAAAGGCAGTTATTTAGCTATTACTGAACAACAATGTTTGACCAGCTAACCAACAATCTAAACGAACATCTCCACAATCCACTTAGCTATCCGGCAGCAAACCACACCTTTAAAAATAGTGGAACAAACCAGTGTTGCCAACTTAGCAACTTTGTGGCTATATTTAATGACTTTTCAGACCCTCTGGCGACTTTTTTGACAAACCTACCACACTGTAAATGAACTGAGCATCCCCACAGCCCCCGCTGACTGACCCCGCCCCGTATTTACAGAGAAGAAGTATAAATATTAAAGTGTCTTCAGTGTGACACGAAAAGAAATCACTTAATTTAACTCACAGTCAGTCAGTCACTCACCTCATTCACCACATAGCCTCCTACACACCTCCTCCACAGTGTCTGCCTCTTTGTAAAAAGCTCAACATCTAGCTAGCGACCTCATCATTGAACAATTTGTCTATAATAGGTTTGAAAATAAAGAAAACTTATATAAAAAAAAACTTTAAAAAAAAGTATAATAAAAATTTTGGCTAATTGCTGATCTCATAATAACATTTAACAAAACTGATTTATGTCATTTGCGTTCTCTGCTGCAGTGCTGTTAGCCAATCAGAGACGATATATTTGCAAGTATGAATATTTATGAGCAAAAGCCAAAACCTGTCTCTTACTTTAGAGCCAAGTAATTCAGTAATCTAAAATACAGCTAAGTAAAAACACCTGAGCACTTTGGCATTTATTCATACTAGAGACCACAACTAAACTATTTAAAATAAATTTTAAAAACGATGGAATGAGACCTTTAAGTGGGCTTAAGCATGTGGCAAATCATGCAGCAACATTTTCAGATTAGCTTTAACCTGAGGCTAGAAATGGCAGTGATCAGCTGCTGTTTTCTGATCAAATTCTGCTTGTCAAACCTGAATGCTCCTTACTGCTTTCTATCCTGAGGGCACCTGGACGTGTCATTACTACACTCCCTCTTGACATCAGCAATCAAATTCCCAACTGATAGAGTTATGCCTGCTTAAAGAGCCTTGTTAAACTGTCAGTCAAACCTTCTGAACTACAGGCAATAAATAATTATTCAGTTATTTATGTAAATACACACAGCATTACTCAGAAATGACTTTAAATTACTTTGTAACTGTCATGAGCAGAAGCTTAAACCACATTCAGACAAACCTTTTGTTTTTTATGCGTCTAAATGCTGACACAGAAAGACAGTTGCTGTTGCTATCTAGCCTAGCTACAATATGAGATATGGTTGGCCATAAAGGAATACAGGTTTTGTATGGCATCCTGCAACACATTTGCCCAAACACAGACAGGTAGCTGGGCATGTAGATCCTGCATACTCATAAAATACCGAAGATACCGTCCCATCTGGTAAAATCTGGTGACTGGACAGGCCAAGAAGGTTATGTATAAGACGAAACACATGTCACAGGCCACAGAACGTCCTGCATCTATCACTGCACAGTTAGCATCCCTTGTACCACTACTAGGGATGAGCAACTGTTATGTGCAATGACCCACCAGAGCGTCACACCAACAGTTAAGGCAGTGTGTTGCTCCACAGCAAAGGCAGGATTGAAGCATTCACTTCAAGGCCTTCATAGTTGAAAATAGATAAACTGTTCTCCAAAACTTAATAAGTTAAGAGGATTTATTTAGTTTTTACACTGAGATAAGCGATTTTGGATAGTTCTTATAAAATGATCAGTTACGTCATCAGTATACTTTATGATATAGGTTTAGCCGAACTTTGCAGTACAGTCATGAGTCAGCAGAGTAAATAGCAGTGGACTGAGCATATAGCCCTGGGGGGCACCGGTGCTCAGTATGTTAGGTATGCAGCAGGGAAAAGCGGAGGCTGACACAAATGCTCAAATGAGTATTTAATGAACAGAAATTGAAAACACACAATAAACCAAAAACCTAACGACACAGAAACACGGAGTACACATATAAAAAGTGGCTATATAAATACACAGAGGGAACAGACAACAAGAAACACCTGGGGCAGGTAACATGGGTGGGGCGGAGCTACAAATGACAGAGGTTGAAACACTGAAGACAGGGGCGGAGACAAGGAGAACAACACAGAGTTGAGAGGAAAACAATCAGGAAGGACAAAAAACAGGACGAGAATGTGACTGGGGGTTTTATTTCCTAATATTCCTAAGTAAAAGTATTAAACTCAGCAAAGACACGTAGTGAAGTAAAAGTATGAGAAAATATAATTCTCCAGTAGATACAGTATTTTAATACTTAAGTACAGCAGTGAAGTAGTTCTACTTCATTGTTATACATGAGAAAGGCAATGTAAAGTTTTTTCACTGACCTGAAAATTGTGGCGAATTCCGATGAACACCTCGCCACGCATCCAGCGGCTGCCCTGGTTCCCAGTTTCAGACCAAACTTCATGTGTGGCATTTGCAGACTTTATAAACACCTATACAAGAACACAAGAACAGAAAAGACCAGGAAATAACTGACTGTAACTTACATTACATTACATTAGTACAGTTATTGAACTATTATATTGATTATATTATAGCCATTTATTAACAGATTTAATGAGAGGTTTACCTGTAGTGTGCCCACAGTGAAACCACTCATGTAGTACCAGAATCCCATAGTGCACTGGGGCCCAGTGGCAGTGATTGGTGGAGTCAGGAGAGCAGATGTTTGGCCATATCCTCCATTAGAGCTGTCTGCATACACATACCAACCCTCTAAAGTGCCACTGCATCAACACACACACACACACACACACACACACACACACACACACAATTGAGGATTATCCAAAAGGAACATCTGTCAGCACTTTTTATTATATTGGACAGGATTAACTTTATTCTTTTTTCTAACTTTTTGATCTGGCTAAACTGTGGAATCATCCTTTGTGGCCAGGCCATTTAAATTGCATCATCATTATTTATCAACACACACATCTGGACACGTGACACTCACAAATTGAGGGAACATTGGTGTTAATAATTTCATTAAAGTTTTTTATTTATTTAGGGTGCTTTTACACCTGAAAGTCCGGAACGTGGTACAAACCAAGGCTCATGTGTTTGCTACATTGTTTATTTTTGGTCTGCTTATTTTTGTTTTCACACTGCAGTTTAGGGAGCGCACCAAAGACTTTTGTGTGATACTCCTACATCCTTTCATCATCACTTATGCAAATCGATAAGTGATGCGTTTTAATTAACTTGAGGCTGATTGGTTTTAGAAGGACAAGCGTCTGCAGCGCCTGCAGCATCTGGTTCATTCGGCGGGAAGCCTTTCCCAGGATCAGGATAAAATGAATGAACAGATTTATTTCGTCTCCATAGTAGTGCTGCTATTGTGGTTTTTATACCAGCAGCAGCAACTGCATTATTAAATATAATGTGCGGTTTAAATACTGTGTACACTACAATCGTGTGAGACTGACGAGGCGTGGCGTGGACAAAGTGGGTGGGACTGGACGCGCTGGACGTCCAACTCCACCTTCCCGCAGGCTGCAGTCAGTAGTATTTGGTTATTTTTCTTCTTCTGCTGTCGTTGTTGAGGAACGCCTGCTCAGCTTCCTGTAATTTGTCAGAAAGTTCGAACCATCTAGAAAAGTGCTTTCACACTGCAGGAGAACCAGACCATGTTTCAGAAGATCCGGACCGAGACCACCTCTCTTGGTCGGACCAAAATCTGGTCCTTTGTTCCGGACCGTGGTTCGTGGCCCATTTCACACCTGCTACTTTGGTTCGGACCAAACTGAAAAGTCTGAAAGTCCGGACCAAATGATGCAGGTGTGAAAGCACCCTTAATCTAATCTGCCATGTAACATGTAACTCTTTTTTTAATCTACTTCAATTCTAAGCATTTCCTAAGGAATGTACGCCTGCTATTTCCTGGTGCTGCCAGTAGATGGCAGTATACCGCTGGCTATGCTGTGATTAGCTGTGACCAGCTGTAGTAGCCTTAATTTTTTTCTTCTCTCAGACCAGAGAGAGAGAGAGGCATTCGTAAAGACAAGTCATGGTTTCTGTCTCCTGCTTTTAAACCTGTTTTTCAGGTGATTTCTCTGCTAAAAATGCACTAAAATCATTTTAAACTAGGTAATAAATCATTCTAGTCCATGTTTTTACACCTAGGTTGAGCTGTGAATCAAATAAATGTTTATTATTGGGTAGAAATGAAGACCTGTGGATGAAGGATAAAACGGCAGGTGTATTGGGTGTTGTACAAGTTACTTGTGTACCAGCTATGTTGAAAAATAATAAAAAATAATAATAATTATATGTTCTAAACTGTCAGTTTCAGATTATTTTTGCCACCTGTGGAGATTTTTTTTCGTGATTTTTGTTTTATTTTCTCGTCAGCTTTACAGAACCCAATTTGACTCCATATTCTAAGAGGTATTAACAGTATTTGGAGTTATCAGCTTTAGTATTTGTTTTGTTTGTCTCCCTGTTCAGCTCAATGTAAATCAGTTTGCAAGGGAACCTCCTCTGAATTTTTGTGTTTGGTAAATAGTGTGTAATGATCAGTGATGTCAGTAACGCGTTACTCTAATCTGACCCTTTTTTTTCAGTAACGAGTAATCTAACGCGTTACTATTTCCAATCCAGTAATCAGATTAAAGTTACTTATTTAAGTCACTGTGCGTTACTCTCTCTCTCTCTCTCTCCACCTCATCTCCTCCACACACACACACCGCTCCCTTACCCATTCCCCCTCCGCTCTTCCCCAATCACACGCGTCTCGCTTTCTCCCCTGTCTCTCTCTCTCTCTCTCGCGCGCTCGGCGTGTCTTTAGTTTCCGCCCGTTTTCGGCCGCGTCCCAATTCACTAGCCAGGGCAGCGGTCTGCCACAAATTTGATTGGCAGAGGAGAGCGTTTGAAGATTTTACACCACACGTGATTGGAAGTTCACTGCGCGTATACCGGAAAGACAAGAAAAGTTCCGGTGCTTTAAATGAACACTGTCAGAATTAAATCCTTCTCAGTAGTTGGGTGCGGTATGGGTCCGCATTGGACAACATCTGGGTCCGGACCCGGACCACAGTCTGCAAATATGTGATCCCTGGTCTAGACCATATACACGGTTCATTTTTATAAAACCACTCTTTGCTGCCCTGCAGAGAACAACAAGTTCAATGTTCAGTTTTACAGTGTTAAATATGTCAGGTCAAGAAAGACTTTCTTTATTTTATATTTTTTTATAAAAACAAGTATTTATGTTTAGTAAAATCAAGAAAGACCATATTTTATTTTTTATTAAAAAAATATTTATGTTAAGTTAATTTTTTTATTTTTATAATAGAGATACATTGTTGCTGTTAAAATTGCATTTTCCAATAAAGGGAGTATTGGCAAAACTGGTTATAATGTTTATGTTAAGGCGGCGGGAGGTGGTGTCTGCAGCTGCTGAAAGTAACTAATAAAGTAACTTGTAAAGTAACTTAGTTACTTTTAAAATCAAGTAATCCATAAAGTAACTAAGTTACTTTTCAAAGGAGTAATCAGTAATCGGATTACTTTTTCAAAGTAACTATACCATCACTGGTAATGATAGTACAATTTACTATTTGTATTCTAATAATAAGAGACCAACGTATGAATTGATTTGATTTTACCACATTGAAAACCTCTGGAATAGAATCAAGAGGAAGATGGATGATCAGAAGCCATCAAACCAAACCAAGCTGAACTGCTTGAATTTTTCACCAGGAGTGAAAATTTCACCAGGAGTGAAAATTATCCAAAAGCAGTGTGTAAGACTGGTGGAGGAGAACATGCCAAGCTGCATGAAATTTCAGTTAAATATATCATATAGCAGACAAACACAGTGATATTTGTAAAGTAAAATGTGTTAAATAAATAATATGTGAAGTGAAATAAGTTTATAGGATTTACAAAAAGTGTGCAATAATTTTTTAAATAAGTTAAACAAGTTTTTTCTCCTCTTTGCATCTTTTCTGAAGAGTGGCCTCAATAGAAGCCTCAAAACACAACTCTCAATTGACCTGAAAACAAATAATGTTTCTACTAAATACTGATGTAATTTTTCTGTTGGGGTTCCCAAATTTACGCACCTGGCAAATTGTGTTTAAAGAATTATTGCACACTTTCTGTAAATCCTGTAAACTTCATTTCAGGGTATTATCGGTTTATGTGTCTCAAGCCTGGGACCTGTAACAATTACACTACATGCACACACACACACACACACACACACCCTTACTCACAGTGTATGGTCATGATAAGGTCTATGAAACTCCTCTCCATGGTGGATAGTTTCTCCCTGCCCTGCCTGCCAACGGAAAGCATGAATCGGCACCGGAGGGGCGGGGCTGGCCAGATTCCACCCGCAGAAATCCCCGTCCTCAAAATCACAGTGCTCTTTTACTAGACCCAGGAGAGAGGAACAATATGTGTAAGAAAAAGGGGGAGAGATATGGATGTGTTGATCATTACATTGGATATACTGTATTATTATTAATGGTGAAAACACAAACATACCACAGTCCTTTTCATCAGAACCATCAGAGCAGTCCAGCCTGAAGTCACACACCTGACCCTGACTTACACACTCTCCATAAGACCCACACGCAAACTGACCCAGTGGACAGCTGTGAGGAGGGACTGATGAAGAAGGAGGGGGAGGTGTTGGAGTGATGGACTCCGCCGATGGGAGCGAGCCTACATAAACACACACAAACAACTTAAATTTAAAAATACCATACATATAAAGTGCATACTCCTTCTCAGGCAATGTGTTATTTATTTATTTTTTCTCTTGGTCTTCCTTTCCTGTTGTAATCCTGATGAGAGCCAGTTTCATCGTAACTTTTTTAAAGGTCTGTGTGACTGCACTTGAGGATACTGTCAAATATTCTGGTTAGTTTAATACTTCCATATGTTTTTTTCCACAGTTTGGATGACTTTAGTATTTACTATTTAGTAACTACAAGAAACTAGTATTTAGAAACTTCAAGAAAAATGTTGAATAATGAAAAAACACTGAATTTATGGTGTGTCCAAATGTTTCACTGATACTGTATTTAAACAATCATATTAGAATATTTTTGGCACTTTTACCAAACATATATGAGAAATAATTATAATAAAAAAAAAATAATATTTGTAAGCGCTGCATCGTTGCTAGGTTACCTGTATGTGGCGGAGTAATACATCCTTACAGTGCACTAGCCCCACCTCCCTCCCTAAAACACATATTTCTAAAAGCCATAATGACTATATGCTATATTAAATTGTTCAGGTTAGTAAGTTTGGGATGCACTATTCTCCCTGTTTCAGCTGCATATATCCCATTGAAAAAGAATACATTTTAGTACAACATAAATATACTAAAGATGCTTAGTTGAGAAATTTCTTTTAAGTTCTCTTGAGACTCTTCACGGATCATCTTCATACTAGACTACATACATCTGCTATGTTCTTTTTGGAGTGTAACGTGCTGTGAATGGAATATGTTCATATTTTTCATCCAACCACAATCAAATTCACACCATCTTGATAATTTATCGATGAAAACAAGCTGAAATTAAATAAGAATAACCAGCCTGTTTTTTTATGTAAAGAGTAGAAAGCATATATAATTTTGTATGAAAATAACTGCTCCAGTAAAGAATAGATAACCAAAATTTCTATCTAAGAAAGGTAATTAAGTATAATAATGGAGAGGATGACTTCTATCACACTCTGTATTTCATGAAAAACAAGGAAACACACAGATTCCCACAATCTGGGCCTTTTTTTTAATATGTTTCAGTGTATCCCACTCACCTTCATATGGCTCACAGCCTAAGAAGGACAGGTCATCTATGGCAATATCTCCTGTGAAGTCATCCCCCACCGTGCCCTCCACTAAAATCTGAGACAGAAAGAGAGAGTGAGAGAGGGAGATAAGGCAGAGGTTAAAAGACGGGGGTGAGGGGAGAGCAAAGTCACAGAGAAACTCCCTTTAAATCACTCACTGAGGATTTTCGAGGTGCCATGTTGGCATTTTTAGTGTGTGTGTGTGTGTGTGTGTGTGCTTAATGAACTACTGGTGAAAGTTTTACTGCTCTGGGGTAGAGGCCTCAATATTGCTGATAGCAGACATCTCCAAGTTTACAGTGCTTTAGAGAACATCTGATTACAGTTATCAGCTGAATGACAGGGTCGTGAGTGTGTGCGTGTATCTTTGTGTGTGTGTGTGTCAGTTTCCATATGTGAGTAGGTGAGAGCTGTTCTCAGTAATGAAACACGTGTATAAAGGCTGTAATAAACTCCCTCAGGAATAAGGGCAGATTGAGTTTAGTCATTACTGAATGAAGAACAGGTAAACACAGCGAAGACGGGTCATGTTGTTTTTAGATAATGGGAAACGTGAAGGTAGAAACAGCAGTGCTGAATCAGTAATCAGACCTTAATCGAGTCCTCATATTTACTGAACATATTTGTATTTAATTGGCTCTCATCCATTTTTAATGCAGTTTGAAGGCTGTTTGGTGTGTCTGACTGCAGAGTGAAGCCCTTTAGCATATAGCCTAGTTTGGTAAACTAGCTTATAACTGAATGTGGTTTAATAGTCTTTCTGTAGTTATTTGCAAGTTGAACAAAATAAAAATGTGAAAAAATGGTGTATATCGATACATTTGTATCATGTTTGCATACTGATTTTTAAATAAAAGATACTTCTGCCATTTTTATCCTTAAATTTCAGCCCAATTTCTTCATAGACATGAAGTTTAAATATTCAAATATTCCTGATTGTTCTTGCTCTGTAAGTATACTACACACATTGTAATTTACATAGCCACAATGTATGCCTTACTAAAAGTGTCTTTTACATTCCTTTACAGTAATCAGTGCACTTACATATATCAATACAAGATCTTGAGGAAAATGAATGCAACTCTGAACAGAAATAAATGTTGTGACAGTGTAGAAGCTTAAAGGAAATGATGCTACTGATGCTATGATGAATTAATACTATAATCAAAGTTAAAAGCGGTCCAACCAAATATTATAGTGTATTATCTTTTTTTGACAGGTAGAGTAGTAAATCTGTGTTTACCACGCTTTTTACTGTTTTTATCATTTTACTATGTTTACCATGATTTTACCATGTTTTTATAATTTTACTGTTTACCATGATTTTACCTTGTTTTTTATTTTACCATGTTTACCACAATTTTATCATGTTTTTATAATTTTACTATATTTACCACGATTTTACCATATTTTTATAATTTTACTATGTCTACCACAATTTTACCATGTTTTTTATGTTACCATGTTTTTATAATTTTACTATATTTACCATGATTTTACCTTGTTTTTTTATTTTACCATGTTTACCATGATTTTACCTTGTTTTTATAATTTTTCTGTTTTTATAATTTTAACATGTTTGCAATGATTTTTACTATGTTTTTATAATGTTACCATCTTTTTTAATTTTACCATGTTTACCACAATTTTACCATGTTTTTTTATTTTACCATGTTTACCACAATTTTACCTTGTTTTTATAATTTTACCATGTTTACCATAAATTTACCATGTTTACCACGATTTTACCATGTTTTTTTATAATTTTACCATGTTTACCACAATTTTACCATGTTTTTATAATTTTACCATGTTTACCATAAATTTACCATGTTTACCACGATTTTACCATGTTTTTTATAATTTTACCATGTTTACCACAATTTTACCATGTTTTTTTATTTTACCATGTTTTTATAATTTTACTATGTTTTTATAATTTTACCATGCTCGCTGCAATTTTACTGTGTTTACCACAATTTTACCTTGTTTTTCTATTTTACAGTGTTCACCACAATTTTTAATTTTTTTATTTTACCATGTTTACCATGATTTTACCATGTTTTTTAATTTTTCATGGTTTTATGGTACTATGTTTTTATAATTTTACCATGTTTTTTTATTTTACCATGTTTCACACGATTTTACCATGGTTTTATAATTTTACCATGTTTACCACAATTTTACCACGTTTTTTTTATTTTACCATGTTTACCACGATTTTACCATGTTTTTACAGTTTTACCTTGCTTACCACAACTTTACCATGTTTTTTTTATTTTACCACGTTTTTATAATTTTACTATGTTTTTATAATTTTACCATGTTTTTTTATTTTACCTTTTTTTTTTACCGTGTTTACCACAATTTTACCGTGTTTTTTTTATTTTACCATGTTTACCACAATTTTGCCACGTTTTTTATTTTACCGTGTTTACCACAATTTTTACCATTTTTTTTATCATTGTACCATGTTTACCATGATTTTTACCATGTTATCCACAATTTTACCATGTTAACCACGATTTTACCATGTTACCCACGGTTTTACCATGTTTACCATGATTTTACCATGTTTTTATAATTTTTTCTATGTTTACCACGATTTTACCATGTTTTTAAAATTTTCCCATGTTTTTATGATTTTACCATGTTTACCACAATTTTACCATGTTTTTATAATTTTACTATGTTTTTTTATTTTACCATGTTTACCACAATTTACCATGTTTTTATAATCTTAATATTTTTTTTATGTTTCCATGTTTTTATCATTGTACCATGTTTACCATAATAATACCATGTTTACCATGATTTTTACCTTGCTAACCACGGTTTTACCATGTTTACCACGATTTTACCATGTTTTTATAATTTTTTTTATGTTTACCACAATTTTACCATGTTTTTAGAATTTTACCATGTTTTATGATTTTACCATGTATACCAAAATTTTTCCATGATTTTTTTATTTTACCACGTTTACCACGACTTTACCATGTTTTAATAATTTTACTGTGTTTTTTTATTTTACCATGTTTACCACTATTTTACCACGTTTTTATAATTTTACTGTTTATTATTTTACTATGTTTTTTTATTTTACCATGTATACCACGATTTTACTGTGTTTATTACGATATTTACTGTTTTTTTATAATTTTACCATGTTTACAATGATAATACCACGATTTTACCATGTTTTTATAATTTTTCTATGTTTACCACGATTTTGCCATGTTTACCATAATACCATGTTTACCATGATTTTTACCATGTTTACCATGATTTTTACCATGTTAACTACGGTTTTTACAATGTTAACCACGGTTTTACCATGTTTACCATGATTTTACCATGTTTTTATTTTTTTTCCCATGTTTACCAAGATTTTACCATGATTTTAGAATTGTGCCATGTTTACCACAATTTTACCATGTTTACCAAGACATTACCACATTTTTATCATTTTACCATGTTTACCACGATTTTACCATGTTTTTTTATTTGACCATGGTTTTATAATTTTACCATGGTTACCACAATTTTACCATGTTTTTATAATTTTACCATGTTTACCACAATTTTTACCATTTATAATTTTACCATGTTTACCACAATCTTACCATGTTTTTAAACTTTACCATGTTTTTTCAATTTTACTATGTTTACCATGATTTTACCATGTTTACCACGATTTTACCATGTTTTTATAATTTTACCGTGTTTACAACGATTTTACCATGTTTTTATAATTTTACCGTGTTTACAACAATTTAACCATGTTTTTTATTTTATCATGTTTGCCACGATTTTTACTATGTTTTTACAATTTTACCATCTTTTTTTATTTTACCATGTTTACCACAATTTTACCATGTTTATTTTATTTTACCATGTTCACCACAATTTTACCATGTTATTTTTATTTTACCATGTTTACCACAATTTCACCATGATTTTATAATTTTACTATGTTTACCACAATTTTACCATGTTTACCACGATTTTACCATGTTTTTATAATTTTACAGTATTTACCACGATTTAACCTTGTTTTTTTTATTGTATCATGTTTCGCACGATTTTACCATGGTTTTATAATTTTACCATGTTTACCACAATTTTACCATGTTTTTTTTTATTTAACCATGCTTACCACAATTTTACAATGTTTTTTTTATTTTACCGTGTTTACCACAATTTTACCTTTTTTTTTTATTTTACCATGTTTACCACAATTTTACCATGTTTTTTTATTTTACCATATTTATAATTTACCATGTTTTAATAACTTTTCTATGTTTTTATAATTTCACCATGTTTGCCACGATTTTTACTGTTTTTATAATTTTACCATGTTTTTTTATTTTACAGTGTTTATCACAATTTTACCATGTCATTTTTATTTTACCATGTTTACCACAATTTTACCATGTTTTTATAATTTTACCATGTTAACCAGAATTTTACCATGTTTACCACGATTTTACCATGTTTTTATAATTTTACCATGTTAACCAGAATTTTACCATGTTTACCACAATTTTACCATGTTTTTTTATGTTACCATGTTTTTAAAATTTTACTATGTTTTTATAATTTTTCCATGTTCGCCGTGATTTTTACTGTTTTTATAATTTTACCATTTTATAATTTTACCATGTTTACCACAATTGTACCTTGTTTTTTTATTTTACCATGTTTACCACAATTGTACCTTGTTTTTTTATTTTACCATGTTTACCACAATTGTACCTTGTTTTTTTATTTTACCATGTTTCGCACGATTTTACCATGGTTTTATAATTTTACCATGTTTACCACAATTGTACCATGTTTTTTTATTTTACCATGTTTTTATAATTTTACTATGTTTTTATAATTTTACCATGTTTTATAATTTTACCATGTTTACCACAATTTTACCATGTTTTTTATTTTACCATGTTTTTATAATTTTACTATGTTTTTATAATTTTGCCATCTTTTTTTTATTTTACCATGTTTCAGACGCTTTTACCATGGTTTTATAATTTTACCATGTTTACCACAATTTTACCATGTTTTTTTTTATTTTACCATGTTTACCACGTTTTCCATGATTTTACTACGTTTTATAATTTTACCATATTTTTTAATTTTACCATGTTTACCATGATTTTACCATGTTTACCACGATTTTTACTGTTTTTAAAATTTTACCGTGTTTTTATAATTTTACCATGTTTACCACAATTTTTACCATGTTTTATCATTTTACTGTGTTTACCCCGATTTAACCATGTTTTCGTAATTTTACGATGTTGTTCTCATTTTACCACAATTACCATGATTTTACTGTTTTATAATTTTACCATGTTTTTAAAGTTTTACCATGTTTTTATAACTTTACCATCTTTACAACAATTTTATCAAGTTTTTATAATTCTACCACGTTTTTATAATTTTACTGTTTTTATAATCTTACCATCTTTTTGTCATTTAAACATGTTTACCACGCTTTTACCGTGTTTACCACAAGCAAAATCATCTCCATGCATGACACTGTTCCATCTCATGCTGCAGAGAATACCTCTGTATCATTGGCTGCTATGGGCATAAAAGGAGAGAAACTCATGGTGTGGCTCCATCTTCCCCTGAGCTCAACCCTATAGAGAACCTTTAGAGTATCATCAAGCAAAAGATCTATGAGGGTGGAGGCAATTCACATCAAAACAGCAGATCTGGGGGTTTATTCTGATATCATGCAAATAAATTCAAGCGGAAACTCTTCAAAAACTCACAAGGTCAATGGATGCAAGAATTGTGAAGGTGAAATCAAAGAAGGGTTCCTATATTAACATGTAACTGTAAGATGTTTTGGATTAAAATAGTTTTTGATTTCAGTACATTTGACCTCCTAATGCTGCACATTTAACAAATGAACATTTTCAGTTCTTTACAGCCTATAAAAAGTTTTGAAACTCTGCTATTCATAATAATTTGGAACAGTGCACTTTAAGATTTTTTTTTATTTTTGAGGAATATACTGTTATCATCGGGAGGTTCGTTTAGTAAAATTCGATTTAAACTCTAACGGGTGATGACTTTTATTTATTTTTTTTAAACTGTCATTTGCATTGACCATTTAGGAAAATCATGGAAAAATATAATTTGCATAATAATTTGGAACGCAGTGTAAGCTAGAGCTACCGATCAGCAAATAGCATTAGATCCACCTCTGCCGTTTTTTTATTCACTTACTAACTGAAACCTCTACAAGAAGAATGTAGCTGTAGAGTAAATGTAGAGGAATGGTGTAAAGAGCTTCACCTGGAAGGGACGCACGCTGTTGAGGTACAGTGTCTTCCTGTGCCAGAGGTCTCCCTGTTCACCGTAGCGGACCCACAGCATCTGGCCCCGCCCCCCACTCCGGTTGCGGATGTAAACAGCCAGGCGGAAGATATGCTCCCCCAGCATGTGGTAGTGGAAGCGGAAGACGCACGGAGACACGGGGTCTCGGCTTTCACTGGCGGTGGGCTTGAAGGCTCGGCTGATGAGGACGGCTGTGTCTTTAAACTCCTGAGGAGAGGAGGACTCGATGTAGAGGTAATGTCCGTCTACAGTCCCCCACGTGTGATCCTTCAGAGGGCCAGTTTTAGGAGTGGGTGTGGGGCCCTGGATTCGGCTCCAGTCAAAGATGTCTCCCTCTACATCCTGAGTCCAGCTGCATAAACCCTCTTCAAAATCACACATCAGTTCTGAGGCTGGAAAGCAGAAGAGAAAGAACATTACTAAATAATAAATATTAAATAATAAATAATAGCACATTCTTTCTCCAATATTTCACTACAAATCTTAAAATAAATAAAAATCTAATATTTCTTATCTGCTGATATGGACCCTTTTCTACCTGACTAACCCTTTGTCTTGCGTTTTTTAATAAAGCTCTATTTTTTGTATGTCTGCGTGTGCCTGTATTTTGCCCAGACGTGACACATACTATATAACATAGTGCAGTCACTGATTAAACTGGTCCATTTTAAAAAGGCGTGATTCCTATTGGACAATCCTCACTTTAAGCCTAAAATATAACTGAATGACCCCTCCTGCTCTTCAAAGTAAGGATAAATAGAACATTTCCAAACTTCTCCCTGGTTTCCTCTATGTCCTTGACTCTGTCTAGACGGACAGCTGTTCTATTAGAGGAAGTTCATCAGAGCTCTATTACTGTAGAGACTTACAGCAGTTTTCCTCGTCCGACCCGTCTCCACAGTCATCCACAAGGTCACACAGCTGGAGGCGCTCCACACACGCTCGACTCCGCCTACAGTGGAAGTGGTCCGGGGTGGGACACTCGTCCATAGGCTTCGGCAGCGAGCAGTTCTGGAAAGTGATGTCATCCAGGGCCGAGACGCCGTCGTACACGCCTAGACTCAGCTTGGACACGGATATGTAGAAGGGCCTGGTCTGCCGGCCAATCTGCACCGTCACCGGCAGCCACTGGTTGCCTTGGTGATAGAGTGTCCGCCACAGGACGGTGAGGGTGTCCATGTCCTTCACTCGGAGATACATGTTGGCAGCGCCCACAGACAGACCAGCGTTGAAATGCCTGAGGACACAAAAAATGGACAATGGACAAATATTAATTGTAATTAAGGGCCAGTGTGGAGGCTTTTAATTAAGACATTTAATTGCCCCACAAATATATTCTGTTTTTTTTTATGTAAATTATTTTAAATCAAGACTAAGGCCATTTTTGGTTAAATGGCAATCATGACTCTTTTAAGAAATTTTGTAAAGAACATACAGTTCTGAAAAAATTAAAATAAAAAAAGAGACCACTTCAAAATTATTCATTTCTCTGATTGTACTTTTTATAGGTTTAGGTTTGAATAAAATGTAGATTGAATTTTTCCTAGTCTTTTAGAGCATTTGTTTGCAGAAAATAAGATTAAAAATAAGATAAAAAAAATATGCACTGCTTTCAGACCTCAAATAATGCAGAAAAAAGTTCATATTCATTTAGAAACAACAATACTAATGTGTGTAATACTCAGGATAAATGCAATCAATATTTGGTGGAATGACCCTGATTTTTAATTACAGCTTTCATGCAGCATGGCATGCTCTCCACCAGTCTTACACACTTTCCCACACTGTACTTCCCACACAACTTTATTTGCACTTTACTCAAAGTGATTCTGTCACCTATTGGCCCATTTCCTCACTTCCACACACACACACTCAAAATATCTGCACATCTATATAGCATCATATTTATATATTCAGTCTTTCCTAACGTATTTCCGTGTAATACCATTTTCAGTGTGTCTATAGTGTAAGTTATTGTGTGTATTGTTATTGTGCATTATTTCACTATTCTGTGTGTTGTGAATACTGTTGTCTGCACAATTGTGGGAACCTGCACCCAAGTTTTTCACTCACATGTACACCCGTACTCTGTGACGTGACAATAGAAATCTTGAATCTTGCTTTTGTGTGACCTTATGCCACTCCTGCCACAAAAATCCAAGCAGTTTAGCTTTGTTTGATGGCTTTAAAAACAACCCAACTAAATAAAAAAATGTGTGCTTGCTTGATAACTTAAAAAATACACTGAAAGTTATATTTATCTTCACATAAATGTGTCACAGTGGCACATGTAATGAAATGCTACTGTGCTTCTAGTGTATAGATGTGTATTGCTTTTCTGGCAAGCTATCATTACAATGTTATTATGATAAAAATTATACATGTAGTTATGACCATTTCAAATAATTATTAGAAAGCTTTTCTTGTTAATGGCCTGAGGACACAGGCTAGCACAAGTGTCAATGACTCTATCTAACAGTATGATGAAATTCATATTTTTAAACAAATAACACAAGAAATGTAAAGATTTTGACAATTTAGGAAAAGTCAATTGGAATTGGATTTTTTTCTTGGAAATTTTTATATGACTAGTCTGCCGTTTAGTCTATGCTCACAATGTGTCCTTTCAAAGTCCCTCATTTGATTATATATTAGAATAATAACACAGTCTAAAAGTGTGTGCCTGTATTTTGAGCTGTGTGCTACAATTTAAATTAAGTTGAAAGGGAATCAAATAAGCACTTAATAAGCAATTTGCATGTGGACCATGAATAGGTCAATTCCTCACACTCATCACAACATAACATACATAATAATTATTGAACAATGGTTACTGAAAAATTTATAGTGACTATACATGTCTGCAGGTTAATATTAATGTATCCAAATGACTAATTCTGCAGACTGAAATATAACATGAAAGAAAAAATGTGAGGCACCCGCCCCCATGTTTACCAGAAAGTAATGGTACAGTTGGAGCCTGACTGCTGAAATGTGGGGCTGTGCAGTAAAGCACGCTGAGAGAAACTGTTGCTGTTCTTCAGAACAAACATGAAGTGACCTGAAAGACAGATATTATGTCATTGTCGATGTCATGTTTTATTTTTACTTGATGAAGAAATATGAGTCCAGCTCAGGTACATAGCAAACTGACAAAGATAAAACAGATAACAGTTAGTGCCAGAGATTTCAATAGATAAAGCAGGAAGGAGCACAGGTTTAACATCATTTAAGATTCACCATTATTATAATTCACACAACATGACACGAACAATTAGGGTTTCAAGTGTTAAGTTAGCACATCTAAGCAGTCCTTATATTCCCATTGTCCTATTGGGTAAATATTTAACTAAATACTGGAGAACAGTCACAGTAAAGCTAAGTGGTGCCAAAATAGGTCCTTCTGTTTTGGATAAGAGCAATTAAACATCACAGCTGGCTAAGTTTTAGGTAATTCCACAAAACCTTGATGGAATTAAGGTCAGAATTCTTCTGACTGGACTTTTCCAAAACCCCAAATCACCATGTTTTTCAACCATACTTTAGTTGATTTACCAGAGTTGAGCTTTGGCTCACTGAATCATTTGTCTTGCAGCACTAACCACCATCTATTCAGTTTGAGGATGGTGGAGGAATGGTGGCCCTAAATGTTCCTATAAAGTGTTTTGATACACCTTAAAATTAATTTATCCTTATTACAAGGCATCTAGGTCCAATACTGGCAAGGCAATACCAAACCATGATGCACCCTCTACAGCTTGGTGTTGGTATGCTAGGTGTGTTATCTTCCGTAACACATGGTTGTTGGACTTTACATTTTTTTATTGCAGTCTCTTCTGTATATTTTCTGCTACTTTTGTGTTCTATCTCATCCTGTTTCAGTATTGTCTGTTGTGTTTTTCTAGGCATTTTAACAGGATGTTTACTCATAGGTAGAGAAGCAATCTCTAGACCATTAGTCTAAATGTTAATTAATGTTTACTCAGCTCCTCAGCAAAGCTTTAGGAGGCATTTCTAGCTTCATACATCTTTCTGGCCTTGTGTCCTTTTATTTAATTGGTAAATCACCTGTGGAAACACTTTCAATCTCATCATTCTAATTCAAATACATTTAGCCAATTAGATATTGGAGAAGATTTGTTGTTTTTGGTTTTGGAGAACATAAGTTTAATTTGTGTCCATTAACAAAACAAGATTGATGAGAAATGTTGGCTGTGCAAACATTTATTTGTGTGTGTGTGTGTGTGTGTGGGTATGCACTTACCACTGCTGCTGTTGGTAGAGTGGTCTCTGGGAGGTGCTTGGTATTGGTACTGAGTGGGGACGTCCACTGGTGAGCTCCTCACCCAATCAAAACCATCTCCTGGAGCGAACTCATGCCAACCACATGAGTCTGTCTCAAAGTCACACTCTGCAGCTGAAGAACACACATAAACACACATGTACACATTCAGTAAGTTTGTGTTATCACAGGAAAACCTCATTAGACCTATTTTAGGACCTTTGGGTAAACACTTAACTGCGGACCATGTAGATTGATTTAGGGCATATCAGTGTGTCTTTGCTATCGTAACGATGGGAAAAGTACACCTTGTGCAGCTTGAAATGCGCAAATAAGGCATGTACTAATTGTCTTAATTAATCATGGGTGTATTTTGGATGGAACATGCAATAATCCAATCAATCATCTATCTATCTATCTATCTATTGTAGACATCTGTCTTGTTTTTTTAGTCAGAGGTGTACCTGTGTTTTCCAAAATAGCAATACAGCAATAACTTTCAGCCACCAAGTTAATCAGCGTACATATATTTAGAAGCATCAGTGCTATTTCAATGACAAAAGCCCAAGGTGCAAAAATAAACTGTTTGCAGTGTGTGCATCATGATGTGCCTTGCAAAGTGTGTATGGTAGGGGCCCATATCTCCAAAACAGTGATTTTTAAGCTGCTAAAAATACAATTATTATTAACAATACCAGAAAAAGTAAAAAAAAATCCTAATACATAAGAAAAAATTACAATTTAATAAAAAAAATTTACTGTGAGAATCTGGACACATTAAAAACACAAATATGTACATTAATTAAGGTTCGTATTAAACAAAGAAGGCAAAAGGATCTTCTTAACCTGGATTTAAAACTAACAGTTGCTTCCTTTTAGTAATTATTATTAACATTAGACAATCCTGAGTGATTTATAAGGCTTTACAACACTGACCACAGCTGGCCTCGTCTTCTCCTTGAGGACAGTCTGGAGTGAAGTCACACACTCTCTCTGCGTCCACACACACACCTGCACTGCAGTCAAACTGAGAGGAACTTCTGACGGGGAAAAGATCAGCTCCCACTGTGACCAAAACACCAAAAGACAAACATAAATAGCCAGTGTTAGCTCCTTTCAAAATCTCTAAATCAAAATACAGCATAAAATACAGCTCATGTGTAGTTCTTCCTGTCTCAAAAGTAGCTTAGTTAAAGAGTCAAGACTGTGTGTAGTTAACTTACAAAATAGCTAATGCGATATTATTAGCTATAATACTAGCTAATGCTGCTAGGTAGCTGGCTAACAAATGGTGTTAGAAAGTTAGTCTACTAGCTAGCTAGCACAGTGACCATATCCTCAGACTGTAAGGTAAGTATTTCAAATACTAGGGTTTATTCATCACTTTATTCATCTCTTTTATTTAAAGTAAACATATTTGCCTAAATTCAGGCTTCCAGATGGCTGCTAATACTGTTTTGTTTTATAGAACATAATGCAATTAAAAGGGATCAATAAGTATTATATTTTCAGTAGTAAATGATAAAATGATCAAGATGTATGATACATGTTTCAGATATTAAGGAAACATGCAAAGCTTAACCACTGTCATCTGCTGTCAGTATTTTATAACTAGAACTAGATGGCACCACAATACACACATCTATAGTTAAAACTGCAATGTATTTTTATTAAAGTTATACAAAAAAAATAGCAAAAGTTTTCTTTTTCTTTCAATTTTTTATTCCACTTTTCTCCCAAATTTAGCTATGCCAATAATCCCACCCACACTTTTTTCTGCACTCCCCCTATCACTAGCGATGCCCCAACACCAGAAGGGTGAGGACTAGCACATGCCTCCTCCGATACATGTGATATAAAAGGTACAAGTCAAGAACCAGCTTTTTTTTTTTTCAAATGAGTCCTGTTGAACATACAGTAAAATCAACATGTTTTATCTTTTCTTTCTTCCTTTTCTAAAGGGCCTTTTGCGGACAACATATCCAAGATACCCACATTTAATTTTACCTCCACCATTGCAGTGCCAGGTTGCATGTGTTTGCTCTGTGATTAAAGATAACACAGAGCATGTGCATCATTCAGTAATGCTCGTTTAACATGGCTGTAATTAGAGGCTGGCATTTACTTAATGAACTGCAGCCCTGCATCAGAGATGGAGCCTCATTGTGAGATGATAAGTGATGTCATGAGGTTTTCAGGTATATTGAATGCATGTGACGATCATCTCCATGAAATCAAATGAGAACTAGGGATTCCATTAATTTATTTTCTTTTTTATTTATTATTAAAATAATTAAATAAAAAATATGAAAACATTTTTGTAGCAGTTGCTAGACTTTAGTGAATGACTTTTATTCTCAGCATTATATAAATGTTTGTATTTTTGTCTCTCAGTTATGAAACATAGTATAATTTTACACTGCTGTCTTAAAAAATCATACTGATTAACTGATTAATCCTCCGATTAACAACTTTACACATGCATTTGTTGACAAGCTACATATGTATGTATGTAAGCTAAATAATGCTATAGTTTGAACAGTGGGATATGTGTTTTGGGGCACTATACAGTGAATGTGTATTTGATTTCTGCCAGATTCTCCTGTCTGTTCACACACTGACAGTGTAATACACAGTACACTGTTGAATGAGGAATTATAAATTCCTGCTAAACTGTCTCCCATCACCTTGACATGAGCCTGCCGGCCAGTGTTCAACCTCACTCACAAGATAACTCCTCACAACTTATACAGGTGTGGGTTTGCTCAAGTTCTCCCCTGGGGTAACCCTTCATTGTCAATTTACATACTGCTGGGTCAGGATTTTGGCATGTCAGTTTATGTAAATGAACAGAAAAGACTATGTTTTTAAATGCATTTCAGCAGTTAAGACGGTAGATTAAGATATACAGTACCAGTCTAAAGTTTGGACACACCAGAAATCTTGCTTTTTTTGCAGGGTAGATTAATACTGATAAGTCATTGAAACTATGAAACATATGGAATTATTTAGTAAACAAAAAGGGTTAAACAAACAGGAATATATGTTTTATATTTTAGATTCTTCAAAGTAGCGGGATTTTCTCAGTCACCTTTATGTGGTAGAGTCACCTTGAATAGCTTTCAGTTAACAGCTGTGCTGAACTTGTCAAGAGTTAATTTCTTATTTTATTAATGTGTTTGAGAGCATCAGTTTTAAAGTTGTGAAGAGGTAGAGCTGGTATACATTGGAGTAATGTTAAAATCCATATTATGGCAAGAACTACTCAACTAAATAATGAAAAAATACTTTAAGGACTTAAGTGCAGTGACATAGACCACCAAAAACATTAAGAATGATGAAACTGGCTCTCATCAGGACTGCCCCAGGTAAGCAGGACCAAGAGCTGCCAGCCTCAGAAACCGCAAGTTAACATCACCCCAGATAAGAGCACCTACATGCTTCATTTTGGTAACACAATTTAGTAGGTATACTACATGATTCCTTTTGTGTTCCTTTATATTCTAGATGACAGAATTAATTTACAGTGTAGAAAAAAACATACATTGGTATTTAAGACCACTGGAAAAAGGATGTAAATAAAAAAAAAAATTCTATCCCTGGCTGGTTTTCAGTCTAAATAAAGAACACCACTTGACTCCTCTGCATGGTGATCATGAGATTTTTGATACAGGAGGCCGTATTCAGGACAGTAAGAAATGTCTGAATTCTATTTCCTATCTAATATTAGACAGCACTGCTGAAATGGCTCAGACTGCAGGCGAGCAAGTCTTTATTACTGATACCATTTTTATTGGAGACTCAACTGAAATGTAATAACTCTGGGAGCCGTTCTTATGAGCGCAATAATTATGATTCGTTCATGTGTCATGATTCTGACCAGGTAATCATGACACAAATCCTGAATCTTCCATTTATTGCAGATGTAATCAAATCTCATTGGGCCGGTGTAACGTCTGGAGACCAGACCAATTTTGAAGTGTGCTGACTCTGTGCTTCCTGCCGGACTGGATGCGTATCTTTGGCTCTGACTGGTACAGTAGTTAGCGCCGTGACAGAAAGATGCAGCAGTGTTATTTATAGAGGAGCTGAAAGTGCAGCTGAATTTACCGGGAGGAAATATTTCTTTGTGTCTGTGTGCAAGAAGAAGTGAGCCATAAAACATATTTACAATAAAAATGACAAGTCGCAATAACAAAGACAGATTAAAAATGTCATTCATCTCCTCTCCCGCTCTCCCGCTCTCTCCCTCTTTTTCATTTGCATACAGACCAACAGTTAGACGTGCACCATCTAAGATGAAAAATGTCACTCAACCCCTCTCTCTTTTTTTCTTAGTACCCTGCGGCAACATTTTAACAAGCTACGCTACCATCTTAAAACCTTCACGCTGAAGCTCCAGTATATTATCCCATTCTGCCCAAAGCTGATCACAGGCCAGTTTCACCAATCCAGATCAGCTTAGTGATGTAGAAGCATTTGTAAAATACTTTCTCTCTCTCTTACTGCCTCTAACTATAGTTATAACTAAGTTAGATATAAAATCTTTAAGGCTGCAATTGTGGATATATTATAGCTAATAAGAATGCAGTTGTGGATATAAGCCAGATGAATTATATGCAAAAGTGCATAAACAGCTCTGAAAAAAGAGACCATTTAAAAATGATGAATTTCTTCGATTTTACCAAATTAAAAACCTCTGGAATATAATCAAGAGGAAGATAGATGCTCAAAAGCCATCAAACCGAGCTGAACTGCTTGAATTTCTGCACCAGGAGTGATGTAAAAAGGTATTCAAAAGCAGTGTGTAAGACTGGTGGAGGAGAACATGCCAAGATGCATGAAAACTGTGATTAACAAACAGGGTTTTTCCACCAAATATTGCTTTTTTTTTGCATTATATGAGGTCACTATTTGAGGTCAGGCATTTCTCATTTTCTGCAAATAAATGCTCTAAATGACAATATTTTTATTTGGAATAAAATATTTGAGAGAAATGTTGTCTGTAGTTTATAGAATAAAACAACATTGTTTTATGTTCATTTTACTCAAACATATACCTATAAATAGCAAAATCAGAGTAAATTATTCAGGAACTGAAGTGGTTTCTTTTTTTTTTTCCAAAGCTGTATTTGATTATACAGTGTTTTAATTATATGAGACATATTGTACATACCATTGATTACAACCATATGTAAGTTTAAATTAATTTCATCTTACTAAAAAAAAGGAATATGAGCTGCTGCATTAAAAACATTGCCTTACAACAACTACTTAAGATTTAATATCATTAATAACACTTAACACAAAGGGTTAAAAAGATGCCTATACCCAATACACCACAAACACATCTAGTCACAATCCTACTGCACTTCATCCTCCACTTTTCACTGTTTTTTATTTATTGCTCTGCATTTACTGTGCAGCACCTCTGAGGAGGTTTCTGAATTCCTGTCTCACCACCGCAATACTGTCCCACTCCCCCCCTGTGTACAAATGGGGTAATAACTTGCCATTGATTTACACCTTTCTCGACCCGATAAGCACCAGGAGCACCATGAGCTCACAAATGGGCTCATAAACACAGCTCACATCAACCTCAGGTCAGGCCTAAAAAGCCCCATAGAGGCTGTTTTGAAGATCATAAGAGAAAGATGTTAACAAGAGTCATTCCTTTAACTGTGAAGTGTTGACTCCAGGAGGATTTGAGGCTCTCGGTCAGTACACACTGGTCAGACAATTCAAATCAATAATAGTATAATACGGGCGCAGAGTGGTCCAGCGGTCTAAAGTGCTGCCACTATGAGTGGTAGGTCTCAGGGTCGAACCCCCGCTCATGCAGCTTTGCCATCAAGCTGCCGGTGCACTATTGGCCTTGCTCCCTCCGGGTGGGTAGATGGCGCTCTCTGCCCATCACGCTTAAAGGTGGCGCCGGGCGACACGAGGCGTCTGTGAGCGGATGTATCGGAACTCAGCCGCTGTGCTTTCCGCCGAGTGCGCTAGCTGCTCAGGCAATGATTCATCAGCAGCAGCTCGAAAAAAAGGGGTGATTGACTTCACACATGTCGGAGGAGTCATTTTGCTCGTCCACATCCTCCTAGGGTCGCAGGTGCCACCGGTGATGGGGACGCACAAAGGGGTGGGACCATTGTGGATAGCCAAATTAGGAGAAAATGGGGAAAGATCCAAAATAAAATTAAATAAATAATAATATAATACAGATTGTAAACTCTCAACCCACATCATATTTGTGACTGTAAGTAAGATGATTTACCAATATATGTGCACTTTATTTCATTTTGTCATTATATACAGTGGAAAACTAAGTGAATCTGCTGAGGTAAATGTGTCGATACTAGGGGTGTAACGGTTTGTGGACTTTTTTACCAACCACCACGGTACGGGGGTCACGGTTCGTTTTGCACAAATGCATGCAGAATACACAGAACACAGGCAGTGAAAGTGTACTGTAGCACTGTTGCTATTAGCAACTTGCTACTGACTTTAGCTCTGACTGGAAGTTGGAGCACACAAGCAGAGAGCGCAGAAACGCAGATCATTCAAACTCTCCCCACACCATCGCTGCACTGCCGTAGAAAACTAATGGTGGCATGTCGCTTTTCAGTGTGAACGCAGGGTTAGGCACTCGTACTGTGTCTCACTCTCTCTCTCTTTAGCTTGCATTGTCTTTCTCTCTCTCTCTCTCTCTCTCTCTCTCTTTTGCTCGCACCTCCTGTCTGTCCCTCTCTCTTTTGTTTTCGCCATCTGTCTGTCTCATTTTCGTTCGTGCTGTCTGACTGTCTGTCTCTCTCTCTGGCTCTGCCTCTAAAAATTTGCGCCATCTGTCTGTCGCTCTCTCTGTCTCCCTTTCACTTGCGCCATCTGTCTGTCCTTTTCTCTCTTGCTCTTTTTCTTTCGCTCGTGCCGTCTGTCTGTCTGTCTGTCTCTCTCGCTCTCTCTTTTTTACTCATGCTGTCTGTCTCTCTCTCTCTCTCTCTCTCTCTCTCTCGTAAACATACCAAACCTTGGAGTTTATGTGAATCAAACTGTGAATTTTCTGTACCAATACACTCCTAGTCGATACATTATGTAAATTAAGTATAAGTTAAAATAAATATGTAATTTTAAATGGGGCTACACAATCCGTGTATCATTCGTTCATTTGATATTCAATTGAGAATCAAAATCGGAAAATTAAAAAACCAATTCGTTTTTTCGTTTTTTCGTTTTTGAATATAATACCAAAAAACGAATAACGGCTTGTATTTTGTATTTTTATTTGGTTATCCAAACAAAAATTGGAAATTTAAAAAACGGACCAGGAGCCGAATTTGATTTTGATTTTGATTGCCATCAGCTCCAGGAAATACAGCTACGTTGTTGTCATCAGTGATGTAGACACTGGGACCGTGTACCTTTTCAAATGAAAACAGTGAGGGAAGAAGTTTACTACACCATGTATAGACTAACCAGCTAGCTAGCTAGGTTAGTTAGCCAGCTAGTCACGTATATAAAAAAGTATGTAGGCGGCAATTCACAGAATAACATTAACTAAATATGACATTTAGCTACGGAACGTTAGACAAACACCTGAAAGATCCTGCCGATTTTTTCTGTTGTCATATCGTCTTCTTTCACTGCAACGCGTTTAGTTCCTCTGAACAAGATAAAACTCTCCATCCTCAACTCCATCCAAAGCCTACAGCAATACAGACTGTGTAGATAACACTGCAGTGAACTCCCGCGCAACAGAAACCCACCAAGAATAAACAAATCAGTAACTTCCGGGGCACACAAATGGGTCAAGTTCAAAATCAAAATCAAATTCGGCTCCTGGTCCGTTTTTTAAATTTCCAATTTTTGTTTGGATAACCAAATAAAAATACAAAATACAAGCCGTTATTCGTTTTTTGGTATTATATTCAAAAACGAAAAAACGAAAAAACGAATTGGTTTTTTAATTTTCCGATTTTGATTCTCAATTGAATATCAAATGAACGAATGATACACGGATTCTACACAATTACTCTTGCAGAGTACAGCAAAGTAACAGCAATAGCTCTTTGTCTAATGACTTCTCCTGACTAATAAGATCTAAGGGTCAGAATTGTCTGTCTTTATAAAGGTCTGCTGGTAATCTCAGTATACAATAACAGCTTTAATGATTCAATTAAATCTTAATTATATTGATAATACTATTGGAAATTAGAAGCAGGGTTCTGCAGTGTCTTCTTCTCTGGGTGCCTTTCAATATCATTGCTCTCATTCTTTCTTTCTTTCTCCCTCTCTGTCTCTGTCTCTCTCTCTTTCTTCCACTCTCTCTTTCTTCCACTCTCTCTCTCTCTCTCTCTCTCTCTCTCTCTCTCTCTCTCTCTCTCTGTCATTTTTATCTCTCTCCAACATTACAGATGGAACCCTAAAGAAAGAAAGCCATTGTGAAGCTTGATTTGTATGTTTGGCAGAGAAGCATTTTTTGATAGCTGAAAAGGTAATACTGAGTTAGAGGTAATACATTTACAGTGCCCTCCATAATTATTGGCACCCCTGGTTAAGATGTGTTCTTTAGCTTCTCATAAATTGAGTTTTGTTCAAAATAATATAGGACCACGATGGAAAAAAAGAGTAAAATACAACCTTTAACTCAAGTGAATTTATTCAGTAGGAAAAAAATCCCACATTAAGAAATAATTATTTAACATCAAATCATGTGTGCCACAATTATTAGCACCCCTGATGTTAATACTTTGTACAACCCCCTTTTGCCAACAAAACAGCACCTAATCTTCTCCTGTAATGTTTCACAAGATGGGAGAATACAGAAAGAGGGATCTTTGACCATTCCTCTTTGCACATTCTCTCTAAATCATCCAACGACCTGGGTCCTCTCCTCTGCACTCTCCTCTTCAGCTCACCCCACAGGTTTTCAATGGGGTTGAGGTCTGGGGACTGAGATGGCCATGGGAGGAGCTTGATTCTGTGTGCGGTGAACCATTTCTGTGTAGATTTGGCCACATGTTTAGGGTCATTATCTTGCTGAAAGACCCAGTGACGACCCATCTTCAGCTTTCGGGCAGAAGCCACCAGATTTTGTTTTAAAATGTCCTGGTATTTTAGAGCATTCATGATGCCATGCACCCTAACAAGGTTCCCAGGGCCTTTAGAAGAGAAACAGGCCCACAGCATCACTGATCCCCCGCCGTATTTCACAGTGGGCATGAGGTGCTTTTCTGCATACTCAGCTCTTGTGTTACGCCAGACCCACTTAGAGCATTTGTTGCCAAAAAGCTCTATCTTTGTTTCATCTGACCAAAGCACACGGTCCCAGTTGAAGTCATAGTACCGCTTAGCAAACTCCAAACGTTTGCGTTTATGATTGTGAGTGAGAAATGGTTTCTTCCGTGCATGCCTCCCAAACAGCTTGTTGGCATGTAGATAGCGCCTGATGGTTGTTTTGGAGACTTTGTGACCCCAAGAAGCTACCATTTGTTGCAATTCTGTAACAGTGAGCTTTGGAGAACTTTTTATTTCTCTTATCATCCTCCTCACTGTGCGTGGTGGCAAAATAAACTTGCGTCCTCGTCCAGGCTTGTTTACCACTGTTCCAGTTGTTTTAAACTTCTTAATAATTCCTCTGACAGTAGATATGGACAGGTGTAGGCGAGTAGCGATTTTCTTGTAGCCATTGCCTGACTTGTGAAGGTCAACACACATCTGCCTCACTTGAATGGTATTTTCCTTTGTCTTTCCCATGTTGAAGATAAATGGCCTCTGTGTCACGTCATATTTATACCCCAGGGAAACAGGAAGTTGTGAATTACTAATTAAATGTTCCTACATACTCTGATCAACTTCGTAAACTACTGTAGAAGTGACAGAAATACTTTTATTAAATTTATTTCCTAAGAATTATTAGGGGTGCCAATAATTGTGGAACTGGTGATTTTATGAAGAATAATTATTTCTTAGTCAGGGATTTTATTTCCCCCTTAAAATTTACTTGAGTTAAAGGTTGGACTTTACTCTTTTTTTCCATCGTGGTCCTATATTATTTTGAACAAAACTCAATTTATGAGAAGCTAAAGAACACATCTTAACCAGGGGTGCCAATAATTATGGAGGGCACTGTATATTGATAAGTGGGAGATTGATCATGCTAATGGACATTTAGTTCAATTAAAATAATAATAAAGTAGAAATAGAGGTCCAGAATAAGCCATTCCATTACAAATATGTGTTAAGACAATAGATATAGTGAGAGTATATTCATTTATAGGCCTTATTTTGTTATTTTGTTTATGCATTTTGGTCATACTTACAGTTTTCAGATTATTAAACAGACTTCAATATAAGATTTTTCGAATGATGATTTCATCTGTTAAGGGAAAAAAACTATCCCAACCAATCTAGCCCTTTTTAAAAAATAAATTTGTGATTAATCACAATTTTTGGAAAGCTGAGTTAAATTTCACTACTAACCACAACTAGGCTGATTACTGCCAGACCTAAAGAATCAAGAAATCACTTCAGAACCTGTTTGACAACAAAAGATATCAAAAAGCATTACATTACATTACATTACATTACATTACATTTGGCAGACGCTTTTGTCCAAAGCGACTTACAATAGTCAAGTACAATGTAAAATAAGTTTAAAGGAAAAACATCTTTGGATAGGGATAAAAGGAGGACAAAGGGGAATAATAGGATAGAGGAGTGAAGGAGGGGAAGAAGGAAATGAGGTTAGAAGTAGTTAGTGTGTTAGAGGTGTTAGGAGAGTAAGTGCTCTTTGAAGAGCTCTGTCTTCAGGAGTTTCTTAAAGATAGCGAGAGATTCTCCTGATCTGGTAGTGGAAGGTAGTTTGTTCCACCATTGGGGAACTCTGTATGAGAACAGTCTGGATTGCTTTGTGTGAATGTTTGGCAAAGCGAGGCGACGTTCACTGGAGGAGTGCAGCGGCCGGGAGGTAGCGTAAGCCTTCAGGAGCGAGTGCAGGTAGGAAGGAGCCTGTTCTGTCATCACCTTGTAGGCAATTGTAAGAGCTTTGAATTTGATGCGAGCATCAACTGGTAGCCAATGGAGCTCAATGAGCAGCGGGGTGACATGTGCCCGTTTTGGCTGGTTGAAGACCAGACGTGCTGCTGCGTTCTGGATCATCTGGAGTGGTTTTACTACACAGGCCGGGAGGCCAGTTAGCAGGGCATTGCAATAGTCGAGGCGTGAGATGACGACCGCTTGCACCAGGAGTTGGGTGGCCTGTTGCGTCAGGAACGGTCTAATTTTTCGGATGTTATAGAGCGCAAAGCGGCAGGACCGAGCAACTGAGGCCACATGAAGCAGCATATTATCTGAAGAAATAAAAAAAAAACTGATGATAAAAAAGATGAGAAAAAAGTAATTAAACATCTATCAGTCTGGAAAAAGGTTACAAAGTAATTTCTAAGGAGATCACAGTGAGAGCTATTATTCACAAATGGAGAAAACGTGAAACAATGATGAACCTTCCCAGGAGTGGCTGACCGACCAAAATTACTCCAAAAGGGCATGGACAACTCATGCAGGATAACTGCAGGTTTCACATTTGCCAAAAAAACTCTTGATGATCTCCGGGACTTTGGGTAAATATTTCTTGACATCTGACATAAAACTAACACATAATTTCAGAAAACGAACATCATACTGAACACTCTAAAAAACAGAGGTACGAAAGGAGTACTTTTTTGTACTCAAAGGTACACTGTTCATAATTGTACCCTCATGGTACAATATTGGTCTTTACAGGGTCAGGTTTGTTCCCTCTGAAGTACAAAGTCATTAACAGCAATAAGTACAAATTTGTACCATTTAACCAGCCAAAAGGTACATTCAGTATTTTGAATCACTGTACTAATAAACAATATATATTTTATTTACACGTTTTTTTAGTTGAGAGCCAGACAATTTTGCACCATGAATGTTCTTGACACATATTTAGTTGATGATAATGTTTATAATCTTTATAATCTTTACTGGCACAAAAACATGGGTACAAAAAAGGACTTTCACTGAAAGGTACTTTTTTGTACCTCAATATAAGGTACAGCCCCAGCGACAAGCTTTGTACTCTTTTAGGTACAAAGCTGTACTTACTTTTCTAAGTGTGAACGTAAAACCTGGTGGTGGTAGTGTGATGATCTGGAGCTGCTTTGCTGCTTCAGGATGGAATCGGGAATTCTGCTGTGTACCAGAAGGAGAATATCCGACTATCTGTTTGTGACCTCAAGCTCAGGTGTACTGATTAAAAATCTGATTAAGATGCTGTGGCACAGGACGTTTATGCTTGAAAACCGTCTAATGTGGCTGAATTAAAGAGATGTGAAAGACTTGTTCCAGTTATCGATTAAGCTTGATTGCAGTTGTTGCTGCTACGGGTGGCAGAACCAAGTTATTAGGTTTAGGGGGCACAGGGCCTTTGTCTGAAGTTAAAGTTAGTTTGATAATCAGAAAAATATCAGTATGACAAAAAATGTGTGTGTGTGTGTGTGTCTTACCTGCATTTAGTACACAGCCTTGGCTGAAGGACAGGTCATCAAATGCAATAACCTCACCAGGATCAGTGCTGTGAAAGATCAGTCCACGGATCACCACCTGTGGATATATAGGAGTACAATAGTATTACATTATTTCATACACATGAATTACATTTTTGTTAACATAAACTATGATGCTGTGTTGATGATGCATCCTAATCGCTCTGATGCCGTCACTCTTCGCTCTGATGCCGTCCAGCAGAAAATACAGGAGCATCCATGCCTCCACTACCAGACTCTGCAACAGCTTCATCCACCAGGCAGTCAGACTCCTCAACACACAGAGACAGAGCTGAACCCCACCCCACTCACCACACACCCACCACACTCACTGAGAACTGAACTGAACCCCCCCCCGACCACCTTTTTACACACACGAAGACTGTACTTCACACACACACACAGACTGTTATGTCTCTATTCCTATCAGCAATAGTTGCTGCTACTCTCAAAAACTATAAACTCTCTACCTCAGTAACTGCTGTGATTATATATGTTCTATATGTTTCTGTATGTTACACATCTCTGCACCTTATCCTCACTATACACTTTATTATACCGTATCGGTACTGCACTGTCCTGTCTTTTAAATTGTCTCTTCTTTTGTATTTATTGTATTTATTGTATTTATTGTAGTGTAATTCGAACAATTATACAGAAAATAGCATGTGTTGCCTCATAGGGTTCTACTAAAGGAGGACTGTATTTTTTGGACAGTAAGGCACATTTAAATTCCTTAAATTTTACCAAAAATCAACAGTCAGGTATTAAGGAGCAGTGAAGCCAAAGTATGAAGTACAGCATTATAAGGGTGAGTTTTCATTGAAGTTTCTTCAGCGCTAAGGCTGGGTGCAGCAGCATTAGCATTAGCCGATAACCGCAGCGCTAGGTTTTTTGCTGTTCAGAGGTGAGTATATTTTACTGTAGTCTGCGTGTTTACAGTGTTAAAAGAAGCTACGTGGGTGTGATGATGTCAGGGCACCTACTCAAGAGACATTTTATGTATATTTCATTTTGTTTTTTTTGTTTTTTTTGGGGGGTTTGGTGCTTCAGTGGTCACAAACATAAACATAAACAAGGGGGATTCTTACCTGGTTCCAGACTGTTTTTACATCTCTACATCACCTCTCTCTGGTAACCTACTGACCACTTGTCCTCACACTACCACAGTGGGACAAACTGCTAGCTGATAGCGCCCTGGGTTATTGGAACACTCAGGGTTCCTCAGTCTAGCATTATCGAACGCCATTTACGCCCCGCTAGTGCTACGGTTAGTGACTAATGCTAATGCTGCTGCACCCAGCCTTAGTGCTGGAGAAACTTCACTGAAAACTCACCCTTAGTCAAAATATTGGAAATCTACGCTTACTGTAAATAAAGGAAAGCGCTTCACTGACCCAAATTGACCCAAAAGTTTTTTTAGGAGAAAATCTGTGTAGATTAACATCCAGCTATTGTTTGAAGTGTTTTGTTTACTTAGGAGCTTCAGCTTTCCCATTAGAAGTTAAACATGGTGAAACCCTTGCTCACTTCAAATGTAGGCATCCTTAGTAGTGTCACTTAATGGAAAGAAAGGCATGCAAATTGTGATCTTTTCAGTATAATTTGTTCATTTAACTAAATCATCTGAACACCAGAAGTACTTATTTTAATAGCCAATTCTGCCAAATATTTGGTTCATCCCTAGTACAAACAGCATCACAACCTATTAAAGAACACAAGTCCCAATCTGATCACTAATCAAATGTAAACGCCCATCATAACACATGCCTCTGTGTATCAGGCTCAGATCTTAGCAGATCTCACTACTCAAAGTCCATCAGCTGATGTTTCCAGCAATGCAGTTTATGAGTGTGAATGATAATACTGGACTGATAAAGGCTCAATGTGTTTCATTTCACTGCTTTTAAATAACAGCAGTGCACAGGCCCAAATCACCGCAGCAATAACATCAGTACTGAAGCGCTCTGTAAACTGCGGAATGAGCCGCAGCAAGTGCCCACGCAGCAAAGTGCCTCATTCCCATCACCACAAGGTTGCAGGTTTAATGATACATTTAATGATGCACAAAAGAAATAAGACTTAATGAAGATGAGACTGGCTGTACAGGATTGCGTCCTTCTGTAAGGCATGCCCTGTAAATACAGCTAGTTCAAACGTTCACACCGAAAAAAAGTGTCAGAACATTTTAGAACTTTTTAGAATATCAAGTGCAATTGTTCCATGATTATACTGTACAGAAGTTCTTTACAGCAAGTTTATTCAACATATTATACAACCCAGAAAAAAAACAGAATCATTTCCTAAATAGTTTTCCATTAGAACAGTTGCCTAATGAAAGCTAATAAAGTAAAAAAAATAAGTTAGGTCCCCCACTGTCACATCTGGCGCTTCTGTTCCTTCCACACTGAGCTCCAATGGAGGTTTGCAGTCTAACAACTACACTACCCAGAACGCACCACCAGCTGACATCACACACACACCCACTCACGTGACACCTCACCTGCTTCCTCCAGGAAGTCCGGAGTATTGATTACCTGCCCTATTTAAGGACACTGCACGCACACACCTGAGCCGCGTATTGCCTGGTTTCGCCAACTTTACAAAGCGTTATATTCTGTGATTGTTTTCCGTGTATGACCTTGCTTTTTGTTCTCGACTTCGATTTTTGCCTCTGCCTTCACTGTGGATTATCTTGTGTATTACCTGGACTGTTTACGTTTCTGATTTCTGGATTATCTCTGATACTGGCTACTTCGTGTATGAACTCTGGACTGTCTCCTGACTCTGGTATGGTCTTTGCCTCCAGGTACCTGTTTGCTGGCGTAATCTGTTTTCTAACCCTGTATTTTTAATAAAATCTCAAAACTGGTTCCACGAGTGTCTGTATTCCGTCCCCACCATGACACCCACTAATCCCAAAGGAGAAATAAAAATGCAGACCAAGCAAAATGACAGTTGCAAGAAAAAGTATGTGAACCCTTTGGGATTACTTGTATTTCTGCATAAATTAATCATTAAATGTAATCTGATCTTTATCCAAGTCACAACAATAGACAAACACAGCCTGTTTAAACTAATACCACACAGAACATTATATGTTAGCATGGTTTTATTGAACATAACATGTTAAAATGTTACAGTGCAGGGAGGAAAAGTATGTGAAGCTTTGGATTTAACAACTGGTTGATCATCCTTTTGGCAGCAATAACCTCAACCAAACATTTCCTGTAGTTGCAGATCAGACCTGCACAACAGTCAGGAGGAATTTTGGACCATTTCTCTTCACAAAACTGTTTCAGTTCAGCTACAATATTCTTGGGATATCTGGGGTGAATCGCTCTCTTGAGGTCATGATGCCACAGCATCTCAGTTGGATTGAGGTCAGGACTCTCCAGAAGGCGTATTTTCCTCTGTTGAAGCCATTTGGTTGTTGATTTACTTCCATGTTTTAGGTCGTTGTTCTGTTGCATCTTCCATCCAGCTTCAGTTGATGGCAATCCGTCCAGAACCTGAGGCAGCAAAGCAGCTCCAAACCATGATGCCCCCTCCACCATGTTTCACAGCTGGGATGAGGTTTTGATGATTGTGTGCTGTGCCTTTTTTCTCCACACATAGCATTGTGTGTTCCTTCCAAACAAATCAATTTTGGTTTCATCAGTCCACAGTAAATTTAGCCAGTAGTGCTGTGGAACATCCAGGTGCTCTTTTGCAAACTTCAAACTTGCAGCAATGTTTTTTTTGGACAGCAGTGGCTTCCATTTGTCAACACAAATAAGTCCTTAGCTGACACTCTAGGATTCTTCCTCACCTCATTGATCATTTTGCACTGTGCTCTTGCAGTCATCTTTACAGGACGAACACACCTAGGGAGAGTAGCAAGAGTGCTGAACTTTCTCCATTTGTAGACCTTCTGTCTTACCGTGGACACATGAACAACCTTTTCCAGCTTCATACTAGTCAACAATTCTTGAACTTAGGTCTTCTGAGAGCTCTTTTGTGCGAGGCATGATTCACATCAAGCAATGCTTTTTAAGAACAGCAAACTCTAAACTGGTGTGTGTTTTTTTATAGGGCAGATTTAACCAACACATCCAATCTCATCACTGTCATTAGCCTAGGGGTTCACATGCTTTTTCCACCCTGCACTGTGAATGTTATCATGTTGTGTTTAGGAAAACCATGCAAACACATAATTTTTTGTGTGGTATTAGTTTAAGCAGACTGTGTTTGTCTATTGTTGTGACTTAGAGGAAGATCAGAACACATTTAATGACCAATTTATGCAGAAATCCAAGTAATCCCAAAGAGTTCAGATACTTTTTTCCAACTGTAAATGCTGCATTTCATTAGTTTGTTTAGTGTGAGAGGATTTGTTCTTTTCTTGCCATATATATATATATATATATATATATATATATATATATATATAAACATCTTTTCAATATGATTGTAACCAACCAAATTTACTGAACACAAACTCAAAATTATCCTGGAAAAGAATTAAAAACTACAATTGGATTTAATAGATAGTTAAGTAAAAAAATAAGTTAAACAATAAGAGGATCAAGTACAATGCATCTGGTTGATAGGACACATTACTATTATTTGTCATTAATGTAATTTTCTGTTATAAATTAGCTTAGTAAATAATTTTCAAAAACAAACGATACAAGATTTGAGTGCCTTAGATCTCTGCAGAGTTCACCTTTATCTGGAGCTCTGAGTTTTTTTTTTTTTTTAGTAGTGCACAGACAGACAGCATATGGGTTCATGAAAGCGGTGAGGTGAGTCATTTTGGAATGGAAGAGAGAAAAACTGCAGGAAATGAAAGGAAGGACACAATCCAATCAGTAGGGCAGAAGGTGAAGCAAGAGAAGAAGAGACATGAAAGAGGATTGGACTGCGTCCAGGCCTGCAGATTGACCATTGACTGAGTGAGGGCCATCTGTACATGCTTTCTCTGCTTTCTCCCTCATTCAGCACGCACTGAGCACTATTAATACTTTACAGAAGGTTACATTTATTATTTATTTTTTCAGCAGTTTAAAAAAAAGCAATTTAGAATAAAACAAAGATAAAAAAAGATAATAGAATCTTCTGTATTATTACAGTACCAGCCAAATGTTTGGACACACCTTTAATTCAGAGGTTTTTCATTATTTTTAAGTGAATGTTTTGCATTGTAGATTAATAATAAAAATCATCCTCACTATGAGGAAAAACATATGTAACTACTAGGTATACAAAAAGGTGTCACCAAATCAGAATTTGTTTTATATTTTAGATTTTTCAAAGTAGCCCCTCTTGTTTAGACAGAGACAGTTTTATGAGGTAGAGTCACCCGGAATCACAGCTTTAATTTAACAGCTGAGTTAATGCCTTGAGTTAATGACTTGAATTTCATGCACCTTTAATGTATTTATCAGCATAATTTGTAAAGTTGTGAAGAGGTAGAGTTGGTATGCAGTTAATAGCCCTATTTGACTAATGTTATAATACTGTTCTATACTGAGTATAGAAAAAAATACATTCCGAGAACTTTTAAGAAAGTATTCTCAAATGCAGTCGCAAAGACCACAAAAATGGTGTGATGAAACTGGCACTCATCAGGATCATCCCAGAAAAGGAAGACCAAGAGTTACCTCTGTTGCACAGGATAAGTTTATCAGAGTTACCAGCCTGAGAAAACGCAAGTTAACAGCACCCAAGATAAGAGCACTGAAATGCTTATTAATATATTAGTTTGTTTTACACTTTTAAGTTTCTACATAATTCCTTATGTGTTCCTTCACAGTCTGGATGATTTCAGTATTAATTCTCAATGTAAAAAAAATCGATTGAGAAGGTGTGTCCACGCTTTTGACTGTTACTGTATGTCATCTTCTGTCAGCAAACTACATTCATTGTCAAAGAAAAAATATTATGGATTATGGGCAATTGATTATTGAACGAGCATTGTCCTGTTGGAATGGCACGCTGAATTGTGCTTTCAGAAAAGGTAAGGCCACTGAAAGTGATCTGGCATCATAAAAAAATTGCACCCCACACTTTCTCAGTCACATGACATTGCGTCCAGTAGCTCCTCCATTTCCACTCGCTATTGTGTTTTACGTGAATCTCCATGGAAAGGAGCACCTAAAGTGAAGCCGTCCAGATAGGGCTAAAGATGCTAAGTATGGGCTATGGTCCTTTTTTTTAATGCCTACCAATTATGTATGTTCTCTTGGCTCTGCTCACCATAACACTGTCTAATTAACCCCAGTGTATAAAAGGTGGATGTGGACAAAACAGAACTGTTTTAAATCCAGTTGCAGCAAAGACTTGAACCAAAAGGAACAAATAAAGTTTAAGATTAACTTTAATTCAGTTCAATCACTCCAGAGCTGCCTTTAAATACGAACGTGAACTAAAAGCAATACACAGGCATGAGTAACCAGCACACTTGTGCTCCATAAGACTGTAAGTGTTTGTAGATAGAAAGAAGCAATTCTATTCTTCTGGAAATGAGAGCCTCCACTGATCTCATTTTATGATAAATGTGATTTGATGATACGCAGAGACTAAAGCACACACTCCTACCCGAAACTCCTGGCTGTGTCTGAAAGTCACTGATGATCTTATCCAAGGGGTTTTGAGTGGGTCAGCATTTGGTTTGGTCTCAGTCCAGATTTGCAGATCCTCTCCTGAAAGCAGATCTTCAGTCAGAAGCTGCAGAGCTCCGTCCAGCAGCCCTATGTGATGGTAGAATGTTATCTGTGGAGGAAAGGAAGATGTAAACTATACAGTGATGGCATAGTTACTTTGAAAAAGTAATCTGATTATTGATCACCCCTTTAAAAAGTAGCTTGGTCACTTCATGGATTACTGTGGCGCGCTTTCTCTACTTAGAGGTGAGTGTTATTGGCCTGTAGCCTGCTGCTAACCCCCGACAGCATTGCTGGAGCAGTATTAGCATTAGCCACTAACCATGCTAAGCACTAGCACTTTTGCTAGCTCTCTTAGGGAAGAGGGAAGTGTAAGGGTTACAGGGCCCTTTAACAATTTATATTACAATATCTACAATAACACCATACTTTAATATGCACTAACTTGTTTGTGTTTTGACCAGAGACTGTAAAAAAAGATGGACGCCGTGTCGCCGTTCCAATTCATTCAATGAAAATGAAGAAAAAACCTTCTGCCATGTTGGCGATCCTGATACCCGAGTCTGCGCAGTAGAGACCAGAGGAGGGAGAAAAACTGTGGAGAGACATCCTACTCATTTAAATAAACCCGCCCCTGAGGGCTGCCTCGCGGTCACAGGCTGCAGAGCGGAGCGGAGCGGAGCTGACGGTCTGTTATTGGTCCCAACCATAACCAGCCCTTTTACAATAACCACACCTTTTTAAATAGAGCTGAATAACTTCTTAAAAAACGAATTCTGTGCGGATTTAAAAGATTGACAATATAAGCAGAGGTTACACTAGCTGTTGGATTTAAATAATGGAGGTAGAATTACAGTATATCAGAAAAAAATGTGATTGAAAGTTATCTGTTTTGCCATTAAAACCTATGGGGATGAGTGGGGTTACACAGCTTTCTGAAACCTGAACAGCAGGGGGCGCCCGACCTGTGGTGGCTTCACTTTTGAGAGACAATGCTCTGTCCAGCTATACACAGTCTGTGGTTTTGTGGTTTCTGTGGATTTAGCACAAACTAACACTAATGTGTGATAAATGCTCAGCACAACCATGGCATGACCAGCAACAGCTTGTTTGCAAAAAAGTGTCAGAGCCCTTAAACGTCTCATTCTGAAAGAGACTGAAAGTGGAAAGAATAACGCTGGTAAGATCTCTTTATTTCTTTATGTGAGACTGATTTTGGGCAAAGAACTTCATAAACATGTTTTGTATAGCTCTTAAACCTATTCATTTTTTTTAATTCTAATATCAGTGATTAGAAATTCCATTTACATGCTTTAACATGAACATTGAACACAATTAAATAAACGCATTAGTGATGAGTGCACATAGGTGTGTAGATACATCTGGGGATGCACTGGGACACATCATCAGTGATGTTTCCTGAGATCCTTAGGTGTTTCGGGTCTCACAACATCAGACACCCTCCCTCAGGCGACCCAGTCAGAGCTGAACAGACCCCGACTTGTGTCCCAGCAGCTTTGGCCCACGTTTCGGACCTTTTGATCCAAATCCACCTTGAGGCTCTCTCTGCAGCCTCTGTAGTGGACTTGATAGCTCTCCTTTTTGCAGCTCCTGTGACGCCAAGGTGGGTATAGGTCTTGCATAGGGAGCGGGCTGCGAAGCCTCGACATCCCACCTCTATTGGCACACAGTGGGCTTTCCAGCCTTTCCTTCGACATTCCTCTACCAGCTCTTGTTACTTAAGTCGCTTGCGTTCATTAGCCTCTTCCATGCGGTCCTCCCAGGGGACCGTTAACTCCAGTAAGAGTACCTGCTTGGATGAGAGAGATATAAGCACCAGGTCTGGTCTTAAAGAAGTTGATGTCACATACTCTGGGAACTTGCCTACCCAAGTCCACTCTCATTTCCCAGTCTGATGCAGATGAAATTAGGCTGGCTGGTGATGTCTGCTGTACTCGTGGCTGTTCTCCAGCTTTTAAGAAGGATACTGACCTCTGACTGTGGGTGTGCTTGTTGTTGGCAACTGCAGTGGAAATGGTCTCAGCCACTGCCCTCAATACCTGGTCATGACGCCAGCGATAGCGGCCTCCACTGAGGGCTGCTGGGCAGCTGCTAAGGATATGTTCCAGTGTGCCCCTTCCTGGGCAGAGAGGACATGTGGGTAGGTCACTCTTTCCCCAGGTGTGCAGGTTGGCTGGGCTGGGTAGCACGTCATACACAGCTTGGACCATGAACTTGATGCGCTGTGGTTCTGCCTTCCAGATTTCATTCCAGGTCAGCTTCCTTTCCAGCGCTCCTTCCCACCTTGTCGATGCTCCCTGCTGCTGCATGCTCACCATCTTGCTGGTCCTCGTTTCTTCAACCCCTGCCCGCACCTCCTCCAGGACAAGATGGCGTCTGTCCTTTCCCTGGGCCAGATCGCAGCGTGGCTGAGGGATGAACCCCAGTCCTGTTCGTCCAAAGGCCACCGTGCCCAACAGAGCCCTGTGTCTTAGCCGGGACTCTGCCAGCTCCAGCTCCTCTTGAACCTTAAACTTCCTGCCTGTCTTTACCACTATGCCTGCTGCTGCAACTCTGGTATCACTGGAATCTTGACAGGCTAGTGCCTCTCTCGTGCGAGAGACTCTGAATTCCTCCTCCAGGCTGCTGAAAGGAAGCTGTAGTTTGTTGCTTTTTCCATACAGTGCTGCACTTGTAAGACTTCGTGGTAGGCCCAGCCATCTTCGGAGATAGGAGCTGATCTTTCTTTCCATGGTCTCCACAGTGGACGTGGTCACCTCGTACACCAGCAAAGGCCAGAGGATACGGGGCAAAATACCATGTTGGTATAGCCATGCCTTGAACTTTCCGGGAAGGCCGGACTTGTCCACGGTGGACAACCAGGCTTCGAGCTTCTTGATGGTGGATTGGACTGATGCTGTGTCTCTGAGGCTACAGTTAAAAACCTTGCCCAGGCTTGTGACTGGTTTTTCAGTGATAGATGGTATTACCACACCATTCACGGAGAAGCGGAACTTGTCCACCACTTTCCCCCTCTTCAGGACCATGGACCTGGACTTTGAGGGTTTAAAACTCATCCTTGCCCAACTGATGAGCTTTTCCAGGCCCTGAAGGATCCACCGGCATCCAGGCACAGATGTAGTGGTGACCGTCAGGTCATCCATAAAGGCTCGGATGGGGGGCTGTCGAACTCCAGACTTGGACAGGGGGCCTCTGCACTCTGTCTCAGCTGCCTTCACCAACATACTCATGGCAAGGGCGAACAGGATGACTGAGATTGTACAGCCTGTAATAATCCCTTTCTCTAGCCTATGCCAGTTGGATGTTATGCTCCCTGAAGTCACTCTCAGCCTGAAGTTCCCATAGTAGTTCAGAATGAGGTCCTTGATCTTATGGGGTATGTGGTATTGGTTCAGAGTGATTTCTACTAGCTTGTGGGGGACTGACCCATATGCATTAGCTAGGTCCAGCCAAAGCACTGACAGGTCTCCATTCCCTTCACGAGCCTCTCTGATTAGCTGGGTGACCACTCCAGTGTGCTCCAGGCAGCCAGGGACTCCAGGAATGCCACCCTTCTGTACTGAAGTGTCAATGTATTTGTTCTTGAGGATGAAGTCTGTCGTCCTTCTGGCAAGAACCCTAAAGAAGATCTTTCCCTCCACGCTGAGAAGTGAGATGGATCGGAACTGCTCCAGCCTGGTTGAGTTCTCCTCCTTGGGTATCCAGACACCTTCCGCCTGCCTCCACTGATCTGAGATGGTCCCCCTCCTCCAAATCACTCGCAGCAACTTCCAAAGGTTTCTGAGGAGGTTTGGACAGCGTTTGTACACCTTGTAGGGTACTCGACTGGGTCCTGGAGCAGAGCTGGATCTGGCTGCTCTTGTCACCTCCTGTACCTCCTGTGTTAAACTCTATTATTGGGGCCGGGACATCCAAGAGGGCTCTCTGTGGTCCAAGCCCTTGCTCTCTGTCCGGGTCACTGAGGGTGAGTTACTTTGAGAAACATTCTACAATGAAGTCAAAAAGTGTAACAGGTTTCATGGGCAGCGGTCCTGGAGTTGTGCTGTATAAAGACATTCATGTGTATTCACTGAATTTGACTCAATGAAACATTTTTAATAACTAATAACTAATTAGTAACTAATAGCAAGAAGTGTCTGCATTGGAAGAGCATGAGTCAAATTACCCTGCAGGATTCTGAAGGCAGAAAGAATGGACTGGAGATTTCTGCAGTAGCCGCCTCTCCATTGTCAGAGTGCAGATACAGGTAGTGTCCTAAACAGAGAAAATTTAACTTTGTCACACTTTTACTATGTTCATTAATACAACACAAACAACAAACAAAACTTATGTTTCTTCACTGTCACACAAAAACTTTGTTTCTCTAAAATGAAAAGATAAACTTTCTTTACTTTTAAGAGAAGTAATTGTAAAGAGTTTTTATTTAGAGTAATTTTGGAGTATTTTGTCACACCATGGCCTGTGCCTGTCTTGTGTTTTTTCCTTTTTTGGTCCCATGTGCTCCTGTCCTCTGTTTTCCTGTATTGTGTTCTTAGCACCTGACCTTGTTTTGTTATTGTCCTGTCTTTGTCCTAGCCCCACCTGTCTCATTTGTAACCCTGCCCCCTCGTTACTTCCCCAGGTGTCCCTTGTCTGTGCCTGTGTATAACTGCCCCATGTATTGCTTTCATCTCTGTTGTACTTTTAGTTTGATCCTGTCATTATTTTACCCTGTTTATTGTGGGATTGCAGGTAGTTTGAGCCTCAGTGCTGCTGTATTGTATAAAATTCAGGTTAGGCTTTTTTAGTTTGTTTATTTTTGCTTTGATAGACCTTGTTAGTCATTTGTTTGTTTGTTTTATAGTCTTTGTTTTTTTAAGCTCAATGTTTGTTTATTTGTCCCAGTTTTGTTCTTAATTTTTGTTTTGTAATGGCTACTAATAAAAGGACGGACTTAAATTTGCATCCTGCCTCTGAAATGTTACAGTCTGTCTAGTTCCAAAAACATTTAGCACAATGTAAAGAACCAGATTTTAATTATGTATTAAATAAGATAAAAGAAAGGGTTTTGACATAATTGTTTATTGGTAGATCTCAAATGTTTTCCAATAACATCAAAGATAAGCTAGTTTAAATAGGGTTATCTTAAGATCTATCATATTAAAAACATGTATCTCTATTTTTATAGATTTCTTAGCTTATTTCATAAAACCCAAATTGTCCCTTAGACTGGTTCAAAATGTCTTGATGAATGGACAAACTGAAATTCTCCAAAATTACTTCTTATTCTTATTTTTCTCCTGTAAAGTTGCTGTTTTGGAAATGCATATGCACATTTATTGGACAGTGATTATATACAATCTGTGTAAACCCTTCTGCATTCCCTTTAAACTAATTAAGAAAGACAACTAAAGAAAGATGAAACCTTCTTAACTTTCAAAGGAAGAGTGAGTTTGTTTCAGGGTATTTGGGAGAATTTCTATTAGTCCATTTATCAAGAAATCTGACACTGACACAGTATAAGGGATGGTTTGTATATTCAAATTATGTAGTAAACTAAAAATTGAGAGACAACAATTGAGAACAAAAATGTGTTTTTCATTGTACAGCAATGATATTTTATGTAAATGAACTGAGTTTTGTAAAGAACATAAAAAAGTGTGGTACCTGTGGCATTGCCTTTGTGGTCTAAAGCTGGCCCAGGGTCAGTCAGACATGTGCCTCTGGTCCAGATTTGATCTGAGCGTGTTGTTTGAAGACCACAAAGTCCATCTTCAAAGTTACACCTCGTATAAAATTCACCTTTAAAATAAAACAAAAAAATACAGAATCATTATTAGTCAAGCAGATAAAAAAACATGATCTGAAGAAAAAGAAATATGAGGACTGATTCAGACTGATATCAGATGATTTGTCTGCTGGTGGAGAAGGCCCCTCGCTGTGTTTATTTTAATCAAATTTTAAAATTATCGATTTTAAATGTTTCTGAAATGGGAATCTGGCGTTTGGGTTACAGTATTTTTGTCTCTCTCCATTCAAACAAATTCAAGGTTGTTCTTGAATAAGCGCCCAATCATGTTACAAAGATGACTTGCATATAAGGACTAAACAGGTACCAGTCAAAAGTTTAAACACACTATAAATTAAATTTTCTGCTTTGTATATTAATACTAAAGTTATCCAAACTATGAATATTGAGTAATGTTCTAATCCATATTATGACTACTCAACTAGGTAAAATATATAGATATGTATTTAGGATAGATAAAGGTCAGGCAATCTGAAACATTTCAATAACTTTGAAAAGGACAGAGACTATTGCAAATAATGTTTGATGAATCATTAATGTTATGATGAAACTGGCTCTCATCAATACTGCCCCAGGATAGGAAGATCAAGAGCTACCTCTGTTGCCTAGAATAAGTTAATCACAGTTACCAGCCTCAGAATCCACAATTAACAGTGCATCAGATACGTGTTTTGGTTTGTTTAACACTTTTAAGTTACTACATGATCCCTTCATAGTCTGGATGATTTCAGTATTAATTTACAACCAAAGAAGATAAAAAATATAAACAGTGAATAAAAAGATATGTCCAAACTTTTGACTGGTACTGTGTGCTCCTAAAAACATATTTACGTACAAAAAAAGATAGCGCTTCCTGGAAGAGTGATTATTTTATGGGTTTGGGCATGCTATTAAAATGTAATCTCAACACTGCAAACAAACAGGCATGCTCACAATAAAAATATTTGTCTTTAATAGATCTTAACATCCAACAACAATCCGACATCAAAAACACTAATGTCTCAACTGGAATAGATTCAAACACAGTCAGGATGCTGTTTAACACACACCTCTTAGATCAAGCCAGAGTAAATATAATATCAGCCATGTTTCATCTTCTAAAAGACCCGGCTGAGACCGAGGCTACAGATGCAGTCATAAAAGCCCCGCTGTAGCTCATATCTGAGCGTGTCTGCTGAGGGCTGCTTTACGAGCACTGTTCCTGTTCAGAGCAATAAACCGCACTGTTTATATATTAAAGCTTGTTTAAAAGCATGTTTTCACTGTTAAAGGCTAAAAGAGGAAGCTATTAGAAACGATATATTGCTATAAAATATCCGTATAGTGTTTTGATGAGAATTGCAGTCTGACCTGTATGTTTTTGAACACAATTACGACGTTTAGATTAGAGATCTTTGTTTGTAGATGTTTGCAAATGAATGTAAAGTATGAAAGAGTATTTAATATCTTTTAAGCCTTACAGAGGAATTGATTCATGTCACGCCTGCACCTGTCTCTCCCGCACTCAGCTCTACCTGTGATCACCAGCCTCTGGACTACGATACCCAAAATGCACTCACGCAACCCCATAACACTGCACATGGCACTGCCTGGAAGTCAATCACCAGAGTATTGATTTCACCTGTTCCCCTCAGTATCAGTACCTTCACTCCACAGACACAGAACACTGCCTGGTTTATCCACTTTACAAAGCATTACCCTTGTCTACGTTGTCTCTCTTTCAGTTACGGACCTTGTTTTGAATTTTTAAGCCTGATTATTGCCTCTGTCATTGCCTTGCCATGCTTTAAATCTCTGGACTGTCTTTCATTTTTTGTCTTTCAGTTTAACTACTGCTACTTCTGTTTAACTTATTACAGCTTTGAGTATTATAGTAAGCCATGAATGGAGCTTGTCAACTTAAGTTGACCACACAAAATCTCTCATATTAGTTGTTCACAGTAAAGCTGAAATAATTAATAATTGATTCTGAAAGATTCATTTTTGATGCTCATGACAAGACAATAATACACTGTACAAATATTTTTTAAATTTTAAGTTTTGAAGAAAGTCATCACTAGTTGTGCCAACTAGAACTTCCAAGAATTTCACGCTAAATGTTGGTCATGACGTCAGATGACAAACATTTTATGTCAGCTTGACGTCTAATACTGTTACGTGCCTGCAGGTTAAGGTAATACATTTTTTGTATATATAAAAAACTTTTTACAGCTTCACCCACAACTTTATCACAGCTTAATCACAAGGCTACAGTCGTTGCTCTCATACTCACAGTGTTTCTCATCGCTGCTGTCTTCACAGTCTTCACTAAAGTCACACACACTCTCCTCCGACACACACTCTCCTCTCCGACACTCAAACTGGCCTGGCAGACATGTCTGACCCGAAACACACGCCACGGCATAGGCCAGGAGGGAGGCCCGTATCCAGGCTGTCATTAGGCTTTCCGACAGTAAACTGAAGACCTCATACACACACACACACTCACTCTTTTACAATCACACCCATTCACACACACATACACCTGCACTCCTGAGATCCAACTGAAATTAGGAAAAAAAAGTCCCTATAAATCTCATACAGCTTGTCCGTACTCGACCATGAATGAATTCACCAAGAAAAGCAAAAGTTATTCTCTTGGACAAACCATGAGCCATAAATGCCCTTTTATGGCTGTTACTCAATGGATATTCAGTGTGTGTGTGTATGTGTGTAGCTGGGGACTAAAGTCAACTGGCTGGAGATAAGCCCACTATAAAATCTACAGTCCAATCTGTAGCGTTTAAGGGCAGGTGCTCAGCACTAACACACACTATGGAATATCTGTGTAGCTTCTTATTACACTTTCTGTTCAATAGAACAAAATAAAAAATGGAAAATGTAGACAGAGAATTGAGCCAGCATGTTTTATGCCCCATTAGTTCCTCCTGCAGCCCCGTGCTCACTTTACAAATGTTCCCTGATGTAATTTCATTTTTCATGAATCAGTGGCTAAAGGACGACAGCTAGACACGGGGTTAACTGGTAAAGGAGCCACGCTGGTCATAGTAATGTTCATACTAATACAACAACCTTCAGAAGAGACAAGCCATGCACTGAATAATACAACAGCACATGGGTCGAGCAACGTACACTGATAAGCTATACTAGCGACTGTAGAAAAGATGGACACCGTGTCCCCATTTCCATTCATTCAATGAAAATGAAGCCAAAATCTTCCGCCAAGTTGGCGATCCTGAAACTCGCGTCTGCACAGTAGAGACCAGAGGAGGGAGAAAGACTGTGGAGAGACAGCCTACTCATTTAAATAAACCCACCCCTGAGGGCTGCCTCCACAGAGCTATACACAGTCTATGATCCCAGCCATACACAGTGTTGGGCACGTTACTTTGAAAAAGTAATTAGTTATAGTTACTCGTTACTTCTCCAAAAAAGTAACTGAGTTACTAACGGAGTTACTCCACTATAAAAGTAATTAGTTACCAGTAAAAGTAACTATAGCGTTACTTTTTATTATTCGCCCGTCAAAAAAAGGAAATCAATTATGCATTTACTATTATTATTAGAAAAATAACAAACGAAAATAAACCCAAAATGTTGACAAAAATATAATCTAACGAATTTCAAAAAAATAAAACGAAATTCTCCACACAACCAAAGAAAATTACTAAAACTTGTAATACTGAAAAAAACGGAAAAAACGGAAAAACGCGTCTGGGGATGAAATTAAACAAACCAAGCCACACTCAAAGGAAATATGTATATATATATATATATATATATATATATATATATATATATAAAAAACAAAATAATGGACAAAAACAACAATCTAATGACCGTTAAAATGGTATTAATATAACAGCTTCACCAAAAGAGAATATAGCTTAGATCGGCCCAAAAAATCCGACCCAGCCCTAGCCCGTGCACGTTCTGCCCGAGCCCGACTCAACCCGAACCATGAACTGTCATTATGAGCCCGACCCGATCCGCCCCATAAACTGTCTGTTTTCGGGCTGATTGAATGAGCGAAATATAATCAGAATTATGTTAATTAACACTGTAACATAGAAGCATAGAACTATTATTTAATTAAAATGATTTTTAAGAACAGCTACACACAGTGCTGCAAGTCAAATGCTGAGGCGTTCACGTGCGCCCAGAGCTACGTGATTCCATTTTTCATTTTTATTATAGTTTAATTTGATTTTGTTTTTATTTTTTCTGTTCAGTAAGTTTTTAGGGTGGGCTTGCTAGTTTTTATTAGTTTTTACACATCTCATCAGAGAGATCAATCTAAGAAACGTGAGAGAGAGAGAGAGCGAGAGAGAGAGATTTGCGTGTTCTGGTATAAGCTACTCACAGGTAAATGTTCTCACACACTGTATCTCCTGTTTCTCTTTCATCTGCCTGGTGCTCATATTGTAATCCCATTCATAGTTCTGCAGTTTCTCAGTGTTTTTTTGTCGTATTTTGCGGCTAGCGCGAGCGCTTTACACAAGAACTAACAGACCACGAGGTGCCGCACGCTCGGCACAACACCGCTGTACAACTCCGCTGTACAACAGCGCTTATAAATAAATTAAACACAAAAATGAGGGTATTCTATCAGTAATTTCAGTTCGTTTTAGTTAGTTTTATAAACACAAAATACCGTTCGAGATAGTTATGTTTTTTCCTTTTAATTACCGTTTTTATTAGATTCAGTTAACACAAATGTTTTTCACTTTCAGTTTTCACTATTTCGTTCGCTTTAGTGAACAATAATAATTGGTTACTTAGCAACATTGTGATTATCACACCAGAGCTTTATATAAAATAAAAATAGGAGCCTGATTTCGGGTCGGTCCTCGGGTCAGGTGGGATTCGGGCAGAGAATCTAAGCTTTAAAATAGAAAGCAGCAGCACCACAAAAACCGGAGCAGCTAAAAAGAGCTTAACGTCCTTAATTCGGAACTTGGGTTGTCCACGGCAATCACTGAATTGATTAGAGCACGCAAATCGTCACAATTGTGCCTCACTTCACCACGCCAAACCACAGGCACAGCGGCCAGAAACTCAAGTTCACCGGACAGAGGAGGGGTTAACCAGGGCAAAGCGAAGTAAAAAAAAAAAAAAGAGTTCATAGAGCGGCTAAAGTAACGTGCAGTAACGGGGTGTCGGAAATGGTAACGGCGTTATAGTTACAGCCATAGTAATTAGTTAGATTACTCGTTACTGAGAAAAAGTAACGGCGTTAGTAACGCCATTACTCCCAACACTGGCCATACAGTCATTGGTCCCACCCCGGCTAGGTGTAGCCCAGCCCTTTTCCAATAACCACACCTTTTTGAATAGAGCTGAATAACGTTTTAAAAAAAGAATTCTGTGGGGATATAAAAACATTACAATATAAGCAGAGGTTGCACTAGCTGTTGCATTTAAACAATGAAGATAGAATTACAGTATATTGAAAAAAACGTGATTGAAAGTTTTCTGTTTTGCCATTAAAACTTTTAGGAATGGGTGGGGTTTCTGCAACTGAACAGCAGGGGGCGCCCGACTTGTGGTAACTTCAGCTATACACAGTCTATGAGCTATACCATTAAAATCACCTGCCTAATATAGTGTGTAGATCCCCCCTCTTCACTTAAAACATATTAAGAAATGTCTAAATATGCTGTAAATATACTAACAGATTGATATACTTACTTAAATATATATTTAAAAGTAAATTAATATTATGCTTTCATCAAATGTTTGAAAGAAAACTTATCATAAATAAAAGGTCCATATATAGTGTATTTTTAAAAATTACTACTATGAAGTACACTTTTAGTTTAATGTAATTTAATATACTTAAAAAACCTATTTACAAATATATTTTTGTAATTTTAGAAAGTAAATACATTACTACTACTAATGAAAAAAATTAAGTACATTTGTAACACACAAAGAATTGTAGTGCAGTATATAAAAATATATTTTTATACCCAACGAAGTATACTAGAAATGCGCTACTTACAAATAACAGGACTGTACTCTACTGTACACCAGCACCACATACTTAGTGGTGAGCACCACATACTAAGGGGTGACCACCACATACTAAGTGGTAAACAACACATCGTAAGTGGTGAGCACCAGATAATGGTAGCTAGCAAGCTATAGATCGTTATAGAGGAATATTCATGAGCGTTGGAAGTGACGTAAGTATAAATAAATACACATGTAAATGTATAAATATATAAATAAATAAATGAATAAATACATTAATGTTGAAATTAATAAATATATAAATAAATGCACATATAAATAAATAAATATTATTTATATATTTATCTATTCATTTATGTGCATTTATTTATGTCAACATTTATTTATTTCAACATTTATTTATTTATACTTATGTCATTTTTGGTCCTCCGTAGTAAACACGCCTGCTTTCGTTTTTCACACTGCTAACCTGCCATGCAGTTACAGTATCCGCTCACAACTTCTCCCTCTCCCTTCTCCTAAACTGCGGTGTGCTTTCACTGCCTCCGTTTCAACAATGTAGTGAAACACATCTGGGTAGGTCACCTCTGGCAAGCGTTTTAAATCAGAGCAAATCAAAAAACTTCCGTCTTAAATCCTTAACAAAATGATCAGGAGAAGAGGTTTGATCAGTTTTTACTAATTTCTGACCAGATGTTTGCTCTGTTTTCGGGAGATTTGTGAAATATGCGCTCTCATTTTGACAGCTGCATACTTGAAAATAGCGCCACCGGAAGCGTCGAAGGAACAGACATGCGCAGTAGCTTTGTTATTGTTTTCCTCATTGAAACGGTCTATAGTCTGTCTGATTGTGGACAGACAGGTGATGCAGCGTGAGGTTTCCTGTGTGTGCTGCCGAAATAGCTCAGTTGGGAGAGTGTTAGACTGAAGATCCCTGGTTCGATCCCGGGTTTCGGCAGAACACTGAGGGTGTTCTTTGTGCTTGTTGACGTTGTGATTCTAATCAGCTTTTGACATGATAAGTTTATAAGAAGTCTTCAAGGTAAGCTTTCGATGTGGGTTCCATGTTGTAATGGTTAGCACTCTGGACTCTGAATCCAGCGATCTGAGTTCAAATCTCGGTGGAACCTTGTTTTCCTTCAAAATACAGTTAATTTGAGAAAACAGGGCAAAATAACACATCGCCTACCTAAAGATTCTGTAGAGTGTTGAAATACATCCATCGTTTTTCATGAACACTGCCTCAAATGAAGCCTTGTAAAAGAACTCTAGATCCTGTGCCGTCACTGTGTGGTAAGGAAAATGCTCTGTTTCAAAGACAAAACCACTGCAGAGAGTGGTGAAACCTAACAAGTGGTTTAGTAAATCACGTTTTTTGGAGTACACAGTATCGTTCTGTGCTCCTCGTTAGTATAGTGGACAGTATCTCCGCCTGTCACGCGGAAGACCGGGGTTCGATTCCCCGACGGGGAGAAAGTTATTATTTTTCAAAGGCAAAGCATAGCCTTCCACATAGCTTTCCACCCAAGAAAGACACATTAAGTTGTTGCAAGGTTTTTGTTGGAGTTTGCTAGCTTAACTGAACATGGACAGACAGGTGATGCAGCGTGAGGTTTCCTCTGTGTGCTGGCGAAATAGCTCAGTTGGGAGAGCGTTAGACTGAAGATCTAAAGGTCCCTGGTTCGATCCCGGGTTTCGGCAGAACACTGAGGGTCTTCTTTGTGCTTGTTGATGTTGTGTTTCTAATCAGCTTTTGACATGATAAGTTTATAAGAAATCTTCAAGGTAAGCTTTTGACATGGGTTCCATGGTGTAATGGTTAGCACTCTGGACTCTGAGCGATCCGAGTTCAAATCTCGGTGGAACCTTGTTTTCCTTCAAAATACAATTAATTTGAGAAAACAGGGCAAAATAACACATCGCCTACCTAAAGAGTCTGTAGAGTGGTGAAATACATCCATTGTTTTTCATGAACACTGCCTCAAATGAAGCCTTGTAAAAGAACTCTAGATCCTGTACCGTCACTGTGTGGTAGGGAAAATGCTCTGTTTCAAAGACGAAACTCTTGCAGAGAGTGGTGAAACCTAACAAGTGGTTTAGTAAATCACGTTTTTTGGAGTACACAGTATCGTTCTGTGCTCCTCGTTAGTATAGTGGACAGTATCTCCGCCTGTCACGCGGAAGACCGGGGTTCGATTCCCCGATGGGGAGAAAGTTATTATTTTTCAAAGGCAAAGCATAGCCTTCCACATAGCTTTCCACCCAAGAAAGACACATTAAGTTGTTGCAAGGATTTTGTTGGAGCTTGCTAGCTTAACTGAACATGGACAGACAGGTGATGCAGCGTGAGGTTTCCTCTGTGTGCTGCCGAAATAGCTCAGTTGGGAGAGCGTTAGACTGAAGATCTAAAGGTCCCTGGTTCGATCCCGGGTTTCGGCAGAACACTGAGGGTCTTCTTTGTGCTTGTTGATGTTGTGTTTCTAATCAGCTTTTGACATGATAAGTTTATAAGAAATCTTCAAGGTAAGCTTTTGACGTGGGTTCCATGGTGTAATGGTTAGCACTCTGGACTCTGAATCCAGCGATCCGAGTTCAAATCTCGGTGGAACCTTGTTTTCCTTCAAAATACAGTTAATTTGAGAAAACAGGGCAAAATAACACATCGCCTACCTAAAGATTCTGTAGAGTGTTGAAATACATCCATCGTTTTTCATGAACACTGCCTCAAATGAAGCCTTGTAAAAGAACTCTAGATCCTGTGCCGTCACTGTGTGGTAAGGAAAATGCTCTGTTTCAAAGACGAAACTCTTGCAGAGAGTGGTGAAACCTAACAAGTGGTTTAGTAAATCACGTTTTTTGGAGTACACAGCATCGTTCTGTGCTCCTCGTTAGTATAGTGGACAGTATCTCCGCCTGTCACGCGGAAGACCGGGGTTCGATTCCCCGACGGGGAGAAAGTTATTATTTTTCAAAGGCAAAGCATAGCCTTCCACATAGCTTTCCACCCAAGAAAGACACATTAAGTTGTTGCAAGGATTTTGTTGGAGCTTGCTAGCTTAATTGAACATGGACAGACAGGTGATGCAGCGTGAGGTTTCCTCTGTGTGCTGCCGAAATAGCTCAGTTGGGAGAGCATTAGACTGAAGATCTAAAGGTCCCTGGTTCGAGCCCGGGTTTCGGCAGAACACTGAGGGTCTTCTTTGTGCTTGTTGATGTTGTGTTTCTAATCAGCTTTTGAGATGATAAGTTTATAAGAAATCTTCAAGGTAAGCTTTTGACGTGGGTTCCATGGTGTAATGGTTAGCACTCTGGACTCTGAATCCAGCGATCCGAGTTCAAATCTCGGTGGAACCTTGTTTTCCTTCAAAATACAATTAATTTGAGAAAACAGGGCAAAATAACACATCGCCTACCTAAAGAGTCTGTAGAGTGGTGAAATACATCCATTGTTTTTCATGAACACTGCCTCAAATGAAGCCTTGTAAAAGAACTCTAGATCCTGTACCGTCACTGTGTGGTAGGGAAAATGCTCTGTTTCAAAGACGAAACTCTTGCAGAGAGTGGTGAAGCCAAACAAGTGGTTCAGTAAATCACGTTTTTTTGGAGTACACAGAAGTGTTCTGTGCTCCTCGTTAGTATAGTGGACAGAATCTCCGCCTGTCACGCGGAAGCCCGGGGTTAGATTTCCCGACGGGGAGAAAGTTATCCTTTTTAAAAGGCAAAGCATAGCCTTCCACATAGCTTGTCACCCAAGAAAGACACATTAAGTTGTTGCAAGGTTTTTGTTGGAGTTTGCTAGCTTAACTGAACATGGACAGACAGGTGTTGCAGCGTGAGGTTTCCACAGTGTGCTGGAGAAATAGCTCAGTTGGGAGAGTGTTAGACTGAAGATCTAAAGGTCCCTGGTTCGATCCCGGGTTTCGGCAGAACACTGAGGGTGTTCTTTGTGCTTGTTGACGTTGTGTTTCTAATCAGCTATTGACATGATAAGTTTATAAGAAATCTTCAAGGTAAGCTTTTGATGTGGGTTCCATGGTGTAATGGTTAGCACTCTGGACTCTGAATCCAGTGATCTGAGTTCAAATCTCGGTGGACCCTTGTTTTCCTTCAAAATACAGTTAATTTGAGAAAACAGGGCAAAATAACACATCGCCTACCTAAAGATTCTGTAGAGTGTTGAAATACATCCATCGTTTTTCATGAACACTGCCTCAAATGAAGCCTTGTAAAAGAACTCTAGATCCTGTGCCGTCACTGTGTGGTAAGGAAAATGCTCTGTTTCAAAGACGAAACCACTGCAGAGAGTGGTGAAACCTAACAAGTGGTTTAGTAAATCACGTTTTTTGGAGTACACAGCATCGTTCTGTGCTCCTCGTTAGTATAGTGGACAGTATCTCCGCCTGTCATGCGGAAGACCGGGGTTCGATTCCCCGACGGGGAGAAAGTTATTATTTTTCAAAGGCAAAGCATAGCCTTCCACATAGCTTTCCACCCAAGAAAGACACATTAAGTTGTTGCAAGGATTTTGTTGGAGCTTGCTAGCTTAATTGAACATGGACAGACAGGTGATGCAGCGTGAGGTTTCCTCTGTGTGCTGCCGAAATAGCTCAGTTGGGAGAGCATTAGACTGAAGATCTAAAGGTCCCTGGTTCGATCCCGGGTTTCGGCAGAACACTGAGGGTCTTCTTTGTGCTTGTTGATGTTGTGTTTCTAATCAGCTTTTGAGATGATAAATTTATAAGAAATCTTCAAGGTAAGCTTTTGACGTGGGTTCCATGGTGTAATGGTTAGCACTCTGGACTCTGAATCCAGCGATCCGAGTTCAAATCTCGGTGGAACCTTGTTTTCCTTCAAAATACAATTAATTTGAGAAAACAGGGCAAAATAACACATCGCCTACCTAAAGAGTCTGTAGAGTGGTGAAATACATCCATTGTTTTTCATGAACACTGCCTCAAATGAAGCCTTGTAAAAGAACTCTAGATCCTGTACCGTCACTGTGTGGTAGGGAAAATGCTCTGTTTCAAAGACGAAACTCTTGCAGAGAGTGGTGAAACCTAACAAGTGGTTTAGTAAAACACGTTTTTTGGAGTACACAGTATCGTTCTGTGCTCCTCGTTAGTATAGTGTACAGTATCTCCGCCTGTCACGCGGAAGACCGGGGTTCGATTCCCCGACGGGGAGAAAGTTATTATTTTTCAAAGGCAAAGCATAGCCTTCCACATAGCTTTCTACCCAAGAAAGACACATTAAGTTGTTGCAAGGATTTTGTTGGAGCTTGCTAGCTTAACTGAACATGGACAGACAGGTTATGCAGCGTGAGGTTACCTCTGTGTGCTGCCGAAATAGCTCAGTTGGGAGAGCGTTAGACTGAAGATCTAAAGGTCCCTGGTTCGATCCCGGGTTTCGGCAGAACACTGAGGGTCTTCTTTGTGCTTGTTGATGTTGTGTTTCTAATCAGCTTTTGACATGATAAGTTTATAAGAAATCTTCAAGGTAAGCTTTCGATGTGGGTTCCATGGTGTAATGGTTAGCACTCTGGACTCTGAATCCAGTGATCTGAGTTCAAATCTCGGTGGAACCTTGTTTTCCTTCAAAATACAGTTAATTTGAGAAAACAGGGCAAAATAACACATCGCCTACCTAAAGATTCTGTAGAGTGTTGAAATACATCCATCGTTTTTCATGAACACTGCCTCAAATGAAGCCTTGTAAAAGAACTCTAGATCCTGTGCCGTCACTGTGTGGTAAGGAAAATGCTCTGTTTCAAAGACGAAACCACTGCAGAGAGTGGTGAAGCCAAACAAGTGGTTCAGTAAATCACGTTTTTTGGAGTACACAGTATCGTTCTGTGCTCCTCGTTAGTATAGTGGACAGTATCTCCGCTTGTCACGCGGAAGACCGGGGTTCGATTCCCCGACTGGGAGAAAGTTATTCTTTTTCAAAGGCAAAGCATAGCCTTCCACATAGCTTTCTACCCAAGAAAGACACATTAAGTTGTTGCAAGGATTTTGTTGGAGCTTGCTAGCTTAACTGAACATGGACAGACAGGTGATGCAGCGTGAGGTTTCCTCTGTGTGCTGGCGAAATAGCTCAGTTGGGAGAGCGTTAGACTGAAGATCTAAAGGTCCCTGGTTCGATCCCGGGTTTCAGCAGAACACTGAGGGTCTTCTTTGTGCTTGTTGACGTTGTGTTTCTAATCAGCTTTTGACATGATAAGTTTATAAAGAATCTTCAAGGTAAGCTTTTGACGCGGGTTCCATGGTGTAATGATTAGCACTCTGGACTCTGAATCCAGCGATCTGAGTTCAAATCTCGGTGGAACCTTGTTTTCCTTCAAAATACAGTTAATTTGAGAAAACAGGGCAAAATAACACATCGCCTACCTAAAGATTCTGTAGAGTGTTGAAATACATCCATCGTTTTTCATGAACACTGCCTCAAATGAAGCCTTGTAAAAGAACTCTAGATCCTGTGCCGTCACTGTGTGGTAAGGAAAATGCTCTGTTTCAAAGACGAAACCACTGCAGAGAGTGGTGAAACCTAACAAGTGGTTTAGTAAATCACGTTTTTTGGAGTACACAGTATCGTTCTGTGCTCCTCGTTAGTATAGTGGACAGTATCTCCACCTGTCACGCGGAAGACCGGGGTTCGATTCCCCGACGTGGAGAAAGTTATTCTTTTTCAAAGGCAAAGCATAGCCTTCCACATAGCTTTCCACCCAAGAAAGACACATTAAGTTGTTGCAAGGATTTTGTTGGAGCTTGCTAGCTTAATTGAACATGGACAGACAGGTGATGCAGCGTGAGATTTCCTCTGTGTGCTGCCGAAATAGCTCAGTTGGGAGAGCGTTAGACTGAAGATCTAAAGGTCCCTGGTTCGATCCCGGGTTTCGGCAGAACACTGAGGGTCTTCTTTGTGCTTGTTGATGTTGTGTTTCTAATCAGCTTTTGACATGATAAGTTTATAAGAAATCTTCAAGGTAAGCTTTTGACGTGGGTTCCACGGTGTAATGGTTAGCACTCTGGACTCTGAATCCAGCGATCCGAGTTCAAATCTCGGTGGAACCTTGTTTTCCTTCAAAATACAATTAATTTGAGAAAACAGTGCAAAATAACACATCGCCTACCTAAAGAGTCTGTAGAGTGGTGAAATACATCCATTGTTTTTCATGAACACTGCCTCAAATGAAGCCTTGTAAAAGAACTCTAGATCCTGTACCGTCACTGTGTGGTAGGGAAAATGCTCTGTTTCAAAGACGAAACTCTTGCAGAAAGTGGTGAAACCTAACAAGTGGTTTAGTAAATCACGTTTTTTGGAGTACACAGTATCGTTCTGTGCTCCTCGTTAGTATAGTGGACAGTATCTCCGCCTGTCACGCGGAAGATCGGGGTTCGATTCCCCGACGGGGAGAATGTTATTCTTTTTCAAAGGCAAAGCATAGCCTTCCACATAGCTTTCCACCCAAGAAAGACACATTAAGTTGTTGCAAGGATTTTGTTGGAGCTTGCTAGCTTAACTGAACATGGACAGACAGGTGATGCAGCGTGAGGTTTCCTCTGTGTGATGCCGAAATAGCTCAGTTGGGAGAGCGTTAGACTGAAGATCTAAAGGTCCCTGGTTCGATCCCGGGTTTCGGCAGAACACTGAGGGTCTTCTTTGTGCTTGTTGATGTTGTGTTTCTAATCAGCTTTTGACATGATAAGTTTGTAAGAAATCTTCAAGGTAAGCTTTTGACGTGGGTTCCATGGTGTAATGGTTAGCACTCTGGACTCTGAATCCAGCGATCCGAGTTCAAATCTCGGTGGAACCTTGTTTTCCTTCAAAATACAGTTAATTTGAGAAAACAGGGCAAAATAACACATCGCCTACCTAAAGATTCTGTAGAGTGTTGAAATACATCCATCGTTTTTCATGAACACTGCCTCAAATGAAGCCTTGTAAAAGAACTCTAGATCCTGTGCCGTCACTGTGTGGTAAGGAAAATGCTCTGTTTCAAAGACGAAACCACTGCAGAGAGTGGTGAAACCTAACAAGTGGTTTAGTAAATCACGTTTTTTGGAGAACACAGCATCGTTCTGTGCTCCTCGTTAGTATAGTGGACAGTATCTCCGCCTGTCACGCGGAAGACCGGGGTTCGATTCCCCGACGGGGAGAAAGTTATTATTTTTCAAAGGCAAAGCATAGCCTTCCACATAGCTTTCCACCCAAGAAAGACACATTAAGTTGTTGCAAGGATTTTGTTGGAGCTTGCTAGCTTAATTGAACATGGACAGACAGGTGATGCAGCGTGAGGTTTCCTCTGTGTGCTGCCGAAATAGCTCAGTTGGGAGAGCGTTAGACTGAAGATCTAAAGGTCCCTGGTTCGAGCCCGGGTTTCGGCAGAACACTGAGGGTCTTCTTTGTGCTTGTTGATGTTGTGTTTCTAATCAGCTTTTGAGATGATAAGTTTATAAGAAATCTTCAAGGTAAGCTTTTGACGTGGGTTCCATGGTGTAATGGTTAGCACTCTGGACTCTGAATCCAGCGATCCGAGCTCAAATCTCGGTGGAACCTTGTTTTCCTTCAAAATACAATTAATTTGAGAAAACAGGGCAAAATAACACATCGCCTACCTAAAGATTCTGTAGAGTGTTGAAATACATCCATCGTTTTTCATGAACACTGCCTCAAATGAAGCCTTGTAAAAGAACTCTAGATCCTGTGCCGTCACTGTGTGGTAAGGAAAATGCTCTGTTTCAAAGACGAAACCACTGCAGAGAGTGGTGAAGCCAAAGAAGTGGTTCAGTAAATCACATTTTTTGGAGTACACAGTATCGTTCTGTGCTCCTCGTTAGTATAGTGGACAGTATCTCCGCTTGTCACGCGGAAGACCGGGGTTCGATTCCCCGACTGGGAGAAAGTTATTCTTTTTCAAAGGCAAAGCATAGCCTTCCACATAGCTTTCTACCCAAGAAAGACACATTAAGTTGTTGCAAGGATTTTGTTGGAGCTTGCTAGCTTAACTGAACATGGACAGACAGGTGATGCAGCGTGAGGTTTCCTCTGTGTGCTGGCGAAATAGCTCAGTTGGGAGAGCGTTAGACTGAAGATCTAAAGGTCCCTGGTTCGATCCCGGGTTTCGGCAGAACACTGAGGGTCTTCTTTGTGCTTGTTGACGTTGTGTTTCTAATCAGCTTTTGACATGATAAGTTTATAAAGAATCTTCAAGGTAAGCTTTTGACGCGGGTTCCATGGTGTAATGATTAGCACTCTGGACTCTGAATCCAGCGATCTGAGTTCAAATCTCGGTGGAACCTTGTTTTCCTTCAAAATACAGTTAATTTGAGAAAACAGGGCAAAATAACACATCGCCTACCTAAAGATTCTGTAGAGTGTTGAAATACATCCATCGTTTTTCATGAACACTGCCTCAAATGAAGCCTTGTAAAAGAACTCTAGATCCTGTGCCGTCACTGTGTGGTAAGGAAAATGCTCTGTTTCAAAGACGAAACCACTGCAGAGAGTGGTGAAACCTAACAAGTGGTTTAGTAAATCACGTTTTTTGGAGTACACAGCATTGTTCTGTGCTCCTCGTTAGTATAGTGGACAGTATCTCCGCCTGTCATGCGGAAGACCGGGGTTCGATTCCCCGACGGGGAGAAAGTTATTATTTTTCAAAGGCAAAGCATAGCCTTCCACATAGCTTTCCACCCAAGAAAGACACATTAAGTTGTTGCAAGGATTTTGTTGGAGCTTGCTAGCTTAACTGAACATGGACAGACAGGTGATGCAGCGTGAGGTTTCCACAGTGTGCTGGAGAAATAGCTCAGTTGGGAGAGTGTTAGACTGAAGATCTAAAGGTCCCTGGTTCGATCCCGGGTTTCGGCAGAACACTGAGGGTGTTCTTTGTGCTTGTTGACGTTGTGTTTCTAATCAGCTATTGACATGATAAGTTTATAAGAAATCTTCAAGGTAAGCTTTCGATGTGGGTTCCATGGTGTAATGGTTAGCACTCTGGACTCTGAATCCAGTGATCTGAGTTCAAATCTCGGTGGACCCTTGTTTTCCTTCAAAATACAGTTAATTTGAGAAAACAGGGCAAAATAACACATCGCCTACCTAAAGATTCTGTAGAGTGTTGAAATACATCCATCGTTTTTCATGAACACTGCCTCAAATGAAGCCTTGTAAAAGAACTCTAGATCCTGTGCCGTCACTGTGTGGTAAGGAAAATGCTCTGTTTCAAAGACGAAACCACTGCAGAGAGTGGTGAAACCTAACAAGTGGTTTAGTAAATCACGTTTTTTGGAGTACACAGCATCGTTCTGTGCTCCTCGTTAGTATAGTGGACAGTATCTCCGCCTGTCACGCGGAAGACCGGGGTTCGATTCCCCGACGGGGAGAAAGTTATTATTTTTCAAAGGCAAAGCATAGCCTTCCACATAGCTTTCCACCCAAGAAAGACACATTAAGTTGTTGCAAGGATTTTGTTGGAGCTTGCTAGCTTAACTGAACATGGACAGACAGGTTATGCAGCGTGAGGTTTCCTCTGTGTGCTGCCGAAATAGCTCAGTTGGGAGAGCGTTAGACTGAAGATCTAAAGGTCCCTGGTTCGATCCCGGGTTTCGGCAGAACACTGAGGGTCTTCTTTGTGCTTGTTGATGTTGTGTTTCTAATCAGCTTTTGACATGATAAGTTTATAAGAAATCTTCAAGGTAAGCTTTTGACGTGGGTTCCATGGTGTAATGGTTAGCACTCTGGACTTTGAATCCAGTGATCCGAGTTCAAATCTCGGTGGAACCTTGTTTTCCTTCAAAATACAATTCATTTGAGAAAACAGGGCAAAATAACACATCGCCTACCTAAAGAGTCTGTAGAGTGGTGAAATACATCCATCGTTTTTCATGAACACTGCCTCAAATGAAGCCTTGTAAAAGAACTCTAGATCCTGTACCGTCACTGTGTGGTAGGGAAAATGCTCTGTTTCAAAGACGAAGCTCTTGCAGAGAGTGGTGAAGCCAAACAAGTGGTTTAGTAAATCACGTTTTTTGGAGTACACAGTATCGTTCTGTGCTCCTCGTTAGTATAGTGGACAGTATCTCCGCCTGTCACGCGGAAGACCGGGGTTCGGTTTCCCCGATGGGGAGAAAGTTATTATTTTTCAAAGGCAAAGCATAGCCTTCCACATAGCTTTCCACCCAAGAAAGACACATTAAGTTGTTGCAAGGATTTTGTTGGAGCTTGCTAGCTTAACTGAACATGGACAGACAGGTGATGCAGCGTGAGGTTTCCTCTGTGTGCTGCTGAAATAGCTCAGTTGGGAGAGCGTTAGACTGAAGATCTAAAGGTCCCTGGTTCGATCCCGGGTTTCGGCAGAACACTGAGGGTCTTCTTTGTGCTTGTTGATGTTGTGTTTCTAATCAGCTTTTGACATGATAAGTTTATAAGAAATCTTCAAGGTAAGCTTTTGACGTGGGTTCCATGGTGTAATGGTTAGCACTCTGGACTCTGAATCCAGCGATCCGAGTTCAAATCTCGGTGGAACCTTGTTTTCCTTCAAAATACAGTTAATTTGAGAAAACAGGGCAAAATAACACATCGCCTACCTAAAGATTCTGTAGAGTGTTGAAATACATCCATCGTTTTTCATGAACACTGCCTCAAATGAAGCCTTGTAAAAGAACTCTAGATCCTGTGCCGTCACTGTGTGGTAAGGAAAATGCTCTGTTTCAAAGACGAAACTCTTGCAGAGAGTGGTGAAACCTAACAAGTGGTTTAGTAAATCACGTTTTTTGGAGTACACAGTATCGTTCTGTGCTCCTCGTTAGTATAGTGGACAGTATCTCCGCCTGTCACGCGGAAGACCGGGGTTCGATTCCCCGATGGGGAGAAAGTTATTATTTTTCAAAGGCAAAGCATAGCCTTCCACATAGCTTTCCACCCAAGAAAGACACATTAAGTTGTTGCAAGGATTTTGTTGGAGCTTGCTAGCTTAACTGAACATGGACAGACAGGTGATGCAGCGTGAGGTTTCCTCTGTGTGCTGCCGAAATAGCTCAGTTGGGAGAGCGTTAGACTGAAGATCTAAAGGTCCCTGGTTCGATCCCGGGTTTCGGCAGAACACTGAGGGTCTTCTTTGTGCTTGTTGATGTTGTGTTTCTAATCAGCTTTTGACATGATAAGTTTATAAGAAATCTTCAAGGTAAGCTTTTGACGTGGGTTCCATGGTGTAATGGTTAGCACTCTGGACTCTGAATCCAGCGATCCGAGTTCAAATCTCGGTGGAACCTTGTTTTCCTTCAAAATACAGTTAATTTGAGAAAACAGGGCAAAATAACACATCACCTACCTAAAGATTCTGTAGAGTGTTGAAATACATCCATCGTTTTTCATGAACACTGCCTCAAATGAAGCCTTGTAAAAGAACTCTAGATCCTGTGCCGTCACTGTGTGGTAAGGAAAATGCTCTGTTTCAAAGACGAAACCACTGCAGAGAGTGGTGAAACCTAACAAGTGGTTTAGTAAATCACGTTTTTTGGAGTACACAGCATCGTTCTGTGCTCCTCGTTAGTATAGTGGACAGTATCTCCGCCTGTCACGCGGAAGACCGGGGTTCGATTCCCCGACGGGGAGAAAGTTATTATTTTTCAAAGGCAAAGCATAGCCTTCCACATAGCTTTCCACCCAAGAAAGACACATTAAGTTGTTGCAAGGATTTTGTTGGAGCTTGCTAGCTTAATTGAACATGGACAGACAGGTGATGCAGCGTGAGGTTTCCTCTGTGTGCTGCCGAAATAGCTCAGTTGGGAGAGCATTAGACTGAAGATCTACAGGTCCCTGGTTCGAGCCCGGGTTTCGGCAGAACACTGAGGGTCTTCTTTGTGCTTGTTGATGTTGTGTTTCTAATCAGCTTTTGAGATGATAAGTTTATAAGAAATCTTCAAGGTAAGCTTTTGACGTGGGTTCCATGGTGAAATGGTTAGCACTCTGGACTCTGAATCCAGCGATCCGAGTTCAAATCTCGGTGGAACCTTGTTTTCCTTCAAAATACAATTAATTTGAGAAAACAGGGCAAAATAACACATCGCCTACCTAAAGAGTCTGTAGAGTGGTGAAATACATCCATTGTTTTTCATGAACACTGCCTCAAATGAAGCCTTGTAAAAGAACTCTAGATCCTGTACCGTCACTGTGTGGTAGGGAAAATGCTCTGTTTCAAAGACGAAGCTCTTGCAGAGAGTGGTGAAGCCAAACAAGTGGTTTAGTAAATCACGTTTTTTGGAGTACACAGTATCGTTCTGTGCTCCTCGTTAGTATAGTGGACAGTATCTCCGCCTGTCACGCGGAAGACCGGGGTTCGGTTTCCCCGATGGGGAGAAAGTTATTATTTTTCAAAGGCAAAGCATAGCCTTCCACATAGCTTTCCACCCAAGAAAGACACATTAAGTTGTTGCAAGGATTTTGTTGGAGCTTGCTAGCTTAACTGAACATGGACAGACAGGTGATGCAGCGTGAGGTTTCCTCTGTGTGCTGCTGAAATAGCTCAGTTGGGAGAGCGTTAGACTGAAGATCTAAAGGTCCCTGGTTCGATCCCGGGTTTCGGCAGAACACTGAGGGTCTTCTTTGTGCTTGTTGATGTTGTGTTTCTAATCAGCTTTTGACATGATAAGTTTATAAGAAATCTTCAAGGTAAGCTTTTGACGTGGGTTCCATGGTGTAATGGTTAGCACTCTGGACTCTGAATCCAGCGATCCGAGTTCAAATCTCGGTGGAACCTTGTTTTCCTTCAAAATACAGTTAATTTGAGAAAACAGGGCAAAATAACACATCGCCTACCTAAAGATTCTGTAGAGTGTTGAAATACATCCATCGTTTTTCATGAACACTGCCTCAAATGAAGCCTTGTAAAAGAACTCTAGATCCTGTGCCGTCACTGTGTGGTAAGGAAAATGCTCTGTTTCAAAGACGAAACTCTTGCAGAGAGTGGTGAAACCTAACAAGTGGTTTAGTAAATCACGTTTTTTGGAGTACACAGTATCGTTCTGTGCTCCTCGTTAGTATAGTGGACAGTATCTCCGCCTGTCACGCGGAAGACCGGGGTTCGATTCCCCGATGGGGAGAAAGTTATTATTTTTCAAAGGCAAAGCATAGCCTTCCACATAGCTTTCCACCCAAGAAAGACACATTAAGTTGTTGCAAGGATTTTGTTGGAGCTTGCTAGCTTAACTGAACATGGACAGACAGGTGATGCAGCGTGAGGTTTCCTCTGTGTGCTGCCGAAATAGCTCAGTTGGGAGAGCGTTAGACTGAAGATCTAAAGGTCCCTGGTTCGATCCCGGGTTTCGGCAGAACACTGAGGGTCTTCTTTGTGCTTGTTGATGTTGTGTTTCTAATCAGCTTTTGAGATGATAAGTTTATAAGAAATCTTCAAGGTAAGCTTTTGACGTGGGTTCCATGGTGAAATGGTTAGCACTCTGGACTCTGAATCCAGCGATCCGAGTTCAAATCTCGGTGGAACCTTGTTTTCCTTCAAAATACAATTAATTTGAGAAAACAGGGCAAAATAACACATCGCCTACCTAAAGAGTCTGTAGAGTGGTGAAATACATCCATTGTTTTTCATGAACACTGCCTCAAATGAAGCCTTGTAAAATAACTCTAGATCCTGTACCGTCACTGTGTGGTAGGGAAAATGCTCTGTTTCAAAGACGAAACTCTTGCAGAGAGTGGTGAAGCCAAACAAGTGGTTCAGTAAATCACGTTTTTTTGGAGTACACAGAAGTGTTCTGTGCTCCTCGTTAGTATAGTGGACAGAATCTCCGCCTGTCACGCGGAAGCCCGGGGTTAGATTTCCCGACGGGGAGAAAGTTATCCTTTTTCAAAGGCAAAGCATAGCCTTCCACATAGCTTGTCACCCAAGAAAGACACATTAAGTTGTTGCAAGGTTTTTGTTGGAGTTTGCTAGCTTAACTGAACATGGACAGACAGGTGTTGCAGCGTGAGGTTTCCACAGTGTGCTGGAGAAATAGCTCAGTTGGGAGAGTGTTAGACTGAAGATCTAAAGGTCCCTGGTTCGATCCCGGGTTTCGGCAGAACACTGAGGGTGTTCTTTGTGCTTGTTGACGTTGTGTTTCTAATCAGCTATTGACATGATAAGTTTATAAGAAATCTTCAAGGTAAGCTTTCGATGTGGGTTCCATGGTGTAATGGTTAGCACTCTGGACTCTGAATCCAGTGATCTGAGTTCAAATCTCGGTGGACCCTTGTTTTCCTTCAAAATACAGTTAATTTGAGAAAACAGGGCAAAATAACACATCGCCTACCTAAAGATTCTGTAGAGTGTTGAAATACATCCATCGTTTTTCATGAACACTGCCTCAAATGAAGCCTTGTAAAAGAACTCTAGATCCTGTGCCGTCACTGTGTGGTAAGGAAAATGCTCTGTTTCAAAGACGAAACCACTGCAGAGAGTGGTGAAACCTAACAAGTGGTTTAGTAAATCACGTTTTTTGGAGTACACAGCATCGTTCTGTGCTCCTCGTTAGTATAGTGGACAGTATCTCCGCCTGTCACGCGGAAGACCGGGGTTCGATTCCCCGACGGGGAGAAAGTTATTATTTTTCAAAGGCAAAGCATAGCCTTCCACATAGCTTTCCACCCAAGAAAGACACATTAAGTTGTTGCAAGGATTTTGTTGGAGCTTGCTAGCTTAATTGAACATGGACAGACAGGTGATGCAGCGTGAGGTTTCCTCTGTGTGCTGCCGAAATAGCTCAGTTGGGAGAGCATTAGACTGAAGATCTAAAGGTCCCTGGTTCGATCCCGGGTTTCGGCAGAACACTGAGGGTCTTCTTTGTGCTTGTTGATGTTGTGTTTCTAATCAGCTTTTGAGATGATAAGTTTATAAGAAATCTTCAAGGTAAGCTTTTGACGTGGGTTCCATGGTGTAATGGTTAGCACTCTGGACTCTGAATCCAGCGATCTGAGTTCAAATCTCGGTGGAACCTTGTTTTCCTTCAAAATACAATTAATTTGAGAAAACAGGGCAAAATAACACATCGCCTACCTAAAGAGTCTGTAGAGTGGTGAAATACATCCATTGTTTTTCATGAACACTGCCTCAAATGAAGCCTTGTAAAAGAACTCTAGATCCTGTACCGTCACTGTGTGGTAGGGAAAATGCTCTGTTTCAAAGACGAAACTCTTGCATAGAGTGGTGAAACCTAACAAGTGGTTTAGTAAAACACGTTTTTTGGAGTACACAGTATCTTTCTGTGCTCCTCGTTAGTATAGTGGACAGTATCTCCGCCTGTCACGCGGAAGACCGGGGTTCGATTCCCCGACGGGGAGAAAGTTATTCTTTTTCAAAGGCAAAGCATAGCCTTCCACATAGCTTTCCACCCAAGAAAGACACATTAAGTTGTTGCAAGGATTTTGTTGGAGCTTGCTAGCTTAATTGAACATGGACAGACAGGTGATGCAGCGTGAGATTTCCTCTGTGTGCTGCCGAAATAGCTCAGTTGGGAGAGCGTTAGACTGAAGATCTAAAGGTCCCTGGTTCGATCCCGGGTTTCGGCAGAACACTGAGGGTCTTCTTTGTGCTTGTTGATGTTGTGTTTCTAATCAGCTTTTGACATGATAAGTTTATAAGAAATCTTCAAGGTAAGCTTTTGACGTGGGTTCCATGGTGTAATGGTTAGCACTCTGGACTCTGAATCCAGCGATCCGAGTTCAAATCTCGGTGGAACCTTGTTTTCCTTCAAAATACAATTAATTTGAGAAAACAGGGCAAAATAACACATCGCCTACCTAAAGAGTCTGTAGAGTGGTGAAATACATCCATTGTTTTTCATGAACACTGCCTCAAATGAAGCCTTGTAAAAGAACTCTAGATCCTGTACCGTCACTGTGTGGTAGGGAAAATGCTCTGTTTCAAAGACGAAACTCTTGCAGAAAGTGGTGAAACCTAACAAGTGGTTTAGTAAATCACGTTTTTTGGAGTACACAGTATCGTTCTGTGCTCCTCGTTAGTATAGTGGACAGTATCTCCGCCTGTCACGCGGAAGACCGGGGTTCGATTCCCCGACGGGGAGAATGTTATTCTTTTTCAAAGGCAAAGCATAGCCTTCCACATAGCTTTCTACCCAAGAAAGACACATTAAGTTGTTGCAAGGATTTTGTTGGAGCTTGCTAGCTTAACTGAACATGGACAGACAGGTGATGCAGCGTGAGGTTTCCTCTGTGTGCTGCCGAAATAGCTCAGTTGGGAGAGCGTTAGACTGAAGATCTAAAGGTCCCTGGTTCGATCCCGGGTTTCGGCAGAACACTGAGGGTCTTCTTTGTGCTTGTTGATGTTGTGTTTCTAATCAGCTTTTGACATGATAAGTTTATAAGAAATCTTCAAGGTAAGCTTTTGACGTGGGTTCCATGGTGTAATGGTTAGCACTCTGGACTCTGAATCCAGCGATCCGAGTTCAAATCTCGGTGGAACCTTGTTTTCCTTCAAAATACAGTTAATTTGAGAAAACAGGGCAAAATAACACATCGCCTACCTAAAGATTCTGTAGAGTGTTGAAATACATCCATCGTTTTTCATGAACACTGCCTCAAATGAAGCCTTGTAAAAGAACTCTAGATCCTGTGCCGTCACTGTGTGGTAAGGAAAATGCTCTGTTTCAAAGACGAAACCACTGCAGAGAGTGGTGAAACCTAACAAGTGGTTTAGTAAATCACGTTTTTTGGAGTACACAGTATCGTTCTGTGCTCCTCGTTAGTATAGTGGACAGTATCTCCGCCTGTCACGCGGAAGACCGGGGTTCGATTCCCCGACGGGGAGAAAGTTATTATTTTTCAAAGGCAAAGCATAGCCTTCCACATAGCTTTCCACCCAAGAAAGACACATTAAGTTGTTGCAAGGATTTTGTTGGAGCTTGCTAGCTTAATTGAACATGGACAGACAGGTGATGCAGCGTGAGGTTTCCTCTGTGTGCTGCCGAAATAGCTCAGTTGGGAGAGCATTAGACTGAAGATCTACAGGTCCCTGGTTCGAGCCCGGGTTTCGGCAGAACACTGAGGGTCTTCTTTGTGCTTGTTGATGTTGTGTTTCTAATCAGCTTTTGAGATGATAAGTTTATAAGAAATCTTCAAGGTAAGCTTTTGACGTGGGTTCCATGGTGAAATGGTTAGCACTCTGGACTCTGAATCCAGCGATCCGAGTTCAAATCTCGGTGGAACCTTGTTTTCCTTCAAAATACAATTAATTTGAGAAAACAGGGCAAAATAACACATCGCCTACCTAAAGAGTCTGTAGAGTGGTGAAATACATCCATTGTTTTTCATGAACACTGCCTCAAATGAAGCCTTGTAAAAGAACTCTAGATCCTGTACCGTCACTGTGTGGTAGGGAAAATGCTCTGTTTCAAAGACGAAACTCTTGCAGAGAGTGGTGAAACCTAACAAGTGGTTTAGTAAATCACGTTTTTTGGAGTACACAGTATCGTTCTGTGCTCCTCGTTAGTATAGTGGACAGTATCTCCGCCTGTCACGCGGAAGCCCGGGGATAGATTTCCCGACGGGGAGAAAGTTATCCTTTTTCAAAGGCAAAGCATAGCCTTCCACATAGCTTGTCACCCAAGAAAGACACATTAAATTGTTGCAAGGTTTTTGTTGGAGTTTGCTAGCTTAACTGAACATGGACAGACAGGTGTTGCAGCGTGAGGTTTCCTCTGTGTGCTGCCGAAATAGCTCAGTTGGGAGAGCGTTAGACTGAAGATCTAAAGGTCCCTGGTTCGATCCCGGGTTTCGGCAGAACACTGAGGGTGTTCTTTGTGCTTGTTGACGTTGTGTTTCTAATCAGCTATTGACATGATAAGTTTATAAGAAATCTTCAAGGTAAGCTTTTGACGTGGGTTCCATGGTGTAATGGTTAGCACTCTGGACTCTGAATCCAGCGATCCGAGTTCAAATCTCGGTGGAACCTTGTTTTCCTTCAAAATACAATTAATTTGAGAAAACAGGGCAAAATAACACATCACCTACCTAAAGAGTCTGTAGAGTGGTGAAATACATCCATTGTTTTTCATGAACACTGCCTCAAATGAAGCCTTGTAAAAGAACTCTAGATCCTGTACCGTCACTGTGTGGTAGGGAAAATGCTCTGTTTCAAAGACGAAACTCTTGCAGAGAGTGGTGAAGCCAAACAAGTGGTTCAGTAAATCACGTTTTTTTGGAGTACACAGAAGTGTTCTGTGCTCCTCGTTAGTATAGTGGACAGTATCTCCACCTGTCACGCGGAAGACCGGGGTTCGTTTCCCCGACGGGGAGAAAGTTATTCTTTTTCAAAGGCAAAGCATAGCCTTCCACATAGCTTGTCACCCAAGAAAGACACATTAAGTTGTTGCAAGGTTTTTGTTGGAGTTTGCTAGCTTAACTGAACATGGACAGACAGGTGATGCAGCGTGAGGTTTCCTCTGTGTGCTGGCGAAATAGCTCAGTTGGGAGAGTGTTAGACTGAAGATCGAAAGGTCCCTGGTTCGATCCCGGGTTTCGGCAGAACACTGAGGGTGTTCTTTGTGCTTGTTGATGTTGTGTTTCTAATCAGCTATTGACATGATAAGTTTATAAGAAATCTTCAAGGTAAGCTTTCGACGTGGGTTCCATGGTGTAATGGTTAGCACTCTGGACTCTGAATCCAGCGATCTGAGTTCAAATCTCGGTAGAACCTTGTTTTCCTTCAAAATACAGTTAATTTGAGAAAACAGGGCAAAATAACACATCGCCTACCTAAAGATTCTGTAGAGTGTTGAAATACATCCATCGTTTTTCATGAACACTGCCTCAAATGAAGCCTTGTAAAAGAACTCTAGATCCTGTGCCGTCACTGTGTGGTAAGGGAAATGCTCTGTTTTAAAGACGAAACCACTGCAGAGAGTGGTGAAACCTAACAAGTGGTTTAGTAAATCACGTTTTTTGGAGTACACAGTATCGTTCTGTGCTCCTCGTTAGTATAGTGGACAGTATCTCCGCTTGTCACGCGGAAGACCGGGGTTCGATTCCCCGACTGGGAGAAAGTTATTCTTTTTCAAAGGCAAAGCATAGCCTTCCACATAGCTTTCTACCCAAGAAAGACACATTAAGTTGTTGCAAGGATTTTGTTGGAGCTTGCTAGCTTAACTGAACATGGACAGACAGGTGATGCAGCGTGAGGTTTCTTCTTTGTGCTGCCGAAATAGCTCAGTTGGGAGAGCGTTAGACTAAAGATCTAAAGGTCCCTGGTTCGATCCTGGGTTTCGGCAGAACACTGAGGGTCTTCTTTGTGCTTGTTGACGTTGTGTTTCTAACCAGCTTTTGACATGATAAGTTTATAAGAAATCTTCAAGGTAAGCTTTTGACGTGGGTTCCATGGTGTAATGGTTAGCACTCTGGACTCTGAATCCAGCGATCCGAGTTCAAATCTCGGTGGAACCTTGTTTTCCTTCAAAATACAGTTAATTTGAGAAAACAGGGCAAAATAACACATCAACCACCTAAAGAGTCTGTAGAGTGGTGAAATACATCCATTGTTTTTCATGAACACTGCCTCAAATGAAGCCTTGTAAAAGAACTCTGGATCCTGTACCGTCACTGTGTGGTAGGGAAAATGCTCTGTTTCAAAGACGAAACTCTTGCAGAAAGTGGTGAAACCTAACAAGTGGTTTAGTAAATCACGTTTTTTGGAGTACACAGTATCGTTCTGTGCTTCTCGTTAGTATAGTGGACAGTATCTCCGCCTGTCACGCGGAAGACCGGGGTTCGTTTCCCCGACGGGGAGAAAGTTATTCTTTTTCAAAGGCAAAGCATAGCCTTCCACATAGCTTTCTACCCAAGAAAGACACATTAAGTTGTTGCAAGGATTTTGTTGGAGCTTGCTAGCTTAACTGAACATGGACAGACAGGTGATGCAGCGTGAGGTTTCCTCTGTGTGCTGGCGAAATAGCTCAGTTGGGAGAGTGTTAGACTGAAAATCTAAAGGTCCCTGGTTCGATCCCGGGTTTCGGCAGAACACTGAGGGTGTTCTTTGTGCTTGTTGACGTTGTGTTTCTAATCAGCTATTGACATGATAAGTTTATAAGAAATCTTCAAGGTAAGCTTTCGACGTGGGTTCCATGGTGTAATGGTTAGCACTCTGAACTCTGAATCCAGCGATCTGAGTTCAAATCTCGGTGGAACCTTGTTTTCCTTCAAAATACAGTTAATTTGAGAAAACAGGGCAAAATCACACATCACCTACCTAAAGAGTCTGTAGAGTGGTGAAATACATCCATTGTTTTTCATGAACACTGCCTCAAATGAAGCCTTGTAAAAGAACTCTAGATCCTGTACCGTCACTGTGTGGTAGGGAAAATGCTCTGTTTCAAAGACGAAACTCTTGCAGAGAGTGGTGAAACCTAACAAGTGGTTTAGTAAATCACGTTTTTTGGAGTACACAGTATCGTTCTGTGCTCCTCGTTAGTATAGTGGACAGAATCTCCGCCTTTCACGCGGAAGCCCGGGGTTAGATTTCCCGGCGGGGAGAAAGTTATCCTTTTTCAAAGGCAAAGCATAGCCTTCCACATAGCTTGTCACCCAAGAAAGACACATTAAGTTGTTGCAAGGTTTTTGTTGGAGCTTGCTAGCTTAACTGAACATGGACAGACAGGTGATGCAGCGTGAGGATTCCTCTGTGTGCTGCCGAAATAGCTCAGTTGGGAAAGCGTTAGACTGAAGATCTAAAGGTCCCTGGTTCGATCCCAGGTTTCGGCAGAACGCTGAGGGTCTTCTTTGTGCTTGTTGACGATGTGTTTCTAATCAGCTTTTGACATGATAAGTTTATAAGAAATCTTCAAGGTAAGCTTTTGACGTGGGTTCCATGGTGTAATGGTTAGCACTCTGGACTCTGAATCCAGCGATCCGAGTTCAAATCTCGGTGGAACCTTGTTTTCCTTCAAAATACAATTAATTTGAGAAAACAGGGCAAAATAACACATCACCTACCTAAAGAGTCTGTAGAGTGGTGAAATACATCCATTGTTTTTCATGAACACTGCCTCAAATGAAGCCTTGTAAAAGAACTCTAGATCCTGTACCGTCACTGTGTGGTAGGGAAAATGCTCTGTTTCAAAGACGAAACTCTTGCAGAGAGTGGTGAAGCCAAACAAGTGGTTCAGTAAATCACGTTTTTTTGGAGTACACAGAAGTGTTCTGTGCTCCTCGTTAGTATAGTGGACAGAATCTCCGCCTGTCACGCGGAAGCCCGGGGTTAGATTTCCCGACGGGGAGAAAGTTATCCTTTTTCAAAGGCAAATCATAGCCTTCCACATAGCTTGTCACCCAAGAAAGACACATTAAGTTGTTGCAAGGTTTTTGTTGGAGTTTGCTAGCTTAACTGAACATGGACAGACAGGTGATGCAGCGTGAGGTTTCCACAGTGTGCTGGAGAAATAGCTCAGTTGGGAGAGTGTTAGACTGAAGATCTAAAGGTCCCTGGTTCGATCCCGGGTTTCGGCAGAACACTGAGGGTGTTCTTTGTGCTTGTTGACGTTGTGTTTCTAATCAGCTATTGACATGATAAGTTTATAAGAAATCTTCAAGGTAAGCTTTTGACGTGGGTTCCATGGTGTAATGGTTAGCACTCTGGACTCTGAATCCAGTGATCTGAGTTCAAATCTCGGTGGAACCTTGTTTTCCTTCAAAATACAGTTAATTTGAGAAAACAGGGCAAAATAACACATCGCCTACCTAAAGATTCTGTAGAGTGTTGAAATACATCCATCGTTTTTCATGAAGACTGCCTCAAATGAAGCCTTGTAAAAGAACTCTAGATCCTGTGCCGTCACTGTGTGGTAAGGAAAATGCTCTGTTTCAAAGACGAAACCACTGCAGAGAGTGGTGAAACCTAACAAGTGGTTTAGTAAATCACGTTTTTTGGAGTACACAGTATCGTTCTGTGCTCCTCGTTAGTATAGTGGACAGTATCTCCACCTGTCACGCGGAAGACCGGGGTTCGATTCCCCGACGTGGAGAAAGTTATTCTTTTTCAAAGGCAAAGCATAGCCTTCCACATAGCTTTCCACCCAAGAAAGACACATTAAGTTGTTGCAAGGATTTTGTTGGAGCTTGCTAGCTTAATTGAACATGGACAGACAGGTGATGCAGCGTGAGATTTCCTCTGTGTGCTGCCGAAATAGCTCAGTTGGGAGAGCGTTAGACTGAAGATCTAAAGGTCCCTGGTTCGATCCCGGGTTTCGGCAGAACACTGAGGGTCTTCTTTGTGCTTGTTGATGTTGTGTTTCTAATCAGCTTTTGACATGATAAGTTTATAAGAAATCTTCAAGGTAAGGTTTTGACGTGGGTTCCATGGTGTAATGGTTAGCACTCTGGACTCTGAATCCAGCGATCCGAGTTCAAATCTCGGTGGAACCTTGTTTTCCTTCAAAATACAATTAATTTGAGAAAACAGGGCAAAATAACACATCGCCTACCTAAAGAGTCTGTAGAGTGGTGAAATACATCCATTATTTTTCATGAACACTGCCTCAAATGAAGCCTTGTAAAAGAACTCTAGATCCTGTACCGTCACTGTGTGGTAGGGAAAATGCTCTGTTTCAAAGACGAAACTCTTGCAGAAAGTGGTGAAACCTAACAAGTGGTTTAGTAAATCACGTTTTTTGGAGTACACAGTATCGTTCTGTGCTCCTCGTTAGTATAGTGGACAGTATCTCCGCCTGTCACGCGGAAGACCGGGGTTCGATTCCCCGACGGGGAGAAAGTTATTCTTTTTCAAAGGCAAAGCATAGCCTTCCACATAGCTTTCTACCCAAGAAAGACACATTAAGTTGTTGCAAGGATTTTGTTGGAGCTTGCTAGCTTAACTGAACATGGACAGACAGGTGATGCAGCGTGAGGTTTCTTCTTTGTGCTGCCGAAATAGCTCACTTGGGAGAGCGTTAGACTGAAGATCTAAAGGTCCCTGGTTCGATCCCGGGTTTCGGCAGAACACTGAGGGTCTTCTTTGTGCTTGTTGACGATGTGTTTCTAATCAGCTTTTGACATGATAAGTTTATAAGAAATCTTCAAGGTAAGCTTTTGACGTGGGTTCCATGGTGTAATGGTTAGCACTCTGGACTTTGAATCCAGTGATCCGAGTTCAAATCTCGGTGGAACCTTGTTTTCCTTCAAAATACAATTAATTTGAGAAAACAGGGCAAAATAACACATCGCCTACCTAAAGAGTCTGTAGAGTGGTGAAATACATCCATCGTTTTTCATGAACACTGCCTCAAATGAAGCCTTGTAAAAGAACTCTAGATCCTGTACCGTCACTGTGTGGTAGGGAAAATGCTCTGTTTCAAAGACGAAACTCTTGCAGAGAGTGGTGAAGCCAAACAAGTGGTTCAGTAAATCACGTTTTTTTGGAGTACACAGAAGCGTTCTGTGCTCCTCGTTAGTATAGTGGACAGAATCTCCGCCTGTCACGCGGAAGCCCGGGGTTAGATTTCCCGACGGGGAGAAAGTTATCCTTTTTCAAAGGCAAAGCATAGCCTTCCACATAGCTTGTCACCCAAGAAAGACACATTAAGTTGTTGCAAGGTTTTTGTTGGAGTTTGCTAGCTTAACTGAACATGGACAGACAGGTGATGCAGCGTGAGGATTCCTCTGTGTGCTGGCGAAATAGCTCAGTTGGGAGAGTGTTAGACTGAAGATCTAAAGGTCCCTGGTTCGATCCCGGGTTTCGGCAGAACACTGAGGGTGTTCTTTGTGCTTGTTGACGTTGTGTTTCTAATCAGCTATTGACATGATAAGTTTATAAGAAATCTTCAAGGTAAGCTTTCGATGTGGGTTCCATGGTGTAATGGTTAGCACTCTGAACTCTGAATCCAGCGATCTGAGTTCAAATCTCGGTGGAACCTTGTTTTCCTTCAAAATACAGTTAATTTGAGAAAACAGGGCAAAATAACACATCGCCTACCTAAAGATTCTGTAGAGTGTTGAAATACATCCATCGTTTTTCATGAACACTGCCTCAAATGAAGCCTTGTAAAAGAACTCTAGATCCTGTGCCGTCACTGTGTGGTAAGGGAAATGCTCTGTTTCAAAGACGAAACCACTGCAGAGAGTGGTGAAACCTAACAAGTGGTTTAGTAAATCACGTTTTTTGGAGTACACAGTATCGTTCTGTGCTCCTCGTTAGTATAGTGGACAGTATCTCCGCTTGTCACGCGGAAGACCGGGGTTCGATTCCCCGATGGGGAGAAAGTTATTATTTTTCAAAGGCAAAGCATAGCCTTCCACATAGCTTTCCACCCAAGAAAGACACATTAAGTTGTTGCAAGGATTTTGTTGGAGCTTGCTAGCTTAACTGAACATGGACAGACAGGTGATGCAGCGTGAGGTTTCCTCTGTGTGCTGCCGAAATAGCTCAGTTGGGAGAGCGTTAGACTGAAGATCTAAAGGTCCCTGGTTCGATCCCGGGTTTCGGCAGAACGCTGAGGGTCTTCTTTGTGCTTGTTGACGATGTGTTTCTAATCAGCTTTTGACATGATAAGTTTATAAGAAATCTTCAAGGTAAGCTTTTGACGTGGGTTCCATGGTGTAATGGTTAGCACTCTGGACTCTGAATCCAGCGATCCGAGTTCAAATCTCGGTGGAACCTTGTTTTCCTTCAAAATACAATTAATTTGAGAAAACAGGGCAAAATAACACATCACCTACCTAAAGAGTCTGTAGAGTGGTGAAATACATCCATTGTTTTTCATGAACACTGCCTCAAATGAAGCCTTGTAAAAGAACTCTAGATCCTGTACCGTCACTGTGTGGTAGGGAAAATGCTCTGTTTCAAAGACGAAACTCTTGCAGAGAGTGGTGAAGCCAAACAAGTGGTTCAGTAAATCACGTTTTTTTGGAGTACACAGAAGTGTTCTGTGCTCCTCGTTAGTATAGTGGACAGAATCTCCGCCTGTCACGCGGAAGCCCGGGGTTAGATTTCCCGACGGGGAGAAAGTTATCCTTTTTCAAAGGCAAAGCATAGCCTTCCACATAGCTTGTCACCCAAGAAAGACACATTAAGTTGTTGCAAGGATTTTGTTGGAGCTTGCTAGCTTAACTGAACATGGACAGACAGGAGATGCAGCGTGAGGTTTCTTCTTTGTGCTGCCGAAATAGCTCAGTTGGGAGAGCGTTAGACTGAAGATCTAAAGGTCCCTGGTTCGATCCCGGGTTTCGGCAGAACACTGAGAGTCTTCTTTGTGCTTGTTGATGTTGTGTTTCTAATCAGCTTTTGACATGATAAGTTTATAAGAAATCTTCAAGGTAAGCTTTTGACATGGGTTCCATGGTGTAATGGTTAGCACTCTGGACTCTGAATCCAGCGATCCGAGTTCAAATCTCGGTGGAACCTTGTTTTCCTTCAAAATACAATTAATTTGAGAAAACAGGGCAAAATAACACATCGCCTACCTAAAGAGTCTGTAGAGTGGTGAAATACATCCATTGTTTTTCATGAACACTGCCTCAAATGAAGCCTTGTAAAAGAACTCTAGATCCTGTACCGTCACTGTGTGGTAGGGAAAATGCTCTGTTTCAAAGACGAAACTCTTGCAGAGAGTGGTGAAACATAACAAGTGGTTTAGTAAATCACGTTTTTTGGAGTACACAGTATCGTTCTGTGCTCCTCGTTAGTATAGTGGACAGTATCTCCGCCTGTCACGCGGAAGACCGGGGTTCGATTCCCCGACGGGGAGAAAGTTATTATTTTTCAAAGGCAAAGCATAGCCTTCCACATAGCTTTCCACCCAAGAAAGACACATTAAGTTGTTGCAAGGATTTTGTTGGAGCTTGCTAGCTTAACTGAACATGGACAGACAGGTGATGCAGCGTGAGGTTTCCTCTGTGTGCTGCCGAAATAGCTCAGTTGGGAGAGCGTTAGACTGAAGATCTAAAGGTCCCTGGTTCGATCCCGGGTTTCGGCAGAACACTGAGGGTCTTCTTTGTGCTTGTTGATGTTGTGTTTCTAATCAGCTTTTGACATGATAAGTTTATAAGAAATCTTCAAGGTAAGCTTTCGACGTGGGTTCCATGGTGTAATGGTTAGCACTCTGAACTCTGAATCCAGCGATCTGAGTTCAAATCTCGGTGGAACCTTGTTTTCCTTCAAAATACAGTTAATTTGAGAAAACAGGGCAAAATAACACATCGCCTACCTAAAGATTCTGTAGAGTGTTGAAATACATCCATCGTTTTTCATGAACACTGCCTCAAATGAAGCCTTGTAAAAGAACTCTAGATCCTGTGCCGTCACTGTGTGGTAAGGGAAATGCTCTGTTTCAAAGACGAAACCACTGCAGAGAGTGGTGAAACCTAACAAGTGGTTTAGTAAATCACGTTTTTTGGAGTACACAGTATCGTTCTGTGCTCCTCGTTAGTATAGTGGACAGTATCTCCGCTTGTCACGCGGAAGACCGGGGTTCGATTCCCCGATGGGGAGAAAGTTATTATTTTTCAAAGGCAAAGCATAGCCTTCCACATAGCTTTCCACCCAAGAAAGACACATTAAGTTGTTGCAAGGATTTTGTTGGAGCTTGCTAGCTTAACTGAACATGGACAGACAGGTGATGCAGCGTGAGGTTTCCTCTGTGTGCTGCCGAAATAGCTCAGTTGGGAGAGCGTTAGACTGAAGATCTAAAGGTCCCTGGTTCGATCCCGGGTTTCGGCAGAACGCTGAGGGTCTTCTTTGTGCTTGTTGACGATGTGTTTCTAATCAGCTTTTGACATGATAAGTTTATAAGAAATCTTCAAGGTAAGCTTTTGACGTGGGTTCCATGGTGTAATGGTTAGCACTCTGGACTCTGAATCCAGCGATCCGAGTTCAAATCTCGGTGGAACCTTGTTTTCCTTCAAAATACAATTAATTTGAGAAAACAGGGCAAAATAACACATCACCTACCTAAAGAGTCTGTAGAGTGGTGAAATACATCCATTGTTTTTCATGAACACTGCCTCAAATGAAGCCTTGTAAAAGAACTCTAGATCCTGTACCGTCACTGTGTGGTAGGGAAAATGCTCTGTTTCAAAGACGAAACTCTTGCAGAGAGTGGTGAAGCCAAACAAGTGGTTCAGTAAATCACGTTTTTTTGGAGTACACAGAAGTGTTCTGTGCTCCTCGTTAGTATAGTGGACAGAATCTCCGCCTGTCACGCGGAAGCCCGGGGTTAGATTTCCCGACGGGGAGAAAGTTATCCTTTTTCAAAGGCAAAGCATAGCCTTCCACATAGCTTGTCACCCAAGAAAGACACATTAAGTTGTTGCAAGGATTTTGTTGGAGCTTGCTAGCTTAACTGAACATGGACAGACAGGAGATGCAGCGTGAGGTTTCTTCTTTGTGCTGCCGAAATAGCTCAGTTGGGAGAGCGTTAGACTGAAGATCTAAAGGTCCCTGGTTCGATCCCGGGTTTCGGCAGAACACTGAGAGTCTTCTTTGTGCTTGTTGATGTTGTGTTTCTAATCAGCTTTTGACATGATAAGTTTATAAGAAATCTTCAAGGTAAGCTTTTGACATGGGTTCCATGGTGTAATGGTTAGCACTCTGGACTCTGAATCCAGCGATCCGAGTTCAAATCTCGGTGGACCCTTGTTTTCCTTCAAAATACAGTTAATTTGAGAAAACAGGGCAAAATAACACATCGCCTACCTAAAGATTCTGTAGAGTGTTGAAATACATCCATCGTTTTTCATGAACACTGCCTCAAATGAAGCCTTGTAAAAGAACTCTAGATCCTGTGCCGTCACTGTGTGGTAAGGAAAATGCTCTGTTTCAAAGACGAAACCACTGCAGAGAGTGGTGAAACCTAACAAGTGGTTTAGTAAATCACGTTTCTTGGAGTACACAGCATCGTTCTGTGCTCCTCGTTAGTATAGTGGACAGTATCTCTGCCTGTCACGCGGAAGACCGGGGTTCGATTCCCCGACGGGGAGAAAGTTATTATTTTTCAAAGGCAAAGCATAGCCTTCCACATAGCTTTCCACCCAAGAAAGACACATTAAGTTGTTGCAAGGATTTTGTTGGAGCTTGCTAGCTTAATTGAACATGGACAGACAGGTGATGCAGCGTGAGGTTTCCTCTGTGTGCTGCCGAAATAGCTCAGTTGGGAGAGCATTAGACTGAAGATCTAAAGGTCCCTGGTTCGATCCCTGGTTTCGGCAGAACACTGAGGGTCTTCTTTGTGCTTGTTGATGTTGTGTTTCTAATCAGCTTTTGAGATGATAAGTTTATAAGAAATCTTCAAGGTAAGCTTTTGACGTGGGTTCCATGGTGTAATGGTTAGCACTCTGGACTCTGAATCCAGCGATCCGAGTTCAAATCTCGGTGGAACCTTGTTTTCCTTCAAAATACAATTAATTTGAGAAAACAGGGCAAAATAACACATCGCCTACCTAAAGAGTCTGTAGAGTGGTGAAATACATCCATTGTTTTTCATGAACACTGCCTCAAATGAAGCCTTGTAAAAGAACTCTAGATCCTGTACCGTCACTGTGTGGTAGGGAAAATGCTCTGTTTCAAAGACGAAACTCTTGCAGAGAGTGGTGAAACCTAACAAGTGGTTTAGTAAAACACGTTTTTTGGAGTACACAGTATCGTTCTGTGCTCCTCGTTAGTATAGTGGACAGTATCTCCGCCTGTCACGCGGAAGACCGGGGTTCGATTCCCCGACGGGGAGAAAGTTATTATTTTTCAAAGGCAAAGCATAGCCTTCCACATAGCTTTCTACCCAAGAAAGACACATTAAGTTGTTGCAAGGATTTTGTTGGAGCTTGCTAGCTTAACTGAACATGGACAGACAGGTTATGCAGCGTGAGGTTTCCTCTGTGTGCTGCCGAAATAGCTCAGTTGGGAGAGCGTTAGACTGAAGATCTAAAGGTCCCTGGTTCGATCCCGGGTTTCGGCAGAACACTGAGGGTCTTCTTTGTGCTTGTTGATGTTGTGTTTCTAATCAGCTTTTGACATGATAAGTTTATAAGAAATCTTCAAGGTAAGCTTTCGATGTGGGTTCCATGGTGTAATGGTTAGCACTCTGGACTCTGAATCCAGCGATCTGAGTTCAAATCTCGGTGGAACCTTGTTTTCCTTCAAAATACAGTTAATTTGAGAAAACAGGGCAAAATAACACATCGCCTACCTAAAGATTCTGTAGAGTGTTGAAATACATCCATCGTTTTTCATGAAGACTGCCTCAAATGAAGCCTTGTAAAAGAACTCTAGATCCTGTGCCGTCACTGTGTGGTAAGGAAAATGCTCTGTTTCAAAGACGAAACCACTGCAGAGAGTGGTGAAACCTAACAAGTGGTTTAGTAAATCACGTTTTTTGGAGTACACAGTATCGTTCTGTGCTCCTCGTTAGTATAGTGGACAGTATCTCCACCTGTCACGCGGAAGACCGGGGTTCGATTCCCCGACGTGGACAAAAAGTTATTCTTTTTCAAAGGCAAAGCATAGCCTTCCACATAGCTTTCCACCCAAGAAAGACACATTAAGTTGTTGCAAGGATTTTGTTGGAGCTTGCTAGCTTAATTGAACATGGACAGACAGGTGATGCAGCGTGAGATTTCCTCTGTGTGCTGCCGAAATAGCTCAGTTGGGAGAGCGTTAGACTGAAGATCTAAAGGTCCCTGGTTCGATCCCGGGTTTCGGCAGAACACTGAGGGTCTTCTTTGTGCTTGTTGATGTTGTGTTTCTAATCAGCTTTTGACATGATAAGTTTATAAGAAATCTTCAAGGTAAGCTTTTGATGTGGGTTCCATGGTGTAATGGTTAGCACTCTGGACTCTGAATCCAGCGATCCGAGTTCAAATCTCGGTGGAACCTTGTTTTCCTTCAAAATACAATTAATTTGAGAAAACAGGGCAAAATAACACATCGCCTACCTAAAGAGTCTGTAGAGTGGTGAAATACATCCATTGTTTTTCATGAACACTGCCTCAAATGAAGCCTTGTAAAAGAACTCTAGATCCTGTACCGTCACTGTGTGGTAGGGAAAATGCTCTGTTTCAAAGACGAAACTCTTGCAGAAAGTGGTGAAACCTAACAAGTGGTTTAGTAAATCACGTTTTTTGGAGTACACAGTATCGTTCTGTGCTCCTCGTTAGTATAGTGGACAGTATCTCCGCCTGTCACGCGGAAGACCGGGGTTCGATTCCCCGACGGGGAGAAAGTAATTCTTTTTCAAAGGCAAAGCATAGCCTTCCACATAGCTTTCTACCCAAGAAAGACACATTAAGTTGTTGCAAGGATTTTGTTGGAGCTTGCTAGCTTAACTGAACATGGACAGACAGGTGATGCAGCGTGAGGTTTCTTCTTTGTGCTGCCGAAATAGCTCAGTTGGGAGAGCGTTAGACTGAAGATCTAAAGGTCCCTGGTTCGATCCCGGGTTTCGGCAGAACACTGAGGGTCTTCTTTGTGCTTGTTGACGATGTTTTTCTAATCAGCTTTTGACATGATAAGTTTATAAGAAATCTTCAAGGTAAGCTTTTGACGTGGGTTCCATGGTGTAATGGTTAGCACTCTGGACTTTGAATCCAGTGATCCGAGTTCAAATCTCGGTGGAACCTTGTTTTCCTTCAAAATACAATTAATTTGAGAAAACAGGGCAAAATAACACATCGCCTACCTAAAGAGTCTGTAGAGTGGTGAAATACATCCATCGTTTTTCATGAACACTGCCTCAAATGAAGCCTTGTAAAAGAACTCTAGATCCTGTACCGTCACTGTGTGGTAGGGAAAATGCTCTGTTTCAAAGACGAAACTCTTGCAGAGAGTGGTGAAGCCAAACAAGTGGTTCAGTAAATCACGTTTTTTTGGAGTACACAGAAGCGTTCTGTGCTCCTCGTTAGTATAGTGGACAGAATCTCCGCCTGTCACGCGGAAGCCCGGGGTTAGATTTCCCGACGGGGAGAAAGTTATCCTTTTTCAAAGGCAAAGCATAGCCTTCCACATAGCTTGTCACCCAAGAAAGACACATTAAGTTGTTGCAAGGTTTTTGTTGGAGTTTGCTAGCTTAACTGAACATGGACAGACAGGTGATGCAGCGTGAGGATTCCTCTGTGTGCTGGCGAAATAGCTCAGTTGGGAGAGTGTTAGACTGAAGATCTAAAGGTCCCTGGTTCGATCCCGGGTTTCGGCAGAACACTGAGGGTGTTCTTTGTGCTTGTTGACGTTGTGTTTCTAATCAGCTATTGACATGATAAGTTTATAAGAAATCTTCAAGGTAAGCTTTCGACGTGGGTTCCATGGTGTAATGGTTAGCACTCTGAACTCTGAATCCAGCGATCTGAGTTCAAATCTCGGTGGAACCTTGTTTTCCTTCAAAATACAGTTAATTTGAGAAAACAGGGCAAAATAACACATCGCCTACCTAAAGATTCTGTAGAGTGTTGAAATACATCCATCGTTTTTCATGAACACTGCCTCAAATGAAGCCTTGTAAAAGAACTCTAGATCCTGTGCCGTCACTGTGTGGTAAGGGAAATGCTCTGTTTCAAAGACGAAACCACTGCAGAGAGTGGTGAAACCTAACAAGTGGTTTAGTAAATCACGTTTTTTGGAGTACACAGTATCGTTCTGTGCTCCTCGTTAGTATAGTGGACAGTATCTCCGCTTGTCACGCGGAAGACCGGGGTTCGATTCCCCGATGGGGAGAAAGTTATTATTTTTCAAAGGCAAAGCATAGCCTTCCACATAGCTTTCCACCCAAGAAAGACACATTAAGTTGTTGCAAGGATTTTGTTGGAGCTTGCTAGCTTAACTGAACATGGACAGACAGGTGATGCAGCGTGAGGTTTCCTCTGTGTGCTGCCGAAATAGCTCAGTTGGGAGAGCGTTAGACTGAAGATCTAAAGGTCCCTGGTTCGATCCCGGGTTTCGGCAGAACGCTGAGGGTCTTCCTTGTGCTTGTTGACGATGTGTTTCTAATCAGCTTTTGACATGATAAGTTTATAAGAAATCTTCAAGGTAAGCTTTTGACGTGGGTTCCATGGTGTAATGGTTAGCACTCTGGACTCTGAATCCAGCGATCCGAGTTCAAATCTCGGTGGAACCTTGTTTTCCTTCAAAATACAATTAATTTGAGAAAACAGGGCAAAATAACACATCACCTACCTAAAGAGTCTGTAGAGTGGTGAAATACATCCATCGTTTTTCATGAACACTGCCTCAAATGAAGCCTTGTAAAAGAACTCTAGATCCTGTACCGTCACTGTGTGGTAGGGAAAATGCTCTGTTTCAAAGACGAAACTCTTGCAGAGAGTGGTGAAGCCAAACAAGTGGTTCAGTAAATCACGTTTTTTTGGAGTACACAGAAGCGTTCTGTGCTCCTCGTTAGTATAGTGGACAGAATCTCCGCCTGTCACGCGGAAGCCCGGGGTTAGATTTCCCGACGGGGAGAAAGTTATCCTTTTTCAAAGGCAAAGCATAGCCTTCCACATAGCTTGTCACCCAAGAAAGACACATTAAGTTGTTGCAAGGTTTTTGTTGGAGTTTGCTAGCTTAACTGAACATGGACAGACAGGTTATGCAGCGTGAGGTTTCCTCTGTGTGCTGCCGAAATAGCTCAGTTGGGAGAGCGTTAGACTGAAGATCTAAAGGTCCCTGGTTCGATCCCGGGTTTCGGCAGAACACTGAGGGTGTTCTTTGTGCTTGTTGACGTCGTGTTTCTAATCAGCTATTGACATGATAAGTTTATAAGAAATCTTCAAGGTAAGCTTTTGACGTGGGTTCCATGGTGTAATGGTTAGCACTCTGGACTCTGAATCCAGCGATCCGAGTTCAAATCTCGGTGGAACCTTGTTTTCCTTCAAAATACAATTAATTTGAGAAAACAGGGCAAAATAACACATCACCTACCTAAAGAGTCTGTAGAGTGGTGAAATACATCCATTGTTTTTCATGAACACTGCCTCAAATGAAGCCTTGTAAAAGAACTCTAGATCCTGTACCGTCACTGTGTGGTAGGGAAAATGCTCTGTTTCAAAGACGAAACTCTTGCAGAGAGTGGTGAAGCCAAACAAGTGGTTCAGTAAATCACGTTTTTTTGGAGTACACAGAAGTGTTCTGTGCTCCTCGTTAGTATAGTGGACAGTATCTCCACCTGTCACGCGGAAGACCGGGGTTCGTTTCCCCGACGGGGAGAAAGTTATTCTTTTTCAAAGGCAAAGCATAGCCTTCCACATAGCTTGTCACCCAAGAAAGACACATTAAGTTGTTGCAAGGTTTTTGTTGGAGTTTGCTAGCTTAACTGAACATGGACAGACAGGTGATGCAGCGTGAGGTTTCCTCTGTGTGCTGGCGAAATAGCTCAGTTGGGAGAGTGTTAGACTGAAGATCGAAAGGTCCCTGGTTCGATCCCGGGTTTCGGCAGAACACTGAGGGTGTTCTTTGTGCTTGTTGATGTTGTGTTTCTAATCAGCTATTGACATGATAAGTTTATAAGAAATCTTCAAGGTAAGCTTTCGACGTGGGTTCCATGGTGTAATGGTTAGCACTCTGGACTCTGAATCCAGCGATCTGAGTTCAAATCTCGGTAGAACCTTGTTTTCCTTCAAAATACAGTTAATTTGAGAAAACAGGGCAAAATAACACATCGCCTACCTAAAGATTCTGTAGAGTGTTGAAATACATCCATCGTTTTTCATGAACACTGCCTCAAATGAAGCCTTGTAAAAGAACTCTAGATCCTGTGCCGTCACTGTGTGGTAAGGGAAATGCTCTGTTTCAAAGACGAAACCACTGCAGAGAGTGGTGAAACCTAACAAGTGGTTTAGTAAATCACGTTTTTTGGAGTACACAGTATCGTTCTGTGCTCCTCGTTAGTATAGTGGACAGTATCTCCGCTTGTCACGCGGAAGACCGGGGTTCGATTCCCCGACTGGGAGAAAGTTATTCTTTTTCAAAGGCAAAGCATAGCCTTCCACATAGCTTTCTACCCAAGAAAGACACATTAAGTTGTTGCAAGGATTTTGTTGGAGCTTGCTAGCTTAACTGAACATGGACAGACAGGTGATGCAGCGTGAGGTTTCTTCTTTGTGCTGCCGAAATAGCTCAGTTGGGAGAGCGTTAGACTAAAGATCTAAAGGTCCCTGGTTCGATCCCGGGTTTCGGCAGAACACTGAGGGTCTTCTTTGTGCTTGTTGACGTTGTGTTTCTAACCAGCTTTTGACATGATAAGTTTATAAGAAATCTTCAAGGTAAGCTTTTGACGTGGGTTCCATGGTGTAATGGTTAGCACTCTGGACTCTGAATCCAGCGATCCGAGTTCAAATCTCGGTGGAACCTTGTTTTCCTTCAAAATACAGTTAATTTGAGAAAACAGGGCAAAATAACACATCAACCACCTAAAGAGTCTGTAGAGTGGTGAAATACATCCATTGTTTTTCATGAACACTGCCTCAAATGAAGCCTTGTAAAAGAACTCTGGATCCTGTACCGTCACTGTGTGGTAGGGAAAATGCTCTGTTTCAAAGACGAAACTCTTGCAGAGAGTGGTGAAGCCAAACAAGTGGTTCAGTAAATCACGTTTTTTGGAGTACACAGTATCGTTCTGTGCTTCTCGTTAGTATAGTGGACAGTATCTCCGCCTGTCACGCGGAAGACCGGGGTTCGTTTCCCCGACGGGGAGAAAGTTATTCTTTTTCAAAGGCAAAGCATAGCCTTCCACATAGCTTTCTACCCAAGAAAGACACATTAAGTTGTTGCAAGGATTTTGTTGGAGCTTGCTAGCTTAACTGAACATGGACAGACAGGTGATGCAGCGTGAGGTTTCCTCTGTGTGCTGGCGAAATAGCTCAGTTGGGAGAGTGTTAGACTGAAAATCTAAAGGTCCCTGGTTCGATCCCGGGTTTCGGCAGAACACTGAGGGTGTTCTTTGTGCTTGTTGACGTTGTGTTTCTAATCAGCTATTGACATGATAAGTTTATAAGAAATCTTCAAGGTAAGCTTTCGACGTGGGTTCCATGGTGTAATGGTTAGCACTCTGAACTCTGAATCCAGCGATCTGAGTTCAAATCTCGGTGGAACCTTGTTTTCCTTGAAAATACAGTTAATTTGAGAAAACAGGGCAAAATCACACATCACCTACCTAAAGAGTCTGTAGAGTGGTGAAATACATCCATTGTTTTTCATGAACACTGCCTCAAATGAAGCCTTGTAAAAGAACTCTAGATCCTGTACCGTCACTGTGTGGTAGGGAAAATGCTCTGTTTCAAAGACGAAACTCTTGCAGAGAGTGGTGAAACCTAACAAGTGGTTTAGTAAATCACGTTTTTTGGAGTACACAGTATCGTTCTGTGCTCCTCGTTAGTATAGTGGACAGTATCTCCGCCTGTCACGTGGAAGACCGGGGGTTCGATTCCCCAATGGGGAGAAAGTTATTATTTTTCAAAGGCAAAGCATAGCCTTCCACATAGCTTTCCACCCAAGAAAGACACATTAAGTTGTTGCAAGGATTTTGTTGGAGCTTGCTAGCTTAACTGAACATGGACAGACAGGTGATGCAGCGTGAGGTTTCCTCTGTGTGCTGCCGAAATAGCTCAGTTGGGAGAGCGTTAGACTGAAGATCTAAAGGTCCCTGGTTCGATCCCGGGTTTCGGCAGAACACTGAGGGTCTTCTTTGTGCTTGTTGACGATGTGTTTCTAATCAGCTTTTGACATGATAAGTTTATAAGAAATCTTCAAGGTAAGCTTTTGACGTGGGTTCCATGGTGTAATGGTTAGCACTCTGGACTCTGAATCCAGTGATCCGAGTTCAAATCTCGGTGGAACCTTGTTTTCCTTCAAAATACAATTAATTTGAGAAAACAGGGCAAAATAACACATCGCCTACCTAAAGAGTCTGTAGAGTGGTGAAATACATCCATCGTTTTTCATGAACACTGCCTCAAATGAAGCCTTGTAAAAGAACTCTAGATCCTGTACCGTCACTGTGTGGTAGGGAAAATGCTCTGTTTCAAAGACGAAACTCTTGCAGAGAGTGGTGAAGCCAAACAAGTGGTTCAGTAAATCACGTTTTTTTGGAGTACACAGAAGCGTTCTGTGCTCCTCGTTAGTATAGTGGACAGAATCTCCGCCTTTCACGCGGAAGCCCGGGGTTAGATTTCCCGGCGGGGAGAAAGTTATCCTTTTTCAAAGGCAAAGCATAGCCTTCCACATAGCTTGTCACCCAAGAAAGACACATTAAGTTGTTGCAAGGTTTTTGTTGGAGCTTGCTAGCTTAACTGAACATGGACAGACAGGTGATGCAGCGTGAGGTTTCCTCTGTGTGCTGGCGAAATAGCTCAGTTGGGAGAGTGTTAGACTGAAGATCTAAAGGTCCCTGGTTCGATCCCGGGTTTCGGCAGAACACTGAGGGTGTTCTTTGTGCTTGTTGACGTTGTGTTTCTAATCAGCTATTGACATGATAAGTTTATAAGAAATCTTCAAGGTAAGCTTTCGATGTGGGTTCCATGGTGTAATGGTTAGCACTCTGGACTCTGAATCCAGTGATCCGAGTTCATATCTCGGTGGAACCTTGTTTTCCTTCAAAATACAATTAATTTGAGAAAACAGGGCAAAATAACACATCGCCTACCTAAAGATTCTGTAGAGTGTTGAAATACATCCATGGTTTTTCATGAACACTGCCTCAAATGAAGCCTTGTAAAAGAACTCTAGATCCTGTGCCGTTACTGTGTGGTAAGGAAAATGCTCTGTTTCAAAGAAGAAACCACTGCAGAGAGTGGTGAAACCTAACAAGTGGTTTAGTAAATCACGTTTTTTGGAGTACACAGTATCCTTCTGTGCTCCTCGTTAGTATAGTGGACAGTATCTCCGCCTGTCACGCGGAAGACCGGGGTTCGATTCCCCGACGGGGAGAAAGTTTTTCTTTTTCAAAGGCAAAGCATAGCCTTCCACATAGCTTTCTACCCAAGAAAGACACATTAAGTTGTTGCAAGGATTTTGTTGGAGCTTGCTAGCTTAACTGAACATGGACAGACAGGTGATGCAGCGTGAGGTTTCTTCTTTGTGCTGCCGAAATAGCTCAGTTGGGAGAGCGTTAGACTGAAGATCTAAAGGTCCCTGGTTCGATCCCGGGTTTCGGCAGAACACTGAGGGTCTTCTTTGTGCTTGTTGACGATGTGTTTCTAATCAGCTTTTGACATGATAAGTTTATAAGAAATCTTCAAGGTAAGCTTTTGACGTGGGTTCCATGGTGTAATGGTTAGCACTCTGGACTTTGAATCCAGTGATCCGAGTTCAAATCTCGGTGGAACCTTGTTTTCCTTCAAAATACAATTAATTTGAGAAAACAGGGCAAAATAACACATCGCCTACCTAAAGAGTCTGTAGAGTGGTGAAATACATCCATCGTTTTTCATGAACACTGCCTCAAATGAAGCCTTGTAAAAGAACTCTAGATCCTGTACCGTCACTGTGTGGTAGGGAAAATGCTCTGTTTCAAAGACGAAACTCTTGCAGAGAGTGGTGAAGCCAAACAAGTGGTTCAGTAAATCACGTTTTTTTGGAGTACACAGAAGTGTTCTGTGCTCCTCGTTAGTATAGTGGACAGAATCTCCGCCTGTCACGCGGAAGCCCAGGGTTAGATTTCCCGACGGGGAGAAAGTTATCCTTTTTCAAAGGCAAAGCATAGCCTTCCACATAGCTTGTCACCCAAGAAAGACACATTAAGTTGTTGCAAGGTTTTTGTTGGAGTTTGCTAGCTTAACTGAACATGGACAGACAGGTTATGCAGCGTGAGGTTTCCTCTGTGTGCTGCCGAAATAGCTCAGTTGGGAGAGCGTTAGACTGAAGATCTAAAGGTCCCTGGTTCGATCCCGGGTTTCGGCAGAACACTGAGGGTGTTCTTTGTGCTTGTTGACGTCGTGTTTCTAATCAGCTATTGACATGATAAGTTTATAAGAAATCTTCAAGGTAAGCTTTTGACGTGGGTTCCATGGTGTAATGGTTAGCACTCTGGACTCTGAATCCAGCGATCCGAGTTCAAATCTCGGTGGAACCTTGTTTTCCTTCAAAATACAATTAATTTGAGAAAACAGGGCAAAATAACACATCACCTACCTAAAGAGTCTGTAGAGTGGTGAAATACATCCATTGTTTTTCATGAACACTGCCTCAAATGAAGCCTTGTAAAAGAATTCTAGATCCTGTACCGTCACTGTGTGGTAGGGAAAATGCTCTGTTTCAAAGACGAAACTCTTGCAGAGAGTGGTGAAGCCAAACAAGTGGTTCAGTAAATCACGTTTTTTTGGAGTACACAGAAGTGTTCTGTGCTCCTCGTTAGTATAGTGGACAGTATCTCCACCTGTCACGCGGAAGACCGGGGTTCGTTTCCCCGACGGGGAGAAAGTTATTCTTTTTCAAAGGCAAAGCATAGCCTTCCACATAGCTTGTCACCCAAGAAAGACACATTAAGTTGTTGCAAGGTTTTTGTTGGAGTTTGCTAGCTTAACTGAACATGGACAGACAGGTGATGCAGCGTGAGGTTTCCTCTGTGTGCTGGCGAAAGAGCTCAGTTGGGAGAGTGTTAGACTGAAGATCGAAAGGTCCCTGGTTCGATCCCGGGTTTCGGCAGAACACTGAGGGTGTTCTTTGTGCTTGTTGATGTTGTGTTTCTAATCAGCTATTGACATGATAAGTTTATAAGAAATCTTCAAGGTAAGCTTTCGACGTGGGTTCCATGGTGTAATGGTTAGCACTCTGGACTCTGAATCCAGCGATCTGAGTTCAAATCTCGGTGGAACCTTGTTTTCCTTCAAAATACAGTTAATTTGAGAAAACAGGGCAAAATAACACATCGCCTACCTAAAGATTCTGTAGAGTGTTGAAATACATCCATCGTTTTTCATGAACACTGCCTCAAATGAAGCCTTGTAAAAGAACTCTAGATCCTGTGCCGTCACTGTGTGGTAAGGGAAATGCTCTGTTTCAAAGACGAAACCACTGCAGAGAGTGGTGAAACCTAACAAGTGGTTTAGTAAATCACGTTTTTTGGAGTACACAGTATCGTTCTGTGCTCCTCGTTAGTATAGTGGACAGTATCTCCGCTTGTCACGCGGAAGACCGGGGTTCGAGTCCCCGACTGGGAGAAAGTTATTCTTTTTCAAAGGCAAAGCATAGCCTTCCACATAGCTTTCTACCCAAGAAAGACACATTAAGTTGTTGCAAGGATTTTGTTGGAGCTTGCTAGCTTAACTGAACATGGACAGACAGGTGATGCAGCGTGAGGTTTCTTCTTTGTGCTGCAGAAATAGCTCAGTTGGGAGAGCGTTAGACTGAAGATCTAAAGGTCCCTGGTTCGATCCCGGGTTTTGGCAGAACACTGAGGGTCTTCTTTGTGCTTGTTGACGATGTGTTTCTAATCAGCTTTTGACATGATAAGTTTATAAGAAATCTTCAAGGTAAGCTTTTGACGTGGGTTCCATGGTGTAATGGTTAGCACTCTGGACTCTGAATCCAGTGATCCGAGTTCAAATCTCGGTGGAACCTTGTTTTCCTTCAAAATACAATTAATTTGAGAAAACAGGGCAAAATAACACATCGCCTACCTAAAGATTCTGTAGAGTGTTGAAATACATCCATCGTTTTTCATGAACACTGCCTCAAATGAAGCCTTGTAAAAGAACTCTAGATCCTGTGCCGTCACTGTGTGGTAAGGAAAATGCTCTGTTTCAAAGACGAAACCACTGCAGAGAGTGGTGAAACCTAACAAGTGGTTTAGTAAATCACGTTTTTTGGAGTACACAGTACCGTTCTGTGCTCCTCGTTAGTATAGTGGACAGTATCTCCGCCTGTCACGTGGAAGACCGGGGGTTCGATTCCCCGATGGGGAGAAAGTTATTATTTTTCAAAGGCAAAGCATAGCCTTCCACATAGCTTTCCACCCAAGAAAGACACATTAAGTTGTTGCAAGGATTTTGTTGGAGCTTGCTAGCTTAACTGAACATGGACAGACAGGTGATGCAGCGTGAGGTTTCCTCTGTGTGCTGCCGAAATAGCTCAGTTGGGAGAGCGTTAGACTGAAGATCTAAAGGTCCCGGGTTCGATCCCGGGTTTCGGCAGAACACTGAGGGTCTTCTTTGTGCTTGTTGACGATGTGTTTCTAATCAGCTTTTGACATGATAAGTTTATAAGAAATCTTCAAGGTAAGCTTTTGACGTGGGTTCCATGGTGTAATGGTTAGCACTCTGGACTCTGAATCCAGCGATCCGAGTTCAAATCTCGGTGGAACCTTGTTTTCCTTCAAAATACAATTAATTTGAGAAAACAGGGCAAAATAACACATCACCTACCTAAAGAGTCTGTAGAGTGGTGAAATACATCCATTGTTTTTCATGAACACTGCCTCAAATGAAGCCTTGTAAAAGAACTCTAGATCCAGTACCGTCACTGTGTGGTAGGGAAAATGCTCTGTTTCAAAGACGAAACTCTTGCAGAGAGTGGTGAAGCCAAACAAGTGGTTCAGTAAATCACGTTTTTTTGGAGTACACAGAAGTGTTCTGTGCTCCTCGTTAGTATAGTGGACAGAATCTCCGCCTGTCACGCGGAAGCCCGGGGTTAGATTTCCCGACGGGGAGAAAGTTATCCTTTTTCAAAGGCAAAGCATAGCCTTCCACATAGCTTGTCACCCAAGAAAGACACATTAAGTTGTTGCAAGGTTTTTGTTGGAGTTTGCTAGCTTAACTGAACATGGACAGACAGGTGATACAGCGTGAGGTTTCCTCTGTGTGCTGCCGAAATAGCTCAGTTGGGAGAGCGTTAGACTGAAGATCTAAAGGTCCCTGGTTCGATCCCGGGTTTCGGCAGAACACTGAGGGTCTTCTTTGTGCTTGTTGATGTTGTGTTTCTAATCAGCTTTTGACATGATAAGTTTATAAGAAATCTTCAAGGTAAGCTTTCAATGTGGGTTCCATGGTGTAATGGTTAGCACTCTGGACTCTGAATCCAGTGATCCGAGTTCAAATCTCGGTGGAACCTTGTTTTCCTTCAAAATACAATTAATTTGAGAAAACAGGGCAAAATAACACATCGCCTACCTAAAGAGTCTGTAGAGTGGTGAAATACATCCATCGTTTTTCATGAACACTGCCTCAAATGAAGCCTTGTAAAAGAACTCTAGATCCTGTACCGTCACTGTGTGGTAGGGAAAATGCTCTGTTTCAAAGACGAAACTCTTGCAGAGAGTGGTGAAGCCAAACAAGTGGTTCAGTAAATCACGTTTTTTTGGAGTACACAGAAGCGTTCTGTGCTCCTCGTTAGTATAGTGGACAGAATCTCCGACTTTCACGCGGAAGCCCGGGGTTAGATTTCCCGACGGGGAGAAAGTTATCCTTTTTCAAAGGCAAAGCATAGCCTTCCACATAGCTTGTCACCCAAGAAAGACACATTAAGTTGTTGCAAGGTTTTTGTTGGAGCTTGCTAGCTTAACTGAACATGGACAGACAGGTGATGCAGCGTGAGGTTTCCTCTGTGTGCTGGCGAAATAGCTCAGTTGGGAGAGTGTTAGACTGAAGATCTAAAGGTCCCTGGTTCGATCCCGGGTTTCGGCAGAACACTGAGGGTGTACTTTGTGCTTGTTGACGTTGTGCTTCTAATCAGCTATTGACATGATAAGTTTATAAGAAATCTTCAAGGTAAGCTTTCGACGTGGGTTCCATGGTGTAATGGTTAGCACTCTGGACTCTGAATCCAGCGATCTGAGTTCAAATCTCGGTGGAACCTTGTTTTCCTTCAAAATACAGTTAATTTGAGAAAACAGGGCAAAATAACACATCGCCTACCTAAAGATTCTGTAGAGTGTTGAAATACATCCATCGTTTTTCATGAACACTGCCTCAAATGAAGCCTTGTAAAAGAACTCTAGATCCTGTGCCGTCACTGTGTGGTAAGGAAAATGCTCTGTTTCAAAGACGAAACCACTGCAGAGAGTGGTGAAACCTAACAAGTGGTTTAGTAAATCACGTTTTTTGGAGTACACAGTATCGTTCTGTGCTCCTCGTTAGTATAGTGGACAGTATCTACACCTGTCACGCGGAAGACCGGGGTTCGATTCCCCGACGTGGAGAAAGTTATTCTTTTTCAAAGGCAAAGCATAGCCTTCCACATAGCTTGTCACCCAAGAAAGACACATTAAGTTGTTGCAAGGTTTTTGTTGGAGTTTGCTAGCTTAACTGAACATGGACAGACAGGTGATACAGCGTGAGGTTTCCTCTGTGTGCTGCCGAAATAGCTCAGTTGGGAGAGCGTTAGACTGAAGATCTAAAGGTCCCTGGTTCGATCCCGGGTTTCGGCAGAACACTGAGGGTGTTCTTTGTGCTTGTTGACGTTGTGTTTCTAATCAGCTATTGACATGATAAGTTTATAAGAAATCTTCAAGGTAAGCTTTCGATGTGGGTTCCATGGTGTAATGGTTAGCACTCTGGACTCTGAATCCAGTGATCCGAGTTCAAATCTCGGTGGAACCTTGTTTTCCTTCAAAATACAATTAATTTGAGAAAACAGGGCAAAATAACACATCGCCTACCTAAAGATTCTGTAGAGTGTTGAAATACATCCATGGTTTTTCATGAACACTGCCTCAAATGAAGCCTTGTAAAAGAACTCTAGATCCTGTGCCGTTACTGTGTGGTAAGGAAAATGCTCTGTTTCAAAGACGAAACCACTGCAGAGAGTGGTGAAACCTAACAAGTGGTTTAGTAAATCACGTTTTTTGGAGTACACAGTATCGTTCTGTGCTCCTCGTTAGTATAGTGGACAGTATCTCCGCCTGTCACGCGGAAGACCGGGGTTCGATTCCCCGACGGGGAGAAAGTTTTTCTTTTTCAAAGGCAAAGCATAGCCTTCCACATAGCTTTCTACCCAAGAAAGACACATTAAGTTGTAGCAAGGATTTTGTTGGAGCTTGCTAGCTTAACTGAACATGGACAGACAGGTGATGCAGCGTGAGGTTTCTTCTTTGTGCTGCCGAAATAGCTCAGTTGGGAGAGCGTTAGACTGAAGATCTAAAGGTCCCTGGTTCGATCCCGGGTTTCGGCAGAACACTGAGGGTCTTCTTTGTGCTTGTTGACGATGTGTTTCTAATCAGTTTTTGACATGATAAGTTTATAAGAAATCTTCAAGGTAAGCTTTTGACGTGGGTTCCATGGTGTAATGGTTAGCACTCTGGACTTTGAATCCAGTGATCCGAGTTCAAATCTCGGTGGAACCTTGTTTTCCTTCAAAATACAATTAATTTGAGAAAACAGGGCAAAATAACACATCGCCTACCTAAAGAGTCTGTAGAGTGGTGAAATACATCCATCGTTTTTCATGAACACTGCCTCAAATGAAGCCTTGTAAAAGAACTCTAGATCCTGTACCGTCACTGTGTGGTAGGGAAAATGCTCTGTTTCAAAGACGAAACTCTTGCAGAGAGTGGTGAAGCCAAACAAGTGGTTCAGTAAATCACGTTTTTTTGGAGTACACAGAAGCGTTCTGTGCTCCTCGTTAGTATAGTGGACAGAATCTCTGCCTGTCACGCGGAAGCCCGGGGTTAGATTTCCCGACGGGGAGAAAGTTATCCTTTTTCAAAGGCAAAGCATAGCCTTCCACATAGCTTGTCACCCAAGAAAGACACATTAAGTTGTTGCAAGGTTTTTGTTGGAGTTTGCTAGCTTAACTGAACATGGACAGACAGGTTATGCAGCGTGAGGTTTCCTCTGTGTGCTGCCGAAATAGCTCAGTTGGGAGAGCGTTAGACTGAAGATCTAAAGGTCCCTGGTTCGATCCCGGGTTTCGGCAGAACACTGAGGGTGTTCTTTGTGCTTGTTGACGTCGTGTTTCTAATCAGCTATTGACATGATAAGTTTATAAGAAATCTTCAAGGTAAGCTTTTGACGTGGGTTCCATGGTGTAATGGTTAGCACTCTGGACTCTGAATCCAGCGATCCGAGTTCAAATCTCGGTGGAACCTTGTTTTCCTTCAAAATACAATTAATTTGAGAAAACAGGGCAAAATAACACATCACCTACCTAAAGAGTCTGTAGAGTGGTGAAATACATCCATTGTTTTTCATGAACACTGCCTCAAATGAAGCCTTGTAAAAGAACTCTAGATCCTGTACCGTCACTGTGTGGTAGGGAAAATGCTCTGTTTCAAAGACGAAACTCTTGCAGAGAGTGGTGAAGCCAAACAAGTGGTTCAGTAAATCACGTTTTTTTGGAGTACACAGAAGTGTTCTGTGCTCCTCGTTAGTATAGTGGACAGTATCTCTGCCTGTCACGCGGAAGACTGGGGTTCGTTTCCCCGACGGGGAGAAAGTTATTCTTTTTCAAAGGCAAAGCATAGCCTTCCACATAGCTTTCTACCCAAGAAAGACACATTAAGTTGTTGCAAGGATTTTGTTGGAGCTTGCTAGCTTAACTGAACATGGACAGACAGGTGATGCAGCGTGAGGTTTCTTCTTTGTGCTGCCGAAATAGCTCAGTTGGGAGAGCGTTAGACTGAAGATCTAAAGGTCCCTGGTTCGATCCCGGGTTTCGGCAGAACACTGAGGGTCTTCTTTGTGCTTGTTGACGATGTGTTTCTAATCAGCTTTTGACATGATAAGTTTATAAGAAATCTTCAAGGTAAGCTTTTGACGTGGGTTCCATGGTGTAATGGTTAGCACTCTGGACTTTGAATCCAGTGATCCGAGTTCAAATCTCGGTGGAACCTTGTTTTCCTTCAAAATACAATTAATTTGAGAAAACAGGGCAAAATAACACATCGCCTACCTAAAGAGTCTGTAGAGTGTTGAAATACATCCATGGTTTTTCATGAACACTGCCTCAAATGAAGCCTTGTAAAAGAACTCTAGATCCTGTACCGTCACTGTGTGGTAGGGAAAATGCTCTGTTTCAAAGACGAAACTCTTGCAGAGAGTGGTGAAGCCAAACAAGTGGTTCAGTAAATCACGTTTTTTTGGAGTACACAGAAGCGTTCTGTGCTCCTCGTTAGTATAGTGGACAGAATCTCCGCCTGTCACACGGAAGCCCGGGGTTAGATTTCCCGACGGGGAGAAAGTTATCCTTTTTCAAAGGCAAAGCATAGCCTTCCACATAGCTTTCTACCCAAGAAAGACACATTAAGTTGTTGCAAGGTTTTTGTTGGAGTTTGCTAGCTTAACTGAACATGGACAGACAGGTGATGCAGCGTGAGGTTTCTTCTTTGTGCTGCCGAAATAGCTCAGTTGGGAGAGCGTTAGACTGAAGATCTAAAGGTCCCTGGTTCGATCCCGGGTTTCGGCAGAACACTGAGGGTCTTCTTTGTGCTTGTTGACGATGTGTTTCTAATCAGTTTTTGACATGATAAGTTTATAAGAAATCTTCAAGGTAAGCTTTTGACGTGGGTTCCATGGTGTAATGGTTAGCACTCTGGACTTTGAATCCAGTGATCCGAGTTCAAATCTCGGTGGAACCTTGTTTTCCTTCAAAATACAATTAATTTGAGAAAACAGGGCAAAATAACACATCGCCTACCTAAAGAGTCTGTAGAGTGGTGAAATACATCCATCGTTTTTCATGAACACTGCCTCAAATGAAGCCTTGTAAAAGAACTCTAGATCCTGTACCGTCACTGTGTGGTAGGGAAAACGCTCTGTTTCAAAGACGAAACTCTTGCAGAGAGTGGTGAAACCTAACAAGTGGTTTAGTAAATCACGTTTTTTTGGAGTACACAGTATCGTTCTGTGCTCCTCGTTAGTATAGTGGACAGAATCTCCGCCTGTCACGCGGAAGCCCGGGGTTAGATTTCCCGACGGGGAGAAAGTTATCCTTTTTCAAAGGCAAAGCATAGCCTTCCACATAGCTTGTCACCCAAGAAAGACACATTAAGTTGTTGCAAGGTTTTTGTTGGAGTTTGCTAGCTTAACTGAACATGGACAGACAGGTTATGCAGCGTGAGGTTCCCTCTGTCTGCTGCCGAAATAGCTCAGTTGGGAGAGCGTTAGACTGAAGATCTAAAGGTCCCTGGTTCGATCCCGGGTTTCGGCAGAACACTGAGGGTGTTCTTTGTGCTTGTTGACGTCGTGTTTCTAATCAGCTATTGACATGATAAGTTTATAAGAAATCTTCAAGGTAAGCTTTTGACGTGGGTTCCATGGTGTAATGGTTAGCACTCTGGACTCTGAATCCAGCGATCCGAGTTCAAATCTCGGTGGAACCTTGTTTTCCTTCAAAATACAATTAATTTGAGAAAACAGGGCAAAATAACACATCACCTACCTAAAGAGTCTGTAGAGTGGTGAAATACATCCATTGTTTTTCATGAACACTGCCTCAAATGAAGCCTTGTAAAAGAACTCTAGATCCTGTACCGTCACTGTGTGGTAGGGAAAATGCTCTGTTTCAAAGACGAAACTCTTGCAGAGAGTGGTGAAGCCAAACAAGTGGTTCAGTAAATCACGTTTTTTTGGAGTACACAGAAGTGTTCTGTGCTCCTCGTTAGTATAGTGGACAGTATCTCCGCCTGTCACGCGGAAGACTGGGGTTCGTTTCCCCGACGGGGAGAAAGTTATTCTTTTTCAAAGGCAAAGCATAGCCTTCCACATAGCTTTCTACCCAAGAAAGACACATTAAGTTGTTGCAAGGATTTTGTTGGAGCTTGCTAGCTTAACTGAACATGGACAGACAGGTGATGCAGCGTGAGGTTTCTTCTTTGTGCTGCCGAAATAGCTCAGTTGGGAGAGCGTTAGACTGAAGATCTAAAGGTCCCTGGTTCGATCCCGGGTTTCGGCAGAACACTGAGGGTGTTCTTTGTGCTTGTTGACGTTGTGTTTCTAATCAGCTATTGACATGATAAGTTTATAAGAAATCTTCAAGGTAAGCTTTTGACGTGGGTTCCATGGTGTAATGGTTAGCACTCTGGACTTTGAATCCAGTGATCCGAGTTCAAATCTCGGTGGAACCTTGTTTTCCTTCAAAATACAATTAATTTGAGAAAACAGGGCAAAATAACACATCGCCTACCTAAAGAGTCTGTAGAGTGGTGAAATACATCCATCGTTTTTCATGAACACTGCCTCAAATGAAGCCTTGTAAAAGAACTCTAGATCCTGTACCGTCACTGTGTGGTAGGGAAAATGCTCTGTTTCAAAGACGAAACTCTTGCAGAGAGTGGTGAAGCCAAACAAGTGGTTCAGTAAATCACATTTTTTTGGAGTACACAGAAGCGTTCTGTGCTCCTCGTTAGTATAGTGGACAGAATCTCCGCCTGTCACACGGAAGCCCGGGGTTAGATTTCCCGACGGGGAGAAAGTTATCCTTTTTCAAAGGCAAAGCATAGCCTTCCACATAGCTTGTCACCCAAGAAAGACACATTAAGTTGTTGCAAGGTTTTTGTTGGAGTTTGCTAGCTTAACTGAACATGGACAGACAGGTGATGCAGCGTGAGGTTTCTTCTTTGTGCTGCCGAAATAGCTCAGTTGGGAGAGTGTTAGACTGAAGATCTAAAGGTCCCTGGTTCGATCCCGGGTTTCGGCAGAACACTGAGGGTGTTCTTTGTGCTTGTTGACGTTGTGCTTCTAATCAGCTATTGACATGATAAGTTTATAAGAAATCTTCAAGGTAAGCTTTCGACGTGGGTTCCATGGTGTAATGGTTAGCACTCTGGACTCTGAATCCAGCGATCTGAGTTCAAATCTCGGTGGAACCTTGTTTTCCTTCAAAATACAGTTAATTTGAGAAAACAGGGCAAAATAACACATCGCCTACCTAAAGATTCTGTAGAGTGTTGAAATACATCCATCGTTTTTCATGAACACTGCCTCAAATGAAGCCTTGTAAAAGAACTCTAGATCCTGTGCCGTCACTGTGTGGTAAGGAAAATGCTCTGTTTCAAAGACGAAACCACTGCAGAGAGTGGTGAAACCTAACAAGTGGTTTAGTAAATCACGTTTTTTGGAGTACACAGTATCGTTCTGTGCTCCTCGTTAGTATAGTGGACAGTATCTCCACCTGTCACGCGGAAGACCGGGGTTCGATTCCCCGACGTGGAGAAAGTTATTCTTTTTCAAAGGCAAAGCATAGCCTTCCACATAGCTTGTCACCCAAGAAAGACACATTAAGTTGTTGCAAGGTTTTTGTTGGAGTTTGCTAGCTTAACTGAACATGGACAGACAGGTGATGCAGCGTGAGGTTTCTTCTTTGTGCTGCCGAAATAGCTCAGTTGGGAGAGCGTTAGACTGAAGATCTAAAGGTCCCTGGTTCGATCCCGGGTTTCGGCAGAACACTGAGGGTGTTCTTTGTGCTTGTTGACGTTGTGTTTCTAATCAGCTATTGACATGATAAGTTTATAAGAAATCTTCAAGGTAAGCTTTCGATGTGGGTTCCATGGTGTAATGGTTAGCACTCTGGACTCTGAATCCAGTGATCCCAGTTCAAATCTCGGTGGAACCTTGTTTTCCTTCAAAATACAATTAATTTGAGAAAACAGGGCAAAATAACACATCGCCTACCTAAAGATTCTGTAGAGTGTTGAAATACATCCATGGTTTTTCATGAACACTGCCTCAAATGAAGCCTTGTAAAAGAACTCTAGATCCTGTGCCGTTACTGTGTGGTAAGGAAAATGCTCTGTTTCAAAGACGAAACCACTGCAGAGAGTGGTGAAACCTAACAAGTGGTTTAGTAAATCACGTTTTTTGGAGTACACAGTATCGTTCTGTGCTCCTCGTTAGTATAGTGGACAGTATCTCCGCCTGTCACGCGGAAGACCGGGGTTCGATTCCCCGACGGGGAGAAAGTTTTTCTTTTTCAAAGGCAAAGCATAGCCTTCCACATAGCTTTCTACCGAAGAAAGACACATTAAGTTGTTGCAAGGATTTTGTTGGAGCTTGCTAGCTTAACTGAACATGGACAGACAGGTGATGCAGCGTGAGGTTTCTTCTTTGTGCTGCCGAAATAGCTCAGTTGGGAGAGCGTTAGACTGAAGATCTAAAGGTCCCTGGTTCGATCCCGGGTTTCGGCAGAACACTGAGGGTCTTCTTTGTGCTTGTTGACGATGTGTTTCTAATCAGTTTTTGACATGATAAGTTTATAAGAAATCTTCAAGGTAAGCTTTTGACGTGGGTTCCATGGTGTAATGGTTAGCACTCTGGACTTTGAATCCAGTGATCCGAGTTCAAATCTCGGTGGAACCTTGTTTTCCTTCAAAATACAATTAATTTGAGAAAACAGGGCAAAATAACACATCGCCTACCTAAAGAGTCTGTAGAGTGGTGAAATACATCCATCGTTTTTCATGAACACTGCCTCAAATGAAGCCTTGTAAAAGAACTCTAGATCCTGTACCGTCACTGTGTGGTAGGGAAAATGCTCTGTTTCAAAGACGAAACTCTTGCAGAGAGTGGTGAAGCCAAACAAGTGGTTCAGTAAATCACGTTTTTTTGGAGTACACAGAAGTGTTCTATGCTCCTCGTTAGTATAGTGGACAGAATCTCCGCCTGTCACACGGAAGCCCGGGGTTAGATTTCCCGACGGGGAGAAAGTTATCCTTTTTCAAAGGCAAAGCATAGCCTTCCACATAGCTTGTCACCCAAGAAAGACACATTAAGTTGTTGCAAGGTTTTTGTTGGAGTTTGCTAGCTTAACTGAACATGGACAGACAGGTGATGCAGCGTGAGGTTTCTTCTTTGTGCTGCCGAAATAGCTCAGTTGGGAGAGCGTTAGACTGAAGATCTAAAGGTCCCTGGTTCGATCCCGGGTTTTGGCAGAACACTGAGGGTCTTCTTTGTGCTTGTTGACGATGTGTTTCTAATCAGCTTTTGACAAGATAAGTTTATAAGAAATCTTCAAGGTAAGCTTTTGACGTGGGTTCCATGGTGTAATGGTTAGCACTCTGGACCCTGAATCCAGTGATCCGAGTTCAAATCTCGGTGGAACCTTGTTTTCCTTCAAAATACAATTAATTTGAGAAAACAGGGCAAAATAACACATCGCCTACCTAAAGATTCTGTAGAGTGTTGAAATACATCCATGGTTTTTCATGAACACTGCCTCAAATGAAGCCTTGTAAAAGAACTCTAGATCCTGTGCCGTTACTGTGTGGTAAGGAAAATGCTCTGTTTCAAAGACGAAACCACTGCAGAGAGTGGTGAAACCTAACAAGTGGTTTAGTAAATCACGTTTTTTGGAGTACACAGTATCGTTCTGTGCTCCTCGTTAGTATAGTGGACAGTATCTCCGCCTGTCACGCGGAAGACCGGGGTTCGATTCCCCGACGGGGAGAAAGTTTTTCTTTTTCAAAGGCAAAGCATAGCCTTCCACATAGCTTTCTACCCAAGAAAGACACATTAAGTTGTTGCAAGGATTTTGTTGGAGCTTGCTAGCTTAACTGAACATGGACAGACAGGTGATGCAGCGTGAGGTTTCTTCTTTGTGCTGCCGAAATAGCTCAGTTGGGAGAGCGTTAGACTGAAGATCTAAAGGTCCCTGGTTCGATCCCGGGTTTTGGCAGAACACTGAGGGTCTTCTTTGTGCTTGTTGACGATGTGTTTCTAATCAGCTTTTGACATGATAAGTTTATAAGAAATCTTCAAGGTAAGCTTTCAATGTGGGTTCCATGGTGTAATGGTTAGCACTCTGGACTCTGAATCCAGCGATCTGAGTTCAAATCTCGGTGGAACCTTGTTTTCCTTCAAAATACAGTTAATTTGAGAAAACAGGGCAAAATCACACATCACCTACCTAAAGAGTCTGTAGAGTGGTGAAATACATCCATTGTTTTTCATGAACACTGCCTCAAATGAAGCCTTGTAAAAGAACTCTAGATCCTGTACCGTCACTGTGTGGTAGGGAAAATGCTCTGTTTCAAAGACGAAACTCTTGCAGAGAGTGGTGAAACCTAACAAGTGGTTTAGTAAATCACGTTTTTTGGAGTACACAGTATCGTTCTGTGCTCCTCGTTAGTATAGTGGACAGAATCTCCGCCTTTCACGCGGAAGCCCGGGGTTAGATTTCCCGGCGGGGAGAAAGTTATCCTTTTTCAAAGGCAAAGCATAGCCTTCCACATAGCTTGTCACCCAAGAAAGACACATTAAGTTGTTGCAAGGTTTTTGTTGGAGCTTGCTAGCTTAACTGAACATGGACAGACAGGTGATGCAGCGTGAGGATTCCTCTGTGTGCTGCCGAAATAGCTCAGTTGGGAAAGCGTTAGACTGAAGATCTAAAGGTCCCTGGTTCGATCCCGGGTTTCGGCAGAACACTGAGGGTGTTCTTTGTGCTTGTTGATGTTGTGTTTCTAATCAGCTATTGACATGATAAGTTTATAAGAAATCTTCAAGGTAAGCTTTCGACGTGGGTTCCATGGTGTAATGGTTAGCACTCTGGACTCTGAATCCAGCGATCTGAGTTCAAATCTCGGTAGAACCTTGTTTTCCTTCAAAATACAGTTAATTTGAGAAAACAGGGCAAAATAACACATCGCCTACCTAAAGATTCTGTAGAGTGTTGAAATACATCCATCGTTTTTCATGAACACTGCCTCAAATGAAGCCTTGTAAAAGAACTCTAGATCCTGTGCCGTCACTGTGTGGTAAGGGAAATGCTCTGTTTTAAAGACGAAACCACTGCAGAGAGTGGTGAAACCTAACAAGTGGTTTAGTAAATCACGTTTTTTGGAGTACACAGTATCGTTCTGTGCTCCTCGTTAGTATAGTGGACAGTATCTCCGCTTGTCACGCGGAAGACCGGGGTTCGATTCCCCGACTGGGAGAAAGTTATTCTTTTTCAAAGGCAAAGCATAGCCTTCCACATAGCTTTCTACCCAAGAAAGACACATTAAGTTGTTGCAAGGATTTTGTTGGAGCTTGCTAGCTTAACTGAACATGGACAGACAGGTGATGCAGCGTGAGGTTTCTTCTTTGTGCTGCCGAAATAGCTCAGTTGGGAGAGCGTTAGACTAAAGATCTAAAGGTCCCTGGTTCGATCCTGGGTTTCGGCAGAACACTGAGGGTCTTCTTTGTGCTTGTTGACGTTGTGTTTCTAACCAGCTTTTGACATGATAAGTTTATAAGAAATCTTCAAGGTAAGCTTTTGACGTGGGTTCCATGGTGTAATGGTTAGCACTCTGGACTCTGAATCCAGCGATCCGAGTTCAAATCTCGGTGGAACCTTGTTTTCCTTCAAAATACAGTTAATTTGAGAAAACAGGGCAAAATAACACATCAACCACCTAAAGAGTCTGTAGAGTGGTGAAATACATCCATTGTTTTTCATGAACACTGCCTCAAATGAAGCCTTGTAAAAGAACTCTGGATCCTGTACCGTCACTGTGTGGTAGGGAAAATGCTCTGTTTCAAAGACGAAACTCTTGCAGAAAGTGGTGAAACCTAACAAGTGGTTTAGTAAATCACGTTTTTTGGAGTACACAGTATCGTTCTGTGCTTCTCGTTAGTATAGTGGACAGTATCTCCGCCTGTCACGCGGAAGACCGGGGTTCGTTTCCCCGACGGGGAGAAAGTTATTATTTTTCAAAGGCAAAGCATAGCCTTCCACATAGCTTTCTACCCAAGAAAGACACATTAAGTTGTTGCAAGGATTTTGTTGGAGCTTGCTAGCTTAACTGAACATGGACAGACAGGTGATGCAGCGTGAGGTTTCCTCTGTGTGCTGGCGAAATAGCTCAGTTGGGAGAGTGTTAGACTGAAAATCTAAAGGTCCCTGGTTCGATCCCGGGTTTCGGCAGAACACTGAGGGTGTTCTTTGTGCTTGTTGACGTTGTGTTTCTAATCAGCTATTGACATGATAAGTTTATAAGAAATCTTCAAGGTAAGCTTTCGACGTGGGTTCCATGGTGTAATGGTTAGCACTCTGAACTCTGAATCCAGCGATCTGAGTTCAAATCTCGGTGGAACCTTGTTTTCCTTCAAAATACAGTTAATTTGAGAAAACAGGGCAAAATCACACATCACCTACCTAAAGAGTCTGTAGAGTGGTGAAATACATCCATTGTTTTTCATGAACACTGCCTCAAATGAAGCCTTGTAAAAGAACTCTAGATCCTGTACCGTCACTGTGTGGTAGGGAAAATGCTCTGTTTCAAAGACGAAACTCTTGCAGAGAGTGGTGAAACCTAACAAGTGGTTTAGTAAATCACGTTTTTTGGAGTACACAGTATCGTTCTGTGCTCCTCGTTAGTATAGTGGACAGAATCTCCGCCTTTCACGCGGAAGCCCGGGGTTAGATTTCCCGGCGGGGAGAAAGTTATCCTTTTTCAAAGGCAAAGCATAGCCTTCCACATAGCTTGTCACCCAAGAAAGACACATTAAGTTGTTGCAAGGTTTTTGTTGGAGCTTGCTAGCTTAACTGAACATGGACAGACAGGTGATGCAGCGTGAGGATTCCTCTGTGTGCTGCCGAAATAGCTCAGTTGGGAAAGCGTTAGACTGAAGATCTAAAGGTCCCTGGTTCGATCCCAGGTTTCGGCAGAACGCTGAGGGTCTTCTTTGTGCTTGTTGACGATGTGTTTCTAATCAGCTTTTGACATGATAAGTTTATAAGAAATCTTCAAGGTAAGCTTTTGACGTGGGTTCCATGGTGTAATGGTTAGCACTCTGGACTCTGAATCCAGCGATCCGAGTTCAAATCTCGGTGGAACCTTGTTTTCCTTCAAAATACAATTAATTTGAGAAAACAGGGCAAAATAACACATCACCTACCTAAAGAGTCTGTAGAGTGGTGAAATACATCCATTGTTTTTCATGAACACTGCCTCAAATGAAGCCTTGTAAAAGAACTCTAGATCCTGTACCGTCACTGTGTGGTAGGGAAAATGCTCTGTTTCAAAGACGAAACTCTTGCAGAGAGTGGTGAAGCCAAACAAGTGGTTCAGTAAATCACGTTTTTTTGGAGTACACAGAAGTGTTCTGTGCTCCTCGTTAGTATAGTGGACAGAATCTCCGCCTGTCACGCGGAAGCCCGGGGTTAGATTTCCCGACGGGGAGAAAGTTATCCTTTTTCAAAGGCAAATCATAGCCTTCCACATAGCTTGTCACCCAAGAAAGACACATTAAGTTGTTGCAAGGTTTTTGTTGGAGTTTGCTAGCTTAACTGAACATGGACAGACAGGTGATGCAGCGTGAGGTTTCCACAGTGTGCTGGAGAAATAGCTCAGTTGGGAGAGTGTTAGACTGAAGATCTAAAGGTCCCTGGTTCGATCCCGGGTTTCGGCAGAACACTGAGGGTGTTCTTTGTGCTTGTTGACGTTGTGTTTCTAATCAGCTATTGACATGATAAGTTTATAAGAAATCTTCAACGTAAGCTTTCGATGTGGGTTCCATGGTGTAATGGTTAGCACTCTGGACTCTGAATCCAGTGATCTGAGTTCAAATCTCGGTGGACCCTTGTTTTCCTTCAAAATACAGTTAATTTGAGAAAACAGGGCAAAATAACACATCGCCTACCTAAAGATTCTGTAGAGTGTTGAAATACATCCATCGTTTTTCATGAACACTGCCTCAAATGAAGCCTTGTAAAAGAACTCTAGATCCTGTGCCGTCACTGTGTGGTAAGGAAAATGCTCTGTTTCAAAGACGAAACCACTGCAGAGAGTGGTGAAACCTAACAAGTGGTTTAGTAAATCACGTTTTTTGGAGTACACAGCATCGTTCTGTGCTCCTCGTTAGTATAGTGGACAGTATCTCCGCCTGTCACGCGGAAGACCGGGGTTCGATTCCCCGACGGGGAGAAAGTTATTATTTTTCAAAGGCAAAGCATAGCCTTCCACATAGCTTTCCACCCAAGAAAGACACATTAAGTTGTTGCAAGGATTTTGTTGGAGCTTGCTAGCTTAATTGAACATGGACAGACAGGTGATGCAGCGTGAGGTTTCCTCTGTGTGCTGCCGAAATAGCTCAGTTGGGAGAGCATTAGACTGAAGATCTAAAGGTCCCTGGTTCGATCCCGGGTTTCGGCAGAACACTGAGGGTCTTCTTTGTGCTTGTTGATGTTGTGTTTCTAATCAGCTTTTGAGATGATAAGTTTATAAGAAATCTTCAAGGTAAGCTTTTGACGTGGGTTCCATGGTGTAATGGTTAGCACTCTGGACTCTGAATCCAGTGATCTGAGTTCAAATCTCGGTGGAACCTTGTTTTCCTTCAAAATACAGTTAATTTGAGAAAACAGGGCAAAATAACACATCGCCTACCTAAAGATTCTGTAGAGTGTTGAAATACATCCATCGTTTTTCATGAAGACTGCCTCAAATGAAGCCTTGTAAAAGAACTCTAGATCCTGTGCCGTCACTGTGTGGTAAGGAAAATGCTCTGTTTCAAAGACGAAACCACTGCAGAGAGTGGTGAAACCTAACAAGTGGTTTAGTAAATCACGTTTTTTGGAGTACACAGTATCGTTCTGTGCTCCTCGTTAGTATAGTGGACAGTATCTCCACCTGTCACGCGGAAGACCGGGGTTCGATTCCCCGACGTGGAGAAAGTTATTCTTTTTCAAAGGCAAAGCATAGCCTTCCACATAGCTTTCCACCCAAGAAAGACACATTAAGTTGTTGCAAGGATTTTGTTGGAGCTTGCTAGCTTAATTGAACATGGACAGACAGGTGATGCAGCGTGAGATTTCCTCTGTGTGCTGCCGAAATAGCTCAGTTGGGAGAGCGTTAGACTGAAGATCTAAAGGTCCCTGGTTCGATCCCGGGTTTCGGCAGAACACTGAGGGTCTTCTTTGTGCTTGTTGATGTTGTGTTTCTAATCAGCTTTTGACATGATAAGTTTATAAGAAATCTTCAAGGTAAGCTTTCGATGTGGGTTCCATGGTGTAATGGTTAGCACTCTGGACTCTGAATCCAGCGATCTGAGTTCAAATCTCGGTGGAACCTTGTTTTCCTTCAAAATACAGTTAATTTGAGAAAACAGGGCAAAATAACACATCGCCTACCTAAAGATTCTGTAGAGTGTTGAAATACATCCATCGTTTTTCATGAAGACTGCCTCAAATGAAGCCTTGTAAAAGAACTCTAGATCCTGTGCCGTCACTGTGTGGTAAGGAAAATGCTCTGTTTCAAAGACGAAACCACTGCAGAGAGTGGTGAAACCTAACAAGTGGTTTAGTAAATCACGTTTTTTGGAGTACACAGTATCGTTCTGTGCTCCTCGTTAGTATAGTGGACAGTATCTCCACCTGTCACGCGGAAGACCGGGGTTCGATTCCCCGACGTGGACAAAAAGTTATTCTTTTTCAAAGGCAAAGCATAGCCTTCCACATAGCTTTCCACCCAAGAAAGACACATTAAGTTGTTGCAAGGATTTTGTTGGAGCTTGCTAGCTTAATTGAACATGGACAGACAGGTGATGCAGCGTGAGATTTCCTCTGTGTGCTGCCGAAATAGCTCAGTTGGGAGAGCGTTAGACTGAAGATCTAAAGGTCCCTGGTTCGATCCCGGGTTTCGGCAGAACACTGAGGGTCTTCTTTGTGCTTGTTGATGTTGTGTTTCTAATCAGCTTTTGACATGATAAGTTTATAAGAAATCTTCAAGGTAAGCTTTTGATGTGGGTTCCATGGTGTAATGGTTAGCACTCTGGACTCTGAATCCAGCGATCCGAGTTCAAATCTCGGTGGAACCTTGTTTTCCTTCAAAATACAATTAATTTGAGAAAACAGGGCAAAATAACACATCGCCTACCTAAAGAGTCTGTAGAGTGGTGAAATACATCCATTGTTTTTCATGAACACTGCCTCAAATGAAGCCTTGTAAAAGAACTCTAGATCCTGTACCGTCACTGTGTGGTAGGGAAAATGCTCTGTTTCAAAGACGAAACTCTTGCAGAAAGTGGTGAAACCTAACAAGTGGTTTAGTAAATCACGTTTTTTGGAGTACACAGTATCGTTCTGTGCTCCTCGTTAGTATAGTGGACAGTATCTCCGCCTGTCACGCGGAAGACCGGGGTTCGATTCCCCGACGGGGAGAAAGTAATTCTTTTTCAAAGGCAAAGCATAGCCTTCCACATAGCTTTCTACCCAAGAAAGACACATTAAGTTGTTGCAAGGATTTTGTTGGAGCTTGCTAGCTTAACTGAACATGGACAGACAGGTGATGCAGCGTGAGGTTTCTTCTTTGTGCTGCCGAAATAGCTCAGTTGGGAGAGCGTTAGACTGAAGATCTAAAGGTCCCTGGTTCGATCCCGGGTTTCGGCAGAACACTGAGGGTCTTCTTTGTGCTTGTTGACGATGTGTTTCTAATCAGCTTTTGACATGATAAGTTTATAAGAAATCTTCAAGGTAAGCTTTTGACGTGGGTTCCATGGTGTAATGGTTAGCACTCTGGACTCTGAATCCAGTGATCCGAGTTCAAATCTCGGTGGAACCTTGTTTTCCTTCAAAATACAATTAATTTGAGAAAACAGGGCAAAATAACACATCGCCTACCTAAAGAGTCTGTAGAGTGGTGAAATACATCCATCGTTTTTCATGAACACTGCCTCAAATGAAGCCTTGTAAAAGAACTCTAGATCCTGTACCGTCACTGTGTGGTAGGGAAAATGCTCTGTTTCAAAGACGAAACTCTTGCAGAGAGTGGTGAAGCCAAACAAGTGGTTCAGTAAATCACGTTTTTTTGGAGTACACAGAAGCGTTCTGTGCTCCTCGTTAGTATAGTGGACAGAATCTCCGCCTTTCACGCGGAAGCCCGGGGTTAGATTTCCCGGCGGGGAGAAAGTTATCCTTTTTCAAAGGCAAAGCATAGCCTTCCACATAGCTTGTCACCCAAGAAAGACACATTAAGTTGTTGCAAGGTTTTTGTTGGAGCTTGCTAGCTTAACTGAACATGGACAGACAGGTGATGCAGCGTGAGGTTTCCTCTGTGTGCTGGCGAAATAGCTCAGTTGGGAGAGTGTTAGACTGAAGATCTAAAGGTCCCTGGTTCGATCCCGGGTTTCGGCAGAACACTGAGGGTGTTCTTTGTGCTTGTTGACGTTGTGTTTCTAATCAGCTATTGACATGATAAGTTTATAAGAAATCTTCAAGGTAAGCTTTCGATGTGGGTTCCATGGTGTAATGGTTAGCACTCTGGACTCTGAATCCAGTGATCCGAGTTCATATCTCGGTGGAACCTTGTTTTCCTTCAAAATACAATTAATTTGAGAAAACAGGGCAAAATAACACATCGCCTACCTAAAGATTCTGTAGAGTGTTGAAATACATCCATGGTTTTTCATGAACACTGCCTCAAATGAAGCCTTGTAAAAGAACTCTAGATCCTGTGCCGTTACTGTGTGGTAAGGAAAATGCTCTGTTTCAAAGAAGAAACCACTGCAGAGAGTGGTGAAACCTAACAAGTGGTTTAGTAAATCACGTTTTTTGGAGTACACAGTATCCTTCTGTGCTCCTCGTTAGTATAGTGGACAGTATCTCCGCCTGTCACGCGGAAGACCGGGGTTCGATTCCCCGACGGGGAGAAAGTTTTTCTTTTTCAAAGGCAAAGCATAGCCTTCCACATAGCTTTCTACCCAAGAAAGACACATTAAGTTGTTGCAAGGATTTTGTTGGAGCTTGCTAGCTTAACTGAACATGGACAGACAGGTGATGCAGCGTGAGGTTTCTTCTTTGTGCTGCCGAAATAGCTCAGTTGGGAGAGCGTTAGACTGAAGATCTAAAGGTCCCTGGTTCGATCCCGGGTTTCGGCAGAACACTGAGGGTCTTCTTTGTGCTTGTTGACGATGTGTTTCTAATCAGCTTTTGACATGATAAGTTTATAAGAAATCTTCAAGGTAAGCTTTTGACGTGGGTTCCATGGTGTAATGGTTAGCACTCTGGACTTTGAATCCAGTGATCCGAGTTCAAATCTCGGTGGAACCTTGTTTTCCTTCAAAATACAATTAATTTGAGAAAACAGGGCAAAATAACACATCGCCTACCTAAAGAGTCTGTAGAGTGGTGAAATACATCCATCGTTTTTCATGAACACTGCCTCAAATGAAGCCTTGTAAAAGAACTCTAGATCCTGTACCGTCACTGTGTGGTAGGGAAAATGCTCTGTTTCAAAGACGAAACTCTTGCAGAGAGTGGTGAAGCCAAACAAGTGGTTCAGTAAATCACGTTTTTTTGGAGTACACAGAAGTGTTCTGTGCTCCTCGTTAGTATAGTGGACAGAATCTCCGCCTGTCACGCGGAAGCCCAGGGTTAGATTTCCCGACGGGGAGAAAGTTATCCTTTTTCAAAGGCAAAGCATAGCCTTCCACATAGCTTGTCACCCAAGAAAGACACATTAAGTTGTTGCAAGGTTTTTGTTGGAGTTTGCTAGCTTAACTGAACATGGACAGACAGGTTATGCAGCGTGAGGTTTCCTCTGTGTGCTGCCGAAATAGCTCAGTTGGGAGAGCGTTAGACTGAAGATCTAAAGGTCCCTGGTTCGATCCCGGGTTTCGGCAGAACACTGAGGGTGTTCTTTGTGCTTGTTGACGTCGTGTTTCTAATCAGCTATTGACATGATAAGTTTATAAGAAATCTTCAAGGTAAGCTTTTGACGTGGGTTCCATGGTGTAATGGTTAGCACTCTGGACTCTGAATCCAGCGATCCGAGTTCAAATCTCGGTGGAACCTTGTTTTCCTTCAAAATACAATTAATTTGAGAAAACAGGGCAAAATAACACATCACCTACCTAAAGAGTCTGTAGAGTGGTGAAATACATCCATTGTTTTTCATGAACACTGCCTCAAATGAAGCCTTGTAAAAGAATTCTAGATCCTGTACCGTCACTGTGTGGTAGGGAAAATGCTCTGTTTCAAAGACGAAACTCTTGCAGAGAGTGGTGAAGCCAAACAAGTGGTTCAGTAAATCACGTTTTTTTGGAGTACACAGAAGTGTTCTGTGCTCCTCGTTAGTATAGTGGACAGTATCTCCACCTGTCACGCGGAAGACCGGGGTTCGTTTCCCCGACGGGGAGAAAGTTATTCTTTTTCAAAGGCAAAGCATAGCCTTCCACATAGCTTGTCACCCAAGAAAGACACATTAAGTTGTTGCAAGGTTTTTGTTGGAGTTTGCTAGCTTAACTGAACATGGACAGACAGGTGATGCAGCGTGAGGTTTCCTCTGTGTGCTGGCGAAAGAGCTCAGTTGGGAGAGTGTTAGACTGAAGATCGAAAGGTCCCTGGTTCGATCCCGGGTTTCGGCAGAACACTGAGGGTGTTCTTTGTGCTTGTTGATGTTGTGTTTCTAATCAGCTATTGACATGATAAGTTTATAAGAAATCTTCAAGGTAAGCTTTCGACGTGGGTTCCATGGTGTAATGGTTAGCACTCTGGACTCTGAATCCAGCGATCTGAGTTCAAATCTCGGTGGAACCTTGTTTTCCTTCAAAATACAGTTAATTTGAGAAAACAGGGCAAAATAACACATCGCCTACCTAAAGATTCTGTAGAGTGTTGAAATACATCCATCGTTTTTCATGAACACTGCCTCAAATGAAGCCTTGTAAAAGAACTCTAGATCCTGTGCCGTCACTGTGTGGTAAGGGAAATGCTCTGTTTCAAAGACGAAACCACTGCAGAGAGTGGTGAAACCTAACAAGTGGTTTAGTAAATCACGTTTTTTGGAGTACACAGTATCGTTCTGTGCTCCTCGTTAGTATAGTGGACAGTATCTCCGCTTGTCACGCGGAAGACCGGGGTTCGAGTCCCCGACTGGGAGAAAGTTATTCTTTTTCAAAGGCAAAGCATAGCCTTCCACATAGCTTTCTACCCAAGAAAGACACATTAAGTTGTTGCAAGGATTTTGTTGGAGCTTGCTAGCTTAACTGAACATGGACAGACAGGTGATGCAGCGTGAGGTTTCTTCTTTGTGCTGCAGAAATAGCTCAGTTGGGAGAGCGTTAGACTGAAGATCTAAAGGTCCCTGGTTCGATCCCGGGTTTTGGCAGAACACTGAGGGTCTTCTTTGTGCTTGTTGACGATGTGTTTCTAATCAGCTTTTGACATGATAAGTTTATAAGAAATCTTCAAGGTAAGCTTTTGACGTGGGTTCCATGGTGTAATGGTTAGCACTCTGGACTCTGAATCCAGTGATCCGAGTTCAAATCTCGGTGGAACCTTGTTTTCCTTCAAAATACAATTAATTTGAGAAAACAGGGCAAAATAACACATCGCCTACCTAAAGATTCTGTAGAGTGTTGAAATACATCCATCGTTTTTCATGAACACTGCCTCAAATGAAGCCTTGTAAAAGAACTCTAGATCCTGTGCCGTCACTGTGTGGTAAGGAAAATGCTCTGTTTCAAAGACGAAACCACTGCAGAGAGTGGTGAAACCTAACAAGTGGTTTAGTAAATCACGTTTTTTGGAGTACACAGTACCGTTCTGTGCTCCTCGTTAGTATAGTGGACAGTATCTCCGCCTGTCACGTGGAAGACCGGGGGTTCGATTCCCCGATGGGGAGAAAGTTATTATTTTTCAAAGGCAAAGCATAGCCTTCCACATAGCTTTCCACCCAAGAAAGACACATTAAGTTGTTGCAAGGATTTTGTTGGAGCTTGCTAGCTTAACTGAACATGGACAGACAGGTGATGCAGCGTGAGGTTTCCTCTGTGTGCTGCCGAAATAGCTCAGTTGGGAGAGCGTTAGACTGAAGATCTAAAGGTCCCTGGTTCGATCCCGGGTTTCGGCAGAACACTGAGGGTCTTCTTTGTGCTTGTTGACGATGTGTTTCTAATCAGCTTTTGACATGATAAGTTTATAAGAAATCTTCAAGGTAAGCTTTTGACGTGGGTTCCATGGTGTAATGGTTAGCACTCTGGACTCTGAATCCAGCGATCCGAGTTCAAATCTCGGTGGAACCTTGTTTTCCTTCAAAATACAATTAATTTGAGAAAACAGGGCAAAATAACACATCACCTACCTAAAGAGTCTGTAGAGTGGTGAAATACATCCATTGTTTTTCATGAACACTGCCTCAAATGAAGCCTTGTAAAAGAACTCTAGATCCAGTACCGTCACTGTGTGGTAGGGAAAATGCTCTGTTTCAAAGACGAAACTCTTGCAGAGAGTGGTGAAGCCAAACAAGTGGTTCAGTAAATCACGTTTTTTTGGAGTACACAGAAGTGTTCTGTGCTCCTCGTTAGTATAGTGGACAGAATCTCCGCCTGTCACGCGGAAGCCCGGGGTTAGATTTCCCGACGGGGAGAAAGTTATCCTTTTTCAAAGGCAAAGCATAGCCTTCCACATAGCTTGTCACCCAAGAAAGACACATTAAGTTGTTGCAAGGTTTTTGTTGGAGTTTGCTAGCTTAACTGAACATGGACAGACAGGTGATACAGCGTGAGGTTTCCTCTGTGTGCTGCCGAAATAGCTCAGTTGGGAGAGCGTTAGACTGAAGATCTAAAGGTCCCTGGTTCGATCCCGGGTTTCGGCAGAACACTGAGGGTCTTCTTTGTGCTTGTTGATGTTGTGTTTCTAATCAGCTTTTGACATGATAAGTTTATAAGAAATCTTCAAGGTAAGCTTTCAATGTGGGTTCCATGGTGTAATGGTTAGCACTCTGGACTCTGAATCCAGTGATCCGAGTTCAAATCTCGGTGGAACCTTGTTTTCCTTCAAAATACAATTAATTTGAGAAAACAGGGCAAAATAACACATCGCCTACCTAAAGAGTCTGTAGAGTGGTGAAATACATCCATCGTTTTTCATGAACACTGCCTCAAATGAAGCCTTGTAAAAGAACTCTAGATCCTGTACCGTCACTGTGTGGTAGGGAAAATGCTCTGTTTCAAAGACGAAACTCTTGCAGAGAGTGGTGAAGCCAAACAAGTGGTTCAGTAAATCACGTTTTTTTGGAGTACACAGAAGCGTTCTGTGCTCCTCGTTAGTATAGTGGACAGAATCTCCGACTTTCACGCGGAAGCCCGGGGTTAGATTTCCCGACGGGGAGAAAGTTATCCTTTTTCAAAGGCAAAGCATAGCCTTCCACATAGCTTGTCACCCAAGAAAGACACATTAAGTTGTTGCAAGGTTTTTGTTGGAGCTTGCTAGCTTAACTGAACATGGACAGACAGGTGATGCAGCGTGAGGTTTCCTCTGTGTGCTGGCGAAATAGCTCAGTTGGGAGAGTGTTAGACTGAAGATCTAAAGGTCCCTGGTTCGATCCCGGGTTTCGGCAGAACACTGAGGGTGTACTTTGTGCTTGTTGACGTTGTGCTTCTAATCAGCTATTGACATGATAAGTTTATAAGAAATCTTCAAGGTAAGCTTTCGACGTGGGTTCCATGGTGTAATGGTTAGCACTCTGGACTCTGAATCCAGCGATCTGAGTTCAAATCTCGGTGGAACCTTGTTTTCCTTCAAAATACAGTTAATTTGAGAAAACAGGGCAAAATAACACATCGCCTACCTAAAGATTCTGTAGAGTGTTGAAATACATCCATCGTTTTTCATGAACACTGCCTCAAATGAAGCCTTGTAAAAGAACTCTAGATCCTGTGCCGTCACTGTGTGGTAAGGAAAATGCTCTGTTTCAAAGACGAAACCACTGCAGAGAGTGGTGAAACCTAACAAGTGGTTTAGTAAATCACGTTTTTTGGAGTACACAGTATCGTTCTGTGCTCCTCGTTAGTATAGTGGACAGTATCTACACCTGTCACGCGGAAGACCGGGGTTCGATTCCCCGACGTGGAGAAAGTTATTCTTTTTCAAAGGCAAAGCATAGCCTTCCACATAGCTTGTCACCCAAGAAAGACACATTAAGTTGTTGCAAGGTTTTTGTTGGAGTTTGCTAGCTTAACTGAACATGGACAGACAGGTGATACAGCGTGAGGTTTCCTCTGTGTGCTGCCGAAATAGCTCAGTTGGGAGAGCGTTAGACTGAAGATCTAAAGGTCCCTGGTTCGATCCCGGGTTTCGGCAGAACACTGAGGGTGTTCTTTGTGCTTGTTGACGTTGTGTTTCTAATCAGCTATTGACATGATAAGTTTATAAGAAATCTTCAAGGTAAGCTTTCGATGTGGGTTCCATGGTGTAATGGTTAGCACTCTGGACTCTGAATCCAGTGATCCGAGTTCAAATCTCGGTGGAACCTTGTTTTCCTTCAAAATACAATTAATTTGAGAAAACAGGGCAAAATAACACATCGCCTACCTAAAGATTCTGTAGAGTGTTGAAATACATCCATGGTTTTTCATGAACACTGCCTCAAATGAAGCCTTGTAAAAGAACTCTAGATCCTGTGCCGTTACTGTGTGGTAAGGAAAATGCTCTGTTTCAAAGACGAAACCACTGCAGAGAGTGGTGAAACCTAACAAGTGGTTTAGTAAATCACGTTTTTTGGAGTACACAGTATCGTTCTGTGCTCCTCGTTAGTATAGTGGACAGTATCTCCGCCTGTCACGCGGAAGACCGGGGTTCGATTCCCCGACGGGGAGAAAGTTTTTCTTTTTCAAAGGCAAAGCATAGCCTTCCACATAGCTTTCTACCCAAGAAAGACACATTAAGTTGTAGCAAGGATTTTGTTGGAGCTTGCTAGCTTAACTGAACATGGACAGACAGGTGATGCAGCGTGAGGTTTCTTCTTTGTGCTGCCGAAATAGCTCAGTTGGGAGAGCGTTAGACTGAAGATCTAAAGGTCCCTGGTTCGATCCCGGGTTTCGGCAGAACACTGAGGGTCTTCTTTGTGCTTGTTGACGATGTGTTTCTAATCAGTTTTTGACATGATAAGTTTATAAGAAATCTTCAAGGTAAGCTTTTGACGTGGGTTCCATGGTGTAATGGTTAGCACTCTGGACTTTGAATCCAGTGATCCGAGTTCAAATCTCGGTGGAACCTTGTTTTCCTTCAAAATACAATTAATTTGAGAAAACAGGGCAAAATAACACATCGCCTACCTAAAGAGTCTGTAGAGTGGTGAAATACATCCATCGTTTTTCATGAACACTGCCTCAAATGAAGCCTTGTAAAAGAACTCTAGATCCTGTACCGTCACTGTGTGGTAGGGAAAATGCTCTGTTTCAAAGACGAAACTCTTGCAGAGAGTGGTGAAGCCAAACAAGTGGTTCAGTAAATCACGTTTTTTTGGAGTACACAGAAGCGTTCTGTGCTCCTCGTTAGTATAGTGGACAGAATCTCTGCCTGTCACGCGGAAGCCCGGGGTTAGATTTCCCGACGGGGAGAAAGTTATCCTTTTTCAAAGGCAAAGCATAGCCTTCCACATAGCTTGTCACCCAAGAAAGACACATTAAGTTGTTGCAAGGTTTTTGTTGGAGTTTGCTAGCTTAACTGAACATGGACAGACAGGTTATGCAGCGTGAGGTTTCCTCTGTGTGCTGCCGAAATAGCTCAGTTGGGAGAGCGTTAGACTGAAGATCTAAAGGTCCCTGGTTCGATCCCGGGTTTCGGCAGAACACTGAGGGTGTTCTTTGTGCTTGTTGACGTCGTGTTTCTAATCAGCTATTGACATGATAAGTTTATAAGAAATCTTCAAGGTAAGCTTTTGACGTGGGTTCCATGGTGTAATGGTTAGCACTCTGGACTCTGAATCCAGCGATCCGAGTTCAAATCTCGGTGGAACCTTGTTTTCCTTCAAAATACAATTAATTTGAGAAAACAGGGCAAAATAACACATCACCTACCTAAAGAGTCTGTAGAGTGGTGAAATACATCCATTGTTTTTCATGAACACTGCCTCAAATGAAGCCTTGTAAAAGAACTCTAGATCCTGTACCGTCACTGTGTGGTAGGGAAAATGCTCTGTTTCAAAGACGAAACTCTTGCAGAGAGTGGTGAAGCCAAACAAGTGGTTCAGTAAATCACGTTTTTTTGGAGTACACAGAAGTGTTCTGTGCTCCTCGTTAGTATAGTGGACAGTATCTCTGCCTGTCACGCGGAAGACTGGGGTTCGTTTCCCCGACGGGGAGAAAGTTATTCTTTTTCAAAGGCAAAGCATAGCCTTCCACATAGCTTTCTACCCAAGAAAGACACATTAAGTTGTTGCAAGGATTTTGTTGGAGCTTGCTAGCTTAACTGAACATGGACAGACAGGTGATGCAGCGTGAGGTTTCTTCTTTGTGCTGCCGAAATAGCTCAGTTGGGAGAGCGTTAGACTGAAGATCTAAAGGTCCCTGGTTCGATCCCGGGTTTCGGCAGAACACTGAGGGTCTTCTTTGTGCTTGTTGACGATGTGTTTCTAATCAGCTTTTGACATGATAAGTTTATAAGAAATCTTCAAGGTAAGCTTTTGACGTGGGTTCCATGGTGTAATGGTTAGCACTCTGGACTTTGAATCCAGTGATCCGAGTTCAAATCTCGGTGGAACCTTGTTTTCCTTCAAAATACAATTAATTTGAGAAAACAGGGCAAAATAACACATCGCCTACCTAAAGAGTCTGTAGAGTGTTGAAATACATCCATGGTTTTTCATGAACACTGCCTCAAATGAAGCCTTGTAAAAGAACTCTAGATCCTGTACCGTCACTGTGTGGTAGGGAAAATGCTCTGTTTCAAAGACGAAACTCTTGCAGAGAGTGGTGAAGCCAAACAAGTGGTTCAGTAAATCACGTTTTTTTGGAGTACACAGAAGCGTTCTGTGCTCCTCGTTAGTATAGTGGACAGAATCTCCGCCTGTCACACGGAAGCCCGGGGTTAGATTTCCCGACGGGGAGAAAGTTATCCTTTTTCAAAGGCAAAGCATAGCCTTCCACATAGCTTTCTACCCAAGAAAGACACATTAAGTTGTTGCAAGGTTTTTGTTGGAGTTTGCTAGCTTAACTGAACATGGACAGACAGGTGATGCAGCGTGAGGTTTCTTCTTTGTGCTGCCGAAATAGCTCAGTTGGGAGAGCGTTAGACTGAAGATCTAAAGGTCCCTGGTTCGATCCCGGGTTTCGGCAGAACACTGAGGGTCTTCTTTGTGCTTGTTGACGATGTGTTTCTAATCAGTTTTTGACATGATAAGTTTATAAGAAATCTTCAAGGTAAGCTTTTGACGTGGGTTCCATGGTGTAATGGTTAGCACTCTGGACTTTGAATCCAGTGATCCGAGTTCAAATCTCGGTGGAACCTTGTTTTCCTTCAAAATACAATTAATTTGAGAAAACAGGGCAAAATAACACATCGCCTACCTAAAGAGTCTGTAGAGTGGTGAAATACATCCATCGTTTTTCATGAACACTGCCTCAAATGAAGCCTTGTAAAAGAACTCTAGATCCTGTACCGTCACTGTGTGGTAGGGAAAACGCTCTGTTTCAAAGACGAAACTCTTGCAGAGAGTGGTGAAACCTAACAAGTGGTTTAGTAAATCACGTTTTTTTGGAGTACACAGTATCGTTCTGTGCTCCTCGTTAGTATAGTGGACAGAATCTCCGCCTGTCACGCGGAAGCCCGGGGTTAGATTTCCCGACGGGGAGAAAGTTATCCTTTTTCAAAGGCAAAGCATAGCCTTCCACATAGCTTGTCACCCAAGAAAGACACATTAAGTTGTTGCAAGGATTTTGTTGGAGCTTGCTAGCTTAACTGAACATGGACAGACAGGTGATGCAGCGTGAGGTTTCTTCTTTGTGCTGCCGAAATAGCTCAGTTGGGAGAGCGTTAGACTGAAGATCTAAAGGTCCCTGGTTCGATCCCGGGTTTCGGCAGAACACTGAGGGTGTTCTTTGTGCTTGTTGACGTTGTGTTTCTAATCAGCTATTGACATGATAAGTTTATAAGAAATCTTCAAGGTAAGCTTTTGACGTGGGTTCCATGGTGTAATGGTTAGCACTCTGGACTTTGAATCCAGTGATCCGAGTTCAAATCTCGGTGGAACCTTGTTTTCCTTCAAAATACAATTAATTTGAGAAAACAGGGCAAAATAACACATCGCCTACCTAAAGAGTCTGTAGAGTGGTGAAATACATCCATCGTTTTTCATGAACACTGCCTCAAATGAAGCCTTGTAAAAGAACTCTAGATCCTGTACCGTCACTGTGTGGTAGGGAAAATGCTCTGTTTCAAAGACGAAACTCTTGCAGAGAGTGGTGAAGCCAAACAAGTGGTTCAGTAAATCACATTTTTTTGGAGTACACAGAAGCGTTCTGTGCTCCTCGTTAGTATAGTGGACAGAATCTCCGCCTGTCACACGGAAGCCCGGGGTTAGATTTCCCGACGGGGAGAAAGTTATCCTTTTTCAAAGGCAAAGCATAGCCTTCCACATAGCTTGTCACCCAAGAAAGACACATTAAGTTGTTGCAAGGTTTTTGTTGGAGTTTGCTAGCTTAACTGAACATGGACAGACAGGTGATGCAGCGTGAGGTTTCTTCTTTGTGCTGCCGAAATAGCTCAGTTGGGAGAGTGTTAGACTGAAGATCTAAAGGTCCCTGGTTCGATCCCGGGTTTCGGCAGAACACTGAGGGTGTTCTTTGTGCTTGTTGACGTTGTGCTTCTAATCAGCTATTGACATGATAAGTTTATAAGAAATCTTCAAGGTAAGCTTTCGACGTGGGTTCCATGGTGTAATGGTTAGCACTCTGGACTCTGAATCCAGCGATCTGAGTTCAAATCTCGGTGGAACCTTGTTTTCCTTCAAAATACAGTTAATTTGAGAAAACAGGGCAAAATAACACATCGCCTACCTAAAGATTCTGTAGAGTGTTGAAATACATCCATCGTTTTTCATGAACACTGCCTCAAATGAAGCCTTGTAAAAGAACTCTAGATCCTGTGCCGTCACTGTGTGGTAAGGAAAATGCTCTGTTTCAAAGACGAAACCACTGCAGAGAGTGGTGAAACCTAACAAGTGGTTTAGTAAATCACGTTTTTTGGAGTACACAGTATCGTTCTGTGCTCCTCGTTAGTATAGTGGACAGTATCTCCACCTGTCACGCGGAAGACCGGGGTTCGATTCCCCGACGTGGAGAAAGTTATTCTTTTTCAAAGGCAAAGCATAGCCTTCCACATAGCTTGTCACCCAAGAAAGACACATTAAGTTGTTGCAAGGTTTTTGTTGGAGTTTGCTAGCTTAACTGAACATGGACAGACAGGTGATGCAGCGTGAGGTTTCTTCTTTGTGCTGCCGAAATAGCTCAGTTGGGAGAGCGTTAGACTGAAGATCTAAAGGTCCCTGGTTCGATCCCGGGTTTCGGCAGAACACTGAGGGTGTTCTTTGTGCTTGTTGACGTTGTGTTTCTAATCAGCTATTGACATGATAAGTTTATAAGAAATCTTCAAGGTAAGCTTTCGATGTGGGTTCCATGGTGTAATGGTTAGCACTCTGGACTCTGAATCCAGTGATCCCAGTTCAAATCTCGGTGGAACCTTGTTTTCCTTCAAAATACAATTAATTTGAGAAAACAGGGCAAAATAACACATCGCCTACCTAAAGATTCTGTAGAGTGTTGAAATACATCCATGGTTTTTCATGAACACTGCCTCAAATGAAGCCTTGTAAAAGAACTCTAGATCCTGTGCCGTTACTGTGTGGTAAGGAAAATGCTCTGTTTCAAAGACGAAACCACTGCAGAGAGTGGTGAAACCTAACAAGTGGTTTAGTAAATCACGTTTTTTGGAGTACACAGTATCGTTCTGTGCTCCTCGTTAGTATAGTGGACAGTATCTCCGCCTGTCACGCGGAAGACCGGGGTTCGATTCCCCGACGGGGAGAAAGTTTTTCTTTTTCAAAGGCAAAGCATAGCCTTCCACATAGCTTTCTACCGAAGAAAGACACATTAAGTTGTTGCAAGGATTTTGTTGGAGCTTGCTAGCTTAACTGAACATGGACAGACAGGTGATGCAGCGTGAGGTTTCTTCTTTGTGCTGCCGAAATAGCTCAGTTGGGAGAGCGTTAGACTGAAGATCTAAAGGTCCCTGGTTCGATCCCGGGTTTCGGCAGAACACTGAGGGTCTTCTTTGTGCTTGTTGACGATGTGTTTCTAATCAGTTTTTGACATGATAAGTTTATAAGAAATCTTCAAGGTAAGCTTTTGACGTGGGTTCCATGGTGTAATGGTTAGCACTCTGGACTTTGAATCCAGTGATCCGAGTTCAAATCTCGGTGGAACCTTGTTTTCCTTCAAAATACAATTAATTTGAGAAAACAGGGCAAAATAACACATCGCCTACCTAAAGAGTCTGTAGAGTGGTGAAATACATCCATCGTTTTTCATGAACACTGCCTCAAATGAAGCCTTGTAAAAGAACTCTAGATCCTGTACCGTCACTGTGTGGTAGGGAAAATGCTCTGTTTCAAAGACGAAACTCTTGCAGAGAGTGGTGAAGCCAAACAAGTGGTTCAGTAAATCACGTTTTTTTGGAGTACACAGAAGCGTTCTGTGCTCCTCGTTAGTATAGTGGACAGAATCTCCGCCTGTCACGCGGAAGCCCGGGGTTAGATTTCCCGACGGGGAGAAAGTTATCCTTTTTCAAAGGCAAAGCATAGCCTTCCACATAGCTTGTCACCCAAGAAAGACACATTAAGTTGTTGCAAGGTTTTTGTTGGAGTTTGCTAGCTTAACTGAACATGGACAGACAGGTTATGCAGCGTGAGGTTTCCTCTGTGTGCTGCCGAAATAGCTCAGTTGGGAGAGCGTTAGACTGAAGATCTAAAGGTCCCTGGTTCGATCCCGGGTTTCGGCAGAACACTGAGGGTGTTCTTTGTGCTTGTTGACGTCGTGTTTCTAATCAGCTATTGACATGGTTAGTTTATAAGAAATCTTCAAGGTAAGCTTTTGACGTGGGTTCCATGGTGTAATGGTTAGCACTCTGGACTCTGAATCCAGCGATCCGAGTTCAAATCTCGGTGGAACCTTGTTTTCCTTCAAAATACAATTAATTTGAGAAAACAGGGCAAAATAACACATCACCTACCTAAAGAGTCTGTAGAGTGGTGAAATACATCCATTGTTTTTCATGAACACTGCCTCAAATGAAGCCTTGTAAAAGAACTCTAGATCCTGTACCGTCACTGTGTGGTAGGGAAAATGCTCTGTTTCAAAGACGAAACTCTTGCAGAGAGTGGTGAAGCCAAACAAGTGGTTCAGTAAATCACGTTTTTTTGGAGTACACAGAAGTGTTCTATGCTCCTCGTTAGTATAGTGGACAGAATCTCCGCCTGTCACACGGAAGCCCGGGGTTAGATTTCCCGACGGGGAGAAAGTTATCCTTTTTCAAAGGCAAAGCATAGCCTTCCACATAGCTTGTCACCCAAGAAAGACACATTAAGTTGTTGCAAGGTTTTTGTTGGAGTTTGCTAGCTTAACTGAACATGGACAGACAGGTGATGCAGCGTGAGGTTTCTTCTTTGTGCTGCCGAAATAGCTCAGTTGGGAGAGCGTTAGACTGAAGATCTAAAGGTCCCTGGTTCGATCCCGGGTTTTGGCAGAACACTGAGGGTCTTCTTTGTGCTTGTTGACGATGTGTTTCTAATCAGCTTTTGACAAGATAAGTTTATAAGAAATCTTCAAGGTAAGCTTTTGACGTGGGTTCCATGGTGTAATGGTTAGCACTCTGGACCCTGAATCCAGTGATCCGAGTTCAAATCTCGGTGGAACCTTGTTTTCCTTCAAAATACAATTAATTTGAGAAAACAGGGCAAAATAACACATCGCCTACCTAAAGATTCTGTAGAGTGTTGAAATACATCCATGGTTTTTCATGAACACTGCCTCAAATGAAGCCTTGTAAAAGAACTCTAGATCCTGTGCCGTTACTGTGTGGTAAGGAAAATGCTCTGTTTCAAAGACGAAACCACTGCAGAGAGTGGTGAAACCTAACAAGTGGTTTAGTAAATCACGTTTTTTGGAGTACACAGTATCGTTCTGTGCTCCTCGTTAGTATAGTGGACAGTATCTCCGCCTGTCACGCGGAAGACCGGGGTTCGATTCCCCGACGGGGAGAAAGTTTTTCTTTTTCAAAGGCAAAGCATAGCCTTCCACATAGCTTTCTACCCAAGAAAGACACATTAAGTTGTTGCAAGGATTTTGTTGGAGCTTGCTAGCTTAACTGAACATGGACAGACAGGTGATGCAGCGTGAGGTTTCTTCTTTGTGCTGCCGAAATAGCTCAGTTGGGAGAGCGTTAGACTGAAGATCTAAAGGTCCCTGGTTCGATCCCGGGTTTTGGCAGAACACTGAGGGTCTTCTTTGTGCTTGTTGACGATGTGTTTCTAATCAGCTTTTGACATGATAAGTTTATAAGAAATCTTCAAGGTAAGCTTTCAATGTGGGTTCCATGGTGTAATGGTTAGCACTCTGGACTCTGAATCCAGCGATCTGAGTTCAAATCTCGGTGGAACCTTGTTTTCCTTCAAAATACAGTTAATTTGAGAAAACAGGGCAAAATCACACATCACCTACCTAAAGAGTCTGTAGAGTGGTGAAATACATCCATTGTTTTTCATGAACACTGCCTCAAATGAAGCCTTGTAAAAGAACTCTAGATCCTGTACCGTCACTGTGTGGTAGGGAAAATGCTCTGTTTCAAAGACGAAACTCTTGCAGAGAGTGGTGAAACCTAACAAGTGGTTTAGTAAATCACGTTTTTTGGAGTACACAGTATCGTTCTGTGCTCCTCGTTAGTATAGTGGACAGAATCTCCGCCTTTCACGCGGAAGCCCGGGGTTAGATTTCCCGGCGGGGAGAAAGTTATCCTTTTTCAAAGGCAAAGCATAGCCTTCCACATAGCTTGTCACCCAAGAAAGACACATTAAGTTGTTGCAAGGTTTTTGTTGGAGCTTGCTAGCTTAACTGAACATGGACAGACAGGTGATGCAGCGTGAGGATTCCTCTGTGTGCTGCCGAAATAGCTCAGTTGGGAAAGCGTTAGACTGAAGATCTAAAGGTCCCTGGTTCGATCCCGGGTTTCGGCAGAACACTGAGGGTGTTCTTTGTGCTTGTTGATGTTGTGTTTCTAATCAGCTATTGACATGATAAGTTTATAAGAAATCTTCAAGGTAAGCTTTCGACGTGGGTTCCATGGTGTAATGGTTAGCACTCTGGACTCTGAATCCAGCGATCTGAGTTCAAATCTCGGTAGAACCTTGTTTTCCTTCAAAATACAGTTAATTTGAGAAAACAGGGCAAAATAACACATCGCCTACCTAAAGATTCTGTAGAGTGTTGAAATACATCCATCGTTTTTCATGAACACTGCCTCAAATGAAGCCTTGTAAAAGAACTCTAGATCCTGTGCCGTCACTGTGTGGTAAGGGAAATGCTCTGTTTTAAAGACGAAACCACTGCAGAGAGTGGTGAAACCTAACAAGTGGTTTAGTAAATCACGTTTTTTGGAGTACACAGTATCGTTCTGTGCTCCTCGTTAGTATAGTGGACAGTATCTCCGCTTGTCACGCGGAAGACCGGGGTTCGATTCCCCGACTGGGAGAAAGTTATTCTTTTTCAAAGGCAAAGCATAGCCTTCCACATAGCTTTCTACCCAAGAAAGACACATTAAGTTGTTGCAAGGATTTTGTTGGAGCTTGCTAGCTTAACTGAACATGGACAGACAGGTGATGCAGCGTGAGGTTTCTTCTTTGTGCTGCCGAAATAGCTCAGTTGGGAGAGCGTTAGACTAAAGATCTAAAGGTCCCTGGTTCGATCCTGGGTTTCGGCAGAACACTGAGGGTCTTCTTTGTGCTTGTTGACGTTGTGTTTCTAACCAGCTTTTGACATGATAAGTTTATAAGAAATCTTCAAGGTAAGCTTTTGACGTGGGTTCCATGGTGTAATGGTTAGCACTCTGGACTCTGAATCCAGCGATCCGAGTTCAAATCTCGGTGGAACCTTGTTTTCCTTCAAAATACAGTTAATTTGAGAAAACAGGGCAAAATAACACATCAACCACCTAAAGAGTCTGTAGAGTGGTGAAATACATCCATTGTTTTTCATGAACACTGCCTCAAATGAAGCCTTGTAAAAGAACTCTGGATCCTGTACCGTCACTGTGTGGTAGGGAAAATGCTCTGTTTCAAAGACGAAACTCTTGCAGAAAGTGGTGAAACCTAACAAGTGGTTTAGTAAATCACGTTTTTTGGAGTACACAGTATCGTTCTGTGCTTCTCGTTAGTATAGTGGACAGTATCTCCGCCTGTCACGCGGAAGACCGGGGTTCGTTTCCCCGACGGGGAGAAAGTTATTCTTTTTCAAAGGCAAAGCATAGCCTTCCACATAGCTTTCTACCCAAGAAAGACACATTAAGTTGTTGCAAGGATTTTGTTGGAGCTTGCTAGCTTAACTGAACATGGACAGACAGGTGATGCAGCGTGAGGTTTCCTCTGTGTGCTGGCGAAATAGCTCAGTTGGGAGAGTGTTAGACTGAAAATCTAAAGGTCCCTGGTTCGATCCCGGGTTTCGGCAGAACACTGAGGGTGTTCTTTGTGCTTGTTGACGTTGTGTTTCTAATCAGCTATTGACATGATAAGTTTATAAGAAATCTTCAAGGTAAGCTTTCGACGTGGGTTCCATGGTGTAATGGTTAGCACTCTGAACTCTGAATCCAGCGATCTGAGTTCAAATCTCGGTGGAACCTTGTTTTCCTTCAAAATACAGTTAATTTGAGAAAACAGGGCAAAATCACACATCACCTACCTAAAGAGTCTGTAGAGTGGTGAAATACATCCATTGTTTTTCATGAACACTGCCTCAAATGAAGCCTTGTAAAAGAACTCTAGATCCTGTACCGTCACTGTGTGGTAGGGAAAATGCTCTGTTTCAAAGACGAAACTCTTGCAGAGAGTGGTGAAACCTAACAAGTGGTTTAGTAAATCACGTTTTTTGGAGTACACAGTATCGTTCTGTGCTCCTCGTTAGTATAGTGGACAGAATCTCCGCCTTTCACGCGGAAGCCCGGGGTTAGATTTCCCGGCGGGGAGAAAGTTATCCTTTTTCAAAGGCAAAGCATAGCCTTCCACATAGCTTGTCACCCAAGAAAGACACATTAAGTTGTTGCAAGGTTTTTGTTGGAGCTTGCTAGCTTAACTGAACATGGACAGACAGGTGATGCAGCGTGAGGATTCCTCTGTGTGCTGCCGAAATAGCTCAGTTGGGAAAGCGTTAGACTGAAGATCTAAAGGTCCCTGGTTCGATCCCAGGTTTCGGCAGAACGCTGAGGGTCTTCTTTGTGCTTGTTGACGATGTGTTTCTAATCAGCTTTTGACATGATAAGTTTATAAGAAATCTTCAAGGTAAGCTTTTGACGTGGGTTCCATGGTGTAATGGTTAGCACTCTGGACTCTGAATCCAGCGATCCGAGTTCAAATCTCGGTGGAACCTTGTTTTCCTTCAAAATACAATTAATTTGAGAAAACAGGGCAAAATAACACATCACCTACCTAAAGAGTCTGTAGAGTGGTGAAATACATCCATTGTTTTTCATGAACACTGCCTCAAATGAAGCCTTGTAAAAGAACTCTAGATCCTGTACCGTCACTGTGTGGTAGGGAAAATGCTCTGTTTCAAAGACGAAACTCTTGCAGAGAGTGGTGAAGCCAAACAAGTGGTTCAGTAAATCACGTTTTTTTGGAGTACACAGAAGTGTTCTGTGCTCCTCGTTAGTATAGTGGACAGAATCTCCGCCTGTCACGCGGAAGCCCGGGGTTAGATTTCCCGACGGGGAGAAAGTTATCCTTTTTCAAAGGCAAATCATAGCCTTCCACATAGCTTGTCACCCAAGAAAGACACATTAAGTTGTTGCAAGGTTTTTGTTGGAGTTTGCTAGCTTAACTGAACATGGACAGACAGGTGATGCAGCGTGAGGTTTCCACAGTGTGCTGGAGAAATAGCTCAGTTGGGAGAGTGTTAGACTGAAGATCTAAAGGTCCCTGGTTCGATCCCGGGTTTCGGCAGAACACTGAGGGTGTTCTTTGTGCTTGTTGACGTTGTGTTTCTAATCAGCTATTGACATGATAAGTTTATAAGAAATCTTCAAGGTAAGCTTTCGATGTGGGTTCCATGGTGTAATGGTTAGCACTCTGGACTCTGAATCCAGTGATCTGAGTTCAAATCTCGGTGGACCCTTGTTTTCCTTCAAAATACAGTTAATTTGAGAAAACAGGGCAAAATAACACATCGCCTACCTAAAGATTCTGTAGAGTGTTGAAATACATCCATCGTTTTTCATGAACACTGCCTCAAATGAAGCCTTGTAAAAGAACTCTAGATCCTGTGCCGTCACTGTGTGGTAAGGAAAATGCTCTGTTTCAAAGACGAAACCACTGCAGAGAGTGGTGAAACCTAACAAGTGGTTTAGTAAATCACGTTTTTTGGAGTACACAGCATCGTTCTGTGCTCCTCGTTAGTATAGTGGACAGTATCTCCGCCTGTCACGCGGAAGACCGGGGTTCGATTCCCCGACGGGGAGAAAGTTATTATTTTTCAAAGGCAAAGCATAGCCTTCCACATAGCTTTCCACCCAAGAAAGACACATTAAGTTGTTGCAAGGATTTTGTTGGAGCTTGCTAGCTTAATTGAACATGGACAGACAGGTGATGCAGCGTGAGGTTTCCTCTGTGTGCTGCCGAAATAGCTCAGTTGGGAGAGCATTAGACTGAAGATCTAAAGGTCCCTGGTTCGATCCCGGGTTTCGGCAGAACACTGAGGGTCTTCTTTGTGCTTGTTGATGTTGTGTTTCTAATCAGCTTTTGAGATGATAAGTTTATAAGAAATCTTCAAGGTAAGCTTTTGACGTGGGTTCCATGGTGTAATGGTTAGCACTCTGGACTCTGAATCCAGTGATCTGAGTTCAAATCTCGGTGGAACCTTGTTTTCCTTCAAAATACAGTTAATTTGAGAAAACAGGGCAAAATAACACATCGCCTACCTAAAGATTCTGTAGAGTGTTGAAATACATCCATCGTTTTTCATGAAGACTGCCTCAAATGAAGCCTTGTAAAAGAACTCTAGATCCTGTGCCGTCACTGTGTGGTAAGGAAAATGCTCTGTTTCAAAGACGAAACCACTGCAGAGAGTGGTGAAACCTAACAAGTGGTTTAGTAAATCACGTTTTTTGGAGTACACAGTATCGTTCTGTGCTCCTCGTTAGTATAGTGGACAGTATCTCCACCTGTCACGCGGAAGACCGGGGTTCGATTCCCCGACGTGGAGAAAGTTATTCTTTTTCAAAGGCAAAGCATAGCCTTCCACATAGCTTTCCACCCAAGAAAGACACATTAAGTTGTTGCAAGGATTTTGTTGGAGCTTGCTAGCTTAATTGAACATGGACAGACAGGTGATGCAGCGTGAGATTTCCTCTGTGTGCTGCCGAAATAGCTCAGTTGGGAGAGCGTTAGACTGAAGATCTAAAGGTCCCTGGTTCGATCCCGGGTTTCGGCAGAACACTGAGGGTCTTCTTTGTGCTTGTTGATGTTGTGTTTCTAATCAGCTTTTGACATGATAAGTTTATAAGAAATCTTCAAGGTAAGGTTTTGACGTGGGTTCCATGGTGTAATGGTTAGCACTCTGGACTCTGAATCCAGCGATCCGAGTTCAAATCTCGGTGGAACCTTGTTTTCCTTCAAAATACAATTAATTTGAGAAAACAGGGCAAAATAACACATCGCCTACCTAAAGAGTCTGTAGAGTGGTGAAATACATCCATTATTTTTCATGAACACTGCCTCAAATGAAGCCTTGTAAAAGAACTCTAGATCCTGTACCGTCACTGTGTGGTAGGGAAAATGCTCTGTTTCAAAGACGAAACTCTTGCAGAAAGTGGTGAAACCTAACAAGTGGTTTAGTAAATCACGTTTTTTGGAGTACACAGTATCGTTCTGTGCTCCTCGTTAGTATAGTGGACAGTATCTCCGCCTGTCACGCGGAAGACCGGGGTTCGATTCCCCGACGGGGAGAAAGTTATTCTTTTTCAAAGGCAAAGCATAGCCTTCCACATAGCTTTCTACCCAAGAAAGACACATTAAGTTGTTGCAAGGATTTTGTTGGAGCTTGCTAGCTTAACTGAACATGGACAGACAGGTGATGCAGCGTGAGGTTTCTTCTTTGTGCTGCCGAAATAGCTCACTTGGGAGAGCGTTAGACTGAAGATCTAAAGGTCCCTGGTTCGATCCCGGGTTTCGGCAGAACACTGAGGGTCTTCTTTGTGCTTGTTGACGATGTGTTTCTAATCAGCTTTTGACATGATAAGTTTATGAGAAATCTTCAAGGTAAGCTTTTGACGTGGGTTCCATGGTGTAATGGTTAGCACTCTGGACTTTGAATCCAGTGATCCGAGTTCAAATCTCGGTGGAACCTTGTTTTCCTTCAAAATACAATTAATTTGAGAAAACAGGGCAAAATAACACATCGCCTACCTAAAGAGTCTGTAGAGTGGTGAAATACATCCATCGTTTTTCATGAACACTGCCTCAAATGAAGCCTTGTAAAAGAACTCTAGATCCTGTACCGTCACTGTGTGGTAGGGAAAATGCTCTGTTTCAAAGACGAAACTCTTGCAGAGAGTGGTGAAGCCAAACAAGTGGTTCAGTAAATCACGTTTTTTTGGAGTACACAGAAGCGTTCTGTGCTCCTCGTTAGTATAGTGGACAGAATCTCCGCCTGTCACGCGGAAGCCCGGGGTTAGATTTCCCGACGGGGAGAAAGTTATCCTTTTTCAAAGGCAAAGCATAGCCTTCCACATAGCTTGTCACCCAAGAAAGACACATTAAGTTGTTGCAAGGTTTTTGTTGGAGTTTGCTAGCTTAACTGAACATGGACAGACAGGTGATGCAGCGTGAGGATTCCTCTGTGTGCTGGCGAAATAGCTCAGTTGGGAGAGTGTTAGACTGAAGATCTAAAGGTCCCTGGTTCGATCCCGGGTTTCGGCAGAACACTGAGGGTGTTCTTTGTGCTTGTTGACGTTGTGTTTCTAATCAGCTATTGACATGATAAGTTTATAAGAAATCTTCAAGGTAAGCTTTCGACGTGGGTTCCATGGTGTAATGGTTAGCACTCTGAACTCTGAATCCAGCGATCTGAGTTCAAATCTCGGTGGAACCTTGTTTTCCTTCAAAATACAGTTAATTTGAGAAAACAGGGCAAAATAACACATCGCCTACCTAAAGATTCTGTAGAGTGTTGAAATACATCCATCGTTTTTCATGAACACTGCCTCAAATGAAGCCTTGTAAAAGAACTCTAGATCCTGTGCCGTCACTGTGTGGTAAGGGAAATGCTCTGTTTCAAAGACGAAACCACTGCAGAGAGTGGTGAAACCTAACAAGTGGTTTAGTAAATCACGTTTTTTGGAGTACACAGTATCGTTCTGTGCTCCTCGTTAGTATAGTGGACAGTATCTCCGCTTGTCACGCGGAAGACCGGGGTTCGATTCCCCGATGGGGAGAAAGTTATTATTTTTCAAAGGCAAAGCATAGCCTTCCACATAGCTTTCCACCCAAGAAAGACACATTAAGTTGTTGCAAGGATTTTGTTGGAGCTTGCTAGCTTAACTGAACATGGACAGACAGGTGATGCAGCGTGAGGTTTCCTCTGTGTGCTGCCGAAATAGCTCAGTTGGGAGAGCGTTAGACTGAAGATCTAAAGGTCCCTGGTTCGATCCCGGGTTTCGGCAGAACGCTGAGGGTCTTCTTTGTGCTTGTTGACGATGTGTTTCTAATCAGCTTTTGACATGATAAGTTTATAAGAAATCTTCAAGGTAAGCTTTTGACGTGGGTTCCATGGTGTAATGGTTAGCACTCTGGACTCTGAATCCAGCGATCCGAGTTCAAATCTCGGTGGAACCTTGTTTTCCTTCAAAATACAATTAATTTGAGAAAACAGGGCAAAATAACACATCACCTACCTAAAGAGTCTGTAGAGTGGTGAAATACATCCATTGTTTTTCATGAACACTGCCTCAAATGAAGCCTTGTAAAAGAACTCTAGATCCTGTACCGTCACTGTGTGGTAGGGAAAATGCTCTGTTTCAAAGACGAAACTCTTGCAGAGAGTGGTGAAGCCAAACAAGTGGTTCAGTAAATCACGTTTTTTTGGAGTACACAGAAGTGTTCTGTGCTCCTCGTTAGTATAGTGGACAGAATCTCCGCCTGTCACGCGGAAGCCCGGGGTTAGATTTCCCGACGGGGAGAAAGTTATCCTTTTTCAAAGGCAAAGCATAGCCTTCCACATAGCTTGTCACCCAAGAAAGACACATTAAGTTGTTGCAAGGATTTTGTTGGAGCTTGCTAGCTTAACTGAACATGGACAGACAGGAGATGCAGCGTGAGGTTTCTTCTTTGTGCTGCCGAAATAGCTCAGTTGGGAGAGCGTTAGACTGAAGATCTAAAGGTCCCTGGTTCGATCCCGGGTTTCGGCAGAACACTGAGAGTCTTCTTTGTGCTTGTTGATGTTGTGTTTCTAATCAGCTTTTGACATGATAAGTTTATAAGAAATCTTCAAGGTAAGCTTTTGACATGGGTTCCATGGTGTAATGGTTAGCACTCTGGACTCTGAATCCAGCGATCCGAGTTCAAATCTCGGTGGAACCTTGTTTTCCTTCAAAATACAATTAATTTGAGAAAACAGGGCAAAATAACACATCGCCTACCTAAAGAGTCTGTAGAGTGGTGAAATACATCCATTGTTTTTCATGAACACTGCCTCAAATGAAGCCTTGTAAAAGAACTCTAGATCCTGTACCGTCACTGTGTGGTAGGGAAAATGCTCTGTTTCAAAGACGAAACTCTTGCAGAGAGTGGTGAAACATAACAAGTGGTTTAGTAAATCACGTTTTTTGGAGTACACAGTATCGTTCTGTGCTCCTCGTTAGTATAGTGGACAGTATCTCCGCCTGTCACGCGGAAGACCGGGGTTCGATTCCCCGACGGGGAGAAAGTTATTATTTTTCAAAGGCAAAGCATAGCCTTCCACATAGCTTTCCACCCAAGAAAGACACATTAAGTTGTTGCAAGGATTTTGTTGGAGCTTGCTAGCTTAACTGAACATGGACAGACAGGTGATGCAGCGTGAGGTTTCCTCTGTGTGCTGCCGAAATAGCTCAGTTGGGAGAGCGTTAGACTGAAGATCTAAAGGTCCCTGGTTCGATCCCGGGTTTCGGCAGAACACTGAGGGTCTTCTTTGTGCTTGTTGATGTTGTGTTTCTAATCAGCTTTTGACATGATAAGTTTATAAGAAATCTTCAAGGTAAGCTTTCGACGTGGGTTCCATGGTGTAATGGTTAGCACTCTGAACTCTGAATCCAGCGATCTGAGTTCAAATCTCGGTGGAACCTTGTTTTCCTTCAAAATACAGTTAATTTGAGAAAACAGGGCAAAATAACACATCGCCTACCTAAAGATTCTGTAGAGTGTTGAAATACATCCATCGTTTTTCATGAACACTGCCTCAAATGAAGCCTTGTAAAAGAACTCTAGATCCTGTGCCGTCACTGTGTGGTAAGGGAAATGCTCTGTTTCAAAGACGAAACCACTGCAGAGAGTGGTGAAACCTAACAAGTGGTTTAGTAAATCACGTTTTTTGGAGTACACAGTATCGTTCTGTGCTCCTCGTTAGTATAGTGGACAGTATCTCCGCTTGTCACGCGGAAGACCGGGGTTCGATTCCCCGATGGGGAGAAAGTTATTATTTTTCAAAGGCAAAGCATAGCCTTCCACATAGCTTTCCACCCAAGAAAGACACATTAAGTTGTTGCAAGGATTTTGTTGGAGCTTGCTAGCTTAACTGAACATGGACAGACAGGTGATGCAGCGTGAGGTTTCCTCTGTGTGCTGCCGAAATAGCTCAGTTGGGAGAGCGTTAGACTGAAGATCTAAAGGTCCCTGGTTCGATCCCGGGTTTCGGCAGAACGCTGAGGGTCTTCTTTGTGCTTGTTGACGATGTGTTTCTAATCAGCTTTTGACATGATAAGTTTATAAGAAATCTTCAAGGTAAGCTTTTGACGTGGGTTCCATGGTGTAATGGTTAGCACTCTGGACTCTGAATCCAGCGATCCGAGTTCAAATCTCGGTGGAACCTTGTTTTCCTTCAAAATACAATTAATTTGAGAAAACAGGGCAAAATAACACATCACCTACCTAAAGAGTCTGTAGAGTGGTGAAATACATCCATTGTTTTTCATGAACACTGCCTCAAATGAAGCCTTGTAAAAGAACTCTAGATCCTGTACCGTCACTGTGTGGTAGGGAAAATGCTCTGTTTCAAAGACGAAACTCTTGCAGAGAGTGGTGAAGCCAAACAAGTGGTTCAGTAAATCACGTTTTTTTGGAGTACACAGAAGTGTTCTGTGCTCCTCGTTAGTATAGTGGACAGAATCTCCGCCTGTCACGCGGAAGCCCGGGGTTAGATTTCCCGACGGGGAGAAAGTTATCCTTTTTCAAAGGCAAAGCATAGCCTTCCACATAGCTTGTCACCCAAGAAAGACACATTAAGTTGTTGCAAGGATTTTGTTGGAGCTTGCTAGCTTAACTGAACATGGACAGACAGGAGATGCAGCGTGAGGTTTCTTCTTTGTGCTGCCGAAATAGCTCAGTTGGGAGAGCGTTAGACTGAAGATCTAAAGGTCCCTGGTTCGATCCCGGGTTTCGGCAGAACACTGAGAGTCTTCTTTGTGCTTGTTGATGTTGTGTTTCTAATCAGCTTTTGACATGATAAGTTTATAAGAAATCTTCAAGGTAAGCTTTTGACATGGGTTCCATGGTGTAATGGTTAGCACTCTGGACTCTGAATCCAGCGATCCGAGTTCAAATCTCGGTGGAACCTTGTTTTCCTTCAAAATACAATTAATTTGAGAAAACAGGGCAAAATAACACATCGCCTACCTAAAGAGTCTGTAGAGTGGTGAAATACATCCATTGTTTTTCATGAACACTGCCTCAAATGAAGCCTTGTAAAAGAACTCTAGATCCTGTACCGTCACTGTGTGGTAGGGAAAATGCTCTGTTTCAAAGACGAAACTCTTGCAGAGAGTGGTGAAACCTAACAAGTGGTTTAGTAAATCACGTTTTTTGGAGTACACAGTATCGTTCTGTGCTCCTCGTTAGTATAGTGGACAGTATCTCCGCCTGTCACGCGGAAGACCGGGGTTCGATTCCCCGACGGGGAGAAAGTTATTATTTTTCAAAGGCAAAGCATAGCCTTCCACATAGCTTTCCACCCAAGAAAGACACATTAAGTTGTTGCAAGGATTTTGTTGGAGCTTGCTAGCTTAACTGAACATGGACAGACAGGTGATGCAGCGTGAGGTTTCCTCTGTGTGCTGCCGAAATAGCTCAGTTGGGAGAGCGTTAGACTGAAGATCTAAAGGTCCCTGGTTCGATCCCGGGTTTCGGCAGAACACTGAGGGTCTTCTTTGTGCTTGTTGATGTTGTGTTTCTAATCAGCTTTTGACATGATAAGTTTATAAGAAATCTTCAAGGTAAGCTTTTGACGTGGGTTCCATGGTGTAATGGTTAGCACTCTGGACTCTGAATCCAGCGATCCGAGTTCAAATCTCGGTGGAACCTTGTTTTCCTTCAAAATACAATTAATTTGAGAAAACAGGGCAAAATAACACATCACCTACCTAAAGAGTCTGTAGAGTGGTGAAATACATCCATTGTTTTTCATGAACACTGCCTCAAATGAAGCCTTGTAAAAGAACTCTAGATCCTGTACCGTCACTGTGTGGTAGGGAAAATGCTCTGTTTCAAAGACGAAACTCTTGCAGAGAGTGGTGAAGCCAAACAAGTGGTTCAGTAAATCACGTTTTTTTGGAGTACACAGAAGCGTTCTGTGCTCCTCGTTAGTATAGTGGACAGAATCTCCGCCTGTCACGCGGAAGCCCGGGGTTAGATTTCCCGACGGGGAGAAAGTTATCCTTTTTCAAAGGCAAAGCATAGCCTTCCACATAGCTTGTCACCCAAGAAAGACACATTAAGTTGTTGCAAGGTTTTTGTTGGAGTTTGCTAGCTTAACTGAACATGGACAGACAGGTGATGCAGCGTGAGGTTTCCACAGTGTGCTGGAGAAATAGCTCAGTTGGGAGAGTGTTAGACTGAAGATCTAAAGGTCCCTGGTTCGATCCCGGGTTTCGGCAGAACACTGAGGGTGTTCTTTGTGCTTGTTGACGTTGTGTTTCTAATCAGCTATTGACATGATAAGTTTATAAGAAATCTTCAAGGTAAGCTTTCGATGTGGGTTCCATGGTGTAATGGTTAGCACTCTGGACTCTGAATCCAGTGATCTGAGTTCAAATCTCGGTGGACCCTTGTTTTCCTTCAAAATACAGTTAATTTGAGAAAACAGGGCAAAATAACACATCGCCTACCTAAAGATTCTGTAGAGTGTTGAAATACATCCATCGTTTTTCATGAACACTGCCTCAAATGAAGCCTTGTAAAAGAACTCTAGATCCTGTGCCGTCACTGTGTGGTAAGGAAAATGCTCTGTTTCAAAGACGAAACCACTGCAGAGAGTGGTGAAACCTAACAAGTGGTTTAGTAAATCACGTTTCTTGGAGTACACAGCATCGTTCTGTGCTCCTCGTTAGTATAGTGGACAGTATCTCCGCCTGTCACGCGGAAGACCGGGGTTCGATTCCCCGACGGGGAGAAAGTTATTATTTTTCAAAGGCAAAGCATAGCCTTCCACATAGCTTTCCACCCAAGAAAGACACATTAAGTTGTTGCAAGGATTTTGTTGGAGCTTGCTAGCTTAATTGAACATGGACAGACAGGTGATGCAGCGTGAGGTTTCCTCTGTGTGCTGCCGAAATAGCTCAGTTGGGAGAGCATTAGACTGAAGATCTAAAGGTCCCTGGTTCGATCCCTGGTTTCGGCAGAACACTGAGGGTCTTCTTTGTGCTTGTTGATGTTGTGTTTCTAATCAGCTTTTGAGATGATAAGTTTATAAGAAATCTTCAAGGTAAGCTTTTGACGTGGGTTCCATGGTGTAATGGTTAGCACTCTGGACTCTGAATCCAGCGATCCGAGTTCAAATCTCGGTGGAACCTTGTTTTCCTTCAAAATACAATTAATTTGAGAAAACAGGGCAAAATAACACATCGCCTACCTAAAGAGTCTGTAGAGTGGTGAAATACATCCATTGTTTTTCATGAACACTGCCTCAAATGAAGCCTTGTAAAAGAACTCTAGATCCTGTACCGTCACTGTGTGGTAGGGAAAATGCTCTGTTTCAAAGACGAAACTCTTGCAGAGAGTGGTGAAACCTAACAAGTGGTTTAGTAAAACACGTTTTTTGGAGTACACAGTATCGTTCTGTGCTCCTCGTTAGTATAGTGGACAGTATCTCCGCCTGTCACGCGGAAGACCGGGGTTCGATTCCCCGACGGGGAGAAAGTTATTATTTTTCAAAGGCAAAGCATAGCCTTCCACATAGCTTTCTACCCAAGAAAGACACATTAAGTTGTTGCAAGGATTTTGTTGGAGCTTGCTAGCTTAACTGAACATGGACAGACAGGTTATGCAGTGTGAGGTTTCCTCTGTGTGCTGCCGAAATAGCTCAGTTGGGAGAGCGTTAGACTGAAGATCTAAAGGTCCCTGGTTCGATCCCGGGTTTCGGCAGAACACTGAGGGTCTTCTTTGTGCTTGTTGATGTTGTGTTTCTAATCAGCTTTTGACATGATAAGTTTATAAGAAATCTTCAAGGTAAGCTTTCGATGTGGGTTCCATGGTGTAATGGTTAGCACTCTGGACTCTGAATCCAGCGATCTGAGTTCAAATCTCGGTGGAACCTTGTTTTCCTTCAAAATACAGTTAATTTGAGAAAACAGGGCAAAATAACACATCGCCTACCTAAAGATTCTGTAGAGTGTTGAAATACATCCATCGTTTTTCATGAAGACTGCCTCAAATGAAGCCTTGTAAAAGAACTCTAGATCCTGTGCCGTCACTGTGTGGTAAGGAAAATGCTCTGTTTCAAAGACGAAACCACTGCAGAGAGTGGTGAAACCTAACAAGTGGTTTAGTAAATCACGTTTTTTGGAGTACACAGTATCGTTCTGTGCTCCTCGTTAGTATAGTGGACAGTATCTCCACCTGTCACGCGGAAGACCGGGGTTCGATTCCCCGACGTGGACAAAAAGTTATTCTTTTTCAAAGGCAAAGCATAGCCTTCCACATAGCTTTCCACCCAAGAAAGACACATTAAGTTGTTGCAAGGATTTTGTTGGAGCTTGCTAGCTTAATTGAACATGGACAGACAGGTGATGCAGCGTGAGATTTCCTCTGTGTGCTGCCGAAATAGCTCAGTTGGGAGAGCGTTAGACTGAAGATCTAAAGGTCCCTGGTTCGATCCCGGGTTTCGGCAGAACACTGAGGGTCTTCTTTGTGCTTGTTGATGTTGTGTTTCTAATCAGCTTTTGACATGATAAGTTTATAAGAAATCTTCAAGGTAAGCTTTTGATGTGGGTTCCATGGTGTAATGGTTAGCACTCTGGACTCTGAATCCAGCGATCCGAGTTCAAATCTCGGTGGAACCTTATTTTCCTTCAAAATACAATTAATTTGAGAAAACAGGGCAAAATAACACATCGCCTACCTAAAGAGTCTGTAGAGTGGTGAAATACATCCATTGTTTTTCATGAACACTGCCTCAAATGAAGCCTTGTAAAAGAACTCTAGATCCTGTACCGTCACTGTGTGGTAGGGAAAATGCTCTGTTTCAAAGACGAAACTCTTGCAGAAAGTGGTGAAACCTAACAAGTGGTTTAGTAAATCACGTTTTTTGGAGTACACAGTATCGTTCTGTGCTCCTCGTTAGTATAGTGGACAGTATCTCCGCCTGTCACGCGGAAGACCGGGGTTCGATTCCCCGACGGGGAGAAAGTAATTCTTTTTCAAAGGCAAAGCATAGCCTTCCACATAGCTTTCTACCCAAGAAAGACACATTAAGTTGTTGCAAGGATTTTGTTGGAGCTTGCTAGCTTAACTGAACATGGACAGACAGGTGATGCAGCGTGAGGTTTCTTCTTTGTGCTGCCGAAATAGCTCAGTTGGGAGAGCGTTAGACTGAAGATCTAAAGGTCCCTGGTTCGATCCCGGGTTTCGGCAGAACACTGAGGGTCTTCTTTGTGCTTGTTGACGATGTGTTTCTAATCAGCTTTTGACATGATAAGTTTATAAGAAATCTTCAAGGTAAGCTTTTGACGTGGGTTCCATGGTGTAATGGTTAGCACTCTGGACTTTGAATCCAGTGATCCGAGTTCAAATCTCGGTGGAACCTTGTTTTCCTTCAAAATACAATTAATTTGAGAAAACAGGGCAAAATAACACATCGCCTACCTAAAGAGTCTGTAGAGTGGTGAAATACATCCATCGTTTTTCATGAACACTGCCTCAAATGAAGCCTTGTAAAAGAACTCTAGATCCTGTACCGTCACTGTGTGGTAGGGAAAATGCTCTGTTTCAAAGACGAAACTCTTGCAGAGAGTGGTGAAGCCAAACAAGTGGTTCAGTAAATCACGTTTTTTTGGAGTACACAGAAGCGTTCTGTGCTCCTCGTTAGTATAGTGGACAGAATCTCCGCCTGTCACGCGGAAGCCCGGGGTTAGATTTCCCGACGGGGAGAAAGTTATCCTTTTTCAAAGGCAAAGCATAGCCTTCCACATAGCTTGTCACCCAAGAAAGACACATTAAGTTGTTGCAAGGTTTTTGTTGGAGTTTGCTAGCTTAACTGAACATGGACAGACAGGTGATGCAGCGTGAGGATTCCTCTGTGTGCTGGCGAAATAGCTCAGTTGGGAGAGTGTTAGACTGAAGATCTAAAGGTCCCTGGTTCGATCCCGGGTTTCGGCAGAACACTGAGGGTGTTCTTTGTGCTTGTTGACGTTGTGTTTCTAATCAGCTATTGACATGATAAGTTTATAAGAAATCTTCAAGGTAAGCTTTCGACGTGGGTTCCATGGTGTAATGGTTAGCACTCTGAACTCTGAATCCAGCGATCTGAGTTCAAATCTCGGTGGAACCTTGTTTTCCTTCAAAATACAGTTAATTTGAGAAAACAGGGCAAAATAACACATCGCCTACCTAAAGATTCTGTAGAGTGTTGAAATACATCCATCGTTTTTCATGAACACTGCCTCAAATGAAGCCTTGTAAAAGAACTCTAGATCCTGTGCCGTCACTGTGTGGTAAGGGAAATGCTCTGTTTCAAAGACGAAACCACTGCAGAGAGTGGTGAAACCTAACAAGTGGTTTAGTAAATCACGTTTTTTGGAGTACACAGTATCGTTCTGTGCTCCTCGTTAGTATAGTGGACAGTATCTCCGCTTGTCACGCGGAAGACCGGGGTTCGATTCCCCGATGGGGAGAAAGTTATTATTTTTCAAAGGCAAAGCATAGCCTTCCACATAGCTTTCCACCCAAGAAAGACACATTAAGTTGTTGCAAGGATTTTGTTGGAGCTTGCTAGCTTAACTGAACATGGACAGACAGGTGATGCAGCGTGAGGTTTCCTCTGTGTGCTGCCGAAATAGCTCAGTTGGGAGAGCGTTAGACTGAAGATCTAAAGGTCCCTGGTTCGATCCCGGGTTTCGGCAGAACGCTGAGGGTCTTCCTTGTGCTTGTTGACGATGTGTTTCTAATCAGCTTTTGACATGATAAGTTTATAAGAAATCTTCAAGGTAAGCTTTTGACGTGGGTTCCATGGTGTAATGGTTAGCACTCTGGACTCTGAATCCAGCGATCCGAGTTCAAATCTCGGTGGAACCTTGTTTTCCTTCAAAATACAATTAATTTGAGAAAACAGGGCAAAATAACACATCACCTACCTAAAGAGTCTGTAGAGTGGTGAAATACATCCATCGTTTTTCATGAACACTGCCTCAAATGAAGCCTTGTAAAAGAACTCTAGATCCTGTACCGTCACTGTGTGGTAGGGAAAATGCTCTGTTTCAAAGACGAAACTCTTGCAGAGAGTGGTGAAGCCAAACAAGTGGTTCAGTAAATCACGTTTTTTTGGAGTACACAGAAGCGTTCTGTGCTCCTCGTTAGTATAGTGGACAGAATCTCCGCCTGTCACGCGGAAGCCCGGGGTTAGATTTCCCGACGGGGAGAAAGTTATCCTTTTTCAAAGGCAAAGCATAGCCTTCCACATAGCTTGTCACCCAAGAAAGACACATTAAGTTGTTGCAAGGTTTTTGTTGGAGTTTGCTAGCTTAACTGAACATGGACAGACAGGTTATGCAGCGTGAGGTTTCCTCTGTGTGCTGCCGAAATAGCTCAGTTGGGAGAGCGTTAGACTGAAGATCTAAAGGTCCCTGGTTCGATCCCGGGTTTCGGCAGAACACTGAGGGTGTTCTTTGTGCTTGTTGACGTCGTGTTTCTAATCAGCTATTGACATGATAAGTTTATAAGAAATCTTCAAGGTAAGCTTTTGACGTGGGTTCCATGGTGTAATGGTTAGCACTCTGGACTCTGAATCCAGCGATCCGAGTTCAAATCTCGGTGGAACCTTGTTTTCCTTCAAAATACAATTAATTTGAGAAAACAGGGCAAAATAACACATCACCTACCTAAAGAGTCTGTAGAGTGGTGAAATACATCCATTGTTTTTCATGAACACTGCCTCAAATGAAGCCTTGTAAAAGAACTCTAGATCCTGTACCGTCACTGTGTGGTAGGGAAAATGCTCTGTTTCAAAGACGAAACTCTTGCAGAGAGTGGTGAAGCCAAACAAGTGGTTCAGTAAATCACGTTTTTTTGGAGTACACAGAAGTGTTCTGTGCTCCTCGTTAGTATAGTGGACAGTATCTCCACCTGTCACGCGGAAGACCGGGGTTCGTTTCCCCGACGGGGAGAAAGTTATTCTTTTTCAAAGGCAAAGCATAGCCTTCCACATAGCTTGTCACCCAAGAAAGACACATTAAGTTGTTGCAAGGTTTTTGTTGGAGTTTGCTAGCTTAACTGAACATGGACAGACAGGTGATGCAGCGTGAGGTTTCCTCTGTGTGCTGGCGAAATAGCTCAGTTGGGAGAGTGTTAGACTGAAGATCGAAAGGTCCCTGGTTCGATCCCGGGTTTCGGCAGAACACTGAGGGTGTTCTTTGTGCTTGTTGATGTTGTGTTTCTAATCAGCTATTGACATGATAAGTTTATAAGAAATCTTCAAGGTAAGCTTTCGACGTGGGTTCCATGGTGTAATGGTTAGCACTCTGGACTCTGAATCCAGCGATCTGAGTTCAAATCTCGGTAGAACCTTGTTTTCCTTCAAAATACAGTTAATTTGAGAAAACAGGGCAAAATAACACATCGCCTACCTAAAGATTCTGTAGAGTGTTGAAATACATCCATCGTTTTTCATGAACACTGCCTCAAATGAAGCCTTGTAAAAGAACTCTAGATCCTGTGCCGTCACTGTGTGGTAAGGGAAATGCTCTGTTTCAAAGACGAAACCACTGCAGAGAGTGGTGAAACCTAACAAGTGGTTTAGTAAATCACGTTTTTTGGAGTACACAGTATCGTTCTGTGCTCCTCGTTAGTATAGTGGACAGTATCTCCGCTTGTCACGCGGAAGACCGGGGTTCGATTCCCCGACTGGGAGAAAGTTATTCTTTTTCAAAGGCAAAGCATAGCCTTCCACATAGCTTTCTACCCAAGAAAGACACATTAAGTTGTTGCAAGGATTTTGTTGGAGCTTGCTAGCTTAACTGAACATGGACAGACAGGTGATGCAGCGTGAGGTTTCTTCTTTGTGCTGCCGAAATAGCTCAGTTGGGAGAGCGTTAGACTAAAGATCTAAAGGTCCCTGGTTCGATCCCGGGTTTCGGCAGAACACTGAGGGTCTTCTTTGTGCTTGTTGACGTTGTGTTTCTAACCAGCTTTTGACATGATAAGTTTATAAGAAATCTTCAAGGTAAGCTTTTGACGTGGGTTCCATGGTGTAATGGTTAGCACTCTGGACTCTGAATCCAGCGATCCGAGTTCAAATCTCGGTGGAACCTTGTTTTCCTTCAAAATACAGTTAATTTGAGAAAACAGGGCAAAATAACACATCAACCACCTAAAGAGTCTGTAGAGTGGTGAAATACATCCATTGTTTTTCATGAACACTGCCTCAAATGAAGCCTTGTAAAAGAACTCTGGATCCTGTACCGTCACTGTGTGGTAGGGAAAATGCTCTGTTTCAAAGACGAAACTCTTGCAGAGAGTGGTGAAGCCAAACAAGTGGTTCAGTAAATCACGTTTTTTGGAGTACACAGTATCGTTCTGTGCTTCTCGTTAGTATAGTGGACAGTATCTCCGCCTGTCACGCGGAAGACCGGGGTTCGTTTCCCCGACGGGGAGAAAGTTATTCTTTTTCAAAGGCAAAGCATAGCCTTCCACATAGCTTTCTACCCAAGAAAGACACATTAAGTTGTTGCAAGGATTTTGTTGGAGCTTGCTAGCTTAACTGAACATGGACAGACAGGTGATGCAGCGTGAGGTTTCCTCTGTGTGCTGGCGAAATAGCTCAGTTGGGAGAGTGTTAGACTGAAAATCTAAAGGTCCCTGGTTCGATCCCGGGTTTCGGCAGAACACTGAGGGTGTTCTTTGTGCTTGTTGACGTTGTGTTTCTAATCAGCTATTGACATGATAAGTTTATAAGAAATCTTCAAGGTAAGCTTTCGACGTGGGTTCCATGGTGTAATGGTTAGCACTCTGAACTCTGAATCCAGCGATCTGAGTTCAAATCTCGGTGGAACCTTGTTTTCCTTGAAAATACAGTTAATTTGAGAAAACAGGGCAAAATCACACATCACCTACCTAAAGAGTCTGTAGAGTGGTGAAATACATCCATTGTTTTTCATGAACACTGCCTCAAATGAAGCCTTGTAAAAGAACTCTAGATCCTGTACCGTCACTGTGTGGTAGGGAAAATGCTCTGTTTCAAAGACGAAACTCTTGCAGAGAGTGGTGAAACCTAACAAGTGGTTTAGTAAATCACGTTTTTTGGAGTACACAGTATCGTTCTGTGCTCCTCGTTAGTATAGTGGACAGTATCTCCGCCTGTCACGTGGAAGACCGGGGGTTCGATTCCCCAATGGGGAGAAAGTTATTATTTTTCAAAGGCAAAGCATAGCCTTCCACATAGCTTTCCACCCAAGAAAGACACGTTAAGTTGTTGCAAGGATTTTGTTGGAGCTTGCTAGCTTAACTGAACATGGACAGACAGGTGATGCAGCGTGAGGTTTCCTCTGTGTGCTGCCGAAATAGCTCAGTTGGGAGAGCGTTAGACTGAAGATCTAAAGGTCCCTGGTTCGATCCCGGGTTTCGGCAGAACACTGAGGGTCTTCTTTGTGCTTGTTGACGATGTGTTTCTAATCAGCTTTTGACATGATAAGTTTATAAGAAATCTTCAAGGTAAGCTTTTGACGTGGGTTCCATGGTGTAATGGTTAGCACTCTGGACTCTGAATCCAGTGATCCGAGTTCAAATCTCGGTGGAACCTTGTTTTCCTTCAAAATACAATTAATTTGAGAAAACAGGGCAAAATAACACATCGCCTACCTAAAGAGTCTGTAGAGTGGTGAAATACATCCATCGTTTTTCATGAACACTGCCTCAAATGAAGCCTTGTAAAAGAACTCTAGATCCTGTACCGTCACTGTGTGGTAGGGAAAATGCTCTGTTTCAAAGACGAAACTCTTGCAGAGAGTGGTGAAGCCAAACAAGTGGTTCAGTAAATCACGTTTTTTTGGAGTACACAGAAGCGTTCTGTGCTCCTCGTTAGTATAGTGGACAGAATCTCCGCCTTTCACGCGGAAGCCCGGGGTTAGATTTCCCGGCGGGGAGAAAGTTATCCTTTTTCAAAGGCAAAGCATAGCCTTCCACATAGCTTGTCACCCAAGAAAGACACATTAAGTTGTTGCAAGGTTTTTGTTGGAGCTTGCTAGCTTAACTGAACATGGACAGACAGGTGATGCAGCGTGAGGTTTCCTCTGTGTGCTGGCGAAATAGCTCAGTTGGGAGAGTGTTAGACTGAAGATCTAAAGGTCCCTGGTTCGATCCCGGGTTTCGGCAGAACACTGAGGGTGTTCTTTGTGCTTGTTGACGTTGTGTTTCTAATCAGCTATTGACATGATAAGTTTATAAGAAATCTTCAAGGTAAGCTTTCGATGTGGGTTCCATGGTGTAATGGTTAGCACTCTGGACTCTGAATCCAGTGATCCGAGTTCATATCTCGGTGGAACCTTGTTTTCCTTCAAAATACAATTAATTTGAGAAAACAGGGCAAAATAACACATCGCCTACCTAAAGATTCTGTAGAGTGTTGAAATACATCCATGGTTTTTCATGAACACTGCCTCAAATGAAGCCTTGTAAAAGAACTCTAGATCCTGTGCCGTTACTGTGTGGTAAGGAAAATGCTCTGTTTCAAAGAAGAAACCACTGCAGAGAGTGGTGAAACCTAACAAGTGGTTTAGTAAATCACGTTTTTTGGAGTACACAGTATCCTTCTGTGCTCCTCGTTAGTATAGTGGACAGTATCTCCGCCTGTCACGCGGAAGACCGGGGTTCGATTCCCCGACGGGGAGAAAGTTTTTCTTTTTCAAAGGCAAAGCATAGCCTTCCACATAGCTTTCTACCCAAGAAAGACACATTAAGTTGTTGCAAGGATTTTGTTGGAGCTTGCTAGCTTAACTGAACATGGACAGACAGGTGATGCAGCGTGAGGTTTCTTCTTTGTGCTGCCGAAATAGCTCAGTTGGGAGAGCGTTAGACTGAAGATCTAAAGGTCCCTGGTTCGATCCCGGGTTTCGGCAGAACACTGAGGGTCTTCTTTGTGCTTGTTGACGATGTGTTTCTAATCAGCTTTTGACATGATAAGTTTATAAGAAATCTTCAAGGTAAGCTTTTGACGTGGGTTCCATGGTGTAATGGTTAGCACTCTGGACTTTGAATCCAGTGATCCGAGTTCAAATCTCGGTGGAACCTTGTTTTCCTTCAAAATACAATTAATTTGAGAAAACAGGGCAAAATAACACATCGCCTACCTAAAGAGTCTGTAGAGTGGTGAAATACATCCATCGTTTTTCATGAACACTGCCTCAAATGAAGCCTTGTAAAAGAACTCTAGATCCTGTACCGTCACTGTGTGGTAGGGAAAATGCTCTGTTTCAAAGACGAAACTCTTGCAGAGAGTGGTGAAGCCAAACAAGTGGTTCAGTAAATCACGTTTTTTTGGAGTACACAGAAGTGTTCTGTGCTCCTCGTTAGTATAGTGGACAGAATCTCCGCCTGTCACGCGGAAGCCCAGGGTTAGATTTCCCGACGGGGAGAAAGTTATCCTTTTTCAAAGGCAAAGCATAGCCTTCCACATAGCTTGTCACCCAAGAAAGACACATTAAGTTGTTGCAAGGTTTTTGTTGGAGTTTGCTAGCTTAACTGAACATGGACAGACAGGTTATGCAGCGTGAGGTTTCCTCTGTGTGCTGCCGAAATAGCTCAGTTGGGAGAGCGTTAGACTGAAGATCTAAAGGTCCCTGGTTCGATCCCGGGTTTCGGCAGAACACTGAGGGTGTTCTTTGTGCTTGTTGACGTCGTGTTTCTAATCAGCTATTGACATGATAAGTTTATAAGAAATCTTCAAGGTAAGCTTTTGACGTGGGTTCCATGGTGTAATGGTTAGCACTCTGGACTCTGAATCCAGCGATCCGAGTTCAAATCTCGGTGGAACCTTGTTTTCCTTCAAAATACAATTAATTTGAGAAAACAGGGCAAAATAACACATCACCTACCTAAAGAGTCTGTAGAGTGGTGAAATACATCCATTGTTTTTCATGAACACTGCCTCAAATGAAGCCTTGTAAAAGAATTCTAGATCCTGTACCGTCACTGTGTGGTAGGGAAAATGCTCTGTTTCAAAGACGAAACTCTTGCAGAGAGTGGTGAAGCCAAACAAGTGGTTCAGTAAATCACGTTTTTTTGGAGTACACAGAAGTGTTCTGTGCTCCTCGTTAGTATAGTGGACAGTATCTCCACCTGTCACGCGGAAGACCGGGGTTCGTTTCCCCGACGGGGAGAAAGTTATTCTTTTTCAAAGGCAAAGCATAGCCTTCCACATAGCTTGTCACCCAAGAAAGACACATTAAGTTGTTGCAAGGTTTTTGTTGGAGTTTGCTAGCTTAACTGAACATGGACAGACAGGTGATGCAGCGTGAGGTTTCCTCTGTGTGCTGGCGAAAGAGCTCAGTTGGGAGAGTGTTAGACTGAAGATCGAAAGGTCCCTGGTTCGATCCCGGGTTTCGGCAGAACACTGAGGGTGTTCTTTGTGCTTGTTGATGTTGTGTTTCTAATCAGCTATTGACATGATAAGTTTATAAGAAATCTTCAAGGTAAGCTTTCGACGTGGGTTCCATGGTGTAATGGTTAGCACTCTGGACTCTGAATCCAGCGATCTGAGTTCAAATCTCGGTGGAACCTTGTTTTCCTTCAAAATACAGTTAATTTGAGAAAACAGGGCAAAATAACACATCGCCTACCTAAAGATTCTGTAGAGTGTTGAAATACATCCATCGTTTTTCATGAACACTGCCTCAAATGAAGCCTTGTAAAAGAACTCTAGATCCTGTGCCGTCACTGTGTGGTAAGGGAAATGCTCTGTTTCAAAGACGAAACCACTGCAGAGAGTGGTGAAACCTAACAAGTGGTTTAGTAAATCACGTTTTTTGGAGTACACAGTATCGTTCTGTGCTCCTCGTTAGTATAGTGGACAGTATCTCCGCTTGTCACGCGGAAGACCGGGGTTCGAGTCCCCGACTGGGAGAAAGTTATTCTTTTTCAAAGGCAAAGCATAGCCTTCCACATAGCTTTCTACCCAAGAAAGACACATTAAGTTGTTGCAAGGATTTTGTTGGAGCTTGCTAGCTTAACTGAACATGGACAGACAGGTGATGCAGCGTGAGGTTTCTTCTTTGTGCTGCAGAAATAGCTCAGTTGGGAGAGCGTTAGACTGAAGATCTAAAGGTCCCTGGTTCGATCCCGGGTTTTGGCAGAACACTGAGGGTCTTCTTTGTGCTTGTTGACGATGTGTTTCTAATCAGCTTTTGACATGATAAGTTTATAAGAAATCTTCAAGGTAAGCTTTTGACGTGGGTTCCATGGTGTAATGGTTAGCACTCTGGACTCTGAATCCAGTGATCCGAGTTCAAATCTCGGTGGAACCTTGTTTTCCTTCAAAATACAATTAATTTGAGAAAACAGGGCAAAATAACACATCGCCTACCTAAAGATTCTGTAGAGTGTTGAAATACATCCATCGTTTTTCATGAACACTGCCTCAAATGAAGCCTTGTAAAAGAACTCTAGATCCTGTGCCGTCACTGTGTGGTAAGGAAAATGCTCTGTTTCAAAGACGAAACCACTGCAGAGAGTGGTGAAACCTAACAAGTGGTTTAGTAAATCACGTTTTTTGGAGTACACAGTACCGTTCTGTGCTCCTCGTTAGTATAGTGGACAGTATCTCCGCCTGTCACGTGGAAGACCGGGGGTTCGATTCCCCGATGGGGAGAAAGTTATTATTTTTCAAAGGCAAAGCATAGCCTTCCACATAGCTTTCCACCCAAGAAAGACACATTAAGTTGTTGCAAGGATTTTGTTGGAGCTTGCTAGCTTAACTGAACATGGACAGACAGGTGATGCAGCGTGAGGTTTCCTCTGTGTGCTGCCGAAATAGCTCAGTTGGGAGAGCGTTAGACTGAAGATCTAAAGGTCCCTGGTTCGATCCCGGGTTTCGGCAGAACACTGAGGGTCTTCTTTGTGCTTGTTGACGATGTGTTTCTAATCAGCTTTTGACATGATAAGTTTATAAGAAATCTTCAAGGTAAGCTTTTGACGTGGGTTCCATGGTGTAATGGTTAGCACTCTGGACTCTGAATCCAGCGATCCGAGTTCAAATCTCGGTGGAACCTTGTTTTCCTTCAAAATACAATTAATTTGAGAAAACAGGGCAAAATAACACATCACCTACCTAAAGAGTCTGTAGAGTGGTGAAATACATCCATTGTTTTTCATGAACACTGCCTCAAATGAAGCCTTGTAAAAGAACTCTAGATCCAGTACCGTCACTGTGTGGTAGGGAAAATGCTCTGTTTCAAAGACGAAACTCTTGCAGAGAGTGGTGAAGCCAAACAAGTGGTTCAGTAAATCACGTTTTTTTGGAGTACACAGAAGTGTTCTGTGCTCCTCGTTAGTATAGTGGACAGAATCTCCGCCTGTCACGCGGAAGCCCGGGGTTAGATTTCCCGACGGGGAGAAAGTTATCCTTTTTCAAAGGCAAAGCATAGCCTTCCACATAGCTTGTCACCCAAGAAAGACACATTAAGTTGTTGCAAGGTTTTTGTTGGAGTTTGCTAGCTTAACTGAACATGGACAGACAGGTGATACAGCGTGAGGTTTCCCCTGTGTGCTGCCGAAATAGCTCAGTTGGGAGAGCGTTAGACTGAAGATCTAAAGGTCCCTGGTTCGATCCCGGGTTTCGGCAGAACACTGAGGGTCTTCTTTGTGCTTGTTGATGTTGTGTTTCTAATCAGCTTTTGACATGATAAGTTTATAAGAAATCTTCAAGGTAAGCTTTCAATGTGGGTTCCATGGTGTAATGGTTAGCACTCTGGACTCTGAATCCAGTGATCCGAGTTCAAATCTCGGTGGAACCTTGTTTTCCTTCAAAATACAATTAATTTGAGAAAACAGGGCAAAATAACACATCGCCTACCTAAAGAGTCTGTAGAGTGGTGAAATACATCCATCATTTTTCATGAACACTGCCTCAAATGAAGCCTTGTAAAAGAACTCTAGATCCTGTACCGTCACTGTGTGGTAGGGAAAATGCTCTGTTTCAAAGACGAAACTCTTGCAGAGAGTGGTGAAGCCAAACAAGTGGTTCAGTAAATCACGTTTTTTTGGAGTACACAGAAGCGTTCTGTGCTCCTCGTTAGTATAGTGGACAGAATCTCCGACTTTCACGCGGAAGCCCGGGGTTAGATTTCCCGACGGGGAGAAAGTTATCCTTTTTCAAAGGCAAAGCATAGCCTTCCACATAGCTTGTCACCCAAGAAAGACACATTAAGTTGTTGCAAGGTTTTTGTTGGAGCTTGCTAGCTTAACTGAACATGGACAGACAGGTGATGCAGCGTGAGGTTTCCTCTGTGTGCTGGCGAAATAGCTCAGTTGGGAGAGTGTTAGACTGAAGATCTAAAGGTCCCTGGTTCGATCCCGGGTTTCGGCAGAACACTGAGGGTGTACTTTGTGCTTGTTGACGTTGTGCTTCTAATCAGCTATTGACATGATAAGTTTATAAGAAATCTTCAAGGTAAGCTTTCGACGTGGGTTCCATGGTGTAATGGTTAGCACTCTGGACTCTGAATCCAGCGATCTGAGTTCAAATCTCGGTGGAACCTTGTTTTCCTTCAAAATACAGTTAATTTGAGAAAACAGGGCAAAATAACACATCGCCTACCTAAAGATTCTGTAGAGTGTTGAAATACATCCATCGTTTTTCATGAACACTGCCTCAAATGAAGCCTTGTAAAAGAACTCTAGATCCTGTGCCGTCACTGTGTGGTAAGGAAAATGCTCTGTTTCAAAGACGAAACCACTGCAGAGAGTGGTGAAACCTAACAAGTGGTTTAGTAAATCACGTTTTTTGGAGTACACAGTATCGTTCTGTGCTCCTCGTTAGTATAGTGGACAGTATCTACACCTGTCACGCGGAAGACCGGGGTTCGATTCCCCGACGTGGAGAAAGTTATTCTTTTTCAAAGGCAAAGCATAGCCTTCCACATAGCTTGTCACCCAAGAAAGACACATTAAGTTGTTGCAAGGTTTTTGTTGGAGTTTGCTAGCTTAACTGAACATGGACAGACAGGTGATACAGCGTGAGGTTTCCTCTGTGTGCTGCCGAAATAGCTCAGTTGGGAGAGCGTTAGACTGAAGATCTAAAGGTCCCTGGTTCGATCCCGGGTTTCGGCAGAACACTGAGGGTGTTCTTTGTGCTTGTTGACGTTGTGTTTCTAATCAGCTATTGACATGATAAGTTTATAAGAAATCTTCAAGGTAAGCTTTCGATGTGGGTTCCATGGTGTAATGGTTAGCACTCTGGACTCTGAATCCAGTGATCCGAGTTCAAATCTCGGTGGAACCTTGTTTTCCTTCAAAATACAATTAATTTGAGAAAACAGGGCAAAATAACACATCGCCTACCTAAAGATTCTGTAGAGTGTTGAAATACATCCATGGTTTTTCATGAACACTGCCTCAAATGAAGCCTTGTAAAAGAACTCTAGATCCTGTGCCGTTACTGTGTGGTAAGGAAAATGCTCTGTTTCAAAGACGAAACCACTGCAGAGAGTGGTGAAACCTAACAAGTGGTTTAGTAAATCACGTTTTTTGGAGTACACAGTATCGTTCTGTGCTCCTCGTTAGTATAGTGGACAGTATCTCCGCCTGTCACGCGGAAGACCGGGGTTCGATTCCCCGACGGGGAGAAAGTTTTTCTTTTTCAAAGGCAAAGCATAGCCTTCCACATAGCTTTCTACCCAAGAAAGACACATTAAGTTGTAGCAAGGATTTTGTTGGAGCTTGCTAGCTTAACTGAACATGGACAGACAGGTGATGCAGCGTGAGGTTTCTTCTTTGTGCTGCCGAAATAGCTCAGTTGGGAGAGCGTTAGACTGAAGATCTAAAGGTCCCTGGTTCGATCCCGGGTTTCGGCAGAACACTGAGGGTCTTCTTTGTGCTTGTTGACGATGTGTTTCTAATCAGTTTTTGACATGATAAGTTTATAAGAAATCTTCAAGGTAAGCTTTTGACGTGGGTTCCATGGTGTAATGGTTAGCACTCTGGACTTTGAATCCAGTGATCCGAGTTCAAATCTCGGTGGAACCTTGTTTTCCTTCAAAATACAATTAATTTGAGAAAACAGGGCAAAATAACACATCGCCTACCTAAAGAGTCTGTAGAGTGGTGAAATACATCCATCGTTTTTCATGAACACTGCCTCAAATGAAGCCTTGTAAAAGAACTCTAGATCCTGTACCGTCACTGTGTGGTAGGGAAAATGCTCTGTTTCAAAGACGAAACTCTTGCAGAGAGTGGTGAAGCCAAACAAGTGGTTCAGTAAATCACGTTTTTTTGGAGTACACAGAAGCGTTCTGTGCTCCTCGTTAGTATAGTGGACAGAATCTCTGCCTGTCACGCGGAAGCCCGGGGTTAGATTTCCCGACGGGGAGAAAGTTATCCTTTTTCAAAGGCAAAGCATAGCCTTCCACATAGCTTGTCACCCAAGAAAGACACATTAAGTTGTTGCAAGGTTTTTGTTGGAGTTTGCTAGCTTAACTGAACATGGACAGACAGGTTATGCAGCGTGAGGTTTCCTCTGTGTGCTGCCGAAATAGCTCAGTTGGGAGAGCGTTAGACTGAAGATCTAAAGGTCCCTGGTTCGATCCCGGGTTTCGGCAGAACACTGAGGGTGTTCTTTGTGCTTGTTGACGTCGTGTTTCTAATCAGCTATTGACATGATAAGTTTATAAGAAATCTTCAAGGTAAGCTTTTGACGTGGGTTCCATGGTGTAATGGTTAGCACTCTGGACTCTGAATCCAGCGATCCGAGTTCAAATCTCGGTGGAACCTTGTTTTCCTTCAAAATACAATTAATTTGAGAAAACAGGGCAAAATAACACATCACCTACCTAAAGAGTCTGTAGAGTGGTGAAATACATCCATTGTTTTTCATGAACACTGCCTCAAATGAAGCCTTGTAAAAGAACTCTAGATCCTGTACCGTCACTGTGTGGTAGGGAAAATGCTCTGTTTCAAAGACGAAACTCTTGCAGAGAGTGGTGAAGCCAAACAAGTGGTTCAGTAAATCACGTTTTTTTGGAGTACACAGAAGTGTTCTGTGCTCCTCGTTAGTATAGTGGACAGTATCTCTGCCTGTCACGCGGAAGACTGGGGTTCGTTTCCCCGACGGGGAGAAAGTTATTCTTTTTCAAAGGCAAAGCATAGCCTTCCACATAGCTTTCTACCCAAGAAAGACACATTAAGTTGTTGCAAGGATTTTGTTGGAGCTTGCTAGCTTAACTGAACATGGACAGACAGGTGATGCAGCGTGAGGTTTCTTCTTTGTGCTGCCGAAATAGCTCAGTTGGGAGAGCGTTAGACTGAAGATCTAAAGGTCCCTGGTTCGATCCCGGGTTTCGGCAGAACACTGAGGGTCTTCTTTGTGCTTGTTGACGATGTGTTTCTAATCAGCTTTTGACATGATAAGTTTATAAGAAATCTTCAAGGTAAGCTTTTGACGTGGGTTCCATGGTGTAATGGTTAGCACTCTGGACTTTGAATCCAGTGATCCGAGTTCAAATCTCGGTGGAACCTTGTTTTCCTTCAAAATACAATTAATTTGAGAAAACAGGGCAAAATAACACATCGCCTACCTAAAGAGTCTGTAGAGTGTTGAAATACATCCATGGTTTTTCATGAACACTGCCTCAAATGAAGCCTTGTAAAAGAACTCTAGATCCTGTACCGTCACTGTGTGGTAGGGAAAATGCTCTGTTTCAAAGACGAAACTCTTGCAGAGAGTGGTGAAGCCAAACAAGTGGTTCAGTAAATCACGTTTTTTTGGAGTACACAGAAGCGTTCTGTGCTCCTCGTTAGTATAGTGGACAGAATCTCCGCCTGTCACACGGAAGCCCGGGGTTAGATTTCCCGACGGGGAGAAAGTTATCCTTTTTCAAAGGCAAAGCATAGCCTTCCACATAGCTTTCTACCCAAGAAAGACACATTAAGTTGTTGCAAGGTTTTTGTTGGAGTTTGCTAGCTTAACTGAACATGGACAGACAGGTGATGCAGCGTGAGGTTTCTTCTTTGTGCTGCCGAAATAGCTCAGTTGGGAGAGCGTTAGACTGAAGATCTAAAGGTCCCTGGTTCGATCCCGGGTTTCGGCAGAACACTGAGGGTCTTCTTTGTGCTTGTTGACGATGTGTTTCTAATCAGTTTTTGACATGATAAGTTTATAAGAAATCTTCAAGGTAAGCTTTTGACGTGGGTTCCATGGTGTAATGGTTAGCACTCTGGACTTTGAATCCAGTGATCCGAGTTCAAATCTCGGTGGAACCTTGTTTTCCTTCAAAATACAATTAATTTGAGAAAACAGGGCAAAATAACACATCGCCTACCTAAAGAGTCTGTAGAGTGGTGAAATACATCCATCGTTTTTCATGAACACTGCCTCAAATGAAGCCTTGTAAAAGAACTCTAGATCCTGTACCGTCACTGTGTGGTAGGGAAAACGCTCTGTTTCAAAGACGAAACTCTTGCAGAGAGTGGTGAAACCTAACAAGTGGTTTAGTAAATCACGTTTTTTTGGAGTACACAGTATCGTTCTGTGCTCCTCGTTAGTATAGTGGACAGAATCTCCGCCTGTCACGCGGAAGCCCGGGGTTAGATTTCCCGACGGGGAGAAAGTTATCCTTTTTCAAAGGCAAAGCATAGCCTTCCACATAGCTTGTCACCCAAGAAAGACACATTAAGTTGTTGCAAGGTTTTTGTTGGAGTTTGCTAGCTTAACTGAACATGGACAGACAGGTTATGCAGCGTGAGGTTCCCTCTGTCTGCTGCCGAAATAGCTCAGTTGGGAGAGCGTTAGACTGAAGATCTAAAGGTCCCTGGTTCGATCCCGGGTTTCGGCAGAACACTGAGGGTGTTCTTTGTGCTTGTTGACGTCGTGTTTCTAATCAGCTATTGACATGATAAGTTTATAAGAAATCTTCAAGGTAAGCTTTTGACGTGGGTTCCATGGTGTAATGGTTAGCACTCTGGACTCTGAATCCAGCGATCCGAGTTCAAATCTCGGTGGAACCTTGTTTTCCTTCAAAATACAATTAATTTGAGAAAACAGGGCAAAATAACACATCACCTACCTAAAGAGTCTGTAGAGTGGTGAAATACATCCATTGTTTTTCATGAACACTGCCTCAAATGAAGCCTTGTAAAAGAACTCTAGATCCTGTACCGTCACTGTGTGGTAGGGAAAATGCTCTGTTTCAAAGACGAAACTCTTGCAGAGAGTGGTGAAGCCAAACAAGTGGTTCAGTAAATCACGTTTTTTTGGAGTACACAGAAGTGTTCTGTGCTCCTCGTTAGTATAGTGGACAGTATCTCCGCCTGTCACGCGGAAGACTGGGGTTCGTTTCCCCGACGGGGAGAAAGTTATTCTTTTTCAAAGGCAAAGCATAGCCTTCCACATAGCTTTCTACCCAAGAAAGACACATTAAGTTGTTGCAAGGATTTTGTTGGAGCTTGCTAGCTTAACTGAACATGGACAGACAGGTGATGCAGCGTGAGGTTTCTTCTTTGTGCTGCCGAAATAGCTCAGTTGGGAGAGCGTTAGACTGAAGATCTAAAGGTCCCTGGTTCGATCCCGGGTTTCGGCAGAACACTGAGGGTGTTCTTTGTGCTTGTTGACGTTGTGTTTCTAATCAGCTATTGACATGATAAGTTTATAAGAAATCTTCAAGGTAAGCTTTTGACGTGGGTTCCATGGTGTAATGGTTAGCACTCTGGACTTTGAATCCAGTGATCCGAGTTCAAATCTCGGTGGAACCTTGTTTTCCTTCAAAATACAATTAATTTGAGAAAACAGGGCAAAATAACACATCGCCTACCTAAAGAGTCTGTAGAGTGGTGAAATACATCCATCGTTTTTCATGAACACTGCCTCAAATGAAGCCTTGTAAAAGAACTCTAGATCCTGTACCGTCACTGTGTGGTAGGGAAAATGCTCTGTTTCAAAGACGAAACTCTTGCAGAGAGTGGTGAAGCCAAACAAGTGGTTCAGTAAATCACATTTTTTTGGAGTACACAGAAGCGTTCTGTGCTCCTCGTTAGTATAGTGGACAGAATCTCCGCCTGTCACACGGAAGCCCGGGGTTAGATTTCCCGACGGGGAGAAAGTTATCCTTTTTCAAAGGCAAAGCATAGCCTTCCACATAGCTTGTCACCCAAGAAAGACACATTAAGTTGTTGCAAGGTTTTTGTTGGAGTTTGCTAGCTTAACTGAACATGGACAGACAGGTGATGCAGCGTGAGGTTTCTTCTTTGTGCTGCCGAAATAGCTCAGTTGGGAGAGTGTTAGACTGAAGATCTAAAGGTCCCTGGTTCGATCCCGGGTTTCGGCAGAACACTGAGGGTGTTCTTTGTGCTTGTTGACGTTGTGCTTCTAATCAGCTATTGACATGATAAGTTTATAAGAAATCTTCAAGGTAAGCTTTCGACGTGGGTTCCATGGTGTAATGGTTAGCACTCTGGACTCTGAATCCAGCGATCTGAGTTCAAATCTCGGTGGAACCTTGTTTTCCTTCAAAATACAGTTAATTTGAGAAAACAGGGCAAAATAACACATCGCCTACCTAAAGATTCTGTAGAGTGTTGAAATACATCCATCGTTTTTCATGAACACTGCCTCAAATGAAGCCTTGTAAAAGAACTCTAGATCCTGTGCCGTCACTGTGTGGTAAGGAAAATGCTCTGTTTCAAAGACGAAACCACTGCAGAGAGTGGTGAAACCTAACAAGTGGTTTAGTAAATCACGTTTTTTGGAGTACACAGTATCGTTCTGTGCTCCTCGTTAGTATAGTGGACAGTATCTCCACCTGTCACGCGGAAGACCGGGGTTCGATTCCCCGACGTGGAGAAAGTTATTCTTTTTCAAAGGCAAAGCATAGCCTTCCACATAGCTTGTCACCCAAGAAAGACACATTAAGTTGTTGCAAGGTTTTTGTTGGAGTTTGCTAGCTTAACTGAACATGGACAGACAGGTGATGCAGCGTGAGGTTTCTTCTTTGTGCTGCTGAAATAGCTCAGTTGGGAGAGCGTTAGACTGAAGATCTAAAGGTCCCTGGTTCGATCCCGGGTTTCGGCAGAACACTGAGGGTGTTCTTTGTGCTTGTTGACGCTGTGTTTCTAATCAGCTATTGACATGATAAGTTTATAAGAAATCTTCAAGGTAAGCTTTCGATGTGGGTTCCATGGTGTAATGGTTAGCACTCTGGACTCTGAATCCAGTGATCCCAGTTCAAATCTCGGTGGAACCTTGTTTTCCTTCAAAATACAATTAATTTGAGAAAACAGGGCAAAATAACACATCGCCTACCTAAAGATTCTGTAGAGTGTTGAAATACATCCATGGTTTTTCATGAACACTGCCTCAAATGAAGCCTTGTAAAAGAACTCTAGATCCTGTGCCGTTACTGTGTGGTAAGGAAAATGCTCTGTTTCAAAGACGAAACCACTGCAGAGAGTGGTGAAACCTAACAAGTGGTTTAGTAAATCACGTTTTTTGGAGTACACAGTATCGTTCTGTGCTCCTCGTTAGTATAGTGGACAGTATCTCCGCCTGTCACGCGGAAGACCGGGGTTCGATTCCCCGACGGGGAGAAAGTTTTTCTTTTTCAAAGGCAAAGCATAGCCTTCCACATAGCTTTCTACCGAAGAAAGACACATTAAGTTGTTGCAAGGATTTTGTTGGAGCTTGCTAGCTTAACTGAACATGGACAGACAGGTGATGCAGCGTGAGGTTTCTTCTTTGTGCTGCCGAAATAGCTCAGTTGGGAGAGCGTTAGACTGAAGATCTAAAGGTCCCTGGTTCGATCCCGGGTTTCGGCAGAACACTGAGGGTCTTCTTTGTGCTTGTTGACGATGTGTTTCTAATCAGTTTTTGACATGATAAGTTTATAAGAAATCTTCAAGGTAAGCTTTTGACGTGGGTTCCATGGTGTAATGGTTAGCACTCTGGACTTTGAATCCAGTGATCCGAGTTCAAATCTCGGTGGAACCTTGTTTTCCTTCAAAATACAATTAATTTGAGAAAACAGGGCAAAATAACACATCGCCTACCTAAAGAGTCTGTAGAGTGGTGAAATACATCCATCGTTTTTCATGAACACTGCCTCAAATGAAGCCTTGTAAAAGAACTCTAGATCCTGTACCGTCACTGTGTGGTAGGGAAAATGCTCTGTTTCAAAGACGAAACTCTTGCAGAGAGTGGTGAAGCCAAACAAGTGGTTCAGTAAATCACGTTTTTTTGGAGTACACAGAAGCGTTCTGTGCTCCTCGTTAGTATAGTGGACAGAATCTCCGCCTGTCACGCGGAAGCCCGGGGTTAGATTTCCCGACGGGGAGAAAGTTATCCTTTTTCAAAGGCAAAGCATAGCCTTCCACATAGCTTGTCACCCAAGAAAGACACATTAAGTTGTTGCAAGGTTTTTGTTGGAGTTTGCTAGCTTAACTGAACATGGACAGACAGGTTATGCAGCGTGAGGTTTCCTCTGTGTGCTGCCGAAATAGCTCAGTTGGGAGAGCGTTAGACTGAAGATCTAAAGGTCCCTGGTTCGATCCCGGGTTTCGGCAGAACACTGAGGGTGTTCTTTGTGCTTGTTGACGTCGTGTTTCTAATCAGCTATTGACATGGTTAGTTTATAAGAAATCTTCAAGGTAAGCTTTTGACGTGGGTTCCATGGTGTAATGGTTAGCACTCTGGACTCTGAATCCAGCGATCCGAGTTCAAATCTCGGTGGAACCTTGTTTTCCTTCAAAATACAATTAATTTGAGAAAACAGGGCAAAATAACACATCACCTACCTAAAGAGTCTGTAGAGTGGTGAAATACATCCATTGTTTTTCATGAACACTGCCTCAAATGAAGCCTTGTAAAAGAACTCTAGATCCTGTACCGTCACTGTGTGGTAGGGAAAATGCTCTGTTTCAAAGACGAAACTCTTGCAGAGAGTGGTGAAGCCAAACAAGTGGTTCAGTAAATCACGTTTTTTTGGAGTACACAGAAGCGTTCTGTGCTCCTCGTTAGTATAGTGGACAGAATCTCCGCCTGTCACGCGGAAGCCCGGGGTTAGATTTCCCGACGGGGAGAAAGTTATCCTTTTTCAAAGGCAAAGCATAGCCTTCCACATAGCTTGTCACCCAAGAAAGACACATTAAGTTGTTGCAAGGTTTTTGTTGGAGTTTGCTAGCTTAACTGAACATGGACAGACAGGTTATGCAGCGTGAGGTTTCCTCTGTGTGCTGCCGAAATAGCTCAGTTGGGAGAGCGTTAGACTGAAGATCTAAAGGTCCCTGGTTCGATCCCGGGTTGCGGCAGAACACTGAGGGTGTTCTTTGTGCTTGTTGACGTCGTGTTTCTAATCAGCTATTGACATGATAAGTTTATAAGAAATCTTCAAGGTAAGCTTTTGACGTGGGTTCCATGGTGTAATGGTTAGCACTCTGGACTCTGAATCCAGCGATCTGAGTTCAAATCTCGGTAGAACCTTGTTTTCCTTCAAAATACAGTTAATTTGAGAAAACAGGGCAAAATAACACATCGCCTACCTAAAGATTCTGTAGAGTGTTGAAATACATCCATCGTTTTTCATGAACACTGCCTCAAATGAAGCCTTGTAAAAGAACTCTAGATCCTGTGCCGTCACTGTGTGGTAAGGGAAATGCTCTGTTTCAAAGACGAAACCACTGCAGAGAGTGGTGAAACCTAACAAGTGGTTTAGTAAATCACGTTTTTTGGAGTACACAGTATCGTTCTGTGCTCCTCGTTAGTATAGTGGACAGTATCTCCGCTTGTCACGCGGAAGACCGGGGTTCGATTCCCCGACTGGGAGAAAGTTATTCTTTTTCAAAGGCAAAGCATAGCCTTCCACATAGCTTTCTACCCAAGAAAGACACATTAAGTTGTTGCAAGGATTTTGTTGGAGCTTGCTAGCTTAACTGAACATGGACAGACAGGTGATGCAGCGTGAGGTTTCTTCTTTGTGCTGCCGAAATAGCTCAGTTGGGAGAGCGTTAGACTAAAGATCTAAAGGTCCCTGGTTCGATCCCGGGTTTCGGCAGAACACTGAGGGTCTTCTTTGTGCTTGTTGACGTTGTGTTTCTAACCAGCTTTTGACATGATAAGTTTATAAGAAATCTTCAAGGTAAGCTTTTGACGTGGGTTCCATGGTGTAATGGTTAGCACTCTGGACTCTGAATCCAGCGATCCGAGTTCAAATCTCGGTGGAACCTTGTTTTCCTTCAAAATACAGTTAATTTGAGAAAACAGGGCAAAATAACACATCAACCACCTAAAGAGTCTGTAGAGTGGTGAAATACATCCATTGTTTTTCATGAACACTGCCTCAAATGAAGCCTTGTAAAAGAACTCTGGATCCTGTACCGTCACTGTGTGGTAGGGAAAATGCTCTGTTTCAAAGACGAAACTCTTGCAGAGAGTGGTGAAGCCAAACAAGTGGTTCAGTAAATCACGTTTTTTGGAGTACACAGTATCGTTCTGTGCTTCTCGTTAGTATAGTGGACAGTATCTCCGCCTGTCACGCGGAAGACCGGGGTTCGTTTCCCCGACGGGGAGAAAGTTATTCTTTTTCAAAGGCAAAGCATAGCCTTCCACATAGCTTTCTACCCAAGAAAGACACATTAAGTTGTTGCAAGGATTTTGTTGGAGCTTGCTAGCTTAACTGAACATGGACAGACAGGTGATGCAGCGTGAGGTTTCCTCTGTGTGCTGGCGAAATAGCTCAGTTGGGAGAGTGTTAGACTGAAAATCTAAAGGTCCCTGGTTCGATCCCGGGTTTCGGCAGAACACTGAGGGTGTTCTTTGTGCTTGTTGACGTTGTGTTTCTAATCAGCTATTGACATGATAAGTTTATAAGAAATCTTCAAGGTAAGCTTTCGACGTGGGTTCCATGGTGTAATGGTTAGCACTCTGAACTCTGAATCCAGCGATCTGAGTTCAAATCTCGGTGGAACCTTGTTTTCCTTGAAAATACAGTTAATTTGAGAAAACAGGGCAAAATCACACATCACCTACCTAAAGAGTCTGTAGAGTGGTGAAATACATCCATTGTTTTTCATGAACACTGCCTCAAATGAAGCCTTGTAAAAGAACTCTAGATCCTGTACCGTCACTGTGTGGTAGGGAAAATGCTCTGTTTCAAAGACGAAACTCTTGCAGAGAGTGGTGAAACCTAACAAGTGGTTTAGTAAATCACGTTTTTTGGAGTACACAGTATCGTTCTGTGCTCCTCGTTAGTATAGTGGACAGTATCTCCGCCTGTCACGTGGAAGACCGGGGGTTCGATTCCCCAATGGGGAGAAAGTTATTATTTTTCAAAGGCAAAGCATAGCCTTCCACATAGCTTTCCACCCAAGAAAGACACATTAAGTTGTTGCAAGGATTTTGTTGGAGCTTGCTAGCTTAACTGAACATGGACAGACAGGTGATGCAGCGTGAGGTTTCCTCTGTGTGCTGCCGAAATAGCTCAGTTGGGAGAGCGTTAGACTGAAGATCTAAAGGTCCCTGGTTCGATCCCGGGTTTCGGCAGAACACTGAGGGTCTTCTTTGTGCTTGTTGACGATGTGTTTCTAATCAGCTTTTGACATGATAAGTTTATAAGAAATCTTCAAGGTAAGCTTTTGACGTGGGTTCCATGGTGTAATGGTTAGCACTCTGGACTCTGAATCCAGTGATCCGAGTTCAAATCTCGGTGGAACCTTGTTTTCCTTCAAAATACAATTAATTTGAGAAAACAGGGCAAAATAACACATCGCCTACCTAAAGAGTCTGTAGAGTGGTGAAATACATCCATCGTTTTTCATGAACACTGCCTCAAATGAAGCCTTGTAAAAGAACTCTAGATCCTGTACCGTCACTGTGTGGTAGGGAAAATGCTCTGTTTCAAAGACGAAACTCTTGCAGAGAGTGGTGAAGCCAAACAAGTGGTTCAGTAAATCACGTTTTTTTGGAGTACACAGAAGCGTTCTGTGCTCCTCGTTAGTATAGTGGACAGAATCTCCGCCTTTCACGCGGAAGCCCGGGGTTAGATTTCCCGGCGGGGAGAAAGTTATCCTTTTTCAAAGGCAAAGCATAGCCTTCCACATAGCTTGTCACCCAAGAAAGACACATTAAGTTGTTGCAAGGTTTTTGTTGGAGCTTGCTAGCTTAACTGAACATGGACAGACAGGTGATGCAGCGTGAGGTTTCCTCTGTGTGCTGGCGAAATAGCTCAGTTGGGAGAGTGTTAGACTGAAGATCTAAAGGTCCCTGGTTCGATCCCGGGTTTCGGCAGAACACTGAGGGTGTTCTTTGTGCTTGTTGACGTTGTGTTTCTAATCAGCTATTGACATGATAAGTTTATAAGAAATCTTCAAGGTAAGCTTTCGATGTGGGTTCCATGGTGTAATGGTTAGCACTCTGGACTCTGAATCCAGTGATCCGAGTTCATATCTCGGTGGAACCTTGTTTTCCTTCAAAATACAATTAATTTGAGAAAACAGGGCAAAATAACACATCGCCTACCTAAAGATTCTGTAGAGTGTTGAAATACATCCATGGTTTTTCATGAACACTGCCTCAAATGAAGCCTTGTAAAAGAACTCTAGATCCTGTGCCGTTACTGTGTGGTAAGGAAAATGCTCTGTTTCAAAGAAGAAACCACTGCAGAGAGTGGTGAAACCTAACAAGTGGTTTAGTAAATCACGTTTTTTGGAGTACACAGTATCCTTCTGTGCTCCTCGTTAGTATAGTGGACAGTATCTCCGCCTGTCACGCGGAAGACCGGGGTTCGATTCCCCGACGGGGAGAAAGTTTTTCTTTTTCAAAGGCAAAGCATAGCCTTCCACATAGCTTTCTACCCAAGAAAGACACATTAAGTTGTTGCAAGGATTTTGTTGGAGCTTGCTAGCTTAACTGAACATGGACAGACAGGTGATGCAGCGTGAGGTTTCTTCTTTGTGCTGCCGAAATAGCTCAGTTGGGAGAGCGTTAGACTGAAGATCTAAAGGTCCCTGGTTCGATCCCGGGTTTCGGCAGAACACTGAGGGTCTTCTTTGTGCTTGTTGACGATGTGTTTCTAATCAGCTTTTGACATGATAAGTTTATAAGAAATCTTCAAGGTAAGCTTTTGACGTGGGTTCCATGGTGTAATGGTTAGCACTCTGGACTTTGAATCCAGTGATCCGAGTTCAAATCTCGGTGGAACCTTGTTTTCCTTCAAAATACAATTAATTTGAGAAAACAGGGCAAAATAACACATCGCCTACCTAAAGAGTCTGTAGAGTGGTGAAATACATCCATCGTTTTTCATGAACACTGCCTCAAATGAAGCCTTGTAAAAGAACTCTAGATCCTGTACCGTCACTGTGTGGTAGGGAAAATGCTCTGTTTCAAAGACGAAACTCTTGCAGAGAGTGGTGAAGCCAAACAAGTGGTTCAGTAAATCACGTTTTTTTGGAGTACACAGAAGTGTTCTGTGCTCCTCGTTAGTATAGTGGACAGAATCTCCGCCTGTCACGCGGAAGCCCAGGGTTAGATTTCCCGACGGGGAGAAAGTTATCCTTTTTCAAAGGCAAAGCATAGCCTTCCACATAGCTTGTCACCCAAGAAAGACACATTAAGTTGTTGCAAGGTTTTTGTTGGAGTTTGCTAGCTTAACTGAACATGGACAGACAGGTTATGCAGCGTGAGGTTTCCTCTGTGTGCTGCCGAAATAGCTCAGTTGGGAGAGCGTTAGACTGAAGATCTAAAGGTCCCTGGTTCGATCCCGGGTTTCGGCAGAACACTGAGGGTGTTCTTTGTGCTTGTTGACGTCGTGTTTCTAATCAGCTATTGACATGATAAGTTTATAAGAAATCTTCAAGGTAAGCTTTTGACGTGGGTTCCATGGTGTAATGGTTAGCACTCTGGACTCTGAATCCAGCGATCCGAGTTCAAATCTCGGTGGAACCTTGTTTTCCTTCAAAATACAATTAATTTGAGAAAACAGGGCAAAATAACACATCACCTACCTAAAGAGTCTGTAGAGTGGTGAAATACATCCATTGTTTTTCATGAACACTGCCTCAAATGAAGCCTTGTAAAAGAATTCTAGATCCTGTACCGTCACTGTGTGGTAGGGAAAATGCTCTGTTTCAAAGACGAAACTCTTGCAGAGAGTGGTGAAGCCAAACAAGTGGTTCAGTAAATCACGTTTTTTTGGAGTACACAGAAGTGTTCTGTGCTCCTCGTTAGTATAGTGGACAGTATCTCCACCTGTCACGCGGAAGACCGGGGTTCGTTTCCCCGACGGGGAGAAAGTTATTCTTTTTCAAAGGCAAAGCATAGCCTTCCACATAGCTTGTCACCCAAGAAAGACACATTAAGTTGTTGCAAGGTTTTTGTTGGAGTTTGCTAGCTTAACTGAACATGGACAGACAGGTGATGCAGCGTGAGGTTTCCTCTGTGTGCTGGCGAAAGAGCTCAGTTGGGAGAGTGTTAGACTGAAGATCGAAAGGTCCCTGGTTCGATCCCGGGTTTCGGCAGAACACTGAGGGTGTTCTTTGTGCTTGTTGATGTTGTGTTTCTAATCAGCTATTGACATGATAAGTTTATAAGAAATCTTCAAGGTAAGCTTTCGACGTGGGTTCCATGGTGTAATGGTTAGCACTCTGGACTCTGAATCCAGCGATCTGAGTTCAAATCTCGGTGGAACCTTGTTTTCCTTCAAAATACAGTTAATTTGAGAAAACAGGGCAAAATAACACATCGCCTACCTAAAGATTCTGTAGAGTGTTGAAATACATCCATCGTTTTTCATGAACACTGCCTCAAATGAAGCCTTGTAAAAGAACTCTAGATCCTGTGCCGTCACTGTGTGGTAAGGGAAATGCTCTGTTTCAAAGACGAAACCACTGCAGAGAGTGGTGAAACCTAACAAGTGGTTTAGTAAATCACGTTTTTTGGAGTACACAGTATCGTTCTGTGCTCCTCGTTAGTATAGTGGACAGTATCTCCGCTTGTCACGCGGAAGACCGGGGTTCGAGTCCCCGACTGGGAGAAAGTTATTCTTTTTCAAAGGCAAAGCATAGCCTTCCACATAGCTTTCTACCCAAGAAAGACACATTAAGTTGTTGCAAGGATTTTGTTGGAGCTTGCTAGCTTAACTGAACATGGACAGACAGGTGATGCAGCGTGAGGTTTCTTCTTTGTGCTGCAGAAATAGCTCAGTTGGGAGAGCGTTAGACTGAAGATCTAAAGGTCCCTGGTTCGATCCCGGGTTTTGGCAGAACACTGAGGGTCTTCTTTGTGCTTGTTGACGATGTGTTTCTAATCAGCTTTTGACATGATAAGTTTATAAGAAATCTTCAAGGTAAGCTTTTGACGTGGGTTCCATGGTGTAATGGTTAGCACTCTGGACTCTGAATCCAGTGATCCGAGTTCAAATCTCGGTGGAACCTTGTTTTCCTTCAAAATACAATTAATTTGAGAAAACAGGGCAAAATAACACATCGCCTACCTAAAGATTCTGTAGAGTGTTGAAATACATCCATCGTTTTTCATGAACACTGCCTCAAATGAAGCCTTGTAAAAGAACTCTAGATCCTGTGCCGTCACTGTGTGGTAAGGAAAATGCTCTGTTTCAAAGACGAAACCACTGCAGAGAGTGGTGAAACCTAACAAGTGGTTTAGTAAATCACGTTTTTTGGAGTACACAGTACCGTTCTGTGCTCCTCGTTAGTATAGTGGACAGTATCTCCGCCTGTCACGTGGAAGACCGGGGGTTCGATTCCCCGATGGGGAGAAAGTTATTATTTTTCAAAGGCAAAGCATAGCCTTCCACATAGCTTTCCACCCAAGAAAGACACATTAAGTTGTTGCAAGGATTTTGTTGGAGCTTGCTAGCTTAACTGAACATGGACAGACAGGTGATGCAGCGTGAGGTTTCCTCTGTGTGCTGCCGAAATAGCTCAGTTGGGAGAGCGTTAGACTGAAGATCTAAAGGTCCCTGGTTCGATCCCGGGTTTCGGCAGAACACTGAGGGTCTTCTTTGTGCTTGTTGACGATGTGTTTCTAATCAGCTTTTGACATGATAAGTTTATAAGAAATCTTCAAGGTAAGCTTTTGACGTGGGTTCCATGGTGTAATGGTTAGCACTCTGGACTCTGAATCCAGCGATCCGAGTTCAAATCTCGGTGGAACCTTGTTTTCCTTCAAAATACAATTAATTTGAGAAAACAGGGCAAAATAACACATCACCTACCTAAAGAGTCTGTAGAGTGGTGAAATACATCCATTGTTTTTCATGAACACTGCCTCAAATGAAGCCTTGTAAAAGAACTCTAGATCCAGTACCGTCACTGTGTGGTAGGGAAAATGCTCTGTTTCAAAGACGAAACTCTTGCAGAGAGTGGTGAAGCCAAACAAGTGGTTCAGTAAATCACGTTTTTTTGGAGTACACAGAAGTGTTCTGTGCTCCTCGTTAGTATAGTGGACAGAATCTCCGCCTGTCACGCGGAAGCCCGGGGTTAGATTTCCCGACGGGGAGAAAGTTATCCTTTTTCAAAGGCAAAGCATAGCCTTCCACATAGCTTGTCACCCAAGAAAGACACATTAAGTTGTTGCAAGGTTTTTGTTGGAGTTTGCTAGCTTAACTGAACATGGACAGACAGGTGATACAGCGTGAGGTTTCCTCTGTGTGCTGCCGAAATAGCTCAGTTGGGAGAGCGTTAGACTGAAGATCTAAAGGTCCCTGGTTCGATCCCGGGTTTCGGCAGAACACTGAGGGTCTTCTTTGTGCTTGTTGATGTTGTGTTTCTAATCAGCTTTTGACATGATAAGTTTATAAGAAATCTTCAAGGTAAGCTTTCAATGTGGGTTCCATGGTGTAATGGTTAGCACTCTGGACTCTGAATCCAGTGATCCGAGTTCAAATCTCGGTGGAACCTTGTTTTCCTTCAAAATACAATTAATTTGAGAAAACAGGGCAAAATAACACATCGCCTACCTAAAGAGTCTGTAGAGTGGTGAAATACATCCATCGTTTTTCATGAACACTGCCTCAAATGAAGCCTTGTAAAAGAACTCTAGATCCTGTACCGTCACTGTGTGGTAGGGAAAATGCTCTGTTTCAAAGACGAAACTCTTGCAGAGAGTGGTGAAGCCAAACAAGTGGTTCAGTAAATCACGTTTTTTTGGAGTACACAGAAGCGTTCTGTGCTCCTCGTTAGTATAGTGGACAGAATCTCCGACTTTCACGCGGAAGCCCGGGGTTAGATTTCCCGACGGGGAGAAAGTTATCCTTTTTCAAAGGCAAAGCATAGCCTTCCACATAGCTTGTCACCCAAGAAAGACACATTAAGTTGTTGCAAGGTTTTTGTTGGAGCTTGCTAGCTTAACTGAACATGGACAGACAGGTGATGCAGCGTGAGGTTTCCTCTGTGTGCTGGCGAAATAGCTCAGTTGGGAGAGTGTTAGACTGAAGATCTAAAGGTCCCTGGTTCGATCCCGGGTTTCGGCAGAACACTGAGGGTGTACTTTGTGCTTGTTGACGTTGTGCTTCTAATCAGCTATTGACATGATAAGTTTATAAGAAATCTTCAAGGTAAGCTTTCGACGTGGGTTCCATGGTGTAATGGTTAGCACTCTGGACTCTGAATCCAGCGATCTGAGTTCAAATCTCGGTGGAACCTTGTTTTCCTTCAAAATACAGTTAATTTGAGAAAACAGGGCAAAATAACACATCGCCTACCTAAAGATTCTGTAGAGTGTTGAAATACATCCATCGTTTTTCATGAACACTGCCTCAAATGAAGCCTTGTAAAAGAACTCTAGATCCTGTGCCGTCACTGTGTGGTAAGGAAAATGCTCTGTTTCAAAGACGAAACCACTGCAGAGAGTGGTGAAACCTAACAAGTGGTTTAGTAAATCACGTTTTTTGGAGTACACAGTATCGTTCTGTGCTCCTCGTTAGTATAGTGGACAGTATCTACACCTGTCACGCGGAAGACCGGGGTTCGATTCCCCGACGTGGAGAAAGTTATTCTTTTTCAAAGGCAAAGCATAGCCTTCCACATAGCTTGTCACCCAAGAAAGACACATTAAGTTGTTGCAAGGTTTTTGTTGGAGTTTGCTAGCTTAACTGAACATGGACAGACAGGTGATACAGCGTGAGGTTTCCTCTGTGTGCTGCCGAAATAGCTCAGTTGGGAGAGCGTTAGACTGAAGATCTAAAGGTCCCTGGTTCGATCCCGGGTTTCGGCAGAACACTGAGGGTGTTCTTTGTGCTTGTTGACGTTGTGTTTCTAATCAGCTATTGACATGATAAGTTTATAAGAAATCTTCAAGGTAAGCTTTCGATGTGGGTTCCATGGTGTAATGGTTAGCACTCTGGACTCTGAATCCAGTGATCCGAGTTCAAATCTCGGTGGAACCTTGTTTTCCTTCAAAATACAATTAATTTGAGAAAACAGGGCAAAATAACACATCGCCTACCTAAAGATTCTGTAGAGTGTTGAAATACATCCATGGTTTTTCATGAACACTGCCTCAAATGAAGCCTTGTAAAAGAACTCTAGATCCTGTGCCGTTACTGTGTGGTAAGGAAAATGCTCTGTTTCAAAGACGAAACCACTGCAGAGAGTGGTGAAACCTAACAAGTGGTTTAGTAAATCACGTTTTTTGGAGTACACAGTATCGTTCTGTGCTCCTCGTTAGTATAGTGGACAGTATCTCCGCCTGTCACGCGGAAGACCGGGGTTCGATTCCCCGACGGGGAGAAAGTTTTTCTTTTTCAAAGGCAAAGCATAGCCTTCCACATAGCTTTCTACCCAAGAAAGACACATTAAGTTGTAGCAAGGATTTTGTTGGAGCTTGCTAGCTTAACTGAACATGGACAGACAGGTGATGCAGCGTGAGGTTTCTTCTTTGTGCTGCCGAAATAGCTCAGTTGGGAGAGCGTTAGACTGAAGATCTAAAGGTCCCTGGTTCGATCCCGGGTTTCGGCAGAACACTGAGGGTCTTCTTTGTGCTTGTTGACGATGTGTTTCTAATCAGTTTTTGACATGATAAGTTTATAAGAAATCTTCAAGGTAAGCTTTTGACGTGGGTTCCATGGTGTAATGGTTAGCACTCTGGACTTTGAATCCAGTGATCCGAGTTCAAATCTCGGTGGAACCTTGTTTTCCTTCAAAATACAATTAATTTGAGAAAACAGGGCAAAATAACACATCGCCTACCTAAAGAGTCTGTAGAGTGGTGAAATACATCCATCGTTTTTCATGAACACTGCCTCAAATGAAGCCTTGTAAAAGAACTCTAGATCCTGTACCGTCACTGTGTGGTAGGGAAAATGCTCTGTTTCAAAGACGAAACTCTTGCAGAGAGTGGTGAAGCCAAACAAGTGGTTCAGTAAATCACGTTTTTTTGGAGTACACAGAAGCGTTCTGTGCTCCTCGTTAGTATAGTGGACAGAATCTCTGCCTGTCACGCGGAAGCCCGGGGTTAGATTTCCCGACGGGGAGAAAGTTATCCTTTTTCAAAGGCAAAGCATAGCCTTCCACATAGCTTGTCACCCAAGAAAGACACATTAAGTTGTTGCAAGGTTTTTGTTGGAGTTTGCTAGCTTAACTGAACATGGACAGACAGGTTATGCAGCGTGAGGTTTCCTCTGTGTGCTGCCGAAATAGCTCAGTTGGGAGAGCGTTAGACTGAAGATCTAAAGGTCCCTGGTTCGATCCCGGGTTTCGGCAGAACACTGAGGGTGTTCTTTGTGCTTGTTGACGTCGTGTTTCTAATCAGCTATTGACATGATAAGTTTATAAGAAATCTTCAAGGTAAGCTTTTGACGTGGGTTCCATGGTGTAATGGTTAGCACTCTGGACTCTGAATCCAGCGATCCGAGTTCAAATCTCGGTGGAACCTTGTTTTCCTTCAAAATACAATTAATTTGAGAAAACAGGGCAAAATAACACATCACCTACCTAAAGAGTCTGTAGAGTGGTGAAATACATCCATTGTTTTTCATGAACACTGCCTCAAATGAAGCCTTGTAAAAGAACTCTAGATCCTGTACCGTCACTGTGTGGTAGGGAAAATGCTCTGTTTCAAAGACGAAACTCTTGCAGAGAGTGGTGAAGCCAAACAAGTGGTTCAGTAAATCACGTTTTTTTGGAGTACACAGAAGTGTTCTGTGCTCCTCGTTAGTATAGTGGACAGTATCTCTGCCTGTCACGCGGAAGACTGGGGTTCGTTTCCCCGACGGGGAGAAAGTTATTCTTTTTCAAAGGCAAAGCATAGCCTTCCACATAGCTTTCTACCCAAGAAAGACACATTAAGTTGTTGCAAGGATTTTGTTGGAGCTTGCTAGCTTAACTGAACATGGACAGACAGGTGATGCAGCGTGAGGTTTCTTCTTTGTGCTGCCGAAATAGCTCAGTTGGGAGAGCGTTAGACTGAAGATCTAAAGGTCCCTGGTTCGATCCCGGGTTTCGGCAGAACACTGAGGGTCTTCTTTGTGCTTGTTGACGATGTGTTTCTAATCAGCTTTTGACATGATAAGTTTATAAGAAATCTTCAAGGTAAGCTTTTGACGTGGGTTCCATGGTGTAATGGTTAGCACTCTGGACTTTGAATCCAGTGATCCGAGTTCAAATCTCGGTGGAACCTTGTTTTCCTTCAAAATACAATTAATTTGAGAAAACAGGGCAAAATAACACATCGCCTACCTAAAGAGTCTGTAGAGTGTTGAAATACATCCATGGTTTTTCATGAACACTGCCTCAAATGAAGCCTTGTAAAAGAACTCTAGATCCTGTACCGTCACTGTGTGGTAGGGAAAATGCTCTGTTTCAAAGACGAAACTCTTGCAGAGAGTGGTGAAGCCAAACAAGTGGTTCAGTAAATCACGTTTTTTTGGAGTACACAGAAGCGTTCTGTGCTCCTCGTTAGTATAGTGGACAGAATCTCCGCCTGTCACACGGAAGCCCGGGGTTAGATTTCCCGACGGGGAGAAAGTTATCCTTTTTCAAAGGCAAAGCATAGCCTTCCACATAGCTTTCTACCCAAGAAAGACACATTAAGTTGTTGCAAGGTTTTTGTTGGAGTTTGCTAGCTTAACTGAACATGGACAGACAGGTGATGCAGCGTGAGGTTTCTTCTTTGTGCTGCCGAAATAGCTCAGTTGGGAGAGCGTTAGACTGAAGATCTAAAGGTCCCTGGTTCGATCCCGGGTTTCGGCAGAACACTGAGGGTCTTCTTTGTGCTTGTTGACGATGTGTTTCTAATCAGTTTTTGACATGATAAGTTTATAAGAAATCTTCAAGGTAAGCTTTTGACGTGGGTTCCATGGTGTAATGGTTAGCACTCTGGACTTTGAATCCAGTGATCCGAGTTCAAATCTCGGTGGAACCTTGTTTTCCTTCAAAATACAATTAATTTGAGAAAACAGGGCAAAATAACACATCGCCTACCTAAAGAGTCTGTAGAGTGGTGAAATACATCCATCGTTTTTCATGAACACTGCCTCAAATGAAGCCTTGTAAAAGAACTCTAGATCCTGTACCGTCACTGTGTGGTAGGGAAAACGCTCTGTTTCAAAGACGAAACTCTTGCAGAGAGTGGTGAAACCTAACAAGTGGTTTAGTAAATCACGTTTTTTTGGAGTACACAGTATCGTTCTGTGCTCCTCGTTAGTATAGTGGACAGAATCTCCGCCTGTCACGCGGAAGCCCGGGGTTAGATTTCCCGACGGGTAGAAAGTTATCCTTTTTCAAAGGCAAAGCATAGCCTTCCACATAGCTTGTCACCCAAGAAAGACACATTAAGTTGTTGCAAGGTTTTTGTTGGAGTTTGCTAGCTTAACTGAACATGGACAGACAGGTTATGCAGCGTGAGGTTCCCTCTGTCTGCTGCCGAAATAGCTCAGTTGGGAGAGCGTTAGACTGAAGATCTAAAGGTCCCTGGTTCGATCCCGGGTTTCGGCAGAACACTGAGGGTGTTCTTTGTGCTTGTTGACGTCGTGTTTCTAATCAGCTATTGACATGATAAGTTTATAAGAAATCTTCAAGGTAAGCTTTTGACGTGGGTTCCATGGTGTAATGGTTAGCACTCTGGACTCTGAATCCAGCGATCCGAGTTCAAATCTCGGTGGAACCTTGTTTTCCTTCAAAATACAATTAATTTGAGAAAACAGGGCAAAATAACACATCACCTACCTAAAGAGTCTGTAGAGTGGTGAAATACATCCATTGTTTTTCATGAACACTGCCTCAAATGAAGCCTTGTAAAAGAACTCTAGATCCTGTACCGTCACTGTGTGGTAGGGAAAATGCTCTGTTTCAAAGACGAAACTCTTGCAGAGAGTGGTGAAGCCAAACAAGTGGTTCAGTAAATCACGTTTTTTTGGAGTACACAGAAGTGTTCTGTGCTCCTCGTTAGTATAGTGGACAGTATCTCCGCCTGTCACGCGGAAGACTGGGGTTCGTTTCCCCGACGGGGAGAAAGTTATTCTTTTTCAAAGGCAAAGCATAGCCTTCCACATAGCTTTCTACCCAAGAAAGACACATTAAGTTGTTGCAAGGATTTTGTTGGAGCTTGCTAGCTTAACTGAACATGGACAGACAGGTGATGCAGCGTGAGGTTTCTTCTTTGTGCTGCCGAAATAGCTCAGTTGGGAGAGCGTTAGACTGAAGATCTAAAGGTCCCTGGTTCGATCCCGGGTTTCGGCAGAACACTGAGGGTGTTCTTTGTGCTTGTTGACGTTGTGTTTCTAATCAGCTATTGACATGATAAGTTTATAAGAAATCTTCAAGGTAAGCTTTTGACGTGGGTTCCATGGTGTAATGGTTAGCACTCTGGACTTTGAATCCAGTGATCCGAGTTCAAATCTCGGTGGAACCTTGTTTTCCTTCAAAATACAATTAATTTGAGAAAACAGGGCAAAATAACACATCGCCTACCTAAAGAGTCTGTAGAGTGGTGAAATACATCCATCGTTTTTCATGAACACTGCCTCAAATGAAGCCTTGTAAAAGAACTCTAGATCCTGTACCGTCACTGTGTGGTAGGGAAAATGCTCTGTTTCAAAGACGAAACTCTTGCAGAGAGTGGTGAAGCCAAACAAGTGGTTCAGTAAATCACATTTTTTTGGAGTACACAGAAGCGTTCTGTGCTCCTCGTTAGTATAGTGGACAGAATCTCCGCCTGTCACACGGAAGCCCGGGGTTAGATTTCCCGACGGGGAGAAAGTTATCCTTTTTCAAAGGCAAAGCATAGCCTTCCACATAGCTTGTCACCCAAGAAAGACACATTAAGTTGTTGCAAGGTTTTTGTTGGAGTTTGCTAGCTTAACTGAACATGGACAGACAGGTGATGCAGCGTGAGGTTTCTTCTTTGTGCTGCCGAAATAGCTCAGTTGGGAGAGTGTTAGACTGAAGATCTAAAGGTCCCTGGTTCGATCCCGGGTTTCGGCAGAACACTGAGGGTGTTCTTTGTGCTTGTTGACGTTGTGCTTCTAATCAGCTATTGACATGATAAGTTTATAAGAAATCTTCAAGGTAAGCTTTCGACGTGGGTTCCATGGTGTAATGGTTAGCACTCTGGACTCTGAATCCAGCGATCTGAGTTCAAATCTCGGTGGAACCTTGTTTTCCTTCAAAATACAGTTAATTTGAGAAAACAGGGCAAAATAACACATCGCCTACCTAAAGATTCTGTAGAGTGTTGAAATACATCCATCGTTTTTCATGAACACTGCCTCAAATGAAGCCTTGTAAAAGAACTCTAGATCCTGTGCCGTCACTGTGTGGTAAGGAAAATGCTCTGTTTCAAAGACGAAACCACTGCAGAGAGTGGTGAAACCTAACAAGTGGTTTAGTAAATCACGTTTTTTGGAGTACACAGTATCGTTCTGTGCTCCTCGTTAGTATAGTGGACAGTATCTCCACCTGTCACGCGGAAGACCGGGGTTCGATTCCCCGACGTGGAGAAAGTTATTCTTTTTCAAAGGCAAAGCATAGCCTTCCACATAGCTTGTCACCCAAGAAAGACACATTAAGTTGTTGCAAGGTTTTTGTTGGAGTTTGCTAGCTTAACTGAACATGGACAGACAGGTGATGCAGCGTGAGGTTTCTTCTTTGTGCTGCTGAAATAGCTCAGTTGGGAGAGCGTTAGACTGAAGATCTAAAGGTCCCTGGTTCGATCCCGGGTTTCGGCAGAACACTGAGGGTGTTCTTTGTGCTTGTTGACGTTGTGTTTCTAATCAGCTATTGACATGATAAGTTTATAAGAAATCTTCAAGGTAAGCTTTCGATGTGGGTTCCATGGTGTAATGGTTAGCACTCTGGACTCTGAATCCAGTGATCCCAGTTCAAATCTCGGTGGAACCTTGTTTTCCTTCAAAATACAATTAATTTGAGAAAACAGGGCAAAATAACACATCGCCTACCTAAAGATTCTGTAGAGTGTTGAAATACATCCATGGTTTTTCATGAACACTGCCTCAAATGAAGCCTTGTAAAAGAACTCTAGATCCTGTGCCGTTACTGTGTGGTAAGGAAAATGCTCTGTTTCAAAGACGAAACCACTGCAGAGAGTGGTGAAACCTAACAAGTGGTTTAGTAAATCACGTTTTTTGGAGTACACAGTATCGTTCTGTGCTCCTCGTTAGTATAGTGGACAGTATCTCCGCCTGTCACGCGGAAGACCGGGGTTCGATTCCCCGACGGGGAGAAAGTTTTTCTTTTTCAAAGGCAAAGCATAGCCTTCCACATAGCTTTCTACCGAAGAAAGACACATTAAGTTGTTGCAAGGATTTTGTTGGAGCTTGCTAGCTTAACTGAACATGGACAGACAGGTGATGCAGCGTGAGGTTTCTTCTTTGTGCTGCCGAAATAGCTCAGTTGGGAGAGCGTTAGACTGAAGATCTAAAGGTCCCTGGTTCGATCCCGGGTTTCGGCAGAACACTGAGGGTCTTCTTTGTGCTTGTTGACGATGTGTTTCTAATCAGTTTTTGACATGATAAGTTTATAAGAAATCTTCAAGGTAAGCTTTTGACGTGGGTTCCATGGTGTAATGGTTAGCACTCTGGACTTTGAATCCAGTGATCCGAGTTCAAATCTCGGTGGAACCTTGTTTTCCTTCAAAATACAATTAATTTGAGAAAACAGGGCAAAATAACACATCGCCTACCTAAAGAGTCTGTAGAGTGGTGAAATACATCCATCGTTTTTCATGAACACTGCCTCAAATGAAGCCTTGTAAAAGAACTCTAGATCCTGTACCGTCACTGTGTGGTAGGGAAAATGCTCTGTTTCAAAGACGAAACTCTTGCAGAGAGTGGTGAAGCCAAACAAGTGGTTCAGTAAATCACGTTTTTTTGGAGTACACAGAAGCGTTCTGTGCTCCTCGTTAGTATAGTGGACAGAATCTCCGCCTGTCACGCGGAAGCCCGGGGTTAGATTTCCCGACGGGGAGAAAGTTATCCTTTTTCAAAGGCAAAGCATAGCCTTCCACATAGCTTGTCACCCAAGAAAGACACATTAAGTTGTTGCAAGGTTTTTGTTGGAGTTTGCTAGCTTAACTGAACATGGACAGACAGGTTATGCAGCGTGAGGTTTCCTCTGTGTGCTGCCGAAATAGCTCAGTTGGGAGAGCGTTAGACTGAAGATCTAAAGGTCCCTGGTTCGATCCCGGGTTTCGGCAGAACACTGAGGGTGTTCTTTGTGCTTGTTGACGTCGTGTTTCTAATCAGCTATTGACATGGTTAGTTTATAAGAAATCTTCAAGGTAAGCTTTTGACGTGGGTTCCATGGTGTAATGGTTAGCACTCTGGACTCTGAATCCAGCGATCCGAGTTCAAATCTCGGTGGAACCTTGTTTTCCTTCAAAATACAATTAATTTGAGAAAACAGGGCAAAATAACACATCACCTACCTAAAGAGTCTGTAGAGTGGTGAAATACATCCATTGTTTTTCATGAACACTGCCTCAAATGAAGCCTTGTAAAAGAACTCTAGATCCTGTACCGTCACTGTGTGGTAGGGAAAATGCTCTGTTTCAAAGACGAAACTCTTGCAGAGAGTGGTGAAGCCAAACAAGTGGTTCAGTAAATCACGTTTTTTTGGAGTACACAGAAGTGTTCTATGCTCCTCGTTAGTATAGTGGACAGAATCTCCGCCTGTCACACGGAAGCCCGGGGTTAGATTTCCCGACGGGGAGAAAGTTATCCTTTTTCAAAGGCAAAGCATAGCCTTCCACATAGCTTGTCACCCAAGAAAGACACATTAAGTTGTTGCAAGGTTTTTGTTGGAGTTTGCTAGCTTAACTGAACATGGACAGACAGGTGATGCAGCGTGAGGTTTCTTCTTTGTGCTGCCGAAATAGCTCAGTTGGGAGAGCGTTAGACTGAAGATCTAAAGGTCCCTGGTTCGATCCCGGGTTTTGGCAGAACACTGAGGGTCTTCTTTGTGCTTGTTGACGATGTGTTTCTAATCAGCTTTTGACAAGATAAGTTTATAAGAAATCTTCAAGGTAAGCTTTTGACGTGGGTTCCATGGTGTAATGGTTAGCACTCTGGACCCTGAATCCAGTGATCCGAGTTCAAATCTCGGTGGAACCTTGTTTTCCTTCAAAATACAATTAATTTGAGAAAACAGGGCAAAATAACACATCGCCTACCTAAAGATTCTGTAGAGTGTTGAAATACATCCATGGTTTTTCATGAACACTGCCTCAAATGAAGCCTTGTAAAAGAACTCTAGATCCTGTGCCGTTACTGTGTGGTAAGGAAAATGCTCTGTTTCAAAGACGAAACCACTGCAGAGAGTGGTGAAACCTAACAAGTGGTTTAGTAAATCACGTTTTTTGGAGTACACAGTATCGTTCTGTGCTCCTCGTTAGTATAGTGGACAGTATCTCCGCCTGTCACGCGGAAGACCGGGGTTCGATTCCCCGACGGGGAGAAAGTTTTTCTTTTTCAAAGGCAAAGCATAGCCTTCCACATAGCTTTCTACCCAAGAAAGACACATTAAGTTGTTGCAAGGATTTTGTTGGAGCTTGCTAGCTTAACTGAACATGGACAGACAGGTGATGCAGCGTGAGGTTTCTTCTTTGTGCTGCCGAAATAGCTCAGTTGGGAGAGCGTTAGACTGAAGATCTAAAGGTCCCTGGTTCGATCCCGGGTTTTGGCAGAACACTGAGGGTCTTCTTTGTGCTTGTTGACGATGTGTTTCTAATCAGCTTTTGACATGATAAGTTTATAAGAAATCTTCAAGGTAAGCTTTCAATGTGGGTTCCATGGTGTAATGGTTAGCACTCTGGACTCTGAATCCAGAGATCCGAGTTCAAATCTCGGTGGAACCTTGTTTTCCTTCAAAATACAATTAATTTGAGAAAACAGGGCAAAATAACACATCGCCTACCTAAAGAGTCTGTAGAGTGGTGAAATACATCCATCGTTTTTCATGAACACTGCCTCAAATGAAGCCTTGTAAAAGAACTCTAGATCCTGTACCGTCACTGTGTGGTAGGGAAAATGCTCTGTTTCAAAGACGAAACTCTTGCAGAGAGTGGTGAAGCCAAACAAGTGGTTCAGTAAATCACGTTTTTTTGGAGTACACAGAAGCGTTCTGTGCTCCTCGTTAGTATAGTGGACAGAATCTCCGCCTTTCACGCGGAAGCCCGGGGTTAGATTTCCCGACGGGGAGAAAGTTATCCTTTTTCAAAGGCAAAGCATAGCCTTCCACATAGCTTGTCACCCAAGAAAGACACATTAAGTTGTTGCAAGGTTTTTGTTGGAGCTTGCTAGCTTAACTGAACATGGACAGACAGGTGATGCAGCGTGAGGTTTCCTCTGTGTGCTGGCGAAATAGCTCAGTTGGGAGAGTGTTAGACTGAAGATCTAAAGGTCCCTGGTTCGATCCCGGGTTTCGGCAGAACACTGAGGGTGTTCTTTGTGCTTGTTGACGTTGTGCTTCTAATCAGCTATTGACATGATAAGTTTATAAGAAATCTTCAAGGTAAGTTTTCGACGTGGGTTCCATGGTGTAATGGTTAGCACTCTGGACTCTGAATCCAGCGATCTGAGTTCAAATCTCGGTGGAACCTTGTTTTCCTTCAAAATACAGTTAATTTGAGAAAACAGGGCAAAATAACACATCGCCTACCTAAAGATTCTGTAGAGTGTTGAAATACATCCATCGTTTTTCATGAACACTGCCTCAAATGAAGCCTTGTAAAAGAACTCTAGATCCTGTGCCGTCACTGTGTGGTAAGGAAAATGCTCTGTTTCAAAGACGAAACCACTGCAGAGAGTGGTGAAACCTAACAAGTGGTTTAGTAAATCACGTTTTTTGGAGTACACAGTATCGTTCTGTGCTCCTCGTTAGTATAGTGGACAGTATCTCCACCTGTCACGCGGATGACCGGGGTTCGATTCCCCGACGTGGAGAAAGTTATTCTTTTTCAAAGGCAAAGCATAGCCTTCCACATAGCTTGTCACCCAAGAAAGACACATTAAGTTGTTGCAAGGTTTTTGTTGGAGTTTGCTAGCTTAACTGAACATGGACAGACAGGTGATACAGCGTGAGGTTTCCTCTGTGTGCTGCCGAAATAGCTCAGTTGGGAGAGCGTTAGACTGAAGATCTAAAGGTCCCTGGTTCGATCCCGGGTTTCGGCAGAACACTGAGGGTGTTCTTTGTGCTTGTTGACGTTGTGTTTCTAATCAGCTATTGACATGATAAGTTTATAAGAAATCTTCAAGGTAAGCTTTGGATGTGGGTTCCATGGTGTAATGGTTAGCACTCTGGACTCTGAATCCAGTGATCCGAGTTCAAATCTCGGTGGAACCTTGTTTTCCTTCAAAATACAATTAATTTGAGAAAACAGGGCAAAATAACACATCGCCTACCTAAAGATTCTGTAGAGTGCTGAAATACATCCATGGTTTTTCATGAACACTGCCTCAAATGAAGCCTTGTAAAAGAACTCTAGATCCTGTGCCGTTACTGTGTGGTAAGGAAAATGCTCTGTTTCAAAGACGAAACCACTGCAGAGAGTGGTGAAACCTAACAAGTGGTTTAGTAAATCACGTTTTTTGGAGTACACAGTATCGTTCTGTGCTCCTCGTTAGTATAGTGGACAGTATCTCCGCCTGTCACGCGGAAGACCGGGGTTCGATTCCCCGACGGGGAGAAAGTTTTTCTTTTTCAAAGGCAAAGCATAGCCTTCCACATAGCTTTCTACCCAAGAAAGACACATTAAGTTGTTGCAAGGATTTTGTTGGAGCTTGCTAGCTTAACTGAACATGGACAGACAGGTGATGCAGTGTGAGGTTTCTTCTTTGTGCTGCCGAAATAGCTCAGTTGGGAGAGCGTTAGACTGAAGATCTAAAGGTCCCTGGTTCGATCCCGGGTTTCGGCAGAACACTGAGGGTCTTCTTTGTGCTTGTTGACGATGTGTTTCTAATCAGCTGTTGACATGATAAGTTTATAAGAAATCTTCAAGGTAAGCTTTTGACGTGGGTTCCATGGTGTAATGGTTAGCACTCTGGACTTTGAATCCAGTGATCCGAGTTCAAATCTCGGTGGAACCTTGTTTTCCTTCAAAATACAATTAATTTGAGAAAACAGGGCAAAATAACACATCGCCTACCTAAAGAGTCTGTAGAGTGGTGAAATACATCCATCGTTTTTCATGAACACTGCCTCAAATGAAGCCTTGTAAAAGAACTCTAGATCCTGTACCGTCACTGTGTGGTAGGGAAAATGCTCTGTTTCAAAGACGAAACTCTTGCAGAGAGTGGTGAAGCCAAACAAGTGGTTCAGTAAATCACGTTTTTTTGGAGTACACAGAAGCGTTCTGTGCTCCTCGTTAGTATAGTGGACAGAATCTCCGCCTGTCACACGGAAGCCCGGGGTTAGATTTCCCGACGGGGAGAAAGTTATCCTTTTTCAAAGGCAAAGCATAGCCTTCCACATAGCTTGTCACCCAAGAAAGACACATTAAGTTGTTGCAAGGTTTTTGTTGGAGTTTGCTAGCTTAACTGAACATGGACAGACAGGTGATGCAGCGTGAGGTTTCTTCTTTGTGCTGCCGAAATAGCTCAGTTGGGAGAGCGTTAGACTGAAGATCTAAAGGTCCCTGGTTCGATCCCGGGTTTTGGCAGAACACTAAGGGTCTTCTTTGTGCTTGTTGACGATGTGTTTCTAATCAGCTTTTGACATGATAAGTTTATAAGAAATCTTCAAGGTAAGCTTTTGACGTGGGTTCCATGGTGTAATGGTTAGCACTCTGGACTCTGAATCCAGTGATCCGAGTTCAAATCTCGGTGGAACCTTGTTTTCCTTCAAAATACAATTAATTTGAGAAAACAGGGCAAAATAACACATCGCCTACCTAAAGATTCTGTAGAGTGTTGAAATACATCCATCGTTTTTCATGAACACTGCCTCAAATGAAGCCTTGTAAAAGAACTCTAGATCCTGTGCCGTCACTGTGTGGTAAGGAAAATGCTCTGTTTCAAAGACGAAACCACTGCAGAGAGTGGTGAAACCTAACAAGTGGTTTAGTAAATCACGTTTTTTGGAGTACACAGTATCGTTCTGTGCTCCTCGTTAGTATAGTGGACAGAATCTCCGCCTGTCACGCGGAAGCCCGGGGTTAGATTTCCCGACGGGGAGAAAGTTATCCTTTTTCAAAGGCAAATCATAGCCTTCCACATAGCTTGTCACCCAAGAAAGACACATTAAGTTGTTGCAAGGTTTTTGTTGGAGTTTGCTAGCTTAACTGAACATGGACAGACAGGTGATGCAGCGTGAGGTTTCCACAGTGTGCTGGAGAAATAGCTCAGTTGGGAGAGTGTTAGACTGAAGATCTAAAGGTCCCTGGTTCGATCCCGGGTTTCGGCAGAACACTGAGGGTGTTCTTTGTGCTTGTTGACGTTGTGTTTCTAATCAGCTATTGACATGATAAGTTTATAAGAAATCTTCAAGGTAAGCTTTCGATGTGGGTTCCATGGTGTAATGGTTAGCACTCTGGACTCTGAATCCAGTGATCTGAGTTCAAATCTCGGTGGACCCTTGTTTTCCTTCAAAATACAGTTAATTTGAGAAAACAGGGCAAAATAACACATCGCCTACCTAAAGATTCTGTAGAGTGTTGAAATACATCCATCGTTTTTCATGAACACTGCCTCAAATGAAGCCTTGTAAAAGAACTCTAGATCCTGTGCCGTCACTGTGTGGTAAGGAAAATGCTCTGTTTCAAAGACGAAACCACTGCAGAGAGTGGTGAAACCTAACAAGTGGTTTAGTAAATCACGTTTTTTGGAGTACACAGCATCGTTCTGTGCTCCTCGTTAGTATAGTGGACAGTATCTCCGCCTGTCACGCGGAAGACCGGGGTTCGATTCCCCGACGGGGAGAAAGTTATTATTTTTCAAAGGCAAAGCATAGCCTTCCACATAGCTTTCCACCCAAGAAAGACACATTAAGTTGTTGCAAGGATTTTGTTGGAGCTTGCTAGCTTAATTGAACATGGACAGACAGGTGATGCAGCGTGAGGTTTCCTCTGTGTGCTGCCGAAATAGCTCAGTTGGGAGAGCATTAGACTGAAGATCTAAAGGTCCCTGGTTCGATCCCGGGTTTCGGCAGAACACTGAGGGTCTTCTTTGTGCTTGTTGATGTTGTGTTTCTAATCAGCTTTTGAGATGATAAGTTTATAAGAAATCTTCAAGGTAAGCTTTTGACGTGGGTTCCATGGTGTAATGGTTAGCACTCTGGACTCTGAATCCAGTGATCTGAGTTCAAATCTCGGTGGAACCTTGTTTTCCTTCAAAATACAGTTAATTTGAGAAAACAGGGCAAAATAACACATCGCCTACCTAAAGATTCTGTAGAGTGTTGAAATACATCCATCGTTTTTCATGAAGACTGCCTCAAATGAAGCCTTGTAAAAGAACTCTAGATCCTGTGCCGTCACTGTGTGGTAAGGAAAATGCTCTGTTTCAAAGACGAAACCACTGCAGAGAGTGGTGAAACCTAACAAGTGGTTTAGTAAATCACGTTTTTTGGAGTACACAGTATCGTTCTGTGCTCCTCGTTAGTATAGTGGACAGTATCTCCACCTGTCACGCGGAAGACCGGGGTTCGATTCCCCGACGTGGAGAAAGTTATTCTTTTTCAAAGGCAAAGCATAGCCTTCCACATAGCTTTCCACCCAAGAAAGACACATTAAGTTGTTGCAAGGATTTTGTTGGAGCTTGCTAGCTTAATTGAACATGGACAGACAGGTGATGCAGCGTGAGATTTCCTCTGTGTGCTGCCGAAATAGCTCAGTTGGGAGAGCGTTAGACTGAAGATCTAAAGGTCCCTGGTTCGATCCCGGGTTTCGGCAGAACACTGAGGGTCTTCTTTGTGCTTGTTGATGTTGTGTTTCTAATCAGCTTTTGACATGATAAGTTTATAAGAAATCTTCAAGGTAAGGTTTTGACGTGGGTTCCATGGTGTAATGGTTAGCACTCTGGACTCTGAATCCAGCGATCCGAGTTCAAATCTCGGTGGAACCTTGTTTTCCTTCAAAATACAATTAATTTGAGAAAACAGGGCAAAATAACACATCGCCTACCTAAAGAGTCTGTAGAGTGGTGAAATACATCCATTATTTTTCATGAACACTGCCTCAAATGAAGCCTTGTAAAAGAACTCTAGATCCTGTACCGTCACTGTGTGGTAGGGAAAATGCTCTGTTTCAAAGACGAAACTCTTGCAGAAAGTGGTGAAACCTAACAAGTGGTTTAGTAAATCACGTTTTTTGGAGTACACAGTATCGTTCTGTGCTCCTCGTTAGTATAGTGGACAGTATCTCCGCCTGTCACGCGGAAGACCGGGGTTCGATTCCCCGACGGGGAGAAAGTTATTCTTTTTCAAAGGCAAAGCATAGCCTTCCACATAGCTTTCTACCCAAGAAAGACACATTAAGTTGTTGCAAGGATTTTGTTGGAGCTTGCTAGCTTAACTGAACATGGACAGACAGGTGATGCAGCGTGAGGTTTCTTCTTTGTGCTGCCGAAATAGCTCACTTGGGAGAGCGTTAGACTGAAGATCTAAAGGTCCCTGGTTCGATCCCGGGTTTCGGCAGAACACTGAGGGTCTTCTTTGTGCTTGTTGACGATGTGTTTCTAATCAGCTTTTGACATGATAAGTTTATAAGAAATCTTCAAGGTAAGCTTTTGACGTGGGTTCCATGGTGTAATGGTTAGCACTCTGGACTTTGAATCCAGTGATCCGAGTTCAAATCTCGGTGGAACCTTGTTTTCCTTCAAAATACAATTAATTTGAGAAAACAGGGCAAAATAACACATCGCCTACCTAAAGAGTCTGTAGAGTGGTGAAATACATCCATCGTTTTTCATGAACACTGCCTCAAATGAAGCCTTGTAAAAGAACTCTAGATCCTGTACCGTCACTGTGTGGTAGGGAAAATGCTCTGTTTCAAAGACGAAACTCTTGCAGAGAGTGGTGAAGCCAAACAAGTGGTTCAGTAAATCACGTTTTTTTGGAGTACACAGAAGCGTTCTGTGCTCCTCGTTAGTATAGTGGACAGAATCTCCGCCTGTCACGCGGAAGCCCGGGGTTAGATTTCCCGACGGGGAGAAAGTTATCCTTTTTCAAAGGCAAAGCATAGCCTTCCACATAGCTTGTCACCCAAGAAAGACACATTAAGTTGTTGCAAGGTTTTTGTTGGAGTTTGCTAGCTTAACTGAACATGGACAGACAGGTGATGCAGCGTGAGGATTCCTCTGTGTGCTGGCGAAATAGCTCAGTTGGGAGAGTGTTAGACTGAAGATCTAAAGGTCCCTGGTTCGATCCCGGGTTTCGGCAGAACACTGAGGGTGTTCTTTGTGCTTGTTGACGTTGTGTTTCTAATCAGCTATTGACATGATAAGTTTATAAGAAATCTTCAAGGTAAGCTTTCGACGTGGGTTCCATGGTGTAATGGTTAGCACTCTGAACTCTGAATCCAGCGATCTGAGTTCAAATCTCGGTGGAACCTTGTTTTCCTTCAAAATACAGTTAATTTGAGAAAACAGGGCAAAATAACACATCGCCTACCTAAAGATTCTGTAGAGTGTTGAAATACATCCATCGTTTTTCATGAACACTGCCTCAAATGAAGCCTTGTAAAAGAACTCTAGATCCTGTGCCGTCACTGTGTGGTAAGGGAAATGCTCTGTTTCAAAGACGAAACCACTGCAGAGAGTGGTGAAACCTAACAAGTGGTTTAGTAAATCACGTTTTTTGGAGTACACAGTATCGTTCTGTGCTCCTCGTTAGTATAGTGGACAGAATCTCCGCCTGTCACGCGGAAGCCCGGGGTTAGATTTCCCGACGGGGAGAAAGTTATCCTTTTTCAAAGGCAAAGCATAGCCTTCCACATAGCTTGTCACCCAAGAAAGACACATTAAGTTGTTGCAAGGATTTTGTTGGAGCTTGCTAGCTTAACTGAACATGGACAGACAGGAGATGCAGCGTGAGGTTTCTTCTTTGTGCTGCCGAAATAGCTCAGTTGGGAGAGCGTTAGACTGAAGATCTAAAGGTCCCTGGTTCGATCCCGGGTTTCGGCAGAACACTGAGAGTCTTCTTTGTGCTTGTTGATGTTGTGTTTCTAATCAGCTTTTGACATGATAAGTTTATAAGAAATCTTCAAGGTAAGCTTTTGACATGGGTTCCATGGTGTAATGGTTAGCACTCTGGACTCTGAATCCAGCGATCCGAGTTCAAATCTCGGTGGAACCTTGTTTTCCTTCAAAATACAATTAATTTGAGAAAACAGGGCAAAATAACACATCGCCTACCTAAAGAGTCTGTAGAGTGGTGAAATACATCCATTGTTTTTCATGAACACTGCCTCAAATGAAGCCTTGTAAAAGAACTCTAGATCCTGTACCGTCACTGTGTGGTAGGGAAAATGCTCTGTTTCAAAGACGAAACTCTTGCAGAGAGTGGTGAAACATAACAAGTGGTTTAGTAAATCACGTTTTTTGGAGTACACAGTATCGTTCTGTGGTCCTCGTTAGTATAGTGGACAGTATCTCCGCCTGTCACGCGGAAGACCGGGGTTCGATTCCCCGACGGGGAGAAAGTTATTATTTTTCAAAGGCAAAGCATAGCCTTCCACATAGCTTTCCACCCAAGAAAGACACATTAAGTTGTTGCAAGGATTTTGTTGGAGCTTGCTAGCTTAACTGAACATGGACAGACAGGTGATGCAGCGTGAGGTTTCCTCTGTGTGCTGCCGAAATAGCTCAGTTGGGAGAGCGTTAGACTGAAGATCTAAAGGTCCCTGGTTCGATCCCGGGTTTCGGCAGAACACTGAGGGTCTTCTTTGTGCTTGTTGATGTTGTGTTTCTAATCAGCTTTTGACATGATAAGTTTATAAGAAATCTTCAAGGTAAGCTTTCGACGTGGGTTCCATGGTGTAATGGTTAGCACTCTGAACTCTGAATCCAGCGATCTGAGTTCAAATCTCGGTGGAACCTTGTTTTCCTTCAAAATACAGTTAATTTGAGAAAACAGGGCAAAATAACACATCGCCTACCTAAAGATTCTGTAGAGTGTTGAAATACATCCATCGTTTTTCATGAACACTGCCTCAAATGAAGCCTTGTAAAAGAACTCTAGATCCTGTGCCGTCACTGTGTGGTAAGGGAAATGCTCTGTTTCAAAGACGAAACCACTGCAGAGAGTGGTGAAACCTAACAAGTGGTTTAGTAAATCACGTTTTTTGGAGTACACAGTATCGTTCTGTGCTCCTCGTTAGTATAGTGGACAGTATCTCCGCTTGTCACGCGGAAGACCGGGGTTCGATTCCCCGATGGGGAGAAAGTTATTATTTTTCAAAGGCAAAGCATAGCCTTCCACATAGCTTTCCACCCAAGAAAGACACATTAAGTTGTTGCAAGGATTTTGTTGGAGCTTGCTAGCTTAACTGAACATGGACAGACAGGTGATGCAGCGTGAGGTTTCCTCTGTGTGCTGCCGAAATAGCTCAGTTGGGAGAGCGTTAGACTGAAGATCTAAAGGTCCCTGGTTCGATCCCGGGTTTCGGCAGAACGCTGAGGGTCTTCTTTGTGCTTGTTGACGATGTGTTTCTAATCAGCTTTTGACATGATAAGTTTATAAGAAATCTTCAAGGTAAGCTTTTGACGTGGGTTCCATGGTGTAATGGTTAGCACTCTGGACTCTGAATCCAGCGATCCGAGTTCAAATCTCGGTGGAACCTTGTTTTCCTTCAAAATACAATTAATTTGAGAAAACAGGGCAAAATAACACATCACCTACCTAAAGAGTCTGTAGAGTGGTGAAATACATCCATTGTTTTTCATGAACACTGCCTCAAATGAAGCCTTGTAAAAGAACTCTAGATCCTGTACCGTCACTGTGTGGTAGGGAAAATGCTCTGTTTCAAAGACGAAACTCTTGCAGAGAGTGGTGAAGCCAAACAAGTGGTTCAGTAAATCACGTTTTTTTGGAGTACACAGAAGTGTTCTGTGCTCCTCGTTAGTATAGTGGACAGAATCTCCGCCTGTCACGCGGAAGCCCGGGGTTAGATTTCCCGACGGGGAGAAAGTTATCCTTTTTCAAAGGCAAAGCATAGCCTTCCACATAGCTTGTCACCCAAGAAAGACACATTAAGTTGTTGCAAGGATTTTGTTGGAGCTTGCTAGCTTAACTGAACATGGACAGACAGGAGATGCAGCGTGAGGTTTCTTCTTTGTGCTGCCGAAATAGCTCAGTTGGGAGAGCGTTAGACTGAAGATCTAAAGGTCCCTGGTTCGATCCCGGGTTTCGGCAGAACACTGAGAGTCTTCTTTGTGCTTGTTGATGTTGTGTTTCTAATCAGCTTTTGACATGATAAGTTTATAAGAAATCTTCAAGGTAAGCTTTTGACATGGGTTCCATGGTGTAATGGTTAGCACTCTGGACTCTGAATCCAGCGATCCGAGTTCAAATCTCGGTGGAACCTTGTTTTCCTTCAAAATACAATTAATTTGAGAAAACAGGGCAAAATAACACATCGCCTACCTAAAGAGTCTGTAGAGTGGTGAAATACATCCATTGTTTTTCATGAACACTGCCTCAAATGAAGCCTTGTAAAAGAACTCTAGATCCTGTACCGTCACTGTGTGGTAGGGAAAATGCTCTGTTTCAAAGACGAAACTCTTGCAGAGAGTGGTGAAACCTAACAAGTGGTTTAGTAAATCACGTTTTTTGGAGTACACAGTATCGTTCTGTGCTCCTCGTTAGTATAGTGGACAGTATCTCCGCCTGTCACGCGGAAGACCGGGGTTCGATTCCCCGACGGGGAGAAAGTTATTATTTTTCAAAGGCAAAGCATAGCCTTCCACATAGCTTTCCACCCAAGAAAGACACATTAAGTTGTTGCAAGGATTTTGTTGGAGCTTGCTAGCTTAACTGAACATGGACAGACAGGTGATGCAGCGTGAGGTTTCCTCTGTGTGCTGCCGAAATAGCTCAGTTGGGAGAGCGTTAGACTGAAGATCTAAAGGTCCCTGGTTCGATCCCGGGTTTCGGCAGAACACTGAGGGTCTTCTTTGTGCTTGTTGATGTTGTGTTTCTAATCAGCTTTTGACATGATAAGTTTATAAGAAATCTTCAAGGTAAGCTTTTGACGTGGGTTCCATGGTGTAATGGTTAGCACTCTGGACTCTGAATCCAGCGATCCGAGTTCAAATCTCGGTGGAACCTTGTTTTCCTTCAAAATACAATTAATTTGAGAAAACAGGGCAAAATAACACATCACCTACCTAAAGAGTCTGTAGAGTGGTGAAATACATCCATTGTTTTTCATGAACACTGCCTCAAATGAAGCCTTGTAAAAGAACTCTAGATCCTGTACCGTCACTGTGTGGTAGGGAAAATGCTCTGTTTCAAAGACGAAACTCTTGCAGAGAGTGGTGAAGCCAAACAAGTGGTTCAGTAAATCACGTTTTTTTGGAGTACACAGAAGCGTTCTGTGCTCCTCGTTAGTATAGTGGACAGAATCTCCGCCTGTCACGCGGAAGCCCGGGGTTAGATTTCCCGACGGGGAGAAAGTTATCCTTTTTCAAAGGCAAAGCATAGCCTTCCACATAGCTTGTCACCCAAGAAAGACACATTAAGTTGTTGCAAGGTTTTTGTTGGAGTTTGCTAGCTTAACTGAACATGGACAGACAGGTGATGCAGCGTGAGGTTTCCACAGTGTGCTGGAGAAATAGCTCAGTTGGGAGAGTGTTAGACTGAAGATCTAAAGGTCCCTGGTTCGATCCCGGGTTTCGGCAGAACACTGAGGGTGTTCTTTGTGCTTGTTGACGTTGTGTTTCTAATCAGCTATTGACATGATAAGTTTATAAGAAATCTTCAAGGTAAGCTTTCGATGTGGGTTCCATGGTGTAATGGTTAGCACTCTGGACTCTGAATCCAGTGATCTGAGTTCAAATCTCGGTGGACCCTTGTTTTCCTTCAAAATACAGTTAATTTGAGAAAACAGGGCAAAATAACACATCGCCTACCTAAAGATTCTGTAGAGTGTTGAAATACATCCATCGTTTTTCATGAACACTGCCTCAAATGAAGCCTTGTAAAAGAACTCTAGATCCTGTGCCGTCACTGTGTGGTAAGGAAAATGCTCTGTTTCAAAGACGAAACCACTGCAGAGAGTGGTGAAACCTAACAAGTGGTTTAGTAAATCACGTTTCTTGGAGTACACAGCATCGTTCTGTGCTCCTCGTTAGTATAGTGGACAGTATCTCCGCCTGTCACGCGGAAGACCGGGGTTCGATTCCCTGACGGGGAGAAAGTTATTATTTTTCAAAGGCAAAGCATAGCCTTCCACATAGCTTTCCACCCAAGAAAGACACATTAAGTTGTTGCAAGGATTTTGTTGGAGCTTGCTAGCTTAATTGAACATGGACAGACAGGTGATGCAGCGTGAGGTTTCCTCTGTGTGCTGCCGAAATAGCTCAGTTGGGAGAGCATTAGACTGAAGATCTAAAGGTCCCTGGTTCGATCCCTGGTTTCGGCAGAACACTGAGGGTCTTCTTTGTGCTTGTTGATGTTGTGTTTCTAATCAGCTTTTGAGATGATAAGTTTATAAGAAATCTTCAAGGTAAGCTTTTGACGTGGGTTCCATGGTGTAATGGTTAGCACTCTGGACTCTGAATCCAGCGATCCGAGTTCAAATCTCGGTGGAACCTTGTTTTCCTTCAAAATACAATTAATTTGAGAAAACAGGGCAAAATAACACATCGCCTACCTAAAGAGTCTGTAGAGTGGTGAAATACATCCATTGTTTTTCATGAACACTGCCTCAAATGAAGCCTTGTAAAAGAACTCTAGATCCTGTACCGTCACTGTGTGGTAGGGAAAATGCTCTGTTTCAAAGACGAAACTCTTGCAGAGAGTGGTGAAACCTAACAAGTGGTTTAGTAAAACACGTTTTTTGGAGTACACAGTATCGTTCTGTGCTCCTCGTTAGTATAGTGGACAGTATCTCCGCCTGTCACGCGGAAGACCGGGGTTCGATTCCCCGACGGGGAGAAAGTTATTATTTTTCAAAGGCAAAGCATAGCCTTCCACATAGCTTTCTACCCAAGAAAGACACATTAAGTTGTTGCAAGGATTTTGTTGGAGCTTGCTAGCTTAACTGAACATGGACAGACAGGTTATGCAGCGTGAGGTTTCCTCTGTGTGCTGCCGAAATAGCTCAGTTGGGAGAGCGTTAGACTGAAGATCTAAAGGTCCCTGGTTCGATCCCGGGTTTCGGCAGAACACTGAGGGTCTTCTTTGTGCTTGTTGATGTTGTGTTTCTAATCAGCTTTTGACATGATAAGTTTATAAGAAATCTTCAAGGTAAGCTTTCGATGTGGGTTCCATGGTGTAATGGTTAGCACTCTGGACTCTGAATCCAGCGATCTGAGTTCAAATCTCGGTGGAACCTTGTTTTCCTTCAAAATACAGTTAATTTGAGAAAACAGGGCAAAATAACACATCGCCTACCTAAAGATTCTGTAGAGTGTTGAAATACATCCATCGTTTTTCATGAAGACTGCCTCAAATGAAGCCTTGTAAAAGAACTCTAGATCCTGTGCCGTCACTGTGTGGTAAGGAAAATGCTCTGTTTCAAAGACGAAACCACTGCAGAGAGTGGTGAAACCTAACAAGTGGTTTAGTAAATCACGTTTTTTGGAGTACACAGTATCGTTCTGTGCTCCTCGTTAGTATAGTGGACAGTATCTCCACCTGTCACGCGGAAGACCGGGGTTCGATTCCCCGACGTGGACAAAAAGTTATTCTTTTTCAAAGGCAAAGCATAGCCTTCCACATAGCTTTCCACCCAAGAAAGACACATTAAGTTGTTGCAAGGATTTTGTTGGAGCTTGCTAGCTTAATTGAACATGGACAGACAGGTGATGCAGCGTGAGATTTCCTCTGTGTGCTGCCGAAATAGCTCAGTTGGGAGAGCGTTAGACTGAAGATCTAAAGGTCCCTGGTTCGATCCCGGGTTTCGGCAGAACACTGAGGGTCTTCTTTGTGCTTGTTGATGTTGTGTTTCTAATCAGCTTTTGACATGATAAGTTTATAAGAAATCTTCAAGGTAAGCTTTTGATGTGGGTTCCATGGTGTAATGGTTAGCACTCTGGACTCTGAATCCAGCGATCCGAGTTCAAATCTCGGTGGAACCTTGTTTTCCTTCAAAATACAATTAATTTGAGAAAACAGGGCAAAATAACACATCGCCTACCTAAAGAGTCTGTAGAGTGGTGAAATACATCCATTGTTTTTCATGAACACTGCCTCAAATGAAGCCTTGTAAAAGAACTCTAGATCCTGTACCGTCACTGTGTGGTAGGGAAAATGCTCTGTTTCAAAGACGAAACTCTTGCAGAAAGTGGTGAAACCTAACAAGTGGTTTAGTAAATCACGTTTTTTGGAGTACACAGTATCGTTCTGTGCTCCTCGTTAGTATAGTGGACAGTATCTCCGCCTGTCACGCGGAAGACCGGGGTTCGATTCCCCGACGGGGAGAAAGTAATTCTTTTTCAAAGGCAAAGCATAGCCTTCCACATAGCTTTCTACCCAAGAAAGACACATTAAGTTGTTGCAAGGATTTTGTTGGAGCTTGCTAGCTTAACTGAACATGGACAGACAGGTGATGCAGCGTGAGGTTTCTTCTTTGTGCTGCCGAAATAGCTCAGTTGGGAGAGCGTTAGACTGAAGATCTAAAGGTCCCTGGTTCGATCCCGGGTTTCGGCAGAACACTGAGGGTCTTCTTTGTGCTTGTTGACGATGTGTTTCTAATCAGCTTTTGACATGATAAGTTTATAAGAAATCTTCAAGGTAAGCTTTTGACGTGGGTTCCATGGTGTAATGGTTAGCACTCTGGACTTTGAATCCAGTGATCCGAGTTCAAATCTCGGTGGAACCTTGTTTTCCTTCAAAATACAATTAATTTGAGAAAACAGGGCAAAATAACACATCGCCTACCTAAAGAGTCTGTAGAGTGGTGAAATACATCCATCGTTTTTCATGAACACTGCCTCAAATGAAGCCTTGTAAAAGAACTCTAGATCCTGTACCGTCACTGTGTGGTAGGGAAAATGCTCTGTTTCAAAGACGAAACTCTTGCAGAGAGTGGTGAAGCCAAACAAGTGGTTCAGTAAATCACGTTTTTTTGGAGTACACAGAAGCGTTCTGTGCTCCTCGTTAGTATAGTGGACAGAATCTCCGCCTGTCACGCGGAAGCCCGGGGTTAGATTTCCCGACGGGGAGAAAGTTATCCTTTTTCAAAGGCAAAGCATAGCCTTCCACATAGCTTGTCACCCAAGAAAGACACATTAAGTTGTTGCAAGGTTTTTGTTGGAGTTTGCTAGCTTAACTGAACATGGACAGACAGGTGATGCAGCGTGAGGATTCCTCTGTGTGCTGGCGAAATAGCTCAGTTGGGAGAGTGTTAGACTGAAGATCTAAAGGTCCCTGGTTCGATCCCGGGTTTCGGCAGAACACTGAGGGTGTTCTTTGTGCTTGTTGACGTTGTGTTTCTAATCAGCTATTGACATGATAAGTTTATAAGAAATCTTCAAGGTAAGCTTTCGACGTGGGTTCCATGGTGTAATGGTTAGCACTCTGAACTCTGAATCCAGCGATCTGAGTTCAAATCTCGGTGGAACCTTGTTTTCCTTCAAAATACAGTTAATTTGAGAAAACAGGGCAAAATAACACATCGCCTACCTAAAGATTCTGTAGAGTGTTGAAATACATCCATCGTTTTTCATGAACACTGCCTCAAATGAAGCCTTGTAAAAGAACTCTAGATCCTGTGCCGTCACTGTGTGGTAAGGGAAATGCTCTGTTTCAAAGACGAAACCACTGCAGAGAGTGGTGAAACCTAACAAGTGGTTTAGTAAATCACGTTTTTTGGAGTACACAGTATCGTTCTGTGCTCCTCGTTAGTATAGTGGACAGTATCTCCGCTTGTCACGCGGAAGACCGGGGTTCGATTCCCCGATGGGGAGAAAGTTATTATTTTTCAAAGGCAAAGCATAGCCTTCCACATAGCTTTCCACCCAAGAAAGACACATTAAGTTGTTGCAAGGATTTTGTTGGAGCTTGCTAGCTTAACTGAACATGGACAGACAGGTGATGCAGCGTGAGGTTTCCTCTGTGTGCTGCCGAAATAGCTCAGTTGGGAGAGCGTTAGACTGAAGATCTAAAGGTCCCTGGTTCGATCCCGGGTTTCGGCAGAACGCTGAGGGTCTTCCTTGTGCTTGTTGACGATGTGTTTCTAATCAGCTTTTGACATGATAAGTTTATAAGAAATCTTCAAGGTAAGCTTTTGACGTGGGTTCCATGGTGTAATGGTTAGCACTCTGGACTCTGAATCCAGCGATCCGAGTTCAAATCTCGGTGGAACCTTGTTTTCCTTCAAAATACAATTAATTTGAGAAAACAGGGCAAAATAACACATCACCTACCTAAAGAGTCTGTAGAGTGGTGAAATACATCCATCGTTTTTCATGAACACTGCCTCAAATGAAGCCTTGTAAAAGAACTCTAGATCCTGTACCGTCACTGTGTGGTAGGGAAAATGCTCTGTTTCAAAGACGAAACTCTTGCAGAGAGTGGTGAAGCCAAACAAGTGGTTCAGTAAATCACGTTTTTTTGGAGTACACAGAAGCGTTCTGTGCTCCTCGTTAGTATAGTGGACAGAATCTCCGCCTGTCACGCGGAAGCCCGGGGTTAGATTTCCCGACGGGGAGAAAGTTATCCTTTTTCAAAGGCAAAGCATAGCCTTCCACATAGCTTGTCACCCAAGAAAGACACATTAAGTTGTTGCAAGGTTTTTGTTGGAGTTTGCTAGCTTAACTGAACATGGACAGACAGGTTATGCAGCGTGAGGTTTCCTCTGTGTGCTGCCGAAATAGCTCAGTTGGGAGAGCGTTAGACTGAAGATCTAAAGGTCCCTGGTTCGATCCCGGGTTTCGGCAGAACACTGAGGGTGTTCTTTGTGCTTGTTGACGTCGTGTTTCTAATCAGCTATTGACATGATAAGTTTATAAGAAATCTTCAAGGTAAGCTTTTGACGTGGGTTCCATGGTGTAATGGTTAGCACTCTGGACTCTGAATCCAGCGATCCGAGTTCAAATCTCGGTGGAACCTTGTTTTCCTTCAAAATACAATTAATTTGAGAAAACAGGGCAAAATAACACATCACCTACCTAAAGAGTCTGTAGAGTGGTGAAATACATCCATTGTTTTTCATGAACACTGCCTCAAATGAAGCCTTGTAAAAGAACTCTAGATCCTGTACCGTCACTGTGTGGTAGGGAAAATGCTCTGTTTCAAAGACGAAACTCTTGCAGAGAGTGGTGAAGCCAAACAAGTGGTTCAGTAAATCACGTTTTTTTGGAGTACACAGAAGTGTTCTGTGCTCCTCGTTAGTATAGTGGACAGTATCTCCACCTGTCACGCGGAAGACCGGGGTTCGTTTCCCCGACGGGGAGAAAGTTATTCTTTTTCAAAGGCAAAGCATAGCCTTCCACATAGCTTGTCACCCAAGAAAGACACATTAAGTTGTTGCAAGGTTTTTGTTGGAGTTTGCTAGCTTAACTGAACATGGACAGACAGGTGATGCAGCGTGAGGTTTCCTCTGTGTGCTGGCGAAATAGCTCAGTTGGGAGAGTGTTAGACTGAAGATCGAAAGGTCCCTGGTTCGATCCCGGGTTTCGGCAGAACACTGAGGGTGTTCTTTGTGCTTGTTGATGTTGTGTTTCTAATCAGCTATTGACATGATAAGTTTATAAGAAATCTTCAAGGTAAGCTTTCGACGTGGGTTCCATGGTGTAATGGTTAGCACTCTGGACTCTGAATCCAGCGATCTGAGTTCAAATCTCGGTAGAACCTTGTTTTCCTTCAAAATACAGTTAATTTGAGAAAACAGGGCAAAATAACACATCGCCTACCTAAAGATTCTGTAGAGTGTTGAAATACATCCATCGTTTTTCATGAACACTGCCTCAAATGAAGCCTTGTAAAAGAACTCTAGATCCTGTGCCGTCACTGTGTGGTAAGGGAAATGCTCTGTTTCAAAGACGAAACCACTGCAGAGAGTGGTGAAACCTAACAAGTGGTTTAGTAAATCACGTTTTTTGGAGTACACAGTATCGTTCTGTGCTCCTCGTTAGTATAGTGGACAGTATCTCCGCTTGTCACGCGGAAGACCGGGGTTCGATTCCCCGACTGGGAGAAAGTTATTCTTTTTCAAAGGCAAAGCATAGCCTTCCACATAGCTTTCTACCCAAGAAAGACACATTAAGTTGTTGCAAGGATTTTGTTGGAGCTTGCTAGCTTAACTGAACATGGACAGACAGGTGATGCAGCGTGAGGTTTCTTCTTTGTGCTGCCGAAATAGCTCAGTTGGGAGAGCGTTAGACTAAAGATCTAAAGGTCCCTGGTTCGATCCCGGGTTTCGGCAGAACACTGAGGGTCTTCTTTGTGCTTGTTGACGTTGTGTTTCTAACCAGCTTTTGACATGATAAGTTTATAAGAAATCTTCAAGGTAAGCTTTTGACGTGGGTTCCATGGTGTAATGGTTAGCACTCTGGACTCTGAATCCAGCGATCCGAGTTCAAATCTCGGTGGAACCTTGTTTTCCTTCAAAATACAGTTAATTTGAGAAAACAGGGCAAAATAACACATCAACCACCTAAAGAGTCTGTAGAGTGGTGAAATACATCCATTGTTTTTCATGAACACTGCCTCAAATGAAGCCTTGTAAAAGAACTCTGGATCCTGTACCGTCACTGTGTGGTAGGGAAAATGCTCTGTTTCAAAGACGAAACTCTTGCAGAGAGTGGTGAAGCCAAACAAGTGGTTCAGTAAATCACGTTTTTTGGAGTACACAGTATCGTTCTGTGCTTCTCGTTAGTATAGTGGACAGTATCTCCGCCTGTCACGCGGAAGACCGGGGTTCGTTTCCCCGACGGGGAGAAAGTTATTCTTTTTCAAAGGCAAAGCATAGCCTTCCACATAGCTTTCTACCCAAGAAAGACACATTAAGTTGTTGCAAGGATTTTGTTGGAGCTTGCTAGCTTAACTGAACATGGACAGACAGGTGATGCAGCGTGAGGTTTCCTCTGTGTGCTGGCGAAATAGCTCAGTTGGGAGAGTGTTAGACTGAAAATCTAAAGGTCCCTGGTTCGATCCCGGGTTTCGGCAGAACACTGAGGGTGTTCTTTGTGCTTGTTGACGTTGTGTTTCTAATCAGCTATTGACATGATAAGTTTATAAGAAATCTTCAAGGTAAGCTTTCGACGTGGGTTCCATGGTGTAATGGTTAGCACTCTGAACTCTGAATCCAGCGATCTGAGTTCAAATCTCGGTGGAACCTTGTTTTCCTTGAAAATACAGTTAATTTGAGAAAACAGGGCAAAATCACACATCACCTACCTAAAGAGTCTGTAGAGTGGTGAAATACATCCATTGTTTTTCATGAACACTGCCTCAAATGAAGCCTTGTAAAAGAACTCTAGATCCTGTACCGTCACTGTGTGGTAGGGAAAATGCTCTGTTTCAAAGACGAAACTCTTGCAGAGAGTGGTGAAACCTAACAAGTGGTTTAGTAAATCACGTTTTTTGGAGTACACAGTATCGTTCTGTGCTCCTCGTTAGTATAGTGGACAGTATCTCCGCCTGTCACGTGGAAGACCGGGGGTTCGATTCCCCAATGGGGAGAAAGTTATTATTTTTCAAAGGCAAAGCATAGCCTTCCACATAGCTTTCCACCCAAGAAAGACACATTAAGTTGTTGCAAGGATTTTGTTGGAGCTTGCTAGCTTAACTGAACATGGACAGACAGGTGATGCAGCGTGAGGTTTCCTCTGTGTGCTGCCGAAATAGCTCAGTTGGGAGAGCGTTAGACTGAAGATCTAAAGGTCCCTGGTTCGATCCCGGGTTTCGGCAGAACACTGAGGGTCTTCTTTGTGCTTGTTGACGATGTGTTTCTAATCAGCTTTTGACATGATAAGTTTATAAGAAATCTTCAAGGTAAGCTTTTGACGTGGGTTCCATGGTGTAATGGTTAGCACTCTGGACTCTGAATCCAGTGATCCGAGTTCAAATCTCGGTGGAACCTTGTTTTCCTTCAAAATACAATTAATTTGAGAAAACAGGGCAAAATAACACATCGCCTACCTAAAGAGTCTGTAGAGTGGTGAAATACATCCATCGTTTTTCATGAACACTGCCTCAAATGAAGCCTTGTAAAAGAACTCTAGATCCTGTACCGTCACTGTGTGGTAGGGAAAATGCTCTGTTTCAAAGACGAAACTCTTGCAGAGAGTGGTGAAGCCAAACAAGTGGTTCAGTAAATCACGTTTTTTTGGAGTACACAGAAGCGTTCTGTGCTCCTCGTTAGTATAGTGGACAGAATCTCCGCCTTTCACGCGGAAGCCCGGGGTTAGATTTCCCGGCGGGGAGAAAGTTATCCTTTTTCAAAGGCAAAGCATAGCCTTCCACATAGCTTGTCACCCAAGAAAGACACATTAAGTTGTTGCAAGGTTTTTGTTGGAGCTTGCTAGCTTAACTGAACATGGACAGACAGGTGATGCAGCGTGAGGTTTCCTCTGTGTGCTGGCGAAATAGCTCAGTTGGGAGAGTGTTAGACTGAAGATCTAAAGGTCCCTGGTTCGATCCCGGGTTTCGGCAGAACACTGAGGGTGTTCTTTGTGCTTGTTGACGTTGTGTTTCTAATCAGCTATTGACATGATAAGTTTATAAGAAATCTTCAAGGTAAGCTTTCGATGTGGGTTCCATGGTGTAATGGTTAGCACTCTGGACTCTGAATCCAGTGATCCGAGTTCATATCTCGGTGGAACCTTGTTTTCCTTCAAAATACAATTAATTTGAGAAAACAGGGCAAAATAACACATCGCCTACCTAAAGATTCTGTAGAGTGTTGAAATACATCCATGGTTTTTCATGAACACTGCCTCAAATGAAGCCTTGTAAAAGAACTCTAGATCCTGTGCCGTTACTGTGTGGTAAGGAAAATGCTCTGTTTCAAAGAAGAAACCACTGCAGAGAGTGGTGAAACCTAACAAGTGGTTTAGTAAATCACGTTTTTTGGAGTACACAGTATCCTTCTGTGCTCCTCGTTAGTATAGTGGACAGTATCTCCGCCTGTCACGCGGAAGACCGGGGTTCGATTCCCCGACGGGGAGAAAGTTTTTCTTTTTCAAAGGCAAAGCATAGCCTTCCACATAGCTTTCTACCCAAGAAAGACACATTAAGTTGTTGCAAGGATTTTGTTGGAGCTTGCTAGCTTAACTGAACATGGACAGACAGGTGATGCAGCGTGAGGTTTCTTCTTTGTGCTGCCGAAATAGCTCAGTTGGGAGAGCGTTAGACTGAAGATCTAAAGGTCCCTGGTTCGATCCCGGGTTTCGGCAGAACACTGAGGGTCTTCTTTGTGCTTGTTGACGATGTGTTTCTAATCAGCTTTTGACATGATAAGTTTATAAGAAATCTTCAAGGTAAGCTTTTGACGTGGGTTCCATGGTGTAATGGTTAGCACTCTGGACTTTGAATCCAGTGATCCGAGTTCAAATCTCGGTGGAACCTTGTTTTCCTTCAAAATACAATTAATTTGAGAAAACAGGGCAAAATAACACATCGCCTACCTAAAGAGTCTGTAGAGTGGTGAAATACATCCATCGTTTTTCATGAACACTGCCTCAAATGAAGCCTTGTAAAAGAACTCTAGATCCTGTACCGTCACTGTGTGGTAGGGAAAATGCTCTGTTTCAAAGACGAAACTCTTGCAGAGAGTGGTGAAGCCAAACAAGTGGTTCAGTAAATCACGTTTTTTTGGAGTACACAGAAGTGTTCTGTGCTCCTCGTTAGTATAGTGGACAGAATCTCCGCCTGTCACGCGGAAGCCCAGGGTTAGATTTCCCGACGGGGAGAAAGTTATCCTTTTTCAAAGGCAAAGCATAGCCTTCCACATAGCTTGTCACCCAAGAAAGACACATTAAGTTGTTGCAAGGTTTTTGTTGGAGTTTGCTAGCTTAACTGAACATGGACAGACAGGTTATGCAGCGTGAGGTTTCCTCTGTGTGCTGCCGAAATAGCTCAGTTGGGAGAGCGTTAGACTGAAGATCTAAAGGTCCCTGGTTCGATCCCGGGTTTCGGCAGAACACTGAGGGTGTTCTTTGTGCTTGTTGACGTCGTGTTTCTAATCAGCTATTGACATGATAAGTTTATAAGAAATCTTCAAGGTAAGCTTTTGACGTGGGTTCCATGGTGTAATGGTTAGCACTCTGGACTCTGAATCCAGCGATCCGAGTTCAAATCTCGGTGGAACCTTGTTTTCCTTCAAAATACAATTAATTTGAGAAAACAGGGCAAAATAACACATCACCTACCTAAAGAGTCTGTAGAGTGGTGAAATACATCCATTGTTTTTCATGAACACTGCCTCAAATGAAGCCTTGTAAAAGAATTCTAGATCCTGTACCGTCACTGTGTGGTAGGGAAAATGCTCTGTTTCAAAGACGAAACTCTTGCAGAGAGTGGTGAAGCCAAACAAGTGGTTCAGTAAATCACGTTTTTTTGGAGTACACAGAAGTGTTCTGTGCTCCTCGTTAGTATAGTGGACAGTATCTCCACCTGTCACGCGGAAGACCGGGGTTCGTTTCCCCGACGGGGAGAAAGTTATTCTTTTTCAAAGGCAAAGCATAGCCTTCCACATAGCTTGTCACCCAAGAAAGACACATTAAGTTGTTGCAAGGTTTTTGTTGGAGTTTGCTAGCTTAACTGAACATGGACAGACAGGTGATGCAGCGTGAGGTTTCCTCTGTGTGCTGGCGAAAGAGCTCAGTTGGGAGAGTGTTAGACTGAAGATCGAAAGGTCCCTGGTTCGATCCCGGGTTTCGGCAGAACACTGAGGGTGTTCTTTGTGCTTGTTGATGTTGTGTTTCTAATCAGCTATTGACATGATAAGTTTATAAGAAATCTTCAAGGTAAGCTTTCGACGTGGGTTCCATGGTGTAATGGTTAGCACTCTGGACTCTGAATCCAGCGATCTGAGTTCAAATCTCGGTGGAACCTTGTTTTCCTTCAAAATACAGTTAATTTGAGAAAACAGGGCAAAATAACACATCGCCTACCTAAAGATTCTGTAGAGTGTTGAAATACATCCATCGTTTTTCATGAACACTGCCTCAAATGAAGCCTTGTAAAAGAACTCTAGATCCTGTGCCGTCACTGTGTGGTAAGGGAAATGCTCTGTTTCAAAGACGAAACCACTGCAGAGAGTGGTGAAACCTAACAAGTGGTTTAGTAAATCACGTTTTTTGGAGTACACAGTATCGTTCTGTGCTCCTCGTTAGTATAGTGGACAGTATCTCCGCTTGTCACGCGGAAGACCGGGGTTCGAGTCCCCGACTGGGAGAAAGTTATTCTTTTTCAAAGGCAAAGCATAGCCTTCCACATAGCTTTCTACCCAAGAAAGACACATTAAGTTGTTGCAAGGATTTTGTTGGAGCTTGCTAGCTTAACTGAACATGGACAGACAGGTGATGCAGCGTGAGGTTTCTTCTTTGTGCTGCAGAAATAGCTCAGTTGGGAGAGCGTTAGACTGAAGATCTAAAGGTCCCTGGTTCGATCCCGGGTTTTGGCAGAACACTGAGGGTCTTCTTTGTGCTTGTTGACGATGTGTTTCTAATCAGCTTTTGACATGATAAGTTTATAAGAAATCTTCAAGGTAAGCTTTTGACGTGGGTTCCATGGTGTAATGGTTAGCACTCTGGACTCTGAATCCAGTAATCCGAGTTCAAATCTCGGTGGAACCTTGTTTTCCTTCAAAATACAATTAATTTGAGAAAACAGGGCAAAATAACACATCGCCTACCTAAAGATTCTGTAGAGTGTTGAAATACATCCATCGTTTTTCATGAACACTGCCTCAAATGAAGCCTTGTAAAAGAACTCTAGATCCTGTGCCGTCACTGTGTGGTAAGGAAAATGCTCTGTTTCAAAGACGAAACCACTGCAGAGAGTGGTGAAACCTAACAAGTGGTTTAGTAAATCACGTTTTTTGGAGTACACAGTACCGTTCTGTGCTCCTCGTTAGTATAGTGGACAGTATCTCCGCCTGTCACGTGGAAGACCGGGGGTTCGATTCCCCGATGGGGAGAAAGTTATTATTTTTCAAAGGCAAAGCATAGCCTTCCACATAGCTTTCCACCCAAGAAAGACACATTAAGTTGTTGCAAGGATTTTGTTGGAGCTTGCTAGCTTAACTGAACATGGACAGACAGGTGATGCAGCGTGAGGTTTCCTCTGTGTGCTGCCGAAATAGCTCAGTTGGGAGAGCGTTAGACTGAAGATCTAAAGGTCCCTGGTTCGATCCCGGGTTTCGGCAGAACACTGAGGGTCTTCTTTGTGCTTGTTGACGATGTGTTTCTAATCAGCTTTTGACATGATAAGTTTATAAGAAATCTTCAAGGTAAGCTTTTGACGTGGGTTCCATGGTGTAATGGTTAGCACTCTGGACTCTGAATCCAGCGATCCGAGTTCAAATCTCGGTGGAACCTTGTTTTCCTTCAAAATACAATTAATTTGAGAAAACAGGGCAAAATAACACATCACCTACCTAAAGAGTCTGTAGAGTGGTGAAATACATCCATTGTTTTTCATGAACACTGCCTCAAATGAAGCCTTGTAAAAGAACTCTAGATCCAGTACCGTCACTGTGTGGTAGGGAAAATGCTCTGTTTCAAAGACGAAACTCTTGCAGAGAGTGGTGAAGCCAAACAAGTGGTTCAGTAAATCACGTTTTTTTGGAGTACACAGAAGTGTTCTGTGCTCCTCGTTAGTATAGTGGACAGAATCTCCGCCTGTCACGCGGAAGCCCGGGGTTAGATTTCCCGACGGGGAGAAAGTTATCCTTTTTCAAAGGCAAAGCATAGCCTTCCACATAGCTTGTCACCCAAGAAAGACACATTAAGTTGTTGCAAGGTTTTTGTTGGAGTTTGCTAGCTTAACTGAACATGGACAGACAGGTGATACAGCGTGAGGTTTCCTCTGTGTGCTGCCGAAATAGCTCAGTTGGGAGAGCGTTAGACTGAAGATCTAAAGGTCCCTGGTTCGATCCCGGGTTTCGGCAGAACACTGAGGGTCTTCTTTGTGCTTGTTGATGTTGTGTTTCTAATCAGCTTTTGACATGATAAGTTTATAAGAAATCTTCAAGGTAAGCTTTCAATGTGGGTTCCATGGTGTAATGGTTAGCACTCTGGACTCTGAATCCAGTGATCCGAGTTCAAATCTCGGTGGAACCTTGTTTTCCTTCAAAATACAATTAATTTGAGAAAACAGGGCAAAATAACACATCGCCTACCTAAAGAGTCTGTAGAGTGGTGAAATACATCCATCGTTTTTCATGAACACTGCCTCAAATGAAGCCTTGTAAAAGAACTCTAGATCCTGTACCGTCACTGTGTGGTAGGGAAAATGCTCTGTTTCAAAGACGAAACTCTTGCAGAGAGTGGTGAAGCCAAACAAGTGGTTCAGTAAATCACGTTTTTTTGGAGTACACAGAAGCGTTCTGTGCTCCTCGTTAGTATAGTGGACAGAATCTCCGACTTTCACGCGGAAGCCCGGGGTTAGATTTCCCGACGGGGAGAAAGTTATCCTTTTTCAAAGGCAAAGCATAGCCTTCCACATAGCTTGTCACCCAAGAAAGACACATTAAGTTGTTGCAAGGTTTTTGTTGGAGCTTGCTAGCTTAACTGAACATGGACAGACAGGTGATGCAGCGTGAGGTTTCCTCTGTGTGCTGGCGAAATAGCTCAGTTGGGAGAGTGTTAGACTGAAGATCTAAAGGTCCCTGGTTCGATCCCGGGTTTCGGCAGAACACTGAGGGTGTACTTTGTGCTTGTTGACGTTGTGCTTCTAATCAGCTATTGACATGATAAGTTTATAAGAAATCTTCAAGGTAAGCTTTCGACGTGGGTTCCATGGTGTAATGGTTAGCACTCTGGACTCTGAATCCAGCGATCTGAGTTCAAATCTCGGTGGAACCTTGTTTTCCTTCAAAATACAGTTAATTTGAGAAAACAGGGCAAAATAACACATCGCCTACCTAAAGATTCTGTAGAGTGTTGAAATACATCCATCGTTTTTCATGAACACTGCCTCAAATGAAGCCTTGTAAAAGAACTCTAGATCCTGTGCCGTCACTGTGTGGTAAGGAAAATGCTCTGTTTCAAAGACGAAACCACTGCAGAGAGTGGTGAAACCTAACAAGTGGTTTAGTAAATCACGTTTTTTGGAGTACACAGTATCGTTCTGTGCTCCTCGTTAGTATAGTGGACAGTATCTACACCTGTCACGCGGAAGACCGGGGTTCGATTCCCCGACGTGGAGAAAGTTATTCTTTTTCAAAGGCAAAGCATAGCCTTCCACATAGCTTGTCACCCAAGAAAGACACATTAAGTTGTTGCAAGGTTTTTGTTGGAGTTTGCTAGCTTAACTGAACATGGACAGACAGGTGATACAGCGTGAGGTTTCCTCTGTGTGCTGCCGAAATAGCTCAGTTGGGAGAGCGTTAGACTGAAGATCTAAAGGTCCCTGGTTCGATCCCGGGTTTCGGCAGAACACTGAGGGTGTTCTTTGTGCTTGTTGACGTTGTGTTTCTAATCAGCTATTGACATGATAAGTTTATAAGAAATCTTCAAGGTAAGCTTTCGATGTGGGTTCCATGGTGTAATGGTTAGCACTCTGGACTCTGAATCCAGTGATCCGAGTTCAAATCTCGGTGGAACCTTGTTTTCCTTCAAAATACAATTAATTTGAGAAAACAGGGCAAAATAACACATCGCCTACCTAAAGATTCTGTAGAGTGTTGAAATACATCCATGGTTTTTCATGAACACTGCCTCAAATGAAGCCTTGTAAAAGAACTCTAGATCCTGTGCCGTTACTGTGTGGTAAGGAAAATGCTCTGTTTCAAAGACGAAACCACTGCAGAGAGTGGTGAAACCTAACAAGTGGTTTAGTAAATCACGTTTTTTGGAGTACACAGTATCGTTCTGTGCTCCTCGTTAGTATAGTGGACAGTATCTCCGCCTGTCACGCGGAAGACCGGGGTTCGATTCCCCGACGGGGAGAAAGTTTTTCTTTTTCAAAGGCAAAGCATAGCCTTCCACATAGCTTTCTACCCAAGAAAGACACATTAAGTTGTAGCAAGGATTTTGTTGGAGCTTGCTAGCTTAACTGAACATGGACAGACAGGTGATGCAGCGTGAGGTTTCTTCTTTGTGCTGCCGAAATAGCTCAGTTGGGAGAGCGTTAGACTGAAGATCTAAAGGTCCCTGGTTCGATCCCGGGTTTCGGCAGAACACTGAGGGTCTTCTTTGTGCTTGTTGACGATGTGTTTCTAATCAGTTTTTGACATGATAAGTTTATAAGAAATCTTCAAGGTAAGCTTTTGACGTGGGTTCCATGGTGTAATGGTTAGCACTCTGGACTTTGAATCCAGTGATCCGAGTTCAAATCTCGGTGGAACCTTGTTTTCCTTCAAAATACAATTAATTTGAGAAAACAGGGCAAAATAACACATCGCCTACCTAAAGAGTCTGTAGAGTGGTGAAATACATCCATCGTTTTTCATGAACACTGCCTCAAATGAAGCCTTGTAAAAGAACTCTAGATCCTGTACCGTCACTGTGTGGTAGGGAAAATGCTCTGTTTCAAAGACGAAACTCTTGCAGAGAGTGGTGAAGCCAAACAAGTGGTTCAGTAAATCACGTTTTTTTGGAGTACACAGAAGCGTTCTGTGCTCCTCGTTAGTATAGTGGACAGAATCTCTGCCTGTCACGCGGAAGCCCGGGGTTAGATTTCCCGACGGGGAGAAAGTTATCCTTTTTCAAAGGCAAAGCATAGCCTTCCACATAGCTTGTCACCCAAGAAAGACACATTAAGTTGTTGCAAGGTTTTTGTTGGAGTTTGCTAGCTTAACTGAACATGGACAGACAGGTTATGCAGCGTGAGGTTTCCTCTGTGTGCTGCCGAAATAGCTCAGTTGGGAGAGCGTTAGACTGAAGATCTAAAGGTCCCTGGTTCGATCCCGGGTTTCGGCAGAACACTGAGGGTGTTCTTTGTGCTTGTTGACGTCGTGTTTCTAATCAGCTATTGACATGATAAGTTTATAAGAAATCTTCAAGGTAAGCTTTTGACGTGGGTTCCATGGTGTAATGGTTAGCACTCTGGACTCTGAATCCAGCGATCCGAGTTCAAATCTCGGTGGAACCTTGTTTTCCTTCAAAATACAATTAATTTGAGAAAACAGGGCAAAATAACACATCACCTACCTAAAGAGTCTGTAGAGTGGTGAAATACATCCATTGTTTTTCATGAACACTGCCTCAAATGAAGCCTTGTAAAAGAACTCTAGATCCTGTACCGTCACTGTGTGGTAGGGAAAATGCTCTGTTTCAAAGACGAAACTCTTGCAGAGAGTGGTGAAGCCAAACAAGTGGTTCAGTAAATCACGTTTTTTTGGAGTACACAGAAGTGTTCTGTGCTCCTCGTTAGTATAGTGGACAGTATCTCTGCCTGTCACGCGGAAGACTGGGGTTCGTTTCCCCGACGGGGAGAAAGTTATTCTTTTTCAAAGGCAAAGCATAGCCTTCCACATAGCTTTCTACCCAAGAAAGACACATTAAGTTGTTGCAAGGATTTTGTTGGAGCTTGCTAGCTTAACTGAACATGGACAGACAGGTGATGCAGCGTGAGGTTTCTTCTTTGTGCTGCCGAAATAGCTCAGTTGGGAGAGCGTTAGACTGAAGATCTAAAGGTCCCTGGTTCGATCCCGGGTTTCGGCAGAACACTGAGGGTCTTCTTTGTGCTTGTTGACGATGTGTTTCTAATCAGCTTTTGACATGATAAGTTTATAAGAAATCTTCAAGGTAAGCTTTTGACGTGGGTTCCATGGTGTAATGGTTAGCACTCTGGACTTTGAATCCAGTGATCCGAGTTCAAATCTCGGTGGAACCTTGTTTTCCTTCAAAATACAATTAATTTGAGAAAACAGGGCAAAATAACACATCGCCTACCTAAAGAGTCTGTAGAGTGTTGAAATACATCCATGGTTTTTCATGAACACTGCCTCAAATGAAGCCTTGTAAAAGAACTCTAGATCCTGTACCGTCACTGTGTGGTAGGGAAAATGCTCTGTTTCAAAGACGAAACTCTTGCAGAGAGTGGTGAAGCCAAACAAGTGGTTCAGTAAATCACGTTTTTTTGGAGTACACAGAAGCGTTCTGTGCTCCTCGTTAGTATAGTGGACAGAATCTCCGCCTGTCACACGGAAGCCCGGGGTTAGATTTCCCGACGGGGAGAAAGTTATCCTTTTTCAAAGGCAAAGCATAGCCTTCCACATAGCTTTCTACCCAAGAAAGACACATTAAGTTGTTGCAAGGTTTTTGTTGGAGTTTGCTAGCTTAACTGAACATGGACAGACAGGTGATGCAGCGTGAGGTTTCTTCTTTGTGCTGCCGAAATAGCTCAGTTGGGAGAGCGTTAGACTGAAGATCTAAAGGTCCCTGGTTCGATCCCGGGTTTCGGCAGAACACTGAGGGTCTTCTTTGTGCTTGTTGACGATGTGTTTCTAATCAGTTTTTGACATGATAAGTTTATAAGAAATCTTCAAGGTAAGCTTTTGACGTGGGTTCCATGGTGTAATGGTTAGCACTCTGGACTTTGAATCCAGTGATCCGAGTTCAAATCTCGGTGGAACCTTGTTTTCCTTCAAAATACAATTAATTTGAGAAAACAGGGCAAAATAACACATCGCCTACCTAAAGAGTCTGTAGAGTGGTGAAATACATCCATCGTTTTTCATGAACACTGCCTCAAATGAAGCCTTGTAAAAGAACTCTAGATCCTGTACCGTCACTGTGTGGTAGGGAAAACGCTCTGTTTCAAAGACGAAACTCTTGCAGAGAGTGGTGAAACCTAACAAGTGGTTTAGTAAATCACGTTTTTTTGGAGTACACAGTATCGTTCTGTGCTCCTCGTTAGTATAGTGGACAGAATCTCCGCCTGTCACGCGGAAGCCCGGGGTTAGATTTCCCGACGGGGAGAAAGTTATCCTTTTTCAAAGGCAAAGCATAGCCTTCCACATAGCTTGTCACCCAAGAAAGACACATTAAGTTGTTGCAAGGTTTTTGTTGGAGTTTGCTAGCTTAACTGAACATGGACAGACAGGTTATGCAGCGTGAGGTTCCCTCTGTCTGCTGCCGAAATAGCTCAGTTGGGAGAGCGTTAGACTGAAGATCTAAAGGTCCCTGGTTCGATCCCGGGTTTCGGCAGAACACTGAGGGTGTTCTTTGTGCTTGTTGACGTCGTGTTTCTAATCAGCTATTGACATGATAAGTTTATAAGAAATCTTCAAGGTAAGCTTTTGACGTGGGTTCCATGGTGTAATGGTTAGCACTCTGGACTCTGAATCCAGCGATCCGAGTTCAAATCTCGGTGGAACCTTGTTTTCCTTCAAAATACAATTAATTTGAGAAAACAGGGCAAAATAACACATCACCTACCTAAAGAGTCTGTAGAGTGGTGAAATACATCCATTGTTTTTCATGAACACTGCCTCAAATGAAGCCTTGTAAAAGAACTCTAGATCCTGTACCGTCACTGTGTGGTAGGGAAAATGCTCTGTTTCAAAGACGAAACTCTTGCAGAGAGTGGTGAAGCCAAACAAGTGGTTCAGTAAATCACGTTTTTTTGGAGTACACAGAAGTGTTCTGTGCTCCTCGTTAGTATAGTGGACAGTATCTCCGCCTGTCACGCGGAAGACTGGGGTTCGTTTCCCCGACGGGGAGAAAGTTATTCTTTTTCAAAGGCAAAGCATAGCCTTCCACATAGCTTTCTACCCAAGAAAGACACATTAAGTTGTTGCAAGGATTTTGTTGGAGCTTGCTAGCTTAACTGAACATGGACAGACAGGTGATGCAGCGTGAGGTTTCTTCTTTGTGCTGCCGAAATAGCTCAGTTGGGAGAGCGTTAGACTGAAGATCTAAAGGTCCCTGGTTCGATCCCGGGTTTCGGCAGAACACTGAGGGTGTTCTTTGTGCTTGTTGACGTTGTGTTTCTAATCAGCTATTGACATGATAAGTTTATAAGAAATCTTCAAGGTAAGCTTTTGACGTGGGTTCCATGGTGTAATGGTTAGCACTCTGGACTTTGAATCCAGTGATCCGAGTTCAAATCTCGGTGGAACCTTGTTTTCCTTCAAAATACAATTAATTTGAGAAAACAGGGCAAAATAACACATCGCCTACCTAAAGAGTCTGTAGAGTGGTGAAATACATCCATCGTTTTTCATGAACACTGCCTCAAATGAAGCCTTGTAAAAGAACTCTAGATCCTGTACCGTCACTGTGTGGTAGGGAAAATGCTCTGTTTCAAAGACGAAACTCTTGCAGAGAGTGGTGAAGCCAAACAAGTGGTTCAGTAAATCACATTTTTTTGGAGTACACAGAAGCGTTCTGTGCTCCTCGTTAGTATAGTGGACAGAATCTCCGCCTGTCACACGGAAGCCCGGGGTTAGATTTCCCGACGGGGAGAAAGTTATCCTTTTTCAAAGGCAAAGCATAGCCTTCCACATAGCTTGTCACCCAAGAAAGACACATTAAGTTGTTGCAAGGTTTTTGTTGGAGTTTGCTAGCTTAACTGAACATGGACAGACAGGTGATGCAGCGTGAGGTTTCTTCTTTGTGCTGCCGAAATAGCTCAGTTGGGAGAGTGTTAGACTGAAGATCTAAAGGTCCCTGGTTCGATCCCGGGTTTCGGCAGAACACTGAGGGTGTTCTTTGTGCTTGTTGACGTTGTGCTTCTAATCAGCTATTGACATGATAAGTTTATAAGAAATCTTCAAGGTAAGCTTTCGACGTGGGTTCCATGGTGTAATGGTTAGCACTCTGGACTCTGAATCCAGCGATCTGAGTTCAAATCTCGGTGGAACCTTGTTTTCCTTCAAAATACAGTTAATTTGAGAAAACAGGGCAAAATAACACATCGCCTACCTAAAGATTCTGTAGAGTGTTGAAATACATCCATCGTTTTTCATGAACACTGCCTCAAATGAAGCCTTGTAAAAGAACTCTAGATCCTGTGCCGTCACTGTGTGGTAAGGAAAATGCTCTGTTTCAAAGACGAAACCACTGCAGAGAGTGGTGAAACCTAACAAGTGGTTTAGTAAATCACGTTTTTTGGAGTACACAGTATCGTTCTGTGCTCCTCGTTAGTATAGTGGACAGTATCTCCACCTGTCACGCGGAAGACCGGGGTTCGATTCCCCGACGTGGAGAAAGTTATTCTTTTTCAAAGGCAAAGCATAGCCTTCCACATAGCTTGTCACCCAAGAAAGACACATTAAGTTGTTGCAAGGTTTTTGTTGGAGTTTGCTAGCTTAACTGAACATGGACAGACAGGTGATGCAGCGTGAGGTTTCTTCTTTGTGCTGCCGAAATAGCTCAGTTGGGAGAGCGTTAGACTGAAGATCTAAAGGTCCCTGGTTCGATCCCGGGTTTCGGCAGAACACTGAGGGTGTTCTTTGTGCTTGTTGACGTTGTGTTTCTAATCAGCTATTGACATGATAAGTTTATAAGAAATCTTCAAGGTAAGCTTTCGATGTGGGTTCCATGGTGTAATGGTTAGCACTCTGGACTCTGAATCCAGTGATCCCAGTTCAAATCTCGGTGGAACCTTGTTTTCCTTCAAAATACAATTAATTTGAGAAAACAGGGCAAAATAACACATCGCCTACCTAAAGATTCTGTAGAGTGTTGAAATACATCCATGGTTTTTCATGAACACTGCCTCAAATGAAGCCTTGTAAAAGAACTCTAGATCCTGTGCCGTTACTGTGTGGTAAGGAAAATGCTCTGTTTCAAAGACGAAACCACTGCAGAGAGTGGTGAAACCTAACAAGTGGTTTAGTAAATCACGTTTTTTGGAGTACACAGTATCGTTCTGTGCTCCTCGTTAGTATAGTGGACAGTATCTCCGCCTGTCACGCGGAAGACCGGGGTTCGATTCCCCGACGGGGAGAAAGTTTTTCTTTTTCAAAGGCAAAGCATAGCCTTCCACATAGCTTTCTACCGAAGAAAGACACATTAAGTTGTTGCAAGGATTTTGTTGGAGCTTGCTAGCTTAACTGAACATGGACAGACAGGTGATGCAGCGTGAGGTTTCTTCTTTGTGCTGCCGAAATAGCTCAGTTGGGAGAGCGTTAGACTGAAGATCTAAAGGTCCCTGGTTCGATCCCGGGTTTTGGCAGAACACTGAGGGTCTTCTTTGTGCTTGTTGACGATGTGTTTCTAATCAGTTTTTGACATGATAAGTTTATAAGAAATCTTCAAGGTAAGCTTTTGACGTGGGTTCCATGGTGTAATGGTTAGCACTCTGGACTTTGAATCCAGTGATCCGAGTTCAAATCTCGGTGGAACCTTGTTTTCCTTCAAAATACAATTAATTTGAGAAAACAGGGCAAAATAACACATCGCCTACCTAAAGAGTCTGTAGAGTGGTGAAATACATCCATCGTTTTTCATGAACACTGCCTCAAATGAAGCCTTGTAAAAGAACTCTAGATCCTGTACCGTCACTGTGTGGTAGGGAAAATGCTCTGTTTCAAAGACGAAACTCTTGCAGAGAGTGGTGAAGCCAAACAAGTGGTTCAGTAAATCACGTTTTTTTGGAGTACACAGAAGCGTTCTGTGCTCCTCGTTAGTATAGTGGACAGAATCTCCGCCTGTCACGCGGAAGCCCGGGGTTAGATTTCCCGACGGGGAGAAAGTTATCCTTTTTCAAAGGCAAAGCATAGCCTTCCACATAGCTTGTCACCCAAGAAAGACACATTAAGTTGTTGCAAGGTTTTTGTTGGAGTTTGCTAGCTTAACTGAACATGGACAGACAGGTTATGCAGCGTGAGGTTTCCTCTGTGTGCTGCCGAAATAGCTCAGTTGGGAGAGCGTTAGACTGAAGATCTAAAGGTCCCTGGTTCGATCCCGGGTTTCGGCAGAACACTGAGGGTGTTCTTTGTGCTTGTTGACGTCGTGTTTCTAATCAGCTATTGACATGGTTAGTTTATAAGAAATCTTCAAGGTAAGCTTTTGACGTGGGTTCCATGGTGTAATGGTTAGCACTCTGGACTCTGAATCCAGCGATCCGAGTTCAAATCTCGGTGGAACCTTGTTTTCCTTCAAAATACAATTAATTTGAGAAAACAGGGCAAAATAACACATCACCTACCTAAAGAGTCTGTAGAGTGGTGAAATACATCCATTGTTTTTCATGAACACTGCCTCAAATGAAGCCTTGTAAAAGAACTCTAGATCCTGTACCGTCACTGTGTGGTAGGGAAAATGCTCTGTTTCAAAGACGAAACTCTTGCAGAGAGTGGTGAAGCCAAACAAGTGGTTCAGTAAATCACGTTTTTTTGGAGTACACAGAAGTGTTCTATGCTCCTCGTTAGTATAGTGGACAGAATCTCCGCCTGTCACACGGAAGCCCGGGGTTAGATTTCCCGACGGGGAGAAAGTTATCCTTTTTCAAAGGCAAAGCATAGCCTTCCACATAGCTTGTCACCCAAGAAAGACACATTAAGTTGTTGCAAGGTTTTTGTTGGAGTTTGCTAGCTTAACTGAACATGGACAGACAGGTGATGCAGCGTGAGGTTTCTTCTTTGTGCTGCCGAAATAGCTCAGTTGGGAGAGCGTTAGACTGAAGATCTAAAGGTCCCTGGTTCGATCCCGGGTTTTGGCAGAACACTGAGGGTCTTCTTTGTGCTTGTTGACGATGTGTTTCTAATCAGCTTTTGACAAGATAAGTTTATAAGAAATCTTCAAGGTAAGCTTTTGACGTGGGTTCCATGGTGTAATGGTTAGCACTCTGGACCCTGAATCCAGTGATCCGAGTTCAAATCTCGGTGGAACCTTGTTTTCCTTCAAAATACAATTAATTTGAGAAAACAGGGCAAAATAACACATCGCCTACCTAAAGATTCTGTAGAGTGTTGAAATACATCCATGGTTTTTCATGAACACTGCCTCAAATGAAGCCTTGTAAAAGAACTCTAGATCCTGTGCCGTTACTGTGTGGTAAGGAAAATGCTCTGTTTCAAAGACGAAACCACTGCAGAGAGTGGTGAAACCTAACAAGTGGTTTAGTAAATCACGTTTTTTGGAGTACACAGTATCGTTCTGTGCTCCTCGTTAGTATAGTGGACAGTATCTCCGCCTGTCACGCGGAAGACCGGGGTTCGATTCCCCGACGGGGAGAAAGTTTTTCTTTTTCAAAGGCAAAGCATAGCCTTCCACATAGCTTTCTACCCAAGAAAGACACATTAAGTTGTTGCAAGGATTTTGTTGGAGCTTGCTAGCTTAACTGAACATGGACAGACAGGTGATGCAGCGTGAGGTTTCTTCTTTGTGCTGCCGAAATAGCTCAGTTGGGAGAGCGTTAGACTGAAGATCTAAAGGTCCCTGGTTCGATCCCGGGTTTTGGCAGAACACTGAGGGTCTTCTTTGTGCTTGTTGACGATGTGTTTCTAATCAGCTTTTGACATGATAAGTTTATAAGAAATCTTCAAGGTAAGCTTTCAATGTGGGTTCCATGGTGTAATGGTTAGCACTCTGGACTCTGAATCCAGAGATCCGAGTTCAAATCTCGGTGGAACCTTGTTTTCCTTCAAAATACAATTAATTTGAGAAAACAGGGCAAAATAACACATCGCCTACCTAAAGAGTCTGTAGAGTGGTGAAATACATCCATCGTTTTTCATGAACACTGCCTCAAATGAAGCCTTGTAAAAGAACTCTAGATCCTGTACCGTCACTGTGTGGTAGGGAAAATGCTCTGTTTCAAAGACGAAACTCTTGCAGAGAGTGGTGAAGCCAAACAAGTGGTTCAGTAAATCACGTTTTTTTGGAGTACACAGAAGCGTTCTGTGCTCCTCGTTAGTATAGTGGACAGAATCTCCGCCTTTCACGCGGAAGCCCGGGGTTAGATTTCCCGACGGGGAGAAAGTTATCCTTTTTCAAAGGCAAAGCATAGCCTTCCACATAGCTTGTCACCCAAGAAAGACACATTAAGTTGTTGCAAGGTTTTTGTTGGAGCTTGCTAGCTTAACTGAACATGGACAGACAGGTGATGCAGCGTGAGGTTTCCTCTGTGTGCTGGCGAAATAGCTCAGTTGGGAGAGTGTTAGACTGAAGATCTAAAGGTCCCTGGTTCGATCCCGGGTTTCGGCAGAACACTGAGGGTGTTCTTTGTGCTTGTTGACGTTGTGCTTCTAATCAGCTATTGACATGATAAGTTTATAAGAAATCTTCAAGGTAAGTTTTCGACGTGGGTTCCATGGTGTAATGGTTAGCACTCTGGACTCTGAATCCAGCGATCTGAGTTCAAATCTCGGTGGAACCTTGTTTTCCTTCAAAATACAGTTAATTTGAGAAAACAGGGCAAAATAACACATCGCCTACCTAAAGATTATGTAGAGTGTTGAAATACATCCATCGTTTTTCATGAACACTGCCTCAAATGAAGCCTTGTAAAAGAACTCTAGATCCTGTGCCGTCACTGTGTGGTAAGGAAAATGCTCTGTTTCAAAGACGAAACCACTGCAGAGAGTGGTGAAACCTAACAAGTGGTTTAGTAAATCACGTTTTTTGGAGTACACAGTATCGTTCTGTGCTCCTCGTTAGTATAGTGGACAGTATCTCCACCTGTCACGCGGATGACCGGGGTTCGATTCCCCGACGTGGAGAAAGTTATTCTTTTTCAAAGGCAAAGCATAGCCTTCCACATAGCTTGTCACCCAAGAAAGACACATTAAGTTGTTGCAAGGTTTTTGTTGGAGTTTGCTAGCTTAACTGAACATGGACAGACAGGTGATACAGCGTGAGGTTTCCTCTGTGTGCTGCCGAAATAGCTCAGTTGGGAGAGCGTTAGACTGAAGATCTAAAGGTCCCTGGTTCGATCCCGGGTTTCGGCAGAACACTGAGGGTGTTCTTTGTGCTTGTTGACGTTGTGTTTCTAATCAGCTATTGACATGATAAGTTTATAAGAAATCTTCAAGGTAAGCTTTCGATGTGGGTTCCATGGTGTAATGGTTAGCACTCTGGACTCTGAATCCAGTGATCCGAGTTCAAATCTCGGTGGAACCTTGTTTTCCTTCAAAATACAATTAATTTGAGAAAACAGGGCAAAATAACACATCGCCTACCTAAAGATTCTGTAGAGTGCTGAAATACATCCATGGTTTTTCATGAACACTGCCTCAAATGAAGCCTTGTAAAAGAACTCTAGATCCTGTGCCGTTACTGTGTGGTAAGGAAAATGCTCTGTTTCAAAGACGAAACCACTGCAGAGAGTGGTGAAACCTAACAAGTGGTTTAGTAAATCACGTTTTTTGGAGTACACAGTATCGTTCTGTGCTCCTCGTTAGTATAGTGGACAGTATCTCCGCCTGTCACGCGGAAGACCGGGGTTCGATTCCCCGACGGGGAGAAAGTTTTTCTTTTTCAAAGGCAAAGCATAGCCTTCCACATAGCTTTCTACCCAAGAAAGACACATTAAGTTGTTGCAAGGATTTTGTTGGAGCTTGCTAGCTTAACTGAACATGGACAGACAGGTGATGCAGTGTGAGGTTTCTTCTTTGTGCTGCCGAAATAGCTCAGTTGGGAGAGCGTTAGACTGAAGATCTAAAGGTCCCTGGTTCGATCCCGGGTTTCGGCAGAACACTGAGGGTCTTCTTTGTGCTTGTTGACGATGTGTTTCTAATCAGCTGTTGACATGATAAGTTTATAAGAAATCTTCAAGGTAAGCTTTTGACGTGGGTTCCATGGTGTAATGGTTAGCACTCTGGACTTTGAATCCAGTGATCCGAGTTCAAATCTCGGTGGAACCTTGTTTTCCTTCAAAATACAATTAATTTGAGAAAACAGGGCAAAATAACACATCGCCTACCTAAAGAGTCTGTAGAGTGGTGAAATACATCCATCGTTTTTCATGAACACTGCCTCAAATGAAGCCTTGTAAAAGAACTCTAGATCCTGTACCGTCACTGTGTGGTAGGGAAAATGCTCTGTTTCAAAGACGAAACTCTTGCAGAGAGTGGTGAAGCCAAACAAGTGGTTCAGTAAATCACGTTTTTTTGGAGTACACAGAAGCGTTCTGTGCTCCTCGTTAGTATAGTGGACAGAATCTCCGCCTGTCACACGGAAGCCCGGGGTTAGATTTCCCGACGGGGAGAAAGTTATCCTTTTTCAAAGGCAAAGCATAGCCTTCCACATAGCTTGTCACCCAAGAAAGACACATTAAGTTGTTGCAAGGTTTTTGTTGGAGTTTGCTAGCTTAACTGAACATGGACAGACAGGTGATGCAGCGTGAGGTTTCTTCTTTGTGCTGCCGAAATAGCTCAGTTGGGAGAGCGTTAGACTGAAGATCTAAAGGTCCCTGGTTCGATCCCGGGTTTTGGCAGAACACTAAGGGTCTTCTTTGTGCTTGTTGACGATGTGTTTCTAATCAGCTTTTGACATGATAAGTTTATAAGAAATCTTCAAGGTAAGCTTTTGACGTGGGTTCCATGGTGTAATGGTTAGCACTCTGGACTCTGAATCCAGTGATCCGAGTTCAAATCTCGGTGGAACCTTGTTTTCCTTCAAAATACAATTAATTTGAGAAAACAGGGCAAAATAACACATCGCCTACCTAAAGATTCTGTAGAGTGTTGAAATACATCCATCGTTTTTCATGAACACTGCCTCAAATGAAGCCTTGTAAAAGAACTCTAGATCCTGTGCCGTCACTGTGTGGTAAGGAAAATGCTCTGTTTCAAAGACGAAACCACTGCAGAGAGTGGTGAAACCTAACAAGTGGTTTAGTAAATCACGTTTTTTGGAGTACACAGTATCGTTCTGTGCTCCTCGTTAGTATAGTGGACAGAATCTCCGCCTGTCACGCGGAAGCCCGGGGTTAGATTTCCCGACGGGGAGAAAGTTATCCTTTTTCAAAGGCAAAGCATAGCCTTCCACATAGCTTGTCACCCAAGAAAGACACATTAAGTTGTTGCAAGGTTTTTGTTGGAGTTTGCTAGCTTAACTGAACATGGACAGACAGGTGATACAGCGTGAGGTTTCCTCTGTGTGCTGCCGAAATTGCTCAGTTGGGAGAGCGTTAGACTGAAGATCTAAAGGTCCCTGGTTCGATCCCGGGTTTCGGCAGAACACTGAGGGTCTTCTTTGTGCTTGTTGATGTTGTGTTTCTAATCAGCTTTTGACATGATAAGTTTATAAGAAATCTTCAAGGTAAGCTTTCAATGTGGGTTCCATGGTGTAATGGTTAGCACTCTGGACTCTGAATCCAGTGATCCGAGTTCAAATCTCGGTGGAACCTTGTTTTCCTTCAAAATACAATTAATTTGAGAAAACAGGGCAAAATAACACATCGCCTACCTAAAGAGTCTGTAGAGTGGTGAAATACATCCATCGTTTTTCATGAACACTGCCTCAAATGAAGCCTTGTAAAAGAACTCTAGATCCTGTACCGTCACTGTGTGGTAGGGAAAATGCTCTGTTTCAAAGACGAAACTCTTGCAGAGAGTGGTGAAGCCAAACAAGTGGTTCAGTAAATCACGTTTTTTTGGAGTACACAGAAGCGTTCTGTGCTCCTCGTTAGTATAGTGGACAGAATCTCCGCCTTTCACGCGGAAGCCCGGGGTTAGATTTCCCGACGGGGAGAAAGTTATCCTTTTTCAAAGGCAAAGCATAGCCTTCCACATAGCTTGTCACCCAAGAAAGACACATTAAGTTGTTGCAAGGTTTTTGTTGGAGCTTGCTAGCTTAACTGAACATGGACAGACAGGTGATGCAGCGTGAGGTTTCCTCTGTGTGCTGGCGAAATAGCTCAGTTGGGAGAGTGTTAGACTGAAGATCTAAAGGTCCCTGGTTCGATCCCGGGTTTCGGCAGAACACTGAGGGTGTTCTTTGTGCTTGTAAACGTTGTGCTTCTAATCAGCTATTGACATGATAAGTTTATAAGAAATCTTCAAGGTAAGCTTTCGACGTGGGTTCCATGGTGTAATGGTTAGCACTCTGGACTCTGAATCCAGCGATCTGAGTTCAAATCTCGGTGGAACCTTGTTTTCCTTCAAAATACAGTTAATTTGAGAAAACAGGGCAAAATAACACATCGCCTACCTAAAGATTCTGTAGAGTGTTGAAATACATCCATCGTTTTTCATGAACACTGCCTCAAATGAAGCCTTGTAAAAGAACTCTAGATCCTGTGCCGTCACTGTGTGGTAAGGAAAATGCTCTGTTTCAAAGACGAAACCACTGCAGAGAGTGGTGAAACCTAACAAGTGGTTTAGTAAATCACGTTTTTTGGAGTACACAGTATCGTTCTGTGCTCCTCGTTAGTATAGTGGACAGTATCTCCACCTGTCACGCGGAAGACCGGGGTTCGATTCCCCGACGTGGAGAAAGTTATTCTTTTTCAAAGGCAAAGCATAGCCTTCCACATAGCTTGTCACCCAAGAAAGACACATTAAGTTGTTGCAAGGTTTTTGTTGGAGTTTGCTAGCTTAACTGAACATGGACAGACAGGTGATACAGCGTGAGGTTTCCTCTGTGTGCTGCCGAAATAGCTCAGTTGGGAGAGCGTTAGACTTAAGATCTAAAGGTCCCTGGTTCGATCCCGGGTTTCGGCAGAACACTGAGGGTGTTCTTTGTGCTTGTTGACGTTGTGTTTCTAATCAGCTATTGACATGATAAGTTTATAAGAAATCTTCAAGGTAAGCTTTCGATGTGGGTTCCATGGTGTAATGGTTAGCACTCTGGACTCTGAATCCAGTGATCCGAGTTCAAATCTCGGTGGAACCTTGTTTTCCTTCAAAATACAATTAATTTGAGAAAACAGGGCAAAATAACACATCGCCTACCTAAAGATTCTGTAGAGTGTTGAAATACATCCATGGTTTTTCATGAACACTGCCTCAAATGAAGCCTTGTAAAAGAACTCTAGATCCTGTGCCGTTACTGTGTGGTAAGGAAAATGCTCTGTTTCAAAGACGAAACCACTGCAGAGAGTGGTGAAACCTAACAAGTGGTTTAGTAAATCACGTTTTTTGGAGTACACAGTATCGTTCTGTGCTCCTCGTTAGTATAGTGGACAGTATCTCCGCCTGTCACGCGGAAGACCGGGGTTCGATTCCCCGACGGGGAGAAAGTTTTTCTTTTTCAAAGGCAAAGCATAGCCTTCCACATAGCTTTCTACCCAAGAAAGACACATTAAGTTGTTGCAAGGATTTTGTTGGAGCTTGCTAGCTTAACTGAACATGGACAGACAGGTGATGCAGCGTGAGGTTTCTTCTTTGTGCTGCCGAAATAGCTCAGTTGGGAGAGCGTTAGACTGAAGATCTAAAGGTCCCTGGTTCGATCCCGGGTTTCGGCAGAACACTGAGGGTCTTCTTTGTGCTTGTTGACGATGTGTTTCTAATCAGCTTTTGACATGATAAGTTTATAAGAAATCTTCAAGGTAAGCTTTTGACGTGGGTTCCATGGTGTAATGGTTAGCACTCTGGACTTTGAATCCAGTGATCCGAGTTCAAATCTCGGTGGAACCTTGTTTTCCTTCAAAATACAATTAATTTGAGAAAACAGGGCAAAATAACACATCGCCTACCTAAAGAGTCTGTAGAGTGGTGAAATACATCCATCGTTTTTCATGAACACTGCCTCAAATGAAGCCTTTTAAAAGAACTCTAGATCCTGTACCGTCACTGTGTGGTAGGGAAAATGCTCTGTTTCAAAGACGAAACTCTTGCAGAGAGTGGTGAAGCCAAACAAGTGGTTCAGTAAATCACGTTTTTTTGGAGTACACAGAAGCGTTCTGTGCTCCTCGTTAGTATAGTGGACAGAATCTCCGCCTTTCACGCGGAAGCCCGGGGTTAGATTTCCCGACGGGGAGAAAGTTATCCTTTTTCAAAGGCAAAGCATAGCCTTCCACATAGCTTGTCACCCAAGAAAGACACATTAAGTTGTTGCAAGGTTTTTGTTGGAGCTTGCTAGCTTAACTGAACATGGACAGACAGGTGATGCAGCGTGAGGTTTCCTCTGTGTGCTGGCGAAATAGCTCAGTTGGGAGAGTGTTAGACTGAAGATCTAAAGGTCCCTGGTTCGATCCCGGGTTTCGGCAGAACACTGAGGGTGTTCTTTGTGCTTGTTGACGTTGTGCTTCTAATCAGCTATTGACATGATAAGTTTATAAGAAATCTTCAAGGTAAGCTTTCGACGTGGGTTCCATGGTGTAATGGTTAGCACTCTGGACTCTGAATCCAGCGATCTGAGTTCAAATCTCGGTGGAATCTTGTTTTCCTTCAAAATACAGTTAATTTGAGAAAACAGGGCAAAATAACACATCGCCTACCTAAAGATTCTGTAGAGTGTTGAAATACATCCATCGTTTTTCATGAACACTGCCTCAAATGAAGCCTTGTAAAAGAACTCTAGATCCTGTGCCGTCACTGTGTGGTAAGGAAAATGCTCTGTTTCAAAGACGAAACCACTGCAGAGAGTGGTGAAACCTAACAAGTGGTTTAGTAAATCACGTTTTTTGGAGTACACAGTATCGTTCTGTGCTCCTCGTTAGTATAGTGGACAGTATCTCCACCTGTCACGCGGAAGACCGGGGTTCGATTCCCCGACGTGGAGAAAGTTATTCTTTTTCAAAGGCAAAGCATAGCCTTCCACATAGCTTGTCACCCAAGAAAGACACATTAAGTTGTTGCAAGGTTTTTGTTGGAGTTTGCTAGCTTAACTGAACATGGACAGACAGGTGATACAGCGTGAGGTTTCCTCTGTGTGCTGCCGAAATAGCTCAGTTGGGAGAGCGTTAGACTGAAGATCTAAAGGTCCCTGGTTCGATCCCGGGTTTCGGCAGAACACTGAGGGTGTTCTTTGTGCTTGTTGACGTTGTGTTTCTAATCAGCTATTGACATGATAAGTTTATAAGAAATCTTCAAGGTAAGCTTTCGATGTGGGTTCCATGGTGTAATGGTTAGCACTCTGGACTCTGAATCCAGTGATCCGAGTTCAAATCTCGGTGGAACCTTGTTTTCCTTCAAAATACAATTAATTTGAGAAAACAGGGCAAAATAACACATCGCCTACCTAAAGATTCTGTAGAGTGTTGAAATACATCCATGGTTTTTCATGAACACTGCCTCAAATGAAGCCTTGTAAAAGAACTCTAGATCCTGTGCCGTTACTGTGTGGTAAGGAAAATGCTCTGTTTCAAAGACGAAACCACTGCAGAGAGTGGTGAAACCTAACAAGTGGTTTAGTAAATCACGTTTTTTGGAGTACACAGTATCGTTCTGTGCTCCTCGTTAGTATAGTGGACAGTATCTCCGCCTGTCACGCGGAAGACCGGGGTTCGATTCCCCGACGGGGAGAAAGTTTTTCTTTTTCAAAGGCAAAGCATAGCCTTCCACATAGCTTTCTACCCAAGAAAGACACATTAAGTTGTTGCAAGGATTTTGTTGGAGCTTGCTAGCTTAACTGAACATGGACAGACAGGTGATGCAGCGTGAGGTTTCTTCTTTGTGCTGCCGAAATAGCTCAGTTGGGAGAGCGTTAGACTGAAGATCTAAAGGTCCCTGGTTCGATCCCGGGTTTCGGCAGAACACTGAGGGTCTTCTTTGTGCTTGTTGACGATGTGTTTCTAATCAGCTTTTGACATGATAAGTTTATAAGAAATCTTCAAGGTAAGCTTTTGACGTGGGTTCCATGGTGTAATGGTTAGCACTCTGGACTTTGAATCCAGTGATCCGAGTTCAAATCTCGGTGGAACCTTGTTTTCCTTCAAAATACAATTAATTTGAGAAAACAGGGCAAAATAACACATCGCCTACCTAAAGAGTCTGTAGAGTGGTGAAATACATCCATCGTTTTTCATGAACACTGCCTCAAATGAAGCCTTGTAAAAGAACTCTAGATCCTGTACCGTCACTGTGTGGTAGGGAAAATGCTCTGTTTCAAAGACGAAACTCTTGCAGAGAGTGGTGAAGCCAAACAAGTGGTTCAGTAAATCACGTTTTTTTGGAGTACACAGAAGCGTTCTGTGCTCCTCGTTAGTATAGTGGACAGAATCTCCGCCTGTCACGCGGAAGCCCGGGGTTAGATTTCCCGACGGGGAGAAAGTTATCCTTTTTCAAAGGCAAAGCATAGCCTTCCACATAGCTTGTCACCCAAGAAAGACACATTAAGTTGTTGCAAGGTTTTTGTTGGAGTTTGCTAGCTTAACTGAACATGGACAGACAGGTTATGCAGCGTGAGGTTTCCTCTGTGTGCTGCCGAAATAGCTCAGTTGGGAGAGCGTTAGACTGAAGATCTAAAGGTCCCTGGTTCGATCCCGGGTTTCGGCAGAACACTGAGGGTGTTCTTTGTGCTTGTTGACGTCGTGTTTCTAATCAGCTATTGACATGATAAGTTTATAAGAAATCTTCAAGGTAAGCTTTTGACGTGGGTTCCATGGTGTAATGGTTAGCACTCTGGACTCTGAATCCAGCGATCCGAGTTCAAATCTCGGTGGAACCTTGTTTTCCTTCAAAATACAATTAATTTGAGAAAACAGGGCAAAATAACACATCGCCTACCTAAAGAGTCTGTAGAGTGGTGAAATACATCCATTGTTTTTCATGAACATTGCCTCAAATGAAGCCTTGTAAAAGAACTCTAGATCCTGTACCGTCACTGTGTGGTAGGGAAAATGCTCTGTTTCAAAGACGAAACTCTTGCAGAGAGTGGTGAAGCCAAACAAGTGGTTCAGTAAATCACGTTTTTTTGGAGTACACAGAAGTGTTCTGTGCTCCTCGTTAGTATAGTGGACAGTATCTCCGCCTGTCACGCGGAAGACCGGGGTTCGTTTCCCCGACGGGGAGAAAGTTATTCTTTTTCAAAGGCAAAGCATAGCCTTCCACATAGCTTTCTACCCAAGAAAGACACATTAAGTTGTTGCAAGGATTTTGTTGGAGCTTGCTAGCTTAACTGAACATGGACAGACAGGTGATGCAGCGTGAGGTTTCTTTTTTGTGCTGCCGAAATAGCTCAGTTGGGAGAGCGTTAGACTGAAGATCTAAAGGTCCCTGGTTCGATCCCGGGTTTCGGCAGAACACTGAGGGTCTTCTTTGTGCTTGTTGACGATGTGTTTCTAATCAGCTTTTGACATGATAAGTTTATAAGAAATCTTCAAGGTAAGCTTTTGACGTGGGTTCCATGGTGTAATGGTTAGCACTCTGGACTTTGAATCCAGTGATCCGAGTTCAAATCTCGGTGGAACCTTGTTTTCCTTCAAAATACAATTAATTTGAGAAAACAGGGCAAAATAACACATCGCCTACCTAAAGAGTCTGTAGAGTGGTGAAATACATCCATTGTTTTTCATGAACACTGCCTCAAATGAAGCCTTGTAAAAGAACTCTAGATCCTGTACCGTCACTGTGTGGTAGGGAAAATGCTCTGTTTCAAAGACGAAACTCTTGCAGAGAGTGGTGAAGCCAAACAAGTGGTTCAGTAAATCACGTTTTTTTGGAGTACACAGAAGCGTTCTGTGCTCCTCGTTAGTATAGTGGACAGAATCTCCGCCTGTCACGCGGAAGACCGGGGTTCGTTTCCCCGACGGGGAGAAAGTTATTCTTTTTCAAAGACAAAGCATAGCCTTCCACATAGCTTTCTACCCAAGAAAGACACATTAAGTTGTTGCAAGGATTTTGTTGGAGCTTGCTAGCTTAACTGAACATGGACAGACAGGTGATGCAGCGTGAGGTTTCTTCTTTGTGCTGCCGAAATAGCTCAGTTGGGAGAGCGTTAGACTGAAGATCTAAAGGTCCCTGGTTCGATCCCGGGTTTCGGCAGAACACTGAGGGTCTTCTTTGTGCTTGTTGACGATGTGTTTCTAATCAGCTTTTGACATGATAAGTTTATAAGAAATCTTCAAGGTAAGCTTTCGATGTGGGATCCATGGTGTAATGGTTAGCACTCTGGACTCTGAATCCAGCGATCTGAGTTCAAATCTCGGTGGAACCTTGTTTTCCTTCAAAATACAGTTTATAAGAAATCTTCAAGGTAAGCTTTCGACGTGGGTTCCATGGTGTAATGGTTAGCACTCTGGACTCTGAATCCAGCGATCTGAGTTCAAATCTCGGTGGAACCTTGTTTTCCTTCAAAATACAGTTAATTTGAGAAAACAGGGCAAAATCTTCTTTGTGCTTCTTTGTGCTTGTTGACTATGTGTTTCTAATCAGCTTTTGACATGATAAGTTTATAAGAAATCTTCAAGGTAAGCTTTTGACGTGGGTTCCATGGTGTAATGGTTAGCACTCTGGACTCTGAATCCAGCGATCTGAGTTCAAATCTCGGTGGAACCTTGTTTTCCTTCAAAATACAATTAATTTGAGAAAACAGGGCAAAATAACACATCACCTACCTAAAGAGTCTGTAGAGTGGTGAAATACATCCATTGTTTTTCATGAACACTGCCTCAAATGAAGCCTTGTAAAAGAACTCTAGATCCTGTACCGTCACTGTGTGGTAGGGAAAATGCTCTGTTTCAAAGACGAAACTCTTGCAGAGAGTGGTGAAGCCAAACAAGTGGTTCAGTAAATCACGTTTTTTTGGAGTACACAGAAGTGTTCTGTGCTCCTCGTTAGTATAGTGGACAGTATCTCCGCCTGTCACGCGGAAGACCGGGGTTCGTTTCCCCGACGGGGAGAAAGTTATTCTTTTTCAAAGACAAAGCATAGCCTTCCACATAGCTTTCTACCCAAGAAAGACACATTAAGTTGTTGCAAGGATTTTGTTGGAGCTTGCTAGCTTAACTGAACATGGACAGACAGGTGATGCAGCGTGAGGTTTCTTCTTTGTGCTGCCGAAATAGCTCAGTTGGGAGAGCGTTAGACTGAAGATCTAAAGGTCCCTGGTTCGATCCCGGGTTTCGGCAGAACACTGAGGGTCTTCTTTGTGCTTGTTGACGATGTGTTTCTAATCAGCTTTTGACATGATAAGTTTATAAGAAATCTTCAAGGTAAGCTTTCGATGTGGGATCCATGGTGTAATGGTTAGCACTCTGGACTCTGAATCCAGCGATCTGAGTTCAAATCTCGGTGGAACCTTGTTTTCCTTCAAAATACAGTTTATAAGAAATCTTCAAGGTAAGCTTTCGACGTGGGTTCCATGGTGTAATGGTTAGCACTCTGGACTCTGAATCCAGCGATCTGAGTTCAAATCTCGGTGGAACCTTGTTTTCCTTCAAAATACAGTTAATTTGAGAAAACAGGGCAAAATCTTCTTTGTGCTTCTTTGTGCTTGTTGACTATGTGTTTCTAATCAGCTTTTGACATGATAAGTTTATAAGAAATCTTCAAGGTAAGCTTTTGACGTGGGTTCCATGGTGTAATGGTTAGCACTCTGGACTTTGAATCCAGCGATCCGAGTTCAAATCTCGGTGGAACCTTGTTTTCCTTCAAAATACAATTAATTTGAGAAAACAGGGCAAAATAACACATCGCCTACCTAAAGAGTCTGTAGAGTGGTGAAATACATCCATCGTTTTTCATGAACACTGCCTCAAATGAAGCCTTGTAAAAGAACTCTAGATCCTGTACCGTCACTGTGTGGTAGGGAAAATGCTCTGTTTCAAAGACGAAACTCTTGCAGAGAGTGGTGAAGCCAAACAAGTGGTTCAGTAAATCAAGTTTTTTTGGAGTACACAGAAGCGTTCTGTGCTCCTCGTTAGTATAGTGGACAGAATCTCCGCCTGTCACGCGGAAGCCCGGGGTTAGATTTCCCGATGGGGAGAAAGTTATCCTTTTTCAAAGGCAAAGCATAGCCTTCCACATAGCTTGTCACCCAAGAAAGACACATTAAGTTGTTGCAAGGTTTTTGTTGGAGTTTGCTAGCTTAACTGAACATGGACAGACAGGTGATGCAGCGTGAGGTTTCCTATGTGTGCTGCCGAAATAGCGGGCACCGTACCTACGATAGTCTGTACAGAAGCTTCCAATGATGTGACGAGTTCAGTGTTTCCTAAGCCAATCCCATAGGGAGTTCAGTGTTTTTAAACCAACCGCAAGGGGAGTTCAGTGTTTCTTTAACCAATCGCAAGGGGAGTTCAGTGTTTCAGAGACCAATTATATGGCGAGTTTGGGTGTTCCTTAAACCAATCACAGGATGAGTTCAGTGTTTCCAAAACCAATCACAAGCCCCAAAGCTTTTACACCCTCCCCCACCCCACACCCCCTCTATCAACGCATCATCACTCTGAAAAAAAAAAAAATCCGCTACTGTACGGACTACGAGAAAAAACAACGAGCTGAAACGCTACAGTACGGACTACGAGACGGACGAGAAAATACTAGCTAGCTGGGATTTGTGCAGGACGACGTAAGTACTTTGCTGTCTGTTTATCTTATATGTAGGTAGAAAATTATGCATAATTTAATTGGGAACAAGGTTAAGTTAACTTAATTCACATTTCTAGCCGATGTAATATCAGCTGTGTCCCCCTATAATGTTACATATAACGTTACATATATATTTTTTCATAGCTAGCTAGATTTCTAACTATGTTTATGAGGTAGTAGCCTCGGTTTTCGGACTTTGCAAGGACCAGGTAATTGGCTTTTTGGAGGTAAAATGAGTCTTAATTTTTACTTGCATTCTCTAACTTAACGTTACATATCGTAAAACAAATGACACGTAATGTAAACATCTCTTGTTTTCTAGTTAGCTAATGCCACCCAACATCGGTTGCCTCGGTTCAGCGTTATTTATTAATGTTGTTTCTCGAAATTAGCAATAATCAGGTCATTTTTAAGGGGAATTTCAGGTAGCACTCATATTAACCATATTATAATAACCTAGTATCCTCGGTTTAGGGACAGTAACTTAACCGGGAAAACTGCAGGGACAAGTCGGCTTAAACGCGTTTATTTAATTACTCATTGTATTACGCGTTTATTTAATTGCTCATTGTATTTTGTCATTTTTTGGACATTGCAACGATAATTTTGGAAGGAACTTGATTATATTAACCTAAGGTAGCCTGTCTATCTTGTAATACACACAGCTTAGGGACAATAAACGGGAAAAAAAATTGGAGGGAAAAATCAAAATTGGAGGGAAAATACGGCTTAAGCGCGAACAGAGAATTTTGGAGGGAAAGTCAGGCAGTGTATATTCACAGAGAATTTTGGAGGGAAAGTCAGGCAGTGTATATTCACTTGACCTGTCTGTCATGTAGTAGCTATTATTGATTACAAAAATACATAACATTTTTCATATTTACGATTCTATTGCTCTGTAGCAATATATACAATTATGTTAGTACCATGTGTAAACTGTCATTAGTTTTGTGGTAGCTCCAGTTTTCAAAATTAGTCGCAGTTATCATATTTTTGATAATTTCATTGTAATATATCCTACCTATATTTATTATAGTAAGTTAATGTCTTTTGTCCTGGACAAGTAATATTGGTGAGTTTAATTTTACTAGTTGCAGTGGTATATATTGTTTCAGGTTATGGCAAAATCTCACAAATCCATGGCAGATTCTGAATGGCTTCATCGCCTTCAAACATTTGCCAGTACAGGAGCCTGGCCTTCTAATGCAGGTAACTGACCTGCTCCAAGGCAGAAGAAATGGCATGACCTCTATCATAAGGTAAAATTATATATATGTATAAATACGAAAAGCATTTATAAAAGTGTTGTTTATTGTATATATTTTACTATTCAATTCTGAGTCATGCTCATGTTTACAGATAGAAAAATGCCCTCTGCAGCTGAGGGGACAGGCCACCCTTCTGGCAGGAGTGCAGACATGTACTTGTGGATTTCACAAGGTAACTTTAGTATGTAGTCATGCTTCTGTGCTTATTTAGTTTTTGTTGGGGTCTATTCCACAAAGCAAAATAAAGTTAACTTCAGACCATGTACTAATTTAGCACCTGGTTCTGTTGTGTATTGACTTCTCCTTGGTTAAGTAGTTAGTTAGACTTGTTTGTTTATTTCTGCTTGTGTTCATTTTCAGTTAATTGCTTTATTTTCAATTAAATTGATGTGCATGTGTCTGCCACCTAATCCTTCTACACCTGTGGTGTACAAATTCTGCATGTATAAAATGGAGATTAATGTATTTTTATCAGGTTTGCAGTTTTTTTTAATCAAATAAATTCTGAATTTTGACTATATATTTAGGGACCTGCCACACACCCACAAGTCCCTTCACCATCTGTGAGCACAGTGCCTTCTACAAGTGTTGGGTCAAATCCCCTAAAGAGGCATGAATTGACATTGTCAATGGTAAGTGCTATTTAATTTTCAAGTGCTCATGTATTTTGAAATGTGTGAAGGTTTTACATGTATTTCCTCAGATGTCATGTTACTTGTTTTTGTGTAAGTTTGAAAAATCAAGGTTTGGAGGTTCACATGGAAATGCAGCAAAACCAAACCTAAACCTAAAGAGAAAACTTCCTCAGGTGAGTACAAAAAAAACATGTTTATTTTTTAACCTTCATATTCATGTTTCTTTATAACTATTATGCTATTATGAATGTGTTACTTTAGACACAAGTGGTCATTGGTTCACCTGCTGCCTCAAAACCATGCACTGGTCTCCAATTTCCACCATCCCCCCGCCCTCATCATGTTGTGCAGTCCACCTCTCCCTTCTCCTTTGGGCCACCACCGCCACCATCCTCTGTGGAAGACATTGTGCCACATCAACTGCCGGAAGCTGCTGTGAAGAGCATGGTAAAATTTTGTTTAAATCATGAATGTGCTTGCTTAAATTCATGCTTATACCCAACTTCTGTTTAACAATTGTTTATCACAGCCAGAGAATCCTGCTGAGCTCCCACTTCTGTGGCCACAGACAGTGCCACAGCAGGACCGCAAGTGGGTATCTGAGGCCCTCTTTAGAGTTGGTGCCAAAGGAAAGCTGGAGCTGCGGGACAACCTTCAGCTGTGGTATCACCCCCCACCACCAGCCCTATTGTACCACCAGGTGCCGGGTCCTGACAGGTTCTTCTCACAGTCTTTGCTGCTGTGGATGCCATACAGGTTGTGGAAAGTGCGGCTACAGTGCATCGATCCTGCCTGCAATGGACGCCAGTGGAGTGGAGGAGGTCTGCACAGGCGGGTACGGCAGGTCCTAGACATCGACAGGTACTACAACCTCGCAACGGAGACCCTTATCTGCACTGGGTGTAGAAGCAGCTACTTGTCTTGGAGTCAGACGATCCTCCAGCAGCTGGATTTAGCACATCGCTCAGAGTTTAGGGTCATCCTCACACGCAGGTGAATAAGACAATTGCCTAATACTTTTGTATCACACAGACTCATTGCATGCTTTTCATGCATCTTTATCTAAAGGCATATTTATTTTTCAAATTTGATTCAGAGTTGATATTTAGTTTTTTTGAAAAGCTGTAAAAAGTATATAAAAAAAACCAACCTACTAATGCACTTTCAGATTTAAAATCCTAATAGACTGAATGCCCATTACTCGATTTGCGGCAACCACATTAACCCTTAGTATTAAGAGAAGTATTAAGATCAAGATAAGTGACACCTGACACCTTTTATATTTGTGGTTTTCTAGATATGCCTGTGACATACGAGTCATTCGTCTGTTACGTGAACGGAGCTTGGGAAATGGACCTGTGCGTATCATTGGCCAGCTGAAAGAGAACCATAGTGAAGAGTGGCTCCAGCGGGTGGCGCGATATACATCAGAATGTGCTGCATTCGTGACCAGCTCGGGCCTACTTCCACCATGCTTTCAGGAGCCCCCAAAACTCTCTACAGTCCCCAGTTACAAGTGGCTTCTCACTGTGTACAGCCAAGATATCCTCAATAGGCTGGAGGATATCAAGGCTAGTATCACATCTACTTATGGAACCATTTTAAAAATGGATTCTACTAAAAAGGTTAGTAGTCTTGAGTGTTTTATTTTTGTTCATAACAAAGAACACATCTGATGTAAAGCAAACATATTTATTTTCTAAGATAACTGCCAAGATTTTTCAATGTTGTCCCATAATTTATAAATGTATATATGGTAATTGGTAAAAAAGCCTTTATCAGATAATTGACTTCTTTATTTGATGCAGGATGTGACTCATCAGTAAAGATTAGCATGTAAAGCTCATATGGACACGGTGTTTACAAATAACATTTTATTTCACAATGACTTGGATTATTGAAGCAATGACTAACACATGACTGAAGTGCTGGAATCATGTAAAATTATTGTAAAAGTATTTTATGTTGTTTAAAAGGCACATTTTATATAGAAAAATGACTCACTTTCTCCAGTATGCAAATTAACACTCCTGGACTATGTTCTGTTCTCTGTCTGTAATTTCAGATCACAAAGAAGCTTACAGGGCCAGCCAAAGGCACTGCACAGTGGCTCACCTCAGTTGGGAATGAAAGCGGTCAGGTGCTGATAAGTGTTCTCACTGCAAATGAAGGAGCAGGACTGGACCTAATGGCTGCAGGTCTAGTGAACAGGTACCAGAGGGCTGGGGTAGATCCTCCTGTTGTCCTGTATGTAGACTGTGGCTGCTGCAAAGAAGTGGGAGAGACCAAACTGAAAAGCAGATTTGGTGGATGGCCAGACATTATTGTGCGTCTTGATATCTGGCATTTCATGCGTCGTCTGGCAGCCGGATGCACAACTGACGCCCATCAGCTCTATCCCACTTTCATGTCCCGCATATCATCGTGCATATTTGAGTGGGATGCTGGTGATGTTGGACTGCTGAGGAAGGCCAAGAGGGAGCAACTTGCCCAGCAGGGCTGGCCTCCATTAACGGAGAAGGAGCTTGACCGACATCTCACAAAAGAAGAGCTGGCTCTCCATTGCAGAAGAAAAACAAGAGGAGAAGAGACCACCATCCGCCTTCTTTCTCAGCTTATCGGAGAGCTCATGAGCAAGGGGAATGATGCACTTGGGGTTCCTCTTCTCGACAGTGTCAGGATGCAACACATTTGGGATGTCCAGAGGCGACATGTGGCATGCATTCAGGACCCTCCAAATGTAGCACTGTATACAGAGACAGGAAGCATCACCAAGGGAGGGGTGGTTTTAAAAACATACCGGTGTGCCAGGGGTTCTACATCTCTGGAATCATTTCACTGCCATCTGAATCGCTTCATTCCAGGTTTGTGATCTTGTCCCTCTTGGTAACAAAAGCATATTGTGCTTTAAATGTTTTACATAATTTTAAGTTAATTTTAATTTCATATTTTATTTTACTGTTTGTCCCGTGAACTTATTCTGTTCTTCACTTTCTTTTAGGGAACAGTGCCAACTCGCTGAACTTTCAGGTTTATCTTTTGGAGGGACTGAATCGCTGGAATCAGGACCGAGCTGCTGCTGCTGTTGTGAAGGAACCCTCACCACTGCGCACGTACACAGGGGAGTTGGTTCACTTTGTGAATGACAGCTTTTTGAAAGTGTTCGGAAAGAAGTTGGTTACTGCATTCACACCACCTGGGCAATACACTGGTAAGGATGCTCTTATAACAGCAATTACTTTCTAAACATTTTTGTAATCTCTTATCAAACCTAATATGTGTTTGCTTGTTTTTTTTTAGGGGAGCTCATTGGGGTACAGTACTTGCTAAGGCAGAACAGCGAGCCCTTGCAAGACATGTGCTCCACATCTGAGACCATGTCAGAGTTGCTGGGGGATTTGGATGTACAAGATCTTGAAGATGAGGGCTTTGCCGAATCAGCTAATGATGATGGTATCATACTGGCAGATCTAATGATTTCAGATGTGGCATCTCTCTCTGAGCCCCCAGAAGCACTTTTCCAGTGTTTACCCGTGCCTTCACTCCAGCCTGCACTCCAGCCTGTGCCTTCACTCCAGCCTGCACACCAGCCTGTGCCTTCATTCCAGCCTACACCCCAGCCTTTGCCTTTACTCCAGCCTGTGCCTTCACTCCAGCCTGCACTCCAGCCTGTGCCTTCACTCCAGCCTGCACCCCAGCCTTTGCCTTTACTCCAGCCTGTGCCTTCATTCCAGCCTGCACCGCCTTCACTCCAGCCTACACCCCAGTCTGTGCCTTCACGCCACCCTGCACCCCAGCCTGTGCCTTCACTCCAGCCTGTGCCTTCATTCCAGCCTGCACCCCAGCCTGTGCCTTCATTCCAGCCTGTGCCTTCACTCCAGCCTGCACCCCAGCCTGTGCCTTCATTCCAGCCTGCACCGCCTTCACTCCAGCCTACACCCCAGCCTGTGCCTTCACTCCAGCCTGCACACCAGCCTGTGCCTTCATTCCAGCCTGCACCGCCTTCACTCCAGCCTACACCCCAGCCTGTGTCTTCACCCCAGCCTGTGCCTTCACTCCAGCCTACACCCCAGCCTGTGCCTTCATTCCACCCTGCACCGCCTTCACTCCAGCCTGCACCTCCGTCTCCAGCCAGCTCGTCACAAGTAGCTGGGCATCAAATGGTAAATATTAGTTTCTTTTACTTGAAGTTTAATGTCTACAGTAAGCTCTACACCATGTTCCTATTTTGTATAATCATTTAACTGTACATGAACAAATATGTAAGTCTTTAAATCCACCATAATCAGTGGCTTTCCCTTTTTTTCTTTTTTTTAGGCAGTGGATGTGCATGGCATACCTGGTATGGACAGAGTTGACAGTTTGGCAGAATGTCTTGTGGAACTTCGGACACAATCAGGCCTCACTTTAACAAACCAGCAAGCCAGCACTATTGTTAGTCTCTGGCAGAACTTGGACCAGTTCGATAAGGACCGGCTGGTGTATGCAGCCCGTCATCAGGACCGGATGCTTACTGGCCGATTTAGATCGCCAAAAAAGAAAGCCACTTTCACTCCTGGGGTTGACAGCACAAAAAGGTGTGTCTTGGGATCAAATGGCTCCCCTGCTCAGTGGCCTAACTGCTGCCGGCTAATTGAAACAGTTTTTATTAGATTATGCAGCATCCACAAAAGCCCCAAAAAGCATGGCAAATCAAGTCTTTCAAGATGGGCGCTAATATTGCAGGACTATCAAAAAATAAGGCAGCTGGTTTTGAGCAATGGCATAGTGATGGAACAGACCACCCTTCAGCTGGTTGAGGTAAACCAAAAAACTCTAATGCACTGGTACAAAGAGCGCATCAAAGCTCAAGAGGTGTCTGTGCTTCTTCAAGGGGTGCACCTTCCTGAAACCAGGCCAATGGCAGGTGAACCTCTGCAGGCAGCGAGAACCAAGCCAGATGTACCTGCACAGTATGCACACCCAGTTCACCTGTACCAAATTCTACCCAACACAGCTGGACAGGCCAAAACAAGAATGAAAACGAGACCCATTTTGCCGTCTCCCCAGCTTCCCACCCAGCCACTTGCCACTCACCTGCAGCATCATGTCTCTGTGGTCCAAACTCCAGCTCCCTCTGCAAGACTTAGATTAATTTGTCCCAACTCTACACCAGCACCAGCTGTCCCTGTTGTGCGTCAGTTGTTTATGTCTTTCACACCTGGTACCTTTTGTTCTTCTCACACCATAAATACAGCAACTACCTCCGACACAACTGTAACTGACACTGCCCAACCCACAAAACGTCAGTACAACAGGACAGTTGCATCAAACGCCTGCAGGAGGTGTGGACAGTTTAGAACCCAAGAAACCGGCCACAGCCAGTACAAGGGCAAGATTTTTTGCCCCAACTCTGAGTCAATTAGCAAAGAGCAGTGGTTGGCAAAAATGAGGCGGATGTAATTCATATATTTATTGTTGTATATTACATAAGATGTATATTATATATTAGCCTAGTATTAACTTTATTTGATAGATTTATAATGCCGCTTATTATTATTATTATTATTATTGCTATCTATGTATATATATTAAATTATTATATGGATCTTTAATGTTTATTTCAAATATAGGCATTATCTGCTTCTTGTGCATTACATTTTATATAGTACTATTATTATTATGTATATGTTATTATATTATTGTTATTATTATGTCTATCTATATATATTATAAATTGTTGTTTGGATCTTTAATGTTTATTTCAAATATAGGCATTGTCTGCTTCTGTTGCATTATATTGTATATAGTACTATTATTATTATTATTATTATTATTATTATTATTATGTATATAGTGTATATTATTATTTATATATATATATATATTCAATTGTTATGGATCTTTTCATGTTTATTTCATATATAGGCATTGCCTGCTTCTTGTGCATTATATTGTATATAGTACTCTTATTATTATGTACATAGTATTATAATAATATTGTTATTATTACTAGGGTGTGTATTGCATTATATTTGTTTGGTGCAGTTTATTGCATTTCATTGGTGTGTTATTAATGTGTTTGGTGCAGTTTTAGTTCAATGTTGATGTGGTACATTATATAGTATTGTATGTTAATGGTTGTTATTATTATAATTGACATTTGTATTATAAGTGGTGGTTAATTACATGACTGTAACAGTATTCCATTAATGTGTGTTATTTATATATTGTGTGATTCTTTTTATTGTATCATAAATCACATTTTGTGAACCAACACTTGTTAAAGAAATGACAACTAAAAGTATTTCATAGATTTATATACTTATAACACAGCCTTTCATTTTTGTCTTATTATGTTGTACTTTAATTGTATCATATTTTTTATTGTATTATGTGTTTAAATTAAATTTATTTTGAATAAATTAAGTATTCATTCAGTTTGTTTTATTTTATTGGAATACTGGACATTGTAAAATGTAATACATTCGCTACGCAATAACATAGAGGCATGAATAACGCAACAACTGATTTTATACAAGTTGCCATTAGATATAATGTTGCAACTAAATTACCATTTCTAACTAGGAATGAAAAAAAACTTGTGCCACAACCAGGATTCGAACCGGCGATGCACTGTTTTTTTCTTCCCTTTCTTCCCCATTTTTTCCCCTTCTTCCCCCTCCCATACGGTCAATTGTTCCCCAGCTTGTCTATAGTAGGGTGACCAAAAGTCCGTATTTCCCAGGACATGTTTGTATTTCACATCCTGTCCCAGGTGTCCCGTTTTTTTTTTCAAACAGTGAGAAAATGTCCTGGTTTTTAAATTACCTTCAATGGACCACAGTGGCGCAAAAAGGGGGAATGCTATGGAGTCAAATTGGGGTCTTTAATGCTAACGAGAAAATAAAACTGTCACAAAAAAAATCTCCACGAATGGCAAAAAAAATCAAATTTTGCAAACAAAGAAGAGAACATAAGTTACCTTTTTTCAATTGTAATATTTTTTTTAGAATTAATCTTTTGCAAAAACACTTTTTCTTTGCGTTTTGCACTTTGCGTTCCTTTTTTCTCTTTGCAATACTTTCCCTCCTTTGCGTTCCTCCGTTTTGTTTGCGAGTCTATTTTGACCCCTTTTTGACGTGGGGGCGTGGGGAGAGGAGAGGGGCGTGGCTATGGAGGAACGCATCATCAGCTGGAGCCTCTGCTCAGCCTAGACGCTAGCCAGGCTGAACAACAGCTATTTAACAGTTATAATTCATAAGTTAATTCTAATCATTTATTTTACATATACCTACTACTGAATTATATAATATTGTTGTTTTCAGTTAAATTAAGCAAAACGCTGAATTTTAGCTTCTTTTTTATCCAGCGTTCTTGCTGCAGTTACACGCGGCCGCCTGTAGATGGTGGATTTTAACAGTGAAAAACGCCATTAAAACACAACGCTGCAAAAACGATCTAAATAAAAAGGAAAAACCCAGAACGTTTAATTTGTACCACGGCCCGGAAACTTACTATTTTCTTGATGGAACCATATATTCTGTAAACACTCAGAATAAAAAGGTAAAACACAGAAAGACCTCCAAGTTTATTTAAACTTCAATGTAATATAGATAAAATAAAATAATAAAACAGAACATAACAAAAAAGAATATTAATGTTCAATTTACAGTGTGATTATACAAAATATCAAAAGTAATATTTGCTCTTTAGTGTGAGGTACTGTATCTTACATCTGACATTTAAATGTTTTCCTGTTTTCTATTATTATTTTAATAATTAATATATTTTTGCTTTTAGGATAACTTCATATGGGCACACTGCACATGTGTGTCTAACCTTATCTCACAGTCTCCTCTTTTTTTATTTTTCTGTCATGTGTTTGTGTGTATCTGTATAAAAGTTCCTGGAACAGACTAATTTCCACAGGGAGATTAATACATTATTTTTTATGCTATGTTCGGTTTTATTATCTTATTTTACCTATATTATTTTGAAGTCCAAATTAAACGTTCTGTGTTTTCCTCTCCTCTCCCCACGCCCCCACGTCAAAAAGGGGTCAAAATAGACTCGCAAACAAAACGGAGGAACGCAAAGGAGGGAAAGTATTGCAAAGAGAAAAAAGGAACGCAAAGTGCAAAACGCAAAGAAAAAGTGTTTTTGCAAAAGATTAATTCTAAAAAAAATATTACAATTGAAAAAAAGGTAACTTATGTTCTCTTCTTTGTTTGCAAAATTAGATTTTTTTTGAAATTCGTGGACATTTTTTCCGTGACAGTTTTATTTTCTCGTCAGCATTAAAGACCCCAATTTGACTCCATAGAATGCAGCCTATGACATAGGGGCGCTGCACCAGAGGGGGCGCCAAATTAAAGCCCCAAACAAATTTGCGGAGCGCGGTAGGAAAGTAATGACAGGGCTAATATTGGGGATTGTTTTAGCTAACTTTTGCTAGGTCAGCTAATGTTAACTACTTTATTTTACTGGGGAATGTTTTAGCTAACGTTACCTAGGATAGCTAATGTTAAATACTTAATTTCAGTGGGTAATGTTTTAGCTAACGTTACCTAGGTTAGCTAATGTTAACTACTTTATTTCAGTGAGGAATGTTTTAGCTAACGTTACCTAGGTTAGCTAATGTTAAATACTTAATTTCAGTGGGGAATGTTTTAGCTAACGTTACCTAGGTTAGCTAATGTTAAATACTTTATTTCAGTGGGGAATGTTTTAGCTAACTTTAGCTAGATTAGCTAATGTTAACTACTTTATTTCAGTGGGGAATGTTTTAGCTAACGTTAGCTAGGTTAGCTAATGTTAAATACTTTATTTCAGTGGGGAATGTTTTACCTAACTTTAGCTAGGTTAGCTAACGTTAACTACTTTATTTCAGTGGGGAATGTTTTAGCTAACGTTACCTAGGTTAGCTAATGTTAAATACTTTATTTTAGTGGGGAATGTTTTAACTAATGTTAGCTAGGTTAGCTAATGTTAACTACTTTTTTTCAGTGGGGAATGTTTTAGCTAACGTTAGCTAGGTTAGCTAATGTTAAATACTTTATTTCAGTGGGGAATGTTTTAGCTAACGTTAGCTAGGTTAGCTAATGTTAAATACTTTATTTTAGTGGGGAATGTTTTAGCTAACTTTAGCTAGGTTAGCTAATGTTAACTACTTTATTTCAGTGGGGAATGTTTTAGCTAACGTTAGCTAGGTTAGCTAATGTTAAATACTTTATTTCAGTGGGGAATGTTTTAGCTAACGTTAGCTAGGTTAGCTAATGTTAAATACTTTATTTCAGTGGGGAATGTTTTAGCTAACGTTACCTAGGTTAGCTAATGTTAACTACTTTATTTCAGTGGGGAATGTTTTAGCTAACGTTAGTTAAGTTAGCTAATGTTAACTACTTTATTTCAGTGGGAAATGTTTTAGCTAACTTTAGCTAGGTTAGTTATACTAAGTATATGGTGCTCACAACTTAGTAAGTGGTGCTCACCACTTAGTATGTGGTACTCACCACTTTCTACATAAAAAAATATACACCACATAGCGTTTTTTTTTTTACATAAAAAGTGGGGAGCACCACATACTAAGCGGTGAGCACCACTTACTAAGTGATGAGCACCACATACTAAGTAGTGGGCACCATGTCCCTTCAGGGGCTCCATCCTACTGTACACTAATGTAAATATATTTAATATCAATTCTATATAATAATATAATAGTGATACAGTTCTAATGCTCATTAAATATATGATAATTTTATTGTAAGCATATATAAAATATGGGGTTATATACATAAAGTAGTATGTTTAAATGGTACTTAAGTATATTTAATATAGTTCCATTTAGATTTTTGTACAATTTAATACAATTAAAGTATGATAAGCACAAAAAAAGTGGTTTTATTTTAGCACTCTTTAAATATACTGATTAATAATGTGGCTACAAGTACACTTTAGTGCACTATAGCATAATATGCTTAGTATACTTTCTACTAATCTACTTTTTTCACTAGGGTTGTGATGCCAAAACAGCCAAAACAGCTCTGACCAATCGTTAAATGGATTCTACAAGGTTTCGATAGGTGTCCTGTGGTCACATCTGCAACAAGACGTTATAGCAGAAAATCCTGTAAGTTGTGAGGTAAGGCCTTTATGGATTGCATAAGTGAGTCTTGGCTGTCTAAGACCCTGTTTGCCACTGGTTTACATGGTGATCTTTCTTTGACCAGTTTTGGTAGGTACTAATAACTGCATACCAGAAACACCACAAAAGACCAGAGCAGAATACCAAATAAAATGACATTGTAATTTTTATAAAGGAGACATGCAGAAGTGCTGCACCCCATAAGATAGCAATGTGCCAAAGTTATTCCTTTAAAACAATGGCAAGTGACACGCTGATTGGTTTATGATTAGCTAAGACATGAGTACATAAGTACATGCCTGTTGTGCTTTCAAGCTGTGGAAGATTTACTTTTTTGCATTTTTACAATCCTAAACACACACTGCCACACTAACTTAAGCTGTACAGTGCGTGATTGACAGCTCCCCTACAAATCACTATAATACTCCCCAGGTCTTCCTTTCTTCATTATGTTCAAAGAACTTCATGAGCATGTTTTTTGTATAGCTCGTAAACCTATTCTAACCTGGATACAATGATGTACTAAACTTGTATATATTTCCATCAACCCTGAAGATGGATAGATGGATTAGCCAATCAGACAATCGATAAATACACAAAGTCTACAGTAAAATCTTCAGTAAAAATGTCCCCCAGAAAAACCTTGGTGTACAATTTTTATTGTCCATTATGTTACTCCTGTGCAAAACATTGTTTTTTTATTTTGTGTTAAAAGAATGAATGATCAAAATTCAGAAAGACACATGCTGCCACACCCATCAACATGTCATTTGCTTTAGATATTAGAGCTAGGACAGGTTTATCCATCTTTCCTGGCAACGCTGGAATGCACATTTCGGTTCCCTCGGCTGCCGTTACCAAACGCTATTCTGCTTCATTACGTTTCTCATAGACAGCCCCATTTCTAACGGCTCTATTCCATGTCAAACGACTGACGCAGGAGGTTATTCACCAACATGTCCTTTAACGCTCTTACATTCTGTTTTATATTCATTCAGATGAATGGATTTAGACCTTTGCTGGCTTGCAATCAGTCGCTGACTAGCATACAAATACGTTTTGAACGGTTTTAAAGAAAAAAAGGAGATACAGGAAGACTATATGGAGTAAAATATTGGGATTTCACTGCATTCTCTAGTCCAACTTATCCCCAACCCATTATAAAAAGTATTGGATGTTTCTGCAACTTGTCTATTCTTGACTGATGATGTTTTGGTTTCAGACGGGGTGGATGGGGGGCACATCTATCTTAAGTCTGAGGTTGGAGAAAGATGGGGGTGAACTGTTTGAGTTAACCACCCTGCAATGTGATTGGCTGAGAGGTGTTTTGTGAGTGACATTATCAGCCGGTAATGCACTGTAACCGAAGCTCTCCATGTATTACTTCTCCACATACAGGTAACCTAGCAATGATGCAGCGCTTACAAGCCAAATACAAACCAAATGAGATGTCATTATACATTACTGGCAGCCGCTGGATCCCATAAACAGGCAAAGACGCAGTCCCACAAATAAATAAGCCCAGCGATTCAAAAAAAAAAAACGTATTATTACACACATTATCAGCCACCAATATCAGGTTCAGAGTTGCATTTATACAAATAAAAGATTAAAAGCATATATTAGTTAATATTAGTTAATGTTTCAGTTAATATACTGTATTTTAAGCTGAATGTAAGGTGGCCTAAAATAGGGGACCTTTGTAATTCTAGGTCTTGGAGGTAACCACGAACATTGCTCATAGACCACTGAAGTCAAGTCGTCACTTTGTAGTGGGCGCCATGTTGTTTATGCCCATATTTGGGGTCCCTTTTGCAGTTCCGTGTCTAAGCAGTTCAAGTCAATACGGGATTTGAATGGGCTTTTCAAAAACTGGCCTCTGTCACATTCTGTGGTAAATAAATATGTACAGAACCCTGTACGTTTAATTCTGTGTACATTTCACTCCTAAATATCACTGGATCCTCTGAATTTCGAGATCGTCTAAGGGGAGTAATCAGAAAAATGATAACTTTAAGCTAATGCTTAACTGACGTCACAGCACCGCGGCTGGAAATGACCCTGAAGTGGATTCTGCATAACAACAGCGAACTCCGGTCAGATCGCGTTTAGGATTATAATGCTTCTTCACAGAGGATCATTAAAGCATTTAAAGCTCACCTTCCGCGAAAATCCAATTTTTCTTGTTTTTTTGTGGAATACAGTAGGTCTCTCCGAGTTGAATGTGTACACCTGCACATTAAACTGTTTTGCAGCCCCCATTGCCTGCAGGAGCTAAGCAAAGAAATCCCCCCTCCCCCCCTCCGAAAAACGGGTGAATTTTGAATTATCTTTCTGCCTACGTCGGCAGAAACTCACAGACCAGCCCACCTTGGCTCGAGAAACTCCCAGAGGCGGAGCTGAAGCGACGCAACATCACCGCTCATCAGTTAGGAGGTGGGAGGCAGTGAGCGGCAGAGCGGTGGAGGGGCGTCGCAGTGCTCCTAGCCAATCAGAGGAGAGATATTTGCATGCTGTTTGCATGTATGAATATTCATGAGCAAAGCTGGAATCCGGTCATTTTGGACACACCCCTAAAACAGTCCATTAAAAAAGAGCTATACAGACACACCTGAGCACTTTTTTTTTACAAAAACGGCTCACATGTCATTCATTCATACTAGAGACCACAACTAGACATTTTAAAATGAAAGAAAAAACGACGGAAGGTGAGCTTTAAACAGGTGAAAACTCTTTTAGTATTGTTGAGCAGTGTAACATTGAGCAGTGTATTCTGTGTTAGAGCTTTAAAAAGCAGATAATAAAAGAAAGTGGCTCTCAGTTCAGGATCAGCGCTTGATCAGTAAGGGCAGTTCGTTCATTAGTTGGCTCAGCTGAGTTTAATATGCTGTTTGATACGGCCGGAGTTCGCTGGTGTTGCGCCGAAAACAGTCCCCTGCTAATCTCTACAGTGGCACCGGGGGTTCAGTTCACTCCGCTGTAGCAGTAGCTTAAAGTTAGCATTTTTCTCATTACGACTCTTAAGCGATTTCATAATTCAGAGGATCCAGTGTTTTTCCGGAGTTAAATGTACACAGAATAAAACGTACAGGGGTCCAATCAGATTTATTTACCACAGGATGTGATAGAGGCGGGTTTTTAAAAACCCTATTCATTTTTCTCATAGGGAAAAAAACGCTTAGACACGGAAGCTGTACGAGGACTAGAGAATGACGCACGACTTTAGTGGTCTATTGCCAGCAGTGCTCTGGAAAGAGAGGAGCATTTCTACAGCACTCCTCCAATCAGCCCTGTATGTTAGAGTGGCCAGACGGAAGCCACTCCTCAAGAGAGCCAGTCTGAAGTTTTTGTCAAAAGGCAACTGAAGGACTTTCAGACCATGAGAAGCAAAATTCGCTGTTCTAATGGCCTCAGTGTCTGGAAAAAAAGCAGGCTACACTTATCACCATCATTTCAGAGAACATAGTTCCACTGCAACACTTCTCAATGCTGCAGGGCTTTATACCCCTTTAGTTTAGGCCTGGCTTTAGGCATGCTCTCAATAGGTTCATGTTTATTCTATTGTATTTACAGTATGTCTCTACAGGGATTAGACAAGCTGTGAGTGCATTTGCACATCTGTGTCAGTAATGGAAAGCAAAGTTTGGACATGCTTTACAAAATTTATGTTACAGTAAATAAGTGAGTAGAAGAAAAACTGATTTTCAAATGGTATGATGATAAAGATGAAACATTGTTTTAAAAAGATCATTGTGTTCTTTTTGTTTTATGCAAAAAGAAGTTACAATATAACTTCTTAAAAAGTTACAATATAAAGTGTAATCTCACCTACAATATAATGTAAATTAAGTCAAATTGTGGGGTGAGTCTTATGGAGTTTAGAGCACCTTCAGTATGTTTCAATAAAAATATCTATATTTGATGACACATATATATATATCATAATGTATCACAAACGAAAACTATATCATCTATTGCCAAATCAATCAAAATGTTTTCCCCACCTCTAATTTATATTCTATTTATTTAAAATTTAAGATAATTCCAATTTTTAAGAACAATAAAGTATATAGAGTTAAGAAAAGTTTTTTTTTTAAGTTTCCCATCATTTGGGAAATTCCCCTAAATTAAAAGCCAGGAAAGTTACAAAGTATTTGTGCTAGGCTATAAGCTAAAACTAGCCAAATTTGTTTTATCATATATTTTCTCCACTGTACACTCAGTTATTCTATTCTATGGTATGTCATGCTATGCTAAGATATGTGCACTTGAATATTTGCACTAGTACATAACATCAATGCTGAGACAAAATAACAGCATTGTAAATATGTGTGTATAACTACATGTTGGCAACTTTCTCCCCATATTTAATATTGATGCATCAGATAACTGTAAAATCTATTCAATGCATCCCAGTAGTTGTAGCTCAAAAAATCCATTTCATTTTATATTAGATTTTTAACAGATGCCCATTAGCTTCCATAATTAATTTTCTGTTTTACAGAAAAATGTGCTGAATTGGTACAAAAATTGTTATTTTCAGTTATATTTGACAGTGCCATAGAGAGTTTAAATGACCCAATTTAGAAAGTGATGCAAACTAAAGTTTTAATACTGAAAACAGGTGCAAGGACAGATCTTGAATATCTTGACCCTTAGAAAAGGACAAACACAACAGGAGGCTTAATCTCCTGCAAATGCAAATCTCTCTACCTCTCCTCTTTCTTACTCTCTCGCTCTCTCTCATGAATGTGCAGGTCCTGAAATCACCTTCAGTATGAGCAGAGAGGTCACAGTGCTGCAGAAAGGCACCTGACGTAAATAAAAACAGACACCTCATTTTACTCCTCTGGGACGGTGTAAGAACAGAAACCATGTCAGGAATTACACGCTGTGAGTTTGTGCTAGATTAAGATTAAAAGCTGATTACATTTTCATTTTCATCACTGAGCCCAGTGACCTTCGACTTCTGCACTGTATAACCACGTTAAACTGTAGAGGTGTGCCAAAAAATCGATTCACATAAGAATCTTGATTCTCATTTACTACGATTCAGAATCGATTTAAAATGTCCCAAAATCGATTCTGAGGGGCGGGTTTTAGACTGATTTTGGGCTGGGTATTTTTGTTGGACCTGGCAACCCTGGGGATAGCGCTTGTCCCTTTGGAGATCTTCCAGACACACACAGAGCGTAGGTGTTTGAGAATCACCGCTAAGATGGCAGAACAAGCACTATATTACCTTAGATTAACGTGTAGTTTCAATGTTTTATGGCAGAATGCTTCATAACAAGCATAAAAAAGATCGCTAGTAGTTAGTTTCAGTAACTGTTAGCTAGCTAACTAGCTAACTTTCCAGTTCCACCTTAAATAACGCTACAGGTGGCAGCGGGCTGCAGCATTTAAGGCGGAACGGAAAAATAATAAGCTAATCAGAGCTAATTTCAGCTCCTCATCACAGAGGAATTAAGGAATGGACAATATGAATTAATTTCTCCACCTCCTGCCCCCTTTCTGAAGAAATACAACCACCTTAAATTAACTAGTTAATCAGCAGCTGCTCCTGAACTTTAGCGCTCCACTGCTATCATCACATCAGCCCAGCAGCGTCACCTACACACCACCGCTAGTAGCCTGGTAATAAAGCAGTGTTATTTATTTATGTATTTATTGTTCATTAACGTCATTGTGATATCCCAGTGATTCCTCTGTCACTGAGGACCCACATTCCTGCACATTTTATTGTTTTTGTAACACATTACTTGCTCCAGGACCAGTGTATATTATGGAGGGTTTTTTTTCAATACGATTCATAAGCCAGAAGCAGAAATATTTATAATTCAAATCGTTTTGAATCAAAAATCGATTTTGAATCGAATCGTGGCCCCCAAAATCGGAATCGAATCGAATCGTGAGATAGTAATCGATTCCCACCCCTATTAAACTGTGTATGTACTTTACATATTCCTCTCCAAAAGTATTAGAAAAGTGAGGCAGATCCTTTTATTTCTGCTGTTGACTGAAAACATTGGGTTTGATATTAAAAGAAGAATATGAGATAAAATATTAACATTTCAGTTTTTTATTTCCAGGTATTTACATCTGGACCTGATGAACAGTTCATAAGATTTTGAACCTTATGTCTGAACCCACCCATTTTTCTTGTAAGCAAAAGTATTGTAACAGATAAACTTAAAGTAAATTATAGTCAATTAGACTTAATATTTAGTTGTGAATCCTTTGTTTGCAGTAACTGTATCATGTCTGTGACCCACTGACATCACTAACCTTCTGCATTCTTGTTCTGTGATGCTTTTAAAGGAAGTGTGTTTTGGGTCGTTATATTGATTTTCCATGATCTCCCAACCCCAATGCCACAATATAATCAATGTAACAATGGTTCCTGTTGATCCCTTCTGTCAAGAGATTACAGGTTCAAACCCCCCATATAGTGCTTTAAAACCAAAAGAACTAGTTCTTAATCCAGTTCTATTCGGGCTAGTAACAGTGTTGCCAACTTAGTGACGTTGTTGCTATATTAAATCAACTTTTCAGACCATCTAGCGACTATTGACAAATCTAGCAAATTTTTGTGGTGTTATTGGAGACTTTTGGAGACTCTGAGATGAACACACATGCTCTTTAGTTACTGTCCTCAGCGCAGCGGGTGCTGCCGTGAGCCGTGAGCATTCAGAGCAGAACCACACCACTCCATGAACACACTGTAAATGAACTGTGCATGCCCAAAACCGCCGCTGACTGACCCCGCCCCGTATTTACAGGGCAGGATTATAAATATAACTGCCTTCAGTGTGACACGAAAAGAAATCACTGAATTTAACTTACACAATCTCAGGCAGTCACTCACCTCATAAAAAAATAAATATAATAATAAATAAAACAAACCCTGAAAAAAAAAAAAAAGAAAAAAAAAATTGAAAAAACGTAGAATAACAGTTCCAGCTAACTGCTGCTCTTATAATAACATTTAACAACACATTGTTAAAACTAATTTATGTAAATTGCGTAAAAACAAAGTTATTTTGAGAAGTGACTGCCTATTTAAAATATCAAAAGAAGTTGCTCATTAATTAGAGTTTATGTTTAACATTTTTAACATATTTTTTAATTTTATATTTTACTCTTTTTTGTCTCCCACAACATTAATCCTTTACAACTTCAAAAACAGGCATTATGCAAATTAGGCAATGGCGTCATTTAGCGACTTTTAGGACAGCCAATAGCTACTTTCCTTACTGAGGAGTTGGCAACATTAACAGCATTTACAACTGTAACACCCCTCTCTGTCCAATAGTAAAAACTATGGACGGGCGTTGGGTTCGTATCTGTTACAAGTAAACTAAATGAACTTCTTTTAGTTTTTTTGTATTATTGTAACTTAGCCTTTTGCTGTCTTTTTTAAACCTAACTATGAGTATAGCTAATTTTGATAACCTTCTTAACTGGTCATATAAAAAAGAACCTTTGGGAACAATGACATATAATAACACTTAAATAACAGTAAAAGAACAATAGACAGAAACCTTTAAATTTAAATATAAAAGTATTAACACTCTTTACTGAAAAAAATGGGTTCAAGGAGTTTACAATTACAATCAGTATAGTTTTAAGCTCTCAACTTAAACCTCAGAATTAGACAATATAAATGTCACAACAAACACTGTAATGCAATCACAGTTTTAGCACTTAGTAAACTCAAAAATAAAACTCTATGGGCCCTTAATAGAACTGTCTGAGCCGGCATTAAATTAAATAAAAAAACAAAAGTTGCAGGCCTGGACGTAGCTGGGGTTCGTAGTGGCCCAAGAAAACAGAAACTGGCCTCTTCGCTCAGGGAGCTGAACAAAAATGTGTGTGTGTGTGTACCTGTAGTTACTGAGTACCTCAGTTGTATTGTGGATCCAGTAATAGCTGCTTTAATCAGTGCAACTCAGCTTCTCAGCTCTCTCTCGGTTCAGCAGCAGCACAGCTCACGCAGCTCACTCGGTTCAGCAGCAGCACAGCTCACGCACCTTCACTCGGTTCAGCAGTAGCAGAGCTCCGCAGCTCACTAGCCAGCATCTCTCTCGGTTCAGCAGCAGCACAGCTCACGCAGCTCACTCGGTTCAGCAGCAGCACAGCTCACGCACCTTCACTCGGTTCAGCAGCAGAACAGCTCACGCACCTTCACTCAGTTCAGCAGCAGCACAGCTCACGCAGCTCACTTGGTTCAGCAGCAGCACAGCTCACGCAGCTCACTTGGTTCAGCAGCAGCACAGCTCACGCACCTTTACTCGGTTCAGCAGCAGCACAGCTCACTCGGTTCAGCAGTAGCAGAGCTCCGCAGCTCACTAGCCAACATCTCTCTCGGTTCAGCAGCACCACAGATCACGCAGCTCACTCGGTTCAGCAGCGGCACAGCTCACTCGGTTCAGCAGCACCACAGCTCACGCAGCTCACTCGGTTCAGCAGCACCACAGCTCACGCAGCTCACTCGGTTCAGCAGCACCACAGCTCACGCAGCACACTCGGTTCAGCAGCAGCACAGCTCACTCGGTTCAGCAGCAGCACAGCTCACGCAGTTCACTCGGTTCAACAGCAGCACAGCTCACTCGGTTCAGCAGCAGCACAGCTCACGCAGTTCACTCGGTTCAACAGCAGCACAGCTCACTCGGTTCAGCAGCAGCACAGCTCACGCAGTTCACTCGGTTCAACAGCAGCACAGCTCACTCGGTTCAGCAGCAGCACAGCTCACGCAGTTCACTCGGTTCAACAGTAGCAGAGCTCCGCAGCTCACTAGCCAGCATCTCTCTCGGTATAGCAGCAAGCATATAGTTAAAAGAGAGTTCTCCTTCAGCCCAACTGTGTTAGTTCCACTGGGGATGAACTCTGTCGACTCTTGCTGTTGACAATATCTCACAGTTATAACTGACCTTACTTTACAGTTCAACGAGGAACGTTGCCCTGATGCAGGCCCTTTAGCTCCACGCAGCTAACTTAGCCAGCTAGCAGACTCGTGAGTTCCAGGCTTCGAGCAGAAACACTGACAAAGGGTGCATATAAAGTCCAGCACAACTCAAAAAAGGTAGACAAACACACTGTCCGAGGTTTTTACCTACTTAATGAACTCAAAACTAACATATTTCTCTAGTTGAGAAACTTTTAGCTGGCTAGGCAGCGAACTCACAACCTCCTGCTGCTGCCCAGTGCTCACCCTTCCCCCCTCCTCTTTTTTTCTCTCTCTCCAACCTTCTGCGGCTCCGTCTCTATGACAACCTGCTGAATCCTCATTGGTTAGGATTGATTACACACACTAAACGTGTAGATTACTCACAATAGTCCTTATATTTTACATATAATTCTTTTAGTTACACAGAAATTAATATCCTACAAACCATTTCATAAATGTATTATTATTTTACTGCTTTTCTATAATATAATATATAATGTTTACCTACTAACTATTATTTTTTCTCTTTGTGTTCTAACATACACATACATATTTTTGGCTGGGTTACACAACAATACACACAGCTGATCCAACTAATGAACTAACTGCCCTCTCTAAGGAGAACTGAGCGTGTCAGAAAATTACTAACACTTAGTGATTAGATTTTTGTTTTATTTCTGCATACATAAAACCTAAAACATCACAGTTAAATTAATCCCATATAACCCATTGTGTTTAATTGTGTTAATTCTCTCTCTCTCCCTCTCTTTCTTTCTCTCTTTCTCTCTCTCTCTCTCTCTCTCTCTCTCTCTCTCTATATATATATATATATATATATATATATATATATATATATATATATATATATATATATATATAGAGAGAGAGAGAGAGAGAGAAATTATATATATATAATTTATTTATATATTTTTTTACCAATATTTACATACGATAGAAAGCTTTTTCTCCTCCACAGTAATGATTAGAGCTTCAGTGATAAATCAGCATTTTCAGTATCAGTAAATCATAAGGATCAATAAATCATAATTTATAGACTATGTAATAAATAAATGTACTGGATTTCTGTGTAAAATATCTGATATTGTTGTTTTCAGTACCCGGATTTCCTCCAGTGGAGACCTTGGTGTTCCATCCTTTCCTCTCCTTCGGCCGGATGGATTTGCTCAGTTACTTTACCTCCCAGATGTCGGTGAGTTTCTCATCAGTCTAGATCTCTCTCTCTCTAAATATTACTAATAGAACAGAACTATGTGCAGCACATAAACAAATCAGATCTGTATATAAAAGCTGTACATGTGCAGTTGTACCGGATTAAACTGTAAATGAGTTTAGATGGTTTGAGCAGAACTGATGAGGTCTATTTCTGTTTTTCTGTTTATCTGCAGGTCTGTTCTACCCCACTTTCTTCCCCTTGGTGTGGGAGGACAGAGCCGAGTACTGGGAGTGGCGTCTGAGCAGCCTCGTTGCCCACCTGTGCTACATGGATCTGCTGTGGAGAGACTTCCTGAAGACCAGGGTCCCCCCGATTGCCTGCAGACAGCTGGAGCCTCGACCAGACAGGGACCATAAGCCAGGGGGCCACAGCATCGCTCTCCCTGAGGACGACTGCGCACCACTTCGCAAGAGACGCCGCATCTGATCCCCCTGTATCATTTATTTATTAATCTGTATATGTATATCTATCTATTAATGATAAATTGACTTTATATTTGTATAGTCCATAAATTAACTAGCTATATTTTTATAGAGTAGATAAGTTTACTTTATCATTTTATAAAGTTTCATAAGTTTCCCTAATATTTTTAGAGTTCATAATTTAATTATATATTTTTTAGAGATTATAAGTTTACCTTATAATTTTTATAGTGTTCATAAGTTTCCTTTTTCCTTTTTATTGAGTTAATAAGTTTCCTTACCATTAGACTTTAATTAACCATTTATTTGCTTAGTTACCTATCTGCCTAATTAACAATGTATTTGTTTAATCACCTACTCATTTGTTCAATTAACAATTAATTCATTTTATTAACTTTCATGTGCTTTATTAGCTTACTTAAGACCAGTTACAGACCAATTTAAAAGTCCAGTTTTTTTTGCATCGCTTAATCCTGTTTCTAATTACTTTATGTTGTAAAAACTTAAACTTGCATTCTTTGTATAAAATGTGCTTTATTAAAATAATAATAATAATAATAATAATAATAATAATAATAATAATAATTAATTAACAGTAATATTATTGTTATTACTCTAGTCACACATTCAAATAATATTTAGTTATTTAAATTGTTAACTACAATTTTAAATATTTTACAACATTTACAGCAGTTTTTTATCTGTTATTTTAATTTAAATTTACTTTATTAGATTTAAAGCTTTAAAAATATTAGCTTTTAAAACATAATAGCATTACACAGTTTCATAATTAGTTTTGGAGTCTCAAAATTGTAAATGTTTAAATAATCAGTATTAAGCATTTAAGAATGTTTTTATGAATCTTTAAATTGTCATTGTTAGTATATAGTTTTTTTTGCCAGATTGTTAATAGTATTATTGTTATTAGTCTAGTCACATATTCAAATAATATTTAGTTATTTCAATTGTTACTGACAATTTTAGATATTTCCCAACATTTACAACAGTTTTTAAACCTTTATTTTACTCTAAATTTACTTTATTAGTGTAAGGTCCTTGCCCTGTTGCCCTGTCTAGTGTCATGTTTATTTACCTGTTCCTCGTGTCTGTCTCATGTGACCCGGCTCCTCTGTGTTTCATTCCCAGTGTTTTTCCACTCACCTGTGTTCATTTGTAGCTCCACCCCTTCGTCCCAGGTGTTTCATGTTTCCTGTGTGTGTGCACCTCTATTTAAGGTCCGTGTTCCATTTCCCCGGTGTCGATCCTTGTACGTTCATCGTCTGTCAGTGGTCCGTGTTTTCCCCGGTTTCCTCAGTCTTGTTTCAGTTTATCCCAGTTGTTATTTAGTATCTATTTTTGTTAATAAATCCCCTGTTGTTTGCATTTGCGTCCGCCTCCTCGTCTTCCCTGCACCTCCACCCTGACAATTAGATTTAAAGCTTTAAAAATAATAGCTTTTAAAATGTAATTGCATTACAAATTTCATAATTAATTTTAAATTCTCAAAAATGTAAATGTTTTTATGAATCTTTTTAATTGTAATTGTATATAGTTTTTTTCTGCCAGATTATTATTAATAAACTCTATTTTAACCTACATTCTGTCTCATGTCTTTTATTTCCTATACCTGTTTGTAAACATTATCTACTCAACTGTGTGTCATGTTATTTTAGCACTGATACCAGATATACAAGCAATTTAAGTGCTCTAAAAAACTGCATGAATGCACTAAACTGTTTTGATTTTGATTAATTTGTGATTTTAAACCTCTCATAAGAAATTCAGTTATCTAGTGTGCTATGATGCTCAGTCCGAAAGATCAGCACTAGCCTTTTATATATTAGTGAGTGTAACTGCTTAAGGACATTACAGGAAGGATGTACATCTACTTCTTACCACGAGATTTAAAATCAGAATGGCCTATAGTGAAATCAGGGAAAAGCTAGCTGCACACAGACGGTACATGTGGGTCATTTTTATAAGAGAAAGACTATGCTCTCCTCTAATAGCATGTGGTCATCACATAAATCTCTGTATTGCTGTACATTTATCTACCTTAAACTGGGGTTATATGGACGTTGTGATGAGCACATCACACAAGCCATTGAAGACACAGCTAACACCATACACACTCTTTCCCCTGAACTGCTTCAATCCTGTTGTATCATGCAAATAATGTAAGAAGACTCCAGGAGCAGAATGTGTATAATAACTGCATATGGCTCTCTCTCTCTTTCTTCGTCGGACACTGTAAAAACTACGACAAAACAAAGCATCCGTTCAGCGTATGCTAGCTAGCACAACAATATTCAATTCAATTTTATTTCTATAGCGCTTTTTACAACCAAAGTTGTCACAAAGCAGCTTTACAGAGAAAAACAGGTCAACGCCTCTTATGAGCAGCACCACAGAGATGCCCATTTTTACGGTGACACAGTGGCAAGAAAAACTCCCTTTAAGAGGAAGAAACCTTGGAAGGAACCAAGACTCACTCAGAGGAACCCATCCTACTCGGGTTGACCCGCTCAGTACAAACAAATAACCAACAACAAACAAATAACTAACAGAACAAAACAGTATAGAGAATTAATGTGAGCTATAGCTAATGTAACAGGTACTAAATTACGAATATAAAAATGTGATGAGCACAAACTATAGAGCTATGGCTAATGTAGAAGCAGATTCTGAGTGTGTTAACGTAGATCAGTGCAGGGTTGCAGAGCTGGAGAATAACACAGCGAGCAGTGGAGAGCCAGGCTGGGAACATCAGGAACAGCATCTCCATACATGTAAAAGAGATAGATAGAGAAAACAGAAAGGAAAGAAAGAGAGAAAAAAAGCAGGCGTTAGAAGGGTTGTGCAATAATTCTGATAAGTAGAAGGACAGGGCTGATTCCTGGAAAGCTGGAACCACAGATGGACACATCCACATCCAATGCTTTTATAAAACTTTGCTGGAGTGGGATGGGCACTTGGTGGCAGCAGCTCAGGACATGGGGAGAGAAAGAGAAAGCAGATGATTAGGGCAGGGTTTATTTTAGCTGGATAAGCTGTAAGAGTAGTAGTAGTTAGGGCAACAGTAAGAGAAAAAATATAGAAATTGCAACATTATTCAAAAGCTTGAGCAAATAGAAATATTTTGAGTCTAGATTTAAAGATGGAGAGTGTGTCTGAGTCCCGTATATTAATAGGGAGGCTATTCCAAAGTTGGGGAGCTTCATAAAAGAAAGCTCTTCCTGCAAGATGAATCATTAGAAGGATGTATATTACTAAACTGCCCATTACTTAGACCACTAACCTGGGGTGCGTTTCCCGTACAACGACGGAGCCTAGCATTGAACTAACGTGGTACGATGCATCGTTAAACTAACTAACATCTGAAGTACGACCGTTTCCCGAAACCATCGTACTTTGTTGGTACCACAGAAGTCTGAACTATGTTGGTTTGAACCACCGTGGTCTTAACTAAGGTGTTTCCAGATGTGTTCGGCCAGACTTTCCCAGCAGAAAACGTGCAAAACTCACAATCTTTAAAATATTATGCAAAAAATATGTTAATAATGTATCATTTAGGCTATTTATATTGTAATTATCACCAGAACATAACGGACAACAATACTATTGATAAAATAACAATGAACTGCAAGTAAAATGTACACAATAATTGCTATATATTAATTATTATTTGTAACAGACAGTGTTACTTAAAAAAAACATACACCTATTTGCTATTGCAATATTTTTTTAAAATAAAATAATCACCATTCAGTGGTTCAGCAGAGCGCCTACGACGGTGCAGCGCGCGGTGTTCTGTCGAATTGTGCAACCGATCGAGATGTGCTTCTCAACACCAGCGCCCATGCGTGGAAACATTTTTTATTTATTTATTGTTTTTTTTTAATGGTAATTCTGTTCTTTTTGGGTGCATTAAACAACCAGAAACCCCTTGCCATTATTTCTGAGTATTACAAATGCGTAAATGACAGCTGATGATAATGAAAGTAATTATAAGTTAGCAATAATAAAAAACATAAGGTTTATAATCACCCCTAATAACCCTAAACTGTCTCCTGATATTTTGATTCAGGCTTTCCAAATATTCTACCGAAAGCATGTTTAAATATGGGGCTTTTTCTAGCAATTTTATATTTAAAAATTAAATATGCACTAGGGTAGTATGGTTTGACAGGGTAGCAAAACTCGACAGAACACCGGATGGAAGCCTAGTTCAAATCCCAGTCGTGGTTTTATTCTCTTAATGTTTTTTTTCATAATGGCAATTAATGTTATTATTTTTTACATATATATTAATGTAGCCTACATATGTCTACGTATTTCCTGTAATATATTATTTAACAAATACTAATTGATAACATTTGTATAGGCCTAGAAACACACGTTGTACACAGGAAATTTGGCAGTGTTAAATCAACACTGTTAGTGTAAAATTAACACTTATTAGTGTTAAACTTTACACTCTCAGTGTTAATATAACACTAACAGTGTTGATTTAACACTGCCAAATTTCCTGTGTATTGGCTAAATAATACATTTTCTTTATTCACACTCTGTCTGGCCCTGTTACCTCAGGAGGATAATTAGGTAATTCAAAACACCTGCTTATTGCATATCTTATTCACAGAGTGCATATAGCACAGTGGGTTTAAAAAAAATAATTATTACCTATTTCATAAATGTTCACAGCACAAGTTATCTTTACTCAAGAGATGCCTGCTTGAATAATTGACATACATCTTTCCAAGACTCTAAAATACATTTTAGCTAAAGAGCACTTCAGTGCACTCTTAAGACTACACTGAATTCATGTTTGCCAAATAAAGCTAAATGTTAAAGACAGACTGAATTATATTATTTTACCTGGGCGCACATGGGTAAAAGTGAAGTGGCTCAATTAATGTAATTAACACAAACATAAAAAAATAGGTACACTTGACATCTTAAATCCTCGTGCAGCAATATTAATGGGATTTTTCAGCTTTCTGAATCCTACCGTCCATCGTCTGCACTAATCACCAGGAACTAAGCTCCTAACGACAGGTCTAGAGCTGTAGTTGGAACGACGCAGCTGAACCACGGTAGTTGCGAATATTCGCTGGAACTACGGTTCTGGGAAACACCTGAGTAGCTTAACTAAGGTTTGCACTATGCAAGTTACTAACGTGGTTACCTCCATAGTTCCAACCACGCTTTTGGGAAACACCTGCGTCGCAGCTGCATCGTCCAGACTAAGTAAGTTGCTAACGTAGTTAGCAACTACGCTTTTGGGAAACGTACCCCTGGTCGGTATGACTGGTTAAAGCCAGTCAGTCCCGGCGCAGCACCGCCTCAGTGTCCCAGGCGGACGGGGTGAAGCCCGTCTCGGTGGAAGAGGGCTGGACACTCCCGAAAGCTCTCCCAGTTGTCCACGTAGCCAACTCCACTAGCAGAGCACCAGTCCCGCAGTCAGCAGTGGAGAGCGTAGAGGCGACTGAAGGGCTGGCTCCCGCGGCGGTAGGTGGGCATCGGACCAGAGATGAGAAGGCCTGCGAGCGGTGTCCAGAAGAGCGCGGAAGTGCTCCTTCAGGACCTCGCTGTGCCGGGCGGACGTGTTGTTGGTACCCACATGCAGGACACGGTGCCGGGGTCCCCGTGATGCCGAAGCACTGCAGGAAGCCGCCAGGCGACGTCCAGGACCCGAGCTCCTGGAAAACACGACACTGCAGCATTACCCTTAGCTTTAGACACCTTTAATGCCTAACAATAGCATCCCCGACAATGAGGATACTGCCCTTATCTGTTTTCTTCAGGGCTGGGGGAGGTGAAGGAAACCCGCTTGCCTTGGCCACGCTGACGCTCCCAGGCCCCTCCCAGAGCGGGGGTGAAGATGGCGACCGCCGGGGTCCGGCGCGTCGGCAGCTTCGGGGTGGAGACGGCCGCAAGGGAGGCATCGCGGGACTCCTCCAGCCTCGTTTTCTGTTGGATAGAGCTCCGACTGCCTCTCGAGCAGGCGCTGAATCAGCCGATCCAGTCGGGCGACTTCCTCGCTGAGCGTCAGGAGAGCACGGTCCTCCACGTTCGTCATTACCTTGAAGTAAGCACAAAAACAGCAGCAAAAATAAGTAATAACACGAAATGAATAGCTACCGGAGGTATTTTATAGGTTTGGGAAGGTTGTAAAGACGGTTAAAAGTTAATAAATAGTATAAAACGTAAAGATGTTGTTCTCCCTCTGCTGCTAAGTTAGTTCGGCCCCACATTTCTCCATTTACCCGACTAAGTACTCTTTTTTTTTACCAAATATTATTTTATAGATGTATATTTATAAACACATTTTAGCCTAATTTTTGGACCTTTTCATATTGATTTTAGCCCTTTTTCACAACCACATGAAATTAAATGACAATGAATTTATAATGCTAAACAAAAATAAATATACTAATTAACACTCACTCTGACAGTTACACTGGGCTTACTTTCACATGTGAATCGGATATACTAGCTAATCAACTTTAAAAAGCAGACAGTCTTCTCTCTTCTAATAAAAAAAAACATTTCTAAATAAGAATGGAATGTTTTAGTTATTTAGCATTTAAAATCCATATTAAACTTTAGAATATCTTGATTTCCTCTTGCAGCCTAAAGAAAACAGAAAAAGATCATTATTTTTGAAACAGCACAAAAAAAAAACCCAATAAAAAACTAAATACATGTATTCAGCTTTCCATAATAGAACTGGTTACTTCAGCTGGTGTGTTTCAATAAATGAATAAATAAATAAAATGAAAAGGGAAGAATGATGTGTGACACTAAAAATAAACATTTAACATATGTAGTTGAAGAACAAAGTTGGAGCAGTTGCCTACTGGTGCCTCTGCGCTATTTATGCACTCAACATATTCAAGAGCATCCGGCACCATTTAAAGTGGAACGGGAAAATTTAAAGAATGATAATTAATTTTTAATAATAAAAACTGTAAAAGAGAAGTTTGACCAGCAAATGTGACATTACAGATTGTTTAAGAGTCGTAAAGAGGAAAATGCTAGCTTTAAGCTAATGCTACAGCAGAGTGAACTGACCTCACAACTGCAGAGATCAGCAGGGGACTCTTTGGCACAACACCAGTGAGCTCTGGCTGTATGTTTACAGCCAGCTGACCCAACTAATGAACTAACTGCCCTCACTGAGGAGAACAGAGTGTCACAGCAGAAAACACTAACCCAAAAGCACAGAGTTACCCCAGAACCAGCTTTAAACACTGTGCCCCGTTTTAATATTTACAGTCTTTATTGTGCAGTGAAATAAATTAGAGATGTTTGATCTTTCTGGTTCGTTTTAAATAATACTTTTTTCCTGATTATTTCATTTACACACCATTTAACTTGACTTTACTTGACTATCTTTATCTTTGACAGTGTTGTGTAAATTAAGATTTTTCAAATTGATGTTTAATTTCATGATGTCTCTTAATATAAAACTCCTTAATATTAAGGAGTAATATACGCATTTCTAGCATTTTTCTGCGCTAGAAATGCGCACCCTCTCCGGTTTTAGACTCTTTGCCCCGTTTTTCTGCGCTACAAATGTGTACTCTCTCCACTTGTAGACTCTTTGGCCCGTTTTTCTCAGCTAGAAATGCGCACCCTCTTCGCTTTAAGACTCTTTGCCCCGTTTTTCTGTGCTAGAAATGCGCACCCTCTCAGCTTTTAGACTCTTTGGCCCATTTTTCTGCGCTAGAAATGCACACTCTCTCTGCTTTTAGACTATTTTGCCCCGTTTTTCTGCACTAGAAATGCGCAACCTCTCCGCTTTTAGACTCTTTTGCCCCGTTTTTCTGCGCTAGAAACGTGCACTCTCTCCGCTTTTAGACTCTTTTCCCCCGTTTTTCTGCGCTAGAAATGCGCACTCTCTCCGCTTTTAGACTCTGTTGCCCCGTTTTTTTTGCGCTAGAAATGCGCACTCTCTCCGCTTTTAGACTCTGTTGCCCCGTTTTTTTTTGCGCTAGAAATGCGCACTCTCTCCGCTTTTAGACTCTGTTGCCCCGTTTTTCTGCGCTAGAAATGCGCACCCTCTCCGCTTTTAGACTCTTTTGCCCCGTTTTTTTTTGCTAGAAATACGCACCCTTTCCGCTTTAAGACTCTTTGCCCCGTTTTTCTGCGCTAGAAACGTGCACTCTCTCCGCTTTTAGACTCTTTTCCCCCGTTTTTCTGCGCTAGAAATGCGCACTCTCTCCGCTTTTAGACTCTGTTGCCCCGTTTTTTTTGCGCTAGAAATGCGCACTCTCTCCGCTTTTAGACTCTGTTGCCCCGTTTTTTTTTGCGCTAGAAATGCGCACTCTCTCCGCTTTTAGACTCTGTTGCCCCGTTTTTCTGCGCTAGAAATGCGCACCCTCTCCGCTTTTAGACTCTTTTGCCCCGTTTTTTTTTGCTAGAAATACGCACCCTTTCCGCTTTAAGACTCTTTGCCCCGTTTTTCTGCGCTAGAAATGCGCACTCTCTCCGCTTTTAGACTCTGTTGCCCCGTTTTTTCTGCGCTAGAAATGCACACTCTCTCTGCTTTTAGACTATTTTGCCCCGTTTTTCTGCACTAGAAATGCGCAACCTCTCCGCTTTTAGACTCTTTTGCCCCGTTTTTCTGCGCTAGAAACGTGCACTCTCTCCGCTTTTAGACTCTTTTGCCCCGTTTTTCTGCGCTAGAAACGTGCACTCTCTCCGCTTTTAGACTCTTTTGCCCCGTTTTTCTGCGCTAGAAATGCGCACTCTCTCCGCTTTTAGACTCTGTTGCCCCGTTTTTTTTGCGCTAGAAATGCGCACTCTCTCCGCTTTTAGACTCTGTTGCCCCGTTTTTTTTTGCGCTAGAAATGCGCACTCTCTCCGCTTTTAGACTCTGTTGCCCCGTTTTTCTGCGCTAGAAATGCGCACCCTCTCCGCTTTTAGACTCTTTTGCCCCGTTTTTTTTTGCTAGAAATACGCACCCTTTCCGCTTTAAGACTCTTTGCCCCGTTTTTCTGCGCTAGAAATGCGCACCCTCTCCGCTTTTAGACTCTTTTGCCCCGTTTTTTTTTGCTAGAAATACGCACCCTTTCCGCTTTAAGACTCTTTGCCCCGTTTTTCTGCGCTAGAAATGCGCACCCTCTCCGCTTTTAGACTCTTTGGCCCGTTTCTGACACCTAGCGTTAAAACTTTGAATCTCACATTATAAAAACCTGCTTAACAGCGGGCCAACTTTCATTCTATTTCTAAAATACCTCGCGGGCCGCTCCAAAAAAGGAAACGGGCCGCAAATGGCCCGCGGGCCGTAGTTTGGACACCCCTGTTTTAGCACATTAATCCACGTTAGGATTTGTGGTTATAATAGGCTAGTGGAATTAGTGGAAAAACACACACATTAAGTCTTTTTATATTAAGTATTTAAGACTCTATGGTTCTTTAGTCGTTCTGAACTGCTGCATCACAAAGCTCGCCTTAGGCAGAGCCACCTCCAATAGCCTTTAATAGACTTCAGTAGCCTTCAACAGTCTAAACCAGTGGCTGTGCCACTTGAACGTGAATTAGTTAACAGTATGTGTCATGAACGGCACACATCACTGTAAATGAGAGAGAGAGACCAATGACGAGAGTGAGAGAAAGCGCTGCAAAAAAAATGGCTAGTGGAAGTGATGGCACGGAGTCAGACACCGATTCTCCTTATGAACATTTTCACCACCTGGTAAGAAACCCACAATTGCAGTGTCATGAGCAAATATCTACAATGAGCAGTTTCAAAGAACATATAGTGATTTCTAGCTTGTAGTGTGAAAAAAAGTATTTATTTGAATATCTCACGAAAAAAGTAAAATAAACTGAACTTTGAACCAGTTCAGAATTAAAATTGTGAACTTTGAACGTGAACTGTTCACTTTGAGCATGTATGAACTGAACTTGAACTAGTTCAAAAAAGCTGTGAACTGGCACAACACTGAATATCTGCCGATTGCCGATAGCGTATTTTGGCCGAAAATCGGCCAATACCGATCTTTCCATCTCTACCCTAAACGATCTCATAATTCATAGGATCCAGTGTTGTTCAGGATGTAAATATACACAGAATAAAATGTACAGGGTTCTGAACATATTTATTAACCACAGAATGTAATAGAGGCCAGTTTTTGATTTTTTTTCCATTGACCTGAACCGCTTAGACACAGAACCCCATATACTGTTACTATGAGCCCGAACCGAATTAAACCCACATTTTTTTTAGCAAGTAGAGAGATAAAACGGAGCTTTCTAAAAAACACTTTCGGGCTGTGAGTATGAGTGGAGGTCCCCGTCTTTTTGCTGTGGAAAGCTAGGAGCACGTGGCACTTAACACACTCTATAAAGCCGACACACGCGCTGTTACTATCCACAACTAACCTGCAGTAGCTCCATACAGAGTGTTGTAGTACTCGAGTCCGATCTCGTCTCAGACTCGACCTCAGTATTTTCTCTGCTACTCCCGCTCTCCTTTAGTATCCAATCAATGAACACTTTTCATTTTGAATAGTCCAACATTGAGTTGAATGTGCTTTTTTATGGGCTTCGAAAAACGAATAGACCCACAAGCACCGTCTTAATAAGCGCCCAAAATAAAAAAGCCAGCCAGACACTGTGTGATTTTAGCCCGATTTTTTATTTATTTTTTAATAATTTTATTTCTAATTTTTCCCATTTTCTCCCCAATTTACACGGCCAATTACCCAACCCACTCATTAGGACTCCCCCTATCACTAGTGATACCTCAACACACCAGGAGGGTGAAGACTAACACATGCTTCCTCTGATATATGTGAAGTCAGCCACCGCTTCTTTTCGAGTTGCTGCCAGTGCAGCATTGTCGAGCAGCCAGCGCGCTTGGAGGAAAGCTCAGGTACATCAGCTCACAGACGCCCTGTGCTGCAGACATCACCATAGGAGTGATGTGGGGAAAGAGCGCCATCTACCCACCCGGAGGGAGCAGGGCCAATTTTGCTCCCTCTAACGCCGGCAGCTTGATGGCAAAGCTGCATGAGCTGGGGTTCGAACCGGCGACCTCCTGCTCATAGTGGCAGCGCTTTAAACCGCTGGACCACTCGGCGCCCCATTTAGCCCGATTTTAAGCCCGATTTTAAGCCGATCTGGTCGGATGCGTCTGAACATAATAATTTTACCTTCATCGTGCGTCGTTTGTCCTGCAGTATGAGAGGGGAAGCGATGTCCGGTTAATCGCCCCAACCAGCTGCTAATGCGAATTTAATAATAACAGAAAAATAAATATCAAACTGGAAAATCACCTAAACTGAACAAAATCCAAAATATTAACAGAAATATGATCTAACGAATTTCAAAAGATAAAAACGAAAAAGTCAACACAACAGCAGAAAATCAATAAACTAATATTATAAAAAAACGCTAATGCTAAACTGCGTCTTTGTGAGGAAACTAAACAAATACATAAAATCAAAGAAATTGAGCACTGCGCAGGCCAGAGCTGCGTGATTATAACATTATAAATTGTGCAACTTTTTTAATCATAGTTTGATGTGTTACTTTTCAATATTTTGATTATCACGCCATAGCTTTATATAAAATAAAAATAGCATTAGCAGGTTATGGACCATTTTTTTTAGCCCGAGCCCGACCCGGCCACAAGAGTGGTGGGAAATCCTTCCAACCCGGCCCGAATTCGGGTCCGGATCCAGCAGAAAATCTAAACTCTAACGTACTCATAATGGCTGGCTATTTGGTTATTTTGGTCCAGGACAGAATAAAGTAGTGAATTACAGATTATGAATTAACCCCACTTCGTTATTTGGACATGCAAACTATATCGGGAAGAGCTGAACCCGCCTTCCCTCTTGCTTTTAACAGTCCGTCCAGGGTGTGTTTCTAGACAGTGTTAGCAACTTTCCTTGTCGCAGTGCAAGTAGGCCACCTACTAGCTGCTAAATTGCTAACTAGTTTAGCAAGAGAACGTTAACAGCCGTCTACCTCTGACTGAACAACACATTCGCTTTGGTTTCTCTAACTAGCGTCTCAAAATGTATTCATCACAACCAGAGACTGTAAAAAAAGATGGACGCCGTGTCTCCGTTCCCATTCATTCAATGAAAATGAAGCCAAAATCTTCCGCCATGTTGGCGATCCTGATACCTGATTCTGCGCAGTAGAGACCAGAGGAGGGAGAAAGACTGTGGATAGCAACCTACTCATTTGAATAACCCCGCCCCTGAGGGCTGCCTCGTGGTCACAGACTGCAGAGCGGGGCGGAGCGGAGCTGACGGTCTGTTATACAGTCATTGGTCCCACCCCGGCTAGTATAACCCAGCCCTGTGGTGGCTTCACTTTTAAGAGACGATGCTCTGTCCAGCTATATACAGTCTATGATCACAACCAATTCCTCTCTGGTGGCGTCTATTATGTAGTTATTGTTCGACTATAATGACAAAACGTTGAGGTTAATCTTACCTTAATGATTTCGCGGCTTCTCAGCGAAGTGGAAAATTCTGTCCATCCCCAGACTGAACTGGCCACCTTCGAATCAGAGAAAGTAGAACAGATGAGAAGGCTCATTCTGATTGGTGCCCATAACCTAATGACAAGTCCTTTCCAGGGAACCAACAGTCAGAGAGGGATTAAACACTCTGCTGTGGTCTAATCATTAATTTTAAAGCATTCGGAAATTAAAGAACAAGTGTGAAAAAAATAAACACAGGAAGAAAAAATGATCTAGCCTGAGATTTCTTTGTAAAGGTGAGAGCGTGACATCAAGTCTGAAAGAGTGAGTGTCACGCCAGATGCGTAAGATTTGGCAACCCTGCTAGTAAGAACCCTGGTGCTTTTCTTTTTTGTTTGTTTATAAAGAAACTTTATTGATTATTTCAAGGTTACAAAAATACAAAATAGATATACACAACCATCAACATCAAAAATTCTTACAAACACAATATCAAAAGTTAAAAAGATAGAAAGTCCCAAATATGTCCTATTTGATTTTTTTAAGTCCAATGTCCTTCGTCGCTTGAGTTCACAGATTATTTGTTTAAAAACAGTATCACTGGACACAAAAACATGGTCTATTCTCATACGACATCTAGAAATCCACAGTTTATATTTTGTACCAGTGCTTTTCAGCGAACCAGCCAGTGTTTCCACCAGTTTTAGTAGAACCGTCAAAATGTCATCAACAGAATGTGTTGCACAGCGAGGTTTGCACTGAAGAACCTTGTATTCTTCGATTCCTGCTGCGAACAAACATTCTTGGTTCCAGAACTTACTTTTGTTGGTGAAAACGCAGTGAATAGTGCAAAATTAGTTTTATAAGACATAGTCACCTGGAATGGCTTTCAGTTAACAGCTGTGCTGAACTTGTCAAGAGTTTATTACTTGTATTTCTGACCTCTTAACGTGTTTGAGAGAATCAGATGTGTTATGAGTTAGAGTTGGTATACACTGAATAGCACTATTTGAGTAAGGTTTTAATCCATATTATGACAAGAAATACTTAACTAAGTAAAGAAAAAATGACTTTAAGAAATCCTAAATATCTGAAACATTTAAAGAACTTTGTAAAAATAAAAAGTGCAGTCGCAAACACCACTGAAAACATTATGATGAAAGTGGCTCTTATCTAGCTGCCCCAGGAAAAGAAGAGCAAGAGTCACCTCTGTTGCACAGGATAACATTATTAGAATTACCTGTCTCAGAAAATGCAAGTTAACAGCACCACAGACAAGAGCACCTAACTGCTTTTTCACAGAGTATTTTGGTTTGTTTAACACTTATAAATTTATTACATGATTTCTTATGTGTTCCTTCAGTATCTTCATTATTAGTGTAGAGAAAAAGAAAAACAGTGAATAAGCTAACCGCGGTGTTGAAATTAGTGAAAATCCAAATTTACTATAAGTTATGAGAGTTTTCATGGGAGAAATCTGTGTAGATTAACATCCAGTGCTTGTTTGACTTTGAAACAAAATGTTTTTAATTACAGTTTTGTTTACTTAGCTTAGCTTTACTTAACTTAAGTTAACCAACTTACCCCACCACCATCCAGTGGCGAGACTTACTTGTGTTACTTGTGTCACATAATGCGCCTTCGAATTAGGTGCGCCTTATGTTTAAAAATAGACCAGAACATTTTGTTTATCGATAATTTGCCTTATAGTGCAAAAATATGGTAAGTAGAATTGTTGAGTAAGTGAATTGGTAAAACAATTGTAAAAAAAAATGTAAAAACTTTTATATTTTATGTTATATTAACTTAGGCAAAAAAAAAAAAAACGTATAATATAGTAAAGCAGGTATCCTTATACTTTTGTAAGTGTAGTATACTTTTAAGACTTTAAGAAGTAATAAAATCTATATTTGACAGAAGTTGAGGTTGTCAGTAATGGCTGGGTAAAAGCTTTTGAATCTGACTCCTGTTAAGCCTGAATTTTTCCAATTACGGCCGATTGAACATTTTGAGCTTTTTTTTCCCATGGCCAATTAGAACTCCTCCTACAGCCTCAACCCACCTGCTGTTCACAGCCATCAACCTCTATCAATAATGGTGTTACCTTGATGGATGTAATTAGTCATTAATTAAGTGAAGGCACACCCGCTCTCACGCAGCTCCTCTGGAGGAATGCAGGTCTTCCTCTAGATTATTCTCTGCCTCCGTGATTCATGGAGTTAATTGAACGTTAGAGAAAAGAGGTGATTTGATTGACTACGCTTGCCCTGCATGTTGCCTAATAATGATGTCAGTCTGAGCGACGCACTAAACAAAAGAAGCCAAATCACTGCGTTAACCTCATCGATCCTGAGGTGCTGACACACAGGAAGTGCAGTCAGTTAATGTGCTGTGTGTGTTTAAGGCAAACTAATGCAGTACTGAGAAGAGCAGGGCGAATTTCATTAAAACGCTAATATGCTGTAATGTCCAAATTTTACCCCAGTTTAAAGTGGTTTCTGTTTACATGGAGTGGTGAATTCAAGGAAGGACCTTTATTAATATGCTGAACACATCTATGACACATTTAAAATGCCAATGCTAATGTACAGTTGCAAGAAAAATATGTGAACCCTTTGGAATTACTTGGATTTCTGAATAAATTGGTCAGTAAATGTGTTCTGATCTTCATCTAAGTCACAACAATAGACAAACACAGTCTGCTTAAACTAATACCACACAAAAAGTATATGTTTGCACAGTGATGGGGGGGAAAGGTATGTCAACCCCTAGGCTAATGACTTTTCTAAGAGCTAATTGGAGCCAGGATTTGATGAGATTAGATGTGTTAGTTAAAGCTGCCGCTGCCCTATAAAAAAAACACACACCAGTTTTGAGTTTGCTTTTCTTAAGAAGCATTGCTTGATGTGAATCATGCCTCGCACAAAAGAACTCTCAGAAAACCTACGTTCAAGATTTGTAGACTTGCACGAAGCTGGAAAGGGTTACAAAAGTATCTCTGAAAGTCTTGATGTTCATTCATGTGTCCGCGGTAACAAAGACGTTTTATAAATGGAGAAAGTTCAGCACTGTGCTACTCTCCCAAGGCGTGGTTGTCCTGTAAAGATGACTGCAAGAGCACAGCACAGAATGCTCAATGAGGTTAGAAAGAATCCTAGAGTGTCAGCTGAAGACTTATAGAAATCTCTGGCACATGCTAACATTTTTGTTGACAAACCTACAAAAAGGAAAACATTGAACAAGAATGGAGTTCATGGGAGGACACCACGGAGGAAGCGACTACTGTCCAAAAAAAACATTGCTGCACGTTTGAAGTTCCACAGCAGTACTGGCTAAATATACTGTGAACAGATGAAACCAAAATTGAATTGTAAAAGAAAAACACAAAGATATGTGTGGAGAAAAAAGGCACAGCACACCATCATCATCATCATACTTTTTAAGTGTGATTGTCTATTGTTGTGACTTACATGAAGTAATCCCAAAGGATTCACCTACTATGATGCTTTGGATAAAAGCGCCTGCTAAACGTAACGTAATGAAATGTAGTGTAAAATGACCCATCTGTATCACCAATGACATAAAAGATTAGACTTGGGCCACTTTAACCTGCTATGTGAACTAGCCTTTGACTGCCAGTGTAACTTCAATGGGTGCCAATAATAACACTGGAGTGTTTCTGAGAAGAAAACTTGTTCTTGCTCCAGGAGTTTCAAATAACCCCACAGATATAAAGAACAATCTTTAAGTGAGCGCAGCCCTCAGAGTTAAGATACGATCAAGAGCAGAAAAGCTGACTGTGATGAAAACATGAGACGGTTTGACTTTCCTCCACCGTTCTGAGAGCGAGACGAGAAGACGAAGGAATGCAGGTGAAGGAGGGAGGGAGAGAGGGAGGGCTTCAGTAAGGATGAAAAATGGATCACTGTTGGACCTGTTAATATTCTGCTGCAAATTCAGGTCAGATTTGGAAGAAAGCAGCCGAATCCTTCAGAATGACGGGGGAGAATAATGAGAGAGAGAGAGACGGACGAGAAGCAAAGTCAGAGAGAAGCAAGTCATTTGCATTCCTGGCACACTCTCAGATATGTGACTGGCTGTATGCATGAAGTGTGGTAATATAATGATTGAAACAGAAGAACGGCTACATGTGGAGAACTGATCTTCAAACTAATAGAAATGTGCAGGTTGTTCTTTGGCACTTTTTCGGTCTGGTTGTTTTTCCGCATGGTAATAACCAGGAAACGAGGAGAAGAGTAATGAGCAATAGTACAATAGATCACTGAAGTCTTGTCATTTTTTTCTAGTCGGCGCCATGTTGTTTATGCCCATATTGGGGTTCAATGTCTTAGAGGTTCAGACCTATTGGGAAATTTGAATGAGCTTTTCAAAAAGTTCAGAACCCTGTACGTTTTATTATGTGTACATTTACCTCCTAAATATCACTGGATTTAAACTAACGCATACACTGACGTCACAGCACAGCGGCTGAAAAAAAATACTCCGGACATGATTCTGCGCTACACCAGTGAACTCCATCCGGATCATGTTTTAGATTATTATACTTCTTCACAGAGGATCATTAAAGCATTTAAACAGGTGAAAACCTTATCAATATGGTGATGTTAAGCAGTGTAGACTGTGTTAGAGCTTTAAATGCAGATAATATAAGAAAGTGAGCTTTAGCTGCTCAGTGGCTCAGTTCAGGAATAGCGCTTCCCTGCGGGTTTAGTATTTAATTACGGTCATTAGTTTATACCAATTACAGCACACTGATTCAAATAAACAACTAACTATCTGCCCTCACTGAGGCAAGCTTGTGTGATACAGCAGGAAATCTAAAAAGACAGAGTTACTTCAGAACCACAGAGCTAACCCTGCTAACTTAAGAACCAGAGTCTAATGTGGGTTTTTTATTTTTTTCCCACTGAAACCTATTACAACAAACATCTTAACATGGCTTAATGTACTAAAACAACAAACCAGAAGCACCAAACATCTCTAATTTATTTCACTGCATAATAAAGACAGTAAAAGGTGAAACGTGCTACAGCGTTTAAAGCTGGTTCTGGGGTAACACTGTGCTGTTGGGTTAGTGTTTTCCTGCTTTAACACTTTCAGTTCTCCTCAGAGAGGGCAGTTAATTTATTAGTTGGATCAGCTGTATGTAATATGCTGTTAACCTACTGCCGGAGTTCGCTGGTGTTGCGCCGAAAAGAGTCCCCAGCTGATCACTACAGCTAGGCTGGAAGGTCAGTTCACTCCGCTGTAGCATTAGCTTAAAGTTAGCATATTTCTCATTACGACTCTTAAACGATCTCGTAATTCAGAGTAGAGGTTAGATCGGGCCCAAAAAATCCGACCCGACCCAGCCCGTGCACGTTCTGCCCGAGCCCGATCCGACCCGAAACATAAACTATCATTATGAGCCCGAGCCGAGCCAACCTGCCCTATAAACTGGCTGTTTTCGGGCTGTTTGAATGAGCGAAATATGATCAGAATTATGTTCTTTAACACTGTAACATAGAAGCATAGAACTATTATTTAATTTAAATGATTTTTAAGAACAGCTAAACACAGTGCTGCAAGTAAAACGTGGAGGAGTTCACGTGCGCGAGAGAGAGACAGAGAGACACAGAGAGAGAGAGAGATTTGTACATACTGTATCTTCTGTTTTTTTATCTCCTCGTGCTCATATTCTAGTCCCATACATAATTCTGCAGCTCCCTCAGTGTATTCTGTCGTATTTTGCGACTAGCGCGAGCGCTTACAACTAACACTGCGGACAGCGAGGTGGTGCCGCGGGGCCGCTGTTGTGCCGAATCCGACTCCCTGCTGAATCCGACTCCCGCTTTGCGGACAGAATCAGCACAACACCCCCCGCTGTAGAACTGCGGGAGTGAAAACAGCGCTTATAAATAAATTAGTTTAGTTTCACTTTCAGTTTTCGTTATTTGGTTTGTTTTCGTTAACAATAATAATTGGTTACTTAGCAACATTGTGATTATCACACCAGAGCTTTATTTAAAAATAAAAATATAATAAAAAAACAGATGCCTACATCTCAGACTATTTTCTGGAGCCCGACCTGACCCGGCCCAAGGAATGTGGTGGTAAATCTCCGCCCGAACCGACCCTATTTCGGGTCGGGCCTCGGGTCAGGTCGGGTTCGGGCAGAGAATCTAAGCTCTAATTCAGAGGATCCAGTGATGTTAAGGAGTAAAATGTACACAGAATAAAACATACAGGGGTCTGAACAAATGTATTTACTACAGAATGTGATAGAGGCGGGTTTTTGAAAATCCTATTCATTTTTCTCATTGGGAAAAATGCTTAGACACAGAAGCCGTATAAGGACTACAGAATGACGCACGACTTCAGTGGTCTATAGGGCAAACTGTAATTAGAACAGGACAGATGAACATTGATTCTTTCTTTAAAAATGGCGGCCCATCGTCAGAGATGGTATCCACCTTCTAACACAACATCAGGAAGGTGAATAACGTCCTACCAGTGGATACAGAAAACATAAAATATAAAGAGGACCCTTCTTCTTACCCTGTTCATTTATATTCCAGAATATTCTATCCCTTCAACAGCTGAATAACTGTTCAGGGCTTTACACTAGAAAGTCCTATTTCCCAGACTTTAATTAGCTGAACTTTCCACTTCATTCTAAAGGCCATTTTCACAGACTGAAGAGAAATGTGAAGCAGCTTTACTTCTAACAGCAGGCTAACGCAACACAGCTCCATACATTTCATACACAAAGGTAATGAACTGATTCCTGAGGCTGACATGCTCATTACCATCTAATACAACTAACCTACACAGCACAACACTTCCATCACAGCCATACAGCTAAAAACAGAGAGAAAAAGAGGAGGAGGAGGGAATAAAAATGTGAAAAGAGTACGAAGAGAAAGAGAGAGGGACAAGGAGCAGAAGAGAAAATTCAGAGAAAGAGAGGGACAAAAATGAAAGACATAATGAGACCTAGAAGGAGAAAAAAAGAATGTAAGAAAGGATAAACTAAGTGTGAGTGTGAATAAGAGAAAGACTGGGAGAAAAGTGAATACTGAATGAATGAAATAAGAGAGGAGTGTGTCAATAGAAGGAGAAAGAAAAAAGAGGAACATACATTTAAAAGGCCCTACAAATACAGAACCAAAGAGAGACAGTTTGATTTAGATAATGAGAAAAAACAGTGCAAAGGATTGAGGGGGTTCGAGAAACATAAAGTGATGGAAATAGAATTAAAAAAGGATGGAGAAAGTGGAGGGAAGAAGAAAAAGAGAGGAAGAGAGGAAACAGGGTTGAAGAACAGAAGTGAAAGTCATAGCTGAAGTGAACAAGTGAAAAGTTAGAAAAAGAGGGACATAGAACAAGAGAAATGGCACATAAATAGAGAAAGGCAAAGAGAAAAAGTGAAGGGAAAGAGAAAGAAAAAAAGGGTAAAGAGAGAAAAAAGAAAGAACGACAAAGGAATAATAGAGTAAATGAGAAAAGATAAAAAAGAGTGATGAGAACATAGAGAAAATAGTGGAGGAAATGAGAAAGAGAAATGAGAAAAGAAAGAAGAGTGTAGAAAATGAATGAGAGATGAGAAAGAGAAATATATACTGAGACCTTAAATATCGTCCCTGTCCAATGAAAAAGATTTATCTCCAACACAGCAACTTTACAGGAGAGAGAAAAAACCTTGTAAACTTTCAATGGAAATCAATGTAAAAAAGGGTTTATTTCAGGTCATTTTGAAGGGTTTCTATTGGTCCGTTCATCAAGAAATTTTGACACAGTGTAAGGGACAGTTTGTCTGTTCAAATTATGCAGTAAACTAAAAATGTACAAAAATTAAGATAAGTGTTTTTCATTGGACAGCGACGATATACACTATGGGAGCACGGTTTGACAAGGCAGCACAACTCGACAGAACACCAGAACATGGGCACCGCTCACTTCAGATTTTATGATACAGAGCAAACTCTGGGGCTTCGATGTGGTGAAACTGCCCAAGCACTGAATCACCAAGTCTGAGCTAAGAGTGTAGTATTTTATTGCCATTAGCCAATCAGAGGCGATATGTTTGCATGTATGAATATTTATGAGCAAGAGCCGAAACAGCATCTCTTTTACCTCTTTTACAAACAGCATCACCTCTAAGCTTCATCTGGTCAAGTGTTCAATTTAATTCACTTCGAATGGATTAGGATGTGCTTTCGAGAACTGGCAGTGTCACAAAGCAGCTTTACAGAAATCCAGGGCCAAGCCTCTTTCAGCAAGCCAGCGGCATCAGTGGCAAGAAAATGATTCCCTCTGAACAAGAGGAAGAAGCTTTAGGTACTTCTCGATACCAAGAACGTAAAGAATGGACTTATCTTGTCAGGAAAAGGTTACCTTGCAACACAAGACTGGAGGACACCTATTGTGATGCTGTGTACTTTTTATTTTATAGCTCCAGACTCCATTTCCCAGAATGCATCATACACTGACATCAACAGGACCGTTTCTAGGAATTTGTGGGCTCCAAGCAAAATGGACTTCACCACATATCATATTCACCAATGGATGCTGCTGAACATGTTCCAGTCTGGTTATATGCTACTGTCAGCAACTAGTGGGAGGGGGCTTCTGATAATAGTGTTGTTGTACTTCCATTCAATTCACACCCAGGCAAATTACTAAGTTTGCAGTCCTGTTGCAGCAAGCCTTTTTTGTAATAAACAAGGGGAAAGATCCGGACCGGACTTTATTTAATGAAGGTTCTTCAATAGTGGTGGTTGTTGTCACTGATTTCCCAGTTCGATTTGATTCAAAATCAATTAATTTTGGTAAATTTCTGTTACAATAAAAATTGTAATTGTAAATAAAGATATATTTAAATTGAAAAATATATATTTTTAAACACTCCCCTAGTCTTTAACTTTTTCTTTTTCCTTGAGGACTGTAGTCCAGTGAAATTTGGTTAAGTCCCAAGTGTATTATTTCTAATTCAATTTAGCTGACTACTGGAGATGGTGTGCAGGGATGACACCCCAGATTCCCTGACCCAGTCTCAGTCATGTCATCACCTGTGCACCATTACACTTGTAACCATGGAAACCCTTTTTATTGCAGCTACTCTATCCTTAATTCACTTTCGTTTTACACTTTTCTCCTCAGTTGGAGACTGAAGCTATGGTCCATGGATAGAATCCAAGTCTGCACTAATTAAACAGCTGTAGAAAATAATTAATGTATTTAAAAATATTTAATTAATTTGATCTGCTTGGCTGTCAGCCACCATATAAATACTATGACATTAGAATGGATTAAGAATAAAATTATACATTTTTGTGAAGGCAGGCAGAGAACCAGAGGTGCAAATGATTCATTCAGCAGCAGTTCATGCTGTTAGTCATGAAATCCCCCGCTAGCTGCTCTCCAGAGTTTCCCATGGTCATGGTCTGAACAAACATGCTTATAAGCAAATGCCACAAAACACTTTAAAATGTTTGGAAGAAATCAGCCGTCAGAAATGAAATCTTTAAAATCTTCAGTAACGAGTCCATGTGTGGAGGCAGTGGCGTGAACAGAAATTTTGGGGGGCAAGTGCTCAGGGGGGAAAAAGGGCACTTTTTAGCGCACTTTTAATTTTACTGCCCCCCCAAGCAAGTCAGTCCAGAACCGGGGCTGTATGTGGTCGTCCTCACGTTATCTATCATTGATTTGGACAGAGTGGCTAGTTTATCTGGTGACCAGATGCTTAGTAGTTTGGGGCTGTATGAGACATTTTACTGCACAACAAAATGATTTAACGTTGGGTTTAGAGGGCAAACGGTAGGATTTTACTTGATGTGTATGTTACCTGGCTGGTGGGACACGGGGGAGAAGAAGCCTATCTGTTGCCGTTCATGCTGTGCTGAAGACTCGCTGAACTGAACTGCTGCTGCAGCGATCTAGGGTGCCTTGCGCGACCGCGCGGGGTCACGTGACAGAGGAAGAGAGAGGTCGGGTGTGTGTGAGCTGATTTCAGGGCATTCTGTTTTCACTCGTTTTTAATCGCTCAGGTTTTCAAAAGATCATTTCAAACCGGCCTCAGTAAAATCTTAATAATAAAAATATAGATTAAAAAAAAGTTTCAAAAGGGCACTTTGGTTGATAAAGGGCAGAGTTGGTGGTGCTATGTCTATGTCTGCACGTCTATGTGTGGAGGCACTGTAGTGAGAGACAAAGTCAAGCACTTTGACAGCCCAACATTATGGTAGTGAGATCCAGCTACCAGTGACCCTAACGTTTTGAAATGCACATTCTGGTGAATATATTCCAACAAGACAATGGTCATACTGCTACTGCCTTCTCAAGAGCTTGGCCATACTTACTGCCAGACCTTCCCCAACTAAAAATGTGTGGGATGCTATTGGATGTAATATTAATGCTCCATCCCTGCAAAGTTTGCAGAAAATACATGGGATAGATTTTGGCAGGACACCATTAGGAACCTCTACAACAACAGGCTGAGACTTTACACAATATTTCGGTTTGTGTAGCTCAAAAGATATAACCAAGAGTTACTTATATCAGATTGAATGTTTACTTGTTTATTGTTGCTGGTAATCTTTATCTCTCTTTCAAACTGCAATAAGATATTCCTCCAGAAAACCCCTACGATACCATTCTAGATACCATAAAGGCCCACTTCTATATATACTGTAAAATACCATGAATAAACCATCCAGCATAAAATTTTTTTTAATAATAAATACTACATTTATCATATAAGTCAAACCTTTTCTAATTATTCTTAGGAATAATGTAATCATTTTATATAATGGCTTTTAAGTAAAAATCAAACAAAAAAACAAACAACAAATTGACCACATTTTTTAGTATATCTTAATATAATCAAAATATGTATATTTTCATAATTATCTTATTTTATTTTACATATTTTACACATTCTATTCTTATTATCTAATTGTTTCATGTGATCAGGCATTTATCAAAGCATTTTACTGCTAGTTGCAACATTTTCTTTATTTCTTTCTTTATTTTATTTTATTTTTTTTTTTACTACTGAGTAACACGTGACAATGAAAATTACGATGTTTAGTACTGAGTTTATAATTTATTACCTTCTATAAAATAAATTACAGATTGATTTCAAATTTTGGATGTAAATTTAGTCACGTAAGGTGATATCACAGGGCAGGCAAAAATCAGGGTCGTAGAAGAAGCACCAAAATGGTACACGAAAGAGAGAGTAAATACAGGAAATGGAAATGCTTTGTAAAGTAGGTAAACCAGACAATACTCTGCGAGGTGTGTGTGGAGTGAAGGTGAATTTATACTGAGGTGAACAGCTGAATTCAATATTCTGGTGATTGGCTTCCTGGTAGTGCCATGTGCAGTGTCATGTGACTGTTTGAGGGAGTGATGTCAGTATGAGGTGCATTCTGGGTATTGTAGTCCGGAGACTGGTGATCACAGGTAGAACTGAGTGTGGGGGAGACGGAATTAAACAGCAAAAATATAAAAGTACAGCAATCTATGCTACTGTGTTTTAGTACATTCTGAATGAATGACTGAGCATTTTTAAAAGTAGCCCTAGATAAAAGCATCTGTTAAATGCCATAAATGTAAGTATAAAGGTTGAGCAAGCGAAGTTATCTATTAATTAATCAATTCAAATTTTACTTCCAATCAGCTTCTGTCTTCATTCAGTTTTACAGTACAGTATAATACAAATGTAATCTTGTTTGTTGCATTTCTAACAAAGAAACTTAAACAAGGACAAGACAGCACATAGTTCCTCACGCTGAGTGTGTGCACTGTGCGGAGGGTCTAGAGGTCAGAGCAGTGATGAGTGATGAGTAACTCACCATCCCCACACACTCACCTCACTCTGATATAAGCAAACCCCCACACAGTGTCACCCGTCAGCTCCCACTCTTACATGTTCTGATAAATCTACAATGCAGATCAACAGAGGTTGAGATTAATGTCAGGCAGAAGAAGATATTGCAGCAAATGAGCACAAGAACAGCCTTTTGTACTAAACTGAAATGAAATGTCAGTGTGGATAAACCTACTGACTCCTGCAGAATACTAAACTGACACTGAAAATGAAAATGCATTTCAGAAATCCTTGCCATACACTCATGTCTCAAATGATTTATGGCACAGTGTGACATACTGTTATTTATAAGAGTCTGTTTCCAGCAGTTGGGGAAAACAGACAGTAGGCTAAAGTTATGAGACACAGCAAGTCATAATAATAAGGAACAAGAAATAATGATAAAAAAAAATCCCATAATTCTGACTGACAAACTCATAATTGTGGTTTATTATTTCATTTTTAAGACTTAACAACTAATACTTAGAACTTAGTATATCATAATTATGACTGATTAACGTTATTGACTTATTATGACTTATCATCTCAAAATGATCTCTCACTAACTTATAATTATGGCTGATTAACAAAACTTGTTAATCAGTATTTTATAACTACTGGTATTGATATTAATTAGGCTATTTGTGGAGGCTCAGCTTTTACAGCATCAGGTTATGGATGATGGGGTTTTGGGTTTGATAACCATAAATAAATACAACTTCCTCATTATGACTTCTCACGAAATAATTATGATTCAACACCTAATTATTGTGACTTCTATCCCAATTATGACTAAATAATACGATTATGAACAATGAATACGACTTAAAACTGTGTCACGACTGGTGCTGAAAGTGCTCCTGTCTCTCTAACACTCAGCTCTACCCACAATCTTGGGACTCATGGGACTATGAAGGACTAGACCCAAGTGCAAAGAGGTAAGTAATATTTTACTGCTATATAAGGATTCATTTTTATTATATGTTGATATAACGGAGTGTGAGAGGGATTGTCAGTGCTGGGCCAACATTCTACCCCTGCACCACAGGCAAAGACAGGCAGCTGTTGGAATTACACCCTCTTAACTAAAGAGGAAAAAGGCGGGAAAACCAAACAAAGGAGATGCCACATGGCATTTCTCAAACAAAGGAAAAGCAAACAAACTAAAAAGGAAACATAGGACAGACTTGCTAAAAAAGTATTTTTCTTTTGAAATCTTTTCTTTATGTTTTTTCTTTAAGTCTTTTTCTTTTTTTCTTTTTTTATGGATCTCTTTGTTTCTTCTGTTAGTCGTTGCTTTCTTTTGAGATCACTTCTTTTTCTCTCTCTTTTTTGTGAGATCTTTTCTTTCTTTTTTTTTGCTTTCTTTAAGATCTCTGTTTCTTTTGCGAACCTTTGCTTTCTTTTGAGATTTATATTTTATTTCCCTTTTTTTCTCTTGTTTCTTCAGTACCCAATGTTACCGGTCACCCCTCTACAAAGGTGTGGCAAGAGTGTGCTGCTTTCCTTGGCCTTATATACCAGTGCCAGCAGGTATGCCTTGTTTGCACTGATTACCTCTTGGAACTCTGGGATTTTTGTGTTTGCTCCCTGCAGGCAGCTGGCAGCACTGGCCGACCCCTTACAGATCTCCAGTCTTCGGAATACAATACCCAGGATGCAACACACACTGACTCTCACAATCACATGACACAGGAAGCCAGTCACCAAATTACCAACACCTGATCACTGACCTATATAAACCCCTCACTCCACTTCACCTGTGCTGAGTATTGATGGATTATCCTCTACAATTGCCTGTGTTTACCTTCTTGTGTATGATCCTGTTTTCATTTGCATACCCTTTTATATTGCCTGCTTGTGTATCACATTTGGACTGTTTACTGTTTCTGGTATGTTTATTCTACGTTGCTGCTATATACTGGTTTTAACCATAAATGTTTTGACTATACCCTGTATTGCCAATTTTGGCAATAAACCATCTGTTTTGTTTCTGTGCGTGTCTGAGTTTTGCCTAGCCATGAAACACTGTTTATTTGTTTAGGGTGCGTTTTATTGTTACACCTTTTTTATATACTGGAAACCTTTTTTTCTGATATATTTTTTAAGTGTTGCATCTTTAGTCATTACTAGGGGCATCGCCAGCCCTTTAAGTGGTCTCAAGCACCCAATGGCATATTGGGTAGCACTTTTGCCTCACAGCCAGAAGGCCTGTTTTTTTAATCCCGTCTGGGGCAGCAGGGGTCGTTCTCCTCGTGTCCGTGTGGATTTCCTCTCGATCTAAAAAGGTGCTGATAGGTGAATTGGTGGTGTTCAAAACTGCTCCTTGGTGTGTCTGTCTGTCTGTCTGCTCTGATGGATTGTCAGTTTGTCCTGGGTGTATCCTGCCTTCCAACTGATGACTGCTGGGATCAGCTCCAGCTTCCCTGCAACCCATAATGAAAATGAATTAAGCAGTTGATGATAAATTAATGAATTAAGTTCTTTATGGAACCAAAAATGGCTCTTCCATCGCAAATAACTATTTTTTTGTACATTTTAATTCTGTTACACATGTAGTTGAATGTATATTATGAAATAAGCTGTCATATAACACAAAAAGCGACAAGCAGAGTGACTAGGGATGGAATTTTGCTTTAAACAGTGGAGAGTGAGCAAACGTGCCTGGAGCTGTGTGGTTTTCAGGGCCCAAATGTGGTAGCTTACCTAACTGGCGTATCAAAACCACATCCTTGTTATCGATTGCCTGGTGTTCTCTCTTTTCCATTGTAATTCTAACTGCCCTCTAGGTGTGGCCACACAGTACATCTTTTTTCCCAGCTTCCTACTTCCACATACTGAGGGCCGTATTTTAGCGATCTATAGCACATTGATCAATTTTGTATCGCGCAGCAGGATTTAGGGCGTGTCATGTGTCTTTGGTATCATGAGGGCACACAAAAAGTCATGTACTAATTCTCTTAATTATTCATGGGTGTGTTTCGTGCGTAACGTGAAATAAACCAATAAGTGTGCCAGTAGTCATTCCCTTTAAGAGCCAGGTGCACTATGACTTTGGCACATTTATATCCTAACAGCGCTCACTTTGTGCACCTCAGCAGAGGATACTGACCTCCTTGTTCATGCTGTGAAGATAGCTCATTTAGCTCACCAGTAGCTCATTTAAAGGACCAGCAATATTATTTTAGATTTTATTCTGTTTATTGTCAAGTTAAAAGTTGGGTCTGCACTCAGACTGCAGCGTCTTCGACAATTGACTGTTGTCAAGGTTTCTTTCAGTCAGAGGAGCACCTGTATTTTTTGTTGTGTGAGGCGTGAATATAGACTGTTGGCGGCGAGTAAGTTAGCAAAGAGCATCCCTACACGCCTTGCACAGTACGATAGGGCCCTGAGTGTTTTATCCACTACAGCAACATAAGGATGCACATTAATTTTCATGCATTTGTGTCTTTGCATGCAATATATTCAAGGCTTTACCCATGCATTTAAGGAGACCAACATCTTTGACTTGTGAGCTACATTGCCCTCGCAACGCCATTACAGAACTAAATTATGTTTTTGCCAAAGGTTCAAGTGTTCTGGTCAAATGTTCAAGACCCAAATCTTACCCTAAAGCCGCGTGGAACTAAAAAAAAGGCAGCAGTAAATTTTCCCCAGATCCTGAAAGGGCAATCTGTGCCAATATCCCAAGGCTTCTCAAGATGAAAGAGCTCATGTAGGATCACACTGTCCCAAAATGACTGATCCACACTTTCATAAGAGCAACACAACACTCCCGCTCTCTGCAGCATCTGTGAATTAGCAATCAGCTCTGATTGAGACACATGGTAGCTTGGTCTCGGTTGAAAAGGTCAAGCGGTAGAAGATGGAAAGAGGATGAACGTTCCTGATATTTGGGGAATGTGCTGAGTTTAATATCACTCAGCCCTGGAGAACAAATGAAGGAATACATTAAAGGACTCTGTCTCATGAGAGAGGAATCAAAGGAAGAGACAGATCAAAAAAGAGAGAACATGCAGATGGAGGAGACAGACATGCACACTCACACACACAGGTGTCGTTACCACTGAAGAGGGGAGGATTTCAAAGATCAGAGTATGTGTCCCTGAGACCTTTATACTTAGCTAGAGGTTATCGTTAGAAAATCACTACAAAGAATCAAAAAGATCAGCTTTTACAGCCCAGCTGCCAGAATCTCACTTACATAGACCATAACGTCATGGTTGGAAAAAACTGAGTGGAGAAATCTATTTGAAGTCAGATTACCCCACTGATGTATAGAGTTACCCCTCTTTTCCATGGTTATTTTAACTCATTTTCCAACCTCAAAGTTTCCCCCTATTCTGAAACCAGTGTGAAATGCTAACATCATCACATCCCTCAGACAGATTTGGCAGTTTGATGTCTGCTCTGACTAAATGCCACTGCTATACCAGGACCAATTTGCAGAGTATCATGATTTTAACATGCATCCTGGGTGATCCTCTGACAAATGACTGTCAAAATGCACAGAAGCTCACACCTGGTGTTTAATGCTACACGATTTTAGCCCGAGTTTTACCCAATTTTGTCGGCACCGACACATTGCGAGCGATAAAGGTCCGTGTAGTGTGACACAGTCAAAGATCAGTAATTTGATGTGAGCGACGCAGTCGGAGCGTAAACGAAAAGACTAGCATGTTAGAATTTTTTGTATTTTATCGCCTAGTTTGACATGTTGCTCTGCAACCTGCTCCCTGACTCTGACCAATAGGAAGACAAAGCTTCCTGTGGCGCACAGATGTAAACATGAGAAAAAAAAAAAAACGGCACAATGCTCCTGCAGTTCTCTGGACCAGAGAAACAGAAAAATAATCTAATAATCATCTAAAAATCTACTTCATCCATAAAATATTCTGTTTACAGGCAATGAAACCTAATTAGCTACATCTTTACCATACCTTAAGTTCTCTCTGGAGTACAAAAAGCATGTAAAGTCCATTTAGGTCACCGAGGAACAAACCCACAGTCGCTTTGTCCTCTTTTATTTTTTTAGTTTTTTCAACACACAAGCGCTTCCATCACACAAGAGGGCTTCTGTAGCCGTGATTGTCAGATTCTATGCTTCTCCCCACGATGACCTACGAACTCACGTGAGGACGTGGACGATGATTGGTCGGTGACTAACATATATTGTGTTACCAGTCCACTGAGTACGACACAAAAGGAAAATAACTGCTTTATCTGACATAGTGAACATCCTGAGGGACAAAAATGTTGTGTAGTCTGAACTTGCCATTGAATGAATCTCCTCAGTCATTTGTAAGACTTTGATACTCTAGTGAAACACAGTGAGAGCTATTATTCACAAATAATAAAAAAAAAATAACATGGAAATTAATCCAAAAGGGCATGGACAAATCATCCTGAAGGTCACGAAAGAACCCAGAACAACATTTAAAGAACTTATTATGATTCAATAATACGATAGAGACTGGCCAAAAATGGTCTTCATGGGAGAGTTTCAAGGCAAAAAAACACTGCTGATCAAAAAAACAACAAAAAGGCTGGTCTCACATTTGCCAAAAAATCTTGATGATCCCCAGGACTTTGGGTTAATATTCTTTGGACTGACGTGACAAAAGTGGAACTTTTTGGAAGTTGTGTGTCCTGATACATCTGGTGTAAAACCAACCCATAATTTCAGAAAAAGAACATCATACTGAACGTAAAACATGGTGGTGGTAGTATGACGGGTGGGCGGGGTCTGGACAACGTGCTGTAATAGATGGAAGCAGGAATTCTGCTGTTTAGCAGACAATCCTGAAGGAAAATGTCTGTTCATCTGGTTTTGACCTCAAGCTCAGGTGTACTTGGGTTCTGCAGCAGGACAATGATCCAAAGCAGACAAACACAAAAGTCCACCTCTGAATTGCTTAAAAAAAATAAACTAAATGAAGGAAATTGTACTGTAGTCTGCATGTTTACAGTGGTAAAACAAGTGGGCTAAGTGGGCTGAACCGTTAGCCGATAGCGCCCTGGCTTACCAGAACACTCAGGTTATTTACTCACCCAAATAAACAGTTTTCAGAAAAAGAAATATGTGTGTAGATTAACATCCAGCACTCATTTGAGAATTACAGTTTTGTTTAATTAGACCGGAAACTAGAAGTTTATTAAAAGTGCATTTTTTTAATACAGTGTGCCTTATGGTCTGTAAAGTTTCGTTTAATTTAGAAAAAATGATTTTACTCAGTCTCACTTAAAAGTTCACTATATTTTAACTAATTAAGCACAAACTAAGCACAAAAAGTCACCATTCAAATAAGTCTGATTCTTGTGTCCAATTCTAAGTAAAAAAAAAAGATTTCTTTTTTTTTTTTGCTTGATTTAAGTCTAACTTCACTCATTTTTAGATTTTGAGATCTAAAATTTAAAATTTAAAGAAAATTAGCTTACACCATTGGCAGTTTTTTTTTTTGTTGTTGCTTGATTTAAGTCTAACTTCACTAATTTTTAGATTTTGAGACCTAAAATTTAAATCTTAAGAAAATTAGCAGATTTGTTTTTTGCCTAATATAAGCTAAACAAATTAAACTCCATATATTTTGTCTAGTTTTAGCCAATGGATTTTTTGCAGTGTGAATTAAATGAAGTTCATTACATTTTCAGTTGAAAATGGCTTAGTCGTCCCTTAAGCATGATTGTAATGAATGTCTAACTTCCGTTAAAACAGTGTTTTTTTCTGCGTGTTTCAATCATGGAGATAAAAATGATTCTCCGTCTCATAATCCCATGTCTCTTATTAGTCCTGTCATCATCACAGCGGAGAGAGGAACCGATGTCATTAGCTCGGTCTGACACGAGTGTTCTGCTTCAATACACACTAATTAACTGCCACTCCTTTTGCACACAGTGCTAACACTCACTCAACACTGTGAGACCAGCAGGATGTTTAGCCTTGATTATATTCAGAGAGAAACATTTCCACTACACATATACCTGTTATAGCAGCTGAAAAAAGGACTGTCATAAATTTCAGCAGGTTTCACTCTGTAATTATATGCTTCAGAATGTAGAATAGAGTATAAATCATAGGAGAACCAAACATGATAATTAGGCGTGGCGGTCGTTTACAATAATTAGCTGCGTGGTTCATCACACCGAGCAATAGCAATCTCACAGGTGCTGACCTGAAATAATTAGTTATGTCATCAACTTTTCCACATTTTGTCACCTTACAACCACAAAATGTATTTTATTGAGACTTTAATAAATAGACCTACAGAAAGTAGCACAGAATTATAAAGTGCAATGAAAATTATACGTTTTCTAAATATTAATCAAATAAAAATCTAAAAATTGTGATGTTTAAAAGTTTCCATACTTAATAGAGCCAATTTTGCTGCAATTACAGCTGCAAGTCTTTTGGGGGTTGTCTCTACCAGCTTTGTGCAATTTTTTTGCAAATTCTTCTTTGTAAAAATAGCTCAAGCTCAGCCAGGTTAGCTGGAGAGCATCTGTGAACAGCAATTTTCATGTCTTGCCACAGAAGCTCAATGGGATTTAGATCAGGACTTTGACTGGGGCATTTTATCACATGGATATTCTTTTATCTAAATCATTCCACTGTAGCTCTGGCTTTATGTTTAGGGTCATTGTCTTGCTGGAATCTCCTTCCCAGTATTAAGTCTTTTGCAGAATCCAACAGGTTTTCTTCCAGGATTGCCTTGGATTGCTTCATTCATCTTCCCATCAACTCTGAGGAGCTTCCCTGCCACTGCTGAAAAAATGCATATCTACAGCATGATGCTGCCACCACCATGTTTCACAGTGAGGATGGTATGTTCAAAGTGCTTTGCATTTAGGCCAAAACTTCCACATGTTTTCTGTGTCCACTACATGGCTTGTGGTAAACTGCAATCAGCATGTCTTATGTCTTTCTTTTAACAATGTTTTTTTTTTTCTTGCCACTCTGCGGTCGGATTTGTGGAGGGCACAACTTATAGTTGACCTGTGGATAGATACTTCAACCTGAGCTGTGGATTTCTGCAGCTCCTCCAAAGAGACCATGGACCTCTTTGTTGGCAGCTTCTCTAACCAGTGCTCTCCTTGCTCGATCTGTCAGTGTGGGTGGATGGTTGTGTCTTGGTAGGATTTTTTTTTATTTGCCTTTTTTGGATGATGGATTAAACAGTGCTCTTTACTCTTTAACAGTGCTCAAAGCTTGGGATATGTTTTTATAATCTAATCCTGCTTTAAACTTCTCCACAACTTTATTTCTGACCTGTCTGGTCTGGTCAGTTCCCTGGTCTTCATGATGCTGTTTGTTCACTAGTGTTTCCTAACAAACCACTGAGGTCTTCACAGAACAGGTGTATTTATACTGAGACTAAATTACACACAGCTGGACTCTATTAACTTATTAAATGACTTTTAAAGGCAATTGATTGCACTGAATTTTATTTAGGGGTTTCAGAGTAAAGGGGGATGAAAACTTGCACGTCACACTTTTTTTAGATTATTATTTATTTAATTTTTGTAAATCATGTATCATTTTCATTCCACTTAAGTTTGTGGTTGTAAGATGATGAAATGCAAAACAAGTTTAAAAAGTTTATGAATATTTTTGCAAACCGCTGTAAATGCAATCTCTCCTTGCAAGTGCTGCTTAGTTAGACAGGCTTTATAAAACACTGTCAAAAATCCTATTAAAACTAATGTAAAACTGTAGCACCCAACTCAGCTACTGGCAGGAGGTAAAATGAAAAGATGTAGTTGTTCTTTTTTTTTTTTTTGATTACTTATTACAAAGTTTTGGCCCAAAAACACACACTTCAAAACTTTACATTAACAACTAAATTACCAAGTGCTCTTAATAATGATGTTCTATTTCTCTTACATGCTATTTAATGCAGAAGTACACAGTTTAGGATAAAGCCAATAAATCATTTTTCCATAACACATTATACTCAAGCCATTTTATAAGCAAGAATTAGGTATCCATTGTCATTAATAATTAATAATGTGCTATTATATCTAGGATTCCCAACATCCTCAAATGGAAATAAGAAACCTGAGGGTGGGGATGAATGTCAGGAGGGCCAAACCAACGAAAGACAAACACAGACACTAAGATACCAATTAAATAAAATGTTTATCAAAGGTATTAGGCTTACAGGAGTAGTTAGGGACAGGCAGGGTCAGTATCAGAAAGACAAACATACAGCCAAACAGGGATCATTCACAGACAATCCAAAAGGGAAAAGGTCAAGGCAAAAAGAGTAGTATATATAACAATAATTATAGGTAATTTAGCAAATTTAATAAATGTTACCATTGGTGCATGACGTCCTTTATAGTGGACAGTTACATTTGGACACAGAGCCAAAAAACTCTGTTTCACCAATTTTGATTAAACTTTCATAAACATGTTCCTTATTACATTCTTATTCTTGTATCTTATTAAGAATGTAGAATCTTGCAGAATATAAAAATTTGACCAATATTCCAGAGGTCATATTGTAAAATCCACTGTTGGTCGCCATCTTGGATTTCTGATGCAATATCTTAGTTTTGAGAATATTGGTAGACATTTATTTATTACACTCTTTTGTTTTTTAAATGCTGTTTAAATATGCGTCCACTGTAGTGTACACCATGCATGAAAGGGCTAGATACACAAAAATATATCAGCAATGGATATACAAACGATACAGAGGGCAATGCAAGAGGGTAGTAAAAAAACACAAAATGGGTCTGTTACAAAGGGAAACAAAATAAAAGAAACTCGGCAAGGAGCTAAGGAAACCGAGGGGGATTAGTACTACTGTAACTCAGACCAGGTGTGAGCAATTAGGAGCAAGGAGAGCTTGAACGCTGTACTATCACATGATCAGCAGAGTCCTGAAGGTCCGGTGTGAGTGCATCCTGGGAGTTGAAGTCTTTAATGTGAGAATTAGTGAGAGTCCAGAACCGAGACTGGAGCATTACAACTGGACACCACACACAGCGGGGGATGTCTCCTCTGTCATTGTATTGACAATGTTGAAGCATTTCAGTCATTCATTGGGCGGAGCCAGGGCAGATTACAGAGCAATTTGGGGTCAAACTTGGTGGCGTAATTAATTTGTGTCAAAAAAATGATTCCAAATTAATTAATTAATTAATGTTTTACCGTTAACAGCCTTTAATTTGAATATATATATAAGAGTACAAATGCAACTGTTTTCAGTATTGGGTGAGACTAGATATACTACCCTTCCCATGCCAGGTCCCTCACCAGTGCATAAATGTGAAATTAATTGCAGTAATAAAATAAAGAAAGACAGAAAAAAGGACAAAGGGCTTCAGTCTAAGGTAAGAGATAGGAGAGGAGCTTGGCCTATGAGGTAAATTTACTCTGACAACTTAAAAGCTGCTTCACATGGTTCTCTACGAGAAGCTGATCTCAGAGAGGAGACAATCTCTTCCAGAGGAATCTTTACGATAAATCTAGAATTAGATATTGAAAATATATCAGCGACCTTGGTTCACTGTCACATGATATATAGGGAATGAAAGGTGAGATGAAGGAGAGAAGACTAAATTAAAGTTGGCACACACTCCTCCTGTGCTCCCCAGAGAGATGGGTCAAGACTAGATCATAAAATTCACAACACATCCCTTTGAAGCGATGAGAGAAAAAGCTATTTCTCCTCGGCTGTCTCATCAAACGCTTCCACGGGGCCTGATTATCTTTTTTTCTGTGCTTTTATTCATGTTTGCTCTTATATTCTCTCTGTCTCCAATAAAAAGAGATGAAGCTCAATTCCCATGCTTTTATGAAGGGTGCACCTTTCTCGCCAGACTTGATGTATACACCTGATATGAGACACTAAGTGATTTGTACACAAAGAAGCTCTTACACGGAGCAATTTCTTCATAAGGAGAGATTCTATTACCCATGTTATGATGTTTCAGTCTGAGACAGACTGAAAACACACCAGGCCTAGCTGTGCTTTTCTGTGCTGTTCCCTTGTGTTTTACAGTAATCAGAGTGACATTTCTGCAGATTCTGAAAGGATTGTTGGTTTGTTTTTTGTTGCATTTATACGATAAAAGTACAATTTTTCAACATTTTTCTACTGTTTTCTTATGACTGAGTAATGTGTATACTCACAGATTTATCATTTTATCATTTAATATTCCTTTTGATGGCTGCTGAATAGTGTTATATTTATTTACTCATAAACAAGGTACAGTAGTTTCTAGTCAAACTAAACTACAGCCTTCACACAGTGGGGTTAGCTTTTAAAACAAAGTATTGGCTTTTCATGCTCCTAGATTTTGCTTTTTGCATAAGTTAAAAAATATATTTTTTCAGGATGAGGAGGAACTGTCAGAAAACTGAAGTAGGGGGCCGAGTGGTCCAGCGGTCTAAGGAGCTGCCACTATGAGCAGGAGGTCGCAGGTTCGAACCCCCGCTCATGCAGCTTTGCCATCAAGCTGCTGGCGTCAGAGGGAGCAAAAAATTGGCCCTGCTCCCTCCGGGTGGGTAGATGGCGCTCTCTCCCCACATCACTCCTAGGGTGATGTCTGCAGCACAGGGCGTCTGTGAGCTGATGTACCGGAGCCGAGCCACTGTGCTTTCCTCCAAGCGCGCTGGCTGCTCGGCAATGCTGCATCAGCAGCAGCTCGAAAAGAAGCGGTGGCTGACTTCACATGTATCGGAGGAAGCATGTGTTAGTCTTCACCCTCCTGGTGTGTTGTGGCATTACTAGTGATAGGGGGAGTCCTAATGAGTGGGTTGGGTAATTGGCCGTGTAAATTGGGGAGAAAAATGGGAAAAATTTGAAATAAAAAAAAAAAAGAAAAAAGAAAACTGAAGTAAAAATGAGAAAAGGATTATCAGTAAAATATTACCAGATAGTAATAAATCAGTAAAGAATGACGATAAATTAAAAAGGAAAAAAGAAAAAAAACTTGCATTTTCCTTCATAAGGAGAGGAGAGGAGCAATATTTCCAACAAGTGGCAGGGGGAACCCAATGCTCTGCAGATAAACATGAGGTTAGGAGAACTGAAAAGACTGCACTCATGTTTATGATTAAAACCAGAAAAATGGTATCATTTCCTATTCCTGAACCACAATGCTAAGTCACAGCTTTTTCAGTTCAGAAAAACAATGAATTTGCTGACAAAACCTGCAGCTTATCCCAGATTGAGGAATAAGGAATGCTCTGACAAAATCGTTGTGAGAAGCCAAAACCAGTATTTGCATGGTTTGTGTTTCTTTACCTTCCTATTTCTCGTTCTAGTCAATTTTATAAAGCATTTTCTAGAGAAGTTGTGGTTTTAAAAGCAACCCGGTCAACCGATCTGATTAGAAATGCTGTTTGAAGCCTGTATTTTGTTATTGCTTTTTAGCATTCATTGGGACCTATCTTAGACCCTGCAAAAGGCATTGGGCATTGTTGACATAGCAACAGCACTTGAATATATCTGTGGTGATGAGTGGAGTGGTCTCAATATGAGGTGTGTTCAGGTTAATTTCTGGCGTATTGCTGTCTTGGCAACTGAAAACACAAAAGCGGCACTGATTGAAATCATCCTAAACAGACAACTAGCTTCAGACGTTCATTGCTATCTTTACTAAAACAGAATGAATGTGCCTGAATAAACAGGTGGGGTTTCCTCTGCTGAGAAGTGTTGGACACATCCAGGTAGGTGCGCCCCTAAAATGTCAAACCGCAAAAGTTAGAGTGGCTAAAAAAGAAAAGTTACACTAGTTGGTTTGTTACGCCCAAAACACACCAATGATAATAAAGATATTTAGTACATGCCTTTTGCTGTTGTTACGATAGCAAAGACTCGCTCAGTGTGCGGTTGACGGCTTGCCTGTAGATTGCTAAAATAGGACCTATTATGTTTGTCAGTTTTTAAATGCATGAAATAAATAAGAATACATTTGTGTCTTTCAGCCATAGCGTTTTTGTGTGGTGTTTTGTCCTATAATCTAATTTTTCTACATTATTTAAGCAGCTACCTTTTAAAATCCTAGATAGCATGTGGACTTGGGACACCTCTGGCAAATATACTATATGGTACTGCTGACCTGCTATCAGAGCTGTTAGCATGCATGTTAACAGCAAAACTGGCCCGCATATTGAAAACGCAACAATTGGCTTATATGTACCAGACCATATCTGACCCACTTTAGGCACAGATATTATAGGGCCACCTAAAAAAAGTGTATGGGAGCCAAAAGTGATCCCACATACTGCAAAGGCAAATTTAGCAAACATGTTCCAACACATACTTGGTCTACTTGTGGTACAGATATTGTAGCGCCGCCTTCGGAAATCAGCATGTGAGCCAAATGTGGCCTATATGTTGTAAACACACATTTGGTCCACATATACTAAAACATATGTGATCCACGTCTGGCACAGCATTGGAGTGCTACCTTTGGAAAAATGCTTGTGAACCAAAAGTGGCCCAGGTTTGTATCAGATATGTCCCACATTTTTTGGTTAGCATGTGGTCCGGTTTAGAGCCAGTTAGGCCAGTGGTTAACTATGCAACCAGTTGGGTTCACCCATAGATTGTGTATAGCTGGACAGCGCATCGTCTCTCAAAAGTGAAGCCACCACAGGTCGGGCGCCCCCTGCTGTTCGGTTTCAGAAGCTGTGTAACCCCACCCATCCCCATAGGTTTCAATGGCAAAACAGATAACTTTCAATCACGTTTTTTTCTAATATACTGTAATTCTACCTCCATTATTTAAATGCAGCAGCTAGTGTAACCTCTGCTTATATTGTCAAATTTTTATATCCCCACAGAATTCGTTTTTAAAATGTTATTCAGCTCTATTAAAAAAAGGTGTGGTTATTGTAAAAGAGCTGGTTATGGGCGGGACCAATAACAGACAGTCAGCTCCGCTCCGCACTGCAACCTGTGACTGCGAGGCAGCACTCAGGGGCGGGGTTATTTAAATGAGTAGGCTGTCTCTCCACAGTCTTTCTCCCTCCTCTGGTCTCTACTGCACAGACTCGGGTATCAGGATCGCCAACATGGTGGAAGATTTTGGCTTCGTTTTCATTGAATGAATGGGAACGGCGACACCGCATCCATATTTTTACAGTCTCTGGGTTCACCCAAGTGTAGCAAGCGGGCCAGATGAAAAGAAAGGATGTGGGCCAGAATAATTTGATAATAATTGGTAATAATCTACGATGTGTGAATATTTCATGAATAATGGAAATTCAAAAAATATATTGAATTAATTTACATAAAAATTTCATTTGCATTGAAATGTCCTGTAAATGTACTTTTATAAGGAGATGTTTGGATGTATGCAATACAGAAAGTCAGAGGAAAGCATTAAAGCTCAGTGTTCTCTGCACTATTGATTGCTTCGCCTGATCTGAGGTCGGAAATGAATGAACTAAGCTTGGGTCTTTCCAAGCGTTCCTGAAGAATTGCACTTGTATTAGAGGTGAAGGGCAGCGGGGGATGGAGCTTGCAACAAGGCCCAATTCTCCTGGAACACTTTCATTGAAAATACAGCCTGTAGCTCATTGCAAGATCAATAGTTACTCACCACTACTAAGTCACACTGGCTGCTTGACCTTGAGGCTCTTCATGCTATGAAATCAAATCAAGTTACTGGTAAAAAAGGAGAAAAAAAAAATTGTAGGTTACATTTACTAGTGCATCTCAAGAAATTAAAATATCATTGAATATTACTTTATTTCAGTAAAGGGGTAACAATGTGTGCATGTAAATCATTACATAATATTTAATAAGGAAATATATATTATCGTTATTGTAAACTATAAGCATATATTTTATAAATTAACTAAAATAAAAATCAACAACTAATTCAAAGCATTAGACTGTGTTTTTCAGTTGCTACAGGACTCTTATCTGACTGACAGCGGTACTAACCAATCAAAACTGCTTTTTAAAATGGTTATCTAACTATAATAGATTTGCGACGGTAAATGAGACCGATATTGTGTCGTATCTACTTAAAAAGCCTAAAGGCCTTAAATTAGCCTTAAAGGCTAATTAATTCACTAATTCACAATTATAGGCTGTCTAACTGGTGAGTTTTTGTGTGTGCTTAATGTTTTGGCTATCCTGTCGTTCTGTAGACATACAAATGAGTGTTCTTTGTACTTGTAAGAAAATTAAATATTGATTGACACTTTTGTCGTTTGTAGCTGTATTTGTGGGCTGTTAATGTGTATAAAGTTCATGTAACTAAATCAAGACATAGAATATGTAGTTACTGTAATATTCATACATGTGTAGGTTGGCGTGGGTGGGGTGTTGCAGAAGGGTAACCCACTTTATTCACTGCACGCCACTGATATATTATATATTATATAGATGTATTACACACATTGTTTATGATTATGACTTACAGCCAATAAAAAAAAACAAAAATCAGTGTCTCAGAAAATTTTAATTTTATACAAGACCAATTGGTACTTTTGGCAGTGTGGGCAGTGTACCAAGTCCTGCTGGAAAATGAAATCTGCATCTCTACAAAAGTTGTGAGCAGAGGGAAGCATGAAGTGCTGTAAGATTTTGTGGGAAAACAAAACTGCACTGACTTTAGACTTGACAAACTTTATAACACAGTGGATCAACACCAGCAGATGACATGACTCTCCAAACCATCACTGATTGGTGGAAACTTCACACTAGACCTCAAGCAGTTTGGACTGTGTGTCTCTCCACTCTTCCTCCAGACTCTGATCCCTAGATTTTAAATGAAATGCAAAATATACTGATGATCAGTGATGGTTTGGAGAGCCATTTTTCACTGCTGTTGTTGAACCACTGTGTTACATCAAGTCCAAACATCTTACAGCACTTCATGCTTTCCTCTGCTGACAGCTTTTATTGAGATACGGATTTCATTTTCCAGCAGCACTTGGCACACTGCAGATTACAAAGTACCAACTGGTCTTAAATAATATTCTTATTCTTAATATTTTCTAAGACACTGATTTTTGGGTTTTCATTGGCTGTAAGCTGTAATCATCAACAGTAAAAGAAATAATAAATGCTTAAAATAGATCACTCTGTGTGTAATACATCTATATCTTTGAATTACTGAAATAATTATATTCTAATTTTTGAGATGCCCTAGTATTTAGTTTTTTTTGTGGAAAATACTTACATTAGTGTGGCTGATATTGTCAAAAGTAGGTACTGTTCTCCACTCTTCTTCTCACATACTTCTCAAACAGAGTTTGAAGCAGTATCTGATGACGCATAAAGTAGTCAGACAGCAGTAGACAGTTATTCCACTATGTGCTCTAGCATGTCTTTCCTCAGACAGTTCTTGGATCAGGTGAAGATAATGGAGGAACCGACGGGTGACAAATGAAAGAAACACCAATATATAAAGTGTCTTAGGAAAGTGTTGCATCCAGAGAAGAGAACAGGCTTCAGAACTCACTGTCGTCTATTCTACAAGTGTCTGGAACTGTGCTGCAGAGATGGAACACCACTGTCTCAAAGAACTTTCTTCAGTTGGTGTTTTGTTGAAGGTAATCTTGCAGGCCAGACTGCATCGGTGCGTTTCCCAATAACGATCGATCTTAAGGACTGAATCATGCATTAAGGCAATGCCCCAGCACAAAGTGCCAATCCATAGTGTATCTGGGCATAAAGACACATATTTTACACACATATATACAACAGAGCCATTAAGAGTGGCCAGGTTATCTGTTCTTCATGTTTTGAGACTGTGGGAGGAAAACAGAGTGTCTGGGGAAAACTATATAGGAAAAGAAACAACTTTAATTTAATTTTAATCATTTAATTTTTTTAACCATTTCCATCTAATTTAATTAAATTTCTTTCCCAATCTGGAAGGCCAATTACTAATTAATAAGAGATGCCTGTTTTAACCAACATCACACTGAGAGTGATGTGGAGAGAGAGCGCCATCGACCCATCCAGAGAGAGCAACTCAAATTTTGCTCTCTCGGACTCTGGCTGCTGATGCACACAGCATAACATGTAATACAAACTGGTGATCTCCAGATCATAGCAGCACCTCAGTCCTCTGGACCAGACAACGCCCCTAAGAATGGCGTAACTTTAGGAACTTTAAAGCAACACAGTGGCCAGAAGTCATTCATTTTCATTTAGAGTCAGTGACACCCAAACAACATTCGTTCACAAAGCGATGCGACATTACATTACATTAGATTACATTACTTAACACAGCATTAAGTGGACACTTTTATCCATATAGCGACTTACAACTAGTGATGTACATTTACCAATAGATGAAATTTTTTTCCAAAGGGAAATAGTTGGATAGAGGAGGAAAGGAGTGGAAGAAGGAAATGAGGTTAGAAGTAGTTAGTTTGTTAGAGGTGTTAGGAGAGTAAGTGCTCGTTGAAGAGCTCTGTCTTCAGGAGTCTCTTAAAGATAGCGAGAGATTCTCCTGATCTGGTAGTAGAAGGTAGTTCGATCCACCATTGGGGAACTCTGTATGAGAACAGTCTGGATTGCTTTGTGTGGATTGTGTTTGGCAAAACTAGGCGACATTCACTGGAGGAGAGCAGCGGCCAAGAGGGAAAATAAGCCAAGTAGGAGCTCTATCATCAATTGTAAGCACTTTGAATTTAATGCGACCTGTAGCCAGTGGAGCTCAATGAGTAGTGGGGAGAAATGTGCCCATTTTGGCTGGTTGAAGACCAGGCGCACTGCTGCATTCTGGACCGTCTGTAGTGGCCTGACTACACAGGCCAGGAGGCCTGTTAGCATTGCACTGCAGTAGTCAAGGTGTCAGATGACCAATGCTTGTACCAGACGTTACAAGAACGGTCAAATCTGTTGTGATGTGAAGTGCAAGGTAGCAGGACCGAGAGTGATGTTGTAGATGGAAAAGAGAAGGGGACCTGGTACAGAGCCTTGGGGAACCCCAGTGGATAGTGAGTGGGCTGGATACAGCTGTCCTAACCATGACACCCTGAATAAGCTCCCAGTCAGGTATGATTTTAACCATGACAGTGCATTGTCCAAAATACCCACCTCTGAGAATGTAGATATGAGAAAGTCATGATTGACTCTTCTTGGCTGTCCCACCAGCATTTTAGCAACAAAGGATGCAATTTGGAATAGACAAAACCTGATCCATTAAATGATGCATTCTTATTGTTAAGGTTTGATTTGTTTGTCAGAACAAAACATGATGCTTTCTGGGGAAACTTCTTATTACTGCTGTTGCTAAGTTCCTAAATCCATCAGTTGCAATCTGATTGAAAAACATGAAGTTCAACACAAGCATCACTTATAATCAAAAGGAGAAAGATATTTTTTTTAATGATGCTCAATTTATAAAGTGCTGAGGAGAGTAACCTTACTTTCAGATTCCTTCTGGAGATGTTGCTTTCTCCAGCAGTCTCTAATGCAGTCTGACACTTCTCATTGGCAGCGTAAACAGAAGCAGGTGCTGTAATTGCGCAACTCTAATTAGCACAATGAGACTGAGAGACCTAGTTGCATTTAGATTGCCTCCAACCTGGAAGCTCAAGATTAAAACATGCAAACTAAGCAGAAGTACCGAGCCATCATTTATTTTCCTTCTGGCAGGAATCTGTGTTATTATAAGTGAGAAGTAGATGCCAAAAACAACTGAATAACCTCTACACTGCAAATCACTCAATTAATCAAAAAACTGTGAAAGCTTATTGATTTCCCATATACAGAAATTGCTCACACATAAAATTACACTGCTAACAGGTTCACTTCATCCTGCCGATTTTCCTCTTGGATACAAGTATATTTTCCGATCAAGCCTTTATTGATTTTCAACAATCAATAGTATTTAATAAGCATTAATGTACATTTTCATAAAATACACAATCAAACATGAATATTTTATGAAGAACAGATTTTTGACATTTAGCATTACATAGGGCATGTCACTAGACCTGAATTCAGCAAAGTTAGAGGCTGTAGACTAAATAACTCACACTGTAGATCACTGGAATTATTTTTCAGGTCCCCTAAAAGGAGTCCCAGCTTTCCTAAAAGAACTACCAGCACCCCTAAAATGAGTCCAAGCTCTCCTGAATGGAGTCCTAGCACCCCAAAAAGGAGTCCCATCTCCCCTAAAAGGAGTTTCAGCATCCTCAATAGGAGTCCCAGCTCCCCTAAAAGGAGTTCCAGCACCCCTAAAAGGACTCTCAAAGACCCTAAAAGGAGTACCAACACCCCTAAAAGGAGTCCCAACTTCCCTAAAAGGAGTCTCAACACCCCTAAAAGAAGTCCCAACTTCCCTAAAAGGAGTCCCAACGCCACTTAAAAAAGTGCCAGCTCCCCTAAAAGAAATTCTAGTACCCCTAAAAGAGTCCCTGCACCCCTAAAAGAACTCCCAGCACCCCTAAAAATAGTCCCAACACCCTTAAAAATAGTCCCAGAACACATAAATGAAGTCCCAGCACCCCCTAAAAGGAGTCCCAATTCCCCTTAAAAAGAGTCCCAGGTTCCCTAAAGGAAGTCCCAGCACCCCTAAAAGGAGTTACAGCACCCCTAAATCAAATCCCAGCTCTCCTAAAACAAGTCCCAGCACCCCTAAAAGGAGTCCCAGCACCCCTAAAAGTGAAAGTATAAAGTTGTGTTTTTGCTAAAAATGTAAAGCTTAAAATTTTAAAACCTTAGAAAACATAAACAAATATATATTTTAAGAAGCAAAATACAGCATTTCCTCCCCTTACCCACCCTGGTGTCCATGATCAGCCCATTAGGGGCTGGACTAACATGAATCTGGTTTATAAGCAGTGTGATTTGTGGTTTGAGAACATTGTGCTATGCCCTGTTCATTTCTGTTACATATGTGTCCTCAATCTGCCAACTACTACTGATATATTGGGAGGGCTGCCTCTGCCATTTACAGAATAAGAAATGTCTTCATCTTCTCTGAGCTCTGTCAAGCTCTTTGGAGTGAGAGATTTAATATCTATTATCATTAAATAATAGAAGATATTATTAATAAAACAAAAATAAAAAGGGACTCCCCATAGGGACTCCACAAAGTTTCTCCACATTCTCTTTTTTAGTATTTATACAATGAATAAATATTAACTACACTAAATCCATAGAGATTACATAGAGGCACATTTAAATCTTACACTGGGTGGGATGGGAACATGCTGTGCCGTCTTCAGAATGAACTTTTTTCTTTTTTCCAGAGGAAATTAAATTGTGACACAGATCTTCTCCAGGCAATGAACTGAGAGGACTCAGTATTAATATTAATGACTCACGCTAAGCCGTGTCACATAAAGAGATTAAATACAATTACACAGCGATCACGCAGAATTGTCAAATTGTTCTCAAATGGATTTAAAGGGTATTGAGAGCAGGATTAAATTAGACGAAGGACACAGAGCTGGTAGCACTCAGATGGGATTTAAAAAAGACTGATAAGACTAAATGAAGAAAGACAGAACAGAGATAAGCAGGACAGGAAAGAATAAACCAGGGAATAAACCAGCGAAAACAAAAGTACATAGTGGACAAGTCTGATAGATGGATGGCTAGATTGCACTGCCAACTGCTAGCTTTCTGTGCTTTACAGTCCCATAGCTCTTTTTTCTTACAGCCTGTAGGAATATCAAGTACCTGTGAGAAAACATCATCCAATCCATGCTCTCTCAGCTTTCCAAAACATTGCAGGAATGATGGTTTTACTAGATTCTTGCCATATATAAATAGATTTATATATCTAAAGTGGTAGAAGAACCCTTACAGATTCCTTTTGCTTTTTTTCATACTTACATTTTTTAGATTATCAAACAAGCTTTAATATCTGACAAATATAACCTGAGTAAATATTTAAAAAATGTTCAATTTCGCTTGCCACAACCAGGTCTGATTACTGCCAGACCTGTAGAATTTAAAATATTACTTGAATAGTACCTGACTGACATCATGAAGCAGCTAAAAGATCTCAAAAAGCAACACATTATGCAGTGATCTGAAGAATTAAAAAAAAACAGATGAGAAGACAAAGTCATTGATCAGTCTGGAAAAGGTTACAAAGTCATATCTAAGGCTTTGGGACTCCCGCAGACCACAGTGAGAGATATTATTCACTAACGGAGAAAACATGGAACACTAGTGGACCTTTCCAAAACTAAATTACTCCAAAAGGGCATGGGCAACTCATCCAGGAGGTCACAAAAGAACCAAGAACACCATTTAAAAAACTGTAGGGGTTCACTTGCCTCAGTTAAGGTCAGTGTAATGATTCAATAATAAGACAAAGACTGGTCAAACATGATCTTCATGAAAGAGTTCCACGGCAAACGCAAGCGTTGGTCACAACCGCCTAGGAAAACTTACAGAGTCTGTTTCAGCTCAGAGGAGCTCCGACACAGACCCGAATTCCTCCTATTACACCTCAATGGAGCGCTGCAGTGAGTTTGAAGCTGTAATTTTACTTCTTTAAAAAGATAAAAAATCAAGGAAATCCTACCTAGTGTGCTTTTAAAGGTGATTGTGGAATGGATAAAGCAGATTAACGTCAAGAATTTGGAATAACCTTCTCCTCAGTCCTGCTGAAAACATATGTAGTGTTCTTAACAGTCTGGCTTGTGACAGAAAACCAGTGGTTAAAGTGGTTAAATCTCTAACTAAGACTTTGTCTGAAGTTTGTAGATAGGTTATTTTTATTTAGTATCACCTATCCCCGCCTCCAAGCACTACTTGTGCTATCCTGCTTTAACCTGGCTATAAAGTGCCTGAATAGTCTCAGTCTCAGTAAATAAAGTTTATCACCAAGCATTCTCCAGTAGTACGCCTTGATTACTTCAGACGTACCCAAATCCCTCCTTTCTTCTGTTCTTCTGCAGAAAATGTACAGCCTTCTTTCAAAGACAAACTACTGCAGTAAATAGCAGTAAAGAACAGGACGGGAATTCAATCTGGCTGTGAAGGATCCCACCGAGTCTGCACTTCGCCTTCGTCCCCGTGGACCTATTTGCCGTTAATTACTAGGACAGGCAGGACCACTCTGGTTTGTTAAAAGGGGGCAGTAATTGGCGTTTCCTCTGCCAAGTTGTCATGGTCCTGATTAGAGGGGTCTCACTGTTCCTACCCAGCGTTTAACCTTCATTCTGAACATTCATGTGAAAAAGTGATTCATCTGGGCCTTTCATCTCCTCGACAGTCCATCCTTCACCTCTGTTGCTCGTTACTGCCTCCTGGCTCCACACTGGCCTCCTCTTCTTGAGAACAGTGAAGAGATTAACGACAAACTACAGCCAAGTCACACAGCATGCATGACTGCTAATGTTCTACCAACTTTAACCACAGATCAGAAAAAGTTGGAAAAGTATGGAAAATGTGAATTTAAAAAAGTACAGTGGTTCTACCGGGGTTGGACAATGAAACTGAAACCTGTCATTTTAGTGTGGGAGGTTTCAAGGCTAAATTGGAGCAGCCTGGTGGCCAATCTTCAGTAATTGCACATCGCACCAGTAAGAGCAGAGGGTGAAGGTTCAATTATCAGGGTAAGAGCTCAGTTTTGCTCAAAATATTGCAATGCACACAACATTATTATGTTATGGGAGACATACCAGAGTTCAAAAGAGGTTTGTTGGTGCACTTACAGTTTTAGAATGCTGTAATTTATTCTCACACTGTCAGCCCTAACACTGTCAGTCTGCCTGTTCAGGACAATTGTTCTCCCAAAGATTCCATTTTCCAGCATTCTCAGCCCATGGACTACAATGACTCGGCTGAACAAGTGACTTTGCAGCGTTTAGCCTCGCCCACCTTCTGATTGCTTATTTCCCACACCTGTTTGTATCTGTATGACACAGCTCCAATGTCATCCTCAAATTCGCTGATGACACAATGCTTATGGGCCTGATCTCCAACAATGACAAATCAGCCTAAAGAAGGATAGCAGCCTGACAAACTGGTGCCGGGAGTACAATCTCTCTCTGTAAACATCAGCAAGACTAATAAGCTGATTGTGGACATCAGTAAGGAACTCACATGGTCAGAAAATGCCACACTGGTGGTGAAGAAAACCCAACAATGGCTCTACTTCCTCAGATAGCCGGAATGTATGGCTATAGGACTTGGGTAGGACTTTCTACACCTGCACTGTGGAGAGCATCCTAATGAGCAGCACCACCATATCGTGTGGGAACCCCATCCTATAGTGCTTTCAAGCAGAAAGCTCTGCAGAGAGCTGCACAGCCCAGAACATTACCGGGGTTCAGCTTCCAAACCACTGGAATTTATACACCAACCACTGCCACAGAAGTTGTTGGCAATACTTTGCAAAGTATGAAAGTGACAAACAGGTCATATAAACAAAGTTAAATCAAGGTTCTTATTTTTATTTTGTCTTAAATTAAAATCTGGAAAATTAAGGTCTTAAATTTGCTGTAAATTTGCTGTAGGTTTAAAAAATGTAGACGGTGCATTTAATGCCGGTGGGAAAACACATGATAACATTAGTGATGAGTTACTGGGGAGACTCATCACTCATCAATGTTAACTAACTAACAATGTTAACTAACTAATATTAGCCGTGAGCTAATTAATATTACTGGGGAGATAAATAATGTTAGCATAGAGCTGGCTAATATTACCAGTGAAGAAAACCAAGGTAAGTGGAGTTAACATTAGAGATACCTAACATACTAACATTAGCGGCGAGTTAGCTAGGTTACCGGGGAGAGAACTAGGGTTAGCGAAGAGCTAGCTAACATTAGTGGTGAGCTAGCTAAAAACTATCAAAACAATAAATTATTTTCTACAAACGAAACTATGCCTACATTTTTGGATCTAAAATTATATTTGTTGTGTTAAAAACATCAAATTTGACTTTTAAAATGGAGCAAGAACCCTGTAAATCAGGGGAGTCCAAACAAGGTATTTTAGAAACAGAATGAAAGTTGGCCCGCTGTTAAGCAGGTTTTTATAATGTGAGATTCAAAGTTTGAACGCTAGGTGTCAGAAACGGGTCAAAGAGTCTAAAAGCGGAGACAGTGCGCATTTCTAGCGCAGAAAAACGGGGCAAAAGAGTCTAAAAGCGGAGACAGTGCGCATTTCTAGCGCAGAAAAACGGGGCAAAAGAGTCTAAAAGCGGAGAGGGTGCGCATTTCTAGCGCAGAAAAACGTGCCTAAACGAGTCTAAAAGTTGCCGTAATAAAGGAGTTTAATATTAAGAGACATCATGAAATTAAACATCAAACATCAAAGACAGTAAGTCAAGTAAAATGGTGTGTAAATGAAATAATCAGGAAAAATGTATTATTTAAAGTGGTATATTTCATTATTTGTTTTATTACAGAGTCTGTGGCCCGTGACTTCAAATATATTTCTCCTTCTGGGCCTCAACAAAAAAAGTTTGGACACCCCTGCTGTAAATGAACAGTGGTTGACAATGATCAGTATTCAGGAGATGACGAGCAGAAGAATCATTGTGATTATGGGAAATGTAGTTAACTTCATCCTTAATTAATCATGTAATTACTTATGAAAAACAATACCTAGTCGAACAGCTCCACAGCAGCATGGAACAGTCTGACGCCTCCCTGGTCCTGAAGTGAAAAAGAGGTCAACTATGTCGGCCCACATTAGTTTCCTCCATAATGTAGGCAGGAACCACTCCCACCACTAGAACCATTTATCCATTCACACCCACCATTACTAAGCCTGCATAATCACAGGGTTTTAATTAGACATAACGGCTCCCAGCTGGGTCGTCCGTTCTCTCCCGGAGAACTATCTGCTTTAATGTGATGTATTCAGCAGCGGCCAGGCCGATTAATAAAAACGGAACTATTGCACAGCGACATTAAGAAGCCAGAGAGCATCTCACAGCTCGTGCTAAACGTATGTGTCATGAATTGAAACTAGAACCCGAGAGAACGGAACCGACACAGCCGTTCGTCACCCGTCGAGTGTGTGTGATAATTGAATACGTAACAAAGGCCAAGAGCTGTGTTGAGGAGAACAGCGGCGTGTTTCATCCTCATCGTTTACGAACGTGAGTACACTGTATTAACCCCGACACCGTCCTCACGCGCCCTGCCCCTGCTGAAACCGTCCTGTACAGAAGAATTTAACACTGCAGGAAGACTGGGTGAATCCTGGAGGTCATTCCTCTAGTAAGAGCTCAGTCTCTCCATATGCTTCAAATTCACATCACCTATTAAATGCATTAAAAGTTAATGATGACTGTATCAGAGTCAGAGTTTAAAACACGGGCTGAGAGAGAAAGAGAGAGAGAGAGAGAGAGAGGGGGGAGAAAAGGAGAGCCTGAAAACAGAAATAGGAAACAGAAAATAAGAGAAAATATGTGAGAGAGAAAAGAGGAAAAAAGGGAAATGAGACAAAAAGAAAGAAAAAGGAAATGAAGGAAAACACATTAAAAACAAAGGAAAGATATAAAGAAAAACTGAGATTATTTAAGCATAAATTGGTAAAGATGAAGACATTAGAGAAATTAGAGAAAGAATGAATGAAACAGAATGCGAGAAAAGGAGGAGAAAAGCAGAAATAAAAAAAGAAAAAAGAAAGAAAGAAAGTATAGGGTGAACTTAGAAATTAAATAAAGAAAGGAAGAAAGAAAGAGGAGACAAATGAAGTTATGAGAGAAATAAAGAGAGAGAGAAAAGAACACTACAGAAAAAGAAAAGAAAGAAACAAACAAACAAACAAATAGGGAGTGAGAAAAGGAAAAGAAACAGAAATGAGAGAAAGAAAGGATAAAACAGGATGTGAGAAAATATGGAGACAAACAAAAATTAAAAAAGAAAGAAAGAAAGAATGAATCAGAGACAAAAATAAGAAATAGAAAGCGAGAAATGGAGGAGAAAAACAGAAATGTAGAATGAAATAAAAGAAAAAAGTAAGACAGAAAGAAGGAACGACAGAAATTAAAGGAAGGATACAAGAATGAGGGAATAGAAAAAGAGACAAAGAGAGAAAAAACAAAGAAAGAGAGAGAGCAGTGTGGATAGGTAGTGAGAAAGAAGACATTAAAAAAAGAAAGGGTGAAAGAGAGAGCAAAGAGGTAGTGAGAGAGAAAACATGATTGAAAATTGAAACTGGAGGAGAGAAACAGGAGAAATAAAATAGAAAGAAATGAGAAATAAACATTAAGAGACATTAGAAAAGATTAGAGGTGGAAAGAGAATAAAACAATAAGGTGATTGAAAAAAGAGAGAGTAGAATAGATAGAAGAAAGAGGATTAAAAGAATGAAAGAACAAGAGGCAGAATCTCTCACAAAGAAAGAGTGAGAGAGGGATTAAAAGGGGACAGATCAAAAGAGAAAGTAAGATGAAAAATGTGTGTGAGATCAAGAAATTGGGTGGGTTGAGAGGGAAAAGATGAAAAAATGGAATGAGAGAAATGAGAGTGAAAGAGAGTAGGGGGGAGAGAAAAGAGAAAAATGGGAAATGGAAAGAAAGATGCAGAGGCATGAGAAAGAAAGAGGGAGGAAGGAGAGAGAGATAGACAGAATGAAAGCAGGATAGACTGTGAGAGGGGGAGAGAAATGAAAGACAGAAAGAGAGGGAATAGATAAGGAAGGAAGATGGAGACAGGAAAGAGACAGTAGATAGAGGTAGAGAGAGAGAGAGAAAGAGAGAGAGAGTACTATAATACTGCTGCTCTATAAATCACATGGTCAGAGTGAGTAAAATGTGAGTGAGCATTAACACTAGATTATAAATCACTGTCTGCAGAATGTAGCACTGCACCCAGCTCAGCATAACAGCCCTGCCTCATCTGCCCGATCTGCATCAGCTCCCCCGTCCTGCTCTCTGGGTGATCAGTAGGCTACACCTCGACTGAGATTGAACATCTCTCTACAGAGTCTCATTCAGAGCCCAGCATTTCATTCTGATCAATCTGAATCTGATCACTTAGGGATAATCCTGCTTTGGTATTGTTGGACATGTGTTAAATCAATAAGCATACTTGAAGGGCTTAAAGCCCCAGTAAACTGCAGTGCAGTGACTGGAGAGCAGCAAATAACTGGTACTTCTGGTACACCATGCTGACCATTTACAATTTTTTGTTGCACATCTCGGATTCGGAAGATCGGATCATGTTGCATGCTTATGAATTGGATACGTGAGATATGTAGATATGTTATAAATGAGAAAACCAGTAGTTTTTTTAAATTTCAATGACTGAGAGTCCTTATAGCCCTCAAACACTCAAACGCATAGCCACACTATGTTGGGTCAACATGGCAATAAGAAAAGCCATCTCTATGTGGAGATCTGCACAAGTGCAGAAGCCATAACAAGCAGGAAAATTGTTTTTAAGCATTTTTAACCAAATGCAACAAGCTATTAATTTATCAGATGTGATCAAATGTTATCAGGGACTCAGTTTTTTGGTCTCTCCCCATTCCTCATTTCTAGATTGAATCCAGGTTTACCACATGAAATCTGCTTTTTTTGTGCAAATCAGGTCCAAAACAGGTGGTTTGTAAATGGTTAGAAATGCAATTACATTCCAATTTGTACAGATGCATCTTCTTTCAGGATGCTCTAGACACTTAAATTGGATTTTAAAAGGGACATATTACGTAAAATGTACCTTTAGCATGGTTTTGTATTTTGGTTGAAAATCTCAGACAGTATACAGTAGGATTAGCCAGCAGACTTTGTCTGAGGGAAGGATCTGTGCCTGCCGCATTTAGGAATATACTAACAAGTTAAGACTAATGTGTGGTAAACGCTCAGTGTAATGTAATGTAGTCTGAACATAGTGATCTGATTTAAAAATATTGAATTTGACATGTCACAAAAATCGAAAAAAAAAAAAAAGATCTGTCGCATAAATACAAAAAACATTAGATTTGAATAGCCTAAGCTATTTTTGTATGTTTAAGTCAGTTACTACTATAAAGCACAACATGGATACAGTATAGCAGAATGGTGAGAATACAATGTAAATACAAATGATCAAGTAACACAATAAAGGAGAAATTTTGGCCCACTTTTCTTTGCAGAATTGTTTTAATTCCACTTCATTTAAGGATTTTCCAGTATAAACAGCCTGTTTAGGATCATGCCACTACATCTGAGTCAGATTTTAAACAGGCCACTCTAAAACATTCATTTAGTTTTGTTTTTTTAAGCCATTAAGACGTGGACTTGATTATGAGCTTTGGATCATTGTCCTGCTGCAGAACCCAAGTACGCCTGAGCTTGAATCACAAACAGATGGCCGGATATTCTCCTCCAGGATTTTCTGGTAAACAGCAGAATTCCTGGCTCCATCTATTACAGCAAGTTGTCCAGACCATGAAACAGCAGAGCAGCCCCAGATCTTCACACTACCACCACCATGTTTTACGTTTAATATGATCTTCTTGTTATGAAATTATGTGTTAGTTTTACCCCAGATGTGACGGGACACACACCTTCCAAAGAGTTCCACTTTTGTCACGTCAGTGCAAAGAATGTTTACTCAAAGTCCTGCAGATCATCAAGATGTTTTTAGGCAAATTTGAGACGGGCCGTTGTGTTCTTTTTGGTCATCACTGTTTTTATGCCTTAGAACTCTCCCATGGAGACCATTGTCTGATATTAAAGTTTGTCCTCATTTTATGCCACTGTATAAGATTATTTATTTTCTGTATGACATGACTGAATAAATAAATGAATGATCTTGCAAATAAATGAGATCTTAGAAAAATGTACAAAGCATTCCCTCAATTTAGCGAGCTTATCTTGTCTCTTGGTCCACAAATCCTTTCTTCTGTTCTGCCGGTGTTTTTTTCTCTCCTTTCATTTGTGAAAGGACAGCTGGCTTTTGTTCTCTCTCTGAGTAATACACTCTGAGTTTAATTCCTCACTGAATAAAGCAGGTGGGCACTGAGATATGGGCTCTCATTAAGGACCTCCGAAACCTGTTCTCATCTGTCACACGCATACAAACTCTGGGCTGTCTTTTTAATTGGCAACTCTAATTGTACAGCATATCAGGTTGACATCACCTTAGATAGAGGTGAAAGGGACCAGACCTTAACTCACATAGACCAAACACACAAACCAGTATCACAATTGGACTGTTTGTACGCAGGTATTTAATAGTGGCAGCATCTTTCTTGCCACCCTTCCTCACATGCAGTGTATGGAGAGCTTGTGATAACATTCACTGGAGCACCTTTACCTCTTAAATCTCAACCACTGAACTCTCATCAGCTCATTCAAAGTGATTGTTGTCCTGCCTGAATCTTTCTTTTAACTTAAGAACAGATTTGGTTGGTAGCTGGTTTCAGGCAGTCTAAGCTGGTACTGCTAGTTTATTATTTTTTTAAAGATATTTTAATTTCTCTTATTTTTTCCCCTAATTTAGCTAGGCTGATTGTCCCACCCCTTCAGCTGCTAATCAGCTGTATATCTCCCATCACTAGTGATGCCTTAACACCAAGAGGGTGAAGACTAGCACATGCTTCCTCCGATACATAGCAGCTGACGGTAAGCTACATGACTGGGGTTCGAACCAGCGATCTCCCAAACAGAGTGGCAGCGCTTTTGACTGCTGGACCACTCATGCTAGTTAACCAGGACATGTTTATCATAATTGCGGACTAGCTGACAGTAATCTGGTCAGCAGTGTCCATCCAGTTCTAATGTTGAGTTTGAGGGACAGTCTTGTCTATGTAGTGATTGGATGGTATAATGCAGCTTTCATTTTCTCTCAGTTGATTGGACAGTCTGAGCAGTGAATCTTCTCATACAAAATGTCTATTTTAAGCTAAATGCGTTAGCCGGATTTCCGAGGACCAAATGTGGAGAAACCGCTAACATGCTAAGCTAACCCCCGCCACCGTGCTAAGCTTATCAGGCATCTGGCAGTCTAACAGTTTAAAAGGTTTAACTGTAGGTTAACTTGTAACTGAGTGACTTAATGTGTAAATAGTGGAAGAGGCTCTTATAACAGGGAGAAGAGCTCCGCTCAGACCGGCTGGAGGCAGCGTTAGCTCCTTTTATGAAAAGTTTTAACTTTTAATAAATTTAATAAAGGTTTCTCTCTTAACATTATTCATTTAGCTTGTTGTCTTTTTATTGTCACTTTGCTTTTTTGCAGTATCACATCTGAACTAGTGGCTGTGGGTACATTTCAATAATAAAAATAAATAAATAAGACATTTATGAAGCATGTTATGTTTTTGTTTTATGCAACAAAAATGTCAGAATAGATTAGCTGACTGTCTATGAAAGTACTATTGTGTGAAACGTAGCTTAGTTTGATGATTTAGCTTTGATGGCTTTGAAAAAATTACAGCACTTGAAAAAAATAAGAGATCACTTCAGTTTTGCTATTTATAGCTTTATGTTTGAGAAAAATGAACATTGTTGTTTTATTCTACAAACTACAGACAACATTTCTCTCAAATTCCAAATAAAAATATTGTAATTTACAGCATTTATTTGCAGAAAATGAGATATGTCTGAAATAACAAAGAAGATGCAGAGCTTTCAGACCTCAAATAATGCAAATACTACAAAACATCGACCCTCTAATCCTCCACTAGCCTTACACACTGCTTTTGGATAACTTCATGCAGTTCAGCTTGGTCTGATGTCCTGTGATCATCCATCTTCCTCTTGGTTATTATATTCCAGAGCCTTTTCATTTGGTAAAATCCAAGAAACTCTTCATTTTTTAAGTGGTCTTTTTTTTTTTTTACAGTGCTGTATATATTATATTAAGGTTACATTACTCATGCATTTCTACAAAGCATCTAATCAGAAAGAAATAAAATAATTTAATAAAACTGACCTTACTCTGAGTATGAAGTGATGGAAAGTGTATAAATGTAAGTAAATAATGAATATATTAAGTGTATCTGTGATATTTGGATGAGTACTTTGCTGCAGAAATACAAAGAAAAGAGAATTAGCTGCTGCTAATTCGACATTTATCCTGAGATAAGTGGTTAACTTGCACTAGACGTGATGACGTTTGCTTATTTAAGAGCGTTTCCCAAACACGCTGCTTCATAAGGTTCCTTAGGGGTTAAAATGCTGCCGAAGAGAGAGCTAGGTAGGCAATGACTACAGGCAGCTGCCTTTAGACTGAACCACAGCTATATTAATATTTTAATGTTTAATGTTTTCAGTCAATAACGGGACGGACCTCACAGTTTCAATACTTTTGCAGAGGGCGCTGTAGCTTGGATGTGGCAGTGAAATTTAATGCATGTGTGTAGAAAGACAGCTTATTCAGCACATTTACACAGCAGGCTGAACAACACACTGGTATGTGTGATATATGTTTTTCTAACACAGCTGACAGACATCAAGCCCCACTACCTGATACTGTGTGTTAAAACCCAGTGCAGGTTTAACACAGGCCACATGATACCATAACATTAATACAGAGCAACATCGCCCCCTGCTGTCAGACTAGAGTAGCACATCAACAAAGTGTTCTCTAATATTCCGTATTCCACTAAGTCGGTGCCATTTCTGTCTACAGGAAATTACATGTATCAATGTGCACCCAAAATAACTTTATAATATATTTTATTATTAAACATAGTATCTTGTACATTAACCTAATTGCAAAATTAAGATATGTAATTAAACATATAAATAAAAACTACTTAAAACACTGAAAGAAATAGCATTGGTTACCTGTCCCCACTCTCTAACTATACACTTTACCATAAAAAATAATTATTTAAATCCTTCAGAGATGTATTTTTTTTTATTTTTTTGCATTCTTGTGTGACTCCAAATCCTATCTATGCTTTAAAAAAAAAAATATATATATATATTATTTCATAATAAATCCATAATATTTAAGTTAAAATACACATTTTAGTTGTGTCACAGGTTTTCTACTGATTCCTGTTACCGCAACACATTACCCCATCTGAAACATCTGGAACATTTTATAAATCACATCTACAACAGGAAGTAACATCGGCTGGTTCTTCTGAAGATCATTGAAAGACCAACGTTAAATTCTCTCATCAGTTTTTCTGTATCAATCTTATTCCTGTTACCTAAATTAATTCTTAGATCTTATTTGTTTATTTTTGAAATACAAATTTTGAGAAAATCCCTAGAATGTGCTCAGTGTCCTCATGCTACTAGCATAGTAGCCATTTAGCTATTTTTCATTTTTTGCTAATTCTATGCTAAAAATGTATTCCTGGTACCTTTATTCCTGTTACTCAAAACATAAAAAGTAACAGGAATGAGTTTCAGTAACATGAATGAGTGCCAGTAACAGGAGTGGTTTTTTTTGTCATTAAAACATTTTTTTGAACATGCAGTCAACCATTTATTTAAATTAAGACTTTTTAATAAAGACTTCTTTGCTTGTAAGCTTGTGGACTTGCTTGTAAACATGCCTTTTAAATGTCACATGAGTTTTCTCTTTGGCTTAGAAACCTTCTAAAATTTTAAGTAAAGCTAAGTAAAGTTTTACCAGTACATGTTTTAAATAGTTAAATATATGTGTTATTAAATTCAGAGTAAATTTAAAAAGTAAAAAAAAAAAGTTTAATTTAAAAGAGTTACAGCAAGCAAATGGCACCCATTCGGTGGAACGGCCCACTTTCTGATCTTACCTTCTTTAGGTACTGAGGTAGTGTAGAGGAGCTTGATATCTATACTCCCTAAACTTTTTTAAATTTTGTTACCTTACAACCACAAACTTAAACACAAAGTAGCACATAATAAAGAAGTTGAACAGAAATTATAGATTATAGGTTTTCAAAATATTCATCAAATAAAAATCTGAAAAAAAAAACTTGAAATAAAAATGTCCAAACCACAAACAGATGGCCTTCAGGACTTTTTTGTAGACAGCAGAATTTCAGGTTCCATCATTTACAGAAATTTGTCAAGGTTCTAAAGCAGTAAAGCAGCCCCAGATCATTACACTACCACCACCATGTTTTACGTTCTTTTTCTGAAATTAAGTGTTAGTTTTATGCTAGATGTAACGGGACACACACCTTCCAAAAAGTTCCACTTTTGTCACGACAGTCTAAAGAATATTTACCCAAAGTCCTGGGCATCATTAAGATGTGAGATGAACTGTTGTGTTCTTTTTAGTTAGCAGTGTTTTTTATTGATATTAAAGTTTGTTTGATAATCTGTAAAATGTAAATATGAAAAAAAAAAAAAACTTTTGTCCCATTTTATTGCTGGTGTGCTACGGATCTTCAGAACCCAAGGACCCCTGAGTTCCCAAACTAATGGCCGTACATCCTTCTACAGGATTTTCTTGGTGACAGCAGACTTTCAGCATGATATTCTTTTTCTAAAATTATATTTTAGTTTATGCCACACCTCTTCCAAAATGTTCCTCTTTTGACTCGTCAGTCCACAGAACATTTTCCCAAAGTTCTCAAGATGTTTGTTGGCAAATGCGAGACAGACCTTTGTGTTCTTTTTGGTCAGCAGTGTGTTTTTGTTTTTGTATGACCTCTGCCATGGATACCATTTTGACCAGTCTCTTACTTATTATTGCATTAGAAACACTTACCTTAACAAGGCAATAGTGAGACATGTGTTTTTTTAGATATTGTTATGGGTTCTTTTGTGACCTCTTGCATGAGTTGTTCATGCCTGGGAAGGTTCACCAGTGTTCCATGTTTTCTCTTCCATTTGTGAATAATAGCTCTCACTGTGGTTCACTGGAGTCCCAAAAACTTAAGAAATGACTTTGTAACATTTTCTAGACTAATAGATGATCAATGGCTTTGTATTTTACATCTGTTTTTAAATTTCTTTAGATCGCTACATAATATCTTGCTTTTTAAGATCTTTTATTTGCTTCATGTTGTCAGACAGGTTATAGTTACGTTATTTTACAGGTCTGTCTGTAATCAGGCCTGGTTTTGGCTAGTAAATCTTAGCTCAGCTTTTTTTTTTACCTTAACAAATGAAAACATCATTTAAAACAGCTTTTTGTATTTACTCAGGTTATATAGGTCTGATTTTAAAGTTTGGCTGATAATCTAAAAACATGTAAGCATGAAAAAAAAATACAGTGTTAAGGTGTTTGATTCAAATTTTAATGCTGAAAACAAGAGTTAATCTTCTGTAGTTCTGTAATTTTGAAGGCCAGACTCTTGCTAAATTGATAAAAAAAAATGCTACAGTGTGTCATGATTATTGTACGTGATGGATCGGCTGTTTGAGGTGATGCAGGGTTTGCAGTCTTTTCATGATCTGTTGCTCTGATGATTTTGGACAGCAGGCTCCAGGAGTGCGGGAGAAGTAAAGCCAGTGCAAACACTCCCACATAACAAATACGGTTTGTGTTACCGACAGCGGGAGTCTGAGAAAGCAAAAAAGGTGATTACTCATCCATGCCTACACCGATCTCCCTTTAACCTAAACATTAACCTCCATCAGCAGATAGAAAGAATGGGCAAAGACACCTCATATTTCAGCAGTGTGTTATTGCACAGAAAGAGAGAGAGAGAGAGAGAGAGAGAGAGAGAGCGCTGCGAGTGCACACTCACCAATGAATTCAGAAATTAATAGGCCTTGAGCCGTCAGGCACTATTTCTGTCTGTCTGTGTGTGTAAACACACAGATTAAATGACAGCCGTGACACAAATTCTCACAAATTGTTTTCATACTGTCACTTCCAGCCCAATGTGTGTGTATGTGTCTATAGGTGCATCTCAAAAAAAGTTACTTTATTTCAGTAATTCAGTTTAAAATGTGAAACTCATATATTATATTGATGAATTACAAACAAAGTGATATATTTTAAGCGTTTATTATTTAAGCGTTATATTTTTTTTTTTTCATTTTCTCCCCAATTTACACAGCCAATTACCCAACCCTCTCATTAGAACTCTCCCTATCACTAGTGATGCACCAACACACCAGGAGGGTGTAGACCAGCACATGCCCCCTTTGATAAATGTGAAGTCAGCCACCGCTTCTTTTCGAGCTGCTGCTGATGCAGCATTGCTGAGTAGCATTACAGTGTGCTCGGAGGAAAACACAGAGACTCGGTTCTGATAAATCAGCTCACAGACACCTTGTGTTGTGGACATCACCCTTTGGAGTGATGTGGGGAGAGAACAAGGCCAATTATGCTCTCTCCTAGGACTACAGTAGCCAATGGCAAGCTACATGGACAGAATTTGAACCAGCGAACTCCTAATCAAAGTGGCAGCGCCGGACCAATCAGAGCCCCCCTATTTTAAGTGTTTTTTTTTTTTCTGTTATGGTTGATGATTATAGCTTACAGCTAATGAAACCCTAAAAATCAGTGTCTGAAAAAATTCTATAAGACCAATAGGTACTTTTAACAGTGTGGGCAGTGTGCCAAGTCCTGCTGGAAAATGAAATCCAAAACTTCATTAAAGTTGTCAGCAGAGGAAAGCATAAAGTGCTGTAAAGCAGATGACATGTCTCTCCAAACCATCACTGATCATCAGTAAATTTGCACTTCATTTGGAAATAAAGGGATCCGATTCTGGAGGAAGAGTGGAGAGACTCACAGTCCAAACTGCTTGAGGTCTGGAGTGAAGTTTCCACAATCAGTGATGGTTTGGAGAGACATGTCATCTGCTGGCGTTGATCCATTGTGTTTTATTAAAGTGGGAGTCTGCATTATTTAGTTTCTAAACAGAAAGCTGAAGCATTTCTGAGTGGAGAAGGAATAAAATATTGTGTTTAATGGTGCCAGTGTGCTGAAATGACCCTCCCTGCTAAACCTAATATATTCATTCTAAAAACTGGAGTGTTTGTTCGCTTTTCGCAGAAGTTACGTCCCGCGTCTTTACATACTTACATCACATGTACAGCCTCTAAAATCCGGCTCAGTTTAACTGAACGTGAGCGGCTGGTGGAGCAATGGAGACTTCAGAAGAGGAAACTCAGAGCTCAGTAGCTCATTTGCTCATAGTAAAACAAAAGAAACGAAGAAGTGAAGTTTATGACTGAGCATGCTCTCTTTCTCTCTCTCTGACTGAACATAACCTGGAATCGGATTCGTCCGCTTTAAAAAAGACAGGATCACACGTTCCCGGCATAAAATGATTCTTCCACACGTTCGGTGCAATTACCCATTCTCACCAGAGGGGGCCCTAAATCCCAAAACTTTAGGACATCAGCTTTAAGTCCAAAGTCAGCACAGTGCTTCATGATTCCCTCTGCTGACAACTTTTATGGTGATGCGGATTTCATTTTTCAGCAGGACTTGGCGCACTGCCAAAAGTACCAATTGGTTTTATATAATATTGTAATTTTCTAAGAGACTGATTTTTGTGGGTTTTCATTGGCTTTATGACATAATCATCAACAATAAAATAAATAAACGCTTAAAATAGATCACTCTGTGTTTAACACATCTATATAATATATGAGTTTCACATTTTGAACTGAATTACTAAAAATTAAAGTAACTTTTCAATTCTATTTTTTGAGGTTGTGTGTGTTTGTAAGTGTGTGTGGGGGCTCTGTGTATGTTCCTGTTTGTCACACTGCAGTATACAGTATATCCTGAAGTTCAGTTCTCATGCTGAAAGAACAGCAAACAAGTTCTGCTCTGAGAGGGGAAACCCCAGCACAGCGTGTTATAATACTCACATCAGGATGTCCTTATTCATCCTTGTTTGTTCAGACTCCAAGATAACTGCAGTGCAGCGTCCTGTCTCTCTCTCTCACCCTTAATAAATAAAACAGTGCAATCCCAGAGTCTCTGCATTTTGACCTGTTAAACTCTTCAGATCTGTGTGTGGGCCGGACTGCTTCTTTTTCATATCTACAGTATCTACAGTTATATTACAATGCAGTTTTGACATACAGGCCAAATAGGGTTTGGTTGCATTTGCTTCATATTAATTCGTATTTGCTTTGTAATAATCGGTGTTCACATTGCAGAGAACCTCACCTGGTCCCTCAACACCAGCTCCATAACCAAGAAAGCCCAGCAGCCCATCTACTTCCTGCGGAGACTGAGGAAAGCACATCTCCCACCTCCCATCCTCACCATGTTCTACAGAGGGACTGTAGAAAGCATCCTAAGTACCTGCATTACCGTCTGGTTTGGTAACTGCAACACCTCAGACCACAAGACCCTACAGCAGATAGTGAGGACAGCTGAGAAGATCATCGGAGTCCCTCTTCCCTTCATCACCGAGATCTACACCACAGGCTGCATCCGCAAAGCAACCAGCATTGTGGACGACCCCACCCATCCCTCACACGGACTCTTCGCTTTGATGCTCTCCGGCAGAAGATACAGGAGCATCCGAGCCTCCACTACTAGACTCTGCAACAGCTTCTTCCACCAGGCAGTCAGACTCCTCAACACACAGAGACAGACCACCCTTTAGACACACAAAGACTGTACAAAGACCCACACACACAGACACTGAAATGTCTTTATTCCTATCAGCAATATTTGCTGCAACTCTCAAAAACTATAAACTCACTACCTCAGTAACTGCTGTGATTATATATGTTCTATATGTTAAAGTATGTTACACATCTCTGCACCTTATCCTCACTATACACTTTATTATACCGTATCTGTACTGCACTGTCCTGTCTCTTTAATTGTCTCGTCTGTTGTATTTATTATATTTATTGTTATTTAGTGTTATAGTTTTATGTTGCACTGTCGTCACTCCTGCACTTTATGTTGTCTATTGCTTGTTGTTCCATGTTGCACCATGGTTCCGGAGGAACGTAATGTCACTACACTGTGTACCTGTACTCAGATGTAAGGTACTTTGTTACCTTACGTTTTTTACTTCTACTCCTTAAATTATCACCCAATTCTCTGAACTTTCTTCACATTATATATATATATATATATATATATATATATATATATATATATTTATTAGGGGTGTCACGATCTCGATATTTTATCGAAATCGAATCGAAATGAGGTCACGATCTCGAGTATCGAAGTCAAAAAGAGGATCGACGATCCCTCCCGCGCGCGCTACGCAAATAGCGCAGCGCGCTACGCAAATGGCGCGGCACCAACACAGCGCATCCTATTCATTTAAATAGAGATAGCCACTGCATGAGCGCAGTCAGCGGGAGTGTGATCACTGTTTTTATCTGTCCAACGGGGGAGGGGGGGCGGGGGTTGGGCGCGCAGGTTTTGTATCTGTATCTAACGGAGGGGTGGGTGCGCGCAGGTGAGAGCGTGTGAACTCGCTGAAATGCGTGTGTCAGTGTGACTTGAGAACACTGACTATAGATCACAGTGAGGTGGATTAAAAATCTTAAACTTATAATTGACTACACCTGTTGCTTTCCATTGAATTAAAAAAACATCTTTCTCTCAGATAAAGTAAACACAAGCGTGTTTCTGACTAAAATAAAAGCTTTTCAGGAGAGATATAAGTTATGTGTAAATATTTATAAGACAATACCCACATCACTTATCTAACCAGCCTGTACTGATTTCTGCCCCCCCATAATGCTTTCAATAACCTCTTGTAACCCCTGGGAGCCAGGGGTTACACTCTAATAGCCTTTAATAGTCTTCAGTAGCCTTTAAAAGACTTACCTGGCGGCCGTGGTGTGTCCACTAAACTCCGTAGTTATAAACATCCTGAGGTTAGCAGCGCGCTAACTGACCTGTTTATAATGTAATCCGAGCAGTGCCTCCGTGTCGGCTGTTCTAACCTGCTGCTGTTAGCTGCTTGGGCTGAAAGATGAACTGTAGTGAGCTGTATTATCCGGTTAGAGGGGTTAAAACCTTTATTTGTTTACAGAAACAGTAAAAACGGACTGGCTGAGCTCTGTAGCCCGTGGCTGGGCTGTACTGAAGTAGTGACTGAGTGAAGAGAGCGGGGCTTGTGCTGCTGCTGCTAGTGGTTGGATGAAGAACTGCAGCTTCATGTAACGAGCAGTTTCACCAGCCATCCACACACAGCTCTGATAAACTGCTTGTTTTAATAGTGCACACTGTTGCTACCAAAAAAAGTCACTAGATGGCATTACCATATATATCTTAATAAATAATAATAATAATATTTATAATATTTATAATAATAATAATAATAATAATAATAAATATATTATTTAAATTTTATGAGGCATAAAATAATAACAAGAAAAAAAAACAAGAAAATCGAGAATCGAATCGAATCGTGACCCTCAAATCGAAAATGAAATCGAATCGAGGATTTAGAGAATCGTGACACCCCTAATATATATATATATATATATATATATATATATATATATATATATATATATATATATATATATATATATATATATATATATATATATATATTTAAATAGCCTTGTTACTCCTATTACATAGTTTTAATTCCGGCTTCTCATCACTTAAAAAAAATAATTAAAAAAACAATCCAGACAAAGCTTTCCATCCAGACCGAGTGAAGCTAATTGTGATTGGATGAGAGGTCTAAACATATCATTCTGACACCCTATTGGTCTGATCCATCACACCTGGACACGTCATGCCGCCACACTCCAGCAAGAACAGAGCAGACGTATGTAGTCTAGTAGTATGAAGATGATCTGTGCAGAGACTCAAGAGAACTTAAGAGAAATGTCCCAACTAAACTTCTTTAATATTTTTACATTGAACTAAATGTTAATTTAATTAATTTTCATTGGGAATATATGCAGCTGAAACAGGTAGCCTAGTGCATCCCATCCATTTTTCAACATTACATTTTAATATAACAATACATTCATGTTTTGTCCTTAATGGCATTTTATGTTTCCCCTCACATTACTTTTTCTTTATATTTAAGTAGATTTGAAAGCAGTTTTCCTACTTCTATTTGAGGTCTCTGGTTGGGCTGATCTTAGAAACATATCCTATATTTGTGTTCCCCTGCATTTCACATCGATGTCTGAGTTCCACAGCAGCCTAGCAACCTAGTATTCTGGTCGCTTAGTAGCTCTGCCTCCTGCACAGCGCAGTAAAGCTTATTACTGCCTATAAAAATCAGAGGATTAACCTTAAAGAGCCTCATAAATAGATGGAGGCCTCTGGAAAGATTGATCAAGTTGAATTAAGCTGACCCAGTTTACAGCACGTAGAGACCACGTCTGGTCTTCAACCAGCCAAAACGGGCACATGTCACCCCGCTGCTCATTGAGCTCCATTGGCTACCAGTTGATGCTCGCATCAAATTCAAAACTCTTACAATTGCCTACAAGGTGATGACAGAACAGCTCCTTCCTACCTGCACTCACTCCTGAAGGCTTACGCTACCTCCCGGCCGCTGCGCTCCTCCAATGAACGTCGCCTCGCTTTGCCAAACATTCACACAAAGCAATCCAGACTGTTCTCATACAGAGTTCCCCAATGGTGGAACAAACTACCTTCCACTACCAGATCAGGAGAATCTCTCGCTATCTTTAATAAACTCCTGAAGACAGAGCTCTTCAAAGAGCACTTACTCTCCTAACACCTCTAACAAACTAACTACTTCTAACCTCATTTCCTTCTTCCCCTCCTTCACTTCTCTATCCCTTTATTTCCCTTTGACCTCCTTTAAGCCCTATCTATAAATGGTTTATCTTAATTCCTATTACTTTTGTACTTGACTATTGTAAGTCGCTTTGGACAAAAGCGTCTGCCAAATGTAATGTAATGTAATGAACAGACTCTTCACCCTGAGAAACAGCTGTAAAACATGGTGTCGGGAGCACAACATTGTCAATAAATGAACAAGATGAATTTTGGAGAAGGCCGTGTTTTACATATGGTTGACCTGTATCCTCATGGCTGTAGTGTTTTAGTAGGTACCCTGTAAAAGGTCAGTAAATTAACTTTAAAGTACAAGGAGTTCAGTATTCTCTTCTGCATAGGAGTGTACAACAGGACTGCCAAATAAAAAGTGCGCTGTTGTTTCAAACCAAATAGTTTTAATGACAGACCATTTAGCAGATTTATCAAAGCACAACAGAGCTGCTGTCTATGGCTGGTATTAAAGTGTGAAACCCTGCTGGGTCATGTGCTGTCTGAGGCCTAGTGTTGCAGAACAGACTCTAACATTGATGGGGAAAACAGGAAGCATGTTTTCTTATTCTCTACTCTCTAACCATGTGCTCAGCATGACAACAGTCATGAATTACATGACAAAACGGCTTATATGCATAGTGCACATAATGTAGATCTATTTATTTTTAATTCATTTATTTACATAAAAAAACAAAGTACATATTCGTATTTAAAGGCAACACAAGGTTTTCTCCAGATAAGAAAATGGTATACATTTATATATTTTACTTGTTATTTTAAAATATAAAAGAAAATATTTACGGTACTCCATAATGGAGAAAATGCACTTTTAAAAGGAGCTGGTTTCACCTCAGGCACTTTTACATTTTGTAATAATATGATCACACATTCACACACTGTCCTGTGATGCTCTCAGGATGTTTAGTATACGTCACTTAGGCAAGTCATGAGTTAAAATAAAAACAACAGAGTGCTGTGCTCTTTGAAAGGCTCTGTGACGCTTGAGTTCTTTTGGGTAAAAAGGGATTGTACTAATTATTATTACAGAATTACTTATAGATTTGCTATCAATTAACTGCCTGAGAATTATTTGAAAAATCAGTATGTAACTGTACAGCTCTGAAAAAAATTTGTTTCTCTGATTTTGCTATTTATAGATATATGTTTGAGTAAAATTAACATTGTTGTTTTATTCTATAAACTACAGACAATATTTCTCCCAAATTACAAATAAAAATATATATATTGTCATTTAGAGCATTTATTTGCAGAAAATAAAAAAGGTCAAAATAATGAAAAAGGTGCAGAGCTTTCAGACCTCAAATAATCTGGTGATGCTTCAGAAAGGCTGAAATTGAAATCCTTGAAATCCTTCTGCTCTGGCAATGTCTCCCCAACTCTGAAGACTAGTTTTTTCCAGCAGGACGATGCTCAATTCCACACAGCTAGATCAATTAAAGTGTGAATGAAAGACCACCAGATCGAGACAGTGTCATGGCCAGCACAATCTCCAGCCCTTGAACCCCTTTGGAAGCCTATGGAATGTAATCAAGAGGAAGATGGATGATCAGGCCATTAAACAAATACAACTGTTTAAATTTTTGCACCAGGAGTGGCATAAGATCACCCAAGATTACATAAGATTAGATTACATCATAAGATTACATCAGTGTAAAAGATTGGTGGAGAGCATGCCGAGACACATGAAAGCTGTGATTAAATATCTGGGTTATTCTACCAATTAAGAATTCTAAACTAAAACTTTAGTATTGTTGTTTCTTAATGAATATAAACTTGTTTTTCTGCATCTTTGTTATTTCAGCCATTTCTCATTTTCTGCAAATAAATGCTCTAAATTACAATATTTGGGGAATTTGGGGAAAATGTCAGTAGTTCATAGAATAAAACCCACAATGTTTATTTTCAAACAGAGAAACTGATTATTTTGAGCTGTATATTAACAGGCATATATTTGCTGGTTAATGGGCTCATAGACACGTGTATTGTGTCTGATTGGCGCTGTCCTGTGAGCAGTATATTTTCCAAATCCATACATTTACATGCTTCACATCTTCTAAAACAAATTATCAAATTCCATGGTGTATACTGCCTTCCACCCCACCTATTAAACTTTAAACTTAAATCAGGCAAGCTGACTGCTTGGAGGCAGAGCTGACTCACTCTGTGAGTGCTTAAGACCAACAACTTGTCAGTAAAAGTAATACAAAACAAGAACCTTTTCAAAATAAAAGCATTTATTATAAAATTACAGAATTACGAAAGTCGGTACATACTTCTGCTCATGTTGAAATGGCACATTAGACAGCTTATTGAATGGGCTGACCTTTGAAATGAGGGATCAGTGGAACCACAGATAAATTCACCTGTGCCATAACTCCATAACAGTCCACCTAGTGAACTTTGACCCTTTGCAGAAAGATACCAGGCTTCCCTTGCAATCCATAAAGGGAAAAATTAACATACGCACACAATGATGATCCCATTTGTCTTGATTCTTGTCAGTAAAACGCACCACAGTGAGGAGAATCCTGAATCCTGCACTGATTCCGGGTGTGAAGTCTTTTAAAAGTAAGAGAAGAATGAGCACAGGGAGCACTGAGCACGGCTGCTCACTGACTCAATGTTATTAACCGTTCACATAAACCTGTAAAACACATACAAAGAATGGGCTGGTTTATAAAGTCCTGGGTGGGATCAAATCCCGAAAGTGTCTTTCAGCTTCACTTCAGCACAAAAGGTGTCTGGTGTCTTTTTTTTTTTAGCACTGTGTCTTAAATGCATTTAACTCAACTGAAGCACAAGGACAAACACAGTAGCCGGATGCTGCCCTTACAGATCTCTGAAGTTGGGAGTCATGCTCATATTCGGAACTCCGGGTCTAACCTGGATTTTTGTATGAAAGAAATGAATGGGACATGCAAACAAACAAACAAACAAACGAACAAACATGTTTAACTAGTTGACTCACAAAAAAACTCAATGAACCCAAAAACTATGAGGTCATAAGCAAGTCAAAATATAAACATTGCAACATCCATACTACAACACTTGTGAATTTAAACTTTGTAAATTATGGACTAGAAACTTCATCCAAATCCATATTTTGAAGATCTGGGTCATATAGAACAGCTATTTTTGATTTACAACAAAGTGAAAAGAACATAAAGGTTTCTGACACCTATGGTTCTTCACAGTAATACTATAGTATATTTCGTAAAATGCCATCATTTTGTTTGGGGTACATTTTTGAGGTTGCCAGTCTTAATGATTTAATTTTAGGAAGAGTAGGTGTTGCAATGTATTGTGATGCTTAAAAGACAAAGACAAAAATAATAATATCCCATTCAATTCTATCATATAAAAAATTCAGACACCAGAGACACAGCCTCTAATACAGACATGAACTGAAGTCTATTCCCACCAGGTATAGAAGAGAAGACTGAAGGAAAATTACTATTTTATCTCTCCTGTTTCCCACGAATTTTGGCAGTATTGGTGTAAAAAAATAGAAATAAATATTTTATGATTTTGTCGCTGTCCAATAAAAAAAGTGTATCTCCAAATCAGCACCTTTACAGGACAGAGATAAAACCTTGTTAACTTTTAATGTAAGTCAATGTAAAGTAAAGAGAATTTATTCTAGGACCTTCTGGAAATTGTATATTGGTCCATTTTTCAGAAAATGTAGATAGGTTTGGGTTTGGTAAACCAAAAATAAGACAAAAAAAAAATCACTGGAGAGCAATTCATACTGAGATGGGAGATTGTTTTGAACCAAGGAAAAGTTCTCCCTCTTTCACCTACATCTGTACTATTATACAATGTACTCAACCCACATTTGCACTAATCTCAAATTCTCCCCTTTATTTATTTGTACTATTCTAGACTGTACTTTACCCGCGTCTGCACTTTTCTAGAATGTACTCGACCCACACGTGCAGTTTTCTAGGATGTACACGACCCACATTTGCACTAATCTTGAATGATCCCCTTTATTTGCACAGTTCTAGAACATTCTCCCTCATTTATTCACATCTGTATTATTCTAGAATGTACTCTACCCACATTTGCACTAATCTTGGATGTCTTGGAGGGAGAGATGTGTTTCCAATGATATAACTTCAAAAACTTCTCAGACAACCTCCTAAAGTGGTTTAAATAATTAAATTTGTATAAATTTAAAATATGCCTTCTATGCATTTAGACTTCCATTTTTATTTTGTCTAATCCAGATACAATCCTGATGTTCAAGACGCAAGTGTAAACGGGTCTACATATACCTGATGGGAATATGCCTCCGTAAAAACATGATTCACCCAAAAGTACTCCTTAAAAAGAGCAGTTCGTATGTTCATTACCTTTTTCATACCCTGTGCAGCAAGTGTCTCGCCATCGTTGAGGACCCTGCTGAAGAACAGTTTGTACGTTCAGGGGTCTAAACCAGTCCCAAAAGTGGGACAATTTTCAGTCCAGTTCGAAACCGCTTGAAAGCTTAACCAAAAAAAAAAAAAAAAAAAATACTGAAAATGAACTGAGACACACAAACACACACCTCTCTGAGCAAAAGCTTTCTGTTGCAGACTGTTGACCTGACGAGACACGATATACACAGATCAATAAGATAAAATAATACATGCAGAGAGCAAACGAAAAACAAACAAAAAGCCCTGCGGAAACACAGTGTGTATAAAACTGAGCTTCACAATCAATCATTCTTAAACATGGCATTGCCATAGTAACTAACCTGACCTTAATACTGCAAAAGCACATTTTCATCTGCAGCAAACAAAGGCCATCTGCCTCCAAGCAGAACAGTGAGCGGCTAATAGAAGCAGCAATGGCAGCACAAACATTTGTGATCTCACTCTCTCTCTCACACACTCACTCTCTCTCTCTCTCTCTCTTTCTCCATCACTCACTCTCTCACACACAAAAACAAACACAGGGTGTCAGGTCCTCACCAACTGCACCTACGTTTTAAATTACAGAGCACATGCTGCAAATAATCAGGCTGCCTGTTCTCTTCAGAGCTGGGCTTTTCCTGTGATGTCGGCAATGATTAGGGATCCTCAACTAGTACCTGAATTGTTAAAACAGAACAACGTAGCTAACATGGCGGAAAACAAGGAGTTTCAAGTTAATAGATGACATGGATAAATGCATGCTCCTTGCTTAATACATAATAAGAACCAGTTCTCAATTTTCAGATCTGTTAAAAAAAAAAAAAAAAAAAAAAAAAAAACACGCCATCTGACAAATCAGACGTGAGGGGATTTTTCAAGACAAAGGATGCAGGTAGATCACATTTGAAGTTCTCCATTGCAAATCCCTTAGCACCATGGATTAGGTACGACTATTAAGAGCTTACTCCCTGCCTGGTCAACTGGCTCATATTATGTAACTTGAACAACAAAACCCAAAAAAATGCTGCTATATCTCTCATTCTATTTTCTATGGTCTTAAATTACTTAATGATTAAATAAACTAAAAAAAGTCCTTATTAAAGGAGAACTCTGTTGTGAAATGGGGAAATTGGGGTGTAGGGAAACATGATAACGAGTTTGAACTTTTGTCAAAGAGCCCATCTCTTTTCACCCCCAGCATTCTGAATCACAGCACTGTTAGCTGATGCTCCCGAAAGACTTACAATGATAGAGATAGGGGCATAGCTTTGATTTATTGAAATGTAGTTACAATACATTGGCTAATAAGTGCAAACAAATAGGTGAGATAGAAGAACAGATTGCTAAATTATTTCAGTGAAAATTCATGAATATTAGAGCGATTTTTGTAAGCCTGATGGGAGCATAGTCTAAAGGTGCTTTATTAACAGAATGCTGGGGGTGAACGGAGGTGTGCTGTTAGACCAAAGTAGTGTGTGCATAAATTGTGTGTTTAATAAACGACCTGTGCACTTTCAAAGCTGTAATGGCCTCTTTTTAAATGTCAGTGCTCTCAAAATTCTACCAATAAAGTGTGGAGCTACTTCGAACTTATTAATGGTGTAAAAATAGGGATTTCTTTGTCCCATATCTCACTAGCATTTTAAGTCTGTTGGAAGCTTCGGCTAAAAACCTAAGTATTTTGGATTGCTGGGGTAAACGGAGGTTGTTTTTTCTATAAAAAGTTCATTCTGGTTATCATGTTTTGCAACAACCCAATTCCATTTTACACAGGAGTTCCCACTTAGTAACCAACAAAGTTCCCACATCTCAATGGTCGTTCTCTAGCTGATACAGGCAGTGTTAAAATGACAGGGTATTGTGACTGTGTGGCACAGGCTCCTGCAGTTCTGGAGGACTGAGGTAAATGCTACATGATATGTAACGCATGTTCTGATATGCTTTGAAATGTTCATGATATGTAGTGGTGTTTCTCCACAAGTTTTTTCCCGAAACAAAAGAAAGAAGAAAAGCCTTTTATGACCCATGAGCTGACCTATGTATGTGTTTAAAAAAAAGAAAAGAAAAAAAGAAAAGAAACACAACTGGGCTTCTGTTCTGCCCAGTAAAATACACCAGAACCCCCCCAATTGTTCTATTGTTCCTAATAAAGCAGAGTTGAGAACTTCTTTTTCAAACCCATGTGGCTGAAGGGCGCGCACACGCAGACGCACACGCAGACAGACGAAAACACTCGCACCTCTCCGTGAGCAGTAATACTTCAAATGCTGTAGACTCCCTTATTTCACAGGCAAAGTTCAGCTGATCCTGAAACAACAATGTAACCAAGTAGTCCGTCAAACCAATCAGCTGATCAGCTGCTCGTTCCAAGCTGAGGTAGGTGTCCAGAGAGGTCAACCGCAGACATGAACATTGATCATGAGCTAAAAACATCCCAAAAAACAAAACGAAAACAAAAACAAAAAAAAATAAAGTAGGGTGAGGCTGAGGTGCCACCAGAGCTGGTGGTAAAGGCTGTCAGTACGTCAGTCCTGAAAGGACGATGGAGGCTATCTGAGTCCCACCCTTGAGGTCATCCACTCCAAGCCCTGGCAAAGCCTGAAACAGAAATCAAACCCATGTTGTTGATTGATGTATACATATTAAGTAGATGATTAGATTGGTGTAACAAGCCTATTTATTACTCTAACAAGTAAGCCTTAGCATTTCCCCTCTGCGTTTTCCCATCCAACTTAAATTCCACCTTGAATGTTTTAGTCAAGTTAACAAAACAAGTTCTTTTATTTTTATCATTCAATGTTAATGACTGTTAATGTTAAAAGCCTGGCAGAGTAGTTAAACAAGATGTCTTGATTTGTATCTTACTCATGTTTAACAAGTCTTCCAGTCCACCTTAAATGTGATGGTAGTTACACTCAGACCTTTTTAAAGGTCATTTCTGACTATGTTGTTGCATTGATGTGTTTGAGATTCACAGCCAAGTGTATATATATTTACATTACATACACTGTTTGTTACTAAATAATAAAAAAATAATAGAATGAATATCCCGGGTGAATTCTTCATGTAAACACAATATTTTTAATAAAGGTAGGTTGTGTGTTCTTATACAATTACAACATTAGTTCATTTTATGCATTTTAGATCAGTAGTTAGTAACATAAAAAATGAAACATTCTTAACTCTGTTGACTATGAGGTCTGGCAGGCTTCACCAAACTTCCATATTCTCCTGAAGCAGCTGTTAAATGTAACTTTAAACTCTTATTCTAGTGCAACTTTAAAACAGTACTTTTGGCCATAAATATATTTTGCCACATGTTTGTCTAACAGCAAGTGTAATCTATTAGTTTTACTATGCAGCTGATCTAATCATATCATATGCAACAATATCAGCATTAAATATAGTTATCATTAAATATAGTTATGGCAAAAAAAAATACCCTGAAATATCATGAAATTATTTTACGAAATGATTTGCTGTTTGTAGCAAAAGGAAAATTCACACTGTTCTCATTTTCCATGTTAAATATCTGCTAGAGACAGAATATATCTATCCAGTTTCGTTTATTTTGCTTCAATCCCTCTGGATATATAGAGTGCATCATAAGTTTAGTAACATTAGGGGTGTGCCATATATATATATAATGTTTGCAATAATGTTGGCTAATAAAATATAATATTCATTTGGTTGCAGTGGTGTTTTCTTGAAATTATGTTTTTTTAATTCAATCCAGTTTTGTTATATCACCAGGAATATCTTAATTGCAAAAATACTCAAACATTTTGTGATATTTATTATTATTCACAGCCATATCGCAGTGTGTGGTGTTTCAGGTCTCACCCTTCTCCTGTAAGTGCACAGCAGGACTGAATGTGCCAGGGATGGTCTTTGATGGAGCTGAGGGTCAGGTACTTTGAGATTTCTGCTGCAGACATACAGCCCTTCATATCCTGTTTATTAGCAAAAATCAACACTGCTGCTTTACGCAGGTCCTAAAAGAGAAAGAAAGAATACAAGAAAAAAAGAACAAATGAGTGAATTAAAATAAGCTCAGAAAGTCTGTGCAGTGACACAATGATGTGCAAAAGTCTCCTGGGGTGTCTGAGGAAATGAGATGTAAAGCTGTTCAGCAAAGAAGAAATGTTTCCAAAATGCTTTTCTAAAGTGTTTCTATGAGATTCTTTGGTCGTTTTGCTGCAATGCTCTTTCAAAATCTATCCACAGATTTCTGATGATGTTTAGGTTAGGGGGGCTGTGAGGGACATGGCTAAACATTCAGCCTTTCAGCATGTGCTTTATGATGCAGTTAATTGTGGATTTTGAGGTGTTTATGTTCGTTATCATGCTGCTGTTGGAGTCATCTTCTTTTCATCTTAACACAGCACTTAATCTTTCTTTCAGAATTTGCTGGTATTTAATTGATCAATCTACCTCAGATGGAGCGGTCTTATGTACAGGGGTTGGACAATAAAACTGAAACACCTGGTTTTAGACCACAATAATTTATTGTCCTGACGGACAGTTCTGGTTGAAACAGGAGAGTTGAGGTGCACATTGAATTCTGCTGTGATTTGAGCAGCCGTGGTTTTATGTTTTTTGGATACAATCCGGGTTAGCACCCGAACATCCCTTTCAGACAGCTTCCTCTTGCGTCCACAGTTAATCCTGTTGGATGTGGTTGGTCCTTCTTGGTGGTATGTTGACATTACCCTGGATACCGTGGCTCTTGATACATCACAAAGACTTGCTGTCTTGGTCACAGATGCACCAGCAAGACGTGCACCAACAATTTGTCCTCTTTTGAACTCTGGTATGTCACCCATAGTGTTGCGTGCATTGCAATATATTGATAAAACTGTGCTCTTACCCTGCTAATTGAACCTTTACACTCTGCTCTTACTGGTACAATAAGAAATTAATTAAGATTGGCCACCAGGCTGGTCCAATTTAGCCATGAAACCTCCCACACTAAAATGGCAGGTGTTTCAGTTTCATTGTCCAACCCCTGTACATAAAAATGTTATGAGAGCTTGATATTTTTTTTTCTTTTTCACTCTTCAATTGTAAAAGACTAAAATATTTCCAAAAGAAATTCAGGTTTATGCCTTTTGAAGGTCAATTCATCCTCTAATCGCTATTCATAGAAATAGAAACTGATTATTTCTAGTACTTAAAAGATACCTTCCAAACCCTATTTTTTTCTAATCAGTCAACGGATAAGTGCAAATAGTGTATAAATAATATTTTGATTTCTGTATTTATGTTTATTTGTATTAACTACAATATATGTATTTCATTTTAAAGTTTTCACAGGCACAAAACACACTGCTGACAGATGTGAACATTTTTCTTGGCTGCCTGTAACATTAGCACAGCACTATACACAAAAGACAGATGTTAACCTTCAGAACATTCAGTCCAGCATTTCCCAATCTGGGTCCTGAAGCACCTCTGCGCTGCTATTTTAGTGCCGCTCAGCTCTGCTTTAGATGAAGAAAGCTGAATGATCATCTGTTTTCTAGCAAAAAATAAATAAATAAAACTACACAAAGAACAAATTCTGATTCAGACTAACTTTTTGGCACAGCAGCAAAAAAAACACTCTCACTTCTACATTTTGCCCTTTAAAGTTCTTGAAAGTGGGGCTTGCAGCTGTTTCTTTTTTTACAATCAGCAGTCTTCACACTGCAACATCACCTCAGACTGTTCCGCTTTCAGAATATGCTAGAGGTTTGCAGCAAAGCACACAGCCAGAAGAAGCTGTAAGAGTGTATATAAGTGTGTGCTTAGTTTGAATACAGGATATACACACACAATAGTCTCACAGCTTTTTAGTAACTTGCAGTCAATAGAGCCCCTGTCGCACTTGGGCGGTATGACCAAATACGCATATCATGGTATTTTGCAAGATTCAGGTTTGTGAGCACATATAATATTAAGGCTTTAAATTAAGGCTGATTATTTTTGGGTTTAATTTGTCCTGGAAAATTACATCATATATAAAGACAATATACCTTAAAAAGAGATACACCAACAATTTAAAGCGGCCTACTTTACTATACTAAATATTTAAAAAATTCCATAAGAGCTAAGCGTGTCACGGTTTCGATATTTTATCGAAATTGAATGAAATCATGTCATGGTTGTTTTGAGCCTCGAAGTCAAAAATAGGATCGATGATCCCTCCCTCTCTGCTACGCAAGCACGCGCACGCTACGCAAATGGCGCAGCCAACTGTTGCCGGCACCGCAGACACTGTGACTGCTTAAAGAGCAGCCCTTTCTCCAGAATGTGGACATTCTCATCTTCTTAAAGAAAAACTTGAAAATATAAAAATAACAGTTGTTTTGTCTAGCCTCAAATATGTTAATAGTTTTGGTACCTTAAGGAGCATCTTTCTCTCAGATAAAGTTAATAATATATCTTTATTAAAGAAAAAAACTTGTCATTCTCAGGGACCGAGTCTTATTTTTCATGTTTAACTGTTATAGTAGGATAGAGTTCAGTTTGTTAAGGCTCTAATTGTTCTATTATTTTGTACATGACTGTTCCTGTATTTTTTATTATTTATTTTGTAGGGCTGGACCCGAATATTCGGGTATTCGGATATTCGTTCGTTGAGTAGGTATTCGGTTTTTAATTTTGGTATTCGGATATTCGTTCGTTGAGTAGGTATTCGGTTTTTAATTTTGGTATTCGGATATTCGTTCGTTGAGTAGGTATTCGGTTTTTAATTTTGGTATTCGGATATTCGTTCGTTGAGTAGGTATTCGGTTTTTAATTTTGGTATTCGGATATTCGTTTTTTTTCTCCTTTCCAGAGTTCCACCTCAGTCTAACCACTTCTGTTCTCGCGGGTCCCGTCAGAATATCTTGCGCGCGGGACAGAACTGAACTGTTATTGGCTGGAGCGGGAGTTTAATCCAGACGATGCGGGAGCAAATTAATAAATAGTTAAGAAAACTGTAATAATTGTAAAAAAAAAAAAACCTAAAGAAAACTCTCAACGCGCAGGATGGACCGACACACACACGCACACACCGATGGTGTTTGGACTGGGGTAAGGAACGGGACCACACTATTCAGCGCTGCTGTTTTAATAAATATATAAGTAAATTTGAAGCATTAAATGTAGTTTATTTAATTTATATTAGGAACGTGGGGCGGGAGCGGCAGAAATGTGTATGTGGCGGGCGGGCGCGGGATTAAAAGAAGCAATTTTTTTGCGGAGCGGTAACGAGACAGAAACGCGGGAGCGTGGAAGAGTGGGTTTAAAAATCAGTCTCGCGCAGACCTCTATTATACATGATAAAAAAAACGAAACTGATTTATATAATAAAACGTAAGGGGTAATGTGGCAACAGTAGGGGCTAAATCGGTTACAAAAGCCTGGCCTACAAAAATGATGTCTGAACGAATTTCCTCTTATCTAATATAATTTAAAATGGTTTAAAAATATAAAATAATTTCTAAGCAAACAAAATATTTAATATTGAGCTTATAGCCCAAGTGCAAAAATACAAAATCAGTAATACAGCTATGCCCTGCACAATCCTTAAACCGAAATAGACCAAGTACAATAACGTCATTAACAATGACTTTCCTCTACTCTAATATAATTTAACATGGTTTAAAAATATAAAATAATTTCTAAACAAACGAAATATTTAATATTGAGCTTATAGCCCAAGTGCAAAAATACAAAATCAGTAATATGCCCTGCACAATCCTTTAACCGAAATAGACCAAGTACAGTTTACAATGACTGTCCTCTAATATAATTAACAATGTTTAAGAATATAAAATACTTCCTGAACAAACGTTTTTTTTGTTTGTTTTTTTTAAGCAAATAGCCTAAGTGTGAAAACACAAACAGCAATTTACTGGGCTGGCTTGCGCAGCGGAGAAACCGTGCAGCAGCCTCCTAGCCTGCTTACGCAGCGGATAAGCCGCGTGTGGGGCAGCAGAAATTCCGGGATGAAAACACAAAGAAATCTGGGCTAAAAACACAGAAAAAATATGGGGTGAAAACACAAAAATCCAGGATAAAAACACCAAAAATCCGGGGTGAATATGTCTCGTTGGTCAGAGCAAATTGAACATTTTTCAGTGGATTAAAGGGGCCGTGATTTCCTTTTTTTTTTTTTTTTTTTTTTTTAAAACGAATATTCGAATATTCGCTTCGAATCAGTGCCGAATATCCGGAGCTCAAAAAACGCTATTCGGGCCAGCCCTATTATTTTGTTATGTTGCACATTGCTGTTTTAATAGTGCACACTGCTGCTACCAAAAAAGCCACTAGATGGCATTACATATACAGGTGCTGGTCAACGAATTAGAATAATTTGAAATAGTGCAATCATGAAATTCTTTGAATGCATTTTTTGTGCAGAAAGCAAATCAGGTGTTCACCGCACCTGTCCTACTTGTTAGACTAATCACAGAACTCGTTACCTGGAAAAAAATTTGCTCAGCTGAGCTTTCCAAAAGGCCCATTTAGGCCATTTAACTGTGACACTGTTGTTTTATTGAATTAGAATAATGGAGAAACCGTTTCATTGAATTAGAATAATTTTTATTATAATTACAATCATCACTTTCTCAGTATTTTGTGGCTGCCCCCTTGGCTTGTATGACTGCCTGAAGTCTCCGCGGCATCGATTTGACCAGCTTGTCGCAAGTTTCCGCACTCACAGCTTCCCAGGCAGTGGCGATGTTCTGCTTCAGTTGGACCAGCGTAGTAGGCTTTCTGTCGCGGATTTTCCGCTTGACGATGGCCCAAAGGTTTTCAATGACATTGAGGTCAGGCGAGTTGGCCGGCCATGCCAAAACTTCAAGCTGTTTTTTAGTGAACCAATCTTTGGTCGACTTTGCCGCATGAGCCGGTGCAAGATCCTGTTGAAATATGAAGTCTTCTTCGCCGAACTGTTCCTCAACAGTCGGAATCAGGAACGTTTCCAGAACATCTTGATATACGGCAGCATTGACAGTCTTCTTGAGGAAGCAGAGTTTCCCTACACCTCGAGCGGACATGCATCCCCAGACCATAACGCTCTGGGGAAACTTGACGGATCTTTTCACGCACTCGTGGTTGTAGGTTTCGCCACCACGACGCCAGACACGAGGACCTTGGTCACCGAAGGAGATGCAGAAGCGTGATTCGTCACTGAAGACCACTTTCTGCCAGTCTTCAGCAGTCCACTCACCGTGTTCTTTGGCCCACTTCAGCCGTTTCTCCATTTGTTTCTTGTTCAGCATCGGTTTTACTGCTGGAACGCGAGATTTGAAGCCGAGTTCGCGCAGACGACGGTAAGTGGTTGATCTGGAGACGTCAGCGCCGGTCTGCTTGTTCCACAAGTCGGTGAGCTCGAAAGTGGACTTGAACCGGTTGCTGACTGCGATCTTTCTCAGCTGCTTGTTGTCGCGAGCAGAAGTTTTTCGGACGCCGGAACAGTTGGTGCGCTTGCTGCAGTTTTTCTTGAGAGCTTTGCAGACGGAAGACTGGCTGATGCCGAGCTGCTCAGCAATTTTAGTTTGGGTCAAGCCTTGTTGGCGAAGGGCTTGAATTTGAGCCACTATTCCGGTTGAGAGGTCGCGCTGCTTACCCATGATTGATTTTACAACTTAGAAATTCTACTCAACCCTGACTTTATACTGCACAGTGAACACTCTTCACAGAAAACAAAAATTTGAGAATTTATTCTAATTCAATGAAACGGTTTCTCCATTATTCTAATTCAATAAAACAACACTGTCACAGTTAAATGGCCTAAATGGGCCTTTTGGAAAGCTCAGCTGAGCAAATTTTTTTCCAGGTAACGAGTTCTGTGATTAGTCTAACGAGTAGGACAGGTGCGGTGAACACCTGATTTGCTTTCTGCAGAAAAAATGCATTCAAAGAATTTCATGATAGCACTATTTCAAATTATTCTAATTCGTTGACCAGCACCTGTATATCTTAATTAAATTATTTAAATTTGACCATTAGCACCTAATGTGGTGTATTACAGATCACTTGTATCACTTTGCATCACTTATATCAAGCCCACCTTTTGAAATAAGATACTGTAAATTTGATTAATCAAACCAATGACTGACCATAGACTAATCCAAAACTGGCATAGGCCTCTCTGCTGTAAAAAAAATTGTGAAATAAAATCGAATCGAGGATTTAAAGAATCGAGACACCCCTAATAAACGCTATAAATGGGCATAAAATACTGAAAATGTAAGTATTCATTTTTTTTGACAGTGCTGTTCTACACAGCGCTCTGCAGCGCTGGAGCAGCATTAGCATTGCCCACTAACTGCACTAAGCGCTAGTTAGCTCTTTCGTCATTCAAAAGTGAGTGTATCAGACTGTAGCCTTCCAGTTAACTGTTAACAAGCAGTTAAAAAGCTTAAATATACTTATTACAGAAATGAAGGTCAATACTACAATCCGCATTTGATGAGACATTTCTGTGTGTTTATTATGAGAATTAGGAGATTTGTTTTATTTTTCATTTTTGAAATTAACAATAGGGTCAGAATTAAACATCACACTGGCAAGTAATACAGTTGTACTAAAGATTTAAAAATGTAGAAAAAAAAATCCTATGCCTTCTTAACTACATTCTTTACAATCTGTACAGATGTTTTAATGTTTTCTTTTAGAATTAGCCAGTATTTAATTGAATCAAATCTTCCATCTAGCTAGAAATGTTTCCTGTGCCACCGACTGGAGCACAACCCAAACACATGATCAATGTACCCCATTTGGAGAATTCTTCTTTACATGAAAATATATCTAAATCAATCAACAGAGGAGTTGCTGGTGGAACTGAATAAACCTCTTAATTATATGTTTGACAATAGTTGGTAGCGCTGCACTTCTTCAGCTGAACACACAGTGTAATAGGAAATTCTACTGAGCCTGGTGTAGATTGGATTAGGATGATCAAGTCAGCATCGTCTCTTGAAGCCATATCTGATCAACTGCCAACAACTACATGCTATTGGAAGGTGTGGCCGGTTTGCTACTGTCTGAAAGAGCACTCAAAATGTCACCTTCAGCTGACAGGAAATTGGTTGGATGGTTAGCAATAACTCAAACACCACCAAGCCACAGGACTGCCACGAACTGGAAGAGTGTGTCACTGTCTACAGTCAAGCATAGATTACAACATCCCTTTGGAGCTGGTACATTGCACACAGGAGAAAGGATGTGCACCTTAGAATTCTTAAGCAAACATTAAGTTATTTAATATTGAAGATATTAAAACTATACAGGAACACATACAGAAGCATTTATACAAAAAAAAAGTGTACAAAACGTACAAACCAGAATGTGTTAAATACTTTAGATTCTAGAAAGTAGCCACATTTAGTTTGAAGATAGATGTGCAAACTCTCTGTATTTTGTGGGAAGATGTGTCTAAACCTTAGTGGGACTGTATATATTTTAGACCCTGTACGTATACAGACTTTCTATTTTTCAAGTACACATTCATAATGAGTGCATGCAAATGTCTGACAACAACTGTTTTTGCCCATGTAAAAATAATAAAACTACAAAAAAAAGTGTAGAAATCACATTAATTTGGGAAGATTATCAAACCCAGAATTAGGTTTAACAGTTACTTACATAAAGTTACAAATGCACATGTTTTAGAGTAGAACCCACATCACCCAATCATTTTGTATTCTACAAATACATAAAAAAAATACTGGTTTGGTCAGATCAGTCAGACCTTATCATCTCTTCTGTTGCTGGTAATTTGACTTATCTGCGATTATCTGCTGATGATTTAATCATCACATACTCTATGCACCTATTGATTATCTGAAAGTAAATCAATAGGTTAGTCATTTATTAATAGCACTGACAGCGACAGCCCAACTGCTTACTTGAGCATTTAGTTTCAGCCTTTAGTTGCAAGGCTATAGTAGGACCACCTAGAATTTAGCACTATTTGGTCTGGTTAAATTGGACTCGGTTTCATTTGTACTCTTGGTTTGTTTGTGGAGAGAACGTGATCCGACCTCAAACTGACTCGAGGTATAATCCTTTTATTTGAGCTAAACAGCTGTTCAGATGCAGTTTAACTTGATTTATTACTCAGATAATCACTAGAGTTATAAACTAATACCATTTTTGCTGCTGCTCCATGCTCAAAATTGTTTCATACAAAACGCAGCATGTGCAGTGTTCACTGTTGTTGGCTTGCGACTAGGGCTGCCACAACCGTTGACTAATCACTGATTATTTTTTATGATTAGTCAACTAATCGGATCATACGTTAATAAGGCTAAGGATAAGGTGCTGGCTTAAACAACACAAATGTTTTTTTTTAGGTTTTTCTTTCTTTCATTTGTCTCTGGCATCAAACTTAGCTGCATTTAAATCAAATTAGGTAGGTTCCTGAAACTAAGGAATTATTCACAAAAATAAAGTGTTTGTGTGGTGTATTGCGCCACATTTTGGTGTGTGTAGGCTTGTGCCTGAGGGAAAATAAACCAAAAAAGTAACCAAACTCATCAACTACACCAGGGAAACAATCTACAGGTGTGAAAACACCCTTAGTTGGGAGTGAAGTCTCAAGAGTTTAGAATTAGGGGTGGGCATGTGTAGTACTTTACCTCGTGAGCCAGCATTCGGTACAACTCCTCTTTAGAGATTGCGAGCCTTTCTCTGTCTGTACTGTCCACCACCAGGATGATGAACTACAGAAAGGACACACACACAAACACACACACACAAAATGTTAAACAGGTCATGTTACAGATACCACTCTGAAAAAGGCCTCAGACAATAGCACAATCACAGACAGGCAGAGTCTATGTTTGGAAAGTGTGCTTTCTGAGAGCGAGCCTGCGTGTCCTTGCATGCACGCACGTGTGCATGTGGGAATGAATGCGTGTTGAACAGATTGCAGCGGTTTGGAACAGCCCTCTGTATGTGGCCCCCACCTCCTCCCTCAGCGCACCATTTTTTGGATTGAATGGCTGCGGCCGCCCTTTTCAGTCCTCTTTGTTAGCCCCTGAACTCTGACCTCTACGCCCAGCGCACACACACACCAGCTGGGCTTTGGACGACAGGCTGCTGTTGAGACATTCATCAATGCAACAACAGACCTACCGCTAGCGCACACGCCTACACACACAGCAGAGAAACCCCACACCACTGTCACCCAGGATGGATATAAATGAAACCTGATGCACTGAAACTGCTTTAAAACTCATAATTTATTTAAAGTAACTTTTGTTCACACCTTATTTGTAATACTATAGCTTGTATATTGACAGGAAAGGGCAACAGGTCCTTATTCTCATGATACATGATGTGTTGTGATATGTAGAGTTTTAAGAAGTTAAATATTAGATTATATTAGATTAAATATATATATATATACACTTTTAAAGGGGACATATTAGAATAGATTTTTTAGAGTAGGTCTATTTACTATACAAAACATGTTCATTAAGTTTTTTTTTTTTTTTTTAACAAAATCACACTCACACATAAAGAGATCTCACCAACTCTATTCTTGCCAGTTTCATTCCCATTCACAATAAGCTATATAAGGGTTCTATCACTCTTATGCAAATAAGCTGTTGCTGCCCCCCTGTATGAGCATTTACCACATTAGTGCTAAAATAAGCTTGTGCTTAACTCTGATAAAAGCTCAAAACTCATTATTTGTAAGTATTTACATCTCCCTTATCTTCTGACTTGCAACAGACCATAGGTACAGATCCTTCCTTCAGAAGAAGTCTACTGGCTAAATCTGCAGTGCACTGTCCGAAGTTCTCAAACAAAATCACAGATGGAGCTCTGGTGCGGGTTGACGAGTGGGGGTGGTGCCAGGGTGGTTCTATGCCCATTTCCATTGCCATCCAAATGGCTCATAGAAGCATACAAGATTCTTGATGTGTATAGGTATACAGGCACTTAAGACCCAAATGGAAATAATAAAAAAAAAAAAAAAAAAAAACCCTGCAAAATGTATGTTTTGCACATTTTGTCCCCTTTACTTACTAATGAAGCTTTATTGACCTCAATACAAATATAAAACCTTTACTCATCTTTACTGTCCATGGAAGGACTTATGGATTTTGGAATTTTGAATGGCTGTAAGAATTTGATAGCATTCAGCAACTATGCTAGTGAGGTCAGAACTTATAGCAACTATCAACCGTCATAGCAACTTATCGCGTAAGTATTGGATGAAACCCCATCATACCAGACAATACAACTCCACTGCTCCACAGTTCAATGCTGCAGGCTTTATAATCCTCTACTCCACAACTGGCATTAGGCATGGTGCCAATACGTTTATTGTAATCTGCTAATGAGTTCTAATTTGTTGACAATATTTCTTCACAGGGTCTAGGCAAGTAACTCTATAGATTATAGTCACATCCACATAATGCACAATGCAAAGATTGCAAAATAACAGTCCACTTAAGCTAAAAACAATTACGACCTTTATGAAACAATGCTTAAATCTTACCTCAGTGTTTGAATAGTAGGTGTTCCAAGAGGCGCGAAGACTCTCCTGACCACCGATGTCCCACATTAAGAAGTGTGTGTTTTTCACCACAATCTCCTCCACGTTGCTGCCGATCGTTGGCGACGTGTGAACAACCTCTTTCATTAAGCTGTATACATACACACACACACACACACACACACACACACACACACCAAACAGAAGCACTAAATTAATTGCTCAGAATTAGAACAGTGTAAAACATACATTTACAGAAGCAGATGTAACTTACAACTGGTAAAGAATGGTGGTCTTCCCTGCATTGTCAAGACCCACGATGATCACCTTGTGTTCTGTAGGCAAGAACACAAAGAAATAGGTTTAAATAAATATATACACAAATACATTAATATGTCAGTTTTGCACCTGACAACTCAATTCATTAAGCAATATTAAATGTTGCAATTAGGTAGATTTTACTATTACAATTTTTTTAAAACACAAAAACACAATTGGACTACTGGACAACCCAGCCTACGCATAGTTTACGCTTTACACTGCTTAGTACACAGAATAAACTTAAAGCAGCCCAAGCCTTCTTATACTAAAATGACCAGAACATTTAAATGAGAAGAAAAGCACCTAAATAAATTTTGATTTCTATATAGAGATGGAGATTTATAAGCAAAATATGTGATCAGCCAATGTTTCTCTGATTTAGCCGATCCAATTTGGAAGTTTAGGTTACCACAGCAGTGGTATTAAAAAAAATTCAATAAATAAAAAAATAAAATTTGCCTCTCTCAGTTGATGAACGGAAACACAAAACATTTGTAGAAGAAATTTCCATTTCTTTTCCAAAACTTACTGGGCATTTATATTTTTCCAAAATTTATCCAGGCCTGGAAAATGTTAATTTTATGTAATTTAATGTCTTTTCCAGATTTTTCCAAGACCATACGATCTCTGAAACAAGAATTAAAATACCTAACTTTGGTCAATACATTATTATTCCGAAATTGATGTATATAAAACATAAAATGTACCAAGAATCACAAATGATGTCTGTACCAACAAAATTCTGGAAATTTTAATTGCTTATTTATGAAATGTGCTCTGTAAATAAACTTTGGTCTGTAAATAATGAATCCTGAACTGAAGTATTGGAAATGTGTTTAAAAAAATCTAATGACAGCCATTGAATCATTTTGTACCACAGAACACTATGATATTATATTGTCCAGCCCTATCTAGATAGATTTTGTGTTGGGAAACACCAGGTCACAAAAGCCACTGATACCACCAATCAATATTCATCACAGTTTCATGCTGCCAGACTATAGAATATTGATTTTTGTAGATTTACTAAGATTTAGGTCCTGTAATCTTGTGCTCTGTTTGTGCATAGTCCACAGCACCTAAGCGAGAAAGCTGAAAACCCCCTAATGTGTGGCAAAAGGGCTTAAACAAAAAGCTGTTTCCCCGTTACTGTGAGCTTCTTAGCTGCTCTTGAGGCTACCCAGGGGCTCTTTAGGTAGCTGAGAGCCCTTTCCTCCAATTCAGGCCAAGCTTACTTCCTTCCTATGTCTCAAAGCTCATTTATGCCTTAAAGCTTCATGGTCACTCTGGGGCTATTACTGGCTGTGCGTTTTTTTCAATTCCTCCTATAACTCAAACGGCTGAATGGGACCAAACATACACGGCTACACTCAGATAGTAACACTTGAGGAAAAGTATGGCGGGTCATGACCGGGATCAAAGCTGGCAGACTAGTGTAAGAACACTCCTCTGAGACAGCGTAGGAGACAGAGTAGAAGCAGTCTGGCTTTTCACCTCCGGATTTAGATTTAGGCCAGGGGAAGGAAGCCAGGTCAGAGACGCTGTGTGTGTCCTGACCGTTTCACTAAGCGACACAGGATGGTACACTACTATTACTTCCTCATGGGTGACCAAGCCAAACTGATTTTGGCTCCAATTTGTAAAAACAACTAGTGACCCCAATAGAAATGAAGGAAACAGCATAGTTGTCTCTATTCCACAGTAATGACCTGGAGTCATTTTAAAGGCATGTAATAGACCTATTATTGAGAGATTTGGGGATACACCAATATGAATCAATTTAATGTGCATATTTGCTGATATCAATACTTCAATACTTGGCTAATGCATAAATATTATATTAATTAAACTTAAAAAGTGAAAAAACTAGGCATGTTCTGCTCTTTTTTTTTTGCCCCAGAGTCAAATCATTTGATTTTGAGCCCCGATCCAATTAATTCTTCATTAAGTATTACATGGCCATATAAATGTTTTACACTTAAATATGCATATGCAACAAATGAATTGTCACAACATCAATTCTCTGATTAATCATAATTATGATCATTACTTGTTTTAATGCTGATAGTTCTGTATTTTTGGGAGGGACAGTATTAATAGTGTAGTGTGGTTTAGGTACTTTACTTTAGTTTACTGTATTCTAATATCTCAGGCTAGTTTTACAGCTTTTAAATTTGTAATACATGTAATGAGTTTCTGAGCTTTAATGGAGGGAATAAACACTAGTGTAGCTGAATTTATCGCTTTTTTTCTTCAAATTCCACTTTGGAAAGAAAGGAAACTGTGGCAATAGAGTGAATGCAGCATGGGCATTCTAAGAGTCTAAAGTGAACTATTAGAGTACCAACATGATGTTACATTTTTTGATACATCAGTGATCCAGACCTTTTCCACTCAATTCTGACTGAGTATTGTCTATAACATTGTAACATGTACTGCTACAGAGCTTTACATGTGGGAAAAATGAATAAACCACAGACTAGCCCACCATCAACTAACTTGTTCTGCTGTTTTGGAGTTCATATAAATCAATACATTGATTACCAAACATCTGTTAGAGATATCAAGCAGTACATCTGTACATTTACACAATACCAGTCAATACCACTATACATCCATTATGAGTATGATCATGATAATGATCTAGGAAAAACATGAAAGCTAAAGTATAGAAATCTAAGTATAGAATGTTTAGCTTTTTTTTCAGTTCTGATTCTAAGACCTTATAACTGATCTAATAGCCAAATACACCAACCAAGCAGTCTTCTTTAAAAGCTCCATTTAAACTGAACCATTCAAATGATGGTAAACATCTAAAAGTAGGCTTTCATGCTCAAACTACTCACATATTTGACTACCCTACAGGGGAAAAACACAACGTATAATAAAAAAAAAGGTTTATTATAGTGCTAAAAGTGTGTTCATTAACTGAAAAATCCCACAGATACTCCTGCACTATTTCAGGTAACACATTTTAAATAGTCTCATTGAACAGGGGATAGCACTATACTGTCTGAAAAAATGCTACAAAATGATAGAACAGTGTTATACTTAGTCAAAGCTCAAGAATCACAGATATTATGCTAGGCTTTCATGTTTCACTGCACAATATTTCCACATTGCAGTCCCACCCCTTGTAAGGGTGTTTTTCACATCTTTATTTAGTTTTTTTTTTTCTGGTCCAAATCAGTTTGGGTTGATTTGGTTCAAGAAAAAAAAGCACAAGTGCAACAAAATGCAACACAACAAACCACGTGAGCATATAATCTCCATTTATTGTTCTGAATTGTCTGGGGCAAAGCTAGAAAGTAAATACAACAAGAAGGTCCTGTGTTCCAGACTGGCATGTATATTTGTGTAGTGAAAAACTTCACTAGGATGTGTGACGAAACCACCTCCTCTCTTTTTGACCTGTACCAGAGTGAAATTACCATTTCCCAACTAATGAAAGTAACTGCACCAATAGAGCTAACAAACTATTTGCTCTATTGGTGCAAAAAAGTCACTTTTGAATGGGACCAAATGAAGAAAAGAAGAACAAAAAAAAAGTTCTTCACTGGCCTAGAGGACTCCAAATGATGTTCTGCTACAACAAAACTAGGGATAAGAACTAGACCATGCTTTAAAAGCTGATACCTAAACTCTCAACACTAAAACAATAAAAATACCAGAATTAGACCAAAGTATGATCCACTGAATTATACTGGGACATCCCTAAACTGAGCCACTTTCTTTAAGAGTGTAGATTTGTTAAATAATTGGATAAAATTCACTCTGTTGCTTCCAATATCCTGTCCACTACTTCCTACAGATATCAGCTCAATACAGATACCCAGTGACACCAATATGCAACCTCTAAGAACAAAAAAAAAAGTGACTATGATGGAAAAGCTAGCTGTTTCAAAGCTGAAACATCTACGTAATGGAGCAATTAAAGGAAAACCACAGCTGAACTGAAGACTGGAGTAGTGTTGTAGCAAAAACCCTCAAACTAAAAGCCAAAACCAATAATCACAGACAATCTGCAGAATGCAGATGTAAGCAACTGTGAAAATATGCCACTCATGACCCGGGAGTAGGCAAACTGAAATACACTGTAAAAGACTGTGTATTACAGCTTAGCATTAGGAACAGAAAAGCCAGGACTAAAAAGCTGGATTTAGAAACATATCAGAAAGATGAAAGTTCTTAAACTTTGATTTATGTAAAGATAAGACAAAGATAAAGCTGGATGGAAAGAGTGTAAAGGAGAACTTCATATGAACCTGAGCAGATGAGTCAGTGTTATTACTTGGGCACGCATGGCTGCTTCTGGAACTGGCTCAGTGTTCTTGGCTGGTATAAAAAAATCTCCCCCTGTTCAGCAGGGGGAAGTTCAGAACTTCAGTCTACAGCTGGTTTCCAAACATATCACAGCTTTATTTGAGAGGTTCAACAGAAAAAAAAACTATTATTACTCTGCTGATTTTATATCTGTATGAGCAATTAGGGTTTGAAACCAGGGTCTGTAAGGTAGGGGTGAGCGATATGACCCTAAAATAATATCACAATATTTCACAGTATTTTCGACAAAACACTGAAAAAGAAAAAGAAAAAAAAACATTTCAAGAATATACTACTGCAACAAATTAAAAACTACATTTCATTATTGCACACGATATAATATGACACTCCCCCTAACTGAGATATTAAAAAATACAAACATTGTATCAGATTTGTAACAGAAGTCAGTGATCCAGAATGTCATGATACTGATAATACTAATATTGCACTCCAAATATCTCAATATATCCAGGATTAATGTAAAATAAATCATACTGGTGTCTCTAGTAGATTTATAATGAGAAATGAGGAACAGTGTGAATTTTTCTTTTGCTAAAAACTGTATAAAAGGAGTACCCTGATGTAATGATTAGAGGTGGGTGATACAGCACGAAATTTTAGGGTATAATATCGTTCATAATATTCAAAAATGTTGCGGATATTATTGTGCAAGATACGATATAGCACACCCCTACTGTAAGGTCATCATTCTGCAGTAGAATATTCTTAAAATTATTTAAATATTTAAGCGTTTTGGTCACATCCCCAATAATACAGTTATTGCAAAAATATACTGAAATAAATCAACAGACTAATAATACTTATAGGTTGTGCAATAGAAGCATTTTTACGTTGTACCTTTTACAACCAATCACTGAAAAGCATTTTAATTGCTTTGACTGCATTTGTCCTAGTACTTGTGCTTAGTTTCACTGTGATAAACAATATTCTATTGTCAGTTTTAAGACTATTTTATGCCACTGATAATGATATTATAATAGAATAAAAACGTATGTATGTTCTTTAAAAGAGCAATAAACATTTAATTAAGCATTTAAATAGATTAAATATCTTAAATTAATTACAGCCAGTGTTTAAACAAAGTTGACATACTGACTCATTCATGTTAAAGGGCTCTCTTTGCAAAGGAAAACACAAATGGTTAATACAGAGGTCTAAAAATTATTATTTTAGTTTTTGTTTCGATAAATATATATTATATATAAAATCAATAATGTAATGATCATGACATGCCTGCACCAAACACTGAACAACTGTCTGTAGGGGTAAAAAGTTCAGAGAAACCATACTAAAGAGGAAGTTTAGGTAAAGTGGTAAAGTGAGAGTGGAAGTATATGGCCAGAAATATACTCAAAGTCAATTTGTCTGGTATATTCCAGTACATTCTATGACATCCTCCATGACCTTAATACATACAATGAGTGCCTCTCAGTATAACCTGGTTTTACACTCATGATTACCAGATGTATCATTTAACACCTAGTACTCTATGCAAATCTTTTTTTAGTAAGATGCAAATCACTCTGTAAACATGCTGGTGTTTTTCAAATGTGAGGTTTATTTGTTGTAGAGTCGCCCTTGGAGATGGACAGCCTAGTGATACATTGGTAGAGAGTTCAATGATGCACTTAAAAATATAGCCTATTTTTAACTAGCTAGATTTAATATGTTTAACTCAACAACAAATTAGACAATCAACCAAGAATGTGAGGACATTTTCTACAACTATAGGTAAATTGCTGTGGTTCAAATCAGTTAAGCAATACACTTTCCCCATTGATTTGGATTGGTATGAGATCAAAAATCACACAAAATCACACAATAAATGTTCACTCAGCTTATTGGTCAGACATGTCTGGCGATGGAAGCAAGAAAGTAAATACAGGAAGAAGCAAAAGCAGAGAAGGAATTTGTCCATAGCTGTAGTAATTATGTGGGCAATATATTAAATTAGAGTATAGCTAATATTTGTGTCAGATTGAGGTCAGATCATAGACCACCTCTTCTAAAGAGTTTTCATATCAGAGTTGGATAAATGTATTAACCCCTAGGGGTGTGCAATATCGTATCAAATGCAATAATATTGGCAACAATTTTTAATGTCGTAAACGTTATTGTACCCTGGAGATATTTGTAGTGCATTATTAGTATCATAGCATTCTGAATCATTGACTTCTGTTACAAATCTGATAGAATTCTTGTATTTTTTAATATCTCAGTTAGGGGTGTGCCATATCATAACATATGCTATAATGACATTCAATTTTAATTTTGCTGTAGTGTATTCTTGATTTTTTTATTTTTTTTATTTAGTGTTTTGTCATATACCCAAGAGTATCGTTTTAGCAAAAAATAGGGTCATATCGCTCACCCCTATTTACACCTGTATAAACTAATGGGGATATAGAATCTGACTGAATTGAAAAAATATAATTTAATTTAAAATACTCTTTGTTTGGTGCTGTGAGACGTGGTGGTGTATGATGTGGTGACCACAGACAGTGCTGGTTTTCACACAAAGATTTATTAGCATAATTGTTGGCCATGCATTGTGTGAGTACTCAAAAAGACCAAAGCAAACTTTGCTAGAAATATTACTTAAATCAAGTAACAACAATTAGAAACAAGTATTATCCATATCCATTTTTTAATAGAGATGCAAATCTTCATCTAATATCAGTCACTACAAAACAACACAACTATGTTTATTATGACAAAGCACAGTGAAAAGCATTTTTAAAGTGGCCCAGACAGTCAACCATGTGGCTTTTACACTGATCCAAGTCTCCTGTTTACTCCTTGTGAATGACTGAGATGTTTAAGAGAGTGTCGTGCTGTGTAACAAGGGGTAATGAGTGCTGCCTGAGACAGTAATGCAGGGAATTAAGAGAGAGAGAATGGGATTACTAATCCCATTCTCCAGAGTCCTTCGAGTGCAGTCAGCTTAGGGGAATTAGGCCAACACTATCCCACAGCCTCATTTGGAGCTCTGCTTGACCAGAGCAAGAACAGAGGATACATTCATCAAAGAAAGAGAAGAGATATAGCCCTTATTTTAATTCTTCTAGTCATATTTTAAACTGTGGGACTCACAGTGGGTTACTGGATATAGGCAGGCCTGACAGTCCATAAAGCACGTTTATTTACCCTTCAATAGGAACTCCAGCAATTCAAACTTTCAACCTAGCTCTGGGGTTAAAATGTAGGGCTGCACGATATTGGAAATTTTTGACATTGCAATGTTTTTTTTCTTTGACGATATATATCGCAATATTAAACAATGCCAGACCCGCAACATCACTACCCCCACCCCCACCAGCACGATGTCTAGCATCAGAGATCCGGACTGACCGAGAGTTTAGTCAGCTGAGAACATTGTTACACTATTATTGTTTTATACAAAACTTTAGTCTTGGAAAATGACAGTTTATGAAATAGACAAATGTTTTTTGCATTACTTGTTTCTACTGATTGTATAAAACTGTTATATTAATATATTGTTCAAAAACACTGTTATTGCAAAAACACCCTGAAATACAATGATTTTATTTTAGGGCCATACCACCCACACCTAGCAACTACTACCCCATGTAAACCTGGCAACGTTATATAATTAATAACTGGATTGCAACTTAAAATGGTAATCACATGTATTTGCATCTGACAGTCAAATGTGTGTTTGGACAAATCAGACTGATCAAATTCTCTTTCTGTTTGGGACAGCATATGTGCTCATTTTGCAGCTATTATTAGTGGTGTTTTGGTTGCATTGGGAGGAGGTTTATTTGTTGAATGAGTCTTAAAGGAATGGATGTGTTTACTCTGCTATAACGTGGCTCAAATGCATCTTAGGTCACCTCCTTAACTGGTTGAGTGATCAGATTGATATTTGTTAAAATGCAACATGAGTGCATTTATAGTTACATTTTATGTGGCTTAGACCCATGAAGTGTAAACAGGTGTAAACAGTGTGTATGTACCAATTCTTGTTAGGCTGGAGGGGCAGGATCAAGTGTTATGTCTACACAGCCCTTTAAACTGAGATTTTTCAAAGACACACTCAAAACTGAGAGCTGTAAAAACACAAGCACAAGCAACCAAAGAAACCCACAAACAACAAACACCATTTTCTTCATATTAAGCATAAAAAAATGGTAGTAGTTTGTCTCATTAGCTAGCTAACTTTCCCTGTTCCACCTTAAACGGTGCAACAGATGGCAGAGGCTGCAGCATTGAAGCTGAAACAGAAAAATAAAGTAAGTTAATAAAAATATAAATTTCAGCACCCCATTACAGAGGAATTAAAGAATGGACAATAAGAAATAATTGATGCACAGCCTCCCCCCTTTCTGAAGACATTAAATGGCCTAAAATGAACTAGTTAACCAGCAGCTAGGTTGCTAGATTTAAGCACTCCACTGCTATTACATCAGCCCTGCAGGGTTGCCTGCAAGTTCTTGAAAGGTTGTCCCATTTTTTTAGGGGAAGGATTTCACCCCTTTCCCCTTGTTTCAAGAGAAAGGGTTACACTCAAAAAAGGGTAGGGCAGAAAAAATGAGACTGGACCTATAACTTATATTAAATTTAAAAAAAGGAAAGGTTCAAGAGAAGAGAATCATCTCACAGATCAGGCACCATGTTCTTTCTGGAACATCTGTCTGACATTCCAGGGATTGGGATTCTGCATTGGAATGTTTGTTTTAAACTTGCTCATTTCATCTTCCTCTTTAAAAAGAATACATTGTCCCAATCTAAGTACTTCAGCATTTCACATTTAGTCCAATTTCTTTTAACAACTGTCCTGAAACATTCAGGTTAGAGACAGTAGATTTGGATATCAAGATCCTAAAGAAAATAAATATCATAAAATGCTTAGTGGATTTTACAACAACAGTGAAGAACAGCTGTTGAAAGAGTCCTTCCAGATATGTCTAAAAGGTATGTGAATAAGGATTTTATTAAGAATCAAGTGCCAAACACCATCAAAAGCATTAAAACTCAATCCAGAATGGATCAACTTTGCTTTTAAAAAAACAGCTTGGAACTCTCTTTGTATAAAATTGCAATGTGCTGGACAAACCGACTGCGGCTCCTGGGCAGCGTTTACAGCTGCCTGCCCTGAGTTAAGTTCCTGCTGCTCTGGCTGACAATAACATGACAAGAAGACAATAACGCAATGTGAATAACACAAAAGGAGGACAATACATGAGGAATACGCCTTCCATGCGTTCTGTTTGCCGGGTCACCCACGGCACCAAGCCTTCTGTCACATCCTTTGAGTCAGAGAACCTCTGCGTCTGTTCAACAGCACAAAAGCACTGGGGGTTGGGCAACGACAGCTTTTTGCCTTCAATCTCCACAGGATCTGATCTTACAGCCACTTACTTTCAACTACAACCTTCTCCCACTTTACTGTATTGATTGAGGTTATGGTATACCAGAAGTCAGCTATAGGTTAGCCAACCTATTCATTTTATCTCCTGCTTTCAGTTAAAATGGGTCTTGCTTTAGTTTGGAGTAGTGATGGGTAGGGCTGAAGCTCAATCTTACAATATACACACAACTGTATTTACTTAAGAATAATGTAGTTAATGACCTTATAGAGTAGTGTTACAAAGTGCTAGATCAGGGAGGTCCAGTGGCTGTTGTTTTTTTTTATCCAACTAAGCAGAAGCACATCATAGGTTGTTTGAAGACTGACCAACTGCTCAATCAAGCAGAATTAAAATTCAATTCAGTCAAACAATCCTTTGCATATAAGACTGAACACCCCTGTGCTAGATGGTAATCATAGAAAACAGAGTATTTTTTTAATTGTATGAATATACTGTTTATGTATTTTTAATATTTCTTCAAACGCAACCTAAATTACCCAACAGAAACAGTATTTTGTCATCTTTTTTTCCCATCAGTTACGTTGTTTAATCGAAAATCTATCAATTAGCTAAAGCTAATTATAGTGATAGATAGTAATAGAAACTCAAGACAAAGATCTTAGCCTTGACCCCCCAGATGTTTTGAAGGGGAAACAGGTTTAGAAGAAAAATAATTTTAGAACATAAACTTGCATTTTAAAACCTATTTATTGTCAAAGATAACAAAATCTGTTATTAAATCATTCACATTAACCACTTGTTCATCAGCTTGTTACATAGCTCTCCTCCTCTTTCTACACAGTTTTTTCTGTACCGTTTATGATACGTAGTATTAAATTTGACTTTAAAATTTGCCCTTGACTTAAGTATTTATTATTCATGTGTCTTGCATACAAAATAGTGACTGTCATGGGTGGTGACCCCCTCTGAAACTGCCCGTGTAGCTAATGCATATTTGTGGAGTAGCTGTGATAAAAAAAAAAAACAAACTTGTAGTTCACTCTGCTAGCTATAAGTTATAAAACAGTCTTTATAAATAAGGTGGTAAGCTAGCCAAGTTTTAAAACTGAGGTAAACCTAGCTAGTGGGAAATAGGCTTCTTGTTGGAATGTCTTAACCCAAAAGATGTAGAAAGTTCCCTACAGCATTCTGTCCGTCACTGTAACTCATGAAGACACTAAGTGACATAAACTGAACATCCTGAGATCATCACAGGACAGTGTGTGAACCTGTATTTATTCGTCTGGCCTTTTTTAAAGAATGTAACTAGTTCGGAATGCTGGGTTAGTGCTGGAGATAAAAGTAGCCCCTTTTGAAAGTGTATTTTAGCTTCTACAAATCTGTTCCAACCATGCTGTCAATATTAGAAGTGGATCTGGACTTTTATGATAAAACAGTAGGCAAAAAAAAGTTAGCTAAGCTAGTTAATCTAGCTATGTTAAGTTAGCTAAGCTAACCTAACTAACCTAACTAGCTTAGCTTAGGTTAGGTTAACTAGACTAACTAGATAAGCAGGCTGAAGCTAACATTAGCTAGCTAACATCACCTGAACAGCTGTGAACCAACCAGCGGTTTCAACCGTTACTCAGCAAGCTAGCGATAGTTAGTTAGCTAGCTAACGGAGGCAGTTTGTTGGTTAGCCTAGGTTAGCTTGTTCAAAAATTTATTTATCGGCATGCACTGGCTACAGTTTTATACATTTTAAGACCATATACGACGAATTGTGCTCTGCAACATCATAAAACATATTTGAACACCCCAGCTAACCTAGCTAAACAACCTTCATAATAGCTAGCTACCAAATCGGTTGTGTGTTGCTAATTACACACAGCCAGCTTTTAACGTTAACGTCGTTTTTTATATGCTTAATTTGGACTAAATAGTGTGTACACAAACACAAATATACAAAAAAAAAACCTATTCGATAGTTAACGTTAGATGACTCAGTCCTTACCTTGATTACAGAAGAAGCTCCACAGTTTGGCCACGATTAAACCCATTTCGGTGATGTTCAGGACTAAAACAGGCTTGTTTTTTCCACTAAGGCGAGTTGCCCCAGAGGCCTGCAGCAGTGCTACAGCAGCAGCTCTCGCTCGCTATAAAACCTGTTATAATCATGCGGAGAGCTGACGACGGTCCAGCTAACGTTAGACTAGAGAGTTATATCAGGATAGGTAGCGTTAACTACACTACAATTCCCATTCCCAGCAGTCCGAGATCGATTGCTTAGCTGTTGGGTTTCGTGGTGAGGGTTTTACGCCGACATTCCCGCTGGACTGAGAGGCTGATGGGTGTATAATGAAGCTCGTAGGTTCAGTTAGGGTACAGTTGTTAGTTAGCGTTAGTTCTCCGCCGGTCTCTCTCTCTTTCTCTCTTCAGCTCTTTGTCTGAGAGCAGCTGCGCCTCCTCTCCATCTCCCTCGGCTGCTCTGAGCGGTGGAATCCAGAGTCCAGCGGCTTGTTAACCCCGGGCTGGTGTATTACCGCTGCTCAACAGCTCCAGTGAGGATCCAACGTGGACTGGAAAAGCCTAAAACAACGCTTATCCCATAAAGCTCGCTTTCAGCCTGCAGCCTCCAGAGCAGCGCGTATTCTCTAATCCAGTGCTCCGTAAAATGAGGAAACTTTGCGCAGAGCTGTAGTTAAACAGTTAACTTACCGGGGGCTGCGGGCAGCGAAGTGGCGGCGCACGGGTGACAAGCTCTCACTCGCCCTGTCGCTCTGAAACCCGCCAAGCGCTAAATACCAACACCATCCCCCAACCACAACCGCATCCCAGACCGTCCACTTCCTCTCCGGGCTCTCCTCCACCACACAATCCAGTTCAGTACCGTCACCTACTGTGTGGGAGCTTCAGTTATTTTTCTAAACAAAACTACATTTCCCATCAGCCCTTGCCTCCAAATGTACGCCCAGCGTATGACGTTTGAGGATGCGGCTGTGTAGTAGTAGAAGCAGCAGCAGCGTGCCGGCGCGACATAGTGACACAGTGCAGTTCATGCTGTAAAATCAGTAAGTTTTTAAAATACTGGGATTAATAGCGTAGTTTTGAGCTGTTGTTGTGCAGCACCGAGTTAATTTATACATTTTAGTGGAAAGTATGAGACGTTAGTGAACGCTGTGCTTACCATTGTGTTTTCCTGGGCAAAAAATGTACATCACGGTATTTTTCAAGATTCTGACGGTTTCACGGTATTTTTATTCTTTTTATTTTGCATGACTGGATTTTTTATATAGGTTTGAGACTTGCTGTACTGTTTGAAGTATTTATAATATAAATCAATAAGGCTTTAAATAAAGGCTTTTATTTCTATTGGGTTTACTTTGCCCCATAAAAATACACTATAGATGAAAGAATCACAGTTCATTTAACACAAATTTAATATCAAATTACAGTAATATGTTATTCCTGAAGCTATTAGTGTATTACAGTATTAATTCCCTTCCCTTACAGCCACATTTACCATCCTTCTCCAGTTTTCAAATAAATTCAATTCAGTTTGTATTATCCTTCCAGCTACAGTATTACTATATTTAAAAGGGTCTCTTTTCTAAGTGAATAATTGAAGTTTGCTGTTGTTTTCTTTTCTATTTTACTCACATAAAAACACTCATACAGTGAGGAACAGCAGCAGGAGCTCCTCAGATAAAGTGCTGTTCTCATGTTTCGCCAGGCACGGCAGAGCGAGATGAGCGTTTGACTCTCTAGAGCTGAGCTTCCAGTGTGTTAGCTTGTTAAACTAACTGGCTAGCGTCTCCTCCGGTATACTGCCCAGCACTAGCAAAGGCTAAAGCTGCCTTCAAGTTGAGAAAAAAGGACAGCCTTAAAAGTCACATTTATTAGTGAGAAATATTTTTCTTTTCATATTTCAAACAGTCTCCTTTTTTCTACGCTCGGAGTCCATTTATCAGCTTCACTGACAGTAAGGGTTGCACATTGTAGTTCAAAAAGAACAGTATTTTAGCCAGTCATGCAATACCAGACCAATGCTTCAATAACTGTGACTTCCTACACACAGTGTGGACTGCAGTAGGTGAAGAATTATTTTTTTTTAATGCTATTATATTGTCATTATGTCAGTGCAATTTAATGTTCTTAAAATGGCAATAATATTTTTTGTCGCAATAATTTCTGGGACAATATATTATCCACAAAAAATCTTATCATGACAGGTCTACACTGACTGTTCACTGTCCACTTTATTAGATACTTTTACATACAGTGGTATGAAAAGGTGTTTGTTACCAACCAAAGCTACTTTGCGAGGTGGACACTCTATGTGTGGTGCAGTCTTAGCTCTTCAACAATCAAACCCATGTTTGGTGCTTTATAGAATTATTTTTAAAGAACCACAAATAAGATGTTTTCCACCCTATAGAGAAAGAACACTAACCAGGTGCATTACCATTTACTGTATCTCCCCATGACTGTATACAAACTTCATTTATTCATTTAGTGCTGGGCGGTATGGCCAAAAATGCATAACAAAGTATTTTTTCCAAGATTCTGACGGTTTCACGGTATATCACAGTATTTTTTTATTTTTTTTTGCGTGACTGGGCTTTAATACAGGTTGAGTTACTGTACTGTTAAAAATAAAATATAAAACATTAAGGCTTTAAATTAAGGCTTTGATTAGTATTGGGTTCATTCGGTACTAATTTACTATAAGCACTAACTTATATAAACAACAAGGTTCTTTTGGGGTAATTTCTATTAAATCAGACATCATTAAATTCTGGCTCAATATAAAGGACAACTGATAGACTTAACCCCCATTAAATAACTTTTGTAAGAATGCTTTGTTCATTTCTAAAGTGTATGTAATCATTTTTTTTTATTTCTGCCATTTCAGGTGACTTCATCAACTGAAGGAAAAGTTTGTCATTTCCATCACTTTACAGTGTCTGAGATGTCTCTGAAGAACAGAAACATATTCCCTCAGATTGCTTTAAGGCCTGAAGTGGAGGAGTATCTTCACAATGTGTACACTAATGAAGAGGTAAGAAGTTCTGTCATTAAACAAAACCTGTTTTGCTGGTCTTTTATATGTACCTGTAATATTAGCCAAATATTTGCAAGTTTTCAATTGCTGTTTGATAAGTAATGCTACACTCTTCAAGCACTCTAATTCAAAATAGATATCATAGACTTTTCTCTTTATGTTTTTCTTTGTTTTCTTTCTCTGTCTCCCTGTCTCTCTTCTGCTATTTTTCTGTCTTTCTTTTTCTTTGTTAAATTTTTAAATATGTGTTCCTTGTATTGTTATATTGTTATATATATATATGTTATGTTACATGTGTAGCTGCTGGCTGATCTGGGGAAGGATGAAGCTGAACGGGTGTTCCAGTCTTTGCTCTCCTGTTTGTCTCACCCACCTTCACACACCTGCCTGAGAGCCAGCACACACATCCACAGCCTACAGGACATTCAGCAAAGACTGGAGCAGCACCTCACCCAGGTGGGCGTTTGTGTGCCTGCGTATCCATCTAGGACCAGAAAAGCTTAAATGATACTAAAAATGTAAAATGGCAGTGAGTGGTGTGTTTTTTATTTTATTTAGTTATTTATTTTAACTTTGTGCCATCACTGACAACAATTTACTTTGTCTTGTACCATCAAATACAGTCTATCCCATTGTGAGGGTATATATAAGGCACCACATTAGCTTTATTCCACTAGACACCGTCTAGAAGGGGTGGCATAAAAGGCCATTTTCTTTTTTTTGTGAACAATTGTTTTATTGTTTTTCTTTCTTTTTTTTTTAAATAACCACCCACCTTTCCCTCCCCCCTTCCTGACAGCCCCACCCAGGCGTATCAATATACTTTCTGACAATCCAAAAAAAAAAATAATAATAAATAAATAAATAAAAAATAATAATAAAATAAAATAAATGTAATTAAAAGGTTATTTTCTAACTGAAGAGCAGAACAGGCAAACGTTAAAACACATTATCAAATGATTATCATGATCTAGATGGCACTTCATATTTTATTGCAAGAAGGGAATTCTAGCAGTACTCAATCCCATATTTCCCTACAAAAAGGTCAGCCAGTAGGGCACTTTTACTCATTTTCACTCTAGAGGGCACTTTAGACATGGTAGAATGGAAAAATATAGGCATGCTTGAGGGGTGGTGCACTGTTTTTCTGTGCAGCAACACCTGAAATATTATGTCCTTAATGGAAGAAGCAAAGAAGCAAAGCCTACATCTATACCATAAAATTCAGTGTATTGAGGAACATCTAAGCAATGTCAGTGTTAATTTATTTATTTAGCACATTTTACATATTAGTTGACCATAGTGATGCACAAACACAAACATTAAACTATAGAACTAGTAAAAACAATTGAAAAGAAACAAAACAAATTACATGAAAGCCATGGCTTTAACAGGGTTACCGTGGGTCCTTAAAAAGTCTTATAATAACTTAAAAAAATGGGTAATTAAGGTCTTAAATTGTCTTAAAATTACTGAGAATTTGCTGTAGGTATTACATTTTCAGCCGTTGTGTTTAATGCCAGTGGAAAAGCATTAGTGGCGAGTTAGCTATGTTAGCTACGTTACAGGGGAGAGAACTAAGGTTAGCAGATAGCTAGCTAACATTAGCTAACATTAACATCGAGCTAGCTAACATACTAATGTTAGCAACAAGTTAGCTATGTTACCGGGGAGAGAACTAAGGTTAGTGGAGAGCTAACATAGTAACATTAGTGGTGAGCTAGCTAACATGCTAACATAACATTAACGGCAATTTGCTATGTTACTGGGGAGAGAATTAAGGTTTGCAGATAAAAAAAAAAGGATAACAAATGGGAAACGTTAAGTTTGGATTTCCAATACAATACATTATGTTCTACCAAAGAAATTATGACTACATTTTTGGCTTTTAAAATTGTGCATAAACCCTGTTTAAGGCTAGATTTAAAACGTGACAGAGTGGGTACCAATCAAATTTGCAGCGGCAATTTATTTCACAGTTTTGGAGCATCCACACTCCCCTCCGATTTAGCCGTGACTTGGGAACTTGGAACAAAAGGCACAACCAATTCAGCTAAATATCTGTGAGCTAACCCATGCAGAGACTTAAACACTAATACAGTTTAAACTGTATTCGAAAAACAACTGTGAGCCAATATAGTGAAGCCAGTACCGGATTAATATGTTCTTTCCAGGATGTACGAGTTAAAAGCCTCACTGCAGCATTTTCCATCAATTGTAGGTTAGCAACAAACGAATGACCATCATCAATGTAATAATCTGCTTGTCAAAATTAAAACCCTCATTGAATATAACACCCAATTTTTTAACTGAGGTCTGAGTTAAAGTCTGCCCCTGGCCTAGATTCCATTAAGGACTACATGAAGGTCTCTCCTGGCCAAATAGGAGAATTTCTGTCTTGGCCTCGGATTTAAAACCTTTAAAGCCATCCATGCCTTTATTAAGCAAGCCTGATATAGTCCAGTATACTGATGAAGTTAACATAGAATATTTTGGCTAAATTGCACAAAGGTATATTTGGAGAAAAGGACTTTAGAAACAGAACAAGGCAAACATAGGTGTGTTATGAAAGTAGAGTATGAATGGTAAGATATAGGAATGCTATATATAACAGTTGTTAATGCATGTGTTGGTGTGAGGGAAGAAACTTTTTCTGCTGTCTGGGTGTTTTAATCCTAATTTAGCTGAGTGTCTGCCTGAAGGGAAGAGCTAAAACAGGTGATGACCAGGGTGAGATGGGTCAGCAGCAATTTTCTCTGTATGCTTCCTGTTTCTGGAGGTGCAAAAGTGCACAGGAATTTGATGGAGGCAGAGATGATAGACTTTATAATGGGTGTGTAGAACTGAAGCTGCAGCTCATGAGGGAGGTGAAAAGGTTAAAAACCTGTCTTTATACATTTGTTACTACTAAAAAAGTTGCAAAAGCTCCATCTACATGTTCAAGTCTCTCTAAAATACTGTGAAATGTTGGCTTGGACTGCATGCTTTAGCTGTGTTAAGCTGAGATTAACTAACTACTAACACTGTAATAATCAAACTGTGCTGAGTTAGTCAAACTAGTATTAAACCAACTTTTTTTTTTAACTTGATCTTGGTCTCTGACTGACTGGACTACTAAAAGTCTTGAACTTGACTCTTAAAAGTCTTGGTTTTGACTTTGACTCGCCTAGTAAAAGTCTTGGTCTTGACTGAAACTCAACTTCTAATAGTCTTGCACTTCACTTTGACTCGCCTACTAGAAGTCTTGTACTTGACTCTGACTCAACTACGAGAAGTCTTGGTCTTGACTCTGACCTTTGGTCTTGACTCGACTACTAGAAGTCTTGGTCTTGACTCTGACTCAACTAGTAGAAATCTTGGTCTTGACTCTGACTTTTGGTCTTGACTCGACTACTAGAAGTCTTGGTCTTGACTCTGACTCAACTAGTAGAAGTCTTGGTCTTAACTCTGACTCAACTACTAGAAGTCTTGGTCTTGACCATGACCATGACTCTGACTCTTGGCCTTGACTCGACTACTAGAAGTCTTGGTCTTTACTCAACTGCTAAAATCTTGGTCTTGACTTGGACTCAACTACTAAAATCTCGGTCTTGACTGAGATTCAACTACTACTAGAAGTCTTGATCTTGACTTGGTCGACATGTCCTGGTCTTGGTCCTGACTCAGACTCGACTACTAAAAGTCTTGGTTTTTACTCTGGCTCGACCATTAATAAAAGTCTTGGACTTGACTATTAAAAATCTTGGTTTTGACTCTGATGCGACTATTAAAAGTCTTGTTTTTGACTCTGAAGCGACTATTAAAAATCTTGGTCTTGACTCAATCTTGACTGTTAAAAGTCTTGGACTTGACTACTAAAAGTCTTGGTCTTGACTCGAACTCAACTATTAAAAGTCGTGGTTTTGACTCTGACTCGACTATTAAAAGTCTTGGTTTTGACTCTGACTCGACTATTAAAAGTCTTGGTTTTGACTCTGACTCGACTATTAAAAGTCTTGGTTTTGACTCTGATACGACTATTAAAAGTCTTGTTTTTGACTCTGAAGCGACTATTAAAAATCTTGGTCTTGACTCAATCTTGACTGTTAAAAGTCTTGGACTTGACTACTAAAAGTCTTGGTCTTGACTCGAACTCAACTATTAAAAGTCGTGGTTTTGACTCTGACTCGACTATTAAAAGTCTTGGTTTTGACTCTGACTCGACTATTAAAAGTCTTGGTTTTGGTTTTGACTCTGAAGCGACTATTAAAAATCTTGGTCTTGACTCAATCTTGACTTGAAAAGTCTTGGTCTTGTTTCACATTTGACCTTAACTTTATTTAAGACCACCCTGCCTTTCTATTTGCTCTGAGAGAGGACTATATAGTACATGTAAACAGTAAAATGAACTCTTTGACCCTTTGATGGTATCTGCCTGTCTCCCAGCAGCAAGTGAGTGGTTGTCATGGTGACAGCATTCCTACTCACATCCTTCATCACCCACTGCTTCCAGATGTGCTGCTGCTTCCGGTCAGCGGCCCTAGGTATGATCGGAATTCTGTCTAATTAATGACTTGAAAAATTTTAACTAGGCTTCTCTATAGATTCTACTTATTTTCTGATAGTGTCCATCTGTGTTACTCATTCTCTCTTTGAATTTCTTTATCTTTTTCTGTTTTGCAAACTCCCTTACAATTACAAACACACATGCACCACAAGTGCACACACACACACACACAGCAAAAACATTCCACTGGTTTTGTCCGCAGTCTGCAGTTGGCTTCCCACATGGTTATTTAAGACCATGAGAATAGCAGAGAACTAAGGCAGCTCAACCCACAGTCAAGACACTGCACAATTTACTTGGAGCAACCTCCTACTCATCCTGTGTGAAATTTAAATCAAATATTTGAGTTATTTGTATTCTATCCTATTAATTTCTTAATTGTTTATATGCAATTTTAAACATCCAAACTGCCATGTTTTAGAAAGTGGTGGTTAAAATTGTACATTTATTATTGCATAAGCTCATTTCTGTTTTTTAATGTCTTGACGATCCTAAAATATGTAATGTACCAACTGTTAAGCATGGTGGTGGTAGGATAGGGTTGTTTTGCTTGCATTTGAGCTGATACATTACACAAAGTGGATAGAGTAATGAAGAAGGAGGATTAACTCATCATCATTAACTGTCAGCTAGATGGTTGACATTTGGACACAGTTGGGTGTTATAGTAGAAGAATGGTGCCAAATGAACATCAAAAGTTGTTGTAAAATGGATAAAGAAGGCTAAATTTAAGCTCTTGAAATGGCCAAAGTCTTAGACTTTGAAAAATACAGTATGTAGATAGTGCCAAAATGTATATCTTAATATACTGTAGTTCTCTATTTGATTCGTTTTCATATTGCTATAACAGTGTAGTATACTGTACGCCTGTGGTATACATAATCAGGTGCTGATAGAGCTGGGTGATATGATGTAAATATTATATCACAATATTTAAATACATATTCATGATACACAGTATTTATTTTGTTTTGACTCACAGACAAAATGCATCAGCAGTGGAAAATTCTTCTATTAAAAAAAAGTGATTTTTGTTAAATATTAAGAACATTTATTTAGATACAATAAATTATTGATATACAGCTCTGGAAAAAAATTAGACCACGTTAAAATGATGAGTTTCTTTGATTTTACCAAATTGAAAACCTCTGAAATATAATGAAGAGGCATAAAGTTATCCAAAAGCAGTGTGTAAGACTGGTGGAGGAGAACATGCCAATATGCATGAAAACTTTATGAATATGAACTTGTTTTCATTGCATTGTTTAAGGTCTGAAAGCTCTGCACCTTTTCTGCAAATAAATGCTTTAAGTGACAAGATTTTTATTTGGAATTTGCGAGAAATGTTGTCTGAAGTTTATAGAATAAAACTATGTTCATTTTACTCAGACATATACCTATAAATAGTAAAAAATCAGAAAAGCTCACTCAATTGTTTCCAGAGCTATATATTGCCCAGCTTTAATTGAACATCAGTTCTGTACAAGGAAACCACCTTATTTAATTGAACTGAAAAACAAAGTGGGCAAATATCTAATCAGAAACTTGTGGCTATCTAACAAATGCATGTGAGGTGTGATTAGATATTTACTAGATGTTAGGTGTGCTGTATATACATTTCTGACCCATGCATTAGAGTAGCTGTAGCTTTTTTTAGCGGACCTAGGCATATAGATTCCACTGTATAACCTCTGTATGTTTCTCTGCAGGGATGTGGGTGTGTTGAAGTCTGAAGTGATTGTTGGTGCTCAGTGTGGCAGCGCTGTGTTAAGAGGTGCTCATGTTTTTGCTCCTGGTGTTCTCAGTGCACCTAAATGTAAGAGGATACACAAACACACTTACATGCTAATTATGCACCAATTTCACACCATGTGAGATACTGTACCTAAAAGTATATATTTAACAATGTTCTGTGCGTGTTTGCGTGTGTGCGTGTGTGTGTGTGTCATGAAGTTATGAGGGCAGGTGATGCAGTATCGGTTTTCTCTGATGTGGAGGGGAAGTGCACACGAGGAGCTAAAGAATTCCAGGGGAAGAAAGTGTTTCTGGGTAATGGAGTCTGCACAATGGACCGCTCTGATATATTTTGTGCAGAGGGACCAATAAGGTAAACTGCCTTAATAATTTAAAAACGAGTGAGAAAAGGATTGTAGCATTTGTTTTCATGTAATAATTGTGTTATCTGTATATACAGTATACATAGGAACCCACAGTCATTTTCTATTCATATTACACTACCAGTTAAAAGTATGTACACATCTTAAATTCTGTGGTTTTTCATGATTTAAAATGTTCTGCATTGTAGATTAATACTAAAGTCATCCAAACTATGAAAAAAACATGGAATTATACAGCACTATCAATAAACGTCAATTTTCTGGTCTATTTTCATAAATAAGGTGCACTGTATTATAAGGCACAAATCTGCATAGATTTATTTCCTGAACACAGTTTATTCGGGTAAGTAAAGCACTTCCTCTTATTTACAGTAAGCTTAGATTTCCAGATTTCCACTTAGTCTGGGTGCAGCAGCATTAGAATTAGTGGCTATTGCTAGCCACAATTAGAGCTAGTAAAGGCCGTCCGACAGATCTACACTAAAGGACCCTGAGTAAGCCAGGGCAATAATAACTAGCAGCTTGTCCCACGTAGCTTGTTTTAACACGGTAAATGCACAAACTACAGTCCGATTAGGCCTGTCACGATAATTGCAATATCGATTTATCGCACAATAAATGAGCATGACCACAAGAATTTTTCATAATCGTGATATCGTCTGTTGTGTTTATTCGTATGTTCGTTTACATATATAACAGTGAACAGTATTTTAGCCAGTCATGCTTCAATAACTGTGACTCCATAACATACACACAGTGTGGACTAAAGTAGGTGTATAAGTAAGTAAGTATATAATTACCCAAAAAATTATTATGATAAATAATTAATTCAAATTAGTCTTTAAAAAGTGTATAATTGCTTTTTTAAGCTATTCTTTAATCTTTTTTTAGTGCCATTTAATAGTCTTAAAAATAAATAAAATATTGTGTATCGCAATAATTTCTGGGACAATATATCGTCCACAAAAAAAATCTTATCATGACAGGCCTAAGTCCGATATTACCTTAAAACTGGTTTTGTAAAAATTACAGTGATAGATAGAATTCCCATTCAGTCAGCAGATCTGAATCCAATAGAACACTATTAGGATACGGGAGATTCGCAGCATGACTGTGCTCCTGGAAAATCAACAGTAATTGTGTAACACAATCACAACAACATGGGCTCATGAAATCAATGCAGTAAAGAATTAAAGCCATTTTAAAAGAAATCAGATTCCCTGCTAAGTATTACTATATTATTCCTGGAGTGTTGGCTCCTCCTTCTAAAGATGCAATAAAAAAGGTCCTTCAAGATGCCCTTCACCCTCTTGTCACTTTAATATCCTGTTGGACTAAGTAGAATCCAATAAAAACACAGGGTGGGGTGGTGGATTAACCCCTCTGGATTCCCATAGGATTTACCGTTTGAGATCTACAGCTCTGGAAAAAATTAAGAGACCACTTCAGTTTCTGAATCAGTTTATCTGATTTTGCTATTTATAGGTTAATGTTTGAGTAAAATGAACATTGTTGTTTTATTCTATAACTACAGACAACATTTCTCCCAAATTCCAATATTTGGTGGAATAACCCTGTTTTTTAATCACAGTTTTATGCAACTTGGCATGTTCTCCTCCACCAGTCTTGCACACTGCTTTTGGATAACTTTATGCCACTCCTGGTACCAAATTTAAGCAGTTCAGTTTGGTTTGATGGCTTGTGATCATCCATCTTCTTCTTGATTATATTCCAAAGGTTTTTAATTTGGTAAAATCAAAAACTCATCATTTTTAAATGGACTTTTTTCCAGAGCTGTATAATAATCACAAGCTAATGCATAAATGCAGTTCTTGTTGTTGGTGCACAGGCAAAACTGGCTGCCTTATCTTAGATTGGGCCAAGGATATTTCACATCCATCATAAATGATGTACAACTTCAATTCCGAAGTTGGGAAGTTGGGAACGTAAATAAAACAGAATTTGATGATTTGCAAATTCTGTTCAATCTATATTTAATTGAATACAGTACAAAGACAATATATTTAATGTTCAAACTAATGAACTTTATTGTTTTTTGCAAATGTTGACTCATTTTGAATTTGACAGGGACATGTTTTACACTCAATAAGCATTAGGAAATACTAATTGATGAAGCTTTGTAGGTGGATTTCTTTCCCACTCTTGCTTGATGGATAACTTCAGTTGCTTAACAGTCTAGGGTCTCCATTGTCGTATTTTGTACTTCATGAGGTACTACACATTTTGAATAGGCGACAGGTCTGGACTGCAGAAAGGCCAGTCAGGGTTGCAATGTAGGGCCCAGTATCAGGGTTCGAATCTCTGCTCATGCAGCTTTGCCATCAAGCTGCCGGCGCTCAGAGGGAGCAAAATTGGCCCTGCTCCCTCCAGGGGTGTGTAGATGGCGCTCTCTCCCCACATCACTCCTAGGGTGATGTCTGCAGCACATGGCGTCTGTGAGCTGATGTATCAGAACCGAGCCGCTGCACCTTTCTCCAAGCATGCTGGCTACCCGGCAATGCTGCATCAGCAGCTCGGAAAGAAGTGAGTGAGTGGTTTGGGTAATTAGCCATGTAAATTAGGGAGAAAATGGGAAAATTTTTAAATAAAATAATAAAAAAAAAAAAAAGAAGAAGAAAAAAGATAGCTGGGGCATGCTAGGTTATGGGTCTTCCAGCAAGACGATAACCGCAAACATAATTTAAAAAGCACCTATAGATTGAAACAAAGAGCTGGAGGATTCTGAAGTGGACAGCAATTAGTCCGGATCTAAATCCAATTAAACACCTGTGGAGAGATTTTAAAATTGCTTTTGGGAGACGCTCCATTCGGATATGAGAGACCTGGAGCAGTTAGCAAATGAAGAGTGGTCCAAAATTGAGTGGTCCAGCTGAGAAGTGTAAGAAGCTTGTTGATGATTATAGCAGTTATTTTCAGTTCTTTTTTTTTTTTAAGAATGTGCAATTTATATTTATTTGAGGGTGCCAATAATTTTTGGAGTTTTGTATTAAATATATATATATATATACACTATCGTTCAAAAGTTTGGGGTCACTCAAACAATTTTGTGTTTTCCATGAAAAGTCACACTTATTCACCACCATACGTTGTGAAATGAATAGAAAATAGAGTCAAGACATTGACAAGGTTAGAAATAATGATTTGTATTTGAAATAACATTGTTTTTACATCAAACTTTGCTTTCATCAAAGAATCCTCCATTTGCAGCAATTACAGCATTGCCCACCTTTGGCATTCTAGCTGTTAATTTGTTGAGGTAAGCTGGAGAAATTGCACCCCACGCTTCTAGAAGCAGCTCCCACAAGTTGGATTGGTTGGATGGGCACTTCTGGCGTACCATACGGTCAAGCTGCTCCCACAACAGCTCAATGGGGTTCAGATCTGGTGACTGCGCTGGCCACTCCATTACCAATAGAATACCAGCTGCCTGCTTCTGCTGTAAATAGTTCTTGCACAATTTGGAGGTGTGTTTAGGGTCATTGTCCTGTTGTAGGACGAAATTGGCTCCGATCAGGCGCTGTCCACTGGGTATGGCATGGCGTTGCAAAATGGAGTGATAGCCTTCCTTATTCAGAATCTCTTTTACCCTGTACAAATCTCCCACCTTACCAGCACCAAAGCAACCCCAGACCATCACATTACCTCCACCATGCTTAACAGATGGCGTCAGGCATTCTTCCAGCATCTTTTCATTTGTTCTGCGTCTCACAAACGTTCTTCTTTGTGATCCAAACACCTCAAACTTGGATTCATCCGTCCACAACACTTTTTTCCAGTCTTCCTCTGTCCAATGTCTGTGTTCTTTTGCCCATCTTAATCTTTTTCTTTTATTAGCCAGTCTCAGATATGGCTTTTTCTTTGCCACTCTGCCCTGAAGCCCAAAATCCCGCAGCCACCTCTTCACTGTAGATGTTGACACTGGTGTTTTGCGGGTACTATTTAATGAAGATGCCAGTTGGAGACCTGTGAGGCGTCTGTTTCTCAAACTAGAGACTCTAATGTACTTATCTTCTTGCTTAGTTGTGCAACGCGGCCTCCCACTTCTTTTTCTACTCTGGTTAGAGCCTGTTTGTGCTGTCCTCTGAAGGGAGTAGTACACACCGTTGTAGGAATTTCTTAGCAATTTCTCGCATGGAATAGCCTTCATTTCTAAGAACAAGAATAGACTGTCGAGTTTCAGATGAAAGTTCTCTTTTTCTGGCCATTTTGAGCGTTTAATTGACCCCACAAATGTGATGCTCCAGAAACTCAATCTGCTCAAAGGAAGGTCAGTTTTGTAGCTTCTGTAATAAGCTAGACTGTTTTCAGGTGTGTGAACATGATTGCACAAGGGTTTTCTAATCATCAATTAGCCTTCTGAGCCAATGAGCAAACACACTGTACCATTAGAACACTGGAGTGATAGTTGCTGGAAATGGGCCTCTATACACCTATGTATATATTGCACCAAAACCAGACATTTGCAGCTAGAATAGTCATTTACCACATTAGCAATGTACAGAGTGTATATATATATATATATATATATATTTCCTCCATAGATGTTTGTGTCATTCCAATACACACAAACAAAATAAATGTGTATATAACAAAACCTGTCTAATTGCAGTCATTTTCTAAGAGAAATACTTAATTTTCGGGAGAAATTTCAGGGGTTTCACGTTGGGCCATGACTGTATATTGTATATTATGCATGATCGAATTAACCAGGACACTGCCTTTTTCCATCTACATTAATAACTCTTTCTTGTTTTTCAGGGGCGTGGCTGTTAGAATGGTGGATGCCCTCTACCAAAGTCCTTCCTTTGATGGTGTACTTCCAAATGAATTGTTTCTGCAGGTATTATTTATCTTTAGACATGTCAAGAGATTATATTAACCTTCAATGAAAAACCTTTAAGCTGATATGAGGTGTGTATGCGTCCATGTGTGTGCGTGCAGAACCTGCCGTCCGTAGTGGTGGGGCATGTACTGGGCCCTCGTCCTGGTGAGCGGATTCTGGACATGTGTGCAGCTCCAGGAGGAAAGACCACACACATAGCAGCTCTGATGAGGAATAAAGTGAGTGTGTCTGTACTCACCACTTATTTAATCAGGAAGTGAACACTTGTGTTGGAATCATCTTCACTAAAAACAGTTCAGATCAGGTGCTGATGTGGGTGATTTGATGACTCAGCTTTGTAAGTAATCCAGTGAAAGTCAATCATTGTTACACATCATTGATCCACTATTGATTTATTGGTCTAATATACGTCAAGGAGTCTTTCTCCTTCACAGTGTACATTGATACATTGATTTAATTACACTGATAGTATTTTGTTTATATTATGGAGCTTTAGTGCTGAACATGTTCCAGTGTCTTGGGTTGTAGAGCTAACCATAATTTACCATAACATAAAATCCCCAAAAGAATTTTTCATTAGGTTAAGAAGCACTAAAATAGCCGTGAAAGTATTTTCACATTAAAATTCCTATTTAAGATGCATTAAATTCCTAATGGCTATACTAGGTGTCCCTTTCTCAAAATGTTAGTTATCTTTCCTACAGATAAAAGTGGATTACGAACCTAAAAACATGCATTCAAAATTGTGAGCGTAAACTGGTATATAAGAGAAATATGCTGGAGTGCAATGGCATAATGTTGCGACTTGATTGATAAAGAACATTTTTGGACACGCATTGGAGGATGTCTGTTGCCCAAAGCTACCTTTTCCTAGTTGTGCATTAGTGTAATGTAGGTCTTGATTGCCAGGCCTCAGTGTTGTAGGCTGTAAGAGCAAGTCACCTTTATTCTGTGTTTCTAATTGTCAAAGTATGTTGGCTTGGAGCTACAGAGTTCACTCTTTATAGAGTTCACTCTTGTGCTGCCCCAGTATTATGCTGTCAGTGTTGGCAGTTCTATAAAAATATGCTAAATATGCTGAAAATACTTTTATATATTAAATAAACTAAATGATTAAAGCCAACAATACTTCAAAAAACTGTTGAGCTAATGAAACTATTGTTGTGTAAACAAAACTCTGAATCAAAGCAAAATGAGTTAAATTGAGCCAATGAATATTTATTTTTATGTTTATAAAAATTGTTCAGTTTAGTAGTGTTTTTCTGTTGACTTCTGAGTTTGTTAATCTAGCTAAAAATGTTTTAGCAACTAATTTCAACACATTTTGTAGTTGGCAAGTCTGGCATACATTTTTCAATTACCTCGACTAAATATATTAAGCTCAGCCAACTTAGAATAATAGATAATGATACAAAAACTATGATGAATTCGATGTTGAAGGGATTCGATAATTTAAGTTTAGCAAACATTTAAGACCTAAATTTTGTCAACTTAACTTTGTAAGTGCAGAGAACGAATGAGCCATAAAGTTGTACTAACTTTAAAAAAAGCCAGGAAATTAGTTGTTTACTAATTTTAAGTTGAAGTTACTTTTTTTACCGTACTAGTTGCTAATTGTAAGAGTAGGACAGTGTGGTTGGAGGAGAATATTCTGCAGCTGTCATGATCAGGCAGAACTCGACAAATCAGATATCATGTAAAAACAGCTTTATTAGAATAAGAGGCAATACAAAGAGTAGTCAAAGCAAGCAGGGTCAATACCCGTGAACAGGGGCCGCTAGGGAGTGACATACCATAAACGGGAGACAGTCTAAGGACAAAACATGGGCAAACTGCAACGTAGGGCAGGCAAAAAGGCAGAATCAAGGTACTCAGAAAAATGGTCATGAAAAAAAAAAAAATCAGAACAAGGAAAGCGCGTTTTAATTCAGGATAAAACCAAACCATACTCAGCGGTGATAGAGTGAGCCAGACAGTTTTATATACAGAGAGGAACTTGTAATTTGCTGAAAATGCTTTAGACATTGTGATTGGAGAAGGAAACCAAACAGTGTGATTGGATGAGAATGTTGTTGGACAGTCTGAGTAGAGGTGAATGCTCTAATGCTCTGAAGGAGACAATTCTACAACAGTGTAATTGAAGATGAACATTGCGGGATTATTTTTGATTGAAATAACATTCTAGGACAGTCTGATTGGAAGATGGAAGAAAATTCTAGAGCAGTCTAGAATTTTAGAGGAGAAATTTAAATAATGTGATTGTGGAAGAACATTTTAGAACAGTGAGTTTGAATGAGAACATGTAAAGAAAAGGCTGTTTTAAAGAACGCTATAAAACACTGGGATTAGAGGAGACAGCTGCAAATCTGATCACTCAAACCATTTCAGGAGGTGATCAAAGAGGCGTTTGAGTCATGTTACTGTGTAAATGCGTGCAACTGAATGCAAATGCAACTGGAATGCAACTGAAATGGAAAACCCCAATAATAATTGTCATGCAACAGGCAAATCTGCATATTCCACCCGACACAGCATTCATGTTTCAACCTGTCTAACTGAAAATGCATTTGATTACCCTGCATATAATAAATGCATGTGGTTTAAATCTCATCAGAATACAGTCCAGATACTAGACACATGAAGCGACTAGGTGTAAATGGGGTTTAGCACAGTCTGATATGTGGAGAACATTCTAAAACTGTAGTGCTTTCCCTTTTACTTACCAGACTCTATTAACTTTGTGTTTCTGACAGGGACGAGTGGTGGCTTTAGAGAAGATCAAATCCAAAGTTGGGAAGATCATTCAGAATGCTCAGCTTCTGCAGCTAGACTGCATTAAAGCTTACTGTTACAACAGCATACAGGCTGTGAGCTCAGATCCAACCCAGCAGTGTGATACAGGTAGGGGCTGTCAGATTAATATATTCCAGAATATAAAAAAAATGGCTTTAAATATTCTATCATGACTAATAACTGTCTGCTATAAAAATCTAAAGCTTGTTTGGTTTCCTAAATAGTAAACGTTTTAATCAGCATCAGGATTCTGTATTGTCTGATGATTTTGTATGGCATCACATCAATGTCAAAAGTCGGGGGCGCAAAAATACCAGGTGAAAAAATTTATCAGGGAGTTTTAACATTTTGCGTGTGTAAATTAACTTCTTTTGAGCGCAAATATGAAGCTCGCGAGCGAAAAAGGGAATCGTGTGGTGTGCGCACTGAACAGAATATCGTTTTCGAGCTTTATTTTTCTCCTCTCGGGTGTTTATTTTCCTCTCGAATTCACAGTTCTACTAGTGCGCCGTACAAATTACCTGCGGCTTTTGTTTTTGCTCGAGCGAGGCTTTTGGAGTTTTGAAAGGGGTGGTTTTGATAGTTTGGGGGCAGAGTCAGGGTCCCCTCCCTCAGCGAATGATATTGGCTGATATCTCCAGGGTTTGTGATGGACCGCCTACCTCCAAGAGCTGAAGAAGGGCGGAGAAAAAATACAGCAGGAGAGTTAGCTAACTGGCTATGCTAACATCCAAACAACCCGCTCTCCGGCGCTGTTAGCCCGGGTATAGCGCCCGGAATGACCGGCTCTCTCATTCAATGCCTGGAGCGACCGACCCTCCGATGCGATCTGCCCGGGTTTAGTGCCCAGAGCGACCGGCTCTCTCGAGATAGCCGGGCACTATACCCGGGCTAACAGCCCCGGAGAGCAGGTTGTTTGGATGTTAGCATAGCCAGTTAGCTAAATCTCCTGCTGTCCTTCTTTCTTCGCCCTCCTCCAGCTCTTGGAGGCAGTGTTGCCAACTCCTCAGTAAGGAAAGTAGCTATTGGCTGTCCTAAAAGTCACTAGAAGTCGCTAAATGACGTCATCGCCTAATTTGCATAATACATGTTTTTGAAGCTGTAAAGGATTAAGGTTGTGGAAGAGAAAAAAGTGAGTAAAAAACACCTTAAATGTGTTAGAAATGTTACAAATAAACAACTTCTGTTGCTTTTTAAATAGGAGGTCACGTTTTTACAGTAACTTCATTTTTATGTGAATTACATAAATTAGTTTTTTGCCATGTTTTAAATGTTATTATAAGAGCAGCAGTTAGCCAGAACTGTTATTCTACTTTTTTTTAGTTTGTTTGTTTTATTTATTATTATTATTTTTTTAAAGTTTTCTTTATTTGTAAACATATCATAGACAAATTGTTCAATGGTTCAATAGATATTTAGCTTTTTTACACAGAGGCAGACACTGTGGAGGAGGTGAGTGACAGGCTATGTGGTGAATGAGGTGAGTGAATGACTGATACTGTGTGAGTTAAATTAAGGGATTTCTGTTCGTGTCACACTGAAGACACTTTTTTATTAATATTTCTGCTCTGTAAATACGGGGCGGGGTCAGTCAGCGGCGGCACTCGTGATTCATTTGCATTGTGTTGGTGCAGCGGTGTGTGTGTGTTCTGACAGTCAGACTGCACTGTGAGTGTTGTTGGGCGGGGCTCACGGCAGCGCCCGCTGCAGCGCGGAGGACAGTAACTGAAGAGCGCGTGTTCATCTCAGAGATGCCAAAAGTCTCCAATAACACCACAAAAACTCGCTAGATTTGTCGCTAGTCACTTTTTTACAAAAAAAGTCGCTAGAGGGGCTGACAAGTCAGCCAATATCATTCGCTGAGGGAGGCGACCCTGACCCCGCCTCCAAACTGTCAAAACCACCCCTTTCAAAACTCGAGCGCAAAAGCCTCGCTCGAGCAAAACAAAAGCAGCAGGTAATTTGCACGGTGCACTAGAAGAACTGTGAATTCAAGAGGAAAATAAACACCTGAGAGGAGAAAAATGAAGCTCGAGAACTATATTCTGCGCTCACGAGAAATTAATTTACACACGCTAAATGTTAAAACAACCTGGTTAATTTTTGCGCCCCTGACTTTTGACATTGATGTGACGCTATAACTTTGGTTTTGTTTGCAGACGTTCCTCCGTTCCAAGAAGAGAGTTTTGACAGGATATTGTTAGACGCTCCCTGCAGTGGTTTGGGGCAGAGACCCAATATGGCCATCAACTGGAGTCTCAAAGAAGTGTGTTCATATTCACCTCTACAGAGAAAACTCTTCACTACGGTAGGACACACACACAAATACACACACACATTTACTAACATAGTTGCTTTTTATGTGAGATACATCCATTGCCAGTAGATGGAGCCATTTCCTAGCTTGTGTTGTGGAAAGGCTGGACCCTCAGAGAGGCTCATAGACCTGTAATAGTGTGTGTATTATACTAGCTCTGGCAAAAAAATAAGGGATCACTTAAAAATGATGAGTTTCTTTGATTTTATCAAATTGAAAACCTCTGGAATATAATCAAGAGGAAGATGAATGATCACAAGCCATCAAACCAAACTAAACTGCTTGAATTTTTGCACCAGGAGTGGCATAAAGTTATCCAAAAGCAGTGTGTAAGACTGGTGGAGGAGAACATGCCAAGATGGATGAAAACTGTGTTTAAAAATCAGGATTATTCCACCAACTATTGATTTCTGAACTTTATTAATATATGAACTTGTTTTCTTTGCATTATTTGAGGTCTGAAAGCTCTGCATCTTTTTTTGTTATTTATTTGTTATTAATAAGAGACCACTTAAAAATGATGAGGTTCTTTGATTTTACCAAATTAAAACCTCTAGAATATAATCAAGAGGAAGATGGATGATCACAAGCCATCAAACCAAACTGATTTGTTTTTGTGGCATAAAGTTATACAAAAGCAGTGTGTAAGACTGGTGGAGGAAAACATGCTTTTTACTGTGATTAAACACCAAGGTTATTCCACCAAACATTAATTTCTGGACCCTTAAAACTTTATAATATGAATTTTATTTTGATTATTTGATATCTGGAAGTTCTGCATCTTCTTTGTTATTTCAGCCATTTCTCATTTTCTGCAAATAAATGCTGTAAATTACAATATTTTTATTTGGAATTTGGGAGAAATGTTGTCTGTAGTTTATAGAATAGAACAACAATGTTCATTTTACTCAAACATATACCTATAAATAGCAAACTCAAAGAAACTGATGCAGAAATTGAAGTGGTCTCTTCATTTTTTCCAGAGCTGGATGTAGTAAAATAATGAGATAGTAGGGTAGTTTTGTAATATACATTTTTGAAACCAGGACATGCGTCATTATGTGTCACTCTTAATATTTCTGTTCTGTCATTTTATTAGTGTATGTGTGTTTGTGTGTTTGTGTATGCTATAGGCTGTGCATCTCTTAAAGAAGGGAGGTGTGTTAGTGTACAGTACCTGTACTGTGACGCTGGCTGAGAATGAAGAACAGGTGGCCTGGGCTCTGAAAACATTTCCATGTTTAACCCTGGAACCACAGGTAACAGGATGAACACACACACACACATACACACAGCCCACTGACCCAAAACCAAGATTTTCTTATTGGGGATGCATCAAAAGTTATTTAGAAAAGAGTTAAAAATGCAGATTTATTTTTGCACAAAACATTTAGAAGAGCAAAAATTAAATTATAATTTATGAAAGTAACACATAAAGTAACACTGATTTCTTAGCTGTCTTGTGCAGGTAATCTCACGAAACCATTTCCAATGCTTTATAACTAGGCGCTATGTAGGTTTCTATGACATTAAAGAGGCAATTTGAAGTCAGTGAGGTACAGTGTATTGTGAACATTGACTTCTTCATTACAAGCTACATACACTGCTTCACAGTACATCTGCATAAGAAAACTGCAGAATACAGCAAAACAACAGAAGCTAAAGTGATGCTTGGATGGTTTCAGGACATGTCCTCACCAATGCAGCATTTTGAAATGCAATGCTTTTTTTCCGCTTGTTTTTTTTGGGGGGGCTTTCCATTCACATTATAACCGTTTGTTGGTGTCCAAAGTTTAAAAATGCCACAGCAACTTAAAAATTCCTAGGGAAAACATGTACCATATTTTTCGCACTATGAGGCACACTTTAAATCCTTTAACTGTCCCACAATTTAACAGTGCGCCTTATAATCCAGTGCACCTTATGTAAGAATCTGACCAGTCAGGTATTAAGGAGCATTGTTAGCATAAGCCGCTAACTGCAGCATTAGGTCTTTCACCATTCACAGGCGAGTATATCAGACTGTAGTCTGTGTGTTTACCGTGTTAAAATAAGCTACATGTGACAAATTGCTAGCTGATAGCGCCCTAAAGGCTGGGTGCAGCAGCATTAGCATTAGCCGCTAATCGCAGAACTAGCGGGATGTAAAAGCCGACCGATAGCGCTAGACTGAGGAACCTTGATTGTCCCAGTAACCCAGGGCACTCAAACAAAGTGACAACAGTTAAAATACAGCTTAAAATGCACGCTGTTTTTCTTTTATTTTATTGCTACAGCATTAATACAAAAATTCAATGCATTAAACAATAGGGAAAGGGTTTGGGTAAGTTTCTGGTGGGCCAAGTCAAATGTCTTAATAGACTGGCTATGGCCCACTGACCACATCTTTGGCAACCTGCTAAATGATTAAACACCAGAATGACACATCTACCCACTGTTCGGTTTAATGTTGTTTATTGGTGCCGGTATGTTTTGAGTTGGGCTTCAACTGGCTTAACTGTGACTTAGTGATACAGAGATACAGTGTAAATAGGATGGTGTTTATGCTGACCACTTCAGTCTCTGCATCAGTTTCTCTGATTTTGCTATTTATAGGTTTATGTTTGAGTAAAATGAACATTGTTGTTTTATTCTATAAACTACAGACAACATTTCTCCCAAATTCCAAATACAATAAGGTAATTTTAGAGCATTTATTTGCAGAAAATGAGAAATGACTGAAATAACAAAAAAGATGCAGAACTTCCAGATATCAAATAATCAAAATAAAATTCATATTATAAAGTTTTAAGGGTCCAGAAATTAATGTTTGGTGGAATAACCTTGGTGTTTAATCACAGTAAAAAGCATGTTTTCCTCCACCAGTCTAACACACTGCTTTTGTATAACTTTATGCCACAAAAACAAATCAGTTTGGTTTGATGGCTTGTGATCATCCATCTTCCTCTTGATTATATTCTAGAGGTTTTAATTTGGTAAAATCAAAGAACCTCATCATTTTTAAGTGGTCTCTTATTTTTTCCAGAGCTCTATTAGACATTGCAGGGATGTTTGTGCCAGGACATTGATACTATTAATTAAAATCTTTTGTCCCCTCACAACTAAGGAATCATAGTGCTTTCAATTTAATAAGAAAAAAATCTTAAGGACTGCTGCTTTAAGCCCACTGCTGTGGAAAATGGGACAATTAGCTATAAATAATATACATCTAACTATAAATAATAAACCGGAGAACAGCTACAGTATAAATATTAAAATAATTGAAAGTGAAAGTCACCTGATTTATCGCTTAAACATTTAGCACATGATGGTATATAGCTATCAGCTCTAATGATGGGAATAAGAAAGTAGAACACTGTGTTCCACACATTCAGGATTTGTCTTTTCTCTCCTCCAGGAGCCTCATCTAGGTTCCCCAGGCATGCTTGGAGCTGCTCTGTCACATGACCAACGGCAGCTGCTGCAAAGGTTCCGCCCAGAATTGGCATGGGGCGGAGCCAGTGATGAACCCTCCCCAGAGAAGCTCTTGCTGAAGGCCAGCACGGATACTATCGGCTTCTTCATAGCGAAGTTCAGCAAGAGGTAACGAACAGTAAAAACACTTGCTTGGTCCCGCCCCTTTAAATACACGCTACACTGGCTTGTGGCCACAAGCCTGGAAATTAAGTGGAGCACCTGAAGAGAGATGTGAGGAGAGGAAGAAGAGGGAGGGGTCAAGGATGAAGAGATGAAGAGCGAGCGTGAATGGATGGACGGATGGATGGCATGAATGGGAGGAAAAGGCAGCAGGGGAAAGTGAAGGAGGCGCCATGTGCACGTCTGCTTCTGTTGCCATGACAACAGTGACATCACAGCTGCTATGGTGACGGTGGAGTTTGCGTGCCCATTGGACTGTGAGCAGGAAGCGGCGTGCAGGCAAAGAGGACAAGACGTTATCAACACACACCCAAACACACACACTCTCTCTCAATGAATTACAAACGGATATATTTCATTTACAAGTCTATGTAATAGATATACGTATTGAGTCACACAGTCAATCAGAGTTTTTTTTTTATCTTTCTACACTTCATACTTCAATTTCTGTTATAATTCTGGATTGTTTACTCTTGTTATGACGGTGCTATTTACACAATAGTAAGTTTATTTATTGTGATATCAAGTGAATTTGCCAAAAAGATGCATTTTTATTACCAAAAATAAATAAATAAATAAAAAAAAGCTGGAACCCTGAGAGAGCACAATTGGACTTCCTCTCTCTAGGTGGGTAGACTGCGCTCTCTCTCCCCACATCACTCCAAAGGGTGATGTTGTTCAGCACAAGGCGTCTGTGAGCTGATGTATCGGAACCTGTCGCCTTCTTCACCAACAACGAAAAACGTCATGTTTGAGAGACGACTCGTAGCTTTATAAAGGGAAATGGATGTGTTGGCAGCTCATATGTGGAGCATCTTTTGCTGGAGTGGAGAGTAAACAGTTCATGCTCAGGTCGAGGAGGTGAAAAAAGGCCAGGCTGTTTGCTTTTGCTGTTTTCGCAGCTATAGCTGCACAGCTGCACCAAGAGATGTGTGGGAATGAGAGAGAAGCACGTAGCGCATGTGTAAAAGCAAAAAGACGCATGAATATTGATTTGACCGTTCACATTCATGACGCATGTTCATGGATCGGACATGTATGCGATTTAGGACCACATATGAAAGTGGCTCAGAACTGATTTGAAAAAAAATCTGATTTGGCATGTTCACACAGCCATGAAAAAAATCTGATCTGAGCCACTTCACCCTTGTCTCACAAACCAGTGATAAACAGATCTGTCAATATATTGAGTGCTTCATGAAGGTTGAACAAGTCCATTCAGCTGATTGACAGGTTGTGAGGAATTGTGTTTTACTGTGTTTATATGTACAGTAGTTAAGAGTGTCAGGTTTTGATGAGTTTGGATGAAGGTCATTGCAGGGAGTTCGACAGCAGTGGGGAAGACTGATTTGAGAAAACAGGCTCTGTGTGTGTGTGTGTGTGTGTTTGTATAGACACGGGGGTGGAGGAAAGCATCTTGCTGCCAAATTTAGTCTCCTCAGAGCTCCGCTGTTGTCATCCGCGTCGATATGACGACTAACGTGGGGGCGGGTCTCTCCACCTGGGACCTTCTGAGATGTTTTTGAGGAGTCTATTTATACTCCAGCAGCCGCTCCATTTCTCATGCTTCCAGTTGCTCTGTTTATTGCTGTCTGCTTCCCTCTCGCTCTCATACATACTCTCACACTCACGCACTCACATGCTCTTACACATCTTATACTACGACATGTGCGACCCTTCAGCAGAGATAAAGCAAAGATAGAGCGCTTCCTACAATGGTGTCCTTTTTTTTAAGTAAATGTAACTTTGCTTTTACGTTTCATAGAGATTTTTGACAGCAGTTAATGAAACACTATTAACGTTAGATAACCCAAACCCTCCAGTCTGTTAGCAGAACAAGAGTTTATCCAAAAGTCGTTTTTTTTTATTGCAGTATATTGTCATTGTAGCGACTTATTGACTACAATCATCACCGAACTCGTGTGTAAAGCTGCGGTTGTGTCGAATTCAGCACCCCCGCCAGGAAAAGCACCCCCTCTCTGGAGCACACATCCATGTCTTCTTGGCTTTAACTTTACTTAGAAAATAGAAAAAAATACCCAAGATACCGTTCTAAGCTATTCTGACTCGTAAGAAATAAGGAAATGAAAAGTATTGTCACCTGCAGTGTCTCCTAAAGGAGGGGGTGCTTTTCCTGCCGGGGGTGCCAAATTCAGCACCATAGTAGTGCCTAAATCTGCAACCCTGCCATGAAAAGCACCCCCACTCTGCAGAGCGTGTGCACCGTCTTCTTGATAGTAGCAGAGATAATTGCTTTCGTTAACTTTAATTAGAAACACGGTTCCGAGATTTCAAAATAAAAGTTTTTTTTAAAAACAATTTCTGCTTTTTCTGTGGTATCATTTTTGAGGGGGAAAAATCCACCTTTTTCTGATATTGCATACCCCCAGTTCCTACACCAATGTACACATTAATAATCTAATTACTGCAGTTTGCAATTTGATTAACTAAGTGATAATGTAAACAGAATGCTCTGATTTCTGTTTTCTTTAATCAGAGAAAGGTAAAAAATCTGGTTAAGAAAATGGATGAAAGAGAGCTGCATTTTAGCTCAGTAATCAGATTTTTTAGGCTAGGTATGACCTTAAATGTAAAATCTCAGATTTTTCAGTGTGTGCATGAGTGAAAACAGACCCTGGTACCAGAAATAAGCAAGCAGCATTAAACACAGCAACCTCAAAATGACGATAAAACACCTTCAGATCATCACTGAAACTAGATAAAATAAAGTGCTGTGAAAAAAAATGTGCCCCTTAACATTCACCTTAACTGAGGCAGGTGAGACCTGCAGTTCTTTAAATGTTGATGTGGGTTCTTTTGTGAGTTTAGATTGTATGTCTGATGCCCAACCCATTTTTTTTTTTACCACTTTCTTGTAAGAGGGTAAAAACTCAAGAGTTTCCCATTATCTGATTATCCAAGTTCATGGATGTATTTTTGTTCGGATGACTGACAAGCTTCCGATGTAATTGCACTTACTGACTGAGAATGTTTCCTACTCTTCCATTCAGAATTCTTTCAGCTACACTATATAACACTTGTAAAAGTAATAGGATACCTGCTTAATCATTTATTTTCTTCCCGAATTGAAGAGTGTTAAAAGAGAGTTTGAACTGCTATTGTTGGAGTGACTGTCTCTACTGTCCAAGTAAGGCGTTCTACTAGATTTCAGAGCATTGCTATAAGGATTTGATTGCATATACTGACAAAAGCAAGCTGTGTGTGTATGTGCACATCTGGTGCAGTAGCTTAAAGTAACTAAATACATTTATTAAAAGGGGTGTCCATATATATTTGTGTGATATCTGATCCAAACATTCCACTAATGAATTTATCTTAGCAATATGAGTGTTTTTTGCCTAAAAAAGGATCACATATGATTTAAACAGACGCAAATAAACATAAATACATTAAAAAGTAACAAGAATTTCTCATTTTAAGTTAAGTATGTTGTATCCTGAGCCAAGCTGAAGAACAAAGTGTAGTTCCAGATTTCTCCTGGATGCTCCTCAGCCAGCATGTGAATATGTTCAGTTCTGTCAGCAGCTCACTTGATTTACCAAATTTTTAATCTACCAAACCAGGTGTCGATATGATAAGAACTAGAAATAACTCTATTAAACTCAGATAAAGAGAAATTAGGAGCTGTTTAAGGAAAACAGTGGTGTAAAATCTCTGCTTTTTGTAAAATTGCTGTTTGTTTTATTGTAACGCTAGTGTTTTACTGAGCTAATAAACACTTACTTTACAGATAAAAAGCTTTTTCCTCACTGAAATTCCCACAGGCGCCTAAAACTTTTGCACAGTACTGTATACAGTTTTAAACATCTGTTCAGTATAATTTAATCTTTATTTTATTTGGATGACTTTATTACTGAAGCCATTTTTGTCATCTTTTTGTGCATTAACACTATACAGAAATATATTTACACTTGTTACAAATTGAATAACATACACACATACACATTCACACACACACACACACACACACACACTGAGAGTTGCTTATTTTGGGAGCGCAGCTGAGAATGAGAACAGGTCAAAAGAGCAGTTCTAGGGCTTAGGCTGCAGCACAGGAAGTCCGAAAGTGCTCCACTGGAGCGAACCCTTGCATAAAGTGGATGTGTGATATAATCAAAGCACACACACACATACACTCACACATACACTCACATTCACAAAGAAGACTGGCAAGCACACAAGTTTTACTCACACCAGATTAGCTTACAGATGTGGTCCTAGGAAAACATGCTAACAGGAGAAAGTGGCTCCCATTCCAAGATGAACTTTCACTGAACTACTAATAAATGCTGCACTCACGACATAGCGTGCGATTAGTCCTGTTTGCTGTGTAAAATCCTGTAATAGTACAGCACTGGGTCAGTTCACATGCATTTTTCAGTTTAGATGTTGCTTCTGTGCCGTCCAGCTTGTCAACAAAGGCACGTGTAAAGCTGTTTATAAACAGGAGTTTAATGTGTTATTTATTTGTATTTACGGCAGTGGTGTAAAAGTTAAATTAAGCCCTATACGGACAGGATTCGTTTCTCAGGGGGTTCTGGGTTAATTTTCTCTTCTATGGGGGGGTCCTCTGTGATTTTATTCCTGTCCTGAACGACCATGTAAATTACAGGCTAAATTACCTACTGTTTTTCTCTGAACTTCGTGGTCCTCTGGTAATTTAGTCCTGTCCGGACACCAGTGTTGGGAGTAACGGCGTTAAAACTTAGTTATTAAATTAGTTAGATTACTCGTTACTGAAAAAAAGTAACGGCGTTAGTAACGCCGTTACTTTTTTTCAGTAACGAGTAATCTAACTAATTACTATGGCTGTAACTATAACGCCGTTACCATTTCCGACACCCCGTTACTGCACGTTACTTTAGCCGCTCTATGAACTTTTTTTTTTACTTCGCTTTGCCCTGGTTAACCCCTCCTCTGTCCGGTGAACTTGAGCTTCTGGCCGCTGTGCCTGTGGGTTGGCGTGGTGAAGTGAGGCACAATTGTGACGATTTGCGTGCTCTAATCAATTCAGTGATTGCCGTGGACAACCCAAGTTCCGAATTAAGGACGTTAAGCTCTTTTTAGCTGCTCCGGTTTTTGTGGTGCTGCTGCTTTCTATTTTAGAGCTTAGATTCTCTGCCCGAATCCCACCTGACCTGAGGACCGACCCGAAATCAGGCTCCTATTTTTATTTTATATAAAGCTCTGGTGTGATAATCACAATGTTGCTAAGTAACCAATTATTATTGTTCACTAAAGCGAACGAAATAGCGAAAACTGAAAGTGAAAAAACATTTGTGTTAACTGAATCTAATAAAAACGGTAATTAAAAGGAAAAACATAACTATCTCGAACTGTATTTTGTGTTTATAAAACTAACTAAAACGAACTGAAATTACTGATAGAATACCCTCATTTTTGTGTTTAATTTATTTATAAGCGCTGTTGTACAGCGGAGTTGTACAGCGGGAGTTGTTGTGCCGAGCGCGCGGCACCTCGTGGTCCGTTAGTGTAAAGCGCTCGCGCTAGCAAGCCCACCCTGAAATGAACAGAAAAAATAAAAACAAAATAAAATTAAACTATAATAAAAATGAAAACTGTAATCACGTAGCTCTGGGCGCACGTGAACGCCTCCGCGTTTGACTTGCAGCATTGTGTGTAGCTGTTCTTAAAAATCATTTAAATTAAATAATAGTTCTATGCTTCTATGTTACAGTGTTAATTAACATAATTCTGATTATATTTCGCTCATTGAAACAGCCCGAAAACAGACAGTTTATGGGGCGGATCGGGTCGGGCTCATAATGACAGTTTATGGTTCGGGCTTGGGCAGAATGTGCACGGGCTCCGGCTGGGTCGGATTGTTTGGGCAGGATCTAAGCTCTATTCTCTTTTGGTGAAGCTGTTATATTAATACCATTTTAACGGGCATTAAATTGTTGTTTTTGTCCATTATTTTGTTTTATATATACATATTTCTTTTGAGTGTGGCTTGGTTTGTTAAATTTCATCCCCAGACGCGTTTTTCCGCTTTTTTCAGTATTACAAGTTATTACAAATTTTCTTTGGTTGTGTGGAGAATTTCGTTTTATTTTTTTGAAATTCGTTAGATTATATTTTTGTCAACATTTTGGGTTTATTTTCGTTTGTTATTTTTTGTTATTTGTCTAATAATAATAGTAAATGCATAATTGATTTCCTTTTTTTTGATGGGCGAATAATAAAAAGTAACGCGATAGTTACTTTTACTGGTAACTAATTACTTTTATAGTGGAGTAACTCCGTTAGTAACTCAGTTACTTTTTTGGAGAAGTAACGAGTAACTATAACTAATTACTTTTTCAAAGTAACGTGCCCAACACTGCCGGACACACATCTCAAAGTTTCTTCACCTCACGTTTAATAAAATAGCTATTTGTCCACTGCCACGCACAGTAATTACACTTTGCATACACGTTTCCACAGAGATCCAGGTAAACACAACAGCAAGTGGAAATGGAGGAGCTACTGAACTGTGTTCTCTTTCATTTACATTTGTTCCATTTGATATATCATCATCCTATCTGCTATTTATCTGCAATTTACACATTATAGCACGAACCTCTTGTGTATTATTGCAATTATACCACAGTTCCATTATCACTGTTTATTAAAATATTTTGAGTTAAACAGGACGAGAAAATGCGATTGGTTTGGTTATAAACACTCCGCGAGTTAAAATAGTTCCATAGCTGCTCTGCTTAAGCTGCACTGTAAGCTCTGCATTATCAGCCGTTTCAGTCAAAATTGTGTAAATTTAAGCATACTGTAAATAAACAGAAACGATTTACTCACCCAAATAAAGGTTTTTTTCAGTGCTTGTTTGACTAAAAGAAAATGTTTTTTTTAATTACAAGCGTCCACCTTACATTCAGCTTAAAATAGCCTATATTAACTAGAAAATGTATACACTTTTACACACGCTTTTATTTTAATAATAACAACTCTTAACCAGATATTGGTGGCTGATAATGTGTGTAATTTTTAATAATGTGTGTCTTTGTCTGCGCCGCCTATTGGAGACATGGCGTTTCAGCACTGTGCCTATAGGATCTAGCGCCTCCCAGTGGTGTTTAAAGATATCACATTTGGTTTTGGTTTGTAAGCGCTGCATCGTTGCTAGGTTACCTGTATGTGGCGGAGTAATACATGGAGAGCTTCGGTGCGTTATTGCTAATAATGTCACTCATAAATTAGCCAATCACATTGCAGGGTCAAAACTAACTGTGGTATAATGTATAATATTAGTCACGTTCAATCTGGGAGTAAAGATCGTTTTACGGTTTGGGACGTCACTTTATTCACATTTCCTTAAGGATCTTCATTTGAATGATGCAATATCGATTTATATAAACCCGAGATCGATCTTTAGAATTAGCGCTTTTTCCCCGTGTATGTGTACAGTTTTAATGTCTCGCGTTTCATCTCACAAGACCATCCCGTAGTACCTTCAGTGTCCACTAGGAATTCCCAAAATTCTTAGTTGTGCTGAGTTGTGCTTGTTAGACTAGAGTGAGAGTCAGCACTGCCATATTGAGCTGCCAGTATTTTGTCAGAGAACGAATGGAGAATTAAAAGTAATAAACCTTAACCTGGGCTTAAGAGTTTTTGTGTGTCACGATATTCAGAAACCATGGCGGTAGGGAAAAGCTGAATAAAAAAAAAAAAACTTCAGAGACTGCATTTACAATTAAACTATGTAGTTCACCTTGTGCCAAAAAAAATAATTGAAGCTCTGGTAACATTTATATGTAAGGATATACGTCCATACAGCCTTGCTGAAAACGATGGATTCTGAAACCTCATTCATGTTCTAGAACCACATTTTGTTTTACCAACATAAAAACATTTGATGAAAAGTGGCCATTCCAAACCTGTATAGAGATGTGAAGCATAGTGTCGCAACTTTACTTATGTCAAGAGATATTTTAATATTTAACAAATATTTTATGATGGAAGTTTGAGTGTCCCTTGTATAATTACAACAGTTTATATTCAAACTACAGGGGTTGGACAAAGAAGCTGAAACACCTGGTTTTAGAGCACAATCATTTATTGTCCCAACGGACAGTTCTGATGGAAACAGGAGAGTTGAGGTGCACATTGAATCCTGCCGTGATTTAGCCAGCCATGGTTTTATGTTTTTTGGATACAATCCGGGTTAGCACCCGAACATCCCTTTCAGACAGCTTTCTCTTGCATCCACAGTTAATCCTGTTGGATGTGGTTCGTCCTTCTTGGTGGTATGCTGACATTACCCTGGATACTGTGGCTCTTGATACATCACAAAGACTCGCTGTCTTGGTCACAGATGCGCCAGCAAGACTTGCACAATTTGTCCTCTTTTGAACTCTGGTATGTCACCCATAATGTTGTGTGCATTGAAAAACTTACCCTGCTAATTGAACCTTCACACTCTTCTCTACTGGTGTAATGTGCATGTGTAATGACCACCAGTTTGATTCAATTTAGCCATAAAACCTCCCACACTAAATGACAGGTGTTTCAGGTTCATTGTCCAACCCTCTGTACAACTTTTATTGTAACTGAAAATTTCCTAAATTAACCAATATTGAATCGAATCAATTTGAAAATCAAATCGAACTGCAAAATCAGTGGTGATATCCACCCCTAGTTGCGAAAAATGAACAGATACTAGTTTGAGCAGTTTAACAAAACAAATGAGCTCACACTAAATGGTGCCATTTAACATGAACAGTTTTCGAACACTATTTGTTTCTGCACTGTGCTTAAGATTCATACTGAGGTAAAGATCACATTTTTTATTTGATATACTATATTGGCAAAAGTATTCAATCACCTATCTAAATCATTTCAACCAGGCCCGAACGACAGCAACTCAGCCGCCTAGTGGTAGAAATAAAAGCGGGTCATCAGATGCTGAGGCTCATAGTGCTCAGAGGTCGCCAACTTTATGCAGTCAATTGCTACAGACCTCCAAAATTCATGTGGCTTTCAGTGTGTAGAGAGCTTCATGGAATGGGGTTCCATACATCAACACGCTGTTTGTTTGTGACAAGATCATGATCCAACCTCAATCCAAACCAATTATCAGTACTATTATGTACTCCAAATGTTTAAGTTACACAGCTGTTCAGGTGCAGTTTATACTGATTTACTTCCCAGATAATTATTACAGCTATGACCAAATACTGTCTCTTCTGCTGCCCCAAGCTAAGGTGTTTTCACACTGAATGCAGTATGTGCAATGAATAAGTCCAGGTTAATTCCTCTGCAGATACGGTTTACACCACTCTGTCAGACCCTTTCCATTCTCTATTCCCTGAACAAGGGCGGGGCTGGAGGCACATTAGTCTTTTTTAGACAAACATGACGATGCATCATCATGCAGGGCTTCTGTAATGTTCTGTGCATTGTCTTACAAGTTGAAATGTTCTTTACATTGTGGAAACAACTGAATTTCCAGACAGAACTGCACTGTGGAGCACAGATTTAAAAGTGTTTGCAAGCTCTGCTGTGATACTCTGATACTCACTCCACTTATTTGAGTGATGGACTCTCTTAGGGGGTATCCAATCAGTGGTGTTTACAAAAAGTTTTGTCAACAAGACACGTTAGTTTTACACATTCTACAATAGCAGTAGCAGTATGTTTGGCCAGGTGTGCAATCAGTAATCGCACTCGGATGCGAGAGGAGGGGGTCTTGGCATGGTCCACACGATCGCAATCTGGCCTTATGTTTGAGCTAATTGGCTGTTCAGGTGCAGTTTAATCTGATTTATTACCCAGATAATGGTTTAGGCCCCCCTATGACAGACCCTTACACTCCCCATTACCATATATATACTTTTTTCAGAAAGAACAGAGTGCATGTGAACACTGCAGAACTACGTCTGGTTTCCTCTCAAGCCTTCATTTTCTGAAAGAAGCAGAGAGACAGCTCACACATGGCACAGAACAGCCGCCTGTAGGACATGAAGAAGATGCTGCACAGTGTCAATCACACAAAGCATCACAGAACTTTCCAGTAAGTCTGAACATTTCCATCTCGTTCTTCTATTTGACAGAACAACAGCGCAAAGAAGATGAAAAGAAATATTGCAAGCAGTCAAAAAATGGTGTTTAAAACAATCTGGATTTTTTTTTTCTGGTGCATAAGGCAAAAACCACAGTTGTGCAATTGTATCAAACATTACGTAGAATCATTTCATTCAGTCACTGTTAAAATGCAGGAAAAAAGATCACACACATCACAACGTTACACTTAAATTAGCATATCTCTCTAACCGAACCCCGAACAGTAGTCAAAATGCAATGGGAATATACCTAACTAATAGAAACTACCGAAAACTGAAGAAAGAATTAAAAACAACAGAATTCCTGATGGACAGAAGACGAACTTGGATCATTCGTGTCATCCAAAAGCAAATGAGGAATGATTCAGTTTTATTGTTTAATATTCATGTGTCCACACATAGATAGAACAAGTATGTATGGATACCTGTGTGTGTGTGTGTGTGTGTGTGTATTGTGTGTATTTTGTTTGTGTGTGTGTTATTTACATACATAATCTAGTTATCATTAAAAACACCAGTCTTTACAAAGGAGGCATAGGAACTGACAGCCAAGAATCCAGGAGAGAGGATGGATAGCAGCACATGGTGTGTATGTGTGTATATGTATGTGTGTATGTGTCTGTATATGTGTGTGAATGTGACTGTAATATACTGCCAGATCCAGAAATACCCTGTGTTAAACCGCTGTGTTAAAGTGTGTGTGAGTGAATGGAAGTGGACGTTATGGTGGTCAGAAGAGACGGAACTTGTTCTTGTGTTCCACTGACCGCTGGTGTTTGTGGAGTCTAAACAGGAACCGGACACACCATCAATTAAATGATTTATTGACGTTTTGGGGGCTGATCCGCTGCCAGAGATCCAGGGTCTCGTTTTAACGTTTGAGCAGTTTAATGAATTCCACCAAGTAGCCAAAAAAACTTGGTGGTCTCTGCCAGCAGGCTGAGACTTGGCCAAAGGGGGACCTAAAAAAATGACCCCAGACATACCATCAAATCATTTGGGCAGTTAAGAATTGTAAACATACAAGTACAAACATTAGGACATCAAGAGTCCTGGAGGAAAACCTTGAAATATGTCCTGAAACCCTGTTGAAGCCATACAAGCGTCCGGCAGGGCAATCAGTGCGATAACTTGGGCAGTTTTGAAAGCTGTTGCAGTGATACCATGATAAGAACATGAACATTTTTTATGCATTAACAAAATATATATCAGAACAGTTAGTTCTGATCACACAGTCTGACTATTTCAAAATGTGATTTTTCACTTTAATCTAATGTGGCTGGAACTGATTTTTTTAGGACATGCATTTTTGACTTTCTTTGGTTAACTTTATCAGTACCACTTTAAAGAGGCACTAAACCCTAAAACTTTTTTTTCTTCATTAAAGGTAATGAAACATACCAGTCCTGCTCTGTGTCCATCTGTGTCTCCCCACTATCAGAGGAACACTGCCGCAGCTCAGCCAATCAGCTCTCCCTCCTGCCCTGCCTCTAAACCCATACATCACCCAGTGCCCCTCCTATACTCCCCCTCTCATTTTTTTTTTTTTTTTTTTTTTTAAGCATTTTTCACATTTGAGCTGATGGTGGAGTCAGCTAAAATCAGGTGGCACAAGTTACCATTTACTTTCACAATTTACTAATATTTTACTTTAATATTTTAGTTTACTTCAAAGTTATGTGCATTGGATTTGTTCTTTTTACCATTTATGGGGGAATATTTAAAGGGAAAAATTGGGTGTGTTTTAAAACTTTCGACACATGTAGGTAGTGCATACTCTCAAACCTCAGCATTTTCTTTATTCTGATATTAAATTTGTCTTTTCCATCAGCCATCATTAACATATCTGGTAATATTAGGAATGCACTGATATGCATATGTGCCAATATCCGATATTACACGTGTATATATCTGTCAATGTCAATATACACATTTTTATTTTACAGACTAGAGATTTGGAGACTAGATAGCATAGTTATATCTTTATAATATTAAAAGTAACTAAAATAAAATAAATAAAAATCTAGCTTAAATCAGTTCATTTTAAAGTAGCACAGTCAGTGTCCTACAGTTGTTGTTTAACCCATGTTGGTCCTGTTCTGGCACACAATAAATGCCAGAAAGCATTTCAGTTTATTCAGTTTGAATAATTGGCAGATACTGAGAATTTCTGATATCATTGTGCATCCCTAGTTAATATGGTTACTCTCCCAAAGAGTAACCAGATTCATTATTGTTCCAGTAATAATAATAATATGGTGCATTCTTTTGACCGCTCTGGATAAGAATGCAAAACAAAGGCTGTAAATGTACATTTTGGTGCAGTCTATTTGCCTATTGCTGTGAGCAATACAGAACTAAGAGCTCTGTAAAATTATTTAACAGTTTAATCCACCAAATCTGGAAAATCAAATTAAACCTTGACCTAAGAATTGAATCTTATAATAGGCATGAAAATATACACGTCATTATACACAGTTAGTTAGTTCCAACCTCCCCCTGTGATTAGCTGAGGCTTTCTTTGAGTGCCAATGTGACCAGAGGTTAAAAAACTAGAGTGGTCAAGTAAAACAAGCTACAGATAATGAGTCTAACAAAAACAATTAGTTAATATTGGAACTAATACAAGCAGCAGGACAGTAATTAAGTGACATTTGACAAATCTAAGTGTTTCTATTGCAAACAGCTGCAGAGCACCACTGATCCTCGTTTTTAACCCTCTGGGGTCAACAAACATACAGCCATGTCAAGTTCAATATTTCTGTTTTTTTCTTCATGTTTCTATTAATATCTTTGCGATATCGCAGCACAGTTAAGAAACTGGACCTCCCTCTGATGGATCTGCGTGTCGATCATCTGTGTACTATTTGTAACTGGTAGGTTTGAGCACCCATCCTTTTTTTGTTTTGTGCAAGACTGACCAATGGACACTCAGGAAACCACAAAGTATTAACTTTTCCACACTGTATAACTGTGGAATGATTTTTCCATGAAGGCTTGAACCTTTTCACATTTTGTCAACTTACAACCACAAATTTAAATGATTTTTTTTAAGATTTTAAGTGATAGACCAACACAACATAGCACATAATTGTGAGGTGGAATAATAAAAAAAAAGATAGATAGTTTTCAAAATTTTAATCAAATAAAAATCTGAAAAGTGTGACGTAAAAAAGTATTTATCCCGCTTTTACTATAAAACTCCTAAATAAAATCTGGTGCAATCAACTGCTTTCAGAAGTCACTTAATTAGTTAATAGAGTTCAGCTGTGTGTAATTTAGTCTCAGTATAAATCTATACACCTGTTCTGTGAAGACCTCAGTGGTTTGTTAGAGAACACTAGTGAACAAACAGCATCATGAAGACAAAGGAGCGCACCAGACAGTTAAGAGATAAAGTTAAGGAGAAGTTTAAAGCAGGTTTAGGTTATAAAAACATGGTCACTCTGGAGGAGCTGCAGAAATCCACAGCTCATTGGGCTTTTTGAATAAATTTAATAAAATAAATTTACTATTGAATAAAAGACATAAGAAGTGCTGTTTGAAGTTTGCCACACGCCATGTAGGAAACATAGCAAAAGTGTGGAAGAAGGTGCTATGGTCAGATGGGAAATTTGCGGCCTAAATGCAAAGCAATGCTACGTGTGGTGGAAAAGTAACACTACTCATTACTCTGAACACACCATCTTCACTCTCCACTGGGATGCTTTTCTTCAGCAGGGACAGGGAAGCTGATCAGAGTTGATGGAAAGATGGATGGAGCCGAATACAGGGCAATCCTGGAAGAAAACCTGTTGGAGGCTGCAAAAGACTTTAGACTGGGAGGAAGATTCACTTTCATTTTTGTTCCACTTCACAATTATGTGCTACTTTTTGGTTGGTCTATTAGTTTAAATCTCAATAAAATACATTACAATTTGTGGTTGTGCCACTGTACCCGATGCAGACTTTAACTTTTTTTTTTTTTCCTTTTTTAATAAGAAACCTTTGGCAAGACTCCTAATCCTACATTCTCCTACTTCTGAACCATGACTTCTGAACTGTGGGCTTCTCGGGATAAAAGCCAAATATGGCCAAAAAAAAAAAAAAAAAAAAAAAAAAAAAATATATATATATATATATATATATATATATATATATATATATGATTATAATTGTAATAAATAATATAGCATTCGTTTAGACCATAAAGTCCATCAAGTGATTGTTATTAATGATTCTGGACCTGACAGTAGATGGAGAGATAGACTGTGTGTGTGATAGTGGTTTAATGGCGTTGTGTGTGTATTGTGTTTATTTGTGTGTAAATGTGCGTTAGTGTGTGTGTGAGTGTGTGTCACTACTCTATGTAGTGATCTCTGGCCCACTCTGTCTCTCCTCTTTTCTTCTCCCCCTCAGTGGAGCGCTGTCTCTCGTAGTTGTGGTAGCGTTCTCGCTGGGGTCTCTGCAGGGGGCGCTGTCGGTTGTTTCGGTCGCTGTGCTCGTGCGCTCTCTCCCTGTCTCCCTGGCGGTGATGGTGGTGATGGTGATGATGGTTATGCTGAAGAGGTGGCTCCTCCTCCTGCTCTAACTCTTCCTCCTCTTCCTCTTCCTCGTCCTCCTCGTCTTCCTCGCCGGGGCGTTGTGTGTGAGTATGCGGGTGCGGATGAGGGTGCGGATGCGAGTGTGTGTGTGTGTGGCTGGCTCGTGTGGCTGGCTGGTCAGTGTAAGCTGAATCTCTGCTCTCCAGAGTTTCCTGTCTGGAAAGCGTCCGAGCCGTGCGGTTGTGGTGGTGGTGGTGATGGTGGTGGTGGTGATGGTTGTGGTGCTCGGTCCTTGTGGATGAGGAGCGGTGGTGTATGTGGGGTGCTCTCCGTCCACTCCGTAACGGTCTCTGCTCCTCCGCGGCCTCGGGCTCTTCCTCTTCCAGGTCGTCATCCTCGGCGTTGTCCAGACTGGTCTGCTTCTGCAGCCGATGGTGGTGACGGTGGTGGTGGTGATGATGGTCCTCTTGAGAGCCCTTCCTGTCACCTAGCGACTTCTCCACTTTCGGGTTGCCCCCCGTGCCCTGGGTTAGCACACACACATGCGCGCACACACACACACACACACACATTCATTAGTGGGTGAGATGCAACAGTTAAAGGTTACTGCACTGCAGAACATGCATCTCTCTGTCCAGCTGGCTCAATCCAGTGTTTCCAACCTCATTTGTTTTGTGTCGCATCTGTACCTGACAGCTGGTTGTCTCTGGTTGCTAACTTTACAGTTCTAACTATCTTAGCATTAAGTAAATTAATAAATCCATTGTTTATTAGCATATATGAAGCATTATAATATTGCACACCTGTAAATCTTTTACATTAATTAAGACATTCATTACTCTCTCAAACATTTTTTTAAAAGCCATAATGACTATAATGATTTATTAAAATGTTAAAATGCCACTTTATGCTTGTTTTAGTTCATTCTTTTATTTAACTATACAAATATGAATTAAAAATACTGCTGTGTTCTACTGTGTTTTTGAGAATCAATACATTATTACAAAACAATATGCAGGATTTGAACAATGAAACTGAAACACCTGTCATTTTAGTGTGGGAGGTTTCATGGCTAAATTGGAGCAGCCTGGTGGCCAATCTTCATTAATTGCACATTGCACCAGTAAGAGCAGAATGTGAAGGTTTAATTAGCAGGTAAGAGCGCAGTTCTGCTCAAAATATTGCAATGCTCACAACATTATGGGTAACATACCAGAGTTCAAAAGAGAACAAATTGTTGGTGCACGTCTTGCTGGCGCATCTGTGACCAAGACAGCAAGTCTTTGTGGTGTATCAAGAGCCACGGTATCCAGGGTAATGTCAGCATACCACCAAGAGGGACCAACCACATCCAACAGGATTAACTGTCGATGCAAGAGGAAGCTGTCTAAAAGAGAGGGTTCGGGTGCTAACCCAGATTGTATCCAAAAAACATAAAACCACAGCTGATCTTTCCGTCGGGAAAATAATTATTGTGGTCTAAAACCAGGTGTTTCAGTTTCATTGTCCAACAGTCGCCATTCCCTTTAAGAGCCAGTTGAGCTCTGACTTTGGCACGTTGATATCTAAACAGTGCAGGGCTTTCGCACATCTCAGCAGAGGATACTGACATGAGCAGCATATTTAAGGGAATATTTTATTCTTTTTTTCGGGTTATTGTTGATGTAAAAGCTGTATTTGTGAGGTGCAGTACGTTTTCTTGTGTGGGTAATAAGCACAGTGCTACTGCATGGCTAAGATAGCAATGAGCATGCAACACAAGTTGCGCGGGGTGTACGATAGGGCTTGAAGTGTTATTTAAGGTTGACGGCATGGGCCTGCCCACCCCTGTATAAGTTGTGTGGTGCCCTCTTATGAGTGAGGTTGAACACTGGCCAGCGTGCTCATAGCAAGGCTCTGAGTAAGGCCTGATAGAGGTTTCACAATTATCGTACACGGTCACGACCTGTTACAGATGTTACAGATGCGACATACCTGCATCATACCTTTAAACAAAAACACTAAATCAGCGAATAGAAACCTTAAAAATTCTGACAGACACACACACACAAATACACACTACATAGGTGATGTGCATACAAAACAGAAGACCACTGCAAACCACCGCAAAGCAGATATATCACAAAAAAGGTCAAGAGAAAAGGTTTAGATCTTCCACACTCAGTATGAATCTCAAATCTATCCGGTATGATCATACTGCATAATTAGACAGACCTCATATCACTTTAACGGTAATTAAAATGGATGAGATTCATTACATTTTGGCTGCTCATTGCAGTTTCACTCCTCTAAACTGACTTTAATGTAACTCTAATTGAGTCTGAGTGTGAGGGTGACTGACCCTTTCTCTCTCTCTCTCTCTCTCTTTTTTCTGCTCATTCGCTCGCTTGCACCATGAGCACACCAACACTCACCATGGCTGAGGCTACCCATCTGCAATTGGAGTAGCCTCCTCAGTCTGAACATGAGCCACAGCAGTCAAATAAAAGATCATTATGTTTAGAATATATACACCACCCCACACACATACGCACACACATTTATATATATATATAAGCACATATATTGTAAAGGCAGTGGTTTTCAAACAGTCCTATAAAATGAAGCATCAGCATCTGAAGATAATGTAGCGTTAATAAATCATTTGTCAAAAGTGGTAAGTTTAGACTGTGGATGAATCATAAGGACTTTAGGGCGTTTTCACACCGGCAGCTCGTTTCTATGGTCTGAATCCGTTGATGAGTGTTTTCTCCTTTTGTTTGGTTTGGTTTCACACAGGCACAAACACACTAAAATACGCACCAATGAACCATGCGAGCACGTTGTCTTACATTGTTTCAGTGAATGCTGCACACGTCACGAGTGTAAACAGCAAAGAAGCAGCAGAGACAGTGTTTGTTAATAACTGTGGTAATTAGCGTTATCTGGCGAATATATCAGATTAAACTGCGGCTTATTAGCAGTTTAGCTCAAATAAAAGGAGTTTATTTGATAGCTGGTTCGGATCGAGACCGGATCACATTCTCACCACAAGCGAATGTCTCTAGAGTTCGTTTTGATCCACACACCTGCTCAATCAAATCGTACTAAGGGTACAAACGAACCAGAGTCCGTTTGAACTAGACAAAAAAGTGCTGGTGTGAAAACGCCCTTAGGAAAATCTCACTGATTCTATGAGAGTAATACTGTACTTTCAGATACTCAGATAGCTCAGTTCTGGCTTTTTCAAGGTGTTCAAAATGTTCTTTTCTCCTCCCTCCAGTATTCTCCAGTGTCCCACCACAACATGTCTGGCCTTGTCTTTCACATCCCACTCTACTGTAAAGTCTCTTAAAGGCCCCATACTGAAGATTTATCTTGTTATTTCTATTCCTCCCTCTGAAGTCCACTTATAATGTTTAATGTATATGGTTTTATGTATCAACTGCATTCAACTACAAATCAGCTTATTTAACAATTCTTCAACTTTTGCTTTTTGCTTTAGAACTTAACATGTTTCTGGCACTCTCCCTTTAAGACAATTGTATCACCTTTTTAAAAATCCAATAAGATTTCCAATATTTTCAACACCGTGGTTAGCAGCAGACGCTAGCCGCTAGATGCCGTTAGCAGCAGCCCTAGCCTTGGTTAGCAGCACTTAGCGCTATTAAATGCTGCCTGACAGCACTACACTAAGGAACACCGAGTGTTCCGGTAAGCCAGGGTGCTATTAGCTAGCGGTTGGTCCCACGTAGCTTATTTTCAACACGCTGATACACTCAGCTCTGAATGGCAAAAGGGCTAGCACTGCTCCAGCCTCAGTGCTGAAACTCCTTTATAACACTGTACTTTAGCTGAGAGGCTTTACTGCTTCTTACCACCTCAAAGTTAAAGGATTTTAAGTGCGCCTTTTAGTGCTAAAAATATGTTATTTTACAATCTGTTCCCCTCTCCTAACTATTCATTGCTGCTTGTCAGTCAACTTATGTATATCAACTGCCTATTTGTCTTTGCGTGGGCAGCGCTATGCCCCTATCACTATCACAGTAACTCAGTTAGGAGCACCAAAAGTTCATTTAACACTGTTTCTCCTTTAAGGCAATGCTGATCTACTGATCTATCATTTAATTATCCTTTAGTTTTATTTTATTTTATTTTATTTTAATATCTTACTGCATTCATAGCCCTCATTGTATTGGTATCAGTAGACATGCACATGAAAATGATCTTTTTGTGGTTATTAACCCTTTACACCATTCTCTCCTTCCTTCCCCTCCTGTTTCTCTATCACTATGCTGATCTACTGGAAGAATGAAAGCTGGTGAGCACCTGGAGCTGTGGGTTGGACGCTGGCTCTGGATTGGTCGACTGGGCATCGGAGGCGGAGGTGAGCTTGTCTAAGGCTGGGTTGGATGGACTGCTGCTGGCCGGATGGGTGGACTTCCAGTACGCCTCCAGATAGTCGGCCATGTGCTCACAGGCATCCTCTAACTGATTCTCATCCAGGATGATATCAAAGAGCTCCTGGGTCAAGTAAAGGTTATAAAAGCATGTTAAAAAGATAAGAAGAAAAAACGGAAACAAAGGGCAGAGAGGAGACATAACAGGAAGAGAGAGAGTGAAAGTGGTGGATGAGACTGTGAACCTGACTCATTTCATCATGCTAATACTCTTCATGCACACTCACAACTCATAAATGAGGTATTTTTCGCTGCCAGTGTGAACACAACATGTGCATTCTTTAGTCTATAGTAAACTTGTGGAATAACAATGTAAGGATACATTTTTGATGAATCAGTGTTGAATCAGATACTTTTACTTGATTCCGATCCTTTGAAATTTATATGATCGACCCCAATTTCCAATTAGGTGATCGGATCAGGGACATCCTTAATCCTTAGGGTTAAAAATGACCTGAAGACAACCTGTGAACCTTTGTAGTGCACAGTCTTTTTTTTTATAGAAGTACACTCTTCATCAAAGAAATTATTGCTCATCAAGAAGAAAGTGTCTGATTGCAATGCTATTCAAGGGAAAGATGAAAGTTATCAGAAACAACAAATGATAAAAATCTGATATTGGTCATAATTGTAGAGCTACACATACAGAAGTAGTGTGTAAAGTGTGTAATGCAACATTATAGATGTCTCAGCATGGAGTTATAGAGGTTCCTAATGGTGTCCTGCGATAATTCAAATTTGTGGTAACATCCCACACATTTCCAATATGTCTGGTGATGCAGCTGGCCAAGGCATTATATCTGTCTATATTGTCTTAAAGGGAAACTTTTGAGATGTCAGCAGTATGTGGACAAACATTGTTCTGTTTGAACAATGAAATTCACCAAATGTGAATTGGAATCGAAACCATTAAACCACCAGGCCTGGATATCTTCTCCACCGCGATAAAGGCGTGACTCGTCACTGAAAATGATCCAGTGCCATTCTGATTCACTCCATGACAGTCTCGCACGACTACCCACAAAGTGTCATTTCTTCTGGGTGCAACAATTATTTTTGAACAAAGATGATTATCTTTTTTAATTGTTTAGGTCACACTAGAAAAACGTCAAGGGTAAATAATAGTTTTTTTTTCTCTGCTGTTAAACATGGTGGTGGGTTGTTTGTGAACAATTTTCTAACAAAGCGTTAAATCTAACATTGACTGCTTTTTGACACTGATAAGTTCCATGTGCTCAAGTTCTAATTATAAATTGTGTACAATTCAGTGTGTGTGTGTGTGTAAATGTCTGTCCACACTCACTGGAGGGCACTGAGCCAGTTTGTCTGCCGCCACCATCTGCACATTGAGATGTTTGGCTTGAGACTTCCCTCTAGACTTTATCAATCTTTGCAACACCTGAAAAAAAACACACACAAACATTTACACACAGATTTACACACAGTATCCGTGTTGTCATAATACAAGACCCATATATAGACAGAATCATAGAAGTGAGGAGTAAAAAAAGGACAAAAAAAATGTACAAAGTAAAAGTAAAAACTGAGTTTGTTTTTTAGCACTTGCACTTATTGCATGTACTACAACATGTTTTAAAGAATCATAGAAAATATGTGTATATCTGTATGAATCACCCCCAGCCCCCCCCCCCCCACTGTGCGGAATACAGAAACATGCAGAACGCTACTGACCAGTACATTTTTTTAAACACTGAGCTTTGAAGGCTCTAGATATTATTTATTATGATGAACCAATAGGACCCATATGTAGAACTATTTTATCATTGTTTACACCTACTGTCGCATGCTTGTTTTTACATTTGTACAGTTACTGCAAATTATTAAAAATATTATATATTAAAGCAACATTATGGAGCATTTGTGCATTAAAACAACATTTTCATATAGCCTAGTACCTCTATCATTGAGCTATCGATGAGTCATCTCAACACACTGCTGACTGCACTATGTAACTTCAGTGAAGTGCACAACACCACCTTTAAGAACTGGGTAATTCTGCATTACCCAATATATTTGCGTCAGTCATTTCACATGCTTGTTTCACTTTTAGATTCCAGTTCTGTACTTCTCAGCTTGTCCAGAAATGCATGTATAAAGCCTGTCCTTTAGAGAAAGCTCAAGGCCCAGATCACACTTGCCGTCTGTAGGGGAGCCCAGTAGCTAGAAATACCTATTCTTGCAAAATGCTGCTTTAATTGAAAAAGAACTAAAAATAAGTGGGTATATTATATTGGGGCAGTGTTGGCTCAGTGGATAAAGCAACGGGTTATTGATGACAGGGTTGTGGGTTTGAGACCCAGGTTTGGCAAGCCACCAAACGCTCCAGGAACATGTTCTTACTGGTGTATATATGCGTGTTTGCTGTACAGTTGGGTTAAAAGCTACGCTAAGTCCCTCTGTGCCAAGCACAACTGTTGTATTTATAAGATAGTCCTCTTCTTCTTATTATTTTACTGTGCATCATGGTGTGATAAAAACATAACACTGTAGTCCTGCATTTTAGCTCTTTTCTGCTGTGTGCTTCAGCTCATCCTGAGTCAAAGCATCACACTATACCGCACACATCATAAAACACGCTTACACAAAGCAGCCTACTGTAAAAAGAGAGTGAGAGAGAGGACTGGAATGGAGAGTGACAGAAGTGTCGTGAGCGTTTACCTTTGGAGAGGTGATCTTGACATAGACGATGATTGGCGCCAGTGAGGTTTTGCCCAGTTGAGCTGGATGGTTTATCGTGTCAGCGTCCAAAACCACCAACTGCAGTGTTCGTGCCAGCTCAAAAATCCTCTCGATCTCACTCTGTACTTCAGCTAACACACAAACATGACAAGACACAAACACAGGATATTATAAGTGTTGGACCTTGATTATACTGATTGTATTTTACATCCACCTCAGTGACTCTTTTGTTCACTTTTTGAGAACTTTATGTGGCTACTGCTCTACAAAACATAATGCAGCCCAGGTTTGCCCAGGACCACCTGGAGATTCTACAATTCTACAAATAAGAAACAAGTGGACATCATATGCACACATGCACAGTGCTGTTTGCTGTAAAAAAAAAAAAAACCTGCAAAAAAACACCAAAACCTCATCTCAACTGTGAAACACGGTGGAGGGGGCATCATGGTTTAGGACAGTTTTGCTGCCTCAAAACCTGCACACCTTGTGATCAGCAAGGAAACGATGATTTCAAATTAGTCCATGACCTAATCGAAGCTAAAAAGCTAAAGAGATTTTGGGTGATGCTAGAAGATAATATTTCAAAGCACAGCAGGAAATCTGCTTGTAAAGAACAGGCAATTTACATTACATTACATTGCATTTAGCGGACGCTTTTATCCAAAGTGACTTACAAATAATCATGTACATTAGCAGTAGATGACATAGAACTACAAGGCAAAAACAAGGAATGAGGTTATTAGTAGTTAGTTTGGAGTTAGGGAAAAAAATTTGTTTTATGATGATTTTTATGATAGACAGATTTCTCAAGGTTGTAGCTAGATCTGGCCGAAATCGATTTTATTGATTATTATTTCAAATTGCCAGTTAAGGACGATGTGTTTTTTGATGAAAATCTTTTTTCTCTCAGTTTAAACTTTCGTTACTTACACTCCCTTCTGGGCTCCCGTAGTGCAGAGTAAGCCTCCTCTCGCACATTTGTCACATATACACAAATATGCAGGGTTTTAAATTGCCTTATTTTCTGAATTTTTCCAGATTTTTTCTATCATTTCATCTACAAGCTTCTTTCTGGTTGCACTTAAACCCTAAAGGAGAGATTTAAGTAAAACCAAGATAAAAGTAAGCATAGTTTTCAACCAGTTTTAACCAATTAGATATTTAGTAGGAGGAAAAATCTATTAAAATCGAAAATCTTTTTTTTTTTTTTTTTTTAGGCCATATCGCTCAGCTGTAATTGTTGCATAACCAATAGTAGACTTTAAATGTAACACACTCCATGGATATTGGTGTAAAACTTTTTTGTAACTAAAGGGGGATCTACATTTTAATATATACAGTAGAGCACTAGCCCGGTGGAGGGGGCATTTAGGGGTTTAGGACAGTTTTGCTGCCTCAACTCAGTAGACCTGCACTGTAAAGCTAGAAAAAATTGGTGTGTGATCAAACGTATTAAAAGGGGTTTTCTAGACAGGTTTGGCTAAATCTAACACAAAGGAAGCTCAATAAAAGTCTGCTTCTCATTAAAGCTGATTTGTGACAACTTCTGTATAAATATAAACTAATTATATAAATAAAGCTGATCTAAAAGGAATTGGAAATCTGCAGGTTGCAGGTTGGTGACTAAGCATGCGTGTGTGCACTATGTGTGTGTGTGTGTGCACTAAATGGTGATTGTACAAGAGATTAGCAGCAGTGCAATCAGGAGGTCATGCTGTAAGAATGTCTTTGATCTTAATCATGACTCGTTAATCAAGCCAAACTAACAATCATAGCGAGCTTCCTGCTCTGTCTATCTCTCTCTCTCTCTCTCTCTCTCTCTCTCTCTCACACACACACACTCCCTATGAACCCTGGCCTTAGCAGTGCCAATATACACTTTATATTACACTTAAGTGTATTATTGCGATTATACCACAGTTCCATTATCGCTGTTTATTGAAAGATTCTGAGTTAAAGAGGACGAGAAATACGATCTGTTATAAACTCTCCGCAAGTTAAATAATTAATTTCTCTGCATTTCCAGCTCATCCAAATCATTGTTTGTAAGCGTGGCAAACCTCATTGGCTCATTGGAGGTATTAAGCTGGTCATTTATAGCTTCATCCTCCAGTTTCAGATAGAAACCAATGCTTTCGAAGGCAGTAGATTTAATGACTTCGCTGTAATTAATTTTAATAATTGCTGCTGCTCTGTTTGTAGCTGCGCTGTTTGGTTTGTAAGTGCTGCATCGTTGCTAGGTTACCTATATGTGGCGGAGTAAAACATAGAGAGCTTCGGTTGCAGTTCGGACATTGGCGGACATTTTTTTTTCTTTTTTTGTTTATAAAATAATTCTATATGTGTCGCTTAACTGTTTTCATGTCTTTAAGATTAGTCTACAAGGTAGAAAATACATTAAATAAAGAATAATTAAAGGATTAAACTTTTGATTGGTACTGTAGTTTTACATAATAAGATTTTTCAAAAGCAATGAGAATCAGTACACTCATTCAGAAATCAGCACAAACCCACTCACCCAGGTTGGATCGTGTGTTGGATCGTTCAATGATGGCGTGTTTACTGGGGTTGTTCAGAACGGAGCGCTTGGCCAGAGAAATGTCAGCCGTCACCCGAGTGATGGATATCCTAAAGAGAGGAAGAGCGCGAGAGAGGGATAGAGATTGAGAGGGAAAGAGAGAGAGAGAGAGGGAATGCATGGGACAAGTGAGGACATTTAAAAAAAAATGACTTCCCACAAATAATTCAACAGGATTAAAAAATAAAAATAAAAAAGTGGCAACATATATTACTAAACCAGCCACGTGCAACAGTACGCAGACATTCATCGCTCTCTTTCTGCTTCTGCAAAATGTCCAGATGATCTATACAGTGGCTCGCAAAAGTATTCACACCCCTTGAACTTTTTCATATTTTGTCACCTTACAACTACAAACTTAAATGTATTTTATTAAGATTTTAAGTGATAGACAAACACAAAATAGCACATAATTGTGGGTTGAAAATGATAGATGGTTTTCAAATTTTTTATCAATCAAATATAAATCTGTAACTGCCTTCAGAAGTCAGTTAATTAGTTAATAGAGTTCAGCTGCTTGTAATTTAGTCTCAGTATAAATACATACACCTGTTCTTTGAAGACTTCAGTGATTTGTTAGAAAATACTAGTGAAGAAACAGCATCATGAAGACCAAGGAACTCATCAGACAGGTCAGATATAAAGTTGAAAAGATGTTTAAAGCAGGGCAAGGTTATAAAACATATAACAAATGCAAACCAACATGGTTATCAACCCAAAATGACACATCGAGCAAGAAGAGAGCATGTCAGAGAAGCAGCCAAGAGACCAATGTCACTCTGGAGGAGCTGAAGAAATCCACAGCTCAGATGGAAAAATCTGTCCACAGGACAACTATAAGTCCTACACTTCACAAATCTGGCCTTTATTGAAGAATGACTAGACAAAAACAATTGTTGAAAGAAAGACATAATAAGTGTAGTTTGCAGTTTGCCACAAGCCATGTAGAGGACACAGCAAACATGTGGAAGAAGGCTCTGTGGTCAGATGAGACCAAAGTTAAACTTTGTGGCCTAAGTGCAAAGCACTATGTGTAGCATAAAAGTAATACTGCTCATCACCCTCAACACACCATCCCCACTGTGAAACGTAGTGGTGGCAGCATCATGCTGTGGGATCGCTTTTCTTTAGCAGGGACAAAGAAGATGGTCAGAGTTGATGGGAAGATGGATGGAGCTAAATACAGGGTAATACTAGAAGGTAACTTGTTGGAGACAGAAAAAGACTTGAGACTGGGAAGGAGATTCACCTTCCAGCAAGACAATGACCCTAAACATACAGCCAGAGCTACAGTGGAATGAAATAGATCAATCAATATTCATGTGTTAGAATGGCCCAGTCAAAGTTCTGACCTAAATACTATTGAGCTTCTGTGGCAAGAAATAAAAATAGCTGTTTACAGACACTTTCTATCGAACCTGGCTGAGCTTGAGCTGTTTCTTTACATGTGTCTCTAGATGTGCAAAGCTGGTAGAGACAAAAAAAAACTACAAAAGACTTGCAGCTGTAATTGCAGTGTAAGGTGGCTCTAGTAGATATTGATATGATATTGATACAGATACAGATATTGAGGTGGCTGAATACTTTTGCACTTTACACTTTTTCATATTACCATTTGATTAAAATCTATCTTTTTTATCTATCATTCACAATCCACTTCAAAATGATGTGCTGTTTTTGGTTGGTCTATCATTAAAATCTCAATAAAATACATTTAGGGTTGTGGTTGCAAGGTGACACAATGTGGAAAATGTCAAGGGGTATGAATACTTTTACAAGCCACCGAAGTTTGAGAATGAAGCTTTATTAATAGAGCAATATTATTCTATATTTAGAACCAATATTAGTATGTTGTCTACTGTGATGAATGAAGTTGGGTCTGAAGTCGGTCCACTAAAATACAATTCCAGAGTTTACAGGAAGTGCTTTTACTAGGTAAAATTATTACAACATCAGACGTATTATTTGAAGCAGTGCAGCACAGGAGCAGTGGTGCGTGTTTTCTCTGGGTAGCGCAGTGGGAAGAGGGATCGGTCCTGCTCTGGGAATGCTCCAGCTCGGAGAAAGTGCAGGCATGCAGACCAGCTTTGTGCTTATGGTCCAGCATGGCCAATTAAGGCAATGAGACGAGACTATTTAAAGTAGCTTCGCACACACGCTAATACATAAACTACCCCAAAGGAGGACCGGCAAGGCTGCCAGAGAGACACACAGACAGACAGATAGACAGACAGGGACTTTCAGAAGCTCTTACCTCCCCTCGAATCTGTGCTTGAGAAAGTCAAATAGCGCTTTCTGCATCATGTCTGTTACCTGTAGAAAGAAAAAATAAATATTCTGTAAGATCTAGTGTACTTGTTTGTAAATATTTCTTTTTACTTTATCTACCTTCCCAATAGCATTGCAAACTTTCTTCTGAGTTTAATTTCTACAGTATTAATCCAAAAAATGTTTTGATTGCATTTTAAATGCATACTGAAGTCAACCATACTATAAAGGAACACATATAGAATCATGTAGTAACTTAAAAGTGTTAAACAAACCAAAACTACTCAATTTAGGTGGCTCTTATCTGGGCTGCTGTTAACTCGAGATTTCCTTTCTGGACTTCCTTTCCTGGGGAAGTCCTGATAAGTGCCAGTTTAATCATAATGTTTGATGGTCTTTTGTCACTAATTCACCTAATTCATAAAAATATTGTTTTTACTTTATATTTTACCTGGAATTATTTATTATTTATTCAACTAAGTAAAAAAACTTTAAGAATTTAAAATTAGTCAACACAAAAAGTGTCATTGCAAAGAGCATCAAAAATGTGCGAGGAAACAGAGGAAAGAGGACCGAGAGGTACCTCTGTTGCACAGGATAAGTTCATTAGAGTTACCAGTTTCAGAAACTGCAGGTTTAGAGCCACCTAAATGCTACACAGATTATTTTGGTTTGTTTAACACCTTTAAGTTACAACATGGTTCTTCATTGTCTGGAACTGACTGTTCATTTGTTGCCTAATATATCCCATCCCTTGACATATGCCACTATAAATGAAGCAAATCAATATAAATAATAAAAAAACAATAAATGTATACAGCTCTGGAAAAAAAGATCACTTAAAAATTGTGAGGTTTTTTTATTTTACCAAGTTGAAAACCTCTGGAATATAATCCAGAGGAAAATAGATGATCATAATCCATCATACCAAGCTGAACTGCTTGAATTTATGCACCAGGAGTGGCTTAAAGTTATCTAAAAGCAGTGTGTAAGACTGTTGGAGGAGAACATGCCAAGATGCATGACAACTGGGATTTAAAAACAGGGTTATTCCACCAAATACTGATCTGTAAACTCTAAAAAAATTATGAATATGAACTTGTTTTCATTGCATTATTCGAGGTTTGAAAGCTCTGTATCTTTTTTTGTTATTTCAGTCATTTCTCATTTTCTGCAAATACATGCTCTAAATGACAATATTTTTAGTCAATCATATACCTATAACTAGCAAAATCAGAGAAACTGATTCAGAATATGAATTGGTCTCTCTATTTTTTTTTTCAAAGCTGTATATATGTTTTTAACCTAAGTGGTGCTAATGTTATGGCTGATCAGTGTATATATACCATGTGTATAAACAGATCTGATCTTCATGCAGTCAGGCAGTTAATCAAAAATGAGTGCCAAGCCAGGAAATCAGGATGTGGTGAGAAAGAACCAAAACATTCCACAGAGTGAGTGGAAATCCCACTGCAGAAGACCTGATGTTCAGCGCAGATTTATGGCAGAAGATTTATAGTCATTGTTGGAGAGACTGACCTCATAGCCCTTGAGTGAGGGTCCCACCAGGACCACCGGCCTCATGGAGGGCACAACGTCATATGGGGGGATGTGCTCCGTCTGCAGAGTGCGGGAAAACACACGTCATTTTCTCTCTCTCCCACACTCCCCCCCCCACCGACTCCGCCAAACCCACTGCGCCACATGAGACACTTACATAAACTATCACGTTCACAGTTAATAAACAAACACACACACACACACACACACACACACACACACACTGAGAGATCATATAACAGCAGTTCCCTATCTCAGTCCACTGTATTCTCCCATTTTTGTGTACTTCCTGCTTTTAACGCAAATGATCCAGGGCTGAAGCTTATAGAAATGAGATATAATGAGATATGAAAGATTTAGGATGCACTGAATATTTAGTAAACAAATATATTTGGCCGAAAATGGCCAAATGGCACATTTTAGCCAGCTTAGCCTAGTTTAGCTTTGTGTAGTCTAATAAAAATAATTTCTACTAATCAATAAGTAATAGTTGATGTCTCTGTGTATTTACTGACCCACAGTTATTTAGCTATTTAGCTGACACGTTAGCACCCATTCCAACAGTAGAGAAATGACAGTAAATGCTACTAAAAGCTGGATGTTGAAATCAATAAGCTTGCTACTGGAGGAATGGGCACAAATTTGTTAGCTTGGTAATTAAGCTACGCTAAGCTAATTGTCCTAAAGGCTTTGATGCTAAGCTTTCAGTTCAGAACTGCACTCTGTTCATGATTTATACAGCTATGAATATTTTTTTCCTCTTTCTTCTCTTATTTTTTTGTTTTAAAATCCAGTGTGAATGATGAAAAAGACTGGAAAAGGATAAAGGAAAATATTTAAATGTTTTTGAAACTACTTTGAGATATATATTTAAACTACAAATTAACTTCTTAAGTTCTTTTGAAATAAAAAAAAATATATAGTAACTTAGAAAGTGTTTTGGTCTTTGTGGGATGTAAAAAATGTTCAGTATTTAATAAATACCTATGAATAAATACCTATGAAAAATTGTGGTGCACATTATGTATGAATTTTACCAGTCAGGTTGTAAGGAGCAGTAAACCCACTCTGCTGAGGTACAGCATTATACAGCAGTTTCAGTTTAGTTCTGGAGTAGCATTAGCATTACCTTCTAAGCGCTATTTCTCCATTTAGAGCTATTATTGGCCTGTAGTCTGCTCCTAACGCCGCCTAGCACTGCCTGCTAGAGTAGCATTAGCATGAGTTGCTAACGACGCCTGCTATTTTCCCATTCAGGGGTGAGTATATCTGACTGTAGCCTGATGCTAACCCCTGCTAGCACTGCTGGAGCAGTTAGCCGCTAATGCTAAAGCTCCAGCCATAGCGCTGCAGAAATTCAGTAATCTGAGGTCACTGTAAATTAAAGAAAGTGCTTTACTCACCCAAATAAAGGGTTTTCATCTGTGAGAAATCTGTGTAGATTTACATCCAGTGCTCGTTTGACTTTAAAATAAAGTCTTTTTTAATTATAGCTTTGTTTACTTAGCTTAGCTTTACTTAACTTACCCCGCACCACCACCCAGTGGTGAGACCTGCTGAATTAGAAGTTCCTTATAGTTTCTCTTAAAATGCGCCTTATAAGATGTTCATTAATAGTGCACCTTATAATAGTGTGCCTTATAGTGTGAAAAATACAGTATATATGTCCAGTTTGTGCAAAGTTGCAAAATAAAATGAAAACCTGCCAAAAATCTGTAAAACTAAAATTAATTTTAGTGCATCAATAGTGAAAAGTTGGATCAAAAAAAAAAAAAAAAAAAAAAAAAAAAAACACTTAATGAAAGATGCCAGGACTGAGATAGAGATCCACTGCCATACACAAATGTTAAGGAGCTCTCTAGAATCTGGAACATTCTAGACAGCTGGTGATTAGTTTAAACTTGTCAAGCTTAATAGTATCTGAATTAAAAAACACCAGATATTGGATTTTTTTTTAGCTTTTAAAAAACAAACAAACAAACCCACAAGTCTACCACAAGTATTTCTGCAGAAGACACAAACATAACCTATGATTTTATTTATGTGCCCTGAGGGACACTATGTGCTCCTTAAATCTTAAATACTATTCCCCACTTCAGTCCCATTCCTTATCTATATCAAAAAATAAAGCCTGTAGAATCAGACAGACACTTCACACAACTGAATTTCTCTTCAATAAAACAATCGCAAACTCATTTTGCTGTCTCAGTCTCTAACTGGATCAGAATAATTAACAGACTGAGACCAGCACTGTTATCTGCAAACAACCATGAGCTCTCATAAGAGACCTCAGACTTGTAGGATTAGATGTGATATAATTATTATGAAACAATACTCAATACATCCGTTTAACAATGGATTATGTCTAATAGTCAGTTACATGATTCAGTTACATGATGTTTATGAATGTGCTGATTGATCTTAGGATAAAATCAACTCATCCATTTTTCAGTAAATGTTGATGATTTAACTCTCTGGGGTTGACAAACATCCCAGTGTATCAAATTCATGTTTCTTGATGTTTGTAATCATAACATCTGTAATTGGTGGAATCCCACGTCTATTTTCTATTGTTTCGTGTGACACTGACCAATGGACATTCAGGAAATCACTTGAAGGACTTTCTTCATTGTATAATTGTGCTTTAAATTGATTTATTTATATTAATTACTTTAATTTAATTTAAATAAATTAATTGGGTTTGCAGTCTTCAATGTAAACCTGCCTCTGTAACATTCTTTTTAAAGTGGTCTTTCATATCAGTAACACATGTTGTGGCATCACTAGTGATGTAGGATATAGCTAAATTCTTCACATACTAAAGAAAATTTAACCAATGATTTAATACATTGTTATGTTACCAAAAGTGCATTATTATTATTATTTTTTTACTTTTAAAAATTTAATTTAAAATTGTGTAGTATGTAGAAAAGTACTTCTCAAAAGACATTTGCTTTTTTAAAGTATAATACAGCTTTGGAGCTACACTAGTGTAAATGCATTTCAGGTACATACTGAATTATACTTCACATGCCAACAATTGTTCAATAAATTAATTATTTTATTATTTTCAAATAAACAAAAAAGTACTTTCTTGTCATGTAATCTGAGTTGTTTCCGCGTAATATAATAACATGTTTGGACAGTGTAGCTTTTTCCCATTGGTTTTTGACACCATTTATATATGCATTCTGGGCATGTCTTTCCTTCACTCACTACCACTCTGCTGTAATTTCTTCCAGTCTACCTTCTCCTATGTGTACAGTTGAATTCTATATTGTATTGCATTTGCCTGATCTCAGCGTTGAGAGCAAGTTACTGAACTCTCTTCTGCTGCGAATGTGTCATAATTTACGTCATTAGCATTTGGGTTAAGAGTGGTTAATTATGTGTTTAAAAAGACATACTTAAATCTACTTAAGTTTGCAGAAGTTGTATAAAAAGCATTCAAAATATATATATATATATATATATATATATATATATATATATATATATATATATATATATACTTAAGTTGTTCCAAAGTAGTTAATTAAGTATGTCATTAATAATGTGTACATTTTAATGTGAAAAGTATAGTTTAAAAAAATACACTTACATGCACTTTTCTTTTACAAGGGCAATGACACTGTGAAGTCCTTGAGTGACATATACTGAACATCCTAGAGGCTTCACAGGACTGTTTGTGAATCTGTGGTCATGGGACCTCATTTACAAAATGTTGGTGTGCTCAGTTGGTGTATGTTGGAACACATTGAACGATAGCAACATGCTAATAAAATTTGAAATTTTACTCTCTATTACCAGTTCTGACCCCATTTATAAAACACAATGCTGAAATATTAATTATATAATGACTTGTTGTTGTGATGTGTTACAGGGCAGAATCTACAGATTCAGGAAATATTTGAACTGCATTTCTAGGTTTTGCCACCAAATTAGAAGCATTAAATTTGTCACGACAGCGCATTTGTCGACCCCAGAATTAAATTCCTGAACAAAACAGACGAAAGCTCACACAACCTCTCATGTCTGAATCAGCGTTTGGAATCAATACATAAATAAACCAATCACATTAGATTGCAGAATGCACTTCAGTTTTTTTAAAGAATGAGGAACTGAGGAGCAGAAAATTAAATTATATCCAATGACTAAATGTGTTTATTATTATTTTCTTGTTTAGACTACCAGAAATACAAGACATATTGAGTGTCATTTACTAAGTATACTTACTATACCTAGAACAGCTAACGTGAATAACATAGATTATCTTAATAAGAACAAATCAATTACAAATTGATTCCAAACTTCTGCACAGTACTTTAGGTTAGTGGTCAATAAAAAAAACAATTATATAAAATGGTTATATTGTTTTAATGTACACAACATGTTAGTCCAAAAAATAACTAAGAGCTACAGCATCAAGAAAAAAAAAACACAGATGAGATCTGAATGGGAACTCCAGTGGCCAAAATTATATTTTAAAACAGACACTCTTAATTACAGGTATTACACAGTCAATTAGGGACGGTGTTAAGCAAAGTAAGCTATAACAATAATCATCAAGGCGTTTCCTGTGACTTTTGCCAGTTAAAGGACCATCATCAGATATTTAACCCTCTCATCTATACATAGTCTACTCAGTAAATTACCAGGTAAAATGGGTCTAGTTGAGTATGGCAACAATATCAAACTTAACTTGTGTTCAACCCATTGCTACAAAAAATAAATAATCTACCAAACACATTTTTTTCTTTTTTTCGTGCTATGTTTATGTTTGTGGCAAGTCACATGTCTAGGGTACTGCTAATTCCGTTATCAAGCTAATGTTAGCATTAGCATTGGTAGCAGATTTATGTCAATGCTGTTTCAAACCTTGCTCGGTTTGATTTAGCACATTGCAGTAGTGTAGCATTATAACTCAAAATCATTAAAAACATTTTTATTTTACAATTTGTACATCATTTTATCTTTTTGGGACCTACTCATTTCATGAATTAAAACATTTTAAAAACTAACTGAGATTGACTGAATACATTTTATACTGTTGGAAAGCCTGTGAATTTCCCTTTTGAAGAGGACATGAAACATTTCAGTTTGTACAAGTTTTCTAAGGGATTAAATATAATGGAATTTATTTCGGGGGGGGGGGGGGATTTTTTTATATAAAATGTTTACATTTTAATTATAATATATTTATGTTTGTTACGTTTGCGCTAGGGCGCTGCCATGTTGCCCTTGCAGCACTGGTGACGTCACGAGGTTGGTTGGTGAAGAGCCCAGGTACAAAGCTAGCGTAAAAGAGCTTGTTGTTTGTGTAGATTATGGATGAAGACGAAGCTGAACTAGGCTAACTTGGACTATTTGCTCAGAGATCTTTCCTGAAGAAACCTGAGCAGAACTTTTCAGATGCTTTTCTGAGAGAGAGACGTTTTGGAGGTGTCTATTCTCTCTCAACGTGGAGCCGTGCAGAAACCCTGCAGCGAGTCCATAGCAGGTACTGCCATCCCGTTAACTAGCTTGTTTATATAAATGTAGCTATTTAACATGTAAAGTCCAGAGTCCATTAAGACTGAATGAAACGAACATGATTTAAGTGGATATTGAAACACCCAGGTGCTGTTTGGTTGATAAACCGTTCAGTTTGGAAGTTAGAAGGCTTACTGGGTACTTAGCTTCATCTAGTTAGTGTTAGTTAGTTAGCTAGCGTTGGCTAGCTATGGTAAGATAGCTAGATGAGTAGCTAGCTATGTTATCTTTTAACTGTCAGCTTATCTAGACTTTCGGTAAGTTACCTCTCGCTGCTCTGCTGGGTGAGCGCGTTGTTTGGCTCGTTCCGTGCGGCTCACAGCTGCTGCGGTTACAGTACCTCCAGTCTGATGGTCGGTACATCCCAGAGGAAAAATTAAAACGGAGGAAAAAAGCCTCGGACTTCAGCTTATTTGTCCGGCACTAATGCTCCCGACTCAAAACCCTCTCCTCCACATAGTCCTGGTCTAGAAAGTGCTTGCTACTAACCCCTGGCATTGCAGCTAACCAGAGGCTTCTCGTGCTTCAGCGCCACTAGCCACCTCTGAAGAACAGCTGTCTGAGGCGAGATATGAAAGTTAAAGTGAACATTTTTCTCATTTTTCACCCTGTAAAAGTATACTATACCCAGTATTACTACACCCATGGGGCAATACAAAAGTGTCCTCCACTTTGCATTGATTTTTGGTTTGGATTTTATTATCTATTGAGGAACTAAATTACTGTAGACTAATAGTTTATGTTAGTGAGGCGTTCGGGAACCAACCTCGTGACGTCACTTTCAGCGCTGGGACAATATGGCGCTGCGCTTACTTAAGAAAATAACATTTAGATTGCTTATTATTTTAATTCAGTTTCACTGACAACTGTTAAACTTATAAAATTTGTTAGAGTGAAAATACATCTTGTGCATTATACTAAATACGTGAAGTGTTTCATGTCCCCTTTAAATGGAGCCACATTTGTAAGGAACATGCACTTGTGGGATGAGCAGCAGAGTATGTGGGTATGTGCACCAATGAAAACTTTTGATAAACAGCTTATTCTGATGTTGTTATTGACACTTATTTTGAGCTTCTGGTGAACCCAGATGCTTCCAATCACGTTTCTAATTGTGTGAGCATGGTCTCTGCTACAGTGGTCAGTAGGTGTAGGTGCTCCAAGAATCATCATGCCACGTTTGACCGATCTGGAGAGGGCATTATTTGGAGTGACCATAAGTACCAGTATCTCCAAACTGAAGGCCAAGTTCCACACACTGGGGGATGTCAGAGATAGGCCATGAAGTGAGCATTCCAAGAAGACGTCATCCCAACAAGATCATCAAACACCAAACGAGTCAATGGCAGAAAAAAAACTGATCCCATAAATCCATGTTCCTTACAAACGTGGCACTATTTAAAAGGGAAATTAACAGTATTTCAAACGGGATAAGATTTATCGCTAAGAACCATTGTTACAACTAAGAAATAACAAATCTACTACAAAATTTCATTACTATTAATGCTTTGTTTAAGGGTAAAACCTACACTCGCCTACACTGATTTGATTTAATATGATATGATATGATTCTCAGTAGGTCAACTGGGTGTAGGCTGATATGGCTTTAACATTCCATTCTAAAAACTGAGCTCAATTGAGCAAATGAAGCGGCCATGAGTTCCCATTCCCTGTATTTCTCTCTCTCTCTCTCTCTCTCTCTCTCTCTCACACACACACACACACAACGCACAAAGAGACACAAACACACACCATACAGGTTAAAGCCAAGCTGAGTTACAGAAGTGTTAGTGAGAGGGGAGGAAACACAGCAATGCGGAAACTCCAGCCGAGCCGAAAGGCCTTAGGAGACGCCTGCAGCGCCTCAGAGCAGGCCTGACTTACCGACTTCTGCTTCTGTTTAGCTGAGGAAAGGAGATGAGAGAGAGGGAGTGAGAGAAAGAGTGAAAAGATTTAGTAAGAGAAAGAGAGGAGAGAGAGAGGACAGCACAGTGTAGATAGAGGGAGAAAAAAGGAAAGAGCAGAGGAAGAAGAAAAAGAAGAAGGGGAAAAATAAAAGGTGGTTAAGACCAAGCAAGCATGCTTCGTGGCTCTTGCGTGGACACACAGACAGAGACGCAACACGGACAGACACTGCGTGATGCTGCACAGCGGCAGGTGCAATAAGACGGCCGTGCGGACGAGCGTGGAGGAGGGGCGTGCCCGTGGCTGCTGTTACCTTCTTAAAGAAGGGCATTCGTTTCTCGCGGGCTAAAGGGGATATGACTGTGTTTGGGCTGGCTTTAGGAGAACGCTGCTGAGGAGGAGGAGGAGGAGGAGGAGGAGGTTCAGGCTCCTCCAGCTCTAAACCCGCAGAGTCTATATCCACGGCTACACACACACATATATATACACACACACACACATACACATATACACACAGTTACATATGGGGCTTGGAGAAGCAAACAGGATACATATTTACCATAAATTACATCATTAATTAATCACATACTACTAAAAATAAAGTGCATACATAGTAGAATTCTTTGGGTAATGCCAAACAAGAACCACATTTGGTTCCACAAAGAAACATGTTTGTAAAGGAGATCTTTAATTTATGTAATTTACACATAATGCTGCATGATATGGCGATATATTATACATTATATATATTAAATATTATATTTCTTAATTTTGGTCAACACAATTTAATTCAGATATTAATATGAACAGTATAAAAGCCACAAAAACTGTCAGTCGGCCTGCTCAAGACTCTAAACTGTTCTATAAAGACTCCACCTGACAGCATACACCCACACCAAACTTCACTGATCACATAAAGCTACGACGTTCCCGCTCTCCAAGTTACTAATTGGCTTCACCTGGCCTCCCTAGTATATATACCACTCAGTTTGCTCAGTTCTTTGCTGAGTACTGAATCTAGTTTTCATAGCTCTTATACAACACATTTTATTGTTTTTGCTTACTTGTTACTAACACTTTTTTGTATTTTGTCTTGCCCGTTCTATTAATGACCTATTGCTGTTTTTGTTTTTTTGGATCTCTCTTTTGCCTTCTCCCTTGTTTTGCTGGATATACTGTTTATGACCCTGCTTTGCCCGACTAATCTTCGGTATCTTGTGTACGTTTCCTGCTATTTTGTTACTGACCTTGCCTGTCCTTCACAATCCTTGCAAGTCTAGTCCCTTTTGTAATAAACTTTTTTTTTTTAATTTTTATCTGCAAAGTCTGGCCTCAAAACGAACAGCTATGCACAAAACGAACAGCTGTACCATAAATTTCTAATAAAAATAATTTGTCTATCCAAGTAATGTGCAGTATAATCAGTGACAAATGCTGTAAATACTGTACATTAAAATATCATAAATGTGTAAAAATTGCATAACTCGTAGGCCTGTCACAATAATTGCAATACCAACTTATGGTACAATAAATGAACATGACCTCAATAATATTTGATAATCATGATATTGTCTATTGTGTTTATTTGTATGTTTGTTCACATATTTAACACCTGTTATCATTATGTCAGTGGCAATTAATAGTCTTAAAATGACAAAAATATCTACAAATTACATTCAAATTGAATTGTTGTCCAGGCTTACTTACACTCATCACTTTTACATTAAAACACTTTTATATTTTAACATTAAACATCAAGTCTAAAATCTTCACTTTATGTTTTTATACCAGGGATGCACTGAATATTTGGCAACACATTATCTATGACATAATATCTATAATAATCTAACCAAAAATTGCAAATAAAGCACTTTTTGTGCAAAAAAAGTAAAAAGCTTGAACAATTTATCATGCTGGGATGTTAGTTCCGTGCTCAATAAATGTTTAGAAATTTTAGTTTTGTAATTAAAAAGAAAAAGTTTGAAAACCTTGGTTTTCAGCCTTCAGTCAATTATTTTATTTTTTTTGTTCAGTTTTGATTTTGGATTTTCCCGTTTAAAAGATTCTTCCCACTTACATCACTTTCACAAACATTGTTCTATATGGAATCAGAAGTGGCACCACTTTAAGAACCCTTCAAGTCATGTTAACAAACATCAGTCACTGTTGTAACAAAATCTTTATCTCTTGTAAAGTTCTGAAATGATAGTTGCCTCGAAATGTGAAATTTGTTGCATGTTCATCATGAATAAACAGACTGTAGAATGAAGCAGATTTTTTAGAATGACATAAAGGAGAAGTTTTTATGTGTTTAAAAAGAGTGAAGGTGTTACATTTTTTAAAACATATAATCATGAAATCATGAAAGTTTGTACTGTAAAATGTAACTGGTATTTCAAGGTAAATTAGGTGTAAAGATTTTATATGACAGTGAAAATACATAGCAGTAAACTTAAAGACCTAAAAAGTAAACATATATATATATAAATGTTGGCAATACTTCGCAATAATACAGCAGCAGTGCTTACTGTTTACACTAGTGCTCCTACTTACAGAGTACCTGGGTGAAAGGATAAACTTCTTTCTCTCTCTTTTGTAAACCCACAGTTTGTCTCTAATGTTCTTCCCATTTTAGCATGAGCACGGATTGGCTACAGCAATCCGAGTATAAACTACTGTGGTCTGTTTCCCACACAGTGATTAGGGATCAGGCCTAGTTGTAGACTATATTTTCTGCTATATTTAAAATGCTGTGTAGTTCAGGACTAGGACTAATCACTTTCTGTGATGTGGTGAGCTTGGCTAGTCTGCAGGTTCTTCTGAAGTGAGATTTAATTCAGATCTATACTACAGCTACAGTAATATAGTATGACTCTGTTATTATATGCTTGTATGCTGTTGTGTTTGATGCAACATTATAAAGTTTATACAGTTTTTATACACTGAGGCTGTGTGGGTTCATCGGAATTCTAAAAATAAACCAGAGTGGTAAACCAACCTGAGGACGGAGGAGTAGACTTCCGAGAGTTCGGAGCCACTTCACCTAAACTCGACGAGGAGTTCGCCCCTGATTTACTGCAGAGAGAAAAAGAGAGAGTGAGAGAGAAAGAGAATAAGAAAGGAAAATTCAAATTCATACAAATGAGAAAAAACAGGATAACAGAAAATGAGAGTGAGAAACAAATGAAAAAGAAGAAAACATACAAGAGAGAAAGAGATAAGAGATAAAAGAAATATCAGAGAAAGAAAGAGAGCGGAAACAGACAGTAAAAAAGTAGAATATCAGAATATTAGAGTGGAGGAAGAGAAAGAAAGAGAGACAGGCAAAAAATAATGGAAGTAAGGGGGGGAGATGAGGAAAGGAGGGAAAAATAAGATAACAGAACATTAAAGTGATAAAGAGTTGAAAAGAAAATCAGAAGATAAGAAATAACAGATAGTAATAAAGAATGAAAGCGAGAAAGCAGAAAGAGAGACATACCGACAGATGAGAGAGGGACATACAAAAAAGAAAAAAGGGGAGAGACACAAAGACATAAGAAAGATAGGATCACAAAGATAGATAGATAGATAGATAGATAGATAGATAGATAGATAGATAGATAGAGAAAAGAAATTAGAGAAGGATAGAGGACAGAGAGAGAAAGAGACAATAAGACAAGATTGTGAAGATGTGAATGGAGAGTGTAAGAAAGTAGAAAAGAGGGAGAAAACACACAAGACAAATAATTCCAGAAGAGAGAGAGGAGAAAGAAATAACAGATAGAAAAGAAAAGAAAGAAAGCAAAAAAGGCAGAAAGCGGAAAGAGAGACATACAGGAATATTCAAAAAATAGATAGATAGATAGATAGATAGATAGATAGATAGATAGATAGATAGATAGATAGATAGATAGATAGATAGATAGACACGAAATTAGAGAAGGATAGAGGAGAGAGAGAGAGAGAGAGAGATTAAGACAAAAAGACAAGACTGTGAAAAGATGTGAATGGAGAGTGTAAGAGAGAGAAAAAAGAGGGAGAAAAACACACAGCAAGACAAATAATTCCAGAAGAGAGAAAGAGAGAGAAATAACAGATAGTAAAAAAGAAAGAAAAAAGAGCGAGAAAAATAGAAAGACAAAAATGGAGAGAGAGAATGAGTGAGCGGGGAGAGTGAACGAGAGGTGACATGCTAGACTCACAGTGCGGGATATTCTAGAAACTCTTTAGTAGCGACAGCAGACGTCTACATAAACACCCTCACATCACATCTACACACTGACAGCGTCCTGTCAGCTCCTCATGTACAGGCAGGGGGATATGTGTGAGTGTGTGTGTGTGTGTGTATACCTGGAGTGGAATTTGCCCTGTTTGGCTCGTTGCTCCTGGTGGATGCGAGTGTTTTCTAACTTTACTGGACTGGGAATGAAGCCGATCTCACAGCCCTCCTTCACCAAGCGGCCGATCCACCAGTCATTATTAAACTTCTGAAACACACACACACAAACATCACCACCGTCACTTCACACACTGCATATTGCCCTTCTAGGGGTGGGCAATATGGCCCTAAAATAATATTACAATATTTCAGATTAATCTTGCGATGACAAAATATTGAATTTAAAAATTTAATAATTTTAAAAATATGCTACTGCAATAAAATAAATATTCAAATATATTTAAGCAATAATACATTCGAGGTTCATGCTATATCAGCAGTATATTAGCAGTGCCAATATTACACATTACAGTACAAACTTCAAGTGTATTATTACAATTATACCACATTTCCATTATCACTGTTTATTGATATATTTTGAGTTAAAGAGGACCAGAAAATGCGATCTGTTAGGTTGTAAAACACTTTGCGAGATAAAATAGTTCCATTGCTGCTCTGTATGTAGCTGTGCAGTTTGGCTGGTAAGCGCTGCATCGTTGCTAGTTTACCTACATGTGGAGGAGTAATACATGGAGAGCTTCGGTTACAGTGCATTACCGGCTCATAATGTCACTTATAAAATGCCTCTCAGCCAATCACAGGGTCGGAACTAACTGTGGTATAGTTGGTGTTATTATTGTATACGACTAGTGGTGTCAATAGTAGTGTTTTCTTTTTTCTTTTAATAAGGGGTATTTAAATTAGAGCTTAGATTCTCTGCCCGAACCCGACCTGACGAGACTTCACACCTCATTCCTCGGGCCGGGCCGGGTCGGGCTCCAGAAAATAGTCTGAGAGAGATGTAGAGATGTAGGAATCTGTTTTTTAATTATATTTTTATTTTATATAAAGCTCTGGTGTGATAATCACAATGTTGCTAAGTAACCAATTATTATTGTTCCCGAAAGCGAACCAAATAACAAAAACTGAAAGTGAAAAAACATTTGTGTTAACTGAATCTAATAAAAACGGTAATTAAAAGGAAAAAACAGAACTAACTGGAACTGTGTTGTGTGTTTATAAAACTAACTAAAAGGAACTGAAATTACTGATAGAATACCCTCATTTTCGTACTGTAGGAGAAAAAAGTTAAATTAGGAGAGACAAAATTAAATTAAACTATAATAAAAATAAAAAATGTAATCACGTAGCTCTGGGAGCACATTAACGTCTCAGCGTGTGACTTGCAGCACTTTGTGTAGCTGTTCTTAAAAATCATTTTAATTAAATAATAGTTTTGTGCTTCTATGTTTCAGTGTTAATTAACATAATTCTGATCATATTTCGCTTATTCAATCAGCCCGAAAACAGCCAGTTTATGGGGCGGGGCAGGTCGGGTCGGGCTTGGGCTGAATGTGTACGGGCTCGGGCTGGGTCGGGTCGGATTTTTTGGGCCCAATCTAACCTCTAATTTAAATAAATACATTTAAATAAAATTTGAATAAAAGAGTCAGTGTTAAAACACTTTTTGTATTATTGGTGCCAAATCCCTTAAAAAATAATTGTATAAATCACAACAATATTCTGTGACTAAAACATGGAAAAAATCATGATAACATTTTTTAAAAGGCTGGTACGTAACTGTATTTTTGGGAAGGGCACAGTAATAATGGTGTAGTGCGTTAACATGCGTTAACGTGTTAATATGTCGACAGCCCTAAATATGATATCATCTGGCACATTACTAATTGTGATTTTCAATTGTGATTATAACAGAAGTCAGTGATACAACATGTCATAATATTATATGCAGGATTAAAGTATAATAAATTATACTGAATCATATTTAGTAGATTTTTAATGGGAAATGAGAACCGTGTGAATTTGGCCCTAAAATTTTTTCAGGGTATTTTAACCTAAAACAATATTTACTTGTCTTTACTGTCTACAACAAGATATGGCACAGCTCTAAATGCTACCACTCTGTTTAATTACATTGTGTGTGAGCTTCTGTGAGTGTGTGTATTGATTGCTCACCTCTTTTACATGTAGAAAATCTTTAGCGTCGAAAGAGATGGCCATTCCCGGCACAGGGACGTCATCCTCGAGGGAAGCGCTGTAGCTGACGTTTGTCCGAACAGCAAAAGCTACGGGTTTTGTCTGCTCAGGGAGGGTGGAGATATGAAAAATAAGAAAAGAAAAGACAGAAAGAATATGGTTAGATCTTTAGGCCAACTACAAAACACTAATAAGTTTAAAGATGAGTGTTGTCATAAATGTACAGAGCATTACACAGTATACTTGTAATAGAACAGTATTTCTAATGGATCAGGACTAATCCAGGCCTAATTTAATGAATCGGGTATTGGATATTTTTAAATTCATCCAAATCCAGTTCACAGAACACCAATGTGTTTCATCAAGGAGACTGCACTGAGGAGAGTTCTCAGAAGGTAAAGGAAAGTTTGGTTAGAGTGCAACTGGCATCTGTTACAATGGACATTATCTACATTATTTTGTTGTTGTTTTGTTGCACATAGCACTAGTTGAGACATGATTTCCATCCGAATCAGAGTTTCCTACACTGCTTGACGACAAATAGCCGCCAGCCTTGATTAAGCCCAACCTTAAAAACTATCTGCCGTATCTACACGTGCGTAGGAAGGAGACAGTAATAATGCTGTAGTGTGATAGCTACACACGGCAAACTAAATCCTTTCTTATTGTATTATTATAGCTCAGGGTAGATTTGATGCTTTTTAAACTAGAATTTTGTAATGCGCTGACTTACTGAGTTTAACTGAGAGTTTTAATAGAAAAAAAATAACGCTAGAGTAGGTCCATATTCCACACTCAACAGATCTGAATTCCTGGTTCCTGATTCCTACTCGTGCATAGACAGTAAAAGGGAATAATAGTCGCATTTTCAGGAAAATATGTTATTGCATCATTTATCACCTGTTGCTTCCCAAACATTATTTTTTTCATTGGGAAGACGCTGATTATCCGTCAATAAATAAGACACGATGAATCACCTTAACAGAGAAAAAAACCCTGCGAACAGACCGCCAACAAAGCAATGAAAAGGTTTGCAAGCCAACCCCGCCAACTGCACTGCAAAAAAATGCAACTAAAGCCCTATCCTGACAGGATTAGTTTCTCAGGGGGACGTCTGTGAAAAATATTTCACACTTCTACTCAGTGATAAAATTCTTGCATCTGGACTGCAATAAAAAAAACAGGAGGACCAGTGAGTTTTTTGGCTTTCTGGGTTACATGACATCGCGTTCAGTAGCTCCTCCATTTCCACTCGCTGTTGTGTTTATGTGGATCTCCGTGGAAACAACCACATGCCCAAAGTGTAATTACAGTGCGTGGCAGTGAACAAATAGCTTTTTTATTAAATACGAGGAGACAAAACTGAACTACAGAGTTCAGCGAAAAACATTAGCTAATTCAGCCTGTAATTTTCTTAGAGGACGTCTGAGAAAAACACATACATGACCCTAGGACCCCCTGAGAAACTAATCCCATCCAGATAGGGCTTAAGATCAAGGCATAGGATCCTGATTGCAGGATCCCTAGCTGTTTACGTTTGTTTGTTTAAGTATGCTTACACTTTAACTTTTACAGACTTTTGGCATTTATTTATAGCCACTAAACAAGTCAGATTTGGACCCAGGCTTTTCATAGCACAGTTTCTTTGTACTTTCTTCACCCTCACTCTGTTTAGGTAAGAGCTTTCTCTGAGTAAACCAGTGGCACCGCTTATAGCCCCCCATTTGCGTCTGGTCTAAAAATAGTCCTCAGGCCGTGAGACCGGTGGAGTGTGACTCACGCGTGAGTCATGAGTGAACACGCAAACACATACGCTAACGATGTGCGTAACGCTAACTCATACAGCATGGTGATGAAAGTGACTGTGAAATGGACACTATGGGCTGTTAATGGCTACAGTTTATATAGATGCTGGCTATTGAATAAAGCAGAAAGCTACTAAAGTGCTGACTCACTGTAGTAAATCCTACACTCATTAGAAGAGCTGGACAGGACTAATGAGACACAGAGCAGTCGGTGGTCTCGGATACTTCAGAAGTTCAATAAGTTCCGTTAACAGTCAATGAGTGCATTTACGCTTGCACTTCAGATTACTGCAGAACATCAGAGTTGGTCAGTAATCTGATGAATTTCGGTAATCTGAAAATGTGAGTTTGCATAAGTCAGACAATAATCAGCCAAAAATCTCACGGAAAAAGAACAAGAAAAGGCACAAAAATCAATCAAGACCCAAAACCCAAATCATGCCACACCTTTATTTGAACACATTAAGCTGTAATATAAACAGAAATAATCTAATGTACTTTTTACAAAAGTTTTTTTGTCATCATCTTAAGTGTGCTTAAGTGTGCACTTGAATCTTGAACTTTTTCACTTTTTTTCTCACTTCACAACCACAAACTCAAATGTGTTATAGTGCTAAACCAACAAAAGCTTGCGCATGATTGTAAAGTGAAATAAAAAAATTATACAAAAATCTTTAAAAAGCGCAAAAGTATTCAGCCCCCTTTACTCTAAATAAACCCTCTAAATAAAATCCAGTGCCTTCAGAAGTCACTTAATTAGTTAATAGAGCCCAGCTGTGTGTAATTTAGTCCCAGTTAAGTTACAGCTGTTCTGTAAAGGCCTCAGTGATTTGTTAGACAACACTAGATTAGTGAACAAACAGCATCACCAGACAGGTCAGAGACAAAGTTGTGGAGAAGTTTAAAGCAGGGTTAGGTTATAAAAACACATCCCAAGCTTTAAGCATTCCAAGGAGTGCTGCATATATCCTCATCCTGATGTATCAGAACCGAGTCGCTGCGTTTTCCTCCGAGCGCGCTGGCTGCTCGGCAATGCTGCATCAGCAGCAGCTCGAAAAAGAAGCGGTGGCTGACTTCACATGTATCGAAAGAAGCATGTGTTGATCTTCATCCTCCTGGTGTTGGGGCATTACTAGTGATAGGGGGAGTCCTAATGTGGGTTGGGTAATTGGCCGTGTAAATATGTTTTCAGTTATTCTTCGAAAAATATGACAAAATAATATCATTACTTACTTTTTTCCAACTTTATTCCAAAGTAACATTAAACCCAACTTTCACAAATGAGAATTACTACCTTTTAGTGCAGCAATATATATGTAATCAAATGAAAACAGATGAGGTAGATCCAGTAGCTAGTTTTTTCAAAAGAACAATGCATCTCCATTGTTCAGCTCTCGTGAGTTTATTAATGTAAAGCATGTCGCAAACTGGCGTGTCCCGTGCTTTTTGCAAGATTACGTTATTATTACTTATACAAACCGAGTTTATGCAAAGTGACCACGCCAATACATTTCATCGTAGCCTACTTTATATATTCGCATGAATAATTGATGAAATTAATGCAGAAACGATATTTATCGTTCACATGATATTTATCGTCATATCGCACAGCACTAGCACACTGATTGGTTTATTTCACATTACGCACAAAACACACTCATGATTAATTAGTAGAAATAGTACGACAGGCCCTGAATCCAGCTGCACAATCCGCAATTGACCACTGCGCGATGGATTACTAAAATAGGGCCTTCATGATCAATGCCATAACATAACTTTTGAAAGTTATGCAAATCTACTAAACTTATTTATCACAAAACTATGTTTGCAGAATGTTGATGTTTTTAAATGTTTGGAGTAAAGTATCTGTAGGTGTGAGGCTCAGTGAAGAACTATGCTTGGATGATCTTAAAGACCATGCACAGGCTGTAATCTGAGAGTAATTTGGATCATAGAAGCAGAATGTGTGTGCGTAATGGTGAGAGAGAAAGCACAGGCCCAGAAATAAACAGGTAAAGATTTATCCATCTTTCTATTTCTCTCAACACCACCCCCCCCAGAGCTCCTCTAAGGGTTCTGACTTACACAGCTCACTGAATCAATCAATAGAGGAGCTGAAATCCCAGCGCTCCAATGTTTTTGGATGACTTAAGAGGCACAAGGGCAGAAATCTCATCATTGTTCCAATGTATTACGCATTTCTGAGAAAGAGGGGATTTCAGAACTACAAACGATTTAAAAATAGCTCGACAAGCTGACAAGGAATTAGACAAAGTGACATAAAACTACAGTAATCTGTAGGACCATGCATTGGACAGGGATGATGGTATTGGCCGTTTTAATTTGAACATGTGGAGTAAAGCTAGGTAGTAAAGGCTTAATGTCAAAGAATGCTGGACAGATTTAATTCATTTCGAACACAAGTTCAGAATAACAGTGAAAGTTCTTAGCAAATTTATTCATATTTATTCATATTTATTCATTGAACGTCTTCACATTTCTTCACCTTACAACCACAAATTTAACTACATTTTATTGAGATTTTAAGTGATAGATCAACAAAAAGTAGCATATAAATTTGAAGTGAAATAAAATGATTGAATGTTTGAAATGCTTTAATCAAATAAAAATCTGAAAAGTGGGACCTGCAATAGTATTCAGCCCCCTTTACTCTGAAACCCCTAAATAAACTCCAGTGCAATCAACTGCCTTTCAGAAATCAGTTAATTAGTTAGTTAGGTAATTAGTCCAGCTGTGTGTAATTTAGCCTCAGTATAAATACACCTATACTTTGATAATTTGAAGGGTCTCAGTGGTTTGTTAGAGACCATAGAACTCACCAGACAGTCCAGAGATGAAGTTGTGATGTTTAAAGCTTTGAACATCAATGCAAACCAACTGCAACCCTACCAATACACGACCCATGGTCACTCTGGAGGAGCTGCAGAAATCCACAGCTCAGGTGGGGGAATCTGTCCACAGGACAACTATAAGTCCTTCAATTTCACAAATCTGGCTTTTATAAAAGCATTGTGGAAAGAACGATATAAGAAGTGCTGTTTGCATTTTGCCACAAGCCATGTAAGGGACACAGCAAATTAAGTTATATACAGGGCAATTTTGGACAAAAACCTGTTGGAGGCTAAAAAAGCTTGAGACTGGGAAGGAGATTCACCTTCCAGCAAGACAATGACCCTAAACATACAGCCAGAGCTACAGTGGAATGGTTTAGATCAAACAATATTCATGTGTTAGAATGACCCCCAGTCAAAGTCCTGACCAAAATCCCGTTGAGCTTTTGTGGCAAGACATGAAAACTGCTGTTCAGAGATGTGCTTTTCATCCAACCTGGCTGAGCTTCAACTGTTTTATTAAGAAGAATGGGCAAAAATTTCAGTCTGCAGATCCACAGACTCAAAATACTTGCAGCTGTGATTACAGCAAAAAGTGTCTCAACTAAGAACAGATAAAGAGGGGCTTAATACTTTTACACATCACACTTTTCAGATTTTTATTTAATTAACATTTTGAAAATCATGTATCATTTTCATTCTATTTCACAATTATGTGCTAATTTGTGTTGGTCTATCACTTAAAATCTCAATAAAATACCCAATTGTTTTGTATTTTTTTTTATAGTTTATGGTTGTAAGGTGACACAATGTAAAAAAAAAAGTTCAAAGTGGTAAAAAAAAAAAAAAAAGCCATTGTATAGAACAAGTGCAGCGATTTTCAGATTCTGATTTTTAAAAAATTAGGCTGAATGATCTTAGCTCTTAGAAAAAAAACAGGGGAGAGATAGAGGGAGAGTGGTGGTGCGTCCAGGACAGAGATGAAGCTCTACTGAATTAATTTCATGGATCTTGGGCCTACAGTCGAGTTATTAAGCCTTATAATTCAGTAGCCTCATTGTAAATTATTCAGTATCTTCTATAAAAGATTCATTATTCCTCTATGAAGCTAATAAAAGAGGTACGGAGTAATGAGAGTGAGGAACTGAAGGTGGATCATTGTACAGATGATTCTTTTGGTTTAAGGTTAAAAATGTCATGATCCTGTGTTTTCAGGAGCAGCAGGTTGTGCTGGAATCTGGCCCTTAGTTCCCTGTCCCTGCTGTAGGCCTGTGGAGGACATTAGTGGGCAGGTCCTTGTTAGGACTGTCCTAGGAAGACTCCTTTTCAGTAAGCTATTTGTTGCACATATGGAACAGTCTAATAAGACTTCATGGTTACATCATGCAGAAAACGTCATGTGGAAAAACAGTGTAGCACAAAGCTTGTGTCCTTTTTTAATTTCTTTACAGATTAGATTAGAATTATAACAATTTAACACTAATTTTCTTTGTTTTCTGACATTTTTGCACCTTGTTTTTACATGCTTTTTTTTCCTCTCCTTCACTCTCATTGTATGAACTCAATTAATTTTGGATAAGTGAGGGCCTTGAAGGATACATTAGCTGCATCCTGAAAATTGCACATGCTTGTGTAGCTAGTGTAGATCTTCAATAGGACTGCTTACTGCTTTTTTATTTCTTTACAGAAATAAATAAAACAAATATGGTATTTTAAAATGATAAAAAGCTCAGTTTTCTGCCATTTTCAACTATGTTGTTTGTGGTGCAGGTTATTTTCTTAATAAATTAACCCTTGTGTGGTGTTCGGGTTAAAAAAAGAGTAGCACTTTTTGAAAGAAATGTAACATAAGAAAGGTAAAGTGCAAATATTAACCATGTAAGCTGTTTATATTTCTTGCAATTTAGGTGAAGCAAGCATGTGTAAAGCATGTGTAAAATTGCTTAATTTTGCTGAATTAAATACAAGTAACAAAGTCAACGAGTAACAAAAATATGAACACCACAGAGTTAACAGTATTGAGCAAAAGTTTTAGGCACCTGTGGGAATTTCAGTAAAGAAAAAGCTTCTTATCTGTGAAGCAAGTGTTTAATAACTCAGTAAAACACTAAAAATACAATAAATACAAACAGCAATTTTACAAAAAGCAGAGCTTTTACAGCACCGTTTTCCTTAAAACAGCTCCTAATCTCTCCTCATCTGAGTTTAATAGAGTTATTTCTAGTTTTTATCATATCAACACCTGGTTTGGTAAATTGGTAAATGTGGTATATAAGGTGAGGTGCTGACGGAACTGAACATAATATACACATGCTGGCTCAGGAGCATCCAGGAGAAATCTGGAACTACACTTTGTTCTTCAGCTTGGCTCACAGGATATAACATACTTAGTTAAAAATGAGAAATCTTTGTAATGTTTTACTGTATGTATGTTTATTTGCCTCTGTTTAAATCATATGTGGTGCTTTTTTAAGGTAAAAACACTTATACTGCTGAGATAAATGGATTAGTGTAATTTGCTTTGGTGCCTAAAACTTTTGCACAGGACTAAACATGCACAGAAAATTGCAGATAGCCGTAGATATGTAAGTTCATTTCTTAAAACTGTCCTTGATTATAAGCTGCATAACTTTGGAACAACTTTCTATGACATAGCGGCCCTATTTTAGCAATCTATAGGTGAGCCAGCAACCGTATGCACAATGCTGCTTGATTTAGGACGCGTCAGTGTGTGTTGCCAAGTCTTGTATGTCTTGCCCAAAAGGCATAAACTAATTCTCATAATAAATCATGGGTGTGTTTTGGGCAATACTGAAATAAACCAATCAGCGTGTTATTTGCTATTCCCTTTAAGAGCCAGGTGCACTCAGACTTTGGCGGATTGGTATCTTAATGTGGCAGGGCTTCTGCACTTCTCAGCAGAGTGACATGACCTGCACGTTCATGCTGTGAACCCCGCATGAATCAAGTATACTCCTGTGTTGACCCTGCGTAGCTAAGATAGCAATGAACGTCTGATGGGTGACTCTTCTCAGGGTTTTAATCGGTCAGTGGCGCACCTGTGTTTTCCAATGCCGAGACAACGTGGGATGTAAGACAGCTATTAGCACATGACATGCCTTGCCCAGAATCTAAAATACATTACTTTTGTCCATATAGTGTAGTTGATATCCTTTACATTAAAATATGCATTAGCTGGATTAGTCCCTATTGTGATGCACTGAATCCATTTTATTGTCCCTAACATTCTGAACTGTGCAAGTCTGTATAAAATCCCTTCCAGTCTGCTTTCCATTTCTACAAAGTTCAGCCTAAACCCTTATTGCATTCATTTTGAGATGAAAAAAAGCAGTCCATCAAATTGATATAACTCAAATGCTAAACTCATTTCCAAAATGTATATTAACTAGGGCTGTTAAATGATAAATCACAATTTACTGTGATTAATCGTTATTGCATTCTGTCACAATTCTACTTACTTAAATAGTTATTTAGAGGCCTCGACAATATACTGTATAGTAAATATAGAATATCGTTAAAATAATATATCACTTAGTATATATATATATATATATATATATATACTAAGTGATATATTATTTTAACGATATTCTATATTTACTATACAGTATATTGTTTTTTTTTACTAGTAAATAACTAGTATATCTGTATATATATATATATATATATATATATATATATATGTATATATATATGTATATATATATATACATATATATATATATATATATGTATATATATACACGTATATATATATATATATATATATATATATATATATATACATATATATATATATATATATATATATATATATATATATATATATATATATATGTATATATATATATATATATATATACAGATATACTAGTTATTTACTAGTAAAAAAAACAGCATGCTGTGTTTTGGTGTTAAAGAAATACTAAGAAAGGCTTAAACATTGTACTTGCTTGGTTGCCAAACAAGTGGGTTTTTACATCACTCCCAGTCTGCTGGCTAAATGTTTAAATCCTTTAACTCTTAATCTCCAGAAAATATTTAATGTTTAGAAAATGTAGGGAGTGCTTAGTCTTGCTGCATGACCCACCTTCTCTGGCCCAGGAACACCAAAGCAGTCATGATACTCCCTCCACCATGTTTCAAATTTTGAAATGTTGAATTTTTTTTCTTTCACCAAACATAACACTTTTCGTTTAAACCAAAAAGTTCTATTTATCTACGTGATCTTTAGCAAACTGCAGATGAGCAACAATGTTCTTTTTGGAGAACAGTGTATTTCTCCTTCCAGCCCTGCCTTACACATCATTATTGTTTGGTCTTCTCCTGATGGTGGAAACCTGATAATGAACATTAACACTAGCCAATGTGAGAGAGGCCTTCATTTGCTCAGAAGTTACCCTAATTGCCATCTTTATATGATTTTCATTATAATATGTATTGCCATTTATCTTGGCATTTTAGTATCTTAGCATAATTAGTTTTTTTGGCATACCTCCTAGTCTTAGTTGCTGTTGTGTACTATAACGTGTTCATATATTTTATTTCTATGACATTAGGTTTGTTTTTTTATTTATATATAGTCTAAATATAGAACTATAACAATGTCTGTCAGTGTGTGCATATATGTGTAAATGAGAGTGAACCTGCAGCAGGGAGGAAACAGCATGGGCTGGGCTCAGTGTCATTAGCATCCACATGACGGCCCCACACACACACACACACACACACCCAGATACACCCAGATACACCAACACACACTTACCGGAATGAATTGTGGGTATGCCAAACAGAGGACACTGTGTCCTCTAATGTTATGGGTGATGGTAGACTGTTCATACATCACTCACACACAAGCACTCTCTCACAAGCACACACACACACACACACACACACAAAGTGTGCGTACACGGACCCACATATCACCTCCTTTCTGCTGGGGATGATTTGTTAAGAATGCTGATGTCAGCTCTTCTTTTTTCCTCTCTTTCTCTTCTCTCTTCTCTGCTCTCTTTACGTGGAGCTCATTCAACATTAATGCCAGTCTCACCCTCACAACACACACACACACACACTCACACACACACTCACACAGACAGCATCTCTGCAGCTAATGGAGTAACACTTACTGAGGGTTAAATAATGTAAAGAGTAATCAGTAAAAGCCTAATGCACATGGCTTTTTATGTCTGTTGTTTTGCTCACTTCTCACTCTCCCTCTCAGTCATTTGCACTCTGTGCACCTGTTCCTTACTGTTATGCAACAGAGGCTTCCAAAATGTATGCAGTATTGACCATGCAGGAACCAAGTCAGTGAGTGTGTGTGTGTGTGTGTGTGCTTGGCAGCAGGAGAACAGGGTAAAGTATAAGTTTAAAGCATTGATTTATTTATTTATTTTAATATCTATTTGTTTCCCATTTTCTTTCAATTTATCTAGGTTAATTGTCCATCCCATTAAGCTGCAACTCAGCTATATATTCCCCATCACCAGTGAACACACGACTCCTTTGATACATGTGAAGTCAGACACAGCCTCTTTTCGAGCTGCTGCTGATGCAGCATTGCTGAGTAGCATCACAGCGCACTCGGAGGAAAGTGCAGCAACTCGGTTCTGATACATCAGCTCACAGATTCCTTGTGCCGATCGACATCACCCTAGCAGTGATAATGGGAAAGAGCGCCATCTACCCACCCAGAGAGAGCAAGGTCAATTATGGGCTCTGGCAGCTGATGGTAGGCTGCATGACCAGGATTCGAACCAGCAATCTCCTGATCATAGTGGCAGCGGTTAGTGATAGTGATAGCTATTCTTTCAGTAAACTCAGTAAATGATTTAGGTACAAATGTAAATCATTTAGTAACAACTGTAAATAATTTACAAAAACTGTAAATAATTCATAAGTACTGAAACAAGTCTAGTACTACAGTTAAATATTTAGTAGCAAAAAATGTGTAATTACTGTAAATTATTAACTAACCCTTATAAATTAATCTTTCATGTACTGCAAATTATTCAGTCGCTACTGTTAATAATTCAGCAACTATTGTAAAGTACTCAGGTGCTGCTGATAACTATTCCGGTACTAATGTAAAATATTCAGTAAATACTGTGAATTATTTAGTTACAATTATGAAACTTATGAATTTAAGATAAACTGAAATGCAGAGATAAAAAGACAAACAAATACAACAGGAACAAGCAGCAGTGCAGACTGAAGCCTGTATAGAGTGTTAATCAGTTCTGAATTAACAAGGTCTTTAGGTATATAATTATGAGGAAATGATAGTAATAATCCAGACCTTTAGCACCCCACACTCCACAAGGTGCTCTGACTTTTTAAAAAGCTCGATTGATGGGTTGTGTGGTGTGTATATGTATCTGTATGCAAATGAAAGTGCATTCTGTGTCTATGTGTGTGTGTGTTGTGTACAGATCCGGCAGTTTGCCCGCAGAAGGTTAATGAGGAGTGTTTTATTCCTGTCTGTGTGTCTATACGCTGGTGGACATCTGGCCTTGCTATGAATATTCATGTGTCCGACACATTTATCAGAAGACATTGATGGCCGTGCTAAATTTAACCCAGGCGGAGGAAAACATCGCTGCAGAGAGAGAGAAGAAAAAAAGGAAAGAGAGATTGATGGCCAGAGAAATAATAAAGCATGAGTGAGGAAAAGTTTGTGTGTGTCAGAGTTGGGATGTGTGTGTGTGTGTGTGTTGGTGTGTGTATGTGTATGAAAAATCGCCTCGCTCTGAACACCTGCCTCATTTTGCCTCTCGGAGAGCAGAGCTTTCTAAAAATGAAAGAAGCTGCACACGACCTGAGGTAACCCTGGAGCTGTATCTAAAATTCAGCAGCAGCCAGACACCTCCTGGCAACAGTGTGTATGTGTGTGTCTTAAAAAGAGAGAGACAGAGAGAGAAAGACAGAAACAGAGAAACAGAGAAGAAGAGACAGAGGGAGACACAGAGGCTACATTCAAACTGTAGGAAAATGTGGCCCAAGTCCAATCTTTCTTCTGATGTTACACAGATATATTGTCTGTGTGTGTTAGAGTGAATGGCAAATAACTCAAGTTACTTTCATATGTGATATTGAAATCCAATATACAGCTCTGAAAAACAAATTAAGAGACATTCAGTTTCTGAATCAGTTTCTCTGATTTTGCTATTAATAGCCATATGATAGTTAAATGAATATAGTTTTATTCTATAAACTACAGACAATATTTCTCCCAAATTCCAAATAAAAAAATGTTATTTAGAGGATTAATTTGCAGAAAATTTGAAATGGCTGAAATAACAAAAAAGATGCAGAGCTTTCAGACCTCAAATAATGCAAAGAAAACAAGTTCATATTCATAAAGTTTTAAGAGTTCAGAAATCAAACATCGATGAAATAACCCTGGTTTCTAAACACAGTTTTCATGCATCTTGTCATGTTCTCTCCACCAGTCTTACACTGTCATGTCTTAGCCCTGTCTCATGTCTCTGTGTGTTTTCCTCACGTGACCTGTGCTCCCCTGTGTCTCCTGTCTCAGTACTTTTCCACCTGTGTCTCATTTGTAGCTCCGCCCCTTCCCCAGGTGTTTCTAATTATAGTGTGTTTTATGTTACTATGAATAGCCCTCCTCTGCCACCTTGTCCTCCGTCGGTCTTTGCACTAACCTCTGTTGTTTTGTCTCTCTGTGTTTCTCCGCGTTTCTATAACCCTAGCTCCGTGTTTATTCCTAGTTTGTTTCCTGTGCTCCTTATTTCTCTGTTTATCTCCAGTTTATGTTTCCAGTCCCTTGTTTATTTCCGTTAACTCCTTGTATTTAACCCTGCTTTGTGTTTATTAGTTTATTCCCTTGTATTTATTTCCCTGCCCTGTTTGGTTTGTTTATTTTTATTATATTCTCTAGTTTGTTTTAGTTCTCTGGTTCCTCTCGTTTGTTTTCTGGTTATTTTCAGACATTTAGTTTTTTTCCCTAGTTCATTGTATATATCTCCCTGTTCCGTGTTTTAGTGTTTACTTGTTTCTTTGTTACTTGTTATTTATTTATTAAATTATTATTTATTGATTTCACCCTACCTGCACTTGTGTCCGCCTCCTCGTCTCCCTGCCTGGGTCAATCGTGACAGAAAGACCGACCTTAACATGGACACAGCAGGTTCTGCCTGGACTGGCACCAGGATGGCGATTCGCCGCACTCCAGGCGGGATCCCGGCGCAGGAAACCTCGAGGCCTCATGGACGCCGCAGGCCTCGGGGTAAGCGTTCTAAGGGGTCCCGCCAGCTGGAAAAAGACCCCTTTTTTGGGGAGGATTTTCTTGGGGGGGCGATAAGGGTTGGCGCGGTGAGCCTCGGTCCTCACCCTGGACTGCGCGGAGCCTACGAGGACCAGAGGCGGGTCAAGCGCGACCCATGGGACTTTCTCGGGTGCGCTCCCAGCAGCTCCGAAGAAGAGGAGGAGCTCTACCCCGCACCGGCCCGTGCTCCATTACCGTTCCCCTCAGGGGCGGTGCTCTACCCGGCTCTCGGCCGCACAGCTCCAGAGGCCGTCCCGACTCCCGTCCGTTCCCCTGCGGCCAAGGCTCTCTTCTCACCGGCGGTTCCAGTGATAGCTTCCCCAGTGGCTAAGGCGTTAGCTTCCCCAGCGCCTCCAAAGCTAGCTCCTCCCGCGGCCAAGACACTCTCCTCTCCAGCGGCAAAGGCACACTCTGTGACTTCCGCGGCGGCTGTGAAACCGCGCTCCGTGACTATCGCGGTGGCAGCCGAACCGCGCTCCGAGACATCCGCGATGGCAGTCGAACCGCGCTCCGTGTTCCCTGCGGTTGCTGCCGAACTGCGCTACAGGACCTCCCACTCGGCGAGCCAGCCGCGAGCAGAGACTTTCCCCGCGCTTAACTCAGCCGGAGAGAGTAAAAATCCAGTCCGGGTCTTTGCGGCAACCGCAGCCTTGAGCCCCACAGCTGCAGCGCCAGCCCCTCAGACTGAGGAGCTGGCTTTCATGGCGGCTGCAAAGCTGGATTCCGCCGCGGCAACCCAGCCATGCTTTGGGACTATCTCCGCGGCCACTCAGCCGCGCTCTGGAACTCTCTCCGCGCCGGACTTTACCGGCGGCCCCGCGCTGTCTGCCTCTACAGATCTGCCACTGCAGATCCAGTCCGGGTTTTTGATCTTCCCGCGGCCTCAAGCCCCGCTGCTGCTCTCTACGCGCCCAGCTCTGAAATTCTCTCAGCTGCTGAGCCACGCCCCCGGACTCCTGCCGTGTCTGCAGAAGCTGCTCAAGCCTCCGTGTCTGCAGAAGCTGCTCAAGCCTCCGTCTCTGCTCCAGCTGTTCAAGCCTCCGTGTCTGCTCCAGCTGTTCAAGCCTCCGTGTCTGCTCCAGCTGTTCAAGCCTCCGTGTCTGCTCCAGCTGTTCAAGCCTCCGTGTCAGCTCCCGCTGCCCGAGTCGCCGCGCCGCCAGCACCAGCTCCCGCTGCCCGAGTCGCCGCGCCGCCAGCACCAGCTCCCGCTGCCCGAGTCGCCGCGCCGCCAGCACCAGCTCCCGCTGCCCGAGTCGCCGCGCCGCCAGCACCAGCTCCCGCTGCCAGAGTCGCCGCGCCGACAGCACCAGCTCCCACTGCCCGAGTCGCCACCCCACCGGTTCCTGCTCCCAGAACTTTGTTTGGCTCCAGGGCCCCAGGACCCAGGCAGGCACAGAGGCCCCCGGACTTTCACTCCAGAACTGTGCCCAGGCTGGCTCCTTGGACTTCCCCACAGACTTTTGCCAGTCCTGGGCACCCATGTTTTTGGTCCCTGTGTCTCTCCCTGTCTTGGTCCCCGTGTCTGTGTTTGTTCCGGTTCCTGTCCCTGGTCCCTGTCCCAGTCACTGTGTTTGTTTCTGTCCCTGTTAATGTCCTCGTCCCTGTTCCCATGTCTAGTCCCGTCCAGTCTCCGTCTCCTGTCCAGTTCCCCGTCCAGTCTCCGTGCCCTGTCCAGTCTCCGTCCCCTGTCCAGTTCCCCGTCCAGTCTCCGTCTCCTGTCCAGTTTCCCGTCCAGTCTCCGTCTCCTGTCCAGTTTCCCGTCCAGTCTCCGTCTCCTGTCCAGTTCCCCGTCCAGTCTCCGTCTCCTGTTCAGTCTCCCGTCCAGTCTTTGTCCTCTGTCCTGTCTCCGTTTCAGTCCCCGGTCCTGACTCCTGTTTTCCCCGGCCTCTCCCTGCCGCCAGCCCCCAGGGTTCGTTTTTACGCGCCTCGGGAGCTGCGCGTTTAGGGGGAGGCTTCTGTCATGTCTTAGCCCTGTCTCATGTCTCTGTGTGTTTTCCTCACGTGACCTGTGCTCCCCTGTGTCTCCTGTCTCAGTACTTTTCCACCTGTGTCTCATTTGTAGCTCCGCCCCTTCCCCAGGTGTTTCTAATTATAGTGTGTTTTATGTTACTATGAATAGCCCTCCTCTGCCACCTTGTCCTCTGTCGGTCTTTGCACTAACCTCTGTTGTTTTGTCTCTCTGTGTTTCTCCGCGTTTCTATAACCCTAGCTCCGTGTTTATTCCTAGTTTGTTTCCTGTGCTCCTTATTTCTCTGTTTATCTCCAGTTTATGTTTCCAGTCCCTTGTTTATTTCCGTTAACTCCTTGTATTTAACCCTGCTTTGTGTTTATTAGTTTATTCCCTTGTATTTATTTCCCTGCCCTGTTTGGTTTGTTTATTTTTATTATATTCTCTAGTTTGTTTTAGTTCTCTGGTTCCTCTCGTTTGTTTTCTGGTTATTTTCAGACATTTAGTTTTTTTCCCTAGTTCATTGTATATATCTCCCTGTTCCGTGTTTTAGTGTTTACTTGTTTCTTTGTTACTTGTTATTTATTTATTAAATTATTATTTATTGATTTCACCCTACCTGCACTTGTGTCCGCCTCCTCGTCTCCCTGCCTGGGTCAATCGTGACATACACACTGCTTTTGGATAACTTTATGCCACTATTGGTGCAAAAATTCAAGCGGTTCAGACATTTTAGACAGTCAAGACTTTTCTAAAGAAATTGCTAAATGCAGTCAAAAAGGTTAAAAGTAAAGTTCAAAGATATCAAAGACATAAACCAAAAAAGTGGTCATATTAAAAAGTAGGCAAATATTTGTGCGCTTCCTTTCATAGGAAGGTTCAAAGCTATGTCAGCCTCTGGAACTCCTCAATTGCCCCTGTGATTCTGACATGAATGAAACCGTGAAGTGTGGAGCGTTGGTCTTTTACGCATGTGGGTCAATTAAATAGTGCAAACTGTCCAAACTAATGTGAGATATGGGTCACATTAAAATAATTGTGTGAACAGCTTAAAGAAAACAAACAAAAAATGGATTTGGCCCACCATCAGGTGGTGTGTGTACGTAGCCATGTACAGAGAGATACAGACTGAAAAAGCAATACAAAAACAGTGACAAAATAAAGGAGAGAGAGAGAGAAAGACACAAGAAGAGACACAGAAAAGAAGTAAAAGATAGAAAAAAGTTATATTATTTGTGTCCTTTCTTTCATAGCAAGGTTCAAAGCTATATCTGCCTCTGAAACTCCTCAATTGCCCTGTGAATCTGCCATGGATGAAACCGAACTTTCAAGTGAAGCGCTGGTCTTTTACAAATGATGGTTTTTGTGACTGAGGAAAAGAAGAGACAGAAAGACAGAGACAGAAAGTCTGAGAAAGAAAAAGATTAAGAGACAAAAGAGACAGAAAAACGGTGAAAAGAGCAGAAAAACAAAAAGAGAGAAATAAACAAATAAAAAGTGAGAAAGAAAGAGAGAAGAGGGAGAGACGGAAAGAGAAAATAAGAGTTGACAAAAAGGCAAGAGGAGAAAGACCGATGAGGAAAATGTGTGTGTATGAGAGAGAGAGAGAGAGAGAGAGGGATAGATATAGATAGTGAGTGAGAGAGAGAGAGAGAGAGATTAGATGCATGGGTGATGTGATTTGTGTGGCTGTCTGTTTATGAGAAAGTAAAGCGAGTGATCCAAAGATGAAGCGACAGTGCATCGCTACTCATGTAGAACACACTGCCACTGTAGTTATAGGTCTTTACAAATTAGCACACACACACACACACACACACACACACACACTCACACACACTCACACACACTCACACACACTCACACACACTCACACACACTCACACACACACACACACACACACACGCACAGAGATCATTCACAGGCTATTTTTACTGCGCCTCTATCATAACCACAGACTGGGCTAATCCATTACAGCTTATCTGAACCCAACTTATCTGTTTTAATTAGAGAGAGAGAGAGAGAGAGAGAGAGAGAAAGAGAGAAAAAGAGAGAGAGAGAGAGAGAGAGAGAGAGATGGTAACTTTGTGTAACTTTATAGCAGTCTCAGTGTTTAGTTCTGGACTGCTTCCTTTTAAAACGCAGAACACTAACAGAGATACAAACACATCATTAAAACTAAACCAGAAATTAAATAATTTGGTACACAGGTATGGGAAGTATATTTTCAACCCCAACAACACTGTACCACTCTACCACATGCCAGGAAACCAACAATTTAAACTAAAGAGATGTATGCTGATAAATATCAGATGAGCTCTCTGTTTATATTTCTAAACATGTTTGTAAAAATGTGATTGTGTGCTAATTTCAGTAAATTCAAAAAGTGTAAAACTGTAAATCTTGGATACAATATATACACAAATAAGTGAATATACACTATACTGTATGTTCAAATGTTTGTGGACATCCCTTCTATTGAATTTCTTCATGTACTTTTGGTTGCACGCATTGCTGACACAGGTGTGGGTTAGAGGGGTATAAAGCTACAAGTCTCAAGTCTCACATGTCATGCTATGGATTTTGACTCACAGATCTGTTTTTTGGATCAGAATGTAAAAAAAAAATGTTCATTAAGTTCTATCGTAATGTTTTTTGATGATCTTTGCGGCTGCTCTTGAGGATACTTTCAAAGTTCTTGAAATGTTTCAGACTGACTGACCTTCATCTCTTAAAATATTTTTGAGTAGATTAGAACATTACTCAAGTAGAGCTGTTCACTGTACACCAACTCTACCTCTTCACAACTTTACAACTGATGCTCTCAAACAAATTAAGAGAACAAGAAATTCAAGTAATTAACTCTTGTCAAGTTCAGCACAGCTGTTAACTGAAAGCCATTCCAGGTGACTCTACCTCATAAATCTAACTGAGAGAATCCAGCCTAGATGTGCAAAACTGTCATCTAAGCTAAGCTAAGCTAAGCACTCTAAGGAGAAGCAGGATGCAGAAGAGCACACGCCTCCTCCGACACGTGTGAAGTCAATCACCCCTTTTTTTGAGCTGCTGCTGATGAATCATCGCCTGAGCAGGTAGCGCGCTCGGAGGAAAGCACAGCGGCCAGGTTCCGATTCATCCACTCACAGACGCCTCGTGCCGCCCAGCGCCACCTTAGGTGTGATGGGGAGAGCGCACCATCTACCCACCCCAGAGGGAGCAGAGCCAATTTTGCTCCCTCTAAGCACCGGCAGCTGATGGCAAAGCTGCATGAGTGGGGATTCGAACCTGCGACCTCCAGCTCATAGTGGCAGCGCTTTAGACCGCTGGACCACTCGGCGCCCTCTCTCCCATTATTTTTATAAACTTCTGACCACAACTGTAGGCATGTGACTCAATCTTTATAAAAATCTTCACTAGTCACTTTAGTCATTGTTAGATGACATTCTTCACACGTTAAAAATACAAATGCAAGATTCAAGATACATCACATGATTAACTAAGACATGTAGCACATTTAAATTTTAGACTAAAATGTCTTGGCCCCAGAATGAAAGGGTTAATAAGCTGATGACCTACAATCCGAAGTGCAGCGGTGAACACTGTTCCAGAAAAACCAACAAACTTGCCTTAAAAAGTCACTGCGCCTCACTCTGCCTCTCAGGTCACAGTCTCCACTCTGCTCCGCTCTCTGAGACTAGATAGGAAATTCTGACTGACACATTTGGGATAGATAAAGAAAGCGAGATTTTCTAGCCAGAGCGTTTTTGGGACTCCAAATTCAGATCATCTCCTCCTTGTTCTGTCCTTGCATGCACACTTTTATATTTTTTAAGCTTCTTACCTAAAAAATACAAATATACTATACGGACAAAATTAAGCATTTTTATTTATTTTTTTTCTAAAATGAAGGGTATTAAATGGGCCATATTATACCTCTTATAACACAAGTTAAAAGAGTTCTATGGGCGATACAAAACATATTCATGAAGTTTTTGGCACAAAAAAAAACTCACATTAAGAAATAAAGAGATCTCACCAGCTCTACTCTTGCCAGTTTCATTCTATTTTAGAATGTGCCATTTAAGGGCTCTGCCACTTTTATGCAAATACTTTAAGCTGTTGTTGGCCACATCATGCATATGCTGACTGTTTACAACATAGTAATGTTAGCTCGTTCTAAAAGGTAAAACATGAACAGGCTAGTTCATGCTTTACTGTGGGAGAAGCACAATACTCATTACTTAAATCTTCCTAATCTGCTAACTAGCCACAGACAGTAGGTACAGATCCCTCCATCAGAGAAAGTCTGCTGGCTAATCCTGTTTTGCACTGTCTGAGGTTCTTAACTTGCACTGGGTGACGCTCTTGTGAGGGTTGACGGGTGAGGGATGGTGACAGGGTGGTTCTATGAAGACTGTCTCTACTGTCTTGGAAAAAGTTTCTACTAGATTTTGGAGCATTGCTGTGAGGATTTGATTGCATTAAGAGATGGAAGTGCTAGTGAGGTCAAGATTGCATTGTTAGATGACCACGATAGTCAACCCTTACTCCAAAACTCATCTTAAAGGTGCAAAACGAGTCAGATAAAGACAGTCTTTGGGCATTTTCATATTCAAAAGTCTGAATCACAGTCTGCACCAAGGTTCATGTTTTTGTTACATTGTGTACATTTGATTTGGTTAGTTTTGGTTTCACTCTTGTAGTTCAGTAAACAGATTGAATAACTTTATTACATCATATCATCGTCAGCTAAATGGACAGAGTCTCATACTTCATATTAAATGGTTTGTAAAATGTTGATTAGAAGTTCAGTAAACTCCTTTGCCAGGTGTTTTGATGAATTCTAGCTCTTTGTCAGAATCAGACTTTTCTTCATGTCTCCGCTTTCACACTGCAGCGGAATGAGTGTAAAAGATTACCGTCAGATTCCTTTTATTTCAGGTTATAAATAAAGATTAATCTACTGGTAAAGTAAATACATGAATTCCCAGTCTAGGCATTTGTATCCATAGTGTTGCGTGATGCGTCTGCACACCAAGGGCAGTCAGATTTTGGCACAACACTCGTTTAACTTTTAATACGCTTAAAGAGTGATTCAACTTAATGTAACTGGTCTTAAAGTCTTAACCATCTAGAAAAGTGCTTTCACATTGTAGTCGAACCAGATCTTGGTTCAGTAGATATGACCACTGATTGGACCAAACTCTGGTTTCTTGGTCCAGACCATGGTTCTTAACCCTTTTCACATATTCTTTTTTGGTTTGCACCAAACTGAAAAGTCAGAAAGTCTAGACCAAAGTAGGTGTGAAAAAAAAAAAAAAAAAAACGTATTTACCATACTTGGACCATTGTTGGACAGAAATGCAATTAGGCCTCCATTAAGGGATAGATTAACGGTTAATGGCCTTGTGTAAAGGTCCGACAATGGCAGCTTGCTGAAACTGGGTTTTGAACACAGCATTTCCATTGCTCCAGAGCTCTACACAGCACAGCCTTATACTAATTTAGCCCATGTCTGGCAGTGGACGTGGAATGATGCCAACAGGTTCACATTTATCTGCTCCACAGAGTCCTATTCTATTGGCAATACATCTCTAGAAGGACTAGACAAGCTGTACAATTGCACATCTGCGTCACCAATGCATGGTACTTACAGAAGCTGAATGCATTAGTTTAAATGTGTGTAGATATGGCGGAACAAATCAGACAGACAAACAGATGCAGAAAGATAGTGAGAGACACACAGACATGTGTCTAGATATAAAGACAGAGGAAGACAGAAGAAGACAGAGCATCCCTGTGCAAACCCAGATACAGTATAGACAGACAGGTGTTCAGTCAGACAGGTGAATGAAGGCAGACCTTGGCTTTCTCTAGCTGAGCCTGGGCCTGTCTCTCAGCCTCTCTGCGCAGAGCCTCTTTATCCTCCTCCAGAGACACATCCGAGTCAGACGGTCGACTGGTGTATGAGTCTGCCGAACCCTATGGAGAGAGCAGAGGGACACACTTCATTAAAACACTGCGTTCATTCAGCAGACTGTAAACAGTACAGTCCAACTCAGTACAGTGCAATGTGCAATTCATTACAACACACTGGTAAACCACTGATGAGACATGGCTTGTTGGGCTTTTTATTAGGTTGATTCATCCAAACAACCACAGAAACTCATATGGAACATCTGAGAGAAGTCAGAATGCTCACAGAACACAGTATAATGTAAAATGACTGGGTTTATTTGCTCATGCAGCTATCTGATTATTTGTATTGCAGAGGTAAAATGTTATATCACATGACAGAAAAAAAATAAACCACTATGCCACTATGTTCAGACACCCCTGGTCAAAATGTCTCACTGTGACAAGTGAGTAGAAGTATGAAGAAGAAGGCAGAAAGTTAAAGATGAAATATTCTTTTCATATCATAACAATCTTTTTTTTTGTTCAACCTAAAAAAAGTACAACAGAAATTGCAGAATTTAATGGAAAGAACCCCTTTCCAACTGTAAGGCACAGGTTGCATCAAGTTTTTGGTGGCCAATGGCACTAGGAACATTTCACACAGACACACTGTCTGTGTGATAAAGGTGATAAAGCTTAAGTTGAAAAGAAATCTAATCTAAATCTAAATCTATCTTAAACATATGTATTTTTACAGGCGCACTTAAAATCCTTTAATTTTCCCAAAAAACATCAGTACATCGTACCATCTGGGGTGCCTTATGTATGAATTTTACCAGTCAGGTTGTAAGGAGTACAGGAGTTATACAGGAGTTACAGTAAAGTTTCTCCAGTGCTGAGGCTGGAGCAGTATTAGCATTAGTCACTAACTGCAACGCTAGCTCTTTCTCCATTCGGAGGTGAGCATATCAGACTGTAATCTGTGTGTTTACCGTGTTAAAAGAAGCTACGTGGGACGAACCACTAGCTGATAGCACCCTGTCTTACCGGAACACTCAGGGTTCCTCAGTGTAGCGCTGTTGGGCAGAAATTACTAGTGCTAAGCACTGCTGAGATTGTGCTAAGATCTGATTTGACTTTGATCTTAATGGTTCACATTCACAAATGTAAGTGACCTGTATCTGTGTGTAATGTGGACTGTAAATCTGTCCCTGAAACGCCTCACACGCGCACATTAATACATGTATAAACGTCGGCTTCTTCACCATCAACCAAAAATGTCATATTTGAGAGGCGAATATTTATAAAGCTGAAATGGATGCGTTTAAAAAAAAAAATCAGATTTGGCACGTGTACACAGCCATAAAAAGCCATGTTGAGCAAAAAATCTGATTTGAGTCACTTCAGCCTGGTAATGTGAATGTAGCCTGGGCTTACTGTAAATAAACATAAGCTCTTTACTCACCCAATTAAATGGTTTCAAGAGAAAAATTGTGTAGACATTCAGGGCTTGTTGGACTTTGAAAGAATTATTATTTTTATTATTACAGGTTCGTTTATATTGGCGCCCCCAGCAGCGAGTCCTGCTGAATTAGAAGGGAAACATGGCGACACTGTTATTCCTTACTAGTGTTGCTTAAAATGCGCCTTATAATACTGTGCGCCCTGTAGTCCGTAAAAATACTGTACCTCAAAATCCACAATCAACTAACTACCTCAAGAGACAGAAGCTAAATGTTTTGCCATGGTTCTTATTGTCCCCCAACCTAAAAAAAAAACATTGTCTTAAATCTGTGGACAGACCAAAAAAGACCCACTATATTCGTAATTCACACTAACCAACAATTTGATTAGGGCTGCACTTGTTTTCTGAATTGCGCATGCCTCTGTACAGTACTGTACAGCCCTACACACCACCCTGTATATAATCTGCAGTAGATCTCAGACTTTGCAGAACATCACAGTGGTTACAGACTCAGACTCTACACTTTTACCCTGAAGGGACAGAAGCTCAGATATTAGCCTGGACTCGAGACAAGCATGAGGACTGGCAGCGAGCGTGAACGTCGTGTCTGAATGAATTGTGGCACATGTGAATGAAGTGTGATTGAGTTTATCCATGTTCTACCAACTGTCACTGTGCCCTGCAGCAAGGCACCAGGTGTGCAGCAACGTTCCATATACTCCTTGTCCTTGTGAGTCTGTTATGATGGAAAGAATGACAAGCTCTGATCCCTGATCAAGACATTTAACCCTGGGCTGCTCTGAATTGGCCTTTGCTGCCTTTAAGAAGCCTCATGTTCTACTGGGCGCAGTGGGCATCTTGAGCAAACAGGTTTCTATGATAAACAGGTCCACGCCTCTTATGAGCAGCACCACAGAGATGCCAATTTTTATGGTGACACAGTGGCAAGGAAAAACTCCCTTTAAGAGGAAAAAACCTTAGAAGAAACCAAGACTCAGTCAGAGGAACCCATCCTACTCGGGTTGACCAGCTCAGTACAATCAAATAACAAACAAATATCATAACAAAACAGTACAGAGTACTTAAAGGGGACATGAAACACTTCAAGTATTTAGTATAATTCACAAGATGTATTTTCACTCTAACAAATCTGATAAGTTTAACAGCTGTCAGTGAAACAGAATTAAAATAATAACCAATCTAAATCTCATTTAAGTAAGTAATCTCAAGTACGGGCAGCGCCATCTTGTCTCAGCGCTGAAAGTGACGTCACGAGGTTGGTTCTCGGACGCCTCACTACTACACTGTGTTCCAAATTATTATGCAAATAATATTTTCTCAGATTTTCCAAAATTACCTATATGAATTGCAGTCATTGTAATTTTCTAGTCATCGACTATTAGAGTACAATTGAAAGGTTTTTGAACAAACTGCCAATGATAACAGTATATTTAAAAAAAAATAAAACACTCAAAATGCACTCAAAATGCATGTTCCAAATTATTATGCACAGCAGAGTTTTCAACCTTTTTATTTTTATAAAGAACAAAAAATTGGTCATTTATGAAATTATAAGCATTAGCAGGTTATTACAAACTGAAATCAAACAGTTTTCCAGTCAAAACTTTATTCTAGGAGATGTTACAATTGCACATAGGACCCCTTGTTCGAAAGGATCTTCTGAACTCTCTTGTCCATTGAATTTGTCAGATTTTGGGTGGTATCTGCTTAAATTGTTTTGCATGCGGACAGAATACCCTCCCAGAGCTGTTGCTTAGATGTGAACTGCTTCCCGCATCATAGACACTCCTTTTGATGATGCTCCAGAGGTTCTCAATAGGGTTGAGGTCAGGGGAGCATGGCGGCCACACCATAAGTTTGTCCCCTTTTATGCCCACAGCAGCCAGAGATGCAGATGTGTTCTTTGCAGCATGAGACGGTGCATTATCATGCATGAAAATGATCTTGCTGCGGAATGCACGATTCTTCTTCTTGAACCATGGCAGGAAGTGCTGTTTGAGAAACTTCACATACATTATGGAGGTCATCTTTACCCCTTCAGGGATCCTAAAGGGCCCGACAATCTCTCTCCCCATGATTCCAGCCCAAAACATTACTCCACCTCCTCCTTTTTGGAGCCATAGCCTTTTTTGCATGGGGTGTCCATCAACCAGCCATCCACCACTCCATCCATCTGGACCATCAAGTGTTGCACGGCACTCATCGGTGAAAAAAACAGTTTTGAAGTCAGTCTTCATGTATTGTTTGGCCCACTGGAGCCATTTCTGATTGTGTGCATTGGGTAGAGGAGGTCGACAGGATGGAAGGACCCTGCATCTTGTTATTCGGGGGATGTTGGAGGCACCAGCAGCTTCAAAAACTTGTCTGCTGCAATGACAAGGCATTTTTGCAGCTGCTCTTTTAACTTGACAGAATTGCCTGTTGGAAAGAGTCCTCAATTTTCCTTTATCAGCACGCACACGTGTGTGCTCTAAATCAGCTACATACTTCTTGATTGTGCGATGATCACAATGAAGTGTCTTGGCAATGTTGATTTTAGTCATGCCTTGACCTAAACACTCCACAATTTGTTGCTTCTCAGCAGCCGACACATCCTTTTTCTTTCCCATTTTGGCTGAAAATGTAGGCTGCTTAATAATGTGGGACAGCCTTCTTAAGTAGTCTTGCCTTTAATTGGACACACCTGCCAAACTAATTAGCACAGGTGTCTGCAATTGCTTTCAGTGATATAAAGAGCCCTGACACACATCACCATCGATGAGTTTAACTGACAAACAAAAAAAATCTTACCTTATCACTCCTAAACACTTTTTGCATAATAATTTGGAACACAGTGTATAACCTATGAGCCTACAGTAACTTTAGTTCCTCAATTAATAATAAAAGCCAAACCAAAAATCGTTGCAAAGCGATGCAACACGTTTGTATTGCCCCTGGGTGTAGTAATACTGGGAGTAGTGAAATTTAATAGTGTGAGGAATGAGAAAAATTCACTTTCACTTTCATATCTCGCCTCTAAAGCAGACAGCTGTTCTTCAGCGGGGGCTCGCAGCTCTGAAGCGTGAGAATCCTCCGGTTAGCTGCAATGCTAGGGGTTAGGAGCGAGCACTTTCTAGACCAGGACTATATGAAGGAGAGGGTTTTGAGTCAGGAGCTTTAGTGCCGGATAAATAAGCTGAAATCCGAGACTTTTTTCCTCTGATCAGCTGGGATGTACAGACTGTCCGACTGAGTAACATCACTATGAGAGCAGCAGCTGTACGAGCCGCAGAGAACGAGCCAAACAACGCGCTCATCCAGCAGAGCAGCGAGAGGTATTAACGTTAACTTACCGACAGCTCAGATAAACTGACAGTTTAAAGATAACATAGCTACCGTTAGCTACTTATCTAGCTATCTTACCATAGTTAGACAACGCTCGCTAACTAGCTAACGCTAACTAGATGAAGCTAGCTACCCAGTAAGCCTTCTAACTTCTAAACTGAACGGTTTATCAACCAAACACCGCCTGGGTGTTTCAATATCCACTTAAATCATGTACATTTCATGTCTTAATGAACTCTGGACTTTACATGCTAAATGTATATAAACAAGTTAGTTAACGCGATGGCAGTACCTGCTGTTGACTGGCTGCTGCAGGGTTCTGCACGGACCTCACGTAGAGATAATAAACACCCCCAAAACGTCTCTCTCTCTCTCAGAAAAACATTTGAAAACTTCTGCTCAGGTTTATACAGGAAATATCTCTGAGTAAATGCTCCACTTTAGCCTAGTTCAGCTTCGCCTTCATCCATAATCTCCACAAACAATAAGCCCTTTTCCACTAGTTATGTACCTGGGCTCTGCAACCAACCAACCTCGTGACGTCACCAGCGCTGCACGGGCAACATGGCGGCGCCCTAGCTCAAACGTAACAAACATAAATATATTATAACTTAGTGAGTAAACATTTGATATAAAAAATTCCCCCCCAAATAAATTCCATTATATTTAATCTCTTAGAAAACGTGTACAAACTGAAATGTTTCATGTCCCCTTTAAGAACATTCCTCAAATTACAAGGAACTTTCTGAAACCATTTATAACTAACATAGTACTTAAGCTGGTTAATAATTCAAATTTTGTCCCTTTTCTCTCCCCGATTTGGATGGCCAATCACCGCACCCACTCATTAGGAGGGTGAAGACTATGCATATGAAGTCAGCCACCACCTCTTTTCTAGCTACCATTGATGCAGCATCAGCCAGTAGCCAGTGCAGTCAGAGGAAAGCGCAGTGACCCAGCTCTGATACATCAGCTAACAGATGCCTGTGCAGAACAGAATCACACTAACTGTTCCATTTTCAGTCTCTGCATGAGAAACGTTAGCCTTTGCTCCTCCATCACACTGGTTTTCTTTATATTAGCTCCAATCCCAGTCTCCTGCATTACATCACTAACTTAAAGCCTTTCCACAATTTCCATTAGCTGAAGGGTATTTCAAATACACTATATGATTAAATGCAAATATATTCATAAATGAGCAAGCTCACACACACACACACACACACACACACACACAGGATTGACAACAGGGTTCACAGGCGAAGGATTCGTTTTGGTGCAACTGAATCATGCTATGATACAAAAGTCACTACATACTATAAATGATGTAGATCTTTTTTTTTTACTGATATCAATTTATCAATCAATCAACCTTTTTTCGAGACTCATCTAAGAATTCTAAGAAGAAAAGTTCTCCCACCCCTAGTAGAGTATCTATTGTAGAATTACAGAGGTGGTGTTAATGTTCTGGCTGATCAGTCTGTGACAGAAAGACAAAAAGAGAAAGCCATATAAAGAGGAGAAGTTAAAAGTTGTCTGTGAAATAATTACTCCAGTAAAGTATAGATAACCAACATTTCTACTTAAAAGCTTGCATTCCATCGTTTTTCCTGCATTTTAAAATGCTTAGTTGTGGTCTCAAGTATAAATGAATGTCATGTGAGCTGTTTTTTGTGAAAAAAGTGCTCCTGTGAAACACTGCTTTAGTTAGAAACGATAGGATTTCGGCTCCTGCTCATGAATAATCATACAGGTAAACACATTTTTACACTAATAACAGTCTTTGCAATGTCACGTGTTACTTTACAACATGTTTAATGCCCTGCTAAATGCAGTTCAGCCACTGACCTAGTCTTAGTGTTTCTGTAAAACGCAGAATCCACCGGACATCCTATGCAAAACCCATAGTTACACACAGAGATGGGTAGTCCAGGTCTAGAAAGTAAAAACATACACCTTTCTATTTCAATTTTACTTCGCTGGTGGTGTTCTATAGACAAATACTAACCATTTGTTCCTTAGTTATGATTTACTGGGCAAATCATGTAACACTGATGTGATATTTACACAAATAACACAAGAATGAACTGTCATGCCACTGTGGGCGGTCGCAAGCCAAAGTGGGTGAGGCAATGAATACTAATTTACAGGTTGATGTAGACACGGTGCTTTTTTCTGATTTTGTATCTGTATCTAACGGAGGGGTGGGTGCGCGCAGGTGAGAGCGTGTGAACTCGCTGAAATGCGTGTGTCAGTGTGACTTGAGAACACTGACTATAGATCACAGTGAGGTGGATTAAAAATCTTAAACTTATAATTGACTACACCTGTTGCTTTCCATTGAATTAAAAAAAACATCTTTCTCTCAGATAAAGTAAACACAAGCGTGTTTCTGACTAAAATAAAAGCTTTTCAGGAGAGATATAAGTTAGTGTAAATATTTATAAGACAATACCCACATCACTTATCTAACCAGCCTGTACTGATTTCTGCCCCCCAATAATGCTTTCAATAACCTCTTGTAACCCCTGGGAGCCAGGGGTTACACTCTAATAGCCTTTAATAGTCTTCAGTAGCCTTTAAAAGACTTACCTGGCGGCCGTGGTGTGTCCACTAAACTCCGTAGTTATAAACATCCTGAGGTTAGCAGCGCGCTAACTGACCTGTTTATAATGTAATCCGAGCAGTGACTCCGTGTCGGCTGTTCTAACCTGCTGCTGTTAGCTGCTTGGGCTGAAAGATGAACTGTAGTGAGCTGTATTATCCGGTTAGTGGGGTTAAAACCTTTATTTGTTTACAGAAACAGTAAAAACGGACTGGCTGAGCTCTGTAGCCCGTGGCTGGGCTGTACTGAAGTAGTGACTGAGTGAAGAGAGCGGGGCTTGTGCTGCTGCTGCTAGTGGTTGGATGAAGAACTGCAGCTTCATGTAAGTGAGCAGTTTCACCAGCCATCCACACACAGCTCTGATAAACTGCTTGTTTTAATAGTGCACACTGTTGCTACCAAAAAAAGTCACTAGATGGCATTACCATATATATCTTAATAAATAATAATAATAATATTTATAATAATAATAATAATAATAATAATAATAATAATAATAATAATAATAATAATAAATATATTATTTAAATTTTATGAGGCATAAAATAATAACAAGAAAAAAAAACAAGAAAATCGAGAATCGAATCGAATCGTGACCCTCAAATCGAAAATGAAATCGAATCGAGGATTTAGAGAATCGTGACACCCCTACTATACACTCATACACTCTCTCCCTCTCACTCACAACTGCATACACATATTGAGCTGCTTAAAGAGAAATTAAATAAACACTGACAATCTAAACAGAGATCAAAGCAAAGATCATCTCACACACACACACGCACAAACACACACACACACACACACACACTATTGATCTGTGTATGTGCTGCCAACCGAATGTTGTGATACTGGATCCTATATGGAATTCTATACAATACCAATTCACAAATCACATTATTAATATATCCAGCAACAAATCTATGAAAACAGTTTTGGCTCAAGTATTTCATACTATGTCACTGTTAATAGCTTGCACATGCTTTATGTTTCATGTGAAGGGCTTTCTCTTTTTGTCTTTCTGTCACACACCACTCAGCCAAAACATTACCACCAGCTCCTTAATTCTACAATATTTACTCTACTAGGGGTGGGGAAAATTTTCATTCTAGAATTCTTAGATGAATCTTGATTTGACGTGGACGATTCTGAATTGATTCACAAATGATCGATTTTGCGTAACTGGTAAGCATTTTGACCTCCTTGTATGCTTGTACGATTTCATATTCTAAACTACGCATATCGTTCGATCTCACATTTCTCTCATGTTCTCCCAAATTTGTCTGTGAGAGTTTGTTTGTGGCTGTTTGTGCTGTCACGCTGATTTTTTGTCCAGTTAGCACACATAATGATCCAGCAAGCTACCTATAGAGCCATCCAGTACTTTCACCCACGCTTCATTTTCCTCCAAACTGTCGAAACAGTGTCACTGTGCTGAAGACTCTCAGCCCCTCTCTCTCTGTTTCTCAAACACACACACACACACACACACACACACAGCTGATGGCTCTTTTCCATAGCTACACTTTTTTATTTTCTCCATTAAATTTCTGTTAAACTCAGTAAATCAGCACTTTACATATTCTCATTTAAAAAGCATCAAAACTACTCTGAGATATTATAATGCAGTAAAAAAAAAACTCTAATATATACTTTGCATAATAATTTATTCATGTGCAGATCAAACACAGATCAGCCACAACATTAAACCCAGATCTGTATATAGAAAATAGAAAAATAAGAGACCACTTATTTTATTAGATTTTTACCAAATTTAAAACCTCTGAATATATTCAAGAGGAAGATGCACCCTGAGTGACATAAAGTTATCCAAAAGCAGTGTGTAAGACTGGTGGAGGAGAACCTGCCAAGATGCATAAAAAACTGTGATTAAAAGACAGGGCTATTCCACCAAGTTCTGCATCTTTTTTTTTATTTCAGCCATTTCTCGTTTTCTGCAAATTAATGCTCTAAATGACAATATTTTTATTTGGAAATTGGGAGAAATGTTATCTGTAGTTTATAGAATAAAACGAAAATGTTCATTTTACTCAAACATATATGAATAAATAGCAAAAGCAGAGAAACTGATTCAGAAACTGTGAAAAGTGATCTCTCAATTTGTTTTCTTTTCAGAGCTGTATATCAGCTATAACATTGTAATCACATTCTTGTTTCTGCTTTCCTTGTAGCTGGTTTTAATATTACCATAACAACATAAATTCTAAATTTTCCATTAATCTGTTGATTAATTGAAATAACTATGCTGTTTTTAAGTAAATAGAAATAGCGCCAGAGAGTCTAATTTACTATAAAAGCATCAAGTAGTCGTGCAATGAGGGAAAAAATCCTGTATAGAAGAAAAAGATGCATCAAGATGCATTGATAATCGTTTTATAATCACATTGCACAATCACAATTGAATCAAACTAAATCGTAAGATTCCCAGATTGTCTACTGTATCAGCTTTACTTACCACATACTTTGTAGTTTTGCAATGACAGACTGTAGTCCATCTGGTTCTCTGCATACTTTTTTTTTATATCTCCCTTTCACCTTGTTCTTTAATGGTCAGGACCCCACAGGAGAGACCACCACAGAGCAGACACTGCCATGGAGGTGGTATGTAAGTAGTTTGGGCTGTACTGGTACAATTGGGTCAGACACAGCAGTGCTGCTGGACTTTTTAAACACCTCTGCTGGACTGAGAATAGTCCACAAACCTGAAATATTCTGCCAAAAGCTTTCCCATGCCTACTGAAGAACAACTAAAGTATGACCAACACAAACTGTGCAGCAACAGATTCATACCTTCCTTCTATCTCTGACTTTCTATTTTATCTACTAGGTGAAGCAGCTACATAGATAGCAGTGCTCCCATGCTGTCAGTATGTCCTGTAGGGTCCTGACCATTGAAGAACAAGGTAAAAAAAAAGGATAATAATAATAAAGTATGCAAAGAAACAGATACAGGACTACAGTCTTTAATTATAGATCTACAACATGCTCCTATATACGCTCAGAGGTGCTGACTGATCGGTGTACCCTGTTAAATCAGCAGATTTAATGTTTAACATTTGAATGTTTACACGTTTTGACATTAATAGCCTTTCCACACATGGTAGGTTCAGCTAAGGACACTAGACAAGCAGTTCCAGCCTATATTAAAGACAAAGCTCAGATCATTTGCTCAGAATTTTGTTCATATTGACCCACAAACACCCATGCAGTCCGAAAACCTTAGGCTATATGGAGACACACAGATACGAGTCTCCATTTTAGTCTAAACCAGTTCAAAATATTTCTTTTCATTTCAAAAGCTTACTATTGTAATGACCTGTGTCATAATGCAAATAAACTTTTAAACTACTCATATATACAAAAGCTAGGGATGCACCAAATTATTTGGCAACCTGGCAAACAAATAGTGAATCTAAAATAGGGCTGGACGATATGGCAAACATCTAGGTCTCAAAATATTTCTTAATTTCAGTTGATACAATACAATATTTACTATATGAATTAATTATATGAAAGTCATTACCCTTGATGTACATGATCATGCTCTGATAGAGCTGGGTGATATGGTAAAAATATTACATCACAATATTTAAAAACATTTTACACTACATTTCACACATTATTATTCAAATTTTGACACGCAGACAAAAAGCATCAGCAATGTCAGATTCTGCTATTCTCCTAATAAAATGCTCTTTTATGCAAAGTACAGTGATTCTTCTTGGTTTTTTGCTGCACATTACTTAAATACTCACAATTAACCATGTTTTTTTTATACACTATTTAATGAATTGTGCAGTTGGGTCAGGGTTCTTTGAGCACTGTTGATATCCTCGATATGCCTCTATATTATTGCTGATACGATAAGATTAAAGTACTGTTATCACGATTAAAAAAAATATTGTTCTGAAATGCCTGAAAACAAAATGTTAAGACAGAATAATTCATAATGAACAATTATGTTTTTAAAGCAATCAGCTATGATGTTAAAAATGTTCAGTACTCCATGCATATTTTCAAATAGCCATATTGTATTTGGTAAAAAATACAAAAATGTAGGTTATTTAATATATGCACTTGTGAAAAGATTTGCACACCAAATAAAGAATCAAAATATGTGAAAAAATAACTTTTGGTATCCTGTTTTGCTATCTTTGGCCAAATGTTTCATTTTGTTCGGATTGGTTTGGTTTTGTCCAAAAATGTTCACATTGCATTAATTAAGTACGTTACTTAGTAATGTGAAAGTAAAAAAAAAAAAATTGTCTATTTAATTTATTCAGTTTGTTAGAAACAGAGGCAAAATGAATAATAACCTGTGATCAAAGCGTCTAAGTAGTTTTAAGTTAATTAAGTTTTAAAAGCTTAATTCAAAGAACTGCAAACGTAGATGTTTGTTTAAAAAATACATTTAAGCTATTAAGCTATTAATTTTATGCAATTGTGATAAAAAACTGACAACATTTCTGAATGCTGTAAAAAAAAATCTAATATTCGATATCCAGCTTTTGGGCAAAAGTTTCATTTGGTTTGGTTTTGGTTTCCTCCACAAATTCTCATTTTGGTGCATTCCTGATCCAGTACCAGTACAGTACCAGTCACATGTTTGGACACGCCTTCTCATTCAATGTTTTATTTTTTTCTACATTGTAAATGAATGCAGAAGTCATCCAGACTATGAAGAAACACAAAAGGAATGGTGTAGTAACTTTTAAAGTGTTAAACAAACCAGGCTGGTAACTCTGATGAACACTGATGAGAGCCAGTTTCATCATAAAGTTTGACTTTCTTTGATTGACTGAGAAAATGCCAAGATGTGCAAAGCTGTCATCTAAACAAGAGGTGCTACTTTGAATAATCTAGAATATAAAACATTTGTAAAAGTGCTGTAAAAGCAAAAATGACTTTAAACCATCAATTTAAAATCTTAATAACAAGCCTACAGTTTACACACACACACACACAAACACACACTTTCCACCACATTCTATTTACTAAAGTAAGATATGAAGGGTCTTACTCCGATATCGTTCTTGACTCGACCCCCCTTTGCTCTTTTCAGCAGCCGTATCCAGGAGGCCTTCATCAGCCAGTAGGGTGCGAAGAGCGTCCGCTCTCTTCACCATACCAACCACGAATGCAGCGGACCACTAACTACAATCATACAGCAGGGGGCTACCGAACGTGAGCTACCGGACTACTGAAGGTAGCGCTGAAAAACACATTCAAAGTAAACCTGAGAGCATATTAAAATCTATTACTTGATGCTATGCTGCTGACAGCGATGCTGCTACTTCTGGTGTCAGAAATATATATATTTATATGTATATATACATATAAAAAACAACTAAAGAGAAAACAAACAAAAAGGAACATACATAACAGTCCTTTAAGTTTCTTGTTTTTTTTTTAAATGACTACAAACCTATTATCTATAAAGATAACAATATGTAACAGTTACAGTCATGCTTCCCCAGCTGTATGTATATATATATATATATATATATTTATATCTATATCTGTTGAGCTACTACCGTTACTACAGTTTCTACTACTACTTACGACTACTTACTTCTATTAATACTACTATCACTATGACTATACTATGACTATAATGATGATGACACCCACTTGTCCCGACACCTGGTGGCAATGTCAGCACTGTACCTGCCCTCTAAGCCCCTGACTGTGCTACCTGATGTCCCTGCTGGAGCTAACGCTGCTATCAGGGCTAGCTGCACTGTGGCCGTGGCGACGGGGACGGAGAGTTCCGATGTTTCCACGTGAGCGAGTGAGAGTGAGCGAGCTATCCCAGCGCATGCTGAAGGGAGGATGGCTTTGGGGGCCGGTGCAGAGCCTCTGGTGGTCATGGTATCATTGTATCCATCAATTAGCGGCTGGGACCTCCAGCCTGATTGGCTGAGGCTGCCATTGCTTCTGGCTTTCTTCCTTTTTTTGTAGAAAAGCAGGAGTCAATGAGGCTGGAGCTGTGCTGAGGACGAGGACGAGGAGGATAGTGATGATAAGGATGATGAGGATGACGGAGCTTCTGCTGCTGATGCTGCTTCTTGATTCTGATGCTGCTTCTTGATTCTGATTCTGATGCTGTCTGTTGCTGTTGCTGTTTTCTGCCCGTGGCTCACAGGTGCTGCAGTGAGCTGCTTTCACTCGTCCCCTGCTGCCTCTTCTGCTCCTGCTCTCTCCGTTCTGTCCATTCTGTCCATTTATTTATCCTCTCTTCCCTCAGTTCTCTCGTCCCTCAGAGGTTCAGCTTGGCTTCTGATGTTTTGCTCGCCTGCCTTTTCCGTGTGCTCTGCTCTGCTCCTGCTCCTCCTCTCTCTCTCGTTCTCTCTCTCTCTCTCTCTCTCTCTCTCTCACGGTGTAGATCACTCATCCCTCTCTTTTGCTTTCTCTCCGCACCTTCAGCTCTAACTCACCCCCCACCCCTCCTCCTCCTCCTCCTTCTTCTTCTCCCTCTCGCTCTCCCATCATCTCTCTCGTTCTCTCTCTCTCTCTCTCTCTCACGCTTGCTCTTCACAGCACCTCCATCTGCTCTTTCTCTGCTGTGATTAATGTCTCTGCATGTTTGCTTAGCTTTGTGTGTATCTGTGTGTGTGTGTGTGTGTGAACATAATTGTGTGAATCTTAGTGATCACGTAAGTGTCTATGTGTGTGTTATTGTGTGTGTGTATGCATCTGTGTTTATCAGTCCAAAGGTTGTCTCTCTGGCACTTCGCAGCTACACAAGTAGCGTATTCTCTAAAACAGCAAATATTACATAAAAGCATAACTGAGCGCACGTCCCGTCCCACAGCTTTGTCCTCATCAGTCTAAAGTTCAGCAGTGTGTACAGTACAGCTCTCTCGCGGGACTTTGTGAGCATGCTCAATCTGAGAGCACACACACACACACAGCGCATCATGCACCAGCTGAGTGAGTATGAGACTGAGAGAGGAAAGATGAGAGAGAGATAGATAGATAGAGAAAGATGAGTTAGTGAAAGAGAGACAGTGGTGTTACGTATTGGTGTTATTGTAATAAAAGCTTATTTAACACAGATAAAAAAACACTTGTCATTCATTCTTTTTCTATAGAGCAGATATTATTAATTCATTCATTCATTAATATTCATATACTAAGGACCAATCCCATTTCTCATTTGTACCACTGTACAGTTCCTTGTTTTTGAGTGTCACCAGTTGCTGATGAAGCAAGGAGGGGTTGATGATCACTTAAGCATCAACCATAATCTATCAACAATCTATAAGCTGTATCCATCCATTCATCCATTCATCCATTCATTAGTCTGTCTGATTCAATTTGCGTTAAAGACGTTGTAATTTCACCTGTGTAATATTGTGAGTGAACATTCAAATTACTCATGTGCAAAATCTAGGGATGCACCAAATATTTGTCAACCAAATAATTCATCTGAAATAGGGCTGAACGATATTGCAAAAATCTATATCACAATATATTTCTTAATTCCGGTCGATCCAATACAATTCCAATATCGATATCGATATTACGATACTTACTGTAAATAAACGGAGGCGCTTTATTCACCAATAAACAGTTTTCAGGGGAGAAATCTGTGTAAATTTACATCCAGCGCTCGTTTGAAGTCTTTTTTTTTTAATTACAGGCTTGTATACTTAGTTTAGCTTTACTTAACATAGTTAGCTAAAAACTGATATCCCATGACTTTTGGCGTATCAGTGTAAAGGAAGTAAAGCCATGTTGGAGGAAACAGACACACCCACTCATTTACATAGAGTCGCTCCTTCTCCTAGACCAAGCATACCTCAAACCCGTAAAAAGATCCTGACTGCAAACGCAAAGCGGATTTTTCCTCTGAATAGGTTTGTGCAGTAAGTGTAAACAGTGCATTTCAGCATTAACTAAAGGTTCCACTACATCTCAGCTACTGCACACAATCTGTTTCAGACGATCTCTTGCCAATCTCTTACAAAGCAAACATAGCAACGCAACCCCTAAACAATCTCATATAATACCATAGCAACCACATAGCAACACATTAGCACCCATCTAGTAAACAAAAGCTATTGGCAACTATCTTGCAACAATCAAGTTATCGATCTATCCGTCTGTCTGATTTTATTTTTACTAGGGATGCACAAAGGTATCAGAATTACAATCTTTTTTATGTCTGTTTTTTTTTTTTTTTAAGAAACATTGGCAATGGCTGCTTTAACCAATATTTCAAATCAATACATGCTGACATATTTATTGTATGCCAGAAAAGGAATAAGCGATGCTGGATGCTGCAACATTTGGCCAACACTGGCCACTCTACTTTAAAATTCATCAATTTAAATTAGTTTTTATTCGTTTTAAAGGAGACATATTCTACCTTTCTTGCCATTTTCAGTCCCTTACAGAATGTTAAGGGCTCTGTCACTTTTATGCAAATAAGTTGTCCGAGCCCGACCCAGTCTGCCCCATAAACCTTATGGCATTTTGAGCCTGAGATTTGAACCCCACAATGTTTTAGTAAGTAGAGCGTTAAAAATTAACTTTTAACTACAATTCTAAGTTGTTTAAATGAGTGAAATCTGTTCAGAATGATGGTAATGAACAGTGCAACAAAGGAGAAGCATAAACCTAAAAAATGCTTTCTGGGAAAATGTGCCATAATCAGCACAGCACAAATAACAGATGAAATTAAACACTGCAGAAGGAAAGATGGAAAGGTTTGATGAGAAAAATGAGATATGAGTGTGGTCTCTTTTGACATTGAAACATACAGGGATGGGAAAAGCTACAGTGCGGAGAACTGTACAGGACAGAGCTCACTCCAGAACCAAGGTTAAAACATGTGTGTGTGTGTGTGTGTGTGTGTGTGTGTGTGTGTGTGTGTGTGTGTGTGTTTGTGTTAGAGAAAGAGAGAGCAGGAGACAGATAAAAATAGATCACAATAAATCAATGACAACAGACTATAAATCTGTAAAAAGAAAGAACACATACCACCAAAGCACAGTCTCAAAGACACAAGCTCTAGAATGCATTGTATATGTTGCTCCAAAAGCAGTGTGTAAGACTGGTGGAGGAGAACCTGCCAAAATGCATACAAACTGTGAATAAAAAACAGGGTTATTCCACCAAATATTGATTTCTGAACTCTTAAACCAATATAAATCTTTCAGCCATTTCTCATTTTCTGCAAATAAATGCTCTAAATGACCATTTTTTTTGGAATTTGGGAGAAATGTTGTCTGTAGTTTACAAAATAAAACAACAATGTTCATTTTACTCAAACATACACCTATAAATAGCAAAATCAGAGAAACTGATTCAGAAACTGAAATGGCCTCTTACTGTTTCCAGAGCTGTTTTCTAATGTATATCTTACCATTATCTACATAACTTATGGTACAGGATATTTACATGTAAATAGTAAAAAGCACAGTAATCAATCTAGGGTAGTTCCAGTATTGACAACAATAGCTCAACAGCTTAGCCCTTTCCCACCCCTTAAGACCATGACATTGAGTGGAGTGCAGCCGCTTTGGTAACATTTGGCTAATCATGCTAATCCACCTGATTTGGAGTGCTATGTTTTTTACACATTAACAGGTTCCCCAGTCAGGAGCTCATAATTACATTCATTTTGCCCTGGTATTCATTAATTGGGCACATTTCATGCATTAATCACATTACGAGCTGCCTTTTCTGGAACAAAGGTCAACTCAATGTCAAACGCTCTGAGGCTGGAAGGCACGGTTTCTTACTCAGGCGTGTGAATTACGCTGCAGGATGTCTGTTTATACTGAAGCCCTTTTAACGTCTGTCAAACATATCAGTGCTCTGAAAATTTCAACACTACTAAAACTATACTCTTTATAATACACAAAGAAAGAGATAAATAATATGAACGTATTTAGTGTATCATAACTTTTGGACATGATTTTGATCTTAATTCAGTAAATAAACAATCATTGGGTTTTTTTTTGGTAGAACATGCTACAATGCGTCCCTGTAAAAAGAACATATTTACATGCAGAAAATCAAAAAACATACATTTTAATATATTAGTGAAGGGTGTCCTTGGATTAGACTGTGCGTTTGTGTATACAGTATATAGGTGTGGTATCATTAGACACAGGGTCCTGGTTGTGCTAAAATTGTGAGTTGTTGAGACTTTCACACTACACGACTGATCAGCGTCACTGGGTGACGAATTACACAATTTCTTTCACTGTGGTAAATCACGAACTCACCTGGCTGCTCTCCGGAAACACGGTTCGTCATGAGAACACGCCAAAACTAAACACACACGAGAACTAGTGATGCCATTCCAGAGAATCTCTAGAGTCCAAAATGAATGGGTCATACCTGTCAAGTCTCCCGTTTCGGCCGGGAAACTACCGTATTTTACTCCTCTTTCCCGCCGTCCTCCCTTATTAGTATTTTCCCGTATATTTCCTGTATTATATAAAAATTTTAAAAACTTTATTATTGAGGAGACAGGGCACTGACCGATCTGTGTCTCTTAACCAATCGTGGTGCCGGTTCAAGGAGAAAGTCCCGCCTTTCAGGAGAAACAGCCAATCAGCTTGCTGGTTTCGCGGAGCGCAGAGTTCAGCCAGCTAGTCGGAGCAGCTGATGTTAAAACATATCTGGATATACAGAGATTTTTCTAAAAGAAAGGAAACGGTAGGCTAATCATGTCAACTGTGATGAGATTTTTCTGATAGCTGCTTAAAAATACTCGTCTCCGAATAAAAACACACAGATTAAACCTTTTAAAATAAAAAAATTACAGCTTGTGACTCAGCTTAACTAGAAATGTGGAGAGGACCGAAATTAACTGAACTGATAAGGGGTGGAGTGAAAGATCACGAAGTATTAATTAAAAAGTATTAATTGTGTAGGCCCCTTAGGACTAATTTTTACTGATGGAATATATCTGGTCCATGTCCTTTTAGTAAAAGCTCATGATAATATTTTTAGGTCACCAACAGTCATTTTGCAGAATTTGTGCACCCTTTGTTCAATTTTAAATCCATTAAATAAATAAAAAATATATGATATAAAAGAGTGCATTTATTCCAAAAAAACATGAAATCCTATCTTTTTTTTTTTCTAAAAAAGTGTTTTTAATTTGGCTGTATTAAAAGAATGACATATGTAGGAATGTCCACAACATTTCAGTGTCAACAAAGGTAGGCATATCAGATTCTGATAATCTAATTGTAGTGTGTAAGTGGTTCACATGTGGTTATTTTAGATTTCTTGTAAACCTGTCCTAAAATGTAAGGGATACTAAATCTTTGTTGGGCTGGTGGGACGGCTTTAAGCAGACGGAGGAAAATATCCCTTATTTTTAAATCTAAAACGTGACAGGTATGGAATGGGTTCATTAATGTCTGATCATTTTTAATACTGAAATATGTACTTGTGTTCCTAAAACAGAACTGCATCAAATGTTTCAGCACCACTAACATAATTACTTAAGGTTTCAGGGTTCTAAGCCTTTCAAACTCAGTGCTCTAACTCTAGCTCACCTACCAATCAGCTTATAGCAGTAATGCTACCAGCTTTACTGACTAAATCCTGTATGCTGTAGAAAAATAGAAGTTTACGGGCATGCTTTCTTGGCTTTTATTATTCTGTTTTGTAAAGTGAGTCGAAGATGACTCACTCACAAGCTCCCTCCAGAGTTTAACAGTGATGTACTACTATAACAGGCAAACAGAAAGTGGTCGGACACTCTATAAAAAAAAGTGTTTTGGACCCGTGGTTCTCTCTTCCTTTGATCCCATAGATTTTAGGTAGCCGCTATTCCAGACTCAGAGTCGCTGATTGAGTCAGATATTTAGCATGGCCTGGCCAGTAACCAGATTTATTGCCATTCAAGCATTTATAAGACCAGCAGGGACACCAGCTATGGCAACCTACAAGTATGCAGGATCTACAGGCCCAGCTGCAGTATGCTATATGCCTCAATGTGCAACTGTATCTCATACTGTATCCAACATGATACTAAATAAAGACTCCTTTCAGTTGCACAGTTTTCCTGAATAAACTTATCATTTCACTCTAATAGTGTAATCAATCACTTACATATATCATTATTATACACACATATACAATTTTGTGAGCTAGAGTAGAGCTTAGCCAAGCTGCTTTATTTTGCGCTTTTTAGTCAAATTTCTTAATCTTTCAGATAAAAAAGGCAAAACACAACAAAAACGTAATACATGAAGAAAAGTCCATTGTTACCTATAAAGTAAAAATCCAAGAGTTAATTGATATTGAATATTATTAATTGCAAATAAATTACAATTCCATTTCCAAAACAACAGGTGTGGTCATAACTGTGACTGTTATATTTGCAGTCTGAAGGCCTGCACTGTACGGCACAATGCAGTAACACTGTCCTCATTCTGACCCCTATCAGCCAGGGGTCACTTCAGTATAGTCTGGGGTAAAGTGTGTTTATATCCTCTTGTTTTTGAAAACTCTGCAGAATTGCAGTGAACTGAACTGAAGGACACTGGTAGAGAGAGAGAGGTCAGCTGTAAATCCCACACACAGAGAAAACTGACCAATCAGGAAGGTCTCATTCACAGTTTTGCTGTTATCCATAAGTTTTGCTGTGTTGCTTTTCTCTCATATGCTCTCGCTCTTAAATAATATCAATTTGTTTCTTTTCTTATTAATCTGGGATAATGCATAGAATTTGAGGATATAATGGAGGTGCAACCAATGTGTTGGATCATCTTGCAACTGCCAAGAGACGTGGGATAGCTGCAAAATGCTTAAATTAAGGCCATTGAAGTTCAGAAAAGCAGAAAACAAATTACTGTATTTTTCGCACTATAAGGCACCGAGGCTGGAGCAGTATTAGCATTAGCCGCTTATCTGCTAAGTGCTAGTTCTTTTGCCCGTCAGATGGGAGCATTATCGGCTTGTAGCCTGCTGGCACTTCTGGAGCAGTATTAGCATTAGCAGACTGTAAACTGCTTACTGTAAAATGTTTACCATGTTAAAACAAGCTACGTGGGTCGAACACTAGCTAATAGCACCAGAACGCTCAGGGTATCTCCGTGTAGCGCTGTTGGGTGGCATTTGCTAGTGCTAACCACGGCTAGCACTAGCGTTTAGCAGCTTAATGAAAATCTGTAAATCTAAGCTTACTGTAAATAAACAGTAGTGCTTTACTCACCCAAATAAACAGTTTTCAGGAGAGAAATCTGTGTAGATTAACATCCAGCACTCATTTGTTTTTAAAAAATATATTTTTAAAGAATTAGTAATTTTTTGTTTACTAAGCTCAGCTTTTCCTTAATTTAACTTTACCTAACCCCCATCACCACCCAGCAGCAAAACCTGCTGAATTAGAAGAGAAACATGGCAACACCCCTGTTCCTTACTAGTGTCTCTTAATGCTCCTTATAATCTGGTGCACTTTATGTATGAAAATAGACCAGAAAATAGACCTTTATTGGTAGTAGGCCTTATAGTCCGTTGCACCTCATAGTGCGAAATATACGGTATGTCCTTACACTTAAGCACAAGCTTACACTCATATATAACATATAAGAATACATAATATATTTAAGTATTTTCTCTATAATCATTACATATTGTAACCTTCAAGTTAACCAAGTTTGCATGTACCATGCTCAGTTGCTTAATAATCATAGCCAACTGTTGTTGCTGTTATTTACTACAAAACATAATACTGGGCATGGTATCTTTAAATTATATGTAAATTATATGTAATGTTATAAAAGCAATGATCCAATCAGGGTTGAGTGTTGAGATTTTAGTCTGCCTAATAATTTATCTATGGTAGGGACAAATACAAAGTACATTAGGACCCGTTGTGTGTTAGGTTTATTACACACCCCCTTATTACACACACACACACACACACACACACACACACGGCATAGAACAGCTGTGCCCATGGGCAGCCTGACACAGAGGTTTAACCGAGTGCTCACAAAAAGCTGGTGCCCAGGGCAGCCGCACACACACACACACACACACACAAACATTGATCCTTCCTGATGTGTTGGTTCCAGCCAGTCATTTTATTGTGGTTTGATGTATAGACCCACACCCAGCACAGATAACCAGAGATATTGACCCAATCACACACAGTGTGTCATTCAAACTCTCTCTCTCTCTCTCTCTCTCTCTCTCTCTCTCTTTCTTACACACACACACACACAGGAATACAAACACATGTCCTGGGCAATGTCACTGTCCCCTTCAGCACACATACGAGCACTAAAGTGATTTAGTGAATTTTTTCTACTGCATTATGGGAAATGTTTCAAGGTTAGCATTCATGGCGTGAATCATTCATCCGTCTTTTTTAAGTTGCTGCTGGACAGTCGCATGAAATATAAAACAAGTGTGGATACAACATATCTACTGACAGTACTGACACTTACTGTCTACTGACAGTAAGAGTGCTTACTGCAGATCTACCGACCTCATTATAATAAAGTCTGTGTGATTACACCAGATCTACTGACCTCATCATATTAATTCAGTCTGTTTGATTACACATCAGATCTACTGACCTCATCATAATAATTCAGTATGTGTGATTACACCAGATCTAATGACCTCATCATAATAATTCAGTCTGTGTGATTACACCAGATCTACTGACCTCATCATAATAATTATTCAGTCTGTGTGATTACACCACATCTACTGACCTCATCATAATAATTCAGTTTGTGTGATTACACTAGATCTACTGACCTCATCATAATTCTGCCAGTAAGTGAGATTACACCAGATGTACTGACCTCATCATAATTCAGACTGTGTGATTACACATCAGATCTAATGACCTCATAATAATTCAGTCTGTATGATTACACCAGATCTACTGACCTCATCATAATAATTCAGTCTGTGTGATTACACATCAGATCTACTGACCTCATCATAATAATTCAGTCTGTGTGTTTATACCAGATCTACCAACCTTGTCAGAATTCAGTCAGTAAGTGATATTAACCAGATCTACTGACCTCATCATAAATCAGTCTGTATGACTACATATTAGGTCTACTGACCTCATCATAATTCAGTCTGTGTGATTACACCAGGGACACTGAAAGTCTCTGAAAGATCAGGCATTGAAGCCTGAGGCAGATTTTCAAATCAAACAGCCCTCAAACCCTCAGATCTCTCTAAACACCCTGATTACGTGGATCAGGTGTTTTAGATTAAGGCTGGACTAAACTGTGCAGGGGGGAGATCTCCAGGAGCTGGCAGGAAACCCTGGCATAAACCAATTAATAACTGCTTTGGACAGCCATCATGAAGCTCATTTCTGCAACACAACAGCTGCAGCTGTTTTTCATTGCGTTTGAAGTCTTTTAACCATTTGTTAAGTTTACTCTGTTCAGTATGTATAAACATGCTCACATGCCGAGCACAGATCTAAGTCCCCTGCTTTTAACACGACCCGAGTACTGGGATTAATCACACAGACACACACACCAGCACCAGCAGCAGTGGCACATAAGTTAATTCCACTATTAATAAATACTGCAGTGAACCAGTTCAGAGGTGGGTAGAGCAGCCATAAGCTACATTAATGCCAAAACATTGCTACTTCAGTGACATGAGTAAAAGTAGTCATGCTACAAATGAGCCTGTGTAAAAGGATGCAACTCCACACAAAAATACAATTAGAAACTAAACAAAACTAATATAAAAGGAAAAACAGATTGCACACAAATGTTTGATGTTTGAAAAAAGTATGGAAATGTGACTTGGAATGCATGCTATGAGACAACTATACTTTTTTTACAACACCATGATATATCATGATACCTATCTTAGATTAGATTAGATAGATTTTTCTTCTTTTTGTTCTGGCTACTGCGCTTGCACAGATCTCCACCTCGAAGGGGTCTTTCCACACTAGAGTGCTGACAGTGTCTCCACCGTTTGTGATGTAACCAACAACCTCAATCAACCTTTTAATTGAAAGTTGGGACTTTATCTGTAAACCAATGTAAACTTCCATTCAAATATTTCAACCATTGCTCAGTCCCCTTATTGATAACATCTCAGTGGATCAATGTCGCATATGCATGAAATTTTGGGTAAGATTTTTTCACATTACAGACAAATACAAACCAATAACCTTTATTAATAACCTTTATGATTGTGGAAAGGGATTTAAAGAGATCTCAGAACAACTATAAATCAACAATTCCACTGTTTCCAAAAGGCATCAGTGAGTACTTAAATTGCACCACAGTAATATTATTACATTACATTACATTACATTACATTACATTTGGCAGACGCTTTTGTCCAAAGCAACTTACAATAGTCAAGTACAAAAGTAACAGAAGTTAGAGATAAAACATTTTTTACATAGGGCTTAAAGGAGGTCGAAGGGAAATAATTGGATAGAAAAGTAAAGAAGGGGAAGAAGCAAATGAGGTTAGAAGTAGTTAGTTATTAAAATAAACATTATATATATATATATATATATATATATATATATATATATATATATATATATATATATATATATATATATATATATATATATATAAATATATGTGTTAAATTAGGGATGCACCAAAATAAATGTATGACCAAAACTAAAACTGAAATAAATTGAAACCTGTGTTAAAGGACAAATACAGAATTCTGCAGGTAATTTTGCTATTTTCATTGTTGTATAAATTAAACATGGTAACTACATTTGTTCCTTGCTTTCTGATTTTAAGTAAGTAAACATCCCCTCTTGACAATTTAGCAGAACATTGTCTACAAACAGTCATTCTTGGAGCATGCATGACCCTTTTAAAATTTTTCCACACAGCCAACATCAGTCCTGTCATAATAACACCTAGTGTTTGGTGGATGTATTGTCCTATAACTACTTGCGATAAATGAAATTACTCTCATTTTGAGACCCTGTTATGCCTCAGGTATAATTACAATATAATCACAAAATACTGTAATTACATATTTTTAAAGAGCAATAATTTGGAATAGAAACACCACTAACACTTTACAAAAAGGATTAATTAAGTACATTATTTAACAGTACTTTAACAGTACCATAATCTTGAAAATAATTCACTGACAATAGTTAACTGACAATAATTCTAAACTCATTACAAACTAACACCAGTTAAGACATTATTATTATTATTATTATTATTATTATTATTAACTTTCTTAAGCATTAAAATTTGGTAGTGATTATTGATGTCTTAACTGATGTCAATGAGTAATTAGTTGAGAATTTACTTTGCCAATTCACAATATTTATTACTGTTATATGTTCATTTGGACCCTTATTGTGTAATGTTAACAAAATATCCAAATTTAATTAAAGTTAACAATTGTTTTTATTATTTACGTTAATGGGATTTCCTCGCTAATAAAAACTGAGTGGGCAATACTGAGGTCAGCAAGAATGATAGAGGTCATGTCCTTATATTGCAATTGGTATAGGTGACATCTTTGCTGCATCTGCAAAGGCAAGTCATTATTTGCTATTAATTATTTCATCTTTTTACTTATTTGGTCAAACACCAAATAGGCTTTTTGGTTCCTTTCTGAAAAGTTTTAATTGCTAAATATATTTGGTGCATCCTGAAATGATATATGTTATAATAGTAAACATAAAAGTTTAATGGTGTAAAAGTTTAACTAGCAAGAAAGTGGCAAGCTTTATGGCAAGCTTTATGATACGTATCACGATACAGGGTTAAGAATTAATATATATATATATATGTATTATGATACTCTAAGCTAGGCGATGTTTTGCAACCCTTTAAATAAATCAAATGATAGAAAAAACTGTATGAAATAATATGAAAACAAACACTAACATATTTTTATTTATATATTTTTTATCCAATCAGAACAGTGAGATCCAACAACAGAATAAAACACAGCTATCTGCTAAGCGGGATTTAAATACAACATCAAATGAACCACTAATCTAATGATTAAAAATCTATATGGTGTGTTTAAAAATTTAAACCGTATTTTAAGGCAAAATATCACAATACAATACAATACTGATATTTTTTACACCTCTACATCCTATCGGGCTACTCAAATCCTACACTGCTGATAAACAGCTGATCATCTACATACACCAAATAACAAACAAACAGCTTAATCAAGCTGTATGAATGTGAGCAGTATGAATTTTGATACAGTTTGACTCTTAAGCGTGTTTTTTTTTTGTTCGTAATCACGTTAAATATCAAACAAAGAGGAAAAAAACAGGAATGGAATTTCCGTATACAGTCCAGAGATAAACTGTGAAGGGAGTTCCTTTCCTTTCAAAATACAGCATTCGGTCTGCCCGGCATCTGCAGACACACTTTGAAACTGGAGCCTGCAGTGTGCGTTAGCGTGTGTTACTCTGTGTGTGTGTGTGTGTGTGTGTATTTGAGTGAGTGTGTGTGTGTTAGAGCACATTACGAGTGTCAGTATTTCATTCTATTTAGTTCCGACCAGATGTTAACAGGCCTTGGCTCTCCAGTTGTGACAATCACAGGCTTAATCACAGTGATGTCCTCGCAGCCAAACACACACACATGCACACACACAGACACACCACACAGACCGTTAACTAAACAGTTGGGGGAAAAAAGAAAAAAGAAAGTGTAGAAAGTTCAGGAAACACTGGACTCCTGCACTTTCTGAAAGCTCCAGAAAAGAGACAGAATTTCTTCTTCTTTGTTCGGAGAGAAAGAAAACGAGCGAACTCTGTCGTTCTGTCCCACAAAGATTGCGTGGAAAGGTGTGTGAGTGTGTGCAGTATTTGTGTATACATGTGTGTGTGTGTGAGTGAGTGAGTGAGAGAGTGTGAGTGTGAGAGTGTGTGTGTGTGTGTGTGTATGTGTAAAGCCGTCGTTAAACGGGGACTCACCACGTCGGACTCCTCGCTGGTAGAGAGGTACATGTCTGCGGGTATGTGTGTGTGAGTGTGTGTGTAAGTGTGTGAGTGTGTGAATGTGTGTGTGTGTGTGTGTGTGAGAGAGCTACTCCACCCAGCCACTTTTTAGACAGGCCCAGAAAGAGGAGGAGAGAAAGGGGGACGAGCCTCACTGTGCTTTCACTACTGCTGCTTTTCCTCTAGAACAGTACAGGACCCTCGCTGATTCAGTAAATCAGTCATTCAGTACCGTATATTACTGTAATATTTGAGTAACTTTACGAAAACTTTTACGTTCTTTTTTTTTTCTCACTTTGCTCTTACTTTTATTGTTATGGAATGTTTCGCCTTCCTTTCCTCCTTCTCTTTTCTCTCTTTCTCTCTGTCCCTCTCTCTCTCTGATGACGCTACACAGCCTGTTTCCCACGCTAAGAAAAAAAAGAAACAGTAACATGACAACCCCCCCAACACACACGCACACATACACACACACACATACACACATTCACACACACATACGCGAAGTTAAAAGTAAGATGCCGGCACAGAAAATTCCAGAAAATACTAAAAGCAGCTGCAGCATGCGTGTGTATATATATATGTGTGTGTGTGTGTGTGTGTGTATGTTGCTTCAGAAACAAAAACATAAACATGTCACTGTTAACATAAATCATGTCTACTAATCCTAATATGACTCTAAATCCAATACCAAATTTGCACACCACCACCCACGCACACACACACACTCTACACACACACACACATTTGGAGCACATGGACAACATGTGTCCCTCAGTCAGCCTCAGTGTGTGTTGTGTGGAAGATCTGTTTCAAATGAAACTTAAAAAAAAAAAAAAAAACTTTTATAGAATGAGGAAACAGCAGTTGCAGAAGGCGAGGTGGCCACATTAGTGACACTGTGGGCTTTTGATGCTCTGGGGGGGGGGGGGGGGGTGGGGGGGGTCAGGGAGTTTACAGCACACAGCAATACTAATGCCCTAACAAAATCTGCTGCATTTTACCCAAATTTTACTTCTAAAACTACAATTTCACAGATAATAGCGAAATTACACTATAACATTCAAAAGGCCCTATTTTTGCAATTTTGCAATTGCTATCGTACACCCCGCCAATAGTCTGTTTTCATGCCTTTTTTCTATTTTTAGCAGTGATAGCTAACTAAGTTAAGTAAAGCTAAACTAAGTAAAAAAACTGTAATAAAAAAGACTTTCTTTTAAAGTGAAACAAGTGTTGGATGTTAATCTACACAGATTTATCTCCTGAAAACTGTTTATTTGGGTGAGTAAAGCGCTTCAGTGTATTTACAGTAAGCTTAGATTCACAAATTTCTCCAGCACTAAGGCTGGAGCATTAGCATTAGTGGAACACTGAGAAGTGCTCCGGTAAGCCAGGGTGATATTAGCTAGTGGTTTGTCCTACGTAACTTGTTTTAACATGGTAAACGTGCAGACAACAGTCCGGTATAATCACCTCAAAGGCTAAAAAGCTAGCGAGCATAGTGGGTAATGCTCCAGCAGTGCTAGCCAGGGTTAGCAGCAAGCTACAGGCCGATAATCCTCACCTTTGAACAGGGAAATAGCAGTCAGCGGCTAATACTAATGCTACTCCAATCTTAGTGCAGGAAAACTAAAGTGAAACTCCTGTTAAACACTGCACTTTAGCAGAGTGGCTTTACTTCTCCTTACAACCTGACTGAAGGCGCACTTAAAATCCTTTAATTTTCCTATAAATCGTTAGTGCGCCATTTAATGAAAACCATCACTGGGTGCAAGAACAACAACGGCAACCCAGTAGATGGCGGTGTGGACAGAGCAAACCAGTTCAACAACTTTTACAACAGGTTTGACTGTCCTGCTCCTGCTGCCCCCTCCTCCTACCCTCCTGCAGCATCACCAACATCTTCTCCATCTCTACCATCATCACCACCATCTCCATCACCTTCAACTCCAACTCCACCATCTTCATCACCACCACCATTACCCTCACCTCCATCTTCATCAACATCATCACCGTCATCATCACCACCACCACCACCACCCTCACCTCCATCATCATCTTCATCACCATCAGCACAATCACCCTCACCTCTACCATCTTCATCAGCACCATCATCACCCTCACCTCCACCATCTTCATCATCACCACCATCAACACTATCAACTGGCAGACAAATCATCTCCTCCAGTCCACCAACCTTTACTGCTGACCAGGTCAGGAGACAGCTGAGGAGACTTCACCCCAGGAAGGCAGCTGGCCCGGACAGAGTGTGCCCCAGAATGCTCAAGGCATGTGCTGTTCAACTGGGTGAGCCCCTCCAACATGTTTTTAACCTCAGTCTGCGTCTAGGGAGAGTTCCTGCCACGTGGAAGACAACCTGTCTCATTCCTGTTCCCAAGAAGGCACACCCGAAGGAGCTGAATGACTACAGGCCTGTTGCTTTGACATCTCATGTGATGAAGACCATGGAGCGACTGCTGCTGGACCAACTCAGACCTCAGGTCCACCATGCTGAGGACCCACTGCAGTTTGCGTACCGGGAAAAGGTGGGAGTGGAAGATGCCATCCTCTATCTCCTGCACAGAGCTCACTCTCATCTGGACAAGGGGGGAGGTGCTGTGAGGGTCATGTTCTTCGACTTCTCCAGTGCCTTCAACACCATCCAGCCCCTACTACTGAGAGACAAGCTGATGGAGATGGAGGTGGATATGCACCTGGTCACCTGGATCACTGACTACCTTACTGGGAGACCACAACATGTCAGGATCAGGGACTGCTCCTCTGACACAGTGATCAGCAGCACAGGAGCACCACAGGGGACTGTTCTCTCTCCAGTCCTGTTCACACTGTACACATCAGACTTCAAATACCACTCGGAGTCATGCCACATGCAGAAGTTCTCTGACGACACTGCAATCGTGGGGTGTGTGCGTAATGGTGATGAGAGGGAGTACAGAACCCTGGTTGAGGATTTTGTGGTGTGGTGCAAGATGAACCATCTGCAGCTGAACATCTCCAAAACCAAGGAGATGTGCATAGACTTCAGGAGGTCCAGGCCCTCTGCTCAGCAGCCAATCTCCATCGAGGGGGTCGACGTGGAGGTGGTCAAATCCTACAAATACCTTGGTGTGCACCTGGACGACAGGCTGGACTGGTCAGTGAACACTGACTCCCTCTACAGGAAGGCTCAGAGCAGACTGTACTTCCTCAGAAGGCTCAGGGCTTTCAACATCTGCCAGAAACTCCTCCTGATGTTCTACCAGTCTGTGGTAGCCAGCGTCCTCTTTTACACTGTTGTGTGTTGGGGACGACTGGACAGGCTGGTGAGGAAAGCTGGTTCTGTGCTGGGATTAGAGCTGGAGTCCTTAACACCACTGGCAGAGAGGAGAGCCCTCAGTAAGCTGCTGAACATCATGGACAATGTTCACCACCCTCTGCACAGCACCATCACCAGGCAGAGGAGCTCATTCAGCGGCAGACTGCTGTCCCAGTCCTGCTCCACAGACAGACTCCGAAAGTCTTTTGTTCCTCAGGCCATAAGACTGTTCAACTCCTCTCAGCACAGCAAACTAAAGACTCTGTGAAACATTTTCATTCCGGCCACTCTGGCCACACCATGGACACACCCCCAGCTATGGACACACTCTCAGACTTGCTGATGCCTAGAACACTTTTTATAGTTCTACCATATTTTGCACTAGTAGTTCATTCACTAGTTAATTCATCTACTGTTTACGTATCTTTTGCACTGTTTACGTATCTTTTGCACTGCTTAATTTAATTTAAATTATTATATAACTGTATTTGCACTTTCTGTTTGGCTGACATCAGTTATCCTCACATTATGCACATCAACTGGTGTTCACTGTCTATTGTGTTCAACTGCACTACCTCCATTCTCCATCTCCATTACACACACACACACGAAGACTGTACATTTACACTGTATATTCTATTTCTTATTTGATTGTATTTATATGTATCTTTATATTTTATATTTTGTCTTTTTTAACTTTGTGTATTGTGTAACCTGCTGCTGGATGCCAAGAATTTCCCCCCGGGGATCAATAAAGTATCTATCTATCTATCTATCTATCTAATCCGGTGCACCTTATGTATGTATTTTACCAGTCAGGTTGTAAGGAGAAGTAAAGCCACTCTGCTAAAGTGCAGTGTTAAACAGGAGTTTCACTTTAGTTTTCCTGCTAGTGGCTAGTGCAAAAAATCACAGAGCAACAGAGCTTGTGAATTACTATTACATTATTTCTGTTGTACACTGAAAACATTTAAGTTTGACCTTAAGAGATAATTATGAGACAAAAGATCAACATTTCGGAATTTAATTTCCAGGTATTTACATCCGGATCTGTTACACAGTTCAAAAGTTAGCACCTCCTGTCTGAACCCACCCATTTTTCTTGTGAGCAAAAGTATTAGAACATGTGACTCTCAGGTGTTATTGTGCCCGGGTATGTCCTGATACATTAATTATACAAACAAATAACAGTGTTCAGTTTGAGATTTGGGTTTTATCTCTGCAAACTGTGCATTTATAGTTAAGAGGAGTGACCAACAAGAACACCAGAGAGCTGCCTATGGGTGAAGAATAAGCAATGCAGTGAAGAGAGAAGAGGGAAAATCAATGGGAACCATTGCACAAATATTGTTCATAGCCAAAACAACAGTTTGGAATGTCCTGAAGAAGAAAGTCATCACTGGTGTACTAAAAAAATAGGTGATGAACATGTAGACCAAGTAAAACCACAGCAGCAAAACAACTGTTAGTGACATGAGGTAGCATCCTCCAGAGGGCAGAAGTGAAGGTATCACAATCTACTGTTCACAGAAGACTTTATGAACAAAGGCTTCAACAGAAGATGAAAACCACTATTAACAAGGAGAAAAAGAAGACCAGGCTAGAATTTACCAAGAAATACAGAGACAAGCCATCAGACTCATTATGGACTGATGAGACAAAGATTGATCTTTACCAATGTAATGGAAAGACGTTTTTTAGAAAGCAAGGATGTTCTAATGACAAACATACCAGGTCATCTGTGAAACACAGTGGAGGAAGTGTCAAAACACACCCATGATTAATTAGGAGAATTAGTGTAAAAGAATCCGAGTGTTTTAAGGAATGCAAGACTTGTCCTGTCGTAAAAACGGCATAGACACACTGATACAGCCTAAATCGATCTGCATATACGGCTGTCCGATAATTCATATGGCTGTCCTATGATTTATGTCATTGTAGTCTGAATGCCCATCCCTAGTACAAATTCTTTATGTATAAGTACAGGGGTTGTACAATGAAACTGAAACACCTGTCATTTTAGTGTGGGAGGTTTCATAGCTAAATTGGACCAGCCTGGTGGCCAATCTTCATTAATTGCACATTGCACCAGTAAGAGCAGAGTGTGAAGGTTCAATTAGCAGGGTAAGAGCACAGTTTTGCTCAAAACATTGCAATGCACACAACATAATGGGTGACATACCAGAGTTCAAATAAGCACAAATTGTTGGTGCACGTTTTGCTGGCGCATCTGTGACCAAGACAGCAAGTCTTTGTGATGTATCAAGAGTCACGGTATCCAGGGTAATGTCAGCATACCACCAAGAAGGACGAACTACATCCAACAGGATTAACTGTGGATGCAAGAGGAGGCTGTCTGAAAGGGATGTTCGGGTGCTAACCCGGATTGTATCCAAAAAACTTAAAACTACGGCTGCCCAAATCACGGCAGAATTCAGTGTGCACCTCAACTCTACTGTTTCCATCAGAACTGTCCGTCTCGTCTTGGTCTAAAACCAGGTGTTTCAGTTTTATTGTCCAACCGCTGTAAGTGCTGTATCTTTTCCTTCCAACTTTCATTCATTCACATACACATACAGCTGTGTAAACATACATGTTCAACAACAAAAGTAGAAAAATGCTTTTGCACTGTATACACTGCATACAGTAAACCTGTACTTCCTCACACAGCCGGCACATTACAGCAATGATGCACTGTTGACTGCACTTCTCACGCCAGCCACCAATTAAACTGCGTCTATAAAGTTCAAATGTATTTATGAATGAAGTGCCTCATAAATATGATATTACACCTAAAATTCGCACTTAAAATCCTTTAATTTTCTTAGAAACCATCAGTGCGCCTTTTCATCCGGTGCGCCTTATGTATGAATTTTACCAGTCAGGTTGTAAGAAGCAGTGAAGCCACTCTGCTAAAATAGAGTGTTAGACAGGAGTTTCAGTTTAGTTCATAGACTCTGTATAGCTGGACAGAGCATCGTCTTTTAAAAGTGAAGCTACCACAGGTCGGGCGCCCCCTGCTGTTCGGTGTCAGAAAGCTGTATAACCCCACCCATCCCCATAGGTTTCAATGGCAAAACAGACAACTTTCAATCACGTTTGTTCCCAATATACTGTAATTCTACCTCCATTATTTAAATGCAACAGCTAGTGTAACCTCTGCTTATATTGTCAAATTTTTATATCCCCACAGAATTTGTTTTTTACCAGAACACTTATTGTTCCTTAGTGTAGCGTTGTTTTCACATTTACTAGCGCTAGCAGTTAGCTGCTAATGATAATATTGCTGCACCCAGCTACAGTGGAAATCTGGAAATCTAAGCTTACAATAAATAAAAGTAAATGCTTTACTCACCCAAATAAACATTTTTTTAGGAGAGAAATCTGTGTAGATTAACATCCAGCGCTCGTTTGACTTTAAAAGACAATATTTTTTTAAGAATTACAGTTTTGTTTGCTTAACTTAGCTTAGCTTTACCTGCTAAATTAGTAGGAAAGGTTGGCGACACCCCTGTTCCTTACTAGTGTCACATAATGCACCTTATAATCCAGTGCGCCTTATGTATGAAAATAGACCAGAAAAATAGATGCCAGAACCCTGAGAGGGCACAATGCTCGCTCTTTTCCCTCATCACTCCTGCCTTGGTCAGTACAAGGCATCTGTGAGCTAATGTATCGGAACTGAGTTGCTGCAAATTTATTTAAAAAAATTACTATTCAAACTTAACAGAGAGAGAGAGAGAGCGAGAGAGAGAGAGAAATGAAACCTGATGAAGCCTCAAAAACCTTATAAATATTTTGTAGCATTTGGCTTCTTAATGCATGAATTAAATGTATTTTTACAGCAGCTGATTGGCATTTGATGATGGCCAGGACTTTATCCTTTTAGGGATAGTGCGATTAAGTGTTAAAGAACCCCCAGTCAAATTTCAGCCAGAAGTTGGTCTCCTCAATAATACCGTCTCTGATATGACCTAGACTATTGTCAGAACTTTTTCAACAACAAATTTAAGTCAATTCTTATTAAGATACTGGTAAATAGATATTTATGAACACAATAAATGGTTCTTCTATGGAATCTTTTAAAGAACATGAAGTACTTTTGCTCCTCTGAGTTAAGACAATGTTATTTGAACCTATGCCCAAAAGCTGAATATATTTAAGTGGAGTCTGAAAAGTGGATTTAGGTCCAGTTAGTTCCTCTTGGTCTCAGATGTTCAGTTGTGTTTAGCATCTGAGTCACCGCGAGACTTGGAAATGTGTGAAGGTGAGTGAGAAAGACAGCAAGTTCACACCTCGACTGCTCTGACTACTTAATTTTACACACACACAGTGGATACACACACACACACACAAATCCACACAAACACACACACCATCTGAGCAGTTGTCATGGTCACCCAACTAATAATGCTCCAGGACACACTGTAATTACAGAGAGCAAATGTGTGTGTGTGTGTGTGTACACATGCGTGCATGTGTGTGAAGCAGAAGCAGAGATAGAACGAGAGGACACATCTGTTCTAAGATGCCCTCAGATCTGTTAGACCTAAAATAAGTCAAACTTCTTCTTCCAGCATCTGCCAACAAACAGCCAGCTAACAGAAAAACAGCTCTAAAACAAAGTAACAACAACTCAAACAGCAATATAACACAGAAAATTACACTATGTGTGGGGTTTTTTTTCTCGTATATCTGATATATGGTTGCTCAGAAACGCATAGTCAGTTTTAGGCCTGCACAATATATCGTTTTAGCATCGTTATTGAAATGTCTGCATGTGCAATAGTCGTATTTCAAGGCTGGCAATGTTTTGGACAATGTTAAATGACATAATCCCAATATTTTTTTTTTACTCTAATATTGGATACACACAGTAAATCATTAAAGGGGACATTTTGTGCAAAACTCACTTTTTGTATGCTTTTGCATTTCCACTTGGGTCTCTACTGCGCCTATAAACAACCGCCACCAGCACCCCACCCAATACATCAGATAAAGAAAAGCCGTTTCTGTTATTTTGGTTGAGAACCTCGGACAGTACATAGTAGGATTAGACAGCGGGCTTTGTCTGAGAGAGGGCTCTGTACCTACTGTCCATGGCAAGTCAGCAGATGAGGGAGATATAAATACTTTCAAATAATGATTTTTTTGTGTGTTTCTTCGGCAGTTAAGCATCAACTAGCTTGTTTGTGTTTTGCCATTTAAAACAAGCTAACACTAACATATGGTAATAACTCAGCATAAACATGGTGTGGCCAACAACAGATTATTCGCATAAAAGTGACAGAGCCCTCAAACAGCTCATTCTGATTAAGACTAAAACAGTCAAGAGCAGAGCTGGCAAGATCACTTTATGTGAAAATACCTTCATGAGCATGTTTTGTATATACCACAGACATATTCTAACCTGTTTAAAATAATATAATCTGTCAAGTTTAATATAATGACATGTTTAATCGTTAACTCATAAAAATCTGTTGGCAAACCCTGTATTTTTTAATACTGCAAAATAAATTTCTGAAAAAATATAGGCTACATCACAACATAAGCTTTGTCCAATTTCGGACAGCTCTGGTCTTTTTGTTAACTCCTCCCCTTCACCTGCTAGGCTAGCTGAAACTCAAACATTATTAAACTTAAGTAAATACACAGTAACACAGTCCTAGCACTAGAACATTTTTAAATGTGTTAAAAACTAGTTTATTTGACGCATGTTAAAACCTGGTAGATTGAGAGCGGTACACATCTGTTGTAACATACTTATATAGATACGTAAAATTACAGAAAATAACTAAAATATGTTTTAATGATACTAATTATTAAAAAATACAGAACAAATATTCAGAGCACCTTAAGGTCCTCAAGGTGCCATTACTGCATATTACCAACCAGCCAGCAGAATTTTCAGAAGGTAAATAAAAGAGATCAGTTAAAGTCGGATTTCCTGTCAAAAAAACTGCACACCTTTCTTTGTTTTTCAAGAGGGGAGTCTAAGGGTGTACTCACACTAAGCACAGTTTGCCCCCTCCCCACTTCCCCACAGGCCTGCACTCACACTGCGTTAAAACAATCCCTGCCCAAGCACGCTTACGTCATTGCTCACTGCTCAGTGGGCTTGCCAGTGTTGTGCGAATTGAACACCCCCACCATGAAAAGCACCCTTTCTCAGGAGCGCATACATGTTGTCTTCTTGATAAAAAAGGAAATAATTTGGTGTAATTTCCTTAAATACGGTTACATACATGGCGACATAGCACAACACCGCAATCATCTTGTTCGCACTTACACTGCATGCGTACCATGCTTGAGTCCAAGTTCAAGTTAACCGTGCCTTGGCCCACCTCTTCAAGCACATAGGCAGGGTTTGGAGCGATCACACTAGGTAGTCAAGTCGTGTTTTGGGAGGTAACCTTGCCCAGGTATGGCATGGATTAATTAGGTGAGAAATGTTAATTCACCCTAAAATTAAAATAAATTTAATTATATTAGACAAAGATACAAAATAATATGACATAAAGCAAACTTTGTTCACAAGTTTTTTTATTTATACTTATATAAACTTTCACTAAAAATAAAATGAATTTACTTGAGTGTTAATCAGTAGCATATCTTATCTAATCTATATGGCTGTATTATTCCTACAAACATAAAGATCGGTAGCAGCTGATACTGAGCATTCAGAGGCTCGGATTGGACTGGAGGGGGTAGATAACCTGATTGGGCATTCCGAATGGTCAGACCTCATAAGAGCAGCGCATGCATTACATAATCACAGTTATAGATATTTTGAATGGGGGTAGCCTGTCACGCTATTTGTTTTGGACCAAATCATTGTGAAATCATTGTAATAAACAATAGATATTGGAACATATACATTTATATTTTAATATCCTTAATAAAATATAAAATAAAACACATTTATAAACAGTCAACATACCGGATCATGCACGTTAATGGGCTCACCTCCCCAAGTAAACACAATAGGCAATACCTAGGTCAGCAGAAACGATTGAAATCATGTCAATATACTGTATGATAACTCATTATAATGTTATAATGTCATTATTATAAAAGGTTTACTAGGGGTGCTCCAGATATTTCATGCCACTCTACACACATTTCATATTGTCATACAGTAAATATGGAATAATTTAATTGCAAAATTTCTCTCTATTAGTTTTTAGGCATTAATACTTGGCCATATGACAAAGAACTCAAATTTATATAATTATTATATTAATTCATAAAAAGAATATACTACTGTAACAAAATAAAAATTAACATTTTATTTTATAGAAATTCTATAAGTTTTACCATGTAGTAAAAACCAAAACCTATTGCAAACAAGACTAATAATAATAATTATATAAGAAAATAAATACAAATAACAGAATATATAAACTGCAAACATAAACAATCCTAACAAAAATGATCCTTAAAGCTTTACAGTAAAAAGCAAAACAAATACAAACATGCTGCTTTTAAGAAAAAATCCTGCTATTATCAAGATATGGATTTAAAAAAAATATGTTCAAATGTTAAAAAATTATCATGTATGACACAATATGGTGCACCCATAGTAACCAGTTCAATCTGCAGTTTAACAAGTATATTTACCAAAAAGTAAGATCTTTTAAAATACGTAACAGAGTCTTACCCTAGTCAACACAGCTTTAGGTCGTGGAGACATTGCAGGCTTGTCCAACATCCCCAGAAAACTTAACCAGTCCTAAGTGAAATCCTGGCTTTACTATATTTTTGCTGTCCTATTACACTTACATAAACAAGTTCTGTATCAGTGCAGAGCTACAGCCTCACTCATACACTCTACACTTATCTAACAATACAGAACTACATCAATATTAACACAATCTGGATACTGTCCCGGAACAGCATGCATGAGCTAACTGATCACACACACACACTGCAACACGAGTGACTGCAACAACTCACTACACAGCCCAGCTGAGGCACAGAAACACACACACAAACACACAAACACACACATACAGAGGCATGTTGCAGCAGCATTTAGCTTTTACTAGCTTTTAACTAATTAAGCAACATCAAATCACTGTATTTTCATACATGTTTTCCTTCTAATACAGCAGGTCTCGCTGCTGGGTGGCGAGACCTGTAAAGCTAAACTAAGCTAAACAAAACTGTAACTCTTTAAAAGAAATTGTTTGTGCTTCTGTTTATTTACAGTAAGTTTAGATTTCCAGATTTCTACAAAGGCTAGCCACGGTTAGCGGCTAATGCTGCCCAACAGTGCTACACCTAGGTACCCTGAGTGTTCCAGTAAGCCAGTGTGCTATCAGCCAGCACTTCCTCCCACGTAGCTTGTTTTACCACGGTAAACATGCAGACTACAGTCTGATAATACTCACCTCTGAATGGCAAAAGAGCTAGCACTTAGCAGGGTTAGCGGGTAATGCTAATACTGCTTCAGCAGTGCTAGTTGGGGTTAGCAGCAGGCTACAGGCTGACAATACTCACCTCTGAATGGTCAAAAAAGCTAGCACTTAGCACGGTTAGCTGGTAGCGCTAATACTGCTGGAGAACTTTACTGAAACTCTTGTATAACGCTGTACTTTTCTGTATAACTGGCTTTTCTGTTCCTTACAACCTGACTGGTAAAATTCACACATAAGATGTACTGGATTATAAGGCGCACTGATGATTTCTGGGAAAATTTAATTTTTTTAAGTGCTCCTTATAGTGTTAACACGGTATATAATGTATCAGTATATTCAATATACTTCACCTACACTATGTGTCTAAATATTTGTGGAGACGCCTCTTCTAATAAATGCTTTCCACTACTTGTTGCACACATTAATGACACAGATGTGCAAATGCACACACACACACAACTTGTCTAGTCCTTGTAGAGAACTGTTGCCAATAGAATTTGACTCTCTGGAGCAGATAAACATGAATCATTTAACAATATACCAAATGCCTAGGGCCAGGCTTGGGTTAGATGGATATAAATCTCACCAACCTCCCTTTTTTCATTTTTTTTCATTGAATGCAATCAAATAATCCCAGCAATGTTCTACAAATAGAGTAGGGACCTTTATTAATCCAATAAATTCAGGATAGACTCTTTTTATTTCTCTTAATATCAGAACAAACTATGAATAACAAGTGTTCAGATCCTTTTGCCCATATAGTATATTTAACTCTCTTTCCCTCTCTCTCTCTTTCACACACACACACACAAATATACACACACTAGGCTTTAAGAGCTAGGTGCCAATAGGCAGTCATCATTCATTAGTTCACTGAGTGGAAGAATGCTCACTTTTTTCCACTTGCAGTGACAGACACACATTTGAATATGGATATGGTTAGCTCTCTCTCTCTCTCTCTCTCTCTCACACACTGTATTGCTAGCCCAGTGTTGTTCGATATATTGATCTGGACCTAGTGCTCATGGGTGTCATTCTTTCAGTCAAATGGAATTAACGGTTTTTGTTTTCCATGCATGTATTGTTGTTTTAGTCTACTATCTGTAAACTAAGGAAAAGACGTTTTATAATTTAACATTTGAAGATCCATTTTGCAACTAAGCTCCCACTAAAAAAGGGTCAGGGTGTATAATAATTAGTGTTGTCAACAGGAATGTGTTTACACTTGTGATTATCTGGAAACTTATAACACCTTTAACAACAAACTTCTGAATTTAAATGACTTTAGATCAGACATATCATATACTGTTTGGGTGAAGGTGCACTGCATAGGGGAGAGGGAGTGTGCTGTGTGTTGTGCTGCTTTTTAAAAGAGTTCTATCACAGATTAAACTTTAGGAGAGGTTCTATACACAGACTGAATGGCAATCATAGTAAATTCTGGAAGCAGATTTCACAGCAGGTTTCACAGCATTTCCTTACATCCCTCAAAATCTGCAATAAATTACCTCAAGAGACACAAGCTGAGGGTTTCCACAACCCTCACAGTATAATGTCACACTACAAGCCCACAACTGTGAGGAAGAATAGGTAAAAACCCCACAAACAAGAAATAAAATTGTCACAGATAGCTACAAGAAACAGGTACAAACTGTGATATTTACTGTTATTATAGAGTTTTATGGACACACACTGATGGAAACAGTAATCATGACTGTTTCAGTTGTACTGGCCTTTTAATGTAGCTTGCATTCAAGCAATTCAGGTAAATATGTACACATATTAAACTTGGCAAAGAAATTTAGCTTTACAATTCTAAAATAATATCAAAATATTTTTAGGGTATTCTCAAGACAACGATTGTCTTGGCGATATGACAAAACACTGAATAAAAATTAACAATAATAATTTCAATGATTGAACATGTCACAGTAGTAATAATAATGCACTATATTTATCCAGGATTAAAGTAAAATAAATGATACTGGATCATATCTAGTAGATATTTAATGGGAAATGAGAACAACAAATAAACAAACAGCAAAAAGGTTGTACACTGATGCCCATATGGCCCTAAAATTATATCACAATATTTTAGGGTACTTTTGTGATAACAACATTTTAAGATTTAAACGAGAATATTCTGTACAATATGTTATTGAACATTGAAGTCAAAGTGCTTACCTCTAAGCACCTTAATGAAATGTAATGTAAAATGAGTCTGGCAGGTGAAACCATAACAGTAATGTGTACTTTCTCTTAATTTCTATTATTACTTTCAAATAAAAGCACAGTGAAAGAAATATTTGCAAGCAGACATAAATTAAAAGACAAGAAGCCACACATCACACATAAAAAACATTGCTTTTACCTTAACTTTCTTAGACATGCTTGTTTTCCAAGAGCACCGCTTTGGTCATTTGGGCTGACTGCACTTCTCCTAGTCTGATCTGCATCAATAATGCATAATCTGGTCAGCATTCACAACAGTGAGAATTAGCATCCTATTACAGTGACTAGATAGTGTTACAGAAAACTGTCTACTGACACCGACAGAGCACAGCACAGCACAGGCCTCTGTGCAGCCTCATCATGCTGAGGGTTGGGATCTGAGTGATGCATTTACTTACTTAAGTCTTCCAATTTACGCAGTTTAAGCAGTAACTGAGCTGAGGTAATATTCTCGCACCTAGCACTTTATTAGAAACACTACACTATAGACTATGCTGGGCAGAGCCTCTATGCTGTCAAAACGGTGTAAAATTCTCATGGCATAGATTCCAGCTTCTGGTTCATGCACTTTTATGCTACAAATAAACTGTTCTACCACAATCCAAAGGTCACAGACTCTGGAGAATATTCTACTCATCATAATGTTAATTAAACCAGTTTTAGAAGATATTTGCATTGTTATAGTGTTTAAATAGTGCCATAAATTTGTTGCACATGATCATGGGGACGCACTGCAATAAAAAAAACTCAGGCACAAAACTGAACAGAAGATTGAAAACTTCTTAAATATTTCTTAGATATTTACTAAACTTGCTGAACAATTTAACAACTCAGGAGATAAAACCACAATACAGTGTTTCTGCTATGTACTTAACACATTGAAACAAGAGAGGAAAATGGTAAAAGCACTATCACAACATGCCACGCACAAGCTGTGACAGTTGTATTAAGAACACAGAAAGCCACAGTAGATCAAATATGACTTTAAAGTTACAAAGAGAAGGCCAGATAATCTTTGAGCACACAAATATATGCTAAAGCTAAAGTTATCTTAGCCAATGTTACTTTCCTAGCCCTGTACAGCCTGTATATTTCACCTTATAAACAGCCACTTTGCTATTTACGAAGTATTGAGGTAGTAAACAGAGTAAACTGATACTAAGTGAGATAAGTCATTCTAAACTAGGGCTGGGCACAATGGCCCGAAAACAATATCACTATATTCTAGGGCATTTACGATATTTTTGTGATAGCAAAGTACAATATTCTTGGCAATATTAGAAAACAATGGCATTTTTTAAATTAATTTCATGAATATACTACTGCAACATAAAATATGTTAAAGTTTTATAAACAGTAACTCCAGATTTGTTTTAGTATGACATAATAACAGTGTAATATTACCACAAACTAAAGTGCAGCATATTTAGTGAATGTATGTAAACTGCAAACAAACAATTCAAAGCAAACACAGTAAATAGCAAAGTATATATAAAAATTGTCTGCTTTAAAGAATATCCTTTTTTATTATGTCCGAATTTTTGTATATGATATGTTATGACACACCAACTATTTATTTATTTTAATTTAATTAGTTTAATTTATGAAAAAATGAGCCTAAATCTGTCATTTATCCGCTTTCTCCCACACTCCCTGCTGGCACTGTACACAGAAGGATGCATGTGGGCCTCCTAGAGGAAATATTGCAAAATTATTTTAAATAAAGTTTAAGTTAGCCATCGTTCAGTATAAATTATTTGATCTTTCGACTTTCGATTCAGCTTTATACCATTTTTTTAACACCATTTTTTTTTTTTACTTTTATGATCTCAATTTAATAAATCATGCTTATATCTGAAGACTGACCACAGAACAAAAGAGTCACAAGAGCTGACATCAGATCACAGCGGGCTGATGGCGTCTGATCCTAACCGAGTGAATAGTTGCTGTGGTTAGTCACATGATCGGCTGCAGACACCATCTGGAAACATAATCCTTTGGTGCGGAGATAAACGGACTGATGTGGGCATACAGCCCTTTACATCCAGCACAACCGCAGAGGCAATGTACAGCAAATCTGCTGCAGCTTAAAGCTCACGTGAAACTGATTACAGCCACAACTGCAGACAACTGTGCACTGGTTTAACAAAGAAACATGCAGAAATGAAAAAAATGAGACGTACATCTTTACTGAGATTAAAGAAGAGCTTTGGTAACAGCTTGAGGAACTGATGGATAATAGAGCTGAATAAAAACAGAAGAAATGTGAGAAAGGAATTCATCCAGTAGAAGAGAACTGTATACAAATTAACTCACCAAATGTAATACTTTGCTTTAGAATCCTTTATCTATTTTTTTATTAGTAGATCTTGTCTTTTTAATGTGCAAGAAGTCAGACAGACACTTGTCTACATGCTCTTTTGTGGCGTAACTACTGTACACCCAATATTTTACATTTTAAACGTGTTTTTATTGGTGATTTACAGTATTTACAGCTCTGGAAAAAGAAACCACTTAAAAATTATGAGTTTCTTTGATTTTACCAAATTGAAAACCTCTGGAATATAATCAAGAGGAAGATGGATGATTACAAGCCATCAAACCAAGCTGAACCTCTTGTATTTTTGCACCAGAAGTGGCATAGAGTTATCCAAAAGCACTGTGTAAGACTGGTGGAGGAGAACGTTACAAGATGGATGAAAACTTTTAATAAAAACTCAGGGTTATTCCACCAAATATTGAATTTCTGAACTCTTAAAACTTGTGAACTTGTTTCCTCTGCATTATTTGAGCTCTGAAAGCTCTGCATCTGTTTTGTTATTTCAGCCATTTCTCATTTTCTGCAAATAAATGCTTTAAATGAGAATATTTTTATTTGGAATTTGGGAGAAATGTTGTTCGTAGTTTATAGAATTTAAAAAAAAATTCATTTTACTCAAACATATACCTATAAAGAGCAAAATCAGAGAAACTGATTAATTAGAAGAGCTGTATCTTCTAAAAAAAATAAATGTGTAATGTTTCATATCTAAATAATAATCTAAATATATCTAAATAATTATAAGGGGTTTATATGTCATGAGTGCTAATTATTGAAGGGTCTAATTACACTTTGTTTTTGAGCGTAACCCTTGTCCTTGGAACAGAGTAAGCTATAAGGGAAAATTTGAATTGGCACAACCCTTTAAGCACTCAATACAGATATAGCTATAGCAGTGAAGCACTAAAATTTAGCAACCTAGCTGAAAATAGCTTTTATTATTATTTTTTTTCATTTTACATTATAAACTGCAGCATTTGCCATCTGTTGTACCATTTAAGGTGTAACAGGAAAGTTAGCTACCTAGCTAGCTACTGAGATACTTTACTCCACTTTGGTTGCTTGTGCCAGTGATTCTCATAGCTCTTTGTCGACCCCCTGGTATGCACACACAAAACAGAGGAATGGTGCTAAGTGGTAGGGCCAAGTGGTGAAATGGGATTCGGTCTACATATTAGAGCACACCGAGGTATTCCTAAACTAATTAGTAAAGTCCCGTAGTCTAAGGGCATATTAATCAGAAAGAGTAACACAAATTACAAACCAATTAGTTTAAGCTGATCTGACTATGGCGAGTGAAAATGACACACAAAAGATAAAAGGCTCATCTTCTTCCTTAAAATCAGCTGTGTGGACATAACTATGACATAAATGGAGTGCAAGTGGTGGATCATCTAAGCGAGTCCGTTGAGGGCAGTGGTGTGTCAACATTATTAAACCTTATTATACAATACTTAATATTTTAATTATTTATTTATATTATTCATTAGTTATTGGCCATGAACTGTTAAAAAACAAATTAATTGCTGATCGTGCAGCTTGATTTACAGGGTGTTTAGTGTGTCTTTGGTGTCGTAAGGAAGCAAAAAATAAGCCTTGTGCAGCTCAAAACATGCAAAAGGCACGAACTAATTCTCATTCTCAACTAATTAATCATGGGTGTGTTTTGGACATAGCCTAAAGTGAAATAAACCAATCAGTGTGCCAGTCGCCATTCCCTTTTAGAGACAGGTGAGCTCTGACATTGGCGCGTTCGTATCTTAACAGCTTAGCACTTTGTGCATCTCAGCAGAGGAAAATAACCTGTGCATGCACACTGTGAAGGTACTACAGCAGCTCATTTAAGGGAAGAGCAATGTTATTTTACTCTTTATTCTATTTATTGTTGAGTTAAAAGTCAGGTTTGAGCTCTATAGGAATGGACTCTGACGATTGACTGTTGTCTAGGTTTCAGTCAGTTGTGCACCTGTGTTTTCTGCTGCCAAAATAGCAATACGCCAACAATTTACCTGAACACACCTCACTTCCAGACCATCACACCTATCGGTGTAGATTTATTCTTAACCTCCGACGCTATTTTAACGGCGCAGGGCGTGAAAATAGACTGTATAATAATAATAGACTGGGTGTACAATGGGTCCCTTCGTTTTTAAAAGTAAAAAGAAATCTCCTGTAAACTCTTTAGAGTTTGGGGAATGCTAAGAGAGAATGTTTATAGAATCTTAAAAAATAATGAATCATAACAAATCTCCCTCTATTTCCCGCAGCAAGACTGCTGACTCTCTGTGAAAGTATTTTGTCTTTTATTCATTTCTGCTTGATAAAATCAGTTTCAACAGTCTTACTTCAGACTAACTGGAAACCAGATATTACTCATGACGATTGCAGATCTATGTTCTATTTTAGTAACAGTTATACCACAGTGAGTTCTTGTATTAGACTGAATTCAGCATGAACTGGATTGGATTAATCTAATAATCTTGTGTTTTTCCCGCACAACACTGCATTATCATCTACTCTGCCTGCATCTTCATATGTCTGTAAATATATAATGCACCATGTATGAATGTGGAAAGAACAGAGCTGAAAGGGATGCGCAGTAATCTGTAACTGACATTTTAATCGACAGCAGAATACCTACCAGTCAATTCTCTCACATAGCAGTTTACTGAATCATGTTTATCCCAATCTGTCAGTGGTCTAAAACTAAGATTGCTAATGGCTATATCAGGGCTGTTCAAAGCGTAGCCCGTCGTCTGATCATCCCTGGATTAGAACTACTTTAAGATCATTTTTGTACCAAATGACAAAGCAAAACATATTTTTACTCAATGCGATTACATGTCCTTCATAATTCAACTGGCTATCAGATAATGGGAAAAGTCTGAGATCACATGTGCAGGTGAATAATCAGATTTTTGCTAACAACCAGCCAATAAACTCACAGAATAAAATGTGAGGTGAAAATCACGACAAAAGCCCTATCCGGATGGGATTAGTTTCTCAGGGGGACATTTAGGAAAAACTAAATTAATCTGATGTTTAGACCTTACTCCAGTCTAAAGAATCTGAGTATGCTGTTTACATTACTAGTAATGTAACTGCAGTAACCCGGTTATGAATGAGGTTTTGAGTGAATGTAAACACACTCACTGTCTTGCAGAATCTTATGACATGATACTAGTTCCTGTCCTGTGACATTAGCCATGTCCTATGTAAGCTACAGAATGCTGCACTGAACTGTGGGATATGCATAAGGGGGGTCCTGCATTGAATGTGGTTAAAAATCTGATCCTTTCAAATCACATTTCTGTCACTTTCATACTTTCATCTTCAAGAAACTCCTGAAGACAGAGCTCTTCAAAGAGCACCTACTCTCTTAACACCTCTAACACACTAACTACTTCTAACCTCATTTCCTTTTTCCCCTCCTTCACTTCTCTATCACATTATTTCCCTTCAACATCCTTTAAAGCCCTATCTTAAAAATGTTTTAGTATCTTTAACTTCTATTACTTTTGTACTTGACTATTGTAAGTCGCTTTGGACAAAAGCGTCTGCCAAATGTAATGTAATGTGTTTTTATATTTGATACGATCCATCTATTTGCTCACATTCACGCCACATTCCCACAAAACAGATACAAATCTGAGCACATGTAAAAAAGTAACTCAAATTGGATTTGAAAAGACTATATTTGACATGACCAAACAGCCCAGAATAAAATTTTATTTGTTTTACATTAAAGCAAAAACATACTACTATGGGTTACTCTTAGAAGATGGTAGTGGAACTGAAATTAAACCTGAGGTCAGAAGATCAGAATCCTCTGACAAAAGAAAACGCGGGTAACGGAGAAGAACCCTCCATCATGAGCTGATTATAACAGAACCACTTTCAATAATCTGTCTGCCAGCTGCACACACAAACACACACACCACACAAACACACACCCCAGCCAAGACAAGAGATGAACAGCCAAGAAGAGATTAGTAATTTGGGTAACCAATTCAAAACACACAAACCTAGTGTAATGAAAGTCTGTATTGCATTGCCTATCAATATCGATCTTGTTGTTTGTTGCCTGTGTCTGCTTTGCTTTTTAATCCTTACATAAACTGGAAAATAAACAACCCAAAAAATGAAGCATGTGACCGACTGCCTGTAATCAGCTATGCTAATGAATAAAGAGAGGAATGACTGCAATCAATGCCACCCTGTTTCCGACTTCTGTTAAGCTCTGCTGATTAAAAAGAGTTTATTAGCTAATTTAAAATGTAAGAAATTTTAAACACTGTTTCAGTATAGACAGGTATCAATTAGGGGCAATACATAGCATCAAATCTAGATATTTAATTGAAACACAGGCACTGTAAACTCACCTCCAATTTGACATTTCATTACATTACATTGCGATAATATTTTACCATGAGACATCCGGTGATTCCCCCAATATCAATAAAGGTCCAACAACAGCAGAAAATGCCATCCTGTAACAAATTTAGTCTGGAACATAAACACACCCAAACTCCCACAATGAGATGTGCTGTTGTTATCCATGTCTACCTTAATGTGTTGTAGTGGAGTGTTTAACCCTTATATAGTCTTTGCTTTTTATTACACAGGTAGATGCATCAATGCTTTTCATAAATAAAGATCATTACAAAACTACAATGTAAAAATACTGATTAAACACTAAACATTTTTTATCTAGTTAATTGTGGTTTGATTGCATCATCAAAATATTTTAACACCAAATATGGCAGCATAAAAGTTAAGATAATCTATAGTTTGATAAAGTTTTAAATTACAATATTTTTTTTCTGATTAATGATCAAATATCAGATATTAGGACAATACACCTACGTATACTAAAACATTCAGACTTATTTTTTGAACAGTACATCTAGCTTCTTCAAGGTCCACTCACTGCTGGCACAAATGATCAGCTGCACACACAGCAGTTATAACTGGCAACAGAATGGGATGTTCTGGGACAGCCTCAGGTCACAATGCCCAATTCCCTGCATCAGCTAGAGAGATACAAAGTCCCCAAGAGTAAAGTGGAATATGTCAAGTGTGCGTCAGCCATGAAACACCAAATTAGACAGGACTAAGCTTCTCCAGGGCCAGGAGGTGAGAACATATAGCATATAGCACTGTACAAGATTCACGACAAAGTTTACTTATAAACCTTCCATAAAAAGATCTGAAAATCTCTTACAATATACATTAATTGTCAAACGCCCATAAAGTAAAATTTCTAATAATGGCTGCGTCATCTTCTGTTGAGTCCTGCTTTTGTCTTGGTGGAAATGACAGTATTGTAAAACAGGATTATCCAACAGGATAATGCTCATCCACTTTTGCACCAGGACTGGGATAACGTTATCCAAAAGCAGTGTGTAAAACTGGTGGAGGAGAACATGTCAAGATGAAAAATGTGATTAAAAAACAGGGTTATTCCACCCAATATGGATTTCTGAACTCTATGAACCTTATGAACTTAAACTTGTTCTTGAGCATTGCAAATAAATGCTCTTAATGACAATATTTGTATTTGGAATTTAAGAGAAATGTTGTCAGTAGTTTATAAAAAAAAAAATGTTTATTTACTCAAAAATATTCCTATAAAAAATCAGAGAAACTGATTCAGAAACTGGTATCTTCATTCTTTTCCAGAGCTGTATATAACACATGCACATTGGTTTAAAAATACTTAAATGAACAAAAGTTTATGTATGTAGTATAAGTTCTATATCAAGTTTTGTAGTCAGTGTGCTCGTGTATAACTGGCACAGGCAGACTTTTGCAGCAGGCTAATTATTAACATATGTATCAATTGCTAACCCCTCTGTGCTAGCTAAGTTAGCTAACCCTAGCTAGGTTCGCTAACTAGCTAGTTAGCGCTACTCAGTCTTAAAAACAACATGTAGTGCTAGCTAGCAAGTACGCAGGTTCACTGTACAAACTTTGGTTACTTCAAACAAGCTAGTTAGCTCACTACATTTTGTATTTGACATGGGCATATAGCTAATGCTAACTAGCTAACTAGCTAGCGCTTTCACTGTTGAACATGATATCAGGCTCTTGACTGATTTTTTTGTGTTGTCGATTATAAAACACTGTGGGTAAAAGAAGGCTACTGGCGTATTTTCAGTGAATATAACAGGGTAGATGTTGCTGATATATCGTTAGCTAAGTTAAATAACTTGAACTTCCAAGTAAGTGAAGTTTGCAGAGGCTTTGTAGCTGTGGTCTCTCTCCCTGACAATTTTTGAAAGTAAATTTAACCTTCTCTGAATAAGTAGTTGAATAAGTGGTTAGCTACTCATATTAAAATATTAAATATAATATGTAACTAATAAATATGAAGTAAATTAAGAAGTAACAATCATGTTAATGTTACTCCATTTTTTTTAAGTAAAGGTTTTACCTTTTACGGTATATCAAGTTTTTTTGTTGTTGTTTTGTTTTTTTGCATGAATAGGCTTTTATTTAGGTTTGTGACTTACTTTACTGTTAGAAGTAAGTATAATATAAACACTAAGGCTTTAAATTAAGTTTTTTTTTTTTTGTATTGGGTTTAATTTGTCCCACAAAAATGACACTATATTTGAAGAAATCAGTCTTCATTAGCAGAAAAATGGCTGAAAAAATAAAACAATACACCTTAAAAAGAGATACACCAACAACTTTAACACTGCTTCCTTTTCAAAACTACCTAATATTTTATTTCCATAAACACTATAAATGGACCAAAAATTTTAATGTTTAAGTATTCAAGAGATTTTTGTTATTTGTATTAAAATCAGCCACAATTTCTTTCTTTTTCCAGTTAATAAATAAATGCAATTCAGTGTGCATTAAAATGATTCTTTAAGCTACACTAATATATTTAAAAGGGCTGTAGTTACTTCCTCGTATCCAGAGTTTTAGGGAGTTTTATCTTATGCTACATAAATGATTTAGGACCGATTCTAAGCTTGTTTGGGGCACGAAAGAAACCTTTGTATGAGTTGTGGCTCGATTGCACAATTCCAGTTCTCTCACTCCAGTATGTTAGCTTGTTATGCTAACTGGCTAGCTGATTGAAGATGTGTGTGATGCTACTGGATGTGCTATCAACACCTATCAACACCCTTATCTTGAAACTGTATGAGATCTGCAACAAAGTTTACTCTTTACAAACTTCCCCATAAAAAGATCTGAAAATGAGGTCCTGCAACCACTGACCCTTCCTTGTCTGGGAGTAGAACGTATACTCTATTTTGGTATTCCAACAGGACAATGCTCATTTACAAAGTGCTGCCACCTTAAGAGCTTTCCTTGAAGACACAGATGCTATGCAATTGCATACTATCCCCGATGTGTGGGATGCTATTGGATGGGCTCTTAACAAATATCAACACCCTTACCATAAAATCTGTCGGAACTGCATGAGAATATTCAAGATGCATGTGATAATTAAACAGCAAGATGTCTGGCATGTTGCATTACACATGCATTACACATTACACATTACTTCTGTATGTGTAGCTCAATAAATATGACCAAGACTTATCCCTATCAGTACATTTTTTATATCATTTATTGTTCCTGGTTCAAATTTAATTCCTTCAAAATAGTATTGTAATCTGCTGCTTCCTTCTCAGTTCAACAATCTTTACAGTTATAGTAACTACTGCTGTAAGAAGCAAGAAGAAACATGAGCACAAGGTGTCACAAGGTACACCCCCCACCACGCAAACACACACACACACACACACACACACACACACACACACACACACACAAACACACACATACACACACATACACACACACACACACACACACACTTCCCAATCCCAAAAGGGCCGTATCCAGACAACCCACACTCACCCAGGAGACGTTCTTGCTCTTGGGTGGTTTGGGCATGGCAAAGTGAGGCTCCAGTTCAGAGGGGGTAGGAGGAAAGGCCTCAGCCCCACACTCGCTGCCCTATTCTCGGGGAACACATGCAGGGTCCAGGGGTCCTTGGGCTGGAGCTCCATGAAGATCAGCCATCACAGTTACTCATCAAAAGCTCCACTACAACTTTTACCTCAACATAGATGCGAAAAGTGAGGAATAGATGCTAATGTGAAGCAGAGAAATGGCAACTTTGGTGATACTGGTGAAAGCAGGCATGACAGAACCGCAGACAGGCTGAGAACATGATGTGAGATCATCTCACGCTCCTCCCAAAGTGGCAATACATCCCGCAAAACAAGGTGAGAGAACTTCCATTCCTTCCGTTGTTCTCGTTGCCGGTGGTAACTCTCAGAACTGAAGGAGGAGTGATGACTTGACGATATGAATATGCAAAGACCACCCCCCCCTTCACCAGGCCGGAGTAAAGCCACCAATCAGAGAGCAGGGATTTGGCGGATGCTGCGGAGAGTGAGCTTACCGTGGTATTACTACAGAAATACACAGAAAGGGTGGGGAGATGGAGCAGATGTGGCGGCCAATGACAGGAGGAGTACAACTACGGATTATCCGTTTCTCTATAGAGACGCTACACTCAGGGGGCAGGGATTTACACATGCTCAACATATCTGACCTCAGCTCTACCCTTGGACCACTTCCCTCACCCTTTCTCTGTCTCACACACACACACACACACACACACACACACAAGCACATCTGCTCCATCACCACCATTTCTTGAGTACTGGTTTACATATACACAAACCTCACAACGATTTATTTTTGACCCTTTAGAAAGCAAATGAAATAGATTATGATCTCAATTTGGACCATTTAATATTTATTTATTTGACTGTTAGTTTAGTTATTTATTTATCCTTCATAATTCTGTCTCTCTGCCCTCCCTGTTTTACTCTTTCTTTTTTCTTTTGTTCTCCCTCTTTTTCTGCATTTTTTCCCTCCTTTCTTGTTTTTCTGTTTCCCTCTCTTTTAGTGTTTTTCTCTTTCCCGCCTTCTCTTTCTCACTTTCTTTACTTCTGTTTCTTCTTTCTCCCTTACTCTCCCTCATCTATTTTGCCTCTCTTCTTTCTCTTGCTCTGTCTAACCCCCCCTGTCTTTTTCCCTTTCACCTTCCCTCTCTGCTTTCTCTCTCTTCATCATATCAGTCCACTTCCTCTTTCTCTCTCTTTCCTTTTTCTCATTATACCTCATATCTCTCTTTCTTTTTGTTGACTTCCTTTCTTGCTTTTCACTATTACTGGTCCTCATCTCATTCTCTGTCTACGACACCTCTCTTTCTCTCTCTCTCTCTCTCTGCCCTATCGCTCTCTGTTCCACCTCTCTCTCCTTGTCCCTTTCTTCCTCTTCCTGTTTTCTCCCTCCTTTTGTTTTTAGTATTCTCACTGCTTCTCTCTATTTCCCTGTTTTTCTCTCCCGTCTGTCCCTCCTATTTCTTACTCTCTTCATCTCTCATCTCTCTTTGTCTTTCTCTCACTCTGTTCATCCCTCCTGCCCTTCTCTCTCCCTCTTTCTTTTTTGGGACACTGACAAACAGACAAGGGATAGAAAGAAAACTAACGAGAGAAAGAAAAAATGAACCAAGAGAGAAATGAGGGACACTGACACAGATAGTCAAGTAAAAGTAAGAAAGCAAGAGAAAGAGAATGTGGACACAGAGAGAGACAGGTGTGGGGCACTAACTAAGGAAAAATACAAGGGACCGTAAAAGAGTAAGAGAGATGAGAGAGAGAGAGAAGGGAAGAACAAGAGACAAGAGTGTGAGACAAAGACAGACGAGGCTCTGTCCACTTCCTCACTAGTTCTCACTATCACTTGTCTCTCCGTGTCATTGTCATATTTTTCTTTCTCACTTTCTGTATGTCCACTTCCTCTTTCTCTCACATTCTTACTACCACTGGTCTCTCTCTTTCAGTGTCCCTCATCTCTATCTTTCTCTGTGTCCACTTCTCACTTTCTTCCTATCACTTGTCTCACTGTGTCAGTGTCCCTTGTCTCTCATACTTTTTCTCTATCCACTTCTTACTTTCTTACTATCACTTGTCTCATCGTGTCAGTGTCCCTCATCGTTCTCTTTCTCTCTGTCCACTTCTCACTTTCATACTATCACTTTTCTCACTGTCAGTGTCCCTCATCTTTCTCTTTCTCTCTGTCCACTTCTCACTTTCTTACTATCACTTGTCTCATTGTGTCAGTGTCCCTCATCTCTTTCTCTCTCTTTTTCTCTGTCCACTTCTCATTTCTTACTATTACTTGTCACATTATGTCAGTGTCCCTCATCTCTCTCTTTCTCTTCTTCTTACTTTCTTACTATCACTTGTCTCACTGTGTCAGTGCCCCTCATTTCTCTCTTTCTCTGTCCACTTCTCATTCCTTACTATCACTTGTCTCATTGTGTCAGTGTCCTTCATTTCTTTCTTTCTTTGTTTCTACTTCTCACTTTCTCACTATCACTTGTCTCACTGTATCAGTGTCCCTCATCTCTCTTTTATTTCAGTCCTTCATCTCTTTCTTAATGTATCTTGTCTTGGTCTGTGTCTCTTATCTCTCTCTTTTTCTGTCCACTTCCTAGCTCACTCACTTTCTCACTGTTTCTCTCTGTCAGTGACTCTCATCTCTCTTTTTCTTTGTCTACTTACTTCTTTCTCACTTTCTTACCATACCTAGCCTCTCTTTCAATCATTGTCCCTCATCTCTTTCTAAGGCTACGCCTCTCCTCTCTCTCCATACCTCCTCTCTCTCTCTCTGGGAGTGTTTTGTGTTCTGCTTGGTCACAGTTGTCATAGTGAGGGTCAGGTTATTGGACAGCTGATAAGTCATGTTTACTGTAATAAACACAGAGAGGTGAAACGGCAAGTACCATCTCACTGTGATTTTATCACTGTGCCCTTCTCTCTCTCTCTCTCTCTCTCTCTCTCTCTCTCTCTCTCTTTCTCAGCTTCACTGCTTTCTCACTCACTCCCTAAATATCTCGCTCTCTGCACCTCTTTCTCACTCTGTTTCTTCCTCTCACTTCCAGCATCCTCTCATCACTGCCGTTTCCCGTCGCCTCCTTCCAAGCTGTTAGCGTTTCTGTGCATGAAAGTGTCTATGTGCAAACACACACACACACACACACACACACCACACACACACAATGACACATTAATGGAGCTATGAACAATCTGGAAGTTCATGTAGGAAGTATGAGGAAGCTCTGTAATTATTCCTAATTTAGTGTTTTATGTAATTCATGGGCACAGAATATATTTAAGGACACATACACTCACACACATACACATACACACACAAACAGGGTTGTTAATTAGACCTTCAACCATCTGGCCCCCTATTTCTTGTGAAACCTGTCATATCTTTGCTTTACTGTACGGCTGAGAAGATGTTAAATACACACACAGAAACACAAAAAAAAAGTGAGGACAATTAAAGCAGGTTCTTACAGAATACAGGATGCACTGAACTTTTCTTGCCAGAGGGTTTCATTAATTTTGCCACTTTTTTACACAGTTGCATGATTTAAATGGCCTTGTTTTGTTTTTTAATAGAAATGTAAAAAACAAATGTTTACTGAACACTTTTACTACATTTCAAACTCCCAGCTAACAAACCTTAAAAGCATAATATTTTTTGGTATTATGTTTTTTTATTCAAATGAACACAGAAAGAGCATTTTTGGTGAAATATTTTGTTAATTCATAGTATAAACAGTGCTGGACTGTGGGACGTTGGTAAACCATTAATATGCCTTAATGGGTCAGCTTTGGCCTAAAGGTTAGCTAAATATGCTGGGAACTGGAAGGTCACCAGTTTGATCCCTTGGACCGGCAGGATTTGGAGGGGGAGGAAAGGAACTGTATTTTCTCCTTTTTTTAACATTCACAAGTAAGAAAAGCATATATTCCTTAATGTGTGTGTGGGTAAAAAAAAAGTGATTTTCTTAGGGCGTTTTCACACCAGCACTATTTGGACCTTTGTACCCTTAGTGTGGTTCGATTGAACAGGTGTGAAAATAGTAATCGCAATCAGGTGCAGATCAAAAGAACAGGTCCCAAACGAACTCTGGAGTTTGCTTATGGTGAGAACGTGATCTGGTCTCGATCCAACCCAGTTATAAAATATACTTCTTTTATTTGCTGCTGATAAGGTGCAGTTAAATCTGATATATTAACCAGATAACGCTAATTACCACAGCTTTAACCTAAAACATAAATCCAACCCTTAACCAAACATAAACCTAAAACTTAAACCTAACTCTAACCCTAACATTCACCTAAAACTTAAACATAACATTCACCTAAAACTTAAACCTAACATTCAACTAAAGCTTAAACCTGACATTCAACTAAAGCTTAAACCTAACATTCATCTAAAACTTAAACCTGACATTCACCTAAAACTTAAACCTAACATTCACCTAAAACTTAAACCTAACATTCAACTAAAGCTTAAACCTAACATTCATCTAAAACTTAAACCTGACATTCACCTAAAACTTAAACCTAACATTCACCTAAAACTTAAACCTAACATTCAACTAAAGCTTAAACCTAACATTCATCTAAAACTTAAACCTGACATTCACCTAAAACTTAAACCTAACATTCACCTAAAGCTTAAACCTAACATTCATCTAAAGCTTAACCTAACATTCACCTAAAACTTAAACCTAACATTCATCTAAAGCTTAAACCTAACATTCACCTAAAACTTAAACCTAACATTCATCTAAAGCTTAAACCTAACATTCATCTAAAGCTTAAACCTGACATTCACCTAAAACTTAAACCTAACATTCACCTAAAACTTAAACCTAACTCTAAGCCTAACATTCACCTAAAGCTTAAACCTAACATTCACCTAAAAGCTTAAACCTAACATTCACCTAAAACTTAAACCTGACATTCACCTAAAGCTTAAACCTAACATTCACCTAAAACTTAAACCTAACCCTAACACCAACATTCACCATAAATTATAGTGGCCAGTTCTATATATCTCACAAAAAATGTATCTGTCAGTTATAATATATAAATATAAATATATATATATATATATATATATATATATATATATATATATATATATATTTATTATATATTTTTTTAATCATGCGTATATTTAGCTAAGGAGAAATCATTAGAATCAGAGTGCTGTTATAAAGGTAGAGGCAGGCACTGTGCTCAGTACACTTTCATCCAACCAGCAGACTGAGCACTCTCATATATATTCTGGCTTGAAAGAAGGGGAAAATAAAAACGCAGATTTCCTTTAGATTATCATTACATCTTCCGGCCAGGGAATATACACACACACACGCATGCACACACACGCACACAGTGACATAACACAGTTAGTTCTGCGTCATTCTTTCCAGACTGGTGGTTTAAGGGTCTCTATGTGGACCTAGACACTTGTCTCACTCTTTCCTCAGCAGCGATGTTACAATAGCTCATATCTCCCGTTAACCCCATTAACTGCCCCTCGCTACGTCACAACAACCAGAAACAACAAAAGACCCGCCGGCCTGTGAGGCAATTATCCGGAAGTCTCCATGCACTTTCATGTCCCTCTGGGAATCGGCAGGAATGCAGACGCACTGCCAAAGAGACTCTCTCGCTCGCGCTCCCTCTCTCTCTCTTCCTTTTTCTCTCTCTGACCAGTGTAAGTGATTAGGTGTGTGACCTAACCAGCGTTCTGGAAAAATCTATGAAATTTTATTAAAAGAAGAAAAAATATGACGCAATTCACAGTAAAATGTAAAAAAAAATAAAAATCACACACACATACAAATGAGTTCTGGGCCAGAACAAGGGAAATCTTGATGTTCATTGCTATCTTACACCTCACCAACATTATATTTTCATGCCTTATGCTTGCACCGTTTAAAAAGTGACAAAGTTTATTAATAGATCCAAACCTAACCCTAACATGGCGTGGTGGTCTGCAACTGAGGTGTGTTCAGGTAATATCTAACATTTTGCTATCTTGGAAATTGAAACCACCTGTGGAACCCTGGCTGATTTGAACACTGACAACAGTCAATCATCAGACATTCATTGCTTTCTTGGCAATATTGGAGCTCCATGTGCACTCCCCACGTACGTACACCCCTACTCTTTACAGACGCTACATTGCACATACCCAAATTTTACATCAACAATGAACAGAATACAGAATAAAATAACTTTGCTGTTCCTGTAAATGACCTGCTTACACACCTACACAGCTTGAATGAGCAGTTCAGTTTCTTCTGCTGAGAAGATCAGAATCGCTGCGCCATTAAAATACCAATCCGCCAAAGTCAGAGTTCACCCGTTTCTTTAAGGGAATGACAAGTGAAACACTGATTGGTTTATTTCACTTTATGACAAAAACACACCCATGATTAATTAAGAGAGTTAGTATGTCTTTTGTGCATTTTGATCCGTGCATAGCGTATTTTTTTGCATTTTTATGATACCATCTTTTGGGTCTTGGAAAGTTAATGTTTACGAAACAGCAAAACACTATTGAACCTAAATAGTAGAAGGCTCACTGGATTATAAGGCACACATCAATAAACATCTATTTTCTGATATATTTTCATACACAAGTATGGAACAAGGGTGTCTCCATGTTTCCTTCTAATTCAGCAGGTCTCGCCGCTGAGTGGTGGTGTGGCTAAAATAAAGCTAAGCTAAGTAAACAAAAAAACAACTTGAAAAAAGTCAAACGAGCGCTATATTCTACACACATTTCTCTCCTAAAAACTGTTTATTTTGGTGAGTAAAGTGCTTCTGTTTAATTACAGTAAGCTTAGATTCCCAGATTTCCACTAAGACTGGGTGCATTAGCATTAGCGGCTAACCTCGCTAGCCAATGCCGCCCGACAGCCCTACACTGAGGAACCCTGATTGTTCTGGTAAGTCAGGGCAATATTAGCTAGAGGTTCATCTCATGTAGCTTGTTTTAACACAGTGAACACGCAGACTACAGTGTATTATTCCCACTTCTGAACAACAAAAGAGCTAGCACTTAGTGTGGTTAGCAGCTAATGCTAATACTGCTCCAGCCTCAGTACCGGAGAACTAAACTGAAACTCTTTGGCTTTACTGCTCCTTACAACCTGCCCGGTAAAACTCATACATGAGGCTCACTGATGATCTTTGGGAAAATGAAAGGATTTTAAGTGTGCCTTATAGTGTGTATGTATATATATATATATATATATATATATATATATATATATATATATATATATATATATATATATATATATATATATATAATTAATTTTAAGATTAATATTAAGATTAAGATTACCGCTATTAAGTTGCTTGGGCACACACACATTAGGCATGAAAGAGTCATAAAAAAGGAGAAAAAAAAACATATTCTTTAGTCAGAGCTATTTGGGGGGGATAAGGAATAAACCTTTTAATTTTGTCCTTTTTTAATGTTTTTCGTAATAATTGTATCAATAGAGATCTCCAAAATGTAACTATGGTAAAGTTGCAAAGATATACATAAACATGTCTAGAGAAAGAGAGAAAGATTGAGAGAGAGAGAGAGAGAGAGAGAGAGAGTGAAAGGAGAGAAGTGCTCTGCATTTAATTAGCCTACATTTGCGTGTGTGGAGTGTGGAATGTGGCAGGCGGCTGGGCTCCTTCTAGCTGGAGCGTTTAATGCACTTCCATCCGGCCAAGTTCAGGGCTAGACATTCCACTGCAGAGGAGAACGGCTTTTCCCTGTTTGACTCAGCCACAACACAGAATTACGGAAGCCTCTTAGGAGTTCACAGGCAGACACACACACACACAAACACACACATGGTCGGGTGTTCCTGTGAGGCCCTTGGTCGGGAATACAGTCTGAACTTCATCAATACTGCAGGAGAAGAGGCTTAAAGGGAAAAGCTATTTTTGAATCTACTATAATATAAGAAATTATTTTTGTATGTTTCATTCCCCACTCCACACGTTCCTTTTCCTTTTTTTCTTTTTAGATCTTTGTTCATAATCCGCTCATCCCTTATATTATAATGTCCTGTTCTTATATTAGATATTAATCCGGAGGAGTACTGTGCAGTGTGTGTTAGTGTGTGAGTATATGTATAGTGAGGTAGAATGGTGAGGATGAGGATGACCTCTAGTGGGTAAAATGGGATAATATTACACACTAAGAAAAATAAGTACACATTTGTACTTAAAAGGGTACAAAGCTTGTCACTGGGGCTGTACCTTATATTAAGGTACAAAAAAGTACCTTTCAGTAAAAGTCATTTTTTGTACCCATGTTTTTTGTGCCAGTAAAGATTATAAACATTATCATCAACTGAATATGGCTCAAAAACTTGATGATCCATAATTGTCTGGCTTTCAAATAAAAAAATTACAATTAAAATATATATTGTTAATTAGTACAGTAATACTGAATACTGAAATGTACCTTTTGGAAAGTTAAATGGTACAGATTTGTACTTATTGCTGTTAGGAATGACTTTGTACTTCAAAGGGAACACATCTGTCCCTGTAAAGAGCAATATTGTACCATTGAGGGTACAATTATAAAGAATGTAACTTTGAGTACAAAAAAGTACTCATATCTTACCTCTGAGTTTTAGAGTGAAACTAGTGGGATGATGAATCTCCTGTTTTATTATTTTAGTACAAGAGGGCTCTTTAACTTCACCTGATTCTTAGTGGATACTAACATTAATTACAGTGGTCAGTGTTGGTCAGTTTCTCTGAAATGATGTAATAAAATTCCCCAAATATTTATCACATTAAAATATTTTACTATTATTTTGCATAACTGTACTATTGCTGTGTTATTGATATAATGTTTTAAGCACTGCATTGATATATTGATGACAAAGAACAGAATAAGTATTGTTTAACTGAAAGTAAATCAGCACTGTTTTAAATCTGGCACTTTTTCACTGAATGATATCTACACTACTTCACTAAACTTAAAAGGTGGGTAATATGGCCCTAAAATAATATCACTATATTTCTTTGCGATAAGAGAAAACACTGAAATATATATTATTAATTTCAAGAAGATACTATTGCAACAAAATAAATGTTAGCATTGTAAACAGTATAACATACTATAATTTAACAAAATAAATAAAGTAACATTGCAAAAAATAATCTACCAAAATACTAAATGCACAATTCTTAGTGCAACCAGTATGGAAGCGATTTGGGAAAACTTTATTTTATTTTAATCATTATAATCGTATAATAATAAGTATAAGTATAATCATTAGCGTGACGTTTGACAAGTCTGAATAACCAATCCTAGGGACAGTCACAACACTGATGATTTTAACAGAACCAACAAGAACATGTATTCTGATGAAGCTGATTTATAATCATTATTGCAAAAACAGAAAAGTTCGAGTTCCCTGTAGCCTTTGAGACTAGATCTAGTACATCTTTTCCTGTAATGCTTCTTGTTCCTTATTTCCTCCTATTTCTCTTAAATTTCTGTCAAATTCATCCACTGTTGTGTCCGTAATACTACAACGATTTTCTTCAGTGAATTTAATTCTAAATCGGAGCTCCTAAATTCTGTTTTTTCTTATCCTTCAGGCTTTCGTATGTGTATGTACGCTGTGGTGAACTAACCTAGAACAGTTATACCAAAAATCCCCTAAAAGCTTTACAGTAAATAACTTGTTGCTTTAAAGACAGTTTGCTTTAAACACTGCTATTACTACTATATGGACTTTGTAAATCACAATATATTGTATATTTAATTAATACAGCACACGCTGACTTGACTCTACTGTGATTTTTTGCTATAGAATTAGAAAATGTAGGTACTTAATACCTAGAAACACATACTTTTAGTAACTGCTCACTTGTGGTTCCAATCGAGCCAAGTCAGAACTAAAACCTGATGTGTAAATCTTGTAAAGCGCTGAGCGATTTAACAGATGAAACAGTCCTTTCTTCAGTCTTCACTGTTACTGCAGTGGCAGTGTTTGCCACCAACATTTCAGAGGGAAGCTGTGATAGAAGATAACGAACCAGTTACCAGCTACAAAAAGTGAATCGAGTCAAATAATGTGGTGCGTCTGAGATTTGATTCAGAACAATAGGGTATTAGTGGAGTCATTGGTAAAATAACAGTACATACAACAGGAATTAAACACGTTAGTGTTAGCTTATGCTTAAATGGCAAAACACGAACAAGTTAGTTTATGCTTAATGCCGATAGAAGCACCAAACTCTTTATTTAAAAATAATTTGACAGTACGTACATCTTCCTCATCTGCTGACCTACCACGCACAGTAGGTATAGATCCCTACCTCAGATGAAGTTTGCTGACTAATACTGCTGTGTACTGTCTGAGGTTCTCAACCAAAATGACTGAAATGTTTTTTTGTCAACTGATCTAAAGGAGGAAGGTTCTGGTGAGGTGACAGGTGGGTCGTGCCAGGGTGGTTCTATGCAGGTTTCCTTATTGTGACGTCCCAATAAGAGAGTCATCCAAACGGCTCTGTGAAGTATTTGATTGCTGAAAACAAACTTTTTCAGCTGATTAACAGAAAACAGACAAATGGATTTTTGTTGCACTTGGAGTGTGCAGGTCTGTCCTTAAAGCAAAATGTGGCTACATTTAAAGTGTATTGGAATCTATAAAATATTCTGATTTGTTTAATACTTTTTTACTGTTTACAAAATAATTCAGTTCTTCAATGTCTTCTTTAATTCTTTCATGTCTTCAATATTAAATTTACAATGTAAAAAAGTGGTAAACTACGTTATAAATATGTGAATTCTGTGAACTGGCCATAGCATTGTAAACCAGCCAATAGAAACAGAGCATTTCGTTTATTTTTTAATAAATGACAAAATTTAACTACTTTGCTTAATCAATTTATCTAATCTCCTCCCTCTGAATGATGTTTCACTGATATGTTCACTGGCAGCAACTGACGCTACCGTTAGCGACTGCTACGGTACAAAATGGTTACCAGTTTAAACAGACACAAAAAAGTGGCTAGGGCACCTCCCACCAAGCTGACCAGTTTCCACAGCCATGTCAACATTAAGGCAGCGCAACATTACATTACAGTATATAACACATTTCACATAATACATTTCAAAATGCGACTTACATAAGGGAGGCGATGTGCGCGCTGATGGCCCCGCCCACAGCACAGCATGAAGGGGCGCTGCGATTGGACAGCCGGCTACCTCTTTCTCTGTCTCTTCACAGCACCCAATCAGCTTTCATCATGTTCCAAAAAGTCAAATCTGGGCCTTGTACAGGTCGCCACGCCAGCCTGCCACTTGTGCGCCTCCACAGTAGCTTTTATAATTTACAATTTTATAATTTTCATGTTACAGGTTTTGCCTGCATCCAAATAACACACAAATCTTGAGACATTTCTTTAACATTAACGTCTTAGCTGGATGTCTAAAGGTCATTAAAGAGTGACCAGTGTCCATATGTGGATGAAAGCTTGAGGAAATCCGCGGGGAAAGACTGGAAATCCGTGAGGAAAGCAGAGACAACCTTGAGGAAAGCCTGGAAATCCGCAAAGGAAAGTGTGGAAATCCTTGAGGAAAGCTTGGTTTTATGTCACCAGCAGGAGGTGTGTGTATGTGTGTGTGTGTATTAGCCGGTGAGTAAGAGAAGGGCTTTTCCATGCCAAAAATCCATTGGAAAATGACAGCAGCTGAAATCTGAGAGCATGTCTGTGGACTCCGATTCTTCAGGTCTAGCCAGAAGAAAGAATGCCCTACTTCCCTCACTCATTCCTTCCATCTCTCCATTCTTTCTCTCTCTCTCATATTCTCTCCTATTTTCTCTCTCTCTCTCTTTCAGTCTCAGGACTGCTACTGCGGCAGGCTCACACACTCGGGCTGCCCAAATCCCAGCTACTCCGCATTGACTCATTTCAGTACACTCCGGTACTCCTCGCAGGACAATGTCACACACACACACATCCCTGCAGACGCCGTCTAAAGGACAAGTCAGCAGACGGATGAATGCAGCAGTGGAGGAGTGGTGAAGGTCTTCTGCCTCACTCTTCTTTATCTATTCCCCCTCAGTCTTCCTCGACTGTCCCGAATCCTTTTTTTCCCTAAGCTCTTTTATTTATGAGTGCTGACTCTTCATTATCTCTTTGCTGTGTTTTTCTTTTAACTCATTCTGCTTTTCCTGGGCATTCTGGATCCCTCAGAGAGTGAGAAAGAGAAAAATAAATTATTCTAAACAATGACGCAGAAAAAAATACCAGAGAAAACACAGTACAAATTCTCATAAATTATTGAAGTTTAAGATTAACATGTTTTAGAAAACTAACATCTTAATAGGGAGGAATGTAATTTACATGTGATTTACATGACTTTATTTTTTAGCAGACACCATTCTTCCAAATTCCAGAATGAGTCATATATTTATCAGGTGCTGCTGATAAAAGCGCATTGGATCAGCGTGGAGGGCATGTGGGACAGTTGGGAGGGGTTCAGCTATTTGCAGATACACATCTGAGCCACCAGAGTGTAGTGTTGCTCTGAGGTTTGGCCGGATTGTCTTCATTCCTGGTCCTGGACATTCTAGACTCAGGTGTGTTCAATCTGAACTCTGCAGGGTAAGGAATGAGCCTGAATTCTAATATATATATTATATATATTGTGATTATATTTATTTGTTTATTTGGCTCCTCCCAAGCTTTCTTTCACTAAGTCTAAGGGATTTTTTTTATTGCCACTGTTGTATTTGTGCTTAATTGCTATAGGCACAGTGAGGTTTCTCTCCCTTTTGTGAATAAACAGGTCAAATTTGAAGATTTTAAAAACATCTAAAATTACATAATTTTCAAATAAAAAATGAAACTTTGGTTTGTTTTACTATACAGTACTGTCCGAAACTTGACCGTTTCAGTTCACTGCCCTACTTTCACACTTGTTTTTTTGGTTTGAACCAAACTGAAATGTCTAAAGGTCCAGAAAAAAACATTTAAAGTTCTGACAAGGCGAGTTTCCATTTTATTTAAAGACTTCTGCAATGTGGGTATTGCCAAATAACTCACACGGCTCATTAGAGCTGTACTGATTAGTCATCATAATCGACAGCATTAAAATATCGGGTTACAGAGGTAAGGAGTCCAACACCACAGCGATATGATCTCCTATTGTCTACTTGATCATTTTCAGGTTAATGTAAGTACATCAAACTATCAAAATGTCCTGTAAAATCGATCTATATATTTTAGTGATTGCGCACTGTAGCACACATGCCAATAGGGCATTGTGCAGCTTGATTTAGCATGTGTCAGTGCGTCTTTGGTATGGTGATGTCACAAAAAATACACCAATGTACTGATTCTCTTAATTAATCATGGGTGTATTGGGTGTTACATGAAATAAACCAATCAGTGTGCCAGTAGTCATTCCCTTTAAGAGGCAGATATGCTCTGACTTTGACATGCTGATATTTTAACAGCGCAGTGTTTTTACACGTCTCAGCAGAGGATGCTGACCTGTGCATTCACACTGTGTAGGTACGCCAGCAGCTCATTTAAGGAAACAGCAATGTTATTTCAGTCTGTATTTTGATTATTATTGATGTAAAAACTGGATTTGTGTGCTGTTGCACGTTTGTTTATGTTCGTATGTCCGCGGGGGTGTACGCGTGCTGAGGGTGAGCAGTGCACACAGTGCTCCTGCATGGCTGAGATAGAATTGGGCGGCTGACTGTTTACTGTTGTCAGGGTTTTAATCAGTCAGTGGCGCACCTGTATTCCCCGCCTCCATGATAGAAACATGCCAAATGTTTACCTGAACACACCTGACTTCCAGACCACCACAACCATCAGTGTGGATTTATTCCTAAACTCCTAAGTTATTTTAACGGTGCTGCTGCAAGGTGTGAAAATAGACTGTTGACAGGGTGGAAGATAGCATCGAGTATCGCAACTCTCCTTGTGCAGAGTGTATGATAGGGCCTATGGGAGTCAGAGTCAAGACCGATAATTTTAGTAGAGTCCAAATCAAGGCAGAGACTGGATTGCACCAGACCAAGACAAGACCAAGACCAGATTAAGATTTTCTCATTGCATACAAATAAAAATAGGAAACATGATCAAGATCAAGGATAAGAGGAGATCGAGATTGTGATCAAGAACGAGGCGAAGATTAAGACAAGGCAAGACGAGACTGCTCATTTATGGTCTTAAGACCTGTCTCGATACTGCAGCACTACAACACAAGCAAATACCTATATGACAAAACCAAAACCTTGTCTACACCTTCTACACTATCATTCCATCCAGATCAAAGGCAATGATGGAAGACGATCTTCTTGGGAGTTCTCTCTTCATTCTAGGCCCAAAAAAGAGGAAGTGTGCTTGTGTCTGGTTGGCAGCAGTTTATGTAAGAGTCTCCAGTGGGCCAGATCAGATATGGGCACAGCAAAGAGAAGCCACGGGGTGGCTTATATAAGCTTTCCCCCCCCAATGAAAAATACAGGCAGGGCAGATATGGACAGTGAAAGTGCTTTCCCTCATATATTCCCCCCTACGGTATCAAAGGCTTTATTCCAAGGACATATTCCAAGCTTCCAATTTATTGCCAATTGCATGTCTATTTACATTAGAAGATAACAAAGAGCTCTTAATAAAAGAGTTCAAAGCTCTTTTAATTTAGACAAGACAAGTTGTCTATGAGGCCTGTATAAATAGCTACCGCAAACAGCTAAGGACATTTAGTCCATGCCAGAACAATCAACAAAACAGTCCTACCTCTTTAAACAATACTTAATAAATGTGTCCCATAATTAGTCTGTGATTGGAGGGAAACGACTCCAGACTCTAATAAACTATTGGTATATTGCTGTTATCTTTAGATTTTTGCAGGATGTAGAACTGGTCTTCCCAATTTGACAGTTTTAAAGGAAAATACACTGATCTGCCATAACATTAGCTCCACCTGCCTAATATTTGGAAGGTCCCCTTACTATTTGAAGCATGGGCCCCGCAAGACCGCTGAAGATCTCCTGAGGAACCTAGAAGCTCCATAGACTGCAACAACGATTCTTAGGTCACATGACCCTGTAGCTGGTCACTGGTTGTCCTGTCTTGGACCTGTTTTGATATGTAGAAAGCTTTTCACTGCATACCAGGAAAAAGTTTTGATCTTGACAAATTGCTTCAATTTTTTCACCTGCCTATTGAAAATGCTCCTGTCTCTCCCACTCTCAGCTTTACCTGACATCACTCCCTCATGTGATCACATGACACTGCACATGGCACCATCAGTTAGTAAATCCCCAGAATATTTCACCTGGTCCACGCACCATATATACACCTCAGTCACTCATTGCCGAGTATTGTTTGGTTTTTGCATCTACAAAGTGTTTTTCCACTGCCTGTGTTAAGTCTCTCGATAAAACCTTGTTTTGTTTTTCTGACCCTGATTACTATCTCAGTAATGTTGCAGAAAATGTTGTTTAGGGGAAAATGGATGTTAACCTTGGTTTTGTTATTGTTTGTACTGTAACTTAATATAATGCCCAATAAAAACATATATTTAAACAAAAAAAAGTGTACATACAATAGGCAATTTGTGCCCTGCCCGTGTTACCCCCAAAAACACAGCTCAATTGACTAGTACAATCGTTCCGAACCGTACACTGACCCATGCCCTTCCCTGCTTGAAGAGGTGGGCCAGAGCATGGATCACTTGGACTCAAGCATAGATCGCGCTCACACTGCATGCATACTGTGCCCGAGTCAAAGTGAACCGTGCTCTGGCAGTAAAAAGATGACATTAGGAATTCAACATTCCTGTAAACAAACATGTCACTATGTATGTAATCGGGAATGAGATAACCAAGACTTTTTGCGCATATTTCTTAGTAAGCAGATTATATCCGCTTTTATCAAGAAGATGCTCTCCTGAGAGAGGGTGCTTTTCATGGCGGGGATGTTGAATTTGGCACAACACCGACTTGCCCACTGAACAGTGAGTGATGAAGTAAGCGTGCTCGGGCACGGACTGTTTAAACACAGTGTGAGGGGAGTGGGAACACTCTTGAAGCGGCAAAGTTGACTATACAGTGGAGGCAGCCAGACTTACTGCAGGACAATGCAGAAGTGTTGCAGTGCTGATAGGCAATCAGAGGCGATATGTTCGAATGTGTGAATATTCATGAGCAAGAGCCAAAATCCTGTCAATCTTCCTCGACCACTCCTCCACCAGACTAAAGCAGCGTTATACCGGATCACCGGAGCACGTTTTTCACAAAAAACAGTTCACATGGCATTGATTTATACTAGACACCACAGGTAGACATCTTAAAATAAATTTAAAAAAGATGGAATGACAAAGAAACACCATTTGAAATGAGGTTGTAATGTTTTTGCTGTGATATAATTTCAGTATCAGTATTGAGATATTTAGGCAGGTATCGTATCAAAAGTCATGTTTTTGTTATCGTGAGAACCCTAGTCCTGGTAACCTTTATCTTCTTTTTGAATAGCATTGCAATTCGATTTTTCTAACATTTTTTGACTGGTAGTGTTTATAAATGTAAGAACTTGCTAAAAGACACACACAGATAAAGGCAGATCCAAACAGCGAACTTGCTATATTCTTCACATCATGTACTGCACCTCATAGGCAGTCCCTGAAAGCTCTGTAACTTGTTTCATGTTAAATGTGAATTCATTAACACATACCCAAGAGACTGATAAATCTGGCCCTGCATTATATTTATATAAACACTTGTATATTGGAAAGCGAGAGTAGAGCTGGAGCAGCGCGAGGGCAGAAAGATGAGTAATTCACATTTATAAACAGCTGAAGGTGACGTGCGGCCGCAGAGATATGAGTTATGCTAAATATGTAAACTTCTTCATATACAGCAGGGAAAAGGCTCAGGTGAAAGACACTTTGGACTACTGTTTAAAATAACACTCCAACACTTCAGTCCCTGCCCCGCTCTGAAGTTTGTGTGTGCGCGTCTTCTTTCCTCTAGAGAGCTTCTTATGTGTTCATATTTGTGACGGTGAAATAAACAGAACAGCTCTTTTGGTGAGCAGCCCGAGTGTGAGAATGAGAAATGTTAAATCAGGTCATCCACACTGCGGCTGCCATAATTACTATATTACAACCGATTAACTGATTAAAACAAAGTTGTTGTTGATAATGCAAATTGTAGTTAACCTATGGCAATTCATATAAATAATCAAATTCATGAATTAGTGTATTTATTTATTCTGTTTTGATCTAAATATGTATCCTTCAAAGCCTTTACTGTCCAATTGACTGAAACGTTGAGTGTAATAAAAAAATAACATTAATAATTTTACAAGTTTGTTACACTTATTAAGCACATCTGAAGCAAGGTTAGGGTTTAACTTTCATGCTCAAAAAATGATTTAAAATATTTTCCCTGTATCTTTACTGTTTTGCTCTTTATGCCATCTCTTCGTACCCTGTGCTTATTTCATCTCTATTTATACCATTTAAACATGTTTTACTCCTTACCACAGTAATTAATACCATTTACTTCAATAATGTTTTGGGGAATTAAAAGGTGAATTAAAAGGTGAATACTAAATAACTCAATGTCAATGACAATTAGCTAAAAATACAGTGTCAGAATAATTAAAGTTTAATTAAAGTTGTGTTTGGCAGTTCTAAAACAAAATATATATAAAAAAATGTATATTTGGACATGAGTAAGCAAAACTGAGTATAGTTTAAAAAGCTGAGATGATGCTTCATGAATGGGAGACCACTTAAAAAATGATTAGTTTCTTTGATTTTACCAAATTGAAAACCTCTGAAATATAATCAAGAGGAAGATGGATGATCACAAGCCACCAAACCAAGCTGAACTGTCTCTTAAATTTTTCCAGAGCTGTATAATTCAGACTTGAGCAATGAAGTTGCCGGCACACAGTCTCGGATGTTGGTATGAGGGCTCATTTGTGATTATAAGTTTGAGTAATTATCGATAGCAATAACGGAACTCATGCATTTCTAATTTTCACAATACACAACACTTATTGTGATACATATGATCGCAGTCAAAATTAATCTTAAAAAAAACACTAGAAAACTAAAACTCCTTTACTACTGTACTTAAGTGTTAAAACATATTAAACTGTATTTGTATCTACTGGAGTATTATTTTCTCTTACTTCCATTTTTATTTCACTACATATTTTCTACGAGTTTAGTACTTTACTTTGATCTGCTTTTCTTTTATGTGCTGCATGTTACTCGCTACAGTTATAAAAATGTTAAGAATCATCCATTCAAACCCACAGTATCACTAAAGCCAGAGTGGTAGATGCTCTGTTACCAGGTCCGATGAAGCTCCTCATTATTTAACAAATCAAGAGATCCAGCTGATCTTTAAAGAAGACAGCCTGCTCCAGTTCTGCCTTTCATCCTAAGAACTTTCCACTGATTATTTCTTTCTGTAATATTATTACAGAAATCAGTAATATTATATATTGTTGCATATAACACTATTTGAGAGCTGTTGTCTATCAGAATAGACCATAAAACCAAACAGTAAAATGGGTGTGGTGAAACAGTAGCTTCACCACACCCATTGCACTGTAAAAAAACAGTAGTACTAGAGCCTTTGAGGCAAAGTAACAGTTAATGTGATTTAGAATGCTTTATAATAATTTTTCACTGTTTGGGGATCTTTTATGAAATAAAAATATGAAAACTAAAATACTACACACAGGCTTCCAGTGCCATGGAAATAAAAATAAACTATTAAATATTTTAGTTAATTAGATTTATTTGCTATATAGATTTTATAGTAGAATATTAGAGAATATTATTTGTGTGCACTGCAGACAGAAAACAGCATTCTTACATTTTATTACATCACTAGAAATTAAATTACCTGAATACTGATATGATCTCCATACTCTCACATATACATATGAATATGGATGGATTTAATAGGGCTTCAATAACTAACTGACACTGCTGATACTGTTAATAATACAATTTAATGATGGTTCTGTGTTCAATTTCAACAAAAGACTGAAAGAAGGAATAATACAGATGGCAGAGAGGATAGCGCAGGGATCAGTACGACCCAAAAAGTCAAACAGCGTGAAAGATGTGCGAGAGACACGTTTAAAAAAACAAAATGCATTCAAACAAACAGACCCCTAAGCATGTGAGAGACACTGACACAGAGATTAAAACACAGTCAAAAATACCACTTTCAGATAACTCAGTATTAATTTAACAAACAGTTAAAGCAGCACTTGTGCAATCGGAAAACTTGAAAAAAAGTAGAGTTGAGTAGAGATGGGACTGATCAGATATAGGGCTGAAGATAAAGTGGCTGAAGATAATGTAACTACCCGCCTGATGGTGTTGTTAGATCAAACTCTTATCACATGTAGTCAGAAAAAAATGGTAAAATGAACACATGAGGGTGCTGTTTATTCAGCTATACAGCTATTCTTAGTATGCAGTTCTATGTGAAATATATAGGCCTATTAAACAATAGTTAGCTGTTACCTTCAACAAATGCAGAAATACCAGAAACAGGGATTGAATGTATTAGTTTTAGCAAAGCTGTATATAGAAGTGCTGCTTATGCTTTACTTTGTTTGTTCTAGCTTTTTGCCACAAACTGTATAAATCCATGGGTGAGAACACTAATTGCTAGGGCAGGGCTGGGGCGGAGCTAGGGTGGAGACAGGTACAAAAACACAACATAAGCCCATGGCTGGGAACACATGACAGGAAAACAGAGGGGCAGGAGCACATGAGACCAAATGAGGGAGAAACACAAGACAGACATGGGCTAAACTGTGACAATAGGCCGGTTGTTTCAGCATCACCAATGAAACTATGAGCATGAGCAATATTCACATTTTAACAAGTGTCACGTATTCCATGCAAGGCAAATTAAGGCATACACCATGCTTGCTTTATATCAAATAAACATTTTTCTTATTACTTTTCATGACATATTTAACAGATTATAGATTATAACTTTCCTAAAATCTTTTTTTTTTCATGCCAATGTTCGACACAGAGAGGGAATTACTAAAATGATGACATGATGAATTATGAATTATGACTTATAGTGATTTCTGGTGAGAATTCTTAATTTTGTTTTTTAAATATACAACTATATACAATATCAATCAAAAGTTGTTTTTCTTTATTTTAATTCTTTCTGCATTTTAGGTTAATACTAAAGTCATCCAAACTACAAAGAAAAAAAACAAGAAATTATTAAGTAAACAAAAATGTGTTAAATAAACCAGTATAGGTTTTATATTTTATATTCTTCAAAGTAGCACCGCATGCTTACATGACCTGGCTGGATTTTCATACTCAGCATTCTGAGGTACAGTTACTTGTAATAGCTTTCAGTTAACAGCTGTGCTGAACTTGTCAGGAATTAATGACTTGTATTTCTTAATGTTTCAAGAAATTAGTTGAGTTGTGAAGAGGTAGAGTTGGTATCAATGAATAGCTCTATTTGAGTAATGTTCTAATTCATATTATGGCAAGAACTATTCAACTACGTAAAGAAAAAAAATACTTTAAGAAATGAAGTTCGGTAAATCTGGATTTTTTTTTTACTTTGAAAGTATCCTCAAGTGCAGTCGTAAAAACATCAGAAATGTTATGATGAAACTGGCCCTCATCAGGACCGCCCCAAGAAAGGAAGACCAAGAGTTTCCTCTGTTGCACAGGATACGATCATCAGAGTTACCAGCTTTAGAAGCTTTAAGTTAACAGCACCCCCAGATAAGAGCACCTAAATTCTTCATAGAGTATTTTTAATTACGACATGATTAATTGTGTGTTCCTTCAAATTCAAATTCAAATTTGTGTAAAAGTATATGTAGATTCACAATGCCTTTCCAATATAACACAGTACTTAACTGTGAGTGATTGAGTGATCATCAACATTGTTCCCTCACCATAATAAAGCTTGTGTGGCCGAATGCAATCAAATCCTCATATAGAAGTGTTCCAAAATCTACTTTCCTGAGGTTGTAATCACTGCAAAGACAGGACAAACTCCCAATTAACTGATCTGAATAGAAATTCTGGATGAGAAGATGTCTACACAATTTCGGACACAAAGCATACGTAACATGAGTGTGCGTCCACATGCAGAACAAGAGATGGATTTTCCAGAGAAGCAGTTCTGAGTGGGAAGCATTGACTCATCCTCGTAGGCAGTTTGCGGGGGTACTTATGGGTCAGGTGAACATAGGTCAACATAGGCTAAACTGACAGTTTGTACCTTTAACTTTAACTTAAAACAATGGTATGATTTTACACTGGTAATATTTTAACCCTTTAACAGTCACTATAAAATACTTTTACTAGAAAATGCATGTAGAATTGTGTTTCTGATGTGTTCAGATGACCCAATCACCCCTACAGGAAGCAGATTTATAAATCAACAAGCTGATTTACTTGACCAGTTAGAGCTATTTTAGGTATGAACTAATGTGTATTAGAGAACAGTTACTGTAATACAACAGACCTAGAATATAATAAGGTTTACTATGCTAAATAAAAAAGAGAAATAGTAAGTAAGTAATATTTATTTATATAGCACTTTTCTAAGACAGAGCCACAAAGTGTTTTTCAATAAAATAATTAGAACATTAAAACATAAATAATGATAAAATACCAAAGTTTGGCACATTACCTATGATCACTCTCGACAGCCAAAAAGTAAAAGTGGGTTTTTTAAACGTTTTTTAAAAGATGCTTTAGATTCTGCGAGTCTGATATCTAAAGGTAGACTGTTCATAATTTAGGAGCACATACAGTAAAGGCACAATCTCCCTTTTGTTTCAGTTTAGTTCTAGGAACCACCAAAAGTCCCTTGTTACAGGATCTCAGAGACCTGTTGGTTATAAGGGGAACTTGCAGTTCATTGATGTATTCTGGTGCATCGCCATGTAGAGACTTAGAAAGTAAGAACTAACACCTTAAAATCCTAAATTTCACTGGCAACCAGTGAAGAGAGGCTGTTACTGGGCAAATGTGCTCTCTTTTTCTAGTTCTTGTTAACAGTCTGCATGTTGGACCACTTGGAGCCTTGCTAGAGTCCTTTGACAAAGGCCAGTAAATAAGGCATTGCAGTAGTCCAAGCGAGATGACACAAAAACATGAATAAGTCTCTTCTTTATCCTGAAATGACAACATCTGGCTGATCTTTGCAATATTTCTAGTTAGAAAAAACAGGACTGCACCAGCTTCTTAATATGCCCTGAAAACTGTAAATGAGCAGAAAATTGTCTATCAATTCAATTATAGCCTCATACATATTGTATATTCTTCTGAGTAAATTATGATGTTCACAGTTATTTATCTACCTATTAAATCAATGTACATCTTTGGCAACAAGTATTACTAGTTCATATTTTTTATCTATTTATTTAAAATAAAATGAGTAAATGGCTTTTAAAAATGTCAATCTAAAGGTAAAACATACAATTCAATCTAGCAGGGAACCTGGTTATATGATCAGTTATCTTGATCTAGCATTAATACTCAACTCTGCTTACTCTAACTGGGAACAGCGACCATAAAATCTGTTTTCTTATGTCAACTTTGTGTTACGTGGCTACCGTATTTTGTGCACTAGAAGGTGCAAAAAAAAATGTATGTATGAAATTTACCAGGTTGTAAGGAGAAGTAAAGTCACTCCGCTGAATGGGCAGCGTTATACAGGAGTTTCTGTTTAGTTCTCTAGCACCAAGACTGGAGCAGTATTAGCATTAGCTGCTAACTGTGCTAAGCGCTAGCTCTTCTGCCGTTCAGAGATGAGTATTATAGCCTGCTGCTAACCTTGGCTAGCACTGATGAAGCAGCATTAGCATTACCTGCTTACCACGCTAAGCATTAGCTCTTTCGCAGTTCAGAGGTGAGTATATAGGAGTAAAGCCTGCACGTTTATTGTGTTATAAAAAGCTATGTGGGACAAACTACAAGCTAATATCGCCCTGGCTCACTGGAACACTCAGGGTTCCTCAGTGTAGCTCTGTCAGGCAGTATTAGCCGCTAAGTGCGGCTAGACTAGCAAATCTAATGCTACTGTAAATAATCGAAAGCACTTTTCTCACTTTTCAGGAGAGAAATGTATGACTTAGCTCAGCTTTACAGGTCTCGAATTAGATGGAAAAATTGCAACACCCAGACACACAGAAACAGTTCGGAGGTGGCTGAGAAAAAGCTCCATTTAGCTTCTCCAAAAAACGAAAAGTCCCCCAGCTAGTGGCCTGTTTACAATGCAGCTTATCACTAAGTATATAGGAATGACCTTATTTCTTTTTGCTGACCTCAGTATTGACCATTGTGTTAAACTTCCTTGTTTGTTTACATTTTGGCTTTTAGCTGAATGAGCGAGAAGAGCCCATTAAGCTGGTATGTGGACTCTGGTATGTTTAATGCTGGTATGTTTAAAAGTTGTGGTAATGGTGGTGCGTTTGGAGAGGCGTCTTCCTAACAACTGGCTAATATTGATGCTTAAATTAACAGTGTTAATGTTAATATGACAATATAAAGCAGAAAACTGTCCATTCTACTAGATTGGTGTAAAAATGCTGTAAACCTCTGACAGAAAGTAGAACTTGCTGAAATAAAGTTAAAACTTTTTTAAGGATGCAAATATATTATTATATTAGTTTGCTATTATCATAATATTGTTTACTGCAATTGTTTTGGGGGCATTATATCATCCGAAAAAATATTGACAGCCTTAGTAATAGATTTATTAGTGTTTTACAAAAATTAGTGTCACCCTTACGCTCTGTGTAGGTGGGTCACTTACTATTTTTGATAAGTATATCTAAACATGGTTTATTAAATGGGTTCTTCAAAAAATAACCATAAATCGACCAATTCTGTGTCTTGATAGAAATCAGTTCTTTCTTTTTTTAAAAGAAAAAACCTGAAATGTGCTTTATTTATATTTCTTCATTTAATGTTTGGGTTTAATTTAAATGCCTTTTAAATGAATTACTGTCACATTTATCCTATTAAAGAAAAACACAACGGGCTGTTAAAATGGTAAAAGCAAGACATTCAATCTCTTTTTCATCACTTTTGTTAAAGCTAATGTCCGTAAGTTTTGGGATTTGGGGGATTTAGGGTCCTCTTTGGTCAGAATGGGTAGTCGCACCAAGCATGTGGAAGAACTGGCAGGTGTGATGCGGTCTCCTTTTAGAACGGATTAATCTGATTTCAGGTTATGTTCAGTCTGAGAGACAGAGAGAGAGAGAGATAGAGAGAGAGAGCTCAGTCAGAAACTTCACGCCTTCGTTTCTTTGGTTTTACTATGAGTAAATAAGCTACTGAGTCTCCAATGCTCTACCATCCGCCCATGTTTAGTAAAAACTAAGCCGGATCCTCTTTTAGAGGCTATACGTGTGATGTAAGTACGTAAAGATGCGTGACGTGGCCAGAAGAACTCCCGCAAAAAGCAACCCAAAATCCCAGTTTTTAGAATGAATATATTGCACTTAGCAGGGAAGGTCGTTTCAGCACACTGGTACCATTAAACACAATATTTTATCTCTTCTCCACTCAGAAATGCTTCTGCTTTCAGCTTAGAAGTGAAATAATATGGACTGCCACTTTAAAGAATTTAGTTTAAATTGAAAAATGAAATATATATATATATATATATATATATATATATATATAATACAACTAAACTTCATCTTCTCATACCCCCCCCCCCCCCCTCTCTCTCCCTCTCTCTCTGCGCACACTGCTGGGAGCTGAGATGAGTGGAGAGTGGTAGGAGTAGAATGTAGATCACCAACCCCTACTTACCACCCCACAACCCTTCTAGTTCTTTGATTGGTTAAACACAAGCCCACAGGCATGATACGAGTCTGACTTATTTGCTAATAGCTGAAAAGCATCTGACTCTGAATCACCTCCAGCAAAGTTAAACATCTTCAACTGGTCGTTCTCATGCACTTGTGAAAACTGATGCCCTAGATGAGTCATTTAAATAACAGGCAGAAAACAATGGACTTACAGAAAAAAACTGTGTATGTAGCTCATAATATTGATTTTATAGAATATGCATGTATCTGTACTTTCACAATCACTTTTCTATACTTTCAGTGAGTTGTTTTTTTAAATAAATATTTTTACTGAGATTTCGTACTGATTTTAAACAAAGATTTCTATATCAAGATTGGCATAGGTATGACCAGAATAAGCAAAGGAGGGCACTTCCTTGCTATAACAATTATTTCACATTACCAGATAGTTAGGACATGCAATAAGAAATAGATTCATGTAATAAATAATGTAGAAAAAAACTAATGTAGAAAACCTATTAGATTTGAGCAAATAGATAATCAGATAAAACAGATAATGAAAAAAAGGTTTAATTAAGACGTACAGCTAAATGCTAATATATGGCATTTGTTCTATTGCTTAATATGTCAGATTCACACTACACAATATTAGCACTGACGACAGGGGTTGAAAAGTGAAGCCACTACGTCTTTTACGCCCTCTGGTGTCTCCAGTACAACTTTTAACCGCTCCCATTTCCACTCAACTGAATGAGAGATGGCGGAATATTTAATCTAAAATTACACATCCAGGATTTTTTTTGGAAGTTGGGTTCTGTACATTCTACAAGCCCCCCTCCTGTGCTAATAACCCCCAGTGGTTTTCTTTACAGTTAATACGTTTTATAGGAGTTACTCAAGTTTCAAATTGATTGACAGGGAGCCTGAGCGTGAACGTGAACGGCTCAGTTGCAGAGGAAGCTCACAGTCAGATCTTTCTGAGTATTGGATTTTACTGTTAAAAAATTAGATTTCTGAAGTAAAGTAATGGCTTGTTCAGCAGTTCACTGTTGTAACAGACCCTTAAGGAATTCTCTGCATTTTTTTTCGATAAGTGGATAATTTCCCTCCATCATTTCATTAGTATTCATACTTTGTTCTTCTCCCTTTTAGTATCTAGGTTAGGTTTTTAACCTAGCGTTAGGTACTTAATGCTAGCTAACTAGTTAACTAGGTTAGCTAAGTTAAGTTACTTGTTTAGTTAAAATTCTGGTTTTGGTAAATGGCAGGTCCGCTGACTGTGCACGTCCCAAAGGGGGAGGACAGGGTTTGGGCAGTCAAATGGCCCTGCCTCCCACCTCTGCCGACCCAGTTCTGGCTCCAATTTGTCTCTACTGCTCAAGTGCACGCAAGATGGCAGCTTCCATTTCGGTCATATTTTGGCTTCAAAATGCCGTAATGAGAGTGAATTGTGACACCCTGTCCATATTTATATAGAATCTATGGTTCCGCCTGTGTTTCAGTCATGGAGTATGTTAACTACATCTACTAAAAGATTCCCAATGTAAAAACAAGACAAATTGTGTAGTGATCTGACAACTCATTATTAGGCATTAGCTACGTTAGCCTCATAGCCAGAGATGTGTAGTAACAAAGTTGAACTACTTCGCTACTATACTTAAGAACTAAAATGCTGTATCTGTACTTTACTTAAGTATTAATTTTTCCTCCTACTTCCACTTTTACTTCACTACATATTTTCACTGAGTGTAATACTTTTACTCTGAAACATTTTTCACATGCTGCATCGTTACTCGTTACCAGGGGCATCACCAACACTTTTTAGGGGCTCAGGAACCACCAATGATAATCTACGTTCTCTCCGCTGAGATAACAAAGCTTCAGAAAGTATTTTTTTACAGAAATATTTAAACATGTTTTATCTTCTTATGCACTGAAAATATGTTTTTAAAAAAGTAACACAGCTGTCCCCTGTGCATAATAGATTGTGGGTCTGATTTGAATCTAAATGATTATATTTTTTCTGATATGACACACTCACCCCTCCTGGAAACACTTCTCAAATTGCTGGGTGGCTGCTGTCATATGTATACAGGGAATATGTAAGGAATTACCGCCCACAGTGGACAACACAGCGGTTTGTAATGATTGTCATTGGCTGTGACTGGCAGGAGAGGCCCCTCCCACATATCCTGCATGTCATTGCAGCGTTCCTGTCCAATGATTTCTTGCATATCAGCGAATGTTTAATAAATATTACAATTCTGAAATATGTATAGTAACTGGATTGTACAAAAATGTATTTACTAATAAAATCTAAAAAAAAATAATAATAATAATAATAAAACTATATTAAAAATGCTATGTTCTAGGCCTAAATTCGAAATACCTTTATTTCAATTATTTCACAAGTTCATGGGGAAAGCTTTGATTGAAAATTGAGCTTCAAAAAACTGTAATGGTATAATCAGGTCACTGGACTGTTATGACAGGACAATTTCAAAACAGTGCCTTTTTCATAGCAGCTGAACAGTTACTGGAAGCAGAGCTATTTCAGGAGGCCCATTCCAGAAGACTGTTGTTGCACTGTTATGTGGTCTGTTGGTCAAATATGCCATTAAGTATTCTACAACAGCCCCGTTACATTCCTTTTTATCACTGCACCGCCATATCTCACTTTATAATGACATAATGTGTACTGAACCAACAAACGGACAAACGGAGTCTTAAGAACTGTAAAAAAAAAAAAAATAAATCATGTACAGAGGAGCACAGAATGTACGTGCTCACCAACTCGACTAATACTAGTTATTATACTAATTTTACAGCATCTGTAATACTGAATTGAAACTAAAGCCAGAATTTTGCTTACATAGAAAACATGGAACTGGCCACCAGTGAGGAGGCTAAACATCACAGCACTGCAATCTACATGTGCTGCAGAATTGATAGGACCAACATATTAGTACAATTAATCAAACAATAATCAAAGACACATGGAACAGGACCCATACATAAAAATCCTCTGCTATTTAGACAAATGATAGTGAGTAAAAAGTTTAAATACACCTTAAATTCAGTAGATTGTAGATTAAATTCATATATAAAGAAACACATATCTATAAAGAAAAACTATAAAGAAAATCGTTAAGAATTATTTAGTTACAAAAAAGTGTTAAACAAACTACAATAAGTTTTATATTTTAGATTCCTCAAAATAAACACTTGGCTGAATTAAATAAGCAAATGATTTTACCTAAAATTACTTTTTTATTACTTAAATATTACTACAATGTTTAGTATAAGCATACTATTACTATGCTTATCTTCTCATCACTGTTCCTTTGAATAATATGGCCTATTCAGATTTGCGTTGTTCGTCTACAGTCATAATACAAATACGACAGAAGTTTTTCCACTCTGAGCTGTTGCCATACAACATGATTGACAGGCAAGCAGATCAGCCTCCTGCTGGGTGGTCCAATACATATGTTTTTCTCCAATTTCCAGATCCTGAGGCAGCAATAGAGACCCGATTTCCCTATCAGAGAGGACAACTATCCCAAATATTACAAAAAGTGTGATGCACAACCTTGATTGGCTTACTGCATTAATATTACAGATTATTGCACAGACTTAAGACTGGTCAAACTGGTCAAAATTGTAATTATGCTGAAGTTGAAGATACCCTTTGATGTGCTAAGGAAAATTATGATGTACTGTGATGTCATTTGTCCTGATAACAACTGCGTATTACCATACTTCCCGTCTTCAGCACTGTTTACCCAAACACACACTTACAGTATATAAGCGTGATGAGAAATGATAGGAAACCAGCTCACATCCATCTTTTAGCTGTGTTGTGGTTTATGAGACTAAGAGTGTGTGTGTGTGTGTGTGTGTATGTGTGTGTTACCGTTCCTAAAAAGGCAGAAGCATTCCTGCAGAGGTTTGTCTCGAGGAGTGGAGCAGCAGGTCAAAGCAACAAAGACCAGACGCCTCCCAGACCATAAACACAGTGTTCCTACTGCAGATTTCTGCTCTATGGCATACACACACACTCATGCATACAAACATTCACACCCATAACACACACACACTCTCAGAGGAAAACATACATCACCTTTTCTGCTAGTTCTGTTGTTCTGTGCCAGTCAGCCCACTGTGTGGTGTGTGTCGTTACTGACCTGAAGAGCATGATCTAACCATCACCCAAAGCTTCTACTCTGCTTATGTAACTGCAGGTAGGAGTTTCAAAAGCAGCTAAAAATGCTTGATCGCCCACACTGTATCATCATCTATGCGTATCAGCTCACACTCACACAGCAAATAACAAACAGACAGAGAGAGAGAGAGAGAGAGAGAGAGAGAGAGAGAGAGAGAGAGAGAGAGAAAGTGATTATCAGTGTAGTTTAAGTAACGCAAAACTGTTTCAACTGTAATTAACTGAAAACTACTGGTCATTAGATATGGAACCACAAGGTGATGTTTGTTTAGAATTATCTAAGACTTTTACTGTCCATAATCCACTGCTTAATGTCAAGACCTAAAATTCACTATGCACACTATAACGGTGTATCAAGGGGTGCTTTGTAAAAAAAAAAAAACAATTTTTTAATTTTGAAATGATTAAAAATTCCTAAAAAAAAAAATCTATTTAAAATGCGTATAAGCAGCGGCAGGTTCTTCATTACGGTGTTGGGGCGACGTTCCACCAAAATGTTTCTAGCACATTAAACCAGTGTTAAACTCGCTGGGACTATTCTAGTCAGACAGTCCTGCCTCTAAATATCATAGACCACTCGACAAGTCCCGCTACTTTTTGGGCAATTTGCATCGTTTGCATGTTTTTTCAGAGTTTCAATCTCTGCAATGAAAGTTTGGTTGCCATGGTTACTTCTCAGTGACATACTGCTCCGAAGTGCCTCAGTGCCTGACACGAGACTGAAGCCACAGGCCATGCTTTCCATGAGTTGGGAACTAGTAAGAGGGAGATTAATCACTCTACTGTTTTAAAATACTGATGAGACACATTTTAATACAACTGAGTGTGTAATTGCACTTATTGTATTTCCTTGACAGTTTAATTTGGTGTAATTTATTTCATGCACATCAGCCCTGAAGCCCATATTTATTCTGTATCTGCTTCACCTAAAAAAAAATACTGTCTAATGAAGACTGATATAAATGATTGGTGTGAAGGCTTTATTAGTTTTTTTGATTAATGGTAAAGTTGGTAATGTTTATCTTTATTTTATTTCAGTTATTTGCGTAAATTGACAGATGTTGCTTTTGATAAACAGTTGATTGACAGTAAGGAACCTCAAGGTATAGTTTTAAATAAGTATTCTATTTGTTTACATCGACCATTTAAATCGAAGAATCGTTCCTGAACTGAAAATAATTTTTTAATTGAATCGTGACCCCAAAAAAATCTGAAATGAATGACAGTGAGAGATTTGCACCCCTATCCAAAACGCCTCTTTGTAGCGACACTCCGTAACAACACTACGTAATGCCATTCTGCAATGCCACTACCTAATGTCGTTCTGTAACGCCATTCCATGACGTTATTTCGTAGCGCAACTTCGTAACTGCGCCACTTGGTAACGCCACTTCGTAACGCATTATGTCTTACATGACTCACATTCATTTCCCCCCAGTGATGTCCCGATAACATCCTGTAGGTCCAGACTGGGAGGCTGTTCTAGACAAACTTGAACAGGTCAGGTATACTAGTTTGAGCCTGATCTACACAGATTCTTTAAGGTGTGTCTGAAAACTATCCAAACCAAAAAGGATATTTACAAAAACTATTAACATGTTACATAAGCACCACCAAATAATGCATTTCAGGGCGGAGCCTGAACAGCTGAACTGAGGCTCCATTCGTCAGTCTGATGGAACAGTGAGAAACCACCAAGCTAAATCATCTTACCTGACGCACAAAGCTGTTATTTGTGGTATCTGAAGATGTACTTCCATCCGAACCTTTAAATCTCCCCTTTCTCCTCATTTTCCTCCCATGAGACTGCAGAGTGAAAAAATAAGCAGTAATGAAATTAGTCACAGTCACTCACATGGAAAATGAATAAATGCAATAATTGCAAGTGTTTTTTGAGAATGTGGTCTGTGGAAGTTGATTTTGTGTGACCATCATTCTCGGTCTCTCTCATACACATGCAAAGCAGGCCGTGCTGGACATTTCTCAGTGATCATACTGTAACTCAAATGGAGGTCGGAGCAGCTCACGTGTCACCAATGGCAACAGCAAAACATTCCTGATCACTAAAGTGATTTTTTTTTTAAACAGTGCATTCCCTGAGGCCATGTAAAGCATGGTCGTGAAGGCTGCCAGTCTGTCTGTTTCTAAGAGACCAGCCAACTAGAGTGGGTAATGTTTATTTTAGCACTGTCCACTCCAGAACAAAAGTTCAGACAAAGAGAGAGAGAGGAAGCAGAGAATAGGAGAAAAGAATGAAAGATGAGAGAAAAGGGAGGAAAAAAGGGGTCAAACAACAAGAAAAGAGAGAGAGAAAGACAGCAAGTAGGGTGGGAATTGGGCAATATGACTATAAAATAATATTTTAATATTTTCGTGTATTTTTGCGATAAAGACGTTCTTGTTAATATGATTATAACATATGCAGTGTGATTAAAAATACTAAATAGAGTGCTTTCAAGAACATCATCATACCAAGATATGAAGTTTTTATCACGCTAAATTGTTTGCCAATTTTATTGCAAGTGATACGATACGGCACACACCTAATAGACAGATAGACCCCATTCACACCTTTTCACTTTTTGCGTCTTAAATATCAGGATTATACCAAAACCCCTCCCAGTACAACTACTAATCACATAAAGTGTCCAGGTGTAAACAGGGTTGCAAAGACAAGACAAAACAGAGAAAAGAGAAAGGAGAGAAAGCCTTTAGAATAGGGGTGTCCAAACTTTTTGTTGGGGGCCAGAAGGAGAAATATATTTGAAGTCACACTCTGTAATAAAACAAATCATGAAATATTCCACTTTAAATAAAACTTTTTTTCCTGACTATTTCATTTACACGCCATTTTACTTGACTTACTATCATTATCTTTGACAGTGTTGTGTAAACTAAGATTTTTCAAATTGATGTTTAATTTCATGATGTCTCTTAATATTAAACTCCTTAATTACGGCAACTTTTAGACTCTTTGGCCTATTTTTCTGCGCTAGAAATGCGCACCCTCTCCGCTTTTAGACTCTTTGGCCCGTTTTTCTGCGCTAGAAATGCGCACTCTCTCCGCTTTTAGACTCTTTGGCCCGTTTTTCTGCGCTAGAAATGCGCACTCTCTCCGCTTTTAGACGCTTGGGCCCGTTTGTCTGCGCTAGAAATGCGCACCCTCTCTGCTTTTAGACTCTTTGGCCCATTTGTCTGCGCTAGAAATGCGCACTCTATCCGCTTTTAGACTCTTTGGCCGGGTTGTCTGCGCTAGAAATGCGCACCCTCTCCGCTTTTAGACTCTTTGGCCCATTTTTCTGAGCTACAAATGCGCACTCTATCCGCTTTTAGACTCTTTGGCCGGGTTGTCTGCGCTAGAAATGCGCACCCTCTCCGCTTTTAGACTCTTTGGCCCATTTTTCTGAGCTACAAATGCGCACTCTCTCCGCTTTTAGACTCTTTTGCCCCGCCTACGCTTATATACTCTTTGGCACGTTTTTCTGCGCTAGAAATACGCACTCTCTCCGCTTTTAGACTCTTTTGCCCCGTGTTTCTGCGCTAGAAATGCGCACTCTGTCTGCATTTAGACTCTTTTGCCCCGTTGTTCTGCGCTAGAAATGCGCACCCTCTCCGCTTTTAGACTTTTTATGACACCTAGCGTTCAAACGTTGAATCTCACATTATAAAAACCTGCTTAACAGCGGGCCAACTTTCATTCTATTTCTAAAATACCTCGCGGGCCGCTCCAAAAAAGGAAACGGGCCGCAAATGCCCCACGGGCCGTTTGGACACCCCTGCTCTAGAACATATATTTTCAGCTTTTGCTTGTTTGACATCTTGTTCATCCTATACATCTCAGATATCATTATGCTGTTCCATTAGTGTATTACTGTGGCACGCAGCCATACATGCCCAAACCATGCCACTCCCACCACCATGTTTCACAGACATCTGGACATACTGCCCTCTGTATTTTCTGTTTTTTGAAGTCTTTTGCAGATACACACCTACCTCCTAAATATACATTAACAGACAGCCAATTGACAGTTTATTTCTCCCAAATAAGATTCAAGACATTTGATTTTAGTAATCCCAAAATTTACGGATAGGTAACCCCAAGTTTGTTCTCTCATGGTTTTATTTTTATTTTCTGTTCTTACAATAGCTTCTTTGACTTTCACTGGCACAGATTGATATATAGGCCGAGAGACGATTAGACAAACATATAGATATGTTTCTGCTGTACACTAAAAAAACATTTGGGTTTGACATTAAAAGATGACACAAATATGAGACAAAGGATAAACATTTTAGCCCTTATTGCCCTATTTTACCACACATCTCACTACCACCACACACCGTACTACCCACCTCACTACCACTACGATCATCACTACCACACACCTCATTGCCACACGTCCCACTACCACCACCTCATTACCACACACCTTACTACCCCATACCTTAATACTACTCATCATTACCACCAGACTCATCACTACCACCACAATCATCACTACCACACACCTCACTACCACTACAATCATCACTACCACACACCTCATTGCCACACATCCCACTACCTCCACAATCATCACTACCACACACCTCACTACCACCACAATCATCACTACCACACACCTCATTACCACACATCTCACTACCTCCACAATCATCACTACCACACACCTCACTACGCCAAACCTTACTATTACTCATCACTACCACCAGACTACCACACACCTCATTATCACCACACTCCTCACTACCACACATCTCACAATCACACCTCACTACCCCAAACCTTACTACTACTCATCATTACCACACATCTCACTACCACCACACACCTTACTACCCCCACACTCATTACTACCACACACCTCATTACCACACATCTCACTACCACCACACACCTTACTACCCCAAACCTCACTACCACTTCAATCATCACTACCACACACCCCATTGCCACACATCCCACTACCACCACACACCTCACTACCACACACCTCAATACTAATCATTACCACCAGACTCATCACTACCACCACAATCATCACTACCACACACTGGTAATCAACATTACCACACATCTCACTACCACCACACACCGTACTACCCCAAACCTCACTACCACACACCTCACTACCACTACGATCATCACTACCACACACCTCATTGCCACACGTCCCACTACCCACCACCTCACTACCACACACCTTACTACCCCATACCTTAATACTACTCATCATTACCACCAGACTCATCACTACCACGACAATCATCACTACCACACACCTCATTACCACACATCTCACTACCACCACACACCTTACTACCCCAAACCTCACTACCACACACCTCACTACCACTACAATCATCACTACCACACACCTCACTACCACCACAATCATCACTACCACACACCTCATTACCACACATCTCACTACCTCCACAATCATCACTACCATACACCTCACTACGCCAAACCTTACTATTACTCATCACTACCACCAGACCTATCACTACCACACACCTCATTATCACCACACTCCTCACTACCACACATCTCACAATCACACCTCACTGCCACCATACATATTACTGCCCCACACCTCACTGCCACACTCATCACCGGTCTAAACTGGTTTCCTCTTCTCAGTCAGTTCTGAACTGATAAAGACTCTGGAGCCCTCCCTACCTGCACCGCGGGGTTCTCCACTCCGTCCAGATGTTTCTCCACCGAGTTTGAGGGTGTTTTGGGCATGCTGGTTAAAACCATTGGACAGAGTGTGGAGAGGAGCGGTCAGACAGGGCGGCTGAAGGCAGGTTTAAAGGCCGGTTCTGTAGTTATCTCTCAGTCCGCCGGTGAGAGAAGAGTGTGGAAAAGTTTACAAGCAGACTCTCAGACTGAACCCGCCCCCCGGCTTCAGCTCAGCCAGCATAACCGAGCGGCTTTGAGAGGAGCACGCGCTGTGGAGAGAGACAGGAGCGCGCGCTGCCGCTTATGAGGGTCCGAAGCGCCGCGCGTGGACTCCCCCGCCTCTCCATTCCGCTCACGCGCACAGCAGAGCCGAGTTTAGAAACGCGTGGAGTTTAGAGTCTGTGAATCTGTGAAGGGGCGGAGTTATAAAGACCATCATAAGCGTCTTATTACATTAGCTGAGACTAACGAAGCCCCTAACCTTCAGGTTTAAAAGATTCTAAAAAAAAAAAAAAAAACTTAAAAAAAATGATCAGTTTTTTTTATGTACGAAGTTTAATCTTTTTGAAAACTGACATGACCAATTAAAAATATATATTTGAATAATTTTGAAAATTGACTTGGCATTTCAACGTTGAATAAACGTTGAACCAACGTTAATCAACGTAGATGTTATGGTTGAATCAACGTTGATTTTGAAAAGTGAATCAACGTTGATATAGCAACGTTGTTTTAATGTCATACATTCAACATTTAATAAACCATAGCTCACTAAAACTAGAAAATCCTATGGTTTACAAAGTGTTAACAATAAACTTACACCACTGTAGTAAAGCTGAGTATAAAGAAAGTTACTCATGCCAATCTGATTTAACATCTGATCTCAAAAACACTAAAACAGTAAAACTATTAAAACAAGATGATTATGTTAAATTAAAAAGCAGTTCGTGCAAATAGAAGTAAAACACTTTTTCATTTCTCCATCCAACCGTTTGTAGAAATGATATGGTGATGAAATTTAAAATGCTGATTCAAAAGGCAGAAGGTTGAGGACATTATGTTGATTCAATGTTAAAATTTCAACGTTAGCACAACCATTGAACATTAAATGTTTATTCAACGTTGTTTCAACGTTGAAACAACACAGTACATTGTTTCAGTCATATTTCAACTACAGTTCAACGTTAAAGGTCGGTTGTGTGCGAGCTGGGACGTTTTAAAATAGACTTGAAATACTTTAAAAAATGATTTGAATCTTTTAAAAAAACAGACTTGAAAAACTTTTTGTTTTTTTTAAATGATCCAAATCTTTTTAAAAATTCATTTGGCAAATACAAAAAAAAACAACAACATTCAAATCTTTGTGAAAATTGACTTGACTTGACATTCCAATACATTTGCAATACATTTGCATTAAGAGCATTTAAGAAATATGGGGGCTGATGTTAAGAGAGTTAGAAGTTCAGAGTTGACATGAAAAAGTATTCAAAGGATTAGGTTAGGGTAAAAGTGCCTTAAAAGTGCCATCACTTGAGTCTGTTTTACCTTTTTTTGCATGTATCTTTGACTGAAGACTGTTTCCTTGACTTTTTTTCTCCCATCAGTTTCTACCAATGCTGATACTCCCAGGCAGTGGCAGATGTAGGATTTGTTTTAAGTAAGGGCCACAAGGGCCACAGTAATAATAGAGGAGCCAGGTATTATTTAACCAGTCTCACCATGTTCAAACAAAAATGTAATTTAAAAGTTAATTTTGTGCCAATTTTGTTTTTCATTATTATTTGCATATGGACTTTGTCAGTCTTTGCTTTTATTTATGTGTTTTTGTGTATTTTATTTAGACTTTGCTTCTGGAATCTATTTTATGCTTATGTATGTATAATCTGTAATTTTGATTTGATATTTTATATATGTTTAAACTTTTGGCACAAAATTACCAATGTTACATGATTTTTTGCTGTATATAGAGTAAAATAATCTCAAACACAATAAATCCTGCATTTTATTCATTTTTAAAAAATGTTTTACTTTTTTATAAAATGTCAGTTCAACATCTAATAACATCTCTCCTAAATAAGATGTAATCATGCTGGACATTCTTAATTGGCGTTTGGACATGAAATTGCATCAACCTATAATCTGATGTTTAGGACAGATGAGTAAAAAGGGCACTTCAGGGGGCCAATTAGATTTCAATCTGGGCCATTACGTACCAACAATCACGCCACACTCAGAATCACATTTTCTCTTCTTATTGTTAGTTTTACCTTTAACTAAAACTGCCAGGCTATATCTGCTGACACACAAATGGCTGATGCAATAATTAGATAAATGAGCTGATTTGGAGACACAGCTCTGGAAAAAATAAGAGATTGCTTAAAATGATGAGTTTTTTTATTTTACCAAATTAAAAACCTCTGGAATATAATCAAGAGGACAATGAATGATCACAACCATCAAACTGAGCTGAACTGCTTGAATTTGTGCACTCGGAGTGGCATAAAGTTATCCAAAAGCAGTGTGAAGGAGTGGTGGAGGAGAACATGCCAAGATGCATAAAAACTGTGATTAAAAAACAGGGTTATTCCACCAAATATTGATTTCTGAACTCTTAAAACTTTATGAATATGAACTTGTTTTCTTTGCATTATTTGAGGTCTGAAAGCTCTGCATCTGTTTTGTTTTTTCAGTCATTTCTCATTTTCTGCAAATAAATGCTCTAAATTACAATATTTTCATTTGGAGTTTGGGAGAAATGTTGTCTGTAGTTTATAGAATAAAACATCAATGTTAATTTTACTCAAACATATACCTATAAATAGCAAAATCAGAGAAAGTGATTCAGAAACTGGTCTCTTTTACAGAGCTGTATATCCAATAAAGTACTCACTGAATTCATATATATAATATAAAAATGTATAATATAAAACAGACACTGTTGTTATTTGGTAATATGAGACATGTATGCATGACATTTGTTCTGAATAATTAAACTGTTTGTGTATTTATTAAAATATAATAAATAATATATATAATGAACAAACCCAGACTTATTTAATTGAAAGAGTAAGTTTAATACCATATATGTTTCTCAGGAATATTAATATATACACCAGAATATTCACTAATAGAGTTAAAGATTTAACAGGGTAATGAGAGGCTGCAGCAGAAGCCCCAGTAAATGTACAGCCCATTTGTCAGCATAGCTCTCTCTGCTGGTTGGTGTGGGAACTACAGCACAGTAGTAATTTTCACAATAAAAACAAAATACACATTTAAAACTACTCAAAAACAGTCCACAGTATCAAAACATTTATTTCATGTGATCAGCACATCACGCTGAAGTGCTGTGTTGTTTGAGAGGCATGAGAAATGGCTGAGGCTTTCACCTGCACTAGCAAAGTAGTCATTTTGCTATGATAGAACAACAAAAAGCATTGTTCTAAGTAGAATGAATATAGATTACAAGTTTAAAAAATGTGCACAAACAACCAACAGCAGCACCTCCACTGTTAACACTGTTAACGCTTTATACACAGTATTCCATCCAGCACTGATTCTTTGTTGTTTTACCACCATCCTGAAAGGTTGAAGGTCACCTTACACAACAGAGGTACGATATGAGTACTTTTTTGTACTCAAAGGTACACTCTTCATAATTGTACCCTCAATGGTACCATATTGGTCTTTACAGGGTCAGATTTGTTCCCGCTGAAGAACAAAGTAATTTCTAACACCAATAAGTACAAATTTGTACCATTTAACCAGACAAAAGGTACATTCAGTATTCTGTATCACTGTACTAATTAACAATAAATATTTTAATTGCACATTTTTCATTTGAAAGCCAGAAAAATTTGGATCATCAAATTTTTGAGCCATATTTAGTTGATGATAATGTTTATAATCTTTATCATCTTTATTGGCACAAAAACCATGGGTACAAAAAAGGACTTTCACTGAAAGGTACTTTTTTGTACCTCAATATAAGGTACAGCCCCAGCGACAAGCTTTGTACTCTTTTAAGTACAAATCCGTACTTACTTTTCTTAGTGTGTAATCAGAACCTCTGGTAGCAGTGTTGTGCTCACATCACTGCTAAATTACTGACTTAGAAATTATAAATCATTATTTCTAAAATCAGACAAACAACAATCTTACTTTATTTTTTGCTGTATATAGAGTAAAATAATCTTAAAGACAGAAAATCCTGTATTTTATTCATTTATTCAAATACTGTCAGTTTAACATCTAATAACATCTCTCCAACATAAGCTTTAACCATGATGGTTAAATTCTGATGTTCATTCTTGAGCAAAGGACAGATGAGTAACAAGGGCACTTCAGGGGGCCGATTAGATTATATCTGGGGCCAGAATGTACCAACAATCACGCCACACTCAGAATCACATTTTCTCTATGTTCTGATTGTTAGTTTGAACTTTAACTAAAGGTGTTATGGGTGGGGGTAGTGCACTATAGGCTCCTGTGGTAAACCAGTACTTTTACATTTTTATTGAGTAAATGCTTATGTTGACACTTCTACAAAAGCTAAAATAAAAATAATATGTCATCAACAGCGACTGTAATGTTTAAATTAAAGAATTATATACCATCTACTACTGAGTCTTGTTGTCTGTTGTGTATATTTATGTATATATGTGTATGTATGTACATATTAATATAAAAATTAATTAATTTATACACTTATTAATATGCTACACCATATGTCTGCCTTTGTTAAAGAGCATAATACATAGTATTTCAGCATGAAAGCAGGTATTTGTAATGTGTGACAGCATCCTGAATCATTACTACATCTCTGCTGTTTGTAATAAACCATACCATTGTGATTGACTTGTGATTATTATTGGTGTATCATTCACCTGTCTCAGTGTAAATTAATGCACTGGTGGCGCAGGTTGCCACCTCCAACATGATGGTTACGCTGACACACCAGATCCATGCTATATGCTGCAAGAAATTGCTGTAGGCAAATTTAGTTATTTTTTGCAAATATGTTATGTCATCCTAAACTAGTAAAAAATGTATTAATTCTGATGCCGTGTCAAAAGAATAGTTTGTTTCAATTATTGATTTAAAATTAATTACTGAATTGTAAATAAATATGTTTGTAAGTATTTTCTGTCTCTATAACTTTTCATACTAACAATGTTATTATTGAACATTTAGAACTATTCTCTCTGTTATAATATATACAAAGTTGCCTGGCAAAGCTAGGGACATAGGCCATGTTATTTTCCATTCACACAAAGAAAAATATATCCACTGGTTTGTCAAAATAAATAAAATTATTCCTGTGGGCATCAAACACTAATAAAGAAAATGTTAAACCACATGGAACTATTTAGACACTGATCTTCATGAAGTAGTTTAGAAGTGTTGACAATTTGTTAATGTAAGTTTATAAATATTAATACTGAACAAAAACATACTGCAGTTTCTGTTTACAACTAATTATTCCTCCCTGTTAATTAATGCCTGACATTGATGCCAGTCTGCCATTATGTATTGCTGCAATAGTAAATAAATTATAATAGGTAATGTGATCACATTGTAAGGTACAGACCATAATTGGAATATAGGTATGTAAAATGTTTTTTTTTAATTATAATATTTTAAAAAATCTATGTATAAAGTTTTCGAAAATTGTCTATTTTGCTCTGTATTAAAGTAATAGTAGCGAAGCTGTCTAGTGGGGCAGGGCATGGAGGGGGCATGGGCAGCAGGGACTGTCCTTAAATAGGCCAGAAAAAAACGGTCTGATCCTGCTTCATCTTGCTCAAACCAGGAGATACCCCTCGCTGCAGAACCACAAGTCCAGGGGGTGGGGCTGGATCTGATCCAACTCTTCCTACGTCGTGTTTTCATTGGTCTGAAGCAGATCGGACTCTTCCCCATCCGGTTTTACTCACTCGCCTTTCGGAGTCAAGTAAACAATCACGAACGTGAAAGTAAGTTCATAATAGACACATTTTCATTTTGCTAATACTATTAATTAGTTTCGTTGGGTGATTTTACTTAATTGAAAATCTGATTGCTTCTGTTTGTTCGCCGTTTTGATTGTGTATTAATATCTGTAATAATAAATGAACATGGTAGCTGGTAGATAAGACACTCATTGGCATCCTTTATTTTAATTATTTATTTTTTATTTTGTCTTTAGGCCCTTTTTATTAAAGATAAAAAATGAAATAGTTAATATTTATATAGGAAATGTACAGCATTTTATTATGTTTGTAATCACAGACATGTTCCTTCTTTTAAATCTGTATTGTGTGATTTAAATGTGCTACGTAGCAAATAACATTTTGATCTATAAACAGTAAAAGTCTTAAGGTTGGGTTCCAGGATTTATTTGATAAGATAAAATAAGTCCTGGTCGGAAACGTAAGCGACACGTGTTAAGTTTAACGACGAATTGAAATGCATGACTTAAAACCAATGAAAAGAAGATATGGGTGGTCAGGAGGTCAGGCTCCACCCCTTGGATCAGATCCAGCCCCACCCCCTGGACTTGTGGTTCTGCAGCGAGGGGTACTTGGAAACCAGCGCCACCTATACCCTTGAAAGGAACAAACAAGTGAACCTCATATGGTAAGTTAAGTTTTTTTTTATTATATAAGTAAAATGTGCTTATTTTTTTTTTTAGATTACATAAAGTTATAAGCGAGCAAGCAATGTTACCTGCCATTTTTTCACTTTACTGTAGCTATGCTTACTAGCGTAATCTGAAATTTACTGCCAGGTTCCTTAAAAAGTATAAAAATGTCTTAAATCAAAATCCGAATAATAAATGTACTGTAAATTTGTTGTAGTTTTTTAATTTTCGGGCGGTGCGTTTAATGCCAGTGGGAAAGCACTTGAGACTTGAGACTTGAGAACACTGCATATACTAATGTTAGCAGAGAGCTAGCTAACGTTACCGGGGAGAGAGCTAACCTTAATGCCGAACAAGCTAACGCTACCGGGAAGAGAGCTAACTTTACCAGTGAGCTAGCTAACGCTATCAGTGAGAGAACTAAGGTTAGCGAAGAGCTAGCTAACATTAGTGGCAAGCTAGCTAACGTTAGCCGAAAGCTAGCTAACATTAGCCGAGAGCTAGCTAAGGTTAGCAGAGGCTATGACCGAAATGGCTCCCTACTCCCTCATTAGTGTTGCGCTATGTAGGGAGATACTATTTAGTTCACTAAGTAGTGGTAAATCTGGAGTGAATTCGGACACTAACTCATCATTAACATGGGCCAGCACCGGTCCCAGAAACACACACAGGTGAGAGAGGGGTTTAGCCGCGTTTAAAACTCCATAAACACACTGAACTGAGCTCTGAATTAAAGTTAGTGAAGCTCTGAACTGATCATGAAGTAATTTCTCTGCCCGTTATATTTACGCTGTTTAAAAGATAATCCTCACATTATTGAAGTAAATGAAGAAAACCTGAAATTAACAGCGTACACCGGCTCACAACGTTGCCAGATTGGGTGGTTTCATGCCAAATGTCGAGTTGTGTCTGAAATTGAGACAGAGCTTCCTGCACATTTAAAGCTGTGTTTATGTTCGTTATTATATGTATTTATTTCTTTCATAGCTTGCAAGGTTATTTTTATGTACTGTATTTACTTTTTTGGTTCGTGTGTCCAATGATACAAGGCACAAAACACATAATACAAACATGTAGATAAACTCAGTTAAATATCATTGTTGTAATTAGTGATATTTAAGGTATTTTAGTTAAGATCATGTTGGAATAAACCCTGTAATATTGTTTATATGACGAACATCAGCTGTTTGGGTGGTTTTCTCAGTATTTTGGCAGATTTGAAACACGTTTTCCCCAGTGAATTGGTTTTATCTGAATCCCGCTGTATAAATCTGGCAACCCTGGTGGCTCGCAGTCCGCTCAGTTTATTCGGCTGTCCGTTGCTTAGTAGGGAGACCCGCAATGCATTTTGGGACACTGTTAGCTCCCTTAGTAAGCAGCGAAGTTTACTATAAATCATGATGCATTATGGGAGTTTTCAAAGAAAAATGGCTGACATACTCAATAGTGCCCTAACTTTTTTTTTTTTTACATTTTTTTTTATTGAAAACTTCAAATGTACAACACTGTAAGGCATTACCATTATAAAGTCATGAAACAGTAATGTGCCTTAAGACACCTATTACATCAATAGAACATTGACTTATAAATCTGTAAAACTGTAGAAACAATCTTCAAGAGAAAACATTCAATATCAAACTGACTTAAAATAAATAAATAAATAAATAAATAAATAATAATAATAATAATAATAATACATTACATATAAAAAGTTAAAAAAAATAAAAATATATAGGACAACAAATATATAATAATAATAAAATGAATACAAATTATGTTACTTCATTAGTGGAGTTATTTGTCAGTAGTTTGTGTAGATCTTTAGCTATTTTGGATTTCATAAAGTTTAGGGACTTTGTGTACAGTTGAATTTCATTATAGTAGCATGTAAAGATAGGTGGTTTTTTTTTTTTTTATAAATTTAGACTTATGTATAAAAGATTTGGCCAGAATAAGCAATATATTAACCAACAATATTACACCAAAAACAATATAGTATTATAATCTATCTTAGTAATTGTATTGGTTTTGTTGTTTAACCATTCCATGAACTGTTTCCAGAACAGCTGAGTATGTGAGCAAGAAACAAAGAGGTGTTCGGTTGTTTCAACATCACAGTTGCAAAATATACATTCATTTATTTTAAAGCCAAATCTTAGTTTTATAAATTCACTGGAAGGGTAGATATTATTCATTATTTTGTAGTGGATTTCTTTTGTTTTGGGTGGAACTGGGTATTTGAGGAATTTAGTTCTCAGTGAATATTTCTTGCTTATCAAACACAGTCATAATGTTATTTCTATTGGACTGAGCAGGATATAAATCGTTGGTTAGAATGGATCTCATGAATTTGTTCGAGCATTTTTTATCAAGAAAATGAATTCAATTTATATGAAGTGTTGGTAGATGAGGTGGGGATCCTGAATACAAGGCTATTTTTTTTTGCTAACATAAGAATTGTTTTGGGTATGGCATTAGTGAGAGATTTAAATTGTTTGTGATTGCATTTTATATTATATTTATGACAGAAGATATTGTAAGGTAGTACATTTCCATTTATATCTAGCAGGTCCATTACACACCAAATGTTCCTATCCATCCAGTTCCTATAAAACAAAGATTTCCTTTTGTGAAGTATATATCTGTTGTTCCATAATGGTGTATTATGTGGCGTGAAATTGTGATTGTAGAATAGTTTCCAGAACAGTAAGACCTGTTGGTGATATTTCGAAAGCTTATATGGTAATTTGGTAATATCATAATCACATTTTAAGAAAAATTCTATACCACCCATCTTGTGAAATACCTTTTGAGGCAATATGTGCCAGATACTAGCAGGGGATTTAACAAATTGTTTCAGCCAATTCAGTTTTAATGTTCCATTCATACACTCAAAGTCTATTGCTTTTAACCCACCTTCAGAGAAGTCTTTTAGTGAGTTTGATTCTTCCAAATAAAGTTGAAATTAAGCTGGTTTACAGATTTAACAAAAACTGGGCTGGGTGCTATTGCAGATGCAGGATGAACACCTCTGGATATAATAGTGCCCTAACTAGTAAATAGGGAGCCATTTCGGTCACAGCCAGAGAGTTAGCTAACATTAGAAGCAAGTTAGATAGCTGACATCAGCACCGAGCTAGCTAACAGGAAGGTCAAAATAAGTCTTGACCAAGACAATTATGAATAACACAATTTTAATCTGCATAATTTTAAGCTTTAATTTCCAATACAATAGACTATTTTCTACCAAAGAAATTATGACTACATTTGTGGGTGTTAAAATTATGTTTAACATTTGAGGTCTTAAAAAGGTCTTAAAAAGCAATAAATTTGACATTTAAAATTGTGCAACAACCCTGACTGCATTTTTAAAAAATATTTTTCGCTGTCTGGACTGGTAATCTGGTGTATTGGGCATTTTCCCGGTGGGCCGACAGTCCTCAGGGGCCGATGCTGTTTAGATATTTTTTTTCCTTTTTTTTCCCTAAGAGACCGGTGTTCTGTCGAATTTTGCTACCCATCGATACATGCTTCCCAAAGGTACTGCGCATGCGCCCACCTACACAATTTAATTCTTTCTCGTGTTTTATGTATAATTAATCTGGTTTAGGGGGGTTTATGTGCATTAAACAACCTGGGCGCACTATCATTGCACAAAAGTGTAAATGGAAACTAAAAATTACACTTATTATCATAAATAAATACAAAAGCAGTTTGTAATGAGCTATATTTACTATAACTTTGCCATGGTACAATGAATTATGCAATCCAAATCTAATAACGTACATCTACTGGAATATCACTGGGTACATGCCGTAAAATAGTGCTTCTTTTGTATTTTTACAGTTAAATATACATTGGGGCAGCACGGTTCGACAAGGTAGCAGAATTCGACAGAACACCGGCCCACAATATAGAGGGGGCGGCCCATTGGCCCATCTTCAATATAGACAGTGGACTGAACCAATCAGGATATAGGACAAAAGCAGCCCCACCCTCTCTCCGCGTGGTCCACCAAGCTCCCACTCCCACTACGTTCAGTTTTGAGCGCGAGGAGAGGCAGTAAGGAGAAACAGAAACAGCAGAAAGCGGGACCGGAGAATTTACGCCGCTACAAAATGTTTAAAAATCACTGACATGTTCGCTGCTGGAGCCTCCGCGTCCTCAGAAGCAGCAGACAGTGAGAGCAGGCTTGTGACAGGTAACCTTGGTGTGGATGGGGGGAGCCCCTCCCCCGCTGTGAGATTAAGCAGCGCGATCGGAATGCAGCAGATTTTAAACCAGAAATGGATATACAGCGATTTTTCTAAAAGAAAGGTAACGGTAGGCTAACCATGTAAACCATGTAAACTGCTATGTTTCTGATAGCTGGTTAGAAATGCACTAATCAAAACATACCAACTCTGCGCTTAATAAAATACAGCCTCTGACAGTCAGTTAGCTTAACTTTGGAATTAGCTTAGTTTAAGAAAAACAAAATAATGTTCAGTTTACCCTGTACCTGACTAGCTAATAACTATTTAATTTTCATTCATTTAGATAACTAGTCAGCTAGAAGCTGGATGAAGACAATAGCTAGAATTTAGTACAACACTTTAAGTTGGTAGTTTAAAGCAGTTTCTTAACCCTGATCACTTCCCTTAAAATTGTGTTTTCCATCAGATCCAACTGATCAGTTAATAAACAGTCCTTTACTGAGTTTACCTGTTAAAATCTCTTAGCCCCCTATGGATCATAAATCAATCATTATGTATGTCCAGCAGTGTATAAGTGTATGATACCATCACTTACGTTATTAAGTGCATTTAAATCAGAGAAAGCTCTACAATATGCAGAACAGTGGGAGTATGCAATAGAATATGTAAGAACAGGGTTAAGAAACACTGATCTAATCTGACTTCTGTTCATTTGTAGTTTACAGTAAGAACACATGTCCTGACGTCTAACGTTTATATTAACTTCTGACAAAAATCCCTATGAAACGTAAAGTTACATTCTTTTTCATAAAAGGACACCATCATAAGAAGTGCTTTCAGTAGAAACAATTAAAAGTGTGGGACACAATGCTAGTCAGTTTGGAGAAAATGTAAATTATACAACATACAATATATAATTAATAATAATAATCAAATCTGTTATATTATTTTAAATATTAGGGGATAACTGATCAGATTTTGTCATATGTATATAATTCAGACCTTTCACGTATAATTTTTTCTAGCAACAGTAAATGTAATGTGGAGTAACATGTTTAGGTTGTAAAATTACCTTTACTTGTAACTAATAATAAACAGAATACAGAAAAAAAGGATTATTTGGGATTAAAAGTAAAAACTAAAGTGCGGGCTTTGGTTCATATTAGCAAATGTGTCCCCCCCCCCCAATATCAAACCCGCTCCTACGCCCTTGAGTATCAATATTAATCGGTAGTTGCATACTTCCCAAAATCTTGTAGTCGTGCCCCCTTATTCTGATAAATAGGAAACGGTCAAGACTGAGAAGTGTGGGATGAGCAACAAGCGTCCATTTTGGGCTACATCATAGCATTTTAGATATTTAGGTTAAAGCTGTGTTGAAAGGCTGCATAGTAGTTTGATTTTGTAGCCTCTATGCTGTGGTTTAACATGTTTTAAAAAGCACTTAAACAAGTGAAATAACAGATTTTAAAACTGATAAATATAAGTAAAGCTTTGCAATTTAAGCATGACTAAAGTATGTGTAAAAAAGTATAAAAGTAATATTAACTAAATAAACACCCACCCTGAGTAAGAGTAAGACATTATCAAAAGTTTTCAAGCCATAGTTGAATTCATGAATTCATAAAGCAGCCCTGTTTGTAATCTGATACAAACACATGTTATAGCTGTTTAAAGGAGGAAGCACCTTTAACCTGAAGAATTAGAATTGAGCTGTTATATCAGATATATTCAGAAAATACATATTAGAGATGATTTCAATAAAAAAGGATAAAACATCAATTGAACTGCACAGAGCAGACAAAAATGGTGGCGTTAATAATAGACACTAAATTAGTGCTGGGCGGTATGACCAAAAATGCATATCACGTATTTTTCAAGATTCTGGTGGTTTTACAGTATATCACTGTATTTTTATTATTATTTATTTATATATTTTTGCATGACTGGGCTTTTATATAAGCTGTGACTTACGTTACTGTTTGGAGTACATATAATATCAAACACTAAGCCTTTAAGTTAAGGCTCTGATTAGTATTGGGTTTACTTTGCCCCACAAAAGAAAAACAGCTAAAGAATGTAAACAACAAACCTTAAAAAAGATACACCAGCAACTTTAACACGGTTTACTTTACAAAACTAAATATATTAATAAATAATTTAAGCCAGTAGAACCATTACAGTATTAAAATCAGCCACATTTCCCTACTTTTACCCAGCTGGGAACAGCGAGTTAGAGTGACAGTATTTGAACACCCAGCATGTTTCTATGGTTCAAAATTGCACAAAGGTATACCGTATGAACCAGTATACCACCCAGCACTAGGGTTGCAGCGGTAACCGGTTTCACGGTATACCGTGGTATTAAAATGCACGGTTATCATACCGTGTGTGTTTGCTTATTACCGGTAAAACGCAAGCCAGCGGAGAAACTCACCCGCGCATGCGCAACTCTGCTCCGCTTCAGCTACTCAGCACACAGCGGTGAGAACGGCAGAAAGTGCATCAGACTAGAGCTTCATTAACAATTATTATTGTTAATGAAAACGAACCAAATAACGAAAACTGAAAGTGAAACTTAACTAACTCATTTATAAGCGCTGTTTTCACTCCCGCAGTTCTACAGCGGGAGGTGTTGTGCCGATTCTGTCCGCGAAGCGGGAGTCGGATTGAGCAGGGAGTCGGATTCGGCACAACAGCGGCAGCGCGGCAGCACCTCGCGGCCCGCGGTGTTAGTTGTAAGCGCTCGCGCTAGCCGCAAAATACGACAGAAAACACTGAGAAACTGCAGAATTATGTATTGGACTAAAATGAGCACGAGGAGCTAAAAGAGAACCTTTACCTGTGAGTAGCTCACATCAGAACACGCAAATCTCTCTCTCTCTCTCTCTCTCTCGCACGTGAACTTCTCCGCACTGTGTTTAGCTGTTCTTAAAAATAATTTTAATTAAATAATAGTTCTATGCTTCTATGTTAGTGTTAATTTACATAATTCTGATCATATTTCGCTCATTCAAACAGCCTGAAAACAGACTTGTAATCTTGTAATCAACAAGCTTGTAATCAATGTGGCCGTAAAGTCACAGCTAAAGGAGGAAATACATCAAACCTGTTCTCCCATCTCCGAGAACACCACCCCGCTGTGCAGCGCAAAGTATGTGTTCAGTTTATAATTTTAATCTGAACATAAATAAAAACCTCTTTGTAGTCGTGCACAACCCATGCAGTAAGCGCCCGCAAAAGCGCTGAGTTATCCGAAATTTGGGCACGCAGGTACAGGCGTGAAGTGCGTGCTACGATGGATTCACGTGTCCGTGTAAAGGTCCTGGCCGGACTGGATGTGAAAGACGCCATTCATTTACATGCGTTTATTTTCAAATTCTGACGTGCCTGTTTTTCATGTGTTGAAGGTTTTAAGGTATGAAAGCCTTAAAATAGAAATCTCTATTGTGAGGATCATGTCAGAAATAAATCCCCTTTTTCTGCAGTATCTGGTTATATACCAACTTTTTTATATATATACACTCTTAATGCCCTTAAGAGTAGTGGAAAAACATGGTTTCATTCACCTGATGGTGTAGTTTCTACAATAAATAGTTAATTGAACAAAAAACCTTTGTTGTAATTTCTTTAAGGGTCAGTTTAATAATATATGTAACAAACTGTGATACCGTGATAACCGTGATACCGCGGTATTTTCTGAGACGGTTATCATACCGTGAAAATCTCATACCGTTGCAACCCTACCCAGCACTAAACTAAACTTCTTATATTTAATATGTTGATGATACATTATGCTTCTCTGTAACCCCACATACATGAATTGCAAGTCGGTTCTGCACCGCTAATTATGAGGGGTCGGTCTAAACCAAAAATGCCAGGGCTGATTTGGTGCGCGCTACGCAAATGGCGCGGCACCAACACAGCGCATCCTATTCATTTAAATAGAGATAGCCACTGCATGAGCGCAGTCGGCGGGAGTGTGATCACTGTTTTTATCTGTCCAACGGGGGAGGGGGGGGCGGGGGTTGGGCGCGCAGGTTTTGTATCTGTATCTAACGGAGGGGTGGGTGCGCGCAGGTGAGAGCGTGTGAACTCGCTGAAATGCGTGTGTCAGTGTGACTTGAGAACACTGACTATAGATCACAGTGAGGTGGATTAAAAATCTTAAACTTATAATTGACTACACCTGTTGCTTTCCATTGAATTAAAAAAACATCTTTCTCTCAGATAAAGTAAACACAAGCGTGTTTCTGACTAAAATAAAAGCTTTTCAGGAGAGATATAAGTTATGTGTAAATATTTATAAGACAATACCCACATCACTTATCTAACCAGCCTGTACTGATTTCTGCCCCCCAATAATGCTTTCAATAACCTCTTGTAACCCCTGGGAGCCAGGGGTTACACTCTAATAGCCTTTAATAGTCTTCAGTAGCCTTTAAAAGACTTACCTCGCGGCCGTGGTGTGTCCACTAAACTCCGTAGTTATAAACATCCTGAGGTTAGCAGCGCGCTAACTGACCTGTTTATAATGTAATCCGAGCAGTGCCTCCGTGTCGGCTGTTCTAACCTGCTGCTGTTAGCTGCTTGGGCTGAAAGATGAACTGTAGTGAGCTGTATTATCCGGTTAGTGGGGTTAAAACCTTTATTTGTTTACAGAAACAGTAAAAACGGACTGGCTGAGCTCTGTAGCCCGTGGCTGGGCTGTACTGAAGTAGTGACTGAGTGAAGAGAGCGGGGCTTGTGCTGCTGCAGCTCCGACTAGTGGTTGGATGAAGAACTGCAGCTTCATGTAATGAGCAGTTTCACCAGCCATCCACACACAGCTCTGATAAACTGCTTGTTTTAATAGTGCACACTGTTGCTACCAAAAAAAGTCACTAGATGGCATTACCATATATATCTTAATAAATAATAATAATAATATTTATAATATTTATAATAATAATAATAATAATAAATATATTATTTACATTTTATGAGGCATAAAATAATAACAAGAAAAAAAAACAAGAAAATCGAGAATCGAATCGAATCGTGACCCTCAAATCGAAAATGAAATCGAATCGAGGATTTAGAGAATCGTGACACCCCTACACCATACTCTATCGCTATTGCTACTGGGTTGCCAGATCCCTTTTAAAAAGTCCACACTTAACTGTTTTTTTTGCCCCGCGAGACAGGTTTAAGCCTGAAGAGAAATATCGTCCTTTTTAATCTCACCCCTACTGTTTAGCACATTTTAGTGATTTCCAGTTCTACACACAACCTCTTACTCAGGAACTGATTAGCTGGTTAGGTGGATCAGGTAGATGTGATGAGTGCATTAAAGGCACACTAAGCAACCCTTAGTGTAATATTATGGCTGTTTAAATATCAGCAATGGTTAGGATAGATTATCATACTGTCGAGCAGTAGAACCAACCAGAAACAATCCTTATTCAGAATTTAAAAAAAAAAGGTTGAGAAGGCATAAAACAAATAAAATTGTAACAATTTAACAGCCACAAATTGTAGAGTAGTTATGGCAAACGTGATAGAGAGGAGACTGTAAGTAGTATTCCCTTAAGCTATGCATACACACTTCATTCCTGCTGATATCTCCTGATCCGGGCCCACAATTGCTAGTTCTTCTGCTCTGCTGCTGACCTTACTGTGGGTGGTCTTAGGGGACCGCCCACTGAACTTGAACCAGGTGACTCAGAAAGAAGGAGAGAAAGAAAAGTGGATATTTACTGAACAGAAAAAAGTGTGATTCATTGCACATAAGAATGCAGGTGGAGACATACATAAGGTTTGTTTCAATTTTCTCCGAAAGGTATTATTTATGTTTAGGTACGCCGTGTCCCTTTTCCTATCCTGCCTAAGATGGAGGAAGTACTCTGTATTACTGAGTTCTTCCTGAGAATTTATGTAAAATGTCCTCTAGGGTAGGCAGTATGAATCTACCACCCTCACTGCTTTGTTGAGTTTCTTCAAGTCAACACATATGCTAACTGTGCTATTCTTCATGAACAGGGGCAACATTGGGGCACACAAGTCAGTTGGTTCTCTAACTTCTTCCGTAATACCTAGTAAATGCATTCGTAAATGGTAGCAGTGAGTGTTAAAGATTTATCAGACAAGGATATTAAAAGTAAATATAAAATGCACTGTTTTTAAATCATAATTTTATTTATTAAATGAGATGTGGCAACAACTGCAATCAAGCTTTACTGATAACTGGCAATAAGTCTTTCGCATCTCTGTGGAGGAATTTTGGTTCACTCTTCTTTGTAGGATTGTTTTAATTCAAACTTTATGGTACTGTGGCCCAATCTTGAGTTATTGAATTCAACGCATTATTTACAATAAATAAAAATTCATATAAAATCATCCATACAGTAAAAGTTGTCGAAAGTCGCACACGTGATTAAAATTTTGGGACCCAAAAATTTTTTTTTAACCCAAAAAAAACTTCGAAAAATTTTGGGACCCAAAAAATTTGTTTTAACCCAAAAAAAACTTCGAAAAATTTTGGGACCAAAAAAAAAGTGGAAAAATTTTGAGACCCAAAAAAATTTTGACAACAAAAAACTTTGAAAAATGTTGAGACCAAAAGAATTTTGACCCAAAAAACTTCGAAAAATTTTGAGACCAAAAAAAACCTTGAAAAATTTTGGAACCCAAAAAAAATTTGGCAAAAAAAAAACTTCGGAAAATTTTGACCCAAAAAAAACTTTCTAAAAATTTTGGGACCAAAAAAAATTTTACCCCAAAAAATCTTTGAAAATTTTTTTTTGACCAAAAAAAATTTTACCCCAAAAAAATTGAAAACTTTTGGGACCCAAAACAATTTTTACCCCAAAAAAACTTTGAAAATTTTAGAAACCCAAAAATTTTTGACAAAACAAAAACTTCGGAAAATTTTGTGACCAAAAAAATTTGGACCCAAAAAAAAACTTCGAAAAATTTTGGGACCCCAAAAAATTTTGCCAAAAAAAACTTCGAAAAATTTTGTGACCAAAAAAATTTTTACCCCCAAAAAAAACATTGAAAAATTTTGGGGCCCAAAACAATTTTTACCCAAAAAAAACTTTGAAAAAATTTGGGACCAAAAAAAAGGTGGAAAAATTTTGAGACCCAAAAATTTTTTTTTAACCCAAAAAAAACTTCGAAAAATTTTGGGACCAAAAAAAAACTTGAAAAATTTTGGAACCCAAAAAAAATTTGGCAAAAAAAAAATTCGGAAAATTTTGATGCAAAAAAAACTTTCTAAAAATTTTGGGACCACAAAAATTCGAAACATTTTGGGACCAAAAAAATTTGGACCCTAAAAAACTTGGAAACATTTTGTGACCCAAAAAAAATTTGACCCAAAAAAACTTCGAAACAATTTGGGACCAAAAAAAAATTGACCCAAAAAATACTTTGAAAAAATTTGGGACCCAAAAATATTTGGACCCAAAAAAAACCTTGAAAAATTTTGGAACCCTAAAAAAATTTGACCTAAAAAAACTTTCTAAAAATTTTGGGACCAAAAAATATTCAAAAAATTTTGGAACCAAAAAATTTTTTACCCCAAAAAATCTTTGAAAAATTTTGGGACCAAAAAAATTTTTACCCCAAAAAATACTTTGAAAATTTTAGAAACCAATAAAATTTTGACAAAACAAAAACTTCGGAAAATTTTGGAACCCAAAAAAAACCTTGAAAAATTTTGGAACCCTAAAAAAATTTGACCTAAAAAAACTTTCTAAAAATTTTAAGACCAAAAAATATTCAAAAAATTTTGGAACCAAGAAAATTTTTACCCCAAAAAATCTTTGAAAAATTTTGGGACCAAAAAAATTTTTACCCCAAAAAATACTTTGAAAATTTTAGAAACCAATAAAATTTTGACAAAACAAAAACTTCGGAAAATTTCGGAACCCAAAAAAAATTTGACAAAAAAAACACTTAAAAAAATTTTGAGACCCAAAAAAAAAATTTTAACCCAAAAAAAAATTTCAAAAATTTTGGGACCAAAAAAAAGTGGAAAAATTTTGAGACCCAAAAAAAAAGTGGAAAATTTTTGAGACCCAAAAAAATTTTGACAACAAAAAACTTTGAAAATTTTTGAGACCAAAAGAATTTTGACCCAAAAAACTTCGAAAAATTTTGAGACCAAAAAAAAACTTGAAAAATTTTGGAACCCAAAAAAAATTTGGCAAAAAAAAAACTTCGGAAAATTTTGATGCAAAAAAAACTTTCTAAAAATTTTGGGACCAAAAAAATTCGAAACATTTTGGGACCAAAAAAATTTGGACCCTAAAAAACTTGGAAACATTTTGTGACCCAAAAAAAATTTGACCCAAAAAAACTTCGAAACAATTTGGGACCAAAAAAAAATTGACCCAAAAAATACTTTGAAAAAATTTGGGACCCAAAAATATTTGGACCCAAAAAAAACCTTGAAAAATTTTGGAACCCTAAAAAAATTTGACCTAAAAAAACTTTCTAAAAATTTTGGGACCAAAAAATATTCAAAAAATTTTGGAACCAAAAAAATTTTTACCCCAAAAAATCTTTGAAAAATTTTGGGACCAAAAAAATTTTTACCCCAAAAAATACTTTGAAAATTTTAGAAACCAATAAAATTTTGACAAAACAAAAACTTCGGAAAATTTTGGAACCCAAAAAAATTTTGACAAAAAAAACACTTAAAAAAATTTTGAGACCCAAAAAAAATTTTTTAACCCAAAAAAAAAATTTCAAAAATTTTGGGACCAAAAAAAAGTGGAAAAATTTTGAGACCCAAAAAAATTTTGACAACAAAAACTTTGAAAAATTTTGAGACCAAAAGAATTTTGACCCAAAAAACTTCGAAAAATTTTGAGACCAAAAAAAACCTTGAAAAATTTTGGAACCCAAAAAAAATTTGGCAAAATAAAAAACTTCGGAAAATTTTGATGCAAAAAAAACTTTCTAAAAATTTTGGGACCAAAAAAATTCGAAACATTTTGGGACCAAAAAAATTTGGACCCTAAAAAACTTGGAAACATTTTGTGACCCAAAAAAAAATTGACCCAAAAAAACTTCGAAACAATTTGGGACCAAAAAAAATTTGACCTAAAAAAACTTCGAAACATTTTGGGACCCAAAAATATTTTGACAAAAAAAAAAAAAAACTTCGGAAAATTTTGACCCAAAAAAAAACTTTCTAAAGATTTTGGGACCAAAAAATCTTCGAAAAATTTTGGAACCAAAAAAATTTTTACCCCAAAAAATCTTTGAAAAATTTTGGGACCAAAAAAATTTTTACCCCAAAAAATACTTTGAAAATTTTAGAAACCAAAAAAAAATTGACAAAACAAAAACTTTGGAAAATTTTGGAACCCAAAAAAATTTTGACAAAATAAAACTTTGAAAAATTTTGTGACCAAAAAAATTTGGACCCAAAAAAAACTTTGAAAACTTTCGGGACCCAAAAAAATTTGACCCAAAAAAAACTTCGAAAAATTTTGGGACCCAAAAAAAAATGTACCAAAAAAAACTTAGAAAAATTTTGGGACCAAAAAAAAACTTCGAAAAATATGTTGAGCCCAAAAAAATTTGACCCAAAAAAAACTTTTGAAAAATTTTGAGACCAAAAAAAAAAATTACCCAAAAAATACCTTGAAAATTTTAGAGACCAAAAAAATTTGACAAAAAAAAACTTCGGAAAATTTTGACCAAAAAATCTTCGAAAAATTTTGTGACCAAAAAAATGTTTACCCCAAAAAATCTTCGAAAAAAAATTTGGGACCCAAAAAAATTTTTACCCAAAAAAAACTTCGACAAATTTTGTGACCAAAAAAATTTTGACAAAAAAAATTTGAAAAATTTTGGTACCCAAAAAATTTTTTACAAAAAAAAAAAAAAATTTCGAAGTTTTTTTGGGTAAAAATTTTTTTGGTCTCAAAAATTTTAAAAGTTTTTTTGGGTCAAAGTTTTTTTGGTCTCAAAATTTTTCGACGTTTTTTTTGGGGTAAAAATTTTTTTGGTCCCAAAATTTCACCCAAAAATACCTTGAAAATTTTAGAGACCAAAAAAATGTTGACAAAACAACAACTTTGAAAAAATTTGGAACCCAAAAAAATTTTGACAAAAAAAAACTTCGAAAAAATTTGGGACCAAATAAATTTTTACCCAAAAAAAACTTTTAAATTTTTTGAGACCAAAAAAAAATTTACCCAAAAAAACTTCGAAAAATTTTGGGACCCAAAAAATTTTGACCAAAAAAAACTTCAAAACATTTTGGAACCCAAAAAACATTTGACCCCAAAAAAACTTGAAAAAGTTTGGGACCCAAAAAACATTTGACCCAAAAAAAATGTTCTTCTTATTTTCTACCGGTTTTCAGATTTTTGTTTTACACCTGTTTTTTTTTTCCTATTCTTTTATTTTCATTTATTATCCATTTATTTTCGGTCCTTATTTCTTTTGCGGCCCTTCACGGATCTCCAACTGTTTTTATTTTCCACCCGTTTTCGTTTTTTTTTATTTTCCACCTGTATTTGGGTTAGCAGTTGCGCCACGACAATGACAACTGTTGTTACACAGAGAGAGAAAAGGGAAGAGCTAAGAGCATGGTAGAGAAGGAGGCTCAAGCTGCAGTGATGCTCCATTTTAGGATCCATCCAGAGCCATCTATATGAAATATAAGGTAAAGATGTACAAATACTGAACAATATAAGATTTAGTTGCCCTAAAACAGTAGTAAATGCCTATTTTGCCTTTCTAAACATGTATTTTGGATGAATCACAACCAGCGGGCAGATGGCATTGTTTCTGTGGGGTAGTGTGCTCCTTGTGTTCAAGCCTTGTATTTTTCTGGGATACAGAAGCTGTTCTCTTGATGAAATGCTCAAATCTTGTTGAGTAAAGCTGAGTAAATCAATGTGAGCTTAAAACAAATATAAAAAGAGCTCTGTTAATGGTAATAATGTGGTATTGATGTTATTTTTATATTTTCTGTAATTAGTGCCACTACCAAATACTGTGCTGTGTTCTAAGTTAGGTTTTCATGTTGTATTTATGTTTATTTTTATTGTTTTGAGAACAATTTAATCAGCTCTGATAAAAGTCCATAAATACGTACATTGCAGTTGCAGTAAGTCAAAGATAGGTGGTGCAGTGAGACTAATATTTTGCTCAGCAAGTGCTGATTGTCTTTATTTTGCTTTTATTTCATATTTGAGGCTCAGTGTCTGTAAGAAGTCCGTAATTAATTTTTTGTTTGTTTATTTTCTACTGTTTTATAATTAATATACATTTTATATTCAGTATTTCATAAAATCCCCTAAAGTATAAATAAATATAAATAATAAATATAAATAAATACCTGAAAAAGTATTTTGTCATTTGTTGTGCGTCCTTTCCCCGATGACATAAGTATAGTACTAAATTCTGGCTATTCACAACATCCAGCCTCTAGCTAACTGGTTACCTAAATACATTTTCGTTAATTTTAGCTTACAGTAAGTCCTGCAATCCTAAAAAAAAAAAAAAAAATAGTTGATCAGGTACATCAGAGAAAGTTAAACATATATAATTTTATTTTCTCAAACTTTGATCAGTGTGTTTTGATTCAGAGACGAGTCTTTTTAACCAGCTCTCATGTAAACCACAGTTTACATGAGCAAGCTGATTGGCTGTTTCTCCTGAAAAGGTGGAACTTTAACCTTGAACTGGCTCCGTGATTCACACCAAGAGATTTTCAATTCACAGCGGACAGCGGAGTGTCTCCTCACTAATAATACAGCTGAGCTGAGCGAAACGATTCGGGGCTACTGGAAATTTATTCAGGGCTAAAGCCCCGGAAACCGTCCCTATGTATTATCATACATGAACAAACAGCTCTTACAGAAAATTATTTTACGGCATTTATTTGGCACCCCTCTAGTGCAGCGCCCCTATGCGTCGCTTACGCTGCATACCCCCTTTTTGCGCCACTGTGTAGGTGTCAGACTAGAGCTGATTTTTAAGTGGGTTTCATACTGTGATCTCTCCTTCTCTAGTCTAATCTTCTCTATTCTATTATTTAATCACATACTTACTCTCTTTTTTAGGGAATACAGTACATCATAGAAGGCATTACCACCCACAGTGGACAATGCTAAACAGATGTAATATACTCAAATACACAAGTTACCATAAAAATAATACTACATACAGAACATATAAAGCAGAATAAGATACAGAAATCACTGACACTTTATACATGCAGACAAAAATAAATTTAAACAAATAAGGGTTAATCTTCCATTTTTTTTAAATCTTGATTTATGTTTTTTTATGAATATGCGTGAGGATGGTTAGCGCATTTGCTTGCAATTCCGTGCTTTACTACATGATGCCACTAATTTCCCCTCCACAATTTTTTGAAGGAATACGGGCGCCTTAAAATTTGCTTAAATGTGCATTTGTTTTCACGGCAAGTATTTCTTTAGAAATAACAGTTTTTCCGTGAGATGTTGTGGATGCACATTACAGGCCCCAGATCATCATGGCTGTGGATTAGAACCTGGGGCATTGATACTAGCTCTTGTGACAGGTCAGTGCATTTCTTTTCATCTTTTTATTCCTTCTTTTCTTATGTCATATTATGAAAAACTCACTTTTTGCGTGCTTTTGTATTTCTTCTTGGGTACCTCTATAAAAATTAGACAAAAATCCATCCATCTATTTTCTGTGATTCATTTGAAAGAGTTTGGTTTCAGGAATCATATGGGACATTCCAGGATTTTGGTGCATTTCCTGTCCCACTACTTAAATTTCAAATGTACGTATCCAAAATATCTAAATGACTATTTTTTTGTGAACAATGTACTTGTTATAAGACAAACTGTAAAATTTGGTGGAAAAATCAGCTCCTTAAATATTATTCAAAAGATCGAATACTTTTGGACCACCTCAAAAAATGGCCGTTTTCTCTTGTCCCACACATTGGTTGACCAACTCCTTTGGCAAATTTAACAATTAAAACAAGCTCTAAATAAATTACTTCCTCTCGTATATTGTTGATATGCATCTCATTTACCTATTAAAACAACTTCTTTGGTCTACATTGTATTTTATGTTACAGTTTTTATGCTATTAAGTTGTGTCCCACAACATGCGCACAACCCTGTTACCATAAGGAATTTTACCTGGCAGAGAAAGAGTTAAAAATATTTGTCTACTGGCACAAAGAAAGTTACATCACAAGGACATTTTATGCCCACATCGCAAGACCAAGAGTAAGTGCTCTAACAATTTTCAATTTTTTTTTCCAAATATGTTTGTCCAGGTTGTGTGTGTCACTCAGTGAACGCAACCCTGTTACTCATATTGTAACACTAATAATGAGTAGAGTCAAAATTTACTTTATATACTTATATAACCATGTTTGTCCTTGATCTTGTATACATATCTAAATTTTACAGTTAGCATCTGTTCCTGGGGTAAACCACAATTTAGCCTAGATTTGCAACCCTGGTACTCACATCTCTGTTACTGTAAGTTACCAAATATATTGCATACCAACTTAAGCATCTAATATAAAAAAAACTGCTTCGATACCTGAGTTTGACGAATCAAACTTTTTGATAGTCTATTACCTGTATTTAATAAATATATAACTAAAATGATCAAATTGAAGATCAAATTTTCAGAAGTGACCACCCCTGAAATGTACCAAAATCCTGGAATGTCCCATATGCTTCTATGAGCCGTTTTGATGGCTTCCATATTGTGATATCACATTAAGGAAACCTGCAAAGAACTACCCTGGCACCATCGTCACCCATCAATCCCCACCCAAGTCCCACCCACTAGATCTTTTGAAGATCCATGATTTCAGTCTGCTGGTTGAGATCCTCATACAGTACACAGAAGGATTAGCTAGCAGACTTCTTGTACCTACTGTCTATGTCAAGTCAGCAAATGAGGGAGATGTATGTACTTTAAAAAAGGAGTTTTATGCGTCTATTGCAGTCGAACATAAACTAACTTGTTTGTGTTTTGCATTTAGCACAAGCTAACAGCTAGAATGTCATACACTTTCAGCATAAACATGGCACGGCCAGCAACGTCTTATTTGCATAAAAGTGACCTATCAGTCCTAAACGGCCAATTCTAAAAGGGACTGGAACTGACAAGAATAGAGCTGGTGAGATCTCTTTATCTCTTTAAATGAGAGTGATTTCGCGCAGAGAACTTCATGAACATGTTTTGTATAGACCATAGGCCTATTCTAACTTGTGTAAAAAGACGTGTAATATGTGCACTTTAACTTTTATCAGCTTGTCTCATGATCTCTTTTCTCTTCTTCTTTTCATTGTATCTTTTTTATCTTATCTTATCTATTTTCATCTTGTGCTTTTTCATCACAGCATGTAACTAACCTTGTTATTTCTTTTTACTTCTCTTTTAATATAATTGTTCTTTGTTTCTGTTATGTTCTCTTTTCTCTTCCTTTGTCGACTTGCGTATACTCTGTCCTTGTTTCTTTTTTTTTCTTCATCTTGACTGGTGTCAGCTGTCCAGGTCCTGACATCCTATTATTAAGCTCTAGTCTGCTGTCTACTGATTTACTGCTGGTATCGCTACTGTCAGCAGCATCTGACCAGCTGACATAGAAAAGGATGAAATATTCCCAGTCATACAAGGTCAGCTGTGGGCCAAAGACTCTTATGCTATATTTCTGAATACAAACTTAATATATTAGTACAGTACTTTAGTATATTATTTACAGTACACACAGTACAGATTATACATTTTGCACAGTCTGAACTTTATAAAACTCTATCAGTATACCTCAGTACTGTCAGATTTAACTCTGGGAACTTTGTCGGCTGTAACGGTAACCAGAGAATCTCATTTCATTCTTCATGTATACCATGTGGTGCATTCTGTCCTCATAAACCAGTTATGCTTTGAATGATCACCATAAGCAACAGATGTTTCATATTAGTTCCACTTAACATACATTATGACTGGAACAGCTGAAAAGCCCTTGAAATCCTACCTTCCATAAGGATGCTGTCATCCCACAAGACACCCTGCGTTTCCTGTAGAGGGGATTTCAAGTGATGACCTTACGGAATGTTGACTTGATGAATGGGCGTCTAAACCACAGAAATCATCAGGGCAGTTCCTCTCTGATGGTTTGAATCACGCTTTCCATGAAAGGTTTCCCTCACAGAAGAACATAGAACTAAAACTTATATTCAGCCTTTAATGCAGATTTTTTTTTTTACCAGATATTTTTCAAATTAATAAAAAAATATTATAATATTAGACAAATATAAGATGAGTAAATATAAAAAAAGATGTTTAAAATTTTGCCTGGCCAAAAAAAAAGTTGCCACCAAAAAAAAAGTCACATACTCTTGAATTTCAGTGGACCACCTTTAGCCCTGATTGCTGCACACATTCACTGTGGCGCTGTTTCCATAAGCTTCTGCAATGCCACAACATTTATTTATCTATTTATCTATCTATCCAGTGTTGCTTTAATTTTCACCAGGATCTTGAATTGATGTTGGTAGAGTCTGACCTCTGCACAAAGTCTTCTCCAGCATATCCCAAAAATTCTCAATAAGGTTAAAGTCTGGACTCTGGTGAACAATCCATGTGTGAAAATGATGATCTCATGCTCCCTGAACCACTCTTTCACAATCTTGGAATATGGCCGTGCCATCAAGCAAGAAGAAATCCATTGGAAAAACCTGGTCTATATTCAGTAGGGGTGTGACGAGATACTATTATCACGAGACGAGAAGAGACACGATACTGGGTTCACGAGAACGAGACGAGACAAGATTTAAAAATAAAATGTTAAAGAAAATGTCAAAAATGAAAAATAACAGACTGGTTTCTCTCACACATTGATTCTATAAGAAATAGAAATAGTAAGTAAAAAAAAATATTCTAGGTCTTATATAGTGCAAACAATAACTGCAAACCACAACCAGTCATATTAAGCCTATTGTTTGTGTTTTTTTCTCCTAAATCTCTTGTAATTTAACTATGCATAACCATAACCAGTCATATTAATCCTATGCTTGAAGTGCAAACAGAGACAGAACATTTTTTTTAAATACAGTACAGAGTTAAGGGATTAGTACAACTGCCTATGAAACAGTCACGTGTAAGATTTACTTACAGTATTTGCATATGCTTTGTGTCTTGTTCACTCTGTTACCGTTTATTGTTTCCACTGGAAAGCCAAAATGCAGCCAGACAAAAAGCGCTCGGCGTGACTTTAGTTTCCGCCCGTTCTCGTTTTTCTGCCCGTTCTCGGGCTCCCTAGCTCCTTATAAAGGATTTTTTTCACGGCCGCGTCCCAATTCATCAGCCAGAGCAGCGGGACCGCGATCCTGACAACACGGGTATACAATTAAATCCTTCTCAGTAGGTTTGGGTCCGCATTGGACAACGTTTGGGTCTGGACCCGGACTGCGGTCCGCCCATTAGTGCCCGAATTTTCCTCTTCTGCTGGGAGCTGCTCTCACTCCCCAGCGACCACACTCGCTTTATCGCTACTGTGTTGCCAGATACCTCTTAAAAAGTCCACACTAAACAGTTTTTTCTTCCCGCGAGACAGGTTTAAGCTTGACGAGAAATATTGCCACGTTTAAATCTCGCGAGATCTCGTGCCACCCCTAATATTCAGTATATTCAGGTAGTCAGGTGACCTCATTCTTTCAGCACATACTGTTGCTGAACCTAGACCTGACCAACTGCAGCAACCCCACATCATATGCCTTGTTAAATCCAGGTTCTTGGGCACTTTTTAAGTTATTAATATTAATCTCAGGGCTCTCTGGATTCTAGCAAGGAGGTGTGAAGCTACTTTGAGCTGGGTAACGGTGGAAAAAAATATTTATTCACCAGGTCCTTAAATAGCAAAGAAGCCCCAGACCATCACACTACCACCACCATGTTTGACTTTCAGTATGATCAAATCGGACGCAGATTGTAAAATTAAACAACCCCGTTCATGCCACTGTATTGTATTCTTAACACAGATGCCCCCTAGTGTTGCGTTTTGTCTCACTCGTCTGAGCTGCGTAGTTTAAGTAATATTTACTCAAATATATCCAAACTAAATGAGTGTTTTTTGAAATACTCCACAGCCAAAAAGTAAAATAAACCACATAAGTTGTTTATAAATTACTAATAACTTATAAACTTAGAAAATACAACACTTTCACAAATTGTTCTCTTACTTCAGATTCTCCAACTCCAGAAATGTGCTTTGAATATGTGACTGCATGTGTTTTAGCTGCACAGTTACAAATCCCTTTCTTCACTAAACTGATTAAAGAGGTTTCCGTTTTGTTTTATCTGGCCATAGAACTAGTATACTAAACAAGATATTGCTTTGCTTGGATGCACAGAAACAATTGATCCATGTCATATCAAAATATATATTTATTATTTCATCCTTAACACTATTTTACATCTTTTCAGTTGCCCTTTGCTCTGTTGAGTGCATAATGTTCAGACACGTGTGAATATGCAGATTGAGTAATCCATGGCCGGTGCTGAAACAGCCGGTGAGAGCTGCCAACATCAACAGCTTCAATACTGCTGAGAAACCAATGTGCCTACTGGGGAACGAGGGGGAATCCAACAAACTGGAGGGCCAGTATGATGACTGTTTCAACTGGGTGGGATCTGTAATTCCTCACAGTGGGAGAGAATGAGCAAGAAACAGGGTGGGGGAGAGAGAAAAGAGAGGATTGGAGAGAAAAGTGGTGGAAAAGTGGAAAATTGACCGTCTTCAAGCAAAAAAAGTGAAAGAGATAGAGAGCATGGAAAGAGCACGAGAAAGAGCTTAAAAGGGAGGGAGAGGGAGAAGCACGGAGAGAAAAAAAATGAACATTCAACATCTGCCAAGAAGTGTAATTGCTCATTACAGGATATCCCCAGTGTCTGTGTTTTTGGAGCTGGATCAAGGGTGAGCCAGCAAAATGCGTTCATCTGTCATTTTAACACCCCCTTCTGGACCTACTGGGTACTGCACCACCCTTTTACACCACCTTCACACAACAGCAAGCCATCTAGGACCTTTTCTCCCTACGTTCATAATGTTCTGTTTTGTATCTGTCTGCCTGTTCCTTCACCATTGCTTGTACTTAGTGCTGAACAATAATGGATCATTATTTGAATATTTTTCCTTTTGGCCCTCAAAACATTTAAGAAAGAAAAACACAATATTCCTAATTATTTACTTAAATTACTCTTTATTACATTTTAAATTAAATTAATAACAACAGAATGGACAATTTTAATTAAATGCATTTAATGAAAATCTGGTTAACCTACAGATGCAAACCTGGGGCCTCATGTACTAAGACTTGCGTGGACTTCCTAATAAAATCTTCCGTACGATCAGACCTGAAAATTCCGTACGCACAAAAAAATCCGGATTTATCAAACCGTGCTTAGGCAGAATTCCAAGTACTTTCTCTTAGTACATTGCAATCAACTTGAAATCAAGCGCAAATGCACAAAAACATCACACCTGCCATGACTCCTCCCTCAATTACGCAGAGTATAATGTTAGAATAATAATAATAATAAAAATGTTTTAAATTGTATTATTCTAAGATAGATAATAAATGCTTTCATTTAAATGCTTTAAACGAGTTGCTTACCAAGAAGCCACACGTCACGCACTCAGCTTGTTTTCTTATCCTCCTATGCTCTTGGAAATCTAAAACGGTTTATAAGCCAGTCATCATCATGGGCCAAATAAACATAATGGTCACGGAAAATGCGCTCTCATTGAATTTGGCCATTAGCAATATTTTCCAATAATGCCAACGTTGCCATATCCAACAACTCCAGCGCAAACTTTTATGCATGTTTATATAATCTAGGCTAAGTGGAAACACGTTAAACGATTATTTCTGTAAGCCAATGAAATTGTCTGATTAATTGACTTTATTTTCCCAATAATGGCTTATTACAATCTGTGCATAAAGTATATCTTATTAGTTGTAGTTTCAATGCATCGCCTCTAAGTGTCGCCAAATAACAAAAATCACAATAAATACGCACAAAAAAAGGCGTACGTCCGAAATGAAAGTTCCGTGGGGGAACGCACTTTCTCACGTTCAAGTCAAATTCAGTACATCTGACCGTCAGCGTGAAACATGGTGTACGCAATGTTTTTGTGCGTACGCACCTTTAGTACATGAGGCCCCTGATGATTTGCTCATAGTAAACTTTATGTGTTTCAAAGATATATATACATTTTCTAAAATTATTTTAATCACCATGATATTTTATCACAACAGGACGAACAGCTTGAGCTTAATTCAAGCATGGAGTCAATGTAAATTGGCTACAATTGGCTAATTTTGTTAAATTTTTAAACAATGGATAGAGTTTTCTGCCTATTATGCTCTAAACCAGACGCAAAGCTCGCACGGGTTGCCAGATTTTCTAACAGTGGAAAGCGACTAGCCTTACTCTTACTAGCTACTTACTAGCTGATCGGTGAATATATACATTGTCCAAAATGCTAGTGCTATGCTAGTGAAGCTCAGTGAAGCTTAACAACCTTACTGAAGCTCAGTGATTACCTGTTCAGCAGAAAAGAATTGACAGCTCGCCCGTTTCCATGACTACAGCATGCGGTTGTCTATACCTGGCAACCCGAGGTGAAAATAGGACTGGGGGATTGGCAGTGGGCCTGTTTGGAGGCTACATCCTACACACATTACTGTAATGTACTGCACAGTTCAAATGAGAAAATGATGTCTGACAAGAGCTCCTTATTCCTTAATGGTTCTTTAGGTGAAATTTATATTAATTGTTGAACATTCAGCAAGTGTCTTCAGTCCCTTGAAAAAAATAAAACAGGTGAAAGTTTGAAAGGTTACTTGATGTGAAAGGTTACTTTCTTAAAGGGATGGTTAATCCAAGATGACAGGTTGGAGAGGAAATTCTTGGACATGTTTAAATAGCTTGCTGTTTTTTATTAGAATAGCTAAATGAATAACTAAAACAAACTAATTGAAAAATGTAAAAAATGTAACTCTGTGGACATGGCAAACATCCCACACACAGAAAAATTATACAGCATATACAAAAAATAGTTTAAGGTGAAGTTTGACATTCTTCTATATTTGTAAAAAAAAATTAGGTTTATTTAGAAACATTCTTGAAAAAGTAATTGTTCACAGTTTCAAAATGTAATGTGGTCATAAAAGGTACGTTATATTGATATTGTCCTATCTACAAAACCTGCTTTATTTAGGTTAGTATACACTTTTTACCTTATAGTATTAGTGTGAAGTATGCATAGTATGCTATGAGGACACAGCCATTCCTAATTCTACAGTTGTGGAGTGTAAATTACTTTTACTCCACTGTCGTTAATATATTTTACTAGTTCCCCCATCATGGACTAAAATACACAAGCATTTGTTGACAATCTGAGAGATACAGAGCTGTAATTTCAATTCAAACAGAGTGCAGGATTTTACACAGTTCAACACAGTTTGTGGAGCTTCACCAAAGTCACACAGTGCAGTTAACAGGGTCCTTAGCCAAGAGCTGCAATGACAGAGATGATATTCTCCTTGTTTCAGTTAATGTACCATCAAAATAGAGTTTTTGAGTCTATTATTTTAAGGTACAATTGTTACATATTGCTGCTTCAAATGTAACACTGATTTTTATTATGTGTTTTTCCTCTGGTCTCTCATTTTTGTCTTGCAAATACATGAAAACATTAAACACACACATTCAGTCACACAACTCCTCAGTATCTTCTCATGGGAGGCCATAAATGTCAGAATGAATTTGTTGTCTCATTTCAGGCTTGGCTGCGAGAGCCATAATCATAACAGAACATTGTATTTCCATTAATAGTTCTTCTACCACTGGAATGGCATTTACACACACGCCACATTAACAACCCACGGCTTACATGCTAGATCATCAATCACCGACCCCCGGGGCACTTCCTGTGCCGAGAGTCCAATGACAACACGGACTATTACGAAATCAGCAGTTACCCAGTAAAAAATGTCTCTCTACCTCAAACTCCTGGAATGCACTGACTCTGTTAGGAGATCTAGAAGAACAGAAAACATTTGCATGCAGTCGATAGTGTGTCAGCCTGCAGATCATTTAGTGACTTGGAGCTGTTGCACATACCAGCCTTGCTTCACATGAGGTTTGTGTTTCAGAGACAGCTGTGGAGCATTACAGTGAGGTCATCAGATTGTTCTTAGGGAGATGGTCTACATTACGTAAGTCCGGTTGCATGAACTTGTTGAGTTGTCTTGTGGCTAAAGACAATTGATCTGATTGCTGTGTTTAAATATCATCATTTGAATCAATTTTTGATGTACTTACTGTACAAATTACTAATCCTCTGAAGCTCGGATTTTTCTAAAATCAAGAACATTGAAATATATACACAAAATTGTTGGTACCCTCCAATTAAAAAAGGAAGAACCCAAAGTTGTCTCTGAAATAACTTGAAACTGACAGAAGTAATAACGAAAATCAGGATGCAATTTTGATTTGATTAAACTGGTGTGGACAAAAATGTTTGTACCCTCAATGTTTGTTGCACAACCTTTTGAGGCAAGCACTGCAACCAAGCAATTTCTGTATATACTATCAATATAAGACTGCTGCACAGGTTTTTGGCTCACTCAACTTGAGGAAACTCCTCCAGCTGTTCCAGACATGTCTCATATTTAAAATGTGCCTTCTCCAGACCGCATGTTTCAGCTCCATCCACAAATGTTTAATAGGCCACTTCAGAATACTCCACCGTGTTTTGGGTCATTGTCCTGTTGCAGGACCCATAACCTGCAACCGAAGCCAACATTTCTCAGACTGGGCATTTTACTCCAGAATGCCTCCATAGTCTTACGCTTTTATTGTACCCTGCAATAAAACGCAGCAAAGCAGCTTCAAACATAACTGAGCACAACACTGAGTACAATGTTCTTTACCTTGTATGCGTCTGGTCATTGTCCTGTTGCAGCACCCATGACCTGCGACTGTATGCTTAATTTTTGCATCTGTGAACAGAGTAGAATAGAGCTAATGCTTCCAATTTAAGCTTATCTTTCCAAAGGATGTTCTCTCAGAAGCTTTGTGGCTTGTTATTATGCATTTTGGCTAAGTCCACTCTGCTAATGATTCACTTTTAACAGTGGTTTTCTCCTTGCTTGTCTTTCATTTAGTCCACTTTGGCTAAAACTGTGATGTATGGTGTGATCTGAAGTTGTTCTGGGATCTTTGGCTACCATTTATTTGATCAGTCTCGTCAATCTGTCATCACTCTTGTGGCCACATAAGTTTGTGTTACAGTACAGTAGACCTTAAACATCCTACACCCCTATAAAGACTCTTGAACACTGGAAAGAAATTGGTACAGGAAGAACTCATTTAGCTCAGCTGGCGTTTTTACACCAGCACTATTTGGTCCGGTAAAAGAATGCTGTTTCGATTGAGCAGGTGTTAAAACAGTAATTGCATTCAAGTACGGATTAAAACAACCAGACCAGGACCTGCTAGATGAGGTGGTCTCAGCCCCAAACAAACTCTGGAACGATGGTGAAAACGTGATCTGGTCTCGATCTGACCCAGCTAGCAAGTGTACTCCTTTTATTTAAGCAAAACGACTGATAAGGCACAGAAAAATCCGAAAAATTAGCCAGGTAACACTAATTACCACAAATATAAACAAACAGTGTCTCTGCTCCATGCTGTTTACACGCACTGTGTGTGCTGCATTCACTACTCGCAGCCACGGTGTGGTTCATTGGTGCACATTTTGTTCATTCTATCTGCAATGAAATATAAGATAAAATAGATGTAAGAAACACTGTTTTTTATTTTCATTTTCCATACTAATTCAATGTTTTTTAAATTGGGGTTGCAAAACCCTTTTTCTCTGAATTTGATTAGATTATCCTGAAAATCTTGTACATGTGTGCTCAGAGCCCTGTTGCTACAACTTTCCTTCTTGACTGAATGGGGATTAAGTAATGCTGCTGAATGTCTCCCAAAAAGACTTACACAACTTGGTCACTTACCATTCTGTATTTGGCAGCAAGTTACCAGCGAGAAGTGGGCAGGCCTTGGTGGCCTGTAAGGGCTGTAAAGTGCCTCATGCTCATTTTCTGAAGAAAGGTCCTCCCTTCATTTTTGGCTAAAGATTTATATTTGTAAGTATCTAATACTGAAGGAACTTCCTGAACATGCTATGGACGAAATACTAGCTGAATTCATTTCAGAGCACCATCATGGTGGGAAACAGCATATTGGATTTTTTTTATTACTTTTTTTTTTTACTTGCGTTTTAAAACAGTTAAACAATACATGAATACATGTTCTATAAAGACTCCTTAAACTTTGGCAGAGTGGAACTGAACTGTAAGTACTAAAACAGGTACGTTCTTCAAAAAGCCCAATAAAACGTTCAGCCATTACGTGTGTAAAATCGTGGCATTCTTTTCCTTAGTAACTGGAATCACAGTTGTCATGGGGTCAGTGGGCATTTTAATAGATATGTATTCCAACAGAAACTGGAAAATGACCTCATTTCTTCTGTTGTTTGTATATTCTGCAAGCAACACCCACATTTGTCATTATTATTTTCCCTCCACATCGTGGACCTAATCTAGCATGGATTTTGCAGTGGATGATAAATGTGGCATTCCTGGGTTCATGAGGGGTTAACTGTGGTCCAAAAGCCTGAGAAGCTTTATAGATTTTTCCGCTGGAATGGGAGGTTCTGAAGAACAACTCTCTGACTGCTGCTGCAGCAAGTGAGAGAATAAAAAGTGTACAGGATATTTTAATCTGTTACAACATCTATATGATCTCTGATACTTCATTAAATGTTTAATCAGGCATCATGTGTATTCACAAATATTATACTCTACAATGAACATTAATATCACCTCCCAGTTTCCACAGGCATTGTACTTTACTTTATCAGCTTTATTGTTCTGTTAATACAGATTATCCCCCCCTGTTCTTCAATGGCTGGACCCCACAGGACCTGCACAGAGCATGTGTTATTTTAATGTGTTATGATGGGTCATTCTCAGCACTGTGGTGATACTAACATTGTGGTGGTGTGTTAGTGTGTGTTGTGCTGGTATGAGGCGTGATGGTGTGTCTTTGTGTGTAACGTGAAATAAACAAATCAGGTCGTCACCTACCATTTCCTTTTAAAAGCCAGGTGCGCTCTGACCTGACCTGACCTGCTGGGAAAGTTGGGTTTGTCATGTTTTGGGTGTGTGTATTGAGCAGGGTTTACATGCGGTGCACCTGCGTTGCCAAGTTAGGAATGTACGTCTGATGGTTGACTGTTGTCAGGGTTTTAATCAGTCAGGGGTACACCAGTTTTTTACGTTGCCAAGATAGCAATTTGCCAGAAAATGACCTGACAGGGCTCTTACTATCACTGCTGGACTAAGAATAGTGCACCAACTAGAAATATCTAGACAACACTGTCCTGTGAGCAGTGTCCTGCGACCACTGATAAAGGGCTAGTGGATGACCAGCACAAACTGGGATTCAACAGATGTGCAGCTTCTGTTTCTGGCTTTATTTATACAAGGTAGAGCAGGTAGAAGTGTCTAATAGAGTGTGTGACTACAGTGTTTAAAAACTCCAGCAGCACTGCTGTTTCTGACACACCACCACCATGCCGGTGTCACTGCAGTGTTGACAATGACACTCTACCCAAATAATAGCTACTCTGTGGTGGTCCTATGGGGTCTTCCCTGTGGGGAAACACAAGGTGAGAGGAGGATGGATAATGAAGTTTGCAGAGAATCAGAGACTACAGTCTGAAATTATAGAATTACAAAGTGCTCATGGTGGTCAGTGGATGTGATAAAATGGACAGAAATGTAGCAACACAGAGGTGGTATTAATATAATGGCTAACCAGTGTATGCTGATCCATGAGATTGGATGCTGTTTAAAAAAACATGGCAGATTTAAAATAAAAAAAATTAGCTTGTAACCTAGACGTAAGCCCAATCCCCTTTTTACCCTTTTGCCCTTCCACTTAGCCCTACCCCTGTGTTTTACATGTTCATATCTAGGGGTAGGGTGTCCAAATTGTTGCTAGGGTGGAGGGGTAGAGGGAAGTGTTAGGGCTAGTAGTAGTAGTAGTAGTAATAATCGCTAGTGGCTTATTTCATTTTTTTCAACTTATCCATTCCACCTTAAATGGTGCAATAGACATTAGAAACTTTAAAGAGAGAAAACAAAAGTTAATAAATGCTAATTTCAGCTCCCTATCACAGAGGAATTAAGGAATACACAATGATAAATAATTGCAGCACTACCTTCCCACTTTTCTGAAGACATAACATTTAGTTAGTTAGATCCTCCCATGCCTATGTGGCGTATCAGGCAGCAAATGAACACCGCCAGTACAATGCTCTAAGGTTAACTAGTTAACTAGCAGCAGCTAGGTTGCTGAACTTTGGCGCTACACTGCTATAGTTATAACTGTATCGGCTGCTTGAAGGATTGCCCCTATTCTTAGGGGGAGGATTTCACCCCTTTCCTTATAGTTAACCTTATAGGTAAGGTATAGTAGTAGAAAAATATAGTAAGGCATAGTAGTACAAAAGAGAAATGGGATGGGGCCTTTCACTCTGTTACTAAAAATGTTTCTTTGAACACAGTGAAATGCGAGTGAAGAGGAAAAATAACTTTAAACACTATGTCATCTATTTATCTGATCAAAAACATGTTTCTGGAAATACACACTTCTGTCAAAAAGGGAAAGAAGATGTTTACAGATTGTAAAGACATTATATAATCTGATGGTATTCTCAGTAAAGACAAAGTGTCACAGTGATGTAACCATCATTTTACCATAAAAGGAACCCTCTTTGTTGTTGCAGTGAAGAAAGCATTCTCATCTCTTGCACAAGAAATATATTTAAACCGTTCTTTGATAAACAATTATCAGGGTTTCTAAAGTTAAATACTTACAAGCTAAATGTCCACATCCTTGCCTCATTTTAGCAGGAAGTTGCAACCAGATGGTGTAGCCTAAAGGGTAGAACAGGCTGGAGAGGGAGATTAAGGACGGAGAGCACAATGAAGGACAGGGCTAAGGAGTTCACATTGGTGTTTTACTGGTTTTCATTCAAGTTTAACTGGTACTGGACCACACAGAACAAAAAGACAAACAAAAGACGAACACAGTATTTGAAAATTCTAAAGACTGAGGTCACAAAAACAATGGGATTTGTTTAGTTTTCGCCAACAGTCTGTCAAGTCTGTTGTACTTCTTTCCGGGAACTCAATTCCTCTTGATTGGATACAGAATTGAAATTCTCTGTCATTCAAATATTTGCTGAGAGTTCAGCACCGTCTATAGACTATAATTTTTTTTCAAACCTATCATTACTTATCAAAATGCACTGTGAGAGATAAAGATTGCATGCAATGAAGTGTATAAAAATAAATATTCTTCTAAAGCTCCAACCAAACGTGGTCTAAAGTCTAAGCTGGAAACAGCAGTGTTTCAAGTGGGTTTCTTCCTACGAATAAGATGCACCAAAGCAACTGTTGATTCTTCACAATTGCTTCGTCATATAAAATATCCACCTAGAGGTAAAACTCTAAATATAGATCTCTATCAGTGAAATTGACATTTAGAACAGATCGAGTCTGTCGGTCAGTCCCTGAGATTGTCTGGTAAGTCTGTTAAAGTCTTTAGTAAACCAAAGGTCAATTCAGATTGCTTTAGGTTTTCCTTTTGAACTTCCCTTTTCGTTTGGCTTTCTGTCTCCGTCTTCTCTTTCCTAAATAATTGGAAAGAACATTATAATTTTCATCCTCCTCTTCATCTTCATCAGAGTACCAAGGTCCCCAGACCCCTCCATTGTACTGAGGATTAGATCGATAGTCCTTGGGAGGGTAGCGGCAGGGCACGGCCGTCTTGTCGTACTGCAGAAGCCTGAGGAGCATCTTTTTCACAATGTGTGGGTAGCGCCTCGAGAGGTCCACTCGCTCGAAAGGGTCGGCCGTGATGTTGAAGAGCCAGACGGTCTTTCCTCGGTCCCAGCGCACGCGCTCGTTGTGCCATCGATTAGCTAACAACTGGTTGGAGAAGGTCTGTGGAGGAATCCAGTCACTGTAACCCGGAATACCTGTCAGAAGCTTCCAGTCTCCGACGCGAAGAGCTGCCTGGACGGCTGTGTTCCAGATTCCATATCCTGCCTTCCAAGAGCCATTCTTGGCCTTGGTGTAGATGGGGTCTATGTTGTGCAGAATGTCTTGACGTGGGGAAGGAAGTCCTTCGCTGATGGACTCCCAAACATCGTAGCCATCCAGACTCTGATTCTCATCCAGGGTACCTTCGGCAAGCGTTACCAGTGTTGGGTACCAATCCGTAATGTGCATCAGCGCCTTGCAGCGTGTACCCCTCTTCGCAAGTAGGGGGCTGTGCACAAACCCCACTGCTCGTATCCCACCCTCCCAGTAAGTGCCTTTACTACCCCTTAGAGGCCAATTGCTGCCCCCTGCCATTGGTTGACCGCCATTGTCTGAAGAATACACCATGACCATGTTGTTGTAGTAGCCATAGCGCTTCAGTGCGAGCGTTATGTTGCGCATAGCCTCGTCTAAGCAGCTGACCATGGCAGCATACTTGCGTCTGTGTAGATTTGGGATGGATTTATAGCGCTCCAAATAGCGAGATGGAACCTGGAGAGGTGAATGTACGGCCTGGAACGCCAAGTAAAGGAAGATCGGGCGTTTAGGGTTGTGTCTGGCTAGAATATTCACAGCCTTCTGAGTGTACATGTGTGTGGAATAGATGCCACGGTCTTGCTCCCAGGCGGCTTCCTCACCTTCATGCAGGTCATAGCCACACATGCCGGGGCTGTCACATTTGTAATGGTTGTAGTAGTCGCCGCTCCCCAGCAGAGAGCCGAAGAAGGTGTCAAAACCACGCTGTGTGGGCATGCAGCTGCGCTTGTAGAAGCCAAGATGCCACTTGCCCACCATATGAGTGGAATATCCTGCACTCTTCAGCTTTTGGGGGAGCGTGATGTTCTCGACGGGGAGGCAGTTGGGCTGGGTGGGGCGGATGATGGAGTGCTGGAGCCCAGTGTGGATTTGGTACCTATAACAGAAACAAATAGTAAATAACTATGAAAAATGTATTTCTATAGCACATTTAAAATATAAAGTGCTTTACAGTGCAAGACAAGATTACAGGATGCTAAATCTGTAGTAATGTGCTCTAATTTCTTTGTACCAGTTACCATTGTAGCTGCAGCATTTTGCACTGATTGCGGAGGAGTTAGAGAAGCTTCAATAATCCATAAATATAGTGTATTACAGTAATCCAAACTAGATATAACACATGCATGGATAACCCTTTCCGTATCTAAAAGATAGGTGAAAAGATTTCAGTTTGGAGATTTGAACTCTGAATCAAAAATTACACCAAGGCTTTTTATTTGGGTTTATGCTTGTAAATATTATAAAATCTGATTTTCTCTTGTTTGTAGGTAGCTACTAGATTAACGTTCTAGATTAGAGTAATTGATATCCATGATAAACTAATTGGGTCGTCCAATAGGTGTACACTTTCCGAAAATCTAACTAAAAAAAAAAAAGCAGATCTTCTGCATGACAGTGAAAAGTAGCAAGACAAATAGTCTGATTTAGTGGGAGCATGTAAAGCGAGAAAAGGAAAGAACCCAAAATTGACCCTTGTGGCACTCCAGATACAGCTGCAGCAGGGTATTTCTCAATGTTGTCTGAAAAATCCTATGTTAATATAGGAGGAAAAACAACTAAGGGCCAAATATCTAACTCCTTACTCGAAACAAAGTTATTTCACTTTTGTTCACTTTTTTGAAATTTAACTTTAGGGATAATTCTTGTGAAAGTAAACATATCTTCATAATACTTGTTGGTAAATGATTCTTAATGTTCTTGTATTAACAACTGCCATAAGGCTCTACAAAGAATACACACCAAATATACAACCTGCGTGCTTGGGCCCCTGATTACTTTTAATAACAAATCACACACATCTGCACCCACACCCACACAAACACAGGCACACATGTGCATGCCCAGATCCTCAAATGCCAGCTATGTACTTTATCAAATGAGGGGAAAATAAATTACACACAGACACTATTAAACCTGCAGGACCAACAAATTAGGAAAAGGAAAGCATTAACACACGCATACGTGAACAAACACATTCCTCTCTTGTTCTCCATGCTCTTGTTCTCCTTGTCTTATTAACTCTCTTACTATTCTGAATCTTCCTTTTTCTGTAATCATGCTTTTAACATATGCAATAAATATGTAATGGTCAAACACAGACTTGCTTCTTTCCTTACCAGTGACATCTAGTAGATAACATGCAATTAGGGTCAACTGTCTGCATACCATTTCTCCATTGACCAAAATAAAACCACAATCTTCTCTAGAACATCTGCAACAGCTTACATCCATTAAAAATGTAAACGTAAATTAACCAGTATATAATAAGATTCCAGTGTCTACAACTGTTTGAGGTTTTTCAAAATGGACTTCCAACATCACAGAGTTCCTGCCAGGCTGCTCTGCCCATTATCCCTGCTGTGATTACTTACACTTTACCTATTCTTCCTAACTGTTTGTTTTTATATAAACATATATTTGTTTTTAGCAAACTGCTTGGCAGTTATAGCAGATTACTCACGTTTTAAACATAAAATATAACTTGGCAATGTACATAACCATATGCAAAGGAGGCAAAAAAAAAAACATAGTTGGAGAAAAAATATTTTATTTACACTGACATGATAATGTGAGTATGTAAACTGATCATTACAGTGCTCTAGAAATGAAATAAAAGTAACATATATTGTACACATACGGTATGTACATCATATATTAAACCTGTGTACTACATATTAGGTGTGTCATATCGTATCATACGCGATGATATCGCCAAAATCTTTAACACAAAAATTCTTTTAACTGTTTGTTTGCAGTGTATATGCATGCACAACATACACTGTATTTTAGTAGATTTGTGTTACATTATTATTTTTATTTATTTTTTTTATTTTGATACATTATTTTTATTTTATACAAAATACTATCTAACAAGTAACAAGTAAATCGTTTATAGATTTATTTTTGTTGCAAAAATGCAATGTTTTGTCATATCGCCAAGAATATTATCACAAAAGATAATAGGGATTTATCACTCACCCCTATTACATAAAATATTTTCAAAGAGCTTTTTTCACTGAAAAACATATTCCTCTCAAAAAAAGCCTTCATTACCTACACCATGTATATATACATAGTGACATATATAAGGAGATATTTTCAACGTAAATGCTCTTTTAATGGTTTATCTCACACCAACAGAGCTTAAAAGCACACCGATTACTGTAATTTAATCAAATAATCTATTACCTTTTGTATTTAACCATCTATTTCAATCATTACCTCTAGTGTAAGACCCCCTGAGACCATATACAGGCTGTGGAGTATGCATAAGCTAATGTGCTTGTGATATAAATCTATTATATTTTTGTTTAATTAATCTCCCTTCTTTGAAGTTTTACGACCAAAGCAAGAGGTTGTTTTGTCTGGAAGGAGCTGCAGCGTTTATGGAGTTAGCTGTTGGATTTAATTCCACCTTGTCTCCAGCTCTCCTCCTGGAGACAAAACAATAAGATAAAATCATAACCATTCTTCTGCAGATGCTCAACCAAACCTATACTTACAAGAGGCTGTCACGCACAGAGCACAGTCTAGATTAAAATACGCTGCATGAAGTTCAGCAGATGTACTGTGTGTGAATGTAATGAACCGGTACTGATATAACAGAGGGCTTACTGTAACACCTTGGCATGAACCAGTGTACAAATAATTTGAATGGCAACCCAGCGCTTTACTGACGGATGTACAGGATGACTGTCCACACTGGGAATGTAGTCATCTTTGACTCAACATGACCAAAAACAACATCCTACAGGATGTGGCGGTGGTGGTAACTAGGCAGAGTGCTGAGATCAAATAGGAAAAGGCCTTTCTGAACTGTGCCAAGGCTGCAGACAGAGTTGCCACACAACTAGGTGTAACTTCCGCTGGGGACGGTGGGGAACTTGTCTTACACACATTTTAAAGCCACTTTTAAAGTTAGCTTGAGGTTATGGTAGAAACAGATAAATAATAAAGGTTTATTAGTGCTGACAAACTATAACAATCAAGATTATAGGGTAGTAAAATGTCATTTTTAGTAATTAGGAGCTTCAAAATCAATGTAATGCTATACTGACCCATAATAGGAAGAACAACATCTTTAGCATTGTTCCTCTGGGCTCAGCACACTTTTAGCTGCCTTTTGTAACTTAGAGAAGTGGACAGAAAAAAAATCAGTTAACAGAATTGCAAAACACTGAGTAACTTGATTTCATATTTGTGTGAAATCCGCTAAAATGTCTTCAGTCCTCATGCGTCCTTCCCTTTCAGTGAAGATTCTGTGTGTCTCAGCTTGTCCAAAAATGCATGTAAGCTGGGTGTCCTTTTTGAAGGGTGGCCCAAAGCATGAAATCGGGAGCCCAGGAGCAAAGAAACTGCATTTTTTTTCATAATGCTGACTGACAACCATATTTACCATACTTTTTGCTCAGCTTGCAGAACTTCAGTATCAAACGGTGCTGTAAGTACTGAGCCACCACTGCCCCATTTACTTAATTTAAAATAAAAAAATACGTAGTAGTAGTAGAAAAATAGTAGTAGAAAAAGAAAAAGTAGTGTAAGTACCATGCAGTGGTAGAAAAGCCCTATTTGGAGTTTAACATTTGGTAAATGCTGCTGATTGGATCTTAAATTGCCATAACAACAAGCTGTTAGTGGTTAAATATTCATATGTTGGTTAAATGTTGCTGATCAGATAAACAGCCACAACTACCTAGCTGTTAGGTGTTAAATCCTGCCATTTTTTTTGCACTGGATTTTTCGGACTGGATTTTCTGGTTTGTTTGTATAATAAGGCGCATCGGATTGTAAGTGGCACTAGTAAGGATGCCTACATTGAAGTAAGCAAGAGTGTCAACAAAACAAAACTGTAATTCTCTCCTGAAAACTGTGTATTTGGATAAGTAAAGCACTTCTGTTTATTTACAGTAAGCTTAAACTTCCAATATTTTGTCTAAGGTTGAGTTTTTAGTGAAGTTTCTCAAGCACTAAGGCTGGGTGCAGCAACATTAGCATTATCCGCTACTGCAGGGCTTGCAGGACGTAAATGCCGATAGCCAATAGCGCTTTACTAAAGAACCCTTACTGCTTCTTTATATCTGACTGGTAAAATTCACACACAAAGCGCACCATCAATTTCTGGGAAAATTATAGGATTTTGAGTGCGCCTTATAGTCTAAAAAATATGGTAGTTAAAGGTGAGTGAGTAGGAAAGAAGGGTGTAAGGGAAGGGAATGAGCCCTGTGTATATTCCCATTTGTTAGTTGCAGGATTTATCATATTCCAGTATTATGCTACTTACTTGTATAGCAATTATATTCCATGAAACTGCACAGACTGAACCATGACTTCCGTTCCATAACTGAACCTTAACTATTTAATACAAACCAGTTACAACAACAAATTATATTGTTTTAAATTAAAGATTTTGCATAACCTGGGTTCAGTTTTTTATATAAGTGCATTTAAGGTTTGGGGATATATGGGGGTTTCAATTGCACACATACTTCCCCTCATTTCCACCTCTTACCCTCCATTGTTAAGAGATAATGGATTTAAGTGCTTCGCTTTACATAAAGCTGAATTAAACTGCAGATCGTATGTCACTACCGGTCAGCAGAACAGCGGTTTTAGGGGGGTGAAGTGAAGGGAAAGAGTTACATTGCATATGGGAAAACAATGGAAGTCTTTTAGAGTGCTGGTACCTAAACCTGACAATGAAACCAGCCTCAAAATTACTGCAGCAATTTTACTGCTTCATTCTGGAAGCAGCTCCACAAAGGTACTGGTGCCACTGACTCCACAGATGTCTGCTTTTCCGAATGCCCAGACAACCAGACTCCCCTCTTATTCCTTTCTCTCACATTCCCCTCACCTCCTCCATCCCTCAACATGTATCTCCCCATATCCCTCTTTCACACTCCCCTTACAAGCTCACTCTCCCTCCCTCATATCTCTCTCTCAAACATTCTCTTCTTCCCTTTCTCTCTCTTACCCTTTCTCATCCTGCATGTGTTCTCTCTCTACATGTTCTGTGCTTATTCTGTCAAGATGCAGTTAAATATGCACTGGATTAAGAGCCTCACCAATAGGAAACTATTCGATTAATTGAAAAGATAAAAAAGGCCAGATTATACTAAATATTAAAGTTATTAGTTAATATCTCCATATGTTCTCTACTCTGTATCTATCTCTGTATGTTCTTTCTATTACACTCTCTCTTTCGCACTCTCTCTGTGTCTTCTCTGTCTCTTTCTTTTTCTCTCTATCCACATCAGCTCTCCCTCTGCACTAGGGCTGCACGATATTTAAAAAAAAATTACATTGCAAAAGTTCTTTTTTCAACGATATATATCGCTATATTAAACAATGCAGGGGCCATGACTACGTCAGCCCTGCCCCCACCTACACGCTGTCTCGCATTCGGAATGATCAAGTTGGTGCCGAGCACTCAAAACCCGAGAAAACTGTAAAACAACAGTAATCAGCCCTTCAATCAGGCATTTAAATGGCTTTTAAAAAGGTAAATAAGAGAGTTTTTCTGGGATAAAATGCGTGAATATCTGCCCAAAACTGTGCTGGACTGAGGTGCACAGCTTTCGACACGTGCGTTTACAAGCCGGTGCCCAACCATGTTGTGGAAGGAGGCCATGCGGTTACCTTGTGTTTACTCCTGGTCCCCCCCTCGTGCTTCTCAGGCAGCAGCAACCTGTTACTTACACAGACACAGAGACAACAATGTGTATCTGCTTCTCGAGTCAAGAATGAAAACATTCCAACATGACGTGTTTGATTTAATTGCCTTAAGTGACATCACACGTCCTGCGATGTGACTACTGCGCATGTAGCACATCACAATGATGATGCTTAAACGATATATTGTGCAGCCCTGCTCTGCACATCCCTCTACATATCCCGTCTCGCTCTGCCTCTCTGAATGTCATCTCTCTGATTCTTTCTCTCCCTAATTTCCTACTCTTTCCTCATATCCCTCTTTCACACTCCACTCACACCCCCTCTCTTTATGTTTTCTCTTCATATCCCTCGCTCTCTCTTTCTCCCTTACTCTCTCTCTTTCTTTCTGTCCACATTAGCGCTCTCTCTCTCTTTCTCTGCCCTTTCTCTCCCTTGTTGCTGTCATCTTTTTTCCCTGCATGCCATGTTTTTCTTTCTCCCAATGTCACTCTCATTCTTTCTCCACGTATACTCCCTCCTTGATTCTTTCTCTCCTCAATTTCCTACTCTTTCCTCATAACCCTCTGTCACACTCCCCTCTCACCCCCCTCTTTTTCTCTGTTCTCTCATATCTCCCCCTAATGTCCCACTCTCTCTTCAGATCCCTCTCTCTCTCACATTTCTCTCATCCCTATTTCCTCCTCATTCACTATTCACTGACTCTACTCTCATCTCTCTCCCTCCCTGTGTGAACAGGCAGTCTCTCATCAGGTCTGGACTGCAATAAGAGCTCTACTTGTTCTTGGAGTGTCATGGAGTTGGTGTGTGGCAACATGCAAGCACCTAAATAAAACACACACACACTCAGGCTATTTAAAACACTGGTTAGGTTCTATACTGTATCGTGGCCTCCCACCACAGCGTTAAAAGCAGCTTGCTGTTCTTGCACTTTGCAAAACTTATGCTCACAAGCATGCACACACACACACACTTGTTCTCAGCCAGTGCAAAACAGAACAGCTGTGCTGGCTATCATCCTACTAGCCTAGTGATTTATAGACTGTCCAAGTGTTGAGCTTTAGAGGGAATGTGTGGAGTGGGCACTGCATGGCACAGCTGCATCTCTAAACTCCACAAGAGCAAGCATGTGCGTATTACTGTAACCATAAAGCGATCATCAAGCGCTTAAAGCTGTTCTCAAGTATGGCCCCACCTATGGAACTTGTGGCTGGGCTCTACGGTTTTACCCGTGGGACTCAAATGTTCAGCATATACCGTTCAGCTTTCAAATCAGCTCTAAATCTACAGGTTTATAAAAACTGTTAGCTGATATACAGTGCATCCTCAAAACTCAGCTAAAACATGGTGGAGAGCACGAGGGGGAGCAGGTTTAAACACGACATAACGGCATGGCCTTCACATGACTGGGCACGTGCTCTTACCTTTTAAAAAGCCATTTAACTGCCTGCTTTTGTTGATGTTGTTTTGCTGTTTTTTGGGTGATTTGCTGACTCTAAAGCGCTTACTCAGCTCAGCTATGTAATTTTTTTCCAATACTATGCAGTCCTACCCAGAACACCTGTCTCATTTTGCTGGCTGTGCTTCTGCTAATATAATAATCATGCAATTTTAGTATAACACTTCTGTCATACAATGCAGAATACAGTGATTTTTAACCACCTTAAGTAATGAAGAAATTACAGACCCCAGAATGTAACGTTAGCTTTAAGCTGTGCAGCATGGATAAAACTACTGAGATAACTGATCATTCATTGTTTTTTTTTTCACTCACTTGCAACAGGGTTCATATTTACAGAAATCTAATTGTTACAAGGAATACCTTTGACACATTTGTTAAAAGTCTAGTCTACTTTTGTATGTTAAAATACAGTTTATTGAACAGGGTTGGGACAATTTATCGATATTGCACTATATTTTATTGTATTCTTGTAATCAATATCATATTCTATCCATACATTGCGGTGATACTCGCCCCCGATTCGACCTACTAGTAACTGCTTCATTAGTCCACGTGGAGGCACTAATCAAATAAGCAGAGTAACCTAACAACATAATTGTCAAAACCATTCTTTAAGAGTATTTTATCCTCTTCAGTAACACAGATGCCGTGAAGTAGGCCTATTGAGAATTGTGTTGTGACATATACTGCCTGGCCAAAAAAAAAGTCGCCACAAAAAAGAAAAGGTCACACACACTAATATTTCCTTGGACCGCCTTTAGCTTTGATTGTGGCACACATTCACTGTGGCATTGTTTCAGTAAGCTTCTGCAACAGTTTTAATGCTGGAAAAAGCACCTTAATTTTTTTACTTTTACTTTAATGCTGTTTATTACATTATTTAACAAAAAAAAAACACAGTTGATAGTTTGAATCTCTCAAACTTTTGTACTATGACAGGAACACTAGCTTGTGGCTAAAACAGTATATTAGTTCGGGGCAAAAACATTACATAAGAAAATCATTACACTTGGCTTTTACTTCAGATTTGTTGATATTGTAAGTTAATTACCTAAAAAAAAACATCTAAATAAAGAAATATTAACAGTGTAATATTTAATTATTTCCTTTTTTTTTTTTTTATTTACACAGGATTTCACATTTTTCGGTTATTACATTGTAATTTTCTATATACGAGAATTTATCTAGTTTTTTTATAACACAATAATCAGTTTTCACCTTTTTTAGTTTGTGTTAAGGTCGTCTTCATATGCGCTCAGTACGGTTTGCTTTTGGACAGTTCTGAGGCGAGTAAAGCAGCCAGGTGTGTTGGCAGAAGTGTTGCTATAGCAGCCAAAGTTTAGACGCATCTGCAGCTTCGTGGCATAGGATGTCCTTACATGTTTTCATAGCTAAGAGTGCAAGACGCCTTCGCAGATGTTCGGGCCTACAGTCACACACATGGACAAACTCTTTTCCATACTGTCTCGCCACAGAGCCTGTTTCCCAGGATTAGATTCAAACCTTTCATTTACCCAGGCACACCATTAAAACCGATTCTTATTTACAATAGTGGTCTGACTGACAGTTTCCCCTATATGACAAAACCAAATATTAACGACATATGCTGGGGCTTGTAGATCTCTGTGCTGGAGCGGAATGATGAGCTAGCTATGGTGGTCACTGGAGTCTGCCACAAACTGATTCTACCACGCCAGACTGGATGTGCACTGGAAACATAAATCACACTCTAGAAAACATGAAATCCAACACAGAGTTAGAAAAGCAGCGAGGATGATAACAGAGTTTCAGAGCCTGAGTGGTGTGATTTATATGAGGAAAATAGAAAATAAAAGCATTCATTTGAGAAGGAGGATGTATTTACTGTTTTGTGATCGATTAGCTAAACTTTGTTTGACAAAATTGGAGTACACTTTGGTCTATTAAACTTTTTCTTTTTTTTTTACATTTTTTACTCATTTACAGTACCAGCCAAAAGTGTGGATGCACATTAAATTCAGTGTTTTTATTATTTTTTATAAAATAGTTATAAAACTATAAAGACAAACATATGGAATTATTTAGTAAACAAAAAATTATAAACATACCAGAACATGTTTTATATTTTAGAGTCTTCAAAGTAGCACCTTTTGCTTATTTTCTTAGTGAGTCAGGAATGTCTGTCAGTTAACAGCTAAGTTAATTATTGAATTTCTTGTCAGTTGTAAAGTTGTGAAGAGGTAGAGTTGGTATACAGTGAATGGCCCTATTTGAGTAATGTTCTAATCCATATTATGGAACAAACTATTCAACTAAGTAAAGAACAAAATGGCTTTAAGAAATGAAGGTCAGTCAATCTAAAACATTTCCAGAACTTTGAAAGTATCCTCAAGGGAGATAGGGAGGCCGAGAACAGGTGGAAAAACCAGAACGGGCAGAAACTAAAGACGCGCCAAGCGAAACAAAGAGACATGGGAGGAATGTAAACAAAAGCTCACCAGAAAAGCATATTATTTTATTTTGAGTTTATTATAGTTCAAATTACCACACAAACTAGATGTTTCATGCTTGCGGGCCACATCTGGCCTGCGGTCCCCCTATTGCCGACCCCTGCCCTAAGGTTTACTAATCGGTAACTACAGAGGTTGGACAATGAAACTGAAACACCTGGTTTTAGACCACAATAATTTATTGTCCCGACGGACAGTTCTGGTGGAAGTTAAGGTGCACATTGAATTCTGCCGTGATTTGGGCAGCCGTGGTTTTATGTTTTAATACAATCCGGGTTAACACCCGAACATCCCTTTCAGACAGCTTCCTCTTGCGCCCACAGTTAATCCTGTTGGATGTGTTGGATTGAACCTTCACACACTTCTCTTACTGGTGCAATGTGCAATTAATGAAGATTGGCCACCAGGCTGCTCCAATTTAGGCATGAAACCTCCCACACTAAAATGACAGGTGTTTCAGTTTCGTTGTCCCACCCCTGTACATGCCAGTAAGAAAAAAGACAATTTAATTTAATTGTTTTCGAGAGAGTCCTATTGCACTGGCAATACTTCTATATAGGGACGAGACAAGCTGTGCATGCATTCACACATTTGTTTCAGAAATAGTTGCAACTTAAAGAAGCTGAATGCATTTATTAGAAAGGTGTCCACAAACAGTTGGACATATAGAGTATTTCCAGCAGAGTGTCACTACTTCAGACTCGTGCCTTTAAGAAGGCGTGTAATGGGAATGCCACGGCCCTTAACTTTAAAAGAACCTTTGCACAAATCAGCCATCCATACAAACATTTCAGCAATGCATGGTATGTGCTTGTACTTGTGGAATTCCACAATACCGTCGTGTTGGATGAGTGCGAGAAGACAGCAAGAAGAGACAAATGTTCCAACAAAGGGGAATTCCCTCAGCTTATCATACTTCAATTGTTGAGATATAAACAGTCTAATAGAGGGTTTAGGTCTGGTTAATTGCGGAAAAAAATACAGACTATAGTTTCTTTACTGTGCCTTTTAGTGTTGGTGCAAGGAACCCTGGGTTGTGATGGCTACAAAGCACATATAGCCATAATATCTACTGTCTGTAAACTGTCCAGTAAAGCTACATGTGTCTTGTGAGTTTTAATACTGTATCTAGGATTGCAAAGATGAGATACCTTGAGATACATTTTATTATTTTTACTGTACACTGACCCTAAAAAGAACTAATTTTTTTTGGTTTAGCAAAAATTTAACTATAGTTAAAAAAGCAGACTATAAATGGAAGTATGTGTAAAATGTAAAATGTCTCTCTTTAAAAAAAAAGAAAACTCAATGAACTCACACAGTTCAAACAAATACATTCGATTAAGCTATTAAGCTTAAGTTTTATATTCAAGTTTTATCTGTCATTATTAAATGTGCTATGTAATCTTATATGCTGTCTTAGGAAACAGTTAATAAGGAGATTGCACAAATAGTCATTGACAATTCAATTAATAAGAAAAAAAATCAATAATATTATTAAAACATTAAATAATAAAAACAATAAGCGTTACAATAATAATAATGAAGGAATGTAAACAGTGTGTTTTTAGTTGAACAAAACTTACTATTGAAAGTATGTGTAAAATATCTCTCCTTAAAAATAAATAAAACAAGAAAGTCGCACATGGGGAAAGCTCTTTTAACCCTGTGTGGCACGGTGTTGCTTTCAGGCAGCAAAGCAGTTTTTTGAATATTGCATTGTCCTTTTAATTTTTTTTTTTGTTATTTGTTTTACAGTGTGTGATGGCATTCCTAATTTATTCTAGCCGCTTAATCAAGTTTTTGGGTTCGTCCTGAGGCAGGGTTTTTATGTCTGTCCCAGCTGGCTGCTCAATTTGTCCAATGCGTGCCAGCTGGGGCAGACAGGGGCTGTGCATCCTGGTGTGGGGCTGGCCCATGGTTCCCCTGCTTCTGCACATCACAAGTGTTAAAAAGTGTTTATATTTTTTTGCATCAGGGCAACATTAGGCAATTACATAACAAGGCAATAATGGCAAGCTTTCAAAAAGTAAGCTAAAATGTTTTCCTTTTTCTCAACAAATATGAAAATCATGCTATAAATTGTTGTATTTTTAGCTAATGACTTCTTCATTGTTATTTTTTTCATGATTTTTGTTATTGATTAATCTGTGTATTTCTCAATTCATTAATTGTTTGGTTTTTAATTATAAAATCTAAAAAGAAAACTCTGAACCAGTAACAAACTGGTGGGATCCTCTGTCTGATTAGATTATTTTCCTATTAATCAAATGTGCACAGTATGTGATACTGCTGATAGTATCAAACACTTTTAAAGAATGCACATTATTCAAAGTCTGTTATTATTAACACATATTAACAGAGCTTTGTGCTGTATTGTCTTTTTATCTTATAATTTTGAACTGCCTTATCATCAAATCATCAAACACCTAAGCCACACGGCATCACTCTCTGGTAAAAAGTCCTAAAATATGCGTCAGTAAAACATAAAAGTGAAAAAGAAAAATAACTTTAACATCAGTGTTATATGTACACTATATTGCCAAATGCCTTCGCTCACCCACCCAAATCATTTAACTAATTTTAGGTTCTAATTAAATCCATGGCCACAGGTTTATAAAGCCAAGTACCTAGTCATACCAACGGCTTCTACAAACCTTAGTGAAAGAATGTGTCACTCTCAGGAGCTCAGTGAATAAAATCCAGTGTGGTACTGTGATAGGATGCCACATGTCACATGTGCAACAAGTCCAGTCTTGAAATTTCACCTCACTACTAAATAATCCACAGCCAACTGTCAGTGATATTAGAACAATGTGGAAGTGACTGGGAATGAAAGCTATTCCCTATAGAATGGGGTCAGTGGCTCTTGTGGAGCATAGTGCACAGAGGTCCACAACGTTCTTCAGAGTCAATAACTACAGACCTCCAAACTTCATTATGCCTTCAGATCAGCTCAAGAACAGTAGAGCCCAGAGATCTTCATGAAATGGGTTTCCATGACTGAGACGCTCCATCCAAGCCTTACATCATCAAACCCAATGCAGGTGAGTGGATACGTTTGGTAATATAGTGTACTGTACATGTCAGCAGACAAGTGCTAACTGCTCTTTTTATCTGATGCTCAAAGCCACTGTCAAAATCCTGTCTTCACTTCAAACCATGCCTCAACCACTGTAGCAGATTTCCAGCTTATCTTGCACTCAATTAAACCTAAAATCACTACTTGTATGCAATAAAAAAAAATCATGAAACATGTGTTTTTTGTCCACCATGGCCCCTGGGTTCCACCAATCTCACACCAATCTCTGCTGGAATCCCAGCCAACACATGTTCTATTCCTTGCTTGAGTGTCTCTCCTACGTCTGGTCCAAATAAACACATTTGCCTTCACTCTCCAACTAATCACTTTCAGACCCTGCAACGCTGAAACATGTTCTCTTGGTCTTTTCCTCCGTTTTTCAGTCTTCCAGGCACGCCTTGCTTTAGTTTCAGAAATGAACTGTAGAAAACACTGTAGAATGGGCAGGACAGCGTGTTTAAAAAAAAGTAAACATAGGTCTTGCACCTCTGCTCTCCAGTTTCCAGTCTCTCCAGAATCCAACAGCTAGTTTTCTGTGTACTAATATTGGTACATTTTTGTGCTTTCTGTCAACAATGAGGAGTCGTCAAACTTAACTGCACTTTTATTGATGAACCATTACATTTAATAGACAAACTGCAAAATTAATGCATTGCTTCTGCTGTTTAAACCCAATGAAGGCAGTCTGAGACGCTGGAGAAGAGGACAGGTCTTGGAGAAGAGGAAGGGTCTACTAAATGCATGTGCTAGTCAGGCTCTGCATCTTGTTTCTACTGCACAGACTACAGTTGCAAATTTGACACCATGGCTAACAATTTTGTCTTCATTTTTAGAAAAGAACATTTAAGTCTATGTTTTAAACAGCTGTTGATTTCAGATCCTGCCCAAAGTACCACACAGACTCCTTTTGATTTTAAAATTTTTAAATCTCCTGATTAAAGCAAAATGTAAGAGACTTTTTCATTATCCTGCTATTAGTCACTGCATGCTGTCTTTTGTTCAACAAATCAGCATGATCTACTGTATTACACTAATCCCACGAGAAAGCCAAATGGAGGATATGTGAGAATAAAGAGCGGAAGGACCACACACATTTTCGACTTCTCTGAAAGTCATACAACACCAGATCAGGCCGGATTACAACAAAACTCTCCGGAAAGCCTAAAGAAGGTGTGAAAACTTGTGTCGGATGAATTAAAATGGTCTTCTTTAAATGTTGGGGTCAACCAAGGCCAGAAATCTAAAAAAGGTTACATGTTACAATAAAGGTACACTGTTATATGGTTAAGTTACGACTCAAGTTTTTAGTTGACTTAGATGAGACATTATTAAACATTTCTAAATGTTGGTGCTAATGAATGCTGAAAAAACTGTTTATTAATAATTAATTGAGATATTAAATATTTTACAAAGAATATGTAAATTTTTAATCTCTTAACTAGTGTTTATTAACAATTAGCTTAGATATTCTCTCATAAGTACATACCCTTATTGTAAAGTCAGTAATTATGTGCATGTGTGATTATAGCACAAGCATTTAAAGTGAAACTAGTGTGATTTATGGTGGAACAGAACCTATGAAAAAGTATTCTTCACTGTTTGAGGTGGAATGGAAATTATGGAACTTCCATAGGGTATTGGTGTATTTGCAGGAATTTAAATAAGTATACCATAGTGAAACTATCAGTATGTGTTCAGAGTTTGGTTCCTGTGTTTTGAAACACAATAGTTATTGTGTGCTCTATCCTCCTGTGGTTCTGATTAATAAACTATTATTTATTAACAATCCTACACGAACAATAATCAGAAGTTTACCAGACTGCTGTTTCTGCAGTTCACTCTTGTGGAGTCTTTTTCTCTCTTGTCCTGAGGGATAGGTCTGATTGATATGGGAGACTAACTAACACATACTCCTCTTATCTTGGCACAAGGGGGAGACGGGGGGCCCTCATTAATTTGCGGGGCACTACGCAGTGTGCGTACATTTGTAAATCTACCAAGAGCAGGCCATTTTCACAATATGTGTGACCGTGTAAAAAGGACACTATTCTAAAGAAGATGAAGCAGAAATATGTGTCCAAATGTGCGAGCCTGACTGAGACCTATCTATCCATTTTGACTCTGGTGTAATTGCAGCCAAAAGTGCATCTACTAATACTGGCTGGAAGGAGGTAAGTACTTATGCAATCATTTTATTACCTGATATACTAACTTTGGTACAATATCAGTAAAATGCTCAGTTGCTCTGGTATGAGCAGTTTTGCTTCATACAACTAAAGCGATTTTGTTTTCAAAGCTCAACAGCCTCTTGGACAGAAGAGGACAGAGGACATTTCAAATCAGAGGGCATTGCCTTCTCATGGTGCCAGGCCTGGGTAGAATTACATTTTTCTTGCCCACCAGCAACTACTATGTGAATCCCTTGTCTTTCACACTCCAGTACTTTTACCAACAAAGGAAGCACACATTGTCTAGCCAACTCTGTGACATTTTCATAACACATATTACACATTCCTCCTGTTGACCTTCTGAAAACTGATTATGGTGGCAGTCAAGTAAAACCCCCTTATAGCCTTCACTCAATGCTGAAAATAAAAACGAAATTATGCTTACCGTATTTTTTTTAGACAATAAGCCACACTTGAAATGCTTTCATTTTTCCAAATAATTTGTCAGTGCACCTTATGTATGTATTTTACCAGTCAGGTTGTAAGGAACACTGTAAAAAAAGAAAATAACTCTAAATGTTTACACTATTTATCCCTTTTCTTTTACTACAGTCTAATTCTGTCAAATTACAGACATTTTCTGTTAATTACAAGCCCCTGTTCTAATTTTACATATTATGACATTAATGAGAGATTACGGTTAAAACTCTTATTTTTAGGGCTATATTGCTATATTATTTTTATGGTATTTTTCCATGTTCTTAAGTTATATAGATATGTATGTAAAATTACTTATTATTATATGTAATTATATGTGTGTGTTATTATTTAAAGGTTTATTTCTTTCCCAACAACTCAGTGGTTTTCTTCATAATTGTAAGGTTTATTTATTTATTCATTTTTTATTCATTGTTAAAAAAAAATACAGAAAATAACCATAGAAATAAAACGTTTTTTTCTTTCTTTTATGTAAAAGAAAATATACCTAAAAAAAACAACTGTCTGTGGGGCGTGGCTATGTTAATTAGATGTTCAGTTTAGAGGGCTCACCATGATGTAGTTTCATAGCAGTTTTATCCACCTGGCTGGGTTTTAGACTGTGCTAATATAAGTGGTTTCACTCTCTGAGCACTTTTTATTGCTTTAAATGAGCAGAGAGCCTGTTAATAAAGAAATCCTGAAAAGATCATACAGTTTGTCACTGAATGTCACTGAATGAGTCAAATACGCATTAATTTGTGAATCATAAAGCTCCCAACTTGAAAGACAATAAAGTTAGTTAAAAAAAGGTAAAATAACAGTTTTTCCCTGCAGAACGTTGATCAAAATCACTTTATTGAAGAAATTTAATTGTAAATATGCTCTGAAAAACTGTAAAATAACAGTTTTTTCCCTGCAGAACGTTGATCAAAATCACTTTATTGAAGAAATTTAATTGTAAAATACTGGTGTATGTATGTGAAACCTTTAATGAAAGTGCATGTGAATCTACTGGTTTTGCACTTCATATGAATGAAAGTATTTTACTTTAATTTTAGGGTTTTTGTTTGTAATTTGACCGTTTTTTTTACGGTTTTATTTTTTACAGTGAACAGTAAAGCCACTCCGCTAAAGTACAGCATTATAAAGGAGTTTCAGAAAAGTTTTTCTTTAGCACCCAGGCTGGAGCAGTATTAGCAATAGCTGCTAACCACAATGCTAGCTCTTTTGCCGTTCACAGGTAAATTTATCAGACTGTAGCCTGCGCTTACCATGTTAAAACAAGGTTTATGAGACAAACCGCTAGCTGATAGAGCCCTGGCTACACTCAGGGTTCCTCAGTGTAGCACTATCTCTGGTATTTACTAGTGCTAAGTGCCGCTAACCACAGCTAGCACTGCTGATAACAGTGGTTAGCGCTGCTGATAATAGTGGTTAGCGCTGCTGCTAACCGCATTAAACACCTGGGAATTTAAGCTTACTGTAAATAAATTAACTGAACTGTAAAATAAACTGTACTTACCCAAATAAACAGCTTTAAGGAGAAACTGGTATTTGGCTAGAACTGTCCATGCTTACATCAAGTGCAAGATTCAATACAAGATGGTGCGTATTCCAGAGGGGTACAGGTCAGAGGGGAATCCTCACCACATGGAGGCTTTAAGTTCTTAACATCAACCAATTTCTGCTGACAGGAAACATCTTCTACCGTTTGCCTCCTTTTTACAATTTCTCCTAGGACCTATTACATATACATACTGTCTTTCCACACCACTGTGTTTTAATATAGATTAGTAAATTACCTTAAATTTGGCTCTATAAAAATAAAGCTCACTATTATTACCTAAAAGTCTAGTAGTGGTGGCAGAGTGAAGAGAGTGAGAGATTTCCTTTCAATATGAACTCTTAAATTCCAGATGGCCTTTAAATACAAATCATTGGGTTTAAATGGATATTCTACTGTTTAGCTTTTCTTAGATGTGGGAATTATGTGGTGAATATGGATAAATTCAAGGTTTTAGTGCTAAACCTTTGAACAGGTAAATATACAGTACTTCATTCAACACTTTGAGTGGAAGGCCTCAGGAACTGGGTGTCGGTATGTATGTATAAACATGAACACCTGCACAGCTTCAGTCAGTCTGTCCACTGCTCACTTATGAACCATTCTTTAAGGCAGGCTAACACCATATTGGGCAAACAACGTATTGAATTAATAATAAATTATAATAATAAAAGTCTAATCTTGGAGTCATTTTAGTCAGCTTTTACAGACAAGCATGTCAAATGGTTAAGAAGCATTTACACTCATTGTCAAAAATATAGTCACAGAAACAGTTACACCCAGAAGGAAGTACCAAATTTTAATGCTAATTGCAATAAAGGTAATACGAAGTAAATTTAACAGGAACAATAAATGTTAATCAATATAGGCAGCATGCCAGACATTTTGGCTTGTAGATATAGTTTCCTAATTAGGTCTTTGAATACTTTGATTTCTGTACTGATACCCAAACAATACTTTTTTTAAAAACCTTTTTTAAATTGTAACCAAAAAAAAAAAGAAAAGATAATTATTTTCATACAACCTAATAATTTAATCTTTCTGGATCTTGCTGAAACAAACAGTGAGCATATTTGTGGCACTTTATTAAAAACAGAAATCAATGCTTGTGCTTACTACTAAAACTACAAATATGTTTCCTACGTATATTGCTTTATGCATTGTTAAGTTTAAGAGTTCTTTTTTTAAATATCAGCATGACATTAACAAAATTAAATTAAATGATATTAGTGATATCAATCACTCATGATTCTTTTTTTATGCTGATAGTTTCCTATATTTTTGAGGGGGCAGTAATACTAGTGTAGTGTGGTTTAGGTCAGACAGACTTGAGTTTTTTGTTACTGTATTTTAATATCTCAGGAGAGAGAGGGAGAGACAGTGCAAGTTAGCGAGAAACAGAGCAAGAGCAAGACCCGGCGCTGTGTTGACACAACTAAAAGCATGCTCCCCACGTTTGGCGCATTTATGTGCATTTTATGTAAAGTATCGAAAACCAGGCACTGATTTTTTTTAGACCTTTCCATACCTGGTAGTAATGAGACATTTCGCCCTATTCTGCAGTGATCCATCCCATGCAGCTTGCTTGAATATTCATGCAGTTCCTACAGATTCTGTGGTTAGGGATGGAGAGTTGACAACATGTCCAATAGCATCCCACACATTTTTAATCTTGGCTAAGTGTGGCAATGTGACTAGCCATGGAGTAGTATCTGTATCTTCAAGGCAAACTCTTGAAATGACAGCAGTATGTGGACGAGCATTGTCCTGTTGGAATAGAGCATTGTACTTTGTGTATTGTACACTGGGCCTCATTAATGTAGCATTGGGCTTTCAATGTGCCTGGAATAAAAAGCAAAGATGACCTAGCATTAAACAAACCTGCACCCCAACACCATGACACCAGGCCTTCTGGATGCATGATGCATGACAACAAATTGTTGATCTTGGCACCGACCACAGTGTTTCCGTGAATTGGTTTCATTGGATTCATTGGTCATCTCCATCAAGACAAAAGGGAGGCTTGTTACTAAAGATGCTCTTCTGTCTTTCTAATCATACCATGACAGTCTGTCACGACTAACCACCAAATTTCATCCCTCTTGATTGATTCACTCTGGGTGCAACAATGTTTTTGATGATGGGTGTACATATGGATTAACCTGTCCACTTAGTTTACAGTTCAAAGATCTTTCAAACACTCCATTCATACCTAGCCAGTCCCAGACAGCCCGCAGTGCATTTCATTTCCTGTATCTCATCAGCTAAAAATGTCACTGGGGAGATAGAAACTTTTGACACTGATGCTACCACTTATTTTGAAGTCTTTTCAGGTGAGAAGAGCAAGGTCACTTTTTCATTACTTTCAAAGCAGGCTGTCAAAAGAGGTGCCCAACAGCAAGCTTCCTGTCTCCTGAGGGTCAGACCAGATGTTTCACCACAGGAAGGACCAGCGGAGGGCTTTAGAGTGTTCACTCAGTATTACTGATGTTTTAATGAATGTATATGGCTCTAGGGCATAAAGGATTTGCCAGATGTGCAGGTCAAACAAGGATTTACAGCAAGTTGTAATGATTTACGGCAAATGTAAATGGGCTGTATAAATGGTAGTAAATGTGTTAGCTGTCTAGGAACAAGAAAAATGACTGACCATCAGTTTGTCTTTATCATGATCATGCTGTCAGCGCCATGATGTTTTTATGTCTTTCTAACTGGCTAAAACATTCAAGTACACCTTTTTTTTCATTTTCTCAATGTTCATCACAAAAGTCACATAACAAGTATTATTATTTGAAGGGAGCAGTATTCTGAGTGAAGAACAGCTTCAACCATTAGTTTAAGTTTAGCTTTAAATGAATGTTGATTCAATGACCAAATTTTAACACTAACCAATGCCTACAAGAACTTCTGTTAAAGTAGCAGTCCTGAAGATTTTTTTTTATGAAATTGGAAATAGTTGTGGTAGAGTGGTAAAAAGGTGAAATATTAAAATAAATGCATCTGTATGCTTCTGCCATTATGCATGCAAAGCTAGCTGAAATTATTTTAAGAACTGATGGTGTGGTAGGTTCTTTTGTCTGGCTATAACAGCTTTTGCGAGCTAATCTACATGAGCAACCATTGTTACTTTACTTAATTTTGTTTATCTATACTATCTATACTGGAGTAGTTGTTTTTCATATGACTTATTCAGTTATCTGTACTTTCTACTCATTAAACTTAAAAAATAGCCGTGTTACTCCTGTTTCATTACGGCTTGTCATCGCTTGTCAAAAAAAAAAAAAAAGTGTAGATTTCCTAAAAGCTTCTTAGCACTAAGATGATAATTAGATGGCTGAGCAAGCTTCACACTGAGCACTCTCTCTCTCCATGTTGGGATGTTCTTCATACAGATAATTCACGCCATCTAGACAAAGTGAATTTGATTGTGGTTGAATGAGAGGTATAAACATCTACTGTTCCAACATCCCATTGGTTTATACTCACATATGCACCACACATGCACACATCATATCACACACCAGCAAGAACATAAAGGACGTATGTAGCTTGGTATGAAGATGATCTAGGGCTCAAAAGACACAAGAGGACTCAAGCTCAATGTCCCAACTAAGCTTCTTTAAAATATTTGCACTAAACTAAAAGTAATTCATTTTAAGGGGCATATATGCAACTGAAACAAGTATTAATATTTTAATATAACATTAGACATTATCACTTTTAGAAAAAAAAGCCTTTTTGTCCTTAATGTCACTTTTTCCTCACATTACTTTTACTTATATTGATACTTCAACTTCTACAGAAGTATTGTTAAATGCTAATATCTATACTTCTGAGTAATGAATGTAAATACTTTTGACACCTCTGCTGCTAATGCCGATGATACAAGAGCTACTGCGTTAAACCTAAGAAACACAGAATAAAAACTGAAGAGAGCCTGCTAGATTCACTCTGAAAAGTGACTACACCACAATGCATGTTTTAAAAGTATGTTTAGTGTGTTGTGGTGCAATTACACGCCCTCATCTAAAACGTTGGGACTGTCACTTTAAATAAAGGATGTTTAAAGGTTGTTTTTCTATAATTAAGATTAAATAATGTAATGCAACAAAAGAATGAAGTTTAACGGAATCAGCCGTCAGGGCAGTCTTCTGAAGTGGTTAAGTGAACTCACCTGCCAGTCATGAGCTGACTCCTGGAGGGGCTGCAGAGCGGCTGCACGTAGTAGTTCTCCAGCTTCACCCCGGTGGCGGCGAGCCAGTCCAGCGTGGGGGTCTTTATTTCGGAGCCGTGATAGCCCACGTCGCGGAAGCCCTGGTCGTCCACCATGATGAAGATGATATGCGGCTGGGAGGAGGAGGAGGTCGTGGGCTTGTCCACTTCGTTCGCGCGACTCGCGTGGAAGTTGTTCGCCCATCTCGCGTACGTAGCGCTCGCGACGCTGTAGAGACAGAACCCCGTCAAAATCCACAGGATAAACATGGTGGTCCCGCCGCGCGGACCCTCACACAGACACGAGGCGGCTAATGAGGCAGGCGGGCGCGCGGCGGGCTGCAGATGCCGGGGCTCGCGGGCTGAGCGGCTGCCATGGCCGGAGCGCGAGCTCGCTCTGTCAGCTCGAGGAGGGAGAGCGTGCGCGAGCGGGCGGGCGGAGCAGAGGCGCGCGGGAATCAGGTTCAGCTCGTGAGCTTCACCGACACCGTCAGGGAGCAGGAGGACACTGAGGAGAGCGCAGGGACAGGATAACCACTACATTTACCACAGGAGGGTGAAAGGAGTGGAGGAGTTTTACTCAGCAGAGTCCTCCTCCCCCTGACACACTGCAGTCTGTTCAGATCCTCTCAGAGTTACACTCAAGAGTTACACTCAGTGACTGTGGAGTTCCTCAGAGTTCTCTCTCACTGATAGCACTTAGCTCAACTCCACCTCACGCCTTCATGTGTCACAAATAAAGACTATTTTATTCTCAGACTCTCTATTTACAGCTTTCCCTCACTACACCCTTCACCTCTACCCACATGAAGCGTACAAATGTATTTTAACTAGTGGTGTCAATCGATTAAAACATTTAATCCTATTAATAACAACAGTATTCTGTGATACACTGCGATTAACCACACTTTTTTTTCTTAAGACACAAGTTTTTACTGTGGATATTTAAATATAAAGAAATTTAAAATGCATTTATATTTATATTAGTGGTGTCAATTAAAATACTAGTATAGACCAAGGAGAGATAACCACAATGTGGGGCTCTGAAATAAAGAATGCATGACAAATTGGACAGAGGAAACTTTTTTTACTTATTGTAAACATCTCAGCTTGATAGTAAGGATTTTTGAATTAGAACTTAATTTGCTGAGTATAAAAATCTCAAGAAGTGTTTGGTGTGGTGCAGTGTATAACACCACCGCCTGCCAGTGAGCTACCATGTGGGAGACTTTGGTTCAGTTCCAGATCTGGGTGATTATATTGCACTGCACAAATAAGAGTCCTTGGGCAAGACTCCTGACACTACATTAATCCACCTCTGTAATAGGAATAATCTTGTAAGTTGCTCTGGATAAGAGCGTCAGATAAATGCCAGAAATGTAAATGTATTGCCCACATGCTCACAATGAGGGGGATGACCATTTAAATGACCTGAGGAGAATATATAAGAGCCAGTATTCAATAATGTGTACAGTGTTCCTTTAAGAGCATCTTACACTAAGTGCGCGGGCATGTGTGAAGCTTGCATTTTTTTGTTGTTGTGTGATGTATATTGCAATATTAAAAAAATATATTATTTCACCAAATTCCTCCAGACCTCAGTTATCCAGCAAGTCTAAATCATAATAATAATGCAAATTCAATGGCACAATTCAATTTCTAATTTGTACACCTTCCCCTTGTTTTTAAGTGTAACCCCTCTATTTGGAGGTATTTCTTGAAAGTAATTCTCATGGCCCTCTGTTTATCTGAAAAATCTCAGTTTGAAGGGTCATGTAGCTCTAATACTTTCCCTACCCCTCCAGCCAAAACAAATCGGGACACCCTACCCCTAGGCGAGGCGTGCATGCGCAAAACAGTAGGGCTAAGTGGTAGGGCAAAGGGGTGAAAATGAATTGCGCCCGAGTATCCAATAATAATCAAAACTGTGCAGATAATACGCTTCTAATTGTTATGGCATATGACAACAGTGTGCATTTTCCATTTATTTCAACCTGAAAAAAAAAAAAAAAAAGTAAGCTGACAGACGGGTATATTGCTTGTGTCTGTTGTCTAAAAGCGTTTTTACTCTGTAAAGACTCCAAATATTTGCAAAACTGCAATTAGGTTCTTCATGCCTTTCATGCTCATTGTGTTTGGGGCTGAAGAGAGCTTCCCTTATCTATTCGTTATTCACAATGTCCATGCCACACTTTGCACAAGCCAGGACTAAAAACTTGTTAGAAAATGAAACACAGTTGATTCTACCAGAACTTCAACATGAGAAAAAGACTCATCACCCCAGCCACCTTACACCAAACAACTAAAATATTGAGAGTGCCCTGAAGCTACAGACCAATCTTATTCAGACACTGGAAATTTTCCTGTGACAGTGAAATCATGTCCTAAAACTGCATCATAAATTTCTCCCTGCCTCAGATGGAACTTAATCTGCCTTTTTTGTTTTAAACTATTTTTTAGTGTACAACCATGGGTGAGTTTCCCAAAATGTTCTTTACACTAAGATGATACTTAGATGACATGCTAGGATGCCTTTGGGAAATTGAACATTTGGCATTTGTCTGCTGTTTTTATCCAGAGCAACTTACATTTGTAACATACGTTATGCATGCAGGAGTTGGTGGGTGTGTCCCTACTTTGTACAAATACTAAATAGTTTGTAGTATACATAAAAGTGTCAAACTTTTGGTGAATTGGAGAGTTTTGAATGATCACCTCCCCACCTCATCCCCAACTACTTCTAAAACTATAGGACGAAGCTCTGTCAATGAATCATATCAATAATAGGGAGATTCATACCCCTCTAGAGCACACCTGGCATTAGGCATGGTGCCAATATATTCCTGTTTAGCTGCTCAAAATGATCCTGTTCCACAGGCAAGACTTCTTTACAGACACTAGACCAGTTGTGTTTGTGCATTTGGACATCTGTGTCAGCAATAGGTGCAGCTTTAAGTAGCTGAATGCAATCATTTACATGTGTTCAAATAGTGTACATTCCAGAGTTCAGTATGTTTGTCATGTTCTATCAGACTAAAATATCTGAGAAGAATGCTGTATGCACAAGAGCTTTTCCAGGCTGTCAACTTTTATTGTTTTCCTGGAGTGAGATTCCAGTGGGCTTATCCTGGCTGGGCTGGAGCAGGATTGGGGATTGCAGATATGTTATTTTGTTTTTAGCATTGACATATGTTAAGGATAAAGGTTACATTATAATACAGATAAATGTTTAATATTTAGTCCATATCTATATCTACAGTGGTGTATCTAAAGTGTTTGCCTCCTATAACTGCAATCAAGCATTTGCGGTAACTTGCAATGATTCGTTTACAGCGCTGTGGAAGAATTTTGGTCCCGCAGATCAGGATTTTGACTAGGCCACTCCAAAGTCTTCACTTTTTTTTTCTTCAACTTTTTAGAGGAAGACTTGGAGGTGTGTTTTGGATCATTGTCCTGCTGCAGAACCCAAGTTCGTTCAGCTTCAGATCACAAACAGATGGCTGGACATTCTCCCTAAGATTTTTTGATAGACAGCAGAATTCATGGTTCTATTTATCACATCTACTATTTCAGGTCCTGAAGCGGGCAAAACAGCCACAGACCATTAAACTACCACCACCATGTTTTACTGTAGGTATGATGTTCGCGGTGTGACTTTTATGCCAGATATAATGGTACACACACCTTCCAAAATGTTTAACTTTTGTCTTGTCAGTCTACAGAGTATTTTCCCAAAAGTCTTGGGAAATCATCATCAAGACGTTTCCTGGCAAAATTGAGATGAGCCTTAATGTTCTCTTTGCGCAATAGTGGTTCTTGCATTTTAGTTCATGAAGGCCATTTTTGCCCTGTCTCTTTCTTATGGTCATGAACGCTGACCTTATCTGAGGCAAGTGAGGCCTGCAGTTTTTGGATCTTGTTGTGAGGTCTTTGGTGACCTCTTGGACAAGTCGTCGCTGTGCTTTTGGGGTCATTTGGTCAGTCAGCCAGTTCTGGAAAGGTTCACAACCTTTCCAGTTATAATGGGTAATAGAGAAAAGATGCATGTGCATGTGCACATATGCATGTGATTCGTTCACTCGTTCTGACGGGTGAGAGCACGCTGGCGTCCGTCTGTTGGACTGCCGCTTCTCCCCGCGTCCTGTGTCTTTCCCTAGTTTGTTTTACTCCGGAGTCTCTGCTCTACACGCCACCGCGACCTCCCCCGCGGCGCACGCCGGCCCAGCGAGCGACTGAGCGCGGCTGCTCCACCACGATCTCCCCGCGGCGCACGCCGGCCCAGCGAGCGACTGACCGCGGCTGCTCCACCACGATCTCCCCGCGGCGCACGTCGGCCCAGCGAGCGACTGAGTGCGGCTGCTCCACCACGATCTCCCCGCGGTGCACGCCGGCCCGGCGAGCGACTGAGTGCGGCTGCTCCACCACGATCTCCCCGCGGTGCACGCCGGCCCGGCGAGCGACTGAGCGCGGCTGCTCCACCACGATCTCCCCGCGGCGCACACCGGCCCAGCGAGCGACGGAGCGCGGCTGCTTCACCACGATCTCCCCGCGGCGCACGCCGGCCCAGCGAGCGACGGAGCGCGGCTGCTTCACCACGATCTCCCCGCGGCGCACGCCGGCCCAGCGCGCGACTGAGCGCGGCTGCTCTACCACGATCTCCCCGCGGCGCACGCCGGCCCAGAGAACCACTGTGCCCGGGTGCTGTACCACGACTCTTCTGCGGCACACGCCGGCCCATTAAGTGATTGAGTGCGGCTGCTCCATCACGACCTTTCCGCGGCGCACGCCGGCCCAGTGAGTGACTTGAGTAAGTTGCTATTTACATACACTCAGCAATGCTGCCGTTCATCACCTTGGCTCTGCTGCTAAGTGCCCGTTTTCCAAACTGTTATTATGGCCCACAGTCCTTGTCCTATACAGCCAGTGAATTGTGCAAACTCAGTAACTACTGTCGCCTATCCAAATGTGTTGCTGTGTCTGCCAGCAAAGCTGGCATACTATCCCACCGTCGGTATGTCCATCGGGGCTCAAGGCGGCATTATAATAGAACTATCCATTACTCGGCTGGGACAAATATCTGTTCATTCTGGACTACACTCCGCCCCATACAATCAACTGAGTCTCGTTTTGCTAATCACAATAATTTGCTTTCTTTTCCTCCTGCTAACTCTGTGAATGTTCTCGCATTACTTAATGTTCGTTCAATATCTAACAAAGCAGCAGTACTCAGTGAGTTCATTCTAGACCACTCTATTGACATCCTTTTCATAACAGAAACTTGGCAGCAAGTCGATGACTTCTATGCTTTGAATCAGGCTACCCCATCTAACTTCAAGTACATATCTAAACCCCGTTCCTCGGGCAGGGGAGGTGGTCTAGCGGTTATCTTTAATAACAAAATTAACATTTTTGAAGTGAGCATTATGTCTCCTACCTCTTTCGAATATCTTGCTGTTAAACTATCAGGCTCAACCACTGTGATCTTACTCTATCGTCCACCTAAACCTAATCCAACATTTCTGCTTGAGTTGTCTGAGCTGCTTACATTGGCCTGTACAGTCTCCCACCACTTGTTGCTGGTCGGCGACTTTAATATTCACGTCAACACTCATGACTGCAAAACTGCTGCTGAGTTTCTGTCTGTTCTTGAGTGCTTCCAATTTACTCAACATGTACATTTTCCCACACATGATAAAGGCCACACCCTTGACTTAGTCTGTTCAAATTCCCTGCCTATTCTCAACCTTCATTCTTTACTGTTTCCACTTTCTGATCATAAACTTATCCTGTTTACAGCTCCGATGGCCTTTTCCCACCGCTCTACCACAAAACATATTTCTTTCCGCAAGACTCAATCTATTGATCCTCTTCTTCTTAACCAATCTCTTTCTCTTATCTTTCCTGTTACCTTGGCTCCCTCATCTCCTGAAGCACATGCAATAATGCTAAACACTGCTCTCTCTGAATCACTGGAAACATTAGCCCCTCTGAAAACAAAAACAGTGACCTTCGCTACGTCCTCCCCCTGGTACACTGCTGATCTTCGTACCATGAAGCAGGCTGGACGCCAGCTTGAGCGGCTATATAAAAAGTCCAGACTTACTGTTCATGCAGATGCATATAAGCAGCATTTGTCTGCCTATAGAGATGCTCTTCAGGATGCTAAAACAAGCTATTTCTCCAATCTCATAAACAATCAGCATAGTACTAATCAGCGGTACCTCTTTTCAACAATTACAAAACTCTTTAAAGCCCCCGACAACACCCTTGTTCCCTCTACAACACTCTGCAATGCTTTTTTACACTCATTTAATTCAAAAATAGCAAATATACACAGATCTCTGATCTCAGATTCCTCTGAACCCTTTTCCCATCACTCTTATACCAACCGCCCCTCTCTGTCCAGCCTATCTTTTTCCTCCCTGAGTGCTTTTAACTGTGTCGACTCATCTTACATCGCTAACATTGTTAGGTCCTCCAAGACTACAACATGTGCCCTTGATCCACTTCCTACCAACCTATCTAAAGCCTGCCTACCCTCACTTCTTCCCCATCTCACCCTTCTTATTAATCAGTCACTCCTCCTTGGACAGGTCCCATCTGTTTACAAAATTGCTGCAGTTAAACCCATACTTAAAAAACCTGGTCTTGAGCCTTCGGACCTTAACAATTACCGTCCTATCTCCAATCTCCCCTTTCTGTCTAAGATTCTTGAGAGAACTGTAGCCAGCCAACTGAAAGAGTATCTCGAAACCAACAGTCTCTTTGAACCTTTTCAATCTGGGTTCCGACCATTTCACAGTACTGAAACAGCTTTAGTGAAGGTCGTGAATGATCTGTTGGTAGCTGCTGATGCTGGGTCTCTCAGCATCCTTTTGCTCTTGGACCTAAGTGCAGCATTTGACACAATCAACCATTCCATCCTCTTGTCACGGCTGCATGAACTTGGCATTGTTGGCACTGCGCTGGATTGGTTTTCATCCTACCTAACTAACAGAAAACAGTACATCACACTCTTTGGCTATTCCTCCTCTACCTCTGTGATTACACAAGGGGTTCCTCAAGGATCAGTCCTTGGACCTCTTCTCTTCATCATATATATTCTTCCCCTTGGACGTATATTGCGTCACTTCAACATTAATTTCCACTGCTATGCGGACGATACCCAAATTTACATCAATACCAGTTCAATCAATAATCCACCCACTGCACATATAGAAAGCTGTCTAACTGAGATCAAAAGCTGGATGAAGCAAAACTTCCTCATGCTAAATGACAATAAGACTGAACTCATACTGATTGGCACTAAGTCGGTCCTTAACCACACTCCCCCTCTCTCCCTCAAAATTGGTGACATACAGCTCTCACCATCTGCACTGGTTCGAAATTTGTCGTCCTCGACTCCACTCTTTCATTCACAGCACATGTAAGCACTGTCGTAAAAACAGCCTTCTTCCATCTGCGTAACATAGCTAAGATTAGACGGTCCCTCTCTCAATCAGCTGCTGAGCTCCTCATTCACGCATTCATCTCCAGCAGGGTAGACTACTGCAACGCCCTATTAGCTGGCATTACCTCTTCTTCTGTCCACAAACTCCAAATGATTCAAAACTCTGCTGCTCGGTTGCTCACCTACACTCGCACTCACGATCACATCACACCTGTTCTTCAAGATCTTCACTGGCTTCCTGTTAAACACCGGATTCACTTTAAGATTCTCCTACTTACCTATAAAGCCTTAAATAACCTGGCACCTCCCTATCTCTCTGACCTTCTTCATCCCTACAAACCTTCCCGCTCTCTCAGATCCTCTACTGCTGGGCTTCTAAATGTCCCGTCATCCAATCGTCGTAGTTTCGGTGATCGGGCTTTCTCCAGGATCGCTCCCCGACTATGGAATTCTCTTCCAACTGCAGTTAAGCTATCTCCCACTCTTCCCATATTTAAATCAAATCTTAAAACTCATCTATTCTCTCTTGCTTATGGTCTCTCTTCTGCTTAACATTATGTTTGATCTCACATACTATAGTACTGCTGAGTTGGAGCTCCACTGTAAATGTTGTACCTGTATTGTCTGTGTATTGTATATCTGTATCTTTGTACCAATAATTGTAAGCGTCTTTGGGTTTTAGAAAAGCGCTATATAAAAATAAAGTATTATTATTATTATTATTACAACTGTTCCACATTTTCGCGATTTGTGGATAATGGCTTTCACTGTGGTTCCCTGGAGTGCCAAAACTTTATAAACAGCTTTATAAGCTTTTCCAGACTGATAGATCTCAATTACTTTCTTTCTTATTTGTTCTTGAATTTCTTTGAATATTGGCATAGTGTCTAGCTTTTGAGTATCTTTTGGTCTACGTCCCTTTGAAATAAAAAGAGAAAACGTAAATTTAAAAAATGCATTTTGTGTTTCCTTGTGTTGTCTTTGACCAATTATATTTAAATTTCTCTGAAAACATTTAAGAGTGATAAACATGCAAAAAAATAAGAAATCATGAAGGGGCAAACACTTTTTCACATCACTGTTTCTTTGTATATCTTGATTATAGGAGACTTTCTTGTACTGGATGCACAGGAACACAGCATCTCATGCCAGTCTACATGCATTGTTTCCATTTTAAAATGAGAATATTGTTTAGTATGGGTGTTTAATCAGTGAAATCCGGAGCAACAGCTGTAGGAAACTTTATCAGTAACCGAATTCATCCGGAGGCTGTTTTGGGAGGGAATGAGAGGTCATTAAAATGCATGAGAAATGGCGTGAGCATGGCATGAATGCATGAGATTAGAGCCAGTTACGTGAGTATCACAGCCAACGCCTGAGAGTTGGCAGCTCTGCCATTGTGTTGGCGCTACCTACTGTCACCAACTACCGACTGGGTCCCTCCCTCCTAAGCCTTACTTGTGTGTGCTCTTCTAAAATAATACATGTAATAGCCTACTACCTCAGAGTCAGTGACTGTGGGCTGTTTAGCATTTCCTCTGTGTTTTCACCCATAACAGTAGCCCTATTCTGTCTCAGACCTCCTTATATAAAAAAAACTGTCTAGACATGTCATTTCTCCTTACTGCCATTCTAAATTGTCCTTCCCATTCTAAATCCAGCCTACCTCTCTGCCTACATCAAAAGACAACCGTATTTAAAAAAGTGTTAACCATAGCTTTCCAAGGTTATCAGCTTATCTTAGCCACTGTATCAAGACTCCTCCCTTCCTGAGACAGAAGTTGGGCAGCATTTTAATGGTTTGTTTCCGTTCCACATTACTGTAGACGACATAGCACCTGTAAATAGCATATGTATTAAACGGACCAAAGCCTATATTTTCTTGTATTTCTTCCCTTGGAGTCTTATATTAGTTAATGTGGTTTATGTACCAAAAGAGTAATAATCATTACACTGTAAAAAATGAACTCTTGTCAGCTAGAAAACATTTCTGATGACCCTAGAATTCTGGTCCAATTAAAGAAAATAAGTCAATGAAGAGTCAATTAAATATTATCTGTGAACCAAATACATCTCCATCAACAAGTATCCAACTACATATTTTGCATCGTGTCAGCTACATTTGTTTAGTTCAAATAATTATTAGGCAGTATCAAAGTTGACCAAACTGCCAATTTTATGCTGCATCATGTAAAAGTTAAATGTACTGAATGTAATTAAAGGAAGCACTGAAATTTAAACATACGTTTTAACAAATGCATTTTTATTTATGTTGTTAGTTGGCTTCATTTAGCTTTTATGAAATGTGTTTTCTAAGTTCTGCTGACTATCCTTTAAGATCAACTAAATAAATAACTTGTGTTAATCACATTTTACATAAATCAAACTCACATAATGAGCACAACACTATATTTTTTGTTTATTTAAGAAAGCAACTGAGAGATTATGACTATTACGCATATGTCTTATTGTCAGTCATATATGCTTGCTGTAATGCAAACATAATCAGCATTCAGCTTTCATTTTGGGTTTTGGATTGGATCCCATTTAGAACTATAGATTCCATTTACATCATAAAATCATAAAATTGTGACCAGTTAAATAAAAAAGTTTAAATGGCAATAATATGTATTTAATGGGAGCATAATCTCTCCTTCTCCTGCAATGTAAGCGTTAAGTTTGGGTTAACAGTGTCAAGATTCGATTTTGCATTTGTGGTATTCTACTTTTCTTTTTTACGTTTCTACTATATAATCAGGGTACTTTGTAACCAGATATAGCTTATTTTCATGGCTTTGTTTGCTAGAATCCTAGATAGAAGACATGAGTCATCAGAATGCTTTAACAATGGTTTATGAGTTGAGAAGGTTTACAAAATGCTAAGCTCATATCATTGTTTCTTTTGTTTCATGCCATAGTTTACATAGACCTCCTGACTATATTGTATGTCATGAACCACTGTCTATCCCTTTTGCTTAAATTATGTCATGTCATTTATAGGAGTGCATTCAGTCCTAGCCTTCATTTTTGTATGTTTTCTGTTTGGTTTACATCAAGTATAACTCTAGCACTCCTTTGGTTTGCATTAAACTCGAGCCAGTAAAAGTATAAAGGCACTCATTCATCCTGCTTTATCTTATTTAGTGTTTATTTATTCTGTAGCTGTTTTCCCCCAGTGGTCTGCGTGTATGTACAGCATTCTCTGCAGTATACGGCAAGAAATACTTTTATCTACATTTAGAGATGTAGCCTTTACCAATAGTTGCTTAACATTTACAACACAGTTTACATTGATTTTTTATTTTTGAAGCATTTAGCTAATATTTATAGAATTTGTGACTCTCAGATGATTGTGAACAAAGTGCTCAGACCTGCGTACCTTCACATGTATTTCAGTAACTCAGCTAAACAAAGAGACATTTTCTATGCAAGCAGCTGAAATTCACCCACATCAGGATTAAGGTGCAATAAGGCACTGCTGGAAGGTATACTCATATCAGGCCACAGGGGAAAGTAATTGAAACCCCTGACATTAAGCACAGGTTTACTTAACCAGATGCTTAACCAGAACAGGCCTAGATTTCTCATTTCCTGTCCAAAGCAGCAAAGATAATAAATGTTTTTTTTTTTAATGTTTAAAAATCAACAAACATTAATGAACCAAGGAGTTTTTTTGACTGGAAATAAATTATTATATGTCTAAATTTAATGATAATAAATAGTAGTAGTTTTTCACATTTTTCACCTTTATTGAGATTATAAGTGACAGACCAACACAAAGTAGCCCATGATTGTTAAGTTGGAACAATCACAATACATAGTTTTCAAAATTTTAATCAAATAAAAAAAATAGTCAAGCCCTATTTTCCTAAAACCCCTTCATAAAATAATGTGCAGTCTATTGCTTTCAGAATACACTTCATTACTTAAAATAGTTCAGCTGTGTGTAATTTCGTCTTAGTATAAATACACTTGTAAACAACTAATAAACAAACAGCTTCACAAAGACCAAGGAACTGACCAGAAAGGTCAGAGATAAAGTTGTGGAGAAGTTTAAAGCAGGGTTAGGTTATAAAAACATATCCCAAGCTTTGAGCATGCCAAGGAACACTATTGAATCCATCGTCCAAAAAATGGTTGGAATTCTACAAGTAGAAACCTACAAAGACATGGATATTCACCCAAAGTGACAGATCGAGCAAAGGTCAGAGCACTGGTCAGAGAAGCAGACAAGAGGCCCATGGTCACTCTGGAGAAGCTGCAGAAATCTACAGTTCAGGTGGGAGAATCTGTCCACAGGACTATCCACATATCTTGCCTTTACGGAAGAGTGGCAAGAAGCAAACCCTTGTTGAAAGAAAGAAATATGAAGTGCATTTTGCAGTTTACTATAAGCCATGAAGGGGACACAGCAAACATGTGACAAAAGGTGCTGTGTTCAGACTAAACTTTCGGCCTAAAGCAAAACGATATGTGTGGCGGAAACGTTACATTGCTCATCACCCTGAACACAGCATTCCCACTGTAAAACATGGTGGTGGCAGCATTCATGCTGTGGAGATGCTTTTCTTCAGCAGGGTCAGGGAAGCTGGTCAGAATTGATGGATGGTGCTAAATACAGGTCAATATTGTTGTTAAATGATTCATTGCAAGAGATAAAACAGTCTGTAGCAGCGCAGGATTCTTCTTTACGACATTACGCCAATGCAAACAAAGATGATGGTGGCTGGCTGATGGATGGCCTCGATGCTGGCCAGCTTCTTCTCTCAGTTCAATGATGTACCCTCTCCCAAAGTCTGTCTGCTGGGAAAAATGTCTTGAAATTCTGTATATATAAAGGCATCAGTCACGTTTATCAGTCAAAGATTTCTCACGAGGAGGTACACTACCCAAAAGTAGCCTCTGAGAGTCTTTATATAGAGCAGGGGAAGCATTTATAAAGCCTCTTTAAGACTCTTGTCAAGACTCACTGTCTAATCAGACCACATGTGTACTCATTTGCAAATTTGCCTAAAATACAACTGTGACACAACTTGATATAATTATATAATACAAAGAGCTTTATAGTGACATTGTCATACAATTTTTTAGAGCCCACTCTTCACTAGAGCTGATTCACTGAGTTCAAGCTTTATGCGTTTTCCATCTCCAAGCTAAAACAATGAAATCTTTCAAGGCCTTCCTTTCCCTCCTCTGCCCCACCTACAACATGATGAGGCAATGCATCCTTTAATACAATATTTTTTTTTCTTCTTTTTTTTTTGAGAGTTGTTGCCTTCTCACAGAAAAAAAGTAACATTTTGCAATTTTATTACAACAGTTGTCATCCATATGTTGTCGTTTGCTGCCTTATGTTTCATTTCCACATGGGTTCTTGCAGTCATGCCGATAATCAGCACTGCACTCGAAGTGAAGAAGACAAATGACAGTGTATAGGCAGTAACACAAGACGCTTAAGGACCGCTACGTCTGTTCCCTGACTCAGACAGTAACCTACTGCCTGCCAGATGGCCTCTCTGCACATTCCTGCAGGACGCTCCTGCTGCTCCTAAATGCTCCAAGCAGAAGGTCCCTCGTTTGCGCTGACCTGGTACCAGCTTTCCCTGAACCGCCGTGACCTCAAAAGGAAGAGCAAAAGTGAACATCCTTTACCAGAACTTTGACTCCCACAGTGCAGGGAGTCATTCACCAGCCTTATCAGCATATGGCTCCCAAAGAACTGCAGCAGTGGGCCTAAAAAATCTAAAAATGCTTGAGGCCTGCAAAGAACTGCAGCAGTGGGCCTGAAAATGCCTGCTTGTATAAATAAGCTACAGCATGTTGCATGTTACAGCATTTTTTGACTGTTTTTAGATTTGAAAAAAAAGAAAAAAGTAATATATGCATTTGACACGCATTTCTGTTACATTTATTTTTATATTTGTTACACCTTTTGTATTTTTTTTTATTGTCATTCCCGAAAAAAACAAAAACAAAACAAAAATATTGCATAGATAGATAGATAGATAGATGAGAGATTTAACTAACCCAAACCATAAAAAAAGCTGGGTTAAAAATAAGAAACCTTTGGTCAATATAACAACCCAGTTGGAACCAGTTTGTCAAAATAACAGTTGAAGGTTTGACTGTGGGGCACATAAGCAGACTAGAGTTTATCATTATCCAACATTAATCTAATAATTGAAAAAGAAATTAGCTATATGTATGGTATATCCCTAGAGAGACATTTGAAACAACATGATTTTATGAGCCAGATCAAATTACCCAACATAATAACATATCGTCACTGTAAAACATGCATATTATACTGTATTTGGGAACATTATCTCTTATCTGGGAGGATCATCCAGACATGAACCCAACTGCCAACCTAAACAGAATTGGCCTAGCATGTTGCACATTACCCAAACAAAAGACATTACCCCCATGTCTAAATTATCCAACACTGAGGGAATAACCTTAGAAAGTGACCCAGGAGATTCAACTGAGTGTTTGGGTTTAAAAAAAGAAATCCAGCAGTTCAGGCCTGAGTGCTATTGCCACACCACCAACCCCCTGTCTGTTCTTAGGGTCAGTATTAATTTAATGTGCAGTTTGTGTTTGTTCAGTATAGTTGTTTACGGTGTATCAATGCGTTTTCAAGACTTTCTCTAAATTAATACACTATTACACATATGGAGAAATAATAACTTACACTTTAAAGTACCTTTTGTATTTGTTAAGTGTCTAAACACATTATTAAGGGTTTTTATTCATAATGTAGGTATTTTATTTTGTTTGTTTTAGTGATCTCTAGGCGAGCCTTGAACTGTCCAAAAGGCATAAATATCATGGGTGTGTTTTGGATGTTACGTAAAATAAACCAATCAGCATTTCACTTGCCATTCCCTTTAAAAGCCAGGTGCTTGGTCCTTGCACTGTTGCGCATCTATTAATGTGTGTAACGAGGAGGGGTGTACCAAGATAGGAATGGATGTCTGACGGTTGATTGTTGACAGGGTTGTAATCAGCCAATGGCGCTGATTACAACTGTGTTTTTCACTGCCAAGAAATTTATCTGACCACAGCGCCCATAGATATATTCTATTGCATATATTCGTGAGCCCCGTTGTTATTTTAACAGGGCGAGTGCAAGGTGTGAAAAGACTGTTCACAGGGTATAAGACAGCAATGAGCATTGCAACACGCCTTGTACGGGGTGTAAAATAGGTAAAATGATAAAAATAGCTGGTATCACTTTAAAATAAGACTACCTTTATAAAGAGTTTATAAATGGTTTACAATTAGTTTATTAATGGTTACTAATTAGGTTGTAAATGCCTTAAAAATCATTAACAATCAGTTGTAACACATACGTAGAAAGAGCAACAATATAGATGGCTGTGGGATCACTATTTGACAAACAACAGATAGTTGTTGCCCTTTCTATGTATGTGTAATAACTGATTATTAATGTTTTTAAGGCATTTACAATCTAATTAGTAACCATTAATAAACTAATTGTAAACCATTTATAAACCCTTTATAAAGGTAGTCTTATTTTAAAGTGGTTCCAACTAGCTTTTATTCTTCTTTATTTTCAAAGGAACTTTCATCAAATGAATGGCAATTTTGATCACAATTGTCCACACCTTTTTATGCAGCTTGCCATGAGATGGAGGACACACGACAGAAAATAAAACAAGAAAAAATTTAATTTCTGTGTCATTTGATGCCTTATAAATATATGGTTAAAAGCCAAAAGAATGAGTCACAGTATTCTGATAATGAGCTCTTTATTGAAAGAAATGTATTCAAATCCAGCATGAAATCACTGCTGATCTCTATGACTAACAAAAGCTTAATGAAAACATCTGTGTGCTGTATTGTTTCTTTAGTGAGCTATGATACTGTAATGTTCTCTCCTGCAACAGGCTGGATGTCCAACATGTCTGGGCAGGATGGACTCTCTTGGATTTGGCTTCAGAAGCTGAAAGAAAAGGTTTTGTTTGCCTGTGCTTATCTGAGGCCATGTACTTACTGCTCCATGACACAATCCTCACGTACATCTGGCCCTTTCAAAGCTCTGGACAGGTAGACAGGTGTAACTTTCCAAAACTGCACTCGAATCACTGAATGGATCTTTCAGTCTGGCCTGTATGAGATCTGCAGTGATAGGCCTGTAGCTCAGTGTCCTGAGGTAAAGTGCACTAGCTGAATATTACATTTCAGTAACAGAAGAAGAACAAACAGACTTCTGCTGTTTGATGGTGGTGGTATGGTGTTAGATAAGATCTTGCTTCAAACGCATTACAGTATGTTGACTGAGAGGCAAGCTGGAGCAAGGCAGGAGACATATTGGAGAAAACAGAGAGAGTATCTGACACCACATTCTTGAAATTTTCCCCATGCATAGAAAATATGAACATAAAGAGATAAATTTAATTCCTCTTATTATTAGCAGTTCTTCTAAGTGGGTGGCAAATGTTTGGAAATATTCTCAGTAATATCAGATCACTCTTGGAGATATTTGAAAAGGATGCCATCATTGTTTTATCAAGTAACTTAGTTTTTTTTTTAGCTTTATTTTAGAATTTTTTACATGTTTGGAAGTTCCAGCTTTTGTCTACTTTGTGTGAATATTTCATATTGAATGGGTCAGTAAAGATAGCCTAAAATAGTCATGTTGGATACAGCTGGTATGCGAACAGTTCAGTAGCAATGCTGAATGAGACCTGTAGATAATATGTTAACACTGTGGTAACTGTGGTAGCAAGGTTCGTTGAGGCACAAAGTGAGCAGTTACTATATTTTTTTTGCACTATAAGGCGCACTTAAAATCCTTTAATTTTCCCCAAAATCATCAGTGTGCATTTTAACCTAGTGCGCCTTATGTATGAAATAAGTTTTAAGGAGCAGTAAAGCCCCTCCGCTTTAGTTTCAGTTTAGTTCTCCAGCACAGGGGATGGAGTAGCATTAGCATTAGCCGCTAACCGCTATTTCCCTGTTCAGAGGTGAATATTATCTTCTGTAGTCTGCTGCTAATGCATTAGCATTAGCTGCTAACCGTACTAGCTTTTTCGTCATTCAGAGGCAGGGTTATCAGACTGTAGCCTGTGTATTTACCGTGGTAAAACAAGTTACATGGAACTAATATCACCTAGCTAGCTAATATCACCCTAGCTTTTCTGAACCTTCAGGGTTCCTCAGTTTATCTGTTAACCGCTAATGCTAATGCTCCAGCCCCAGTGCTGGAGAAATTCAGGAATCTAAGCTTACAGTAAATAAATGGAAGTGCTTTACTCACCCAAAAAAAAAAAAAAAAAACAGTTTTCAGGAAGAAAAAATCTGTTTAGCTTAACATCCAGTGTTCGTTTGACTTAAAAAAAAGTATTTTTATTACAGTTTTGTTCATTTAGCTTAGCCTTACTTAACTCAGTTAAATATTCAATGCGTTGAAATCTTCCTGTACCCTTAGTGGAGAAACATCCCCAAAAGCAGAAGGTTTCCAATTCCATGTTGAACTGTGTGAATGATATTTGTGTTTTTGTACCTCCTGACACAGCATCTTGTGTTGATGCTAAAGAGCTCAATTTTGTTCTCATCTGACAACATCACATTGTCCCAGACCTTCTATGAATCATTCAGGTGTTCATTGGCAAGCTGGCTCATGCGGGTTGCCAGATTGACGTACAGTGGCAAGCAACAAATGAATATATACGTTTGCATTGTCCTAAAATGTCCATCTCTTGTTTGCTAGTGTTGGAAATAAATTACCCAGCTTTGGTTAGCAAACCTTACTGAAGCTTGGTGATTACCTGTTCATCAGAAAAATAGCCAGTTTGACCATTTTCATCACTGCTGCACACTGCTTGTGAGCTATTGTCTATACCTGCAACCTTATGTGTGGAAATGGCTTTGGATAATAGATGATATACCTCACAGTTAAAGTAAGAAAATACTGGCTCAAGCTCTGCCTGTCAGTGCTTTAACTTTAAAGCAGTTTTCCTTAATATCTGATGATACAGCCTGATCATATTTGTTACATACAAGTTACCACAGAAAATATAATCCTTAATCCTTAAATTTGCAATTTGGAAATTGCAAAATGCATCGTGCAAAAATAAAAACAAAATTGTGTTTACTAAAACTTTACCAAGACCTACTTAAACTAGGCATTTTAAGACATTTTCTTTTTACAACAAAATAGGCCTTTTATGTAAGAAATTTAAGAAAAGATATGAAAGATCTACAGACACCCTGTTTGAATTACACCATGCAATATATACAGTGGATGGTGTCGAAATGGTGCAAAATGTAAGAAAATAGGTTTTACTTTGATTTTATCTCCTCTTGTACATGATATAACACCTTGGTCAAAGTCATTTCATCACGCCATGATACAACACCATTTATCTCAGGCCACTTACTGTAAAAATTCAGTATACAAACTAATGCATTTAGACATAATTCCACTTTTCTCCTCAGCTGAACGTCCCAACGACCATCTCAAGTGATATGATCATATCATCATTTGACTTCTATTACTGAGAAGCACATGAGGAGCCAAAACGAAAAAGTCTGGTTACATCTGCTTCTGCTACAGTCTGATAAATCACCTCCATCGCCCGAGGACTACTTTCTCTGGAGCAATGCAAGATCAATTAGGGCTTGTTTCTTTTTTCCCCCCAGCTGGTGGTACGGTGGAGCCACGTGCGCAGCCGGTGCACTGCGGCGTCCTAATGTGTTATCCAGTTGGCTCGAATGACTTGAAACAACAATGGTGTGTTTTTGCTGCTTGCCCCCTGAATTAACTGGGCCCCTGGTGTTGGTGTCCATCTCCCACAGCCACAAGCCCAGCACAGTTACGTAGTCTGTACATTCACCTTTTTTAGGTGAAAAGAAAATGTGTCAGTCATTCTCTGCATTGTTGTACAGGAACTATGAAAGGGTGGAGAATGACCGAAGCGACCCAGAGTGAAAGTAAGCTGAGGCGACAGTTCTGGATCGAGGCCCAGAATTCTCGCTGGATTACACGTTAGCTTCTGTTTCCCACTGCAGTTGTGTAATTGTCTGGCTCTGTTTGAAAGATGCTCCTTTATCAAATTCTAGCTAGGATGGCTCCCAGTTTTGTCACAATGAAACAAAGCAGACTGCAGAAGAAGTGTTACACTGGACGTGTTAATTTGCAACACATTTACGTGTTTCTCTGGTTTAACTTATCGCAGATCTGACTAAAAAATTATTTGAAAAACTATTTTTTGAATTAAAACTATATACACACTCAATGTGTTAGCAATAGTTTTAAGCCATGGTTTAAATTGTATTAACAATTATTTTACTATTTCTTTTTCTTATCTTATGCCAAATGCGATCAGTTGAGGCATGTTTGCTGTGAAAAAAAAACCCTTGTGTTTAATTTCTCGTTTGTGCAGTTATGTTTTAAAACTGCTATAGAGCTGCTATTAAGTGTTTATTACATTTACTTTGGCTTTTATTTTTGTTTCATTACAGACAGTATGAACCCAACATTTATGATTTTTTGTCTCCTCAACTTAATTTTCTTTAAATTTATGAATTAATGATTAATATACATCCATTCCTGCATTTCAGGCCTTAGAGCACTTAAAATGAGTATTGGCACCAATAAAACCAAGGGCCCTACTTTAGCCATCTATAGCAGAAACAGTGATAATTAGGCAAATGAGGGAAAGTGTTGGATCTCCTGTGTGTTTACTAATCCCTTACTCATTCGTGCTGGAGTTAACGTTAATTTACACATTAAGCGGATTAACACGGCTAACGTGCATTACCCATTAATTTAATAGTATGTAAAATGCAGTGTATGAATGTGGCTCAAGAATGAGGGAAGTTTGTTGCTAATATAACCAAAACAGCTTAGCTAATGAATGGACTGCACAGATCCCTTTTAGATATTAAACATTACTAACACTTAACTGAAGACGTATCAAACTAGCTAACCCAGCTAACGGAGATGCGTTACATGCGTTACCTGCCTCCAGAAATCTAAACAAGCTTAACTTTCTAAATATCCTGGTGACGAGACATGCCACAAAATATTTTCTATTTTACATATCTTATCCAATAAATCATGTTTATTTCAGTTAGTGGGAGAGGAGCGGTCATAAGAAAGCTGTGTGGAGCAGCTGTATTCTGATCACTGCTCAATAATATAATGGATTACAAATAATTTCCACATTCGTCAGTCTTTGACATTTTCGTCTAGTTTCTGGTAGTTGATGAAAAGTGCAATAAATTCCATTTTCAAGTATACATTTTTATTTAGTTCTTGTCTCATTTTCATCATGAAAAATAGGTTTTCAAGTAAGTATTTTTGGAAGTTTGTTAACTAAATAACACTTTTGTCAGTCCTGACATTGTCAGTCTGCCTGCCACAGATTCTAGTGTTTAATCTAAAGACTCCATTTCCCATAATTCACCTGTGTCCAACCTCCCGGATCACGTGATGGTTCGGGGTTCCGGCTCACCCAGCTACTGAGCTTGCTCTCACCTGTAATCCTGTGTATAAATACCCCTCTGATTTCCTCTTCTCCCTTGCCTCGTATTAAACCTAGTTTCCTAGCTTTTCCACCAACTTAAAACCGACATTGTTTTGGTTCCCAAACCTAATTTTGAACCGGTTCGCCGCGTTTCCACCAGTAAAAGTAGATTCCGTAACCAGGAACGTTCGTTCGGAGTGGGAACCGAAGAATACTGGGTTCTTCAGCATGAACAGTGGCCGCTTCTGTTCACAGCTGCTGTGCAAAGACCTCTGTTGATGAGGAGGGTTCACTGAAAAGCACCATGGTTCTTATAAGACCAAAACGAAACTGGTTTAAGAGTTCTTTTGGTGGAAAAGCGAGTATTAGTGACTGACTTCACTTCTGAATGTGTTGGAGGAGGCATGTGCCAGTCTTCACCTTCCTAATTTTGGGGGCATTACTAGTGATAGGGGGAATCTTATTTGGTGTGTTGCATAATTGGCATTCCATATCAGGGAGACAATGGAATAAAACTTTAAATAAATGATGGGGAAAAAAAGATAACAGTTGTATCAGTTCTGGTGTTTTCTTTTTTTTTTTTTTGAAAAAGTAAGTTTGTGCTCATTTCCTCACCCCACTAAAAACAGTTTCCTCTTGTCTAGCACTACTATGGTAACTGCTTGTAGTGTTGCAGTGCCTTTTTACAAAATGATGGGCTGGAATCAAACCCACCCAAGTAGAGATAATACATACAGCGCTGAGCCGTCTGGAGCTCCTCTTTCCAAACAAATGTCCTGGAATTTCCCTTCAGCCATGCGAATTCCCTGTGTAATGCACTGATACAGAACCATTAGTGTGTGAAGCAACACCGATTGAAACAAAGCAATTAATGAACAAATGAATGTTTGTTCATCTGTGAGTCTGTGTTTGAGTCAGCCAGACTGCACTTGCCTTATTATTTTCTTCACCTTTACTTAAAGTTCTTTTTTTTAGCTGGTTTGGTTTTTTGGGCTCAGATTTCCTAGTCCTATTTTCCAACTTTGATTTCAGCATAGCAGCATATGAATCAAGTCCAGTCACCCACCCACCCAGACACAGCTGTGTAGAGGTTCATTTTACAGGGAACAATCTAATAATTTATGTGTAATAAATGTTATCCATGGCTTTTCCCTCCCAGTCTGATGGTGTTTATGAGTGAATACATCTCTCCTCCAGGTGTTTCTGTGCATTAAATTCAGTATTTATCTAAACTGTGTCATGCTGAGCTGTGCAGTTCACTGCTGGACTTGAGGCCACCAGAGAGGAGTTAATATAAAAAATTGGTGCTTTAATTAAACATGACAGTTAATTGCCTCAGAGTTGCTGTTGATGGTCAAACCCGTAGTGGTCAGATGATCCTGTGTGGTTGTATTCTCTCTCTTTTTATTTCTATCTATCTGTCTTTCTTTGTGTTTTTTAAGGTCTCTCACCCACACTGTCTGTTTTTTTTCTTAAATATTTCACATCTTACTCTCTTAGTTCTGCTATCTCTCTCTCTTTGCTTGTATTTCTTTTTTTCTTTCATATTGTCTTTTGTTCACATTGTTTTTTTTCCTATATCAATTCTTGTTCTCCTAGCTCTCCTAGTAACACTTTTTTGTATCTCAATCTCACTCTTAGTTCTGCTATCCCTTTGTCTTTCTCTCTCTCTCTCTCTCTCTCTCTCTCTCTCTCTCTTTCTTTCTCGCAATATTTTCTTCCATTTTTATCATTCACATTGTCTCATGGTCTTAGTTTCTCTCTTACTTTCTGTGTCTTTCACTCACACTCTGTTTTTGTCTTAAAATCTCAATCTCTCCAACATCTGCTGTCCATCTCATTCTCTATTTTTTCTGTCGTTCACGCTGTTTCGCGCTTACACCTTCTGTCTTTCTTTCTTTCACGTTGTCTCTAGCTTACACTGTCTTTTTGTATCTCAATCTCTTTTTACCCTATGTTTCTCTTTCTCTCACTTTCTCTTAAAGCTGCTTGCACACTGCACATGGTAGCCGTGATGCTGTACGCTGTGCCCTCGGATTTAATTTTATTTTTAGCGGCAAAGCAGTTTGGCGCTTCCGACTAACACACGACTAATATCAACAATTAGTGAACACCCTGAGCTGAACAGCACTTCTCTACACTCATTTAAGAGATAACAAGGGGGGGCCAGAATCGGAGCTTTATTCTGATGTTGAGAGACAGATATAGACCTACAGGCTGTAGCCACTTAAAACTACAAAACAACAGCTTGACCATTTTAAAAACTCTTTTAAAGCCTATTATCAGCAGGCGACTCTCCGTGTCAGCAGCACAACCAAACCACAATTGGCCAGCGTCCAACAGAGCGGAAAGCAGTGCAGCAAACAACGTGCAGCGTTCAAGCCCCCTAAGACTCTCACTGTTCAGTCTTTATTTATCTCTCTTTCTTTAAGACTATCCCTGTGTGTTCAGTCTCTTAGACTCTCATTGTGTTCAGTATCTCTCTCTCTCAAGACTCTGTGTTCATTCTCCCACTTTCTCTTAAGACTGTGTTCAGTCTCTTTCTCTCTCAAGACTCTGTGTTCAGACTCTCTCTTTCTCTTAAGACTGTGTTCAGTCTCTCTCTCTCTTAAGACTGTGTTCAGTCTCTTTCTCTAGACTGCGTTCAGTCTCTCATTCTCTCTTAGGACTCTGCGTTTAGTCTCTCTCTCTCTTTCTCTCTCTCTATCACTGTGTTCAGTCTTTATCCCTCTTAAGACTCTCACTGTGTTCAGTCTCTTTCTCTAGACTCTGTGTTCAGTCTCTCACTCTCAAGACTCTGCGTTCAGTCTCTCTCTCTCTCTTTCTCTCTCTCTATCACTGTGTTCAGTCTCTCTCTCTTAAGACTCTGTGTTCTCTCTCTCTCTCTCTCTCTCTCTCTCTCCCAACACTTCGTGTTCAGTCGCTAATTCTCTCTCTCTCTCTTAAGACTCTGCATTCAGTCTCTCACTCTCAAGACTCTGTGTTTAGTTTCTCTCTCTCTTAAGACTGTGTTTAGTCTCTCTCTCTCTCTCTCTCTCAAGACTTTGTTCAGTCTCTTTTTCAAGATGGACCTATTCCATAATTTTGCAGAATTTAAAACAATAAAATGCAGCGGGTCCACCAGACCCATGAACACTGTCTGAGTAACAAAAATATGAACACCATAAAAGGGTTAAGTGTGTGTTCAGTCAGGTTGGCTGTTAGTCCTCTGCTAGCAGCAGCTAGAGTTTAGCACTCACTCAGCAGTCATTACATCACACTTACAGCAGGATGTTTACTCGCGCTCCTGCATAAGCTTCCCCCTGAAACACAACCCCGTTCATCTGCAGCCCGCAGTGTTCCACGTCATCTGCCTGCTCTCTGGCAGGACCTGCCGCTCGCCCGTGACAGCCGGACAGCTGGATTTCAGTGAAGAAGCAGAGCCACGCAGCTTCTGGCTGCAGCCTCTGTAACCCACACATGCTCTCGCTATAGATTTTGTAGCACTTCTCTGCAGCCTATAGGCCCTCCAACTAACCACAGCGGAGCCACTATAAACCCTGTGCAACTGGCATCTATACATTTAGTTTTGAAGTAAAATTACAGCTTGACACTCACTGCAGCGCTGCATTGAGGTGTAATAGGAGAATAGCGGTGCTCTCATGTCTGTGCCGGAGCTCCTCTGAGCTCAAACCACACAGTTTTCCGAGGTGGCCGCGACCAACGCTCACAAGGACTGCGACCTGCTTTCCAACCTTTAGTTGTAACAGTTCTACAAGGATTACTGGTTCATTCTTTACAAACTAACATACAGACACTGTGGTAGAAGCTGGAAAGAGACCGAATATGTCTGTGAAAGCCAGAAAACGAGAAAGAGAAACTAATTCGCCTGAAACATTTATTACACTCTACCACCGTAGGGGGAGCCCACAGGCACAAAATCTCAATCCTACCTAGTGGAGCTTTAAGCAAGAGAGGCAGATTTATACTGTATAAAGAAATGAATTAAACTGACTTCCACAGGGTAAAGTTTGCTTAACTTGCATGTAAATAAATTGTTGTGTAAAATACATTCTGAGTATTTTCTGTAATTTTTTTTCTTTTATGAAATATGTCAAAATGTGCAGAGCAATTACATCCAACAAACCTACCAGACCAGCCTGTTTTTAGAATTAATATATTAGACATTTTGCACTCAGGAATACTGCTGCTTTTAATTTAAAAGTAAAAAAATAGGTGGTGTGTCCCATTGCGCAATAATTACTAATAATTACGAATTTCTGAGTAGGCATTATTGAGTACATAAAAATGTGTACATTTCAAACCAAACTTTGATAAGAATATTTTTTGAAATATTGCAACAGCTAAAGCAAAATAATATTGTCTCATACAAAAACATTTAACCTAATTGAACGTTTTTTTGCAATTTAAAATAAAGATATACCTGTTAAAAGCAAACTATTCTGGCTGTGTTTTATGAAACACTACACACTGCCCTCCAAATGGATTAGAACAGTGAGACCAAACCCATTAGTTCTGGTGTAGACTGTAAGGTCCTGGCCCTGTTCCCTGTCTGTCCTCGTGCCTGTGTTGTCCCACGTGACCCGTGCCCCTGTGTTCTGCCTGTGTTTTTCCACTCACCTGTGTTCCTTGGTACTCCGCCCCTTCGTCCCAGGTGTTTCATGTTTCCTGTGTGTGTGCACCTCTATTTAAGGTCCGTGTTCCATTTCCCCGGGGTCGATCCTACGTTTAACGTCTGTCAGTGTTCCATGTGTTCCCCAGTTTCCTCAGCCTTGTTTTGAGTTTATTCCATGTTTATTTTGTATTTGTTTTCTTTAATAAATCCCTTTTGTTTGCATTTGCGTCCGCCTCCGTGTCCTCCCTGCACCCCCACCCTGACAGAAGGATCGACCTAATATGGACGCAGTAAACAAGTGGACCGGCTCCAGGTTGGCGATCCGCCATGCAGCATGCGGGACCCCGGCGTTGGAATCCCCGAGGCCTAAAGGACGCCACAGGCCTCGGGGTAGACGTTCTAAGGGGTCCCGCCAGCCGAAGGAGGATCCCTTTTCCGGGGAGGATTTGCTTGGGGGGGCGCTGCGGGTGTGTGCGGGGAGCCTCGGGACTCGTCTCAGGTTGGGTGAAACCTACGAGTACCCGAGGCTCGTGGAGCGGAAGCCGTGGGACTTCCTTGGTTGCGCTCCCAGCAGCTCCGAGGAGGAAGAGGAGCTCTACCCCGCACCAGCCCGTACTCCATTGCCGTTTCCCCCAGGGGCTGTACTCTACCCGCGCTCGGTGACTTTCCCGGCCGAGATGCCGCGCTCCGAGAATCCCGCGGCCAAGACGCCGCGCTCCGAGAATCCCGCGACCGAGACACCACGCCATGTGACCCCCGCGACTCATTCGCGCTCCGAGACCCCCGCGACTCATCCGCGCTTCAAGAAGCACGCGGCTGAGGCTCCACGCCCCGTGACTCCCGTGGCTCAGCCACTCCCCGAGACTTCAGCGGCGGCCGCGCTGCTCCCCGAGACTACAGCGGCGGCGGCAGCGCCGCTCTCTGAAGCTTCAGCTAAGCTAGCTAGCCTGCTGGCTTCACCGCGCTCCGAGAAGCACGCGGCTGAGGTTCCACGCCCCGTGACTCCCGTGGCTCAGCCGCTCCCCGAGACTTCAGCGGTGGCCGCGCCGCTCCCCGAGACAGCGGCGGCGGCAGCGCCGCTCTCTGAAGCTCCAGCTAAGCTAGCTAGCCTGCTAGCTCCACCACGCTGTCCAGCTCAGCCGGCTTCCAGCTCTCCAGCCCGGCTGGCTTCCAGCTCTCCAGCCCAGCCGGCTTCCAGCTCTCCAGCCCGGCTGGCTTCCAGCTCTCCAGCCCAGCCGGCTTCCAGCTCTCCAGCCCGGCCGGCTTCCAGCTCTCCAGCCCGGCCGGCTTCCAGGTCTGAGGCGCCGCTCTCCCAGACTACAGCGGCGGCCGCGCCGTGCTCACAGATTGCAGCGGCGGCAGCGCCGCTCTCCGAGATTTCAGCGGCGGCCGCGCCGCTCTCCCAGACTACAGCGGCGGCCGCGCCATGCTCCGACACTACAGCGGCGGCCGCGCCGCACTCACAGACTGCAGCGGCGGCAGCGCCGCTCTCCGACACTTCAGCGGCGGCTGCGCCGCGCTCACAGACTGTAGCGGCGGCAGCGCCGCTCTCCGAGATTTCAGCGGCGGCCGCGCCGCTCTCACAGACTTCAGCGGCGGCCGCGCCGCGCTCACAGACTGCAGCGGCGGCAGCGCCGCTCTCCGAGACTTCAGCGGCGGCCGCGCCGCGCTCACAGACTGCAGCGGCGGCAGCGCCGCTCTCCGAGATTTCAGCGGCGGCCGCGCCGCTCTACCAAGCACAAGCAGTTCCAGCTGCTCCGGCTCCAGCTCAAACACCTGCAGCTCCCAGAACTATGTTTGGGCCCAGGTCCCGTATATCCAGGCCTGCTCCAAGGCCTCCTGACTTTGCCCCCAGTCATGTGCCCAGGCTGTCCACACAGACTTTTGCCAGTCCTGGGCACCCACCTAGGTTTTTGGTCCCCCTGTCTCTCCCTGTCCTGGTCCCTGTATCTGTGTTCGTTCCTGTTCCTGTCCCCTGTGGTTTTTCTGTTCCCGTCCCAGTCACTGTATTTGTGTCTGTCCCTGTCAATGTGTTTGTCCATGTTCCCCCGTCCAGTTCTGTCCAGTCTAAGCTCCCATTCGTGTCTCCTGTTCAATCTCCGGTCCAGTCCCCATTGGTGTCCCCTGTCCTGTCCAATGTCCAGACCCCTGTCCAGTCTACGTCTCTGTCCACTGTCCAGCCTTCTGTCCAGTCTTTCGTCCAGTCTCCGTTTACATCCCCAGTTCAGTCCCAGTTTCAGTCTGTGTCCAGTGTCATGCCCCAGTCTCCTGTCCTGTCCAGTGTCCAGTCCCCAGTACAGCCTTAGGTCCAGTCTCTGTCACCTGTCCAGTCTCCGTCTCCCTTTGTGTCCCCTGTCCAGTCCCTGTTCCAGTGTCCATCCCTGTCTCCTGTCCAGTCTACTGTCCAGTTTCCGTTCCCTGCCCGGCCCCACGTCCAGTGTCCGTTCCCGGTCCTGCCCCCGTTTCATGTCCGGTCTCCTGTCCAGTTCTCTGTCCGGTCTCCATCCTAGTTCTGTCTTGTCTTGTTCTTTGTTTTCCGCCCTCTCCTGACCTGCTCCTGGGGTTTCGTTTTTCGCGGCCCGGGAGTTGCGCGTTAAGGGGGGGGTTATGTAAGGTCCTGGCCCTGTTCCCTGTCTGTCCTCGTGCCTGTGTTGTCCCACGTGACCCGTGCCCCTGTGTTCTGCCTGTGTTTTTCCACTCACCTGTGTTCCTTGGTACTCCGCCCCTTCGTCCCAGGTGTTTCATGTTTCCTGTGTGTGTGCACCTCTATTTAAGGTCCGTGTTCCATTTCCCCGGTGTCGATCCTTGTACATTTAACGTCTGTCAGTGTTCCATGTGTTCCCCAGTTTCCTCAGCCTTGTTTTGAGTTTATTCCATGTTTATTTTGTATTTGTTTTCTTTAATAAATCCCTTTTGTTTGCATTTGCGTCCGCCTCCGTGTCCTCCCTGCACCCCCACCCTGACATAGACTGCTAACATTTGTGTTTGCAAAACAAAATACAAAAGATCAACATTTCAGCTTTCGTTTCCAGTTATTTTATCTAGATCTGATACAAAGTTTAGAAGAAAGCACCTTTTTTTGAAACCCACCCATTTTTCTGAGTCTGACTGAGCAGGCTCTCTCTCTCTCTCTCTCTCTCTGACTGAATATAACCTGGTACCAGATTCATCTGCTCTGAAAGAGACCGCATCACACCCGCCCAGTTTTAAATGATTCTATGCAATAACCAATTCTGATCAGAGAGGGACCTAAATCCCCCAAATCCCAAAACCTACAGACATCAGCTTTAATGAGGAGACTAGCCTCCTCTCGATATGGAGATATGTGAAAGCTCAGTAGCCATTGGCGTAGGAACCGGGGGGGATGGGTGGGACATGTCCCACCCAATATTAGAAACAGGTGGATTTGTCCCCCCCAAAAATGATATCGTTTCGCTCAGATCAGCTGTACTATTAATGAGGAGACAGACCGGACCAATCACGGAGCCGGTTCAGGTTTTAAGTCCCGCCTCTCAGTAGAAACAGCCAATCAGCTTGCTGGTTTTGCGGTGCATGGTGTGCTGGTGGGCAAAGCCCTCGTCCTCGCTGTGAGATTTAGCAGCGGGATCGGGATGCAGCAGCTTCAGCTGATTTAAAAACAAAGATGATTTTTCTAACTTTCTAACGTAGGCTAACCATGTAAACTGTGATGATATGTTTCTGATAGCTGGTTAACAATACACGTCTCTGAATCAGCACACAGTTTAAACCCACTGTGATTAATAAACTGCCGCTGTGTTAGTGAGTTAGCTTAATTATGGAATTACCTAGATTGGGAGTCAAGGTTTAAGAAAAATAAACCATATGTATAATGTTCAACTTGCCCTGATGTACCTGATCAGCTAATCACTATTTCATTTTCAAACTGTGTTTATTAATTTAGGATTGCATGACTTACTGTGAGCTATAATTAACGACAAAATATTTAGCTAACTAGTTAACTAGAAGCCAGATGTAGTGAATAGCCAGAATTTAGCACAGTACTTTATGTTGGTAGTTTAAAGCAGTTTCTGAACTCTGATCACTGCCCATAAATTGTGTTTTCCACCTGATCAGCTGATCGGCTAATAAACAGTCATTTACTGAGTTTACCTGTTAAAATCCTTTAGCCCCCTATGGAGCCTAAATTAATCATGTATATCCAGAAGTGTATTAGACACATCATACCACCACTTACTTTATTAAATGCCTTTAAAGCAGAAGAAGCTGTAGAATATTCAGAACAGTGTTAATATGCAGTAGAATATGTAAGAACAGGGCTGAGAAACAGTGCTGTAATGTGACTTCTGTTCATTTGTAGTTCACAGTGACCACATGTCCTGATGTTTATAAAAATCTCTATGAAACGTAAAGTTACCTTCTTTTACATAAAAGGACACCATTTTATGAAGAGCTCTCAGTAGAAAAAAATTAAAGTGCAAGAGAAAATGTAAATATACAACAGAATTGACATGCCAATACATAATAATAATAATAATAATAATAATAATAATAATAATGATAATAATAATAATAACAATAATAATAATAGTAATAATAACCAAATCTGTTATATTATTTTAAATATTAGGTGATAACTCATTTTTGATGTATATAATGTATATAATTTAGACATTGCATGCATAATTTTTTTCTAACAACAGTAAATGTAACATGGAGTAACATGTTTAGGTTGTTAAATCACCTTGATAATAATTTACTTTTAATTAAAAGTAATTTCCACAAATGTTGTTCTAGGAAACTATAGGGTGGGCTTGGGTTCATATTGGCAAATGTGTCCCCCCCAATATCAAGCCCGCTCCTACGCCCTTGTCAGTAGCCATACCAAACAAAATAATGAATGAATAAATGTTTTGTATCATCAAGCACTAGTGATGTCCCAACACCAGAAGTGTGAAGACAAGCACATGCCTTCTCTGATACATTTGAAGTCAGCCACCATCTCTTTTCAAACAGCTGCTGATGCAGCATTGCCAAATAACTTCGCAGCATGCTTGGAGGAAAGCACAGCGAATTGGTTCTGATACATCAGCTCACAGATGCCTTGTGCTGGTCATGTGGGGACAGTGCCTCATCTACTCACCCAGAGAGAGCAAGGCCAATTGTGCCGATCGTAATTAGCCCCGGAACCCCTTTTTGTTAGATTTTAATAGTGATTAAAATCAAACAAAATTTATACAATATTCAGTCAAAGTGGAATGTTGGAAAAGAAATTGTCCACTAGGTGTCCTGCAGTAAGAACATTAAAATCAATGAAATGTCTATCATGACATGCATTATGATTTCCACATAAGTTGTGATCAAATCAACTAGCCCAGCTCCTTGCATACCAGTTTTGGACTTTTGCCTGACAAAAGCTGGCACACGGCCCAGTTGACTGTTTAACACATTTCCATTCTGTGAGGTATTATATTATTCCTGGGTGGAATGGAGTGACGATGCTATAAAATGTTAATGGTTTTTACAAACACATCTGTTGTGTTTTAGGGGTACTAAGTGAGGGGTTTAAAGGGGATTTTCTTTAACATTTCCACAGCTGTTCTTTTCCATCTTTTTATTAATAAGAATAATAATAAAACATTTTTTTTCTCACCTGCATCCTTTTAATTTTACATCAGGAATAAAGCTTAGCTTGTTTGGAAAGATGTGATTTGTGAGGGAGAGCTAAAATAAAGCTAAAAATTAAGTACACTGATGTGTAAAATTATGCGTAAAATTTAGTTTTAAACAGTTTCACAACTTTCTGCATTTGTTTTTTTAAAGTAAATTTAATTTCAGATAATTTAAGGGCGTTTTCACACCAGCACTATTTGGTCCAGTTAAAACGAACTCTGGTCTGTTTGTAACTTTAGTGCGGTTCGATTGAGCAGGTGTGAAAACAGTAATCGCACTCGGGTGCAGATCAAAAGAACCGGACCGAGTGCAGCTAGAGGAGGTTCGCTGGAGCAACTCTGGAGCGGTTTGCTTGTGGTGAGAACGTGATCCGGTCTCGATCGGATCCAGCTATTAAATATAAGCCATTTATTTGAGCTAAACTGCTGATAAAGCAAGCACAGTTTAAACTGATATATTAGCCAGATAATGCTAATTACCACAGCTGTGAACAAACACTGTGTCCAGGCACGCGCCGTCTGCGCTGCATTCACTGCTCACAGCTGCGGGACTCTGTTTATTATGTATAAATCTGCGCTGCACGTAGAAAAACTGTGTTTGAAAGTGCAGCGTTTCAGCGTTCAGTGTTAAAGCACAGATATTTGCGCTGGAACACAAAATCTTCTTGCTTTATTTACTTTTTTCGTATATTTATATTTAACGTACTCCTGTGTCAGACAGCTCTGACCAATCAGAGGACACAGGCTGCTCGCCTGGTTTATTGATGCGCATTTTAGTGCATTTACATTTATGCCTATGTGAAACCAGACCGAACAGAGCGAGAAAACGCTCCAAGTAAACAAACTCATTACCTGATTCGGACCAGAGAAACAAACTACAGGTGTGAAAATGCCCTAAGTAACTTTAACTCAATTTCAAGACTTGAATCTTACATAGAGTAAAAATGTGAACTGAAATTCAGTCAATCCTTTCTTTTAGTAAACTTTACTTAATTTATTTTTGCTGTATAAATCCTTTCTTTTAGTAAACTTTACTTAATTTCCGCATACAATATTACCTAATTACAATTACTTAAATTATACAATATTACTGAAATTTAAATATTTTTGTTAAAACACACATTCAGAAATTGACATAATCTCAATTTATTTTGTAAACAGACAGTCTCACTGTCTCAACACATGGATGGCATGTAAATATAATATATTATGTATCATAAATTATTTGAGTAATATTGTATAAATTAAATTATGGTAATTAGGTAACATTGTATGCAGAAATTATGTAAAGTTTACTAAAAGAAAGGATTGAGTCAGCAAAAATAAATGAAGTAAAGTTTACTTAAAAAAAGGATTGACTGAAGTTTAGTTCACTTATTGACTCTATGTAACATTTAAGTCTTGAAACCGAGTTGAAGTTACTTAAATTGATCTGAAATTAAATTTACTTAAAAAAAGTGAATGCAGAAAGTTGCGAAACTTTTTTTAGGTACATTTTACTCATCATTTTTTTCAGTGTACAGGAAACTGATAGTTTTGTTTTGTTTTGAGGGATTTAAAAGATTGAATAGACATCAGATTTGAATAGACAAAGATCTGCATGAATGGCTGGAGTTTTGTTTACCACTAAATTAAAAGTTGTATAACTGTTAGTTACCACACTTCTCTTACAAAATGCTTGAGGTTAGATGCTTATCGAGGCTGTAATTAAAGGAAGGGGAACTCTCAGTGTTTTTGGTCAGTTTGAGTATAATCATCTCTGTAATATATACAATGTAATCATACGCCTTATGACACTTTTATACCACAATGATTGCAGTTCTCAGATTCTAACCGAATGTTTTCAGACCAGTTCATTCGCACTGTTTACGACGCAGCATCCAATGAGAGGTGAGGAGCGGGTAAAGGATCTTTTAAACAGTGTTATGTATGGTGAAAGAGAGCCAGTGTGTAGCTATAGAGGTATTCATTCATCTGATGTCAGAGGTGTATGGCCAAGGCCCGCTGATTACTAAGCTTACTTAGTGTACTCAGGCTAGCCGTGCTCCCGAAAGCGTAGCGTAGCGCAGCGCTATTTATAGCACGTCCAGCGCTAACAGTGGGCTTTTTCAGTTCAGACTTAGCCAGCAAAACCAGTGGGGAGTTAATTGGAGAAAGTGGGCTGTCTTTGACATGTGCCACGTGCCGAGACAGGGCAGCATTTACTACGGCAGGGCCAGAGTGCCCTGCGCTTAAATACACAGCCCTCAGGATCATTAAATCCTGTCAGTCATGCATTAATTATTTATGACTGATGAGCTATACAGAAAGTGAGCTATTCAGCTCTTCAGTGCTGCACACACCAGTATAACTGTACGTCTGCTTGGTGTTCCTCCTATTTCTGAGCATGTGTACTTATAATTGCATTGATGAGCCCACCAGCTCCAAACTAAGGGGGGGTTGGTGGACAACAACAGGCTTTCTGTCTAAATGGAAGAGGAGAACGAAAGGAGGTGAAAGAGAAGAAGAAAATCGATTCCCTCCTCAGGGGGTCTCAGAGCTCCTCTGGCCACTGGAGCTTCCACAAGCCCACCGAAAGCTTAATTCCCAAGTGCACAACAGGTTGTTTATGTTGTTGCTTTAGTTTAATTTGATCAAATGTGTGAACTTTGTAACTTACACATGCACAACAATAGAGACATGACATATTCCGCCAAATCGGTGCCATTTCTGTCCCCAGGAAATTACATGTACAAATATGCACACCTAATTGCGAAAGTAAGATGTGTAATTAAAAACATTAATGAAAACTACTTTACCATAAAATATAATTATTAAAATCCTACAGAGATGTATTTTTCAGCATTAGTATGTGACTCTAAATCCCATCTGTGCTTTAAAAATATTTTTTTCATAATAAATCCATAATATTTAACTTAAACTACACATTTTAGTTGTGTCCCTGGGTTTCACTCAGTCCTGTTACTGTAACACATTACCCTGATCATCTGAAACATCTGGAACATTCTACAACAAGTCACATCTACAACAGGAAGTGACACCAGTTGGTTTTTTCGAAGATCACAAGAAGACCAAAATTAGGTTCCCTCAATTGTTTTTCTGTACATTTGATCTTATTGTAACTATGACTATGTCTCAACACTCTTTTCCTAAATTAATTCTTAGATGTTTATAAGATTAGATTTATTGGATGTTTATTTATACAATACAAATGTTAGGGAAATCACTAGAATGTGCTCAGTGTCCTCATGATATTAGCATAGCCTCCATTTAGCTATTTTTCATGTTTTTGCTAATTCTATGCAAAAAAAAAACCTCATCCTGTTTCTTTCAGTCCTGTTACTCATAACATTAAAAGTAACAGAAATTAGTGCCAGTAACAGGAATGAGTGCCAGTAACACACATATTACACTGTCTTTAGTAAAAAGAATGTATTCCATGCCATCCATGTGTTGAGACAGTGAGACTTGGTCTGTTTAAAGATTATGTAAATATTTGAATGTGTGTTTTAATTAAAGATATTTAAATTTCAGAAAATATAATATATTATGTATTATAAATGAGTTGAGTAATATTGTAGAAATTAAGTAATTGTAATCAGGTAATATTGTTTGCAGAAATTAAGTAAAGGTTACTAAAAGAAAGAATTCACTGAAGTTCAGTTCACTTATTTACTCTTTGTAACATTTAATCTTAAAACCGAGTTTAAGTTACTTAAATTTATGTGAAATTAAATTTACTTAAAAAAAAAGCAAATGCAGAAAGTTGTAAAATTTTTACTCTTTTTTTTTTACTCATTTTACTCCTCTTTTTATTTTACTTATCATTTTTTAGTGTACGTACAGCATTCTGCTCCCTGCACTTTATACTGCACCTATCAGACCTACCCATATTATCCTACATACAGCATTCTACACCCTGTACTTCCCACACAACACATTCTTTACCTGCACTTTAATCAATTACAATTACTCTGCTACCTATTGGACTATTTCCTTACACACACTCTAGATATCTGCACATCTATATAGCATTGTATATTTATATATTTAATCATACTTAATGAATTTCCGTGCAATACCATATGTCAAAATGTCTATAGTGTAAGTTATTGTGTGTACTGTTACTGTGTGTATTGTGTATATTGTGTATACTGTAAAGTTATCTGTATATTCTATTTTATTTTACTAATCTACGTATTGTAAATACTGTTCTATGCACACGAGTGGGTAGTAGAGTATAGATACTATGGTTTAAAAATACTTCTGTAGAAGTTGAAGTATCAACTCAAGCTTTTTTACTCAAGTAAAATTGTGAAAGTACTGGTTTTAAAACTTTTATACTTAAAGTATAAAAATAAAAGTAATGTAAGAGGAAAAAATGTCATCATGGACAAAAGCTTAGGCTGCACCACAGTGGCCTATAGTGCACTAAGCGTTCATTTAATACTAAGTTTAGCTAATCCTATTTCTCTTTTGTACCTCTACCCCTTGTTTTCGAGTGTAACAGAGTTACAAGGGGAAGGGGTGGAATCCTCCCCCTAAGAATTTTCAGAGTAACAATGTAAACAATGTATTTAATTTTGGTTCATTTGAAGTTATTGTGAACATTTGTTAATCTGATCTGCTGATATGTTTTTAAAATAAGACCACTTAAGCTGCATTTGACCATTTTAAGGTTCAATTCAAGGTTAAAAAATGACATCAATAACCAGCAGTACAGCAACAGCTCAGAGACAAACACATAAAGAGAAGATGCATTGATTTGGAGGTGAAAGTTTCATGAGCTGCTCTGAACAGAGCCATATGTCACCATGACCTCTGGGTCCACCCATCTGGAGTAGAGCTCCGTGCATTTAAAGCAGTCATCTGGACATTATACATTTTATGAAAACATTTACATACTGAGCTGAGCAGAGCGCGTGTATCTACAGAAAGAGAAAAAGAGTGTTTATAAAGGATAAACAGAGACCCCTACAAATCCTTCGCTTATCATAACGCAGGCAAACCAACCCAGACTCAGAGAACTGCAGAGAGAGAGGAGCCACAAATCAACATGCCACTGAGGTAATTATGATTTACGATGTGAAAACAGGACATGCACACACACACACACACAGAGCTGTGCTGGTCTATTGCACTGAAATACAGAATGATATAGACTACATATAGAATTACTTACAGTGTGCTTAACTCAACTTGCTTTAGTAAAAGCTCTCCTAACTCATTTTAAGCATTTTATTTATGTTAACAATATATTTTAGGTTCAGTCGACCCAAAAAACATCAGTAAATGTGCTGCAGCTAAAACTGCGTAACTCTATTGTAGGATTTTTAGTTTGTGCCCCTCCCCCCTCAATTTATCTATTCTCATCTGTAGGTTAGGACCCCTCTAACACATGAGATGAGGCGTTCCCATTTTCAGACTTCCGACCCTGAAGGGCTCTGGTGTTGATTGGATTTAAACATTTGACCTCTTTTGACTCCTGGAACCCCCCTTTTGACTGGGTTTACATTACCCAGTTTTCAGAGACAGACTGTTTATTTTTGGTTTTATTAGTAATTACTTTACAGGCGATTTTTTACTTCTACCCCTTACATTTTCACACAATTATTTGAACTTTCTACTCCTTTAAAACTCCATTTTAAAAACAGCCTTGTTACTCCTGCCATTTCAGCTTGTTTTGGTTCCGGCTTTTCATCGCTCAAAAAAAAAAAAACTCTCAGATGAATCTCTCCATTCAGATAAAGCAAATCTGATTGTGGTTGGATGAGAAGAATAAACATATACCATTCTGACACCCTATTGGTTCATGCAAAATTCATCCATATGCACGTCATGTCACTCCAGCAAGTTTATAGATTTTTTTGGTTTCTACTGCATGTTTGTATCAATTTTCAAACAATATTTTACAGTGACATAGTCTTAAAATGAAAAAAAAAAAACAGTTTAAAAGAATATCATTATCAGAAAAATACCATTAAATATTGTGACATTATTTTAGGTCAATATCGTCCACCACTATCTCAGCTTCTTTTGTATTTTAATTTGTATATTATTTTAATCTTATGCAGTTTATATGCATGCACTACACATATTGCTTTTTGAGTTAAGTTTGTTCTTTATGTTTTAATTTTAGTTAATGCCGTTTATTTGCAAGCACTACATTTATTGTTTTTTAGTTTAGTTTTCTTTTTGTCTTTTATTTGAATATTATTTTAATTTTTGCAGTTTATGTACATGCACTGCAGTTAGTTTGCATTTTATATTTTATTTGCATTTATTTTATTTTTATGCACTGCATATTTTGCTCTTTAGTTTTGTGGTCGATTTTTTTTGTTTCACAATAAACATTTAAAAAATATTTTGCTGTAGAATATAATTGAAATATTTGAAAAGTAATATACTTGTAAGTATTAAAGCATTTTTCAATAATATTTTTATTAGAAAAATAAAAAATATAATATTGTGATATTATTTAAGGGCAATGTCTTCCACTACTAATTTATCTCCTTTACTATTTGTAGTAGGCCTAACTTTTTTATTAGAGCAGAATGAATATTATGTACTGCATGGCCATAATCATATCAAAACTTCAAGACAGAGAGACAGACAGACAGCACGCCAGACAGACAGACAGACAGACAGACAGATAGCCAGACAGATGCTGCTGACTTACAGTAGGCCAGCAGAGCGCTGGAGAAATCCCCCTGAATTTCTTTCCTCAGTGATTCCCTCCTGCTGCTGCTGCTGGATCTCACATACTTTCTCTATGCAGTAATTGCACTCTTGGCTACTTATAGGCCAAAAACTCACTCTTTTCAGATCCCCACACTGAAAGACTTCTCCACTTGCATTTTGTGGCAACTTCACAGGTTTGCATGACAAACACGACATAATTAAATAAATCATGGAAAAATGTACCAGGGAAACTTTATGCCTGACATCAACCTTGGCAGGTGAGCCTTCATTGCATGGTGATGATGCACACTTTATGGAATTCTGTATGGAAAGGGGAAATCTGAATAATTCCATGCAGACTGTACAAAGTCTGTCGTATGGGAACAGACCTGCATAAGAAATTGTACAGTGATTGGAATCAGAAAAAAAAACATTTGTGATTTAGTGCATAATTAGTTTTAATCTCACTCATCTGCATCAGTTTACATTTCCTCCAAAATGAGTTCATGCTGACAGCTTGATTAAAATGTGTTCTTGATGAGACATGGATAGCAAAATTCAGGATTCAGTAACAATAAAATGAGTGATGAGTGAGTGACTGCTGCTGTGGAAGCACAGTCCCTGCCTACTATCAGCTTGTCGGCCTAAACTTCCACTCGCAAGCATTGTGAAAGCCAACTCCAACCCCAGTCATTACACTAATCTTTTCTTCTGTTTTGTCAAGTTATTTTGAATTTATTTTGTCCCTGTTGTAACTCTGTCTGCACTTAAGTCCTCCCTGGTGGAGGTTTCCATTAGGGAGTTAAGAATAAATGTAGCAGCAATCCCGAGATAAGTACCATCCTTTATTTTGCTTGCTGCTCTGTTACATAATATGTTTGTAAATAAAATATAGACATCAGAATTAATATGAAAAATAAAATAATACATGAAGTAGAGCAGGAAAGATCAACACAAAGGGCCCTTTTTCAGTGCAGATTGATTTAGGGAGTGTGAGTATGTTTTCACTATTATAACGATGGCAAAAGGCTTATATTAACTCCCTTAATCATAGGTATGTTTGGGCATAAAGTGCAATGAACAAATCTGTCTGCCTGCCACGGACTGTACTGCTCTCACAAAAAAACTCCATTTCCCAGGATACACCTGCCTCTAACCTCCCGGATGTTCCTGACCACGTGACGCCTCATGTGATTTCCCCTGTATATATAGCCCCTGTACTTTTGACCACTGTTTCCTATCCCTTTGTTTTGTTAGTCTTCTCATTGCAGACCTATTTTTGTATTATGACTACCCTTTTGCCCTTCTACTCATTATTGAATATACTGTGTATGACCTCCTTGCATACATACTCTGGTATGTTGCTTGTCTCTGCTGCCCTTTTGTTATTGACCTTGCCTGTCCCTGTCCATTCCCGTAAGCTTAGCACTTTTTAAATAAACTGTGCTTTTGGTATCTGCGTGTGTCTGTCGTGTGTTGCCCTCAAAGAGCCAGGTGTGATATAATCGTAACCTACATCTCTATTTAAATGACGCAGATGGAAGGTGTGAAAATAGACCCCTTAATGGGGTGCAAGATAACAATGAGCATTATATGACAAGGCTTGTGCACAGTGTATACATTTTAGTCAAAAAAACTAAGACTAAATCCAAATCACCTGTCAAAATTACCACTGCTAGACTACCAGCACAGGGTATTTTTTTTTCTGGATAACTATCTACAATGTAGAAAATAAATTAAATAAAGAAATAGAGAAAAACAGTAAAGAAAAATAAAGAAAAACATGAACTAAATTAAACTTTTGATTGGTACTATACATGTTTATTTAAATAGGATATTTGTTACAATAATAACAATACATTATTAAATTATTACTGTATTATTGTAATGTTATTGGTTATGACACTCAATTAAAATCAAATAGTTACAAATAAAAATGTATGTACTACATAGTATATAATTACAATGTAGAAATATATGAAACAATTTTATTTAACACTAAATACAAAATTACTACAAAAAACTCTCCTAGAAACGAAAAAGTTTAACTAAAAAATGCCATCAATTAACCCTTTCAGACCCTGCATCTATTTACAATGGAGCTGTTGTTCATTAGAATAGACCATGAATGAACCAGCCAATTAACAAGTTTATAAACCAATGAAACAGTAGCTTAGCCCCGCCCACTGAACTGGAAAAACAGTAGTACTAGTAGTAGCCATTGATTAGTAACAGTTTACTAATTTAATGTGATTTAGAACATTTAAATTTTTATTTTGCTGTTTGAGTAAGGTTTATGAAATAAAAAGGTAAATAAAAAATATATCTAAAACATTACACACAGACTTCCAATGCAATGGAAAAAAAAATAGTTAATAGGATTTATTTGCTATATAACTACATTTTATAGTAGAATATTATAGTCTTTTTTCTGTGCATTACAGATAGAAAACCGCATTCTTAAATATCTTTTCTTCACTGGAGATAATTTAGGTCTGAAATGGTCAGTGTAACGTTTATTAGTTTAATTGTCTGACAATTTAATGCTAAATTCGAAAATAGACAATTGAGGGTAAAACTCATTTTTTTTATTCTTACAATTTGGTGTAGTACAGAAGAATTGGGTTTAAATCAATTTTTCCAATTTTCTATTTTTTAATTTCTGCACCTACCAATTAAAATTTCAGGGAAAATGAAAAAAATGTATATATTTCTCTTTTTTTTTTCCCTTTTGTAACAGAGTTGCATTATAAACCATCAGATTTCAAGATACAAAAATGGAAAAATCTAAAAAAGAAAAAGAATCTAGAATCTAAAAAAGGCAGACATGATTGGAAAAGATTGGAAAAAAAAAACAACAAAAAATTCTTCTTCACCAAAGTAAATACAATAAATAAATAAATAAATAAATAAATAATTAATTAAGTTTTATACTTAATTTTCTATGTTTCTATGCTCTATTTTCTATGAAACAGTCAGAAAATTGAAGTGATAAGACGTTATGGATCAACAGAGCGGCTCTTCAGCGCTGACGCTGTGCGTAATGGCGTCATCAGCGTTGCGCTGTGTGTTTTGATGGTGCGCATGCGCGCCAGTTCAAACGCGCTCTGAATTCAAACTGAGCGGCGGGTGAAACACAGAGAGCAGCGCTGCTGAGAGAAACAATCGCGGCAGAGCCATGTCCAAAACACTGCAGGGAATCACGCTGAAAGGCAGCGCCGAGCTCGTGGCGGAGTTTTTCTGTAAGTCGAGCCGTTATTGTGTCCGTTTGTTTGAGAGAACCGGGGATGAACCGTCTTTAAACTGTAAACTGGCTGCGTGTGTAACGTTAGATAGACAAGGTTAGCTAACAGTTAGCTTAGCTTAGTTTAGCTAACATTAACTAGCGTTAAAATAGCTCCACCACGACTCCGTTTAATTTATATACAGTAATTCCGCTGGACACTAGTTAACCTACATTTAGTTGGTCGGTAAAACACTGAGAAGCCTCTTTTTTGTCGTGGTGAAACGTGTTTTTAACGGAGTCTAAACTGGCGGAGGGCGTGTTTAATTGTGCAAACCTTTTAACGTTAACGTGGGTTCGGTTGTCAGTGTTTTAGCACGACAGCAGTCGCGAGTTAACATAGCTAGTTAGTTGTATAGTTTTATGACAAGGTTCCCCGTACAGTTGTCTGTTAGCTAACTAGCTAACTAGATTACATTACACTTGTGGTCATGTGTCGAAAAGCCCCAGTTTCGTCATTATTTATAAATAAATGGCTGATCCTCCTCTGCATGGCCTGCTGTACAACCACAGCTAACACCACATACTGCTTTAGACAAAGTAATGATCATTTAAAAAGTTACTAAATTACTTAAGTCTGACTGATTTAAAGTATATATTTGTTCACTGTGTGTTTTTTTATACAGCGTTTGGGATCAACAGTATCCTGTACCAGAGAGGAATTTATCCTGCAGAGACTTTCTCCAGAGTCACACAGTATGATATGAGTCTTCAGCTCACTACAGACCCCAAGCTAAAGACCTACCTTACCAACGTTGTGACACAGCTCAAAGGTAGACTCACTGTTCACACTACTACTACTGCATTAAAAAATAGAACATTATTGAAATGTTACTTTATTTGAGTAATTCAGTTCAAAATGTAATACTCATAATAATAAAGGTGGAAAATAAAAATCTACATCTCCATAAAAGTTGTTAGCATTGGAAAGCATGTAGTGCTGTACGATTTTCCTGAAAAAACACCTGAACCTGATTTATCACAGTGGACCAACACCAGCAAATGACATGTCTCTCCAAACCATCCCTGATTGTGAAAACTTCACACTAGACCTCAAGCAGCTTGGACTGTGTGCCTCTTCACTGGTTTGGGTGGTTTGGAGAGTCTGCTGGTGTTGCTCCACTGTTTTATCAAGTCCGAAATCATTTCAGTGTTTTCCCGAAAACCATACAGCACTCCAGCTGGACTTGGCACACTTCTTACACTGCCAAAAGCATCAATTGGTCTTTATTTAATATTCTAAGTTTCTGGGATACTGATTTTTAATTTTTTAATTATTAACACTAAGAATAAACTCTTAAAAAATATCACTCTGTGTGTAATACATGTATATAATGAGTTTCACATTTTTAGCTAAAATACTGAAATGAAGTAACTTTTTAATTATATGCACTTTAAAATGCAACCACATAATATAGTAAATCCATAATATCTGTATCACCGTGCCACATGGAATGTCTTCCATATAACCCTAGATACAAGTAATAATCTTTGTATCTATCTATCTCTATCTATCTCTCTATCTATCTATCTAATAAAAATCTGAATTTTTCAAAGGTATGTGATTCTCAATAACAATTTCACAATAACTTCAGTTTATAAACAAACAGCACTATTTAAAGTGCACAATGAATTATTGCTTTCACATTTACTTTCAACAATTAAATACCTATCCCATTTTGAAAATTGCATTAGAACAGTAATTTCATTAATCAAATTAATTTGATTAAACTCCCAGCCCAGATATCTTTTTCTTTTTTTCTTTTCTTCTTTGTATAGATACATTGTAGTTTTTAGTCCATTATCATCTTTTTATGTGGCATGACAACTGTTTCACTGCTAATTGTACTGTGTGTGTGTGTGTGTATATATATATATATATATATATATATATATATATATATATATATATATATATATATATATATATATATATATATATATATATATATATAATTGTAAATAAAATACACTCATATTATAATATTGTTTGATCTTTGCTTTTTATCAATAAACGACTGACCTGTTTTCCACAGAGTGGCTGTTTGATTGCACAGTTCAGAAGCTGGTGGTGGTGATCACATGCCTTGAGACAAATGAAGTCCTGGAGAGATGGCAGTTTGACATTGAATGCGACAAGACTGCAAAGGATAGCAGGTATTATTATATTTGAGGAAATGTCAGTAGATTTGTCCTTATATTATTTGAAGTATCTGCAGGTGAAAGTTTGTGCAGTTGTTAATCTGATCTGTGGTGTGTTGCGTATTTTAGTGCTCCCAGAGAAAAGTCTATAAAAGCCATCCAGGAAGAAATCCGTTCTGTCATCAGACAAATCACAGCCACTGTCACCTTCTTGCCTTTACTGGAAACTGCATGTAAGTATTCTACCTTCTCATTAACTATGTGTCATGAATTACGTTCTTTGTTTCTATTATATTTAACTTGTACTATGAAACATGGTGGTTGAAAGTATGCAAATGTTCCATGTTACATAGGATGGCAAATGTGTGTATGTATATGTATATATGTATGTATGTATGTATGTGTATATATATATATATATATATATATATATATATATATATATATATATATATATATATATATATATATATATATATATATATATATATATATTTTTTTTTTTTTTTTTTAGTTTTGGTAAAGTGTAGTGACAACTAGCTCTCAAACCAAAATTTAAACATAAATACAGGTTTGTGAGAGAGATCTGTATTACTACTACATGGGTTTATAGATATAGATTATTGGGTTTATAGATAGGTATTAGAGTAAAGTCAGTAACTTTACTGTAATACTAAGTAAGGATAATATGTAAGTGCATGTTAATATGAAAATAGTGCTATAGAAAGACTCTTTGTTTGATGCTAAATATTGTCCAAATATGATTTTTGTGAATCGTTGCATTCCTTCTGGGTTATTTTTAGTATGAGATTTTGATTGGGGTAAAAAATGTGGGGTAATTAATTTTGCAGTTCTAGTAATTTATTAAAATAACCGTTTTTTTCTTCATTATATTTTTAAAAATTAGCTCTGCTTTAATTGTCAAGCTTTATATTATCATGGCAGCTTACTGCATCCATGTAGTATAGTTTTATTTTTAGCAAGGTAGTTTAGTGTGCTATTAGTGTTGCACAGATACCTTTTTGAGCTCCCCTCTGTGAACACTAGCACAGAAGTTTTTTGTGTCATCATCTAGCAGAGGCTGGTGGTTTTGTGAATGCTCTTCATTGTTACAACAGTGATCAACACCATGTTGTTTATGTACTGTATAAGTAGGTGTAGAAGTATTCCTAATAAAGTGTATAGCGAGCATCACTAAACATTCTATTTTGAACTGATACAGGTGCCTTTGACCTCCTGATCTACACAGACAAAGATCTGGAGGTTCCAGAGCAATGGGAGGAATCTGGGCCTCAACTTATCGACCAATCTGAGGAAGTGCGGCTCCGGTCTTTCACTACATCGATCCACAAAGTCAACAGTATGGTGGCCTACAAAAGAACAAACTCTATGTAACCATATTCCTTTCTCACTTTGTCTGTTTTTGTACATATTTGTGATGTTTCTATGTTCTCAAATCCCCCCATTTGCTGAGGTTTTATATTTCTGTACCCCCAGAAAATGGAAAATAAATACCCTACTTTGACCCAGTTCAAACATTTGGTCTTCTTAATTATTGCATTTATCATTTAGGCTGCATGCGATGACTGTAGATGGTCAGTAGGTGGCATCAACATCTTGGGAGACGGGAAAATGTATGAATCTGTTCTTAAAAGCACAAAAATGCCAGAATGAATGAAAAATTCCAACTGCTTTTTAATGACCTTTTACATGACTTGCACCTGCTCATAATAAGTGCTTTCATAAAAATGACCCAAATCTTTATTCAGTGTTCTCAGTATGGTTTTATGTTTGCAGTTAAGGATACCAGTTTGTGAAATGGTAATTAATGGAATAATACTACTGCATTTACTATTGTTGATGTGATGCAGCCATCATAAGAGTCTCGAGTCTAGGTTAGTGAGGCTCCCCCATGTACTTTTTTAAGTTGCTATTGTAGTGCTGGGCAATATCACCAAAATATATCAGCAGTGGGGGAGTCTCCTGGTTACATACTGTTTAATGCATAGTGTAATTAAAGTTTTGTAAATAAAGATCAACTGCCTAGCACTATGCTATTGTGTTTTACTGGATTTTCAGCTCTTGCCTATGGCTAGCCAGGCTTTTGGTAGTGGGCTGTATGTATAGTAATTTTGAGGGTGTATTTAAAATAAACCAGGACTGTTACAGAACTGGTTTGGAAATGACCTTTTGCAGTGTTTTGAGATTCTCAGTGTGTCACTTTTATACACCGACCACTTATTGTTTAACTGTGTTAAGGTAAATTTTCATATCACAATAAGACTGAGCAATGGAGGACACATTAGTTAGAAACATGAGATTTACCCAATAATATTATGCTGTCTGAACTAATTAAATGAAAATTACTCATTAAAACCTGCAGAGATTTAAAACTGACTTTTTGGTTGACACTAGACAGAAACATGAAAATGGTTGAATGCTCTTCTTTTCATCAGACTCTGATGTGTTTGCATCATGTTTTGTGTGTCTCTCATTGGGAGATATCTAAGTGGGCTCCCACCACTGAGTATATGTCTCTTTGAACTGAACATTCTGTAAACATCAAAGGCAGGCCTCCCTTGTTGATGGTCCAGCTGAGAGGAGAAGAGGCGCGAGAAGAGAGGCACCTGCTGGACAGATCAGCATGAGAAGAGAAAATTAATGAAGCTGTGTGATGCCTGTACTGTAAATCATGCATCAGGACGTGGATATGGGTTTTTGTACAATTCATTATCATCCATTTATTAGTGAATGAATTTGTGCTGCAATGATTAAGGCCAATGATATTAATGGACCTAGTTCCCAATCATAGTAGTGGTTTTGAATGTATGAGTAGTATTTAAATATGCTTTTAGAGCATTTTTCCTGGCTTTATGCATAATATGGCTATGTACATGTATGCTGAACAAATTAGAAGTTTTTTTTTTTTTTTTAGATTTAAAAACGGAGTAGAAAGATGGAAAGTAGTGCAAAGTCAGACTCATGGAAAGCTCTTGTCCAGTATTATCTGTACTGACTGTATGAAAGTCATATCTTTATGTTGTTCATGTGCTACTCAGGCTCTGGATTTTCTGAAGGTTTAAAGCTTCTGGAACATTAAAATCCGTGGTGAAATAGAAATAGGAAAAAAAAATCAACTGAAAATCATTTGAGTCCATATCGTTGATGTCAAATGAAAAACAAGTATCTCCTTTTTTGTCAATTTTATGTTTACTACATAATTTGAACAGACAAAGCATCCCTTACACTGTGCCAAAAAATATTAATGAACGGAGCAATAGAAATACTTTAAACTAGAGGTCTGTGCCAGACTGCTTTTTAAAACTGCTCCTGCCCGCTTACGCATGTTTTTGCCCCTTTATCTCTATCATTTTTCTTAACTATTTATCAAGAGTGCAGACCTCTACTTCAAACTTACCTGAAATAAACTCTTTTTACATTGACTTCCACTGAAAGTTTAGAAGTTTTTTTCTTTTTCCTGTAACAGAAGGTGCTAGGAAAAAAACGAGCACTGGAGTAACCGTCACCAATTGTACCTTGCTAAATGCAGCCTATAATTGAAAAAGCTAACTAATTTGTAAAAAATATTTAAAAGGTTACGTTTTTGTTTAGTTTCTTAGCAAAGCCACTTTCATCCCTATCTGGGTGGAGTTTCCATGTGAGTTTTCTCCTGGTATTTTGGTTTCCTCCCACAGTCCAAAAACATGGATACTCCGATGCAGTACTCCAGGTGGACGGACAGACCACCTGGACCAGAGTGTGTTGGGGTGTAATTGTACTGGGTGTAAATGGTTCTGTGTAAAACCTGTTTGTAAAAGCATCCTTGTGTAAGTTCTAAGTATAAATTTATTGATTCATTCTATTTGGCCTGAACTGTATTAGTACAAAACTGATATTGCTACATTTAGTTCTGTATATATATATACATTTTAACCCTCTCATGCATGAATTATAATAAACTCAGTCAGGATTTTTTTTCTAAGTGTTTTTATACATCCTTAGGGATGTAAAACAAGGTTTGAAAAAAATATATATTCTATCTTTATTCGATAAAGAAATATTTATCTGTCCACTCAAGTGTACTTCATGCATTTTTTGTTGTAAAAAAAACACAAATGTAATTCAGTTATACAGTTGTAATATGGTATTCTGTTGGAATAGTGGAACTGAGGAGGATATTGTGACACAAGAAAATGTCTCTGAACCGTAGAACCTTATAGAATCTTGATTGTGACTGGTATTATCATACTGTATTCTTGTCAAGTCTCTGAACTGTTAAGTGAGCATATTCTCTTATAGTATTTTATAGCATGTATCATATTTCCTGTCAAATCATGCTTGTTGCTAATTTCTGAGACTATTTTCTATGATGGTTGCCAAAGCATACAGGGCACAAAGCTACAAGACACTGCATGCAGATGTACTTGGTTCTTCGTGTGCTGGCATTTTATACTTTCTTGAGCTGGGGCCAGTGGTTTCCAGGGGCATACTGGATATTGGGGTGCCCTTAGTTTCAACAGCCTCATCTCCTTCATCTCCGTTCCTCAGCCTCAACTCCCTCAGTAACATTTCCAGACTCACCTTCACTATCACTGCTTGACCCTACTTCTCTGCTTGCAACTGTCTGTACTGGCAGACATTCCTCAATTAAAGAAGTTGATTTACAGCCAAAACATTAAACAATATGAATTATTTTAAAAAACAACACTGGAAGTAATTGACATTGCATTAAAGTTGAAAAATAGCTAATGATGCATGATGTACAATTAAGTGGACAGATGATTAATCTACAATTCCCTCAAATATAAAATCAAAATTTCGAAAATCTTTACATAATATGTCACCTTAGATGTTACTTGATGTAATTATATATTTTTTTACCTGCGGTGATATAATTTTATAAAAGGTAGAAACAAAAATAGCCAAGGTGTTTGGTGGTTTTCCCTGTCTGCCGGCCATCTTGATTTCATTGACTTCTTTTTCCCATTACAATGACCAACCAATGGGATTTTTTTGTATAGGATGATGCAATAGCTTCCACTACAGTGGACTATATGCAGCAGTGCCCAAAATTGCAAGCATATTTAAAGAAAAAAAAAATTAAACAGCTGTACACTGTAGTGACCTCTATGCATGAAAGGGTTAATAGAGAAATTTTCTCCAAAAGTCAGATTCAACATTATATGTTCATGATATGTACTCCTGTTTCTTCAGTATTGGATTCAGTTCATAGTGCTTTTCCAACGATGTGGAACCATTACTGTTCTGGTTCGCGAGTCTAATTTTGAACTGTTCGGCGTGTTTCCACCAGCAAAACTAGGTTCCAGAACCAGGACCGCTTCTCTTCACTGCCGCTCTGCAACGCCCTCTGTTGATGAAGTATGATATGACATTTTGACGATTCCATTATAACTGGTGGAACTGCTGGTTCGTTGAATAGCACCACAGTTCAAGAACTAGAGTTCTTTTGGTGTAAAAGAGCATTGTAAGGTGTACTCGCTTGTGTCGCCACTTATTTACAGATTTTTGGCTATGTTTTGAGTTATTTTCATACAGGTAAATCTATATTGCTAAACAAGCTTCTTTTCTATAGTGTTGCCACATGAAAAGATCAAAATATAAAATATTTGCAGAAATTTAAGGTGTGCACTCACTTCTGCTGGATACTGTGTACCTCTAGTGTGGAACAACAGCTGCTAGGCTAATGCTGCTAACAAACACTGAAACTGGACGGTCACCCCCAGTCACAGTGATAAGAGATGTTTTTGAGTGTGATAAGCCTGCTATAGAGATGAGACTGTGTCAGTTTCTGTTTCTGAGGTAAATTATTAATATTACTACTCCCGCTGATCAGTCGTGACACATCTTTGCTCTTACTGAACACTTCAAATAACAAGCAGGAAAGTACCTGTTTCTCCTCATGTGATGAAGTGAAAATGCATATTTAAATAAGCCTAACTTACAGTCATAGCAATGCCCAGCAAGAGTTGAGAAATCACATACGACATTCAATAACTCAGTTAGAAGTATGGATACTATAGTTTAAAATACTTTTGCTTGAGTAAAATGTGTTTCAAAACCGGCTTACAGAGCATTCATTTATACTAGAGACCACCACCAAATACATTTTGAAACCATGAAATGAGACTGTGCCACAGGAGCCTATAAAACATTTTTCCTAAAAGCCATAATGACTATACTGTCCTATTAAATGTTAGTGTTGAAAAAATTGGGATGCACTAGGTTGTCTGGTTTAGGTCCATATATGCCTATTGAAAATGAATGCATTCATTTCAATGCAAATATTTTAATATTAAACCTTAGTTGGGAATGGGATGTTTTGAGAGCTTGGGTTTTCTCAAGTATCTCGACCAAACAAGCTGAAATGAAATAGGATCAACGAGGCTGTTTTTAAAACATAAGGAGTAGAAAATTCAGAAAATTGTGTGAAAATATAAGGAGTAGAAGTAAAAAGGCGACTAAAAAGCAATTACTACAGTAAAAGATAGATAACCACCATTTCTACTTAAGTAAGGTAATGAAAGATTTGTGCTTTACTATCTCTGATGCTCAGTTAAACAAAATTATTAAGTAAATAAAAAGAACTGAACACAAAAAATGGGAGGACGCACACGATCGTGAATAATTAAATATATATTTTTCCCTTCAACAGTTTTATGCAAGAGTTTTTCATGTAGACATAAGAAACCAAAAATCTCACCACATAAAACAAGACTTGATATAAAGTTAATAAATATACAAAAGACATGTGAAAATCGTAACACAAAGTGACAAAAATCGAAAACATTCCTCTGTATATCTGAAGTGGACGTGTACGGTTGCAGTTGCCTATGTTAGCTTAGCTCTATGGTGCACTTTAGTGAGAAATAAGTTATGTTCTTTTGTGCATCTACTTCTCTGTTTCGTCGTTTCAGTGAGTGAGCTACAGATAAAGCCCAAGACGGGCCTAAAACAATAAATAGAGCTCTGTATCAACGCCCTCACACATAGAGGCTAAGTAGAGTCTGGAATGACACACAAAAATCTTTCTTTCTGTTCTTCACTTGCTCTCTTTCATCAGGTCTCGCACTGTACGCAGTGATTTATATCACCTGGAAAGGTCAAAGCAAGTGATGGCTACCCTGCGCTCGAGTACACGTGTATGTGTCTTTCAGAGTTATGCCGATTTATGCTGTTTAGAGGAAGCAGTTCTTGTGTTTTATTTGCTGTTTAATTTGAAACATGAGCCTGTCTCCCTTCTGTAGAGCCTTCTTAGAGAGTTTTCAGTGACTAGACAAGCGGAAACAATTGATTCTCAAGGCCAATAGCGTTCAGCGTAAATCAGCCCTCACTTTTAGAATCTACGAGAGGTTGTGTTATTGATTTAAATAGATTACAACCACACAGACACAGCCAAACTTTTGATTTGTATAGAGTGGAACACATTGCTTCAGTGCTGCAGTCCTCCTTCCGTCAGAGCGAGTTGTAACCAGCAGGATTGTACTGATTCTCAAGTCAAAACTGCATTAAATGCTAACTAGGGATGCACCATATTTGGCAACCGAAAATGGCAAAAAACAGAAAAACAAACTGAACTTGTTTTTTTCAGTGGAATAATCGAAACGTCCGAAATCTTTATACAGAATAATGACTTTTTTCATTTTTTTTAGCTGATTTTAGGTCACAATGACAAAATTATTTTAGGATTTTTTTCAGCTTTCCTGAAAAGCAAACTGTAGGTAAATAACCAAAAAAAATGAAATCTTTGTTTCCTTTTGTTTGGTTTTAGCTTTGGCCCCCAAAAAATGATTTTGGTGCATCACTACTGCAAACTCGCTGTGTAGCAGAAATCATGACTGAATTATCAGTTGCTTAAACCTTCACAGCTAAGCTTCATTAGTGAAGGAAGGAGTTTGTCTTGCAGTTGCAGATGGGCTGATCCGTGTTGGTCATGAATTATGGGTTTAAAGTCCTCCGTTCAGTAAGGCCGCCTCCTCGCCGTGCTCAGATAAGAGTTTCCAATTCTGCCTGTTCTTCCTACAGCCCTCCAGCAGGGGGGAGCAGGAGTCTGATATACTGGCCAGTGTCTGGAAGGAGAGAAAGAGGGAAAGAGCAGAGAGTGTTGTGAATAAGAAAATTACCACATTCTTTAAGACACTGTAGACATTATTTAGCACAGGAAAGAACTTCAACAAATTCACTGCAGTTTCATAACTGGCCACGTTTATCACTATTCTCATTTATCACTGGCCACTATTCAGTTTATTCAGTAGTGTCTGGTTATTATTCCCACTTATTGTTTAAACTCATACTGGTAGACACATTTTAGAATGAGAACCACAATACCCCTTTAAGAATAAGGGGTACCCTGCTCAAGGAACGTTGCCATGCTCATTGCTATCTTCCACCCTGTCAACAGTCTATTTTCATGCCTTGCGCCTGCGATGTTAAAACAGCAGTTTATGAATATATCTACATTGATGGGCGTGGTGGTCTGCAAGTGAGGTGCGTTCAGGTCAATTTCTGCCGTGTGCGCCAACACAGATGCGCCATTGACTGAAATTAACCTAGACAACAGTCAAGAGTCTAGCTCCTTAATCACACACATAGACGCAAATTTGAAAATAAACAGAATAAAAAATAAAATAACATTGCTGTTTCCTTAAATGTGCTACTGTTAAGATACGAACGCACCAAAGTCAGAGCTCACCTGCCTCTTAAAGGGAATGACAAGTGACACACTAATTGGTTTATTTCCTATCCTGCCCAAAACACACCCATGATTAATTAAGAGAATTAGTACATCTCTTTTGTGCGTTTCAAGCAGCGTAAGGTGTATTTTTTGCTAAAGACCCCTAAACAAGCTGATGATCATAACAACAACAATGCAAAATATATCTATATCTAGAGCACTTTCACACAGGAATCTCTAAATAGTTTACAGATAAATATGTATATACAGAAGATTTTGTGGCATTCATATAAAAAATATATATTTTTTTCCCCATATTTTAGGTCTGTTTTGGCTGTTATGCTTGCATTTGAGGAATTTGACATTAACCCTTGTGAGGTGTTATTGCCCCGTGCTGGGTTGTCATGCTCTGGCAAGTGTTTATTTTTAGAGTTGTTTTTGTGTTCTTGTATCCAGATACATGTGCAGAGGACCTAAAACTACACCCAGGTTTTGTACTTTAAACTTAATAGATAAAGCAAGAGGTTTTAGTTTCTTACAAATCAGTTTAGAGAATTATTATTATTTTTTTATTTCTTTAGTTATGTTGAGAAAGTATGCTTTTTACCTCATACAACTGTGTGCAAATAGCGTCTATGAAAGACACCTGCATGCTGGGAATCTTATCACGCTTTTCTCTGTTCATCAGATCCTGAAAGAGAACGAGAAAGAGAGAGAGAGAGAGAGAAAGAGAGTGTGAAATGCAAATGTAAAGGTGGCGGTGACGTCTGTCTAATGCTGCTGTTGACTCGGCTTTTCTGTTCTGACTGTATAATGTAGAGAATGCAGGAAGTGAACTTACAATGGGTTCAATGTTCAGCTCTCTTCGTTCTTTGTCCCCTTGCTCAAAGAATTCTGTGGCGACAAGCTCTGCAATCTGAGAAGACAAGCAGACCAAAGTGTTTAGAAGAAAAGAAGGAGGATTTAGGACTTGCGGGAAATCCTCATCTTCATACTAATCTTGATTCACTTCTCTTCCTCTTGTAGCTCTGAGATTCAGGCCATCTATCAAACTGCGAGCTCAGACTATTACGGCTCTTCTTCTTCTGGTTTCTTCTCTCACTGTTTTACCCTCCTGCTAATGCTACTCAACCCTGACAGCTCTGCGCTTCCTGCTCTTCTGTGGATGGCTTTCATCACTGCATTATTAGCACATTACTCATCTGTTTCACTTCTGGTTTTAGCCAGTGATAGTTAACAATGAAAAGTATACACATTACATCTTTCCGTGTTAGTATTTTACCATCAATTTCCCGTGTTAAAATGTTTAAAAACTATTCCTGTGCCTCTCCAAATTGAAATGTCACTAACCTCGCAAAAACTGCCAGCCGGGCTGCTGCAAGTGGCAGTTCTCGCGAGGTTAGTGACATTTCAGTTTGCTAAAAAGATTACAGCTCTGTTCACAGCAGATAGTTAACATTAGCTATCTTGTATAAGTAACTATAGGTTTAAATCGGATCTCCGGTTGATTCTGCTATTTACGGAGACCTTAAATATACACTAGGGAAGCACGGTTTGACAAGGCAGCTCAACTCGACAGAACACTGGTCAAAGCAGGTGCTTAGTAGCTTAGGAGTTTAGTAGCGCTAGTTTAGCTGAAAGAAACCTTATCAATGCCGCGGGGAGAGTGGTGCCACTCGGCCACAGAGGGGTGGGGGAGGCAACAGTCGCAAAAGCCAGCCTCTGCTCGCACCACGCCGTTGATAACATTTCTTTCGGCTGCGGGGCAGCTTTAACTAGCACTCATTTTAAAATGAATGAAAAAACAATGAAATGAGGGCAGTCTGAGAAACTTGGTCTGTGAAAAGGGGGCGGGTCTAAACAAATGAGTAGGCAAGTCTGACAACATGACAAATATTTTTATCTTCATTTCTACAGAATAAAAGGCACTACAGCATCCAAGCTTATACACACTTTACTAATTTCAACACTGTAAACAAAACCTGGTATTTAAATCCAACTCTTATTCAGGATCTTAAAATCACCATTTTTCAGGAGAAGACAACAAACAAGCTGTAGTCATGCTAGCTCTTCATGCTGTCCAAAAAGTAGGTCAGGAAAACAGCTTGATATTCCCTCGTGGTTGTTACCAGAACACAGCTCTAATCATCAAGCAGGATGTGATGATTTCATCTTAATCAGACCTGCTTTATTAAACTGCCATCTGGGTCATGTGTTAATTAGGCAGTTGTAATCAAGAGGAAAGACCCTAAAGATAGCTCAGCTGAAGTGTGTATGTGTGTGAGGGAGGGAGGGATGGGAAAGGGATGATTACAAGGTGATAATTATTTTGTTTCTAGTTAGACATGTATAGATCTGAATGAACCATATTATGTCAAAAGCCCTTTCTTACATTGGCCAATGTTAATGTTCATGAGTCCACCATCAGGACCTTCAAAAAGAACATGCTACTCATCTGCAGTTTGCTAAAGATCATGTGGATAAGCCAGAATGCTATTGGGAGAACGTTTTGTGGACAGATGAGACCAAAATAGAACTTTTTTGGTTTAAATAAAAAGCGTTATGTTTGGAGAAAGAAAAAAACAATGCATTCCAACAGCAAGAGTTTTATCCCACATGTGAAACATGGTGGTGGTAGTATCACGGTTTGGGCCTGTTTTGCTGCATTTGGGCTAGGACAGCTTGCATTTATTGATGGAACAATGAGTTCTGCATTATATCAGATACTTAAATTCTAAAGGAAAATATAAGGACATCTGATAATGAAATAAATATCGAGGAATGGTGGGTCATGCAGCTTTTGGCTGGTACTGTATAAGGACGGGTTACTTTCTCAGGGGGACGTCCAGGGAAAATTATTCACACTTAGTGATAAAACTCAATTGAACTGCAAAAAAAAAAAAAAAAAAGAAACAGGAGGACCAGTAAGTTTTTCAAATTTTTTGGTCACGTGACATCGCGTTCAGTAGCTCCTCCATTTCCACTCGCTGTTGTGTTTACGTGGCTCTTCCTGGAAACACACGCCCAAAGTGTAATTATGGTGTGTAGCAGTGGAAAATAGCTATTTTATTTTATTTAATGAGACGAAACTCAGAGATCGTCCAGGTGGGACTAAAATTACCGGAGGACCACGCAGTTCGACGAGAAACAGTAGATAATCCAGCCTGTATATTTTCTAGAGCATGTCTGAGAAAAACAGATACATGGTCGTTTCGGAAGGACATAAAATCACAGAGGACCCACCAGGAAACTAATCCTGTCTGGATAAGGCTCAAGAACTGGTGTAATGGTAAAAGCAAAGGATTGGAAATAGATAGTTTATAATAGTCTATACCCAATCCATTAAAATGTGGTAAATCCACTGAATCACATTGTGGCATTACTTAATTTAAAAACACCAAGTAAGCTTAGAAAAAGGCTGTTTAATTCTAATATCTATATAGAGGTTAAAAAAATAATTTAAAGTAATACACTAATGTCACAGCAAGGTCAGAAGTGGACCTAGGAAAGAATAAAATAAATAAAATGCAGGACATAGGGCCTTTCAGGTCAAGAAATGAAGCAGCCCTGAGCGTGTGTGTGTGTGTGTGTCTATTTGTGTCTGTGTGTGTGTGTGTGCCTGTTGGTAAATAAAGCTGACAGGAGCACAGCTGTGGCTTCACCCACTTCTAATGAGCAAGCCTGGCTGCTAATTGCTGTACAGAGAGCACAGAGAGAGGAAGTGCAAGATGTGTGAGATAAATGAGAAGGAGAAAGGTACATGTGAGAGAGACAAACAAGTAAGGTGTAAACAAGAGTAACACAGAAGTAAACAAGTAAAGATATAAAAGGAAAATGTATTTTTTGGTTCCTTAGAGTGTGATATTATCAAATACATGCATCTTCTGGGTATACTGTATGTAGTAGGGCTGTGTATTGGCAAAAAAGTGGAGATATTATACATGATACAGGAGTTACCATTCAATATGTTGCAATATACAGTGATATGAAAAAGTTTGGCCATTTTTATGATTTTCCTTTATAAATCATTGGTTGTTCGGAGCAGCAATTTCAGTTAAATATATCATATAACAGATAAACACAGTGATATTTAAAAAGTGAAGTGAAGATTATAGGATTTACAGAATTGTGCAATTATTCAAAAAACAAAAAATAGGCAAGTGCATAAATTTGGGCACCCTTGTCGTTTTATTGAATTTAATACCCTTAACACTAATTATTGGAACACAAAATTTGTTTTGGTAAGCTCACTGACCCTTGACCTACATTCACAGGTAAATCTTATTATGAGAAAGAGTTAAAATGACCAATTGCATGTGCCAACATGGGAGCCTCCAAACAAAAACTCTCAAATGACCTGAAAACAAAGATTGTTCAACATCATGGTTTAGTGGAAGAATACAAAAAGCTCATAAGCTCAGAGATTTCAGCTGTCAGTTTTCACTGTGAGGAACATAGTGAGGAAATTGAAGACCACATGCACAGTTCTAGTTAGGGCCTGAAGTGGCAGCCAAGAAAAATCTCAGATAATCAGAGTAGAAGGATGGTAAGAACAGTCATAGTGAACCCACAGACCAGCTCCAAAACCTATATCATCATGCTGCAGATGGAGTCACTGTGCATCTTTCAGCTATTTAGCGAATTTTGAACAAGGAAAGACTGTATGGGAGAGTAATGCAGAAGAAGCCTTTTCTGAGCACATGCCACAAACAGAGTCGCTTGAGGTATGCTAAAGCACATTTGAACAAGCCAGCTTCATTTTGGAATAAGGTGCTGTGGACGGATGAAACTAAAATTAAGTTATTTGGAGGTTGTTATGCATGGCAGAAAAAGAGAACACAGCATTCCAAGAAAAACACTTAAAGCTACTAACAGTAAAATTTGGTGGTGGTTCCATCATGTTGTGTGGCTGTGTGTTCAGTGCAGGTACTGGAAATCTTGTTGAAGTTGAGGGTCCAGTCAATATTAGCAGATTCTTGAGAACAATGTTCAAGAATCAGTGAGAAAGTTGACCCTAAACTCTGCTCACAATCTACTAAAGCGTTCATACAGAGGAACAAGTACAACGTTCTGGAATGATCATCTCAGTCCCCAGACCTGAATATTATTAAAATCTGTGGTGTGATTTAAAGTGGGCTGTTTATGATCAGAAACCATCAAGCCTGACTGAATTGGAGATGATTTGTAAAGAAGAATGATCCAAAATACCTTCAACCAGAAGCCAGACTCACATTGGAAGCTAAATGAAGAGTTTAGAGTCTGTTATTTCTGCAAAAGGAGAATCTACTAAATATTGATGTATTTTTTTTCTGTTGGAGTGCACAAATTTATGCAACTGCCTAGTTTTGTTTAAAGAATTATTGCACAATTTCTGTAAATCCTACTATATGAACTTCATTTCACCTCTCAAATATCACTGTGTTCTTCTGCTATATGATATATTTAATTGAAGTTGCTCATTTGAACAACCTATGATTTATAAAGCAAAATCATGAAAATTATCATGGCTGCCCAAACTGTTTCATACCACTGTATTTATTGTTAAAATGTCGCCTCGATCTTGTCTTGTAAACCAAATATAGTGTCTCGTCTCTTGACAGGATATGTGAATGACATTGCTTTCTTTCTCTTACCCTCTTTTGTACAGGCCAGGGCTTCGTAATAGCAGAGATATCACATGCCGTCATCAGCATAGACCTGCAATGTACACATGACACCACAGAGTCACCACAGAATCAGAAAACCAAACAAAAAAAATACCTCAGCCTTTTTTCACCTCCAGAAAACAGCAATAATGCAAGGTCTGTTCTGAGAGCTGTTCATAGGCATATTGACAGTGTGTCTCAGTCCTACTTACTTCAGCAAGTCTCTGTGGCATTCATCCTCCCAGACAAACTGACTGTTCTTTGTGAGTTCAAAGAACTCCGTTCTCCTCCTGCAGTGGCGGTAGGTGGAAAACAAAGTGCCAGTTATTCTCATAGTTATTCCCACAGCCTACTCACACTCAGACCGACTACTGATAAAAACCATAAGACATTTAAAGATTTCAATATTTGATACTGCTCCAGGAAACTGTGTAATACAGTTCCTGGAGTTTGATTTACAGTGAAATAAAACCAGGGACAAAAATTGTATGAGATCAAATGATTTCTTTGTTTGTGACTTCAGCTCTGCCAGACTTTTCTATGTCTTTTGTCATGAGTCATAAGTACCCAAAGGGCACAGAAGTGGGCACAAACATGCCCCGGCTTGCTACATGACTTGGCGCTTTATAATTGCTGTGTGAAGTCAATTAGAATTAATTTAAACCTCTGCTGAGTTCTTAAAACACTTCTGATGCTTAATTCCTTAAATATGGCTGGTAGCTGGTACCTACTTCATGTAGACGGCCAGGTCAGTGGCCAAGATAGCCTTCTCGATCATCTTCAGCGTGGTTTTGTACTCCTCCAGAGAAAGGCTGCTTAGAATTTGACTGCCCTTAACAAACAGAATGGAGAAACATTGTTAACATTTACGAAACATAACATGTAAAACACAAGCATTCATTCAATGCAATTGTATTGAGTAGTTCAAGAAACCAACCAATGTCCTTCACTGCTTTAGTAAATCGGTAATATGCAGTTTTAATTAAACTTATCACTTAAAAAATGAAGAGTTTCTTTGATTTTACCAAATTGAAAACCTCTGGAATATAATCAAGAGGAAGATGGATGATCACAAGCCGTCAAACCAAACTGAACTGCTTGAATTTCTGCACCAGGAGTGGCATAAAGTTATTCAAAAGCAATGTGTAAGACTGGTGGAGGAGAACATGCCAAGATGCATAAAAACTGTGATTAAAAACCAGGGTTATTCCCCCAAATATTTATTTCTGAACTATTAAAACTTTATGAATGTGAACTTGTTTTGTTTACATTATTTGAGGTCTGAAAGCTCTGCATCTTTTTTGTTATTTCAGCCATTTCTCATTTTCTGTAAATAAATGCTCTAAATGACAACATTTATTATTTGAAATGTTGTCTGTAGTTTATACAATAAAACAACAATGTCAATTGTACTCAAATATATACCTATAAATAGCAAAATCAGAGAAACTGATTCAGAAACTTAAGTGGTTTCCTATTTTTTTCCAGAGCTGTATCTGCAATTTAACATCACTTCTAAAGGCTTTGCTGTCAATGTATAAAATTCAATGCTCTTGGATGTCTTGCATAAGCATATCACAAACTTTTCCATGGTGTGTAATTGCTGGCTCTGTAATAAAAGATTAAAAATATAGTGCTCTGGTTAATTGTTATCTCTGTTTCGCTTCAGCAAATACAATAAATTCTGTTGGTTGAAGGTTAGGCTACATATTTGTCTAAATTAAACTACACAACTAACAACCAACCTTCCCCACTCAGGTATAAGGACATTTTACTACATCAGGATGCTTTTAGTGGACTATAGCTCTGCTTTTAATATGGTCATTCCACACGAACTCAATAATAAACTGTCCATACTCGTCCTGCACTCCACCTTTTGCAACTGGCTTCTGGACTTCCTGACTGGCAGGGTTGGCGACAGGATTTCAGCCAGAATCACCACCTACACTGCAGGCCTGTTGCAACAGGACAGGCAAACCAAGCAACTGCCTGGGGCCCTGAGCTGGCCTGGGGCCCCCAGACAATGACTGGTAATGAAATAGAATTTTTTAAGGCCGTTTAAACACTGACTAACTGACATTAGTTTCACTCTCAAATCATGGAAACAGCACACCAAAACCTTAACCTATCCTTCAGATTTTATAATATTTAATAAAGTTAACCTTACTCATCTTAACTTTTCTGTATATACTGTTTTATATATTTATATTTGTAGCCGTGCTCTGGCTGAACTTAGTTATGTGCACTGCGAAAGAGACAAGGCATTTTAGTAAAGGTGGTGGTTATAGTGTGTTTTACACCATTGCTTTGCTGTTTGAACTGCACATTAATCCACTTAATGTTATTTTTTATCTATTCAAAGATCCATCACCATCTACTGCTTATCTGGGGGCAGCAGCAGCCTAAGCAAAGAGGTCTAAACCCCCCCTTTCCCCAGCTACCTTTCCAAGCTCTTTTGAGTGTACCCAAAGATGTTCCCAAGCCAGCCGAGAGAGTCTTTCCCAGGGTCTCCTTCCAGTCGGACATGCCCGAAACACCTCACCAGGGGGCGTTTAGGAAGTATCTTGACCAGATGCCTGGACAACCTAATCTGGTTCATCTCAATGTGGAGGAGCAGTGGCTCTATTCTGAGCCCCACCTGGATAACCGAACTCCTCACCCTGTCTCTAATGGAGAGTCCGGACATGCTGTCACTTGTATTCGCGACCCCATTCTTACGTTTACTACCCAAAGTTTGTGGCCATAGGTGGGGTTGGTACATAGATCGACAAGTAAACAGAGAGCTTTGCCTTCTGGCTCAGCTCTCTCTTTCCTACAACAGACAGACTCAGAATCTGCAACACAGGAGATGCTCCGCCAATCCGCCTGTCGACCTCATGCTCCATCCTTCCCTCACACAGGGAAATTAAATTATGAGTGTATTCGATTCAAAAATATTTAGACGATCATGTAGAATTTGAAAAAGGATTACATTTTTTTTAAAGCAAAATTTAAGTTATTACACTTGATCTGTCCCTGATTCATCAACTAATCAAAATCACAACTAAACAGCTATGGACATAAATTAGTTGCAGCCCTAAAAATATGTCAGCAGGCTACTGCTCAGGCCTGTTGCTTGTAAAAGATCCAAAATTGTCTGTTATCCACCAGGCTTCTCTATATAGCAATTGACAGCATAGAGAATTTTTCCATTTCTCATCATTACGTCTGAAATAAGTGGTACTTACAGGACTGTTGAGAATCATGAGGCACTGGTCGAAGTGGTGATGCTCCATAATGGAGTGGCAGTAGAGCTGGGCCAGAGGATGGTCACTCCTGTTTACACAATGGGCTGTTAGAGATGTTTTATTCTTCTCTGTTTAGTTTGCTATTTCTGTGCGTCCTCAACTATTGCCAAAGCGCACAAATCAAGCACAGCACAACAGCAGAGATCTTTATCAAATACGACACCAAATAAAATGTGCTAATCCAAACAAACCTCTTGATGAATGAGTTGTTGACACCTCTGTGGTCCAAATCGTGACTCAGTGTTGCAATCATCAGGGCCAAAATCTCCAAGTCACTCATGTTATTCTGTCGATTAGAACATAAAATTATTCTTTTTAAGGGTAATTATTTATCAGCCAGTGACTTAGCTATTTCTTTTACAATGGCAACTGACATTACTTGCTACTTCCAAATGACCCTGATGTTTGATTGGTTATAAAGCTGATGCTGAGGACTGATAGTTTTGTTACTTTTGTAATCTAAAAGTCAGGTATTAAAAATGTGGTCTTTATAAACAGTATGTACATATACCCCTAATAATGAATACTATTGATGACAAGATTTAATGTTAATTTTAGAATTAGGTATGCAAGATGATTAAGGATTTAAAACATGTACCTTTAACACCCATCATTAACACAGAAATGTCTTAAGTTTCTGTAGTGAACAGCTGTCTGACATGCTGTGGTACTGGGGTACTGTACTACAAAGAGGACAGTGTTAACTGTTTTATTAATTATAAGCTTCACTGACCTGTAATCTGCCAGATCTGAGTATGGCGAACATGCACTGCGCAGTGTTGAAGGCATGCCGCCAGTTATGATAGGCCACGTTCTTCCTGTAGTTCTTCTTCACGCTTAATATCCACTGACACAGGCTCTGAAAATAGCAAACAGACAAGAACCAGCTAAAAGCATGCAGAAAACCATGTGAGATCATAAAAAAAAAAACAATTAACCAAATTAGTGGTGGCTAATTTTCCATCCTTGATGAAAAAAAGATCAATTTAATTTGCGGACTCTTACAATTCAATTTAAAACCAAGAAAATGTATAATCTAATTAATTTACTTTATCAATCGTTTAGCCCTTTTTATCTCTGAGGGAGAGTGAGAAAATCAATGCAATGATGACATTAGCATTTTTACTGTTTATTATCGGAATAAATTGGGTCACTACTTATTAATCCCTAGCATGAATGGAACAGCAGCTTATGCAATTGGAATTTAACCATCAGTCACCCAGTCAACCATTTAAAAATACATGGTAGGTATAATAAAAAGAAATCACCTTCTGTTCAGGTCGATAATGCATTGCCATGTTATATATATTATGGGGAAGGAACTAGCATAATGTCCCTTAAAATTTGACTTTATGTCCCAATCCATATAATCTAAATACCATGGCACTGATCTGTGGGATATGTGTGTGGGGCCTCTTTAAGTGCCCACACCACTTAAACCTTGCCATGAGCACACTGACCAGTGTTCAATCTCACTCACAAGACAACACCTTATAACCTATACAGGTGTGGATGTTCCTAGACTGTCTCTTGAGGTAATACTTTATAATTGGCATGTCCTTGTACAGATTTAGCTCAGCATTCATCAATATTCATAGTGGTTCTTTCCAGGTCCTTGCCTGGTTCTTGTTTATTTTAGAAATTAAAATGGTATACTATTTACAATATATTTTAGTATTTATAGAATATTACTATTTACAATACTGATAGTACTTTTACTATTGATAACAGATAATTAAAAAAAAAACTGTTAAACTCAAGATGTCAGTGGAAAGAACCTAGAACAGCAGAAGCTCAGTTAAGTTTTTGGGTGAGTTGGTATATTTATGGCTCTCAGCGGGTGGCCGGTCACCGGTGACTGAGCTGCGTGTGATTGATATGGACGTAAGGCCAGGGTGGTCAGAGAGCTCCTGCTTTTCCTCACTCAAGAGCGGGGTAAGTGCTGCTTAGGAAATCAATAAAAAGCCTGTCTTTGTGACCCTCTGTCTCCTGGCATCAAGGCCCATAAAAGGAGCTTGTTCAAGAGCGCCGAGCACAGAGTTTCACTGTAAGAGATTTCCACTGTAAGTATAGTCAGATGGTCGGCACCAAGGACTTCGTCTGGCAATTATGGAGCAAATTAAAGGAGAAAGTCCAGGGATCTGTTTGTTAGTAAGAATATACTATCAGTCAGCCTGGATAATCTGGATATAAATACAGATTATTTATATGTATTCAATATGTCTGGCATTCATACCTGCCTATTAAATCCTGTACCTGCCTATTTTGTGTCTAGTCAGTTAGAGTAGGGCTGTCCGATATATCGCTAAAGCATCGTCATCGCGATGTGCGCATGAGCAATCAAACTCGTCATGTTGCAATGTTTTGATTCTTGACATAAGAAGTAGATACACAGCGTTGTCTCTGTGTCTGTGTAAGTGACAGGCTGCTGCTGCCTGTGCCAGAAGCGCGCAGGGGAGGAGGAGCATGAGGGGGCGGCAGGAGTAAACACAAGGTAACCGCATGGCCTCCATCCACATGGTTTGGCACGTGCTTGTAAACACACGTGTCGAAAGCTCAGTCCAACCCAGTTTCGCGCAAAAAAAGCTATTTAAATGCCTGATTAAAGGGCTGATTACTGCTGTTTTGTTGTTTTCTTCGGGTTTTGAGTGCTCGGCGCTGACTCAGCTCTTGATTGAGATGGCTATGAGAATCACTGGCAAGATAGTTGACATAATCGACCAAAGACCACTTTAGTTTTTGAATCAGTTTCTCTGAATTTGCTATTTAGAGTTATATGTTTGAGTAAATTGAACATTGTGATTTTATTCTATAAACTACGAACAACATTTCTCCCAAATTCCAAATAAAAATATTATCATTAAGAGCATTTATTTGCAGAAAATGGGAAATGGCTGAAATAACAAAAAAGATGCAGACCTTTAAAACCTGAAATAATGCTATAAAAAAATCATATTTATAAAGATTTAGGAGTTCAGAAATCAATATAAAAAAAAAAAAAACGGGTTTATAATCACAGTTTTCATGCATCTTGACATGTTTTCCTCCACCAGTCTTACACACTGCTTTTGGATAACTTTATGCCTGCACTCCTGGTGCAGAAATCTAAGCAGTTCATTTTAGTTGGATGGCTTGTGATCAATAATCTTCCTCTTGATTATATTTCAGAGGTTTTCAATTTGGTAAAATCAAAGAAACTTAACATTTTTAAGTGGTCTCTTATTTTTTGAGAGCTGTAAATTACCATAGTTTAATGTATATTTTAATGTTTTATGGTCCTTTTCTTCGTACAATAACTAGGAGTTCGTCCCTCGTTCCCTCACAGAGGAATTAAGAAATGGACAATAATAATAATTAATTGCAACCCCATCTTCCCCCTTTCTAAAGACATACGATTCCCTAAAGTTAACTACTTAAACAGCAGCTATGTTGCTGAATTTTAGCACTGCACTGCTATAGTTATATCTGTATTGGGTGAATAAAGGTTGAACCAATTCTTAGAGGGAGGATTTCACCCCTTACCCTTGAAACTCTGAAAACAAGGGGTAGGGGTACAAGTTAGAAATGGGATTAGGCCTGAGTTTCATCTATACCTAATAAAAGAAAATATTTTACCATAGCTATAAAACTATGAAATTATGCTACGTTTTTCCAGCTTGCTGAACCTGTACATATGCCATCAGCTTTTTTGGCAAAAGCCTGTCCGTTTCATGGGTGGAAAATAGGAAGATCAATTTATAAATAAGCATTTTTGGCATTTCTATTTTTACGAGCTTTTTGCATATTGGTGTTTCGTGTCCTGCTGTGTGTGTTTGCTTCTCTTTTATTTCCCAGTTAGTGTAAATGGTCCTGAACCCATCAAAGTGAGCACAAAGTACCTTGTACTTCATCTGGAAGTTCTGCACAAGCTTGAGGTCCACAAACATGCGGATGGCAGCCTGGGTGGTCTCAGCATCTGAGAGGTCAAAGTCACTGAAGCTGAAGTCCATCAGTCTCAGAGACTGAGCTGAGGGAACAGTGGCTGCCTATTAAAAAGAGATAAAAAAGAGGGACTTTAGGATTAAAACATGAATGTGTGACTTTATTTATGTATTTTTCGGACTATAAGGCGCACTATCAAAAAAAGTCTATTTTCTGGTCTATTTTTATATATAAGACGCACTGGATTATAAGGTGCATTCAACGACTTCTAATAGGGAAGCTAGGGGAAGCGCCTAAGTAAACAAAAGTGTAATACTTAAAAAAAAAAACCTTTTCTTTCTAAGTGCTGGATGATAATCTACACAGATTGCGTAAAAGTGTGAGTTTTCACTTAAGTTTCTCCAGAACTAATGCTGGGTGCAGCAGCACTAGCATTAGCCACTAAATTCAGCGCTAGCGGGATGCAAATGATGCCAGATAGCACTAGACTGAGGAACCCTAAATGTTCTGGCTATCACCCTTATAACGCTGTATTTCAGCGGAGTGGCTTTAGTGCTCCTTAATAAGACTGGTAGAATTAATACATAAGGGGCACCAAATTGTAAGGCACACTGTCGATTTTTAAGAAAATTACAGGATTTTAAGTGGGTCTTATAGTCCAAAAAAAATTGTTAGGAAAATATATTACATTTTTTTTTTCTATGCTGCACACGCACCCACACACACACAAACACACACACACACACACACACATACACAGACTACATAAACAGACTATCATCCTCCAACACCAGGGATCTCTGTCTATCAGGCATTAATAATCAATGAGCTGTGATCAGCATTGTTTGGGGCGCACAGGATGAGCTTTTAGCTGTGCTCGGCTTGTCTCTCTAACAGAGAGCTGGGGCTTTCATGGCTATAAATCCTGTCTGTGCTGCACTCAGTCTCCCTAGGCTCCCGGTTTATTTCCATCCTCAGGAGAAATGGCCTTCAGCTTCACTGTACGCAGACATAACCAAGACACCCTTACATTCAAGCAGAATCAGCGATCCAATCTGTATTATGACAAAGCACTAGAGAGAACAATGGATTCATATAACTCAGTGATTCTCAAACACAAATCTGTTTGCTTTCCATATATAACACAATATCAAGCCAGGGACCTTTAGTTTACTGCCCACATTTGTCAGCAACTTCCAATCTAGTGCATCAGTCCATTTACCAATATTTGATCCCTGCACTGGTTCTCCATTACTATGTCCCTCACACACAAATCTAATTGCTCTGCTGCCACTAACAATGATGGGCATGTTGTTAACCTCTAAGTACATGTGCTAGAGACCACAGTACCTGATTATGCCGCCACATGTAGTGACCCTGCGACAAGCACTTCTTACATGGTGGCAAAATGTGTTTTAATGTTCCATGGCCAGCTCTTACAACTTACAGCTTGGTTCTTCACCTACCCATTGCCCAAGACATCATCATAAGAACCTTTTGATATGACTTGCATGTGACTTCTGTAACTGATTCTGCTCTTCTCTATGCTCTCCCACTTCATCCACTGCCCCCTTTTCTCTTGTGAGTCTGCAGTATAGCATGCCATACCTCCTCTGTTCTGTTTTCTAGTGATGTGGCCTTGCTGAATGCTTTCCATTGGTCACCTGACCCTAGTCAGTTGTGCCCTACCATGGAAAACATGTTGTCTTGTAAAACAGGCCATAAAATTCTGTTTTACTTTTATCTCACGCCCCCTAAATTTCATATACACCCAACCCACTAATTAAAGTTTTTTTTTTTTAGATTGACTTTCTCTTATAGTTAAGGACAGTCTGAGGACACTAGCAGTTCAGGTGAAACATCTTTTAAAGAAGGGCTGACTGGAAGACAGCCAAAGGATTGCTGCACAATGTGGGGAGGCTGGACGAAGCTCTACCTAGTGGTGCTAGGCTTAAAGCTAACTCAGCAGACTCTACTGCAATCCCTTCATGTGGAAAGACTAAGGAATAATTACAGTTCTAAAGGCTATGTTATGCTACCGAGAGCCAACACAGTGATCTTTTTGATTTTTTATGGTGCACCATCAAAGGAAATCAATGTTTCATCTTCAGTTAAAATAACAGCAGTGTAAACAGCCTAACCAAGCTCCAACCAAGATTACATACTTCATATGTAGTTGTCAAAAAGCAATTTAAAGTGCCGTTCTAAACACACAAGGATGCTTTGCAATCACGTTTACATTCAGAACTTATCCACACAGACCACTGAGAAGAGACCAGACCAGACAGACAACCAGAAATGACAGTACTCATGGAGGACTACATTGGGGACTGAGGAGTTGACCCAGCACATTTTAAAGGCATTTTAATATTTAGGTATTCAGTCATACATATATTCACATACGTACATACTTAAACCCTTATGCCAAGAAAATTTTGAGTATACAATTTTTCTTGGCAATTAAGAGTATCCAATTCATCCAATTTACGTTATCTCCATGTAGGAGGAAACTGGAGTCCCTGGAGGAAACCCACACCGACACGAGGAAAACAGAAAAACAGGAAAACTCCACCCAGATAGGAACTTGAATCCAGGACCCCAGTACTGGAAGTCCACCATGGCACCCACAACAAACTCTAACATTTAATAAATACCAATAAAATTCATTCTATGTTAAAATGTCTCCAATCCCTTTGAAGCAAGGCTGTTTCTAATCATTTAGGGGCCCAAGCAAAATGGCCTGCATAGATACTTTAGATATAAATGTTCCAGTTTAGTTATATGATGCACAGAATTATCACAGATTATTCCTACACCTCATTTGGGAGATAGATTATCTTGGTAGAATTGCATTGACCAAAGGGGTGCTTACAAAGTCTGTTGTAAGTCCAGCTCAGGTCACTAGGCAATTGATTGGTTTGCTTGCCCCGTTGCAACGGGTCTGCTTACAAACCGATTTACTGCTGCTCTTGGTGAAGTTCGAATGCAGATTTAGTGGATTGTGGGAAGAGATAAATGAATAAAATGTAATTTACCGCAGTTACCTGGAGCGCCCGTGTCTCCTCCTCTGCAGCGGAGGCATGATAAGAAAGAACCTGAAGAACACAGACACACATACAAACACATGCACATACATGATAAGCAGAACGTTTTGTTTTGAATTGCCTTGGGAAATCAATTAATATTAAACTGATAGCTATTTATCTCAAGTTAACATTACAGATGTTACTAATGTAACATTTAGAACCACAATATTCTGTGACAGTTTTTTATCCAACTGCCATTAGCCTACTGAACACCACTTAAGTCTTAAGATAATTATTCACTACCTAAGATGCAATATATTAGTGCAATATAAAATGCTATAAAATTGTGCAAAAATCCACAGTGGGATATAGTGCTATATAATGCTTTTTCTATATTTATTTATACAGTGTTCTTATATTATGTGTCTTATTACAAAATTTTGTTCTGCAATGCATCTAGAACGAGTGGACCAAGCAAAACAGAAATAGTTCTGATTGGCCTGTTCTCTGCAAAGAGTCTGTAAGTCAGTAAAATCAGTCTTTAGTGTGGGCGGGCAGCGTTTTTTTTTTCTCCCTCTTCTGGATGGGTGAGTTCAGTGAGTAAGAGGAGGAGCATCATGTCTTCCATCAAAACTCATTTCACCTCTGACTACTCTAAAGTATATCCATGTGTGAAAAACAATGAAAGTCTTGCCCGCTGTACAGTTTGTTATAGTGATTTTTGCATTGCCCAAAGGTGGACTAAATTAGTAAATGATTGCAAAAGACAGGTTGAGGTAATGTGACTATATATACAGGTCTGAAGAAATAAAGAGCTCACTTCAGTTTCTGAATCAGTTTCTCTGATTTTGCTTTTATTTATAGGTTTATGTTTGAGTAAAATGAACATTGTTGTTTTATTCTTTAAACTACAAACAACATTTCTCCCATTTTCCATATAAAAATATTGTCATTTAAAGCATTTATTTGCAGAAAATGAGAAATGGCTGAAATAACAGAAAAAGATGCAGAGCTTTTAGACCTTAAATAAGGCAAAGAAAACAAGTTCATATTCAAAAAGTTTTAAGAGTTCAGAAATCAATATTTGGTGGAAAACCCCTGGTTTTAAATCACAGTTTTCAAGCATATTGGCATGTTCTCCTCCACCAGTCTTACACACCGCTTTTGGATAACTTTATGCCACTCCTGGTGCAAAAATTCAAGCAGTTCAGCTTGGTTTGATGGCTTGTGATCATCAATCTTTCACTTGATTATATTCCAGAGGTTTTCAATGTGGTAAAATCAAAGAAACTCATCATTTTTAAGTGGTGTCTTATTTTTTTCCAGAGCTGTAAAATAGCCAAAGGGCGAAGTTCTATTGTTCTTTGGTATCCTTTTGGTGTGTGCGAGGTTTTTTTCTTGGGGTGGGGGGCCAGGAGATTGGGAGGGGGGGTTCAAGTCCACATCCAGGGGGTACCTCCCTAAAATTTTTATTTAATAAAACATGGGATGTCTGGTAGTGCTACTAAATCACAGTTGTTCATGCTGCTTTTTGAGTCACAGCAAGTTGTCGTCTGCTTTCTAGCATGCTCAGACAGACAACATTTTCAAGGTGTAAATAACCCAGTTTCTCAGCTCAGCATCCTTTGAGGCTAACTCTGTGATTTTAATTCTCACACTGCTCTCCTAGGAATCATTAGTAACACGGAGGCACTGTGAGAGGAGGGGTGTGAATGAGAAACTCTGTCGGAGAGGGGAAAGGCTTGAAATGAGGTGCTGCCATCCTGTCAGCTGCAGAAGAGTGCCTGTCATGACGGCCCCTCTGACTGTGACAGCTCCAGAATGGACAGACCAGAGGAAACAGGAGGCATCTAGCCTGGAGTGAGCTGCCTTTGAATGGAAGTGTGAGAACAGGGCTGAAACAGTACATAGAATAATGTGTCTATCATTTCTATACAAAGAGAATAACATTATTAGACTTGGATAAAAACTTCAGCATCACCTAGAAAATGAGTTCATCTGTATTAGGTTACAAATTGTATCATCCACCAAGCTGAAGGGATCATCTTGTGCTCCGTTATGTCTGGAGAAATCGTTACACTGCTTTTTAGAATAGGAACCCTCTAACATACTCTCTCTAAAGCATGGTGGAGGTAGTGCAATGGTTCGAGGATGCCTTGCAGCATAAGGTCCTGAATGCCTTGCTACCACTGTGGGAACTGATGAACTGGATGAACTAGTAGTACAGTTTGATAGATAGATAGATAGATAGATAGATAGATAGATAGATAGATAGATAGATAGATAGATAGATAGATAGATAGATAGATAGATAGATAGATAGATAGATAGATAGATAGATAGATAGATAGATAGATCTTTATTGATCCCTTTGGGAGGTTCCCTCAGGGAAATTAAAATCTGAAGTACAGTTTGATCATGCAACAGGACAATGACCCAAAGCAAACACAAGCATTTAAAATTTAAACATAAATATAGCAGTAAGCAACCAAATTCTATCTATAAGATTTCTAAGGTATAGTGGAGTAAATTTGTCCTGAGGAGAGAATGAAGGTCACAGACTCTCTGAATGTGTTTTTTTCATAGTCAGTTTGGATAAATGTATAAAATATATTAATTATAATATAATATAATATAATATATATATATATATATATATATATATATATATATATATATATATATATATATATATATATATATATATATATATATATATATATATATATATGTTCTTAATATATTAATCACATTGGTCCTGCCTTGTAAAAACATTGACCCTACCCATGCTTCGTTTTGCCAGGAACTGTTCACACAGCATTGTGCATGCAAGATGGCAGAGTGCAGTACAAAACATTAAAGGAGAACTCTGGTGTGAGATATACTTGGGGTAAAGTAAAACATGATAACAAGTACAATACTTTTGTCAAACATCCCACCTCCATTGACTTCCAGCATTCTGAAATGCAGCTCTTTTAGCCAAAGCTCCCAAAAGGCTTAAAATGCTAGTGATAGGGGCATAGTGTTGCCCATGCAAAGAAATTACTATTTTTACACCATTAATAAGCTCAAATTAGCTCCACACTTCATTAGTAGAATCCTGAGGGCCCTGACTTTAAAACGGAGTCTTGAAAAAGTGCACAGGGAGTGTATTAAAAGAGACTATTTGTATAGGTAGTTCTCCAGATGCCACCATCTTGAATTGAAGTCGATAAATCGACTGACAAGTACACTTCAGTAGGTAGGATAGGGGAACTGATTGCAAAATTAAAAACATTTCCAGCTGTTGCTGAAAATACCTTTTTTATTTTCATCCATTTCCACAGAATTAATTTTGCAATCTGATGAAATACCTCAAGATACCTTAACTTTGCTGAAACACTTCTTCAAACCTAGCTGGTCCCTTAAATGGGTTTTTCATTGTCTTTGTAATAGGAAAAAAACAAACAATCAGACAGACCTCAAGTGTGACTTCCTGCTTGGCCATGGCCCTCTCCACCGTCTCATACATCTGCGTGTTCTGGATGCCCAGCCCACAAAAGATTGCGAAGGCCTCTAGAAACTGCTCATCATTCCGGTTAAAGGCCTTTACCTGACCTGTGGCTTCGTCCATTTTGTTGACCAACTGGCAGACACCTTCACAAGACAGGAAAATAAAACAAGTTAAAAGTGTAATTTCTCTAAGTTTTTAAAGCATTAAATATAGGTAACATCTGCTAATTTGTTTTAAGCTTATTTTCAGAGAACATCAAAATGCATCAAAATTAAATTTCTTCGGACAGAAACAAAAACAATTGCATTTTTTTAACAGAGATAAACCTTCACACCAAGTGCGACACATTTCGCCTTATGTGCTCTGTAAACAGGGATAGAATCTTCACAGTTCTCCATTTACATTTCCACTTATTTTCTTTTTCTCTGCTCCCTGTCTGCTTTTGCTCTCTTTTATTTCCTAATTTGTTTCCTACGGTGGCCGAGAAAGCCCAGCGCAGTGCAAATTGAAAAGCGCTGCAAAAGCACAAAACACATCCATCAAAATTACAACACAGGCGCAGCAAATAGAAAAACGCGCTTCAAATAGAAAAACGCGCTGCAAATAGAAAAACGCGCTGCAAATAGAACCACAACACAACGGAAGTGAGTCACAACACAACGGAATTTTCCCGGGGGACCTTAAAAGATGCTGTACCAGCTGTATACAAAGGACAGTAAGTGGCAAACAAGCTTCTGAAAAGTAAGTTATGTTTATTACCTGTGATTGCCACGGTTGTGTGCATATTATTAAAAGTTCTGCTTCACAAAACGCCTTGTTTGCCACTTTTATGTGTCCTTTGTACACATAGTGAAGTCCGAGACGTTACTGAAGACGCAGCTTAGCTGGTACAGTATCTTTTAAGGTCCCCAGGGAAAATTCCGTTGTGTTGTGACTCACTTCCGTTGTGTTGTGGTTCTATTTGCAGCGCGTTTTTCTATTTGCAGCGCGTTTTTCTATTTGCTGCGCCTGTGTTGTAATTTTGATGGATGTGTTTTGTGCTTTTGCAGCGCTTTTCAATTTGCACTGCGTTGGGCTTTCTCGGCCACCGTAGTTTCCTCCCTAGAAAAAAAGAAATATTAAAAAGTAGGTCTCCTTAATATCTCTGGAGTTTCTCCTAGACAACAATGAGATTAGATGGAAAGACAAAGAATATTTAGCATAAGTCTTCTGCTGCTCAAATGTGTCTAATGAGATAAAAAGCTCATTAATCTCGCATGTCTCCTGTTCAGGTTTAGTATAGATCTCAATGTTGTCTCATGCTATTTCTCGTAATTTTAGGAGAAACATCTGTGACAAAGATATAAAAGAAAAATCAAAGATCAACATTCGGGCAAAAAAACCTTACTCAGGGTCCACTCGAGTGCTCATTACCAAGAGAAGCTATATTCTGCGTTTATTTGTGGAAATGAACAGATCAGGATGCACCAAAAAAATAAATAACACAAATAAATAAACTAAATAACTACCTAGTCTGTGTCACTGTATTTTATCTTTCTCTTTTACAGAGGTGGAAAGTAATTAATTACATTTACTCAAGTTACTGTAATTGAGTAGATTTTTTTTACTAATTTGTTATTTTTAAAGTAGTTTTTAAAACAGGTAATTTTACGTTTACTTAAGTACATTTTGACACAAGTAATTTACTTTGCTACACTGGAAAACTCCTGATTACTGAGTAAAAAATAAAATGCTGGGAAAAAATAAAATAACAGGCAATAACGTCTTCATGCAATACAAAATGTGCCTGTTTCTCCCCGGCTGTCAGCTTTCAAAACTTCCACATCAAATAGTTAATTAAAAACAATTTAATTTACTATGTAACTATGTAACTTTTACTCAAATTACATTTTAAATTGAGTATTTTTTACTTTTACTCGAGTAGATTTTTAGCAAAGTAAAGGTACTTTTACTCAATTACATTTTTTCAGTACTTTTTTCCACCTCTGCTCTTTTGTAGTCTAGACTTGTTTTTATAGCTTCTGTCATTTGATCTATACAAGGTGAGCTGTTCTGCTGTCGTCTTGATACTCATTTGTCTGGTCTGTAACCATAACAACTGATCTCTGATTGGTCAGCCTGATTTTAAAACATCTGTACAATGCAGAAATTGTATGAGGCGTTGCTTGAACAAAATGTGGAATGTTTCGTCTGCTTGTTTCAGATTTTATGTGTTTGTTTTTTTAAACTGCTATCTGTTTTTTTTTGTCAGTGTAAAAAAGGCTTTAGGCTAAATTATATGATTTATCATACACACCACTGGTGATTCTCCTTCTTTATTTCACTGCAAATTCAAAAGCAAGCAATTAATTACATGAGGTCAATGAAATAAAAAAGGCAGACAGACCAACAGGGCATCTGCACCTTTGTACCTAAGGATTTGAAATTTCCAACCATATGGAAATGACAGGCTAAAATATTCAAATGTATTCAGGGTGTTTACAGAAGGGCTTGCACTGGTGCATCCCCACTCGCTCCTCTGTGAAGCCTGAGGGTGGGAGGAAATCGGTTTCATTTGACCGGCATCACAATGGATGGTACTGGCTGTGCAGCTGACTAATGATGTCTCTTGAAAATGCATGAGAAGCCCCTACGGATCACTGATAAGATCTGTCATCTTCATGGAGAGCCAGGTTTAGGCACCTCAGAACGTGATGTTCCATTAAATACTGCTGTTTAACTTTCGATTTATACTGAAATTGAGGCCTTTCTAATGAAGGGGGCTCTTGTGGCATTGATTAATACAGTAATAAATAAGACACGGGGATTGCCCTAATTGATTCAGGCATATGCTATTGGATCGGGCTGTCGATAGATAGAATTTAACCCTTTGTGACACTGCAGTCACATAGCCACATAATTGGCTATTTTTTCCCTCATTTCTCACGTTGCAATTGTGTTTTAAAAAGAAAACCCCAACATTTCTAAGGGGAATTAAAAACCTGGCACACAGGAAAAGAATATAAAATATTCTGTATTGCTGGGCTTGTCCCTGCTAACATTGATGTTCTGAGCAGCACAGTGGACATTTTGAAAGGAATTGCATGTGTGTGTCTGAAAGGGTTAAGCTGAATCTACCTCTGATCCTTTGTTTCTTTTATGTGCTTTATTTCAGCTCTCTTGTAGAGACATCAGGCATGCAGTAGCCTTCTTTTTATAAGGCTTCAAAGCAGCTCAGGTGTCAGCTTTGTGGAAATACCACTTAAAGATTTGGACACAACGTCTCATTCAGTGTTTTTATTTTTTTTTCCTTACATTGTAAATGAATACTGAGGTCATACCGACTATGAAGGAACACATAAGGAATCATGTAGTCAAACTAAAAGTGTTAAACAAACCAAAATACTCATTTACAGCTGTTAACTTGCGGTTTCTGAGGCTGGGAACTCTGATGAACTTATCCTGTTCAACAGAGTTAACTCTTGGTCTTCCTCTTTTGAGGGCGGTCCTGATGAGAGGCAGATTAATCAAAAAGTTTTTGATGGTGTTTGGGACTGCAGTCAAGCTTTAAATGCTTTTAGATTCACTGACCTTCATTATTTTAAGTATTTTTTTCTTTACTAAGTTTAGTAGTTCTTGCCATAATATGGATTAGAACCTTACTCAAATAGAGCTATTCACTGTATTTACCAACTCTACCTCTTCACAACTTCACAACTGATGCTCTCAAACACAATACATTCAAGTAATTAACTCTTGACGAGTTCAGCACAGCTGTTAACTGAAAGCCATTCCAGGTGACTCTACCTCATAGAACTGACTTAAAAAATGCTAAGATGTGTAAAACTGTCATCTAAGCAAGAGGTGCCTACTTTGAAGAATCTCAAATACAAAAATAATTTGTTTACAGAATAATTCCATATGTTGTTCTTTATGGTTTAGGTGACTTTAATATTAATCTACAATGCAGACAAATTTAAAATAATACAAAAGCACTGACTGCGATCGATTGGCAGCCTGTCCAAACTTTTGACTGGTAGCGTATTTTACAGCAGAATATTAAAAACAAGTAGCATTAGATATAAATTGGTGTAACTGTTGACATTGGCTGTATCTTAATTTACAGTGAAATCTGTGTAGGTGTGGATATACAGTATTACAGAGTAATTGATCCATCATTTCTTGAAGTTGACGTTCTAGAAGGAGCAGGAAAAATGTTCAAGGAAAGCAATCTGGACCAATATGACAAGAACCAACTGTGATAACTAGACAATATCTCCAAAACATCAAACTTTCAGGTGGGCTGTTGTGTTTCTGGTGTATTAGGCACATAAAATCTGAATTAGGACATCCTTGGTTAAACATACTGTTAATAGATTTAATGTAAACTCTCACAAACAGCATTGAATTGAACAATGCAGGAACTGTATCAAATGACACCATTAAAACTCAATTAAAAAAAAAAATCAATTGATCAGACATACCGATAACTTTGTCCTTTTTGCCATTCCTGATTGGTGTGCATAACAAGCTCTTCACATGGTAGTTTGGCGAGTCTGGATTCTCACTCTGGGAAGAAGAAAAGCACAGCCATTCAGCTAAACAGGCACACAAACATTTAAGGTCTTATTCACGTAGATATACAGGGGTTGGACAGTGAAACTGAAACACCTGGTTTTAGACCACAATAATTTATTGTCCTTACGGACAGTTCTGGTGGAAACAGGAGAGTTGAGGTGCACATTGAATTCTGCCGTGATTTGAGCAGCCGTGGTTTTATGTTTTTTGGATACAATCCGGGTTAGCACCCGAACATCCATTTCAGACAGCTTCCTCTTGCATCCACAGTTAATCCTGTTGGATGTGGTTCGTCCTTCTTGGTGGTATGCTGACATTACCCTGGATACCATGGCTCTTGATACATCACAAAGACTTGCTGTCTTGGTCACAGACATGCACCAACAATTTGTCCTCTTTTGAACTCTGATATGTCACCCATAATGTTGTGTGCATTGCAATATTTTGAGCAAAACTGCTAATTGAACCTTCACCCTCTGCTCTTACTGGTGCAATGTGCAATTAATGAATATTGGCCACCAGGCTGCTTCAATTTAGTCATGAAACCAGCCACACTAAAATGACAGGTGTTTCAGTTTCATTGTCCAACCTTTGTACAGTAGATGGATAGACTTTTACTTTATTTATCCTGAAATAAATGTAGTAAAGCTTGCATAATTAAAAAATAAAATAATCAACATTGTCAAAAAAAAAAAAACTTTCCCTTTCTTTTATTTACTGTTTAATTTGTTTTTTTATTTACTCTTTAAATACACAGTCAGAAACCTACAGAGCCCCTAAGGGGACATCATGTTAAAAAATGCTTGGGAAAGAGATCCTAATGCATGGGCATGACTTATTAAGGCATAGGAATGAGATCCTAATGTTTGGAAATGAGATAATTAAGTTGTGGCCACAACTTTTTAAGACGTGGGAACGAGATAAATAAGTTGTAGCCAGAGAATAATAAAACTTGCTTTAATAAAATAAGAATGCACATGAAGAAACTAAATACTACATCAAAGTCCCAATCCAAGGATAATCTTTAGTAAGAAAATTGAGAGTGATCTGTTTTCTTATGATTTTAATCTCTGAATAAATTATGGTGATATTTTAGAGTCTCTTGCAGTGAGACATGGAATAATTCTAAGTAAAAGACTCTTAATACTTATCCTTAAAGCTGACTGGCTGAGATGCAGGCAGTATGTAGACTTGTTTACCTTCCTAAGGCAGTCATACTGTTCACAACTCCTGAGAGCTGCTTGCTCTGTTATCTGTGAAACAAAAGAACCTTGTGGCCAAGCCTTAATGGTTATGATTTAATTCAACAGTTTCCAAGCCTTAGTAAGTCGTGGCCATGCCTTAATTATTTAATTCCCACGCATTATATATGTAAGCTTGTAGTCTTTTAAATCACACCCTGACATACAGCTCTGGAAAAATGAAGAGATCACTTTAGATTTAGTTTCTGAGTCAGTTTTTTTCTGATTTTGCTATTTATATGTTTATGTTTGAGTAAAATGAACTTTGTTGTTTTATTCTATAAACTACAAACAACATATCTCCCAAATTCCAAATATAAATTTTGTCATTTAAAGCATTTATTTGCAGAAAATGAGAAATGGCTGAAATAACAAAAAGATACAGAGCCTTCAGACCTCAAATAATGCAGAGAAAAAGGCCATATTCGAACAGCAACTCAAATTATTTATGTATATATTTAACTGTATATGTCTCAGTACTCTCACAAGAAAAGCCTCTGAGAAGTCTGTGTGAAAATTCCTGATCCTGCAGTGAGCTTGCCCTTTGGGATTAGGGATCTCTGTGATTCCTGTATAAACTCACAGTCCAGGGAAATCGCTGGTCTTTAGTGACATCAGGAATGTTGAGCGGCTCCATGGTGTTCTTCACGTACTGGGCATACATGTAGTTAATCTTGCTCACATCACCGTCCCTGTGGGGTCAAAAAGAAAACTTTGAACTACAACAACACTGACACAATCTTGTGGCGAGCTTTGCAAGTTAGTATGGACAGTTCTGAAGCTCCCATAAGCTATTTACTTTTGTTAAACTATTCCTCTAATGCACCCGCATTTATTTTCGGATTTAAAGACATAAGCAGGGAGTAAGTCCATAGAAAATGATTCACTTTTGCACAGCTACTATTCTGGGCTGTTTTTGGGATTTGCTTCTGTTCTGCCTGCTAATCCTATGTGAACGCTAAAGTCTAATTACACTGGGCACCAAAATAAAAAGCGTTTTTTTTTCAAGTCACTCGCATTAGTCACTCACATCAGCAGCACGTGTAAAAATGATTAAAGGAATTAAAGGAAAATTACCATAGAAAATGAATCAGTTTGGTGTGGCACTGTGAGAAAAGGTTACATTTTTTGGGTGGAAAACACCATACAACACTAATAAGAGTCCATGGGCTAAATTGGACCGTTCTATGGCATTTTTAACATGTCAATGAGTGCAAAAAGCAAATGAAAGAATATGACAAAGCTCTTTCAGAGCAATGCTGAAACTAAAGGACTTACCGTATGTTTTATATTATATGGCACACTATCAATAAAAGTCTATTTTCTGGTTCGCTTTCATACATAATGCGCACCAGATTAGAAGGTCCATTGAGCGACACTTACTACTAAGTACATTAAAGTGAGCACAAGGGTGTCGCCATGTTTCTCTTCTGATGGGGAATCTGGGGGAAGCGCCTAGGCAAACAAAACTGTAATTCTTAAAAAAAAAAAAAAAAATTTAAATTGGCTTTACTGCTCCTTAATACCTGACTGGTTAAATTCATACATAAGGTCCACCGGATGTTTGGAAAAATAAGATTTTTATAGCCTAAAAAATACAATAAATAAATTATATTACTAGCTCTATCGACTAGCTGATGTGGTATATTTTTATTGGGTCAAACATGGCGTAACGTTTGGGTTTTTCATAATGTTTACGCCACATCTTATTCTGTAAATGTATTGGCCTGCTACAATCAAAAATCTGATTATTGCGTGACTTATGTAAAGTTTTCCCATCATCTAATTATCTGACTAGTTAATAAGTTTATTAAGGCAGAATGTACTGATTACTGACAAACTCTGATGAGCTGTAGTAACTCGATTGCAAAGTACCTTGAAAAACTCTAACTGTGAAGAGATTTAATTTGTAAAAAGACATTTTTTTGAATTTCTACTGGTCCATTCACTGTGAAATGTTGCCACAATATGAAAAAAAAAACAACTGTCAACTGCAGGGTTTCCGCCACGTTCATTTCAGTGCGGCGGTCCGCCACGCCTTCGTTCTTCCCCGCCACCCTTCGTGAAAATTCGGAGCCCGGCGTTTTTCCCGCGCTTGATCAGCGTTGCCCCGCCCTCTCTCGTTTCTGACACTGGAATTTGATCATCTCGACAGGACACCGGCTGTCAAACTGGACAACTGAATCCGAGGTATGTGGCGCTGAAATTATGTTTTTTTATATTTGTGAACAAGTTGTTGAACATAGTTCAAGGGTTATATCGGTAATATGTTGTAGACGTAGCCTACACAACACGGCTGGTTTCGCATGTTGCATCTATTTCGGGAGGCTACAGGTGAGGGCTTCTCTAGCCGTAATTCCTAAACGCACAGCTGTGTTCCAGTCCTGCACATGTAGCAGGGTGGCCGCGGGTCCTTAAAAAGTCTTAAATGGTATTAAATTTCATTTTTGTCAAATAAGGCCTTGAAAAGTCTTATTTTGTCTTAAAATTTCAACCAAAATGTCTTAAATTTGCCGGAGCTAAATTTAGGGGGGAATAATTCCGTCAGCCATGTGTTGAACTTCGGGGGTGGAAATCGGTAGTTAGTCATGCAGTGCCAACATAACGCGCGCGAGAGAGAGAGAGTGTGAGTATAGGACACAGCGAGAGAGAGAGACTGAAACATAACGCGAGAGAGAGAGAGAGAGCGAGAGCGCGCCTGTAAATAGCGAGAGAGAGAGACTGAAACATAATGCGAGAGAGAGAGAGAGAGAGAGAGAGAGAGAGAGACTGAAACATAATGCGCGCGCGAGAGAGAGAGATGAATTAAACAGTGATTAAACAGCTTCAACTTACGCAGGTGTCCACTCAGGCTCACTCACCTGGTGGAGTGAAAATCACGCTATGTTTCTGTTTCTGGAGCTGTCATAAAGCAAGGATGTAGGGCCCTAGAATAGAGGCACCCTAGAACAGCTCTGTGATGCATTTGTTTTCACGGTCCAGTAAACATTTTATTGTAATTAAATTAAAGATTAAAGATATTATTTGTCTGTTTTAATAAGCACAATTTTTAATTAAATTCAATAATATTTTTTATTTTATTTACTCATTCTCACATTTAAAATACCTAATACAGATAAGAGCGAATAAATAATACATATATATTCTGTTGTGCCCTTTCTCCTCTGTTATGTATAATTTAACATTTTGTGTTGCACACTTTTACGTTTACCGTATCTGAAAAAAGAACAATAAGGATTTATTTTAAAGAAACCTACTTTTTGCAACTTTTTGTTTTAAGTGGGCATTTTTCAGTGACAGTTGGAAATAAAGAAAATAACTGGAAACATGTGTAATTGTGTTATATCGTGATATCATTAACGTGATATAAATTATCGGTTCCCAACCGGGGGGTCCTGCCACCGCACCTTCAAGGAAATCCTGGGGGAAACCCTGAACTGCAAACTTTGTCAAAACATTTAAGTGAAACCTTGTATAAATGTGACAAAAATGTAGGCAAAATTCTCTGGATTAAAGCTTTGGTCAAATTCTGTAAATATAAATGAATCTGGGTTGTTGTTAACATATAAAACCACATAAATGTCATAAATGAGCCCTTAAAAAGGGGGGCCTGTATTATTATTCTAAATATAATCAAAGCTAACTTCTAACTGCATGCATTTTGATCCATTTCCCAAAATCTGTTCAATGATGAGCTTTGATTACAGCAAAACACTGCTGCAGGCGCAGCACAACGACAGCAGCCAAGAGCAACCAGCTGTGTGTTTTCTCATTATGCTACTGGCATTTGCAACGAACAAGATTCCCTGAAGCATTCCGATGAGAAACATGCGCTATTCTCCAAAAGACTTACGATCTGCAGAAACATTCTTTCATGAGCTTCGTCCTCTAATTGGGAACATCTTTCAAACAAACATTCATTAAAAGCAAGCAGGCCAGAAACGGTTCTACATACTTCCACTGCAATAAAAGGCTTGAGGATCTGATTTGCTGATGCATGAAGGATTGAGGAGATACTGCTGGCTCTTGAAGATGTGACTTTTATTGCTACTTATCTCTGCAAGCAGAGGAACTCTCAGAATCCAAGCTAATGTTATCAGTGAAGAATCCAGTAGTTCAGAAGTCAGGTTTAACATTTCTTGTCTACAGTTTGGCAGATTCCTCTGAGCAAAGAGCAAAGCAACAAATTACTGTACTTCTAAATGAAGTGCCTACATGTACACAAATGAACCTACTGTTAGGGCTGTTGCAATAACCGCAGTATAGCAATATCGCGCTATTGACAAGAAAAACGCAGCGCGTGGGACATAACGCGATATTGCCGTTTTCCCTACGCCAGGGCCTTATCATATAATAAATTATCTACATTTATAACCTAAAGCTTATTAATACTGTATTGTTATAGTTAAATAATACAGTGTTTTGATTTTGCGAGGCGTTGCCTATATTGCGCTTCGTCTTTGGGACTAGGTCGTGAGAGAGTGAATTGGTCTACGGAGGTCTTCAGTTTCTTTACTTTAGTTATTGCGATCAAAGGAACGAAAATACAACCCGTTCCAGTCATGAATAAAGGAAATAAACCTTTTATTGGTGCAGGAGGACTGTCTCTGTGTTATCAAATATACTGTGAAGCATAATATGTCTGTCAACCTAGAGTTTATTGTTTATTGCCTTAGTTCCAACTGTACACTGTAAAAATGAGGAGAGAAAAATAATATAAACAATATATATATATATAATATATTATTATCATTTTAATCTCAAAGCCGGCTATTTTTTCACGAAGGGTGCTGAGATCAGAGGGGGGGTATCATTTCGGCAGGTGTAAATATCAGGTGTTCAAATTTGAACTTGAAATATAAATATAAATATAAAGCGTTATTTACACACAAAAAATTACGGACAGCGCGAGAGTAACCTCTAGCGCCCACACGTTTACCAGACGCGCGTGCACGTGAAGTAGAGTTGGATTCTGCCGGGGAGTCAAAATTCAGCACACCTGTTATTTAAAGCATTATTTAAATATATTTAATGAAACAATATCTCGCCCTTTTTATCCAAGCCGTCCACTTTAAATGCGAGGTTCATGCTGATATGCAGCTGCTCCAAATACTTCTTTGTCCTGAGGAGCCCTAGATTAAGCTTTAAGTTTATTTGGGTGAGTAAAGCACACGTGAAACTCGTTAGCCCGTAAACAAAAAATATATTATATTAGCCGCAAAAAAGCATGTGAACAAGTATTTATAAAAAAACATTTATATAGTTCTAAAATGAAGGCATATCGTGTCATACTGCATATCGCGGTATTGAGCCATCATATAAAACCACCGGGGAATTAAGCCAATTCTTGGCTTATGAAAGTACAGAATCTAAGTACTGGAAAGATGTGTTTAACTGCACTAAACTAATGTGTAAGAGAGTGTAAACAGTTATACAGGAAAATACAGAAATTAATGCGTCAACTAGTCCATCAGATAACAGAATCTCCTTTAGTTTTATGTTCCCAACCTCACACACATTCTCTATTATCCAACTTTTAAGTAGAAAATTATATTTCCTAAGGCAAGAAAATGTTTCTTTTCCAATGCAGGATTGAATGTGTTTTTAATACTGTAACACCTACTAAGATCCTGACATTGTTTTTCCACATGTTGGATCCCCAGCCACATGTGTGAGTAATAGAACTGTCAAAAACACAGCACTTGCGGCTTTAATGGAGCGCCGACATCAAAAAACACAGCCATCTACGTGCAGTTTGGGAGCGTGTTCTGCGCCTCGGCGAAAAAGCCTCGGAAGATTTCCAAAAGAAAGAAAATCCCTCCATCTAGACAGGTTAGCCTAAGCAAATTGTGATTAAGCACCTGTCAAAGGCACTTAAGAAGAGCTCACGGTTCATGCCAAGGCGTACTCCAGCAAGGGTATAACCTTTTCTTTCAGGAGAAAGAGCTAAAAAGCTCTTGTGCTATGTTACCATTCTCTGCATGAGCTAAATATGTCCGGGGCCTAGCTTGAGATAAAAAAAAAAAAAAAAAAAAAAAAAAAAAAACATGCAGATGTTATTCATCTGATTAACCCTTTTAGACCAGAATTATGCCCCAGTGATAGAAAAACGTAATATAATAATGTTGTTTTTTTTGTCTTTGATGCACACAAAACAAGACTAATATTCTAATTAGGCCTGTCACGAAAATATTATTTTGTGGACGATATATTGTCCCAGAAATTATTGACATACACAATATTTTTGTCATTTTAAAACTATTAAATGCCACTGACATAATGATAACAGAATAGCAATTACACATTGTCTTTAAAGACAACAACATTTCAATTAATCATTAAAATGTTATTATAATTAGTTTCGGAATGATATACTAATTTCTTCACCTACTGTAGTCCACACTGTATGTATGGAGTCACAGGTATTGAAGCACGACTGGCTAAAATACTGTTCACTGTTATATATGTGAACAAACATATAAATAAACACAATAGATGGTCACAATTATCAAATATTTTTGAGGTAATATTAATTTATTGTACGATACATCGATATTGAAATTACTGTGACAGGCCTAATTCTAATATTACATCTATATACAAATATAATCTAATACACTAGTTAAAAAATGGTTTTGTTAATGTCCGTTGAATTGGAAACCTGTGTTTAACACTTTTATTATATTTTTGAAAGTGACCTTTTTGTTTCACAAACCATTCCTTAACTAAAAAAAAAGTGTTCTAGATCACATAGAATTAGTAAAAGATCTTTCCTTGCCTCAAGGGATACACCCTTTCTTTTTTATTATATTGGCACTTGCTGGACATATTAATTGTATAATATAGTAGTAAGTTATAAAGTTATACTGGGTATGTCTAGTCTCTCTGTAAGTTATGAATGTGTATATTGCGTTGGCATCGGCAGTTATATACCATATTGTTATAAGGTGCAATTTTCCCAAAAATAATCTGTATGCTTTATAATCCAGTATGCTTTATGTATAAGGCTAACCCAGATTGTAATTACTTTGTATTTTCTTTTGCTCCACACTAAACTGTTCTGACCAATAAGCTTAAAGAATACTCTAACATGGTTTGTTAAAACACATTTTGGTGCACTTGGATTTTCCCTGTCTAAGAACATACTAAACCAAGATGAAAAAAACACACTTCTATAAAGTCTATAAACTTATTATCTGATTTAGATCAGAGCAAATGAACTACAGGTGTGAAAACGCCCTCAGATTAAACACTCTTGTATCCATAGCACTGTTTGAAGGACACAGTAAAATCCCCTAATCAAGGGTTAAAAACAGTGCGTCATAAATCCTATCTTCCTCTGATTTGTTTATCGGGGGACACCTGTCATAAAGATGATCCTCTTCAGTAATAAAGCAGCAGTAAAATGAACACAGAACTTATCACAGAGTTTCAAGTACTTGAATGTTTGCCATGACGTGGTCACATGTTCATGGTCCATTCACATCATGGTGTCTCAATTTAGGTTTTACCACTGAGACTAGGTAAATAGTGGAGGAGCTCTTCTACAGCATCTATTTTTGTTTTGCAATTTCTAATTTCTGATTAAGAAACTCGAATAGGGCCACACACAATTTCTGTATACATAGAAATGTCTTTTCAGACAAAACAAAACAAAACAAAACATTCATCACGTAATTTTCTTGCAGGAGAAGGGATACAATTAGAGGCATGGATAATCCAGATGGAAATAAAATCAGAGAGAAGCTTCTGTGTCCAATAAAACTTTGCTATTAAATAATTAAATGTCTATTTTAACCCCAAACAAAAGAGGCTAGCATCTGCTTTATTCAGTTTTTTTGTATAAGCTTTGTTTTTCTAGTTTTGTTATGTCTTTTATTTTTTTTGTAAGGACAGGTAATACTTAAAAAAAGCTTAAGGTAAAGCTTTGGAACCACCTACTTCATCCTGCACATGCTCAGTGTTGTTTTTATGGTGCTGAACACCAGGCCTGTCATGATCAAACTAGCATGTTTGAACTAGCACTGCACATTATTAAAATAATTTCTAAATATTCAATATTACTTTTGATACACTAATATCCAGAGGTGTCGCTAGCCCATTTTTAGGGGGACTCAAGCCCCCAAAAGGCCCATAAAAAGCTCCTAAAAGTGAAAGAAAGTTGTGTTTTGTTTGTTTTTTATAACAATATTTTGTCTGTGACAAGCTAAAATGTTAAAATATATGAAAGTATATAATTAAACAGAATTTTAAGACATAATTTTAACATGTAGAAAATATAAAAATATAAATATATCTCCCCCTCGCCAAGCAAACAGTAATTATATAGAAAATAATTAATTGTATTGGAAATTAAAACTTAACATTTCCCATTTGTTATCTTTTTTGTTTAATTTGATTATTGTGATGCAGAACAGAGCCAACATAACATACGTAAGTTACACTACATTAAACAACACACCGAATCACCACTAATGTTAGTTTGTTAGCTAGCTCGATGCTAATATTAGCTAGCTAGAGTATTTTATTGATTGATGCTTACAACGACAGTTTGCTAACGCAGTTAGCTCTGTACTACGCTTACTACGTTACTTACGTTAGCTCTTTACTAACCTTAGTTTTTTCTCCGGTAATGTTAGCTTACTGCCCGCTAATGTTAGCTAGCTCTCCGCTAACCTTAGTTCTTTCCCGGTAATTTTAACTAGCTTGCTGCTAATGTATGCTAGCACTCCATTAACCTTAGTTCTCTATCCCGGTAATTTTAGCTAGCTTGCTGCTAATGTATGCTAGCACTCCATTAACCTTAGTTCTCTATCCCGGTAATTTTAGCTAGCTTGCTGCTAATGTATGCTAGCGCTCCATTAACCTTAGTTCTCTCCTTGATAACGTTAGCTAGCTAAGACCTTAAGTACACATATTTCAATTTAAGACATTTTAAGACTTTTTAAAGACCTGTGGGAACCCTGTAAATTAAACCATACCACCAAGAATGCAACTGTGGGAGGAATGTTTGATGATATGTACATTTTTTAAATAAAAGTAACACACCTGTCGCCTGTACTTAATAGTTTGTGTGTCTGATTTGAATCCAAATTTTTATTATTATTATTATTTCTTCTGATATGACCCACTCACCCCTTTGGGTGCTCAGCACCCCTAAACCTCTGATCCTAGAATCTGCTAACATCTGCGCCTTTTCTTGTCCAGATTTCACTGACTAATCGTGAAAATACTAAAGCACTGGTTAATGGATTTCTGAAATAAAATGGAAAATAGTATAAAAAACTGTCAGATGCTTCTCTGAACACAGATCTTTACCTGTTCGGGAACTCCATGGACCCTGCGAGCTCCTCGTACTCCATGTGGAACACGCTGGAGAAAGCGTTCTGGAACAGAAGAAGAAAAGTCAGAAGTTAAATCAGAGGCTCTGTTTCGCAGAGGTAAACTGAGGGAAGGCTGCAGGAAGGGAAGCCAGTGGTTTCTGTGGCTTTTTAATGCTATTAGTGTCCGGTGACTGCCTGTGTAAATTTAACACAGAATCTCGGCAGTCACGTAGTTTAACGTGCTCGTGTTTGTGCGTTTCTGGAGGGGTTAGAATTTCCCGCTCGCAACAATTAAATCGTTTCGGAACATGGCCGCGGCCAAATGGCATTAGTCAAGCAGGCGAATCGGAAGAACCTGTAACGGCCCTCCACAATAAACACAGGAGAAATTTAATATACTGTGCTGCGGCGCTGCCAGAAGTGGAGTTTATTTCAGCATTCCTGGACACACGTTACCACCTTATAGGGACTTGTCTGCAAACCTGAACTCTAACGCTCTAATGCTCGCTAAAGCACTGCCTTTTCCAACTTTTAAGAGAGCGTGAAGAGAGGATAAAACGACCCGGGGTGCCATCCAGATTCAATTTAAGAGGAAAAACTTTCAACACTAACTCATTTTCGAGCGTCTCCATTTCAACAAGAGCTGGCCTATATTGAAAACACGCGCTGCAGCTCTTTGTGCAATGAGAAGAATGCATTTATCATTTAAATGTAAGCCGGGCTTTCCTCTTTTAAAGCTACACAATGGCGCTGCAGAAACTTTGTGTCAAGCTGACAAACCCCAGAGGTCCTGCTAGGCTCGTATATATAGATCAGTCTGATTGGACTAAGTGGGTTCCTTCCCAACGCTCGAGACATCAGAACTACTAGGCAACATCTCTCTAAGCCAGTGGGTCGAGGCTGTGTAAGACCACAGCAGAGGAAAACAGACCCCCCACAGACGAAGCCAAATGTCAGCTTTCATCAGATATCACTCTAAAAACAGCCCTCCACGCCACTTTGACTTTCATGCTTTCATAAACACTGAACCCTTTCCTTGTAAAGCAAAGAGCGCTGAGATATTCTTCAGTGTAACCAAATGTTTAATCTAATAAATGTCCCGTTCTTTCCGGGTTTGACCTTCAAAACTGCTCTCAGGAGAATTAAAACATCAAGAGCTGAGCTCACAGCGGTGTTCACTGATACTAAGAGTACACTGTACAGATAAAATCTAAAATCTCAGTCAAAAAACACTTTTCCTTGCTCATCACATGTTTAACAGCAGCCTTCTACAGAGTTTGGTCTTCAGTCACAGCTCCTCAGACTCAGCCTGCTTCAGGATTATTAACTAAATCATAAATTGGTCACGCTACAATTAGCTTTCCAATAAGAAGCCGCATACATTTTTAACAATTACTGAATTTGTCATGCTCACTAAAAACTAGATCAGTTTCAGCCTGAGGAAATGGGGATTGCAGCATGAAATGTAACAGATACAGTACCAGTCAAACGATTAGACACCCTCTCATTATATTTTTTTATTTTATTATAATCCTACATTGCAAATTAATATTGAACATTCAGACTATGAAGGAACAAATAAGGAAATATGTATTAAACTTAAAAGGGAAGCATTTAGGTGGCTCTTATGTGGGATGCTGGTCATTTGCTCTTTCTAAGGCTGGTAACTTTGATGAATTTAAGTAACTATTGGTCTTTCTTTCCTGGTGTATTCCTGATGAGTGCCAGTTTCATCCTAACATTTAATGGACTGCACACATTTTCAAGTTGTTGAAATTTTGCGGATTTCTTAAGATTTCTTAAAGTATGTTTTTTTTTCTTTATAGAGTTTATAGAGTAGTTTATTACTTGATATAGCTATTCATTGTATACCAACTCTACCTCTTCACAACTTTACAACTGATGCTCTCAAACACATTAAGACCCAAGAAATTCAAGTAATTAACTCTTGAAAAGTTCAGCACAGCTGTTAACTGAAAACCATTCCAAGTGACTCGTAACGACCTCGTAAAGCTGACTTAGAAAATCCAACTAAAATGCGCAAAACTGTCATCTGAGCATATTCATATGAACACATTTTGGTTTACTAATTAATTCCATGTTTATCTTTAGATTTGATGACTTTAGTTTTAATGTTTTTTTTTATGTTGTTTTAAAATATATATATATATAAAAAAACAATTAAAGTTGAGTCCAATTTTTTGACTGGTACTGTATATGGGCAAAATAAAGTCAAAAATAAAGCAGGGTCAAAACCAGAGGAGCAAACAGACACAAAATAACAAGAGAGAACACTGTAATCCAAAAAGCAAAAACAAAATCTGGCAGACATGGATGAAAAATGGTAAACACTGTACAAAATGCGAGCTGCATGCTCAGTAGGCAGCAAAGGATCAGCAATACTTAACAACAAGCTTGACAAACAAGGTAGCTGATAGTGCCCTGGCTTACTGGAACACTCTGAGTTCCTCAATATAGCACTGTAGGGCAGCATTTACTAGCGCTAAGCGCTGTTGCTAACCACACTGCTGCTAACCGCACTAAAATACTGGAATTCTAACTTACTGTAAATAAACTTTATTCACCCAAATAAACAGTTTTCAGACAAGAAATCTTTGTAGATTAACATCCAGCATTCATTTGACTTTGAAAAGAAAGTGTTTTTTAAATTATAACAGTTTCATTTAACCCTAGCCCAAATTTTCCCCCCTCATTTTATTTAATGCAGTATTTTTTTGACGGAGCATCGTCTTGTGACATTATATTTAAAATATAACAATAAAAATTAAAGTAATTTCCAAAAGTTGGTTTGTTGACTGGGGGGCCATAAATCCTCTCATTTACTTGTTAAAAATTTTAATTCTGTATGTTTCACTTTCCTATATTGTAATATATATGATTACTGACAAGATCAATGGTTTTAATCCAATATAAACCTGCGGTGTTATACAGCTTTGACAGTAATATTCCTGAAGTGAATTCTGTAATTATATTTGGCTCACCGTGAAGCTTCCTCAGTAATTGTCCTGTTCAGCTGACCTCACAAAGTCTGCTAACCAATGTGGCTGGGCAATGTGTTGTTTTTCCTAACCTCAACGTCGACGTTTAGGAAATAATTTTAGGAAATTATACTTTTTTTGTATTACACAGACACTGTTTACACTAGAAATCTACTCTGGATGTGAGTAATGAACAAGAAGGCAACTGGGGTGTGCCATATGCTTGTGATAATATCAGTATATTTTATATTAGTTTTGGCATTTTTGTCTGAGCTTTAGATTTGTGGTACATTACTTGTTACACTTCATTGCTTTTTTATAATGTAAATTATTAATTTTGTTATATTAATGCTACATTACCTTACATTACATTACATTTGGCAGACGCTTTTGTCCAAAGCGACTTACATACATAATGGATTAGTTTATACAAATTCAGAGACTTGGTAAGTTACTGTTGTTACAGTTACTGTTGCAAAACAGATAAAAGTTTAAAGCATGTAATGTTTCTATTAAATATTAATTCAATTCTAATAAATGTTATATTTATAACAAACAATTACATTTACATATACATTTTACATAGTATATTCTTGAAATATTAAAATACTGCCAAAAATATCATTATAAATAAATAAAAAATGCCCTGCAATAGGGGTGGGCAATAAAAATAGTACCACAATATTTCTTCCTCTACTCCATAAAACAATCCCATCAGTATTGTGTGAAGCCTCACTGCCTTATTACATCACTGAAGCCTAGTAAACACTTTTTCAGCAGTTGTTGTGGCGAAGGTTCAGTGGAAACTGCTCCTGCCATGCAGTAATGACCTGGGTACGGCTTAAATGTACTACTATTTTAATAGATTCAAGAACTAGCAAAGGTCTGCACAAGTGGGTCCAAACAGTGCCTGAATAACAGATTGTACAGCACTTAGAATCTGGAATCATCAATAATCAAATAAATTCATGTCATTTTTCACTGTTACAATAAAATTCATCATCCTACACTGTAAAATACACCCCAATTTACATGGCCAATTACCCAACCCACTCATTGTGTCTGATACGATATGGAACACATCTAACTGAAATATTGTGATATTATTTAATGGCTATATCGCTATAATGGCTATATCACCCCTAGAAAGCAGTACAATCTAACCTAAGTGTTCTTATTGTAAACTTAATAGTGTATTTGGACCAGCCCAGTTTGGTATTATGTAGAGAAGAGGCCTAACACAAAAACATGCCCACAGGCCAAGGCTAAACCTAGGAGTGGGTGCTTTATTTTTTATTTTATTGCAGCAGTGAATTAGACCTAGATGAATTGCTTTTATCCCTACTTTCAGCAGTGACTCATCTACTCAAAAGCTCAATTTTAGTCTTGTTCAGAAGAGGAGCTTCCTTTATACCAGCTTTTAATGTAATATATTACAGTTCCCCAGCTGCACTCTCACATCAAAGGCTTTTATTGCTGGGAGATGAAATGGATGATCCATGTTCTCTGATTATTTGATGAAAAGAAATAACACTCTATTTGGTGCTAATACTTATTAATATTAATACTTAAAATGTATTTAAAATATATCTCTTCTTCTGGTGTGTTTTCGAAGGTCTACACCTGGTGTGTGAGTGTGTATGAATGTGTGTGTGTGTTTGCGTGCATGTTGTAATTGCTTCTTTGGCAGCGTAGAATAAGAGAGCAATTCAGCTTGTTTTCTGCTTGTGGTTCTGCTATAAATGAAAGCAGTGTTGTCTATGGGCTGCTGATTGGCCTGCCACTCTCCCACTCAGCCGGGCGCGCCAAAATACCCGGCACAGCCCCTCTTCAGGAATCAGCATGGCTCACTAACTATTCCACAACATTTTCACAACACATTATATTTAATCTGCTTCTTCACATTCTCTACTCCATATAACAATCCCATCAGTATTGTGTGTGCCTTATTACATCACTGAAGCCTAGTAAATACTTTTTCAGCACTTGTTGTGGCGAAGGTTCAGTGGAAACTGCTCCTGCCATGCAGTAATGACCTGGGTATGGCTTAAATGTACTACTATTTTAATAGATTCAAGAACCAGCAAAGGTCTGCACAAGTGGGTCCAAACAGTGCCTGAATAACAGATTATACAGCACTTAGAATTTGAAATCATGTATAATCGTATAAACATATGTTATTATTCACTGGTACAGTAAAATTCATCATCCAAATTCTAACTACACTGTAAACCCTCAAATAAATATATGTTGTATGTAAAACTGAATATTCGAAAACATTACTGAATGATCTTTACATCTGTGACAGCTTTACACTCTCAAATAGGATCTACTTTGAGAAAACTTGCCGCCCATATATAATGTTTAATGTCTGGCCTTTATGTTGTAGGCTGTAAAAGCAAGTTACTATTTTCCTTATTAAAATATATATGTGATATTTATCTTATTTTATTGCATCATTTTGATGTTTTTTTTGGATGATGCTGTGAGCATTTGACATATACCTAATATAAATGGTTTAAATAGTAAAACTAGGTTTAAAATTTGGACATGTTTTGTTTATTTCTCAACTGTAATAAAACAAACAACTGTTTGTTTAAACTAAACCATCTAATTTTCTATAAATATTTTAAATCAGTATTCTATTTGTTTTAAAACTACATACAAATGTATTCACCTAAATGTAAAATTTGAAGTAGAACTTTCTATTAATGTCATTAATGTAAAAAAAAAAAGGTTTCATGTTTAATTAACACAAATTTTCAGTAAACAATATTTAATGTCCATTTTTCTCAGAACTGGAGAGATATCAGAATAAGTTTTTTTTTTCAGTAATTAATATATAGGCCTGTTATAAGAACGTTATCCACTTATCATACAAAGTATGGACATGACCATATGAGCATCAATTTTATTTTTAAAATATACACTATATTGCCAAAAGTATGCACTCGTCTGCATTGCATTTACAGTGAGGTAAGGCTTTAATGCAGCTGCTTGGTCATGGAAACCAATTCCATAAAGATATCTTCAATGTACTGTTCTTGAACTTATCTGAAGTTTGATAGCTTGTCATCATCCATCTTTCTCTTGATTATATTCCAGAGGTTTTCAATTTGGTAAAATCAAAGAAACTCATCATTTTAAGTAGTCTCTTATTTGATTCCAGAGCTATAAAATACAACTTTTCCAGTCTATTTTCCAGTTCCAGCATATCTGATTTAGTTCTGCTCAAAACGCTAACTTCATTGTGATGTCTCATATCTGTGATCTGACAGTGTCTTTTGTGTGTTTTATAGTGCTGTGTACACTGAGTGGGTTTGCAGTGCTGAAGGAAAGTTTTACTGATAGATGCTGACAGACAGCAGAAGAAAAGCAGGGTTTTGGGCTTACCGACGTTTCACCATCAACAGTGAATACAGTGCATTCTTGAGCCTGCATGAAAGACAAGATGGTGGCAGCAATCTTCCTCAGCAGGACTTCCAACGACTGCTGTTCTTCAAAAATAAGACTGGCCAGATCCAGCAACACCTATGTAAGAAGAAGAGGAGGGATTATTATATTTGATATTACTGTTGGTTTAGATCAAAATATATTCAGTAGATGACAATGATGCATTAATATAGTATAGTGGTGATGAACTGAATGAACAGATGTGAACACACTTTTATATATATATATATATATATATATATATATATGTATAAATTTTTTGTCTGACGCACACAGGTTTGGCTTTGTTGGATTAACTGTGTCTATTACATCTGACATGTGGCATAGAGCAAATAAGTAATTTTTTTCTGCTCCAATTTTTGATATTGTATTTGAAATACTTCTCTACAGGGAATAGACAAGCTGTGTGTGTGTGTGCCTTTGCACATCTGTGTAACTAAAGTAACTGAATGCATTAATTCACAAACATTTAGACATACAGTGAATAAAAGTGTCATATTACATTTTGGGCTCCATTTTTAAGTGTTGCTACCTACCCTGTGCATGTATTCACTGCTGATGTATTCACTGTTGCAAATTGATTACAGTAGTACAAAATTGGTGTTTACCTGTATGCAATAATCTATGTCTCACAGGCTAATATCAATGGTTGTTACAGAAAAAGCAACAGTTGCAAATGCAAATGACCCTCAAAAGTAAAAAAAAAAAAAAAGCTAATACATGTGTATTAATAGAAGCTATACTACAATATTTTATTAACAAATGTGTCAGTGTATGTGACTTAAAATAAAGCAATATTAAAGAAGAGGATACCTGATTCCGCCTGTTTTCAAGCTGTGATGTCTCATAAAGCTGTGCATTGTGTAGAACAATACCAGAGAAAGCCAAGTAGGAGGCAAAGTCCTGTCGGTGCATAAAGACATGATTTAAACACACACACACACATACTGGTTTAGTGTGTCATCTACAAAAACTGCAATGGTTCCAAAGACCTAACCTTCCAAAAAAGTGTTGGAGCATTGCGTCAGTAACCAAAAGCACCCTTTACTTCAGACACACCTATAAAGAAAGCTGCAATATTGTTTTCTTCACCTTCTCATCTTGTTCTGTGAAGGTGCTGTTCTCTCCGCACCTCTTATTGATTGCTTGTGCCACACCAACGACCTTTCGAAGAAAGCAGACATACTGTTTAATTCACAACTGCAAAAACAGCTTAAACGTCCCCCCACAGAAAAAAAATATATATAGGCTTTTTTTCATGTTCCTCACCTCCTCTCTGTGGTTTTTTATGGGCATACACAGGATGCTCTGAGTCTTGTACCCTGTGATCTGGTCCACCTCTGCATTGAATCGGGGATCCTGCAGAAATAAAATAACACATTTACAACCACAACTTCTGTATGCGCAATATTAAAAGTTTTTTATTTTTGCTGTACAATTCAGTTTCTTATCACTTAAAGCAAAAAGGGTTAATATTTTTACTATATTTATCTTTATGTAAAAAAACAAGCTGTATCAGTGGTGGCAGATTCTTAAAATACTTAAAATATAGTACAGAGATTTCTACTCAAAATCTGATGCACTCCATTTAATAAAACAGGACTAATTACACTCTGTGATAAAACTGTACATTTGTTTGTTATTCTTTATGCATAGACAATATCCAAGTTTTTTTTTATATGTTCTATATAAAAACATTTGTAACCCTATAACCAGACAATAAACCAATTAAGCATGCAAATAGAGTGGCCAAGGTTCTTTATAAACCTACGTAATTTACTAAAGGACCACTAAAGGGCATTTAAAGAAATGATTAGTTATGTAATTACGATTATGAAGTCATTAAATAATTCCTAATTTTTTAATTGCATGTTCATCACATTTCCGTAAAACAACTTTAGTATGTGTTTACTGTTTGTACTATTCGATGTTAAGAATGGACCAAATAGTCAATAGTAAATAAGCATGACTGTATGACTGTATGTAAGTAACTTGTGGAGTAACAACATGACGTTACATTTTTGATAAATCAGTGATCCAGATTTTTCCCCACGAGTTCGATCTTTTGAAAATTACATTCATCTCCTTTTTTATGTCATTTTCTCCTCAATTTACGAGGAGATAATTACCAATTACCCACTCATTAGAACTCCCCCTATCACTAGTGATGCACCAACACTAGGAGGGTGAAGAATACCACATGCCTCCTCCGATACATGTAAAGTCAGCCACCGAGTCTTTTCCAACTGCTGCTGATGCAGCATTACTGAGTAGTATCACAGTGCGCTCGGAGGAAAGCGCAGTGACTCTGTTCTGATACATCAGCTCACAGATGCCTCGTGCTAAGCAACATCTCCCTTTGAAGTGATGTGGGGAAAGAGCCCCATCTACCCACCCAGAGAGAGCAAGGCTAATTTTGCTCTCTTAGAGCTCTGGCAGCTGATGGCAAGCTACATGAACAGGATTCGAACCGGCGATCTCCTGATCAAAGTGGCAGCACTTAGCCCACTGGACCACTCAAAGCCCCAGTGTATAATTTATTTTTTACTTTACATTTCCAAGCAAGTGCACTTGAAAGAAGTCAAGAAGTTATGCTTAGGTAAAAAAAAAAAATAGAGATTAGTTTTACTCAACGGACATATGTTAATTTTCCCAGCATCATCGTGTGAAGTCAATACCACATTGGCCAATCGAATGAGACTTTTAGGAAAATGCAAGAAGTTAATATCAAGGGTGGCAGGGGTCTGAGCAAGCAGTGTTTTGAAGTAAGATTTACTTTGGTTATTTTTTTTATTTTTTCCCAGCGTTTTTTTTTTTTTTTTTCGGCCTGTGGACTTCGCTGCATGTATGAACTCTTTGACTTAAAGGTGGACTAAAGTCTACTCCGGCTTCAGTGGGCCCTTGGCAGCTGTGCTCGGGATCCATTGGGTCTTAGTGATAGCATGGGGTTTGAATCAATGTGTGAGCTCAACAGCTTCTTACTGGCGTTAAGTACGGTTTGCTGAGCTGCTGGTGTTTAGATAGCTGCTTTCTCTCTCTCTCTCTCTCTCCATCCCTCTCATGCCATCTCCTGTACTGTGGATCTGGGACTAAATATATATATAATTTAGACTTGAGTGATGTCTGTTCGATAGTCCAGGAATGTGCACTAGTTATCAGATGTTGGCATCAGGTATGTATGAGTATGAGTCCATTAGCATGGTATTGGACTTGATACAGATACCATTATCTCTACTCGTGTATAATTGTAGTTTGTTAGCACTTCTATTTACCGTATTTTACAGACTATAAGGTGCACCGTATTATAAGGCGCACTATTAATATACATCTAGGCACATATTAATATACATAAGGCACATTTTAAGCGAAGTAAGGAACAAAGGTGTCATCATATTTCCCTTCTAATGGGCAAACTGTGGGAAGCGCCTAAGTAAACAAATCTGTAATTCTTAAAAAAAAAAAAATCTTTCAAAATTAAACAAGCGCTGGATGTTAATCTACCAAGATTTCTGTCCTGAAATTTTATTGGGGTAAGTAAAGCGCTTCCATTTATTTACAGTGAGCTTAGATTTCCAACATTTTTAACAGCTAGCAGTTAGCAGCAGCACTAGCCACTGTCAGCAGCCGCTGTTAGCAGCAGTATTAGCCTTGATCAGCAACATTTAGCACTAGTAACTAACACCCAACAGTGATACACTGAGGAACCCTGAGTGCTCTGGTAAACCAGGGCGCTATCAGCTAGCGGTTCGTCACATGTAGCTTGTTTTAATACGGAAAACACACTGTGGGAAAGTGGGACATATTTCTATTATCGGTTAAATGTGCCATAAAACAGCAGCAAACGATTATCAAACCAGCAGTGGAAGCGTGTGGTCTAAAATCTTTGTGGTCTGTAGCTTAACTTGTTTTGAAAATATCTGAATGTTTAACTGTAACCATAATAAAATATTATATTACTCCTCTACTGCTTACAAATCCTGCAGCATAAATTGAAAGTTTACAATTCACACAATTGACAGAATTCCTCAGCTTGTTTGCACCATGCTTTTGTTATCGCTGGCAACAACTGGAACCTTGAAAAGTTCTAATACTTGAGGAGACATTCCCTGTATTCAATGTATTAAATCCAAAACAGCTCCACTGCCATTTATTACAGGTTTTAGGAAGCTTTATTTTCAAGGCTTATGTTTATATAAAAAGCAGATTATCTTCATGCATTCTGATATTGGCATCGACAGTAAAAACACAATGAAAGGTGCACTGAATAACCACAATATCTTAGGTATGTCCTGTAATGCTTTGGGATCTGTGTAGCTTTCCTGTCAATCTGCAGCATTACTTTCCATCTGCAAAGCAAAAATGATCTGTGCTTCCACGCAAGGCTGTCTGAGGGAAAACAACCCCCTTATTAACATTAGTAATGAGTCCAATATGCACTCTCTTTCTCTCTCTCTCTCTCTTTCTCTTCTCTATCATCTCCCCCTAGACTTGTTGGGGGAACCACAATTTATCTAAATTAAGAACCGCTAAAAATACCCGCTTCCATCATTCAAACTGTTGGCTAGCAACTGGACTGCACACACAACTACCTATACATAAAGTAAACAAGACAGATAATGCCTTTATTATTACTCGAGCATGACATGTCATCTGTTTCACTTTTAGTATATTAGATTTCAAATCCTAAAATAACCCCAAAATATGCTCCTGACCCTGGAAGCACTGGATATGATCCCTTCAACTGCAACTACAAACCCTCTGAGTCAGCTGTCTGTTGCAATTCTTAGAGAAATTCATAAAACCAACCAATTTGAGCAACTTATGGAACGCTTCTGAAATGGAAATCTCCTGCTGAACCAGAGACACTTTACAGGGTTCAAAGGTTAACGCAGAACAGGTGGCAATATAACCTGATAGGAAACAAAGTCGGTCAACAGATAGCAGCAATAGCTGCAAGGGAAAGCATTCACTCTCACTGACATATAATACATCAAAATAAAAGACAGCTATGACCTGTTTTCAGCACCGCAAAGCCGATGCACTCACACACTGTTTACTCATGAGCTTTTCCAAGCACTCTCGCTAATGCTCTAAGCATAACACCAGGGATATACATAAGAGCCATCATCTCAATCTGAATGTTCAAACATTTTAATACCATGCCTCTCCACACACCCACCAAGGTGGCCTAATGAATGCATGAATGAATGAATAAACGAATTGCTTTGTTTTCATTGAACTCTTCTCTACTCTTCTATAGTATGTTAAAAAAGGTTGAATTATATTATTGTGATGCATGCTAAAAAGTACTTTTAAAACATGCATTGTGCTGCAGGCTCTGTAAGTGAGCGAGCATAAGCGCAAGTGACACAACGCGGGTGAGCGAGAAACAGCGTGAGAGCAAGTGAGACAGCACAAGTGAGAGTGCGAGAGAGCAAGTGAGAGACAGCGCGAGTGAGCAAGTGAGAGACAGCGCGAGTGAGCAAGTAAGAGATAGAGCGAGTGAAAGCCCGAGTGAATGAGCAAGAGAAAGTGTGAGAGACAGCAGGAGTGAGCGAGAGACAGCACACGTGAGCAAGCGAGAGACAGCAGGAGTGAGCTAGAGACAGCACGAGTGAATGAGCAAGAGCATGCATCAGCATAAGACAACGCAAGTGAGCGAGTGAGACAGTGTTAGTGAGTGAGCTAGGGTGAACGAGAGACAGCGCAGGTGAGTGAGAGACAGCGCGAGTGAGCAAGAGAGACACAGCGTGAGTGAACGAGCACAAGTGCAATGCGAGCGAGCGAGAGACAGCTCGAGCAAGCAAGAGACAGAGCGAGCGAGAGACAATGTGAGTGAGCGAGAAACAGCGCGAGTGAGTGAGCGAGAGACAGCATAAGTGAAGGAGAGACAGTGCGAGCAAGCGAAAGATAGTCCAAAGCAGGGAGCGAGACAGCGTAATTGACTGAGAGACAGCGCGAGTGAGCGAGCGAGAGACAGCACAAGTGAGCAAGAGACAGCGCAAGTGTGCGAGATAGACAGTGCGAGAGACAGAGCGAGCGAGTGAGAGACAGCACAAGTGAGTAAGAGACAGCATGAGTAAGTGAGCGAGAGACAGCACAAGTGAGAATGAGACAGCGCGAGTGAGAGTGCGAGAGACAGTGTGAGTGAGCAAGAGAGACAGCACAAAGCGAGAGACAGCTCGAGGTATTGAATTCTGATACCCAGCTCTAGTCAGACTGATGGTTTAACATCTACTGTATGACTGACTTAAAAATGTGTGCAGTGTTCACTTAGTCTGTAAACAAAGTTATCTTTGCATATGAACATTTTTCAGTTTAGCGATAAACCAGGTTGGTATTGAAGCCACGTAAATACAGGATTTGCACGGCTTATGCAAATATCTGCCCCAAGTAATACAGTATAACAGGGAAATGTTTTGACACTGTATGAAGGTCTCAAAAAAGTGTCATACATAAAACTTATAAATAAAATAAAAACACTGTCATGTTAATGGGTTCTTAGAACAAAATGACTGTCAATATCGAGGTCAGAAAAAATTACTAAGGTCATCGCCAAACATAAATCAATAATGTAATTATAGTGACAGGCCTATTGAAACACAGGAAAGACTGGACCTAATCTTAGGCAGTCTAAACAGACCATAACTACTGACTAGATACTTACATTCTGTACATACTCTAAACGCCACTTGGAAACACCACTCATGTAGCTGTTCACCATGTAAACATTCAGTCGGATGTTTAAATGGTGATGTTTGGTGATGTTTAGTCTGATAAAGAATGCTGCTGAACATGAAAAAGAAGCCAAGAAACTCTATCTGCTACATCAAAGTCAAACTCTCATGTTGCAGCTTCTCCAGAAAAAGGTGAGGATTTGTTGACCCTGCCACTCAGCTGATTTGAAAAAACTTCTCCATGACAGATAAGACCCTGTTTAGCAAACAGAACTAAACCCTTGCTGGTCATTTAACGGTTCCCTTTGTTTGTCTCGAGACCAAAATGTTATCAAACTGTACATTACCAGACCCAAACATTTACAGTCTTACAGCCTTATGTATGAATTTTACCAGTCAGGTTGTAAGGAGCAGTAAAACCGCTTCACAGAAGTACAGCGTTAAACAGGAGTTTCAGTTAAGTTCTTCAGCACCGACACTAGCACTGACACATTAGCATTAGCTGCTAACCACAGCGCTAGTTCTTTCATCGTGGGACAAACCCCTAGCTGACAGCACTCTGTGTTACTGGAACATTGCGGTTTCCTCAGTGTAGCGCTGTTGGGCGGCTATATACTATATATACTAGTAATTCACTGCACTAGTGAATCCTAAATGAATTATTGTTTTATTAACCTTATATCAGTGCCATGACAATAAAAATTACTGTATCATTTAAGAACAGTTGAGGAACAATATTTCGTCTAACAAAAATTGTGACATGTCTGGTCAACATACCAGCTCATACCATTGATAATGTAATTAACATGACAGGTCTGTGTAAAGCTGTGTAAATTTCCTTACAGCACGTTTTACAATTATTTTAACTCATTTTAAGTCCCTAAGTGTTCCCTATACTAAACATACTGAGTGTATCACAAGACAGTAGTGCTGGGCTTTATAGCAGTTCATTCGGAATACCACGGGGTGAACTTGAACCGGTATGCGTTTCTCTCATACCGCCATACCACTAGAGGTGCTGCGGAGCGCCATGCAGAACAGCACCGTCAAAGAAGCAGACACAGCCGTGTGGAGTCAAATGCTCTGTGCTGCTAGGAATAAAATCAGAACACCTCCTGCTGCTGTTTCTACTGTAGGAGTGCTTTTATCCCAGTAAAATAGAGCAGTAACTACAGACCTTTTAAATATACTAATACTGTAGCTTAAGAAATGATTTGAATGTATGTTTTGACTGGAGAAAGAAGGGAATTGTGGTTGATTTAAATACTGTAATGCCTATAATGACTTCAGGAATAACATATAGTAAGTTTATATTAAACTTGTGCAAAAGAGCTTTGCGAAATATCTTTTTGAATCCTTAAACATTAAGTATTTTATGTTCATTTATAGTGTTTATAGAACTATTAAAAATATTTTAAATATTTTGTAAAGGAAGTTGTGTTAACATTGTTGGCGTATCTCTTTTTAAGGTCTATTGTTTATATTTTTCTGCTGTTTTTTTTCTGATAATAAAGTCTGATTTCCTCATATATTGTTTAACGTATATACCACTGCAATTAATTCAGAACGCGGTAGCACGACTCGTCTTCAATCTTCCGAAGTTCAGTCATGTGACTCCTTTGCTGCGTTCCCTCCACTGGCTCCCTGTTGCCGCCCGCATCAGATTCAAAACCCTAATTCTGGCATACAAGGCAAAAAACGGACCAGCTCCTTCATACTTGATGGCAACGCTCAAAGCAGGATCTGTAGCAAGAGCTCTTAGAGCTTCCAGTACAGCTCGGCTCGAACGTCCATCCCTCAAAACACACAGAAAACAAACATCCAGACTCTTCTCTGTGCTGGCACCAAGGTGGTGGAACAAACTTCCACTGGTTGTCAGAACAGCCAGCACTCGCAGTCTTCAAACGTCGACTGAAGACACATTGTTCCAAAACTACTCCAAAAAAAAAAAAAAGGTTTCTAGGGTTCTAAACATGATCAAGCTTTGTGTATCTCTTGATCCTAGTCTACAAACTAGCTTTGGATATTTGAAGACAAACATCGAAGCACTGTTGTAAGTCGCTCTGGATAAGGGCGTCTGCTAAATATCATACATGTAAATGTAAATGTATATATTGTTTAATATGTTTGTGGGACAAAGTAAACCCAATAGTAATTAAAGCCTTAATTTAAAGCCATAGTGTTTTATATTATATGTACTCCTAACAGAACAGTAACTCACAAACCTATATTAAAGCCCAGTCATGCAAAAAAAATCCTTAATAAGCAGTAATACTGTCAGAATAGTGCTGGACGATATGGCCAAAATTTATATCACGATATATTCCTTATTCCGATATCGATATAAATACTTTGTAGGCCTCAGAAAAACTGCTAAGAATCCCTGCAATGGAAACCTGTACACTACTGTCTGAAATTTTAAATTTAAGTCTTTAAAGCCTCCTCTCACAAAAAAAACTGTATAATACTTTATAAATAAAAAATTATCAGAATAAATCAATACTCACTTTAATTAGCATGTAGCAAAATAAAAACATGACATCCCTGTCAAACATAAACCTATAACCTATATACAAATTACCAATATAAATAACTTTACATTACAACAGAGGCAGAGCTTCTTATTCTTTTGTAAACATATTTAACAGATCAAAACAAAAGTGCTTCAACCAGAATAGGGAAGGGAACATGATATCCCTGTCAAATAAACAAACCTATATCAACTATAAATAACTTATATACAACATAAACTACAAAAGTGTTTTAGCCAGAATAAGGAAGATATTGTGTGTAGTGAATCTGCTTGAGGTGGAGGAACGGATGTATTACTGTTGCTGGTCGGCTCCACTCTCCAGAACAATTTGGAGCAAGCTGAAGTCTGAAGTTTATCAAACCTTTGATCGCCGAACCACTGAATTAGACCTGCCTCCCCCAACTATCCGCTCATTCTTCATCTAAAATGTCCTGCGATGAAAACGAGCGGGTTAGAGTCGGTTTCGTTTCATCGCGGGAGGTTTTAGGTGCGGAGCGGAGCGGAGATCCGCTCGGTTAGAGACGGTTTCGTTTCATCGCGGGCGGGTTTTAGGTGCGGAGCGGAGATCCGCTCGGTTAGGGTCGGTTTCGCTTCATCGCGGGCGGGTTTTAGGTGCGGTGCGGAGCTGAGATCCACTCGGTTAGGGTCGGTTTCGCTTCATCGCGGGCGGGTTTTAGGTGCGGAGCGGAGATCCGCTCGGTTAGGGTCGGTTTCGCTTCATCGCAGGCGGGTTTTAGGTGCGGTGCGGAGCTGAGATCCACTCGGTTAGGGTCGGTTTCGCTTCATCGCGGGCGGGTTTTAGGTGCGGTGCGGAGCGGAGATCCGCTCGGTTAGGGTCGGTTTCGCTTCATCGCAGGCGGGTTTTAGGTGCGGTGCGGAGCTGAGATCCACTCGGTTAGGGTCGGTTTCGCTTCATCGCGGGCGGGTTTTAGGTGCGGTGCGGAGCTGAGATCCACTCGGTTAGGGTCGGTTTCGCTTCATCGCGGGCGGGTTTTAGGTGCGGAGCGGAGCTGAGATCCACTCGGTTAGGGTCGGTTTCATTTAATCGCGGGTTGGTTTCAGGTGCGGAGCGGAGCGGAGATCCGATCGGTTAGAGTCGGTTTCGCTTCATCGCTGGAGATTTTAGGTGCGGAGCGGAGAGGAGGCGACCCAGGTCTAGTCTAGCCTAGCCTAGCCTAGCCTAGCCTATCTGGCTACGTGCCTGTATGATTGCGTCATCACGCACTGACGTAGCCCGGCTATGTTCAGGGCTGCAGTGAATTGACGCCGCTAAAAAACGCCTGCCTGTAAATAATACATATCGATATATCACAAAAATGATATCACCGTTATTGAAACATTTCTTATCGCGATAAATACCAATATCGAAATATTGTCCAGGCCTATGTCAGAATCTTAAAAATATCGTGATATGCATTTTTGGCCATACCGCACAGCACTACAGGACAGTGTGTGTGACAATGTGTTTGTTCATCTCATCTTATTTACAGAACCTGCTGTGTTAGAGCTGGAGATAAAACTAGATCCTTTTAAAAGTGTATTTATTTATTTCTGGTTCCATCCATTTAACCATTAAAATTGTTACAATTAAATGTTTAATTAAAATGTTAATTAAATGTTTTACACTACATATTAATGGTTCTACAATTTACAGAACAAAATGTTAAAATACAAGTTATGCAATTATTGTTGTGTCATTTACATTTAGGATGTAACTTTTAAATATTTACAGTCAAGTTCCCACTATTAAAAAAATAATGTGAAACAGCTGCTCACCAAATTCTGATTCAGTCTGATTCAATTTTGAATTTGCTAATAACATTCAGAAAATATATATATATAAACAGCACTAAAAGCTTACCTCGTACGCGTTCTTGATGTTGAGGGGTTGGCCTGTAGCCGCCACATGGCCGACTATACCTTTGTTCCACTCCAGGCGGATGCCGCTGTTTGAGGCCTCCTCGAGAGTGGAGCCCTCGGCGACGTCAAAGAGTCGGCTGACCAGGAACTTTTTGTTGGAGCTGTCCTCACACACCAGAAATAAGGAGTAGCGGTCTGCTGCGATGAGCTCGTGAGTGTGTAAAAAGATCCTGTGACAGAGGGCTGTCAGGTCCAAGTGGCTCGAGACGTCCCGAACGAGCTCCAGCAGACGGGCGCAGCGGTCCCCCCCTCTACCTCCACCCTCGTCCGGACCCTCTCCTGAGCTGAGCTTCTGGGAGGTCGGAGGTGGCATCTGCACCCTCTCTGTGTCGCTGAGGAAGGTGAGGGAGCCCTCCGCGTCTTTCACCACGATGGGCCGCAAAGGCCGGTCGAACTCCGAGGCAGAGATTTTGCGGGTGGGGGTGGACGGAGCCGGACTGGGTGAAGGAGCTTCAGTGGGGCCTGAGGTGGGGAGGGAGTTGAGGGGTTCTGGAAGGGCTTTGGACCCCTCTCTGGAGGGCTGGATGGAGTGGACTCGCTCAGCAAACCAGGCGTTGACCATTTCCCTAAAAAAGACAAACAAGCAGTAAGAAAGTGTTAGGAGTCCAGAAAGCTATTAGAGGGATTAATCAGCACAGCAGCTGTTTACAGTTTTTAGAGGTTGCACTGACTTCACTAATGCATGATTCGCTAAGAACTTTTCTACAAGTGTGTCATCACGTAGGTCACAGCTCCTGAAAAAATTTGAACGCACTGACTTAATTTGTCATTGACTTGATAAAGCATTTATTTAGGTATGTACATCTTTGGCTTTTAAGATGGCTTTCAGTATCAGTTAATGCGGCACGATATTTGAAAAAAATTACATTGCGATTTCTTGTCATTCAGTGATATTCAGCTCTGGGAAAATTTTTTTTAAAAACATTTAAAAATTATGAGTTGCTTTGATTTTTCCAAATTGAAAACCTCTGGAATATGATCAATATGAATATGATTTTTGCACCAGGAGTGGCATTAAGTTATCCTAAAGCAGTGTGTAAGACTGGTGGAGGGGAACAAGCCAAGATGCATGAAAACTGTGATTAAAAACACCAATCCACCAAATATTGATTTCTGAACTTTTTTAAAACTTTATGAATATAAACTATTTCTTTGCGTCATTTAGGGTCTGAAAGCTCTGCATCTTTTTCGTTATTTCAGCCATTTCTCATTTTTTTGCAAATAAATGCTTTAAATTACAATTTTTTATTTGGAATTTAGGAAATGCTGGAAATGTTGTGCGAAGTTTATAGAATAAAACAACAATGTTCATTTTACTCAAACATATAAAAATAAATAGCAAGATCAAAGTAACAAAGTAAATTCAGAATAAATGGTCTCTTTTTCCAGAGCTTTATATTGTGATGAGGTGGACTATATGGACCTAAACTTTTACTACAGTAAAGAAATTATTGGTGACATGACAACACATTGAATGAAAAAAAAAACATTTTAAAAATACTGTATTCTAACAACATAAATATCATATTTACTTCATATATACAGGATTAAAGTAAAAATCAATAAAACTGGACAGTTAGAATCTGTGAGTAGTAGATGAGAACATTGTGATTTTTTTTCTTTTGCAACAAACAGAAAAACGGTGGCCCACATGGTCCTCAAATAATATTACAATATTTCTGGGTATTTTTGAGATTCAAAAGTTTGGGCAATAATATTGCATACAATACTATATGACACACCCCTATATTAAACAAAATATAAAAAAAATACAGGATTTTTACCAAATTCCACCAGCCACCGATGATCCAATGATATGTTAATTTTAATTAATAATGCAACATGTGCATTAATGCTCAGAGTAAATTAAATGGTATTGAGTATATATAATTGATAATATAGGAGATATTGTCAGGTAAAATGAGAACAGTGTGAAAAACTCTTTTTTTTTTCGTTTCAGTTCAGTATCTTATCCTGTAGTAGTACAAACCAGAAACGATTGATAAGTATGAAAAATGCAAATATGCTTCTTACAAAAAATGCTTCTAAATGTGTTTCTTACGTTTAGCTTTGACTTTTATTTGACTTTTTTTTAACTACAGACAATATGAACCCGATATGTTGTATCTGGGCATATCATTCATTTTATTTGTTAATATACATCCATGCATTCTGCATTTTAGGACATCTCTGGAAAAGAAGTTGTCTTTAATGCAGCATATCTTGCTCTAAGATTTCAATATACATTTCTGCATTAATGCTGCCAAAACATAAGAGTAATGACACACCCCCATATCCCCCATACCTTGCCCGACCCTGGTATTTGGATTTGGTGCCAATAACAAGATTCATTGCTGTATTGTGTATTATTGTTTTGTTTTTTTTAAGTCACTGTACAGTGCAACAATCCTATAATGTATAAACAACAATTATCATGAAAAACATTGCAGTTAAAGAAAATATGCGGTAATATCCCATTTATATATGAATCACACGATGCACTGTAACTGTGAATGACAGTATCAGCAGTGTAAATAAAGAGCACTTCTGTGCAGAAAATGCTGCAGTCAGTCAGTAACTGAACCTGAACATAAACACTGTAATAAACATTTATAGCAAAACAATTCACATAACTAACAAAGTCACTAGTAAAGTATGTATAACATGCAGAGATCACCCAGTAAAAGAACTGTATTACAACACTTCCCATATAATCAAGCAGCCAAAGTCCAAAGTTCACGTCCCTTTGCTTTCATATAAAATTGAATGAAACCTTGAGTTCAGCAGCTCGACTGGAAAACCTCAGAGGCCGTAAAACTCACTGCCGTGAAACTCGCTGGCAGATTACGTTTAATTCTGTCTAAATAAAACTGAACCGGCTTTCCCTAGGACAAATGACTGTATTGATAGAGTCTATGACAACAACAACGGTAAAGAGAGAGAGAGAGAGAAAGAGAATCCAATCTTCAGGGGAAATCTCCATGGACTTGCACTTAAGTGTCCTCCGCCTGTACAGCGAAATCAATAGCACTCACTCTGAAGAGCACTACTGGTCCCCTCCGGCGCAGAAAACATCTTGATTCGCTATTGCCGGCCAGCCGCGTATACATTCTTGGTGTCGATCCAAATTTTGCTTCTCATGAGCTGATATTCAGTAAAGCAGAAAGCATAACAATAGTCCATATGTGAGGGTTCAATCCAGTGCAGTAGATGAGAGGGTGAAATCAGCTAAGTGTGTGGCCAGTGGTTTAAACGAACACGAGATCTGTGAGGCCTTGTTAAACAACGTCCAAGAACATATGGAAAAATAAGGTGAAGTAGGGCAAAAGGTGGTTTAGGTGTCAAACTAAATTAAGTATGTAAAGCTCTGGAAAATAATAAGAGACCACTTAAAAATGATGAGTTTCTTTGATTTTTCCAAATTGAAAACCTCTGGAATATAATCAAGAGGAATATGGAGGATCACAAGCCATCAAACCAAACTGAACTGCTTGAATTTTTGCACCAGGAGTGGCATAAAGTTCCAAAAGCAGTGTGTAAGACTGGTGGAGGAGAACATGCCAAGATGCATAAAAACTGAATGGGAGAAATGTTGTTCGTAGTTTATAGATTCATTTTACTCAAACATATACCTATAAATAGCAAAATCAAAGAAACTGATTCGGTTCAATTCATTTTTTTTTTCAGAGCTGTATTTAAATTGAGAATATTTTATTGTGTTTACTGGTTTTTACAATGAGACATTCTTAGTTTTTGGGTTAAAAAACTGTTTTGGGACTATTTTAACAGTGTGGTAACAGTTAGAGCTGGGCCATGTTCACACTGTAAACCAGTTTACCATTGCATAATTAAATGATTAACTTATAAGTTATAAATCATTAAGGATTTTATTAAATATGTCTGAAAATACATTCACAGTGGTTTAATGTCAAAACTGCTGTTTTAGACAAACTCACCAGGCCAGAACTGGTTGTGGTGATGGAAACCAGACGCCAGAAGCTTTAAATGCCACTAAAAGCTGCCTCACAGAAAGTTATAATTACATACAATGACACAAAACAGTTATAAATACACTGCCATATGCCAGAGACACTGTTTTACATTAGTCCTGAGAGGACTGTTCATGTTCAGGCCTTCATGCTGAAGATTATGGAATTCAGTGTTAACATATAGGATTCAAAGCCGTACTATAGTATTTCTATTAATCCATTGAGCTGTTCAACTGATGTCGTAAACTAAAAACCAACAAAAAAATTGATTTTATTTTGAGAAAACAACGATAGAGAGAAAGAGAGAGAGAGAAAGAGAGGAAGAGATATATTAGTCAAATGTTATATCTATATTCTCATACCACGAAACAACTTTTATTATTGTTGAAATCCTGTTTCTGTTTAAAGTCACATCATCTAGAACAAATTCAAAATCAAAGCAGTTTTAAACTTTAATGTTAAAATTATGGTGTAAAATAAGAGCGTTTTAGTCATATCACCCACCCCAAATTTTGAAATCAAAGCACTTTTATACTTTTAATGTTTAAATGCAGTTTTTTCTCCCCAACATTTGATATTAAACAAATTTTATACGGTTAAGTTAAAAATCTAGTGTTTCCCTTCAATTTTACTTTAGATTTTAGTTTTAAAGTCACATCACCCACACTAATTTTAAAATCCAAACACTTTTATACTTTTATGTTAAAATTCTGGAGTTTCTCTACAACATTCTCTTCAACACTGCTTGAGATATAAGCTTTTTCGTCATATTAACCAGCCCTAATTTGATTTCAATCCATTTCAATACTTTTATATTTAAATTCTGGTGTTTCTCCTCAACCTTGCGTAAGATATGAGCATTTTAGACATATCCTCCAGCCTTAATTTGATGTCAAACCACTTCTATACATTTATGTTTAAATTCTGCTGTTGCTCTTTAACATTACTGCTTTCACAGTGCACATTGTTTTTTTGTGTACATGTGAAATTAAGACTTAAATTGATCAATTGGCACTGTTGGTGTACCAGTGGTGATTTAACGCTGGTAAATGTAGTGTGTAGTAACTGCTCTGTAACTGCACAAAGACCAGTGCTGCCTATTTATTCACTGTTTACCTTCACAGCCACAGCCAGGCTACAGGTGCTGCAGTCAGACGCAGTGTTTACAGCTCTATCTACACCTACTCTGATAATAATAACAATAAAAGAGCAGAAATGGGTTACAGGCCGTGAGCAGAATGGAGAGGAGTGATTATAGCTAAGCTACAGTGCAGCTGACTGCCAAGAAAACAGTCTGTAATGTGTACAAATGTCCAGAGTGAGAGAGAGAGAGAGTGGAGTGGAAGATAACAACTGCTTGCCAAAAGACAACAACACTTACACACTAAAAGCAGAGATACTGTACAATATAGGTACTTTCTTGTACTTTCAAATGTGTAATATTGGTCTTTGCAGGGCTATTTCCTCACAGCAGGAAGTACAGATTTGTACCATTTAACCAGCAAAAATGTAATTATGTATCACTGTATTAATAAACAATATATACAGCTCTGGAAAAAAATAAGAGACCACTTCAGTTTCTGAATCAGTTTCTCTGATTTTGCTACTTATAGGGTTATTTTTGTGTGTGTATATATATATTTGAGTAAATTGAACTTTGCTGTTTTATTCTATAAACTACGAACAACATTTCTCCCAATTTCCAAATAAAATAATTCTCATTTAGATCACTTATTTGCAGAAAAAGAGAAATAGTCAAATTAACAAAAACGATGCAGAGCTTTCAAACCTCAAATAATGCAAAGAAAGCCCATTCATATTCATAAAGTTTTACGAGTTCAGAAATCAACATTAATCACAGTTTTCATGCATCTTGGCATGTTCTCTTCCACCAGTCTTGCACACTGCTTTTGGATCACTTTATGCCACTCCTGGTGCAAAACTTCAAGCAGTTCAGCTTGGTTTGATGGCTTGTGATTATCCATCTTCCTCTTGATTATATTCCAGAAGTTTTCAATTTGGAAAAATCAAAGAAACTCGTCATTTTTAAGTGGTCGCTGTAAGCTAACTGAACTATGATTTACATTTATATGTATGGCATTTAGCTGACTTAAAAGATTATTTCTATTACAGAGGTGGTCCAATGTAGCGTTAGGAGTCTTGCCCAAGGACTTAGTTATTGGTGTAGAGCAGTATATAGTCAACCAGGAATTGAACTGGAGTATCTCACATGATGTGACAGCTCATTGGCATGCAGTGGTGTTATCCACTGCACCACACCAACCACTATCAATTATCAATGTGAGTGGCGAAATGTAACAGATACAGTGTTAATTTAACACTAATAAACTAGATGAAATAAACAACAGATACAAAAAAACAAATAGAGGTTTAGAGTCTAGAATATTCCTGCTGTTTATGAGGGGTAAAGTTGATTTACTGCCACAGACTCTGTCATTCATAATCACTCACTGCACCACACACACACAAACACTGACTGTCTGTCTGTCTGAGAACAGCACAATGTTATCAGTGGCTCAGCTCGTCGCTGGTGTAGATAAACTGGAGACTCAGGCGGACTGTTCTCCGCTCTCCTCCGGTCTCTAATCCCTCCGTTCCCCGCTCTGAGTCCGCTCTATCAGTTTAATATATGGTCTCTCTCTCTCTCTCTCTCTCTCTCTCCCTCTCTCTGTAACTCACCGGCTCGCTTTCCGCACGAAGTACGAGTGAGCGAAGTCCACATGGTCGTCGAGCCAAGCCTCCATCCTCCCGCTGTCCGGAGGAAGAGCCTCCATATCACCAGCCAGAGAGCACACACCACCAGCCCCCAGCGCTCATCAGCCCGGCTCTCCTGAGAGAGCAGGAGGAGGAGGAGGTGCAGAAGGAGATGGAGAGGAGGAGGTGTGCAGGAGGAGGAGGTGGAGAGACGCTGCGGTTCAGCGCGGAGCCGTTAATAAACCCGGACTGATCGGAGCAGCAGCGAACAGCAAAGCCATGTCACTTGTCAACATCGCGTGCGCGCGCGCTCTACACTGACCTCTGCACGCGGCGCTCTCTCTCTCTCTCTCTCTCTCTCTCTCTCTCTCTCTTTCTCTCTCTCTTCCTCTTTCTCTCTCTCTCTCACTCTCTCTCTAACACACACTCTCTCTCTCGCTCTGTATCTCGCTTTCAGGTAGAGGACAAACAAGATTTTCCACCTCCTCTTTCTAAATATCGATAACTGTAATTTTGTTCCTGTGTAAATAATTTAAAAACTTAATATTACTAAAATGAATTATTTGACACGTTTTGTTGAAATAGTCACTACAAACACACTGCACTACAAACTGCGTTTTACAGCCAGGAATGCAAAGAGCAATTTAGCTTAGCGATGAGTTCATTATACCTGGTAGGATCTCGTGGTCACAACTTTTGTAATTTTGATAAAACATGTCATTTTCTCAAGGTAAAACATTTCTACATTTATTTCTTAATAATAAAAAATTGCTTATCTAAAAATGATGACAAACAAGCTGTGCGAAAACATTTGTTCTCTTGTTATCAACTTGAACCCTCAATATTCGAAATACAAGTTTTAGCAATAACCCTTGACAAACAAATAGTTTTCTTGATATCAATAGAAAACAAATATTGAACTTGAGATAACATTTGCTTATCCTGACAAATCATTTTTTAATAATAAGAAAAACACGTTAATGAGGTAACATTTGTTTATCCTGAGTAAAAAAAAAGTATAGAAAAAAATGATCTCAGGAAAGTTGTGATAAAATATTAGTTATCTTGTTATGAACTTGAACTCTCTGGGTACTGGGAAAAACAAGTTATAAAAATTGGAAAACATTGTTTCCTTGATATCAATAGAAAGCATGTTGTGATATTGAGAGAACATTTGCTTATGTTGACAAATTAACTTATCTTATGATAATAAGAAAAAAAAACAAGTCGTATTGAAAACATTTTTCGATCTTGAGAAAACACCCTGTTGTATCAAGATCATGAGAAAAACAAGTATTGATATCAAGACAGCATTTGTTATCTTGACAAAACAAAATTTGTTAATTGGTTTTACCTTGAGATTGCAATAAAAAAAGTCTGTGATCATGTGATAATGGAAAAGAAACATAAAATTAACATATTATTAATCATTTAGATACTTGTGTGTGAATCAATTGTGTGACTCAAGCTTAACATATAATTGACACTTTGAGACAATGGTGTTATTTTTGTTAATGTCATTAATGCTGTACTGGAATGACTAACATTAAACACTGCAACCATTTCCTATGACCAGTTTATATCCAGGGAATTGTATGAATCCATCAAAGGTTACTGTAATAAAATAATCTGAATCTGTAAATAGAACTAGTCACTGCCTACCTGCTATATTTTAAGTCTGCATTCCATGCTCTGTATGTTAGTGTTAGTTCAGCAGCACAATTAATAACTCAAGCTTGAGGAAATCTCTTAGATTCCTCTCATAGTTTTCGAAGCTACAGAGCCAGCAGTCTGACTTAACGTTATTTAATTTCCGAGTCGAATGGAACATGAACCTGATGTTCATATTAATCATTTTTATGGAGCAGAACATTTGTTAAGGATTAATAGATAAATTAACATGTAAAAGAATTACTGATGGACAAAAAATGCAATATGTTTACTCATAGACACATACTGTACATGTGAGGAAACAATCAACTTTTATATTCTATTACATTTTAGTTGTTTATGTGTTTTTAATTTATGATGTTTTGTGGGCGTCAGCATGGGTACAGGTCTATGACTTTATGATACATCTAAATCTTATGTTCTATAAAATGTAAAAGTGTCAGGAGCTTTCAAATTAGATCAAAAATGTGAAAAATGACATAAGACAGGACACAAAATTTTGTTGCTTTGTACATTTGTACAACAATTAGAGCAAATTTAACCTACTCTATTATACTACTCTATTATAAACCTGCTAATTAAAAGAATATCACTCAGAATCAGACCAACTGTGTTCAATAACACTATCCTGACCACCCCCATCCTCTTCTTCTTTCCTGCTAATGTCTGTGCAGAAGGGTGTAGCCTTACCAGCAGATGGTGTCTCTTTTTCTCCAGAGAAAAGAGGAACACTTTGGAGACATATGTGCTCTCTTGGGCACAAATGTGACTCCACCTATACTTGACTGGAAGAAGATAATGAGGGTCCTTTGGGCATAAAGCCACTCAGACAATATGTAATTACTGTGGTCTGACGGGTGGAATAATGCGCTGTGAGGTGTATTTATTTTTGTTGATACCAATATTTATGCAGGTCTTACTGGTTCATTTCAACATTACTAATATATAAGAGCGGTGACAATGAAGAAATATTGTTTTTTAAAAGTGTTTTTTCATTATGTGAGCTACTTCTCATGTTTAGAAGACTTAAGACTACACAGAAATTGTAGTTTTTCCAGCTAAATCACTTTTCATTTTCACTTTTTTATTTTCTTTCATGCATGTGTCCAATCTGTCACAGCAAGCTGCACAACAGGGTGGGAAATTTTACGTTTTAGGACAATTTGGTCATTAAAACATGGTTGACCTACATTTGCAAGCTTTTAAATTGGTTATGGTGATCTTGTCCAGTCTTAAAGATACACATTGATTTTCTAAAATGGTTATTTATTATTATTTAATTACCTTGATATTTTGGACGGTTTAAAGGAGAAATCCAGTGTGATATAGACTTGGGTTGTAGTGAAACATGTTCATAACGAGTATGAACTTTTGTCAAATACCCCACCTTTCTTCACTCCCAGCATTCCAAAATACAGCATGTAATACTTTTAAGTGATGCTCCCAATAGGCTTGCAATGCTAGTGATAGGGGCATAGCCTTGCCCATTTAAATTAATCTACAGTATCTATTTTTACACCATTAACATTAATTAAAGCTGACAAGCACAAACCAAACTACAGCTGATAAGTCAAGTGAATACTCATATTAGTTTTGGACTGAAGTTGGTCCAACAGGAGCTGGAGAATATTTAATATATAATATACTATCATGCATTTCCACAGAATTAATTTTGCAATCTGTTCCCCAATTCTACCTATTCATTTGGGTTCATCAGTCAACTTTTCATGACTTAAATACAAGACGGCAGCTTCCAGAGAACTACCTCAAGGTACTGTGTGTATAAACAGTCATTTTGAATAAACTACTTGTTCACCTTCACTTTCTCATTTTAAATGTCAGAGCCCTCAGAATTCTACTAATGAAGTGTGGAGCTACTTTGAGCTTGTTAATAGTGTACAAAAAGTAATTTCTTCGCAAAGACAACTCTATGCCCCTATCGTTAGCACTGTATGTCTGTTGGGAGCTGTATTCAGAATGCTGGGGGCAAATGGAGGTGGGCTAATTAACATTATTATTGCTCCTTTAAAACTGATCTCAGCTTAATAAATATTTGTTGAAGTTAATCTTATTAATTGCTGAACATTCAGCATTCAGTGCCTTCAATCCTTGGAAAATAAAACAGTATGAATGTAGTGCTGTCACTGACATCAAAGTTTATCTTGTTTAAGACAAGTTTATCCCAAAATAACAAGGTTAAAGGAGAACTCCGGTGTTAAATGGGCAGTAGTGAAACATGATGAGGACTATGAACGTTTGTCAAATGGCCCACCTCCGTTCGCCCCCTTAATTCCGAAATACAGCGCTTTTAGCTGATGTTCCCAACAAGCTTACAGTGCTAGTGATAGGGGCATAGCATTGCCCATGCAAATAAATCATTGTTTTTACACCATTAACAGTAGCTTAAAGTAGCTCCACACATCATTGGTAGAATTCTGAGGGCCCTGACATCTATAATGAGGCGCTGAGAACTTTGAAAGTGCTTTTTAAGGTATTTCTCCATATACCGCCACCTTAAAATCACGATTGACAAGCATGAACAAACAGGTAGGATAGAGGAACAGATTGCAACATTTGCAATTCTGTGGACATGCATTAATGTTATAGAGATATTTTCAGCCATAGCTGGAATTGAACAAACAAACTAACTATGAAACTATTTCCATTTGACCTCCTTTTGGCCCTGTCTAAAAATGTTTTTTACTTTGAACTTCTATTACTCTTTGTACATCATTACTGTAAGTTGCTTTGGACAAAAGCATCTGCCAAATGTAATGTACTGTAATGAATTGATCAATTTCATGTGTTTTCACTTCCAACTCTGTGCCCCTATCACTAGAATTGTAAGCCTGTTGGGAGTATTGGCTAAAAGCGCTGTATTTTGAAATGCTGGTGGCAAACAAAGGTTGGGTATTCAACAAAAGTTTGTACTAGTCATTATGTTTTACTTCAACCCAAGTCTATTTTACATTGGACTTCTCCTTTAATATTCCTCTATATGTGTACAATGATGTGTTAATTCTAAATAAATCTGTGTAACAATATATATTGTTACACAGAGTTTGTATGAAATTGAAACACCTATGCACAAAACACACAAAAGCCACGTTATATTTATATTGACCCAGGTCATGCTAACGATAAAGTCAGGCCTTCCTCCCCATCTCTCTTTCTTTCTCTCCCTCTCTCCACCCCTCTGTTCGTTCCCCTCCTTGCCACCAGAGTTGACGGGCACCGCAGTCACGCAACATCCCTCAAGGTGTCACCTGATAAGTTCGCATGCACGCAAGTCACGGCTCTCCAGCGAAACACTGTCCAGATGTAGTCACTCATTTTACCCGGAGCTAAACTCCTCGGTTTGCCTTTCAGTCACAAGTCAAACAACACTCTATTCCGTTGTATAATTCCTCGGACTACATTAAACAGTTCAACCTCTATTGTAAACCCTGTCTTGAGGCATAGCCGTGGAAGATAACTGCGAAGGAGGAGAAGGCCCCGTACACAAGCCCACAATGGAAAAAATCTCGAGAACTTGAGAGCGAGCTGCGGCGCGCATCTTTCAACAAGGTTATCTTCCTGGAGAAACAATTTACGTGAAGTCAGTTTAGGCTGGGAGAGGCACTAAAGGTACAGGCTAATGGATTTATACACAGTAAAAATGTTACAAGGCACTGTAAAAGCATGCGGAAAAAAAAATTACCTACGCACCATAAAAGCCTAAAAATGTTAGAAGTGATGACGAAAGACCACCCTGATCACCGAGGAAACATTTGCCTGGTTGATCTAGATTGGAGATAGTGGCCCTCAAAGTAGATGGCAACAGGTGTCTAAAAATACACACTTATATTCATACACCACCTAGTTTCCTCTAGGAAACTTTGACCACTGGGACCACTTTCATATACAGCTCTGGAAAAAAATATAAAAGACCACTTAAAAATGGTGAGTTTCTTTGATTTTACCAAATTGAAAACCTCTGGAATATAATCAAGAGGAAGATGGATGATCACAAGCCATCAAACCAAACTGAACTACTTTATTTTTTGTACCAGGAGTGCAGGCATAAAGTTATCCAAAAGCAGTGTGTAAGACTGGTGGAGGAGAACATGCCAAGTTGTATTAAAACTGTGAATAAAAACAAGGGTTATTCCACCAAATATTGATTTCTGAACTTAAAACTTTATGAATATGAACTTTTTTGAGGTCTGAAAGCTTTGCACCTTTTTTATTTTAGCCATTTCTCATTTTCTGTATTTTATATATGTTTATAGAATCAAACAACAATGTTAATTTTACTCAAATGTATACCTATAAGTAGTAAAAACAGAGGAATTGTCACATCTTGGCCTCGTCTCGTGTCTCTGTGTCTTCCCCACGTGACCTGTGCTCCCCTGTGTCTCCTGTCTCAGTACTTTTCCATGTGTGTCTCATTTGTAGCTCCGCCCCTTCCCCAGGTGTTTCTAATTTTAGTGTTTCCTGTTACCTTAACGGGAGACTGGACAGGGCTTGAAAACTGATAAGGTAACAGGAAACACTAAAATTAGAAACACCTGGGGAAGGGGCGGAGCTACAAATGAGACACACATGGAAAAGTACTGAGACAGGAGACACAGGGGAGCACAGGTCACGTGGGGAAGACACAGAGACACGAGACGAGGCCAAGATGTGACAGGAATTAATTCAGAAACTGAAGTGGTCTCTTATTTTTGCAAAGAATCAACATGAATTACAAAATAACTACAATGAATTGTATGTATTATTCAGGCATATTATTCAGTTATTAGTTATACTGTAAACCTTATTATCTAGTAACCACTGTTACTCATTAGCCATTATGAATTACCCAGTAGCCACTACGAACTACACAGAAACTACTTGTATGAACCAAATGTATTATTCAAAACATATTCCATTATCATAAGACATTAGGCTTATCATCCAATATTTACACTGGAAATAAATATATATTAATAAAATATGGAAATAAAAATATAAATATATTAGCAGCTTTAGTTAAAGAAACAAAAAAACTAAATTTTAAAATTTGATTTTGTTTATGTCTGATGTAGTTACATATTACATGCTGTTTTAACATTTTTTTTTTACTTTTTTAACGTTTGCAATTCAAGTTAAAAATACAGAGAAATACAAACAGAAGGTAACATGGGGGGACAACTACACATTGACAGGGAGTGAAGGAAAGAGGGAGACACGCCCACTATGAAAATGAATGGTTGTAGGAGCTACTGGGAAGATTGTGAGCTAGTTTTCAAGTTCATAAAAAGCATTAACTGCTATAACTATCAGATCAATCAGCATAGCATAAATTATTCAGAAATTACAATAAATCTATAGTAACCACTGTGAATGACTCAGTAGTTAATATATATATATATATATATATATATATATATATATATATATATATATATATATATATATATATATATATTTGTCTTTAAGCTGCATAAATTACTAATAAAATGTGCATTATGTATTTACTACTATTAATTAAATTTAAAATTGATTCTAGAACATTCTAGCTTCTCCAATTTTGGGTTGAATAGTAGTTGTCTGTATAGGAGGCAACTATTTTTAAATATATTTAATATATATATATAAGTCTGGAGGAAGACTATTTCTGTCTATTTTCACATTTTCAGTTTTTCCACAGTTTTCAGAAACAGAACAGTAGAATAAGCTGCTATAACTGATAGAAATTAATAGAAACCACAACACTAAAAACATGAATCAGCATGCTACACCCATTTCCTTGGTTACACCACACCCACCACACAGCCCCCTCTCACTCCTCAAACCAAAACTACACTCTTGCTCACTCTGTACGGCATCTGCAGATTCTGCCCCAGTGGCGAATGTTTTCCAGTCCAGGCTAACCTCCTGTTCCACCCTCACTCAGGCCTTCTGCCCTGCAGCCGTTTTCCAAAAGGAACCCTTCAGTAAACACGCCGGGCTATGGAGGGAGATTTGCTATTTATAAAACTGCTGGAAGACTTCCTCAGGCACTGCAAATGTATACATAATCAGATCCTGTGCATGTACACACTGATAGCATTAAAATGGCAGATGACCAAACTCACAAATCATCTATAAGAGTTTGGAAGGCTCTGATACAAGTAATAGGGTAAAACTATGTGTATTATGCACTCTAAAAAACAGAGGTACAATATGAGTACTTTTTTGTACTCAAAGGTACACTCTTCATAATTGTACCCTCAAAGGTACAATATTGGTCTTTACAGGGTCAGATTTGTTCCCTCTGAAGTACAAAGTAATTTCTAAGTACAAATTTGTACCATTTAACCAGCCAAAGGGTACATTCAGTATTCTGTATTACTGTACTAATAAACAATATATATTTAAATTGCATATTTTTTATTTAAAAGCCAGACAATTTTGGATCATCAAGTTCTTGACACATATTCAGTTGATGATAATGTTTATAATCTTTATGATCTTTACTGGCACAAAAACCATGGGTACAAAAAAGGACTTTCACTGAAAGGTACTTTTTTGTACCTCAATATAAGGTACAGCCCCAGCGACAAGCTTTGTACTCTTTTAAGTACAAATCTGTACTTCCTTTTCTTAGTGTGTGTGTGCACTGATTATACTGGTGAGAGTGTATTATCAACTTAAAAAGAAGGAAGAAAGATTAGATCAATATTATATCATTATTTTAAGGTTTAACTTATTAGATTATTATCAATAAGACTTAAAAGATCATCCACCAATCAATCTGAATTACTCAATGTAATTGATATAAAATACTCCATAAACCACCATACAGAAATTACTATGATTCAGATGTACTATTCAATACATATTTATTCAATTATTAGTAAAGAAGCCTTATCATTCAGTAAACAGTACACTGTAAACCCATACATTGTTTGAACTCAAATTATTTAGGGTCTGTTTTATTTAAAGTTGGATATTTCTAAACATTACTCAACTCTTTTGAGTTAGTTGAACATTTGTGGGCACATATAAACATTCAAACTGAGATCTTTGAGTTGAAACAACTTATAATAACTGAGTTTAGTCTGTTGCCATTGGCAGCTTCTTTTCGATTGGTTTCTGTCACAATCTATTTGAATACTGGGTGTGTCCAACAGTTTCTAACAGACACTCACCATCAGTGTGTAGTGATTCCCCCTGGGCTACCTTACAAATAAATAAAGTTTCCCTTTAGTTGTAATAACTTGATGGTTTAATTTATGCTAACTCAAGTTTTCCTTCCCTATTACTTAAAAAAATTTGAGCAAACCGGCTGCCTTAAAAAAGTTAAGTAAACTCAACTTATAACAGATGTTATATCCAGGATATATTATTTAGGTGTTAGTTATTAGTTATAAGGCTTGTTACTCAGTAAACACTATAAATTACGTAGTAGACATTATGAATTATGCATTAAGTTCAATGTATAAGGCAGAAAGTGCTATTTATCAAACTTATTATCCACAACATATTGTTTAATTATTGAATTATTAGTCATATAGGTAATTATGCAGTAACAACCACTATAAATGAGTCAGAAATTATGCAGACAATTCTCTGAATCAAATGTTATATGCAGGATGTATTTATATTTCATTTTCAGTCATGTGGCTAATTATCCAGTAATCACAGTAAATTACACAGTAAATTATAATTTAATTCTGAGTAGCCATTATGAATTACTTAGTTATCACCATGAATTACACATAAACTACTAAGAACCATATGTTATATCCAGGATGTATTATTATTATTCAATTATCAGTGATAGTGCCAATGATCCAGTAGCCATTATGAATTATTAAGTAACAACCTTGAATTACACACAAATCACTAAGAATCAGACATATCATTCAGGAGGTATTATTCAGTTAATAATCATAAGGCTAACACTATGGATTAATCAGAGTAAGCATTATGAATAAGAAAATGTAGCCATTGTTAATTGCTTATTAACTACCATGAATTATGCAGAAACTACTGTGAATCAGTCGTTATATACAGGACATGCTGTTCACTTGTTAGTGATATGGCTAATTTTTAAGTAACCACAATAAATTCATTAGTATTATAATTAAATTCGGAGCAGCCATTATGAATTATTCAGTAACCACCATAAAATACACAGAAACTACTAAGAGTCATAGGTATGATTCAGGATGTATTGATGACAGGGTGTATTTTTTTGTTATTAGTCATGAGCCTAATGCTATGAATTCCTCAGTAAGGATTATGAATGTCTTAGTAGCCATTGTGAATTGCTTTTTAACCACCATGAATTATGCAGAAACTACAAAGAATCAGATGTTATATCCAGGATGTATTATTATTATTATTCATTTATCAGTCATAGGGCCAGTTATCCAGTAATCACATTAAATTACTCAGGCTTATAATTAAATTCTGGGTAGCCATTATGAATTACTCAGTAATCACCATGAATTACACACAAACTACTAAGAATCAGACATATCATTCAGGAGGTATTATTCAGTTAATAATCATAAGGCTAACATAATGAATTCCTCAGTAAGAAATATTAATTACTTAGTAGCTATTGTGAATTGCTTACTAACTTCTATGAATTACACAGAAACTACTATGAAATACTGTGCAAAAAAAAAAAAAAACTTGAATTGCTCTCAAACCATTATGAATTACTTGGTAAACACTATACACATTACTCTGTAAATACAATCCATTACTCAGTAACTACTACAAATTACTATTAATAACTATTGCTAATCATCACTTTAAGTACATGACAACTGTTTGAAAAACTGAATTATTCAGTCACTACTGCAAAACAAAAACATAAAATATTTACACTTGAAAGCCTGTAATGTAACTGGATCTGACAGGTCTTGACGGGAGTTTAAAGGGTTAAATGAGGAAATTCTGGAAGTTGCTGGACAAGCCTGCAGTTACTGTTGACTGAGCCACATGCATGCATTAACATGCGCTTACATGCACACCCCAAACTCAAGCATGCTGAACAGCAGGCAGCGTTACCTCCAGCAGCAGGCACCACATTCTCCTTAGCATCATAGCAGCTCCTCTGGAATGACGGCGGGGGGTCAGAAGCTGTGGACGCTGGAGGAGAATTTGCATGTGGCCGACAGTGTCCCGAGCGAGCACCTCTGAGCGCCAGTGTTTGATACACTGTGGTGTTTGGAGGTAGAGAAGTAGAGGAGGGTGTGTGGGGATAACAAACACTTCTGTGCTCTCACCCTTTCCCGCTCTCCCTCTCTCTCTCTCTCTCTCTCTCTCTCTCTGAGGTTGAGAAAACACAGAACCATCCCTGCTGAGCATCAGAAGGTCCGGCATGACTTGGAATAAATACAAACTGAAAGCTGGGGGAAGGGTGCTGCTGTGTTCAGCGTTGTTGTATGCGATGAAATAATGGCCGGAGGAAACCGGCTTGGAGTCTTACTGGAGGCTTTCTTGGCTGGTTTGGAAGGGCCTTGCGGCGACGTCATAAAGCTGCTTTAAGTGCACAGCGCTTTGTTTACACTGTAAGGCCTGAGGGTCATTATGGCTGGGCAGGTGGACAGCTAGTAAAGAAAGAACTCTCACAGCTGGAACTTGAACAACTTGAAACTTGTAACAACTTTAACTTGTTTTGTAGATACTGCTGTGCCCAAAGAGTGTGCCTGACAGTTCAATGTTGAACTCTATTATTAGTTTGGACCACCTTTGACCTTGATTTCAGCATGCATTTGCTCTGGCATTGTTTTCATAACCTTCTGCAAGATCACAAGATCTTGAATTGATGATGATGATGGGAGATTTGAACCACTGTGCAAAGCATTAGCCTTAGTCTTCTCCAGCACATCCTAAAGATATTCATTGAAGTTCAGGTCTGGACTGTCTGGCGTGTGGTGGCCAATTCATGTGTGAAATGAGAAATTAACCCTGCACTCTTTCACAGTTTAACCCCGATGAATCCTGGCATTGTCATCTTGGAATATGCCCGTGGTGGTTCAAGATTTTCAGTTTGTCAGCTTCCCTCATTCTTTGGGCAACCAATTTTTATTTTATTTAATTTTTTTATGTTATGAAAGAAAATCTGTGCATTAGGATTTGCCATAATGATCACAAGATTTTGGATGTGATAATTTCTCTGCTAATCTGAAACAATATAAACCTCTACAGCTCATGTATCTCTGTACTACTTGCCTTCGCCTGATTTGGCACACAACCTTTCACAGCCATTGTGTTTTGCTAGCACAGGTGCAGGAGTTTGGCCAGTCTGAGTGAAAATGTAGACTGAGAAATTTTCTGAGAAGAATTTAGCATGGCCAAAAGCCAGAAAACTGCCTTTTAAGGCAGACCGGAATGCTTTCTGATGCTTTGGAGCACATGCTCTCATGATGGTTAAGAGCAAAATTAGCTTGTTATTTGGAGTGTAAAGTATCCAGCTGCCTTTCAAAAACCTTTTTAATCCCTGTAAGAAACATGCTCCGCATTCCTCCTCTGGGAAATCACGTCACACTGTAAGCCTATTAGTGATCAGATGCAGAGGTGCATGCTTTTTATCATCATTTCATCTGAACAAGCTTCTGGGATGGGAGTCCACTTCGAGTAGCTGTGGAGAGAGTCTAACTGAGTCATTAGGTTTGAAGTATTGAATCTCAGAGGTCAGTGAAGAAGTGGGTTACAGGTTCAAGTTGAGTTTTGAGTCTGGGGTACAAGTTTAAATTGGGTTTTAAGTCTTGGGTACAGGTTTAAGTTGGATTTTAAGTCTGGGGTACAGGTTCAAGTTGAGTTTTGAGTCTGGGGTACAGGTTTAAGTTGGGTTTTAAGTCTGGGGTACAGGTTCAAGTTGAGTTTTGAGTCTGGGGTACAGGTTTAAGTTGGGTTTTGAGTCTGGGGTACATGTTTAAGTTGAGTTTTAAGTCTGGGGTACAAGTTTAAGTTGGGTTTTGAGTCTGGGGCACAGGTTTAAGTTGGGTTTTGAGTCTGGGGTACAGGTTTAAGTTTGGTTTTGAGTCTGGGGTACATGTTTAAGTTGAGTTTTAAGTCTGGGGTACAAGTTTAAGTTGGATTTTAAGTCTGGGGTACAGGTTTAAGTTGGGTTTTAAGTCTGGGGTACAGGTTCAAGTTGAGTTTTGAGTCTGGGGTACAGGTTTAAGTAGGGTTTTAAGTCTGGGGTACAGGTTCAAGTTGAGTTTTGAGTCTGGGGTACAGGTTTAAGTTGGGTTTTAAGTCTGGGGTACAGGTTTAAGTTGAGTTTTGAGTCTGGGGTACAGGTTCAAGTTGAGTTTTGAGTCTGGGGTACAGGTTTAAGTTGGGTTTTAAGTCTAGGGTACAGGTTCAAGTTGAGTTTTGAGTCTGGGGTACAGGTTTAAGTTGGGATTTGAGTTTCTGGTTTAGGTTTAAATTGAGTCCTGAGTCATTGGTGAACAGGTTTAAGTTAAACGTTAAGTTAAATGTTTCTGTGGTACAGGTTTAAGTTGATTTTTGAGTCTTTGGAGTAGAAGTTCAGGCTGAGTTTTGAGTCTCTGGTTCAGGTTTAAATTGAGTCTTGAATCTTTGGTGAACAGGTTTAAGTTATGTCAAAGTCAGTTTCTGTGGTATAGTTTTTGAAGTCAAAGTTCTTGTTGAGTTTTAAGTCTCTGGTTTAGGTTTTAATTGAGTTTTGAATCTTTGGTGTACAGGTTTATGTTGAGAAACAAATGTTTCTGTGGTATGGGTTTAAGTTGAGTCCCTGGGGTGAAAGTCTGTGTAAAGTTTATGGGGTGCAGATTGAAATTGAAGCTTGAGATTTTGGGGTTCAGTTCTGTGTGAAGTTAAGTCTTGAGCCTCTGAAAGACAGGTGCAAGGTGAGTCTTGAGTCTTTGGTGTGCAAGTTAGAGTGTAAAACTCAAATGAAAGCACTGCTTTAGTCTTTCTGCCTCTGGGTTTAAAGTCTGAATAAAATACACTAAAGTAGGTTAGGTATTAAACATAATAGATAAACAAATTGAAGGCTTAAAGTGGTGTGTTCTATAACTTGTTAAAACTTAATTGAGACTATTGGTAGGACCAGGAAATTGCTAGTGACCTCTTATTAAGGAGTCTCAGTAATTAGAAATCAGATTAATGTCTTTTAAGGTAACTATGCCATCACTGGTGTTGTTCATTGAAAAAGTGAGAAAATCTAAACTTATTTTTTTTGCATTGCCCAGCTCACATATGCATGTACACACATGTAGTTTCAAATGACCAGAAACCACCAAATTAAACAGAATCTACCAAGAGAAAAGTGGCCATGGCCATCAGCCAAATGCACAAATGGTGCTTCCCTGAGGACAAAGCATAAAAGCAATTACACATAAATATAAACAGTGAGTACTACATTGTTTGGTCTGTGCTTTTTTAAATGTTACATTTATTGTTTAAAGGATTTTGTTTTGTTTTGTTTTATCCCTCAAACTGAAGATTTTTCATCAATGAAATCTTCATCATTGAAAGCTGTACAGAAGTTGTTGGCATTGTGATCTATTGTAGAATTGAATTACTGTAAAAACCTTTAAAAGTATTAACCCTAAAAGTACAGTATTTGAGGCACCCCAAATTATAAGGCGCACTTATCAATGAACATCTATTTTCTGGTATATTTTCATACATAAGGCGCACAGGATTATAAAGCACATTATGCGATACTAGTAAGGAACAGGGGTATCACTGTGTTTCCCTTCAAATTCAGCAAGTCTCGCCACTGGGTGGTGGTGAGGTAACTAATTTAAGTAAAGCTAAGCTAAGTAAACAAAACTGTAATTCCTAAAAACAAAAAAAAGTTAAACGAGTGCTGGACATTAATCCACACAGGTTTCTCTTCTGAAAACTGTTTATTTGGGTGAGTAAAGCCCTCCAGTTAATTTACAGCTTAGATTTCCAGATTTCAACTAAGGCTGGGTGCAGCAGCATTAACATTAGTGGCTCACTTGAGGAACCTTAAGTGTTCCAGTTGTCTAGAGCAGTGTTTCTCAACCTTTTTTATATCACGACACCCTTTAAATATATGCGAGATATCAAGGCACCCCAGTTTAAGGGGGGGGGGGGGGGGGGTTGCTGGCGCAGTACTTCAGGTGAGAACGAGGGGTGTTGCTGGCGGAATTTGACATAAAATAGCGCGTGCATCGCGTGGGGGACAAAAACTTTACAGTGTTTCCCAATTTAGGGGCTGCATCCTTCAGAGGCTGTATTCGAAGACAGATTGCGTCACAGCTGCGCAGTAATACACCGCCTCTGTGGGTCGCATCCTTCATAGTATGCTGCCTGTGAATTGGGACACACCCCGACACGAGCTGACTCTGGAAAGGAAATATGCACGTGAGGCGCAATATTTTGACGGCACCCCCGATGAAGCCAGACGGCACCCCAGGGTGCCGCGGCACCCTGGTTGAGAAACACTGGTCTAGAGCAATATTAGATAGCGATTTGTACCATTTAGCTTGTTTTAACATGGCAAAAGTGCTGGCTACAGTTCGATACACTCACCTCTGAATTTTTAAAAGAGCTAGCGCTTATATAATGCTGATGCTGCTCCATCAGTGCTAGTTGGGCTTAGTTGAAGGCCACAGGCCAATAATAGCCTACTCATCTCTAAACAGTAAAAGATACTGCTCCAGCCTTGATGCTGGAGAACTAAACTGAAACTCATGTATAATTCTGTGCTTCAGCAGAGTGGCTTTACTGCTCCTTACAATCTGTATGATAAAATTCATTCAAAAAGGCTCACAGAGGATTTTTTTGAAAATTAAAGGATTTTAAGTGCGCTTTATAATGCGAAAAATTCCCAAATGCTGCACACAACCAGAGAAAATCTCCATTTACTACGTGGTCTCCATCCTACTACATCTACTTTTTCTATTGTTCAGAAGATAAATGGTAAGTATAACTAACCCAGGATCTAAATTTCTGCACAAGTAGTAACCTTGCTCCTTGCTGTACAATGTAATTTAATTTGCTTCAATGCAATTATAATAATGACATGTGTATTACTGATAGAAGGATGGACTTTGTACAATATACTGTCTTTTATCTTTTATGAAAGAAGCTTGTCAGCCCCTCAATAACTCCACAGATTTATGATCATCATTCCAGCTATAGCACAGCATAAACTAAATATAAAAAACAGGCTTATGATAACACTGGTCCATCTGGAACTCATCTGTCAGCCAAAGGTAATAACTTTAACTACTTTCAGTCTTTTAGCTCACTGAATATTATCTGTTACCTGGGCTTCAACTTTTTAAGCTTCTTTAAATTAATACAAAATGTTCTTTCTATCTGGTATATCTTACTGTGTTTACCATGATTGCGAATAAGCCGCGATTCACAATATTTTAAAAGGATGTATTATATACTATTTTCATAATGTATACAATAAAATAATTGTCATTTATTTTTACAAAACATTTTTATTAAACACATACAGACAGACATTTCTCTACTTCTTTTGAAGCTTTACCAATATGCAGGCTATAGTTAATAGTAAGCTAAAGTAAGTAAAAATGGCACATGCCAAAAGTCATGAGATAGCAGCATGTAGACTGGTCATGTGTGTTGTGTGTGTTATTTCAAGTGTCACCTTAAGGGACAGCTTGGGAACACCCACACCTGTAAAAGTTTTTTTTTTTTGTTATAGATTTGTTTCAATTTTTCTTCCATCTTTTCCCTCCCAATTTAGCTTTTCAGCCCATTCAGCTGCAGCATCTGTATATCCACCATCACTAGTGATGCCACAACACAAGGAGGGTGAAGACTAGCACATGCCTCCTCCGACACATGTGAAGTCAGCCACCACCTCTTTTTTGAGTAGCATCACAGCGCACTCGGAGAAAAGCGCAGCGACTCAGTTCTAATACATAAGCTCACAGATGAATTGTGCTGATCGATATCACGCTTTGGAGTGATGAGGGGAAAGAGTGCCATCTACCCACCCAGAGAGAGCGAAGCCAACTGTGCTCTCTCAGGGCTCTGGCAGCTGATGGCCAGCTGCATGACCAGGATTCAAAACAGTGATCTACCGATCATAGTGGCAGTGCTTAGCCTGCTGGACCTCTCAGCCCCCCTTAAACCTGTATAAGTTGTAAGGTGTGATTTTGTGAGTGAGATTGAACATTAGGCATAGAGTTAAGATTTGCTGCTCAAACCCCGAGCCAACCCGATTCCCACCCCAAACTTGTGTCGGGTCTGGCTGAAATTTCCCACCTTTCCTCAGGCCCTGTTGGGTTGGGCTCAAGAAAATGGTCTGTGACATATGCCTATATTTGTTTTTATTTATTTTTTATTTTTTATAATGTCATGGTGTGATAATCATAATGTAGCATAGTTTAAAAAAGTTTAAAAAGTTCACTGGCCTACATGGTGAATACATGCCAGCTCCTCTTCTCATCTGCATTAAACTTGACCTGCAGTGTTGTGCGTGTGTAGCCTACTAATAGGCAAAAAAAAAATGGAATACTATTTCATTTATATGCTTAAACTTTGTTCAATTATATTAGAGTAGAGAAACTCCATTCAGACATCATTCTTGTAGCAAGTTTTGATGATGTTTAGGCCTGTGGATCATTGTTGGTATTGTTTGTGTTTTGATCATTTGGAATATAACTCTACATAAACAGTTTTTGATAATAATAATTGGCCTATGCTTCTTCCATGTTGCACTGATCATTAAGACCATTCTGAACAAATTTGCTCTTTCAGAGCTCAGAATTATATTTAACCCTAGAACACTAAAGTTGAAATTAGTAACACCATCACTAACATTGGGTAAACACTGTATGACAAGTTTTGGAGCCCTTCTTTAATTTTACAACATACATCATCACATAAAATAAAAAAGTACCATTGATGAGTCTATAAAAAAAACAGAAAAAATATTGGAAAATCAGGTAATCCTTATGAAGAAAATCACCCGACATTAGAATTCTAGGGTTAAGAAGGTAAGTTTTAAAAGCTGAAAAAAAGTTGGGTTTAAATTAGGTTCAGGCTCATAATGACAGTTTATAGGATGGCCCAGGTCAGGCTTGGACAGAACATGTACAGGCTCGGGTAGGGTCGGTCTTAATTTTTTGGGCCCCATCTAAACTCAAACTGGCCACCATGCTCATGGCAATGCTACATGAACTATTGTTATAGTTAGAGTAAGGCTTGGTATTGTGACAGATTGATTGATTAAAAGAGAAATGAGTCCCACTAAGTTTCAGAAAGAGGGTTAATAACATTACTTTACATTATTAACAGTGTGTGGTAAAAACTGTGTTTCTAGTCCTTAATAATTGGTTACTATATATAGTCCCTACTCTCATTCTCTCATTTACTGACTCTTCAAAGGTATTACGTTTGAAAGGAGGAGTCAGAATGGTGAGAAGATTGTCTGTTGCCTGACAACACTTCAATTTTGGTCTTCTCTGGGGCATTACCTCTTCTTAAAAATGTAGGATGTATGTTTCAAAAACAACAGAGAAACCAATGTAATCATTGCATTATACTGAAGTTTAAGGGAATTACTGTGACCTTATGTTTAGCACTAGCAGTTTTGATTTTGTTGATTTTCTGAGTACGAATAGTAAACAATTACTCAACAGGGAACAAACTTTTGGCACATTTAATATGCAATAACTGTTACATACTCTTTAACATAATGTGGAATGAACTTAATTTAATGCACATTTTATAAATTGTCTATAATTTTCACTGGTACATGTTAGTTGAACGGTATAATGTTTCAACTAATGGCACAATTCTTAATAGCAAACATGCTAAAATCAGAGAACACACAAGCAACCAGATATGTATACATTTAACTGTATATAACCATGCGTTATATAACCAAATTTAACAGTTTTGGTAATGTGCTCTATCATCGACCGTACCCCTATTATCGGAGAGTTCTGCAATTTCCTTTCTCTCTCTGACAATCTTGTTAAGAAATTTCAAAACATGCAAGCTCCCACCTTAGACGAACACTTAAACTTTCTTCTCACATCATAAAACGTTATTTTAGTATCGCTAACAATGTTGTAAATCTGTGCATTTACAACAAATTTTGATTTCCAGTATTTTGACTAAAAATGGTTATTTTTTTTATCTCTTTATTTAATTTATTTAATTTTTGTGATTCTAGGCCATAGTCTCATTGCGAACCAATAAGCAGCAGTTCTCCTTTAACTTCTCCTTTAACTGAAGGCTTCATTGATGGAGACTCTTATCCACCTTCCACCACAAACTCCCAAGAGTGAGTAACACTCCACCAGCAGAACCTCCACAGCAAAGTTAAATCCACATATAATGAAGAACCCCCACCATAAAATCCCCATCCAAAGAAACAGGCTACCGCTTGACATGCTGAGAGCTCCAGTAAACACACTGTACAGTATAGTGAGAACACTGACCCTATACATTTACTGTGAAGCATGGTGATGGGTGGGTTGTAGTGTAGAGTATTACATTTACATTCAAAAAACATAGAAATCTTGTTAGAATTCATATCATCTCAAAGTCTTTCAAAATATAGTTGCTTCACCCAGAATGCTAAGACTGGGTCATGGTTGCATCTTCCAGCAAGACAGCATACAAAAATCCATTCACTGACCACAGAATGTTGCTTTGGCAGTGGTCATCTCAGTCCCCTGACCTAAACCCAATCCAGAGACTGTGGGAGAGTTCACAAGCAATGACCAAACACAGTTTACACAGCATCTGGAGAATTTTTTGGGATCTCGGATTCCTTTGTATACTTAATGAGATTTGATCTCATTTGGTAATATGAGTGAAGATTCAGTGCTGTTTATCCTGGCAGAGGCAGTGAGCACAAAGTACCGAATGCAGGGGTGTGAATAATGAATAATTCTGATAGTGAAGGTTAGATTTCTCTAATATTTACCTCATGTAAAATTAAACAAGCATGAACTTTTAAGTGCTAGCCAAGGCTATTCTGAGCCATTTCATTTCCAGTTTATCCATTTCAATATCAACAGAATTTATAATGGGAAATTGAATTGAATGGGAAATTGTATTGGACTATACCCACACAACGTATTTAAATCAGGTTCTAAACAGAGACATATGCAGACAAATGTGTTTCAAAAATGTATTGAGTAATAACCCATTAAAAAAGACAACAACAAAAAACAATACTTTGTTTACTCAATATATGTTGCAGTCATTTTCCTGCAACATTTCCTCAAAAAAAAAATACCTGTTTATTGAAATGTGTCTAGTGACTTTTTCTTTATTGTTTTTAAATATAATATATTAAAAATCTCTTTTTTTCCTCATGCCTAAAACCCCACCTGCATTCCTAACTAGCTCCATGTTCAAGATGATTCTTCGCCACCCTCCATCAAACTTTTGTCCAAGAACTCACCTCCATTTACCCCCAGCATTCCTCAAAACAGCACTTTTAGCCAATGCTCCCAACAGGTTTACAACGCTAGCGATAGGGGCATAGCGTTGCCCATGCAAAGAAATCACTATTTTTACACCATTAACAAGCTCAAATAGCATGAAAGTGAATTTTCACTTTTCTCACTTTACAGGAGAAAGATAAATCAATGTAAAACTATTTCATTAATTTTAGTAATTGTGGAACATTTGAATTGATCTGTTCAGCTTTCAATTGTGACTCAATGTAAAGACTGACAAATCCACAGTACGCCAAAAAGAAATGAAAACGTCAAAAATGTATGTACAGTCTATAGAGAGAGCTGTCAGTAGGTAAAAAAACAAGCAACTGTGAAGCTGAGATACAATGGAAAATCAATCAGAACCACTGCACACATACTTCATAACCATTTGGAATGTCCTGAAGAAGAAAGTCATCACTGGTGTACTAAGTAACAGACGTCAAACATGTAGACCAAGAAAAACCACAGCAGATGATGTCAAAAAAATTGTACATTCTGTAAAGAAAGACCCTAAAACCACTGTTAGTGACATCAGCCACAACCTCCAGAGAGCAGGAGTAAAGGTTTCACAATCTACTGTTTGCAATCTAAGTTAAGTAAAGCTAAGCTAAGTAAACAAAACTGTAATTCTTTAAAAAACATTTTCTTTTAAAGTCAGACTAGCACTTGATTTTAATCTACACATATTTCTCTCCTGAAAACTGTTTGTTTGAATGAGTAAAGCACTTCAATTTATTTACAGTAAACTTAGATTTACAAATTTCTCCAGCACTAAGGCTGGAGCATTAGCATTAGCCACTAACTCCCACTTGACAGCGCCACACTGAGTAATCCTGAGTGTTCTTGTAAGCCAGGGCGATATTAGCTAGTGGTTGTTTCCACGTAGCTTGTTTTAACATGATAAACGCACAGACTACAGTCTGATATACTCACCTCTGAACCGCAAAAGAGCTAGCACTGCGGTTAGGTGCTGCTCCAGCGGGGTGAGTAAATCGCTTCTGTTTATTTCCAGTAAGCTTCGATTTCCAAATTTCTACAGCACTAAGGCTGGAGCATTAGCATTAACTCCTAACTGCCACTCGACAGAGATACACTGATTCCACGTTCTTCCACGTAGCTTGTTTTAACACTGTAAATACGCAGACTAAATTCCAATATACTCCCGTCTGAACACCAAAAGAGCTAGCGCTTAGCGCAGTTAGCAGCTAATGCTAAAGCTGCTCCAGCAGTGCTATCCAGGATAAGCAGCAGGCTACAGGCCGATAATACTCACCTCTTAACAGTGAAAAGGCTAGTGGTTAGCAGCTAATGCTAATACTGTTCCAGCCTTGATACTGGAGAAAAAATGTATATTATAAGGATTAAAGAATTTCAGAAGTGCCTTATAGTGTGGAAAATACAGTATATTAATAAACACTACATCCAAACAAAACATAAACTACATACATCTACCTGACTACTTTATAGTTCACTTCTAGAGGCTGAAAGGGTGATCATAAATATTAAATTCCATCCACAAGGTGCCCTTCTCTTGCAACACAACAATAGAAAGCAAGAATTTCTTGTTAACAATCTTCCCCAACCTTAACATGACACATAACCAGTAAACTGAAAGTGACATCACTAATCTGCTTCTCATTAAAGAATCTTGCATGAATTATCCCTGTTCTAATAGAATGTCAAAAACACACACGTCCTCCCATTCCTGTGCTGCGGCAGGGTCATCTGGTGTCCCAGATTGAGGCTGCGGGCTGAATTACTTTGCTGTGGCCTCAGTTCGGCTGATATATGGGGTGACAATGGACAGCCGGCAGGGAACAAGCCCAGAGGAGCAGAAGGGGATCAGCCACAGCCAGCATGCATCTGATGTATTAATAACACTGTCAAACTGAGATGAGCAGGTAGATCTCATGACCTTCGAACATCTGGAGTTATCTCCTCAATGTAATTAAAGCAAGTGAACTTTATATCATGTAGAATAAAGGCGGCTGGTGCACTTCTGAAAAGTTCTATTTAATAAACTGCTGGAACCAATCATATGCATGATAAAAACCAGGAGCCAGGAAAATAAAGTTAAATTAAAGCCATGTTAGCTGGCCTTACAAGACACTGAATAAAGTACTTAGTTTTAACAGTGAAACAAGCATCTTAAACACTTGAGGGAGTAGCACTGAGAGTTACAATAATCTAGCAAAAAAATCAATTGCTTTATTTTAACTGTAATCACGTTCCGTTCCAAATTCATAGGCATTAGTTAGGAGTCGGCCTTCCTTTCTCAGTTCAACCAGCAGGTTTGGAACTCTATTAGTTATTGAATAATCAGACTGTAGATGACTTTTATGCACTACGTCTTTCAGCACAGTGAACCTGCTTTATAACTTTATGTGGTCTGAAACTTCATGTCATCATCACGATTCTGTTGTTCTTCCACTTTCTCATAATATTGCTCATAGCTGATTGCGGAATATCAAAAAGGAAAAAGATAAAATTAAAAAATATACAGCTTTGGAAAAAAATGAGAGACCACTTCAAAATTATGAGTTTCTTTGATTTTTACAAAATTAAAAACCTCTGGAATATAATCAAGAGCAAGATGAATGATCACAAGCCATCAAACCAAACTGAACTGCTAGAATTGTTGCACCAGGAGTGGCATAAAGTTATCCAAAAGCAGTGTGTAAGACTGGTGGAGGAGGACATGCCAAGCTGCATGAAAACTGTGATTAAAAACCAACCATTTATGGTGGAACAACCAGTTATTCCACCAAATATTTATAGATTTCTAAACTCTTAAAACTTTATGAATATGAACTTGTTTTTTTTTTTGTTGCATTATTTAAGGTCTAAAAGTTCTGCATCTTTTTTTTGTTATTTCAGCCATTTCTCATTTTCTGCAAATAAGTGCTCTTAATGACAATATTTTTATTTGGAATTTGGGAGAAATGTTGTCCGTAGTTTATAGATTAAAATAACAATTTTCAATTTACTCAAACATATACCTATAAATAGCAAAGAAAAGAATCAGAGAAACTGATTCAGAAAATGAAGTGGTCTCTTAATTGCTTTCCAGAGCTGTTTGTGTTGTTGTGGAGGCATCCTATTACAGTTTTGCTCTGGATTGCATAAGCTAGATCATAATAAATTGATCATTAGCTAGGTTTTGTTTTTATTATACTGTGTATACACTCAAGGACAAAGGCAGGCAGATATCTAACAGATATATAACAAGAACAGTCTGATTAGATACTGTGTTTCTTGCTGCAAGATGGCATACATGTTTTGGGTATGTTTTAAATATCAAAAAACATCGTAATTCATTTTTAGATGAACCACAGCTTGCCCACAATAGTCACAGACTTGCTGTTCTTATAAACGCTGCTTTAGATGTGTATTTTTTTGGTGAGGAATCTAGTATTTCTGACGTTTGCTGGCTTGATGATAAAGCTGCGTGCTTTAGATGGATATTTTGTAATAAAACACAGATGCATCTCTGTTGCCAACTCAATAAAATGGATAAAGTCCCATAAGGATGAGCTGCTTCTCAGTGTGCTACTTGTGGGAATCTGAGCAGTTTTTCACTTGCTGTACAGTATATACTGCACATAGCCATATCCTGGTATGATACTCATACTGCTGCTACGCTGCTGTCATAAGAAATAAGAAAAGCAGATTCAGTCTGTATCTACACAGCCAACAGAGAGCACTGAAGATAAATATTTGGAATCTTGAAATTCAGACTTTTCCAGGGCTCATTTTTTTTTTAATACTTCTTTACACATTGCCTTCACGCTGTTATTTTTAGAAACGAGGGCTCGGAATAACTCACATCCCGAAATGGAAGTTGAAGATCAACATGTTGAGAACTTGGCTCTGACGTGATTTCCCCCCTAAGGGAATTAATGACTCATAAAACCTGGGGGAAAAAACGAGATTGAAAACCTCACATGTCCCAATTATCACAAAAGCACCTCCAGATACTAATAGAGGAAAGCTCCAGATCCCCTTGAGGGGACTGAGATATGAATCATCGCTGTCTTTCTGGACAGAGACCGTGTCTCCCCGCTGATGAAAAGCACATGACTCCTCCATTTGTTTGGCAGTAACTTCAAAATCTGCCATGAGGACACAAACTGGATGAGGGTTTCTGACTCTCCCACTAAAGGCTCATATAAAAGCTCCTTTTATATGACATTCAAATGGATATATCTTGTTACGGATTTGGAAAATCCAGGCTTTAGTTTGAGAGGTTAATGGTGGAGTGCTCGAATATTGTCTGGAGGTAATAAGAAAATGTTTTATTCCAAACAAATCCAATAGATCAGTTTCATGCACATCTTGGGCATGGCACTTACTGTATTATATAAAGTTGAATGCATGGTTCAAAAAGATTAAAGCCACACAACTAAGGAACGTGAATGAATCACACACCAAACCAAAGGACCATGGAAAACACAGAAACAAACACGGAACTCACTTGGAAAGTACACAAAGTTGTACATTAAATGCTTGGCATTTGGCAAATCCTCTTGTCCAGAATGTTTAAATGTGGTTGCACACTAGATGGCAATACTTTGCATTCAAGCACTTTAAAGAGTTCGATAGCCATTACAAACAATTTGTTTATATCAGTGTTCTCAAGTCTCACGCTTTGAGTGTGTGACACACGCACCTCAGCGAGTTCACTCGCTTACACGCCACACATGGTATTTCTCACGCTTGCCAATCCATCGGCTGCATATTATAATGTACTCTTGTTAAGCCAATCAGAATATAGATCGCTCTGTTGTTAGGCAGACCTAGTAAGAGTGTCAGGCGCAAAGAACTGTCCGATTCGAAAGTCTGCAGGTCGCACGTCGGTGAACAACTGAAGGAGGACTGCGTACGCCTCAATGTAGCGACTCTGAGTGGTCGCTCAGACAAAGGCTAGACCCTTACCAGACTAAGATCATTATAATCTGAGGATCTTAGGTTCAAATCCTGCATCATGCTGCTTGCCATCAGCAGCCAGAGTCTGAGAGAGCACCATGTTCTCTCTGGGTGGGCAGATGGCGCCCTCTCACCACATCACTCCCAAGGTGATGTCCGTCTGCACAGGTGTAGCAGAAAGCCTCTCTAAAACCAGCTACCAGCAAAAGAAGGTATTGAGGTAGATTTTCTTCAGTAGAACACTGATATGCCAAAACATTAAGATGTAACATGACCCAATGATCTGAGGGTCATATGTGTGCCACACAGACAGAGTGTTTACTGGTGTTTAGTGTTGGAGTTATTATTTAAACTCTTGTAAATTTGAACTTGTGTTTAATACCCTTAATTCCGCAAGAAACAGTAAATGAGCAGGTTTCTCAATACTTGTATAAATACTGTATATTGTATTAATGCCTCGGTTTTTGTGACATAGCAAAAATAATTTGAAAGTGAATTTTTGTAAGTGAATGGTGAATTTTTGGTGAATGAATGAAAACTTTTGATATTTTTACTGTTTAAAGTTTACATACTTGTCATGACTGGACAGATGAAATAAACTGACTTTATTATATAAAGGGTTGATACAAAGAGTAATCAGAACGAGTAGGATAAACACTTGTAAACATCAGCAATTAAGGTTAAACATATCAATAATCAGAGACAGTTCAAGGGTCAAACACTGCAAGGCAATTTCAGAGGGTAGGTGACAATAAGGGTCGAAAAAGTACAGAAGCAAGAACACGGGAGAGTCAACAGATAAACCAAACAATACTACATATATAGTGGGGGTTAACAGGTGAATTCAATACTCAGGTGATTGACTTAGTGACCAGTAGTGCTGTGTGCAGTGTCATGTGATTGCATGATGATGGATTAAAGTCAGTGTGAGGTCTATTCTGGGTCTCATAGTCATTAAGTGATTAAACAAATGTTTTTTTTTTTTCATGATAGGCTCTTTTACTGGACTGAGCAGATCCAGAATGCTCTCTGTTATTCAAACTTCACCGTATTCATCAGGTATCTTCCTTTCCACAATGGAATGAAAACAAAGCAATCCAACGTGTTTGGACCTTCAGGCAGCAGACACAACAACTCCAGCATCTCCTCTCACTCAGATTCACTGTTTCTGAAATAAACCAAAGTTACCATAAAAGGGAAATGCCAGCAATTTGTCAATAAATCTGTCAGCCAGGGCATAAAACTCACTATATAATGTGAAGGCTTAAGTACAGCTCAAAACAACATCTTTAGCAATGAGACATATTGAGGTCATAGGAAAGTTTGGACAGTTTTCTGGACTGAAAAGAGTTACTGAAAAATAAAACTCATACATGGTTTAGACAGATCCATCCATCCATCCATTCATCTAATAATAACTTTATAATAAGTGTTGTAATAACTGTGTAGTTACACATTAATAACCCACATAATAACTACTGCTGAAGTACACATTGTTACAGATTAATTATAGTTATACAGGTTATGTAATCACACATGTTATAATCAATTTTGACTATAAAAATAGAATAGTGTTTTAGTGAATAGTGAATTTTCACATGTAATAGTATGAGTCAGCAATAGGTGGCCCAAGAGCCAGATGTGGCCCACAAGCATAAAACATTTGGCTCGTGAGGTTGTTTGAACTGTAATGAACAATAATGAAAAAAATAAAACATAAATAAAATGCTTCTCAGGTAAACTTTTGTGTACATTTCTCCCTGTCTCTCTGTCGCACTCGGCGTGATTTTAGTTTCTGCCCGTTATTGGGCTCCCTATCTCCTTATAAGGGCATTTTTTCGCGGCCGTGTGCGAATTTACTAGCCGGGGTTCGATCCTGCGTGAGAAGCCGAGCGTTTATTTATTTTTTTTCCCTTTCTTCTGAGGTTTATCTGCTTTGAGATCAACTGTTCTGCAATTGGGTTCAACAACCCTCCAAGACACGTAATGGCTTGGAAAATATCGTGACTTAACTGCCATATGTAATTAAAGCTGTGATTGTTTTTAAATACTAAATATCATTATTCTGGTTTTATTTTGGGAAGATGGACAAAACTATTTTGCTATTTCTAACTGACCTTTATACTCATGTGTATTACATAACCTGTACAACTGTAATTAATCTGTATCAGTGTGTACTTCTCCACTAGATACACTGTTATTACATGGTTTGTTAATGTGTAACTACACAGTTTTTAGTGACACTTGAAAATGAAATAAAAAGGTGTTGTTTTACTGTCTTATCTGTCTTGCTATGTAGCTGCGATGTTAGTCTCTAATATTTTGATATATATTTATCATATCATAGTGCTTATGACATTTAGTTTTATTTAGTATTAGCTTAAAGGTGAGGTTCAGTTTTCACAGAAAACCTGCACTTGCTGCACAGTTTCAAACACTGTACGCTTCACATATCCTCATCACAATATTCAACATGCTTGTCATTTTTGTATTGTATTATAAAGGATTTGATGCACATATACTGATATATTGATGATCCACAGAGAGGATCAGCAGCAAAACAACTGTTGGCAGCAGCGTGGTGTGCAGTCAGCGTGAGCGGGTGCGGAACTAAGTGCAATAGGATGGAACAAATGTTCCTTTGAGTCAGACATAAACACTCTCACGACCTAGACCTCCCTAGAGTGAAGGCCGCTATCGTGGGAGCCCGGCTTTTTTAGCCTTGTGCGAAGATGTGTGCAAATATTTACAAATGCTCTTTCATGTTAAGCAGCCTCTGCCACACTTACACCCAAATGCTGGCTAACAGACAAAGCTAAGTGCAGAGAAATCAGATTCAAGCTGATGCTGCGTTCATGTGGAGTTCCTGACTGGGAAGTTGCACATGAACATGAACCCTGTGGCAACATAGCAATTGACTAACTAACATGAATTAATGCATTAGTTACTATGAATAAGACATGAGGTAACACATTAACAAAGCGTAGGTAATGTTAATTAAACATGGAACTACAGCATTAATTAATGTTACTTTCACATTACAAGTGAATAATTTGTTAAAATGAACAATAAATCATATACTTTATTAATGTTAGGTAAACAAGTAACAACTGCATTAGTTAATCTTCTTGTCATTTCTTTGTGTGCTGCAATTATGCATACGGTAATCATTAAATACTTATTAATTAAATAATAATCTGGATAGTGCTTAAGCTTCATTTCATCATATATATGTGTGAGTGTTAGAATTCAACTTACATGTAGAAATTGTAAATATAAACCACGATTTACAGATGTTAATAATGCTTAACAAAGGCATTATTGGTTAAACATTACTAAGCACTTATATAGCTCTGTTCAGTAAAATAAATAAATATACCTGATGAAAAGTGAAATTGAAATAATTCTAATATATGTACACATGTATTATCCAAGTAAAAAAATGTAAAATATATAATATTATATTAGTTAACTGTCATTAGTAAACAAAACAAGTAACTGGCTACCATTGCATGAGTGTTATCACAGCCAAATATATTTATAACTAATATTAATTTAATACATATTTAATCATGACTGTAGGCATAACTGCAGCATACTGTATAAGCAAATGACAAAAAGAGCAGATGTTATTTCTTTAACTAACAACTAGTTAACACTATTAATGAAGTGTCTGATTTATTGTTCATCTGAACAAATGCTTCACTTGTAACTTTAGTTCATGTTAAAATAACATTAATTAATGCCGTAGTTCTGTGTTTAACTAACATTACCTAAGCTTTGTTATTGTATTACCTCATGTCTTATTCATAGTAAGTAATGCATTCATTTATGTTAGTTAGTCAACACTTAATGTAGAGTGTTTCCAAATTTTGATTAATGCACCTTCCCATATCATACAGTTTTTTATTTACTTATATATAATAAATAAAAATTTGTTATGTTGTATAGAATGTTTTATATATATATATATATATATCATATATTATGTTACATTGCATATTTATGTTCAATGCAATGAGACATACAAGTGGGTCATAAATAAAAATATGGATACTGTTTGTGTAAGAATATGAAAAGATATATATTTGGCTGTTTATATTTTATATACTATATTCTTTCCTTTTTGCCTTTTGTGCAGTAAGACTTAGACTAAGACTTAGTGAATTAGAGTAATCATGAAGAAGCAGTGGTTCTGTCTTATCTCTGGTCCTGGTGAAGACCTCTGTCTACAACTTCAAATGTTCTGGGTGCTTCTTGCTCTAAAACACTTGATACAATTTATCAGCTTGTGATCAAAATTCAAAAAATAATTTTACATTTTTTATAACTATATCCACAGGGATGGCCAAGCTTCCAAAAAGTATAGTTTTCCTCCCAAAAAGTATAATTCATGACATACCATAGGTTGGGGTTGGTGTAGTGCTGTTGCAAGTGAGCTACCACATAATGTGGGAGACTGGGGTTCAATTCCTAGTCGCTACACTCCTAATGCTATATTGACCCACCACTGTAATAGAAATAACCTTGTAAATGACTCTGGATAAGAGTATCCACTAAATGCCATGCCATAAAGTCATCATAGCTAGTAGGAAAATGTGAGGGATAAATCGTCGAATAATTTAAACAGACAAACTGTCCCTCACACTGTGCCAAAAATTCTTAATGAACGGACCAATAAAAACTCTTTAAAATGACCTGAAATAACTCTTTTTACATTGACTTCCATTGAAAGTTTACAAGCTTTTTTCTCTCTCCTATAAAGTTGCTGTTTTGGAGATAAGCGTTTTTCATTGGACAGCGACGAAATATGATTCCAGAGGAGTAACTAGGATGTCATTCTTAGGTTGGGTATTTGGTTTATTTGGCAACAAGTAACAAAAAATGCTTTTCCTAAAAAGGTATGCAAACAAAGTTTGTAGATACATTTTGAGAAAGCAGTTTTTATTTTTTAGGAGGTTAATGAGGTTTTTAACATATGAAAAAAATATTTAAACCCTATAAAGATAATCTTAGATTTTGTGATGATTTAATGAAAAGTGTTCGTATACAGTAGAGAGGAAAGCAATACACCAGGCAGTCGGCAATTAAGTTTGGCTGTGGGCCAGATTTTCCTAGCCATTACGTGACGGGTCACAAAAAAAAAATCTGTTTTGGAAAATCAAGTGTAATGGGATGGAGTGCTACAGACTAGTAGCTCTTTGACCCAGAGGGTTGTTGAACCCAATTGCAGAACAGTTAAATTCAAAGCAGGTAAAAAAGACAAAAAAAAAAGAATAAATAAATAAACACCGCTCTTCACACAGGATCGAACCCTGGTCATCAGGGTCGCGGTCCAATAGTGAATTGGGACACAATAGTGAATTGGGACACAATAGTGAATTGGGACACAATAGTGAATTGGGACGCTGCCCCAACTAGTGATTTGGGACACAGCCATGGATAAACGCCCTTATAAGGAGATAGGGAGCCCAAGAACGGGCAGAAAAACGAGAACGGGAGGAAACTAAAGTCACCCTGAGCGTGACAGAAAGGGACAGGGGAGGAATATAAACTAAAGCTCACCAGACTTTACTTAAAAAGATTTTATTTAAACAAAAAATGAATTATCATTCGTTATAGTTCAAACAACCTTACAGGCCAGAGGTTTTATGCTTGTGGGCCACATCTGGCCCACGGGCCGCCTATTGCCAACCCCTGCTATACACTATATGTGTATACTGCATTTTAAGTGAAGCATTTGTCCTATTTCTTTGAGTTTGGGCCAATGCTTTTAACACAGTGCTTGTTCTTTTCTATGTGAGTTTGACACAGCGTTTGCACGCTTCTCTGAGCAACACTAGTTTTCCATAACTCATGTAAAATCACTGTAGTGATTGCTTCCAATAAGTTCATTATGAACTGGAAACACCAAATTTTGGATATACAAAGCAAAAGCTAGCAGATTTAGATCTAGCAATATTCATTACATGGTCGTTTTTACTGCATGGGCAGAAAATTCACCTGGGTGGGTATTTCTTAACTCTTGGTGGCCAATGCTTACCTCAGCCCACCCATAGATATGCCAGAGTTTGAAACACACAAGTTCAAACGTTCAACATGGCGAAGAGAAAACACATTGGGTGGGATATTGGGGGAAATAAGAAGTTTATACACTGACAATTTTACCAAGTTTTCCCACCTACACAGAATGGAGAGGTCTGTAATTTATTTTTTATCATAGGTACACTTAAACTGTGAGAGACATAATCTAAAAAATGCAGAAAATTACATTGTTTGTTTTTTTAAACAGTCAATTTGCATTTTATTGCATGAAATAAGTATTTACAGGAATATAATATAGATTAAAAAAAAAGAATATTCAAGCTGACTCTTTGAAACTTTAAAATTTAAGGTGGTAGCATTAAGGTCTCTCTCACTTCTCCCCATGCTCAGGCCCAAAGGAGAAAAAAAGGTTACAAAAAAAGTCTGGAAAAAGTTACATTTTTAAAGCTTTCTAAAGCAAGTAATTTCTAAAGCTTTGTTACTCCAGCAGACCACAGTGAGAGCTATTATTTACAAATGGAGAAAACATGAAAAATAGCTAAATAGCGGCTATGCTAATAGCATGAGGACGCTGAGCACATTCTAGGGATTTTTCCAAAATTTGTATTTTAAAAATGAACCAATAAGATCTAAGAATTAATTTAGGTAACCGGACAGAGCATTGAGATTGACCTCCTCAGTCATAGTTAAAGTGAGATCAAATATACAGAAACATAAATGAGGGAACTTAATTTTGGTCTTCAGAAGAAACAGCTGATGTCCCTTCCTGTTGTAGATGTGACTTGCAAAATGTTCCAGATGTTTCAGATGATCAGGGTAATGTGTTACAGTAACAGGACACAACTAAAATGTGTATTTTATCTTAAATATTATGGATTGATTATAAAAAAAAAAAATTAAGCATAGATGGGATTTGCAGTCACACAACAATGCAAAAACAAAATACATCTCTATTAATTATATTTCATGGTAAAATTTAAAGTTAGACAGTGGGAACAGTCAACAAATGCTATTTTGCTATATTTTCAGTGTTGTAAGTAGTTTTTATTTATTTATTTTTTTTAATTACATATCTTACTTTTGCAATTAGATCAATGTACAACACACTATGCTTAATAAAATAAAATGTATTTTTAAGTAATTTTGTGTGCACATTTATACATGTCATTTCCTGGGGACAGAAATGGTACCCATAAAGCTAATGCATGTTTCCCAAGAAGTTCATCAGAACGAACCTTGCGTCCTTCACTCCGACAAAACAGCCTTAAACGTGACATGCTCACAATTCTGACTTCACAAGTGAAAATAAGTAGGTTCCTCCTACCAGCACATACGAACACAGCAAGATGTGAGGTCCTGAACCAGCAGGCCCGTGTTCAGGCAGGTGGGAAAAACTCAACCTTACATTGCTCAGGTTCCTTCCTCACATAAATCAGGAGGAAGCGAATAACAGTGATAACAGTGAATGACTTGTTTTCATATGTTTTGCATTCCAGATACCGAACGTCAGGACTCTACGGATAAATGTTCGGCTCTTATGTGTTAACTCTGGGCTGCTGATCCTATGGAAGGCCTAACTCTCACATTGGTCACCAGAAACTATGTACACAGGCCTTAGCTTTATTGCTAATGTAGTTATAGTTAGGTAATCCCTTCATTCAGCCTTCTTTTTGTCACTAAAAAGGTATGCAAAACAAATCAGCAGTGCTCCCATTATGTTCAGACTCACCCCATGATGAAGATTCATATCAGATCCACAGCTCTGCCCCTTCAGATAACCCAGTTTCTTCTTTAAAAAAAAAAACTCTCTTTGTTTCTTTCCTCCTTTCTTTCTCTTTCTCTCTCTCTCTCCTCTTTAGACTTTCCTTCTGTGACAGAGGCTCCTGCTAGACTGGCTTTTATTTATGTCCTTTTTTGGGACTGCAGGAGATGGGGTTTGCAGAATTACTCTCAGGCTATTACGGAGAAGAAAACTCCCCCCAGTCTAAGCCTACTGGGAGGGCTTTGCACTGTCTTTGACTCTCCACTGAGCCATCAGACCAGTGTGTGTGTGTTTATAAGTGTGTATGAGTGACTGACTGCCTCTGTGTGTGTGTGATGACGATTTCCGCTAAAAATGATAATAATAAACACATGAATATGTGTCCGTTTATTTATCTTCCCACTTTTTCATCTTTCTTTATTTATTTGAGTTATTTTTTACTTTTTACTTGAGTGGAGTCTCATCTCCAGCACACACAGTTCTGCAACTGGTCACTAAGTGGACTAAGTGGAGCAGGTTGCCTCCACCAGGCCACTGGGATCCAGCATGGAAAAACTCCCGGTGCCCTTTGCATGTAGCACCTCAAGTTAACTAGACTCTTGGGTCCAGCAGAGGTAAACAAACATGTAGAGAAAAAAACAGAAAACAGGGCCAGGCCTAAGCTCATGAGAGTTACAATCCAATGAGGATTTTGTTGTTTGTTACAGAACATGCAAGATCAAATTGACTTTGGGACAGATTTTAATTGGAAATTCACAAATTCAATTCAACAGTTTGTTGTCAAATGTGACACTTGTCCAGAAGGCCTGGTGTCATGGTGAGGGGTGCAATTTTTTGCTTGATTTCAGATCATCTATGACATCTAGGACATCTAGGGGTCAGCAATTAAGTTTGGCTGCGGGGGCCAGAGCCATTAAAAGGCAGGCCACAAAATAAAACAATTCTGTTTTGGAAAATGAAGTGTGATGGGATGGAGTGCTACAGACTAGTAGCTCTCCAGCCCAGAGGGTTGTTGAACCCAATTGCAGAACAGTTTATCTCAAAGCAGGTAAACCCAAGAAGTAAGGAAAAGTAAATAAATAAACACACTGTGTGGTCAGGGTCGCGGTCCAACACATTATCGTCAAACAATTCGGGGCTGCTGGAAAATTATTCCGGGCTAAAGCCCCAGAAGCCCAGGCCAGGCGACGCCCCTGTTTGTTAGCCTCTATGCTACTCACTAGTGTTATGAATCCCAATCAAACATTCATATTTTAAAATATACATTTATATTTATTAGTTCATAGGAAATAAAGCTTGAATAAAATAATTTTCCATTTATTAAAATGATTTAATTGGAGGGGGGCAGTGCGCTCATGTGCGCTGACTCGGCAGAACAGTGTAAAGGCAGCATCAGATTCCTAGTTAAAGGAATTAAAGTTATTAAAGTTAGCTTTAATAACACATAGTCAATTATATTATACAGTCCCTTTCAAAAGTATTGCCAATTACTACCAATGAAATACTGTATACTATACTGGTCTATCTTAAAGCTAAAGGATATTGTGCACTATTTTGAAATTTGCTTTTCATGGTTTCTCCTCTAAAGCTATATTTGGCAGCCTGGCATCGCTACTGAAAGTTTCTGCATTTTACATTGTCTGTACTTTACGTTGTTTGGGAGACACAAATGCCTGTACATCACTCTGTTCTCTGACAGTGTAATTCTTTAAACACAAAGCACTTAACTTTAGGACACAGGCTCTGAAACCAAAGCGGAGAGAAGTTATAAAGTCCTTCCGTCAAACTCCGCGTGCAAATTATAGGGGTATCGTTTGACTTGGAGCCTCTAGGATGTTGAACCCACTCCAGTGCCAAGGAAAACGGCGCTCTTCGCCAATGAAGCAATCTCAGCTGTTTTAAACGAATAGATACAAAATAAATGGAAAGAAAGTAAAAGAGATTATAATTAAAAGTACATCACATGCTTAGCACTTGTAGGACTGCGTGTGAGAGATGTTGATATCAGTTGTTAAACACAACTCCAGCTCCAAAAAAGTTGGACCGCTGTGTAAAATGTACTTAAGTATAAATACAAAGAGAATGCAATTATGCGCGAATCTCAGTGTCACGCAGGCCAGACGTGAGGTAGACACATGCAGATATTGAGCATAAGGGTTTTTAATCAAGTGGTTAAGCTTACATGATTTACATGAACTGTAAAAAGGGCAAGGCAAAAGAGGAGTAAAAACACGAAAAAGAGTTGGCAACAAAAAGGCAACAAACAAAAGTAATGCTTGGTAGAAGAGCTAGAAACTAGATTCAACACCCAGCGAGGAGCTACTGAAAACAAGGGGTATATATACAGGTATATAAACAGGTGTGGGCAATCAGATGCTCGGGAAGCAGGAACACCGTAGCATCACATGATCAGCAGAGTCAGGGAAGTTCAGTGTGAGTGCATGCTGGGAATTGGAGTCTTTGTTGATATGTTTAGAGTCCAGAGCTGAGACATAGACCAATACTTTACTTACAATCGAACACAGAGCAAACATTTATCAGCAAAAAAAATAAATAAAATGAACTGCTTGGATTTTTGCACCAGGAGTGGCATAAAATTATCCAAAAGCAGTGTGTAAGACTGGTGGAGGAGAACATGCCAAGATGCATGAAAATTGAAATTAAAAACCAGGGTTATTCCACCAAATATTGATTTCTGAACTCTTAAAACTTAACAAAAAATTAACAAAAAAAAAAACTTCTGGAGGAGCAATTTGCAACTAACTCACATGACTGGGTATAAAAAAGAACATTATCGAGAGGCAAAGGACAAGTCCAGCAGTCAATACTGGATGCTGGTGTTCTTGAGGACCTCAGGTGGCACTACATTTAAATACAGGCATGATTCTGTACTGAACATCCCTGCATGAGCTAAGAAACACTTCTAAAAATAATTTTCTGTGAACAGACAGAAAATAAAGCAACTATTTATAGCATCTTCTATCAATCATCAATTATTATGCAGCAATGCAGTTTGTATTGATGGTAACAATGTGACTAGTAATCAAATAAATATCTGACCCAATCTGACAGTTTTCCGAGTATCATTCGATACCGATCTGGGATGTTGTATATTTATTTTATGTAACTAAAGTAGAACGTGTAATCACTCGCAAATTAATGAGTAAACGGACCCAATCGTTAATCTTAAAAAGTACTTCTTTAAGTGGATTCTGCTTGCAGTTCAGCACCTTAATTCAACACATTTCTACGTTTTCATTGGCATAGTAGTGAATAAATATTGTTCATTTTCACTTTGCAAAGCTTTTTGGAAAACACTCGCAGAACTGACTCGTTCTTTTCACACCCCTGTGTGAAAATCACACCCCTGATTTTGCGTTCATGTAAATAATACAGCCATGCAGTTGAGATAATATGCGCTGCTAATTAATGCAGTAGTATAATCATTTTATTTTTAGTAACAGTTAAAATAATGAGACATTATGGACTTATTTATTTAGTTTTGTAGTAATTGTGTAATGTTTTATAGTATGTTTAATAAATTAAAATCCATCTGTTTTTTTCTATCATATAAAGTTTCATTTTGTGTTTAGAACTACTGTTTTCTTCAGGTATTGTCTGAACAAATAAAAACACAAAACTGCTGTTTTCCTTAATGTGATTTTTTAAGTCAGCTAAACAAAAAAGATTAAATTGCACCCTTAAATATGGCCAACTAATCACCTCAACTAACTTTATTGAGTTTCTTGTTAAAAGTTGGTCTTACTAAACAATCTGTGTTGGCAAAATGTACAGACTGTAGTTGAACCCTAGTTGAGGCTAAGCAAACTACTTTACACATGCTCAGTTTTACTCTTTAATTACGGGGTCTACAGAGCAATTCTGCAGGGGGTTTTAACCTGATGTTGGTCACATTATTTGCATATTGGGTATGTAATCCCACCTCTCACTCACCATCCGTGTGTAGCAATTCCCCATAGGCTGCCCTCTGTTGGTATTTATTTATTTGTTATATAATAGCTAAGTGCCTTGCCTCAGTGTTTAAGGCTATAAGAGCAAGTTGCTGTGTCTTGTGTAGCTGAGTGTGAGTATATGCTGGCTGGATCCACTTGGTTACATTTGCGTTAATTGCTCTCTTATATGACTGACAATAAGGCAGATATAGTCATAAATCCCCAGTTTCCAGTTGCTAAATGAAATTAACAAAAATATAGTGTTGTATTCACTGGATGATTATGATTAATGCAAAAAATTTAATTGGCACAACTGAATTTTTTTTAGCAAAACTTACCATACACATTTTGCAGAACCTAAATCAGACCAACTAAAAACACATTTAATTTTTAAATCTGTAAAATATAATATTTAAAGTTTTAATTATAAAAAAATAATTATCTGGGCTAAAGATTTCTAGTCGCCACAACTGCCTGTGTTTTTTTTTTACAAAAAATTCTTATGCAGTAAGTTGCCTCGAAAGTTTTCTCAACTTTTTCCTTTTTGCACTGAACCCCTCTGATGATGCCTTTCATTCTGAATTCATGAAAGGCTGTTGAGAAACAGCACTATCAGTTAAACACTTGAAATGCAAGTCTTGACAGCTTGGTTTGTCCTCAAATAACCAAACTAAACAATCTCTTTCTGTCTCTGTTTCTATTCTGAGCCAGAGATCAAGCCGACTGGAGCTGTAGCGACCGTAGTAATTCGGAGAAGGATTACTGTAAGTGTAGGACAACAGTCAGTCTTGGGCCAGCGTTCACTGATGCGACATAAAACAGGTCCTAATTCCATGGAACTCTTGTCTAATGGAATTTATTTACTCGGAACTCGAACAGGCGACTGGGTGGGGGGTGGTGGAGAGGGTTCTACAAACCACAGTCTGAGCTGAGAACAGATTCAAAGCTTTTAAATCAAGTTAATGTTCCTGTCACATCTAGTCATAAAATTCTGGAATACACAGCATTTTTAGTACTAAACTATAAACCCTGTATAACAGTTAGTTTGAACTCAAATTGATAAAGTCTGTTTTAAATAGTAATAGAAAAATGGGATAGTTCCAAAAATTACTCTTGCTCTTGCTTTTTGTTTTAGGTGAACATTTGTGGCAACATATTTATTCATTCTAAGATCTTAGAGATCTCAGTCTGTTGCCATTGGCAGCTTCTTTTGGCTCAGTGTAATTGCATCCTGGATGTGCCCTCCAGTTTCTGACACTCACCGTCAGTGTGTAGTGATTCCCCCCAGGGTATCTGTAAATGTTCTTGATTGGGATTTAAAACTGTTATACTAATAAAACACTAATGTTACAATATTATTAATGACTTCAAGATAATTAGCAATACTGATAATAAACTCATATTTGTTTTGCCATTTGCTTTAAACGTGTGACAGACAGATATTTTGAGCTAGTTTAAGCTTCTGAAGGGCGCGGGTTTAGACTCACATTGGGCTGGATATTTTTGGAGGACCTGGCAACCCTGCAGAGGGACGACGCGGCTCGAGCCCAGCTTCACTTTGCTCTCTGGCAGGGGCATCGCCTGGCCTGGGCTTCCGGGGCTTTAGCCCCGAATAGTTTTCCTGTAGCCCCGAATCGTTTCGCTCAGCTCAGCTGTATTATTAATGAGGAGACAGACCACTGGCCGCTGTGTGAACGGAAAATCTCTTATCGTTAATCAAGGAGCCAGTTCAAGAAAAAAGTTCTGCCTTTCAGGGGAAACAGACAATCAGCTTGCTGGTTTTGCGGAGCGCTGTGGGCTAGTAGAGAATCCCCACCCCTCATGCAGTGCTGATGTTAAACCATATATAAATATATAGCGATTTTTCTAAAAGAAAGGTAACGGAGCTAACCATGTAAACTGTGAGATTGAGTCAAAACACACAGATGATACCGTCTGTGTGAATAATAAATTAATAAAAAAAATGTATATCTGTTTAACTTGCCCTGATCAGCCAATAACTATTTAATTTTCAAATTGTTTTATTAATTTAGGATTGCAGGACTTACTGTAATCTATAATTAACGAAGATTTATTTAGCTAACCAGTTAGCTAGAAGCTGGATGTTGTGGATAGCCAGAATTTAGTACTATACTTAGTTTAAATGAGTTTCTTAACCCTAGTCTCTGCAACTAAAATAGTATGTTTTCCACCAGATCCAACTGATCAGCTAATAAACTACACATCATAGTGTTAAACATTATATATAAGGACACTTATTGTAATATATAACTGGCCTTGGTTGGTCATCGTCGACGTCCACATTAGCGCTGGGCTGAAATAAATCATCCATTACCCTTTCTAAAAGAAATAGAAGGTAGTCATTTGGCACATGGCTCCTAATATCATTAGCTAAAATGGGTAATGGATACTTTAGTTCAGATTTTGCATCCTGTGTACTTTTTTCATGAAAAAAAGTATTTATTAATGTATTTATCCATACAATTATTTGTGTGTGTATTGATTTATTTATATATTTATTTATTTATTCATTTATATGTGCATGTATTTATTTATATGTATGTATGTCATTTTTCGTCCTCCTTAACTAACAAGTCATATAGGACAGCATTATGCAAACTGATTATGAAGTGTTACCTCAGGGGACACGTCGGTAATGCCCAGAGCTGTATAAGTTGCTAGGTGTTATCTGGTGTGAAGGTGAATACTGGCCAGTGTGCTTATGGCAAGCGACATGAATGTTCAGAGTGTGAGGAAGGAGGCCTGATAGTGTTGGATGGCTGATGAATGAAAGTGTATTTTTTTAGTAAAGTATGACACCTGCTGGTGAAAAGATGGTAACGCAATTTAAATGCAAGGACTTTCTCTCTAAAGCAGGGGGGTCCAAACTTTTCTTGTTGGGGTTCAGAAGGAGAAATATATGTGCAGTCACGGGCCACAGACTGTGCAATAAAACAAATAATGAAATATACTACTTAATATATTAACATTAATATAGGCAGGGTTGCCAGATCCAACAAAATATCCAGCCCAAAGTCAGTCTAACCCCCCCCCCCTTCAGAAGCATTACAACTTAGTATTTTGTTAATAAGGATTTTTTTTTAACAATATTGCTATTTATCTTAAAGCCATTAATAATATTGTAACATTAGTGTTTTCTGTTCTTGCCCCTCCTGAACTGTCTTCTCTCCTTTTTAATTTTTTTTTTCATCTTCTGGTGAATTCTGATTATATTGTTAATTTTTTTTTTTTTTTATGCGGCCGTGCTAATTTTTCAAAATAGCCCAAAAAAAATACACTCTGCCACCCACTGAATTTTTGCCTGTGACTGGATTTTCATACAAATCCAATGTGGTGGAAAAACCGCAAACCTGGCAACTCTTACTGTAGTAATAATGAAGAAAGGAAAGGAGGAGCGTTTTAGATTGGGTTTATGTCATAACTGTCATAAGTGTCATAACTGTAAGATCACTTCCCTTATGCAAATGTAATACAATATATATGATATTGCCATATATGAAATTTACAGCCATATGACGTAACATACAGTATGTCCATATTTCTGTATATTAACCTAATAATTGCATATATTGAGATGTATATCTGACCCATAAAAATATAAATGTTTAAATATGTGATACTTATTTGACTGTTTTAATTCAATATATAAGCATTTTAGAAGGTTTTATTTATTTAAAAAAACTACAACACTGCGTGATATTAACTGTTAAAGCATTAATAGAGGTGCTCTGGCTCTTTACTGTCATTTTTTATTCAGAGTAATCCTGAATATTTTGGTTTATCAGAAAGAAAGGGCGTCATCTAGTGGATTAGGACAGAAATGCATGTTGCAGAAATGCTTCTAGGGTGAGGGTCTCTGTGTGTCAGAGCTACAGTATATAAAAAATTGCTTTATTTTATTGTTTAAATGTTTTTCCCTCCCTAAAATACTACATTTAAGAATTTTACATTTCATGGAGTATATCATAGCTTACATTCTACAGTTAAATACATATAAAGTTAACCTAAATAAGATATATATGCTTTTTAAACCCACTGGTAAAGATTCACAAAACTTGTAACACCAGTAATGTTAGTGTAAAATAGGTGTTTGTAATAAACAAAACATAAATCATGCATTATTTCATATTATATTTTGTTGTGTATTCTGTCATGTAAATGAGTTTAAATGTAAAACACAACAAAGATGCAATAAACCTCTGCCAATAATGAAAATATAAGTTATATTAGGGTAAGTATCAGTACAATTTACCTTCTGTCTCAGATAATTAGTTGTTTATTTATTTATTTATTTATTTTTACAAACATTGTAAAACAATAATAATAAAAAAACTGTTTTTTTTTCTGAATAAACACATTATTAACATATTAAAACCCTCTAAAAAATTCCTAAAAGCATTTTTTTCCAAGATTTTTAGGAAATACCAAAAAACATTGACGGTTTTCTTTTAGCTATTTAAAAAAGATCAAATGGTTTAAGAGGATAGTTTATTTTATTTTTTTACAGTAAAGCAATAGAACCAATCAGAAACCTAATTCTAATTCAAAATTCTAAAAAAAAATATTGAAAAGACAAAAAAAAAAACACTATGTTTTGCTGAGGTAAAGTTTAACCCATCCACCGCGTCATGATAAAATGTAATTAAAAAGGTAATTAACTGTAATGGATGGGAAGCAGTAGCTCTCCAGCCTAGAAAGTTGTAGAACACAAGTGCAGAGCAGCAGAATACAGAGCAGGTAAACTCCACAGAAAACCCTCAACACGGGTGGAAACAAAAACCCCAAAAACGGGCGGAAAACAAAAACCGGAAACAACAAAAACCCAAAAACTGGCGGGAAACAAAAGGGTGGAGAGGGAGGAAACGAACTCGCGCTTAGCGCGAGCTAAAAGGAGAGTAAACAAAGCTGACCAGAGAAGCTTGGCCGCACCTTATTATCCGGAAAAACGGCAAGAGAGAGAGAGCGCAAGGGAGAGGGAAGCAGAGCAGAGAGACGCTAAGCCCTGACTCCCAAAGAGAGAGAGAGAGAGAGAGAGAGAGAGAGAGAGAGAGAGAGAGAGAGAGAGAGAGAGAGAGAGAGAGAGACGTTCAGTCTCACTCCAAGCACAGGCAGGAAAACGACAACCTCCGTGGATAGAGCAGGGAGGAAATGAGAGCCGGAATCGATCCCATGAGCTACAAAGATCCAGCACAGAGGAACTGAATCTCAGGGTTTATATTTGGCAAACCCAGGTGGAGGTGATCAGGTCTCATTAGGAGCTCGAGACTTCCCCCTGGCGGACGAAGAAGCCCTCGACCGGACCCCAGCCCTTACATTTTAATATAATGTTAAAATGAGCAATGCAAAATGTTAGCAACTCTAGGTCGACCATGTTTTCAACAAATCAAATCATCAAATTAACACAAAAATTGTCCATGTCCTTTTTATTTTTTAACCCTTTGATGCGCAACATATGCACACCCCTTCTAATGCACACATGAGTCAACAATGATCCGCATTCCTGTTCTATGTAACTTCATGCATAGCTGTAAAATAATACAGGGAAATAAAAATGAACATTAGATTTGTGCTAAAGAAACCTTCAGCCATACATAAATTTACATAAAAAAGCGAATTTTTGACACATTAGAGGAGTAGTGATACAAACAGTGCTTTTGTTTGAAAACTAAGAAAGGAAAAAATAAAATAAGGATGAATGATGATCAAAAACAAGTTAATTGAGAAATACCTTAAATACTGAATGATTCAATTGATTTATTGCAAAGAAATTGAACATTAAAACTCAGCTGGGTTACTTTATTAAAATAATTAGCCATTAATTGATACTTGACAGATTGCAGACGGTTAATTTCTGTAAGAATTATTGTAGGCAGATCAACACTATCAAAATGTTAGTAATTACTATAAATTCTATGATTGTAGGACACTATCAGCATTGGAAACTTTGGAAACTTTAGTTTTACAGCTCAATTGATTACAGCATTTTTAATTCTGTCTATTTAAAAAAAAGGCTATTTTCTCTCACATTAATAAGTTTAACAGTCAATTTGTGCTCTGATTCATCATGATTCCTCTCGGTGTATCACAGCTCCGTATACCACCTTATTATCCACATTGCTTCTCTTCTGTACAGTTCTCTTCTGTTTGTTGCCAAAATTGAGAGCAGCGTAATTTACTTCATCTGTCTTCTGTTTTAATAGAAAAGTCAATGTAATTATTTTTTCACAGTTATAGAATATAAAAGCTGTATTGTATAGTTATTATAGATACTGTATGTACCACCTACATTTTCACCTGCAGCCGTGTTTTCATGTATTATACCTGCATGAAATACACAAACATAGTTCACAGTGTGTGGGAAATAAATTGTACATCAGTATTCTAATAATAGTAATCTATCTAATAATTCTAGTAATCTATCTGCATAAAAATATAGGTCCTGTTTTTTTTTTAAGATACAGCTCTGGAAAAAATAAGAGATCACTTAAAAATTATTTCTTTCTTTGATTTTACCAAATTTAAAACCTCTGGAATATAATCAAGAGGAAGATGGATGGTCACAAGCTATCAAACCAAGATGAACTGCTTGAATTTTTGCACCAGGAGTTGCATAAAGTTATCCAAAAGCAGTGTGTAAGACTGGTGGAGGAGAACATGCCAAGATGCACTCTTAAAACTTTATGAATATGAGCTTGTTTTGTTTGCATTATTTGAGGTCTGAAAGCTCTGCATCTTTTTTGTTATTTCAGCCATTTCTCATTTTCTGCAAATAAATGCTCTAAATTTCAATATTTTTATTTGGAATTTAGGAGAAATGTTGTCCGTAGTTTATAGAATAAAACAACAATGTGAATTTTACTCAAATATATACCTATAAATAACAAAATCAGAGAAACTGATTCAAAAACTGAAGTAGTCTCTTAAGTTTTTCCATATATATTTCTTTATATTTTTGCAAATTAGCTCTATATATTGTCACTGTCCAATGCAAAGCAATGAGTATCTCTATCTCTTTGTCAATTTGTAGTTTACTACAACATTTGAACACACAAACTGTGCATTACGCTGTCTCACAATTTCTTGATGAATAGACAAATACAATTTGTCAAAAACTTGATTGCAAATAAGCTTTTTTTACTGTGACTTCCATTAAAGTTGCTTTTGGAAAGACATATTATATTACACGTTTTTATACATTAAATCTCTGAAAAGAATTTTTTTTTCTTCTAATTTTCGGTCAAGTCAAATTAAAGAACTTGTAAAAAGCTACATCAAGTTATTTGGTTATTTTTCCACTTGTGCATTCTAAATGTGAATTTGATACAGTGTAAAGAACGGTCGGATTCACATTATTTAAAAAAAAGCAAAAATAAACTTATAATACTTAAAATACTTTTAATTTACAAATGATCACTTCAGATGTTCTTTATAGTAAAACTTAACTTTTTTACACAGTCATACCTGATCTTTTCTTCTTTAAAAGATGACAGAGATAAATGATGAGAAACATCGACGCCACATTAGTTGCTGCTAATGCCGCCACTAGGTATCCCGACACTGGAATTTTTCCTAATTTCCCAAAAGAAAATGATTTAGTCATATTTAATTCTTGCTCGTTCTGATATTTTTAAAACAGAATTACATAATATTCATCTCCTTAAAATATAAGCATGGTCTGACATCTTTTGGCTTTGCTTGATATTTATTTTCAAAATCTTCAATAAAGTTTTGTTTTAACTGAGTGTAAAAACAAAAATAAACTGTATTAAATTTATATGGGAAGAATAATTGTTGGTCTCATGACGGTTTGAATGAGTGTTTATCAAGTTATTTGACACATTTTAAAAACATCACATTTTAAGTTGATTCAGAAAAAAATATATATATTTGAGGGAATATAAATACCAAGTGCATTTTCCTCTACATTTCAGACAATAAACTATTAAGGCTCTTAAAGTTAAAGCATTAATGCACACAATTAACCTGTAATCAGTAACGTGTTATTAAAAAAAAATACGCAACCAGTTTACTATATTTACTTTCTTGCTCGTATACCATAATGTGTTTGAGTGAGTTATTGATGCGTATTTTGGTGTGTTTAGGGTTAAACACACCAAAGTAACGCTCCAAGTAAACAAACTCACCATAGAAACGAACTACAGGTGTGAAAACACTCTTTTATATTCAGCAAATTAAGTTCTAAATTCAAAAATCCTTACAACCAAGCTGAGATATTTAAAATAAAGTAAAAAAAGTTTTGTCAGTGCCACACGTTGGCTTTATCTCCCCTAAAACATATAAGTATATACTAGTATTTTAATTAGTGACAACACTAAGATAAATATAACTGCATTTTACATTTCTTACATTCATTGTTAAATTTAAATTTAAATATCCACTATAAAAACTTGCATCTTAAAAAGAACAAATGTAATAATTCGCATTTTCTCAAAGAATATTGTTGTGATTAATCTCATTCAGTTTTTTAATTAATTGATACCACTAAAAATTATACAAACTTTTGCATGTAAAACATTTTGTATGATACAAATAAATTGAAAGCACATAGATCACACCCACCATCTTTCTCTTCATCATTTTTAACTGTTGTGTTTTCTGGCACCTCTGTGAAATAATACACAGCATATATTCATTTATTATGTAAATTGTAATAAAATCTCCCACATTGACTCTAAAACTTTGCAAAATACAAATAAAATACGAAGCATATATACATTTGAATGATTTCAAGTGTAAATAATACTTACCAACAATTAGTTTACTCCCATTCCCCCAAAAAAACCTGTCATAAGAAAATGCCCCACAAATGTACGTTGCCATATCGGTTTGTTCCACTGATGAAAAAGACAAATGGAAGGTCTTTTTCTTCCACGAGGCTTTAATTCTGGAGTGGTTTTGAAATCCCTCGTACATTTCCACTTCATCCCGCAATGATGTAACCATAGCGATACAGACTGGGCCTTCATCACTGCGAATTTTCATCCAGAGTCCAAAAAAATGCCCATGCAGCTGAATGTGGCAACTGAGACTGGTGGAGAGCCCAGGCTTCACTCTCACTGCTGACTCAGTGTGTGAGATAGAACCTTCAACATCACGTCCACCTTAAAATGTAAAAAAAAAAAAAAAACGACAGGATGCCAACGGTCAGTCTTTGCATGTTAACTGCTGAACAGAGAACTCAGTAATATATCATCAGTAAATACTGTACAAAATACTGTAACTATGTAATAAGTAAGAAATTCTGATCATTTTCCATATTTTTACTGGTTAAACCTTTGTGCACAAGCATTTCTGAGAATTATCAAGATATAGAAGTAGGAATATAATATATTGAAGGTATATACTCACATTGTATAACGACTAGGAAAGTCAAATATAATAATCCATTCATACTGAGAATGACTTAAATGAAGACCTTCCTCTGCTCCTCTAGAATTCTAGAAGAACTCTCCTGAGATAAAGGAAAGAAGGAGGGGTTGGGCATTGCAGTTTTTACTTTCACCAAGTTCAGGGGCGGAGCCAGACATATTAAACATCCGGGGCATATGGTGTCTATAGCTCCACCTAGAAAGCTTGTACCTAGGAGCTTGTAAGTACAGCATGATTTCTGTTTAAGTGGTTTTGGTCTGCATTAACAAGAAGACTCTGAATAAAAGAGTCTTATGTTTTTCTGTTGCCAAAAGAGATCATATATAAAGTACCAGTCAAAAGACATGCCTTCTCATTTAGTGTTATTCTTTGTTTCTTTATTGAACTTATCTTCTACACTACTGATTAATATTAAAAAAGAAATATGGAATTAAGTAGTGAACAAAAAAAGTGTTTGGCCTACACAATCCCCTGACCTAAACCTGATCAACTGAAATGTGTGATTTGAGGTGATTTGGGATGAGCTGGAGCTTCACAGCATGAAGGAAAAGCAGCAACTATTGTTCAGCACCTCCAGGAACTCCTTCAAGATGCAGCGAAAACTATTTCAGGTGACTCTCTTTCATGAAGGTATTGAGATTAAAATACCAAGAGTGAGCAAATCTGTTCTTAAGGCTAAATAGGGCTACAAGTATCAAACAAATTCTGCTTTGTCTTACATCCTTTATAGCTTTAATGTTTTCAATATTAAATTTACAGCAAAAATAAAAAACATTAAAAGGTACTTTATATAGGCCCGTAGCCAGGGGGGATTGAAGGGTTCGTTCAATCCCCCCCACCCTCCCTCAGCCTCCCCACCGCCTGCCCCCAAAGTAGTGATGCGTAAGAAAAATTGTTAATGTTTCTCTTTACACATTTTGTTCAGACTGTTTTACACCAATCCAGTAGGTGGCGGTAATTCCCCCATTTCTGTTCTTAGTTTGTGGAAAGAATAAGAATCAGGGGAAAGTTACTTGAGAAAATGGGTAAAAAAGAAGACAAGGAGCGAAAACAGAAGAAATCGGCGGTAACCCCAAAACAAAGGCCCAAAATTGGTAAGTTGCTGAGTGCAGGGCTTCAAGTCAAGTCAAGTCAAGTCAAGAGGTTTTTATTGTCATTACATCTGAGTACAGGTACACAGTGTAATGAAATTACGTTCGTCCGGAACCATGGTGCAACATGGAACAACAAGCAATAGACAACATAAAGTGCAGGAGTGACGACAGTGCAACATAAAATTATAAAATTATAACACTAAATAACAATAAATACAATAAATACAAAGGACGAGACAATTTAAAGACAGGACAGTGCAGTACCAATATGGTATAATAGAGTGTTTAGTGAGGATATGGTGCAGATATGTGTAACATACTGTGACATATAGAACATATATAATCACAGCAGGTACTGAGGTAGAGTTTATAGTTTTTAAGAGTGCAGCAAATATTGCTGAAAGGAATAAAGTCATGCAGTCTCTGTGTGCTGACTGTGTGTGTGGGTGAAGCTCAGTCTTTGTGTGTGTAAGGGGGGATGGGGTGTTCAGTTCAGTTTTGTGTGAGTGGTGGGTGGAGTGGGGTTCAGTTCTGTCTCTGTGCGTTGAGAAGTCTGACTGCCTGGTGGATGAAGCTGTTGCAGAGTCTAGTAGTGGAGGCTCGGATGCTCCTGTATCTTCTGCCGGACGGTATCAGAGCGAAGAGTCCGTGTGAGGGATGGGTGGGGTCATTCACAATGCTGGTAGCTTTGCGGATGCAGCGTGTGGTGTAGATCTCGGTGATGGAGGGAAGAGGGACTCCGATGATCTTCTCAGCTGTCCGCACTATCCGCTGTAGGGTCTTGCGGTCAGAGGTGTTGCAGTTCCCAAACCAGACGGTAATGCAGGTGCTCAGGATGCTTTCTACAGTCCCTCTGTAGAACATGGTGAGGATGGGAGGTGGGAGATGTGCTTTCCTCAGTCTCCGCAGGAAGAAGAGGCGCTGCTGGGCTTTTTTGGTTATGGAGCTGGTGTTGAGGGACCAGGTGAGGTTCTCTGCAATGTAAACACCGAGAAACTTGGTGTTTTCCACAATTTCCACAGCAGAGCCGTTGATGTTCAGCAGGTGGTGGACACCTGGAGCTCTCCTGAAGTCAACAACCATCTCCTTGGTTTTATCCACGTTTAGAGATAGGTTGTTGGTTCTGCACCAGTCTGTCAGCCACTGCACCTCCTCTCTGTATGCTGACTCGTCGTTCTTGCTGATGAGGCCAACTACAGTTGTGTCATCAGCGAACTTTATGATGTGGTTTGAGCTGTACTTTGCAGTACAGTCATGAGTCAGCAGAGTGAACAGCAGTGGGCTGAGCACACAGCCCTGGGGGGCGCTGGTGCTCAGTATGGTGGTGCTGGAGGTGTTTTTTCCAATCCTGACTGATTGGGGTCTCTCAGTCAGGAAGTCTAAAACCCAGTTACAGAGGGAGGAGTTCAGGCCCAGCAAGCTCAGTTTTCCGATTAGATGCTGAGGGATGATGGTGTTGAATGCTGAACTGAAGTCGATGAACAGCATTCGAACATAGCAGTCTTTGTTGTCCGGGTGGGTGAGAGCCAGGTGGAGCGCAGTAGAGATGGCATCGTCTGTTGATCTGTTTGGACGATACGCAAACTGCAGAGGGTCCAGTGAGGAGGGGAGCTGGTTTTTGATGTGCCTCATGACCAGCTTCTCAAAGCACTTCATGATGATGGTGCAATGGGACGGTAGTCATTGAGGCAGGACACTCGAGACTTCTTTGGCACAGGGACGATTGTGGTCATCTTGAAGCACGTCGGCACGATCGGAAAATGTCCGTGAGAACATCCGTGAGTTGGTCTGCACATCCTCTGAGCACTCTGCCAGGAATGCTGTCTGGTCCTGTGGCTTTCCGTGGGTTGACTCTGAGTAGAGTTCTCCGCACATCAACTGAGGACAGGCACAGTACCTGGTCGTTCGGAGGGGGTGTTGTCTTCCTTGCTGTTGTGTAGTTCTGTGCTTTGAACCTAGCGTAGAAAGAGTTCAGTGCATCTGGAAGGGAGGCATCACTGTTACAAGCAGGTGGAGGTGACTTGTAGTTGGTGATGGTCTGGATGCCCTGCCACATGCGCCGAGTGTCAGCGGTGTCCTGGAAGTGGGCGTGGATTTTCTTTGCGAAGATGCGCTTTGCCTCTCTGATCCCCCGGGAGAGCTTGGCTCTAGCTGTTCGGAGGCCAGCCTTGTCCCCTGACTTAAAGGCCTTGTCTCGGGATCTCAGCAGCACACGCACCTCTGCATGACAGAAATATGGTCCGAATAGCCGTAGTGGGGGCGGGGCTCTGCTCTGTACGCACCGGGAATGTTTGTATACACACAATCGAGCAGGTTAGCTCCACGGGTTGGAAAATCCACATGTTGGTGAAAGCTGGGCAGCAGAGCCTTCAGATTACTGTGATTGAAATCACCAGCAACAATAAACAGTCCGTCAGGGTGTGAGTTCTGAAGTTTGGAGATAACACACACTCCACCTCCATGAACCTTGCCCGAGAGGCCGGCGTCGCGGTCCGCGCGGAAGCATAGCATGCCGCTCACCTCAATGGCGGAGTACGGGATGGAGTCAGTTAGCCATGTCTCCGTGAAAACGAACACACAGCAGTCTCTGAACTCGCGCTGGGATGTCCGCTGGAGCCGGAGGTGGTCGAGCTTGTTCGTCAGGGAGCAAACGTTGGCAAGAAGGACAGATGGGACCGCTGGCCGGCTGGAGTTAGCCATTAGCTTAGCGCGGACTCCGGCTCTCTTACCGCGCTTCCGGTTTCTCGCGCACCGCTTGCGGGGAGCCCTCTTCCGGCTAGCAGGCTCAGGATACGCTGCGGATCTTAGCAGGTCTAGGAGGGTCTGTCGGTCGTAGATGTGGGTGCCAGTTGTTCTCATAGCGAACTCTTGCATGGTTGCGAGTTCAGATCGGATTATTTACAACAAAACAAACCAAAAAGCACCGTGTTTTGGTTCCGGAGTGGCCGCTGCGACTGCTCGTGCCGCCGACAGGGAGTCAAGAATCCGACAGGAATTCTATTTCTTTACAACTCCCCTGCGTTAAAATTGCCGGGCTCGGCTTAGCACAATAGTATATTGTACATGTAACACCGGATTATTAGTGTTATTATTGCGATAACTCCAAAGTCTGGATTTTAGTTGATTTTTAAGAAATGTAGGTTAAGTGACAATAACATTCAGTCACTCACTTTGCAATGCTGACGATCAAGCTAGGGTGTATTTTACTCTCAACATGCCTGTTGCTCCTAAGGCCAGAGGCGGTCTTTGCATAGAGGCATTGCTAGGCAACTGCCTTGGGCCCCTCCCACTGCAGCCCACTGTAGGGGCCCTTGACTAGCTGCAAACTTCCCATAGGCTTACAGCTGGTAATTGGGGCCCTTTGGACAGTAATTCACAGATAATTCACAGTGCATTCATAAATGGTGATTCTTGTATGTTTAAAATGGAAACAAAGACAACACAATAAATTACAAAGAAATACAGATTCCGTCCACACACCCTCTCTTTCCCGTTAAAATGGAATATTCCATACATGCAGGTGAACCGCGAACGCGCTGCTTGTGAAAGATGGAATTAAGGTGAAATTAAGTGTACAAGTGGGTCGTGAGTGAAGCCATGAAGCGCCACTACCCAAGTGGCACTACAAAAAGAAAAAAGAAGAAATAGGCGAAACTAAAAACAGATGCTCTTCCAAACTGATAAGCTTTTTTAGTGTGTCAGCACCACCGGACCCGAATGTTTTGGTGGAGGAGGAGGACGTGGAGGTGCTGTACTAAGGTTGTGTAGGTAGGGTAAATTCTATTATTTTTAGAAAAATAACAAACGAAAATAAACCCAAAATGTTGACAAAAATATAATCTAACGAATTCCAAAACATAGAAACGAAAAACGTTAAAATGGTATTGATATAATATAATATAATATAATATAATATAACAGCTGGATCAAACAGTTTAGCATCAGTCATTAGGAAAGCGCGCGCGCTCTCGCTCTCTCTCTCTGAATTCAGCGCGAGGCTAGAAATAATTTGAAAACTTAGTTTAGTTAAATAAATTAAGATGAGTGAGGACATGTAATCAAAGTTAATCAAATATTGTCAAATATAAAGGATAGGTTCAGGTTTTGGGGAGCTGTTTCACTTATTTGAAACTGAAACTAACTGAAACTGATATTATTCTGCACTATTAGATAGCTTTTGATTGTGTTTTAAATGAGTTTTTTATTTTATATTAATTATTTTTTATTCATTTTAAATATTTTTAGTATTTTATTGATCAAACACCCTTACACAAACTCTGCCTCCTCTCATATTTTCACTGTACATTTTGATGTGATTGATAATTATTCTTTATCATTAAGTTCAGTTACAATTCTAGATAAAAAATATTGATTGACTCACATAAATGCTCTCAGTCACACTGCTTTACTTTTTTTGGCATTCCGATGTATATTTTATTTAAATATATGTTTATTGATTGCACATATAAAAAGTACAATTAGCATTGAAAGCTTCAATTTTCTTTTTTAACTATTTTTTTATAAATATTTTCCATTTTGACATACAATGGTGTTATATCTGAAACGTATTTCTCGCTTATTAATGTTGATGGGCCCCCTAGCTAAATTCGCCTTGAGCCCCCAAATTGCTAAGTCCGCCACTGCCTAAGGCCATATATAAAATACAGTATAGAGGTGTAAAAAGGGGGTTAAAAATATCATATTTAATATCTGGCTGTGTTTATGAATACTTATAGGTTCAATATAGACACCCAATATGCCATTTTAAAGCTTTTCAGTTATCTAGCCTATTTAGCCGTATCTCCTTTCAGAAAATAAACATTTAGGGCGAAATATGCCTAGCTTATGAAAGTTATGAAATATTATTTTCATATTTGCGTTTTTCATACGTCCATATTTGATCACCATTCGAACCGTCTGCCTCTCCGGATTACTACAGAGTACACAAACAACACTGAACAGTTAGCCCAGTATATATTATGAGATATTAAAATACTAAAATCTGAATATAAAAAAACTATATTTTAAAATGGTCAGTATCTTTTCCACACATAGCCTGCAATGTCATGAACAACCTGTGAAATATTAGTGCCAGATTCATGCAAATGCAGTTCTGGGGTTCTACATTGCCACTAAAAATGCACACAGTTTGATGAAAATCTGTGTCGGTTGGGTCCCAAAGTGTCTGATTTCCCGTAAAATGACCCTAAAGGAGAGGAAAAACAGACAGACCGTGAATGCGAGATACAAAAGATGGAGAGGAAAAATAGACAGACAATGAAGAAAAGCAACAGAGACAGACAGCAAGAGAGATACAGAGGAGGGAGAGCAACAACAGACCTAGGTGAGCAACAGAGAGAAACAACGAAGTCCCAGCACAGTTGTAGGAAGATTTGAATAAGACAGAACACTTCAATTTATATTATTATTAATTCATGTTTAAGTTTTAATGACCATACCGATAGTGTTCCTAATGAAGTAATTCTTATCTATTTATGTCAATACTAGAGAGATAGACAATAAAGGACAGCAACATCAGAGACAGACAATGGAGGGCAGCAACAGAGACAATGGAACAAAGCAACAGACAACTGAGGTGAGCAACAGAGACAGACAATGAAGTCACATCACAGATGTAGGAAGTTTGAGTAACACTTACATTTATATAAAATTTATGTTAACAGTGGGGAGCAACAGACGAACAAATAAGGACAGCAACAACAGATTCACAACAAACTTATAATGAATAAAATGTGTCTAAATTAAAAGGTTTGAAGTGTGCTCGTGTATTTAGGGGGCATTGGAGTAGAGAGCCAAATGAAGTCCACTTTTGGGGGAAAAGATCCCCCCCATAACAATGCTGGCTACGGGCCTGTGTATACAGTTACTGCAAACAAAACAATCTAATGGAGCAACATATAAGCATTAGATGAGTGACAATTTTATAAGGTTAGAAGTATTAGAAGTATGTACACATTTGATCTTTTAAACATGTGATTAACAGTTTATTAGGAAACAATATCTAAAGTAAAAGTCTTTGATTTGAAGTAAAATTCTTTAATTTGAAGTAAAATTCTTTAATTTAAAGTAAAAGTCTTTGATTTAAAGTAAAAGTCTTTGATTTAAAGTTAAAAGTCTTTGATTTGAAGTAAAAGTCTTTAATTTGAAGTAAAATTCTTTAATTTAAAGTAAAAGTCTTTGATTTAAAGTAAAAGTCTTTGATTTAAAGTTAAAAGTCTTTGATTTGAAGTAAAAGTTTTTGATTTAAAGTTAAAAGTCTTTGATTTGAAGTAAAAGTTTTTGATTTGAAGTAAAAGTCTTTGATTTAAAGTAAAAGTCTTTGATTTAAAGTAAAAGTCTTTGATTTGAAGTAAAAGTTTTTGATTTGAAGTAAAAGTCTTTGATTTAAAGTAAAAGTCTTTGATTTGAAGTAAAATTCTTTAATTTGAAGTAAAAGTCTTTGATTTAAAGTAAAAGTCTTTGATTTAAAGTAAAAGTCTTTGATTTGAAGTAAAATTCTTTAATTTGAAGTAAAAGTCTTTGATTTAAAGTAAAAGTCTTTGATTTAAAGTAAAAGTCTTTGATTTAAAGTAAAAGTCTTTGGTTTCAAGTAAAAGTCTTTGATTTAAAGTAAAAGTCTTTGATTTGAAGTAAAAGTTTTTGATTTGAAGTAAAAGTCTTTGATTTAAAGTAAAAGTTTTTGATTTGAAGTAAAAGATTTTGATTTGAAGTAAAAGTTTTTGATTTGAAGTAAAAGTCTTTGATTTAAAGTAAAAGTTTTTGATTTAAAGTAAAAGTCTTTGATTTGAAGTAAAATTCTTTAATTTGAAGTAAAAGTCTTTGATTTAAAGTAAAAGTCTTTGATTTGAAGTAAAATTCTTTAATTTGAAGTAAAAGTCTTTGATTTAAAGTAAAAGTCTTTGATTTAAAGTAAAAGTCTTTGATTTAAAGTAAAAGATTTTGATTTGAAGTAAAAGTTTTTGATTTGAAGTAAAAGATTTTGATTTGAAGTAAAAGTTTTTGATTTGAAGTAAAAGATTTTGATTTGAAGTAAAAGATTTTGATTTGAAGTAAAAGATTTTGATTTGAAGTAACAATCTTTGATTTGAAGTAAAAGTCTTTGATATTATGTAAAAGTTTTTGATTTGAAGTAAAAGTCTTTGGTGTAGGTCCTGTCATCAGCCAAGGTCTTGTAGCATTTGAACAAATCCTCGTACATGTAAAAAGCAGGGGTCGAGCCAGCGCCCTGGGCCAAGGGGTGGGAGCCAACTGAGGTGGGAGGTGGGGCAGCAAAGTAGCAAAAGCTTGCAAGTAGATGTCTTTAAAGACAGGGTGGGAGCTGGTGATTAGCCAGTTGGTGGTAAAGGTGATGTAGCATCTTAGCACTGGAGTCTCCTAGTAGAACTTTCATCTTCAAACCTTCTGTTCTTAAAATGAGTGTCAAAAATCAAAAACACAGTGCTGCACCCCATCAATTTAATTATATCAGAGAAAACTGAAAATTAATAATAACATAATCTAAGTCATTGGATTAAAAAATAACAACAATATGTTTTAAAACAACAATCAGTGTTGAAACAGTATGGGTTGGTGTATATGGTTACAGAGCATTATTAACACAGATGCTTTACTGTGCATTAATAACATGCACTGATTTCTGCAGTGTTATATTTCCTCTTGGTGTCGAACAACTCCATATACGACCCTGTTTTCCTCACTGGTCCTCTTCTGTACAGTTCTCCTCTGTTTGTTGCTAAAGTTGAGAGCAGCGTAGTTCACTTCATCCGTCTTCTGTTATAAAAACAATTGTCATTTTAAGGTTATGTTAAGTGATCAGAAATTATTGATGCTGTAAAATAAGTGTTTAAAAATGAAATAATTATTAATTATTTTTTTATGAGTATTTTTTTTAATACCACTTACATTGACACCTCCAGAACAGCCAGTACCGAGAGATACTCCAGTGTCTGTCACACCTGTAGAAGCTATAGACACACATGTGTAAGACACACTATAAAATACTGTAAGAATCAAGAAATCAGTGTTTTGTACAATATCTGAATAAAAATGGACAATCAATCTATTTGTTTATTTTTATTTATATTATAAAGAATCAATTCACATGCTTTTTCATAAACAGTACCATCCAAAAGTTTGGACACACCTTCTCATTTAATTTTTATGGAATTTTCCATGGAATATGGAATTATCTAGTAAACAGTAAAAAAAGTGTTTGTCCTCCACAATCCCCTGATCTAAACCTGATCAACTGAGATGGTGATTTAAGATTATTATGGATGAGCTGGAGCTTCATAGCGAAGAGTAAAATCAACAACTATTGTTCAGCACTTTCAGGAACTACTCACCTTCAAAGCCCTGAGAAAACTATTCCAGGTGACTGTTCCTCATGAAGCCACTGAGAAAATCTGCATGCAAATCTAAATGTGGTACTTAGAAGAATGTATAAAGTATAAAACATATTCTGGTTTGTTTAACACTTTTTTTGTTTATAGAATGACTCTGCATGTGTTTTTGTATAGCCGCCAATATTAAATTTACAATGTAAAAGAATAAAAAAAGTAAGAAAACACATTAAATGAGAAGAGGTATGTACAAACTTTTGACTGGTACTGTAAAAAAAAAGTTTTGTAACATAATTATTTGTACCTGTTCTTCTCCTCTTTAGGCAGTAACAGAGTGAAAGGATGAGGATAATTGATGCCACATTGGTTGCTGCTAATGCTGCCACTATGTATTCAAACACTTGCTCATTCCCTGTTAATAACAACAGAACAAAACAATGTGATTTAATACAATATTAAACAAAGGTATTACTTAATGTCCATTGTTTATTTATGGAAAACTAAAAATGCTACATGAACAAAATGCAAGGGCACAAATCACTGTAGAACAAACTCATTTCTTTTGAAAATTATTGAATATTATTGAAATAATAATCTTCCACCCACCTTCTTCCTCGTGGTTGTCTGTAATTGTTGTGTTTGATGAAACTGCTGTTAAGGAGATGCACAGTACATTTACCAGTAGTACAGGCCATTTCAATTTAAAAATCAAATAATGTGGTAAGTTTGTTAAAAAAAAAAAAAAAAAAAAAATATATATATATATATATATATATATATATATATATATATATATATATATATATATATATATATACACACACATTTTTAAATCAAAATGAATACAATTAATTATTTATTTTTTAATGCACCCCCAATAATATTCACATATTTCTACTTTATCAATCTGACATTGATTATTTAATATTTTTTTTATTGATTTAAATCCTCAGTCTTAACAAGAAGAAACATTGTGATTAATCATTAATGTCTGTTCTTTAATAACTGGGGTATAATAAGTCTCCTCATTATGAGACCAAATGCCCCTGTGAACTCATCTCGCACCTGTAGAGCCTATTTAAAAAAAAAGTGTGCACATTTACAGTGTTTATTATGAAATAAGTACAATAATAACACAGCATACAATTTAAATATTGCATTATGTTTGGATTCATAGCTTTTGATGCTAATTTTGAATAACCATCCATTTACTCCAAATGCATTAAATGCATTATTTTAGAGAGACTTAAAGATTTTGTTATAAAGATATTTGTAAGCATTCTAATTATTTCCATGACAGTTTAAACAGTTTTTTTAGATTTGACATTTTGCCACTGTATGCCATGGACAAATGGACTGGAAATAATTGACAATGTATATATCTATATATTCTATATGTTCACCTGATTTGTCATTATTAAGCATGAATCACCAATAATTAAATGACAGTATTAAGACAGAATACTGGGACTTCTCCCCCAGGGTGTTATGATTACTATTATTATTATTTTATTTAGTTATTTTAAATTGCTACATCAACAATTTTGATTAAGGAAAATTACTAATTACTAAAAATAACTAAAATAACTAAAAAACAAGAACTTAATGAAAAGACTTAATAAAAATTAAAAACAATCTGAATGAATTATATTTTCTTCAATTGTGTGGCAATAATAATATCACACCACACATACAAAATCAATAATACAATGAATTATTTAATTAATAGTAAAAGAATAGAATCATCAGTACATTAAGTTAAAAATGTACTAAAGGTAAAGACTAAATCAAAACAACTTTTTGGGACTTTTTAGGATTTAAGTTTATGACAATGTATGTAACAAACTACAATATAAAAGCAAATATATTAGGAAACCTACAGAACCTTTATTGACATCACATTCTAAATCTATGGAGTAGAGCCTAGATTGGACCCCAAAAAATCCAGCCCTACCCGGCCCGAACTCTTGCACGTTCTGCCCGAGCCCAACCAGACCCATAAACAGTCATTATGAGCCTGACTCGACCCACCACATTAACTGTCTTTGTAAGCCTGAGCTGATTTAAACCCGACATTTTTTTACGTAAGTAGAGCGTTAAAACTGAGCTTTTTAAAATCATTTTCGGACTGTTTGAATGAGCGAAATCTGTTCAGAATGATGTTAATTAACATTGCAACACTGAAGAAGCATATACCTATTATTTAAGAACAATGTTTTTTAATAAGCGATCTCCCCGTCTACTCTTATATAATCAACAATGTTTAAAAATATAAAACATTTTTTTTGCAGTAAAGCTATGCACCCTTCTTTTTTGCTGTGGAATGCTAGGAGCATGCTGAATGAACACACTCTGAGAAGCCGACACACGTTTTGTTACTATCAACAACTAACTTAAAGTAGCTCCATACCTCTAACTTTTTCTTCACACTGGGCCAAAGTTAGCTCCCCTGATATAATTTTTCTCCTCACTTTAGAAGGCTCCATTTTGTTGGCCTCTCTACCCACAGTGCTGCAGGTCAAGTGTGAAATGCGGAGAAGCGGAGGGGCTGACCTGTGCGCAGTGCTCACTGCAGTTCCAGAGCTGCATGATTATAACATTCTAACTTGTGCAACTTTTTTTAAAACACAGTTTGATTCATTATTTTACTACATTGTGATTATCACACTTAAGCTCTAGTGTGGAGTCAGCACCTGGAGTCTGTTCTGTATGTTTATGTGATCTGGCACTTTTTGCACAAGTTCCTGTGATTCTCACAGCTTCCACTTTTTAATAATATCACTAACAGAAGGTGGAATATCTCGGAGGGTAGATGTTTCACCAAGTGACTTGTTTCAACAGTAGGATCCTATCTTTACATATTTCTAGCCATGGAACCACCCATTGTTCACCAATTTAAAGGCAAACTAAATGACTAGGTGCTATATTAAATTATTAAGAGGTGTATCCTGGCACATTTGTGCATAATGCCCTGTGCCTGAACTTTTTGTTTTTAATTTTTTTTTTTATTCTAAAAATATATGTTCCTGACATCAATCACAACAGCTGTAAAAGTTCACTTATGCACAAGAAGCAGCTTCACCCTTTTAAAGCCATCCAGCCCTCTTCTCAGTGCTCTGGCCTTGGCACAAGTTGTTGTATGCAAGCTGTTGATAGCTCCATGGCTATAATGTCCAGTAAGGTTTGAATCCAAATATTTCTGTGCAACTAAAATGTAGAATCCCAGCGTTTAGTCAATAACAGTTTTGCAGCTGTAAAAGCTGCCAGCAGCAAAATCCTCTGCCATGCTAACAAATTAAGGCTTGATAAATTATTTAGAAAACATAAATCCAGAGTTAAGGATATTCTTCCTCAATCAGTGTGAATATATCAAATGTCAATTGGTTCCAAAACGATGATAATGAATGACAGAAGCAGAAATAATGCATAATTAATTTCTAATTCCTCTAGGAGACATGCATCACATAGGGCAGAATGTGTCAGGTGCATCTAGTATCAATTCAAAGGAGTATTCAACGTATGATCTACGTATACATTTCCAATGGACTACTTGGTGATTCGGATTCTTAGAAAATATAAATGTAAAACCCCAAATATAATCAAAAGAAATATAAATCTTGTAAATCGTTGTCCAGGTCATTTTTCAACACTGAGATAATTGCCAAAGGGGTCTCAGACAAGTTGCTGAGGCAGGAAGCCACCCAGTCATGTCTGGATTAAAGTTTAATAGACTAGCCTTCTGTTTTATTGTGCTGTTGTATTTGTTCCTTGTGGTTTGGATTCAAAGACCTTTAACACTGCAAATGTATTCTGATTGAGATAAAGTGTTTTTAATGATATATAGCTAAGGCATCTTTAATTTTACCAAATATTATTTCACAAAAAAAAAAATCAATTTTAAAATGTCCTACTCACCATCAGCATGCTCTTCAAGAAGCAGTTTACTCCCATTTCCAAAAAAGTATTGTCCAAAATGAGATGTCACACAAAAATATGTTGCAGCATCAGTTTGTTCCACTGATGAAAATGACAAACTGAACGTCTTTTGATTCCATAAGGCTTTAAGTCTTGAATGGTTTTTAAATTCTTCACACATGTCCACTGTATCCACAAACGCTTTAGCTGTAGCTACACAGACTGGAGCTTCATTAAGAGCAATTTTGATCCAGAATATGAAAAATTGCCCATCTAGCCGAATGTGGCACTTGAGACTGGTGGGATATCCAGGCTTTACCCTCACTGTTGACTCCGGCTGTAAGACATAACTTCCAAAAGCGCGTCCACCTTAAAATTAAAAATTAAAAACAGTACTGATCTATTAAATGCTGTAAAGAAAACTTAAGATCTTGTTATTAACTCTTAACATCACGCTAAACATTTAAAATTAAGATCACTTTTTCACATTTTACAATAGATCATTTTATAAAGCATTAAATTCAAAAAGTGGTAAGCAGGTATACTTACACAGGATCGTGGCCAGAAAAGTGAGATATAATATAAATCCAGTCATATTGAGACTTGCTTAAAGAAGACCTTCTTCAACTGTACTGCACACTTATCTAAACTCATCTAAAATAAAAACTGTGTCAGGAAAGAGAAATGGTACAGAGGTGGAGCATTTTCCATTATACATGCAGTAATATGATTGGCCAGTTGGGTTTTGCTCTAGATTTCATTGGACAAGCTCAAACACATTATAGTCAAATGAGTCGTGCTGTTTTTTTTCTAGGGCCAAGCAACTTCCTAACCAAGACTGATGTAAATGTCAATTCTGAGAGGAGAACACCGTTTTTAACGGTCCTAACCGTTAAAAAAAAATCATATACCAACCATTGGTCCGTTTTTAGAGAAATCACTCATTTCATTTATTTGCTGTTCTAAAGCTAAAATAAGTTAGTTAAAAAATTACTATGTGCCTTTATAAATAAAAAAAAACAATCTGTCTAAATTAAAATCCATTTGGGTTTTGTAGTTTTGAGTTTGTAAATGTAGTACAAATTAAAATCTAAGAAAATAAAGATACAGAGCCCTATTTTTGCAATCTTTAGGCAAGGCGTCAAACATGCAAAAGGCATGAACTAATTATTTTAATTAATCATGGGAGTGTTTTGGGCGTCATGGGAAATAAATCAATCTGTGTTTTACTTGCCATTGCCAAGAGCCAGGTGCTCTCTGACCTTGGTGCATTAGTATTTTAAGGCAAAAAGTAGTTCCACACCTCATTGGTAGACACTTAAAACAGGGCATTAATAACTTTGCTGACTCCACAATCTTGCTTTTTAATTTTATGTGCTTGTGGTTGGGACACTGTGTTTCCTATATGTTTTACTTTTCCAATAATATCACAGTTGGAATATGTAAAATTCACTATGTCACTATAACTGGAATTCAGTTATTGTTTTTATTGGTAAAATACACAAGCACAATTATGGAAAATACTTTATTCAGGTTATGGGCTAGTGTGGGATGTACAGCTCTGGAAAAAATAAAGAGACCACTTAAGTTTTTGAATCAGTGTCACGTCTGGTGCTGTAGGCGCTTCTGTTCTTTTCTCACTCGGCCCTAAATGAGGTTTGCAGCCTTACAACTACACTACCCAGAACGCACCACACGCTGACATCACAAACACACCTACTCACGTGACACCTCACCTGCTTCCGCTAGAAAGCCCGATGCACTGATTACCCCAGGGTATTTAAGGGCGCTTCACGAACTCATTGGTGCCGCGTATTGTTGGTTCTACCTCATTACAAAGCGTTACTGATTACTTATCTCTGCTATTTTGTCTATGACCTTGCCTTTTGTTTTCTCGACGCCGAGTTTTGGATTACCTCTCATTGTGGATTATTCTGTGTATGACCTGGACTGTATCAGGTTTCTCGATTATTGGATTATCTCTGATGCTGGCTTCCCTGTGCATGAACCCTGGACTGTTTCCTGATTTTGGTATTGCCTTTCACTTTTATTAAATTATTATTATTTATCTACATCTGCACTGTCTGTATTCTGTATCCCATCATGACAATCAGTTTCTCTGATTTCGCTATTTATAGGTATATGTTTGAGTAAAATAAACATTGTTGTTTTATTCTATAAACCACTGAGCATTTATTTGGAGAAAATGAGAAATGGCTGAAATAACAAAAAATATGCAGAGCTTTCAGACCTCAAATAATGCAAAGAAAACAAGTTCATATTCATAAAGTTTTAATAGTTCAGAAATCAATATTTGTTTGAATAACCCTGACATTTTATCACAGTTTTCATGCATGTTCTCCTCCACCAGTCTTACACACTGCTTTTGGGTAACTTTATGCTACTCCTGGTGTAAAAATTCAAGCAGTTCAGCTTAGTTTGATGGCTTCTGATCATCCATCCTTCTTTTGATTATATTCCAGTGTTTTTTAATTTGGTAAAATCAAAGAAGCTGTGTCTGCAACTGTTTTCTTTTCTTTAATTGTATGGATTATTGATTCGTTCATTAGACCATGAAGCTTATTGATTTTGTTTACTGTTTTCTCCTTTCCTCCCTTCGTTACACATTTCGACCCACTTGTTCATCTTCTAAAAGAAAGAAAAAACTCAGATCCAGGCCAACTGTTTGCTAAAAGGTGATTTAGAGCTCGCAGAGTTACGTAAAAATGTCTTATTGACAGGAAAAAACAAGGTTAGCTTAAATCAGAGCAAAGGTCAGAGTAAAGTGTGACAGTGTGAACAAGCTGCTTTATACCTAAACCTCCTCCACCTGTAGTTCAGTGTGGTTGGGGTGTCATAACCTAGGCCTGTAGAGCTGCACAGATAGTATCTCACTCATCTTCTCTGATGATGTAACTGCTGACTGCAAAATGAATTCTGAGGTGTAAAAAGATATTTTTATCACAGGCAAGAGATGGATCAGACACTCACAGATGTACATTTTTATAAAGTACAATAAAAAGCAAATCACATTTAGTAACAAAGCTAGAGCAAACAAAACAGATACGGACAGAGCCAGTACAAAAAACAAGAAAACCAAATAATAAATCTATAAGGGGCTATGCAACAAAACAACAAAACACAGGAGACAATGCTCAATATGCAGTGAAACCAGAATTTTACATACACTATATAAAAATGTGCATATGCATGATTTCCCACTGTCTGACATGAAATCAAAATAAACTTTTCCAGTTTTAGGTCAATTAGGGTTACAACAATTATTTAGATTTGCCAAAATAATAAAAGAGAGAGAATTTTAAGCCATTTTTTATTACTTTCTGCAAAGTGGGGTCCAAATACACAAGTACAGGTATATTTACAAACAAGCCTAATATCTAACAGATGTTCCTCCAGGCACATTGGACAATGTTTCATCCTACAGCAAGACAGTGATATACAGCTCTGGAAAAAATAAAGAGACCCCTTCATTTTCTGAATCAGTTTCTCTGATTTTGCTGTTTATAGGTATATGTTTGAGTAAAATGAACATTGCTGTTATATGTTTTTAAATTTAAACACTTTCTATGAATGTCATCTCTATAAGACTCTATAACCACATTCATAACATATAATAATGCATTCATATGGCATATAAACATTATAAACATGGCTTATACAAAATGGCTTATAAAACTGCATAACCCATCATAGCCATGCCTATTTGATGCATTGTGACTTGTGATCATAATACATTTTAAGCTGTGTTCATAATATGTATATTTAAATAGTATAAATATTTGTCATTAATAATCTAGTCCCACGATGAGAGTCTGTCACTTTACTTGAAGCGCACAAAGACCTGTTATAAGTGACTATTACTAATATTATATTCAAGACAAGAATAGAAATGATGGGTTATACATTTTTATAAATATGTATAATCATGTTTTTAATGCCTTGTGAATGCATTATAATCTCTTATGGGTATGATTACAGAGTCTTATAGAAATGACATTCATAGAAAGTGTTACCAAATATTGTAATAATGTCATTTAGAGCATTTATTTGCAGAAAATGAGAAATGGCTGAAATAACAAACAAAGTCTCAAATAATGCAATAATGCAAAGAAAACAAGTTCATATTTGTTGTTTTAAGTGTTCAGAAATCAATATTTGGTGAAATAACCCTGATTTTTAACCCTGGGTTTTAATGCATCTTGGCATGTTCTCCTCCACCAGTCTTACACACTGCTTTTGGATAATTCAAGCAGTTCAGCTTGGTTTGATGGCTTGTGATCATTCATCCTCTTGATTATATTCCAGAGGTTTTCAATTTGGAAAAAAATAAGAAACACATCATTTTTAGGTGATCTCTTATTTTTTTTTCCAGAGCTGTATGAGTATAATAATTCTTCTTTTTTTCCCAACATACATGTCCTTTTTACAAAGGCCTCTGATGGATGGACACAAATGTTTATTTAATAAGCAAAACATTCTGTATAAAAAAGTAACTATAATATACAAGAAGTTGATAAGTATCATAAGGATTCATGGCTTCTTTTTGGTGTCACACACTTCATATATGACTGTAGTTACTACATCAGTCCTCTTCTGTACAGTGTTCATCTGTTGGTTGCCAAAATTGAGAAATAAATAAGATACAGGTTAAATATATTCCCATCATTTGATAATTCATTTAAAAACATCTTACAGGGGTTGGACAATAAAACTAAAACACCTGTCATTTTAGTGTGGGAGGTTTCATGGCTAAATTGGACCAGCCTGGTGTCCAATCTTCATTAATTGCACATTGCACTCAAAATATTGCAATGCACACAACATTATAGGTGACAAACCAAAGTTCAAAAGAGGACAAATTGTTGGTGCACGTCTTGCTGGTGCAAGACAGCAAGTGTTTGTGATGTATCAAGAGCCACGATATCCAGGGTAATGTTAGCACACCACCAAGAAGGACGAACCAAATCCAACAGGATTAACTGTGGATGCAAGTGGAAGCTGTCTGAAAGAGATGTTCGGGTGCTAATCCGGATTGTATCCAAAAAAAAAACATAAAACCACGGCTGCCCAAATCACGGCAGAATTTAATGTGCAGCTTGACTCTCCTGTTTCAGTTTCATTGTCCAACCCCTGTAGTTCTCTCAATATGTAGATAACACTGTGTGATTGTCTACATAACATTTACACTTATATTAAACAAATATTACCTGCTGATTTACTGTATCAATCCCACTACAGACTATTTCACTGTAGCAAACTCCAGTTCCCAAGATGCACCAGTATTGCTAGATCAGCTTATGTCAGTACTAACTAATTTCAGCTGTGGACATATGACTATAAACCTTATTTGTTAAGTATAGCTATTTATTTGATGCCTAGTGAGGTTGCAGCTTGTACATTACTTACCATTTTTCAAATCTGCCTGATTTTGTTTTTGCATTTTGGATTACCATATTTTGTTGTTATTTTTTGTCTGTTTGCTTACTTGGTTTTGACCCTGCTAGATTTTTGACTTTGTCTTGCCCACATACAGTACCAGTCAAACGTTTGCACTCAGCTTACATTTAGTGTTTGTTTTTTTAATTACCATTATAAATCATCCAAACTATAACGAAAAACATATGTAATTGTTTAGTAAACAAAAAAGTGTTAAACAAACCATTATATGTTTTATAATTTAGATTTTTCAAAAGTAGCTCCTCTAGCTTAGAGTCATCTGGAATGGCTTACAACGACTGCTTATAAATTGAGTGAAACAACAAACTGTGTGATTGCCCCTTTTAATTCTGTGACAATCAATGCCAGCCAGCCAGGTTCATCATTCCTGCAGCGGGCAAAATATGACACTTTAAATAGACCTGCATGTCTTGTCAAATGGTGGGATTTAGCAGCAGGAAGGCTGGCAACACAATATATGGGTTGTGTTTGTTAGCTAACACTGTTAACACTATCTGCCTGGCAGTCAATGCTGACAGTGAACTAAAACACTTAAAGCCACTTTTTTTCAAATAGGCTGTTTTTATGGCAGCACACAGTAATATGTTATATTAACAGGATAAAGTCAAATAACCAATGATAATTCAGTGTATCAGATAACCAGATTAAAATGGGCAGCAGGGTTTAGGGGGTTTGGGGTTCATTTTGCTTGGGTGCCAGATTCTAGAATGCCTTAAAACGATGTATTTGAAAAGATGCCTTGAAACAGCCCTGCCACCTTAAATAAAGTTAAATAAAGCAAAGAAAGACCAAGAGTTACCTCTGTTGCACAGGATACGTTCTGATCAGAGTTATCAGTTAACGACCAGCCAGAAAAGAAAACCTAAATGCTTCACAGAATATTTTGGTTTGTTTAACTCTTTTTAGTTAACATAGTCTACATAGTCCTACATAGTCTGGATGACATCAGTATTCATTTAGAGAGAAACTGAACTCATCTTTCCAAATCATGTAATTAATCACAGTTAATTTATGGGAGGCACTTTTTCACACAGAGCTAGATGCTTTTTTATATTTATTCAGGTTATATTTGTCTGATATTAAAGTATAAGGTACAATTTCTCATAATGTAGAAACGCTGAAGACCTTTTTTATGTAGTAAAAAAATGAAAACTTTGAATGATAAATTGTGTCCAAACTTTTAACTGGTACTGTATATCTTTTGCTACCAATTTCTTTATATATATATATATATATTTTTTTTTTTTCTTTTTTTAATAATAAAACATTATTGTAATTTCACAACCGCAATCATCTGGTATACAGAGATCCCACCTGTCATTTTAATAGGGGCTCCCAATACCCCAGAAATCATTCTATTAGTGAGAGAGCGAGTGAGAGAGAGCGCATGCGAGCAACAAAGGGAGAGAGAGAAAGACGCACACACACATAGTGAGCAGTGTTGGGCATGTTTCTTTGAAAAAGTAATTAGTTATAGTTACTCGTTACTTCTCCAAAAAAGTAACTGAGTTACTAACGGAGTTACTCCACTATAAAAAGTTAAAGTAACTATTGCGTTACTTTTGTGTTACTCGCCCCCATCCCCCCCCCCCCCCCCCCCCACCTTCTCAGAGCGTGTTTCCTAATCCAGATGAATAGAGTGCACGACAGCAAAGACAACAATCATTGCTTAGCCGGTTATCTCATCCTTCCCTCCCTTGTGACTCACACACACACACACACACACACACACACACACACTTGAGTCTTTGTCTGTAAGGGCGAATAAAAAAAAAAGTTTTATTGATCGGCTAAAGTAACGTGCAGTAACGGGGTGTCGGAAATGGTAACGGCGTTATAGTTACACTCAGAGTAATTAGTTAGATTACTCGTTACTGAAAAAAAGTAACAGCGTTAGTTATTCCCATCACTGATAGTGAGGGTAATTGCCGAATGATGTTTCTGCGTGAGCGAAACTTTTTTTGCAGTTTCTTTTGATGTAGTGAGTGAGAGAGTGAGAGAAAAAGTGCTATAGCAAAGTGCTAATTTTCACCACACATTACATTACAGTCTACCACTGCAAGCCTCTTCAGTAATGTTTTCATCTGTGTTAAACCTGTCGCTTCCACTGCACAGCAAATATCTGAAAGACTATTTCCCTATATGCAACCAATATTATATGTGAATTAAATAAAATAGATATATGTTAGTAATTAATAATAATTAATTCATTCAATTACAAGTGTATCAGTTTTCTAAATAAAATATGCCAGTGCAAGATATCAAAGTATGATTTGTAAAACAGACTAATCAGATCACTTTCAAAGGCCTAACGTTAAATACTTTACAAATGCACTTTTTAAATCCAGATGGAACTACCACCTACATTGCCACTTGCTCTGCTGACTTTTTCCATTGAACCTGCAAAAACATAGACGTGCCATGTATAAGACAAATTATATTAGTAGGAATCCTGGCAATATTATTCATAATACAGTTTAATATAGTCTAATCATGTTTAAAATAACTATTAAAAATATTTTAAATGTTACATGTATTAACAAAAACAGTACTAATTATTGTGAGGCATGTAACAGTTACATTGCTGTAAAAAAAAAAAAGAATTGTTCCTTTAAAGATTTCTTTTGTTTTTGCTTTTTTTTGGTCAAGAAAAAGAAATCACTTAAATCAGTGGTTCTGAAACTTCCTGGGCCGTGTACCACCAATGACCAAACTAAACTTCCAAGTACCACCTACATGCCATTGCACAAGAACCAGAGGTGGACAGTAAGGAATTACATTTACCCACATTACTGTAATTGAGTAGATTTTATGAGTAATTTGTAATTTTTAAAGTAGTTTTTAAAATAGGTAATTTTACTTTTACTCAAGTAGATTTTGACACAAGTAATTTACTTCGCTACATTGGAAAACTCCCCGTTACTGAGTAAAGTTTTGTTCTCCATGGCAGCGCAGCTGAACTTTTCCCAGCAGTGTTTATCATGGGTAGCGGGAGAGATGCTGTGTGAATCAACTGTGCCCGGGGGAACTGTCGAGTTCTGCTACCCATTGATATGTGCTTCTTTGCGGCACAGCGCATGCGCCGACCAACAGTTTTTTTGTATGATTTTATGTTTTTAATGATAATTCCTTTTTTTTTGGAAACATTAAACAATCTGCTTGAATGTTAAAAAACATGTAAATAGCAGGTAAAGCAGAGCAATGACAAGTTAATAATGAACTGTAAAACTCTAAAAATACAGTTTATAGTCACCTATATGACCATAAACTTTTAACAGTAAAGAAAAAGATGGATGATAGAAACCTGTGCCACTTGTTCTTGAAAATGTTTTATGGGGTGGTCTGAACAAATACTGCCTGAAAGGTCCAAATTATTATGTGGAATAATAGTTCATTAAAAACATTTAATTTATGATTTGTTGTACTTTTTTACATCAAATTATTAAAAGTATGTAAAACTATGTAACTTTTACTCAAAGTACATTTTTAATTGAGTACTTTTTTACTTTTACTCGAGTAGATTTTTAGATGGGTACTTTTACTTTTACTTGAGTAGAAGTTTAGCAAAGTAAAGGTACTTTTTCTTAATAACAATTTTTAGTACTTTTTCCACCTCTGACAAGAACACATGTACCACATATATGCTTTTTAAACACAAATCAGTTGTTTGATTGAATTAACATGAAATGCTAGGAAATTTCAGGTGGAAACTTTATAGATTTTGGTCTTTAATATTTTAATGCAGTCGATATATTTTTTAGGTCATCCAGTGTACCACCTTAGAATGCCTCGAGTCCCACCGGTGGTACTTGTACCATAGTTTGAACCAGAACCACTGACTTAAATAAATTGAACCATCTGTTTTTGACCTACAGCCCAAGTGTGCTTGGGTTCTGCAGCAGGACAATGATCCAAAGCACATGAACAGGTCCACCTTTGAATGAATAAAAAATGAAGGTTTTGGAGTGTTCTATTTAAAGTCTAGACATAAATCAGATTGAGATGCTGGAACATGATCTTAAACCAGCCGTTCATGCTTAAAAAACGTCCAGTGTGTCTGAATTAAAACAATTCTGTAAAGAAGAGTGAACCAAAATTCCTCCACAGAAAAAGACTCATTGCCAGTTATCGGTAATGCTTGATTGCAGTTGTTGCCATGCAAGCAGTTTTTAGGATTAGGGGCAATTTCTTTTTCCCATAGGGCCAGGCTGGTTTGGATATCTTTTTGCCCTTAATAAATAAAGCAAATGATTTTTATATTTACTCAGGTTATATTTGTCTAAGTTTGTTTGATAATTTGAAAAATGTAAGTATGATAAAAAGTAAAGTAAAAGCAAAAACAAAAGAAATCTGTTGCGCCAAGCTCAGACTACACAACATTTTTGTCCCTCACGATGTTCACTATGTCAGATTAAGCAGTTATTTTCGTTTTGTGTCGTTTTCAGGGGACTGGCAACACTACACGTTTGTCACCGACCAATCATCGTCCGCGTCCTCGCGTGAGTTCATAGGTCACCACGGGGGAGAAGCATAGAATATGACAATCACGGCTACAGAAGCCCTTTGCGTGATGGAAGCGCTTTTGTGCTCAGAAAAACTAAAAAAAGGGGGAAAGTGACAGTGGGATAATTTTTTGGGTGACCCAAATCGACATTACATGCTTCGTGTACTACAGAGAGAACTTAAGGTATGGTAATGTGGCTACTTAGGTTTCAGTGAATGTAAACAGAATATTTCATGGATGAAGTAGATTATTAGATGATTATTAGAATTTTCTTCTGTTTCTCTGGTCCAATTAACTGCAGGAGCACTGCCCCGCTTTCTTTTTCCGTGTTTACATTTGTGCACCACAGAACGCTGTCTTCCTATTGGTCAGAGTCAGGGAGCATGTCGCGGAGCAGCATGTCAAACTAGGCGATAAAATACAAAAAATTCTAACATGCTAGTCTGACACTCCGACGGTGTCGCTCACGCCATCTTTAACTGTGTCACACTACAGGGACCTTTGTCGCTCGCGACACTGAAATTCGGGTCAAAATCGGGCTAAAATCGTGTAGTCTGATCCGGGCATAATAGAATAAATACTTTTTCACACCACTTAACATGGTACATAACACATTTGAGAATGTACATATGAGATGTGTTTCTGTCTGTAGCAGCTTTTTACACAGTAATTCCTACCTGATCTTTTCTTCTTTAGGAAATGGCAGATCAAAATGATGAAAAACAATGTTGCAACTGTAGCTACTGCTATTGTCATCGGTATGTAGTCAAAGCCTTAAAATCCAAAAGGGAAAGTGATTTAGGGTTATTTTATGGCTTACAAGACATTTTTTTAAAGAAAGTCTTATGAAGAAAACAATATATGACTTATAATAAAAAGTATAATAAAAGTCCTTGATATATTGTGCATTTTAATCATACATATTTCCAGCATGGAAATATTTAAACCAAAGAGCACAAATAAATATAGGTATAACATAAATATGTAAAGTATTGTTTGTTGTTTAAGAGAAGAAAGGTCAGATCACACTTACCGAATTTCACTATTTCAACTTCCATTGGTGCGGTTGTTGTAACTACTGTAAGGGGAGATGTATACAGTACATTCAGGACATCTATAAACTAATACATTTATTTTACTTTGACAAATATATTTACTTTGAACACTAGTAAAATTGCCTGACTGAAATAATAAGTAATAATTATAATTTTAGTCATTTGTAATGTGTTGTAGTTACAAGGAACAACAACTAAAGATGTATTTTTTGAATATTATTTATATATTTTCTGTATTTGTGAAGACAAAAAATATAATTAAATGTTCTTACACAGAAGCAATACTATTCATATAATATTTGCTTATGAAAAAAAGTTTGATTAAAATGAAATAAAATACTTTCTCTCAGTAATCATTTCATACTCACTATCAGCATGCTCTTCAAGAACCAATTTACTCCCGTTTCCAAATAAAACATGTCCATAATTAAACATTCCACAAAAATACGTTGCAGCATCAGTTTGTTCCACTGATGAAAAAAACAAATTGAAGGTCTTTTGGTTCCGTATAGCTTTAATTCTGGATTGTCTTGCAAATTCTACACACATGTCCACTGCAAACGCTTTAGCTGTAGCTACACAGGCTGGAGTATTATTAGGAGAGAATTTCATCCAGAATATTACATCGGTCCCATCTAGCAGAATGTGGCACTCGAGACTGGCGGGCGATCCAGGCTTTACCTTGACTGTTGATTCTGGCTGTAATACAGAACTTCCAAAAGCATGTCCACCTTAAAATCACAGAGCACACAAACAGTGCTGATCTATTAAATGCTGTAGATAAAGCTTAAGATTAGATCATTAACTGCATCATGTCACAGTTTTAGATTAGGTTAAGCAAGTATACTCACACAGGCCAATCGCTAGGACAGTTAGATATTGTAATCCAGTCATATTGAGAAAAGCGTAAAGAAGATTTTTGTCTCTTCTACTGTGAACTCATCTAAATGTAAACTCTGCCAAGACAAAAAAAAAGTGTTCATGGGGTGGAGCATTTGTACTTGTACGTGCATCGGTATGATTGGCCAGTTGAGTTTCACTAGATTTCATTAGATGTGGTCACGTAAGGTGTGAGCAGTGTTAGACCAAGACTCCTGAAAAGGAAGCTGTTTCAAATGGTGCTTTGAGTTATGCCATCAAATAATAACTTTGGGTCCAGAAATATTTGTTACAAAGATGTGCGACAATGAATAACCTTTTAAATTCGTAAAGAAAATTTTCATGAGATAAAGATTTAGCTTCTTCTTGAGACAGGTTGAGACAGTATAAACAGGTACTGATGACAAAGTCTTCCCTAAGGTCTTCAGCTTTTCTACATTATGAGAAATTGTACTCTATCCCTACCCTTATGTACAGTGGCATGAAAAATGATTTGCCCTCTTACAGATATATTTTGTTTTTGCATCTTTTATACATAGATTTTTCAGGTTATCAAACAGACTTTAATATCAGACAAATATAACCTGAATAAATATAAAAAGCATCTAGCTCTGTGTGAAAAAGTGCCTCCCATAAATTAACTGGGATTAATCACATGTTTTGAAAAGATGAGTTCAAGTTCTCTAGCCAAAACCAGGCCTGATTACTGCCAGACCAATAGAATGAAAAAAATCACTTATTTAGAACCTGACTGATAACATAAAGCAGATAAAAGATCTCAAATAAAAAAAACAAAATAATCAAAATAATCAACAACAGATTAAAGGAAAAGGTTAAAAAGTAATTTCTATGGCGAACCACAGTGAGAGCTGTCATTTACAAATGTAGAAAACATGGAACCCTGGTGAACCTTTCCAGGAGTGAACTGCCAACTGAAATTATTCCAAAAGGGTATGGACACCTCATCCAGGAGGTCACAAAAGAACCCAGGATAACATCTAAAGAACTGTAGGTCTCACTTCCCTCAGTTAAGGTCAGTGTTAATAAGAAAGAGACTGGATAAAAATTGTCTCCATGGGAGAGATCCAAGGCAAAAAACACTGATGCCAAAAAAAGTCCTGATGATTTAACTTTGGTTAAATATTCTTTGCACCGACTTGACAAAAGTGGAACTTTTTGAAATGTGTGTCCTGTTATATCTGGCTTAAACCTAACACATAACTTGCTGCTTTGCTGCTTCAGGGCCTGAACAACTTGCTGTAATAGAGGGAACCAGGAATTCTGATGTTTACCAGACAATCCTGAAGGAGAATATCTGGTCATCTGTTCATGACCTCAAGCTCAGGTGTACTTGGGTTCTGCAGCAGGACAATGATCCAAAGCACACACACAAGTCCACCTCCGAATGGCTTAAAAAAACTAAACTAAATGAATGTTTTAGAGTGGCCTAGTCAGTTATCTGTAAAGCTTGATTGCAGTTGTTGCTGCTAAAGTTATCAGGTTTAGAGGGCAAACACTTTTTCACACAGGGCTAGATTGGTTTGGATAGATTTTTTCTTTAATAAATAAAATGATCGTTCAAAAAGTGCTTTTTATATTAACTAAGGTTCTCTTTGTCTCATATTAAAATTTGTTTATTAATCAGAAAAATATCAGTATGACAAGAAAGCAATCTTCAATAAATCACACATCAAAAGAACAAACACTTAATACAACAGTTTGAATGCAGGGAAGCTACAGTATCTATACATTTTAAGGACACAAGCAGGAAAGAACCTAGAAAAAGTTAGCCTAGAAAAATAGAATCAGTTCATCCATATAAAAATCTCAATGTGATTTTTATCAATAAGCCTTGTTGCTGCAGATTTAAACAAAAGAAACAAATATTAGACATTAATTCTGTTGACTCACTAAACACGACACAGATAAAGGTTAAAATTTGTTTGTGTTTTTCCTTTTATTGACATTCATTTGGTTCCTTTAAGAACATTCAGGAAAGAAATAAACACTACTGCCTTGGATAATAAAGGAAAAAAAGCTCACACTTTACATCTTTGTTTATAAAAATGTTATGCAATGTTTAAGGTTAAAGCACATATTGTGACTTTTTACAAATACAGCAATTTCAGTGCAGAATCATGCCTGTTTTTTAAAGCAGTTAAAACTCACCGAAAAGCAGCAAAATACATTACAATACATTGCTTTTAGCATAGGCTTTTTTTCTATAGACCGTTTCAATGAGGAAAACAATAACAAAGCTACTGCGCATGTCTGTTCCTTCGACTCTTCCGGTGGCACTATTTTCAAGGATGCAGCTGTCAAAATGAGAGCGCATATTTCACAAATCTCCCAAAAAACAGAGCAAACATCTGGTCAGAAATGAGTAAAAACTGATCAAACCTCTTCTCCTGATCATTTTGATAAGGATTTAAGAGGGGAAGTTTTTTCCTCTGATTTAAAACGCTTACCAGAGGTGACCTACCCACTGAAACAGAGGCAGTGAAAGCACACATATAATTACTTTCTCAGTGGAAAAGTTGGGAATATTTGTTCCGATAGTAGAGGAGGCATCACTATAGTGTATGGTGAGATTGGAGCAAGTCAAACGATGGTTTGTAGATAAGAAGGAGGGAGAAGTTGTGAGCGGATACTGTAACTGCATGGCAGGTTAGCAGTGTAAAAACCGAAAGCAGGCGTGTTTACTATGGAGGACCAAAAATGACATAAGTATAAATAAATAAATGTTGAAATAAATAAATGAATAAATAAATAAATGTTGACATAAATAAATGCACATATAAATGAATAAATAAATAAATATATAAATAAGAAATGTGTTTATTAATTAATTTATTTACCTATACAATTATTTGTGCATGTATTTATTTATTTCTATATTTATTTCTTTATTTATTCATTAATATGTGCATTTATTTATATATTTATTAATTTCAGCATTCATTTATTTATTTATATATGTATACATTTATATGTGCATTTATTTATACTTATGTAATTTTTGGTCCTCCATAGTTTACTTGTTTAAAGAACAATTTCACCTGATTTTCAATGTTTGTGACTCTCAGATTAGGTGAAGTTTAGATTAGATTCAGATTAATGTTAAATTAAAAAGTTACGTCCACTGTTTTGAGCGCTGTTTACAGCTAAACGGAAATAGTGTCCTAGGAACAGCTACGTCACTTCCTACGCTCATGAATATTCCTCTAAAACTGCCTATAGTGAATTACAAATAATGATGTAGATTATTACTAGAGGACATAGAAGTCAAAGGCAAAAACATTAACAGAGCTTAAAGGAGGCCAAGTGGAAATAATGGGATGGAGGAGGAAAGGAGGAGGAGCAGAGCAGGAAATACATTTAGAAGTACTTAGTTTGTTAGCAGTAATATGAGAGAAGAAAGACAATGATGATTCAATTTTTATTTTACATTGAATAACCAATGTTCTAAATGTGCAGTATGATAAAAAAGCCTATGTATAAGAAAAGTCGGTAACACTTTATAATAACTTTCATTAATATAGCATTAACTAATGATTAATAACTGTTATTTTTTACATTTTTAGAAACTAAAGTTGGAAGATGAGGAAGAGGAAGATGGATGATCACAAGCCATCAAACCAAGCTGAACTGCATGAATGTTTGCACCAAGAGTGTAATAAAATTATCCAGAAGTGTGTAAGACTGGTGAAGAAAAACATTCCAAGATGCATGAAAAACTATGATTTAAAACGAGGGGTATTCTATCAAATTTTAAACACTTTATAAATAGAACTTGTTTTCTTTGCATTATTTAGGGTCTGAAAGGGTTGCTGAAATGTCCGTAGTTATAAAATAAAACAATAATGTTCATTTTACTCAAACATATTCTTATAAATAGCAAAAACAGAGAAACTGATTCAGAAACTGGAGAGGTCTCTTATTTTTTACAGAGCTGTTTCAACATTCAACATTTTGATTCATCTGACCACAGAACAGTTTTCCATTTTGTCTCATACCATTTTAAATGAGCGTTGGCCTAAAGAAGGCATTGGCGATCGTGTTGACATATGGCTTCTTCTTTGTATAATACAGCTTCAGCTTGCATTTGCATATAATTAACAGAGAGTGATTTCTGGAAGGGTTCCTGAGGTCATTTAGTGATTTCCAGTACAGAATCATGCCTGTTTTAAACGTTAAGCTGGCCAAGGGCCCGAAGATCACCAGCACACAATACTGAAGACCAGCCTGGTTAATTATGCACAGCAATTTCTCCAGATTCACTTAATATTTTGATGACTTTATTTATGTTAGATGGTGGGATATTCAAAGTATTAGTAGTTTTAGGGGTATTAGGAAAGTAGAAAGACACGATCATTAAATTTTTGTTTTACAGTGAATAACCAATTTTCAAAAGAAGTTTTTATAAGAAAATAACTGCTTAAGTAACTGTTTAAGTAACTGCTTAAACAGCATTATGAACAGACAGCATGTGCTTTATATTGAAGATATGCATTCATTTCAGCATGGTGCTATAACTCCTCTTGGTGTCGCACAGTTCCATATATGACTTTTGTGGTTACATCAGGCCTTTTCTGTACCGTTCTCCTCTGTTTGTTGCCAAATTTGAGAGCAGCGTAGTTTATTTCATCTGTCGTCTGTTTTAAAAAGAGAAGATAGAGGTTAAACATAGTCTCATCATTCAGTTATTCAGAAGAAATCACCTTAGTTCTCTGATGTATCTAGATAAGACTGAAGTTTTAAACATACAGTGACCCCTTGAACTTTTCAGGCTTTTTGTGAATAATTAACAACAAGTGGGACACAACCGTGAAGTAGAACGAAATTCATTGGAAAACTTTATATATATATATATATATATATATATATATATATATATATATATATATATATATATATATAAAACTGAACAGTGGGGCGTGTAATATTATTCGGCCTCTTTACTTATTGCAGCAAACTCACTCCAAAAGTTAATTGAGGATCTCTGAATGAGCCAATGTATAAACGCACCTGATCTGTGATAGTCTCAGAGTTCTGTTTAAACAATCAGTCGTACACTGCACAAATCTGGCTTTTATGTAATAGTGGCAAGAAGAAAGTCATTTCTCAAAGATATTCTTAAAAAGTATCTTCCAACAAGACAATGATCCAAAACATAAAGCAAAATCTACAATAGAATGGTTCACAAATAAGCGTATCTAGGTGTTAGAATGGCCAAGTCAAAGTCCAGACCTGAATCCAATTGTGAATCTGTGGAAAGAGCTGAAAACTGCTGTTCACAAACCAACGCTCTCCATCCAAACTCACTGAGCTCCAACCAAAACTGATAGAGACAAACCCCAAGCAACTTGCAGCAAAAGGTGGAGCTACAAAGTATTAACGCAAAGGGGGCAAATAATATCACACTCCCCACTCCACTTTTCAGTGTGGGGAGTGTGTCCCAACAAGTGTCGCACTTGTTGTTGATTCTTCAACAAAAATGTTATATTTTTTACAATTTTATATCTTTATGTTTGAAGCCTGAAATGTGGCAAAAGGTTGAAAAGTCCAAGGGGGCCGAATACTTTTGCAAGGCACTGTAAGCATGTATTAATAATAATCTTGTATAGACATGGTACTAGAATCAAAGTGGGTTTCTCATTTGTAGGATACCTTTTTTAATGATTCGCAGGTAGAGGACAGTTACAAACCTATACTTCCAAAGTTAAGGTGTTAAGTACTTGAGAAAACAGCATTTTCCAGTAAGTAATTTTTGTTTGTGATTTTTGTTTATGAAACCAATATAAAAAGAAATAAACATCGTTCATTCATTAAAAGAGATCCAGTAAATTATGTAGCTCAGTTAAAATGTGACAATAATGTGCAATACAAAGACTTTAAATTAGGGCTAAAAGGCTTTAAATTAAATGCTTTTGAAAGGAACTTATTTCAATCCACATGAAACTACCACTTACTTTGTCATTTGCACTGTTGACTTCATCGATTGGACCTGTAATACATGGACATGCAATTTATAATTTATATCACACCGTGAGGAAATTCTGGCAATATGAATTATACTACAATGTAATATATATACAAATATGAACATAAAAAAATATAATTCCACTAGTTTTTGTGAAAATGTGGCATGTAAACATGAAACTTTATGTTTATGTTCCTTACAAAATGCATTTTACACAATGATTCCTACCTGATCTTTTTTTCTTTAAGCAATAACACAGCAAAAGGATGAGAAAAATTGATGCCACATTTGTTGCTGCTAATGACATCACTAGATACTCAAATCCTTGAAGTTCAGAAAATAAAGAAAATGTGTTTATTTCGAAGTGAATTTTTTTCACAAACTTTTTTTTTGCACAAATACATAGAGGTTAAACCATTGTTTATTTTTTTAATAGAAGAGTGATCAAATGATACTGACCAAATTTCGCTTTGTTGTCTTCGATTGGCGTGTTTGGTGTAGTTACTGTAATGAAAGATGTGCAGTTCATTTATATATACATATATAAACTAATACATGTATACTACTTTAAAGAATAGATTTACTTCAAAAACTTGTAAACTAGTCTGAAATTATTCATGCTTTAAAAAAAGTTGAAAAGATGTGTTAATAAAAAGATATGTAATGCAATGCAATGATGTGCACATTTCGTACACCTATGTTTATTTTGCAGTAGAACATAAAACACATATTAGATGTTAAAAGTGAAACGTGAACTCATTTAGAATTTATTGGCAGCAACACATCTAAAAATTATGGGAAAGCCAAATCTCATTTACCATTCAAAATTTGATTAATCTGACCACAGAACAGTTTTTTATTTTGCCTCAGTCCATTTTAAATAAGCCTTTGGCCTAAAGAAGGCATTGGCATTTCTGGATCCTGTTGACATATGTCTTCTTTTTTTATTTGTATGATACAGCTTTAGCTTGTATTTATATAACACACAAAAAACAAGCTCATTCAGTGATCTACAGAACAGAATCATGCCTGTTTTAAATAATGTGATGCAGCCCAAAAATCACCAGCATACAATACTGAACAACAGCCTGGTCTTTTATACACAAAATTGTCCCCAGATTCACTTCATATTTTGATGATTTTATGTATGACAGAAGGTGGGATGTCTGAAATATTAGCAATTTTACATTGAGGAACCTCTGAACTGTCTTTGCTTCTGAGAGACTTTGCCTCTCTAAAATGTTCATTTAATACCCAATCATGTGAATTAGTAGGAAATTGCTCTTATTGTGGCGTTTTTAATTAGTATCACTTACTTTTCCAGCATTTATTTTACCTGTCCCCCCCTATTTTTTGAGATGTGTTGCTGATCTTTTTTGCTGAAGTTTCAAATTATATATATATTTTTTTCCGTGAATGAAAAAATGTCTCACTTTCAGCATCTAATATGTGTTCTTTGTTCTTTTATAAATAAAATATGAGCCTATGAGATTGTCAATGCATTGCATTCTGTTTTTACACACATTTATTTACATTTTACACAGCTTTTTTTTTTTTACAACTTTTTTGGAATAGGGTAGTAGAAATAGACATAAAAATAGTAAAAGTTTCTTATATTTTCCATACAGCAACGACATACAGAAAAAAAGACTATTCATAATGTCTTTGCTTACGAAGAAATCTAAATTAAATCAAAATAATTTCTTTCTCTAAAAATGTTTTACAAAATTTACCAATTTGTAACAATTTCGTACTCACCATCTGCAACTTCATCAAGAATCAATTTTGTCCCATTTCCAAAAAGTAAATATCCGTAACTATGCACTCCACAGATGTAAGTTGCGATATCTGTTTGTTCCACTGATGAAAACAACAAACTGAAGGTCTTTTTGTTCCATGTAGCTTCGACTCGGGATTGATTTTTAAATTGTTTACACATTTTTACATCATCAGACAATGACTGAGTTGAAGCAATACAGACTGGGGGTTTGTTAAGAGGAATTTTGAGCCAGAATATTAAAACAATTCTTCCATCTAGATGAGCGTGGCAGTCGAGACTGGTGGAGAGTCCAGGCTGTACCTTTACTGTAGATTCCAGCTGTGAGACAAAACTACCAGTAGCATGTCCACCTAAAAATAATATACAGAAGCAACAAAATAAGTGTCTACTGACATTTGTAAAGATAACTAGTAAGAATAATGTAAAATATACGAAATATTTGTTTTTTAAATACTTAATACAAATATTAAATATGTGATAAACAACAAGCGATATACTCACACAGGGTCATGACTAGAAAAGCTGGAAACAGAAGAGCTGGAAATCCAATCATATTGAGACTATAGACTTAAAGAGCACCTTCCTCTCCTCTACTGTAAACTCATCTAAATGTAAAGATCAATGAAAGAGGAGGGGGCGGGGCATTGTCAGTGTTACTCACAGCATGTAACGTGATTGGCCAGAAGGGTCACAGATATGCAGTGGTGGCTATTTGAACAGCAGGGGTGGAAAAATGAAAAGGGCAACTACTGTATGATGTAGAGCCTGTTTATTTTAGAGGGGGTGTGGCTAAAACTGTAAACTTAAAAAAAAATAGATTGAAAGTGTGAAAGATTAGAATAAGAGAGAGAGAGAGAGAGAGAGAGAGAAAGAGAGAAAGAGATTTTTAAACATTGTTCCATCACTGACAACAATTTACTTTGTCGTGTTCCATCAAATACAGTTCATCCCATTGTGATGGGCACTTAACTGGAGGGCACTTCTCCATTGTAATGTTTGTTTTTCACCAGTAGGAGAACCCTATTCAGCACTGCATCATTTTTTTTCTGGAATGGCCCACTGTCTATAAAGGGCAGATACTGTGGTTTGCAAAAGTATTCATACCCCTTGAACTTTTTTCACATTTTGTCACCTTACAACCACAAACTTAAATATATTTGATTGAGATTTTAAGTCATAGATCAGCACAAAGTATTGCACAAGTCTGAAGTAGAATGAAAATGATACATGTTTCCCAAACTTTTTATTAAATAAAAATCTAAAAAAAGGGCCATGCAAAAGTATTCGGGCCCCTTTACTCTGACACCCCTAAATGAAATCCACCCCTAAATCGATTGACTTCAGAAGTCACTTAGTAAGTTAATAGGATCCAGCTGTGTATAATTTAGTCTCAGTATAAATATAAACACCTGTTCTGTGAATGCCTCAGTGGTTTGTTAAAGAACACTAGTGAACAAACAGCATCTTGAAGACCAAGGAACTCACCAGACAGGTCAGACATATAGTTGTGGAGAAGTTTAAAGCATGGTTAAGTTATAAAAACATATCCCAGACTTTGAGTTTTCCAATCCATCATCCAAAAATAGAAATATGTATTCTACAACTGCAAACCTACCTAGACATGGCTGTTCACCCAAACTGACAGATCAAGCAAGGAGAGCACTGGTCAGAGAAGCAGCCAAGAGGCCCATGGTCACTCTGGAGGAGCTGCAGAAATCCACAACTCAGGTGGGAGAATCTGTATACAGTACAACTATAATAAGTCATGTCATCCTTTATGGAAGAGCAGTTGCAGCAAACATGTGGAAGAATGTGCTGTGGTCAGATAAGACCAATGCTGCACTTTCTGGCCTAAATGCAAATATTATAGTTATATGGGAAGGAAAAGTAACACTGCTCGTCACCCTGAATACATCATCCCCACTGTAAAACATGGTGGTGGCAGCATCATGCTGTGGGGAAGATTTTCTTCAGCAGAGACAGAGAAGCTGGTTAGAGTTAATGGAAAGATGGAATAAAGTTCAGACATTGTTTGAAACATTCAGAGACTTACTTCAGTCTGGAGCGAAGTCAAATTTGCAGGCCAGGGCAAGCCACACAACCGTCTCTCCCGCGGTCTGACCGAACGTCTCACGGGGCATGCGCAGAGATGGCACAGGGCATGCGTGGTTGCTCCCAGGAACAAACTTAATAAATTATTTTTCTTAACTTTTTTTAATTTACCTGAAAATGTTGAGTAAAACATTACATTTTAAGTTACACTAACTTTTAGCTCACTGAGTTTAGTCACCAACTTACTATTTTAAGTATAAACAACTAATTCTTAAGTTATATTTTTTACAGTGTGGGTTTATGTGTGGAGGAGTGTAAGGACTGGAATGCCGGCTCCACCAACAAGAGAGAAACGAACACATCGGAGGTAAGTGCAAAATCCCCAGTGATTTTATTTTAGTTCTCAGCACGCAGAAAAAATATATAAAAAAACTGTACAAAAAATGTAAAGAAAGGAGTTTTAAAAGAGATGAGGGCTACCTGACTTCACATCAGCCAGTAAAGGGTCACAGCTGGCCTGCTGCACAAAAACCCTACCTCCCTCTAACAACGCCATTTTCAAATACAAAGAGAAGCCCCCAAGTTTAGTCACGCCTCCCCTTTTAAGGCTGTAGCCCCACCCACCAAACAATTGGCAGCTACCATTACTAGGGGTGACTAAAACATACATATAAACATACAGAAACAACAATAATTTATACACACTACTGATATCAGTTATTTACAGACATGTCTCATCCCCAAAGTACACTTTACCGGTAAGTATCTGCACAACATATTATTAATAAAATTTCCCTTTTTCCCCACAGGTTTTACGGAGCAGCAGTTTCACCACCCTCCCCACTAGTGAATCGAGGGCCCTTCGATCAACCATGAGAGAGCTGGCAGACCACGAGTCCCCTAAGGAAAGTTATCAGGTAAATATTACAGGTTACATTCAATTATTAATACACAGTGTTCATACTAAGGTCTTAGAAAGTGCTGGTGATGGGTCTGGCCTATCATCACATAGTAAATAAGTGAAATAGACTGTGAGTGAAATTAGATATAATTTACAGGCTTAGAGGCCTCTGGGTGATGCAACAGACAAAAAAAAACTGTAATTGTTTATTCAACTCTATTCTGAAAACCAGTGCACCAAAAGACCCCATCAGAATTAATTTATTTTAATACTTAAAAGCATTATTAACCAACACATTCTGCTTTACACTGAAGATATGCATTTATTTCAGTTTAAAGCTATATTTCCTCTTGGTGTTGCACAGCTCCATATATAACTGTGGTTTCCACACTGGTTCTCTTCTGTACAGTTCTCCTCTGTTTGTTGCCAAAGTTGAGAGCAGCGTAGTTTACTTCATCTGTCCTCTGCTTTACAAAGAGAGAGAGAGAGAGAGAGAGAATGAAAGAGATCACATGTTTTTTTTTCCATAATCTCAAATTTAATCATTTTTAAATCATTAGCTTAGTCTGGATTAAATAAAATGGTGGTAAATTATGTAAATGATTGAAACTACTCTTATAATACACACAAATTAAATTCAGTGTTTTTTCATTATTTATTTATTTTCTGCATTGTGGATTAATTCTAAAGTCACCAAAATATGAAGAAAAACATATATAATAGTGCTGGGTGGTATACCGCGAGGGGAATCGTTATGCGTTTCTCTCATACCGCCATATCACTAGAGGGCGCTGCAGAGCACAGTGCAAAACAGAACCGTCAAAGGAGAGAATCAAACTCTGGTCTAGCTCTGTCCTGCAGAGAAATCAGAACAACTCCTGCTGCTGTTTCTACTGTACGTGTTTTTATCCCAGTAAAATAGAGCAGTAACTACAGCCCTTTTTAAATATACTAATACTGTAGCTTAAAGGATGATTTGAATGTATGTTTTGACTGGAGAAAGAAGGGAATTGTGTCTGATTTAAATACTGTAATGCCTATAATGACTTCAGGAATAACATATAGTAAACTTGTATCGAACTTGTGCAATAGAATTATGGGAAATTTCTCTGTTTTAGGTTTGTTTTTAGTGTTTATGTTTTATTTCGTAAAGGCAGTCGTGTTAAATTTGTTGGCGTATCTATTTTTAAGGTCTATTGTTTATATTGTTCTGCTGTTTTTCTGCTAATAAAGTCTGATTTCTTTATATATTGTGTAATTTTGTGGGACAAAGTAAACCCAATACTAATCACAACCTTAATTTAAAGCCTTGCTGTTATTATTATATTAAATGTACTCCTGACAGTACAGTAACTCACAAGCCTATATTAAAACCCAGTCATAAAAATACAGTGATAAACCGTGAAACCTTCAGAATCTTGAAAAATACCATGATATTCATTTTTGGCCATACCTCCCAGTACTAATATATAATTATTTATTTTTAAAAAAGTGTTAAACAAACCTAAATATGTTTCATATTTAAGATTATTCAAAGTAGCACCTCTTAGCTAGATGACAGGTCTACAAATCTCAGTCAGATTTATGAGATATAAATGTCTTAATGTGTTTGAGAGCATCACTTGTGTTATGAAGAGGTAGAGTTGATATACAGTGAATAGCTCTATTTGAGTAATGCTCTAATCCATATTATCCATATTAAACTAGGTCTTATCAGGATTCCACTGGAATATATAAAATTCCACAGTGTTACCTCTGATACCAACCTCAGAAACCACAAGCAGCTCAGATAGAAGCACCAAAATGCTTTACAGAGTATTATGGTTTGTTAAACACGTTTAAGCTACTACTTTATTCCTTATGTGTTTCTTCATAGTCTGGATGACTTCAGTATTCATTTACAATGTAAAAAAAATACATTGAATGATAAGGTGTCTACATTATAGACTCGTACTGGACACATGTTTATTGTGTTCTTGTTATGGCAATATTTTGTTTATGAATTAAAGTTTACACAGCACAAGAGAAAATACTTACTATTTTAATTGTTCTTAAATGTTGTTACATAACACAAAATGTTCTTGCATAAAACCATTAGCACTCTTAATAATTTTAATAAGCAGCATCATTTGCTATTTAAATGAATGTATCTACTGTCAAAAGTTAAAAGTAAAAAAGAAGTTAAAAAAACCTTTGGAAGGCACTGTTTTTACTTTCATTTATTTATAACTATCACCTACATTGTCACTCGCACTGCTGGCTTCATCTGTTACACCTGCAATAATACAGACATGTGATTTTAATTTGCATTGAAATAGCATTGTAGCAAGTGAAATGTCTGGACATATATTATAACATATAATTCAAACATACAAAAAAAAACTATTAAATAGATAAATTCTAAGTTACTTTATGTAAAATGTTACACATTTAATTAGCAGGCTTTTTTACACAGTGATTCCTACCTGATCTTTTCTTTTTTAAGAGATAACAAAGAAAAACGATGAGAATTACTGATGTCATGTTTGTTGCTGCCAATGCCACCACTAGATATTCAAAACCTTGTAATTCAGAAGAGAAAGAAATTTAGGGATTTTTCAGACTTTATTATTTTTTTTTTTTTACAAAACCTTTAAAATGATGAAAAGGGCACAAACAATTTTATATTAAAGCACTGTTAGTTGTATAAGAGAAACCAATGATCAAATATCACTCACCGATTTTCCCTTGGTTTTCTATGATTGGTGCTTCTGGGAAAAAATCTGCTGTAGTAAAACATTTACAGTACATTTTGTTTATTTAATTATATAGACATTTAAACATTTTACAAAACAACTAATATGAGCATACGAGCCTCTACTACTAGACTCTGCAACAGCTTCATCCACCAGGCAGTCAGACTTCTCAACACACAGAGACAGAACTGAACCCCACCCCACCAACCACTCACCCAACACACTCACACAAAACTGAACTGTACACCCCCCCACCACCTTTTTACACACACGAAGACTGAACTTCACCCACACACAAACACACACTCAGCACACAGAGACTGACATGACTTTATTCCTTTCAGCAATATTTGCTGCACACTTAAAAACTATAAACTATTTACCTCAGTAACTGCTGTGATTATATATGTTCTATATGTTACAGTATGTTACACATCTCTGCACCTTATCCTCACTAAACTCTCTATTATACCGTATCGGTACTGCACTGTCCTGTCTTTAAATTGTCTCGTCTTTTGTATTTATGTTGCACTGTCTTCACTCCTGCACTTTATGTTGTCTATTGCTTGTTGTTCCATGTTGCTCCATGTTGTCCGGAGAAACGTAATTTCACTACACTGTGTACCTCTACTCAGATGTAATGACAATAAAAGCCTCTTGACTTGACTTGAAGTATAGAGAGACGCAGACCACATAGCTGATGATGACAGGATGAAGTAAAGTTCTTTAATCCGCTCAATAAACTGCAGTGTGAAACCAAAACTAAGTAGACCAAATACAGTAAAAAAAATGTAACCAGACATGAACACTGGTGCGGACTCTGGTATGGACTTTTAGGTGTGATGAAACACAATGGTCTTAACGCAACACAGGTACTATATTTTTAAGAGACAATGCAAAATCCAATGCTGCACAAATTACAAAGGCATGATTAAAAAAAAATATGGGTACTGGACTGGCTGTCTTGCAGTATAAATGTGTCCCCTATAGATAATGTGTGAAATTGCATACCTGAAGATGTGTTTTCAGGATGAATAGAACAAAATAACAGTGCCTAAACATTTTTTTCACAAGTTTTGTGAAAGTGGCAACATTGCAAATTAATAAATGCTTTTCTGTTCTAACTTTATATATATATATATATAATGTCTGCAATCAAATAAAAGTCGAAGAATATGTAAGACATTTCATATATTTTTTTATATTTTTAGTAGGCAGTTGTAAGTCATTCTTAAACTAAAATAAAAATAATTAGATGATCTTTGTACACAAAGAAAGCAATATTGAAATAAAATCAAATTAAAGTCAAAGTATATGTAAGAAACTGTTTAGGTTTTCTGTGTTAGTAGCATTTTGTATTATTAGCATAATATATTCCACCATTTTTTTCTGATTTTTGGGGTTGTATGTAAGAAGTCATTCTCATACTGAAATAAAATATTTAGGTAGCACTTTAAAATAAGGCTCATTTACAAAGGGTTTATAAACGCTCTATGAGGGCATTTATTAACAGTTAATAATTAGGTTGTAAATACTTTGTAAAGCATTAATAAATAGTTACAACACATAAAACGTATACTACTGGGATTTTTTTCAATTATTCAGTATTAACATATCTAATAAAATTATATAGAAAGTCAGTTTAGGTTATCAGTAATTTGATGTTATTTTATGTTAATATACACCATGTTTTATCCAATATTAATCTGCATAGTTAAAGTTAATGACAAATATGTTAATGCTGACTGATGAAACAGACAATGTAACATAAGCATCCAGAAAGCTCTGAGATTTAAAAATATAAATTAACATAAAACCACTCTTTGGCGAACAGCAGGTAATTGTTGTCCTTTTTACGTATGTGTTGTAACTGCTTATTAATGGTTTATAAAGTATTTATAACCTAATTTATAACATTAATAAACTCTTATTATACTCCTATTGTATAAACTGTTTATAAACGCTTTATAAAGGAGCCTTATTTTGAAGTGGTACCAATAATTATTAAAATAAAAAACTATGATTTCTCTCAGTAATGCTTTAGAAAAAATATATATAAATTGCAGATATTTCATACTCACCATCCACATGCTCTTTAAGAATCAGTTTAGTCCCATTTCCAAAAAACAAATCTCCGTAACTATACATTCCACACATGTATATTGCAACATCTGTTGTTTCCACTGATGAAAATGTCAAATTAAAGGTCTTTCGGTTCCAGGAGACTTTAATTCTGGAGTGATTTTTAAATTCGTCACACATTTCCACATCCACAAATGTCTGAGCTCTAGCTACACAGGCTGCTGATTTATTAAGAGGAATTTTGATCCAGAATATTGTAAAGCTTCCAGCAGCTTGATCAACGTGACACTCCAGACTGGTGGAGAGTCCAGGCTGCACCCGCACTGTTGACTCCAGCTGTGAGATAAAGCTTCCAGAAGCAGATCCACCTTAAAACGACATAGAAATACAGTCATTATCTGCTGATAATCTATATGAGTATAGTATTAGATAAAAAAAAGAAGAAGGATGTATAATTAAGAAGTGATAAGCAGGTATACTCACACAGGGTCAGGACTAGAACAGTTAGAGAGAAAAATCCAGTCATATTGAGATTATAGGCCTAACTTCTATAACCTTCCTCTCCTCTACTGTAAACTCATCTAAATGCAACCTCTTATAAGATCGAGTGGGTGGGGCTGGGGATTGTCAGTGTTACATGTAGCTACAGGGTTGGCTAAATGGGTCACATGTGTTAAGAAGGTTTTGCATGTTTTATTACTGTCAGATAAACACCATCTTCACTTTGGCCTTATAGTGATAATCGTACTTGGCTTTGTTGCACAACCAAAACTTTAAACTGCTTTAAAAAAAAAAAAAATAGGAGCTCACTTCAGTTTCTGAATCAGTTTCTCTGATTTTGATATTTATAGGTACATGTTTGAGTAAACTTAACATTGTTGGTTTATTCTATAAACTACGGACAACATGTCTCCCAAATTCCAAATAAAATATTTTCATTTAGAGCATTTATTTGCAGAAAATGAGGAATGGCTGAATCAAAAAAGGTGCAGAGCTTTTTAGACCTCAAATAATGTAAAAAAATCCAAGTTCATATTCATAAAGTTTTCAGAAAGAATTCAGAGATCATTATTTGGTAGAATAACCCTGGTTTTTAATTACAGTTTTCATCTTGGCATGTTCTCCTCCACCAGTCTTACACACTGCTTTTGGATAACTTTATGCCTGCACTCCTGGCGCAAAATGTCAAGCAGTTCAGCTTGGTTTGATGGCTTGTGATCATCCGTCTCCCTCTTGATTATATTCCAGAGGTTTTCCCCAATGTAGGAGTGTCCTAATTACCGTAACTAACTGCAAATAGTAATCTATACTGGGAGATCAGCAACTTTGTGACAAACACTGGTAGTGCGGTGTACATATTGTATTGTTTTTGTTCCAATATATACTACAGTGGTGTGCAGTGAGGCCCTTCTAACCCTTCAGAGAAGGGGTGACAATAAATGCATGTAAATAATTACAGAATATTTAATCAGGAAATATATATTATAGTTATTGTAAACTATAAGCATATATTTTATAAATTAACAAAATAAAAAAACAGCAACTAATTCAAAGCATTAGTCTGCGTTTTTCAGTTGCTACAGGACTCTTATCTGACTGACAGCGGTTTTAACCAATCAAAACTGCTTTCTAAAATGACCTCTGATCACGTGTCTGCTCGTGGACCCTTCTGCTGATTTTGAGAAGGGTGTAGTAATGAGTATATTAGCAAAGTCACAGGACAATCTAACCAATCATATTCATGATTTTCACTCTGGGGGCGGGGCCATGACACCTTCTCAGCGCTGTGTTGAAGGTGTTACGCGTTGGTTAGTCGTAAAACGGAGCTCATGCTGGATTATTTCAGTAGCTAGCTAAATATAATGCAATTGCGACTGCAAATCAGACACAGATTGTGTCATATCATATTAAAAAGCCCTTTTTATTATTATTTATTTTATTATTATAAAGCCCTATATTATTATTATATATTTTATTTTGTCTATTTTTATTGCTATGTTGCACTGTTTTTATTACTGTAAAGTGAGTATCTGAGCCTCACCAAGCATTTCAATGCATGTATGTCCTGACATGATGAGGACATGAATGAAACAAACAACAGGTGGTAATTATTGGCAATTAGCCAATAAAGGAGAGGTTCTGCAGGTGGGGACCACAGACCACTTATCAGTACCTATGCTTTCTGACTGATGTTTAAGTCTTTTTTTGAATGTTGGTGGTGCTTTCACACTCGTGGTAGGATGAGACGGACTCTACAACCCACACAAGTGGCTCAGGTAGTGCAGCTCATCCAGGATCAATGCGAGCTGTGGCAAGAAGGTTTGCTGTGTCTGTCAGCACAGTGTCTAGAGCATGGAGTAGATACCAGGAGACAGGTCAGTACACCAGGAGACATGGAGGGGGCAGTAGGAGGGCAACAACCCAGCAGCAGGACTGCTACCTCCTCCTTTGTGCAAGGAGAGAACAGGAAGAGTAGTTCAAGAGCCCTGCAAAATTACCTCTGGTTAGAAACCGACTCCATGAGGGTGGTACGAGATGGGGGTCCAACACCAAGATTGGCAGATTCGCCACTGAGCCCTGAGAACAGGTTCAAACTGAGCACATGTGACAGACGTGACAGAGTCTTGAGACGCCGTGGAGAACGTTCTGATTTCTGCAACATCCTCCAGCATGACCGGTTTGGCAGTGGGTCAGTAATGGTGTGGGGAGGGCTGTACAGGCCTCCATGTGCTTGCCAGAGGTACCCTGACTGCCATTACGTACCGGGATGAGATCCTCAGACCCATTGTGAGACCATATGCTGGTGCAGTGGGCCTTGGGTTTCTTCTGATGCAGGACAATACTAGACCTCATGTAGCTGAAGTGTGTCCGCAGTTCCTGCATGATGAAGGCATTGATGCTATGGACTGCCCGCCCGTTCCCCAGCGCTGAATCCAATCCAGCACATCTTGGAGATCATGTCTCACTCCATCTACCAACGCCACACTGCACCACAAACTGTCCAGGAGTTGGCGGATGCTTTAGTCCAGGTCTGGGTGGCTACAGTAGTGAGGGATTAGTTGCTCATATGAGTAATTCTACAGTAAACATCTATTGAAATGTTAATGCAATCAATCAATACATTGTTGTATAAATTTTTTTGTAGAAAATAAATTAAATTTTCAGGGTAATGCTATGTGCTACATTAGCTGGTGTAATGGATATATAATTTCCGTGCTGAAGTCATTACAGTAAGCAAGTAAGGCACAGTTAGGTTTGTAAAATTTTACTGGTTTCCCTTTACACCTTACAGTAAACTTGGCCCCGCACCCAATTATCATCTTATAATTGTATTGCCTGCCCACAGCTAATGAATCAGCCAGTTAATTCAAAAGACAACAGGGTTTTATTTTACTAGCTTCACCCAGACATAATAACTGACAGATCCGTTAAAACGTAAACAGAACTTGTTTGGCAACAAGAAAATTAAAAGACCGTAAAAAGTAGCACACAATGCCACATTCTGTAAACACATTTAAATACATATGCAAAACAAAGTCATTACAATTTTCTATTCTGGAGTGGGTTACTACACCCTATAATATGGCTCTGGGACTTCAGTAAGAGTCAAATTGAGTACATTAAAACAATGGTGAAGTTTTGATGGTGATGTTTGGCCTACCAAAATTTAAGCAGGAGCACATCAACAACTTACATTAGTCTTAGACTTAAATCACAGATGAATGTCTAAGGTCAATGTAATCGAAAGAAACACACTGGCTTTTGGTATAAGAGTCAAAGATAGACCATTTTAGAAGACCCATTGGATCCAATTAAACCAAAATCATACCAGCCTTCAAAGAATTTATTCTCTTTTATAAAAAAGATGTCTGCCCATCAGTTTGTGACCCAAAGCTTAAGCACAGTTGGGTTCTGCAACAACACACTGACTAAAAACAAACACAGAAGCAAGTCCAGCTCTGAAAGCCTCAGACAAAAAAAATGGATGTTTGGGATGGTTAAGTCAGTGTAAAATATTTATAGCGAATTAATGCAAATGTATTCTGTTATATCTGCATTTAGTTTTTAGGTTTGTGAAGGCACATACAGTTTCTTATTGTTGATACAGGTTTGAAATAAATAAAAAGTGTGATTTCTTATTCTTATATTAAAATCAGCTGGATGATCTGAAACATTTACATGTTACTGTCAGGCACAGCAGAGAAGAACACGGTGAGTGGACGCAAAACCGAGTGATATTTATTTAAACAATAAAGAAAACAAAGAGACAAACAAACCAAAATCTGAAATAATAAAGAAGCATGGAGAGTACTGGGACATAGGCAACTGAGGAAACAAAGAACATGGTACCTGAACTAAAGTTAACACGTAAAAGAACCGACAAAGGGGAACGGAAACACACTGACTATAAATACACATGAACAAACAGGAAACACTTGAGGACAGGTAATGAGGGGGGCGGAGCTACAAATGAAGCACGTATGAAAACACTAAAGGTGGAGACCGGGGAGAAACACACAGGAGTGTGGGAATGAAAGGCACAGAGGTGAACAAACACAGAGAAACACGAGCACAGAAGGGAGGTGACATTTATTCAAAAATAGAAGAAATGGCAAATACTTGTTGACAGTACTGTATATGGAAACATTATGTAAATAGAAATGCAATGTACTAAATCAATGGACTAAATAAGTGGACAAAAACACATTAAATAGAAATGTATTTATTGCATTATATCAGCACTATCTCTCTCTGCATTTGTGAATTTATTTTTAATCTGCATTTATTTCAAAGTTGAAGTTTATAATCATCATTTCTAATCCAAGTCAATAACCAAAAACATGTTAAACTAAATAAAATATGCAAAGTAAATAAAACATGGAAATATATATGCAGTGCTTATAGGAGCTACAATTCCTCTTGGTGTCGCACAGCTCCATATATGACTGTGGTTTCCACATTGGTTCTCTTCTGTACTTTTCTCCTCTGTTTGTTACCAAAGTTGAGAGCAGCGTAGTTTACTTCATCTGTCTTCTGTTTTAATAAAGAAGTTTTATGTTAAATCTTTTCATAATTTATATGAGTTTAAATTCAGAATTTTCGATTTTAAATGCTAGATTTTATGCCTTAATCAATTCACATTAACTACGACTTACATTGTCATCTGCGCGACTCAGTTCAGCTGTTACACCTGCAAACAAACATATAATCCACACTATAAATTAAGTTTGCATATGTGATCCAGATTTGTGGCAATATATTTCATAATGATAGCTGCTTGTTTTTAGACATTACATTTTTGTATGTACTAAACTATATTAATACTGTAAAAAAAAAATACAATTCATATGTCAAAGAAATGGGTGACAAGACTAAAAAAAAAACATCCAGATCACATTATATTATGTGCATTGGCTATACTGTATTTAACCATTACATTCATAACAGTATAAAATAGCCATGTGGTTGTATCTTAGTTGATAGTTGATATTACCCTGAGGATTACTCAAACAATCCCAAAATCACCCAATCAAACCATGAACTCTCTCAACAGATATGAACACAAGATAACAATGATTAAAGGAGAACTCCAGTGTGGAATGGACTTGGTGTGTAGTTAAACATGATAATGAGCACAAACTTTTGTCAAAGTTTGTCAAAGCCACATCTGTTTACCCCCAGCATTCTGAAATACAGCACTTTTAGCTGAAGCTTCCAACAGGCTTACAATGCTAGTGATAGGGGCATATCATTGCTCATCCCTTAAAAATAAAGTATACTTAAAAGCATTAAAAGTATGCTCAAATTGGGTAAAGAATCCTTAAAGTGCATTTTCTATTTAATATACTTAATGTTAAAAAGTAAATACTAATAACAGTTTAAATACTAATTAAATATACTTTCTCTGTATTTCCATAACATGTATTTCTAAGCAATATGCTTTGAATTATACATTGTGTTGCTAGAAAATATAGTGGCATTAAATACTGCTTAAAGTGCACGTTTGGGGCGCCGAGTGGTCCAGCTGCCACTATGAACGGGAGGTCGCAGGTTTGAAACCCAGCTCATGCAGCTTTGCCATCAAGCTGCCGGCTTGGCCTTGCTCCCTCCGGGTGGGTAGATGGCGCTCTCTCCCCACATCACTCCTAGGGTGATGTCCACAGCACAGGACGTCTGTGAGCTGATGTATCAGAACCGAGTCGCTGTGCTTTCCTCCAAGGGCGCTGGCTGCTCGGCAATGCTGCATCAGCAGCAGCTCGAATAGAAGCGGTGGCTGACTTCACATGTATCGGAGGAAGCATGTGCTAGTCTTCGCCCTCCTGGTGTGTTGGGGCATTACTAGTGATAGGGGTAGTCCTAATGAGTGGGTTGGGTAATTGGCCGTGTAAATTGAGGAGAAAATGGGAAAAAAGTAGAAATATAAAAAAAAAGTGCATGTTTTTTTTCACAGTAACACAATATGTGCATCAATACGCAAAGTAGTACATTTACAATATACTTCAAGTGTGTTAAAAAGGTGTTTAAAAAAACACTTTACTTAAATCTACTTACAGAAGTTTTATGAAAAAAGCATCAAAAACACAATCTTATGCTTTTATGTTGTATTTAAATATAGCTTAATTACAACTGAAATTGAAATATAATTAATTTGCCATAAGTTAAGTTCCAATTTTAAAAAGTATGTACTTTTCCATGTTAAGTATACTTTAAAAAAATATACTTAATATATATATACTTATATATATTAATGTAAAGAAATGGCTATTTTTTTTTACACCATTAACAAGATTATAATAGCTCCACACTTCATTGGTAGAATGCTGAGGGCCTTGACATATAAAATGAGGCACTGAGAATTTTGAAATGTTTACAGACCGTTTATTAAAAAACTCTTTATACACACAGTACCTTCTAGTGCTTGAAATTAGCTTATAAGTCGACTGGCGAGAACAAATAAATAGGAGAATAGGGGTGGGATAAGGGAACTGATTGTGAATTTAATTCTGTGAAAATTCATGAAACTCCTATTGCACAAAATCCGGTCCGAAACTAACATGAGTATTTTTGTGACTTATCAGCTGTAGTTTCGGCCCTGTATTTGTGTATAAACAGAGTTTTTTTAATAAACTAACTGTGCACTTTTAAAGTCATCTGCATAAAATGTTGTAAAAAAAGCCATTTCTTTGCATGGGCAACTATATGCCCCTATCACTAGCATTGTAAGCCTGTTGGGAGCATCGGCTGAAAGTGCAGTTTACACTGTTATTTTTCCTTTAACAAAACTAATACTTAAAGCCCCTTTTTGTTAATTAAATACTAATATCAAAGGCATGTCAGAGATTCATGGAAAAAAAAAACTTTACAATATCATTGCATTACATTGTGTGGGTCAGTGGATGAGCCAATTGCAGTTATTGAGCTAGGCAGGAACGTACCTATACAGGTAAATGCTGAAATGGCTAGCCTACTAAATGTCTAGGTCATGGCCCGCAAGCATTAAACATCTGGCCCGTGAGGTAGTTTGAAGTATAATGAATGACAATGAATAAAAAAAATAAATAAATAAAATGATTCTCTGGCAAGCTTTTGTTTACATCCCTCCCCTGTTTCTCTGTCGTGCTCGGCATGACTTTAGTTTCCACCCGTTCTCATTTTTCTAATTTTTCTGTCTCTCTGCTCCCTATCTACTTATAAGGGCTTTTTTTCTCGGTCTCAATTCACTAGCCAGGGCAGTGGTAGTGTATTAGACCGCAACCCTGATGACACGGGTTACATTTTGAGCGAGGAGCTGTGTGTTTATATATTTATTTATTTTTTCCCGCTTTCTCCTTTTTTTGGCCTGCTTTGAATTCAACTGTTCTGCAAATTGGGTTTAACAAGTTAATTATAAATGTGATTTACAAGTTGGTCAGAATTCTCTTAGGTTAAGAACATGCTTAAAAATGACTTTTTCGTAAGGTTTTCATGACATGCTCATGATATTAAGAATGTTCATAATTATGGAGGCTACAAATGTATTTGCCATAAGAACGTTTGGGGAAACGCACCACAGTTTATTAAAAAAAAAAAAAAATGAAAATATGAAATATTCAGTTATTCCTACCTGATCTTTTCTTCTTTAAGAGATGGCAGAGCAACAGGATGAGAAATACTGACGCTGCATTAGTTGCTGCTAATGCTGGTACAAGATATTCCAAATTTTGCATTTTATCTATAATTAGAAGACAAAATTAAGTTAGAACATTAAATATATAGAGTATTTAACACATGCATATACAACCAATGTCCAAAAAATTGCCAGGAGTACTCTCAAACAGTATCTGCCAATTCTAGATACTTTCAAAATAGAATACTGTTTTAGACACCATAGGATATTCCTTGTGTTTAATTGTTTAGAAAAACATTAAAAAAAATACAGCAATGTATACGTAATGTTTACACGTCATATGACTTTGATTTGTGTATTGCATTTTACATGCTAAACTACACTTATTGCCACCATAAATGGTTTTAAATAATTTGAAAAATAACTTCAAACATTTAGTGCATGATATATTCTGTACTCAAAATGATAACAGAACTTAATTTTTTTTTTTTTTACTTAAAAGTAGCACAAAATTAGAGACAAAGCCACAAATATTTTTAAGAATAAAGCACTGGTCACACCTACCATTGTTCTCTTCACCATCTTTGATAGGCTGTTTTGGTAAATCTGCTGTTAAAAATAATTAGAAAAAATACATTCATGAACACTAGTTTTGACATTTGACATTATTAATCATTACATGTTTAATCTAAAGCTTTAGTTAATTATTATTTACAATATTTTTAAGAATTTAAATTAAATAATGTTTCATTATATCTTAACAAGTGTTAATTAATAATTAATTTCAGACATTGCTTAAACATTTACCGATGTTTATTACTTAAACAAGTACTGTTATTTGTGACTCTTATTGTAAAGTTTTACTAAATAATTTTGTGTAAATGAAAAATGTATAAATGTACAAATAAATGTCTTAGTAAAAGTAAAAGTCTTAGTCATAATTAAAAAATTAATGATACATTAATACAATACAATAGTGATTGAGTGAAGCAACAATGAATAAAGTAGAGATTAAATAAATTAACTATCTAGCTGTGATTAACTTATATTTTCTGTATAGTCAAACATTTTCTCAGTAAAACACATTATAAACGGTGTTTATTTAATACTTACCATCTGCAAGTTTTTCAAGACTCAGTTTGGTCGCATTTCCAAAAAACAAAAAGCTATAAGTATATGTTCCACATACGTATGTTGCTGTATCATCTTCTTCCACTGATGAAAATGACAGATTGAAGATTTTTCGATTCCAGGAGACTTTGATTCTGGACTGATCTTTAAATTGTTCACACATTTCCACATCCACTACTGTCTGAGCTACAGCTATACAGACTGGAGCTTCATCAGGGAGGATTTTAATCCAGAAAACTGTTAAAATCCCATCCAGATGAACGTGGCACTCAAGACTGGTGGAGAGTCCTGGCTGTACCTTCACTGTTAACTGAGGCTGTGAGATAAAGCTTCCAAAAACACCTGGAAATCACAGGTACAGCATGATTGTGTAAAGAAATCAGTAAAAAACTAAGATAATATAATAAACTGAATATAGAACTTTACACTTTAAACCTATAGTCACTATTGCCACTCAGAACAAAACTACACAACATACATTTCTAGTCTTGCCAAAATAACTTTTTACATGTTAAACCTGTTTTTAATTGTTGTAAATACTGGATATGTTTAACAGTAGTTTAGTAGGTTAGTTTAAATGTGTATACTTACACTGAGTCACAGCTAGAACAGTTAGTAGTAACCCCGTCATATTGAGATTGGCTTAAAGAAGTCCTTCCTCTCCTCTACTGAAAATTCATCTAAATGCAATGTCTGGTACCATGAAGAAAAAAGTGTAGGTGGGGCATTGCTATTTTTACATACAGTGATATGATTGGCCAGTTTGATTGCCTTTGCATTAGATTATATTTACTAAGATACATCAGGATTGGCATTTGAATCAGTGCTCTATTCAATAAATTGTGTTACATTGATTACATTTAAGACAATGACATAGAGTCACTTGCAGCCATAAACATTTCAATAGCATTACATTATTGTGTTTCACATTGACATCAGGATATCCAACAGTGTTATTACACATTGCACGTTTTGTCCCTTGTTTGTTAGCATATGTTCCTGTGATTGACGTTAAGGTGGGACTTTTTAGTTTGATTGTGGGTGTTACATGGTGTAAAAAGTTTTAGAACCACTGATCTAATAATGTAAAAAATCCTTGATGATGTTTGCAAAATTTTCTCTATCATCAAAGCTATGTAATACGTGTTCCATAACACTATGCTAAAGAGAAAGCTGGATGAGTTGGACCTGGTCTGGTGTTGCTTTAAATACAGTCATATGAAAAAGTTTGGGCACCCCTAATAATCTTATTCGTTTTTAGTTATAAATATTTGGGTGTTTGCAACAACCATTTCAGTTTGATATGTCTAATAACTGATGGACACAGTAATATTTCAGGATTGAAATGAGGTTTATTGTACTATCAGAAAATGTGCAATATGCATTAAACCACAATTTGACCGGTGCAAAAGTATGGGCACCCTTATCATTTTATTGATTTGAATACTCCTAACTAATTTTTACTGACTTACTGAAGCCCAAAATTGGTTTGGTAACCTCATTGAGCTTTGAACTTCATAGCCAGGTGTATCCAATCATGAGAAAAGGTATTTAAGGTGGCCAGTTGCAAGTTGTTCTCCTATTTGAATCTCCTCTGAAGAGTGGCATCATGGGCTCATCAAAACAACTCTCAAATGATCTTAAAACAAAGATTGTTCAACATAGTTGTTCAGGGGAAGGATACAAAAAGTTGTCTCAGAGATTTAACCTGTCAGTTTCCACTGTGAGGAACATAGTAAGGAAATGGAAGACCACAGGGACAGTTCTTGTTAAGCCCAGAAGTGGCAGGCCAAGAAAAATATCAGAAAGGCAGAGAAGAAAAATGTTGAGAACAGTCAAGGACAATCCACAGACCACCTCCAAAGAGCTGCAGCATCATCTTGCTGCAGATGGTGTCACTGTGCATCGGTCAACAATACAGTGCACTTTGCACAAGGAGAAGCTGTATGGGAGAGTGATGCGAAAGAAGCCATTTCTGCAAGCACGCCACAAACAGAGTTGCCTGAGGTGTGCTTTTGCATAAATGCAGAAATTGGCTTCTTTGGCAGAAATGGCTTCTTTTGTATCACTCTCCCATACAGCTTCTCCTTGTGCAAAGTGCGCTGTATTGTTGACCGATGCACAGTTGTTCTTTTGGTTACCCTCATTAACATCATGCGTTTATGTAAGTGGCATTTAATGGTGACATCTAATTGTAGGTTGATTGTAGCTTATTTTTAGTTTTTCAAGAATTGAAACTAACCGAAAATGACAATGAAAAAAAATGTTGATGCTTGTTGGCTGCCTAGTGATGCAGTAGTTTGAAAAGAGGTAGAGCATGAATTCACGTGTTGAAGGAGGTGTGTGCTAGCCTTTACTCTCTTACCATTGTGGGCATTTCTTGTAATAGAGGGAGTTTGTATAAATGGGAATGGGGTAACTGGCCTTCCTATTTGGGGAAAAAGTGTAAGTAAAAGTCAAATGAAAAAAAGAAAAAAAATCAAATTTTAAAATTGACACACTGATTGTTTTATTTCACGCTACGCCCAAAACACGCTTATGATTAGTACATGCCTTTTGCTCATTTTGAGCCGTGTAAGGCATATTTTTGCACCCTTACGATACCAAAGACACACCAACACTCCCTAAATCCAGATGCAAGATACACAATAGACCGGTAAGCTTTAGAACGCTAAAATAGGGCCTAATATTTGCTATGATTGTGCTCCACTGAAACTATAAAGCATACCCTGCCAAACAGTCTCGACGCAATGAAAAGAAATGAAAGCGCAGCGAAAGTTCTAATAAAGACTCCAATGCTACGTCGCCTAATTACCTATCCAATCAGCTGTTCCCTCTGCCTTTAAATAAGATCACTCATTCAGCACCTTTGCTGCCTTTCAGACGCTGATGGTCGTTCTTACCCTCCTCCTTCCCCACCGCCTCCAGGTTGGTCCCGTTTGGTTGCCCAGGGGTTGGCTCCGCCCCTGTCTCCAATGTAGGACAGGCTCTGCAGAGCCCAGATGTATCAAGTCCTGGGCCGATGACGGGGCCTACGCCAAAGACTTTACTAGAAGACTGTTTCAATATAACCTCTTTATATATATGTATCTTTGTTTTGCTAAATATGTTAAAACATTAAATTGTTCAACTGACAACATTTCTTCCAGAGTCGTAATAGTAGAACTGTTTTTCTAGTAAAATTTATTTAGTTAATCTGTCTAATCTAATGTATACCATACAGATATACAATGGGCAGTGTTGTGCATTTAATCGTTCATTGAACGTGTTCATTTTTTTTGTGACTAGTGAACTAAACAGTTGAACGTGAATGTAAGCGTAATGCACTCTCGCACGACTGAACGCACAGGAGCTTAGGTCGGGCCCAAAAAATTCGACACGACACAGCCCGAGCCCGTGCACGTTCTGCACGAACCCGACCCAACCCGAACCATGAACTGTCATTATGAGCCCGAGCCCGACCCATAAAGTGTCTGTTTTCGGGCTGATTGAATGAGCGAAATAAAATCAGAATGATGTTAATTTACACTGTAACATAGAAGCATAGAACTATTATTTGATTTAAATGATTTTTAAGAACAGCTACACACAGTGCTGCAAGTCAAACGTGGAGGAGTTCACGTGCGCCCAGAGCTACATGATTACATTTTTCATTATAGTTTAATTAATTTTGTTTTAATTTTTTCTCCTACAGTTCAGTAAGTTTTAATTTGTTTTTAGGGTGGGCTTGCTAGTTTTTATTAGTTTTCACACATCTCATCAGAGATCAATCTAAGAAACGAGAGAGAGAAAGAGAGAGAGAGATTTGTTCTGGTGTATGAGCTACTCACAGGTAAAGGTTCTCACACACTGTATCTCCTGTTTCTCTCTTTCATCTGCCTCGCGCTCATATTCTAATCCCATACATAATTCTGCAGTTTCTCAGTGTTTTCTGTCGTATTTTTGAGGCTAGTGCGAGCGCTTTAAACGAGAACTAACGCCACGGACCACGAGGTGCTGCATGCTGCCGCTGCTGTGCCGTATCCGACTCCCTGCTGAATCTGACTCCGCTTCACAAACAGAATCGGAACAAAGAACGCCCGCTGTACAACACCACTTATAAATAAATTAAATACGAAAATGAGGGTATTCTGTCAGTAATTTTAGTTCGTTTTAGTTAGTTTTATAAACACACAATCAGTTAACACAAATGTTTTTTCACTTTCAGTATTCGCTATTTCTGTAGAATTAGAAAACAGATGCCTACATCTCAGACTATTTTCTGAACCCGGTCGGGTTCGGGCAGGGAATCTATAAGCTCTAACGCACAGCAAAGCCAGAGACTACCCACTTCCTATATCAGAAAATGACTGCTAACCTCTAGAGGGAGCAAGTGAGTCCAAAATTTAATGAAAATAAAATACAATAGTAACCACCCACTTGGCCACAATATTTAAATTTAAATGTTAAAAATCCTTAAAAACACAACGAAAAGGTAAGTGTATATTTCAGTTTCAGTTTTAAACAGTAAACAGGTTTCAGGCAGTGAAGATGCTAGCATTACTGCTACTGTGAGCTGACTGATGGCTGATTCTGCATTTATAGCCAGAGCACTGAGTTTAAAAAGTTTTAGTATAACTGGAGTTTAAAAGCTTAAAAAATGATCTGTGGTACTGAAATATATTTGATATTGTTCTGTATTGAGAAGATGAATACAAGTTTCAGTATAAAATGATTGTGGTATATAAAGAATAGCAGCCTATTTATTAAGGGGAAAAGATCAACATGAACTAGTTAATTTTTGGAACTGTGAACTAATTCATTTTAATTGTGAACTGTATTAGGGTATTAGAACGTAGCTTTCTTTTATCCTATATCAATTTTATGCAAGTCTACAGAAATGATGCACTCCTAACATAAGACACAGAAGAGTAGCTAACTAGTTTAAATAAGTAAAAATAACTGCACCTGTAATCTCACTCAACATGTATTTTACAGTTATTAATAAACCATCAACAGGTGCAATAGAACTGTGGTAGTGTGTTTTATTTTCTGTTTGATACACACTCTGCCACAGAGCTGCAGAACTGAACTCAACTGATGAACACTGAGAAAGAGTCAACTGAAAATCTTGCCCACAGAGAAAACTGAGATGAAAAAAGAAGCTCAAAAAGAGACCAATCAGAATGCAGCAGTGCTTGAGGTTTGTGAACATTATCTTAAATGCAATTCTGCCATGCACACCATTGATGTTTAATGTTCTACTGATGGTGCACTCATGAAGAACATTAACATTTGTCAATACGAGAGAGGCCTTCAGTTGCTTTGAAGTTACTCTGGGGTTCTTTGAGACCTCGCCTCACCTTGCTTTTGGAGGATAACAATGCTCTTAAATGTCCTTCATTCGTACACAATCTGTCCTACTGTGGTTTGGTGGAGTCCAAACTCTTTATACATAGTTTTGTTGATTCAGCTCTTGACAAAATCTCTTTGAATGTACATGTGCCCACAAATGGTCACGTAGCTCAAAATATTTGGGTAATGTAAAACAGACTTAAATTATTTGAATTCAAACAAATGTATGGGTTTACTTTATCCCAGAGGTGTAATAGATTTAAAAAAAATCATAATAATAAACATACAATAATTAATAGTATATACAGCTCTTAAAAAATAAGAGACCACTTACAAATTATGAGTTTCTTTGATTTCACCAAATTGAATACCTCTGGAATATAATCAAGAGGAAGATGGATGATTACAAGCCATCAAACCAAGCTGAACTGCTTGAATTGTTGCACCAAGAGTGGCATAAAGTTATCCAAAAGCAGTGTGTAAGACTGGTGGAGAATTACATGCCAAGGTGCATGAAAACTGTGATTAAAAACCAGAGTTTCTGAACTCTTAAAACTTTATGAATATTATGTATACGAGAGAAGCCTTCGGTTGCTTTGAGGTTACTCTGGGGTTCTTTGAGACCTCGCCTTACCTTGCTTTTGGAGGAAAACAATGCTCATAAATGTCCTTCATTCGTACACAATCTGTCTGACTGTGGATTGGTGGAGTCCAAACTCTTTAGAGATGGTTTTGTTACCTTTTCAAGCCTAATGTTCATGCGATGATAACCTTTCACCAACATGTGTTGTGAAAAGCAGACTTTAATAGATTTCTATTCTTTAAATAAAGCTTGGTGCCCACTCACACCTGATTATCGTCCCATAGATTAAAAAAAAACACTTGACTCTAATTTCACCTTCAAACTACATGCCAATCCTTGCATCCTAACCCCCCTCCTGAATAAATAAATGACCAAGAATAATATTTTTGTCTAATTTGTTTAACTGGGTTCATAATCTGTCTGTTTGTATGTAATCTTTTTTATAAATTTCATCAAAATAATACAAAGACAACATTTACACATAAAATTACATAAGAAAGAAGAAATAATGTGTTAATAATTGAACACTATTGCACAGTGTTAGCATCTACATGTTTGCAACAAAAAGACCAGAGAGTAAATCATATATATAATATATATATAATAAATAATCATATATATCAATATATAATCAACATATAGCTGAAGTAGTTTTGGGGGGAATCACTGCAATCGATTGTGCCAGAAGCCAATAGAAAAGAAGCTGCCAATGGCAACAAATTAAACTCAATTATTTTATTTATTTACCTCAAAGATGTCTTTAAATGTACATGTGTTCAGAAATGTAAACAGACTTAAATTACTTGAATTCAAACAAATGAGTTTACCTTATTTAAAATCTAAAAAAAATACCACTTAAAAATTATGAGTTTCTTTTAATTTACCAAATTCAAATTCAAAACCACTGGAATATAAACAAGAGGAAGATGGATGATCACAAGCTATCAAACCAAACTGAACTGATTGAATTTTTGCACCAGAAGTGGCATAAAGTTATCCAAAAGCAGTGTGTAAGATTGGTGGAGGAGAACATGCCTAGCTGCATGAGAGAGAGAGAGAGAGAGAGAAACAGAACAAATTGAATATGTACTTATTGTGTTATAAACATGTTATTATAACATTAACGTACCCTCTCTGTATTTGTGAGTGTGAATTTATTTTACAGTTGTTTATGCCATCATTATTTCCAATTCATGGCAAAATCCAAACATAACCATAACCATAACCATAATAATAGGACTAATTTATATTTCCTCTTGGTGTCGCACAGCTCCGTATATAACTGTGGTTTCCACATTGGTCCTCTTCTGTACAGTTCTTCTCTGCTTGTGACCAAAATTGAGAGCAGCGTAGTTTACTTCATCCACCTTCTGTTTTAAATAGAGAAGTCACATGTTAAACCTTTTTATAGATTTAAATATTTATAGATCTCAAATAGTGTCATTTTCAGAAATGTGAAATTTGATGATATTATGTATCTGAATTGTGGTTTTAGATTTTAAATGTTTTGATTAATTCACATTAACTCCTACTTACATTGTCATTTGCACCACTCTGTTCAGCTGTTACACCTGAAAACAAATAAATAATCCACACTATAAGTCATGTTTTATTTTAGGTATAATCAGTATATTCAAATCATTCTGACAGCTGCACATTATAAGACATTAACATTATTTTAATTACTAAAAACAATATCTTATCAATGTAATTTAAAATGAAAGAAGAACTTAATTCCATGATCCAAAGAAACATGTGGCGTCGCAACATCGTACACCCTGCACAAGATGCTATCTTACACTCCATCAACAGTATAAGTTCACGCATTGCGCCAAAGCCATTAAAATAGCGTCCGAGTTTAGGAATATATCTACGCTGATGAGCATGATGGTCTAGAAGTGAGGTGTGTTCAGGTAAATATCTGCCGTTCTTATCTTGATGGCAGGAAATACAGGTGCGCCACTGATCGATTTAAACCCTGACAACAGTCAACAGTCAGCCACCCAATCTTATCTTAGCCAAGCTGTGCTCACCCTCGCTTGTTACACACACATACAGATGCAGTGCAGCGCACAATTTCAGCTTTTACATCAACAATAAACAGAATAAAGAATAAAATAACTTGCTGTTTCCTTAAATGATTTGCTGGTGTACCTCCACAGTGTGAACATGCAGATCAGAATCCTTTACTGAGACACATAGAAATGCTGCTATGTTAAGATATCAATGCCCCAAAGTCAGAGCGCACCTGTCTCTTAAAGGTAATGACAACTGGCACACTAATTGGCTTATTTCTCCTTATGCCCAAACACACCCATGAATAATTAAAAGAATTAGTACATGAATTTTGTGTATTTTGAGCTTACAATACCAAACACACACCCTAAATCAAGCTGTGTGATGCACAATTGACCTGTGCGCTATAGATTGCTATAAGTGTTTTCAGACTAGCCTTTTTTTTTTCCAGACCCAGAACACTTCAAGTGTGAAGGCATTTTTTTAAGTACCGATCTCTGGTCCTCTTGGTCTGGGGTTTGCTTTAAGAGAAGTCTGGTTCGATCCTTTGGAGATGTGGAAGCTATCTGCTCCCGATGCCATGCGTGGGGGCATGTGATTGATTTATTTTGTAGAACTGGATACAACTATATATAACTGGAGCGAGGTAACTGTAATAATTTATTGTAAAGTGTGAAGTGAGTGTGGATACTGACAGCATGGAAAAAAAATCTTCTCATTTGAAAATATCCGTTGGTTTGCTGGAGCTTGGGCAGAGTAAAAAAATAGTTCAAAAAAAGCAAAAAAAAAAAAAAAAAAAAGAACAATGCCTTTGTAAACCTACACACTGAAAAGTGGTGTATGAATTAGTGCAATTGTATCCTTGAGCTCCTTCTCCAAGTCCTGGGTGTGAACTTATTTATTCAGACACAAGATAATTTCAGGGCATCATCTTTTTTGTAGATCTTTCGAATATAACACAAAAATTTAATTACTTCACTTTGTAGAAAATCAAAAAAAAATCTTCTTTGTTAACTAAATACAAATTTAATAGGCACCACAAATAATCATGGGAGAACTCTTGTGCCACAGTATCTTCACATTATCATTGTCAGGGCCAGTTAACCTTGTTAGAGTGGGAGCCTTGATTGTAGTTTCTGAGCTAGGGAGAGAGTCCCATCTATTCACCCAGAGAGAGAATGGCTAATTTTGCTCTCTCAGACTCTGGCTGCTGATGGTGTAGCAGCATGAACTTTTATTTGACATTGATAATTTCTGTTGTACTTTTTGTAGTAATGCTTAAATGTAAAAAAATAAACACATCATAGATAACAGAAGTTCTAAGCTATCAGGTTCTCATGATTAAAAAAAAAGAAAAAAGAAGTAAAAGAAGTCAAATGGAAAAGTCAGTTAAATATTTGATGCTGCTATGTCATTTATTTATGTTTATGATATTATGATGCATATACAAAGTATATCACAAAGTAAATATTCTACAGATCCACATTTGTAAACCTATGTTACATGCTATGCTATTACAAACTATATGTTTGTTGTTATAAACCATCATATATATATATATAAATTCCTGATATGATTCATTTTCTTTGTGGCTCTTTTTCTTTATGTATTTGCAAGGTTGGATTTCTGAAAATACAACATTGTTTTGTGCTCTTGTGTACAACAGTCTTTTTATTCAGTCATTCCTACCTGATCTTTTCTTCTTTAAGAGATGACAGAGCAACATGATCAGAAATATCAGTGCTCCATTACTTGCTGCTAAAGCTGGCACTAGATAGTCAGAAAATTGCATTTTGTCTACAGTCAGAAGAAAAAAGCAAATAAGAACATTAAAGGTATACAATATGTAAAAAACAAAGGCACACAAGAGAGAAAAGGTGTTTTTTTTCTCATCATATTTACAGTGTCAGAAGTGCTTAGTTTTTTGGATATTTTTGAATATCCACATTTTCTAGATATTTGAGATATTTAAGATATTTATGTCATTACAACACATTTAAATACATCCATACAATACTTAGCATTTTATGCATTTTTTTAAAAACAATTTCAAAGTTTTTTTGTTTGGTTGGTTGGTTAGGTGTTTAAAAAATCTTAATAGTACTGTCAATAAAGTATTTCACTGTTAATATTTATAATATGTAACAAACTGATTCTAATTTCATGCAAAATACATTTAGAGCAAAACATACAAATAACTAGAATAGAACACTGCTCACACTCACCGTGCTTCGCTCCACTTTCTTTCAGTGTTTTATTTGTTAAATCTAAATTAGGAAAACAAGTTCAAGATAAAAAGATAAAGTTTTACATTAAAAATTAGGCATAGATTAATTTAAGGGGTACATGGAAAATGGTCCAAGCTAAATTTAATGGATAATTATTGGATAAGTCTTAGTTTTAAATAAAATAAATATATTAATCCATTAATTACAGATTAGTCTAGACACTGGAGATAAAAATATAAAATATAAAAAGTATTTTTTTAGGTTTCAAATGAATAGACACAAAAGTCAATAGCATGACAGTAAAGACTAAATTAGCTAAACTATAGTTGTGTTAATTGGGTTTTCTAAAATTTTATATACAGTATAATCAAGTACAGTTATTCAGATCTCTGTTCACGACTAAACACACTAAAATAATCTACAAAAGTCTGTCAGATTTCTCAGTAAAACACATTATAAACGGTGTTTATTTAATACTTACCATCTGCAAGATTTTCAAGACTCAGCTTAGTCGCATTTCCAAAAAAACAAAAAGCTATAAGTATATGTTCCACATACGTATGTTGCAGTATCATCTTCTTCCACTGATGAAAATGACAGATTGAAGATTTTTCGATTCCAGGAGACTTTGATTCTGGACTGATCTTTAAATTGTTCACACATTTCCACATCCACTACTCTCTGAGCTACAGCTATACAGACTGGAGCTTCATTAGGCTGGATTTTAATCCAGAAAACTGTAAAAATCCCATCCACATGAACGTGGCACTCGAGACTGGTGGAGAGTCCTGGCTGTACCTTCACTGTTAACTGAGGCTGTGAAATAAAGCTTCCAGAAACACCTGGAAATCACAGGTACACAGAAGTATGTGAAGAAATCACAGTGATTTTTTACTGACTGCCATAAAGAAAAGCTGAATATAGAACTTTACACTTTAAACCTATAGTCACTATAGGTCGCCACTCACAAGAAAACACAATCTGTCTGTAGTCTTTCCATATAAATATAACTTTTTACATGTTAAACCTGTTTGTTATTGTTGTAAATACTGGATATGTTTAACAGTAGTTTAGTAGGTTAGTTTAAATGTGTATACTTACACTGAGTCACAGCTAGAACAGTTAGTAGTAACCCCGTCATATTGAGATTGGCTTAAAGAAGTCCTTCCTCTCCTCTACTGAAAATTCATCTAAATGCAATGTCTGGTACCATGAAGAAAAAAGTGTAGGTGGGGCATTGCTATTTTTACACACAGCAATATGATTGGCTAGTTGGATTGCTCTTGCATTATATGTACAGTTGCAAGAAAAAATATATGAACCCTTTGGGATTACTTACATTTCTGCATAAATAATTGGTCATTAAATGTGTTCTGATCTTCATCTAAGTCACAACAATAGACAAACACAGTCTGCTTAAACTAACACCACACAAAAAATATATATGTTTGCATGGTTTTATTGAACACAACATGTTAACATTCACAGTGAGCAGGGAAAAAGAATGTGAACCCCTAGGCTAATGACTTTTCTAAGATGCTAATTGGAGCCAAAAAACCACACACCAGTTGTGAGTTTGCTGTTCTTAAGAAGCATTGCTTGAATCCTGCCTCGCACAAAAGAGCTCTTTTTGAAGCTGGCAAGGGTTACAAAAGTATGTCTAAAAGACTTGATGTTCATGTGTCCTCAATAAGACAGACGGTTTACAAATGGAGAAAGTTCAGCACTTTGCTACTCTCCCTAGGCGTGGGCATCCTGTAAAGATGACTGCAAGAGCACAACGCAGAATGATCAATGAGGTGAGGAAGAATCCTAGAGTGTCAGCTAAAGACTTACAGAAATCTCTGGCACATGCTAACGTTTTTGTTGAGAAATCTACAATAAGGAAAACATTAAACAAGAATGGAGTTCATGGGAGGTCACTACGGAGGAAGCCACTGCTGGCTAAAAAAAACATTACTGCACGTTTGAAGTTTGTAAAAGGGCACCTGGATGTTCCACAGCAGTACTGGCTAATTATGCTGTGGACAGATGTAACCAATATTGAGTTGTTTGGAAGGAAAACACAAAGCTATGTGTGGAGAAACTAAGGCTCAGCACATCCCAACTGTGAAACAGCTCAGCAGCACGAGCTAATGGCGTTCAAGCATCCACCATCTAATTTGAAAAAGCATATTGAGGTAAACTGAATGTTTCCTACAGTTATATGTTGAAAAGATATTGTAGTAACCTAGAGACGCACTTATGGTGAATTTTTGAATGTTTGCGGTGGCTTGGTACACGCCAAGACATGCAGAGGTTTGCTTGCTAGGTCTAGGCTATGATTCAGGGTTGTAAGTTCTTTTGGAGAGCGTGTGTGAGCTTTTAATTTTATTTTTTTAATTAATTTTTATTTATATTTTAGTTTAGGTGTAGAGGTGGGTAATTTAGGTTCAAAAAGTAAAAATACATCCCAGGACTTCGCTCCCATTTCCTGGCTGGCTCTGGAGCTAGTTCAACCTAATCCCTGGAATGGATTTTTAATTTCTGGACCTGGATTACCCACCTTTAGGCTACGTGTGAGTTTGGCTCATCCTTAAAGAATCATTCTAGGTTCCAAGCTGGCTAAGAGAGCGTTGTGAGCATTGGCATCACTGGCTTCAAAGCAAAAGCTTCTACTTTATCGCTTTAACGTGCCCTGGCCCACCCGCGGGCCAGAAAAATGTCATAATTAATATATGGCTGTGTTTATGAATAATTATAGGCTCAGTACATACACACACAATATGCCATACAGGTCCTTCTCAAAAAAATTAGCATATTGTGATAAAGTTCATTATTTTGTGAAATATACTGATAAACATTAGACTTCCATATATTTTAGATTCATTACACACAACTGAAGTAGTTCAAGCCTTTTATTGTTTTAATATTGATGATTTTGGCAAAAAAGTAAAGAAAAAACAAAAAAGAGTGCGTTAGGCTGTTTTATACAGTTTTACAGCAGTTGTGTAATCCCCCTGGGTAACTAGAGGTCAACAGTCATACACACCCACCCCCACCAGCGCTTACCTCTCCCTGCTGCTTCAAAATCGTTCCAAATAAGTAAATCCGTTGGTCCATTCGCCAGTAATCCTCATTTTTGTCAAAGCAGTGCTTATAATATCGATTTTGCCTTATTTAAAAGGGTTGGCTGGGTTTGCAGCTTACTAATGCACATGCACAGAATCAACAAAGTAATTTCTGAAGAAAGACATGTGAATCAGCTGGGGAGGGGTCTGTAATCCGAAACGGTCACTCAGCAGATATAAAGTATACAGAAACACATTCTTCAAAAAATTCTTTAGAAAATTTGTAGTTTTTGTTCTTATAAAGTTTCCAGTCCTTTGGAAGAAAGGAAGGAATATCCCAGGAGCAGATCACTATAAAATCTAACCAGTGAAAGGGAGCAGATTATAATTTTACATGGCGAATATAAATACCTTGTAGCTAAATAAAGAACTGGAAAAACACTTGTATAAACACACGTATAAATATTTCATTTTAAAATTAAAATGAGAAAATCTTTTAGTTTTCACCATATTTTAAATATTGCATGTTCAATTGCATGTATATTTTAAGTGTTTTCTGTTTATTTTGGATATGTGGATATGTATTTTCAGGCAGAAATGGGTAAAATTAGGCTTGGAGCTTAAGAGGTTATAAAAAAAAGGTTTGAATGATTTTTTATATGTTTTATATGATTATTTTTATGTTTTGTTTACTGCATAACTATGCCATAGATTTGATACCTTTAATATTCTGCAACAAATGTAGAAACAAATGAGAATTGAATTTGTGCAAACTTTTGACTGGTACTTTATATTAATGCTATATACAATATTTGTAAGTTCATTGTGCAAAGTTACAGTCTACAGCTGGTTTGTAAAGCATGTAGTAAGGACAGGTATGATGTTGTCTGTGTAAGTCTGTCTGAAAAAAGATTTTCATAATCTGCTTGAATGTTAAAAAAAATAATAATAATAATGAACTGTAAAACTATAAAAAACAATACGGTTTATAGTGACCTATATGACCATAACATTTTTAACAGTAAAGAAAAAAAAGGATGATAGAAACCTATGCCACTTGTTCTTGAAAATGTTTTATGGGGTGGTCTGAACAAATACTGCCTGAAAGGTCCAAATTATTATGTGGAATAATAGTTCATTTAAAACTATTTAATTTATAATTTGTTGTACTTTTTTACATCAAATAATTAATTAATTAGTAACTATGTAACTTTTACTCAAAGTACATTTTAAATTGAGTACTTTTTTACTTTTACTTGAGTAGATTTTTAGATGGGTACTTTTACGTTTACTTGAGTAGAATTTTAGCAAAGTAAAGGTAATTTTACTTAATTACAATTTTTCTGTACTGTTTCCACCTCTAATATATATTATATATATATATATATATATATATATATATATATATATATATATATATATATATTTTTTTTTTTTTTTTTGGCCCATCATGCCAGCCTCTGCCAGCTGTTTTTTCCTTTTTTTTGCAGATTTTGTTAATTCTGTTGAACACACTACATGCTTGTGTGTACATTTACATACATTCTTGCTACATTAATCTGGTTCAGTGCACAACCAATAGAATATAATAAGTAATATCGGGACATCAGTTACTATTTTAATACATTATTATAGATAAATCCAAATTTACAAGCAACCCACAAGCAAAAGCTTTAATGAGTTATATTGCATTGGCTACTGGAAGTTTTAGACAGTTTTTGATATATGAAGATATTTTTTGTGATAATCAGGATGCACCCCTCTGCCAGTTGTTGTGACCAAAGCTTTGACTGTGTCAGTGTATACAGGTTAGCGACTCAAATTTAGTAAGTCAGACAGCTAAAGCAAATGCTAAGCTAAAGACTTAACTTATCTAACAAAGTTGCTGCTCAGAGAGGCCCAGCCAAAAAAAGCATTGCTTAAAGGATCAAAGTTATTGTTGTGTAAATAACTTTAAAAATACATTTCAGCATGTTTTGCCAAACCAAAATTACATACAACAGAGACCTAGCATGCTCACATAGTATATTTGTACTTTAATACAGAAACCAAATGTGTACATTTTTTATTTTAGAATAGAAAATCAGAGCATTTATAATGATGTGCTACACAATATGTACCAATGTTTAAGGACACTCCTTCTAATAATTGCATTCTGCTACTTTTAGTTGCACACTTTTCTGTCACAGATGTGGAAATGCAAACACATGTCCCTGTACAGAAGCATATGAATAATATACACTGCCTGGCAAAAAAAAAAATAAACCACCATCAAAAAAAGGTCACACACTCTAATATTTAGTTATTATATTCAGACCTCTGACCATTAATAAATGCCTTTTTAAACCATTTATAATAGTCAAATTGGCTTGTATCCCCTGGTCCCCTTTTTTATTAGATTTTAGTGGCAAATTACAGGGGTTGGACAATGAAACTGAAACACCTGTAGTTTGGGAGGTTTCATGGCTAAATTGGAGCAGCCTGGTGGTCAATCTTCATTAATTGCACATTGCACCAGTAAGAGCAGAGTGTGAAGGTTCAATTAGCAGAGTTAGAGCACAGTTTTGCTCAAAATATTGCAATGCACACAACATTATGTGTGACATACCAGAGTTCAAAAGAGGACAAATTGTTGGTGCACGTCTTGCTGATGCATCTGTGAGCAAGGCAGCAAGTCTTTGTGATGTATCAAGAGTCACGGTATCCAGGGTAATGTCAGCATACCACCAATTAGGACCAACCACATCCAACAGGATTAACTGTGGACGCAAGAGGAAGCTGTCTGAAAGGGATGTTCGGGTGCTAACCCGGATTGTATCCAAAAAACATAAAACCACAGCTGCCCAAATCACGGCAGAATTCAATGTTCACCTCAACTCTCCTGTTTCCACAAGAACTGTCTGTCAGGACAATAAATTATTGTGGTCTAAAATCAGGTGTTTTGGTTTCATTGTTCAACCCCTGTAGTTCTATGAGAATCATTTTGGGGAAAATCATATTAAACCATAGAAACCCATATATTATAATTTCTCTGACCAATATGACATTGTAAAACACATCTAGCTTTGTACAAACATAACTATAAACAATCGTAATTGCTTCTTTGTTTTTTCTTTATGATTTAAAAGATAAAGACATTTAAAAAAAGGACTAGGAGTGAATATAGCTTAAACTGCTGTCCCTTGTCAAAGTGGTACATGTTAATAAAGCATTATGAATAGAAACACTGCACATAGACATTATGCAATAATCTATAAGTTCTCTTGCTTTCGCACAGCTCCATATATGACTTTTGGTTCCACACTGCTTCTTTTCTGTACGGTTCTTCTCTGTTTGAAGCCAAAATCAAGAGCAGCATAGTTTAATTCATCTGTGTTCTATTTAAAAAGATAAAACAAAATTTGTTAAACACTGTCATTTATTGTATTTGTAATAAAATGGATCTCACTTTATAATAATTGTATCTAATTTACTAATAACTGGGTAGTTACAGTCCATGTAATAACATTATAACTTCTGGTGAAGTGCAAATTGTTACAAAGTCAGTTTTGACTTTTGTGTAATAGGAGCACTTTCATATGTCATGGTTTGTTTCTAATTATGGCTTTTGAATACTTAAAATTATAATTCAGATTTTTTATCATAGGAAGATGGAGAAAATATTCTATGCCTAACTGACACAGATAATAATGCGTAATAACAAAACCTGTACAATTGTAATCAATCTGTAACAATGCATACTTCACGACTAGTTACACTGTTATTGCATGATTGTTAACATGTAACTACACAGTTATTAGAAACACGTATTATAAAATGGCACCAAACATGTTTTCAAAGATCTATATATTTTAAGTAACATTAATATTATTTTAGAGGGTGAGAATTAATTAATTCACATGTAACTATACTTACATTGTCATGTGCACCACGGGCTTCAACTGGTGAAGCTGCAAAAACATGGAAAGACATGTACAGTATAATGAACACTGTAAATTGTATGTACAGTATAATTTATTTTAAAAAGTTATTTAAAGAAATGCTACTAAGAAATAGATTGTTCAGAATGTAATGCGTTAATATTTATTACTGCTCAACAGGTGTTAAATCAGACATAAGGTGTGTGAAACTTTAATCCACATTCTTAAGCTTTGTGTTTTTTAGTACCAGTATTAGTGTTTTATATAAAGCACATTGCTGTGTTTGATGATTTAATGTATAACATATAATATGATGTGTAGCATGGAGAAAAGCACAGCAACTCTGTTCAGATACACCAGCTCACAGATGTCTTGTGCTGATGAGAGGAAAGAGCGCCATCAACCCACCCAGAAAGAAAGCAAGGCCAATTATGCTCTCTCGGGGCTCTGGCAGCTGATGGCAAGCTGCATGACCACTATTCGTACCAGCAATCTCCCGATCAAAGTGGCAGCTTTTTAGACAGCTGGACCATTTGGCACCCTAATGAGGATATCTTTTTATGGGGAGATGTTGAATTATAAGTCCCTTATATCAGAAAATAAACGTCATTTTAAAAATAGTCATTCTTAGTAATTCTTACCTGATCTTCTCTTGTTTAAGAGATAACAGAGTAAAATGATGAGGAACACTGATGCCACATTAGTTGCTGTTAATGCTGGTACCAGATATTCAGACATGTGCATTTTCCCTAGAATCACGCAAAAAAAATGTAATCAGATTTTAACTAAAAATCTAAATAAAAAAATGTATTAATCAAATAGGGTAAGATGTAGTTTAAATACATGAAAAAATAATAAATATAGCTTGATCAAAGTAGATTACAGGACTACACAAATTAGACATAAATAACATAAGTGCATTGGATCACAATTTTTTAATGCAAACAAAAATACTACTTGCATGTATTCAACCCCCTCAGATATGTTAAGTCAAGTAATCAAGTAGTTTTATTGTTAATACTGACATACAGATAATTAAAATATTGAAATTACGTTACTCTCCTTCCCAAAAGTTACAATAAAAAAAAAATAATAAAGCCATTGTTGACTAAAGTACAACTAAGTATAATTATAAATAATAAAATAATAAGAAAGACATCAAATGTACAACATAACAAGATCACAGATATGGACATATGTGAGACAGGAGTCTCAAGACAATAGTGCAATATAGTAAGAGTAAGAGTGTACCAGTTAGGTGTAACAGAATGGACTGTGTTTAGGGTGGGTATAATGACTGGGCCAGGACAATAGGGGAGCTGTGGCACTGAGTGACAGGAAGTGCCAGTTTGCAATGATGGCGTCCCCTTTAAAAACAGGAAGTTGGAGGCGTCGGCTCTCTTGGGTCTCCCGTTTGTGCAGGGGGTAAGGTTGGTGGCGTGCAGGTTTATGTTTGTTGAGTGGATGTGTTGTGTGGGTGAGGGATTGATTGTGTATATGTATTGGAACTGTTTTACTTACCTGGTTAATTCCCTTGTGACCTATTAGTTGGGAAGTTGGGTCTGGTGGATGTTGGGGAATATATGGGGTGAGTGCAGTCAATGTGTGATTGGGATACGTTTGCGTGTGTGTGTGATTATTTAATTTGATTTTGTTGTCTCCGACAGGGTGGCCAACCTGTGCTGGGACGCTGTACGCCACCAATTACCCTAGCCAGTGGCCGGGTGTAGGTAGTAGTGTGGATTTGGGGTAATGTGGATTGGGTGTATGTTTTTATAGAAATAGTTTATTAATTAATAAAGATAATCCATGGGGTTAATTCTATTTTCAATTGGTTGGGTTTAAGCTTGTACCTTGTGGGCTGCTGGCTGGGGTGGGGAGTTTAGTTGTTCACTGCAGGTTTATTTCAGGGTTTGTAGTGGTTTAGTCTTGATTTTGTAAGCATTTCCAACCTTTTCTTACATAATATATTGTGTGGCTTTGTAGTGTATTCGGTAGTTAATTTGCATGTTTTGCTGTGTTTTGGTTGCAGTATTACCCCTGTAAGTGAGCAGCTACTCCTCTAATCCTCCCGTTTGTCTCATGTGTATTTGTGTTAATAAACCTATCATTTGTTGATCTGCCTCATTGCTCTTTTGTGGTGTTGACAACTTACTGATATCGAGCCTGGTGTTACATCTTGGCGTAGTCGGCAGGGTCAGTACTTTAAAGTTGTTAAACCATTGAAGATGTCTCAAAGTCCAAATGAGGGAGTTGGTAGACCAAGAGCTTTTTCTATGCCATCTTTCTTTCCATATATGATGCCTTGCTCTAGATTCTCAGGGGGGAGAGGGGCAAATGACATTTCTTTTAAGCAATGGAAAGGTGATTTGGAAATGTGGTTTAGAATGTGTGGTGTACCTGAAGAAAACCAAATTGATTGCGTTTTTAATTGTTTAGATGGGGAAGCAAAGCGAGAGATAGCTATTCTGCCTGACACTGATAAAGACACAGTGGCAAAAGTTTTTCAAAAACTTAAAGATTTATATGCTAGCCCTGTCTCTGCCTCAGTCACTCGCTCACTTTTTTTTATTGTAGGCAACACCCAGAAGAAAGTGTGAGGGGCATTGCGCTTCGTCTACAGGAGTGTTGGCAGAAGATGATGGTGAATGATGTTGCCAATATCCTGAACCCAGAGGTGCTGATGCGAGATCAGTTCATCTCTGGACTTTTTGATGAAGGACTGAAGAGGGACCTGAGGTTAAAGGTAACATTGGATAATGCCCTTAAATTTTCAGATGTGAAGACTGAGGCAGTACTGCGTGCTGGTTTGGAAGAAGAGGGCCATGCTTATTGTGGAACAGTGAGGAATGCCCCACAAAAACAACCTTGGGATGATGATCTTAAGAAACTAAAAGGGGAGCTAAAAGCGGAGCTATCAAAGGAAGTCGAACTCCAGGTGAACAATCTCTCCCAGACCCTCCTGCAGAGTATAAGGGAAGAGTTCCAGAAAGCAAGACAGCAGGGAAGTCTCCAGAGCAAAACATTGCAGGTCCCTCAAAGGTCACGTAGCTACTCCCCAGCCCCAAGACATCAACGGGCAGACCAACAGCCCGGGCCCCGTGAGTATGATGAACAAGGGCGCCCTATATGCTTTAACTGTAGGACCCCTGGTCACATTGCCCGCCAGTGACCTAAGCAACACCCACAGTCCACTTTAAACTAGTGCTCCCTACTGTTGAGGATCAAACGGTAGGCCCACTAATAAATGATCCACTGCATATAATTTCCAGGTCAGAGGAAACTTCATGCAACACCCCTCCTCAAGTAGTGTCTGCAGTAAACCCTACAACTCTTAAATCAGTTTCTTGTCCTGTTACCTTTCCACCAACAAATCAGTCCCCTTTGACACTGTTTACACCAAAGCCTGACCTACCCCATACGAGCCCCGTGTCGCCACATGTCCCTTCAAGCACAAGTCTGCCCCCTTGTGATCTCGTTGGAGAATGCCCCATGATTCAGGTGTCCATGGATGGAGTTGCTGTCTCATGTTTACTGGATACGGGCTCTCAAGTATCCATGATGCGTCAGGACTGGTTTGAAGAGCATTTTGGAAAGAATGGGCAACGACTAAGGGATCCAACCTCTTGGCTAAAGCTGAGAGCAGCCAATGGCAAAGAGATAACATATTTGGGGTATGTAACGTTTCAGGTGGACATTGCTGGTGTAGGTCTAGAGAACGTGGGGTAGTGGTGGTCAAAAATTCATGTCTGACAGTTTCTGCATTAGTGGGGATGAATATTATTAAAGAAGTGTGGCAAGTCTTGTTCCAGAGGAGCAGCCCCTGTGACGTCAAGAATCAACCACCTTTGAATACCATGGGAAAAGTCACGTGGCAGCAAGCTATGCATATCTGCCAAAAAGAGTATCGCTTCACCTCACCAGAGGGCTTTGTGGGCTATGCCCGTCTGGCTAGCTGGCGCCCTGTAACAGTGCCAGGTAATCGTGAGGTGCTGTTGAATTGTAGAGCTAGAAACGGACCCTGTGGTCGAAGTTATGAAGCCCTCATGGAGCCGCTACCTATAAGGGATGGACTGCTGGTGGCTTGTTCTTTGTAGAATGTGAAAAGTGGCCGAATGCAGGTGCGTGTCAGAAATATCAGTAATACACCACTGGCCGTCTACCCGTATCAAAAATTTGGAAAATTGCTGACACTAAATGTGTGTGAAGTGTTTGATGACTGTCCTGACCTGCATTTAGTCTCCAATGACGTTGGTGGGGTGCCAGTAAATGCCGTGGGAGCAGGTAGTGTGAACAATAACCCACCATATCAATTTGACTTAGAAGGGGTTCAATTGTCAGTTGAGCAAAAAGAAAAATTGGCCACACTGTTGACTAAACATCAGTCTGTCTTTTCACAGCATGAGGAGGACTATGGCTGTACCGAAACCATCTTACACGAGATCCCAACAGGTGATGCCGCTCCAATCAGACAGAGGTATCGACAGATTCCTCTAAATCTGTACGGTGAGGTCAAAACTTTGATAAAACAGATGTTGGATGCAGATATAATTAAACCCAGCTCAAGTCCATGGTCTTCCCCTATAGTTCTAGTACGAAAGAAGGATGGCTCCATTCGTTTTTGCGTAGACTATAGGCAGTTGAACCAAGTAACCAGAAAGGACTCATACCCCCTACCCCGGGTGGAAGAAGCATTAGCCAGCTTAAAGAAAGCCCGCTGGTATTCAACACTTGACCTGGCATCTGGTTACTGGCAAGTCAAAATGCATCAAAAAGACATGGACAAAACTGCTTTAACCACTCCTATGGGGCTATTTGAGTTCCAACGAATGCCATTCGGACTGTGCAATGCACCGGCAAGCTTTCAACGCCTAATGGAGAGCTGTTTGGGAGATCAAAACTACCAATCATTGCTGATTTATTTGGATGATGTGATTGTTTTTGCTGCAGATTTTAATAGCCATCTTGATCGCCTTGATTTTGTCTTTTCTCGCCTTTCTCAGCAGGGTCTAAAGTTGAAACCAGACAAATGCAAGCTCCTCCGAAGCAGTGTCCAATATTTGGGTCACGTGGTGTCTGATGCAGGCATAGCCCCAGACCCTGACAAGGTGACGGCTGTTCAGCAGTGGAGGGTACCAAAGTTCATTACAGAGTTGCGAGCCTTCCTTGGCCTGGCTGGGTACTACCGCAGGTTTGTTAAGGGGTTTTCACAAACAGCAGCACCCCTGCATAGGTTATTGGGGGGGCACTCTACCAAGAAATCTAAGGCCAAAGCCTTATGCCCCCCCTGGAAGTGGTCTAATGAATGTGAAACAGCCTTTGAATCCCTAAAACAAGGTCTTGTGCAGGCGCCAGTCCTGGCATTTGCAGATTTCATGCTACCTTTCCTGCTTTATACAGATGCAAGCCACAGAGGCTTAGGGGCTGTGCTCTCACAAAAACAGGATGGACAGGAGAAGGTCATTGCTTATGCCAGTAGAGGTCTCCAGGGTGCTGAACGCAATGATGCTAACTATAGCTCTTTCAAATTGGAATTATTGGCTCTTAAATGGGCCATCACTGAAAAATTTCACGAGTACCTCCTTGGCTCAGACTTCACTGTATATACTGATAATAATCCCCTTGCACATCTGGCAACCGCATGATTAGGGGCAGTGGAGCAGCGGTGGGTGGCTCGGCTGGCTAGCTATAGATTCCAGGTCAAACATCGCTCTGGTAAATCAAATGTAAATGCTGATGTCCTGTCCCGTTATCCAGTAGGTGCTGCTGTGGTGCCAGAGGACGACGATGGTATGGAGGTCCCCGGGTTCCAAGAGGTGACCGTTGAAGTGGTGCAAGCTTGCCTCTCAGGGTCCTGCTTGGCAGCCTTCTGGGGGCTCTAGAATAGGACAGGACTGGACAATGGAAAGGTGGGCAGAAGTGCAACAGCAGGACCCTGTAATCTCCCGTGTATTGTATGTTTTCCAGACAAAGAGACCACTGCGGTGGGACGAACGACAATGGGAAGCCCCCAACGTACTGAGGCTGTTGAAGGAGATGCCCCGCCTGCAGCTTCAAGAGGGAGTGCTATATCGTTGCATCCAAGACCCAAACACCAACATGCCACGGTGTCAGCTTCTTCTCCCTCAAAGTCTTCAGAAGGAGGCATTCACATGTTGTCATGACAAAATGGGACATTTTGCAACTGAAAAGACTCTGAAAACGTTGCAGATAAACTATTATTGGCCACATATGGCTATCGATGTCCAGAAATGGTGCTCAGAATGCCAACAGTGCACCCTTAGGAAAAGGCCTGGCACCTCAGCTGTTGGCTTGACCCCTGTTGCTGCTTCGTACCCTCTTGAACTGGTCACAATGGACTTTTTGTCTCTTGAAGCCGCAGTTGGGGGTTTCCAAAACATCATGGTGCTGACTGACCACTTTACCAAGTTTGCCTGGGCAGCAGCCACTCGAGACCAAACGGCTGCCACCACAGTGAGAGTTATGTGGCAGCAGGTCATACAGTATTTTGGCTGTCCATCCCTGTTTCACTCGGACCAGGGTCCAAATTTTGAGGCAGCAGTGGTGAAGCAGCTCTGTGAACTATATGGCTGTAAAAAAAAGTCATACTACTCCCTACCATCCTGAGGGTAACAGCCTTACAGAACGCTTTAACCGGACTTTACTTGGAATGCTGGGAACCCTGGTGGATGAGAAGAAACAAAGGTGGGCTGATTACTTACCCGAAATGCTACATGTTTATAACAACACCTTTATAATAATCCATAGCTCCACAGGGTATACACCATCCTACTTCATGTTTGGTCGGCATGCCAGAACCCCCCTGGACGTGATGTTGGGGCACCCGGTGGAGGAACAGAGTACTGTGGAGGAGTGGGTGAGAAGACATCACGAGCGCCTGTGCTACGCCTACAAGAGAGTGGGTCGACTGGCAGGGCAGGGCAACATCAAAAGAAGCAACACGATAAGCGGGGTCTCCTGGGTCCTTTAATGGTGGGAGAACGGGTGTTGGTCCGTAATGTTGGTCCTAGGGGACAGGGCAAATTGGCTAATTTTTGGAGTAGTATGCCCTATGTGGTGATTAAACAACCAAATGTGGATATACCTGTTTATGTTGTTAAGCCTGAGAAAGGGAATGGGAGAGAAAGGAAGTTGCTTCGGCCTTGTCCTTTGTCCTTACAGGTCCCTGGAGAAGGAGTGGCGGAAGCTGCAGATGAACCTGGATCTTCAAGCCAAGTTGCGGATGGACCTGGATTTCCAACCCAAGCGGCAGGCGCGATTGGACACCCAACTTCCTGGTTGGTTCCACCAACCTGGTGTTTACCACCTCTGTCAAGTTGCACTCCCTCTGCACGATCGGCTACGGATGTCTGGGTTGGCCCGGATGTTGGGGAACCCCGTCGGTCCCATCGGACCACCAAGGGCGTCCCACCAGAGAGATATGGGGATGCTTGAGGCCAGCCTGAGGGCAGGCTCTGGAAAAATGGAGGGAGGTGTAACAGAATGGACTGTGTTTAGGGTGGGTGTAATGACTGGGCCAGGACAATAGGGGAGCTGTGGCACTGAGTGACAGGAAGTGCCAGTTTGCAATGATGGCGTCCCCTTTAAAAACAGGAAGTTGGAGGCGTCGGCTCTCTTGGGTCTCCCGTTTGTGCAGGGGTAAGGTTGGTGGCGTGCAGGTTTGTTTGTTGAGTGGATGTGTTGTGTGGGTGAGGGATTGATTGTGTATATGTATTGGAACTGTTTTACTTACCTGGTTAATTCCCTTGTGACCTATTAGTTGGGAAGTTGGGTCTGGTGGATGTTGGGGAATATATGGGGTGAGTGCAGTCAATGTGTGATTGGGATACGTTTGCGTGTGTGTGTGTGATTATTTAATTTGATTTTGTTGTCTCCGACAGGGTGGCCAACCTGTGCTGGGACGCTGTACGCCACCAATTACCCTAGCCAGTGGCCGGGTGTAGGTAGTAGTGTGGATTTGGGGTAATGTGGGTTGGGTGTATGTTTTTATAGAAATAGTTTATTAATTAATAAAGATAATCCATGGGGTTAATTCTATTTTCAATTGGTTGGGTTTAAGCTTGTACCTTGTGGGCTGCTGGCTGGGGTGGGGAGTTTAGTTGTTCACTGCAGGTTTATTTCAGGGTTTGTAGTGGTTTAGTCTTGATTTTGTAAGCATTTCCAACCTTTTCTTACATAATATATTGTGTGGCTTTGTAGTGTATTCGGTAGTTAATTTGCATGTTTTGCTGTGTTTTGGTTGCAGTATTACCCCTGTAAGTGAGCAGCTACTCCTCTAATCCTCCCGTTTGTCTCATGTGTATTTGTGTTAATAAACCTATCATTTGTTGATCTGCCTCATTGCTCTTTTGTGGTGTTGACAACTTACTGATATCGAGCCTGGTGTTACATTGGTATAACAGGGGGAACCAGAATAAACATTTATACATATATGCATTTATGTTATAGAATATTATATCACAGGCATCAATATTACAATCCAAATACTACACATATAACTAATGTAAGTAGTCCTTTTTTTAAAAATGTGTTACAGTGTCCATTTAACACTATTAATTATCAACTATTAATTAACATCAATTATTTACTACAACACAAGAAAGTCTTGCTACCTTTCAATTTTCTTTTATTTCCATTTACACAAAATAAACTGCCTAAAGACATTTGCACAGTACTGTATATATTCTGCACTGTATATAATAATAATCTAGTATTATCTATAACTCAGTAGAAATAATTCAAATTAAGTGTATAATAAACTGTATAATAAAGCACCTTTGGCTGTATATTAAAAGCTAATGGTCTCACTCACCATCTGTCTGTTCAGTGTCTGGCAAAACTGCTGTAATGATAGTAAGAAATAATATATGATATATACTATTGTGCTAGTTTATAAATACAAAAAGGATAAAAAAAACAATTAAAATAATAAAATCTGTTATCAATCAATGTTAAAAAACATATTTTAACTATGTTTAATATATAATATAATATATAATAAATAATTGTGAAAAATTCAACAAAATACTTATAAATGAACTTTGAAATTTAGTCTTCAGTGTATAAAGTTGAATTAAAAAGGGAACACAATCTACAGATGTTGACAAAACATTGCAATTTCAATGCTGATTGATCTTTCACATTTAAAACAAGATTCAACATTGATTTAACCTCAATATTGTGTTGATTCAACTGTGAATTAAAAAAAATGTATGTAGGGTATATATATATATATATATATATATATATATATATATATATATATATATATATATATATATATATTATATACTATTTACAGTGTAGATTCTCACTGAAGGCATCAAAACTATGAATGAACACATATGGAGTTTTATGTACTTAACAAAATATGACCTGGCCTCAACAGTCACCAAACCTGAACCCAATCCAGATGGTTTGGGGTGAGCTGGAGCACAGAGAGAAGGCAAAGGGGCCGAAACCTCTGGAAAATCCTTCAAGACTGTTGGAAAACCATTTCAGGTGACCACCTCTTAAAGCTCATTGAGAAAATGCCAAGAGTGTGCAAAGCAGTAATCAGAGCAAAGGGTGGCTATTTTGAAGAAACTAGAATATTTATACGTTTTTAGTTTGTTTCACCTTTTTTTGTTTAGCATAAAACTCCGCATGTGTTCATTCATAGTTTTGATACCTTCAGTGAGAACGCATTGAAAAAGAGAACTTGTGTCCAAAAGTTTGGCCTGTCCTGTATTTATTTCTCTAATTTACAACAGTATGCTCTGCAGGTATTTCGTACTCACCATTCACATGTTCTTGAAGAATCAGTTTAGTCCCATTTCCAAAGACCAATTGTCCATTCATCAACATTCCACAAACATAGTTTGCAGCATCGCTTTGTTCCACTGCTGAAACGGACAAATGGAAGGACTTTCTACTACGGGCGACATTAATTCTGGAAAGGTTTTTATACTGTTCATACATGATCGCTTTATCCACATATGATTTAGCTGTAGCTAAACAGACTGGAGCTTTATTAAGAGGAATTTTAATCCAGAATGTTGTGAACATCTTTCCATCTGGATGAATGTGGCACTCGAGACTGGTGGAGAGTCCAGGCTGTATCTTCACTGTAGACTGAGGCTGTGAGATAAAGCCCCCAGAAGAACCTTAAAATCAGAGGATACACAAATACAGTGATTTAGAAGCGAATGCTATATAGACAACCTAAAATTATACAGTATAATAAATTCTACCTTCATAACATAGTAGAGAACATGTTTTTTTTCAAAATGTAACTCAACAAAAATGATTAAATAAAATAATAAAATATATATTCAATTTTTGTAAATATTGTATAGATTTAGAAGTAGTAAATGTGTATACTCACACTGAGTCATGCTCACAAATGTTACTAATATCAGCAGTATTTCCCTCATATTGAGAGAGATGTCTTTAAAGTAGATCTTACTCTCTTCTACTGTTAATTCATCTAAACGCAACCTCTGGTCTGATAACGGAAAAAGAAAAGAGTGGGTGGAGCATTGCTTTTTTTACATACAGCGATATGATTGGCTAGTTGAATCACACTCACATTAGATATACTCACTAAGATACTCTGCACCTCTTTGGAACAACAAACATTTGAACAAATTGATACACATCTTCAATTGCAAGCTTATTGTTGCTCAGGCTTTTGTTACATGTTTAAAGTGTACTTAATAAAATGAATGAGTGCAGCAACACTCAAATCAAATAATATCAGTAAATGACCACAGAAATAGTGTGAAACTACCTGCACTCAAACTAAAGCTAGGTATGGCACTACTTTATATAGTTTTTTTACTTGCACATTTTTACTAAGTAGTTATTTTGTTCTAAGCATTTGCACTAAACAAGCTTTTTTTTTTTTTTTTTACATTTTTGTATATAGTTTTCATAGTCATCATTTTTTGGAAAAACTCTTTATCAAAATATTTGTTGTTATTAAAAGCGGCTGAAAATAAATATCTAGTTTAGTAAATCAGTTTTGTCATTAATTGGATTATTGGCCATATTGGTCCTGATTAAAATACTGAAAGGCATAGGGTCCTCAGAGTGTCAGGTTTTTAGTAATCTACATGTAGCCTTGAGGTGTGATTATCAAGAACTCTGCCTGGTGCTGTCTGTGTATTTTGTCAACTCATATACACTGTAGTCTATCCATTTTTTAAAAGATATCTTAGGTCTGAATATATTTGCAAGTCTATACATTCAAAAATATGTAAAAAAAAATAAATAAAAGGCACTTGGTAAAATTGGTTTGACCAAAACATGGCCAGTTTCAGGAAAATATAACAATTCTGCTTCCTTTTACATTTTAAATTATTACATTTTGAGCAGCCGTATGGCTTCTGGAGTAAAATAGATCAGGGCATGTGTCTGTCTGATATAATTACTGTGCTATAATACAAAAACGAAGAAAAATTATACCATAAATAAGACATGTGCATACATTTGGCCACTTTTGTCATTTTATTGATTTAAATACCTTTAGCACTAATTATTGGAACACAAAATTAGTTTTGTAAGCTCATTGACCCTTGGCCTACATACACAAGTGAGTCTGATTATGAGAAAGGGTTAAGGAGACAACTGCTAGTTTTTCTTCTCTTTGCATCTACATAACATGATCTCAAATGATCTAAAAACAAAGATTGTTCAACATCCTGGTTTAGAGGAAGGATATAAAAAGCTATCTCAGCGATTTCAGCTGTCGGTTTTCACTGTGAGGAACATAGTGAGGAAATGTAAGACCACAGACACAGTTCTAGGTAAAGCCTGAAGTGACAGACCAAGAAAAATCTCAAATAAGCAGAGGAGAAGTATGTTGAGAAAATCCACAGACCAGTTCTAAACACCTATATCATCATCTTGCTGCATCTCACTGTGCATCGTTCAGCTTTTCAGCGCACTTTGTACAAGGAGAGGCTGTATGGGAGAGAAATGCAAAAGAAGCCTTTTCTGAGCACATGCCACAAACAGAGTCGCTTGAGGTATGCTAAAGCACAGTCAGACATGCCAGCTTGATTTTGGAATAAGGTGCTGTGGACTGATGAAACTAAAACTTTATAAAAAGAAAAGAAATTTGGTGGTGGTTCCATCATGCTGAGGGGCTGTGTGATCAGTGCAGGGACTGGGAATCTTGTTAAAGTTGAGGGTCACATGGATTCCAGTGTTCCAGAATCAGTGATAAAGTTGAAGTTGTGTCGGGCTGGATACTTCCACAAGACAACGACCCTAAACACTGCTCAAAAATCTACTAAGGCATTCATGCAGAGGAACAAGTACAACGTTCTGGAATGATCATCTCCGTACCAAGACCTGAATATTATACAAATCTGTGGTGTGATTTAAAGCAGGTTGTTTATGCTCAGAAACCACCAAACCTGACTGATGAAGAGTTTGAAGAGTTTAGAGTCTGTAATTTCTGCAAAAAGAGGTTCTACTAAATATTGATGTAATTTCTCTGTTAGGGTACCCAAATTAATGCATTCTGTAAATCCTATAAACTTAATTTCACTTCTCAAATATGTTCTTCTGCTATGTGATATATTTAAGTGAAATTGATATATTTAGGGGTGCCTAAATTTTTCATACCACTGTATCTGTCAGTCCTGACACTGTCAGCCTGGCTGCTCTGGATTCTGAACTTTTCCCCTTGGACTCCCTTTCCCAACATGATTAAAACCCTGACAACAGTCAACAGTCAGAGCCAATACCTATCTTAGCTATGCAGGTGTGCCCTCAGTGCATCTACACCCCCACTCCTTATACACACACAAGGACACGATGCAGTGCACAAACCCAACTTTTACCTTAACAATAAACAGAAAAAATAACATTGCTGTTCCCTAAATAAGCTGCTTGTGCACTTTTACAGCATAAACGTGCAGTTCAGTATCTTCTGCTGAAACACATAAAAGTGCTGCACTGTTAAGATACCAATGCGCCAAAGTCAGAGCTCACACTACAAAAAAAATCTGTTGGGAAAACTAGACAAAATATACGTAAATTGAGATGCAAATGTCTAAATAAAGCAAAAAATCTGCCAATCGGGTGAGCAGATTTTTTCTTAGGAAGATTTCTTAAAATAACCAATCACAAGTCTCAAAATGAGAAAAGTAAAACTTAAATCAAGCCAAAATGCCTTATTTTGTGGGTTAAATTTATACAGGATAACTTGACTCGTGACTTCTTGTGCTTACTTTGAGTTTAAATGACTTAAAACGAGGTGAAAATTCTAAATAAGGATGAATTAGATTATTATTCCCAATCAGAGAAAAATATAACATTTTTGCCTTGAAGTTATATCTTTTCACTTGCTAAGATTTAGTTTTTTGCAGCGCACCTGGCTCCTAAAGGCAAGTGCCACACTGATTGGTTTATTTGCCGTTACACCCAAAAACACACCCATGATTTATTAAGAAAATTAGGTCATGCCTTTTGTGAGTTTCAAACCGTGCAAGGTGTATTTTTTGTGCCCTTACAATACCAAAGACACACAGGTACTCCCTAAATCAAGCTGCACCATGGGCAATTAACACCTTGCATATAGATTGCTAAAATTGTATATTGTCCTAAACCTCTGTTATGAGCCTATTTATAGTTTTCTTTCTTTCAAACAAACAAGAAATTTCTGCACTGCTGCTGTTTTTTAATTCAGTGATTTAAACCATTTGTCCCACATTAGACATAAGGAGTGTCCTTTATTGCTTTTTTTTTGGTAGTTCAGGATCATGCTTTATCTCAATAATACCTGTAACAGAAATAGTATTATACTATACAGTTTTGTTATGTCCCTTGACTGCTTCTGGATCAATAAGAAATAATATGAGAACGATAGGGCCCACAGTGTTGTGTGGGACATGTTAATACAATATTATGAACAGAAATCCAGCACTAAATATTCAGGTTTAGGGTTGCCACTGTGGGCCATAACCACCATGGGCCTCATGTGGGGCATGATTTATTTTTTCCTGGTGTTGTCCTGGTTTTTTGTTAAAAAAAGGTGGTCAAAAAAAGCTATTAGCTTGAAATGCTTTATTACCAATAAACACTTATAAAGTGCAGTTTAATTTATAGTTTAATCTGTGTGTGAAGTGTGCAATAATAAACCTTTAGAATAGAAATATATATATAAAATATAATATATATTAAGATCTTTATAAATCCATAACTATAGGGTCTCTCTTTGAACGCTGGGAGCATTTTTACTTAAAGAGGAAAGAAACTGAAAAAAAAACAACAATACTGCTTATTCAATAACAATGATCACTGAATGGTGTAAAAATATATACACATTTTCTTAACAAGTGTATTTATTAACTTTTAATCCATTAGTTTGATAAATTTGTTAAATGGCTAAATATAATATTTATGTTGGATAATACTACTGTATAATAAATACATGATCTTTTATTTGAATTTAAAAACTCATCCCAAACAAAATCCTATAGCGTATCAGTCTCAGGAACTGTGACTCTGAGGCTTGGATCTTCTGTGTTCTTATGTGTGTGCAGTGTTGACATGTGTATTTGGACATTTAAGGAAATTCTGAACACATTTATTTTCGTTACAGGATGGGTAACAGCACTGTTGAGGTTATGCATTGAGTTATATTTTCTCTTGGTGCCGCACAGCTTGATAAATGACTGTGGTTTCCATATTGCTGCTTCTCGGTACTGATCTTCTTTGTTTGGAGCCAAAACTGAGAGCAGCATAGTTTAATTCATCTGTGTTCTGTGTAAAAAAAAAAAAAAAAAAAAAAAAACAATGTTATACATTTTCATCTTAATTCCATGCGATATCTGTAGAGCACTGCATATAGGGCATCATGTTGATATGCTTTGGTATTATAAATTGTAAATATAATCAGTTTACATGGAACTATACTTACGCTATCATTTGCACCACTGATTTTAACTGCAGCATCTACAAAAACATGCAAGAAAATGTATAATAATTACTACTAATTTTGTGCACAATCAAAATTATTGGCAAAAATATTTTAAATAAATCAATTGATAAGAAACAACTTTATTAGGAAGTAATAAGTAAAAAAAAACAGTATTTAAATGGGCAATTGGTTAAAATGGATATAAAAAAGAAGAGCTATGGATTCAATAAAAAGAAGCAGAAGTAGAGAAAAGAAATACATGATTGAAAACTATGTCAAAATTATATTAAAGACTATCATTTACAGTGTTATCCAAATGTATTCATACCCCTTGAACTTTTTAATTTTGTCAACTTTCAACCACAAACTTAAACTTATTTTATTGAGATTTTTAGTGATAGACCAACACAATGTAGAACCTTATTAAGAAGTGGAACAAAATTTTAATTAAAAATCTATAATCTGATAAAATAAGATAAAATAAGATAATCCTTTATCAATCCCACAATGGGGAAATTTAAAATGTTACAGCAGCACAGAGAAAAGGACAGAGAAACAGGTCAACAAATAATAATAATAAAACTATGTATACAAAAACAATTACAGGAAATATATAAAGATATACAAATTATATATAGTAAAGGAAAAATATATATATATACATCAAGTGCATAGAGATATGATTATGAAAAGTGTGCATTGAAAAATTATTCAGCCCCCTTTATCAATACTTGGCAGCCCCAACTTTCTTTGCAATTACACCTGCAAATCTTTTGGGGTTTGTCCCTACCAGTTTTGCACAACTAGAGACTATAGATTTTTGCTCATTCTTCTTTACAAAACAGCTGAAGCTTAGTCAGGTTGGATGGAGAGCTTCTGTGAACAGCAGTTTTTTACGTCTTGCCACAGAAGCTCAGTGTGATTTAGGTCACATTTTGACTGAGCCATTGTAACACATTAATATTATCCTTGATCTAAATCATTCCACTGTAGCTCTAACTGTATATTTAGGGTCATTGTCTTGCTGGAAGGTCTCAAGGTCTCTTTTGGAGCCTCCAACAGGTTTTCTTTCAGGATTGCTCTGTATTTAGCTCCATCCATCTTCCCATTAAACTCTGATCAGCTTCCCTGTCCTTGCTGAAGAAAAGTATCCCTACAGCATGCTGCTGCCATCACCATGTTTTACAGTGTAGGTGATCAGCAGTGTTACTTTTCTGCTTCACATAACGCTTTGCATTAAAGCCATAAAGTTCAACTTTGGTCTGATCTGACCACAGCACCTTCTGCCACATGTTTGATGTGTCCGCTGCATGGCTTGTGGCAAAAAATTCAAACACCACTTCTTATGTTTTTCTTTCAACAAAGGTTTTCTTCTTGTCACTCTTTCACTCTTTCTGTGGACAGATTCTCCCATCTGAGCTGTGGATTTCTGCAGCTCCTCCAGAGTGACCATGGGCCTCTTAGCTATTTCTCTGATCAGTGCTCTCCTTGCTCAAATTGTCATGTCTTGGGAGGTTTGGAGGTGTAGAATACTTTTTCTATTTTTGGATGATGGATTAAACAGTGCTCCTTGGGATGCTGAAAGCTTGGAATATGTTTTTATAACCTAACCCTGCTTTAAACTTCTTCTTCTGACCTGTCTGCTGAGTTCCTTGGTCTTCATGATGCTGTTTGTTCACTAGTGTTCTCTGACAAATCACTAAGGCCTTTACAAAATAGGTGTTTATATTTATACTGAGACTAAATTACACACAGCTGGACTCTATTTGTTATTTATATGTTATTTATTTAGGGGTTTCAGAGCAAAGGAGGCTAAATACTTTTGTGCATCACACTTTTAAGATTTTTATTTGTTAAAAATTTTGCAAACTATGTATCATTTTCGTTCCACTTCACAGTTATGTGCTACTTTGTGCTGGTCTCTCACTTAAAATCTCAATAAAATACATTTACGTTTGTGGATGTAAAGTGACAAAAGTGAATAAGCACAAGAGATATAAATACATTTGCAGGCCACTGTTCTTTGAAATAACAACTTTTGGTGCAAAACACATAGTTTGCTGAGTTTGTGACTTTTAATTGTTATATCTGGTCACAACAGCAAAATTAATTCTCTCCTTATTCAAAAGTTGTTTTAATTGTATAATTACAGTATATATTGTATAATTTGTTGAAGCATGTTTGAGATCATTGCTCAAAGAAAATACATCATCCTAAATGTGCTAAAAACTAGCATTTTCACACAGTTATTCCTACCTGATCTTTTCTTCTTTAAAAGATGACAGAGAAAAACGATAATAAACACTGATGCCACATTAGTTGCTGCTAATGCCGGTACCAGATATTCAGACACTTGCATTTTTCCTAGAGTCATAAGAGAAAATAATATTATATTTAACTGAAATAAATATTTGATCAAATTAGGTAAATCCCAATTAAGTGATCTGTATATAGTGCCTTTAAAAACATTTAAGTCTTTAGAATCACTAAGATTAATTATTTTAAATAATGTGTTTAGCTGCCTAACAACATTCTACACTGGAAATAATAATCCAGTGGCTTCAATATCCAGCTGAAGAAATTTTTAAACAATGTTACCTAGACATTTAAGTCTTTTTAAAAAAGAGAGTAATAATCACATCACACTCACCGTCTTGCTCCTCAGTTTCTGTGACTGGAGTGTTTGTTGAAAGTGCTGTAACTAAAGATGTACAAAACATTTGCCAGTGTTAAAATGAAACAAAAAATAAGAGACCACTTAAAAATGATGAACTTGTTTGATTTTACCAAATTAAAAAACTCTAGAATATAATCAAGAGGAAGATGGATGATCACAAGCCATCAAACCAAACTGAACTGCTTGAATTTTTGCACCAGGAGTGGCACAAAACTGTTATTAAAAACAAGGGTTATTCCACCAAATACTGATTTCTGAACTCTTAAAACTTTATGAATATGAACTTGTTTTCTTTGCCTTATTTGAGATCTGAAAGTGCTGCATCTTTTTTGTTATTTCAGCCATTTCTCATTTTCTGCAAATAAATGCTCTAAATAATAATATTTTAATTTGGAATTTGGGAGAAATGTTGTCCGTAGTTTATAGAATAAAACAAAAATGTTCATTTTACTCAAACATATACAGTGCCTTGCAAAAGTATTCGGCCCACTTGAACTTTTTTTTTTTTAACATTTGCCACATTTCAGGCTTAAAACATAAAAATATGAAACTGTAATTTTTTGTGAAGAATCAACAAGTGGGACACAATCATGAAGTTGTATTGATATATATATATATTTTTTTTAAATAAAAAAATCCATCCATAAAAATATCCAGTTTTTTATTTATAAAAAAAGTTTAAAATATCCAATAAATTTCGTTCCACTTCACGATTGTGTCCCACTTGTTGTTAATTCTTCACAAATAATTACAATTTCATATCTTTATGTTTGAAGCCTGTAATGTGGCAAAAGTTTGAAATGTTCAAGAAGGCCGAATACTTTTGCAAGCCATGATACCTATAAAAAACAAATTAGAGAAACTGATTTATAAACTGAAGTTTTCTCTTATTTTTTTCCAGAACTTTATTTATGCATACATATAAGACTTTTTGAAAGTTTTTAAAAGTTTTAAAGACTTAAAAAAAATCTCTTATATGTATACTATTTTGGCTAAAGTAAAAAAAAAAGACAATTAATATACATCAATTATGTGTAGTTTCTCTTAGCAATTATATTTTACAAAAGTATGCTCTGCAGGTATTTCGTACTCACCATTCTCATACTCTTGAAGAATCAGTTTAGTCCCATTTCCAAAGACAAATTGTCCTAAAGTCAATATTCCACAAACGTAGTTTGCAACATCGGTTTGTTCCACTGCTGAAATTAACAAATTGAAGGACTTTTTGTTCCATGTGGCTTTAATTCTGGAATGATTGTCAAATTCTTCACCCATATCCACATTATCCCCATATGATTTAGCTGTAGCTATACAGACTGGAGCTTCGTTAAGAGGAATTTTAATCCAGAATGTTGTGAACATCTTTCCATCTGAATGAATGTGGCACTTAAAGCTGGTGGAGAGTCCAGGCTGTATCTTCACTGTAGACTGAGGCTGTGAGATAAAGCCCCCAGAAGAACCTTAAAATCAGAGGATACACAAATACAGTGATTTTTTTTTTATTGGCTGCCACATAGAAAACTTAAAATTATACAGCATAAATAACAACTTCATAAATTTGCGTAGTAGAAAACATTTTCCAAACGCAGATTGAGTCTAAATTGCACCAACAGCACTGATATTTAGTTAAAGAAAATAATAAAATGTATAATCCTTTTTTTTTTGTTGTAAATATTGTATAGATTTAGAAGTAGTAAATGTGTATACTCACACTGAGTCATGCTCACAAATGTTACTAATATCAGCAGTAATTCCCTCATTTTGAGAGAGATTGTCTATAAAGAAGACCTTTCTCTCCTCTACTGTAAAATCATCTAAATGCAACCTCTGGTCTGATAACGGAAAAAGAAAAGAGTGGGTGGAGCATTGTCTTTTTTACATACAGTGATTTGATTGGCTAGTTGGGTCACACTCACATTAGATGTACTCACTAAAGACTCTGTTAAAAAAGATGCACCTTGTGGAACAACTTACATATTGGTATCACATTAAATTTTAAATGTATTATTGCTCAGACTTTTGTTTGAGGTGTTTTATCAATCAAGTTGCTAAAAAATGAAATTGAAACTGCTGTAAGCTGGATTTTGTAAAGTGCACTCAATACACTGAACTGACTTCAGCAGTGTTTCACTTAGTAAATACCAAATCATTGAGGAACCTTCAACTAAATTGGCTAAATAAAATTATACTATTATACACTATACTATATATGGGTGCGTTTCCTAATGAAAAAATATCTCTTAGACATTTGCGAACAGCTTTAAGAAAAAAAATGCTTGTTTTCGTATGCAATTATAAAGTAAACAAAAAAAAAACAAACAAAAAAAACTATCATTATATTTAGATTCTATTTAGATTCTTGTAGTAGTACATTTTGCTTTGATGCCAACTTTGCCCACTCTTGATGAAGAACCTGTTATGGTTCTCCAACTGTCTCAAATAAGTTCTAAGAGGAGGAGCTGTGCACTTATGAAATGTTCTGTTGCATCCAGACGGCCAGGTCACCGTGGCTACGCCGCTCTCCCTAGGGGCAAGAAACAGTGGTGGAGAATGCGGGTGGTGGTTGGTGGTCTGGTAGGAAGTAAGCAGTGGAGCAAAGCGCAGCACTGACATTTCTGTGGACCCATCTCATGCATTCGCTGCTGCCCAACACCACCACAGTTTTTGATTTTCCACCCTCCCTTTTCTAGCAGTGAAGTACTCTTAGAGTTATGGCTAGAGGAAAGAAGGGTAATAATTCCCTTAACTGCCCACTGACTGTACCCATTGGATGTCTTCTCTTACTGCCCAGAGCTTAGAGGTCAGAGGGCCTATCCACCGCCAGAACAGCCTCGGACAGAGGATGAGAGTCACTGGCCAGGAGCCTGGGGTTGGTGCCACTCTGAACGGCCCAGCCCAGTGCTGTTAAGCCCATGGTCACTACACCTAAGATCCAGAGGCAGAGTGGAGGTTGGACTGGCACCAATGGGAGTCTCCACATCTGCAGCAACCTTGGTCGTATATAATGTATTATAATTCTATACAATGTATACAATTTGTGAGGCTTTTGGTTGCGTTTGTGCTTAAATGTCAGAAAAATTACCTATATTGCCTGATGAACTATTAAGTGTTTATGACACTTGTATACAACTGCTTATAATATCACAGGCCCCTTGTAAGTCCCTTGACTGCTTCAAGATTTTTTGGGTCAAGAATAGGGTTGCATAAATCATGTGTGCCACCCAAAGCAACACTACAAAAACTACAAAAAATAATTTAAGCAATATTTTTTCCATGTCCTGCTTACCTTTTTGTGTTTCTCATGGTGACCTCATTTTGCTCTTAGTGCCTGCCCTCATTCTCATCACCCTCTCGTGATTTTAACCTCATTTCATAATCAGTTCCTCATCCTCTTCCTCTCTCTCTCTGTTTAACTCTTTCAATAGTTTCAATAGTAATGTTACATTCTTTGGAAAATCAAGAGTAACACACCAATAAAGACTTGTTGGAATAGAATAAAATTTTATTTGTGTAAATGTGATGGAGATGTACAATATATAAGAGATTACATTATTTACATTTAATTTATTGTATATGCTTCAAGCTTGAATACAAGATGTTACAGCTAGGCATGTAGATCCTGCACACTCTTGGATTTCTGTAAATGCTTGATTAGTGATACATATAACAGTTTAGCAATCTTGCTGTTTGTAGGCGAGCATTTTCCTGCTAAAAGATACTGCAGGATGTCTCACACATATCTCTGAGCTGATAATGTCTTGTAGTGGTTTGTAGACACGTTTTCAGCAGTCAGCTGTTTCTCACCAAGAGTGTGTTTATAGGGCTTTGGGGGAAGCACCACTTTTATTCCCCTGTGTTATATTCATTCATTAACTCACTAGTGTGTTCTTTGGTCTTTATGGTGTATTTATAACCAGGAATATATTTTTTGATTATTTGTTTGTTTTTGGGGTGCAGCAAGTAAGACTTAGTAACAAGCTTGAATATTTGGTTAAATATAGATCTCTCTTGTTTTGTTCTTGATCCCTTATCTTGTTAATTGTACTATGTATGTTATTTGTTTGACTGTTAAATGAAGATGCATTATTTTATTGGGGCAAAACAATAAAATATGTTTAGGATGTTATAAAAACTTGTTATGAAGTGTGTTACTTCTAATCTGTGATTTTTTTGGAAATTCTATGCCATGTATTAATACCTACACTGAAATAATAATAATAAATCTGAGCGTTAACAACAAAAAATATGTTTCTACCTTTACATGAATATATCTAGTTTTTAATTACTCCATATTTTTTCAAAATACAAGACATTGTGTATTTTTTCCTTAATATAATTTATTTATGTAATCCCAACAAATCTTTTTAGGTACACCTGCACAACAAACTAAAGTCTTCTTATATTTACTAGAGTTTTAGTCACTACCTGTGTCAATGCTCTTTCTACAGTGTTGGTTCATGCAGCTTTCCTATAGGCTCCTGGCACCATATATTTGCATATTGGGTGTGGCTTGTCCCTTACTTACCATCTTTGTGTTGTCTGTTGCCTAAAGCTACCTTATCCTGGGCGTGCAGAGTTTATAATTTATATGTTGATTGCCAGGCCTCAGTGTTGTAGAGCTGTAAGAGCACATTAACTTTATTCTGTGTTCATAGTGATCACAGTATGCTGACTTTGAGCTACAGAGTTCACTCTTTACTGAGTTTACTCCTGTATTGCTCCAGTATTATACTGTCAGTAATGGCAGTTAAATAATAACATACTAAATATGTTGGGAATACCCATGGTTAACTTAAAATGATAAGTTATGTGAATATTACTAAAGTTGTATTAATTTGAAAGTGTGTGTTAAAATAAAGATGAATTGTTAGTTTATTTGAGTAAACAGATCATTTTTAAAAAGGATAATTTAAACACTTAAGTTGAGTTAACTCAGCTTTTTAAGTCAGCAGTGTACAAGAGAAAATTAAGTTGACAAAACTTAAATTTCCCATGTATTGTCAATGGACTCTTTTAAGTTGACACTACCTGAAAAAGTATGTTAGCACTACTGGAGAAAATTAAGTAGTAAACACAATGACTGCTCTTTATTGATCTACCGTATTATCTGATGCTAAAAGTTGACATGAATTTTTTTTTTAAGTAGATCAAGCACATTATTTTTTCAGTGTACACTCTAAAAGTGATTTTTAGTTTTAGTCAGAATAACTAATATTATCAATATTATTGGTCAGTACAACTCAATAAAATGAGTTCAGAAAACTTCACCCTGGAAACTTAAAAATGTTTGTTGAGCCAAAGAAAAAAATTTAATTTGAACCAACTTTTAGTCACTACATGTGTCAATGCTCCTTCTACAGTGTTCACACAGCTTTCCCATAAGGCTCCTGGCACCATATATTTGCACACTGGGTGTGGCCTCTCCCTTACCATCTTTGCTCGCATCAAATTCAAAGCTCTTACAATCGCCTACAAGGTGATGACAGAACAGGCTCCTTCCTACCTGCACTCGCTCCTGAAGGCTTACGCTACCTCCCGGCCGCTGCGCTCCTCCAGTGAACGTCGCCTCGCTTTGCCAAACATTCACACAAAGCAATCCAGACTGTTCTCATACAGAGTTCCCCAATGGTGGAACAAACTACCCTCCACTACCAGATCAGGAGAATCTCTCTCTATCTTTAAGAAACTCCTGAAGACAGAGCTCTTCAAAGAGCACTTACTCTCCTAACACCTCTAACACACTAACTACTTCTAACCTCATTTCCTTCTTCCCCTCCTTCACTCCTCTATCCTATTATTCCCCTTTGACCTCCTTTTATCCCTATCCAAAGATGTTTTACCTTTAAACAAAAGCGTCTGCCAAATGTAATGTAATGTAATGTAAATGTAATGTAATCTTTGTGTTGTCTGTTGCCCAAAACTACCTTCACTAAGACATGTATTAGTGTCATATATATGTATTGGTTGCCAGTATTATATTGACAGTATTGGTAGTTCTATAAAAATATTCTAAATATGTTGCGAATACATTGTATGTATATTCATTAACCTATTTTATTTATGCCCGCAATACTTGACAAAAAACTGTTGAGCTAATTAAAGTATTGTTGTGTGAACAAAACTCAGTTAAGTTGAATGAACTTAAAATGCTATATATGTACAATTTAACAGAGTCAAAGCAAAATGGTGACTTGAGTGAGTTCATTTGAGTCAGTTATTATTTTTTAGTGTACAGAAATTAATACTACAATAAATGAAATATTTGGCAGGTAAACATTACCAAAGAATTTCAAAATTTAAAAAAAAACAAACAAAAAAAAAAAACAAGCCAGTAAAATCGAATTGAGTATTCATGCTGTAAAGTAACATTTGCTGGAAAAATTGTAGTTAAATACACTGAGAATTAAGAGCAAATATTACTTAAATATATGCTCTGTTAAATTTACGTTAAACTTTCTAAGTTTTTTTTAGGTAAATCCTACTCCACATATGTTTAGTGTACTATAACAGTGTAACTATATTTGCGACATGTTCACTACACTTAGGTAAATGCTTAACACTGACAACAGTCCAGAACACTTTATTCCCCTAGAGATCAAAACACTTTTATTATATATTTCACTGCTGAGAAGGATGACAGGAAGGAAATACTGAACCAAATTTCATTTCTCATGTTAATCTTTAGCACAACATTTTGCACCCTGTATTAAAACATATCATCATAGCCTTTTTTATTTGATTTCTTTAATTCACCATACATTGATAGAGGGACGTTTTTTTCTGGAACCAGTGCTAAAACTGGATGTGCAAAATCTGCCATATTTTTTTTTTACAAAGCATTCAAAACACTCAGTATGTGCTGAAGATACAGTCTGTCCTATTTTTATGAAGAGCTATATTTCCTCTTGGTGTCTCACAGCTCCATATATGACTGTGGTGTTCACGTTGGTCCTGTTCTTTGTAGTTCTCCTCTGCTTGTTTTGAAAGGACAGAGCTGCGTAGTTCAGTTCATCTGTCTTCTGTTTAATAATGAGATGTTACATTTTAAAAAATCTTATAATTCAAACATTCCATGCTTAGAAAGTTGTTATTTATTTTAGAAATTAACATGAAATCACCACCTACATCGTCACCAACATCTGTAGATTCACCTGTTTCACCTGTAAAAGCAAAGAAACAAAGAACCAAAAACAAAATGCATAAATAAATATAGGTAAATTTAAAGAAACAAAATGTGGATTAATATGGCTTTGAACTAATATATAAACTTAAGATCCCAAATTACTTTTTTTCATTATCATGGCCTAACAAAAAGCTTTTCCTCATACATGTTACATTATTTTCTTGAGACAAAAAAGTTCAATCAAATTAGTTTTTCTTCTAGATCATTTTCTGAGATGTGAGATATTTATGCTGAAACATACCAAAAATCTAAAATGTATTATTATTATGAAGAACAGGGTCCATGGCCTGTTGGGACTTTCATATGCGATTAACTATTATGCGAAAATCTTTTATTTTTTTTCACATTTAGTGTAAATAAGCAAATGATGTAGGTTATACACTGTAACTTACCTAATCGTTTCTTTTTTAAGACACAACAGAGGCCAATGATGAGCAACACTGATGAGACATTAGTTGCTGCTAAAACCATCACTAGATACTCAAACACTTCCATTTTTCCTGAAGTAATAAAACAAGATAAAATTTGCAACTTTATTAAAACGTTTTTAATTTTCAATGGAAGTTAATGTAAAAAAAAAAAGAAAAAAAAATATATACATATATATATATATATATATTAGGTAATTTTTGGAGACTTTCTATTGGTCTATTCAACATAAAATACCATCACAGTGTAAGAGACAGTTTGTATGTTCAAATTATGTAGCAAACTAAAAAAATCAACGAAAATGGAGATTCTTGTGTTTCAAAGGACAGTGAAGATATGCTATGATAACAGCTTATGTTTATTAATACAATAATAAAAACAATATAGTTGACAGATTCTACATTCTAGTGTTTAATATCATTGCACTTTTTTATCAAATGCAAATTTTATGACAAAAGAGGACAAATAATTTTGTTAAAAATTAAAGATTTTTTTTTTGTTGGAAGCTAATGAACATTTTATACCCACCTCTTTTCCCTCCATTGTCTTCAGTAGAATTTGGTGAAACTGCTGTAAAACAGATGGGCGGTGCATTTGCAAGTGAACGTGAAAATGTCTCAGCAAATGTCATTAGAAAAAAATGTATCAGTTTTTTTCTTCCTTTTTGCAAGTTTAAAGCTGCGCAAGGCGTATTTTTTTGTGCCCTTATGATACCAAAGACACACCAACAAATCGTAAATCCAGCTGCGTGATCTGCAGTGGACCAGTGCACTATAGATTTCAAAAATAGGGCCCAAAGTTTTGAAATACACCAAAAAAAAAACATAAAAAAAGAAATTTTTCCAACATCTTGTGGAATCCATGCCACAGGACTGATGCTGTTTTAAATGCAGAAAAGCTTTATCCAGTATAAATTTGTTGTTCCAAATAAAGTGAGCTGAGTTCAGTTGAAGAAAGGTTGGCGAATAAAATTCCAACTTTCCAAAACTTGTACTAAATGTCAGAATCCAAGCTGTATCATACTCACCTCCAGTGTTCTCTTCAAAAAACAGCTTACTTCCATTTCCAAAGAAAAATTCCCCAAACTTATGAGTCCCACAAACATATGTTGCGATGCCGGTTTGTTCCACTGATGAAAATAACAAATAAAAGATGTTTTTCTTTATTGTGGCTCCGATTCTGGATTGGTTTTCAAATTGCTCGCTCATTTTCACATCATCTGAAAATGCCTGAGCTGTAGCGATACAGACCGGACTGCTGTCAGTAGGAAATTTGATCCAGAATAAATTGAGCTCTACAGTGAGTTGAATGTGGCACTCGAGACTGGTGGAAAGTCCAGGTCGTACTCTCACTGTTTTCTCCGGCTGTGAGAGAAAACCTTCAACACCACGTCCACCTTAAAAATCACAGAATGCACATATGTCATAAAAAATAAATAAATAAGATCATAGCTAAACAAATCCACATTTTTGGTTTGTTATCATCCTTTTACTAGATAAATGTATTAAAATGTAAAAAAACAAATCTTTAAATGTTTTGTACTCCAGTAAAAATCGATTTTACACAGATCAAAAGTAGTAAAAGTGAATACTCACACTGAACCACGACAAGAAACGTGAGATATAATAATCCAGTCATTCTCAGAAGACCTTCCTCTCTTCAAGTGTAATCTCATGTAAAAATCTCATCTAAAAACTCTATGTTAGATAGAAAGTGGGTGGGCTGGGGGACTGTCAATTTTACATACAGCAACATGATTGGACAGGATAGTTATACAAAGAAGCCCACTTGTTAAATTTAAAATTTAGTACTTTTTTTACTTTTACTCGAGTAGATTTTTAAATGTATTAATATGTAAATATATTTTACCTTTACTTGAGTAGAATTTTAGCAAAGTAATGGTACTTTTATTTAGATATAATTTTTCAGTACTTTTTCCAACTCTGAATAAAACTTTATTTGTGTGAATGTGATGGAGATGTACAGAATGTAAGCGATTACAACTTTTGAAAGAAAGGGTATGTTTATTAAGGACAACTGTACAGGCCTCAAGCTTGAATACAAGATGTTACAGCTGGGCATGTAGATCCTGCACACTCTTGGGTTTCTGTAAATGCTTGATTAGTGACACATACAGTATAACAGTTTAGCAATCTAGTAGAGACATTTTTGGGAAACCTTGCTGTTTTTAGGCAAGCATTATACTGCTGAAAGATGCTGCAGGATGTCTCACACATATCTCTGAGCTGTTAATGTCTTGTAGTGGTTTGTAGACACGTGTCCAGCAGTCAGCTGTTTCTCACCAAGAGGTACACTACCCAAAAGTAGGTGCTGAGAGTGTGTTTATAGGGCTTTGGGGGAAGCACCACTTTTATTCCCTTGTGTTATATTCATTCATTAACTCGCTAGTGTGTTCTTTGGTCTTCATGGTGTATTTATAACCAGGAATATTGATTAACCAGTGACTGTACCTTCCAGACAGGTGTCTTTATACACTCTAAAAATATATGATTTTTTTGACATTGTAAATATACATAAGTTTATTTAAACGCTATCTACAAGAATAATATAGTACAGTCTAGTTACTTAAGAATTTCACATAAATTATATTATACATTATATGCACTACTTTGTTTCTTTGTAATTTTGTAAAATTAAAAATACATTTCAGTACATTTTAGTCTAAATGCCAAAGTAAAATTTAAAATGTTTTTGTAATTTTTTCTTTTTCTGAGAATCAGAACTGAAAAGTGCGAGTAAAAGGTCTCTTACAGGATCCATGCATGTGCAATGACGTCAGCTTCTCTTCCAAGTTAAGTTTTTTGCGCCCTATTTGTCATGATCTTCAGTGTATTTTAGTCCTGTACAAAAGTGCAAAGCATTTGTAATCTTATTTCCATCGTAATAAACAGGCAAACTTTGTCTGCCGATCTCTATTTTATAGAATGTCATGTGGTGCGTCCATTAAGAAACTACTACTTTGGGACTTTTATGTTGAAACCAATTTATAGACAGGAAGTTGCATCATTTCCCAGTTTGCCAAGGACCAGGCCCCCAGCTTTTCCCTTCCAAAACGTGCCACCGGAAGTGTGCTGCTGAGGGATGAGAGAACCATTTGAGCGAAGCTGTTCATTCACTTCCATTCATTTCGGAGTGTCTTTGAACCAGTAATAAATGTATTTACAAGCCGTTTTCGATTATGACACGGCCCATGTTCTTTTTTTTTTTACAAAGAACGGATTTTCTGTCATTTGATTCATACGATTATTAATCCGTTCATAGCTTTAGAAAAATAACTATAAAAAAAAATAATTTTTATATAACTATGCAAACCATGACGTTAAAAAAAAACTGCGACCCAAAATACCGTGCTGTAATGTTTGGAGAAGTTGCTCCTTATAATTCAAAAGTGCACAGCCTATTGCCGTCGAACAGGGTCACCTGTTACTAACCTTTTATTGTGCAAATATAATACTACTACTAACAGTGATAATACATTGTAGATAGTAAGACAGTAGTAAACAGAAGTAAACTAGGCCATAAGAATTATAATGTATAGATAGAACTATAGTTTATATTACACATTTATTATTATCATTACACAGTTTCTAAATGCTTGTTATATAAAGAAACTATGAATATTCTTCAGTAAATCCGTGGACTGATATTGGCTATCAGTAATTCTAGTCTATATCTGCTGTTCATTCAATAAAAGCCCCATTCTGGGACGGAACACAGCAAAAACAGGAGAGTTTAAATTTCAGAGTTAAACACCTGAGAGTTGATTTTCACTCTTAAAGTGTAATTTTAACTCTTTCAGAGTTAAATGGTGTTCAGTGTTGGAGTTATTTGACAGAGTTGAATATTTCAGTGTTAATCCCACTAAACCCAATAAATACTGGCCAACTCCACAGAGATTTAATTAAACTCCGCCCAGTTAAACTTGTTATTTGCATCAGTGTGAAATCTTGCCCACCAGGGCTACCTTCCATAGGCTATTGTGTTATACTTTGTTTAATGGTTGTTTGTCTAGCCAGTATATTGTAGGCTATAAGAGCAAGTTACTATCTTTTGTACAGTAAGTTGTGATGAAGTGTTGATAATGCACAAAGAAATACAATGGGAAATTACATGCTAACCTGTCCTGAATGATAATTAAATAATAAAAGGTCATATTAATTGACTAATCTTTTTCTTGTTTATATTTTTTTTAACTCTTTCCAGTGTTAGTGTAACAATTTAGGAAGTTAAACTAATACAAATGTGAGTTTAAAAGGAACTCTGGCTAAGTGTTAAATGTTTAACTATTTTGAAAGTGTTGATTTAACTCCAAAGAGTGTGGACCTATATAAACCCTGAAAAAGAGTTAAAATCAACTCTGTGGGAGTTCATTTAACATTTGCCTTTTTGCTGTGAATGGAGCTTTTCTCACTGTGGAGTGAATAGTTCTGTGCAGCTCCTATAAACAGTACGGTTGTTTGCACGGCACGCGGCACAGAGGGACAGAGGGATTGCGCAAGCTGGCGCCTGCGCAATCTCTCTCTTTCCCGGTTAACGCCCCACGAGAAGCCGATCAGGAAGTGACACGATTGGCCTCACCTGGCTCCGTTGAAATCAGCGGGATGGCTTGGTCCAGTTAATATACACTGTCAATGCCAAGGACCCATGGAAGCAGCAAGCAAGTTTGTAACTCTCAAATTTATCGTCTTTTATTTAGGTTGGCATTTCCAAACATTCATTTATATGTTTACCCTTTGCAAAGAAAACTGATTTTTTTTTCTCTGAAAGTACCTTCGTTTTCCACACACATACACACACACACATGTTTTTGGGTGCAGCAAGTAATACTTAATATCAAGCTTTATTGTTTGGTTAAAAGAAAGATCTCTCTTGTTTTGTTCTTGATCCCTTATCTTGTTAATTGTACTATGTTATTTTTTTGACTGGTAATTAAAAATGCATTACTTTATTGGGGCAAAAAAATAAAAAAAAAATATTTTTTTTTATAAAAATAAAAAAATATTTGAATATATACTCTGTTAAATTTACTTAAGTAAACCCTACTCCACATATTTTTCAGTGTACTATAACAGTGTAACTATATTTGGGACATGTTCACTACACTGAATGCTTAACACTGACAACAGTCCAGAACACTTTATTCCCCTAGAGATCAAAACAAAGCAAAACAAAGTGTTACATTGCACTATACTGTACATTTCCCTTCTGAGAAGGATGACAGGAAGGAAATACTGACACAACATTTTGCACCCTGTATTAAAACATATCATCAGAGCTTTTTAATTTAATCACTTTAATGTACCATACACTGTTAGAGGGAAGCTCTTCAGGAACCAGTGCTAAAACTGGATGTGCAAAATGTACTATATTTTTACAGAGCATACAGAAAACGCAATATATTAAAAATACAGTCTGTCCTATTTTTATAAAGAGCTATATTTCCTCTTGGTGTCTCACAGCTCCATATATGACTTTAGGCTCCACATTGGTCCTGTTCTTTGTAGTTCTCCTCTGCTTATTTTGAAAGGACAGAGCTGCGTAGTTCAGTTCATCTGTCTTCTGTTTAATAATGAGATGTTGTATTTTTAAAATGCTTATCATTCAAACATTAAATGCTTTAAAGTTATTTATGTTAGAAATTAACAGTAAACCACCACCTACATCGTCACCAACATCTGTAGATTCACCTGTTTCACCTGTAAAAGCAAAAAACAAAGAACCAAAAACAAAATGCATAAATAAATGTGGGTAAATTTAAAGAAGAAATTAAAATGTGGATTAATATGGCTTACTTGTACTTATATATAAACTTAAGATCCCAAATTACTTTTTTTCATTATCGTGACTTAACAAAGAGCTTTTTCTCATACATGTTACGTATTTTCTTGAAATAAAAAAGTTCAATCAAAATTAGTTCATTTTCTTCAAGATCATTTTCTGAGATGTAAGACCTTTATGCATATGGATAACATATGGATCCCCAAAACCAAAAATCAAAAATTCATTATTACTGAAAAACCTATTATGTGAAAATCAAAGTTTTTCACATTTGATAAAATAAATAAGTAAATAAGCTAATTATGTAAATGTAATACACTGTGACTTACCTAATCGTTTCTTCTTTAAGACACAACAGAGGCCAATGATGAGCAACACTGAGGAAACATTGGTTGCTGCTAAAACCATCACTAGATACTCAAACACTTCCATTTTTCCTGAAGTAATAAAACAAGATAAAATAACAGTAAAATCAGTACACTTTTCACTGAATTACAAATTGCTAAAAAAAAGTAATTTACAACTTTTTATTCAACATTTTACATTTTTTCATCTAAATAAATCTTAATTCTGAATTAAGGATCTGTACATAATCTTTACTTACTCACTTTAACATTATTTTATTACTAAAAAGGACAAATCATTTTTTTCTTGATGATCCTACCCACCATCTTTCTTTTCATTGTGTTTGATTTATGTGAAGGAAATAATATAATATTAATAAATAATGTATGAAGTTATGATTTTTGAAAGATGCTAAAGCATATCCTAGTATATCTAACTCTGCTAACACTTGAATAAACATGACACAGAAGATATTGTTTTTTTCAATGGATTTAACTTAATGTAAAAAAAAAAAAGTTTACTTTAGGTCATTTTTGGGAAATTTCTATTGGTCCATTCATCATAAAATGCTATCACAGTGTAAGGGACAGTTTGTATGTTCAAATTATGTAGCAAACTAAAAAAACAATGAAAATGGACATTCTTGTGTTTCAAAGGACAGTGAAGATATGCTATGATAACAGCTTATGTTTATAAATAAAATAATAAAACAATATAGTTGACAGATTCTACATTCTAGTGTTTAATATCGTGGCAGGTTTTTTATCAAATGCAAATTTTATGACAAAAGAGGACAAATAATGTTGTTAAAAATTTAAGCTAATCAACATTTTTTACCCACCTTCTTTCCCTCCATTATCTTCAGTAGAATTTGGTGAAACTGCTGTAAAACAAATGGGCGGTACATTTGCAAGTGAATGTGATTTTATGTTTCGAACACATTCTCACCCAGCTTAGCCCTTTATTAGGAAGACCTGTACACCTGTTTTTCTATAAAATTTCCCACAGGTGCACAGCACAAAGTCACGCAGATATGGTTCAACAGATTCAGGTTAAGTTTACGTGAACGTGCAGGTCGGTATCCTCTGCTGAAACGTACAAAAGCACCGCACAGTTTTGAGCTGCGCAAGGCGTATTTTTTTGTGCCCTCATGATACCAAAGAGACACCAAGACCATAAATCCAGATGCGCAATCTGCAATTGAGTGGTGTGCTATAGATCGCTAAAATAGGGTCCAAAATATTGAAATACACTTAAAAAATCTGCAAGAATGGTAAGACAGTCAAATCTACATCTCAACTTCTCACAAGCTCAAAGGAATATTTCTAGCATCTTGTGGAATCCCTATCACAAAGAACTGATGCTGTTTCTAATGTGAAAGTGAAGCTCTAGCCAGTATAAAATGTGTTGTTTCTAATAAAGTGTGTTGAGTTAAGTTTAAGAAGTCAGCACATAAAATTACAACTTTCCAAAACTTGTGCTAAAAGTCAGAATCCAAGGTGTGTCATACTCACCTCCAGTGTTCTCTTCAAAAACCAGCTTACTTCCATTTCCAAAGAAAAATCCATTATACTTATGAGTCCCACAAACATATGTTGCGATGTCGGTTTGTTCCACTGATGAGAATAACAAATAAAAGATGTTTTTCTTTATTGTGGCTCTAACTCTGGATTGGTTTTCAAATTGCTCGCTCATTTTCACATCCTCTGAAAATGTCTGAGCTGTAGCGATACAGAGCGGACTGCTGTCAGTAGGAAATTTGATCCAGAATAAATTGAGCTGTGCAATCGGTTGAATGTAGCACTCGAGACTGGTGGAAAATCCAGGTCGTACTCTCACTGTTTTCTCCGGCTGTGAGAGAAAACCTTCAACACCACGTCCACCTTAAAAATGACAAAATGCACAAAATTAATCTTGTTTCGAATGTCACAAAAAATATAAAATAAATGAGATCATAGCTAAACGAATAAAACAGGAACTTTCCAGCATCACTTCATGAAATCCACATTTTTGGTTAATTATCATCCTTCATAAATGTAGTAAAATGTAAAAAAACAAAATCTTTGAATGTTTTGTACTCTAGGAAAAATAGATCAAAAGTAGTAAAAGTGAATACTCACACTGAACCACGACAAGAAAAGTAAGATATAATAATCCAGTCATTCTCAGAAAAGGTGTAAGAAGACCTTCCTCTCTTCAAGTGTAATCTCATCTAAAAATCTCATCTAAAAACTCCTATGTTAGACGGAAAGTGGGTGGGCAACACAGCAACAGCCACATCAGTACAGAAACATGATTGGAGAGGATGGTTATACAAAGAAGCCCACTTGCAGAGATGTTTGGGACCATTTTTATTTTTTTGTATATATTTATCTTATATTAGGAATATAACTACCATTAGTGGATGAAGTACATGAAGCATGTACATGAGATAAAGTAGAGATACCAAAGATATCTCCAGTAAAAGTAGCAGTACTTTTTTTATTTTACACATCCACAAAAGTATTCGCCTTGAAATGTATTTAAGAAGAATTGAAGAATTCATAATTACCATGATTTTTTATGGAGTTAATTATTTTTTAATTAATTTAATCTAATTAAATAATTAACCTAATTGGTGTGTTATTGCCTACACTCTGAAAAGTGATTTTGTGTTTTAGTCAGGAGAAGTTAATTAAAATTACCAGTCAGTACAACTCAATAAAATGAGTTCAGAGACCTTCAACCTGAAAACTTAAAAAAGCCAAAGAAAAAATGTGATTTTAACCAACTTTTAGTTACTACATTCGTAAATGCTCTTTCTACAGTGTTGGTTCATACAGCTTTCCCATAATGCTCCTGGCATCATATATTTGCATATCAGGCGTGGCCCCTCCTTTACTTACCATCTTTGTTTTGTCTGTTGACCAAAGCTACCTTATCCTAGGCTTGTAAAAGTTTAAAATATGTATTGCTTGTTAAGCTTTGAAGTTGTAGGTTGTAAGAGCAAATTGCACAATGTGTTGGTTCAGTGTTATACTGATTTATTTTCTTTTTGTGCAGTGTACTTATTATCAAGTTGGTAGACAAGACTTTTGCTTATGTTACTAATTTTGGGTGAAAACACTACTGTGTCATAAATTAGCCTGACATCAGTGTCTCTTAAAATGATTGTTAAACTCAAACCCTGAAGGCAATTTCGTATTAGCTAGAACCAAGTGGTGGCTATACATAACTGTTTGTGATATTTGCAACGTAAGGTCTTTTCACATCTGGATCAATTAATGAGTTTGTTTACTTTGAGTGTTTTTCTCCTCGTTTTTTTTTTTTTTACACAGACACAAACCTTAACACACCACAATGCGCCCAACAAACCAAACGAGCCCATTGTCTCCTGTGAACACTGAATGCAGAAAATGTGAGTAATAAATCAAGTTAAACTGCACCTGAACAGCCTTTAGTTCAAACCTGTGGAGTATATTTGAAAGTTGATCAGATCGAGGTCAGATCTTGTTCTTAAAAGAAACAAACCACTCCCAAGTTCATTTGGAACCAGAGAGACAACCCCCTCACAGGTCTTGGTGTGGTTGGTGTGGTCGCACCAAGGAACAAACCAGAGTCCATTTTAAATATACCACCTAGTGCTGATGTAAAAACACCCTTAAATACAAGTTAAAATGTAACAAAATGTTCACAATTTTGTGTTTATTTTCCTGCATCTATGTAACCCATATGTACCATTATTTGTGTAGACATTCTTACTCCCAAAGGTTTAAACTGTTGCAGTTCTAATGGGCCAGATCCCTGCACTAGCCCAACAGGTCAAAAATAATTTAAAACAAAGTGCATGCTTTACTTAGATTTTTGTGCTTGCTTCCTGTTTCTTTTGTTTTTATATGTTATGTTTATATGTAGACATGACTTTTACATTTTCAGATTTCACATAATAAAGTAAAATAGTAAAAAAAAAAGTAAAATATCTGACCTTTAAAAGTAGCAAAAGCCACCCAAAATGAAAACACGGCAGTAAACTAGTAATTAGTATTACGTTTTTGAGATGTTTTGAAAAACAGTTATATATGTTTGGTTGTCTATCCAATAAATGTAAATATGGGGCCAGTATTGGTATCCCAGCTGAGCACCCGTATATCGTTGCTGTCCAATGAAAAACCCTTTTCTATAAGACAGCAACTTTACAGGAGAGAAAAAAAAATTGTAAACTGTCAATGAAAATCAATGTAAAAAGAGTTTATTTCAGGTCATTTTGAAGAGTTTCTATTGGTCTGTTCATCAAGAAATTTTGGCACAGTGTAAGGGACAGTTTGTCTGTTCAAATTTGGTCAAAGTTTGTACCTATTATCATGTTTCACTAAACCTCAAGCCAAATTCACTCCGAATTTCTCCTTTGGGGTTTAGGGTTTAGAATACAGTTCTACAAGTTATGGGTTAGGTTTTAGGTTTAGGTGAAGGTTAATAACGATTAATAAAGAGGTAATAAAATTACACTCACTTTGTAACATTCTTTGATCAAACCATTTGATTTTTGCTTGACTGGGATGCATCAGTGTTTTGTGATAGTACACAAGGTTCTGGCAGGTAAACAAAAATCCCCTCGCTTTTATTTCTGGTACAGTTTGAAAAGGAAGGGGCTTGGTGTTTAAGAGTCATCAGAAAAAAATCATCAAAGAAACTTTCCACTGATGTGATCCTCTGCTTCAGAAGACCCTAACCAGCTGTTAAAATACTCTGCAGACTGGAAGAGGTGTACTACCACAGACAGGACTTTGTACATACTCTGTAGAGCCTTATCATTTGAAGAACCACCAGCCCTCAGGCCAGCCCTGTGGGGCAATACTACACACTAATGGTGAGTTAGTGGTGAAGGCCATGCCCATTATGCAAAGTGAGTGATGCTAAAATCCAAAAGGTAAGAATCATAGGTCATTAAGGTTCATTATAGCTTGACTGTAGTGCTTAGCCAGTATGAAGTCACACTTCACAGTATAGCAAACGGTAATATGCAGTTATGTCCAACAACACTGCAGTTAGTAATCAACTATTTGATAAACTATAACTGAACGCCTGAGGAAAGCTATTGTCCTGGTGGGCAATACTACACACTGATGGTAAGTTAATGGAGGTGAAAACAACATTTATGCCAATAGGAAGGAAAGATGCATGGGTTAATATAGTTCTTTTTAGATTCCTTTCAGCTTCATTGCAGCTCTTAGGCAGCATGAAAACGAACTTCTGAGTTAAGAAAATTTAAGCTTCCACTTACAACCTTTAACACTGTAATCAGCTATCAAATAAAATATCATCAACAATCCAAAGGTGGTCATTACTGCACACAGATGGTGAGTTAGTGGTTGTGTACACACCCATTATGGAACCAGTAGGAACAATGCATGGGTCAATATGCTGCAACTCATTTGAGTTTCATTGCAGCTTGAAATTTGCATTAACTTACACTTCAAAAAAAAAAATGTTTTTTGTTTGTCTTACTGTCATCAGTACATATATACATCTACGACCAGTTTGTTTTAAAACAAAGTGACCATATATTTTTTTTTTTATTTTAAGTCCGATGCACACATGACACAAAAAAAATACTTACAATGCTTAAAAATACTTCTTCTTTTTATAACTTATAACTAGGTAGGAACGGTTAAATAAGATATGGAAAGCAGCCTGGTTGGCAGTTCTACACACCGATGGTGAGTTAGTTATGGTGGACGTGCTCATTATGCAAATAAGTGGTGCTAGGAACCAATAGGGAAGATTCATGGGTTATCATAGTGCTACATTACTTAACCCTTTTAGACCCTGCATCATGAACATCATGCAAGGCAACAGTGGATCAATCTCAGAGATAGAGTTTGATTTACCTGAACTAAAAAGTGCAGGTGTTAAAACTACTCACTCACTAATGTTTGGCAGGTTTACATTGCTACCTTACACACAGCATAAACAGACATCCCAAATTGCAAAAGTTGATTTCAGGGAGGTTACCCCCAACCCCCCCAACCCCGCCAAAAAATAAAAGAAATTAAATAAAATGTCACACACACCAAAGGATAACGAAACTTTACTTTTATGTTAATTATTTTTTAAAAATTCAATTTAGAGTATTCAGAGGTGAAATTAGTTTGATCTTTTTTCTTTTTGGAAGGCCCTGCTTCTGCTTTCCTTTTTTGGGGGGGAGAAAAAAGCCTTTATTTGATAAAAAAAAATTGATTGTTACAATATCACAAAAAATTGCACAACATCAAAAACATTTCATATCTTATTACAATAATTATTAATACTGCCTCCGCCATGATCTGCTTTCTCTCACTCACTGAACAATTCCCGTCCGGGGATGGGGGAAAAACACTGCCTGCCCACACTAAAAACTGAGTGGCTGTCTCACAGACTCTTTTCAGAGAACAGGCCAATCAGAACCCTCTCTGTTTTCTCTCTCTCCTTCCCACACGTGATTAGAGAAAAAAAGCCTGTCACCTGTGTGTGCATTTGGGGCACTGGTTCTGAATTCCGGGAGATTATTTGTGACTCACGGGCATCAGGGAGCCACTACCGAAATGCGGGAGACTCCCGCAGCGTCAGGGAGACTTGGTTTGTCTGCATAAAGCTTAGCTTTCTTATGGAGTGATAAAACATTATGGGATGGATTTTACAGACTGATTAAAACAGATACATGTATACATGTGTTACAGATAGGCTCTGATTTATAATTCTTCCTGGTGTTGCACAGCTCCATATATGACTTTAAGGTCTTCAGTGGTCCTCTTCTGTACAGTTCTCCTCTGTTTGTTGTGAAATGGCAGTGCAGCATAGTTCAATTCATCTGTCTTCTGTTTAATGAGAAATCACATGTTAAACATTCTCATTAAATACTCAGTATGCAGTTATTAATTTGAGAAATTCACAATAAGATACCACCTACGTTGTCTCCAACATCCTCCACTTTACCTGAAAAAAAAAAAAATCATGAATAAAAATAATGCCTTTAATTAATGCACACTAAAAAAAATATCAATCAATCTCAATCAATGTTTTTATTATTTTCTTTATTTTCCTACACTGTAAATGAATACTGAAGTCATCCAGACTATGGAGAAACACATAAGGAATCATGTAGTAACTTAAACGTGTTAAACAAACAATAAGACTATATGGGGTGTTGTTAGCTTGCCATTTCTGAGGCTGGTAATTCTGATCAACTTATCCTGTGCAACAGGAGGCAGCTCTAGGTCTTTCTTTCCTGGGGCCGTCCTAATGAGCGGCAGTTTCATCATAATGTTTTTGATGGTCTTTATGACTGCAATTGAGGAAACTTTTACATTTTTTAAATTTCTTAAAGTGTTGTTTTCTTTACCTAGTTCTTGCCATAATATGGATTCACTCTAAAAAGTGATTTTACGTTTTAATCAGGAGAACTAATAGTATCAAGTTGAGTGAATTTACCGGCCAGAACAACTCAATAAAAAGAGTTCAGAGAACTTTAACCTGAAAAAAAATGTTTGTTGATTCAATAAAAAAAAAAAGTGATTTCAACCAACTTTTAGTTACTACACGTTTCAATGCTCTTTCTACAGTGTTGTATCATATAGCTTTCCCATAATGCTCCTGGCACCATATATTTGCATATTGGGTGTGGCCACTCCCTTACTTACCATCTTTGTGTTCCCTGTTGCCTAAAGCTACCTTATCCTAGTCATATGTTAGTGCTCTATACATGTTTGTTGGCAGGACTTTTTGTTGTAGGCTGTAAGAGCAAGTTATCTTGGTTCTCTGTTACTGGTTGAACACAGTACAGTTTTAGAGTTATAGTGTTTGTCTCTGTGCTTTTGTGGCACTATGCTATCAGTATTAGCAGTTTTTTTATGTTAAATGTGTTAAGACTGCATAAGTTCTTTAAGCCCACAGTACTTGAAAAGAAAAACAGTGGAGTTAATTAAACTATTGTTTTGTGAACAAAACTTGTATAGCAAGAAATGCTACTTTGAGTAAACTAAAATTTAAAAAATATTCTGTTTGTTGTTCAACATATAGTTACATATATTTTCTTCATAGTTTGGATGACTTTAGTATTAATGTACAATGCTGAACTTTTTTGACTGTACTGTATTAACATCCAATCATCAGTCTCAGAACTAATTTTAAGGCTCTTTAAGGTAACTTGATAACTGATATTTGATAACTGATATTTTCTTCAAATTTATTTTTATATTGTATATATTATACGTCATACATATGAATGGAATATTACTAGAAATCAAATAACAAAACAAATCGAGAAATTCTCTCATTGCATTTTCTTTTTTATTAATTATGTTTACACATTTATATTCTTACCTGGTCTTTTCTTTGTTAGAACATGACAGAGACCGATGATGAGCAACAGTGATGCTACATTAGTTGCTGCTAATGCCACCACTAAATATCCAAATACATGTGTCTTTTCTAAAATCACAAGAGAAACAGTTTAAGAGTATTTTTTTTTTAGTAAATTAGCTCATTTTTGTACACAAAAGACCTAATATCACAAAACAGATCATGTTAGGTCATGATCATCATATACAAGTTTAGATACATTATGTTAAATCACAATACATCATGAAAATGCATCATTGTACTATAAATAATTACCCAGTGTAACTGACTCCCAGTAAAAGGATTTCTCAACAAAAAGAGGTCAAATTAATTATTGTTGTAAAACAGAAAGTCATGATTATATCACACCCACCGTCTTTATCTTCATCGTCTTTGGTTTCTGTTAAGAAATGAATAGCAAACAAAATAAAGAATATATTAATAAAAAAAACTGGCAAAAGCAGTAAGTATAGTAAAGCAAATATTAATGCAACAACCCTAAATCTGTTAGAGGTTTATTGGTTGAGGCATAACTTTAAGTGCCATAAACATGCCTGTTACCCATGCACTCTAAAAAGTGATTCTGTGTTTTAGTCAGGAGAACTAATATTATAAAGTTGAGTGAATTTATCGGTCAGTACAACACAATAAATTAAGCTCAGAGAACTTCAACCTGAACACAAATGAAAAAATGTGATATTAAATAACTTTTAGTTACTACACGTGTCAATACTCTCTCACTCTTCCTACAGTGTTGGTTCATACAGCTTTCCTATAGGCTCCTGGTACCATATATTTGCATGTTGGGTGTGGCCTCGCCCTAACTTATTACCATCTTAGTGTTGTCTGTTGCCCAAAGCTACCTTATCCTAGTCATGTTTTGCTATTATGTATGGGGTAATTTTCAGGTCACCATGTTGTAGGCTGTTAGAACAAGTCACCTTTGTTCTGTGTTACTAGTTGTCACTGTATGTTGGCTTGAAGCTACGAAGAACTGGGTGGGATGTTTTTTTTGTAATTTCTTACAAGTCAGTTTAAAAAAAAGTATCATAAGTATTTTTTTTCCAGGTGAAGTTGAAGCCAAGAAGACGTGTGCGCGCACTTGGGGTGCTGAATTTGGCACAACACCAGCTTTACACATGAGGTCAGTTATGAGAACAATAAATTGCAACAATAACAAAATACTGCAATAAAAACAATTTTCTTGTTGTGTTAACAGACTGTGAGGGTTTGTGTTATCTAACGTTTATATTAACTGCTGCCAAAAATCTCTATGAAACGTAAAGTTACATTCTTTTAATAAAAGTATTTTATTCAAAGGATTTTATTTTATGCTTTCAGTAGACAAAATATAAAAACACAGGACCCAAGGCCACCCAATAAGTTTTTTTTTTTCTAACGTGGAGAAAATGTAAGTATACAACAGAATTGACATGCCTAACAACAGTAAATGTAATGTGGAGTAACATGTTTAGATTGAAAAGTGACCTTTATTTGGATTTAACTAATAATAAACAGAAGTACATAAAAGATATATTTTTAATTTTTTTGAATAACTGTGATTCCACAAATGTTGTTCTAAGTCATTATAAGGTGGGCTTTGATTCATTTTAGCAAATATCCCCCCACCCCCCACCCCCCCATGCCAAACCCGCTTCTTTACCTTTGGCTGTCAAGATGCTGAATATGTATATCTATATAAAATAAACAAAATTTATTAAGCCCACAGTACTTAAAAAAAAAACATTTGAGTTAAAAAAAACTTAACTGATTCAAGTTATTACCTAGCTCTGACTGAGTTAAATTAAATGAATATAAAATTGGATATATTTACAACTTTACTGGGTCAAAGTTAAACCAAAGTTAAGTTAAGTTAAGCCAGTGATTTTGTTTTACAGTGTGGAAGTTATATTTTATGTTTATTATTGACTAATAACATTTATTCTGAATAATTAAATGATATTGTGTGTTTCAAATCACGCTGTATTTTTTCACATTTTCAGTCAAATTTCTGCGTATCTATTATTAAAGTTATTAATAACATCAACATGACACTGTATTGACAAAATATGTTATAATGGCTAATGGCAGTATATAATAACATCTGCTTTGACATACAGTACTTATAGCATGTCTACGTTATTGTTTTCAGCAAGAGAAGTGTCAGCATGTTTTATTAGAAATCACAATTTGTTAAAACAAATAAAGAAGATCTGGCCCTAATTCCCAATCTTACATACGAAGAGAAAGAGTGCTCAGTGTAAAGCTCCCTCAACCATCTAAGAATCATCTTAGTGCTAAGAACCCATTGGGAATCCCAGCCCTTAACAGTAATGAACAGTGGCAATCAAAAGATTAAAAATTGCATCTGTTTTATACTCACCATCCTTGTGATCCTCAAAGACCAGTTTACTCCCATTTCCAAAAAAATACTCCCCATAGTTTGATGTTCCACAATAGTAGGTTGCGATATCTGTTTGTTCTACTGAGGAAATTGACAAACTGAAGATCTTTTGATTCCATGTAACTTCAATTCTGGAGTGATTTTCAAATTGTTCACACATTTTTACATCAGCTGAATACATCTGAGCTGTAGCTATACAGACTGGGATGCTGTCAACAGGAATTTTAATCCAGAATACATGAAATGGGAAATCTGGACTAATGTGGCACTCGAGACTGGTAGAGAGTCCAGGCTGTACTGTAACTGTCTCCAGCTGTGAGACAAAACCTTTAACATCACGTCCACCTTAAAATAACAAAATACACAAATTCAGCATATTATTAGGAGAACCTCAAATCAGAATAAAAACAAGTAAATAAAAAATGTACTTACACAGAAACACAGCGAGAAAAATGAGAAATAATAACCCAGTCATATTCAGACAGAGTTCAGGGAGACCCCTTTGTCTTCAACTGTAAATTCATCTCAAATTAATCTCCTTTAAGTTAAGGAAGAAAGGAGGTGGGCTAGGGGGGATTGCCAGTTTTACATGCAGCTATATGATTGGTTGAGGGGGGGTTATACCTACTTTCATGTTAACAAAGATACTGTTCATACAGTACAGTACAGACACTTATACACTAAAAAAATTAGCTTTTGTGTCAATTTAAAGGGCAAAAGTGATTTTGTGTTTTAGTCAGGAGAACTAATATGATCAAGTTGAGTGAATTTACGGGCCAGTACAACTCAATAAAATGAGTTCAGAGAACTTCAACCAGAAAACTTAAAAATATTTGTTGAGCCAATAAAAAAAAAAGTGATTTAAACCAAATTTTAGTTATACTACACGTTTCAATGCTCTTTCTACAGTGTTGGTTCATACAGCTTTCCCATAATGCTCCTGGCATCATATATTTGCATGTTGGGTATGCCCTCTTCCTTACTTACCATCTTTGTGTTGTCCTGTTGTTCAAAGCTACTTTATCCTAGGCATATATTAATGTAACGTTTTTGTTCATTTTCAAGGCGTGGTGTTATAGGCTGTAAGAGCAAGTTACTCTTATTTTGTGTTCCCAGTTGTCACTGTATGTTGGCTTAAAGCTACACCTTAATGCTGCACCTGTGTTATGCTGGCAGTAATATTGGCTCAGATTCCAAAAAAAATTGTAGTTTATAGAATTTATATGCAGAAAATGAGAAATGGATGCAAAAAAAAGATGCAGAGCTTTCAGACCTCCAAGAATGCAAAGAAAACAAGTTAATATTCATAAAGTTTTAAGAGTTCAGAAATCAATGTTTAGTAGAACAACCATGTTTTTTTTTCTTTAAAAAATAATTTCAGATTTTTTCCCATTTTTCACCCAATTTGGCTAGCCAATTGTTCCACCCCTTTCTGCATCCCCATCACCAGTGGTGCCTGTGATTTAGGCAATGATGCTGATGAATCATTGCCTGAGCAGCTAGCGCGCTCGGAGGAAAGCACAGCAAACAGGTTCTGATAGATCCACTCACAGACGCCTCGCGCCACCCGGCAGCACCTTTGAGCGTGATGGAGAGAGAGCGCCATCTACCCACCTTGAGGGAGCAAGGCCAATTGTGCTCCCTCTGGGCACCGGCAGCTGAAAGCTACTGCTTTCAGAGATTGAAGTTTGGTTTTTCCCAGTCTTTCTCTTGGCCATTGTTAGTTTGGTCCCACCCAGGGTCCATTTGTTAGAAGAATACAAGAACTGGGCTAAAGACAGGGCCTATGCTAAATATTTACTTAATTTAATTACTTTAATTAAATTTACTTTATTATTTACCTTTTATTTTCCATTGTAGATGGGCTGCAATTTTTTACTTTACCATACCCCTCTGTTTTACACGTGCATGTCTAGGGGTGGGGCATCCTGGTTCTTGTTAGGCTGGAGGCATAGGGCAAGTGTTAGAGCTACATGACACACAACGTTTTTTTAGTTTTTTTTAGCTGCTCACTCCAATCAGAGGGCTATGAGAATTACTGGCAAGATGGCAGCACCAGCGACCAAAGAAAACCACAAATTTGAGTATTTCCCTTGATAAAAATGACAATAAACACTATATTACCATTGATAAATGTGTAGTTTCAATGTTTTATGGCCATTCTCTTCATAAGAAGCATAAAAAAATCACTAGTATTTTTTTTCAGTAACTAGCTAGCTAGCTAACTTTCACATTCCACCTTAAATAGTACAACAGAAGGCAGATGCTGCAGCATTTAAGATGGAATGGAAAAAATAAAAGAAAATGAAAGCTAATGTCAGCTCCCTATCACAGAGGAATTAAGGAATGAACAATAATCATTCATTTCTTCCCAACCTGCCCCTTTTCTGAAGACATATGAGTTAACCAGCAGTTAGGTTGCTGAACGTTAGTGCCTTATCCTTACCCTTCTAGTTCTGTTCCTCTTTCATACCCCTGCCCCTCTGTACTCATTGAGGACTGTTACCAGGGTATGGAAGCAGATGATAAACAAATTTAAATGAACCAAAAAAAAGTTATTTTTTTCCTTTCACTTACCTCTGACATCTCGTAAAGACAAATTACCTCATAGTTCCCTATCATCCACCGCGTCAACAGTGTATTTTTATTACCTGGCGCCTGCTACACTGATGGGTGTGGTGGTCTGCAAGGCCAACACAATACCAAAGACAGCCCTAAATCCAGCTGCATGATCCGCAATTTATCGGTGTGCTAAAGATAGGGCCCCATAAAGTTCTAACTCTAAAGTATGCTGCCATAATTGCTGAGGGTTGACACTGAATGCTTAGGCCCAATCCCATTTTACCCTTTGGCCCTACCACTTATCCCTACCTCTCTGTTTTGCGTGTGCATGTCTAGAGGTAGGGGTAGTGGTACAAAAGAGAAATGGGATTGAGCCTTACGGTCTACAGTTCCAGATCTAATGCCAGTCCTCTTCATCATACTGCAGGTTGTGTGCTGTAGTACACAGTGTGGTAGGTTTTGGAAGGTTTTAGCAGGGAGAAAAGATTGATATGCATCACAGAACTCTGTCTGTTCCTTGTAGAGCCAGAAATAATGCATGTAGTCACTTGATCTGATGCCCAAAAGGTGCAATCCAGCTAATAAAGGATTTAGCTTTAGCTTTACTAACAAAGAAGGTGATGGAGAGGGAATCTTATACTAGCATCTTTGTTGCCCTTTCAGTGAGGTAAAATAAACTCTACATCTGTGCTAGAGTATTTCTGAGCCCCTGCCTTTTGCCCCACATTTTACACATTGTTATGTTGACCTGAATACAGCCTGTCTTCCAGTGAACTCATGACTACTGTAGAGTTTTCCACTCTGAGACATAACTACAGTTTACACTTTTGTGCTGCTTTTCCCATTTAACTAAATCTGTACCTGGGTTTCATGCAAAGATAAAGTAGATGAGTATTAGTATTGTACATCCTATTGGACTGTTTTTTTAATTAATCTTTAATTAATGTATCAGTTAAATACAAAAGTTAGGGTACAAAAGACTTAAAGCCAAAACACACACACCAACGAATAATAAGAACTATTTTTCGTACACTATGTATTTATTGTATACATTTTCTATTTGTAGCCTCTAGCTTCTCAGCATGTGATGTTAAGGAACTCACTGGCAGAGAGTCAGACTCAGAGTCAAAAGTACTGAAATCTAGTCCAACTCAAGTGTGTATCTCTGACATCTCTAAAAGAAAAACAGGCAATACAAACATGAAATTTAAATGATTTATTTATTATTTATTCTATTATTTTTTATGTCTTTATTTCCATTTTATTTCAATTGAGAGGCACAACTTTAAAAAATGTAATAGCAATATTTAATCAAGAGAAAAGCTTTTAAATGTGCTTTATGAAGACTTAGGCCATCAGGACCAATGTTATGCTATTTTAGTCAAGCCAAGTTAACCCATTAGCACTAAAGTTTTGGCTTAAACACATAATTAATGACCCTGTTTACACCTGGTCTCTTTATGTGTCTAGAGTAAAAGGATTATATTAGGCCCAAGCCACAAATAAGATCAAGCCACATGAAGGTGTAAACACACCAAAAACACATTTTAGAAGAAGTTTATATCAAAACCAACTTTTTGTGTATTTTGTATTTCCAATTGCATCTCAACTGCCCCTATAAAAAATCCACCCATCTGTTTTCTGTGAATCAGTTAAAAGGGTTTGGTCTCAAGAATTAAATGCTTCTATGAGCAGTTTGGATGGCTTACTTACTGTGATGTCACTATAAGAAAACATGCATAGAATCATCCTGGCCCCAACAACAGGATCAGTTGAAGATCCGCCATTTCAGTCTGCTGGTTGAAAACCTCATACAGTACACAGTAGGAGTAGCCAGCAAACTTTGTCTGAGGGAGGGATCTGTACCTGCAGTCTGTGGCAAGTCAGGAGATGAGGTAAGTACTTTCAAATAATGAGTTTTTTGCTTCTATGACACTTAAGCATAAACTAGCTTGTTTGTGCTTTGCCATTTAGCATAAGCTAACACTAGTGTGTGGTAAACGCTTAGCATAAACATGGGGCGTGGCCAGCAACAGCTCATTTGAATAAATACATTTTGATAGTGAGTAAAACTGGAAAGAATAGGAGCTGAGGAGATCTCTTTGATGAGAGTGAGAGGGATTTTGTGCAAATAACTTCATGAACATGTTTTGTGTAGCCCATATACGTATTCTAACTCATGTAAAAAGAGATATAATATGTTCCCTTTAAAACAGATTCAACTCTGATTAATAAAACCACTTCAGGAGGTGAATTGAGATGTTATAGGACTTCAGGACTCATTCAACATCTAAAACTCCTCCCAGTACAAAATAAACACCAGTAATAATCGATGCACAGTGGATGACTTTGCATATTTAATTTCACACTACAGTTGGATTCCAGTCTGACTAAGCAGAGACATATTTGGCTATCATGAGTAAATGCATGTAGATAAAATCTTGTCAGAATACAATTCAGATACGATTGACTCCAGTAGATGTTCAGTTCTGAGCACTTACGGAGGAGTATACCACATTTGTTGTTGTGTCTCTTTGAGTTTCTCGTCTCTTGGATTTCCTTGTAGGGAAATTAAGTGCAGCATAGCTCAGATTCTCTCTCTCAGCATTCTAAAAAATAACAATAAAAAAACATGTACATAATTTAAAAAATACTACAAATTTACATTTGTACATGTACACTGATCTTCAACATTTAATGACTGATTGTAATAAACCTGTTAATAATGATGTTATACCTCATTTACTGGAGAGATGGAAGAAGCAGATGCAGAATATGTTTGCTCTGGATGGCCTGTAAGATATAATATAATAATATTACAGCATCCTGCAATTATTACACTAAAACTCATAGGACTTGCAGTCATAACAAAATAAATCAAGTCATGACCTTTAAATCTGGTCAAAGTGCAGAAAGTCATTCAAATATCTTTCAAATATATTTTTTATATATATTTTTAAATATGTTTTTAAAATACAGTGCTTGACATCTGGAAATAAATGGAAATTTGCTGCACAGCAAATTTCTTGAGTTCAAAAATCTGGAGTTAAACAAAATTGTTTGAAAGTAACTGAGTGAGTTTGTTCTCCATCTTAAACTACAAGTTGAGTTGAGCAGAACTCAACTTTGGTGGTGTAGAGTTTATTTCAGAGTTTATTCCAAGGTGTTGAGGAGCGTGACTGAACGCTCTAATGGGCGTGTCCCCCAATCCCAGCTTACCATCAGTGTAAAGTCTTGTCCACCAGGGCTCCTTCCATGGGGTATTTCATTGTATTTTATATAATGGGTAATTGGTTAGCTGATGCGTTGTTTGCTATAAGAGCAAGTTACCATCTTCTGCACTGTTAATTGTAACAAAGTGCTGCGAAAGCACTAAGAATTGCAATGCAGGATTAAAGTTGCTGTTATATATGGCATAAACTTGTTGAATATGAACTTATCATTGTAATCAGTAATGATGCGTTTTGTTGTCATTTTTACTCGTAAAAGCTCCAGGATTTAAAAATATTACAATGTTTTTTTTTATAATATTGTTTTAATAACACACATTTTTGCATTATTTGTTAACGCTGAATGAACTCCAGCTAATAGCTGTATTTTACTCTAGATGAATATTTTAACTTCCACAACAGTTCAGATTTAACTCCTGAACAGAGTTAAAGGCCAACTCCCAGAAAAGAGTTACTTTAAGTAGAGTGTAAATAGAGTGTATTCTATGGCCACTCATATACACTTAAAATGAGTTGATATTAACTCTCAGGAAGTTTAATCCAAAAAAACAGAATTTGCTATGGGATGCAGAATGTAAATAAAAATATATTATTTACACAATATTTTTTGGATCACAGACTGTAAATGAATTTAACAATTACTTTAAATTATGCTGCAAAAATTACATAGTGTTTATACCAAGGTGATCAAGCATTGAGGCATATAGATAATAAATTAAAATAATTAGTTATTTACAGCATTTTATTTTGTCATTGTAACCTTGTTAAGCTTTACATCAGTATTCTGAGCACATGCAGAGATACAGGGGTTGGACAATAAAACTGAAACACCTGTCATTTTAGTGTGGGAGGTTTTATGGCTAAATTGGAGCAGCCTGGTGGCCAATCTTCATTAATTGCACATTATTGCACCAGTAAGAGCAGAGTGTAAAGTTTCAATTAGCAGGGTAAGAGCACAGTTTTGCTCAAAATACTGCAATGCACATAACATTATGTGTGACATACCAGAGTTTAAAAGAGGACAAATTGTTGGTGCACGTCTTGCTGGCGCATCTGTGACCAAGACAGCAAGTCTTTGTGATGACGTATCAAAAGCCACTGTATCCAGGGTTATGTCAGCATATCACCAAAAAGGACCAACCACATCCAACAGGATTAACTGTGGACGCTGTAAGAGGAAGCTGTCTGAAAGGGATGTTCGGGTGCTAACCCGGATTGTATCCAAAAAACATAAAACCACGGCTGCCCAAATCACGACAAAATTCAACGTGCACCTCAACTCTCCTGTTTCCACCAGAACTGTCCGACAATATATTATTGTGGTCTAAAACCAGGTGTTTCAGTTTCGTTGTCCAACCCCTTTATATACGTGTTCATTGTAAAGCATCCTTGGGTTTCTAGAAAGACACTATATAAGTTGAACTTCAATCATTCATTCATTCATATACTATATATATATATATATATATATATAAATGAATGAATGAAGTTCAACTTATATAGTGCCTTTCTAGAAACCCAAGGACGCTTTACAATGAACACGTATTTTATACACAAGCACATTACACACCAACACTCATCCACACACTGGCGAGAAGCGACAGCCAATAGCGCACAGCGTATAGAACAGAGTTCCAATCCATATCTGGGCACACACATACACACACATTTTTACACACTTAAATTTACATACATACCACACACTTTACACATACACACCAGATCAATTTAGAGTATTCAATTTTCTGGGCAATTTAGAGTATTCAATTTAGCGTATCCAAATTGATCTCCAAACTTCTAACTGGTACTGTACATATGTAAGAATGTAAGATTAAACACCGGCTTACCTGATATGGTAACATTCCTTTTCTTTGCTCTTGTGCACAACAGGGCAGCAATGATAATCAAGCATACAGCATTCGATACAGCCAAGGCGATCACTGTCCAGTTTAGTTCAGTTAATTGTGAATTTGATTCTAAAATGATGAAAAAAATTGCTCAGTATTGGAATTGGCTGGTGTCCAACAACAACTTAAACGAACTTAAATATATATCACTCATCACTCACCAGTAATTTCAAGCCTACTCCTGTTCCCAAACAGTATCTCTCCACATGCAGCTACAGCACAGTAGTAAGTTCCAGCATCAGAGAGGCTGAGGTTGTTCTTGGGGAGTTTGTAGATACAGCTCTGTGTAGGAGAAACAGTCTCAGAGCTTTTCTTACACTGATCACTCCTGTTTCCATGAGTGAAGATGATTCCTGGATGAGATTCTCCTGATCTATGTCTGAACCAGTACACACTGTGATCTCCTGAACAGCTCTCTGTGAGCACTGAACACTGCAGAGTCACTGAATCCCCTGGATGAACTGGATCTTTAGGTTTCAGAGTGTTCTCTGTCTGGTTTGGTGGTATAAGTATATTAAGGTGATATTGAAAGGACTTTAGTGTTGGTCCTAGTGGCAGAGAATGGACAGAAGTAGAGAAAAGTATTACAGTTAGTATAATTTTATTTGAGCAAAATACTATTGTAAATAATAATTTAAATTTGGTCTTTGAGATTTTACAGAAAAATCCAAAATATCAAAAATTATTACCCTGCCAATGACAGTAATATATATATATATATATATATATATATATATATATATATATATATATATATATATATATATATATATATATTTTATTGCTACATTTTAACCACACATATACAGTATACACTTAAACACACACACTCACATTTTACACTACTAGTGCTACTCATTATATTTTCTCACTCAGTTTCATGAGGTAGAGTTAACAGTTGTGCTAAACTTTTTGAGAGTTAGTTATTTGAATTTCTTGTCTCTTAATGTGTTTGAGAGCATCAGTTGTAAAGTTGTGAAGAGGTAGAGTTGGTATACAGTAATAAGCTCTATTTGAGTAATGTTTGTAATGTAATGTACATTACATTTTACATTACATACATGTTATGGCAGAAACTACTCAACTAAGTAAAGAAAAAAAATACTTGAAGGAATGAAGATCAGTAAATTTGAAAAATTTTAAGACATTTGAATCTATCCTCAAGTGTATCAGGACCTCATTAAAAAGGAAAACCATGAGTTACCTCTGTTGCACAGTATAAGTTCATCAGAGTTACCAGCCTCAGAAACCAAGAGCACACCTACATGCTTCACATATTAGTTTGTTTTACGATTTTAAGTTACAAAATAATTCCTTATGTGTTCTGTTATAGTCTGGATGACTTTAGTATTAATTGTAAAAAATGTAAATAAAAAATAAAAACATTGAACTTTTGACTGGTACTGTACCTGTGCAGAATTTGTGAAAAATATTTAACGTCTTAACAATGTCCAGTATCAACATGTGCAATAGGGGGTTTTCATGTGATAAATTGTAGATACATTTTTCAAATATTTTCAATACTGCATTATTTGTAATGTTTATATCCTTAATACTTAGTTTGATACCTTTGCTGCTGTAACAGCTATTATTTTAATGTTTTACTTAAATGATTTAAGTCTTACAAAAAAGAAAGAGCAGCATTTGTAAATGACCCTTTCTAATGGTGTGAACATAGAAAAAATACATCTCTTGCATAAAATACTTAAAATATGAACTTTGTTCCCCAAACATCAGAATTTACTTTTGTTTACCTACTAAAAAAATGGGACTCCATGGTTTCTTTAAGATTTTGATTATATAGAGGCCAAACAAAACAATCCAGTGAAGGTTCTTTTTATGGTTAAAATTGTCCTTTTAATGTTGGGAAAACATTTAATTTTTTTGTACTTTTTAAAGATACTTAAAAATGCCCTAACACCAAATAGTTTTTTTCTACTGTCATAAATGTTTCTTCCCTTTTGGGGTCAACATTTCCCTCTAAAAACTTTTATCTTTCTGTGCATTAAAGTTAAATTAATGTTCTGATAAATTCAAATGATAAATTCAGTTTCTATTTTGTCACATAGACAAAAAATTAAGCAAGTTTAACTCAGTGTTTAAGATTTACAGTGAACTACAGTAAAATTAAAGGTGTGGTAAGTTGCAAATTAAGAATGACACTAACCTTCATATTCAAGGAATATTCCATTACTGAAAACGATGAGGTCATAATCCCGAGCAGCACAGTAGTAAATTCCACTATCAGCTTCTTTTGTGTTTGTAATTGATAAAGTAAGTTGAGTTCCTTTCTTATCCGCTGTAAATCTTTTGTCCTCTTTAAAGGCTCCATGCCGCATTGGAGCAGTGCCAGAATAAAGAGTGATAATGCATGTTGGAGCTTCTCCGAGAGACTGTCTGAACCAGGAGTAGTAGTTCTCATAAAACTCTTCCATTCGACAGTGAAAGGTGACATTATCACCCGGCACAAATCTCCTCAAAGACTCAGACTGAATTATAATGATGGATGAGATCAAACCTGAGAGAAAAAAATCAGTCACTGTGAAAATCTAAATATCAATATATGTTTTTTACATATTCATGCATGTACACTGAAAATATGACAGAAATGTAGGCTAATTAATTACATTTAATATTGTAAATTGCTTACCTGTTTGTAAGGAGAGGATAAAAGCTAGAATAAATGTAATCATGTTTGAAGATCTAATTTAACACAGGCCAGCACTGACATACTGCATGTAAGAAGTGTGTGAGTGAGACCTCAGGGTATGGGGTGTTTGTTTAAGGGCAATTTGAAGGATGTCGGCCAAGACCTCATTGGCTGTTCAGGCTTACTTTTTCCATTCATCATTTGCCTCCAGCTCATTATGTCACTTTGCAGTACAACCAGTTGCATGCAAGCTTTACAGAGGCCTATGGAAAAGTTGGGTAATAATTTCACTATTATTTACTACAAATTTCTCCACATTTAAAGTAATAGACATGCATTTGAATAGATTGTACATTTATTTGAATGGCCCATTGTAGATGCCTCATTGATGCTCAACTATAATTCAAATGCATGTCTGTTAAATGCAACTGAACTCTTAATTTGAAAGTAAATGATTTTTCATTTAATGTAACTCTTTTCCCAACTTTAACACATTTAAAAGAAATTATTTAGGGTTTGGAATAAGATTTTGATTAGGATTAGGTTGTGGTATTAATTCATGTTTTTTTGTCATTATTTTTAATTTCTTATTTCAATATCAGCAATCAACATTTTACAATTACTTTTCCAGTTTAGATTATAAGTATAAACCCACCACCCTTCTTCTCCCCATTTAGCCCTCAACCCGCCCCCCCATCCCCCAACAATCCCAAATATTCTTCCCATACCCACCCACCCCTCATAATAACAATCCCTATCCCCCATGCCCCCACCCCTCTCCACCTACCAAATCAGTGTTCCACCCACCCTAGCAACATTTCTATAGCAGTCCTACTTTAACAAAAGATACTGTAAATTAGATATCAAGTTTTTTTTTTCCACATTAAGAAAGTGCTTGGTCGTGCCGCATTAACTCTTGCTGATGAAAGGGTTCCGCCCAGTTAAACACGTTATTTGCATAATGTGTGTGTCCCTCAGATCCTAACCTACCATCAGTGTGAAATCTTGCCCACCAGGGCTACCTTCCACTGGGTATTGTGTTATATTTTGTTTAATGGTTGTTTGTTTAGCCAATATATTGTAGTCTATAAGAGCAAGTTACTGTCCTCTGTACAGTAAATTGTGTTAAAGTGTTGTTAATGCACTAAGAAGTACAATGGAAGATTACACGCTAACCTGTCCTGAATAATAATTAAATAATAAAATAAAATATTAATTGACTAATCTTCTTCTCATTTATAATTTTTTAACTCTTTCCAGTGTTAGGGTAACAATTTAGGAAGTTAAAGAAATACAAATGTGAGTTAAAAAGGAACTCTGGCAAAGTGTTAAATGTTGATTTAACTCTCTGAAAAAGAGTTAAAATCAACTCTGTGGCAGAGTTAATTTAACACTTGCCTTTTTGCTGTGGTCATACTCCAAACGGTGTAAAATTAACACTTTAGGTGTTGCTTTAACACTAATGAACAACACTAGCATGAGTAAATAGTACACTGCACAGTGTCATATTAACACATTTAACACTGCTATCAGTGTAATTTTTACTCTCTGTAGAGTGGGACCATATATGCTCCAAAGGAGTGTTAAAGTTAACTCTTTAGGTGTTGATCCAGCACCGCTAATTTTACTGTGTACAATCTTCTTAGCTGCAGTCAAGCCTGCCAACCAGATTTTACTGTTTTTTTTTTTCTGTAAAGAAAAGCTGGCAATCATCGTTCAGTAAATGCACCACAGGGTCCATTGGCAGTTGTACCTCCATTTTTCGTTCCAGAGACTCCAGGACATTCCCAAAACATATGAATAAAGGAGCCAATTGTTCCATGGGGGCAGAATGAGCAATATAGATTAGGAACCAGTCCCATCTGATGCCTAATTATGGGTGTTACGTATGCTCTGTGACCAAATTTCAGATGTATAAACTGATGATTTGGGTTTTTTGATGCACCAACAACATTGTCCCAAGTTGGATCCCAATCTACCACCTGTCCCGATTTTGATATGTCCTTATCCCAGGCTTTCATTCCAGCTGAGGTTGTATGTTTCTGAGAATTTAACTACTTGTACATATATGAGACTATCTGTTCTGGGGCATTCTGCATCCAACATAGGATGGGATGCTCTTTTAGATCTGACCCCCAGAGAAGTATTAATTCATGGTTGAGGTTAGTCTTAGTGTCTGATTAGCATGATGGATGGGTCACTGGTGTTGCAATTGTTGGTGGAAAAGGAGTAGAGGAAAGATGGATGGACGCAAATTTAAGGAAGAATAGAACTTAAGAGTGAAAATATGAGCTTGTGTGTCATGGTCTCATCCTGTTTTCTGTGTCTCTGTGCTGTCTTTGTGTTTTTTTTCTGCCCTCATGTTTGTTTATTTACCCTCTTCTGCATGTGCCCTGTGTGTATCCTGTGTCTCTGCCCCGTGCCTCTTCAGTGTGCTCACCTGTTCATTTGAAGCCCCGCCCCCTTGTTACCTGGGCTCAGATGTTTCCTTTTTCCTTTCCCTTTTCTGTGTGTATAATTAGTCCCCTTTGTTCCTGTGTTCCTGGTCTGTGGTTGTACGTCCTTCCCTCAGCCATGTGTTCGTTTGTTTTTTTTATATCCCCATGTCCTCAGTGTTTCCTTGTTTTTTTAGCTTTTTTCTTTGTTTGTTTATTTTGTGTCTATTCTGTGGCAATCTGGCAGATCCCTTTCTCCTCCAGTGTATCGGCAGAGTGCACCTCTCTAAAGGGCTTCGCCAACCGTGGCCAGAGGAGGAAAAGAGGACCGCCCATTCTGGCTCCAGGTACACTCAGCAGTCCCTGCATCAGGTATTCCAGACGGCTTAATATTAAGACTTTTCCCAGTCCTGGGCTCCCTTCCATGTTGATTTAAGGCGTGTCAGTGTGTCTTTGCTATCGTAACCACAGGAAAAGTACACCTTGCACAGCTCAAAAGGCACAAACAGGCAAAAGGCATGAAGTAATTCTATGAATTAATCATGGGTGTGTTTTGGGTGTCACTTGGGTATGTCACTTGTCTTTCCTCTAAGAGTCAGGACTTTGGAGTGTTGGTATCTTAATGGCGCAGAGGAAACTCATGTGATTGTTTACACTTTGAAGGTACGTGAGCAGGTCAGAATAACAGCATAAATCTTTTTAAGGATTTAGAAAACAATATGTAACAACAAAAATAATAATTATTAGAATACAAATAATTATTTTGAAATGTGTGACAGGAAATCTTTCATGACTAAAGGCTTGTGTGTGCAGATGTTTAATAATAGACAGGTAAAATGCAGGAGTATTAAATGTTATATGAATTATATATATGAGCTGATACTGCTGGGTAAAATAAATAATAGGAAATATATTGATACATTAAATCTGTATGGTATCTACAATATAGTACAATATATAAAAGTACACCCACAGCTTCAGTATGTAGTATACCCACACCCACAGCTTCAGTATGCAGCATCTTAAAATGCTCCTTCCACTGGAAAGAGAGAAGTTGAGTGATCTTGTGCACTTTAACCCAGAAGTTCACATGCAGGGTTCTGTCTTCTGATTTGACGAAAGTCTTGCTGAGATCAAAGTGAGATCAGCTTCAGATTTCATATCCAGGAACTCTATATTGGTTAGTGGTACAGAAGCCACCTTACAGGAAATATTAAAAAAAATCTAACAGAGATCATCTTAATATCTTTATAGTCTCTTCTGGTCAACAATGAGGTAAGATTGAAAGATAAAGGAGATTTTATCATAAGTCTCTTGAGCCTCTCTTGAGGTTTACTACAGACCTCAATGGCTGATGGATGATGATAGATCAGCAGTTGGGGTGGTGGTGTTTCAGTGGTTAGAGCACTGGGCCGCTGACTACAAGGCTGTTGGTTTGATACGCAGTTTTGGTGTGCCACCATCAGATCTGCACAAATCTCATATGTGTCTAAAACCACATTCTCAGTTTTGACCCCCTCAACCTCAGAAGTTTCTTATGTCTTATTTTTGTCTAATGCAATTTTTCCTGAGAAATTTTAGAAGAAACGTTTGATCTCCAAATGAATCCTAGGGCAGAATTCCAAATACGTCTTCTGAGACATTAAAGATCAACATCTGAGCAAAATAATTTTCCTAGGGGTCCAATTGATTCTTCTTACTGATGGAAGGTATTTAGACTTATTTATCTCACTACTAAGCTGGGCTTTGTCTGTTTTTTTGGGGGGAGGGGCTAATTATCGATGGCTTTGGTTATTTGATGATAAACATTTGTCACCATGCTGTTGTTACACAATCTCACTAAACAAAGCTGAGCTCAGTACAGTTACCTCACTCTAGTTTTATTAAAGTGTGTGTTTATTAAGATATACTGATGAAAAGAAGATGCAATGCTGTGAGTAGAAACAGTCACCTAACCCCACATGTGGCACTGGGAGCTGAAACATCCACACATGTAGCAGGACTGCATCCAAGTCTGTCTGAAGCAAACGCCAGACCAGACGTCTGAGATTGGCACTTTGGTCTACTCTCAAGTCTCTTTCACAGCTTTTACATTTTACCAAACATACCAAACCTACAGAGCAAGCACACCTAGGTCTAGAAAAAAATGTGAAAATGCCCCAAGAGGACAAACAGGGGTTGGACAATGAAACTGAAACACCTGGTTTTAGACCACAATAATTTATTTTGGTGATGGACAGTTCTGGTGGAAACAGGAGAGTTGAGGTGCACATTGAATTCTGCCGTGATTTGAGCAGCAGTGGATTATGTTTTTTGGATACTCCTCTTGCGTCCACAGTTAATCCTGTTGGATGTGGTTGGTCATTCTTGGTGGTATGCTGACATTACCCTGGATACCGTGGCTCTTGATACATCACAAACACTTGCTGTCTTGGTCACAGATGTGCCAGCAACTCTGGTATATCACCCTTAATGTTGTGTGCATTGCAATATTTTGAGCAACACTGTGCTCTTACCCTGCTAATTGAACCTTCACACTCTGCTCTTACTGGTGCAATGTGCAATTAATGAAAATTGGCCACCAGGCTGCTCCAATTTAGCCATGAAACCTCCCACACTAAAATGACAGGTGTTTCAGTTTCAGTGTCCTACCCCTGTAAGTTTCTATAGTTGATACACAATATATATTTAATATACCATACAACTAAAATATTATCTAAAATAATATTATAACGTAATTTTGCACTTAATTTAAAATCACTCTCACATAAAGAGATCTCATCAGCTTTAGTTTTGTCTTTTTCATTCTTTTTCAGAATGAGTCATTTAAGGGCTCTGCTACTTTTATGCAAATACCCTGTTGCTGGCCACACCATGTATACACTGAGCATTTACCACATTTTTGTGTTAGCTTATGCAAAATGGCAAAACACAAACATGCGAGTTCATGCTTAGCTGCAATAGAAGCACACAACTCATAACTTGAAAGTACTTATATTACATTACATTGCATTATAGTAGGTACAGATCCCTCCCACAGAAGAAGTCTGCTAGTTGGCTAATCCTGCTGTGTACTGTCCAAGGTTCTCAACCAGCCGACCGAAATGGCATGTCTTTAACTAATCTAGTGGGTGGGACTCTGGTAGGGGTTGATAGGTGAGGTGTGGTGTCAGGGTGGTTCTATGCAGGTTTTCAGATTGTGGCGTCCCAACAAGAAAGTCATCCAAATAAATCATAGAGGCATATGATTCCTTTCAGCTAATTTACAAAAAGAGATTTTTTTGTGCTTGCAGTGTTAATAGGAGCAGTCAAGACCAAAGAGAAAATACAAAAATACATAAAAATGAGTTTTGCATACTATGTAGCATAATATGTTGGTGTGCATCACTGTGACATGTTAGCATGCTGGCTAATCTAGTAAATTACCTATTAAAATATACATTAAATACTTAATTTTTCTGTCAATTGACTTTGTACAAGTAAACACATCTATCAAATAAAAATAAATAAATAAATAAACAGCAACTATGAGCCTTTAATTCATGTTCAGACTCACTCTATTGAGAAATGTTGAAGTGCTGGTAGGGTCCAACCACAGGAAGTGACTGGTCGCCTGTCAGTCTGTCGTCTGCTAGTGTGAACACAGGGTCTGCATGTGTATTGTGCCTTATGCAGAGGTCACAGGAGGTCACAGAGAATGATAGTCAGCCTTGTGGTTGAAAGATTGATGTTTGGCATACAAAAAACTTTCTGAGTATTTGCGATTTCTTTTTTCTGAACCTGAGAAATGTACTTTAAAATGTACCCTGAACTTCTGTGCACTGATACCTTTTGCATGCATTTGAGTCACATTCCATTATTAGTCCATAGGGTTTAAAATAATGGGTTGTCACAGTGCTTATTGCTACCTTACACCCTGCAAACAATCTATTTTCATGCCTTGCTCCGACGCTGTTTAAATAGTGAGTTTATAAATAAATTTATGCTAATGGCTGTTGTTATCTTGGCAATGGAAAACACTGTCTGATTAGAATCTAGGCAACAGTCAAGCGCAGTGTTCTCAAGTCTCACGCTTTGAGCGTGTGACACACGCACCTCAGGAAGTTCACACGCTCACACGCCACAGTTGGTATTTCTCACGCTTGCCAATCCATCGGCTGTATATTATAATGTACTCTTGTTGAGCCAATCAGAATATAGATCGTTCTGTTGTTAGGCAGACCTAGTCAAAGAGGGTGGAGTTTCAGCCAGAGTGTCAGGCGCGAAGAACTGTCCTATTTGAAAGTTCTGAACAACTTTCACTTTCACTGTGTCAAAATGTTTTGATGAATGGATTAATGAAAATGTCTAAAATGATCTGGAATAAACTATATTTTAACATCCCATTATTACTCAATAGGGTTTAATATAATGGGTCTTACACCTATAGTTTTATTGTCCAACCCCTGTAAGTTTCTATAGTTGATACACAATATATATAGTCAATACACCATACAACTAAAATATTTAAAATCACTCTCACATAATAAGATCTCACCCTTTCAGAATGAGCCATTTAAGGGCTCTGCTACCTTAAGCAAATACGCTGTTGCTGGCCACACCATGTATGCACTGAGCCTTTACCACATATTTGTGTTAGCTTATGCTTAATGGCAAAACACAAACATGCGAGTTCATGCTTAGCTGCGATAGAAGCACAAAACTCATAACTTAAAAGTACTTACACTACATTACATTACATTACAGTAGATATAGATCCCTCCCTCAAAAGAAGTCTGCTAGTTGGTTAATCCTGCTGTGTACTGTCCAGAGTTTTCAACCAGCTGACCGAAATGGCATTTCTTTAACTGATCTAGTGGGTGGGGCTCTGGTAGGGGTTGATGGGTGAGGTGTGGTGTCAGGGTGGTTCTATGCAGGTTTTCTTATTGTGGCGTCCCAACAAGAAAGTCATCCAAATGAAACCCTTATAAAATTGCCTGTGTGTGTGTGTGTGCATGTGTATGTGTGTGTTAGTTTTAGACAAAACACAAATTTCAAAGGAACATAAGTGTAGCCCTGCTTGTTAAATACTATAGAGTTAAACATTATGAGTGAAGAAGACGAGACTTAGGCCATAATGATGAACCTGTTTTTTTTTCATTTTGGGCCCTATTATACACTCCAAGCAAGACATGTTGTGATTGCTATCTTACACCCCGTCAACAGTGTATTTTAATGCCTGCATTGTTTAAATAGCAACATCTTAGCAATGGAAAACACAGGTGCAGGTTCATTGCTATATTGGCTATACAGATGCGCCACAGGCACTCAATGCGTGAACACCCCCACTCGTTACACATGCAAGTACACGAAGCAGTGCACAAACCCAACTTTTACATCAACAATAAAAAGAATATACAATAAAATAACACTGCTGTTCCTGTTAATGACCGTTCTGTTCTACATCTTCAAAACGTGAACGTGCAGGTCATTAATGCTGCGCCATTAAATTAACAATGTGCAAAGTCAGAGCACACCTGACTCTTAAAGGGAATGGCAAGTGACACACTGATTGGTTTATTACACATTACACTCCCCCCCCCCAAAAAAAAAAAACCCCGCTGTAACGCTACAAAAATAATGTTCAAGAATCATTTGGAAAATGTGTGATGTAATAATGCTTTATAATGATGATCACATCATTAGTAGAACATTCCCGGCTTAGCAAATACAAATATTATAAAAGGTATCATTCCCACAACTAAAAATTAAAACATTAACATTAGTGATGTTGCAGCGATGTTACTAGAACATTGAGCAACATTTTGAAAAGGTTCTAGGAAGGGTTTGCATCACATAGTTTATTTAAATTGATCAAATAACATTCCCAGCTCTGCAAATACTAACATTTTGGAAACGTTAAGAAGAAACATTACCTAAACTAAACATTAAACCTTGACAGAAGTGATGCTGCAGAGACGTTACCACAATTTTTAAAAATACAAAAGTACAAAAACACAAAACATTCTAAGAAAATCCAGAACACTTGACGAATTGAATATTCTAGGACATTTTTGCTGGATAGTCAAAATAATTTTAAGGGCACAGCAATCAGGCACAGCAATCATTTACATTTTATTTTAAGTAAACATTTGTATTTTTATTTTATTTTAATTCGATTATTGTCCTTCATAATGTGTAAAAAAAACTCATGAAAAACAGACCAACTGATATACGGCTTACTGCAAATTACAATATAAGTAATTCCTAATACATGTAATAAATATGTTATCATAAGAAATAAAATCAAAGTACATTTATTTACAGTAAAAAGTGTTTTTTTTTCCACTTGCCATAAAATGCAGTTTGGTACATATTACATTTTATTATAAAAGTCAGAACAGGTAGCAGGACACGAAGCTATTATCTGCAGTCTGCTCTCTGATGCTCTGCTCTCTGGGTAGGTATTTTTGTTCTCAGGTTATAAGCTCTGTGGAAAATGTTCAGACCACAGAGACGTGAAAGCTACGAACAGGGTGGTCTGCTGCTTCTTTCCATTCCACTTTTACACCTACAGGTTAACCGCAGACCTGAGCTCAGAGCAGGGGCAGTGAGAGCATTCACACCTAACGTCTCACTGTCTCCTGCACACAGCAGAGACGTGCACGCCTTTCTGCTGCACACTTCAGTTATAGAAACCTGCAGCAACACAACACACACCATTCAACTACTACCAGCGCTTTAGCCTGGATTTCTCTGCAGGGCGGGTTGGAGTCAGTGTGTGAATACAGTGTATGGATTTACTTTACTAATTTTGCTCATTTTACACATTACTAATCTTAATATTGACAAGCAGACATATACTGTCCTGTACGAACCAAAAATACTGACATATATTCACGGTAATAGACTTTATTAAGAGAAACACGTTTCAGGAGGAACACATTTAGACAAAGTGGCATTCAATCTTAAATAAATAAAAAAACTGAAGTTGACCTGTTCTTCTGTTTTCGGGTTAATATTCATAATCAAATATACTATAAATATAAAATATGTAATATAAATTCAGTAGGAAAGTATTACATTTTTTGTCTATTCAATAAAAAGAGAAAACAACCAGATACGACTAAACAATTTGGAAACAGTGTTATTTTACAAAATAATGTACTTAAAAATATTTCATTTGTTTCATTAATACGTATTCGTATAATGCATATTATTAATTTTAAATAAAATAAAAATGCTATTAGGCATAAAAAAATAAATGATTTTAAAATGCTTTGAAGGAAATTTGTTTACTACTAATATTTAATAGGCCTGCTTTTTGCTTTTACTATAATTAATATTTTATTACTTATTTTATATATATATTTTTAATATCTAATATTTTAATATAATTTTTATATAGGAATTATTTACATATATAAATATATTTATGTAGAAGTAAGTAGTATTTTTCATGATACATATTTTTACATTGAAATGATTTACATGTCCAGATTTTCTGTAGTGGTGAGCAGTATTTTACATGATATATATTTTTATATAAGAATTATATACATAAAGAACATATTTTGAAGTAGTGAACATTATTTTTAATAATATATTTTTTATGGGAATATTTACATATTTGAATATATTTATGCAGCAATAAAGGGTATTGTTTTTCTAAAATATTTTGTATTGCAATTATTTACATATTCAGATATAGTATTAAATAGTATTTTATAATGTATTTTGTTAGATGGGAATTGTTTACAAATATATTTATATAGTAGAATTTTTGTATAATTGTGACATAAGTGAAGTATACTATATTTTAATAATTTGCCTTCATATAAATATTTCTGTTGTATATTATTAAGCGTATAGATTTATAGAACAGAAATGTGTACTGTATCACTGCTTGGGCTCAAGGGGCTGATCTCAGCTAACGTATCAGCAGTGATGTATTCTTTATTTCAGTTAACATTTTCGGTCCAATTTCGGTCAATTTATTTTTTGTCTTTCTCAATAAATATATGTAAATATATATTCCTGTTCATCTATTTGTTTAGATACGTCATTGACTTTTGTCTTGACTTTTGTGATTCAATTTAATCTTTATTAGATCATATACTTTTTACATATAGAAATGCAACAATACACTTTGTGTCATTAAACTAGTTAGATTTAGATTAGATTTAAAACTTATACAATTAAAAAGTGCCAGTAAGAAGAGGGTAAAATATAGACACCAACTTTTAATTCATATAAACAGCGTTTATCCCTAAAACAAACACTATTTTTAATTCTTCGTGTTGTTCCTGCGCTCAGCAGTAGGGGGAGTGAGAGAGCTGAGAATAGCAGAGCAGCATTTTCTTCACGGAGCGCTTTCAGAGTTTTGCCATCCATTGGCCTCTTGACCTCTTGACCCTGTACTCAGTTTCTGAATCTGCTATAGAAAATTAAATATTTTTAAAAACCAAGTGGTTTGATTATATGCTGTTTGTGTAAGTCTCTGTATTAATACATATTTATTTTTTATTTATTTATAATTATTAGGGGAAATATCTCTTATGTAATATAAGCGGAAAAATGAGTCGCACTTTATAACATGTCACTAATAACTGTGTAGTTACATATTAACAATCTATATAATAATAACACTGTTACTACTGGTAAATACACATTGTTACAGACTAATTACAGTGATACAGTGTATATATTTATGTATTATATATTTTATATATTTATATTACACATGTACAGCATGATATTTTGTTATATATTATTTTTTTTGTTTGTTTTGTTATATGAGTTTCTATTTAAATGAATCACAGCCATAATTACATACAACACATCACTTCCAGTGTGCATTTACAAAATTTACGTTTTTTTTTCCATGTCATATTTTTATACATATTTATGTATATGTATATCTGTAATTCTGCTCCAATACTAGATACACAGACTGCATTATTAATGATGGGACATTTTGAATTATTGACTTCTGTTCAATGCTTTATTATATAGACATAAATCCATATAACATCAACCCCCATCCCCCCCCCCCGCCCAAAAAAAATAAAATAATAAAATAATAATAAAATAAAATAAAAATAAATAAACAAATGAATAAATAAACAAATAAATAAATACTGCAATGTTTCAGTAGTGTTATACATATATACAGTACCAGTCAACATTTGGACACACCCATTCTCTTTTCATGTTTTTTTTTTATCTTTATTTGTATTATTTTCTACATTTTAGATTAATAATAAAGGATGGAAAGGTTCTTCAACTGCCTTAAAGGAGTTTCTAGAGCTGCTAAGCACTTGTCACCTACTTTAACTCGTCCCAAACCGCAGGGGTTTGGATATTATGGGAGGGATTTGTGAAGCCCAAACACTTTTTTTCTCTACTAACTAATTGCATATGGTTTCCTTCATAGTTTTTAAATCTTTAAAATGAATTAATAATGTAGTAAATAATCATGAAAATGTGTATCCAAACTTTTGACTGACACTGTATATATTACATACTACAAACTTATTGGCACAAGCGACAAATAATGCATGGCCAGCTTTTTTGTGATCAGTCCGAGTCCATGTAATGAGTGATAAAATTAGTAATATTTAAAAAAAACATATTTCATTCAATGTATTTTTTAATTTATTTTTTGCTTTCTGTCTGATTTCTGTTTGATACATTTGTTCAAAGCAACCAAAGCATATCGTAAAACAACAAATATACAATTACGCAATTATTTTACATTACGTACTGTTTTTCTACACCCTACACTAAATAAAACCTGTTCGTATTTATTTCAGTTTAGTGACATTCTTAGTAAAGGTGCTCAGAAGTGGACGTTATATAAGCAGTTGGCACGGCCTCTCTGTGTTTAAATCATAACTACTGCTATCAGTCAGTGATAAACACGCCGGCTATTTCTGACTCTGTGATGGAAAAACAAGTGAGGGGTGTTTGGTGGGCAGAGGCCACGTGCGGTTTCACTGCTCTGAAAGATGTAGAACAAAGAGCAGAGGGTCAGTCCTGCATATAAAAACAGTCAAACCATGACACACACACATACACACATACACACCCAAAACACATATGCACACATACACACGCAAAACAAGGCCTATGTTGCATTCATAAAAAAAAAATAATAGAATTAATGTCTCAATTCATTACTATTTACAACATTCTTAAGCATCATTAAGTTTAATATTTAATATAAAAAATGTTGGTAATATTTAAAAACATCTTTACTAGTGTCAAATAAATAAAATTAATTTAAGACATTTCTTAACCGTTTAGCAATTACAAAACATTTTTTATACAATCCCTTTTTAATGCTTTTAAAATTATTATTCACTGTATGTGCTATTACTAACATTCTATAATAACATTGTTTGAATTTATTATATTTATTATGTATAAATATTATTTTGTATTTTTGTTTACAAAACAATAAGCCCTATTATTAGTTAAGTTAAGTTAAGTTATATCTGGTTAAAATGATGCAGAAAATTCTTTTTTTAATGCTTTTAAAATAATCAGTTATTGTATATCCTTTTTATTGCTAACATTCTATAATAACATGATTTGCATTTATTATTTTTAATATTTCTAAATATGATTTTTTTTTGTTTGTTTTCTGATTCTCAGGGTCTGTGTATGGTGTGTAAAATTTATGCGCTGAAGTTCACTCCAGCACGTCTCACACTGCTCTGAGCTGCTTCTTCCTGTCCTCTGCTCTACAGGAAATGATGCTCCCCTCACTGTGTCCTCCTCTTCATTTAAGCCCCCCCTCACTCTGTCACACCGTATAAGGACGTAGCTGGTGGTTTGGTCTGATTTTGGTTTGGTAGGCCTGAAAGTCAGTGACCTCTGCTCTTCTTCAATCACAAAGAGAAATCTACTGCACAAGAAGAAAGAACTATCTATATATATATATATATATATATATATATATATATATATATATATATATATATATATATATATATATAATAAGTTTATGGGCTATACAAAACATGTTTAAAAGGTCTCTTTTAGAATGGACTTTATAAGGGCTCTGACACTGGTCTGACTTTCCTTTGCCTGTAGCAATAGCGCTTGGTTTGAGGGGAGATGCAAATTTCCTTATTCTGAAATGCGATGCATCTATGATTAGGAGATCGCTGGTTCGAATCCCGGTCATGCAGCTTGCCGCCAGCTGCCAGAGCCCTGGGAGAGCACAACTGACCTTGCTCTCTCTGGATGGGTAGTCGGTTCTCTTTCCCCTCATCATTCCTAGATTGATGTCAATCAGCACAAGGCATCTGTGAGCTGATGTTTCGGAACCGAGTCGCTGCGCTTTCCTCCGAGCGTGATGCTACTCGGCAATGCTACATCACGTGTTGGAGGAGACATGTGCTACACTTTTTTCCTTTTTGTATTGTATTGTATTGTATTGTATTTTATTGTATTGTACTTGAGCCATGTTGGACATCCGAATAGCCATTTATCAGCCAACCAAACAGCAGCTTAAAACTTTGCATTGTATTGGAAATATTTTTATTTTACTGCTTAAAAATGGAACGTTGTGAAACAAATGATTCCACTGCAATAATCATAAAACATATAAATACTATTTATTTATTTATTTATTTATTAATTTTTATGTGTACTATATCTTGTTTTGAGTTTATTACAGACAGAAAACAGCTTATGTTATAAGATTTATAATCACTATAGCATAATTCAGGCTTAATGGTATTTTGTTCAAGGATGTAAGGGTGCATTTTATTGTTGTTATAGCATCAATCCATCATTAATATTTAAGAATGGAATTTGTTGCTATACTATAAGCCTGGATAAGTTGGATTTACTTACATAAGTTGAGGCAATTTGTTCAATTATTAAAAGTAATTTTTACTGAAAACTTGAGTTAACAATAACTCTCTTTTGATAGTCAAATTAATCAAATAGGTTTGTATTTAAGCTTACTTTTGATTTAAAACACTCATAAAAACTAGGTGGGATAAGAAATGTTATAGACTGAGCATAGTACACAGCCAAGGCAGACACAGCAGCTCAGAAAATGATGCTTGTTCTTAAAGCCTACAACATAGAGGCCAGATGTTCTGACTTCATGCAGCAGCATCAGCAGCAAAATGTAATTTTCTTTCACATAAAATGATGCAACATTGAATTCATTGCGCCTTTTATTTTATTCTCACAGTGATTTTTACACCATTTTAACACAGTTGCTGTTCTATATGTAGAGAGATATATCATTAATTCATCAATTGTTAGAAATGGGTAAAATAATAATGTATTTTGTTAATGAACTTTACAGTTAGGAGTTTGTAATGATATGTTCATTTAATGAAACATACCAACAAAAAACCTGTTCAGAAACTGAATATCTAAAGTGTCTCTGTCCATGGTGCTGAAATTCCTTCCCTTAAGAGAAAACATATGGATTACATTAAGATTGAAGATAATAGTTTTTTTTTTTTTTAAACTCGCACTATATCTGTGGGCATATCTCTCTGGAATTGTCTGTGTGAACAGAAATTGACAAATTACATAATATTCAATGCAGGATGTTCCACATGTTTATCCTGCAGGTCAGTGCAGGACATGAGCCACTTTAAAAAGGAACAAACTGTGATTGTATGCAGTAGTTGGTATTTACCAAAAGTGATCTCACTTTACAGTTTACAGGACTTACAGGAACTGTTGCTAATGTCTTGGTTTCAGATGACACAGAACTCCTGTTATGACCTATTCAGTATTAGGCAGGTGTTTCTAATGTTATGAATAATTGGTATAATGCAAGGATATTGATCTTCTCACTGTCAAACCTCTGCATCATTTTCACCAAGTTAACATTAATTTATATAGTAGAATATAAAATAAAATAAAATATATTTTAAACTCAGTTTATACTCTGAATGGAAGAGGGGCCTTTTCTGTTTGAACTTTTGTTAAACCTTGATTTAAACCAACGAATATTAACTGAGTTTAGTCTGTTGCCATTGGCAGCTTCTTTTCCGTTGGTTTCTGGCACAACTTTTTTTACATACTGTGTGTGTAAAATGTAAAGTGATACCCTCCGAGCTACCTAAGGTAAACTTATTCTTACAGCCTATAACATCATAACCTGTTAAACATAATATATGATTTAAAAATATGTGTTTGTAAGATAAAGTAAATTGTATTTAATACTGGCACAAAGTAATGATGCTTTCCATATTTAAATTTGCATCTGTTTCATCCATTAGAAACACTCCTCTGGAATCTACACGGCATGTATCAGGCAGCAGGTTCCCATTGGTCCAAAAACTGGTGGTGGATCTGGGATTTTTCTGAGAAAGGGGCCATATGAATCTGCAGTATTATGCTGTCAGTGCACTGTAAAAAAATATTTATTGGCTCAACTTAACTCAGTCAAGTCATCATTTTGCTTTGACACAGTTAAGTTGTAAATATATACAATTTTAAGTTCAATCAACTTAACGTTCAAGTTATGATTTATAACAATATAGAGAATTTAATTAACTGAATTTTGTTCACAGAACAATAGGTTAGTTAACTCAAGTGTTTTTTCAAGTCTTTCGGGCTTAAAACATTTATATTTAGCATATTTTTAAAGAACTGCCAATACTGACAGCATAATACTGCAGTAGCATGAGAGTGAACTCTGCAGCTCCAAACCAACATACTGTGAAACCAAAAACAAAAAATAAAGATAAAATTCTTGGTCTGGGAACCAACCCATATATTAGCCTACACTGAAATGTGTAGGATAGGATGAGGTAGCTTCGGGCAACAGACAACACAAAGATGGTAAGTAAGGGAGAGGCCACACCCAATATGCAAATATATGGTGCCAGGAGCCTTATGGGAAAGCTGTAGGCTATGAATTGAAACGTGTATGTTTTTTTTTATTCACATTTTTTTAATTGTCTCAATAAGCATTAAGTTTTCAGGTTGAAGTTCTCTTAACTCATTTTATTGAGTTGTACTGACTGGTAAATTTACTCAACTTGAGTGTATGTCATGGTGAAGCACCGGTGACCTAGAATCAAGTCAGACAAAAAAACAACAACAAAAAAAAAAACATAAAAGCAAACACAGAACCAAGCGTTTTGCTTCTTTTTTTATTTATTTTATATTTATTATATTATTTATTTTATTTAATTTTAAAAGTATTTTTACTGTACATAGATAAAAATTCTCTCAAACACACACACAGCATGTGAGAAAATCCAGAATTTTATTCATTTTTAAAACCTTTTTACTTTTTCACAAATACTTTCAGTTCAAAACGTAAACACAATCTCTTTTACATGAGCTTTAAACTTGCTGGACATTCATCCTTTCTGACTCATTAGCGCTACTAGTGTTTGGGCACGGAATTGCACCCACCTATATTCTGACTGTAGCTTTCAGGGAAAGCACAGATGAGTGACAGGACAGGGGTGCTTCAGAAGGCCAATCAGAATTCAGCTAGGGCCAATGCTCATGTGGCCCCGCCCCTAAAAACGGCAGTGTCCAAACGCTTTTTTTTTTTTTGCTATATCAAGAGAAGCTGTGTGAGAACTGAGATGTGAGATCAGAGGTGTAAAACTGCGGTGTGAGGCGGCAGACTCATTTTCCACTGCAGTTCACCCTCTGAAGAAAAGCTGAGAACCAATGCTGAGATCACCAAGATAAAGAGCTGTTTATTACAAAGCTCTGCTCACAATGCTGTTCAAAAGTCACCTGAGGATGAAATTAAAGGAGAAATAATATAAAATGAGAAACTTTTGAAAAAAAAAAAAAAATCTTTATTACTTGATTTAATTTATTTTCTACATTGCAGATTTATATTAAAGACATGAAAACAATTAAAAGACAATCATAAATATGGTACTTACTCAGGGAAAAAAAAAAACTTGTGTTCCGGTATAGCTTTAGTATAGTCTTTAATATTAAATTTACTATGTAAAAAAATCTATCAATTAATTAAGAAAATTAGAAAAAGGTTAAAACTATAACTTAAACCTAAAAAAATATTGATGTTTCATGGTTGATGATTTGTAATCACAGCAGTGACACTGGTATGCTAGCTATGTAGTCAGAACTCGGGTTTGTACACACCTTTTATACACCTGTTTTACACTCATCACTGCACACTGACTGTATAAAGAGGTTGGTAGGCCCTTATTAACATCATGACAAGAAACCCTCTGGCTTATTTTCATTTATTAAAAACACTGTTAAGACTTTACAATGAGAGTGCATTAATTAACAGTACTCTCAAGTAATTATTAATTGACACTGTTTAAGACATTATTACTATTTTCCTTAAATAATGTCTCCATCCCTTATTAATAAACTTGATTTATGACATCATTAAGCATTCAAATTTAGTAATGTTTATTTATTTTTGCTGTAAGTACTATTATTTATTGTACTCTTATAGTAAAATGTTATCAAAATAGCCAACATCATGCCAGCATATCATATCATCTGATGTGTAATGATAATTATTAGACATGCTCTAGTGGTTAGATTTTTTAAATAAATAATAATATTAAAATAATATTAAAAAATATAAAAGTATTTTTAAATCCTAAAGCCCAGTGTCCAAGTCAGTGAATGTAATGTCAATGATGATTTACTTATCTTTTTTTGATTGTATTGAGTCAAATCTCAAGTTATTAAATTTGTTAGTAGAGTTTGACTCCAGTAAGCTCAAATTTATTAAAATAAACTGTAAAGCTCAGCTGGTGATACTAAATAATTAAAATAATATTTTATTTTATTTGTTAATTTTTTATTTGTCTGTAACTATTTTACTTTATATTTATTATTGTTGGTTATATTTTCCTTTATTTTTCTTTACTTTATATTATTAACCAAATATTATTTATATTATTTTATTTTAGTTGTATTTATGTCTGTATTTCTGTGCTAGTATTATTTAGTGTTTGTATTATATAAGTCAATATTTAGTTCCATTTAACAGTTTTTTATTTTATTACTGTTGTTTTCTTATTTTTTAAATATTTCTTATATTTTTTTTATTTCTGGGTTTACCTTTTTTAATCTCTGATTAATGAAACGTACAGTTTAGTAATTTATAAAAGTTTATGTAAATGTAGTCTTTTTTTAAGTTTTTCATATTTTCCTCTGTTGTTTGTGTTTAAAAGGATTAAATACTATTCTTATTTTAATTTTTCATTTTTAATCGAATTTTTTACAATCTTAATATATTTCTGAGCGAAATTGTTACTGATTGGTAACATATGCACTACAACCAAGATGTGTTTTGTGGTCAAATTATTTAATATATAATTTAATTTGCATTAATAATAATAATAATAATAATAATAATAATAATAATAATAATAATAATAATAATAATAATAATAATAATAATAATCTCTTACATCCTAGTTCAGAATTTGCAAGTACTTATATGTGTATAAAATGAACCAGCTTTAAATATGTCAAATATGCGTTTATTTGTAAAATACAAAAAAATAAACATGTACTCACACATATACACACTCACATACGCACACACATATTCACACACACAACATTTCACACTCTCTCACTGAGAGCGGCTTACTGCTGGCCTACCAAACACCGCAGATACTGTAGCTCAGAGCTTATTGCTCTTCTCAGAAAAAGCACATACTGAATAAATAACATCTCAAATGTTTAATATAAATACTGACATACTGCATTTTACTGCTTTGATTTTTTTTATGGAGTATTATATATTTTTATTTATTTATTGTTTTCTTTTTATTTGCATGATGGACAGTATTATGTATGTATGTATGAATGTATGTATTTTATATGTATATAATATGTATATATACATGCACACACAATCTTTATTATAGGATGTTAGGGGGCTGGGGTTAGATGGAACAATAAAAATAATTTAAAAAATGGCAAAAACAATAAATGACAAATAAAGCTAAATTTAAAAAAAAAAATGATTATTTTGCCACCTTTTCTCATGACAATTTTCATTTTTTTTATCTTTGTAAATTATACAAGCAAACAAACAAACAAAGAAATACATATAAAAAACACATGTACACATGTAAAAATGATAAATAATAACATTTAATAAATAAAAGTCAAACTGTATGATATCTGCTTGTGATAAAGTGAACAGTGAGTATAAATGATTTGATATAATAGAAAAAGAGAAAAGAAATGATAAAACGGAAATTGTATAATGTAACACTATAATCATTAAATGTTATAGCAGCATGTGCAGTGTAAAGTATGTATATATACCCTGTAATGCTGAATATAAACAGTAATCAGTGCTTTTTTAGTTGTTTTGATCTTGGTTGCTATAAACAGGTTGGGGTATTTTGGCCGTTGGTTACAGAAAGTGAGCTAAAGTGCATCATGTGGTTTTGCTGCAGTAAAGCCTGTGAGAACAGAGGCGTGTTGGTCAGTGTTGTGGGTGGAAAAACTCAAACCATGATGCACCATCGTGCAAACACCCCTCTGTCCGTTTTTCCACCTCAGAGCATGACTGCTCATGTATTTTTACCTTTTCTATGCAATAATTAAGCAGTAAATAGAATAAAAGAATTAATTTAAATTAAATTAAATTAAACTTATTTATATCACTTACAACCAGAGTATACTCAAAGTACAGTCGCATTGATCTACAAAAGAGTCTAACATTTAAATAATTAGTTAAAAACACTTAAACTTAATTGATTTTACACTGCAAACTCATTTAATTAATTTATTGATTCATTATTAATAATGAAGTCATAAATATTTGAATACAAGAATAAAAAACACTATTAGTACACACATATAAATCCCATATGTATATGACTGATTTAAAAAAAAAATACATTGGCAAAAACTAGACAAAATATATGTAAATTGAGACGCATATGCTTAAATTAAGCAACATAAAAAATCTGCCAGTGGGTAAGCAATTTTTTTTTCAGTAAGATTTCTTAAAATAAGCAATCGACTCAAAATGAGTGAAGTAAGACTTTATCAGTCAATCAAAAATCACATATTTTTTGGCTTAAATTTGGACACAAAAATCAGAATAAATAAGGTGAAAATTATAAATAAGATTATTCAGTTTTTCCTAAAATAAGCAAAATAATCGTACACTTACAATGCTTAGTAACATAAATATTATTATCACAGAAAAAAAACTAGATTTATTGGCTTAAAATGAATCATTTCACTTGTTAAGATTTTTTTTTTATTAGCAGTTTTTGGTCTGTGTGTGGTGTGTAAAATTTATGCGCTGAAGTTCACACCAGCACGTCTCACACTGCTCTGAGCTGCTTCTTCCTGTCCTCTGCTCTACAGGAAATGATGCTCCCCTCACTGTCTCCTCCTCTTTAGTTAAGCCCCCCTCACCCTGTCACACCGGTAAAGGATGTACACCGCTGCTGCTCCACCAGCAGCTGGTAGTTTTTAGTGTTGTAGGCCTGAAGGTCAGTGACCTCTGCTCAACCAGTGTCTTTATCAGTGTTATGAACAACATACATTCATTTAAAAGTGTTTATTTGGTAACAGAATTTGTGTGAGGCCTTCAAAATTAATATTAAAAAAGTTTAATAGATTTTGGGCAAGTTTCTCCAGAAGAACAGATTTCTTAGAATCATTTCTCAGCATCAAAGTGAACATCTGAAAAATCTGTCATGAAAATAGAGCCTCTTTCACTGTTCAAAAAAATCCAAATAAATTGTTCAGTATTCTGATTGTAATTGTTTTCCAAAAAAAAAAAAAAAACATCCGCTAAGAATATCATCTGCATATGTTTAATACATAAATGATCTGTTTTGACCCACTTTTAGGTGCCAATTTTAACAAAACCTTCAATCAAATAAATACATTTTTACAGTGTAAAAAAAAAAGTTATAGAAAGTGAGCTAAAGTGCATCATGTGGTTTTGCTGCAGTAAAGCCTGTGAGAACAGAGACGTGTTGGTCAGTGTTGTGGGTGGAAAAACTCAAACCATGATGTCGTGCAAACACTCCTCTGTCCCTTTCCCCGCCTCAGAGCATAACTGCTCCTGTATTTTCACCTTTTTATGTGCATTAATTAAGCAGTAAATAGAATAAAATAATTAAATTAAATTAAATTAAATTAAACTTATTTATATCACTTACAATTGTCACAGTACAGTTTGCATTCATCTCCAAAGGAGGTTAACATTTAAATAATCAGTTAAAAACACTTAAACTTAATTCATTTTATACTGCAAACTCATTTCAATTTTTAATTAATTTATTCATTATTAAGCATTAAGTCATTAATATTTAAATTCAAGAATAAAAACACTAGTAGTAGTCCCACATTGACTGATTTTTACACGGCAAAAAATACACAAGACAAAACATATGTAAATTGGGACGCATATGCTTAAATTAAGCGAAAAAATAAATAAATAAAACTCTGCCAATGGGTTAAACAAATTTTTCTTAGTAAGATTATTTTAAACAAACAGTCGGTATGTCTCAAAATGAGTAAAGTAAAACTCAATCAAGCAAAAAAACACAAACATATTTTTTTTGGCTTAAATTTGGTCACAAGAATCAGAATAACTTGACTTGTGACTTTTAGTGCTCATTTAGAGTTCAAATGACTTACTATAATGGTAAAAATTCTAAGTAAAGCTAATTAAGGTTATTATATTTTTATTAAATTAAGCAAAATAATTGTGCTTGCACGACAAATATTGTTATCAGAGAAAAAAATATTGTTAAATAATTGTTTAATATTTTCATTGTATTTTTTTCTCTTAAAAAAAACACCTTAAATGCTAAGAATATTATGTTTTATGTGATTTTACAAAAAACAAAAATCTATTTAGCATATGTGTAATTCATAAATGATGATAAATGATCTTTTATAACCCACTTTTAGATGCCGATTTTAACAAAACCTTCCATAAAATAAATACATTTTTACAGTATAAAAAATAAGCAAGTGGAATTATGCTGATGCCCCCAGACCTCTGAAAACCATCCAATTCCATTCAGGCCTTTAGTTTTTCATTCAACTGGTTTATGATGTTCTCCCAAACCCAGGCAACCTGCCCACCTAGGGACTGGTAGAAATCACCGAAGCTGTGCCAGAAAAGGGGAATCCTCACCCACAAAACCAGCGAACCAGCAAGCTGATTGGCTGTGTCTCTGGAGAGGAAATTTATTTGGGGCTTTGATTTGGCGCCCCCTCTGGTGCAACGCCCCTATGCGTCGCATAGGCTGCCAACCCCCTTTTTGCGTCCAAGTAGCAGTTGATGCATTAAAAATCTAGGTCACCGAGATCAATCTACTATAGCATCACACAAACACCAGTGAAGACCCTTTTTTACCCACCAACCCAACACCTATAGAGTAAATAATGCTTCAACGGCGGTGCAACCACCACAACCAGATCCTAATTATCAAAAAAAAAAAAAATTACAGCACACTAACACCCGCCCACACACATTCAAATCAACACAAAGCTCTCAGAAGAAGAACGTGTGGCCACTGAGCGCGCTGTGGGTTAACCTCAGATCTTCCATGGCCTCAACCACAATGCTGAGAACTTGTATTTGGTAGAAGATAAAGGTGAAGATTTGTGACCAAGCCACATGTATCACAAATTTCTTATATTTTCTTTGCTATGTTACAGCAGCGCATATTATTTAGTTGGTGAGCTGTAATTTAAAATAAAATACTGCTCCAATTTTGAAAATGTATTTTATATATATTGTTTAAAAATAATAACATGGACAATGATTTGGTACTATTTTTAGATTAACTAAGATGGTTTTAAAAGCCAGTTACCAGTCCTGGGTTTTAAAACACAGGAAGGTAAAATACTTCCCATAGCAAGCTTTATATGTTATCAGTATGTGGACAAGCATTGTCCTGTTGAAATAGTGCACTTTTTCTGGATCTCTGTGAAATACTATAGGTCTATCTGAGTTGTATATGCATGTTGCATGCACTGTAAACCCAGAAGTTGTTTGAACTCAAATAAATTAAGTCTGTTTTACATAAAATTGGAGATTTCTAAACATACACAATGTTGAGTTGAACATTTGTGCGCACATATACACTTAAACTGAGATCTTTGAGTTGAATCAACTTATAATAACTGAATAACTCCATTGGCTTCTGTCACAATCTATTTGCATACTGGGTGTGTCCAACAGTTTCTGACACTCACCATCAGTATGTAGTGATTCCCCCGGGGCTACCTTAGGTAAACTTGTGGATCACATATTATGATTAAATACTTGGCCTCTGTGTTGTTGGCTGTAGAACAAGCATCATTTACTGAGCTGCAGTAACTCTGTGTTCTCGCTGTGCTCTCAGTATTTTTAATTCTTTACTGTTTTTTTCATCTACTTTTTTATGAGTATTTAAAAAAATAGTTGAATGAAACCAGAAAGAACACTAAATACAAGCTCAGGAAAATATAAATTTTAAACATATATGTAAATGTATTTGTTAAGTTCATTGTACTTAAAAATTATATTACATGAACTTAAAATTTATTAGGTAATCGGTTAAAACAAAAGTTTTGAGTTTAGTCAACTTATCGAGTTTTACTGTGTGTGAAACTCTTCTTCAGCCCCTATTAGAGAGAGTATAGGGGGCACTTTCAATCAAACTTTTTGACAGGTGACCTTTGACCTTTGCCAGGTCCCTTTTGACCCCTCCCCCACACCACGTGCCTCCTTTTCTGGAATGTGACCTTTGACCCCTCAGATCACCCTATGATGAGGTCTGTTAGTAATTATGTTTTCATTCATCTGTAATTACCTTTGACCCCTCAGATCACCCTATGATGCTGTCTGTTAGTAATTATGTTTTCATTCATCTGTAATTACCTTTGACCCCTCAGATCACCCTATGATGACGTCTGTTAGTAATTATGTTTTCATTCATCTGTAATTACCTTTGACCCCTCAGATCACCCTATGATGACGTCTGTTAGTAATTATGTTTTCATTCATCTGTAATTACCTTTGACCCCTCAGATCACCCTATGATGACGTCTGTTAGTAATTATGTTTTCATTCATCTGTAATTACCTTTGACCCCTCAGATCCCCTGACCCTTGAACTCTCTTAATTACTTTTCTGATATCAATGACCACGAGTCTCTGGTAATTATTAACTGGTGGCGTGTAATTACCCCTGCCATTCGTCATTCATGTTTTGGATATGAGGTAATTTAAACCATGGTGGCACACCGCCCCGCCCATCCCTCCGCCCCTTCCTGCCCCATCCCCATCTCTTCCCGTCCCGCCCCAGCCCCGCCCCATCATTATTCAGATTGTCCTGATTGGTCAAAAAAATTCCCGCCAAAAGTATTGACCAATAAGGTTGTTATTCCTATGGAGCAATCACAGCAAGCCTACGAGTGAAATGTGTATTTAAGAGTTAGGGGTTAGCGAGATGTGTGAAGGACCGAGAGAACGGAGCAATGGCTTGTGTTTCTGAGGTTGCTGAAAACCAAAGCTTCCCATACCGGGATTCGAACCCGGACCGTCTGGATGAAAGCCAGAAATCCTACGCGTTAGACCATATGGGAGGATCTGTAGAAGAAGAGCACGATGACGAGAATCTAAAAAGGTACCGAACAATGGAGAGCATTCCTGAACCAGTCGCTCAAGGAGCGCTCAAGGATCAAGTCTGGCGTTTGTCAGATGGAACTTACTTCGGATATGTTTTTCTTAAGGATATATATAGCGTTGCTATGTACATCGGAAAAACGGTTAGATACGATGATGCCTCAGCTCGTTTTACTTTGAACCATATAGAATGGTTTAGCTTCAGAAGACACTGCTCTGTTTTTAATGCCTACTTCAATTACAGAAATACAGCGCTGCTCTCTTTTCTTCTTCTCTTTCTTTCTCTCTCTTGCCCTTTACCTTCATTGCAGTTCTCCCTCTGCGACCTTTGGGCCTACAGTGACGTCCAAGCAATGCTGATTTTAGAACACCCTGTTTATTCCCTTCATTTTTGCCATTTAACCTCTTAAGCTCCAAGCCTATTTTGACCAATTTCCCATTTGAAGGCTTATCACTCCAATATTAAATAATTCAGAGTCAATTCTATGATTTAATATCACTTAGAAGCCTTTACACAATTCATTTAAGACACTTTAATTATTCAATTGAACATGTAATGGCCAAAATATGGTAAAAACCAGGAACTATTTTATTTTTTTTATTTCCAGACACATAAAATGAACTATTTATATGGATGTAGTGTTTTGGCAGCTCTATATTGTGCTATAATGTGTTTACAGTCATCATATAAAATCATAAACTGCTGCCTTTTAGCTCTTTAGGTCGAGTCAATAACTGGAAATTATACAAAACTAATGAACTAAAAACCTGATAAAATCATACATTGTTTATATATATATGGAATTTTTAGGAACAAATATACATTTCCAAAGCCTTGTCTGTAGTAAAGCAGTGCTGGAAGACTTAATACTGTAACTAATAACTAGAAAAAGACTAAAACAGAAACACAGAGAGAGAGAGAGAACTCTGTTAAAACTATTAAAAGTAGAAAATCATTATTTTCTTAAGAGAAATTACAGATACAGAAGCCAGAGAGCGGTGAGTACTGTTTCCTATACCTTCAAATAAAGACTCTTAGAAACTGGAGAAAAAAAAACTGCTACAGGAAGACGTCTGGCTGACCCACATGAAAACAGCAGCTTTAGCCTCTTTAACTCTTTAGATTAACATGATTAAGGACTAAAAACTAGAGTTAGTCTAACAGGAGAAGAACTGCAGAAATAAAGTAATTAATAAAATGAGTAGATTCACTACTAAACAGTAGGGGTGTTCTAAAACATAGAGAACTTCTAAACTTCTAAAAATGAAGAGAGCACTTCATTTTCTGAATCAGTTTCTCTGATTTTGCTATTTATAGTTTTATGTTTGAGTAAAATGAACATTGTTGTTTTATTCTATAAACTACAGACAACATGTCTCCCAAATTATAAATAAAAATATTCTCATTTAGAACATTTATTTATTATATGCAGAAAATGAGTTCAGAAATCAATATTTGGTGGAATAACCCTGGTTTTTAATCACATTTTTTTAATGCATCTTGGCATCATGTTCTCCTCCTCCACCAGTCTTACACACTGCTTTTGGATAACTTTATGCTGCTTTACTCCTGGTGCAAAAATCAAATTCAAGCAGTTCAGTTTGGTGGTTTGATGGTTTGTGATCATCCATCTTCCTCTTGATTATATTCCAGAGGTTTTCAATTTGGTAAAATCTGTATATGGAAACACATAGCTGCTGTAATCCTTGCAAAACCAATCAGGTATGGTGTTAAGGTGACCAGCGTGTGCTGGAAGTGAAGCATACTGTCCTTTCTTTTCTTCCTCTCTCTCTCTCTTTTTCTTTTTCTCTACATGTCAGAGTATAATGAGATTTTCTTGATCCTTTTTTCACTGTATGTCTTTACATCCAGTAGAACACAGGAGCAACACACACACACACACACACACACTTTATGGTCAAAAGTTGATATAAACTCATCATGGACATGAACAGCATTGCAATATTGGGCTTCAAAGATTTCTTTGAACTGCTCTTTTTCTGGGGCAGCATACATCTTTAATACAACAAAAATACACGTGTTTTCAGTTTAACAGTCGACACAGAAACACAATTATATCTATAGGGTGTAAAATATGCATATACCTATTCTGATTATTAATTCCATGGTGCTCATCGCTCCGAATTAGCAGCATCCCAAACACTAGACAGCACAAGTTTGTGAAACCTTTAGGATTTTTTTATTTTCTATTTCGGCATTAATATAACCTAAAACATCATCAGTATTGCACAATACAAGTTAGATAATAGATAAAGAAAAAAAAAATAGATAAAGAAAACCCACCCGTGTGAAAAGTAAGTATACTGAAGAGCATTTAAAGTGTGTTCAAATTAGAAAGTAAGGAATACTAAAGGTGCATTTTCAATTTAATTTACGTTAAATCTACTTTCTCTCTATTTCCGTAAAATGTATTTTTAAGCCATGCTTTAAATTATACATTGTGTTGATAGAAAAAAAATATATATATATGGTGCCATAAGTTGATTCCAAAATAGTACATTTAATATGTATTTAAGTTTTTAAGTACACATTTTAATTTTAAAAAGTGTTAAAAAAAAAATGTGGAAAAAGAGTTGTGAACAAATAACTAATATACTACCAGAATACATAAGAGGATTAAACATATGTCCAAATAAAAAGTAAATAACACTAAAAGTGCATTTTTTTAATTTAATATACTTTATTAAAAAATACACAGTAAATATACTTTCTCTCTATTTCCATAAAATGTATTTTTAAGCCATGCTTTAAATTCTACATTGTGTTAACAGAAAAAAAAAATATATATATAGTGGCATTACGTACTGATTAAAGTGCACTTTAGTGTTTTTTTCTTTTTTTCTAGTAGCATTAAGGTGTACAAAATATGTGCATCAGTATGCAAAGTAGAACATTTACATTTACATAATATACTTTAAGTGTATTTGCAAGTTCACAAAAGTTGTATGAAAAAACACTCAAAACCACAGTTGCGTACTTTTATACTTTTATTACAACTGAAATATACTTAAGTTGCCATAAATTGTGGCCAAATTGTACATTTAGTATGTATTTAAGTACATATTTTAATTTTAAAAGTATGTACTTTTCCATGTTAAATATAATAATAAAAAAAAATACTTAATATACATTTCTTTTACAAGGGCGGTTAAACTTAAAATGAGACACAATATTATACTTTCTGATTGGTTTATTTGTTGAGAAAATGATCCAGTATTAAATAATTGTGAATAGTTTTGTTTTTAGTATCTTTCAGTGTGATTTCACCCCATTTTGCAGCAATAACTGCTATAACTAAACGTTTCCAGTAAATTAAACATATGATGTAGCATTTAAACAATTACACTAGCAGCACACTCACACTTTTATTAGCATAATAACATATTATTCTAGAAAAAGACTAAAACAGGAACACACACAGAGAGAACTCTCTTAAAACTATTAAAAGTAGAAGTTCTTTCTTTTCTTTAGAGAAATTACAGATACAGAAGTCAGAGATCAGTGAGAACTGTTTTCTACACCTTCAAACTCAAGAAGGCGTCTGGCTGACCCACATGGAAACAGCAGCTTTAGCCTTTAGCTCAACAGTGCCTTTAGACATATTTTTGTCTCTTGTAAAAAAAAAAAATCCTTTACCGTCCGTATTTTTTCACTCCATCCATGCCTGTCAATACTGCCCAAAAATACACAGCAAATGACAAAAAGCAAGACAAAGGAAAGTGAACATAATGATTTGATGTCACAGTGAATCACCAATAAAAGCATACTTTAAATATACTACCAGATTTATGAACTCACTTACAATACATTAAAAGTACATTAATATTAGGCTTTCAGTAAAGGTTTGAAAGTAAACTTTGATCATACTTTTTAAAAAGTACAATATAGTGTCTTAAAAAAGTGCATTGTGATGCTAATTGCTATCTTACACCCTGTCAACAGTCTAGTTTTACTTCATTTTTACTTGCATATGCACTGGTAAAAAATAAAATAGCATTTTTAGGAGTTTAGGAATAAATCTGCACTAATGTGTAGTACGTGTTTCTATATATCTTGGTGGTGGAAAACAAAAGTGCTCCACTGTCTGATTAAAACCCTGACAACAGTCAACAGGTCAGAGTCAATTCTTATAGATGCTGCAGAGTGCAAACCTGACTTTTAACTCTTAAAAATAACAAGAATAAAGAATAAAATACAGTAGCATTGCTGTTCCTGTAAATAAATGAGCTCCTGGAGCTCCTTCACAGCGTCAACCAGCAGCTCAGTATCCTCTGCTGAGACGCACAAAAGCGATGCACTGTTAAGATAAGGAACGTGCCAAAGTCAGAGCTCATCCGACTCTTAAAGGGAATGACAACTGGCACACTGATTGGTTTATTTTAACGATATGCCCCAAAAAACACACCTATGATTAGTTAAGAGAATAAATTAACGTCTTTTGCGCGTTTTAAGCTGCACAAGGCGTATTTTTTGTACTATTAAGATACCAAAGACACACTAAAACACCTTAAATTCAGATACGCGATCTGCAACTGACGATATAGTCGATATAGTCAACTGAATCGCTATAGTTGTAGTTATAGTGTATGAGTATGATTAAAATAAAGAAAATAAAAGAAGTGAGTTGGTAAAGAAGTGCGTAATGAGTGAATTTTAGGTTTCTCTTCTCTGCCCCAGTGAGTTCTGATCACTCACACATTTCTGAAGCAAAGGTGACAAGCAGCAGCTCGTGGCGACACAAGCGCATCACTTCTGTTTCAGTGAGCACTGAGAATAGAAACACACACACACACACACACACACACACTAAACAAGGGGTTAGGAATAGGAACTTAAATGTATATCATAAAATTTACAACTTTGTGACAAGCGACGATATTTACGTCTAATGAAGCAACTTTACAAACTAAAGCCAAACTTTAATTATTAATAATATGTAGTGTAATAAAGCTAATATATAAATAAAAAATGCACTTTTATGTAATTTTATTCTATTTCTGTGGGCCCTTTCATAGGTTTTCATTTCACATAATAAAATAAAAATAAAGTGTTACTCCTTTAAAAAATGAGACATATTGATTTGCAATGTAAATTTGAATACATCGTTGCTGTCCAATGAAAAACACTTATCTGTCCATTTTTGTTGAGTCTTAGTTTACTACATAATTTGAACAGACAACCTGTCCTTTACACTGTGCCAAAATTTCTTGATGAACGGACCAATAGAAACTCTTCAAAATTACCTGAAATAAACTCTTTTCTCATTGACGTCCATTGAAAGTTTACAAGGTTTTTTTCTTGCTCCTGTAAAGTTCCTGTTTTCATTGGACGGTGACGACATAACGTATTTCATATGGAAAACTTGTAAAAATGTAATTTTAGGGATTATTTCCCTGCAGCAGGGTCCAGCAGCATCAATTCAAGAAGAGAATTATAGTTTCATATGACTTCATATGAAAATAATCAAAAATTAATTGACAAAAACAAATGTATAGTGTGTCTAGTCTAGTATGTCACATCTACTACAACTAGACGTCAATCGTAAAAAAAAAAAAAAAAAAACGCAGATTATTTGTTTTGGACAGGATTTACAATAGTGCACAGTTCACTGTGATAGTATAGACATATGAGCTTTCATAGCTTGAAAGATGTTAAGAAAAGAAATCTGAATATGTGAAAATGAAACCAACACCACTGCTGGTAAAATGTCTCTGGTAACACATGAACACTCAGGTATCTATAAAGCATTATAAATGTATTCATAAAGCTTTGTTATAACACCACAGTATAAAATTTTATATCACAAAGAGATATAATGCATTATAATATATGTATATATAGCTTTATAATGTGTTATATGCCTTCTCATCATTTTACCTAAAGTCTGTAAAAAGCGCTTATAAGTGTTCATTAGATGTTATGTGCATTTACAGAACAGTTTTAATTATAACATATAGCAGTTAGAGGAAACGCATCTTGGTAAAGCATTATGTGAGTAAACTTAACATCTATTACGCTTTATGAAACAGGTCTGACCAACAATGTTAAGAACAGCAACTTCACATATATTATAATGCATTATATAGTGCTTTGTGACATAAAGCATTATAATATATTTTCTTAACATCTTTCAAGCTATGAAAGCTCATATGTCTATACTATCACAGTGAACTGTGCACTATTGTAAATCCTGTCCAAAACAAATAATCTGCGTTTTTTTTTGTTTTTTTTTTACGATTGACGTCTAGTTGTAGTAGATGTGACATACTAGACTAGACACACTATACATTTGTTTTTGTCAATTAATTTTTTATTATTTTCATATGAAGTCATATGAAACTATAATTCTCTTCTTGAAGTGATGCTGCTGGACCCTGCTGCAGGGAAATAATCCCTAAAATTACATTTTTACAAGTTTTCCATATGAAATACATTATGTCGTCACCGTCCAATGAAAACAGGAACTTTACAGGAGCAAGAAAAAAACCTTGTAAACTTTCAATGGACGTCAATGAGAAAAGAGTTTATTTCAGGTCATTTTGAAGAGTTTCTATTGGTCCGTTCATCAAGAAATTTTGGCACAGTGTAAAGGACAGGTTGTCTGTTCAAATTATGTAGTAAACTAAGACTCAACAAAAATGGACAGATAAGTGTTTTTCATTGGACAGCAACGATGTATTCAAATTTACATTGCAAATCAATATGTCTCATTTTTTAAAGGAGTAACACTTTATTTTTATTTTATTATGTGAAATGAAAACCTATGAAAGGGCCCACAGAAATAGAATAAAATTACATAAAAGTGCATTTTTTATTTATATATTAGCTTTATTACACTACATATTATTAATAATTAAAGTTTGGCTTTAGTTTGTAAAGTTGCTTCATTAGACGTAAATATCGTCGCTTGTCACAAAGTTGTAAATTTTATGATATACATTTAAGTTCCTATTCCTAACCCCTTGTTTAGTGTGTGTGTGTGTGTGTGTGTGTGTGTTTCTATTCTCAGTGCTCACTGAAACAGAAGTGATGCGCTTGTGTCGCCACGAGCTGCTGCTTGTCACCTTTGCTTCAGAAATGTGTGAGTGATCAGAACTCACTGGGGCAGAGAAGAGAAACCTAAAATTCACTCATTACGCACTTCTTTACCAACTCACTTCTTTTATTTTCTTTATTTTAATCATACTCATACACTATAACTACAACTATAGCGATTCAGTTGACTATATCGACTATATCGTCAGTTGCAGATCGCGTATCTGAATTTAAGGTGTTTTAGTGTGTCTTTGGTATCTTAATAGTACAAAAAATACGCCTTGTGCAGCTTAAAACGCGCAAAAGACGTTAATTTATTCTCTTAACTAATCATAGGTGTGTTTTTTGGGGCATATCGTTAAAATAAACCAATCAGTGTGCCAGTTGTCATTCCCTTTAAGAGTCGGATGAGCTCTGACTTTGGCACGTTCCTTATCTTAACAGTGCATCGCTTTTGTGCGTCTCAGCAGAGGATACTGAGCTGCTGGTTGACGCTGTGAAGGAGCTCCAGGAGCTCATTTATTTACAGGAACAGCAATGCTACTGTATTTTATTCTTTATTCTTGTTATTTTTAAGAGTTAAAAGTCAGGTTTGCACTCTGCAGCATCTATAAGAATTGACTCTGACCTGTTGACTGTTGTCAGGGTTTTAATCAGACAGTGGAGCACTTTTGTTTTCCACCACCAAGATATATAGAAACACGTACTACACATTAGTGCAGATTTATTCCTAAACTCCTAAAAATGCTATTTTATTTTTTACCAGTGCATATGCAAGTAAAAATGAAGTAAAACTAGACTGTTGACAGGGTGTAAGATAGCAATTAGCATCACAATGCACTTTTTTAAGACACTATATTGTACTTTTTAAAAAGTATGATCAAAGTTTACTTTCAAACCTTTACTGAAAGCATAATATTAATGTACTTTTAATGTATTGTAAGTGAGTTCATAAATCTGGTAGTATATTTAAAGTATGCTTTTATTGGTGATTCACTGTGACATCAAATCATTATGTTCACTTTCCTTTGTCTTGCTTTTTGTCATTTGCTGTGTATTTTTGGGCAGTATTGACAGGCATGGATGGAGTGAAAAAATACGGACGGTAAAGGATTTTTTTTTTACAAGAGACAAAAATATGTCTAAAGGCGCTGTTGAGCTAAAGGCTAAAGCTGCTGTTTCCATGTGGGTCAGCCAGACGCCTTCTTGAGTTTGAAGGTGTAGAAAACAGTTCTCACTGATCTCTGACTTCTGTATCTGTAATTTCTCTAAAGTAAAGAAAGAACTTCTACTTTTAATAGTTTTAAGAGAGTTCTCTCTGTGTGTGTTCCTGTTTTAGTCTTTTTCTAGAATAATATGTTATTATGCTAATAAAAGTGTGAGTGTGCTGCTAGTGTAATTGTTTAAATGCTACATCATATGTTTAATTTACTGGAAACGTTTAGTTATAGCAGTTATTGCTGCAAAATGGGGTGAAATCACACTGAAAGATACTAAAAACAAAACTATTCACAATTATTTAATACTGGATCATTTTCTCAACAAATAAACCAATCAGAAAGTATAATATTGTGTCTCATTTTAAGTTTAACCGCCCTTGTAAAAGAAATGTATATTAAGTATTTTTTTTTATTATTATATTTAACATGGAAAAGTACATACTTTTAAAATTAAAATATGTACTTAAATACATACTAAATGTACAATTTGGCCACAATTTATGGCAACTTAAGTATATTTCAGTTGTAATAAAAGTATAAAAGTACGCAACTGTGGTTTTGAGTGTTTTTTCATACAACTTTTGTGAACTTGCAAATACACTTAAAGTATATTATGTAAATGTAAATGTTCTACTTTGCATACTGATGCACATATTTTGTACACCTTAATGCTACTAGAAAAAAAGAAAAAAACACTAAAGTGCACTTTAATCAGTACGTAATGCCACTATATATATATTTTTTTTTTTCTGTTAACACAATGTAGAATTTAAAGCATGGCTTAAAAATACATTTTATGGAAATAGAGAGAAAGTATATTTACTGTGTATTTTTTAATAAAGTATATTAAATTAAAAAAATGCACTTTTAGTGTTATTTACTTTTTATTTGGACATATGTTTAATCCTCTTATGTATTCTGGTAGTATATTAGTTATTTGTTCACAACTCTTTTTCCACATTTTTTTTTAACACTTTTTAAAATTAAAATGTGTACTTAAAAACTTAAATACATATTAAATGTACTATTTTGGAATCAACTTATGGCACCATATATATATATTTTTTTTCTATCAACACAATGTATAATTTAAAGCATGGCTTAAAAATACATTTTACGGAAATAGAGAGAAAGTAGATTTAACGTAAATTAAATTGAAAATGCACCTTTAGTATTCCTTACTTTCTAATTTGAACACACTTTAAATGCTCTTCAGTATACTTACTTTTCACACGGGTGGGTTTTCTTTATCTATTTTTTTTTTCTTTATCTATTATCTAACTTGTATTGTGCAATACTGATGATGTTTTAGGTTATATTAATGCCGAAATAGAAAATAAAAAAATCCTAAAGGTTTCACAAACTTGTGCTGTCTAGTGTTTGGGATGCTGCTAATTTGGAGCGATGAGCACCATGGAATTAATAATCAGAATAGGTATATGCATATTTTACACCCTATAGATATAATTGTGTTTCTGTGTCGACTGTTAAACTGAAAACACGTGTATTTTTGTTGTATTAAAGATGTATGCTGCCCCAGAAAAAGAGCAGTTCAAAGAAATCTTTGAAGCCCAATATTGCAATGCTGTTCATGTCCATGATGAGTTTATATCAACTTTTGACCATAAAGTGTGTGTGTGTGTGTGTGTGTGTGTTGCTCCTGTGTTCTACTGGATGTAAAGACATACAGTGAAAAAAGGATCAAGAAAATCTCATTATACTCTGACATGTAGAGAAAAAGAAAAAGAGAGAGAGAGAGGAAGAAAAGAAAGGACAGTATGCTTCACTTCCAGCACACGCTGGTCACCTTAACACCATACCTGATTGGTTTTGCAAGGATTACAGCAGCTATGTGTTTCCATATACAGATTTTACCAAATTGAAAACCTCTGGAATATAATCAAGAGGAAGATGGATGATCACAAACCATCAAACCACCAAACTGAACTGCTTGAATTTGATTTTTGCACCAGGAGTAAAGCAGCATAAAGTTATCCAAAAGCAGTGTGTAAGACTGGTGGAGGAGGAGAACATGATGCCAAGATGCATTAAAAAAAATGTGATTAAAAACCAGGGTTATTCCACCAAATATTGATTTCTGAACTCATTTTCTGCATATAATAAATAAATGTTCTAAATGAGAATATTTTTATTTATAATTTGGGAGACATGTTGTCTGTAGTTTATAGAATAAAACAACAATGTTCATTTTACTCAAACATAAAACTATAAATAGCAAAATCAGAGAAACTGATTCAGAAAATGAAGTGCTCTCTTCATTTTTAGAAGTTTAGAAGTTCTCTATGTTTTAGAACACCCCTACTGTTTAGTAGTGAATCTACTCATTTTATTAATTACTTTATTTCTGCAGTTCTTCTCCTGTTAGACTAACTCTAGTTTTTAGTCCTTAATCATGTTAATCTAAAGAGTTAAAGAGGCTAAAGCTGCTGTTTTCATGTGGGTCAGCCAGACGTCTTCCTGTAGCAGTTTTTTTTTTCTCCAGTTTCTAAGAGTCTTTATTTGAAGGTATAGGAAACAGTACTCACCGCTCTCTGGCTTCTGTATCTGTAATTTCTCTTAAGAAAATAATGATTTTCTACTTTTAATAGTTTTAACAGAGTTCTCTCTCTCTCTCTGTGTTTCTGTTTTAGTCTTTTTCTAGTTATTAGTTACAGTATTAAGTCTTCCAGCACTGCTTTACTACAGACAAGGCTTTGGAAATGTATATTTGTTCCTAAAAATTCCATATATATATAAACAATGTATGATTTTATCAGGTTTGTAGTTCATTAGTTTTGTATAATTTCCAGTTATTGACTCGACCTAAAGAGCTAAAAGGCAGCAGTTTATGATTTTATATGATGACTGTAAACACATTATAGCACAATATAGAGCTGCCAAAACACTACATCCATATAAATAGTTCATTTTATGTGTCTGGAAATAAAAAAAATAAAATAGTTCCTGGTTTTTACCATATTTTGGCCATTACATGTTCAATTGAATAATTAAAGTGTCTTAAATGAATTGTGTAAAGGCTTCTAAGTGATATTAAATCATAGAATTGACTCTGAATTATTTAATATTGGAGTGATAAGCCTTCAAATGGGAAATTGGTCAAAATAGGCTTGGAGCTTAAGAGGTTAAATGGCAAAAATGAAGGGAATAAACAGGGTGTTCTAAAATCAGCATTGCTTGGACGTCACTGTAGGCCCAAAGGTCGCAGAGGGAGAACTGCAATGAAGGTAAAGGGCAAGAGAGAGAAAGAAAGAGAAGAAGAAAAGAGAGCAGCGCTGTATTTCTGTAATTGAAGTAGGCATTAAAAACAGAGCAGTGTCTTCTGAAGCTAAACCATTCTATATGGTTCAAAGTAAAACGAGCTGAGGCATCATCGTATCTAACCGTTTTTCCGACGTACATAGCAACGCTATATATATCCTTAAGAAAAACATATCCGAAGTAAGTTCCATCTGACAAACGCCAGACTTGATCCTTGAGCGCTCCTTGAGCGACTGGTTCAGGAATGCTCTCCATTGTTCGGTACCTTTTTAGATTCTCGTCATCGTGCTCTTCTTCTACAGATCCTCCCATATGGTCTAACGCGTAGGATTTCTGGCTTTCATCCAGACGGTCCGGGTTCGAATCACGGTATGGGAAGCTTTGGTTTTCAGCAACCTCAGAAACACAAGCCATTGCTCCGTTCTCTCGGTCCTTCACACATCTCGCTAACCCCTAACTCTTAAATACACATTTCACTCGTAGGCTTGCTGTGATTGCTCCATAGGAATAACAACCTTATTGGTCAATACTTTTGGCGGGAATTTTTTTGACCAATCAGGACAATCTGAATAATGATGGGGTGGGGCTGGGGCGGGACGGGAAGAGGTGGGGATGGGGCAGGAAGGGGCGGAGGGATGGGCGGGGCGGTGTGTCACCATGGTTTAAATTACCTCATATCCAAAACATGAATGACGAATGGCAGGGGTAATTACACGCCACCAGTTAATAATTACCAGAGACTCGTGGTCATTGATATCAGAAAAGTAATTAAGAGAGTTCAAGGGTCAGGGGATCTGAGGGGTCAAAGGTAATTACAGATGATTGAAAACATAATTACTAACAGACAGCATCATAGGGTGATCTGAGGGGTCAAAGGTAATTACAGATGAATGAAAACATAATTACTAACAGACCTCATCATAGGGTGATCTGAGGGGTCAAAGGTCACATTCCAGAAAAGGAGGCACGTGGTGTGGGGGAGGGGTCAAAAGGCACCTGGCAAAGGTCAAAGGTCACCTGTCAAAAAGTTTGATTGAAAGTGCCCCCTATACTCTCTCTCCTATTGTCTGCAGTAGCTAGTAAAAGAAAATATTCGAGTTGATCAGGAAAGCACTGTGTCTTTGTAATTTGTAAATTTGGCTCAGGACGCCCACAGACAGTGCTGAACCTGGGCTGCCGCAGAGCTAACACTTTCTACAGCTCTGTTTACACCAGCTAGTTAGCGTTAGCTACCTTGTGTAAGTAACTATAGAGTTATAAATTGGATCTCCAGTTGATTCTGCGTTTTACCAAGACCTTAAATATACACTAGGGAAGCACGGTTTGACAAGGTAGCAGGCAAGTCGCGTTTTCTGCTGCAATGCTGTTAGCCAATCAGAGGCGATGTCTGCATGCATGAATATTCATGAGCAAGAGACGAAATTCTGTCTTTCTTTAGAGACCAGTAATTCAGTAATCTAAAGCAGGGCTAAATAGAAACACCTGAGCACTTTTTTCACAAAAAAACTGTTCAAATGGCATTCATTCATTTTATATGATGACTGTAAACACATTATAGCACAATATAGAGCTGCCAAAACACTACATCCATATAAATAGTTCATTTTATGTGTCTGGAAATAAAAAAAATAAAATAGTTCCTGGTTTTTACCATATTTTGGCCATTACATGTTCAATTGAATAATTAAAGTGTCTTAAATGAATTGTGTAAAGGCTTCTAAGTGATATTAAATCATAGAATTGACTCTGAATTATTTAATATTGGAGTGATAAGCCTTCAAATGGGAAATTGGTCAAAATAGGCTTGGAGCTTAAGAGGTTAAATGGCAAAAATGAAGGGAATAAACAGGGTGTTCTAAAATCAGCATTGCTTGGACGTCACTGTAGGCCCAAAGGTCGCAGAGGGAGAACTGCAATGAAGGTTAAGGGCAAGAGAGAGAAAGAAAGAGAAGAAGAAAAGAGAGCAGCGCTGTATTTCTGTAATTGAAGTAGGCATTAAAAACAGAGCAGTGTCTTCTGAAGCTAAACCATTCTATATGGTTCAAAGTAAAACGAGCTGAGGCATCATCGTATCTAACCGTTTTTCCGATGTACATAGCAACGCTATATATATCCTTAAGAAAAACATATCCGAAGTAAGTTCCATCTGACAAACGCCAGACTTGATCCTTGAGCGCTCCTTGAGCGACTGGTTCAGGAATGCTCTCCATTGTTCGGTACCTTTTTAGATTCTCGTCATCGTGCTCTTCTTCTACAGATCCTCCCATATGGTCTAACGCGTAGGGCTAAATAGAAACACCTGAGCACTTTTTTCACAAAAAAACTGTTCAAATGGCATTCATTCATACTAGAGACCACAAATAGGCATTTCATAATGAATTAAAAAAAAACAATGGAATGAGACCTTTAGTAAACTACATGGACTGTTTACCATTGAAACATTAAACTTACTGGACAAACTGGGCATCTTGGGAACAATTCTGTGGGACCGGCCTACTAAGTAAGTAGCATATTTAAGCACCATCACTGTATCTTACAGACTCTACTAAATTCAACAACCATTATTATTTACTTTATTTTTATAGAAAAAAACAAAGGAATTCATGGTGCTCATGTTTTCTAAGCAGGTTTTCAGTTTATTTGATGTACAAAACATTTATACTGTAAATTTAACATTTATTATTTATAAAACAATGAAAAGTAATATAAAATAAGATATCTCTGGAGGAAAAAGTGTTACTCCTTCCCAAAGACAACATTACAATGTAATACATGGATGCAGAAGATGCTTCATTTCATAGCGGAAGAAGAAGAAGAAGAAGAAGAAGAAGAAGGGTGAATTTAACTGGAAAAAGAAAAATGTAGTAAAATATAAGAAATCAAACAGATATTTAGATCAGATAAGATTCACATATACTTAGATACATCTGCTGATGACAATGTGTAAGATTGTGTGAGTGAACTACCTCTGATAGATTATGTGCGACATAGATGAATCTAGAGATGAGCCAATCAAGCTGTCATTGTCATCAACCTGCCACAGAAGAAGCTTTATTAAAAAGCAAGCATATCTCAGTTATTAAACTGCAACTTACAGGCAATATTGAATAAGTTCAATTACAGTACTGAAAAATGTATTATTTTTTTAAGGAGGATCAAAAATGATCATAATCATTTAATAACAATTTACCTGTTTCGTGTGACTTGGATGATGAAAACCTGAAAAAGAGAAATAATGGCTCTGTTTTATAGGAAATACTTTCATATTTTGATTGATATCAATCAAATCAAAGTTCTATTAAAGAAAAAACGGTCAAGAAATAATAGCCAACCTTTTTCCTGCTTATTAATGAGCAGAACAACCAGAACCATGATCACAAAACAAGATACCACACTCAGTGCCGTCATCATCAAGGCAGTGACAATCCAGATTCCATTGTCTGAAATATAAGACAAACAAAGTCCCGGACACATAAATACATATGGTATACACTTATCGTAAAAGAAAAATATATAGCTGCACCCAGAAAGAAACAATCAACAGGAATACAACTTGGTGGGTAGTCATGCCACACTGTTATGGAGTGATTTGAAATGGCAGCAGGTCTTCAATCTTCATCTTCAATCATGAGTCCTTCATGAGTCTTTGTGGAGAAGATCAATAAATACATGTGTGGAGGCTACATCAGCACCCAAATCAATGATTTTTTGTCACATGTTAATTTTCCTGAAGGCTTGTGTGAGGTACAATTTCGTATGGTGCGCTATTTCAAAAAGACAGTGCTCATGCACATACTGCTGTCATCTTAGGGTCGTGTCTTAAAGACACAGGGCCCTATTTTGTGTAGCGATTTAGGGCGTATTGGTGTGTGTTTGTATCATGAGGGCACAAACAATATACCTTGCGTGGCTTTAAACACAAATAATGCACATACTATTTCTCTTAATTAATCATGGGTGTGTTTTGAGCGTAGCGTGAAATAAACCAATCACTGTGTCACTTGCCATTCCCTTTAAGCGCTCCTGCATGGATGAGATAGGATTGGGCGACTGATTATTTACTGTTGTCAGTGTTTTAATCAGATATTTACCTGAACACACCTCACTTCCAGACCACCAGGCCGATCAGTGTTGATATATTTCTAAACTCCAATTCTATTTTAATGATGTGTGTGCAAAGCGTGAAAATACAATGTTGAGGGGGTGTCAGATAGCAATGAGCATCACGATCCAGCTTGTGCAGGGTGTACGATAGGTTCCATAGACTTCATGCCATGTTCACCAAAAATATAAGACCTAGCCTCAATTAAAAAGGTGCGGGATGCTATCAACACTCCACCACTACAGTGTTCAATGATGTTAGGTTTTAAAACTGTACAACACAATGCATCTTAAGATTCCCTATGAAAATGTCTGTCACCTGTTATTATAACAGTAACATTTAACCCTTGTGTGGTGTTCCGGTCTGTGGGACCCGTTTTAATTTCTCATCTAAATGATACAAAAAATATATTTTTTCTAACACAAACTCATTGGCATTGGCTCATTTTTTGTGAAAAACATATATCAAAACACATTTTTGATAAACACACACTGTACACCCCCCCCCCCCCCCCACACACACATTTATATTACATAAAGTATGTTTGGCCAAGGGCTAATATACATTGCTTCATTTGTAAATTTGAAACTAAACAAATTTTCTACTCATATCTTGAGTTTAATTAATTTTCTTTTACATTTTATTAAAAAACAAATAAAAAAAGAGTAGCACTTTTTGAAAGAAATGTAACATAAGAAAGGTAAAGGGCAAATATTAACCATGTAAGCTGTTTATATTGCTTGAAATTTAGGTGAAGCAAGCATGTGTAAAGCATTTTAATGTAAAATTGCTTAATTTTGCTGAATTAAATACTAAGTAACTAAGTAAACGAGTAACAAAAATATTAACACCACACAAGGGTTAAAGAAAAAACAGATGGTTAGCTTTACGACATTTTCCAGGAATTTACTACTTTGTTATGAAATTAAACACCAAGCAAAAATACATACTATCTACCATTTGCAAAGCTTCCTAAATTTTACCCAATAATACACTGTAAAAAAAAAGCTTAGAAATAGAATTTACACAATATATTTAAAGTAACAATTTGCTCTCAATTTGTTTAGGTAGAGTTCACTCCATATTACCTAAATAGTAAAGCGCTAAGAACTAAGGCCCTGCCTGTCTAAGTGCAAGATTCTATTGGCTACAGCCAGAATTGTACTGTTAGTTCACAGTTACTTTCTTTACAGTGTATTAATAGCTATATTTTACAGTACTTCACTGGCAACTAAATACATTTAAAGTATGTATTTATTTTCTCCAAAATTATGTAATGCTTTCTTAATAAAGCTTCTATCTTTTTTCACATTAATTACTATAATATTACACACATTTATTAGCACTTGCTTTTTTTTTTTTTTACAGTGTACCACAAAATCTGCAGAAATACTGAAAATATATAAACTGCGCTGGAAGGTTTATCACCAGAGAACATTAGGAACCTCTACAACTCCATGCCAAGACATCTTGCATATTGCATTACGCATGTGTTACACACTACTTACAAGAGTTGCCCATATAAGTCTAAATTTTTAAGCATTTATTAATTTTTGGTAGACTTTATCTTTTTTCCGAATTGCATTGTGATCTCCAACACTTCCTTCTGGGTGCAACTATCTTTCCAACTGTTTCTGTGATGATAACTCTGTATATTTTTCACTCTTTGACATACTTTGAATCCGGACTCATTCTTGAAAGGAGCCATTCAAGATTCTTACCTTTAACATGGAGTTTAGTTCCAGTCCCATACAGTATCTCTCCACATGCAGCTACAGCACAGTAGTAAGTTCCAGCATCAGAGAGGCTGAGGTTGTTCTTGGGGAGTTTGTAGATACAGCTCTGTGTAGGAGAAACAGTCTCAGAACTCCTCGTACACGGACTGCTGGAGTCTCCATGAGTGAAGATGATTCCTGGACGAGGTTCGCCTGAGTCGTGTCTGAACCAGTACACACTGTGATCTCCTGAACAGCTTAAAGTAGCCATTAGTACTGAACACTGGAGTGTAACTGACTCTCCAGTCTTCAACTTTATTTCAGTCAGATTATGCTTCTGAGACATTTCACCTTAAAAAATTTTAAAATAATGAGTTTACATAATATTAAAATATTAACATTTTCTTTACATCTCAATAAATCACAGTTAGTTTGAGTTATGAATTAAATAAAAAAAAAATAACTTCATATAGAGAAAAAAAAAATTATTACCAGGAAAGAGCAGAAGCGTCCCAGATCCAAACTCCACAACCTGATCCTTTACTTTAACACAGAAATATGTTCCAGCATCTTCTTCCACAGTGTTAATGATCTTGAGATTCATCTGTTCTTCATTTGAAATCATTTTAAATCGTTCTTTAAATGATCGAGCAAATCTGGGATCCTGATTATTTTCAGCTGCTCTTTCAATAAACTGAGGCAGCTTTCCAAAACTCTGCTTATACCAAGATAGAGCTTTCTGACTGTCTCTGAAAGAGCTCTGCTCACATTTTATTGATACATTATCTCCAATCTTCACTGTTTGCACTTGAAGATCAGCGTCAGACATTTTCACTGAAGCAAAATATAAAATAGAATATTTACAGGAACCTCAAAGTCTTCTATGATTGAACATATAAAAAACTGGTCATCAGCCTGTAGTAAAGAACCAACAGAAACCGTGCACTTAATTTGATTGGACGCTGAGATTTTGTGAATAGATGTGATTGGCTGATTTTTTCAGGAAATGAAAAAGTCACCTGAATGGTAGGATCCCATTGTAATTTGTTCATGTTTTTTTTTTTTTTTTTTTTTTTTTTTTTTTTTTTTTTTACAATGTGAGGGTCCTGGATGGTCCATGTCATTCTAAAAAAACAGAAAATAATAAACCTGCTTATGGTAACTGGAAGGTAAAAGGTTTCACTTGAAAAATTAAATTTCAAAGTGCATGAATTTATCTACCATCTGTATTTTTATTGAAGTAGAAAACGTGTGGTTAAAGTGAAGAAGTTTCCAAGAAGTTTCTGTTGTTTTTTTGTTTTGTGAACAATTTTTATTGAGAAGATGAGCAGTTGGACAGGTCAGTGGATACAGTGGTTAATGTAAAACACAAATATAAGCTGCGGTCCAATCTGAAGGGAGCTGCCCAACTAGGCAGCATTTGCAGGCAGCATAGGCGCGCTCCCGAGAAAAGGACTGCCCCATTCGGAAGGTAGCATGTGCTGCCTACCTGGGCAGCTGCCTTATTTTACCCCAATTCTGAAGGCAGCGTGAGATGTATCCTTCACGGCGAAGGCAATCCCATGATGCATTTCACAAGCTCAGAGTTCCAGCGCTCAGATTAAAAAACATGGCGGACGGAGCCGGCCTGCCACGGAGTTTCTGTACAAATGTAAGTAATTCCCTCCTGTATTTCCACTCACCGCTGCGTGGGTTTATCAAACTAGCATATTTTAGACTGTTTTAAGTTGTTTTCCATCGTTGTTTTCGCCTGTACTTCATTTAATGTAAGACCTGACCGGCGGAAGCTACCGTTAGCTTATCGCGCTAATTTACCGGGTAAGCTAACACGCATCTAGCCGACTTACAGAGTACCAAACGCGGCTGCAGCGCTGAGGAAACCCCCGCTAGGAAACAAAGATACCCTGGCCGTCCAGTATAAAAAGTTTTAACTGTTTTAAGTCACTGTTACGTATAACTAAGTGATTTACTGTGTAAATAGTGTAAACGTGTAGAATAACCTGTAATTTAGTGATTTAATGCGTAAACAGTTTAATTGTTAGATTGAATAACTAGATTTACCTGTAACTGAGTGATTAATTGTGTAAATAGTGGAATTATGAGCGTGTTCTCCATAAACCACTGTTACTAATTCAGATTTATTTTTTCCACAGGGATGAACGTGGGCCGGGGAAGGTGAACGCTGGTCAGACCGGCTGGAGGCAGCGTTAGCTCCCTTTATGAATATATATTTTTTTCTTTGAATGTAATAAAGTTTTCTCTCTTAACATTATTATTTTTGCTTGCTGTGTTTTATAGTCACTATGCTTATTGTAGTATCACATCTCAACTAGTGGGTATGGGTAAATAAATAAATAAAAAGTTTATGAATCATGTGTTTTATGCAACTAAAAGGTAAAGATAAATTAGCTGACTGTGTATGAATGTACTATTGTGTGAAACGTAGCTTAGTTTGATAATTTAGCTCTGATGGCTCATACAAAATATTTATTATATTATGGTTTCATTACTCATGCATTTCTATGAAGCATCTAATCAAAAATAAATTAAATACATAAATAAAACTGACCATACTCTGAGAATTAAGTGAGGAAAAGTGTAGAATTAAAGTAAATTATGAATATTTAAATATATGTAATATTTGGATGAGTAAAAGAGAAATAGCTGCCGCTGCATTTTGCCACTGATTTATCCCGAGGTAAGTGATCATTAACTTTAGTTATTTATAAACAGCTCACGGGCACAGCGCGCTAGACGTGATGACGTATGCTGACTCCAGAGCGTGTCCCGAAGGCGCTGCCTTATAAGATCCCTTATGGGTGAAAATGCTGCCGAACGAGGGAGCTGCCTTTGAAGGCAATGACTACCTAGGCAGCTCCCTTCAGATTGGACCGCAGCTATGGTCAATATACACATTTTTTTAAGAGCATTATTCAGTAGAAAAGTGATAAACAGAATTATGTTGCACTGATTCAATATTGGGAAAAACACAAAAAACAAATACATAACTGTATATTAAAACTCATAGTTTTAATAGCTTATACTTTTTTGCATCTGTAAGAGTGGCAAGAAAGAGTCTGTGCTGTGGACGGGAAAGCCGGAGTGGAGAATCATCGTTTAGGAGAAACAAAGAGGGTGAGATTCTAATATCAACGTCTAGTATATCAAATAGAACACAGGATACTTCAGATCAGAGCTTAGATGCTTCAGGACAGTCCCAAAACATATGTAATGTTGTAGCAACTGTATTAGTCTATTTTCATAGATAAGGCGCACAGGATTATAAGGCGCATTTTATGTGACACTAGTAACTAGTAGTAGGAAGGGGGGTGTCGCCATGTTTTGCCTCTAATTCAGCCAGTGGCGAGACCTGTAAAGTTATGCTAAGTAAACAAAACTGGATGCTAATCTATATTTTGGGTGAGTAAAGCGCTAACCGCTAGCACAGGCTACAGTCCAGTATACTCGCCTCTGAACAGCAAAAAAGCTAGCGCTGTTGTTAGCGGCTAATGCTAATGCTACCCCAGCAGTGCTAGCTGGGGTTAGCAGCAGGCTGCAATCTAATAATATGAGAGACTGTGTATAGCTGGACAGAGCATCGTCTCTCAAAAGTGAAGCCACCACAGGTCGGCCGCCCCCTGCTGTTCGGTTTCAGAAAGCTGTGTAACCCCACCCATCCCAATAGGTTTGAATGGCAAAACAGACAACTTTCATTCACGTTTTTTTCTAATATACTGTAATTCTACCTTCATTATTTAAATGCAGCAGCTAGTGTAACCTTATACTTATACTGTCAAATTTTTATATCCCCACAGAATTCCTTTTTAAAAACATTATTCAGCTCTATTTAAAACTGGCTGGTTATGGGCAGGACCAATAACAGACCGTCAGATCTGCCCTGCAGCCTGTGACCGCGATGCAGCCCTCAGGGGCGCGGTTATTTAAATGAGTAGACTGTCTCTACAGTCTTTCTCCCTCCTCTGGTCTCTACTGCACTCTACTCGGGTTTCAGGATTTTGGCTTCATTTTCATTGAATAATTGGGAACAGCGACACGGCGTCGATCTATTTTACAGTCTCTGAATAATACTCACCTCTGGATGGCCGTAAAGCTAATACTGTTGGAGACCTAACTGAAACGCCTGTATAACGCTTCACTTTAGTGGAGTGGCTTTTCTCCTCCTTACAACCTGACTGGTAAAAACGAATAATTTAGACTCATTTTGTGCAAATAGAGTTCACCCTAATAGGCTATTTTTCTGTAGGTGTTTAGTTTTGGTTGTTTACTCTTCTCTGGGATGTTTTATCAATGTTTTATTATGGTCACAGTGCTGTATGCCATAAGAGCAAATTGTCCTTTTATTCATTGAAAAGTTTGACGTCATGCTGCCTGTTTTTATTTTTTTTAATGAAGGGTTAGTGCTATTTTAGGTGTGAAGTTCAAGGCTGATAGAAACAACTTCACATATGACACACACATATGAAACTGACTTTAGATATGAAGGTGTTAAGATTAGAGTGTTAAGAGCTGAGTGTTTAATTTATTGTAATATTCGTATTGTTTTGTAGGGTTTTAGAGATCTTTCCATAGCATTCTATAAAAATATATATTTTTTAACGGTAACAGCAAGGTCACCATACTGTATAGCAAGAAAACTTTATATAGACTCCAGCCAGCAGCCACAATGGCTTTATACATATTCATAATAAAGTATTCTAGTACATTTACAGTGTTAATGTTAATATTAATAATAGATCTTTAAAATCCTTAGTTCTGCACGTCTATTCAGCATATTAAAACAATCTCATTAGTAGAGATCACATGTTTGTTTGTAAGATAAGATCAGTAAAATGTCAGCACTGATCTCAAAACAGTTTCATATCTCCCAGCAGCTCGACCTCAGACTCAGAGAATCAGTTAGATAAGATTTTACCAGCTCTACCAAAACCTTAAACTTAACTAATTAAAATATTTATTATTATTATTATTATTATTATTATTATTATTATTATTATTATTATTATAAAGAAATCTTGCTAAAACCTGAAAACTTCAACATGTATCTCACTGATGCCTGTTTATTCTTGTTTACAGTGGCCTGCAAAAGTATTTATACCCCTTGAACTTTTTTGACACAATTTTGATTGCACTGGACCGGCTTTAGGGGGGTTTAGAGAAAAGGAGGCTGAAAATTTTGCATGACTAAAATTGTTTTTGTTACAGGTTTTTATTTGATTATTTTTATTTTTAAACCATGTAGCATTTTTGCCCACTTCACAGTTATGTTCTACTTTGTGTTGGTCTATCACTTAAAATCTCAATAAAAATACATTTAAGTTTGTGATTTTAAGGTGGCAAAATGAAAAAAAAAAAAACATAAGGAATATGAATTCTTTTGAAAGCCACTGCACGTAACATAACAATGGTACCTTATTTATATTCTGAGACCTGTAAACATTATGTAATATTTTATATTGATAGAACTTGATATAATAACTAGAGGTAACTAGTATCTGGGGTTCTAGTTGGTCCAACACAATATTTGACAAATTCAGCTTGAACTTTTCAACCTAAAAACGTGGGCGGTACTTGGGCAGCATAGTAACGCAGGAAATGGCCTTTGTTTAATATTATATATATTTTGGGTCAATTCATTGTATATGTTTTTATTCTTGCTAAAATATGTCTGAAAAAAGGTCAAGAAAAGACAATCTTACAAAATGTTCATTAACAAACACATTCTTTCATTTATTTGTCTGTAACAAACACTCAAAGCACTTCATGGTTTATCATACATTTATAAGCAACACAAAAATATATACTGAAAACTAAAAAAAAAGCTATTTAGAAATGTCATTAAACACACACAAACAATACAGTTATGATACTGATACATGTGTGTAGTACATGGATTAGTAGATTACAAACACTAGCAGTATATACATTGGTGTGCCAAAAGTCATTAGACCAGAGCTAGTATCATGTCTTTATTTACCCATGTCCAGTGGAAGCTAAGGAACACTATCTCCAGCCATACCACTCTGGGTGGTAATGCCTTTTTTGATGTATTCCCAGTGCAACATGCTATAGATTGAGAAAATAGAGAAATGTTAAAAGCCTGAAAAATATCTTAATCTATCTGGCTTGTATCCACTATCAGACCCTGCATTAACTCAGCTCTGATCCGTTCATAAGCACACTGCTCAGTGTTCAGCATCATTCTCAAGATCACAACACGCATCACAACCTATACCGGTGTGGGCTATCCCATGACTTTTGTCATGTTCTTTCAATTGATTTTCAATTTACATAGAAAAGTTACTGATAACTGATAATCACAGTAAAATACAAGAAATCTGTTTCTAAATCCTAAAATCTAAAAGATAAACATCTAAAACATAAAATATGACCAACATCATGAATAAACAATATTTTAAACATGTATTATCTTCCCTATTAGTTAGATAAACACATATACGTTTTATTTAAAGCAAACAAAGAGTTGCATAGCTTTATCTTAAGTAAGATTTCAAATATACAGTATATTAATTACTAATTGTGATTAAACAGAAAACTTTAAGGCATTAATGCTTTTTCAGCCTAGATAAACGTCACTTTTGGCTGTATTTAGTGATGTAAACAGTGTTTACTAAACACAGTGAATGAGTTCAGAAGGAAGGTTATTTTTTATTTATGCTAATATTTAGAATGAAAGCTGAAACTAATACAATGCAGTGTTAAGTGATTAACACCACTAATATAAATATTATTTAATCTAACATAAATGACTTTATTTACCTTTGAATACCCATTAGTAAATGTTTAGTCGTAAGAAAAAGAAAAGTCGTGATTAATTGTGATTAATCACAATATTTATAATCCAATAGTTTTTTTGTTTATCGACAGAAACCCCTAATATGTACACATTAATACACAGTAATGTATGTGATTATTCAGGAAAATGTATTAATATTTTAATAACACAGCAAGTGAGATTAGAAGGTAGATTACTTTTATTTATGCTGATATATGAATTTAAGCAGATTTTTTTTCTCATTTGTTTTTATCAACTGAAGCCCCTAATATATATATATATATATATATATATATATATATATATATATATATATATATATATTAATAAGACATTAATATTTTTGCGTGAGTTTAGAAGGTAGATTACTTTTATTTGAGCTAATATATTACATAATACATTTTTTTAAGTGATTGACACCACTAATATAAATCTGACTTAATCTAACATTAATTCATTTATTTACCTTTTTTTCATTTATTTACCCATTAGTAAATGTTCAGTCCTAAGAAGAAGAAAAATTGTGATTAATCATACAATTGTGTTGTGATTATTCCATTTTTTTAACGACTGACATCCCTAATATGTACATATAGATAGTTTCATATTCTCTATCGCACTTTGATTTGAGAATAAATATCTTGACTTTCCTGGACTCTGGGTGTTCTGGAGGGAGGAGATCTGGGTGTTCTGGAGGGAGGCGGCTTGTTTCTGAATTGTATCGCTGCGTAGTTCAAGGCATCTGTGTCTTCATCCTGATACAGAAAATAATTTTAAATAAACCATTACAAACCATTACAAACTATTACAGACCAAAGAACAACAAGGAACAAGGAAAACTTTTCAAAAGTCACTGTAAAAAAATTTTATTCCAAAAATTTTTGGATGATTTCTATTGGTCCATTGTGTTCATCATGGAATTTCAACACATTATTACTGATGACTATTAGTACCGGTAGTTATGAAATGATGCATTAACAATAAAAATTTATCATTTGTACAACAACGGTATTCACTTAACAAAATTCAAATCAGTGTCAACATGCCATCAATAAACATTTTATACCACATTATAGCTTCTTGAAAATATTTTCTTAAAAAGCAGAAAAAAAAATTGTACCTGATTTTTGCGACTTGAAGGATCTTTTTGACAACCTAAAAATAACATAATGATTTATACAAATTCTCTATAGAAACACACTAAAAGAGTTATATAATGTTATGGTTATAAACTGTATATAATAGTAACTAACCTTTCTGTTGCTTCTTAAGAAGCAGAACAGCCAGAACCACATTCAGAATAACAGAGATCACACTGAATATTGTAAAGGCAGCAACAATCCAATTACTTCTGTCTGAAATGATAAAATTTACACAGCAGATCAGCGCAGTAAATTCCCTAAATTCTAATAAATCCCTAATAAAATCAGTAAATCAACATTCCTACCTTCCACATGTTGTTCAGTTCCAACAACATCTACCGTCTCTCCACATGCAGCTACAGCACAGTAGTAAGTTCCAGCATCAGAGAGGCTGAGGTTGTTCTTGGGGAGTTTGTAGATACAGCTCTGTGTAGGAGAAACAGTCTCAGAGCTTTTCTTACACTGATCACTCCTGTTTCCATGAGTGAAGATGATTCCTGGACGAGATTCTCGTGAGTCGGGTCTGAACCAGTACACACTGTGATCTCCTGAACAGCTTAAAGTAGCCATTAGTACTGAACACTGGAGTGAACCTGCAGATTTTCCACTTTTCACCTTTAGTTCAGTCAGATTTCCCTTCTGAGACTTTTCTTCTTTAACGATAATTAGAAACAATAAGAAATGAGTAGTATGAAATGACTAGATCTATATATATATAATGTAATATCTGATAATAAATCAGGTAAATTAGTAGAATTTGACTTTTACCGTTAAAGATCAGAAGCGTTCCAGATCCAAACTCTGGAACATCAGTCTTCACTCTCCCACAGAAATATGTTCCAGAATCTTCTTCTACAGTTTCCTGAATGTTGAGAACAAGCTGATCTCCTTTCAGAGTCGCATTAAAGCGCTGTGTAAATTGTCGATTGTGTCTGACTTTTAAATTATTGTCAACTAATCTCACAACAAGCTGAGGCAGCTTTCCATAACTCTGCTTAAACCAAGCAAAACTATACTGATGGTTGTTTGTGATAAAGCTCTCCTCACATTTTATCACTACATTTTCTCCAATCTTCTCTGTTTGCACTTGAAGACCATCGTTAGACGTTTTTACTGAAACAAAGAAAACAATTTAACCACTAAAAACACTGAATAAATATATTGTTTGTCATGAAAAACAAAAGAATCATATTTTAAATGAAACGATTGACTCACCCGTTACAAAAAGACAGAAAGAGAGAACGACAGTGATCATCATTGTTCCTCTTCTCCAACTGAGACACTAATGTCTAATAAACTGGTCATCTCTCTGTAGAAAAAAATACAAAAAAAACCCAGAAGCGTCACGTCTGATATGATTGGGCGTTCTGATATCGTAAACTGATATGATTGGTTGAATAAATTTTAAGGAAACAACAGGTCAGTTCTATTCTCAGTGCCTCGTGCATCTATGTGCTTAACTATTTTAATACTTCATGAGGGTCCTGGAACTTTCCATTATTTGGCTTGTAGTTGTAAAATGTGTAATGTGTTTGGGGGTTTAGTGGCTTGAGTGGTGTTAAATTTACCTCTATCTTCTATATGTGTATGGTCAATGTTATTTTAAGAATAACCGTTAAAGTAAATGGAAACAATTTCACTCTTTAAAGTAGGAAACTACTTTATTTATTTATTGTTTATTTATTTTATATGGCACAGATTTAAGAGTACAGCATTCAAAGGCCTACCAGGCAGCGAGCACACCTACATCCTGTTTATACTTATTTTAATCACGCCCCCCTAAACATGGGCCTCACTATAGACCAAAATATTGAGACTCCTATTTGTTCACTGTTTCTTTCTATATCAAGGCTTTTAAACAATAGTCTATCCTGCTTTTATTAGAGTAACTGTCTCTACTCTCCAGGCAAGACTTTGTACCAGATTTTAAAGCACTGCTGTGAGGATTTGATTGCATTCAGTGATGAAAGTATTTGTGAAGTCGGGATGTTGAATGATCTTCACTTTTCCATATTCTAAAAGTATATATATATATATATATATATATATATATATATATATATATATATATATATATATATATATATATATATATATATATATGTTGTATACAGCTCTGGAAAAAAAATAAGAGACCACTTCATTTTCTGAATCAGTTTCTCTGATTTTGCTATTTATAGGTTTATGTTTGAGTAAAATTAACATTGTTGTTTTATTCTATAAATCACAGAAAAAATATATCCCAAATTCCAAATACAAATATAGTAATTTAGAGCATTTATTTGCAGAAAATAAGAAATGCTCAAATTAACAAAGAGACGCAGTGATTTCAGACCTCAAATAATGCAAAGAAAAAAGTTCACAGTTTTCATGCATCTCGATATCTCAAAAATTGTGGCCCGAGTTAAGCGGACAAAAAACAGAAAGAATAATGAGATTGCCTGCTGCAATCACACTAATTAACTACTATAACAATTTTTTAAAAAGTTAAATCAACTTCCCCTTTAGTTGTAATAACATTTAAGTAAATTCATCCAATTTAGGATTACAGTGTACAGTTTCTCATTAACATTTGGTCTCACTAAACAATCTGTGTTGGTAAAATTTACTACAGATTGTAGTTGAACTCTAGTTAAGGCCAAGCCAACAACTCTGCACTACTGCACATGCTCAGTTTGACTCTTGTTAAACGGGGTCTACTGAGCAATTCTGCAGGGGAGTTCATCTGATGTTGGTCATGCTATTTGCATGTGGGGCGTGTCCTCCCACCTCTCACTCATCATCAGGGTGTACTAGTTCTCCACAGACTGCTGCTGCTTCTCTTGGGCTTTGTTTGCTTGGTGTGAGTTATATTAGTTCTCAGTATTAAAAGCTATGAGCTATAAAAAGCTATAATAGCGTTGCTGAGTGCGATTACATCACATCTTATGTTTGACAGTGAGGCAGATATGTATTAGTCTCAATGAATCAAAGAAATAATGTTGTGCCCACTACATTTATTTGATTAATGTAAAATGTGTCATTGACTCAGCTTATTTTTTTAGTGTGAATTCCTGCTGCCTCAGAACTACAGTGAAGTAACTTTATGTTAACAGCAAGGTCACCAAAAACACTTTATATAGACAGCAGCCACAATGGAACAATATACATTCAGATACTCAATAAACTACTCTAGTAAATTTACAGTAAATGTTAATTTTATTAATAGATATTTATAATCCTTAGTTTTACACCTCTATTCAGCATATTAAAACAATCTCATTAGTAGTGATCACAAAGTGTTTTTATAGTGAGATAAGATCAGTAACAAGTCAGTGCTGATCTCAGTACAGTTTCATATCTCCCAGCAGCTCTGCCTTAAACTCAGAGAATCAGTTAAATGAGATTTTACCAGCTCTACCAAAACCTTTAACCTAATTGATTAAAATGTATGGGGTTGAATACTTTTGCATGTCACACTTTTCAGATTTTTATTTGATTAAAATTATGAAAATCATCTGTCATTTGCGTTGATCTGTCACTTAGAATCTGAATAAAATACATAAATCATATTCTGAGAGCTGTAAAAACATTATGTATTATTGTAACATAATGAAGTATCTGGGTTTCTAGTTGGTCCAACAAAACATTTGACAAATTCAACACACTTAAAAAATGTGGGAGGTACTTAGTCAGCATAGTCATACAGGAAATTATCACTTGTTTTAATATCATTTATATTTTGGGTTGATTCAATTTATTTTTTAAATGTCCACAAAAAGGTAAAGAAAAGACAGTCTGACAAGATGTTCATTAACAAACACATACCTCCATTTATTTGTCTGTAACAAACACTCATTGCACTTCATGGTTTATCATACATTTATAAGCAGCACAAGAACATATACTAAAAAACTTATTTCAAATAAAAAAGCTATTTACAAATTCCATTAAACACACAAACAATACAGTTATGATACAGATACATCAGTGTAGAGTCCATGGATTAGTAGATTACAAACACTGGCAGTATATATACATTAACGTGCCAGAAGTTATTGGACCAGAGCTAGTATCATGTCTTTATTTAACCATGTCTAGTGGAAGCTAAGAAACACTACACTGACATGCGGCATGTGTGTGTGTGTGTGTGTGTGTGTGTGGTCTCCTGTATTGAATGTATTTGTGGTTTCACCCAGAGCCATATGTTTACTTGCATGAACAGTCCTAGACATCAGACATCACCAACCAAGATCATACCCACCCACTGTTCTGTCCACTGTGGGTGGTAATGCCTATTTTAAGTATTCCAAGTAAAACTCTAAGTGATGCTGTGGATTGAGGAATGATAAAAGCCTGAAAAATGTCTTCAAAATAAAGACCCATCTATTTCATCTACATCGCTTGTATCCACTATCAGACCTCACATTAACTCAGCTCTGATCATTCATAAACACACAGCTCAGTGTTCAGCATCATTCACAAGATCACAACAAACATCAGAACCTACACAGGTGTGGGCGTTTCCCAAGCCATCCCCTGATTAAACATTTCATCATCCATTTACAAACTGCTATCCCATGACTTTTGTCACGTTCTTTTAATTGACTTTCACAGATTAACACAGAAATTAACAAATCAGCTGATAATCACTGTAGAATACAAGAAATCTGATTCTAATCCCTGAAATCAGATACAGTGTAATGAACTGACAATACTTCTGATGTTATTTAAAATACTGTATATTGAAAGCTACATTTTCTTCTCTGCTGGTTGGGTGAACACATATGAGTTTTGCAGAACTTTGTATAAAATATATATAAAATAAATTGAATTGAATCTAAGATTAAGTATTTTATTTAGATATTAATATCCATTATTAAAACATAGTCATAATAATAAGAAAAGGAGTGATTGTGATTAATCACAAAATTTTGTTGTGATCAATCCAATAAGCGAGTTAGAAAGTAGGGTTTTTTTTTGTGTTGATATTTGACCTAAAGCTGTAATTAATGAAATGAATTTTGTAAGTTATTGACACAACTCATATGTACCATTAAAATACAATTGAATCTTAAATTGATTATTTGTGAATTATCACAAAATTCTGTAGTTATCATTCCAATATTATTTTTTTATTGACTGTATAAATGTATATGACTTGGGAATAAATATCTTGACTTTCCTGGACTTTGTTTTTGAATTGTATCGCTGCGTAGTTCAAGGCATCTGTGTTTTCATCCTAATATAGAACAAAATAAACACAATTATAAACCATTGCAAACAGTTCCACACCATTCCATAAATTCATATCACTTTTCAAAAAAACACAAGGAATAAAGAAATCCTTTCAAAGAGAGGCACTGTAAAACATTTTAGTACAAAAAACATCAATAACTTCTATTTGTCCGTTCATCATGGAATTTTGACACAATATGACTGATGACTATTAGTAGCAGAACACTAAAACTTATTTACTTAAAAACTAAAAATATTTAGTTAATAATCTGCAAATCAGGATTCAAGGCGATTTAATTGTCATTCGCATCACATGTGGTACATGAGGTGGAACGAAATTGTGTTCTCACAATCCAGTTTACACCCAAAGAGCTGTTATTAAAATAGATGTATAGATAAAAAAAGAGTACAATAAAAATAGAATATACAGAATAGATAGATAAATATCCCAAAATAATAAAAAAATAGATAGAGTAGAAAGGTTTCAGCAACATGAAGTCCAGAGTGCAAATGTGCTATAGCAGCATGTTATGGAATTTGAGCAGTGAAGATAAAGTGTCTCAGAACAGTGTCAACATGGCATCAATAAACATTCTTTACCACATTATAGTGTCTTAAAAAAAATAAAAAAATAAATATTTTACCTGATTTGTGCGACTTGGAGGATCTTTACGACAACCTAAGAAATACCATAAAGATTTTTTACAAATTCTAAAAGGGTTATATAATGTAATGGTTATAAACTGTATATAATAGTAACTAACCTTTCTGTTGCTTTTTAAGAAGCAGAAAAGCCAGAACCACAATCACAATAACAGAGATCACACTGAATATTGACAAGGCAGCAACAATCCAATTACTTCTGTCTGAAATGATAAAATTTACACAGCAGATCAGCGCAGTAAATTCCCTAAATTCTAATAAATCCCTAATAAAATCAGTATATCAACATTCCTACCTTCCACATGTTGTTCAGTTCCAACAACATCTACCGTCTCTCCACATGCAGCTACAGCACAGTAGTAAGTTCCAGCATCAGAGAGGCTGAGGTTGTTCTTGGGGAGTTTGTAGATACAGCTCTGTGTAGGAGAAACAGTCTCAGAACTCCTCGTACACGGACTGCTGGAGTCTCCATGAGTGAAAATGATTCCTGGACGAGGTTCTCCTGAGTCGGGTCTGAACCAGTACACACTGTGATCTCCTGAACAGCTTAAAGTAGCCATTAGTACTGAACACTGGAGTGAACCTGCAGATTTTCCACTTTTCACCTTTAGTTCAGTCAGAGTTCCCTTCTGAGACTTTTCTTCTTTATAATTAATAATAATGAAGAAAGAAAAAGCAATAAGTAATATGAAAACTACGGTGTGTAAAAAAAAAGAATAACTGGTGTTTGTTTTGTAAAATGACAGATAATAAAACATGTTATTAAAACTGAACTTTTACCGTTAAAGATCAGAAGCGTTCCAGATCCAAACTCTGTAACATCAATCTTCACTCTCCCACATAAATATGTTCCAGAATCTTCTTCTACAGTTTCCTGAATGTTGAGAACAAACTGATCTCCTTTCAGAGTCGCATTAAAGCGCTGTTTAAATTGTCGATTGTATCTGACGTTTGAATTATTGTTAAATAATCTCACAACAAACTGAGGCATCTTTCCATAACTCTGCTTAAACCAAGCAAAACTATACTGATGGTTGTTTGTGATAAAGCTCTCCTCACATTTTATCACTACATTTTCTCCAATCTTCTCTGTTTGCACTTGAAGACCATCGTTAGACGTTTTTACTGAAACAAAGAAAACAATTTAACCACTAAAAACACTGAATAAATATATTGTTTGTGATGAAAAACAAAAGAATCATATTTTAAATGAAACGATTGACTCACCGGTTACAAAAAGACAGAAAGAGATAACGACAGTGATCATCATTGTTCCTCTTCTCCAACTGAGACACTAATGTCTAATAAACTGGTCATCTCTCTGTAGAAAAAAATACAAAAAAAAAACAGAAGCGTCACGTCTGATATCGTAAACTGATATGATTGGGCGGTCTGATATCGTAAACTAATATGATTGGTTGAATTAATTTTAAGGAAACAGCAGGTCAGTTCTATTCTCAGTGCCTCGTGTATCTATGTGCTTAACTACTTTAATACTTCATGAGGGTCCTGGAACTTTCCATTCTTTGGCTTGTAGTTGTAAAATGTGTAATGTGTTTGGGGGTTTAGTGGCTTGAGTGGTGTTAAATTTACCTCTATCTTCTATATGTGTATAGTCAATGTTATTTTAAGAATAACCGTCAAAGTAAATGGAAACAATTTCACTCTTTAAAGTAGGAAATTACTTTATTTATTTATCTTTTATTTTTTTTATATGGCACAGTTTAAGAGTACAGCATTCAAAGGCCAACCAGGCAGCGAGCACACCTACATCCTGTTTATACTTATTTTAATCACGCCCCCCTAAACATGGGCCTCAATATAGACCAACATATTGAAACTCCTATTTGTTCACTGTTTCTTTCTATATCAAGGCTTTTAAACAATAGTCTATCCTGCTTTTATTAGAGTAACTGTCTCTACTGCCCAGGCAAGACTTTATACCAGATTTTAAAGCACTGCTGTGAGGATTTGATTGCATTCAGTGATGAAAGTATTAGTGAAGTCGGGATGTTCTGAATGATCTTCACTCTTTCTTATCTCCAGCATCCCAACTTATTCCAAGAGTAATAAAACACAGATACACAGAACCCACTGCTCAATATCTATATACTGTATACAGCTCTGGAAAAATTAAGAGACCACTTCAGTTCCTGAATCAGTTTTTCTGATTTTGCTATTTATAGGAATATGTTTGAGTAAAATGAACATTGTTGTTTTAATTAAAAACATTGTAATTTAGAGCATTTATTCGCAGAAAATGAAAAATGGTCAAATTAACAAAAAAAGATGCAGAGCTTTCAAACCTTATATAATGCAAATAAAACAAGTTCATATTCATTTAGAAACAACAACAATACTAAAGTTTTATCTAAGGAAGAGTTTAAAATCAATAATTGGTAGAATAACCCAGGTTTTTAATCACATCTTTCATGTGTCTCGGCATGCTCTCCACCAGTTTTTCACACTGCTTTTGCGTCACCTTATGCTATTCCTGGCACAAACATTTTCAAGCAGTTCAGCTTTGTTTCATGGCTTGTGACCATCTATCTTCCACTTAATTACATTTCATTACATTACATTACATTACATTACATTACATTTGGCAGACGCTTTTGTCCAAAGCGACTTACAATATTGAAGTGCAAATAACAGAAGAGGTTAAGTACAAAAATAATAGAAGTTAAAAATAAAGCATCTATAGATAGGGCCTTAAGGAGGTCAGAGGGAAATAATGGGATAGAGGAGTAGAGAAGAGGAAGAAGGAGATGAGGTTAGAATTAGTTAGTTTGTTAGAGGTGTTAGGAGAGTAAGTGCTCTTTGAAGAGCTCTGTCTTCAGGAGTTTCTTAAAGATAGAGAGAGATTCTCCTGATCTGGTAGTGGAAGGTAGTTTGTTCCACCATTGGGGAACTCTGTATGAGAACAGTCTGGATTGCTTTGTGTGAATGTTTGGCAAAGCGAGGCGACGTTCACTGGAGGAGCGCAGCGGCCGGGAGGTAGCGTAAGCCTTCAGGAGTGAGTGCAGGTAGGAAGGAGCCTGTACTGTCATCACCTTGTAGGCGATTGTAAGCGCTTTGAATTTGAATGTAACTAAATTTCAGAGGTTTTCAATGCAGTTCAGGGCTGGAGATTGTGCTGGCCATGGCAGGGTCTTGATCCGGTGGTCCTTTATTTACACCTTAATTGATCTAGCACCTACAGGCAATAGTGTATAAGTTTGTATAAACTGTATAAATTACAGTACTGAAAAAAAATATTATTTTTTAAGGAGGATCAAAATTTTTTAGCGATCTGTTGTGCGTAGCGATTTAGGGCGTGTCGGTGTGTGTTTGTATAATGAGGGCTTTAAACTGCAAAGAATTGCACTGTATATTTTACTAACATCAAAACAATGACAGTAGAGTTACTGCAAAGTAACTTCATTGCAGTGATAAAAAGTGATAATTATACTCACTTTGTGCAAATAGAGTTTACCCTAATTGGGCTACTTTTCTCTGGGTGTTCAGTTTTGGGTGTTCACTCTTCTCTGGGTTTTTTTATCGAAAGGTTGACTCCCTGGTCACAGTGCTGTAGACCATAAGAGCAAATTGCCCTTTTATTCATTGTAAAGTTTGACGTCATGCTGCCTCAGAACTGCAATGAAGTTACATTGCAGTAACTCTACTGTCATTTTGATGTTAGTAAAATATACAGTGCAATTCCTTGCAGTTTATGTCTAGCTGTAATTTTACAGTACTTCATTGACATTTAAGGACTTCAAATATTTAAATGACATATGTTTATTGTAATGTGACACCCTTAAATGAATTACTACATTTTTCTATTCAGATTGTAAGGAGAAGTAAAGCCACTTCCACTGAAGTGCAGCCTTATACAGAAGTTTCAGTTTAGTTCTCCAGCACCAGGGCTGAAGTAGCATTAGCATTAGATGCTAACCACACTAAGCTTTAGCTCTAAAGTTGTTCAGAGGTAAGTATTATCGGCCTGTAGCCTGCTGCTAACCCCTGCTAGCACTGCTGGAGCAGCATTAGCATTACTCGCTAACAATGCTAGCGCTTTCTTTGTTCAGAGGGAAGTATATCAGATTGTATTCTGCATGTTTATCGAGTTAAAACAAGCTACGTGGGACGAAACAATAGCTAATATCGCCCTAGCTAGTGGTTAGCCACTAATGCTCCAGCCTTAGTGCTGAGGAAATTCGGGAATCTAAGCTTACTGTAAATAAACGGAAGCACTTTACACACCCAAATAAACAGTTTTCAGGAAAGGAATCTGTGTAGATTAACATCCAGCGCTCGTTTGAAAGTCTTTTTTTTATTTCAGTTTTGTTTACTTAGCTTAGCTTTACTTAACTTAGTTGGCTACCCCCCCACACCACCACCACCCAGCAGCAAGACCTGCTGAATTAGAAGTTCATTGTAGTGTCCCTTAAAATGCACCTTATAATCCAGTGCTCCTTATATATAAAAAATAAACCAGAAAATAGATGTTCATTGATAGTGCTCCTTTTAATATGGTGCGCTTTAATTTTTTAATTTTTTTTTATAGATACAGTATTATAGGTCAAGTGTACTGATAAGTGTCATGTGCCTAGATATGTGTACAGGTTTATGTTATATTAGAAGTTTAGATTAGCTTCCTTGTAAATGTATGTGAAGTGAAGATGATACGCACTGTTAATTTTGTATGTTGTTGAATACATAGAAAAAAATAGTTGAATCTGAGAGCTTAAACTGAACACACCGCCTTACCGTGTCTTCTGTATATCCTGCCATTCAGATTTTACCTAGGCCCTGCTAACCCCAGGGTTACATAAACGCTACTACCCATCCTACACGCCATGGGGGGTGTAAAAGTAATAAATGATTATTGTATTATTATATATTTATTTATGCCAAAAGGTTTTTCCCAAAAAGCTGAAAAAAATACGTGTAAGCAAATAATTTACTATTCTCCAGAGTGAATTCATGTACATTTATTTTTTTATTATTGGCAATTTACTATGATATCTTTTTTACAGTGCAGTATGAAATCACTTAAGATAAAAATGATTGTATTACTTCACTGTATTACTTCATATCACTTTATAAATAAGGTCTGTAGTCTGGTGTGTTGAAATAGTCTGTGGCTAGAGTGTTTTTTTTTTTTTTTAATGAAGGGTTAGTGCTATTTTAGGTGTGAAGTTTAAGGCTGATAGAAACAGCTTCACACACACACACATATGAAACTGACTTTAGATATGAAGGTGTTAAGATCAGAGTGTTAAGAGCTGAGTGTTTTATTTATTGTAATATTCGTATAGTTTTGTAGGGTTTTAGAGATCTTTCCATAGCATTCTATAAAAAATATATTTTTTAATGGTAACTTTTAACTTTATATAGACACAGCTCCAGCCAGCATCCACAATGGCACTATATACATTCATAATAAAGTATTCTAGTACATTTACAGTGTTAAAGTTAATATTAATAATAGATATTTAAAATCCTTAGTTTTACACGTCTATTCAGCATATTAAAACAATCTCATTAGTAGTGATCATATGTTTGTTTGTAAGATAAGATCAGTAAAATGTCAGCGCTGATCTCAAAACAGTTTCATATCTCCCAGCAGCTCGACCTCAGACTCAGAGAATCAGTTAGATAAGATTTTACCAGCTCTACCAAAACCTTTAACTTAACTATTTAAAATATTTATTATTATTATTATTATTATTATTATTATTATTATTATTATTATTATTATTATTATTATTATTATAAAGAAATCTTGCTAAAACCTGAAAACTTCAACATGTATCTCACTGATGCCTGTTTATTCTTGTTTACAGTGGCCTGCAAAAGTATTTATACCCCTTGAACTTTTTTGAAACAATTTTGATTGCACTGGACCGGCTTTAGGGGGGTTTAGAGAAAAGGAGGCTGAAAATTTTGCATGACTAAAATTGTTTTTGTTACAGGTTTTTATTTGATTAATTTTATTTTTTTTAAACCATGTAGCATTTTTGCCCACTTCACAGTTATGTTCTACTTTGTGTTGGTCTATCACTTAAAATCTCAATAAAAATACATTTAAGTTTGTGATTTTAAGGTGGCAAAATGAAAAAAAAAAAAAAAACGTAAGGAATATGAATTCTTTTGAAAGCCACTGCACGTAACATAACAATGGTACCTTATTTATATTCTGAGACCTGTAAACATTATGTAATATTTTATATTGATAGAACTTGATATAATAACTATAGGTAACTAGTATCTTGGTCCAACACAATATTTGACAAATTCAGCTTGAACTTTTCCACCTAAAAACGTGGGCGGTACTTGGGCAGCATAGTAACGCAGGAAATGGCCTTTGTTTAACATTATATATATTTTGGGTCAATTCATTGTATATGTTTTTAATCTTGCTAAAATATGTCTGCAAAAAGGTAAAGAAAAGACAATCTTACAAAATGTTCATTAACAAACACATTCTTTCATTTATTTGTCTGTAAAAAACACTCAAAGCACTTCATGGTTTATCATACATTTATAAGCAACACAAAAATATATACTGAAAACTAAAAAAAGCTATTTAGAAATGTCATTAAACACTCACAAACAATACAGTTATGATACTGATACATGGGTAGAGTCCATGGATTAGTAGATTACAAACACTAGCAGTATATACATTGGTGTGCCAAAAGTCATTAGACCAGAGCTAGTATCATGTCTTTATTTAACCATGTCCAGTGGAAGCTAAGGAACACTATCTCCAGCCATACCACTCTGGGTGGTAATGCCTTTTTTGATGTATTCCCAGTGCAACATGCTATAGATTGAGAAAATAGAGAAATGTTAAAAGCCTGAAAAATATCTTAATCTATCTGGCTTGTATCCACTATCAGACCCTGCATTAACTCAGCTCTGATCCATTCATAAGCACACTGCTCAGTGTTCAGCATCATTCACAAGATCACAACACGCATCACAACCTATACCGGTGTGGGCTATCCCATGACTTTTGTCATGTTCTTTCAATTGACTTTCAATTTACATAGAAAAGTTACTGATAACTGATAATCACAGTAAAATACAAGAAATCTGTTTCTAAATCCTAAAATCTAAAAGATAAACATCTAAAACATAAAATATGACCACCATCATGAATAAACAATATTTTAAACATGTATTATCTTCCCTATTAGTTAGATAAACACATATACGTTTTATTTAAAGCAAACAAAGAGTTGCATAGCTTTATCTTAAGTAAGACTATAAATATACAGTATATTAATTACTAATTGTGATTAAACAGAAAACTTTAAGGCATTAATGCTTTTTCAGCCTAGATAAACGTCACTTTTGGCTGTATTTAGTGATGTAAACACAGTGAGTGAGTTCAGAAGGAAGGTTATTTTTTATATATGCTAATATTTAGAATGAAAGCTGAAACTAATACAATGCAGTGTTAAGTGATTAACACCACTAATATAAATAGTATTTAATCTAACATATATGACTTTATTTACCTTTAAATACCCATTAGTAAATGTTTAGTCGTAAGAAAAAGAAAAGTCGTGATTAATTGTGATCAATCACAATTTTTTGTTGTGATTAATCCAATAGTTTTTTTTTTATCGACCTAATATGTACACATTAATACACAGTAATGTATGTGATTATTCAGGAAAATGTATTAATATTTTAATAACACAGCAAGTGAGATTAGAAGGTAGATTACTTTTATTTATGCTGATATATGAATTTAAGCAGATTTTTTTTTTAACATTGATTCATTTATTTACCTTTTTTTCATTTATTTACCCATTAGTAAATGTTCAGTCCTAAGAAGAAGAAAAATTGTGATTAATCATACAATTGTGTTGTGATTATTCCATTTTTTTAACGACTGACATCCCTAATATGTACATATAGATAGTTTCATATTCTCTATCGCACTTTGATTTGAGAATAAATATCTTGACTTTCCTGGACTCTGGGTGTTCTGGAGGGAGGAGATCTGGGTGTTCTGGAGGGAGGCAGCTTGTTTTTGAATTGTATCGCTGCGTAGTTCAAGGCATCTGTGTCTTCATCCTGATACAGAAAATCATATTAAACAAATCATTACAAACCATTACAAACTATTTCAGACCAAAGAACAAGCCAACCCTTTCCAAAAAGTCACAGTAAAAAAAAATTAATTCTAAAAATTATTGGATCATTTCTATTGGTCCATTGTGTCCATCATGGAGTTTCGACACATTATCACTGATGACTATTAGTAGTTATGAAATGATGCATTAAAAGTAAAAATTGTATTACCGTTTAGACATCGACAATATTCTGTTAATAAATTGCAGATCAGTGTCAACATGGCATCAATAAACATTCTATACCACATTGTAGCGTCTTAAAAATATTTTCTTAAAAAGTAGAACAATAAATTGTACCTGATTTTTGCGACTTGGAGGATCTTTTTGACAACCTGAAAAAAATAACATTAAGATTTATACAAATTCTCTATAGAAAAACACTAAAAGAGTTATATAATGTTATGGTTATAAACTGTATATAATATTAACTAACCTTTCTGTTGCTTCCTAAGAAGCAGAACAGCCAGAACCACATTCAGAATAACAGAGATTACACTGAATATTGACAAGGAGGTAACAATCCAATTACTTCTGTCTGAAATGATAAAAGGCATACAGCAGATCAGTGGATAAAATTACCTAAAAGAAAATCAACTAAAGGAAGAAAATAAATAAACAGTAAATCAACATTCCTACCTTCCTCAGAACTCCTTGTACACGGACTGCTGGAGTCTCCATGAGTGAAGATGATTCCTGGACGAGGTTCTCCTGAGTCGGGTCTGAACCAGTACACACTGTGATCTCCTGAACAGCTTAAAGTAGCCATTAGTACTGAACACTGGAGTGTACCTGCAGATTTTCCACTTTTCATATTTAGTTCAGTCAGAGTTCCCTTCTGAGAATTTTCTTCTTTATAATTAATAATAATGAAAAAATAAAAAGCAATAAGTAATATGAAAACTACTGTGTGTAAAAAAAAGAATAACTGGTGTTTGTTTTGTAAAATGACAGATAATAAAACATCTTATTAGAACTGAACTTTTACCGTTAAAGATCAGAAGCGTTCCAGATCCAAACTCTGTAACATCAGTCTTCACTCTCACACAGAAATATGTTCCAGAATCTTCTTCTACAGTTTCCTGAATGTTGAGAACAAACTGATCTCCTTTCAGAGTCGCATTAAAGCGCTGTTGAAATTGTCGATTGTGTCTGACATTTGAATTATTGTTAACTAATCTCACAACAAACTGAGGCAACTTTCCATAACTCTGCTTAAACCAAGCAAAACTATGCTGATGGTTGTCTTTGATGAAGCTCTCCTCACATTTTATTGTAACATTTTCTCCAGTCTTCTCTGTTTGCACTTGAAGATCATCGTTAGACGTTTTTACTGAAACAAAGAAAACAATTTAACCACTAAAAACACTGAATAAATATATTGTTTGTCATGAAAAAGAAAAGAATCATATTTTAAATCAAATGATTAACTCACCGGTTACAAAAAGACAAAGAGAGATAACGACAGTGATCATCATTGTTCCTCTTCAACAAGTGAGACACTAATGTCTAATAAACTGGTCATCTCTCTGTAGAAAACAACAAAACAAAAAAGCAAAAAAACAGAAGCGTCACGTCTGACATGATTGGGTGCTCTGATATTGTAAACTGATATGATTGGTTGAATAAATTTTAAGGAAACAGCAGGTCAGCTCTATTCTCAGTGCCTCTTGTATCTATGTGCTTAACTACTTTAATACTTCATAAGGGTCCTGGAACTTTCCATTTTTTGGCTTGTAGTTGTAAAATGTGTAATGTGTTTGGGGGTTTAGTGGCTTGAGTGGTGTTAAATTTACCTCTATCTTCTATATGTGTATAGTCAATGTTATTTTAAGAATAACCGTCAAAGTAAATGGAAACAATTTCACTCTTTAAAGTAGGAAACTACTTTATTTATTTATTGTTTATTTATTTTATATGGCACAGATTTAAGAGTACAGCATTTAAAGGCCTACCAGGCAGCGAGCACACCTACATCCTGTTTATACTTATTTTAATCACGCCCCCCTAAACATGGGCCTCAATATAGACTAAAATATTGAGACTCCTATTTGTTCACTGTTTCTTTCTATGTCAAGGCTTTTAAACAATAGTCTATCCTGCTTTTATTAGAGTAACTGTCTCTACTGTCCAGGCAAGACTTTATACCAGATTTTAAAGCACTGCTGTGAGGATTTGATTGCATTCAGTGATGAAAGTATTAGTGAAGTCGGGATGTTCTGAATGATCTTCACTCTTCAATCTCCAGCATCCCAACTTATTCCAAGAGTAATAAAACACAGATACACAGAACCCACTGCTCAATATCTATATACTGTATACAGCTCTGGAAAAATTAAGAGACCGCTTCAGTTCCCGAATCAGTTTTTCTGATTTTGCTATTTATAGGAATATGATTGAGTAAAAGGAACATTGTTGTTTTAATTCTATAAACTACGGACAAAATTTCAATTAAAAACATTTTTTTTGCAGAAAATGAAAAAATGGTCAAATTAACAAAAAAAAAAGATGCAAAGCTTTCAAACCTTATATAATGCAAATAAAACAAGTGCATATTCATTTAGAAACAACAATACTAAAGTTTTATCTAAGGAAGAGTTTAAAATCAATAATTGGTAGAATAACCCAGATTTTTAATCACATCTTTCATGTGTCTCGGCATGCTCTCCACCAGTTTTTCACACTGCTTTTGCGTCACCTTATGCTATTCCTGGCACAAACATTTTCAAGCAGTTCAGCTTTGTTTCATGGCTTGTGACCATCTATCTTCCACTTAATTACATTTCAGAGGTTTTCAATGGGGTTCAGGGCTGGAGATTGTGCTGGCCATGGCAGGGTCTTGATCTGGTGGTCCTTTATTTACACCTTAATTGATCTTGCTTGTATGCGGCTTGATTCATGCGTCATTTGCAATGATGAACCTGCCCAATTCCAGCCTTGCTGAACAATCCCCAGATCATCACTAGTCCTCCACCAAATTTCACAGTGGGTGCAAGTATACCTCTGCAGGTCTCCATCTAAAAATTTGATGGCCAGGTGTGGAGCAAAGCTGAAAATTGGAATCTGAAAAATGGTCTTACTCCAGTCAACTTCAGCATGGTTCTTCTTTGCTTCTCATTGAAGAAGGTTCTTTTTCTAGCGAGTTTTGCCTCTAAGAGATTGTTTTGAACTGTTCTTTTCATGCACTTCACCCCAGCTGCCATGTGCCATTCATTTTATAGGTCACTGGATGTCATCCTGCAGTTGCTTTTTTTTGCTGACTGACATTCAGATAAGTTGACGGTCAATCTCCAGACCTGAACCCAATTGAAAAATAGAATTTTTGTGCCAGGTGTGGAATAAGGTCACTCAAAAGCAGTTTTTATCTGAATTGAATGTGATGCATCTGCACAAAATAGTCTACGTTTTAGAAGTGAAATGAGAAAAAATATATATGTATATAAAAAAAATATGAAAATAAAAAACTGAAAATTGGCATGTGCATATGTATTCACCCCCTTTATTATGAAGCCCCTAAAAAGTTCTGGTGCAACCAATTACCTTCAGAAGTCACATGCTTAGTGAAATGAAGGCCACCTGTGTGCAATCTAAGTGTCACATGATGTGTCAGTATATACACACCTTTTCTGAAAGGCCCCAGAGGCTGCAACACCATTAAGCTAACCAAACAACACCATGAAGACCAAGGAGCTCTCCAAGCAAGTCAGGGAGAGAAGTATAAGTCAGGGTTGGGTTATAAAAAAATATCCAAATCTCTGATGATCCCCCGGAGCACCATCAAATCCATCATCATCAAATGGAAAGAACATGTACCACAACAAACCTGCCAAGAGAGGGCCGCCCACCAAAACTCTCAGCCCGGTCAAGGAGGGCATTAATCAGAGAGGCAGCACAGAGACCAAAGGTAACCCTGAAGGAGCTGCAGAGTTCCCAAGCAGAGACTGGAGTATCTGTTCATATGACCACAATAAGCCGTACACTCCATAGAGTTGGGCTTTATGGAAGAGTGGCCAGAAAAAAAACTTTACTCACAGGCAAAAATAGGAAGGCTCGTTTCGAGTTTGCAAAAAGGCATGTGGGAGACTCCCAAACTGTATGGAGGAAGGTACTGTGGTCAGATGAGACCAAAATTGAACTTTTTGGCCACCAAGGAAAACGCTATGTCTGGCGCAAACCCAACACATCTCATCACCCCAGGAACACCATCCCCACAGTGAAACATGGTGGTGGAAGCATGATGCTGTGGGGATGTTTTTCAGCAGCAGGGACTGGAAAACTGGTCCGAGTCGAGGGGAAGATGGATGATGCTAAATACAGGGATATTCTTGAGCAAAACCTGTTTACGTCTGTCAGTGATTTGAGACTAGGGTGGAGATTTACCTTCCAACAGGACAATGACCCATAGCATACTGCTAAAGCAACACTTGAGTGGTTCAAGAGGAAACGTGTAAACATATTGGAATGGCCTAGTCAAAGCCCAGACCTTAATCCAATTGACAATCTGTGGTCAGACTTGAAGATTGCTGTACACCAACGGAAACCATCTAACTTGAAGGAGCTGGAGCAGTTTTGCCATGAGGAATGGGCAAAAATTCCAGTGGCAAGATGTGGCAAGCTCATAGAGACTTATCCAAAGCGACTTGCAGCTGTAATTGCTGCAAAAGGTGGCTCTACAAAGTACTGACTTACAGGGGTGAATAGTTATGCACACTGATGTTTTCAGTTATTTTGTCCTATTTGTTGTTTGCTTCACAATAAAAAAAAAATTAAATGTTGAAAGTTGTATGCATGGTCTGTAAATTAAATGATGCAGACCCTCAAATATTCCCTTTGAATTCCAGGTTGTGAGGTAACAAAATGTGAAAAATGTAAAGGGGGGTGAATACTTTCGCAAGGCACTGCATGTATATATATATATATATATATATATATATATATATATATATATATATATATATATATATATATATATATATACACACACACACACACACAACACACACTGTAAGCCTGGATTTTATATCTAATTTAAAATATAATTACATTGTGCATAAATTATTACCTTTTATTTTATTACTGTCAAATGTAAGTATACCTATTGTACTCATTTTAGCAGGTATTTAATGTGTTAATAATTTTTCATTTAATAAACTAAACATTTTATATTTTTTCATGGTTTGACTTAACTTTGTAAGTTATAGCACTCTAACAGATTTGTTTTTTTGTTTCTGTTTTTTTTTTTTTTTACTTTTAAGAGCTCAGTTTTTTCAGCTTGCTGTTAAAGCAGAATGAAGAAGCTTTTTATTTTGTGACTCTGCCAGGATGTAATTTTGGTAAGTGTATAGTTTATGTTACGAATTTGTTTGAATGTGGGACAACTGACATCAATAAAATTCTAGCATTTATTTATTTTTTGCTTTTAGGATAAATTACATGAGCTGAGTTAATATGGGGGATACATCTCAAACAGGTGCCCTGCAATAACAAGCAGTTTTCAGCACAGGGGATAGGCGTTAAGTTGCATTTCCACTGTCAAACGCAAAGCCTGTTACAAAACAGTCAACTCCCTGTACTTGGGGACACAGAACTGTCCAGAGAGTTTCTATTTCAAAGGTTAAACACTCTAATACGTCCTGTTTGTTTTCAAGGACGTCAAATGGTTTAGAACAGAGCAATATATAAACCAGGAGGCAGCAGCTGGTTAGCATTAGCCTAGCTAGTCAGCTAGCACACTGCTAGCTCTGCTCACCACACAGCATGTTCAATTCTGTCAGACAGAAGTTTTACTGACAAGTTTGGGTAAACTTGTAGATCAAACTTTGTAGGCAAATCCACCCATTTCAAAACTCAAGAGTGATTCTGTTCATCACGCACACGTTCCCTTTTTTTTGCTCACGAGCTTCACATTTGTGCTCATGAGAGTTATATACACACACATTTTTTTTTCACCTGTTATTTTTGCGCCCCCGACTTTTGACATTGATGTGATGCCATAGTTCCAGCAAATATTGATTTATGAACTCTTAAAACATTAGCATTGTTGTTTCTAAAGTAATATGGGTTTATAAGCACTGTACCTTTTTCATTATTTTGACCATTTCTCATTTTGTGCAAATAAACTTAAACTTTAAACTTATATATATACACATAAATAATATAAATGTAAGCATATTGTACATAGTTAGCTAGCACACTGCTAGCTCTGCTCACCGCACATTCACAGCATGTTCAATTCTGTCAAACAGAATTTTTACTGACATGTTTAAGTAAACTTATAGATCGTATATTATGATTAACTGACCTCTAAATTCACCTTTGCCAGGCTTACAGTGTGTATATATTAAATAAATATTCATTTATTTGAAACAAAAATTTACGTAGAGATGTAGGGCAAATGAATTGGTATAACAAAAAAAAAGTTAAATCAACTTCCCCTTTAGTTGTAATAACTTGATGTTTTAATTAATGTTAAGTTAAGTTTTTATTACCTATTACTTAACTTATTTAAAGCAACCGGTTTTCTCCATTTTCTTAATGTAAATTAAGTAAATTCAACTTATCTAGGATTACAGTGTACAGTTTCTTAATAAAAGTTGATCTCACTTAACAATCTGTGTTTGTAAAATTTACTACAGTTTGTAGTTGAACTCTGGTTGAGGCCAAGCCAACTACTCTGCACTACTGCACATGCTCAGTTTAACTCTTTAGTTGAACAGGGTCTACTGAGCAATCCTGCAGGGGTCTTCATCTGATGTTGGTCATGCTATTTGCATAGTGGGCGTGTCCTCCCACCTCTCACTCACCATCAGGGTGTAATAATTCTCCACAGACTGCTGCTGCTTCTCTTGGGCTTTGTTTACTGTGTGTGAGTTATATTAATCCACGGTATTAAAAGCTTTGAGTTATAAAAAGCTGTAAGATTGAGTTGCTGTGTTTTGTGTGATTACATCACATCTTATGTGTTTGACAATGAGGCAGATATGTATCAGTCCCAGTAGATTAACTTAAATTTACCAAAAACACAGTGTTGTGCCCACTACATGAATTTGATTAATGTACAGTGTCATTGACTCACTTTATATATATTTTTTTTTATGTGACTTCCTGCTGCCTCAGAACTACAGTGAAATAACTTAATAGTCATTCTACTGTGAATGTACTGAAGATATGAAGGTGTTAAGAGCAGAGTGTTAAGATCAGAGTGTTTTGTTTATTATAATATTCATATATATATATCTATATATGTATATGTATATATATATGTATATATACATATACATATATATAAATATAAGGCCTATACTGTATAGCAGCCACAATGGCATACACATTCAGATACGCACTCAGTTAACATTAACACAGTGTTAATGTTTATTTTATTTATTTATTTATAATCCTTAGTTTTACACCTCTATTCAGCATATTAAAACATCTCATTAGTAGTGATCACAAAGATCAGTAAAAAGTCAGAACTGATCTCAACACAGTTTCATATCTCCCAGCAGCTCGACCTCAGACTCAGAGAATCAGTTAGATAAGATTTTACCTAATTCATTAAAACTTTAATAAATTACTATTATTATTATTATTATTATTATTATTATTATTATTATTATTATAAAAAAGTATTATTAAAAACTAACAACTGCAGCATGTATCTTACTGATGCCTGTTTATTCTTGTTTACAGTGGCTTGCAAAAGTATTCATATCCCTTGAATTTTCTGTCACCATTTTAATTGCACTAGACTTTTCTTTTGGGTGTTTAGAGAAAACGGGTTGAATACTTTGGCATGTCACACTTTTCAGGGTTTTTTGTAAACGTTTTGAAAACCATACATCAGTTTCTCTCCATTCCACAATTATGTGCTACTTTGTGTTGGTCTGTCACTTAAAATCTTAGTAAAAAATATTGAAGTTTGTGATCGTAAAGTGGCAAAATGGGAAAAAATTCAAAGGGCTATGAATGTTTTGCAAGCCACTGCACATATATCTGAGACCTGCAATCATTATGTAATAGTTTAGGTTGGTGAATGACAAATTCAACAAACTTAAAGGGATAGTTCGGTATTTTTGACATGAGTCTGTATGGCATCATCATAACCAGTGTCGTGCATCCACACTGACTTACCCCCCACAGCGTCCTGTGAGCCGAGTTCTTGTCCAGTTTAGGTCAAAGCGAAAGTAGTCCGGCATGTTTGCTGGGGTCAGGAAAATAACTCCTTTTTCTTCCCAAAGCAGTACGTGTTCAAAAGAGTGATTTATTTACATCACAAAAAACTAACCCTGCAAAAGTCACGCCTCGTAAATCACTTGGGTCCTACTTTCTCTCATTTCGTATCAGTGCGCGTCATTCTGACAGCGAGCTGCGCACACGTCAACTTGTTCTGTGTTTTGGCAGTGCTTAGCAGCTGTGTTCAGACTAGCAACGCAAACGAGCTAACTTTAGGGAGAAGTCTATTGGCTTTTATAAGCTTTGTAAACACATATATATATATATATATATAGCTAGGTGTGTGTGTGTGTGTGTTAAAATGGTGCGGACTTGTGACTATCCAGGCTGTAGCAACAAAGATGTGGCTGATTCTCCGCAGAGTTTTCATCGTTTTCCTGTGACTGATGTTGCTCTGAGGAAACTTTGGGTACTAGCGCTGGGCATCCATGTGGACACAAAAGTGGAAAAAATAAAAAAGCTTCGTGTTTGCAGTGCGCACTTCAGCGATGATGACTTTTTATCCACATGTCCTGGACAACGACAGATGAAGAAACGGATTCTGAAGAAATCTTCTGTCCCTTCACCCCAGGTAAATAAAACTGTAGCCTACCAATGTTCGCTCCAGTTTCATCTTCCACCACTTCTCTGTCCACCCTCTCTCTTTCTGCCCGATCTAATTCCATTTGGCGAAGTTCAACATCTGTATACTCGGGTTCATAAAGATATCCCCGTGGCTCTGAGCGGTGATCAATGTTTTCCTCGTCACTCTCGTAGTCAGACATGTTCTCGAGGCGAGAAGTAAACAAAGCGACCCAAACACGTAGGCTAGCTGTCAGGTTGCAGCGCTGCGCGCATTGATATGGAACGAGAGAAAGTAGGACCCAAGTGATTTACGAGGCGTGACTTTTGCAGGGTTAGTTTTTTGTGATGTAAATAAATCACTCTTTTGAACACGTACTGCTTTGGGAAGAAAAAGGAGTTATTTTCCTGACCCCAGCAAACATGCCGGACTACTTTCGCTTTGACCTAAACTGGACAAGAACTCGGCTCACAGGACGCTGTGGGGGGTAAGTCAGTGTGGATGCACGACACTGGTTATGATGATGCCATACAGACTCATGTCAAAAATACCGAACTATCCCTTTAAAACCGTGGGCGATAATTAAGCGGCCATTTTTTCTTACTGAAAAATGTCAGCAAAACAGTGAAGAAAAGACAGTCTGACAAGATGTTCATTAACACACAGATATTCTATTTATTTGTCTGTAACAAATGCTCATTGCACTTCATGGTTTATCATATATTTATTAGCAACACAAGAACATATATTAAAAAAACTTATTTCAAACAAAGATAAAATTTCAATAGCATTATGATACTGATACATGTGTGTAGTACATGGATTAGTAGATTACAAACACTAGCAGTATATACATTAACGTGCCAGAAGTCATTAAACCAGAGCTAGTATCATGTCATTTAACCATGTCCAGTGGAGGCAAAGGAACACTACACTGATGTGCAGGATGTGTGTGTGTGTGTGTGTGGTCTCCTGCATTAACTGTGTATGGTTGTCTCTTGTCTGAATGCATGAACAGTCCTAGACATCAGACATCGCCAACCAAGATCATTACAACCAACTGCTCTGTCCACTGTGGGTGGTAATGCCTATTTTGGAAGTATTCCCAGTACAACTCCAAGTGATGCTATGGATTGAGGAATTTAAAAGCCTGAAAAATGTCTTCAAAATAAAGTCCCATCTATCTCACTTTTATCCACTATCAGACCTCGCATTAACTCTGATCATTCATAAACTCACAGCTCAGTGTTCAGCATCATTCACAAGATCACAACAAACATCACAACCTACACAGGTGTGGGCATTTCCCAAGCCATCCCCTGATTTAACATTTCATCATCCATTTACAAACTGCTATCCGATGACTTTTGTCACATTCCTTTAATTGACTTTCAGTTAACACAGAAAGTAACTGATAAGCTGATAATCACTGTAGAATACAAGAAATCTGTTTCTAAACCCTGAAATCAGATACAGTGTAATGAACTGACAATACTTCTGATATTATTTCAAATATGTTGAAAGCAACATTTTAAACATGCATTTACTTCACTATTAGTTAGATGAACGCACATGAGTTTTGTAGAACTTTGTCAAATAAGATTTCAAATATATGGTGTAAAATATTTATAGAATAAAATGAATTTAATCCAAAATGGATAATTTTATTTAGATATAAATATCCATTTTTAAAACATACTCCTAATAAAAAAGGAAATATGTGATTAACTGTGATTAGAAGGTAGATCATTTTTATTTATGCTGATATATGACCTAAAGCTGTAATTGATACAAGGAATTTTGTAAGTGATTGACACAACTCACATGTACCACTCACATATAATTGAATCTATTGAATCTAAAATGGATTACTTTATTTAAATTTAAATATCGATTAGTAACAAAAAATTATTTATTCCAATATCCAGTGCATATATATATATATATATATATATATATATATATATATATATATATGAATTAAAGTTAATTTCCCATTCTCTATCGCACTTTGACTTGGGAATAAATATCTTGACTTTCCTGGACTCTGGGTGTTCTGGAGGGAGGAGATCTGGGTGTTCTAGAGGGAGGCGGCTTGTTTCTGAATTGTATCGCTGCGTAGTTCAAGGCATCTGTGTCTTCATCCTGATACAGAACACAAGATAAACAATTATAAACCATTACAAACCATTACAGACCATTCCATAAATTCATATCATTACTTTCCAAAATAAAAAACAAAAAGTAACGGAAAAGGAAAACCTTTCAAAGAGAAGAACTGTAAAACATTTGATTACAGAAATTGTTGGATTCATTCTATTTGTCCATTCATCGTGGCATTTTGACACAGTATGACCCAAGACTATTAGTAGTTAAATAAACACTCCTACCTTCCTCAGAACTCCCTGCACACTGACTGCTGAAGTTTCCATGAGTGAAGATGATTCCTGGACGAGGTTCTCCTGAGTCGGGTCTGAACCAGTACACACTGTGATCTCCTGAACAGCTTAAAGTAGCCATTAGTACTGAACACTGGAGTGAACCTGCAGATTTTCCACTTTTCACCTTTAGTTCAGTCAGAGTTCCCTTCTGAGACTTTTCTTCTTTATAATGAATAATAAAAAAAGAAAGAAAATAAAACAATAATAATATATAAACAAATTAACAGTTATCATTTTTTTTACAAATAGATAATAAATTATGTAAATTAGTAGAGCTGAACTTTTACCATTAAAGAACAGAAGTGTTCCAGATCCAAACTCTGTAACATCAGTCTTCACTCTCACACAGAAATATGTTCCAGAATCTTCTTCTACAGTTTCATTAATGTTGAGAACAAACTGATCTCCTTTCAGAGTCGCAGTAAAGCGCTGTTGAAATTGTCGATTGTATCTGACGTTTAAATTATTGTTAACTAATCTCACAACAGGCTGAGGCAGCTTTCCATAACTCTGCTTATACCAAGCATAACTAAACTGATGGTTGTCTTTGATGAAGCTCTCCTCACATTTTATTGTAACATTTTCTCCAATCTTCTCTGTTTGCACTTGAAGACCATCTGGATACGGTTTTACTGAAACAAAGATAACAATTCAAATTCTAAAAACAATGAATAACTCTATTGCTTGTGATGAAAAAAAAAAGAATCATATTTTAAATCAAACGATTGACTCACCCGTTACAAAAAGACAAAGAGAGATAACGACAGTGATCATCATTGTTCCTCTTCAACAAGTGAGACACTAATGTCTAATAAACTGATAATCTCTCTTTAGAAAAAAAACAAAAAAAGAGGTTGTGTCACGTGTTGCATACAAACCGAAATAATTATCCATATACTGCAGTTAAGGAAGGTTCAACAGGAGTCTTAGATTCTCTCAAAACAACAACAAAAAAAAACAGTTTATTAACAGGAGGCTCCTGGAGAGCCTACCTGAAGCCTCACGATTCGCACACCGCTCAGCTTCCAGGGACAGACTCTGAATCTCTTACATTTTACAGTCGTATTAAAAGAACTCTATTCTCCTCGACTCCTCCCAGTATGAAGTCACCTGAACATAAAAAATCCCACACAATTGTATACGTAAGTGTTCTTCAGTACATTTCCTAGTATTGTGAGTGCTCACAAAAAACTTTCCTGTTTTTCACATTAGCTGAGGGTCCTGGCTCCATAGATCCCTGCTAATCCTAAAGTTGGGTTTCCTGTTTTGCATGTCTGGGGTGTGCGGCCTATGCTGGGAGATGACCTAACATGACTCCTATCCTGTTCTTGAGAGCAAGCCTTAAAAGTATTGAAAACAGATTAATATATATATATATATAACCATATCTAGTATTTATGAAGACTCCCTTACTAATATAGAGTTATACATATATATATATATATATATATATATATATATATATATATATATATATATATATATTTTTTTTTTTTTTTTTTTTTTTTTTTCAGTTCAGCTTTTAACTTAATACAGCCACATCTGATTCTTAATAAGTTAGTCCATGCAAACGTAAATCCATTCTTAATTAAGTGGTACTATTCTTTCCTGTCCAATAGGCCACAACAAGTAAAGTTTAACTCGGCTTTATCTGATATAACAGTTTGTAGTACTGGGGCCCCTCAGGGGAGTGTCAGTTCACCTTTCCTGTTTACTTTCTACACTAATGATTGTGTTAGTATGGACGCAAACCAGCACCTGATAAAATTTTTTGATGACACCGTTTTGCTTAGTTTGTTAACAAAAACCTCTAATCCAAATACGTATCATATAGCTGTAGAAAATCTTGTGGCCTGGTGTAAGGTACACAAACTGCAGATTAATACAAGTAAGACTGCGGAAATGCTGGTGGACCCTCGAAAAGTCGGAATCTCTGACCCTGTGTCTATTCATGGTCAAACCATTGAGAAGGTGAGCTCATTTAAATATCTTGGAGTTTACATAGACTGTAATCTGAGTTGGAAAACACAGGTGAACAGGGTGTGCTCTAGGATCCATCAGCGCCTTCATTTTCTTCGCAGACTCAGATTATATGGTGTCTGTAAGAACATCATGTTAATATTCTACAGAGCAGCTATTGAATCAGTTTTAAGATAAGGTATTACAAGTTGGTTTGACAATTTAACAGTTCAATCCAAAACACAATTAAATAGCCTAGTTAAGACAGCTGGGAAAATTATGGGCATTCCTGCCCCTTTTGGCCCGCAGGAGCTGTGGCAGCAGGCAATAATTAGGCAGGCTAGGAATATTGTTTCCGATAGTACACATGTGCTACATCGGGAGTACCAGCTCATGAACTCAGGTAGAAGATACAGGGTTCCTTTGTGTAGGCACAATAGGTTTAAACATTATTTTGTTCCATTGTCAATTAAGATTCTAAATAATAAGGACGTCTGACTGTATTCGGTTGTATAGGGGCAGTGGGGTTCTGTAAAAGTATATAATGTAATGCACTTTAAATCCTTAATGTATTGTAATGATATGGTTTTGGTCACATGATTGTCTGTATGTTTGTCTGTTTTGTGTTGTAGTGCAGTATGCCCTCAATCCAAGAAAAATTTCTCCTTGGGAGATAAATAAAGAAACTATGACTATGATATATATATATATATATATATATATATATATATATATATATATATATATATATATATATATATACTTACGCACACTATGGCAAGCCAAACAGGAAATATATAATGAAAGTCGATATATATATAATGAACTCTGATATATATATAATGAAAGCTGATATATATATATATAATAAAAGCGATATATATAATGAAAGCCGATATATATATAATGAAAGCTGATATATATATAATGAAAGCTGATATATATATAATAAAAGCGATATATATATAATGAAAGCCGATATATATATAATGAAAGCCGATATATATATAATGAACTCCGATATATATATAATGAAAGCTGATATATATATAATGAAAGCCGGTATATATATAATGAAAGCGATATATATATAATGAAAGCAATATATATATAATAAAAGCGATATATATATATAATGAACTCTGATATATATATAATGAAAGCTGATATATATATAATGAAAGCTGGTATATATATAATGAAAGCGATATATATATAATGAAAGTGATATATATATAATGAAAGCAATATATATATAATAAAAGCGATATATATATATAATGAAAGCTGATATATATATAATGAAAGCTGATATATATATAATGAAAGCCGATATATATATAACGAAAGCCGATATATATATAATGAACTCTGATATATATATATATATATAATGAACTCTGATAAATATATAATGAAAGCCGGTATATATATAATGAAAGGGATATATATATAATGAAAGTGATATATATATATAATGAAAGCAATATATATATAATAAAAGAGATATATAGGGGGTTGCCGACCACCGGCAGGCAGCGCGGCGCATTCTCTCCACGGAGGTGCAGCGCGACCGGCCTCGGACTGGCTTTAAAGTGTCAGGGGGCGAAGGTGGCAAAAAAGCACCGGCCCGCGAGCTGCTTTCACTTTCCCCGAGCCGGGGACGGTCTACCAGCGTTCATTATATATATATATATATATATATATCAGCTTTCATTATATATATATCAGCTTTCATTATATATATATATCAGCTTTCATTATATATATATCAGCTTTTATTATATATATATCAGCTTTCATTATATATATATATCAGCTTTCATTATATATATATCAGCTTTTATTATATATATATATCAGCTTTCATTATATATATATATCAGCTTTCATTATATATATATCAGCTTTTATTATATATATATCAGCTTTCATTATATATATATATCAGCTTTCATTATATATATATCAGCTTTTATTATATATATATCAGCTTTCATTATATATATATCAGCTTTTATTATATATATATCAGAGTTCATTATATATATATCTCTTTTATTATATATATTGCTTTCATTATATATATATCACTTTCATTATATATATACCGGCTTTCATTATATATATATCAGAGTTCATTATATATATATCAGAGTTCATTATATATATATCGGCTTTCGTTATATATATATATCGGCTTTCATTATATATATATCGGCTTTCATTATATATATATATCGGAGTTCATTATATATATATATCAGCTCTCATTATATATATATCAGAGTTCATTATATATATATCGCTTTTATTATATATATATTGCTTTCATTATATATATATCACTTTCATTATATATATATCGCTTTCATTATATATATACCGGCTTTCATTATATATATATATCAGCTTTCATTATATATATATCAGAGTTCATTATATATATATCGCTTTTATTATATATATATTGCTTTCATTATATATATATATATCACTATCATTATATATATATCGCTTTCATTATATATATACCGGCTTTCATTATATATATATCAGCTTTCATTATATATATATCAGAGTTCATTATATATATATCGCTTTTATTATATATATATTGCTTTCATTATATATATATCACTTTCATTATATATATATCGCTTTCATTATATATATACCGGCTTTCATTATATATATATCGGCTTTCATTATATATATATCAGAGTTCATTATATATATATATATCAGAGTTCATTATATATATATCGGCTTTCGTTATATATATATCGGCTTTCATTATATATATATCAGCTTTCATTATATATATATATATATATCGGAGTTCATTATATATATATCAGCTTTCATTATATATATATCAGAGTTCATTATATATATATCGCTTTTATTATATATATATTGCTTTCATTATATATATATCACTTTCATTATATATATACCGGCTTTCATTATATATATATATCAGCTTTCATTATATATATATCAGAGTTCATTATATATATATCGCTTTTATTATATATATATTGCTTTCATTATATATATCACTTTCATTATATATATATCGCTTTCATTATATATATATACCGGCTTTCATTATATATATATCAGCTTTCATTATATATATATCAGAGTTCATTATATATATATCGCTTTTATTATATATATATTGCTTTCATTATATATATATCACTTTCATTATATATATATCGCTTTCATTATATATATACCGGCTTTCATTATATATATATCAGCTTTCATTATATATATATCGCTTTCATTATATATATATCGGCTTTCATTATATATATATCGCTTTTATTATATATATATATCAGCTTTCATTATATATATATCAGCTTTCATTATATATATATATCAGAGTTCATTATATATATATCGACTTTCATTATATATATATCAGCTTTTATTATATATTTCCTGTTTGGCTTGCCATAGCACACATACACACACACACACATATATATATATATATATATATATATATATATATATATATATATATATATATATATTATGTAGGGTCACCATAACCCTAAAATAATTGGTTATAATGAATTGGTTATAGTCAAACATTGTCTGATTATATTCCAATATTGTCTTATACATAACACACGTCTGATATGATTGGGTGTGTTCTAATATCATAAACTGATATGATTGGTTGAATTAGTTTTAAGGAAGCATAGCGTAGCAAATTTCTGTTCACAGGGCCTCGCTTATTTATGGACTTAACTATTTTAATACTCTGTTATTATTCTATTTATTTGTCCATAACAAACGCTAATTGCACTTCATGGTTTATCATATATTTATTAGCAACACAAGAACATATATTAAAAAACTTATTTCAAACAAAGATAAAAAAGCTATTTACAAATTTCATTAAAACACAAGCAATAGCATTATGATACTGATACTGTAGATTACAGACACTAACAGTATATACATTAATGTGCCAAAAGTCATTAGACCAGAGCTAGTATCATGTATTTATTTAACCATGTCCAGTGGAGGCAAAGGAACACTACACTGATGTGCAGGATGTGTGTGTGTGTGTGGTCTCCAGCATTAAATGATGTTATGTAATAACAAAAGTGTGGGAGAAGGACCACGCCCGAACTCTACGTTCTAACTCCACCCCGTATCAATCAACCGTCCTATAAATACCTCCCCTAACTAACTACCTCTCGTGACGAAAGTTTGCAACCCACCTCCTCCCTTACAACCGCCTTTTTTCTACTCTTCTACTTCTTATAAAATAAAATGGGGGGATATAACTACACGCTTCTTCAAGCACGCAGTTCAGTCCAAATTTCCCTGAGCTCCCTCCCCTTTTTCCTTCTTCTTTCTCTACTTCTTTAGGCGTGGTCCGCACTTAGCAAACTGTGTATGGTTGTCTCTTGTCTGAATGCATGAACAGTCCTAGACATCAGACATCACCAACCAAGATCATTACAACCAACTGCTCTGTCCACTGTGAGTGGTAATGCCTATTTTAGAAGTATTCCCAGTACAACTCCAAGTGATGGATTGAGGAATTTAAAAGCCTGACAAATGTCTTCAAAATAAAGACCCATCTATCTCACTTTTATCCACTATCAGACCTCGCATTAACTCTGATCATTCATAAACACACAGCTCAGTGTTCAGCATCATTCACAAGATCACAACAAACATCACAACCTACACAGGTGTGGGTGTACCCCAAGCCATCCCCTGATTTAACATTTCATCATTCATTTACAAACTGCTATCCCATGACTTTTGTCACATTCCTTTAATTGACTTTCAGTTAACACAGAAAGTAATTGATAAGCTGATAATCACTGTAGAATACAAGAAATCTGTTTCTAAACCATGGAATCAGATACAGTGTAATGAACTAACAATACTTCTGATGTTCTTTAAAATATGTTGAAAGCAACATTTTAAACATGCATTTACTTCACTATTAGTTAGATGAACACACATGAGTTTTGTGGAACTTTGTCAAATAAGATTTCAAATATATGGTGTAAAATATTTATAGAAACAAATGAATTTAATCCAAAATGGATTATTTTATTTAAATATAAATATCCATTTTTAAAACATACTCCTTTTTGAATCAATTGAATCTATTGAATCTAAAATTGATTACTTTATTTAAATTTAAATATCGATTAGTAACAGCTTAGTCCTAAGAAGACAAGAAAAGCCGTGATTAATTGTCACAATCACAAAATTCTGTTGTGATTTTTCCAATATTTATATATTGGAAAAAAATTATTTATTCCAATATCCAGTGCATATATATATATATATATATATATATATATATATATATATATATATATATATATATATATATATATATATATATATAAATTAAAGTTAATTTCCCATTCTCTATCGCACTTTGACTTGAGAATAAATATCTTGACTTTCCTGGACTCTGGGTGTTCTGGAGGGAGGAGATCTGGGTGTTCTGGAGGGAGGCGGCTTGTTTCTGAATTGTATCGCTGCGTAGTTCAAGGCATCTGTGTCTTCATCCTGATACAGAACACAAGATAAACAATTATAAACCATTACAAACCATTACAGACCATTCCATAAATTCATATCGTTACTTTCCAAAATAAAAAACAAAAAGTAACAGAAGAGGAAAACCTTTCAAAGAGAAGAACTGTAAAACATTTGATTACAGAAATTGTTGGATTCATTCTATTTGTCCATTCATCATGGAATTTTGACACAGTATGACCCAAGACTATTAGTAGTTTTAAAATGATGCAGCAAACTAAAACTTGTATTATCTTTTGGACAGCGATGATATTCAGTTCATAAACTGTGAATCAGTTTTAACAAGGCAATAAACATTCTATACCACATTATAGCGTCTTAAAAAAACTGATTTTTATTTTACCTGATTTGTGTGATTTGTAGGATCTTTGCAACGACCTAAAAAATAACAGAGATTTATACAAATTCTCTTTTACAAAAAGAAACTTATATAACACAAAAAATGTAATATAATGAAAAGGTTATATATGGTGTATACTATTAACTAACCTTTCTGTTGCTTCCTAAGAAGCAGAAAAGCCAGAACCACATTCACAATAACAGAGATCACACTGAATAATGACAAGGCAGCAACAATCCAATTACTTCTTTCTGAAATGATAAAAGGCATACAGCAGATCAGTGGATCAAATTACCTAAAAGTGAATCAACTAAAAGAAGCAAATAAATCAACAGTAAATCAACATTCCTACCTTCCTCAGAACTCCCCGTACACTGACTGCTGGAGTCTCCATGAGTGAAGATGATTCCTGGACGAGGTTCTCCTGAGTCGGGTCTGAACCAGTACACACTGTGATCTCCTGAACAGCTTAAAGTAGCCATTAGTACTGAACACTGGAGTGAACCTGCAGATTTTCCACTTTTCACCTTTAGTTCAGTCAGATTTCCCTTCTGAGTCTTTTCTTCTTTATAATGAATAATAAAAAAAATATATAAAACAATACGTAATATAAAAACAAATTAACACTTATCATGTTTTACAAATAGATAATAAATCATGTAAATTATTAGAACTGAACTTTTACCGTTAAAGATCAGAAGCGTTCCAGATCCAAACTCTGTAACATCAGTCTTCACTCTCACACAGAAATATGTTCCAGAATCTTCTTCTACAGTTTCCTGAATGTTGAGAACAAACTGATCTCCTTTCAGAGTCGCATTAAAGCGCTGTATAAATTGTCGAGGGTATCTGACGTTTGAATTATTGTTAACTAATCTCACAACAAGCTGAGGCAGCTTTCCATAACTCTGCTTATACCAAGCAAAACTATACTGATGGTTGTATTTGATAAAGCTCTCCTCACATTTTATCTCTATGTTTTCTCCAATCTTCTCTGTTTGCACTTGAAGATCATCGTTAGACATTTTTACTGAAACAAGGAAAACAAATTAACCACTAAAAACACTGAATAAATATATTGTATGTGATAAAACAAAAACAAAAGAATCATATTTTAAATCAAATGATTGACTCACCGGTTACAAAAAGACAAAGAGAGATAACGACAGTGATCATCATTGTTCCTCTTCTCCAACTGAGACACTAATGTCTAATAAACTGGTCATCTCTCTGTAGAAAAAAAAACCAAAAAATCAGAAGCGTCACGTCTGATATGATTGGGTGTTCTAACATCGTAAACTAATATGATTGGTTGAATTAGTTTTAAGGAAGCATAGCGTAGCAGGTCAGTTCTGTTCACAGGGACTCACTTATTTATGGACTTAACTATTTTAATACTCTATTAGGGTCCTGGAACTTTCCATGATCTGGCTAACGGTATCTTTGTATATTAATCTATATGTGATAGCTGTGGTGAGTGCTCTGTGTAATACTTTATAAATACATTCTCTTCTTCACTGTCTTGCAGTTGGAAAATGTGTAATGTGTTTGGGGGTTTAGTGGTATGAGTGGTTTTCAATTTAATTCCATCTTCTAAATGTATAACATTAGGTCATTGTTGTTGTAAGAATAACCGTTAAACTAAATGAAAAAAAAAAAAAATAGTAAACTTTTTTTTGTTCAGTTTGTCACAGATTTGAAAGTACAGCATTCTAGGACATAAAATGGCAGCAAATGGCTCATGACCCAAAATAAAAACTTGACCATACCTACATCCTGTTTATGTTTAGCTAATCACACCCCTCTGAACATGGGCCTCACTATAGACAAAAGTATTGCGACTCCTGTTCATTCACTATTTCTTTCCTATTAAACATTATTAAACAATAGTCTATCCTGCTTTTATTAGAGTAACTGTCTCTACTGTCCAGGCAGGACTTTATACCAGATTTTAAATGTTGGATGATCATTAGCCCTCTTCATCTCCAACACCCCAATTTATTCCAACAGTAAAACAACACAGATAATGGATAGTGTGTAGTGAAAAAGCATTTGCCCCCTTACAGATTTCTGTTGTTTTTGCATTTTTGTCATACTTACATTTTTTTAGATTATCAAACTAACTTTAATGTCAAACAAATATAATCTGAGTCCATATAAAAGCACTTTGTAAATGATGATTTTATTTATTAAGGGGAAAAAAACTATCTAGCCTTTTTGAAAAAGTGTTTCCTCCACCATAAATAAACTGTAATTAACCACACTTTTCAGTTTCACTACTAAACACAATCAGATCTGATTAGAATCAAGAAATCACTTAAATAGAACCTGTCTGACAACATGAAGCACCTAAAACATCTCAAAAAGCAACACAATATGCCCCAATCTGAAAAATAAAAAAATAAAAACAAAATCACTAATCATCTATCAGTTTAGAAAAGTTTACAAAATCATTTCTAAGTCTTTGGGACTTTAGCAGACCACAGCGAGAGCTATTATTCACAAATGGAGAAAACACGAAACACTGGCGAACCTTCCCAGGAGTGACCGGCCTAATTTATTCCAAAAGGGCATGAAAAACTCATGCAAGAGGTCACAAAGAACCTAGAACAACATTTTAAGAACTGCAGGTTTTAATTGCCTAAGTTAAGGTCAGTGTTAATGATTCAATAATAAGAAAGAGACTGGTTGAAAATGGTGTTCATGGAAGAGTTCCAAGGTAAAAAACACTGCTGACCAAAAAGAAAAAAACATCTTGATGATCCCCAGAATTCTGGGTAAATATTTTTGGACTGACGTGACAAAAGTGGAACTTTTTGGAAGGTGTGCATCATGTTACATCTTGGGTAAAACTAACACATCATTTCGGATAGAGAACATCTTAATAAATGTAAAACATGGTGGTGGTAGTGTGATGGTCTGGGGCTACTTTGCTGCTTCAGGGTCTGAAAAACTTGCTGTAACAGATAAACTGGAATTCTGCTGTTTACTAGACAGTCCTAAAGGAGAATATCCGGCCATCTGTTTCTGACCTCAGAAGCTCAGGTGTACCTGGGTTTTTAAATGACTTTAAAAAAAAATATGTTAAGGTTTTGGAGTGGCCTAGTCAAAGCCTGATTGAGATGCTGTGAATGATCTTAAACAGGAAGTTTATGCTCCAAAACCCTCCAATAGGGCTGAATTAAAACAATTCTGTAAAGAAGAGCAAAACAGAATTCCTCTACAGAGATGTGAAAGACTCATTGCCAGTTTTCGGTAAAGCTTGATTGCAGTTGTTGCCGCCAAGAGTGATACAACTTTTATACAAGTATTAGGTTTAGGGGCAAATACTTTTTCACACTGGGCTAGATTGGTTTGGAGTTTTTTTCCTTAAATATATAAATCTATCATTAAAAAAGTGTTTTTTTTTTATATTTACTCAGGTTATCTTTGTCTGATATTAAAGTTTCATTGAAAATTGGCAAAAACAGTAAAAACAACAGAAATCTGTAGGAGGACAAAACCTTTTTAATGCCATTGTATGTAGCATAAGTTAATTGTATAATATTTGCCATATTTTTCGCACTATAAAAATACCTTCAATTTTCCCAAAAGCGGTCAGTGCACTTTATAATCTGGTGCATCTTATGTATGAATTTTACAAGCCAGGTTGTAAGAAGCTGTCAAGCCACTCCGCTGAAGTGCAGAGTTATACATGAGTTTTAGTTCAGTTCTCCAGCAGTATTAGCATTACCCGCTAACCACGCTAGCACTAGCTTTTTGCCGTTCAGAGGTAAGTATTATCAGCCTGTAGCCTGCTGCTAACCCTGGCTAGCACTGCTGAAGCAGCATTAGCATTACCTGCTAGTGGATAGCTGCTAATGCTAATGCTCTAGCTTCAGTGGAAATCCAAGCTTACTGTAAATAAAAAAAGCACTTTTCTCACCTAAATAAACAGTTTTCAGGAGACAAATCTGTGTAGATTAGCATTCAAGCGCTCGTTTGACTTTTCTGACTCTTCTGAAATATTTGTATTCTTTTAGAATTACAGTTTTGTTTATTTAACCTAGCTCAGCTTTAAAGGTCTCGCCACCTAGTGGAAGAAAGACATTAGAACATCCCTGTTAATTACGTGTTGCACAAAATGTACAAAAATGGACCAGAAAATAGATGTTTATTGATAATGCGCCTTATAATTCGATGCACAAATTAAGTGGAGGAAGATTTTTTTCAGCAAAACTAGAACTGTTACCTTAATTTTAACAGTAAAACATACGTGAAACATGAAACATGAAAGCCATTAAATATTACTAAACACTGTGCACCTTAAGCAAATTGAAATAAATAAGTAAAATGCACAAATTTAATTTGGGAAATTCATTTAAAATATGTTCCATATTTTTAATAAACCTTAAGTTCGCTAAAAAGCGGAGACACTTAAAAAGTAAGGTAAAGTTTATTTATCATTTATTTGTAAATTACTAATAAGATTTTTTTCTTTCAGCTCTTGGCTTCACATATTTGCTTAATGGGGGTGTGCCTTTGCTCACCATCAGTGTACTCTTGCCCACTGTAGCTGTTTCTCAGCTATTTAAAAAATAATAATAATATTCACATATACTATAGTGTAAGCTTTGTTTAAGTTACATGAGTGCACACTGTTGCTTCATTTTTAAAACATTGTGTTGAGCATTAAAATCATAAGAAAAAGAACGTATAGGGTTTGTGTTTACTCCATTACTCCACACTGAAGAGTTAACACCCACAAAAAATATTTAACATTTCTTAGTACATTACAGAAAAAGTAAAAGTACTCTATGCAGGAGCATAAACTAGAATTAAAAAGTCTAAAGTCTAAAGCAACCAGGGTGACCTTCCCTTCAGTAGTAAGAGGAACAAAAAATGCAGGAAGACATTTTTTTTCTGAGAGTTCTATTTTTATTAGTTACTTAGTACATCCTACCATTTCTTATTAAGAGACATTTATAACGTTTGTCTCTTTCTTTACACAGAAAAACAACCTTATTGCTACGAAATTCTATTTAGAAAATGGAAATTTCCAAGAAACTGTTGTAAGCTATGCTGACTCATAAGAAATAAGGAAAAAGAAATGTCACTTGCAGCCTCTCCCAAAAGGGGGTACTTTTCCTGGCGGGGGTGCTGAATTCGGCACCACAGTAATGCCCAGGGCTGGACTGGGACTGGCATTTTTGGTTTAGACCGGCCCCTCATAATTAGCAGAGCACAACCGACTTGTAATTCATGTATGTGGGGTTACAGAGACGCATAGTGTATCGTCAGAATAAGTTTAGTGTTTATTGTTAACTCCACCATTTTTGTGTAGTTCAATTATTTTTATCCTTTTTATTTAAATCATCTCTAATATGTATATTTTTTTATTTATCTGATACAACAGTTCAATTCTAATTTTTCAGGTTAAAGGTGCTTCCTCCTTTAAACAGCTATAACATGTATTTGTATCAGGCTACAAACAGGGCATTCTGTATAGCCTCACCATTATCAACTTCATAATAAAAAATTAACTTTAGTATAATCATGTTTTTTTTGATTGAATGTTTAATGGGGCTCTTTTATTAAATGCTTGAAAGCAGGGTTTTCTTCTACTCTCATCATGATAGGATCTTTCGATCTAGGTGAATCAAACAAACATTGAGCCTGATTGTGGCGCTTTATTAAAAACAAAAACAACAGCTTTAACTACAAATATTTTTTTTCTAATTAATGGATGCATTTTAGTGTTTGAGTTCTTTTTAAGAAATATCAGCTTTAGATTTATACAATTTAATTATATTAGTGGTGTCAATCACTCACATCAGAGAGAGAGAGCGAGAGAAAGTGAGAGAGAGAGAGACAGTCTGAGAGAGAAAAAAAGAGAGATTAAGCGCGCAATTAAGCAAGGGAGACAGAGAGCGAGCGAGACCGGCCCACAATTTAGAGGGCATGGCCCATAGGCCCAACTTCAATATAGACAGTGGACTGAACCAATAAGGATATAGGAAGAAAGCGGCCACACCCTTTCTCTGCGTGCACTCTCCGGTGCACTGTTTCCAGTCGCCCATGTGCTCAGAGCTAAACCATGCAGAGAAAGGGTGTGGCCGCTTTCTTCCTATATCCTGATTGGTTCAGTCCACTGTCTATATTGAAGATGGGCCAATGGTCCGCCCACTCTAAATTGTGGGCCGGTCTCTTAGGAAAAAAAAGGGGGAAAAAAAAATCTGCATCAGCCCCTAAAGACTGTCGGCCCGCCAGATTACCAGTCCAGCCCTGGTAGTGCCTAAATCTGCACTTTCGCCATAAAAGGCACCCCCTCTCGGCAGCTCATACTCACTTTCTCCTTGATAAAAGTAATAGGAAATAATTGCTTTAGCTTACTTTAATTTAAAAAACGAGCTTCAGAGAGGAGGTGTTTTCCATGGCAGGGGTGCAGATTTCGGCACATTTTCAAAATAAATGTTTATTTTAAAACAATTTCTGCTTTTTCTGACACATCCCACTCATCCCCCTGGTTCACAAATAATTGTGCATTTAGTGTGTTTAGTGTATGTAATATCTGCTCAAAATATGGGGTGTACTCCACCAAAATAAAGTGAGTGCTGTGAGGGAAATAAAGTAAAATAAATTTAACTGAATACTGTTTGGTAAGATTAATACATTTTCCTTAGACCAATGCACGTAGAACAACATGATTTTAGATGCTTCTCTAATTTGCAGCGTTCTGCGTGAACATAAGATTTAATAAGCATTTCTCTTTTTCAGACAGATTTTGTTTCACTTCCTCTTTTCTAATGTAGTGCTGTCGGGGCTTAAATAAACAAAATTATTTTCTTGGCTTAGCTGAATAATAGAAACAGTTAGGAAGTGCATGGAAGTGACATACCATTAACGTTAAACACTGTTGCCAACTAAATCAAAAGAAAATCCCACATAATCAAAAACATAAGATTAAAACATATCAGTGGCAAAACTTGAGTCCACAGTAGAAAAAAATAACAACCACATTTTAAGAAATAATTAATTATTTTTATTTTTATTACAGTGTTTTTATACTTTGCTTAAACAATGCTAGATGTTGATGTAAATCAGTCAATAAAAGCAGAGCACATTATTGATGTTTTATTTTACTTCTTTTATTCTGAGTCAAAATAAAAGAGTTACAAATAGGTCTGTAAAATCACATCTGAGCATTTTCACCCTAACCATGGTCATACACTGTACTTGCTATTTATACATAAAAGAACACAACATACTCAATAAATGACAATGTTTGTTACTGTTAAATACAGTACAAAAATAAAACACTTTTTACAGTTGATAGAAAAAAGACAGAGTAACAATAATACTGATGAATACTGTGAACGCAGTAGACAAAGTAGATGATTCAAGCTACGACAGCAATGTATTGCTATATTTCGGTTATAAAATCAAAATAGAACAAAACAGAAATAAACGGGTTCCATCTGAAACTAAACGGATACATTGATCATGCAAGGTCAAAAAAACTTTTTTTCTCAATTAAATTATTATGGTTTTGTTTGATTTGCTAAATAAGCATGACTAAGATCTATTCAAAGCTTCCAAATCTACTGCTAAAAGAATATAATAAAAACATGTTTATATTAGCTATCGCACTTTAACCTGTGAATAAATGTCTTTGTTTGACTGGACTGTTTGAGTTTGTTTGACTCTGGGTGTTCTGGAGGGAGGAGGCTTCTTTTTGAAATTCAGAGCTGCATAGTTCACAGCATCTGTGTCTTCATCCTGATACAAAACAAAAAGACAAAAAAAAAAACATAAAACAGACCATTGCATACCAACATAGACCTTCCACACAGTAAAATGCACAGAGTTAAATACATTTTTAAGAGTTTAATTTAACACTGTCCAACATAGCATATGGTCCCAAGCACTCACTATAATGTAAAAATAACTTTACTGCAAGAGTTACAATTTAGAGTTAATGACTTATTAAATTGATTAATGTGAAACCTGTCATAGACACAACAAAGGAACTTAGATTATACATTATATAAAACTTAAATTAGGCCTAAATACCGAGAATTTTATGTTGTGTTGTGTCTATGTTTTTATACATATAAAAATAACATTTCTAAACTAAAGATTTCTTTTTGGCACAATTATCTGTGGTTTCCTTCAAAAAAGTTTAAACTGCCTCAAAATTCAAAAATCTACTGCAGTTAGTTTCCTTAAACTTTTTAAAGAAAATGTTTTCATTTGTACAGTATTCTTACTTGTATTTATGCTACCAAAATTTACAAACAGTAGCCTTCTGTTTGGAATGCACAATACCATCACAATGTATTATTTATCTATGGAAATTTTGAGTACGCCATTTGGTGAAAGCCCCATTTGGAGGGGGTTTGGCACAACTGACAGCCAGGAAACAACAGTGGTCATCAGCTGTGTGGTCTAACACCTAAACCCAACCAACAATATAATAACCTCAGCAACCTTATCTCAGGGTTATTATTTATTACAGAGTTCTTATACTTTCCTAAAACAATATTAGGTTATTCTATGATATGTGGCTCTTGTGATTTGTCAGGTCTGTATAGCAGCATAGGTATCTGCAGTTAGCAGTGATAGCCAGCCCTGTTTAGCAGCGCTAGCCAGCCACTGTTAGCAGCATAGCTATCTGCAGTTAGCAGTGATAGCCAGCCCTGTTTAGCAGCACTAGCCAGCCACTGTTAGCAGCATAGCCAGCTGTGGTTAGCAGCACTAGCCAGCCCCTGTTATCAGCATAGCCAGCCCTGTTTAGCAGCGCTAGCCAGCCACTGTTAACAGCATAGCCAGCTGTGGTTAGCAGTGATAGCCAGCCCTGTTTAGCAGCACTAGCCAGCCCCTGTTAACAGCATAGCCAGCTGTGGTTAGCAGCACTAGCCAGCCCTGTTTAGCAGTGCTAGCCAGCCACTGTTAACAGCATAGCCCGCTGTGGTTAGCAGTGATAGCCAGCCCCTGTTAGCAGCATAGCCAGCCCTGTTAAAACAATATTAGGTTATTCTATGATATGTGGCTCTTGTGATTTGTCAGGTCTGTATAGCAGCATAGCTATCTGCAGTTAGCAGTGATAGCCAGCCCTGTTTAGCAGCACTAGCCAGCCACTGTTAGCAGCATAGCCAGCCACTGTTGGCAGCATAGTCAGCCCTGTTTAGCAGCACTAGCCAGCCACTGTTAGCAGCATAGCCAGCTGTGGTTAGCAGCACTAGCCAGCCACTGTTAGCAGCATAGCCAGCTGTGGTTAGCAGTGATAGCCAGCCCTGTTTAGCAGCGCTAGCCAGCCACTGTTAACAGCATAGCCAGCTGTGGTTAGCAGTGATAGCCAGCCCTGTTTAGCAGCACTAGCCAGCCACTGTTAAGGCCTCGGCATACTTCCAGCGAAACGAATTTCGTGAGCATTGCACGAAGTCAAGCGGGCTTTCGAGAGCTTTTGAGCATGTCATACTTTCTGCGGCTTCGCTTTGCCTGTCTCGCATGCTCCACAACTGCAGGTGGTGCTGTTACGTTAGTAACGCTTAGTTTCATGACTACCGGAAAACCATCGCGCTCTGTCTAAACAAGCTCCGGTATGGCAACGTGTGAAATACTCGAGGTGTATAAACATACCCTAGAAGATTTCTTCAAAATCGTCCATGTTTGTTTTCTTGGCACGCCTCTTTTTTAACGACCAATCACAGCCTTTGTCGCGTTGTGTCTTCGGCCGTGGAGTTCGCCCAGCTTCCATGTGCAAACAAAGCCCCTGTGTGAAGTCCGCGCCTGTTCGTTTTCTCCGCAATTACATCACATTGTTCGCTAGAGCCACACGAAGTATGCCGAGGCCTTTAGCAGCATAGCCAGCTGTGGTTAGCAGTGATAGCCAGCCCCGAATAGCAGCGCTACCCAGCCGCGGTTAGCGGCACTAAATACCTTATACTCTGTAATTTATCGGTATAGCTTCACTGCTCCTTACAACCTGACCAGTAGAATTCATACATAAGGCGCATCGGATTATAAGGCACACTGATGATTTTTGGAAAAATTGTAGGGTTTAGGTTCGGGTGCATCTTTTAGTTCTTACATTTTTTTTTAAGTTTGTTTGAATTTATTTTCGTATATGTTCTGAACTTCACCCAAAACTATATACCAGAGTATCTATAAAACATTATAAGCGGAGCTACACACGAGACACAGGTGGAATCTAGGGGTGTCACGATTCTCTAAATCCTCGATTTGATTTTATTTCCGATTTTAGGGTCACGTTTCGATTCGCTTCTCGATTTTCTTTTTTCTTTTTTTTTTTTACAGCAGAGAGGCCTATGCCAGTTTTAGATTAGTCTATGGTCATTCATTGGTTTGATTTAGCAAATTTACAATATCTTATTTCAAAAGGTGGGCTTGATATAAGATAAGTGTTGCAAAGTGATACAAGTGAAGGTTGTATATGAAGGGTTTATAAATGGTTTACAATTAGTTTATTAATGGTTACTTTCTAGGTTGTAAATGCCTTAAAATCAGTAATAATCAGTTATAACACATACGTAGAAAGGGCAACATTATAGAAGGCTGTGGGTTCACTATTTGGCAAAGAACCGGTCATTGTTGCCTTTTCTACATATGTGTTATAACTGATTATTAATGATGTTTAAGGCATTTACAACCTAATTAGTAACGTTAATAAACTAATTGTAAACCATTTATAAACCCTTTATAAAGGTAGTCTTATTTTAAAGTGGTACCGAAAAACCCAACCAAATCTCATTCAAGTCTGATTCTGTTTCCCTTCAAGGGCCATTAAAGGTGTAAAACGTATTAATGTCCTGGACATTATAATGCACTGTCAGAGGAGACTGTTCAAAATACATATTTTTTGCTTTTAAGATGTTGTTATTTATAGGTATATGTTTGAGTAAAATGAACATTGTGGTTTTATTCTATAAACGATGGACAACATTCAAACCCTTGTGAAAAAATATAGACTTAATTGTACTTAAAACATATTAAGAAATGTCTAAGTATGCTGTAAATATAATACCAGATTTATGTACTTACATAAAATATAAATTAAAAGTACATTAATATTATGCTTTCATCAAATGTTTAAAAGTAAAAAGTACAGTGTATTTAATAACAAGCTAGCCTACGGTTTAGAACAAAGAAGCACCTAAAACATGCAGTGTAGAAGATCTCCAACAGGACCAGAGATGAGAGAGAAGCACTGCTTCAACATGATTAATCTAACAGAAGTCTTTGTAAGTTGTGACAAGAATGTTAGAATATAATATATAGAATTTAAACAGTTAAATATATCTCTTTTCATATTTTAAGGTGTAATAACCAAATATTGTATTTGTCAATTGAGGGCAACACTCTGCCATAGAGGGTCAAGATGGCATCATTTAATACAGCAACACTATGTTGTAATCAATATTATAAGAAGAAAAAAATCATATTTTACCTGATTGGTAGGAACTGAAGCATCATTGACCAAACCTAAAAAGAAATAAAGGTATGATTTTACTAACTGTTTATGCATATATATTTTTTGAGATACGATCGCATGATGTTAGAAAAAAAACTGACATTGGATTCTTTTTTTTTCTAAAAAAAAAAAAAAAACACTGTTAAATAATGTTTGTTTCTTGCAACAATAAAACAATTTGCTACGACATTTTATTCATTTTTTTTCCTTATTAAGCTTAATAGTTGCTTTGACCTCTGGTTAGACTTTTTTTTTTTTACAGTTTTTACAGTTTGTAATTTTTTTTTTTTTTTTGTAAGTTTTGTTAGTTATTTTTTACTGTTTATTTTATTTTATTTTTTATTAGAAGTCAATGATTCAACATATAATATTAATAATGCTCTTTGTGTTAGAGGACTGCATTTTTAATCCCACTCCTTCCCGATCCCACTTGTTTTAGTCCCGTTACGGCTCGCTCTCGTCTGCCACATTTCTACACATTTCTACATTTCTACTGGTCCTGCCCGCAGTCCTAACTTGAACTGAATGAATTAAATTTAGTGCTTAAAATTTACTTATGTATTTATTAAAACAGCAATATAGCACTGGATAGTGCTGTTCCGGTTCTTATCATAGTCCAAACGAATGCCGTCTTGGAGATGCTGAAATTGTCCTGTGTGTGTGTCTGTTGGTCCATCTTCTGCTTGTTTTTTTATCAGTAATATCTTAAGAGTTTCTTAATTGCTTAAAACTGCTTCTCTTTTCCTTTGCAGCTGTACTTAATGGCCAGCCGTGCGTCTGTTAAACTCATGAAGTGTGTTTTAGAATTACTTTGAGTTAATTTCAGTGCTTAATGCACTGATCAAGATTTAAGCACTGATTGCAGCCAGATCAGAAATCTTGTATTAGGCCTGTACACTGATTAAAGGGATTGATTCAGGAATAAAAAAAAAATAATATATATATATATATATATATATATATACAATTTTAATCAATTAAATGAATGAATATATGCATTATTATTATTATTAGTAGTATTAATCTTACTGATTGATCAGTTGTTTACCTTCTGTTCGTTATGCATGATTATTGTAATTTTCTAGACTACTTAATTATTTGCAGGATGTTTCTACTTGTATATACAGCTCTGGAAAAAATTAAGAGTCCACTTCAGTTTCTGAATCAGTTTCTCTGATTATGCTTTTTCTTGGTATATGTTTGAGTAAAATGAACATTGTTGTTTGAACCACGGACAACATTTCTTCCAAATATTCAGTTCAGAAATCAATATTTGGTAAAATAACCATTTTCATGCATCTTGGCATGTTTTAGGTCTACCAGTCTTACACACTGCTTTTGGATAACCTTATGCCACTCCTGGTGCAAAAAATCAAGCAGTTCAGCTTGGTTTGATGGCTTGTCTTGATTATATTTTAGAGGTTTTCAATTTGGTAAAATCAAAGAAATTCATGATTTGTACGTGGTCTCTTATTTTTGTATATGTGGTCCTGCTCCCACATCGCCTGGATAGATTAAACTCCTGCTCGAACCAATAACAATTAACTTCTGTCCTAAGCCGCAAAATATTCTTGTTGCAAGTAAAACACAAATGGCATGAAAAATGTGAACATTTTTTTGTTTGTTTTGTATCACGCAGCGAAAAAGTTGTGATATTTAATTAAGCTTGTTTTCCTCTTGCTCACATTGCAATAATGATGCTGAGACAATATATTCTGAGACCTTATCCACAGCCAACTATTAGCCAACTATTACTGTGTCAAAAAGTATAACTAACCTTTCTGATGCTTCTTAAGGAGAAGAACAGCCAGGACCACGATCACAATAACAGATATCATACTGAAGGTTAACAAGGCAGCAACAATCCAAAAATTGTTGTCTAAAATAAAAATGAAAAAATATAATAAAGAAATAGAGTTAATTGTTGAACATTAGTTCCAGGTTTCACTTCATGAAACATTTTATAATAATAAAACATTTTTTTTTTTCAATTTAGTTAAGAAAAAAGCTTAAAATCAGAGATCCTACCTTTAACATGGAGTTTTGTTCCAGTCCCGTACAGTATCTCTCCACATGCAGCTACAGCACAGTAGTAAGTTCCAGCATCAGAGAGGCTGAGGTTGTTCTTGGGGAGTTTGTAGATACAGCTCTGTGTAGGAGAAACAGTCTCAGAACTCCTCGTACACGGACTGCTGGAGTCTCCATGAGTGAAGATGATTCCTGGAAGAGGTTCTCCTGAGTCGGGTCTGAACCAGTACACACTGTGATCTCCTGAACAGCTTAAAGTAGCCATTAGTACTGAACACTGGAGTGTAACTGACTCTCCAGTCTTCACCTTTATTTCAGTGAGATTACGCTTCCGAGACGTTTCACCTTTAAAAATGTTAAAATAATAAGTTTACATAATATTAAAATATTAACATTTTCTTTACATCTCAATAAATCACAGTTAGAGTTATTAATTAAATTAGCTTCATATACAGTAGAATTTTTACCAGAAAAGAGCAGAAGCGTCCCAGATCCAAACTCCACAACCTGATCCTTCACTTTCACACAGAAATATGTTCCAGCATCTTCTTCCACAGTGTTGATGATCTTGAGATTCATCTGTTCATTTGAAATCATTTTAAATCGTTCTTTAAACGATCGAGCAAATCTGGGATCCTGTTTATTGTCAGATACTCTTACAATAAACTGAGGCAGCTTTCCAAAACTCTGCTTATACCAAGATAGAGCTTTCTGACTGTCTCTGAAAGAGCTCTGCTCACATTTTAGTGTTACATTTTCTCCAATCTTCACTGTTTGCACTTGAAGATCAACTTCAGATGCTTTAACTGAAACAAAGTGAACAATTTGATACTATTTAATTTACTTCATTTTTGGTAATATTAGCAAATAAACTATATATTAAACATTATCTTAATAAATAAATGAATGACTCACCAAATATAACAAGCCATATTACAGCAACAGCCACAAGCATTGCTCCTGTTGTGAAAGAGAGACAGTGAAGTGTAATGAACTGGTCATCTCTCTAAGACAAAAGAGACCTTGTGTCTAATATGATTGGACAATGCAATTTTTGTGAACTGATGTGATTGGTTGGATTGTTTAAGGAAATGGAAAATGTCAGTGGTATCTGCAGATATTCACATACCTGTAGAACATTGTAACAAGTGGTATTTTTAAGGGTACTTTCCAGTAGATGGCATATGAATGTATATTAAGTAGTCCAAGGGAACTGAATGCTTACAATGAACAGATCACTGCCTGTATTGTGACAGGTAGAGAGCAGACAACATGATGAACATGATGACCGACATAGTTCAAATGCACATACAGTGGCTTACAAAAGTATTCATACCCATCAAACTTGTTCCGCATTTTGTCACCTTATACCTACAAACTAAATGTATTTTATTGAAATTGAAGTGCTTGACAACACAACGTACACTGAAAAAAAATATTTTTTGGCTCAACTTAACTCAAGTCAAGTTATCATTTTGATTTTACTTAGTCAGCACGAGTGAAAGAGAGTTTTAGCAAGAAACAGCGCAAATGTGAGAGAGGTTAAGACAGCGTGAGTTAGCAAAACACAGTTTAAGTGAGAGAGAGGGAGCGACATTTAAATTAGCGAGAGAAAGCGTGAGTGAGAGAGGAGAGAGCGTGAATGAGAGGCAGAGACAGTGAGTTAGCAAGATACAGCGTGAGAAAGAGGGAGAGACAAGAGTGAGTTAGCGAGAGACAGAGCGAGTGAGAAAGAGGAAGAGACAGAGCGAGTTAGCAAGAGATAGCGTGAGTGAGAGAGAGGGAGAGAGAGCAAATTCGTGAGGGACAGTGCAAGTGAGTAAGAGGGAGAGACAGACCGTGTAAGCGAGAGACAGCGGAAGTGAGAAAAAGGCTGAGACAGTGCGAGTTAGCGCGAGACAACGTGTGAGAGAGGACAGACAGCACGAGTGAGAGGGAGAGACAGAACGAGTTAGCAAGACACTGTGTATGTATAAGAACAAGGGGGAGACAGAGCGTTTTAGTGAGAGACAGTGCAAATTAGCAAGAGACCGAGTGAGTGAGGGGGAGAGTCAAAGCGAGTTAGCGAGAGACAGCACAAGTTTCCAAGAGACAGCAAGAGTGAGAGAGAGACTGAGACAGCCGTGTTAGTGAGAGAGGTTGAGAATGTGCGAATTAGCGAGAGAGCGAAAATTAGCAAGAGACAGCGTGAGAGAAGGAGAGACAGAACGAGTTAGCGAGAGACAGTGCGGGTTTGCAAGAGACAACATGAGTGAGAGAGAGGGAAAGACAGCGCGAGTTAGCAAGAGAGAGTGAGTGAGAGAGGTTGAGAATGTGCAAATTAGCGAGAGACAAGTGAGAGAGGCGCAAGAGAGAGAGGAAGAGACAGAGCTAGTTAGCGAGATTCAGTACAAGAGAGAGAAGAAGAGACAGAGCGAGTTAGCGAGAGACAGCGCGAGAGAGAGAGAGAGAGAGAGAGAGAGCAAGTTAGTGAGAGAGAGCGCAAGAGCGAGTGCCTGAGATATTAGCACAGTGGCATTGTGTTGACATTTTGAATGCTCACTGCGTGTCTGTATGCACTCTCCACTTGTGTGCATCAAGGAGCCGCCGTGGTTGTTTTTACCTCGCTGTGCGCGCTCTCCTTGTTTGGCGCGAAAACAGGCACCCAATTTTTTGAATACCGAAATTCGATTCCCAGCCCTAGCTGCAAATTTTATTCAAAGTGAAGTGTTGTTTTAGAGCAGGCCCAGAGGCACATTTTATTGCTTAAATAATGATCTATCATGCCATTTAGAGATCAACTTGTTTGGATGTTAGCATAGCAAGTACGCTAACTCTTCTTCTGTCCTTCTTTTTCCGCCCTCCTCCAGCTCTTGGGGGTAAACAGTTCGTTACAATCCCTGGAGATATCAGCCAATAGCATTCACTGAGGGAGGCGACCCTGACTCCGCCCTCAAACTGTCAAACCACCCCTTTCAAAACTTGAGCGCAAAAAACAGCAGCCAAAGGTAATTTGCATTGCGTTGCATTGCATTGAGAGGAAAAAAAAAAACACTTGCAAGGAAAAAAAATATATATATATTTTGTTTGCTCTAGAGTTTCACATTTGTGCACACGAGAAGTTAATTTACACACATAAAATATTAAAACACGCTGGTTAATTTTTTCTATCTGTTAATTTTTGTGCCCCAAACTTTTGACATTGTTCTAACGCCAGAATGGAGGAGCTACTGAACATGAGTTCATGTGACCAAGAAGTCCGGATGCAAGAGTTTTATCACGAAGTAGAAGTGTGAAATATTTTTCACAGACGTCACCCTGAGAAACTAATCTCATTGGGATAGGACTTTTGTCAAAGATGTTTCCCCTTAAATTATTTAGGAGAAATGGCAAAAATGAGACATAAGATTATTCTGTAACCTCTTGAGGTTCTGTATCCTCATAAAGGGGGAATTACATTTCTGCTTCTCTGCACCATAATACTTGACCTTTTAGCCCCATATGGACCATCTAGTGGTCATATGATAACATTACACTTAACTGATGGTTGGGAATCCCAGTTAACAATCACAGAAACATGGGCAGATGAAAATTCTTATACAGTTTTATGTTTGAAACAAATTTATTTACTAACTGTAGAAACATAACATCCAAAAAGTAACAGATCATTTTACATGATAAAATATACTGTCCCCATATTAGAACATTGCTGTTAGCAAAAAAATGACTTCCTGCACAAAGACAAAGTTTAGTTTTTATACTTGTTAGGCCCTACTAATCCTAGTACAAATTGCACGCCACACAAAAGCCTGGGACTCTGGAGGTTAAAAAACTTAAAACTGAGAATTTGGTATTAGATGAATATGAGAGCTGGTGAGATTGTTGGCAATACTTTAAACATAGTCATCAAAGCCACTATCTTATCATTGATGCCACAGTTATCTAACCACTGAGCCACCACTGCTGAAAACTGGCAAAATAATTCAGAAGTTAAGAAGTAAAGCTTTGTAACTCTAATTAAACACATTTAATTTCCTCAACACAAAAAAACTATCCAGTCAGTTTTACCTTTTATTCTTCAACCTTTTATTTCTTGAACATAAATTATTTTGCACAGTAAAAAAAAAATCATATTGCAAAAATAAGACCTGAATTGTCAGGACAATTTTGCATAGTAAAAATTGACAAAGAAACAATAAAAAAGAAAAAAAAAATCAAATAGTAGCAAATACTTTAGAATGTAGCATCTAATCTAAAAAAAAAAAAGCTCTTAGTCTTTACTAAGAAGTAGTTGAGTTTATATTGAGACTCCTGTCGTTAGTAATGAAATGTGTAATTATTGAGGCAATTCTGAGCTCTTTATCTCAGGAGACACATTTGTGCAGCAGGAGACATATGCTAAAGTCTCCTTCATCTCATTTATCTCCATCTGATCTCTAAAGAAACATTAAGAAGATCTTCCTTTAAATTTTTCGATCCCATAGGGGTTTGTTGGTCAATTTACTAGGCAGGCCAGGTGGAAACAATCAGTAACTGGGGGAGAGGGAACCCTGTAGCGTCACGTGATTAGCAGGGAAATCTGTTGTGGGTGCATGCTGGGAAGTGGAGTTTTGTTGTGTAGTTTCAATACTTTTTAGAAAGTATTGAAGTATGAAATAAAAGGACATGACACTGCAGGGCAGCTAAAATAAGTAAAATAAAAGCTGACCACACCTTAGTTAACACCGATATAAACGCTCCAATTCAGTAATCAAATAGGAAAAAAAACACGTTCCTCAAAACATTTATTATCTGTCATTACATTTATTTACACACATCTTTCATTTTCTTTCACTAAACACCTGTTTAAAAATGATCTAAAATATATATTTTAAGGTTAGACATGCATTAAAAAAAACTATAATTATACTTACAGAGTATCATCACAGTTACATTATCTACCACATCTTTCTGATTAGGAACTGTGCGTTTGTAGCATAATTTGACATATTTAAATAATACAATAAAGCTATCGCACTCTGACCTGGGAATAAATATCTTGAGTTTGTTTGACTCTGGGTGTTCTAGAAGGAGGTGGCTTCTTAGCAAAATTCAGAGCAGCATAGTTCACAGCGTCTGTGTCTTCAGCCTGACAAAGAACACAAACCATTACAGACCATTACAGAGTATTACATGGTATTACAGGACTAGATTGTGACTGAAATAGATCCCTACTCCTTCGTGTTATATTGTGTTTAGGGAGAGACTATTAATTCCACTATTTAGCCATAGAAATCATTGAATCCACTGTCTATTGCTTGAAACCGCAGTGGCCACGGAGGCTGTTGACGAGACCGGCCGAGTCCGATGTGCCTATCTGAGGTAAGCTAGCTAACGTTATCAGGGAGAGAACTAAAGTTAGCGGAGAGCTAGCTAACATTAGCAGAGAGAGAACTGAGGTTAGTGGAGAGCTAGCTAACGTTATCAGGGAGAGAACTAAGGTTAGTGGAGAGCTAGGTAATGTTATCAGAGTGAGAACTAAAGTTAGTGGAGAGCTAGCTAACATTAGCGGCGAGCTAGCTAAAAAATTTTAGTGCGAGAATTTCTTGATGAACAGACCAATAGAAATACTTTAAAATGACCTGAAATAAATTATTTTTACATTGACTTCCATTAAAAGTTCAGAACGTTTTTTCTGTGTCCTGTAAAGTTGCTGTTTTGTAGATACTTATTTTCCATTGGTCTGCGACAATATGCGTAAAAAATACATTAGTGTAAAAAATGAATGTAGATTAAATCAATATATTCACATTTTACCTGATTGGTATGGACGGGATGATCACTGAAAGAACCTAAAAATACACAAGAATAGAAGTGTACTGAGATATTATCATATAAAAGGAGTTTTACAGAAAACAGACTTTCAAAAAATTATAACCAACCTTTCTGTTGTTTCTTAAGAAGCAGAACAGCAAGAACCACAATCACAATAACAGATATCACACTGAACAATGACAGGGCAGCAACAATCCAAACATTACTCTCTGAAATGATAAAAAAAGAAATAAATTACATTCAAGAGCAGCGGTTTAAAGTCCAACTGATATGAAAGCCCAGAATCACAGGTCCTACCTTTAACATGGAGTTTAGTTCCATTTCCAAACAGTATCTCTCCACATGCAGCAACAGCACAGTAGTAAGTTCCAGCATCAGAGAGGCTGAGGTTGTTCTTGGGGAGTTTGTAGATACAGCTCTGTGTAGGAGAAACAGTCTCAGAGCTTTTCTTACACTGATCACTCCTGTTTCCATGAGTGAAGATGATTCCTGGATCAGATTCTCCTGATTCGTGTCTGAACCAGTACACACTATGATCTTCTGAACAGTGCAAAGTCTGAACTGAACACTGGAGTGTAACCGATTTTCCGCTTTTCACGTCCATTTCAGTCAGAGTACGCATCTGAGATGTTTCCCCTTTGATACAATGATAGCACAAAAAAAGCAAAAAGGAGCATGCAAACTGAGATTGATTCAACAAAATATTCATAATATATACAGATAATTAAAAAAAATAAACAGATATAATTTATATTTGAATTGTTTTAATACTTCAATAAAATGCATCTACGAATCATTGCTATCACTACATAGGGGCTTCATAATACATTTAGAAACATTGAATAACATTTATGAAGCAGCATTTTGTCACACAGTATACCAAAGCGTAGTCAGGCAAAACAGGGTCATACTTGATTTATCCACCAAGAAAGGGCTGTGAATCTTTGGGATAAGAGCACTGTCACACGGAGCTTTTTAACTGTCCCACGGAGCTCACCTATTGTCGCGCGGAGCTTTTATACTGTACCGCGGAGCTCACCTACTGTTGCGTGGAGCTTTTTATACTGTACCGCGGAGCTCACCTACTGTTGCGTGGAGCTTTTTATACTGTACCGCGGAGCTCACCTACTGTCGCGTGGAGCTTTTTAACTGTACCACGGAGCTCACCTACTGTCGCGCTGAGCTTTTTATACTGTACCGCGGAGCTCACCTACTGTCGCGCAGAGCTTTTTATACTGTACCGGAGCTCACCTACTGTCGCGCAGAGCTTTTTAACTGTACCGCGAAGCTCACCTACTGTCGTGCGGAGCTTTTTAACTGTACCGCGAAGCTCACCTACTGTCGCGCAGAGCTTTTTAACTGTACCATGGAGCTCACCTACTGTCGCGCAGAGCTTTTCACCTGTCACATGGAGCTCTTTAACTGTACCGCGTAGCTCACCTACTTTTTTTTCCCCCCCGCGAGACAGGTTTAAGCTTGACGAGAAATATTGTGCCACGAGATCTCGTCACACCCCTACTAGGATGTGATTGGTTTGCTAGGCCTTGTTTTAAAAAATTGACCTTTGGTGTGATCAAACTGACTTTTGATGTTATAAAGTAACTTTAAATAAACCTTAAATTAGTAATTTTGTATTGAATTTGTCTCGCTTTTATATAGCAATACAGTTTCTGAGATCAAAATATACTGTTTTACTTATACAGTAATCAATGGCTCAATTTACCCCAATGTATTGCCGCACTGGGGGCAAGTTGTGCCACGAGACCAATTTTTTCATAAAGCTGTATTTCTTTAATGCTATACACCACATCCTGAAATATATATACATATATTAGTTGGAAGCAATACTGTCATGGTCTCGCTTTAAAGTCATTTTAAGTAAAAACTGGCACAAATCACCCCACTCTCCCCTAAAATTCATAAATTCCCACAGAAATAATTTGGCAATCTGTCCCCCTATCCTATTCAACCAATGAGGTGTGAAGCTACTTTGAGCTTGTTAAAGGTGTAAAAATAAAAAAGATTTATTTGCATGAGCAACACTATGCCCCTATCACTAGCATTTTAAGACTTTTGGGAGCCCAAGCTAAAAGCTCTGCATCAACAAATGTTTGTATTCATTATAATGTTTCAATTAAAGAATTTATCCTTTAATATCCTTCAAATATCCTACTTAAATTTACATTAATTAAAATAATTATCTTATGCAAATATGTAATAAAACGTCTTGGCCTCCCTCAACAGTGATTGCATTTTTCCTTCATGAGGACTCTTTATATATATATAAAGTTTCAGTTCCATATGATTTAGAGATTATAAGACAGAAACAATGCATATCAGTTCTATGAATGATTTTAAAGTCCTCAAACAAAAGTTTCAACAGATTGTTGCATTTTTTTCATTAACAACATCTTCACTAAGAAGTAAGCAGACAAATGCTTTTTCATGCTTTATATTATTGTTTCTGCTTCTGTAAAAACCCTATCTATTAAGTTGTAACATTTTTGTATCAATACTCATCTCATGTATTTCTTTTTTATTATCCCATGTTGCAGGTAATGGCATAAGCTGGTAATAAACATTCAAATGCTGCTTTTTAAAAACACACTTCAGTGTTTATGAATGTGTTATGAAGCTCCTATTTAGGCAGCATCCAAATAAATTGATACACAATCATGTTAGTTAAGTGCAATTATTACCTGAAAAGAGCAGAAGCGTCCCGGTTCCAAAATCTACAACATTATCCTTCACTCTAACGCAGAAATATGTTCCAGCATCTTCGTCCATAGTATTAATTATCTTGAGATCTAGCCGTCCTTCATTTGAAGACACTCTGAAGCGCTGTTTAAATGTTGGATCAAATCTTTTACTACCATCAGATACTCTCACAACAAGCTGAGGCAGCTTTCCAAAACTCTGCTTAAACCAAGCCAAACTATACTGCCTGTCCTGGATTTGGTCACATTTTATAGTAACACTTTCTCCAATTTTTGCTGTTTGCACTTGAAGATCAAAGGTAGACGTTTTCACTGAAACAAAATGCAAAAAACACTAAAATATATAATTAAATAAAATAAATATAAAAAATAAATACTAGATTGTGTATGATTGAGTATTTTTGTAATTCAATGAATCACTTACCGGTAACAAAAAGCCAAAAGGTGTAAAGCCAGGTGATCATGGTTCCTGTTGTGAAAGCCACGCAGTAATGTCTAGTCTGTTGGTCATGCATCTGCAGATAAAGAGAACTCTGACACCTGCAGACAGGACATCTGACGTGATTGGACATTTTGAGGTTGCAAACATATGTGATTGGCTGAATTGAGCAAATGGAAAGAAAAAAGTTCAGTTCTATTTGCAGGATGCCAGCAACCAGTAGAAGCTTTGTAGTACTCGTGGGAGTCTTTTGAAATGAATTTGAGGTGAAATTTCCAGTAGATGGCATTATAAAAACAGTCTTGCTAAAGGTGATGTAAAGGTGGTGTATTATTTCTGATTAAGTGACAGCGGACAATGAAGAGATTCATACATGTAAGAGCTGATTTCCCAGACAAGGATCAAGCCTAGCCCTGGAATACACACGCTGCAAAAATCAATTGGTCAAATCTAGACAAAATCTATGTAAACCAGGGGTGTCCAAACTTTTTTTGTTGGAGGCCAGAGGGAGAAATATATTTGAAGTCACAGGCCACACTCTGTAATAAAACAAATAATGAAATATACCACTTTAAATAATACAATACAAATATACCAATTTAAATAATATAATTTTCCTGATTATTTCATTTACACACCATTTTACTTGACTAACTATCTTTATCTTTGACATTGTTGTGTAAACTAAGATTTTTCAAATTAATGTTTAATGTTATGATGTCTCTTAATATAAAACTCCTTAATTTTGGCAACTTTTAGACTCTTTGACTTGTTTTTCTGCGCTAGAAATGCGCACTCTCTCCGCTTTTAGACTCTTTGGCCTGTTTTTTTTTTTTGAGCTAGAAATGCACACCCTCTCCGCTTTTAGACTCTTTGGCCCGTTTTTCTGCATTAGAAATGTGCACCCTCTCCGCTTTTAGATTTTTTTACCCAGTTTTTCTGCGCTAGAAATGCGCACTCTCTCCGCTTTTAGACTCTTTGGCCCGTTTTTCTGCGCTAGAAATGCGCACTCTCTCCGCTTTTAGACTCTTTGGCCTGTTTTTTTTTTGCGCTAGAAATGCACACCCTCTCCGCTTTTAGACTCTTTGGCCCGTTTTTCTGCGCTAGAAATGCGCACTCTCTCCGCTTTTAGACTCTTTGGCCTGTTTTTTTTTGCGCTAGAAATGCACACCCTCTCCGCTTTTAGACTCTTTGGCCCGTGTTTCTGCGCTAGAAATGCGCACTCTCTCCGCTTTTAGACTCTTTGGCCTGTTTTTTTTTGCGCTAGAACTGCACACCCTCTTCGCTTTTAGACTCTTTGGCCCATTTTTCTGCACTAGAAATGTGCACCCTCTCCGCTTTTAGATTTTTTTACCCAGTTTTTCTGCACTAGAAATGCGCACTCTATCCGCTTTAAGACTCTTTGGCCCATTTTTCAGCGCTAGAAATGCGCACCCTCTCCGCTTTTAGACTCTTTGCCCCGTTTTTCTGTGCTAGAAATGCGCACCCTCTCCACTTTTAGACTCTTTTGCCGAGTTTTTCTGCGCTAGAAATGCGCACCCTCTCCGTTTCTGACACCTAGCGTTCAAACTTTGAATCTCACATTATAAAAATCTGCTTAACAGCGGGCCAACTTTCATTCTATTTCTAAAATACCTCCGCTCCAAAAAAGGAAACGGGCAGCAAATGGCCCACGGGTCGTAGTTTGGACACCCCTGATGTAAACTGTTACGTATTTGCGTATATTAATCAAATAAATCTGCCAATAGGGTAATATAAAATGTATTTGTAAGATTTTTTTTATAAACAATCTCAAAGTCTCAAAATGTGTGAAATAAAATTTAAATTTTAAAGTTATAATCAATGTTTTTATGTTTTAAATTTGGACACAATAATCAGACTAACTTAACTGGTGACTAAAATAAGGTGATAATTGCAAGACTGATTATTCCTAAAATATGCAAAATAATCTTACACTTGCCAAAAATTCAAGTTCAAGTGCAATAGAGTCCAGTGAGGTAGTAGGGTTTTTAGTGCTTTCCATTTTCTGGGGTAAGTGGGGTAAGAGTGTGTGTGCATGTACAGAAAAACCATCAGTTCAGTCTCTGCAGTTAAGGAGTCTGATGGCTTGGGGGTAGAAGCTGTTGCAGAATCTGGTCTTGCTGGACCGGATGCTGCGGTACCTTCTTCCCGAAGGCAGGAGGGAGAATAGTTCGTGTGAGGGATGAGTGGGGTCATTCACAATGCTGGTTGCTTTGCGGATGCTGCGGGTGGTGTACATGTCCGTGATGGAGGGGAGAGAGACGCCGATGATCCTCTCAGCTGTCCTCACAATACGCTGGAGGGTCTTGCGGTCAGAGACGGTGCAGGTCCCAAACCAGGCAGTGATGCAGCTGCTCAAGATGCTCTCAATGGTCCCTCTATAGAAGATTGTGAGGATGGGTGGAGGGAGACGGGCCTTTCTCAGCTTCCGGAGGAAGTAGAGACGCTGCTGGGCTTTCTTGGCTGTAGAGCTGGTGTTCAGGGTCCAGGTGAGGTTATCTGCTAAGTGGACACCAAGGAACTTGGTGCTCTTAACAATCTCCACAGAGGACCCGTCGATGTTGAGTGGAGAGTGGGTGTGTTGTGCTCTCCTGAAGTCAACAACCATTTCCTTTGTCTTGTCCACATTCAGGTGAAGGTTGTTGACTGTACACCAGTCTGTCAGCCGCTGCACCTCCTCTCTGTATGCTGACTCGTCGCCTTTGGTGATGAGACCCAGCACGGTTGTATCATCGGCGAACTTGATAAAGCTGTTAGAACTGTGTTTTGCAGCACAGTCATGAGTCAGCAGGGTGAACAGCAGAGGACTCAGGACACTGCCCTGGGGGGCCCCCGTGTTCAGTGTGATGGTGCTGGAGGTGCTGCCCCCGAACCGGACTGACTGGGGTCTCCCCGTCAGAAAGTCCAGGATCCAGTTGCAGAGGGGGGTGTTGAGGCCGAGCGAGCTTAGCTTCCTGGTGAGGTTCTGTGGGATGATGGTGTTGAATGCTGAACTGAAGTCTATAAACAGCATTCTGACGTAAGTGTCCTTCTTCTCCAGGTGGGTGAGGGAGAGATGAAGGGTGGTGGTGATGGCATCGTCCGTGGAGCGATTGGGACGATAGGGGGTCCAGTGAAGAGGGCAGTTGTGTCTTGATGTTCCTCATGACTAGCCTCTCGAAGCACTTCATGATGATGGGTGTAAGTGCAACGGGACGGTAGTCATTGAGGCAGGACACTGTGGACTTCTTCGGCACGGGGACGATGGTGGTGGACTTGAGGCACGTTGGGACAGTGGTGCTGCACAGGGAGATGTTGAAGATGTCCGTGAGAACATCTGCCAGCTGGTCTGCGCACTCCCTGAGCACTCTGCCGGGGATGTTGTCTGGTCCTGCAGCTTTTTGTGGGTTGACTCTGCGCAGAGTGTTCCTCACATCCACTGCAGTCAGGCACAACACCTGCTTGTCCGGCTTGGGCATGGTCTTTCTCGCCATCGTGTTGTTTTGTGCCTCAAACCGTGCATAAAAGTAGTTTAGGGCATCAGGGAGGGAGGCATCACGTTCACAGGACGGTGGCATTGTCCTGTAGTTGGTGATTGCCTGGATGCCCTGCCACATGCGCCGCGCGTCACCCGTGTCCTTGAAGTGGCTGTGGATTCTCTGGGCGTGTGCGCGCTTTGCCACTCTGATAGCTCTTGACAGGTCGGCTCTCGCTTTCCTCAGGGCCACCTTGTCACCCACTCTGAAGGCGGAGTCGCGGGTCCTCAGCAGCGCACGAACCTCAGCAGTCATCCAAGGCTTCTGGTTTGGGTGTGTGGTGATGGTCTTGGAGACAGTGACATCATCAATACACTTGCTGATGTAGCCAGTGACTGATGCTGCATACTCCTCCAAATCAACAGAATCGCCTTCAGTAGCAGCCTCCCTAAACATGTCCCATGCAGTGCACTCAAAACAGTCCTGAAGGGCAGAGATGGAGCCTGCCGGCCAGGTTTTCACCTGCTTCTGAACTGGTCTGGAGCGTCTGATGAGTGGTGTGTATGTTGGAGTCAGCCACACACACATGTGATCCGAGAAAGCGAGGTGGGGGCGGGGCTCCGCCCGGTACGCGCTGGGGATGTTTGTGTAAACAAGATCCAACGCGCTCGCTCCTCTCGTTGCAAAGTTCACATGTTTAGGGGTGGAATTTAGGGAGCACTGACTTGAGATTTGCGTGGTTGAAATCTCCGGCGATAATAAACAGTCCGTCTGGGTGTTTGTTTTGCAGATCGCTGATAGTCCGATAGAGTTCACACAGAGCAGTGTTTGGCAACAGTCACAGCGTTGTTACACCATTCCGTGTTGATGTAAACACACACACCTCCACCGCAGGTCTTCCCGGATAGAGCCGCGCTTCTATCGGCTCTGAACGCGGTTAGCCCGGCTAGCTGAATGGCGCTGTCCGGAATGTTGTCGTTAAGCCACGATTCCACAAAAACCAAAACACAGCAGTCTCTGAACTCACGCTGGGTAGTTCGCTGGAGTCGGATGTAGTCCAGTTTATTGTCAAGGGAACAGGCGTTTGCAAGAAAGAGCGATGGTATAGCCGGCCGGCTAGGACTAGCCTTTAGCCTCGCGCGGATCCCGGCTCTCTTTCCGCGCTTCCGCTCGCACCACTTGCGATGGCACTTCCGCTGGGCTCCGGCGTCAGGAAACACCGCGGGCTGGCGGCCTGGGTCTCTTAGCAGGCTAAGCTCAAGTAGCGTCTGCAGAACCTTGTCCGGTAGCGTGTTTTCTGGCTGGTTTCTCCACTGTAGCTTTTTTTTTTTAGTTGTAGAGAACATTTTATTTGCATTCTACCTTTTTGCACTAATTTTTTTACAATATGTGGTTCTGTTCCAAATATATGCTGTTTTTTTCAATGTGTGGATGACCGGTAAAACTACTCGCTTACAGGAAGCTGCAGTTCCTCATCCAACCACAACCTGGAGCTGCAGCAGCAGCCTGAGCCCCGCTGTGTTCTGGAGCGTTTTTACAGTTTCTGTAGTTCATATGTGTCGGACCAATGCACCTCACAGTGAAAATAGATAATACAGCTCTCTATAGTTCATCTTTCAGCCCAGTTACTGAGTAATGGAGCTAGTTAGCTCACAAGCTAACAGCAGCAGCTAACTTCAGCAGCAGCAGTCACAGAGCTAGTTAGCTCACAAGCTAACAGCAGCAGTCACGGAGCTAGTTAGCTCACAAGCTAACAGCAGCAGTCACGGAGCTAGTTAGCTCACAAGCTAACAGCAGCAGTCAGGAGCTAGTTAGCTCACAAGCTAACAGCAGCAGTCACAGAGCTAGTTAGCTCACAAGCTAACAGCAGCAGTCACGGAGCTAGTTAGCTCACAAGCTAACAGCAGCAGTCAGGAGCTAGTTAGCTCACAAGCTAACAGCAGCAGTCAGAAGCTAGTTAGCTCACAAGCTAACAGCAGCAGTCAGGAGCTAGTTAGCTCACAAGCTAACAGCAGCAGTCAGGAGCTTGTTAGCTCACAAGCTAACAGCAGCAGTCACGGAGCTAGTTAGCTCACAAGCTAACAGCAGCAGTCAGGAGCTAGTTAGCTCACAAGCTAACAGCAGTAGTCAGGAGCTTGTTAGCTCACAAGCTAACAGCAGCAGTCAGGAGCTAGTTAGCTCACAAGCTAACAGCAGCAGTCACAGAGCTAGTTAGCTCACAAGCTAACAGCAGCAGTCAGGAGCTTGTTAGCTCACAAGCTAACAGCAGTAGTCAGGAGCTTGTTAGCTCACAAGCTAACAGCAGCAGTCAGGAGCTAGTTAGCTCACAAGCTAACAGCAGCAGCTAACTTCAGCAGCAGCAGTCACAGACCTGGGTTAGCTCACAAGCTAACAGTAGCAGAGGACTACAGTTCAGACTGTTTTTAGAGCTGAATATGCAAAAGTTTTTGTTTGTTTTCACCCTAAGCTCCAAACTGCAGTTTCTGTGTGAGCACAAAAGAGCTGTTCCACTCTGTATATGTTTATACTGGACGCGCTGAGGAAGCTGCAGCTCCCCTCGGATAAAATTAAAAGGCACGTTGCAGTTTGCGCACTGCTCACCTCAGAATATAACTACGTGGTTTAGTGGACATGGCTACCAGGTAAGACTGTTGAAGGCTACTGGGGGCAGAAATCAGTACAGGCAGGTAAGATTACTGACAATATTCACGTCCTCGCTGCGGAGAATACCCCACTAAACATTAGACGTCTTATGGACGTGAAGATCATGTCTATATTGCGTCGGTCGGTCCAAGACCAATTCTGTACGTCTACACGACGTGCAAACTAGGTCCGCTATTTGGACGTCTAACTATGACCCCACTTGGACGTCAATATGCAGTTAAACATTTGAACGTCGGACTAGGTCACTTTTTTGGACGTCATGGGGACGTCTAATACAGGTGCAGGAAATTAACATTATTTAAGAATATATTTATTTTTAAATGTATGTCAAAATTGTTGTTATCAATATTGTTAATCACTATGAATATAGATTATTTATGATTAAGCATCATTTATTTATAATTATTTATTTGAGTATTATATTTTTTATCTATTTAATTAATTAATTAATGTAGGTATTTATTTACGTATGTTTTTATTTTTATTTGGAAATGCAATTTATGTGGAAAATTGTTAAGTTGATTTCAACCAGTCAACGCCACTCTGATTTGCTGAGACCACACGTCATCATAAACTCCACTCTGATATGCCGAGGCAAAACACGCTAAACATTTTTTGGCTGCTGCAGTAGCTCAGCTCAGCTCAGCTCATTCAGTTCAGCTCGCTCAGCTCAGCTCCGCTCCGGACCGGACTCAGCTGCCAAGCTATAAGGTAAGACGATATGTATAAGTTAATGTATTTGTAGTGTTAGTTGTTTTAGCTCTGTGGTCTTAAATCATCTGAACCTGCTGGCGTTGCCTCTCTTCCCAGGCAGTTAGCTAACTAGCTAGCTTGCTAACGATAGCTAAACAGTGGCCATAGTTAAAATGGAATTGGAATTACTTTTGAGAACGACCGTAATGCAAATAATATTTACTGTAACCGAAGCTTTAACGTAGAAGCATTGTCCGGTCATTAAGTCAATGCACTAACCAGAGCTAGGCTGATAAGCCAATCTAAGCTAAATCAAAGAACCATCTTTGGCTAAATTCGCTAAGCTAGCGTTAAGTTATATAAGTTTGTGGCACCCACAATTAACCTAGGCAACTGGGGGCAATATCAAGTGCATTTTGAATAGCCTGAAGAAGTAAGTTTATGTTAATATTACATAAATAAGGCAATTTAAAATAGTTTGTTGTGGGAAAACATTTATTAAAATAGCTTAATATGATGTGTGAGAATTAAAACAGCACGATAATTCTGGTCAGGTGTTAAATGTGTATTCCCGCCTTTAGCTTAGCGTTAGCTTAGCGTTAGCTAAGCCATAGCATGAAGAAGTAAGTTTATGTTAATATTACATAAATAAGGCAATTTAAAATAGTTTGTTGTGGGAAAAAAAATATTAAAATAGCTTAATATGATGTGTGAGAATTAAAACGGCACGATAATTCTCGTCAGGTGTTAAATGTGTATTCCCGCCTTTAGCTTAGCGTTAGCTTATCGTTAGCTAAGCCATAGCATGAAGAAGTAAGTTTATGTGAATATTACATAAATAAGGCAATTTAAAATAGTTTGTTGTGGGAAAAAAATAATTAAAATAGCTTAATATGATGTGTGAGAATTAAAACAGCACGATAATTCTCGTCAGGTGTTAAATGTGTATTCCCGCCGTTAGCTTAGCGTTAGCTAAGCCATAGTGTGAAGAAGTAAGTTTAAGTGAATATTACATAAATAAGGCAATTTAAAATAGTTTGTTGTGGGACAAAAATAAATGGCCATCTTCAACATTTTCTGAGATTTCTAATTTGTCTTTTTCTACTTGTGCAGATGGAGTCATGAAATGTGACGGGACAGCCACCGAGGACTTCATACTTCGGAGCATCTCAAACATGCACCACAAAGACGTGGAGGACACACCGCTGTCTCTCAGGACCTAGAATCTTAATGAAAGTATAATGATGTTAAGGGAAGGTGTAATGGAAAGGTGTAATGTAAAGTTGTAATGGTGTTAAGGGAAGGTGTAGTGGAAAGGTGTGATAGTGTTGAGGGAAGGTGTAATGTTAAAGGTGTGATAGTGTTGAGGGAAGGTGTAATAGTGTTGAGGGAAGGTGTAATGTTAAAGGTGTAATAGTGTTAAGGGAAGGTATAATATTGTTAAGGGAAGGTGTAATGCAGGGGTCTCAAACTCATTTTTGCCGAGGGCCACATTGACATATTGGCTGTCCTCTGAGGGCCAGATGTAACTTATAAATATAAGAAAATTTAACCAGATGTAATATAAAATGAATGTAATTACTCCTTAATGTTAAATAACTCTCAATATACTATTTATTCAATCAAATATTACATTTGCATGGAAAAATGTTTGCTTGTTGCTCTATTAACATAAATCCTTTTAATTTGTCATGTTATGAAATCCAAAAACTCCATCAATCAAGAACCAAACTATTCAAGTGAATAGAAATTACATCAAGTACAAGTTATATTAACTTTGATCAAAACGTTTGATACTGAAATAAGGCTTAATAAATATAAAATCAAAAATTGTGAGCTGTGACAGATTTAGCATTTCCTCAGATTTAGCAGTTCCTCATCCAACCACTAGTCGGAGCTGCAGCTGCAGCACCACAAGCCCGCAGTCTTTGCTTAGTCAGAGCTACAGCCCAGCCACGGGCTACAGGACTCAGCTGAGCCTGTCTGGAGCGTTTTGAAATTTTTAAGTTCTTCTGTGTATGAAATAAAATAACCCCACTAACCGGATAATACAGCTCTCTACAGTTCATCTTTCAGCCCGAGCAGCTAACAGCAGCAGTTTAGAGCAGCGTCACGGAGTCACTGCTGGGATTACATTATAAACAGGTCAGTTAGCGCGCTGCTAACCTCAGGATGTTTATAACTACGGAGTTTAGTGAACACACCACGGCAGCAAGGTTAGACTGTTGAAGGCTACTGAAGACTACTAAAGCAGGCAACGCAGCGTAAGCAAAAAAAACAAAAACCACACACACACACCAAAATACAAGTTAAGATAAAATATGAAAACGAACATAATAAAGCATAAATAATTAAATTGAATTGCGGGCCAGATGTATGTTTATTTTGTTAACCCGTGAGGGGCCGTATGAAACCGCGTGGGCCGGTACTTTGAGACCCCTGGTGTAATGTAAAGGTGTAATAGTGTTGAGGGAAGGTATAATATTGTTAAGGGAAGGTGTAATGTTAAAGGTGTAATAGTTTTGAGGGAAGGTGTAATAGTTTTGAGGGAAGGTGTAATAGTTTTGAGGGAAGGTGTAATAGTGTTGAGGGAAGGTGTAATGTTAAAGGTGTAATAGTGTTAAGGGAAGGTATAATATTGTTAAGGGAAGGTGTAATGTAAAGGTGTAATAGTGTTGAGGGAAGGTATAATATTGTTTAGGGAAGGTGTAATGTAAAGCTGTAATAGTTTTAAGGGAAGGTAAATGTTTAGTGAAATTGTTATGGTGTGAATCTAAGGTGTATGTTATGTTGATGTAAAATAAAGGCATTAACCCCAAATGAGATTTACTCATTATTTTTATTATTATATTAATGTTTCCCCAAACAGAAAGGGTCAATTTAAAATCAACAGTGGTAAGATGGGGGTAATTAATTTATCCCTTGCTTTTACTGGTTCTTTGCAGGTTGACATGTTTTGAAAAAAGTGAGAGGGTTGAAATGCAATTTATTTGTAAAGCATATTGTGTATAACTAACGTGCATAACTAGTTCCAGAAGGTTGTGAACCTGTTCCAGTAATTGTTTGGCTTAGCTTTGTATGCGTTTCCAGTTAACTGCTGAAGCTGGAACAATGGAACAGTTGCCACCGTCAGAAATGGCACTACAGTTATGCAGGGAGCCTCAAAGTAGTTGGTCTATAAAACGTATACATGTAAATTTCACGTAGAAAAGACGTCCACAACGACTTAATTTAAACTAGAATTAGCCCTTATCCGGAGGTCTGGGGGACGTCAATACTGGACGTGCAGAAGACGTCAGAAAAAAGACGTCGTCTGGCGTCACAGTCTGCACCTTCAGGAGACCAAAATTGGACGTGCAAAAATGACCTAGAAAAGACGTCGTTTCAACGTCTCTTTGTTTAGTGGGACACAGCGCTGTCACAGTTTCCTAAAAGAAAATAGCCTTTTTCCGTGTAATACTGTTTATTAACATCATTAAAACAGATTTCGCTCATTACAACTATTTGGGAATTTAGTTGAAAGCTCCGTTTTATTGCTGTAACATTACTTGCAAAAAAATTGGAGTTTAAATCAGGTCCGCGCTTGTAATGACAGTTTGTAGTAAGGGAGGGGTCAGGCTGGATTTTTTACTCAATATAAGCTGTAGCTGGAGTGTTAGATTACTGTTGTTTTTTATTTAAAATAAAATATTATTAGTTTTTATATTATATTAACAGTAAATATGAGCTATTTTAAGCAGTAAGCTGACTCCGAAGAACAGGCTGTGGGCCGGATTATGTTGAAACACACATTTCTGCGGTATTGATATATAAAAATTCTGGTGTCATAAATATTTACACAGAATTTATATCTCTCCTGAAAAGCAGTTATTTTGGTCAGTAACACTGTTTATTTACTATCAGCATAAATTACCAGTGTTTTCTTAGGCGTGGATATAATTAGGGGATTCTGTACCAGGCATGCCTGGCACCTGTGTGGCATTTGGCCCCGCCCGAGATCAGTATCGAATCGGCCCCAAAAACACTGATCGCTCCATCTCTAGGAATGACTGTAGATTTACCTGTAACTGAGTGATTTAATGTGTAAATAGTTGAACTGATAAACAGAATAACTGTAGATTAACCTGAAACTGTAATTTAATGTGTAAACAGATGAATTACAAACATGCTCTCTATGAAGCGCTGTTACTAATTCAGATTATGAACGTGGGATGAACGTGATTACCGGGTCGGGGAAGAGGCTCTTATAATAGGGGAGAGTAACTCCGGTCAGCCTGACTGGATGCAGCGTTAGCTTCTTTTATGAAGAGTATTTCCAGATATCCAGATAATAAGACTGACCATAGTTTATGTTTTTTTTTCTTTTTTTTTTTAAATAGAAGACCATGGCAACGCATAGATAGCAAATGGAGGATGTTGTGGCTGAGGCGTTTGTTGTGCCTGTGTGTGTGTGTGTGCCTGTGTGTGTGTGTGTGCTTGTGCTGTATACTATTAATACCTCAGTGAGACACAAGTGAACACTGAGCGCTGCTCACACCTCATCTCAGTTTCTGTGAAATGAGGCACTGTGTGGTCAATTGTCAATTCTATTTAGGTTAAAAAAAATGGAGAAGTAAGAGTAGTGCCTAAACTGAGACGTAGTTTGCATCATATTCCGCTAAATCAGTGCCATTTATGTCCCTAGGAGATTACATGTATAAACTTGCACACAAAATAACTTTTACATTTACAATATTTTTTTTTGTAAGCATATTGTCTTATTGTCTCATATTGTCTACTGTCCCTACTCTCTAATCATAAACTTTACCATGAAATATAATTAGTAAAATCTTTTAGAGATGTATTTTTTTTGCATTGTTGTGTGAATCCAAATCCCATCTGTGCTTTAAAAATATTTTATTTAAATAATTTACATCAGTTGGTTCTTCTTAAGACCATGGAAAGCCCAAAATTAAGTTCCCTCATTTGTTTTTCTTTAAACTTGATCTTATTGTAACTATGACTGAGGAGATCAATCTCAACACTCATTCCTGTTACTTGAATTAATTCTTACCAAAGCTGAAATATAATTACTTAAAAATTAAAGTGTATATTTGCTTAATTTTTGCCTAAATAAGGTAGTTAAGTATTTGTACTTTATTAATTGACACCTCTGGTCTGGTCTTTTACCACTCATTTTGGCCCAATTCAATTTTACCCCTTTGCTCTACCCCTCTGTTCAGTGATATCATAATAACTACTGTGATGGCACTCTATTGCAGGGGTGTCAAACTCATTTTGGCCGAGGGCCACATTGGCATATTGGCTGTCCTCCGAGGGCCAGATGTAACTTATAAATATAAGAAAATGTAACCAAATGTAATATATGTAAATGAATGTAATTACTCCTTAATGTTAAATAACTCTCAATATATTATTTATTCAATCAAATATTACAGTTGCATGGAAAAAATGTTTGCTTGTTGCTCTATTAACATAAATCCTTTTAATTTGTCATGTTATGAAATCCAAAAACTCCATCAATCAAGAACCAAACTATACAAGTGAATAGAAATGACATAAAATACAAGTAATATTAACTTTGATCAAAACGTTTGATACTGAAAAGAGGCTTAATAAATATAAAATCAAAAATTGTGAGCTGTGACAGATTTAGCATTTCCTCATCCAACCACTAGTGGGAGCTGCAGCAGCACAAGCCCACAGTCTTTACTGAGTCAGAGCTACAGCCCAGCCACGGGCTACAGGACTCAGCTGAGCCAGTCTGGAGCGTTTTTAAAATTTTAAGTTCTTCTGTGTATGAAATAAAATAACCCCACTAACCGGATAATACAGCTCTCTACAGTTCATATTTCAGCCCAAGCAGCTAACAGCAGCAGTTTAGAGCAGCCATCCCGGAGTCACTGCTCGGATTACATTATAAACAGGTCAGTTAGCGCGCTGCTAACCTCAGGATGTTTATAACTACGGAGTTTAGTGGACACACCACGGCTGCAAGGTTAGACTGTTGAAGAAATCAGTAAAGGCTGGTTAGATAAGTGATTCACCTCCTCGTCCTTTGCTGAGGTGAAACTGCGACTAGCGATGTCACAGTGATGTTTATTAACCTCATTAAAACAGATTTTATCAGCTATTGTCTTATAAATATTTACACATAATTTATATCTCTTCTAAAAAGCGTTTATTTTCGTCAGTAACACAAAATGCATACCGGTCTTTCGCCTTGAAGCACAGCCGTCCGTCTGCATCAACTTTTCTTTTTCTGGATATTATGGGATAAACATGTCTCAATTCCACCCGCGAAGTTACACCTTCCCTCCGGCAGGGTTTCCACATCAATGACTACACTGCCGTGTAGTGGCAGTAAGCCGTAACTTTGCGGGTAATACAATCGACAAGCATTGTGGGAAATGTATTTTTTGGTCAAAGAACGCTTCTGACCTATTTATTATAGACACTAAGATTTTACAAGCTCTCGCGGGCCACATAAAAAGACGTGGCGGGCCACATTTGGCCCGCGGGCCTTGTGTTTGACACATGTGCTCTATTGTGATGTGATTCTGGCCAATGTGACGTCATAATGCTCTTTGTGATGTTATATGGGCCACTCATTTACATCCCGCTTTTTAATCTCTATTTTATGCATGTGTTTTTTATCATTTACATTTGGAAAAGGTGTAATATGGTGATGAGGGTGGTGGTGGGGGGCAGGTGTTTTTTTTTTTCTTTTTTTAACATAAAACACTCATAATAGAGTTTTATTTTCTAGAACAGTGTGTTCTGAAGAGCACTCTTTAATGCTTCTGCTTCACGAATGAATGATGGAGAGGATGACATTTGACTAGTTTAATACTCTAGTTTTAATCTAGAAATACATTGAATAATGCAAAAAACAAAAGCATGATTTCATTAAACATTTCAGCAGCAAATCAGACTATATATTTGGGACCATTTAACCACCCACAACCTTCATTTATAACCTTCATAATACAGTTTCAATTTCCTCAATAATGACAACTCAGTGTGTGTTCAGTGAAAACAAGAGAAAACAATCATATTTTAAAAAAGGTCATTTATTATTAATGTATTTTCTGCATGTAAATTAGCAAATTAGCTAATTGTGGATATTTAAGCTAAAGTATGTAAAGAATAAATAAATCTAAGCATTAGATCTTGAATTGCAATTTATCAAAATATGTCAAACTTAAATGTTAAAACAAAATATTTCATTATAAAATATATAAAATGTATATATAAAACAACATATACAATTCAGGATCAGTCAGTTTTATTTCTTAATCTTCTTAACACTGTAGATCACTGCAATGATAAAGAGCATTACTGCAACAACTGCTGTTCTTACAATGGAGAGCCAGATCAAAATGATCATCTGTCCAGTACAGTCACCTGCATAGAGAACAAGAATATGATCCAAAACATTAGAACTGAAGATCAGAATAAGATCAACTTTTATTTACAATTATAAATTAGAGTGCAATGTTTTGCACTTTTGTCCCAAAGTTGTTTTTTTTAGCATAATTGTTAATACACTTCAAATATATTGTAAATGTACTACTTTGTGTATTGATGCACATATTGTGTACACCTTAAGGCTACTGCAGTATGTTATACTTTAAAGGAAGGGTAAATCCTAAAGCACACATTTAAGTGTTTTTTTTTTTTGTTATTATTTACCTTTTATATAATGCACTTAATTGTCATAACAACTGGATAAATCATTGGTTAAATGTGCTTAAGTATGTGAAAAATTATTTGAAGTGTACCTCATCAGTTGTACCAATTTATTGTCATTATACTGATACAGGGTTGAACAGTAAAACGAAACACTATTAGGCTAAATCTCCAGAGCAGACAAAAAAAAAGTGTAGGACAGAGTAAATAGTGCACAGACAATAGATACAGAGAAGTGCAAAACAAAACCTAAACAACATAAAACACACTTATAGGGCAAAAGTACAGGGGACACAGACAATAGTTACAATAAGATTATTTTAGTATGTTTATGTTTAAAGTTAATTTATTTAAAATATATTTTAAATAATACATTTAAATTAATGTGATAATTAAGTATACTTTTGTTAAAACTGGTTTTAGTATGTTTAGAAGTAAATATATTTTTCTACCAACACACTCAAGTATAACTTAATGCGTATTGCTTAAAAATAGATTTTATGGAAATAAAGAGAAAAAATATTTGATGCATATTTTTAAACAGTACATAAAATAGAACATTTACGTTTAGTATTTATTAACTAATTTGAACATACTTTTAGTGCTCTTTAATATACTTCCTTAATACGTTCCACAAGGTGAGGTTAAGGTAAGGTTTTTTTATTTTATTAAAATTAAAGAGTTTGTTCCATTCAGATAAAATCATAATTTGTAATATATAATTTCTAAACTGAAAACATCTTAATATCAGAATGAATACCTTCTGCATGGAGTTCAGTCTCTCCAAATGCAGTATACTGACTGCTGGAGTTTCCATAAGATGTTCCATTTTTCACCTTTATTTCAGTCAGAGTTCGCTTCTGAGACGTTTCTTCTTTAAAGATAATTAGAAAAAAAATAAGTTGTATGAAATGACAAGATCAATATATTTTAATCTGATGCAATATCTGATAATAAATCAGGTAAATTAGTAGAATTTAACTTTTACCGTTAAAGATCAGAAGCGTTCCAGATCCAAACTCTGTAACATCACTCTTCACTCTCACACAGAAATATGTTCCAGAATCTTCTTCTACAGTTTCATTAATGTTGAGAACAAACTGATTTCCTTTCAGAGTCGCATTAAAGCGCTGTATAAATTGTCGAGGCTGTCTGACTTTTAAATTATTATCATAAAATCTCACAACAAACTGAGGCAGCTTTCCATAACTCTGCTTAAACCAAGCAAAACTATACTGATGGTCTTTGATAAAGCTCTCCTCACATTTTATTGCAACATTTTCTCCAATCTTCACTGTTTGCTCTTGAAGATCATCATATGACGTTTTAACTAAAACAAAGTGAAAATATATATTTACTATATAAAACACTACAATATACAATACAATAGCAAGTGAAACAGACTGTAATTTTAATGAGACTCACCGATTACAAACAGATAAAAGGAGATAAAGACAGTGATCATCACTGTTCCTGTTGTCAGAGCGAGACACTAATGTCTAATAAACTGTTGATCTCATCTCTCTGTGGTTAAAGACCAACAGAAACATCACGTCTGATGTGATTGGACGTTCAAAATGTGTGAACTAATGTAATTGGCTGAATGAGATTAAGGAAATGAAAAAAACATATGTTCTATTTAAAGCATCTGTATCTGCTTTATCTGCTAAACTTTGTTTATACTGACACGTGGTAAAATGAGTTTGATATATTGGATTATTGAAATCATCCAGACTATGAAGGAACACATAAGGAAGAAAATGGAAGTGAACCCTTTGGGATTAATAAATAAATTGGTCATTAAATGTGTTCTGATCTTCACAACAATAGACAAACACATTCTGCTTGAACTAATACCACACAGAAAAAAAAATTATGTTTGCTTAATTCTATTGAACACAACATGTTAACATTCACAGTGAGGGAAAAAAGTATGAAAACCTTTGGATTTAATAACTGGTTGACCCTCCTTTGGCAGCAGTAACCTCAACCAAACGTTTCCTGTAGTTGCAGATCAGATCTGCACAACAGTCAGGAGGAATTTTTGAGTATTTCTCTTCATAAAACTCTTTCAGTTCAGCAATATTTTTGGGATATCTGGTGTGAATCACTCTCTTGAGGTCATGCCACAGCATCTGGGTTCAGTTCAGGACTCTCAAGAAGGCATGTTTTCTTCTGTTAAAGCCATATGGTTGTTGATTTACTTCTATGTTTTTGGTCGTTGTAGGGCATCACATCAATGTCGAAAGTCGGGGCGCAAAAATAACAGGTGAAAAAATTAACCAGCTGTTTTAACATTTTGCGTGTGTAAATTAACTTCTCCTGAGCACGAATGTGAAACTCGCGAGCAAAAAAAGGGAATTGTGTGCGCGCTGAACAAAATATCGCTCTTTGTGTGCTATTAGTTTAAGCAGACTGTGTTTGTCTATTGTTGTGACTTAAATAAGAATAAGGAAGAACACATTTAATAACCAATTTATGCAGAAATCCAAGTAATCCCAAAGGGTTCACATACTTTTTCTTCCAACTGTAACTTAAAAATGTTAAACATCTGTGAATGTCATGTTCGGGCAGAACCCAGAGGTGGGATTTTGTGTCAGACTGCTTTTTGCAGTTTACAAATAGATATGGTGTGATTCAGTTTAACTGGGATTTGATATATTTTAAGACATTATTAGGCCCATTCCCATTTCACCCCGTTGCCCTACCCCTTACCCCTTGCCCGGTTCTGATTCTTGTTAGGCTGGAGGGCTAGGGGAAGGGATAGGGCCTGTTACCCCTTCATACAGAGATTTTTCAGAGGCACACTACAAACGAAGGGGTAGGAGAATCACTAGTAAGATGGCGGAACATGCGACCAAACAAACCCACAAATGTAAATATTTTCCTTGTTAAAAGTGGTGATTAGAACTATATGACTAGTTTTATGTGTATTTTCAATGTTTTATGGTTGAATTCTTTACAACATGCATAAAAAAGATTGCTAGTAGTTTGTCTCGGAAGCTAGCTAGCTAACTTTACCGTTCCACCTTAAATAGTGCAGCAGACAGCAGTCTATCAAATAAATAAAATAAAAGCTAATTCCAAAGGTAATTCCCGCTCCCCATGCCAGAGGAATTAAGGAATAGACAATAATAATTAATTTCTGCACCATCTGCCCCCTTTCTGAAGACATACAATAAAGCCCTACACTGTAAGCCCGGAAAAGTTTAATTGACTTTAATAATTTGAGGAAACCGGTTGCCTTGTAAGACAGGATAAGTTGAGTTTGCTCAAATTCTTTAATTAATGAAGAATGAAAACTTAAGTTAGCGTAAATTTAAACAAAAAGTTATTACAACTAAATGGGAACTTGATTGATTTCTAAGGTGGCCGAGGGTGAAATCACCACACACTGATGGTGAGTGTCAGAAACTGTTGGACACACCCAGTATGCAAATAGATTGTGACAGAAGCCAATGGAATAGAAGCTGTTCATGGAAACTGTAAGGGCTGGTGGCCGACCGAGGCACCCTCCGGGGCAACAGAGGGTGCGCCAGGCCAGCGCCGAGGGTTAATTGGCTAATTGCCAACACCTGCTTTGAACACCTTAAAAGCAACGCCAACCAGCCACCCGGCGCTGGATCTTTGAAGCTCGTGAGAGCGAATCTATGTCCGATTTTTCTCTGAGCTCCGGCTCTCATTTCCCTTCTTTCCTATCCACGGCAAGTGCCGTTTTTCCCTCTCGAGTTTGGTGTGGCTGTGTAGAGCTGTGAGCTCCACCGCTCTCCTCTGTTCTCTGAGTCTTTGTTTGTGTGTGTGTGTGTGTGTGTGTGGCAGCCTGCGAGGCACACGGTGTGCTCACCTTTTCTCTGCCCTTGCTGTTCCTCTCCTCTCTGGTGGAGCAGCGTTTAATCCATAAGCACCTTAGTTCACTTCTTTGTTTCGTTTGGAAGCAATTGTTTAGTTTATCCTCACCTCGCGCCATAAGAGGTAGCCGGCACTTACCGGCGGTCTTTGTTTTGATTCACTCCCCTTCTCTCTCGCTCACGCTAGGCGGGACTTTTGTTTTCCACCCGTTTTCATTATCCGCCCGTTTTTGTTGCTCCGCCCCTTTCGGCGGAGGCTCTAAGGGCAAATAAAGCAGCCACATCCCAATCCGCTCGCTGTTTCAGCGGTTAGAGCATTGGGCTGCGGCCGTGACAGCCTGGGTTCGATCCCCGCGTGGAGCAGGGTTTAATAATAATTATATATTTATAATATTATTATATATATATTATTATATATCCTATTAATATATATATATATATATATATATATTAACAATTATATATTATTATTATTATTTTTCTTTCTCTTGGGTTTACCTGCTTTGAGATCTACTGCTCTGCACTTGGGTTCTAAAACCTTCTGGGCTGGAGAGCTACTGCTCCCAACCCATTACAGAAGCAGACTAAACTTATTAACTTATTATAAGTTGGTTCGACTCAAAGATCTCAGTTTGAAGGTTTATGTGCCCACAAGTTAAGTATTGTTTACAAATATCCAATTTTATGTAAAACAGACTTAAATCATTGAGGGGGAGCATTTCACCCCTTCTTCTTTAACTCTGTTCTAAGCAGAAGGGTTACACTCAAAACAAGTGGTAGGGATATTGTGGTAGGGCTAAGGGGTGAAATAGGATTGGGCCCAAATCTACTAACTGGAGTTACTTTTGTAAAGGAGCAAAGGCGTGCAGACATAGACATCAGGTGGTGCTAAAGCACCACCAACTCTGCCCTTTATCAACCCTTTTGAAACTTCATTTTTTAAAAATATATTATTATTATTAAGATTTTACTGAGGCCGGTTTGAAATTATCTTTTGAAAACCTGAGCGATTAAAAACGAGTGAAAGAATGCCCTGAAATCAGCTCACACACACCCGACCTCTCTCTTCCACTGTCACGTGACCCCGCGCAAGGCACACTAGATGCTGCAGCAGCAGTTCAGTTCAGCGAGTCTTCAGCACAGCACGCACAGCAACAGATAGGCTTCTTTTTCCCCGTGTCCCTCCAGCCAGGTAACATACACATCAAGTAAAATCCTACCGTTTGCCCTCTAAACCCAACATGAAATCATTTTGTTGTGCAGTAAAACGTCTCATACAGCCCCAAACTACTAAGCATCTTTAGCCGACTGGTCACCAGATAAACTAGCCGCTCTAGCCCAAATCAATGATAGATAACGTGAGGACGACCACATACAGCCCCGGTTCTGGACTGATTTGCTTGGGGGGGCAGTAAAATTAAGTGGGCATGTTGATATTCATGTTGCACCAAGGAGGATGCTGCTTTAAAGACAGTGGAAGGTAAACAAGGGTTAACTGAAGGACTTAACATTGACTGTATATAGTTAATATTGTATATGTATTTTATCAGTTGGTGGTGTGACATTTTTCCATTGAAAACTCACGTTTAGAGAATGTTACAAATAAAAGTCAAATTTCATTCAACATGTGCGTGTGATTTTTTTTATAATGAAGTGTTCCACATGCGCTAAAAAGTGCCCCTTTTCTCCCCTAAGAACTTGCCCCCCAAATGTCTGTGCACGCCACTGTAAAAGAGTGAAATCTGTGTGTTTTTTTATTTACTTTACTTTATTAGCTATGTTTAGCAGCTGTCGACAACACTGTGTGTTGGAACTGGACGTTTACAGCCGTCGCTTTATTGCTGGAACTGTCGACCGCAACCACATCAAAATAACAACATGCTATCGAGCTAACAAGCTCGTGGTTGCGGTCGACAGTTCCAGCAATAAAGCGACGACTGTAAACGTCTTTCTCCACTATCCTTTCAACACATCCAGCAAGTGGCTTGGATATGTAACTTTAATCTGAAAAAAAAAATGGTCAGATTAGAGTAATAAGTTACAAAGGGGATTCTGACACACTGCCCACAACCGTTTTTTATCCCCTTCATAACACAGCAAAACTAATTTCTGTGTTTAAATTTACTTTATAATGACTTCTCAGTTTGTGTTCAATGTAGACCAAAGGAAATAATCATATTTAAAAAAGAACATTTATTATTTATATATTTTCTGCATCTGAAATTAGCACATTGTCAATATCTAAACCATGTACACAGTGGATGTATCAAAATATGTAAAATCTTAAAAGCTTATTTTGCAGCAGGTTAAGATTAAGATCAAGCTATTTCAAATGTAAAAACACAATCGTCCTTTATAAAAGATAAACAGCATAAAAAAAGAACTTTTTCAGTATTTTACAGTATCAGTCTGTTATCAGTCTTTATCTTTATTTCTTAATCTTCTTAACACAGTAGATCACTGCAATGATAAACAGCATTCCTGCAACAACTGCTGTTCTTAACATGGAGAGCCAGATCAAAATGATCATCTGTCCAGTACAGTCACCTGCATAGAGAACAAGAATATGATCCAAAACATTAGAACTGAAGATCAGAATAAGATCAACTTTTATTTTTAATCCTAAACTAAAGTACAATTTTTGATCTACAATAATTTGGTTAATTTAGAACAGTTTAATCCACTTAGATTATGTATAAAATGTCTTCAGATGATCCTAACTTTAATAAACTATCTAGTGAAACTTTATTTATTCTTACTATTGTTGGTTTTAGGGTTTTTAGTTGGAGCAGGGTGAGAGTTAGGCTTAATAAAAGTGTATTTAATTATATATTTTTAAAGTATACTTAACATAGAAAAGTTCATACTTTAAAAAACATTATACATACATAAATACATACTAAATGTACTATTTTGGAAGAACGTATGGCGACGTCAGTATATTTGAATTGTAACTAAGCTATATTTAAATACAACTTAAATACAACGTATAAAGCTGTGGTTTTAAAAAGTTTTTTTTTTTTCGTACAAACTTATGTAGGTTTAAGAAAATTTGTGTGTTTGTTATCATAATGGTTCATACACTTGAAATATATTGTAATGTACTTACATAACACTTTGTTATGACATAACAATTAAATATATCTTTTAAGTATTTGGTTAAATGTGCTTCATTATGTGATTTTTTTTTTTTTTACCAAATCACACTTTATAGTTTTATTACATCTATAATTATTTTTTCAATATATTTTAAAATAATATAATTTAACTCACATTATAATTAACTCACATTATACTTTTGTTAAAACAGGTTTTAGTATGTTTAGAAGTACATTTATTTACTATCAACACACTCAAGTATAATTCATTGCATATTTCTTAAAAATACATTTTATGAAAATACAGAGGAAAAATATTTAATGTGTATTTTCATACTATACATGAAATAGAAAAAGTACTTTTAGTATTCTTTACCTAATTTGAACATATTTTTAGTGCTCCTAAATATACTTAAATATACTACCACAATGCTTTTCACAAGGGGAGGTAAAGGTAAAGTTTTTTAAAAATATTGTAATAAAATTAAAAGAGTTTATTCTATTAAGATAAAGTCATCATTTGTAATCTATAATTCTTAAACTGAAAACAGCTTAATATCAGAATTATATCATACCTTCCACAGGAAACTCAATACAGTGCATCATTAATTAAAGGTGCAGTGTCTTGTAAAAGACTGTAATAAACTGCTAAGATAAATTATTTTATAAATTGCATTATATGGTCTTAAAATTACAATAATAGCATGTATCTCAATACATCCTAGGACAATTGATTTCTAATGCCCCCCAAAAAATATATTTCGTGACAGGCCTACAAGTATTTTTGTAGTAATTTTATTTAAAATTACCTTTTATTTTCGAGCTGCTACAATCTTCTAAAGTTGTCTCTCCACATGCAGCTACAGCACAGTAGTAAGTTCCAGCATCAGAGAGGCTGAGGTTGTTCTTGGGGAGTTTGTAGATACAGCTCTGTGTAGGAGAAACAGTCTCAGAACTCCTCGTACACGGACTGCTGGAGTCTCCATGAGTGAAGATGATTCCTGGACGAGGTTCTCCTGAGTCGGGTCTGAACCAGTACACACTGTGATCTCCTGAACAGCTTAAAGTAGCCATTAGTACTGAACACTGGAGTGAACCTGCAGATTTTCCACTTTTCACCTTCAGTTCAGTCAGAGTTCCCTTCTGAGACTTTTCTTCTTTAACAATAATTAGAAACAATAAGAAATGAGTAGTATGAAATGACTAGATCAATATATATATATATATATATATATTTATATAATGTAATATCTGATAATAAATCAGGTAAATTAGTAGAATTTAACTTTTACCGTTAAAGATCAGAAGCGTTCCACATCCAAACTCTGTAACATCAGTCTTCACTCTCCCACAGAAATATGTTCCAGAATCTTCTTCTACAGTTTCCTGAATGTTGAGAACAAGCTGATCTCCTTTCAGAGTCGCATTAAAGCGCTGTGTAAATTGTCGATTGTGTCTGACGTTTAAATTATTGTTAACTAATCTCACAACAAGCTGAGGCAGCTTTCCATAACTCTGCTTAAGCCAAGCAAAACTATACTGATGGTTGTCTCTGATGAAGCTCTCCTCACATTTTATCACTACATTTTCTCCAATCTTCTCTGTTTGCACTTGAAGATCATCATAAGACGTTTTCACTAAAACAAAGTGAAAATATATATTTACTATATAAAACACTACAATATACAATACAATAGCAATTGAAACAGCGTGTAATTTTAATGAGACTTACCGATTACAAACAGATAAAAGGAGATAAAGACAGTGATCATCATTGTTCCTGTTGTCAGAGCGAGACACTAATGTCTAATAAACTGTTGATCCCATCTCTCTGTGGTTAAAGACCAACAGAAACATCACGTCTGATATGATTGGACGTTCTAAATGTGTGAACTGATGTGATTGGCTGAATGAGATTGAGGAAATGAAAAACATCCGTTCTATTTAAAGCATCTGTTTCTGTTGTATCTGTTAAACTGTGTTAATACTTCATGAGCGACACGTGATAAAATGAGTTTGATATCTTGGTTTGTTTCTCTCTGTGTTCAGATAAGTTTTCTCTGTTTTATCTGAACACCCTATTTTGAGCTGTTTTTACGTCGGTTCTGAACCCAACTTTACGCGCCCCACGCGTGTGAGTTACAGCAGAACCGAACTTCTGAGGATTAAGGACAGTTTGGTCAGTAAAACAGCAACTATGGACAATAATATCCGAGCAACGCTGGGCGAGCTGCAGCTCCTCCGCGCTCCGGCGCGGGGGAGCGGATCGCTGCAGACAAAGGGCAAGAGGAGGAGGCGGTGTGAGCGGCGTCAGAAGAGAGGAAAACGCGCTGGGGTGCTAGCCAGGCTAAAGGCTAATGCTAACCGACCCCCGATTCCGTCGCTTTTTCTCTCTAACGTCCGCTCTTTGGATAACAAGCTGGACCTGCTGCGGCTGAGGATGAATGTTTCTGAGGAGATGAGGAACTGCGCTGTGATTTGTCTCACGGAAACCTGGCTGAACCAGACCATGCCGGACTCAGCCTTCCAGCTCGCCGGCCGGCAGCTCTTCCGAGCGGACCGCAGCCAGCTATCCGGAAAAGCCCGGGGGGGTGGCTTGTGCGTCTACATAAACAAAGGTTGGTGCACAAACTGCGTGTTGGTAAACAGCCACTGCTCCGAGGTGACAGAACAGCTGACTGTGAAGTGTCGTCCTCACTATCTGCCTCGTGAGTTTTCGGCGGTGTTCGTGATTGCTGTTTACATAGCACCGGATGCCAATGCTAACAACGCGCTGAAGGAGCTTTATGACAACATCAGCTCGCTTCAGAACAAGCATCCGGATGCGTTCTACGTGGTAGCGGGGGATTTTAACCACGTAGAACTGAAGAACACGCTGCCGAGGTTTTACCAACACGTGAACATTCCAACGCGAGGTAATAACACGCTGGACCGTGTTTATTCCTCTGTGAAAGACGCTTACAAAGCCTTCCCCCGTCCCCACCTCGGGCTATCGGACCACATCTCCATCATGCTGGTCCCCGCATACCACCCCCCACTGCGACGCTCAAAACCCACACAGAAAACCATCACGGTGTGGCCCAGTGACGGCGCCGCTATGCTGCAGGACTGCTTCGGCTGCACAGACTGGCAGGTCTTCAGGGAGACTGCTGAGTGTGAGGGGGAGCTGGATCTGGAGGAATACACATCTGCTGTTCTCGGGTACATCAGCAAGTGTGTGGAGGATGTCACTACTACCAAGACTGTGACTTGCTACCCGAACCAGAAGCCCTGGCTGAACGCAGAGGTGCGTTCCCTGCTGAAAGCCAGGGATGCTGCCTTCAGATCTGGAGACTCGGACAAAGTCAGGAGGGCTAGAAGAGAGCTGACTGCTGGAGTTAAGAGGGCAAAAGCTGCATATGCTCAGAAAATCCAGGGACACTTTTCCTCCCAGGATCCACAGAGCATGTGGAGGGGCATCAAGTGCATCACGGACTACAAATCTAACATTGCACAAAGCTCCAAAGACCCATCCCTGCCTGAAGCTCTCAACATGTTCTACGCCCGCTTTGAGAACCCTGACACACCCCCCAGCACCAGACTCCCACACTCACCAGGAGAGGAGCCCCTCAGCGTGACACCAGCAGAAGTAAGGAGGACGCTGAGGAGGATTAACCCCCGGAAAGCTGCCGGCCCGGACAACATCCCCGGACAGGTGCTAAAAGACTGTGCAGACCAGCTCTCGGACGTCCTGGCCGACATTTTCAACGCGTCCCTCATCCAGGCAGCTGTCCCCACTTGCCTGAAGACCGCCACCATCATCCCGGACCCCAAGAGCTCCACAGTGACAGGTCTGAATGACTACCGGCCAGTAGCCCTCACTCCGATAGTCACAAAGTGCTTTGAAAGACTGGTTCAGACCCACATCAAAGCCACCATCAACATCACTGTGGATCCACACCAGTACGCATACAGGAAGAACCGATCCACAGAGGATGCCATTTCCTCCGTGGTCCACACTGCCCTCACTCACCTGGAGCAGAAGGATTCCTACGTTCGGATGCTCTTTGTAGACTTCACATCTGCTTTCAACACCATGATTCCTCAGACACTGATAACCAAACTGTCCTCACTTGGACTGAGCTCTTCCCTGTGCAACTGGGTCCTAGACTTCCTGACCAACAGGCCACAGTCTGTGAGGATTCACAACATCTCCTCCCCCTCCATAATCCTCAGCACTGGCTCCCCTCAGGGCTGTGTGCTGAGCCCCCTCCTGTTCACACTGCTCACATATGACTGCTCACCTCTCCATCCAGGCTGTCATATTGTGAAGTTTGCGGACGACACGGCAGTGGTTGGATGCATCACGAACAGAGATGAGTCCAGCTACAGGCAGGAGGTGGAACACCTGGAGGATTGGTGCAGAGAAAACAACCTCTGCATCAATGTAAAAAAGACAAAGGAGATGATTGTGGACTTCAGAAGGGGCAAGCATGCCCACCTCCCCCTGCACATTGGAGGATCTGCGGTGGAAGTGGTTGACAGCTACAGGTACTTGGGTGTGCACCTGACCAGCAACCTCACCTGGAGCAACAACACTTCCACTCTGGTCAGGAAGGCACATCAGCGGCTCTACTTCCTCAGGAGGCTGAGACGAGCTGGACTCGGGAGCGCAGTCCTCACCTCCTTCTACAGATGTGTGGTGGAGAGCGTTGTGTGCTCCAGCATCAATGTGTGGCATGGAAGCTGCTCTGCTGCAGACAGGAAAGCACTGCAGAGGGTGGTGAAGGCTGCACAGAGGATGGTTGGAGTGAGCTTCCCCAGCACCACAGACATTTACAACTCCAGATGCAGGAAAAGGGCCACCTGCATCAGGAAGGATCCCACCCACCCAGCACACGCACTTTTTGTCCCACTCCCCTCAGGCCGGAGGCTGCAGAGCATCAAGTGCAAAACAACAAGACTCAGAAACAGCTTCATTCCGGAAGCTGTAAGACTCTTAAACTCCACTTAACAACACACTGCACTGACACCAAGGACAAATTACTGTTTACTGTTTACAAACATGGTCACTTTACTTGCACTGAGACACTTTATCTCCATTGCTCTAATTCACATTACCATGCTGCTACAGCACACTTGCACTCTGGACTTCATGTTGCTGAACCTTTCTACTCTCTATTTATTTTTTTTTTATTCTTTGGGATATTTATCTATCTATTTTGTATATTCTATTTCTTATATTGTATTCTTTTCTTATCTATATATCTATTAATAACAGCTCTTTGGGTGTAAAACTGGATCGTGAGATCACAATTTCGTTCCACCTCATGTACACATGTGATGCGAATGACAATAAAATCTCCTTGAATCCTTGTATTGATGCACATATTGTGTACACCTTAATGCTACTATAAAATATATAGTTTCAAACTTTTGCCACATTTCAGGCTTCAAACATAAAGATATGAAATTGTATTTTTTGTGAAGAATCAACAAGTGAGACAATTTAAAGTGGAACAAAATTTATTGGATATTTTAAACTTTTCTTAGAAATAAAAACTGAAAAGTGGGGCGTGCAATATTATTCAGCCCCTTTACTTTTTACTATTCAGCAAACTCAATCCAGAAGTTCAGTGAGGATCACTGAATGATCCAATGTTGATCTAAATCAGGGGTGTCCAAACTACGGCCCTCGGGCCATTTGCGGCCCGTTTCCTTTTTTGGAGGGGCCCGTGAGGTATTTTAGAAATAGAATGAAAGTTGGCCCGCTGTTAAGCAGGTTTTTATAATGTGAGATTCAAAGTTTGACCGCTAGGTGTCAGAAACAGGCCAAAGAGTCGGAGAGAGTGCGCATTTCTAGCGCAGAAAAACGGGCCAAAGAGTCTAAAAGTTGCCGTAATTAAGGAGTTTTATATTAAGAGACATCGTGAAATTAAAAATCAATTTGAAAAATCTTAATTTACACAACACTGTCTAAGATAAAGATAGTAAGTCAAGTAAAATGGTGTGTAAATTAAATAATCAGGAAAAAATATTATTTAAAGTGGTATATTTCATTATTTGTTTTATTACAGAGTGTGGCCCATGACTTCAAATATATTTCTCCTTCTGGCCCCTAACAAAAAAGTTTGGACAAGTGATCAGAGATGTAGCCAAGAGGCCCATGAGCACTCTGGATAAACTGCAGAGATCTACAGCTGAGGTGGGAGACTCTGTCCATAGGACAACAATCAGTCGTACACTGCACAAATCTGGCCTTTATGGAAGAGTGGCAGGAACAAAACCATTTCTCAAAGATATCAATAAAAAGTCTCGTTTAAAGTTTGCCACGAGCCACCTGGGAGACACACCAAACATGTGGAAGAAGGTTCTCTGGACAGATGAAACCAAAATTGAACTTTTTGGCCACAATACAAAACGTTATGTTTGGCAAAAAAAGCAACACAGCTCATCACCCTGAACACACCAACCACCATCTCCACTGTGAAACATGGTGGAGGCAGCATCATGGTTTGGGCCTGCTTTTCTTCAGCAGGGACAGATTTGGGAAGAAGGTTAAAAATGATGGGAAGATGGATGGAGCCAAATACAGGAGCATTCTGGAAGAAAACCTGTTGGAGTCTGCAAAAAACCTGAAACTGGGACAGAGATTTATCTTCCAACAAGACAATGATCCAAAACATAAAGCAAAATCTACAATAGAATATTTCACAAATAAATGTATCCAGGTGTTCGAATGTTAGAATCTGTGGAGAATCTGTGGAAAGAGCTGAAAACTGCTGTTCACAAACCAACGCTCTTCATCCAACCTCACTGAGCTCCAGCTGTTTTATAAAAAAAGAATGGGGGAAAAATTTCACTCTCTCGATGTGAAAAACTGATAGAGACAAACCCCAAGCGACTTGCAGCTGTAATCACAGCAAAAGCCTGAATGTGGCAAAAGGTTGAAAAGTTCAAGGGGGCTGAATACTTTTGCAAGGCTCTGTATGATACTTTAAAAAAAGGATATATCCTACATCAACTACTGAAGCAAAAAAATCACTTTTTAAATAATGCACTTTAGTTGACATAACAATTTAATATATTTTATAATTATTAATATTGTGGCGTGGAAGAGGAAGGAGGACTCGTGAGACTCATTGCAAGTACTCAACAGCTCTTTATTTAACTGGCTTGCCACTCACTTACAGCCTTTAACAAGGCTAGGAGAGCAAAACCCAACTGCCAACCAGCACAAACAGCCCTGAGGCCACCAACCCAGCTATCCAGCACAGAGATGGTAGGTCCCCTTAACCCACCCAAAACATACCCCCATAATGCCCCACTGGCCCCGGATTAACATAACCCGCCCCCACAGGCACACTAACAGCTGGCACACACACACACACACACACACAGACGCCACATAGCCCCCCCCTTAAGGGTCAGCCGTCCCGACGACCCCACAAACCCAACAATAAACCCCATGAACAACAAAACATGCTTTTTTTTTTTGTTTTTTTCACAATTAATCACACACAAAGTCCCGAAGGCGGGCGGGCGGCCTCCTCACCCGCGGCAGCCTGGAGGGGCCGGGCAAAGCGCTACCCGCCAGTGGTTCCACAGAGTCAGAGTACAGGTCAGGCTCAGGAGCAGGGCCGGCAGGTTCCGCACCGCCGTCCCCAGTGTCCAGCAGTCTCGGCCTATATGGGGCCAGCCTGTCCCGGTGCACAATCATCCTGCGCCTGCCCCACCGGATCCTGTACACCACCTCCCCAAGCCTGGACAGCACCGAGCACGGACCCACCCATGCCGACTGAAGCTTCGGGCACAGACCCTTTTTACGCTGAGGGTTGTACAGCCAAACCCTCGCCCCCACAGATAAAGGCTCCCCAAAGCAGCGCGTATCATACGCGCGTTTCTGCTTCCGTCCGGTAGCAGACTGGTTCGAGCGTGCGAGCCCGTGCGCTAAATCCAGTGAGGACAGGAGACGCGAAACGAAAGTGGGCGCGTCTGTAGCGTGCTCGCCCCCATCAGGAGGCGCCCCGAAAGCCAGAGCCACCGGCGTCCTCAGCTCGCTACCAAACATAAGCAGAGCCGGCGTGAATCCAGTCGTCTCCTGCACGGCCGAGCGGCAGGCCAGCAGCACGACCGGTAGATGTACGTCCCAGTCACGCTGGCCTTTGCTCGACACCATGGCCAACTGCGCTGCCAGCGTGCGATTGAAACGCTCCACCAGCCCGTCACTCTGCGGATGAAGGGGCGTCGTCCTGGTTTTATGAATGCCCAAGATGCGGCAGACCTCCGCCATGACCTCCGACTCGAAGTTCCTCCCCTGGTCGCTATGCAGCTCCTCCGGAACCCCGAATCGGCAGAAGAACTCCCGCACCAGGACACCCGCGGTAGTGACCGCCCCCTGGTCCGGCACCGCGTAGGCCTCCGGCCACTTTGTAAAATAGTCCATCGTCACTAAGACGTAGCGGTTCCCAGAGTCCGTCACCGGGAAGGGGCCCAACACATCCACGGCCACCCGCTCCATCGGGCCGCCGCACTAATAGGGGTGAAGTGGGGCGCGGGGCGCCCTCGCGGGGCCTTTCTTGGCGGCGCACACGTCACAGCAGTGCACAAAGAGCTCCACATCAGCCCTGCACCCAGGCCAATAGAAACGTTGTCTCAGGCGCTTCAGGGTTTTGGTAACGCCAAAGTGCCCAGCCCCAGGCGACCCATGGACTCCCCGTAGGACCGAATCCCTAAGCACCTGAAACACACGCCGCCCATTCGCCGGATCCTCCCAGGTATGACACAGCACGCCATCGGATAAGCTAAAGCTAGCCCAGTTGGAGCGCAGCGCTTTAGCGACCGGACCCAACGGCACCACCTCCTCCCACGACGGCGTGACATTCGCCTTGAGCGCGTGTACGGCCCACATTAAGTCGCGATCCGCCCGTTGCGCATCCCGGATCTGTTCCACGGACACCTGGGCCACCACTACACCGCCGGTCACATCCGCTGAGACTGCAGCGCAATGAGCAGTTTCAGCGGATCTCTCCTCCGCACGAGCGCAATGCTTACAGTCCATGGCCACACACGGCCGGCGCGACAAAGCGTCCGCGTTACCATGGCTACGGCCCGGTCGGTGCACAACCTCGAAGCTAAACTCCTGGAGTCTAGATATCCAGCGCGCGAGCTGGCCCTCGGGCTCGCGGAAACGCATGAGCCACTGAAGCGAGGCGTGGTCGGTGTGCAGCAGAAACGGGACCCCATACACATACGGTCGGAAATGCTTAAAGCTCACCTTCCGCGAAAATCCGATTTTTCTTGTTTTTTGTGGAATACAGTAGGTCTCTCCGAGTTGAATGTGTACACCTGCACATTAAACTGTTTTGCAGCCCCCATTGTCTGCAGGAGCTAAGCAAAGAAATCCCCCCTCCCCCCCTCCGAAAAACGGGTGAATTTTGAATTATCTTTCTGCCTACGTAGGCAGAAACTCACAGACCAGCCCACCTTGGCTTGAGAAACTCCCAGAGGCGGAGCTGAAGCGACGCAACATCACCGCTCATCAGTTAGGAGGTGGGAGGCAGTGAGCGGCAGAGCGGTGGAGGGGCGTCGCAGTGCTCCTAGCCAATCAGAGGAGAGATATTTGCATGCTGTTTGCATGTATGAATATTCATGAGCAAAGCTGGAATCCGGTCATTTTGAACACACCCCTAAAACAGTCCATTAAAAAAGAGCTATACAGAGACAGACACCTGAGCACTTTTTTTTTACAAAAACGGCTCACATGTCATTCATTCATACTAGAGACCACAACTAGACATTTTAAAATGAAAGAAAAAAGGACGGAAGGTGAGCTTTAAGGCCCTCGACCACCGCGAGTAGCTCCCGGCGCGTCACGCAATAGTTACGCTCCGCCTTGTCCAGGCGGCGACTATAGTATGCTATTACGCGCTCTGAGCCATCCTGAACCTGTGATAGAACCGCTCCGAGGCCACGGTCGCTCGCATCAGTATCCACAACGAAACTCTCCGACATATTCGGATACGCCAGAACCGGAGCATTGCATGGACGGCTTTTTAGCTCCTCGAACGCTCGCTCCGCCTTGTCAGACCAACGGAATGTCACACCCGGTCTAGTTAAATTGTGAAGCGGCGCCGCCACGTCCGCGAACCCCCTGATAAACCGCCTGTAATACGACGCGAGCCCCACAAAACTACGAACCATTTTCGCGTTACGTGGGACAGGCCAGTCACGGACAGCCTCTGTCTTTTTAGGGTCGGTTTCCACACCAGCACCGCTCACTACATGGCCCAGAAAATTCACGCGCTGCCTCAGCAAGTTACACTTCGCCGGGTTGAGCTTCAGGTTAGCCGCCTGAATCGCGCCGAGCACCACCTCGAGGTGAGAGAGCACGGAGTCGAAGTCGGTCCCGTGCGCCATGACGTCATCCAGGTAAACAACGCAGCACGAACGCGGGATCCCGCTTAACACGCGCTCCATAAGACGCTCGAAAGTAGCCGGCGAGTTACACAACCCAAACGGGAGCACCGTGAAATGCCATAGAGCCGAGCCGAGCGAGAAAGTGTTTTTCTCCCTATCCCCTTCAGCTAGGGGCACCTGCCAATACCCGCTCCTCAAATCTAGCGAGCTGAACCAGGCTGAGCCCGATAGCTGATCCAGCGTATCGTCGATCCTGGGAAGCGGATAAGAGTCGAGCTTCGTGACGGCGTTAAGTCGGCGATAATCAACGCAAAAACGCCAGTTCCCGTCCTTTTTTTTTGCAAGGACCACCGAGGCCGACCACGGGCTGCTCGAAGGCTCAATAACGCCTGCACTCGCCATATCACAGACTAACTGCTCAGCCGCCACGCGTTTCGCTAATGCCAGACGGTGCGGGCTCAGCCTGATGGGCTGGGCGTCACCTGTGTTTATAGAATGAAACGTGAGGCTAGTCCTAGTACACTCGCGCTCAGACACAGCGAAGCTAGCACGAAAACGCTCAATCAGGCCGCGTAAGCGCAGTTGTTGGGGCTCTGATAAGCCCACACAACTGCGCTCCAGCATCTCTTCAATTGGATCGCTAATTAACCCCGCATCTAACGGACCCTCGAACATAACGTGCACCGAATCACACGCATCCCCCCCCAACGGCTCACTTACCCCGCACTCGTCATGTTCCTCTACGGGGAGTCCAGTCACCAGAACCGAGCCCCGTGCACAATCAATGACGGCTCCAACGCGTGCGAGCAGGTCCTTGCCCAGAATGCACGGATCGTTGATGTGCCCAACCCAGAACTCCTGCTGAAAGGGGCCCTTGCCAACATCAACAGTCAGCTCCGTTAATCCCAGGAGAGCGATAGGATCTCCGGTGGCCGAAGAGAGAGCGATGCGCCGGCTGCAGTCCACCCCAAACTCGCCTGCCACATCCCTCGCGAGCTCAGGCTTTATCAGCGAGACTGACGAGCCCGTGTCCACCAGCGCGTCCACCATCACTCCATTCAGCGTGCACTTCAGAAAATAGCCGCCGGGTCCGAAGCTCCGTGATCAGGTTCCGAGGGTAAGCCTAGAATCCCTGGGGCCACCGAAACCCTCACTTGGTGGTCCCGGCTCCGTTTCCCGACCGGCCGCACTGCGCTCGCTTGTGGCCACGCCCCCCGCAATGCCAGCACTCCAGTTGTGCCTCGGGCCGGCTCCGCCTCCATCTCGGTGGATCATGGGCTCCGGGCGACGCCCCCCACGGTTCCGGATGGCAGGACAGGATGAGTTCGGCCCGCTCAGCCACCTCCACCGCGGCCTCCAGGGTCTGTGGGTCGGCCAGTCTCACATGTTTGCGCAGCTCGCCTGGCTCTAGGGCGCGCAGAAAATTATCCAGCGCGAGACTTCTCTGAGCCGCTCGCGGAAATGCCGGATACGCTTGGCGGGTTAGCAGAACCATCTCAGACGCCAGCACGCCCAAAGTCTCTCCCCGCTGCCGGCGCCGGTCCGCCACTAGCATTTTGGCGGCCGCCTCGGAAGGTTGACGGCTGAAACGGGTTCTCAGCGCCCGCGTCAAGTCAGACAGCTCGCAGCGGCACTCCGCGGGGAGCTCGATCAGCACTCTCAGTGCATCTCCCTGCAGCGCCAGACAGAGGTTGGCCGCCATCTCAACATCCGTCCAGCCCGCACGGCCCGCCACGATCTCCAGCTGGGCTTCGAAAGCCGTCCAGTCAGCGCTGCCGTCATAGAATGACAGGCGGGGATGAGCCATCAAGCTCGCCGTCAGCGCGCCGTCCACTCTGGGAGCCGGCGCCACCGATTCCACGCCATCCGCTCCGCGAGCCGGCGCTGACGTCATCGCGCCGTCCACTCTGGGAGCTGGCGCCGCCGTCCTCGCGCCATCCGTTCCGCGGGCTCGACCTTCGGACAGCCTGCTGGTGCCGTCAGGTCTGGGCCCACTCCGCTGGTGAGTCTTGCCCCTCGTCCGCTGGTCCGCCGATAACCTCTTTAGCCGTTCGATTTCCCCTGCCAGCATCTCCATATCATCCAGCAGGGCCGCTTCTGACACCAAATGTGGCGTGGAAGAGGAAGGAGGACTGGTGAGACTCATTGCAAGTACTCAACAGCTCTTTATTTAACTGGCTTGCCACTCACTTACAGCCTTTAACCCATTTCAACCCATCGGTCACAATTGTGACCAAAAATGTTTTATTAATTATAAGCCTCTAAAAATGTTACTGGTTAATTTCCCAATACTCTATAAGAAAATATTGAAATATTACAATGTTTCAATTAAATGTGCGCAGTATAATTTTTTTTGAGTAAATTGTCACATGGCCAGAGCTGTTTACTTCCTGGTTGCATCTTGAGAAGAGGATGGCTGCCTCAAAGCTCACAAATAAAAGGTTAGTAAAGTATGTTAAAATAAACATAGAAACAAATATTTTTGTACACATGCTCCCTAAGTTGTTTAGTTATGACATATGCATTTGTAATTAGTCAAATGTCTTTGGTGTGTTTGCAGAATGAGCAAACATGTAAACAGTCACAATTGTGACCGGTGGGATAGAATGTTATATCTAGATGCACACATACTTAATATACAAACAAATTTCTTGTTGCATCTTACCTATATTTTTTTTATTTTAGGATGACTGATTTTAGGCATGCAACATTGCTATCATACCTCAAAATGAGAAAGATTACGGGGGCGAGTAACAAAAGTAACCCAGTAGTTACTTTTACTGGTAACTAGTTACTTTCATAGTGGAGTAACTCAGTTAGTAACTCAGTTTCCTTTTCGGAGAAGTAACTACTAACTATAACTAATTACTTTTTCAAAGTAATGTGCCCAACACTGGTTACTAACAGTATACACAACAGTTTACATCGTTCCTGAAGTTTTGAATGAAGTATTTGACTGTAATGTACATTTAGTTGCAAATGTTGTACTAAAATATTATACCAACATTAAAATATTTGCACTAAAGTACAATTTAAAATGTTTACAAATAAAAGTTTCAATACATGTTACACTAAAGTGATGCTGTTACAATTTGTATTTGAAATAAACAAACAAGGTTAACATATTTTGAGCATATTTTCCATGGGTCTTAGTGTTTCTATGGTGTGGAAAGTCCCAAGTTCCTGATCAAGTATTCTGTTTCAGTAAATGCTGTCAGAAGGCCCTTATTTCAACAAAAAAACTATTTGAGCAACCTTTCATTGAGAATACGCATATCATCCCACCGGTCACAATTGTAACCAGTAATAAAACACACTTTTTCATCTACTTTTCTCGTTTTTTTGGAGGAAATAATTTTTGATTATTTCAAAGGGTTACTAATAACACATGATTTGCATATTTGCATGTCTGGGAAAAATTTGGGCATAAATGGGTTAACAAGGCTAGGAGAGCGAAACCCAACTGCCAACCAGCACAAACAGCCCTGAGGCCACCAACCCAGCTAGCCAACACAGAGATGGTAGGTCCCCTTAACCCACCCAAAACATACCCCCATAATGCCCCACTGGCCCCGGATTAACATAACCCGCCCCCACAGGCACACTAACAGCTGGCACACACACACACACACACAGAGACGCCACAATATTATTGTTAAATGTGTTTCAGTACGCGAATAAATATATTAATTTAAGTGTAGTTCATCAGTTGTACTAAATCACACTTTTAAAGGTAATTTATTTAAAATATACTTTTAAATAATATATTTTAATTCACATTATAATTAAGTATACTATTTTAAAAACAAGTTTTAGTATGTTTTGAAGTTCTTAACTAGCTGCTGGGTGGCGAGACCTGTAGAGCTAAGCTAAGCTAAGTTAATAGCTTAACAGCTGAATTAGAAGGAAAACATGGCGACACCCCTGTTCCTTACTAGAGCCACATTATAATCCTTGTGTATGAAAATATGGCCCTAAAATAACATAACAGCATATCAAGATATTTTTGTGACACTGAAAAATATTTGTATTAATATTTAAAATATTGTCCTGCAATAAAACCAAGTTTTAAACATTTTATTGTGTAAAATAATGATAAAGTAACAAAACAATCTGTATAAAATCTAATAAAAAATAAATTTAAATGTTAAATGGTCATTTTAAATGTCTGCGCAGCTTCAGAAATTAAATGTCTCATTTTTTAAACACTCACTATCAGGCCTCACTTAAACTTCACGTGATAATTCATGTCACCTTGTCAGGAGCACCATGGACAGTTCAACATTACTTACAAGATAACACCTCACAACTTATTTACACAGGTGCCCACAACCTTTTTTTTATACCCTTCATACTAAAGCAAAATAAATTTCTGTGTTTCTATTTACTTCATAATGAATCCTCAGTGTGTTCAGTGAAGACAAAAGGAAACAATCATATTTTAAAAAAGAACATTTATTATTTATTCATTTTCTGCATCTAAATTTAGCAAATTGTTCATATTTAAGCTGAATCATGTATACAGTGGATTAATGTATAAAAAATATATATAAAAATATGTCAAACCTCAAAAGCTAATTTTGCAGCAGGTTAATATTAAGAGCAAACTATTTTAAATGTAAAAATACAATCGTCCTTAATATAAGATAAACAGCATAAAAATCACTTTTTTTCAGTATTTTACAGTATCAGTCTGTTATCAGTCTTTATCTTTATTTCTTAATCTTCTTAACACTGTAGATCACTGCAATGATAAACAGCATTACTGCAACAACTGCTGTTCTTACATTGGAGAGCCAGATCAAAATGAACATCTGTCCAGTACAGTCACCTGCATAGAGAACAAGAATATGATCCAAATCATTAGAACTGAAGATCAGAATAAAATCAACTTTTATTAACAATCATGAACTAGAGTGCAGTTCTTGATCTACTTTAATTTGGTTAATTTAAAACGGTGAAATTCACTTAGATTATCTATCAAATGTCTTCAGATGATCATAATTTTAATAAACTGGTGAAACTTTGTTGATTCTCACTACTGTTGGTTTTAGGGTTATTAGTTGGAGCAGGGTGAGAGTTAGGCTTAAGAAAAGTGTATTTAATTATATATTTTAAAAGTAAACTTAACATAGAAAAGTTCATACTTTTCACATAAAATATATTATATATACTTAAATACATACTAAATGTACTATTTTAAAAGAACTTATGGCGATATCAGTATGTCTGAATTGTAATTAAGCTATATTTAAATACAACTTAAATACAACGCATAAAGCTGTGGTTTTAAAAAGTACAACTTCTACAAACTTTATTAAGTTTAAGTATGTGTTTTTTTTTACCTTATGGTTAATACACGTTAAATATATTATATGTATATGTTCTAATTTGTGTATTGATGCACTGATATTAATATTGTGTACACCTTAATGCTACCGTACAGTATATGATACTTTAAAAAAGGATAAGTCCTAAATCAACTACTAAAACAAACACTTTTTTAAATAATGCACTTTAGTTGTAATAAAAAAATAATATATCTTTTTAATTATTGGTTAAATGTGCTTCATTATGTGGAAAAAATGCATGAACTTCCTCAATTCCAAATCACACTTTATAGTTTTATTATATATATTTTTTTTTCAAATATACTTTTAAATAATCTGATTTAATTCACATTATATTTAAGTATACGTTTGTTAAAACAGGTTTTAATATCTTTAAAAGTACATTTATTTACTATTAACACATTCAAGTATAATTGAATGCATATTGCTTAAAAATACATTTTATGAAAATAAAGAGAAAATATATTTAATGTGTATTTTCCTACTTTACATGAAATAGAAAAAGTACTTTTAGTATTCTTTACCTAATTTGAACATACCTGTCGTGCTCTTAAATATACTTCCGCAATACGTTTCATGAGGGGAGGTTAAGGTAAAGTTTTTGGGTTTTTTTTGTTTTAAAATAAAATAGTTTATTCTATTCAGATAAAAAACAATTAGAATTATTACCTTCCTCATGAAGTTCAGTCTCATGAGTGAAGTTGATTCCTGGACGAGGTTCTCCTGAGTCGGGTCTGAACCAGTACACACTGTGATCTCCTGAACAGCTTAAAGTAGCCATTAGTACTGAACACTGGAGTGAACCTGCAGATTTTCCACTTTTCACCTTTAGTTCAGTCAGATTTCCCTTCTGAGACTTTTCTTCTTTAACGATAATTAGAAAAAGAAATGAGTAATATGAAATAACTAGATCAATATATATATATATATTTTATATAATGAAATATCTGATAATAAATCAGGTAAATAATAGAATTTAACTTTTACCGTTAAAGATCAGAAGCGTTCCAGATCCAAACTCTGTAACATCAGTCTTCACTCTCACACAGAAATATGTTCCAGAATCTTCTTCTACAGTTTCCTGAATGTTGAGAACAAACTGATCTCCTTTCAGAGTCGTATTAAAGCGCTGTTGAAATTGTTGATTGTATCTGACGTTTAAATTATTGATAACTAATCTCACAACAAACTGAGGCAGCTTTCCATAACTCTGCTTATACCAAGCAAAACTATACTGATGGTCTCTGATGAAGCTCTGCTCACATTTTATTGATACATTTTCTCCAATCTTCTCTGTTTGCACTTGAAGATCATCGTTAGACGTTTTCACTAAAACAAAGTGAAAATACATATTTACTATATAAAACACTACAATATACAATACAATAGCAAGTGAAACAGACTGTAATTTTAATGAGACTCACCGATTACAAACAGATAAAAGGAGATAAAGACAGTGATCATCACTGTTCCTGTTGTCAGAGCGAGACACTAATGTCTAATAAACTGTTGATCTCATTTCTCTGTGGTGAAAGACCAACAGAAACATCATGTCTGATATGATTGGATGTTCTAAATGTGTGAACTGATATGATTGGCTGAATGAGATTGAGGAAAGGAAAAACATCTGTTCTATTTAAAGCATCTGTATCTGCTAAACTTTGTTAATACTTCATGAGGAACACGTGATAAAATGAGTTTGATATCTTGGTTTGTTCTCTCTGTGTTTAGATCTGGTCCATTATGTGGAAAAAATGCATGAACTTCCTCAATTGTGCCAAATCACACTTTATAGTTTTATTATATATATTTTTTCAAATATACTTTTAAATAATCTGATTTAATTCACATTATATTTAAGTATACTTTTGTTAAAACATGTTTTAATATCTTTAAAAGTACATTTATTTACTATTAACACATTCAAGTATAATTTAATGCATGTTGCTTAAAAATACATTTTATGAAAATAAAGAGAAAATATATTTAATGTGTATTTTCATACTGTACATTAAATAGAAAAAGTACTTTTAATATTCTTTACCTAATTTGAACATATTTTAGTGCTCTTAAATATACTTTCACAATAGTTTTTATGAGGGGAGGTTAAGGTTAAGTGTTTTTAATTGTATTAAAATTAAAGAGAGTTTATTCCATTCCGATAAAGTCATTTTATTCAAATAAAATTAGAATTATTACCTTCCTCATGGAGTTTAGTCACTCCACATGCAGTACACTGACTGCTGGAGTCTCCATGAGTGAAGATGATTCCTGGACGAGGTTCTCCTGAGTCGGGTCTGAACCAGTACACACTGTGATCTCCTGAACAGCTTAAAGTAGCCATTAGTACTGAACACTGGAGTGAACCTGCAGATTTTCCACTTTTCACCTTTAGTTCAGTCAGATTTCCCTTCTGAGACTTTTCTTCTTTACCGATAATTAGAAAAAGAAATGAGTAATATGAAATAACTAGATCAATATATTTTAATCTAATGTAATATCTGATAATAAATCAGGTAAATTAGTAGAATTTAACTTTTACCGTTAAAGATCAGAAGCGTTCCAGATCCAAACTCTGTAACATCTCTGCTCATTCTCGCACAGAAATATGTTCCAGAATCTTCTTCTACAGTTTCCTGAATGTTGAGAACAAGCTGATCTCCTTTCAGAGTCGCAGTAATGCGCTGTTGAAATTGTTGATTGTGTCTGTCGTTTAAACTATTCTTAAATAATCTCACAACAAGCTCAGGAAGCTTTCCATAACTCTGCTTAAACCAAGCAAACCAATGGTCGTCTCTGATGAAGCTCTCCTCACATTTTATTGATACATTTTCTCCAATCTTCACTGTTTGCACTTGAAGATCATCGTTAGACGTTTTCACTAAAACAAAGTGAAAATACATATTTACTATATAAAACACTACAAATACAATACAATAGCAAGTGAAACAGACTGTAATTTTAATGAGACTCACCGATTACAAACAGATAAAAGGAGATAAAGACAGTGATCATCATTGTTCTTGTTGTCAGAGCGAGACACTAATGCCTAATAAACTGTTGATCTAATTTCTCTGTGGTTAAAGACCAACAGAAACATCACGTCTGATATGATTGGATGTTCTAAATGTGTGAACTGATATGATTGGCTGAATGAGATTGAGGAAAGGAAAAACATCCGTTCTATTTAAAGCATCTGTTTCTGTTGTATCTGCTAAACTTTGTTAATACTTCATGAGGAACACGTGATAAAATGAGTTTGATATCTTGGTTTGTTCTCTCTGTGTTTAGATCTGGTCTCTGTTTTTATCTGCTGGTAGTTACAAGGTAACTGCATAGAATCACAGGGTAGGGAACATGAATATGATCCAAAACATTAGAACTGAAGTTCTAGAAGAGCACCTTTTATTTCCAGTCCTAAGCTAGACATACATATTGTATATGGTCTACTTTGTGTATTGATGCACATATTGTGTACACCTTAATGCTACTATACAATATATAGTTTCAAACTTTTGCCACATTTCAGGCTTCAAACATAAACATATGAAATTGTATTATTTTGTGAAGAATCAACAACAAGTGGTACACAATCGTGAAGTGGAACAAAATTTATTGGATATTTGAAAGTTTTTTTTAGAAATAAAAAAACTGAAAAGTGGGACGTGCAGTATTATTCAGCCCCTTCACTTTCTGTGCAGAAAACTCACTCCAGAAGTTCAGTGAGGATTTCTGAATGATCCAATGTTCATCTAAATGACTGATAATGATAAATAGAATCCACCTGTATGTAATCAAGTCTCTGTATAAATGCACCTGGTCTGTGATAGTCTCAGAGTTCTGTTTAAAGCGCAGAGAGCATCATGAAGAGCAAGTAACACACCAGCAATGATGGTATAGTTACTTTGAAACAGTAATAATTACTTGATTTTAAAAGTAACTAAGTTACTTTACAAGTTACTTTATAAGTTACTTTCAGCAGCTGCAGACACCACCTCCCGCCGCCTTAACATAAACATTATAACCAGTTTTGCCAATACTCCCTTTATTGTTAAAGTTCTGAAAAAAAAAGTTTTTTTGTAAAAAATAAAAGACAATTTCTCTTGAATTAACTTTTTATTTATAAAAAATAAAATATGGTCTTTCTTGATTTCACTAAACATAAATACTTGTTTTTATAAAAAAAAAAAAAATAAATAAAGAAAGTCTTTCTTGACCTGACATATTTAACACTGTAAAACTGAACATTGAACCTGTTGTTCTCTGCAGGGCAGCAAAGAGTGGTTTTATAAAACAGAACCGTGTATATGGTCTAGACCACTGATCACATATATAAGACTGCGGTCCGGACCCAGACGTTGTCCAATGCGGACCCAAACCGATAAACTATTAAAAAAGGATTTTATTTTGACAGTGTTCATTTAAAGCGTCAGAACTTTTCTTGTCTTTACGGTATGTGCGCTCTGGCACAGTAAACTTGCAGACCAATCACGTGTGGTGTAAAATCTTCAAACGCTCTCCTCTGCCAATCAGATCTGTGCAGACGGCTGGCCTGGCTAGTGAATTGGGACGCGGCCGGGAAAAAACGCCTTTATAAAGAGATAGGGAGCCCGAGAACTGAGCTCCAGCTGTTTTATAAAAAAAGAATGGGGCAAAACTTTAAGTCTCTCCATGTGCAAAATTGATAGAGACAAACTTCAAGAGACTTGCAGCTGTAATCACAGCAAAAGGTGGAGCTACAAAGTATTAACACAAAGGGGGCCGAATAATATCACACTCTCCACTTTTCAGTTTTTATTTCTAAAAAAAGTTTTAAATATCCAATAAGTTTTGTTCTACTTCACGATTGTTTCCAACTTGTTGTTGATTCTTCACAAAAAATAAAATTACATATCTTTATGTTTGAAGCCTGAAATGTGGCAAAATGTTGAAAAGTTCAAGGGGGCTGAATACTTTTGCAAGCCACTGTATGATACTTTAAAGAAAGGATATATCCTACATCAACTACTAAAGCAAAAATCACTTTTTAAATAATGCACTTTAGTTGACATAACAATTTAATATATTTTATAATTATTGTTAAATGTTTTTTAGTATGTGAAAAAATATATTAATTTAAGTGTACTTCATCAGTTGTACTAAATCACACTTTAAAGTTCATTTACTTAAAATATACTTTTAAATAATATATTTTAATTCACAGTATAATTAAGTATACTATTTTAAAAACAAGTTTTAGTATGTTTTGAAGTTCTTAACTAGCTGCTGGGTGGCGAGACCTGTAGAGCTAAGCTAAGCTAAGTTAATAGCTTTACAGCTGAATTAGAAGAAAAATATGACACCCCCAGTCCTCACTAGAGTCGCATGGAATGCAGTTTATAATCCGGTGCGCCTTGTGCATGAAAATATGGCCCTAAAATAACATATCAGCATATCAAGGTGAAAAATATTTGTATTAATATTTAAAATATTGTCAGTGGATTAATGTATAAAAAAATTATAAAAAATATGTCAACCCTTAAAAGCTCATTTTGCAGCAGGTTAAGATTAAGATCAAGCTATTTCAAATGTAAAAGTACAAACGTCTATTATAAAAGATAAACAGCTTTAAAGAATCACTTTTTCAGCATTTTACAGTATCAGTCTGTTATCAGTCTTTATCTTTATTTCTTAATCTTCTTAACACAGTAGATCACTGCAATGATAAAGAGCATTCCTGCAACAACTGCTGTTCTTACAATGGAGAGCCAGATCAAAATGATCATCTGTCCAGTACAGTCACCTGCATAGAGAACAAGAATATGATCCAAAACATTAGAACTGAAGATCAGGGGTGGGTTTCCCGAAAGCTTCGTAACGCTAAGAACTTCGTTAACTCGTACTTAAGATTGATCGTTAATTAAAGAGTGTTTCCCAAACCCGTGCGTAACTAAAGTACTACGTAAACTCGCTCGCAGATTAACGAGTGCTCTCACCCAGTCGTTATTTTTAACGAGCTTCTTTAGGGGATCTCGACTTGCAGTTCAGCACCTTAAACACCAGGGACCGCCAATTTTGAGGAAGAAAAATGATAATTTCCGTGTTTGAAGCAATTATATTACATTACTATTAATCATAATCAATTATATTACTATATAATTATTAATATTAATATATTATATTATATTACTATTAATTATAATCAATTATATTACTATATAATTATTATTATATTATATAATTATTATATTATATTATATTATATTATATTATATTATATTATATTATTTCCCGTGTCTGCGGGTGCTCCGGTTTCCTCCCACAGTCCAAAGAAATTAGTTCAGTCTAATTAGATGTCGGATAAAAATTGCCCCTTAGGTGTGAGTGAATGTGTCTGTGTGTCTGTCTGTGTCTGTCTGCCCTGTGATGGATTGGCATCCTGTCCAGGGTGTATACTGCCTTCAGCCCGATGCCAGCTGGTATAGACTCCAGCCACCAAGCATCGACCCCCCCCCCCCCCACCCCCCCCCCCGCGCCCCTTAACGGATAAAGCGGTTGACGAGTGAGTAAATGAGTGAATAAGTTATATTATATTATATTATATTATATTATATTATATTATATTATATTATAATGCCAACTGTGGCTTGTAGTCTAACTGGGCAATCAAACCCACGAGTAAATTATTTAAATCCAGATTAGCGATGATAGAAGTCTTGACATTAATGCTGCAAGAAATGCAATCAGTCAATTCCTGCAGATGATGCTCACGGTCTAAGCAAAGCTGCAAAGTCACCAAGTTCATCTGGGCAAACTCTGGGGTGTGTCAGCTCGCAAATATCAGTCAAAAGTTGGACACGTCTCATTCCATGTTTTTTTTTTTTTTTACATTGTCGATTAATATTAAAACCATGAAAACTAATTGACGCAAATGGAATTAGTAGACAAAAAGGTGCATGGCTTTGACAATCCCCTGACATAAACCCAACTGAGATGGTGATTTAGGATGAGCTGGAGCTTCACAGTATAAAGTACAAAACATATTTCTGTTGGTTTAAAATGTAATATATATATTGTGGTAGGCCCCTGGGGTTAGGGGCGTACCCACTGTGACCCGGAAGGAGGAAGCGCCCAGATAACACAGACACGGGGAGTAAATAAACGCAAAACGTACCTTTTATTTGGCTTTTAACTGCCCTCCACCACACCCAAAACAACTCAAACAAACATATGGCCCAATGGGGCTCTAGAGTCTGTAGAATGAACTTTTCTTTAGTTCTTAAAGGTCCGTGCAGCCTCAGCCCTCAGCTCCCCAGTCAAGAGTTCCCCTTCAGTAAGCTGAGGCTGAGTTTTTATACCTGTCCCAGCCGGCTGCTTAATCAGTCCTGAATGCACACCGGCTGGGACAGACATGGCTGTGAGTTCCGGCGTGGGGCGGACCCACGGTTCCCCCGCCTCCTCACGCCACAGTCCCTCCCCCTAAGCTTCCAGCCACCAGGGTCGAAGGTGAGGCGTGACCTGGTGACTGGAGCGAACGAAGAGAGGGGCGGTGAGGAGAGCGGGGGATGCAGTTCGTTCGCTTGGGCCCCCCCCTCCAGAGAGAGGCCCGTGGAGATGGCAGCCCACCTCCCAGCCTTAGTCCCCCAGCCTCGCGCAGCGGCGGCTCTCGGCAGCCCCGCGGCGGGAGGTGCGGCGGCTCTCGGCAGCCCCGCGGCTGGAGGTGCGGCGGCTCTCGGCAGCCCCGCGGCGGGAGGTGCGGCGGCTCTCGGCAGCCCCGCGGCGGGAGGTGCGGCGGCTCGCGGCAGCCCCGCGGCGGGAGGTGCGGCGGCTCGCGGCAGCCCCGCGGCGGGAGGTGCGGCGGCTCGCGGCAGCCCCGCGGCGGGAGGTGCGGCGGCTCTCGGCAGCCCCGCGGCGGGAGGTGCGGCGGCTCTCGGCAGCCCCGCGGCGGGAGGAGCGGCGGCTCTCGGCAGCCCCGCGGCGGGAGGAGCGGCGGCTCTCGGCAGCACCGGGACGGGTCGAGCGGCTGCTCGGGGCACCGGGACGGGTCGAGCGGCTGCTCGGGGCACCGGGACGGGTCGAGCGGCTGCTCGGGGCACCGGGACGGGTCGAGCGGCTGCTCGGGGCACCGGGACGGGTCGAGCGGCTGCTCGGGGCACCGGGACGGGTCGAGCGGCTGCTCGGGGCACCGGGACGGGTGGAGCGGCTGCTCGGGGCACCAGGACGGGTGGAGCGGCTGCTCGGGGCACCGGGACGGGTGGAGCGGCTGCTCGGGGCACCGGGACAGGTGGATGAGCGGCGGCTCTCGGTAGCTCCGGGGCTGGATGAGCGGCGGCTCTCGGTAGCTCCGGGGCTGGATGAGCGGCGGCTCTCGGTAGCTCCGGGGCTGGATGAGCGGCGGCTCTCGGTAGCTCCGGGGCTGGATGAGCGGCGGCTCTCAGTAGCTCCGGGGCTGGATGAGCGGCGGCTCTCGGTAGCGCGGCGGCTCTCGGCAGCCCCACAGCGGCTCTCGGTAGCGCGGCGGCTCTCGGTAGCGCGGCGGCTGGCTCGGCCTCGCTCTTGTCAGGGCCGTTCTCCCCCCTCCACGACTCCGACTCGGCCGCCGAAGAGTTTCGCGGGAGAGGCGGGGCGGAGTCGGACTGTGGCCCGGGCAGAGAGGCGCGGAACTCGTCCTCCTCCTCCGGGCCGACGCAGCAGCAGCAGAAGTCCGGGCCGGTGTGAGCACACTCGGCCTCCCGGTGTCTGGGGCTCGGACACCACTCGCACCAGCCGAGTTCGGGGCGAGGCGCCCACTGCTGCTGCAGCCGCCTCTCGCTGGCGTCCTCCCACCGCTGACGGAGCCACTCCGGCAGGAGGGAGGAGAAAGGGAAATCCTCAGCGTCACCGCTGCAGAGCGGTGGAGAGTAGCTGGGGGCGGGCTCTGGCTCGAGGAGTATGGAGACGAAGGGGAATTCCCCGGCGTCACACCAGCGAGGCGGTGAGTAGCCGGGGGCGGGCCTCCCCTTTTTTCTCCCACGAGGCATTATAAATTTATTTATGTTTCCGGAAAAAAAAAAAGGCAAAACAAAACTGAGGTGTGGCTTCGGGCGGCCAAACAAAGGCACGCTTTGAGTCCACCACAGCCCCGTGTCGTGCTCCACTCCGCGGCTTCCTTCCAACCAGGTCACTGGACCCCGCCCAAAAGGGGCGGTGTCCGCATTCTCCACCACTGTGGTAGGCCCCTGGGGTTAGGGGCGTACCCACTGTGACCCGGAAGGAGGAAGCGCCCAGATAACACAGACACGGGGAGTAAATAAACTCAAAACGTACCTTTTATTTGGCTTTTAACTGCCCTCCACCACACCCAAAACAACTCAAACAAACATATGGCCCAATGGGGCTCTAGAGTCTGTAGAATGAACTTTTCTTTAGTTCTTAAAGGTCCGTGCAGCCTCAGCCCTCAGCTCCCCAGTCAAGAGTTCCCCTTCAGTAAGCTGAGGCTGAGTTTTTATACCTGTCCCAGCCGGCTGCTTAATCAGTCCTGAATGCACACCGGCTGGGACAGACATGGCTGTGAGTTCCGGCGTGGGGCGGACCCACGGTTCCCCCGCCTCCTCACGCCACAATATATATATATATACATATATACATATGTATATATGTATATATATATACACACACACAGGAACATATGTATTATTATATTATTTTTATAATAATAAAAATTAGAATAATAATAAATTAATATTACTATCAATATTACTGTTAATAATATTAGTATAATATCTATTAATATAATATATATTAACAATAATAGTTTTAAAAATGTAAAAATAAGTTTAATGTTTTAAAATAGATTAGATTTTCGAGTATTTATTTAGTCATATGTATCTTTAGGAGTATAATGTTGTTAATTACAACACATTTCTACGTTTTTAGGGTGTAATAGTGAATAAATACTGCATATTGCAGTGTTGAATCGATATTTGTGGATCGATTGAGCGCGCTGTTTCGGGGGAGGAGTCAACAAAGACGTTCTTTAACCTCGTTCGTTAATTTTCACGTTGCGAAGCTCTTTGGGAAACACTCGCAGAACTGTCTCGTTCTTTACACACGTCATTCGTTAGTTCGTTCGTTATTCGCTAAGATTGATCGTTTTCGGGAAACCCACCCCAGAATAAGATCAACTATTATGAACAATCATGAACTAGAGTGCAGTTCTTGATCTACTTTAATTTGAATAATTTAGAACAGTTTAATCCACCACTTAGATTATCTATCAAATGTCTTCAGATGATCATAATTTTAATAAACTGGTGAAACTTTGTTGATTCTCACTACTGTTGGTTTTAGGGTTATTAGTTGGAGCAGAGTGAGAGTTAGGCTTAAGAAAAGTGTATTTAATTATATATTTTTTAAAGAACACTTAACATAGAAAAGTTCATACTTTAAAAAACATTGTACATACTTAAATACATACTAAATGTACTATTTTGGAACAACGTATGGCGACGTCAGTATATTTGAATTGTAATTAAGCTATATTTAAATACAACTTAAATACAACGTATAAAACTGTTGTTTTAAAAAAGTTTTTTTTTTCGTACAACTTCTACAAACTTAAGTAAGTTTAAGTGTTTTTTTAACGTAATGGTTAATACACTTGAAATATATTATATGTATATGTTCTACTTTGTGTATTGATGCACTGATATTAATATTGTGTACACCTTAATGCTACTGTACAATATATGATAGGATAAATCTTAAATCAACTACTAAAACAAACAAAAAAAACCTTTTAAAATAATGCACTTCAGTTGAAATAAAAAAAAATAATATCTTTTTTAATTATTGGTTAAATGTGCTTCATTATGTGGAAAAAATGCATGAACTTCCTCAATTGTGCCAAATCACACTTTATAGTTTTATTATATATATTTTTTCAAATATACTTTTAAATAATCTGATTTAATTCACATTATATTTAAGTATACTTTTGTTAAAACATGTTTTAATATCTTTAAAAGTACATTTATTTACTATTAACACACTCAAGTATAATTTAATGTATGTTGCTTAAAAATACATTTTATGAAAATAAAGAGAAAATATATTTAATGTGTATTTTCATACTGTACATTAAATAGAAAAAGTACTTTTAAAATTCTTTACCTAATTTGAACATATTTTAGTGCTCTTAAATATATTTTCACAATAGTTTTTATGAGGGGAGGTTAAGGTAAAGTGTTTTTAATTGTATTAAAATTAAAGAGAGTTTATTCCATTCCGATAAAGTCATTTTATTCAAATAAAATTAGAATTATTACCTTCCTCATGGAGTTTAGTCACTCCACATGCAGTACACGGACTGCTGGAGTCTCCATGAGTGAAGATGATTCCTGGACGAGGTTCTCCTGAGTCGGGTCTGAACCAGTACACACTGTGATCTCCTGAACAGCTTAAAGTAGCCATTAGTACTGAACACTGGAGTGAACCTGCAGATTTTCCACTTTTCACCTTCAGTTCAGTCAGAGTTCCCTTCTGAGACTTTTCTTCTTTAACAATAACTAGAAAAAGAAATGAGTAATATGAAATAACTAGATCAATATATTTTAATCTAATGTAATATCTGATAATAAATCAGGTAAATTAGTAGAATTTAACTTTTACCGTTAAAGATCAGAAGCGTTCCAGATCCAAACTCTGTAACATCTCTGCTCATTCTCGCACAGAAATATGTTCCAGAATCTTCTTCTACAGTTTCCTGAATGTTGAGAAAAAACTGATCTCCTTTCAGAGTCGCATTAAAGCGCTGTATAAATTGTCGAGGCTGTCTGACTTTTGAATTATTATCATAAAATCTCACAACAAGCTGAGGCAGCTTTCCATAACTCTGCTTAAACCAAGCAAAACTATACTGATTGATGTCTTTAATAAAGGTCTCCTCACATTTTATCACTACATTTTCTCCAATCTTCTCTGTTTGCACTTGAAGATCATCATAAGACGTTTTCACTAAAACAAAGTGAAAATATATATTTACTATATAAAACACTACAATATACAATACAATAGCAAGTGAAACAGACTGTAATTTAATGAGACTCACCGATTACAAACAGATAAAAGGAGATAAAGACAGTGATCATCATTGTTCTTGTTGTCAGAGCGAGACACTAATGTCTAATAAACTGTTGATCTCATCTCTCTGTGGTAAAAGACCAACAGAAACATCACGTCTGATATGATTGGTTGTTCTAAATGTGTGAACTGATGTGATTGGCTGAATGAGATTGAGGAAATGAAAAACAGCCATTCCATTTAAAGTATCTGTATCTGCTTGTTGTAAAAAAGAAAATGAAAGGTGGGTTAACACCCACCTCTCGTCCGGGGTACAACTCCCCTGCGTGTTCGTTTCATAGAGAGAGTCGTAGACAGGTGGAGTGAAGTTGAAAGCAAACCAAGTATTTATTACTGAGCTCAGGAGAACCATACACACAGGAAAATAGGTAAACAGCCATCCCAGTATAAGTTCTGACCCCCCTCTGATCTGACTCCATGTTTTATACCCCAAAATTACGTGAAACCTGCTGATGAGGCGTTGCTAACGATTAGCTCATGTTAATATGCATAATTTCACGTGTTAGTACTCAAGTTTCACGTGTCTGACCAGACCACTAGTGTCTGACCTTGACTGTGTTCTTCCAGAATGGAACATCGTGGCACTATCTGTGTGTGTGCGTCACCCCCCGCTTTGAAGCAGCGTTTTTTAGGGAGGCACTCACTCACCAAAAGGCCGCTTTGATCTAAGAGCCTCTTCTGTAGCAATTTAGCCCCGTACCGAGCGTACCAGTCGAAATCATACAGAGTGTACCAGCCGATGATTGATGGCCGTTAGTTAGGGTCATGCAGTGAACGAAATGCTTCAAGCATGAGCTACGCAATAGTCACACAATAGATTTCATATGTTATATGTTAATGTGTTAGTAACGCGTGGTTAGTCCGCCATATAATAAATCCTATGTGTTAGTAAATGCCTTATGTATCATGTGGGTTAATTTGTCATAATAGATGTGTTAGTCACATGCCTGATCAAACAATGTTTATCTATATGTGTAAATAATATATATTGTGAGTATTGGTTAATCTTCTATATAAATGCGTGTAAAATACACTGTGAGTAATAAAAATGATCAAATACAATGTGAGTATTGGTTAATGCATATAAAATACAAGGTTTCACACAATGATTATGTAATTATAGATACTAAGATAAGTAATCATAATTGATAGTAAAATAAACAGTATCTTTTTAATTCCCTCTTTTGACGTATCAACCAGATACGTCAACACATCGTAATTCCTCCACATATGTATTTACATATGTTCAACACTTGATAAACATGTGAGTGAACATTTTACTAACAAGTGAGAGCGAAAACCTGTCCGGCAGCCTACCAACCAATTTTTGACAGGAAAAATTCTCACACTGCCCCTCTGCCCCAGGCGGCCAATATTACTCTGTAAATGGAGGAAGTGACATCATTGCCCTAAAGTCATCCCCAAGACTGGTTCGTTCACAGCAGTTCCTCCTGCTCTTCCTCACACTCCAGTATAGGTAACATATATGGCGGTTTATCGTCTTTGCCCTCCATCATTCGTGTTATTGTTCTTTCTATCAGGAATCTAATACACGGCACACAGCAGCATCCGCATGTAACTAAAATAGCAGCGAATACAGCAATCGCCGAAGCCATAGATATAAATACACCCTTCCATTGTCCGAAAGTTCTCTCCAGCCATTTAGTGATTGGATTATCTACCCCCGTGTTCTCTGCCATTTCTCTAGACAGGGCTTTTAGGGCAATTAACGCTTTAGTTACCTTTCCATCTGGGGCCGTGTTATTTGGGATTACGGTACAACATACATCTCCAAACATATGACAGACGCCACCCTGATTAGCCAGTACCATATCTAAGGCTATACGGTTTTGTATGGTCATTAGTGAAGTTGCTGATAACTGTTCTGATAAGCCTGTTATTGCTGCCCCGGTAATGTTAGCCAGTCTCATTACTTGGTAATTTACGTAATTAATCCTATCGACATTCTTGTTTGGTGTGATCCAAATTAAGATACTTTCCCATCCGGCGGCTATCTGATCTACTAATTTATGCTTGTCCGGTACGCCCCGAGGTACGCCTATGGCGTCTATGTACGTAGGTGTATTTTTAGTTAAGTCAAAATCATAGTCATCTGATCTCCTAGGCCTATTATAATTAGAAATAGTTTTGTGTGCGCCGTACATAGTGATTGGGGAAATTAGTCTTACCATAGCGCAGAGGCCTTGACTACGCGTGGGTAGTCTTAACAGTAGGGTTGATCCTCCACAATAATAATACAGTCCCGCTCTAGCCCATGGCCCTATAAAGTTACCGGAATCGCCATTAAATATAGTGCGGCACCAATTAGGGTTTATGTTGCCTAAGTGTTTTGGGTTCTTCGTCTCGTCCCCTGCTGTATGGTTAAAACAGTTACCTGAATCGGGAATCTGAAATGGTCCTGAGCCGGTGTTATTTGCTATGACTGGAAAAATGTTTGACAGGACAGTACAATTGGCAGGGTTAGCCATACTTGTTAAATTAATCATGCACTGGAACCCTATCGGGTCTTCTGTTGGAAACAATGGCACTGGACCTAAAAACAATTGCCGGTCTAGCTGCGGCACATGCTACGCACCCAACCATGTTAGCTTCTCTGGCTTGTTTTTTTATCCATTTTATCCATAAGTTGCTCCCTTCAAACCCTGTACTTAGCTTTACGATCTATTCGGTTGTCCATGTAGAATAATCTGCTCCCAGTATAGGCCGATCCCCCCCATTATTGTCTATTGCGTTTTTTGTGGCCTCTTCGGTGTCAATGGTCGGTTTATCTGTAACTCTAACTTTGATCCATCCCACAGGGTCGTTACCATTTACATCCACCCCGACCCCTATGAAAAATGCCGAGGACTTTTCCCCATTAGGATCGGATTGCCACTCTAATGCAATGGTTATTAGATTATTTATCGGACCATTATCCCTTTGTATGTTAAGTTTATGCCATTTCTCCCGTTCACGAGTCGCCCAGCGTTCGGTTGGATCCCAATTGACATGTGTTGACCTAATTACGTTTTCCCACTTGTTACAAGGTCTGGCCTTATAAGCTGCTTGGTCGGTGTTATGGTTACACTTAAGATTATCATCACGGGACCAACACAAGTACACCGCTTCCCCCTTGGACCCCTGCTTACCACAAGTAACCACGTCACATAAGTTCACTGTCCATGCGGTCGTCTCACCCCAATAATAGTCCAATTCTATACCTCCCCAGCGCCTGATGCATTTTGAGTTAGACTGATTGATGGTTGATCGTTTGGTTCTATTAAGTTGTGTGGGCTGGTCTTTAGTTGTTGCGTTTGTCGGGTGTACGGTTGCCGATGTATTTACAATTGTTCCCTCTACCGTTATTAGTTGTTCTTGCTTTGAGACAATAGCCAGTGTTATTATCATTATACCCATTAGGGCAATGGTTATTATTACCTGGAGCCATATTGGAATAACTGGAGGAAGTGCTGGTTCGTTATGGTGTCCGTGCTTTGTCCTGTTCCACCCCTTTTTCCCGTACCAAGCCATTGTTAAACCATAAATGTGTTTTCCCTCTAAGGTTTCCACTATTTAGTAAACTGTTATCTATAGCCCTATATGTGTAAGTGTTAAGGTTACAGAGTGTATTTCTTTTTTTTTTTTACAATTCCGTTTTTTGAAGAGTCCAAGGCAACCTGTAAAGAAAAAATGTCCAAGACAACCTGTAAAGAAAAAATAATTTGTTCCCCCTAATTTAGCAAATCACAGTCTATGACCTTATATGTGTAAATGTTAAAGTTACAATGTGTGTTTCTTTTCTTCTTTCTTCTTTCTTCTTGCTTCAGGGTTCTGAGGGTACACTACCTCAGCCCCACGTACGAAGAGCTTTATTCTGGCTCTTGGTGTCTGCAATGTCAGTGAATGAAAAGTATGAGGTGGTGTGTGATAAGACTAAGTGTGTTTTTTAATGAGATGTGTTTAAGAGTCTCTGTATGTAGTGTACTGTGATGCAATCGAAATGTTGCTGAATGAGTTACTCCCTCACTTCCTTTCCTCGGTCACAGCCAGGCACTGACGGCCCCTGCTGTCTGCTGCTGCGGGGTGAGTCTGCTACCCCTCCTTCCTGCTGCGGGCCTCCATCTGGGTCAGACGATTCAGCTGCTGTTCTCACCTCTCCTTCTGGCTCTGTGAGCGATCTCTGGGCTGGGCGGCTGCACACTGATTCCCCGGGTGGCAGTGCTGGCTTGCACTGAGATAAGTGGTACCACGAGCTGCCTTTGCCCTGGAGTCGTACCGCGTGGCTGGTTCTCTCCATCACTCGGAATGGACCCGTCCAGCGAGGCTCTGACCACTTTCGCTTAATGGCTCTCAGGTACAACCATGGGGCCACGGCCACCTCCGGAGGTATCTCGTGCTCCTCGTCTCCTCCTCTGTTTTTCCGTACCTGCACAGATAAATCTTCGCACACTGATTTTAGTTTCAAAAACAGCTCACGATATGTATCTGTTGTAATCCCAGGCGAGCCCGCATCAGGACTCAATCTTGTTCTTGGGCCTGGGAATGCTACGCCTCTGACCAGCTCAAATGGGGAGAAGCCTGTGCTTCTATTAATGGAATTCCGAATGCTGATCAGGGCAATTGGTAGGGCATCTAGCCAATTCATGCCCGTGGTCAGTGCAATCTTAGCTAATTTGCATTTCAAATTTTGATTCATCCTCTCCACCTGACCCTGTGATGCAGGATGATATACACAACCATAGCTATGGTGCAGCCCCAATGACTGCTCCACCCACTGCAGTGTCTTGCTCGTAAAATGAGTACCCCGATCTGAATGAATTTTTCTGGGAAAAATTCGGGTATCCAAGAATTGATCAGCATCTTGCACACAGATTTGGCATCCTCTTTTATGGTGGGGATTGCCTCCACCCACCCTGAAAATTGGTCTACTACAACCAGGAGATACCTGTATCTCCTTACTGAGTCAATCATGTCAGTATAGTCAATCTGAATTTCTTCTCCGTGGGAATCTGGCAATGGAAACTTACCAGGTGCTACCTTAAATGCTTTTGCTACATTTTGGGTGTTACAAATCTGACATTGAGTGATGTAATCTACCACTAATGCTGTCATGAATGGGTGCCACCATTGTTTTAGATTTTCCAGTGTTTGTTGTCTTCCTACGTGTGCTACTGTGTGTGCTTCTTCTAAAACTGCTTTCGCTAGTGACATTGGTAATACCGCTTGTCCCTTTTGCGATGTCCACACCTGACTGTTTGGGCTAGCCCCCTTTGCTAACCACGTTGACTTCTCCTCTGGGCTTGCTTGGTCCTGCATCTGTCTGAGCTCTTTTCCGGTTGGAATTGGCTCCCATGGTACACTGGAGTCCAACACAAGCATGGTGTTGGGTTCTGTGTATCCTGCTGCCCTTTTTGCTGCTCTATCTGCTGCCTCGTTTCCTCTATTTATCAATGTGTCTCCCTTTTGGTGTCCTTTACACTTTACAATCGCAACCTTGATTGGTTTGTGTATTGCTGCTTCTAAACGCATCAGTTCTGTCTTGTGTTTGACTGGTTTCCCTGAGCTTGTGACATACCCTGCCTGGTTCCAGTGTGGAATGTCTACATGAGCAGCTGACACCACCCACGCTGAGTCGCTCAGTACTGTAACTTCCCTTCCTTCTGCTAACTCTAGTGCTGCAATTACTGCTAATAGTTCTGCTTTCTGTGCTGATGGGTTTTGTTTCACTTCTTTTGCTACGACTGTCTCAAACTCATACGTCTCCCCCTTTGCTTCCTGAACTACTGCATACCCTGCTCTGACTTCACCTGTGTCTGCTCTGTACCCACACCCATCTGTCCACAAATTCCACGACCCTGGAATGGGTGTGGCCTGTAAATCTGGTCTTACTTTTCCTATCCTTTCTACCTGTTCTTCACACTCATGTGGTGGGCCTTCCGTGATTCCCTCTGCCATGTTGACTCCCTCATGTGTGTAGCTGATGTTGGGTGCAGTCAGTGCTTTGTGGATGCGTCTCTGTCGCAATGGAGTGAGTGTGAACATTTGTGAGTTTATGTACGCTACTACTCCGTGTGTGGTTAGTATGTGCAATGGGTATCCTGCTACAAGATGTGCTGTTTTTTGGACTAATTTGGTCAGTCCTGCTACATGTCTTGTGCACTGTGGTTGTCTCCTCTCTATAAGGTCCAATGGAACACTTAAGTACATTAGCACTGCTCTACCTTCCCCCTTTTTCTGAAACAGTACACCGTTTACCAAAGTGTCTGTTTCAGAAACATCCATGTAAAAAGGCAGTGAATAGTCTGGTCTGGCTAGGTCAGCTGCAGTAGATAAGGCTTGTTTAACATCTATAAACGCCTGTTCTGTCTCTACGGTCCAAGTCAGTTTACCAGACAAATTTTGCATTCCTAGAGATTTCACCATGTCTCTAAGAGGTTGTGTTCGTCCTACAAAGTCAGGAATGTACTGTCTGCTATAACCCGTCAGTCCTAAAAATGCTAACATGTCTTTAACAGTCTCCGGTCTTGTGTGTGACAGTATAGCGGACCTGTGTGTGGCTGACATGCCCGTGGACCCCTGTGTCACTACCCGTCCCAGGAAAGTTACCCTAGATCTGCAACACTGTAACTTTTGTTTGGACACTTTGTACCCTGATTTCGCTAAACATTGTAGCACTGCCTTGGTTGCCTCAAGGCAGATTTCTGGTGTTGTGGCACAAATAAGTGCATCATCCACATACTGGCTCAAAATGGAGCCTTCTGGCAGTTGGCATGATTCCAGGCTCCGCCTTAGGGCCTGATTAAACAATCCCGGCGATAGGGCCAATCCTTGAGGTAACCTGGTGTATCTGTATTGTGTACCTCTGTGTGTAAATGCACATATATCTCTGCAGTGCTCCGCTAGGGGCACACAGAAAAATGCGTTTGCTAAGTCAATGCATGTAAACCAAGGTAAAATAAACAGTATCTTTTCATGCTGTATCAGCTAAACTTTGTTAATACCTCATGAGCGACATGTGATAAAATGAGTTTGTTATTATTCACTCAAACTTCACGTGATAATTCACATCACCATGCCATGAGCACGCTGGACAGTTCAACGTTGCTCACAAGATCACACCTCACAACTTAGACCGGTATGAGTGTTTTCAAGTTGTCCCCTGAGGAAACACTGCATGTTCAGTTTACATGCTGTTGTCTCATGACTTTTGGCATGTGTATTTGACTGTTAGAGGGAGGTTTTAGGAGGTCTGTAGTTGAATTTATATGATCTAGAGGCTCCATGCTCATGGCAGCTGCAGTAGTTCTACAGCTATAAAGTGGTTTAACCCTTTCAGACAAACACCTTTCAGATAGTAAAAATGTCAGATTTACTGATACAGATTAAATAAAAACCAATGAATGGGACATGTTATGCAAAACTCACTTTTTTGCGTGCTTTTGTACTTCTAGTTGAGGGTTTCGACTGCCCCTATACACACAAAAAAAATCAATCCTTCCCCTTTTTTATTTATTATTTTTGTTAATCAGTAGAAAAGTTTGGTAGCATAAATCATATGTTTCTATGTGCCATTTGCATGCTTCCTTATTGTAATGTCACAAGAACCTCTGACAGTACACAGCAGACTTTGTCTGAAGGAAGGCTCTGTACTTACTGTTTGTGGCAAATCAGCAGATGAGGGAGATGAAAGTACTTTCAAATGATAAGTTTTAAGTTTCTATCACAGTTATGCATGCCTGAACTAGCTTGTCGTGTTTTGCCATTCAGCACTAGCTAACACGGAACTGTGGTACATGCTTAGTGTATAAATGCAATGGCCAGCAACAGCTTATTTGCATAAAAGTGTCAGAGCCCTTAAACTTTTCATTCTGAAAGGGACTTTATTTATCTTTTTTTATTTTGTGTAAAGAACTTTTAACAACGTATTTTCTAAAGACCATAGACCTACAGTATTCTAATATGTGTAAAAAGAGATATGATATGTCCCATTTAAACTAATTCAGATGGGTTTCTAATTCAGTGGCATTGACTTATCGTCTTTCATTTACTGACAACTTAAAATTGTTCTGGCTAATGTCATTTTATTTTTAAACTATAGCAAACTAATTGACTCATCTATCTTTATTAAGTTGATCTCACTAAATAAACTGTTTCGGCAAATGTTAAATAGTTGTGTGGGAAAGTGAAATTATTAACCCAATTTAAAACTGTTTCATTGAACACTGTTTTGTAAGATTACTATATTTACTGTGCTCAAATCAAAGTTACTTCCTCTTATTTGCAGCATTCTGCATGATCTTTTTTCTGTGTTTGTTTCACTTCCCTTTTTTAAGAGAACAGGACACCCTAAAATGTAGAACCTCACAGCTTTGGTCACATTTTGTTTTAGTTAAGCACAAATAAGGAGATGATTACACCATGTATGGATTGTTATAGAATGTTCTGTTCCACCCAGAAAAGGGGTATAAAGAAGGTTGTAAGGGAGGTGAGAGCCAGAGCATGCTCTCATCTTTCTATCCTCTGTATTTTTCTTGTAAACTGTATGTCCTAACACTGTATGTTAGAGATCAGACCGTTCCGATACAATATCGGTATCGGTGGAGTGCGTCCGATCTACTTACCGATTAATATTCCAGTCCACAGTCTGAGCTGGACAATAAACCCTTCATGATGTTAACACGAAACACATCACTGATCCTGACTCCAGTTTCACAGTTTACCCTGAACCCCCAGCAGCTTCAGTCTGCGGCTGCCTGAGTAAACTTTAGCTGACAACTGCCATTCGGTGTTGTAAAGGTATTAACTAGAACTGGAGTAAACTATCTAGATTAGTAAACTAATCAGATCGGAGCTGAAAAAAGTGGATCGCCCCATCACTACTGTATGTATGTCTTTATCTTTTCCAATAAATGTATTTTCTTATTACAATAACTGGTTGGCTCGACTCGTGTAATTTTCACCGCAATTTAGTGTCCAAATTCCGTCCACAATGCCTACAGCCATTTTGGTGAAAACTTTTCCCATTGGCCCCCGGGAACATCTGATTGCGTATTGGGCGTATCCTTCTGCCTTTCACTCACCAACAGGGTGTAATTATTATTTATAGGCTGCCTTCTGTTTGTATTAATGTATGTGTTATGTGATAGTTAACTGTCTGGTCTCAGTGTTGAAGGCTATAAGAGCAAGTTGCAATGTTTTTTGTGTTGCTCAGAGTGATTATATGCTGGCTTGGTCTGGCTGGTCACATGTCCATTCTTGTAAGCTCATATGACTGGAAATATGACTGATATGTAATAGTAATAAATGTACAGATACTAGTTGTTAACAAAAAAAAAAAAATATATATATATATATATATATATATATATATATATATATATATATATATATATAATGCTGTGTCCACTATGTAAATTTGATTAATATTAGACATGCCTTTAACTTTTCAGTGGACCCTAAAGTCAGCAGAAATGGCTTATTTAAAAAAAAAACTTAAATTACTGCAACACATATAAATGTATAGTAAAGTTGGTGAGACTTTTCATTTTTCAAGTTTTTATACATATGAAAAAATAATTACCTGAGCTAAAGATTTCTAGTTGGCACAGCTGGTGATGTTTTTTTTTTTTTTTTGCTACATTACAGCTGAAAGCAAGAAAAGCTTTATAGTAACTTTAATACACAGTAACATATTCCCTTTTTATTAGTAATATAATAGTAGGTTTACTTTCAAAGACTATTTTTTGTCAAATATTTCTCAAATTAAAGTCTAAATAAAGAAAATTTAAATCTTAATGTTTAATCATTTTAAATATTTTAATAATTAAAATCTGAATTAAATGGCAAGAAAACATTGCACTTTTAACCAACTGTTGAGAATCATGTCAAATCATGAATAATAAAGTGCTATAAAAAAGAGAACAACGTAATGAGAATAGAGTCTGTATAGGATAGATACTGAATATGTTTATTGGAATTTAAAAAAGTATTTCCATTTTTTATAAAACAACTCCATTACAGTTAAGATGTTTGACTAAAGAACATTCCAGACCTTTATAACCTCAATACAATTATAATAACTTTTTAGTAACCAGTATTTTTTTATATATATTTTTTTTTCTTGTCAGTTCTTAATCAATTCAAAATAATAAAATGGTAACATTGAATGTAAAAACAATCAAGGCTGTTCAATTTAACATTTTATGTTCAGTAAGGAAAGACAGGCAATAACAACAGCTCAACATGGTTAGTTCATAGTTCAACAGCATTATGTTTAATGAGAAGCATTAGCATATCCTGCATATTATTATCTGAAACATCAAATGAAGGAACAAAGATAAACTTTGTAATAGGAAAGCCGATTGATTTAGCAAAATTACTGACTAACTCAAAACACACGTTTACACAAATTATGCAGAAACACTGAATAATTCTAGCTAAAACAAAATTCTGAATATTTGATGTACAGGGGTTGGACAATGAAACTGAAACACCTGTCATTTTAGTGTGGGAGGTTTCATGGCTAAATTGGAGCAGCCTGGTGGCCAATCTTCATTAATTGCACATTGCACCAGTAAGAGAAGAGTGTGAAAGTTCAATTAGCAGGGTAAGAGCACAGTTCTGCTCAAAATATTGCAATGCACACAACATTATGGGAGACGTACCAGAGTTCAAAAGAGGACAAATTGTTGGTGCACGTCTTGCTGGCGCATCTGTATGGAACGCCCTTTGGGTCTTTACGTCTACATTGACGTCCGTGTTAACACGTCCAATTTGAACGTCTTAAGACGGCAAATCTTACCGTGTTAACACGTTACTTTTGGACGTCTTAAGACATCCAAACGTCTTAAGACGGCAAAATGTGCCGCGTTAACACGTAACTTTAAAATTGGGTGCTACCACTGCACTCACATCTGAGGGGGGGAATCCAAACACTGCAAAAAAGCCCCTCCAAAGACCCACCCTGACCTTGCCCCAAATTACTCTCACAGATAAACCCACCCGGCACACATGGACCATTGCGATTACAACTTCACAGCTGCGTATAAGACATGTGATGCATACGTATCCTCACAAACAGCCTACGTAGAGCCCATGTGACCACAACGTAGAGCCCATGTGACCACAACATAAAGCACATGTGACCACAGCGTAGAGCCCACGTGACCACAACGCAAACCCTACATCAACAAGGGGTGGGTACATTTGAGGCAACCAATAGTATGGAAGTACTATCATCTAAACGTCTTAAGACGTCCAAAAGTAACGTGTTAACACGGTAAGATTTGCCGTCTTAAGACGTTCAAATTGGACGTGTTAACACGGACGTCAATGTAGACGTAAAGACCCAAAGGGCGTTCCATACATCTGTGACCAAGACAGCTAGTCTTTGTGATGCATCAAGAGCCACGGTATCCAGGGTAATGTCAGCATACCACCAAGAAGGACCAACCACATCCAACAGGATTAACTGTGGACTTTGGGTGCTAACCCGGATTTTATCCAAAAAAACATAAAACCACGGCTGCCCAAATCATGTCAGAATTCAATGTGCACCTCAACCCTCCTGTTTCCACCAGAACTGTCCGTCAGGACAATAAATTATTGTGGTCTAAAACCAGGTGTTTCAATTTCATTGTCCAACCCCTGTACAGTTGAAGTGGATTTTCTTGTTCAGTATTTGATACTCTTCATTTTCCTCATTTCTTACTCCTTCATTTATAAACACAGTGGGGAACTGTAAAAAGAATAATCACGCAGGCAAGAAGTGCTGTTCTTATAATGGAGAGCCAGTGCAATATGATCATCTGCTCCATGCAGTCATCACCTGTATGGAAAAATACAGTTGTTTTATAACCAAATGCAGTGTTTTAAAAAGGGTATGCACTAAAAACAGAGAAGAGAATTCATGTTTTTGATTAATGTTTTAGCATTGCACACTTGCTCTCTTTACTCAATAATTAGTTTGAAAGAAGACTGTTTTTAGTATCTGTTTTTCAAGTGGGGCATACTGTAGAGCCAGGCGGACACTTTGAGTTTTTTTTTACTCAGGTGCATTGTGGAGATTTTACACTGCATGTTTGAATCGTTTATCGTTATGCTGCAATTCATATGCTCACATTGTACGATCCGTCTTACACGCTGCAACATGGGGCTCACACTGCACATCAAACACAGCCCGTAGGCACAGCTCTTTCTGTGTACAAGGTGCTCGGTTCAGCAGAATATTGAGAAAGTGCATAGTTTCGCTAACTTGCCCTGTTTTGCACTAAAATTACATGTAAAAAAGAAGACAGGTGCATGAACTCGCAGGTGGCTAAGGTTACGTGGACTATACGCTACGGTTTGTCCATTTTACACAGGGAATTGGAGCTTAGTATTCTGCTACTTCAGTGTACTCAGTGTACTTTATGTGTATTCAGTGATTTGGATTTTGTCTGCTGGTTAATCAGGTTAAATATCCAGTATCATTTTATTGTGGTCTATGCAGTCTACAATACTCTTTTATATTATATGTAGATGGATGATATGAAGGGTTTTCGTGACCGGCTGCACATATCATTTCAGGGCTTCAGTGAAATCTCCTTAAAAAAGTTTCTCCATATATCCAGAGGCAAGATATCCATATGAGAAAGGTCATCACTCCAAAAGAAAGGCTTTTTATGGGTATGTTTTAAGTGAATTTCGGGAAAACAGGATGTGACGTTAAGAAATTGGCTCGCAAAGACAGCTCATACTGTGAGACAAGCTACTAAAGTTTCTGGCACTTCAGAAATCCCTCCTCACGTCAGATTGAGCTTAAAATCGGGCTAAAAATCACACAGTGTCCGCCTGGCTTAACAAATTTCAATATACAATACCAGCCAAAAGTTTGGATGCGCTTTCAATTCAGTGTTTTTTTCATTATGTTAAAATTGTCTGCATTGTAGATTAAAACTAACGTCATCCAAACTATGAAGAAAAACATATAGAATTATTTGTTAAACAAACAAACGAAAAAAAAAAAAGCTTTGGCTTTTTATTTCAGTCAGCTTTATGAGGTAAAGTCATCTGATATTTCTTTCAGTTAACAGCTGTACTGAACTTGTCAAGATATAAATAATTGAATTTCTTTTTTCTTAATGTGTTTAAGAGCATCTTTTATAAAGTAGAGTTGGTATACAGTGAATAGTCCTATTTCAGTCATGTTGTAATCCACATTATGGCAAGACCTACTCAACTAATTAAAGGAAAATAAAAAAAATACTTAAAAAAAATTATCATCAAACATTATGATGAAACTGGCACTCATCAGAACCACCCCAAGTCATTTGTGTGTCATCTGTGTCATTTCTGACCCATTTGAATAAATTTGATGCAGTGTCATAAAAACTTTCTTTTAAAAACTTTCTTTTTATATAGTCACCAAAGCAAATTACACTAATCAATTTATCTCAGCAATATGAGTGTTTTTACCTGAAAAAAACACCACATATAAGATGCAAATAAACATACAAACAGTAAAACGTAACAAGGAATTCTCATTTTAAACTAAGTATGTTTTATCCTGTGAGCCAAGTTGAAGAACTGCTCATCTGATTTATCAAATTTACCAATTTACCAAACCAAATGTTGATATGATAGAACTAAAAACTCTATTAAACTCAGATGAGGAGAGATTAGGAGCTGTTTTAAGGAAAACAGGGCTGTAAAAGCTCTGCTTTTTGTAAAATTGCTATTTGTATTTATTGTAATACTAGTGTTTTACTGAGCTATTAAACACTTACTGCACAGATAAGAAGCTTTTTCTTTACTGAAAGTACCTAAAACATTTGCACACTACTTATATATTGCATATTTTATAAGCATAATGATTAGTAGTAATCAAAAACAAGAAATAATCAATCATAAAATAAACTGATTTTAAAAGAACAAAAAAAAACGTAACACATTTGTAAACAGAGGTGGTGTGCATATAATGCACATCAAATGTCGAAATGTTATGTTTTAAACAATTAATTTCACCAGAAATATTCATTCACTAATATTTGAGAGTGAGTTTTTTTATCATGCAAATTTACAAAAAAACATTTCTTCCTCTTTTTAAAGTTGTACTTTACAAAATAGCTAATTCTCTGTACCATGCATAGCCCAGAATAGTAACATGTTACTAAACATAAAATTACCTTTAAATGTCAAGCTTGTTCCATTTCCAAACAGTATCTCTCCACATGCAGCTACAGCACAGTAATAAGTTCCATCAGAGAGGCTGAGGTTGTTCTTGGGGAGTTTGTAGATACAGCTCTGTGTAGGAGAAACAGTCTCAGAGCTTTTCTTACACTGATCACTCCTGTTTCCATGAGAGAAGATGATTCCTGGATCAGATTCTCCTGATCCGTGTCTGAACCAGTACACACTGTGATCTTCTGAACAGCTCAAAGGTTGAACTGAACACTGGAGTGTAGCAGAGTCTCCACCCTTGATCACTGTTTCAGTCGGGGGATTGTCGTTCAACTTGTCAGCTTTAATAAAAAAAAAAAATGTGGTATTTATAAATAATATAATATAAAATTATATGATAGAAAACCTTGATTGGTGTAAAAACAGATATAAATGTCCTGAGTAGAAATTAAACATAAATTAAAATACAGAAACATAAGAGAACACTGTATACCTTGCAAAAACAAGAGAGTTCCAGATCCAAATTCCACAATATTGGATATCACTGTTCCACAGAAATAAGTTCCTTCATCCTCTTGTTTGGTTTCACTAATACTGAGATCAAATGTACCATCCACAGTAAAACGACCAGCAGCAAAATCCAAGGCAAATCTGGGTTTCTTATTGTCCGTAAATGACCTCACAACAAATTTTGGTCCCTGTCCTAAACTCTGCTTATACCAAACTAAAAAATGACTTGTATTCTCTTTGTCCAAAGTTTGATCGCATTTTATCGTAACCTTATTTCCAATCTTCACAGTTTGAACCTGAAGGCCAGAACTTTCAGTTTTCACTGGAAAAAAATGAGACATATTTATAACATCAGTAATAAAACATTTTTTTTCAAAAAACTTGTATAGGGAAATATTAACCATTTCACTTACCTGTTGTAAACAAGCAAAGAGCAGCAATGAATGTGATCATTGTTCCTGTTTAGACACTGATGCAGAGAGATGTGTTTGAACGTTGTTGTACACCGTGGTTCAAATACAAGCCCGGTGACACACCTGATTGGACACTTTGAAGGTACTGATTTCATTGGTCCAGAGGGGAAAAGGGTAATTCCTTTGCATTTGTATTAAAACCACATGCAGTTGTGGTTTGAAGGTTGCATACACTTTTTTATGGATCTAAATGTCAGTCTTTTATTTATTTATTGTTTTTATTCTTGCTGGTTGCATCATACCCAGATGCATTTGATAGCAGATCTGACCTTTAACCTTTAGAAACTTTTACTCTTCTAAAGATTACAAAGTAATCAGTCACCGATGTCAGATATTATCATTTTCAGAAGATTCTACACTAATCAAATTTGTCTTCATTTGCTCTGTAAATGTTACAATTTTTTTGATGTTTGCATTAATTTGATTATGCTTTGATAAAAAAAAAAAATATTAACCTAGCACCTGTAATGTTTTTGTCTTGTAAGACCTTATTAATCTTGAGATGTCTTATTGGGAAATTGTCATTAAGGGAATTTTTCAGTGCAATCATTTTTATGTTGGGACATATTTTTTTGAATGTATTGATAAATTAATTTATGATGTGACATTTACAATATTTGACAGTAGTCTAACTAAAGTATAAAAAAACTCTAATACTGTGTTGTTGTAGATTTCTTTTCCTCTCCCCTGCAGAATAAAAATAGAAAAAGAAAAAAAATACATCTGTGTTGTTATTACACTCTAAAAAGTGATTCTATGTTTTAGTAAGGACAACTAATATTATTACGTTGCGTGAGTTTGAGTTTTTGATTGACAGATCTGCATATTGTGATTTGTCTGCGAACCAAAGTACACAGATACATCATGAACCTGTGAAGGCGCTGCAGAGGTGAAAATTTCCACAATTAAAAAAGTTTTTTAAATGTTAGGAAATGTTTATAAAAATAAAGCAAGTTTCATTACTTCAAAGGAACACATTTCAGCTATCCATTGAAAAAAAAATGGTTTAGGGTTAAGTGGCTCTTTAAAATAAGTTTTTCTAACCCTTTGTGTGAGAATGGGACGGACCCCGATGCAGTTGCTGATATTCCTGATATTTAATGAAGACAGGTATAATGAAGAGTCATCAGAGAGCAAGAAAAAAAACATAACATAACTCAATAATACAAGTATAATATATAGCTATAACTATAATTACATAGTATAATATATGTATTATTATCAGGTAATAAAAATGTATTAATATTTAATCATTTGATTCTGTAGTTTTTAATAAAAAATAAAAAATATATTTTCTGTAAAATCAAAAGTTAAAGCTGTTTACTCACAGGATATTAATATATTACATTTAGACAAAATCCAAAAACAAACATGTTGTAGGCCTTACCTTCTAAAATCAGAAGAGTCCCCGATCCAAACTCCACAACATTCCACTTTCCTTTTCCACAGAAATTTGCACCCATGTCGACTTTTTCTACCTTGTCAAACGTTCACACCTTATACTGAAGCACCATTCCTAAACCCTATTTGTATCAAACTAAACCAGCCTTGCTGCCGTTCGCAGTGGCTTGGTCACACTGGAAGGTCACATTTTCTCCAAGTCTTGATCTTTGAATTTGGAGCTTGGCCATGTCAGAGGTTTCTGCTATTTTAAAAAGAGATACAGGTATAAACCTGTATAAAAGTTGTGCAGCACGTTCAGAACTAATCATTGAGGTTATAACAATCTCACTCATAAATTTACTCACTATTTGTTAAGAGGAAAAGCGTAAAAATTAATTTGACCGTTTTTGCTGGTCTCCCAGTGAGACTGTAAGACCTTTAGGTTTGTGTGTGATCTGGACTCACTGTGCAAAACTGTGAAATGACTGTTGTTCTTTGGTTCAGTAGTGCAGAGGAAATGGTGTCATGTGACAAGTGTGTTATTTTTTTGTGCATACATATGCTGAACGGTTGAAGGTGTTAAGTTGAAGAAGCATTAGGAAGGTCATGTAAAAAAAAAATGAGGGAACACAACACATTAAAGCAAGTTCTCATCTTAAATAAAGTTTTATAGATCTGTAGCTGTATGAGAGTGCCTCATACTGCAGTCACAAAATATAATAAATATATATTAACAGCTTAATATAAACTAGATCGAGTAGATATTTATTACTTATTAACTGCAGCTACAAAGTAAAGGCGTGGCTGTTGGCTTGTGGTCATGGCGCTGCACCATGTGCTCACCAGTCATGTGCACCATGCCCTCTGCAGACAAGATGAAAAAAAAAAAAAACGCACTCTAAAACACCTTGAGGCCCACTTGACAAGTTTTTGAGAACGTAAGCCCCTGTCAACTAAAACATACAGTACTGTATGTGCCAGTATACAAACTGCTGCAAACGTATAAAACAATCTGGCTAAGTGATCTATTCGTCCAGACCTTTTCTCTGTAACTAGATAACAAAATAGAGTAGAATAGAAAGCAGCAGAGTAAGAAAAACTGTGCTTAATGTTGTTAAAACAGTACTATAGTAATTTGCTCATCCAAACTCAAAGATAATATAATAACATGAATCAGTTGGACAGTTCTAAGACATATACAACAGTGGCTTGCACTTTTTTTCACTTTGTCATCTTACAACCTCAAATGTAAATGTATTTTATTGAGATTTCAGATGATAGACCAACACAAAGAAGCACATTTGCCCCGCTCCCCCACATATTTGTTTAGTTTTTTTTTTTTGCCTTTTTTATCATACTTACATTCATTTCTAATTAATAAACATATTTTAATATCAGACAAAAACAGAACACAAAAAAATCCATCCAAACTAATCTTGCTCCATGTGAAAAAGTGTTTGCCACTGAATCTAATCATTTGGTTGTGTCTCCCTTGGTGGCAACCTTCAATCAAGCTTTACCGATAACTTGTAATAAGTCTGTGGAGGTATTTTGACACATTCTTTTCTTAATTTTTGTTGTTTAACATTGAAGAGTTTTCCAGCATGAACATTCTGTTTAGGATCATCCACAGCATCTCAATCAGACTTTGTCTAGGCCACTTCAAAATCTACATTTTGTTTTATTTTTTTCAGCATTCTGAGGTGGGCCTCCTGGTCTGTTTCGTATGCCTGAGCTTAATGTCATGAACTGATGTCTGTACATTCTTTTTCAAGCTTTTCTGGTAGAGAGCAAAAATCATGGTTTCATCAATTACAGCAAGTTATCCAGGCCCTGAAGCAGCAAAAAAGCAGCCCTTTCAGTATGATGTTTTTCTTAGTGAAATGCCAGAGCAGTCCAGTCTATTTTTATTGTCATTGAATTAAAAACACTGATCTTAACTGAGGCTGGTGTGGCCTGCAGTTTTTTAGATACTGTTTTTGGTTCTTTTGTGACCTCTTGGATGAGTTGTCCATGCCCTTTTGGAGTAATGTTGGTAGGCTAGTCACTCCTGCAAAGGTTCACCAGTGTTCTATGTTATCTCTGTTTGTGAATAATGTCTGTCACTGTGGTCTCAAAAATCCCAAAGCCTTAGAAATAAATTTGTAACCTTTATCAGACTGACAGATGTAGTCTGACATAATGTGCTGCTTTTTAAAATATTTTTTGAGCTACTGTGTGTATGACCGATTGAGACAAAAATAGATAGAAATGTATAACATCACACCAATGTCAAACGTCAACGTCTTCGTCAACGTCTTCAATCTTCCGAAGTTCAGTCATGTGACTCCTTTGCTGCGTTCCCTCCACTGGCTTCCTGTTGCCGCCCGCATCCGATTCAAAACCCTGACGCTGGCCTACAAGGCAAAAAACAGACCAGCACCTTCATACCTGATGGCGATGGTCAAAGCCAGATCTGCACCAAGAGCTCTTAGAGCTTCCAGTACAGCTCGGCTCGAACCTCCATCACTCAAAACACACAGAAAACAGACATCCAGACTCTTCTCTGTGCTGGCACCAAGGTGGTGGAATGAACTTCCACTGGATGTCAGAACAGCAGAGTCACTCACGGTCTTCAAACGTCGACTGAAGACACATCTTTTCAAAGAGTTCCTAAACTAATAATAAAAAAAAAAATAAAAAAAAGGTTCCTAGGGTTCTTAACATGATTAAGCTCTATGTATCTCTTGATCCTAGTCTACAAACTAGCTTTGGATATCTTAAGTAACTTTGAAGCACTGTTGTAAATCGCTCTGGATAAGGGCGTCTGCTAAATACCATAAATGTAAATGTAAATGTAAAAATCAGGGGTGCAAAAATACCAGCTGAAAAAAAAAATTACCAGCGTGTTTTAACATTTCGTGTGTGTAAATTAACTTCTCGTGAGCACAGATGGAAAACTTGTGAGCAAAAAAAGGGAATCATGTGCACGCTGAACAGAATATTGCTCTCAAGCTTTATTTTCCTCCTCTCGACTGTTTTTTTTTTCTCTCAAATTCACAGTTGACCTTGTGCACCATGCTTTACCTGAGGCTGTTGTTTTTTCTCAAGAGACTTTTTTGCGCTCAAGTTCTGAACAGTTTAGGGGCAGGGTCAGAGTCACCTCCGTCAGCGAATGCTATTGGATGATGTTTCCAGGGTTTGTGATGGACCGCCTACCTCCAAGATCTGGCTATGCTGCTGGCTGACTATGCTAAAATCCAAACAAACAGCTCTCCAGCGCTGTTCGCACGGGTTCCGCAGCCTGAAGCGAATGGCTCTCTGGTGCTGTCTGTCCCGGGTTTAACACCTGTTAAACCATCTAGGGTTAGGCTGCAACATAAAAAAAAGTGTCTCCCCCTCCCCAACCTTCCCAAACCTTTAACCCACCAGACCAAACACAGACACAAATATATATATTAGCCTCAGATGTTTTATTTAGTTTTTCTTTACGGAAGCAAAAGGCATCAGGGATGGTCTCAGCCCAAAATAACATTAACATTCCACCCCAAACTAAATTACTTAAGAAAACAAAGAAAATAAAATACAATACAACAACTCCCTAACAAAAACATAGACAAAACCCCAAAAGAAATAGGCTACACCCCCTACAGCTTCCAAGCAAGTTTAGAAGCACATAGAGAGCAGGCCACACTGCTCCACTTCATGGTCTGGCTGGTCTGGTAATAGCAAGGAAAAAGGAGGAGGAGCCCAGAGGTAGTCAGCCATCTTGATTATATCCCATCCTTCAACTCCAATCCAACCAATCAGAACAGAGTTTTAGTCCAGCTCAGCCAAGCACACCTGTAGACCATTAGATAGTAGGAATCGAGAGAGCTCAGAAGGTATGAGTAAACAAGAGAGAGAAAAAGAGATAGAGCACATGAATAAACACTCTGCACGTAACAAGCGACCAGTGTTGAACCTACAGCAGACAGCGCCGGAGAGCCATTTGCTTCAGGCTGCAGAACCCGGGCAGACAGAGCCGGCGCGCCAGAGAGCGGGATGTTTGGATGTAAGAATAGCCAGCTAGCTAACTCTTCTGCTGTCCTTCTTTCTCCACTCTTCCCTGGCACTCTTGGAGGTAGGTGGTCCGTCACAAACCCTCGAGATATTGGCCAATATCATTCGCTGAGGGAGGTGACTTTGATCCCGCCCTCAAACTGTCAAAACTACCCCTTTCAAAACTCAAGTGCACTCGTTTCACATTTGTGCTCATGAGAAGTTACTTACACACGCAAAATGTTGAAACACCCTGGTTAATTTTTTTCATCTGGTATTTTTGCACCCCCGACTTTTGACATTGATTTGACGCCACAGAAATTCTAATAAACTGTACAGTACTACTGGTTTTACTACTGTTGATGTGTGGTGCAGCCATCTTGGATTCTAAACTCAGCGTTTTAGAAAGTCCAACTTGTGGTGGTGTTCTGGTTGAAATTTTCTACAGGAAATAGGACATTTTTTTTGTTTACTATGTTGTCTTTGACTAATATTAAAATTTGTTTAATAAACATTCAAAAAATAAGAAATAATTAAGTAGGCAAACACTTTTTCACACCACTGTACATGCATAGAGGGATTAGACACAAGTGAAATACATAATCAGTATTAAATCACAGATGAGACAGATTTACGCTCTGACTATAGCAACAGATGCAAAAATGTGGTGAAATGTGACATTTGACACCCTAATAAGAAAAGGATTATGGAGATTGTAGTTGAGTATGTAAACAGAGATGGAGGAAAAACACAGAAACATGACAGTAATGGGAATTATTTAATCAATGAAAATATTTAAAACATACATAGACTCACAACAAAACATAAATTTGTCCTAACACATAATCTATCATTTCCACAGTAAACACTAGTTATTTAATTGGCTCAAAAAAAGGAAAAAAAAACACTACAAATTTGCTATACATTTAATTTATAAAGACTTATTTACACTGGAAAAAGCTGGAAGGATGTTTGCTGATATGATAAACTGAGTCTAAATTATGCACATAACACATTATATAATGGCATTTTGGTCAGTATAATTTAACCCAAAGAGCTGTGTAGTTGTACATCATTTTTCTGCTTGATAACACATCATTTAAATGTTTTAGATATATGGAAATATTATATTGTACATTATATTGTGCTTTGGGTCTGTCTCCATTCCCTATCAACTGTGTTTAACTCGTGAATAAATGTCTTGACTCTCCTGGACTCTTCTGGGTGTTCTGGAGGGAGGAGGTCTCTTAGCGAAATTCAGAGCAGCATAGTTCACAGCATCTGTATCTTCAGCCTGATATAGAACACAAACCATTACAGAACATTACAGACTATTATAGACCATCACAAACCATGACCAGTTGCAAATATTTAGAACAGAGCCCCTAAGGTGACATCATGTATATAAAAAAAAGAAAAAAAAAAGAAAGAATGTGGCCTCAACTTATTAAAGAGTGGGAACGAGTTAATTAAATCATAGCCATTAAGGCATGGCCAAAAGGTCCTTTTGTTTCGCAGTTAACAAAACAAGCAGCTCTCAGGGGTTGTGCACAATATTACTGTCTAAAGAACGTAAACGGGTCTGCATACTGTCTGAGTCTCAGCCAATCAGCGTCTTTTTTTACTAACAATTATATATACCATGTTTCACTGCAAGAAACTAAAATATCATCTTAATTAATTCAGAAAAAAATAAAAAGAAACCATTTTACTCTCCATTTTCGTACTAAAGATTATCTTTGTATTAAAGGAGCTTTGATGTAGTATTCAGTTTCTTCAAGGGCATTAATTTACCAAAAAACAAGCTTTATTATTCTTAACTAGATTAAATTAACTCGTTCCCACGCCTTAATAAGTCGTGGCCATGCCTTAATTAACTCGGTCCTACACATTAGTATCTTGTTCCCACACTTTAATGATCTCATTGCCAAACCTTAGGATCTCGTTCCCATACCTTAATAAGGCGTAGCCTTTTTGTACATGATGTCATCTTAGGGGCTTCATAATTTAGCAACAATAAAAACATTTATAATTAATTTTACTGGAGATTGTAGAACAGCTCTCCATTCAAAAGTAATACATTCAAAAGTAACTAAGATTGCAAAAGTTAGAAGAACATGATTACCTGATTAATATGACCTGAATGGTGGTTGGCAGCTCCTTAACATAAAAATAAAAATACATATTAGTAAAGTGCACATATAATAAGAGCTACAAGTGCTGATTAAATTGTTTAGAGTGGATTTAAAAGACAAAACTAACCTTTTTGTTGAACTCTAAGTAGAACTCCGACCAGAACTATGATCACAACGACAGATATTATATTTGATAATGTGAGTGCAAGAACAATCCACCTGTTGTTATCTGAAATGATCAAAATATATACCTTAGATTATACAGCTGTACAATGCTCTCTCTCTCTCTCTCTCTCTCTCTCTCTCCATATATATATATATATATATACATATATATATATTCTTTTTTTTTTTCAAGTAATTAACAAGTTCAGCACAGCTGTTAACTGAAAGCCTGAATTCCAGGTGACTCTACCTCATAAAGCTGACTGAGAAAATTCAGCCAAGATGTGCAAAGCAAGAGGTGCCTACTTTAAAGAATCTAAAATATAAAACATATTCTTTTTTGTTTAACACTTTTTGGTTTGCTTCATAATTCCATATGTTCTTCTTCATAGTTTGGATGACTTTAGTATTAATCTACAATGCAGGACATTTTGAAATAATAAAATTACACTAAATTTACATAGAGTCCAAATTTTTGACTAGAACTGTGTGTATATTGTATATTAGGTAACACAAGGCAAGCAACGTTTATTTACAAAGCACCTTTCATACACAGTGGTCATTCAAAGTGCTTTACAAATTAGAAAATACAAAGAGAAAAAAACATATTAAAGAATAACAATAAAAATGTAAATAGAAAATAAAATAAGAATAAAGAATGAATAAAACATGACTCAAACATGATTAAAACAATATATTTAAAAGAAGGAAAATTAACAAAATGAATTAGAATAAAAAATAAATCAATAAATCTCTGCATCAATAAATGCTCTAAGGTGGCAATATTTTTATTTGGAATTTGGGAGAAATGTTGTCCGTAGTTTATAGAATTAAACAATATTAATTTCACTCAAACATAAACATATAAACAGCATAAACAGAGAAACTGAAAAAAAAAAAAAAAAAAAACAACAACAAATTAACACTCACGGGAAGGAAAGACTACCCTTGGGGACAAGACTACACACAGACATTTAGTGAAGACTGAAGGCCCATAATAAAATGAAATGATGCCCGGAGCCAATAAGCAATTATTATTATTATTATTATTATTATTATTTTGTAAAGTAAAGTTATGCTAGGTAGACTTTCCATTATTTTTAGTGTGTCTTAGTTGTTTAATTTAGGAAATATTTACTCAAAGTATGAGATGAACTGTGCACAAACAAAGAGAGTGCAAAATGTTGCTTCAAATTGCAACAAATCTGTAAAAGGGAATCAACACCTGAAGTGTTAAATTACCCTTATCAACTCTGCTTCTGTGCACAACTGTAGTGAATAGAAACACATTTTTAAACTGTCAAAATTCTAGAACTACGCACTGCAATTGAATGGAAACCCAATTAATACTGTAGGATCCAGCCAAGAATGACCCCAGTCCTTCCCTGCTGTTTTGGCATGTATATTGTTATTGACGTGGTTTTGCTATTGCTTTATTTCTACCATTATACTGTACAACTTATTACTATATGTAATACAAAAACAAAGCTAGCTTTTTAAAATGTTATGGGATTTGTGGGATAAACACTTTAAAGAGCTATGATGACATCATGAGTAACACATGAGACATACATTTTATACATAACAGAAAATTGCTCAAAACCAAACAAGTAACCAAAACTCACCTGTTACATTTACTTCAGTTCCGTTCCCAAAGAAGATGCGTCCACATGCAGCTACAGCACAGTAGTAAGTTCCAGCATCAGAGAGGCTGAGGTTGTTCTTGGGGAGTTTGTAGATACAGCTCTGTGTAGGAGAAACAGTCTCAGAGCTTTTCTTACACTGATCACTCCTGTTTCCATGAGTGAAGATGATTCCTGGATCAGATTCTCCTGATCCGTGTCTGAACCAGTACACACTGTGATCTTCTGAACAGCTCAAAGACTGAACTGAACACTGGAGTGTAGCAGAGTCGCCACTCTTGATCACCATTTTAGTCGGAGGATGGCCATCAGTCTTCTCAGCTTTAAAATTGTAGTAATATTTAAAAACAGCACAGAAAAATGTTAAAAAATAGCTGCAGGAAAAGGATTTGAAGAAAGAAATGTTCAATACTTAGAATTTAAGGACAAAAAAGTCTGTACCTTCAACAATCAGCCGAGTTCCAGATTCAAACTCTACAACACCGGACTTGGATATTTTTCCACAGTAATATACTGCAGCATCCTCTTCTTTAGTTTCATTAATACTGAGATCAAATGTGTCTCCATCCAATTTGAAATTATCCTCATTAACACCTGAAGCAAATCTGATATGTTTCTTGGCCCCCATAAATCTCACAATATGTTTTGGCACATTTCCTAAACTCTGCTTATACCAAGCTACATTTAGATCTATGTTATCTTTGTTATTGTCATTGTTTTGATCACATTTCATAGTAACATTATTTCCAATCTTCACAGTTTGCACCTGAAGGCCAGTGATGTCAGTCTTCACTGAAATAAAAATGTGTAAAATTTTAGTAAACATGATTACAGTATCAGTAGAATAAAGTACATGCTATCAGCATTTAATATACACTGCACAAAAAATCCTTTAGTAAAAAGCTAGACAAAATATATTCAAAACTAAGACATGTATTCTTATATTAAGCAAAAACAGTAGTAAGATCTTAGTAAGATTTCTTACATTTCTTACATAAGATTTCTTATGTAAAGTCTCAAAGTCTCAAAATAAGTGAAAAATCATAGATTTGGCTTAAATGTGAACACAAAAATCTAAATAACTTGACTGGCAACTTTTTTGTATAAGTAAATTAAAACTTAATTGAAGCAAAAATCACTTTTTTGTCGATTAAATTTGGACACACGTATCAGAATAACTTCACTGTTGACCTTTTGTGCTTATTATGAGTTCAAAATGACGAAAAAAGTTTAAGATTTTAGTGAGTACAGTGCTTACCTTGTAAAAAGTAAGTACACTTAAGAGCATTAAAAGTATGTTGAAATTAGATAAAGAATACTAAAAGTGCATTTTCAATTTTATATATTTTTTTGAAAATACACATTAAAATATACTTTCTCTGTATTTCCATAGAATGTATTTTAAGCAATTAAATTATACATTGTGTTGACAATATGTAGTGACATTAAATACTGCTCAAAGTGCACTTAATGTATTTTTTTCACAGTAGCATTAAGGTGTACACAATATGCAAAGTAGTACATTTACAATATACTGCAATTGTATTTAAAAAGGTGCAAAGGTTTAAAAGCACTTACATTGTAAAAACTTAAATTTACTTAAGTTTGCAGAAGTTTAAAAAGCTCTCAAAGGCACAATTCAATGCTTTTATGTGTGTTTAATTATAGCTTAATTACAACTAAAATATACTAAAGTTGACATAGGTTGTTCCATAGTACATGTATTTAAGTAAAAAAATTAATTAAAAAAAAGTATGTACTTTTTTAATGTTAAGTATACTTTTAAAAATATACTTAATACACTTTTCTTTTACAAGGGTAGTAAGACAAATTGGCACCACTTTAAAATAAGACTACCTTTATAAAGAGTTTAAAAATGGTTTACAATGAATTTAATAATGGTTACTAATTAGGTTGTAAATGCCTTAAAATGCCTTTGTGGGTTCACTATTTGGCAACTGCTGGTTGCCAAATAGTGAACCCACAACCATCTGTATTGTTGCCCTTTCTACGTATGTGTTATAACTGATTATAAATTATTTTTTTAAGGCATTTACAACCTAATTAGTAACCATTAATACACTTATTGTATCCCATTTATAAAGACTTTATGAAGGTAGTCCTATTTTAAAGTGGTACCGACAAATCTTTTCTCTTATCAGAGAAAAAAATAAGATTTATTGCTTTAAAATGATAAAAAAAAAATGTATTTCACTTGCTAAGATTTGGTGTTTTTCAGTGTAAATAAATGAAATGGTCACTTACCTGTTGTAAATAAGCAAAGAGCAGCAATGACTGTGATCATCGTTCTTGTTTAGACACTGAGAAATGAGGTGTATGGAACTTTTCCATTCAGCAGAAATACCAGCCCTGCGTCACATTTGATTGGACAATCTGAAGGTGTGCACTGCTTTCATTGGTCCAGGAGTTGAAATGGAAAGAGTTATATTTACAGTGAGCTTCCCTGCTATCTTACAGTCTCATCACTTACGCAACATATAGCTGAAAGTATATTTAGACTGTGGTTAAATAGGTGTAGAGTTTTGTGTTTTGGAAAGTGAAGTGATGAACTGTATATTGTATGTGTATATTGTAATGTTGTGACAGGTGACCTGGCATTATGATGCCTAATGTTTACATAAGATTTGTAAAAGTGTGTCTCACGGGTAGCTGCATGCACAGCCATGTGGTCAGTACTGCTTCACACCACGGAGGGGGGGTGTTAAGGTTCCAGGTTAGGGTTAAGGTTCTTATTTGCACTTTTACCAGTGGTTTCAAAAGAACATTCACAATCTTTACACATGGCAAACAAATTCACAAGTGATTATAAAGCTACATCTTTATTTCATTTATTTTAATAGAGATGATAAAATATGTTTTAATCATAGTTTAAAATGAGCTCTGAGGAGTGAAGCTGAAAGTGGTAATGGGTGAAAGATAGAGGGAAGCAGAGAAGAGAAGGGAAAGTTTTCAGAGTATATTGACTTTTAACAAAAGGCCTCAAACCTACAGGAAATACTCAGGAAACACAGGGTGACCTTTATCATTGACCAGTAACCCAGTAACCTATAACCAAACTGCGAGCATGGTTTACTCAATAACTAAAAAAAAGTAAATAACGAATATATAATGTTATTTTTATTTTTTTCTATTTCTACTTTTTCCACTTTTCAAATAATTCTGAAGACTTACAGTCATATGAAAAGGTTTGGGTACCCCTATTAATCTTAATCATTTTTAGTTCTAAATATTTGGGTGTTTGGAACAGCCATTTCAGTTTGAAATATCTAATAACTGATGGACACAGTAATATTTCGGGATTGAAATAAGGTTTATTGTACTAACAGAAAATGTGCAATATGCATTAAACCAAAATTTGAAAGAAGCCATTTCTGCAAGCACGCCACGAACAGAGTGGCCTGAGGTGTGCTTTTGCTTGTGCATACCTCAGGTGACTCTGTTTGTGGCTCTGCTTGCAGAAATGGCTTCTTTCGCATCACTCTCCCGTACAGCTTCTCCTTGTGCAAAGTGCGCTGTATTGTTGACCGATGCACAGTGACACCATCTGCAGCAAGATGATGCTGCAGCTCTTTGGAGGTGGTCTGTGGATTGTCCTTGACTGTTCTCACCATTCTTCTTCTCTACCTTTCTGATATTTTTCTTGGCCTGCCACTTCTGTGCTTAACAAGAACAGTCCCTGTGCTCTTCCATTTCCTTACTATGTTCCTCACAGTGGAAACTGACAGGTTAAATCTCTGAGACGACTTTTTGTATCCTTCCCCTGAACAACTATGTTGAACAATCTTTGTTTTTAGATCATTTGTGAGTTGTTTTGATGAGCCCATGATGCCACTCTTCAGAGGAGATTCAAATAGGAGAACAACTTGCAATTGGCCACCTTAAATACCTTTTCTCATGATTGGATACACCTGACAACTCAATGAGGTTACCAAACCAATTTTGTGCTTCAGTAAGTCAGTAAAAAGTAGTTAGGAGTATTCAAATCAATAAAATGATAAGGGTGCCCATACTTTTGCACCGGTCAATTTTTGTTTTAATGCATATTGCACATTTTCTGTTAGTACAATAAACCTCTTTTCAACCCTGAAATATTACTGTGTCCATCAGTTATTAGATATATCAAACTGAAATGGCTGTTCCAAACACCCAAATATTTAGAACTAAAAATTAAGTTTAAGTGCCCTGACAATTCGCTAAGATGGGTCATGTGACTAAAAGCTGTTCTGGTTAGCTTCTCACTAGCATAGCATGACTATTCCAGCTGTGAAATTCATTTCTAATTAGTTAATTAAATAGAGAAAACATATTATGTAACTGTGTGACTTATGTAACTGTACATGGTATGTAACTGTACATGTTTTTAAATACTGGTCATTCTAAAGGACCATTAAAGACTATTTTCTGTAGTTACTCATAACATGATCAGGATGTATCATCAGATATTAAGAAAGTATGCCAAGTTTAAGCCCTGGCAGCTCAAATGTAAGTAAATGTATTAATAAACAAAGAAAAATAATCATAAACAAAAAACGAAAACTTATGGGAACACATAGAACACCTACGCAACCTGAACTAATAACTAACCAAAACTGACAAAGGAAACAGGAAATACAGGGCTAAAAATACACACACGGCGGGAAAGGAAAGATGGAACACCTGGGGAGAGGTAACGAGGGGGCGGGTAGAGACATGGAAAAACACACAGAAGAGCATATGGAGGAGATAAACAAACAGGAGGGCAATTAAAACATGGAGACAGAACAGGGCCAGGAAGTGACATCAGCAGAGTATTTTCGTATTTGATCTGTGTGGTATGCCACAGTAATCTGTGTGGGATGTGGCTTTCGAATCTGCCAATCTGCCTTTTCCCCAGTTCCATTTCCACACTCAGGTTTGCCAGGTATAGACAACAGCATGCAAACAGGTATGTTTGAGATTAAAAACTTTACCACTAAAAATGTTTGGTCATGTTTTTTTTTTTACTTTTTCTTACCTGGTCAAAAGATTTTAAGGCTTGCAATGAACAGAAGATGGCTGCCAGCTCATTTAGACAATGTCTGTCCCTGTCAGTGCATTTAAGATTTTCCATTCAGTTCTATTAATTAAATTAATTAATTAATTTCAAGTAAGAAATTCAAGCTAAGAGGTATGATATTAGCAATTTTTCCATCAGATGTCTGGAAAAGCCTTTAAAACATCAATAGCTATAAGAAAACAAAGCACTGAGGGGCATCATCTGGATTACTGCTGCAGGTTTGAAACAACCTCTACAGCCCCCATTCACACCTCATTCAAACCACAGCACAAACATCAGCACCTCTCCCCCTCAGTTTAACTGACACCAGGGTTATACAGAAAAGATTGTTCCAACTCTTTAAGAGACAAAATGTGAGGAAAGCTCCAGACCCAGATGGTATCTTTTACCATCTTGTACAATGTTGTCATTAATACTTTGAGAAACTGCAATAAATACACATTATTATAGATAATAGATGTAATTAATACATAATTACATAATGTAATTCATGCTCTTATTACTTTTATTAGCACTGTATACCAATGATTCCACCTTATTGGACACCTTTAACAAAATTCCGACATATGCAGACAGCACTATGTATTTTCTCTTTGGAGACAATGAACCCTATCTTACACCCTGTGCAAGGCGCATCATGATGCTCATTTCTATCTTACACCCCACCAACAGTCTATTTTTACACCTATACATTCCTGTGTCGTTTAAATAGCCACAGTGCTTGTGAATGTATCTACACTGATGAGCGTGGTGGTCTGGAAATAAGGAGTGTTCAGGTAAATTTTTGGCATATTGATATCTTGGCAGTGAAAAACACAGGTGCGCCACTGACTGAAAGAAACCAAGACAGGCGTCAACAGTCAGATGTTCATTGCTTTATTGGCAGTGAATGTTCAAAAGGCATATCCTCAACCAGTGTACACCCTACCTTTTTAATGATAAACAGAATGAAGGTGCTTTAACGGGCAGGGCAGTTTCCTCTGCTGAGAAGCATTGAACACCTGCAGCTAGCTGCGCCCCTGAAATAGCAATCCGCCAAGTCAGAGCACACAGAGCACCTTGGTGACCTTGATTGGTTTATTGCATGTTGCGTCCAAAACACAGCCATGATTACTTAAAATAATTAACACGTGCCTTTTGCATGTTTCGAGCCGCACAAGGTGTACTTTTCCCGTCGTTGTGATAGCAGAGACACGCTGACACTCCCTAAATTAAGCTGGGCAGTACATATACCGTAGATATGCTTGCCTATAGATAGCTAAAATAGGGTTTTAAGATGGTGCACTTCATAATTTTAATATAAATAGATTTTTGCAGTTATCTGATTATTCAAAGGAGTCACGTAAACAGCATAGTCTGATTAGAATAGAGTATGGTCTAACAATCTAATTTTAAAAAATCTGATAAATTAATCTGTGTGCACGCATGAAAACAGACTGTGGTACCTGAAATATGCAGCAGCTTTTAACACGACAAGCAGCATAAACAATAATAATAATAATAATAATAATAATAATAATAATAATAATAATAATAATAATAATAATGAATATTGCACATGCATTGGAAGCGTTGGTCAGTATTATCTGGACAAGCCATTAAAGTAATGGTAAAGCTTCTGTCCTTAATGACATTTTTCTTCTTAAATTACATTTTTTATATTTTTAGTACTTTTGAAACCATTACTTTTACACTTTTATTTGAGCATTTTGCATTTGCAACAGTTCAGCAGTGACACTGAGTGTTTGGAAACTCCAGCAGCCCTGCTGTGTCTGATCCACTTACAAAACATAAATGCACACACAGCTTGTATACGGAATTACTCCAACAGAAGCACCTAAACTAGAAAAGCTGAATTTATACAGCTTTATAACAAAGAAAAGAAAAAAAGAAAAAAAATCCCAGCTGAATAGATTATTAAACAAATCTGCATTGTTTTTGTTTTTTATTGAAGCTTAATTTAAACGTCTTTATTGACATGTAGCAGTGATTCATATTTTCATTAAAAAAGTCACAATTTTGTTTTACACACAAATTTTAAACACTATCCCTCCATATTACAATGTGTAATTTAAAACAGAAACATAAAAGTAATAAAAGCAGATTGGCCATATTCATAACACTGATCACTTGGACTGAGAAAACTTACACAACATAACACAAACACAGATTCAGACTCAAATTAATTGTTAATACTCGCAAGCTGTAAGTATGCATACATATACAAAACACGTGCTTACTGGGTTAATGTAACTATTCATAAAACAAAGCAAATGAGTCTAAATTTGATTGTTGGGTAGATTGATACATAAAATTACAAATTACATTGTGTATGTTAAAGTAAATAACAACTGGCTACTGTTTTAAGAAAAATATACAAATAGTAAGAAAAACATTTTAGTATTATTAAATACAAAGATTGAGTAAAAAGAAAAAGAAGGGACATATGAATGTATATATAAAAAATGTGGTGATGGATGAACAATTTAATCATTTTAAATAGCATTATTTCAAATTCAACACCTTAAAATATCCTACTCTTATTATAAGTATTTGATTATTGTAATTACATTTGTTGATTATTGCAAACAGATCAGATCAACAATGTTCTTAAATTCCCACCACTGGATATTACACACAATTTTAATTAGTCCTGTTTTGTTTTATTTTTAATTCTTTAGTGAGTTTTGTTGGTATAAATGACATGGGAGTACATTTCAGGGTCTTTATTCATCTGCGCTTGTTTGATAGTGAATCCACCCTTCAAAGCTTCATTACTCGCAACCTGCAGAGGAATTACAATGAAATTGAAAATATATTTTAATGCAATGTGTTTAAACATTTTTTTTTTGTGGATTATGAATTAAATACAAATTTCGGACTTTTCTGCAGCAGAAACTTTAGTAAGGAGTAAAATAATCACCTGGTTTACTTTAACTGTGTAATCTGTAGCAGAACCTGAAAAAAAGAAATAATAAAAAACTTTTATTACATTACATTATTGAATTTTTTTTGTAACATAATGATCTTATGCAAACGCTTTGACACCCCTGTTCAAATGACACATTTTGTTAAAATTTATTGGTAAAAAAAAGAGCACTCATCACATTTAATGTTAAAAATTAATTTAGAATAATAGATTTATTTAGAATGTGTCCAATTTAATCTCTGGATATACTGTAGTCTATTAAAGTCACTGTATAATAATAATAATAATAATAATAATAATAATAATAATAATAATAATAATAATAATAATAATAATAATAATCAAATAAACTAACAAGGATTTGCCCAGGGGTGCTTAAAACAATTATGTTTTATATTTAAAAAAAAACATTTAATAAACAATATTAATTGTCTCACTGTTTCACAATATTAATTGTGAAACAGCCTACCTTTATGCTGACTGTTGTAACATTTGCACAGAAGCAAAACTACAACCATGGATATGATGGTAGATGATGCCAGAACAAGAATGCTTTGGACCAAAATGCAGTTCTCTATAATAAATTTAAAAAAGCAGATTTTAATCATTTAATGCAGCACAAAACAGGTCATCCTAAAGTTCAAGAAAAGTGATATCCAATATAATAACAGTGACATGTCAATTTTTCAGTTATTGCTGTAATTGTCTTTACCTGAGGCAGATAGTGTTTTGCTTTTTTTCTAAAAGCTGTTATATTACAGAACTACAGAAGAAAAGTATGAATACTATGTTTACACAATAACAGAAACATGCGCTGTTGCTGTGTTTTGCATCAGATGTTCTGCTGTATTACATGTATTCATTAAAAAATAATAATATTTGATCTTACCAACAACATTGAGTTTAGTTCCGTTCCCAAAGAAGATGTGTCCACATGCAGCTACAGCACAGTAGTAAGTTCCAGCATCAGAGAGGCTGAGGTTGTTCTTGGGGAGTTTGTAGATACAGCTCTGTGTAGGAGAAACAGTCTCAGAACTCCTCGTACACGGACTGCTGGAGTCTCCATGAGTGAAGATGATTCCTGGATCAGATTCTCCTGATCCGTGTCTGAACCAGTACACACTGTGATCTTCTGAACAGTTCAAAGATTGAACTGAACACTGGAGTGTAGCAGAGTCGCCACTCTTGATCACCACTTTAGTCGGAGGATAGCCGTCAGTCTTCTCAGCTTTAAAATTGTAGTAATATTTAAAAATAATACAGAAAACTTTGCAGCCAATTAGCAAAAGGATTTGAAGAAAAAAAAATTCAATACTTAGAATTTAAAGACAGAAAAGATAAGAGGAAATAATGTATACCTTCAACAATCAGCCGAGTTCCAGATTCAAACTCTACAACTCCGGACTTGGATATTTTTCCACAGTAATATAATGCAGCATCCTCTTCTACGGTTTCATAAATACTGAGATCAAATGTGTCTTTATCAAATTTTAAACGACCCTCAGCAACACCCGAAGCAAATCTTATATGTTGCTTGCTTCCCATCAATCTCACAATAAGTTTTGGCACATTTCCTAAACTCTCCTTATACCAAGCTACATTTAGATCTATGTTATCTTTGTTATTGTCAGTGATTTGATCACATTTTATAGTAACATTATTTCCAATCTTCACAGTTTGCACCTGAAGGCCAGTGATGTCAGTCTTCACTGAAAACAAAATGTGTAAAATTTTAGTAAACATGATTACAGTATCAGTAGAATAAAATACACTCTATTAGCATATAATATACACAATATGCAAAAAATATATATGCAAAAAAATCATATGACAAAGAATTAGACAAAATATATAAAATTTGAGCCATATATTCTTAAATTAAGCAAAAACAAAAATCTGCCAATGTGGTGAGCAAATTTTTCTTAGTAAGATTTATTCAAATAAGCAATCTCAAAATAATTGTAAAATAACAGATTTGGCTTAAATTTGGACAAAGCAATCAAAATAACCTGACTGATGACATTTTGTGTAAGTGATTTAAGACTTAATTAAAGAAATTAGTAAATTAAGACCTAATTGAAGTTAAAATCACTTTTTTTGCTTGAATTTGGACACACGTATGAGAATAACTTGACTATTGACTTTTTGTGCTTATTAAGAGTTCAAACAGGCACAAAATGTTTAAGACGTAGTAAGTAGCTAGTAAGACAAATCTTTTCTCATATCAGAGATAAAATACGATTTATTGCTTTAAAATTAGATCAGAAATTAATTTCATTTGCAAAGATTTAGATTTTTTGCTGTAAAAATAATTTAAATGGTCACTTACCTGTTGTAAATAAGCAGAGAGCAGCAATGACTGTGATCATCGTTCTTGTTTAGACACTGAGAAATGAGGTGTATTGAACTTTTCCATTCAGCAGAAATACCAGCCCTGCGTAATTTTTGATTGGACAGTTTGAAGGTGTGCACTGCTTTGATTGGTCCAGTAGCTGAAATGGAAAGAGTTTTATTTACAGCGAGCTGCTCTGCTGTTTTACAGTCTCTTCACTTACGCAACGTAGAGGTGAAAGTATATTTTGAATGTGGTTAAATAGGTGTAGAACTTTGTGCTTTGAAAAGTAAAGTGTTGAACTACTGTATATTGTGATGGTGTGACAGGTGACCTGGTTTTATCATGACTATAGCATAAAACAGTTGCAAGAAACAGTATGTGAACTCTTTGGGATTACTTTGATTTCTGCATAAATTGGTCAATAAATGTGTTCTGATCTTCATATAGTCACAAGTCAAAGCAATAGACAAACACATTCTACTTAAACTAATACCCCACAGAAAATGCTATGTTTAAATGGTTTTATTGAACACAACATGTTATTATTCACAGTGAGGGTGGAAAAAGTATTTAAACCCCTAGACTAATGACTTTTCTAAGAGCTAATTGGAACCAGGAGTCAGCAAACCTGGAGTCCAATTACGGGATGAGATTGGATGTGTTGGTTAAAGCTGTTCGCCCTATAAAAAAAACACACACCAGTTTTGAGTTTGCTGTTCTTAAGAAGCATTGCTTTATGTGAATCATGCCTCGCACAAAAGAGAAGAGCTCTCAGAAGACTTATGTTCAAGAATTGTTGACTTGCATGAAGCTGGAAAGGTATCTCTAAAAGCCTTGATGTTCACGTGTCCACTGTAAGACAGACGGTCTACATATGGAGAAAGTTCAGCACTGTTGCTAGTCTTCCTAGACGTGGTCATCCTGTAAAGATGACTGCAAGAGCACAGCGCAGAATGATCAATGAGGTGAGGAAGAATCCTAGAGTGTCAGCTAAAGACTTACAGAAATCCACAGCACTACTGGCTAAATATACTGTGGACAGATAAAAACAAAATAGAGTTGTTTGGAAGGAACACACAATACTATGTGTGGAGGCACAAAACACCATAATCAAAACCTCATCAACTGTGAAATATGGTGGAGGGTGCATCATGTTTTGGGGCTGCTTTGCTGCCTCAGGGTCTGGCCGGATCGCCATCATCAACAGAAAAATGAATTCCCGAGTTAACCAAGACTTGTTGCAGGAAAACTTAAGACCATTTGTCCACCAACTGAAGCTCAACAGAGGATGGATGATGCAACAGAACAACGACCCAAAACAGAGACGTAAATCAACAACCGAATGGCTTCAACAGAAGAAAATACGCCTTCTGGAGTGGCCCAGAGACCTGGACTCAATACAATTGAGATGCTGTGGCATCAGGACCTCAAGAGAGTGATTCACACCAGATATCCAAGAATATTGCTCAACTGAAACAGTTTTATGAAGATTAATGATCCAAAATCCCTCCTGACCGTTGTGCAGCAACTACTGCAACTACAGGAAACGTTGGTTTGAGGTTTTTGCTGCCAAAGGAGGGTCAACCAGTTATTAAAAACAAATGTTCACATACTTTTTCTACCCTGCACTGTAAATGTTAACATGTTGTGTTCAATAAAACCATGCAAACATATGTAGACTGTATTTGTCTATTGTTGTGACATAGTCAAGGATTAGAACACATTTAATGACCAATATATGATGAAATCCAAGTAATCCCAAAGGGTTCACACACTTTGTCTTGCAACTGTAAGGTTTGCTGAAGTGTGTTTCACACTTCACACAGGAAACAGAATAAGGCACACTAAGTTTCAAGCGGAGACAGTTAGTTCAACAGAGATTTATTTTGTGCATCTTATTTTGCTTTAAGTTTTTACTCCTGACCAGCTGACAATAAGCTTAGAACAAAGTGAGTAATTAGTATTTAACATTTGCGGTGAGAAATTCAAGCTAAAAGGTATGATATTAGCCATTTTTCCATCAGATGCCTGGAAAAGCCTTTAAAACATCAATAACTATAAGAAAGCAAGGCACTGAGGGGCATCATCTGGATTACTGCTGCAGGTTTGCAGCACCAACGCTGCTCTAACAGCACCAATTCACACCTCATTAAAACCACAGCACAAACATCAGCACCTCTCCCCCTCAGTTTAACTGACACCAGGTGAATGTGAGGAAGTTCCAGACTCAGATGCATGGGGAAAAAATACAACCTATAGAATCTACTCAATAAATGTGAGGCAACAATTTGCAACAGTTTGTTTGGGTAGCTTTCACCCAATATGTTGAGTAAAGATTACCAAAATGTGTCAGTTGTCAAGAGTCAAGTCAAGAGTCAAGAGTCTTTTATTGTCATTACATCTGAGTAGAGGTACACAGTGTAATGAAATTACGTTCCTCCGGAACCATGGTGCAACATGGAACAACAAGCAATAGACAACATAAAGTGCAGGAGTTACGACAGTGCAACATAAAATTATAAAATTATAACACTAAATAACAATAAATACAAAGGACGAGACAATTTAAAGACAGTACCGATACGGTATAATAAAGTGTACAGTGAGGATAAGGTGCAGAGATGTGTGACATACTGTAACATATAGAACATATATAATCACAGCAGTTACTGAGGTAGAGTTTATAGTTTTTAAGAGTGCAGCAAATATTGCTGAAGGGAATAAAGTCATGTCAGCCTCTGTGTGCTGACTGGGGGTGTGTGTGTGGGTGAAGTTCAGTTCTTTGTGTGTGTAAAGGGGGTGGGGGGGTGTACAGTTTAGTTTTTTTGTGAATGTGTTGGGTGGGTGGGGTGGGTGTTCAGTTCTGTCTCTGTGCGTTGAGAAGTCTGACTGCCTGGTGGATGAAGCTGTTGCAGAGTCTAGTAGTGGAGGCTCGGATGCTCCTGTATCTTCTGCCGGACGGCATCAGAGCGAAGAGTCCGTGTGAGGGATGGGTGGGGTCATTCACAATGCTGGTAGCTTTGCGGATGCAGCGTGTGGTGTAGATCTCGGTGATGGAGGGAAGAGAGACTCCGATGATCTTCTCAGCTGTCCGCACTATCCGCTGTAGGCGGTCTGAGGTGTTGCAGTTCCCAAACCAGACGGTAATGCAGGTGCTCAGGATGCTTTCTACAGTCCCTCTGTAGAACATGGTGAGGATGGGAGGTGGGAGATGTGCTTTCCTCAGTCTCCGTAGGAAGTAGAGGCGCTGCTGGGCTTTCTCGGTTATGGAGCTGGTGTTGAGGGACCAGGTGAGGTTCTCTGCAATGTGAACACCGAGGAACTTTTTCCACAATTTCCACAGCAGAGCCGATGTTCAGCAGGTGGTGGACACCTGGAGCTCTCCTGAAGTCAACCACCATCTCCTTGGTTTTATCCACGTTTAGAGATAGGTTGTTGGTTCTGCACCAGTCCGTCAGCCACTGCACCTCCTCTCTGTATGCTGACTCATCATTCTTGCTGATGAGGCCAACTACAGTTGTGTCATCAGGGAACTTGATGATGTGGTTTGAGCTGTACTTTGCAGTACAGTCATGAGTCAGCAGAGTGAACAGCAGTGGGCTGAGCACACAGCCCTGGGGGGCGCCGGTGCTCAGTATGGTGGTGCTGGAGGTGTTGTTTCCAATCCTGACTGATTGTGGTCTCTCAGTCAGGAAGTCTAAAACCCAGTTGCAGAGGGAGGAGTTCAGGCCCAGCAAGCTCAGTTTTCCGATCAGATGCTGAGGGATTGTTCTGCACATCCTCTGAGCACTCTGCCATGTATGCTGTCTGGTCCTGGGGCTTTCCGTGGGTTGACTCTGAGTAGAGTTTTCCGCACATCAACTGAGGACAGGCACAGTACCTGATCGTTTGGAGGAGGTGTTGTCTTCCTTGCTGTCGTGTAGTTCTGTGCTTCGAACCTTGCGTAGAAGGAGTTCAGTGCATCTGGAAGGGAGGCATCACTGTTACAAGCAGGTGGAGCTGACTTGTAGTTGGTGATGGTCTGGATGCCCTGCCACATGCGCCGAGTGTCAGTAGTGTCCTGGAAGTGGCCGTAGATTTTCTTTGCGTAGGTGCGCTTTGCCTCTCTGATCCCCAGGGAGAGCTTGGCTCTAGCAGTTTGGAGGCCAGCCTTGTCCCCTGACTTGTAGGCCTTGTCTCGGGATCTCAGCAGCACGCGCACCTCTGCAGTTATCCACGGCTTCTGGTTGGGGCGGGTTGTGATGGTTTTGGAGACAGTAACATCCTCAATGCACTTGCTGATGTAGCCAGTCACTGAGTCTGTGTACTCCTCCAGGTTGATGGAGTCATCAGAAGTAGCAGCTTCTCTGAACATGTCCCAGTCAGTGTGCTCAAAACAGTCCTGAAGAGCAGAGATGGCTCCTGGAGGCCAGGTTGTAACTTGCTTCTTCTCTGATTTGGCACGTCTGATGAGCTGTCTGTATGCTGGGATGAGCATGACAGAGATATGATCAGAGTAGCCGTAGTGGGGGCGGGGCTCTGCTCTGTACGCACCGTGAATGTTAGTATACACACAATCGAGCAGGTTAGCTCCACGGGTTGGAAAATGCACATGTTGGTGAAAGCTGGGCAGCAGAGCCTTCAGATTACTGTGATTGAAAGCACCAGCAACAATAAACAGTCCGTCGGGGTGTGAGTTCTGGAGTTTGGAGATAACAGTGTACAGTTCTTGCAGAGCGTTAGCATTAGCACCGTTAGCATTAGCACCATAAGAATATAGTCGACTAAAATTACAGTCAATTTAGTCGACTAAAATGTAAAGGGTGTAAATGTAAATGCTTTTTCATCAGTTCCCTTAAATTATTAACTAAATATATATTTGTATCTATATATGATGTATATTATTATTATTGTAGGTATGTGACTGTAAATATTTTACATTTAAAATTTTATTTTAGAAATCAGGTCATAAAACTTATGAAGAGTAAAATTATAGTTTGAACAGAGCTGTGGACATAAAAACAGCTTTTAAAGGATCTAGTTTTATCTCCAGCAGTAACCCAGCACACCTACTGGAACTACAGTCTATAAATGAGATCAAAAACACACCTTCACACACTGTCCTGTAGAGATGCTCTCAGGATGTACTGAGAGACTTCATGAGTTAAAGTGAGAAACTTATGAGAAAGTGCTGTAAGGAACTTTACACAGACTTTTGGGTTCATAGATTCACGTATTTTATTGTTTTATTTTGGTTATATTATTGAGTTCCTTTTCTGACCTGTTCCTGCTTTAACACTAGCTCTATCTTTCCCACTGTGAGACTAAACAGATGATCTGATCTTAATGAGTGAGTCCTGTATCAGTTCTGTGTTTTAGTGCACTGCCGAGTTAAACACACTATCAGCTCATGAAATAACATCAGCATTAAAACGCTGATCTCTGCATGGAGATCTGTGTGACTCTGCTCTGCAGAAGCTGAAAGATTAGTGGTGTTTTTACCGGAGTCGCTCCACGCTGTTTACACTTTGACGTCAAAGGAGAAATATATCGCCTCCCCTCTCTCTCTCCCTGCTGAACACCGTCGAGCTCCGTAAGTAACGACAGTTTAATTCCCAGGTTTTGTAACTAACCGCGGTGCTCTGCTGCAGGAGAGGCGGGTACTGATTGGATGAGTACCCCGCTTAACCCGCCTATCAACCTCCGCTAAAGTAGTAGTGATTGGATCTCTTCCTAACTGGTCCCTACCTTTCACAGAACTAAATCAGTTCTGATTGGATGTCGTCCCTGCCAAACATTTTCGTCTCTTTTTTATTTGTTGATGAAAATGTCAGTTAATTTCAGCTCATTTTAATTTTTTTTCATGCTGTTTTTTATTTAGTTCTCCTCTTGTTTTTGTCTTAAAAAAAGCTTCGTTGACGAAGACTTTGACGAAATGTATTCGTCAATGAAATTAACACTGAAACCCATCCAACATTTCTCAATACTGTTTTCTTAAAAAAAATGGAGTAACAGTAACTGCCATGCTGGCCAGACACACGCAGATTCCAAACACACAGATTTATTAATAAAGTGATCAAACTTACAGAGACACTCAGAGACAGGCAGGGTCAGTAAACAAAATGGCAGTGCTAGATAACAACATTCCAGGGAGAGAGAAGGCAAAAAAGGGTCATACACGGGAGATACAAACTAGAGAAGGGCTACGCCAAAAAAGTAGCCTAATACAAAAACAAGAGTCTCAACGAATAAACAATAACTACAAGGGCAAGGCATAAGAGTAGTCTAAAATACAAAAACGGGTCAGTAAGAGCAAAAGAGCAATAAACAAAAGATACGCTAGGTAGAATAGCTAGGAACTAGCTTTGATACCAGGCAACGTGGAACAGAAACAGGGGGGTATATATACAAACAGGACCAGGTGTGGCAATCAGAATCAGCGTAGGGAGTTTGAACGCCATGATCAATTTAGAGATAGAGCTGGGTTGTGTCAGTTAAGGTATAGGTTAGTGTAAAGAGATCAGTTTTAGATGTTATGTTCAGGAGTCTGTTGCCCTGTGGAAAGAAGCTGTTGCAGGATCTGGCAGTGATGATGCAGATGATCCTGTTTCTACATGACATCATGGAAAAGACTTTGAGTGAGAGAACGGAAGAGTCATTCTTTCAAAATGCACGTGACGTTACAGAAGCCAGTGTGGTGGAAATATTTATGATCAAGCATTTTTGTTTGTTTGTTTGTTTCTTATGTCTTATATAACTAATACTGCTTTGCTATCTGCTTCAGGCCACTGCATTTAGCACTTTTAAAATGTATGCATGTGTGCAGATGTTTACAGGTGAGGATGTCTGTATGTGTGATCACAGTGTGTTCGTGTGGTAGAACTGAAGTTCTGTGTAAGAAGAAGTGTGAAATTTTTACCACTTTTCAGGGTCAACTGTGAGTTTCAGTTTTGGACACACCTCAAATTCAGTGTTTTTTTTTTGTTTGTTTGTTTTTTTTTTTTCGTTTTTTTTTCTGCATTTTAGATTAATACTAAAATCATCCAAACTTCAAAGAAAAACATATGGAATTATTTATTTAACAAAAAAAGCTTAAACAAACCAAATCTTTTTTGTTTTTAGATAATTCAAAGTAGCACCTCTTGCTTAGATGACAGCTTTGCACATTTTGCCATTTTGATGTAGTCACCTGGAATGGCTTTCAGTCAACTTCAATTTTTTTGTCTCTTAATGTGTTTGAGAACATCAGTTATGAAGAGGTAGAGTTGATATACAGTAAATAGCTCTGTTTGCGTAATGTTCTAATCCATACTATGGCAAGAACTGCTCAACTAAGAAAAGAAAACAATAACTTTAAGAAATGAAAGTCTGACTGCCCCAGGAAAGGAAGTGCAAGAGTTACGTCTATTGCACAGGAAAAGTTCCTTAGAGTTACGAGCTTTAGAAACCGCACCCCATATAAGATCCACCTAAATGCTTTACAGAGTATTTTGGTTTATTTAACCCTTTTGTACTACAGAATTCCTTTATAGTCTGGATGACTTCAGTCTTCATTTACAATGTAGGAAAAAAAAATAATATAAACATTAAATGAGAAGGTATGTCCAAACTTTTGACTAATACTGAATGTAGGCATCCTAATCCAAAAGACTTTATAGATGACACTCATTCCAAAATCTCAGGAATGATACTTTAAACAGAGAGTCAGGTACTACATCTAATGAAAATTTAGGTATGCAAAACCTTAATAATAAAAAAATAAATAATAATAATAATAATAATAATAATAATTGGACACACTGCATATGTAGCTTTATGAAGGATAAAACCTCATTTTCAAATGAGTCACAATGATTCAAGTTTTTTTATTTATACTTTCACAAAACGGTGGAAAACAAAATTCCGACAAAAACAATGATATACGTATATGGATACAAAAAAATGGATAAAGCCATACTATATGCTTACAGGAAAAAAAATAGCTTAATTTGAGCACACAATGAATTATGTAACTCTGCACCTTGGTCATTAAAATTAACCAGTTAGATTTGGTCACATGACTTGGTCACAACTCTCGCTACAATGGGTATCCACAGTTAATCCTGTTGGATGTGGTTGGTCCTCCTTGGTGGTATGCTGACATTACCCTGGATACCGTGGCTCTTGATACATCACAAAGACTTGCTGTCTTGCTCACAGATGCGCCAGCAAGACGTGCACCAACAATTTGTCCTCTTTTGAACTCTGGTATGTCACCCACAATGTTGTATGCATTGCAATATTTTGATCAAAACTGTTAAAGCTCTTACCCTGCTAATTGAACCTTCACACTCTGCTGCAATGTGCAGTTAATGAAGATTGGGCACCAGGCTGCTCCAATTTAGCCATGAAACCTCCCACAATAAAACGACAGGTGTTTCAGTTTCATTGTCCAACCCCTGTACATGTTTCATTTTTTTTTTATTATTATTATTATTGAGAATATGAGGCCAATCATTTTCTAGTGACGATTGGGGTCTATATTTAGACCCTTTGCAACAAGGCAAGCAAACCAATCAATTGCCCAGAGCCCTGAGCAGGCCTGAGGCCCCCAGACAACAACTGTTTATGAATTAAATGTAACAACAACTTGCATTAGCGTCCCTTAAAATTAGCCAGTCCTGACATTAGCCAGCCATCCAGCCAGGTTCGTGATTCCTGCAACCGGCAAAATATGAAACTGAAGCGATCATGAAGCGGAGTTATCCATCAGGAAGCCAGAAATGACAATTAAGTGACAATTTACACTGGATCAATTAGGCCTATGTGTCTTGTACAAATTATGTAATTTATGGGGGTTAGAGGTGAATGGTCCAGTTTGCTTGAGGCCCTCAATTGCCTTAAAACGTCCATGTTTGTATCCAATCTTCATCAATCTTCATTAATCTAACTCTCCTGGACTCTTCTGGGTGTTCTGGATGGAGGAGGTTTCTTAGCGAAATTCAGAGCAGCATAGTTCACGTCAGCTGTATCTTCAGCCTGACATAGAATAAGACGCATTACGAATCATTACAAACCATTAAAGACCATGAATGGCAGTTTTTACAAAGAGGGTAAAGAAAAGCAAATGTTAGTATTGATTTATATACTCTGGAAGATGGGATTACCTGATTAATGTGAATTGGTTGGTCTTTGGAAGCATCGTTACAGACTTAACAAATAACAAACACAGGTTTACATATAATTAATAATAACATACATGTACATACATTTACAAATGTAACATTTCATTAACATCAGATAAACAAAGATGTTAAACTAACCATTTTGTCTTCTTAGTCTTAGTAGAACTCCAACCAGAGCTATGATCACAACAACAGATATCACATTTGATATTACCAAGGTGATCTGAATCCATCTGTTATTGTCTGAAATGATCAAAACACCATACACCATAGGTTAATATCAGTCCAGATTTATCTCAAGTAAATAGATAATACTGTAAAACTCACCTGCTACTCTCACTTCAGTTCCATTCCCAAACAGTATCTCTCCACATGCAGCTACAGCACAGTAGTAAGTTCCAGCATCAGAGAGGCTGAGGTTGTTCTTGGGGAGTTTGTAGATACAGCTCTGTGTAGGAGAAACAGTCTCAGAGCTTTTCTTACACTGATCACTCCTGTTTCCATGAGTGAAGATGATTCCTGGATCAGATTCTCCTGATCCGTGTCTGAACCAGTACACACTGTGATCTTCTGAACAGCTCAAAGGTTGAACTGAACACTGGAGTGTAGCAGAGTCGCCACTCTTGATCACTGTTTCGGTCGGGGGATTGTCGTTCAACTTGTCAGCTTTAATAAACATAAAAAAAATGTGGTATTTATAAATAATATAATATAAAATTATATGATAGAAAACCTTGATTGGTGTAAAAACAGATATAAATGTCCTGAGTAGAAATTAAACATAAATTAAAATACAGAAACATAAGAGAACACTGTATACCTTGCAAAAACAAGAGAGTTCCAGATCCAAATTCCACAATATTGGATATCACTGACCCACAGAAATAAGTTCCTTCATCCTCTTGTTTGGTTTCACTAATACTGAGATCAAATGTACCATCCACAGTAAAACGACCAGCATCAAAATCCAAGGCAAATCTGGGTTTCCTATTGTCCGTAAATGACCTCACAACAAGTTTTGGTCCCTGTCCTAAACTCTGCTTATACCAAACTAAAAAATGACTTGTATTCTCTTTGTGCAAAGTTTGATCGCATTTTATCGTAACTTTATTTCCAATCTTCACAGTTTGAACCTGAAGGCCAGAACTTTCAGTTTTCACTGGAAAAAAAAAAGTGTGTAAGATTTTATGTTAACAATATTAACAGCATAAAGTCTATACCATCAATTTTCCACATTAATAAATTAAATAAAAAAAAAACATCACTCACGTGCTGTAAACAAGCAAAGAGCAGCAACGACCTTGTTCCATGTGATCATTGTTCCTGTCTAGACGCTGAGGTGTCTAGTGAGAGGATATGGTCTATTGAGCTGTTCAATCAGTTGAAAGGCCAGCCCTGTGTTATACCTGATTGGACACTTTGAAGGTGTGTAGTGATTTCATTGGTTCCAGGGGTTGTAAGGAAATGCAAAACCATGACTCATATATATACATATGTCCAAACAAACCCACACTGCCCTGACCTCTGTTAGTTATATAGGTTTTATAATTGTAGAATTGCACGTATGTATTATCTTGAACATAAACTCAAAATGTATAATAAATGTATAGATCCCCATTTACACCACTGTTCTTTTTTTTTGCAAGAGTACTTTACTTTAGATTGAGATTGTAATATTTAGTCAGTATTAGTCAGTACTGGTAGTGTGGGTGTAAGAGTGGAAAAATTAAAGCAGTGATGAGAGGAGTTTATTTCCAACTGTCTCTATTTGACCGTTTTCACAGTTGGCCCTGCACCAACACAACATACCATTAACCTCTTAATAACCCAAAACACAACTATTGTCAAATATCAATCTTTATTCATTTATTTAATTGTACTGGATGGCATGACAATAAGGGCCCTGTTTTAGCAATCTGTATCTCTGAATTATTCATGGCTGTGTTTGGTGTAGCATAAAATAAACCAATCAGTGTGTCTCTTGCTATTCCCTTAAAGAACCAGAACCACTCTGACTTTGGCAGATTGCTATTTTAATGGCGCAGTGCTTCTGCGCTTCTTAGTGGAGGAAACTGACCTTCTCATTCATGCTGTAAAGGAGCACAGACAGCTTATATATGGAAACAGCAGTGTTATTTTATTTTGTATTCTGTTTATTTTTAATATATAACTTCTTGGGTTTGTGCACTGCAGGTTCTTGTGTGTGTAATGAGCGGCGGTGTACACGCGTTGAGTGAACACAGCGGGCCTGCGTTGCCAAGATAGCACTGAACATCTGGCGGTTGACTGTTGTCAGGGTTTTAATCAGCCTGTGGCGCACCTGCGTGTTCCATTACCAAGACAGCAATACGGCAGAAATTTACTGCGTTAATTGTTTAATTAGATGTGGTAATGTCTTGACATTAAATTTTATTTCATTGTATTTTTTTATGGAATTTGAACCCTCATTATCCTATTTTAATGATAAACACTTTGTGAGTGGGACTGGATGGTTTGGGAACATTTGTTAAAGGAATATTAAAGCCAAGTTGACATTGAAGTTGTTTTTTGCCACTGATCATTTTTTAACCAAACACCCTCCCCACCTAGCCTCATCCAGCCTAGCTTTGCACTTTATTCAGAGATCTTATTAAAGATGGGAATAATGAGTTCGTCTGTGTGAGTGTGTAAGTGGCTGCTTGCGCTGTCACGCTGTTTATCGAGTGGCCAGTTAGCAATGACGTTAATCCAGAAAGCTAACTACATTGCTATCTTCCACTTTCATCCACGCTTTATTTTCCTCCAAACTGCCCACACACTGTCACTGTGCTCAGAAGCTCTCTCTCTCTCTTTCTCTCTCTCCCACATACACTCACAGCTAATGGCACATTTTTAGGTTGTTGAAGGTAGAATATCTCAGCACATTACACTATCCTAATTTAAAAAGCATTAAAACTAGACTGAGATATAATAACACAGTAAAAAGTCTGCCTAAAAAAAAAAATCATGATTTTAATTCATGCATAATCACAGAATATTGTTGTGGTGAATCATGTTTTTCAAGTGATTGACACCACTAATTAATTGTGTGTGTGTGTGTGTGTGTGTGTGTTTGTATGTGTGTGTGATTGGGGATATGAATAACAGTTCCCATAATAAATACTTGTGCATATAACTAGCAGGTTAGCAAGTTAAAAGCCATAATGTCCACATAAATAGACAATTTTTTTTTCTGGTTTACAAATAATAATATATTATATAATAATATATTTTCCAATATAACTTACACAATGCATATAATACATAAAGCCACAACACTGTGTCATACACTTCCACAACTATAGAGCGTGGGCAGGCCTTCTGAAGATTATAATACTACTTGTAATTGTCATAAACATAAATGAGCATTATGACCCACATTACAGAAATCCTCAAACGCAGCTAATACCAGAGGTCCACTTATAAAGGAAGTTCAGGAAAGTTCCCTGATGCACAAAGTTTATAAACAATGTCCCTTAAATCATCTTTTAGACCAAATTGTGATAGAAAGAGCACACAAGAAAAAAAAGGGCGAGGAAGGAACACACACACACACACACCCACACACAGTGAGAGAGTGACACATAGAGCATCCTGATTGGCCTCTGCTCATGCTTAGTTGACCAATGAGGGTTTTGTGTAGGTAGGACTTTTGCAGCACATGAGTGAAAGATACACTGTCAACAAACAAGAACCAGCGAATTTCCAGGAAATGATTTGTTGTATAGTTAATTTTTTGCTACATTGATATTAATCAGTGTAGCTTTTTTTTAACTGTCTGTGTGTGTCATGTGTCATATTACATCATATTTATGATGCGTTTGGCCCATTGTGCTTCAAAGACCATTTCACACCAGAAGCAGAGAAGCCCATGTGATGCTTCAGAATTTTATGATGACACAAACTTGCAAATATTTAAACGTTCTGTAATTTAAATAGGCAAAGTACTTGCTATTGACTCCAAAAACTCAGACAGAGCTCTCCAATTACCTTATAGGAATTCTGATTCAATAATATGCAAAACATGTTTACTTTCCCACAGCTGCCTGCAATTTATCTCAGTGACTTGAAACTGTGATTTGACTGCATGTTAAAATGTTGCTATTAAAAGAGTGATTGCAGGAAGATTTATATTGTTTAGAATATAAATAATTCCCATTGTAGTAATGTATAGTAATAGGATACACAATATCCATAATCTTGCTTTGTACTTATGTTACAGAATCTGTATCAGAATCTGAGTAACGTGCCATTTCTAAATAACGAAAACGTTCTGTCTATATAGTTCTCAGTTTTGCTCCAGTGCAACTATGTGCATGCTGTTTGATATGTTGTCACTTTAACACATTTATGTAAATGTGTCACAATTCACAGGATGTTGTTTTTTCAGCCTAGAGATCACAGCAGTGAATTGCTGCAGGTTTAAAACAAACGTACATAAACGTTTGTAAGAATACACACCTATTTAACCTCTGTTCAATTCTTGTAGAACTGATTATATGTCTAAAAGGGATTACATTGTCAGTGGTGAACAGATGTTTTGAACTAGGCCTTCATGGCCAGTCACATCATAAATATACAAAGCCCACATTTATTCTAGTAGTATACTCCTTCTTTAATCTTGATATTTCACTGTCTGGCACCAAAGAATGTATCTAAAGCAGTGGATTTGATGGTGTTTCTGGCATGTTGTTATTGTGGTGGCGGAAAACACAGGTGCGCTACTGACTGATTAAAATCCTAACAACAGTCAACCACCAGACGTTCATTGCTATTTTGGCAACGCAGGCTCGCCACGTGCACTTAATGAGCAATTGATGTCTCGCCTATAGATTGCTAAAAGAGGGCCCTTAGTCTCTGGCATATAGACTGATGACTTGTCTTAGTCTCTGGGCTAAAAACGCATGACTTGCCTGAGTCTCTTGGATAAAAACTTGTAACTTGTTGTATTCTCTGGCCTCAAAAATCATCGCTTGACTTAGTCTCTGGGCTAAAGACTTGTGACTTAACCTAGTCTGTGGCCTCAAGACCCATGGTTTGACTTATTTTCTGAGGTGACTTGATATAATGTCTGTCCTAATGAATCTTACTCTCAGGCCTCAAGACTCGTGACTTGTCTTACTCTCTGGCCTCAAGACTCATCACTTGACTTAGTCTCTGGTCTCAAAATCTCTGGGCTAAAGGCTTGTGACTTGACTTAGTCTTTGGCCTCAAGATTCATGATTTGACTTATTCTCTGGGGTAAACACCAGTGGTGTGCAGCAAGGCCCTTCTAACCCTTCAGAGAAGAGGTGACAATAAGTGCATGTAAATAATTCCATAATTTTAATCAGGAAATATATTTTATAGTTATTGTAAGTGTAAGCAATCATTTTATAAATTAACTAAAAAAAAAAAAAACAACAGCAACTAATTCAAAGCATTAGTCTGTGTTTTCAGTTGCTACAGGAATCTTATCTGACTGACAAGGGTACTGACCAATCAAAGCTTTTTAAAATGGCTTCTGCCCCCTTGTGTGTCTGCTCGTGGACCCTTCTCCTGATTTTAAGAAGGGTGTAGTAATGAGTCTGTTAGCAAAGTCGCAGGACAATCTAACCAATCAGATTAATGATTTTCACTCCGGGGGCGGGGCCATGGCTGCCTAACCCCTTCTGAGCGCTGTGCTGAAGGGGTACGCGTTAATTAGTCGTAAAACAGCGCGTATAGCTAACTATCACGGAATTGCGACTGTAAATGAGAGAGAAATTGTGTCACATCATATTAAATAGCCCTTTTAAAGGCTTTTCTTCAGTGTGAAACTAATTCACAATAATAGGCCGCCTGACTGGTGAGTTTTTTGTGTACTTAATGTGGCTGCTAATTTGGCTGCTCTGGCGGACTGTCGTCACTGGCGTCAGTGATCTTTGTTGAATGTCTGTGCTTGTAGGCAAATTAAGCATTGATTGTTGGGACTAATGTATACTTTTGTGGTTTGCAGCTGTATTTGTGGGCTGGTTATGTGATTTAAGTTCATATATTTCAGTCTAGACAGAGAATATGTAGTTATTGTAAATTTTATTTATGTGTCCCTTGGATTTTTTTTAAATTAGTCTCTTAGCTAAAGACTTGTAACTTGTCTTAGTCTCTGGACTAAAGACTCATGACTTGACTTAGTTTCTGGCCTCAAGACACATGACTTGTCTTTGTCTCTGGTCTGAAGACCTGTGACGTGATTCCGACATATATTGTAACTGGTGAACCTTCCTGTTATGTAGCAGTTTACCTGTGATATATTTTTTTCAGTAAAAAAAAAAATCTGGAATGGATCTGCTCTGTTATTATTACAATAGCTTGACAATGTAGAGAAACCTGCTGCTTGCAACATGGTAAAGAGATCAAAGACTCCTGTTCACAGAAAAGGCCAAATGGACAGTTGTACACATCTAATAAAGCAAAAGTTTCCATTACTCTGTTGGGATGGTTCTTTTTTTAGTTTCCTGTGAAACTGTTTCATCTGTGCTAAACAAGCATCATCTTTTGATGTTGTGGTTTTAGCAGCGTGACCATGCTGCATTATGTTTGTTCCAGCTTAACTGTGTCTTAACATTTAAAGCATATCTCAGTAACACTTTACATGGATGGTCCATTTTACGGCTTTGTTGATGCTCAACTAACATTTACTATTAATTGCAACTTAACACTATGTTAATTCAAAATAGAACCTAACCCTACATCTAACCTTAACCAACTCTAAAATCTAATCCTACACCTAACCCTAACAATTAACCCTTAATCAACTCTAAAATCTAACCCTACACCTAACCCTAACAATTAACCCTTAATCAACTCTAAAATCTAACCCTACACCTAAGCCTAACCATTAATCATCCCTAAAATCTAACCATACACCTAACCCTAACCATTAATCAACTCTAAAATCTAACCATACACCTAACCCTAACCATGAATCAACCCTAAAATCTAACCATACACCTAACCCTAACCATTAATCAACTCTAAAATCGAACCCTACACCTAACCCTAACCATTAATCAACCCTAATATCTAACCCTACACCTAACCTTAACCATTAATCAACTCTAAAATCTAATCCTACACCTAACCCTAACCATTAATCAACTCTAAAATCTAATCCTACACCTAACCCTAACCATTAATCAACCCTAAAATCTAATCCTACACCTAACCCTAACCATTAATCAACTCTAAAATCTAATCCTACACCTAACCCTAACCATTAATCAACCCTAAAATCTAATCCTAACCCTAACCATTAATCAACTCTAAAATCTAATCCTACACCTAACCCTAACCATTAATCAACTCTAAAATCTAACCCTACACCTAACCCTAACAATTAACCCTTAATCAACTCTAAAATCTAACCCTACACCTAACCCTAAATCAACTCTAAAATCTAACCCTACATCTAACCCTAACCTTAACCCTTAATCAACTCTAAAATCTAACCCTACACCTAACCCTAAATCAACTCTAAAATCTAACCCTACACCTAATCCTAACCTTAACCATTAATCAACTCTAAAATCTAATCCTACACCTAACCCTAACCATTAATCAACTCTAAAATCTAATCCTACACCTAACCCTAACCATTAATCAACCCTAAAATCTAATCCTACACCTAACCCTAACCATTAATCAACTCTAAAATCTAATCCTACACCTAACCCTAACCATTAATCAACCCTAAAATCTAATCCTACACCTAACCCTAACCATTAATCAACTCTAAAATCTAATCCTACACCTAACCCTAACAATTAACCCTTAATCAACTCTAAAATCTAACCCTACACCTAACCCTAACAATTAACCCTTAATCAACTCTAAAATCTAACCCTACACCTAAGCCTAACCATTAATCATCCCTAAAATCTAACCATACACCTAACCCTAACCATTAATCAACTCTAAAATCTAACCATACACCTAACCCTAACCATTAATCAACCCTAAAATCTAACCATACACCTAACCCTAACCATTAATCAACTCTAAAATCGAACCCTACACCTAACCTTAACCATTAATCAACTCTAAAATCTAATCCTACACCTAACCCTAACCATTAATCAACTCTAAAATCTAATCCTACACCTAACCCTAACCATTAATCAACCCTAAAATCTAATCCTACACCTAACCCTAACCATTAATCAACTCTAAAATCTAATCCTACACCTAACCCTAACCATTAATCAACCCTAAAATCTAATCCTACACCTAACCCTAACCATTAATCAACTCTAAAATCTAATCCTACACCTAACCCTAACCATTAATCAACTCTAAAATCTAACCCTACACCTAACCCTAACAATTAACCCTTAATCAACTCTAAAATCTAACCCTACACCTAACCCTAAATCAACTCTAAAATCTAACCCTACATCTAACCCTAACCTTAACCCTTAATCAACTCTAAAATCCAACCCTACACCTAACCCTAAATCAACTCTAAAATCTAATCCTACACCTAACCCTAACCATTAATCAACCCTAAAATCTAATCCTACACCTAGCCCTTACCATTAATCAACCCTAAAATCTAACCCTACACCTAACCCTAACCTTAACCATTAATCAACCCTAAAATCTAACCCTGCACCTAACCCTAACCTTAACCATTAATTAACCCTAAAATCGAACCTTACACCTAACCCTAACCCTTAATCAACTATAAATCTAACCCCACACCTAACCCTAACCATTAATCAACACTAAATTCTAACCCTACACCTAACCTTAACCATTAATCAACTCTAAAATCTGACCCTAATCATAAATCAACCCTAAATTCTAACCCTTCACCTAACCTTAACCATTAATCAACTCTAAAATCTAACCCTAACCTTAACCATTAATCAACCGTAAAATCTAACCCCACACCTAACCCTAACCTTAATCAACCCTAAAATCTAACCCTACACCTAACTCTAACCTTAAGCATTAATCAACCCTAAACTCTTACCCTATACCTAACCCTAACCTTGACCATTAAAAACCTCCAAATCTAACCCTACACTTAATCCTAACCATGAATCAACCCTAAAATCTAACCCTATACTTAACCCTGAATCATCCCTAAAATCTAACCCTACACCTAACCCTAACCTTAACCATTAATCAACCCTAAACTCTAACCCTAACAATTAATCAACCCTAAAATCTAACCCTACACCTAACCCCAACCTTAACCATTAATCAACCCTAAAATCTAACCCTACACCTAACTCTAACCTTAACCATTACTAAACCCTAAAATCTAACCCCACACCTAACACTAACCTTAATCAACCCTAAAATCTAACCCTACACCTAACTCTAACCTTCAGCATTAATCAACCCTAAACTCTTACCCTATACCTAACCCTAAACCCTAAAATCTAACCCTAACCTTAACCCTACACCTAACCTTAACCATTAATCAACCCTAAAATCTAACCTTACACCTAACCCTAACAATTAATCAACCCTAAAATCTAACCTTACACCTAACCCTAGCAATTAATCAACCCTAAAATCTAACCTTACACATAACCCTAACCATTAATAAACTTTAAATTCTAACCCTACACCTAACCCTAATCTTAACCTACACTTCTGTCAGTTGAGGACACCGCCCAGAGAATGCTGCACACAGGATGCTGAGGTGTCATGAACGTTACAGAAGCCACATGATAGCAGTACAGAGAGCTATTTGTTTAATGTCCTATCCACATGTGCGTCTTGACCTTAATTCTGCAACTCTGGTAACAACCATGATATATAATTATCTTTTTTTTTTTAACTGCCCCCAGAGAAGGCTGCCCACAGGACGCTGCACACAGGATGCTGCCCATAGGATGCTGCCCAGAGAATGCTGCCCACAGGAAGCTTCCCAGACAATGCTGCCCACAGGAAGCTTCCCAGAGAATGCTGCCCACAGGACACTTCCCAGAGAATGCTGCCCACAGGAAGCTTCCCAGAGAATGCTGCCCACAGGAAGCTTCCCAGAGAATGCTGCCCACAGGAAGCTTCCCAGAGAATGCAGCCCACAGGAAGCTTCCCAGACAATGCTGCCCACAGGAAGCTTCCCAGATAATGCTGCCCACAGGAAGCTTCCCAGAGAATGCTGCCCACAGGAAGCTTCCCAGATAATGATGCCTACAGGATGCTTCCCATAGAACACTGCCCAGAGAATGCTGGCCATAGGATGCTGCCCAGAGAATGCTGCCCACAGGACACTTCCCAGAGAATGCTGCCCACAGGAAGCTTCCCAGAGAATGCTGCCCACAGGAAGCTTCCCAGAGAATGCTGCCCACAGGAAGCTTCCCAGAGAATGCAGCCCACAGGAAGCTTCCCAGAGAATGCTGCCCACAGGAAGCTTCCCAGATAATGCTGCCCACAGGAAGCTTCCCAGAGAATGCTGCCCACAGGAAGCTTCCCAGATAATGATGCCTACAGGATGCTTCCCATAGAACACTGCCCAGAGAATGCTGGCCATAGGATGCTGCCCAGAGAATGCTGCCCACAGGACACTTCCCAGAGAATGCTGCCCACAGGAAGCTTCCCAGAGAATGCTGCCCACAGGAAGCTTCCCAGAGAATGCAGCCCACAGGAAGCTTCCCAGACAATGCTGCCCACAGGAAGCTTCCCAGAGAATGATGCCCACAGGAAGCTTCCCAGACAATGCTGCCCACAGGAAGCTTCCCAGAGAATGATGCCCAGAGGAAGCTTCCCACAGGAAGCTTCCCAGACAATGCTGCCCACAGGATGCTGCCCAGAGAATGCTGCCCACAGGAAGCTTCCCAGAGAATGCTGCCCACAGGAAGCTTCCCAGAGAATGCTGCCCACAGGAAGCTTCCCAGACAATGCTGCCCACAGGAAGCTTCCCAGAGAATGATGCCCACAGGAAGCTTCCCAGACAATGATGCCCACAGGAAGCTTCCCAGAGAATGATGCCCACAGGAAGCTTCCCAGACAATGCTGCCCACAGGAAGCTTCCCAGAGAATGATGCCCACAGGAAGCTTCCCAGACAATGCTGCCCACAGGAAGCTTCCCAGACAATGCTGCCCACAGAACACTGCCCAGAGAACGCTGCCCACAGAACACTGCCCACAGGACGCTGCAAACAGGACACTGCCCTATTTTTAAAAGAATCAGTATATAGACAAGAGTCCCTATCCTTTGCTTTATGTCATGTATATGACATCAAGTAAACAGTCAGTGTGTTGGGAGAGAAAATATTAAATTAATTTAATTGTGTTTAATTATTCAGTGATTTTATATTAAATTTTCACAAAATTATGATTGATTGAAGATCACATGAGCAGTGCTTTGGTGGAGTGCAGCTGCGAGGTGGGCTGCTGCATGCTTACAAATTCTGTGTTGGTTGCCTGCTGTGTTTGAGTTATAGAGATACTGCTGTTCTTTTCTTTGTTCTTTTCTTATCTCTGTTTTAGAGAGACACTGTGAATACGCAGGACTGTGTTGGAAGTGTTGGAAAAGCTAAATCGTTCCTCTTGCTGGACTGTTAATGATACTAATCAAGCCAGCCAACCATTAACTTTTTGTTACAGTAATTTTTTTAAGATTCTGTATTGTTTTTTTTTTTTTGTTGTTATATTTTTCCTTTTTTTCGGTAATCATGTGACTATAGACATGTGACAGTGATTTCACCCACTTGATACTTAAGGGTGCCATTTTATGCTTTGCCTCCATTTCATGTTTTATGCCCTGAAGAAGGCCAAGATGGCCGCAACACGTCTGCCTTTTTTAGATCTACTTACCATAAGACATTAAAGACTTTTAATCATTTTTCCTAACAGAGTGCCTTTGACTTATATTCTTTTTAATATTTACATTTTTCCCGGCTTTAAAAGAGCACCTGTTGAAAAGATTCACAATTCAACTACTTCTAGTAGCGCTTTAACCCTTTTTTTTTTCTTTGTCTCTAAAAATAATTGCATTATTTGTTAAAAAAAATGCCTTTTGGGTTGCTGGGCCAAGTCTGTTTCTCTCCCAAAGAACTTCTTCTTAAGGGTAATGGTTATTTAATTGTATTAATTCTTTGTGAAGATGTTATATTTAAATCTACGACCCCTATAGCACCACCACAGAGGTATTGGAAGCAGGAGAAATGTGTACTGAAGTGTACTGATTTGATGTACTATTGTTGTATAGAGATGACTTCTATAAAATAAATCCATGTTTTGATCAAGCAATAAAAAATCTAACAAAAAAAAAAAACTCAGTCTGCAGGTATGGCGTATTTTTATTTCAGATAACCTAAAATATAAAAGATGAATTAGAACAGCTTTATAAAGAAATAAAAAAGTAGAGAATATCCCAACAGAATAGATTCTTAAATAAAGTCTAAATAGATTTGCTTTTATCAAAGTTAAATTTAATTTTCTTTATTGACATCAGCAATATTTACTTACAAACAAGTTACAAACACTATCCTTCAATAATACAATAGCTAATTTAAAAGATACAAATGAAAAGCAGAGACTTTTATTTATTTATTTATTAATACTTGCAAACTGTATGTTTTAAGGCACATATGCTTACTGGGTTAAGAGTAAATGTGAGCTATTACTATTTTTTAATTAAGGAATAATCAGAGAGCAACACATGGGTCGCCACAACACATCAAATTGTTGGGTAGATTGGTAAATAAATGAAATTACAAATGACATCTAATCAAATTACATGTAAATTAAAGTAAATAACAACTTGCCAATGTTTTATGTAAAATATACAAATGGGAAGAAAAACATTTTAGCATTACTAAATACAAAGAGTGCAGATAGAAAAATTAAACAAAAAACAAAAGCTAAACAGCCTGTTCACAGATACATAGGAAAAAGGTGATGGATAAAAAATGTAATCATAGCACATAATTTCCTTTAAATCTCACAAATTTTAAAAAGTGTCCTAATCTCATTATTAGTATCATTTGATTACTATATAAGCATAAATTGATTATTGGTCATTGCAACTACAGACCCAGATCAATAATGTTCTTCATTTCCTACCACTGGATATCACACACAATTTTAATCAGTTCTGTTTAGTTTTTTATTAATTTATTAGTGAGTTTTGTTAGTAATAAATGACATGGGAGTAAATTTCAGGGTCTTTTTTCATCTGCGTTGGTTTTTCAGTGAATCCACCGTCTGCATATTGTAAAGCTTTCTCACTTGCAGCCTGCAGAGAAATTTAAATAAATTAAAATAAATTTGAAAATTTAAATAAAAACAATGTGTTTAAAATGTTTTGTGGGTTAATGGTTTTTGTGGAAAAATTTTGAAGTAAAAAAATCACCTGGTTTACTGTGTGATCGGTAACAGAACCTGAAAAATCAAAACCAAACAAAATTCATAAAATCTCAAATATAATATAATAAATAAAAGTTTACATTATTAAACATTATCAAATCAATGAACAAAAATAATATACATATCCATATAATGATCTTATGCAAACGCTTTGACACCTCTGTTCAAATGACACAGTTTGATGAATTTCTAACTAAAAAAAGGAAAGAGCACTCGCTACTCGCTTTAATGTAAAAAAAATAATTTTGAATAATCGAGTCATTTAGAATGTTTCCAAATCCATCTCTGAATATACTGTAGTCTATTAAAGTCACTGACTTTAATAATAATCAAATAAATGGACAAGGATTAGACCAGGAGTGCTTAAAATGATTAGCAATAAAAAAAACTTTCAATGCACTTTATTAACAGTATTATGTAAAACAGCCTACCTTCATGCTGACTGTTGTGAACTTTGCATAGAATCAAAACTAAAACCATGGATATGATGGTAGCTGATGCCAGAACAAGAATGCTTTGGACCAAAATGCTGTTTTCTATAAAAAGATTAAAAATACAGATTTTAATCATTTAATCTTGTTTGTGATTGTGATGCAGCACAAAACAGGTCATCCTAAACACAAATGCAAAGTTTAAGAAATGTAACATAATCGCACATAATAATAGAGAAGTGTCAGTGTATCAGTTATTCCTGTAATTGTCTTTATTTGGGAAAAATAACGTTGTTTTTTTTTTTTAGTTTTTTGTTTATTATTTTTATCTCTCATTTTATCCCAGTTTCTTCACAGTTTACAAGGCCAATTACCCAACACACTCATTAGGACTCCCCCTATCACTAGTAATGCTCCAACACCAGGGACCACTGACTCTTTTTGAACTGCTGCTGATACAGAATTGCAGAGTATCATCACAGCGCACTCAAAGGAAAGCGCAGCGACTCGGTTCCAATACATCAGCTCACGGACGTCTTGTGCTGATCGACATCACCCTTTTTTTTTCTAAAAGGTGTTTTATTACAACTACAGAAGAATTATCCATGCTGTATTTTGCACCAGCTATTCTTATATATGTATTTATTTTAAAACATTAAAAATATATTTTCTTACCTCCAAAGTCCAGTTTGGTTCCATTTCCAAAGAAGATGTGTCCACATGCAGCTACAGCACAGTAGTAAGTTCCAGCATCAGAGAGGCTGAGGTTGTTCTTGGGGAGTTTGTAGATACAGCTCTGTGTAGGAGAAACAGTCTCAGAGCTTTTCTTACACTGATCACTCCTGTTTCCATGAGTGAAGATGATTCCTGGATCAGATTCTCCTGATCCGTGTCTGAACCAGTACACACTGTGATCTCCTGCAGAGTTATCTGTGAGTATTGAACACTGCAGAGTTGTATCTCCTCCCGGTTGGACTGGATCTGATACGGGAGGCTGGAGAACAGTGTAGAGACTTGAAGATGAACCTGAAGAGTGAGAGAGATGATTGTACTTTCCAGTAGACAGATATATTGAATTTGCAGTGTAATAAATGAGAACGTACCTTTGAGCACTACAATGGTCCAGTCTGCTAAGGCGTGCTCTGTATTATACGTGACTGAGCAGAAGTACGTAGCTGAATCAGATGGTTCTGCACTTGAGATGCCCAGAATAAAACTGTTCTTTGCTCTTAAAGCAATTAAACGGTCTTGCTCATAAAAATCATTATGATATTTAATTGGGTTGGAGTGATGAGCCGAGGCAATGAGGAGAGGCTTTTCTCCTGGAGTCTGTTTAAACCAGGCTGTAGATGATTCTTCAGAGGATGAGAACGAGCAGTTTAGATTGAGATTTTCTCCATCCTGAATTACGTTTAGTCCATTCTGAGAAACAATGTCAATCTTTATCGAGCCACCTAAAAAAAAAAGAGGAAAACATGTTATCTAAAATTATACAAAAAAACTAAAATTATATATTAAAGAAGTTTTTAATATTAAAAATAGATATAGTTACCTAAAGCTGTTGTGAGCAAAACAATTACACAAAACTGAATCATTGTTAAACCCAGTAAGCAATGTTTCTCCTGAAAAATAAATAAATAAATAAATAAAACAGTATACAGACACTTTAAAACATAATGTATATCGCCGCTGTCCTATGAAAAGCACTTATCTCCAAAACAGCAACTTTACAGGAGAAAGAAAAAACCTTGTAAACTTTCAATGTAAACAGAGTTTATTTCAGGTCATTTTAAAGAGTTTCTATTGGTCCGTCCTTCAAGAAATTTTGGCACAGTTTAAGGGACAGTTTGTAGTAACCTAAAATTACGTAGTAACCTAAAAATCGACAAAAATGGAGATGTGTTTTTTTATAGGACAGCGACGATATAGTATATTTCAAACAATTCAAACAATCAGTTAAGTTGATTATTTTGCCTGAGATCACTTACCTTTTGTGAAAGACAGGATGATGTTAAACTTGATCTCAGTGCGTAACTTTTTGCTCTGTTTTTGAAAACTCTACAAGAGCAGCTTTATACCCCCGTGCTGAAAGCTGATTGGCTCCTATAAAACAAAGTCAAAGAAGGCACCAACCCCACCTTTTCAGATCAACACGTGGCTGCAGTAGAATGAGAAGAGTAAGTGTAGATATAAGTTTAATGGTAGATTTTGATGGCAGAAAATGAGTAAAGTTTAAAAAGTCTCGTCAGTATTATATGCCAATGCATAGTAGTATGTAGGTTATTCAGATGGTTCTGCCCTTGAGATACCCAGAATAAAACTTATTTTTCTTAAATATTCTTATTCTCTTAAAGCAATAAAAGAGCCATGCATATTAAAAATATTATCATATCCCTTTCAGACCCTGCATCCATTATAATGGACGTCATATATTTTCTTTTTATTTTTTTAATTTAGTATTTTGTAGTTAATACATTAAAATACAGAGTTTATTTAGGTGAGTGTACTTACGTTTTTTTCTGAAGGTTAATGATGAACTGTTGAAATCATTTCTCTGTGTTACTCTGACACTTTAAATCTCTACAACAGCAGTTTTATCATTCTGTGTTGTCAGCGGATTGGCTCTCATTACAGGAAGTTAAGTCAGGCCTAGACCACTTATATCAGTGGGCCAAAGACTAAAACTTAACATGCATAGGTCACATGTCACATCTGTTTATCCTTAATCCGTTAAATCAACTACATAAGTAGAGACACTCAACATAAAACATCACTTCACTTTAAAAAGTACCATATTTTTTTTGCACAATAAGGCACACTTAAAATAATTTAATTTTCCCAAAAATCGTCAGTGCGCCTTATAATCTGGTGCACCCTCTGTATGAATTTTACCTGTCAGGTTGTAAGAAGCAGTAAAACCACCCAGCCAAACTGCAGTGTTATTCAGGAATTTCAGTTTAATTCTATTTGCAATTAATTCTAATTCTAGTGCAATAAGTGGATCTAATGTGTACAAATAATGCCTGCACATGCATGCAGACTTTATTATTCCTGCAAATTCCTACTTGCAGGAATTTTCCAAATTCAGCACCCCGCCAGGAGAAGTACCCCCTCTCAGGATAATGCTGAATTTGGCACAACGGCTTTCCACATCCCATAGTTGTGTTAATATTCAGGAGTGAATTAAGCACTACAGATTACGCAGTGCACGGACGGTCCTTCCCAGTCTGCCCTTTTAAAGTTTACAAATTTTGTCCACTTTCTGGATATTTTGGTCTTTGTTCATGGGTATCCCACTGTACCTAAACTCACTGCAGCCAAAAACAACACATTTATTTGTCATTTTGCGTTTTCTTGAAATCATCTGGTTCAAATTTTTGGGTTGTTTTCCACCATCTACATCAAGTATAATGTGTGTGGCAGACTCCGAAGACAGTGGGCCATAGGCGTAGGAACCGGGGGAATATTAGAAATAGGTGGATTTGTCCCCCCCAAAAATGAAATCAGTTCGCTCACATCAGCCGTAATATTAATGAGGAGACAGACCGGACCAATCGGAGGAGGAGAGTCAGTTTGCTGTTGGGGAAGCCCCGCCCCCTCGCTGTGAGATTTAGCAGCGGGATCGGGACACAGCAGCAGCAGCTGATTTTAAAACAGATCTGGATATACGGAGATTTTTCTAACAGAAAGGTAACGATAGGCTAACCACATAAACTGTGATGATATGTTTCTGATAACTGGTTAAAAATACACGTCTCTGAATCAAAACACACAGTTTAAACCCACTGTGATTAATAAACTGCAGCTGTGTTAGTGAGTTAGTTTAACTTAAATTAATTAGATAGGGAGTCAGGGTTAAAGAAAAAAATATATATATGTAATGTTCAACTTGACCTGTACCTGATCAGCTAATCACTATTTCATTTTCAAACTGTTTATTAATTTAGGATTGCAGGACTTAGTGTGAGCTATAATGAACGAAAATGAATTTAACTAACTAGTTAACTAGAAGCTGCATGTAGTGGATAGCCAGGATTTAGTACAGTACTTTATGTTTGTAGTTTAAAGCAGTTTCTGAACTCTGATCACTGCCCTAAATCTGTGTTTTCCACCTGATCCACCTGATCAGCTAATAAACAGTCATTTACTGAGTTTACCTGTTAAAATCCTTTAGCCCCCTATGGAGCCTAAATTAATCATGTATATCCAGCAGTGTATTAGACACATCATACCACCACTTTATTAAATGCCTTTAAAGCAGAGGAAGCTGTAGAATATTCAGAACAGTGTTAATATGCAGTAGAATATGTAAGAACAGGGCTGAGAAATACTGCTGTAACGTGACTTCTGTTCATTTGTAGTTCACAGTAAGACCACATGTCCTGATGTTTATAAAAATCTCTATGCAACGTAAAGTTACATTCTTTTACATAAAAGGACACCATCTTAAGAAGAGCTCTCAGTAGAAAAAAAAAATAAAAGCGCAGGAGAAAATGTAAATATATGACAGAATTGACATGCCAATACATAATAATAATAATGATAATAATAATAATAATAATAATAATAATAACCAAATCTGTTATATTATTTTAAATATTAGGTGATAACTGATAATTTTTGTTATATGTATATAATTCAGACATTGCATGCATATTTGTTTCTAACAACAGTAACTGTAACGTGGAGTAACCTGTTTAGGTTGTAAAATCACCTTTTAATAATAATTTACTTTTAATTTAAAGTAATTTCCACAAATGTTGTTCTAGGAAACTATAGGGTGGGCTTGGGTTCATATTGGCAAATGTGTCCCCCCCAATATCAAGCCCACTCCTACGCCCTTGCAGTGGGCGTTGCCAAATAAAAGTCTTTTAAGCTGTATTCCTTGAATTTGTGGGGAAAAAAATGGATTGGATTGGCTCTCATTACAGGAAGTTAAGTCAGGCCTAGACCACTCACATCAGTGGGCTGAAGACTAGAACTTAATATGCAAAAGTTCTGCAACATCTGTTTGTCTTTAAACTATTTAATCAATCAAATAAAATTAGCAGGAAGTGAAGGATGAAGTTGTGTACAAAACCACATCCTTTAGTTTAAATAGACACTCAACATAAAACATCACTCCCTTTAGAACTTCACTCCACGTGAGTAAAAGTGCAAAGTATTTGTCTTTAAATGTACTTAGAAGTACCAAAAGTACTATTACTATAGTACTATATTTTTTGCACAATAAGGCACAAGTAAAATCACTTAATTTTCCCAAAATTCGACAGTGTGCCTGTTGTGCCTTATATATGAATTTTACCACTCAGTTTGTAAGTAGCAGTAAAGCCACCCAGCAGTGTATTCAGGAGTTTCAGTTTAGTTCTCCAGCACCAAGACTGGAGTAGCATTAGCATAGGTAACCACGATTTCCCCGTTCAGAAGGGAGTATTATCAGCCTGCAGCCTGCCCCTAACCCCGACCAGCACTGCTGGAGCGGTTAGCGGCTGATGCTAATGCTTCAGCCTAGTACTGGAGAAATTCGGGTATCTAAGCTTACTATAAATAAACGGAGGAACTAAACTCACAAAAATAAACTGTTTTTAGGAGAGAAATCTGTGTAGATTTACACCCTGCGCTCGTTTTACTTCAAGAGAAAGTCTTTTTTTATTACAATTTTGTTCCATAAGCTTAGCTTTTCTTAACTTAGTTAGCTACCCCCCCCCCCCACCACCCAGCAGCGAGACCTGCTGAATTAGAAGTTCCTTACAGTGTCTCTTAAAATGTGTCTTATAATCCAGTGTGTTTTACGCTCATTGATAGTGCGCCTTATAGTATATACAGTAAAAGTACTATGATTTATGATTACTCTACTGTCCTATTGTTATTTTTTTGTAAAAAAGAACTCATTCTTCGTGAAAAGACTCTAATGTCACTTTTTGTTTCTAAATCTTTTTATATATATATATATATACATTTCGGGTGCCTTTTTACTGTCACTTAATTTCAAAGTCAAATATCTTACCCTGTATTTCACTACACCACCAATGGCAAGCAGAAACAGTAATTAGTGCAATAAATGGATCTAATGTGTGCACATAATGCCTGCACGTGCATGCAGACTTTATTATTCCTGCAAATTCCTACTTGCTCTGGACAAAGTAGGACACTTAGGCCATAGTATAATAACGATGATGCCTTCAAATGAACTGTGGGGGAAGGCAGCCTGCCTTCTCTGCTGCAGTGCTGTAAGCCAATCAGAGACATTTTGTTTGCATGTATGAATATTCATGAGCAAGACCCAATATCCTGTCTTTCTTCAGAGACTACTAATTCAGTGAAATAAAATAAGGCTATACAGAAACACTGGAGCAATTTTTTCACAAAAAAACAGCTCACGTGTCATTCAATCATACTAGAGACTACAACTAGACATTTTAAAATGAATTAAAAAAAAACAATGGAATGAGACTTTTAAACACCTCTTGTTGACTTCTTTACGTGCTCATATTGTTGGAAAAGCACCAGTTTTACTGTCTAGTCGATATGCGAGTCCGTTGTTGTTCCAAATTCAGCACCCCCGCCAGGAAAAGCACCCCCTCTCAGGAGCATGCTGAATTCGGCACAACAACGGCTTTCCACATCCCATAGTTGTGTTAATATCAGGAGTGAATTAAGCACTACAGATAATGGAAAATGCGGACGATTCTTTCCAGTCTGCCCCTTTAATTTTGTCCACTTTCTGGATATTTTGGGGCCATTTGTTCACAGGTGTCCCACTGTACTTAAAATCACTGCAACCAAAAACAACACATTTTTTATCATTTAGCATCGTCTTTAGTTCATTTGGTTCAAATTCTTGGGTTGTTTTCCACCATCTACATCATGTATGATGTGTGTGGCAGACTCTGAAGACAGCAGGCGTTGCCAGATAAAAGTATTTTAAGCTTTAAAAACAACATGTGACATATATTGTTTTTTATATTGCAGTTCGGGTCAGTTATTTTGGTGTGAAAGTAAGTAAGGTTAGTAATCCAGCACAGGTAATTTGCATATTAAGTTTTAGGTTTCATGGGGAAATAGCGGTTAGTGGCTAATGCTAATGCTACTCCAATCTCGGTGCTGGAGGACTAAACTGAAACTTCTGTATAACGCTGTCTTTCAGTGGAGGGACTTTACTGCTCCTTTTTTTAAATCAATTTCACTGATTTAATAATTTTAAGATAATGTGACATGTGACAACCTTTGCACATCAAGTTCTAGTTTTCAGCCCACTGATGTGCGTGGTCTAGGCCTGACTTAACTTCCTGTAATGAGAGCCAATCCGCTGCCAGCACAGAATGATAAAACTGCTGTTGTGGAGGTTTAAAGTAACAGAGTAACACAGAGAAATTATCTCAACAGTTCTCATCTCATTACTAACCTCCAGATAATGTAAGTAAACTTAAACTTAAATTAAAAATTAAGATTTATATTATTGTATTCATGTTTGTTGTTCTGTGCAAAAGCTTTTATTAACTACAGTGTTTCTCAACTGTAACTGAATTTCTTTTGACTTTGACTTTTCAGGAAAAACATCACTTGCTGAAGCAATGATTCAATTTTGTGTTACTATTTTACTCTCAGCATCATTAGGTACTATGTTTTTATGTTTTATTCCCTTTTTTGTAATTTTTAGTTAGAGTTTAATGCTAATATCTAATGATATCTAATGACAATTTAAATGTTTTTTTGTCTTTTGTCGATTTGTTTTTAGGTGGATCTATAAAGATAAACATCGTTTCTCAGAATGGACTGAACTTTATTCAGGAGGGAGGAGATATTAGTCTGAGCTGTTCGTTTTCCTCCCCAGAAGAATCATCTACAGCCTGGTTTAAACAGACTCCAGGAGAAAAGCCTCTCCTCATCACCTCGGCTTATCACTCCACATCAGCTGTGTATCATTATGGTTTTGATAAAAGTGGTCGATTTATTGCATCAAGGCAAAAGAACAGTTTTATTCTGAACATCTCAAACGCAGAACCTTCTGATTCAGCTACGTACTTCTGCTCTGTCTCGTACTACACACAGAATGCTCTATCAGACTGGAACCTTCTAGTGATCAAAGGTAGGAACTCATTTGACAAAATCTTTTGCAACACACAATAACTGTGAAAAATAAATTTAAAATATTACACTCTCTCACTCTCTTTTAAGGAGAATCTGATCCAGGAATCATCTTCACTCATGGAAACAGGAGTGATCAGTGTAAGAAAAGCTCTGAGACTGTTTCTCCTACACAGAGCTGTATCTACAAACTCCCCAAGAACAACCTCAGCCTCTCTGATGCTGGAACTTACTACTGTGCTGTAGCTGCGTGTGGAGAGATCATCTCCGGCGAAGGAGCTCAAGTAGAGTTTGTCGGTAATGTTGATCATTTTTTCAGCTTTTTAAAATAATTAATTAAATAACTAAATAGGTAACAACAAACATTTTTCTCAGAACAACAGTTAATATATGAACTTTATAAAGTATAGCAATTATGGATATGGATGTGTTATAAAAAAGTAAATAATATTTCCATTATATTCTTATTTTGTTTTTATTTAAACATTTTCTTTTTTATTTTATTATACTTTTCTTATATCCTTGTGTGCCATTGTGTCCTTGTGTTGTACCTGCCTTTCAAACACTAAAATTTGCTTTTTAAAATAAACTTTATTAATCATTTTTAAAGCACATTACAAAATACACAACTTTTTCATCACAATAATCATTTCCTTACACAAAGTCCAAGCTATTAGAGTGTTAAACTCCTGAAACCTTGGTCAATTTAAGGAAACTCTGAGTCATATGCTAAATTGAGTACTAGTTATTTACTTTTTCACACTTTACATATTTCTAACTGCACAAGTCACTTTATTTATAGATATTTTTGCTGCTATTATAGAGGTGTGTATATGTTTGCAGATGTACATTGAGTATCTATGTGATAAGTCTAAGACATATCATCGATTTACAATTGTGCATTAATCAATTATTTATAATAAAAAAAAAAACGTTTAATTAGAAATTTCAAATTGTCCTAAATTTGCCTTCAAATGTGCTGATCATAAGGTATTATTATTGTTATTATAATTATTATTATTATTATTCAAGGATTCAAGGAGATTTTATTGTCATTCGCATCACATGTGGTACATGAGGTGGAACGAAATTGTGAAAATTGTATTATTATTAGTATTAGTATTAAATGTATTAAATGTTTTTTTTTTACATAATTTGAAAGTTTTTTTGTTAAATAAGATTCTGATTTATGTTGTATCTGGTGTTATTATAACATAAGTTAAAAAAAAGACTCCCAGTCCAAAAATTGCTTTTCCCGTTTAAAAAAATGATCTGGACAAAACAGGATTTTTGGAATGCAATAGATAATAGAAAAAAAGAATGAACCCATAGCTACATATGAATCATGAAAAATAATTAACTAGAGATCATAAATATTAAGTGGATCATATATTGATCATGCGAAAAATTGATTAATATAAAATATAGATGATTTATTTAATTAAAAGTAACACAATATGCTAAAACTTCTTCACTAAGTTCTTTCAGTTATAAATAGTTTTTATTTATAAAAACTCTATGTCTGTACTATAAATGATCTGAATTTTTTCCTTATGATTATGTGAGATTTTTTTAATTGTCATTAGTGTTTTAGGAGCACCTGTTTTGTGCTGCATCATCATCAAACACAAATAGATTGATTCAATTATAAAAATATACTTACATACTTTTATGCTATATACTTTTTTATTTTATTATAGAGAACAGCATTTTGGTCCAAAGCATTCTTGTTCTGGCATCGTCCACCATCATATCCATGGTTACGGCTTTGATTCTGTGCATAAAATTACACAGCAGTCATTATGAAGGTAGGAGACTCTTAATAATGTTTTAAAAAGTGTAATTTTCTACTAAGAAAAACACAAAACTGAATGTTAAAGTGATTTTATTTTTGTTTATTTTTTAGGCTCTGCTGCAGTTTGTGCATTTGAAGTAAAGCAGGTGATTTATTTTTTTTATTATTTCTAATGCACTGAAGATAGAGAACCTAATCTTGCTCAGCTTGTTAACAGTGAACTTCTTGAATGTTTTTTATAGTTGTGTCAATCGATTAACAAATTTAATCCGATTAATCACAACAAAATTCTGTGATTAACTGCGATTAATCGCATTTGTTTTTCTTCAGACATAAATTATTATGGTGGATATTTAAATGTACATAAAGGAATGAATGTAAGAAATGCAATTATATGTATATTAGTGGTGTCAGTTAAAATAAAAATATATACTTGTATGTTTGAGGGGAGACAAAAATCAACGCAGGGTGCTGGAATAAAGAATGAATGATAAATTGCACTGTAAAATTGGTTGTAATGATTTCTGAATTCGAACTTAATTTGAATATTAAAAATAATATCAGTAAAGTGTGTGTGTGTGCGTGTGTGTGTGTGCGTGTATGAGTAAGAGAGAGAGAGAACTCTAACCGGGTCCGAGCTGAAAGTCTGAACCGGAGTGTTACTGCTGGACACCGTATGAAGCGCGCGTTAACGATTTACCGTTGACACCCCTATTTTTTTATGTAAATGTAGGTATGCACTAAAATAATTACAACTAATTGTCTGAAACAAAGAGAATGTTTTAAATGCTTCATTTTGTTCGATTTTTGTATCTATCTATCTATCTATCTATCTATCTATCTATCTATCTATCTATCTATCTATCTCGAAACAAAAATTGAACAAAATGAAGCATTTAAAACATTCTCTTTCTTTTTGAAAGAGCAAAATGAAACATTTAAAATATTCTTTCTTTTTTTAAAGAAAATATCATAAGTTGGTATAAATTAAGAAGGGATCATTTTGGTTGAAAAAATTTTGGTGCATCCCTGCCTAAAAACAAACTAACTATTTCTAACCTCCTTTCCTTCTTCCCCTCCTTCACTTCTCTGTCCCATTATTTATCTAAAGATGTTTTTACCTTCAACTTCTAGTATTTTTTGTACTTGACTATTGTAAGTCGCTTTGGACAAAAGCGTCCGCCAAATGTAATGTAATGTAATGTAATGTAAAAACCCATTAACCACCAAAAACTTTGGACCCATTGTATTTTTTGTTTGTTTGTTTTTTTGTAGGTTGCAAGTAATGAAGTTTTGACATTTTCAGAAGGGGGTTTCACCATCAAACCACAGCAGATGAATAAAGACCCTGACGTTTACTCGCATGTCATTTATTACTAATAAAACTTATCAATGAATTAGAATTGTAAAGATATCCAGTGCTGGATAATATATGACTTCAAGTTATTTTGAAAAAAGTAATCTGATTACTGATTATTGATCATCTGCCATCTCAACAATCGTTGCGACTCCAAACGTTTCTTCAGATTTGACGTTGTGTTTTGAAGCTAGTTTGCACTGTGTCACCAGCGAGCGAGTGAACAGCCAACCTTGATATAGTCATCTTTAGCTGATACAAAACAGTCAAAATGGTGTCTGTATTTCCAGCTCGAAAAAAATCAGCGTTTCCTGTGAACAGACTGTTAGTATCAATATCCTTAGTCTAACAGAACCTTTTGAGCATGTGTTGTTGGTTTATTTTCACTAGAATTTGGAATACTGTTTAAGAACTGTAGTTTTTTTCTTACTTATTGTTATGATTTTCTTTCCACTGTATTGTATTTAGTGATGCTTTAAAGTATTTTTTTTTCAATGTTTCTTCCCATTTGTGTTCTGTATGTAAAAAGTGAACCATTTTTATTTTTATTCTGTATGGATCTCCAGGGGTCACTCTCCTGGATGTGCCCAAGGCAAGACATGAAAATTGCTGTTCACAGACGCTCTCTGTTCTGGTTGAAAAGAATGGCCATAAATCTCAGTCTCTAGAAGCTCAAAACTTACCCCCAAAGACTTGCAGCTGTAATTACATAGTATTGCAAAACTATTGATATATGAAAGTTGATTACATTTTTATTTGAATAAAATAAAAAAAAACATGTATCAATTTCTTTCCACTTCACTCCACTGCTACTTTGTGTTGGTCTATCACACATGTGTCAAACACAAGGCCCGCGGGCCAAATGTGGCCCGCCACGTCTTTTTATGTGGCCCGCGAGAGCTTGTAAGATCTTAGTGTCTATAATAAATAAGTCAGAAGCGTTCTTTGACCAAAAAATACATTTCCCACAATGCTTGTCGATTGTATTACCCGCAAAGTTACGGCTTACTGCCACTACACGGCAGTGTAGTCATTGATGTGGAAACCCTGCCGGAGGGAAGGTGTAACTTCGCGGGTGGAATTGAGACATATAAATGTTTATCCCATAATGTCCAGAAAAAGAGAAGTTGATGCAGACGGACGGCTGTGCTTCAAGGCGAAAGACCGGTATGCCTTTTGTGTTACGAAGAGTGTTACTGACCAAAATAAACGCTTTTTAGGAGAGATATAAGTTCTGTGTAAATATTTATAAGACAATAGCTGACAAAATCTGTTTTAATGACGTTAATAAACATCACTGGGACAGCGCTAGTCGCAGTTTCACCGCAGCAAAGTACGAGGACGTGAATCACTTATCTAACCAGCCTTTACTAATTTCTGCCCTCAATAACCCTTTCAATAACCTCCAATAGCCTTTAATAGTCTTCAGTAGCCTTCAACAGTCTAACCTTGCAGCCGTGGTGTGTTCTAAACTCCGTAGTTATAAACATCCTGAGGTTAGCAGCGCGATAACTGACCTGTTTATAATGTAATCCCAGCAGTGACTCATGCTCTAAACGGCTGCTGTTAGCTGATTGGGCTGAAAGATGAACTGTAGAGAGCTGTATTATTCGGTTACAAAAATCTTTATTTCATACACAGAAGAACTTAAAAATTTTAAAAACGCTCCAGACTGGCTGAGCTGAGCCCTGTAGCCCGTGGCTGGGCTGTAGCTCTGACTCAGTAAAGACTGCGGACTTGTGGTGCTGCTGCTGCAGCTCCCACTAGTGGTTGGATGAGGAACTGCTAAATCTGAGGAAATGCTATGTTCTTAACAGCTCACAATTTTTGATTTTATATTTATTAAGCCATATTTCAGTTAATAATTTCAAAGTTAATATAACTTGATGTCATTTCTATTCACTTGAATAGTTTGGTTCTTGATTGATGGAGTTTTTGGATTTCATGACATAACAAATTAAAAGGATTTATGTTAATAGAGCAACAAGCAAACATTTTTTCCATGCAACTGTAATATTTGATTGAATAAATAATATATTGAGAGTTATTTAACATTAAGGAGTAATTACATTCATTTACATATATTACATTTGGTTACATTTTATTACATTTATAAGTTACATCTGGCCCTCGGAGGACAGCCAATATGCCAATGTGGCCCTCGGCCAAAATGAGTTTGACACCCCTGGTCTATCACTTTAAATTTTAATAAAATACATTTAATTTAATGCTAAAAGGGTATAGATATAATCTTATTATCACCGTTTTTTCTCTGTCGCTTGTCATTTGGCATTCTTCTGCCCCCGACAGGAAACTACATGCACAGCAATTTTTCTCACCTTTTTTTCTCTCCAACAGGCGCATAGTATGAAAAACAGTGTTTATATTGGCAGAGTTGATAATTATAAAGTTAAACACTGTTCATTAAAAAGAATATACTGCATATCCAAAAACAGATCATTAAAACAGTAAATTCCAAAATCCTAAAACTATTACACAACAGTCTTGGCTCTGATTAAAACTGATTACCCACTAAACTCAGGCATAACGAATCAAGCCAAGAGGCTTATATTATCATTTCATCTGAGTACAGGTACACAGTGCAACGGAATTACGTCCCTCCAGAACCAACACAGTGCAACATGGAACAAACAACGAAGTACAATGATGACAACATGGTTCAAACATGCAACAAATTTTGTAACACAGAACTAAAATAATACAATGAATACAATACATACAGCACACAAGAGACAATTTAAAAGACAGGACATTGCAACACCAACACAGTAAAATCTTAATGTATGTGGTGAAGGAAAGGTGTGGAGACACAAAGCAATCCAGACTGTTCTCATACAGAGTTCCCCAATGGTGGAACAAACTACCTTCCACTACCTGATCAGGAGAATCTGTCACTATCTTTAATAAACTCCTGAAGACAGAGCTCTTCAAAGAGCACTTACTCTCCTAACACCTCTAACACACTAACTACTCTAACCTCATTTCCTTCTTCCTCTCCTTCACTTCTCTATCCCATTATTTCCCTTTGACCTATTTTAGGCCCTATCTAAAAATGTTTTTACCTTTAACTTCTATTACTTTTTGTACTTCACTATAACTATAAAATATAGGGCATACATGATCACAGTATCTACTGAGGTATACAGTATACAGTTCTTGGTGGAATGGAATTAGCAGCAAATTTTGCTGATAGGTATAAAGACAGTTTCAGTCTCTGGGCCCTATGTTAGTGATCTATGGCGTACTAGTTAATCACGCTTTGCGCCGCTGGATTTAAGCGCGTGTCCTGTATCTTTTGTATCGTGAGAGAGCGCTGCGCTTTGTGCATCTCAGCAGAGGATACTGACCCGTGCCTTCATGCTGTGCCAGCAGCTCATTTAAGGGAACAGCAATGACCCTCATTTAAAATGCCATAAATATAAATTTTAAACCGACATTTATTATAGATGAATCAAATATATACGTAAAATATTTTTTAAAAAGAACATAGAAAAAATTGTAACATAAAAAGTAAAGAATTTATAAAATATAAAATGAAGAAAATAAGATAATAGTAAAATTTTAATAAAATGATAAGAATAATAAGAAATAATAATAGGAATAAGAAGAACATGGGAATCAAAATAAAAACATAATAAAAAACGAATTGATAAATAAATAAAAATAAATAAAACAAATAAAAATAAATATTTTACGTATACATTTGATTCATCTATAATAAATGTCGGTTTAAAATAAAATATAAACTCATTAAAAAATAATTTTAAAAAAATCACAAGCTGACAATTCTGATAGTCTGCAGAATAACTGACATTAGTTTCAGTTTAAAATCACGGAAACAGCTCACCGAAACCTCAACCTATCTTTATATTTGACAATATTTTATTAACTTTACATATCCTTACTCATATTAGGTTTATTTAACTGAACTTAATTTATATTATATTCGTAGCCTCGCTCTGAACTCAGCTCTGTGCTGTGAAAATGAGATGGGCACAGCGCATTTTGCCTGATTTTCTCTTGGTTAAATAATAGTAAAGATGGTGGCTATAGTGTGTGTTTTACCATTGCTTTGCTGTTTGAACTGCACTTGATCTGACCTGATTTTTTAAAACGAATGTCGCCCGCTGCTCCACGCTCTGCTGCGCTACGCCATGGCAACTTAAGTAGCCTATATTTAAATTGTAATTAAACTATATTTAAATAAAACAAAATGATTAGGTTGTGCGTTTGAGTAATTCTTTCATATATCTTCTATGAACTAAAGTAGATTTAGGTGTGTGTATTTTAAACATCATTTTTAATACACTTAAAGTATATTGTAAATGTACTACTTTGCATATTGATGCACATATTGTTTACAGCTTAATGACAATGGGAAATAAAACTACACTAAAGTTCACTACAAGAACTATCATACCACAGTTAGTTCTGACCCTGCAATGTTATTAGCTGAGAAGCTTTTATGAGCTTTTTATCAGCCAGTAACTTACTGTAATCGAAGCTCTCTGTGTATTACTTCGCCACATACAGGCAACCTAGCAATAATGCAGCGCTTACAAACCAAACATCGCAGCTGCAAACAGAGCAGCAATGGAACTATTTTAACTTGCAGAGTTTTTATGGACAAACAGATCAGATTTTCTAGTCCTCTTTGACTCTAAATCTTTTAATACACAGTGATAATGAAACTGTGGGATTATTGCAATAATACACTGGAGATTTGTGCTATAACGTATAATATTGGCACTGCTGTGTTGCAGTCATAGGCACGAGGCTGCAGGCCGATTAAACTCCCTTTCAATGCTTCCAAGCAAAAATACTTCCTCTCATGTATTATTGCTTAATTTAATGCCACTACTGTATATAGTTTCTATTTTCACATGACGTATTATTTAAATCATATTGCTTAAAAATACATTTTATGGAAATACAGAGAAAGTTTATTCAGTGTATTAAGTAGAAAATGCAATTTTAGTATTCTTTACTTAAGTTGAACATGCTTTTAATGTTCTTAAGTGTACTTCCTGTTCACAAGGGCAGTCACACTATTAAGGCTGAACAGATTACTGGTGATAATGAACTACAGCACAGTGAACTATGTAATAATGCTTTAATAACAACAAACTCATCAACAGCTACTAAGAACATTACAACAGTAAATACAATAATAACTACAACAGAAAGCATTAGAGAGAGACCGCAATGCCTTATGGGGCTAGACCATCACTTACTCACTTAAAAGAATAATAATAATAATAATAATATTTTAACTTAATATATATCTCTAACATACATGAATTCAACATATAATACCACATGAAAATCTACATTTATTCTACTGTAGCCACTCATTGATCTGAAAGAGGCGTTGGTGACTTCTTTGACCTCTTTTCATAGGAACCAATCAGCTGTCAGCACGGGGGTATAAAGCTGCTCTTGTAGAGGTTTCAAAAAACAGAGCAAAAAGATGTGCATTGAGATCAAGTTTAACATCATCCTTCAAGCTGTCTTCCACAAAAGGTAATCAGGTTAATTGATGGGATTTTTAACAGTATATTATATACTTGATGTATTATAGTGTCTGTATACTTTTTTATTTTATTTTATTTTTCAGGAGAAACGTCACTTACTGAGTTTAATAATGATTCGGTTTTGTGTATTTTTTTTGCTCACAACAGCATTTGGTAACTATATCTATTTTTAATATTAAAAACTTCTTTAATATATAATTTTAGTTTTTTTGTGTAATTTTAGATAACATGTTTTCCTCTTTTTTTTTAGGTGGCTCGACAAAGATTGACACTGTTTCTCAGAATGGACTAAACGTAATTCAGGATGGAGAAAATCTCAGTCTAAACTGCTCGTTCTCATCCTCTGAAGAATCATCTACAGCCTGGTTTAAACAGACTCCAGGAGAAAAGCCTCTCCTCATTGCCTCGGCTCATCACTCCAAACCAATTAAATATCATAATGATTTTTATAAGCAAGACCGTTTAATTGCTTTAAGAGTGAAGAACAGTTTTATTCTGGGCATCTCAAGTGCAGAACCATCTGATTCAGCTACGTACTTCTGCTCAGTCACATATAATACAGAGCACGCCTTAGCAGACTGGACCATTGTAGTGCTCAAAGGTAGGTACTCAATTTATTACACTGCAAATTCCATACATCTGTCTACTGGAAAGTACAATCATCTCTCTCACTCTTCAGGTCCACCTTTAAGTCTATACACTGTTCTCCAGCCTCCCGTATCAGATCCAGCTCAACTGGGAGGAGATACAACTCTGCAGTGTTCAATACTCACAGATAACTCTGCAGGAGATCACAGTGTGTACTGGTTCAGACACGGATCAGGAGAATCTGATCCAGGAATCATCTTCACTCATGGAGACTCCAGCAGTCCGTGTACGAGGAGTTCTGAGACTGTTTCTCCTACACAGAGCTGTATCTACAAACTCCCCAAGAACAACCTCAGCCTCTCTGATGCTGGAACTTACTACTGTGCTGTAGCTGCATGTGGAGAGATACTGTTTGGGAATGGAACTAAACTGGAGTTTAGAGGTAAGATCAGATATTTATAATTTGGTATCCTTTATTTGGATGGTCCTTTATAGATGCCCAAACTGCATGTCTATTGAATTAAAAACTGAGCTCTAAGCTGAAATTAAATCATTCTCTATTGAATGTACTGTAACTCTAAACCCAACTCTAACTCTAAATCTAATTATATAAATTTAAGGCTAGGTTTAGGCTTAGATATTAGCTTTAGCTTATGGTTTGGGTTTGAGTTAGACTGTAAGGTTCATTTATGGTTGAGGTTAGACATAGAGTTAGGGTTAGGTTCTAAAGACAATAATTTACATTCAACTTAGAGTTAAGTTGCGTTTAATAGAGATTAACCTTCCTATTATGTTTATTTCTCAGAAACAGCATTGGTGTTCCCGGGTCATATGGACCCGTCACATATTTAACTATCCAAAAGATATCTGAAACAAATCCTAACAAGCAGTGTGACTACTTCAATACTTACTCCATTGCTTACTTTACTGCAATTTTATAATTGCACTACTGAACTTTTTGCACTTTTTCATATTCCACTGCTGTAGATAACATGTACTTACTTGTAAATAATATCCATAACACATTACTCTTTTCATGTATATATTTCCATCCTGGATGTAAATTTAACACCAATTAAATATTTATATTTAGTTAGTTCATTTCTTTCTTTATTGTATATTTTCTACTTCTGTGTTTATGCTGCATACTTGGCAAGGAGCAAAGAAAGAATTTCATTGTACGAGGAAACTTGTTTCTTACAGTGCACATGACAATAAACTCTTTGAATATTGAATCTTTGAATATTATTATTAATATAATTAATATTTAGTGCAATAGATTTCTTACTAACAGGTAATGGTTCAATTAGGATAATTCACTTGTTTTTCAAAAAAAAGTTCAAGCTTTTTTTAATGTTTCCCTACTTTATTACTTTTGAAAGACCTACATATAAAACAGTAGTTTTACATAACATTGAAACATAACATTGCAAATTTGTTTTAGGTTTAGTTTTTGCAGGGGATGGTTGCAAATATTTGAGATGAACCATTTTCATATTATATGTTGTTTACACTAATTAAGGCAAGCAGAAGAAGTTTTATACTGAAAAAATACTTTTAACTGTTTCTTTTTTTTTCGTTTTTTAAATTTCATAACATAACAGGAGGGTTAATTGGAATGTTAGTTCAGCGTCTATGAGGCATCACTATTGGACCATCCAAATAGAGTGATAGATGAAATTCAAATTAAAACTGTCTCAATGTATTAAATGTACTTTAACTAAAATCTAAGAAAACCTTAATTGAAATTTTTATTTAAAAAAATATTAAAATTCTTTATCTTTCTTGTGCTATAAGGCGGATGTTTTTGCAGCATTTTTTTCTATTTGTTTTGCAACCCTGAAAAAAATTATATATAAAAAACAAACATTCTTTATTTTGGATTATGATTTTGTATCATATTCATTAATTACTTTTTTTCATTTATTGAAATCTGTCATTTTGCTTATTTCAGAGTACAGTCTTTTGGTCATGGCTGTGATAGTTTTAGCAGTGTCAAACATCCTCTCATTGGCTGTGATTTTATTTACGTGTAGAAAATTACGCATCAGTCGTCATAAAGGTAGGTTTTACCTCTGAGATTGATGTTATTGTCTAGTTTCTATTGTTACTGAATGTGGTGTTTATTTTTTATTAATGAAAAATTATTTATTTGTTGTTTTGGCAAAGATGCTGGTGAAGCTCAAGTACTTCAAGTAAAGCAGGTGAGTATTTTATTTTATATTAATTGACAGAGACTATAAACACTGTAATATTTAACATTTTTTAAATTTACTAATTGAAAATGCAAGCATTATGGCTTAAGTTTATCTGGTATTTTGTCATGTTGACTGAAGGAACGCTGCACTGGGGTTTAGCCAGTCTAATCAAAATCGCTCCTTTAGTCAACATTACCTGTAAAGAATACAGCAGAAAAAGAGAAAGGAAGATAAACACAAAAAATATTATTATTATTAGTAGTAGTAGTAGTAGTTGTAGTAGTAGGAGTAGTAATAATAGTATTACATTTTGTAAGTGTTAGTTGAAATAATATGTCCATTTTAAAAAAAATCTTAAAGTTACTAACTACAAAAAACATAAAAAAAAGCATATTATGTTTCTGTTGTTACAGGATGTGTGTGATGATGAAGGTTTGAACTACGCAGCTTTAAGTTTTACCAATAAACCTCCAACATCCAGAGGAGCTAGAAGACAGAAGAAGCTTAAAGACACTGAAGTGTACGCCCAGGTCAAATTTCCACAGTAACACCAAATAATAAAATCCACCACCACTGATGTTGTTATTTAATGTTTGGACGCCAAACAATTCTACTGTTTTTATGATAATGGAATATTTAAAATATGAGGTAGTTTCTATTTTTGTGTATAGAAGTGTATTCTAATAATTGCCATCCGCAAGTTCAACTGAAAGTATAGACTGTGGACGGAATAATTTGCGTACTTTGCGAATTGACTCGCAAATCAATCCTAAGAGATCCTAAGTTTCCTAATAGAATTATTTCCGGGTCAAAGATGAATTTAAAAATATGACAATGTTCTTTATGTGAGAGTTCTTAATTAAAATATTATTTATGATATGTTTGTCTGTTACATAACCTGGATAAATCCAACTTTAGGAATGTACTTAAATAAAATGTTATTTTAGGTTAACCATTCTAAGTCGACTATATATATATATATATATATATATATATATATATATATATATATATATATATATATATATATATATATATATATATAGAGATATATAATTTTTTTTGTATGTATACTTAAGTAATTTAGTCATTTTTGGTCACAATAACCAAAATGATAATTTTATATATGATAATAATCATATATAATAGCATATATATATATATACATACAACTCTGGAAACAATTAAGAGACCATTACAGTTTCTGAATCAGTTTCTCTGATTTTGTTATTTATGGGTATATGTCTGAGTAAAATTAACATTGTTGTTTTACTCTGTAAACTACGGATCACATTTCTCCCAATTGTCAAATAAAAATATTGTCATTCAGAGCATTTATTTGCCGAAAATGATAAATGGCTGAAATAACAAAAAAAGATACAGAGCTTACAGACCTCAAATACTGATTTTGGATAACTTTATGCCACCTCTGGTGCAAAAAGTCAAACATTTCAGCTTGGTTTGATGGCTTTGTGATCAGATGAAAATCAAAGAAATTAATAATTTTGAAGTGGTCTCTTTTTTCCACCTCTCTCTCTCTCTCTCTCTCTCTCTCTCTCTCTCTCTCTCTCTCTTTATTCTAACACCCTCTAGCTTCTATATTAACTGTACATACAGTTTACATTGAACTGAACAGGGAGACAAGCAAAACAAATGCTAAAGCTGCTAACTGCTAATACTGTTAGTACACCTCACTTAGAAAAGCCATTTTCTGAAAACATTATATGCAATTAAATCGACAAAATATACCTGCAAATCTCTCTCACAACAGCTTAGAACATCTCATTTTTAAGATGTTTTAACATACCTGGAACAGAATTAACTAAAACTACACCCAATACATCTGGCATTTCCCCCTCATCCAGATTTGTTTCTTAATTTCTACCAAAAACTAAACATTTATTCAATTCACAGCCCAACATAGGTGTCTAAACATGGACTAGTTAGATTTATTAACTGGTTTAACGTGATTCTGGTGCATTTTAAGCACAGAAGGTTTAAAAGCAGAGACAGAAACCATTATTTGCTTTCATGAATGCCTCTCTGGTCTGAGAGGGGAATTCAAAGCTACTACAGCTAGTCACCGCTAGTCCCAGCATAGCCAGCGCTCCACTGCCATCTACTGGCAGCACCAGGAAATAGCAGCTGTACTTGCCTTAGAAATGCTTAGAATTGAAGTACATAAAAAAGAGTTACATGGCAAATTTAATTAAATAAATAGAAATATTAAATGAAATGATTAACATAAATGTTACCACACTTGGTGGGTAATGAACTGAACATTGCTTAAGGACCCATTAGTAGCTTTTTGAACGTGGGTAGAGAACCCACAACTCTGCCATCATTTTAGCTCTAAACCACACCTGTCAAGTTTTGGAATTAAAAAAAAGGTTCAGTATCCCTTGCGTTTTAAGACAGCCTTACTAAACTATAAACAGAAATGATCAGAATCTGATAGGCCTACCTTTGTTGACGTTGAAATGCTGCGGACATTCCTACATATGTCATTTTTTATAATTCAACCTAAATGAAAACTCTTTTCTAGATATTTACATCAAGTCTTGACTTTTTTGGCCTCTCGCAAGGTTAGTGACATTTCAGTTTGGAGGGCCACAAGATTTTTTTTTATTATAATACAAATTTACACTTTTTTTATTTACGGGAAAATAATAATATGGGAGGATGTCAGGAAAGAGGGGTAAAATACGGTAGTTTTCCAGGCAAAAGGGGAGACTTTTATGCTCTTAACACTAACCTCCATTGGACTTATTCCAGCTAAAAAATTTAGTCAGGCATTCTACAGCACACCTAGATCAGCAGGGTTTGAGGGCCTTGCTCAGAGGCCGAACAGCAAAAGATTTACTAATCTATTTATCAAACCCACAACCCAGTTATTGATGATCCAGCACTTTTACCACTCCCCACTAAACATTAGACGTCTTATGGACGTGAAGATCATGTCTATATTGCGTCGGTCGGTCCAAGACCAATTCTGTACGTCTACACGACGTGCAAACTAGGTCCGCTATTTGGACGTCTAACTATGACCCCACTTGGACGTCAATATGCAGTTAAACATTTGAACGTCGGACTAGGTCACTTTTTTGGACGTCATGGGGACGTCTAATACAGGTGCAGGAAATTAACATTATTTAAGAATATATTTATTTTTAAATGTATGTCAACATTGTTGTTATCAATATTGTTAATCACTATGAATATAGATTATTTATGATTAAGCATCATTTATTTCTAATTATTTATTTGAGTATTATATTTTTTATCTATTTAATTAATTAATGAATGTAGGTATTTATTTACGTATGTTTTTATTTTTATTTGGAAATGCAATTTATGTGGAAAATTGTTAAGTTGATTTCAACCAGTCAACGCTACTCTGATTTGCTGAGACCGCACGTCATCATAAACTCCACTCTGATATGCCGAGGCAAAACACGCTAAACATTTTTTGGCTGCTGCAGTAGCTCAGCTCAGCTCAGCTCATTCAGTTCAGCTCGCTCAGCTCAGCTCCGCTCCGGACCGGACTCAGCTGCCAAGCTATAAGGTAAGACGATATGTATAAGTTAATGTATTTGTAGTGTTAGTTGTTTTAGCTCTGTGGTCTTAAATCATCTGAACCTGCTGGCGTTGCCTCTCTTCCCAGGCAGTTAGCTAACTAGCTAGCTAGCTAACGATAGCTAAACAGTGGCCATAGTTAAAATGGAATTGGAATTACTTTTGAGAACGACCATAATGCAAATAATATTTACTGTAACCGAAGCTTTAACGTAGAAGCATTGTCCGGTCATTAAGTCAATGCACTAACCAGAGCTAGGCTGATAAGCCAATCTAAGCTAAATCAAAGAACCGTCTTTGGCTAAATTCGCTAAGCTAGCCTTAAGTTATATAAGTTTGTGGCACCCACAATTAACCTAGGCAACTGGGGGCAATATCAAGTGCATTTTGAATAGCCTGAAGAAGTAAGTTTATGTTAATATTACATAAATAAGGCCATTTAAAATAGTTTGTTGTGGGAAAACATTTATTAAAATAGCTTAATATGATGTGTGAGAATTAAAACGGCACGATAATTCTCGTCAGGTGTTAAATGTGTATTCCCGCCTTTAGCTTAGCGTTAGCTTATCATTAGCTTAGCGTTAGCTAAGCCATAGCATGAAGAAGTAAGTTTATGTGAATATTACATAAATAAGGCAATTTAAAATAGTTTGTTGTGGGAACAAAAAATAATTAAAATAGCTTAATATGATGTGTGAGAATTAAAACAGCACGATAATTCTCGTCAGGTGTTAAATGTGTATTCCCGCCGTTAGCTTAGCGTTAGCTAAGCCATAGTGTGAAGAAGTAAGTTTATGTTAATATTACATAAATAAGGCAATTTAAAATAGTTTGTTGTGGGAAAAAAAATATATTAAAATAGCTTAATATGATGTGTGATAATTAAAACGGCAAGATAATTCTCGTCAGGTGTTAAATGTGTATTCCCGCCTTTAGCTTAGCGTTAGCTTAGCGTTAGCTTAGCGTTAGCTAAGCCATAGCATGAAGAAGTAAGTTTATGTGAATATTACATAAATAAGGCAATTTAAAATAGTTTGTTGTGGGAAAAAAATAATTAAAATAGCTTAATATGATGTGTGAGAATTAAAACAGCACGATAATTCTCGTCAGGTGTTAAATGTGTATTCCCGCCGTTAGCTTAGCGTTAGCTAAGCCATAGTGTGAAGAAGTAAGTTTATGTGAATATTACATAAATAAGGCAATTTAAAATAGTTTGTTGTGGGAAAAAAAATAATTAAACTAGCTTAATATGATGTGTGAGAATTAAAACGGCACGATAATTCTCGTCAGGTGTTAAATGTGTATTCCCGCCTTTAGCTTAGCGTTAGCTTATCGTTAGCTTAGCGTTAGCTAAGCCATAGCATGAAGAAGTAAGTTTATGTGAATATTACATAAATAAGGCAATTTAAAATAGTTTGTTGTGGGAAAAAAATAATTAAAATAGCTTAATATGATGTGTGAGAATTAAAACAGCACGATAATTCTCGTCAGGTGTTAAATGTGTATTCCCGCCATTAGCTTAGCGTTAGCTAAGCCATAGTGTGAAGAAGTAAGTTTATGTGAATATTACATAAATAAGGCAATTTAAAATAGTTTGTTGTGGGACAAAAATAAATGGCCATCTTCAACATTTTCTGAGATTTCTAATTTGTCTTTTTCTACTTGTGCAGATGGAGTCATGAAATGTGACGGGACAGCCACCGAGGACTTCATACTTCGGAGCATCTCAAACATGCACCACAAAGACGTGGAGGACACAGCGCTGTCTCTCAGGACCTAGAATCTTAATGAAAGTATAATGATGTTAAGGGAAGGTGTAATGGAAAGGTGTGATAGTGTTGAGGGAAGGTGTAATGTTAAAGGTGTAATAGTGTTGAGGGAAGGTGTAATAGTGTTGAGGGAAGGGGTAATGTTAAAGGTGTAATAGTGTTGAGGGAAGGGGTAATGTTAAAGGTGTAATAGTGTTAAGGGAAGGTATAATATTGTTAAGGGAAGGTGTAATGCAGGGGTCTCAAACTCATTTTTGCCGAGGGCCACATTGACATATTGGCTGTCCTCTGAGGGCCAGATGTAATATAAAATGAATGTAATTACTCCTTAATGTTAAATAACTCTCAATATACTATTTATTCAATCAAATATTACAGTTGCATGGAAAAATTTTGCTTGTTGCTCTATTAACATAAATCCTTTTAATTTGTCATGTTATGAAATCCAAAAACTCCATCAATCAAGAACCAAACTAGTCAAGTGAATAGAAATTACATCAAGTACAAGTTATATTAACTTTGATCAAAACGTTTGATACTGAAATAAGGCTTAATAAATATAAAATCAAAAATTGTGAGCTGTGACAGATTTAGCATTTCCTCAGATTTAGCAGTTCCTCATCCAACCACTAGTCGGAGCTGCAGCTGCAGCACCACAAGCCCGCAGTCTTTGCTTAGTCAGAGCTACAGCCCAGCCACGGGCTACAGGACTCAGCTGAGCCAGTCTGGAGCGTTTTGAAATTTTTTAAGTTCTTCTGTGTATGAAATAAAATAACCCCACTAACCGGATAATACAGCTCTCTACAGTTCATCTTTCAGCCCAAGCAGCTAACAGCAGCAGTTTAGAGCAGCGTCACGGAGGCACTGCTGGGATTACATTATAAACAGGACAGTTAGCGCGCTGCTAACCTCAGGATGTTTATAACTACGGAGTTTAGTGGACACACCGGCTGCAAGGTTAGACTGTTGAAGGCTACTGAAGACTACTAAAGCAGGCAACGCAGCGTAAGCAAAAAAAAAAAAAAAAAAAACACACACACACACCAAAATACAAGTTAAGATAAAATATGAAAACGAACATAATAAAGCATAAATAATTAAATTGAATTGCGGGCCAGATGTATGTTTATTTTGTTAACCCGTGAGGGGCCGTATGAAACCGCGTGGGCCGGTACTTTGAGACCCCTGGTGTAATGTAAAGGTGTAATAGTGTTGAGGGAAGGTATAATATTGTTAAGGGAAGGTGTAATGTTAAAGGTGTAATAGTTTTGAGGGAAGGTATAATATTGTTAAGGGAAGGTGTAATGTAAAGCTGTAATAGTTTTAAGGGAAGGTAAATGTTTAGTGAAATTGTTATGGTGTGAATCTAAGGTGTATGTTATGTTGATGTAAAATAAAGGCATTAACCCCAAATGAGATTTACTCATTATGTTTATTATTATATTAATGTTTCCCCAAACAGAAAGGGTCAATTTAAAATCAACAGTGGTAAGATGGGGGTAATTAATTTATCCCTTGCTTTTACTGGTTCTTTGCAGGTTGACATGTTTTGGAAAAAGTGAGAGGGTTGAAATTCAATTTATTTGTAAAGCATATTGTGTATAACTAACGTGCATAACTAGTTCCAGAAGGTTGTGAACCTGTTCCAGTAATTGTTTGGCTTAGCTTTGTATGCGTTTCCAGTTAACTGCTGAAGCTGGAACAATGGAACAGTTGCCACCGTCTGAAATGGCACTACAGTTATGCAGGGAGCCTCAAAGTAGTTGGTCTATAAAAACGTATACATGTAAATTTCGAAATTTAGAAAAGACGTCCACAACGACTTAATTTAAACTAGAATTAGCCCTTATCCGGAGGTGTGGGGGACGTCAATACTGGACGTGCAGAAGACGTCAGAAAAAAGACGTCGTCTGGCGTCACAGTCTGCACCTTCAGGAGACCAAAATTGGACGTGCAAAAATGACCTAGAAAAGACGTCGTTTCAACGTCTCTTTGTTTAGTGGGTCAGCCACCACTGCCAATTTCTATGTGGCCTATTATTGAATTATTAATCAAAATAACTTGTGTATTTACTCATAATAACATGATGTTGGATGTTTTTAGTAACTCCTCAAGAGTTCTTCAGTAAAATAAATGTTATTTGAACACCACTGAAACCATTATTAATTATTAAATGCTTCTTTACCTGGTTTAAGGGTTAAGCTACTTTGTTGAGAGTGTACTATGAACATAATATATAAGTCTGGCTGGTGTGGAGTAAGAAAGGGAAGTTGGACCCACGAGTTTTCTAGTTTTGAAGTTTTACTCTTTTGATGTGGTTGGAAGCTTCAGTAGTCACTTGTCCACCTTCTGCTGCAGTGTGTAAGTCATCTACTCAGTGGTTCTTGGTAAACGTACACATGCAAATACGGGAAATAGTTCAGAGAAAGCGAGTGATAATGTGTTAGCAGAGAAGTGTTGTTGTCTTTAAAGGAAAGAACACAATATAATTACATAAAATGACTTTTAATAAAGTGCCAGTTGTCTTCTGATGCAAACAGGGGTTATGGAGGCATGATTAGTCTTTTTAACTAGTCAAACAGTTATTCAAAAAAAGTTTTTTAAAAATCCAAAAAAAGCTTTTTTTTTTTTTTTTTTTACTTTTTAGTGCTGATTGACCACAGTCACTTAAAGGGCCCTGTCTTACACCCTGCACTAGGCATGTCAAAATGCTTATTGCCATCTTACACTCTGTCAACTATCTATTTTCATGCCTTGCGGCCACGTCGTTGACAATTATCTGAGTTTCTGAATAAATCTACACTGATTGGTGTAGTGCTCTGGAAGTGAGATGTGTTCAGGTACATTTTTGGTGTGTGGTGCGAAATACAGTTGCACCACTGACAGATTTAAACCCAGACAACAGTTAAGAGTCAGCTGCCCAATCCTATCTCAGCCATGCAGGAGCGGTGTGTGCACTGTGCGCCTCAGCGCTCGTACACCCTCACTTGTTTCACACATACACACACGGACACGCTGCAGCAAACCTGCAAATCCAGGTTTTATATCAACAATAAACAGAATAAAGAATAAAATAACATTACTTTTCTACATACTCCAGTGAGCATGAAGGCAAGGTAAAACTCTCTCAGAGGTGGAGGAGGTAGTAACCAGGGCTCACAAGTACCTTGTACTGTTACATGTACTGTCACATGTACTATCAAAGCTAATATATAAGGGGAAACCCATCCTCCTCTGGTCAGACAACTATTAAAAATTTATGTTAAAAAGTCATTATACATCTACATGTGTCTAATATAGCAGTTTGAATATCTAGTAAGAGTTTGTATAAACTGATCTATGATAGGTGACGAAGATGCCTGACTTCCAGAAACTTCCATCAGTTTGGCTGAACAGGTGACAAGAGAATCTGAGTGTCAAACTTAAATAATAAAATTGTAATTTGTTCTTTTGAAGAAGAATTTAAAAATGGTCAGTGTGGCAGGGCTCACTCCATTGTGCCAGTGTGGTCAGGTGCTGCATTTATTTGATCTTTACAATAAACACACACACAATACATTCATTTTTCAAACATTTATCAGTGTCAGGCCAGACAGGAGGGCAGTCAGTACCTCTGAGGATGGTAGAGAGATGGAATTAGTTTTGACTGGATTTATGTAGCACAGAGAAAATGTTATATTAACAGAGTATCGAGATCTACACCACACGCTGCATCTGCAAAGTCACCAGCATTGTGGAAGACCCCACCCATCCCTCACACGGACTCTTCGCTCTGATGCCGTCCGGCAGAAGATACTGGAGCGTCTGAGCCCCCACTACCAGACACTGAAACAGCTTCTTCCACCAGGCAGTCAGACTCCTCAACACACAGAGACAGAGCTGAACCCCACTCCACCATCTAACACCCAACACACTCACACAGAACTGAACTGTACCCCCCCTCCACTCTTCACACACACACAAACACGCACACACACACACACTAGAACTGAAACATCTCTATCCCTATCAGCAATATTTGCTGCTTCATTCCAAAAAACTATAAACTCTCTACCTCAGTAACTGCTGTGACCATATATGTCCTATATGTTACACATCTCTGCAACTTATCCTCACTTTGCATATTTCATTATAACGTATCGGTACTGCACTGTCCTGTCTGTTAGACTGTCTCATCTGCTGTATTTATTGTAGTGTTATAGTTTTATGTTGCACTGTGTTGGTTTCGGAGGATGGTAGTTTCATTACACTGTGTACCTGTACTCAGATATAATGACAATAAAAGCCTCTTGACTCTTACTAATGACTCAGGCAGATCTGAATAAAACAGCCTAACTATAGGAAGAGAGCCAGAAGGTAACATAGACACGGAGGCATCAAAAACACTGGCATTCACCTATTCCACCGTCAGCAAACCTGAGTGATCTCATGCAGTGTGCAGGACAACAACACCAGAATCTCAGTCTACCAGCATTTATGGTTCCAAAAAAAAATCCAATTTGCCAAATTACATTTTAAATAAGCCCAAAGAAGAAGGCTGTGGTTCTGTTTTGTTTTTTTCTTTTGGCATGAAAAAGCTTTAAAATGCATTTCTGGATTACATGGAGAATTGTGTTGCGAGATAATGCTTTCTGGAAGTGTTTCTGATACTATGGAGTGATTTCTAGTACAGAATCAGGTCTGTTTTTTTAATGCAGTGCCATCTGAGGGCCTGAAGATCACTAGCATCCAGTATTAAACTGTCAGTATTGCCCTTTGCTTAGAGGTATGTACTGTAAAAGGGTGAGATATCCAAAGTCTTCACAATTTTACTTTGAGGAACATTTTTCTGAAATTATCCCATACCTTTTAGACAGTTTGTCACCGACTGCTTAACCTCTGACCATTGTTGCTTCTGAGGGATTTTACCTCTTTAAAATGGTAAAAAAAAAACATCCCTAACCAAAATGTTAGGTCTTTAAATGTATGTAACATGTTTGTTTGTGTGCATATAGGCATATAGGTTGTCTTATTTTGCTCAGTTTCTGATGTTCAGAGTCATTGGCCAGCATAAGTAGCATTTGAAATTATAGTATTATAATATTGGTAATAATGTTTTTTTATAGTTGTATAATATTCAAACCATGCTAACATGTGCTAACCTGGTTTTTTTCTACTGTTAATGCTTGTTTAATTCTGTTGTTAGTCTTTTTTCGCTTTGGCCAAACCCAGTTTATAACCCAGCCCAAATTATTTCCATATTAAATTTTAAACTTATGCCCATTGGTGGGGGGCAGCTTCAACATCCTGTAATTTAAGCCAATCGGCTGTCAGCATGGACCTATAAAACTGCTTGGGTAGAAAGAGAAACACTCATTAGTTACGCATTGAGGATCCTTCAAACGGACCTTTAAAATTTGTAAGTAAGCTTGCAGAAAGAACTCAACTCTCAATTGACTGGAATGCATGTAATTTCTCATAGAATATTATATAAATTATGTACAATAGTGTTTATATAGTGTAAACAGAATGCGTTTTCTTCTTCTTTTTTTCAGGAGAAAAATCATTTTGAAGAGTTTTGCAATGATTGGGATTTGTGTAACTCTTTTACTCTCAACAGCACTGGGTAGGACATTATTTATTCATTAATTTATTAATTTTGAAATTATTGAGTAATATTTACAAATAAACCTTTATTTTAACAAAAAAAAAGCGGTACCACTTTAAAATAAGACTAAGGGTTTATAATTAGTTTATTAATGGTTACTAATTAGGTTGTAAATGCCTTAAAAATCATTAATAATCAGTTATAACACATATGTAGAAAGGGCAACAGTATAGATGGCTGTGGATTCACTATTTGGCAAAAAACAGGTCATTGTTGCCCTTTCTACATATGTGTTAAAACTGATTATTAATGATTTTTAAGGAATTTACAACTTAATTAGTAACCATTAATTAACTAATTGTAAACCATTTATAAACCCTTTATAAAGGTAATCTTATTTTAAAGTGGTACCAAAAAAGCTACATTTATTTTGTTGTTGTTGTTGTTTAGGTGCTGCTTTAACGATAGACATTGTTTCTCTGAATGGGAATCATTATGTTCCGTATGGAGGAAATATCAGTCTGAACTGCATTTTCTCATCATCTACTGCTTCAACAGCTGCATGGCTCCAACAAACTCCAGGAAAAAAGCCTCTCCTCATTGCCTCGGGTTATCACTTCAACCCAGTTTTATATCATAATGGTTTTGATAAGAGTAATCGCTTTATTGCACTGAGAGAAACAAACAGTTTTACTCTGAATATCTCAAATGCAGAACCATCAGATTCAGCTACGTATTACTGTGCAGTTATTCATTATACAGATGTTGCTGTAGGAGACTGGAAAGTTTCAGTTGTTAAAGGTTAGTGCTATATATTAAAAAAGTTTATCTATTTTGAGACAGTGGACTTTTTCATGTTACAAAACTGTTTCTTTTGTATTGTTTAGATGCACCTTCAAGTCTCTACACTGTTCTCCAGTCTCCCGTATCAGATCCAGTTCAACTGGGAGGAGATACAACTCTGCAGTGTTCAATACTCACAGATAACTCTGCAGGAGATCACAGTGTGTACTGGTTCAGACACGGATCAGGAGAATCTGATCCAGGAATCATCTTCACTCATGGAAACAGGAGTGATCAGTGTAAGAAAAGCTCTGAGACTGTTTCTCCTACACAGAGCTGTATCTACAAACTCCCCAAGAACAACCTCAGCCTCTCTGATGCTGGAACTTACTACTGTGCTGTAGCTGCATGTGGACACATCATCTTTGGAAAAGGAACCAAACTGGACTTTGAAGGTAAGAAAATCTATTTTTAATAATAAAAAATGAGCCCAACAATCTTTTTTTTTTTCTCAAAATACAACTAGAAGAAAAAAAAGCTCTTTCAGTGAGTAACTATAAAGCCGCAGTGTCAAAATAATATATATATTTTTTTTATTTGGAGATTTTTTTAAACACAACATGTTACAATTAAAATTACTTAAAATTAAATTACAATAGTAAATAAATGACCCAGCTAAGGGTAATTGGAAAATTTTTGCTGCTCATTTTTATTTTGTTCTCATGTTTAGAATGTATATATTTTTGGTTTTGTGCTGCATCACAATCACAATTTTTTAGTTATGTTTTCTAATTATTACAGATAATGGTGTTTTGGTCCAAATCATTCTTGTTCTGGCAACAACAACCACCATATCCACGGTCATGGTTCTGCTTCTGTGCGTAAAATTACACGGCAGTCATCAAAAAGGTAGGATGTTTTAATCAAAACTGTTAATATGTCCAATATATAAAAATAGAGCCCACTTTTTAATAAATATGTCTAATAACTGTTTAGTTAGACATTGATAATTACAGTAATAACAATGTAACTACTGGTGAAGTATGCATTGTTTCAGATGTATTACAGTTGTGAAGGTTAAATAATTATAGGTTAAACAATTGTCAATGTCAATTTTGACTTGTGTGTAATAAGGTGAGTGAATTTTTCATGTCAGCGTGTTAAAAAAATGTATGTGTAATATATTGTGCGTATAAACTTCTGTTTCTAAATTGGATTGTTTTTGAATAATAAGAGTCATAATTCAGATTTTATCACAGGAATGTGGAGAAAATATTCCATGTCTAACTGACACTGATATCCATGTGTAATTACAGAACCTGTACAACTGTAATCCTTCTGTAACAATGCATAATTTAACATTAATTATAATGTTATTACATAGATTGTTAATGTGTAACTACACAGTTATTAGCGACACTTATTATAAAGTGGAACCAAAATATATTTTACAAAAGTTTGGGCCACCCATGTAAAATGTGTTTTTTCAGTGTTCAGTTTATACTACTTCTAATTTCTATACTATTTATTCTCTTAATTTCTAATCTTAAAGTAGGGTTATACATACTATGTTAAATTACAAAAAAAAAAAAAAAAAAAAACACATTGGGAAACTGTATCTTAAAGTGTTTTTTTCTTTACTTAATTTTATTTAGAAAATCAACAAAATCTTTTGATTGAACAAAAACGTCAGGAAACTTCTTACAAATGTTTCAATTATGCAAAAATGCAAGTTTGAGTAATTTATTTATTTTTAATATTCCTCTACAGAATTTGAAATTAAGGAAAAACAGGTTATTATTATTATTGTTTTTTTTTTTTGCGAACTAAAGCTAGAAAATCAAATTTTGCTCAGTTAGTTATTAGTGACACCCGTTAAGTACCTTTGTCTTTTCTTTTTTTTTTGCAGGTTGAAGTGTTGAAATTTGCTGTAGCGGGTTTTACCGAAAAAACAGCTGAGATTACAGACTCTGAAGTGCACTCCCATGTCATTTATTACTGACTTTACTAAATTACTAAAGCTTGAAGTGAGGAATATCCAGTGTTGGGTAATATAGGACTTTAGTCAATCTGGAAAATGTTATTACACAAACGAAGTACTTGTAATCAGTGGTGGCAGGTAACATAACTTTTCAGCACGTCGTAACTGTGCTTAAATATGTACTGTAATGTTTTATACGTAACTTAATCACATTTTCTAAACAGACATATTACTTTTACATGTAAATTACGCTGTTTTTTGATCATACAGTTTCTAAGCAGGCAGATGTTACTGCTGTTATTGCATCTGTTTCGAGTTGTGTCCATTAGTAATGCCAAAAAATAAAACATTTTTATGAGAAATCATGAACTTAGAAGCCATTTTTAAATAAATGCTTTTTTTTTTTTTTTTTTTACTTTATAATACTTTTAGTATCATGAATGTTTATATTTTACTTAAGTGAATAAAAAGAAACTTTTACTTACATACATTCTCTCTGGAGTAGTTGTATTTTTACTTTGTAAAATCAGATCTGAAAAAATGATGAAAAAATGACAAGCCCCAAATAACAAATTCACTCTCTTTCTGACTTACACTCTTTAATTTGTTGATTTATATTTTTTTTTCTCTCATTGCTCACTTTTAATCCCATTAATTGTCGCCTCCATTGTTTGGTAGTCAGATAACTTGCTTTGTGATGCTTTGGCATGTTTGACAGCCTGGCTACCACACTCTAATAAAAAATAAAATGTAAAAAAATAAAAATAATTAAAAAAAATAAATAAATAAAGCCTTGCGCCAATGCAACAGTTTGCAATAGACTTTCTGAGATGTGTCAGTTTCTTGTAGAATTACATTGATCCAAAAAAGTATTTTTACATATGGTATTATTTTTCAGTTTAACTCTCACCATCAGCAGATATGTTTAGGTTAACTGCACAAAAAGTAAATTTAATTTAATTGTATTGTAAATTGTAAATCTGTACACTGTGAAAATGAAAAAGTTTAGAAAACTCACAATTTCAAGGCAACTTTCTTCACTCTATTTTTATTTATTTTTTTTTTAGTTTTGAGGCCAAATCAAACTTTTAAGTTTTAAAATTACTTATCTGTCTTATTATCAGTCATATAAGTATTGCAGTAATACAGATACGGCCAGCTGGATCCAGACAGCATATAGTTCATAAACACTTAGCAACACAAAACACAGTAACTTACTCCTATAGCCTTTAACCCTGAGACCAAGCAGTTATTATATAACACAGATGTGAATCCCAGGAGAAGCAGCAGCAGCCTGTGGGGAATGACTACACACTGATGGTGAGTGAGAGGTGGGAGGACACGCCCAATATGCAAATAGTGTGACCAACATCAGGTGAAAACCCCTGCATAAGTGCTCAGTAGACCCCTTTTAACTAAAGAGTAAAACTGAGCATGTGCAGTAGCTCATGCTCATGTGAGTAGTTGGCTCGGCCTCGACTAGAGTTTGAGAACTACAATTTGTAAATTTTGCAACATAAATGATTTAGTTTGGCCAACTTTTAAAAAGATCTTAATAGTGTTAGTTGAGGCAACTAGTTTACAATTTTACATTTATTACACATTTTTTTAGTGTAGCCTATTATTGCCAAAAATGTATTTATTATCTTGTTGATTTGCTTATATAATATATTTTCTCAACCTTCTCTATTGCCCCTATGATGTCAGTTTTGCTGAAGTTGTCTTAATAAAGTCAAACAATGTCAATATTCAACAGTATGATCAACTTTATTCAATACTTTGGTCACGCAGCTCATCCCTCACATACCTAAAACTGGTGTCTGGTGGAGCTTCTCTACTTCTCCACAGTTAAATCCAACATGTCCAAGTGGGCGGGAGAATTCAGAAGTAGGAGAAAATTAAGTTGCCAGAAAATGACTTTTGTATTTTAGTGTTTAACGGAATATATTTAGTCTGGATTAGTCAGGAAAGTGTGTTGAAACAACACTTCCATTTTTTATGTCACTTCAACTCAATAAAACAATAAATAAAAATAAAAATCCTGCCAAATTCATATAACTTTTTTTATTTTTATCATACAACAGGGTATTTATTTACCTATTCACTAAAGACCATCAGATTTACTTTTTAAAGTGTACTCTGTAAGAAGTGGCACTAGAAGGGTCTCAACCACCACTACCCACCCAGAGCCCTAATCTCACTTTAGACCACATGACATGGCTGAAGAGCTCTTTGGGTAGGAGGCTATCTGTACAAAGGTCCCTGGTGTCAGAGCAGGTGTGGGGTACAGACTTGGGCTTTAAAACAAGATCTTTGAGTACATCTTTCTATGACCTGCAATGTCATAGGTGGTGGAAATAGTGTAGTTGGGTAATAGTTTGTGTGCTGGCCTGCTAAACTCACAAAAAATGTTTCTGATCTATCCAATAACTGTCCTAATTGTTATGGGCAGTATCTCACAAGAGTGAGTACACTCCTCACATTTTTGAAAATATTTTATTATATCTTTTCACTGGATAACATTGAAGATATGGCATGTTGATACAATGTAAAGTAGTCAGTGAACAGCTTCTATAACTGTGTAAATTTGCCTTGCCTTTAAAATAACTCCTATAACACCATTAACACAGCATAACACAGCAATTAATGTACTCAAAAGTGAGCACACTCTTAAGTGTAAATGGTTTAATTGTGGCCAAAGTGTCAATATTATGTGTGGTCAGCATAATTTTTATACTCTATTGGGCATGGAGTTCACTTGAGATTCACAGGTTGCCACTAGAATCCTCATCCACTCCTTCATGACGACACGGAACTACAGGGGTTGGACAATGAAACTGAAACACCTGGTTTTAGACCACAATAATGTATTGTCCTGACGGACAGTTCTGGTGGAAACAGGAGAGTTGAGGTGCACATTGAATTCTGCCGTGATTTGGGAAGCCGTGGTTTTATGTTTTTTGGATAAAATCCGGGTTAGCACCACAAAAACATCTCTTTCAGACAGCTTCATTTTGCATCCACAGTTAATCCTGTTGGATGTGGTTTGTCCTTCTTGGTGGTATGCTGACATTACCATACACTGGAGACTGTGGCTCTTGATACTTCATTACAAAGACTTGCTGTCTTGCTCACAGATGCACCAGCAAGACGTGCACCAACAATTTGTCCTCTTTTGAACTCTGGTACGTCTCCCATAATGTGTGCATTGTAATATTTTGAGCAGAACTGTGCTTCTCTTACCCTGCTAATTGAACCTTCACACTCTGCTCTTACTGCTGCAATGTGCAATTAATGAAGATTGGCCACCAGGCTGCTCCAATTTAGCTATGAAACTTCCCACACTAAAATTACAGGTGTTTCAGTTTCATTGTCCAACCCCTGTAGTTGAAGTGCTGAAATAGCCTTGTGCTTCTTTACGTTCTGTGGAAGAGGATGCCCCACAGATGCTCAATTGTGTCTAGGTCTGAAAAAAAATGCTTGGCCAGTCCATCACCTTTATCTTTAGCCCTATCTGAAGGTAGAGGATTGATTTTCTGCTTTAGAGCCCCACAGAACATGTTGGAATTCAGCTCCCCAGCGCTGGAAGCCCTCCTACAGCCACAGACCATGATATAACCAAAAATACACAGTATTCTCTTTCCGAATCAGAATATTTTCCCCACCTTTAACATACATTCTATTCGCCACGCTTTTTAGCTCTAAGCGATGCTATACACCATTCACCATATCCTGGAAACAGTGATGTCATTCGTGGTAACCCACCTGCTCCTAGTAACACAGATCTGTTGTTAACGATTTCTCATTCACACGTAGACACTGCACCATATGGACAACAAATGCAATAATATATGATTACAATGGATTGTGTCTGACTGAGCGTGCAGCAAACTGGAATCAAGGTATGTGACTAAGTGTGTGAGAAGAAAGTCTAGCTGACTGTGTCTTAATATGTCTTTAACTGGCTTTATGAAACGTGAGATGAACCAAGTCACAAAAGGTGAATAAAAAAATAGAAAATTGAATATATATATATATATATATATATATATATATATATATATATATATATATATATATATATGCTTACGCAATACACTTACAATATTGCACTGCTGAATGTACAAGGTGTAATGTATAACTATATATTGTTATTTATATGTGTGTAAAGGACAGGACTGAATCTAGATACATATACAGAATTTATCCTCATTGATCTGAGGGGTTGGGCCCTTTTTTAACTTCCTGTTATAGAAGCCAATCAGCTGACAGCACAGAGCTATAAAGGTTCTTTAAAAGCAAGGAGTAAATAACTATGCATTCAGAGTTTGACATCGCCCTTCAGACTGTCCTTCAGAAACTGTAAGTAACCTCAGACAAACAACTTGAGTGTATTAGAAATATAAAAACCTTTTTTGTAGGATTTTAAAATATTTATGTGGTTTAGTACATAATGTTTTTTTTTCAGGAAAGACATCACTTGTCAAGTTTGACAATGACTTTATGTGGTGTGATTCTTCTGATCTCAATCGCATTGGGTATTTTCTCTTTTTTTATATTGAAAGAGCGGTAACTCTTTATTTTGAATGGTCCATTATAGATCCCTTATAGGTCAATTAACATTAACATTCAACTCCCTCAATGTCTTTTAGTGCTGTTAGGTAAAAGTAAGTTTTTTTTTATTATTTAGGGTAACTCTACATCAAACTCTAACTCTAATTCTACCTCTAATCTTAACATTTTAAGAGTATATCTAGAGTTAAATTAAACTAAAGAGATATGATTTAGATAAGGATTTGGTTCTAGGGTTGATTTAAGGTTAAGATCAGGATTAGAGTTATAGGGTTAGGTGTAGGGTGGAAATCAAATCAAAGTTGTGTTTGATTGACATGTTAGTTGAGCATCTATGGGGCATCTATAATGGACCATACAAATAAAGTCATACCTAAAAATGTTGTTACTGTCATACAAACGTCTACTTTCAGTGGAAATCAGTTTAAAAAGAGGTAACACTTTACAATAATGGTACATTAATTAACAGTACTTACTAAAGAAAGCCTTAACTAATTAATTATTGACATTAGTTAAGACTAGAGCTGGGTTATGAAATTCGATACCTAAAAGTTACTGACCAAAATGTAAAAAAAAAAAATAAATAAATAATGCTAATTTTTTTCAACTTTGCATGAAATGCACATGAACAAAAAATAAAAACGGACAGCTCTCTCCTGCACAAAGTAGTGAAGATCGTAAAAAACAAAAACAAAAATCTGTTTTTCTTTTTCTGTTTTTCTCTCTCTCTCTCTCTCTCTCTCTCTCTCTCTCTCTACCCTGAGATATTATCATACAGTAAAAAAGGATCTAAACCACACTAAACCATTGTTTTAAAGTGATCGACACCACTACTATAAATAAACTTGAAGTATGCCAATCTAATGCTGTTAAAATTTCATTTCTTAAATAGAACTTGTTAAAGAATTTCTTAAAAAAACTGAAATGCATCCAGTAATATGCTTAGGGAATAAATATTAGTAGTTTAAGCAGTTAAAGTAATGCTGTTGTTTTTGTTCTCAATAAAGCGGCACAATCATGCTCATCGTTTGTTTGTTCCAACAAGATCCTACAAAAAGATGATAGTCTCTCATGGTGACAGTAAAATAATGAGATTACTTAAACAAATATGTTGTATGAGAACAATTATCGCTTTTTTGTATTTTTTTGGTTACAATTTAGAAAAAAGTATCAAAAAAGTAATATTTGCCCTGGTTAAAAAATAGATATATATTTCATTGTACTTATATTGACATATTGAGAAATGTCTAAGTATGCTCTATATATACAAACAGATTTACGATTTACTTAAAATATATTTAAAGTACATTAATATTATGCTTTTATCAAATGTTAAAGTAAAATTTTACCATACTTTTTAAAAAGTACAATATAGTGTATTTTAAATAAATAAACGTCTATGAAGTACACTTTTAGTTCAATGTAATTCTATAGACTTATAAAATACTCATTTCCAAATATACTTTTGTACATTTTTGTACAACTTTTTAGAAAGTAAATTAAATGAGTACATTGGTAATTTAAATTAAAATTTCACATTAAAAAATGTAAAGTAAATTTATAACACGTAAATATTTGTACTACAGTATATACAAAACATACTAGAAGTGTGCTTTACACAAAAGACAGGAACAAGAAGCATATTTGTACTCTAATATAAATAGAACACATATATTTAACATCAGTTCTTAGTACATTTCTAATATACTCGGTGTATAATCGTGATCCAGTTATAATACTCATCAAATATATTGTAATTTTTCTGTAAAGCATATTTGAAATATATATGAAGTAGTGTGTTTAGATGTTACTTAAATATACTTAAAATAGTTCCATTTTAGTACAGTTAAGAACGCTAAGCACAAGTAAGTAAGTCTTTAAGTAAGACTTTTGTACTTTTTTTTATAAAATTAAAGTACAATAATACGTACAAAAAGTTTTAGCACTCTTTAAATATACTGATTAATAATGTGGCTACAAGAACACTTTAGTGCACTATAGCATAATAATGCATAGTATATTTTAATCTACTTTTCTTTTCACTAGGGTTTGGGTATCGGTATCAAATTCAAAGTATTGTTTCGTATCTGTAATTTTTTTTTTATCAGTATTAAAACTTTTAAAACAATACCCAGGCCTAATTAAGACCTTATTATTAATCATTATCATATTTCTAACAAATGTCTCAATAAATTATTACTACTTGCAATATTTCTAATAATAAAAATGTAGTAATGTTTAAAAAAAATCTTAACTAGTGTCACTTAATAGTTATAGTTAATAGAGACATGACATAACTATTTACAAATGTTTTTATTACTGTGGTAAGTACTGTTAACTGTGACCTTTACTGTTAATTACCTAAAAAGATTATGTTTCTAATTTTGGAGCATTTCGATTGGATTATTAATTCTAACATTTTAAACAATGTAAGAACAATGTGGAACAATTGCCAGATTTAAATTCTAAAAAAAAAGATTTATGTGTGATAGTAACATGAAATTTTTTTGAGTAAATTTTTGTATGTGAGATTATATAAGTCATTATTTTATTTAAGTGTACCCCCACTTTTTTTGTAGGTGGATCTGTAAAGATAAACATTGTTTCTCAGAATGGACTGAACTTCATTCAGGAGGGAGGAGATATTAGTCTGAGCTGTTCGTTCTCCTCCCCAGAAGAATCATCTACAGCCTGGTTTAAACAGACTCCAGGAGAAAAGCCTCTCCTCATCACCTCGGCTTATCACTCCGGATCAGCTGAATATCATAACGGATTTAATAAAAGTGATCGATTTACTGCATCAAGACAAAAGAACAGTTTTACTCTGAACATCTTAAACGCAGAACCTTCTGATTCAGCTACGTACTTCTGCTCAGTCTCGTACTACACACAGAATGCTTTATCAGACTGGAACCTTCTAGTGATCAAAGGTAGGAACTCATTTGACAAACTCTTATGTAATAACTGTGAAAAGTAAAAAAATAAGACATTACTCTCACTCTTACTTTCTTTTAAGGAGAACCTGATCCAGGAATCATCTTCACTCATGGAAACAGGAGTGATCAGTGTAAGAAAAGCTCTGAGACTGTTTCTCCTACACAGAGCTGTATCTACAAACTCCCCAAGAACAACCTCAGCCTCTCTGATGCTGGAACTTACTACTGTGCTGTAGCTGCATGTGGAGAGAACATCTTTGATGGAGGAGCTCAAGTGGAGTGTGTCGGTCAGATCAGATCAAATATATTGAATCATTTTAAATGGGCTTAAAGGAGAACTCTGGTGTAAAATTGACTTTTGATACAGTAAAACATGCTAAAAAGTACTTATATTTGATGAATAGCACACCTCTGTTCTTCCACAGCGTTCAGAAATCCAGAAACTTCAACAGTTTGTCTAAACACCCTTCAGACTGGGTGACACGGGGCATGATAAATATTTTTTTTCACGTTATCAAGACTCAAAGTAGCTCCACACCTTCTTGCTAGAACCTGGAGAGCCCTGACATTTAGAACGATGCATAAATAGCATTAAAATTGTGTAGCCTAGGCGCCAAGTGGTCCAGTGGTCTAAAGCGCTGCCACTATAAGCGGGAGGTCTCAGGTTCGAACCCCCTATCATGCAGCTTTGCCATCAAGCTGTCGGCGCTCAGAGGCAAAATTGGCCCTGCTCCCTCTGGGTGGGTAGATGGCGCTTTCTCCCCACATCACTCCTAGGGTGATGTTTGCAGCACAGGGTGTCTGTGAGCTGATGTATCAGAACGAGTCGCTGCGCTTTCCTCCAAGCGCGCTGGCTGCTCGGCAATGCTGCATCAGCAGCAGCTCGAAAAGAAGCGGTGGCTGGCTTCACATGTATCTGAGGAGGCATGTATTAGTCTTCGCCCTCCTGGTGTGTTGGGGCATTACTAGTGATAGGGGGAGTCCTAACGAGTGGGTTGGGTAATTGGCCGTGTAAATTGGGGAGAAAATGGGAAAAATTAGAAAACAAATTGCGTAGCACTCAGAGCTGAAGCTCTTGTTGTAGGATGTAAAGAGTGTTTTTTAAATAAGGTTCTTGTGTACTGTTTTTTTTTGTTATTTATGCCTCGTTTTAAATGTCAGGGCTCCCCAAATTCTAGCAAAGAGGTGTGAAGCTACTTTAAGCTGGATAACAGTTTAAAAAGTGATTTATCAGACCAAAATACGCCCCGTGTCACCCAGTCTGAAGTGTGTTTAGACTGAACTGTTAAAATGTCTGGATCTCTGAACGCTGTGGGAGAACGGAGGTGTGCTATTCATCAAAGCTAAGTACATTATATCATGTTTTACAACAAAAGTCTATTTTACACCCGAGTTCTCCTTTAAGTCCGATCCCTTTACCAAAAGTTCTAAAAGTCTGAGAAAATCTTTTTTTTGTTGTTGTAATTATGTATTTATAAAAAAAACCATACAGTTCTTGAAATAAAAAGAAGAGACCACTTAAAAATTTTGAGTTTCTTTGATTTTACCAAATTGAAAAACTCTGGAATGTAATCAAGAGAAAAATGGTTGATTCCAAGCTGAACTGCTTGAATTTTTGCACCAGGAGTGGCATAGATTATCCAAAAGCAGTGTGTAAGACTGGTGGAGGAGAACATGCCAAGAAGCATGGAAACTGTGATTAAAAACCAGGGTTATTCCACCATTATTGAGGTCTGAAAGCTCTGTATCTTTTTTTGTCATTTCAGCCATTACTCATTTTCTGCAAATAAATGCTCTTAATGACAATATTTTTATTTGGAATTTGGGAGTAATGTTGTATCAGTTTATAGAACAAAACAACAATGTTCACTTTACTCAAACATATAAATAGCAAAATCAGAGAAACTGATCTTTCCAGAGCTGTATGACTTTTAGATGTTTTAGATATTAGTACTATTTTTCATCTTATTTATCAATGACTTTGTATGATTCATTTATTTAAAGTCCTCTAATTTCTCTTTATTTCTATCATTTCTTCCTTTTTTTAGAGAGCAGAGTTTGGATCACAGTCATAATTGTTTTAGCAGCATCAAACATACTTTTCGTGACAGTGGTTTTATGTCTGTGCAGAAAATTACACACTATACGTCACAAAGGTAAGTTTTACTCCTTATTCAGATGCATTGACTAGATTATCTACTTACTTTTGTTACTGAATGTGATTCAGTCTGTATTGTATATTATATTGTAATTTTTGTATGATTTATTTATTTGTTTGTTGAAGATGCTGGTGGAGGTCAAGTACTTCATGTAAACCAGGTTATTATTTTATTTATTTTATAAGAACCTATTGAAATCTTTAACTCTACTACATTTTTTGTTCATTTTAAACATACAAAAAGAAATGTAAATGCAATATAGTTTATTTTAGTTTGACAAAAAGTTAATATTAAAAAAAAAAAATGTTTCTGTTGTTGCAGGATGTGTTTGATGAAGGTTTAAACTACGCAGCTTTGAGTTTCACCAACAAACCTCCAAAATCCAGAGGAACTAGAAGACAACAAAAGAAGCTTAAAGAGACTGAAGTGTACGCCCAGGTCAAATTTCCACAATAAGATCAACTTAATGGACTCCTAAAGGACTTTTATTGCTATTATTTGTTTTTATGGACGCTTCACCGATAGTAACACATTTTATAATAGTGGATTATTTTAAGTATCAAGTATCTTTCTTTTTATTTTGGGCTGGCAGTCAGCTGAACACTTGAAGATCTCACAAATAACTTAAGAAAAAATGAGCGGATACACTCATAACACTGATTACAGACATAACAGTTCTGCAGGTGGAGATGCGACATTGTAAAAGTGTGGGGGACGTAGATGTGAGTACACTGGAATATATTTAACCCAACTCCTACATTCTATATACTCTAAATAAGGCCATATGAACAAACACACCTTCACACACTGTTATGTAAAGATAGTCCAAAGATGTTTAGTATATATGTCACTTCATGAAGAACTTCATGAGTTAAAATAATGGACATAATGCTGTGGGGAACCTTCTACATCTAATAAAGGGTCTGTGACACATACATAACCATGGGCTATGTTAGGTACATTTTGTAGGCGTTTAAGGCCCTTTGAGATCAATTTTTCACAGAGACTTTACGTAGCTTTTAGAATTTCTATATACTATAACTTTCCTAATTAGCACTCAAATGAAGAGGTTAAATATGACAGAAAAAGAAGGACCAGTGTTTCTAGTTCTAATTACAGATCACATTCAACAGTCCTACACTGTACCCATAGGTCATTTAAACTCAAATGATTTAAGTCTGTTTTCCAAACAATACTCAACTATTTTGAGTTAGTTAGTTAATCATTTGTGGGCACATAAATACATTCAAACTGAGATCTTTGAGTTGAACCAACTTATAATAACTGAGTTTAGTCTGTTGCCATTGGCAGCTTGTTTTCCATTGGCTTCTGTCACAATCTATTTGCATACTGGGTGTGTCCAACAGTTTCTGACACTCATCATCAGTGTGTAGTGATTCCCCCTGAGCTACCTTACAAATTAATCAACTTCCCCTTTAGTTGTAATAACTTGATGTTTTAAGTTATGCTAACTTAAGTTTTCATTACTTATTACTTAACATTTTTAAGGCAACCAGTTTCCTCAAATTATTTAAGTAAATTCAACTTATCCAGGCTTACAGTGTAGATTGGAAAGCTGTTCTTTTATGAACATAATAATCAATTATAAAACAACTATATATATATATATATATATTTTTATATCACAGTCAAGAAAGTGCTTTATTAAGTTTTGGTGGAACGTCAGATTTATGTCTCTCATACCACACTACTCATGTTTGTGACTCATGGCTCCTTCGATGTTTAGGTACAGGACAGAATCGCTCACCTGATTTAGTGGGATGTCTTCTAAGGGTCAGACTTTAAAAGGTTGCAAAGAAAAACGGAATAGCAAACTCTACAATGAACATTTCAAAAACAATTCACAGCTACAGTAATTTCTGTAACATGCGTATCTGTTACTTCACCTGGCAAATTTTGTAAACATATTCCAATCATTTCAGTTACTTAAATACATTTAAATACAATGTAACCCTTTTTCATGCAATTTATTTCAAGGTAATTTTTTTAGTCAAATTATGCACTTAATTATGGTGCACGTCTTGCTGGCACATCTGTGACAAAGACAGCCAGTCTTTGTGATCAAGTATCAAGAGCCACAGTATCCAGGGTAATGTCAGCATACCACCAAGAAGGACCATCCACATCCAACAGGATTAACTGTGGATGCAAGAGGAAGCTGTCTGAAAGGGATGTTCGAGTGCTAAACCGGATTGTATACAAAAAACATAAAACCACGGCTGCCCAAATCACAGCAGAATTCAATGTTCACCTCAACTCTCCTGTTTCCACCAGAACTGTCTGTCAGAACAATAAAATTAATTGTCCAACCCCTACAGTGCTGTAAAAAAAAATAAGAGATGACTTCAGTTTCTGAATCAGTTTGTCTGTTTTTTTTTTATGTATAGGTATATGTTTGAGTAAAATGAACACTGTTGTTTTATTCTATGTTTTATTCTTTTATTTGCAGAAAATGAGAAATGGCTGAAATAACAATAAAAGATGGAGAACTTTTAAACATTAAATAATGCAAAGAAAACAATTTCATATTCATAAAGTTTTAAGAGTTCAGAAATCAATAATTGGTAAAATATCCATGGTTTTTAATTACAGTTTTTTAATGCATTTTGGCATTTTATTCTCCACCAGTCTTACACACTGCTGTTCAGTAACGTTATGCTGTGCCTGGTGAAAAAAAAAAAGCAGGTCAGCTTGGTTTGATGGCTTGTGATCATCCATCTTCCTCTTGATTATATTCCAGAGGTTTTCAATTTATTATTATTATTATTATTATTATATTATAATAATAATTTTTTTTAAATGGTCTCTTTTTTCCAGAGCTGTATAAATAGTATAGTATGTAACTAGTGTAAAAGGTAGGCTGGTAAAAGAGTGAGAAAGGGAAATTGGGCCCACTCCTTCTCTACACTAGTCTTTTGTTTCTCTAAGACGTTGTTTATGCTTATTTTATACATCATTATACTTTTATGTGGTTTTACTTCCAGCTTCAGTAGTCACCTGTCCACCCTCTGCTGCAGTGTGTGCATGCTATCTACACATCTACACTGTGGTTCTTGGTAAATGAACACGTAAATACAGGAAATAGTTCACAGGAAGTATGAACTTTGTGAAGTGTGAATGTCTTGTGTTGTAAAGTGTTGTTACCTGTTAAAAAACAACATTTATGTTTCTAAGAAAATTGAGCCAGTACACATCATAACTTACAACTAGTATTAAAGTTATCTAAAGTCCACCCATCTGATTGTGTTTTGGACATATTTTGGTAATGTCAAAAATGTATGTTATTTATATAATTCTTTTTGATTCATTTTTTTTTATAGTCAAAATTATCTGTAATGATCTGATGAACTATCCATAGCCATAAGGAAAAGGCCTAAGAGGCCTAAGATCAGAACAACACTAAGGCAAACCTAAAATGTACCTAAAAATTTACCTAAAAAAAATAGGAAATTTAGAATTTATAAACTACATATGATTTTAATTGAGAATTGAGAAGTTTGGGCTATTTTTAGTAGAAAATTTGAAAGTTAAAACTAATAGGACTCCCTAAAGGAGCACAAAATGCAGGGGTGATTCTATGGTTTCTATATGTTTTAGGGGTGCTAAGCAAGCAATGAACCAAGTTTTATTGCACCACATTTAAGAAATATAAAAAAAACTGTAAATAAAATTGAGGAGAGTTTCCAGGAGGTGTGAGTGGGTCATGTGAGAAGAAATAGAGTCGTTCAGATTCAAATCAGACACACAAATTATGTGTACTGGGAACAGTTGTGTTACTTTCATTTAAAACCTCATTTTAGCAGATAAGATAAGATAATTTACTCCAGTTTAAACACTGAACAGTGGCTGCAGCCTGCAGCATTAGCTTACTAAAGTGAAAAAAGGGTTTAGGTTCTCTGCCTGAGCCCAAGCCCAAAAAGAAATGATGTGACATAGGCCTCTGTGTTTTTTAATGCAATTTATTATTCTATATTATGTTTTGGGACCCTATTTTAGCGCCCCAAAGCACACCAGTTTATTGCGTATCGCACTGCTTGATTTTGAGCGTCGGTGTGTTTTTGGAATCGTAAGGGCGCAAAAAAATGCACTTTGCGCAGCTCAAAATGCGCAAAAGGCTTAATTAATCATGGGTGTGTTTTGGGCGTGATGTGAAATAAGTTGTGCCAGTTGTCATTCCCTTAAATGCCAGATGTGCTCTGACCTTGGCATGTTGATATTTTAACAGTGCAGTGTTTTCAGCAGAGGATAATGACCTGCTTGTTCAGGCTGTAAAGGTGTGTTGACTGTTGTCAGGGTTTTTAAATACACCTGTATTTCCTGCCACCAAGATAAAAACACGATAGATATTTACCTGAACACCCCTCACTTCCAATTTACTACCACCATGTGCAAGGCCCCACTCCTGCCCAGATGCCAAGCTCACGCAGGTTGCCAGATTGACACAATGGGAAGTGAAGACAAGTTTTAAAAAAGTCTTGCTAAATCTACTTTGGAATCAAAAAAGTATCTATCTATCTATCTATCTATCTATCTATCTATCTATCTATCTATCTATTTATCTATCTATCTATCTATTTATCTATCTATCTATTATGTAGCTGATCATTAAATATATATGTATCAATTTTCCAAAGTCCTTGTCTCTACTACCCAGCGATGCTTAGCAACTTTACCGCAGCTAAGTGATTACCTGTTCAGCAGAAAATAGGCCTTTAAACTTGTTGCTGATAATAATTTTGATGTTCTTTTTTGTCTGTTGTCTGGAAAACATGGTGTCCTTGTTTCCAAAAGTAATCTTTCCAGGCAGTAATCTGGAAGTACACGCTGACAAAAAAAAATAAATAAATAAAAAGACACCTATGAATCTGGTCCCCTGTTTAGGCCAAAGGATCCAAACTTTTTGTACCACCTCTCTTATGGTGGGCATCCAACAGCACTTTAGCCCTGACACATCCTATACATTTTAATGTAGAAAGAAGTTGCATTGGACGCGGTCTTGTTGATTGATGACAAGCAGAGCTCAACTTTATGCAAATTGGCATGGCTGCCGTTCTGTGTCCAGCCAATCAGAGAAGAGTAGACTTTTACATCACACACATAGAAGCATCACACAGAGAACGGCCAGCTTTGAAACAAGGAAGAGAAGCTGAAAATGGCAGAATCTGGATTTACACAACTAGTCTCCATCTAACAGAATTGCTTTGATAAAATATATATATTTAAGACTGTTTTGTTGTTCAAAAACATTCCAGACACACCCACATGGCAAGCCTCAGAGATCTGGCACGGCTAAATGAGTTGAAGAAATGTGCTAGTGGTCTCCATTGCGCACTATTATGACACCTCTGAACAACTTTAACTATTTTAAACAAAAAAAACAAACCAAAACAAACAAACAAAAAAAAAAAAAAACAAGGAAACACTGAGCACTTAAATATGCTGAAAACAACGGAAACATGTAACCTGACTGACATAAACATGTACAACCATAGACGAGGAACAAGGAGAACTATTTATACACTCAGACAAGGACAGGAAAGGGGAACACCTGGGACCGGGCAACAAGGGGGCGGAGCTACAGGTGAGCAACAGGAATAGAGACACAGGAAACACACAGGGCACGTGCAGAGGGTAAATAACCACAGGGACAGACCAGAGAGATGCAAAAAACAGACGAGATTATTATATTATCAACATTGTCAGCCTGCTACTGTGAGTTAAATACTAAAATATATTCCACTGTTTTATAAAAGGATTTAATAGGAATGCCTAGGAAAGGCCTTGTGTGCTAAACCAACTTTGATGCAAGTCACTGTTAATAATTTGCATATTAAGTAGCATTTTGCAGCATGTAGATGTGAGTGGTCAGAACCTCTTTCAGTCTCTTCTGACGGGAGCCAATCCGCTCTCAGCACAGCCTTATAAAGCTGACCATGTAGACGTTTTACACACATTTGCAACAGCTCCAAAAGTTACTTTTCTTCTTCAGAAAGTGTAAGTTCTTCTTCTTCTTCTTTATTATTATTATTATTATTATTATTATTATTGTTATTATTATTACTATTTTATTATTTGTAGTATTTGCTGTTGCATATAAGATTCTTATTCCTGTTTTCTGCATTTTACATTATTACAATATTATAATCATACCATTGTTATGGTAATAATTTATATATTTTTCCAGAATTTATATATTTTACAATACATTTTTTTCCCCGCAGGCCATTCATTTCGTGTAGAATTTGACAATGTTTGGATTTTACATACTTGTTTTGCTCGCAGCAGCATTAGGTACAGTTTCTAATTTTTCTTATTTTTTATTTAACCTAAAAAAAAAGATTTGTTTTACGTACTTAGAAGGAAAAGTTTGACTTTTAATTTTTGTCATTTTTCTGTTTTTTCCGTTTTTTTTTTCAGGTGTTGAATCTAAGATTAACATCTCATGTCTAAATGGTAAAAAGTACGTTCAGAATGGGGAAAATGTTAGTCTGAATTGCTCGTTTTCATCTGCTGATGTGACGGCGACGGCATGGTTCAAACAGACTCCAGGAGAAAAGCCTCTTCTGATTGCCTCGGCTTTTCGTTCTTCCGCAGCTGTTTATCATAATGGGTTTAATAAGAGTGGCCGTTTTATTGCAGTAACAGAGCAAAACACTTTTACTTTAAATATTTCAAATACAGAAGCATCAGATTCAGCTACGTACTTCTGCGCAGTTGCATATTTTACAGATATCGCTCTATCAGACTGCACAGTTCTAGTCCTCAAAGGTAAAAGTTCCTGTCTTCTAAAACCTACTGTTTTCTAAAGCATATTTTATATATTTCTACATTTCCACTCATTTTAAAATCATCATTGTTAATTTTATCACTCCTTAGACGCACCTTCAAGTCTCTACACTGTTCTCCAGCCTCCCGTATCAGATCCAGTTCAACTGGGAGGAGATACAACTCTGCAGTGTTCAATACTCACAGATAACTCTGCAGGAGATCACAGTGTGTACTGGTTCAGACACGGATCAGGAGAATCTGATCCAGGAATCATCTTCACTCATGGAAACAGGAGTGATCAGTGTAAGAAAAGCTCTGAGACTGTTTCTCCTACACAGAGCTGTATCTACAAACTCCCCAAGAACAACCTCAGCCTCTCTGATGCTGGAACTTACTACTGTGCTGTAGCTGCATGTGGACACATCTTCTTTGGAGATGGAACCAAACTGGACTTTGCAGGTAAGATCAAATATTTAAAATCCTTTAAATTGTTTTCATATGCCTCCTAGATAAAAAAAAACTAACAAAATTGTCATAGTTATCAGATGCAATCTGACAAAAAGCTTTTGTAATGATGTAAATGAGACACAGGTTTGAGTTTTCTTTTAGTTTTGTGTCTGTAAAAAATTAGTCATTTTCATTCATATAGTTTTGTGATTCTGAGTAAAGAAAGCTTAAAAAAGTATTATTTAAGTTTTTATTTAAGTATGTATTTTGCATCACATTAATCACACTATATTCTTTTTTTGCAGTTTTGCAGATTAGTTATGCTTTGAATTTATTCAATGTTGTATACTTTTTTATTTTCTTTTTTTTTACTTTCATCATGAAACAGTGTTAACATTGGTAACATTAGCAGTGTCTACCATTTACACACATTTATTTTGATGATTCTATAACATTATAATTTATAGGAAAAAAGTATACATATTTTTAAATATAAATATATGATAGAAATATATAACAGAAAACAGCACATTTTCAGGAGTAAAATAAAACCTTTTTTAACAATTAACAATTTAAGTCAATGTAAAAAAAATGTTTATTTCATGTAATTTTGGAGAATTTCTGTTGGTCCCTTCTTCGAGAACGTTTGACACAGTATAAGCGACAGTGTGTGTTAAAATGATTTCGTAAATTATATTAAAAAAAAATAAAAAAGGACATACTTGTTTTTTATTGGACAGCCACAATATGTTTTATTTTTCTTTTCATAGAGAACAGTGTTTTGGAACCAACCAACATACTTCTGTTTTTGGTGGCATCAAACATCATATCAGTGGCCGCACTTTTATTTATGTGCAGAAAACAGAACTGTCACTGTAACGGTACATTTACATTCTGATGTCAAATAATGATTACATTTATAATTTAATATATAAATTTTTCTAACCAAACATTGAGTTATACAATACAGTACATGTTAGAGTGTGATTAACTTATTTACTTATTTATTTATTTTTTGTCTGGCTTATTCAGATGCTGCTGAGGGTCGCAAAGTTCTGGTGATTTCTTAATTTTTTTTTTCTCCTTTCCGCTACAGTCCAATATCTCCAATATCTACTACTTAATGTATGTTCATGCAACTGTCTGCTTTGGAAATATAATTCTTATTTTAATTAAATTCTGTTTATTTTTTACAGGCTGAATGTACTAAAGCTGTGAAGTTTGCTGCGGGGAGTTTTGCCAGTGAACCAAAGAAGATGACTGAAGGTTCTGAAGTTTATTCCCATGTCATTTATTACCAACAAAACTGAATTTTGTAATCCTTACAAAACATTTTCTGCCTTGAAGGAGAACTCTGGTGTAAAATAGACTTTTAGTGTAATAAAACATAATGAATAGCCCACCTCTGCTCTCCTGTAGCTTTCTGAGATACAGTTATTTTATTTCGTTTGCCCGAACATGCTTTAGAATAGACGATATGGGGCATATTTTGCCCCTGCAGATAAATCTCTTTTTACACTGTTATCCAGGCTCAAAGTAGCTCCACACCTTATTGGTAGAATCTGGAAAGCACTGACATTTTAAAAGAGGCATTAATAATTTAATAATATTAAAAACCACTGTTTACAGCCCGTAGCGTAAACTACATCTCCAGGTGCCGCCACCACTCTACTGATCACGACTTAAGATGGCAGCAGATTGTACACTTTTAAAGTTATTTTGGAATTCAAAAAGCTGGGGGAGAGCGAAGGAGGCCTATTCAACAAATGTTAGTACTCTTTATCATGTTTTACTACACCAAAAAAATTACACCGGAGTTCTCCTTTAACTTTCTGTGGCATGATTTTTTTTCTTTTTGGAGAAAAATAATACCAGCACTGCTTTTTTATAATGATTACCCATACAAATGAATTAAACAAATGAAACAAACGCTGTTTTATTTCTTAATTAAAAATATGTAAATAAAATGTATGCTTTTCACTTTTTTATTATTTTTGTGCATTTTTTTTATATATTATTTTTTATTGATTGTTATTTTTAAGTGTAAACATGTAAAAAAATATATTTTTATTCACCAATTGGTGGTTTTGAATCCAATGTGGCTTTGACCTTTAAAATAATTACCCTACCTTCAAAATAAAACTTCGTTTCAACTTCTACTATGCCCTAATTTTATTGGATGGAGACATGTTGTGACAATATTGCTATTTAGAAAAGAACATTATGATAGTTAAAGGAATGGTTTAAAAAAACAAAAAAGTGGTTTGTTGCCTGAGCCATAGAAGGTTAATAGAAGTTATGTTAGTTTGATGAGTTGTCGAAAAGTGGATTGCTAAAATGATTTTTTTTTGTGCAGAAATATATATATATTTTTTTAATTAAAAATAGCTGGGTTACAGTAAAAAAAAATGACATTCCGTGAACCCTAAGAAATGGGTTAAGAATCACTAAGAAAGACCTTCCTGAAGAGAAAGATCAGCAGAGAAAAAAATGTACTTTATGCAATTACAACCTCTGCCAAGATTTTATAACCTTTTTTTATTTTTACCTTTTTTTTTTTAGCTTTGTAAAAATGTTCAGGTTCATTGATAGAGTATCTGAACCCGATGGATTTGTTTTCACAGATCTTTTGTTTTCATTAATAGAATCTACACACAGTAAAGTCAGCTTAGAGATACATTAAAATAAACGCTCACAAATAACAGTGTTTACAACAGTAATAAACATTGTTAAACATAAAAAAGTAAAAAAAAAAGTTATTTTTCAACTAATTCTTAATTGTTACTAGTTAAGACATTATTAAACATTACTATGTTTTAATGCTTAATGATGTTGCAAATAACAATGAATTGAAAAAAATATAAAAAAAATATCTTAACCAGTATTAATCAATAATTAGTCATGATATTCTCTCATAAGTACTGTTAATTAATGTAACCTTTTTGTAAATTGTTACTGTATTTTTAATAAGGGACACAAAGTAAAATTCAGCCTATGGGTGCCAAATTGATTAAGGACACAGCATGGCCTATCAATAGTTTTCATTGGAAACTTTGTCAATATTATAAAATGACAATTATCTAAATGTACAGCTCTGGAAAAAGAAATAAAGAGAACACAGTTTCGGAATCAGTTCCTCTGAATTTGCTATTTATAGGTATATTTCTGAAAAAAGTGAACATTATTGGTTTTTCCCAAATTCCAAAACAAAAATGTCATTTAGAGCATTTATTTGCAGAAAATGAGAAATGTCTGAAATAACAAAAAAGAAAACAAGTACATATTTATAAAGTTTTAAGAGTTCAGAAATCAATGTTCGGTGGAATAACCCTGGATTTTTAATCACAGTTTTTATGCATCTTGGCATGTTCTCCTCCACCAGTCTTACACACTGCTTTTGGATAACTTTATGCCACTCCTGGTGGAAAAATTCAAGCAGTTTAGTTTGATTTGGTGGATTGTGATCATCCATCTTCCTCTTGGTCATATTCCAGAAGTTTTCAATTTGGTAAAATCAAAGAAACTAATTTTTCAGTGGTCTCTGATTTTTTTTTTTATATATATTTTAATTTTATATCTGAAGAAAAGAGTTTTATTTTTATTTCCATACTCTCACTGTTTAATGATACTCATTTATTGTAAGAAATTTAAAACAAATGATGCAATAAAGAACCAGTATTATATTGTTAAAGTTTTCTATTTACTTTTTTTATTAAGGGAAATAAATAATTAATTTGCAAAAAGTTGTTGCATTTTGAGTGTTATATACAACACCATTAAAAAGTCTGGACACAACTTTTTATTCAATGTTTGAATTATTTTTCCTTACATTGTAAATACAAACTATTAAGAACACATAAGGAATCATGTTGTAACTTAAAAGTTTTAAACAAACCAAAATACTCTGTAAAGTGCTTAGGTGACTCTTATCTGGGGTGCTGTTAACTTAAGCAGTTTCTGAGACTGGTAACTCTGATCAACATATCCTGTGCAACAGAGGAAACTCTTAATCTTCCTTTCCTGGGGCAGTCGTGATGAGAGCCAGTTTCATCAGTACATTATTTATAGGCTTTGTGACTGCACTTAAAGAAGCTCTCAAAGTTCTTCAATTTTTGAGGTTTGTCTGAATTACATTTCTTAAAATAGTTTTTCTTTACCTAGCTGAGTTCTTGACTTAATATGAATTAGAACATTATTCATATAGTTATTCACTCTATACCCACTCTACCTCTTCACAACATTACAATTGATGCTCTCAAACACATTAAGAGGTAAGAAATTAACTCAAGTAATTAACTCTTGACAAGTTCAGCACAGCTGTTAACTGAAAGCCATTCCATCTGACTCTACCTCATAAAACTGACTGGGAAAATGCAGAGTTGTGCAAGAAGAAACACTTTTTCAAAGGCACTCTTGAGAAAAATGACTAAAAGCCTTAAATGTGTTACGGCAAATAGATCTAAAAACATTTATGGTGACGTGTTGCGGCCATCTTAGAGGAAAAATGGAGGCAAAGCGTAAAATGGCACCCCTAACTATTAAGTGGGTGGAGTCACCGTCACATGTCTATTGTCACATGATTATAAAAAAAAATGAAATAAAATAAAAAGAGAAAAATGAAAAAAAAAGAGAAAAATATACAATATATCTATAAACAAATAAATAAAATAAAGTTTAAGAGAGAAAAAATATATTATTTAAGAAATAAGAATAACAAATAAACAAAAAAAATCACAGTCTTCATTAAGTCCAGGATAGGAAGTGGCATTAAGAGCACTAATCCAAAAAGTCTCAGGTTGTAGTCCATTTTTTTTAACTGTGGTTATTTAGTGATGTATACATTTGTGTCCTATTTAAATGTATGTATGCTATTGCTCTGTTCCTGTTATCATATGGTTAGGGTAGTGACCTCCTTGGACCCACTGGGGTTATTGTTGGAGAATGGGGTTATTGGGGTCTTATTGTTAGTATAATTAGTATGATTAATAAAACGATTTTTTTTTATTAATTAATTTATTCATGATAATTACATGACAATAGACATGTTATGGTGACTCCATCCACTTAATACTTAAGGGTGTCATTTTATGCTTTGCCTTCCTTTCATGTTTTAGGCCAAAAAGAAGGCCAAGATGGCAAGAACGTGTCTTTTAGTCATTGACTTAGTCAGTGCCTTTGACTGATTTTTTTCATATTTCAGTTTTTGCCCGGCTTCAAAAGAGCACCCGTGGAAGAGATTCACAATTTTAATACTCTAATATCTTTTTCTTTGTCACTTTTTTTTATTTAAAGTGTGTCCAAAAGTGTACATAGATTATTTGCATATAGAAAAAGAAAGATAGATTGGCTCATGTTAAATACTGATATTTAACCCTTGTTCATATAAATGAATGAATAAAAAAAAGCAACAGTGATTGATAACAACTGTGAACATTAACCGCAGTCATTCTGCAGCCTTTACTCTTCAATGTTTCCCACACGAGTTACTTTAAATAAGATGTTTATCTGCAGTCGTGTGATGTTATCTCATTGCTGGAACTTCTCAGGCTAGTGTTAACCACACTACCCTGCTGCAAAGTGTTAAAGTGATACTGCAGGTCTGCAGTATCTTTAACCACCACCACCACAATGGATTTACAATGAATCGATGTAAGTGAAGTTTAGACTTTTAGCTTTATACATAAAATTACCATTATAATTAATTATGTATGCACAAGTGTTCTTTGAGGCTTTAGGGTTTTAGCTGTGCAAAACAAATGAAATATCTTTTTTTACACGTATTTGTTTTCATTAATATTTCCACTATTATGACTCCTAAAGCAAATGTGTTAGTTATAACATTTAATGTTGAACAAAATACGCAGAGTCTATAGCAGAACTTACGCTGCACTTTCATTGATGTCACTATAATGTGGATTTTTATACCCTTAGAAATATATATTATTATTTTCATTTTAATTGTGGAGGCCAAACCAAACATTTTTTTTGTTTATTACTTAACTCCACATGTACATTTATTGTTTTCATGTCTTTAAAATGAATCTACAATGCAAAAGAAATAAGAAGACGTCGACTAGCATTATCACATTATCAATAATCACCAGTGACCCGGGATCAGGATGGGGTGCAAGAGGGACGACGCGGAGGCAGAGACGCAAATGCAAGTAAAAAGGGTTTAAAGATTTATTAAACAAAGAACAAACAAACAAACAACTTAATAAACTAAAACAAACAAGGAAACTAAACCTAAACTCAAAACAAGAAACAAACAAGAAATAAACTAGTGAAATAAACAGGGGAGCAGCGTGAGAAATGAACAAGACGTGATAGAACATATAATCAACAAAGACAGACAAAGGAAACGCAGAAACACTGGGGTATAAATACACAAGGAGGGAAACAGAAATGGAAGACACCTGGGGAAACAGGTAACGAGGGGGCGGAGCTAAAGATTAGAGTCATGTAGGGGAACACAGAGACACAGGGAAAACAACAAGAGAAAACAAAACAGACAGGAGGAACGAAATAACAGAGACAGGTTAGAAAAGACACAGAACAGGACCAGAACGCGAGACCCATGACCAGTTCCTCCTCCGCCATGTTTAAAAGATCATGTGCTTTTGTTCTTCACACTTTCTTTTTTTTTTTACCAGTGTTACTTATTTCTATCTTATCTAGTTCTGTATTTACATTCATTCATCTCTCTTGATTACCTCTGACAGTGATATTTCTGCATTCTTTAAAATGCAGTAGTGATTACAAAATTATATAATAGGTCAGTGAAAATACCAATAGAATTCTGTAAAAAGGTAATCCAGGGCCTACATGCAGGGCTGGTATTTATTTAGCAATTTACCAGATTTTTTCAAGAAAAAAATAAAATAGTAAAAAAAAAATATATATATATATATTTTAAAATTGCATTATATTTCAGTGAAAATACCAAAGGGCTGGTGTGTATTTTGCTATTTACCAGATTTTTAAAGAGAAATTAGATTAAATATAAAAAAAAAATATTTGTACATCCTTTAAAAAAATCAAAGGTCACATGCATGGCTGGTGTTTTGGTTACTTAGATATATTGTGATTTAGATGAAGAGAAGAAAAAAATCTTGTTTACAAAATGATATTATACATCAGTAAAAAATACCAAGGGTATTCAAAAAAAATATAATCCAGGACATATATGCAGTCCCTTTTTTTTACATAAGTACATTACATGTCAGTGAAAATACTAAAGGTATTTTTAAAAAAGGCTTGGTGTTTTTTTTTTCTATTTACCAGATTGTTAAAAAAAAAAAAAAAAAATTGCGTCTTCTTCAGAATATTTTATTTTACGTCAGTAAAAATACCAGTGTATTAAAAAAATATACAGACATATAAATCCAGTAACTTAATGCAGGGCTTAATTAAGAGAAGCAAAAAAATGTTAAGTGAATTCAGACAAACTATTTTAAAAAGCATCTTTTTACACATGTTAAAATGTTAATATCACTGCTCTAGTATATAAGCATAATGTAATATCACAATATCATATCTGAATGACAACCATAAAAAAATGTGATATGAATACATACATACTTACACTTACATTAGCCATTTTTACATTGAAAAATCACATAGCCAACTAAATATATTCTACTGTTGAAAGTTGAGTTGTTCAGTTTTTAGAGTTGAATCAGTGAATTTGTTGTGCTCGCTTTGGCCAAACCCAGTTTATAACCCAACCCAAGTGATTTGCATACTGAGTTCTGAATTACAGCCATTGGTTGGGGGTCAACTTCAACATCCTGTTATAAGAGCCAATCGGCTATCAGCATGGAACTATAAAAGTGCTTGTGTAGAAGTTTGAAAAACATTGATTAGTTACAGCTTTATATTCCTTCAAATTGACCTCCACATATTGAAAAGAAAAGAACTTAACTTATAGGTACAACAACGTTTTTTTATTTATATGGGGTATTTTATACATTATGTACAACAGTGTTTATATACTGTGAACAGAGTGTTTTTTTGTGTTTGTTTGTTTGTTTTTCAGGACAAAAATCATTATGAAGGGATTTGCAATGATTGGGTTTTGTGCAATTGTTTTACTCTCAACAGCACTGGGTAAGAATTTATTTAATTAATAATTTTTTAAACTATTAATTAATTACAAATAAACTATTATTTAAACAATATTATTTTTATTTTTTTTATTATTTTGTTGTTGTTTAGGTGCTGCTTTAACGATAGACATTGTTTCTCTGAATGGGAATCATTATGTTCCGTTTGGAGGAAAAATCAGTCTGAACTGCATTTTCTCATCATCTACTGCTTCAACAGCTGCATGGCTCCAACAAACTCCTGGAAAAAAGCCTCTCCTCATTGCCTCGGGTTATCACTTCAACCCAGTTTTATATCATAATGGTTTTGATAAGAGTAATCGCTTTATTGCTTGGAGAGAAACAAACAGTTTTACTCTGAATATCTCAAATGCAGAACCATCAGATTCAGCTACGTATTACTGTGCAGTTATTCATTATACAGATGTTGCTGTAGGAGACTGGACCGTTTCAGTTGTTAAAGGTTAGTGCTATATATTAAAAAAGTTTATCTATTTTGAGACAGTGGACTTTTTCATGTTACAAAACTGTTTCTTTTGTATTATTTAGACACACCTTCAAGTCTCTACACTGTTCTCCAGCCTCCCGTATCAGATCCAGTCCAACTGGGAGGAGATACAACTCTGCAGTGTTCAATACTCACAGATAACTCTGCAGGAGATCACAGTGTGTACTGGTTCAGACACGGATCAGGAGAATCTGATCCAGGAATCATCTTCACTCATGGAAACAGGAGTGATCAGTGTAAGAAAAGCTCTGAGACTGTTTCTCCTACACAGAGCTGTATCTACAAACTCCCCAAGAACAACCTCAGCCTCTCTGATGCTGGAACTTACTACTGTGCTGTAGCTGCATGTGGACACATCATCTTTGGAGATGGAACCAAACTTGACTTTACTGGAGGTAAGGTAAAGTATTTAAATCTTAAACTATCTTAGTAAAATATGTATATTGTGTCTGTCATGTAATAATTATGTATATTCATTTGTTTTTAGCTTCTGACAAATAAAAACAGTGAAGATTTAAATGTTATTAATTTTTGTGCTAAGGAAGTATCGGTCAAACTTTTGGACACACGTATTCTCATTCAATTTCTATTTTTAATAATGTTTTACATTGTAAATGTAATATTGAAGATTATATTAACACTAAACAGGAACACATGCTGAATTATTTATTAACACAAAGTGTTATTTGTGTTAATAAATTTGTGTTAGTATATTTATTAACACAACAAGTGTTAACCTCTTACTGCAGAAGCGCCCTCTAGCGGGCCCGCCGGCGGGCCCGTTCTGACTATGTAAATTAGAACGCTTAAAAGCGTCAAATATTCTAAACATACCGACCAACTAACCAACTCATATTCATTAGTACTACTTTAACTACCTGCATGCAAATTTACAGCCATCTACATGAAACCAGTCGCCAGAAATCTCCAACTGAAAACAGCCTGTTTTTTCACATTGTTTACATGAGAAACACGCCTCCCCAACAAAATAGCCTTATAAAATAATATTAGTGTATAAAATAACATCATATTATATTATTGAAAATTCACTTACTATCACAGCATCCACAATACAGCACTGAACCGCAGGTAAAATATCCATAAAGTCCTTTATTTGCCTGCTCACTGCTCCTCAAAAACATGCGTTTAGTTTCAGCGCAGCCGTAACGTCGTATTCTCAAGCTCCCAGCGACTACACAATGGAATATTTTCCGTAAAGTTGTACGTGAATACAAAGCTAAGGGTGTCCTCTTCTAGATTCTGTGGTTTTTATTGGTCTACAATCCACTACTTTTCTTGAGTGATCGTCTTTTGAACCAATGGCGTGAGCGCTGGATCGCGCTGGTGTTCAGGGCTGTCCAACCAAATCAAGTCATAGGTTTTCTCCAGCGTCACAAAAGTGATTGACACCTATTTCAACCAATAGTCCACCCTTAGACGAAAACACTGATACGTAATTTGCCCTGATTGGTCTCCGAATGGCTGGGGGAGGGGCATGCCAAACCGTCACCACGTGTTGCGCTGTCTCAAAAAAAAACACCCCTTTCCAAACGCTAAAACTCCATAGCGCACACAGCGCGCAAACATGTGATTTTATGTGTCATTTCATCAAAAAAATATTAATATTACCCTGAGATGGACTCACATTAATTTATTTTATCACAAAGAAACAAAAAAATATTAAAATGTTGTTTTATAGAGACAGATTAATCTCTGCATTAGACTGGGGCGCTCTGGAGAGATTTTTAAGCCTTTGGTGACGCCTGGTGGACACCTTATATATAATGCAGTGTAAAATCCCAGGCTGTCAAAATAATGTTTTAAAATTTTGTACTTTGTTTGACAAGACCCTAATAAACCAGGAAATGTAGAGAATGATTAGCTAATCATCACCAACATCCATACACACACTATAAACTCAAAATATAATAGGCGCTTTTTGTTTTTTTTACATTTTCCTCTGCATTTAATGTTCTCAAATAGATCCTAAATAATGAAAATTACCTCTTGAAAGTGAATTACTGTTTTGTCCCAAGTGTCTACTTCAGTTTAAGCCCTGACTGGTCATTGTGCTATATGTAAAACTTAAGATATCCAGTGTGATAGCATAGTAGTGCAAATCGCATGAAAATGAGCAAAAACATGGATCTGCAGTAAAGGGTCAAACCAGAATAAGTTTTGTATTTTAGTTTCTTCTAAATAAAAAAGTAGCCACATTTAGCTTTGAGGACAGATTTTCACTTGAGTTTATCGTACCCCGAGAAAATTCTGCCCGAGCCCGACCCAACCCGCTTCATAAAGTGTTATAATGAGCTCGAACCCGAATAAAACCTGACATTTTTTTTAGTAAGTAGAGCGTTAAAACTGAGCTTTAAAAAAAAAAAAAATCAGGATGTGGACTATAGACAACATTTCTCCCAAATTCCAAATAAAAATATTTTAATTTAGAGCATTTACAAAAAAGAAGCAGAGCTTTCAGACCTCAAATAATGCAAAGAAAACAAGTTCATATTCATAAAGTTTTAAGAGTTCAGAAATCAATATTTAGTGGAATAACCCTGGTTTTTAATCACAGTTTTCGTGCATCTTGGCATGTTCTCCTCCACCAGTCTTACACACTGCTTTTGGATAACTTTATGCCTGCACTCCTGGTGCATCATTTCAAGCAGTTCAGCTTGGTTTGATGGCTTGTGATCATCTATCTTACTCTTTATTATATTCCAGAGGTTTTCAATTTGGTAAAATAAAAAAATATTTATTTTTTCCAGAGCTGTATACAATTTAAAAACAATAATAAGGCTATGCACTGTACTGCACAGCGCTGCACGTCAAGTGTGTAATACAGACAAGTGGAGTTTGCACTGCACACTTGTGCAACTTTTTTTAAAACACAGTTTGATTTGATATTTTGCTATATTGTGATTATCACGTCATAGCTTTATATAAAATAAAAACAGACCCCTACGGCACAGACTATTTCCTTGAGCCCGATCCGGCCCGAGGAAAGTGGAGGGAAATTTTGGCCGACACGGCCCGAGTTCAGATCGGGACTCGGATTGGGTCGAGTTCGGGCAGAGAATCTAAACTCTAATTTGCACACTCCTGGTATTTTAATCTCAGTCTCTCTTCATGAGGCAGAGTCACCTGAAACAGTTTTCTCAGAGTCTTGAAGGAGTTCCTGGAGGTGCTGAACAATAGTTGCTGCTTTTTCTTTATGCTGTGAAGCTCCAGATAATCCTAAATCACCTCAAATCACACGTTTCAGATTGGATTTAGGTCAGGGGATTGTGGAGGACAAACACTTTTTTGTTTACTATAAAATTCAATATGTGTCCCTTAATAGTTTTGATGTTTTAAATATTAATCTACAATGTAGAAAATAAATTAAATAAAGAAAAACACTGAATGATAATGGTACTTTAAGCTGTATATAATTTAAATCTTTTTTCTTGCATGTTTCAGGGAAGAGTCTTTTGCTACCAGTCGTACCTGCTTTAGCAGCATCAAACATTATATCCATTATTCTGATCATATTTCTGAGTACAAAATTATGCAACAATCATCATAAAGGTAGGTTTCACATTTTAAATATAAATGCTCAGTATCTTTTCTTCAGAATTTTCTTTGAACAATTTGTTCATTAATATAATATGGATTTTATTTGTTTTTAGAAGAAAGTGCTAAAGGCCAAACAGTTCCAGTAACCCAGGTGACTATTAATTCACGTACTACTAAACAACTTAACAATTCAAACAATGAAAATAAATTATTTTTTAATAATTAAACATCAGGGTACATATAATAACTGTTTGTGCACAAAGTAGACAAAGCATGTAGGTGAGTAGGGACACCCAAAGTATCCTCCCTTTCAAGCTGTGATTATGCAAAAAAAAAGAAAAAGATTTTAAATAAATATAATAAGTAAATGTATATGTAATGCTTGCAAAATGACTCTTTATTAACTTATTTTTAGGTAAAAAGTTTCTACACTACAGCTCTGGGAAAAAAAATAAAGAAATCACTTCAGTTTCTGAATCAGTTTTATTCTGTAAACTACGGAAAAGATTTCGCCCACATTTTTTAAATAAAAATATTGTCATTAAGAGCATTTATTTGCAGAAATTTAGAAATGGCTGAAATAACAAAAAATGCAGAGCTTTCAGATCTCAAATTATGCAAAGAAAACAAGTTCATATTCGTAAAGTTTTAAGAGTTCAGAAATCAATATTTAGTGGAATAACCCTGGTTTTTAATCACAGTTTTCAAGCATCTTGGCATGTTCTCCTCCACCAGTCTTACACACTGCTTTTGGTTGGATAACTTTATGCCTCTCCTGGTGCAAAAATTCAAGCAGTTCAGCTTTGTTTGATGGCTTGTGATCATCAATCTTCCTCTTGATTATATTCCAGAGGTTTTCAATTTGGTAAAATCAAAGAAACTCATCATTTTTATGTGGCTTTTTTTTTTTTCGAGCTGTATATTAAATAACTATACAACCTATTGTTGCTCAGCTCAGACCTATATTAAAGCTTTGTATTATATTAACTTGATTTAAAAAGTAATACATTGTCTCTAATTGTAGACCAATATTTAAGTATAATTTAATTGAATGGTCTATTGACTTCTAATAAAATGATAAACAAAAAAAATAACAAATACAACACAAACACTTTCCCCTTAGTAATAACCTATATAATTTTATAAACTTTATAATAAGTGTCTACAATAACAGTGTAACTACAGGACGCATTGTTACAAATGAATTACAATTATACAGGTTATGTAAGCACAGGAGTATCGGCTTCAATTTAATGTAATAGGGCATAGCATTTCAGATTTTGTTATAATAAAATAGACGAGATATTCTCCTGTGGCTAGCTGACCTTTATACATGTATAATTACTTAATCTCACACCAGTCGTTACACTGTTATTACATGGGTTGTTAATGTGTAATTACACAGTAATTGTAGATGTTCTGCTTTAAATACAGCTTCACAAATGAGTTTTATTTTAGTATGCTGCATATAGAAATTTTATATATTCCATTTTTGTATTAAGGCATAGGCATCTTCAAATACTTACACTGTTGTACAGGTGTTGAAGCTTATGCTTTCCGGCTACTTAATAAGCCCTGCCCCCTCACTTCAATATCCCTCACCACTGATACTTATGAGTGGTATACCCTATAGTTTACTGATTCGGGGATCTTCCAACTTTTCTGTTAAACACAAGATATAGAAATTTATTTAACTTTATAAATGTTATTAATTAACTTTGTGTTGTTACAGGATGTGTGTGATGATGAAGGTTTGAACTACGCAGCTTTGAGTTTCACCAATAAACCTCCAACTTCCAGAGAAGCTAGAAGACAGAAGAAGTTTAAGAGTAGAGACACGGATGTGTACGCCCAGGTCAAATTTCCACAATAAAACTGAAACCAAACTGAATAATTTATCTTTGCTTTTGCTAACCTTTTATGCCTAATAAATAGGGGTGACGAGACACTAATATCACGAGACGAGACACGATATTGGGTTCACGAGAACGAGCCCAGACGAGATTTAAAAATAAAATTTTAAAGAAAACCTCAAAACTGAAAAATGGCTTGAAAACTAGAGTTTTATTTGACAAAATTATATAACGCAAACTTAACAGACTGGTTTCTCTCAAATATTGATTTCATAAGAAATAGAAATAAGAATAAGAATAAAAAATAAAAATAAAACTTTTCTAGGTCTTATATAGTGCAAACAATAAGTGCAAACCACAACCAGTCATATTAAGACTATGGTTTGTGTTTTTTTTCTCCTAAATCTCTTGTAATTTAACTATGCATTACCATAACCAGTCATATTAAGACTATGCTTGAAGTTCAAACAGAGACAGAAAATTTGTTTTTAATACAGTACAGAGCTAAGGGATTAGTACCTATGACTAAGTCACGTGTAGGATTTACTTACATTATTACATATGGTTTGTGTCTTGTTGGTCACTCTGTTACCATTTATTGTTTCCACTGGAGCCAAAATGCAGCCAGACATACAACTTTAAAAGGGGGTATGCAGCCTATGCAACGCGCTGCACTAAAGGGGGCGCCAAATGAAAGCCCCAAATAATTTTTGTTCCCAGGAGAAACAGCCAATCAGCTTGCTGGTTTTGCGGAGCACGGTGGGCTAGTAATGACAGAATGTATCTCCTCCATACCCCCCCCCCCCCCCCCCCCGTTGCCAGATCCCGCTTAAAAAGTCCCCACTAAACTATTTTTTTCCCCGCGAGACAGGTTCAATATTGACGAGAAATATCGTCACGTTTAATCTCGCGAGACCTCATGCCACCTCATGAGTTCTCGTCACACCCCTACTAATGAATGTATTATTAATCTATTTACAATCTTTATTTACTATATGTGTGTGGAAATGTATATGTGTGTTTACCAGGGTGTATGTGTGTGATAACTGCCCAGCACAAATTTTGTAATAAACTATGTAAAAGTGTGTGTGGGGGAGGGGAGGGGGGGTGCAGATATCAGTATGTAGGATTACTTTACTCATTACTTGCTGGAAAAAATGTTGTTACTCGTTACTTAACTCCAATTATGTCAATCTTTAGCGAATGGAAAGTACTAAATGTGTTAGAGAAGGAAAATTACTTTAAAAGGTAAAAAGTTGGGCACTAAGTGGTCCAGCAGACTAAACGCTGCCACTATGATTGGAAGATCACTGGTTCGAATCCCGGTCAAGCAGCCTGCCATCAGCTGCCGGAGCCCTGAGAGAGCACAATTGGCCTTGCTCTCTCTGGGTGGGTAGATGGCACTCTTTCCCCTCATCACTCCAAAGGGTGATGTCGATCAGCACAAGGCACCTGTGAGCTGATGTATCATGCTGTGATGCCACTCGGTAATGCTACATCAGCAGCAGTTTAAAAAGAGGTGGTGGCTGACTACACATAAGTGTCGGAGGAGGCATGTGCTAGTCTTTACCCTCCTAGTGTTGTGGCATCACTAGTGGTGGGGGGATATACAGCTGAGTAGCAGCTGAATGTGTGGGACAATCGGCCTAGCTACAAATGTGAGAAAATTAGAAATATAGTCTTAAAAAAACTAAAAGATCACACTGAATGGAAACACTTTAGTAAATATACACAAAAAAACAACTTAAGTACAGTAATAAAGTCAATTTACTTTTTTACTGTCTAAGAGAAGATACACTGATGTGAATACAACTGTAGCCAGAAACTGATTCCTTTCTCCCTGTTTTTGATGATACACATTTGATGGTAGAGCCCTAATGAATTTATACCCTTTCTAATATGATCTATATTTCCAGTTAAATTGTATGTGTGTGTGTGCATGCTCACTAATGTGTGTGTGTGTGTGTGTGATCACGGCATGGATGGATGAATAAAGTGATTTATTGTTTTGTCTTGTATTGTACCAACTTTTGTAAAAGTTATAGGGAGGACATGTGTCAGTATTTTGGATCACTTTGCTCATTTCTTGCAGAAAAAAATGCTCTTACTTATATATGTATTATTTTATATCAATGATACTATGCAATATAGCAATGTGACTGTACCAAAGTATATTTAGTGTTTTATTTTTTTTTTAATTCTTACTTATATATGTATTACTATATATCAATGATACTATGCAATATATCAGTGTGACTATACTAAAGTATATTTAGTGTTTTATTTAAAAAAATGCTTATACTTATATATGTATTACTTTATATCAATGATACTATGCAATATAGCAATGTCACTGTACTAAAGTATATTTAGTGTTTTATTTATAATTTTACTATTTTTACTACTAGAGTAAATTTATTAACCTGACCTCACAGTCAAGTACACTTGAATGAAAAAAAGGTGAACCAGTCAGCAAAAAGATTTAAAATGGGGGTTTGTGTGTTTATTGGTGGTGGTTTGTTATTTGTAAGTCACTAGGTTCGATGATGACAGAAGAGTCTAAAGTCTCAAGAAAATCTTATATGTAAACATAAAGTAATTTCAGGAGAATTATTTATAAAATTGAATATTGACACAAGGGAGCAACAACTGACTTTAGTTATCTTATTTGTTGTAAACTAGTCTTTGTCAAAAAAATATCAACCACAGCATCAGGGGTCATGATGAGTGAGGCAATGTCTCATCACCTGATTACCATTTGAGATCATACTCACTTTTTTGTTTCACATGGAAGTCATTTAGTACAATTGTTACGACCCGGTCTAGGGTCAGGCCATAACAGAAAATGAGAGTGGGCTCTCTCTCCGGACCCTTTGCCAGACCAAACACCAGACACTGAAAATGAATTAAAATCAGAATGATTTTATTGATGAAATTAAGGGAATATGACTTCAGGAGTGAGCATAGGCCAAAATAACAAATAAAACCAACTAAAAAACAAAGAAAACTAACTGAACCTGCCAAAATAAAGAAAACAAAATACACAAACTACCCTGACTCCCCGTCACCAAAACAGGAGAAAAAGGTATCAAAACAAAATGGCACTCACCCCCTACTTTACTCAAAGAGTAAAGTGTAAATCGAAGCAAAAACTAAAGCAACACACAGAATACAAAATGGAGGTGCCGGGTTGGTCTGAGCAGAAAGTTGTTCCAGGTCAGGAAAGGGGAGGAGCCCTGAACGTCTCTCCCAGGTCAGAGTGCGGCCCCAGTGGCCAATCATGGTCCTACAACCAAAAACCAAAACACAAACAGCACAGAGGGCACACAAAGAAAAGCCAATATGACCAGGGGTTGTAACAACAATGCATTTAATTTATATGTACTGCTTTTTAAAGCAGTAAAATTACATGAAAGAAGAAATTAAAAATAATTTGAAATTCTTTGAAGGAAATAAGTATTTGGCCGCCATCATTTAACACTTGGTGGCAAAACATTTGTTAGCAAGCATAGCAGTTAGACATTTCTTGTAGTTTTTTTATAAGGTTTGCACACACTTTAGGAATAATTTTGGATCACATTTTCTCCAAATCAGGAAGTTTTAGCTCTCTCCATAGAGTTTTAATGGGATTAAGGTCAGGAGACTGGCTAGGCCATTCCATGACCTTAATATTCTTCTTATGGAGCCACTCCTTTGTTGCCTTGGCTGTATGTTTTGGGTCATTGTCGTGCTGGAAGACCCAGCCATAACTCATTTTCAGTGCCCTGGTGTAGGCAAGGAGGTTGTCACCCAGGATTTTGCGATACATGGCCCCGTTCATCTTCCCGTAGATTGTGTGAAGTTGGCCGGTGCCCTTAGAACATAAACACCCTTAAAAGAACCTTGTGTGCACTGCAGGATTCTAAATTTTTCTTAATGTAGGACTGTTAATAAATGGACTCGAGTGGGATGTATTTTATTTTATAACCTTTATTGCAGAGTGAGCTAAAACAGAAAAATCCTGCTGAGCTTCTTTGTCCTTGAAGTTGGTGTTGAGATACCAGGTGAGGTTGTCAGCAGTATTCACACTGAGAAACGTAGATACCAAAGTAATAGTAATACCAAAACCAGTTAAAGATAAAAAAAATACCAAAATACATATTCACAGCATGATTACAACATTGAAGACATAAACAATAAAAGAGCTTTATTAAAATATTCTGAACTCCAATCAAGTAGATTATATATGTTGATATGCTTCTAGAAAATAACAGTTTAGTAGACTATGAAACTAATGTGTAAGTCAGAAGTAGAGGTGTTGAGGCCAGTTCTCACCTGAGTTTTCATTAGTGCTTTTTTCCCTTAGAAGCTGCTAAAGTTCATCTTTTCATGTGGCTGAAAGCTTCAGTAGATACTTGCTGGTGTGTGTTAGAGCCATCTTAACTGTGGTCTTGGTAAATGTACAAAGAAATAGAGGATATAGTTCACAGGAAGCAGTGCTAAAGTGTTGCTGCCTTACAGAAGAGCATGGTCCAATTGCATAAAAAGTCCCCCCCCCCCTTTTTTATATAAATGTGAGTTTTAGAGTTTAACACTGGTTTAAGTTTGAATATGACTTTGTAATTTATCCTTAAAGATACAATAAAATATTTAATTTCTGTTTAATGTCAACATAATCTTTGAATTGTAAGAAAAATGTGATGTTGTGTATGGGAGCTCAAAATTAAAGGTATGAGTCCCACTTAAATCACATAAAAATAGACTTCATACATTTCTCAAGACTTCAAACTTTTTCATAACCATTGGCATACGAACTGGGTGGATAAATATCTGAAATGGGTATATTTGTCCCACCCAAAAACTATACCCCAAAAAAAGAACTGTTTAAAAACGTTTGTTTTAAAAGTATTTTTTTGCAAAAATTTAGACAGCCTTCACACTGTTTATTCTTTCTTTCACTTTGTTAAGTCTTGTGTTGAGAGGCTTTTTCAGCAATATCCTGCACTGACCAGCTTAACTGACCTCAGATTTTGCCACATTTTTCATAGTTTTCCCAATAAAATTGGACTCTTCATTGCAAACCACTCAAATTGAAAAAGTAGTGCCTTGTTAAATAGCTGACGAGCTAAGAAGAGGGAGGATATATTTAGTAGGCTACAGCTAAAAGAGAGCGAAAGAGAGAGAGAGAGAGAAAGTGAGATGGGGTGGTGTGGATTTGATATTATTTCTTTTTACACAATTAATGATAAACGTATGGAAGTCACAAAAAAACAAAACTGTTGTATGTTCACTGACTGTGACCATAGCAAATGCTTATTTCACGTCCCCTTAATTTAAAAAAAAAGATCTTTCATAAAAATAAAATGTTTTGTTTAAAGAAATTCTTACATAAAAAGTAATATTACTATTATTATTGATTATATAAGAAAACAGCAATAATACTAATAATGATCTTGTTAAACATAAATTCAAATTCAAAAACAAGTAAAAATTTGGGGTAAGGTGGGATAGAGATCATCCAACTTCCGCAACTCACTAATACTATTTTCACAGAATGCAGTCAAATCGTAACAGCAATGCACCTCATAGAAAGTATTCCCTGGACAATAGAGAAATTGTTATATTGACTTGAGACATGACTTAAAATCTAGCCTTAAGAGTTATAACTGGACTTGATCTTTAGTCTAATGACTTGTGACTGAACTTGGACTCTGGCCTAAAGACTTGTGACATGAATTGATCTCTAGTCTAATGACTTGTGACTTCACTTAGACTCCTGCCTAATAAGTGTGACTGGATTGGACTCTGACCTAAAGACTTGTGACTGAACTTGATCTTTAGCCTAAAGACTTGTGACTGAACTTGATCTTTAGCCTAATGACTTGTGACTGAACTTGATCTCTAGTCTAATGACTTGTGACTGAACTTGATCTCTAGTCTAATGACTTGTGACTGGACTTGATCTCTAGTCTAATGACTTGTGACTGGACTTGATCTTTAGCCTAATGACTTGTGACTGAACTTGATCTCTAGCCTAATGACTTGTGACTGAACTTGATCTCTAGTCTAATGACTTGTGACTTGACTTAGACTAGAGATCAAGTTCAGTCACAAGTCATTAGGCTAGAGATCAAGATCACTTGTGACTTGACTTGGACTCATGCCTAATGACATGTGACTTGACTTAGACTCCTGCCTAATGACTTGTGACTGGACTTGGACTCTAGTCTAATGACTTGTGACTTGACTTATATTGCTGCCTAATGACTTGTGACTGGACTGGACTCTGGCCTAATGACTTGTGACTGGACTTGGACTCTAGTCTAATGACTTGTGACTTGACTTATATTGCTGCCTAATGACTTGTGACTGGACTGGACTCTGGCCTAATGACTTGTGACTGGACTTGGGCTACAGCCTAAAGACTTGTGACTGGACTTGATCTCTAGTCTAATGACTTGTGACTTGACTTGGACTCATGCACAATGACATGTGACTTAATTTGGGCTCTAGTCTAATGACTTGTGACTTGACTTAGAATCTAGCTGGCTGGAGTTGCTCTATAGACTAACAACAGACTTGATTTGGACACCAGTCTTAAGAAGTATGACGACTTACGACTTTTGACTGATGAACAAATCTGCATAAAAGAATCTTCAATTTGCGGTCTGTCAATACAAGGATTGGATGTGAGTAAATACAAAAACAACCATAAAGAGTTTAGTAACAAAATATTGTAGAATAAATCTGAGTTTACTAGTTAAATCAAATAAAAATGTACAAAACCTGAAGATGAAGATGAAAATGGTAAAATACTGTACATTGTCCATGCCTCTACAAGTCCATGCCCTTACCCCTTTGTAGGCTTAGGTGCAGACTCTTTAGTATGGTGCATTGCTTATATGATCAACCTGTCATTCTGAATTAACATATTTGTGGACCTCTACTGTGTTAAATCACATTCATTTATGTACAGTACCTTTAGAGTACAGAAAATAAACTCATAAGAAACAAAACTATCACCACCATGGTTGGAAAAACTATTTAAGCTCTATAATGTACCATAATTTACCATACCATCAGATCTGAGAGTTTATATAAAGTGAAGTCTCTTTAAAACTTTTAAAGCTTCTTCACACTCTCTTTTTCTATCTCTTTTTAGTCATTAGCATATTAAGTTGTATATTTATGCCTGTAGATGTGAGTGGTCAGGGCCTAATTCAGCCTCCTCTTATGGGAGCCAATCCGCTTTCAGCACAGAATTATAAAGCCGACCTTGTAGACATTTTGCATGCATTTTAGCTCAGACACAAAAGGTCACTTTTCTTCTGCAGAAACTGTGAGTAACCTACTGATATTTTTCTATGCTTATAATTATTGTTATTATTATTAGTAGTAGTAGTAGTTGTAGGAGTATTAATAATAGTAGCAGTAGTACATCTATGACATTAATATATTTTTATTTAGAGTTTTTATTTATAATATATACATAAATTAATGACATTTCAGAGCGGTCCATTAATTACTTTTTTTTTTTTTGCAAATTCAGAGATCTATCCATATTCAACTTGTCAATCTTCAGATATTTGTCATTATAAATTTCTCACTTCATTCAATTCACTAAAAACTGCTTTATAATAAAATGTTATAAATTATATCTAAAATACCATTCAACAAATGTATAGTAACTGTTTTCCATATGCATTACGTGTTTTTGATCTATATGTCATACTGATTATATTTAATGTCTTTGGTGAAGTCTATGTCTGAATTATATAGTTGTTTAAAATGTTGTAAAATTGCATTATTATTTAGGTGGCTTTATAAGAGTCTATTATAAAGTTTCTCATATTTTTTGTACTAAATTATCTAAATTAAAACTGAACTGCACTACTACACTGGCTCCCAATTAAAACAAATAGAATTTATATAAAAAAAAAAGAACCGGTATTTTAAACTCTATTCTCCAGCTGATCAGCTTCCAGAAGCTGTGAGATGTTCTGCTCAATCTGTAACCTTTTTTAAGAAAAAGCTGAAAAAACATCTGTTTAGCTGAGCTTTCCACACTGTCTAAATTGCTCTGCTTTGCACAGTTAGTATTGTTTTTTTGTTCTTAGTTTTCATTACCTGAATATTATTTTAACCTTTAATGTCTTGTATTTTCTTTTCACATTGTTCTAAAACTTTTTTTCTTATATAACAATTTTATGAATTTTAATTCTGTTAGAAATACCTTTTTTCTAGCTGTAACAGCACTTTTATTCTAATTAATTCTGTTAAGTTTTCTTCTTTTAAATATATTGTTTTAATCATGTTTGAATCATGTTTTAATCGTGCTTTATTCTTATTTAATTTTTTTCCAATTTTTATTGTTATTTTCTTAAGTTTATATGACTCTCTTTGTATTTTTGTATTATTTGTGCTTAAAAGAGTACAGAGCTTGTCGCTGGGGCTGTACCTTATATTGAGGTACAACAGAGTACCTTTCAGTTAAAGTCTTTTTTGTACCCATGTTTTTTGTACCAGTACAGACTATAAAGTTGAAAAATACTTGACGAACTTGTTGATCCAAAACTGTCTTTCAAATGAAAAATGTATAATCAAAATATATATAGTTTATTAGTACAGTGATACAGAATACTAAATGTACCTTTAGGCTGGTTAAATGGTACAAATCTGTACTTTCTGCTGATAGGAAAAACTTTGTACTTGAGAGGTAACACATGACCATGTGAAGACCAATATTATACATTTGAAGGTACAACTATAAAAAGTGTACCTTTGAGTACAAAAAAGTACAAAAAAATAAAATTGCCTTGCCTTACTAGTAATATTATAAATTGTTGATTTTAATTATACTGTTAATATGTTGTATTTTCATTGGTTTTGACATGTTAATTTTTTATATTACTATTCTTGGGCTTTTTAATGACATATTTATCAATTTTGCTTTCTTTGCAGGGTAGGCATTACCTGAGTTTGATGATGTTTGGATTTTATGTACTTGCTTTGATCTCAACAGCATTAGGTAACATTTATGTTTTTTTCTTCAGGTTTTAACATGAATGTTAATCTGTTAGTGCTAATGTTAAAAGTTCATTTGTTTTACCAAGAAGGCAAAAAAAATACCGCAACATTTACAAGTAACAATAAAATTCCACTTCTTTTCTTCTAGGTGGCTTATCAAAGAACACCATGCCCTGTCCAAACGGTGTGAAGTACGTTCAGCGTGGAGAAACGATTAGTCTGAATTGCTCGTTTCCATCAGTTGATGCATCGGCGACTGCATGGTTTAAACAGACTCCAGGAGAGAATCCTCTACTCGTAGCCTCGGCTTATCACATTGTAAAAGTTTCATATCATAACGGATTTGATAAGAGCGGCCGCTTTAATGCAGTAAGAGACCAGAACAATTTTAATCTGAAAATCTCCAATGCAGAACCATCTGATTCAGCTACGTACTACTGTGTTATTGCATATTACACAGATGTAGCTTTATTCCACTGCACAGTTTTAGTCCTCAAAGGTAGGTTCTATAATTTATTATCAATTTAACAGCTCAAACAATGAAACTTTGCAATTCTAAATCTCATTAATTACATATTTGGTTTTTTTAGACACACCTTCAAGTCTCTACACTGTTCTCCAGCCTCCCGTATCAGATCCAGTCCAACTGGGAGGAGATACAACTCTGCAGTGTTCAATACTCACAGATAACTCTGCAGGAGATCACAGTGTGTACTGGTTCAGACACGGATCAGGAGAATCTGATCCAGGAATCATCTTCACTCATGGAAACAGGAGTGATCAGTGTAAGAAAAGCTCTGAGACTGTTTCTCCTACACAGAGCTGTATCTACAAACTCCCCAAGAACAACCTCAGCCTCTCTGATGCTGGAACTTACTACTGTGCTGTAGCTGCATGTGGAGAGATCATCTTTGGGAATGGAACCAAACTGGACTTAATTAGAGGTAAGATATAATATTTTATATTAGCATAGAGAACAGACATTTATTGAGTAAATGTGCAATCTGTTTCTGTGTTTGGGCACTTTTGGAGACACAGACCAGGTTGAGAATAAATTGAGTGAATAAGCCATTTACCCATCTCCCATTGTACTTCTGTGCCCAGCACTTTGTGTAATGCAGTACTGTTACAAATGAACGATTAGTCAACAATGAAATTTGTAGTGGACAAATTTAAATAATCGACATTGTCGATTATATTGAATAATTGTTGCAGTCCTAATCAGCATAGGGCATAAAAAGAAATAGAAATATGTAGATAATAATGGAAAATTAATCAATAATTGATTATCATAACAAAAAAAAACGTTACTCAAGTATATGTCACCTACTATATGTGTTTATTGACCACATAAATATATTTTTTTTAATGCATGTCATAGTGACCTTAACATCATCCAAAACAAAAGTGTGCAAAATGCTGATTTTTTTTTATATATTTAATATTCCATAGACCACCCATGTGTACAACATGTACAGGACACTAAAAAAGTCATCATGTTAATTTTATATTTACCCAGTTGTCCCCATTGAATTAGGAAAAGTCAACTAAATTAGCCACAAATTATATCAATCATTTATTTAAAAGCGTTAAACAGTGAATGTAGGAGAAAAATAGGAGGGTTAGACAGCAGATTTTAAGCTGTTTGTTAATTTTGATTTAATAAATATTGTTGGCCAGTTTTATTAAGTTATAAAGAAATATATATGTTTTTTTCTCTCTCTTATTAAAGCAATCTGGGATTTGGATCCAGCCACTATGGTTTTAGCAGCATTAAACATCATATTAATGTTTGCCGTTTTGTTTCTGTGTAGACAGTTACACAGTAGTCATCAAAAAGGTAATTTTAACTTTTCCATAATTAAATTAAATGTATTCACACTCTTTATTGAACAATGTTCACTTACGTAATATAGTATGCTTACACGATTTTCTTCTTCTTCTTTTGTTGGTTTTGTTTTTGAAGATGCTGCAGATGTTCACACAGTTCAGGTAAAATTGTACTTTGACTATTTTTTTTTTTACTTTTGGCTACACTCAATCTATGGAATATCTTGTTTTGCTCACATACACTGTAAAAAGTAGTTAGAATTGTTAAAATAAAAATAAGAATCTGGTTTATTTTATTTATTTTATATTTATATACTTGTTACCACATTATGATACGTTTTGTTCTTTATTATTTAACTACGGCGCTTTTCTGCAGGATGCATGTGATGAAGCTTTGATGAAGCTCGCTGGTGAACTTCAGCAGATGAATGAAGGTTCTGAATTCTACTCCAAGGTCGTCTATTACCAGCAAAACTGAATTCAAATATTAATCTAAAGCTTGTAAAATTCTCTACCATTTAACTTTAATATAAACTTATTTTTTTGCTGACTTAGATTAGCATGGCTTATTGGATAGTTAATGATAGGTGTTTTTGCTCATCTGCTGTAAATATACATCTTGTTTAAACCAATGTTTTTTTTTCCATGTGCATGTATTCTATTTGAGGAATGGATTTAATCTATATTAAAATATATTTAGGCTAATTTTTAGCATTGATTCAATGACCAAATGTTTGTGAGTAAATGTCTTGATTGTGTTCATGGCATTTTAACTTTGTCAACATTTCAAATATGGAGGAAACTCTGTAAATTTAGCTGAAATGCAACTTTAGCATTGTGGAGGGTTAAGTCATGTGTTGATCCCCACTTTTTTCCATGACTGAATGAACATGAAAACATTTACATTTACATTTAAAGTATTTAGCAGACGCCCTTATCCAGAGCGACTCACAACAGTGCTTCGATGTTACTTCAAATATCCAAAGCTAGTTTGTAGACTAGGATCAAGAGATACACAGAGCTTGATCATTTTTGGAACCCTAGAAACGCTTTTTTTTTTTTTTTTTTTGTAGTTTATTAGTTTATAAAACCCAAGTCATATGTGTGAATAGAGAGTATATTTTATATGCTAGTATTTTGCTTTAGGCAGCAAGTAGATTAGAAACATCTGGATTTAACAATGCATTTATCTAGAACCTGCTGAATATTTGCATCTGATAAAAGAAATATCATGCATTTCCGCTGTATAATGACAATTGCCCATTTTAGTTAAATAAAAAAAAAATACAATAAAGAATATGTTTTACCTGATATTTAAAAAAAAAAAAACTTTGTCTCTATTGTTTGACTTCTTTGGTTCTGTATATTACATGAATATGTGATGCGTATTCCTGAACTGAAATTTAAACCATACTGGTGAAGATTGTTAAAAAATAAAATCAGTTAAAAATGACAGGGAGTGACAACCATCTATAGCCAGGCCTTCTAATGGTATAATTCACGAAAAATCAACATTTGTCAAAAATGTCTAAATTGTTGTCTCTCAGTTTTTTTTCTCTTAAATAGGAGTTATATATTTTATTTTATTTATTTTATTAGATTTTTAAAGTAATTAAATCAATATTAATGAATATATGCAGTAAATGAAAAGTGATGAAAATGTATTGTTTTGGTATTATTTTTGCCTTACAGTAACTAATCCAAAACAATCTACTTTAAGTAGAGTTGTTTTTAGAATACATTTTTATTGATCTGCTTGAGACTCACATTTCTGCCTCTATGCACCATGATAATTATTTTCTTTTAAATGTTGACCCTTTGACCTCATAAGGAGACACTGCCTGTAGCGTTTAGTGGTCACATGACATCATTACACTCAACTGATTGAAAACAAGAATGCAGAAATCATAATCAAGAGTTTCTACAGGCAGTTCAGAGACAAACTGGGAACTTATTGTAGAAAGCTAAAACATGTTTTTGGGCTAATTGGGTCCTTCTGATCCCAAATGGCAAAGATAGTTTTTAAATGTTAAAATACACTATGTGTCCCATATGAAGACATTGTGAAAAGACAATACTTTCATACTTGTTAGGTCATGATAATCACAAGAAAATGAAAAAACAATAAGGATTATATTTTCAGTAGTAAATGATCAGGATGTATCATCATGTATTAAGGGAACATGTTGAGTTAAAGCACTGGCAGCTCTTGTCAGCATTGCTTCAGCCAGTACATTCCTATTTGGACTGTGCAGTGCATCATGGGTATCTGTGTTTGTTTTGGCCTCTGACTTCACCTGCTGCTCGTTCCTTAACGCTAAGTCCACCCCTGAGATTGCCAATACACAACAGCGATTGAGCGGTGCTGCAGCATGGAAGCTAGCAAGCAGGCTAGTTCAGCTGAAACCTTAGCTGCTACACAGCTTAAAAAGTGGGTATGTGTGTGTGTGTGTGAGGTGGAGAGAGAGAGTAACGCACAGTGACTTGGATAAGTAACTTTAATCTGATTACTGGATTGGAAATAGTAAAGGTCAGATTAGAGTAACGTGTTACTAAGTAACGCATTACTGACATCACTGCTTATGGCCATCCCTAGCAACTATCTAGCTATTTAGCTGTTTATTTATCTGTCTGTCGTGTTACAAGATAAAACAGCATGGAAGCTAGCAAGCAGGCTAGTTCAGCTGAAACCTTAGCTGCTACACAGCTTAAAAAGCCTTGTAATGTTAAAAAAAGCTGAGTGACCAAAGAAGCAATAAAACGTAAAAGAGTAAATATTGGCAGTGATTTCAAAAGATGGAGAAGACATAAAAAGACTACAAGACCGATGCTGACTGCTGGCTACTTTTCTCCTGAATAGGTAAGCTAACTGGCTAGCTAATTTATTTAGGTGATTTATCACCACCACTAGATGTGCTTACTAGGGACTAGTGTTTAAATTAATTCAATAATTGGAGTGTTTGCATTAATATCCGTGTTCTGAGTGCAGCTGGGATTAAAAAAGCCAGAAACTGAAAGTTAGTCTCTATATTGACTCAGTTTAGCTATGAATGTGATTATATAATAAGCGATTTGTTCTGTCCAAAATGATTAATGGTAAATGTTACTTATGGCCAGTGATGGTATAGTTACATTGAAAAAGTAATCCGATTACTGATTACTCCTTTAAAAAGTAACTTAGTTACTTTTAAAATCAAGTAATCCATAAAGTAACTAAGTTACTTTTTAAAGGAGTAATCAGTAATCGGATTACTTTTTCAATTACGGATTACTTTTTTTACTTTACTAGTTACTTTATTAGTTACTTCCAGCAGCTGCAGACACCACCTCAAACCACCTTAACATAAAAATTATAACCAGATTTGCCAATACTCCCTTTATTGAAATGCATTTTTAACAGCAACAATGTATCTCTAGACATTTAAAACTGAACTGAAAAAAAAATTCTTGAATGAATTTAACATAAATACTTGTTTTTATAATACAATACTTGTATTTAAACACTTTAAATCTGAACAATGAACCTGTTGTTCTCTGCAGGGCAGGAAGGAGTGGTTTTACAAAACAAAACCGTGTATATGATCTAGGCTGACATCGTGTGTACTTTTGTTACTTTGGCCTCGTGTTATTTTATAATCACATGTAAAGAGTGAAACAGTGGAGTGGGGTGAGTAAACCAATGGTTGTACCTCATTAACAGAAGCTTCTCAGTCCTCTTGTCAGAAAGTCTATTTCTTCTAGGCACTTTGTTGTCAGCACAGAGTGTACATCGAACCCTGATATTGGAACCTTTAGCTGATACTAATTCAAAATAGTGGCTGTATTTCCAGCTACAAAACGCGCTTCTCTCGCCTGCCTCCATGGATTCGTTTGTGTCGCTGCATGTCCGAAACGCGTGTGGTTGGGGTATGTGTGTGTGTGTGTGTGAGGTGGAGAGAGAGAGTAACGCACAGTGACTTGGATAAGTAACTTTAATCTGATTACTGGATTGGAAATAGTGAGGGTCAGATTAGAGTAACGTGTTACTAAGTAACGCATTACTGACATCACTGCTTATGGCCATCCCTAGCAACTATCTAGCTATTTAGCTGTTTATTTATCTGTCTGTCGTGTTACAAGATAAAACAGTAGGCTACTCAAATATAGAGGTATATGTTATCCGCTAAACTAAGCAGTGTATTACTAGAACCTGTAAAGTAGTAACTCCAGCTCTGGGATGTGTATTTTTGAAGCAGTGGGATTTTTTTTTCCAGTACAACAGGCTTGGCTTAGGCTAACACAGCTAGCGGTGCATGGAGCTAGGTTAGCTAACCACAAATAAAGTTCACATGAGCCGGTTTATAATGTGCAAACAATTAAAAAAACACTCCAGTCGTACTTATTAGCTACAGCACCCATTATATTTATTGGCACCCCTAGTTAAAATGTTTTAAAAGCCTTTAAATAAATTATTATTTTTTTATTGCAGAAGCATAATCTCACTCTGAAAAAAATGAGAAAAAAGCAACCATCAACTTAAGAGAATAAAAAAAATACTGACTAAAAAATAATTACTTTTTTTAATATATAGACCTGGTCCACAATTATTGGCACCCCTAACCCTTAATTATTGGCACCCTTGAAATTAATGTATTTGGACCATTTATGTAATTTCTGCTGTAGTTTATAAAGTGGGGCAAAGTATCTAGGAATCTTTAATCAGTAATTCGTCACTTTCTGTTTCCCTGGGGTATAAATATGATGTTGCACAGAGGACTATTTCTCTTCCTCACTCTTAAACATGGAAAACACAAGAGAGCACACTATTCAAGTAAGACAGACATGTGTCGACCTTCATAATTAGGCAATGGCTACAAGAAAATAGCCACTCATCTGCAAATGCGCTTATCTACAATCAGAGCAATCATGAAAAAGTTTAAAGCATCTGAATTAGGGACAAACAAGTCTGGAAGAGGACGCAAGTGTATCTTACCACCACACAAAGCAAGAAGGAAGATAAGACAAAAGTTCTCCAAAGCTCACTGTAAGAGAACTGAATCAAATGTTAGCATCTTGGGGTTATGAGGTCTCCCAAAGAACCATCAGGTGCTACCTACATGCCAACAAGCTGTTTGGTAGGCATGCACATAAACGGGTGGAGTTTAACAAGCAGTACTGGGATTTTATCTGGGACTGTGTGCTTTGGTCAGATGAGACCAAACACTCTAAGTGGGTCTGGCGTAACACTAAGAATGAGTACACAGCAAAACACCTCATGCCCATTGTTAATTGTGGTAAGTATGGGGGAGGAACGGTGATGCTGTGAGCCTGTTTCTCCTCCAAATGACCTGGAAACCTTGAAAGGACACATGTACGGTGGCCGAGAAAGCCCAACGCAGTGCAAATTGAAAAGCGCTGCAAAAGCACAAAACACATCCATCAAAATTACAACACAGGCGCAGCAAATAGATAAACGCGCTGCAAATACAACCACAACACAGCGGAAGTGAGTCACAACACAACGGAATTTTCCCGGGGGACCTTAAAAGATGAGGCGTTTTGTGAAGCAGAACTTTTAATAATATGCACACAACCGTGGTAATCACAGGTAATAAACATAACTTACTTTTCAGAAGCTTGTTTGCCACTTATTGTCCTTTGTATACAGCTGGTACAGCATCTTTTAAGGTCCCCCGGGAAAATTCTGTTGTGTTGTGACTCACTTCCGTTGTGTTGTGGTTCTATTTGCAGCGCGTTTTTCTATTTGCAGCGCGTTTTTCTATTTGCTGCGCCTGTGTTGTAATTTTGATGGATGTGTTTTGTGCTTTTGCAGCGCTTTTCAATTTGCACTGCGCTGGGCTTTCTCGGCCACCGTACACATGGGATCATGAACTCTTTAAAATATCACAACATTATAAATCAGAATATGGTGGCCTCTGTCCGAAAGCAGAAGATGAGTCGTCACTGGGTCTTTCAGAAAGACAATGACCCAAAACATGTGGCCAAATCTACTTAAAAATGGTTCTAAAGGCACACAATCAAGCTCCTCTAATGGCCATCTCAGTCCCCAGACCTCAACCCAATAGAAAAGCTGTGGGGCGATCTGAAGAGGAGAGTGCACAGGAGAAGACCCAGGACTCTGGAGGATTTAGAGGGGTTGTGAAAAGAAAAATGGCAGAAGATCCCTCTTTCTGTGTTCTCCCATCTTGTGAAGAGTTATAGGAGAAGATTAAGTGTTGTCTTGTTGGCAAAAGGAGGTTTTCACAAAGTACTAACCCCAGGGGTGCCAATAATTGTGGCACACATGATTTAATTTAAAAGATTTATTTTTTTAACATGTGATATTTTCCTCACCAAATAAAGGCACTTGTATTAAAGCTTGTTCGGCTTGCTCACTGTATATAATATATTATACTTTTATATTATACAGTATATCTTTGCCCTATTACTGGAGTCCTGTACTATACTGTAGCTGCTTTGTTACAATGTCAGTTGTAAAATGTGCTATAGACAAAAAACAAAAACAAAAAAAACTTGACCTGACATTGGCTGAATCTGTAGTCATTTGCATATTGAGGAGTACCTTTACGCCCATTGACATTAGTGGGTTGGGTCTCAACTGAGCTTCCTGTAATGGTCATGGTCAAGTTCAAAAGTAGAGTAATGCTCTGATATAAGCTCATCTTCAAGGTTTAACATTGTCTTTCAGAACCAACAAGTAAGTAAGCGTATAGTGTATAGAATTTATTTAGCAGGTTTTGGGCTGTAACTATATTTTAGTTATATTGTTTTCTCGTTGCTTCTTTGCTTATTGCAATGTTTCTCTTCTACAGTGTAAATAAATAGTGATTTGTTTTTTATTTTAGTAAAGAAAAGAAGAAAAATTGCTTGAAGACTTTCTTGAAGATCAAACTACAATGATCATCTTTCGTGGACTTATTTTGCTTTTATCAATGTCAGGTAAGTTTTTCTGGAACTCAGGTTTTTCTCAGCATTTATTTATTTATAAAATTGTAAATATTAAAAATAAATCTTTTTTTTTCAGGTGGCACCTCTAAGATTAACATCCCATGTCTAAATGGTAAAAAGTACGTTCAGAATGGGGAAAATGTTAGTCTGAATTGCTTGTTTTCATCTGATGATGTGGAGGTGACTGCATGGTTTAAACAGACTCCAGGAGAAAAGCCTCATCTGATTGCCTCGGCTTTTCGTTTATCTGCAGCTGTTTATCATAATGGGTTTGATAAAAGCGGCCGTTTTACTGCAGTAACAGAGCAAAACACTTTTACTCTGAACATCTCAAACACAGAAGCATCAGATTCAGCTACGTATTTCTGTGCAGCTGCATATTATACAGATATCGCTCTGTTAGACTGCACAGTTGTAGTCCTCAAAGGTAAATACTTATCTACAATACAATTGAATCTATTTAAAAGTTAAATGTTTAAACAATCACTAAATTACATTTTATTCCATTATTTAGAAACACCATCGAGTCTCTACACTGTTCTCCAGCCTCCTGTATCAGATCCAGTTCAACTGGGAGGAGATACAACTCTGCAGTGTTCAATACTCACAGATAACTCTGCAGGAGATCACAGTGTGTACTGGTTCAGACACGGATCAGGAGAATCTGATCCAGGAATCATCTTCTCTCATGGAAACAGGAGTGATCACTGTAAGAAAAGCTCTGAGACTGTTTCTCCTACACAGAGCTGTATCTACAAACTCCCCAAGAACAACCTCAGCCTCTCTGATGCTGGAACTTACTACTGTGCTGTTGCTGCATGTGGACACATCTTCTTTGGGAACGGAACCAAACTGGACTTAACTGGAGGTAAGATATAATATTTTAGATTTCTTCAAATTGCTTCAAGCCCCATTCAGATACAACAGTTTTGTCAGAATATAACTTGTAAGCAGAAATAAATAATTATAACTTGATATGAAATGATAATAATTGTTTAATCTTTTTTTCTGTTTGTTTTCTTCTATGCTGTTGTGTAATAATGTTGAGAATCAGTGTTAGTTAGCACAGTCAGACATTTAAAGTTTAATGTTCAAGGTTTTTATTTTACATTTGTGTACAGACCATAGTACAGGCAAATTTGAATTCTTGTGCAGGGCAGGGCAAAGTCAACATTTAAAAAAGATAAAACATTATAAACCTATAATAAACCATCAATAAACAAACAAACAAAAAAAAAAAAACAATCATACCAAGATATAATAAATAACCAGCCAACACAACCAGCACAGAGTTGTATCCAAATAATATATATTTAAGGGTTATTATGTCTTACACATTTGTCAGCATATAGCATAAGTAGAAGAAATATTTAATACACATTTTCAAAGATTTTGTTTTGCCATCAATCTGACTGTCGATAGGAAAAAACTGTAAAAAAAAAAAAGTTCTGTGAGTGATAATACTAATACTAATATATTTATTTTATTGTTATTTGAAATGTATATTATTACTTTTCTTTTGTTTAACTCTTATCTTCAAATGTGCTAATATTATTTATGCTTGGGGTCAATTTTAACCTCTGGAATTGTATATTATAATAATAATATAATAATTAAAGTTGTTACCCCAAAAATGCTGCTGAGATGTTTATAGATGTTTATAGATATGTTTATTATTTGAACTTGTGGACAGTCTAATCTGTAGTCAATGGATATAATATTTAAATATTAATGGCTTACATTCATATTTAAATTAATATTTAATATTAATTTTGATGAACTGGTCATTGGAATACAGTACCTTGGCGATAGGGGTGGAAATTTGTGGGTGGTGTACACAATCACACCCATATTCTCTCATTTTATATTCTAAAATTTAAATTACTTACTTATAAGGTGGATAATAATGGAAAATGAATCAATAATTGATCATATCAAAAAACAATTGTTACCCAAGTATATGTCATATACTATATATATTTGTTGACTATGTCATAGTGACCTTCACATCATCCAAAACAAAAGTGTGTAAAATACTGATATTATTTTATGTATTTAATACAGCTAAAACAGACTGGGATCAAATTGACTCCAACGAACACCTTTGTGTACAATATGTGTACAGGACATTAAAAAAATAATAATGTCATCAGGGTAATTTAATGTTTACCCGGTTGACCCCATTAATTTAGGAAAAGTCAATAAATATTAGCCAAAATATATGTAAATAATTTATTTAAACATTGTTAAACATTGAATGTGGTAAATTTGACCCCAATGAAAATAGAGGGGTTAGACAGCAGATTTTGAGCCGTGTTTTTTATTTAATAAATAATGTTGGTCAGTTTTATTAAATTATAAAGAAATGTATGTTTTTTTTCTCTCTCTCATAATAGCGAACAGGGATTTGGATCCAACCACTATGGTTTCAGCAGCATTAAACATCATATTAATGCTTGCAGTTTTGTTTCTGTGTAGACAATTACACAGTAGTCATCAAAAAGGTAATTTTACTTTAAACTTTAAATTCTCCAAAATTAAAATGGATGTATAAATACTCTTTATTGAATAATGTCCACTTACGTAATATAGTATGCTAATGTAGTATTCTTACTTTTTTTGAAGATGCTGCCGATGTTCCCACAGTTCAGGTAAAATTGTACTTTGACTTTTTTTTTTTACTTTTGGCTACACTCAATATATGGAATATCTTGTTTTGCTCACCTACACTGTAAAAAGTAATTAGAATTGTTAAATAAAAAATAAGAATCAGGTTTTTTAATTTATTTTTTATTAACTTATTTGTTATTTAATTCAAGACATTTACTTAAGTTGAATATACTCAGTTTAATTGCTTGTTACCACATTATGGTATGTTTTGATAGATAGATAGATAGATAGATAGATAGATAGATAGATAGATAGATAGATAGATAGACAGATAGCCTTCATTATTATCCCACTCGGGGAAATTGCATTGTTTCAGCAGCACAAACAACAAAAGGAAAAGAGAGCAAAAAGTACATAAAAAATAATAAATAAATAAGATTAAATTTAAGAAAAAAACATACATACAATAAAGGTAAAGTGTAGAGAGCATTTATCACTTAAAGTGACTAGTGTGCCGCCTGGGGAGGTGATGGTTATAAAGCCTCACGGCTGAAGGCAGGAAAGACCTGCGGTACCTCTCCGTTCCACACCGCAGTTGGAGAAGCAGATCACTGAAGGAGCTGCCCAGTCTTATGACCATCTCCTGTGGGAATTGTTCTCCATTATGGTTGCCAGCTTGGCCAGCATCCTTCTTTCTCCCACTACTTCCACTGGGTCTAGTGCATGGCCCAGTACTGAACTTGCCTTCCTGATCAGCTTGTCCAATTTCTTCCTCTCTGTTGCCGTGATGCCGTGATGTTCTCTATTTGTACTATTTTTATTAATGAACTACAATGTCTTTCTGCAGGATGCATGTGATGAAGCTTTGATGAAGCTCGCTGGTGAACTTCAGCAGATGAATGAAGGTCCTGAATTCTACTCCAAGGTCATCTATTACCAACAAAACTGAATTCACAAATGTATCTAAAGCTTGTAAAATTGTCTACCATTTAACTTTAATGTAAACTTAATTTTTTTAGCTGACTTATTTCCTACCCGGATAGGATTAGTTTCTCAGGGGTCCTGGGATAATTGCCTGTAACGGGGTAACGTCCTCTGAGAAAATTACAGGCTGATTTACCTACTGTTTTTCGCCGAACTCTGTGGTCCTCCGGTAATTTTAGGTCCCGTTCAGACGCACATCTCTGAGTTTCGTCTCCTCACATTTAATAAAATTGCTATTTGTCCACTGCCACACACCGTAATTACACTTTGGGCGAGAGTTTCCACAGTGATCCACATAAACACAACAGTGAGTGGAAATGGAGGAGCTACTGAACGCGATGTCACGTGACCCAGAAAGCCAAAAAAAAAACAACAAAAAAAAAACGATCTGGTCCTGCTTTTTTTTTTTCAAATTGCAGTCCAGATGCAAGATTTTTATCAGTCAAAGTATAAAACATTTTTCACAGACGTGCCCCTGAGAAACTAATCCCGTCAGGATAGGGTTTTAGATTAGCATGGTTTATTGGATTGATAGGTATTTTTGCTTATCTCCTATATATCTTGTTTAATGTTTTTTTTTTCCATGTGCATGTATTATATTAAGAAATGGATTTAATCTACATTGAAATTTCATAATTAGGCTAAGTTTTAGCATTGATTCAATGACCAAATGTTTGCGACTCAATGTCTAGATTGTGTTCATGCTGTTTTAACCTTGTCAACTTGGCAAACCTTTAGCTGAAATCTAACTTTAGCTTTGAAGTGTCACCAAGTGGAGAGTTAAGTCATGTGTTGATGTTGCATGTGTTTTGTAACTAAATGAACATGAAAACCTAAGTCATCTGTGTGAATATGAGGTATATTTAATATGCAAGTAAAATTTTACTTTAGGCAGCAAGTAAATTAGAAACACATCTGGAATTAACAATGCTTTCATCTGGAAGTTGCAAAAACTGTTGATAAAAAAATGTTCTGGCTTTCCTTTGTCCTCATTCTCACTGTATAATGATAGTCAATCCTTTTAGTGAACTTTAAAAATGCAATAAAGAATATGTTTTCCCTGAAACTTTAAAAAATAAAAACTTTGTCTCGATTGTTTGACTTCTTTGGTTATGTATATTTTCTGAAAATTGTTGTCTCTCAGTTTTTTCTCTTAAATGGGAATTATTGTGAATATTTTTTTTCTAAATATTTTTGAAAAAAGTAATTCAATCAATATCAAATCAAATTAAATGAACATATACAGAAAATTAAAAGTGATGAAAATGTATGTGTTTCAGTGTTATTTTTGCCTTACAGTCAGTAATCCAAAGAAAAAAAAACTATTTGAGAGTTGTTAGACTCTGCATCCTTATTTGGGGAAATTACACTTCTGCATCTATGCACCATGATTTTTTTTAAGCATTAACCCTTTGACCTCATATAGAGACACTGCCATTACCGTTTAGTGGTCACATGACAACATTGCACTCAACTGAATAAAAACAAGAATGCAGGAATCCCAGTCAAGAGTTTCTACAGCCAGTTCAACCACATACATGGAACAGGTAAAAATTCTCATACTTACTGTAAAAAAGATAAAAAAATGTTTTTTGGGCTAACTGGCTCCTTCTGATCCCAAATGGCTTGTTAATACTTGTTAGGTCCTATTATCACAAGAGAATTAAAGAAACGATAAGGATTATATATTTTTTATTTATCTGCATGTATCATCAGATATTAAGAAAACATGCTGAGTTAAAGCACGTCCCTGTTTGAACTGTGCGATTAACTGTGCAACTAATTCCTCCCCATAGTGCAGTGCAACATGGTATCTGTGTTTGTTTTGGCCTCTGACTCCACCTGCTGCTCGTTCCCCAACACTAACTGCACCTCCAAGGTTGCCAGCACACAACAATAAAGTGAGCAGTGCTGCAGCATGGAAGCAGGTAAGCTGATTCAGTCAGGTAATTTATCTCAACCACTAGGTTAGGTAACTAAGGACTGGTGTTTAAATTAATTAAATAATTGGAGCACTCATATCAGTGATCTGTGTGCATACATTGTGAGCTGTTTTTTTTCTGAACAAAATGCTCTGGTGTTTCTATTTAGCCTTGCTTTAGATAACTGAATTAGAGGTCTCTGAAGAAAGACAGGATTTGGGGTCTTGCTCATTAATATTCACACATGCAAACATATCGCCTCTGATTGGCTAACAGCACTGCAGCAGTGGACCCCTACCTGCCTTCCCCCCACAGTCAATTTTACAGCTCTAAAACTGTAAAACTCAAAGGACAAAATGCTTTCAGAGACGCAGCCTTAGTTATAAAGATATAGCATTGAGTGCTAGATAAACCCTTAAACTTCACTTAACATCAGACTGTCAGCTCAACTAATGTTACTTAACTCTTACCTCAGACTTGATGATTCGGTACTTGGGCAGTTTCACCACGCTAAAGCCCCAGAGTCGGCTCTATATCATAAAATCCTATGCAATCGGTGCCCGCTTTGACCAGAATCATCCGGAGATCCGATTTAAACCTATAGCTATGTACACAAGATAGCTAGCGTTAACTAGTTACTGGAAACAAAAGCTGTAAGCTCCACCTTAGCTATAGCTCCTTCTGCTCTAGTCCATCTTCAGCTCTACCTGTGGGTGGCCCTGAGCCGAGGTGGGTGATGTCATGAACTCAGTATCCAGGCTTCGACATCAGAGCCTTTCCTGATCGTTTGTCTGATGCTTTCCTTTTACTAACTACTGCAAACTATGGAGGTTGAGGAAGTGAGACCTATAGTATTAAGTATTATTACAAAGAACAAGAAAAAGTGGATTGTAGTGGAAGGAGACTTTCAACGGTAAACATTACTTATGGCCGTTCCTAGCAACTATCTAGCTATAAAGCTGTTTATTTCTCTGTCTGTTGTGTAACAAGATAAAAAAGTAGGCTACTCAAATAAAGAGGTATATGTTTTCTGCTTAACTAAGCAGTGTATTACTAGGACCTGTAGTAACTCCAGCTCTGGGGTGTGTACATTTGGAGCAGTGGGATTTTTTCCATTGTTGTGTTCAGCTTGCTCACTGTATGTATATAATACAGTTATACTTTTTGTATTATACAGCATATTGTTAATCACTTACCTTATTGCTGAATGCATATACTATACTGTAGCTGCTTTGTTACAATGTCAGTTGTAAAATGGACAAAAAAAAAAAAAAAAAAACTTGACCTGACATTGGCTGAATCTGTAGTCATTTGCATATTGAGGAGTACCTTTACGCCCATCGACGTGAGTGGGTTGGGTCTCAACTGAGCTTCCTGTAAAGATCATGGTCAAGTTCAAAAGTAGAGTAATGCTCTGATATAAGCTCATTTGATGGTTTAACATTGTCTTTCAGTACCAGCAAGTAAGAAAGCGTATAGTGTATAGAATTAATTTTGCAGGTTTTGGGCTGTAACTATATTTTAGTTACATTGTTTTCTTGTTGCCTGTTTGCTTATTGCAGTGTTTCTATTCTACAGTGTAAATGAATAGTGATTATTTTTTTATTTTAGTAAAGAAAAGAAGACAAAGTGCTTGAAGACTTTCTTGAAGATCAAACTACAATGATCATCTTTCGTGGACTTATTTTGCTTTTATCAATGTCAGGTAAGTTTTTGTACTCAAGTATTTATCAGTGTTTATTTGTTTAATATATTTTAGTTATGTAAAACATGTTTTCTTTTTTTCAGGTGGCGCCTCTAAGATTAACATCTCATGTCTAAATGGTAAAAAGTACGTTCAGAATGGGGAAAATGTTAGTCTGAATTGCTTGTTTTCATCTGCTGATGTGACGGCGACTGCATGGTTCAAACAGACTCCAGGAGAAAAGCCTGTGCTGATTGCCTCGACTTTTCGTTCTTCTGCAGCTGTTTATTATAACGGTTTTAATAAGAGCGGCCGTTTTTTTGCAGTAACAGAGAAAAATACTTTTACTTTGAATATTTTAAATACAGAAGCATCAGATTCAGCTACGTATTTCTGTGCAGCTGCATATTTTACAGATATCGCTCTATCAGACTGCACAGTTTTAGTCCTCAAAGGTAAAAGTACTTATCTAAAATAAAATGTAATCTACTTTCAAATTAAATGTTTCAATATTGTAACACTACATCTAAACAATCACTAAATTACATTTTATTCCATTATTTAGATTCACCATCAAGTCTCTACACTGTTCTCCAGCCTCCCGTATCAGATCCAGTCCAACTGGGAGGAGATACAACTCTGCAGTGTTCAATACTCACAGATAACTCTGCAGGAGATCACAGTGTGTACTGGTTCAGACACGGATCAGGAGAATCTGATCCAGGAATCATCTTCACTCATGGAAACAGGAGTGATCAGTGTAAGAAAAGCTCTGAGACTGTTTCTCCTACACAGAGCTGTATCTACAAACTCCCCAAGAACAACCTCAGCCTCTCTGATGCTGGAACTTACTACTGTGCTGTAGCTGCATGTGGACACATCATCTTTGGGAACGGAACTAAACTGGACTTAACTGGAGGTAAGATATAATATTTTAGATTTCTTCAAATTGCTTCAAGCCCCATTCAGATACAAAAGTTTTGTCAGAATATAACTTGTAAGCAGAAAAAAAATATTTTAACTTGATATGAAATGATAATAATTGTTTAATCTTTTCTTCTATGCTATTGTGTAATAATGTTGAGAACCAGTGTTAGTTAGCACAGTCAGACATTTAAAGTTTAATGTTCAAGGTTTTTATTTTCCATTTGTGTACAGACCATAGTACAGACAAATTAGAATTATTGTGCAGGGCAGGGCAATGTCAACATTTAAAAAAGATAAAACATTATGAATAAATAAACCATCAATAAAAAAAAAAAAAAAAAAAAAAAACAATCATACCAAGATATTATAAATAACCAGCCAAATGTTTCTTTTTAAATACAAGTACAACACAAACAGCACAGAGTTGCATCCAAAAAATATATATAAATGGGTTATTGTGTGTTACACATTTGTCAGCATATATCATAAATAGAAGAAATATTTAATACACATTTTCAAAGATTTTGTTTTGCCATCAATCTGACTGTCGAAAGGAAAAAACTGTAAAAAAAAAAAAGTTCTGTGAGTGATAATACTAATACTAATATATTTATTTTATTGTTATTTGAAGTGTATATTACTACTTTTCTTTTGTTTAACTTTTATCTTTAAATGTGCTAATATTGTTTATTCTTGAGGTCAATTTTAATCTCTGGAATTGTATATTATAATAATAATATAATAATTAAAGTTGTTACCCCAAAAATGCTGCTGAGATGTTTATAGATGTTTATAGATATGTTTATTATTTGAACTTGTGGACAGTCTAATCTGTAGTCAATGGATATAATATTTAAATATTAATGGCTTACATTCATATTTAAATTAATATTTAATATTAATTTTGATTAACTGGTCATTGGAATACAGTACCTTGGCGATAGGGGTGGAAATTTGTGGGTGGTGTACACAATCACACCCATATTCTCTCATTTTATATTCTAAAATTTAAATTACTTACTTATAAGGTGGATAATAATGGAAAATGAATCAATAATTGATCATATCAAAAAACAATTGTTACCCAAGTATATGTCATATACTATATATATTTGTTGACTATGTCATAGTGACCTTCACATCATCCAAAACAAAAGTGTGTAAAATACTGATATTATTTTATGTATTTAATACAGCTAAAACAGACTGGGATCAAATTGACTCCAACGAACACCTTTGTGTACAATATGTGTACAGGACATTAAAAAAATAATAATGTCATCAGGGTAATTTAATGTTTACCCGGTTGACCCCATTAATTTAGGAAAAGTCAATAAATATTAGCCAAAATATATGTAAATAATTTATTTAAACATTGTTAAACATTGAATGTGGTAAATTTGACCCCAATGAAAATAGAAGGATTAGACAGCAGATTTTGAGCCGTGTTTTTTATTTAATAAATAATGTTGGTCAGTTTTATTAAATTATAAAGAAATGTATGTTTTTTTTTCTCTCTCTCATAATAGCGAACAGGGATTTGGATCCAACCACTATGGTTTCAGCAGCATTAAACATCATATTAATGCTTGCAGTTTTGTTTCTGTGTAGACAATTACACAGTAGTTATCAAAAAGGTAATTTTACTTTAAACTTTAAATTCTCCAAAATTAAAATGGATGTATAAATACTCTTTATTGAATAATGTCCACTTACGTAATATAGTATGCTAATGTAGTATTCTTACTTTTTTTGAAGATGCTGCCGATGTTCCCACAGTTCAGGTAAAATTGTACTTTGACTTTTTTATTTTACTTTTGGCTACACTCAATCTATGGAATATCTTGTTTTGCTCTCCTACACTGTAAAAAGTAATTAGAATTGTTAAATAAAAAATAAGAATCAGGTTTTTTAATTTATTTTTTATTTACTTATTTATTATTTAATTCAAGACATTTACTTAAGTTGAATATACTCAGTTTAATTGCTTGTTACCACATTATGGTATGTTTTGATAGATAGATAGATAGATAGATAGATAGATAGATAGATAGATAGATAGATAGATAGCCTTTATTATTATCCCACTCGGGGAAATTGCATTGTTTCAGCAGCACAAACAACAAAAGGAAAAGAGAGCAAAAAGTACATAAAAAATAATAAATAAATAATATTTAATTTAAGAAAAAAACATACATACAATAAAGGTAAAGTGTAGAGTGCATTTATCGCTTAAAGTGACTAGTGTGCCGCCTGGGGAGGTGATGGTTATAAAGCCTCACGGCTGAAGGCAGGAAAGACCTGCGGTACCTCTCCGTTCCACACTGCAGTTGGAGAAGCAGATCACTGAAGGAGCTGCCCAGTCTTATGACCATCTCCTGTAGTGGGTGGGAAGTGTTCTCCATTATGGTTGCCAGCTTGGCCAGCATCCTTCTTTCTCCCACTACTTCCACTGGGTCTAGTGCATGGCCCAGTACTGAACTTGCCTTCCTGATCAGCTTGACCAATTTCTTCCTCTCTGTTGCCGTGATGTTCTCTATTTGTACTATTTTTATTAATGAACTACAGTGTCTTTCTGCAGGATGCATGTGATGAAGCTTTGATGAAGCTCGCTGGTGAACTTCAGCCGATGAATGAAGGTCCTGAATTCTACTCCAAGGTCATCTATTACCAACAAAACTGAATTCACAAATGTATCTAAAGCTTGTAAAATTGTCTACCATTTAACTTTAATGTAAACTTAATTTTTTTAGCTGACTTATTTCCTACCCGGATAGGATTAGTTTCTCAGGGGTCCTGGGATAATTGCCTGTAACGGGGTAACGTCCTCTGAGAAAATTACAGGCTGATTTACCTACTGTTTTTCGCCGAACTCTGTGGTCCTCCGGTAATTTTAGGTCCCGTTCAGACGCACATCTCTGAGTTTCGTCTCCTCACATTTAATACAATTGCTATTTGTCCACTGCCACGCACCGTAATTACACTTTGGGCGAGAGTTTCCACAGTGATCCACATAAACACAACAGTGAGTGGAAATGGAGGAGCTACTGAACGCGATGTCACGTGACCCAGAAAGCCAAAAAAAAAAAAAAAAAAAAAAAAAAAACGATCTGGTCCTGCTTTTTTTTTTTCCAATTGCAGTCCGGATGCAAGATTTTTATCAGTCAAAGTATAAAACATTTTTCACAGACGTGCCCCTGAGAAACTAATCCCGTCAGGATAGGGTTTTAGATTAGCATGGTTTATTGGATTGATAGGTATTTTTGCTTATCTCCTATATATCTTGTTTAATGTTTTTTTTTCCATGTGCATGTATTATATTAAGAAATGGATTTAATCTTCACTGAAATTTCATAATTAGGCTAAGTTTTAGCATTGATTCAATGACCAAATGTTTGCGACTCAATGTCTAGATTGTGTTCATGCTGTTTTAACCTTGTCAACTTGGCAAACCTTTAGCTGAAATCTAACTTTAGCTTTGAAGTGTCACCAAGTGGACAGTTAAGTCATGTGTTGATGTTGCATGTGTTTTGTAACTAAATGAACATGAAAACCTAAGTCATCTGTGTGAATATGAGGTATATTTAATATGCAAGTAAAATTTTACTTTAGGCAGCAAGTAAATTAGAAACACATCTGGAATTAACAATGCTTTCATCTGGAAGTTGCAAAAACTGTTGATAAAAAAATGTTCTGGCTTTCCTTTGTCCTCATTCTCACTGTATAATGATAGTCAATCCTTTTAGTGAACTTTAAAAATGCAATAAAGAATATGTTTTCCCTGAAACTTTAAAAAATAAAAACTTTGTCTCGATTGTTTGACTTCTTTGGTTATGTATATTTTCTGAAAATTGTTGTCTCTCAGTTTTTTCTCTTAAATGGGAATTATTGTGAATATTTTTTTCTAAATATTTTTGAAAAAAGTAATTCAATCAATATCAAATCAAATTAAATGAACATATACAGAAAATTAAAAGTGATGAAAATGTATGTGTTTCAGTGTTATTTTTGCCTTACAGTCAGTAATCCAAAGAAAAAAAAATCAAATCAAATCAAATCAAATCAAATTTATTTGTATAGCGCTTTTTACAACAGGTGTTGGCACAAAGCAGCTTTACAGAAACATGATTACAGGACAAAGAATCAGGCAAAACATTACACATAGAAAATACAGAATACAGAACCCCCAGTGAGCGCGGAGGCAAGGAAAAACTCCCTCAGAGCTGCAGGAGGAGGAAGAAACCTTGGGAGGACCAAGACTCACATTAAAGGGGGGACCATCCTACCACTGGTCAAACGGCTTTTAAATTAAAATTTAAAAAAAGTCTTTTATACATCCATATAGGTTTTATGTACTCAGGAGTGTAATAGCGCCACTAATGGCTTGGATGTAATCTGTAGTGGAGAGTAAGATGGATGATGAGCAGCTGATCTGTGGTGGTGGTGGAGAAGAGCTGACTTCAGAAACTTCCATCAGTCTGGCCGGACAGGAGACGCGAGAGCCTGAGGGTCCAACATCGGTATCGGGTCAGACAGGTGGGCAGTCAGTAACTCGGAGGAAGGCAGAGAGATGGAATTAGTTTTGACTGGATTTATGCAAAACTGAGAATATTAAAACATTATCAGAGTGTGGCAAATGACTCCGGCAGAACTGAATAAAACAGCCTAACTAAAGGCAGAGAGCCAGAAGGTAACATAGACATGGAGGCACCCTGAAACACCAGCATCCACCCACTCCACCGTCCACAAACCTGAGTGACCGTGTGCAGTGGGAGAACAACAGCACCAGCATCTCAGTTTACCACAATTTCCTCTGTCCATGAACCCCTGGATCTGCAGCCTTATCTAAAGGGAAAAACATTAATTACCAAAAGCTAAACTAAACAAGTAAGTTTTCAGTCTAGACTTAAAGATTGAGACTGTGTCTGAGTCCCGAACATATTCGGGGAGATTATTCCAGAGTTGAGGCGCTTTATAAGAGAAAGCTCTTCCTCCTGCAGAGCTCCTCTGAATTTTAGGCACTACTAATAAACCAGCACCCTGAGATCTGAGTAATCGCGGTGGTTCATAACAGGAGATGAGGTCTTGTAAATACTCAGGAGCGAGCCCGTGTAGGGCTTTATACGTTAACAGGAGAATTTTATAGTCTATGCGGAATTTGACTGGAAGCCAGTGCAGTGCTGATAGTACTGGACTAATATGGTCAAATTTTCTAGTTTTAGTAAGGACCCTGGCTGCAGCATTTTGAACTAGCTGAAGTTTATTTAAGTTACTGCCGGAACATCCAGACAGTAGCGCATTACAATAATCTAGCCTTGAGGTAATAAAGGCATGTACTAATTTTTCTGCGTCATGCAGTGATAGGGCATTTCTTAGCTTGGCGATGTTACGGAGGTGTAGAAAAGCTGTTCTAGTAACATTAGATATGTGTTTATCGAATGCTAGATCTGAATCTATGATAACTCCAAGGTTTTTAGCTGCTGAACCAGGGGTGGCTGAGAAGTCAGCCAGATTTAGCATTAAGTCTGATAATTTATTTCTAGCAGCTTTGGGGCCTAATAGGAGAACTTCTGTTTTATCACTATTTAATAGGAGGAAGTTGTGCGACATCCATGATTTTACATCTTCTACACAATCCTCGATTTTCTTTAATCTCACTCTGTCATCAGGTTTGGCTGATATGAAGAGCTGCGTGTCATCCGCATAACAATGAAAATTCACATTGTGTTTTCTAATAACTTTGCCCAGTGGGAGCATATATAATGTAAATAATAACGGTCCTAATATAGAGCCTTGTGGAATTCCATATCTTACCTTGGTATAACTGGAAGACATATCATTTATCCTCACAAACTGATAGCGATCGGTTAAGTACGATTTAAACCATGCTAAGGCAGTTCCGGTTACACCGACCATGTCCTCTAGTCTTTCTAAAAGGATAGTATGATCTATTGTATCAAAGGCTGCGCTCAGATCGAGAAGTACGAGTAAGGAAACACAGCCTTGGTCGGCGGCTATAAGTAGATCGTTTGTTATTCTAACTAAAGCTGTCTCAGTGCTATGATAAGGCCTAAATCCAGATTGAAATTTTTCATAGATCTGGTTTCTTTGCAGGTAAGAGCAAAGTTGTTGGGCTACAGCTTTTTCTAAAATCTTAGAAATAAACGGTAAGTTTGAAATAGGTCTATAGTTAGACAGTACACTAGGATCAAGATTTGGTTTCTTGATCAGAGGTTTAATTACAGCTGTTTTAAAGGCTTTGGGTACATGGCCCAGGGCGAGCGATGAGTTTACTATCATTAACAGAGGTTTAATTATATCTGGCAGTACCTGTTTTAATAATTTTGTGGGAACAGCATCAAGTGTGCAGGTTGTGCTGTTTGAAGAGGAGATAATTTTCTCTAGTTCTAGCTGTGGAAGTGGGTTAAAGACTTCCAACCTAACTTCAGTAACAGAGTTTTGTTCTAGATCAGCCAGACCAGATGACAGAGAGGATGTAATATTTATCTGTTTAATTTTATCCCGAATGTTTTCAATTTTACTATTGAAGAAGTCCATAAAATCGTTGCTGGTGTAAATGGCTGGAATCTGAGGTTCAGTACCTGCCTGGTTTTTAGTTAATTTGGAAATAACACTAAAGAGAACTCTAGGATTATTTTTATTTATCTCGATCTGTGAGGCCAGATATGCTGAGCGGGCTTTATTAAGTTCTTTTCTATATTTAACAAGACTGTCTTTCCACGCAGAGTAAAACACTTCCAGTTTAGTTGATCGATATTTACGCTCTAAATTTCGTACTAACTGCTTTAAGGTACGAGTTTGATCATTGTACCACGGTGCGAGCTTTTTCTGTCTCTCTATTTTGTGTTTAAGGGGTGCTACAACATCTAAGGTAGAGCGAAAGGTATTTTCTAAACCTTCGGTTAGTTTGTCTAGTTCTACTGGGTCTACAGGAGAGTACATTAGAGTTGATAAGTCTGGAAGCTTATCTGTAAATTGTTGGGCTGTAAAAGGCGTAATTGAACGTTTTACAGAGTAGCTAGGGGATGTACGTATATTATGACTAAGATGTAATTTAAATGAAATAAGGTAATGATCTGAAATTGCGGAGGTTTGAGAACGAATATTCGGGTTATCTATGCTCACACCCAGGGTCAAAACTAAATCCAGAGTATGATTACAGTAATGAGTAGGTCCTGTTATATTTTGAATAATACCAACTGAGTCTAAAATCGATGTGAATGCCTTTTTTAATGGATCATCCAATTTTTCGAAATGAATGTTGAAGTCTCCAACTATAATCACTTTATCATTACTTACTGCTAAGTCTGTGACAAAATCACTAAATTCTTTTAAAAATTCTAAATAGGGCCCTGGTGGTCTGTAGATGTTAATTAAAGAAAATGCATTCTTTTTTGTAACTGGATTAATTATACTGGTGTAAAGAAGCTCAAAAGAAGTAAAATTTTCATAGTGTTTCTGATTGCTAACTAAGGTACTTTGGAAAAGTATGCAGACCCCACCTCCTCTACCGGACAATCTCGGATTGTGTATATAATTATAGCCTGCAGGGGTGGCTTCATTTAATGCTACATATTCATTTGGCCTAATCCAGGTTTCTGTCAGACACAGAACATCGAATTTCTGATCAGTTATGATTTCATTCACCAGAACTGCTTTTGAATTTAGAGATCTAATATTAAGTAAACCAATCTTTAGGCTTGAAATGTTAGTACTACAGTCTGGATATGATTGTTTAATATAAGTTAAGTTATTTGGATTTACTGTTTTAGTTTTTTGATGTTTTTGTTTGACTCGGGGGACAGACACAGTCTGAATACATTGGTATCTAGGTAACGTCTCTTTGCAGCTCGCAGACGGTCGGTTAAGCCTCTCTGTCTGCGGCCTGGTCCCGGCTCTGGATTGTCAGCAGCTTCTAATACTACTCTGCCGACTAACTAAAAGACTATGAGCTATGCTGCATGAAAGTAAGGCAGCACCCTCCCGCGTGGGGTGGACACCATCCCTACCTAAAAGACCAGGCTTGCCCTCAAAGTGTAGCCAGTTATCTATAAAGCCCACATGATTTTCTGCACACCACTTGGACATCCAGCGGTTCAGCGAAGAAAGCCTGCTGTAAGCTTCATCACCACGCCTCATTGGGATGGGGCCAGAGCAGATTACCTCCTCGGACAGTGTCTGGGCCTGTTTAATCACCTCTTTAATATTAGCCTTAGTTACTTCAGACTGCCGCAGACGAATATCATTGGCCCCTACATGAATTACTACCCTCGAATATCTCCTATTCCCTAACCTAAGGTTGCCACTAATGTCCGGTGCTCTGGCTCCCGGTAAACAAGTAACTGTTGCCGCTGGTGCCCCTAAAGGAGTAGCTAATTTCACGTGTCGGACGATAGAGTCTCCTATCACCAGAGTACCTTTAACAGGCTCCTCAGTTGGTGCTTCACTGAGCGGGGCAAACCTGTTTGACACGTGAACTGGGGGAGCGTGGTGTTCAGGTGGGCTGGCTGTGGCCTTTGCGGTAGCATTAGCCTTAGCCTTTCGACTATGCCGCCGAGACGTTACCCATTCGCCCCGCTGTGAGGGCTCTAAGGCCGGAGTCGAGGGGGTACTAACTCTCCCTGAGACACCCGGGGCTGCTAACAGTGAATCCTGCTGTCTATCCCTTATTAAACCCCGGACGTGCAGCTCTAACTTATTCACCTTATCCACCAAGGAGCTAACTATCTCACACTTAGTACAAATACCACTATTGTTACCAGTATCGGTGGATAAGGGATCTAAGCTATACATGCCACACTCTAAACAGGTGTAAACCTGAGCAGAAGCCATGGAGAAAAAAAGCACTCACCTTGTTTCAGTTGAAATTAGAAACTTACACAAACAAACTGCAGCAGCAAACAGCTAATCCAGCAAACCTGAGGAAAAAGTCTATAAAAGTAGACTGAAAGTGGATTAATACTATTTGAGAGTTGTTAGACTCTGCATCCTTATTTGGGGAAATTACACTTCTGCATCTATGCACCATGATTTTTTTTAAGCATTAACCCTTTGACCTCATATAGAGACACTGCCATTACCGTTTAGTGGTCACATGACAACATTGCACTCAACTGAATAAAAACAAGAATGCAGGAATCCCAGTCAAGAGTTTCTACAGCCAGTTCAACCACATACATGGAACAGGTAAAAATTCTCATACTTACTGTAAAAAAGATAAAAAATGTTTTTTGGGCTAACTGGCTCCTTCTGATCCCAAATGGCTTGTTAATACTTGTTAGGTCCTATTATCACAAGAGAATTAAAGAAACGATAAGGATTATATATTTTTTATTTATCTGCATGTATCATCAGATATTAAGAAAACATGCTGAGTTAAAGCACATCCCTGTTTGAACTGTGCGATTAACTGTGCAACTAATTCCTCCCCATAGTGCAGTGCAACATGGTATCTGTGTTTGTTTTGGCCTCTGACTCCACCTGCTGCTCGTTCCCCAACACTAACTGCACCTCCAAGGTTGCCAGCACACAACAATAAAGTGAGCAGTGCTGCAGCATGGAAGCAGGTAAGCTGATTCAGTCAGGTAATTTATCTCAACCACTAGGTTAGGTAACTAAGGACTGGTGTTTAAATTAATTAAATAATTGGAGCACTCATATCAGTGATCTGTGTGCATACATTGTGAGCTGTTTTTTTTCTGAACAAAATGCTCTGGTGTTTCTATTTAGCCTTGCTTTAGATAACTGAATTAGAGGTCTCTGAAGAAAGACAGGATTTGGGGTCTTGCTCATTAATATTCACACATGCAAACATATCGCCTCTGATTGGCTAACAGCACTGCAGCAGTGGACCCCTACCTGCCTTCCCCCCACAGTCAATTTTACAGCTCTAAAACTGTAAAACTCAAAGGACAAAATGCTTTCAGAGACGCAGCCTTAGTTATAAAGATATAGCATTGAGTGCTAGATAAACCCTTAAACTTCACTTAACATCAGACTGTCAGCTCAACTAATGTTACTTAACTCTTACCTCAGACTTGATGATTCGGTACTTGGGCAGTTTCACCACGCTAAAGCCCCAGAGTCGGCTCTATATCATAAAATCCTATGCAATCGGTGCCCGCTTTGACCAGAATCATCCGGAGATCCGATTTAAACCTATAGCTATGTACACAAGATAGCTAGCGTTAACTAGTTACTGGAAACAAAAGCTGTAAGCTCCACCTTAGCTATAGCTCCTTCTGCTCTAGTCCATCTTCAGCTCTGCCTGTGGGTGGCCCTGAGCCGAGGTGGGTGATGTCATGAACTCAGTATCCAGGCTTCGACATCAGAGCCTTTCCTGATCGTTTGTCTGATGCTTTCCTTTTACTAACTACTGCAAACTATGGAGGTTGAGGAAGTGAGACCTATAGTATTAAGTATTATTACAAAGAACAAGAAAAAGTGGATTGTAGTGGAAGGAGACTTTCAACGGTAAACATTACTTATGGCCGTTCCTAGCAACTATCTAGCTATAAAGCTGTTTATTTCTCTGTCTGTTGTGTAACAAGATAAAAAGTAGGCTACTCAAATAAAGAGGTATATGTTTTCTGCTTAACTAAGCAGTGTATTACTAGGACCTGTAGTAACTCCAGCTCTGGGGTGTGTACATTTGGAGCAGTGGGATTTTTTCCATTGTTGTGTTCAGCTTGCTCACTGTATGTATATAATACAGTTATACTTTTTGTATTATACAGCATATTGTTAATCACTTACCTTATTGCTGAATGCATATACTATACTGTAGCTGCTTTGTTACAATGTCAGTTGTAAAATGGACAAAAAAAAAAAAAAAAAAACTTGACCTGACATTGGCTGAATCTGTAGTCATTTGCATATTGAGGAGTACCTTTACGCCCATCGACGTGAGTGGGTTGGGTCTCAACTGAGCTTCCTGTAAAGATCATGGTCAAGTTCAAAAGTAGAGTAATGCTCTGATATAAGCTCATTTGATGGTTTAACATTGTCTTTCAGTACCAGCAAGTAAGAAAGCGTATAGTGTATAGAATTAATTTTGCAGGTTTTGGGCTGTAACTATATTTTAGTTACAATGTTTTCTTGTTGCCTGTTTGCTTATTGCAGTGTTTCTATTCTACAGTGTAAATGAATAGTGATTATTTTTTTATTTTAGTAAAGAAAAGAAGACAAAGTGCTTGAAGACTTTCTTGAAGATCAAACTACAATGATCATCTTTCGTGGACTTATTTTGCTTTTATCAATGTCAGGTAAGTTTTTGTACTCAAGTATTTATCAGTGTTTATTTGTTTAATATATTTTAGTTATGTAAAACATGTTTTCTTTTTTTCAGGTGGCGCCTCTAAGATTAACATCTCATGTCTAAATGGTAAAAAGTACGTTCAGAATGGGGAAAATGTTAGTCTGAATTGCTTGTTTTCATCTGCTGATGTGACGGCGACTGCATGGTTCAAACAGACTCCAGGAGAAAAGCCTGTGCTGATTGCCTCGACTTTTCGTTCTTCTGCAGCTGTTTATTATAACGGTTTTAATAAGAGCGGCCGTTTTTTTGCAGTAACAGAGAAAAATACTTTTACTTTGAATATTTTAAATACAGAAGCATCAGATTCAGCTACGTATTTCTGTGCAGCTGCATATTTTACAGATATCGCTCTATCAGACTGCACAGTTTTAGTCCTCAAAGGTAAAAGTACTTATCTAAAATAAAATGTAATCTACTTTCAAATTAAATGTTTCAATATTGTAACACTACATCTAAACAATCACTAAATTACATTTTATTCCATTATTTAGATTCACCATCAAGTCTCTACACTGTTCTCCAGCCTCCCGTATCAGATCCAGTCCAACTGGGAGGAGATACAACTCTGCAGTGTTCAATACTCACAGATAACTCTGCAGGAGATCACAGTGTGTACTGGTTCAGACACGGATCAGGAGAATCTGATCCAGGAATCATCTTCACTCATGGAAACAGGAGTGATCAGTGTAAGAAAAGCTCTGAGACTGTTTCTCCTACACAGAGCTGTATCTACAAACTCCCCAAGAACAACCTCAGCCTCTCTGATGCTGGAACTTACTACTGTGCTGTAGCTGCATGTGGACACATCATCTTTGGGAACGGAACTAAACTGGACTTAACTGGAGGTAAGATATAATATTTTAGATTTCTTCAAATTGCTTCAAGCCCCATTCAGATACAAAAGTTTTGTCAGAATATAACTTGTAAGCAGAAAAAAAATATTTTAACTTGATATGAAATGATAATAATTGTTTAATCTTTTCTTCTATGCTATTGTGTAATAATGTTGAGAACCAGTGTTAGTTAGCACAGTCAGACATTTAAAGTTTAATGTTCAAGGTTTTTATTTTCCATTTGTGTACAGACCATAGTACAGACAAATTAGAATTATTGTGCAGGGCAGGGCAATGTCAACATTTAAAAAAGATAAAACATTATGAATAAATAAACCATCAATAAAAAAAAAAAAAAAAAAAAAAACAATCATACCAAGATATTATAAATAACCAGCCAAATGTTTCTTTTTAAATACAAGTACAACACAAACAGCACAGAGTTGCATCCAAAAAATATATATAAATGGGTTATTGTGTGTTACACATTTGTCAGCATATATCATAAATAGAAGAAATATTTAATACACATTTTCAAAGATTTTGTTTTGCCATCAATCTGACTGTCGAAAGGAAAAAACTGTAAAAAAAAAAAAGTTCTGTGAGTGATAATACTAATACTAATATATTTATTTTATTGTTATTTGAAGTGTATATTACTACTTTTCTTTTGTTTAACTTTTATCTTTAAATGTGCTAATATTGTTTATTCTTGAGGTCAATTTTAATCTCTGGAATTGTATATTATAATAATAATATAATAATTAAAGTTGTTACCCCAAAAATGCTGCTGAGATGTTTATAGATGTTTATAGATATGTTTATTATTTGAACTTGTGGACAGTCTAATCTGTAGTCAATGGATATAATATTTAAATATTAATGGCTTACATTCATATTTAAATTAATATTTAATATTAATTTTGATTAACTGGTCATTGGAATACAGTACCTTGGCGATAGGGGTGGAAATTTGTGGGTGGTGTACACAATCACACCCATATTCTCTCATTTTATATTCTAAAATTTAAATTACTTACTTATAAGGTGGATAATAATGGAAAATGAATCAATAATTGATCATATCAAAAAACAATTGTTACCCAAGTATATGTCATATACTATATATATTTGTTGACTATGTCATAGTGACCTTCACATCATCCAAAACAAAAGTGTGTAAAATACTGATATTATTTTATGTATTTAATACAGCTAAAACAGACTGGGATCAAATTGACTCCAACGAACACCTTTGTGTACAATATGTGTACAGGACATTAAAAAAATAATAATGTCATCAGGGTAATTTAATGTTTACCCGGTTGACCCCATTAATTTAGGAAAAGTCAATAAATATTAGCCAAAATATATGTAAATAATTTATTTAAACATTGTTAAACATTGAATGTGGTAAATTTGACCCCAATGAAAATAGAAGGATTAGACAGCAGATTTTGAGCCGTGTTTTTTATTTAATAAATAATGTTGGTCAGTTTTATTAAATTATAAAGAAATGTATGTTTTTTTTTCTCTCTCTCATAATAGCGAACAGGGATTTGGATCCAACCACTATGGTTTCAGCAGCATTAAACATCATATTAATGCTTGCAGTTTTGTTTCTGTGTAGACAATTACACAGTAGTTATCAAAAAGGTAATTTTACTTTAAACTTTAAATTCTCCAAAATTAAAATGGATGTATAAATACTCTTTATTGAATAATGTCCACTTACGTAATATAGTATGCTAATGTAGTATTCTTACTTTTTTTGAAGATGCTGCCGATGTTCCCACAGTTCAGGTAAAATTGTACTTTGACTTTTTTATTTTACTTTTGGCTACACTCAATCTATGGAATATCTTGTTTTGCTCTCCTACACTGTAAAAAGTAATTAGAATTGTTAAATAAAAAATAAGAATCAGGTTTTTTAATTTATTTTTTATTTACTTATTTATTATTTAATTCAAGACATTTACTTAAGTTGAATATACTCAGTTTAATTGCTTGTTACCACATTATGGTATGTTTTGATAGATAGATAGATAGATAGATAGATAGATAGATAGATAGATAGATAGATAGATAGATAGATAGATAGCCTTTATTATTATCCCACTCGGGGAAATTGCATTGTTTCAGCAGCACAAACAACAAAAGGAAAAGAGAGCAAAAAGTACATAAAAAATAATAAATAAATAATATTTAATTTAAGAAAAAAACATACATACAATAAAGGTAAAGTGTAGAGTGCATTTATCGCTTAAAGTGACTAGTGTGCCGCCTGGGGAGGTGATGGTTATAAAGCCTCACGGCTGAAGGCAGGAAAGACCTGCGGTACCTCTCCGTTCCACACTGCAGTTGGAGAAGCAGATCACTGAAGGAGCTGCCCAGTCTTATGACCATCTCCTGTAGTGGGTGGGAAGTGTTCTCCATTATGGTTGCCAGCTTGGCCAGCATCCTTCTTTCTCCCACTACTTCCACTGGGTCTAGTGCATGGCCCAGTACTGAACTTGCCTTCCTGATCAGCTTGACCAATTTCTTCCTCTCTGTTGCCGTGATGTTCTCTATTTGTACTATTTTTATTAATGAACTACAGTGTCTTTCTGCAGGATGCATGTGATGAAGCTTTGATGAAGCTCGCTGGTGAACTTCAGCCGATGAATGAAGGTCCTGAATTCTACTCCAAGGTCATCTATTACCAACAAAACTGAATTCACAAATGTATCTAAAGCTTGTAAAATTTTCTACCATTTAACTTTAATGTAAACTTAATTTTTTTAGCTGACTTATTTCCTACCCGGATAGGATTAGTTTCTCAGGGGTCCTGGGATAATTGCCTGTAACGGGGTAACGTCCTCTGAGAAAATTACAGGCTGATTTACCTACTGTTTTTCGCCGAACTCTGTGGTCCTCCGGTAATTTTAGGTCCCGTTCAGACGCACATCTCTGAGTTTCGTCTCCTCACATTTAATACAATTGCTATTTGTCCACTGCCACGCACCGTAATTACACTTTGGGCGAGAGTTTCCACAGTGATCCACATAAACACAACAGTGAGTGGAAATGGAGGAGCTACTGAACGCGATGTCACGTGACCCAGAAAGCCAAAAAAAAAAAAAAAAAAAAAAAAAAACGATCTGGTCCTGCTTTTTTTTTTTCCAATTGCAGTCCGGATGCAAGATTTTTATCAGTCAAAGTATAAAACATTTTTCACAGACGTGCCCCTGAGAAACTAATCCCGTCAGGATAGGGTTTTAGATTAGCATGGTTTATTGGATTGATAGGTATTTTTGCTTATCTCCTATATATCTTGTTTAATGTTTTTTTTTCCATGTGCATGTATTATATTAAGAAATGGATTTAATCTTCACTGAAATTTCATAATTAGGCTAAGTTTTAGCATTGATTCAATGACCAAATGTTTGCGACTCAATGTCTAGATTGTGTTCATGCTGTTTTAACCTTGTCAACTTGGCAAACCTTTAGCTGAAATCTAACTTTAGCTTTGAAGTGTCACCAAGTGGACAGTTAAGTCATGTGTTGATGTTGCATGTGTTTTGTAACTAAATGAACATGAAAACCTAAGTCATCTGTGTGAATATGAGGTATATTTAATATGCAAGTAAAATTTTACTTTAGGCAGCAAGTAAATTAGAAACACATCTGGAATTAACAATGCTTTCATCTGGAAGTTGCAAAAACTGTTGATAAAAAAATGTTCTGGCTTTCCTTTGTCCTCATTCTCACTGTATAATGATAGTCAATCCTTTTAGTGAACTTTAAAAATGCAATAAAGAATATGTTTTCCCTGAAACTTTAAAAAATAAAAACTTTGTCTCGATTGTTTGACTTCTTTGGTTATGTATATTTTCTGAAAATTGTTGTCTCTCAGTTTTTTCTCTTAAATGGGAATTATTGTGAATATTTTTTTCTAAATATTTTTGAAAAAAGTAATTCAATCAATATCAAATCAAATTAAATGAACATATACAGAAAATTAAAAGTGATGAAAATGTATGTGTTTCAGTGTTATTTTTGCCTTACAGTCAGTAATCCAAAGAAAAAAAAACTATTTGAGAGTTGTTAGACTCTGCATCCTTATTTGGGGAAATTACACTTCTGCATCTATGCACCATGATTTTTTTTAAGCATTAACCCTTTGACCTCATATAGAGACACTGCCATTACCGTTTAGTGGTCACATGACAACATTGCACTCAACTGAATAAAAACAAGAATGCAGGAATCCCAGTCAAGAGTTTCTACAGCCAGTTCAACCACATACATGGAACAGGTAAAAATACTCATACTTACTGTAAAAAAGATAAAAAAATGTTTTTTGGGCTAACTGGCTCCTTCTGATCCCAAATGGCTTGTTAATACTTGTTAGGTCCTATTATCACAAGAGAATTAAAGAAACGATAAGGATTATATATTTTTTATTTATCTGCATGTATCATCAGATATTAAGAAAACATGCTGAGTTAAAGCACGTCCCTGTTTGAACTGTGCGATTAACTGTGCAACTAATTCCTCCCCATAGTGCAGTGCAACATGGTATCTGTGTTTGTTTTGGCCTCTGACTCCACCTGCTGCTCGTTCCCCAACACTAACTGCACCTCCAAGGTTGCCAGCACACAACAATAAAGTGAGCAGTGCTGCAGCATGGAAGCAGGTAAGCTGATTCAGTCAGGTAATTTATCTCAACCACTAGGTTAGGTAACTAAGGACTGGTGTTTAAATTAATTAAATAATTGGAGCACTCATATCAGTGATCTGTGTGCATACATTGTGAGCTGTTTTTTTTCTGAACAAAATGCTCTGGTGTTTCTATTTAGCCTTGCTTTAGATAACTGAATTAGAGGTCTCTGAAGAAAGACAGGATTTGGGGTCTTGCTCATTAATATTCACACATGCAAACATATCGCCTCTGATTGGCTAACAGCACTGCAGCAGTGGACCCCTACCTGCCTTCCCCCCACAGTCAATTTTACAGCTCTAAAACTGTAAAACTCAAAGGACAAAATGCTTTCAGAGACGCAGCCTTAGTTATAAAGATATAGCATTGAGTGCTAGATAAACCCTTAAACTTCACTTAACATCAGACTGTCAGCTCAACTAATGTTACTTAACTCTTACCTCAGACTTGATGATTCGGTACTTGGGCAGTTTCACCACGCTAAAGCCCCAGAGTCGGCTCTATATCATAAAATCCTATGCAATCGGTGCCCGCTTTGACCAGAATCATCCGGAGATCCGATTTAAACCTATAGCTATGTACACAAGATAGCTAGCGTTAACTAGTTACTGGAAACAAAAGCTGTAAGCTCCACCTTAGCTATAGCTCCTTCTGCTCTAGTCCATCTTCAGCTCTGCCTGTGGGTGGCCCTGAGCCGAGGTGGGTGATGTCATGAACTCAGTATCCAGGCTTCGACTTCAGAGCCTTTCCTGATCGTTTGTCTGATGCTTTCCTTTTACTAACTACTGCAAACTATGGAGGTTGAGGAAGTGAGACCTATAGTATTAAGTATTATTACAAAGAACAAGAAAAAGTGGATTGTAGTGGAAGGAGACTTTCAACGGTAAACATTACTTATGGCCGTTCCTAGCAACTATCTAGCTATAAAGCTGTTTATTTCTCTGTCTGTTGTGTAACAAGATAAAAAAGTAGGCTACTCAAATATAGAGGTATATGTTTTCTGCTTAACTAAGCAGTGTATTACTAGGACCTGTAGTAACTCCAGCTCTGGGGTGTGTACATTTGGAGCAGTGGGATTTTTTCCATTGTTGTGTTCAGCTTGCTCACTGTATGTATATAATACAGTTCTACTTTTTGTATTATACAGCATATTGTTAATCACTTACCTTATTGCTGAATGCATATACTATACTGTAGCTGCTTTGTTACAATGTCAGTTGTAAAATGGACAAAAAAAAAAAAAAAAAAAAACTTGACCTGACATTGGCTGAATCTGTATTCCAGCACAAGTCATTTGCATATTGAGGAGTACCTTTACGCCCATCGACGTGAGTGGGTTGGGTCTCAACTGAGCTTCCTGTAAAGATCATGGTCAAGTTCAAAAGTAGAGTAATGCTCTGATATAAGCTCATTTGATGGTTTAACATTGTCTTTCAGTACCAGCAAGTAAGAAAGCGTATAGTGTATAGAATTAATTTTGCAGGTTTTGGGCTGTAACTATATTTTAGTTACAATGTTTTCTTGTTGCCTGTTTGCTTATTGTAGTGTTTCTATTCTACAGTGTAAATGAATAGTGATTATTTTTTATTTTAGTAAAGAAAAGAAGAAAAAGTGCTTGAAGACTTTCTTGAAGATCAAACTACAATGATCATCTTTCGTGGACTTATTTTGCTTTTATCAATGTCAGGTAAGTTTTTGTACTCAAGTATTTATCAGTGTTTATTTGTTTAATATATTTTAGTTATGTAAAACATGTTTTCTTTTTTTCAGGTGGCGCCTCTAAGATTAACATCCCATGTCTAAATGGTAAAAAGTACGTTCAGAATGGGGAAAATGTTAGTCTGAATTGCAACTTTTCATCTGCTGATGTGACGGCGACTGCATGGTTCAAACAGACTCCAGGAGAAAAGCCTGTGCTGATTTCTTCTGCTTTTCGTTCATCTGCAGTTGTTTATCATAACGGGTTTAATAAGAGCGGACGATTTATTGCAGTAACAGAGAAAAACACTTTTACTCTGAACATCTCAAATACAGAAGCATCAGATTCAGCTACATATTTCTGTGCAGCTGCATATTTTACAGATATCGCTCTATCAGACTGCACAGTAATAGTTCTTAAAGGTAAAAGTACTTATCTAAAATAAAATGTAATCTACTTTAAAATTTAATGTTTCAATATTGTAACACTACATCTAAACAATCACTAAATTACATTTTATTCCATTATTTAGAATCACCTTCAAGTCTCTACACTGTTCTCCAGCCTCCTGTATCAGATCCAGTTCAACTGGGAGGAGATACAACTCTGCAGTGTTCAATACTCACAGATAACTCTGCAGGAGATCACAGTGTGTACTGGTTCAGACACGGATCAGGAGAATCTGATCCAGGAATCATCTTCACTCATGGAAACAGGAGTGATCAGTGTAAGAAAAGCTCTGAGACTGTTTCTCCTACACAGAGCTGTATCTACAAACTCCCCAAGAACAACCTCAGCCTCTCTGATGCTGGAACTTACTACTGTGCTGTAGCTGCATGTGGACACATCTTCTTTGGAGATGGAACCAAACTGGACTTAACTGGAGGTAAAAAAAACTTTTTTTAATAAGCCAAAATGGTCTCAAGCTCAACCCTCAAAGGTTTTGGGTGTTTTGAGGGGGGTCTTGGACAGAAAAAAAACAGCATTATCACTTTAGCATATAGAACTTTTTAAGCCTTTTAATATCTTTAATCTGTTTTATAGTGATACATTTTATAAGTTTTAACTATTCTTAATGTTTTCTTCCATATTTTAGAGAATGGTCTTTTGGTTGCAGCCATTATTGTTTTAGCGGCATCAAACATTGTAACCATAGTTGTGGTTTTATTTATGTGCAGAAAATCACACATCTGTCATTATAAAGGTAGGTAAGAAATAAAAAAGGGCAAAATTAAAAAAAAAAATATTGTAAAGTTTCTATTGTTAGCAATTTAATTAAATATATTCATGTATTTTTCTGTTTAAGATGCTGCTGAAAGAAACACAGTTCAAGCAGACCAGGTGATTATTACAGTTTCTGATTAAAATCTAAGATAAATGCATATTAGGGTTGTCTTAGCAAAATTCTAACTTTATAGGAGTAGAAAATTCACCGTTAGACGATTTTATTCCAAGGTAATTGTTAATTGTTGTTTTACCGATTCTTGAGAATTAGCATAAAACATGATTTAATTTTGAAAAACAAAAGTTAGTTAAATTATAACATCTGAAAGTATATCATAATAGAAAAAGGTCTTCACTGTTCAGAAATGTACAGGGGCACATTTTTTTTAATATAAAACATGTGTTTTTCCTGGTGGTGGTGACAAAAACCATCACATGCAGAAATTATTCACATTATCGACCTTGTTCCCGCTCTGTTTGTAGCTACTTCAGACTTTTTATTAAAAACTATACATTTATGTCATAATCTTATATTGTTGATGTGTAATAGTTGTGACAGTAGCAGCATCCAAATATATGAAGAAGAAAATAAGAGAAAATAGCAAACATAGGCGAGCTTCAGTGATCTTTACAAATGCAGTAGAGCTGAAGGTTTTAATGAAAATATGCGGGTCCTCAGCATTATAGTTTATCTTGTAGTTGCCTGATTTGTATAGCTTTTTAAAATATATAGTGGTGGGGATGAATAAGTGGGAGAAATTGTATTGTTGAAAACTCATACAAAAACCTTGTATCTCAAAAATGATTAAGGTCATCATAGGAGTAGGAAAAATCTTTTTTTATTTTTTTTTTAGGAAGAGTCTGGTAATTGTTAACTGTTATTTTACTATCTATTGAGAGTATATATATAGTTCAGGAAAAAAAGACTACTTAAAAATGACAAGTTTCTTTGATTTTACCAAATTAAACCAAAGCTGAACTGCGTAATGTTTTGCACCAGGAGTGGCATAAAGTTATTCAAAAGCAGTGTGTAAGACTGGTGGAGGAGAACATGCCAAGATGCATGAAAACTTTGATGAAAAAACAGGGTTATTCCACCAAGTATTGATTTCCGAACTCTAAAAACTTTATGAATATGAACTTGTTATCTTTGCATTATTTGAGGTCTGAAAGCTCTGCATCTTATTTTGTTTTTTCAGTCATTTCTCATTTTCTGCAAACAAATGCTCTAAATGACAATATTTTTATTTGGAGGCAAAAACATTGTTTTCAGTTTTTAGTAATTTCAGTGGATTTACATGATGAATGGAGTTGCACAAATGTATAAAATGTATACTTGTATATTTTTAAAATATTTAAAAATATATTTTTACAATTTCTAAATTATTTTTTGTATTTGTGGTTGTGTTCTCTTTGTACCAAGAAGTATAATCTTAAATGTTTAATAGAGGTGTTTATTAAAAAAAAACGTGGTCTTTACAAAGAAAAGAAAATGGGCATTAAATGGTTAAAATGAATAATGCATGCAAGTATTTTTACAGATTTACAGAACACTCCTATGTTTAGTTTATTCACTGAAGCAGACTGCATGGGCTTAATGGATGTTAAGAGATGTTATACATCTAGTAAATGCATTTTTGTAGTGTAATTTGTTTATATGCTTCAAAATAGTGCCTTATTACAAACACCACAAGAGTAGAACATTTTATTTACACAAAAAAGTTCATCAACAGCATGTTAACTTGTTCCACAATTTTACAGCGTATCCAATGTTAGGGTATAAACACTTATATCACCTACTCTTTATACTGAAAAAAACACTTGTATTTTGTTATTGATATGCAATTTTAATGAGTTTGTTTGTAGAGAATTCTGTTAACCACTGTCTCCTTCTGCAGGTTGCAAGTGATCAAGACTTGAACTACGCTGCACTAAAATTTACCAAAAAACCACAAACCTCCAGAGACAACAGAAGACAGCAGAAGCTGAAAAACAAAGACACTGAGGTTTACTCTCAGATCAAATTTCCACAGTAAAACCGAATTTTCTAAAGCCAATCTAATCATCTTCCAAACGTATGTGATGCTAATGCATTACATTTTAATACTAAAAAATAATAATAATAATAAATCAAAAATATCATTTTTTTGATGAACACAAAAAAATAAAAGGAGGGAAAGTGATAGTCAGAAACAAGCATGCAATTGTTTTATGTGCTTAATTTGCTTTATTTGTAGTTTTTCACGTGTTTTAAATGGTTTATTTTCAGATATGTATATGCTATAGTTTATATTTTCCATGTTTTTATTTTATTTATTTTTTTACCAATAGTGTTTGGCCCTTTTTTGTATCTACATAATTTAATATAACTGAATCTCTGATGTGGAGCTAAATTGGGAAAGGTTTGATAAGGAGCTAAGGGCTTATCTAGAATGACCTAGAATCTAGAATAATCTAGAATTATTTTCAGTGTGCAAATAAATTGTTTAGCAACTAATGGCATTTAATTACTTAATAATAATTGCTCATTTCTGTCACACCTGATGCTGTCAGTCTGCCTGCTCTAGTTCCTGTCACTCCCAAATACTCAAACTCCCAGCATGCTCAGCCCATGGACTACACTGAGGCTGCTGAGCATGGGACGCTGTCGTGCTCTGCCTCTCCAGTATTCCGATTGGTTAATTACTCGATTACTCTCTGGTGTCCCGGTGTATTTATAGCCCTCCAGTTCCCCTACTTCCCCGCTGAGTATTATCTGGTTTTATCTGGTTCTCCAGCTCTGTACAACGCATTTTTCCTGTGCTATTGTGTTTCTCTGTTTATGACCTGTTTCTGTTCTTCGATAATTAATAATTGTTTAATAAATGTTTTCTAATTAAATAACACTGTAATGGGATGGGAGCAGGAGCTCTCCAGCCCAGAAGGTTTCAGAACCCAAGTGCAGAGCAGTGGATCTCAAAGCAGGTAAACCCAAGAAAAAAGGAAAATAATAATAATAATAATAATAAGAAGAAGAAGAAGAAGAAGAAGAAGAATTAATATATAATCGTTAGTACATATATTAATAGGATATATAATAATATTATATAATAATATTTTATATATATATATATATATATATATATATATATATTTATTATTATTTATTAAACCCCGCTCCACGCGGGGATCGAAACCAGGCTGTCGCGGTCGGAGACCAATGCTCTCACCGCTGAACCAGCGGGTGGATTGAGACGCGGCCGTTTTATTCGCTCTTTACAGCCTCCGCCGAAAGGGGCGGAGCAACGCAAAACGGGCGGAGGAGGAAAACGGGTGGAAAACAAAAGTCACGCCTAGCGAGAGAGAAGGGGGGATGAATTGAAAACAAAGACCGCCGGAAAGTGCCGACTACCTCTTATGGCGCGAGGTGAGGATTAACTGAACAAAAGGGCTTCCAAACTAAACAAAGAACTGAACTGAGGTGATTATGAATTAAATGCTGTATCTCCGGAGAGGAGAGGAACAGCGAGGGGAGAGAGAGGTGAGTGAACCGCGTGCCTCGCGGCTGCTTCACCCACACACACACACACACACACAGACTTGAGAGAGAGATGGAGGCTGTGGAGCACACCGCTCTACACAGCTACACCAAACTCGAAGGAAAACGGCACTTGCCGTGGATAGAGCAGAAGGGAAGAGAAAAGAGCCGAGGCTCGCTCGAAAAACGGGCATAGATTCGCTCTCACGAGCTTCAAAGATCCAGCGCCGAGTGGCTGGTTGGCGCTGCTTATAAGGTGTTGAAAGCAGGTGTTGATAATTAACCAATTAACCCTGGGCGCTGGCCTGGCGCACCCTCCGATGTCCTGGATGATGCCTCGGTCAGCCACCAGCCCTTACAAACACATTTTATATATGTTATAAAAGAGAGTATAGGATATTTATGGTCACTTTCTTTTTAGATGTTTTTTTCCCAAGAAGCTATTAAAGTTCTGTTTAAGTTCTTTTTAAGCATCATCTTTTGATGTGGTGAAGTTTCAGTAGTCACTAGCTCACCCTCGACTGCAGTGTCTGTGCTATCTACACTTATATGGGATATAGTTTACAGAATGTATTCATGCATCGGGGCAAAGGTGTTGTGTGTATTCTGCAGTCTTATCTTCTTCAGTTGATTATTTATAATAATAAAGTAGCAGAAGCAGAGAACATAAAGCATAATTAAACTAAACAACTGAAAGTGTGAAAGTTTTTTAGTAGAACATTCATGGCATGAGGTTAGAATGTCAAGACCACCTGACAAAATGTTTACAAGTTTAAAAGTATAGGTATTCAATTCACAATATATTTACCTCAGAAGTGCTGGTCTGATCAAAAAAGTTAATGTAGCAGTGCTATTCTAATCATGAATTTACTTCAGGAGTGCTATTCTAATCATGAATTTACTTCAGCACTGCTATTCTAATCATGAATTTATTTCAGCAGAGCTATTCTAATCATGAATTTACTTCAGCATTGCTAGTCTAATCACAAATTTACTTCAGCACTGTAATAAAAATGTGCTTTTGAATATGACATGTTGGAAATTTACAAGGAACACTAAAACTTCCATTATTAAAATATTAGTGTTCATATTATGAAGACTTACCACAACAGTTAAATTATTTTTTTATATATCATTTTATGTAGTTAATTGTGACACCATGCTTCACATCTCCATACAGGTTTGGAATGGCCACTTTATTCAAATGTTTACATGCGGGTAAAATATAACTTGGTTTCAACAACTCTGTATGAATGTATATACTGACATTTTAGTTGCATAAAACAAAAACATAACATGCTTCATACATTTCTTTTTAATTTGCAAATAAAAGTGTGAAATTATTACATTAAATCAAGAACAGGCGAAAACCACACTGGAAAACAAACTGTGTAAAATGTACTAGTTTGACAAAAATATGCAGCACTGAGTGAAAATACAGAAGAAAATTACTTTTTTTTGTACAGAAACTCCCCTTAGTACTGTATCCTGGGTGTCATGCTCCAGCTTAACGGATCACCCCAGCCTGAGAGCATGCTCAAAAAAGGATGGTCTTGCGAGATACCATGCGAGATGTTAAAACTGTACACATATATGGGGAAAATTGGCTAATTCTAAGGATCGATCTCGGGTTAATATGAATCGATATTGAATCATTCAAATAAAGATCGATTTTTTAAAATAATTTGTGTAACACTTATGACTCACAACACTGTGGTCAACCATCACATACAGTCCCCTTCAAATGTACTGAAACAGTAAGGCAAATCCCTTGTTTCTGCTGTAGACTGAAAACATTTGAGTTTTACATTAAAAGATGAATTTGAAACAAAAGATCATCATTTCATCTTTTATTTCCAGGTATTTACATCTGGATTTGATACACAGTTTAGAAGATTGTGAACTCACCCATTTTTCTTGTGAGCAAAAGTATTGGAACATGTGACTGTCACAGCTGTGTCCTGATACATTGTGTAATAAACTTGGCCTAAGCCAGATAGGGTAATGCTGCCACCACCTTTGATACACACACACAGTTAGGGATGAGTTAATTAAGTTATCTTTATTAATATTACTAAGATTGAGAGAGAAGGGTTCAAGCACATCTGGAGCACACACCAAAGGCTAATACAAATAACCCAGGCACAGAAATCACAGCAATCTAAAAACACCCCATAGACTGGACACTCACAGAGTTCATATTCACGCTAGTTTCAGGAATCACCACTACAAAGCTCATTTTAGAAAACAGATAAATAACTAGTGCTTAACCCCAAAGGGGCTTTTAACTAACACTGGGCCTACTTGCTCAGTAGCTTCCCACTACTCTCATTTACTCCTAAGACAAGATAGAGGACAATATAAAAGACTTAACTCGCCCGCCGGCAAGACACTCCCCCCGGGGTCTGAGCTTGTGGCATGGTCCAACTCCCCCGGGAAGCATGCAGGTCGGATTCACGCCTTGCCAACTTCTCTGGTGATCAATGGGGATTCAAAATGGTGAGCCAAACACGCGGCGCAGTCCCTAACCCCCAGCCTATCTTACTACAGGAGGTAGCCGTTCCTCCCCTCCTAGCGCCGGAACAACTAAGCCCCCTGACTCTCTAGCTTCATCGCCGGCTGCTCTAACAGCAGCGAACGACACCCTCCCGCACCAGAACCAATCTTTTGCAGCAGCTCTCTCGCGCTCACCCCAAGCATTCACTCTCTGCATCTCCCGCACTAACTCTTAATTACTCCCAGGTGCAGCCTCGCTCCCATCCGAAGCCCCACCTCCACATTCATTACAATTAATTATTCAAACAATAAATAGTGCTTAATGTCTATTCTCAGTTTCCTATTTGGGTTTTATCTGTGCAGATTGTGCATTTATGGGCCCTATCTTACACCCCGCGCAAGGCGTGTAGCTGGCGCGTTGCCATCGTACACCCCGTCAACAGTCTATTTTTACGCCTTGCGCATGCATCCTTTCAATAGCAATGGACTTTTGGAATATATTAAGGCCGATGGGCATTGTGTGTTCAGGTAAATTTCTGCCGTGTTTCTATCTTGGTGGTGGAAAAAAGCATTGCGCGATTGATCCTCTAAAAGGACGTCTAAATTCACAAGTCACTGGCTCACCCAAAACTGAATCAGGATCGCCCTGCTCTCCAAAATACCCCATACCATCACTTCTTTACCACAGAAACACACACCTTACCCAGAGCCTTCAGCAATCAACTATAAAAAATATATATATTTAAAAAATATTATTAGTTATATTTATTTCTGTCAGATATAAGGATTTATATTTATGTTCAGTACACAGACTTAATAACTGTAACTTAATATAGCAGACATGGGCATTCTGCTGTTTAAGAATTTCAACAGATGCTTATTCTTTTTGAAATGAAAAAGAAAAGAACTTTGACTGAACATAAATTTATTTTATTTAACTTTGCTCTTATTTAACTGAAATTCACTTTTATGTCTGAAAAAAAGCACATAGTCGGCGTCTGGTGCTGCCTGTCAATTATATAAAACTTAAAACATTTGAAATACACAGAAATATAAAGCTATATGTTAGAATTTGTTTCTTATCACCAGGGCAAATTTATTAAAATATTAAATATATTAATTTATTAAATAAAATAATCTATTTTACCGATTTGAGCTTTAATTCAAATCTTAACACAGTTCACTGGATTTCACTGCTTTGACAAACCAAGTCCACACTCTAATTTGCATGTGAAGTTCAAAATGTATTGCCTATTGATGTGACAGGAGGAGGTCTCTTGAGCTTCCTGTCAAGAGAGCCAATCACCTTTATGCACTGAATGATAAAAGCACTTTTTGAAAAAGTTTCCATACACTGTGCATGTACATCTCAAAGGGATATTTTACCTTCAAGAACTGTAAGTACACTTACTGAATACATTTATTTATATTTTCAGTACATTTTGTTAGAATTTCTGATGTATGTACTATTGGTGAAGTGTGAGTGGGATATTTACTGAATAACTGAATAATTTTTTGCTACATTTTTAGGAAGCATTTGAATATGATTGGAATTTATGCACTTGTTTTGTTATCAGCAGTATTAGGTAATGGTATAAGTTCTCTAATCTTCAGTATTAATTAAGTTTTGTTTATTGCCACTGTCACACAAAATAACTTGTATCCCCCATATGCCATTCAACTTTGTAATCACAGCGGGTGGGGAAGAGCTGACTGTGGCGTCTCTACAGAGCGCGGTGGAGGACCGACTGTGGCGTCGGCTGCCCCGCCGTGAGACGCCTGCCCTGTGGTTAGAGCGCGTGCAGTCCTTCGCGGAGCTTATTGACCAACAATTTACACAAATACAGCCAATTCCAGCCATGAATAAAGGAAACAAACATTTTACTAATGCAGGATGACTGTCAAATCAAAGTTATGATGCAATGTGGAATTGTGTTTATTAATTTCTCAATAACATTCAGTCAGCCTCCAAGAAAACGCACCCTTCTTAAATTTACTTATAGCATCTATATATTAATATTTATAGCAAAAAAATCAGCACACATAATTCAGAAAATATAGCTTGAACAAGTTTATAACTATTTGTTTTTTATGTTTTTTTTATATGAGGCTTGTGGCTCGTTTCTTAAGCAGGTCACTGTAATTTGACAATATGCAGATCTTCAGTCTATTTCATCAGATATAGAAACAGCACATGAAATGCAATTTTGTGTTTCCATCATTATATATATTCGGGAAGTTGAAAGACCTTTTTCCTGCCAGTGTCACCAAAATATGCACAAGACACAGTGTCTGTGATTACACTGTTAACTTATGTTTCTGAGCTCATAAATGTGCATTATAGTTTTGATTTGTAATGATGTATGAGAAAATAGTATGTTTAAATGATTTAGTTTACATATAATTTGCATAAAAATGTAATTTAGATTAGGCATACAAATTAGTTGTATAAACAGGTTAACTGTTTTCAGCATAATATTATGATATTAATGTACATCTTACAATTACATTTGGTCACATCTAAAACACATTTTTAGGAAACATATTGGAATAAATGATCAAATTCATCCAAACTATTATATGAACTGCCCATTCACTAAATATCTTAAAAGATTGTATTAATAGATTTAAGACTAGTTATTTTGATTTTATATAGTGTTACAGATTTAAAGCAGCTCTTATATGTCCTTTCCTAATCACAGTCTTTTTTTTATCTGTACTGGAAAAACACTTTGTATTATGTACATCTAAACCCTGGGACTCTATTGCCATTTTACTGTATATACTGTTAATTTGCTCCCCTGGACACTTGTCACTTTACTGTACTTCCTGTACATTTACACTCCTGGATACTTTACTGTACATCCTGTACATTTACACTCCTGGACACTTTACTGTACATCCTGTACATTTACACTCCTGGACACTTTACTGTACATCCTGTACATTTACACTCCTGGATACTTTACTGTACATCCTGTACATTTACACTCCTGGACACTTTACTGTACATCCTGTACATTTACACTCCTGGATACTTTACTGTACATCCTGTACATTTACACTCCTGGACACTTTACTGTACATCCTGTACATTTACACTCCTGGACACTTTACTGTACATCCTGTACATTTACACTCCTGGACACTTTACTGTACATCCTGTACATTTGCATTCCTGGACACTACACTACGCACCTAACATAAATACAATACTTGCACAGGTTTATGTTTAATATTTTTCATATCTGCTGATACCCGCTATCTCCTATACTCAATTTATTCTTTTACTGCACTACCTCATATCTACGACTGATTACTTCCACACATTGTATAGTTTTTGTATTTATATATTTCTGTATATATTGTTAAGTCTCAGTTTAGAATTTCATAGTTTAGAGTCTTATATCCCTTACTGTGCTCTCTTATTGTACTACACCTTTGTTTCTACTTTGTTGTGTAACTGCTATTGGCTGCTAAATTTCCTTTGGGATCAATAAAGTATCTATCTATCTATCTATCTATCTGAGCCATTCAAAGACAACTGTCACACATTGCATTTATTTTGTATTATCTTTATTTCCTTTTACAGTGTACATTTAGACTTAAGTCTTATAGCTGTTTATTTATAAAATAATACTTCTTTACATTATTATTGTTGAAAATAAGAAATTAATAAACACAATTCCACATTGCATCATAACTTTGTCTTGATATGATTTATATAGCACACATACAGTCATCCTGCATTAGTAAAATGTTTGTTTCCTTTATTCATGACTGGAATTGACTTTATTTGTGTATATTATTGGTCAATAAGCTCCGCAAAGGACTGCGCCCACTGTACCCACACGGGAGGCGTCTGGCGCAGGGGAGCCGAAGCCACGGTCGGCTCTCCCCCATGCACTGTGGAGATGCAACCGCTACGGCAAAATCTGCGCACTGTATTATCTAAATGTAACACTAAAGCATAAATATTAGCAGGTTATAAATGTAGATAACTGATTATCATCACAGCACCCCTGTAACAGATCAAGAGAGAAAAATGCTTCTTTCTCTCAGAGCTTTTTGTCTTAGAGCGCATAAAAATCGTTCCCCAGAAATTGTTCACTCAAGTTACGGAAACCGTTCGCTCTAATTACAGAAATCTTCACTCTAATTACAGAAATCGTTTGCTCTGATATCTATATCATTCACTAGATTTTTTTTTTTTAATCCACGGCCCCTCCTGGGCTTGTACATTTATTATGACCTTTAATTAAATTTTTACACAATATAATAATATACTAAGACCAGCCAGATTCAAATGATGGCATAAATGGTGATTCAAGACCTTTGTGTGGCAGCAGCAGCATTATATTTCTGAATAAATATACCATGTGATTGTCATGTTTATTATTTTTTCTTTTAGGTAGAACAACAAGCAATGACATATCCTGCCTAAACGATCATAAGTACGTTCAGCAAGGGGAAATAATTAGTTTAAATTGCAAGTTTTCAGCTGTTCATGCATCAGTGGCTGCATGGTTCAAACAGACTCCAGGAGAGAATCCTCTACTCATTGTTTCTGCTTTTCATACATTACAAGAGAAATATCATAACGGATTTAATAAGAGCGGCCGCTTTAATGCAGTTCGAGAAAAAAACAATTTTATTTTCAGTTTTAATCTGAAAATTTCAAACGCAGAATCATCTGATTCAGCTACGTACTACTGCATTGTTGCTTATCATTCATATGTAGCTTTATTCCACTGCACAGTTTTTGTCCTCAAAGGTAAGTACTATAATTTACTATCAATTTAACAGCCCAAACTTTTCAATTTTGCAATTCTAAATCTCATTAATGACATATTTGTTTTTTTAGACACACCTTCAAGTCTCTACACTGTTCTCCAGCCTCCCGTATCAGATCCAGTCCAACTGGGAGGAGATACAACTCTGCAGTGTTCAATACTCACAGATAACTCTGCAGGAGATCACAGTGTGTACTGGTTCAGACACGGATCAGGAGAATCTGATCCAGGAATCATCTTCACTCATGGAAACAGGAGTGATCAGTGTAAGAAAAGCTCTGAGACTGTTTCTCCTACACAGAGCTGTATCTACAAACTCCCCAAGAACAACCTCAGCCTCTCTGATGCTGGAACTTACTACTGTGCTGTAGCTGCATGTGGACACATCTTCTTTGGAAATGGAACTAAACTGGACTTAACTGGAGGTAAGATCAAATATTTAATTTTTTATCTTAAAAAAGACATCCAAGACGTCCAAAATCACGCCTTGTGTTTTCAGCTTAATTACTCAGAAATCCCTTCACACATAAACATAATCCATATATGATTAGAAAGGGAAACTTAAAAAAGAAACGGACTCTTTCTAAAACCAGTGCGCTACAAGAAACCCATTGAGAAAAACACCTAAAAAAGTGAGATCTCTTTCCCCAACCAATATTATTTACCCTTAGAGCTTCAAACATATTTATATAATGTTTCAAACCAAATAATATCAGTAAATGACTCAAAAGTGTCCACAGAAAACGTGTGAAACTACCTGCACTCAAACTAAAGCTAGGTATGGCACTACGTTATATAGTTTCTATTTTACTTGCACATTTTTACTAAGTAGTTATTTTGCACTAAACATTTTTATTTTTTTCTTTCTTTGTGTCCTAATTAAAATACTGAAATGCATTGGCTGCTCTGAGTGTCCGGTTTTTAGTAATCTATATGTTTCCTAGAGGTGTGATTATCAAGAAAAATAAGTCAGTCTGATGCTCTTCATGTATTTTGTAATAATCCATGTAATGAACTATCATCAATATTCTTATGCTTTCAACTCATATACACTCTAGTCTAACCATTTTTAAAATGATATCTTATGTGTGAATATATGTAAAGTCTGTACATTTAAAAAAAAGTAAAACAACAAAATCCCTGCAATGAAAATCTATACACTACTGTCTGAAATTTAAATTTAAGTCTTTAAAGCCTCCTCTCACATAAACTGTATAACATTATAGAAATAAAAATGGTCAGAATAAATCAATGCTCACTTTTATTTGCAAAATAAAAACATGTCATCCCTGTCAAACCTATAACCTATATACATATAACCAATATAAATAACTTTACATTACAACAGAGGCAGAGCTTCTAATTCTTTTGTAAACAAATTTAACAGATCAAAACAAAAGTGCCTTCATATTTTAGGTGCGGAGCGGAGCGCAGTCGAGCTTCAGGGCGGAAGATTTTAGGTGAGGAGCGGAGCGCAGGCGAGCTTCATAGCGGGAGATTTAAGGTGCGGAGCGGAGTGCAGGTGAGCTTCAGCGCAGGAGATTTTAGGTGCGGAGCGGAGCGCAGACGAGCTTCATCGCGGGAGATTTTAGGTGCGGAGCGCAGGCGAGCTTCATCTTGGGAGATTTTAGGTGCGGAGCGGAGCGCAGTTGAGCTTCAGCGCGGAAGATTTTAGGTGCGGAGCGGAGAGCAGGCGAGCTTCAGCGCGGGACATTTTAGGTGCGGAGCGGAGTGCAGGCGAGCTTCAGCGCGGAAGATTTTAGGTGCGGAGCGGAGCGCAGGCGATCTTCATAGCGGGAGATTTAAGGTGCATAGCAGAGCACAGGTGAGCTTCAGCGCAGGAGATTTTAGGTGCGGAGCGCAGACGAGCTTCATTGCGGGAGATTTTAGGTGCGGAGCGCAGGCGAGCTTCATCTCGGGAGATTTTAGGTGCGGAGGGGGGCACAGGCGAGCTTCAGCGCAGGAGATTTTAGGTGCGGAGCGCAGGCGAGCTTCAGCCCTGTAGATTTTAGGTGCGTAGTGCAGGCGAGCTTCATCGCGGGAGATTTAAGGTGCATAGCGGAGCACAAGCAAGCTTCAGCACAGGAGATTTTAGGTGCGGAGCGGAGCACAGACGAGCTTCAGCGCAGGAGATTTTAGGTGCGGAGCGGAGCACAGGCGAGCTTCAGCGCGGGACATTTTAGGTGCGGAGCGCAGGCGAGCTTCATCGTGGGAGATTTAAGGTGCATAGCGGAGCACAGGCGAGCTTCAGCCCTGTAGATTTTAGGTGCGGAGTGCAGGCAAGCTTCAGTACGGGACATTTTAGGTGCGGAGCGGAGCGCAGGCGAGCTTCAGTGCGGGAGATTTTAGGTGCATAGGGGAGCGCAGGCGGGCTTCAGTGCGGGAGATTTTAGGTGCGGAGCACAGGCGAGCTTCAGTGCGGGAGATTTTAGGTGCATAGCGGAGCACAGGCGAGCTTCAGCGCAGGAGATTTTAGGTGCGGAGCGCAGGCGAGCTTCATCTCGGGAGATTTTAGGTGCGGAGCGGAGTGCAGTCGAGCTTCAGCGCGGAAGATTTTAGGTGCGGAGCGGAGAGCAGGCGAGCTTCAGCGCGGGACATTTTAGGTGCGGAGCGGAGTGCAGGCGAGCTTCAGCGCGGAAGATTTTAGGTGCGGAGCGGAGCGCAGGCGAGCTTCATAGCGGGAGATTTAAGGTGCATAGCGGAGCACAGGTGAGCTTCAGCGCAGGAGATTTTAGGTGCGGAGCGCAGACGAGCTTCATCGCGGGAGATTTTAGGTGCGGAGCGCAGGCGAGCTTCATCTCGGGAGATTTTAGGTGCGGAGGGGGGCACAGGTGAGCTTCAGCGCAGGAGATTTTAGGTGCGGAGCGCAGGCGAGCTTCAGCCCTGTAGATTTTAGGTGCGTAGTGCAGGCGAGCTTCATCGCGGGAGATTTAAGGTGCATAGCGGAGCACAGGCGGGCTTCAGTGCGGGAGATTTTAGGTGCGGAGCACAGGCGAGCTTCAGTGCGGGAGATTTTAGGTGCATAGCGGAGCACAGGCGAGCTTCAGCGCAGGAGATTTTAGGTGTGGAGTGCAGGCGAGCTTCATCTCGGGAGATTTTAGGTGTGGAGCGGAGCGCAGTCGAGCTTCAGCGCGGAAGATTTTAGGTGCGGAGCGGAGAGCAGGCGAGCTTCAGCGCGGGACATTTTAGGTGCATAGCGGAGCGCAGGCGGGCTTCAGTGCGGGAGATTTTAGGTGCGGAGCACAGGCGAGCTTCAGTGCGGGAGATTTTAGGTGCGGAGTGCAGGCGAGCTTCAGCGCGGGACATTTTAGGTGCGGAGTGCAGGCGAGCTTCAGCGCGGGACATTTTAGGTACGGAGTGCAGGCGAGCTTCAGCGCGGGACATTTTAGGTGCGGAGTGCAGGCGAGCTTCAGCGCGGGACATTTTAGGTGCGGGGCGGAGCGCAGGCGGGCTTCAGTGCGGGAGATTTTAGGTGCGGAGTGCAGGCGAGCTTCAGCGCGGGAGATTTTAGGTGCGGGGCGGAGCGCAGGCGGGCTTCAGTGCGGGAGATTTTAGGTGCAGAGCGGAGCACAGGTGAGCTTCAGCGCAGGAGATTTTAGATGTGGAGCGCAGGCGAGATTCAGCCCTGTAGATTTTAGGTGCGGAGCACAGGCGAGCTTCAGTGCGGGAGATTTTAGGTGCGGAGCGCAGGCGAGCTTCAGCGCGGGAGATTGTAGGTGCATAGCAGAGCGCAGGCGAGCTTCAGTGCGGGAGATCCTAGGTGTGGAGCGGAGCGCAGGCAAGCTTCATCGCGGGAGATTTAAGGTGCGGAGCGCAGGCGAGCTTCAGTGCAGGAGATTTTAGGTGCGGAGTGCAGGTAAGCTTCAGCATGGGAGATTTTAGGTGCGGAGCGTAGCGCAGGCGAGCTTCAATGCAGGAAATTTTTGGTGCGGAGTGCAGGCGAGCTTCAGCGCAGGAGATTTAAGGGTCGGAGCGGAGCGCAGGCGAGCTTCAGTGCGGGAGATTTTAGGTGCGGAGCGGAGCACAGGCGAGCTTCAGTGCAGGAGATTTTAGGTGCGGAGAGGTATTATGGACACCAGCTTTTTTTTTTTAAACAACAACAAAAAAACAGAAATACAACTTTTAACGCATAGATTTTGTTTTAATTAATAATCAATATTTTTTGTGTTTTATTTTTTTATAGAGAACAGTGATTTGGACCCAACAGTTATTGCTTTGGCAACATCAAATATCCTGTCCATATTTGTGATTTTATTTCTGTGTAAAAAGTTACACAACAGTCATCATAAAGGTAGGTTATACACATGAGACTGATATGATTGGTTTGTAATGCTTAAAAATGTATAATTTCTACATTTTTGCAATAACTCAAACTGAATGCATTTTTATTGTGTTTTTTTTATATATATCTGTGTTATTCAATTGTTATAGATGCTGCTGATGTTCAAGCTCAAGTAGACATGGTGATTATTTCATGTTTTTTTTTTTACTACAGAAACAAAAATTAGACACTTTTGTGTGCATTATTACATCTTTTCATTGCATTGATGTAACGCATCTAAATTAAAAGTATAAGAATGATCTGTAATAAATCTGTTTTTTTTTTTTTAACATGTTACATGTTTTTCGTGGTGGTGTCTGTCAGACTGAACAAACTGGAGATCTGAACTACGCAGCTCTTAGCTTTAATCAGCCTCCCTCCTCAAGAAGAAGCAGAACAAAGAACAGCGATGATCAGTCTGTGTACTCACAAGTGAAGAGCCATCATTAGAATCAAAATTAATGTTAAGATTATCCCTGGAAAATACTATCATTGTAACTGCTTTGTTAACAGTATTCATTTCACAAATATTCATACTGTATATAGTGAACAGTTAGTAACTGCCTCTCTGTATTCATCAGTGCCATTTATATAATTTTAATATTAACATAATTACTGTAATTTACCTAAACTAAAATAAAATGTTTACTGTCTACAATGCACATTTTGCTTGTATTTTCTATGTTGTCCCCATTTATAGTAATTAAGGGTTATTATGGGTTAACTAAACATGTTCCAAAAGTTTAAATACTGGAACAGGTATTTAATTATAAAAGCATTAGAATAATTGAATACATTCTATATTTATACTCATTATGATAAGTGGTTTGAGCCCACTCCAACATCATGTTTTGATACCCAATGAGGTTTAATCTCATTGTAAAAGGTTTATAAAAGGCTTCCTCTTGTCTTTCTCTTTGTTCTTTTAGCATTGGAAGATATAAATAGAAACAACATTACCAGTTACCAGCGTTCATGCTTTCCTTCACTGACAAAACAACTGCTTTTGAAGATGGAGGCCATTTAAGGTCTCTTCATCTTTGCCTAGTTTACATCATGACGCTGAATACTCAAAACTACAAAAACTGCTGGAAACACCAAAACAATAATTCTAAATAATATATAAGAAGAACTGTGTACACTTGTTAATTATACAGTGTAAACACTGTAATACCTTTCTGACAAGCTATAATATCAAGATGAAGTCTTGAATATTAACTGACACTGTAAGAGGTTGAAGAGTAACCGTTTATTATACCTTGGGTGTTTTGACAAATATCTTTCAATTATGATTACTTAACTTTAGCATCTATAATTACATAATCATTGTGTGAAACCTTGTATTTTATATGCATTTATATAGAAGATTAACCAATACTCACATTGTATTTTATACGCATTTATAATACTCACATTGTATTTTATACGCATTTATATAGAAGATTAACCAATAATCTCAATATATTCTTTACACATATAGTTAAACATTGCTTGATCAGGCATGTAACTAACACAGACTCTATTACAGAGGTCACCAACTGGCGGACCGCGGTCCGTGTCCGGACCCAGACGTTGTCCGATCCGGACCCAAACCGAAACTAGAGAGAAGGATTTAATTCTGACCGTATTCATTTAAAGCGGCGGAACGTTTATTGTCTTTATGGTTTACGTGCAGCGCAGTAAGCACACAGACCAATCGCATGTGCTGTAAAATCACCAAACGCCCTCATCTGCTGTGCAGATGCGAGCGCGAGGAGCCGCGCGGAGCCACGCGGGCATTGAGACAGGCGGTGAGAAGTCGGAGAATAAAGCGAGAAAAGCTAATACAGATGGTGCGCACCAGAAAAATAAATAAAAATACTACCTTAATAAAAACATATTAACAGTAATGTAACCTAGCGGTGTTACTTGGAGGAATTAAAAAGAAACAACCGAGACAACAGTGCAAAATATTCCACTTTACTCCACCTGATCAGAACTCAGCAAGAAAAAAAACCCTCCCTCCCTCGCTCGCAGACGCGCTCTCTTTAATCCCAAAACAACCCTACCTCAAAACTAAGGCAACCCCCACGGGACAAAAAGCATTGGCAACTTCCCACATTAGTTTTACACACTACATAATAAAGTCTGATACAGTAATAATATTAAATAAAATAAAACTGCTGTTTTTTTTAAAAAAGCTGATATTTTGGTCAAGTTCAACAAACATTTCTCCACACATTGTATGATTTGTCATTCATGTAATAATCATGACAGGCAGGCGCAAATCTAATATAAATAAAATTAAATAGAATAAATAAAGCATTTTGAAACAAAGCTAACATACAGATTCACATTAATAGACTCGATAAGTTCATTTATTTAATGATAGGTTCATAATGTAATTTATTTAAATTTTAAAACAATACATATTGTTGAAATATACTAGTATGTGTATTTTGTTTTGTCTTTCAGTATACAGTATATAATACTGTATATAATACAGTATATAATACTGAATCATAACACTAAAAGTTAAAAATAGCGACGGTCCGGACCTTGGCCTGGCAAAATTTTCTCTAACTGGACCATAGTGAATTCTAGTTGAATACCCCTGCTCTATTATATGACAAACTAACCCACATGATACATAAGGCATTTAACTAACACATAGGATCTATTGTATGGCGTACTAACCACTGGTTATTAACATATTAGCATATAACATATGAAATCTATTGTGTGACTTGTGTAGCTCACGCTTAAGGCATCTCGGTCGCTGCATGACCCTAACTAACGGCCATCAATCATCGACTGGTGCACTCTGTACGAACTGAATTGATACAAAGGAGACTTTGGGATGAACGGGGCGGCCTTTCTCTCTGTGCGTGTAAAGTCCTTCACCTACCAAAGCGGGAGGAGGACGCGCGCACATAGGGAGGGCGGCACTGTCCAATTCCTGAAACAATGTCACACTGTCCGGCTGGACACAGTCAAGGCCAAACACTAGTGGTCCGGTCAGACACTTGAAACGGATTACTAACACGTGAAATTATGCATGCTAACATGAGATGATTTTAGCAACGCCTCATCAGCAGGTTTCACGTCATTTGGGGTATAAACATGGAGTCAGATCAGAGGGGGGGGCAGAACTTTTTACTGTTTGATGGCTGCTAACTGTCTCATATGTATTGGTTCTCCTGAGCTCAGTACTTTGTAATAAATACTTGGTTTGCTTTCAACTCCACTCCACCTGTTTGCGACTCTCTCCATCAAAACGAACACGCAGGGGAGTTGTACCCCGGATGGTGGATGGGGGTAACCCATCTTTCATTTTCTTTTTACAACAAGGTTTAATATCAGGATAAAAATACCTGGGTGACTAGCAGCTGCCACTAACAGTGGTCACTAATCCACTGGCAGCTTCTACTGGCTGAGTGGAAGTCTATGCATAATAGACTTCACTGTTATTCTATTTTTTTTTTTTTTAGTTTTTTTTTTAAGTTTTCTTTATTTTTAATCCTATTATAGACAAATTGTTCAATGATGAGCCAGCTAGCTAGATGTTTAGCTTTTTATAAAGAGGCAGACACTGTGGAGGAGGTGAGTGACAGGCTGTGTGGTGAACCGTTCAGTGTGAAACTGCTTAGCATGGACAGCAGAGACAGTGTTTGTTGATAGCTGTGTTAATTAGCATTATCTGGTAAATATATATCAGATTATACCACAGTTAGATCTGACCCTGCAATGTGATTGGCTGAGAGGCGTTTATGAGTGACATTGTTAGCCGGTAATGAATCAGAATCACTTTATTTCACCAATGATATGTAACAGTTACACTACCTATTGGCAATCATTACACTATGAAAGAAGGTGCAATAAATAGCATAAGAAAATAGTTAAAAGGAATAAAGAGCACTGAAAAGCAATAGAAGCTAAGAGATAAATGAAATAAAATAAAATAAAAAAAAAATCAGAACTGTACACATATGAATATTATTGTATCCAAAAATTCTTGAGGTAGGTTAATGTTAAATTTAGTTTAAAGAACCTTGCAGATGATGTTTACATTACAGAAGAGAAGAACATCTAAACAGCTGTTCAAATAAGCAAAGTGCAAGTGAGCAAATTGTGAATCTAGTCAGTAAAGTTCAGTGAGTGAGGTTGGAGACTCAGAGGTGTCCACTGTGGTTAAGGAGAGCTACAGCTCTGGGAAAGAAATGGACTGTAATGCACTGTAACGGAACTGTCCATGTATCACTCCACCACATACTGGTAACCTAGCAACAGTGAAGCTCTTACAAGCCAAATACAAACCAAATGCGATGTCAGGCAAAGACGCAGTCCCACAACTAAGCCCAGAGATAAGAAAATCGCATTATTACAAACATTATCAGCCACCGATATCAGGTTAAGAGTTGTTATTATTCAAATAAAAGCTTAAGTGTATATATTTTTCAGTTAATATGGGGTATTTTATGCTGAACTCTTGTAATTCCACAGGTCTTGTCACTGGGGGGCGCCGAAGTAATCAAAACTTCTTACAAAAAAAACATTTTCTTTGAAAGTCAAACAAGCACTGCACTTTAATCTACACAGATATTTCTCCTGAAAGCCATTTATTTGGATGAGTAAAGGTTTTCCGTTTATTTACAGTAAGCTTAGATTTCCACAGTTTTGACTAAAAAAGGCAGATAATGGAGGCCACCACGTTAACCTAGCAACAATGCAACTTACAACAGCGCCGCTACAAACAGAGCAGTAATGGAACTATTTAGTGTTTATAACCAAACCATTTGTATTTTTCTGCTCTCTTTAACTCAAAATATTTTAATAAACAGCGATATAACAGCAGTGCCAATATTACATGTTATAGCACGAACGTTGAGTGTAGTATTGCTTAATTAAACTGCACCTTATCAGCAGTTTAGATCAAATAAAAGACGTATATTTTATTGCTGGGTCAGATCGAGAGCGGATCACGTTCTCACCAAGGGTACAAACAAACCAGAGCTCATTTGAACCAAAGAGTGCTGGTGTGAAAACACTCTAAGAGAATTAGTATACGTCTTTTCCGCCTTTCAAGCTGTGCAAAGCGTATTTTGTGCCCTCACGTTACCAAAAACGCACACACCGTCATGTGCCAAATCCAGCTGCACGGTGCGCAATTGACTAGTGCACTAAGAAACGCTAAAATAGCGCCCTAAGGGTTAAAGTACCATGTCAATTTGTGTGAGGTTCAGATGAAAACTATTTTGCTACTATCAACACCAAACTCATTCTTACCATCAATACTGTGACTATAATAGCAGACCTGAGGAAGAGCATTTATGTATCATTGTTGTGTTTATCTTCCTCAATAAAGTTATACTTTTGTATTATACAGCATATTGTTGATCTCTTATCCTATTTCTGGATTCCTGTAATTTACTATAGCTGCTTTGTTACAATGTCAGTTGTAAAATGTGCTACAAACAAACATATATATATATATAAAAACTTGACTTGACATTGGCTGAATCTGTAACCCAGCATGTGGGTGGGTTGGGCCTCAACTCAGCTTCCTGTAATGGAAACCAATCCACTTTCAGCAAAGGATTATATAGGTCATGGTGCAGTTTAAAACTAGAGTAATGCTCTGATATAAGCTCATTTTGATGGTTTAACATCGTCTTTCAGAACCAGAAAGTAAGAAAGCGTGTAGTATATAGAATTCATTTAGCAGGTTTTGGGCTGCAACTATATTTTAGTTATATAGTTTTCTTGTTGTTTGCTTATTGCAGTGTTTCTATTCTATAGTGTAAATAAATAGTGTTTTTTTTAGTAAAGAAAGGAAGACCAATAGCTTGAAGACTTTCTTGAAGATCAAACTACAATGATTGTCTTTTGTGGACTTATTTTGCTTTTAACAATGTCAGGTAATTTTTTTGTACTTAAGTTTTTTTCAGCGTTTATTTATTTATTATATTTTATATGTTTAAAACATGTTTTCTTTTTTAGGTGCCTCTAGGATTAACATTTCTTGTCTAAATGGTAAAAAGTGTGTTCAGAATGGGGAAAATGTTAGTCTGAATTGCTGGTTTTCATCTTTTGATTTGACGGCGACTGCATGGTTCAAACAGACTCCAGGAGAAAAGCCTCTTCTGATTGCCTCGGCTTATCGTTTATCTGCAGCTCTTTATCATAATGGGTTTGATAAAACCGGCCGTTTTACTGCAGTAACAGAGCAAAACACTTTTACTCTGAACATCTCAAATACAGAAGCATCAGATTCAGCTACGTACTTCTGTGCAGCTGCATATTATACAGATATCGCTCTATCAGACTGCACAGTTTTAGTCCTCAGAGGTAAGAACTAATCTACAATACAATTTAATTGATTTTAAAATTAAATGTTTTGATATTGTAACACTACATCTAAACAATCACTAAATTACATTTTATTCCATTATTTAGATTCACCATCGAGTCTCTACACTGTTCTCCAGCCTCCCGTATCAGGTCCAGTTCAACTGGGAGGAAATACAACTCTGCAGTGTTCAATACTCACAGATAACTCTGCAGGAGATCACAGTGTGTACTGGTTCAGACACGGATCAGGAGAATCTGATCCAGGAATCATCTTCACTCATGGAAACAGGAGTGATCAGGGTAAGAAAAGCTCTGAGACTGTTTCTCCTACACAGAGCTGTATCTACAAACTCCCCAAGAACAACCTCAGCCTCTCTGATGCTGGAACTTACTACTGTGCTGTTGCTGCATGTGGACACATCATCTTTGGGAACGGAACTAAACTGGACTTAACTGGAGGTAAGATATAATATTTTAGATTTCTTCAAATTGCTTCAAGCCCCATTCAGATACAAAAGTTTTGTCAGAATATAACTTGTAAGCAGAAAAAAAATATTTTAACTTGATATGAAATGATAATAATTGTTTAATCTTTTCTTCTATGCTATTGTGTAATAATGTTGAGAACCAGTGTTAGTTAGCACAGTCAGACATTTAAAGTTTAATGTTCAAGGTTTTTATTTTCCATTTGTGTACAGACCATAGTACAGACAAATTAGAATTATTGTGCAGGGCAGGGCAATGTCAACATTTAAAAAAGATAAAACATTATGAATAAATAAACCATCAATAAAAAAAAAAAAAAAAAAAAAAAAAACAATCATACCAAGATATTATAAATAACCAGCCAAATGTTTCTTTTTAAATACAAGTACAACACAAACAGCACAGAGTTGCATCCAAAAAATATATATAAATGGGTTATTGTGTGTTACACATTTGTCAGCATATATCATAAATAGAAGAAATATTTAATACACATTTTCAAAGATTTTGTTTTGCCATCAATCTGACTGTCGATTGGAAAAAACTGTAAAAAAAAAAAAAAAGTTCTGTGAGTGAGAATACTAATACTAATATATATATTTTATTGTTATTTGAAATGTATATTACTACTTTTCTTTTGTTTAACTTTTATCTTTAAATGTGCTAATATTGTTTATTCTTGAGGTCAATTTTAATCTCTGGAATTGTATATTATAATAATAATATAATAATTAAAGTTGTTACCCCAAAAATGCTGCTGAGATGTTTATAGATGTTTATAGATATGTTTATTATTTGAACTTGTGGACAGTCTAATCTGTAGTCAATGGATATAATATTTAAATATTAATGGCTTACATTCATATTTAAATTAATATTTAATATTAATTTTGATTAACTGGTCATTGGAATACAGTACCTTGGCGATAGGGGTGGAAATTTGTGGGTGGTGTACACAATCACACCCATATTCTCTCATTTTATATTCTAAAATTTAAATTACTTACTTATAAGGTGGATAATAATGGAAAATGAATCAATAATTGATCATATCAAAAAACAATTGTTACCCAAGTATATGTCATATACTATATATATTTGTTGACTATGTCATAGTGACCTTCACATCATCCAAAACAAAAGTGTGTAAAATACTGATATTATTTTATGTATTTAATACAGCTAAAACAGACTGGGATCAAATTGACTCCAACGAACACCTTTGTGTACAATATGTGTACAGGACATTAAAAAAATAATAATGTCATCAGGGTAATTTAATGTTTACCCGGTTGACCCCATTAATTTAGGAAAAGTCAATAAATATTAGCCAAAATATATGTAAATAATTTATTTAAACATTGTTAAACATTGAATGTGGTAAATTTGACCCCAATGAAAATAGAAGGATTAGACAGCAGATTTTGAGCCGTGTTTTTTATTTAATAAATAATGTTGGTCAGTTTTATTAAATTATAAAGAAATGTATGTTTTTTTTTCTCTCTCTCATAATAGCGAACAGGGATTTGGATCCAACCACTATGGTTTCAGCAGCATTAAACATCATATTAATGCTTGCAGTTTTGTTTCTGTGTAGACAGTTACACAGTAGTTATCAAAAAGGTAATTTTACTTTAAACTTCTCCATAATGAAATTATATGTATAAATACTCTTTATTAAACAATGTCCACTTATGTAATATAGTATGCTTACACAATTTTCTTTCTTTTCTTTTTTTTTTTTTTTTTTTGAAGATGCTGCCAATGTTCCCACAGTTCAGGTAAAATTGTACTTTGATTATTTTTTTTTTACTATTTGCTACACTCAACCTATGGAATATCTTGTTTTGCTTAATTACACTGTAAAAAAATCATTAGAATTGTTAAATCAAAAATAAAAATCAGGCTTATTATATATTCTCATTATTAATTATTTAATTCAAAACATTTACTTTGTGTTTAGTGTACTCAGTTCAAAAGTTTGTTACCAAACAATACGTTTTGTATTTTATTTGTACTACTATTTTAAATTAACTACAGTGTCTTTCTGCAGGATGCATGTGATGAAGCTTTGATGAAGCTCGCTGGTGAACTTCAGCAGATGAATGAAGGTCCTGAATTCTACTCCAAGGTCATCTATTACCAACAAAACTGAATTCACAAATGTATCTAAAGCTTGTAAAATTGTCTACCATTTAACTTTAATGTAAACTTAATTTTTTTAGCTGACTTATTTCCTACCCGGATAGGATTAGTTTCTCAGGGGTCCTGGGATAATTGCCTGTAACGGGGTAACGTCCTCTGAGAAAATTACAGGCTGATTTACCTACTGTTTTTCGCTGAACTCTGTGGTCCTCCGGTAATTTTAAGTCCCGTTCAGACGCACATCTCTGAGTTTCGTCTCCTCACATTTAATACAATTGCTATTTGTCCACTGCCACGCACCGTAATTACACTTTGGGCGAGAGTTTCCACAGTGATCCACATAAACACAACAGTGAGTGGAAATGGAGGAGCTACTGAACGCGATGTCACGTGACCCAGAAAGCCAAAAAAAAAAAACAAAAAAAAAAAATGATCTGGTCCTGCTTTTTTTTTTCAAATTGCAGTCCGGATGCAAGATTTTTATCAGTCAAAGTATAAAACATTTTTCACAGACGTGCCCCTGAGAAACTAATCCCGTCAGGATAGGGTTTTAGATTAGCATGGTTTATTGGATTGATAGGTATTTTTGCTTATCTCCTATATATCTTGTTTAATGTTTTTTTTTCCATGTGCATGTATTATATTAAGAAATGGATTTAATCTACATTGAGAGTTCATAATTAGGCTAAGTTTTAGCATTGATTCAATGACCAAATGTTTGCGACTCAATGTCTAGATTGTGTTCATGCTGTTTTAACCTTGTCAACTTGGCAAACCTTTAGCTGAAATCTAACTTTAGCTTTGAAGTGTCACCAAGTGGACAGTTAAGTCATGTGTTGATCTCCATTTTCTTCATAACTAAATGAACATGAAAACCTAAGTCATCTGTGTGAATATGAGGTATATTTAATATGCAAGTAAAATTTTACTTTAGGCAGCAAGTAAATTAGAAACACATCTGGAATTAACAATGCTTTCATCTGGAACTTGCTAAAACTGTTAATAAAAAAATGTTCTGGCTTTCCTTTGTCCTCATTCTCACTGTATAATGATAGTCAATCCTTTTAGTGAACTTTAAAAATGCAATAAAGAATATGTTTTCCCTGAAACTTTAAAAAATAAAAACTTTGTCTCGATTGTTTGACTTCTTTGGTTATGTATATTTTCTGAAAATTGTTGTCTCTCAGTTTTTTCTCTTAAATGGGAATTACATATATTTTTCTAAATATTTTTGAAAAAATTAATTCAATCAATATCAAATCAAATTAAATGAACATATACAGAAAATTAAAAGTGATGAAAATGTATGTGTTTCAGTGTTATTTTTGCCTTACAGTCAGTAATCCAAAGAAAAAAACTATTTGAGAGTTGTTAGACTCTGCATCCTTATTTGGGGAAATTACACTTCTGCATCTATGCACCATGATTTTTTTTTAAGCATTAACCCTTTGACCTCATATAGAGACACTGCCATTACCGTTTAGTGGTCACATGACAACATTGCACTCAACTGAATAAAAACAAGAATGCAGGAATCCCAGTCAAGAGTTTCTACAGCCAGTTCAACCACATACATGGAACAGGTAAAAATTCTCATACTTACTGTAAAAAAGATAAAAAATGTTTTTTGGGCTAACTGGCTCCTTCTGATCCCAAATGGCTTGTTAATACTTGTTAGGTCCTATTATCACAAGAGAATTAAAGAAACGATAAGGATTATATATTTTTTATTTATCTGCATGTATCATCAGATATTAAGAAAACATGCTGAGTTAAAGCACGTCCCTATTTGGACTGTGCCATTTGGCACTAATTCCTCCCCATAGTGCAGTGCGTCATGGTATCTGTGTTTGTTTTGGCCTCTGACTCCACCTGCTGCTCGTTCCCCAACACTAACTGCACCTCCAAGGTTGCCAGCACACAACAATAAAGTGAGCAGTGCTGCAGCATGGAAGCAGGTAAGCTGATTCAGTCAGGTAATTTATCACAACCCCTAGGTTAGGTAACTAAGGACTGGTGTTTAAATTAATTAAATAATTGGAGCACTCATATCAGTGATCTGTGTGCAGCTGGGATAAAAAGGCAAGTAGTGCCTGAGAGAGATCTGGAATATGCATGATTACGCAGTCATGCTACACGCTAACGTGAACTGCAGTCAATTCATTTTAAAATGTCCAGTTGTGGTCTCTAATATGAATGAATACATTGTGAGCTGTTTTTTTTTTCTGAACAAAATGCTCTGGTGTTTCTATTTAGCCTTGCTTTAGATCACTGAATTAGAGGTCTCTGAAGAAAGACAGGATTTGGGGTCTTGCTCATTAATATTCACACATGCAAACATATCGCCTCTGATTGGCTAACAGCACTGTAGCAGTGGACCCCTACCTGCCTTCCCCCCACAGTCAATTTTACAGCTCTAAAACTGTAAAACTCAAAGGACAAAATGCTTTCAGAGACGCAGCCTTAGTTATAAAGATATAGCATTGAGTGCTAGATAAACCCTTAAACTTCACTTAACATCAGACTGTCAGCTCAACTAATGTTACTTAACTCTTACCTCAGACTTGATGATTCGGTACTTGGGCAGTTTCACCACACTGAAGCCCCAGAGTCGGCTCTATATCATAAAATCCTATGCAATCGGTGCCCGCTTTGACCAGAATCATCCGGAGATCCGATTTAAACCTATAGCTATGTACACAAGATAGCCAGCGTTAACTAGTTACTGGAAACAAAAGCTGTAAGCTCCACCTTAGCTATAGCTCCTTCTGCTCTCGTCCATCTTCAGCTCTACCTGTGGGTGGCCCTGAGCCGAGGTGGGTGATGTCATGAACTCAGTATCCAGGCTTCGACTTCAGAGCCTTTCCTGATCGTTTGTCTGATGCTTTCCTTTTACTAACTACTGCAAACTATGGAGGTTGAGGAAGTGAGACCTATAGTATTAAGTATTATTACAAAGAACAAGAAAAAGTGGATTGTAGTGGAAGGAGACTTTCAACGGTAAACATTACTTATGGCCGTTCCTAGCAACTATCTAGCTATAAAGCTGTTTATTTCTCTGTCTGTTGTGTAACAAGATAAAAAAGTAGGCTACTCAAATAAAGAGGTATATGTTTTCTGCTTAACTAAGCAGTGTATTACTAGGACCTGTAGTAACTCCAGCTCTGGGGTGTGTACATTTGGAGCAGTGGGATTTTTTCCATTGTTGTGTTCAGCTTGCTCACTGTATGTATATAATACAGTTATACTTTTTGTATTATACAGCATATTGTTAATCACTTACCTTATTGCTGAATGCATATACTATACTGTAGCTGCTTTGTTACAATGTCAGTTGTAAAATGGACAAAAAAAAAAAAAAAAAAACTTGACCTGACATTGGCTGAATCTGTATTCCAGCACAAGTCATTTGCATATTGAGGAGTACCTTTACGCCCATCGACGTGAGTGGGTTGGGTCTCAACTGAGCTTCCTGTAAAGATCATGGTCAAGTTCAAAAGTAGAGTAATGCTCTGATATAAGCTCATTTGATGGTTTAACATTGTCTTTCAGTACCAGCAAGTAAGAAAGCGTATAGTGTATAGAATTAATTTTGCAGGTTTTGGGCTGTAACTATATTTTAGTTACATTGTTTTCTTGTTGCCTGTTTGCTTATTGTAGTGTTTCTATTCTACAGTGTAAATGAATAGTGATTATTTTTTATTTTAGTAAAGAAAAGAAGAAAAAGTGCTTGAAGACTTTCTTGAAGATCAAACTACAATGATCATCTTTCGTGGACTTATTTTGCTTTTATCAATGTCAGGTAAGTTTTTGTACTCAAGTATTTATCAGTGTTTATTTGTTTAATATATTTTAGTTATGTAAAACATGTTTTCTTTTTTTCAGGTGGCGCCTCTAAGATTAACATTTCTTGTCTAAATGGTAAAAAGTACGTTCAGAATGGGGAAAATGTTAGTCTGAATTGCTTGTTTCCATCTGCTGATGTGACGGCGACTACGTGGTTTAAACAGACTCCAGGAGAAAAGCCTCTTCTGATTGCCTCGGCTTTTCGTTCTTCTGCAGCTGTTTATCATAATGGGTTTAATAAGAGCGGACGATTTACTGCAGTAACAGAGCAAAACACTTTTACTCTGAACATCTCAAATACAGAAGCATCAGATTCAGCTACATATTTCTGCGCAGCTGCGTATTTTACAGATATCGCTCTATCAGACTGCACAGTTTTAGTCCTCAAAGGTAAAAGTACTTATCTAAAATAAAATGTAATCTACTTTAAAATTAAATGTTTCAATATTGTAACACTACATCTAAACAATCACTAAATTGCATTTTATTCCATTACTTAGACGCACCTTCAAGTCTCTACACTGTTCTCCAGCCTCCTGTATCACATCCAGTCCGACTGGGAGGAGATACAACTCTGCAGTGTTCAATACTCACAGATAACTCTGCAGGAGATCACAGTGTGTACTGGTTCAGACACGGATCAGGAGAATCTGATCCAGGAATCATCTTCACTCATGGAAACAGGAGTGATCAGTGTAAGAAAAGCTCTGAGACTGTTTCTCCTACACAGAGCTGTATCTACAAACTCCCCAAGAACAACCTCAGCCTCTCTGATGCTGGAACTTACTACTGTGCTGTAGCTGCATGTGGACACATCTTCTTTGGAGATGGAACTAAACTGGACTTAACTGGAGGTAAAAAAAAAAAAATTTAATAAGCCAAAATGGTCTCAAGCTTAACCCTCAAAGGGTTTTGAGGGGGGTCTTGGACAAGTAAAAAAACAGCATTATCACTTTAGCATATAGAACTTTTTAAGCCTTTTAATATCTTTAATCTGTTTTATAGTGATACATTTTATAAGTTTTAACTATTCTTAATGTTTTCTTCCATATTTTAGAGAATGGTCTTTTGGTTGCAGCCATTATTGTTTTAGCGGCATCAAACATTGTAACCATAGTTGTGGTTTTATTTATGTGCAGAAAATCACACATCTGTCATTATAAAGGTAGGTAAGAAATAAAAAAGGGCAAAAGTAAAAAAAAAAATATTGTAAAGTTTCTATTGTTAGCAATTTAATTAAATATATTCATGTATTTTTCTGTTTAAGATGCTGCTGAAAGAAACACAGCTCAAGCAGACCAGGTGATTATTACAGTTTCTGATTAAAATCTAAGATATTAATCATAATCTTGTCTTAGCAAAATTATAACTTTATAGGAGTAGAAAATTCACCGTTAGACGATTTTATTCCAAGTAATTCTGGTAATTGTTGTTTTACCGATTCTTGAGAATTAGCATAAAACATGATTTAATTTTGAAAAACAAAAGTTAGTTAAATTATAACATCTGAAAGTATATCATAATAGAAAAAGGTCTTCACTGTTCAGAAATGTACAGGGGCACATTTTTAAAATATAAAATATGTGTTTTTCCTGGTGGTGGTGACAAAAACCATCACATGCAGAAATTATTCACATTATCGACCTTGTTCCCGCTCTGTTTGTAGCTACTCCAGACTTTTTATTAAAAACTATACATTTATGTCATAATCTTATATTGTTGATGTGTAATAGTTGTGACAGTAGCAGCATCCAAATATATGAAGAAGAAAATAAGAGAAAATAGCAAACATATGCGAGCTTCAGTGATCTTTACAAATGCAGTAGAGCTGAAGGTTTTAATGAAAATACGCGGGTCCTCAGCATTATAGTTTATCTTGTAGTTGCCTGATTTGTATAGCTTTTTAAAATATATAGTGGTGGGGATGAACAAGTGGGAGAAATTGTATTGTTGAAAACTCGTACAAAAACCTTGTATCTCAAAAATTATTAAGGTCATCATAGGAGTAGGAAAAATCTTTTTTTATTTTTTTTTTAGGAAAAGTCTGGTAATTGTTAACTGTTATTTTACTATCTATTAAGAGTATATATATAGTTCAGGAAAAAAGACTACTTAAAAATGACAAGTTTCTTTGATTTTACCAAATTAAACCAAAGCTGAACTGCGTAATATTTTGCACCAGGAGTGGCATAAAGTTCTCCAAAAGCAGTGTGTAAGACTGGTGGAGGAAAACATGCCAAGATGCATTAAAACTTTGATGAAAAAACAGGGTTATTCCACCGAATATTGATTTCCGAACTCTAAAAACTTTATGAATATGAACTTGTTTTCTTTGCATTATTTGAGGTCTGAAAGCTCTGCATCTTATTTTGTTTTTTCAGTCATTTCTCATTTTCTGCAAATAAATGCACTAAATGTCAATATTTTTATTTGGAGGCAAAAACATTGTTTTCAGTTTTTAGTAATTTCAGTGGATTTACATGATGAATGGAGTTGCACAAATGTATAAAATGTATACTTGTATATTTTTAAAATATTTAAAAAATATTTTTACAATTTCTAAATTATTTTTTGTATTTGTGGTTGTGTTCTCTTTGTACCAAGAAGTATAATCTTAAATGTTTAATAGAGGTGTTTATTTAAAAAAAAAAAACGTGGTCTTTACAAAGAAAAGAAAATGGGCATTAAATGGTTAAAATGAATAATGCATGCAAGTATTTTTACAGATTTACAGAACACTCCTATGTTTAGTTTATTCACTGAAGCAGACTGCATGGGCTTAATGGATGTTAAGAGATGTTATAAATCTAGTAAATGCATTTTTGTATTGTAATTTGTTTATATGCTTCAAAATAGTGCCTTATTACACAAGAGTAGAACATTTTATTTACACAAAAAAGTTCAGCAACAGCATGTTAACTTGTTCCACAATTTTACAGCGTATCCAATGTTAGGGTATAAACACTTATATCACCTACTCTTTATACTGAAAAAAAACACTTGTATTTTGTTATTGATATGCAATTTTAATGAGTTTGTTTGTAGAGAATTCTGTTAACCACTGTCTCCTTCTGCAGGTTGCAAGTGATCAAGACTTGAACTACGCTGCACTAAAATTTACCAAAAAACCACAAACCTCCAGAGACAACAGAAGACAGCAGAAGCTGAAAAACAAAGACACTGAGGTTTACTCTCAGATCAAATTTCCACAGTAAAACCGAATTTTCTAAAGCCAATGTAATCATCTTCCATTTTAATACTACTTCAAAAATATCATTTTTTTGATGAACACAAAAAATAATAAAAGGAGTTAAAGTGATAGTCAGAGAGCAGATGTGCCTGCAATTGTTTTATTGTTTTCTTAATTTGTTTTATTTATAGATTTTTACATATGTCCTATTTTAAATGGTTTATTTTCAGATATGTTTAATTTAATTTAATGTTTAATTGACTTGTTTTTACTTATTTTTATGAACATCTTTTTATTTTTTTTATTTATTTATGCTATAGTTTATATTTGTTTTTATATCTTTTTTTTACCAGTAGTGTTTGGCCCTTTTTTGTATCTACATAATTTAATATAACTGAATCTCTGATGTGGAGCTAAATTGGGAAAGGTTTGATAAGGAGCTAAGGGCTAATCTAGAATGACCTAGAATCTAGAATAATCTAGAATTATTTTCAGTGTGCAAATAAATTGTTTAGCAACTAATGGCATTTAGTTACTTCATAATGATGGCCCATTTCTCTCACACCTGACACTGTCAGTCTGCCTGCTCTACTTCCTGTCACTCCCAAAGACTCAAACTCCCAGCATGCTCAGCCCATAGACTACACTGACGCTGCTGAGCATGGGACGCTGTCCTGCTCTGCCTCTCCAGTATTCCGATTGGTTAATTACTCGATTACTCTCTGGTGTCCCCGGTGTTTTTATAGCCCTCCAGTTCCTCTAGTTCCCCGCTGAGTATTATCTGGTTCTCCAGCTCTGTTACAACAAATTTTCCTGTGCTATCCTGTTTCTCTGTTCATGACCTGTTTCTGTTCTTCGACTACTCTTTAGCTTGTCCCTTTTTGCTCTGCCTTTGTTATCGACCTCCTGCCTTCCTTGACCATTCTCCTTGCCTAGTCCTTCTGTCTTTGTTTGCTACTCTGTTGCTGACTCACTGGCTGCCCCCACTACAATTCTGGTATGTCCTTTATTTCTGCTGCCTGGTTTATTTTGAATTTCTTGTACTCTGTAAATAAACCCCTTGATTTTATTCAGCGTGTGTCTCTGCATTCACTGGTTTCAGTGTTTCTTACAGTTTCACATAATATAACATCATTATACTATGATATATTGTGCTGTTTTTATGTTAAGAACATGCTGGCAGCAGCTGATCCTATGAATAATATTCTCAATGGTCTGTAACCAATGTTTATCAATTATGTACATAAAAAACTTATATAGTTTTTGTGAGAGGAGGCTTTAAAGACTTAAATTTCAGACAGTAGTGTACAGGTTTCCATTGCAGGGATTCTTAGCAGTTTTTCTGAGGCCTTCAAAGTATTTATATCGATATCGAAATTATATTACATCGACCGAAATTAAGGAATATATCGTGATATAAATTTTGGCCATATCGTCCAGCACTATTTACAGGTATACATTAGTTTGGAGTCTTTTTCCCTGATTCACTTATTTTTCACATTCAGCATGAATATGCAACTCGGAGTGACCTTTTGTACAAAAGAACAACTGCTAAATGTTTTCTAGTGAAATGACACATTTTATACCTGTTATAAGAGAGAGTATGGGAAGTTTATGGTCACCTTGTTGTTGGATCATTTTTTCTTAAGAATCTGTTAAAGTTCTGTTTAAGCATCATCTTTTGATGTGGTTAGAAGTTTCTGTAGTCACTAGCTCACCCTCGACTGCAGTGTCTGTGCGATCTACACTCATATATGTGATATAGTTTACAGAATGTGCAGAATTACAGAATTATGCATCAGGGCCAAGGTGTTGTGTGTATTCTGCAGTCTGATCTTCTTCAGTTGATTATTTATAATAATAAAGTAGCAGAATCACAGAAAGTAAAGCTAACTCTTAGCTAAAACTAAAAGTGTGAGTTATTTAGTAGAAAGTTAATTTTACACATAAGTTAGTAGATGATGGTATGAGGTAAGAATTTCAGAACCACCTGACAAATAGTTTAAAAACTATTCAATGCACAATATATTTACCTAAAAGTGCTCGTCTAATCACAAATTTAATTCAGCAGTTCTATTCTAATAATGAACTTATTTTAGTAGTGCTATTCTAATCATGACTTTACTTCAGCAGTGCTATTCTAATCGTAAATTTACTTCAGCCGTGATATTCTAATCGTGACTTTACTTCAGCAGTGTTATTCTAATCATGAATTTATTTCAGCATTGCTAGTCTAATCACAAAATTATTTCAGCAATGCTATCAGTGCAAATTTATATCAGAACAGGCTCCTTTCTACCTGCATTCACTCCTGAAGGCTTACGCTACCTCCCGGCTGCTGCGCTCCTCCAATGAACGTCGCCTCGCTTTACCAAACACAATCTACACAAAGCAATCCAGGCTGTTCTCATACAGAGTTCCCCAATGGTGGAACAAACTACCTTCCACTACCAGATCAGGAGCATCCCTCACTATCTTTAATAAACTCCTGAAGACAGAGCTCTTCAAAGAGCACTTACTCTCTTAACACCTCTAACAAACTAACAACTTCTAACCTCATTTCCTTCTTCCCCTTCTCTTCTCATCTATCCCATTATTTCCCTTTGACCTCCTTTAAGCCCTATCTAAAAATGTTTTACCTTTAACATCTATTACTTTTGTACTTGACTTTGGACAAAAGCGACTGCCAAATGTAATGTAATGCTATTCTAATTACAAATTTTCTTCAGCAGTGCTATTCTATTCATGGATTTACTTTAGCAGTGCTTATCTAATCATGAATTTACTTCAGCAGTGCTATTCTAATCATGAATTAACTTCAGCAGTGCTGTTTTAATCATGAACTTACTTAAGCAGTGCTAAGGTAAACATGTCCCTTGACTTCCATAGCAGTCATTTGAATCAACACCATGATTCCACAGACCCTGATAAATAAACTCTCCTCACTAGGACTGAGCTCTTCGCTGTGCAACTGGGTCCTAGACTTCCTGACCAACAGGCCGCAGTCTGTGAGAATTCACAATATCTCCTCCCCCACTATAATCCTCAGCACTGGCTCCCCTCAGGGCTGTGTGCTGAGCCCCCTCCTGTTCACACTGCTCACATATGACTGCTCACCTCTTCATCCAGGCTGTCATATTGTGAAGTTTGCAGACGACACAGCAGTGGTTGGATGCATCACAAACAGAGATGAGTCCAGCTAAAGGCAGGAGGTGGAACACCTGGAGGGTTGGTGCAGAGAGAACAACCTCTGCATCAACGTAAAGAAGACGAAGGAGATGATTGTGGACTTCAGAAGAGGCCAGCATGCCCACTTCCCCCTGCACATTGGAGGATCTGCGGTGGAAGTGGTCGACAGCTACAGGTACTTAGGGGTGCACCTGAGCAGCAACCTCACCTGGAGCAACAACACCTCCACTCTGGTCAGGAAGGCACATCAGCGGCTCTACTTCCTCAGGAGGCTGAGACGAGCTGGACTCGGGAGCGCAGTCCTCACCTCCTTCTACAGATGTGTGGTGGAGAGCGTCGTGTGCTCCAGCATCAACGTGTGGCATGGAAGCTGCTCTGCTGCAGACAGGAAAGCTCTGCAGAGGGTGGTGAAGGCTGCACAGAGGATTGTTGGAGTCAGCTTCCCCAGCACCATGGACATCTACACCTCCAGATGCAGGAAGAGGGCCACCTGCATCAGGAAGGATCCCACCCACCCAGCACATGCACTTTTTGTCCCGCTTCCCTCAGGACGGAGGCTGCAGAGCATCAAGTGCAAAACAACCAGACTGAGAAACAGCTTCATTCCGGAAGCTGTAAGACTCTTAAACTCCACTTAACAACACACTGCACTGACACACAAGGACAATTACTGCACAAACACGGTCACTTTACCCGCACTGAGACACTTTATTTTCTACTGCTCTAATTCATTTCATGCTGCTATAGCACATTTGCACTCTGGACTTGTTGTTGCAACCTGTCTACTCTTTCTATTTATTTCATTTGGGGTATTTATCTTTAACTATTTTGTATATTCTATTTTTATTGTATTCCTTTATTGTACTTTTATCTATATATCTATTTAATAACAGCTCCTGGGTGTAAACTGGATCGTGAGATCACATTTCGTTCCACCTCATGTACCACATAAGATGCGAATGACAATAAAATCTCCTTGAATCCTTGAAATCATTTACTATGGCTCCTTGACTTTCTAAAGACCTACAAATTGCCAGGCAAGCTACCATATTTCATAACAGACATTTTGTTTCAAACATGTGATTCAGGCCCTTACTTAATGTTTCTGAATATCTATTGTTTTAAAATTATGTTCAATTTCTCTTAAGCGCAGAGACACAAATTAATTTAGCAATTTTGCAATTCTTTGGCCAGGGACCAAGACTATCCTTAATTCATTCTTTGGTATAGCCACTGATTTCCCAGTTCGATTCGGTTCTGATTCAAAGGTCCCGATTCGATTCAAAATCAGTTCACTTAGGGATATTTTAGTTACGATAAAAATGTGATTTTGAATATGAAATGTTGTAATTATAAAAGGAACACTGAAACTTCCATTATTAAAATATTATGAAGACTTACCACAACAGTTAAATTCTTTTTTTTATATATCATTTAATGTAGTTAACTGTGACACCATGCTTTACATTCCATATAGGTTTGGAAAGGCCACTTTACTCAAATTGTTACTTGTGGGTAAAACATAACTTGGTTCCAGAACTTTAATGAGGCTTCGGAAGACATTGTTTTTAACAACGCTGTATTGATGTATATACTGACATTTTAGTAGCATAAAACAAAAACATAACATGTGTCTTCTTACATTAAATCAAAAACAGGCGAAAACAACACTCGAAAAACAACTTAACACTATGTTAAATGTACTAGTTTGACATAGGCAGCACTGAGTGAAAATACATAAGAAAATTACTTAAATTTGTACAGAAACTCCCCGTAGTACTGTATCCTGGGTGCCATGCTCCAGCTTAACGGATCACCCCAGCCTGAGAGCATGCTCAAACAAGGATGGTCTTGCGAGATACCATGCAAGATGTTAAAACTGTACACATATATGGGGAAAATGGGCTAATTCTTAGGATCGATCTCGGGTTAATATTAATCCATATCGAATCATTCAAATAAAGATTGATTTGAATCAATAAATTATTTTTTAAACACTCCCCTATTTATGACTCACAACACTGTGGGTCACTATACTGCCCTCCAAATGTATTGGAACAGTAAGGCCAATCACTGCTGTAGACTCAAAACATTTGGGTTTGACATTAAAAGATGAATATGAAGCAAAAGATCAACATTTCATCTTTCATTTCTAGAAATCTTATTTTCAGATATCCTGGATCTGATACACACTTCAGAAGATTATGTGAACTCACTTATTTTTCTTGTGAGCGAATATATTTGAACTTTGGAGTGTCAGGTGTGTTGTGTTTCCCAGCTGTGTCTTGATACATTGATTATTCAAACAATAAATAGTGCTGAATGTCTGCTCAGTTTCCTGTTTGGGTTTTATCTGTGCAGACTGAGCATTTAGAAGTTAGAAAACTAACCACCATGCAAATCAGGGAGCTGTCTGGATAAAAAAACTAGCCATTGTAAAGCTGAGAGAACATAGTAAATCAACCAGAGCCACTGCACAAATATTGGCCACATCTGTTTGGAAAGTCTTAAAGAAGAAAGTCATCACTGGTATACTATGTAGGGTAGTCCAGACTGCGCATGGGTTCATATCTGCTGTCTTTTGCTTTACAGCAGGGGTCGCTAATAGACAGACCATGAAGCATGAAACATCTGGCCCATGAGGTTGTTTGAACTATAATGAATGATAATCAAAAAATAAATAAAATGCTTCTCTGGCGAGCTTTTGTTTCCTTTCCTCCCTTGTCTCTCTGTCGCGCTCGCCGTGACTTTAGTTCTGTCTGTTCTTGTCTTTCCAACCGTTTTTAGGCTCATCTCCTTATAAGGGCGTTTTTCCCAAGCGCATCCCAAGTTACTAGCCGGGGGAGCGGTAGTATATTGGACGGCGACCCAGACGACACAAGTTGGATCCCGCATGAGGAGAGGTGTGTTTATTTATTTATTTTCTTTCTTCTTGGGTTTGCCGGCTTTGAATTCAACTGTGCTGCAATTGGGTTCAACAACCCTGAAGGAACGTGACGGACTGTGAGGCGCCAAGCGCTGCCGCTGTTGTGCTGAAATCCGACTCCCCGCAGAATCCGACTTTGCACAACACCGCCTGCTGTAAAACTGCTCGAGTGGAAACAGCATTTATAAATAAATTAACCAACACTAAACGAAGGGCATTCTATCTGATCTAATTTCAGTTTCTTAGTTTTATAAACACAGTACAGTTCCAGTTAGTTACCGTTTTTATCTTTTAATTACCATTTCTATTAGTTTCAGACTGTCTGCGCTGGGATTACATCACGTGTTAAGCCATGCGGTTGCCTCATGTTTATGCCCGCTCCCCCTCCCTCTTGCTCCCCCTTTCCTCGCCCTTCTTGGCAGCAGAACTCAGAGTATCTATTTCTTGTGTCAAGAATCAGAACATTGCAACATGATGTGTTTTTACTGAATTGGGTAACATTGCACGACCCACGATGACGATGCTTAAACGATATATCGTGCAGCCCTACTAGAGGGTCTGAAAAGTCGCTAAATATATAGACTGCTCAAAACTCATGCATTACTAGGGCTGGCCCGAATAGCGTTTTTTGAGCTCCGGATATTCGGCACTGATTCGAAGCGAATATTCGAATATTCGTTTTTAAAAAAAGAGGTATAAAAAAAAAAAAAAAAAAAAGCAAATCACGGCCCCTTTAATCCACTGAAAAATGTTCAATTTGCTCTGACCGACGAGACATATTCACCCCGGATTTTTGGTGTTTTTATCCCCCATATTTTTTCTGTGTTTTTAGCCCAGATTTCTTTGTGTTTTCATCCCGGAATTTCTGCTGCCCCACACCGAGGCTGCTGCTGCACGGTTTCTCCGCTGCGCAAGCCAGCCCAGTAAATTGCTGTTTGTGTTTTCACACTTAGGTTATTTGCTTGAAAAAACAAACAAAAAAAAACGTTTGTTCAGGAAGTATTTTATATTCTTAAACATTGTTGATTATATTAGAGGACAGTCATTGTAAACTGTACTTGGTCTATTTCGGTTAAAGGATTGTGCAGGGCATAGCCGTATTACTGATTTTGTATTTTTGCACTTGGGCTATAAGCTCAATATTAAATATTTCGTTTGCTTAGAAATTATTTTATATTTTTAAACCATTTTAAATTATATTAGAGTAGAGGAAATTCGTTCAGACATCATTTTTGTAGGCCAGGCTTTTGTAACCGATTTACCCCTTACGTTTTATTATATAAATCAGTTTCGAAGAGCCTGCATTTTTTTTATCATGTATAATAGAGGTCTGCGCGAGACTGATTTTTAAACCCACTCTTCCACGCTCCCGCGTTTCTGTCTCGTTACCGCGCCACAAAAAAACTGCTTCTTTTAATCCCGCGCCCGCCCGCCACATACACATTTCTGCCGCTCCCGCCCCACGTTCCTAATATAAATTAAATAAACTACATTTAATGCTTCAAATTTACTTATATATTTATTAACACAGCAGCGCTGAATAGTGTGGTCCCGTTCCTTACCCCAGTCCAAACACCATCGGTGTGTGCGTGTGTGTCGGTCCATCCTGCGCGTTGAGAGTTTTCTTTAGGTTTTTTTTTTACAATTATTACAGTTTTCTTAACTATTTATTAATTTGCTCCCGCATCGTCTGGATTAAACTCCCGCTCCAGCCAATAACAGTTCAGTTCTGTCCCGCGCGCAAGATATTCTGACGGGACCCGCGAGAACAGAAGTGGTTAGAGTGAGGTGGAACTCTGGAAAGGAGAAAAAAAACGAATATCCGAATACCAAAATTAAAAACCGAATACCTACTCAACGAACGAATATCCGAATACCCGAATATTCGGGTCCAGCCCTATGCATTACATAATGCATTAACACCACACCAAGATACAAATGATAAAAAATCTGTTGAACATTTTGTTTAGATTTTTCACACACTTTTGGTCCCAACATTGCGGATGGAGAAAAGCTGTACAGTTCTGGTGTGTCAATGAAACATGCAGCGCAGATATCCGTGTAGTAAACGGAGATGCACAACCACGAGTAGTGAATGCAGCACATGCAGCGTTCAGTGTGAAACTGCTTAGCATTTACAGCAGAGACAGTGTTTATTGATAGCTGTGGTAATTAGCATTATCTGGTTAATATATCAGATTATACCACAGTTAGTTCAGACCCTGCAATGTGATTGGCTAACAGCCATTTAATGAGTGACATTATTAGACAGTAATGAATCAGAATCACTTTTTTTCACCAAGTATGTTACAAATACAAGGAATATGGCTTGGTGAGAGCAACACATGTATGATATGTAACAGTTACACAGACTATTGCCAAACATTACACTATGAAGGAAGGTGCATTTTTTATATTATAGAGTTATATTTTCATATTATACAGTATATTGTTGATCTCTAATCATATTACTGGATTCCTGTAATATACTGTAGCTGCTTTGTTGTGAAAATTGTGCTTGTAAAATGTGCTAAAAAGTACTATATATATATATATATATATATATATATTGACTTGACTTTGGCTGAATCTGTAACACTGCTGTAACAAGTCACACATTTCTGCCAGTTGACGTGAGTGGGTTGGGCCTGAACTCAGCTTCCTGTAATGGAAACCAATCCACTTTCAGCATAGAATTATAAAGGTCATGGTGCAGTTTAAAACTAGAGTAATGCTCTGATATAAGCTCATTTTGATGGTTTAACATTGTCTTTCAGAACCAGCAAGTAAAGTAAGCGTTATAGTATATTTTAGTTATATAGTTTTCTTGTTGTTTGCTTATTGTAGTGTTTCTATTCTACAATGTAAATGAATACTGATTATTTTTTTAGTAAAGAAAAGAAGACCAATAGCTTGAAGACTTTTTGAGGATCAAACTACAATGATTGTCTTTTGTGGACTTATTTTGCTTATATCAATGTCAGGTAAGTTTTTGTACTCAAATTCTTCTCAGTGTTTATTTATTTATTATATCTAAATATTTAAAACATTTTTCCTTTTTTTTCAGATGCCTCTAAAGTTAACATTTCTTGTCTAAATGGTAAAAAGTACGTTCAGAATGGGGAAAATGTTAGTCTGAATTGCTGGTTTTCAGCTGTTGATTTGGAGGCGACTGCATGGTTCAAACAGACTCCAGGAGAAAAGCCTCTTCTGATTGCCTCAACTTTTCGTTCTTTCGCAGCTGTTTATCATAACGGGTTTGATAAAAGCGGCCGTTTTATTGCAGTAACAGAGAAAAGCACTTTTACTCTGAACATCTCAAATACAGAAGCATCAGATTCAGCTACGTACTTCTGTGCAGCTGCATATTATACAGATATCGCTCTATCAGACTGCACAGTTTTAGTCCTCAAAGGTAAAAGTACTTATCTACAATAAAATGTAATCTATTTTAAAGTTAAATATTTAAACAATGACCTTTAGTGATCTAAACAATCACTAAATTACATTTTATTTTATTTTATTATTTAGAAACACCATCGAGTCTCTACACTGTTCTCCAGTCTCCCGTATCAGATCCAGTCCAACTGGGAGGAGATACAACTCTGCAGTGTTCAATACTCACAGATAACTCTGCAGGAGATCACAGTGTGTACTGGTTCAGACACGGATCAGGAGAATCTGATCCAGGAATCATCTTCACTCATGGAAACAGGAGTGATCAGTGTAAGAAAAGCTCTGAGACTGTTTCTCCTACACAGAGCTGTATCTACAAACTCCCCAAGAACAACCTCAGCCTCTCTGATGCTGGAACTTACTACTGTGCTGTAGCTGCATGTGGAGAGATCTTCTTTGGAAATGGAACCAAACTGGACTTTACTGGAGGTAAGATCAGATATTTTAATTAAAATAAAATCTATAAATATATATATATATATATATATATATATATATATATATATATATATATATATATATATATATATATAAGCATCTTTATTTATAGATGCTATTTAAAGATATATATTTATAAAGAGAGAGAGAGAGAGAGAGTTAAATAAAGTTACATATAAAAAATAAAGGTTCATTCATTTTTTATGATAACACTTTATTAGATGGTCCATTAATGATTCAATGTGTCTAATAAATACAACTAAAAGTAAAAAAAAAAAAAAAAGAAAAACACTTAACATTTTAGGATTATATTTAGGGTTAGATTTAAGGTTTAGGTTAAGGTTTGAGTTATGCTTAGGGTTAAGTTTGGGGTTAAATTTAAGGTTCATGTTCTTAAGAAAATAATTTACATTCAACTCAGAGTTAAGCTGCATTAAAAATTCACGCAATTAAATGTTAGTTGACGATGAGCATCCATGAGGCATATATAAAAGACCAAATGAAGTGATATTTTTTTATTTATGTTGTGTAACAGTGTTAAGAAATTCTGTCATTGCCTGTCAGCAAATAATAAAATTGATTTATTTTACCTCATGAGATTCAATATTATTAGTATTTTATGGTCTATATAATTATCCTTGTGGTTTTTACCATGATGTTTATAATTGTAACAGGTATTGATACAACAATACATTTTTAACTGATTATTTATTATAAACTTTTATAATCTAACTAATAACGCTAACAAATGTTGTTATAAACAATTTAAAATCCATGTATAAGGGGAGTTATATCAATTAAATAGACTATAATAGACTATTAATTAAATTCAGGTCAGGGGATTCAGGGGTTAGGTTTCAAATCAGGAACACTAATAATTTATCATTTTAATAATCAGTTATCGATGTTATAAACATCATCTACAAAAGATGATGTCTTTTCATTATTAAAATACTATTCTTAGGTAAAAAAAAAACAACAACAAAAAAACAGAAATACAACTTCATACTTATATTTTTAGAGGCGTTTGCATTTCAGAAATCCCACAATAGGCTAATATACATATATTTACATACTTTTGAATTTTGTTTCAATTAATAATCAACATTATTTGTGTTTTTTTAATAGAGAAAAGTAATCTGGACCCAACTATTATTGCTTTGGCAACATCGAACATCCTGTCCATATTTATGATTTTATTTTTGTGCAAAAAGTTACACAACACTCATCATAAAGGTAGGTTTTACACATAAGACTGATATAATTGTTCAGTTTATGATGTTTATAAATGTATATAAAATATTTTCTGCAACACAAACTGAATGCTTTTTCTTTTGTTTTGTTTTTTTCTATATTTATGTGTTATTCATTTGTTAAAGATTCTGCTGAAGGTCGAGCTCAAGTACACCAGGTGATTATTTCATGGTTTATTTATTTATTTATTTAAAACTACAGAAACACTGTCCCGGTAAGCAATAGTTGTGCTGCTAAACAAAAATTAGATAAATAGATTTTGTGTGCATTATAATATTTCTTCATGTCATAGATATAATGCATTTAAAGTAAAAAAATATATCAATTATCTGTAATTGTCAGTAAATTTCCTGTTTTTTTTTTGTGGCGTCTGTCAGACTGAAGAAACTGGAGATCTGAACTACGCAGCTCTCAGCTTTACTCAGCCTCCCTCCTCAAGAAGAAGCAGAACAAAGAACAGCGATGATCAGTCTGTGTACTCACAAGTGAAGAGCCATCAATAAAATCATAATTAATATAAAAATTTTACCATTTTACCATATCATTGTAACTGCTCTGTAAACAGTATTCATTTCATAAATATTCACACTGTATATAGTGAACAATCAGTAACTGCCTTTCTGTATTTATCAGTGTTTATATATATATTTTTTTATTTATTTATCTAAATATAATTACTGTCATATCTACAGAATATTTAGGTCTATATGATATTTTCAGAGGTGGAAAGTAATGAATTACATTTACTCAAGTTACTGTAATTGAGTAGATTTTATGATTAATTTGTCATTTTTATAGTTTTAAAAATAGGTAATTTTACTTTTACTCAAGTACATTTTGATACAAGTAATTTACTTTGCTACACTGGAAAACTCCCGATTACTGAGTAAAAAATAAAATGTTTGAAAAAAAAAAAACAATTGTCTGAATTAAAATAAATAAATAAATAAATTGGCTTGGATTCTCGCGCGTGGAATAACGAGGCAGTAACGTCCTCACGCAATACAAAATGTGCCCCGCCAGACAGGGCTGTTCAGCTTTTAAAACTTTCACATCAAACCTGAGAAAGCATGTGGTAATAAATATGTTTTTCATTAAACAATCTGCATAAATGTTAAAAAAAACATGTAAATAGCAGTTAAAGCAGAGCAATGGCAAGTTAAAAAATAATAATGAACTGTAAAACTATAAAATTAAAGTTTATAGTCACCTATATTACTATAACTTTTTAACTGTAAAGAAAAAAATGGATTATAGAAACCTATTCCACTTGTTCTTTAAAATGTTTTATGGGATGGTCTGAACAAATACTGCCTGAAAGATCCAAATTATTATGTGGAATAATAGTTCAATAAAAACTATTTAATTTAGGATTTGTTTTTACTTTCTTACATCAAATAATAAAAAGTAATTATGTAACTTTTACTCAAATTACATTTTTAAATTGACTACTTTTTTACTTTTACTAGATTTTTAAATGGGTACTTTTACTTTTACTTGAGTAGAATTTTAGCAAAGTAAAGGTACTTTTACTTAATTACAATTTTTCTGTACTTTTTTCCACCTCTGGTTATTTTTGATTGTGTCTTGCATCTGCATGGTCATTGCTGTTTCTGACTCTTCAGGCTCTTTATGCAGTCCAGACACATGACAGGCACATGCAGATACCAAACACACAGTTTATTACTAAAGGGGCACATTTTGTATTGCACAAGGACGATATTGCCTTGTTATTCCATGCGTCAAAATCCGTGCCAATTTATTTATTTATTTTTTTAATTCAGACATTTTTTTTTCCAGCATTTTATTTTTTACTCAGTAATTGGTAGTTTTCCAATGTAGCAAAGTGAATTACTTGTGTCAAAATGTACTTGAGTAAAAGTAAAATTACCTATTTTTAAAACTACTTTAAAAATGACAAATTACTCATAAAACCTACTCAATTACAGTAACTTGAGTAAATGTAATTCATTACTTTCCACCTCTGAAAATATCATATAGACCTAAATATTCTGTAGATATGACAGTAATTATATTTAGATAAATAAAAATATATATATATAAAAACACTGATAAATACAGACAGACAGGAGACAGACAGGGTAAGTAAACAAAATGGCAGCAATAGTAAAAAACATACCAAAGAAAAGCAGGCACAAAGTGTCAATACACAGGACATCCAAACAAGAGAAGGGCTAGGCCAAAAAAGTCATAAACAGAAAAAAAGACAAGAGAGTAGATCAAAAATACAAAATAGGTCAGTAACAAAAGAGCAATACACAAAAGAAATGATTAGTAGAAGCGCTATTATTAGTAAAAGCGCTAGAAACTAGGTCAAATACCGGGCAAGGAGCTACTGAAAACAAGGGGTGTATATACTCACAGGATCAGGTGTGGGTAATCAGAAGCAGTGAGTTAGAGCACATTAGCACCACATTATCAGCAGAGTCCGGAAGGTCTGGTGTAGGTGCATGAGTCTTTAGTGTGTGTATCAGAGTTTATGGCAGGCAGACTGACAATGTCAGGACTGACATTTACTGTATTAAAGCAATAAAAGAAATCCCAAAAATGTTTCTTGTTGCAAATGTACAATTTAATTTAGTACTACATTCTGAACTAAAATAAAATGTTAACTTGCCTACGATGTACATTTTCTATTCTGTCTCATCTTATACTACTTAAAGCAGCACTTGGTAGGATTTCCTTGTTTTTTGATATTTTTTTTAAGTAAAATTACAGCTGGAAACTCACTGCTGCGCTGCATTGAGGTGTAATAGGAGGAATAGCGGTGCTCTCGTGTCTATGCCGGAGCTCCTCTGAGCTCAAACCAGACTCTGTAAGTTTTCCGAGGCGGCCGCGACCAACGCTCGCAAGAAATGCGATCTGCTTTCCGAGTTCTAACAGTTTTACAAGACTTCTGGTTCATTCTTTACAAACTAACATACAGACACTCTGACAGAAGCTGGAAAGAGACCGAATATTTCTGTGAAAGCCAGAAAAACTAATCCGCCTGAAACATTTATTAAACTCTGCAACTGTAGGGGGAGCCCACAAGCACAAAATCTCAATCCTACATAGTGGAGCTTTCAGGGTAATATTAACTAAAGTTTTAGAATAATTGAATAAGTTCTATATTTATACTCATTATTATAAGTGGTTTGAGCCCACTGCAACATCATGTTTTGATACCCAATGAGGTTTAATCTCATTGTAAAAGGTTTATAAAAGGCTTCCTCTTGTCTTTCTCTTTGTTCTTTTAAGATTGGAAGATATAAATAGAAACAACATTACCAGTTACCGGCGATCCTGCTTTCCTTCACTGACAAAACAAATGCTTTTAGATGATGGAGGCTATTTAAGGCTTTTCATCTTTGCCTAGTTTACATCATTACAACTGCTGCGAACACCAAAACAATAATTCTAAATAATCTATTAGAAGAACTGTGTACACTTGTTAATTATACAGTACACACATTATTAACCCTTTCTGACAAGCTATAATATCAAGATGAACTGATTAAATCTTGAATAGTAGCTGACACTGTTAGAGGTTTAATATCAGGATAAAAATACCTGGATGACTAGCAGCTGCCACTAACAGTGGTCACTAACCCACTGGCAGCTTCTACTGGCTGAGTTGAAGTCTATGTATAATCACCACAATTTCAGCAAAGTTATAAATTAGAAGCTAGGTATGAAAACGTTTGGGCACCCCTGATCATTTTTATGATTTTCCTTTTTAAATCATTGTTTGTTCAGATCACTATTTTCAGTTAAATATATCATATAGCAGATAAACTACTTTTTCATACCACTGTGATCAAGGGTCCTTTCTCTGCTTTGTTGGTATAATTAGTGTTGCCAACTCGTAGTAAGGAAAGTAGCCGACTGTCCTAGAAGTCGCTAAATGACGTCTTCGCCTAATTTGCACAATACATGTTTTTGTAGCTGTAAAGGATTAACATTGTGGGAGAGAAAAAAAATAGAAGAAATCACACTAAAAAAAGGTAGAAATGTTACAAATGAATTCTAAAAAATTAACAACTGTGGCTTTTTAAATAGGCAGTCACTTCTCAAAATAACTTAACTGTTACATTAATTACATAAATCAGTTTTTTGTTAAATATTATTATAAGAGCAGCAGTTAGCCGGAACTGTTATTCTATTTTTTTTCATTATGAGCCCGACTCCACCCATTAACTGGCTGTTTTCGGGCTGTTTGAATAACGAAATCTGTTCAGAATGATGTTAATAAACACTACAACACTGAAGGAGCATAAACCTATTATTTAAATAAAAAAAAGTTTAAGAACAGCTACACACAGCGCTGCAAGTCTAAAGTGCTTAGTTTTACTTAATTATTATTCTTCAGAGAACTTTATCAGAGATTTATCAGTTCATCCTCCCGTGTGGGTGTTCTGGTCCCCACGTTCTGCGTCTTGTGTTTTTACCCCAGTGTCTGCTCTACACGTCGGCCCGTTGAGCGACTGAGTGCGGCTACCTCACTGCGACCTCTCCACGGCGCACGACTAAAGAGCGGCTACTTCACTGCGACCTCTCTGGGACGCACGTGGTCCGGCGAGCGACTAAAGTGTGGCTACTTCACTGCGACCTCCCCGCGGCGCACGCGGGTTTGGCGAGCGACTAAAGTGCGGCTACTTCACTGCGACCTCCCCGCGGCGCACGCTGGTCCGGCGAGTGACTGAAGGAACGTGACGGACCGCGAGGCGCCAAGCGCTGCCGCTGTTGTGCTGAAATCCGACTCCCCGCAGAATACGACTCCGCTTCACACAGAATTTCGCTCAACACCGCCCGCTGTAAAACTGCTTGAGTGGAAACAGCGTTTAGAAATCGCAGTTTTCAAATACAAGGAATTTGGCTTGGTGAGACTAACACATGCATGACATGTAACAGCTATAAAGAGCACTGAAAAGCATTAGAAGCTAAGAGAAAAATGAAATGAAATAAAATAAAAATCAGAACTGTACACATATGATTATTATTGTATATTATTGTATTATTGTATCCAAAAATTCTTGAGGTAGGTTTATGTTAAATATTCTTTAAAGAAAGTTGCAGATGATGTTTACATTACAGAAGAGAAGAACATCTAAACAGCTGTTCAAATAAGCAAAGTGCAAGTGAGCAAATTGTGAATCTAGTCAGTACAGTTCAGTGAGTAAGGTTGTCCACTGTGGTAAAGGAGAGCTACAGCTCTGGGAAAGAAATGGACTGTAATGCACTGTAATGGAACTGTCCATGTATCACTCCACCACATACTGGTAACCTAGCAACAGTGAAGCTCTTACAAGCCAAATACAAACCAAATGCGATGTCAGGCAAAGACGCAGTCCCACAAATAAGCCCAGAGATAAGAAAATCGCATTATTACAAACATTATCAGCCACCGATATCAGGTTAAGAGTTGTTATTATTCAAATAAAAGCTTAAGTGTATATATTTTTCAGTTAATATGGGGTATTTTAAGCTAAATATAGGGTGGACTCCCTATATTGTAATTGCGCAGGTCTTGTCACTGGGGGGCGCCGAAGTAATCAAAACTTTAATTCTTAAAAAAAAAAACATTTTCTTTGAAAGTCAAACAAGCACTGGACTTTAATCTACACAGATTTCTCTTCTGAAAACCATTAATTTGGATGAGAAAAGCTCTTACGTTTATTTACAGTAAGCTTAGATTTCCACAATTTTGACAAAAAAAAAGGCAGATAATGGAGGCCACCACGTTAACCTAGCAACAATGCAACTTACAACAGCGCCGCTACAAACAGAGCAGTAATGGAACTATTTAGTGTTTATAACCAAACCATTTGTATTTTTCTGCTCTCTTTAACTCAAAATATTTTAATAAACAGCAACATAACAGCAGTGCCAATATTACATGTTATAGCACGAACGTTGAGTGTAGTATTGCTTAATTAAACTGCACCTTATCAGCAGTTTAGCTCAAATAAAAGAAGTATATTTTATTGCTGGGTCAGATCGAGAGCGGATCACGTTCTCACCGTAAGCGAACCGCTCCAGAGTTCGTCCGGTTGTTTTGATCTGCACCAGAATGCAATTACCTCTTTCACACTTTCACGCTTAATGGAAACAAACCAAGGGTACAAACAAACCAGAGCTCATTTGAACCAAAGAGTGCTGGTGTGAAAACACTCTAAGAGAATTAGTATACGTCTTTTCCGCCTTTCAAGCTGTGCAAAGCGTATTTTGTGCCCTCACGTTACCAAAAATGCACACACCGTCATGTGCCAAATCCAGCTGCACGATGCGCAATTGACTAGTGCACTAAGAAACGCTAAAATAGCGCCCTAAGGGTTAAAGTACCATGTCAATTTGCGTGAGGTTCAGATGAAAACTATTTTGCTACTATCAACACCAAACTCATCATTCTTACCATCAATACTGTGACTATAATAGCAGACCTGAGGAAGAGCATTTATGTATCATTGTTGTGTTTATCTTCCTCAATAAAGTTATACTTTTGTATTATACAGCATATTGTTGATCTCTTATCCTATTTCTGGATTCCTGTAATTTACTATAGCTGCTTTGTTACAATGTCAGTTGTAAAATGTGCTACAAACAAACATATATATATATATAAAAACTTGACTTGACATTGGCTGAATCTGTAACCCAGCATGTGGGTGGGTTGGGCCTCAACTCAGCTTCCTGTAATGGAAACCAATCCACTTTCAGCAAAGGATTATAAAGGTCATGGTGCAGTTTAAAACTAGAGTAATGCTCTGATATAAGCTCATTTTGATGGTTTAACATCGTCTTTCAGAACCAGCAAATAAGAAAGCGTATAGTATATAGAATTCATTTAGCAGGTTTTGGGCTGCAACTATATTTTAGTTATATAGTTTTCTTGTTGTTTGCTTATTGCAGTGTTTCTATTCTATAGTGTAAATAAATAGTGATTTTTTTAGTAAAGAAAGGAAGACAAATAGCTTGAAGACTTTCTTGAAGATCAAACTACAATGATTGTCTTTTGTGGACTTATTTTGCTTTTATCAATGTCAGGTAAGTTTTTGTACTCAAATTCTTCTCAGTGTTTATTTATTTATTATATCTAAATATTTAAAACATTTTTCCTTTTTTTTAGGTGGCGCCTCTAAGATTAACATCCCATGTCTAAACAGTAAAACGTACGTTCAGAATGGGGAAAATGTTAGTCTGAATTGCTGGTTTTCATCTGTTGATTTGGATGCGACTGCATGGTTCAAACAGACTCCAGGAGAAAAGCCTCTTCTGATTGCCTCTGCTTATCGTTTATCTGCAGCTCTTTATCATAATGGGTTTGATAAAAGCGGCCGTTTTACTGCAGTAACAGAGCAAAACACTTTTACTCTGAATATCTCAAACACAGAAGCATCAGATTCAGCTACGTATTTCTGTGCAGCTGCATATTATACAGATATGGCATTATCAGACTGCACAGTTTTAGTGCTCAAAGGTAAGAACTAATCTACAATACAATTTAATTGATTTTAAAATTAAATGTTTCAATATTGTAACACTACATCTAAACAATCACTAAATTACATTTATTCCATTATTTAGAAACACCATCGAGTCTCTACACTGTTCTCCAGCCTCCCGTATCAGATCCAGTCCAACTGGGAGGAGATACAACTCTGCAGTGTTCAATACTCACAGATAACTCTGCAGGAGATCACAGTGTGTACTGGTTCAGACACGGATCAGGAGAATCTGATCCAGGAATCATCTTCACTCATGGAAACAGGAGTGATCAGTGTAAGAAAAGCTCTGAGACTGTTTCTCCTACACAGAGCTGTATCTACAAACTCCCCAAGAACAACCTCAGCCTCTCTGATGCTGGAACTTACTACTGTGCTGTAGCTGCATGTGGACACATCTTCTTTGGGAATGGAACTAAACTGGACTTTACTGGAGGTAAGATCAAATATTTTATTTTTTACCAAAAAAATTACCTCAAGCCCAACTCAAGTTAAGTTTTCTTAGAATATCTGAAACAGTAAAGGTTTATTCATTTTTTATGATAACACTTTTTTTGGATGGTCTATTAAATGCAACTAAAAGGAAAAAATAAAAATAACCTCTTAATATTTATGAATTATATTTAGGGTTAGATTTAAGGTTTAGGTTAAGATTTGAGTTATGCTTAGGGTTAAGGTCATGGTTAGATGTTTTTAAGAAAATCATTTACATTCAACTTACATTTAAGCTGGATTAAATATACATGCAAATAAATGTTAGTTGACGATGAGCATCCATGAGGCATATATAATAAACCCAATAAAGTGACAATTTTTTATTTATATTGTGTCACAGTGTTAAGAAATTCTGTCATTGCCTGTCAGCGAATAATTACATTTATTTATTTTACCTCATGAGATTCAATATTATTAGTATTTTATGGTCTATATAATTATCCTTGTGGTTTTTACCATGATGTTTATAATTGTAACAGGTATTGATACAACAATACATTTTAACTGCTTATTTATTATAAACATTTATAATCTAACTAATAACGGTAACAAATGTTGTTATAAACTATTTAAAATCCATGTATAAGGGGAGTTATATCAATTAAATAGACTATAATAGACTATTAATGAAATTCAGGTCAGGGGATTCAGGGGTAAGGTTTCAAATCAGGAACACTAGATAATTTTAATAATCAGTTATCGATATTATGAACATCATCTACAAAAGATGATGTCTTTTTATTATTAAAATACTTTAGATGTTAAGCTATCTATATTCTTAGGTAAAAAACAACAACAACAACAACAAAAAAAACAGAAATACAACTTCATACTTATATTTTTTAGAGGCGTTTGCATTTCAGAAATCCCACAATACTTGCACGGATTTTGTTTCAAATAATAATAAATATTATTTGTGTTTTTTTATTAGAGAAAAGTAATCTGGACCCAACTATTATTGCTTTGGCAACATCGAACATCCTGTCCATATTTATGATTTTATTTTTGTGCAAAAAGTTACACAACACTCATCATAAAGGTAGGTTTTACACATGAGACTGATATAATTGTTCAGTTTATGATGCTTATAAATGTATAAAAAATATTTTCTGCAACACAAACTGAATGCTTTTTCTTTTGTTTTTTTTTTTCTATATTTTTGTGTTATTCATTTGTTAAAGATTCTGCTGAAGGTCGAGCTCAAGTACACCAGGTGATTATTTCATGTTTTATTTATTTATTTATTTATTTATTTTAAACTACAGAAACACTGTCCCGGTAAGCAATAGTTGTGCTGCTAAACAAAAATTAGATAAATAGATTTTGTGTGCATTATAATATTTCTTCATTTCATAGATATAATGCATTTAAAGTAAAAAAATATATATCAATTATCTGTAATTGTCAGTAAATTTCCTGTTTTTTTTTTTGTGGCGTCTGTCAGACTGAGGAAACTGGAGATCTGAACTACGCAGCTCTCAGCTTTACTCAGCCTCCCTCCTCAAGAAGAAGCAGAACAAAGAACAGCGATGATCAGTCTGTGTACTCACAAGTGAAGAGCCATCAATAAAATCATAATTAATATAAAAGTTTTACCATTTTACCATATCATTGTAACTGCTCTGTAAACAGTATTCATTTCATAAATATTCACACAGTATATAGTGAACAATCAGTAACTGCCTTTCTGTATTTATCAGTGTTTTTATATATCATTTTTTAATATAAATATAATTACTGTCATATCTACAGAATATTTAGGTCTATATGTTATTTTTGATTGTATCTTGCATCTGCATGATCATTGGTGTTTCTGACTCTTTAGGCTCTTCATGCTGGCCAGACACACGACAGGCACATGCAGATACCAAACACACAGTTTATTACTAAAGGGAATGTACTTACAGGGATAGTTTGAGACAGACAGGGTAGGAAAACAAAATGGCAGCAATAGTAAACGACATACCAAAGAAAAGCAGGCAGAAAGTGTCATACACAGGATCCCAATCCCAAAAATGCAAATGTAAAATTTATTTAGTACTACATTCTGAACTAAAATAAAATGTTTTTACGATGCAAATTGTGCTTGTATTTTCTATGCTGTCTCATCTTATTCTAATTAAGGGTAATATTAACTAAACATGTTCCAAATATTTTGAAACTGGAACAGGTATCTAGTTATAAAAGCTTTTTTATGCCCATTTTAATGGTGGTTTGAGCCCACTCCAACATCATGTTTTGATACCCAACGAGGTTTAATCTCATTTATAAAAGGTTTATAAAAGTTTTCCTCTTGTCTTTCTCTTTGTTCTTTTAAGATTGGAAGATATAAATAGAAACAACATTACCAGTTACCAGCGATCCTGCTTTCCTTCATTGACAAAACAACTGCTTTTAGATGATGGAGGCTATTTAAGGCTCAAAACTCCAAAAACTGCTGGGAACACCAAAACAACCATTCTAAATAATCTATTAGAAGAACTGTGTACACTTGTTAATTATACAGTACACACATTATTAACCCTTTCTGACAAGCTATGATATCAAGATGAACTGATTAAATCTTGAATATTAATTGACACTGTTAGAGGTTTAATATCAGGATAAAAATACCTGGATGACTAGCAGCTGCCACTAACAGTGGTCACTAACCCACTGGCAGCTACTACTGGCTGAGTGGAAGTCTATGTATAATCACCACAATTTCAGCAAAGTTATAAATTAGAAGCTAGGTATGAAAACGTTTGGGCACCCCTGATCATTTTTATGATTTTCCTTTTCAAATCATTGTTTGTTCAGATCACTATTTTCAGTTAAATATATCATATAGCAGATAAACTACTTTTTCATACCACTGTGATCAAGGGTCCTTTCTCTGCATTGTTGGTATAATTAGTGTTGCCAACTCGTAGTAAGGAAAGTAGCCGACTGTCCTAGAAGTCGCTAAATGACGTCTTCGCCTAATTTGCACAATACATGTTTTTGTAGCTGTAAATGATTAACGTTGTGGGAGAGAAAAAAATTAGAAGAAATCACACTAAAAAAAGGTAGAAATGTTACAAATGAATTCTAAAAAATTAACAACTTCTGTGGCTTTTTAAATAGGCAGTCACTTCTCAAAATAACTTGTTATTTAATAAATGTTATGTTAATTACATAAATATTTTTTTTTGTTAAATATTATTATAAGAGCAGCAGTTAGCCGGAACTGTTATTCTATATATTTTTTATCTTTATTTTTAAACCTGTTATAGACAAATTGTTCAATGATGAACTAGCTCTTTTTACAAAGAGGCAGACACTGTGGACGAGGTGAGTGACAGGCTACGTGGTGAATGAGGTGAGTGACTGACTGAGACTGTGTGAGTTAAAGTTTCTGTTCGTGTCATACTGTAAATACAGAGCAGGGTCAGTCAGTGGCGGCTTTGAGTACGTGTAGTTCATTTACAGCGGTTCGTGGAGCGGTGTGCGTGTGTGCTCTGAGTGTGAGACTGAATGTTGTGAGCAGGACTGTCATTATGAGCCTGACCTCACCCATTAACTGGCTGTTTTCGGGCTGTTTGAATGAGCGAAATCTGTTCAGAATGATGTTAATAAACACTACAACACTGAAGGAGCATAAACCTATTATTTAAATAAAATGTTTAAGAACAGCTACACACAGCGCTGCAAGTCTAAAGTGCTTAGTTTTACTTAATTCTTCTTCTTCAGAGAGCTTTATCAGAGATTTATCAGTTCATCCTCCCACATGGGGTGTTCTGGTCCCCGCGTCCTGCGTCTTTTCTTGTGTTTTTCACCCCGGTGTCTCCGCTCTACACGGCGGCCCGTTAAGCGACTGAGCGTGGCTACCCCGGCGAGCGACTAAAGCCCGGCTACTTCACTGCGACCTCCACGCGGAGCACGCCGGTCTGGCGAGCGACTAAAGTGCGGCTACATCACTGCGACCTTCCCGCGGCGCACGCCGGTCCGGCGAGCGACTGAGGAACGTGACGGACCGTGAGGCGCTACGTGCTGCCGCTGTTGTGCTGAAATCCGACTCCCCGCAGAATCCGACTCCGCTTCATGCAGAATTTCGCACAACACCGCCCGCTGTAAAACTGCTCGAGTGGAAACAGCGTTTATAAATAAATTAACAAACACTAAATGAAAGGCATTCTATCTGTAATTTCAGTTCGTTTAAGTTACTTTTATAAACACACGGTACAGTTCCAGTTAGTTACCGTTTTTTTCTTTTAATTACCGTTTCTATTAGTTTCAGACTGTCTGCGCTGGGATTACATCACGTGTTAAGCCATGCGTTGCCTCTGTTTACGTTCGCTCCCCCTCCCTCTCGCTCCCCCTTTCCTCGCCCTCCTTGGCAGCAGACAGAGGCGGCGCTGCTCATCCAGAACTGTGAGTATATATTTCTTATGTCAAGAATCAGAACATTGCAACTTGACGTGTTTGTTTTTACTGACTTATGTGACTATTGCGCATGCGCACATCGCGATGATGATGCTTAAACGATATATCGTGCAGCCCTACTAGAGGGTCTGAAAAGTTGCTATATATAGCAACAAAGTCGCTAAGTTTTCAACACTGGGTATAATATTTGTGAGTGCTCAAAACTCATGCATTACATAATGCATTAACACCAAACCAAGATACAAATGATAAAAAATCTGTTGAACATTTTGTTGAGATTAATCACACACTTTTGGTCCCAACGTTGCTGATGGAGAAAAACTGTACAGTTCTGGTGTGTCAATGGAACATGCAGCGCAGATGTCCTTGTAGTAACCGGAGATGCACAACCACGAGTAGTGAATGCAGCACATGCAGCGTTCAGTGTGAAACTGCTTAGCATGGACAGCAGAGACAGTGTTTATTGATAGCTGTGGTAATTAGCATTATCTGGTTAATATATCAGATTATACCACAGTTAGTTCTGACCCTGCAATGTGATTGGCTAAGAGGCGTTTTATGAGTGACATTATTAGACAGTAATGAATCAGAATCACTTTTTTTTGCCAAGTATGTTACAAATACAAGGAATATGGCTTGGTGAGAGCAACACATGTTTGACATGTAACAGTTACACAGACTATTGGCAAACATTACACTATGAAAGAAGGTGCAATACACAATAAATAGTATAAGAAAATAGTTAAAAGTGCTCAAGGAATAAAGAGCACTGAAAAGCAATAGAAGCAAAGAGAAAAATAAAAAGTTGGTTTATGTTAAATATTGTTTAAAGAAAGGTGCAGATGATGTTTACATTAAGGAAGAGAAGAACATCTGAACAGCTGTTCAAAAAAGCAAAGTGTAAGTGAACAAATTGTGAAACCAGTCAGTACAGTTATATTTTTATATTATACAAAATATTGTTTATCTCTAGTCATATTACTGGATTCCTTTAATATACTGTAGCTGCTTTGTTAAAGTGTCGCTTGTAAAATGTGCTATAGACAAAAATATATAAAAAAAATATATATTGACTTGACTTTGGCTGAATCTGTAACCCTGCTGTAACAAGTCACACATTTCCGCCTGCTGACGTGAGTGGGTTGGGCCTCAACTCAGCTTCCTGTAATGGAAACCAATCCACTTTCAGCATAGGATTATAAAGGTCATGGTGCAGTTTAAAACTAGAGTAATGCTCTGATATAAGCTCATTTTGATGGTTTAACATCGTCTTTCAGAACCAGCAAGTAAATAAGTGTGTAGTATATAGAATTCATTTAGCAGGTTTTGGGCTGCAACTATATTTTAGTTATATTGTTTTCTTGTTGTTTGCTTATTGCAGGTTTCTATTCTATAGTGTAAATAAATAGCGATTTTTTTAGTAAAGAAAGGAAGAAAATTTGCATGAAGACTTTCTTGAAGATCAAACTACAATGATTGTCTTTTGTGGACTTATTTTGCTTTTAACAATGTCAGGTAAGTTTTTTGTACGTATGTTTTTCTCAGCGTTCATTTATTATATTTTATATATTTTTAAAACATGTTTTTTTTTTTTTCAGGTGGCGCCTCTAAGATTAACATCCCATGTCTAAACGGTAAAAAGTATGTTCAGAATGGGGAAAATGTTAGTCTGAATTGCTGGTTTTCATCTGATGATGTGGAGGTGACTGCATGGTTCAAACAGAGTCCAGGAGAAAAGCCTCTTCTGATTGCCTCGGCTTATCGTTTATCTGCAGCCGTTTATCATAACGGGTTTGATAAAAGCGGCCGTTTTACTGCAGAAACAGAGCAAAACACTTTTACTCTGAATATCTCAAATACAGAAGCATCAGATTCAGCTACGTACTTCTGTGCAGCTGCATATTATACAGATATCGCTCTATCAGACTGCACAGTTTTAGTCCTCAAAGGTAAAAGTACTTATCTACAATAAAATGTAATCTATTTTAAAGTTAAATATTTAAACAATGACCTTTAGTGATCTAAACAATCACTAAATTACATTTATTCCATTATTTAGATTCACCATCGAGTCTCTACACTGTTCTCCAGCCTCCCGTATCACATCCAGTTCAACTGGGAGGAAATACAACTCTGCAGTGTTCAATACTCACAGATAACTCTGCAGGAGATCACAGTGTGTACTGGTTCAGACACGGATCAGGAGAATCTGATCCAGGAATCATCTTCACTCATGGAAACAGGAGTGATCAGTGTAAGAAAAGCTCTGAGACTGTTTCTCCTACACAGAGCTGTATCTACAAACTCCCCAAGAACAACCTCAGCCTCTCTGATGCTGGAACTTACTACTGTGCTGTAGCTGCATGTGGACACATCTTCTTTGGGAATGGAACTAAACTGGACTTAACTGGAGGTAAGATCAAATATTTTATTTTTTATCTAAAAAAAATTACCTCAAGCCCAACTCAAGTTAAGTTTTCTTAGAATATCTGAAACAGAGTAAAGGTTTATTCATTTTTTATGATAACACTTTTTTTGGATGGTCTATTAAATGCAACTAAATGTAAAAAATAAAAATAACCTCTTAATATTTATGAATTATATTTAGGATTAAATTTAAGGTTTAGGTTAAGATTTGAGTAACGCTTAGGGTTAAGTTTGGGGTTAAATTTAAGGTTCATGTTCTTAAGAAAATAATTTACATTCAACTCAGAGTTAAGCTGCATTTAATATTCACGCAAATAAATGTTAGTTGATGATGAGCATCCATGAGGCATATATAATGGACTAAATAAAGTGATATTTTTTTATTTATGTTGTGTAACAGTGTTAAGAAATTCTGTCATTGCCTGTCAGCAAATAATTAAATGTATTTATTTTACCTCATTAGATTCAATATTATTTGTATTTTTATGGCCAATACAATTATCCTTATGGTTTTTACCATGATAGCTGACATCTTTATAATTGTTACATGTATTGATATAACAATACATTTTTAACTGATTATTTATTATAAACTTTTATAATCTAAATAATAACGCTAATAAATGTTGTTATAAACTATTTAAAATCCATGTATAAGGGTAGTTATATCAATTAAATAGACTATAATAGACTATTAATGAAATTCAGGACAGGGGATTCAGGGGTAAGGTTTCAAATCAGGAACACTAGATAATTTTAATAATCAGTTATCGATATTATGAACATCATCTACAAAAGATGATGTCTTTTTTTATTATTAAAATATTATGTTTCATTAAAAAAAAAAAAAAAAAAAAAAAAGAAATACAACTTTTTACTTATATTTTTAGAGGCGTTTGCATTTCAGAAATCCCACAATAGGCTAAAAATGCATGTATTTACAGACTTGCACGGATTTTGTTTAAATTAATAATGAATATTATTTGTGTTTTTTTTTAATAGAGAAAAGTAATCTGGACCCAACTATTATTGCTTTGGCAACATCGAACATCCTGTCCATATTTATTAGGGGTGGGAATCGTTTACTATCTCACGATTCGATTCGATTCCGATTTTGGGGGCCACGATTCGATTCAAAATCGATTTTTGATTCAAAACGATTTGAATTATAAAAATTTCTGCTTCTGGCTTATGAATCTTATTGAAAAAAAACCCTCCATAATATACACTGGTCCTGGAGCAAGTAATGTGTTACAAAAACAATAAAATGTGCAGGAATGTGGGTCCTCAGTGACAGAGGAATCACTGGGATATCACAATGACGTTAATGAACAATAAATAAATAATAAATAACACTGCTTTATTACCAGGCTACTAGCGGTGGTGTGTAGGTGACGCTGCTGGGCTGATGTGATGATAGCAGTGAAGCGCTAAAGTTCAGGAGCAGCTGCTGATTAACTAGTTAACTTTAAGGTCGTTGTATTTCTTCAGAAAGGGGGCAGGAGGTGGAGAAATTAATTCATATGGTCCATTCCTTAATTCCTCTGTGATGAGGAGCTGAAATTAGCTCTGATTAGCTTATTGTATTTTTCCGTTCCGCCTTAAATGCTGCAGCCCGCTGCCACCTGTAGCGTTATTTAAGGTGGAACTGGAAAGTTAGCTAGTTAGCTAGCTAACAGTTACTGAAACTAACTACTAGCGATCTTTTTTATGCTTGTTATGAAGCATTCTGCCATAAAACATTGAAACTACACGTTAATCTAATGTAATATAGTGCTTGTTCTGCCATCTTACCGGTGATTCTCAAACACCTACGCTCTGTGTGTGTCTGGAAGATCTCCGTTTGAAAGGACAAGCGCTATCCCCAGGGTTGCCAGGTCCAACAAAAATACCCAGCCCAAAATCAGTCTAAAACCCGCCCCTCAGAATCGATTTTGGGACATTTTAAATCGATTCTGAATCGTAGTAAATGAGAATCAAGATTCTTATGTGAATCGATTTTTTGGCACACCTCTAATATTTATGATTTTATTTTTGTGCAAAAAGTTACACAACACTCATCATAAAGGTAGGTTTTACACATAAGACTGATATAACTGTTCAGTTTATGATGCTTATAAATGTATAAAAAATATTTTCTGCAACACAAACTGAATGCTTTTTCTTTTTTCTTCTTTTTTCTATATTTATGTGTTATTCATTTGTTAAAGATTCTGCTGAAGGTCGAGCTCAAGTACACCAGGTGATTATTTCATGGTTTATTTATTTATTATTTATTTTAAACTACAGAAACACTGTCCTGGTAAGCAAACGTTGTTCTCCTAAACAAAATGTAGATAAATAGGTTTTGTGTGCATTATAATATCTCTTCATTTCATAGATATAATGCATTTAAAGTAAAAATATATATTAATTATCTGTAATTGTCAGTAAATTCCCTTTTTTTTAACATGTTAATTTTTTTGTGGCGTCTGTCAGACTGAAGAAACTGGAGATCTGAACTACGCAGCTCTCAGCTTTACTCAGCCTCCCTCCTCAAGAAGAAGCAGAACAAAGAACAGCGATGATCAGTCTGTGTACTCACAAGTGAAGAGCCATCAATAAAATCATAATTAATATTAAAATTTTACCATTTTACCATATCATTGTAACTGCTCTGTAAACAGTATTCATTTCATAAATATTCACACTGTATATAGTGAACAATCAGTAACTGCCTTTCTGTATTTATCAGTGTTTTTTTTATATATATAATTTTTTATTTATCTAAATATAATTACTGTCGTATCTACAGAATAATTAGGTCTATATGATATTTTCAGAGGTGGAAAGTAATAAATTACATTTACTCAAGTTACTGTAATTGAGTAGATTTTATGATTAATTTGTAATTTTTAAAGTCGTTTTTAAAATAGGTAATTTTACTTTTACTCAAGTACATTTTGACACAAGTAATTTACTTTGCTACACTGGAAAACTACAAATTACTGAGTAAAAAATAAAATGTTGAAAAAAAGAACAATTGTCTGAATTAAAATAAATAAATAAATAAATTGGCTTAACAAGGCAATAACAAGGCAATAACGTCCTCACGCAATGCAAAATGTGCCCCGCCAGACAGAGCTGTTCAGCTTTTAAAACTTTCACATCAAACCTGCGAAAGCATGTGGTAATAAATATGTTTTTCATTAAACAATCTGCATAAATGTTAAAAAAAACATGTAAAAATCAGTTAAAGCATAGCAATGGCAAGTTAAAAAATAATAATGAACTGTAAAACTATGAAATTACAGTTTATAGTCACATATATGATCATATCCTTTTAACAGTAAAGAAAAAAAAATGGATCACAGAAACCTATTCCACTTGTTCTTTAAAATGTTTAATTTATTCATAAACATTTAATTTCATGATTGTTTTTTACGTTTTTTACATCAAATAATTAAAAGTAACTATGTAACTTTTACTCAAATTAAATTGAGTACTTTTTTTTACTTATACTCGAGTACATTTTTAGATGGGTACTTTTACTTTTACTTGAGTAGAATTTTAGCAAAGTAAAGGTACTTTTACTTAATTACAATTTTTCTGTACTTTTTCCACCACCTCTTGGTGTTTCTGACTCTTTTGGCTCTTTATGCAGGCCAGACGCACGACAGGCACATGCAGATACCAAACACACAGTTTATTACTAAAGGGAATGTACTTACAGGGATAGTTGGAGACAGACAGGGTCAGGAAATAAAATGGCAGCAATAGTAAACAACATACCAAGGAGAAAGCAGGCAGAAAGTGTCATACACAGGATATCCAAACAAGAGAAGGGCTAGGCAAAAAGAGTCATAAACAGGAAAAGACAAGAGAGTAGACCAAAAATACAAAAACAGGTCAGTAACAAAAGAGCAATATACAAAATAAATGATTAGTAGAAGCGCTATGATTAGAAGAAGTGCTAGAAACTATGTTCAATACCGGGCGAGGAGCTACTGAAAACAAGGGGTATATATACTAGCAGGACCAGGTGTGGGTAATCACGGCGAGTTAGAGCACATTAGCACCACATTATCATTATCAGTCCGGAAGGTCTGGTGTAGGTGCATGCTGGGAGTTGGAGTCTTTAGTGTGTGTATCAGAGTTTATAGCAGGCAGACTGACATTGCCAGGACTGACATTCACTGTATTAAAGCAATGAAAGCAATCCCAAAAATGTTTCTTGATGCAAATGTAAAATTTAATTTAGTACAACATTCTGAACTAAAATAAAATGTTTACTTGTCTACGATGCAAATTGTGCTTATATTTTCCATGCTGTCTCATCTTATTCTAATTAAGGGTAATATTAACTAAACATGTTCCAAACATTTTGAAACTGGAACAGGGTTCTAGTTATAAAAGCTTTAGAATCATTTAATAAGTTCTATATTTATGCCCATTTTAATGAGTGATTTGAGCCCACTCCAACATCATGTTTTGATACCCAATGATACCCAAAATCACACTAAAAAAGTTAGAAATGTTACAAATGAATTCTAAAAAAAAATCAACTTCTGTTGCTTTTTAAATAGGCAGTCACATCTCAAAATAACTTAAATGTTACATTAATTACATAAACCATTTTTTTGCTGTGTTGTTAAATATTATTATAAGAGCAGCAGTTAGCTGGAACTGTTATTCTATTTTTTTTCTTTATTTTTAAACCTGTTATAGACAAATTGTTCAATGATGAACTAGCTCTTTTTTACAAAGAGGCAGACAATGTGGACGAGGTGAGTGACAGGCTGTGTGGTGAATGAGGTGAGTGACTGACTGAGACTGTGTGAGTTAAATTCAGTGATTTCTGTTCGTGTCACACTGAAGACACATTTATATTTACAGTGCCCTCCATAATTATTGGCACCCCTGGTTAAGATGTGTTCTTTAGCTTCTCATAAATTGAGTTTTGTTTAAAATAATATAGGACCACGATGGGAAAAAAAAGTAAAGTCCAACCTTTAACTCAAGTAAATTTTAAGGGGGAAATAAAATCCCTGACTAAGAAATAATTATTCTTCATAAAATCACCTGTTCCACAATTATTGGCACCCCTAACAATTCTTAGGAAATAAATTTAATAAAAGTATTTCTGTCACTTCTACAGTAGTTTACGAAGTTGATCAGAGTATGTAGGAACATTTAATTAGTAATTCACAACTTCCTGTTTCCCTGGGGTATAAATATGACGTGACACAGAGGCCATTTATCTTCAACATGGGAAAGACAAAGGAACATACCATTCAAGTGAGGCAGATGTGTGTTGACCTTCACAAGTCAGGCAATGGCTACAAGAAAATCGCTACTCGCCTACACCTGTCCATATCTACTGTCAGAGGAATTATTAAGAAGTTTAAAACAACTGGAACAGTGGTAAACAAGCCTGGACGAGGACGCAAGTTTATTTTGCCACCACGCACAGTGAGGAGGATGATAAGAGAAATAAAAAGTTCTCCAAAGCTCACTGTTACAGAATTGCAACAAATGGTAGCTTCTTGGGGTCACAAAGTCTCCAAAACAACCATCAGGCGCTATCTACATGCCAACAAGCTGTTTGGGAGGCATGCACGGAAGAAACCATTTCTCACTCACATTCATAAACGCAAACGTTTGGAGTTTGCTAAGCGGTACTGGGACTTCAACTGGGACCGTGTGCTTTGGTCAGATGAAACAAAGATAGAGCTTTTTGGCAACAAATGCTCTAAGTGGGTCTGGCGTAACACAAGAGCTGAGTATGCAGAAAAGCACCTCATGCCCACTGTGAAATACGGCGGGGGATCAGTGATGCTGTGGGCCTGTTTCTCTTCTAAAGGCCCTGGGAACCTTGTTAGGGTGCATGGCATCATGAATGCTCTAAAATACCAGGACATTTTAAAACAAAATCTGGTGGCTTCTGCCCGAAAGCTGAAGATGGGTCGTCACTGGGTCTTTCAGCAAGATAATGACCCTAAACATGTGGCCAAATCTACACAGAAATGGTTCACCGCACACAGAATCAAGCTCCTCCCATGGCCATCTCAGTCCCCAGACCTCAACCCCATTGAAAACCTGTGGGGTGAGCTGAAGAGGAGAGTGCAGAGGAGAGGACCCAGGTCGTTGGATGATTTAGAGAGAATGTGCAAAGAGGAATGGTCAAAGATCCCTCTTTCTGTATTCTCCCATCTTGTGAAACATTACAGGAGAAGATTAGGTGCTGTTTTGTTGGCAAAAGGGGGTTGTACAAAGTATTAACATCAGGGGTGCTAACAATTGTGGCACACATGATTTGATGTTAAATAATTATTTCTTAATGTGGGATTTTTTTCCTACTGAATAAATTCACTTGAGTTAAAGGTTGTATTTTACTCTTTTTTCCCATCGTGGTCCTATATTATTTTGAACAAAACTCAATTTATGAGAAGCTAAAGAACACATCTTAACCAGGGGTGCCAATAATTATGGAGGGCACTGTATAATTCCGTCAGTCAGTGGTGGCTTTGCGTACGTGCAGTTCATTTACAGCGGTTGGTGGAGCGATGTCTATGTGTGCCCTGAGTGTAAGACTGACTGCACTGTGAGTGTTGTGGGCGGGACTGTCATTATGAGCCTGACCTCACCCATTAACTGGCTGTTTTCAGGCTGTTTGAACACTACAACACTAAAGGAGCATAAACCTATTATTTAAATTAAAATAATGTTTAAGAACAGCTACACACAGCGCTGCAAGTCAAAAGTGCTTAGTTTTACTTAAATATAAATTCTTCAGAGAGCTTTATCAGAGATTCATCAGTTCATCCTCCCGCTTGTCCCCGTGTCCTGCGTCTTTTCTTGTGTTTTTCAACCCGGTGTCTCCGCTCTACACGACGGCCCGTTAAGCGACTGAGCACGGCTACTTCACTGCGACCTCTCCGCAGCGCACACCAGTCCGGTGAGCGACTAAAGTGCAGCTACTTCACTCCGACCTCTTCGCAGCGCACGCCGGTCCAGCGATCGACTAAAGTGCGGCTACTTCACTGCGACCTCTCCGTGGCGCACACCGGTCCGGCGAGGGACTGAAGGAACGTGACGGACCGTGAGGCGCCACGCGCTGCCGCTGTTGTTCTGAAATCCGACTCCCCGCAGAATTCGACTCCGCTTCACGCAGAATTTCGCACAACACCGCCCTCTGTAAAACTGCTCAAATGGAAACAGCATTTATAAATAAATTAACAAACACTAAACGAAGGGCATTCTATCTGTAACTTCAGTTAGTTAGTTTTATAAACACAGTACAATTTCAGTTAGTTGCCGTTTTGTTTCTTTTAGTTACTGTTTCTATTAGTTTCAGACTGTTTGCCATGCGGTTGACTCGTATTTATGCCCGCTCTCCCTTTCCTCGCCCTTCTTGGCAGCAGACAGAGGCGGCGCTGCTCACCCAGAAATCTGAGTATCTATTTCTTGTGTCAAGAATCAGAACATTGCAACATGACGTGTTTTTACTGACTTGGGTAACATCGCATGTTAATTCTTTAAAAAAAACAACAACCTGAAAACCATTTATTTGGATGAGTAAAGCTCTTACATTTATTTACAGTAAACTTAGATTTCCATAATTTTGACTGAAATGGCCTATAATAGAGGCCACCATGTTAACTTAGCAACAAGCGCAGCAACAGCGCAGCTACAGGCAGAGCAGCAATGGAACTATTTTAACTTGTGGAGTGTTTATAACCAAACTGATCATATTTTCCTGTTCTCTTTAACTCAAAATCTTTTAATAAACAGTGATAATGGAACTGTGGTATAATCGCAATAATACACTCAATATGTGTGCTGTAACGTGTAATATTGGCACTGTGGCACAGCAGTATTACACAATATTACATGTTATAGCACAAACATTGAGTGTAGTATTGCTTCATTAGACTGCACCTTATCAGCAGTTTAGCTTAAACAAAAGGAGTATATTTTATTGCTGGGTCAGATCGAGATCGAATCATGTTCTCACCGCAAGCAAACCACTCCAGAGTTAATTTGGGAGCAAACCAAGACCACCTCCACTAGTAGGTCTTGGTTTGGTTGTTTTGATCTGTACCAGAATGCAATTACTGTTTTTACACCTGCTTAATGGAAACACACCAAGGATACAAACAAACCAGAGTTCATTTTAACCAAAGAGTGGTGGTGTGAAAACACTCTAACAGAATTAGTATATATCTTTTGCACAATTGAACACTGTGCTAAAGATCGCTAAAATAGGGCACTAAGGGTTAAAAGGCCATGTCAATTTGCGTAAGGTTTAGATGGACTATTAGCTGGAGGTTCAGATGAAAACTATTTTGCTACTATCAACACCAAACTCATCATTCTTACCATCAATACTGTGACTATAATAGCAGACCTGAGGAAGAGCATTTATGGATCATTGTTGTGTTTATCTTCCTCAATAAAGTTATACTTTTGTATTATACAGCATATTGTTGATCTCTTATCCTATTGCTGAATTCCTGTTATATACTATAGCTGCTTTGTTTAATGTCAGTTGTAAAATGTGCTACAGATAAAAAAAAGTATATATATATATATATATATATATATATATATATATATATATATATATATATATATATAAAGTTGACTTGACATTGGCTGAATCTGTAACCCAGCACAAGTCACACTTTTCCGCCAGTTGACGTGAGTGGGCTGGGCCTCAACTCAGCTTCCTGTAATGGAAACCAATCCACTTTCAGCAAAGGATTATAAAGGTCATGGTGCAGTTTAAAACTAGAGTAATGCTCTGATATAAGCTCATTTTGATGGTTTAACATCGTCTTTCAGAACCAGCAAGTAAGAAAGCGTGTAGTATATAGAATTCATTTAGCAGGTTTTGGGCTGCAACTATATTTTAGTTATATAGTTTTCTTGTTTGCTTATTGTAGTGTTTCTATTCAACAGTGTAAATTAATAGTGATTTTTTTTAGTAAAGAAAGTAAGACAAATAGCTTGAAGACTTTCTTGAAGATCAAACTACAATGATTGTCTTTTGTGGACTTATTTTGCTTTTATCAATGTCAGGTAAGTTGTACTCAAATTCTTCTCAGTGTTTATTTATTTATTATATTTTAAATATTTAAAACACTTTTCTTTTTTTTAGGTGGCGCCTCTAAGATTAACATCTCATGTCTAAACAGTAAAAAGTACGTTCAGAATGGGGAAAATGTTAGTCTGAATTGCTGGTTTTCATCTGATGATGTGGAGGTGACTGCATGGTTTAAACAGACTCCAGGAGAAAAGCCTCTTCTGATTGCCTCGGCTTATCGTTTATCTGCAGCTCTTTATCATAATGAGTTTGATAAAAGCGGCCGTTTTACTGCAGTAACAGAGCAAAACACTTTTACTCTGAACATCTCAAATACAGAAGCATCAGATTCAGCTACGTATTTCTGTGCAGCTGCATATTATACACATATGGCATTATCAGATTATACAGTTTTAGTCCTCAAAGGTAAGAACTAATCTACAATACAATTTAATCTATTTTAAAATTAAATGTTTTGATATTGTAACACTACATCTAAACAATCACTAAATTACATTTTATTCCATTATTTAGAAACACCATCGAGTCTCTACACTGTTTTCCAGCCTCCCGTATCAGATCCAGTCCAACTGGGAGGAGATACAACTCTGCAGTGTTCAATACTCACAGATAACTCTGCAGGAGATCACAGTGTGTACTGGTTCAGACACGGATCAGGAGAATCTGATTCAGGAATCATCTTCACTCATGGAAACAGGAGTGATCACTGTAAGAAAAGCTCTGAGACTGTTTCTCCTACACAGAGCTGTATCTACAAACTCCCCAAGAACAACCTCAGCCTCTCTGATGCTGGAACTTACTACTGTGCTGTAGCTGCATGTGGACACATCATCTTTGGGAATGGAACTAAACTGGACTTAACTGGAGGTAAGATCAGATATTTTAATTTAAAAAAAAAAAATATATATATATATATATATATAGAATATCTGAAACAGAGTAAAGGTTTATTCTTTTTTTACGATAACATTTTTTTGGATGGTCCATTAATGATGAAATGTATCTATTAAATGCAACTAAAAGTAAAAAAAAAATAAAATAAAATAACCTCTTAACATTTTAGGATTATATTTAGGGCTAGATTTAAGGTTTAGGTTAAGATTTGAGTTATGCTTAGGGTTAAGTTTGGGGTTAAATGGATGGTTTGTGTTCTTAAGAAAATAATTTACATTCAACTTAGATTTAAGCTGCATTAAATATTCATGCAATTAAATGTTAGTTGATGATGAGCATCCATGAGGCATATATAATAAACCAAATAAAGTAATATTTTTTTTTATTTATGTTGTGTCACAGTGTTAAGAAATTCTGTCATTGCCTGTCAGCAAATAATAAAATAGATTTATTTTACCTCATGAGATTCAATATTATTTGTATTTTTATGGTCTATATAATTATCCTTGTGGTTTTTACCATGATAGCTGACATCTTTATAATTGTAACAGGTATTGATATAACAATACATTTTTAACTGATTATTTATTATAAACTTTTATAATCTAAATAATAACGCTATGAAACGTTGTTATAAACTATTTAAAATCCATGTATAAGGGTAGTTATATCAATTAAACAGACTATAATAGACTATTAATGAAATTCAGGTCAGGGGATTCAGGGGTAAGGTTTTTTAATTTAATCATTTTAATCAGTTATCGATATTTTGAATCATCTACAAATTTGCTGTCTTTTCATAATTACAATATTATGTTTAGCTATCTATGTTCTTAGGTTTTCATTAAAAAAAAAACAGAAATACAATTTTTTACTTTTTTCAATTAATGATCAATATTATTTGTGTTTTTTTAATAGAGAAAAGTAATCTGGACCCAACATTTATTGCTTTGGCAACATCGAACATCCTGTCCATATTTATGATTTTATTTTTGTGCAAAAAGTTACACAACACTCATCATAAAGGTAGGTTTTACGCATGAGACTGATATGATTGTTCAGTTTATGATGCTTATAAATGTATATAAAATATTTTTCTGCAACACAAACTGAATCCTTTTTCTTTTGTTTTGTTTTTTCTATATTTTTGTGTTATTCATTTGTTAAAGATTCTGCTGAAGGTCGAGCTCAAGTACACCAGGTGATTATTTCATGTTTTATTTATTTATTTAAAACTACAGAAACACTGTCCCGGTAAGCAATAGTTGTGCTGCTAAACAAAAATTAGATAAATAGATTTTGTGTGCATTATAATATTTCTTCATTTCATAGATATAATGCATTTAAAGTAAAAATATATATTAATTATCTGTAATTGTCAGTAAATTTCCTTTTTTTTAACATGTTAATTTTTTTGTGGTCAGACTGAAGAAACTGGAGATCTGAACTACGCAGCTCTCAGCTTTACTCAGCCTCCCTCCTCAAGAAGAAGCAGAACAAAGAACAGCGATGATCAGTCTGTGTACTCACAAGTGAAGAGCCATCAATAAAATCATAATTAATATAAAAATTTTACTATTTTACCATATCATTGTAACTGCTCTGTAAACAGTATTCATTTCATAAATATTCATACTGTATATAGTGAACAATCAGTAACTGCCTTTCTGTATTTATCAGTGTTTTTATATATAATTTCTTTATATAAATATGATTACTGTCATCTACAGAATATTTAGGTCTATATGTTATTTTTGATTGTATCTTGCATCTGCATGTTCATTGGTGTTTCTGACTCTTTAGGCTCTTTATGCAACATGACACGACATGAAAGGCACATGCAGATGATTAGTAGAAGCGCTATGATTAGAAGAAGCGCTAAAAACTATGTTCGATACGGGCGAGGAGCTGCTGAAAACAAGGGGTATATATACTAGCAGGATGAGGTGTGGGTAATCACAGCTAGTTAGAACACATTAGCACCACATTATCTTTATCAGTCCGGAAGGTCTGGTGTAGGTGCATGCTGGGAGTTGGAGTCTTTAGTGTGTGTATCAGAGTTTATGGCAGGCAGATTGACATTTACTGTAATGAAGCAATGAAAGCATCTTGATGTTTCTTGATGCAAATGTAAAATTTAATTTAGTACTACATTCTGAACTAAAATAAAATGTTTTTATGATGCAAATTGTTCTATGCTGTCTCATCTTATTCTAATTAAGGGTAATATTAACTAAACATGTTCCAAACATTTTGAAACTGGAACAGGTATCTAGTTATAAAAACTTTAGAATAATTTAATAAGTTCTATATTTAAGCCCATTTTAATGAGTGGTTTGAGCCCACTCCAACATCATGTTTTGATACCCAATGAGATTTAATCTCGTTGTAAAAGGTTTATAAAAGGTTTCCTCTTGTCTTTCTCTTTGTTCTTTTAGCATTGGAAGATATAAATAGAAACAACATTACCAGTTACCAGCGATCCTGCTTTCCTTCATTGACAAAACAACTGCTTTTAGATGATGGAGGCTATTTAAGGCTCAAAACTCCAAAAACTGCTGGGAACACCAAAACAACCATTCTAAATAATCTATTAGAAGAACTGTGTACACTTGTTAATTACAGTACACACATTATTAAACCTTTCTGACAAGCTATGATATCAAGATGAACTGATTAAATCTTGAATAGTAGCTGATAGAGGTGTGCCAAAAAATCGATTCACATAAGAATCTTGATTCTCATTTACTACGATTCAGAATCGATTTAAAATGTCCCAAAATCGATTCTGAGGGGCGGGTTTTAGACTGATTTTGGGCTGGGTATTTTTGTTGGACCTGGCAACCCTGGGGATAGGGCTTGTCCCTTCAAACGGAGATCTTCCAGACACACACAGAGCGTAGGTGTTTGAGAATCACCGGTAAGATGGCAGAACAAGCACTATATTACCTTAGATTAACGTGTAGTTTCAATGTTTTATGGCAGAATGCTTCATAACAAGCATAAAAAAGATCGCTAGTAGTTAGTTTCAGTAACTGTTAGCTAGCTAACTAGCTAACTTTCCAGTTCCACCTTAAATAACGCTACAGGTGGCAGCGGGCTGCAGCATTTAAGGCGGAACGGAAAAATAACAATAAGCTAATCAGAGCTCATTTCAGCTCCTCATCACAGAGGAATTAAGGAATGGACAATATGAATTAATTTCTCCACCTCCTGCCCCCTTTCTGAAGAAATACAACGACCTTAAATTAACTAGTTAATCAGCAGCTGCTCCTGAACTTTAGCGCTCCACTGCTATCATCACATCAGCCCAGCAGCGTCACCTACACACCACCGCTAGTAGCCTGGTAATAAAGCAGTGTTATTTATTATTTATTTATTGTTCATTAACGTCATTGTGATATCCCAGTGATTTCTCTGTCACTGAGGACCCACATTCCTGCACATTTTATTGTTTTTGTAACACATTACCTGCTCCAGGACCAGTGTATATTATGGAGGGTTTTTTTTCAATAAGATTCATAAGCCAGAAGCAGAAATTTTTATAATTCAAATCGTTTTGAATCAAAAATCGATTTTGAATCGAATCGTGGCCCCCAAAATCGGAATCGAATCGAATCGTGAGATAGTAAACGATTCCCACCCCTAGTAGCTGACACTGTTAGAGGTTTAATGTCAGGATAAAAATACCTGGATGACTAGCAGCTGCCACTAACAGTGGTCACTAACCCACTGGCAGCTTCTACTGGCTGAGTTGAAGTCTATGTATAATCACCACAATTTCAGCAAAGTAATAAATCAGAAGCTAGGTATAAAAAATTTTGGCCACCCCTGATCATTTTTATGATTTTCCTTTTTAAATCATTGTTTGTTCAGATCACTATTTTCAGTTAAATATATCATATAGCAGATAAACTCCTTTTTCATACAACTGTGATCAAGGGTCCTTTCTCTGCATTGTTGGTATAATTAGTGTTGCCAACTCGTAGTAAGGAAAGTAGCCGACTGTCCTAGAAGTCTAAATGACGTCTTCGCCTAATTTGCACAATACATGTTTTTGTAGCTGTAAAGGATAAACGTTGTGGGAGAGAAAAATATGAGAAAAAAATCACACTAAAAAAAGTTAGAAATGTTACAAATGAATTTAAAAAAATTAACAACTGTTGCTTTTTAAATAGGCAATCACTTCTCAAAACAACTGAATTGTTACATTAATTACATAAATAAATTTTTTGCCGTGTTGTTAAATATTATTATAAGAGCACCGGAACTGTTATTCTATTTTTTTTTTTTTTTAATCCTGTTATAGACAAACTGTTGGACTGTGAATGAGGTGAGTGACAGGCTACATGGTGAACGAGGTGAGTGACTGACTGCGACCTGTCCGCGGAGCACGCCGGTCTGGAGAGCGACTAAAGAGCGGCTACTTCACTGCGACCTCCTCGCGGCGCACGCCGGTCGAGCGAGTGACTAAAGTGCGGCTACTTCACTGCGACCTCTCCACGGTGCACGCCAATCCGGCGAGCGACTGAAGGCACGTGACGGACCGTGAGGCGCCACGCGCTGCCGCTGTTGTGCTGAAATCCGACTCCGCTTCACGCAGAATTTCGCACAACACCGCCCAATGTAAAACTGCTCGAGTGGAAACAGCGTTTATAAAAAAATTAACAAACACTAAACGAAGGGCATTCTATCTGTAATTTCAGTTCGTTTTAGTTAGTGTTGTAAACACACAGTACAGTTCCAGTCACTTAACGTTTTTTTCTTTTAATTACCGTTTCTATTAGTTTCAGACTGTCTGCGCTGGGATTACATCACGTGTTAAGCCATGCGGTTGCCTCATGTTTACGCCCGCTCCCCCTCCCTCTCGCTCCCCCTTTCCTCGCCCTTCTTGACAGCAGACAGAGGCGGCGCTGCTCACCCAGAACACTGAGTATCTATTTGTTGTGTCAAGAATCAGAACATTGCGACATGTTTTTACTGACTTGGGTAACATTGCACGTCCCGCGATGACGATGCTTAAACGATATGTATCGTGCAGCCCAACTAGAGGGTCTGAAAAGTCTCTAAATATAGCGACAAAGTCGCTAAGTTGGCAACACTGGGTATAAGGTTTGTGAGTGCTCAAAACTCATGCATTACATAATACATTAACACCAAACCAAGATACAAATGATAAAAAATCTGTTGAACATTTTGTTCAGATTATTCACAGACTTTTGGTCTCAAAGTTGCTGTTGGAGAAAAACTGTACAGTTCTGGTGTGTCAATGGAACATGCAGCGCAGATGTCCTTGTAGTAAACGGAGATGCACAACCACGAGTAGTGAATGCAGCACATGCAGCGTTCAGTGTGAAACTGCTTAGCATGGACAGCAGAGACAGTGTTTATTGATAGCTGTGGTAATTAGCATTATCTGGTTAATATATCAGATTATACCACAGTTAGTTCTGACCCTGCAATGTGATTGGCTAACAGCCATTTAATGAGTGACATTATTAGACAGTAATGAATCAGAATCACTTTTTTTTCACCAAGTATGTTACAAATACAAGGAATATGGCTTGGTGAGAGCAACACATGTTTGACATGTAACAGTTACACAGACTATTGACAAACATTACACTATGAAAGAAGGTGCAATACACAATAAATAGTATAAGAAAATAGTTAAAAGTGCTCAAGGAATAAAGAGCACTGAAAAGCAATAGAAGCAAAGAGAAAAATAAAAAGTTGGTTTATGTTAAATATTGTTTAAAGAAAGGTGCAGATGATGTTTACATTAAGGAAGAGAAGAACATCTGAACAGCTGTTCAAAAAAGCAAAGTGTAAGTGAACAAATTGTGAAACCAGTCAGTACAGTTATATTTTTATATTATACAAAATATTGTCTAAAAATAATCTCTAGTCATATTACTGGATTCTTTTAATATACTGTAGCTGCTTTGTTAAAGTGTCACTTGTAAAATGTGCTATAGACAAAAATATTGTAAGGGCTGGTGCCCGATCGAGGCATTCTCCGGGGCATTGGAGGGGCGCCAGGCCAGCGCCGAGGGTTGATTGGCTAATTACCAACACCTGCTTTGAACACCTTATTAGCAGCGCCAATCAGCCACTCGGCGCTGGATCTTTGAAGCTCGTGAGAGCGAATCTATGCCGGTTTTCCGAGCGAGCCCCGGCTCTTTATTTCTTCCCTTCGTTGTTTCCCTTCGAGTTTGGTGGAGCTGTGTACAGCAGTGAGCTTCACAGCCTCCATCTCCCTGTCTCTAGTCTGGTGGAGCAGAGCAGTGTGCTCTCATCTGCCGCCCGCCTCTCTCGAGTCTTTGTGTGTGTGTGTGTGTGGGTGTAGCAGAGACGAGGCACGCAGTTTGCTCACCTTCTCTCTTTCCCTCGCTGTTTCTCCCTTCTCTGGTGAAACAGCACTTAATCCATAAGCACATTAGTTCAGTTTTGTTTTCCTTGGAAGCCCTTTTGTTTAGTTAATCCTTCACCTCGTGACATAAGAGGTAGCTCCGCTTCCGGCAATCCTTGTTTACATTTTCTCCCCCTCACTCACGCTAGGCGTGGCTTTTGTTTTCCATCCGTTTTTACTCTCCGCCCGTTTTCGTTGCTCCGCCCCTTCGGCGGAAGCTCTTAAACGGTGAATGCGCTCTTTGCACAACTACTTCCGCATTCTCATCAGTGCTGCTCGAGCGTTTCCTGTTTGGATTTAGTAAAATACACTCGCTATGGCATTATTTTCAGCTGGTGTTTACAAGAGCTTCTAAAAATTAACCTCAACGTCGAGGAGACCAGTAAAGCCTACCACTAGAAATGCACCTTGCTAGGTGCATTACTGATAGTTGTTAGTTTCTTCTGTTATCAAATGGAAGTCTAATAAAATGCTAGTAATAATAATAATTCTAACTATAATGATCATTATAAAAATAATTATACAAATGCTAGCTATAATAATAATAATAATAATAATAATAATGAAAATAATATCTAGCTATAATAATAATAATAATAGTAAAAATAATAATATGTAGCAATAATAATAATAGTAAAAATAATATCTAGCTATAATAATAATAATAATAATAATAATGCTAGCTATAATAATAGTAAAAAATAAGAATACAAATGCTACCTATAATAATAATAATAATAATAATAATAATAATGCTAGCTATAATAATAATAATGATAATAGTATCTAGCTATAATAATAATAAAAATGCCAGCTATAATAATAATAATAATAATAATAATAATAATATCTAGCTATAATTATAATAATAAAAATGCCAGCTATAATAATAATATCTAGCTATAATAATAATACTAATGCCAGCTATAATAATAATAATAATAATAATAATAATATCTAACTATAATAAAAATGCTAGGTGGTGGATCATTCAGGCAAGTACCTTTAGCTGATCTCCTATCCCAAACACGTGGAGCCTGGGTGCTGTCACGTTAATTATTCCATATTCCAATTATTCCAAGCAGTGGCACTGCATGCTTTGCCAGTCGTCTCCAAGCTTCTGACGTTTTTGGTTTAACCAGGTAGTCTGGTATTAAATGTTTGCTACAGACCTTTCATACAGCGAAATGGTAAAGTGGTGCCGACTGATGTTCATTAGCCGCTGTTTATTAAATCACTCTGAGCAGGGAAGCTATGAAAGCCTAAAGCTTCCATAAAACTTAGTCGACGCCGTGCAAAAAGGAACAAAGCAGTGCTTAAAACGGCTTGAAAACTTCACGCTGGATACTCATTTTGACCTCTCGCTAGTAAAAAATGTACGTTTTGCCTATACAGGCGAATGTAAACAATACAACCGGAAACGTCCGAGCCGTATTATTTGAAAACGGAAATGCGTCAGAGCCGTGAGTGCAAGGAGCCCATTTACACTGCTCCGTCGCGACAACGCACATGGTCGCACTACCCCCCTCCAACCGGTCGCATGTGGGCGTGACAAAGGCGTTCCCTGCGTCGTCCAATTAAATCGTTTTAATAAATGGGAAATACTTTTTATATAAGCTATTGTTATTTCCAATAATTAATAAATATAAATGTGTCTTTATAGATATAAATGTTTGAATGAGCTTCATTACACTGTCTAGTGAGCAGTATATAAGCTGACAACAGCAAACTTTTCCAATTAAATTACATATTAATATTTTAAAAACCCACCAGAGACTCCAACAATCACAGCAGCCTTTCTCCTCGCTGACAGAGTCCCTGTGAATCAGCAGGGATTTTATAAAGAACAGGGAAGCCTGAAACTTTTCTTCCAGGCTTCTCTGGACGCTTGAAAGCAGAACTAAAATGTTTTCATGCGCTGCGCTGAGGACGCGTTACAGGCCAACACTTGCTCTCTGATTGGACAGACGCATCGCGTTGGACGGATTCATTTGCATAAAGTTGAGCCGAGCTCAACATTTCATCGCATCGCATCCACTCGCTGGTGCAGCAGCTAAAGCATTGGGCTGCGACCGTGACAGCCTGGGTTCAATCCCCACGTGGAGCGGGGTTTAATAATAAGATTTATATATTTATAATATTACTATATATCCTATTAATACAATAATATATATTAACAATATATAATAATAATAATTATTATTATTATTATTATTATTATTATTATTATTATTTTCCTTTCTCTTGGGTTTACCTGCTTTGAGATCTACTGTTCTGCCATTGGGTTCTACAACTCTCTGGGCTGGAGTGCCACCTACCTGTAGCACTCCACCCCATTATATATAAAAAAAATATATTGACTTGACTTTGGCTGAATCTGTAACCCTGCTGTAACAAGTCACACATTTCCGCCTGCTGACGTGAGTGGGTTGGGCCTCAACTCAGCTTCCTGTAATGGAATCCAATCCACTTTCAGCATAGGATTACAAAGGTCATGGTGCAGTTTAAAACTACAGTAATGCTCTGATATAAGCTCATTTTGATGGTTTAACATCGTCTTTCAGAACCAGCAAGTAAATAAGTGTATATAGAATTCATTTTGCAGGTTTTGGGCTGCAACTATATTTTAGTTGTATAGTTTTCTGGTTGTTTGCTTATTGCAGTGTTTCTATTCTATAGTGTAAATTAATACTGTTTTTTAGTAAAGAAAGGAAGAAAATTTGCATGAAGACTTTCTTGAAGAAAAAAATACAATGGTTGTCTTTTTTGGACTTATTTTGCTTTTAACAATGTCAGGTAAGTTTTTTGTACGTATGTTTTTCTCAGCGTTCATTTATTATATTTTATTTATTTTTAAAACATGTTTTTTTCTTTTCAGGTGGCGCCTCTAAGATTAACATCTCATGTCTAAATGGTAAAAAGTACGTTCAGAATGGGGAAAATGTTAGTCTGAATTGCTGGTTTTCATCTGATGATGTGGAGGTGACTGCATGGTTCAAACAGACTCCAGGAGAAAAGCCTCTTCTGATTGCCTCGGCTTATCGTTTATCTGCAGCCGTTTATCATAACGGGTTTGATAAAAGCGGCCGTTTTACTGCAGTAACAGAGAAAGACATCTTTACTCTGAACATCTCAAATACAGAAGCATCAGATTCAGCTACGTACTTCTGTGCAGCTGCATATTATACAGATATCGCTCTGTTAGACTGCACAGTTGTAGTCCTTAAAGGTAAATACTAATCTACAATACAATTTAATCTATTTTAAAATTAAATGTTTTGATATTGTAACACTGCATCTAAACAATCACTAAATTACATTTTATTCATTATGTAGATGCACCATCACGTCTCTGCATTGTTCTCCAGCCTCCCGTATCAGATCCAGTTCAACTGGGAGGAGATACAACTCTGCAGTGTTCAATACTCACAGATAACTCTGCAGGAGATCACAGTGTGTACTGGTTCAGACACGGATCAGGAGAATCTGATCCAGGAATCATCTTCACTCATGGAAACAGGAGTGATCAGTGTAAGAAAAGCTCTGAGACTGTTTCTCCTACACAGAGCTGTATCTACAAACTCCCCAAGAACAACCTCAGCCTCTCTGATGCTGGAACTTACTACTGTGCTGTAGCTGCATGTGGACACATCTTCTTTGGGAATGGAACTAAACTGGACTTAACTGGAGGTAAGATCAAATATTTTATTTTTTATCTAAAAAAGTTACCTCAAGCCCAACTCAAGTTAAGTTTTCTTAGAATATCTGAAACAGAGTAAAGGTTTATTCATTTTTTATGATAACACTTTTTTTTGGATGGTCTATTAAATGCAACTAAATGTAAAAAATAAAAATAACCTCTTAATATTTATGAATTATATTTAGGGTTAGATTTAAGGTTTAGGTTAAGGTTTGAGTTATGCTTAGGGTTAAGTTTGGGGTTAAATTTAAGGTTCATGTTCTTAAGAAAATAATTTACATTCAACTCAGAGTTAAGCTGCATTAAATATTCACGCAATTAAATGTTAGTTGACGATGAGCATCCATGAGGCATATAAAATAAACCAAATAAAGTAATATTTTTTTTTATTTATGTTGTGTCACAGTGTTAAGAAATTCTGTCATTGCCTGTCAGCAAATAATTCAATTTATTTATTTTACCTCATTAGATTCAATATTATTAGTATTTTTATGGTCTATATAATTATCCTTGTGGTTTTTACCATGATAGCTGACATCTTTATAATTGTAACAGGTATTGATACAACAATACATTTTAACTGATTATTTATTATAAACTTTTGTAATCTAAATAATAACGGTAACAAATGTTGTTATAAACTATTTAAAATCCATGTATAAGGGTAGTTATATCAATTAAATAGACTATAATAGACTAGTAATGAAATTCAGGACAGGGTGTTTAAGGGTTAGGTTTCAAATCAGGAACACTAATAATTTATCATTTTAATAATCAGTTAACGATATTTTGAACATCATCTACAAAAGTTGCTGTCTTTTCATAATTAAAATATTAAGTTTAGCTATCTATGTTCTTAGGTTTTCATAAAAAAAAAAAAAAAAACAAACAAACAGAAATACAATTTTTTACTTATATTTTTAGAGCCGTTTGCATTTCAGGAATCCCACAATAGGCTAAATATGTATATTTTTTCAATTAATGATCAACATTATTTGTGTTTTTTTTATTAGAGAAAAGTAATCTGGACCCAACTATTATTGCTTTGGCAACATCGAACATCCTGTCCATATTTATGATTTTATTTTTGTGCAAAAAGTTACACAACACTCATCATAAAGGTAGGTTTTACACATAAGACTGATATAACTGTTCAGTTTTGATGTTTATATAAAGTATACAAAATATTTTGTGCAACACAAACTGAATCCTTTTTCTTTTGTTTTGTTTTTTTCTATATTTTTGTGTTATTCATTTGTTAAAGATTCTGCTGAAGGTCGAGCTCAAGTACACCAGGTGATTATTTCATGTTTTATTTATTTATTTATTTTAAACTACAGAAACACTGTCCCGGTAAGCAATAGTTGTGCTGCTAAACAAAAATTAGATAAATAGGTTTTGTGTGCATTATAATATTTCTTCATTTCATAGATATAATGCATTTAAAGTAAAAAAATATATATCAATTATCTGTAATTGTCAGTAAATTTCCTGTTTTTAACATGTTAATTTTTTTGTGGTGTCTGTCAGACTGAAGAAACTGGAGATCTGAACTACGCAGCTCTCAGCTTTACTCAGCCTCCCTCCTCAAGAAGAAGCAGAACAAAGAACAGCGATGATCAGTCTGTGTACTCACAAGTGAAGAGCCATCAATAAAATCATAATTAATATAAAAGTTTTACCATTTTACCATATCATTGTAACTGCTCTGTAAACAGTATTCATTTCATAAATATTCACACTGTATATAGTGAACAATCAGTAACTGCCTTTCTGTATTTATCAGTGTTTATATATATATATTTTTTTTATTTATCTAAATATAATTACTGTCATATCTACAGAATATTTAGGTCTATATGTTATTTTCAGAGGTGGAAAGTAATGAATTACATTTACTCAAGTTACTGTAATTGAGTAGGTTTTATGAGTAATTTGTCATTTTAAAGTAGTTTTAAAAATAGGTTATTTTACTTTTACTCAAGTACATTTTGACACAAGTAATTCACTTTGCTACATTGGAAAACTACCAATTACTGAGTAAAAAATAAAATGTTGGAAAAAAAACCCCAATTGTCTGAATTAAAAAAATAAATAAATAAATTGGCTTAACAAGGCAATAACAAGGCAATAACGTCCTCACGCAATGCAAAATGTGCCCCGCCAGACAGAGCTGTTCAGCTTTTAAAACTTTCACATCAAACCTGAGAAAGCATGTGGTGGTAATTATTTTTTATCATTAAACAATCTGCTTAAATGTAAAAAAAACATGTAAAAATCAGTTAAAGCATAGCAATGGCAAGTTAAAAAATAATAATGAACTGTAAAAGTATAAAACTACTATTCTATAGTCACCTATATTACCATAACCTTTTAACAGTAAAGAAAAAAAATGGATTATAGAAACCTATTCCACTTGTTCTTTAAAATGTTTTATGGGATGGTCTGAACAAATACTGCCTGAAAGGTCCAAATTATTATGTGGAATAATAGTTCATTAAAAACTATTTAATTTAGGATTTGTTTTTACTTTTTTACATCAAATAATTAAAAGTAACTATGGAACTTTCACTCAAAGTACATTTCAAATTGAGTACTTTTTTTGCTTTTACTCGAGTAGATTTTTAGATGGGTACTTTTACTTTTACTTGAGTAGAATTTTAGCAAAGTAAAGGTACTTTTACTTAATTACAATTTTTCAGTACTTTTTCCACCTCTGGTTATTTTTGATTGTATCTTGCATCTGCATGGTCATTGGTGTTTCTGACTCTTCATGCAGTCCAGACACACAGATAACACACAGTTTATTACTAAAGGGAATGTACTTACATGGATAGTTGGAGACAGACAGGGTCAGTAAACAAAATGGCAGCAATAGTAAACAACATACCAAGGAGAAAGCAGGCACAAAGTGTCATACACAGGATATCCAAACAAGAGAAGGGCTAGGCAAAAACAGGAAAAGGCAAGAGAGTAGACAAAAAAAAAAACAGGTCAGTAACAAAAGAGCAATACACAAAAGCAATGATTAGTAGAAGCACTATGATTAGCAGAAGCACTAGAAACTAGGTTCAATACCGGGCGAGGAGCTACTGAAAACAAGGGGTATATATACTAGCAGGACCAGGTGTGGGTAATCACGGCGAGTTAGAGCACATTAGCACCACATTATCAGCAGAGTCCGCAAGGTCTGGTGTAGGTGCATGCTGGGAGTCTTTAGTGTGTGTATCAGAGTTTATGGCAGGCAGACTGACATTGCCAGGACTGACATTCACTGTATTAAAGCAATGAAAGCAATCCCAAAAATGTTTTTTGATGCAAATGTAAAATTTTATTTAGTACTACATTCTAAACTAAAATAAAATGTTTACTTGTCTACGATGCAAATTGTGCTTGTATTTTCTATGCTGTCTCATCTTATACTACTTAAAGCAGCACTTGGTAAGATTTCCTTGATTTTTGATCTTTTTAAAGAAGTAAAATTACTGCTTGAAACTCACTGCAGCACTGTCTCTGAGCTCAAACCAGACTCTGTAAGTTTTCCGAGGCGGCCGCGACCAACGCTCTGCGACCTGCTTTCTGAGTTCTAACAGTTCTACAAGGACTACTGGTTCATTCTTTACAAACTAACATACAGATACTCTGGCAGAAGCTGGAAAGAGACCAAATATGTCTGTGAAAGCCAGAAAACGAGAAAGAGAAACTAATCTGCCTGAAACACTTATTACACTCTACAACTGTAGGGGGAGCCCACAAGCACAAAATCTCAATCCTACCTAGTGGAGCTTTAAGGGTAATATTAACTAAACATGTTCCAAACATTTTGAAACTGGAACAGGTATCTAGTTATAAAAGCTTTAGAATAATTTAATAAGTTCTATATTTATACTCATTATTATAAGTGGTTTGAGCCCACTGCAACATGTTTTGATACCCAATGAGATTTAATCTCGTTGTAAAAGGTTTATAAAAGTTTTCCTCTTGTCTTTCTCTTTGTTCTTTTAACATTGGAAGATATAAATAGAAACAACATTACCAGTTACCAGCGATCCTGCTTTCCTTCACTGACAAAACAAATGCTTTTAGATGATGGAGGCTATTTAAGGCTCAAAACTCCAAAAACTGCTGGGAACACCAAAACAACCATTCTAAAAAATCTATTAGAAGAACTGTGTACACTTGTTAATTACAGTACACACATTATTAAACCTTTCTGACAAGCTATGATATCAAGATGAACTGATTAAATCTTGAATATTAATTGACACTGTTAGAGGTTTAATGTCAGGATAAAAATACCTGGATGACTAGCAGCTGCCACTAACAGTGGTCACTAACCCACTGGCAGCTTCTACTGGCTGAGTGGAAGTCTATGTATAATCACCACAATTTCAGCAAAGTTATAAATTAAAAGCTAGGTATGAAAACGTTTGGGCACCCCTGATCATTTTCATGATTTTCCTTTTAAATCATTGTTTGTTCAGATCACTATTTTCAGTTAAATATATCATATAGCAGATAAACTACTTTTTCATACCACTGTGATCAAGGGTCCTTTCTCTGCATTGTTGGTATAATTAGTGTTGCCATCTCATAGTAAGGAAAGGCTGTCCTAAAAAGCGCTAGAAGTCGCTAAATGACGTCTTTGTCTAATTTGCATAATACATGTTTTTGAAGCTGTAAAGGATTAATGTTGTGGGAGAGAAAAAAAGTGAGAAAAAATCGCACTAAAAAAAGTTCGAAATGTTACAAATGAATTCTAAAAAAATAACAACTTCTGTGGCTTTTTAAATAGGCAGTCACTTCTCAAAATAACTTAAAATAACTTAATTGTTACATTAATTACATAAATCAGTTTTTTGCCTGTTGTTGAATATTATTATAAGAGCAGCAGTTAGCCGGAACTATTATTCTATTTTTTTTCTTTATTTTTAAACATGTTGTTTAAACATTTAAATTGTTCAATGATGAACTAGCTCTTTGGACACTGTGGAGGAGGTGAGTGACAGGCTACGAGGTGAATGAGTGACTGAGACTGTGTGAGTTAAATTCAGTGATTTCTGTTCGTGTCACACTGAAGACACATTTATATTTATAATTCATGCTCTGTAAATACAGGTTTATGCTACACACAGCACTGCAAGTCTAATTATTAATTCTTCAGAGAGCTTTATCAGAGATTTATCAGTTCATCCTCCCGCTTGGGGTGTTCTGGTCCCCGCGTCCCACGTCTTTTCCTGTGTGTTTCACCCCAGAGTCTCTGCTCTACACATCGGCCCAGTAAGCGACTGAGCGCTGCTACTTCACTGTGACCTCTCTGCAGTGCACGCCGGTCCAGCGAGCGACTAAAGTGCGGCTGGAAGTCTTTAACCCACTTCCACAGCTAGAACTAGAGAAAATTATCTCCTCTTCAAACAGCATAACCTGCACACTTGATGCAGTCCCCACAAAATTACTAATACAGGTAGAGCCAGATATAATTAAACCTCTGTTAATGATAGTAAACTCATCGCTCACCCTAGGTCATGTACCCATAGCCTTTAAAACAGCTGTAATTAAACCTCTGCTCAAGAAACGAAATCTTGATCCTAGCGTACTGTCTAACTATTGACCTATTTCAAACTTACCGTTTATTTCTAAGATTTAAAAAAAAGGTGTAGCCCAACAACTTTGCTCTTACCTGCAAAGAAACCAGATCTATGAAAAATTTCGAACTGGATTTAGGCCCCATCATAGTACCAAGACAGCTTTAGTTAAAATAACAAACAATCTACTTACAGCTGCCGACCAAGGCTGTGCTTCCCTACTGGTACTTTTGGATCTGAGCGCAGCCTTTGATACAATAGATCATACTATCCTTTAAAAAGATTAGAGAACATGGTTGGTGTAACTGGAACTGCCTTATCATGGTTTAAATCATACTTAAACGATCGCTATCAGTTTGTGAGGATTAATGATATGTCTTCCAGTTATACCAAGGTAAGATATGGAATTCCACAAGGCTCTATATTAGGACCGTTATTATTTACATTATATATGCTCCCACTGGGCAAAGTTATTAGAAAACATGACGTAGATTTTCATTGTTATGCGGATGACACGCAGCTCTTCATATCAGCCAAACCTGATGACAGAGTGAGATTAAAGAAAATGGAGGATTGTGTAAAAGATGTAAAATCATGGATGTCGCACAACTTCCTCCTATTAAATAGTGAAAAAGCAGAAGTTCTCCTATTAGGCTCCAAAGCTGCTAGAAATAAATTAGCAGACTTAATGTTAAATCTGGCCGACTTCTCCGTCACACCTGGTTCAGCAGCTAAAAACCTTGGAGTTAATATAGATTCAGATCTAGCATTAGATAAACACATATCTATTCATATCGTAACATTGCCAGGCTAAGAAATGCCCTATCACTGCATGGCGCAGAAAATTTAGTACATGCCTTCATTACCTCAAGGCTAGATTATTGTAATGCGCTACTGTCTGGATGTTCCAGCGGTTAATTAAATAAACTTCAGCTAGTTCAAAATGCTGCAGCCAGGGTCCTTACTAAAACTAGAAAATTTGACCATATTAGTCCAGTCCTGTCAGCACTGCACTGGCTTCCAGTCAAATTCCGCATAGACTATAAAATTTTCCTGTTAACGTATAAAGCCCTACACGGGCTCGCTCCTGAGTATTTGCGAGACCTCATCTCCTATTATAAACTAACATGATTACTTAGATCTAAAATTCAGAGGAGCTCTGCAGGAGGAAGAGCTTTCTCTTATAAAGCGCCTCAACTCTGGAATAATCTCCCCGAATATGTTCGGGACTCAGACACAGTCTCAATCTTTAAGTCTAGACTAAAAACATACTTGTTTAGTTTAGCTTTTGGTCATTAATGTTTCTCCCTTTAGATAAGGGTGCAGATTCAGGGGTTCATGGACAGAGGGAATTGTGGTAAACTGAGATGCTGGTGCTGTTGTTCTCCCACTGCACACGGTCACTCACGGTTTGTGGATGGTGGAGTGGGTGGATGCTGGTGTTTCAGGGAGCCTCCATGTCTATGTTACCTTCTGGCTCTCTCCCTTTAGTTAGGCTGTTTTATTTAGATCTGCCGGAGTCATTAGCCACACTCTGATACTGTTTTATATTCTCTGTTCTACATAAATCCAGTCAAAACTAATTCCATCTCTCTGCCTTCCTCCGAGTTACTGACTGCCCACCTGTCTGACCCGATACCGATGGATGTTGGACCCTCAGGCTCTCGCGTCTCCTGTCCGGCCAGACTGATGGAAGTTTCTGAAGTCAGCTCTTCTCCACCACCCACCACAGATCAGCTGCTCATCTTCTATCTCACTCTCCACTACTGATTACATCCAAGCCATTAGTGGCGCTGCTATACTCCTGAATATATCAAACCTATGTGGATGTATAAAAGACTTTTTAAATTTTTATTTAAAAGCCGTTTGACCAGTGGTTGGATGGTCCCCCCTTAAATGTGAGTCTTGGTCCTCCAAAGGTTTCTTCCTCCTCCTGCAGCTCTGAGGTAGTTTTTCCTTGCCTCCGTGCTCACTGGTTCTGTATTCTGTATTTTGTATGTTTAATATTTTGCCTGATTCTTTGTCCTGTGATCACATTTCTGTTAAGCTGCTTTGTGCCAACACCAGTTGTAAAAAGCGCTATACAAATATATTTGGTTTAATTTTATTTGATACTTCACTGCGACCTCCCTGCAGCGCACGTCGGTCTGGCGAGCGACTAAAGTATATGTCTTTTGCGTATTTCAAGCTGCGCAAAGCGTTTGTACCAAAAAATGCACACACCATCATGTGCCAAATCCAGCTGCACGATGTGCAATTGAACACTGTGCCCTCAAAGGGTTATAAGGACCATTTCAATTTGCATGAGGATTAGATGGACTATTAGCTGGAGGTTTAGATGAAAACTATATCAACATCACACTCATCATTCTTACTATCAATACTGTAATAGCAGACCTGAGGAAGAGCATTTATGTATCATTGTTGTGTTCAGCTTGCCCAATATACGTATATAATACAGTTATACTTTTATATTATACAGCATATTGTTGATCTCTTATCCTATTGCTGAATTCCTGTTATATACTATAGCTGCTTTGTTACAATGTCAGTTGTAAAATGTGCTAAAGATAAAATATATATATATATTTTATATATATTTAAATATATATATATAAACTTGACTTGACATTGGCTGAATCTGTAACCCAGCAAAAGTCACACATTTCTGCCAGTTGACGTGAGAGGGTTTGGCCTGAACTCAGCTTCCTGTAATGGAAACCAATCCACTTTTAGCATAGAATTACAAAGGTCATGGTGCAGTTTAAAACTAGAGTAATGCTCTGATATAAGCTCATTATGATGGTTTAACATTGTCTTTCAGAACCAGCAAATAAGAAAGCGTATAGTATATAGAATTCATTTAGCAGGTTTTGGGCTGCAACTATATTTTAGTTACATTGTTTTCTTGTTGTTTGCTTATTGCAGTGTTTCTACTCTATAGTGAAAATAAATAGAGATTTTTTAGTAAAGAAAGGAAGACAAAAAAAAGAATTTTTGAGGATCAAACTACAATGATTGTCTTTTGTGGACTTATTTTGCTTTTATCAATGTCAGGTAAGTTTTTATACTCAAATTCTTCTCAGTGTTTATTTATTCATTATATTTTAAATATTTAAAACACATTTTTTTTTTTTTTAGGTGGCGCCTCTAAGATTAACATCCCATGTCTAAATGGTAAAAAGTACGTTCAGAATGGGGAAAATGTTAGTCTGAATTGCTGGTTTGATGATGTGAAGGTGACTGCATGGTTCAAACAGAGTCCAGGAGAAAAGCCTCTTCTGATTGCCTCGGCTTTTCTTTCATCTGCAGCTCTTTATCATAACGGGTTTGATAAAAGCGGCCGTTTTACTGCAGTAACAGAGCAAAACACTTTTACTCTGAACATCTCAAACACAGAAGCATCAGATTCAGCTACGTACTTCTGTGCAGCTACATATTATTCAGATATCGCTCTATCAGACTGCACAGTTTTAGTGCTCAAAGGTAAGAACTAATCTACAATACAATTTAATCTATTTTAAAATTAAATGTTTTGATATTGTAACACTACATCTAAACAATCACTAAATTACATTTTATTCCATTATTTAGATTCACCATCAAGTCTCTACACTGTTCTCCAGCCTCCCGTATCAGATCCAGTTCAACTGGGAGGAGATACAACTCTGCAGTGTTCAATACTCACAGATAACTCTGCAGGAGATCACAGTGTGTACTGGTTCAGACACGGATCAGGAGGATCTGATCCAGGAATCATCTTCACTCATGGAAACAGGAGTGATCAGTGTAAGAAAAGCTCTGAGACTGTTTCTCCTACACAGAGCTGTATCTACAAACTCCCCAAGAACAACCTCAGCCTCTCTGATGCTGGAACTTACTACTGTGCTGTAGCTGCATGTGGAGAGATACTGTTTGGGAATGGAACTAAACTGGACTTAACTGGAGGTAAGATCAGATATTTTATTTTTTATCTAAAAAAGTTACCTTAAGCCCAACTCAAGCTAAGTTTTCTTAGAATATCTGAAACAGAGTAAAGGTTTATTCATTTGTTATGATAACATTTTTTGGATGGTCCATTAATGATGTAATGTTTTTAATAAATGCAACTAAAAGTAAAAAAAAAAATAATAATAACCTCTTAACATTTTAGGATTATATTTAGGGTTAGATTTAAGGTTTAGGTTAAGGTTTGAGTTATGCTTAGGGTTAAGTTTGGGGTTAAATGTATGGTTTGTGTTCTTAAGAAAATAATTTACATTCAACTTAGATTTAAGTTGCATTTAATATTCATGCAATTAAATGTTAGTTGATGATGAGCATCCATGAGGCATATATAATAAACCCAATAAAGTGATATATTTTTTTATTTATGTTGTGTAACAGTGTTAAGAAATTCTGTCATTGCCTGTCAGCAAATAATTCAATTTATTTATTTTACCTCATGAGATTCAATATTATTTGTATTTTTATGGTCTATATAATTATCCTTGTGGTTTTTACCATGATGTTTATAATTGTTACATGTATTGATATAACAATACATTTTTAACTGATTATTTATTATAAACTTTTATAATCTAAATAATAACGCTAACAAATGTTGTTATAAACAATTTAAAATCCATGTATAAGGGTAGTTATATCAATTAAATAGACTATAATAGACTAATAATGAAATTCAGGTCAGGGGGTTTAAGGGTTAGGTTTCAAATCAGGAACACTAATAATTTATCATTTTAATAATCAGTTATCAATGTTATAAACATCATCTACAAAAGTTGCTGTCTTTTCATTATTAAAATATTAAGTTTAGCTATCTATGTTCTTAGGTTTTCATTAAAAAAAAAAAACAAACAAACAGAAATACAATTTTTTACTTATATTTTAAGAGCCGTTTGCATTTCAGAAATCCCACAATAGGCTAAATATGTATATTTTTTCAATTAATGATCAACATTTGTGTTTTTTTTATTAGAGAAAAGTAATCTGGACCCAACTATTATTGCTTTGGCAACATCGAACATCCTGTCCATATTTATGATTTTATTTTTGTGCAAAAAGTTACACAACACTCATCATAAAGGTAGGTTTTACACATAAGACTGATATAACTGTTCAGTTTATGATGTTTATATAAAGTATACAAAATATTTTGTGCAACACAAACTGAATCCTTTTTCTTTTGTTTTTTTCCCTTTATTTTTGTGTTATTCATTTGTTAAAGATTCTGCTGAAGGTCGAGCTCAAGTACACCAGGTGATTATTTAATGTTTTATTTATTTATTTAAAACTACAGAAACACTGTCCCGGTAAGCAATAGTTGTGCTGCTAAACAAAAATTAGATAAATAGATTTTGTGTGCATTATAATATTTCTTCATTTCATAGATATAATGCATTTAAAGTAAAAATATATATTAATTGTCTGTAATTGTCAGTAAATTTCCTGTTTTTTTTTTTGTGGTGTCTGTCAGACTGAAGAAACTGGAGATCTGAACTACGCAGCTCTTAGCTTTACTCAGCCTCCCTCCTCAAGAAGAAGCAGAACAAAGAACAGCGATGATCAGTCTGTGTACTCACAAGTGAAGAGCCATCAATAAAATCATAATTAATATAAAAGTTTTACAATTTTACCATATCATTGTAACTGCTCTGTAAACAGTATTCATTTCATAAATATTCACACTGTATATAGTGAACAATCAGTAACTGCCTTTCTGTATTTATCAGTGTTTTTATATATCATTTTTTTAATATAAATATAATTACTGTCATATCTACAGAATAATTAGGTCTATATGTTATTTTCAGAGGTGGAAAGTAATGAATTACATTTACTCAAGTTACTGTAATTGAGTAGGTTTTATGAGTAATTTGTAATTTTAAAGTAGTTTTAAAAATAGGTAATTTTACTTTTACTCAAGTACATTTTTGCCACAAGTAATTTACTTTGCTACATTGGAAAACTACCAATTACTAAGTAAAAAATAAAATGCTGGAAAAAAAAAACAATTGTCTGAATTAAAAAAAATAATAATAATAAATTGGCTTGGATTCTCGCGCATGGAATAACAAGGCAATAACGTCCTCACGCAATACAAAATGTGCCCCGCCGGACAGAGCTGTTCAGCTTTTAAAACTTCCACATCAAACCTGAGAAAGCATGTGGTGGTAATTATTTTTTATCATTAAACAATCTGCTTAAATGTAAAAAAAACATGTAAAAATCAGTTAAAGCATAGCAATGGCAAGTTAAAAAATAATAATGAACTGTAAAAGTATAAAACTACTATTCTATAGTCACCTATATTACCATAACCTTTTAACAGTAAAGAAAAAAATGGATTATAGAAACCTATTCCACTTGTTCTTTAAAATGTTTTATGGGGTGGTCTGAACAAATACTGCCTGAAAGGTCCAAATTATTATGTGGAATAATAGTTCATTAAAAACTATTTAATTTAGGATTTGTTTTTACTTTTTTACATCAAATAATTAAAATGTTACTCGAGTAGATTTTTAGATGGGTACTTTTACTTTTACTTGAGTATAATTTTAGCAAAGTAAAGGTACTTTTACTTAATTACAATTTTTCAGTACTTTACCACCTCTGGTTATTTTTGATTGTATCTTGCATCTGCATGGTCATTGGTGTTTCTGACTCTTCTGACTCTTCATGCAGTCCAGACACACAGATACCAAACACACAGTTTATTACTAAAGGGAATGTACTTACAGGGATAGTTGGAGACAGACAGGGTCAGTAAACAAAATGGCAGCAATAGTAAACAACATACCAAGGAGAAAGCAGGCACAAAGTGTCATACACAGGATATCCAAACAAGAGAAGGGCTAGGCAAAAACAGGAAAAGGCAAGAGAGTAGACAAAAAAAAACAGGTCAGTAACAAAAGAGCAATACACAAAAGCAATGATTAGTAGAAGCACTATGATTAGCAGAAGCTCTAGAAACTAGGTTCAATACCGGGCGAGGAGCTACTGAAAACAAGGGGTATATATACTAGCAGGACCAGGTGTGGGTAATCACGGCGAGTTAGAGCACATTAGCACCACATTATCAGCAGAGTCCGCAAGGTCTGGTGTAGGTGCATGCTGGGAGTTGGAGTCTTTAGTGTGTGTATCAGTGTTTATGGCAGGCAGACTGACAATGTCAGGACTGACATTCACTGTATTAAAGCAATGAAAGCAATCCCAAAAATGTTTCTTGATGCAAATGTAAAATTTAATTTAGTACAACATTCTGAACTAAAATAAAATGTTTACTTGTCTACGATGCAAATTGTGCTTGTATTTTCTATGCTGTCTCATCTTATACTACTTAAAGCAGCACTTGGTAGGATTTCCTTGATTTTTAATATTTTTAAAGAAGTAAAATTACAGCTTGAAACTCACTGCAGCACTGTCTCTGAGCTCAAACCAGGTAAGTTTTCCGAGGCGGCCGCGACCAACGCTCGCGAAAACTGCGACCTGCTTTCCGATCTTTAGTTCTAACAGTTCTACAAGGACTACTGGTTCATTCTTTACAAACTAACATACAGACACTCTGGCAGAAGCTGTAAAGAGACCGAATATTTCTGTGAAAGCCAGAAAACGAGAAAGAGAAACTAATCTGCCTGAAACACTTATTACACTCTACAACTGTAGGGGGAGCCCACGAGCACAAAATATCAATCCTACCTAGTGGAGCTTTAAGGGTCATATTGACTAAACATGTTCCAAACATTTTGAAATGGGAACAGGTATCTAGTTATAAAAGCTTTAGAATAATTTTATATGTTCTATATTTATACTCATTATTATAAGTGGTTTGAGCCCACTTATAACATCATGTTTTGATACCCAATTATTAATGAGATTAATCTCATTTATAAAAGGTTTATAAAAGGTTTCCTCTTTGTTCTTTTAAGATTGGAAGATATAAATAGGAACAACATTACCAGTTACCAGCGTTCATGTTTTCCTTAACTGACAAAACAACTGCTTTTAGATGATGGAGGCTATTTAAGGCTTTTCATCTTTGCCTAGTTGACATCATGATGCTCAAAAAACCAAAAACTGCTGAAAACACCAAAACAATCATTCTAAATAATCTATTAGAAGAACTGTGTACACTTGTTAATTATACAGTACACACATTATTCACCCTTTCTGACAAGCTATAATATCAAGATGAACTGATTAAATCTTGAATATTAATTGACACTGTTAGAGGTTTAATATCAGGATAAAAATACCTGGATGACTAGCAGCTGCCACTAACAGTGGTCACTAACCCACTGGCAGCTACTACTGGCTGAGTGGAAGTCTATGTATAATCACCACAATTTCAGCAAAGTTATGAATTAAAAGCTAGGTATGAAAACGTTTGGGCACCCCTGATCATTTTTATGATTTTCCTTTTCAAATCATTGTTTATTCAGATCACTATATTCAGTTAAATATATCATATAGCAGATGCACTACTTTTTCATACCACTGTGATCAAGGGTCCTTTCTCTGCTTTGTTGGTATAATTAGTGTTGCCATATCATAGTAAGGAAAGGCTGTCCTAAAAGTCGCTAGAAGTCGCTAAATGACGTCTTTGTCTAATTTGCATAATACATGTTTTTGAAGCTGTAAAGGATTAACGTTGTGGGAGAGAAAAAAGTGAGAAAAAATCGCACTAAAAAAAGTTAGAAATGTTACAAATGAATTCTAAAAAAATTATAACTTCTGTGGCTTTTTTTTAAATAGGCAGTCACTTCTCAAAATAACTTAATTGTTACATTAATTACATAAATCAGTTTTTTGCCTGTTGTTAAATATTATTATAAGAGCAGCAGTTAGCCGGAACTATTATTCTATTTTTTTTCTTTATTTTTAAACATGTTGTTTAAACATTTAAATTGTTCAATGATGAACTAGCTCTTTGGACACTGTGGATGAGGTGGGTGACAGGCTACGAGGTGAATGAGTGACTGAGACTGTGTGAGATAAATTCAGTGATTTCTGTTCGTGTCACACTGAAGACACATTTATATTTATAATTCCTGCTCTGTAAATACAGGTTTATGCTACACACAGCGCTGCAAGTCTAATTATTAATTCTTCAGAGAGCTTTATCAGAGATTTATCAGTTCATCCTCCCGCTTGGGGTGTTCTGGTCCCCGCGTCCCACGTCTTTTCCTGTGTGTTTCACCCCAGAGTCTCTGCTCTACACATCGGCCCAGTAAGCAAGTGAGCGCTGCTACTTCACTGTGACCTCTCTGCAGTGCACGCCGGTCCAGCGAGCGACTAAAGTGCGGCTGGAAGTCTTTAACCCACTTCCACAGCTAGAACTAGAGAAAATTATCTCCTCTTCAAACAGCATAACCTGCACACTTGATGCAGTCCCCACAAAATTACTAAAACAGGTACAGCCAGATATAATTAAACCTCTGTTAATGATGGTAAACTCATCGCTCACCCCAGGTCATGTACCCATAGCCTTTAAAACAGCTGTAATTAAACCTCTGCTCAAGAAACGAAATCTTGATCCTAGCGTACTGTCTAACTATTGACCTATTTCAAACTTACCGTTTATTTCTAAGATTTAAAAAAAAGGTGTAGCCCAACAACTTTGCTCTTACCTGCAAAGAAACCAGATCTATGAAAAATTTCGAACTGGATTTAGGCCCCATCATAGTACCAAGACAGCTTTAGTTAAAATAACAAACAATCTACTTACAGCTGCCGACCAAGGCTGTGCTTCCCTACTGGTACTTTTGGATCTGAGCGCAGCCTTTGATACAATAGATCATACTATCCTTTAAAAAGATTAGAGAACATGGTTGGTGTAACTGGAACTGCCTTATCATGGTTTAAATCATACTTAAACGATCGCTATCAGTTTGTGAGGATTAATGATATGTCTTCCAGTTATACCAAGGTAAGATATGGAATTCCACAAGGCTCTATATTAGGACCGTTATTATTTACATTATATATGCTCCCACTGGGCAAAGTTATTAGAAAACATGACGTAGATTTTCATTGTTATGCGGATGACACGCAGCTCTTCATATCAGCCAAACCTGATGACAGAGTGAGATTAAAGAAAATGGAGGATTGTGTAAAAGATGTGAAATCATGGATGTCGCACAACTTCCTCCTATTAAATAGTGAAAAAACAGAAGTTCTCCTATTAGGCCCCAAAGCTGCTAGAAATAAATTAGCAGACTTAATGTTAAATCTGGCCGACTTCTCCGTCACACCTGGTTCAGCAGCTAAAAACCTTGGAGTTAATATAGATTCAGATCTAGCATTAGATAAACACATATCTATTCATATCGTAACATTGCCAGGCTAAGAAATGCCCTATCACTGCATGGCGCAGAAAATTTAGTACAGGCCTTCATTACCTCAAGGCTAGATTATTGTAATGCGCTACTGTCTTCAGCTAGTTCAAAATGCTGCAGCCAGGGTCCTTACTAAAACTAGAAAATTTGACCATATTAGTCCAGTCCTGTCAGCACTGCACTGGCTTCCAGTCAAATTCCGCATAGACTATAAAATTCTCCTGTTAACGTATAAAGCCCTACACGGGCTCGCTCCTGAGTATTTGCGGGACCTCATCTCCTATTATAAACTAACATGATTACTGAGATCTAAAATTCAGAGGAGCTCTGCAGGAGGAAGTGCTTTCTCTTATAAAGCGCCTCAACTCTGGAATAATCTCCCCGAATATGTTCGGGACTCAGACACAGTCTCAATCTTTAAGTCTAGACTAAAAACTTACTTGTTTAGTTTAGCTTTTGGTCATTAATGTTTCTCCCTTTAGATAAGGGTGCAGATTCAGGGGTTCATGGACAGAGGGAATTGTGGTAAACTGAGATGCTGGTGCTGTTGTTCTCCCACTGCACACGGTCACTCAGTTTGTGGATGGTGGAATGGGTGGATGCCGGTGTTTCAGGGAGCCTCCATGTCTATGTTACCTTCTGGCTCTCTTCCTTTAGTTAGGCTGTTTTATTTAGATCTGCCGGAGTCATTAGCCACACTCTGATAATGTTTTATATTCTCTGTTCTACATAAATCCAGTCAAAACTAATTCCATCTCTCTGCCTTCCTCCGAGTTACTGACTGCCCACCTGTCTGACCCGATACCGATGGATGTTGGACCCTCAGGCTCTCGCGTCTCCTGTCCGGCCAGACTGATGGAAGTTTCTGAAGTCAGCTCTTCTCCACCACCCACCACAGATCAGCTGCTCATCTTCTATCTCACTCTCCACTACTGATTACATCCAAGCCATTAGTGGCGCTGCTATACTCCTGAATATATCAAACCTATGTGGATGTATAAAAGACTTTTTAAATTTGGTGACCAGTGGTAGGATGGTCCCCCCTTAAATGTGAGTCTTGGTCCTCCCAAGGTTTCTTCCTCCTCCTGCAGCTCTGAGGTAGTTTTTCCTTGCCTCCGTGCTCACTGGGGGTTCTGTATTCTGTATTTTGTATGTTTAATGTTTTGCCTGATTCTTTGTCCTGTGATCACGTTTCTGTTAAGCTGCTTTGTGCCAACACCAGTTGTAAAAAGCGCTATACAAATATATTTGGTTTAATTTGATTTGATACTTCACTGCGACCTCCCCGCGGCGCACGTCGGTCTGGCGAGCGACTAAAGTATATGTCTTTTGCGTATTTCAAGCTGCGCAAAGCGTTTGTACCAAAAATGCACACACCATCATGTGCCAAATCCAGCTGCACGATGTGCAATTGAACACTGTGCCCTCAAAGGGTTATAAGGACCATGTCAATTTGCATGAGGATTAGATGGACTATTAGCTGGAGGTTTAGATGAAAACTATATCAACATCACACTCATCATTCTTACTATCAATGCTGTAATAGCAGACCTGGGGTACGTTTCCCAAAAGCTCAGTTGCTAACTACGTTAGCAACTTACATAGTCTGGACGATGCAGCTGCGACGCAGGTGTTTCCCAAAAGCGTAGTTGGAACTATGGAGGTAACCACCTTAGTAACTTACATAGTGCGAACCTTAGTTAAGCTACTCAGGTGTTTCCCAGAACCGTAGTTCCAGCGAATGTTCGCAACTACCGTGGTTCAGCTGCGTCGTTCCAACTACAGCTCTAGACCTGTCGTTAGGAGCTTAGTTCCTGGTTATTAGTGCAGACGATGGACGGTAGGATTCAGAAAGCTGATAAATTACATTAATATTGCTGCACGAGGATTTAAGATGTCAAGTGTACCTAATTTTTTGATGTTTGTGTTAATTACATTAATTACATTAATTGAGCCACTTTTACCAATGTGCGCCCAGGGAAAATAATAAAATTCAGTACTCAAATGTATTTTGAAAATGTAAGTTAATTGCCCATTTTTTAATGTATGTCTTTAACATTTAGCTTTTTTTGGCAAACATGAATTCAGTGTAGTGAAAAAAGTGCACTGAAGTGCTCTTTAGCTAAAATGTATTTTACAGTCTTGGAAAGATGTATGTTAATTATTCAAGCAGGCATCTCTTGAGTAAAGGTAACTTGTGCTGTGCACATTTATGAATTAGTTAATAAATATTTTTTAAACACACTGTGCTATATGCACTCTCTGAATAAGGCTATTAAACTGTCACTGGGGTAATACTCTAAAATGGCTTTAACGTAAACACCTGTACCCTAAGGACCTTTGATGGTATATTTGCATTGTTTGTACCCAGTGAAACAAATTTATCCATACAGTAGGCAAGAAGGTGTCTTTTAATAATATATTCATAACAAGAAAAAAACTAAGTAAAAAGTGTCTTAAAATAAATAGAGGCATGCAATAAGCAGGTGTTTTGAATTACCTAATCATCCTCTGAAGGTAACAGGGCCAGACAGAGTGTGAATAAAGAAAATGTATCATTTAGCCAATACAACGTGTGTTTCTAGGCCTATACAAATGTTATCAATTAGTATTTGTTAAATAATATATTACAGGAAATAAGTAGAAATATGTAGGCTACATTAATATATATGTAAAAAAATACTAACATTAATTGCCATTATGAAAAAAAAACATCAAGAGAATAAAACCACGACTGGGATTCGAACTAGGTTTCCATCCGGTGTTCTGTCGAGTTTTGCAACCATGTCAAACCGTACTACCCTAGTGCATATTTAATTTTTAAATATAAAATTGCTAGAAAAAGCCCCATATTTAAACATGCTTTCGGTAGAATATTTGGAAAGCCTGAATCAAAATATCAGGAGACAGTTTAGGGTTATTAGAGGTGATTATAAACCTTATGTTTTTTATTGCTAACTTATTATTACTTTCATTATCATCAGCTGTCATTTACGCATTTGTAATACTAAATAATAATAATAAAAAATAATGGCAAGGGGTTTCTGGTTGTTTAATGCACCCAAAAAGAACAGAATTACCATAAAAAAAAACCAATAAATAAATAAAAAATGTTTCCACGCATGGGCGCTGGTGTTGAGAAGCACATCTCGATCGGTTGCACAATTCGACAGAACACCGCGCGCTGCACCGTCGTAGGCGCTCTGCTGAACCACTGAGTAACACACATTTCTCAGGTCTCATTTGAATAAGACTCATTCAGAATGGTGATTATTTTATTTAAAAAAAATTTTGCAATAGCAAATATGTGTATGTTTTTTTAAGTAACACTGTCTGTTACAAATAATAATTAATATATAGCAATTATTGTGTACATTTTACTTGCAGTTCATTGTTATTTTATCAATAGTATTGTTGTCCGTTATGTTCTGGTGATAATTACAATATAAATAGCCTAAATGATACATTATTATTTTTTGCATAATATTTTAAAGATTGTGAGTTTTGCACGTTTTCTGCTGGGAAAGTCTGGCCGAACACATCTGGAAACACCTTAGTTAAGACCACGGTGGTTCAAACCAACATAGTTCAGACTTCTGTGGTACCAACAAAGTACGACGGTTTCGGGAAACCGTCGTACTTCAGATGTTAGTTAGTTTAACGATGCATCGTACCACGTTAGTTTAATGCTAGGCTCCGTCGTTGTACGGGAAACGCACCCCTGAGGAAGAGCATTTATGTGCAATTGTTGTGTTCAGCTTGCCCAATATACGTATATAATACAGTTATACTTTTATATTATACAGCATATTGTTGATCTCTTATCCTATTGCTTAATTCCTGTTATATACTATAGCTGCTTTGTTACAATGTCAGTTGTAAAATGTGCTAAAGATAAAATATATATATATATATTTTATATATATTTAAATATATATAAACTTGACTTGACATTGGCTGAATCTGTAACCCAGCAAAAGTCACACATTTCTGCCAGTTGACGTGAGTGGGTTGGGCCTGAACTCAGCTTCCTGTAATGGAAACCAATCCACTTTTAGCATAGAATTACAAAGGTCATGGTGCAGTTTAAAACTAGAGTAATGCTCTGATATAAGCTCATTTTGATGGTTTAACATTGTCTTTCAGAACCAGAAAGTAAGAAAGCGTATAGTATATAGAATTCATTTAGCAGGTTTTGGGCTGCAACTATATTTTAGTTATATAGTTTTCTTGTTGTTTGCTTATTGCAGTGTTTCTATTCTATAGTGAAAATAAATAGAGATATTTTAGTAAAGAAAGGAAGACAAAAAAAGACTTTTTGAGGATCAAACTACAATGATTGTCTTTTGTGGACTTATTTTGCTTTTATCAATGTCAGGTAAGTTTTTATACTCAAATTCTTCTCAGTGTTTATTTATTCATTATATTTTAAATATTTAAAACACATTTTTTTTTTTTTAGGTGGCGCCTCTAAGATTAACATCCCATGTCTAAATGGTAAAAAGTACGTTCAGAATGGGGAAAATGTTAGTCTGAATTGCTTTGATGATGTGAAGGTGACTGCATGGTTCAAACAGAGTCCAGGAGAAAAGCCTCTTCTGATTGCCTCGGCTTATCGTTTATCTGCAGCTCTTTATCATAACGGGTTTGATAAAAGCGGCCGTTTTATTGCAATAAGAGAGAAAAACATCTTTACTCTGAACATCTCAAATACAGAAGCATCAGATTCAGCTACGTACTTCTGTGCAACTACATATTATTCAGATATCGCTCTATCAGACTGCACAGTTTTAGTCCTCAAAGGTAAGAACTAATCTACAATACAATTTTTATTTTATAATCTATTTATAATCTATTTTATAATCTAATATAATCTATTTTAAAATTAAATGTTTTGATATTGTAACACTGCATCTAAACAATCACTAAATTACATTTTATTCATTATTTAGACGCACCTTCAAGTCTCTACACTGTTCTCCAGCCTCCCGTATCAGATCCAGTTCAACTGGGAGGAAATACAACTCTGCAGTGTTCAATACTCACAGATAACTCTGCAGGAGATCACAGTGTGTACTGGTTCAGACACGGATCAGGAGAATCTGATCCAGGAATCATCTTCACTCATGGAAACAGGAGTGATCAGTGTAAGAAAAGCTCTGAGACTGTTTCTCCTACACAGAGCTGTATCTACAAACTCCCCAAGAACAACCTCAGCCTCTCTGATGCTGGAACTTACTACTGTGCTGTAGCTGCATGTGGACACATCTTCTTTGGGAATGGAACTAAACTGGACTTAACTGGAGGTAAGATCATATATTTTATTTTTTATCTAAAAAAGTTACCTCAAGCCCAACTCAAGTTAAGTTTTCTTAGAATATCTGAAACAGAGTAAAGGTTTATTCATTTTTTATGATAACACTTTTTTTTTGGATGGTCCATTAAATGCAACTAAAAGGAAAAAAAAATAACCTCTTAATATTTATGAATTATATTTAGGGTTAGATTTAAGGTTTAGGTTAAGATTTGAGTTATGCTTAGGGTTAAGGTCATGGTTAGATGTTTTTAAGAAAATCATTTACATTCAACTTAGATTTAAGCTGCATTAAATATACATGCAAATAAATGTTAGTTGATGATGAGCATCCATGAGGCATATATAATAAACCCAATAAAGTGATAATTTTTTATTTATATTGTGTCACAGTGTTAAGAAATTCTGTCATTGCCTGTCAGCGAATAATTACATTTATTTATTTTACCTCATGAGATTCAATATTATTAGCATTTTATGGTCTTTATAATTATCCTTGTGGTTTTTACCATGATAGCTGACATCTTTATAATTGTAACAGGTATTGATACAACAATACATTTTTAGCTGATTATTTATTATAAACTCTTATAATCTAAATAATAACGCTAATAAATGTTGTTATAAACTATTTAAGATCCATGTATAAGGGTAGTTATATCAATTAAATAGACTATAATAGACTAATAATGAAATTCAGGTCAGGGGTTTAAGAGGTTAGGTTTCAAATCAGGAACACTAGATCATTTTAATAATCAGTTATCTATATTATGAACATCATCTACAAAAGATGATGTCTTTTTTTATTATTAAAATATTATGTTTCATTAAAAAAAAAAAAACAAACAAAAAAAAAGAAATGCAACTTTTTACTTATATTTTTAGAGGCGTTTGCATTTCAGAAATCCCACAATAGGCTAAAAATGCATGTATTTACAGACTTGCACGGATTTTGTTTCACTTAATAATCAATATTATTTGTGTTTTTTTAATAGAGAAAAGTAATCTGGACCCAACTATTATTGCTTTGGCAACATCGAACATCCTGTCCATATTTATGATTTTATTTTTGTGCAAAAAGTTACACAACACTCATCATAAAGGTAGGTTTTACGCATGAGACTGATGTAAATGTTCAGTTTATGATGCTTATAAATGTATAAAAAATATTTTCTGCAACAAACTGAATCCTTTTTCTTTTGTTTTGTTTTTTTCTATATTTTTGTGTTATTCATTTGTTAAAGATTCTGCTGAAGGTCGAGCTCAAGTACACCAGGTGATTATTTCATGTTTTATTTATTTATTTATTTAAAACTACAGAAACACTGTCCCGGTAAGCAATAGTTGTGCTGCTAAACAAAAATTAGATAAATAGATTTTGTGTGCATTATAATATTTCTTCATTTCATAGATATAATGCATTTAAAGTAAAAATATATATTAATTATCTGTAATTGTCAGTAAATTTCCTTTTATTAACATGTTAATTTTTTTGTGGTCAGACTGAAGAAACTGGAGATCTGAACTACGCAGCTCTCAGCTTTACTCAGCCTCCCTCCTCAAGAAGAAGCAGAACAAAGAACAGCGATGATCAGTCTGTGTACTCACAAGTGAAGAGCCATCAATAAAATCATCATTAATATTAATATTTTACCATTTTACCATATCATTGTAAACTCTGTAAACAGTATTCATTTCATAAATATTCACACTGTATATAGTGAACAATCAGTAACTGCCTTTCAGTATTTATCAGTGTTTTTTTATATATAATGTTTTATTAATCTAAATATAATTACTGTCATACCTACAGAATAATTAGGTCTATATGTATTTTCAGAGGTGGAAAGTAATAAATTACATTTCCTCAAGTTACTGTAATTGAGTAGATTTTATGATTAATTTGTAATTTTTAAAGTAGTTTTTAAAATAGGTAATTTTACTTTTACTCAAGTACATTTTTGCCACAAGTAATTTACTTTGCTACACTGGAAAACTACAAATTACTGAGTAAAAAATAAAATGTTGAAAAAAAGAACAATTGTCTGAATTAAAATAAATAAATAAATAAATTGGCTTGGATTCTCGTGCGTGGAATAACGAGGCAATAACGTCCTCATGCAATGCAAAATGTGCCCCGCCGGACAGAGCTGTTCAGCTTTCAAAACTTTCACATCAAACCTGCGAAAGCATGTGGTAATAAATATGTTTTTCATTAAACAATCTGCATAAATGTTAAAAAAACATGTAAATAGCAGTTAAAGCAGAGCAATGGCTTAAAAAATAATAATGAACTGTAAAACTATAAAATTAAAGTTTATAGTCACATATATGATCATAACCTTTTAACAGTAAAGAAAAAAAATGGATCACAGAAACCTATTCCACTTGTTCTTTAAAATGTTTAATTTATTCATAAACATTTAATTTATGATTTGTTTTTACTTTTTTTACATCAAATAATTAAAAGTAACTATGTAACTTTTACTCAAATTAAATTGAGTACTTTTTTTTTTACTTATACTCGAGTACATTTTTAGATGGGTACTTTTACTTTTACTTGAGTAGAATTTTAGCAAAGTAAAGGTACTTTTACTTAATTACAATTTTTCTGTACATTTTCCACCACCTCTTGGTGTTTCTGACTCTTTAGGCTCTTTATGCTGGCCAGACACATGACAGGCACATGCAGATACCAAACACACAGTTTATTACTAAAGGGAATGTACTTACAGGGATAGTTGGAGACAGACAGGGTCAGGAAATAAAATGGCAGCAATAGTAAACAACATACCAAGGAGAAAGCAGGCAGAAAGTGTCATACACAGGATATCCAAACAAGAAAAGGCTAGGCAAAAAGAGTCATAAACAGGAAAAGACAAGAGAGTAGACCAAAAATACAAAAACAGGTCAGTAACAAAAGAGCAATATACAAAATAAATGATTAGTAGAAGCGCTATGATTAGAAGAAGTGCTAGAAACTATGTTCAATACCGGGCGAGGAGCTACTGAAAACAAGGGGTATATATACTAGCAGGACCAGGTGTGGGTAATCACGGCGAGTTAGAGCACATTAGCACCACATTATCATTATCAGTCCGGAAGCTCTGGTGTAGGTGCATGCTGGGAGTTGGAGTCTTTAGTGTGTGTATCAGAGTTTATAGCAGGCAGACTGACATTGCCAGGACTGACATTCACTGTATTAAAGCAATGAAAGCAATCCCAAAAATGTTTCTTGATGCAAATGTAAAATTTAATTTAGTACTACATTCTGAACTAAAATAAAATGTTTACTTGTCTACGATGCAAATTGTGCTTGTATTTTCTATGCTTTCTCATCTTATTCTAATTAAGGGTAATATTAACTAAACATGTTCCAAACATTTTGAAACCGGAACAGGGTTCTAGTTATAAAAGCTTTATGTCATGGTGTGCACAGAATACAGACACTCGCAGATGCAGTAAAACGGGTTGTTTATTAAAATAGCAGGTAGAAAAAAGGGTAGTCGTACAAACAAAGTTAGAGCACCGGTAAACAGAAGCAACGTAGGGATAACCATACCATGAGTGAGATACAGTCCAGAGTTCAAACACAAGCAGGCCAACATCAGAGGTAATCCAAAATCAAAAAACGTGAAACAGTCCAGGTCATACACAAAAATATCCACAATCAGAGATAATCCAAAAATCGGCGTCGAGAAAAAACAAAACAAGGTCATACACGAAGATAACAGAGACAATAGAGAGTAACGCTTAGTAATGAGGAAAATCCAACAATACCCGGCACAGAAGTGTGTGAGAGGTGTCCTTAAATAGTGCCAGACTAATATTCGGGGCTTCCTGGTTGGAGCAGGTGAGGTGACGTGTGACTGGGTGTGTGCGTGTCAGCGGGTGGTGCGTTCTGGGTAATGTAGTTGTTAGACTGAGAACCTCTGTCAGAGCTGGGTGCGTGAGAAACAGAGGAGCTAACAGCACCAGATGTGACAGTACCTCCCCCCGAGGGAGTCGGAACGGGAACGGAACGAGGACGACCACGACGACGACCACCCGACGGACAGGGAGTACCGGCGGGAGGAACAGGAGTAGCCACAGAGGTGCCGGACAGGCGGGGGTTGCGGAGCTGGGAACCCCGATGAACCGGAACCGACGAGGAAAGTGAGCGCTTGGGACGCCCACGGGGTCTAGGAGCAGGTTTGCCCGGATGACTAGCATGAAATTCAGCCAAAAGAGCCGGATCCAGCACATCACTGGCAGCAACCCAAGAGCGCTCCTCGGGGCCGTAGCCCTCCCACTCAATGAGATACTGGAGCCCACCGCCGCGCCTGCGAGAATCCAGCACCTCTTTCACCGCGTAGGTGGATGAAGCCTCCCCCTCCACAGCCGCGGGCGGTACGTCATCCGGAAGACCCTCTGCGAGCGGACCTGGGACAAGAGGTTTCAGGAGAGATACATGGAATGAATTATGGACTCTATACTGGGCTGGAAGTTCAATCTTATAAGTAACTTCGTTAATTTGAGACAAAACCTTGAAAGGCCCAATATACTTAGGCAGAAGTTTCCTGCACTCCCCCTCAAACCTCAAGTCCCGGGTGGACAACCACACTCGATCCCCGGGTTGATACTGGGGGGTACTGCCTCGGTGTCTGTCGGACTGCTCCTTGTATTTGCGTAACGCCTCCGAAACCTGCTGGTGAGTTTCCTCCCACACCTGCTCGCTCCGCTTCATCCAGTCGTCCACCGCAGGAACCTCAGAGGACACGGCTGTCCACGGAGCTAACGGAGGTTGGTAACCCAGAACGCACTGAAACGGTGTGAGACCAGAAGTGGAGTTAGTGAGAGAATTCTGTGCAATCTCAGCCCATATAAGGAACTGAGACCAGTCAGAGGGGTGCTTATAACAGTACAGACGGAGAAACTTGCCTAATTCTTGATTAACACGTTCACATTGACCGTTACTAGTGGGATGGAACCCTGAGGTTAAACTAACATGAACACCCAAATGTTCAAAAAATGCTTTCCAAACCCTGGAAGTAAACTGAGGGCCCCGATCAGAGAGAATATCCTCTGGAATACCATAATGTCTAAACACGTGTGTGTAAATGGCTTGTGCAGTTTGAAGTGCAGTGGGCAGGGCAGAGAAAGGAATAAACTTAACCCCCCTGGAAAATCTATCCACAACAGTGAGTACTGTGGTGTAACCCTCGGAGACAGGTAAATCGGTGACGAAATCTACAGCTATGTGAGACCAGGGTCTTTCTGGTACAGGTAGAGGAACAAGCTTACCGGCTGGAAGGGTTTTTGGGGTTTTGCATTGAGCACAAACGGAACAGGAGGAGACGAAAGCGTGTATGTCAGCTCGCATGGTTTCCCACCAATAGCGAGCTGATACTAGCTGCAGAGTGCGCGTAACGCCGGGATGGCCCGAGGTGAGAGCAGAGTGAGCCCAGCTAATAAGACGATCTCTGAATTGTTCAGGAACGAAAGTTTTGTGAGAGGGACACCCCTCAGGAGGTGGTGAGTGCGCTACACTCTGTTGAATGAGATCATCTAATTCCCAGCGAATAGCTGCAATTTTGACGGCCGGAGGAAGAATGCGTTCAGGTTCGGAAGACTGAGATGCGCTATCCGGAGCAGTATAGACTCGGGATAGCGCGTCTGCCTTAGTGTTACGGTTGCCAGGGCGAAACGAAATAGAGAAATCGAATCTAGAGAAAAATAATGACCAACGAGCTTGGCGAGGATTAAGACGTTTGGCAGAGCGTAAATACTCGAGATTCTTGTGATCAGTGATAACAGTAAATGGGTGCGCGGCCCCCTCCAGCCAGTGACGCCATTCTTCGAGAGCCAGTTTGACAGCAAGAAGCTCTCTATCCCCTATGCCGTAGTTGCGCTCCGCAGGAGACATTTTTCGTGAAAAGAAGGCTATGGGATGCATTTTAGGCGGAAACCCACTACGCTGTGACAAAACAGCCCCTACCCCAGTATCAGAAGCGTCGACCTCGACAACGAACGGGAGTTCGGGCTTAGGGTGAGCTAGTATAGGCGCGGACACAAATGCAGCTTTAAGCTTATTAAAAGCTTGCTCAGCTTCGGGGGACCAATTCAGGATCTTAGTGGCTTTCTTGGTCAGAGCAGTAAGAGGGGCAGCTATACCACTGAAATTGCGGATAAATCGCCTATAGAAATTTGCGAAACCTAAAAAGCGCTGGAGATCCTTAATAGACTGCGGAACGGGCCAGTCAGTGACAGCTGAAACTTTGGTGTCGTCCATCAGGACGCCTTGGGAGCTAATAACATAGCCGAGAAAGGAGACTTGTTGACGGTGAAATTCGCATTTCTCTGCTTTGGCATAAAGGCTATTCTCCAGTAAGCGTTGGAGAACGGAACGTACGTGGATCACGTGAGACTCAAAATCAGCTGAATAAATCAGAATGTCGTCTATAAATAGGACGACGTATTTCCCAATCATATCCCTAAATATGTCATTCATGAATGACTGGAAGACTGCCGGGGCGTTAGCGAGACCGAAACTCATCACTAAATATTCGTAGTGCCCATTAGTAGTGGTAAAGGCAGTCTTCCACTCGTCACCCTCACGGATACGAATTAAATTATACGCGCTGCGTAAGTCTAATTTCGTAAAAAAGGAAGCTTCACGAAGTTGCTCGAGAGCGCTGGGTATGAGGGGTAACGGATACGCAAATTTCTTAGTTATGTCATTAAGCCCACGGTAGTCTATACAGGGTCTCAACCCCCCGTCTTTCTTCTTGACAAAGAAGAACCCTGAACCAACCGGAGATTTAGACGGGCGGATGAAACCCTGAGCGAGTGCCTCCTCAACATAGTCTGCCATAGCCTTCTCTTCATCGAGGGTGAGGGGATAGACTCTAGCTTTGGGCAGCGTAGCTCCCTCCACTAGATCTATAGCACAGTCATAAGGACGGTGTGGAGGCAATTTAGTGGCATTGGCTTTGCTAAAGACATCAAGAAAATCAGAGTATTCAGAGGGGATAACAGGAGTATCTACTGCGTCAGGACTTTCTACCGAGGTAGACTGTAAAGCTAACTCATTAAGAGCTAAACAATGTTCATAACAAGAGGGAGACCAAACCGTAATATCACCATCAGTCCAGGAAACCACAGGATCATGAAACTTGAGCCATGGCATGCCCAAAATCACCGGGTGTTCAGAGCAGGGAAGCACAAACAGGGGCAGTTCCTCGTGATGCAGAGCGCTGGCTTGAAGAGCGACGGGAAGTGTCTGACGAGTGATAGCCTTGGAGCGTACAGTTTTCCCATCCACCGCGTGAATAGAAATGGGACGGCGCAGGTCACGGGTAGGGATGCCATGTTCCTTGACCAGGTCCCAACTGATGAAGTTCCCCTCCGACCCGGAATCTACAAGCGCTGGGACACAGAACATACCAGTGGGTGAAGAGATAATAACGGGTAACGTAAAACATTTAGCTTTGTGATTAGAGATAGAATTACGTACCACGTTAGCGCGTGGAGAGCCCCCCACGCGCTTTCCCAGGGCTGGAGCCTTCACGGATCGGGTCAGGAGACCACATGCAGCTTTGCGATGCCCAGCCTCTCCACAGTAGAGACAAAGATGGAACCGAATGCGGCGTTGGCGTTCCGCTGGAGATAATCTGGACTTTTGAACATCCATGGGTTCCACTGTGGAGTCTGATGAAGCGTGAGGTAGCTCTGCTGGAGTGGGTTGTACGTGGAGGTTGGTCTTGGTTTGGCGAGAGAGCAGCTGGTCTAACCGAATGGAGAGGGAAATCAGCTGATCCAAGGTAAGGGATTCATCCTTGCATGCTAACTCCTTCAAAACTTCAGGGTTAAGTCCATTCTTGAACACAGAGATGAGTGCAGCGTTGTTCCAGCCACTGCCAGCTGCCAGAGTGCGAAACTCCATGGCATATGAAGCAACAGTTTTTTGACCTTGTTTTAACGCCAGTAGAAGCTCTCCAGAGGATTGTCCGTAGCGTGAGTGATCAAAAACTGCTCGAAACAAAGTCAAAAACTCCGAATAGCTGGTTTCAGAAATGGTGTCCCAAACCGCCGTAGCCCAGTCGAGTGCTTTACCAGACAGCCTCGAAATAATAAAGCCGATCTTAGCTTTGTCTGAGGCGGGAGAAGCGTTACTAAAAAATACGGAGCATTGTAAGAGAAATCCGCTGCATTTCTCCGGGGAACCATCAAAATACTCCGGCTTGCACACCTGAAAGCCGGAGACAGGAGAGCTAATGGTGCTAGTGTTAGCTACAGGGCTAGCGTTAGCTACAGCTAAGCCCTTGAGGTGCTCGAGAATGCTAGAGAGCTGCTGCTGCTGGTTAGCTTGCTGGCTAGCTAACTCAGTAACAGCGTGGGTCACACCGGCGAGTGTTTGCTGGTGCTGACCGAGCAATCTGCCTTGATTAAACAACCCTGATCTTAGCATATCCGCATCTGCTGTCTGATCGAGAGAGGCCGGGTATTCTGTCATGGTGTGCACAGAATACAGACACTCGCAGATGCAGTAAAACGGGTTGTTTATTAAAATAGCAGGTAGAAAAAAGGGTAGTCGTACAAACAAAGTTAGAGCACCGGTAAACAGAAGCAACGTAGGGATAACCATACCATGAGTGAGATACAGTCCAGAGTTCAAACACAAGCAGGCCAACATCAGAGGTAATCCAAAATCAAAAAACGTGAAACAGTCCAGGTCATACACAAAAATATCCACAATCAGAGATAATCCAAAAATCGGCGTCGAGAAAAAACAAAACAAGGTCATACACGAAGATAACAGAGACAATAGAGAGTAACGCTTAGTAATGAGGAAAATCCAACAATACCCGGCACAGAAGTGTGTGAGAGGTGTCCTTAAATAGTGCCAGACTAATATTCGGGGCTTCCTGGTTGGAGCAGGTGAGGTGACGTGTGACTGGGTGTGTGCGTGTCAGCGGGTGGTGCGTTCTGGGTAATGTAGTTGTTAGACTGAGAACCTCTGTCAGAGCTGGGTGCGTGAGAAACAGAGGAGCTAACAGCACCAGATGTGACACTTTAGAATAATTTAATAAGTTCTATATTTATGCCCATTTTAATGAGTGATTTGAGCCCACTCCAACATCATGTTTTGATACCCAATGATACCCAAAATCACACTAAAAAAAGTTAGAAATGTTACAAATGAATTCTAAAAAAAAATCAACTTCTGTGGCTTTTTAAATAGGCAGTCACATCTCAAAATAACTTAAATGTTACATTAATTACATAAACCATTTTTTTGCTGTGTTGTTAAATATTATTATAAGAGCAGCAGTTATTCATAATTTTTTTCTTTTTTCTTTATTTTTAAACTTGTTATAGACAAATAGTTCAATGATGAACTAGCTCTTTTTTACAAAGAGGCAGACAATGTGGACGAGGTGAGTGACAGGCTGTGTGGTGAATGAGGTGAGTGACTGACTGAGACTGTGTGAGTTAAATTCAGTGATTTCTGTTCGTGTCACACTGAAGACACATTTATATTTATAATTCCGTCAGTCAGTGGTGGCTTTGCGTACGTGCAGTTCATTTACAGCGGTTGGTGGAGCGGTGTGTATGTGTGCCCTGAGCGTGAGACAGCACTGTGAGTGTTGTGGGCGGGACTGTCATTATGAGCCCGACCTCACCCATTAACTGGCTGTTTTCAGGCTGTTTGAACACTACAACACTAAAGGAGCATAAACCTATTATTTAATTTAAAATAATGTTTAAGAACAGCTACACACAGCGCTGCAAGTCTAAAGTGCTTAGTTTTACTTAAATATAAATTCTTCAGAGAGCTTTATCAGAGATTCATCAGTTCATCCTCCCGCGTGGGGTGTTCTGGTCCCCGTGTCCTGCGTCTTTTCTTGTGTTTTTCAACCCGGTGTCTCCGCTCTACACGTTGGCCCGTTAAGCGACTGAGCACGGCTACTTCACTGCGACCTCTCCGCAGCGCACGCCGGTCCAGCGATCGACTAAAGTGCAGCTACTTCACTGCGACCTCTCCGTGGCGCACACCGGTCCGGCGAGGGACTGAAGGCACGTGATGGACCGTGAGGCGCCACGCGCTGCCGCTGTTGTTCTGAAATCCGACTCACCGCAGAATCCGACTCCGCTTCACGCAGAATTTCGCACAACACCGCCCTCTGTAAAACTGCTCAAATGGAAACAGCATTTATAAATAAATTAACAAACACTAAACGAAGGGCATTCTATCTGTAACTTCAGTTAGTTAGTTTTATAAACACAGTACAATTTCAGTTAGTTGCCGTTTGTTTCTTTTAATTACTGTTTCTATTAGTTTCAGACTGTTTGCCATGCGGTTGACTCGTATTTATGCCCGCTCCCCCTTTCCTCGCCCTTCTTGGCAGCAGACAGAGGCGGCGCTGCTCACCCAGAACTCTGAGTATCTATTTCTTGTGTCAAGAATCAGAACATTGCAACATGACGTGTTTTTACTGACTTGGGTTACATCGTATGTTAATTCTTTAAAAAAAAAAAAAAAAACCTGAAAACCATTTATTTGGATGAGTAAAGCTCTTACATTTATTTACAGTAAACTTAGATTTCCACAATTTTGACTGAAATGGCCTATAATAGAGGCCACCATGTTAACTTAGCAACAAACGCAACAACAGCGCAGCTACAGGCAGAGCAGCAATGGAACTATTTTAACTTGTGGAGTGTTTATAACCAAACTGATCGTATTTTCCTGTTCTCTTTAACTCAAAATCTTTTAATAAACAGTGATAATGGAACTGTGGTATAATCGCAATAATACACTCAATATTTGTGCTGTAACGTGTAATACTGGCACTGTGGCACAGCAGTATTACACAATATTACATGTTATAGCACGAACGTTGAGTGTAGTATTGCTTCATTAAACTGCACCATATCAGCAGTTTAGCTTAAATAAAAGGAGTATATTTTATTGCTGGGTCAGATCGAGATCGAATCATGTTCTCACCGCAAGCAAACCACTCCAGAGTTAATTTGGGAGCAAACCAAGACCACCTCCACTAGTAGGTCTTGGTTTGGTTGTTTTGATCTGTACCAGAATGCAATTACTGTTTTTACACCTGCTTAATGGAAACACACCAAGGGTTCAAACAAACCAGAGTTCATTTTAACCAAAGAGTGGTGGTGTGAAAACACTCTAACAGAATTAGTATATGTCTTTTGCACAATTGAACACTGTGCTAAAGATCGCTAAAATAGGGCACTAAGGGTTAAAAGGCCATGTCAATTTGCGTAAGGTTTAGATGGACTATTAGCTGGAGGTTCAGATGAAAACTATTTGCTACTATCAACACCAAACTCATCATTCTTACCATCAATACTGTGACTATAATAGCAGACCTGAGGAAGAGCATTTATGTATCATTGTTGTGTTCAGCTTGCCCAATATACGTATATAATACAGTTATACTTTTATATTATACAGCATATTGTTGATCTCTTATCCTATTGCTGAATTTCTGTTATATACTATAGCTGCTTTGTTACAATGTCAGTTGTAAAATGTGCTAAATTTTATATTTAAATATATATATATAAACTTGACTTGACATTGGCTGAATCTGTAACCCAGCACAAGTCACACATTTCTGCCTGCTGACGTGAGTGGGTTGGGCCTCAACTCAGCTTCCTGTAATGGAAACCAATCCACTTTTAGCATAGAATTACAAAGGTCATGGTGCAGTTTAAAACTAGAGTAATGCTCTGATATAAGCTCATCTTCATGGTTTAACATTGTCTTTCAGAACCAGCAAGTAAGAAAGCGTGTAGTATATAGAATTCATTTAGCAGGTTTTGGGCTGCAACTATATTTTAGATAGATTGTTTTCTTGTTGTTTGCTTATTGTAGTGTTTCTATTCTATAGTGTACATAAATAGTGATTTTGTTTGTAAAGAAAGAAAGAAAAATAGCTTGAAGACTTTCTTGAAGATCAAACTACAATGATTGTCTTTTGTGGACTTATTTTGCTTTTAACAATGTCAGGTAAATTTTTGGACTTAATTTTTTTTCAGCGTTTATTTATTTATTATATTTTATATGTTTAAAACATGTTTTCTTTTTTAGGTGCCTCTAGGATTAACATTTCTTGTCTAAATGGTAAAAAGTGTGTTCAGAATGGGGAAAATGTTAGTCTGAACTGCTGGTTTTCATCTTTTGATGTGACGGCGACTGCATGGTTCAAACAGACTCCAGGAGAAAAGCCTCTTCTGATTGCCTCGGCTTATCGTTTATCTGCAGCTCTTTATCATAATGGGTTTGATAAAACCGGCCGTTTTACTGCAGAAACAGAGCAAAACACTTTTACTCTGAACATCTCAAATACAGAAGCATCAGATTCAGCTACGTATTTCTGTGCAGCTGCATATTATACACATATGGCATTATCAGACTACACAGTTTTAGTCCTCAGAGGTAAGTACTAATTTAAAATAAAATTTAATGTATTTTAAAATTAAATGTTTTGATATTGTAACACTGCATCTAAACAATCACTAAATTACATTTTATTCCATTATTTAGATTCACCATCAAGTCTCTACACTGTTCTCCAGCCACCCGTATCAGATCCAGTTCAACTGGGAGGAAATACAACTCTGCAGTGTTCAATACTCACAGATAACTCTGCAGGAGATCACAGTGTGTACTGGTTCAGACACGGATCAGGAGAATCTGATCCAGGAATCATCTTCACTCATGGAAACAGGAGTGATCAGTGTAAGAAAAGCTCTGAGACTGTTTCTCCTACACAGAGCTGTATCTACAAACTCCCCAAGAACAACCTCAGCCTCTCTGATGCTGGAACTTACTACTGTGCTGTAGCTGCATGTGGACACATCTTCTTTGGAGATGGAACCAAACTGGACTTAACTGGAGGTAAGATCAGATATTTTAGATTTATATTTCTAAATAATAAATGTATAAATAAAGTTACCTCAAGCACAACTCAAGTGCTCTGAATTTTCTCAGAAAACCTGAAATACAGCAAAGGTTTATTCATGATCTATTATAGATGCTCAACTGACATTCAACTTAATATCTATTAAATGCAACTAAACTTAAATGTACACCCAAGTCTAACCCTAACTCTAATCTTAACATTTATAATTACATTTAGTGTTAAATATAAGGTTAAGATTAAGGTTTGAGTTATGTTTTAGGGTTAGATTTAAGCTCTAGGTTAAGGTTTGAGTTATGCTTAGGGTTAAGGTTACATTTAAGATTTAGGTTAAGGTTTGAGTTAGGGTTAGGGTTAGATTTAAGATTTAGTTTAAGGTTTGAGTTATGCGTTATGGTTAGTTTTAAGGGTTAGTTTAAGGTTTGAGTTACGTTTAGGGTTAAGGTAAGATTCAAGATTTAGGTTGAGGTTTGAGTTATGCTTAGAGTTAAGGTTAGATTTAAGGTGCAGGTTAAGGTTTGAGTTATGCTAAGGATAAAGGTTAGATTTAAGGTTTCGTTTTAGATTTAGTTGTGCTTGGGGTTAAGGTTAGATTTCAGATTTAGTTTAAGGTTTGAGTTATGCTTTAGGGTTAGATTTAAGATTTAGTTTTGAATTATGTTTAGGATTAAGGTTAGATTTCAGATTTAGTTTATGGTTTGAGTTACGCTTAGGATTAAGGTTAGATTTAAGGTTTAGGTTAAGATTTGAGTTATGCTTAGGGTAAGGTTAGATTTAAGAATTAGATTAAGGTTTGAGTTATGCTTAGGGTGAGGGTTGAAGGTTTAGGGTTGATTTATGGTTGAGATTAGGTCTAGGTGTAGGGTTAGGTTTTTTAGAGAATCGTACTGAATGTACATATGTAACTATAACGCAAACAAAATACTAAAATATAATAAAAAATATATATTACAATATCACAGCAAAAACACCAGTGTTATATAAAATATGTAAGTGTTGATTTTAACACTTTTGAAGTGTTTATATAATTCTCACTGGGCTAGAGTTAATTCAACACTGTTAACAGTGTTAGAAATGTTACTTCATTTTCAGTGTTGATGTATTAACTCTCATACTCTGATCAGAATTTTTACACTTCCTCAGTGTTGGTTCTATCTTTTCTAGAGTTAAATTAAAAACTATATAGAGTGTAATTTTTACACTTCCTAAGTATTGGTTCTATCTTCTCTAGAGTTAAATTAAAAACTATATAGAGTGTAATTTTAACACTCCCTCAGTGTTGGTTCTATCTTCTATAGAGTTAAATTAAAAACTATATAGAGTGTAATTTTAACACTCCCTCAGTGTTGGTTCTATCTTCTAGAGAGTTACAGTAAAAATTCTACAAAGTGTAATTTTATCACTCCCTCAGTGTTGGTTCTATCTTCTCAAAAATTCAAATAAAAACTTTACAGACTGTAATGTTTACATTATAGTGTTGGTTCTATCTTCTCTAGAGTTTAATTAAAAACTCTACAGAGTGTAATTTTAACACTCCCTCAGTGTTGGTTCTATCTTTTCTAGAGTTAAATTAATACAATACCACAGCAGAAACACCAGTGTTATATAAAATCTGTAAGTGTTGATTTGAACTCTTTTGAAGTGTTTTTATAATTCTCACTGGGCTAGAGTTAATTCAGCACTGTCAACAGTGTTGTGACAGAATTGTAACTCTATTTTCATTATTGATCTATTAACTCTCATACTCCAATCAGAGTTTTTACATTTCCTTAGTGTTGGTTCTATCTTCTCTAAAATAAATATAAAAAACATTGATATCACCATAGATGTCAAGTTTCACAATTATGGCTTGTTGAATCTGCACTGATGAAATTAAATTATTTCATTTGCAGTTTTGTAATTTACTCAAGAACAGGTAATCTGTGACAAAAGTAAAATAAATAAAAACAACAAAAAAAAAAAAAACCCTCCAAATTCTACTTAATTTGTCCTTCAGTCCTGTGTTATATTACATATGTTTGGTGATATATCTTTAAATAAATAACTCCTAAGATGGTCAGTTGGGCAGTAGATCCAAGATGGTTGTAATGAAGTGGCCACACAAACTAACGATTCCAATATACAAATTTAATAAATCTATTAACAACACTACTATCATACCTATCATCCCACAACACCACACTGCGCACTTCTCTGTCAACACTTTTAAAGCTGGATTATTTTAACTAGCTAAGCTAAATAAATAAATAAAAATGTTTGCTTAATTTTATTCCTGAAAAAGCACCACAAAGTCACTCCATGTTTATAGTTTCCACGTCAGACCAAATGCAAGACGATAAAACGATCTCTTAGGATTTCTTTCACTCTAAAATGGTGCAGCCTGCTCCACCTGGCTGTAATTTAGCAGTCAGCACAGTTTAAGTTTGAGGAGTTTATTTCAGCCTCTTTTGTTTGTTTTTTATGTTTTTAAGTAGAAATATGAACAAGAAATTAATAAATCAAATAATCAAACAAGGTGTTCAACTTAACTTAGATTGACTTCTTTCTCATTCCACCTTAAATAGTGTTGCGGTTGTGTAACTCAATGTTATATTTTAGTTATATTTTAATGTTATATTTTTTAAAACCTTAGCTAGTTAGTTAGTTAGTTAGCTAGCTAACTGGCTAACCTAGCTAGATAACCTAGCTAGATAGCCAGCCAAATTACATTAAAAAAAAAAAAACAATTTTAGTCCTACAGCTGCATTTCATTCGTTAATAAATTAAGAACAATTATAAAATTAAAGTGGTTTGTCACAATACTGCTAGTTAGTTAGCTAACTTAAATGCCAGCTTCATGTGTTATAAATAACTTAAAATACTTTAAAAAGGCTCCTGACAGAAAAGCTAAGCTAGCTAGCTAGCTAGTTAGCTAGCCAAATTACATTTAAGGGGGAATGGGAAAATTGAGAAACCAATTTTAGCCTCACAGCTACATTTTATTTGTTATTTAATTAAAAACAATTCTAAAAAGAGTGGTTTACAACAATACTGCAAGTTATGTTAATTTAAAAAGCCAGTTTAAGGTATTATACTTTAAAACGGTGCCTGACTGAAAAGCTAACCTAGCTAATGCTAGTTAGACAGATAATAGCTAGTATTTTAACAAAAAAGGGTCGCATACAATATATTTACTATGCCTAGTTCTTGTCTAGCTACTGTACACTTGCTAAAACATATATTTACAACGGAATATTACATAAAAAGTAGTATTTAAATTAACTGAATTACCTTATTGGGCTTCACACAGCACAAGAAAATGGTTTCAGCTTCTTCTGTCAGGAGTGTGGAGAAGTGTGGGAGGAGCCTAAACTAATTAAACTCTCAGAGAGAGTTATTTACTTACACTAATTTTTAGCATATTATTTTATTTTAGTATTTTTCCCTAATAATGTTTTATATTTTATTTATTGTTGGTGCCACTTTAGGGTGGGTTTATAATTGATTTAAAATGTAATATTATTAGTGGTTATTAATTATACAGTAAATACTATAAAATAATGAACTAACAACTAAACAAAAAATCGAAAAGGCAAATATTTACCTGTCATTGGCCAAATATGCAATTATTCAACATTAATTTATACTGTAAACATCAGATCTTTCTTGACATTTACTTTATTTTTTCAGCATTCAGCCTCCACCTATCATGTTAACAAATATACATTTAAATATTAAACTCTTCAGATAAGTTATTTAATTAAAATGATAAGGACATTCTGTATTTTTTTGTATTTTTTTGGTCTATATTTTTGTCCCTGTCACTCTCACCATGATAGTTGACATCTTCATAATTGTAACTGGTATTGATATAACTTTTTTTTTTTAGCTGGTTGGTAATTATTTGTAATTTTTTTCAATCTAACTAAAATGTTAACGAATGTTGTATAAACCATTCACAAACCATGTTCAAGTTTTTTTTTTTAAAGTGGTACATTATTCTTTATGATATTCACATACAGAACCGATTCTAGACAAAGAGCTTCTAGGGATGCTGAGCATCCAGTTAGACCAGTTATGTATTGATGTATATACACAGTATATTGATTTATATCAATTAAATAGAATATAATAGACTATTAATGAAATTCAGTACAAGGGATTAAGAGGTTAGGTTTTAAATCAGGAACACTAGATAATTTTAATAGTCAGTTATCGATATTATGAACACCATCGACAGATTCTGAGGATATGATCAAGATGCACAAAAGTTGCTGTCTTCATTATTAAAATATTATGTTAGGCCACAACAAATTTACTTGTATAACAAAAAGCAACAGAAATACAACATTTTAGTATTTTTAAGGGTGTTTGAGTTTGAGAACCCATTAAATTGGCTAAATATTCCTGTATTCACATACTTGCACAGATTTGATTCAACTAAATAATCCATTTTATTTGTGTTTTTTACATAGAGAACAGTGATTTGGACCCAACTATTATCGCTTTGGCAACATCAAACATCCTGTCAGTAGTTGTGATTTTATTTCTCTGCAAAAAGGTACACAACAGTCATCATAAAGGTAGGTTTTACACATAAGATGCTTGTTCAGTTTGTGATTCTTAAGAATGTACATACACAAAACTGAATGCATTTGTATTGTGTTTCTTATATATATATATGTGTTATTCAGTTGTTAAAGATGCTGCTGAAGGTCAGGCTCAAGTACACAAGGTGATTATTGAATTTGTATTTATTTATTCATTTATTTGTTTATTTTTAACTACAAAATCATTGTCCTGGTGTGCAGTAGTTGTAATTAAGAACAAGAATTGGACGTTTTTTTCACCTTCAATTCATAAAAGTAATGCATTTAAATTAAAAATACAATAATTATTTGTAATACATATGCTTAGTTATGTTTAAAATGTTACGTTTTCGTGGTGGTGTCTGTCAGACTGGAGAAACTGGAGATCTGAACTACGCAGCTCTCAGCTTTACTCAGCCTCCCTCCTCAAGAAGAAGCAGAACAAATAACAGCAGTGATCAGCCTGTGTACTCACAGGTGAAGAGCCATCAATAAAAGCAAAATTAATATTAAAATTACACCTGGAAAGTACTTTTATTGTAATTGCTCTGTTTACAGTATTCATTTATTCATACAAATATCCATATATATTGTACAGTTAGCAACTGTGTCTCTGTATTGATTACTGTTTTTATATTTTCATTTGACCATAATTACTGTAATATGTTCAGAATGTTTAGGTCAATATATTATTTTTAATTGTGTAATTGATTATAATTATTATAATATTGAAATTTGCTGACTGTTCAGCTTGCATCTGCATGGTGCATGGTATTTCTGATTATTTAGGCTTTCAGTTTTACTGTATTAAAGCAAGCAAAGCAATCCTAAAATGTTTCCTGAACAAATGTCAATTTCTAAACTAAAATAAAATGTTTACTGTCTATGATTTTGCTTGTATTTTCTATGCTTTCTCAACTTATTGTAATTACGGGTTATATTAACTAAACATGTTCCAAAAGTTTTAATAGTGGAACAGGAAACTAATTATAAAAGCAACAGAACCATTTGTAAATATATATATATAAAACACAACTCTCAAATGACCTGAAAACAAAGATTGTTCAACATCATGATTTAGGGGAAGAATATAAAAAGCTTTCTTAGAGATGTCAGCTGTCAGTTTCCACTCTGAGGAACATAGTGAGGAAATGGAAGACCACAGGCACAGTTCTAGTTAAGGCACCCGCACTGTTAATATAGTGTTGGATATAAATATAAATATCTGCGATGTTTCTATCTTGGCAGCTGGAAATACAGGTACACCACTGATCAATTTAAACTCTGTTCTATGCCCAATTCTGTGCACTGTGCACATTGCACAAGCTCGGCACATGTATACACACAAGTAAACGTGCTGCAGTGTGCAAATTTAGTTTGATTTCAACAATAAACAGAACAACGAATAAAATAACATTGCTGTTCCTTTAAGTAAGCTGCTGGTGCACCTTTACATAGTGGATGCGCAGATCAGTATCCACTGCTGAAAAGCGCAAAGCGCTATGCTGTTAAGATATCAACGAGCCAAAGTCAGAGCTCCCCTGGCCCATAAGAGGGAATGGCGAGTCAAACACTACTAATTGGTTTATTTCACATTGTGCCTAAAACACAGCCATGATGAATTAAGAGAATCAGTACACGCCTTTTAGCACATTTTGAGCTGTGAAAGGCGTATTTGGCCCTAAATCCAGCTGCACAATGTGCAACTGACCGGTGTGCTATAGATCACTAAAATAGGGCCCCAGTTCAGACACCCAGTGGAAGTTTTTACAGATCTTGCCTTGAACACTGTCAACAAGTATGAAGAAGCTGGTCTGTTTTTGACCACAACAGGAAGCCAGTGAAAGGAATGCAGCAAGGGAGTCACATGACCATTCTGAATCAGTTGCAGGGGCCTGGTTGCCCACAATGGAAGACCAGACATAAGTGAATTGCAGTAGTCAAGTCTTGAAATTACAAGACATTGCACAAGTACTTCAGTAGCTTCCTAAGAGGCTATACAACAATCACAATAGTGTACTCTAACAAGTTATTTTGTGTTTTAGTCACAAGAACTAATATTATTAAGTGAATTTACCAGCCAGTACATACAGCTTTCCCATAAGGCTCCTGGCACCATATATTTGCATACTGGGTGTGCCTTCTCCCTTACTTATCATTTTTGTGTATGTTGCCCAAAGCTGCCTTATCCTAGGCCTGCATTTGTTTAACATATGTGTTGGTTATCAGGCCTCAGTGTTTGTAGGCTGTAGGATCAAATTACACTTTTTCTGTGTTTCTGTTTGTCGCAGTGCGTTGGCTTGGAGCTCAGGGTTCACTGTTATGCTGACCCTTCTTCTATTTTATCAGCTCTTTAAAAAATATGCAAAATATGTTGAGAATATCTGAATGTATTAAATAAACTAAATTCTGCCAGGCCACAATACTTAAAAAGATTTTGGGTTAATTAAATAAATGTTGTGTGAACAAAAATTAGTTGAAGTTGAATAAACATGAATGATCTAAGTTATTGTAACCCAGCTGTTTTCTAGACATTTAATGTAAGGTTGCCCCTTAATTAAGTGCTGCCCCTTTAAGAAAACCGCAGCAGTTTTCACACACACTCTACACACTTTTTGTCAGTTCTGTCTGCTCCCATAGCTGCTCCCGCAGCTCCCATAGGAATGCATAGGCAGGAGAGCACGAGGCTCAGACGATTAGGCGCGAAGGGAGAGAGAGGTCTGATAGCTGCAGCTAACTCCAGCTGCCGTCATATTAACTCGTGTTTACTGATTCTCCTGCTAGGTGAGCATTGTCTGCTTACAGGGCATCCTAGTGCATAGTTATGAAGAGCTTTATATGTTTTATTTGTTTCATAAAAATAGCACTAAATGTGTTTAAAAGTTCTGCCGAAGTACGTTCAGTTTAAGTTTGAAACTCCGGTTTATCTGCTCTGTATTAGTGGATTATATGCTCTCTACATGCTTTAAGCATGCAACTCAAATGTTTTGAGTAAAATATTAAGTGTATTTTATTTATTTAAAATGCTCTTTATATGCTTTAAATATAAGCATTTAGTTCCTGAAGTTTTGGTTAACATATTAAGTGTTTTATTAACTTTAAATGCTCTGTTTATGCTTTAAATAGAAGCATATAATTCAAGTATTTTGAGTGAAATGTTAAATGTATTTTAATGACTTTATATTGCTCTTTATATGCTTTAAATATAAGCATTTAGTTAAAGTGTTTTAAGCGAAATACTAGAGGTATTTTCTAAAAGTTCTAAAAGTGTATGTTTGTTTAGTAAGTATTTGGGTATTTTCATTTTTATTAATGAGTACTTATTGATTTAGTGTTCTCTGTATAAGATTAAAACTCTGCTCAGACGATTAGGCGCGAAGGGAGAGAGAGGTCTGATAGCTGCAGCTAGCTCCAGCTGCCGTCACATTATTAACTCTTGTTTACTGATTCTCCTGCTAGACTGGTGGTGTGCTCAAGCTAGTTTCCACGCTGAGAGAGAGAGAGAGTGAGGCGGAGAGTGAGATGGAGAGTGAGGGAGAGTGAGACGGCCGCATCTGCTTTAAACCTTTCTTCTACGGAATTGAGTTTCTTTTTTTGGGTACCCAAATAGTTTTTTTTTTTTGGTGGATTTTCCCTTCAATTTTTCCTCCCGGAGTACGAATTGTTCAAGGACTGTTCCAATCCCCTTTTTTTTGTCTACTTCACAAACTCTTAAAGGAATTGTTCTCTGGAAAACCAAATATACATTTCAAGGTTAAAGAGCTCTTCCATATTGTTCAGTGAATATATTTATATTTGGGTTTAATCACATTCATACAAGGTAAATTCAGGGAAGTGTTACTGTGTACATTTTATATAAATATATGTATATATTTTTTATTTTTATACTCATATATTATTTTCATAAGTGTCTTTGTATATAAAACAATTGTTAACTTTTATTCATTGCTGAGAGAAAGAAACGCTCCAGTCCACTAAACTCTTATTAAGTTGGACACAGGTAGTACACTGCTACCGACCCAAAATAAATGCCCTTCACTACCAGTTATATCAGTTTCTTTTGTGGCTCATTTATTTGGCTTGGAACATTTTAAAGTTTGGTTACATTATCATCTAGCTTTCACTCAGTTAAGTTGAAAAAACATTAATATTGTATATATTTACAACTTAACTGAGTCAAATTAAAACGATAACTTGGCTGAGCGAAGTTGAACCAACAGCTAACCGATAGTAAAACAGTTAAAAGTCCATTATTTCTAAAAAGTGATTTTGTGTTTTAGTCAGAGGAACTAATATTATCAAGTTGAGTGAATTTACCGGTCAGTACAACTCAATGAAAATGAGTTCAGAGATCTTCAACCTGAAACTTAAAAATGTTTGTTGTGCTAATAAAAAAAATGTGATTTCAACCAGCTTGTAGTTTACTACACGTCAATGCTCTTTCTACAGCGTTGAGTTATACAGATTTCCCATAATACTCCTGCCACCATATATTTGCATATTGGGTGTGGCCTCTCCCTTACTTACCATCTTTGTGTTGTCTGTTGCCCAAAGCTACCTTATCTTAGGCGTGTAGTTGTGTAATATATACGTTGGTTGTTAGCTCTTGCCGTTTTAGGCTGTAAAAGCAAGATACCTTTGTTCTGTGTTCCTGATTGGTTCAGTATGTTGGCTTGGAGTTTCAGAGTTCATTGTGGTGCTGCCACAGTATTATGCTGCCAGTTTTGGAAGTTCTATAAAGAGATGCTACATATGTAGAGAACACCTATGTATTAAATAAGCTAAATTATTTAAGCCCACAATGCTTGAAAAAATTATGTATTTACAATTTAACTGAGTGAAGTTGAGACAATTAATATATTTTTTTCTGTGTATGTGTACTTTACCTTAGGAGGTAACTAAGAGTAACTATAACTGTGATGTGCCTGATGTTACACCATATGTCATTAACAAAAACAGCCAGCCTTTCGCTTAGTGCTCAAAGGCAGCCAACTTCCTGCAGAGTCAACCACTACAGACCTCCAAACTTCATATGGCCTTCAGATCAGCTCAAGAACAGTAGAGGGTATAGATCTTCATGAAATGGGTTTTCATGGCTGAGCAGGTCCACCTAAGCCTTACATCACTAAGCACACAGCAGACAAACAGATACTTTTAGCAATAAAGTGCATCTTTAGATCCCTTTTAGACTATGTGTAGAATTTGGACTCTTATCTCCCTTAGAATGACCACTGGCCTTTCTGTGCCTGCTCTTGTCATTCATCACTTGCAGTATTTTATTAATACAACCCTGATACAAATGACAGAGACACATGACTTACGTGTGTTTGTTTTTTATTAATTTATTAAAAATTATGAATTCATGCTGATTTTATTCAGTTCCTTACATGTTTACAGTTGGCACTTGCATTAAGTGTGGCTTTAATTGCTTGATGCCAAATATGCCATATTCTTATTGTAATCAATGATATGATCAAAAATAAAACAAAAACCCAAATATTCTGAAAGACAGTACAGTGGCTGCAACTACAGCTGCAAGTCTTTTGAGGTTTGTCTCCACCAGCTTTTTTTCCCGGGCCATTGGCCTGTATTTTGCTCCATCCAGCTTCCCGATCTCTGCTAAAGAAAATCATCTCTACACTGAAAAAAATAAATCTGAGCGTTAGTAAATGTAACGTAATTAAATATGTTATTAAGAACAAAAAATATGTTTCTACCTTTACATGAATATATCTAATTTTTAATTACTCCACATTTGTTCAAAATACAAGACATTGTGTATCTTTTCCTTAATATAATTTATTTATGTAATCCCAACAAATCTTTTTAGGTACACCTGCACAACAAACTAAAGTCTTGTTATATTTACTAGGGTTTTAGTCACTACCTGTGTCAATGCTCTTTCTACAGTGTTGGTTCATGCAGCGTTCCTATAGGCTCCTGGTACCATATATTTGCATATTGGGTGTGGCCTCTCCCTTTCTTACCATCTTTGTGTTGTCTGTTTCCCAAAGCAACCTTATCCTGGGCGTGCAGACATTATAATTTATATGTTGATTGCCAGGTCTCAGTGTTGTAGAGCTGTAAGAGCACATTAACTTTATTCTGTGTTTCTAGTGATCACAGTATGCAGGCTCTGAGCTACAGAGTTCTCTCTTTACTGATTTTACTCCTGTATTGCTCCAGTATTACACTCTCAGTATTGGCAGTTTAATAGTAATATACTAAAATATACTACTTTTTAAAAAGGGCAAATTAAACACTTAAGTTGAGTTAACTCAGCTTTTTAAGTCAGCAGTGTACAAGAGAAAATTAAGTTGACAATACTTAAATTTCCCATGTATTGTCAATGGACTCTAAGTAAGTCCTGAAGTATGTTAGCCCTACTTGAGAAAATTGAGTTGTAACTATTTGAAAAAGCATGTTAGCACTACTGGAAAAATTAAGTAGTAAATACAATGGCTACTCTTGCTTGATCTACCTAATTATCTGATGCAAAAAGTTGACATGATTTTTTAAAGTAGATCAAGCACACTATTTTTTTCAGTGTACAGCATGATGCTGTGTACAGTGGGGATGGTGTATTCAGGGTGAGGAGCTTTTCTGCCACACATTTAAGCTTAAAACCATGTTTAAATACTTTTGCAAACCACTGCCATTATGACAATGTTAATCTGGATACAAAATATAGAATAACACATAAATACCAAGAGAAAGTTACTAAATGTTACTAACATATAATATGCATATTTGTAAAATAAAAACTGTTAACAGAACAGAAAAGTACAATGAAAGTACTTTCTATGTGTAATTGTAACACTAATTTTGATTCTATTGACGGATCTTTACGTGTGAGTACACAGACTGATCATCGCTGTTCTTTGTTCTGTTTCTTCTTGAGGAGGGAGGCTGATTAAAGCTGAGAGCTGCGTAGTTCAGATCTCCAGTTTCCTCAGTCTTTCAGACAACATACAAAAAAACATATAACATGTTAAACATAATGAAAAAATGAAAAAATAAGTAAATAACTGAAATTATATATTAGAGATAACCTTAATATTTTTACATACTAATCAACACAATCTTTATAGTTATAGAACCACAAATTAAGTCATTGAAGTCATAGAGACCATGTTTCTGTAGTTTTAATATACCAAAAAAACATGAAATAATCACCTTGTGTACTTGAGCTTGACCTTCAGCAACATCTTTAACAAAATAAAGAACACAAAGCATGCAGTTCATATTGTTAGAAAAATGAGTAATTACACATTTATAGGCATTACAAACTTACAAATTTACAAACATCAGTCCGAGGTGTAAAGCCTACCTTTCTGATGACTGTTGCGTAACTTTCTACTCAGAAATAAAATGACAGCCAGGGAGATGATGTTTGTTGCTGCTAAAACAATATAAATTGGGTCCAAAAATTTGTTCTCTATAAAAAAGACAAATAATACAGATTTATAATTAAATAAAACTAATAAAAAATCTGTGAAATGTCTGTAAACATACAGTAGTATGAAAAGGTTTGGGCACCCCTCATAATTTTATTGATTTTTCATTATAAATCATTGGTTGTTTGAATCTGCATTTTTTTTATTGAAGAGTATAATACTTGTGTTGTAAACTGTCTCATCCTCTTTAACTCAAAATCTTTTAATAAACCGTCCTAATGGAAATGTGGTATAATCTCAATAATACATTACGACGTTATAGCACTCCCTTTTGTGTTTTTTTTTATTAAGTATGAATAAAATATCCATTACAAAAGAATAGAGCATTTTTTTAAGGAAGAAAACTAATAATACATTAATACTGTACAGATTAAAGTTCTTTAACCTTTTATCGTGTGGTAAAAATGTTTATAGACCAAACCCAATGTCTTATAATTATTGATAAATGAAAGTTTGCAGGTTGTTATTGCATTTTATTTTTATCTGTGACCATAAACCAACAGTGATAAAATGAAAATCGTGGGGTTTATCACAAATATTTTTTTATGACAACATACTAATATAACAACCAAAAAACATGTATTACCTTACAAAAACTTGCAGTAAGAAGTAAGAATATACATTTATTTATTTACTTATTTATTTCAAAATTCCAAAATATTACCTACCAAAGTTTAGTTTAGTTCCGTTCCCAAAGAAGATGTGTCCACATGCAGCTACAGCACAGTAGTAAGTTCCAGCATCAGAGAGGCTGAGGTTGTTCTTGGGGAGTTTGTAGATACAGCTCTGTGTAGGAGAAACAGTCTCAGAGCTTTTCTTACACTGATCACTCCTGTTTCCATGAGTGAAGATGATTCCTGGATCAGATTCTCCTGATCCGTGTCTGAACCAGTACACACTGTGATCTCCTGCAGAGTTATCTGTGAGTATTGAACACTGCAGAGTTGTATCTCCTCCCAGTTGGACTGGATCTGATACGGGAGGCTGGAGAACAGTGTAGAGACTTGAAGGTTCGTCTAAACAGAAAGAGAGTGGCGGTATTTAAAGATTTGAGTTTTGAAATTGACAGTAATGTATAACGTTAGATTAGTAGATAAACACGTACCTTTGAGGACTAAAATTGTGCAGTGGAATAAAGCTACATCTGAATAATATGCAATAACGCAGTAGTACGTAGCTGAATCAGATGGTTCTGCGTTGGAGATTTTCAGATTAAAATTGTTCTGGTCTCTTACTGCATTAAAGCGGCCGCTCTTATTAAATCCGTTATGATATGAAACTTTTACAATGTGATAAGCCGAGGCTACGAGTAGAGGATTCTCTCCTGGAGTCTGTTTAAACTATGCAGTCGCCGATGCATCAACTGATGGAAACGAGCAATTCAGACTAATCGTTTCTCCACGCTGAACGTACTTCACACCGTTTGGACAGGGCATGGCGTTCTTTGTAGTTCCACCTGAAAAAAAAAAGAAAAATAAACATGATAAATATGCATCAAATAGTATACTTTCTTTTTTATATAATATACTGTATATCACACAAAGATCCTGAATCACTATGTTTGCCATTTGAAGTTGGCAGTTATAAGTTCATTATTATGCCACAAAGACTTTCTTGAAAAGGGAAATATATTTAGTGCGGCAATGGGAGTGGCCTTATAGCCTAATGCTTCCTAGAAAAAATAACATTAAACTACCGCTGTCACACACAGATCTTGATCTTGAATCAATATTTTTCACTTTATGACATAACACTGAGTTGGCAGTTATTAGTTTATCACAAGGACATGCATTAAAAGTGAAAAAAAAAAATCTGTGAAATTAAAGTTTTTTATGTGACAATAAAATAAACACAACTTAAGAAATACTAACAAACTTTAAAACTAATACAAAACACTGTACCTAATATTGTCAGTAACAAAACAAGCACTTCTAATCCAATTATGGCCAAACACATCCTAGAAAAACTGACAATAAACTATTGCTGTCACACAAAGACCATGAATTTGGCAGTTGTTGGTTTATTATTACATCACAATGACTTGCATTAAAAGTAAAAAAAAAAAATGAACAAAACTTTAATAATATTAAAAACTTTAAAACTAATACTAAAAAAGTACCTAATATTTTTTATAACAAAATGAGCACAGGTAATACAACCATAGCCAAATGCTTACTACTAAAATAACAATAAACTATTGTTGTCGCACAAAGATTGTGAATCTCTTTTTTCCAAGTCACAACATAATTTGAATTTGGCAGTTATTATTTTATTGTTATATCACAAAGACTTGCAATAAAATAGAAAAAGATAAGGCTTTCTTTTTTCTGTAAAGTTGAATGATATTCTTTTTTAATTTTTACTGTGCCAATAGCAATAAGCACAACTTTAACAATACTAAAAAACTTTAAAACTAAAAAACATTATTTAATATTGTATATAGCAAAACAAGCACACATAAGTTTATTATTATATCACAACCACTTGTAATCCCTCTTTCTGTAAAGTTAAATGACATTTTTTTAGATTTTACTGTGACATTGGCAATAAAGAAAACTGTAATAATACCAACAAACTTTAAAACAAGTACTAAAAACAAACACATTTAATCAAATTATAGCTTATCGCTTCCTAGAAAAAAAACAACAACTATAAACTATTGCTGTCACATTAAGACCTTGACTCACAATTTTCCACTTTATGACATAACTTGAATTCAGCAGTTATTACTTTATTATTATAACACGATGACTTCAATTAAAAGAGAAAAAAGCTTCTTTCTGTAAAGTTAGCTTGATATTTGTTTTAATGTTTTATTAATACAAAAAAATAGAACTAATATTAAAAAATCCTTAACTAATATTGCATATAGCAAAACAAGCACAGTTATTAATTTATTATTATATCACAACCACTTTCATTAAAAGCAGAAAAAAAATGTTTTCCCTCTTTTTGTAAAGTTGAATGACATAGAATTAATAGATATAGATCAGATATTGTAGATAACAAAACAAGCACATATAATCCAATTATAGCCAATATGTTTCTAGAAATAAAAAAATATAAACCATTGCTGTCTTATTAAGACCTTGAATCACCATCTTCCACATTATAACCTAATTTGAATTCAGCAGTTATTATTTTATTAGTATGTCACAATGACTTCTATTACAAGTGAAAAAAAAAATCCTTCTTTCTGTAAAGTTAACTTGACATTTGTTTTTTTGTATTTATTTATTTTACTATTTAACAAGAGTAAAAAAATTTAAAACTTAAACAGTACCTAATATTGTAGATAACAAAACGAGCACATACAATCCAATCATAGCCAAACGCTTCCTATGAAAATCAGAAACAAAATCATTAATTCAGTAAACAAAAGAAAACTTCACCCACATTCTATCAGTTTTACACAGAAATGAAGGTCTAATGAAGTTCAGTAAAAATAAGTTTATTCTCTGAGTGTACTTACAGTTCTTGAAGTTCTTGGGCAAAAGTTCTCTCTCAAAAAACTTCTCCAGGAGTGCTTTTATATTTCTAAGCTGAAAGCAGATTGGCTGCCATAGCAGGAAGTTCAAGTGGGCCTCCTCCAATCACATCAATGCGCATAAATTTAGAACTTAATATGCAGATTTGACAAAGCAGTGAGACTTTTAGTCTTTTTTTAGATTTTTAGTTCATTTTATTTAAATCAGCTTTGTCATTAATATTAGCCTACTAGTGTGGAAATGCAGGAAATACATGGTAAATAATCTGCCAAAAATAAGTTATGTCATATTTATATGTTTTTACATACAGATAATAATGTAAGGATTAATGTTGTATGATCTGTGTATTTTCAGGACTAAAGTCACACAAAGACAGCACGTTAATTTATGAACATTATTATAAACACTGAATAATTCTAGAGTTTATTTATAATTATTTATAAAGCCAATGTTAACATAACAATGCATTATTATTTAGTTAGAATGCACCAACAATTGAGCAACTAAAATATTTAACTGAAAATTACAATAAAGAATAATTTATACAGAACAATAACACTGTCCTGCTTTTCTTATGTAACAATATGTATCCTGGTATCTCCTCCATGCACTTGAGATAATGCTGGACTATCCATGCAACCTGAAAAGTGAAAAGCCACCAGTAGTGAAAAGGACATTAGCAAACCACAAAACTTAAGGGTTTTGCCTTATAGTAAAATTCACTAACAACTGTGTAGTTACACACTATTAATACATGTAATAACAGTGTAGTTACTAATGAAGTATGCATTGCTACAGATTAATTATTCTTGTTCATGTTATGTAGTTATAAATGAGTATAAAAGTTATACAGTTCAGTTATACAGAATGAATGATTAGGTTTATTATTAAAAAATAATCCCAGTTCTAATTACATACCCCACAAAAGCGGCTGAATAAATATTATACACATAAAATGTACACAGAACTTTGAGTGGTCCAGCAAGCTAGGTGCTGCCACTATGTCAGGAGATCGCTGGTTCAAATCCCATGCATGCAGCTTGCCATCTGCTGTCGGAGCCCAGAGAGAGTACAATTGGCTATGCTCTCTCTCTGGGTGGGTAGATGGCGCTCTTTCCCCTCATCACTCCAAAGGGTGATGTCGATCAGCATAAGGCGCCTGTGAGCTGATGTATTGGAACCGAGTCGCTGCGCTTTCCTCCGAGTGCGCTGTGATGCCACTCAGCATTGTTACATCAGCAGCAGTTTGTAAAAGCGGCGGTGTCTAACTTCACGTGTATCGAAGGAGGCATGTGTTAGTGTTCACCATCCTGGTGTTGCAGCCTTACTAGTGATAGAGTGGACCTAATGAATGGGTTGGGTTAATTGGCCGTGGATGAACTTAGGTAGAAAATGGGAGAAAATGCATACAGAACTTATACTACAGACACACTATTACATGTGAAAATTTACACACACTAAGGTCATAATTGATGCTGATACATACAATTACTGCATACTTCACCAGTAGTTACACTTTTATTACTTGATTGTTAATGTGTAACTACACAGTTATTACAGACACTTATTATAAATCGGGACCAATTAGAGTTTGTTTCTGTGACCATTTACATTTTAGGGGTTTGTTATCCTTTAACCTCTCTAGTGCCTCTCTCATGGCTTTAACTTAATTTGCACAAAAACAGGTGAACTTAATGTACAATCATTTTACAACTGAGTTTTTATTGATGTCCCTTAAATTTGACTGACTTTGTGTTATACAGTAATGATTAAGTGTTTCCTTTATTTGTATTTGAGCAGTAAATATTTAGGCTATTTAATTTATTCACTATAAAGAAAAACCTATAAAAAAATCTTGATTTGTATCCAGCCCTTGCCCAGATGTTTAATTTAGAAAAATGTTTTTTTATTTTATTTTGATGCATCTCTATCATTTTTGTAGCATCTTACATCCTACATCCACAAAAATATATGTAGAAAACATATTTACTGGAGAACTCTGACACTTTTCCATTCTTTAACTTTATTTATAAAACACTTCCTGTGCACTACATCCCATATAAGATGTTTACCACAGTGTAGATATCTGACACACTGCAGTCAAGAGTGAACTAGTGACTACTGAAACTTTCAGCCACATCAAAAGAGGATGCTTACCTGGTAATGCTGCATCAACAGCACTTAGCAAAAAAAAAAAAAAAAAGAGGTGGTGGCTGGCTTTACATGTGTTGGAGAAGGCATGTTCTACAGCAGGGGTCAGCAGTAGGCGGCCCGCGTGCCAGATGTGGCCTGCCAGCAAGAAACATCTGGCCCTTGAGGTTGTTTGAACTATAATTAAAAAAATAAAAAAATATAAATAAAATACCTCTCTGGCTCCTCTCCTGTCTCTCTCTGTCGCACTCGGCGTGACTTTAGTTTCCGCCTGTTCTCGTCTTTCCGCCCTTTCTTGGGCTCCCTATCTCCTTATAAAGGCGGGTTTTTCCTAACGTATTAAAATTTACTAGCTTTAGTAAATTTACTTTACCCGCGTGAGACAGAGTCCTGCACGGGTCCGTTTTTTGAGACCCGCACCCACCCATATCCGCAGAGTACAGCACCCACCCACCCGTGAACCCGTGGTTATTTCAAAGTTAAATCCGTACCCATCTATGCCCGTGAAAAATCACACAAATCGAAAGTATTCCCATAGCGCACTTTATTTTTCAATGTGCCTGTGGAAAAAACAACAACAAGGTGCCAATGAGGCTTCTATAGGAAATAAGTGCCAAACTGTTGGTAACATGAGACATTGTTTTTGTTTCAAAATGTCTGTGTTTTTTTCGAGGAAAAAACGTCAGTATGACAAAGTAAAATCACCCTGTGCATGGTAGAGGCTTATATCTTAATATCTATATATCTCAGGTTGCTGTGCAGGAGCCTATGCCTATATCTAAAAGTAGCAATAGGCTAGAAAAAAGCCAGAACATTGAACAAATGCCAGTGTAACAACTAAATAAAATGACATAGGGGGTGTCTTAATATCTAGGCAATCTATCCTAGGTGGAATCTATCCTGTGCTGGAACAGCATATCGTCCACAGTCCCAGGTTTGAGCTGCGTTCTGCGTTCTTGGATCACAAATCCAGCGGAGGAAAAATCTCTCTCACTCGCAGCGCTGGTTGCGGGGATTGAGAGGACACTTCGCGCAATTTTATTATTATTTATAATTTTATTCACGTGCTACCCATGCTACCCACTCGTATTTAACTTGCCCGCCCGCATACCCACCCATAAAATTTCAGTATTTGTAAAACCCACCCGTTTCAGCATTTATTACCCGACCCGACCCGGTGCAGGACTCTTGTGTGAGAATCGGCCTGTTTATTCATTTATTTTTTGACACCCCCCCTGCCCCATGCCACCCACTCCAGCCACATAATGAATTGGAAAATATCTGGCCCGCTGCCAAACTTAATTGCTGACCCCTGTGTTACAGTCTACACCCTACTGATGTTTGGGGCTTTGCAAGTAATGTGGGTAGCATCATATATCATCAAAAAGATGATAGCACAAACACTGCAGTAGAGGATGGACTAGTGAATACTGACATTTCCAACTTCCATATAAAAAGATGCTGCTTAAACTGAATTTTAACAACTTCTCAGGGAAAACAAATGACTAAATATCAGAAAAGAAGCAGGCCCAACATATATTTATTTTATATATACCTTCCTTTTTTTTAATGAGACAGACACAACCACATATGTGAAACCACTCAGCATTGAGTCAAAAGATACGGAAACTTAAAAGAGTCCACTTAAACAGTTCTGCTTTCTAAAGAAGACCAGATCTTTCACTCTTTTTGCAGAAGAATGCTGCAGTTATTCTATTAGTCTGATGTGACCATTGGTTCATTTCTGTGTTGTGGTCTTGCTGGGGCAGCAGCGCCACCACAAGGCATTAATAATAATCACAATAAACTAATGAGAACAGCCAGCAGCTTCAAAAGACTCACAATCAGAAGTTAATGGAGCTTAATAAAAGAGAATAAATCTTTTTAGAAGTTATTAACTATTTATTTCAGGATTTATATAACAAGTGAAATGTTGTAGTATTTGAAACTAGAACAGATATTTGAATATAAAATCTTAAAACAGTTCATCAGTAACTCAGCAGTAGTAATTTGCATATAAGGTTCTATATTTATACCCATTTAGGGGATTGGCTGGAGCCCAGTCATACTTCCTTTTAATGAAGCCAATCAGCTTTCAGCATAGTTATGAAATAGCTCTGGTAGAGCTTGCGTAGAAACAGTACACGTATTACCAGCATCATGAGAAGTTACTTTTGCTCTTCTAAATCTGTAAGTAAGATCAAATGATAAACTTGTATCTGAAAAATATACAGGATTGTACTGTTAATATATATATTTTTGCATACATAATTGACCAATTTTTCTCTCTTTATTTTTTTGTATTTCTTTTAGGCAATGATTTTACTATGTGTACTAGTTCTGGTCTTAACAGCATTAGGTACTTTGTTCTTTTTTTGCATAAATGTTTGTTTATGGTATCATTATTTAAAAAAATATATATGTGCTATATTGTCTAATGCAATTCATTCTTTTTTTTAGGTGGAACTTCAAAGAGTAACATTGTCTGCCCAGATGGGCTGAAGTTCATTCAGAAAGGAGAAGATATTAGTCTGTATTGTTCATTTAAACAATTTGATGCATCAGTGATTTCATGGTTTAAACAAACTCCAGGAGAAAAAACTCTTCTCATCGCTTCCAGTTCTAATTCTGCTCCAACATATCATAATAATTTTGATAAGAGTGGACGCTTTAATGCGTCAACAGAAAGAGGCAGCTTTACTCTGAATATCCGACATGCAGAAGCATCAGATTCAGCTACGTATTTCTGTGCAGCTGCATATTATACAGCTATTGCTTTATCAGACTGCACAGTTTTAGTTCTCACAGGTGAATAATATCTACAAATATCTGTTTTTAGAAATTTACATGCATTTTGTAGTCAACATTGTAATATTCTAACATAATATTTTACTACATAGATGTACCATCAAGTCTCTACACTGTTCTCCAGCCTCCTGTATCAGATCCAGTCCAACTGGGAGGAGATACAACTCTGCCGTGTTCAATACTCACAGATAACTCTGCAGGAGATCACAGTGTGTACTGGTTCAGACACGGATCAGGAGAATCTGATCCAGGAATCATCTTCACTCATGGAAACAGGAGTGATCAGTGTAAGAAAAGCTCTGAGACTGTTTCTCCTACACAGAGCTGTATCTACAAACTCCCCAAGAACAACCTCAGCCTCTCTGATGCTGGAACTTACTACTGTGCTGTAGCTGCATGTGGACACATCTTCTTTGGGAATGGAACCAAACTAGACTTAAGAAACCAAACTGGAGGTCAGATCGAAAATGTTCATCAAAATCTAGCAATTCATATTTGGAGATACATAATAATATATGTGCAAAAAATATACGTATTGGAGTTTTGTGCTCAATTATTATTATTATTTTTTTCATTCATATAATTCTATAAATGATAATTTGCTTTTTTTTTTCAATAGACAGTGTTTTGGTCCCAGTCATTACTGCTATAGCAGCATTGAGCACCCTGTGCATGGTTGCAATTTTATGTCTTGGTAAAAATGCATTGATCAGGCAAGGTAGGTTTTACCTCCATGTTTCCTCATTTTTTATCATTTTGTACATTTTGTACAGTCATTTTTAAGTGATTTATTTATTATTTGTTGTAGATGCCACTGACGGTCACAAGGGTAAAGTAATCCAGGTGATTTTTTAAAAATATTTAAAATATTTTTTAATAGTTTTTTTCTGTCCATTAATTTCTGTAATTATTGTTATTATATATATTTTTTTCACTTTTATTGAGAGCGCCTTTTTTACCACATGTTGGGGGGTTCAACATGTATAAAGTACTGTATTGATGTTCTTTGTTTTTTTTAAAACTTTTCACATATTTTTACTTTTGCTGAAATCTATTATATCATTTTTCATGTTATTAATATGCAAAAATCGGATCATAATCAACAAAACAAAGGAAACAAAAAAAAAAAAACTTTTTTGGGACCAGTTTAATTGGGTTTTGGTCAGTGTTTAAAAGTAAATTAAAAATATATATATATTTATTTTGATCAACAATCAAGATATTCTTGAAAGTGCAAAAAGTCAGGAATTGTATAAAAACAGTAATTTTTTACTTTAGAAATGTATGTTATTTTTTCTGCCAAATTCAAGGTATTCCCAGTTAAGCTTTTACTTATTTATTACCAGTATTTATTTATTTATTTACTTTTTTCTGCAGGTTGAGCATCCAGGCGAGTTGACCTACATAGCAGGAAATTGCAGAAGTGAACGGCAGATTGTTAAAGACACTGAAGTTCAAACCCAGATCATATATTACCAACAAAACTGAATGTAAAAAAAGCTTTTCTCTTGATCCTTTTATCGCTAATGTAATGTTTTCTGATAAAACTAAACAAGGTGTGTTTCTAAAAATGCTACTGGCTTGTTATGGTGTAAAATAAGTTTTTTGGACGGGGTGATGTTTCTTAGAGAGGTCTCAAACAAAACTCTTAACCATTGTAAGTAAGTCATAAAATTCGCTTCTAGTTCTTTTTTTTTTTACTTTTTTGTATTTTAAATAGTTTTAAACTTGCAATAATTAAATTTTGTTTTGTAATTAGTGTCCACAATGTAGTGTCAAATGTAATTACTAAAATGTAATTGGACAAATAATCTTTACCATTAATAAAATCATTTCATTTTAATACTTTGTTGAGAATTTTTAGCAGCCTGAATTATTCAGTTGTTTTGGTTTGGGTATGTTTAATTGATTGTTGGGGTGATTTTTTAGCTTGTTTTACCTTAACTGAAGTAACTTTGTAATTAAAATCCAACAAATCAGATGAAACAGACTCTTCAGCAAAAAAAAGGAAACATGAAAGGCATTTCTTGGGACCATTTTGATTGGGTTTTGGAGAGTGTTTAACAGTACATAAAAAAATTAATTATATATATATACTTTCTGACAAGAATATCTTACATGTGATTACAAATGCATTTGATTATTGAAAAAAAAATGCTCTCACACAATTTCAATTTCTGAAAAAAAATATATATACACGTATATATATATATATATATATATATATATATATATATATATATATATATATACTGTATATAATTTTTTTTTTTTGGAGCATTATTCCTACCATGTGTGCCAGAATATTTTGTGTATTTGCTACAGTATAAATTTTTTTTACTTCTTTTAATACTTCTGAAATTAACCGTAATTTGCTGTATACTGTACATATACCGTATTTATATTAAGCATTTTATTACAAATTCATTTATTATTTTACAAAAGCAATTAAACCTCTTTATTCATTATTGACTTATTTTCATAACAACATTTAATTGTAATTATACCACAGTTAGTTCTGACCCTGCAATGTGACTGGCTTAGAGGCATTCTGTAAGTACTATTATTGCACAATAATAACACTTCAACAGCACATGATAAAAACACACTGATGCTCTTTAAATATTACTTCTTCACACAGATACACATGACCTAGCTCTCTAAACATAAGCTATGAGCAAATCGTTTGCTATAGTTTATGGTGCAATTCAATATTGAGACTGAGAAAAATCTTCTCTATCGCCCCTATGATGTCAGTTTTGCTGAATTTATCTTAATAAAGTCAAACTATGTCAATATTCAACAGTATGATTAACTTTATTTAATCTTTGGTCATGCAGCTCATCCCTCACATACTAAAAACTGGTGTCTGGTGGATCCTCTCTACCTCTACAGAGTGATCTCCAAGGTGTCCAAGTAGGCGAGAGAATTTAGATGGATGAGAAAATTAAGTTGTCCAATACAGATAATTAAGTTGCCAGAAAATGGCTTTTGCATTTTAGTGTTTAATAGAATATATTTAGTCTGGGTTAGTCAGGAAAGTCTGTTGAAAAAACACTTTCATGTTTTATGTCACTTCAACTCAAAAAAAAAAAAAAAAAAAATCTTATTTATTTTTTTTTTTATGGTATTTATTTAAGTATAAAATAAAGTTGATCATACTGTTGAATACTGACATTTTTTAACTTTATTAAGACAACTTCAGCAAAACTGAAGTTTATATCATATATTATATGAGCAAATCAACAAGATTAATAAATACATTTTTGGTAATGAGAGGCTACACTAAAAACAAAACTTAAAATTTTTCACCTTAAAATGATTTTTGAGTCACCTGAACAAGAAATACTGAAATGCACCATAAACTATAGCAAACTAGTTTCCTCAACCAACATTATTAAGTTTCTTGTTAAATGTTGTCCTAAGATTTACAAACTGTAGGCCGAGCCGAGCCAACCACTCTGCACTACTGCACATGCTCAGTTTTACTATTTAGTTAAATGGGGTCTGCTAAGCAATTCTGCAGGGGCTTTCACCTGATGTTGGTCACACTATTTACATATTGGGTGTGTGCTCCCACCTTTCACTCACCACCAACGTGTAAACTGTGAACCCAAAAGTTGTTTGAACTCAAATAAATTAAGTCTGTTTAAATAAAATTAGAGATTTCTAGACAATGCTCAGCTATTTTGAGTTAGATGAACATTTGTGGGCACATACATTCAAATAGAGAGCTTTGAGTTGAACCAACTATAACCAACTGTTAACTGAGTTTAGTCTGTTGGCATTAACAGCTTCTTTTCCATTGGCTTCTGTCACAATCTATTTGCATACTGGGTGTGTCCAACAGTTTCTAACACTCACCATCAGTGTGTAGTGATTCACCCGGGGCTGCCTTAGGTAAACTTGTAGATCATATATTATGATAATTCTTGGTCTTTGTGTTGTAGCTGTAGAAGAAGCATCATTTACTGATCTGCAGTAACTCTGTGTTCTCACTGTGCTCTCAGTGCTTTAAATTCTTGACTGTTTTCTTTCATCTACTTTTTTTATGTGTGTTTAAAAAAAATAGTTGAATGAAACAAGAAAGAAGACTAAAAACAAGTTCAGGAAAATATTAATTATATATGTATATGCATTGTAAGTTCACTGTACTTAAAATTATATTACATGAACTTAAATGATTAGGTAATCGGTTACAACAAAAGTTTTGAGTTTAGTCAACTTGTTGGGTATTACAGTGCAGTCTTACAATATAACAAAAATAAAAATGTTAAATCAACTTCCCCTTTAGTTGTAATAACTTGATGTTCTAAGTTATGTTAACTTAAGTTTTCTTAACCCATTACTTAACATTTTTAAGGCAACCCGTTTCCTCAAATTTTTAAAGTAAATTCAACTTATCCGGGTTTACAGTGTAGTCATTCTCCACAGGCTGCTTTTCCTGGGAATGACATATGTGTTATCTAGTCTACAGGGTTTTGTGTTGCTGAGTGTATATAGACTGTATGCTGCCTGGGTCCAGCTGGTCATATCTGCATTACTGCAATATTTTTAAGACAGACAAATAATTGTCTTGGATCCTCAGTTGCTAACAAACATTAATGAAAGATGCAGTGTTGTGTTTATGTGAGTTTGATCTATGTAAATTATATTTTTTGTGATGGTGACAGTTATGAAGTTCATGCTATTTAAAAGTGCTTTCTACTGTAACTGAAAAACTAGTTCACCATACTTAAAATACTTTTTTGGATCAATGTAATTCTACAGTTGACACGACTCAGAAAGTATATTGCACACGGTTGCATTGTTTGTTTTTTTGTTCACCTAATGCTATATTTTTTAAAGAGCACCTTTTTACACAGCTACTTCTTCTTCTTGTGACTCTCAGGGCTGCACATAGGTTCATAGTTAGGGTTTCTCTCCCCTCACCCTGAGAGATCTCACCCAGAGGCTTACATGCAGGCTCAAACCCTATGTCTCTCAACCAAGAGGCCTCAAGTAACATTATTGAGTTTCTTGTTAAAAGTTGGCCTAACTTGGGGGGCGCCAGCGGTCTAAAGCTATGACTATGAGCGGGAGGTCTCAGGTTTGAACCCCTGCTCATGCAGCTTTGCCATTAAGCTGCCGGTGTTAGAGGGAGCACAATTAGCTCTGCTCCCTCTGGTTGGGTAGATGGTGCTCTCTCCCCACATCACTCCTAGGGTGATGTCTGCATCACAGGGCGTCTGTGAGCTGATGTACCGGAACCGAACCACTGCACTTTCCTCTGAGTGCGATGTGATGCTGCTCGGCAATGCTGCATCAGCAGCAGCTCGAAAAGAAGCGGTGGCTGACTTCACATGTATCAGAGGAAGCATGTGTTAGTCTTCACCCTCCTGGTGTGTGGGGCCTTGCTAGTTATGAGGGGAGTCCTAACGAGTGGGCTGGGTAATTGGCTGTGCTAAATTAGGGAGAAAATGAAAAAAAATTGAAATAAAATTATAAAAAAAAATAAAAAAAACAAAGTTGGCCTAACTTAACTATTTGTTTTGGCACAAATGGTTTAGTTAGGCTTGACGTTGTCCCATGCCTTTCAAATCTAGAAGCCTGCACATGAGTTCAAACTTGAATTTCACCTCCCCATGCCTCTTCAAAGGCCTGTACATGGGCTTCAAGATGAATTCCTTCCCTCCATGCTCCTTAGTTCCAGAGTCCTGCTCATAGGCTCAAAGTTGGAGGCTCACCCTCCCCATGTCTCTCAGTTTCTGAGAGCTACACATGGGCTAAAAGTCAAAGTCCCGTTTTCTATGCCTCTCAGTTCCAGAGGCCTGGAGATGGGTTCAGTACTAAAAGAACCTGCTTTCCTATGTCTCTTGGTTTTTGAGCCTTGCAAATAAGTTCAAAGTCAGTGCTCTCAGGGTTTTAGAGGAGTGCCAAAGAAGGACGCTTACTCTTTTGAGGTTTTCAAAGTTGGTCCAAAGTTGGAGGTGCTCTGTTTTTATTATGCTGAAGGTTTTAAAGGGCTTGAAGGGTCATGTTCTCTCACTTTGGCTCATCAGCTGAAAGTTGGAGGTTTGTGTTTATTGTGTCTTAATTGAAGGATGAATTAAATGCTCTACAAACACTAAAAGTCCCAAACAAACAAAATATAATTTCCACCATGTGATAGTGATATTTAACTTTCTGGGGTCTAAGGACATTTTCTTGATTTTTTTTATATCTTCTTAAGATATGTATGTGTCAAGTATCTTTTAAAAGATAAAATTTTAACACGTTAAGTCATTAATGACACATCATAAGTGCATCATGGGACAGTGTGTGTAAATGTATAATAACTTGATCTTATTTAAATAATTCAGGGGTGCTGGGTTAGTGCTTCAGATAAAACTAGCTTTTTAAAAGTGTATATTTTTGTTTTAGTAAGGTTTTCTTTCAACAAATTTTACAAAATTCAAATGCTTTAATATGAGACTTTACATTCCATATAACTTTCTTTGACATTATTTCTAGAACTTCAAGAGCCACTAAACCTTAAACCAAATATTTTTTTCATTAATAGCTGAAATGTTCTTTTAAAGTAATACCAAAACATACCATTCCTGCTTAAATTTTATAAACAATTCTATTTTTCAACGCTTTTATTATGGTCACTTTCACCTCTGCAGCGCCCTCTCAGGTACAATTGTGATATAGACATGGGTGATGTTTCTGTGATCAGTAAATCAGTAATACCACCCCCTGCTGACGCCCAACCATCTGCACCTCACTGATGTCAGAGGCACACTGCTGCTGCTGCAGCTCAGCCAATCAGCTCCCCCTCCTGCCCTGCTTCTAAACCCATACATCACCCAGTGGCCCTCCAAAACTACCCCTCCCATTTTCAGCCTCTTTCAAATTTGAGCTGAGGGTGGAGTCAGAAGAAAGCAGGGGATTTAATAACCCTCTATGCAAAAAGGAAAAAAAAAACTTTGCTTGCTAATTAAGGACAACAATTTTATTTATTTATTTATTTTTTTGTACAGTGTTTTCTCGTTCAACACTGCAGATGTTGCATCACTCCAGATATATTTTAAGGTTGGCATACATAATATCATACAATGACAAAAACATGCAAATGAAAATAACAAAACATTCTGAAATGGTAAAATACAATGTGAAGCTAAATAAAGGAAAATTAAACAAGATGTTTTTACCTGTCCTCTGAGCTCAAATCAGACTCTGTATGTTATCCGAGCTGGCCGCTACCAACGCTCGCTAGAACTGCGACCTGCTTTCCAACCTTTAGTTCTAACAGTTCTACAAGGATTACTGCTTCATTCTTTACAAACTAACATACAGACACTCTGACAGAAGCTGGAAAGAGACCGAATATGTCTGTGAAAGCCAGAAAACGAGAAAGAGAAACTAATCCGCCTGAAACATTCATTATACTCTACAACTGTAGAGGGAGCCCACAGGTACAAAATCTCAATCCTACCTAGTGGAGCTTTAATACATACATTTATTAAATGAAGATTTCTTGTGAAATAGGTACAATGAATGTACTTTCAGATGTAATTTTAAAACGCTTTGTTTTTCTAATGACGGATCTTTACATGTGAGTACACAGACTGATCATCGCTGTTCTTTGTTCTGCTTCTTCTTGAGGAGGGAGGCTGAGTAAAGCTGAGAGCTGCGTAGTTCAGATCTTCAGTCTGTCAGACACCACAACAAAAAACATGCAACATGTTAAACATAATGAGAAATAAAAAATAAATAAAGAAAATAACTGGAATTATATACTCCTGATAAGCTCAATATTTCTACATATTATTTAATACAATCTTTATAGTTATTGGAGCCACAAATAAAGTCATAGAGACCATGTTTCTGTAGTTTTAATAATAATAATAAAAAAACATGAAATAATCACCTTGTGTACTTGAGCTTGACCTTCAGCAACATCTTTAATGTAAATAAATAACAAAAAGCATGCAGATTGTATTGTCACAAAAATGTGTAATTATTCATTATAACAACTTGTAAACTTATAAACATTATTCCGAGGTGTAAAGCCTACCTGTCTGATGACTGTTGCGTAACTTTCTGCACAAAAATAAAATCACAGCCAGGGACATGATGTTTGTTGCTGCTAAAACAATAATAATTGGGTCCAAAAATCTGTTCTCTATAAAAAAAAAAGCAAATAATATTGATTCATTATTAAATGGAAATCTGTCAAATGTATGTAAACACATAGTGGTATGAAAAAAGTTTGGCACCCCTTATAATTTTCTAATATTAGTCTGTGCTCTTGTTCTCTTTAACCCAAAATCTTTTGATAAACAGTGCTAATAGAACTGTGGTAAAATCGCAATAATACACTTGAAGTTAAAAAATCTATGGAAAAAAATCTTATCATGATATAGTTTTTCATATCAGCTGATATCGATATGTATCATGATATAAATCAAATCGCTTTCTGTTACACTTAAAGGTTTCTTTTTACTCATAAGTGACAGAATAAGGGAGTTATGGCCAAAATCACTAGCAGGCTCAGAGCCTTGTGGACAGACACTAGGACAGGGGTGTCCAAACCTTTTTTGTTGGGGGCCAGAAGGAGAAATATATTTGAAGTCACGGGCCACACTCTGTAATAAAACAAATAATAAAATATATCACTTTAAATAATACTTTTTTCCTGATTATTTCATTTACACACAATTTTACTTGACTAACTATCTTTATCTTTGACAGTGTTGTGTAAACTAAGATTTTTCAAATTGATGTTTAATTTCATGATGTCTCTTAATATTAAACTCCTTAATTACGGCAACTTTTAGATTCTTAGCCCCGTTTTTCTGCGCTAGAAATGCGCACTCTCTCCGCTTTTAGACTCTTTTACCCCATTTTTCTGCGCTAGAAATGTGCACTCTCTCCGCTTTTAGACTCTTTCGGCTGTCACCTAGCGGTCAAACTTTGAATCTCACATTATAAAAACCTGCTTAACAGCGGGCCAACTTTCAATCTATTTCTAAAATACCTCGCGGGCCGCTCCAAAAAAGGAAACGGGCCGCAAATGGCCCGCGGGCCGTAGTTTGGACACCCCTGCACTAGGATGTTCACATCTTGCCAGGTGGGTAAAAGGTGCTCAGACAGCTTTTAAATTAAATTAAAAAAGTCATTATACATCCACACAGGTCCGGAACCCCCACACATGTTTGGCCCCTTAAAAGAAGTAAAAGGGGACAAATATATAAACTCTAATAAAAATTCAGACCCTTTACATTATTTGTCTGTTCAATATAAATTGCAATAGCTCTTGGATTTTTAATATAATTATATTTAATCAAGGGATTATTCCCCTCCCTGAATGCAGGCAACTACATAAAGCAAAATACAAGAGTGTATCAGTGTTCATTTTGATTTAGTTTAATCTTAGTCTTTTGACTAAAATGTATAATAGTTTTAGTTTCATTTTAGTCTATCGGATATTATTAGTTTTAGTCGAGTTTTAGTCGAACATTTTAATGCAGTTTTAGTCTAATACATTTTGGTCATATAAAAAGTATGTATTACATACACTGTAAAAAGTGAAGCATGGAGCTGTTCATTCAAGCTAATAAATATGATTGAACACATAGTACAATTATTGACTTTATTGTGAAACTCAACCTTTTTGAATTTTGATGTGTCAATTTTGATTCAGACTAAATTAATTACAATTCTGAAGGAAATAAACCAAATGTTTTGGTTCCACTGAAATCATACTCGAAGAAAAGAGATAAGGATGTAATATTTTTAATTTGAATCAAACATGAATTGCGCATGCGCACTGTGGAGCAAAGGAGAAGTTGTAGAGAAGTGCTTCAGAGCACTGAAGGAGAGAGGGAGAAAGTGCCTGAACGCGCTCGCGAGAGAGAGAATGAGAGAGGGAGAAAGTGCCTGAACGCGCTCGCGAGATAGCTACGCATGCTTATGGTATTGTGGCGTCGGGACTGGAGGGGGGGCGGAAGGAATTATGGGAGCTCACCCTGTTGGGGGAAGTGGGAGTTTTTCTGCGTGTTTATGTTACTGTTTATCCCAGAGTTTCATGTCATGTTTTATTATCACTGTTCTAGTATTATTCATGTAGTTATCAGTTATGTGGTTGTTTTGTGTAAGTGCCTCACCCTTTGTGTGTTTTCTGTGTGTGGGAGTGGGGTTAGCTGCGTTGGAGCTGTAGTTAGTTTGACTTTCAAAAGTGGAATCCCATGTAAATCCAGCTCTTAGTGTCCTCCTCAGAGCAAAATAAAAAGAGCAAGAGAGCACTGAAACGAATCTCGCTGGTAATCCGTCCTCTTCCACGCCACAGTAACTTCTGGAACTTCTGAATATGCTGCCATGTTTTTTTTTAAGTTCGGTTCAATTTAAATGTATTAGTTTGGTTCCGAAACTGAAATGTAAAGAATTTAACTTGGATCAAGGTGAATAATTAATATTGGGTCGAGTGAAGTAATATGGTTTATGTCAAAATAAAATAATCAGGTTGTAACAATTGACTTTATTTAGATTGAGTGAAGTCAAATAGTTTAGATGCAACAAATGGACATCAATTTTTTTAATTTGAGCAGGGCTACACTTTTTACAGTGTATGTTTTACTGTTTTTCTACTTTATATTTGTTGTTATTTTGAGATTATTTACTGCTAATGTTTATTAAAATAATAGCCTTTAAGATTTGCTGCATTTAAATTACGTTAACATTTAAATATTTTAAAGCAAGTGACCTGTAATGGAGGTGTGATGAATAAAGTCAATTTTCTGAAATGATCCACTTCTACTGCAATACAGATTTATACTAACATTACTGGCTTTCAGTAGACTAGACTTACATTACTCTTAATAAGTGTATTTAAAACTCATCCAGTTCAGTAACAGCAATGTTTGGCTCCGTTTAAATACAGTTACAGATTATATAATCTTCTGTATTTAGTCAAATATCCAGCACAACAGACTCTCTATCTGTTAAAAACTAAAAACACAAAGTAATCACTGTATAAACAGAGACAGAAAATAATTAAGCCTTCAGGGTTTTCTAACAGAAACCGTGAGGGTTAGGAAAAAAGACGGAAAGAGCTGCTTTTTTGTGTGTTTATATACTGACCCATCACTTGTGCTAAAGTTACTGTTAATTTATACGTAAAGTGGATTTACACTGCTAACGTGCGTTAGCCTTTAGTTTATTAGAATGTAAAAAGCAGTGAAGGCTGTATGAATTGTGTCTCGCGGCGTTAGAAAGAGGGATGTTTGTGTCTAATATAAGTAAAACACCTTAGCTAATGATGACAGTTTGCACAGATCCCTTTTACACTGAACCGGAGACGTATCAGACAAGCTAACCTAACCTAGCAGACGAGCTAACAGAGCAGAGTATCAGAGAAATCTGAACAAGCATACCTCTCTAAATATCTCGGGGACGAGACGAATGCCACATATTTACAGTTGAGTTTTCCACGGTAGCGCAGCTGAACTTATCCTATAAATGATGTTTATCCAGTAGGGAAGGAGCCGCTGTGTGGATCAGCGTTGTGAGGATCAGAGTGAGGGGCTCGGGGGTTATGGGGGAGGGGAGGGGTTGTACTTGGATGAGCATGCACTTCAGCGTGCTGCCTGATCGCGTGCTGCGCCTGTTCACAGCGCTAATTAAACAGGAAATAGAAAATAAAGTTTATCGAATCCTATCGCCCCGGCTTATCATAGTTATCGAGGAAAATATATATTGCGATAAATATCGATATTGTTTTATCGCCCAGCACTAGCTTCATTACACTTAATATAGTGCTGCAAACAAAAAAAATAAAGCAATTTTTTAAAGTAATTGTACTCCTCACGGTAAAAAAAGGAAAAATAATAATACATTAATATTGTACAGATTAAATTTCTTAAACCTTTTACTGTGTGGTAAAAATTCAAAGAAATTTGAATGAGTAATCTTACGAAAGCTAATTTGTTAATCTATGTATTTATTTACAGAAATAAAATGTTATGTTTGTTCTTACCCGCAAAGTCCAGTTTGGTTCCATTCCCAAAGAAGATGTGTCCACATGCAGCTACAGCACAGTAGTAAGTTCCAGCATCAGAGAGGCTGAGGTTGTTCTTGGGGAGTTTGTAGATACAGCTCTGTGTAGGAGAAACAGTCTCAGAGCTTTTCTTACACTGATCACTCCTGTTTCCATGAGTGAAGATGATTCCTGGATCAGATTCTCCTGATCCGTGTCTGAACCAGTACACACTGTGATCTCCTGCAGAGTTATTTGTGAGTATTGAACACTGCAGAGTTGTAGCTTCTCCCAGTTGAACTGGATCTGATACGGGAGGCTGGAGAACAGTGTAGAGACTTGAAGGTGCATCTAATAAGAAAAATATACCTAATTTTGTAATTATTGAGATGTAGAGTTTTAATGTAGAAGATTTTTGGTTTAGAAGTGGATAATAAATGATTGTACCTACCTTTGAGGACTAGAACTGTGCAGTGGAATAAAGCTACAGCTGAATAATATGTAATAACGCAGTAGTATGAAGCTGAATCAGATGGTTCTGCGTTGGAGATTTTCAGATTAAAACTGTTCTGGTCTTTTACTGCATTAAAGCGGCCGCTCTTATCAAATCCGTTATGATATGTAAGTTGTGCAGTGTGATAAGCCGATGCTATGAGTAGAGGATTCTCTCCTGGAGTCTGTTTAAACCATGCAGTCGCCGATGCATCAACTGATGAAATTGAGCAACTCAGACTAATCTTTTCTCCACGCTGAACGTACTTCACACCGTTTGGACAGGGCATGGTGTTCTTTGTGGTTCCACCTGAAAAATAATGCAGCATAATCAATGTGCAGCAAGTTATTTTTACTTTTAGTCTAAAATTGTCAACAAACAAAGTTTTAAGAATACTAAAATCTTTAAAACTAATACTAAAAAACAGTACATAATATTTTTGATAACAAAACAGGCACATGTAATCAAATATTAGCCAAATGCTTCCTTAAAAAACAACAATAAATTATTGCTGTTACACAAAGATCTTGAATCACCATTTTCCACATCATGACCTAATTTGGCAGTTATTATTGTACTATATTACAATGACTTGCATAAAAGGGAAAAAAAAAGATTTTTTTTCTTTCTGTAAGGTTAATTGACATTTCCTATTTTTAGCATGACAATGGCAATAAAAAACTTTAAAACTAAAACAACAGTACATAATGTTGTAGAAAACAAGTCAAGCCCAGGTATTAGTTTATAATAATAATAATAATAATAATAATAATAATAATAATAATAATAATAATAATAATAATAATTATTATTATTATTATTATTATTTTTTTATTATTATTATTTTTTTTTAGATAAGACTTTGGCAATAAACAAAATTTTAATAATACAAAAAAACTTTACAACTAATACTAAAAAAGTACACAATATTTTAGACAACCAAATGAGCACAAATAATCCAATCATATTCAATCATAATTCTATTGTTTTTACACAAAGGACATGAATCTCCAATTTCCACTTTAGTACATAACTTGAATTCAGCAGTTATTTTTTTATTCTATATCACAATGACTTCCATCAAAAGTGAAAATATATATATATATATATATATATATATATATATATATATATATATATATATATATATATATATATATATATATTTGTAGTTAGCTTGAGATTTGTTTTTATATTTTAGTTTAATAATAATAAAAAAAACTTTAAAACTAATACCAACAAAACAGTACCTAATATTGTATATAACAAAACAAGCACAGTTATTAGTTCTATTAGTATTATTATTTTATCACAATAACTCTACTACTAAAAACATTAACTAATATTGGAGATACAAAAAGTAGGACATATAATAGAAAAAAACACAACTTTAACAATACTAAAAAACTTTAAAACGTAAACAGTACCTAATATTGTAGATAACAAAACGAGCACATACAATCCAACCATAGCCAAACGCTTCCTATGAAAATAAGAAACAAAAATCAGTAATTCAGTAAAAACTTAACCCACATTTTATCAGTAATACACACAAATGAAAGTCTAATGAAGTTCAGTGAAAATAAGTTTATTCTCTGAGTGTACTTACAGTTCTTGAAGTTCTTGGGCAAAAGTTCTCTCTCAAAAAACCTCTCCAGGAGTGCTTTTATATTTCTATGCTTAAAGCAGATTGGCTGCCATAGCAGGAAGTTCAAGAGGGCCTCCTCCAATCACATCAATGCGCATACATTTAGAACCTAATATGCAGATTTGAGCGTGGACTTGATTTGGACAAAGCAGTGAGATAATAGAAATAAGAGAATCAAGATTTATTGTCATATTTATATGGTTTTACATGCAGATAATAATGTAAAAATAATGTTGATTAATGTATGATCTGTGCATGTTCATTACTAAAGTCACACAAAGACAGCACATTAAGGTATGAGCATACCTTATCATAAACCCTGAATGATTCTACATTTTATAAATAATTAATTATGCCATGTTAACATAATTATGTATTTTTAATTTGTAAGGACGCACCAACTATCCATGCAACTTGAAAAGGCTGCAACCACACCTCATGCCACCAAAAGTGAAACCTGAATGATGATTTTTACTATTCAAAAATAATCACAGCTTTAATTAAATACCACACAAAAGCTGTTGAATAAATATTATACACACAAAATGTGTACAGAACTTGGAGCTTCGAGTGGTCCAGCAGGCTAAGCACTGCCACTATGATCAAAAGATTGCCAGTTTGAATCCTGTTCATGTAGCTTGCCATCGGTTACCGGAGTCCTGAGAGAGCACAATTGGTCGTGCTCTCTCTGGATGGGTAGATGGCGCTCTCTCCTCACATCACCCCAAAGCACAGGGCATCTATGATCTGATGTCTCTAAACAAGTTGTTGCGCTTTCCTCCAAATGCACGCTGGCTACTCAGCAATGCTGCATCAGCAACAGTTAGAAAAGATACACTGTTATTACATGATTGTTAATGTGTAGCTACACAGTTATTACAGACACTTATATATATTATAAAGTGTGACCAACTAGTGTTTTGTCTGTGCCCATTTAAATTTTAGAGGTTGTTTTGCTTTTGCCTCTCTGGTGCACTTGTTCTCACCTTCATTTGCACCAAAGCAGGTGAACTTTCTCTACAATCATTTTACACTTGTTTCCTAACTGGGTTTTGCTTGATATCACTTTTTACTGAATTGATTTTTATCACGTTTTACTGAATTGGGATATACAGTAATGATTAAGTGTTCCCTTTATTGATATTTGAGCAGTGAACATGTAGGCTATGTAATTTATTCACTATAAAGCAAAACCTATAAAAATGCTTGATCTACATTTAGCCCTTGCCCAGATGTTTAATTTAGAAAAGAAGTTTTTTATTTTGATGCATCTGTATAATTCTTTTAAACATTTTGCCACAGAGTCCTTGAATTGTAACATCATACTTCTTACATCTACAAAACTATGTGTAGAAAACTTATTTACTGGAAAGCTCTGACACTCCATTCTTTTACTTTATTTATAAAACACTTCATGTGCACTACATCCCATATAAGATGCTTACCACAGTGTAGATATCTGACACACTGCAGTTACGAGTGAACTAGTGTCTACTGAAACTTTCAGCCACATCAAAAGAGGATGCTTACCTGGTAATGCTGCATAAACAGCACTTCGAAAAAGAAAAAAAATAAAGAGGTAGTGGCTGGCTTTACATGTGTCTAAACCCATACATTGTTTGAACTCAAAAGTCTGTTTTATATAAAATTGGATATTTCTAAACAATACTCAACTATTTTGAGTTAGTTGAACATTTGTGGGCACATATAAACATTCAAACTGAGATCTTTAAGTAAAACCAACTTATAATAACTGAGTTTAGTCTGTTGCCATTAACAACTTCTTTTCCATTGGCTTCTGTCATAATCTATTTGCATACTGGGTGTGTCCAACACTTTCTGACTCTCACCATCAGTGTGTAGTGATTCCCCCTGAGCTACCTTACAAATAAACCCAGTTCCCCTTTAATTGTAATAACTTGATGTTTTAAGTTATGCTAACTTAAGATTTCATTCCCCATTACATAACTTTTTAAAGGCAACCGGTTTCCTCAATTTTTTTTTTACCTACATACAACTTATCTGGGCTTACGGTGTAGGCACGTGCTATCTAGTCTACACCCTACTGATGTTGGGGGTATTGCAAAAGATATGGGTGGGGTGGGGTGGGGTGGGGTAATCAAATTTGGACCAAATTGTGTGAATTAAATAAAAAGATGGTGCTTGATCAAACATTTAACATTTTCTCAGAAAATGAACTTTAAACTGAAATTTAACAACTTCTCAGGGAAAACAAAGGACTAAATATCAGAAAAGAAAGAGGCCCATTATATATATTTAGTATATATCCTTCATTTTTTTAATGAGACACAACAAAACCCTATACGTGAAACTACACAGCATTGAGTGTAAAAATGTGGAAACTTAAACAGTTATTCTTTCTACAGAAGACCAGATCTTTCACTTTGTGCAGAAACATACTGTAGTTATTCTATTAGTCTGATGTGACCATTGGTTCCTTTTTTGATGCTGTGGTCTTGCTGGGGCAGCAGCGCCACCACAAGGCATTAATAATAATTACAAGACACTAATGAGAACAGCCAGCAGCTTCACAAGAAGTTAATGGAGCTCAATTCATAACTAACTCGTTATTTCAAGTGAAATGTTGTAGTATTTAAAACTAGAACATATATTTAAATATAAAATCTCTAAAAACTGTTCATCAGTAACTCAGCAGTAGTAATTTGCATATACGGTTCTATATTTATACCCATTTAGGTGATTGGGTGGAGCCCAGCGATACTTCCCCTTAAGAAGGCCAATCAGCTTTCAGTATAGTTATAAATGGCTTTGGTAGAACTTGCGTACAAACAGTACAGATATTACCAGCATCCTGAGAGGTTACTTTTGCTCTTCTAAATCTGTAAGTAAGATCAAATGATAAACTTGTATCTGAAAAATATATAGGATTGTACTGTTAATATATACTTTTGTGTATATAATTGACCAATTTTACTCTCTCTGTTTTTTTTCCTTTAGGCAATGAATTCATTATCCTTCAGTGCTCTCAGGGTTTTTAGAGGAGTGCCAAAGAAGGACGCTTACTCTTTTGAGGTTTTCAAAGTTGGTCCAAAGTTAAAGCTGCTCTGTCCTTATTATGCTGAAGGTTTTAAAGGGCTTGAAGGGTCATGTTCTCTCACTTTGGCTCATCAGCTGGAAGTTGGATGTTTGTAAGGGTTCATAAGTCCCGAAGTATGTGTGCTTATTGTGTCTTAATTGTAGAATGAATTAAATGCTCTATAAACAGTCCCAAACAAACAAAATATAATTTCCACCATGTGGTAGTGATATTTATCTTTCTGGGGTCTAAGGACCCCCATATCTTCTTAAGATATGTATGTGTCAAGTATCTTTTAAAAGATACAATTTTAACATGTTAAGTTCCTAATGACACATCATAAGTGCATCATGGGACAGTGTGTGTGAATGTGTAATCACCTGACCTTATTTACATAATTCAGGGCTTTTGGGTTAGTACTTGAGACAAAACTAGCTTTTTAAAAGTGTATTTTTTGTTTTTGTAAGGTTTTGTTTCAACATTTTTTTAGACAATTCAAATGCTTTACATTCCATATAACTTTCTTTGCCATAATTTTGAAACTTTAAACAGACACTAAACCCTAAACCATATATATTTTTTCATTAATGGCTGAAATGTTCTTTTGAGGTAATACCAAAACATACCAGTCCTGCTTAAATTTTTATAAACATTTCCTAACCTTTAAAAAATGCTTTTATTGCGGTAATTTCTGCCTCTGCAGCGCCCTCTCAGGTTTAACTGTGCTATAGGCAAGGACTCAGACACTCACAATATGCAAATCAGTCAATCAATAATACCACCCACCTGCTGACAACCAACCATCCCTGCAATTAGAGGCACACTGCTGCTGCTGCTGCTGCTCAACCAATCAATTCTCCCTCCTGTCTTGCCTCTAAACCTAAACATCACCAAGTGCCCCTCCCCATTTTCTAGCCTCTTTCAAATTTGAGCTGAGGGTGGAGTCAGCAAAAAGCAGGGGATTTAGTTAACCTCTATGAAAAAAGGAAAAAAAAACTTTGCTAGCTAATTGAGGAAAACAATTTTGTTTTATTTATTTATTTATTTATTTTACAGTGTGTTCTCATTCAACACTGCAGGTATTGCATCACTCCAGATAGCATTAGATAGCCCGCTGGCTTATGATTGATACATTTTAAGTTTGCCATACATAATATCATACAATGACAAAAACATGCAAATAAAAAGAACAAAACATTTCTAACATTCTGAAATGATAAAATACCATGTGAAGCTAAATGAAGAAAAATTAAATTAAACACAATGTTTTTATCTTTACTAAACAGTAAACTGACATTCAGAGAGTCAGGCTTTTATATAGATAGTTTTCAATATACAGTTCATTAATACATACATATATTAAATGAATATTGCTTGTGAAATAGGTACAATGAATGTACTTTCAAATGTAATTTTAAAATGTTTTTTTTTTTTTGTTTCTATTGACGGACCTTTACGTGTGAGTACACAGACTGATCATCGTTGTTCTTTGTTCTGCTTCTTCTTGAGGAGGGACGCTGATTAAAGCTGAGAGCTGCGTAGTTCACATCTCCAGTTTCCTCAGTCTGTCAGACACCACAACAAAAAACATGTAACATGTTAAACATTGTGAGAGGTACAATTCTACACTCTAAAGAGTAATTCTGATGGCCTTTAGCCAATGCTTAAATAAATATCCTGTCATTTAAAAAAAAGAAAGAAAAAGTTGATGATTGATATGAATTTGGCAGGAATTTTATTTATATTTTATTGTTGATTTGTAGTGTCATAAAAAAAGTGTTGTTTCAACACACTTTCCTGACTAATCCAGACTAAATATATTCCATTAAACACTAAAATACAAAATTAATTTTATGGCAACTTAATTATCTGTATTGGACAAATTAATTTTCTCATCCATTTGAATTCTTCCGCCCACTTGGACATGTTGGAGTTCACTCATATCACACAAAGGTATAGAGAGGCTCCACCAGACACCAGTTTTAAGTATGTGAATGATGAGCTGTGTGACAAAAGTATTGAATAAAGTTGATCATACAGTTGAATTTTGACATTGTTTGACTTTATTAAGACAACTTCAGCAAAACTGATAAAACTGGGGCGAAAGAGAAGATTGAGAAAATATATTATATGAGCAATCAACAAGATAATAAATCAGTTTTTGGTAATAATAGGCTGCACTTTAAAACAAACATCAGGTTAAAATTGCTCAGGTTAAAATTGCTCTCTTTAAGGTGATTTTTAAGTCAACTGAACAAGAAATATTGAATTGCCCCATAAACTACAGCAAACTAGTTGCCTCAACTAACATTATTAAGTTTCTTGTTAAAAGTTGGCCTAAATAAATAATTTGTTGCAAAATTTAAATATTGTTTTTGAACTCTAGTTGAGGCCAAGCCAACTACTCTGCACTACTGCACATGCTCAGATTTACTCTTTAGTTAAATGGGGTCTACTAAGCAATTATGCAGGGGTGTTAACCTGATGTTGTTCACGCTATTTGCATATTGGGCGTGTACTCCCACCTCTCACTCACCATCAATCTGTAGACATTCCCTACAGGCTGCCTTCTCTTGGGATTAGTATATATGTAATATAGTATGTAACTGCCTGGTTTTAGTGTTGCGTTCAATAAAAGCAAATTACTGTGTTTTGTGTTGTTTATTGCGATAATACGCTGGCTGGGTTCAGCCCTTAATTGATTTCATTTCACTTAACATTGTTTACTAAAAAAAAAAAAATGACATCAAAGTTAAGTAGAATTAACACAGACTTGTCACATGATGCAACAAACAAAACAAGCTTACATTAGTAGCCTTTTCTCAGAAACTTTAAATTATTATAGAGTAGAGATTATTAAGAGCACAGCCAACACAGGAACAGTGGCTCAAAAAATAGGCTTGTTCCAAAAACCTATAACACAATGACCAGAAAAATATTTATTACGAATGAGCTACAAGTTTACCTAAGGTAGCCCAGGGAGAATCACTTTACACTGATGGTGAGTGTCACAAACTGTTGGACACACCCAGTATGCAAATAGATTGTTCCACAAGCCAATGGAAAAGAAGCTGTTAATGGCAACAAACTAAACTCAGTTATTATAAGTTGGTTTAACTTAAATATCTCTGTTTAAATGAATATGTGCACATAAATGTTTAGCTAGCTCAAAATAGTTGAGTAATGTTTAGAAATATCCAATCTTATGTAAAACAGACTTAATTAATTTAAGTTCAAACAACTTATGGGTTTACATTGTTACCTATTGGTTCCTCTCATCATTTACCAACTGAAATGAATTATGTCCACATTGGCTAAAATATGGCTTTATGAAAATATATTGTATTTCTTTACATATATAACAATTGTAGAACCAGCAGTCCTCTTATGGACAAGCTCCTGATAAAAAAAACCTGTTTAAAACAGCAAAACAATGTCTATACAATTTTAAACACGATAACAAGACATACAAGTATAACTTCAGAATAATTTGAGTTAAAAAAAAAAAAACGTAAACAAAACAGAAAAATGGAAAATAAATTACCTGATTTACTTGAACTGTCTGGTTTTCGGCAGAATCTTTAACAAGAGATGTCATGTCATATTAATAATTTTTTCAACCAATAAAAACACACTATTAAATCATATTTAATATAGTAGTGAGAATATGTTAAACATACCTTTCAGATGACTTTTGTGTAATTTTCTGCACATAAACAAAAGCGCTGCCATAAATATGATGTTTAAAGTTGCTAAAACAATGACAGTTGGGTTCAGAGCACCGCTCTCTGAAATAGAAAATAAGACATTTATTATTATTATTATTGTGCCTATTTTGTTAGAATTGTTTTTGTCTTTTTTATGTTGCATCAGGGCAACATTATGAAATTTCATAGCAAGGCAATCATAGCAAGCAGCACTTCTTATTTTTGATGGATGTATCAAGCCCTCAAAAAGTAGTAATTAAACAAATAAAACATTTTTGTATATCTAATTTGTATTATTTAACCAACATTTCCATGGAATGGTGTTGCATTCAGGCAACAAAACACTTTTTTAATTATTGCACTGTTCTTTTTAATTAAATTAAATTGTGGCTATTTAGTTATCATTTTCTCACTAAAACAATGTTATTTTATATATTTTTAATGTTGCCTCAAGGCAGTCACGGCAAGCAGTGGTTCTTATTTTTTTATGGATATATCAACAGGGATCCACAAGCCCTCAGAAAGTAGGAATTAAAAATTTAAAAAGTTGATTTGAATTAACTAATCAACATTTTTGGTTAACTATCTATAGAATGGTGTTGCTTTCAGGCAACAAAGGACTTTAATGATTATTGCATTGTTTTTCCTTTCATTTCAATTAAATTCAATTGTGGCTATTTTGCTTTAATTCTCTTTAAATAACTGTTTTGTTTTGCTTTTTAAATGTTGGCTCAGGGCAACATCATGCAATTACATAACAAAGCAATCATGGCAAGTAGCCGTTCTTATTTTTTGAAGGATATATCAACGAAGATCCTCAAGCTTTTAAAAAAATAGCAATTAAAAATTAAAACAAGCTGATTTGCATTATTTAATCGACATTTTTGGTTAGTCCACTATGATATAGTGTTGCTTTTAGGCAACAAATCACTTTGTTGATTATTGCGTTTCGATTTAATTCAAATGTGGCTATTTTGTTTTAATTTTCATACTAAACAGTTAGTTTTATGTTGCCTCAGGGCAACATTATTTAACATTAGTTTTTATTTTTTGATGTATATATTAACCAAAATCCGCAAGCTCTCAAAAAGTTGCTTTTATTGCATTATTGCATGCATTGTTGCATTATTTAATCAACTTAAACCTTAACTTATGGAATGGTTTTGCTTTCAGGCAACAAAACACGTTTTTATCATGAGACTGTCCTTTTTGTCTATTTTGTTATAATTTTCTAACTAAAACTTTTTTTTTCCCTCAGGGAAACATTATGTAGTTATATGACAAGCAGTTGTTCTCATTTTTTGAAGGATATATCAACAGTGCTTATTAAGCTTTCAGAAAGTAGGTTAAAATATTATAATCTTAAAAATACCTTTTCAACAAATATGAAAATAAATAATTATAGATTGAATAAAAATGAAATACTAATTAAGGTAAACCTCTAAATCCAAGAGCTAAGAATAGATAAATAGCTACACGGCAACAGTTAATACGCATTTAGAATAGAAAATTTATAAACATCTATATTGTTAGTGTTATTTTTTATCATTTCATAAAAAGGAAATAGTTTTTAGTTCTACCGTCTGGCAGATATTCTAAGATTATTCTATTGCACTGAGACGGACTCAAGAGGTGGATCTTACCTCCAGTAAAGTCCAGTTTAGTTCCGTTCCCAAAGATGATGTGTCCACATGCAGCTACAGCACAGTAGTAAGTTCCAGCATCAGAGAGGCTGAGGTTGTTCTTGGGGAGTTTGTAGATACAGCTCTGTGTAGGAGAAACAGTCTCAGAGCTGTTCTTACACTGATCACTCCTGTTTCCATGAGTGAAGATGATTCCTGGATCAGATTCTCCTGATCCGTGTCTGAACCAGTACACACTGTGATCTCCTGCAGAGTTATCTGTGAGTATTGAACACTGCAGAGTTGTATCTCCTCCCAGTTGAACTGGATCTGATACGGGAGGCTGGAGAACAGTGTAGAGACTTGAAGGTGTGTCTGTATAACAAAATATTATGTTATATTAGTAAATAGTAGGCTATAAAATGCATGTAAATTTCTAAAAACAGATATTTGTAAATGTTTAATCACCTCTGAGGACTAAAACTGTGCAGTCTGATACAGCAATAGCTGTATAATATGCAGCTGCACAGAAATACGTAGCTGAATCTGATGCTTCTGCATGTCGGATATTCAGAGTAAAGCTGCCTCTTTCTGTTGACGCATTAAAGCGTCCACTCTTATCAAAATTATTATGATATGTTGGAGCAGAATTAGAACTGGAAGCGATGAGAAGAGCTTTTTCTCCTGGAGTTTGTTTAAACCATGAAATCACTGATGCATCATAATGCGAAAATGAACAATACAGACTAATATCTTCCCCTTTCTGAATGAACTTCAGACCATCTGGGCAGGAAATGTTAACCTTTGAAATTTCACCTAAACAAAAAAACAAAAAATTAATTGCATTATAAAATGTAGCTGCTGTATGTTTTGTATGTTTTAAATAAGATACCAAAACTAAATAAATATATAATAAAAATAACACAGTACCTAATGCTGCTGAGACCAGCATTAGTAAACATACTCGAATCATTGCCTAAAGGGGGAATAAAATAAACTGTTCAGATATATATTCATATTTTCAGTTTAACAGTACAAACCATCTATGTATTTTTATACATATATCTGTACTTAAATATAATAACTGAACTGTACAAACACTATACACACATTCAGATATAAACAGTATATATACAATTCTATATTCTATGTTACTATTTTACCATTTAGGCTTATTTACAGTTTTGGAACAGCAAACTTACCCATTCATGATAACATATAGGGGCTTGATTTGTTTTGTATTGTTTTGTTTACTAAATGATTCTGCATGTGGGCTTGTATAGCTTTAAAAATAACAGTGCCATATATTTAAATACATTTTATAATATTTAAATACTATTTAAAAATGATATTCTTCCTATGTGCATATTATGTCAATACAGCATCATTTTTGATTTTGTCATTAAATGTCTTATGTCTTGTTGTAAGAACTGGAATAAGCTATTCATAAATATTAAAGTATTCCTCTGTAAATGCATTATTCGATGCTTATAAATAAAAAGGTATCCTTTAAATAAAGAGTATCATTTTATTTGAATGGTAATTACATAGAGGATTAATATCACATACACAAAGATTGAATAATGTATTTATAAATCAGTAGTTACATATTTATAAATAGATAATGCCAGTAATCACAACATTACATGAAAAGGCTTATGAATTTAAGCAGTGTTAATAATGGGTTGATATATTGGAAAACTCTTTTTTAAATGTATTATTAATCTTATTTATATGTAGGAAATATTGTTTTAAACACTATTATTTTAAGTACTATACACCCATGTCCCCTCTTTTAAACCACATCTCCACATCTATGACATAATGTGTGTGTGTATATATATATATATATATAGTGCTATGGCTATGTTAGCTGATTTAAATTCATTTAAATGGTCAGTTACAGTTTTAAAACTCTAAACGTAATATTTCATGATAAGCTAATACGTGTACAGTACTCTCTGCTTCTTTAAAAGTTCTACAAAAGCCAACAATATACATTTCTGTAATGCTAAAAGAAACAAAACAATGCTTAATGCTGTTAAGACCAGATTGAAACTCAACAAACACAAACTAATTATATCTAACTACAAAGAAATATGTACACAAATATATAGACACAAGAATAAAGCTTATCATTTCAGCTCACTTACAGTTGTAGCAGTGTAATAGTAACCTCTCCAGATGAAGGTAATAACTAACTCTCTCCCTCTGTAAACTTGTACAAGAGTCATTTCTTAACTGTGATAAAAGCTGATTGGCTCCCTTTATAGGAAGTTAGGCTGGACCCTAGCCACTCACATCAAAGGGCGTAAATATAGAATCTAATATGCAAATCACTACTGCTGAGTTTGATGAACTAATTCAATGTGTTGTATTCTATATAATAGCCTCATGTTTCAATACTTTTACACATTTAAACAAGTGTATTAGTACTGAAATAAATGATAATAGAAACATAAATAAATGTGAACTACAGAGGCCCAGCAATTATGGTGGCAGAACACCAGACATATGTTTACAATTTAACTTTTGCTGTATTGTTCATTATGAGAATCATATATAATGTATATACTAAATATTTTAATGGCAGTTGGCAGGAAATATTTACAATATCACTACACACAGGAATGAGCCAATGGCTTAAAATTGCATGTTGCATATTGTTGCTGTCCAATGAAAAACAAGTATCTCCAATAAATCTTTAAAATTGAAACTTTTCCAGTAGGAGATAATATCTTCTTACCTTTCATTGAAATTCACTTTAAAAAGCATATATTTCAGGTTATTTTGGAGAATTTTGCATTGGTCCATTAATTAAGAAATTTGACACAGTGTAAAGGAGATATTTTGTGTTTAAATTATGTAGTAAACTAAAAAAACAAACAAAAAAAACAGCGATAATATGCACTCTAAGGAAATTTACAAAATTGTTTAGAATTTTTTCTATGATGTTGCTGACAGTGAATCCAGAATGTAAGTCAAGTGAAGCTTCTGGCTTTTCTCATCAGTCTTTTGTGATTATTGTGGTACTAATAATGCCTTGTGGTGGCGCTGCTCACCCAGCAACTCTTGCCCTCAGCAGAGTATTAGAATAAGTATATAATTTTTTTTGCACAAAAGGAACTTTTCCTCCGTTCACTGATAAAAATATGCGTTCCTTGAATAACTTTTAGTATGGAGCTAAATTAGTGCCAAAACTACACAAATAAAGAAAATGTATTCTGTAAATATTATACTACTTGCAAACAAACAAATAAAAAACACGACTATCTAACAAACACGGTGTGTTTTACAAACACAAAACCTGATGGTTGTACATGATTTTCAAACATTACCGTGTCATGATTCACGAACACACACACCCCATTTGAAAATCCCATAGAGGGTTACATATATATTGACAACCATCAGGTTTTTTGTTTGTAAAACACACCGTGTGTGTTAGATAGTCGCATTTTGCATTTGTAAAACGTGTTATATTTATTTGTTAAGAGCACTGTATTACAAAACAGCTGTGTATTTATTTGAAGGTTACATATATATTTACAACCATCAGTTTTTGTGTTTTGCAATTGTAAAACAAGCTATATTTGTTTGTTAAAAGCAATGTATTAGAAAACAGCGGTGTATTTATTTGAAGGTTATATATATATTTACAACCATCCGGTTTTGTGTTTGTAAAACGTGTTGTGTTTGTTTGCAAGTAGCATAATACTTACAGAATACATTTTCTTATAATATTTGCAGAATATATTTTCTTTATCTGCGTAGTTTTGGCACTAATTTAGCTCCATATTTTAGAGGTTCTTCAAAACTGTGGAGGAACACCTTAACTTACAATGTCTATTTGCAAAAAAAAAAAAAAAAAAAAAAAAACTCAAATCCAAAAACGCAAAAAAAACAAGAATATTACATTTTTAATATTATAAAAAATGCACGAAGGCCTTTCCTGTTTAGAACAGTAGTTCTCAACTGGTCTTAACCCAGGATCCACATCATATAAATATATATAAAATATATATAAATGTGCATGCAATGTGAATTTAAGAGCATTTTTTAAGAACTATAGTAAAATTAAATATTAAAACTGCACAAAATAAATAAGACCACAAAATTACATATTTAATTTCTCCGCATAGTATCTCTCCATTCAGAGTACATTAGTAAGAAAATCTCTCTGTCTTTTTTTTTCCCAATATAAAAGACAAATCTAAAATCAGATGAGCAGTAATTATTTAAAATATATATATATATATATATTTTACAACCTGTCCGCAACCCGTCCAGAACGTATCCACGACCCACTTTTGGGTCTCAACCCACCAGATGAGAATCGCTGGTTTAGATGAACCCTGAGATTCCACAATTTATGGTCAACATGTGGTCAGTTGTTTTACAACCCTCCTGAAAATGCTGGAAATTCCTGTGTTTTGTTGATGAGCGCTGCAAGTTATTGTTTCTGTGAAAAAATGTTTCCAACTTGTAGATATTTTTCTGCAGATTACAAACTGGTATAGTTGATGAAGAAACAGATCAGATGAAGTTCTTGTGTGTGGAAACAAAACAGCAGTAATGATTCCCTGCCTCAAACAAGCTTGCAATCTGTCCTGTGTGTGAATTTTTATATAAAAAAAACCCTTAAAAGTTTATACACTGTAAGCCCGGAAAAGCTGAATTTACTTAAAAAATTTGAGGAAACCAGTTGCCTTAAAAAAGTTAAGTAATGGGTAATGAAAACTTAAGTTAACTTAGAACATCAAGTTATTACAGCTGAAGGTGAAGTTTAACTTTTTTATTTTAGTTATTCTGTAAGACCGGATAAGTTAAGTTTACTTAAGTTTTTTAAGGCAGTCAGTTTGCTCAAATTATTAATGGGGAATGAAAACTTGAGTTAGCATAAATTAAAACATCAAGTTATTACAACTAAAGGGAAGTTGATTTATTTCTAAGGTAGCGCAGGGGGAATCACTACACACTGATGGTGAGTTTCAGAAACTGTCAGACACACCCAGTATGCAAATAGATTGTGAAAGATCTCAGTTTGAATGTATATATGTGCCCACAAATGTTCAACTAACTCAAAATAGTTGAGTATTGTATAGAAATATCCAATTTTATGTAAAACAGACTTAAATCAATTGAGTTAAAAAAAATTATGGGTTTACAGTGTATGAAATGCAGACAAAAAACGACTTTAATGTTGTTTGTAAATATTTTTATGCTTTTTTTTATGTATTATAATCTGCGCTCAAAATATACTTAATTTTCTAAAGTTCAGAGCAACACTGTTGAACTGAGTTGACACAACTTATTTGAATCAGTTTAAATCAATGAAGCTTTGGCTTAAATCTAGACATGTAAACATGTAGTAAATGTGCGCCATTTTACAGCCGTGTGATTGGCAAGTAAGTTACGTTAAATACTTATTTTCTCCTAAACCTCCTAAAATAAAAACTGGGGATGATATAAGCTAGCTAACCTAGATAACACCAACTATCTAGTATGAAGAGTCATTTTTAGCAAGTTAAATAGCTAAATGCTAGCATACGTTACGTTAAATACTTATTTTCTCCTAAAACTCCTAAAATAAAAACTGGGGATGATATAAACGAGCTAACCTAGATAAAACTAACTATCTAGTCTGAAGAGTATTTTTTAGCAAGCTAAATGCTATCATGGAGACTCTGTGTGTGGATAAGAACTGGGGATGATATAAGCTAGCTAACCTAGATAACACTAACTGTTTAGTCTGAAGAGTCATTTTAGCAAGCTAAAAAGCTAAATGCTGGCATGGAGACTCTGTATGTCAATAACAGGGGATGATATAGGCTAGCTAACCTAGAAAACACTAACTGTTTAGTCTGAAGAGTCATTTTTCAGCAAGCTAAAAAGCTAGCATGGAGATCCTGTGTGTGAATAAGACCTAGGAATGATATAAGCTAGCTAACCTAGCTAACACTAACTATCTCATGTGAAGAGTTATTTTTTAGCAGGCTAAATAGCTGAATGCTAGCTTGGAGACTCTGTGTGTGGATATAGACTGAGGATGATATAGCTAACCTGGCTAGCTGTAAACAGCATGAAGCAGTAGATACAGCGTGTGTTCCTATAGCTATGGTTACTAATTAGCGTCATAGACTGTATATAGCTGGACAGAGCATCGTCTCTTAAAAGTGAAGCCACCACAGGTCGGGCGCCCCCTGCTGTTCGGCTGCAGAAAGCTGTGTAACTCCACCCATCCCCATAGGTTTCAATGGCAAAACAGACAACATTCAATCACGTTTTTTTCTAATATACTGTAATTCTACCTCCATTATTTAAATGCAGCAGCTAGTGTAACCTCTGCTTATATTGTCAAATTTTTATATCCCCACAGAATTCGGTTTTTAAAACGTTATTCAGCTCTATTCAAAAAAGGTGTGGTTATGGTAAAAGGGCTGGTTATGGGCGGGACCAATAACAGACCGTCAGCTCCGCTCCGCCCCGCTCTGCAGTCTGTGACCGCGAGGCAGCCCTCAGGGGCGGGGTTATTTAAATGAGTAGGAGCTCTCCACAGTCTTTCTCCCTCCTCTGGTCTCTACTGCGCAGAATCAGGTGGCAGGATCGCCAACATGGCGGAAGATTTTGGCTTCATTTTCATTGAATGAATGGGAACGGAGACACGGCGTCCATCTTTTTTACAGTCTCTGAGATAGCGTTAGATGGCCCACTGGCTTATGTTTGATACATTTTAAGTTTTCCATACATAATATCATACAATGACAAAAACATGCAAATAAAAAGAACAAAACATTTCTAACATTCTGAAATAATAAAATACCATGTGAAGCTAAATGAAGGAAAATTAAATTAAACACAATGTTTTTATCTTTACTAAACAGAAAACTGACATTCAGAGAGTCAGGCTTTTATATAGATAGTTTTCAATATACAGGACATTAATACATACATATATTAAATGAATATTTCTCGTGAAATAGGTACAATGAATGTACTTTCAAATGTAATTTTAAAACATTTTTTTGTTTCTATTGACGGATCTTTACGTGTGAGTACACAGACTGATCATCGTTGTTCTTTGTTCTGCTTCTTCTTGAGGAGGGACGCTGATTAAAGCTGAGAGCTGCGTAGTTCACATCTCCAGTTTCTTCAGTCTGTCCGACACCACAACAAAAAACATGTAACATGTTAAACATTGTGAGAGGTACAATTCTACACTCTAAAGAGTAATTCTAATGGCCTTTAGCCAATGCTTAAATAAATATCCTGTCATTTAAAAAAAAGAAAGAAAAAGTTGATGATTTATATGAATTTGGCAGGAATTTTATTTATATTTTATTGTTGAGTTGTAGTGACATAAAAAAAAAATGGAAGTGTTGTTTCAACACACTTTCCTGACTAATCCAGACTAAATATATTCCATTAAACACTAAAATACAAAATTAATTTTATGGCAACTTAATTATCTGTATTGGACAAATTAATTTTCTCATCCATTTGAATTCTCCCGCCCACTTGGACATGTTGGAGTTCACTCATATCACACAAAGGTATAGAGAGGCTCCATCAGACACAAGTTTTAAGTATGTGAATGATGAGCTGTGTGACAAAAGTATTGAATAAAGTTGATCATACTGTTGAATTTTGACATTGTTTGACTATTAAGACAACTTCAGCAAAACTGACATCATAGGGGCGATAGAGAAGGTTGAGAACATATATTATATGAGCAAATATACATTTGTTGCAAAATTTAAATATTGTTTTTGAACTCTAGTTGAGGCCGAGCCAACTACTCTGCTCTACTGCACATGCTCAGATTTACTCTTTAGTTAAACAGGGTCTACTGAGCATTAATGCAGGGGTTTCACCTGATGTTGGTCAGGCTATTTGCATATTGGGCGTGTACTCCCACCTCTCACTCACCATCAGTGTGTAGACATTCCCTACAGGCTGCCTTCTCTTGGGATTAGTATATATGTAATATAGTATGTAACTGCCTGGTTTTAGTGTTGCGTTCAATAAAAGCAAATTACTGTGTTTTGTGTTGTTTATTGAGATAATACGCTGCCTGGGTTCAGCCCTTAATTAAGTTCATTTCACTTAACATTGTTTACTAAAAAAAAAAAATAATGACATCAAAGTTAAGTAGAATTAACACAGACTTGTCACATGATGCAACAAACAAAACAAGCTTACATTAGTAGCCTTTTCTCAGAAACTTTAAATTATTATAGAGTAGAGATTATTAAGAGCACAGCCAACACAGGAACAGTGGCTCAGAAAATTAGGCTTGTTCCAAAAACCTATAACACAACGACCAGAAAAATATTTATTACAAATGAGCTACAAATTTACCTAAGGTAGCCCAGGGAGAATCACTTTACACTGATGGTGAGTGTCAGAAACTGTTGGACACACCCAGTATGCAAATAGATTGTTCCAGAAGCCAATGGAAAAGAAGCTGCGACTGGCAACAAACTAAACTCAGTTATTATAAGTTGGTTTAACTTAAATATCTCTGTTTAAATGAATATGTGCACATAAATGTTTAGCTAGCTCAAAATAGTTGAGTAATGTTTAGAAATATCCAATCTTATGTAAAACAGACTTAATTAATTTAAGTTCAAACAACTTATGGGTTTACATTGTTACCTATTGGTTCCTCTCATCATTTACCAACTGAAATTAATTATGTCCACATTGGCTAAAATATGGCTTTATGAAAATATATTGTATTTCTTTACATATATAACAATTGTAGAACCAGCAGTCCTCTTATGGACAAGCTCCTGATAAAAAAAAACCTGTTTAAAACAGCAAAACAATGTCTATACAATTTTAAACACGATAACAAGACATACAAGTATAACTTCAGAATAATTTGAGTTAAAAAAAAAAAAACGTAAACAAAACAGAAAAAAGGAAAATAAATTACCTGATTTACTTGAACTGTCTGATTTTCGGCAGAATCTTTAAAAAGACATGTCATGTCATATTAATAATTTGTCATGTTTTATTTCAACCAATAAGAACACACTGCATGTTTAATATAGTAGTGAGAATATGTTAAACATACCTCTTGGATGACTTTTGTGTAATTTTCTGCACATAAACAAAAGCGCTGCCATAAATATGATGTTTAAAGTTGCTAAAACAATGACAGTTGGGTCCAGAGCACCACTCTCTGAAATAGAAAATAAGAAATTTATTATTATTATTATTATTGTGCCTATTTTGTTAGAATTGTTTTTGTCTTTTTTATGTTGCATCAGGGCAACATTATGAAATTTCATAGCAAGGCAATCATAGCAAGCAGCACTTCTTATTTTTGATGGATGTATCAAGCCCTCAAAAAGTAGGAATTAAACAAATAAAACAATCTAATTTGTATTATTTAACCAACATTTCCATGGAATGGTGTTGCTTTCAGGCAACAAAACACTTTTTTAATTATTGCACTGTTCTTTTTAATTAAATTAAATTGTGGCTATTTAGTTATCATTTTCTCACTAAAACAATGTTATTTTATATATTTTTAATATTGCCTCAAGGCAGTCACGGCAAGCAGTGGTTCTTATTTTTTTATGGATATATCAACAGGGATCCACAAGCCCTCAGAAAGTAGGAATTAAAAATTTAAAAAGTTGATTTGAATTAACTAATCAACATTTTTGGTTAACTCTCTATAGAATGGTGTTGCTTTCAGGCAACAAAGGACTTTAATGATTATTGCATTGTTTTTCCTTTCATTTCAATTAAATTCAATTGTGGCTATTTTGCTTTAATTCTCTTTAAATAACTGTTTTGTTTTGCTTTTTAAATATTGGCTCAGGGCAACATCATGCAATTACATAACAAAGCAATCATGGCAAGTAGCCGTTCTTATTTTTCGAAGGATATATCAACGAGGATCCTCAAGCTTTTAAAAAAATAGCAATTAAAAATTAAAACAAGCTGATTTGCATTATTTAATCGACATTTTTGGTTAGTCCACTATGATATAGTGTTGCTTTTAGGCAACAAATCACTTTGTTGATTATTGCGTTTCGATTTAATTCAAATGTGGCTATTTTGTTTTAATTTTCATACTAAACAGTTAGTTTTATGTTGCCTCAGGGCAACATTATTTAACATTAGTTTTTATTTTTTGATGTATATATTAACCAAAATCCGCAAGCTCTCAAAAAGTTGCTTTTATTGCATTATTGCATGCATTGTTGCATTATTTAATCAACTTAACCCTCTATGGAATGGTTTTGCTTTCAGGCAACAAAACACGTTTTTATCATGAGACTGTCCTTTTTGTCTATTTTGTTATAATTTTCTAACTAAAACTTTTTTTTTCCCTCAGGGCAACATTATGTAGTTACATGACAAGCAGTTGTTCTCATTTTTTGAAGGATATATCAACAGTGATTATTAAGCTTTCAGAAAGTAGGTTAAAATATTATAATACTAAAAATACCTTTTCAACTAATATGAAAATAAATAATTATAGATTGAATAAAAATTAAATACTAATTAAGGTAAACCTCTAAAACCAAGAGCTAAGAATAGATAAATAGCTACACGCCAACAGTTTATACGCATGAAGAATAGAACATTTATAAACATCTATATTGTTAGTGTTATTTTTTATCATTTTATAAAAAGGAAACAGTTCTTAGTTCTACTGTGTGGCAGATTTTTTAAGAATATTCTATTGCACTGAGACGGACTCAAGAGGTGAATCTTACCTCCAGTAAAGTCAAGTTTGGTTCCATTCCCAAAGAAGATGTGTCCACATGCAGCTACAGCACAGTAGTAAGTTCCAGCATCAGAGAGGCTGAGGTTGTTCTTGGGGAGTTTGTAGATACAGCTCTGTGTAGGAGAAACAGTCTCAGAGCTTTTCTTACACTGATCACTCCTGTTTCCATGAGTGAAGATGATTCCTGGATCAGATTCTCCTGATCCGTGTCTGAACCAGTACACACTGTGATCTCCTGCAGAGTTATCTGTGAGTATTGAACACTGCAGAGTTGTATTTCCTCCCAGTTGGACTGGATCTGATACGGGAGGCTGGAGAACAGTGTAGAGACTTGAAGGTGCATCTAATGAGAAAAATATACATAATTTTGTCATTATTGAGATGTAGAGTTTTAATGTAGAAGATTTTTGGTTTAGAAATTGATAATAAATTATTGTACCTACCTTTGAGGACTAAAACTGTGCAGTGGAATAGAGCTACATATAAATAATATGAAATAACGCAGTAGTATGTAGCTGAATCAGATGGTTCTGCGTTGGAGATTTTCAGATTAAAATTGTTCTGGTCTTTTACTGCATTAAAGCGGCCGCTCTTATCAAATCCGATATGATATGTAACTTGTGCAGTGTGATAAGCCGAGGCTACGAGTAGAGGATTCTCTCCTGGAGTCTGTTTAAACCATGCAGTCGCCGATGCATCAACTGATGAAAACCAGCAATTCAGACTAATCGTTTCTCCACGCTGAACGTACTTCACACCGTTTGGACAGGGCATGGTGTTCTTTGTGGTTCCACCTGAAAGAAAAATAATTCAGCATAATCAATGTGCAGCAAGTTATTTTTACTTTTAGTCTAAAATTGTCAACAAACAAAGTTTTAAGAATACTAAAATCTTTAAAACTAATACTAAAAAACAGTACATAATATTTTTGATAACAAAACGGGCACATGTAATCAAATATTAGCCAAATGTTTCCTAAAAAAAAATACAATAAATTATTGCTGTTACACAAAGATCTTGAATCACCATTTTCCACATCATGACCTAATTTGGCAGTTATTATTGTACTATATTACAATGACTTGCATTGAAAGTGAATAAAAAAGATTTTTTTCTTTCTGTAAGGTTAATTAACATTTCCTATTTTTAGCATGACAATGGCAATACAAAACTTTAAACAAAAAACTAAAACAACAGTACATAATGTTGTAGAAAACAAATCAAGCCCAGGTATTAGTTTATAATAATAATAATAATAATAATAATAATAATAATAATAATTATTATTATTATTATTATTATTATTATTATTATTGTTTTTTTTTATTATTTTAATAATAAAAAACTTTACAACTAATACTAAAAAAGTACACAATACTTTAGATAACCAAATGAGCACAAATAATCCAATCATATTCAATCATAATTCTATTGTTTTTACACAAAGGACACGAAACTCCAATTTCCACTTTAGTACATTACTTGAATTCAGCAGTTATTTTATTATCCTATATCACAAGGATTTCCATAAAAAGTGAAAAAAGTACATTTTTAATAGTTAGTTTGAGATTGGTTTTTTCATTTTAGCGTGAAAATTGCAATAAACACAACTTTAATAATAATAAAAAAACTTTACTAACTAATACTAACAAAACAGTACCTAATATTGCATATAACAAAACAAGCTCAGTTATTAGTGCAATTAGTATTATTAGTAGTATTATTTTATTACAATAACTCACATTAACACTGAAAAAAATAATGTACTGTGACAAATGCAATAAAAAAACTTTAATAATACTACAGAACTTTAAAGCTACTACTAAAAACATTACCTAATATTAGAGATACAAAAACTAGCACATATAATAATAAAAAAACACAACTTTAACAATACTAAAAAACTTTAAAACTTAAACAGTACCTAATATTGTAGATAACAAAACGAGCACAAACAATCCAATCATAGCCAAACGCTTCCTATAAAAATAAGAAACAAAAATCATTAATTCAGTAAAAACTTCACCCACATTTTTACACAGAAATTACACAGAAATGAAGGTCTAATGAAGTTCAGTAAAAATAAGTTTATTCTCTGAGTGTACTTACAGTTCTTGAAGTTCTCTCTCAAAAAGCTTCTTCAGGAGTGCTTTTATATTTCTATGCTGAAAGCAGATTGGCTGCCATAGCAGGAAGTTCAAGTGGGCCTCCTCCAATCACATCAATGCGCATACATTTAGAACCTAATATGCAGATTTGAGCGTGGACTTGATTTGGACAAAGCAGTGAGATAATAAAAATAATAGAATCAACATTTTAGTTTATTGTCATATTTATATGGTTTTACATGCAGATAATAATGTAAAAAATAATGTTGATTAATGTATGATCTGTGCATGTTCATTACTAAAGTCACACAAAGACAGCACATTAAGGTATGTGCATACCTTATCATAAACCCTGAATGATTCTACATTTTATAAATAATTAATTATGCCATGTTAACATAATTATGTATTTTTAATTTGTAAGGATGCACCAACTATCCATGCAACTTGAAAAGGCTGCAGCCATCACCTCATGCCACCAAAAGTGAAATCTGTGAATGATGATTTTTACTATTCAAAAAAAATCACAGCTATAATTACATACCACACAAAGGTGTTTATTAAATATTATACACACAAAATGTGTACAGAACTTGGAGCTTCGAGTGGTCCAGCAGGCTAAGCACTGCCACTATGATCAAAAGATTGCCAGTTTGAATCCTGTTCATGTAGCTTGCCATCGGCTACCGGAGTCCTGAGAGAGCACAATTGGTCGTGCTCTCTCTGGATGGGTAGATGGCGCTCTCTCCCGTCATCACCCCAAAGCACAGGGCATCTATGATCTGATGTCTCTAAACAAGTCGCTGCGCTTTCCTCCAAATGCACGCTGGCTACTCAGCAATGCTGCATCAGCAACAGTTAGAAGAGATACACTGTTATTACATGATTGTTAATGTGTAGCTACACAGTTATTACAGACACTTATATATAGTATAAAGTGTGACCAACTAGTGTTTTGTCTGTGCCCATTTAAATTTTAGAGGTTGTTTTGCTTTTGCCTCTCTGGTGCACTTGTTCTCACCTTCATTTGCGCAAAAGCAGGTAAACTTGTTTTCTAGCTGGGTTTTGATTGATATCCCTTACGTTTTACTGCATTGTGTTATACAGTAATGATTAAGTGTCACCTTTATTGATATTTGAGCAGTGAACATGTAGGCTATGTAATTTATTCACTATAAAGCAAAACCTATAAAAATGCTTGCCCAGATGTTTAATTTAGAAAAATGTTTTTTATTTTGATGCATCTCTATAATTCTTTTAAACATTTTGTCACAGAGTCCTTGAATTGTAACATCATACAACCTGCATCTACAAAACTATGTGTAGAAAACCTATTTACTGGAAAACTCTGATACTCTGACACTCCATTATTTTACTTTATTTATAAAACACTTCATGTGCACTACATCCCATATAAGATGTTTACCACAGTGTATATGTCTCACACACTGCAGTTATGAGTGAACTAGTGTCTACTGAAACTTTCAGCCACATCAAAAGAGATTTACCTGGTAATGCTGCATCAGCAGCACTTCGAAAAAGAAAAAAGATAAAGAGGTAGTGGCTGGCTTTATATGTGTCGGAGAACACTGTAAACCCATACAGTTTTTGAAGACAAATTATTTATTTCTGTTTTATATAAAATTGGATATTTCTAAACAATACTCAACTATTTTGGGTTAGCTGAACATTTGTGGGCACATATAAACATTCAAACTGAGATCTTTAAGTAAAACCAACTTATAATAACTGAGTTTAGTCTGTTTTCATTGGCAGCTTCTATTCCATTGGCTTCTGTCACAATCTATTTACATACTGGGTGTGTCCAACAGTTTCTGACACTCATCATCAGTGTGTAGTGATTCCCCTGAGCTACCTTAGAAATGAATCAAGTTCCCCTTTAGTTGTAACAACTTGATGTTTTAAGTTATGCTAACTTAAGTTCTCATTACTCATTACTTAACTTTTTAAAGGTTTCCTCAAAATGTTTAAGTAAATTCAACTTATCCGGGCTTACAGTGTAGGCACATGCTATCTAGTCTACACCCAACTGATGTTGGGGGCATTGCAAAGGATGTGGTTTGGTTTGGGGTAATCAGATTTGGATCAAAATTGGGTGAATTAAATAAAAAAGATGGTGCTTGAACAAACCTTTAAGATTTTCTCAGAAAATGAACTTTAAACTGAACTTTAAAAACTTCTCAGGGAAAACAAAGGACTAAATATCAGAAAAGAAAGAGGTCCTATATACTATATATCCTTCTTTTTTTAATGAGACACAACAAAACCACATGCCATGAAACCACACAGCATTGAGTGAAAAAATGTGGAAACTTAAAGAGTCCACTTAAACAGTTCTTCTTTCTACAGAAGACCAGATCTTTCACTTTTTGCAGAAGAATGCTGTAGATATTCTATTAGTCTGATGTGACCATTGGTTCATTTCTATGCTGTAGTCTTGCTGGGGCAGCAGCGCCACCACAAGGCATTAATAATAATCACAATAAACTAATGAGAACACCCAGCAGCTTCACAAGACTTACAATCAGAAGTTAATGCAGCTCAATTAATAACTAACTAGTTATTTCAAGTGAAATGTTGTAGTATTTAAAACTAGAACATATATTTAAATATAAAATCTCTAAAAACAGTTAATCAGTAACTCAGCAGTAGTAATTTGCATATACAGTTCTATATTTATACACATTTAGGTGATTGGATGGAGCCCAGCGATACTTCCTCTTAAGAAGGCCAATCAGCTTTCAGCATAGTTATGAAATGGCTCTGGTAGAACTTGTGTAGAAACAGTACACTTATTACCAACATCGTGAGACGTTACTTTCTCCTCTAAATCTGTAAGTAAGCTCAAATGATAAACTTGTATCTGAAAAAAATATATGATTGTACTGTTAATATATACTTTTTTGCGTATTTTGCGTTTAGAAATGTGCATGCATTTTGCAGCCTATAATTCAATAATCTTACATAATGTGTTGTTGCATAGACGAACCATCCATGAACCAAGTCTCTTCAGCCTCCCATATCAGATCCATTTTTTATATCAACATTTACAAATTGTAGTTAAAGTCTATTTGAGGCCGAGCCAACTGCTCTGTTCTACTGCACATGCTCAGTTTTACTCTTTGGTTAAATGGGGTCTACTGAGCAATTCTGCAGGGGTTTTCACCTGATGTTCGTCACACTATTTACATATTGGGCGTGTTCTCCCACCTCTCACTCACCATCAGTGTGCAGTCATTCCCCACAGGCTGCATTCTCTTGGGACTGACATATGTGTTATACAATTACTGCCTGGACTCAAATGACTGATGTTGATGGCTATAAGAATAAGTTGCTGTGTTTTGTGTTGTTGAGTGTTTGTAGGTTATATGTTGTCTGTGTGTAGCTGGTCATATCTGTATTACTGCAATACTTGTAAGACAAGTTATTTTCTTGAATGGGTTCCTGCGAACCTTTTAAAAACCGGCCCGTGTTTCCACTGCTCTAAGGAGTAGTATGTGAATGTGGGTGTAAACAGAAGTTGGGGGGGGGCTATTTGAAAACAACATGGCAGAACCCGAGCTCCTTTTAAATCTTGTGCTGCTATCCTCGGTGAACCACTGTTGATTCATTTTCATTCATTTAGCTGCTTCTGCTGCTCTTAGCTGTGAATGGAGGTGAGGTTTGTAAGCAACTTTGCCCCGGAGAAGCTTCAATGCCCCGCCCTTTAGCCACTCGCGTCACAGGTTCGCTGTTTCCAGACCAGCAAGATTGTGGGGCCAGAACGGAACCAGCTTTTCTGGCTAAGAACCTGTGATTTTGCAGTGGAAACGCAAAGAATTGTTCGGGAACCTGGCACCAGCACCGGCACCATGCCAGTGGAAAAGCACCTTCAGTGCTCTCAGGGTTTTAGAGGAGTGCCAAAGTTGGAGGTGCTCTGTCCTTATTATGCTGAAGGTTTTAAAGGGCTTGAAGGCTCATGTTCTCTCACTTTGGCTCATCAGCTGAAAGTTGGAGGTTTGTAAGGGTTCATAAGTCCCAAAGTGTGTGTGCTTATTGTGTCTTAATTGTAGAATGAATTAAATGCTCTACAAACACTATATAAACAAAATATAATTTCCACCATGTGATAGTGATATTTAACTCACTGAGGTCTAAGGACCCCATATCTTCTTAAGATATTTATGTGTCAAGTATCTTTTAAAAGATACAATTGTAACATGTTAAGTCCCTGATGACACATCATAAGTGCATCATGGGACAGAGTGTGTGTGAATGTATAATCACCTGACCTTATTTACATAATTCAGGGCTACTGGGTTAGTGCTTGAGACAAAACTATCTTTTTAAAAGTGTATTTTTTGTTTTTGGAAGGTTTTGTTCCAACAATGTTTAGAAAATTCTAATGCTTTACATTCCATATAACTTTCTTTGCCATGATTTTGAAACTTTAAACAGACACTAAACCCTAAACCATAAATATATTTTTCATTAATAGCTGAAATGTTCTTTTGAGGTAATACCAAAACATACCAGTCCTGCTTAAATTTTAATAAACATTTCCTAACCTTTAACAAAATGCTTTTATTGTGGTAACTTCTGCCTCTGCAGCGCCCTCTCAGGTTTAACTGTGCTATAGGCGAGGATGATGTGTCCATGTACTTTGATACTCGGACACTCACAATATGCAAATCAGTCAATCAATAATACCACCCCCCTGCTGACATCCAACCATCTGTGTCTCACTGTTATCAGCTCAACCAATCAATTCTCCGTCCTGTCTTGCCTCTAAACCCATACATCACCCAGTGCCCCTCCTAAACTATTTTTTATTTTTTTTTATTTTTTATTTAAGCTTTAAAAAACATTGCTTGCTAATTAAGGAGAACAACTTAATTTATTTTATATTATTATTTTTTTTTTTTGCAGTCTGTGCTCATTTAACACTACAGGTGTTGCATTATTCCAGATAGCCTGCTGGCTCATGGTTGATACGTTTTAAGGTTGGCATACATAATATCATACAATAACAAAAACATACAAATAAAAATAACGAAACATGTCTAACATTCTGAAATTATAAAATAGCATATGATGCTAAATAAAATAAAATTAAACAAGATGCTTTTATCTTTACTAAACATTAAACTGACATTCAGAGGGTCAGGCTTTTATATAGATAGTTTTCAATATACAGTTCATTAATACATACATTTATTAAATGAATATTGCTTGTGACATAGGTACAATGAATGTACTTTCCAGTTGTAATTTTAAAACGTTTATTTTTTTCTATTGACGGATCTTTACGTGTGAGTACACAGACTGATCATCGCTGTTCTTTGTTCTGCTTCTTCTTGAGGAGGGACGCTGATTAAAGCTGAGAGCTGCGTAGTTCACGTCCCCAGTTTCTTCAGTCTATCAGACACCACAACAAAAAACATATATGTGAAATATTGTGAGAAATACAATTCTACACTCTAAAGAGTAATTCTGATGGCCTTTAGCCAATACTTAAATTAATACCCTGTCATTAAATAAAAAAAAGTAATACGTTATATGAATTTGGCAGGGTTTTTATTTATTGTGTGTAGTGACAAAAAACACTTTCCTGACTAATACAGACTAAATATGTTACATTAAATACAATAGCAAAAGCCATTTTCTGGAAACTTAATTATCTGTATAAGAGAACTTAATTTTTTCATCTAAATCATCTAAATTCTCCCACTTGGACATGTAGGAGATCATTCTGAAGAAGTAGAGAGACTCCACCAGGCACCAGTTATAAGTATGTGAGGGATGAGCTGTGTGACCAAAGTATTAAATAAAGTTGATCATACTGTTGAATATTGAGATTGTTTGACTTTATTAAGACAAATTCAGCAAAACAGACATTATAGGGGAGATAGAGAAGGTCGAGAAAATATATTATATGAGCAAATCAACAAGAATAATAAATCAATTTTATGTAATGATACACTAAAAAACAAAACTTAAAAGTGTTCTCATTAAGGTGATTTTTAAGTCAACTGAACAAGAAATATTAAATTCCAGCAGAAACTATAGCAAACTAGTTGCCTCATCTAACATTATTACATTTCTTCTTAAAAGTTAGTGTAACTAAATCATTTTTATTGCAAATTTTTTTGCAAATGTTTTGTAGTAGTAGTTTAATTACCTAAATTGTTTTTTTTTTCTTGAATGTTGTGGGCTTAAGGTTTTTAGTTCAACATATATATTCTCAAAGATTTTAGCATATTTTTATAGAACTGCCAATACTGTGACAGTATAAGAGTGAACTCTGTAGCTCCAAATCAACATACTGCAACATACTTTTTTTTTTAATTGGCTCAACAAGCATTTTTAGGTTTTTAGGTTGACGTAATAAACTCCTTTTATTGAGTTGTATTTAGTTGCGACATTTTGTCATAAGTACTGTAAATTAATGCAATTAATGTGTGATGTGTACTTAGAGCATATTCAATTACATTATCATAAACCAACTCATTCAACTGAAATTAATTATGTCTACATTGTCAAAAAAATGGCTTTATGAAAATATACTGTATTTTATTTTTACATATTTAACAATCGTTAAACCAGCAGTACTATTATGGACAAGCTACTGATTTAAACACATTTTAAACACGATAACAAGACATACAAGTATAATGCTTACTTCAGATTAAATAAGGAAAACAAATAAATGTGAACAAAACAGAAAAATGGAAAATAAATTACCTGATTTACTTGAACTGTCTGGTTTTCGGCAGAATCTTTAACAAGAGATGTCATGTCATATTAATATGTCACGTTTTTTTTTTCAACCAATAAGAACACACTATTAAATAATGTTTAATATAGTAGTAAGAATATGTTAAACATACCTTTCAAGTGACTTTTTTGTAATTTTCTGCATATAAACAAAAGCGCTGCCATAAATATGACATTTAAGGTTGCTAAAACAATGACAGCAGGGCCCAGAGCACCACTCTCTGAAATAGAAAATAAGACATTTATTTATTTTTTTGTCTTTTTTTTTATGTTGCATTAGGGCAACATTATGCAGTTTCATAAAAAGGCAATCATAGCAAGCAGCGCTACTTATTTTTTGATGGATATATCAAGCCCTCAAAAAGTAAGAATTAAACATTAAAACAATCTGATTTGTATTATTTAATCAACATTTTTGGTTAACCCTCTGTGGCATGATGTTGCTTTTTAGGCAACAAAACACTTTTTAATTATTGCATTGTGCTTTCAGTTCAATTCAGTTGTGGCTATTTTGTTTTCATTTTCTCACTTAAACAGTGTTATTTTATATATATTTTTAACTTGCCTCAGGGCAACATTATGCAACATTAGTAATGTAAAAAGGCAATCATGACAAGCAGTGGTTCTTATTTTTTTACGGATATTTTAACAGGGATCCACAAGCCCTCGGATTAAAAATTCAAACAAGCTGATTGGTATTATTTAATCAACACTTTTGGTTAACCTTCTATGGAATGGTGTTGCTTTCAGGCAACAAAGCCATTCTTAATTATTGCACTGTTCTTTTTAATTCAATTTAATTGTGGCTATTTAGTTATCATATTCTCACTAAAACAATGTTTTTAATATATTTTTAAATGTTGCCTCAGGGCAACATTTTGCAACATTAGGAATATAAAAAGGTAATCATGGCAAGCAGTGGTTCTTATTTTTTGATGGATATATCAACAAGGACCCACAAGCCCTCACAAAGTAGGGAATAAAAATTTAAATAAGTTGATTTGAATTATTTAAACAACATTTTTGGTTAATCCTCTATGGAATGGTGGTACTTTCAGGCAACAAAGCACTTTTTGAATTATTGCACTGTTCTTTTTAATTAAATTCAACTGTGGCTATTTAGTTATAATTTTCTCACTAAAAAATGTTATTTTATATATTTTTTAATGATGCCTCAGGGCAACATTTTGCAACATTAGTAACATAAAAAGGTAATCATGGCAAGCAGTGGTTCTTATTTTTTGATGGATATATCAACAGGTATTCACAAGGCAAAGCACTTTGTTAATTATTGCATTGTCCTTTAGTTTCAATTCAATTGTGGCTATTTTATTTTAATTTTCTTACAAAAACAGTGTTTTGATTTGCTTATTAAATGTTGCCTTGGGGAAACATTATTCAACATTAGTTACATAACAAGACAAAAAGTTTTTATTTTTAGATGTATATATCAACCGAAATCCGGAAGCTCTCAAAAAGTAGGAATTAAAAATTAAAACAAGTTGATTTGCATTATTTTGTCAACTTTTTTAAATTTAACCCTCTATGGAATGGTGTTGCTTTCAGGCAACAAAGCACCTTTTTATCATGACATTGTCCTTTTTGTCTATTTTGTTTTAATTTTCTTCCTAAAACATTCTTCTTTTTTTTTTTTTTTTGCCTCAGGGCAACATAGTTACATAAGACAATCATGGCAAGCAGTGGTTCCTATTTTTTGAAGGATATATAAACAGCGATTATTACGCTTTCAGAAAGTAGGTTAAAATATTATAATATTTAAATATTTAAAATACTTTTTCAACAAATATGAAAATTAATAATTATGGATTAAATAAAAATTAAATCATTTTTAATTAAATAAATAAATACTAATAAATATAAACCTCTAAAACCAAGAGCTAAGAATAGCTAAATAGCTACACACCAACAGCTTAATAAGCATTACGAATAGAAACTAATAAACATCCATATTGTTAGTGTTATTTTTAATCATTTCATAAAAAGAAAAGTTTTTTAGTTCTACTGTGTGGCAGATATTCTAAAATTATTCAAGACTCAAGAGGTGAATCTTACCTCCAGTAAAGCCCAGTTTGGTTCCATTCCCAAAGACGATGTGTCCACATGTAGCTACAGCACAGTAGTAAGTTCCAGCATCAGAGAGGCTGAGGTTGTTCTTGGGGAGTTTGTAGATACAGCTCTGTGTAGGAGAAACAGTCTCAGAGCTTTTCTTACACTGATCACTCCTGTTTCCATGAGTGAAGATGATTCCTGGATCAGATTCTCCTGATCCGTGTCTGAACCAGTACACACTGTGATCTCCTGCAGAGTTATCTGTGAGTATTGAACACTGCAGAGTTGTATCTCCTCCCAGTTGGACTGGATCTGATACGGGAGGCTGGAGAACAGTGTAGAGACTTGAAGGTGCGTCTGTGTAACAAAATATCATGTTAGATTAGTAAATAGTAGGCTATAAAATGCATGTAAATGTCTAAAATCAGATGTTAGTAGATATTATTCACCTCTGAGAACTAAAACTGTGCAGTCTGATAATACCATTTCTGTATAATATGAGACTGCACAGATATACGTAGCTGAATCTGATGCTTCTGCATGTCGGATATTCAGGGTAAAGCTGCCTCTTTCTTTTAACGCATTAGAGCGTCCACTCTTCTCAAAATTATTATGATATGTTGTAGCAGAATTATAACTAGAAGCGATTAGAAGAGTTTTTTCTCCTGGAATTTGTTTAAACCATGAAATTACTGTTACTTCAAAATGCAAAAACGAACAATACAGACTAATATCTTCTCCTTTCTGAATGAACTTCAGACCATCTGGGCAGACAATGTTAACCTTTGAAGTTCCACCTAAAAAAAAATAATACATTGCATTAGAAAATGAAGCGAATCAAGTATATTTCAAATAAGTTACCAAAACTAAACTGAAATGCAAAAAAAATAATAAAAAAATAAATGATAAAACAATAACACAGTACCTAATGCTGTTAAGACCAGAACTAGTACACATACTCGAATCATTGCCTAAAGGAAAAAAAAAACTGTTCAGTTATATATTCATATTTTCAGTTCAGACTATACTTTTATATATTTTATACATATAAAGGGGTTTTAAGTCAATTTTCATTTACAGTTTTGAAACAGCAAACTTACCCTTTCATGATTAAAGTATTATGTGTTCCCTAATCTGTCTATACAGTACAAAACATATTCAGGCTTTTTTTTTTTTTTTTTTTTTTACAAAATAATTCTGCATGTGGGCTTGTACAGCTTTAATATAATCTTTAATATTACATTTAGAATGTAAATAATAACAGTACAGTATATGTAAGTACATTTTATAATATTTAAATACTAAAATACTAAAATCCTATGTGCAATTATGTCAATACAGCATCAAGACTTGTTGTAGGAACTGGAATAAGATTTGTATATTTATATACACATTTATATATTTGAATGTTACATATATACTTACAACCATCAGGTTTTGTGTTTGTAAAACACGCCGTGTTTGTTAGATAGTCGCGATTGGAAAAACATGTTTGTCTGCAAGGAGTATAATATTTACCGAAAAAAAAACTTTATTTGTGTAGTTTTGGTACTAATTTAGCTCCATATTTTAGAGGTTCTTCAAAACTGTGGAGGAACAGTTAACTAACAGTGCTTCAAGCAACCTTCAGTAAACATTCTTCTTGCAAAATGTTTCTTTTTTCTTGCAAAAAAAAAAAAACAATACCTCAAGAATCTTACATTTTTAACAATATAATAAATATTTTTTACACTTATTATTTTTTTTACAATATTAAATTTAGAATGTAAATAATAACAGTACAGTACATTTTATAATATTTAAATACTAAAATACTATAAAATTGATATTCCTCCTATGTGCAATTATGTCAATACAGCATCAAGTCTTGTTGTATGAAATGGAATAAGCTATTCATAAATATTAAGTATTGCTGTAAAAGCATTATTCGATGCTTATGAATGAGAAGGTACCCTTTAAGTAAAGAGTAACATTTTATTTGAATGTTAATTAAATAGAGGATTCATAACACATACACAAAGATTGAATAATGTATTTATAAAGCAGTAGTTAGCTTATGAATTCAAGCAGTGTTGAAACTCTTTTTTAAAATGTATTATTAATCTTATTTAAATGTAGGAAATATTGTTTTAAACATAATTATTTTAAATACTGTACACACATGTTCTCTTTTTTAAACCACATCTATGACATATTGTATATATTTAAATGCTCAGTTACAGTTTAGAAACACTGAACATAACCTTTCATGATAAGCAAATATGTGTACAATACTCTCTGCTCTCTAAAAGTTCTACGAAAGCCAAAAATATACATTGCTAAAATGCTAAAAGAAACAGCATAGTGCTTAATGCTGTTAAGACCAGATTGAAACTCTAAATATGTACACAAATATATAGACAGAAGAATAAAGCTTATCATTTCAGCTCACTTACAGTTGTAGCAGTGCAATAGTAACCTCTCCAGATGAAGGTAATAACTAACTCTCTCCCTCTGTAAACTTGTACAAGAGTCATTTCTTAGGTGTGATAAAATCTGATTGGCTCCCTTTACAGGAAGTTAGGCTGGACCCTAGCCACTCACATCAAAGGGCGTAAATATAGAATCTAATATGCAAATCACTACTGCTGAGTTTGATTACCTAATTCAATGTGTTGTATTCTATATAATAGCCTCATGTTTCAATACTTTTACACATTTAAACAAGTGTATTAGTACTGAAATAAATGATAAAAGAAACATAAATAAATGTGAACTACAGAGGCCCAGCAATTATGGTGGCAGAACACCAGACATATGTTTACAATAACTTTTGCTCTATTGTTGATTTATGTTTAATGTATATACTGTATATTTTGATGGCAGTTGGCAGAAAATATTTACAATATCACTACACTACACTACTTTTACAGGAGAGAGACAGAATCTTCTTAACTTAATAATAAAATTCAAACTAAAATGGTTTATTCAGGTAATTTTGGAAAGTTTCCATTGGTCCATTCATCAAGAAATTGTGACACAGTGTTAGGGAGATTTTGTGTGTGTTTAAATTATGTAGTAAACCTAAAATCAACAAAAAAGGACATACTTGTTTTTCATTGGACAGCCAATACAGACAATATGCCCATTGAGGAAATTTACAGAATTGTTCAGAATTGTTTCTATGTTGTTGCTTGCAGTGAATCCAGACTGTAAGTCAAGTGAAGCTTCTGACTTTTCTCATCAGTTTTTTGTGATTATTGTGGTACTAGTAATGCCTTGTGATGGCGCTGCTCACCCAGCAAGACCACAGCTTAGAAAAAAAACCCTTGCCCTCAGCAGACTAATAGAATAAGTATATCTTTTTTTTTTTGCACAAACTGCACAACAAACTTTCCCTCCATTTACTGTTAAAAATATACGTTCCTTAAATAACTTTTAGTATTGAGCTTAATTTGTGCCAAAACTACACAAATAAAGAAAATGTGTTCTGTAAATATGATACTACTTGCAAACAAACACAACACATTTTACAAATACATAACACGACTATCTAACACACACTGTGTGTTTTACAAACACAAAACCTGATGGTTGTAAATATATATGTAACCTTTAAATAAATACACATATGTTTTCTAATACAATGCTAACAAACTAACAAACAAATATAACACATTTTACAAATCCAAAAAGCAATAAATAAAACAAATAAAACATGATTTTCAAACATTACCGTGTCATAATTCACGAACACGAAAGGCCCATTTGAAAATCCCATAGGAGGTTACACATATGTTTACAACCATCAGGTTTTGTGTTTGTAAAACACACCGTGTGTTTTGGATTTGTAAAACGTGTTGTGTTTGTTTGCCGGTAGTATAATATTTACAGAATACGTTTTCTTTATTTGTGTAGTTTTGGCTCTAATTTAGCTCCATATTTTAGAGGTTCTTCAAAACTGTGGAGGAACCTTTAACTTACAGTGCTTCAAGCAACCTTCACTAAACATTCTTCTTGCAAAATGTTTCTTTTTTCTTGCAAAAAAAAAACAAAACCTCAAATCGAAAAAACAAAAAAACAAAATTCTCAAGAATCTTACATTTTTAACAATATAAGAGTAATGTAATATAAGAAAAGTCCCGAAGGCTTTTTCTTGTTTATAACAGGAGTTCTCCAAAGGCCCAGGACCCACATTTTGTGATGGTTATTAATTGCGACCTACTTTTATAGAATACAAAACAAACAAATTATTTTTTTTAAAATAGCCTTCATAAATAAAACTAAACATATATATGCATGCAATGTGAATTTGAGAGCTTTTTTAAGAAACTGAGGAACATAACAACTATATGTATAAAAGTTGCTATAGTAAAATTAAATATTAAAACTGCACAAAATAAATAAGGCCACAAATTAGATATTTAATTTCTCCGCATAGTATCTCTCCATTCAGAGTACATTAGCAAGAAACTGCTATAAGTAAGAGACTATAGCAGACAGGTACAAAATCAGATGAGCATAAATTAAAATATATAAATAAATAAAATAATTAGTTCATTTTTTACAACCTTTCCACAACTCGCCCAGAATGTGTCTATGACCCACATGGAAAGTCTCTTTTTATCATTTTGTACATTTTGTACAGTCCTTTGAAGTGATTTACTTATTATTTGTTGTAGATGCCACTGACGGTCACAAGGGTAAAGCAATCCAGGTGATTTTTAATACTTTTTTCTACAAATTATTAACTGTTATACTTTCTTTTAGTTTTTTTCTGCCAAATTCAATGTATGTCCAGCCTTTTTGTCAGCCTAATTATTCTTCTTTTTTCTTTTTCACTTTTTAATTTTCACATTTTTTTAATTTTGCTGAAATCAATTATTTAAATTTTCGTGTTATTAATATGCAAAAATCAGATCATAATCAACAAAACAAAGGAAACAAAAAAATATATATTTTGGGACCGGTTTAATTGGGTTTTGGTCAGTGTTTAAAAGTAAATTAAAAAATCAGGTGGGCTTTTGCTTAGCCAGTTTTTTATTTATTTACTTTTTTCTGCAGGATGAGCATCCAGGCAATTTGACCTTCACAGCAGGAAATTGCAGAAGTGAACAACACCAGATTGTTAAAGACCCTGAAGTTCAAACACAGGTTATAATTTACCAACAAAACTAAATGTAAAAAAGCTTTTCTCTTGATCCTTTAATGTAATGTTTGCTGATAAAACTAAACAAGCTGTATGTCTAAAAGTGTTACTTGCTTATTATGGTGTAAAATAAGTTACATATTATAGCTTTTTTGGAGGGGGTGGTGCTTGTTAGAGAGGTCTCAAACAAAACTCTTAAACAATTGTAAAAAAGTAAAAAACGTGCTTTTAGTGCTTTCTTATTGTTTTACTTTTTCTGTATTTTAAATTGTTTTAAACTTGCAATGATTAAATTTTGTCTTGTAAATAAGTGTCTACAAAGTAGTGTCAAATGTAATTACTAAAATGCAATTGGACAAATAATCTTTACCATTAATAAAATCATTTCATTTTAATACTTTGTTGAGAATTCTTTGCAGGTGATGACTGCCTAAATTATTCAGTTGTTGTGGTTTGGCGATGTTTAATTTAGTAAAACGCTGCTTGACAGGGTTCAGATCTGGTGATGACTTTTTTTTGCTTGTTTTACCTTAAATGAAGTAACTTTGTAATTACATTACATTACGTTACATTACATTTGGCAGACGCTTTTGTCCAAAGTGACTTACAATAGTCAAGTACAATGTAAAATAAGTTTCAAGGTAAAACATCTTTGGATAGGGATAAAAGGAGGACAAAGGGGAATAATAGGATAGAGGAGTGAAGGAGAGGAAGAAGGAAATGAGGTTAGAAGTAGTTAGTGTGTTAGAGGTGTTAAGAGAGTAAGTGCTCTTTGAAGAGCTCTGTCTTCAGGAGTCTCTTAAAGATAGCGAGAGATTCTCCTGATCTGGTAGTGGAAGGTAGTTTGTTCCACCATTGGGGAACTCTGTATGAGAACAGTCTGGATTGCTTTGTGTGAGTTTTTGGCAAAGCGAGGCGACGTTCATTGGAGGAGCGCAGCGGCCGGGAGGTAGCGTAAGCCTTCAGGAGTGAGTGCAGGTAGGAAGGAGCTGTTCTGTCATCACCTTGTAGGCGATTGTAAGAGCTTTGAATTTGATGCGAGCATCAACTGGTAACCAATGGAGCTCAATGAGCAGCGGGGTGACATGTGCCCGTTTTGGCTGGTTGAAGACCAGACGTGCTGCTGCGTTCTGGATCATCTGGAGTGGTTTTACTACACAGGCCGGGAGGCCAGTTAGCAGGGCATTGCAGTAGTCGAGGCGTGAGATGACGACCGCTTGCACCAGGAGTTGGGTGGCCTGTTGCGTCAAGAACGGTCTAATTTTTCGGATGTTATAGAGCGCAAAGCGGCAGGACCGAGCAACCGAGGCCACATGGTGCGTGATTTGTTGGATAATTAATATCCAACAAATCTAATGACTCTTAAAAAAAAAAGTAAACAAGAAAAGCATTTCTTGGGACCATTTTGATTGGGTTTTGTACACACACACACACACATATATATATATAATTTTTTTTTTTCAATTATCAAGTGCATATGTATGAGGCTGAGAGGCTGAGAGCATTATTTCTACCCAACGTGGCAGAATATTTTGTGTATTTGCTACAGTATCAATTTTTACTTCTTTTAATAGTTTTTAAATTAACGTTAATTTGTTGTATACTGTACATATACTGTATTTATATTAATCATTTTATTACAAATTCAATTATTATTTTACGAAAAAACAATTAAACCTCTTTTATTATTGACTTAATTTCATAACAACATTTAATTGTAATTATACCACAGTTAGTTCTGACCCTGCAATGTGACTGGCTTAGAGGCATTCTCTAAGTACTATTATTGCACAATAATAACACTTCAACAGCACATGAAAAAAACACACTGACACTCTTTAAATATTACTTCTTAAATATTCACTTGCATGTTTTATGTCACTACAACTCATAAAAAAGAAATGAAAATAAAAATATTTTAATATATATTTTTTATGGTATTTATTTAAGTTTAAAATAAAGTTGATCATACTGTTGAATATTGACATTGTTTGACTTTATTAAGACAACTTCAGCAAAACTGACATTATAGGGGTGATAGAGAAGGTCGAGAAAATATATTATATGAGCAAATCATTAAGAATAATAAATCAATTTTTGGTAATGAGGGGCCACACTAAAAACAAAACTTAAAATTGTTCTCTTTAAGGTGATTTTAATTCACCTGAACAAGAAATATTAAATTGCTCCATAAACTATAGTGAACCAGTTTCCATTATTACATTTTTTGGTAAAAGTTGGCCAAACTAAATAATTTGTGTTGCAAAATTTACAAACTGTAGTTGAACTCTAGTTGAGGCAAAGCCAACTACTCTGCTCTACTGCACATGCTCAGTTTAACTCTTTAGTTAAACGGGGTCTACTGAGCAATTCTCCAGGGGTTTTCACCTGATGTTGGTCACACTATTTACATATTGGGCGTGTCCTCGTACCTCTTACTCTCCATCAGTGTGTAGTCATTCCCCACAGGCTGCTTTTCCTGGGATTGACATATGTGTTATCTAATAACTGCCTGGTCTCAGTGTTGATGGCTATAAGAATAAGTTACTGTGTTTTGTGTTGCTGAGTAATGAAAAATGTGTTATTGTATTCATAATATGAGTTTGATTTATGTAGATTTTTTTTTTGTGTAGTTAATGTAAAAATATATGTGACAGTTATACAGTTCATGCTATTTAAAAGTGCTTTATACTGTAACTGAAAAACTATACTTTCCATCCTTAAAATACTTTTTGGATCAATGTAATTCTACAAGAAGTTGACAAAACTTAAAGAGTCTATTGCACACTGTTGCATTGTTTGTTTGTTGTTTGTTTTTTTGTTCACCTAATGCTTTATCTTTTAAAGAGCACCTTTTTACACAGCTAGTTCTTCTCCATGTGACTCTGAGGGCTGCACATGGGTTTATAATTAGAGTTTCTCAGAAATTCCAACTACTACTGATTGCAGCCTGAGGGAAGGCGGAGTTGGACGTCCAGCACGCCCAGCCACGCCCACTTTGTCAGTGTCATGTCGTCCAGTCCCGCCCACTTTGTCAGCATCATTTCTTAGCTCCGCCTCTGAACGGAAGTTAACCTTGTACAGGGCGGTTAACGGTTGTTTTTTTATTTGGATTTATTCGGATGTTTAACCAATATACAAATATTGTGCATTTTTCTATTGATTAATAATATATATTTTTATTCTGACTTTAAATATAATATTTAAGCAATATACAAACATTGCATTTTTCTATCGATTAATAATACAATAATCTGGCATTTTGGCAAAGTGGGCGGGGCTGGATGACATGACGCTGACAAAGTGGGCGGGGCTGGACATCCAACTCTGCCTTCCTGCAGGCTGCAGTCAGTACCCTCTCAGAAATTCACACCACCCCCTGAGAGGTCTGCTCATGAGTTTGAATTTGAATTTCACCTCCCCATGCCTCTCAACTCAGAGGCTTACATGCGGGCTCAAACCCCAATGTCTCTCAATCAAGAGGCCTCAAATAACATTATTAAGTTTCTTGTTAAAAGTTGGCATAACTAAACTATTTGTTTCTGCACAATTGGTTTAGTTAGGCTTGAAGTTCTCCTCTCCATGCCTCTCAATTCCAGAAGCACTAAAAGTTCCAAACAAACAAAATATAATTTCCACCATGTGATAGTGATATTTAACTCTCTGGGATCTAAGGACATTTTCTTGGTTTGTTTCATATCTTCTTAAGATATGTATGTGTCAAATATCTTTTAAAAGATACAGTTTAACACGTTAAGTGCCTAATGACACATCATAAGTGCATCATGGGACAGTGTGTGTGTGAATGTATAATCACCTGACCTTATTTAAAAAAATCAGGGATGCTGGGTTAGTGCTTGAGTTCAAAATTCAAATGCTTTAATATGAGGCTTTACATTCCATATAACCTTCTTTGGCATGATTTCTAGAAGAGCCACTAAACCTTAAACTAAATATTTTTATAGTAATAGTAATACCAGTCCTGCTTAATTTTGTTTATAAACATTTCCTAAAAATGCTTTTATTGTGGTAACTTCTGCCTCTGCAGCGCCCTCTCAGGTTTAACTGTGCTATAGGCGAAGTTAATGTTTCCCTGTACTTTGGTACTCGGAGACTCACAATATCCAAATCAGTCAATCAATAATACCACCCCCCTGCTGACAGCCAACCATTTGTGTCTCACTGTTATCAGAGGCACACCGCTGCTGCTGCTGCAGCTCAACCAATCAATTCTCTGTCCGGTCTTGCCTCTAAACCCATACATCACCATTTTTTCAAGTTTAAGCTGAGGGTGGAGTCAGCAAAAAACAGAGGGTTTAGTTACCCTCTATGCAAAAAATGAAAAAAAAAACATTGCTTGCTAATTAAGGAGAACAATTTAATTTATTTTCTATTTTATGTTTTTACAGTCTGTGCTCATTTAACACTACAGGTGTTGCATTATTCCAGATAGCCTGCTGGCTCGTGGTTGATACATTTTAAGGTTGGCATACATAATATCATACAATAACAAAAACATACAAATAAAAATAACGAAACATGTCTAACATTCTGAAATTATAAAATAGCATATGATGCTAAATAAAATAAAATTAAACAAGATGCTTTTATCTTTACTAAACATTAAACTGACATTCAGAGGGTCAGGCTTTTATATAGATAGTTTTCAATATACAGTTCATTAATACATACATTTATTAAATGAATATTGCTTGTGACATAGGTACAATGAATGTACTTTCCAGTTGTAATTTTAAAACGTTTATTTTTTTCTATTGACGGATCTTCACGTGTGAGTACACAGACTGATCATCGCTGTTCTTTGTTCTGCTTCTTCTTGAGGAGGGACGCTGATTAAAGCTGAGAGCTGCGTAGTTCACGTCCCCAGTTTCTTCAGTCTATCAGACACCACAACAAAAAACATATATGTGAAATATTGTGAGAAATACAATTCTACACTCTAAAGAGTAATTCTGATGGCCTTTAGCCAATACTTAAATTAATACCCTGTCATACGTTATATGAATTTGGCAGAGTTTTTATTTTTATTCATTGTTTATTGTGTGTAGTGACAAAAAAGTCATCTGAACAAGAAATATTGAATTGCACCATAAACTATAGCAAACTAGTTTCCTTGACTAACATTATTAAGATTCTTGTTAAAAGTTAAAAATCATTTGTGTTGCAAAATTAATATATTGTTTTTGAACTCTACACTCTAAAAAACAGAGGTACGATATGAGTACTTTTTTGTACTCAAAGGTACACTCTTCATAATTGTACCCTCAAAGGTACAATTTTGATCTTTACAGGGTCAGATTTGTTCCCTCTGAAGTACAAAGCCATTCCTAACAGCAATAAGTACAAATTTGTACCATTTAACCAGACAAAGGGTACATTCAGTATTCTGCATCACTGTACTAATGAACAATATATATTTTAATTACAATTTTGGATCATCAAGTTTTTGAGCCATATTCAGTTGATGATGATGTTTATAATCTTTATTATCTTTACTGGCACAAAAACCATGGGTACAAAAAAGGACTTTCACTGAAAGGTACTTTTTGTACCTCAATATAAGGTACAGCCCAGCAACAAGTTTTGTACTCTTTTAAGTACAAATCTGTACTTACTTTTCTTAGTGTGTAGTTTAGGCCGAGCCAACTACTCTGCTCTATTGCACATGCTCAGTTTTACTCTTTAGTTAAACGGGGTCTACTGAGCAATTATGCAGGGATTTTTACCTGATGTTGGTCAGGCTATTTGCATATTGGGCGTGTCCTCCCACCTTTCACTCACCATCAGTGTGCAGTCATTCCCCACAGATTCACATGTGTGACGTAATATGTAACTGCCTGGTCTCAGTGTGGAAGTCAATAAAAGCAAATTACTGTGTTTTGTGTTAATTATTGCGATTATACGCTGCCTGGGTTCAGCCCTTAATTAAGTTCTTTTCACTCAACATATGCATATTGTAGTTGTTTTATAGCCAAACATTGTTTACTAAAGGAAATAAACAATGGGATCAAAGTTAAGTAGAATGAACACAGAGAGCCCTATCGTACACCCCACGCAAGGCGTGTAGCCTGGCGCGTTGCCATCATACACCCCATCAACAGTCTATTTTTACGCCTTGCGCACGCGTCCTTAAAAAAGCAATGGACTTTGGGAATATATTAACGCTGATGGGCGTGGTGGTCTGGAAATGAGGTGTGTTCAGGTAAATTTCTGTCTTGGCGGCGGAAAAACGGATTGCGCGATTGATCCTGTGAAAGGACGTCTAAATTCACCTGGCACTGGCGCACCCAAAACTGAATCAGATCACCCTGCGCTCCAAAATACCCCATACCATCACTTCCTTACCACAGAAAAATAAACCTTACCTACAGCCTTCAGCAATCAACTATAAAAATAAAATATACTTAAAAATCTGCACAGTAACTATAAATTCTTATTAGTTATATTTATTTCTGTCAGTTAAAAGGATATTTATATTTATGTTTAGTACACAGACTAAATAACTGTAGCTTAATATAGCAGAGATTTTTAAGAATTTCAACAGATGCTTATTCTCACTCAAATGCTGGAGTTTTTGAAATTGAAAATTAAAAAAGAAAAGCACTTTGACTGAACATAAATGTATTTTATTTTACCTTGCTATTATTTAACTGAAATTCACTTTTATGTCTGAAAAAATAAAGCGCATTGTCATCCTGGCGTCTGAGGCTGCCCGTCAATTATATAAAACTTAAAACATTTGAAATACACAGAAATATAAAGCTATATGTTAGCATTCGTTTCTTTTCACCAGGGCAAATGTATTAAATTATTAAATATATTAATTTAGCTAGTTAAAATCTCCTCCAGCGCTCTAAAATGTCAGGCACGCAAAATAACCTGTCTTTAAAAAAAAACAAACAAAAAAAAAAAACGTTGTAATAAATAAGGAAAATGCATGTTATAAACTCACTATTAAAGCCACATATTTACTGATAATTAATTAAGAGATATCAGGAAAAAGGCGCCGCGACTCTCTCTCTCTCTTTCTCTCTTTCGCAGCACAGAGCTGAATTCAGCGCGAAATAATATAAAACTCAGTTCAGTTAAATAAAAATAAGTACGGACCTGTAAGTAAATCAAATATAGTCAAATATAAAGAATAGGTTGAGGTTTTGATGAGCTGTTTCAATGATTTGAAACTGAAACTAACTGAAACTGAAACTTTTATTATTCTGCACACTATCAGAAAGCCTGTGATTGCTTTAAATAAGATTTTTTTATATATATATTTTTAATTTATATTGTATATTATTCATTTATTTATTCATTTTAATTATTTTAATTATTTTATTAATCAAATTATTAAATATATATATATATATATATATATATATATATATATATATATATATATATATATACACATATTTCCCATGATTCCCATGTTCTTAGTTTATTGGTATAAATTTGATAATTTCTTATCATTCTTATCATTTTACTTTAATTTCACTGCTATTATTATTTTATTCAAAAGATATAAATTCTTTACTTTTTATGTCAATTTTTATGATCTTTTTAAACGTCCTATTTTTCCTTTTTTATGTATAAATTTTATTGGTCTATAGAAAATGTCAGTTTTTATTTGTATTTTTTTTAAAGCTCACCTTCCGTCGTTTTTTCTTTCATTTTAAAATGTCTAGTTGTGGTCTCTAGTATGAATGAATGACATGTGAGCCGTTTTTGTAAAAAAAAAAAGTGCTCAGGTGTCTCTGTATAGCTCTTTTTTCATGGACTGTTTTAGGGGTGTGTCCAAAATGACCGGATTCCAGCTTTGCTCATGAATATTCATACATGCAAACAGCATGCAAATATCTCTCCTCTGATTGGCTAGGAGCACTGCGACGCCCCTCCACCGCTCTGCCGCTCACTGCCTCCCACCTCCTAACTGATGAGCGGTGATGTTGCGTCGCTTCAGCTCCGCCTCTGGGAGTTTCTCGAGCCAAGGTGGGCTGGTCTGTGAGTTTCTGCCTACGTAGGCAGAAAGATAATTCAAAATTCACCCGTTTTTCGGAGGGGGGGAGGGGGGATTTCTTTGCTTAGCTCCTGCAGACAATGGGGGCTGCAAAACAGTTTAATGTGCAGGTGTACACATTCAACTCGGAGAGACCTACTGTATTCCACAAAAAACAAGAAAAATCGGATTTTCGCGGAAGGTGAGCTTTAATATTTTTAATCCCTTAAACTGTAAATGAGGGTCCCTATCCAGTGTATATAATCGATTGCTTGATTAATATTCAGTGCTGCAAACCCAGTTTTTACATAAACAATAAACAGAATAAAGAATAAAATAACTTTACTCTTCTCTTATATGAGCTGCTGGTTTATCTTCACAGCGTGACGCGCAGTCAGTTTCCTATGCGCTCTTAAAATAGGAATGAACAGAAGTCAGCGCGCTCCTGTCTCTTAAAGGTAATGACTACAGACATACTGATTGGCTTATTTTACGTTACGCCCATGAATAATTAATGGAATTAAAACACACCCTTTGCGCCGTTGGAGCTGCGTAAGGCGTATTTTTCGTGCCCTCAATGACAATAAACTAAACTCAGTTATTATAAGTTGGTTTAACTTTAATATCTCTGTTTAAATGAATATGTGCACATAAATGTTTAGCTAGCTCAAAATAGTTGAGTAATGTTTAGAAATATCCAATCTTGTAAAACAGACTTCAAACAACTTATGGGTTTGCATTGTTCCCCATTGGTTCCTCATCATTTACCAACTGAAATTAGGTATGTCCACATTGGCTAAAATATAGCTTTATGAAAATATATTGTATTTCTTTACACATATAACAATTGTAGAACCAGCAGTCCTCTTATGGACAAGCTACTGATTTAAAAAAAGCAGTTTAAAACAGCAAAACAATGTCTATACAAATTTAAACACGATAACAAGACATACAAGTATAATGCTTAGTTCAGAATAATTAGAGTAAAAAAAAAAAAACGTGAACAAAGCCGAAAAATGGAAAATAAATTACCTGATTTACTTGAATTGTCTGGTTTTCGGCAGAATCTTTAACAAGAGATGTCATGTCATATTTATAATACGTCATGTTTTTTTTTTTCAACCAATAAGAACACACTATTAAATCATGTTTAATATAGTAGTGAGAATATGTTAAACATACCTCTTGGATGACTTTTGTGTAATTTTCTGCACATAAACAAAAGCGCTGCCATAAATATGATGTTTAAAGTTGCTAAAACAATGACAGTTGGGTCCAGAGCACCACTCTCTGAAATTGAAAATAAGACATTTATTATTATTATTATTATTATTATTATTATTATTGTGCCTATTTTGTTAGATTTTTTTTGTCTTTTTTATGTTGCATCAGGGCAACATTATGCAATTTCATAGCAAGCAGTGTTTCTTATTTTTTGATGAATATATCAAGCCCTCAAAAAGTAGGAATTAAACAAATAAGACAATCTGATTTGTATTATTTAAACAACATGTTTGGTTAACCCTCTGTGGCATGATGCTGCTTTCAGGCAACAAAACACTTTTTTAATTATTGCATTGTGCTTTCAGTTCAATTCAGTTGAGGCTATTTTGTTTTCATTTTCTCACTTAAACATTGTTAATTTATATATTTTTTAATGTTGCTTCAGGGCAACATTATGCAACATTAGTTGGCAATCATGGCAAAAAGGCAATCATGGCAAACAGTGGTTCTTTTTTTTTTTTAACTCTATAGAATGGTGTTGCTTTCAGGCAACAAAGCACTTTGTTGATTATTGCATTTTCCTTTCATTTCAATTCAATTCAATTGTGGCTATTTAGTTTTAATTTTCTTACAAAAACAGTGTTTAGTTTTGCTTTTTAAATGTTGCCCCAGGGCAACATCATGCAATTACATAACAAAGCAATCATGGCGGTTATTATTTTTTGATGGATATATCAGTAGGTATCCTCAAGCTTTTAGGCAAAATATGACTTTGTGGATTATTGCAGTTCAATTTAATTTAATTGTGGCTATTTTTTTTTCTTAATAAAACAGTGTTTTTTTATGTTGCCTTGGGGCAACATTATGCAACATTAGTTACATAAAAAGACAAGCAGTTTTATTTTTTGATGTATATATCAACAGAATTCTGCATTTAAAAATTAAAACAAGTTGATTTGCATTATTTAATTAGCTTTTTTTTAGTGACATAACAAAACAATCATGGCAAGCAGTGGTTCTTATTGTTTGAAGGATATATCAACAGCGATTATTACGCTCTCAGAAAGTAGGTTAAAATATTATAATATTTAAAAAATCTTCTCAACACATATGAAAATTACACTGTTTAACTGATTGAAATGAAAATGAAATACTTATAAATGTAAACTTTTAAAACCATAAGCTAAGAATATCTAAAATAACTACAAACCAACATTTCTTAACACGCATTACGAATAGAAAATCATAAACACATCCATATTGTTACTGTCATTTTTAATTATTTCATAAAAAGGAAAAAAAAATACTTCTGTTTGTGGAATATATTCTAAGATTATTCTATTGCACTGAGACGGACTCAAGAGGTGGATCTTACCTCCAGTAAAGTCCAGTTTAGTTCCATCTCCAAAGAAGATGTGTCCACATGCAGCTACAGCACAGTAGTAAGTTCCAGCATCAGAGAGGCTGAGGTTGTTCTTGGGGAGTTTGTAGATACAGCTCTGTGTAGGAGAAACAGTCTCAGAGCTTTTCTTACACTGATCACTCCTGTTTCCATGAGTGAAGATGATTCCTGGATCAGATTCTCCTGATCCGTGTCTGAACCAGTACACACTGTGATCTCCTGCAGAGTTATCTGTGAGTATTGAACACTGCAGAGTTGTATCTCCTCCCAGTTGGACTGGATCTGATACGGGAGGCTGGAGAACAGTGTAGAGACTTGAAGGTGCGTCTGTGTAAGAAAATATTATGTTAGATTAGTAAATAGTAGGCTATAAAATGCATGTAAATTTCTAAAATCAGATGTTAGTAGATATTATTCACCTCTGAGAACTAAAACTGTGCAGTCTGATAATGCCATTTCTGTATAATATGAGACTGCACAGATATACGTAGCTGAATCTGATGCTTCTGCATGTCGGATATTCAGAGTAAACCTGCCTCTTTCTTTTAACGCATTAGAGCGTCCACTCTTCTCAAAATTATTATGATATGTTGGAGCAGAATTAGAACTAGAAGCGATTTGAAGAGTTTTTTCTCCTGGAATTTGTTTAAACCATGAAATCACTGATGCATCAAATTGTTTAAATGAACAATACAGACTAATATCTTCTCCTTTCTGAATGAACTTCAGACCATCTTGGCAGACAATGTTATTCTTTGAAGTTCCACCTAAAAAAAATAAATAAATTGCATTAGAGAATGAAGTAAGGCAAGTATGTTTAAAAAAAAGGAAACCAAAACTGAATAAAAATACAAAAAAACAAAAACATTTATAATAAAAAGAACACTGTACCTAATGCTGTTAAGACCAGGATTAGTGCACATAATCGAATCATTGCCTGAGGAAAAAATAAAATGTTAAATTTAATATTCATATTTTCAACTGTACAAACCACTGTATAAACCAGTTCTATATTTTTAGACATATATATATTATTTTTTTTTTCTCTATTTAAAATATAATGATCAAACTGTACAAACACTATACACACAAACAGATACACACAGTACAATTCTATATTAGGAGTTATAAGTAAATTTTACCATTTAGGCTTATTTACAGTTTTGGAATGGCTAACTTACCCATTCATGACGAAGGTATTATGTGTACGCTAATCTGTGTATTTTGTTTTGTATTGTTTTGTTTACTAAATGATTCTGCATGTGGGCTTGTATAGCTTTAAAAATAACAGTGCCATATATTTAAATACATTTTATAATATTTAAATACTATTTAAAAATTATATTCCTCCTATGTGCATATTATGTCAATACAGCAACATTTTTTGTCATAAAATTGTCATAAAAAGTATTGCTCTGTAAATGCATTATTCAGTGCTTATGAATGAGAAGGTAACCTTTAAATAAAGAGTAACATTTTATTTGAATGTCAATTTACATAGAGGATTAATAACACATACACAAAGATTAAATAATGTATTTATAAAGCAGTAGTTACATATTTATAAATAGATAATTTCCAGTAATCACAACATTACATGAAAAGGCTTATGAATTTAAGCAGTGTTAATAATGGGTTGATATATTGGAAAACTCTTTTTTAAATGTATTATTAATCTTATTTATATGTAGGAAATATTGTTTTAAACACTATTATTTTAAGTACTATACACCCATGTCCCCTCTTTTAAACCACATCTCCACATCTATGACATAATGTGTGTGTGTATATATATATATATATATATAGTGCTATGGCTATGTTAGCTGATTTAAATTCATTTAAATGGTCAGTTACAGTTTTAAAACTCTAAACGTAATATTTCATGATAAGCTAATACGTGTACAGTACTCTCTGCTTCTTTAAAAGTTCTACAAAAGCCAACAATATACATTTCTGTAATGCTAAAAGAAACAAAACAATGCTTAATGCTGTTAAGACCAGATTGAAACTCAACAAACACAAACTAATTATATATAAATACAAATATATATGTACACAAATATATAGACAAAAGAATAAAGCTTATCATTTCAGCTCACTTACAGTTGTAGCAGTGCAATAGTAACCTCTCCAGATGAAGGTAATAACTAACTCTCTCCCTCTGTAAACTTGTACAAGAGTCATTTCTTAACTGTGATAAAAGCTGATTGGCTCCCTTTATAGGAAGTTAGGCTGGACCCTAGCCACTCACATCAAAGGGCGTAAATATAGAATCTAATATGCAAATCACTACTGCTGAGTTTGATGAACTAATTCAATGTGTTGTATTCTATATAATAGCCTCATGTTTCAATACTTTTACACATTTAAACAAGTGTATTAGTACTGAAATAAATGATAATAGAAACATAAATAAATGTGAACTACAGAGGCCCAGCAATTATGGTGGCAGAACACCAGACATATGTTTACAATTTAACTTTTGCTGTATTGTTCATTATGAGAATCATATATAATGTATATACTAAATATTTTAATGGCAGTTGGCAGGAAATATATTTACAATATCACTACACAGAGAACTGAGCCAATGGCTTAAAATTGCATTTTGCATATTGTTGCTGTCCAATGAAAAACAAGTATCTCCAATAAATCTTTAAAATTGAAACTTTTCCAGGAGGAGATAATATCTTCTTAACTTTCAAAGAAATTCACTTTAAAAAGCATATATTTCAGGTTATTTTGGAGAATTTTGCATTGGTCCATTAATCAAGACATTTTGACACAGTGTAAAGGAGATATTTTGTGTTTAAATTATGTAGTAAACTAAAAAAACAAAAAAAAAACCAGCGATAATATGCACTCTGAGGAAATTTACAGAATTGTTCAGAATTTTTTCTATGATGTTGCTGACAGTGAATCCAGAATGTAAGTCAAGTGAAGCTTCTGGCTTTTCTCATCAGTCTTTTGTGATTATTGTGGTACTAATAATGCCTTGTGGTGGTGCTGCTCACCCAGCAACTCTTGCCCTCAGCAGAGTATTAGAATAAGTATATAATTTTTTTTGCACAAAATGCACAAACTTTTCCTCCGTTCACTGATAAAAATATGCGTTCCTTGAATAACTTTTAGTATGGAGCTAAATTTGTGCCAAAACTACACAAATAAAGAAAATGTATTCTGTAAATATTATACTACTTGCAAACAAACAAATAAAAAACACGACTATCTAACAAACACGGTGTGTTTTACAAACACAAAACCTGATGGTTGTACATGATTTTCAAACATTACCGTGTCATGATTCACGAACACACACACCCCATTTGAAAATCCCATAGAGGGTTACATATATATTGACAACCATCAGGTTTTGTGTTTGTAAAACACACCGTGTGTGTTAGATAGTCGCATTTTGCATTTGTAAAACGTGTTATATTTATTTGTTAAGAGCACTGTATTACAAAACAGCTGTGTATTTATTTGAAGGTTACATATACATTTACAACCATCAGTTTTTGTGTTTTGCAATTGTAAAACATGCTATATTTGTTTGTTAAAAGCAATGTATTAGAAAACAGCGGTGTATTTATTTGAAGGTTATATATATATTTACAACCATCCGGTTTTGTGTTTGTAAAACGTGTTGTGTTTGTTTGCAAGTAGCATAATACTTACAGAATACATTTTCTTATAATATTTGCAGAATATATTTTCTTTATCTGCGTAGTTTTGGCACTAATTTAGCTCCATATTTTAGAGGTTCTTCAAAACTGTGGAGGCACACCTTAACTTACAGTGCTTCAAGCAACCTTCAGTAAAAATTCTTCTTGCAAAATGTTTCATTTTTCATGCAAAAAAACAAAAAAGCAAAACTCAAATCCAAAAAATGCAAAAAAAAAAAAATCAAGAATATTACATTTTTAATATTATAAAAAATGCACGAAGGCCTTTCCTGTTTGGAACAGTAGTCCTCAACTGGTCTCAACCCAGGATCCACATTATATAAATATATATAAAATATATATAAATATGTGCACGCAATGTGAATTTAAGAGCATTTTTTAAGAACTATAGTAAAATTAAATATTAAAACTGCACAAAATAAATAAGACCACAAAATTACATATTTAATTTCTCCGCATAGTATCTCTCCATTCAGAGTACATTAGTAAGAAACTCTCTCTGTCTCTTTTTTCCCAATATAAAAGACAAATCTAAAATCAGATGAGCACTATTATTTAAAAAAAATATATATATTTTTTACAACCTGTCCGCAACCAGTCCAGAACGAATCCACGACCCACTTTTGGGTCTCAACTAGGGGTGTGACGAGATCTCGTGGCACGATATCTCGCGAGATTAAACGTGACAATATTTCTCGTCTCGCGGGAAGAAAAAAAAAAAAACAGTTTAGTGTGGATTTTTTAAGAGGGATCTGGCAACCCAGTAGCGATACAGCGGGTAGCTGAGGAGAGAGCAGCTCTCAGCAGAAGAGGAAAATTCAGGTATTTGCATAGAGTAGAGGTCAGTAATGGGCGGACCGCGGTCCGGATCCAAACGCTGTCCAGTGCGGACCCAAACCTACTGAGAACACACCGCTCCTCACGCGGGATTGAACCCGTGTTGTCAGGGTCGCGGGCGTGAAAAAACGCCTTTATAAGGAGATCTCGAAAACGGGCGGAAAAACGAGAACTGGACCATACTGAATTCTAATTAAATAACTTACTCCTGATATAGAAGATGCTTCTGCTACTTTTAAGTTGTATGTCTGGCTGCATTTTGGCTCCAGTGGAAACAATAAACGGTAACAGAGTGACCAACAAGACACAAACCATATATAAATACCGTAAGTAAATCAAACACGTGACTGTTTCATAGGCAGTTGTACTAATCCCTTAGCTCTGTACTGTATTAAAAAAATGTTCTGTCTCTGTTTGCACTTCAAGCATAGTCTTAATATGACTGGTTATGGTTATGCATAGTTAAATTACAAGAGAAAAAAACACAAACCCTAGTCTTAATATGACTGGTTGTAGTTTATTGTTTGCTCTATATAAGACGTAGAAAAGTCTTATTTTTATTTTTTTTATCTTATTTTTATTTCTATTTCTTATAAAAATCAATGTGTGAGAGAAACCAGTCTGTTAATTGTGTGTTATATGATTTTGTCAAATAAAACTCCATTTTTCATTTTTGACATTTTCTTTAAAATTTTATTTTTAAATCTCGTCTCGTTCTCATGAACCCAATATCGTGTCTCGTCTCGTGAGATTAGTGTCTCGTCACACCCCTAGTCTCAACCCACCAGATGAAAATCGCTGGTTTAGATAAACCCTGAGATTCCACAATTTATGGTCAACATGTGGTCAGTGGTTTTACAACCCTCCTGAAAATGCTGGAAATCACTAAATTCCTGTGTTTTGTTGATGAGCGCTGCAAGTTATTGTTCCTGTGAAAAAAATGTTTAAAACTTGTAGATATTTTTCTCCAGATTGCAAACTGGTATAGTTGATCAAGAAACAGATCAGATGAAGTTCTTGTGTGTGGAAACAAAACAGCAGTAATGATTCCCTGCCTCAAACAAGTTTGCAATCTGTCCTGTGTGTGAATTTTTATATTAAAAAACCCTTAAAAGTTTAAATGCAGATAAAAAAATGACTTTAATGTTGTTTGTACATATTTTTGTGTTTTTATGTATTATAATCTGAGCTGTATTATAATCTGAGCTCAAAGTTCAGAGCAACACTGGTGAATGAGTTGACCCAACTTATTTTGAATCAGTTTATGAATTCAAAGTCAATGAAGCTTTGATTCAAATCTAGACATGTAGCTAAATGTGCGCCATTTTACAGCCGTGTGATTGGCAAGTAAGTTACGTTAAATACTTATTTTCTCCTAAACCTCCTAAAATAAAAACTGAGGATGATATAAGCTAGCTAACCTAGATAACACCAACTATCTAGTATGAAGAGTCATTTTTTGCCAGCTAAATAGCTAAATGCTAGCATGGAGACTCAGTATGTGAATAAGAACTGGGGGTGTTATAAGCTAGCTAACCTAGATAACACTAACTATCTAGTCTGAAGTGTATTTTTTTAGCAGGCTAAATAGCTAAATGCTATCATTGAGACTCTGTGTGTGACAAAGCGACAAAGGCGACCATTCATTTCCTATGGCAGGGCCCGATTTGTCGTCGCGACACGCGAGAGGCAACAAGCGACGAAGCGACAGAGTGACAAGCGACACAGAGCTGAATTTTTCTCAACTTTATACAAATGAATTATGACGTGGTGAAGCGACATTCTAACCCGATTGGCTTCTAGCTTTACTTTGGACCAATCACATACAAGGCGGTCCGCTTCCTCAAGCTCCTGCTCTCTGAATTTTAGTTTCTTTCCCAGTTCAGGGTAACTATCTAGTCTGAAGAGTCATTTTTTAGCAGGCTAAATGCTAGCATGGAGACTCTGTGTGCTGATAAGAACTGGGGATGATATAAGCTAGCTAACCTAGCTAACACTAACTGTTTAGTCTGAAGAGTATTTTTAGCACGCTAGATGCTAAAATGCTAGCATGGAGATGATATAAGTTACCAAACCTAGATAACACTAACTATCTAGTCTGATGAATAATTTTTCAGCAGGCTAAAAGCTAGCATGGAGACTCTGTACGTGAATAAGACCTAGAGATGATATCAGCTAGCTAACCTAGTTAACACTAACTATCTCATGTGAAGTTATTTTTTAGCAGGCTAAATAGCTGAATGCTAGCTTGGAGACTCTGTGTGTGGATATAGACTGAGGATGATATAGCTAACCTGGCTAGCTGTAAACAGCATGAAGCAGTAGATACAGCGTTTGCTCTTAGCTATGGTTACTAATTAGCGTTATCTGGCTAATGTATCAGATTAAACTGCACCTTATCAGCAGCTTTGTTTAAATAAAAGGAGTATATTTGAGTTTGTTGGAACTAGACATGAGTATTGTTTTCTCACCGAAGTGTACAAACGAACCAGAATCCATTTTAACTGGACCAAATAGTGCGGATGTGAAACCCCCTAAATGTGTGAATAAGGATATAGATAACCTAGCTAGCTATATATCTAGTCGGGAGAGGCAATTTTAGCACAATAAATGTTAGCATGGAGACTCAGTGTGTGGATAAGGACTGGGGATGATAAAGCTAACCTAGCTAGCCATCTAATCTGAAGAAGCTTTTTTAGCGGGCTAATAGCTACATGCTAGCATGGAGACTCAGTGTGTGGATAAGGACTATGTGTTAATAAATGGTAAACTGAGTGTAATTAAAGTGAAAATTGTATAACCAGGCATTTGTTTTTAGTTAATGACTACTACTGCTGTTAATGTCACTGCTGTATATATTGTTTTTATTTACTAATTAAAATGTTAAACAGCATCAGTTATTATTTCTTTAATTGCAGTTTGTCAGTTTGAAGTCATTTGTTTTGGCCAAACCCAGTAATAGTAAGTTAAATGCATGTTAAGTCCTATATTTACACCAGGGGTCTGTGTGGTTAAGACCCGTTTCAGCTTCCTGTTGTGCCGTTTTGAGAGCCAATCAGCTGTCAGCACAGAATTATAAATTTGTGCTTGCAAAAACTTCACATACAAAGTAGGGCATGTTACATCAAGCTACATCTAGGAAGACTCCTGGAAGCTTTTTTTCTTTCAGAAAATGTAAGTTCAATGTATATATATATAAAAAAAAAATATATATATATATATTTTTTATGACATAATTGACTGACATTATTTTTTCTTTTTTTTCAGAATATACTGAATTTTACTTGAAGTCTTTGGCAATGATTCAATTCTATGTCATTGTTTTGGTCTTATCAGCATTAGGTAATGTTTATATGTATTTTTTAAATTAAATAATATTAGTATTTTTTTTACATTTTAACAAAAAGTCCTTACTAATGATAAGTTACTTTTCCTTTTCTGTATTGATGTATGTACTTACATTTTGTATTTTTAAAAAAATATATTTATAAAACAATAACATTACAATTTTGTGTTTCCAGGAGGAACATCCAAAACTGGAATTGCCTGCCGAGGTGGATTTAAATTTATTCAGAATGGTAGAAATGTCAGTCTGAATTGTTCGTTTTTATACTCTGAGTCACCAGTAGTTTCATGGTTTAAACAGACTCTAGGAGAGAAGCCTGTTCTCATCACTTCGTGTTTTAGATTTAGTTCTGATTCACAATTTCACAACAATTTTAATGAGAGCGGACGCTTTAGTGCATTCAAAGGAAAGGACACTTTTACTCTGAACATCTCAAATGTAGAAGCATCTGATTCAGCTACGTACTTCTGTGCAGCTGCGTATTATTCAGATATTGAGTTATCAGACTGCACACTTTTAGTCCTCAAAGGTAGGTACTTATTACACTAATTAATACCTAACTCTTTTTTACACCTCAGATCTGTCTCCTATCATCTAATCTTCATCCTCCTCTCGCTAAATAACTGGAACATTTATTTTTTATTTATTTCTCTAGATCCACCTTCAAGTCTCTACACTGTTCTCCAGCCTCCCGTATCAGATCCAGTCCAACTGGGAGGAGATACAACTCTGCAGTGTTCAATACTCACAGATAACTCTGCAGGAGATCACAGTGTGTACTGGTTCAGACACGGATCAGGAGAATCTGATCCAGGAATCATCTTCACTCATGGAAACAGGAGTGATCAGTGTAAGAAAAGCTCTGAGACTGTTTCTCCTACACAGAGCTGTATCTACAAACTCCCCAAGAACAACCTCAGCCTCTCTGATGCTGGAACTTACTACTGTGCTGTAGCTGCATGTGGAGAGATCATCTTTGGGAACGGAACCAAACTAGACTTAAGAAACCAAACCGGAGGTAAGATCGAAAATGTTCATTATTTTAGGTAACATTATTATATTATGAAGTACCAAATATGGTTAAAGTAATAATGTTTTAAAATGTTTTTTTTTTTTTTAATCTATCAAAATCTAGCAATTCATATTTGGAGATACATAATAATATATGTGCAAAAAATATACGTATTGGAGTTTTGTGCTCAATTATTATTATTTTTTTTTTCATTCATATAATTCTATAAATGATAATTTGCTTTTTTTCAATAGACAGTGTTTTGGTCCCAGTCATTACTGCTATAGCAGCATTGAGCACCCTGTGCATGGTTGCAATTTTATGTCTTGGTAAAAATGCATTGATCAGGCAAGGTAGGTTTTACCTCCATGTTTCCTCATTTTTTATCATTTTGTACATTTTGTACAGTCATTTTTAAGTGATTAATTAATTATTTGTTGTAGATGCCACTGACGGTCACAAGGGTAAAGTAATCCAGGTGATTTTTTAAAATATTTGAAATGTTTTTTTCTGTCCAGGCTTTTTGTCAGCCTAATTATTATTATATATATATATATATATATATATATATATATATATATATATATATATATATATATATATATATTTCACTTTTATTGAGAGCGCCTTTTTTACCACATGTTGGGGGGTTCAACATGTATAAAGTACTTTATTTATGTTCTTTTTTTTGTTTTAACATTTTACATTTATTTACTTTTGATGAAATCTATTATATAACGTTTCGTGTTATTAATATGCAAAAATCGGATCATAATCAACAACATAAAGGAAACAAAAAAAAAAGTTTTTGGGACCGGTTTAATTGGGTTTTGGTCTGTGTTTAAAAGTAAATAAAAAAAAAAAAATTGAAAGTGCAAAAAGTCAGGAATTGTATAAAAACAGTATTTTTTTTACTTTAGAAATGTATGTTATTTTTTCTGCCAAATTCAAGTTATTCCCAGTTAAGCTTTTACTTATTTATTACCAGTTTTTTATTTTTATTTTTTTTTTCTGCAGGTTGAGCATCCAGGCGAGTTGACCTACATAGCAGGACATTGCAGAAGTGAACGGCAGATTGTTAAAGACACTGAAGTTCAAACCCAGATCATATATTACCAACAAAACTGAATGTAAAAAAAAGCTTTTCTCTTGATCCTTTTATCGCTAATGTAATGTTTTCTGATAAAACTAAACAAGGTGTATTTCTAAAAATGCTACTGGCTTGCTATGGTGTAAAATAAGTTTTTTGGACGGGGTGATGTTTCTTAGCGAGGTCTCAAACAAAACTCTTAAACAATTGTAAGAAAGTCATAAAATTCGCTTCTAGTTCTTTCTTTTTTACTTTTTTGTATTTTAAATAGTTTTAAACTTGCAATAATTAAATTTTGTTATGTAATTAGTGTCCACAATGTAGTGTCAAATGTAATTACTAAAATGTAATTGGACAAATAATCTTTACCATTAATAAAATCATTTCATTTTAATACTTTGTTGAGAATTTTTTGCAGGTGACGACTGCCTGTATTATTCAGTTGTTGTGGTTTGGGTGTGTTTAATTGATTGTTGGGGTGATTATTTAGCTTGTTTTACCTTAACTGAAGTAACTTTGTAATTAAAATCCAACAAATCAGATGAAACAGACTCTTCAGAAAAAAAAGGAAACAAAAAAGGCTTTTCTTGGGACCATTTTGATTGGGATTTGAAGAGTGTTTAACAGTACATAAAAAAATTAATTATATATATATACTTTCTGACAAGAATATCTTACATGTGATTACATATGCATTTGATTATTGCAAAAAAAATATGCTCTCACACAATTTCAATTTCTGAAAAAAAAAAAATATATATATATATATATTTTTTTTTTTTTTTAACAGAAATTGAAATTGTATGAGAGCATTAATGCTGGGAGCATTATTCCTACCATATGTGCCAGAATATTTTGTGTATTTGCTACAGTATAAATTTTTTTTACTTCTTTTAATACTTCTGAAATTAACCGTAATTTGCTGTATACTGTACATATACCGTATTTATATTAAGCATTTTATTACAAATTCATTTATTATTTTACAAAAGCAATTAAACCTCTTTTTTCATTATTGACTTAATTTCATAACAACATTTATTTGTAATTATACCACAGTTAGTTCTGACCCTGCAATGTGACTGGCTTAGAGGCATTCTATTATTGCACAATAATAACACTTCAACAGCACACAATAAAAACACACTGACGCTCTTTAAATATTACTTCTTCACACAGATGCACATGACCTAGCTCTCTAAACATAAGCTATGAGCAAATCGTTTGCTATAGTTTATGGTGCAATTCAATATTTCTTGTTTAACTTACTGAGAAAAAATCTTCTCAATTGCCCCTATGATGTCAGTTTTGCTGAAGTTGTCTTAATAAAGTCAAACAATGTCAATATTTAACAGTATGATTAACTTTATTTAATCTTTGGTCATGCAGCTCATCCCTCACATACTAAAAACTGGTGTCTGGTGGATCCTCTCTACTTCTCCAGAGTGATCTCCAAAGTGTCCAAGTGGGCGGGAGAATTTAGATGGATAAGAAAATTAAGTTGTCCAATACAGATAATTAAGTTGCAAGAAAATGGCTTTTGTATTTTAGTGTTTAATGGAATATATTTAGTCTGGGTTAGTCAGGAAAGTGAACACTTTCATGTTTTTTGTCACTACAACTACAATAAAAAATAAATGAAAATATATATATTTTTTTAAATATATATATTTTTATGGTATTTATTTAAGTATAAAATAAATTTTATCATACTGTTCAATATTGACATTGTTTGACTTTATTAAGACAACTTCAGCAAAACTGACATTATAGGGGCGAAAGAGAAGGTTGAGAAAATATAAAATATGAGCAAATCAACAAGATAATAAATCAATTTTGGTAATGAGAGGCTACACTAAAAACAAAACTTCAAATTTTTCACCTTAAAATTATTTTTGAGTCACCTGAACAAGAAATACTGAAATGCACCATAAACTATATCAAACTAGTTTCCTCAACCAACATTATTAAGTTTCTTGTTAAATGTTGTCCTAAGTTAATCATTTGTGTTGCAAGATGTTACAAACTGTAGTTGAACTCTAGTTGAGGCCAAGCCAACTACTCTGCACTACTGCACATGCTCAGATTTAGTCTTTAGTTAAACGGGGTCTACTAAGCAATTCTGCAGGGTTTTCACCTGATGTTGGTCGCACTATTTACATATTGGGCGTGTCCTCCCACCTCTCACTCATGATCAGCATGTAGTCATTCTCCACAGGCTGCTTTTCCTGGGATTGACATATGTTATCTAGTCTACAGGGTTTTGTGTTGCTGAGTGTACAAAGGCTGTATGTTGTCTGGGTCCAGCTGGTCATATCTGCATTACTGCAATATTTTTAAGACAGACAAGTAGTTGTCTTGGATCCTCAGTTGCTAACAAACATTAATGAAAGATGTAGTGTTGTGTTTTTTATGTGAGTTTGATTTATGTAAATAATATTTTTTGTGATGGTGACAGTTATGAAGTTCATGCTATTTAAAAGTGCTTTCTACTGTAACTGAAAAACTAGTTCACCATACTTAAAATACTTTTTTGGATCAATGTAATTCTACAGTTGACACGACTCAGAAAGTATATTGCACACGGTTGCATTGTTTGTTTTTTTGTTTACCTAATGCTATATTTTTTAAAGAGCACCTTTTTACACAGCTACTTCTTCTTCTTGTGACTCTCAGGGCTGCACATAGGTTCATAGTTAGGGTTTCTCTCCCCTCACCCTGAGAGATCTCACCCAGAGGCTTACATGCAGGCTCAAACCCTATGTCTCTCAACCAAGAGGCCTCAAGTAACATTATTAAGTTTCTTATTAAAAGTTGGCCTAACTTGGGGGGCGCCAGCGGTCAAAAGCGCTGCTACTATGAGCAGGAGGTGTCAGGTTCGAACCCCTGCTCATGCAGCTTTGGTGGGTGGGTAGATGGCGCTCTTTCCCCACATCACTCCTAGGGTGATGTCTGCAGCACAGGGTGTCTGTGAGCTGATGTATCGGAACCGAGCCGCTGCGCTGTCCTCCGAGCGCGCCGGCTGCTCAAAAAGAAGCGGTGGCTGACTTCACATGTATCTGAGGAAGCATGTGTTAGTCTTCACCCTCCTGGTGTGTTGGGGCATCACTAGTGATGGGGGGAGTCCCCCCCGAGTGGCTTGGGTAATTGGCTGTGCTAAATTGGGGGAGAAAATGGAAAAAAATTGAAATAAAATTATAAAAAAACAAAAAAAACAAAGTTAGCCTAAATAAACTATTTGTTTAATGATTTAGTTTCCTCTCCATGCCCCTCAATTCCAGAAGCCTGCACATGAGTTCAAACTTGAATTTCACCTCCCCATGCCTCTTCAAAGGCCTGTACATGGGCTTCAAGATGAATTCCTTCCCTCCATGCTCCTTAGTTCCAGAGTCCTGCTCATAGGCTCAAAGTTGGAGGCTCACCCTCCCCATGTCTCTCAGTTTCTGAGAGCTACACATGGGTTAAAAGTCAAAGTCCTATTTTCCATGCCTCTCAGTTCTAGAGGCCTGGAGATGGGTTCAGTACTAAAAGAACCTGCTTTCCTATGTCTCTTGGTTTTTGAGTCTGGCAAATAAGTTCAAAGTCAATGCTCTCAGGGTTTTAGAGGAGTACCAAAGAAGGATGCTTACTCTTTTGAGGTTTTCAAAGTTGGTCCAAAGTTGCAGGTGCTCTGTTCTTATTATGCTCAAGGTTTTAAAGGGCTTGAAGGCTCAGGTTCTCTCACTTTGGCTCATCAGATGAAAGTTGGAGGTTTGTAAGGGTTCATAAATCCCAAAGTGTGTGTGCTTATTGTGTCTTAATTCTACTCCCAAACAAACAAAATATACTTTCCACCATGTGATAGTGATATTTAACTCTCTGGGGTCTAAGGACATTTTCTTGATTTTTTTAAATATCTTCTTAAGATATGTATGTGTCAAGTATCTTTTAAAAGATACAATTTTAACATGTTAAGTCCCTAATGACACATCATAAGTGAATCATGGGACAGTGTGTGCAAATGTATACTTACCTGACTTTAATTACATAATTCAGGGGTGCTGGGTTAGTGCTTCAGATAAAACTAGCTTTTTAAAAGTGTATATTTTTGCTTTAGTAAGGTTTTCTTTCAACAAATTTTACAAAATTCAAATGCTTTAATATGAGGCTTTACAATCCATACAACTTTCTTTCACATGATTTCTAGAACTTTAAGAGCCACTAAATCTTAAACCAAATATTGTTTTCATTAATAGCTGAAATGTTCTTTTGAAGTAATACAAAAAAACATACCATTCCTGCTTAAATTTTATAAACATTTCTATTTTTCATCGCTTCTATTGTGGTCACTTTCACCTCTGCAGCGCCCTCTCAGGTACAATTGTGATATAGGCATGGGTGATGTTTCTGTGTACTTTGGTACGCAGACAAATCACAATATGCAGATTAGTAAATCAATAATACCACCCCCCTGATGATGCCCAACCATCTGCACCTCAGCGCTGTCAGAGGCACACTGCTGCTGCAGCTCAGCCAATCAGCACCCCCTCCTGCCCTGCCTCTAAACCCATCCATCACCCAGTGCCCCTCCAAAACTACCCCTCCAATTTTCTAGCCTCTTTCAAATTTGAGCTGAGGGTGGAGTCAGCAAAAAGCTGGGGATTTAGTTAACTTCTATGAGAAAGGAACAAAAAAACTTTGCTTGCTAATTGAGGAGAACAATTTTATTTATTTATTTATATATTTAATTTATTTATTTATTCTACAGTGTGTTCTTATTCAACACTGCAGATGTTGCATTACTCCAGATAGCATTAGATGCTTTTATCTGTACTAAACAGTAAACTCACATATTCAGAGGATCAGACTTTTATATAGATTGTTTTCAATATACAGTGCATTAAAGCCCCACTAGGTAGGATTTCCTTGATTTTTTATTTTTTTAAAGAAGTAAAACTTGAAACTCACTGCAGCGCTGCATTGAGGTGTAATAGGAAGAATAGCGGTGCTCTCGTGTCTGTGCTGGGGTCCTCTGAGCTCAAACCAGACTCTGTAAGTTTTCCAAGGCGGCCGCGACCAACGCTTGCGAGAACTGCGACCTGCTTTCCGACCTTTAGTTCTAACAGTTCTACAAGGACTACTGGTTCATTCTTTACAAACTAACATACAGACACTCTGGCAGAAGCTGGAAAGAGACCGAATATGTCTGTGAAAGCCAGAAAACGAGAAAGAGAAACTAATCCGCCTGGAACATTTATTACACTCTACAACTGTAGGGGGAGCCCACGAGCACAAAATCTCAGCTTTAATACATACATTTATTAAATGAATATTTCTTGTGAAATAGGTACAATGAATGTACTTTCAGATATAATGTTAAAATGTTTTTTTCTAATGACGGATCTTTACATGTGAGTACACAGGCTGATCATCGCTGTTCTTTGTTCTGTTTCTTCTTGAGGAGGGAGGCTGAGTAAAGCTGAGCGCTGCGTAATTTACATCTTCAGTCTGTCAGACACCACAACAAAAAACATGTAACATGTTAAACATAACGAGAAATCTAAAAATTAAATGAAGAAAATAACTGAAATTATATACTCCTAATAACCTCAATATTTCTACATATTATTTAATACAATCTTTATAGTTATTGGAGCCACAAATAAAGTCATAGAGACCATGTTTCTGTAGTTTTAATAATAATAATAAAAAAACATGAAATAATCACCTTGTGTACTTGAGCTTGACCTTCAGCAACATCTTTAATGTAAATACATAAAAAAGCATGCAGTTTGTATTGTCACAAAAATGTGTAATTATTCATAAACATTATAAACATTAGTCTGAGGTGTAAAGCCTACCTGTCTGATGACTGTTGCGTAACTTTCTGCACAAAAATAAAATCACAGCCAGGGAGAGGATGTTTGTTGCTGCTAAAACAATAATCATTGGGTCCAAAAATATGTTCTCTATAAAATAAAAAGGCAAATAATATTGATTCATTATTAAATAGAAATCTGTAACATGTATGTAAACACATAGTGGTATGAAAAAGGTTTGGCACCCCTTATAATTTTCTTATCTCAGTCTGTGCTCTCGTCCTCCTTAACTCAAAATCTTTTAATAAACAGTGCTAATGGAACTGTGGTAAATCGCAATAATACACTCAAGGTTTGTGCTATAAAGTGTAATATTGGCACTGCTGTGCTACGGTCATAGGCACGAGGCTACTCCGTTATAGCACTCCCTCTTGTGTATTTTTGCTTAAGTATAAATAAAATATGCATTGAGTAAAAAAGATTAAAATATATATGCTTCATTAAGGGCTGGGCGATATGGAAAAAAAAAACATATCACAATATAGTTTTCCATATCAGCCAATATCGATATGTATCATGACATAAATCAAATCGCTTTCTGTTACACTTAAAGGTTTGTTTTTACTCATATGTGACAGAATAAGGGAGTTTTGGCCAAAATCACTAGCAGGCTCAGAGCCTTGTGGACAGACACTGGGATGTCCACATCTTGCCAGGTGGGCACAAGGTGCTCAGACAGCTTTTAAATTAATTTAAAAAAAGTCATTATTCAAAAGTCAAAAAGCCATTATACAATTTTAAAAAGTCATTATCAGTTAAAGATTTTGAGGTCCGGAACCCCCCCACATGTTTGGCCCTTAAAACAAGTACAAAGGGGACAAATATATAAACTAAAAAAAAAATCAGACCCTTTACATTATTTGTCTGTTTAATATAAATTGCAACAGCACTTGGATTTTTTTAATAAAATTATATTTAATCAAAGGATTATTTCCCTCCCTGAATCCAGGCAACTACATAAATCAAAATACAAGAGTATATCACAGTATTCATTTTGACAGGTGAATTTGATATAGTTTTAGTCTTATTCTTTTGACTAAAATGAATAATAGTTTTAGTTACATTTTAGTCTATCGGATAGTATTAGTTTTAGTCGATGAAAACAAACATTTTAATTCAGTTTTAGTCTAATAAATTTTGGTCATATAAAAAGTATTTACTGATTTTCTATTTTCTATTTGTTTTTATTTTGAGATTATTTACTGCTAATGTTTATTAAAATAATAGCCTTTAAGATTTGTTGCATTTAAATTATGCTAACATTTAAATATTTTAAAGCAAGTGACCTGTAATGGAGGTGCGGTGAATAAAGTCAAGTTTCTGAAATGATCCACTTCTACTGCAATACAGATTTATACTAACATTACTGGCTTTCAGTAGACTTGACTTACATTACTCTTAATAAGTGTATTTAAAACTCATCCAGTTCAGTAACAGCAATGTTTGGCTCCGTTTAAATACAGCTACAGATTATATAATCTTCTGTATTTAGTAAAATATCCAGCACAACAGACTCTCTATCTGTTAAAAACTAAAAACACAAAGTAATCACTGTATAAACAGAGACAGAAAATAATTAAGCCCTCAGGGTTTTCTAACAGAAACCGTGAGGGTTAGGAAAAAAGACGGAAAGAGCTGCTTTTTTGTGTGTTTATATACTGACCCATCACTTGTGCTAAAGTTACTGTTAATTTATACGTAAAGTGGATTAAAACGGCTAACGTGTGTTAGCCTTTAGTTTATTAGAATGTAAAAAGCAGTGAAGGCTGTATGAATTGTGTCTCGCGGCGTTAGAAAGAGGGATGTTTGTGTCTAATATAAGTAAAACACCTTAGCTAATGATGACAGTTTGCACAGATCCCTTTTACACTGAACCGGAGACGTATCAGACAAGCTAACCTAACCTAGCAGACGAGCTAACAGAGCAGAGTTACCTGCCTTCAGAAATCTGAACAAGCATACCTCTCTAAATATCTCGGGGAAGAGACGAATGCCACATATTTACAGTTGAGTTTTCCACGGTAGCGCAGCTGAACTTATCCTATAAATGATGTTTATCCAGTAGGGAAGGAGCCGCTGTGTGGATCAGCGTTGTGAGGATCAGAGAGAGGGGATCTGGGGTTATGGGGGAGGGGAGGGGTTGTACTCGGATGAGCATGCACTTCATGCGTGCTGCCTGATCGCGTGCTGCACCTGTTCACAGCGCTACTTAAACAGGAAATAGAAAATAAAGTTTATCGAATCCTATCGCCCCGGCTTATCATAGTTATCGAGGAAAATATATATTGCGATAAATATCGATATTGTTTTATCGCCCAGCACTAGCTTCATTACACTTAATATAGTGCTGCAAACAAAAAAAATAAAGCAATTTTTTAAAGTAATTGTACTCCTCACGGTAAAAAAAATAGAAAAATAATAATACATTAATATTGTACAGATTAAATTTCTTTAACCTTTTACTGTGTGGTAAAAATTAAAAGAAATTTGAATGAGTAATCTTACGAAAGCTAATTTGTTAATCTATGTATTTATTTACAGAAATAAATTGTTATGTTTGTTCTTACCTGCAAAGTCCAGTTTGGTTCCATTCCCAAAGAAGATGTGTCCACATGCAGCTACAGCACAGTAGTAAGTTCCAGCATCAGAGAGGCTGAGGTTGTTCTTGGGGAGTTTGTAGATACAGCTCTGTGTAGGAGAAACAGTCTCAGAGCTTTTCTTACACTGATCACTCCTGTTTCCATGAGTGAAGATGATTCCTGGATCAGATTCTCCTGATCCGTGTCTGAACCAGTACACACTGTGATCTCCTGCAGAGTTATCTGTGAGTATTGAACACTGCAGAGTTGTATCTCCTCCCAGTTGAACTGGATCTGATACAGGAGGCTGGAGAACAGTGTAGAGACTTGATGGTGCATCTAATGAGAAAAATATACATAATTTTGTCATTATTGAGATGTAGAGTTTTAATGTAGAAGATTTTTGGTTTAGAAATTGATAATAAATTATTGTACCTACCTTTGAGGACTAAAACTGTGCAGTGGAATAGAGCTACATCTAAATAATAAGCAATAACGCAGTAGTACGTAGCTGAATCAGATTGTTCTGCGTTTGAGATTTTCAGGTTAAAACTGTTTTTTTCTCGAACTGCATTAAAGCGGCCGCTCTTATCAAATCCGTTGAGGTATAAAACTTGTACAGTTTGATAAGCCGAGGCTACGAGTAGAGGATTCTCTCCTGGAGTCTGTTTGAGCCATGCAGTCGTTGGCGCATAAACAGATGAAAACGAGCAATTCAGACTAATCGTTTCTCCACGCTGAACGTACTTCAGACCATTTGGACAGAGCATAGTGTTCTTTGTAGTTCCTCCTGAAAAAAAAAATTATTCAACATAATCAAAACAATAAACTATTACTGTCACACAAAGATCTTATGTCACCATTTTCCACATCATGACCTAATTTGAATTTGGCAGTTATTATTGAATTATATTACAATAAATTGCATTAAAAGTGAAAAAAAGATTTTTTTCCTTTCTGTAAAGTTAATTGACATTTCCTATTTTTAGCATGACATTGGCAATAAAAAACTTTAAAACAACAGTACATAATGTTGTAGATGATAAAGCAAGCCCAGGTATTAGTTTATAATAATAATAATAATAATAATAATAATAATAATAATAATAATAATAATAATAATAATAATAAATATTATTATTATTATTTATTTGTTTTTTTTTTAGATTAGACATTGGGAATAAACAAAACTAATACAAAAACACACAATATTTTAGATAACCAAGTGAGCACAAATAATCCAATCATATTCAATCATAATTCTATTGTTCTTACACAAAGAACATGAATCTTCAATTTCCACTTTAGTACATTGAATTTAGCAGTTATTTTATTATCCTATATCACAATGAGTTCCATTAAAAGTGAAAAAATGTCTTTTTTGTAGTTAGCTTGAGATTTGTTTTTATATTTTAGTGGGAAATTGGCAATGAACACAACTTTAATAATAATAATAAAAAAAAAACTTTAAAACTAATACTAACAAAACAGTACCTACTATTGCATATAACAAAACAAGCACAGTTATAAGTGATATTAGTATTATTAGTAGTATTATTTTATTACAAAACTACAAAAACTAGCACATATAATAAATAAGACAACTTTAACAATACTAAAAAACTTTAAAACGTAAACAGTACCTAATATTGTAGATAACAAAACGAGCACATACAATCCAACCATAGCCAAACGCTTCCTATGAAAATAAGAAACAAAAATCAGTAATTCAGTAAAAACTTTCCCCACATTTTATCAGTAATACACACAAATGAAAGTCTAATGAAGTTCAGTGAAAATAAGTTTATTCTCTGAGTGTACTTACAGTTCTTGAAGTTCTTGGGCAAAAGTTCTCTCTCAAAAAACTTCTCCAGGAGTGCTTTTATATTTCTATGCTTAAAGCAGATTGGCTGCCATAGCAGGAAGTTCAAGAGGGCCTCCTCCAATCACATCAATGCACATAAATTTAGAACCTAATATGCAGATTTGAGCGTGGACATGATTTGGACAAAGCAGTGAGATAATAAAAATAAGAGAATCAACATTTTAGTTTATTGTCATATTTATATGGTTTTACATGCAGATAATAATGTAAAAATTTATGTTCTATTGATCTGTGCATGTTCATTACTAAAGTCACACAAAGACAGCACATTAAGGTATGAGCATACCTTATCATAAACCCGGAATGATTCTACATTTTATAAATAATTAATTATGCCATGTTAACATAATTATGTATTTTTAATTTGTAAGGACGCACCAACTATCCATGCAACTTGAAAAGGCTGCAACCACACCTCATGCCACCAAAAGTGAAACCTGAATGCTTGAAAATGCTTGATCTACATTTAGCCCTTGCCCAAATGTTTAATTTAGAAAAATGTTTTTTATTTTGATGCATCTCTATAATTCTTTTAAACATTTTGTCCTTGAATTGTAACATCATACTTCTTACATCTACAAAACTATGTGTAGAAAACCTATTTACTGGAAAACTCTGAAACTTTTCCATTCTTTTACTTTATTTATAAAACACGTGCACTACATCCCATATAAGATGTTTACCAGAGTGTAGACGTCTCACACACTGCAGTTACGAGTGAACTAGTGACTACTGAAACTTTCAGCCACATCAAAAGAGGATGCTTACCTGGTAATGCTGCATCAACAGCACTTCGAAAAATAAAAAAAATAAAGAGGTAGTGGCTGGCTTTACATGTGTCGGAGTACACTGTAAACCCATACATTGTTTGAACTGAAATGATTTAAGTCTGTTTTATATAAAATTGGATATTTCTAAACAATACTCAACTATTTTGAGTTAGTTGAACATTTGTGGCACATATAAACATTCAAACTGAGATCTTTGAGTAAAACCAACTTATAATAACTGAGTTTAGTCTGTTGCCATTAACAGCTTCTTTTCCATTGGCTTCTGTTACAATCTATTTGCATACTGGGTTACAACAGTTACAACAGTTTCTGACACTCACCATCAGTGTGTAGTGATTCCCCCTGGGATACCTTAGAAATAAATCAACTTCCCCTTTAGGTGGGAAAACTTGATGTTTTAATTTATGCTAACTCAAGTTTTCACTTTTTTTCATTGTGTTAAAAAAGTTAAGTAAACTCAACTTATATGATCTTACAGTATAACAAAAATAAAAGTAATAAAAATAACCTTTAGTTGTAATAACTTGATGTTCTAAGTTATGCTAACTTTAGTTTTCATTACCCCTTACTTAACTTTTTTAAGGCAACCAGTTTCCTCAAATTTAAGGAAAATTCAAGGAAAAGTTGAGTAAACTCAACTTTTCCGGTCTTACATTATAACAAAGATAAAAAAGTTAAATCAACTTCCCCTTTAGTTGTAATAACTTGATGTTCTAAGTTATGCTAACTTAAGTAAAGTAAATTCAACTTATCCGGGCTAACAGTGTAGGCACGTGCTATCTAGTCTATACCCTACTGATGTTGGGGGCATTGCAAAGGATGTGGGTGGGGTAATCAGATTTGGATCAAAATTGGGTGAATTAAATAAAAAAGTGCTTGAACAAACCTTTAACATTTTGTCAGAAAATGAACTTTAAACTGAACTTTAAAACGTCTCAGGAAAAACAAAGGACTAAATATCAGAAAAGCAAGAGGCCCTATATATATATATATATACTATATATCCTTCTTTTTTTAATGAGACACAACAAAACCACATGCCATGAAACTTAAAGAGTCCAATAAAACAGTTCTTCTTTCTACAGAAGACCAGATCTTTCACTTTGTGCAGAAAAATACTGCAGTTATTCTATTAGTCTGATGTGACCCTTGGTTCATTTCTATGCTGTCGTCTTGCTGATGCAGCAGCGCCACCACAAGGCATTAATAATAATCACAATAAATTAATGAGAACAGCTAGCAGCTTCGCAAGACTCACAATCAGAAGTTAATGGAGCTCAATAAATAACTAACTCGTTATTCCAAGTGAAATGTTGTAGTATTTGAAACTAGAACATATATTTAAATATAAAATCTCTAAAAACTGTTCATCAGTAACTCAGCAGTAGTAATTTGCATATACGGTTCTATATTTATACCCATTTAGGTGATTGGGTGGAGCCCAGCGATACTTCCTCTTAAGAAGGCCAATCAGCTTTCAGTATAGTTATAAATGGCTTTGGTAGAACTTGTGTAGAAACAGTACACATATTACCAGCATTGTGAGAGGTTACTTTCGCTCTTCTAAATCTGTAAGTAAGATCAAATGATAAACTTGTATCTGAAAAATATATAGGATTGAACTGTTAATATATACTTTTGTGTATATAATTGACCAATTTTACTCTCTCTGTTTTTTTTATTTCCTTTAGACAATGAATTCATTATCCTTCAGTACTCTCAGGGTTTAAGAGGAGTGCCAAAGAAGGACGCTTACTCTTTTGAGGTTTTCAAAGTTGGTCCAAAGTTGAAGCTGCTCTGTCCTTATTATGCTGAAGGTTTTAAAGGGCTTGAAGGGTCATGTTCTCTCACTTTGGCTCATCAGCTGGAAGTTGGAGGTTTGTCCCGAAGTGAGTGTGCTTGTTTTGTCTTAATTGTAGAATGAACTAAATGCTCTATAAACATTAAAAGTCCCAAACAAACAAAATTTAATTTCCACCATGTGGTAGTGATATTTAACTCTCTGGGGTCTAAGGAACCCCATATCTTCTTAAGATATGTATGTGTCAAGTATCTTTTAAAATGTTTTAACATGTTAAGTTCCTAATGACACATCATAAGTGCATCATGGGACAGTGTGTGTGAATGTGTAATCACCTGACCTTATTTACATAATTCAGGGGTGCTGGGTTAGTACTTGAGACAAAACTAGCTTTTTAAAAGTGTATTTTTTGTTTTTGTAAGGTTTTGTTCCAGCAATTTTTAGAAAATTCAAATGCATTCCATTCCATATAACTTTCTTTGACATGATTTTGAAACTTTAAACAGACACTAAACCCTAAACCATATATATTTTTTCATTAATGGCTGAAATGTTCTTTTGAGGTAATACCAAAACATACCAGTCCTGCTTAAATTTTTATAATCATTTCCTAACCTTTAAAAAAATGCTTTTATTGTGGTCATTTCCGCCTCTGCAGCGCCCTCTCAGGTTTAACTGTGCTATAGGCGAGGACTCAGACACTCACAATATGCAAATCAGTCAATCAATAATACCACCCACCTGCTGACAACCAACCATCTGTGCAATTAGAGGCACACTGCTGCTGCTGCTGCTGCAGCTCAACCAATCAATTCTCCCTAATTTCTTGCCTCTAAACCCAAACATCACCAAGTGCCCCTCCCAAACTACCCCTCCCATTTCCTAGCCTCTTTCAAATTTGAGCTGAGGGTGGAGTCAGCAAAAAGCTTGCTTGCTAATTGAGGAAAACAATTTTGTTTTATTTATTTATTTATTTATTTTACAGTGTGTTCTCATTCAACACTGCAGGTGTTGCATTACTCCAGATAGCGTTAGATGGCCCGCTGGCTTATGTTTGATACATTTTAAGTTTTCCATACATAATATCATGACAAAAACATGCAAATAAAAATAACAAAACATTTTTAACATTCTGAAATAATAAAATACCATGTGAAGCTAAATGAAGGAAAATTAAATTAAACACAATGTTTTTATCTTTACTAAACAGTAAACTGACATTCAGAGAGTCAGGCTTTTATATAGATAGTTTTCAATATACAGGACATTAATACATACATATATTAAATGAATATTTCTCGTGAAATAGGTACAATGAATGTACTTTCAAATGTAATTTTAAAACATTTTTTTGTTTCTATTGACGGATCTTTACGTGTGAGTACACAGACTGATCATCGTTGTTCTTTGTTCTGCTTCTTCTTGAGGAGGGACGCTGATTAAAGCTGAGAGCTGCGTAGTTCACATCTCCAGTTTCTTCAGTCTGTCCGACACCACAACAAAAAACATGTAACATGTTAAACATTGTGAGAGGTACAATTCTACACTCTAAAGAGTAATTCTAATGGCCTTTAGCCAATGCTTAAATAAATATCCTGTCATTTAAAAAAAAGAAAGAAAAAGTTGATAATTGATATGAATTTGGCAGGAATTTTATTTATATTTATTGTTTTTTTGAGTTGTAGTGACATAAAAAAAAATGGATGTGTTGTTTCAACACACTTTCCTGACTAATCCAGACTAAATATATTCCATTAAACACTAAAATACAAAATTAATTGTATGGCAACTTAATTATCTGTATTGGACAAATTAATTTTCTCATCCATTTGAATTCTCCCGCCCACTTGGACATGTTGGAGTTCACTCATATCACACAAAGGTATAGAGAGGCTCCACCAGACACCAGTTTTAAGTATGTGAATGATGAGCTGTGTGACAAAAGTATTGAATAAAGTTGATCATACTGTTGAATTTTGACATTGTTTGACTTTATTAAGACAACTTCAGCAAAACTGATAAAACTGGGGCGAAAGAGAAGATTGAGAAAATATATTATATGAGCAATCAAGATAATAAATCAATTTTTGGTAATAATAGGCTACACTTAAAAAAACTAAATTTAAAATAGTTCTTCTTAAGGTGATTTTTAAGTCAACTGAACAAGAAATATTGAATTGCCCTATAAACTATAGCAAACTAGTTGCCTCAACTAACATTATTAATTTTCTTGTTAAAAGTTGGCCTAAATAAATCATTTGTTGCTAAATTTAAATATTGTTTTTGAACTCTAGCCGAGGCCGAGCCAACTACTCTGCTCTACTGCACATGCTCAGATTTACTCTTTAGTTAAACGGGGTCTACTGAGCAATTCTGCAGGGCTTTTCACCTGATGTTGGTCAGCATGGGCGTGGTAGTGGGGGGAAAAGTGGACCTGACTACCCAGGGCCCGAGTAGGGAGAGGGGCCCATGAAAACCCTGATTTTTTGCTAACGTTCCTTGTGTACTGGCATGGATAGGGGCCCACTGACATTAAGACTGTGCAGGGCCCAGAATGTGCTGCTACACCCCTGTTGGTCAGGCTATTTGCATCATGGGCGTGTCCTCCAACCTCTTCCTCACCATCAGTCTGTAGACATTCCCTACAGGCTGCCTTTCTTGGAATACATATGTATAATGTAATATGGAACTGCCTGCTTTCAGTGTTGAAGTCAATAAAAACAAGTTACTATGTTTTGTGTTTAGATTTCAGCCCTTAATTATTTTCATTGCACTCAATATATGCATGTTGTAGATGTTTTTATAGCCAAACATTGTTTTCTAAAGGAAATAAACAATGACCTCAAAGTTAAGCACAATTAACACGCTCTTAACATGATAAGGTAGCCCGGGGGAATCACTACACACTGATGGTGAGTGTCAGAAAATGAGGAACACACCCAGTATGCAAATATATTGTGCCAGAAGCCAATGGAAAAGAAGCTGTTAATGGCAACAGACTAAACTCAGTTATTATAATTTTGTTTAACACTGTAAAAAACAAAACTTAAAATTGTTCTGCTTAATCTGATTTTTAAGTCAGCTGAATGAGAAATATTGAATTGCACCCTAAAATATAGCAAACTAATCACCACAACTTACTTTATTTACTTTCTTGTTAAAAGTTGGTCCAAATAAATAATCTGTGTTGGGAAAAGTTACTTATTGTAGTTAACCCTAGTCGAGGCCATGCCAACTACTCTGCACATGCTCAGTTTGACCCTTTATTTGATTGGGGTCTATGGAGCAATGTTAATCACACTATTTGCATATTGGGCGTGTCCTTACACCTCTCACTCACCATCAGTGTGTAAGCATTCTCCACAAGCTGCCTTCTCTTTGAAATTGCATATGTGTTATGTAATAGTAACTGCCTGGTCTCAGTGTTGAAGCTCGTAAGAGCAGGTTGCTATATTCTGTGTTGCCAAGTCAGTCTGGTTATATTTGCATTAATTGCAGTAGTTTTACATAACTGACAATAAGGTGGATATGTGACGGTCATAAATTCCAATTTCCCAGTTGCTATGTTAAATTAACTAAAGTATAGCGTTGCACCCACTAAATGATTTTGATTCATGTAAAACATTTTATTGGTGTAACTTATTTTTTTGTTGGTCCTAAAGGATGGTCAGCAAAACTTGCAATACACATTTTGTAGAATTATATCAGGCTAGCAAAAGACACAAATTACATTTTTAAGTTGGTGAGATTTAATATTTAAAGTTTTAATACATATGATCTGGGCTAAAGATTTCTGGTTGGCACAACTGGATGTTTTTTTTTTTTTTTTCAAAACTTAAAAGACTGAGTTGGTCTCATAACTCAAAAATGTAGTGCAGTAAGTTGCCTTAATATTTTGAGTTTTCTTAACTTTTTTTTTTTTTTTTTACAGTGAACTTTACATTTAAATGAATATGTGCCCACAAATGTTAACTAACTCGAAATAGTTGAGTAATGTTTAGAAATATCCAATTTTATGTAAAACAGACTTAATTAATTTGAGTTCAAACAACTTATGGGTTTACAATGTTCCCTATTGGTTCTTCTCATCATTTATCAACTGAAATTAATTATGTCCACAGTGGCTAAAATATGGCTTTATGAAAATATATTGTATTTCTTTACATATATAACAATTGTAGAACCAGCAGTCCTCTTATGGACAAGCTCCTGATAAAAAAAAACCTGTTTAAAACAGCAAAACAATGTCTATACAATTTTAAACACGGTAACAAGACATACAAGTATAACTTCAGAATAATTTGAGTTAAAAAAAAACGTAAACAAAACAGAAAAATGGAAAATAAATTACCTGATTTACTTGAACTGTCTGGTTTTCGGCAGAATCTTTAACAAGAGATGTCATGTCATATTAATATTTTTTTCAACCAATAAAAACACACTATTAAATCATATTTAATATAGTAGTAAAAATATGTTAAACATACCTTTCAGATGACTTTTGTGTAATTTTCTGCACATAAACAAAAGCGCTGCCATAAATATGATGTTTAAGGTTCCTAAAACAATGACAGTTGGGTTCAGAGCACCACTCTCTGAAATAGAAAATAAGACATATATTATTATTATTGTGCCTATTTTGTTTTGTTAATTTTTTTAGTCCCCTTTTTTATGTTGCATCAGGGCAACATTATGCAATTTTATAACAAGGCAATCATAGCAAGCAGCGCTTCTTCTTTTTTGATGGATATATCAAGTCCTCAAAAAGTAGGAATTAAACAAATAACAACAAATAAAACATGTTTGGTTAACCCTCTGTGGCATGAAGTTGCATTCAGGCAACAAAACACTGTTTTTAATTATTACATTGTGCTTTCAGTTCAATTCAGTTGTGGCTATTTGGTTTTCATTTTCTCACTTAAACAGTGTTATTTAATGTATTTTTTATGTTGCCTCAGGGCAACATTTTGCAACATTTGTAATATAAAAAGGCAGTCACGGCAAGCAGTGGTGCCTATTTTTTTTTATGTATATATCAACAGGGATCCACAAGCCCTCAGAAAGTAGGAATTAAAAATTAAAAATAAGTTGATTTGAATTAACTAATCAATATTTTTGGTTAACTCTCTATAGAATGGTGTTGCTTTCAGGCAACAAAGGACTTTAATGATTATTGCATTGTTTTTCCTTTCATTTTAATTAAATTCAATTGTGGCTATTTTGTTTTAATTTTCTTACAAAAGCGGTTTTGTTTTTTCTTTTAGAATGCTGGCTCAGGGCAACATCATGAAATTACATAACAAAGCAATCATGGCAAGTAGCCGTTCTTATTTTTTGAAGGATATATCAACAAGGATCCTCAAGCTCTCAAAAATTAGCAATTAAAAATTACAACAAGCTGATTTGCATTATTTAATCGACATTTTTGTTTAATCCTCTTTGAACTGGTGTTGCTTTTAGGCAACAAATCACTTTGTTGATTGTTGCGTTTTGATTTAATTCAATTGTGGCTAGTTTGTTTTCATTTTATTACTAAAACAGTTTTTTTTATGTCGCCTCGGGGCAACATTATTCAACATTAGTTACATAACAAGACAAAAAGTTTTTATTTTTTGATGTATATATTAACCGAAATCGGCAAGCTCTCAAAAAGTGGCTCTTATTGCATTATTGCATTATTTAATCAACTTTTTTAACTTAACCCTCTATGGAATGGTTTTGCTTTCAGGCAACAAAACACGTTTTTATCATGAGACTGTCCTTTTTGTCTATTTTGTTATAATTTTCTAACTAAAACTTTTTTTTCCCTCAGGGAAACATTATGTAGTTACATGACAAGCAGTTGTTCTCATTTTTTGAAAGATATATCAACAGTGATTATTAAGCTTTCAGAAAGTAGGTTAAAATATTATAATCTTAAAAATACCTTTTCAACAAATATGAAAATAAATAATTATAGATTGAATAAAAATTAAATACTAATTAAGGTAAACCTCTAAATCCAAGAGCTAAGAATAGATAAATAGCTACACGCCAACAGTTAATACGCATTAATAATAGAAAATTTATAAACATCTATATTGTTAGTGTTATTTTTTATCATTTCATAAAAAGGAAAAAAAAATACTTCTGTTTGTGGAATATATTCTAAGATTATTCTATTGCACTGAGACGGACTCAAGAGGTGGATCTTACCTCCAGTAAAGTCCAGTTTAGTTCCATCTCCAAAGAAGATGTGTCCACATGCAGCTACAGCACAGTAGTAAGTTCCAGCATCAGAGAGGCTGAGGTTGTTCTTGGGGAGTTTGTAGATACAGCTCTGTGTAGGAGAAACAGTCTCAGAGCTTTTCTTACACTGATCACTCCTGTTTCCATGAGTGAAGATGATTCCTGGATCAGATTCTCCTGATCCGTGTCTGAACCAGTACACACTGTGATCTCCTGCAGAGTTATCTGTGAGTATTGAACACTGCAGAGTTGTATCTCCTCCCAGTTGGACTGGATCTGATACGGGAGGCTGGAGAACAGTGTAGAGACTTGAAGGTGCGTCTGTGTAAGAAAATATTATGTTAGATTAGTAAATAGTAGGCTATAAAATGCATGGCAATTTCTAAAAACAGATATTAGTAGATATTATTCACCTCTGAGAACTAAAACTGTGCAGTCTGATAATACCATTTCTGTATAATATGAGACTGCACAGATATACGTAGCTGAATCTGATGCTTCTGCATGTCGGATATTCAGAGTAAAATTTCCTTTTTCTGTTGACGCATTAAAGCGTCCACTCTTATTAAAATTATTATGATATGTTGTAGCAGACTTATAACTAGAAGCGATTTGAAGAGTTTTTTCTCCTGGAATTTGTTTAAACCATGAAATCATTGTTGCATCAAATTGTTTAAATGAACAATACAGACTAATATCTTCCCCTTTCTGAATGAACTTCAGCCCATCTGGGTAGACAATGTTACTCTTTGAAGTTCCACCTAAAAAAAATAATAAATTGCATTAGAGAATGAAGTAAGGCAAGTATGTTTAAAAAAAGCAAACCAAAACTGAATAAAAATACAAAAAAAAAAAAAAAGATAATAAAATGAACACGGTACCTAATGCTGTTAAGACCAGGATTAGTGCACATAATCGAATCATTGCCTGAGGAAAAAAATAAAATGTTAAGTTTAATATTCATAGTTTCAACTGTACAAACCAGTTCTATATTTTTAGACACACACACATATATATATATATAAGTATTGCTCTGTAAAAGCATTATTCGATGCTTATGAATGAGAAGGTACCCTTTAAATAAAGAGTAACATTTTATTTGAATGGTAATTACATAGAGGATTAATAACACATACACAAAGATTGTTAAAAGTATTTATAAATCAGTAGTTACATATTTAGAAATAGATAATGCCAGTAATCGCAACATTACATGAAAAGGCTTATGAATTTAAGCAGTGTTGATAATAGGTTGATATATTGGAAAACTCTTTTTTAAATGTATTATTAATCTTATTTATATGTAGGAAATATTGTTTTAAACACTATTATTTTAAGTACTATACACCCACGTCCCCTCTTTTAAACCACATCTCCACATCTATGACATATTGTGTTTATATATCTATGACATATTGTGTGTATATATATATATATATATATATATATATATATATATATATATATATATATATATATATATATATATATATATATATAAGACACAGTGCTGTGGTTATGTTAGCTGATTTAAATGGTCAGTTACAGTTTTGAAACACTAATATTTCATGATAAGCTAATATGTGTACAGTACTCTCTGCTTCTTTAAAAGTTCTACAAAAGCCAACAATATACATTTCTGAAATGCTAAAAGAAACAAAACAATGCTTAATGCTGTTAAGACCAGATTCAAACTCAACAAACACAAACTAATTATATCTAAATACAAAGAAATATGTACACAAATATATAGACAAAAGAATAAAGTTTATCATTTCAGCTCACTTACAGTTGTAGCAGTGCAATAGTAACCTCTCCAGATGAAGGTAATAACTACCTCTCTCCCTCTGTAAACTTGTACAAGAGTCATTTCTTTACTGTGATAAAAGCTGATTGGCTCCCTTTACAGGAAGTTGGGCTGGACCCTAGCCACTCACATCAAAGGGCGTAAATATAGAATCTAATATGCAAATCACTACTGCTGAGTTTGATTACCTAATTCAATGTGTTGTATTCTATATAATACCCTCATGTTTCAATACTTTTATACATTTAAACAAGTGTATTAGTACTGAAATAAATGATAATAGAAACATAAATAAATGTGAACTACAGAGGCCCAGCAATTATGGTGGCAGAACACTAGACATATGTTTACAATAACTTTTGCTCTATTGTTGATTTATGTTTAATGTATATACTGTATATTTTGATGGCAGTTGGCAGGAAATATTTACAATATCACTACACAGAGGACTGAGCCAATTGCTTAAAATTGCATTTTGCATATTGTCGCTGTCCAATGAAAAACAAGTATCTCCAATAAATCTTTTAAATTGAAACTTTTACAGGAGGAGACAATATCTTCTTACCTTTCATTGAAATTCACTTTAAAAAGCATATATTTCAGGTTATTTTGGATAATTTTTTATTGGTCCATTAATCAAGAAATTTGACACAGTGTAAAGGAGAAATGTTGTGTTTAATTATGTAGTAAACTAAAAAACGACAAAAACTGAAGAAAAAAAAACAGCGATAATATGCACTCTAAGGAAATTTACAAAATTGTTCAGAATTTTTTCTATGATGTTGCTGACAGTGAATCCAGAACGTAAGTCAAGTGAAGCTTCTGGCTTTTCTCATCAGTCTTTTGTGATTATTGTGGTACTAATAATGCCTTGTGGTGGCGCTGCTCACCCAGCAACCCTTGCCCTCAGCAGGGTAATAGAATAAGTATATAATTTTTTTTTGCACAAAAGGAACTTTTCCTCCGTTCACTGATAAAAATATACGTTCCTTGAATAACTTTTAGCATGGAGCTAAATTAGTGCCATAACTACACAAATAAAGAAAATGTATTCTGTAAATATTATACTACTTGCAAACAAACACAACACATTTTACAAATAAAAAACGCGACTATCTAACAAACACGGTGTGTTTTACAAACACAAAACCTAATGGTTGTACATGATTTTCAAACATTACCGTGTCATGATTCACAAACACGCATCGCCTATTGGAAAATCCCATAGAGGGTTACATATATATTGACAACCATCAGGTTTTGTGTTTGTAAAACACACCTTGTGTGTTAGATAGTCACGTTTTGCATTTGTAAAACATGTTATATTTTTTTGTTAAGAGCATTGTATTAAAAAAAACAGCTGTGTATTTATTTGAAGGTTACATATATATTTACAACCATCAGTTTTTGTGTTTTGCAATTGTAAAACAAGCTATATTTGTTTGTTAAAAGCAATGTATTAGAAAACAGCGGTGTATTTATTTGAAGGTTATATATATATTTACAACCATCCGGTTTTGTGTTTGTAAAACATGTTGTGTTTGTTTGCAAGTAGCATAATACTTACAGAATATATTTTCTTATAATATTTGCAGAATAAATTTTCTTTATCTGCGTAGTTTTGGCACTAATTTAGCTCTATATTTTAGAGGTTCTTCAAAACTGTGGAGGAACACCTTAACTTACAATGCTTCAAGCAACCTTCAGTAAACATTCTTCTTGCAAAATGTTTCATTTTTCTTGCAAAAAAAAAAAAACTCAAATCCAAAAACGCAAAAAAAAAAAATCAAGAATATTACATTTTTAATATTATAAAAAATGCACAAAGGCCTTTCCTGTTTAGAACAGTAGTCCTCAACTGGTCTCAACCCAGGATCCACATTATATAAATATATAAAATATATATAAATATGTGCATGTAATGTGAATTTAAGAGCATTTTTTAAGACTTATAGTAAAATTAAATATAAAAAACTGCACAAAATAAATACGTTTTATTTATAATACATTAGTCTACCTTATAATATGTACATATGTCTCTTTTTTCCTAGTATAAAAGACAAATATAAAATCAGATGAGCATTCATTTTTTTAATATATATATATATATATTTTTTACAACCTGTCCGCAACCCGTCCAGAACGTGTCCACGACCCACTCCCTCAAACAAGCTTGCAATCTGTCCTGTGTGTGAATTTTTATATTAAAAAACCCCTAAAAAGTTTATGAAATGCAGAAAAAAAAATTACTTTAATGTATTATAATCTGAGCTCAAAATCTACTTAATTTTTCTAAAATAAGAACTGGGGATGATATATGCTAGCTAACCTAGATAACATTAACTATCTAGTCCATAGACTGTATATAGCTGGACAGAGCATCGTCTCTCAAAAGTGAAGCCACCACAGGTCGGGCGCCCCCTGCTGTTCGGCTGCAGAAAGCCGTGTAACTCCACTCATCCCCATAGGTTTCAATGGCAAAACAGACAACTTTCAATCACTTTTTTTTCTAATATACTGTAATTCTACCTCCATTACTTAAGTGTAACAGCTAGTGTAACCTCTGCTTATATTGTCAAATTTTTATATCCCCACAGAATTCGGTTTTTAAAACGTTATTCAGCTCTATTCAAAAAAGGTGTGGTTATTGTAAAAGAGCTGGTTATGGGCGGGACCAATAACAGACCGTCAGCTCCGCTCCGCCCCGCTCTGCAGTCTGTGACCGCGAGGCAGCCCTCAGGGGCGGGGTTATTTAAATGAGTAGGTTGCTATCCACAGTCTTTCTCCCTCCTCTGGTCTCTACTGCGCAGAATCAGGTGGCAGGATCTGCAAAATGGCGGAAGATTTTGGCTTCATTTTCATTGAATGTATGGGAACGGAGACACAGCGTCCATCTTTTTTTTACAGTCTCTGATCTAGTCTAAAGAGTATTTTTAGCAGGCTAAATAGCTAAATGCTATCATGGAGACTCTGTGTGTGAATAAAACCTGGGGATGATATAAACTAGCTAACCTAGATAACACTAACAATCTAGTCTGAAGAGTCATTTTGTAGCAGGCTAAATGCTAGCATGGAGACTCTGTGTGCGGATAAGAACTGGGGTTGATATAAGCTAGCTAACCTAGCTAACACTAACTGTTAAGTCTGAAGAGTCATTATTAGCAAGCTAAAAAAGCTAAATGCTAGCATGGAGACTCTGTATGTAAATAAGAGAGGATGATATAAGCTAGCTAACCTAGATAGCAATAAATATCTAGTCTGAAGAGTCATTTTTCAGCAGGCTAAAAGCTAGCATCGAGACTCTGTGTGAATAAGACCTAGGGATGATATAAGCTAGCTAACCTAGCTAACACTAACTGTCTAGTCTGAAGAGTCATTTTTAGCAGGCTAAATGCTAGCATGGAGACTCTGTGTGCGGATAAGAACTGGGGTTGATATAAGCTAGCTAACCTAGCTAACACTAACTCTTAAGTCTGAAGAGTCATTATTAGCAAGCTAAAAAAAAAGCTAAATGCTAGCATGGAAACTCTGTATGTAAATAACAGAGGATGATATAAGCTAGCTAATCTAGATAACACTAAATATCTAGTCTGAAGAGTATTTTTTAGCATGCTAAATAGCTAAATGCTAGCATTGAGACTCTGTATGTAAATAACAGAGGATTGTATAAGCTAGCTAACCTAGATAACACTAAATATCTAGTCTGAAGAGTCATTTTTCAGCAGGCTAAAAGCTAGCATCAAGACTCTGTGTGAATAAGACCTAGGGATGATATCAGCTAGCTAACCTCGCTAACACTAACTATCTCATGTGAAGAGTTATTTTTTAAAAGGCTAAATAGCTGAATGCTAGCTTGGAGTCTCAGTGTGTGGATAATAACATAATATGTGTTAATAAATGATAAACTGAGTGTAATTAAACTGAAAATTGTATAACCAGGCATTTGTTTTTAGTTAATGACTACTACTGCTGTTAATGTCACTGCTGTATATATTGTTTTTATTTACTAATTAAAATGTTAAACAGCATCAGATATTATTTTTTTAATTGCAGTTTGTCAGTTTGAAGTCATTTGTTTTGGCCAAACCCAGTAATAGTAAGTTAAATGCAAGTCCTATATTTACACCAGGGGTCTGTGTGGTTAAGACCCGTTTCAGCTTCCTGTTGTGCCGTTTTGAGAGCCAATCAGCTGTCAGCACAGAATTATAAATTTGTGCTTGCAAAATCTTCACATACAAAGTAGGGCATGTTACATCAAGCCACATCTAGGAAGACTCCTGGAAGCTTTTTTTCTTTCAGAAAATGTAAGTTCAATGAATTAATTCATATATATATATATATATATATATATATATATATATATATATATATATATATATATATATATATTATGACATAATTGACTGACATTATTTTTTCTTTTTTTCAGAATATACTGAATTTTACTTGAAGTCTTTGGCAATGATTCAATTCTATGTCATTGTTTTGGTCTTATCAGCATTAGGTAATGTTTATATGTATTTTTTAAATTAAATAATATTAGTATTTTTTTTTTACATTTTAACAAAAAGTCCTTACTAATAATAAGTTACTTTTCCTTTTCTGTATTGATGTATGTACTTACATTTTGTATTTAAAAAAATATATATTTATAAAACAATAACATTACAATTTTGTGTTTCCAGGAGGAACATCCAAGACTGGAATTGCCTGCCGAGGTGGATTTAAATTTATTCAGAATGGTAGAAATGTCAGTCTGAATTGTTTGTTTTTATACTCTGAGTCACCAGTAGTTTCATGGTTTAAACAGACTCCAGGAACGAAGCCTGTTCTCATCACTTCGTGTTTTAGATTTAGTTCTGATTCACAATTTCACAACAATTTTAATGAGAGCGGACGCTTTAGTGCATTCAAAGGAAAGGGCACTTTTACTCTGAACATCTCAAATGTAGAAGCATCTGATTCAGCTACGTACTTCTGTGCAGCTGCATATTATACAGATATTGAGTTATCAGACTGCACACTTTTAGTCCTCAAAGGTAGGTACTTATTACACTAATTAATACCTAACTCTTTTTTTTACACCTCAGATCTGTCTCCTATCATCTAATCTTCATCTTTATTCATTTCTCTAGATCCACCTTCAAGTCTCTACACTGTTCTCCAGCCTCCTGTATCAAATCCTGTTAAACTGGGAGGAGATACAACTCTGCAGTGTTCAATACTCACAGATAACTCTGCAGGAGATCACAGTGTGTACTGGTTCAGACACGGATCAGGAGAATCTGATCCAGGAATCATCTTCACTCATGGAAACAGGAGTGATCAGTGTAAGAAAAGCTCTGAGACTGTTTCTCCTACACAGAGCTGTATCTACAAACTCCCCAAGAACAACCTCAGCCTCTCTGATGCTGGAACTTACTACTGTGCTGTAGCTGCATGTGGAGAGATCTTCTTCGGGAACGGAACTGAAGTAAACTTTGGTAGGTAATATTTTGAAATTTTGAAATAAATAAGTAAATAAATAAATGTATATTCGTACATCTTACTGCAAGTTATGGTAAGGTAATACATGTTTTTTGGTTGTTATATTAGTATTTTGTCATAAAATAAATTTGTGATAAACTGCATAATTTTAATTTTATCACTGTTGGTTTATGGTCACAGATAAAAATAAAATGCTATAACAACCTGCAGACTTTCATTTATCAATAATTATAAGACAATGGGTTTGGTCTATAAACATTTTAAAACAGTTTTAAACATTTAATAATAAATATAACAAATAAACAAAATGGGTAAGATAATATTAAGCAAAAAAAAAAATCTGTCAAAAATTCTTAATGATCAATTAAGTGTATGATCAATTAAAAACATAATAATATATATATATATATATATATATATAAAAATGTAATAGCAACGCATACACTTTCTTTTATAAATAATCATCAGACATTACATCTGGACCATAAACATTTACAAAATACATTTAAAAATAAAAATAATAAATATGTATACTTAATAACGTAACATAGTTGTCACATGCCAAACATTAAAACAAAACTTTCAGTCAATCACCAATCATTACGTAATAACAATAATAAAAGTATAACTACTGGTGATGTATTGTGTAATTATTAATTACTCAAGTGCATCTTGATGTGAGTTTTAATTTTACTTTACTTTCTCCTGTCTTGTACATGTCTAAAATGCTCAATGTAATTATACTAAAATGATTTTTTTTAACAAGATGTTAGATGTTTTCAGAATGTAATTTAAAGTGTGTATTTACTTCATTATTACATTAATAAAGTGCCTTGCTTTGCTGTGTGTGCATAGGAACAATTTCCAAATGTGTTTTTTACCTTAAAAAGTGGTTGGTCTCTTCAACCTAAAATAATGGCTTAATTTGGAAACAAACAGCTGAGCTTTTTTTAACTCAAATAAATGCTTTGAATCAAACAGATTTTTTTTGACAAAGATTCAATTTTCTTTCATTGTTTTGGGCTTAAGAGAATTAGGAAATATTTTGGTTTAAGATTGTTTTTTATATTAATTACATTTCTTACCTTTTAAATATATATTTAACAAAAACACTTTCTTTCAATGGTTCCTTCAACACATTGTTCAACAAACAACAGTCAGTCTTATAAACTAATTAAGCCCAGTTCAACTGCTTGTTTCCACACAATTTAGGGTACTTTAAATAATTTAATTTAGGTTAATTAAATAATAAATACTGAAAAAAAATTACGTAATTTAGGTTACTTTAAATTGACCAGTTAAACCACTTTTTACAGTGGCGTGTACTGTACATTGTCACTTAAACAAAATTCCAACTTTAAAACATGTTAAAAATAAGATTTATTTCATAATATAACAATATTGTAAAACTCTCTTTCCTAAGTATAGTGAAATAATAGTTATAAAAAAAAAGCAATACATAAAGTTTAATTACATTCACTTTTTCAGGGTAATTACAATATTCTATTTTAGCATTACAGTAATTATTCACATAAAAACATAGAAATAAATACAAAAAATAAAAATAAATAAAATACATCTAACAAAAGTTACAATATATGTATATTTAGTAAGGTTTGATTATTTACTAAAGTGTATAACATACATTTATAGAGTGATTCTACAGTGATTACATGCCCAGCGGTCAGGTCATTGTAAAATATATTGTTAATGTGTAATTACATGTATTAGACAAAAAATTATATATGATAAACAATAAATTAGAAAATGTAGAATGTAAATAGTTCATATTTGCATTTTCTGCATCATGTTAGTCTGCATCATGAGATTTAGATCAAATATTAAATATCTTCTCTTTTGTTTTCTTTAACAGAGAATCCATTTTTGGTCCCAGTTGTTATATTTTTAGCAACATCAAACATCATATTTATGGTTGTGGTTTTATTTATGTGCCGAAAATTACACAACAGTCATCAGAAAGGTATGTTCATCACATTAATATTTTACTACAACACATTTTACTTGCATTTGAATGACTGACTTCTTATTTGTTGAAGATGCTGCTGAAGGTCAAACACTGCAAGAAAACCAGGTAATTATTTCACATCTGTTTTTTTAACTTTTGTATTTTTTTTTTTTCAATCAAAAATACTTAAACTTGGTTTTGCTTATTTTAACCATAATATGTAACAGTATATAAGCTTTGGGAAATGTATGTATTGCCAGACTCATGTTTATGCTGTTTGCAGGTTTAGGTAAAATATTGGTAGCACATTACAATCAGGGTACATTAATTAACAATACTTATGACGGAATGTCTGAACTAATTAATAATTGACTCAAACATTATTGATCCACACAAATTTGTGGTTATTATTTGCAAAATTCTTAAGACTAAAATGTGGTAATATCTTATAATGACTTAATGTTGATTAATAATCACTTCATTATTTAATTATTAAAGATTGTTTAAATAATTTAATAATTAACATCAGAGATTTAATTTACATTATGCCTCTGCAGAAACTATAATTTCTGCTAATATTTACTCAAAACTCAGGTATAGTTTTAAATGAATGAATCAAATAAATAATAACCATAAGTTCCAAAAATATGTGCAATATATTAAGTAACAGTATGTATGACAGAATGTCTGAACTAACTCTTAATTGACTCTAATTATAAACATTATATTGAGGATAAAGTTAATACTTAATAACTTTAATAATATTGATTAATAATAACTTAATTATTTAATATTTAAGATTATTTGCTATTTGTTAACATTACTGTAAAGTTTAAAAAAAAATAGTTTGGAGAATCATTAAAAATACTTGCAAAAAAATATTTAACCGTCATTCAAACTTACAGTATCAGTCAAAAGTTTGGACATCTTTGATTCAGTGTTTTTTTCCTTATTTAAAAATGTTCCACATTGAAGATAAAAACTCATTTAAATACTACTGTTTGAATAATTTTCTAATCCACATTATGGTCAGAACTACTCAACTAAGTAATAAAAAAAATATTTTAAGAAATGAAGGTCAGTCACAAAGACCATCAAGTACATTATGATGAAACTGGCCCTCATCAGGACCACCCCAGGAAAAGAAGAACCAGAGTTACCACTGTTGCACAGGATAAGTTCATCACAGTTACCAGCCTCAGAAACCACAAGTTAACAACACCACAAATACGATCCACCCAAATGCTGCTTTACAGAGTATTTTGGTTTGTTTAACACTTTTAAGTTATTTCATGATTCCTTATGTGTTCTCTCAGAGTCTTATTCATTTACAATGAAAAAAATATATAAAACATTAAATGTCAATTAACTGTTGACTGATACTGTATATCATGTGTTCTGAAATATGTTTTTGTTTGGTTTGTTTACCATTTTAACATGTTTACCGTTGTGTTTGTTACGATTTGACATCGCCAGACTGAGGAAACTGGAGATCTGAGCTACACAACTCTCAGCTTTACTCAAACATCCTCTTCAAGAAGAAGCAGAACAAAGAACAGCAGTGATCAGCCTGTGTACTCACAAGTGAAGATCCGTCAATAAGATAAAAAAAATTGTGTTTAAAAAATAAAAATCTTGAAAACTGCTGTAATGGTATTTTCTATGTGAACAGCATTCATTGTAGAAATATTAATGTATGGGTTTATAATTATCATATTGTCCCTGCTGTTCTGTGTTTGTTAGTGTCTGTCTGATAATAAAATCTTTTTTTTTAAGTTTCATATTGTTAATATATTTTCAGTGTGTTGTACATTTGTTTTATTTGCATGTTTTGCATTTTTGTTGTTCTGAATCAACATACATACAATGATTTACTACCTTTGCTACAGTGGAATCAGCTTAAAGCTAATATTTTAGGGGATAACGTGGGCTTAGATTAATAGTAACAAATGTGTTTCCTCTCAATCACGGACATAATTTTTCAAAAGTCAGTTTTGTTCATTTGCAGCTTTTACTATTTAAAAACAATGTTACGCTATATTAAATAGAGATGGGTAAAGCACTAAGACCAAGTGGAAAACGCTCCCTTAAGACTGCCCACAAGCTCAATGTTTGGCTATGTTGTATTTTGCTAAGGTATGATTGGCTTTTACAATCCTGGACTGCACACTAGTGTTTAGCTAGTTGGCTAGGAGTCTGTGTTCGTCTGCCACTGTAAGTTGTTAACAGAGGTGGAAAGTAACAAATTACATTTACGCACGCTACTGTAATTGAGTAGATTTTATTAGTAATTTGTAATTTTTAAAGTAATTTTTTGTAATTTTACTTTTACTCAAGTTCATTTTGACACAAGTAATTAACTTTGCTACTTTGGAAAACTCCCTGTTACTGAGTAACAAATGGAATGTTGAGGGTAAAAAAATAATTGTTTTTGAAAAAAAGAAAATGGAGTTTTGTTCTCCATGGCAGCGCAGCTGAACATTTCCATGCAGTGTTTATTACGGTTAGTGCTAGAGACGCTGTGAGAATCAGCTGAATCAGCGGCTCGGGGGGCCGGTGTTCTGTTGAGTTATGCTGCATATCGATATGTGCTTCTTTACGGCACTGCGCCGACCAACATTTTTTTTGTATGTTTTCATTTTTTTATGATAATTCCTTAAGTTTTTATTGGAAACATTAAACAATCTGCTTGGATGTAAAGAAAAAAACAAGCAAATAACAGTTAATGCATAGCAATGGTAAGTTAAATAATAATGAATTGTAAAACTATAACAATACGGTTTATAGTCACCTATATGACCATAACCTTTTAACTTTTTAACAGTAAAGAAAAAATTGATCATATAAACATATGCCACTTGTTCTTGAAAATGTTTTATGGGGTGGTTTGAAAAAATACTGCCTGAAAGGTCCAAATTATTATTTGAAATAATAATTCATTAAAAATATGAAATTTATGATTTGTACCGTTTTTAACACCAAATAAATAAAAGTAACTATGTGACTTTTACTCAAAGTACAGTTTAAATTACTTTTTTACTTTTACTCGAATAGATTTTTAGATGGGTACTTTAACTTTTGTTTGAGTAGAATTTTAGCAAAGTAAAGGTACTTTTACTTAATAAAAAATTTTCAGTACTTTTTCCACCTCTGGCTGTTAACATGTTGGGCGTTTATTCTGCTTGGGTCCCATCATCTAGTGTATTTGGTAATTCGGTGCAGCGAGGTTGACAGATATCAATAAAAAAGTGGGCAAATAAGTTCATTTCCATGTATTCCAGTCTGTGATAATCCATCCATTCATATACCTCTGATTTTAACTATACGCAAAATAATTTAGAATTTCAGCTAATATGTACTCAAAAATGAGGTCGAATTTTATATAAATTAAGCCTCTCGTTTGTTTTCACTGACCCTAATTTTTGCCTGTCTTCTGATATTGCCTTGCTGTATATGACCTATGGACTGTATTTTGTTTTTGGTATGTTTAACCCTTATTGCTGCTGTTTACCGGTATTGACCTTGCTTTGTCTGAACACCCCTTTGTCTTATACTTTATTTGATAAAGTATTCTTTGATTTGCATCTGCACATATCTAAGACCTGCCCAATTATGACACATTCATTTCAAATGTATGTATTAAATTTTGCGAATTTTATGCCACATGCTTTACAAACAGTCACACCACAAAGGAACGGTCACGTTAAAAGTAACTATAGAAAATTAAAAGAACTGAGTGAAATAAAAGAGTTTGAGTTACATCAAAACGTTTAATTTTGCATATTTATGATGTATTTATGACATCACATTCCTCAGTTCAGTACTGTTACACTGCAGTTGTCAGTGCTATTGGTTATCAGTGATATTTGTATGTTATTTATGGTATGTTCTTTTATGTGACTTGCATATACTAGCAATGATGTGTGACTCAATGTGACCCAAATACCAATATGTGTTATTATTTTATTTAATAACTAATAATTATATTATAATAATTTCTTTAATATTATTAAGATATTAAAGAAACATGCATTTAGAAACATGTACAAGTTTAAGCACCACTATATTTTGACAGCAGCTATTATGTTCATCTCTGAATGATCGATTATGTCTATGCTGTAGCGTCTGATCCTGCCTACTATCCAATTTGAGGTATGGAAAATGCATCTGAGGTTCAGCTATGGTTAGCTAACCTTAGATAGCTAGTTTATCACAACCATTAGTAAGAATGGAAAAATTAAAAGTAATTAATTATTTGAATGCACACATTCATACTCACCAAGTGGTCCACATGCAGCTGGGCAATGAAGAAAGCGAGACATTTGAGTTAGGTAAAGTGTTCCAGACTAGTGCTGATTTTGCATACTGTGACAGTGCTCTTGGGAATTGGGGCATGGCCACTGTGACCCGGTAGTCCAGAAGCACAGAGAGACACAGACACAGGGAGTGAAAAAATAACACCCTCTGCCAACACCCAAAACAACTTACATAAATATTGCGATGGCTAATTGGGGCACTAGTTGCAAGTTTTGCCTCAGCCTTCCTTTCACCACCAGCATCTATCTCCCAGTGAAGGCTAAGAGAGGGTTTTTATGTCAGTCCCAGTTGGCTGTTAATCAGTCCAATGAGGGCCAGCTGGCACTGACTGGGGGTCCTCATGCAAAGATTCTGATTAGTTGACATACAGTTATCTTGGAATATTAGGAATATTACTTACTTAATTATAGAGAAATGTAAGTATGTTGAAGATACTGTTATCAATACTGTATGTAAAGTACCAGTCAAACCTTTGGAGACACCTTTTAATTCATTGTTTTTTTTATTTTCTGGACTGTCAATGAATACTTATGACATCAAAACAATTAATGGACACATATGTAATTACTTAGTAAACAAGTAATTACTTGTTTGGCCTCCACAATCCCCGACCTGAACACAAATGAGATGGGTGATTTTAGGTGATTTGGTATGAGCAGCTTCCAACTATTATTCATCACCTCCAGAAACTCCTTTAAGAGCTGAGAAAACTATTCCAGGTGACTCCACCTCACGAATCACTGAGATTAAAATACCAAGAGGGTGCAGCTCTTTCTTCAAAGCTAAATGTGCTACTTAGAAAAATCTAAAGTATAAAACTTGTTTAACACTTATTTGTTTAAAAATAATGAGAAGATGTCTGCCCAAACCTTTGACTGGTACACTATGCTAAGCTAAGATGTTTTCTTATTAAATTGTCATATGTGATACTTTACTGTTTACTAATCTTGAAAATAGGTCAAACTAGGCTGGATGCAGAAAGTTTTGCAAGGATGTAATCTTGCTGTTAAAAAATGTATGTTGCATAAAGTTACATAATTCTATAAATTAAAACCTCTGAAGTTATATAACGTTGAAAAAAATAAATAAATAAATAAATAAATTTGTAATATATATAATATGCTTACTTTTAAAAATTCCACATAAAACAATCCACAGGAGTGGAGATATGTATGGATTAGAACTTTAGAAACACTGAATCATCCAATGGATTGTATTAGTGTTACAACCCCTAGTAGTATTTTACATTTGTGTGTATGCATGGGCTGTTTGTGTGTTTTAGTTTTTTAGGTGCAGGACCTTGATTGGCCACCAGGGGCCTCAACGACCCTAAGCAACGTTGAGGCTCCTTCCCTTTTCTGACCTGGAAGAACATCCTGCTCAGATCAACCCCTCACCTCCATTTTGTTTTTTGTTTGTGCCTTTTTAACTTTTTGTTAGGGTTCTTATATTTCTTTGGGTAAAGAAGTGGATGTGTGCCATTTTGTTTGATTATCTTTTATCCTGTTTTGGTGTAATTCGTTTTCTTTATTTTTAGGTTAAGTTAGTTGTCTTTGTTTGTTAGTTGGTTTTGTTTATTATTTTGGCTCATGCTCACTCCTGAAACCATATTTCCTTTTTTTTGTCAATAAAAAAATAAGTCTGATGTTTTGGTGTCCGGTGTTTAGAGATGGCACAGTCAAGCATAGTTTAGTTCAGCACCTTTTTCAAAAATATGAGCAGAATTGTAAGGGTTAAAGCAACATTATGTAATAATTGTACCTTAAATACAACACGTACCTAATGACAGAATGCATTAAATCAAATTACTACTGCTGTCTGTAAATAAAAACCATAAACTGTATATAAATATGGATAGGACATCCTTATTCACTCTCATTACAGCATTTTGAAGCCAAAATATGGCCGAAATGAAAGCTTTCCTCTTGCGTGCACTTGCGCAGTAGAGGCAAATTGGAGCCAGAACTGTCGAGGCAGAGGTGGGAGACGGGGCTGTGATTGTCGTGAAATATTTTAATACTTGCCCTCGATTATTTTTTGTGTTTCACTGTCATTTTTACCAAACAAGTTACTTAACTTAGCTTACCTGAGGTAACTAACCTAGTTAACTAGTTAGCTAGCATTAAGAACCTAACATTAGGTTAAAACCTAACCTAGATCCTAAAATTAGAACAAAGAACAAAGTATGAATACTAATGAATTGATGGAGGGAAATTATCCACTTTCCGAAAAAAACTGCAGAGAACATTTCCCTAAGGTTCTGTTACAACAGTTAATTGCTCCCTGACTGAGCCACATGTCAAGGCGACATGTCAATCAACTTGCCCTCAGCTGTCAATCACCACATCGCCACACCCCTTTAAATATCACAGAATAACTCCTATAAAACACATTAACTGTTAACACAGGAAGTGGGGTTGCAGAATGTACAGAATGTACCAAACTTCCAAAAATCCTGGATGTGTAATTTTAGATTAAAGATTCCGCCATCTCTTATTCAGTTGAATTGAAATAGACGGGGTTAAAAGTTGACTGGTGCCAGCCACCAGAGGGAGTAAGAGACATAGTGGCTTCACTTTTTAACCTGTTGTTCTGTCCATACTTATAACGCTGGAAAGAATTATCTGCCCTGTCCCCTCCTTCCCAATGCAAAGTTTACGTGGGTTGCCAGATTGAGGACACTTATCCTACACAAATGAGTGATTTTAGCTGACTCAACCCTAATGCTAAAAAAAAATGGGAGGAGAAGCTTCAGAGGGGCACTGGGTGATGTATGGGTTTAGGGGCAGGGCAGAAGGGAGAGCTGATTGGGCTGAGCAGTGTGCCTTTGATTGTGGTGAGACCCAGATGGATGGCCGTCACCAGTGAGGAGGTATTATTGATTAACTGATTTGCATATTGTAAGTGACTGCATACCAAAGTAGGACTGGTATGTTTCACAACTGTACAGGAACACATTTCAGCTATTAATGTAAAAATATGGTTATGGGTTTAGTTCCTCTTTAAGTTTGTTGATCAGGTTATGTAAACGTTTGCAATATTTGTATTGTTTGCATGTTAAAAAATGGTTACTTCCAAGAAAACAAATGCATATGTTGTATAATAATTTAGGATATTGGGATTATGATTTACTCATATACTGCCTACATTAATGTAATAATATATGCAAATGCTTAATTCTTAAAACAAATCTGTGTTTTATTTTGTTAATTTTTTTTTTTATTACAATTTATGTCATAACATCAAATATGTTTTGAAATTAAACTGGTTCATATTAGCTGCAGGACTGCTGACCACAGCTCTTTGAGGTTTACATTCTTGCCCAGTGTGTCGATACTGTGAACTTTACACCACGCCTCGAGAGATTCACCACAGCTCTGAAGTAGAGCTGCGTCATGTTGTGGTGCTTTTTCTCAGCAGGGTCAAGTTAAGTCAGATTTATTTTCTTAGGGAAGAATATAATGTTATTTGTAATAAAGTTTTGTACTACAGCAACAAATTATATCATATTTTCAGTTTGAAAGAAATGATTACGGAGGCTGGTAATGAAAAAAAAAAATCATGAGCCTGTCCAGGAGATGGGCGGGGGTGGAGGTGCTATGTATGTGATTATATAAACAGCTGTATATATACAGTGGTATGAAAAAAGTTTTGGCACATTTTATTTTATAAATTGGTTGTTTGGATCAGCAGTTTCATTAAAATAATAATAAAATAATAAGTAATATTTGAGAAGTGAAATTAAGTATATAGGATTTACAGAAAGTGTGCAATAATTCTTTGCTGTAATAAAAAAAATACTTACTCTGAAAATGCCTTGTTTTTTGCAAGAAAATCAATTAATACATTTATATATATACATTTTTTTTTTACTAACAGCAATGTTTTTTTAATAAGCTTTTCTTTTATAGTGGATTCAATTTCTCCAAGAAGGTCTGCTGCATCATGGCTGCATAAGCCTATTCCAGTGCTGCCATCATGTGCACACAATGAGTGTATAGTAGTACTGTAAAAAAAAAAAAACCTTCAGGTAAAATATCTAAAAATTCTACCTTATCTTAATACTGTGAATTTCTTACATTGCTATGTTAGTCTGTATATCTAAGATATGAATTAAGTTGATTTCATATAGTGTATATATATAATTCATATGAGCAAACCATGTTTGTAACCTAGTTACGGTGAACAGCAAATGATCTTTTAGATTTGTGCCTGTTGACGTGGATGTAGGTGGATCAAATTTGCATCTTCTTGTTATTGGACCAATTGGCTGTCAGCACAGAATGAGAAAGCTGCACTTGCAGAACTCTTGAGGCAGAGCAATGCATGGATTCTCACTTGGTATAAGAAGTTTGAATGTGTCTGATGTCCTTCAGAAACTGTAAGTAAGCTTGATTTCACTTACATACTGTGGTATTGAATTCATTTATTAAAACACACTGGCTTTATAGTGTTTTATTGTATATGTTATATAAATTTTGTTTTAACTTTTTGTCTCTGTAGGTGACACATTATGTTTTGCAATAAGGGATTTGCAATGATTCAACTATATGTGGCTGCCTTACTTCCTATAATATTAGGTACTGTTTAATTTACCAAAAATATATTAATAATATTTTGGCTAAACATACTATTCCTATTTACTTAATAAATGTTTAAACGGTTGTTTTTTTAGGGGTCACATCAAACGAGGACATTGTCTTTCTGGAAAGAATCAAATTCAGTCATGTTGGAGAAAATATTAGTCTAACGTGCAATTTTACATCCCTTGATGCAACAGCTACTGCATGGTTCAAACAGATTCCGGGAGAAAAACCTCTTCGTATCGTTTCTGCCTTTCGTGCTGCATCAGTTGAATTTGATAACGGTTTTGATAAGAGAGGTCGCTTTATTGCTTTAAGAGAAGCAAACAAATTTACTCTGAATATTACAAATGCAGAAACTTCTGATTCTGCTATTTATTACTGTTCAGTTGCAGCTTATGCCAGCATTGGATTGGGAGCCTGCACAGTTTTAGTCCTTGAAGGTACTGTATGTTCTAGAATGTTCTAGAGGCTTTTTGTTTGTTTTTTAATACAAAAAAATGAATACTGCACTTAATAATACACTTAAACTTAAATAAAACACAACATATTGCTTTCATATTTTGTATATACACCTTTTGTTGCAGATCACCCTGGTGTTTTCCAGCCTCCCGTATCAAATCCTATTAAACTGGGAGGAAATACATCTCTAGAGTGCTCAATACTCACAAACAGATGTTCCGAAGATCACAGTGTGTACTGGTTCAGACACGGATCAGGAGAATCTGATCCAGGAATCATCTTCACTCATGGAAACAGGAGTGATCAGTGTAAGAAAAGCTCTGAGACTGTTTCTCCTACACAGAGCTGTATCTACAAACTCCCCAAGAACAACCTCAGCCTCTCTGATGCTGGAACTTACTACTGTGCTGTAGCTGCATGTGGAGAGATACTGTACGGGAATGGAACAAAACTGGACTTTACTGGAGGTAAGATCAGATATTTTAATATTGAAGTCATTGGAGGGCATGAAATATTCTCACACATGTTTATGAATGTTTATAAAAGTAGTATCTTGTAGAGGAAAATGGACATGAATGAAATGTATGTACTCACAGTAAGCCGTATGATGATTACATGTGGTTTAGTGTGGTGTCATACAGCATCCTGTGGTGAATTTTGAGAATGTAGAGTTACAGATGTACTGTAACAAAGTAGCTCTTGGCTTCAGAGCACATTGATTTGCAGCACAACTGATACAAGAATACACATTTTATAATGTAATATATACATATATATACAATACTGTGCATAAACCATTTATCCCAGCAATGAGTGTTACTGCCTGAAACACATCATTATTATTTGAACATATGTAACTTACTTGTAATAAGCATAAATACAGTACAAAGTAAGAAGAATTTCTAATATTTTTTTTTTTAATATTTAACAAACCAGGTGTTGATATGATGATAAATTTAATTATTGCTAGACTCAATACTAGGATAGCTTTTGAGATGCTTGGAGATGAATAGAGTGATTTAAAATAATTACTTCTGTATTTATTCTAATATACATGATTTACTGAACAAACTTGATACTGCCCAGATAAGGAGATTTTAAAAATTGTTCCAAATTTTCACAGATTCACAGACGTAAAACACATATATATGTATATATGTATATTTATATACTATGATAAGAGGAATTTCGTTTTCAACACTTAATAATAATGTCACAATGAAACCAGGATACTGAAAAATATAGTTGTATCAAATTCATTGTTTTAAAAAATATTAGCAAAAAAAAGTTTGGGTAATACTTTTATTACCTTAAACCTTTTAGCATCTTTAGAGAATACCCACATATGATTTTCTTTTTATTAACAAACAAACCTATTTACATTTAATTTAATTTATTTATTATAGAAATTCATTACATTTATTTCATTTTGTTAAAAACAAAAGTCATTTTTTATCACATGGCCATAGTTAGCCCTTTTTAGAGGGCCAAAATGAGTCCCAACACCCCTAAAAGTGAAAGAAAAACGTCTTTTTTCAGAAGATTCTTTACGATAAGTAAAGAAATATATCTGCTTTGTTTTTATCTTTATTATAGAGAACTGCGTTTTGGACCCGAAGACCATTATTTTAGCAGCATCAAATATCATATCCTTGGTGGTGATTTTATTTATGTGCAGAAGACGATGCGAAAATCGTCACAAAGGTAAACTGTACTGATGTTATTTGTTGTCTAATTCATATTTATGCTGTAGCTACATTTTTGTAATTTGTTGAAGTGTTATATTTGCTATGCTTACATAATACTTTTTGTTTGCTGAAGATGCTGAAGGCCACACAGTATATACAAACCAGGTAATTACATATGATTTAAATACATTTTTATTTGGAATTTTAAATTCGATTTTGTAACTGTCAATAAATGCTAGAAAATTATACAGTGGTATGAAAATGTTTGGGCACCCCGGAAACTTTTTCTGTTTTTTCTTTATAAATCATTGGTTGTTCATATCAGCATTTTTAGTTAAATATATCATATAGCAGACGAACACAGTGATAAATGAAGTTTATAGGATTCACAGAAAGTGTGCAATAATTCAAAATTAGGCAGGTGCATAAATTTGGGCCCCCGCAAAAAAATTACATCTATATTTATTAGATACTCCTTTTGCAGAATTAACAGTTTCTAAACGCTTCCTATAGCTTCCAATAAAAGTTTCAATAAGATTTAGGTCTGGGGACTGAGATGATAATTCCAGAACGTTGTTTCTCTACATGCAGTGGCGCAAAAAGGGGGTATGCAGCGTATGCGATGCCGGAAAATTATTTCTAGTCTGCACTTTCTGTAAGAGTTGTTTGTTCATGTATGATAATACACAGGAGCGTCCCCTGACCTGGGCTTCCAAATAAATTTCCAGTAGCCCCGAATCGTTTCGCTCAGCTCAGCTGTATTATTAGTGGGGATAATAATCTCCATTTGCCTTTCAGGAGAAACGTCCAATTAGCTTGCTGGTTTTGCAGAGCACAGTGGGCTAGTAAGGAAGCCCCCGCCCTAGCCCCCACCACCGCCTAGCTGGGGAGGATTTTTGAGGGTTTTAGAGTTCTTGCGGGTTTCAGCGCTGATGTTAAAACATATCTGGATATACAGCGATTTGTCTAAAAGAAAGGTAACTAAACTAACCATGTAAACTGTGATGAGATGTTTCTGATAGCTGGTTAAAAAGATTCGTCTCCTAATCAAAACACACAGATCAAGGTTTAAGAAAATAAAACTATATATGTTTAACTTGCCCTGATGTACCTGATCAGCTAATAACTATTTCATTATTAAATTGTTTTTATTTATTTAGGATTGCAGGATTACTGTAATTAATTAAAATTTATTTAGCTAACCAGTTAGCTAGAAGCTAGATGTTGTGGATAGCCAGAATGTATTACTATACTTAGTATAAATGAGTTTCTTAACCCTGGTCTCTGCCATAAAATTGTATGTTTTCATACATATATATTTTTATATTATACATTTAACCGAAATTTCTGATCCGAACAACCAATGATTTATTAAGGAAAATCATGAAAATTAGGAGAGGTGCCCAAACTTTTTCATACCACTGTATGTAAACTTACCATTTGTTGTAGTTTATATTTATGTTTGGTTTTGGCATCTTTTAGGCTGAAAACACTGATGACGTGAACTACGCAGCTCTCAGCATCGCTCAACCCTCCTTCTCAACAAGAAGCAGAGTAAAGAACAGCAGTGATCAGCCTGTGTACTCAAAGGTCTTTTACCACCAGTAGAAGAAGAAAGTTTTGTCACTTTTTTCATGAAACCTACTATGTAAGCAGTAATAATTATAGTTTTTTTTATGCATAATTACTGTATAATTACTGTCAAAAGTGTCTCTGTCAGTTTTTACTCACAGAAATGTTTTTGGAAATATGGGCAGAGTAACATAAAAATAAAATGCTGGTTTCACATGAATTTTTTACATCTAAACATTAATGTATAGTTTTAATAAATAAATAAATGCTTTTTTTGTTCTTCTTATTTTCTGTTGTACAAAATCAAATTTATTTCCAATCAAACTTCCGCACACAAGGAATGATCTGGCATAGCCACGCCCATAACTTCATTGGCCACTTATACTATTAACATTAAAAGTACCTTTCAGGGCAGTGGTTATGAATGTATGGGCCTTAAGTTTCTATATATTTTTTTATCTTTATTTTTCTTTTCTTTTTTTAATGTACGGAGCCCCTGAAGGGGTGGTGAACACCAGATAATAAGGGGTGAGCACAGCATACTAAGTATGTAGGCTGCTTTTGCAAAGATCTAGCTAGCTAATATAAAGCTAGATAAGTTAGCTTGGCCTTAAAGGCTTGCATTGCTCTGTTAGCTGGCTATTGTTATGTCTGGGCTTAACATGTAGCTACCTAGCTAAAACCTTCAGCACTAAAATAAAGTAGTTATTATTAGCTAACCTAGCTAACATTAGATAAAACATTCCCCACTGAAATAAAGTAATTATTGTTAGTTAACCTAGCTAACATTAGCCAAAACATTCCCCACTGAAATAAAGTAGTTAACATTAGCTAACCTAGCTAACGTTATGTAAAACATTCCCCACTGAAATAAAGTAATTATTGTTAGTTAACCTAGCTAACGTTAGCCAAAACATTCCCCACTGAAATAAAGTAGTTAACATTAGCTAACCTAGCTAACTTTAGCTAAAACATTCCCCACTAAAATAAAGTAATTAACATTAGCTAACTTAGCTAACATTATCTAAAACATTCCCCACTGTAATAAAGTAGTTAACGTTAGCTAACCTAGCTAACATTAGCTAAAACATCCCCACTGTAATAAAGTAGTTAACGTTAGCTAACCTAGCTAACATTAGCTAAAACATTCCCCACTGAAATAAAGTAGTTAACATTAGCTAACCTAGCTAACTTTAGCTAAAACATTCCCCACTAAAATAAAGTAATTAACATTAGCTAACTTAGCTAACATTATCTAAAACATTCCCCACTGTAATAAAGTAGTTAACGTTAGCTAACCTAGCTAACATTAGCTAAAACATCCCCACTGTAATAAAGTAGTTAACGTTAGCTAACCTAGCTAACATTAGCTAAAACATTCCCCACTGTAATAAAGTAGTTAACGTTAGCTAACCTAGCTAACATTAGCTAAAACATCCCCACTGTAATAAAGTAGTTAACATTAGCCAACCTAGCTAACATTAGTTAAAACATCCCCACTGAAATAAAGTAGTTAATATTAGCCAACCTAGCTAACATTAGCTAAAACATCCCCACTGTAATAAAGTAGTTAACGTTAGCTAACCTAGCTAACGTTAGCTAAATTATTCCCCACTGAAATAAAGTAGTTAATATTAGCCAACCTAGCTAACATTAGTTAAATCGTTCCACACTAAAATAAAGTGATTAATATTAGGTAAACTAGCTAACTAGTTAGCTAACAACTTTGCTTTACTGTGGAATATCTGTCAGTTTAAACTACAACTTGCAAGCTACCATTATCTGGTTACCAAAACTTAGTATGACCACCACTTAATATCAAGTGAAATTGCTTAACATTATGCAAGTATCTTTATGATGCAATAAAGAGATAAAGTTGTTATAGCCTTGGGGAGGATATTTTGAAGCATTTGTACAAACATGTAACGTTACTATGGCCATTTTAAAACATACTGCACTTTTTGGCCCTCAAAAATTTCCAAACAAATAACCTAAATTTTTTAAAATGCATTTATTTGTACATCATATTGATATGAGTCCAGACTACACAGAAATCATGTATACAGTTAAATATCTTTAGATTTTTCAATTACATGCATTTGACAGGGTGGAGAAATGAAAATTGGCATTTAATGAAATTGTAGTTGATCTGTTCTGCTGTTCGTGTTCTATCTTCTATAGTTCTATGGTTATCCATAAACGTAGCTAATTTTGAACACAATATGAAAAATCTTGGGTGAAATTAATATTATTAATCGCTGATCATGCAGCAAGTGTCTTTAGTGTCTTCCCTTAAAAATAAAACAGTATAAATGTTACTGTTAAAGGTTATAGGTTAAGGTATATTTTTTAAAGGACTGGTTATCCCAAAAAGATGGACAAGGATTTGTTGAACATAATTAAATAACTTTAGCCTATATTTTAATAAAAAATAGCTAAATGAGTAATAGAAAACAGTTAAGAATTTTAAAAATATATATTTTGTAAAAAAAAACAACAACATTGTAAACAGCCAGAATCGTCTAATCATTAAAGAAAACTGTATAAAATGTAATGTGTTCATTCGTAAATAAAAAATAATAATAATAATAAACATGCAAAAAGGCACATTATATTGATATTGAAGTTACTGCTTGTCTAACTTCATTCAGACACAGAAAAAGCATTTTCTTTTTGTTGTACTAAATGTGGTCAAGACGTATCTTAGATCACCTTCTTATGTGGTGTGAGTGAGCTGATGGTAATCTGATCATAAAGCAGCCTGGGTGTGTTTATACTCTTCTATTCATCTCAGTGCATGATCTAATCACCCAAAATGCATGAAAATCCACAGTAAGAAACATCCAAAACATGCATTAGTATTGTACAGAGATCAGCCACGATCCTTTATTTATTTAACTTCATGTCAAAAAATTTGCTAAGCATATCATATAAGAGATATCTATTTACACAGTAAAGTAGACAAAATAAAATAAAATAAGTACAAAATCAGGAAAAATCAAAACTTGAGTTTATAAAAGATTAAAGCATACAGAGTAAAAACAGGACCCTTAATATCTATAAAAAAGCCTAATACTCTACCAAACCTACCTCATCAGACAAACAGCATTTACTCTTCAACAAACACACTGCTCTTAACACAAAGGACTAACTTACCCTGGACTCCAAATCTGTTCAGATTGACTTGGATGGCATTTAGTTTTAAGAGTGGATATTGAAAGAGTATAAAATTGAGGTTTGTATGTAAGTTTCTGCTCAGAATGTATTTTCTGCTTTTGTTTCTGACATTAAATGAAATGTAATAAAAAATAACCCAGACCCATTTCTAAATAGTGATACCAATTTGAAAATTGAATCAGATAAATCCAGTGAGCAGCCCATTCTTGTTTCTTATTGTGGCACATGACAGTGAATATACTATTTCAGGGTTAAAATCCTGATGTAACACAACAGCAGGTTCATAACTTGTATTTTATCATTTTATTTTATTATTTTAAACCATGACAGAAATAGTTATATAGAACAATATATAACACAAAATAATTATATAGAAAGATTCACAAAAAAAGAGTGTTTACATGGTTGGAACCGACCTGTTGAAACAAATAATACAATAAGTTTTATCTCACAAATTTGCTCTTAGAATGTTTAGTAAACATCAAAATGCATAGGTTGCAGTAAAGGACAGAGTGCTTTAAAGAACTTTACACAGCTATCCTTTTTTGTCCCCAATTTTTAAGGCAATTTGTCCCATCCATTTAGCTGCTAGTCAACTGTATATCCCCCATCACAAGTGATGCCTCAACACAGGAGGGTGGGGAGAAAATGCCATCTACCCACTCAGAGAGAGCAAGGCCAATCAGGCCAATGGCAAGCTGCAGCACCAGGATTTGAAACAGCGGTCTTCCGATCATAGTGGCAGCACTTAACCTGTTGGACCTTTCAGCACCCCATTTTACTAAGCTTTTAAAATGTCTTAAATGGTTCTTGCACCATACTGCAGATTATGTGATTTATATTAAACCAGTAATATTATATGCTTTGGAATCTAAAATTATTATTGTGTTGTAATTTGTTTGATACAGATCATATAAAAAGTATTTTTGTTTTTGCAGAATACATACAAAGCAATGTACAGTACAATATATATATATATAGGATTAAATGTAAATGCAGAAAAAGCGTTTATATTTTTAAGCTTTCATTTTTGCTCCTGTATTTTCACTTCTGCGTACAAACTCTTGTCTTGGTCCATCTTTCCAGTTCTTCTAGAGGACGAGTTTCTGGGTGTGAAACTTATTGATGCGTATTTCATGGTGTCTCTGTCTTCAGCCTAAAATAGCAGGTTGATAAACCGAAACAGAAGGTGATTCAGCACATTTTAAAAATGGATGGGAAAAAATGCTTTTACTTTTTACATTTTCACCTATACTTTAAAATTATTTCCAAATTTACAGTCTGGCATGTTTCTTATAAGCAATCTGAATCAGACATTAATCACACAAGTCTTAGTTAGTTTACTACTAAATCAGTAATGTTTTATCTAAATGTAATAGATTGGAGCAATACCATAAAAAGTAATTCCAATTCCTTTAGTTTTTTGCTTTTTTTGCTGTGTTACTCTACATTGGAAATGTAGTATTATCAAAATTATATTTTTACAAAATTGCAAAATTGTAAATAAATAAACAAACAAATAAAACATGGTTAAAAAAAAGATCCACAGCTGTACATTTACACCGACTTACTGCTTTTACCTCATTCAGCTGAGTGGCATCAATGTCACCTTTAAAAAAAAAAGAAAAAATAAGTACTTGTGTCACTGGTGCCCAAACACAAAACAGATAAGAGCGGATACCAAACACACAATTTATCAAATCGGGCATTGAACTTATAAGAATAGTCAGGATCAGTAACCAAAGGGCAAAATAAACAAACAACACACCAGAGTGAGCAGACAAGGAGGTCATACACAGGAAATCCAATAAACAAGCAAAAGGGCAAGACAAAATAGTAGTCAAAGTACAAAACAGGTCAGCAAAGAGAAGGCTATAAAAAAAGTAGAAAAAGTAGAAAAATGATACCCCAGAAATTGTTTTAAAATAGACTTTTATTTTGACGGCGTGTTTCGCAAGTGAGTTTTGGACCTTTTTTTTGGACTGGACATTTTTTTTGGAGCTGGTAACCCTGAGTAAAGCTGCTGACTGCAGGACATTACTGAACAGGCATATGAACTCAAGCCTAAACATAGTGAAAGACCACATAACAACCAGAGCCAGTTTCTAACAACAAACAGTTGTCCCTTCAGAAGCTTAAACTAGCCCAAAATATATGAATGTCACACTTTTGAAGTAAATTGCAAAACACCTGCGTGTACGACTTAGTATTTTGTTTATAAGGGATTTATCATCACTATTGCTATTTGCCTTTAACTCATTAGTTCATTTTATTGTAACATTAGTGTATTATTAGTTCTTTTCCTAGGAAGATTTTAGTCTGGACTTCTACAAGTTTGCCTGCCATTTTCATGTAACATTCAAGGCAACACCCACATTTTTAAATTTTTAATTATTTTTATTTTTTTTGCAGCTGCAGTCATTTCTAAAATTAGTACAAAAAAACGCACCCGCCAACTTAGAATTTTCACCCGCGACTGGATTTTCAAACAAGCCCAATTTGGCGGGAAAACTACGAACTTGTGGTGGCTTCACTTTTGAGAGACGATGCTCTGTCCAGCTATACACAGTCTATGGTCGGGACTTTCTTGCAGCTTCACACGAAGTCAGTGATGAGAGCAATACATCACAACAATGACAATATACTGCAGTAAAAATGACTTTTGGATAATATATTGTTATGTTAACAGACTAGGAGGGTTTGGGTTATCAAACGTTTGCCAAAAATCTTTATGAAACAAATAAAGTAAATAAAATAACATTCTTTTTCATAGAAGGACTCCATCGTAAGAAGTGCTCTCAGTAGTGCACTGTGTTCCATCATTTCAGTTCAGAATTATGCCACCAAAGAAAAAAAAAAAAAAAACACATAACACAACGCTACTGAGTTTTGTTTTTTTTTAAGAGTGGAGCAATAATAATAATATTTACCAAACCTGTTTATTGTTTTAAATATTAGGCGATAAAAATATATATATATTTATATATATATATATATATATATATATATATATATATATATATATATATCAGACAGTGCACACATATATATAATAAACAGAAGTACAGAAAAATATATATATATTTTTGTGATTAACTGTAATTCCACAAATGTTGTTCTAAGTCATTAAGTCAAGGGTGGGCTTTGATTCATATTAGCAAATGTGCCCCATGTCAAATCCACTCCTACTGTCACGCCTGGCCCTGTTTCCTGTCTGTCCTCGTGCCTGTGTTGTCCCACGTGACCCGTGCCCCTGTGTTCTGCCTGTGATTTTCCATTACCTCATGTCTCATTTGTAGCTCCACCCCTTCCCCAGGTGTTTCCACTCCCAGTGTGTTTCCTGTTATGTTTAAAAGACTTCCTCTGTTACTTGTCCTCGGTCGGTCTTTGCACTGTCCCCCGTTGTCTGTCTCTCTGCGTTTCTCTGTCTCTCTCTGTGTTTCATAGCCTTAGCCCGAGTCCCTTGTTCTTTGTTTATCTTCTTGTGTAATTCTTGTTTTGTTCAGTTCTGTTTTGTTTGTCTAGCTTTAGTTATTAGTTTACTTCTGTGTTCCCTAGTCACCTAGTGTTTAGTCTTTTAGTAGTTTATTCCCTTGCCCTGTTTTAGTTTATCCTGCCTAGTTTTATAGTCTCCCCGTTTGTTTATCTTTAGTATCTCTTGTTTGTTTGTTAGTTTTAGCTCGCCTCTGTTTCTTGTTTTTCTTTGTTTCTTGTTTACTTGTTTATTTGTTTATTTATCATTAGTCTCTCTCTCTTGTTTATTCCTAGTTTATTTTCCAGCGTTTGTTTAGTTATATGTTCTCTAGCCTCCCTCGTTTGTTTAGTTATTTTGTTGTTACGTGTTTACTTGTCTCTTTGTTTAATAAATTCTCACCCTACCTGTGTTTACATCCGCCTCCTCGTCTCTCTGCCTGGGTTTAATCCTGACAAAAAGACCGACCGCAATGGATGTAGCAGACTGGCACGCTGCAAGGAAGGCGGACCTGGAGTTTCTCCGTCTCCTGGCCGAGCAAATCCGGGGAGATGACCCGCTCCCAGCGCCTTTCCGCGGGTTGGAGCCCGTCAGCCCAGCTTCAGCGGTGCCCACCGAGACTCATAAGAAAAAAAAGTCTCGGAGGAAACAGGCCCGAAAAGCCCGCAAGGCGCGGGAGGACTCCCTCCGGAGCGGGGAAAATTTTGGGGGGGCGCTGGGGGTGTGTGCTGTCAGCCTCGGTCCTCGCCCCGAGGAGGAAGGGGGTGACTCGGATGCAGGCTGTGAGGAGTCCTTTCTCTGGGACTACTCCGATCTCCTCACACCTGCGTCCAGCGAGGAGGAAGAGGACTATCCTCCAGCACCAGCCCTCCTGCCGCTACTTCCTTCCACGGTGGCAGTGGAACCGCGCTTCGAGACCCCCTGCGCGGCGAGCCAGCCGCGGTCAATGACTTTCCCCGCGCTCCTCACGCCGGACTCTGCACGAAAGAGTAGGAATCCAGTCCGGGTTTTTACTTCACCCGCAGCTTCGGGCTCCAGTGCTGCAGCGGATCTCTTCATGCCACGCCCCGTGAAGCACGCGTCTGAGGCGCTGCACCCCATGATACGAGCGGCGGCCGCGCCGCTCTCCGAGATTTCAGCGGCGGCCGCGCCGCTCTTCGAGACTTTAGCGGCGGCCACGCCGCTCTCCGAGATTTCAGCGGCGGCCGCGCCGCTCTTCGAGACTTTAGCGGCGGCCACGCCGCTCTCCCAGACTGCAGCGGCGGCAGCGCCGCCCTCCGAGATTTCAGCGGCGGCCGCGCCGCTCTCCGAGATTTCAGCGGCGGCTGCGCCGCTCTTCGAGACTTTAGCGGCGGCCACGCCGCTCTCCGAGATTTCAGCGGCGGCCGCGCCGCTCTTCGAGACTTTAGCGGCGGCCGCGCCGCTCTCCGGGACTTCAGCGGCGGCCGCGCCGCTCTCCGAGATTTCAGCGGCGGCCGCGCCGCGCTCACAGACTGCAGCGGCGGCGGCGCCGCTCTCCGAGATTTCTGCGGCGGCCACGCCGCTCTCTCAAGCACCAGCAGTCCCAGCTGCTCCAACTCAAGCACCAGCAGTCCCAGCTGCTCCAACTCAAGCACCAGCAGTCCCAGCTGCTCCAACTCAAGCACCAGCAGTCCCAGCTGCTCCAGCTCCGGCACCAGCAGTCCCAGCTGCTCCAGCTCAGGCACCAGCAGTCCCAGCTGCTCCAGCTCCGGCCCCAGCAGTCCCAGCTGCTCCAGCTCCGGCCCCAGCAGTCCCAGCTGCTCCAGCTCCGGCCCCAGCAGTCCCAGCTGCTCCAGCTCCGGCACCAGCAGTCCCAGCTGCTCCAGCTCCGGCACCAGCAATCCCAGCTGCTCCAGCTCCGGCACCAGCAGCTCCCAGAACTATGTTTGGGCCCAGGCCCCGTATTTCCAGGCCTGCTCCTAGGCCTCCTGACTTTGCCCCCAGTTATGTGCCCAGGCTATCCCCACAGACTTTTGCCGGTCCTGGGCACCCACCTGTGTTTTTGGTTCCCCTGTCTCTCCCTGTCCTGGTCCCTGTATCTGTGTTCGTGCCTGTTCCTGTCCCCTGTGGTTTTACTGTTCCTGTCCCAGTCACCGTGTTTGTGTCCGTCCCCGTCAATGTTCTCGTCCCTGTTCCCATGTCCGGTCCCGTCCAGTCTCAGTCACCTGTCCAGTTCCCCGTCCAGTCTCAGTCACCTGTCCAGTTCCCCGTCCAGTCTCAGTCACCTGTCCAGTTCCCCGTCCAGTCTCAGTCACCTGTCCAGTTCCCCGTCCAGTCTCAGTCTCCTGTCCGGTTCCCCGTCCAGTCTCAGTCACCTGTCCAGTTCCCCGTCCAGTCTCAGTCACCTGTCCAGTTCCCCGTCCAGTCTCAGTCACCTGTCCAGTTCCCTGTCCAGTCTCCCGTTTGGTCTCCTGTTTTCCCCGGCCTCTCCCTGCCGCCAGCCCCCGGGGTTTGTTTTTACGCGCCTCGGGCGCTGCGCGTTTAGGGGGAGGTTTCTGTCACGCCTGGCCCTGTTTCCTGTCTGTCCTCGTGCCTGTGTTGTCCCACGTGACCCGTGCCCCTGTGTTCTGCCTGTGATTTTCCATTACCTCATGTCTCATTTGTAGCTCCACCCCTTCCCCAGGTGTTTCCACTCCCAGTGTGTTTCCTGTTATGTTTAAAAGACTTCCTCTGTTACTTGTCCTCTGTCGGTCTTTGCACTGTCCCCCGTTGTCTGTCTCTCTGCGTTTCTCTGTCTCTCTCTGTGTTTCATAGCCTTAGCCCGAGTCCCTTGTTCTTTGTTTATCTTCTTGTGTAATTCTTGTTTTGTTCAGTTGTGTTTTGTTTGTCTAGCTTTAGTTATTAGTTTACTTCTGTGTTCCCTAGTCACCTAGTGTTTAGTCTTTTAGTAGTTTATTCCCTAAATTTATACAGCTCTGCCTTGTTTAGTTTTGTATTTATTCAGTTCCTCGTTTGCTTTTGTCAGCCTCCCTATTTGTTTGTAGTTTATATTTATCTTCCTGTTTATTCTGTTATTTTCTAGTTCCCTGTGTTTTCCCTAGTTTATTCCCTTGCCCTGTTTTAGTTTATCCTGCCTAGTTTTATAGTCTCCCCGTTTGTTTATCTTTAGTATCTCTTGTTTGTTTGTTAGTTTTAGCTCGCCTCTGTTTCTTGTTTTTCTTTGTTTCTTGTTTACTTGTTTATTTGTTTATTTATCATTAGTCTCTCTCTCTTGTTTATTCCTAGTTTATTTTCCAGCGTTTGTTTAGTTTTATGTTCTCTAGCCTCCCTCGTTTGTTTAGTTATTTTGTTGTTACGTGTTTACTTGTCTCTTTGTTTAATAAATTCTCACCCTACCTGTGTTTACATCCGCCTCCTCGTCTCTCTGCCTGGGTCAACCCTGACACCTACACTTTTGGTGGTTGGAACTAACAAAAAAAATAAGCATTGCTAAATAGCTACGGGAATAGATTCAATACCAGGCCATGAGGGAATAAAAGCAGTAGTTATTTATAAAGGGGAAAACACATGAACTAATCAGAAGGTCGCCGAGGCGTCATGTATTCAGGATTATCAGGGAGGTTAAATGCCGGAGCATCCTGGGAAATGTGGTCTTTTGTGTGAGCACTAGAGTCCGTGGCAGGCAGACAGACAGTGACAGGACTGACAACATGTTGTGACTTCAGCAAACAAGCATGTCAGACAACAGTGTCTTGCTGTTCTGTTTGTTAGAAGGAAAAATATTAGTTAAAAACTTACGTTTTTGTTGACTCCTGCATAACAGTCCTCCCATGATTATGATCACAAACACACAAATTACATTTGAAGATGTCAAAGCAAGAACAGCTGGACTCCAAAATGTACAGCAGTCTGTTAAAAAAAAAAACCATAAGAAAGAATAGCCTTGATTAAAGTTAAAACTTGATTAAAGAAGTTAATCATTATTTATATGCTTCAAAAAAAAAAGTGGGACCAAAACAGAAATGGGGTGATGCCACTCATGTCACCATCTTGCAAGTATATGAGTTTTCGGTAGATTTAGTTAATGGATATACAGTATTTGTAGTTGCTATATAACTTTGAGTGTATGCTTTTTCCTGTGTACCTTTGTACATGAACTTAAATGTACTTTGATCATTCTCAAAATCTAACCTAAAATCTAACATTTTCCAGTTTTCCAAACAAATAAACAAGTTTTTTTATTCATTTTTTTTCACTTTATCTATTTCTAATTTTTATAAGAGATCAGACTATGCACATTTCTTGCTTAATTTCTTTAAGGATGATTTATTTGGTAAAATTGCCATTTAACAAAACTGTGAATAAAAACCAGGGTTATTCCACCAAATATTGATTTCTGAACTCTTAAAACTTTATGAATATGAACTTATTTTCTTTGCATTATTTGAGCTCTGAAAGCTCTGAATCTTTTTTGTTATTGCAGCCATTTTTCATTTTCTGCAAATAAATGCGCTAAATGACAATATTTGTAATTGGAATTTGGGAGAAATGTTGTCTTTAGTTTATAGAATAAAACAACAATGTTCATTTTACTAAAACATAAACCTATAAATAGCAAAATCAGAAAAACTGATTCAGAAACTGAAGTGGTATCTGAAGTGTATTTAAGTATATTTTTAAAAATATACTTAATATGGGAGTAAAATTAAAATATGTACTAAAGTACATACTACATGTACTATTTTAAACTTAAGCAAACTTTAAATATTATTTTTAATACACTTTTGCATATTGATGCACATATTGTATATACCTTAATGACACTGGAACAATAAAATACACTAAAAAGCACTTTAGTAGCTTTAAGCATTATTAAATGTCACTAAATATATTTTGTATGAACACGTCATATAATTTAAAGCACATTGCTTAAAAATACCTTTTATGGAAATACAGATAAAGTATATTTAATGTGCATTTTCATAAAGTGTATTAAACTGAAAATATACTTTTAGTATTCTTTACCTAATTTAAACATACTTTCAATTCTCTTAAATATACTTTCTTTTAACAAGGGTCAGATTAAATGATGTTTGATTTTGACCCACCTGTACAGTACCGTTTCTTTCCTCACACAGTGTACAATAGAAAAAAGAAGCATTGTAATAAACTAAATATATGTGTTTTTACATGTTTATAAAAAAAACCTGTAAACATTACTTTACTGAACTCGCTTCTCTGTAAAATGCTTTTTGTACCTTCTGGATGCAGTTTAGTTCCATTTCCAAACAGTATCTCTCCACATGCAGCTACAGCACAGTAGTAAGTTCCAGCATCAGAGAGGCTGAGGTTGTTCTTGGGGAGTTTGTAGATACAGCTCTGTGTAGGAGAAACAGTCTCAGAGCTTTTCTTACACTGATCACTCCTGTTTCCATGAGTGAAGATGATTCCTGGATCAGATTCTCCTGATCTGTGTCTGAACCAGTACACACTATGATCTTCTGAACAGTCCTGGGTTTTGACTGTACACTGCAGTGTTGCAGAATCTCCTGGATGTTCTGGATTCATCACAGGCTGCTGGAGAACTTTGTGCTTTGTCAGTGATGCACCTCAAGAAAGAAAATATAGCATGTCTGTATCTACAATATTAAAATTTCTTAATATTGAAATAAAAAGGTTTGGAATATTTGTCATACCTTTAACAAGAAGATAGGTGCCATTTCCAAAGCTGATCTCATATATAAATAAGGAGGCACAGTAATATGTTGCGGAGTCTGATGGTTCTATATTGGAGATGCTCAAATTAAAATGCTCAGCTGCTATCAGCATTTTAAAGCGACCATCCTTATCAAAGTCATTATAAAATGCTGCGGGTTGACGCTGGTATGATGTAGCAATTAGCAGAGGTTTCTCTCCAAGCTTTTGTTTCATCCATGCGATGGTGCTTCTACTCGCTTTTGAAGTGAAACAAGACAGATTAACACTGCCTCCAACTTCAGAGATCTTCAAATGATCCTGCTGATTTATATCAGTATAAGCAGCACCTAAAAAAAACAATTACTTTATATAGTTCTATAATGATTTGTTTGCATAAATTAGGTTTTTACTTCTATTATTTTAAGAAATTACACAGTAAATTGGCCAGTGCTGAATTGGTATTAAATTTCAACAACTCATTTAACCAGTAATGTCAGTAATGCGATACTTAGTAACATGTTACGAGTAATTTAATGTGTAATCAAATACTATTTCCAGCCCAGTAATCAGATTAAAGTTACTTAAAGATTAAAGTCACTGTGCTTTTTTTTTTGTAATTTTCCGTATTCATTTCATTGTAGCATCCGGCTGGACCTGTTGAAAGGGTGGAGCAGCACGTTAAATTCTCTTTCTCGCACGTTTTTGTTGTTTTAGCATGACCACCTTTTTTATTTCCAAGTCATGACCAAGCAGGCTACAATAAATGCCCATTACTTCCCTTTAACCCCTTAACAGGCCAATATTTTTGTTCATTTTCTGTCTGATATTACTCCCCTAAATATTGAGGATTCATTTTCAAGCATAACATAAAAATGTTTCATATTTGATAAAGAATGTTACTTAAAACATAAATAATTGTAATTGTAATAGAAAGTATGGAAAAATAGTCAAGTAAATCTGCAACTGTCAAAATATATTGAATAAAATCATAAAATTATCTCTTTTCTGAACTTCATTTTGAAATCAACACAAATCCTGAATACAAAACAAGCAGTTCATAACCTCCAAACGTTTAGTTTTGTTATGTTTGTCTAGTTTTTACGTCTATTTTTAACCCTTGGGTGGTGTTATATTTTTGTTACTCGTTTACTTTGTTACTTGTATTTAATTCAGCAAAATTAAGCAATTTTACATTAAAATGCTTTACACATGCTTGCTTCACCTAAATAGCAAGCAATATAAACAGCTTACATGGTTAATATTTGCCCTTTACCTTTCTTATGTTACATTTCTTTCAAAAAGTGCTACTCTTTTTGTATTAGTTTTTTAATAAAATGTAAAAGAAAATGAATTAAACTTAAGATATGAGTAGAAAATTTGTTTAGTTTCAAATTTACAAATGAAGCAATGTTTATTAGCCCTTGGCCAAACATACTGTATGTAATATAAATGTGTGTGGGGGGAGGGGGGTGTACAGTGTGTGTTTATCGAAAATGTGTTTTGATATATGTTTTTCACAAAAAATGAGCCAATGCCAATGAGTTTGAGTTAGAAAAAATATTTTTTTAGTATTGTTTGATGAAAAATGAAAACGGGTCCCACAGACCCGAACACCACACAAGGGTTAAACCAGCAGAATTTGGGTTGATTCCTGTTACTGATCTGGAATTATTAAGTGAAGTAGAGGGTAAAAAAGCAGCTTCTCCAAGTGTTAGGATATTTTAAAGTCCTCAAATTTTCAGAATGTATGTAAGTTATTTAACTGCAGAGAAAAGGGTTTTTGTATCACCTACACCACCATCACCTATACCTGTAGCATATACAGTATATGGGTCAGGGCAAGTTAATAGGTTAACCCAGTTTCTGCTCATCTTTCCACTGGAAAAGAACCGAAGTTTGTTCTCGTTCTGACTCGCAGAGCTACGGTGGAAACTAGCTCCCTTGAGCATCATGACCACAGTCAAGAGGCAGTAATCAGGATAAAGAAACACAGTCGTCGCTTTATTGCTGGAACGTATAATGGTTGCTGTTGGCCGCAATCATGCCAAAATAACAATAGGCAAGTGAGCTTTCAAGCTAACAGGCTAAAAACTAGCAATTGGGCTCTGTCCTCCTCACACACACACAGATAGATGTTCTCTATAGCTGAAAATAAAAGCACTATTTTGAGTTTGTATGAGCTAAAGATATCAAGGTTGGTTGTTCAGTCTGTGCTGGAGACAAAGCGCTACACTTCACTGTAAACCTGTAAGTTGTTTGAACTCAAATGATTTAAGTCTGTTTTACATAAAATTGGATATTTCTAAACAATACTCAACTATTTTAAGTTAGTTGAACTGATTTGTGGGCACATATAAACATTTAAACTGAGATCTTAGTTTATTCTGTTGCCATTAAAAGCTTCTTTTCCATTGGCTTCTGTTACAATCTGTTTGCATATACTGGGTGTGTCTAACAGTTTCTGACTGACACTCACCATCAGTGTGTAGTGATTCCCCCTGGGCTACCTTAGAAATAAATTAACTTCCTGTTTAGTTGTAATATTATTGATGTTTTAAATTATGCTAACACAAGTTTTTATTGCCCATTACTTATTTTTTTTTTTAAGACAACCAGTTTCCTCAAATTATTTAGGCAAATGTAACTTCAAAAATTGAGCAAACCGGCTGCTTTTTTAAAAGTTGAGTAAACTCACCTTATCTGGTCTTATAGCATAACAAAAATTTAAAATGTTAAATCATCTTCCACTTTAGTTGTAATAACTTGATGTTCTAAGCTATGTTAACTTGAGTTTTCATTACCCATTACTTAACTTTTTTTAAGGCAACCGGTTTCCTCAATTTTTTAAAGTAAATTCAACTTATCCGGGTTTACAGTGTAACAGAACAAGTCCCCAAAAAGTGAAGCTTTCAGTAAAGTGAAGTTTTGATAAAACTATTTTTGTCGTAGCAGCAGGGGCGTATTAATTATACTAATAAAGTAACTAATAAAAAAAATAAATTGAAAGTAACTTAGTTACTTTTAAAATCAAGTAATCCATAAAGTAGCAATAGGTGATCTGTAATCAGATTACGTTTTTAAGTAACTATGCCATCACTAGATTTAACACTGGCAATTTATTGAGTTTTCAAATTAGAAGAACTAGAAAACAATCACCTTGCATCAGTGATAAACAAAAAGTATACTTAAATTATGATTAAAAAAAAGGTTTGTACTTAAATCAAATTATTTTGAAACAACTAATTTGCACTTTTACTACTCTAATTGCTACATGTTTGTAATTAAAATTATATACATTTGCACTAAAAATGTATACTGAGTATACTAGTCATAATATTATTTTCACCATTTAATACAATTTAAGTATATTTGTGTAAGCTGTCCAACTGATCATCAAAAACATATTAAAGTTATTAAAGTAAGTGATTAAAGTACAGATCATAGATTTAACATCACTATCATTTGGAAGAATGAATATAAACTGGTAAAAACAAAAGCAAGATAGCTCATTGCAAGCATTAGCTGTTATTTTTTCCTACACTAAACTAACTAAAGTTAACTTTTAAAATATAATTTTAAAACGTAAAAGGTTTATTAGCACAGTTTTAATTTGTATGAGCAACACAAAATTAATGCTTTGCTATCAAATTTTACTTAAGTACAGTTTAATTGCAGAAATATGCAATAAATAATATAAAAGTACATTTTATATAGTTTATATAGTAAAAGTATAGTTTTATCATAAAAAACGGAGGTTTGTAAAATAATACTAAGTATATATTTTTATTAAGTACATCACCAGAACAAAATTAACACAAGAAAATAAAATATACTTTTTCAATGCATACTAAAATATAGATTAAGTAGATAAAACATTTAGAGAAAAGTATTTAAAAGGTAGTTTAAATACACTATTATTATATTATTATTATATTTAAATATACAATTTTTTCACAAGTGTACATTTTGTCACTATTATTACAGTAAAAAAAGCATAAGCACATAATAAATAACTGTTATAAATGTATACTTACACACTCGGGGCAAGAGAATGGAAATGAAAATCAAAATATTTCTACTCATTTTTTTAAAGGCAAAAAAACCCAAATATGAACCATCAGATAGGTGTGATTTGAAACTCTTGATGCTGTATCTGTCTTAGGTTAACTGACTTTTCTCACACGGAGAGTTCTGGGACATGCTGCTGTCAGGTGGGTGGCTGACAGTGCATTAAAATAGGTCAGAACTGGTAAAGCAAGAGGGCATGTACAGCAGGGGGTGATATGCTAGTATGAGGTTAGAGAATATTGTTGCTGAAATAGATATTATCAGTTTGGTTTCTTTCAAACAAAAGTTAAAGATAGGGTCTCTATCTTGTGTGTGGTTTAAGTGGTTTACGTAAAAGAAATTTGACATCAATATTTACAGACATCCTTGGAATATAGACTTTTTTTTGTCTGAATGCAAAAAAAAAAAAACTTTCCATTTTTTCCCATATTGGAACATGATTTCTGGAACATGTAGACATTTTGGAATTAAGACGTTGTAATAAAATACCTGGGAATATGCGGCAATGCGATTACATGTTTTCAACTTTGACTGACAGGGTTTGCAGCAGGATGTGGAGGTGGACGCAAATGCGACAAACACTGATCTTTAAAATTATCAAATTTATATATATATATATGTTACATTGCATGCTTGTATAAAAATAAACTATTTTGTTAAAAAATGGGTATAATTTAATATAGGTTTTATTTATTAATGTGTTTTGTGCTTTAGCAGGTATCCCAAATGTAATTCAAATGTATTGTAAATTAGAAATTTCAGTTATGCTTTACAATGGGTCACAAATTACAGTAATTACTTTACACTGCATTATTAAACATTACTAAATAAATACTAATGAATTGAGACATTGGTTACAAATTCAGAATGATTAACAATGTCTTAAAGGAATAATCAATAATAAATGCGTGTGTGAAATGATTACAGGAGTCCAGTTTCCAAACACTTTATTGTCTGCCCCATCCGCTTGTCCTCAGACAAGAAGCTCATGCTGGTTGCCAGATCGACACACAGTGGCAAACGACAATAGGTCTTACACCGTAGCTGATCAATATATATACGGTGTAACACCTATATATATATGTATATATATGTGCTGAAGTCATAACTTGGTAGAATCCAGTAAACCAATAACTAAACAAGAACAAAACCAAAGACAGAGTCAACCATGAAATAGAGAGTCCTCCATGATATACAGTACCAGCAAATATAATCACAGGTCAATCCCAAAAAGTTTTAGAACAAAAGCATTATATGAAACTGACTCTCAGAGTTACCAGCCAACTTCAGTATCAATTTACATAGTAGAAAAAAAAACATTGAATGAAAAGGTGTGTCCAAACGTTTGGTTTATACTGTAAACAAGACAGATAAAAAGACCAAACAATATGCAATAACAGGGTTGGCAATACTTTGCAAATTTACACAGAGTTTACAGTATATACACTTGATAAACCATCAATTTTTATGTTAAGCAGAGAAGAATCTGTTTGATCAGGGGCATCATGAAAATCAATTAGCAAACATTACATTTACACTAAAGCAGAGAGAGTTCTTTAAGTTTCCATTAGTTCAGCTTTGCTGATGATATTTGGCCTGGGAGTACTCCTCAGTGTCTACAGGTTTCCATTGTCATCTAGCAAGTCCTTTGAAAAGAAAGAAAGAAAAAAAACAGCAGATGAATGAGCTTTGAGTGTGAACTAAAAAAAAGTAGGCCAAACTAAGACCGTTAACACAGTTCAAAATATACAGAAAAAAATAAACACGAGAAAAATAATGGCTGCAATACTATCTTTTTATTCAGAGCCTGCTTGATTGTCTGCATTGTTTTTTTTTTATAATTTAATTTCAAATCTTCCATTTTTCTGCCAATTTAGCCAGGCCAATTGTCCCACTGAGCAACTGCCCTTCAAGATTCCTGTGCACGTCCCTGTGGAACACTGATGTAGATGTGATTGTTTTTTAGGTGCTGCTTATACTGATATAAATCAGCAGGATCATCTGAAGATGATCAACATCACCCTAGGAGTCTATATACCCACCCAGAGAGAGCAAGGCCAACTGTGGCTCTCAGGGCTCTGGCAGCACTTTAGACTGCTTGGACCACTCTGCGCCCTAAAAATTACATTCATTTCTCTGTCTGAAAAAAAAAATTCTCAGTGTATTGCTGTTAATTACAGAGCCCATTAGGTGACTTCATTAAAATAAATGTGTGGACACAACTTATTAAAGCATTGGAATGAGATAATCAATTCATGAGAATAACTTATTAAGCTGTGAAATTGAGATAATTAAACTGTGGGAAAGACTTATATGGCCAGGACTTAATTATTTCAACTCATGCAATAACAGAGTTGGCAATACTTTGCAAATGTACATGGTATATATATATATAGACTGGAGAATCCATCACAGGTTAGTTTAATCAGTATTTAGGTGAAGCGGAGAAGAATCTACTTGATCATTGGGTTAATGGGAATTATAGTTTAAAATGACATATATGGCCAGGACTTTTTTGTTCCCACACCTTAAAACATTTTGTCTCATTCCTACACAAGTTGTGGCCATTGTTTATTATTTTTTACCATGATGAAACCTTAGGGGCTGTGCAGTTAATACATATAGAAATATAGAGAAAATATTAAATAAACATAGAAATAGGCCACCTTCTGATTGTTTCTGTTTTTTGCACTGCAGAACAACAAACAGGATGACTGCCAATAAAAAGAAGACGTTTGATAGAATCAGTACAAGCGGAATGCTACGGACAGTCTTTGGGGCACCATCACCTGTAAAAATATAAAATATCGTAAGCATACATAGCCATTTATTGTAAAAACCTAGTTAAGAAAACACCAGTTACATTTAGAACAATGCAGGGTTCACTGAATCTCCTTGACCAAATGCTGACAAGAAACAAAACTCATCATAAAACCCACTGATGCTGATGTTCATATTTGTTCGATTTACAAAATTAATAGGACCCATCACTATATTTGCATAGCTGTAAAAAAATAAGTGGTTTAAAAACACATAATAAATCTGAGGCAGACTATGGACCCTAAACCATGCACAAGGTGCGTTGCGATGCTTGCTGCTATCTTACACCCCATCAACTGTCTATTTTTACTCCTTGCCTCTTTGAGATTAGGATTATATCTACACTGATGGGTGTGGTGGTCTGAAAGTGAGGTGTGTTCAGGTAAAAATCAGGCATATTTCTATCTTAGCAGCGCCACTGACTGATTAAAACCCTGACAACAGTCAACAGTCAGCCTCCAAATCCTATCTTAGCCATGCAGAATTTGCCGCGTGCATTGCATGCACTCAGTGCGTGTACACCCCCACTACTTACACACACAAATAAACCAACTGCACTGCACAAAATCCAGCTTTACATCAACAATTAACAGGAAAAAGAATAAAATAATATTGCTGATACTTTAAATGAGCTGCTGGTGTACCTTCACAGCATTAATGTGCATCCCAGTGTCCTCTGCTGAGATGCGCAAGTGCGAGTTTCACACTGTTAAGATATCAACATGCTAAAGTCAAAATGCACCTGCATTTTAATGGGAATGGCAACTAACACACTGATTAATTTATTTCATGTTACGCCCAAAACACACCTATGAATAAATAAGAGAATTACTACATGCCGTTTTTGAGCTGCGCAAGGTGTATTTTTTGTGTCTTTAGGATGTCAAAAGCGCACCAACACACCCTAAAACACCAGGAGTATGATGCGTAATTTAGCACTATAGATTGCTAAAACAGGGCCCTACATGTAAAGGATCATTCTAAGCAAAAACAAATCTTATTAAGTTTTGCTTTAACATAGTAGCAAATATTTTTTACCTGTGAAATCCATTTTAGTTCCATTTCCAAACAGTATCTCTCCACATGCAGCTACAGCACAGTAGTAAGTTCCAGCATCAGAGAGGCTGAGGTTGTTCTTGGGGAGTTTGTAGATACAGCTCTGTGTAGGAGAAACAGTCTCAGAACTCCTCGTACACTGACTGCTGGAGTCTCCATGAGTGAAGATGATTCCTGGATCAGATTCTCCTGATCCGTGTCTGAACCAGTACACACTGTGATCTTCTGAACAGCTCTGAGTGTTGACTGTACACTGCAGTGTTGCAGAATCTCCTGGATGTTCTGGATTCATCACAGGCTGCTGGAGAACTTTGTGCTTTGTCTGTGATGCACCTCAAGAAAGAAAATATTGCATTCTCTATATTTTTCGTCTGTATCTACAATATTTACATTTCTCAATATTGAAAGAAAAAGGTTTGGAATATTTGTCATACCTTTAACAAGAAGATAGGTGCCATTTCCAAAGCTGATCTCATATATAAATACGGAGGCGCAGTAATATGTTGCGGAGTCTGATGGTTCTATATTGGAGATGCTCAAATTAAAATGCTCAGCTGCTATCAGTATTTCAAAGCGACCATCCTTATCAAAGTCATTATAAAATGCTGTGGGTTGATGCTGGTATGATGTAGCAATTAGCAGAGGTTTCTCTCCAAGCTTTTGTTTCATCCATGCGATGGTGCTTCTACTCGCTTTTGAAGTGACACAAGACAGATTAACACTGCCTCCAACTTCAGAGATCTTCAGATGATCCTGCTGATTTATATCAGTATAAGCAGCACCTAAAAAACAATCACATCTACATCAGTGTTCCACAGGGACGTGCACAGGAATCTTGAAGGGCAGTTGCTCATTTAACACAGCGCCTTTAAGTCAACAGTGTCTTAACTGTTAATAAGCTGGGGTTATAGCGACTCATTAGCCATTTACAAAGACTTTAAAAAAGACGTAACTTTAAGAACGAAAATTTACACCTGTTTCCCAAAATTCTTTTTAGTCTCCAAAGTTACAAACAAGTGGCTCCATCTCTGCAGCTCCAAAAGAAAGACACCACCAATTAAAAACTGGACCATAATTTTTTTTACATACAATTTACATATGTATCATATCCGATGTTTATTATAAAGACAAATGACAGATACAGATATATACAAGGTATTCTTGTTTTTTGCACCAGGAGTGGCATAAAATTATCCAAAAGCAGTGTGTAAGACTGGTGGAGGAGAACATGGCAAGATGTATGAAAACTGTGATTAAAAACCAGGGTTATTTCACCAAATATTGATTTCTGAACTCTTAAATCTTTATGAATATGAACTTGTTTTCTTTGCATTATTTTTGGTCAGAAAGTTCTGCATTTTTTTTTTTTTTTGTTATTTCAGCCATTTCTCATTTTCTGCAAATAAATGTTTTAAATGACAATATTTTTATTTGGAATTTGGGAGAAATGTTGTTTGTAGTTTATAGAATAAAACAACATGTTAATTTTACTCAATCATCAATGTTTGGACACTATCTTCATAATTTGGGCTCTGCATGCAAAATGATAAAATTCATTTGTCCAATTACTTTTGAGCCTCTGAAATGAGGAGGCTTTGTAGAACAATGGCTGGAATTCCGAAACACTTACACACATAGTATATTTTTGCTTAACTCCTTAAGTCAACCCTAAAAGTCTACACTTCAATTATATAATTTAAAATGTATAATAATCTGACGCTTCAATCAAGATAAATCACTATTTTAAGTGAATTAAATTATTTAATGCATTATTTAAGCCCATTATATAAACAATTTACAGACATGTTTTATATTCAATCGTTTTTTTTCTGTAAATTTTCCATAACATAAGAAACATAATAAATATATATTTTAAATATATATATATATTTTCGCAAGAATAAAATAAGTAATATCTTAAAGTACATGTTAATGCTCAAATGGCTAGCCATCTAAATGCCTCGAACTAATAGATTTTAATAATTGGTCATAATATAATATCTCTGCTATCCTGTTTGATTTAGTTAATCTTGATGTTGTTCATGTTTTATTTGGTTGATTTTTTTAATTCTATGACTATAATTACTAAAAAATAATGAAAAACTTACAAATTACTTATGCTCATAATTAAAAAAATGTGTTTAAATACAAGGTTACAAAGTACTTAGTCTTAAGAATGTTTTGAGAAACACACCCCCGATTATTTGGATCAGTTGTTTTGGGAGCTAGAAACCATGAAATAAAGTGCAGGACAGAATACTACCAGAATCAGGGTTAATAAATCTATATTATCTATATTATACAATATATTTTTTCTCCATTACTTAAGTTTAAACATACAGTAAGAATATATTGCTTATATTTACTTACATACATGAGAGATGACAAATAGAACCACCATATATCCACACATTTTCCGATGGTGAAGCTGAATAGAGTGACCTGTTTGGGAAAAAAACACTGTTACACTATAACAAATAAACAGGAAAATAATAAAGGCATATTTGTTCACCAGTAAAAATGAGTAGTGCACTACCTCTCTTGGGTACTTTAATTTAATATCATTATACTCACTCAACTGTGCAGTCCTTAGGAGTCTTAGGAGTCTACCTGGTCTTAGACAAGTTCAATATAATATCTTGAAACTAGCGTGCACACAAAGCCCTGAGCATTAGCTCTTTATATACATGTACCCAGGCAGGGAGATTTATACCCCCCCTTAACACTGTATTACGCAACTCTTGCTCAACCCAATATTCCCCTTTGCCTTTTTTTTATAAACTTCATTTAGAGAAAAATATTTTTACAATTACAGATTTCAAACAACAAACAATATTACATGCTAAAATTTAGAACAGTAACAGTTTTACATTTATAAATTCACAAAGTCCCGTCTTTTATTTTTTGTTGTTTCTTTTGGTCCACAATCCTTCTCCTCTTCAGTTCTCTTACAATATGACTAAAAACGGTAGTGCTTGGTACAAACATTTGATCAATTGTCATCTTTGTTCTCGTTTTCCATAACTGATTTTTGCAATGCATATAATTAAAACATATAAATATATTGTTCGTATTTTTGTATTGATGAATTGACTTGAATCATTAAGCTATTGTTTTAATTTTTATTTGTATATTACTATTTATATCTTGAATTTTTCCCAGGTTTCTTTTGACCTATAACATTTTAATAGAGAGTGTTCAAGGGTTTCATCTTGGTTACAGTGGTGCATTGGGCATTTAATTGTTTTGAAATAACAAGTCCATTTAACTACTGTTCTCACGGGTAATCTTATTACAGAAATTAGCCATGATATATCGCTAAAATTTCCAGATGAAATTTTACTATTTATATTATTACATGCTAATTTATTTAGCTCTAATTGTAAATCTTTGTATGAAACAATATTACCATATATATATATATATATATATATATATATATATATATATATATATATATATATATATATATCATTACGTATTGCTTCTTTTTTTATCATTAATCCAGTCTGTGTTAGTACGTATATATTTTGTTATGAATTCTGAGTACATAATTTTAAAATAGGGAAAATTTGACCTTTGTGGTTTTCCTATTTTCTCCCCTTTGCCACTAACACTTAGATCTACCCCTTAATTTTGTGCACTGATTTATGTGGTGATAAAGAGATGAAGTGGAGAGTGAAGTGTTAGGACTACATGGCTGACCTAGCCAAGATTTTTCAAAATGTAATGAGAAATTACTGTTACGATTGCTGCACATGCAGGACTGTTACAAATTATTACAGGCCGCGAGCAAAATATATGTTTTATATATATGTTCCCCTTATTCTGTTAATATAACTTATAGTGCATAGCCTTATTATTTTTAAAGAAAATATTATTTTAAAGATTTATTTCTAATTATATACATTTAGCTGCTAGTAAGCTGTATATCCCCATCACCAGGGATGCCACTAGTAGTAGGGTGAAGACTAGTATATACCTCCTCCGATACATGCGAAGTCAGCCACCGCCTCGTTTTAAACTGGCTCGCTACATTGCCTCGTTCTCAGTGAAAAAGTCAGGGGAAAGCGTAGCTGTTGTATCGGTTCTTGTATTGTTGTATCAGCTAACAGACGCCTTGTCCTGACCGACATCACCCTTTTGAATGATGAGAGGAAAGAGCACCATCTATCCACCCAGAGAGAGCAAGCCTTTCCTAATTGTGCTCTTTCAGAGCTCCAGCAGCTGATGGCAAGCTGCATGACCAGGATTCGAACCAGCGATCTCCTGATCATAGTAGCAGCACTTAACCTGCTGGACCACTTGGCGCCACCTATATCAGTTTGTTTTTAAAAAAATCAGGTTCTTGAAGATTGTCCCATTTTTATTATGAGGAAGATTATAATATTTTCCAATTTTAACTCAGCTTCAAGGGAAAGGGTGACACTAGAAAACAAGTTACAAGTGGTACAAATGAAAAAATGGGATTGGAACTAAGTGCTTCACACTAATAGGTTCTTAATGTGGGCTTCCCACTAAATACTCTACCATTGAAAAAATCAGAAACACCTATTTATCTTCTTATCTGGTAATCATGTTCACAGTGGGTGTGGAGTCCACACAGGGTCATTGTGCTCAAGGCAAGAATACTCATTGGACAGGATGCCCATCTGTTGAAAGGTAATACACACACACACACACACAGTTAAAATATCATTTTAAGCTTTTGAAATCACATTTGAGGCTTTTTTTAAACTTATCATAATTTCTTGTAATTATGCTGCTTTATTCATTTGTTTTATAAGCCTCTGCACTTCTGATTCTAGGTGGTTGTTACTTACACCCCCACACCTCCTTCAAATCTCAATGAGGTCAGGTTGTGGTCTATTTGAACCATCAAACTCTGCTATTTGTATACAGGTCAACCACCAGCTGGAACAATTAATGGCAGGTTTGCATGAGAGGTTTACTTTCAAAAATTCCAGTAAAATACTGTTGCTGCGGGCACAAAAAAGCACAAGCACACCTCAGGTGATTCTGTTTGTGGCGTGCTTGCAGAAATGGCTTCTTTCGCATTACTCTCCCATACAGCTTCTCCTTGTGCAAAGTGCGCTTTATTGTAGACCGATGAACAGTGACACCATCTGCAGCAAGATGATGCTGCAGCTCTTTGGAGGTGGTCTGTGGATTGTCCTTGACTGTTCTCACCATTCTTCTTCTCTGCCTTTCTGATATTTTTCTTGGCCTGCCACTTCTGGGCTTAACAAGAACTGTCCCTGTGGTCTTCCATTTCCTTACTATGTTCCTCACAGTGGAAACTGACAGGTTAAATCTCTGAGACGACTTTTTGTATCCTTCCCCTGAACAACTATGTTGAACAATCTTTGTTTTTAAATCATTTGAGAGTTGTTTTGATGAGCCCATGATGCCACTCTTCAGAGGAGATTCAAATAGGAGAACAACTTGCAATTGGCCACCTTAAATACCTTTTCTCGTGATTGGATACACCTGGCTTTGAAGTTCAAAGCTCAATGAGGTTACCAAACCAATTTTGTGCTTCAGTAAGTCAGTAAAAAGTAGTTAGGAGTATTCAAATCAATAAAATGATAAGGGTGCCCATACTTTTGCACCAGGTTTAATGCATATTGCACATTTTCTGATAGTACAATGAACCTCATTTCATTCCTGAAATATTACTGTCCATCAGTTATTAGATATATCAAACTGAAATGGCTGTTGCAAACACCCAAATATTTAGAACTAAAAATGATTAAGATTAATAGGGGTGCCCAAACTTTTTCATATGACTGTAATTGCACAGGTCAAATGTAGACAGCCTTATTTAGTATATATTGTACAGTCTCTAATTAGGTTTTTAAGCAGAAGCCTGAAAGAAGAAAATGTACTAATTTTCCAAACAGGAAATATATATAAAATTAACACTGATACATATAATGAATGCTGATAAATTTATAATAGAAGCTGAGGACCGTCCGCGGCCTGGGGAAAGCAGCTCGCTGGCCTGCTTGCCACCTTCGCCCCCCTGACACTAAGAAGCCACTCCGAGCCCGGTCGCGCCGCACCACCGCGTAGGAAATGCGCCCGCGCTGCAAATCATGTTTAACCAAATCATTTTTTGCATTTCTTTCAGTTATCCCGTAATTCATTTATTAAAATCTGCCCTTAAAACCATATTATTAAACATAATATAAGTTCTATCTTAAATTTCATTGTAATCAAATATGAGTGACATTTAGTACAAAATTGGCTTGTGCCATGATAAACATTTTATTCTCTCTAACTTATAGAGCATTATAGTGATTTTTAAACAGTAATTACAGCTCATATCAAGACGTTAAATGTGTATGTGCTTGGCTGTGTGCTGCTGTGAGTCTGATTGAAAGTGAAACTGAGATTGCGATTTCTTTGTGAAACGTTCAATAAAAAGCAACAGAAAAGAATCGCAACAGGCAGATCTTTGCACGCACGTTGCACGTCGCAACGTTAGGGAAACCAGCCCCAGGAGTGTCTGTGGTTTGTTTCTTTCTAAGGTGTGAAAAAAACAGCAGTATTGCGTATTGAATTCAAGTAAACAAGTTTTGGTTGGCACATTTAAGACATATTTTGTAGTATTCATTGTTTTGTATCATTTTTATTGATCTCATTTGGCAAGATAATTGACGTGAGTTTGATTTAAACGCTCTTAACCCTTCATTTGTTGTTGTTAGCATGTACAAACCTATTTCACACATTCGTGAACACATGGTCATAGCCCTGCACCTGTGATGTACATTGCGTACATGTGATACAGTTACTTGGAACTGAAGAAGGTCAAGTCATTACACACATCTGGCAAGACCAAACCACAGTCATCACACTTTCGCCAGATGAGAGAGGAACCCGTCCTCATTTTATATAAGTCAGAGATTCATATCTGCATGGTCAGCTGTTTCTGTTGGCCTCAAAGGTTTTGTAACTTGCAAAAAAATCATGTTTCGAACTTGTCGTACTTCCTCTAAACACTTCTTTTCAACCATTCGCGCGTTCCTTCTTGAAAGGCAGTCTTGTGCCTCTGAGAGTCTTCCAAACTATAAAGATACAAACAAAAACGAAGATGAAAACGCTGACCACTGGATTTATTTTCTTACTTTTATTTACAATTCGTAAGTTCTAACGTTTGAGTTCCATTCTTATTTAAAGCTAATACCAGATAAATTTGATGGTTTATCAGTTTTGTGTCTTTGTTTTTGTTCTCAGGTGTTGTCAGAACAGACGCAGAGCGAGATGGCACTCTGATGTTTGCTCAGGAAGGACAGAATGTGACAGTGACTTGTCATTACCACAGTGAAATGGCCATGCACTTCTCCTGGTACAAGCACAAACTCGGCCGGAAGCCTGAACTCGTCTCTACCATGTACAAATACGAAAGCAAACCCACGTTTTATTCTGAATTCAAGGATAAGTCTCGGTTTGCAATGGATAATGGGAAAGGTGTAACCCATCTGATGATCAAAGAGTTACAGCGCTCGGACTCGGCCACCTATTACTGTGGAAGTGCTCATTCCAACATCGTGGAGTTTGGGGAGGGAACGGAGCTGATAGTGAGAGGTGACCTACTAATATATTAATCAGATTATTCATATATTTTATTTATATTGTTTATAACTATTTCCTGCATTGTATTTTTTTTACGTTTTTAATTTTAAGTTCATATTTCATATTTTTTGTGGTTATAGTTTGGTTTTGAGAGGTTTGGGTTTGGATTAAGGTTAGAATAAAGACTGGGTCCAGAGTTTGGGGGTATTATTAGGGTCAGGATCAGGGATCAGGGCTAGGATTAGTTTTTGGGTTGAGTTTGAGGTTAAGATTAGATGTAGAGTAAGGGTTTTGTTTTGGGTTAGGCCAGTTGTTAGGATTAGATCCAGAGTTAATAATGTTTGGGTTGAGCTTAAGGCTAGGATTACGCCCATGGTTAGGGTTCAATTTTGGGTTTAGATTAAGAGTAGAATAAGTATAAGGTCCAGGGTTAATTTTATAGTTGACACAAGGTTAGTATAGGTCAGGGTTAGCCTTGAGATTATGGTCCAAGATTGGGGTTAGGGTGAAGAATAAGGTTTAGATTAAGGGTATATTTAGGGCCAGAGATTTGTTTTTTGGGTTTAAGTATGGGTTAGTATTTGTGTTAAAACTAAGGGAATAATTAGGTCCAGGGTTAGGGGAAGGTTCTGCATTTAGATACATTTTATCCTTTTATCTTTTTAAAAATCATCATTGCTTTATGTGACCACAATGTTCCCTCAGCTCCACAGATCCGTCGCTTCTCTGTTTTCCACCAGCCTACAGTATTACATCCAGTTCAGCCAGGAGATTCTGTGACTCTGGAGTGTACCATCTTCACTGAGCACTGTGGAGAAGATCACAGTGTGTACTGGTTCAGACATGCAGCCGGAGAATCTCGTCCAGGAATCATCTTCACTCATGGAGACTCCAGCAGTCAGTGTACGAGGAGTTCTGAGACTGTTTCTCCTACACAGAGCTGTATCTACAAACTCCCCAAGAACAACCTCAGCCTCTCTGATGCTGGAACTTACTACTGTGCTGTAGCTGCATGTGGAGAGATACTGTATGGGAACGGATCCAGACTGGATATTATGAACAATAGAGGTGAGGTCCATCATTTTAAATGTACAATTGCAAGAAAAAGTATCTGAATCCTTTGGGATTACTTGGATTTCTGCATAAATTGGTCATAAAATGTGTTCTGATCTTCATCTAAGTCACAACAATAGACAAACACAGTCTTCTTAAACAAATACCACACAAAAAATGTATATGTTTGCATGGTTTTATTGAACACAACATCTTAAAATTCAAAGGGGAAAGTATGTGAAACCCTAGGCTAACCCTACGGTCAAGAATTGTTGACTTGCATGAAGCTGGAAAGGGTTACAAAACTATCTCTAAATGCCTTGATGTTCATATGTCCTCGGTAATACAGACGGTCTACAAATGGAGAAAGTTCAGCACTGTTGCTACTCTCCTTAGGCGTGGGCATCCTGTAAAGAGCACAGCACAGAATGATCAATGAGGTGAGGAAGAATCCTAGAGTGTCAGCTTAAGACTTACAGAAATCTCTGGCACATGCTAACATTTTTGTTGACAAATCTACAATTAGGAAAACATTAAACAAGAATGGAGTTCGTAGGAGGACACCATGGAGGAAGCCACTGCTGGCTTAAAAAACATTGCTGCATGTTTGCAAAAGAGCACCTGGATGTTCCACAGCAAAACTGGCTAAATATACTGTGGACAGATGAAACCATTATTTAATTGTTTGGAAGGATAAAAGGCACAGCACACCATCATTAAAAACTCATCCTAACTGTGAAATATGGTGGAGGGTGCATCATGTTTTGGGGCTGCTTTGCTGCCTCAGGGCCTGTATGGAACGCCATCATCAATGGAAAGATGAATTCCCAAGTTTACCAAGACATTTTGCAGAATAACTTAAGACCATCTGTCCTCCAACTGAGGCTCAACAGAGGATGGATGATGCAACAGGACAACGACCCGAAACAGAGAAGTAAATCAACAAACGAATGGCTTCAACAGAAGAAAATACGCCTTCTGGAGTGGCCCAGAGTCCTGACCTCAATCTAATTGAGATGCTGTGGCATGACCTCAAGAGAGCGATTCACACCAGATATCCAAGAATATTGCTGAACTGAAACAGTTTTATGAAGAGGAATGATTCAAAATTCCTCCTGACCGTTCTGCAGGTCTGGGGTGGGTTTCCCGAAAACGATAAATCTTAGCGAATAACGAACGAACTAACGAATGACGTGTGTAAAGAACGAGCCAGTTCTGCGAGTGTTTCCCAAAGAGCTTCGCAACATGAAAATTAACGAACGAGGTTAAAGAACATCTTTGTTGACTCCTCCCCCGAAACAGCGCGCTCAATCGATCCACAAATATCGATTCAACACTGCAATATGCAGTATTTATTCACTATTACACCCTAAAAACGTAGAAATGTGTTGTAATTAACAACATTATACTCCTAAAGATACATATGACTAAATAAATACTCGAAAATCTAATCTATTTTAAAACATTAAACTTATTTTTTACATTTTTAAAACTATTATTAATTTTGTTAATATATATTATATTAATAGATATTATACTAATATTATTAACAGTAATATTGATAGTAATATTAATTTATTATTCTAATTTTTAATATTATAAAAATAATATAATAATACATATGTTCCTGTGTGTGTATATATATATATTACATTTTAAACCAACAGAAATATGTTTTGTACTTTATACTGTGAAGCTCCAGCTCAACCTAAATCACCATCTCAGTTGGGTTAATGTCAGGGGATTGTCAAAGCCATGCACCTTTTTGTCTACTAATTCCATTTGCGTCAATTAGTTTTCATGGTTTTAATATTAATCGACAATGTAAAAAAAAAAAAAAAACATGGAATGAGACGTGTCCAACTTTTGACTGATATTTGCGAGCTGACACACCCCAGAGTTTGCCCAGATGAACTTGGTGACTTTGCAGCTTTGCTTAGACCGTGAGCATCATCTGCAGGAATTGACTGATTGCATTTCTTGCAGCATTAATGTCAAGACTTCTATCATCGCTAATCTGGATTTAAATAATTTACTCGTGGGTTTGATTGCCCAGTTAGACTACAAGCCACAGTTGGCATTGTAATATAATATAATATAATATAATATAATATAATATAATATAACTTATTCACTCATGTACTCACTCGTCAACCGCTTTATCTGTTAAGGGGCGCGGGGGGGGGGGCGGGGTCGATGCTTGGTGGCTGGAGTCTATACCAGCTGGCATCGGGCTGAAGGCAGTATACCCCCTGGACAGGATGCCGATCCATCACAGGGCAGACAGACACAGACAGACACACAGACACATTCACTCACACCTAAGGGGCAATTTTTATCCGACATATAATTAGCCTGAACTAATTTCTTTGGACTGTGGGAGGAAACCGGAGCACCCGCAGACACGGGAAATAATATAATATAATATAATATAATATAATATAATATAATATAATATAATAATTATATAATATAATAATAATTATATAGTAATATAATTGATTATAATTAATAGTAATATAATATAATATAATAATATTAATAATTATATAGTAATATAATTGATTATAATTAATAGTAATGTAATATAATTGCTTCAAACACGGAAATTATCATTTTTCTTCCTCAAAATTGGCGGTCCCTGGTGTTTAAGGTGCTGAACTGCAAGTCGAGATCCCCTAAAGAAGCTCGTTAAAAATAACGACTGGGTGAGAGCACTCGTTAATCTGCGATCGAGTTTACGTAGTACTTTAGTTACGCACGGGTTTGGGAAACACTCTTTAATTAACGATCAATCTTAAGTACGAGTTAACGAAGTTCTTAGCGTTACGAAGCTTTCGGGAAACCCACCCCTGATCTGCAACTACAGGAAACGTTTGGTTGAGGTTTTTGCTGCCAAAGGAGGGTCAACCAGTTATTAAATGCAAAGGTTCACATACTTATTCCACCCTGAACTGTGAATGTTAACATGTTTTGTTCAATAAAACCATGCAAACATATAATTTTTGTGTGGTTTTAGTTCAAGCAGACTGTGTTTGTCTATTGTTGTGTCTTAGATGAAGATCAGAACACATTTAATAACCAATTTATGCAGAAATTCACATACTTTCAATATACATTTTCTTTCAATTGCATTTACAGTTGTTTGATTTGCACATGTTATAGACACTAATAAAGTAATACTCATTTTCCTGTCTTGTGCTTTCAGGTGGTGACTGCTCCGAGCACATGCACGTCTTGATCCTTCTTTCTATCGTGCGCAGTGCAGTTCTCTTGTGTGGTGCTGCTGTGATTATTATCTATTTTTGTACCAATCAAAGAGCTAGTATGATAAGATCATCTCCATCATTGCATTCTAGAAAATCTACAGAGAAAATTCCAAGTCATTCTGTAGAAAAGACTCATTTGTAAGTTTAGTTTGTTCAAGGTGTGGCTTATTTTTACTTTGTTTCTTGTGTTACTGTGTCTTACTGTTTCTGTTCTGGAGTGTAGCCAGTGTAAGTCTCAATAAAATCCAGGAAAACTGAAACATCTTATTTTTCTCTCATTTTATTCTCTAGCTTTATATTGAGAAACACTGAAGCGTATTTATCAAATTGATACAGTGGTATGAAAAAGTTTGATCACCCCAGATAATTTTTATGACTTTCCTTTATAAATCTTTGGTTGTTTGGATCAGCATTTTCAGGTTACCGGCTGATAATGGCACTCGTAGAACGCCTCTCAGCCAATCAAAATGCAGGGTCGGAACTAACTGTGCTATAATGATACTTCAGTTAGCACCACTAATATAAATATAATTGCATTTTACATTTCTTACATGATTTTTTTTTTCATTTAAATATCCACTATAAAAAAAATTGAGTCTTAAGAAGAACAAGTGCGAGTAATCGCAGTTAATTGGATTATTTTTTTTATCGATTTACACCACTTAAATAAGTAATAATGAATTTATTAAGAGTAAATCTTAAAATCTTTTATTCATACCCAGAGTTTTTTTTTTGTTAATACACTATTAATAATGGACCCACACATGCATAAAGACAACACGTACACTGAACTGTGAATTTATTTTTATTAATTTATAATTTTTCTTTACAGATTAAAAAACAGCAATGATCTTCATAAGTGTTAAAATACTGCAGTAATAAAAATGCACAGGATTTGCAGAGATTTGGGAGTTTTGATCAGCTAGAAGATGGAGGGGGTTCTATAAGCTGTGGAAGGCTCAGTATTGTTCATATTTGACCTGGGAGTAAACCTCAGTCTTCTGCAGTATCTGTTGTCTTCTAGTGCCTCTGGAGGACGGTGGTTTACTGGTGAAACTCAGGGCTGCGTAGTTCAAAGCTTCATCACATGCCGCCTACAGAAAAAGACCTTCTGAGTTTAATAGGTCAACTCAACTTAACTCAACTTTACTAAACCCAAGTTTGTTTTCAAAGGAATACAATAGGAGAAATATTTTATTGCTTAAAGAATCTGTACGGTTGGTTGTTTAAATAGCCAGGTTTGTGAAAGGGATGTGTAAAGAGTTTAATTTTCCACTTAAGTAAAAAAGTTAGTCCAGGACTAGGTGCATTCCCTGTCCAAGTCCAAGAGTTTAATACATAAATAAAAAATCTTTGTATATGTCATTAAAAAAAATGTTATTTAAAAAAATTATAATAATCTGTATCTGTAAAATCAATGAATTATCTTTTTTTGGTCAAAAGTGACCTGGGTGAGTTTTAATTTTCTATATCTTTGCAATAAATTCATTTAATAATTCAATATTTAATTTATCCCTCAATTAAATATTCTTTAATTAATTAGTTTTTTGATTACAGTACATCCTTATTTTATTTTTACTCTTCTTACTTTTTGAATAAAAACCTTTTTATCACTACCCCTCTGATGCTCAATTTGGGTCAAAAATGACCTGCATTCATTTTCTATGTATGGCTGAGGGTTTCTATGATAAATCTTAGCAATAAATCAATTACTTAATTAATAAAATTAATAAAATGATGATAAAAAAATATTTGTGCTAAAGAAACCCTCAGCAATACATAAATTAACATAAGAAATGAATGCAGGTCATTTTCTGTCCCATGTTGCGCATTAGAGGAGGTGTGCATATGCTGCACATCAAAAACTGTATTATCAGAAAAAGAGACACTATACATTTTTTAAAAAACACATATAACCTAATATTTAGGTCCAATTATATATGTTCAATTAGTCATAATAAATAATACAGGATTCCTACATTTATTTTACCAGTGTAATGGTGTTTTTCTTTAGCTTAACTTCATAAAATGAAAATATTTGAAAATTCTGTAAGAAAAGAAATAAAACTAACACTATTAAAGTTATTAAAGTTGCAGTTACATTGCATTTCATGCAATTACAATTAGCATGAAATGAAACATTTTTTGGCTGCAAAATCAACTTACCTGATTATCCGAAGCTGTATCACAATGTGAAGAACCTTAAAACAACAAGCATTAAAAACCATGAATTTCATAAAAACTAATAATAATAAGTCAAATAAAATGGCAACAATACTGTAAGATCTTACCAACTGAAAGTGTCTGTTTTTTACATCGAAAAACAATAATGATGATCATCACCAACACTGAAACTATGTTTGACGAGACGAGTATGAGGAAGGTTGGTCTGACACTCGCTGGAAGGTTAATATCTGTAAGGAAAATACAATCATTTACAGAACTATTATTGTTGTTAGTTTAATCATTACAATATGCAACAACCTACACTGTACAAAAAAAGTTTTTATTTTTTATATATATTTTTTTTACAGTGTAAGGTTATCTTAAACCAAAGCTTATATTTATAATTTAACCCTTTAAGACCTAAATTATCTCCAGCAATGGGAAAAAATGTAAGAATGCTGTTTTCTGTCTGTAATGGGCAGAAAAAAAGACTCTAATTGTAATTCTCTAATTCTAATACTATTATAAAATTTATAAAATATTTTATAGTCTTTTTATTTCCTTTGCATTGAAATCATGTGTGTAATACTTTATATTTCATACTAACCCTTATATTTCATAAACCATCCCTTAAAAGTAAAGAAAACCTGTCTCTAAACTACATTAATTAAATTACTAAAAAAATGCTATTACTTTCCCTCAGTGGCTCTAGTACTACTGTTTTTCCAGTGTTTTTCCAGTGCAGTGGGCGGGGCCAAGCTACTGTTTTATTGCTTTATAAACTTGTTCATTAGCTGGTTCACGGTCTGTTCGGATGAGGAAACAGCTCTCAAATAGTGTACAATAATGTACAATAAAACATTTAAAAATATAGAAAATACATGATGACCATTGTAATAGATACAGTGTCTGAAAGGGTTGTGATTTCTGATACAACTCGTTAAGAATAAAACATATGAAACATTACCTATTATATTTAATTTAGTTCCATTCCCGTACAGTATCTCTCCACATGCAGCTACAGCACAGTAGTAAGTTCCAGCATCAGAGAGGCTGAGGTTGTTCTTGGGGAGTTTGTAGATACAGCTCTGTGTAGGAGAAACAGTCTCAGAGCTTTTCTTACACTGATCACTCCTGTTTCCATGAGTGAAGATGATTCCTGGATCAGATTCTCCTGATGCATTTTTGTACCAGGAAACACTGTGATCTCCTGCACAATTTAGCTCTACAAACTCGACAGTGCAGTTTAGAGTTACGTTATCTCCAGGGAAGAGTAGATCTACGGCTGGATCTTGGTGGATTTGGTGATGGTTGAGCTGAAGTCCTTAAATATATAAACATGAAAAAACACTTTTTAAAAAACATTAATTAAAGCAATGATATGAAAAACTAAATACATTGGATAATAGCACTATATAATATCCCATTTATGGGTCAAAAAATTCAGCCCGACTCAGCCCAAGCCTGTGCATGTTCTGCCCAAGCTTGACCCAAGCTGACCCGCCCCATAAACTGCTATTATGAGCCAGAGCCCGATTTAAACCCAACGTGTTTTAATAAGTAGAGCGTTAAATCATTTTCGGGCTGTTTGAATGAGCAAAATCTGTTTAGAATAATGTTAATTAACATTGCAACACTGAAGAAGCATAGACCTATTATTTAAGAACAATGTTTATAAACCCTTTAACAGACCAGCATTTTCTCCATATTCTACATCATATTACATGTCTATATATTTCATATTTCTATTAAAGCATTATATACAAATGTTTAATTTTTTTATAAGAAATTATACTGAAAATCTGAATTGTAACTGTAATATAAAATATTTAACAATATTGAAGCGAATCCGCAACTGTCCAAATATAATTCATAAAAATCATAAAATTGGTGATTTCCTAAATTTTTAACATTTTAAATTTATATTTTATTGAAACAAACCTAACAGTTTTCCAATCCTTTCATTTGGCTAGTTTTTGTGTTTATTTTCAAACATTTTGAATTTTTTCCTCTAAAAACAGATCCTAAATTATTACGTGTATTAAGAGTAGAGAGTGACAAGTAAATAGCTTCTCCATTTTTAAACCCTTAGAGTTTTCAGAATTTAAATAGCTTATTTTACTGCAGATAAAAAAAGGGTTTTGTATTGCCTTCACCTGTAGCCCATATACAGATCAAGGCCTGTTAAGGGGTTAAGAACAGCTGCACACAGTGATGCAAGTCAAGTGCATAATGCGAATAAGTGGAGGAGCTTAAGTGTGCGCTCAGAGATGCACAATTATAACATTATAGCATCTAACTAGTGCAACTTTTTCATAAAACACAGTTTGATTTGTTACCTTGCGATATTGTGATTATTACACCTTAGCTATATATAAAATAAAAATAGCATTAAAAAATATTTGCCTACATCACAGATCATTTTCCTGAGCCCAACCCGACCCCGGGGATTTTTTTAATGGTAAATGTACTACTTTATTCAAGTCAAGTCAAGTCAATTTATTTATAAAGCACATTTAAAAGACAAAAAAAAGAGATAATTAGCAAACTGTTTGGTACCACTTTAAAATAAGATTAGTTATGAATGGTTTATAAATTAGATAAATAACAGTTATTAATTAGATTGCAAATACTTTTGCAAAAAAAAAACATTTATAAGCAGTTAATAAATATATAACAACACATAAATAGAAATGGGAACAGTATGCTCACAATTATTACTCATTTATACTCTTAAACCTCAGATCTTTCTAGATACTGATCTTACTTTGTGTTTTCCAACAATTAGAATTAAACCTGTCATATTAATATATGTATATGTTTAACTATCTACTCTAATTTAAATGACTAAGTTGAATTAAATGACTAAGAAAACAACGAATTCCTGTTGCTATTTCTATTGATGTAACTGCATATTAATTTTTTTGGGGCATTTACCACCTAATCAATAGTAACTAATAGTCTAATTTATAAACCATTTATAAACCCTTTAGTCTTTTTTTTTAAGTGGTAACAACTTTCTTACTTTCTCAGTCAAATACGCATAGGCAAAATCCATATTGTCCTGTTTAATAGGAAATGTCCATTTAAAATGCTGTGCAATGCAAGACTGGTCTTTCATTTCTATCTAAAAAAAACTGTCTGCTGGGTTTAATGTGATTCTGATCTCTTTTGTGACTGGTAACATTTGTGTGTATTTTATAAATAAAATTGAATAAATATAAGAAAATGTGAAAAAGTGCCTATGATATTTTCTGTGCTCATAGATGCTTTATGTTCATATTCTTTAAGATAATCTAAAGAATAAAGATTAATTTTACATTTCTTCTGGACACCCTGGCTCACCTCACTTCATCAACCCTTAAATCATCAAGCTTAATCATTAGGTTTCCAAACCAGCTGTCAGTATGATGATAACATTAAATACAACTTCACTTTCATTAGGAGAGCTTAGGAGAGGTTTTACTAAACACAGTAATGTAAAATTACTACATTTGTTATGGATTTTTTTTTTCGTATTTCTTTGCTGTCTAAAACACATTACTCCAAAACAGCAACTTTACAGGAGAGAGAAGAGACTTTCTAAACTTTTAATGGAAGTCAATGTAAAAATAGTTTATTTTAAATCATTTTTAAGTCTTTCTATAGGTTTGTTCATCAAGACATTTTGGCACAGTGTAAGGAACAGTTATGGAGATACTTATTTTGGTCCCACTTTAAAATAAGACTACCTTTATAAAGGGTTTATGAATGGTTTATAAAGTAGATTATTAGTGGTTATTAATTAAGCTGCAAATACTTTAAAACTCATTAATAAGCAGTTAATAAATAAATAACAACATGGATAGAAATGACAACAGTGAGTTAAAAAATGGCAAAGTACTGATTCCACACTCATTTCTACTGTCAAACCTCAGACTCTTTCTAGATACTGATCTTACTTTGTGTTTTCCATCAATCTGCATTAAACTTGTCATATTAATATATTTGTAAGTATGTTTAACTATTTACTATAAATTAAATGACTCGGTTGAGTTAAATGACTAAGCAAACAACGGATCACTATTGCCTTTTCAATTAATGCTTATCAATGGTTTCAAGGCATTTACAACCTAATCAACAATATTTAATAATCTAATTTATAAACCATTTATAAACACTTTATAATGGTAGTCTTACTTTAAAGTGGTACCCTTATTGTTTTCATTGGACAGCAACAATTTATTCTAATACTAGAATGCTTGAAAATTAAACAGAAAATTAGCTGTAATTTTCAGATGTACTTTTGCACAGTGCTGTATCTAAGCTTAAAAATCAAAGTACACAAATTCAAGCAGTTACTCTGAAACTCTACACTCAATGCTTCTACTATAATCTAAAATACAATGTTTCTTACCTTCAATGATCAAAAGCGTTCCCGATCCGAACCGTAACTCATTCAGGGCTATCACACCGCAGAAGTAAGTAGCTGCATCTTCGTTTCTTGTAGGTGAAATTGATAAGTGAAAAATGTCTTCGTCTGTTGTGACATTAAAGCGGCTATCTTTAAACCCGTCCAAATATGTGACTTGTTTCAGGCGGTTGTAGCATTTTGCCACAGGTTGAGGCATCCTGCCCAGCTCCTGCTTGTACCACAGCATGCTGTTGAAGTCTTTCTTGGGCAGGTAGCATTCTAATGTGACAGAATCTCCAAGCTGGACTCCTTGAAGAGCCTTTGGTTGGTTTATAAATGAAGCACTGACTCCACCTATGTGTAAAACAAATAGAAAACTTCTGAATGGACCAAAATCGAGATATATGAAATCCAAATAGATACTCTACTATAAAAAATAAAATAAATATAGCAAAATATAATAGCAATAAAAATAAAACCAATCAATTAAAATGTGCTTACCAATGAAACAGAAAATCACTGAAAATGGAAGTGAGAAGATCATGCTGCTGTGTGCTGAGGTGTTGTTTAATAGCTTGAAAAAGAAGTATGAAAAAGAGAATCATTGTTTCTCTCAGGAAACAACATGATGCTGAACGTGATTGGTGCAGAACCACATGCTACGGAACACATGATCTGATTGGCTGTGGGGAAAAAAAAACAAAGAGACCAAACACCTGAGGCTTTAAGAAGTTATTTTGAGAAGCTTGTAAGTTATCTTGTAAAGTTTCCAACCTGGTGGTCAAGTTAAACACATGCAACAAAGCATGACTTTCTCTGGTGATGAAGATTAAATGATATTTCTGTGAAATAGTACCGTTCTTTGCTTGATTTAAACATGAACAGAATGAATGGCTCACCATATTGCATTACATGCTCTACATGCTTACATTTTTGACAATGTATGCTACAATACATGTGTCCTTCCAAAATTTTGGGTATACTGTAAAAAAAAATAACCTAATAATAATATGTTGGATTTACTGTACTCTATGCTTTACACTCACTTTTTAAAGTAGATTCAACATGGATGATTTGAAAGTAATTTAAACCTAACAACATTTGGAACCCTATCTTAAACCTTTTGCAGGGCACATTGCGATGCTCATTACTACAAGCATGTCATTTGTTTAAAGTGTTTTTTTTTATTTTTACTTAATAAAAAAATATGATTTCTCATTTAAACGTATTTTGTTCAGTTTGACCAAAAGCAAAAACAACTACCAAGAAAAAAACTTAACAGAAATAATTTTGCTTAAATCATTTTTTTTTTACTTTAAGTCAGATAGTTTAATGTCACGTGACCTTGTGACGTCACGACAAGTACCTTCTCCTTGAGTTTTTCTGTCAACCATTTTACTTCGCGCCGACTGCTAAGTTCATCTGACCCACAGGACAACTGGTTTAATTAAGGTAGGAATTCTAAAGTCTCTTTTAAGGAGAATAATTGTTTAGGAGTGTGTAGGAAGGTAGAAAATGTCAGGATTGACCGCTAATTGTTACTTTTCAGCCTATTTTATGTGTTTTGCTTGTGAGTTTGCTAGCCAGCTTTAACTAGCTAGGTAACATTAGCTTAGTTAGCTAATGCTGGATAAACGTGTTTTTAAGCTAAATACCTAACTATTTAGTGTTAATTAAGTATATAATGCTGGATAAATGTGGTGTTTAGCTTCACATCTAGATATTTAGTGTTAATTAAGTATATAACACTGAATAAGCGTGTTTTAGCTTAACCTAGATATTTTGTGTTAATTAAGTAACGTTATATAACGCTGGATTAATGTGTTATTTTAGCTTAAAACCTAGATATTTTGTGTTAGTTAAGTATATAACGCTGGATAAATGTGTTATTTTAGCTTAAAACCTAGATATTTAGTCTTAATTAAGTATATAACGCTGGATAAATGTGTTATTTTAGCTTAAAACCTAGATATTTAGTGTTAATTAAGTATATAACGCTGGATTAATGTGTTATTTTAGCTTAAAACCTAGATATTTAGTCTTAATTAAGCAACGTTATATAACGCTGGATTAATGTGTTATTTTAGCTTAAAACCTAGATATTTTGTGTTAGTTAAGTATATAACGCTGGATAAATGTGTTATTTTAGCTTAAAACCTAGATATTTAGTCTTAATTAAGTATATAACGCTGGATAAATGTGTTATTTTAGCTTAAAACCTAGATATTTAGTGTTAATTAAGTATATAACGCTGGATTAATGTGTTATTTTAGCTTAAAACCTAGATATTTAGTCTTAATTAAGCAACGTTATATAACGCTGGATTAATGTTTTATTTTAGCTTAAAATCTAGATATTTAGTGTTAGTCAAGTATATAACACTGGATAAATGTGTTATTTTAGCTTAAAACCTAGATATTTAGTGTTAATTAAGTATATAACGCTGGATTAATGTTTTATTTTAGCTTAAAACCTAGATATTTAATGTTAATTAAGTATATAACGCTGGATAAATGTGTTCTTTTAGCTTAATACCTAACTATTTAGCGTTAATTAAGTTTATAAAGCTGGATAAACATGTTTAAGCTTAATACCTAACTAACTAGTGTTAATTTGCTATATAATGCTGGATAAATGTGTTTGTTTAACAGTCATTTACTGTGTTAAATCTCTCTTTTTATCTTTGTACAGGTTTGATCTTGAGCTCTTTTGCTGAAAATTTACATCCATCTCTTCTAAATTTGGTGAGTCTCAAAATAAACAAATGAAAATTGCATGTATGGTTAAATAGTGATCAACCAAAAATATAGCAGCAGAATAGGTATGAACTTATCGCTGATATTTACTATGTATACATTGCTTAGATATTCACTGGTTCTTTTTGCATCTAAATTCTTTACTAATACCTTTATTAAGCAGTGGCAATAGGCCAGTTGTAACCTGTAGAGAAAATTCTCATGTTGAACAGAACACGTTGAAAGATATTAAGCGAGACCAAATTAAAATGCATGTCAGATCTGTCAAACTGATTTCATACCGCAGTGTGTAATTACATTTGCATGTGTTTATTTTTAAAGATCAATCATGAATTCCTGAGAATTACAACTGTTCCACTTCAACCACAGTTCCTGGCTTGGACAAGCACCACAGCAAGCTGATTGAGCTATTCAGAAAGAAGGGAGGAGAGAGAAGACACACAACGTCCTGAAAGTTCTGGATCAGGTTGGTACTTTTTCGGTACATATGAGTGCTTGTTTTACATCTAGTGCTGGGCAAGGTGACCCCAAATTCTGGTCACAGTTAATTTAGCAAAGGATGAGGATTAACAGAATAAAAAATGTTAATTGTGATAGTTCTGAATGTTGTGATGTTAGATCACACTTTGGAAGAGATGCTACATTATTTTGAGTTATTTTGCATTGTATGTTTGGGTTTTTATCTAGAGCCTCGAGGTGAGTCTGAAAAGAGAATGTCTGCTAAAGTGCCTCATCGATTACCTGGGGGAAGACGTGGACAGTCTTATCAAGGAATACTTGGTAAGTAGTTATGCATGTAAACATGTTAAGCTTTATGTAAGATAAAACAATGAATATTTTAATTTGACTGTTTACATAAATTACCTCAGGTCCAAAAAATTAAACCTTTCCTACATTCCTGTTACATTTCATGTGATTAGCATTCACTGTACCCTGGTCATTATTTACCAGGATAGTTTATTATGTGTAATACAACTAAGATATCTGTGCTGGTGTTTGTTTAAAGTTTGTATATAGACTGACATGCAAAATTCATAGGATAGCATTATGTAATTTCTTCATGTAGTCTTAGAGATTGGCTTGGAACATTGGCCAGTGTGGTTAAGTCAACGCAGTTGTTTATCAAATATTGTCTATTTTTACTTATAATGAGATGAGTCCCATCATATCTTCTCAGACAAAGACCACTGCAGATGTACTTCATTACTTGTGCAACATTCTGGTCTAATCTTGATTTTTTTTATTTTAGAAACAAATAGTGTAACATGGGTCAGACAAAAGTGTAAAGGCTTAACTAGCTGTGCCTTCTCAGACTCTTGGCCTTGGTTGGCTAAAGCGTAATCGGACAGTCAATCAAAATATATTTATATTTTTTTTATCAGGTTTCTCAGAAGAAGGAAGCTGAGAAGGAGCTGAAGGAATCTACAGTAGCAGTGTTTGTCATCAGGGAGGATGAAGACCCTCTCCAATCGCCACATGAAATTGGGATTGTACTTGAAGGTGTGGATGTTCTTCATGAGTTGCCATCAGTAGCACATTCATTTACAATGCTGTTTGGCCTCATCACTGCTGTGAACTATCCTGTGAGTTATCCAAGTAAGCTGAAATACACCTTTTGTAAATATTCATGGACATGGAACCAAAGAAAATGACACACAAAGTGTGCAGTCTTAGTGTGCAGCTTTAAATATTCTCTCTCACTCTTTCGCTCTCTATGTTCAAAAGGTGTACAGTATTTTTGCACTTCTAAATGTTTGAATACTGAAGAAGAAATGTATAAACCATTTTTGTTAAACCACCTTGCTTCTACATTTTTTTAGGGAATCTATACAGTAAAAAGGCCATAATGCACTACCTTTTATGTGAATGTTTAACATAAATACAGCCATATTGGCCTTTTGTTAGAAAGGCAGTATATTTTTTGTTTTTGATTATTTTATTTGTTTTCAGGCTTACTGTAATGCTGGTGCATATTTTAAAAAGTCACTACAATAAACATGGTCTTTTACTATCTATTTCTGTCTGTTTGTTGTAACTACATCTTTGAAAGAAATGTCAATTTGGTAATGGAAGAAATTAAGTTGAAAAAAAGGAAAAACGTATGTGTTATTTTCTTTGTAAGTTTTATGCTTGTGACTAAAGAAAGAGTATTGATTAGGGTGTGATTAATATTTTTAATTTGTACTGAATCAGAAAATTAACTTGAAGTTAATAAAATTGACTGTAACAAAATTAGTATTTTTATTAGTTTAGTCTAAAGTAAAAAACATACTTGAATTTAATATTAAATATTAGTTTTCTCCAAAATAAAAAAATAAGTTGTAACAAAGTAAAATAGCAATATGTGGTCTTTGGAATAAAGGATCTTTTTAATTTGTTGGGAAGTAATTTTTCGCTTTGGATAAAGATATTTTTTTTATTGAATTTGAATTAAAATATGAAATTTCAACCAAATTATAAATATAATTTGAGAAAAATTAATACATTTAGCTGTAACAAATTAGAGTAATTTTTTTAAGTTGGTCCAAAGTATAATTTTTTTCAGTGTACCTTACACCCTGCGACCAGTCCATTCTCACTCCTTGTGTCTGCGTTGGACTCTAGATGATGGGAGTTGTGGTCTGGAATAAGGTGTGTCGAGTATTGGTGTACTGGTGTATTGCTATTTTGGCAATGGAAAACACTGTAGCACCACTGACTCAATACAACCTAGACAGATGTCAACAGTCAGTTTATTTCTTGCTCAGTAGACACACACATGCAAAAATAAACAATAAACAGAATACAGATGAAAATGATGACATTGCTGTTCCTGTAAAAGGACTACTCATGCACCTTCACAGCGTAAACGAGCAGGTCTGCGCCGTACAAATACCAATCCACCAAAGTCGGAGAGCACCTGGCTGTTAAAGGTAATTAAAGGCCCAAAACCCACCCATGTGTAATTAAGAAAACTAGTATATGCCTTTTCCTGTTGTTACGATAGCAAAGACACACTGAAATGCCCTAAATCAAGCTGCATGTTGCACGGTTGATAGCTCGCCTATGGATTGCAAAAAAGGGCCCAATATTCTCTTACTTGAGTTTAGAGATTGAAGAGATGAAATAGTATTAACCAATAAGTAATGAATAATGGGTAACCAAGAGTCCCAAAGAATACATGAAGTGACTCTTCCAAATCCATCCAAATACTGCTGCATTTCTCATCTGCATACAAAGGGTCCTTTTGTCTGGAAATGTTGATGATGTTCCAGCTGAGCTTTGGAATGCAGCTTACATATTTTCACTGCAAATCTGAATGGTGAAGTACTAGGACTGAAACTATAGTTATCATATAATACCATAGAAGTTCTTGGAATGTTTATAATTAACTACACAATAACCAAAGCTGTTATGACCTATAATAGTGAAACCATTAACTTTTATTTCAATGTATAAAACCTCTACACCAGAAAATGTGGAAAAAAATGATTTGAAGTGTTTTTAGGCTTACTTCCCAAATCCAAAAAGTGCTGTTGTAATGGATGCGGTATGTGGCTTAGCATTATCTTTCTAAAATATGCAAGACCTTCCTTGAAATAGACCCTGTATTCTTCACACTAAGAAAAATAAGTACAGATTTGTACTTAGAAGTGTATACAGCTTGTCGCTGGGGCTGTACCTTATATTGAGTTACAAAATGTACCTTTCAGTGAAAGTCCTTTTTTGTACCCATGTTTTTTTAGTGCCAGTAAAGATTATAAAGATTACAAACATTATTATCAACTGAATATGTGTCAAGAACTTGATGATCCAAAACTGTCTGGCTTTTAAATTAAAAATGTTGCATTAAAATATATATTGTTTATTGGTACAGTGATACAGAATACGGAATGTACCTTTTGGCTTGTTAAATGGTACAAATCTGTACTTTTTGCTGTTAGGAATGACTTTGTACCTTAGACGGAACACATTTGACCCTGTAAAGACCAATATTGTACCTTTGATGGTAGAATCATAAAGAGTGTACCTTTAAGTACAAAAAAGTACTCGTATCGTACCTCTGTTTTTTAGAGTGTTGTCTGGATGTAAGAAAATGTTCTTCTAAAACCTCTATTTGACCTCTGTTATATATTTCAGCATAGATCGAGCCTTTCCAGATGAGTAAGCTGCTCACACAATCACTTGCATTTACGCAAGAGATTTGAACTGTATGCTGATAACAAGATATATGGTCCCTTTCCTCTTTTATCCACACGATACAGGTTTTATGCTTGTTTGTTTTTTAAGTCAGATTTTTGATTAATCTGATCACAAAACACTTTTCCATTTTGCCTCAGTTCATTTTAAATAAGCTTTGGTCCAGAGAATACAGCAGTTTTTCTGCATAGTGTTGTAGGCTTCTTCTTTGCATGATACAACTTTAACTTTCATTTGAGCATTGCACTGCAAACGGTGTTTACACAATTATATCTGGAAGTTTTTTAAGCCAATACAATGATTTTTTAGCATAGAATCATACCTGTTTTTAAGTCTTCACAATTTTATCTCTGCTCATTTTTGCTTCTGAGGGACTCTGACTCTCTAAAATGTCCTTTTTATACCCTGTCATGTGAGTAAGTTGTAAATTGCTGCTTTAACTTTTACTTTTGAATAGAAAAAATACGTTTTTCACCCCAATGTTGCACTGTCCCTAATTCTTGAGACACGCTGATGCCATCAAATTCTAAGCAAGTTATGTTTTTTTTTCCGAAATGGTACAATGTCTCACTTTAAAAATCTGCTTTTTTTTGTTATGTTGTTTTAAATCTGTATTTGTAACATCTTACACAGGCTGGTGAGGAAAGCTGGTTCTGTGCTGGGATTAGAGCTGGAGTTCAGTTAACACCACTGGCAGAGAGGAGAGCCCTCAGCAAGCTGCTGAACATCATGGACAATGTTCACCACCCTCTGCACAGCACCATCACCAGGCAGAGGAGCTCATTCAGCTGCAGACTGCTGTCCCAGTCCTGCTCCACAGACAGACTGAGGAGGTCTTTTGTCCCTCAGGCCATAAGACTGTTCAACTCCTCTCAGCACAGCAAACTGAAGACTCTGTGACACTTTTTCAACCATGCAAACATATACATTTTTGTGTGGTATTAGTTTAAGCAGACTGTGTTTGTCTATTGTTGTGATTTAGATGAACATCAGAACACATTTAATGACCAATTTAGGCAGAAATCCGAGTAATCCCAAAGGGTTCAGATACGTTTTCTTGGAACTGTACATATACCTGCTACTGGATCTGGGGTGGGTTTCTCGAAAGCTTCGTAAGACTAAGAACTTTGTTAACTCGTACTTAAGATTGATCGTTAATTAAAGAGTGTTTCCCAAACCTTAGTGCGTAACTAAAGTACTACGGAAACTCGCTCGCCGATTAACGAGTAACCCGACCCAGTCATTAATCTTAAAGTATTACTTAAAGAGGATTTTGCATGCAGTTCACCACCTAAAACATTAACATTTATTTCTGTGGTTGAATCTATATTATATTATATTATATTATATTATATTATATTATATTATATTATAATGCCAACTTTGTCTGTAGCTTGTAGTCTAACTGGGCATATTTAAATCAAACCCACAAATTAATCATTAAATCCAGGTAGAGCATTCTGTAACCAGGCTGTTGCTGTGCATACACTCACCTATACACAGGCCGGGAATTACAGCACAACACAATACATTTCCATGCTATTGGGAAAATCCCTGGTACTGTAGGTCCGGTGCAGGGGACGCCTGCGGTGTCTTTAATCACACCTACATGTATTGTAAAGGGCATCGGTGAATGTGCAGGTAATATTTAATATTATTCCTTAATCAGGTGCTTCTAACCAACATTGTGGCCGTTCATCTGGGCAAACTCTGGGGTGTGTCAGCTCACAAATAGATAAGTACCAGTCAAAAGTTTTAAAAGTTTAAAAGTTTAATGTGCAATATTTTTCTATATTTTTTATGTAATTTATTTTCTACATTGTAGATTAATATTAAAAACATGAAAACTATTAATTGACGCATATGTAATTATCTAGTAAACAAAAAGATTCATGGCCTTCACAATCCCCTGACCTAAACCCAACTGAGATGATGATTTAGGATGAGGTGGAGCTTCACAGCTAAGAACAGCAACTATTGTTCAGCACCTCCAGGAACTCCTTCAAGACGCTGAGAAAACTATTCCAGGTGACTCTACCTCATGAAGATACTGAGATTAAAATACCAAGAGTGTGCAGATCTGTCCTCAAAGATAAATGTATAAAGTATAAAACATATTCTAGTTTATAAAATCTTGTGTTCCTGTAAATAATTTATATATATATATATATATATATATATATATATATATATATATATATATATATATACATTCTACATAATATATATATATATAAACAAAAATCTGTCTGTCTGTCTGTCTGTCTATCTGTCTGTCTATCTATCTATCTATCTATCTATCTATCTATCTATCTATCTATCTATCTATCTATCTATCTATCTATCTATCTATCTATCACAATCAGTAGCTAATAAAACACCTGATATCAGGGTAAAGTACTAAATTTTTGTTCATTTTCTGCCTGATATTACACGCCTAAATCTTGAGGATTTCTATTCAAGCATTACATAAAAAGCTTTCATGTTTGATAAGGAACATTACTGAAAATCATAACTGTATTTTTAATAGGAATTATTTTAAAAATTAAGTAAATCTGCAACGTTAAAATATAATGAATAAAATCATAAAATTGTCACTTTCCTAAACTTCATTTTTAAATGAATGTTTTCCTGAATACAAACATTTTATGTCCTCCAAACCTTTAGTTTCATAACAGTTGTCTAGTTTTAACTTCTATTTTTAAACCTGCAGAATTTGTGTTGATTCCTGTTACTGATCTGGAATTATTAAGTGGAGTAGAGAGGGAACAGGCAGCTTTTCTGAGTGTCCAGTAGGAGATTTCAAAGCCAGAGGCGTAGCGCAAAATTCTGGGGCCCCACCGCAAGGAGACAATGAGGAGGCCCGTGCGTGAGCTAAAAATCTCTCTTGGCATGCTACGTAACGGAAGATAGCACTTTTTGTCAGTAATCTGCAGCGATCTGTATTCAAGCCTACTAACAGATACAATGCAATAAAACGCTCTTACCTTTAACAATGCCCAAAACGTCCTCTCCTCCTGACATTTTTCTGTGCAAATTCCTTTACGATTTCTGTCAGATCCATCCGACGAGCGCGCTGGCTTTCGATGCTAAGCATAGCAAGTCCGGAAAGTCTGTCCTGAGACATTGTGCTTCTCAGATAGTTTTTGATCATTTTTAGTTTTGAAAAGGACCTTTCTGCACTAGCCACAGTGACGGGGATAGTTAAAAACAGCTTAAGAGCAGTAGCCACGTCTGTCACACTAGACAGAATTGAAGAATGCCTCAGGAGCAAAAGCTCGAAAAGACCTTTAACTGTACTTACAGTTTTTATCTCTGACCCGAGAGCATTTCGAAACGAAAGTAACTGTGATGAGAATTCAGATGAAAGATCCTCATTGTAAATAGCAGCTAATGTCTGTGCAGATTCATTTAGCGCTTCATCGCTGGCACGTAAGAGTTCCGTTGGACACAGAAACTGAAATTTCCTTGTGACTGAATCCATGCCATGAAATCGCGTTCTGACCTGGGAAACAACTGTGTCAATGCACATATAGAACACGTTTACTTTGAAAATCTCCTCTGGATTTGTTAGGCGCTGATCCTCAGTAAGTTCATCAAAATGTCTTTTTATCCGGCGTGTGCGTTTGTGCCTGAAGTTACACCGAATGCCCCACGAAGATGCAAGTCCTTGCGCCGTACATTTGAGATTGTCAAACTGGTCCCGAAGCTGTGCTAATGTACATGTTGCATTCCCCAGTAAACTTGCTGCTTGAAGGAGATCCACATCTTTCTCCTGCAATACCTGTGACACTATATTGATGGTCTCCAAAATTTTTTCCTGGATCACAGTCATCATTACAAACTCAAACGCTTCCATTGCTTTCAGGAGTCCCATGGCTTCTGTACGTTCGTCTGATTTTTTGGACCGCAGAGTGATTTTGGTCAGTGCTTGTAAAATATCAGCATAGCGAAATCTAAGTGCGTAAAGCGCATCTCGCCTGGACGCCCACCGTGTTGGGCAAAGCCGTTTAAGTGTTGGCTTAGATTTAAGGTGGTTCTCCAGAAGCTCCCACCGTTTAATACTTTGGCTAAAGAAAACATAAAGCCTTTGCAAAATGTCGTAATACTCTTTAATTTCTGTAATGTGCTGACAAGCATCATTTAGCACTAAATTTAAATTATGTGCTGCACAATGTACGTATACAGCATTGGGCTCTTTGTCAAGAATTCGCTTTTGCACACCAGAATAAATGCCACTCATTGTGCTAGCTCCGTCGTATCCCTGTCCTCTACACTTGTGAAGCGGTAGTCCCTTGCTCTGAATAAGTTCAGTGATTTTTGTTTCCAGTCCCTGTGCAGTTTGGTCTGAAATGTTTTGAAAGCCTAAAAAGCTCTCGTTAATATCAACAGCAATTGCGTTGTCAGCTTCGTCCTTTCGAACAGTCACATACCTAAATACCTGACTGAGCTGATCCACCTTACTTAAATCCTGAGTAGTGTCCATAATTACAGAGTAAAACTCTGCTTCTTTTATTTCAGACACTATCTCATCGTGTACTCTTTGTGACAACAGCGCAATCAATTCATTCTGAATCGAAGGGCTCAGATAATTTACGTTGCTCTTTTTATCAAGGAGCTCTCGTAAAACAGGATCGTACCTTGCCAACAGGTCAATTACTGAAAGGAAGTTTCCGCTGTTTAGTTCACCTACTTTTTCACGGTGCCCCCTGAAAGCTAGGTTGCATGAAGCCAAAGTCAATGTCACGTCTGTGATTCTCATAAGCACGTCTGTCCAAAATCTCACCTGACTTTTGTACTCAGAGTCCAGTTGTGCATCCACAGTGAGGTCGTTCTTCCACGTATCAAATACTACACATGCTGCTAAATGTGCACGAGATGATTCGTGTTTTTTTATTTTAGCAGAAAGCCCTTGCCAATCATTAATTCCCACTGTCCAGGAGGGATGATGGGATAAGCACATCCTATCCGAAAAAAGCCAGCACGGCTCACAATAAACACGGTCCATCTTTGGCGAGTAACACAGCCATTTTCGAGGGATTTTGCAACCCATTTTAGACGTTTTGCAGTAAAAATGACTTGAAAAGCATCTTCCATTTTTGTCTCTGGGAAAAGGCCCTTTGGGTTTACACGAACCTTGAGAAATGATGGTCCTTTTCGTATTGGAATCAGTAATGTCAACCGGAAAGTTGGCTCTGTCGGTTGGATATTCCTGGTTTTTCTCAATTTCACTATTAGCTTCATGATCAGGGCTAGAGGTAGCCGGAAAGTCACCGTCGGCAGGATTGGGTTGCACGGGCGAGGTGCTAATGCTAGCTGCTGCAGACGCTGCCTCGTGTGTCTCTGTGCTAACAGTGTCAGCTTCTGCACCCTCAGCCTCATTGCTAACACTCACACCTTGTATGTTGATAAAAGACGAAATTTTTGGCAGCTTGGCATTAAATTCTTCTTTTCTATGTTGACTCTGTCTTTTCTGAGCACCACTTTTGTATTTTCTTTTGCTCATCTTTAATGTCTTTACTCACTCCAACACGATTAGCGTTTTAGCGTCCTCACATCACCCAGGAGGATGACTGTAAACAACAAATGCTTATTAAGGCGGGGCCCACCTGTGCTCGGGGCCCCCCCGCAGTGCGTGCCCTGCGTGCCCCTCCCCTACGCCAGTGTTCAAAGCGCTCAATTTTTTAGAATGTGAATAACCTATTTTACTGCAGAGAAAAAGGGTTTTGTATGACCTACACCTGTAGCAAGTATACGGGTTATTATCTACTGTAAAACTTCTGCCTTACTAGTCACTTCTGATACCCTGATATTAACTTAACTTGATAACTTGACCCAACCTGTCATAACCCGAAAACACAAAAAACGTTAAACAAAAGATACACATTACAGACAAGAAAGAAAGAAAAAAATGTTTATTTTATTTTTATGTCAAAAATATATTCAGGCAGGTTTTTGTAATGAGTTTTATTTGTTTTTCATGGTAAACATTGGTAGGAAATATCATTTACAGTATGGAAGGTCTTCACTTGTAGCTTTGACGTGCCACTCCAGAGTACACAGTCTCCTCATGGTTTCTCCCTCTCTTCATCTTCGTGGTTTTGGTGTTGAATTTCAAGGCAGCGTAGTTCATCTCATTACTTACACTGTACTGTAAAATATAAACAGTATTAAAAATCTGAAATCTGATCACACTCATACAAAATTCATACTTATGTGATGCAGTATTTTAGTGTCAAACCTGTACTGTTGAAACAGCATCATCAGAGGTTGTGACGGACTGTTGTGATGTACTCTCTGTTGTTAAAAAGGACAATAATAAACTATGTAAACTATCGACAGCACTTATGACACTTATGACTTAATAACTTTATTAAATGGTAAATTTACACTAATTAAGACATTATTCGTGTATTAATAAATTATAACAGTTTTTGTATTATATGTTGTAATTAACAGGTTTCATACATTTTTTAACCAGTAAATTTAATTTTTTTCATTACTTTTACATGCATTCAAAGCTAATTTTCATGACCATACGATTTGAAAATATCAGTGCAGACATAGACAATAAAACACAAAATCAACTGAAATTATAATCAAAATCGATTAAAGTAGGTCTAAAATGAATCTGACACACAATTTTTTATAATAAAGATCCTGAGAGCTCCATTGTGTAGGCTTAAATTACTGAATTAACTCTGAGCTGACGTATTTGTTAGCTCAAAATAGATTTTCTCCATCGACAAAAAGGAAACACAAAGATTTGTAGTACAAATTTCCATTACTTTTCCAAAACATTCTGGATATTTTTAACTTTTAAAAACTTATCCAGGCCTGGAAATTGCTATTTTCAAATTCTGTGACTTTTCCAGGCTTTTCATGACTGTACGAACCCTAATTAATAATGAAAATAAAAATTTGTTTATTATTTTGTAATGATTAACCAATGGAAGAAATTATTCAGTCATATTTTTACCAAAGGTCAAATCTTGATTTGCTGTTTTGTTAAATGCATTTGTTGTTTGTTTCTGTTCATTATCTCTGAAATGTAAAAACAACAGGCGTGTGCATGCAGTGTGGTTTACTGTTCATTTTGTTTGTTGTTTTTGTGTCCCTTTTTAAAATGTCAAATGGCCTTTTAAATGTTTAAAATGTGTAGTAAAATATGTGCATCTCAGAAGTAAGACTTGACTACTGATTACATTGTAAAAAATCGAACAGTTAAATGTTGATTTTTTAAGTACTTTTGAATTTTGTATGCTCCTTAAATATTTTACTGGCTTTCTATTGTTTGTTGTACAAAAAAATATATATATATGTAAGCACTGACCATTTTGCCTGCATATTGAACACAAAAGAATATTGATGGTGATGCTTATAAACAGCAGCACTGCCAGACAAATCATCACAATGTATGTGCTCCCTCCTCCAGGTTCATCTAAAAATCAAAAAGAATCAAAACATAATTTTATTTATTGTTTAACTTTCATTTCATTTTAAAAAGACATCTCAGAAAAAAAAATGTCACACAAGCTTAAACTAATCATCATAATTTTAAGTTTAAATGCAATTTAAATACTTGAAAATGTAAGGTAAAGAAACTGAGCTGGGTTTCCAAAAGGTTCTTAGCACTGAATACTCTTTCGCTCCTAAAGCTAAAATGCTTTTGGGAAACTGGGGCCTGATTGTTGCTTGGATATTAGATGTACTGCATGAGTTTGCTTTATTGGGAAGTTCATGAACCGTATCAGCTGCTTTTCCTTACATTTTTAATCGATTTTACGCAAATGTTTAAACAGTTTACTTGTTTTCAATTGTAGCCGTGGGAATTGTCAGTATACAATTGAGAGTGAGAATTTCCGCTGACGTAATAATTGAAAATGTTGCGAAAGTATATTAATAATGCCTAAAAGTTCTTCAGCTTTTGTAAAGTAGGTTTGGGATGCTGACAAAGAGAATTCTTTTTAAGCAACTGCATTTCAGGTTTTACTAAGAGTAAAACCTGAAATATCCAAGAAAAGCAACCCAGTCTCATTTCCCAATGTGTACGAATACGTGCACGGCCGAGAGAGAGAAAGAGAGAGAGAGAGAGAGAGAGAGAGAGAGCGAGAGAGAGAGCCTGTAACATATCAAGAGAGAGATGAATTAAACAGTGATTAAACACTTTCAACTTATGCAGGTGTTGCTGTGATGCATTAGTTTTCACGGTCCGGTAAACATTTTTATTGTAATTAAATACAAAGAGCAAGATATTATTTGTCTGTTTTAATAAGCACAAATTTAAATTACCTAATACAAATAGGAGTGAATAATAATAATAATAATAATAATAATAATAATAATAATAATATATTTATTTTTATATTATTTACTCATTCTTATATTTAAAATACCTAACACAGATAAGAGCAAATAAATAATGCATATATATTAAATATAACATACAATAAATATATCACTATACAATATATATTATTATTATTATTATTATTATTATTATTATTATTATTATTATTATTATTATATAAACCGACAAATAATATCTTGCTTTTTGTATTTAATTACAATAAAAATGTTTACCGGACCGTGAAAACAAATGCATCACAGAGCTGTTCTAGGGTGCCTCTCTTCTAGGGCCCTACATCTGTTACATCCTTGCTTTATGACACATCCGGAAACAGAAACATAGCATGATTTTTACTCCACCAGGTGAGTGAGCCTGAGTGGACACCGGAATAAGTTGAAACTGTTTAATCACTGTTTAATTCATCTCTCTCTCGCTATGTTACAGGCTCTCTCTCTCTCTCTCTCTCTCTCTCTTTACATATACTTAATAGCAGCGTAGCATGTGTACGCAGCACTATGCGTGTACGCATGCCGGTGTTTAGTTTTGCGTACCATTTCTCAAAAAAGAAATTCTCAAACATCAAGAAACTCAAGCTCAGTTTTTGGAGATGTCATGAAAGCCAACAATTCAGAGCAAAAGTAAGACATTAGAAAGGTAAGAAATTGGACATCTAAAGATCACTATGTGGAGTGGAGAATGTGATCCGGCCTCGATCCAACCCAACTTTCAAACGTCCTCCTCAGGTTTGAGCTAACGTGCTGTTCAGGTGCAGTTTAATCTGATTAATTACCCAGATAATTATCACAAATATGAACAAATGCAGTATCTGCTGCTGCTCCATTTTGAGCTGTTTTCATGTGTGTGAAACACACTACTATTATTCCTTTTAAAATAATTACTTTTATTGCAATGATTCTGCTCCACTTCGATTTGTACCACTTCTGTTGAACCACTAATTTATTTTTGCTACCAAGCAATAACAGCTTTTTTGAAAACGCTGAATGAGCTTTAAATTCTTACCTTTAACATTGAGTTTAGTTCCATTCCCATACAGTATCTCTCCACATGCAGCTACAGCACAGTAGTAAGTTCCAGCATCAGAGAGGCTGAGGTTGTTCTTGGGGAGTTTGTAGATACAGCTCTGTGTAGGAGAAACAGTCTCAGAGCTTTTCTTACACTGATCACTCCTGTTTCCATGAGTGAAGATGATTCCTGGATCAGATTCTCCTGATCCGTGTCTGAACCAGTACACACTGTGATCTCCTGCGCATATATTAGTGATCACTGAGCACTGTAGAGTCACTGAGTCTTTGGGGTAAAGAAGGTGTGGTACAGGGAGCTGCTGAACAGTGTACTTGTTGGAATGGTGCCCTATAGAAACATCAGATAATTCATGAACTATTTATTTTATATTGGTTGACATGCTTGCATAAAACTTGAAAGATAAATGTGGATAAAAGTATAAAAGCATTTTATTTTTTAGCGTTAATATAGTCATCAAAATTAAATTTCCAAAGTAAAAAAAATAATAAGAAGAAAGAAAACACTTATTATTTAAATACAATTTTAATATGATATTTAACTGGTGCATGTTATGTCAATACACACACACATATATATATATATATATTAGTCGACTACGACTATATGTATATACATGTTACAAGAACTGGAATAAGTTATTCATAAATATTGAAGTATTGCTCTGTTAAGGCGTTATTCAATGCTTATGAATGGGTTTTGGCACCCTTATGAAGGTACCCTTCAAAGGATACCACTGTATTCATAACACATACACAAAGATGGAATAATGTATTTCTAAAGCAGTAGTTACATATTTATAAATAGCTTATGCCAGTAATAATGCATTGAGAATGAGAGTTTTTGAATGTATTGTTAATTAAACACCATACACACATTTTCCCCTCATGTAAACCACATATATGACATAAGTAATTTTTATGAATGTTTTATTCATAATACCTGCACTGAACAGAATGAATTCAACAGATACACATTAGTTATGTTTTTTTTGCCATGTGTCATAGTGTATTTTTTTGTTTTAAACTATATATATTATTTTGTATTTCAAATTCAATAGTCATGCATATTATAAAAGTTATATCAATACAATCTCATTTATGTCCTAAAGTGTCTTATCTTGACTACTTTTGACTACTACATGAGCAAAAATATTAAAGTACTGCTCTGTAAATACATCATTCAATGTTTATGAATGCGTTATGGCATCCTTATAAAGGTATCCTTTGTTTGAACGCTAATTACATAGAGGATGCATAACACATACACAAAACGATTGAATAATGTATTCATAAAGCAGTAGTTGCATATTTATAAATAGCTTATGCCAGTAATTACATCATTTATAATAGTTATATATATATATATATATATATATATATATATATATATATATATATATATATATATATATATATATATATATATATATATAATCAATTTTAGTTAAATATTTGTAAATACATTTATACACAAATGTCCCCTTTTTTTAACCACATCTATGACATATTGATCACATTAATCAATTTCAATAAAGTTTTTTTATGAAGCTTTATGAAGGAACTTAAAGCCCTTATATTAAAACTATTATATGAAACTGATATACTTCAATTATAATTCTGTAATGAAGCTAATTTCGATAGAATGTGTCATTTATAAGACAGACACCTATTTATATACAATATAAAACATTTTCTTAATGATTTTTTAATGTTTTTTAATGATTAGTAACTAAGTACACATACTTTATCTTACTCAAAATATAAATTTACTGGAGTAAATAAGACACATTTACTTCACACAGTTATCTGAACTTTCTACTCTTTTTTTTCTACTTTTTAAAAATATCCTCGTTACTCCTATTTCATTTCTGCTTGATTTTTAATTCTGACCTCGCATTGTTTAAAAACAAACAAAAAAAAAACTCTATCCATATAAATCTCTCCACACAGATTGGGGAGAGTGAAGTTTATCAAGCCTAGTGCATCCCACAACTTTCCACATTAACATTTTATTATAAGATTGTACTCACTATGGCTTTTAGAAAAAAAGTGTTTTTTTTTTTTTTGGAGGGGTTGGGGTTGGTGAGTGTTGTGCACTATAGGCTCCTGTGGTGCGGACTAAGGACTTTTGTATTTAAGGAAACCCCCCCCCCCCCCCCCTTTATTACATTTGTTTTACTTTTATACTTTAAGCCGTTTTAAAAGCAGTACTTTTACACTTTTACTTGGGTAAAAAGCTTGAGTTGATACTTCAACTTCTACAGAAGTATTTTAAACCCTAATATCTATACTTCTACTTGACTTGTTTCACATTATTTTAAAATTTCCATTCATAAAACATTTACTGAGTAGAGTGAATATAATCTATAGAAATGACATGTATTAGGAATGCTCTTCTATACCTTATATATTTTTTTTCAGTTTAAATTTAAATACTTATGCATGCTATATTAGTAAAATCTCATGTCCTAAAATGTCTTGTGTCTTGTTGCGAGCACTGCATTAGCTATTCACAAATACATCATAAATCCTTTATCCTATTGATTTAGTTTTACACAGGCATAAACCTAAATGCACCAAAATGTGCACCAATAAACCACGCGAGCATGTTGTCTCCTCTGATTGGTTAAAGCTGTCTGGTGCAGGAGCAGGAAAGTAAATATTGCAAGAAGATTCTGTGTTCCAGCACGTGTCCACAGAACACTGAAAATGTGCTGCTGCGCTTTTAAACACAGTGCTTTTAAATCACAATGGAATGAGCAGCGCAGATTTATTAAATGGAGTTGAAAGGCTGTGAGCAGTAAATGCTGCACATACTGCGCATGTAAACACCTTGGAGCAACAGAGACCGCGTTTGTTCATGGCAGTATTTTATCTGGCTAATATATCAGAGTAAACTGCGCCTAAGCAGCAGTTTATCTCAATTAAAAAGAAGTATATTTAATAGCTGTGTCGGATTAAGACAGTGAGGGAAAGACAGCACGGAAGTTGGGGTCAAGTTTGGTGAAAAGATAAATAAATAAAAAATAATATCGCGCTACTGATTCCAAATTAATTGTATATGTTAAAGCTTTAACAATGACAGCCCTAGAATAAATGTATGTTTTCTTTTGTGTTTGTGTATATGTTAAGTCTTGTTGCGAGCACTGCATTAGCTATTCACAAATACATTATAAATCCTTTATGTACGTACCCTTCAAATGAAGTGTTACCACACTATGGACTGACTGTAATGTAAATTAAAGAAATAATACCCTGCTTACCTTTTAACAATAAAACTGTGCCAGCGCCGAAGCTGACAACGTTGGAGAAAGCCACAGCGCAGTAGTACACAGCTGAATCCGATTGTTGAATGCTGGTGATGGAAAGGTTGGAGCTCCCATCAGCTCTTAATAAATCAAAGCGTTTTGGCATATCGAAGTCGTTATAGAATTTAAAGGGTTGAGTTCTGTAATATGAAGAGGCGAGTAGTACAGGCTTCTGTCCAGTCAGCTGTTTGTACCACAACACATTATTTATTTGTTCTTTGGGATGAAAGCAAGGTAAAATCACATCATCTCCTTCTTCAGCAGAAACCACAGGATCCAGCTGCAAGATTTCAGCTTGAAGATTTCCTGCTAAACCAAATCATCACAGTCAGAGCAGGAGAAATGTATCCATACATCAAATATCTAGAGAGGAAAGCTTAGAAAAAAAAGAAATAGAAAAAAGAAATTGAAGCTTTGACCTTACACATGACAGAGATGAGCAAGGGTATGAGATAAAGCCTGATGGAGGTCTTACTACAGACTCTTCGCTGTAGCTGCATCAGTGTGTTGTTAAGCATGCTGTTTGCTGGTCTCACCTCTGCAACAGTATTGTCAGGCAAACCTAACACAGGTCTTTTATACTCCTGTGAGCTGCCTGGGCGTTCACAATCACTGCCTCTTTCCATTCCATTTATATAGACTCACTATTTATGTAATAAAACTGGGGGCTTAAATATACTAACTTTATTATTTGTAATCAATCTGTAATAATAAATACATAATAAATCAGTAGTTACACTGTTATTATACAGATTGTTAACATGTAACTACACAGTTATTACATACACTTATTATAAGGTGGGCCAGTTTTTATTTTTTATTTACTTATTTTGCAACAAAATTAACTCATATGATAACATTGGCCATAAATAAATCTGTAATAACCTGCTTAGAGGCTACATATAAAAAAAAAACATTAGTTAACTGTGGTTCATTTATACAAAAAAACAATTAATAAACAAAACTTTAATTAAAGGACACTGCCTTTGTCAAATAAATGATTTTTTTTTTTTTTAATTTTTGAAATCACTATTTACGTAATAAAACCAAGCACTTAAGCATATTAATTAAGCAACAAACAGAAGCAAACTAATGCTTCAGTCAATCTTTAAAATAAGTGCATAAAATAACTGTGTAGTTACACATTAACAATCATGTCATAACAGTATAACTACAGGTAAGGTACACACTGATATAGATTTATTACAGTTCAGGTCATAGTACAAGTTAAGTAATTGCACAAATCAATCAATGTTAATGTCAATTTTGACTTTTACATGGTAAACCGTGTATGTGTGTGTAATAATTAGTGTATAAATTAGTCAATTGATAAATAAAGTAATACGAATAATCACAACAATATGTTGTGATTAACTGTGATTAATCACACTTGATCTTCTTAATACGGAAGTTTTTTATAGTGGATGTTTAAATGTTAATAAAAAACAAATGTAGGAAATGTAAAATGCAATTATATTTATATTAGTGGTGTCAATCAAAATACTAGTACATACTTTTTATGTTTGAGGGGAGATAAAGCCAACATGGGGCACTGGAATAAAGAATGCATGACAAATTGGATAAAGGATTTTTTTTTTTTTACTTTATTGTAAACATCTCAGCCTGGTTGTAGGAATTTCTGAATTAGAACTTAATTTGATGAGTATAAAAGGCCATAAATTAGCCTGAGTCAGTTGATACATTTGTTTACTTTGAACATTTTTTCGCTCTGTTTGATTTGGTTTCACACAGGCACAAACCTAAGCGCACCAAAATGCTCACCAATAAACCACTTGAGCACATTGTCTCCTCTGATAAAAGTTGTACTGATATTGTACTGATATTGTACAGATTGTTAACATGTAACTACACAGTTATTACAGAGACTATTGATTTATTTTGCTGCAAAATTGATTGGCATGATGACATTGGGCATAAATAAGTTTTATTAAGTTATTTCCTGCTCAGATGCTACATATAAAAGTAGTAAAGTCTGTTAGTTAACTGTGGTTCATTTATACAAAAAAAGGAAAACTATACTTAAATAAATAACTTAATAAATTTTTTTTTAAACTACTCTCCTAGACAACAAAATAACACACTTCAAAATTCTATACATTCTTGCATATGATTGAGTGTGTGATCTGATTAAACACTGGGTCTTGCCACAAGAGAGCATAAAACTGCTTCCCCCAACTGCTCTAAAAAAAAAAAAAGCATCTCAGAGGTTTAATTATGGTAGTGTACCTCTTGGTGAGAGATCACTGACTGCTACACATTTTTCTATAAAACTGACTCCATCATCTAGGTGTCATGGTAACAGATTTTTTCTAGACCAGCCCACTACAATCACACTACAATTTTCACTACTATTTGACCCCCATCAGTCTCCTTATATGCATGTTTAGTTACATGCAAGTAACACAATTTAATTGTCTGAATATGTCACATTTTCTTGTTTTCTATATCTTCTTTTAGTATTTTATTTTCATTGTACGCCATTTCAGCTCAGCCTTTGTGCCTTTTGGATGTTTTCGCTTTTTTGCACTCATTACTCATTACTGTGTTTTTTAAGCATTGGGGGAGGCGGCATATATGTGATTGACTAATGACCAAGCACTTTTGGGCTCTATAAACTAATACACAACTCAACAATAGTATACTTAAATCATGTCCTTTTTTTTGCCTTTCTAGTGACCCACACACAGACTGGACCACAGGGAATTGTCTTGGTCCTCCCTATGGTCAGTCCATACCTGCTGGTTTCCAGATTTATTGGCAATCAAGTATTCACGGGACCAGCTTCAACTGAAAGGAGGCCCTTTGAGACGTTTTGGGCTGCTTCTAGCCTGGATACAGGATGAGACATTATTGCAGGATCTACAGACGCAGCTGCAATAATATATTTCAGGTTTACAGGCTATAGGCAGCACAACAGGAAACTAGAACCTCCTTTTAATTGTACAGTTTTACACATTAAGCTTCCATCCTTTTGCTTTACATTGCTTTTAATTTTAATTCCCCAAAATTTGGTGCTTTTAACAATAGCAATAGCCATACTACATAATACATGCAATACATACAACATAAGTTTTTCAGTAAAATAGCTGTAATATGCTGGAAAATTCTAGTTTAAAATCTAGGCCAGGTTCACACAGGGTGCTGAGTTGGCAAATGCTTTGAACCAGCCACAATTGGCACAAGACAGTACCACCTACTTGCATGAAGAAATATACAGTGGTGTGAAAAAGTGCTTGTCCCCTTCATGATTTCTTATGTTTTTGCATGTTTGTCACTCTTACATGTTTCATATAACCAAACAAATATAAATATCTTTTAAAGACAACACAATTAAACACTAAATGCAATTATGAAATGAAGGGTTTTTTTATTAAGGGAAAAAAATCCAAACCCTTTTTTGCTGCCAAGACTTGGTGTGATAAATGGAGATTCTCCAGCCAGCTTATCGTGACTTCAAGCTGAAACAAACTTGAATACTGCAGCAGGACAATGACCCAAAAAATGGAAGATTGGATTTTTTTCTCCCTTAATAATAAATCCCCATCAGACGGCCTGTGAAAGGCTCCTTGCGATCTTACATTCCGCCAACAGTCTATTTTCACATTTTACGCACAAGTCGTTAAAATAGCGTTGGAGTTTAGGGGTATATTAAGGCTGATGGGCGTGGTGGTCTGGAAGTGACGTGTGTTTAGCTAAATTTCTGGCGTTTCTATCTTGGAGGCAGGAAACACAGGTGTACTATCCACTAAAATGAACCCAGACAACAGTCAACAGTCAGCCGTGCAACCATGACTGGATCACCATGCGCACCCCATGCAAAAGACCACATGCCATCACTTCTTTACCACAGCAAAAAACACTCACCCAGAGCCTTCAGCAATCAACAATAAAAAAAATATACCTAAAAATCTGCACAGTAACTATAAGTTATTATTAAGATGACATATTTATATATATATATATATATATATATATATATATATATATATATATATATATATATATATATATATATATATATATATATATATATATTTAGTACACAGAATTAATAATTGCAGCTTAATATAGTAGATGTAGACATTCTGCTGTTTGAGAATTTGACAGATGCTCATTCTCACTCACTCACTCTCTCAAATCCTATTTTGGAAATAAAAAATAAAACGAGAAAAGCACTTTAACTAAACATAAACATTTGAGTATAAGTACACGCCTTTTGCGTGTACCTAGAGACAGTAGACACAGGACACGCCCCTAAATCAATATCCACACAGCACAACTAACCAGTGCACTATAGATCGCTATAATAGAGCCCAATCCAGAAGGGATCAGTTTCTCAGGGGGTCCTGGGGTAATTGTCTCTTTTTTTTAGGGGGACCTCTGTGATTTTATTCCTGTCTGGAACGACCATGTATGTGTTTTTCTCAGACGTCTTTGGATAAAATTACATGCTGAATTTCCTACTGTTTTTCACTGAACTCCGTGAACATCCAGTAATTTTATTCCTGTCTGGATCCACATCTATGAGTTTCATCACCTCACATTTAATAAAACAGCTATTTTGTCCACTGCCATGCACCATAATTATGTTCTAGGTACACATTTCCATAGAGATCCATGTAAACACAACAGCGAATGGTAATGGAGGAGCTACTGAACTTGATGTCATGTGACTGAGAAAACAAAAAAAACTCACTGGTCCTCCTGTTTTTTTCATTTGCAGTCTGGATGCAAAAGTTTTATCACTGACTAGAAGTGTGAAATATATTTTACAGATGTCCCCCTGAGAAACATTTAGAGGTGACAAACATTCAAAAATGATGAAATTATGAAGGGTGCAAACACTTTTTCACACCACTGTACATCTCATTTCCGTTATATCTGCATTTCCACATTTTATTTAGTAAACAAATGCATGAAGGTTTTGGGTACATAATGAAAACGTGTTAATGATTAATAAATACAATGATATATTTATTCACAATCAGTAAAGCATGCTGTTTTAATAGGATGCTTTCTTTCAAACTTTGGACCCCAACATATACATTATCACAGGCCTTGTGCTGTCTTGCTGCTAAAGCTGGCAGTCTAAAGATGTGTTTTTGCCCAAAAGGAAATTAGTACACAACTGTGGTATTGAGTAAAACTAAATTACGATGTTTCAGAACAAACAAAAGTAATATATAGTTTAATGGCATATTTGAAAGGCAAAGTTTGTATCTAATCTATGTATCAGTCGGATTTCATTCAGACAATGACCATGAATTTTTATTTAGAGTGTTTGTGGTGGAGTGTTTTTACGTAATATATCAGTTTAACCCCTCTCCATGGTGCTGAATGGTAAATCTACCACTGTAGAAACATACATATATATCAGTGGCTCATACATAAAATTGCCGTGCTTAATGTTGCACCGTTCTTAAAGTTCTTCACTATGGGGAAATGCACCCCAGATCATTTATTTTTATAGAGTTAGCAGTTTCATTCGGAGAAAAGGTAGATATAGCTTATGAAAGGAAGTTGATATGTATGCAGATTAAGTGGCTGAGTTGAGAGAGTGTAGGCGGCAGGAATATGTTAGATCAGTGGAGATTAGAGGGGTTAGGGGTTTTGTAGCTAAGTCGGTCACGTCTTTGTTGGTTGACTTTGGGTTCCATTGTTGTGCGCTAAAGGTAACCATGAAAGAGCCATCAGACGGAGCTGAACATCCAGTATGAGGAGTCTAGTATGTTGGTACACACTGTAAGCCTGGATAAGCTGAATTTAACTAGTAATGTTTACTGAAAACATGAGTTTAAAACTAGATATTATGCATAAATGGATGTTTTGTGCTATAGCACTTGCTTTGCACAATACTTCTACATTGGACTTAGGTTCAAAGAAAATATATAAAAGAGTTAAAGATAAAGAGTTAGCAGTATAGCATACAGCCAACACAGAGTTAACAGTTCAAAGAAATGATGCTTGCTCATACAGCCTACAACATAGGGTCCAGAGAGTTAATCATGATAAATGATCTACAAGTTTACCTAAGCTTGGGGAGGAATCACTACACACTGATGGTAAGTGTCAGAAACTGGGGGACACATCCAGTATGCAAATAGACTGTGTCAAAAACTAATAGAAAAGAAGCTGCCAATGGCAACAGACTAAACTCAGTTATTATACGTTAAAGTTTAGTCAGGGTGACTTTATATGTGGCTACAAATTATCAAATAACTCAAAGTAGTTGAGTAATATTGTGGAATATTAAATGTTACATTAAATAGGCTTAATTTATGTTCAAACAAATCGTGTTACTGAGTTTGTGAGTAAAATCTTGTGAAATCCCTTGAAGTGTGATTGGTGGGAGATGCCAGACTGATAAATGGTGGTACCTACCTGATGACCCCTATTGCCTTATAAAATCTTTATGAAGTGTTTTAAAGCCACATTATTTCTTATAAAAACGCATTTATGTTTATCCTTAACATTAAATATCTGTTTTTGTTACTGATTCAAAAATCAATCTGGGTTGAAGTTCTGGATAATATAAATAATCCTCATAATTTCCCTATTAATATAACCCATATGGCCAGCAGGTGTGTGTGTACAGTAATTCTATATGTAATGCATATGGTCAACTTTAACATTGCTTGAAAACTATTAAATATTTAAACAAATTGTCCAGATTATTTATAATTTACACTGTAAAAAGTGTAGCCCTGCTCAAATTAAAAAAATTGATGTCCATTTGTTGCATCTAAACTATTTGACTTCACTCAATCTAAATAAAGTCAATTGTTACAACCTGATTATTTTATTTTGACATAAACCATATTACTTTACTCGACCCAATATTAATTATTCACCTTGATCCAAGTTAAATTCTTTACATTTCAGTTTCGGAACCAAACTAATACATTTAAATTGAACCGAACTTAAAAAAAAAATCATGGCAGCATATTCAGAAGTTCCAGAAGTTACTGTGGCATGGAAGAGGACGGATTACCAGCGAGATTCGTTTCAGTGCTCTCTTGCTCTTTTTATTTTTGCTCTGAGGAGGACACTAAGAGCTGGATTTACATGGGATTCCACTTGTTACACCTTAGCCCATGTCTGTGTTATGTTTCTCCCTCATTTGTTCCCTAGTGCTCCTGCCCCTCTGTTTTCCTGTCATGTGTTCACAGCCACGTGTTTCTGTTATGTATGTCACGTCTTAGCCCTGCCCTAACCATCAGTGTTCTCACCTGTGTCTTATCTGTAGCCCTGCCCCCTCATCAGCCCTGCCCAGGTGTTCCTCCTGTATTTAAGCCCCTCTGTTTGTACATGCTGTGTCGAGTCTTTTGTATTTCCTAGCCTGTATATCTGACCTTGTTTCCTGTTTGTAGTGTTTAGCCTTCGTAGCCTAGCCTTGTATCTTAGTGTTTGTATCCCTTAATCTTAGCCTTTGTTTATGTATTCCGTTTTCGTTTCTGTGTTTGTTTTGTTTATTTAATAAATAGTTATCTTTGCACTTACGTCCTCCTCCTCCTTCACACCCCTCCGTCTCCCGTAACATAAGACTCGACCGAACTATGGACGTAGCAAAGTGGAATGCCACGAGGAAGGCGGACCTGGCGTATCTCCGGTTCCTCGCGGAGCTAATTCGGGGGGATGAACCGCTCCCGGCGCCTCTCCGTGGGGTGGAGAGTGTCGGCCCAGCTCCAGCTAAGCTAACTAGCATGTTAGCTCCACCGCACTCTCCAGCCCGGCCGACTTCCAGCACTCCAGCTCGGCCGGCTTCCAGCTCTCCAGCGCGGCCGACTTCCAGCTCTCCAGCGCGGCCGACTTTCAGCACTCCAGCTCGGCCGGCGTCCAGCTCTCCAGCTCGGCCGACTTCCAGCACTCCAGCGCGGCCGACTTCCAGCACTCAAGCCCGGCCGCCTTCCAGCTCTCAAGCCCGGCCGACTCCCAGCTCTCAAGCTCGGCCGGATCCCAGCTGTACAGCCCGGCTGGATTCCGGGTTTTCGACTCCTGCTCCGGAAGCAAGCTCCGGTCCGGTGTTTTCAGCCACGCCCACTGCTGAGTCTGCGGTTCCAGTCCGGATCCTGGCGGCAGCCGCACTCTCGGCTCCCGCTGAAGCGGCTTCTTCGCCAGCAGGACCCACCGCCTCTGTTTCAGCGCTGCTCGCGGCTCCGGCCGCCTCTGGATCAGCGCTGCTCGCGGCTCCGGCCGTCTCTGACTTTGTACCCGCGGTGCCTGCCGCGCTCACGCCAGCAGGACCCACCGCCTCTGTTTCAGCGCTGCTCGCGGCTCCGGCCGCCTCTGGATCAGCGCTGCTCGCGGCTCCGGCCGCCTCTGACCCAGTTCCCGCGGCCCCGGCCGCCTCTGACCCAGTTCCCGCGGCCCCGGCCGCCTTTGACCCAGTTCCCGCGGCCCCGGCCGCCTCTGACTCTGTGCCCGCTGTTACCCCAGTTCATGTGCATGGGGGTCCAGCCTCTGCTCCTGTGCCTACTCCCAGGTCACGAGCTCCTAGACCCGCCGCGCCTGCTCAAGCTGCACCCGCCGCGCCTGCTCAAGCTGCACCCGCCGCGCCTGCTCAAGCTGCACCCGCCGCGCCTGCTCAAGCTGCACCCGCCGCGCCTGCTCAAGCTGCACCCGCCGCGCCTGCTCAAGCTGCACCCGCCGCGCCTGCTCAAGCTGCACCCGCCGCGCCTGCTCAAGCTGCACCCGCCGCGCCTGCTCAAGCTGCACCCGCCGCGCCTGCTCAAGCTGCACCCGCCGCGCCTGCTCAAGCAGCTCCCGCTGCTCCAGCCTCAGCTCCAGCACCAGCAGCTCCCGCTGCTCCAGCCTCAGCTCCAGCACCAGCAGCTCCCGCTGCTCCAGCCTCAGCTCCAGCACCAGCAGCTCCCGCTGCTCCAGCCTCAGCTCCAGCACCAGCAGCTCCCGCTGCTACAGCCTCAGCTCCAGCACCAGCAGCTCCCGCTGCTACAGCCTCAGCTCCAGCACCAGCAGCTCCCGCTGCTACAGCCTCAGCTCCAGCACCAGCAGCTCCCGCTGCTACAGCCTCAGCTCCAGCACCAGCAGCTCCCGCTGCTACAGCCTCAGCTCCAGCACCAGCAGCTCCCGCTGCTACAGCCTCAGCTCCAGCACCAGCACCTGCTGCTACAGCTCCAGCTCCAGCACCTGCTGCCACAGCTCCAGCTCCAGCACCTGCTGCCACAGCTCCAGCACCAGCAGCTCCCGCTGCTACAGCCTCAGCTCCAGCACCAGCAGCTCCCGCTGCTACAGCCTCAGCTCCAGCACCAGCAGCTCCCGCTGCTACAGCCTCAGCACCAGCAGCTCCCGCTGCTACAGCCTCAGCTCCTGTGTCTGCAGTGCCTGCCGCTCATGTGGTACCCACTGTGGTGACCCTGTGCCCGCGGCTCCGGCCGCCTCTGACCCTGTGCCCGCGGCTCCGGCCGCCTCTGACCCTGTGCCCGCGGCTCCGGCCGCCTCTGACCCTGTGCCCGCGGCTCCGGCCGCCTCTGACCCTGTGCCCGCGGCTCCGGCCGCCTCTGACCCTGTGCCCGCGGCTCCGGCCGCCTCTGACCCTGTGCCCACTCCCAGAACTTTGTATGCCCCCAGGCCTATCCCCAGGCCTGCTCCCAGGTCACGGGCTTCTAGGCCCGCCCCAAGGCCCCCGGACCTCTGCCCAAGAACTGTGCCCAGGCTGGCCCCTCTAACTACCCCACAGACTTTAGCCAGTCCTGGGCATCCCCAAGTTGTGTTTGTGCCCATGTCTCTCCCTGTCCTGGTCCCCGTGTCTGTGTTTGTTCCCGTTCCTGTCCCCGGTGGTTTTCCTGTTCCCGTCCCTGTCACTGTGTTTGTGTCCGTCCCTGTCCATGTATTTGTTCCAGTTCCCCTGTCCAGTTTTGTCCAGCCCCCTGTCCAGTCTCAGCCCCGTGTCCAGCCCCCTGTCCAGTCTCAGCCCCGTGTCCAGCCCCCTGTCCAGTCTCAGCCCCGTGTCCAGCCTCCTGTCCAGTCTCAGCCCCGTGTCCAGCCTCCTGTCCAGTCTCAGCCCCGTGTCCAGCCTCCTGTCCAGCCCTGTGTCCTGTCCCCTGTCCAGTCCCAGTCTCCGTTCCCTGTCCAGTCTCCGTCTCCTGTTCGGTTCCCTGTCCAGTCCTCTGTCCAGTCTCCGTTCGTGTCCCCTGTCCAGTCCCTGTTCCCTCTCTCTCGGCGCCTCTGGAAGTGGCGCCGTTGAGGGGGGGTTATGTTACACCTTAGCCCATGTCTGTGTTATGTTTCTCCCTCATTTGTTCCCTAGTGCTCCTGCCCCTCTGTTTTCCTGTCATGTGTTCACAGCCACGTGTTTCTGTTATGTATGTCACGTCTTAGCCCTGCCCTAACCATCAGTGTTCTCACCTGTGTCTTATCTGTAGCCCTGCCCCCTCATCAGCCCTGCCCAGGTGTTCCTCCTGTATTTAAGCCCCTCTGTTTGTACATGCTGTGTCGAGTCTTTTGTATTTCCTAGCCTGTATATCTGACCTTGTTTCCTGTTTGTAGTGTTTAGCCTTCGTAGCCTAGCCTTGTATCTTAGTGTTTGTATCCCTTAATCTTAGCCTTTGTTTATGTATTCCGTTTTCGTTTCTGTGTTTGTTTTGTTTATTTAATAAATAGTTATCTTTGCACTTACGTCCTCCTCCTCCTTCACACCCCTCCGTCTCCCGTAACACCACTATTGAAAGTAAAACTAACTACAGCTCCAACGCAGCTAACCCCACTCCCACACACAGAAAACACACAAAGGGTGAGGCACAAAACAACCACATAACTGATAACTACATGAATAATACTAGAACAGTGATAATAAAACATGACATGAAACTCTGGGATAAACAGTAACATAAACACGCAGAAAAACACCCACTTCCCCCAACAGGGTGAGCTCATATAATTCCTTCCGCCCCCCCTCCAGTCCCGATGCCACAATACCATAAGCATCTCGCGAGCGCGTTCAGGCACTTTCTCCCTCTCTCATTCTCTCTCTCACGAGCGCGTTCAGGCACTTTCTCCCTCTCTCATTCTCTCTCTCGCGAGCGCGTTCAGGCACTTTCTCCCTCTCTCCCTCAGTGCTCTGAAGCACTTCTCTACAACTTCTCCCGTGCTCCACAGTGCGCATGCGCAATTCATGTTTGATTCAAATTAAAAATATTACATCCTTATCTCTTTTCTTCGAGTATGATTTCAGTGGAACCAAAACATTTGGTTTATTTCCTTCAGAATTGTAATTAATTTAGTCTAAATCAAAATTGACACATCAAAATTCAAAAAGGTTGAGTTTCACAATAAAGTCAATAATTGTACTATGTGTTCAATCATATTTATTAGCTTGAATGAACAGCTCCATGCTTCACTTTTTACAGTGTATGTGTGAGTTTTTTGTGACACCACATTCCAGGTAAGGTTGCTAAAATACAGACTAATGTCAATCTCTTTTAATTTATATGGCCAAATATAGCTGCAATCAGTATGGCAAGTGCTGCAGTGAGACGAGAAGGAGACACAATAGCGAGTTATATGAATTAATAAACAAAAAAGTAAATAAATCAGGACTACAGCAACAAGGAAACGTGGAGTACACTTTAGACTGAAAAAATAAAGAAAAATACAACCTTACTGACGTAAAACACACACAAGAACCATCAAGGGAACACAGAAAGAAATCGACTATATGTATACGGAAGAAGACAGGAAACAAGGAACACCTGGGGACAGGTAACGAGGGGGCAGAGCTACAAAAGAGCACAGATGAAAACAATAAGGCGGAGACATGGTAGGAAGGCGGAGACACGGGGAGCACATGGGGAAGGACAGATAGGGGAGACACAGAACAGGATACAGTATTTTACAATTTTTGACAAACCAACAACTTACTGTTCAATTCTGTTCAATATTTTGATAATATAATGTGGAAACTGTTTATGTAGAAAGATCTACCAGCAAGTTTAGTTTCAGCTTGCAATTTAGTAGAAATATCAGTTGTTTCTAACAGTGATAACTGCAGTTCACTGCTGTAAATTGCAGCTCAGAACCAGCTTTAGCAGGTAGCTGGTTTCAGATGGTCTAAGCTGGTCTATTTCATGGTCAGTGTGTGAAAAGATGGTCATTCTCTGTGCTAGTAAGCTATGTGGTGAACCTCTTGACCAGCAAAGTGTGTGTTACATTAGATTACATTGGTTAGATCGTTGATGGTCATGCTTGATGCTGTTCAACCATCGTGGTCAGATTGGTTGACCAGCTTGGTTTGCTGGTCACTTGGCCAGCCAGCATGGTCAAGCTTGGTCATACTTTACTTTGCCGACTGTTGCTCTGAATGTCCTGTGTGTGTGATTGCAGAGAGCTCAGGTAGAGTGGCAGCAGGGCATGGTGCTTCCTTCCAATGAGCTAGAACAGCAGGTTATAATGTTATGTAATGTTCTGCATCTAATAAGAGTGTGTTGTAGTTGGTTATATTCACTGTTTGCTTGTTTGTTAAGTGCAATAGGTCTGTGATGAGCTTAATAAAGAGCTTTCTTTAAAGAACCATGCTGCTTTATGTGGATCTTTCGTCTCTTACACCACAATATCTTTTAACCAGCATGTTCAGGTTTTATCTTTCTTGCAGAGCACCTAAAGAATCAAACATACTCTGATCAGAATCTAAACTGGTCAATCATCTTAACAAGCTTAACCAGATTGAGGGGGCCATGATGTTTTGTTTAGCAGGTTTAAGGTAGGAGAGACTTCGCTAAAATATTAATAATAATATCATCTGTTAGTTCTTTCTTCTATACAAAAGGACTCACTCGTTAATTTCTCCAGTTTCTCAGAAATTATGGGTATAGTAAGGAATTTCTCATTCCACGGCTGCAGCCTTGGCTTTGAGAAAATAATTAATTTAGGTGTTGGAGGACATTTCATCACAAAGCTTTTTCACAATGTTCTTAAACATGTCAAGCAATCATAAAGTGATCATAACCCTTTTTTAGCAATCTATAGAGCACCAGTCAATTGCAGATCACACAGGCATAAAACTCCTAAAAGGCATGAACTAATTATTTTAATTCATTATGGATGTGTTTTGGGTATAATATGAAAAAAATCAATTAGTGTGTCACTTCCCATTCCCCTTAAGAGCCAGGTGCGCATTCATATTTTAACAGTGCGGTGCTTTTGTGCTTCTCAGCAGAGGATACTGACCTGCGTGTTCCTAATGGAAAGGTATGCCAACAGCTCATTTACACCAGGGGTGTCCAAACTACGGCCCGCGGGCTATTTGCGGCCCGTTTCCTTTTTTGGAGCGGCCCGCGATGTATTTTAGTATTTTAGAATGGCCCGCTGTTAAGCAGGTTTTTATTATGTGAGATTTAAAGTTTGAACGCTGGGTCTCAGAAACGGGCCAAAGAGTCTAAAAGCGGAGAGAGTGCGCTTTTTTAGCACAGAAAAACAGACCAAAGAGTCTAAAAGTTGCCGTAATTAAGGAGTTTAATATTAAGAGACATCATGAAATTAAACATCAATTTGAAAAATCTTAGTTTACACAACACTGTAAAAGATAAAGATAGTAAGTCAAGTAAAATGGTGTGTAAATTAAAGTAATTAGGAAAATGTATTATTTAAAGTGGTATATTTCATTATTTGTTTTATTATAGAGTTTGTGGCCCGTGACTTCAAATATATTTCTCCTTCTGGCCCCCAACAAAAAAAGTTTGGACACCCCTGATTTACACAAACAAGAATGTTATTTTATTCTTTATTCTGTTTATTGTTGAGGTACAAGTCAAGTTTTTGCTCTGCAGGACTATAAGGCCCTTTATCTCCATTTTGCTTGTTTAATTTTGTGCTTTTTTATATTTATTTTTTATATTATAAATATATTATATTATCTTATAAGTGACAAAAATGTGATCACAAGAAAAATGGAATGACTATTTCATGTTAAATGTCAAAAATAAGTGGGACTAGAACATCTCATATTGAACAGGTGGTGTAAATCAATAAAAAAATTGTATTAATCATAACTAATCATGATTAATCACACTTTCTCTTCTCGTTAAAACTAAAAGCTTTAAAAATAAGCATTTTAACGTAAATAATTGGCTAAAGAACTATTGAATTAATCACAACATTAGAGAGAGCATACATTTAAGCATAAATAAATAGAAATTTGGTGTTTTAGGTGAAATTCTCTCATACTGGCCACTGGATACTCAACATGGCACTTCATAGCAAGACAATTCTCTGAGAATGTGAGAAACAGAATACTGTTCTGTACATACACTTACCTATAGGTTTAAGTCTCTAACTTATTCTTGCCTTTTTCTAAACAGAAATCACAACTTGCACAGCACAGGATCTGCCATGTTTTTTACATCCAGTTTGTGAGAAGCTCATACCTGCTCCTGCCGTGTAAATTGTGCTGTTGGCGTGTCTAGTTGTACAGATGCAAGGAGCAATCAGAGAATTTCTAAAAAGAGAAAAATACTTACTTCAGAATCTGTTCTGAGTTTCTCCGGCCACCAGAGGTCGCTGAGTCTAAAATGAATTTGTTTATGTGGCTCAACCTTTAGATCAGGGGTGTCCAAACTTTTTTTGTTGGGGGCCAGAAGGAGAAATATATTATAAAAGTCATGGGCCACAGACTCTGTAATAAAACAAAAAATGAAATATACCACTTTAAATAATACTTTTTTTCCTGATTACTTTCATTTACACATCATTTTACTTGACTAACTGTCTTTATCTTTGACAGTGTTGTGTAAACTAAGATTTTTCAAATAGATGTTTCATTTCATGATGTCTCTTTGGCCCGTTTTTCTGCTCTACAACTGCGCACTCTCTCCGCTTTTAGACTCTTTGGCCTGTTTTTCTCCGCTGCAACTGTGCAATTTCTCCGCTTTTAGACTCTTTGGCCTGCTTTTCTGCGCTACAACTGCGCACTTTCTCCGCTTTTAGACTCTTTGGCCCGTTTTTCTGCTCTACAACTGCGCACTCTCTCCGCTTTTAGACTCTTTGGCCCGTTTTTCTGCTCTACAACTGCGCACTCTCTCCGCTTTTAGACTCTTTGGCCTGTTTTTCTGCTCTATAACTGCGCGCCCTCTCCAATTTTAGACTCTTTGGCCTGTTTTTCTGCGCTAGAAATGCGCACTCTCTCCGCTTTTAGACTCTTTGGCCGTTTCTGACACCTAGCGTTCAAACTTTGAATCTCACATTATAAAAACCTGCTTAACAGCGGGCCAACTTTCATTCTATTTCTAAAATACCTCGCGAGCCGCACCAAAAAAAGAAACGGGCCATAGTTTGGACACCCCTGCTTTAGATAAATGCACTGCAGGTCAGGTAAATGAACTGAGCCCTCATAATACCAAAGAAACACCGACAGTCATTTAGCTCCATTTACCTCCATTCACTGAGGACTTGGGGGCTCCCTCTAGGGGTTTGTAGTCACAGGGAAATAGGAAGTAACTTGTCCTCAGTTCCACTAAAACTGGTGCAAATATGGGCTTGACCACTGAAAAGACCACTGAAAAGTTCTTATCAATTTTTTGTTGGCCTCCAGTGTTAAATCCGTTAATAACCTACAGTGGTGTGAAAAAGTATTTGCCCCTCCATGCCCCTCCATTCTTATCATCAACGAAATTTAAATATTAGTGTTTTTCGCCTTGGCACTTTACCATGTAGGCCGTGTTGACCAGTTTCCTTCTTATGGTGGAGTTATGAGCGCTGACCTTAACTGAAACCTGCAGCTCTTTGGATGTTTTTGTGGGGTCTTTTTTTGTGACCTTTTGGATGAGTCGTCGCTGCGCTCTCGGGGTAATTTTGATTGGCCAGCCACTCCTAGGAAGGTTCACCACTGTTCCACGTTTTCGCCATTGGTGGATAATGCCTCTCACTATGGTTCACTGGAGTCCCAAAACTTAGAAACTAGAAATGGCTTTATAATCTTTTCCAGATTGATAGATCTCAATTACTTTGAGGTCCTATTTAAGTGATTTGTTGACTGAGAACAAGTGTGTCAGTAATCAGGCCTGTGTGTGGCTACAGAAATTTAACTCAGGTGTGAAAAAACACAGTTAAGTTATGTATGTTTGTGTTAATTAGTGTTGCCTTTGATTAATATTTAAATTTGTTTGTGTCAGGGGAGTGCAGGCAGGAAGACGTGGAGGTGGATGCATACGCAGGTAAAGGAATATATTTAATAAATAAATAACAAATAAACAAAGAAACAAGGAACAAGTAAACACGTAACAAAGAAATAAACCAAAACAAAGAGGGGATAACGATAACATAAAACAGGGAGGCTAAACAAAATACTAACAAACAAGGAACTAAAACAAGACTGGATAAACTAAACTGGGCAAGGGAGTAAACAAGGAAAATAAACAAGGAACTAGAAGCAAAATGAGATAAACACTGAACTAGGAAACGGGCAAACGAGACAAAACCACATAAGTAGGTGCAAAGACCGACGAACACAGACTGGAACACTAGGGCTATATAACACACACGGGAAGTAGAAACACCTGGGGCAAGGCTAGGGGGCAGAGCTACAAATTGACACAGGTGGAAAACTACTGAGATAGAACACAGGGGCACAGGTCACGTGGGACACACACAGGCAAGAGTACAGACAGGGAACAGGGCCAGGACGTGACAGTTTGGCAAATACATACACACATATATTTTATTTGATTAAACCTAAACTAAAATTATTTGACTAAAACTAAACTAAAACTAGTCTAAAGCTAATAATAATTAAATGATGAATGTGTGACTAAAACAGAGTACAAATTTTAGTTAAAACACTAAGACTAAGACTAAAACTATATCAAAATTACCTGTCAAAATTAACACTGTGGGCCTCATCCTATTCAGAACACCTTACTCGCTCATGGTTCAGCTCCATCTACAGTAGGCCTCTTTGTGCAGTGTGTAGCCCAGATGGGGCCAGTGTTTAACCATTTCTGCTCCCGTAACTGACCCTAAAGGGGAGCCCACATGGACCTCATGGACAAAATGTACTGGTCTCAGTTGGGCTACTCATACAGGCCTCACATGGGCATGTTATCTAGGCAGCTTGGCTTGGTTGTGATGACTGCAGACTTAATTTGCACACTATAAAAGGTCATTATTTGTTTAAAACATATAAACATATAAAAAAGAGGTGGAGCAGTCTTCAAAGGCTCTCCACAGGAATCGGTTACCATATTTAGCCTGAGCTGAAGCATGGCTTAAGAGTGGCTGAATTCTTGTAAATGGTCACGTAACCAGCACAGGGGAAAATAAGAAGCGGGTCAGCTTGCCACGCTGAGAAACATCCTGTGATGGAAACCACATGCGGTGAAAGAGGTGTGAAGGTCTGCTTGCTCTTGCATGCAGAGATCAGAGATCAGTGAGAGAGGCTGATGCAGGGGTGCACAGCGCCGTACCCACAACAAAACAGTAGCTTTGCACTTTGAGTGAGTGGACTGTGGTGTCAAACAAACAGGAAACTGAGACAAAGCACAACCATAAAAATAGATTCTGCCATGAATCTTTATGCAGGCTGCTTTAATATGTTTAATTTAATAAAAAACTGTTTTGAGACGATTCTGCAGTTTAAAATGCACATCATGAATCGATTTAATCAAATTTAAGACATTTTTTTAGGAAGATATTGGTGAATGAGCCTGTTGTCTCTTTCTTTGTATTATTTTTATTATTATTATTAGTTCAGATTTGATCTAATGACCTGTTTTCAGTTCGTGTTCTGCTGCAAGGTGAAGGATAGTATCTCTATTAGTATCTCTATGGCTCTATTGTTAATCAAACATGTATTTTTAAACCCTTTGTGCATTCACTTCAATTGCAATGTGGTTTAATTTAAAGCTCAGTACACCAGTTTTTTTTTTTTCTAAGCTGGTATTACATTTGATCCATAGATTAGTCAGTTAAGCTTTCCCAGTGACTTTTATAATTTATTAAAGGGCAGTTATTTTAAGATCTAATCACATATAATAGACAAGGCCTGGTGTCTCATTTTGAGTAATCATAATAATCCTTTATGTATTTGTGGTAAAAGAAAGAAAACCGAAAACAAACGTTGGGTCCATCATATAGAAAGGTTGGTGTAGAATGACTCATTTTTGTGCTTGGGGCTTTTCAGGTTAAGGGGGAAACACAGTTTAATGAGTTTGGCTGCATCAAATCAGATAACAGATTAAATCTACAGGCAACCCAGTCAGTGCGTCTTTGCTGTCGTAACGACGGGAAAAGTATGCAGCGTCCCGCTCAAAATATGCAGAAAACTTGGATGAACTAATTCTTCTTAATTAATCATGGGTGTGTTTGGGGCGTAACATAAATAATCCAACTAGCGTGTCACTTGAAATTAACTTTAATATTCAGGCGTGCTCTGACCTTGGCAGATTGCTATTTTAGGGGTGCAGCTATGTGGACGTGTCCAATGCTTCTCAGCAGAGGAATCTAGCCTGCTCTTTCATGCTTGTTCCTTCTGTTTATTCTTAACGTAAAAGTTTGCATAGGTGACAACAGGCAAGCTCTATGGGTTTCTGCATTGCTGCATGTCCATGTGTGCACGCCTGTGTTCACAATTTACTACCAAAATAGCAATGAACATCTGACTGTTGATTGTTATCTGTCTAGGTTAATTTTAGTCAGTGGCGCACCTGTGTTTTCCATTGCCAAGAAAGCGATACTCCAGAAATGTACCCGAACACAGCTCATTCATTTTGAGACCACCACACTTATTTCTGTAGATATTCACAAACACTGTTGCTATTTAAATAATGCAGGCAGTGTGCATGAAAATAGACTGGTGGGCGGGTGTAAGATAGCAAGGATCATCGTAATGTCTCTTTTGCAGGGTGGAGGACCGATCAAAACACATGCATGGGGGTAAATTCCATTTTATTGGTAGCACTTTACAATGAGAGTACAATAATTTAACATTAGAAAAAAATAAAAAAGTTATTCATTAGCAGTAGCTTACACATTATTCATCATAACTTTTTTAAACTAATGTTTTAGTTTATTATTATCATTTTTTAAGCATTTAAATTCAGTACTGTTTATTACGAAACAACTACTGTCAATAAATAATTAGTTGAGACATCACTTAACCATGTAACAATATTTATTACTTTTGTATGCACTGTTATTTGTGATCCTTATTATAAAGTGTTACCAAGCAAATATTTTGAGACAAAACTGCCACAGTTATATATAGTTGTGCAGACAGAGGTGCGAACAAAAGGGAGGGAGGGAGAGAGAGAGAGAGAGAGAGAGAGAGAGAGAGAGAGAGAGAGAGAGAGAGGTGTCTGTGCTGTAGTAGGTGGGGTCTGAAGTTCACGTGTAAGCACATTTGAGTGGCGTTCTATTCTGCCTGTAAGAAAAAACAACGAAAACCATGAGGATTAATAACATTTTTTACCAAAAAAATATATTGAGACACAAGTGCCCCATTTATTTATAGTTCAGAAGTTCAGAAACAAATGATCTAAACATAAAAAGAAGCAGACAAGAGAGAGAGAGAGAGAGAGATACAGAGACTAAAAGAGAGAGAGTGTCTGTATTGTAGTAGGTGGGGCCTGAAGTTCACATGTAAGCACATTTGAGTGACATTTTATTCTGCCTGTAAAAAAACAACGAAAACCATGAGGATTAATAACATTTTTTACCAAAAAAAAAAATACTGAGACACAAGTTCAGAAACAAATGATCTAAACATAAAAAGAAGCAGACAAGAGAGAGAGAGAGAGAGAGAGAGAGAGAGAGAGATACAGAGACTAAGAGAGGGAGAGAAAGAGAGAGAGAGAGATACAGAGAGAGAGACACAGAGATTAAGAGAGAGAGAGAGTCTGTATTGGAGTAGGTGGAGCCTGAAGTTCACATGTAAGCACATTTGAATGACATTTTATTCTGTCCGTAAAAAACTAAGAAAACCATAAGTAGTAATAACAAACACATGCAGTGTGAATATATAACTAAGTATATATTTATAAATGATACATTTTAATGTCAGATATATCAAATGTCAGATATATATTGTATATTGTTGAGTGTGTTTGGTTTGTATGAAGTATTATGATTTTATTGTAGAGCTCAATGAGGAAGGGTTTTATTTTATTTTTTTTACAAAACGTATCTAATATATTAGCCATGTGGCTCCATAAGCTGGTCAGCTCAGCTTTGAATTGCATTCACTTTAATGTAGCTGGTTAAATAATCCGATATACTGAGCAGGGCCTGCTGACCTCTTCTATTCTAAGAAATCCTGTTCTCATTTTTAAGCGACATTGTGCCCTCTGCTGCCCAGATGTGGGAAAAGAAAACAACTTGAGCTGAAGAGCAAATGTTTCATATTAAAAAGGCACTAAACCCTAAACCATATTTTTCATTAACATCTGAAATGTGTTCCTCTAAAGTAATGAAACATACCAGTCCTGTTAAATGTTTTATAAACATTTCCTAACATTTAAAAAACACTTTTACTGTGGTAATTTCTGCCAGGTTCAACTGAGCTATAGGCGACAGTATGCAAATCAGTCAATCAATAATACCAACCCCATGTGACATCCAACCATCTGCGTCTCACCGGTTTAGAAATCACACTGCTCAGCCTAATCAACTCTACCTTCTTCCCCACGTCTAAACCCATACATCACCAAGTGCCCCTCCCAAACTAATACTCACATTTTTTTTTTGCATTTTTTAAAATTTGAGCTGAGGGTGGAGTCAAAATCCCCCAATATCAGGGGGATGTTTACCCTTTGAGCAGTAGCTGTATTACTAATTAACCTTAATAACTGCTCCAATTTTAATGCACACTTGGTCTAAAATAATATTGACAGATATCTTTGCAGAACATTATACCACAGTTAGTTCTGACCCTGTGATGCGATTGGCTAAGAGGCATTGTATGAGTGACATTATCAGCTGGTAATGCACTATAACCGAAGCTCTCCATGTATTACTCTGCCACATACAGGTAACCTAGCAACGATGCAGCGCTTACAAACCAAATACAAACCAAATGCGATATCATTATACAATACTGGGGGCGGTGGATCCCAGAGGCCCAGTGAAGAAATGCCATGTCAAGTCAAGAGGCTTTTATTGTCATTACATCTGAGTACAGGTACACAGTGTAATGAAATTACGTTCCTCCGGAACCATGGTGCAACATAGAACAACAAGCAATAGACAACATAAAGTGCAGGAGTCTCCAATAGGCGGCGCGGTTCCAAAAATAAATAAGCCCAGTGATTCAAAAATATGCATTATTACACACATTATCAGCCACAAATATCAGATTAAGAGTTGTTTTTATTCAAATAAAAGCTTAAGTGTATATATTTTACAGTTAATATAGGGTATTTTAAGCTGAATGTAAGGTGGCCTCTTGTAATTCCGCAGGTCTTGCCGCTGGGGGCGCTGAAGTAAACAAAACTTTAATTCTTTAAAAACACATTTTTTTCAGTCAAACAAGCACTGGACTTTAATCTACACAGATTTCTCTCCTAAAAACGTTTATTTGGGTGAGTAAAGATTTCCAAAATTGTGATTGAAATGGACGATAATGCAGAGCTTACAGCGCAGCTACAAGCAGAGCAGTAATGGAACTATTTTAACTCGTGGAGTGTTTATGACCAAACAAATCATATTTCCTCATCCTGTTTAACTCAGAATCTTTTAATAAACATCAATAATAGAACTGTGGTATAATCACAATAATACACTTGAGGTTTGTGCTATAACAAGTCATATTGGCACTGCTGTGCTGATCTTCTTGCTGATATTACATGTTATAGCACTCCCTCTCATGTATTATTGCTTAACTATGAAGCCTGTTTGTAGGACTCCCCCTATCCCTGTCAGCCACGGCCTCTTCTGTAACTGAAGCATTTCTAGGCACTAAATGCTACCAGATCCCCAGCTCTGATACAGCAGCTAACAATCAACAATCAACAGTGATGAGGGGAGAGCTGATAATGTACCATCTTTTTAGCAATATAAGGTGCTCTTAAAATCCTTTACTATTCCTGAAAAATCATCAGTGCGCCTTATAATCTAGTGTGCCTTATGTATGACTTATGTGTTTAACCAGTCAGGTTGTAAGGACCAGTAAAGCCACTCTGCTGTGTGTTAGCATTAGCTGCTAACCACGCTAAGCGCTAGCACTTTCACTGTTCAGAGGTAAGTATTATCGGCCTGTAGCCTGCTGCTAACCCCGGCTAGCACTACTGAAACAGCATTAGCATCAGCTGCTTACTGTACTAAGTGCTAGCTCATTTTCCATTCAGAGGTGAGTGTTATTGGCTTGTAGTCTGCGTGTTTACCGTGTTACAACAAGCTATGTGGAACAAACTGCTAGCTGATAACACCCTGGCTTACTTAAACCTAAGCTCACTGTAAATAAATGAAAGCACTTTGCTAATCCAAATAAACAGTCTGTGTAGATTAACATCCAGCGCTCGTTTGACTTTAAAAATATATATATATATATATTTTTTTAGAATTACAGTTTTGTTTACTGTGTTAACTTAGATTAGCTTTACAGGTCTCACTAGCGGAATGAAAATAGACCAGAAAATAGATGTTTATTGATAGTGCGCATTATAATCTGGTGCGCCTTATAGTGCGAAAAAGACGGCATAAAGTATTGGAGACCCAAACATGAGTAAAAGTACCAAAGTATCAAAAAGTGACTTGAGTAGACCAGAAGTAGAACTGTAGAAAAGTTGAAGTTTTCTTAATTTTTTTGTATTTAAGTATTGCAAGTAGTTTACCTGGATTTGTAAATCATTATTAATGTTTAACTTTTGAATTATGCTCTTAATCATTATCTTAAATATATTCTCCCATTTTGTGATTGGTCCATTCTAGCTGGCTAAACCCTGACATTAGCCTTTAATCAGCCTGATGTTAAACATAGAACCTCAGAATTATTTGTCTTCCCATTTTTTCTGTCAAGTTTAGAAAAGTTATTATTATTATTTTTTTCATACACCATGCGCTTTCCCAGTTGTTTGTCCATGACCTTCCATGTGTGTTGACCTCCACCTGCCTTGACCATTAACTGTCTGCATGTGTCCTGCACTCCGCATCTCATTATTATTCCACATTATTACACATAATCATACAGTTTCTTATTGGATGTCATGGTTGGGGGTCACTGTTTCTTAAATCTGTCACAGTATCTTAGATCTGACTTTGTATAACGTATGAAGAAATCTGATAGGCCCATGTAAAACCAAGTCCCACCCTTTCCCTCTAGTACATTCGGACATGCTAAAACCAGTTGCAGAGTGTAAGTAAGTTGTGTATGTATGGAGCATGTATCAAAAGGGCAAATTTGAGAAAATAAATCTTTTAAATTATTTTTTTAATTTATTCAAATGCATGTCCAGATTTAGAAGTACAGTAAGTAAAGTCAAAGACAAAACAGAATAAAAATTCTAACATTTGAAACATAAAACAAATGTTAACTTTAACATACTATTTCTTTAACGATCAAGAAGCTCACAATTAAATACATGTAGCTGTTTTAAAACAAATTTTTATTTACAATTTTTTTTTTTTGCAGTAGTAGATACCTTTATCTTTTATAGAAAGCAGGAAAAGGGATTATTTACAGAAATCCACAATTTTAAGAGTATAGATTCTGCTTTAGAGAGAAGTTTCACTCTTTTATTTAGTCTTTTGGGTTGGAAGAGACTTCAGAGTACACAGATTTATCTTCACATGCAGTTCTTCTTGCTTTTCTTGATGCAGAATGGTTTGGGGTGAAATTCATGGCAGCATAATTCAGATCTTCCGAGTACACCACAGAACTGAGAGTCTAGAATTGGAAAATAAACAAAATTAATAACCTTATTGCTAACGCTAATATCTGTATTGTTTATTCATTCATCTTTTCTCTTTCTTGCTGTGTAAACGCAGGTGGCTAGTCTCATTTTGTATAAAAATAATGATCCTTCATGCATTTGTGGTAAAATAAAGAAAATAGAAAGCAAATGTTGGGTCTATCATAGGTTTGGCTGGTTATGCTCAATTATTCTGTTTAGTTTTAATGTAAAGTTTGCATCTATTGCTCTATAGGTTTGTGCACTGCATCAAAAGGGCAAATATGAGAAAATAAATCTTGTAAAAAAAAAAAAAAAAAAAAAATATATATATATATATATATATATATATATATATATATATATATATATATATATATATATATATATATATAATATATATATTTTTTTTTCATTTATACAAATGCATGTGCATGTTTAGAGGTTCATGGTCATGTTTGACCTGCTATTTAAGGGGTTATAATTAGTAGCATTAGTACACATTGTAAATTATATTTTAAATAAATGTTTAAATTCCACTAGTATTGGAGAAATGCAAATATCAAATGCAAATATGAATATTTACCTGTTGATGCTGGTCGGTCAAGTTATTGGTAGAACCTTAAAGAAAACAAAAGTTCAGTTTGTGCTTGCATACATTAACACATTGTGGCTGTCATGCAAATATGTACTAAACCATTAGTGGAAGTAAATGTAAAATATTTAATTCCAAATAAATTCTGTGCATTTCTATTGGTCCATTCATCATTATATCCCGACACAGAATAAAAAAACAATTATCAGGGTTTTGTATGGCAGCAAAGATATTTGTCTCATGCCACTTATTTTTAATGGTGAGCACATGAACACATGTGGCATATGGGCAACATCCTGCAACCACTAATGACGGACTAAAGGATGACCAACCCAAACTGTGCACCAACAGATGAGCTTCAGTCTCAGACTTTCCATCTACAAGGTGGAGTAGCTCTGGAATGAGTAGGTATGGTATAGGTAGGTATGAGTGTCTAATAGGTGACCCACCATCCAAACAATAGCTGTTTTGTGGTGGTCTCTCCTGTGGGGTCCTAACCATTAAGGAACCGAGTGAAATGAGGATAATAAAGTATGCAAAGAAACAGATACAGGACTATAGTCTACAATTATACAACTACATTGACATCGAAAGCGAATGTAGAAAGGAGGTGGTCATAATGTTATGCTTGATTAGAGTATTTGACCATCAGCATGGTTGTTAATTAACAGAATTTTCATTTAGGACAATCAAAGCTGGATCTCATCCACAATCTCATTTTGCAATCTTTTTGAACTAGAGTATATTGAACAGTGTTAAATATATATATATAAAAAAATAATAATATCAGTGAAAAGTTACTTTATTTCAGTAATTCATTTTAAAATGTGAAACTCATATATTATATAGATGTATTACACACAGTTTGAGCTATTTCAAGTGTTTATGTATTTAATTGTTGATAATTATGTCCTACAGCCAATAAAAGTCATAAAAATCAGTGTCTCAGAAAATTACAATATTATATAAGGTACAATCGGTTTTTGACAGTGTGGGCAGTGTGCCAAGTCCTGCTGGACAATGAAATCTGCAACTCCATAAAAGTTGTCAGCAAAGTGAAGCATTAAGTGCTGTAAGATTTTGTGGGAAAACAAAACTGCACTGACTTTGGACTTGATATAACAGTGGATCAAAACCAGCAGATGACATGTCTCTCCAAACCATCACTGATTGTGGAAACTTCACTCCAGACCTCAAGCAGTTTGGACTGTGTGTCTCTCCACTCTTCCTCCAGACTCTGCTCCCTTGATTTACAAATGAAATGTAAAATTTACTGATGATCAGTGATGGTTTGGAGAGACATGTCATCTGCTGGTGTTGATCCACTGTGTTATTTCAAGTCAGCGAAGCTTCTACCAAGAGATTTTACAGCACATTATGCTACCCTCTGCTGACAACGGATTTCATTTTTCAGCAGGACTTGGCACACTGCCCACACTGCCAAAAGTTCTAATTGGTCTTATATAATATTGTAATTTTCTGAAACACTGATTTTGGGGGTTTTATTGGCTGTAAGCCATAATCATCAACAATGAAAGAAATACATGCTTAATATAGATTACTCTGTATGTGTAATACATCTATATACTATTTTTTCTTTATATGCACCTCAAAATAGATTCAGATTTAAAGGAGTTCTAGAGGTGCTGAGCTCTTTTCTGCTGCTCTTCTTTCACTCTGCTCTGATCAAACTCGTCCTAAACCACCTGTGTTGTTTTTTAATGTCAGGTATTATTATCAGGTGAAGGTTAAACACGTTTTTTTTTTTTTTAATCTAATATCTAATAGCATATGTGTTCATAGTCACATTTTAAGTATTTAGTATTAATCTACAATGTAGTGAATAATAAAAATAAAGAACAAATATTAATACTGAAAAATAGTACTGTAAATTTCCACTTTCCTGTAAACTTTTAAATATAATGTAAAAATAAAAACTGATTTGATTTACAGTAAATTGGCTGGATTAAAGTTTTGTAAATTGTAATAAGGGATCCTACCTTTTCTCCTTTTTCTTCTGTTGTTCCACAGATCAAATACCAGAGCAATGATTACAGTAACAGTAAGGGCGTTTGTAAAAGCAAAGGCAAAAACTATACGATCCCAAACATCACTTTCAGTATCTAGGACAGATCAGACACAGTAATTATCACATTGGTTGCACTAGTTTTGTAGTGTTGCTACAATTAACACGGTAGTTAATGATGTAATACAGTATTTACCCATTAACTTCAATGCAGTTCCGTTCCCAAACAGTATCTCTCCACATGCAGCTACAGCACAGTAGTAAGTTCCAGCATCAGAGAGGCTGAGGTTGTTCTTGGGGAGTTTGTAGATACAGCTCTGTGTAGGAGAAACAGTCTCAGAACTCCTCGTACACTGACTGCTGGAGTCTCCATGAGTGAAGATGATTCCTGGATGAGATTCTCCTGCTGCATGTCTGAACCAGTACACACTGTGATCTTCTGAACAGGTCTTGGTAAAGACTGTACACTCCAGACTGATGGAATGTCCTGCATGAACCAACTCCAACACCGGCTGCTGTACAAAATTTCTTGTTTTTGTTACAATCCCTTGGAGAAACAGCATATAGATAATTATTAGGATTTGATTAAATATCCAGAGAAGTCAAAATAGAACAGAAACTGTGCTCATTTGAATGTCTGGGTACAAGTGATTTTTGTTTGTTGCAAAAACGAACAAAAACGAGATATTGAGACAAAGTGTTTAATTAATTTTCCCCCCTTTTCTGCCTTTTTTTACATTAAACAGCCTAAATGAACTAAACTACAATTTAAAAGTTTGTCTCAATCCCATTATATACCTTTTTCTTAAACCAACAAAGCACAATGCATTTACCTCAGCAGTGCTATGCTAATCATAAATTTACGTTAGCAGTAGCAATCCAACCACATATCTCAGTAATGCTACTCAAGTCACACGTGAGTGATACAGTATTTAGATAGAAAAATAATTAATTGTCATTTAGGGCATTTATTTGCAGAAAATGAAAAATGGCTGAAATAACAAAAAAAGAAGGTTTAAGAGTTCTGAAATCAATATTTGGTGGAATAACCCTGTTTTATAATCACAGTTTTCATGTATCTTGGCATGTTCTCCTCCACCAGTCTTACACACTGCTTTTGAATAACTTTATGCCACCAGTAAATGAAAAAAGGTTAAGCAGTTCAGCTTGGTTTGATGACTTGTGATCATCCATCTTCCTCTTGATTATATTCCAGAGGTTTTCAATTTCATAAAATCAATTAAACTTTTAAGTGGTCTCTTATTTTTTCCAGCGCTGTATATTTATTATTTTTGAAATGCAACTTAATTAGTTAATGATTTTAGTAAAATTACACATTTTGCTAAATAATACTTGAGCATAGAAACAAAGTAATGTGTTTTCCAGCTGTGAAAACATTCTATTGTTGCTGTCCAAGGAAAAGTATGTATCACAAAAATACTACATTTACAGTAAAATGAAACAACTATCTATGAAAATCAATGTAAAGCAATTTTACTACAAGTCATTGAAATAAACTGTCACTCAGTGTGAGGGACAATTGTTGTTTTTAAATGATGTATTGCATATACATGTTTTTCCTTGGAAAATTAGTGACGATATGCTTTAACTCACATGATAACAAAATAACAGTGAATTTTTACCTGCTGGCATCAGAAATGTCCAGGAAACAAACTGCAGTTCGTTTAAGAAGACTATTCCACAGTAGTAAGCACCAGTGTCCTCCTGACCTACAGCAGCAATATTTAGATGAAATGATCCTTTCTCTGGATATACGTTAAATCTGCCATTTTGAAACTCATCCTCAAATTTGGTTTCACGCACGTAATTGTAGACCATTGCCAATGGCCTGGGATTCTGGCCAACGCTCTGCTTATACCACACCATAGTGGTGATCCTTTTCTGTGGCAGATGGCACTGAATTGTTACACTATCTCCAAGATTTACAACTTGAATAGGAGCTGGTTTAGCATCTTTAAGTTGAACCACACCTACAGCAAACACAAAAGAAGAAGAAAACACATAGAAATATAGATGAGTACAGATAATGACAAACTTATTTGTGAAGAATAAACCAAAAAAATAGCTGTTACTCACCAGTTCTGAGGACAAAAATGATCATCCAGTGTGTAATCATCTCTGCAGATGCTGAACCCTGTGAGGATGCTCTTGAACAGACTCTTTCTTAGCGATCAGAAGATGTCAGGCAATGTGAAACTGCTTCTGATTGGCTTCTGAGGGTCAAACAGATGGCAGCTATAGTTCACTTGCTCAGTTAATCAAAAATGATGTAAAAAAAAAAAAAGTTTAGGTCAGAAAAAAATAGTGCCAAAGACAAATCAACTGAAGGAGAAAAGGATGAGTTCAGCTATAGTAAAATAGAATCAACAAGCTTTGTGCTGTTTTTTTTTTTGCTCTATGACTGACAAAAGCCAATCAAATGTAACCACACAAACCTTTGTGTTCATGTAACTCAATGCATTTGAGTGGTTCAGACGTACATTGGCATTGTGATTCACCACTGCAGAGACCAAAGCATGAATTTTTGAGTTAAGTTCTATAGGACACTGTTTTACAATAATTAACCAAAAGCTTATAAAAAAAACAGAACCAAAAGCTTATGAAAACAGAAAAAAAAATTAAATCCCTAATACTGTAGTGTAAAAATGTTATTTGCCCCTTACAGATTTCTTTCTTTTTTTTTCTTTTTTTTAAACTTAGATTTTTTTTTAAATCAACAAACCTTATTATCAGGTAAATATAAACCAAGTAAATATATATTTTTAAAAAATGTCATTGATGATTTCATTGTTTAAGAGAAAACCTTAATCACACTTTTTGGAAAGCTGAGTTTAATTGTACTATCCACAACCAGGCCAGATTACTGCCAGACCTGTAGAATTAAGAAATCACTTAAATAGAACTTTTCTGACAAGATAAAGCAGGATAAAAAGCAACAAAAAGGTCTTAAACAGCAACAACATCATTGACATCTGTCCATCATTTCTAAAGCTTCAGGACTCCAGCAGACCAGAGTGAGAGCTATTATTCACAAATGGAGAAAACTTAAAACACTGGTGAACCTTCCCAGAAGTGGGTGGCTGACAAAAATTACTCCAAAAGAGCAAGGACAGCTCATCCAGGAGGTCAAATTGCTGTAACAGATGTAAACTGGAATTCGCTGTTTACCAGACAATTCTAAAGGAGAATATATGGCCATCTGTGTGTGACCTCAAGCTCAGGCGTACTTGGGTTCTGCAGCAGGACAATGATCCAAAGCACACACACAAGTTCACCTCCAAATTACTTGAAATAAAAAAACTAAACAAAGGTTTTGGATTGGCCTAGTGAAAGTCTGATTGTGAAAGATGATGTGGAATGATCTTAAACAGGACGTTTATGCTCCAAAACCCTCCAATGTGGCTGAATTAAAATGATTCTGTAAAGAAGAGTAAAACAAAATTCCTCCACAGAGGTGTGAAAGACTCGTTGCCAGTTATTGGTAAAGCTTGATTGCAGTTGTTACCGCCAAGCATGACACAGCCAAGGTATTAGGTTTATGGGGCAAATACTTTTTCACACAGCGCTGGATTGGTTTGCATATTTACGCAGGTTATCTTTGTCTGTTTTTAAAGTTTGTTTGATAATCTGAAAAATATTAGAATGACAAAAAATGCAAAAAAAAAAAATCTTACCACTGTATTAGCAGGACAATTATTTCACTTGTCGGTAATATTTACATAAGAATGGTCTTTCTTCCACATTGTTTTTTTTGTGTGTACAACTAATAATATGCCAGTGCTGTAAGGCTTTTAGATTTTCTTTATGGTAACTGTGAGCCCAGACTATTGAGAGACTTATATGTGGGAAAAAGTAATTTAATGGGTATGGTGTCAAAAGTAGCACTGAGATCTAATAGTATGGAGCATAGTAGTGCTGCCTCTTTCAAGTTCTCTATTTACATCGCAGGTCCTCTGGCCGAGACTCTTATCCACACTCCACCCCAAACTCAGTAGAGTGAATAATGCTCTGCCAGCCAAACTGCAGCAACAAAAACCCTAACACATATAAGCACATGAGCAACCACCGAGTATGCCAAAACTAAAACATAGAATAGTGATAAACCTTCCCAGGACTGACAGACATAAAAAAGAAAGAGACTGAGCAAAAATGTTATCCATGGGATAGTTCCAAAAAAAAACATCTTCTGACCAAACAGAACAGAAGCAAATCAAACGTAACCACACAAAACCTTGTGTTGGTGATTGGAAATGTAGCCATTAATTTTGCTACTTTTTCCCCCATTGAATAAATGGTTAAATAGCCTTAATATATTTTTGCCATGCTTTTCAAAGAAAATGCAAGTACAAAATAAAAATGTAAGAATATTTATTTTATTATCCTAGTATACAAACCAAAAACACAATACATTTACCTTAGCAGTGCTACTCTAATCATACATTTCTCTCAGCAGTGCTACTCAAGTCACACAGAAAAATGTAGTTTCTTCTTTGGTAGGCAAATGCTAAACAAATGTTTTCTTAGCTAGTCTTAGCAGATTTATCGTAAATTTTAGGTACATACCTAAAACAAAGCACAAAAAGGTGCTCTTTGACATTAAAATTACACTTCTTTGCTATGTGCCATTGGTGGCTTGTGAGTTTGGCAATCTGCAGACTCTTATCCACCCTCCACCCCAAACTTAGTAGGGTGAATAACGCGAATAACACATATGGACACATGGGTGACTGCCGAGTTGGACTCACAAATGGAATAAATACGAACCAGTGGTTAACCTTCCCAGGAGAAGAAAGAGAATTAACAAAAATGGTATGCATGGGAGTGTTTTTTTTAAAGAATTATTTCTAATCTCCTTACATTTTTTTCTCCTTAATTTAGCTCAGCTGATTGTCTTACCCATTCAGATGTTAGTCAGCTGTATATTTTCATTAATATTATCATTAATAATCACCACAACACAAGGTGGGAGAGGACTAGCATATTATCCTCTGACACATGTGAAGTCAGCCACCGCCTTTTTTTAAATGCTGCCTTTTTTCGGTGGAAAGCGCAGCGACTTGGTTCTGATACATCAGTTCACAGCTGCCTTGTGCTGATCGACATCACCCTTTGGAGTGAAAAGGGGAAAGAGTGGCATCTACCCACCCAGGAGAGAAAAAGACCAATTGTGCCCTTTTGGGGGTCCAGCAGCTGATGGCAAGCTGCATGACTGGGATTGAAGCGATCTCCTAATCAAAGTGGCAGCACTCAGCCAACCAAGTTATTAGTGCATGTAGGTTTGGATATCTTTTTTCCTATTAGATTGTCATTTTAAAGCAAATCAAGCAAAACAAAATGACAATCTCCAGTCCATCAGTTTCTTTAACGGTGAGGACGCCACAGGACCACCACAGAGCATGTATTTTTTATCGTGGTGGGTTAATTTCAGAACTGCAGTGACTCTGACATGCTGATGGTGTGTTACTGTGTGTTGTGCTGTAGTTAGTAGATCAGACACAGCAGTGCTTGCAGTTCTCATTTTACACTGGTGTGTCAGTACAGAGCCGAATTATTTGTGCCTGTGTTTTTTGTTTTGCATTAACTCCTAGGTACTGGACATACAGAACAGATTTTCTTGTAAATTGTTACATATACTAAAAAAAGGTAAATACTTAACACTCATATGCATGTTTTTTAACAGTTACAAGCACTGTCTATTTTTTTAAATAATTTTATTTCTAATTTTGATCGCACTTTCTTCCAGTTTACGTGGCCAAATAACCAATCCACTCACTAGGACTCCCCCTATCACTAGTAATGCCCTAACACGAGAAGGGTGAAGACTAGCACATGCTTCCTCCGATACATGTGAAGTCAGCCACCGCCTCTTTTTGAGCTGCTGCTGATGCAGCATTGCCGAGTAGTCATCACGCTCTGAGGAAAGTGCAGCAACCCGGTTCGGATACATCAGCTCACAGATGCCTTATGCTGCGGAACCATAAACCACTTCAGACATTGTTAAGTGTTTTGGTGGAATTTTAAAAGGTGTCAAAAGTATTCACATTCATTACTCAGGTAGAAGTGTAGATACTAGTGTTTAAAAATACAAAAATACTTCTGTAGAAGTTGAAGGCCCTATTTTAGCGATCTATAGCTTATCTGTCAGGTGTGCATTGTGCAGATTTAGGGTCATTGTATCTTTGTTATCGCAGGAATGCAAGAAATACACCTTGCATGGCTTGAAAACGTGCAAAAGGCATGTCATAATTCCCTAATTAATCATGGGTGTGTTTTGGGCATAGCATGAAATTAACCAATCAGTGTGCCAGTTGTCATTCTCCTTAAGATCCAGGTGAGCTCTGACTTTGGCGCATTGATATCTTAACAGCACATCGCTTTTGCATGACTTAGCAGAGGATACTGGCCTGTGCATTCGCGCTATGAAAATACATTTATTTGTTTAGCTGGATTAGGGTGTCCATGTGTGTGTGTGTAAGGAGGGGGGATGTACACGTGGAACGTGCACGGCACTCCTTTGTGACTAATATAGGATTGGGTGGCTGACTGTTAACTGTTGTCGGGGTTTTAATCAGTCAGTGGCGCACCACCAAGATAGAAACTTGCCAGAAATGTACCTGAACACTCCTCACTTTTACACCACCACACCCATCGGTAAAAGTACAAAAAGTACTGGTTTCAAAACTACTTAATGTATAAAAGTAAAAGTAATGTAAGGGGGAAAGAGCAATTGAGCACAAAAGCTTAGGCCACATTACAGAAGCATAATTGTTTTAACTCTTGCTTTTTTTCTTGGTGAGGACATTAAAGGGAGAACTTGTGAGATCAGACCAACATACTGACAGAGAAAATGTGTTAAGCACACTCAGCCCAGCTTCCCACAGCCTGTTTGTTTTCACACACAGCATTCACCACAGGGTGTGTATAGAGTTCACCTCAGTCTAAGCCCAAACACCTTCTATCTGTTCTTCTGTTCTTTTCATTTTGTTTGCTTTCCAAATGTTATTATTTTACAATCTATGCAAAATAAAAGCACTTTTAAACTCAAACGTGTGTATCAAATAAAAGTCAGACTATATAATCACACATACATTTGTTTGTATAATGTATGTTGTACATCCAGTGTAATTGGGACTTGTGGTGTGTGGATTACCCAAAATCAATGAAATGGAAAATGAGCCCAAAGTAAGAAGCACTGCTTTATTAAATTGTAATTAACGTACATTCAGTGTTGTGCTTTACTCTCTAAGATCATAGACATTAACAATAACAGCATCACTGTGTGAAAAAAAGAAATAAAAAAAGAGCGTGCAACAAACAAAGAGAGAGATCGAGAGAATGATAGAACAACTCTGTGAAAGCGTACCATGACCACAGACCCATCACCCTCAGTGCGAATGGTTGAAACAGATAGTGTGCAGCTAACCACAGCCCGTCTCCGAGCTCTTTGCTAGCGTAAAGCGTGGGTGGCTGGCTGTTTGTGGTTATAAGGGCCGAGGTTTGAAGAAGGGAAAATCACCTCTGTATAAATAGCTTTGTTTTTTTCCATAAATAAAACCTCTCTCTCTATGTGTGATTCTATAAAGCCTTGACCACACTTTCTCACGTCAGACTAACAGACAAGACAAAAAAAAAAGGAAACAAAAACATATATGTCAAATTTTAAATCTCATTAATTGATTTTTTTCCAATATGAAATAAAAGGAATCATTTTCATGGTGTTTCTAATGTTATTTAGTTTTCCCGCCCAGCACCAGACGTCATACGCATGTTGTGTTTTCGGGCTAAATGTGGTCAGCCCAAAAATAGTCGTTGAAACTTGGGCTGGTTCAAATTTAGGCCAGGGTGGATGTCTTTTTCTGATTACATTTAGCCTTAAAATAAAGATATTTAAAAAGGACTGTCTACTTAATCTTGCATTTTTATTCTAACCAGATCTCAAGTCCAAAAATGAAATGACTCATAGGTAAAAAACCCTTAGTCATTCATCAACATGGGGAATATCATAGACTACACAAGCTAAATGAGACAAAAGGTTGTAGACCACAAATGCATTGGTGTTACAAACAGGGGGAACAAAGGCAATCCTAGCTTTACAGGGCCTTATATATAGATATTGACACAACTGTAATTAATTTAGTACTCACAGAAACAATGTATAGCATAATAGTATAGCTATTCCTCATTCCCTAAATCTAAATAATGATTTTTTTTTTCATTCACCGTCTTACCTGCTATTATAAAACAGTCATAACACTGTTCTGGGGGCACAAGTGGCCCAAACCTAAAAGTATTTACCTCATTAAAATGACAATAACCACTAGCTATATTACCATAGTTTAATGCAATGTTTTAATGTTTTATGGCCCTTGCCTTCATAACAAGCATACAAAAATCACTAGTAGTACTTTTTGGTGTATACCTAGCTAGCTAGCTAGCTCAGTTTCCTGTTGCACCTTAAATGGCGCAACTGACAGCAGAGGCTGCATCATTAAAGGTGGAATGGAAAAATAAAATAAAAGCTATTGAGAGCTTATTTCAGCTCCCTGTAACAGGGTAATTAAGCGTTTCACAATAATAGTATGTATTGGTGCAATACCTGCACCCTTTTTGAAAGTAGAAATATTTAGTGCTCCAATGCTATCACACCAGCCCGGCATGGTTGCCTACTACAAGTTCTTAAAGGGTTCTCACAGTTCATAGGGGATGATTTCACTCCCTTTAGAAAAATAAAGGGAAGAGGTACAAATTAGAAATGGCATCGGATGCACTGTGATGCACCTCCTTGGATCCGAATATAAGTGATTTTTTCCACCTCCACACACAAGACAATGCATGAAAATTCACAAGGGGCCTTTAAAAGTGAGGAGAAATGGGTTTTCTAGTACAAAATATACCCATAAATGTATGTTTTGGCTTAAAATACTGACATTCTGTAGAAATATGGTGGTGTATTTGTGGTGTAATTGTTACAACCACTTGAATTGCACAAATCCTCTCAATCGTGTTACTATACTTATAAAAAAATAAATTTGTACTGGCCACAGAATCCGCTGTGGTCATCACAATGGTCCATTGCGACATTACATCCCACTGGAAACGTGGTAGATATACAGATTAGAGTCCAAAACTAAGTGAATTTTGAAGGATCTAGAAATATTTTTGATGCATGGAGAAATCTTGCCAAATAATGGTCACATTTTAAATCAATCTGATTAATAACAGCAGTAACAGAGATCTTTCTTCACAGTGGCCCATGAAAAAAATGCCCTCATGAGCTGTTTTACTCTGTACTCTGCTGCTCTCTACTGCTGATGAACTGAATTACCTTTATTATGCAGAATCAGCCCCAAGAATGTTCCCTGTTCTTTATTTTAGAACAAAGACCTCATCTTCTGTTGATCAAGGACACAATTCAATACAAAGTAGAAAGAATTGTGTTGAACAAACAGAAAACAGTACAGAACTGAGAAACCCAGCCACTCTATCTGGAGTGTAAGTGATGATGGAAGGAGTTGGAGTTTCAATACAGAATAGATAGCAGAATCAATTTAGGAACCAGAAAATGTCCTCTATTGCTTAAAATAGTTTGTTAAATCAATGCAGTTACATTAATCAGAGTATCTATTTAATAAAGTCTGTTTAAATGTTTTTGCAATTTGACAAACAACTAGTTTTATTTCTATATTCAAAAATAAAGTATAACTTCAAGAATGAAGTTCTACCACTGATCTATGAAAATTAATCAACTTTTTGGGTGTGTATTTTACTATGCATCTCCACTGTTAAATTATATTATATTATATTATAATAAATTCTATTAGAATATTTATCGTTTCTTTATTTGTGTATTTTGTTCTTTCAATGCCAAAAGGCAAAAAAAAAAAAATATTAATATATTAATATTTTAATGAAAGGTTTTAAAGCTCTCTGTCAAATGACAATTTTAATACCAAATATAAAATATCATATATAACACATCCAAAGATGCAATAAACAACAAAACAATAACATATGCAAAAATACACTGTTTCTTCACATAAAAGGCAATTAGGGTCAGTTAGGGTTTTGGTATCTAACCGAAGAATAAACAACTACAGACGTCTCCTCATGTTTCCTCTGTTTTTTGCCTTTAGCTTCTTTCTTCTTCACAAAATTCAGGGATGCGTATTGTGGTGTGTATGCGCCCTCTTCGCGATCCCCCTAAATATAACATAATTATGAGAGTCAGTCAAAATCAGTGGATTTAATAGATTTTACACTGTTTTTTTTTTGCTATAGACAATATGTGAGAAATTGATGAACACTTTACACAGTAAGTTGGGAAAACAATAGACAAAAGCCCTATCCAGACGGGATTAGTTTCTCAGGGTGACATCTGTGAAAAATATTTCACACTTTATTTTAGTGATAAAACTTTTATATCTGGACTGCAATTGAAAAAACAGGAGGACCAGTCATTTTTTGGCTTTCTCGGTCACATGACATCAGCATCTCCTGTATTTCGCTGTTGTGTTTACGTGGATCTTCGTGGAAACACATGCCCAAAGTGTAATTATGGTGTGTAGCAGTGAACAAATAGCTATTTTATTAAACGCGAGGAGACGAAACCAGACGAAACCAGACTAAAATTGCCAGAGGACCACAGAGTTAAGCGAAAAACACTAGATAATTAAGCCTGTAATTTTCTCAGAGGACGTCTGAGAAAACACGTACATGTTCGTTCCGGATGGGAATAAAATCACGGAGGACCCCCCATAAAAGAAACAATTACCCCAGTAACTAATCCCGTCTGAATAGGGCTGAAGAGAAGGGCAAGCATATTTATCATTTGTGTTGGAAACAAATGAAATTTAACCTATTCAAGCCATGAACACAAACACAGTAGTGAGCATGCACACGGGTCTGTAATATGGGATATTGATGACAGGGTTGTGGGTTCAATACCCACTCCAGTAGATTTCAAGCTCATCACTTTAACCCAGGGATGTCCAATCTTATCTGAAAAATGTCAATGTGTCAGTAGCTTAAATATTGACCAACTGATTAAAAACCTGAAGCCCCACCAACCCTTTGTAGATAAGATTGGACATCCGTGCCTTAAGCAATGGGCCATGACTACTAGTCCATTACAGAAAACACAAAAAAATTATAATAAAAAATAAGACTGTTTTGCTGTGTAATACAGATACATTTAAATAAAAATAAATGTAAAATGTTCAGTAATTCTGAGGAACAGACAGAAGGGTGAATCAAGAGTAAGCACATTGCACAAACATGCATTACATATTACATTTTATATGACATGACATTAAAGTCACATACCTGTACATCATCCTGTGAAACTGAGGGCTTATTATCTGGCTGAGATGATAATTCTAGAAAAGAAAAATGTGGTTAAAAAAATGTGGTTGAACTGGTAATTAATATCGAATACATACTTAATAGTAAACCTAACAATATTAAATAATAATAATAATAATAATAATAATAATAATAATAATAATAATACCCAATTATACCTAGCACATATCAACACATCAGAAAATGAATTTAATTTTTATTCTTATTAAGTTATTTTAGGGCCTTAATGAATAAAAGTCGAAATAAAGATATATATATTGTTTGTATGTAAAAAATAAAATGTTTATGTCTACATTTAAATGACAAAAGAAAGAACAACTGATTTTTTTATTTATCTATTATTAATTAAGTAACAGTTATTTTAAAAAAGTTACCTCTGCAGTTTTGGCAACATATATTTTTCCGCTTGTTAACAGGAATGACAAGAAGTACCACAGATAAAATGATGAAGAACGCTAGTGTTGCTACAAGTGAGTAGATAAGTAGCTCATTCTCTTTATGATGCTCTATAAGAACAGAATACGAGAAAGAGGTTTGGACATTCATTAGATTGTCTAGGGCAGATATGTATTAGGATCACAACTAGTCAATACAATTTAAAAAAATAGTCCAACAATTTAAGAATTTACGTATTTCTAATATTTTTAGTATTTCTAGTGTTTAAAATTTTTTAAATGTACTTTCTAAGTGGTTCAAAAAAAAAAAGCCAAGCAATACCTTTCACTTTTAGATCTGTTCCGTCCCCAAACAATATCTCTCCACATGTAGCTACAGCACAGTAGTAAGTTCCAGCATCAGAGAGGCTGAGGTTGTTCTTGGGGAGTTTGTAGATACAGCTCTGTGTAGGAGAAACAGTCTCAGAGCTTTTCTTACACTGATCACTCCTGTTTCCATGAGTGTAGATGATTCCTGGATCAGATCCGTGTCTGAACCAGTACACAGTGTGATTTCCATTAGATACATTGGCATGGACTGCGCACTGAAAATCTACACTCTCTCCTTGATGAACGTGTGCGCTTATGGGTTTTTGGAGAATGGCATGGTTGCTGGTTTGAGCACCTTTGAAAAAAAAGTGATGCAAAAATGTAAGAAATGAATTTAAGCATGCTGAAAGTTTAGTTTTTTTTAGTATTTTTTTAAAAAGTCAATTTTTCAATGGAAGTTCATGTAATACAATGAAATACCAAGTAAATCTGGGAGATTTTAATTGGTCAATAGCTCAAGATATTTTGTCAAACATAAAGATATAGGAGAGATACACCGTTATATTGCATGATATCATACATTGTGTAGACTTTTTTTTAACATATGCTTAGATTTCACAGCTATAATAATGTTTACGTGCAAAAAGTTACATTTTAAGACAGATTTATTGTTTGGAAAAAAATATATACACTGATGTCAACATTGATGTCAAGTTCAAAACTTGACTGCCATATCAGTACTGACTGAGAGGAATTTGCTACAGTGAAACTCAAACACTTCACAATCACACACATCCGCAAAGAGTACAGATATGCAGTTATGATAATAAAAATGAGTTTAGCATTCTAATAGACCAGGGCTACATACTGTTAAGGGTACATACCTGATACAATCAGCAGACTTCCTTCTGCAAAGTGCATAATGCCAGCAGTGTAATGTGTACAATAGTACACAGCAGTGTCTGATGGCACAATATTAGAGATGCCAAGTCTGAACATATTAGATGTTCTTGACACATTGTATCGTAGATTGTTTTTAAATTCTTCTCCGAAATCCAAAAAATCAAATTTACTGGCGGTGACCATATTTATAGGTTTCATCCCAATGGGCTGTTTGTACCAATAGAGCAGAGATGCTTTCCCTGTGAAAGAACACTGAAGTGTAACAGAAGTTCCAACCTCAGAAGAGATGATTTGGTGCAAACTCCGAATTTCTGCTTCCTTTGTTACTGAAAAATGAAATAATAAAACACTACAAGTGAGTGTCAAACATGGTAACATTATGGTAAATTTAGGATGTTTTCTTATTTTAATTGTTGGAAAATTGCAAAAAAAAAAAAATTAATAATAAAATTTACACTTACAGATAAAGAATCCACACAAGACAATCAGGGAGATGTGCAGCCACATCGTGATGTTAGTCCTTCTGTGCCTTGAGCTCATCTGTTGACTGTTGAAAGTTCTCAACAGAAGCAAAGAGGGTCCATCCCCCTCCAGCAAAAAGCATCACCATGGTTGGGTATAGTAGCATTTAACATTTTCTATATAAGGAATGGCTTGACATAATTGGCTCTAAGAACAGAATGTGTTAAATATTCACCGTAACTGCGGTTGTTGGTGCAGTCAGTCAGATGTCCTGGGTGATGCAACTGTTTAAATGTTTGCCCTGTTAAGCAAATCTCCCATCTATTCGGCTATAGTAAATCCAAGATGGTCACCAGTCTAGTCCTTTGTTTTTGTGCCTGCATTCAGCAAAATAGCTGAATTATTTAAAATCTCAGACAAAACTAAGGCTTATCTTAGGTCCTGGGTGGGGTGACTGTTTAAGCATTTGCCCTGTCATCAGATGCCTATTATTTAGAGGTTATTCAACTTCCAAATTTAAAGTTATGTTGATGAATTAAATTATACCTTAAAATTTGGATCTGGAGTTGCTCATTCAAACCAACCGAAACCATATTTTATTTGTTAAAATTCTATAAATGAAGGACTAATTTAATTTAATAACTGAAGAAAATGCTGAAGAATGTACAAAAGAAGCACATTACAATTTGTTTTGAGCAAGATAATTAGGTCTATAAAGTTCACTTTAGTTCCGTAAGCAAAGAAATAACAAGTAAAAAGTAATTTGAACATCAACAAAAAATCACACCTCCTTGTTGTTTTAAAACTAAAAAGAGAAAAGTCAGAATTTAGTAGGGTTAAATCCAAATGAACACTTTTGGCCACGAATAAACAAAATATTTGGGCAAAGGCTGAAAACTAAATGCCTATTTTAACAGGGTTTGATTAATTTTGCCACTGTTTTCACTATTGCATGAATTAAATAGGATAAGTGTATTTTTGTCATGCTTTTTAAAGAAAACGTAATTACAAAATTACAGTATTGTAGGGTACGCTACTATACCCTGAACATTTTAACCCATTCTCTATCCCATCTGATTAAAAATACTTTTAGGCCTAATAATTTCAGTTGCCAAATATTTGGTGCATTCCTTCAATTAACTCTCAATCTGCTACAGCAGTAGTAACTTCATATGCTTTTGTTAAAGGCGTATTTGAGTTTTTGCTCAAAAAACTTCCAAAGATTGTAGAGCTGTCGAATGTTGGTGTTCTTTACATCTCTATCAAGCACATCTTTATCGTCAATCTCCACAGGGTTGAGGATTACTCACTGATGCTCACTGGTACTCTTAAATTAAGTTGAGAAGTTTACCGTCCTTCTGTGTTCGACATCATTTCATAGAGACGGCGATTTTGTTTCACCAATAATATCCAATATTATATTAGTACATTCCCCTCTGGTGGCACTGTATCTGTGATCGCATTCCATACATTTTGTTTCATTACACTTGTCATTGCACTTCCCTGACCTGAGGGGCTAAATGTGCCCATTACAGTCAGATGATTCATAAACGTACCTTCCAGTAGGACATTTGTCTCAGTTAGAAAGAAATTAGTTCCCTTTGGCTTAGTTTGTGTTGTGTTGTGCAATATGTTCTATTTATGAATGACTCTGACACAACTGCATTCAGGTGTGTAATTATGTGGAACTCATTATCACTCTTTGAATATTTAAATATATAAGAAGGTCTCATTCTTTTGCAATTACAGTCATTGTGTGCTGTCTCAAATGACAAAAGAAAATAAATAAACTCAACAAATCTCAACAAATGTTTTTTATCTACTGGAAGATTTCGCATATGATTTGGCAGGGAACATAATACATTTCATAAAAATGTATACATATACAAAGCATCACCATATTCTCTTTTTAGGCCCTCTGCAGTTTTATATAAGTTGAGCTTATCAAGCATTGTTAATTATAAATTTCAACACTTTCAACTTTTTTAATGCTTTTTTTTTTTTTTTAAAAAACCTTCTTTCAGCCACAATAATCATCCCAAAAGAGCCCAAAGGTGATGTGTATGTCACAGACCATTTTTAACTTTTTTGGCTGTGTAAAGTTCCTTACAACACTTCATCTATCATTTTAACTTATTATTCAGTATTAATAAGGTCTATATGCTGAACATCCTGAGAGCATCACAGGCAGGTTTTATGTTCCATATAGGTAGTTCTGTTTTGATTTCCAGACTGAAATGTTTAAAGTATGTATTACAAAAATGTTGCATCATGTTTGTTACAACAGGGTTTTAACCTTAAAATACACTGCCTGGCCAAAAAAGGTTGCCACCTGGATTTAACTTGTGCTGAAAGAATGAGGTTATCTGACTACCTGAATATGCTGAATATAGACCAGGTTATTCCGTCAATGGATTTTTTTTTTTCCCTGATGGCACGGGCATATTCCAAGATGACAATGCCAGGATTCATCTTGCTGGAATTGTGAAAGAGTGCAGGGTTCAGGGAGCATGAGATCATAATTTTCCCACATGGATTGTTCACCACAGAGTCCAGACCTTAACCACATTGAGAATCTTTGGGAAAAATTAAAAATTAATTTGCATTGAAATAAATATTGTGACATTGCAGAAGGTTATCCAAACAATGCTACAGGGAATGCATGCCACAATGAAAGCTAAAGACTTTTTTTTTGGCCAGGCAGTTTATTTACAAGTTTGTGCCTGTAAAATATAAAATATAAATAAGCTTCATTTTTTAATCAATATGAAGTAATATTCAAAAAAGTCTGAGCTCTTATTGGTTAATATATTGAAAACAGGTTTCTGGGTGTCAGGAATAATATTATCACATTTGTTTTGTTTTGTTTTGTCACATACACAGGGGGCGCCATTTTTGTACCTCCACTTCCTGTGAGGACGGAAGTTGTGGCTGAACTCTACGGTGCTTGTGCACCTAACGGCGTCTGTTGGCGAGAAGCATCCACAACAGAGCGAAATCCGCCCGAAACCGAGAGTTTAAACATGAGCCGTAAACGGAACCACGGCTACATCGAGGCGGGCCAGTCCTCCGAGTGTCCGCCGGCGCTGCTGGACGGGGGCGGGGGCGGGAGCGGCGGCTCGGCGGCGGCGGGTCGCTGTGAGGAGGAGCTGTGTGAGCTGGAGTCCGATGAGGAGCTGCTGTGCTCGGTGGGAGAGATCAGCGAGCACCTGGGCAGGAACATCACCGTGGTGCTGGAGGCGGCGCTGTCCGAGATCCGTAAGATCGTCAGCGTGAGGATCCGGGTCCTGAAGATGGAGCTGCGGGAGAAGAGCGACGAGATCGAGCTGCTGAAGGCGAGGCTGGAGTGTGTGGAGAGGGACAGCCGGGAGGCGGGCATGGACCCCGCCGCCGCTTACCCCCGGAGAGCCGAGCTGCTGGGGCAGAAATACGGCTCAGATCAGAAGAAGCTGAAGGCTGGAGCTCCTGTGGTGAAGAAGGAGAACATCAACGCCATCTGTGACTATCTGATGAAGGACAAGAACTCCAGAGGCAGCGGAGCCGAGGGGGAGGGGGAGCAGCTCGGCCCGGGGGCAGGAGACCCCGAGAGGAGCCTGTGGACTGACAGCGGGATGAGCCACGGAGGCCCCGGGGAGCCCGGCAGCGACCCCGGGGCAGAGGACATCTTCAGCATGCTGCCCTCGGGCAGTAAACGCCTGTACGACTATGAGTGGATGGCAGGAGTGGAGCTCAACTCAACTGACTTCAAAGGTAAAAAGGCTTTTGTAGAGGTGGGTAGAGAAAGTAGGTTTAACGGGCTGGGGGTCTTCTGGTGAAAATGAAAAAAGCACAGCATGGCTTGGTCAAGCTGGTTAAATTTTTTGACCAGTATAGAGGGTGTTCATTTGTTTGGGTTTGATGGGTTAGCTGGTCCACAAGCAGCTATATCAACCTGACCAATCTAGACAACTAGTTTGACTAAGATTGTAATAGTTGACCAGCATGACTGGCAAAATTAAGCTGTTTTATTAGTTGAATACTCAACTATTATATCTGCCGTGCTGTCACTTTAAATTAAAGGAAGCAGCTGAATATGAGATGCTAAAAAAAACAAAGCATGGCCTGGTCAATCTGGTTAAGTTCTTTGACCTGCTTAGATTTTGACTAGTATAGGATGATCTTTTGTTTTGATTTGATGGTTTAGTTATGGTCTACAAGCAGCTGTATATACCTGATCAGGCTAGACAACCAGTATGACTAAGCTCGACTGTGCTGGTTGACCAGCATGACCATCAAGACCAAGCTGGTTAACCAGCATGACCATCAAGACCAAGCTGTTAACCAGCATGACCATCAAGACCAAGCTGTTACCAGCATGACTATCAAGACCAAGCTGTTAACCAGCATGAACATCAAGACCAAGCTGTTACCAGCATGACTATCAAGACCAAGCTGGTTAACCAGCATGACCATCAAGACCAAGCTGTTAACCAGCATGACCATCAAGACCAAGCTGTTAACCAGCATGACTATCAAGACCAAGCTGTTAACCAGCATGACTATCAAGACCAAGCTGTTAACCAGCATGACTATCAAGACCAAGCTGTTAACCAGCATGACTATCAAGACCAAGCTGGTTAACCAGCATGACCATCAAGACCAAGCTGTTAACCAGCATGACCATCAAGACCAAGCTGTTAACCAGCATGACTATCAAGACCAAGCTGGTTAACCAGCATGACCATCAAGACCAAGCTGTTAACCAGCATGACCATCAAGACCAAGCTGTTAACCAGCATGACCATCAAGACCAAGCTGTTAACCAGCATGACCATCAAGACCAAGCTGTTAACCAGCATGACTATCAAGACCAAGCTGTTAACCAGCATGACCATCAAGACCAAGCTGTTAACCAGCATGACCATCAATACCAAGCTGTTAACCAGCATGACCATCAATACCAAGCTGTTAACCAGCATGACTATCAAGACCAAGCTGTTAACCAGCATGAACATCAATACCAAGCTGTTAACCAGCATGAACATCAATACCAAGCTGTTAACCAGCATGACTATCAATACCAAGCTGTTAACCAACATGACTATCAAGACCAAGCTGTTTTTTTATAAGTCAAATAGTCAATGACATGTCATCTCTTTAAAATAAGAGAAACAATTCATATTGAACATGAGATTCTGAAAAAAAAAAAACAGCATGGCTTGGTCAAGATTGTTAATTTGCAGACCTGCTTAGTGTGTTCTTTTGTTTGGATTTGATGGTTAAGCTGTTCTTCAAGCAGCTGTATAAACCTGATTGGGCTAGACAACCAGTGTGACCAAGCTTGATTGTGCTGGTTCACCAGCATGACCATCAAAACCAAGCTGGTTAACCAGCTTGACCACTGAACATAAGATTTAAATGACCTTTCAGTTCTCGGAACATGTATGAATGTGGAAAATACTTATATTTAGTGAGTAATTATTTAATTTGTTGTGTAAGGGCTCTTGCAGAGACAGAGTTGAGTGTAAACTGTGTGAGTAAGCCTATCACCCCTCTGCCATTGTGTATATGTAGTGCAGTGCTGTTACACATGAAAGTGTAGGGCCAACTTGGCCAAAACTATTTGCTATGTTTCACTGACTAAGTAAACAGCCAGTGCACTTGATTATGATGTTTAGAATGGTAAATAAAGTCGTCAGGTATGTTTCTACACAAGACTTTATGTCATCCCTCCGGAAAGCAAACAATGTCAACACAAATGATCCATGTACAATATTTACTTGGAATTAAATCACACACAGATGATAATTGTGTTGCAGAAGTGATCTTACCATATAAACAGTTCTTTATTGTATCTGACATTGTATCAGAATATCTTGATCTAGTTAAACAGTAGAAATTATGCTCTTTTATGCTCATTATATGTTCTGAAAAGCATATTCAAACATATTCTGGTGTATCTTGTCATAACCATTAGGAAATCTTCACTCAGCGTGTTTCAAAACTGTAATGTGTAATGACTCACTTGCTGTGTTGTTTTTTTCCCCAGGTGAGTCAGAGACAAAATGTGAGAATATCTCTTCAGGAAGAGAGGCTGAGGAAGAGGAAAGAGGATCAGAAGAAGGGAGAGGAGAGTTGGGGCTGGTCTCTGACGCACCCTCTGCTTCATTTCCTCTGGACAGTCATGCTTCCTCAGGGGAGGAAAGGAGCAGCCCTGTGGGGGACAGTATGGACAGATTAGACCCAGGTAAGTGCTGTACAGATTGCTATCTCTGAAATTTTCAAGCATGAAGTCAGTTAGGTACTAAATGTTTTATGAAGGACAGTCTCATATTTCTAAACAAAAAAAAAATCATGCAGTTATTTGTCATGGATTACTGTCATTTTGCTCTAAGACTTCCCCAATCTCTGATTGGACCAACACTCTATTGTTTCCAGCACAATCAAAACCAAACGAAATATGCTGATGCAATCATGTCATAGAAAGCCAAATCACAGCATGTTTACAACACTATATGATTGTTGCTTTCTGTTAACTATGCATGAGAAATAACTGTCACAAAAAGTGACAGTTTAGAATGTGCTCCATTATGCACACATCAAGTGATTTCAATGTAGTGCTTTAAAGTAAGAGCTGAATGTCCAGGGAGGTCAGTCAGACTTTAGAGATTGAGCACACTTTTAAATAGACATTTAAAAATAGTTGGTGACCAAACAAAATTGATCAGTCCAAAATGACATTTAAATAAACTATTTAACAAAAAGAAAGTGGTTTTAGTTCATTGTTAACCCCTTTAACAGGCAGATATTGCAGATTTCTATTCAGTCATTACATAAAAAGTTTTAATTTTTATAATAAACATTTACTGAAAATACTAATTGTAAATTGTAATAGAACATATGTATATTTTGAATTAAGTAAATCTTCAACTGTTAAAATGAATAAAAATTCATGTAAATTAATAAAAATCATTAAATTGGTGTTTTCCTAAACTTTTATTTTAAAGTCAGAATTTTCCTGAATACAAATCAAACATTTTATGTCCTCCAAACCTTTTGTTTTGTTACGGTTGTCTAGTTTTTATGTCTCTTTTTAAACATGCAGAATTTTGGTTGATTCCTGTTACTAATGTGAAATTATTAAAAAACCCTTTACAGATTCTTTACGGATAGTTTTTGTAGTAACTCATAACATGATCAGGATTGTATCATCAGATATTAAGGAAACATGATAAGTTAAAGCACCGACGGTATGAGTATGTCAGCCAATATTTTCTGATTTTATATGCGTGGCACATCAATGAAATCTGTGAGGTTTGAGGCTCCAAACATATGTCTACCACCATTTCCATATTTCCATTTCCACACCCTGGGTTGCCAGTTATAGAACATAACGGAACACAAACAGTGAGCTTTTGAAATGGGCAAGTTGGCAATTTTTTTTCCTGCTGAACAAGTAATCACTGAGCTTCAGTAAGGTTCGCTAACTATAGCTGGGCAATTTACCACCATCACTAGTGTAATAGAGATGGGCATTTTGGACATTGCAAACCTATATATTCCCTGATCAGCTACAGACCACCTTGTGGCAGGTGTCACTGTGACTCAATCTAGCAACCTGAATGAGCTTTGTGTCTGGGAAGGAGCAAGTGGGGCAGAAGCCATTTGTAGCCATTTGACAAGCTCACTCGCATTCATTACTGATTGTTCCATTAAATGGAGAGTGGAGAATAGAGAGTGGACAGGTAGTTTCTTCAAGTGTCCAGTAGGAGTCTCTAAAGCCCTCAAAGTTTTCAGAATGTTAATGTAAAAACTTCATTAAAAACTTCAGTAAAAACATTTTCACTTGCAGCCTTTTTTTTTTACATAGCACAGCCTGTTAAGGGGTTAATTTTAAAAAGCTGGGGTTTTGCTTATAGAATCACAGAAAGGAGACTTTGTTCAGATCAAAAAACTAAAATAGGACACCCCTATTTGTTTTACCTTAATTCCTTTTTCTTGTACCATTTTGTCTCAAGCCTCTGCTTTTTTGCTTCTCAATGTTTTCTTTCTTATTTTTTTCCTCAGGCCAACACTTCTCCTCTCACACCTTCATTTGCCCCTTCTGCGGAACCCTCTGCCCCGACTCCACATTCCTGGAGGAGCACATGAAGCTGATGCACCGAGACGAGAGCATCCAGGCCATGCAGTCCACCTCCTCCACATCCCGCGGGGAGGGTTCTGAAGGAGATGCAGGGCGGGCCGCGGGGGTCCCGGAGGCTGCGACTGCGGTTCGGCTGCCTCGGGAGAGGAAGGTGGAGGGGGGCTACGAGTGCGGCGACTGCGGCCGTCACTTCAACTACCTGGGAAACCTGCGGCAGCACCAGCGCATCCACACCGGCGAGAAGCCCTTCGTGTGCCCCGAATGTGGCGAGCGCTTCCGGCACGCCGCCCGCCTCAAGAGCCACCGACTGAGCCACAGCGGCAACCAGAGCCCCTTCCCCTGCCCGCAGTGTGGCAAAGGCTTCCCGGTGCTGTCCGGCCTCAAGCGGCACCAGCGTGTTCATACGGGAGAAAGCCCCTACGCCTGCCCCCAGTGCGGCCGCCGCTTCAAAGAGCTGGGCAACCTGTACACGCACATGCGCATTCACAGCGGAGCCACGCCCTACTCCTGTTACCAGTGCGGGCGAAGCTTCCGCCACTTAGGTACGTACAAAAGCCATCGCTGCACGCCAGCTACACAGCTGCCCAGCGGCCACGGACCGGCGTGGGCTCAGGAGGACAAGGTACAGACGGGGTAACAGAGCCATACTGACTTAAATATGACTTTAAATATGGTACTACAGGCGTTTGCTCCTTTCTACAGCTATTCAGTTTGAGGAATAGCAGGACTCTTGGGACGAGCGTGCTCTTGGACAGATGTGCACAGTTGTAGGACATTTTAAAAGGGAAGAACTATTTATGAGCTCCCATTTGTGGGAGGTTATTTCTGATATACTAGTACAGATCAAACTAAAGGGATATTGTTTTTTTTAGTTTCAATAAGCTGTTCCTATAATGTTCTTTTTATTTTGCCAACATTTCTGAAGAACTTAAGCAAGTAGCAGCTACTAAATTCTGTTCTCAAGCGTTCGGAATCTTCAATTAAGCTAAATCAAGCCTAAACAGCAATCCACCATGACATAAACCACTGCCAGGCCAAGTGAATATCTTTGATTGTTTTTACAGTATGTGTCTACTAGCACTTAAGCCTCAAAGCATCCTATTCTTTTCAATGGAGAGAGACGCCACATGCCGCAGTGCATGCTGGGTTGTATTGCGCAGCGTTGAGTGCAGCCCCGCGCTTCGGCGAAAAAGTTCAGCAGAGCTCAACTTTATTCAAATTAATCCGGCCACCTTACTGCATCCAGCCAATCATGGAAGAGCAGGCTGTGACTTCACAAACATAGGAACCTCACACACGTACACTTACACACAGAACAGCGCCTTTCAACCACAGAAGAGAAGCAAAATATGGATTTATAAAACTATAGATCACAGTGAAAAATGAAAAATCTAAAACTTATGATTGCTTATGATTACTTCTGTTGCAAATATCAATTCAAAAACGTCACAGACACGCCCATGCATGGCGAGCCAAGATATACAACACATTGGAATGTGCGTTGGAGAAAAGTGCTGGTGGACACGTACCTTTAGGCAGCAAGTAACCAATCAATTTTTGAAGTTGAATATATTTCAGAACATCAGGCAGGTCTAAGTGGGAGGGTAATGGAAGGTATAATGGATGGTACATACAAAAGATTTAAGGGATCAGCTACTATCATTGTAGTGTTAGTGTTACTACAGGATACCTTCAGAGGTTTTGTGCTGGCACAGTTGAGACTGTTCTACACAGTTCTGGGCAGGTCATTTTAATGTTCTGGCTGATCAGTGTATAATGCAAGTGATGCGAACCCTAGCAGATACTGGCAACAGCACTATAGCTTGGACTAGGCCTGTTATAATGAGATATTTTTGTGGACGATATATCGTCCCAGAAATGATTGCGATAAACAGTATTATAATGTCATTTAAACACAATTGAAATGCCACTGACTTAATGTAATATTATAGCATAGCATAAAGTCATGTCCCTTTATTGTATAAACGCCGATAATGTAATTATTGTGGCAGGCCTAGCTTAAACAAAATTATTAGTGTTAAAAGTGTTACAGAGCTTTGCTGACAGTTTAGCAGCTCACTATTGGCTTCTACTGTTTGTCCTGTATTCTGTAATTCAGTCAGTCAGTGGCCCTTAATCAACAAAGCTGCAGAGAGTAAAGCGTAAGGTAAAAAAAAGGTGTCTTTTTTCCATTTACAATCAAATTCACTAGTTCATCAGTGAGTGCACATGAGCTGAAATCACTCTTTTTATGTTTAAATAATCAAACTGATCAATATTCGCAATAATATGAAAAAACGATTCTGTACAGACAATGACTGTCCATGTACTACAGTGAGGGTACTTACTTACAAACACTGTTAAAAATACTGTTAAGATCATATAATACTGCAATAATGTAATTCACACATCCAGTTTTATTGCACTCTTTATTTGCACACCATTTTTATTTGACTATTTTATTATTTTGAATTACTAACAACAAATTGTCTAGTATTAAATCAACACTTATGGTTGCTAAATTAACCTTTTCAGACCTGAATTATGTTCCAGTGAAAAATATAAAATATAAGCCATTTTTTGTCTGCAATGCACACAAAAGTAAACTTCCAATAGTCTAAAGAGAAATCTGTATAAAAAATTGAATCCAATTAACTAAAACATTTAATTGGTTAACTGTCCTTTGCATTGGATACCTGTGTTTTTTTATTTTTATTTTAGAGTTGATATTGACCTTTTTACTTCACAAATCATCTATAAACAGTAATATTAACGTGATAAAAGTGTCATAAATTTCATTAAACTTTGTAAAAAAAAAAATTAGCTTTTACTTTGCCTCTTTGGCTCTAGTGCTGTCATGCCCAAATGTCTGAGTTGCTGTTTTTTTCTGATGCAGTGGGTGGTGCTAAGCTACTGTAATTTTTTTATTGACTGGTAAATGTTCTGTTCTGATGGATAAAAGGCTTTAATTAGCGTTATGTGCAACAGAACATAAAAATAGAAAGTGCATGCTTTCCGTTGTAATGGACGCAGGGTCTGAAAGGGTTAAGGCTGTGAGTATTAAAAATCAGCACATACATTTTTAATGCAACATGTGTGGGTTAGGGGTGTAACAAAGCACTGTCGCACGATGCATCACAATAAAAAAAAAAAGTGACTTGTGGCAACGTATACTATTCCATGTTCTGTTTATGCACAGGTTTTGGCTCTCCAGGCTTTGACTCTCGTGGGTTCAGAGAGATGATCCTTCACCAAGCTCTCACAAGCCAAAAGGAACAACAGATTTCCAATAATGTAGTGGAGTGTAAAGTAAGATGTTTGAATTTTAAATTCAGTCGGATTAAAGTTAAAAGTCACCAAAACACAGAAATACTTTAGTAAAGATATACAATTTTTTTTTAAAGTAGAGCAATAAATTTAATTACATTTCCTTTTTTTTTTTGGTTCGCTTAAACAATGACACTTTCACTCTAGAGTAGGGATGAGCAATACGGCTCTAATATAATATTGCGATATTTTCGCATGGTATTTTTCTGCAATAACGATAACTAATGGCGATATGACTAAACACTGAATTAAAAAAAATAATTTTAAGAATACACTACTGCAACAAAATAAAAAATATTTTTATTATTGCATACAATATGATATGACACACCCCTAACTGAGATATTAAAAAATACAATAATTTTATCATGTGTGAGCATTGTTAGTGCATTGTTACACCCCTAGTATGTATGTATGATTACTGTTAATGAGGAAGTTGTTGCTGCTCATGTCCTCCCATTTGTTTTAAAGCAACTTAATCAAGAACGGTCACCGGGTTCCTCGTTCTATTCTAAATACAGGGAAATGCATCACAGTTACTGTCTATTATAATAGGCTGTATGTTAAAAAAGGCAGAGTTTAGGTTGAAAAACACTGTTCTTTTAAGTGTTAAATAACAGATTGTTTCCAGTTTAAGCACCAGATTGACATTAATACACCACAAATTCATGAGCTTAGTTTGAACTGTTTTATTTAGAGGGAAAAGGCCTGTGCTGCTTCAGACGTACAGCATTACAATATTCTCACATTGAATATGAACTGCATAGCCAAAACATGAATTCATTCGCATGTTCATTTGTGAGAGCACATTTTTTTTGTCACTCCTGTTGCTTTATTATTTTGAAAGCTTTTCTTTAAAAAAAAAAGCTAATTTTTCAGTGTTATTCCGTTTCACAGCACGCAGTTGTGAGTTAATTCCTGCTTCAGTTCTGCAGTCGGCCTGAATTTGAATGCTGTGGAGCCTACTGTGCTTTAAGTGTCCTTGTTTTGAAACTCTGCGCTCAGAAGAAAAGTGCTGCCATCCTCTGGACCATGAGTGTTACTGGATTTTATTTTTTTGTTTGTTTGTTTTTGGCAATACCCTAAAAAGCCTGTTGTGATCATTTCGATAATGGTGTTCTCTTTACCGGTTTGCTATTTTAAACTATAATTGTGTAATTTACACTATTAACACACTGTTTCTTTACATTTCTTTCCACATGGCCACACTTTTAATATTTAAGCATAACCTATAATGTGAAAAATGTGTGCAGAGCAAATCCATAAAATAATGCTTTTGCAACAATGTAAAGACTGTTATGTAAATAATTTTACATGAGGAGAAAAGCAGCACTAAAGGTGTTGTTTTGAAAAAGTGCATAAAAAGACTTTTATTAAAGAAAGATTATGCTCACGTTTCAAAACCTTATTATATGACTGTTAAGTAAGGATATACAAATTGTCAGTGATATGAAATAAAATACATTTGACCGGTTGCATCTGGTCATTGCCAACTTAACTGTAACTCTAATAAAGATCCATGTTCTAAAATCCAAAAAGACTTTTATTATTGTGTCTACATGACTGAATTTCGCCTCTCAGGTTCATTTTCTCTAGGTGAGGATGATGTGTCTCTGTACTTTGGTATTTAGACAGTCACAATATGCAGATCAGTTGATCAATAATACCGCAACCTGGTGACATCCAACCATCTGCATCCCCCTATCAGAGATACACTGCTGATGCTGCTGGTGCAGCTCAGCCCAATCAGCTCTCCCTCCTGCCCTGCCCCTAAACCCATACATCACCCAGTGCACCTCCCAAACTACTACTCATATTTTTTAAAGCAGTTTTCAAATTGATTGACTTTATATGTCAATACTTGTGTATCACTGGAGCCAGTATTTGTGTCTATGAAATTCAAATTATTTGGGATTATGTATCATGTAAGAACATCTCATTACTTAAACGATGGATATTTTTATACATTTGATCTGCATTCTGTTTAAACCGGTTTACATCACTTCAGTGTGAACAAATTGCTTAAAACATGACAAAAAATAACAATAGCTTTTTGTTCAAAAGATTCATGAATAGTGTAAATGCAATATAACCGTAAACTGCATTAAAATAAACAATAAATAAATAATAATAAAATATGTAAACTTTAATGTTTTTTAGAAATAAAAAAAATTGTAAGGTTAAGGAAATGGTTACTAGAGATGGGAAGATCAATTGGCTATGTGTACTTCTCTTTTTTTTTTTTCTTGCTGACTTATTTTCCGGATAGTTCTTTGGCCACCTCAAGGTTCTAAGTCAGGAACACAAGCATGTTCACATGTGCTCTTCAGTCATTCTAATGCGTCTATACATCTGTACGTCTGTCAGAAAGATGCTTTGCTTTAGTTAGAGGTGTTAGCTTTTTTGGCCTGTACCATAGACTGTGTATAGCTGGATAGAGCATCGTCTCTCAAAAGTGAAGCCACCAAAAGTCGGGAGCCGCCTGCTGTTCGGTTGCAGCAAGTTGTGTAACCCCACTCATCCCCATCGTTTTTTTTTTTCTAAAATTTTGTAAAACTGTAATTCTACCTTCATTATTTAAATGCAACAGCTAGTGTAAACTCTGCTTATATTGTCAAATTTTATATCCCCACAGAATTCGTTTTTAAAACGTTATTCAGCTCTATTAAAAAAGGTGTGGTTATGGTAAAAGGGCTGCTTATGGGCGGGACCAATAACAGACCGTCAGATCTGCTCCACTCCGCTCTGCAACCTGTGACCGCGAGGCAGCCCTCAGGGGCGGGGTTATTCAAATGAGTAGGCTGCTCTCCACAGTCTTTCTCCCTTCCCTGGTCTCTACTGCGCAGACTCGGGTTTTAGGATCGCCAACATGGCGGAAGATTTTGGCTTCATTTTCATTGAATGAATGGGAACGGAGACATTTATATAAATATATATATATATATATATATATATATATATATATATATATATATATATATATATATATATATATATTAAACATATATTAAACATATATTAAACAGTAAATATAGGTCATTTTAAGCAGTAAGCTGACTCCAAAAAAACAGTCTGATAGGCAGCTGAAGCTGATGTTGGGATACCCATTCCTGTGGTATTGCCGTCTTTAAAAAATTCTGGCATCTTATAAATATTTACAAATAACTTATATCTCTCCTGAAAAGCGTTTATTTTGGTCAGTAAAACTCTTCTGTTTATTTACTCTCAGCATAAATACCTAAAAGTGTTTGCTTGATCTGTATACTTAAACAGGAACAACAGGAAACAATCATGAATACATGTGCAGTTTTACCTAAAGATTTTTACCTATATTTTTTTGCTGTTTGATTATGTGATTTACTGTAGTGTTTGAATTAGATGTGTCTAGATTAAGTCGAAATCGGTGTTTTGATGGGTTCTGAATGTGTGTCTGTAGAGAGAGTCTGAGAATCTGTTAATTGATTGTCCCAGTGATTTATGGTAATGTTATTTTTTGTTTTTCAGTTTATGAGGATGGTTTCCATGTTAATGCATTAAGGGAAAAAGCTTTAAAAGGACTGAAGGAATGTACAATATAAAAGTTGTTGAAACAGTAAGGCTGTCATTGTGAGAGCCTTTCATGTTTACAGTCAGACTTCAACAGGTTTTTAGACAGTGTTTACCACAGACATGATTATACTTAAATCTTTACACATAAATATAACTGAAACACTAATTGCAACATAGCCTGGCACCATTGTAGAGAGTATATCTGTAATATAGCATGAGACAGACTGATACTGTTGCAAAGAGCCATTCCTTGAGCTTAATCTTCAAACAGGTCTTTAGAAGTCAAAACATTCCCTTTGACTTGCCTTTCCAGCAGTCCTATGAGTGGATCTTTCTTTCTTGATATTTTAGACCTCAGCTTGACCTCCAGCTTGCCTCTTAACTGTTGTTTCTGATGGATTTTTCATACCTTCACTTTTTATTCAAGTTTTCACCCTTGGTGTAATGGATTTAGACAGGTGTGAATACAGTAATCAGGTGCAAACCAGAAATATAAAAACGCGCCAAGACTCGTGAGATTTGGCGGTCTTGGTCCATTCCAAACTAATTCTAGAGCATGTTAATTAAAGCCATAGAACACGAGAGGGAGCTGTGATGTTTTTCACAATAACACACAACATCAAATGTTCTATTGCTTTTATACAGCAGTTTTTTTTACAAAAAGAATAAAGAAAATAAAAGGCCCTCAGATATTGATAATGAATACGCTTTAATACAGACTGTGCCTTCTGCCAAAATATAGTTCCACAACAACTGTAACAGAATTGTAACTGTACAAAATGATGTATGGTTTATACAGGCTAACACCATGAACGTTAGCTTGAAATCAAAATTGGGGATTAAGGGGGTTGCTTCCCTCTGCTGATACCAACTTTTATGGAGATGCAGATTTCATTTTCCAGCAGGACTTTTTTTTTTTTTTTACCATTTTATCTTGGTTGGCATTGACAATAATTACATTTCCACAGAAACTACTGTATATTGTAAACTTAATAATATTAAATCATTAATGACTCTCTGCAATTACACTGATTCATTTTCATTATAAATCCACTGCTCTAAAAAGGCTTTCCTGATATCTCCAGATTGTAAAATGCTCTCCTGCTCCACAGAGTCGTCTTCATGTGAAAGCTGCAGGTTTGCAAGCATTCTGCCTGTTTGCTGGGTGGTGTTGGTTAGCTAGCTGGCAGGCTAGCTGTGCCTGCAGGACTGTGGTAAGGTTAGCGTAGCTTGATTTAGCTTAGCATTAGCTTAGCCTAGCCTGGTTGGTTACTGTTCCGGCTGTCAGACTGGGGCCAAGTAACTGATGGATTTTTTTTCTCTTTTTTCCACAAAAGACGAGTCAGCGCTGCGGGCTGTGGGCGAGCATGCCTTGGCTGGGTGCTAGCCTGTGCTAAGCTAATGCTGCTGCTGGAGGTAATGATTCAAAATTTTCTTGAAAAACACTTATCTGCAAAACAGCAACTTTACAGGAGAGTTTCTATTGGTCCGTTCATCAAGAAACTTTGGCAAAGTGTAAGGGATAGTTTGTCTGTTCAAATTATGTAGTAAACTAAAAATCAACAAAAATGGAGATAGGTGTTTTTCATAGGACAGCGACGATATGCCGTTACTCAGCAACGCGTCAGCGGAAGGAGAAGGTTTTATTGTTTAAAGGCTGTGCTGTTATCACAAATATCATCACGGTTAGAACACTTCTCAACCAATCAGATTGTGAGATCAGAACTAACTGTTGTATAACTGGTAATATGATTTCATTCCCACTCAAATATCAGCTGTACTTTGCAAGTTTGCAATATTTAATATGTCACCCAAATAATTCCTACAGTTATTATATAGTCCATCTCTGATGTCTCTATATCTTAAACTGTATAGAAGTAAACACTATTATGGAACACAGAACCTTCTTCCTGTATTTACTTTCTTGCTCCTCCCCAGACAGTTCTGTCCAATAAGAAGAGACAGTGTTGTCATGTGGTGTACTTGGGTTTTTTTCTTGTGTAAAAACAAATTAAACCAAGAGAAAAATGTTCGAAATTTACAAATTTGGACCGAATCAACAGAAATCAAACTGAAACAACTGAAAAGAACTACAGGTGTGTGTAATTCTGTAGTTCATTTCTCTGGTCTGTATCATTCTATGCACTTATTTACATGGACCATTTTTACCTTTGTATTGGTTTGTTTTGGTAGAAGCGTAAATACACAAAAATGAATACCAACAAACCATGTAAGTACACTGTCTCCTCTTATTAGTCAGAGCTGTCGCATCAGTAAACAGAGTTGTGCAGGCGTGAACAGTAAACTTAGCGGTAAGTTTAGTGGGAAAACAGCTTAGCACTAGCTGACTAGCAGCAGAGAAAGCCTTAGTTCAGAGCTGTGGTAATTGTTTAGCTAATAAATCAGGGTATACTGCACCTGAACAGCAGTTTACCACAAAATTGAGGATTATATCTGATAATTGGTTTGGATCGAGGTCCTCTCACAGGTCTTTGTGTTGTTGATCTGGCCCACATCCGAGTGCAATACTTGTTTTTACACCTGCCCAATGTCCATTGATGATGACGTCCATTTTATCCTAATTTAATAGTGCTGATGTAAAAAATGTGGAAAAAGGCTACCTTTAACAGTTTAAGAAGTTTGTTGATGTAGACTATGCAAAATAACAATTGATTGCTAAAACATACATCACCAATTTGGGAAAAAAAATAATTAGACATGTATTCATTTTATTTAGATTTATTCAATATTAGATTTCACTTGATTTGCAAATCATCCTGTAGATTACACACATATGTTTAAACAATTAGCAAATAACTTGTAGTAACTGTAAATACATAATTTTAAGAATGACTTAAATGATAGGATAGAGGTCCAGGCTATGGTGTTTAGAATTTGCCACCTGGATTCTCCACAATGTTTTTTGGAAGATGTACTATGAGACAAATGTGAAAGGCTATAGCACAAATGCACAATGCCAGGTTCGGAGTGGTAAAAACACTGTAAGACAAAATTTTACTTTCTCTGTGAAACATCATGATTCTGGTCTGCTTTGCTGCCTCAGGATCTGCCCGTCTTGCAGTCATTGAGCAAGCAATGAACTCAGAGGTGAATCAAAACACTTTACAGACGAAGGTGAGGGCAGCCGTCCATAACTCACACTGAAGAAACACTGGGTGATGCAACAAGACAATGACCTGAAGCACATAAGCAAAACAACAACTGTCTAAAACAGTATTTGTATTTTGGAATCAAGTCAGTGTCCTAACCTGAACCTGAGCTAGATGCTGTGGCAAGACCTGAAGAGCGCTGTGCATGCAAGTAAGCCCAGAAATATTAAGGAATAAATAGGCTGCTGCATATCATATATCTCATACATTACACTGATTTTTGTCCTGAAACTTAAACTAATTTCCTTAACACATAACAATATCAAATATTTCAGTACCACAGACATTTTTAAAGCTTTTATACTCTATTTAAAACACTTTAAAACATACTTTGACTGTAACTCCAGCATTAAATCACTTACCAATGAAATATACAGGTATGTTTTCTTTGCATTCTTAATAAAAATAAATCAATTTACTGTCCTAAATTAAACAAATAGCCTGGACAAGTGGATACCCTGCAAAAAATCCACTGGCAAAAACTAGACAAAATATATATGCAAATTAAGACAAATACATATATATTAAGCAAAAAATCTGCCAATGGGGTAAGCAAAATTTTCTTAGTAAGATTTCTTACAAAAAGCTATGACAAAATCTCAAAATGAGTGAAGTAACACCTAAATCAAGTAAAAAAGTCACTGTTTTTGGACACAAGAATAAGAATAACTTGATTGCTACTTGATTCAAATTACTTAAAATAAGGTACAAATTCTAAGTAAGAATGATTAAGATAATTATCCTTAAAATAAGCAAAATAATCTAACACTTACAATGCTTAGTAAGACAAAAAGTCTTATCAGAGAAGAAAATAAGATTAATTGCCTTAAATTTAGAAAATTTCACTTGCTAAGGTTTAGTTTTTTTGCAGTGTAGTTAATATTTTTTATTCAATGTTTTAGCCATTTAGCTCAATTTACTCCCATACTGCAAAAAAATAAATCCTAACAAGTGAAAATTTTGAATTTTAAGGCAATTAACAATATTTTCTTCTCTGATAATTTTTTTGTGCTACTAAGCATTATAAATGTTAGATTATTTTGCTTATTTTAGGAATTATTATCTAAATCAGTCTTACTTAGAATTTTCTTCCAATTTTAAGCCATTTGAAATAAGCACAAAAAACAGAAATTAATATATATAATAAAAACAGTGATTTCTGCTTAATTTAGGTCTTACTCTACTCATTTTGAGACTTTGTGATTGCTTTCTTTTAGAAATCTTACTAAGAAATATTTGCTGATCCCATTGGCAGATTTTCTTTTGCTTAAAATAAGCATATATAAATTAATTTAAATAGATTTTGTCTAGTTTTTGCCAATTATTTTTTGCATTGCATTCATTTTGGACCTAATTGTGTCTCCATCCATCAGTTTCAGTCATTTTTTTGATATAACATCGGATATAGGAAGTGGGTAGGTTTAGCTCTGGCTTGGCTACACGTTCAGTCGTGGAAAAAATGAATGATGCTCACATTTACATTCATCATTTGTAAACTGAGTCGTTCAGGGCAGTGTTCATAAAAAAAAGGAATGTGTTCATGCTTAATACTGGCCATATGTGTACCAGGAATATGTCTCATAAGGTTTAACCACCCACAGTGGACAGCATAATGGGTAATTATGATTGTGACCTGCAGTGTCTGTCTAGAATTGTCCATACCAACAAACTAACTAACAAAATTGGCATCCATTTCTCACATAACCCCAAGTCAGTTCAGTGTTCTTTAGCTTCTATCAGACATTGCAAAATACACTATATAAGAAACATTACTGATCCTTGTTTTATGATATTTGGCATGTTTATCTTACATTTTGTAAAAACTATAACACATTTCTCTTTCTGAAAGTTTCTTGAGACATGAGACATAAGATAGAAGATGCTAGACAGCAAAAATCAAAAAGTTGGAAAAAGTTCAGAGAGCTGACAGAAGCCATAGCGACTTTTAAATATGTTACAGGGAAACGCTGAACATTTCTTTAGTCCCATGCACTCATGCATCAGGACATCCTCACATACACACACACTCTCTATAAGGGTGTTGATGCAGAGTGTTTTGACAGTGTGTACATTTTGTGTTCCTACTACTGTAGCAACCATTCCGATGATAAAAGACACACTATTTTTAGGAGAGCCGAAGAGTTTCAGCAGAGTCAGTACAAAAGCTGTCAGAGAGAAATAAACAACAATACCTGCTGCTAAAATGACTAGGGTTGCTCAAACTCAGTTCTAGATGGGTGTGGAGGATTATATAAAGGTTCAATATAACATCCAGTTTCTGCAGACTCATAAGTTGCAGAAGTTGGCTCCCCAGCTGGTCCCATGAATCCTTCATTGGCGCAAAAAATCCAGTGAACAAGCAATCCAAGGAAGTGTTGCAATCTAGTGGAGAGACATTGCTGAAAAACCCTTGCTGTGTGTGGGCGAGCATTATCCTTCTGAAAAATGCCAAAATAAACTTAAAATGAATATGTCTGTTGGGGGGAAAACTGTACAACTTAAATGAGGCTCTAGTACCCCCATGGGCTGCTTCTAGGCTGGACATTAGATGAGATACGGTTGAATGTAGAGGTTCCATTTGACATCCTGTGACACATTTGCTCGGAAATGTTACAGCTGGGCCTGTAGATCTTGCCCAACACTCATAGCTTGCAGAACTAGGCATCCTGGCTGATTCCATAAATGCTTGATTGGTGATAAATCTGGTAGTTGGGTAGGATAAAGAATCTCCATGCTCAAACCTGACCAGTGGTTTTAAAAAAAGAACCTGGGTTCGCCATTGACGATGATATGGTTCCAGTCCATAGCAGTCCAGGTTTATTGTTCATGACACAGAGACTAAAATGAAAAACCATTCTGCTTCTATCAGTCTGATGATGCGTTTTCTGTCAAAGTCTGATGTTCTTTGACTCCCAACTCTAAAATTAGAGTCCCTAAAGGGACATTATATGACATTATTACCTTTCAAAAAATGTTTGTGTTACAGCAGTATTTGCGTAAAATCCGGCAATATTACATCAGGTAATATTACATCAGTCTACATGCTTCTTTCACTTTCAGCCATGGTTCTGTTTTTCTTAGCTTGTCCAGAAATGCACGTGTAAAGCATGTTCTTTAACAGATCTGCTGCTAATATCTGTGAGGCAAATACAACAGTATACCTTTTAGAAGTCTTGTAGCACCATATGTCAGTGTTTTAAAGGCATCATTGTACAATTAACAGGGACAGAAACACTGTAATGTTCTCTAACAATTAAAGCAAAGTAACTGAACAATAATCACTGATTTCACACGATTGTGGACGTCTCTTCAAACTACTTCCAAGTGATTGTGTTGAAACAAACCCAATATAATATATCCAGGTAGTGCTTTTATCAGGCTGTTCTTGGGATAATGCAGTATGAAGGATATGGATAAAACCATAGTCTGTTATGTCTCCAGTCTCACCCTCCCTCTTCATCTCTCTCTCTGTCTCTCTCCATCTTATTTATGTATGTGATATGAAACTCATGACGCCAGGCTTAGATGAGCAGTATTAGAGCCTGACCTAACTGCTGTCTGTGTCTCTCAGTTTATTGAAGGGACTACAGCCTCTGCCAGTCTTACATTTGTTCAGTATTTATTTACCCAGGTATCCAGTAGCTGGGTTTCAAAAGAGAAGAAAGAGACCTGACACATTTAAAATATATTGCATACACAGTCCAGACTGAATACAAATAAGCTTGAACAGCCACATGCTGAACACTGAGGCAAGCTGATTATTATGTACATATACAGCTCTGGAAGAAAAAATAAGAGACCACTTCAGTTTCTGAATCAGATTTTTCTATTTATAGGTATATGTTTGAGTAAAAAAAACATTGTTGTTTTATTCTATAAACCACGGAAATTTCTCCCAAATTCTAAATTACAAAGATTGTCATTTAGAGCATTTATTTGCACAAAATGAAAAATGGCTGCAAAGAAAACAAGTTCATATTCATAAAGTTTTAAGAGTTATGAAATCAATATTTGGTGGAATAACCCTGGTTTTTAATCACAGTTTTCATGCATCTTGGCATGTTCTCCTCCATCAGTCTTACACACTGCTTTTGGATAACTTTATGCCACTCCTGGTGCAAAAATTCAAGCAGTTCTGTTTAGTTTGATCGCCTGTGATCATCCATCTTCCTCTTAATTATATTCCAGAGGATTAAAAAAATATATAATTAGAGCTCATACCGATAGAGTAGCGTGTAGAACAGTCAAACACGCCACTATCACTCGTCTCAGCTATACTTGTCAAACGTGTTACAGCATTTAAATCTGGTTCTGGGTAATTTCGTGCTGTTGTGTCAGAGAGGGCAGTTAGTTCATTAGTTGGATCAGCTGGGTGTAAATATGCCTTTAAACATAAGGCCAGAGTTCGCTGCTGTTGCGGCGAAAAGAGTGCCCTACGGATCTCTAAGCTAATGCTAAGCAAAAAGCAGACATGCGCAGACTTGCTATGTGACATCAGCGTTTTCAGAAAGTGGGAGCGAAATTTTTTAAAATCTCCACCTTGGAAGGTGTTTTCAAAAAGCTCCTTTTTCAGTGACCGAAAACGCTGTTTTTGTGTGGACGGAAGGCCAAAACCGAGACGAAAATACCCGGGTTCGTGTTTAAAAGTGGTTAAAAACTTCAGCAGCACTGCTTTGTCTAATCCAATCATCAACACATTATAGCAGCTCAACACACACTAACACACCACCTCCATTCCATATCTATTTAAGCTCAGTCTTGGCTATGAGTAAGTCTTCACTAATCTTCACATATGTAAAGATTTTCTAAAACCACCAGCAAGCAACCAAGTTGGCCAAACTGCACTGTAAGATTTACAATTGCTGTATCTCATCTGTTACTACACAACTGATCAGCCCCCATACATCCCATTCTACAATGGAAAGAAACCACCAGACTGACTAGATAGAATTTGGGTGATGGAATGAATGTTCTTGTCACAGCAGTGACAATGACATGGAAATGTGCTATGTGTTGCATTGGTACGAGTTCCAGACAAACCCCACAGTGTCACAGTGTCAATCATTCTCTGAATATATTTGTGAATACATTTAGTTGCTGTCCAATAAAAAAAAAACACATATCTCTAGAACAGCAACTTTACACAAGAGAAATTAAACTTTTATAACTTCCAATGGAAGTAAGTGTATAAAGAGTTTATTTCAAGTCATTTTAGAGACTTTTTTTCTTCATCCATTCATCAATACATTTTGACACAGTGTAAGAGATACTCGTTTGACATGTTGGAGATACTTGTTCTTCATTGGACAGCGACGATATGACTATGTTAACACAGTGTGTTTGGGACATGGTCTAAAGTGCTGCCACTATGATCGAGAGATCACTGGTGCGAATCCCTGTCATGCAGCTTGCCTTCAGCTTCTGGACCCATGAGAGAGCACAATTGGCCTTGCTCTCTCTGGGTGGGTAGATGGCGCTCTCTCCCCACATCACTCCTAGGGTGATGTTGATTAGCGTAAGGCATATGCACAAGGAGTTGCTGCACTTTCCTCCAAATGGGCTGGCTACTCGGTAGTGCTACATCAGCAGCAGTTCGAAAAGAGGTGGCAGCTGAGTTCACATGTGTCAGAGGAGGCATGTGCTAGTCTTCACCCTCCTTGTGTTGTGGCATCACCTGTGATGAGGGACATACAGCCCAGTAGCTGCTAAATACAGTGGTGTGAAAAAGTGTTTGTCCTCTTCCTGATTTCCTGATTTTTTGCATGTTTTTCAAACTTAAATGTTTCAGAACATCAAACCAATTTAAATATTAAGCAATATTAGTCTGACACATGAGTACACTGTCTCAAGCCACACCCAAGCCTGATTATTGCCACAGATGTTCTCAATCAAGACATCACTTAAATAGGACCTGCCTGACAAACTGAAGTCCACCAAAAGTTCCTTAAAAGCTGCACATCATGCTGAGATCCAAAGAAATTCAGAAACAATTGAGAAAGAAGGTAATTGAGATCTGTCAGCCTGGAAAGGGTTATAACGCCATTAACAAAGCTTTGGGAATCCAGAGAACCACAGTAAGAGCATCTTGATGATCCCCAAGACTTTTGGGAAAACATTCTGTGGACCGATAAAACAAAAGTTGAACTCTTTGGAAGGTGTGTGTCCCAGTACATCTGGCATAAAAGAAACACCGCATTCCAGAAAAAGAACATTATACCAACAGTAAAACATGGTGGTGGTAGTGTGATGGTCTGGGGCTGTTTTTCTGCATCAGGTCCTTGCTGTGATAAACGGAACTATGAATTCTGATGTCTGCCAAAATATCCTGAAAGAGAATGTCCGACCATCTGTTTGTGACCTCAAGCTGAATCGAACTTGGGTTCTGCAGCAGGACAATGATCCAAAACACACCAGCAAGTCCACCTCTGAATGGCTGAAGAAAAACAAAATGAAAACTTTGGAGTGGCCTAGTCAAAGTCCTGACCTGAATCCGACTGAGATGCTGTGGCGTGACCTTAACAAGCAATTTCATGCTAGAACACCCTCCAGTGTGGCTGAATTACAACAATTCTGCAAAGATAAGGGGGCCAGAATTCCTCCGTAAAGCTGTAAAAGACTCATTGCAAGATACCGCAAACGCTTGGTTGCAGTAGTTGCTGTGAAGGGTGGCCCAACCAGCTATTAGGTTTAGGGGGTAATCACTTTTTCACACAGGGCCATGTAGGTTTGGATTTTTTTTCTCCCTTAATATTAAACACCTTTATTTAAAAAACGTATTTTGTGTTTAACTGTGTTGTCTTTGACTCATATTTAAATTGGTTTGATGTTCTGAAACATTTAAGTGTGACAAACATGCAAAAAATCAGGAAGCGGGCGAACACTTTTTCACACCACTGTAAGTGGGAAAATTGACCGATCTAAATTTGGAGAAAATATAAAAACCTCAGACAATATAGAGCCTCAGTGAAAAAGACAGCTTATTGTAAAAGAGGCTACAAAGCATTTCTTAACTGATGGCAGCTGCATTAATTAAAGACTCATTCACCTGAATCTGACTGCGTGCACGGAGCATATGGGTTCACACCAGAGAGAAATCAGTTTCTTTCAGCAGAGTAAACCCTCAGGCCTATGAATACTTTATGATTCAAGAAAGCGTAATTGGCCTCTCGCTCTCTCTGAGTGGTAGGATTGGCTTCTCTCTCTCCATCACTCAGCATGATGCTAGCCAACACGGGTCTCTGTGTTAGTGTTCTTATTCTTCAAGCACATTCAGCTGTCCAATGACGCTGCAGTAGCGGACGTCTGGAAAGACGTGGTTGGCTGATTTTAAAGTGGAAATTTTCACGGATGAGGTTGGGGTGGAAAAAATGGTTAAAAAACATACCAAGTTTTACAATGCCTTTAAAGTGTCCACAGTATTCAGACATCAGAATGTCTGCATACATATTATAATTGAATTATCTATTTGTGTTGTTAAGAATTAACAAAAAAATTGGGATATGAACCACGCCTCAATTTCCTAAACTCCTCCCTCTGGTCCTATATATACCTCCCAGGTGCTCCTCACCTTCGTGACTTTCGACCTCGCACCCGCCTCCACCTCATCACCACCCTCATCTTCATTACTCTCCTAGCTGCGGGGGGGGGACCTGGCTTGAGAACGGACTCAAGCTGTTCTGAACTGTACCCCAAGTAACATAATCACAGTTCCCTTCCCCGCATCACATCGTGTAGGCGGGGTTTATTATAACAAATTATGTTGTATAATAATGGTGGTGGTTAATTATTAGTATAGGCAAGAAATATTTTAAATGAAAGTTTATCTATGCTGTAAAAACCCTGTAAAATCTAGAGTAACCTGCTTAAAGTTGTTGTTGTAAACGTTACAGTATGTATACACAGTAGCTATAAAGTACTATCATTTTTATTGCAGTTAAAAATCACAATATTGTAATTAGTATCATCACAGTTATGGGCTGCTGTATTCTTATCACAGTAAATATTAAACCATGTTAAAAGGCACTACTACTGTATAAAATTTGTTTTATGATATACTTACTTGGATTATTTTTTTATATTATTAGAGACAAACTACCATTTAGAAACACTAACTCAACTTTTAGCTGAGACTTTAATCACAAAATTTATTTAATGTATAATTGATTTAAATTCTGCTTTATGATATACTTACTTGGATTTAAACATTTTTCTTTTTATCTTATCAGAGAAAAACTACCATTTTAAAACAACAACAACAACGCAACGTTATCCTTTCAATTTTAGGTGTGCTGAGCCTTTAATTACAAATTTTATTTATTGTATTACTATTATTTTTTTTACTTGTTTAATGATTTACTTACTATTTTTTTTATCTTATCAGAAACAAACTACCATTTAAAAAACACCAACGCAACTTTAAGCTTTCAATTTAAAGGTGCTGAGACTTTAATCACAATTTTTATTTATTGTATCTTTTTTTTTTATTCTGTTTAATGATATATAAATACTTAGATATATATATTTTTCTTTTTACCTCATCAGAGACAAACTACCATTTAAAAACAAAAGAAACCCAACTTAATGCTTTCAATTTTAGGGGTGCTGAATTTTTAATCACAAATTGTATTTATTGTATCATTTTTTTTATTCTGTTTAATGATATGCTTTCTTTAATTACATTTTTTTTTATCTTATCAGAGACAAAGTACCATTTTAAAACAACAACAACACAACTTTTTTGCTTTCAATTTTAGGAGTCCTGAGACTTTATTCTAAAACTTTATTCATTGTATCATTTTACACATTGCTTGAGCTCCTGGATTAGAGAATGTTCTACATTGCTACATTTTTTTAATATTAATATTTATTGATTAAAATGGTTGTATATGAACATTGAGGGTGTAGGCAAAGCTAAAGCAGCTACTATTGTAGGTGTTTTGTTTGGAGGTTTGGAGGATCAAACCCTCAGTGTAGGAGTATGGATCTGAATTGTGAATAAAACATGGTTTTTGACACTGCAGACCCAGAGCGGGGTAAGACATGTGAAATTCATGAGATTTTTCTGTAGAAGAAGGTTCATCTGATTTCTTTTTCCAACCATAAAACCCATGAATTCAAGGCTGGAGAAGGACCTGCTACAGTCAACTACAGGTAAACACATATATACGGCTGTATTCCCAGACAGGGATAAAGTCCTGGACTACAGAGCCTTAACAGTGAACAAATATATATTTTTCACTCAAATAAAAAAGGTAGTCCAGGACTAGGCTTATTCCCTGTCCAAGTCCTTTCTTTCATTTTTTTGCCTTTACATCTTAAGTGTGATCTCTTTGAGGTGTATTACTTGTGACATTCACTAGAGTTCATAATGCTGTTCAACCACAACCACAACCGCCAGCGCTGAAAAACACGTGTGGAGTCGGGCTCCCATCTCAGAGCGAGCAGATGCTTCTTCACTTTCATGCCAGTAGCCTCTACTCATCTTCACAGACTGTTGCTGTGGCAACTGCATCATCTAAATGACGCCGTAATGCAGAACCAACATCGAGCCCATCTAGAAAGAAAAGGCTATATATCAGCATGGCAGCGTCTCCTGCACACTGGAACTGATGATTTAAACATCCAGTGAGAGAACACACACACTTACACATTCATAAGCTATCTGTATTCTTGTTTATAGAGATTCATTGTACCTAAAAGCACAACGTCGTTATGTTTGTGCAGGGACACATTTGTGTGCTAGAGTTTAACTGTTGGTGTGAGTGGTTAGGAATATCATATTATAGTATTATATTAATTAGCAGGGTAAGAGCACAGTTTTGCTCAAAATATTGCAATGCACACAACATTATGGGTGACATACCAGAGTTCAAAAGAGGACAAATTGTTGGTGCACGTCTTGCTGGTGCATCTGTGACCAAGACAGCAAGTCTTTGTGACGTATCAAGAGCCACGATATCCAGGGTCATGTCAGCATAACACTAAGAAGTCCAAATCACATCCAACAGGATTAACTGTGGATGCAAGAGGAAGCTGTCTGAAAGGGATGTTCGGGTGCTAACCCTGTTTGTATCCAAAAAACATAAAAACACGGATGCTCAAATCACTGCAGAATTCAATGTGCACCTCAACTCTCCTGTTTCCAACCAGAACTGTCCATCGGGACAATAAGTTATTGTGGTCGTTTGACTTCAGCTTAGCTTTACTTAGTTAGCTCCGGTGCGCCTTGTGTATGAAAAAGACCAGAAAATATACATTCATTGGTAGTGTGCCTTATAGTGCAAAAAATATGTTAGATGTTTAAAAAACACTTAATTTCTGTATTAATAAATCATATTACAATGTGTTAACAGTTTAATTGTACTGCCTTTGTCCTTTTCATCCATTATTATATCACCAGCCCAAACATTAAGAACAGGCAGAGTTTAAGCTTACAGTAAATTAACAATAAACACATTTACAAAAGACTTTTTAGCATATCTCTCTAAAAGTATATTGTCACAGATGCACTCAAGGCCTTGCTTCAGTTCAAATGCACTGTTATTTCTGATGGCCCACGACTATTTTATAAGCCTTTTATTGTTTTTGTGTCTTTTCCTCGACTCCATTAAAAAGTGTGTATGTTGTGACAGTAACATGTTGTTGTGAAATTTAATGACAGTAGAAAAAAACACTCAGGCGGTCAGATCACATAATTACGGTCAGTTTAAATAACTGCAGTTATGTGATAATCGTGACAGCAGAGCTCTGTTTTTAATGACATGCACACAGATTATACTTATTAAATGTTTTGTAGCGCTTGGAGAAGCTCATTCTGAAAATGATAGGTACTTATTTATATATATTTTTATTTTGTATAGAAATGTTTTATTCTTATAATATTCACAGAGTTTATCCAGTTACTGTACTGTCTTTAAAAACACAATTACATAAAATAATCCATTATTGTAGTAAGAAAATTTGGTCCCACTTTATAATTAGTGACTTACAATAACAATTACACATTGTTACAGATCTATTACAGTTGTACAGAGTATGTCATTGAACATATCAGCATAAATGTAGACTTGTGTTTAATAGAGAATAGTGTGTGTAGAATAAGTTGTGTATATATTGTTACGTCCTAGACGTTTATTTTGGAATTTATAATTATTTTTTTGTAGATTCAGCAAGGTATTAAGTAGCTTTTGTTGTTTTTCTGTTGTAGTGCTACTGCCCTCTGCTGCTCTTTCTTTGTATCTCTTGTTCCCTCTCTCTCTCAAGCTCTTAGGTCACATCTTGGTGGGAACGTGTCAGCTGATTACTGTGGCCATGTGACCCAAGAATACAAAAGGACCTGAAGTTCCATTGTGGGGTGGCCCATGGTGTCTCCACCATGCGGTCCATGGCAGACATGTTGACTTTTGCTTTTGTTTAGTTTATATTCTGTTTTGGTTAAGCTATGTATCTGATTATGCTTTAGTCACTGTAGGGGTGAGCTGCCATTTTGTTTTTACTTACTTTTGTTCCTGTTTATGAACAGGGAGGTAGGTAAGCTGTTTGTCTTTCCTTTGAACTTTGTTTCTGATGCACAGGTAAGTTAGCACTTGACTGGTTAGATATTTTTGTTTGTTATTTTGGCCTTGGCTCACCCTGAAGTTTTGTGACTTAGTTTATATTTGTTTATTACTTTGTTTGTTTATTATTATTATTATTATTATTATTATTATTATTATTATTATTATTATTATTTCTTTTTGTGCTTTAACATTATTTGTATATATCTTTCTTGATCTGCCATGTATTTTGTATTGCCTGACCCTCCTATCTTAAAACATAAAATACACTTTTCTACTTTTGCATCCAAAACTTGTTGGTCCATTTATTTATGTTGCAACCCTTAGACCCCTAGGCTATACTTTTTATCTAGGGTCGTAACAATATTTATATTTCTCCAACAGTTTTTGTGTGATATGTAAATAGGGCTGTGATTGTAAAAATTATTATTCATAATTTATTATGGGAAGATGGACACTATTCTCCTATGTCTAACTGACTAATACTTATGTGTAATTACATAACCTGTGTATAAATCTGTAACAATGTATACTCCAAATATATATATATATATATATATATATATATATATATATATATATATATATATATATTTATTTATTTATTTATTTATTTTCTTATTAAGGATTTTAAGAAAGATTAATTAAACTTGGTGATATATTTTTTTTGCAAAAATATTTCTATAATATTCATGTATATCCACTGCTTCAAGCTACTGTGTGTATAAACAGTGTAATTTCTTGTTTTAAATGTCAGGACCCTCAGAAACACCAATGAAGTGTGGAGCGACTTTGAGCTTGTAAATGGTGTAAAAACAGAGATTTCTTAGCATGGGTAATGCTACGCCCCTATCGCTAGCATTGTAAACCTGGTGGGAGCATTGGCTAAAAGCAGTGTATTTTGGAATGCTGGGGGTGAATGGAGGTGAGCTATTCAACAAAAAGTTTGTACTCATTATCCTGTTTCACTACAGCCAAAGTACATTTCACACCGGATTTCTACTTTAAATCAACAAATTTTATTGACATGTTCTCTGTTTTGTGCACAAAGTCCATCTCCAATATTTGGTAGAGATCTCTTTTCTTTGTTTCATGCTTGCTGGTCTCTCTCTTCCTCTGTTGACTTGAACTACAATTCTCATAATCTACGATTTCCTGAGAACTTTGTCACATGCCGCATTCCAGCCAATCATTAAAAGTTTCCTTGTTCATCTTTCCCTGAGTACTGATTCAATGCACCTATGACTAAGTCCTCTGTACACAGTACAGGCCAAAAGTTTGGACACACCTTCTCATTCAATGCGTTTTCTTTATTTTAATGACTATTTATATTGTAGATTCTCACATGGAGTACAAAACTCCACGTGTTTATTCATAGTTTTGAAGCCTTTAGTGAAAATCTACAATGTAAATAGTCAAGAAAATAAAGAAAATGCATTGAAAAAGAGAAAAAGGTGTGTCCAAACTATTGGCCTGTACTGTATATCCCTGTTTGTTTTAATGTAACCTTGCAAAGTATTGCAAATTCTTTCATTGCATATTAAGCATTTTATTCACATTGATTCTCTTTTGCTGTTGGTATTGTTTGATCCTGACTCTATATCTCTTTGAATTTCTCCTCGCTGGTTTCATTGTTTGTTTGATTTCCTGGTTTGACTCCTACTTGTTCACTTGAGCCTTGTTTTATTAAACCCTTCATTACACTTTATATTCCTGAGCATCTGGTCTGCATCTCTAATGTTATATTTAGTGAAGACATTAAAAGGTTGAGTAAGTAGCCTTAAAATATAACATTCCCATTTACCTACAATAACTTCAATTATCCAGAGCAGAACTAAAGAAGCTAAAATCAGCTATATTTGGAGTCAAAGGAAATTTGTTAAAATCGTGGTTTGTAGAAAAATGTCAGCAGGACAAGGTGAGGACAAGTGCTGATTAGAAAACACACGTTTATTGTAAGATAAACACAGATCCCAAAGGGATTGGTGTACACAGTACAGCAAGTAAAAATAGGGCAGCAATACCAGATCTTAGAGCCAAAACCAAGGTCTGTACACGATAAGACAAACAGGATAAACAGGGATAGGCAAGAGAGTAGTCAAAGGGAGAAGCAAGGTCGGTAACTAGAGACCCACAACAAAACTAGAGGGCTAGGCAAGAGAGAAAACGAAGAGCAGAAATGGATTGATAACAAGAAGACAAGAGAGTAAGGAAAATGCATCGTAACAGAGCTAGAAAACTAGATAATACTCGGCAGAGAACAAAGGGAATTGAGGACTATATACTGACGCAAACACGTGTGAGAAATAAGCAATCAGAAGGTGGGTGAGGCTGAACGCTGCAGTGTCACGTTTTCAGCCGAGTCATTGTAGTATATGGGCTGAGAATGCTGGGAAATGGAGTCTTTCAAAGAACAGTTGTCCTGAATGGGCAGACTGTCAGTGTCAGGGCTGACAAAAAAAAAATACTGTTTAACCACAGGTAAATTGCAGGTAAAAAGTTTGTGGTGGTGTTCACACTTGTGGTGTTCAGACTGGCTTTAGTTTTGCGATGCTGCTTTTTATTATAGTGTTATTATCGCCAGAGAGGCTGCCTGTTGTAAATAGCAGTATGTGTATCTAGTTGGAACATTCTGATTGAGAGCCACTGACAAAACATTGCACACTGTTCTATAAGAAAGAAAGCTTTTATTCACTGTTTTTTGCACAAAGTCTCTTGATTTTTATGTCCTTGGCAGAAACATTTTGTGCACTGTACTGAGCTCAACAAAGTTTACCTCAAAGCATTACGTAACTCATCTCAACAGAACCTTAGTTCGGAGATATTTAAAAGATTAATCTAAAGACAGGCCCTTAGTGACAGTGGGTAAACATGGATTAAAGTCTAGCTATATGCTCTTTTACACAGAGGAACAAAATGACCCCAAATATCCAACTGACAAACATGGTCAGTGGTGTTTTTAACATCCTGAACAGTACAGCAGGGAAGATTTTAGATTTTAAAACATGCTGTGTGTACATGCTCTTACAGTATATATTGATTCGTGTTAAAATAGTGTTAAAATAGAGCTAACTGCACTATGTGTCTCTGGTGAAGTGTGCACAGTACACATTGTGAGAAGTGTGGAACACTGTGGAACTTGTGTAATAATTATATAACATGTTTCTTTGAGATGTTTGACTTAAGATAACAATTCTTTGTCTTTTAGTTTGTAAAATGCACAGTAGTTGTGTCCTTGATGGGTGGCTCAAAGTGTGAGATGTAATTCCTGGCTGTAGAGGGAGCCCAGGAGCAAGAAATCACACTTCTCACAAAAAAATATTTTTTTTTGTTCTATTTTTATCTGTTTTCTCCCCAATTTGGAAGGTCAATTACTCAACCAATTCACCAGTGTCTTCAACACTAGGAGGGTGAAGACCAGCCCCTGCCTCCTTCTATGATTTAAAGTCACTGCTCCTTTTCTTTAACAACTGCTGATGCAGCTTCACTGGGTAGCCAACAAGCCAGTTCTGACTATCAACTAAATCAGTGGTTCCCAACCTTTTTCTTCAGGGACCCATATTTTTACCATTGTAAGCTTTGGTGACCCAACATAACACTCTCCCCCCCCCCCCAAAAAATGTAAAAGATGTGTATAATTGGGTTGGGGTGGTGGGGGGGGGGGGGGGGGGTTAGAAATGACAAATAAAAACTGACATTTACTATAGATGAATAAAATAAACACGTAAAAAAGGAAAAATTGATACATAAAACATAAGGAATTTTTATCTTATGAAGAAAAAAATAATTAGATCAATAAAATAATACAACTATTTAAAATGAATAAAAAATAATTTATATAAAATAAAAACAAACAAACAAAAAAAAGAATAATATCAGTTTCAGTTTCAAATCAGTAAAACAGCTCACCAAAACCTCAACCTGTCCAAATATTGGACAATAATTGATTAACTTTACAGGCCCTCACTCATTTTCATTTATTTCACTAAACTGAGTTTTATATTCTTATATTATTATATTATTATATTCAGCCTCGCGCTGAATTCAGCTCCGCGCTGCCGGAGAGAGCGCCCGCGCGCGCGCCAGAGAGAGCGCAGCGCAGCGCGGCGAATTTTGCGTACCCTAGACTATATATAGTATTAAAATTAAACCCCTTAAAATCAAGAGGGCTTCGCAACCCATCGTGGATCTTTGGCGACCCATAGGTTGGGTCGCGACCCATAGGTTGGGAACCACTGAACTAAGTAATGCCTGTGCTGACCAACATTAGGGGTAATGTGGGAAAAGAGAGCACTATAATATATTGGTTTGAATCTAATGGATATTTTTAGTTTTCTTTTTTTGGTTTGCACTTTGTGTTTTGATTTTACCACAAAGTGCCATCTCAAATATTTGATAGAGATCTCTTTTTCTTGTTTTATGCTTCCTGGTCTCGAACTACAATTCCCACAATCCACTGTTTGATAAAGTAGGCTACCCCTACCTTTCACCAGTATATTAAAGCAATTTTTATCCTTAACACACAAAGACTCATACACCTCTGATACTTACCTGTGTCCTTAAGGGGGTGGCAATCTTTGTAGCCTTTAGTGGGCTTGGGGAAATTGCTGGTGCAGGGGGGTTTCAGGTGACCTGTAAAAAAGAAAGAAATGTTAATATATCATGTCTCTTGTAATTATGTACTTACCTTTTTGTTCTAGGAATGTAATTTCTGATTAACCGGTTATGAAATAGCTGATTGCGTTGTATGTTGTATATTGTTTTGGTCGGGTTTACCCAGTCGCATATCCCTTTGGTTTAGTCTGGGGAGGCTAAAGGGGTATATAAAGGGGGTAAATGGACGTTTGGGGACAGCTCAGGGAAGTGAGAGAACAAATTAGGTTCTTCTGTGAACTGTTCACTGAGCTGATGACCGCAAGGGACTCTGCTATGGACTGAATATGCCTTACTGTACAGTCCAGCTAGTGGAAGCATTAGCCACTATTTCCTGCCGACTCTGAGCAAAAGTGTAAAGAATTAAATGTATTGTTTGTTGTTTTGTATGAAAAAATAAAATTAAACCAGTTGAGATCTCACACCTGTTCCAAAACTCCATAATTTCCTCTACCATCTGCTATTTAAATAAGGTTCCTCCTAACCGCAAGACCCATGCTACCACACCCTGTTTCCTGAGGACTTTGTCACATGCCGCATTCCAGCTCATCTTTCCCTGAGTACTGATTCAATGCACCTGTGACTAATTACTCAGTATGGTTCCCTGTCTGTTTTATTGTAACTTTGCAAAGTATTGCCAAGTCTTTCATTGCTGACCAACAATTATATTTGGAGTAATGTGGGACGAGAACACTAAAATATATTGGTTTAAATGTTATGGATAAAAAAATAAAAGTTAACAAACTAGCATGTTGCAGCACTTATTATGTTGTATGTTTTCCTGTCTTCTGTTTTAATGTAACTTTGCAAAGTATTGCCAATTCTTTCATCGCATCCTGAGAGTTCTATTCATATTGATTCTCTTCTCCTGTTGGTATTTTTTGATCCTCACTCTCTATCTCTCTGGTTTTCTTCTCGCTGGTTTCATTGTTTGGTTATGTGGTTTGACTCTATCTTGTTCACTCAAGCCTTGTTCTATTAAACCCTTCATTACACTTTATATTCCTGAGCATCTGGTCTGTATATCTAATGTTATATTTATTAAAGACATTAAAGGGTTAAGTAGGTAGCCTTAAAATTCCTTAAAACATTCCCATTTACCTACATTAGCTTCATCTCTCCATAGCAGAACTAAAGAAGCTATAACCAACTATATTTGGAGTGGAAATTTGTTAAAACTGAATTATATTACTTTCATCCTTCTCACTAAACTCATGCTTGTTAAAATTTGGCTAGCTTTGATCTGTCGTCAGAAATAGACAGTTTTAGATCCTGCTGCAGGGAAATGATTTGAATTGCACATAAAACATTTGCTGACTTGTGTTTGATGCGAGGAATTTTCATCATGTTGGTCCAGGTTCCCTCTCTAACAGACTTCCTTTGGAGACCTGTGCTGCTACTTCAGGCGTCTGGTATGATTCAGATGATTTAGCAGAAGCTTTACACTGACTGCACAGTCTATCAGCACTGGACAGCCTGTTTCTTCTAATCTAAAAGCAGAAATAGAATGACTGTACCATGAAGCGGGAAGAAACGAGTCTTCACAGTTGTGGCCGGGCACTGAAGTGGATGGAGAACCCAGGCAGGTGTGTCTGTGTATGTGTGTAAAATGATCCGCGCCATATATAGCTTCTTAATCGTTATTGGATTCTGCAGTAGGGGGAATTGGCGTAAGATGGGCCAGTGGGGAAGCTGAACTATCACCTGTATCTGGGCAACTGTACATTACTTTTTATCATGTAATTTCTTTTTTTTTTCAGATTGAGTTTGATCAAAGAAGAATGTGAATGTAGTATTATGAAGTGTATTTTTTAAACAAATATATATGTAGACACACACAGTGGTGTTAAAAAGTGTTTAAAAAGAGCCACTTGCTGCGTCCATTGTTTGGTTCGGTTCTTCTGTCAGGGTGCGGGAAGGAAGGACGAGGAGAGCGGACGCAAAAGCAAGTGAATTTATTTAACAAATAACAAAAGACAAAAATAAACAAATAAACTGAAACTAAACTGAAAACAAGAAACACGGGGAACAGAGACGCAACCATAACAGGCTAACAAAGCACAAGAACCGACACGAGGGAAAGGGAGCACGGACTATAAATAGTGGAACACACACACGGGAAACAGAAAACACCTGGGGCTTAGGGGCGGAGTAACAAATGAACACAGGTGAGGGCAAGAAACACTGAGGAACACGGATCACGTGGGAGACACACTCACAGGCACAAGCAGCAGACAGGCACAGAAAAGGTAAAATAAACACAGAAACACGTAACAACCTGCCTGACAAAATGAAGCAGACCAAATGATATCATGACAATACCAAAAGTTACTCCAAGAGCGCAGTGACCACTCATCCAAGAGGTCACAAAAGACCCCACAACAACATCCAAAGGACTGCAGGCCTCACTTGCCTCAGTTAAGGTCAGCATTCATGATTCCACTACAACAATGAGACCAGGCAAACCACTGCTGAGCAAAAAGGACATTAAGGCTCATCTCAATTTTGGCAGAAAACATCTTGATGATCCTCAACACATTTGTGAAAATACTCTACGGACTGACCAAATACCAAAGTTGTTTTATTTTAAAGGTGTGTCCCACTACATCTGTTGTTACAAAGTAACACTGCATTTCAGAAAAAAAAGAATCACACCTACAGTAAAACTTGGTGGTGGTAGTATGATGGCCTGGGGCAGTTTTGCTGCTTCAGGATCTAGAAGAATTTTTAATAGGTCTCACATCAAAAGTATTTTTTTAGATAAGTTAAAAACTGTGAGTGCTAGCAGAAGTGTAGCTCTAGTTGGATAAATTAGATAGATAGAAGCACTTTTCCCAAAAACAGTGACTGTGGGGCAAAGTTAGTCAGAGCCTTGGGGTAAGTCTTATCCAATCCAATACAAGATATTGCAAAAAGTATTTGCTCATTGTTTAATTCATCCACATTGGAGGGTTTCTGAGTTTGCACGGTCTGTTTACGGTCATGCCATAGCATCTTTTTGCTATTCCAAGGGGAATTAGCTGGTGTGCATCAAATGACAGTCTGCCAATAGGTTATATTCCTATTGATTGATAACTTCTGGGTGCAACTACTTTTTTGATGAGTGTACAATATAAAAAGAGAAAAATATGATCAGCTTTAAGCTGCCTTGAACTTTTAAGTTGAATTAAACTGGATTTATTATTTACTGTGATTCTCAACTAGATGTCTGAATTTTTTTTTTAGCAATTTTAGCAAGTTTAAAATACAGATAACTTCTTAGCATGAGTTATATTAGCTTTTTCTAGCAATTTAGTTTAACTTTTAACCAAGACAGCAAGTCTTTGTGATGTATTAAGAGCCACGGTATCCAGGATAATGTCAGCATACCACCAAGAAGGATGAATCACATCCAACAGGATTAACTGTGGATGCTGTAAGAGGAAGCTGTCTGAAAGGGATGTTCGGGTGCTAACCCGGATTGTATCCAAAAAACATAAAACCACAGCTGCCCAAATCACAGCAGAATTCAATGTGCACCTCAACTCTCCTGTTTCCACCAGAACTTTCCGACAATAAATTATGGTCTATTGTGGTCAGTTTCATTGTCCAACCCCTGTATATGTCTGTTATTATCAATACACAGTGATGGCAGTGCTCCGAGCTGAAGCTAGCTTTATGGGATATAAACAGTGTTTTTTAACAATGCTTTTTGTGCACTTTTTAAGTTATTAATGCTTCATTTTTAAATGTCAGTGCTCTCTGTATTCTAGCAAGGAGGTGTGTCACCCAGTCTGAAGGTTGTTTGTTTGGACAAACTGTTCAAATTTCTGGATCTCGGAACGCTGTGGGAGAATGAAGGTGTGCTATTCATCATAGGTAATTACTTTTTATCATTTCACTTTACTACACCAAAAGTCCATTTAACACCGGAGTTCTCCTTTAAGTTCCTGGAGAAAAACGATTTAAGCACAGTCTGGGGGAAATGATGTGTATTACAATGTGTTTTTTACACATAAGTGAAACCCATCCATGCAGCAAATGGAAACTTGCTCTTATAGCCATCAACACTGGAGCTGGCCACTCAACTCTTGCATAAAACATAACACAATACACAAGAGAAGGTAGCCTGAGGGGAACGACTACACACTGAGGGTGAGTGAAGGGGAGAGGAAGACACTCGCAGTATGTAAATGAATGTTGCAGGAGCCAATGGGTCTGGTGTAAGCTGGGGGTCAGCAATAGGTGGAACACGGGCCAGAAGTGGCCCACAAGCATGAAGCATCTGGCCTGTGAGGTTGTTTGAACTATAATGAACGTGAATTTAGTTTCCGCCTAGTCTCGCTTTTCCGCCCATTTTTGGGCTCCCTATCCCTTTATAAGGGCGTTTTTTCCCGGCCGCATCCCAATTCACTAGCCGGGGAAGCGATAGTGTATTGGACAACACCGGTTCGTCCTGCGTTATTTCTTCTTGGCTTTACATGCTTTCAATTCAAATGTTCTGCAATTTGGTTCTACACATCTGTACCACTCCATCCCATTACACTTAATTTTCCAAAACAGATATTTTGGATGGTTTGGAAAATATCCGGCCATGGCCAAACTTAATTGCTGACCCCTGGTGTAAGCTATAACTCATAGTTCCATGTTCATTCAATTCATTCCTAATTTGCACTTCATTAAACTAAAAATAAAAAGTTGACGACAACTCATAACCTCTAGATGAAATCACCACATGTAATTTGAACAGTGTATTAATATCACAATCTGTAACAATGGTTCTATTGTGCAAGAGAAGTATTTTTTTTTCATATTATATAATCCTCTTGTTCATTGTGACAGGAATAAAATGTAAGTGCTAGGTTGATGAATGGGCTTCCCTTAGGGTTCAGATGCCCTGTAAAGTAACTGTCAGATCCAGCAGGAGCCTGCAGAGTCATTGGGTAATAGCTGACACCCACAGGTCCATCACTTGCCCTGTTCAATGCCCTCCTCTGTCTTTCACGCCTTTGTTTGAAATTCATAACCCAGAGCAAAACAGGCAAAGACATGACGGGAAAAATGAGTTTAATTAGACCGTTCTGTGTTTGCTGAACATCCAAATGCTGAAGATTCACTGTTTCGTTTAGAATCTGAATGCAAATGTCCCTCAACAAAGCCATTATTTCACCAAACCATTATTCACACCCTGCCTCAGGAGAGCATGCGGTTAACAGTACTGATTAGTATTGCAGAGGTGTGTCCTACCTCTTCCACTGAGGTTTGAATTCTACTTTTGCGATTATAGGCTTAGCCTATATGCCATTTGCTATCTGTGGCCTTGGGCTGTATGGTTTGATAGAAGACTTCATATGACTGTTGTATGATAGTGCTGAAAAGCTCTATAGCAGCTAATCCGGGAGAAAAAATGAAAAGATCTTCCTCGACAGACAACACTGTATCCATTGGTACGTTCAACAGTCAAGCCTTCAAGCTAAAAAAAAAAAAATCAAAATCTTTTGTTATACAAAAAATCGGTTCCAGGGGCACGTCATTTGAACACACCTTAAATTCAGTGGGGTTTTTTTTTTCATTACTTTAAAATGATCTGTTTTATAGATTAGTACTAAAATCATTCAAGATATAAACAATATGGAATTATTTAATAATAAAAAAAATTGCTAAACAAACCAGAATAGGTTTTATATAATCAGATTCTTTTAAGTAGTTTTTTTTTTTTTAGATTACAACTTTGCGCATCTTGGCTGGATTTTCTCAGTCAGCTTCATAAGGTACAGTGACCTGGAATGGCTTTCAGTCAAGAGTTAATTACTTGAATTTTTTGCCCTCTTAATGTGTTTGAGAGCATCAGTTGTAAAGTTGTGAAGAGGTAGAGTTGGTTTCGTCACTGTCCAATGTAAAACAAGTATCTCCATTTTTGTTGATGTTTAGTTTTCCACATAATTCGTCTCTTACACTGTGCCAAAATTTCTTGAAATTTTAAAAATACTTAAAAACAAACTGAAATAAACTCTTTTTACATTGAATTCCATTGATGTTTTAGAAAGTTTGTTCTCTCTCCTGTAAAGTTTCTGTTTTGGAGATACATGTTTTTCATTGGACAGCGATGGTATAAAATGAATATTCATATTTGAGCAATGTTTTAATCCATATTATGGCAAGAACTTCTCAACTGAGTAACTTTGAAAATATCCTCAAATGTTGTTGCAAAGATTTTTAAAGATGTTATGATGAAACTGGCACTCATCAGTACTGCTCCAGGAAAGGAAGACCAAGGGCTCTGTTTTTGTGATCTATAGCGCATCAATTGTGCATCAATTGTGCATAACGCAGCTGGATTTATGGCATGTCAGTGTGTCTTTGGTGTTGTAAAGGCACAAAAATATGCCTTGCACAGCTTAAAGCTCCCAAAAGGCATGAACTTATTCTTTTAATTAATCATGGGTGTGTTTTGGATGTAATGTAAAATAAACCATTTAAATAACTGTGTCAGTTGTCATTTCCTTTAAGAGGCAGGTGCACTTTGACTTTGGCACGTTAGTATCTTAACAGTGCAGAACTTTTACATGTTTCATCAGAGGATACTGACCTGCGCGTTCACACTGTGAGGGTGCACCAGCAGCTCATTTTTACTCTGTTTATTGTTGAGTTAAAAATCGGGTTTGTGTTTAACAAGCGGGGGTGTACAGCGTGCATGACACGCATAGGAATGGACTCTGAAGTTTGACTGTTGTCTAGGTACATTTCAGTCAGTGGCGCACCTGTGTTTTCTGCCGACAAAATAGCAACAAGCAAGAAATTTACCTGAACACACCTCACTTCCAGACCACCACACCCATCGGTGTAGATAATTGTTAAACTCTGTTGCTATTTCACAAGATGTGAAAATAGACTGTTGACGGGGTGTAAGATAGCAACGAGCATTGCGACACGCTTTGTCTGCAAGTTAACAGCACCGCAGATAAAAGCCACCAAAATGCTTCACAGAGTATTTTGGTTTGTTTAACACTTTTAAGTTACTACTTGATATAGTTTGTGTTCATATCCTATATGACTTAAGTATTAATTTACAATGTACCTAACTAACACACTTGTTTTATAGGCTTAAAGGGGCAGTTGAGACCCAAGTGGATGACAATCATGTGATGCGAATGACAATAAAGTCTCATTGAATTCTTGAAAAGCATGCAAAAAGTGAGTTTTGCCAAAGATGCCCCCTTTAAAATGAAGTGTTACAATAGACTCTACAAATGCAATAATATTTACATTCAATATAACTGGGGGTAATCCCTAACAAGAAAAAAAATAATACAGATAGCACAAAGTGAGTGACAGTATAAATCCAGTGTTAAGCTCCGCTCAGAGCACTCCACCCCCGCTGGATCATTTAGCTTGTCAATTCTTATTCTAGAACAGCACAGCCTGTCTGTTCTTTTCCCTGAAAGCAGTGATAGAATGATTTGACCGTGAAGAAAACAACGGCTCTTCACAGTTGTGGCCATGCTTTGAGGTGGTAATTGATGCCTGAGTGTGTCTCTAGCTAGGCGTATGTGTGAAGTCTGTCGGTGCCACTTGTGAACATCAGAATGCTGATGTTTGTCAGGGAAATGTGGATTAGATTGTGTCTTTCCAGCCCAGCGAAAGTGTCGGCCAATCACTGAACGCCAGTGACTGACACAAGGCATGACCTCCACACTCCATATCAGCGCATCTCAGCCCTGATCCTGAAGCTTCCTGCCCTGCACTTTAATTGCTTTCCCTTCCCCCAACACACCTGATTCAACTAATCAGCTAATGAACAAGAATTAACCAGATCTGCAGTGGGAATATTAAAGCGGTGAATTCACTGAAATTAGCTAAATCAGGGTTCATACGGTCATGAAAAAAATGGAAAAGGCATGGAATTTGAAAATAGCAATTTCTAGACCTGGATAAGTTTTGGAAAAATAAAAATACCCTGAAGGTTTTGGAAAAGTTTGTGTTTGTGTTTCTGTTTATCGATGGAGAAAATCTAATCTGAGCTAAAAAAAATACGTCGGCTCAGAGTTCATTCAGTAATTTAGCCTGACACAATGGAGCTCTCAGGAATTGACACATGAAACATTTTATCATTAAAGATTGTGTGTCAACATTTTATCTGATTCATTTTAGGCCTACTGTAATCAATTTTGATTATAGTTTTAGTTGATTTTTGGTTTTATTGTCCATGTCTGCATTGATGTTTTTAAAATAGTATGATCATGACAATTTGCCTATGAAGGCATAGAGAAGTCATGAAAAAATCATGGAAATGTATTGGTTAAAAAGCGTATGAACCCTGCTAAATGTACTAGTGCATCTCCAAAAATGTGAATATCATTGAAAAGTTACTTTAATTCAGTAATTCAGTTAAAAATGTAAAACGTCTATTTCATATAGATGTATTACACAAACAAAGTGATCTATTTTAGGCATTTATTTCTTTTGTTGTTAACGATTATGACTTATTATCAGTGACTCAGAAATTTCAAATATCATATAAGACCAGTTGGTATTTTTGGCAATGTGGACAGTGTGCCAAGTCCTGCTGGAAAATGAAATCTGTATCTACATTAAAGTTGTCAGCAGAGGGAAGCATGAAGTGCTGTAAGATTTTCCAGGAAACACTTCACTGATTTTGGACTTAATAGAACACAAATGGACCAACACCAGCAGATGACATGTCTCTCTAAACCATCACTGATTGTAGAAACTTCACACTAGACCTCAAGCAGAGATTAAAGCACAGATTAGTCTTCTATAATATTCAAATTTTCTGAGAGACCATTTTATTGTCCATAAGCCTTCTGAATGCAAAAAAAACACTCAAAACATAAATACGCCATCACAGGCTCTGTAAAACGTGCGAATAATGGCAGAACATTAAAGCCAAACAGGAGAAATGATTCAAGCATTAAACAATTATCGCATTAAAGTTTACACATTAATTACATGTGGTGTTTGATTCCTTGTTTGGGTCACGAATGACCCTGGGGTTGCACCTCCACAACACAGGAGGTAGCGATCTCAACAGTTCTAACCCGTTTCCTATTGCCTTATCATCAGCAGTTTTTAAGGACGTCGCTCCTGTACTCTTGTGCGATGTCTTGTTTGTATCTTCACGACATTTCAAAGTGTTTTTGGCATTCTTTCTGTTCGTTTCTGTATTTTTTTAACCCAAATTTCTGGATCTGCCCTGTTTTGTGTTGTTTGCCTGGATTTCTCTGGTTTTTGTCTTGTTTCGTCTGACAGCTTGTTTTTGTGTGCATTATTGAGTAATGTACAAAATATTCCCTTGATCTCTTCACAAGTCAACAGTAAACATATGCACTGATGTCTGATGTTTAGTTTCTATTTGTGTAGTTTTATATAGATTATAGAGTATAGACTTCAAAAAGTTTTGTTCTATAAAGTTTATATTTTAGGTAGATAACAAAAAGCTCCTTACACCTTTACCTAAAGATCTGTTTTGGAAAATAATGGATGTCCAGCTGTTTCTCTGGATGCTTTAGCACAGCAGGATTTTACCTGCTGCTGGGCGATCGATCGTTCAATTGATTTAGACGGTTTCAGTGAGCATCTACTGCTCTAATGAGTGTGTGAGCTTAATAAACTGAGAATATTGACTATAGAGAGAGATTAATACACATGTTTGCATTGTGCATGTATCTGTAATTTGAAATAGCTTAAATTGACAGAACAGCTTAATAATTTCCATGACAGGGAAACTTTATTACCAACCATTTGGTATACAAGAAAAGAAAACAAACATAAATAATTAAAGAAAAGATAGGAAAAGAAAAGAAATTCTAAATTCTAAATGTTGGTAGAGATAATTCAGCAAGTTATAGGACAGGAGGAAAAAATGATGATAGAGAAAATTAATAAATACATAAATACTACCAAATGTTGCTTTGACATGTTACTTTTGTAGGTTTTGTAGGTATTTGAAATTTCTTCCAAATTCCAAATAAAACATATTGTCATTTAAAGCATTTCTTTAAAGAAAAGTAGATTTTGAATAATAGTAATTATTAATAGTAATAATAGTAAAAAAAAAACACTAAAATAATTTGTGGTTGTCTGACCTGTCATTGAGTAGAGTCTGTAGACTAGACTACAAAAATTTATTTCAGGATTTCTATTAAACAAATTGAAGAAATAGAAAATTATACAAGGTAATCAGTGAATTATTACACCCAAATCTAATTCTAAAGGTAAACTAATTCAAGCGTACCCTAACCTAACCTTTACTTCTAGCCTATGCCTAACCCCAACCTTAGTAATACTTAAACTGTTTAATGTTTTTGTATCCTTCATTTCCATCCATTAATTTGTTTAATAATGAAGAAACGCAGAATGAATGTTGCAGTAGGGACGCTGTTTTCTCAGTTCTTTCTCAAGTACAAGAGAAATGGGATTGGGCCTAAGTCTCTGCACTGCTGTAAATGCTAATAAATACAAACTATGCTACGAGACCAATGTAACTCTTGTCTCTGTGATTAATTTTTTAAGTCTTTTCCTTCATCAAGGCACTTAAAGTATTGTCTGCAGGTTTTCTCAGGTTTCCTGCATAATTAGTGAACTGGTCACTGATCACACTAACCTTTACCCAAGAAAGGTGTGAGTGTGTGAGGAAATAATTGTGTGTGGGTCCCTATGATGGGCTAATAAGAGGATTAATGAATAAAGACAGGTAAAGAATGTGGAGCTTTGGGTTTTGTCCAGTAATGCTGGCTAATCTATATTCCTACTGCATTCACCATCTACTTAGAGAAATAAATAAATAAAAAACATTTGAAACAGCCCTTCCCCCCCCCAAAAAAACACCGCAAAGCAGTTCAAAGGGTCCTTCCACTTTCAAAATATATCAGACAGGAGATTTTCCCAAGCCTTTAAAGTAGAAAATCTGACTAAAGAAATGTGAAATGTGTGTTTGTGCATGCATGTTAGTGTGACATTTGAGAGAAATAAATAAATATATTTTTATTCCTTTGAGAAAAGACAGACATAAAAAACAAGAAAGAGAGACAAAAAAAGAAAAGTAATAAATATATATATTTTTTATATTTGTAAAAAACAGACAAAGAGAAAAGATAAGAAAGAAAGAGATTTATAGCTATACATTTGTGTACAATATATATTAATGATTTAATCTGTAAACTTCTTACTACATTTCTTTTCAATTCCAAAAACAAATATAGTCATTTAGAGAGTTTAATTGCAAAAAATTAAAAGTGCCATGAAGCAAAGCTGAACTGCTTAAATCTTTGCACCAGGAGTGGCATTAGGTCACTTAAAAAGCAGTGTGTAAGACTGGCGGAGAGCCAATACACATAAAAGCCATTCCACCATATATTGATTTCTGAACTCTTAAATTCAGAAAATTAGAGTTGTTATTTCTATATGTATATGAACATGTTGCATTATTTTAAAGTGTGAACGCACTGCAACTTTTTGGACTTTTTTATTTTCTGTTAATACATGCTCTAAATGATCATTTTTAAATTTGTAATTTAGAAGAAATGTTGTAAGCAGTTCGCAGAATAAGAATAAGCACCGGCATCCATCAGAACCTATGAGCGACTGTTAAAATCCTCTAGCAGCTGTTAGAAATTATCACTGACCTTTAGAAACCACGGGCAATCTTTAGAATCCTCTGGCGACCGTTAGAAAACACCAGCGACTGTTAGAACACAAGGGTGACAATTAGAAAGCTCAAGCTACTGCTAGAACCCACCAGTGACCACTAGAATACTCTTGCGACCGTTAGAAACCATTGATGACCGTTAGACACCACTGGTGACTGTTAGAAACCACCGGCCAGAGAATCCTCCAGCAACCGTTAGAACCCACTGGCAACCATTAGAACCCACAGTTGACCATAATTAACCTCGGGTGTCCCCAAGAAACCACCAGTGAACGTTAGAATCCTCCGGCAACCATTAGAAACTATGGACAAGAGCTATAGATTTATATCCTGTTAAAAGGAGAGAAAGAGAGATTGAGAGAGGGAGACAAGAAAATAATTTAATAAAAATCTTATTATTTCTGTATAAAAGAAAGACAAAAATAAATAGAGGGGGTTGTAAAAAAATAAGTAATAAAGAAATCTATATGTTTATTTGTGTAAAATAGAGAGAGAAAAAGAGAGATAGATGAAAAGACTAAGAGAAATAGAAAAATAAGAAAATATGATTTGCTGTAAAAAAGCAAGACATAAATAAAGATAGTGAAAATTAAATAGATATATTTTGTATTTCTGTGAGAGAGAAAAAAAAGAAAAAGAGATAGAGTAGAGAGCATTGGGAAAAAGGAAAGAAAAGAGGAACACATCACACAAATAATCAGAACCTGCAACACATCCAAAGAGAGAGAGACAGGAGGGGAGAGAGAGAGAAGGAGACAGATAGAGGAGGGGAGAGAGAGGGAGAGCGAGAGAAATGAGGAGGGAAGAAAGAGAGATGCAGCAGAAGGCTGGCAGCTGAGTGGATGAGAGGACACACACTGGAGAAGGAGGAGGAGGAGAGAGGATGCCTCCTCTCTGTCTGCCTCTACAGCATCCCCAACCTGAGAGAGAACACACAGCGCGAGCATCGCACTCATCCTGCAGCCACTCCATCCGTCTCTCTTTCTCCTTCCACAGTCCTCTACACACGTTTTCATCTGCAGCTTGCACGGTAAGCTCTGTCTATTTACTTTATATATATATGTATTTAAAAAAAACACTTTTTAAATATAACATTGAACCCTTTCAATGTTCGTCTTTTAAGATATTTTAGAAATGTGTTAGTTGACATCCAGTGTAAACATGATTTGAAGAGTTTCTTTAAAGGACCCTGTTCATTTGTTGCTAATTGGTTGTTGGAAAAGAGCCCATTAAATGTCAACTTTGTTTTAAAACAATGTTTTTATTTTATTGTTGGTTTGTTTATTTAGGATATTTAAAATCTGATATTGTAATGGACCAAAAGTGCATTTTTATGTTACTGTTCTACCATTACATTAATGACAAAATAATCCTAAAATAATAATATTACAATTATTACTAAGACAATATATCATTCAAAAATGGTTATACTGATTGCATGTAATGACAAATGAAGCAACATGTAACAACCAGTGTGTTTACATGCACTAATGTTTAATCTGATTATTGCAGTCATCTGATTATTCCAGTAGCCATATAAACAGAATATTCTGTTTTCTGAGACTGAAACAAGCTATAGAAAATCTAATAAAGAGAGCTGGATTTTAGCTCAGTAATGGTATTTCTCTGTTAATGCACACTCTTATCTCAAAGTATTCTTCAATTTCTCAGTCTGTGCAAGAGTGAAAACTACGGAGCCCCTGAAGGGACATGGTTTATTTCATTTTTTTATGTAAAAAAGTCTTGAGCACCAAATAGTAAGTGGTGAGCACCACATGCTCTACTGGTGAGCACCACATACTAAGTGGTGGGCACTAAATAATGGTAGCTAGCAAGCTATAGTTTAAACTGAAAGATGTTCCACGGTGAAATAAAGTTGTTAGGTAGCTAGTCTGACTTTATTTCAGAGTGGAATGTTTTAGCTATTGTTAGCTAAAACATTCCCCACTGAAATAAAGTATTTATTGTTAGCTAACCTAGCTAACATTAGCTAAAACATTTCACACTGAAATAAAGTAGTTATTGTTAGCTAACCTAGCTAACATTAGCTAAAACATTCCCCACTGAAATAAAGTAACAAACATTAGCTAACCTAGCTAACGTTAGCTAAAACATTCCTCACTGAAATAAAGTAGTTAACGTTAGCTAACCTAGCTAATGTTAGCTTAAACATTCCCCACTGAAATAAAGTAGTTAACATTAGCTAAAACATTCCACAATGAAATGAAGTAGTTAACATAGATAGCTAACGTTAGCTAGGTTAGCTAACAATAACGACTTTATTTTAGTGTGGAATATTTTAGCCAACGTCCAGAGCTAATGCCCAGAGCTAACAATAGCCAGATAGTTAGTTAGCTAGTTAACTTTTATTAGAAGTGCACAAGGCAGGAGATATAATTTTGTAGAAAAAGCTTTCAGACACACACAAACACACACGTACACAAACACACACACACAGAGAGCAGCTACTTTCACCCAAGTCTTCCAAATATTGTACAGAGAGCAATGCAAGCCTTCTAAGCTAAGCTAACTTAGCTAGCATTAGATTAGCTGGCTAGATCTTTGCAGCCTACATTACAAATGGCTAGTTAAATATTATGGTTTAGATAACTGGATGGAGGATTGCACAGCATGTGAGTAAACTATGTGGTGCTCACTACTTACTATCTGGTGCTCAGCTCACCACTTACTGTCTGATGCTGACCATTTTTTTACGTAAAAGAAAATACACCACAACCCTTCAGGGGCTCTATAGAAAATAGAATGTGGTATTCTAAATAAGCAAGAAACCTTTAACTAACACAAATGGCAAAAAAAAATGTAAACAAAAAACTGAAACTGATAATTTAAGTAATCTTCATTACCTTGGACTTGATATAACACAGTAGCTTTGTAGAATTGTTGTAATTCTGCCACATTGGAGGGTTCTACTGTGGGTATTATGTTTTTTTACTGAATGCGATGTTACTTTCACGGCAGATATAATGGGACACACACACCTTCCAAAAAGACAGTCTCATCCGTCCATAGAGTATTTTTCTTAGGTAACATCGAGATGTTTTCTGGCAAAAATGAGATGAGCCTTAATGTTCTTTTTGCTCAGCAGTTGTTTTTGTCTTGTCGCTCTGTCTTGCAGGCCATTTTTGCCCAGTCTTTTTTCTATAATGGAATCATGAAAGCTTTGGATGTTGTTGTGGGGTCTTTTGTGACCTCTTGGATGAGTCGTCTCTGCACTCTTGGGGTAATTTCACTCCTGGAAAGGTGGATAATGGCTCTCACTGTAGTTCACTGGGGTCCCAAAACGTTTGAATTTTTAAACATATTTAAATTAGTTTGATGATCTCAAATATTTAGTAGAGTGAAAAAAATAAATAAAAAGAAACCATAAAAGTGGCGAAAATCAAACAATCTGTCATGTACAACACAGAGCAGTATGGGCACAACAGATTGTGCTGGTGACTCCTGTATCTACTGTAACTATAGATTAATCCTTACTTACAGAAGTAAAGTAGATATGCGGGAAATCTGTTACAGTCATTCTACTGCATGACAGGCATTTTGAGTTCCCTTTGTATGCATATCTGACAAGAAGGCAGAATTTGGCACAACACCTGAAAAGACATGTCACCGAACTGACAACATTCTGCAAACCAATCAGTGTCAAGTACAGGGCAGAGTTCTGTAGTGCATTCACTATACTGCAGTGTAAAACCAGACATACAAACCAGACCAGATGTACACAATGTAACAAATACACAAAACGAGAGTTCACAATTACATAATTGCTTTCTTTCTGTTTTTAAAATGTACACTTTCTTACATAACAAGCCAATTTCTTCACCATCTGTTAAGACAATGACTGAAAGGAACCTCCAAATCAATTTTATCAACAGGTTCAGAAGCTTAAACAAATCCATTCATTATAAGAGAGCACCACCTGTGCACACTTAAGCGTACAAAAGAAGCAAAATGAAGAAAAATGAAGGAAAACAGGGTGGTGTGTGGGGTGGAAGTCTTATAAAACAAGCACAATATAAACAGCATTTACTAAAATACCACACAAATACATACACGTTTTTTTTTTTTATTGGTTGGTTGTTTTTGGTTATTTGAGATCTTTACCATTTATTGCAGGAGTCAAAGTTATCAGAGTAGCTTTTATAAAGCCAGTAATACTGTCAAATCAATCATCAGCACCCTCGGGACACAGGCAGGAAATGAAAGAACACTTTATATCTTAGAGCCGGTTCCGCAGGTTCCAAATACGGAAACTCTTCTTTATAACTGCCTGCTGTCAAAAAACACTGCACTTTTCTTATCCATTAGCCAGACATTAATCATATTTGGGCAGCAAGGCATTGTGCTGAAAGCAAGCTCTGCTCTGAAGAAGTGAAATTAAGAAACAAACAGGCTGTAACGACCCACAGTCTTACTAGAATCTTCATTTCCTAGAAATGGCAAAATTGTGGATGAGCTTTTGATTGATGTTCACAATGTCCACTAACACATTACACAAGTCTGGAGTTAGAGCTGCACAATATTGGAAACATTTTACATTGCAAATGTACTTTTTTCAACTATATATATCATAATATTAAACAATGCGGGGCCCATGACATCACCAGCCCCGGCCCCTCTCCGGACCTATCAAGAGCTAAGTCAGCGCAGAGCACTCAAACCCGAGGAAAACAAGAAAACAAGGGTAATCGAACCTTTAATCGGGCATTTAAATGGCTTTTTAAAAGGTTAATAAGAGTGTTTTTCTGGGATTAAAAGCATGAATTTAGCTGTAACTGCAAATATCTGCGCAAAACTGTGCTGGATTGAAGTGTGCAGCTTTCGACACATGCATTTACAAGCTGGTGCCCAACCATATGGATGGAGGCCATGCGGTTACCTCGTGTTTACTCCTGCTGCCTCCCCCTCATGCTTCTCAGGCAGCAGCAGCCTGTCACTTACACAAACACAGAGACAGCCCTGTGTATTTACTTCTTGTGTCAAGAATCAAAATATTGCAACCTCACGTGTTTTTTAAGACATTTAATTGTTGTAAGTTACATCGCACCTCCTGCAATGTGACTATTGCACATGCACACATCGCGATGGCGATGCTTAAATGATGTATCGTGCAGCCCTAGATGGAGTATTTGTATTTTTAAGGGGTAATAGTAGATCAATATTGAATGAAGATTGTAAGATATAGACACTGTTTACACCTGGCATTAATATGCATAAAATGCATTGTGAAATTTGATTACAATTTGATAATTTAACCTATTGAGATAGTATCCTTATATGGGGACATTACATTTCTGCTTCTCTGCACCATTATACTTGATTTTTTTTAACTGTTGACCCTTTGGCCTCATGTGGAGACACTGCCTGGACCATCTAGTGATCAAATGACAACATTACACTCAATTGATTAAAAACAAGATAGCGTGAATCCCAGTCAAGAGCCTTTACAGCCATTACAGACAGAAACTTTTCATCCAATTTTTTGGCCATAGACCAGCTTGGGGCCCTAGGCAATTGACGGTTTGCTTGCCTTGTTGCAACTAGTCTGTCCCCATATAAGTTTTTTTTTTTTTTTAAGAATTTCTGTACAAAGATAAAGCTAGGAAAAAAAATGCAGACCAAGCAAAAGTTTGGGTCTCAGGAGGTTCAACTACATTGTAGGGGGGTCAGTTTAATTCCTAATAATTAGTAGTTTAATCATTTAATAAATAATTGTATTATCACTTTTGATTTTGGCTTCTCTTTCTCTTTTTGTTCCCCTTTGGTTTTGTTGCTTTGATGCAAAAACTATTTATTGTTCCACCACGTTGTAGATGGATGAACTGCCACCATTACTAGAACAGTACAACAGTACAACAAAAAATGTGCTGGGGTATTTTTTTGTGGGAAAGCAAAAACAGATCTCACCTGGTCACACCTGACAGACTCACCTGACCAGCTAAGGTCATTGCAGTGAAATGGTCAGCAGAGGGAGATGCCGTAAACCGTACAAGCATTTTTTTTTCTCTTACAAAATAGTTAAGACAATAAATATTGACTTCTTCTTTTGTATACAGTATGTTTTTTTCACTATATTGTTAATAAATACTTAAGTCATCCAGACTATGAAGGAACACATAAGGAATCATGTAGTAACTAATGAGTGTTAAACAAACCAAAATACTCTGTGAAGCATTTAGGTGGTCTTATCTGGGGTTCTGTTAACTTGTGGTTCCTGAGGCTTGTAACTCTTATAAACTAATCCTGTACAACAGAGACTACTACTAATTACTGTCAGTTTCATCATATGGCTAGTAGTGCGCTTTGCGACTACACTTGAAGATACATTCAAAGCTTTACTTTTTTTTCTCGGATTGACTGATCTTCATTTCTTAAATTAATTATTTTCTTTACTTAGTTAAGTATTACTTGGCATAATATGGATTGAAAAAATATTCAAATAGGGCTGTTCACTGTATACCAACTGTACCTTTTCACAACTTTACAACTGATGCTCTCAAACACATTAAGAGGCAAAAAATTAACTCTTGACAAGTTCTGCACAGCTGTTAACTGAAAGCTGAACATTCCAGGTGACTCTACGTCATAAAGCTGACTGAGAAAATCCAACTGTCACGTCTGGTGCTGTTAGTTCCTGTGTCCCTTCCACACCCGGCTCTAACAGAGGTTCTCAGGTCAACAACTACATTACCCAGAATGCACCACCCGCTGACATCACGCACTCACCTGATCATGTGACACCTCACCTGCTTCCTCCAGGAAGTCCTGAATACTGATTACTGGCACTATAAAAGAGCACTCCACACAAACACCCACGCCGCGTATTGTAGGTTCTCCTCATTACAAAGCGTTTCTTTATCTCTTGTCTCAGTTTATCTTGTGTATGACCTTGCCTTTGTTTTCTCGACGCCGATTATTGCCTTTGCCTCTGATATTGGATTGCTTGTGTATTACCTGGACTGTGTTTTCACTACTGCCTCTTGGATTACCTCTGACATTGGATCTCTCGTGTATGAACTCTGGACTGTCTCTCATTTATGGTATGGTTTTGTCTACATTGCTCTGGTTTCTGGTGATTAACTGTTTTCTGTATCAACCACGTATTACATCTGTTTATTTTTATAATAAACATATATTTTTATCAGTATCTGCACGTGTCTGCAATCCTGTGCTCATCATGACACCAACCAACATGTGCAAATCTGTCATCTAAGCAAGAGGTGCTACTTTGCAGAATGTAAAATATAAAACATATTCTGCACTGTTGAAAAAAAATTGGTTTACTAAATAATTGCTATAATTCTTTCAGTCCAGTAAGTCTAATTAACTTGCTTGCTGCCACATATTAATTTTTTAGGTTAAACTGACAGTTTTTTGTTCCAGGTGCAGGGACGTTTAGCATTCATAAGAAGCAGTGAATGACATTCTCTTTTTAAATCACCTCAGTGTTGAATGTCACTCCTACACACTTCTTTAGATTTTACATAATAAGAACTCAGACCGGTCATTGAGCGTGTCCTCTAAAGTTGTCCAGTTGAATTCTTTTCCATCTCAATGTTCAACAGCGGTGCTGAGAATAAGATGTGTTTTTCCTCCGAGCTAACCGCTAATGATTATGCACACTTCTATAGAGAGGACAGTTGTACATTCAAGGACACTTTTGCTTTGTGTCACCAGACAGTGTGAAAATATTTTCCTATCAACAAGGTGGCCTTGTGTTAAAACACAGATTCCACTTTGTTTTTATTGATAAGGTCCTTTGTTCTGTTGGTTATGTGTTTTGCCTTACTGCCTCGCTGCACGATGAAATTTAAGAGAGTAATTCCAAGCTTAGACTACACGAAATATTTGTCCCTCACAATGTTCACTATGTCAGATTAAGCAGTTATTTTCGTTTTGTGTCGTTTTCGGGGAACTGGCATCACTATACATTAGTCACCGAGCAATCATCGTCCGCATCCTCGCGTGAGTTCATAGGTCATTGCGGGGAAGAAGCATAGAATCTGAGAATCACGGCTACAAAAGCCCTTTGTGTGATGGAAGCGCTTTTGTGCTCAGAAAAACAAAAAAAGTGGGAAAAGTGACTGTGGGCTCGTTCCTGGGTGACCCAAATTGACTTACATGGTTTTTGTACTCCAGAGAGAATGTAAGGTATGGTAATGTGACTACTTAGGTGTCAGTGCCTGTAAACAGAATATTTCATGGATGAAGTAGATCATGAGATTATATTTCTGTTTCTCTGGTCCACAAATTAAGCAACTGCAGTTTGTTGACATTGATTCGAGTTGCATTTGTGTTAGGTCTCCTGTGGTCAAGGCTTCTCTGCAGTCAACCTTAGTGTACCATTTTTTCATTCGCTCTCCATCATAGAAGAATTGGTACAGTCATCTTGTGTGTTCTTTGAGTTTTTCATCTTCTAAGTAGCTAGCCCTGACATCCATCCATTGTTCATTTTCTGGTGTATTTTAGAACAATAGTTCTTTATAATTCTACTTCTACATTTTAGGGATATGTTGCCAAGAAGGTTTCGAACTGAGAAATGTTAGAAAAAGAGAGTGAGAGTTAGTTACGGGATTTAATCCATATTTTAACATAAGTAAAAAGTTATCTGCCTTCGGAACTCAACAGTAGGAACTCTGTGTTCGCATCACTAAATACACACCATAATACATCAGTAAACTCTGTAAAAAAAAAATGAATTATTGGAGAAAGTTTGGTAGTTTGGAGACCAAACTTTCATTAACATAATTAATTTGTTGAAAAAATATGAATGTATTAAAAATTTCAGATGAATAAGTTGACACATTAACATTGATAACACTAGAATATTCTGAATGCAGTTTTCTGTAAGTAAGCAGACAAATGTTGGTGGAGAATGTATCATTCTGCTGCTATGTTTGAGATATATCATCAATAAATATTAGCAAGCTCATTAATGAAAGCAGTCATGCAAGCCTAAGCCATGATACTACCTTCACCATGTTTGACCAGTGATTTGTTTTAATGGTTTAAAACAAAACAAATCCTGAGATCCTCCTTTGCATTGCTTTGGTAGCCAAAGATAATCATCTCTGTATTCCTGTGAAATGTCTTCTTTCTTTCCAGTGCATTCTTACTAGCTTCGGTATGGTTATATTCTGCTACTGAAGTCTCTTTCAGACAGTGATTCATTCACCCCTGCCCTGTGGAGGTAATTGGGAAAACTACTGGCTGAGTTGGGCTTTTTCTTCACATCCCTCAGCCTTTGTTTCTGTTCATCAGTTGTTGTTTTTCTTAGCCAACATGATTGAGGTTCGATGAACATTTCCAATAGTATTGGCTTTGTCCAGTGCTTGTTCAATGGCTCTGATCTATTGTCCTTCATTTCTCTGCTTTAAAATGGTTTTCTTTTCTCCACTATACAACTCTTTGCTCTTTATATTGATTTATTATTTTAGAAAACAAATTAAGTAACTGCAGGTGAAATCGTCTGTTGACATTGATTCGAGTTCCATTTGTGTTAGGTGTCCTGTGTTAAAGGCTTCTCTTAAACCTTAGTGCACCATATTTTCATTCGCCTTCTATTATAGAAGAATTGGTACAATCATCTTGTGTGTTCTTTAAGTTTTTTTTTTATCTTCTAAGTAGCTAGCCCTGACATCCATGCATTGTTCATTTTTTGGTGTATTTTAGAACAATAGTTCTTTTTAATTCTAGGTCTATATTTTAGGGATCTATTGCCAAGAAATTTTTCGAATTGCAATGCTATTTGGAAAAATCATAAAGCTTACTAAACACAATAAACGATAAAAAAAAAATATTTAATTTTTATAGAAGTGCTGTGCAACAGATGTTTAATGCAACATGCCAGATGTCTCAGCATTGTCTCAGAGTTGTAGAGGTTCCTAAGGGTGTTCTGTGATAATCAAACCCATGCAGCTTGAATATTTTCATGCAGTTCTTGCAGAATTTACATTAGGGTCAGGGTGTTAATAGTGCATCCAAAAGCATCCAACACATTTCCAATGAGTGGTCTGATATAGGTCTGGCAGTGCAGCTGACCGTGGCATAGTACCTGTGTCTTAAGACGGCAAACTCTCAAGACTGCTGCAGTCTGTGGATAAGCTTTGTCCTGTTTAAACCACCCAGTTTCATTACATTACATTACATTGCATTGCATTTGGCAGACGCTTTTGTCCAAAGCGACTTACAATAGTCAAGTACAAAGTAATAGGAATTAAGATAAACCATTTTTAGACAGGGCTTTAAAGGAGGTCGAAGGGATATAAAGGGATAGAGAAGTGAAGGAGGGGAAGAAGGAAATGAGGTTAGAAGTAGTTAGTATGTTAGAGGTGTTAGGAGAGTAAGTGCTCTTTGAAGAGCTCCGTCTTCAGGAGTCTCTTAAAGATAGAGAGAGATTCTCCTGATCTGGTAGTGGAAGGTAGTTTGTTCCACCATTGGGGAACTCTGTATGAGAACAGTCTGGATTGCTTTGTGTGAGTGTTTGTTTGGCAAAGCGAGGCGACGTTCATTGGAGGAGCGCAGCGGCCGGGAGGTAGCGTAAGCCTTCAGGAGTGATCAGTGCAGGTAGGAAGGAGCCTGTTCTGTCATCACCTTGTAGGCGATTGTAAGAGTTTTAAATTTGATACGAGCATCAACTGGTAGCCAGTGGAGCTCAATGAGCAGCGGGGTGACATGTGTCCGTTTTGGCTGGTTGAAGACCAGACGTGCTGCTGCATTCTGGATCATTTAGTTTCATTACTATTGTTTGATTCGTTATGGGTGCATTTATGAAATCTTGGTTTAATGTAAGGAATCTCCTCACTTTTCTACTATTTTACCAGTTTTATTGCTTTCAGTGCTCCCCAAGATTATAAAGTAAGTTCATTTCTATTACTTTCACTGCGCTGCTAAACACACGTCGTAAACACACGTAACCGTGCAACAAAAACACCTGTCTGTAACATATGTGTGGATTCAAACTAAAGATGCCATGTTTTAAGCTGTTTGACTCTTTTTGATATACTGTGGATTTATCTGAAAAAAAAAGAATTCCCAATCTATTATATCATGTTATATCATATGATTATATCATATTTTTATCCCACACTCAGTATTGCATTTTTGTAATCAGACTATCTAGATTTTATGCTAAAACCGTAACACTGTTTACCACAAGCAAATAAATTGATCAATTAATAAATAATGAGGTAATTTTGATCTTCATAATATGGGCCCTAAGGTTAGTTCTAGACCATTATTCAGAAACTCAGTTACAATTATCTGTTAATAAGATATTCAGCTGTACTTATGCTTGCATGATGAGCAGATGCTATTCTGTTTTTTTTTTTTTTAGGCAGCAGCATTAATTATGCATATGCCATTATTTAAATTAGAACATCAATTTATTTTTACAAATTAGATATGGCTATCAAATTGATGTCTACTGTGTTTTGCTTTCTTTTTTTTTTCAGAAACCAAACCTTTTCAGTGCTATATTGTTTGCCTTTGCAATAAATCCAGGCCTCTTTAGGATTTCTTGTTTTTTTTGCTTAAATCACTTAAATAGGACCTGCCTGTCAATGCGCAGTAGACCAAAATATATTCAAAAGGTAGACATCATGCCAATATCCAAAGAAATTCAGGAACAAGTGAAAAAGAAGGTATTCAAGATTTATCAGTCTGGAAAAGTTTATAAAGCCATTTTCAAAGGTTAGGACTCCAGCAAACCACAGTAAGAGCAATTATCCACAAATGGCAAATTTGTGGAATAGTAGTGAACCTTCCCAGGAGTGGCTGGCCACCCAAAATTACTGTAAGAGCACAGCAACGACTCATCCAAGAGGTCACAAAAGACCCTACAACAACATCCAAAGAACTGCAGGCCTCACTTGCCTCAGTTAAGGTCAACGTTCCTGACTCCACCATAAGAAAGAGATCATCCTTGATGACCCCCAAGACTTTTGGAAAAAAAATCTGTGGACCAACGAGACAAAGGTTGAACTAAAAGGTGTGTGTCTCATTACATCTGGTGTAAAAGTAGCAAACAGTCCTGTCTGGCCATCATCATGTGACCTCAAGCTGAAACGAACTTGGGTTCTACAGCAGGACAATGATCTAAAACAAACCAGCAAGTCCACCTCTGAATGGCTGAAGAAAAACAATGTAAAGACCTTTGGAGCGGCCTAGTCAAAGTCCTGACCTGAATCTTAATGAGATGTTGTGGCAAAAAAGAGATGAAAAAAATCCTCCACAGTCCTGATCAAAGACTCATTGCAAGTTACTGCAAATGCTTGATTGCAGTTGTTGCTGCTAGAATAAAAACAGGGTAGAAAAAAACAGTTATTAGGTTTAGGTGGCCATGTTTGTTTTAGATTTTTTTAAAAACCTAAACCTTAAAAAAAAAAAAAAGAAAACCTTCATTTAAAATTTGCATTTTGTGTTGTGCAACTTGTGTTGTGTTTGATGATCTGAAACATTTAACAGACAAACATGAAATAAGAAATCATGAAGGGAGCAAACACTTTTTTACACCACTGGAAATTAGTGTAGAGGGTTTGAAATGGCAGCAGGAGAGAGAGAGAGAGAGAGAGAGAGAGAGAGAGAGAGAATAGATGGACTAATACCAACCCGCTCTTTTCTTCAGGGAACTCTATTTCATGCCTGCAGTAAGGTGTATCAATGGTAAATTCAAATGCTGGCCTGAAGGTACTTCAATTTCCTTTTTTCTCTGTGATAGCAGTACTGCTAGCAGATAGATGGAGGACACTCCAGGTCATCTGGGTGGTTCTCAGGTAGGAAGCTGTCACATAAACTGATTTAGGATGGTTGGATTATATTAAATTGCTTTCTTCCTTCTTCCTTATGCTCAGTCCAAGCTCACTATCCACTACTTCCATAACCTATCAACACTGTCTAATGTAGACCTGTCAGTATAACCAGTTTTTTTTAACAATATATTATTGCAAGGACAATATATTTCCATTGCTGTAATGATAATACAATAACATAATAATGCATTATATCCTTACTTTTTAAGAGCAGAAATGTTTGATAACTACAATATAAAATGTATAAATATCCTAAACAATAAAATAACTATATACATGAATGAGCTTGTATTGCTAAGTAAACTAAGTAAGTAAAGCAAATAATGAGGCCAGCAAAAAATGTTGAAATAAAAAACTTAAAAAACAAACAAAAAAAAATGTATTTAAAAGAGTACATTTTATATTTTAGATTCCTCAAAGCAGTCTGTGTCTTGTCAAGAGTTAATTACTTAATGTGTTTGTAATCTTCCTAAACTCTACACCCTAACTGTGAGCTGCAACCATGGTAATGGGCAAGCTGGCAATTTTTTCTGCTCAACAGGTAATCATTGAGCTTCAGTAAGGTTACTTACCATAGCATAGATAGTATTTGTATCATTTGCACACAAGAAGGATCCTGTTTCTCTTGTTGAAGAACTTTCCCTGCTTCCAGCCTGGTTTCACTTCTATTTACATCACAGGTTGTACTGTTCACAAAAGCATTTGATGTTGTGGTCGAAGAACAGCATATGTAATGTATCATCATGTGCCTGAACCAAATTTTATACACTTATTATAGTGTCACTGTTTCATTTTTATTGGCTGATCATTTTTAAGCGCCCTATCGTAACCCTGCTTAAGTCACGTCACAATGCTCGTCTTGTCAACGTTGTATTTTTACACCTTGTGCCCATGCCGTTAAAATAGTGTCAGAGTTTATGTATAAGTCTACACCAATAGACAATAGGCAATTGATCGGTGTGCTACACATCCCTAACATAGGGTTCTGTGCATGCCCAAAACTTACAGTTTAATTCAAATGATCAAAATAAAATGTGTGTTTAGGTAATGTGTGTATGTGTATGAGTTATGAAAGCCTGTGATGATCAAATTATCTAAATTTTTCAGAAAGAAATTTGCCAATTGGTCATATTGAAATGGAAAACTGAGATTAAACATGATTCAGACATTGAATCCCTCGTTCTTGTCTGTGCTTGGCTTTAAACATACATGAAAAAGGGAGGTTAATTTGAAGACATCATTATATTGCCACAAGGTGGAGTATGGTCACTTATGTGTCTGTAGAAATCGTTTCTGAGAACACACTTTACTCACATCTATACTTGTATTACCAGAGTGTGCACACTAACATATGACCTGTATACTTAGTGTATATGTATTGTATGTTAATGTAATTTTTATTGCATATTGTATTAATTATGTTATTAATTAAACAACAACACAAATTAAGTATAGAACTATTTTAGTATATATATCTTTTTTTCAAAAAGGGCTGGTATAACACAAAAAAACACTAAATACTAATTATCCAAATATATACAGTAGCTTTTGTGACTGCCTAAGACTTTGTGTATACAGTGGTGTGAAAGAGTTTTTGCCCCCTACAGATTTTTTTTTTGTACTTGCTGTTTTGTCATACTGATATTTTTTCAGATTACTAAACTAACTTTAATATCAGACAAAAATAAATATAAAATATAAATAAATAAATATAAAAAATATATAATTTTATTTATTAAAGGAAAAAAAAAACTTTCCAAACCAATCTAGCCCTGTGTGAAAAAGTGTTTGCCCCCTTATAATGCCACCTAATAACGTGTTTGTGCCATCCTTGGAGGTAACAACTGCAATCAAGCTTTACTGATAACTGCCAACGAGTCTTTCACATCTCTGTGGAGGGATTTTGCTCCACTTTTCTTTACAGAATTGTTTTAATTCAGATACAATAGAGGGTTTTCAAGCATAAACTTCCTGTTTAGGATCATTCCACAGCATCTCAATCAGACTTTGACTAGGCCACTCCAAAACCTTCATTTAGTTTTTTTAACCCATTGAGAGGTGAACTTGTTTGTGTGCTTTGGATCATTGTCCTGCTGCAGAACCCAAGTACACCTGAACTTGAGGTTACGAACAGATGGCTGTATATTCTCCTTCAGGATACAGCAGAATTCCTGGTTCCCTCTATTTCAGCAAGTTGTTCAAACCCTGAAGCAGCAAAGCAGCTTCAGATCATCACACTACCACCACCATGTTTTACATTCAGTATGATGTTCTTTTTTTTTAATTATGTGTTAGTTTTACCCAAGATGTTACGGGACACACTCCTTCCAAAAGGTTCAACTTTTGTCACGTCAGTCTAAAGAATATTTACCCAAAGTTCTGGGGATCGTCAAGATGTTTGCTGGTAAATGTGAGATGGGTTGTTGTGTTCTTTTTGGTCAGCAGTGTTTTTTGCCTTAAAATTCCTCCATGGAGACCATTTTCAACCAGTCTCTTTCTTATTATTAAATCATTAACACTGATCTTAACTGAGGCAAGTGTTGCCTGCAGTTCTTTAGATGTTGTTCTGGGTTCTTTGTGCCTCCTGGATGAGTTGTCCATGCCCTTTTGGAGTAATTCTGGTCAGCCGGCCATTCCTGGGAAGGTTCACCAATGTTCCATGTTTTCTCCATTAGTGAATAACAGCTCTCACTGTGGTTCTCTGGAGTCCCAAAGCTATAGAAATAATTTTGTAACCTTTTCTAAACTGATAGATGATCAATGACTTTGTTCTTATCTGTTCTAGAATTTTTACAGATTGGGGCATAATGTGCTGCTTTTGAGATCTTTTATCTGCTTAATGTTGTCAGACGGGTTCTATGTAAGTGATTTCTTGATTCTACAGTTCTGGCAGTAATCAGGCCTGGATGTGTTTAGTAGTAAATTTAACTCAGCTTTCCAAACAGTGTGATTAATCACGGTTTATTTATCGGGGACAAATACTTTTTCACAAAGAGCTAGATTAGTTTGTATATTTTTCTTCCCTTAATAAATGAAATAATCATTTAAAAAGTATTTTTGTATTCTTACTCAGGTTATATTGTCTGATATTAAAGTTTGTTTGATAATCTGAAAAATGTAAGTATGATAAAAATGCAAAAACAAAAGAATACCATTACCGACTGAAAGGGGCATATAGTTTTTCACGCCACTGTATTATTAGATAATACACTGGCCCATATACACTGACATTTGTCCATAATCCTGTTTTATATTTGACAGTGTGTAAAGCTTGAAAGTCTCTGTGTCGGCATGCAATGCTATGAGAGCACGAGCTGCTTCTGTTCTGCACTTTGATCAAATTTCTGACACCCGTGTGAAACGCAGCCATAAAGCGCGATAGGAGAATGATATGATTTCAGTGCAAGCCACTGTATAGAGACGTGAGGGGCATGAGAACACACAGTGTCTTCTCTTTTAATATTCTACCCAACAACTTGCATTTGCAGAGTCTCTTGTCTTTCTTCAAAATGGTATTAAGCCAATAAACAGCCTAATACCAGTAGCTGTTCTCTCTCTCTCTCTCACTCTCTGTCTCTCTTTCTCTCTCTCTTTCTCTTCAGCAACACTGACACTCATCCATAATCCATAACCTCACATGACTGTCTAGCTAATAATATGATAGGACTGAAAGTAAATGTGCTATTAACTCTTTGATGTGCAACATATGCACACCCCCTCTAATACATAACACAGGTCAAAAATGCCTCACATTCATTCCCCATGTTATTTCATTCTGGTTGAGTTTTTCTTTTTTCCATGTTTTAATATCAATTTATTTAATGATTAAATATTCTAAGTTTTCTTTGAATATCTTGTTTTTAATCACCACTGATATTTTTTTTACATTTTTAATTTAATACTTTATGAAAAAATAGTTTTTTTTTTATATCACTACATTGTATTTACACAAATGGGTCAAAATTACCCAGGTTCATTTTCTATGTTAATTCATGATTGGCTGAGTTTTTTTTTTTTGCACAAATCTAAATTTTTATTTTCCTGGTCAGGTTTACAGGGTGGTTAGGAAGGTAGATGCCAGTTCAGATACTATAGGCAGAGTGAGTTTGAACCAAGCATTTTTATTATTTAATATTAAAATGTTATTTTTTAGTAATTTATAGTAATTATTATTAGCTACTCTATTTTAGTTAAATTTTTAGTTCTATTTTAGTTTAGCTAAATCTACTACATAATGTTTAGTTAAAACTACTTAGATACATTAATACATTGCTGGCTATATGAGTAAGTAGCTTATTTTTTGAACCACAAAATAAATCCATTATATTAAGTATTGTAATAAAAGCGCTATTCTTTTTTGTTTAAAACATTTTATTTTATTTGTTTTGCTATTTTCTGTGTAACTTTCTTTATAAAATTGTTTGTTTGCAGTTTATGGTAGATTTTGTGTTACATTATTTATTTATTTATTTATTTATTAATTATACACAATATGTGTATAAAAGTCAGAATCTTGGTAATTTACTATTTGCTATTATTTTCAAAATCTACAAAGTTGTACAGGTTTGTTTCTACTGAATGTTTGAAACTGCTATATTATATTAAACTTTACCGTTTATTTTGTTTAAGTACTTTACAAAAGCTGTCCTTCTGTCAGGAATTGCAGCAGCAGGGAGAGAAGGAGGCGAACGTAAACGTAATTAATACATTTAATAAACAAACAAACAATAAACCAATAATATAGACACAAACCAAGAAAGGCTCATTACAAAAACATGAAAGGAAACCAAGGACAGGGAACAAACGGGGCAACCTACCTGACCTGATATGCACAAGAACCGACCACAACACCCTGAAACAAAGGGGCTATATATACCCGGAACAGAAACAGGAAACAGGGAACACCTGGGGACAGGTAACAAGGGGGTGGGGCTACAAATGACAAGAGTTGAAGCACTGAAGACAAGGGCGAAGACAAGGAGAACAACACAGAGTGCCATGGGCCAGGCAAACATAGAGATAGACAGGGGAGGGTACAGAACAGGAGGAGAATGCGACAGCTAGAAAGTTAGAAAGGAAAATAAAAAATTAAGATTTTTCGATTACACGAATTACATAGAAAATTAATGTGGGTCATTATTTATCCCTGTTTTGCTTTACAGATAAGAGGATTTTATTCAGAAAGTATACAAAAGGAAACTTCAAGTAAAAATAAGATAAAAAAAATAAAAATAAGGATTATTGAAAACAAGGTAATTAATTACAAAATGATCAAACTAATTTATTGCAAAGATATAAATATTTTCTCAGCTGGTTCATTTTTGACCCATGTTGCTCATCAAAGGGTAAATATAGTGAGGTGCTCTACATATCAGGAGTAAGAAGTAAGGTCCAAACCTTCGTTTTGACGCGTTCAAGCAGCACCGTGTTCATATATAATCCAGGGATGAATGTGTATTGTTTGACTTAACCTTTAATCTGCTGTTCTGATTCAGCTTTAGATCCAGCAGGCTTAAACCAACACGAAACTCAACTCTCCAGGAAAGAAAAGCAAACCTTTAGGATGTTGACAGAAGAGATAATTGTACCAATATGGCAAAAACAACAGTGTTTAGAAAAAAGAAACAGACTATGTGGTTTCGCTGTTCGCCGAGTCAAGATTCTTGTAACGACCTGTCACACACGATTTTTAAACCAAGCTTGAAACAATAAATTCTGAGTAAACACGTAATACATTTTTTAAACTTAATCTTGAAGGAAAGTATAAGTATCCTGCACCGAATGATGCTGTATGAAAAAATATAATAAGTAGCTTCCCAATGAAACACTCAAAAAGATTTATTAACTCTAAAACACTAGAAGTTTTGGAACTTTTTTTTAATTTTACAACATACAACATCACATGATATAGAATAAAAAGGTACCATGGATGACCCAAAAAAAAAAAACAGAAAAAATATTGGAAAATCAGGTCATTCTTAACAGGTAAAGTCCTAACAAAAAAACAAATGCTGTTGGGAACTTGGTCTTTTGTCCACCCAATTGATTTTAACACACAAACACTAACATCGTGTAAACAACACCCATAAAATATGTTACTCTCTATCACTAACGTCGGATAAAAATCACCCAAACGCATGCCTCTTAAAAAAAAACATAAATGGGAGGAGGAAATTAACCATAACATTACAGGTCCTTCTCAAAAAATTAGCATATTGTGATAAAGTTCATTCTTTTCCATAAAGAAATTAAAAAAATTTAACTTTCATATATTTTAGATTCATTGCACACCAACTGAAATATTTCAGGTCTTTTATTGTTTTAATACTGATGATTTTGGCATACAGCTCATGAAAACCCAAAATTCTCACAAAATTAGCATATCATGAAAAGGTTCTCTAAACGAGCTATTAACCTAATCATCTGAATCAACGAATTACCTCTAAACACCTGCAAAAGATTCCTGAGGCTTTTAAAAACTCCTAGCCTGGTTCATTACTCAAAACCGCTATCATGGTTAAGACTGCCGACCTGACTGCTGTCCAGAAGGCCATCATTGATACCCTCAAGCAAGAGGGTAAGACACAGAAAGAAACTTCTGAACTAATAGGCTGTTCCCAGAGTGCTGTATCAAGGCACCTCAGTGGGAAATCTGTGGGAAGGAAAAAGTTCTGCACAACGAGAAGAGGTGAGCGGACCCTGAGGAAGATTGTGGAGAAGGGCCGATTCCAGACCTCGGGGGACCTGCAGAAGCAGTGGACTGAGTCTGGGGTAGAAACATCCAGAGCCACTGTGCACAGGCGTGTGCAGGAAATGGGCTACAGGTGCTGCATTCCCCAGGTCAAGCCACTTTTGAACCAGAAACAGCAGCAGAAGCGTCTGACCTGGGCTACAGAGAAGCAGCACTGGACTGTTGGTCAATTTTTGCATCTAATACGGAAATCAAGGTGCCAGAGTTTGGAGGAAGACTGGGCAGAAGGAAATGCCAAAATGCCTGAAGTCCACTGTGTTTTATCAAGGGCAGGGTCAATGCAGCTAGCTATCAGGAGATTTTGGAGCACTTCATGCTTCCATCTGCTGAAAAGCTTTATGGAGATGAAGATTTAATTTTTCCAACTCTCCTGACCTGAACCCCATAGAGAATCTGTGGGATATTGTGAAGAGAAAATTGAGAGACGCAAGACTCAACACTCTGGATGAGCTTAAGGTCGCTATCGAAGCATCCTGGGCCTCCATAACACCTCAGCAGTGCCACAGGCTGATTGCCTCCATGCCACACCACATTGAAGCAAAGTCATTTCTGCAAAAGGATTCCCGACCAATTATTGAGTGCATAACTGAACATAATTATTTGAAGGTTGACTTTTTTGTGTTAAAAACACTTCTCTTTTATTGGTCCAATGAAATATGCTAATTTTTTTAGATTTTGCAAAAATAATCAATATTAAAACAATAAAAGGCTTGAATTACTACAAAAAAAAAGTGTGACATTAAAAAGTATTTAGCGCCCCTATATCAATACTTAGTAGAGCCACGTTTCACTACAAATACAGCTGCAAGTCTTTTTGGTTATGTCTCTACCAGCTTTGCACATCTAAAACTTCTTAAATTCTTTGCAAAGAAGCTCACGCTCAGCCAGGCTGGACGGAGAGTGTCTGTGAAATACAATTTTTCATGTCTTGCCACAGATGCAAAACATGCATCTAGCTGTATGTTTAGGTTCATTGTCTTGATGGAAGGTGAAATTGTTGTTTATTTTTCCATCAACTCTGTTCAGCTTCCCTGTCCCTGCTGAAGAAAAGCATCCCCACAGCATGATGCTGCCACCACCATGTTTCAATGCGTTTTGAAATCATTTTTGTTCCACTTGACAATTACATGCTAATTTGTGTTGGTCTATCAAGTAAAAAATCAATATAATACAATTAAGTTTGTGGTTGTAGGGTCTACACCAGATCGCACTAAAGTATGCTTGAGTCAAAATCTAGACCATCAATTTTAGAAGGACCATAGATCAGTATTCTAGACCCCTCCCGAGCTTTAAAAAAACCCCACAGCCATCAACAATAAGATCATCACTCCAAAAGCCAAACATGGTGGTGGTAGTTCCATACTGTGTAAATGTTTTAATGATTCAGGGGCTCAGTGACTTACCATGTGTAATAAAACCCTGAATTCTTTTCGCTACTTAACAATCCTACAAAATAATGTCTGTTCATCAGTCTGTGATTCGTGGACCAAGCAAATGAGAGTTATGCAGCGAGACAGTGATCCAAATCCCAAGAGCAAGATCATCTTTGAAAGGTGTAGAAAATGATGGCAGCTGTGAACATAACTGTTTGCAGCTGCCCTTTTCAGTCGTCCTCCATCAGTTTTAACCCTCCTGTTATGTTACGGGTCAAATTGACCAGTTTAAAAGTTTGAAGATCTGGGAAAAATAGTTAAAAGTATTTTTTTCAGAATAAAAGTTCTTCTTCTTGCCTTAATTAGTGTGATCAACATATGACCCCAAATCAAATAAACAAAAACTAAATCAAAATTCAGTGTTATGTTTTAATGTTATGTAAAGCTATTATGTCTAATATGTTGGTCTTTCAAAAGTAGTAAAGTAGTGAAACAATAAAAAAAAGTTTGATTTTTTTTTTAATCCAGTGAGTATCCTGATTAAACCATTAACAGTTAGAGGTAAGGAACACCATTTCACTAAATATTGATAGAATAATTAGCAATGTAGTTATTAATAAAATATTCACACTGCTTGTTTGGATTTTTAAATAATTATTATTTTGGATCATTATTATTTTGGGAATTAATTGGATAAGTAAACATGCACCAGATCAAATTGACCCAGGATAACCACTGCTGTTCCTGACAAAATTAGCATAACAGGAGGGTAAAAGAAGCATGTTCAAAATACAAGCCATGATGTGTTTTTCTTCATAACTCTTGGGTTTTGCTACTGTTAAATGCATTTTTGTCACATTATCTTAGTATATAATGTATATAAGGATATAATGTTCAGTTCTATCTTAAATGATGCAGGTGTTACAGAAGCTAGAAGGTAACTGCAGTCGCTTTTTAAGGTGGAACTTTAGCTTTGTGTTTTTTAAGTTGTTTATATTAGGGGTGTGTCATCGTATCGTACACGATAATATCGTCAAAATGTTTCAATATCATGAACTATATTATACCTCTAAAATATCGTGCCATATCACCCATCCCATTTCCCATTATATATCTACTAGAAACAGATTAAATATGTCCAGTATCATTTATTTTACTTTAATCCTGGATATATGGAGATATTTAGAGTGCATTATTATTAGTATCATGACATTCTGGATCAGTGACTTCTGTTACAAATCTGATATAATTCTTGTATTTTTTAATATCTCACTTAGGGGTGTGCCATATTATATTGTATGTAATAATATATTTTTTATTTTATTTTCTTGCAGTGTATATTTAAAAAAAAAAAATTAAAAGTGTTTTGTCATTTTGCAAAGAGTATCGTTATCACGAAAATACCATGAAATATTGTGATATTATTTTAGGACCACATCGCCCACCCCTACTTTATATCCAGATTAATTACATTAAGTGAATTAACCCTTGTGTGGTGTTCGGGTCTGTGGGACCCTTTTTCATTTTTCACCAAATGATAGTACTCAAACTCATAAAACATATATCAAAACACATTTTCGATAAACACACACTGTATACCCCCCCCCCCCCACACACACACACATTTCTATTACATACAGTATGTTTGGCTAAGGGCTAATAAACATTGCTTCATTTGTAAATTTGAATCTAAACAAATTTCCTACTCATATCTTGAGTTTAATTCATTTTCTTTTACATTTTATTAAAAAAACTAATAAAAAAAGGAGTAGCATTTTTTGAAAGAAATGTATCATAAGAAAGGTAAAGGGCAAATATTAACCATGTAAGCTGTTTATATTGCTTGCAATTTAGGTGAAGCAAGCATGTGTACAGCATTTTAATGTAAAATTGCTTAATTTTGCTGAATTAAATACAAATAACAAAGTAAACAAGTAACAAAAATATGAACACCACACAAGGGTTAAAAAAGTTAGTTGACATTTATAATAATATAAAAATACCACAGTATCCAGTACCGGATTTTGTCTTTCTGTACATCCTGCTAATTCTCTACAATCTTTAGAACATGAACTGGTTGTGGACTGGTTTAGACAGTTTAATTGTGAAAGGGTAAAGAATGATGAGGAATAATGTAAAATATGAGAGGAATGTTAAAGTCAACATATATTTTCATTTATTATTGGAGGCCTCAGCAGAAACATGCCATATTGCTACATGTGGCCTGCAGTCAGCTCTGCTGCAAATGTGTATGTATGTGTATGTGTGTGTGGTCTGGTCTGGTCTGGGGAGGGCATAAAGCTGCACTAATGTCAGATCATATAGAAATGTATTGTTACTGTATTGTTTTGCTTAGCAGCAAACCACAATGGCCAGCTCTCCCCTGAAAAATTCTACCTAGATTCTGATTGGAACTGATTGGTGTAAATAGAAAAATGGACATGGTGTTCTAGGCTAAGTTACAATACAACAATAATAATAATAATACAACAATAACAATCAATTTCAAATCATAATTAAATATCTTATCCTCAAATCACAAATGTGTTAATTGAAAGAATCAAAAGGATTTGACAGCATCTCTCGGCTTGTTTCAGCATGCTGCACGTGAGAAGTCATTGTCCTATGTTTTTATTAGTATGATCAATAACTGTGCTTGTGAAGGGTTTTAATCACAGAGTAATGAGCAGAGGTGGGAGGAGGGAATAAACAGCAGAATTCTCTGGTAAACAGGTTCAGAAGACCTAAGCTCGGCTCACACTACAGGATAATCAGGACGGTTTTGAGGCTGATTTGATTTTTTTTTAGTTGTGAAAAGTCTCCAAATTTCAAAGTGATTGTAAACAATGATCTTCCCAGATGATCCTTTAGTGTGTGGTGTCTGCAATCCGATCTCTAATTTGTCCTCTGATCTTTTCTCTGTTGGAGCAGTATTAGCATTAGCTGCTAACCATGCTAAGCGCTAGCTGGCGAGAACGGCAAGCCGAGTGATCAGGTGTTCTGTCGAGTTGTGCTACCATGTCAAACCGTGCTACTCGTATGTGTATATTTAAAGGTAAAAATACAAAAGTTGCACAACATTAGAGCATGTTTCCAGTAAGAAGTTCATGTAATATATTTGGAAAGCCTAAATCACAGTTTCAGGGTAAAGTTATGGTAGCAAGAGTTTATTATTTTATTAGTATTATTAGTATTATAAGGGGGCCTTGACTCTTTCAAGTTGTAAACAGGTGAGCCGTACGATAGAAAAGGTTGAGAACCCTGTATTTGACTGTGGTCTGCGTGTTTACCATGTTAAAACAAGCTACGTGGGACGAACCGCTGGGTAATATCGCGCTGGATTACCAGAACAATCGGACTTCCTCAGTTTAGAGCTGTTGGACGGCATTAGCCGCTAACTGTGTATAGCGCTAGCAGCTGTGTTAGCTGCTAATGCTGCTGTGCCTAGCCTTAGTGGAAATCTGGAAATCTAAGCTTACTATAAATGAATGGAAGCGCTTTACTCACCCAAGTAAACCGTTTTTTTAGGAGAGAAATCTGTGTAGATTAACATCCAGCACTCAGATGACTGTAAAATATAGCACAGCTATATTTTGACAACTAGCACAGCAACAGTTTTGTTGTAATTAGCTCATTGTTTACATCAGAAACTCCTGTGGAATTGCTGTGAGGATTGGAGCTGCAGGCTGGGTGTGTATAATCTTAATTTATGTACTGTTTTATTTAGGATAGATGGTGTACAGTGGGGGGGGGGGGGGGGGGGTATGACAACTAAATTAAATTAAATTAGATAATAATGTATCTATCATACTTATCTTTGCCGCTGTAGCTAAAAATAGCAGCTGATGATTTCTGGACAATCCAAAAGATTTCCTGCTCTCCTGTTGACTTCACAGTGGGGAAATCACACTATAATTCTGATCATTTCAGGTCTTTTGGGGACAACAGTTGCATCCACATAGTTATGTAATGCCTGCTGACTGCAGAAGCAAATGCTAGGGACACCCTGTTCTGTGACGTGCATTAGTCAGAGTGACTAACTGACTGTAACTGATTTAAAACCATTTTAGCTGAACACGAAACTCATGCTTTTCTCTGCAGTTTATTTCACTCAGCTGTTGAAACATTTTTGTATGGATGGATTAACACATCAGTCCAAAATAATAACATATTGATAATAACTTGATACAGTATTTTATGTTAACTTTAGAAAATTAAGAAGTTTTTTAAAAAGCAATGACGGTGTATATAATACCAGTCTATAAAAAGTACTAAACATGATTTGTATAATGGGAGCACATGATTGATTTTTGGTTGGATTAGGATATGAGATGGTTTGGTGATGTAGATGTGCGATGTAGACTATTTTTATTTTAGTTTTTGGTTTATTTGAATGTGTATCTTTAAAAAAAAAATAGTAATTATATTCATTACTTTAAATCAGTAATCCAGGTTATGTTACAATTCATTCTTTAACAGGTAATCAGTATCAGATTCATTTTTTTTAAGTAACCCTCCCAAACTTTTACAAGTATATAGTCACCTGTATATCTCTTCACCCGTTTTTTCCCACCGGCTCAGACTATATAGAGGGCTTCATTTATTGCAATGTGGGTGAACTGACAGAAGTGATTGGGTATAAATTTATCTTACAATATTTGGGTTACTACTGACTTGTTTTCTTGTAGTGCTTGTTAGAAATTTTAGCTTTGTAATAGAACCACTGTTTTTCAGCAAGTTGCAAAATTTGACTGATTGACTATGAGTGGTGTAAAAAAAATAAAAGAAAAATATATAATAATTATGGCAATAATATTTTTATCCTCATCAGACCCTGCATCCTCTTATGGGGGAATGAGATTTCTGCTTTTATACACCATATCCATACAGAGACACCTTCCAGACTGCATAGTGGTCACATGACAACAGTACTCTTAATTGTGTAAAACAAGTTGGCTGGAATCCCAGTCAAAAGTTTCTACAGCCAGTACAGACAGAAACATGGGCCAGGTAAAAATTCTTATCCAATTTTATGTCTGAAACTGGTTTGTTTACTTATGTATTTACTGTAGAAAGCTAACATTTAGTTTTTGGACAAATTGGGTTTTTCTGAACCCAAATGGCAAGGATTATTTTTAAATGTTAAAATATCCTACTGTCCCCATATGAGGACATTGCAAAAATAATTTTCTATACACGGACAAAGTTTAATTTTTATATGTGTAGGTAGGATTGGGTGGCTGACTTTTGACTGTTGTCAGGGTTTAAATCAGTCAGTGGTGCACCTGTATTTACTGTCACCAAGATAGAAACACGCCAGATATGTACCTGAACACATCTCATTTCCAGACCACCACATCCATCAGTGTAGAAACATTTTAAACTAATGTAATTGTAATGATACGAGCAAAAGCCGTGAAAATTGACTGTTGACAGGGTGTAGGATAGCAACGAGCATTGTGACGCACCTTGTGCTAGGTGTACGATAGGTCCTTGAGTCTCAGGAGGTTAATAATAAACAGTTCTTCACTGTAGTCAATAAAATAAAAGTCTAAAATTGTCTAACAAGAATAATGTGGCAATAATGCTGCACATCCGGTAAGGTGTGTGATGAAATGTGCTCCAGCAGCTTATTTACCCCAAACACTTCAACAGGTGCTGTATATTTCTATCTATCTATGGTGCATTAAGAGTATTTTACAGCGAATCCAGATTTTTTTTTTTACATTTAGTTCTTCTGTCGAAAGTAAAGGTCACCGAGTGCCATTAAACGTGATGCCTTTTATGCCTATAATAGCAATTGTGAGAAAATGTACTGGAAGGCCTCAGATGTGCAGACTCAGGGAAGTTGTGCTGCTGCAGTGAAATGGCTGGTTGTTTCGTACATTGCCATAATGGTCACTCAGTGTGTGCACTGATTGGCCAAAATGACTGTGCCCTCCATGCGAGACGCTCCACTGCTACAGTAATATCTGTACTTAGAAAGAGAGATAGAGAGAGAGAGAGAGAGAGAGAGAGCACAAGAGCACAGTGTCTGATGGAGGATCTCAACGGATGCTTGGTTTCATTATAATGGACATAATGTCTCCACAACAAAATGGCCTGGAAGAGTTTGTAGGAAAGTGGCAGCAACTGTACAATTTAACAGCATCATGAATCCGCACACACGAATAAAGAATTTCCCAAGGTAAATTTCTGTAGATGGAACAACAGTACAAAAAAAATGTGTTGTGTAAAAATAGTATAATAAAATGGGCAACCTTTATCTTTACGACGATTGACAGTTCAGGCAGTAAGGCAGTTCAGAAAAAAAACATATACTTAAAATAATAACCAGGTTTTGAAATAGGTTTAAGTATTCTAATATTGCTACAATAATATCACAATATGGCTTTTTTTACGGTACTGTTCATATAGCTACATAATGTCTACACAATTCTTTCACCTTTTCACATATCTAAAATAAATCTACATTCATATTTAGAAATATGGTACAGGTACTAGATATATTACAACAGATGCTGCATTTGTCAATCGTTCATGATGGCTCTGAAAGTCAAAGGGCTAAGAGTCATTTCTCTGATGAGCCAATTCTCTGGTGAACAATTTCTCCAGCTAACTATTTCTCTGGTGAGCCATTTCTCTGCAGAACCACTTCGCTGATGAGCCATTTATTTGGTGAAACATTTCTCTGGTAAGCCAGTTCTTCGATGAGCCATTTATTTGGTGAACCATTTCTCTGGTGAACCATTTCTCTGATGAGCCATTTCTCTGGTGATCCTTTTCTCAGGCGAACCATTTCTCTAGGAAAACCTTTTTCTGTTGAACCATTTCTCTGGTGAGACTTTTCTCTTGTGAGCTATGATTCTGCTGAACTATTCCTCTGCTAAACACTCTCTCCAACGAACCATTTCTCTGCTAAACCATTTACCTGCTGAATCATTTATCTGGAGAGTCATTTCTCTGGTATACCATTTCTCTTGTGAACCACTTAGCTGATGAGCCATTTATTTGGTAAAACATTTCTCTGGTGAACCAGTTCTCTGATGAGCCATTTCTCTGGTGAACCATTTCTCTGGTGAGCCATTTCTTTGGGAAACCATTTCTCTGGCAAGACTTTTCTCTTGTGAAACCATTTCTCTGGTGAACCATTTCTCTGGTGAGCCTTTTCTCTTGTAAGCTATGATTCTGCTGAACTCTGGTGAGCCATTTTTCTGTTAAACCATGTCTCTGCTAAACACTCTCTCCAATTAACCATTTCTCTGCTAAACCATTTACCTGCTGAATCATTTATCTGGAGAGTCATTTCTCTGGTATACCATTTCTCTGGTGAACCACTTTGCTGATGAGCCATTTTTTTGGTGAACCATTTCTGTGGTGAACCATTTCTCTGATGAGCCATTTCTCTGTTGAACCATTTACCTGCTGAATCATTTATCTGGAGAGTCATTTCTCTGGTATACAATTTCTCTGGTGAACCATTTCTCTGGTGAGCGATTCCTCTGGTAAGCCATTTCTCTGGGAAACCATTTCTCTGGTGAGCTATTTCTTTGGGAAACCATTTCTCTGGTGAACCATTTCTCTGGTGAGACTTTTCTCTTGTACGCTATGATTCTGCTGAACTATTGCTCTGGTGAGCCATTTTTCTGTTAACCCTCTATTGCATGAACAACTTTTTAAACATCATATATTTTTTTAATTGTGTTTTTGTGACTTCAAATTGGTTAAATAATTCAAATTAAAACAAAAATCATAAAAAATGTTTTTTGGGGGGGTACTTGGTAATTTGTTGCCATATGGCAACAACGCGGGTTCGGTGAACATGCTCTAAGGATGAAAATGAAGAAGTTTTAGCTGACTGATACAATACATGCAGAAAAACAGCTATTGAACTATCACTTTCCATAACAAACCATTTGCAAAAAATATTTTTTTCTGATCAGGAAATTAATATATTTGTTAATATATCATATGAAAATGTGAAAATAGCATAATGTTAAGAAATTAAATATGTTTTCAAGTTAAAATCATATACCTATCTGCAAATACAGTGCCAGGTAACTCAATGGGAGCCCATTAGGATACATGTATAGAATGAATGTCACTGTATGCATGTTGTTGCCATATGGCAACAAATTCATTTTTGCCTTTTACAGAGAAAGTATAACTTTATATTTGGATTAAATGATAAAAAATGAAAGCTTACTTTCCCCAGATTTATGTTGAATTTTTTTATGATCAAAATATGTCTTGAAGTTTGAAAACTAGCAATGTATAGGTTCCCACTTTGACGTGACCTTCACAGTGTGGCGCATCCACATGGAAAGGGTTGGCAAACAGGATTTCCTGATTAACTGATGTCATCAAACTGATAAATATTTCAAAAGTAAAGTCCCATTTTCACACACAATGGGAAAAGTGGTGGATATTATGTCATTCTCTATTGAAAATACTCATAAAAAGAATTTGTTGCCATATGGCAACAACATGCAATAGAGGGTTAAACCATGCCTCTGCTAAACACTCTCTCCAATTAACCATTTACCTGCTGAATCATTTATCTGGAGAGTCATTTCTCTGGTATACCATTTCTCTGCTGAACCATTTCTCTGGTGAACCATTTCTCTGCTGCACCATTTCTCTGTTGAACCATTTCTCTGGTGAAACATTTATTTGGTGAGTTATTTCTATGGTGAGCCATTTCTTTCTTTTGTGAATTTCTCTGAATGCTTGACACAGAAAATATTACGGAGGGTAAAAGTGGAAATGCTTTCACATTTATTACCTGCACAAAATGACTGATTCGATTCACTTAGTGCCATTACCCAAAGCGACTCTCTCTCTCTTTCTCTCTCGCTCTCTCATTCTCTCTACTGCTATCAAATGTACTATAGCTGCATAAAGTAGCCTCAGCCTCTCCACTCTACCGTGTGTGGGAGTTGCCTATACAAATGATTTGTGCCCACTACCAAGAAACACACACAATACCTGAATTGCCGCTCTTTGCGCTTCCCACTGTTATATGCATGACAAATTCAGGGAAACACACTGCAAACAGGATGCTCTCAGCACTATGCTGTCTTCCATCAGTCCTCTTTTAAAATAGCAGCTCTGCTTCTGCTTTAATTATATCAGATTCAAGTGAACAAACAAGTTTAGGGAAAGGAACTCAAGGGATTGGGACTAAACAGATGTGTGGCCTCAAGAAAAGCAATTATAAATGAAGCAAACTGGAAAAAACCCTAACTTCAATTTGCTAGGGAGCATAAAGATTGGACTCTACAGCAATAATGGAAGAAGATCTTGTAGTCTGATGAGTCCAGATCTACCCTGTTCTAGAGTAAAAAGAGATAAGAGACAGGGTAAAAAGAGAAGCGACTGAAGTGATGCACCAGTCAGGCCTAATGTCTACTGTACAAGCCTGTGGGGGCGGAGCTATGATCTGGGGTTGATGCTGCAGTTGGTCAGGTCTAGGTTCAGCAACGTTATTTGCCCAAAGAATGAGGTCAGCTGACTACCTGAATATACTGAATATAGATCATTTTTTCTTCCTTGATGACACGGCCATATTCCAAGATGACAGTGCTAGGATTCATGGGGCTGGAATTGTGAAAGAGTGATTCAGGGAGCATGAGATCATCATTTTCACACATGGACCAGACCTAAAACCCATTGAGAATCTTTGGAATGTGCTGGAGACGATTTTGCACAGTGTTCCAAATCGGCCATCATCAGTACTGGAAGATCTTGGGGAAACATTAATGCAACTCTGGACAAAAATAAATGTTGTGACATTGCAGAAGATTGTGAAAATGGTCAAAGCTAACGGTGGTCCAACACAATATTAGAGTGTGCAACCTTTTTTTTTGCCCAGGTAGTTTATATAGCACCTCATAGGTTTGACACAAAATGAAAGACAACTTTCAGAGAGGTAGGGGTAAAATTGTCAAGTCTGCAATCAACCTATGCCCTCATGAAAGTATTCATACCCCTTTAACTTTGTTCACAATTTGTCACCTTATTACTAAAAACTGCTAGTCTTTTGGGGTCTGTCTCCTCCAGCTTTGCGCATTTGGAGACTGAGATTTTTGCTAATTATTCTTTACAAAACAGCTCAAGCTGAGCCAGCTTGGATGGAGAGAATCTGTAAAGAGCAATTTTCATGTCCTGCCACAGAAGCTCAGTGGGATTTAGGTCAGGACTTTGAATTACTGGGTCATTCTTACAAATAAATATTCTTTGATCTAACACATTCCACTGTAGCTCTGGCTGAATGTTTAGGGTCATCGTCTTGCTGGAAGGTGAGTCTGGATTTTATTTAGGTGGTTCAGAGTAAAGGGGGCTAAAAACTTTTTCACATCACTTTTCAGATTTTTGTTTAATTAATTTTTTTTAAAACTTTCCACTTCACAGTTATGTGCTACTTTGTGTTGGTCTGTTGCTTAAAATCTCAATAAAATAAAGTTTGTGGTTGTATGGTGAAAAATGCCAGGACATTTGGGTGACATTTGCAAGCCACTTTACAGAAGAGCATGATCCAGAGCACTGTAAGCCAGATTTAATTTAGCTATAGAAGAAAAAAATAGCCATCCCAGTTCTGGAACAGTATTTTTTAATATATGGTATAGTGAAGAAAATAAGGATCCAACGCAAACCACATCATCTGTCAAGCTGTTGGTGTACAGAGGCAAATTTACAACCAGCGTGTCTCTGTCCAAACATTTATGCAACCGACTGTAAATTTTACTTGTCATTTTACGACTGAATCAGTCTTTCTTCACCCTCATTTTTCTCTTCTCTGTGATTCTCTGTGCTCCTAGTAGAGACATTATTGTCTGTGAGGAAAGGCAAAGCGAGGGAAAATGAAATCCAGCAGAGTTTGCTACTTCATATCTGAAGAGAGTGATGGAGCTCCCCTTCCCCTCGCTTTCATCATTGCCTCATTGCGGGGCTGTAATTCACTTTGGTTTCATGTGTGAGACAGTGCAGTTGTGGTCTGCTTTTTCCCTCGATGCCTCCCATTAGCACTTACATTCTCTCACTCTCTCTAGCTTTGTCCCTGCTTGTTCTTTTTCTGCCTTCCTGATATTTCTCTGCTTGTGTCTAGCCATCCTTCTTTCTCTCTCTTTGTCTCTCTCTTTCTCGTTCTGTATTTTGTATTAGTCACAGCAACTTCAAGAATGAATGAGGAGACTTTATTTATACAATATGAAGTGTATACAATGTTAACATCATTTATATCATGTGTATTACCCACATAGAAAAAAAAAACATAAATGTATTTCTTCATATTCAAAACATATGTGCACACTGTGTTCTGTATTTTGACTATTTGGAGTTATCTGGCTATCTGACCAAACCAGTTTTGGGAAATACCTTCAAACAAGAAAGGAACACATTTAAAACCAGAGCTAAGAAATGTTACGTTAATGTAAATGTGAGTTCAGTACAATTACAAGCTGATACACAAAGAGTAAAGGACACGATGTGGAGTAATGTGGTGTTGAGGAGATGGGGTGGAGTAATAGGGCGTTGAGGAGATGGGGTGGAGTAATAGGGCGTTGAGGAGATGGGGTGGAGTAATGTGGTCTTGAGGAGACGGAGGTGGAGAAATCAGGTGTGAAGATGGAGTGGAGAATTCAGGTATTAAGGAGATGAAGTGGAGTAATGGGGGCATTGAGGAGATGCGAGTGAGTAATAGAATACTGAGGACATGAGGGTAGAGTAATAGGGTGTTGAGGAGATGACGTGGAGTAATGGAGCACTGAGCAGTTCGGGAGATTGGGTGGAGTAATGTGGTGTTGAGGAAATGCGGTGAATTATTGTAGTTTCGAGGAGATGGGGCAGAGTAATGGTGTGTTGATAAGATGGTGTGAGTAATGGAATATTAAGGGGATATGGGTGTGGGTGGAGTGATGGAGTTTTGAAAAGATTGAGGTAAGTAGTGGGGTTTTGAGGTAGGCTGGAGAAATGAGCCGTTGATGAGATGCGGTGAGTAATGAAATTCGAAGGAGATGGAGGTGGAATAATTATTTTAATTAAGGGGAAGAATTGAGTGTTGAGGAGATGGAGTGGAGTAATAGGGTATTATGGGTGTTGATAAGATAAAATGAATAATGGAATATTGAGAAGATGGAGGTGGAGTAATGTGGTGTTGATAAGAGGGCGTAATTATTGAAATATTGAGGAGATGGGGTGGAGTAACGGGATTTGAGGAGATGGAGGTGAAGTAACGGGATTTGAGAAGATGGAGGTGGAGTAATGGGGTGTTGAAAAGACGGGATAGAGTAATTGGGACATTGAGGAAATAGAGGAGAGTAATGATAAAATATTGATAAAATGAGGGTGCAGTAATGGTATGTTGATAAGATGGGATGAGTAATGGAATATTGAGAAAATGGAGGTGAAGTAATTGGGGGAGTCGAAGGTGGAGTAATGGGGTGTTGAGGAGATGGGGTAGAATTACGTGGTGTTGAGACGATAGGCTGGAGTAATGGGGAGTTGGGGAGATGGGGTAGAATTACGTGGTGTTGAGACGATAGGCTGGAGTAATGGGGAGTTGGGGAGATGGGGTAGGGTTGTTGGGACATTGTGGAAATAGAGGAGGGTAATGGGATATTGAGAAGATAAGGGTGGAGTAATGGGATGTTGAAGGATTGGAGGTGGAGTAATAGGGTGTTGAGAAGATGGGGCAGAGTAACTAAGACATTGTGGAAATAGAGGAGAGTAATGGAATATTAAGAAGATGAGGGTGGAGTAACAGTGTGTTGATAAGATGGAGTGGAGTAATGGGGTGTTGAGAAGATGAAGATAGAGTTATGGTGTTTTGAGGAGATGGAGGTGGAGTAATGAAGTTTTGAGAAGATGGATGTAAGTAGTGAGGTTTTGAGACTGGGTTAAGAAATAGGGTGTTAAAGAAACCAGGGAGGAGTACTAGAACAATAAAGAAATGGTGGAAAAGTAGGTTGTTGAGGAGATGGGATGTAAAGTAATGGAACATAAAGGATATAACAGTGGAACTGCTAAGGCATAGCATCTAGTATTTAGGGTTTGCTTTTGAGACAGTAGCAATATGTGGACAAACATTGTCCTGTTGAAATAGTGACACTGGGCTCTCAAAGTGCCTGTAGTGAAAATTAAAGGTGATCTTGGACTCCATGATACCAGCCATTCTGCATGCGAGATGTGTGACAAGGAACCTTCCTTCTGGGTGCAATTTTTTTTTTATGATGAGTTTATAAAAAGTTTACGACCAAACTTAGTAACAAAGGTCGATAGACCTCCTTCTGTCAACTCTTTTGAAGTGTTCCAAAAGTTTTCTATGAAAATATTCAGATCAATATTTCTTTCGGTCACTTCCTGTTTGTTGGTTTTGTCTCTACCTGAACATTTTTCCTAGTTGTTTACCTGAGTAAAGTTCAATAATAAATGTTCCTGCATGATCTAGACCTTTTGTGGGCTGTATTTGTCATCAGCATCTCAAGCGCTTGCAGCAGTAAGGAGATTGACATCAGCAATAACGAAACAGAGCGCTTGCTGTTATCTAATCTGAGCTAAACTGTTTCGCGCCACCCGCCCAGAGACTTCCAATATTGCGTGAAACCTGTTACCCTCTGGGACCCTTATTACAGCTTTCTTTGTCGCGTCGGGAAACAATAAGGACGTGTGACGAAGCAAAGGGCGTGAAACGCTGAACATCTGATCCTTCTCTCAGGATTCTGCTCACAGCAGCTCAGCTTAGAAATGAGCTGTGATTACCCTCTCCCCTAGACCGCCACTAATGCAGATACAACCTATTCATATTCCAGCCACGGACGTAATTAGCGTTGTGTTTTTTATCATAACCTCGTATTTGCTATTTTTGAGGACTGAACCACTAGCCGTCTCTTTGTGAGAGAAAGAAAGAGAGAGAGAGAGTGGAGTGGGGGTAGGTGTGGTAATGGAGTCCTTTCTCATCTTTTTTTCCTGGGATCAAATTCTTATTTAGCAAGCATCCGTCGCGTCTGTTCACTCCTCCGTGTGCGTTTGCTCCTCGAAGGCGTAGAAATTGGTGTCAAAGGTGCCTCTGTCGGTTCGAGTGTCGTAATTTAACAGGGGAATAGCTGAGAACACAAGGGCAAAGAGTGTGACAAACATACAAAGGGACGTGTGACAAACGCATTTCACATCTGATGCCTTTTTTTAAAAAATCCTCCAACACTTACAATGTCACATTGTCACATGGCCACATTACCGTCACAGTAAATCCAACATATGCTGACAGTCCTGGCGCTGACGCTTCCACTAGCCAACTAATATGGTTAACTTCCTACCTTATTCTTGTACTGCTGTAAACCAAATAAAAAAAGAAAAATATATGTGAATCACCTTTTGTCACGTTCTCAGGACAAACCAGACGCTTGCAGATGTAAAACCAGCAAACAGGTTTAATTACTATTATTCTTTATTTAACCATGCAAGACATTAAGAACGCTTTCTTATTTACAATGGCAGCCTGGCAAGAGGCAAAAAGTCTCTTGAAAGTTTGAAGGGTAATTCCAAAAGAGTGGTCAAAAAGCCAGTCCAGGTCAAAAACACGCACACAGCAAAAACAAGCGCATAGGGATCAGGCAGAGACTAGGTCAAAAATCAGGCAAAAATCCTGTAATCACAACAATGGGGCAAATCCAATGGGTAAATCTAAAAAGAGAAAAACGCTTAGTATGTTTCGGCAATACCTCGCATGGAGCAAGTGACACAAAGCCGTCCTTTGAAGAAGAAATAGATCCAGGAAGTGTGACACCTGTTTTGCTCTTTGTTGTTCTGTTGGTGCAAAAATATATGGACAGTCCTGGTGGTCCTTGAGGGCTGCATGTAACGAAAGTACTGAAAAAGTGTTTTCACAATTGTGTACTGATTTTGGTGCTAGATAAAACAACATTTTAGACTTTACATACTACGTTATGTATAGAATCACATACAAGAGGGTTTCATCAGAAATAGGGTCAATATCAATATAATCTACATGATATAATTTACATTTCATATGAACACACTGCAAAAAATCCATTGGCAAAAACTAGACAAAATATATGCAAATTAAGACAAATATATGTATATTAAGCAAAAAAAAAAAAATCTGCCAATGGGGTAAGCTAAATTTTTTTAGTAAGATTTCTTACAAAAAGCTATGGCAAAGTCTCAAAATGAGTGAAGTAACACCTAAATCAAGCAAAAAAGTCTTTTTTGGACACAAGCATCAGAATAACTTAATTACTGCTTGATTGTGCTTACTTTGAGTTCAAATTACTTAAAATAAGGTACAAATTCTAAGTAAGAATGATTAAGATAATTATCCCTAAAATAAGCAAAATAATCTAACACTTACAATGCTTAGTAAGACAAAAAGTCTTATCAGAGACTTACATTTACTATAAATTAGTACATTACATTACATTATTATAACACTTTTACAAATAAATTGAAATGTTAACCTTCCCTTTAAGTACTTACTATTATTATTAGTAGTAGTATTCATTTCTATGAAGGAACGCATAAAACTACTTGACTTGACTTGATAAGGAATTGTGTAGTAAAGCATTTAGGTGGATCTTATCTGGGTCGCTGTTAACTTTAGGTTTCTGAGTCTGGTAATTCTTAGTCTTCCTGTCCTAGGACATTCCTGATGAGTTTCAACATAAAGTTTTTGGTGGTCTTAAAGACTGCACTTGAGGAAAGTTTCAAAGTTTTTGAATTTATTTTTTATTAAATTGTGTTTTTTTTATTTAATTGAGTAGTTCTTGACATAATATGAATTAGAATATTACTAAAATAAGGTTATTCATTGTATACCAACTCAACCCCTTCACTACTTTACAACTGATGCTCTCAAACACATAAGAGAGCAAGTAATTAACTGAAAGCTGAAACCAGGTCACTCTACCTCATAAAGCTGACTGAAAAAAGCTGACTTGGTTTGTTTAACATGCTTTAAGCTTACCAGATTATTCCATTTGTTTTTATTCATAGTTTGGACAACTTTAGCATTAATCTATAATGCATAACATAATATAATAACGAAAAAAAAAAAAAAAACAGAATTTAAAGTGTGCCCAAACTTTTGACTGGTATTGTATGTAGTCTCAGCAGTAATGTTCAACAATGAATCATATTATTGTCACTTAATATTTATCATATTGTCTACTCTGTTCTGGTAAAATATCACATAAATTAAAATAATTGTAGAAAATCAATCTGTATCTATAAAACAGAAAAAAAACTCACCATGAACAGTTCAAAATGTTTCCAACTCAGTTTTAACCACATGTCATTGTACATTCTGTAATATAACTTGGCATGGTAGCGTGAATGCCTAAATGAAACGGATATAAAAGTAAAAATATAAAAAGATTGATTTGGATAATTATGATTTCTGTTTAGTCTGAAGTCTTATAAATAAGATAAATAGTCATTAAATCGAATTAAAAATCTTAAGTCACTGTTTTAAGAGCTTTGATATGCCAAAAAGTGCAGTATTTTTAATGATAACATTAAACAAGTCAAATAACCTATAAGCATTGTTTCCTGTTCTTTGAGTGGTCTATATAGAACCACTGACATTTTTCTTAAGAACCCACCATATTTCATGTTTAATTCATGTTTTTAAAAGGAATATGACCTAAAATAAAAAAAAGCTTTCTCTGTGTCTTACAGATATCGCATATGGAACACCACAGTATATAAGGAAGACCGAAAAAAAAACAGGAATCAAAACAAGACCAGGTTCAATCATGGTTCCTGCGTTCCTGCATTTTTGCGGCGGCTGTGACAGAATGGTCACCCCTCCAGAAGAACCCATCATTACGTGATCATATACACGAGTGCACCAGTGACCGCATGCCTCAGCGAAGAGCTTCCCTAAAAGCAGGAACTCTACGTGGAGTGCTGAGGGGAACCTCACAGCGCTTTGATTCAGAGACCCGGTTTCCTGATTAACAGCTGGAATGCACTCTCTTTCGCCAAGTCTGAGTGTTTGAGAGCCTCTGAGAGAGCCGAGCCCTCAAACACCTGCAGCAGCGCTCTCCTATACCAGCATAGGTTTATTTATGAATGAATGAGGAATGTTCGTGCAGAGAATTCCGCAGATGAGAGCATTTAGCGAGGCAATTCCGATTGGCCGCGAGCTTTGCCAAAAAGGCTTCAGCTGCCTGATTTTTTGATGGGTTCTTGAGACCCTATGTGAGCGAATTGAAGCGCCAACCCCAAGGACTCAGCTGTTGCTTTAACTTTACTCAGTCAAGGACACATCTGGTGGATAAAGGATTAAAATAAACACTCTGTCCATTAGAACATCTCTTTTTGAGAGCTATGTAAACTCTAACAAAACATTTGTGTTTTTTTCTAGAAAGAAAAAAGATCAATCAAAATATAAATATACATTTGAAAAGTTTAAGTGGAGAAATGTTGGTGAACTGACTTGACTGAAACAGTCCGAAACGTGAAAAAGACAAGGCAAGACAAGACACAAGAAGAATTTGTGCAGTGAACCCACACGTATATACACACCAGTGCATAAACTCAAAAGACACACAGTTATATTGTGAGCACACATGCCCAGAGCAGTGGGCACCCATCGTCATTACACCCAGGGAGCAGTAAGGGGTTAAGGTCAACAGTGGCAGCCTGCCAAACCTGGATAACGAACCCAACAGCCTTGTCGCCAATGGCCTGATGCCATTGATCTAACCCCTGAGCCACCACTGGTGAAAAAATGGAAGACCTAGCAGGATATAATATAACTGAGGATGCTTTGTTCTCAACAAGTATCCCTACATTCAATTCCACTGCAGATTATGAAGACTTTGAGCCAGAATCAGACGCCAGCAAGATCATCATCCCCTCCATTTACGCGCTCGTCTGCTGCGTAGGCATAATAGGCAATGCCATGGTCATCTACGTCATCCTCAAGTACGCCAAGATGAAAACAGCCACCAATATTTACATCTTGAACCTCGCCATTGCCGACGAACTCTTCATGCTGAGCGTTCCTTTCCTGGCGACGTCGGCCGCGGTGCGCCACTGGCCGTTTGGATCGCTGATGTGTCGGCTGGTTCTTAGCGTGGACGGCATCAACATGTTCACCAGCATCTTCTGCTTGACAGTGCTGAGCGTGGACCGCTACATCGCTGTGGTTCATCCGATCAAGGCTGCGAGATATCGACGACCTACTGTTGCAAAGGTGGTAAACGTTTGCGTGTGGGGATTATCGCTTCTGGTCATTTTGCCGATCATAATTTTTGCGGACACAGTTCCAGCACAGGACGGAGGGGTGGACTGCAACTTTCTGTGGCCCGAGTCTTCGTGGTCAGAGGCTTTTGTGGTCTACACCTTCTTGCTAGGGTTTCTGCTGCCTGTGGTGGCCATCTGCCTCTGCTATTGCCTGATCGTGGTGCGGATGCGAGCGGTGGGGCTAAAGGCGGGTTGGATGCAGCGCCGGCGCTCCGAGAAGAAGATCACGCGCATGGTGCTGCTGGTGGTCGCGGTTTTCGTTCTTTGCTGGATGCCTTTCTACATCGTCCAGCTGATTAGCGTGTTCCGCCAACCGCCGGACCCCATGGTGACTCAACTCTTTGTGATTCTAAGCTACGCCAACAGTGGAGCTAATCCTATCCTGTACGGATTTGTGTCGGACAATTTCCGCCGCTCCTTCCAGCGAATCGTCTGCTTCCGCTGGTTGGAGAACGGGCTGGACGTGGAGCAGGTGGACTACTATGCCGTGGCCCTGCGTCGGCAGACAACCTGCGGTCCACAGGACTTCCCCAAGGAATGCTTAGCTTCCGATATGGTGTTTCGCAATGGAACGTGCACCTCTCGTACGACCACCTTGTGAACTCTTTTGTATTTTGTATTGTTCAGTGGCTAAATGAGTGACTAAACCAGAAGGTTAAGTTAGATTTGAATTAGGCTTGAGCTGAGAAACAGAACAAAAAGACTTATAAATTGGAAAAACCATGCACCCATGCTTTGCTTGCTAGTTACTAAAAATACACTGTACAAAAAAAGTATGTAGCTTAAAAGCTGAGGTTGGGGTACACAGAACTTTTGTTAGCTTATTATCTTATTATTCGAAATTATTTATTACCCACGATTGCTAGCGATTGTAAGCTAAGACTGCAATTTTCTACAGTGCATGCTGATTGGTTGTAAGCTATATTTTTGTATAGTCATCTTGACTTAACTGAGTTGAAAGCCTAACTGAAATTGATGTGAACACAAACAAACTTGTTTTTAGTTGTTGTTGTTGTTAAGCAGTACCCACCATTTGGGAGTTCAATTTTACACGATCTAAATATTTAATTGCTGAGTGCTTTAGCATTTCACTGCTATCATGTCACGTTTGTCTTGTTTGAAACCACCCAATGTGTTGTACATTGTTTAATTGTATATAAACAGAATGAACAGGCTATATGTTTCTGAGTCTAAAGTCTGACTGTGCTTCAAATATTTGTAATGTATTGACTAAAGAATTTTCACTTTGCAGTATGATTAATCCTTTGTTTGTATAATTAAACCATAATCAATCAAGACTTATTAATAACTATACAACAGTTAGTACTGGCCTTGCAGTCTGATTGGTAGAGAAGTGTTTTTCACTGTATTAACAATGGGCTCTTCCAATGAATAGCCATATATCGACCATTTATCCCTTTTGGGGAAATTAAAGGAACATCATTCAGCAGTTTTACTAGAAAAACAACAGTTTCTAAGTCATTTTGATATTTTACTGCTGTTACTGCACTCTGTAACTTTGGTGGAGCTGCACAAAAAACCTGTGATATTACTCTCACTTGTCAATCAACATGCTCACTTGTAGCTGCCCATGATAGTAAACTTAATGTGCAATATTTATTTACAGCAATGGAGTAAATGTAAAATTGTGAGCGAGTTCAGTAGATAGTAAATAAAAAGAGTGTTTATTTGGCCAGTTATTTAGGAAAAAATATACAGTATATAATAATATAATTAGTAACACTTTGTCCATATATGAACAAACTAAAATATTTATAGAACACAATGTTTTAAAATGTTATTTTTATAATTTAATTCTACAGTAAATCTCTTTCTAATGTTTTGGGGAATACACACATTTGAAAAATTATTTCAAATTAATATTTTTGTTCATTATACATTATTGTTATTACTTATATGGTATTCACGGTAATATACCACAATGCTATGGCAGAGGTCTGTGAAACTTTAATATGTACCAGATGTTAAACAAACAGGGCCCTATTGTACACTCTGTGCACATCTTGCGCCTGCATCGTTTAAATAGCAGATAGAGTTTATGAATATCTACACTGATGGGTGTGGTGATCTGGAAGTGAGGTGTGTTCAGGTAAATTTCTGGTGCATTGCTATCTTGGCAGTGGAAAACACAGGTGTGCCACTGACTGATTAGAACCCTGACAGCATTCAACAGTCAAACATTCATTGCTTTCTTCACAGACCCAACTTTTACATCAACAATAAACAGAATACTATGTTCGCACACCTTCACAGCATGAAGTGCAAAAGTGCTGCTCTGTAAAAATAGAAATCTGCAAAAGTCACATCGCACCTGTCTCTTGAAGGGAATGTGAGGCAAGTGACACACTGATTGGTTTATTTAACGTTACACCCAAAACACACCTATGATTAATTAAGATTATTTGTACATGACTTTTGTGCATTTTAGGCTGTGCAGGGCATACTTTTCCTGTCGTTATGATAGTAAAGACACATATAATATAGAAAAGATAAAGTCTGGAGTCAACTTTTGTGAGGAAAGTACAAGTTTAAAAATGACAAGTCTCCCACATTTAACTTTTGCAATATTCTTGTTGTATTTAATGCTGTTCAGACATGACACATTATTCCATACATCCAGCATTATTTCCCACAAACAGCTGTTTTGATTTAAAGCAGTGATTCCATTAATCACTGATCAGACAAAACGTCGTACAATCTCTACATCGCTTCTTCGTTTTTTTGGACAGCTCAAATCTCGTGTCTCATCAAAAGAACTCCCCACAAAGCAAAGGACCTTGAGGTTTAGAAGAAGAGGAGGAGGAAAGATGCTGGAAGCCCAGAAGAGTTTTGTTAGGGAGTTTACCATGTGTTCCACTGCTTCCAATAAAACAAATCCTCAACAAACTAAAGGACAAATTGCAGCCCAAAGGAAAGCACAAATCAAGCACACATGTCTCAGTTGGCTCCCAGTCAGTCCATGAAGACAATAGAAGCAGACAAAGGCAGATTGGTTTTACATTTGTTAAAACGTGAACACTATGGAAAGCGCTTCAGGAAAACAGGTGACTTCAGGCACTGAAGGGATCAAGGAATGTTTTTAAATATTTGTCTCAGAGTGACGTGAGGATATGAGTCAAGCTGCACTCGGTGACTTGTGACAGCAATACTCTGTGAATAATCACGATTAATCACACTTTTTCTTCTTCTTAACTCTGATGGAATCTTAACTCTTTTAGATCTGATGGAATATATAAGAATGCTGTTTTATGTCTGTATTGCACACAAAATAAGACTTTAATATAAAATTTAAAAAAATAATATTCTAATATAAAATATAAAAATTCTATTAAATTACCTAAAATTGAATTGATTTATTTATATTCATTGCAAAGTCTGTTTTTAACTTTTTTTTTTTTACAAACTATCCATATACACCACAAAATGTAATGTTCTAAATCACATAAAATTATTACAAATGAGGTCTTTCTTAATGTCTTAGCTGCAGTTTTTATTTTCATGCAGTGGATGTGGCTAAGTTAAAGTTTATGTCACTGGGGAAAGGACACACACCAAATGACAAAATACTGTTTTTTTGGGGTATTTTATTCCGATAGATCCCACATGGGATTTTTATGAAATATAAAAATGTATATGAAATAAAACAAATATGAAATAAAAGCAAAATAAAAACAATCAGCATTTGCTGAGCAGAAATATTAGTCACAACAACAACACTGCACCACCTATCTTTGACTTACTGCAACTGCAGTGTACAGATTTATAGACTTTTATCAGAGCTTGTACTCAATTGTACTCAAAATAACAAAAATAAAATGAATACACTGTAAAACCTTAGCTTAGAACACAGCACAGCATTTGGTAGTGGCACTAATTACAGAAAATAGATAAATAACATTAATACCACCTTAATACCATTAACAGAGCTCTTTTTATATTTGTTTTTAAGCTCACCTCGATTTACTCAGCTTTACTCAACAAGATTTGAGCATTTCATCAAGAGAACTTGGACAAACAGCTTCTGTAACCCAGAAAAATACAAGGCTTGACCACGAGGAGCACACTACCCCACTGAAACAATGCCATCTGCCCGCATCTGGTTGTGATTCATTCAAAATACATGTTTAGAAAGGCAAAATAGGCATCTACTACTGTTATAGGCCAACCAAACCTTATATTGTTCAGTATTTCCTGATTTTTACCTCTTATTTCATTAGGATGGCTCTGGATGGATCCTAAAATGGAGCACCACCATTCACTGCAGCTTGAGCCTCCTTCTCTACCATGCTCTTAGCTCCTCCCTTTCCTCTCTCAGGGTGACAACACTTCTGATTGTGTTTCTTAAAGTTACAGACACACATTTTAAAGGTGTATTCTCAATTCACCACCTAGCTACATTTAATTGGCTTTTAAACCTTTTCATTGGCTGGTTCCTGGTCTGTTCTGAGTGACAACATTTTCCGTATGAAAAGGAAATATACTTATAAGAGGATTAAAGGTATGTTCAAATTAAGTACATAATACTAAAAGCGCAGTTTCTGTTTAATATAATTTATGAAAATACACATCAAATATACTTTATCTGTATTTCAATAAAATTTATTTTTAGGCAATACAGCTCTGAAAACAAATAAGAAACCTTTTTAGCATGGTAAGTTTTTTAAATTTACCAAATTTAAAACCTGGAATATAATCAAGAGGAAGATTGATGATCACAAGACATCAAACCAAACTGAACTGCATGCATTTTTGCACCAGGAGTGGCATAAAGTTATTTCAAAGCAGTGTGTAAGACTGGTGGAGGAGAACATGCCAAGTTGCATGAAAACTGTGATTAAAAACCAGGATTATTCAACCAAATATTGATTTCTGAACTTTTAAAACTGTATAAATATGAACTTGTTTTCTTTGAATTATTTGAGGTCTGAAAGCTCTTCATCTTTTTCGTTATTTCAGATATTTCTCATTTTCTGCAAATAAATGCTCTAAATGACAATATTTTTATTGGGAATTTGGGAGAAATGTTGTCCGTAGTTTATACAATAAAACAACAATATTAATTTTTGTCAGGTGGGGTGCGGGAAGGACGAGGAGGCGGACGCAAACGCAAACTATACAAACATTTATTAACAAAAATGAACATGGAATAAACTTAACAAGGAAACCAGGACTGAGCATAACAGAAAAACATGAGGACCACTAACAGACGTAAAAACATACAAGGATCGACACGAGAGAAGGGAACGCGGACTTTAAATAGTGGTGGACACACACGGGAAACAGGAAACACCTGGGACTAAGGGGCGGAGCTACAAAATGAACACAGGTGAGTGGAAAACTACTGAGACAGGAGACACAGAGGAGCACAGGTCACGTGGGGATATAACACAGACATGATACAGGGCCAGAAAAGGTAAATAAACACTGAAACATGAGAACAGACAGGGACCACGTGACAATTTTATTCAAACATATACATGAAAATAGCAAAAACAGAGAAACTGATTCAGAAAATGAAGTGGTCTCTTAATATTTTCCAGAGCTGTATGCTTTAAATTATAAATTGTGTAGAAAATGTATGTAGTGGCATTAAATACTGCTTGAAGTGCACTTTAGTGTAGTTTTATTTTCCAGTGTACACAAAGGTGTACACAATATGTGCATCAATACGCAAAAGAGGTACATTTACAGTATACCAATATACTTCAAGTTCTCAGAGAAATGCTTTTATGTTGTATTTAAATATAGCTTAAGTGCAACTGAAAGTTGCCAAAAGTTGTTCCAAAATAGTACATTTAGTATGTATTTAAGTACATATTTTTATAGAAAAGTATGTACTTTTGTCAGGTGTTGGTGCAGGGAGGACGCGGAGGCGGACGCAAATGCAAACAAAAAGGGATTTATTAACGAAAACAGGACTGAGGAAACTTGGGAAAACATGGAGCTCTGACAGACGATAAACGTACAAGGATCGACACCGGGGAAATGGAACACGGACCTTAAATAGAGGTGCACACACACAGGGAACAGGAAACACCTGGGACGAAGGGGCGGGGCTACAAATGAACACAGGTGAGTGGAAAAACACTGGGAATGAAACACAGACCTGAGAATAACACAGACATGAGAAGCAGACAGACAAAAGACCTGACAACTTTTCTATGTTTACTATGCTTTAAGAAATTTTACTTAATACACTATTCTTTTATACATATTTCTAAATACACATAAGGAACAGTTATAAAATGATCGTTATATGTGGTAACAGACAGTATTTTACAGATGCAGCAGACAGAGATTAGGTTATAAAAGCTAAACTGTTCCAGATTCAGGAAAGCTGGTATATGAAGGTGTATATGGAACTCATTCTTCTCTCTATTATGGTTTAAGTTGCCTGTAGGCTGCTGCTGCTACTGAGTGAACTTTCCTCAACCCTGCACCCCCAACTCACTGCGCTGCACTGAGAAGAATTAATGCTCCCAAATGAGTCAGTCGAAGGTGGAAAAGCATACATACTTTATATCCTTCATGTTTTAGCCATTACCCCATATCTGCACGTGACTCTGCTATTTCACTCACTTTCCAAACACCGTACTGACCATCAAAGCCAAGCGCCATTAACTAGCAGGCCTAAATCAACTGAGAGCATTCAGCCTCATACACAGCCCCCAGACTTCCAGTTAATATTAGTGTCATAACGTGTGGAGGCAATAATGAGCACACATGCTTCCATGAGTTGATAAATCAGTGGAAAGGTCTGGAGGAGGGAGATACAGAGAGGGGAAGAGAGGGAAAAGTTCTGAGGGAGAAATGAGAATTATAAATCTAACAGAATATAGACTTCTAAATATTCCAATACTCTAAGTCTTTGGTTTTTAAGGGTATCAGTGATACTGACATATCAAATTGAAGAACACTAAACTGTTCCAGACTATCTGAAGTCAATTAAATGCTGTAATTCTTTAGAAGTGCATTAATTTATTGTATATAGTTTGGAAGAAACATTTGCCACATTAATGTGATTATTTTACATTTGGGTTAGGGTTATCTAGGAGATAAATAGGAGATATAGTTCTGTTTAATATACAGGGGTTGGGCAATGAAACTAAAACACCTGTCATTTTAGTGTGGGCGGTTTCATGGCTAAATTGGAGCAGCCTGGTGGCTAATCTTCATTAATTGCGCATTGCAGCAGTAAGAGAAGAGTGTGAAGGTTCAATTATCAGAGTAAGAGCACAGTTTTGCTCAAAATATTGCAATGCACACAACATTATGGGTGACATATCAGAGTTCAAAAGAGGACAAATTGTTGGTGCACGTCTGTGACCAAGACAGCAAGTCTTTGTGATGTATCAAGAGCCACGGTATCCAGGGTAATGTCAGCGAGATACCACAAAGAAGGACCAACCACATCCAACAGGATTAACTGTGGATGTAAGAGGAAGCTGTCTGAAAGGGATATTCAGGTGCTAACTCGGATTATATCCAAAAAACATAAAACCACGGCTGCCCAAATCACAGCAGAATTCAATGTGCATCTCAACTTTCCTGTTTCCACCAGAACTGTCCGTCACCACAATAAAAGTTTTAATAAAGTTTTTTCCACTACTGATAAAGACCGGCAAAATCATATACAGCTCTGAAAAAAAAAGAGACCATTTAAAATGATGAGTTTCTTTGATTTTACAAAATTAAAAACCTCTAGAATATAATCAAGAGGAAGATGGATGATCACAAGCCATTAAACCAAACTGAACTGCTTGGATTTTTGCACCAGGAGTAAAGGCATAAAGTTATCCAAAAGCAGTGTGTAAAACTGGTGGAGTAGAAGATGACAAAATGCATGAAAACTGTGTTTAAAAACAGGGTTATTCCACCAAATATTGATTTCTGAACTCTTAAAACTTTATGAATATGAACTTGTTTTCTTTGCATTATTTGAGGTCTGAAAGCTCTGCACCTTTTTTTTATTTTCTGCAAATAAATGCTCTAAATTTGAAATTTGGGAGAAATGTTGTTCATAGAATAAAACAGAGCCTTATTTGTAAATACCCTTGACTTCAATGAAGATCAGATCACGTCTTATTATATTATATTTCTTTTGCCACTGTATAAACTATTATTTTATTTACACAGTTTTTATGAAATATCATTCCTACACAATGAAGCAAAACAGAAGTCTTCCCAGTCTCCAGATCTCCAATAAAATGTCTTTTTGCAATATGATAGAACACTTAATTTGCAGCATGAAAGAACATTTGAAAAAAAAAAAAGAAAAAAACGGGATGATGCAATCAGATCAGCATGGTTCATGAAGGTTCACAGCAGAATCCTAAAATAATGCGCTCAATATCTTGTGAAATAGATGCAATAAAGAATGCAGGCTGTTTTTAAAGCAAAGGCACGTCCTACTCAATATCAGTAGTCTGTTTAATAAAGTGTTTGAGTGATATATATTTGGAATACATTATATGAAACAGCAGCACTATAATACTGAACACAGATTCTGCTATATTTTGCCATATATGTGGGTGAGATAAGTGCACTTTAATCGGAAGATAGGAAAGACAGTCATCCACATAAAATCACACTTTCACTCATCTTTATCCAACTGCAAAGACAATAGAGCTATTGAGATACGGCCCCATATAACTGAGACATATAGACATACAGTAATATCCTTCTTATATAACTCTAAATGGGAAAGAAACTGTCCCTTCATCTCCTAGTCTGAACGGTAATTAAATATGCATGCCAGTTTATTATGCAAATAGATTAGCTATGAGGTCTTCAGCGGCTCAGCTTGCTTTCCACACTCTGCTGTGCGTGAAGGGTGACACTCTAAGCTCTGCCAAGTGCAATGCGAAAACGCACCAAGCCGTTAAATTCAATTTAGTCTATGGATGGTATGGTGTGCTGCACCACAGTCATTTAAAGCATTTACTGTCATCGTAAAAATAGTGTAAGTGCCTAAGCACATACATGTTCTGGATGAGTATAGCATCTTAATACCAGATAAAATGTATTAAATATGTATGAAATTAATGAAAAATTATCAGATCAACCCATCATCTCATTACAATAGCATGCGATTAATAAAAATGCACCTTTTGTATGGGTCATTCTCTTAATCTGGTGCCTTTAAGTCCTTCAACCTTACAGTACTTCAAAGATTTTCAATGAAAGGATGCATTGCAAAAAAAAACCAAAAAATTAACATTATGAGTTAGGCCTGCTTTACTGCATTAATGCTGGCCAGCTTATAATCTTTAAAAATAATCGTAAAAATAGTTTACATAATAATGTAAGAGTGTCTGTTTGTCAGCTGAAACTCTGTAGGAGTTGGATTATGCAACAGGACAATGACTCAAAACACCAGATACAGTTCACAACAGAATGGCTTAAGAAAAATTTTTAAAAATCCACTTTTTGGAGCGACAAAGTCAGGGCCCAGATCTCAAATGACTGACTTGAAAAGAGCCGTACTTTTGAGGCAATCAAAGAACATGCCAGCGCAAAAGCAGTTCTGTCAGGAAGAATAGGCTCAACGTTTAATAGAACTAAGTGTCTTTGCATTATGATATAAAACAAAACAATAAAAAAATATTGTTTGTACTTGTAGACAGCAAACATATTTGCATGTCCGCACCGACAATCATTATATTTTCAAATGTAGTTCAACATGTAATGCCAACTGTAACTAAGTTTTTTTGAAAGATACATTAATTCAGTCCCACTTTTTATGTATCTCTAGTAACTGTGTAGTTACTCATGTATAATCCAGGTAATACCTGTGTAATTACAACTTAAGTTCACATTGTTACAGATTGATTAAAGTTGTACAATATATATGATTATTCTTTTAACTCACCTAAAGTGAGTTAGACAGAGCATAATAATAGTATGGATTTTTATATTAAAACCATCATGATTCTAATTAAATAAACATATGAACTATTGAAGAAATATTTATGTATGCAAAACCTATTCTACACACACATTATTACATGTGAAAAACACTCACTATGTGAAAGATGCACCATTTACATAATTAGCTTCACAGTTATTACAAGGGTTGTTACTGTCTAACTACGCAGTTATTAGACACTTATTTACTTAATTGGGCCAAAAACAACACACACACTATATATAATTTTATTATTAAAATAATTCATTGATTTGTTATATAGATATGGAGTGAACATGAAAGCCTCTGTTATATTCAAATATATTCTATCATTTCTTTCTGAAGCAATCCTTTGTGTAGAGCAGGGCATTCTACCAGCTGATGTGCTGATATGACATCACTCATCCGCAGACATGAACAAAGGTTATTGGGATCAGGTTGTTCCAAGAGAAGCATTAAGCAATAAATACAGCAGTAAGCAATAAAGCATGACAGTGACAATGAAGCAAAGAAAACTAATCTTTCTTTTACAATGGCCCTATAGAAAAGCCATGTGCCCCATTCTGATTCCACCCTGATGAACAATCCATTTAACCCTTTGATGTTGAAAGCTATCACTGTCTTTAATGTGTTATGTTTGTAATTTATGTGATTACAAACAAGACAACATGATTTTATACAGAATTACTCTCAATAGGATCAGGGCATGATTTTGACTAGGTCACTTTAAAGTCTTTAGTTTGTTTTTTGTTTTTGTTTAGTTTTTTTTATCATTGTCCTGCTGCAGAAACCAAGTTCATTTCAGCTTGAGGTCACGAACAGATGGCCCGACATTCTCATTGGACAGTGGAATGTATGGTTCCACACAACTCTTTTAGGCCCTGAATCAGCAAAACAGCCCTAGACCATCACGCTACCACCACCATGTTTTACTGTAGGTATGATCTTTTCCTAAAATGTGGTGTTACTTTTACTTTTGTCTCGTTAGTCCACAGAGTATTTTTCCAAAAGTCTTGGGCATCATCAAGATGTTTTCTGGCAAATTTGAGATGAGCCTTAATGTTCTTTTTGCTTAGCAGTTGTTTTCATCTTAGCACTCTGCCATGCAGTTTTTTGGATGTTGTTTTGGGGTCTTTTGTGACCTCCTGGATGAGTCGCCGCTGCACTCTTGGGGTAATTTCGGTCAGCCAGCCATTCCTGGGAAGGTTCACCACTAAAACCACAGTTAAGTTTTTCACACAGGGCCATGAAGGTTTTTTTTTCTCCTTTAATAATAAAATCCTTCATTATAAAATAGCATTTTTTGTTTACTTCTGTTATCTTTGACTTATATTTAAGTTAGTTTGATGATGTAAAGCATTTAAGAAAAAAATAAGAAAATGCTTTTTAACACCACTGTCATAAATCCGTGTATCATTCGTTCATTTGATATTCAATTGAGAATCAAAATCGGAAAATTAAAAAACCAATTCGTTTTTTCGTTTTTTCGTTTTTGAATATAATACCAAAAAACGAATAACGGCTTGTATTTTGTATTTTTATTTGGTTATCCAAACAAAAATTGGAAATTTAAAAAACGGACCAGGAGCCGAATTTGATTTTGATTTTGAACTTGACCCATTTGTGTGCCCCGGAAGTTACTGATTTGTTTATTCTTGGTGGGTTTCTGTTGCGCGGGAGTTCACTGCAGTGTTATCTACACAGTCTGTATTGCTGTAGGCAGCATGGCCGGACTGGAACCACATTCTGGCCTAATTAAAGATCTTTTTGAAGGTGGTAAGACGCATGAAGAGATTTCGTGCACGTTGCAGCAAATGGGGATCCAGCGATGTTCTGCAATGAGTGTTAGAAGGTTCTGTGTTCAACACGACCTTAAGCGAAAAAGACATGTATTTTCTGTTGTCATATCGTCTTCTTTCACTGCAACGCGTTTAGTTCCTCTGAACAAGATAAAACTCTCCATCCTCAACTCCATCCAAAGCCTACAGCAATACAGACTGTGTAGATAACACTGCAGTGAACTCCCGCGCAACAGAAACCCACCAAGAATAAACAAATCAGTAACTTCCGGGGCACACAAATGGGTCAAGTTCAAAATCAAAATCAAATTCGGCTCCTGGTCCGTTTTTTAAATTTCCAATTTTTGTTTGGATAACCAAATAAAAATACAAAATACAAGCCGTTATTCGTTTTTTGGTATTATATTCAAAAACGAAAAAACGAAAAAACGAATTGGTTTTTTAATTTTCCGATTTTGATTCTCAATTGAATATCAAATGAACGAATGATACACGGATTGTCATAGTTGCTTTCCTACAGACAAACATTGTGTAATAGTTTAGAATGACCGAATTTCATGTGTCATTTAACCCTAAGCTGATTTCATATTGGATGTTCTGTAAATGTGAAGTCATTTGTGCCAAATGCATGGTAAGATGCATTGTGGAGAACTGCAGCAGTAAGATGAATCATTGCCTGTACAATTCATGTGTAATGATATGGCTTTAATGTAGTAATTAAGGTGAACAATATAATATCATGATAACAGGCCCTCTTGACGTGTGAGCTGTGACAAAAAAACGGCACATCTTGACGCACTACCAATCCTCCACGCATACCGCAAAATCTGCAGGAGTTTTCAAGCTGCATGGGCATTTTATTTTTGGAGAACACCATTAGGAACCTCTACAGACAGAGATGTCTGGCACGTAACATATGAGTTACACATTACTCTTTTAAGTGATGCTCAATAAATTTTCTCTATGTCATTATAATTTGTAGTCCTGGTAACTCCCATCTGTAGTCCTGGTAACTCTGATTGAAGATGCGCAATTAATAACCTACCAAAGCACCAAAGGTCTACTGTCCTGTTACTGTTATGTTTTTTTTTTTAATGTAAAATATGTTGGCCTTTTTTAATGCAGACAAATAAACATATTTTCTAATGTTGTGCGTTTCCATTATTCCATTATTTTTATTTTTTAAAAATAAAATGACGTTTATAAAATGTTTGGTGTTTTTATTTGATGACATTTTTATATCTGAGTATATATGAGTTTTAGATCTTTACCTCAGTGCATTCAGATGCTTTACTAATGCCACAGCACTGATTGGTTGTTCATGTGTTACTGATTTACTCTGTTTTTACAAAATATCTACAAAGGACCACTAAAATAACTGTTACCTTTTTTATTTGGGACAGTAAAATGCACATAAAAATACATGCATGTAAACACAGCTTGTGATAGCAGTGTTTTAGTTGACCCTTCCATATATCTTAGTCCCATCTGCAAGATCATCTCGTAATAAAAAGAAACACTATTTCTATCTATAGGGCAGTCCCTGCCTAATCCTTCCTTTTCATTGTTATGCTAATGCTGTTTGCATAAAGTGTGGTTTTGCCTTTCTTACCTCAGACTTGTTTTTATCTGTGAACAGAGCTGGAGAAAAATTGGTCTGTTTGCCTCTGCAGACCCAGAAAGAGGACGAGTGGATAACAATGGATCAGTCACCTACAGTCATATTTCCTAAAGAGACAATTGTCTGTTTTGCCAACATGGCATCAGCTGAACAGAGTCCTGCTATAATATTCCCAGGAGAAAAGAATGTTGCATAACCGTAAGCAGTTGACAACAAAACATTATATTGTTACGCTGAAAACACATTATGTAGCTTTATCAGAATCCCACACATAATTATCAGTTATTCATACGCACTGAAAACCCAGTACAGACACAGACACGGCAATGGCTGTCGCTCAATAAGGAGCTGTTGGCTGCTATACTTATACTGTACTTATCATTCCAGCAGTTCTACAGGCTGCAGGAGAGCTGTCAGGTTATCAGACCTGGCTACCAGATACTTAAAAAAAAAAACTTCATAAAAAGCTTTCTAAATTGTTTATAAATGATTTAGCTAATATTAAATATCTACAGTTTCTGTAAACAGCAATTTCAATGTCTTGCCACAGAAGCTCATTGGGATTTAGGTCAGGACTTTCTTGACTGGGCCATTCTAACACTGGGCCACTCTACCATAAAGGCCAGAATTGCAGAGTGCATGACTTATTGTTGTCCTGTGGACAGATTCTCCTTCCTGAGCTATAGATTTCTGCAGCTCCTCCAGAGTGACCATGGCCCTGGGCTGACAGTGCTCTTCTTGCTCGATCTGTCAGTTTGGGTGTGTGACGGCCATGTCTTGGTAGGTTTGCAGTTGTAGATTTTTTTTTCCCCATTTTCGGATTATTGAACAGTGGTCTTTGGGATGCTCAAAACTTGGGAATTGTTTTTTATTACCTAACTCTGCTTCTTCACAACTTTGTTTCTAACCTGTCTGGTGAGTTTCTTGGTCTTCATGATGTTCTCTAACAAACCACTGAGGCCTTCACAGAACAGGTGTTTATATTTATACTGAGACTAAATTACACACAGCTGGACCCCGGTAACTAATTAAGTGACTTCTGAAGGCAATTAATTGCAATGAATTGCAGATTTGTATTTAATAAAAAAAAATTAAAGTATCATTTTTGCTCCACTTCACAATTATGTACTGCTTTGTGTTGGTCTATCACTTTAAATCTCAATAAAATACATATAAGTTTATGGTTGTAAGGTAAAGAAAATGTGAAAAGTGGATTCAAGGGGTACTAATACTTTTTACCAGACCCTTTAGGGTGCACCCCTCTTTTTTGTGCTGGTTTAACTTAAACCCTCAAGCTAAGGGAAACCGTCTCATGCATATTTCTGCATACAGTATGTGCAATATGGCAATTTCTGTGAGTGAAATATAATTTATTTACATTGCTTTAGGTGATCTTACATACACAGTCTAGTCATAAATATTCAATATTTAATGACCATATGTGTGATCAGGATGCATATTGCTTAGGGAAAGATTACAAACATCCAACAATTAAATCAATGTCCTAGATACACATAATCATGATGAATAAATAATTGGCCCAGGTTCCCAGGATGTACAAATAGTATAGGAAAGCATTTCTTGTGTGTGGGAAAGCAATGTTTGCTTGCCTAAAGATCATCTGAAAGTGCATCTTTCACAATTTTCCCATGAATCAAACATCAAGCACCACCATTTATATTTCATAAATATGTATTTCACACACTTTCAGATGATTTGTTTGTGCTCACTCTTACCCTGGAGGCACGCAGTCTTCAGCTGTTCTCTGATGTTGAAAGCAGGACTGTTTCTATTAACACATTCCACCGTTTTTAAAATGTAAAAGTCCTCTGAGATGATTTATTTTCTTTCTTTTACTGTAGTGTGATGCAGCACTTCGGTATATAAAACCAAAGGGTTACAGTTTAGGAAAGAAACAAATGTCATAACCTCATCATACCTGAAAATGCATTACTGTACTGTCAAAAGGACATCATGGGCTTTCCATTGAGGCCAACAGAGCACAGGGACTTTCTTTTTAAAAGGCTAACCATCACTGCTTTCACATTTTATGGCAATAAGAGGGGCAAGTTATGCGATTTCAGAAACGTACAACAATTTAAATCATTTTAATCAAACCACAGCTTTCATTTAACTACCTCCATTAATTCTCATCTTGTATTCCAGCCTGAATACAAGAGAAAATCATGTTATACCGGGAGGCAAACAGGATTCATATAGCATCCTATAGTACATTTGCCCACAGATGTTGCAGCTGGGCCTGTAGAGCCTGCATACTCATCCCACATGCATCCCAGCTGGTTTAATAAAAGTATAAATGGCGATAATATACTCTAAATTGCCCAGTAAAATGGATTGGGTTGGTGTGGTGGGTGGGTGGGTGTGTGCATGTATGTATATATGACTGCATGCCCAGATATGGATTGGCACTGTGTCCTGGATCAGCTCTTCAAACTGATGTTGTCCTCCAGGTGGACAGTTGTTTCTGGTTGAGAGTATGCTGTGTGCAATTAGCTGCCACTTCTCACTGGTTTGTGTTGATGAGTTGTGAGCTTAAAACCTTATGGAAAATTGTCCTTCGGTGTCAAGAATACTATACAAGTTTAACTTTTTTTTTCTTATAAGGATTTTTGTCTTTCCAAGCATTGTAAGTTTCGTCTAATATTTTGTTGAACCGCCTTTAGCTTTGATTACAGCTCACATTCACTGTGGTATTGTTTCAATAAGCTTCTACAGTATCACAAGATTTATTTCAATCCAGTGTTGCATTCATTTTTAATTTTTCATCTTGCAGCAGTATTGATGATGGTAGAGTCTGACCACTGCACAAAGTCTTCTTCAGAACAACCCAAAGATTCTCAATGAGGTTAAGGTCTGGACTCTGTGGTGAACAATCCATGTGTGAAAATGATGATCTCATGCTCCCTGAACCCCTCTTTCACTATTCCAGCCCCATGAATCCTGACATTGTCATCTTGGAATATGGCTGTGTCATCAGGGAAGAAAAAATCCATTGATGGAATAACCTGCTCTATATTCAGTATATTCAGGTAGTCAGCTGACCTCTTTCAGCACATAGTGTTGCTGAACCTAGACCTGAGCAACACCACATCATTTACTTAGCTAAATCCAGGTGAAGATTTTTTTTTTTGCCAGGCAGTGTTCTATTTTTCTTATTTTAGAGACTACAACCTTAATCAGTCTCACTGAATCTCACACATAGTCTCACTAATTTGAACTCAAAACCAGTCACCTGTCAAGTTTTTTTTCTGATACTTGTGTCCAAATTAAAGATAAAAAAAATCTGTGATTTAAGTAACTTCAAGAATTTGAAGATTTAGAGATTTGATTATTTTAACAAATCTTAATTAAATTACCCCTTTCCCTTTTGGCAGATTTCTTTGCTTGATATAATAATATTTGTGCATTTTAATTTGGATATATGTCGTCTGTTTTTTGCCAAAATGTTTTTTGCAGTGTACATTCTGAGACCAAACAAACAAACAAACAAACCAAATATTCAATACAGGTGTAATAAAAATGAACAAACCATAACATTACATATTTTAACAACAATCATAAAAAATTATGATGAAATCCTTGTTTAATGCTAAAGGAGGATAAACCAGCAATAGCAACAGTGAAAAAAGTCAGACTGAAGGATTAAGGCTGCAAATCAGTACAGACACACGAGGGCTCTGAGCCAACTTTCACTGACTGAACTGTTCCAGGTTAGTTTTTGCTCTGCTGCATGCCTTGGAATTTCATTAGGAATTCATTGGTTCTCGCTGCACAATACTGTTTGATATTTAGCAGGTTTTTCCCACGGGGGCGGAACTCTCAGGCACTCTCGCAGACTGTCTCTAAAAAACAAATTGAAAAGGGAGCCTTGAATTTTGTATGAAGGATAGAAAACCCTTGCAGATAAGTAGCATCCTGAGTCCAATTCCTTTCAGGGCCTGTATTTACCCTTGAAACACAGGGGAATAGACCCTGTGTGAGAAGAGAAGTGAAGAAGAAACTCATAGAGCTTGACAGGACTTTATCCAGGACGAAATAAAATCCACCTTAATGAGGTCAGTGAATGATAGTCTAGACAGACATAGCAGACAAAATAGTTGATTTAGCACTGATTAATAAATATTTTGGGCCCTATTGTACACCCTGCGCAAGGCGCGTTGCGATGCACATTGTTATCTTGCACCCTGTCAGCAGTCAATTTTCATGCCTTGCATTAAAATAGCCTCTGAGTTTCTGGATTTATCTACACTGACGAGTGTGGTGGTCTGGAAGTGAACTGTTTTCAGGTACATTTCTGGCATGTTTTTTGGCATCTTTGTGGCGGGAAATGCACTGGCGGGTGCGCTACTGACCGATTAAAACCCTGACAACAGTCCAATCTTAAATTTAACTGTCGAGCAAGAATGAATAGGATAGTTGAGCAGATTCAATTTTAATAAAAATTGCTCAACATTTTTTTACTATTTGTGCTTGACGTTTGACTTATTGTGATTTAAATTTAAGATGGTGGCACCCAGACATTTAACTACGCAATGGGATATGGAAACAGTGGCTTTTAATAAACTTCTTGTGCAGTTCTTAAAGTTCAAAATGCCTTATTTTAAATGTCAGGGCTAATTTAAGCCTGGTTAACGGTAAAAAAAAAAAAAGCGATTTATCTGCAGGTGCAAACTATGTCTAAAAGTCTAAAAGCATATTTGTGAACAAAATACTGGATCTCAGAAAGCTACCAGAGAGCGGAGTTGTGCTATTCAACAAAGATAAGTATTTTGTTTCATGTTTTAATACACCCAAACTTCATTTTACACCAGAGTTCTCCTTTAACTGGTGGTATTATAGTTATTAAAGGTGTGGTGATGTAGTCCGGTGAATATGCTTCAGCTAATCTAAGAGGCCAATAAAGGACGTCTTTTTTTGTGGACAGTAGACATACTGGTGAGATTCCTCCACTGCAAACATCACTACCAGAGCTTCTTCCTCTGCTTTATAAATGATGCAAAGCCGACTCAGTGTTGTCTCCTGTCTTGTGTGACAAAACAGCCCCAGTGTCTCAGCGTAGCATCATTTGTTATGATCAGAAGCAGCTGCAGGTCGTAGTGCATCAGTAATGTTGATTCTGAAAGCAAGACTTTCGACCCTGGTCCCCCCTGTTATTTCACACCTGTCCTCAATAGTAATGCAGCGGAACAACAACAGATCCAGAATCCTGAAGAAACTGTTCGCAAAGATGAATCATGAACAGGTAAGACTGTTCATGTTAGACCACATATTTAACCCATAAGAGCCCAGACCCATTTCAAAATTAAATCAGATTAATTCTGTTTATTCATGTTTGTTTCTTATTTCGGCCCAATTCCATTTCACCCTTTGGTCTGACCTTCCTCTTGGAACAAAGTTAAAGGGGAAGGGGTGAAATCCTCCCCTAACCCTGCGTTCACACTGGAGAGCGACAAAGTGACAGGCGACCATTCATTTCCTATGGCAGGGGGCGATTTGTCGACACGCGAGAGGCGACAAGCGACACGGAGCTGACTTTTTCTCAACTTTATGCAAATTAATTATGACGCGGTGAAGCGACATTCTAAGCTGATTGGCTTCTAGCTTTTCTTTGGACCAATCACATACAAGGTGGTCCGACGTCCTCAATCTTCTGCTCTCTGAATTTCTATTTTTTTCCCTGTTATTCTGTTGAGTGGGGTGGACCCACGTCGATCTGCAGGAACGGATGAAACAGCCAAAAGTCCAGCAAGTTTGGGAGTTATAGCTGTAGAATAAAGTGGCCAAGCGATTCCTTTTTTGTGCCTTTTTTTCTTGTCGGAGGCTGGACCCTGATACTTGCACGCGTTGAGCTTGACACGCCCACAAGCAACAAACGCAGGGCGACACAAACAGGGTAAGAATTGGGACAACCCTTCAAGCACACAATGTCATCAGGACCGCTAATGTTCAGTAACCAAACTGCTGCTGATTAACTAGTAAACTTTAGGACTTTATTGTATGTCTTCAGAAAGGGGGGAGGTGTAGAAATGTATTTAATTAATTGATTATTTTCCATTTCTTAATTTCTCCGTGATTGGAAGCTGAAATTAGCTTTGATCAGTTTTTATTTTATTTTTATTTTATTTTTCCGTTCTGCCTTAAATGCTACAGCCCATCTCATCTGTTGCACCATTTAAGGTGGAACGGGAAAGTTAGCTAGCTAGCTACTGAGACATAATTTGGCCATAAAACATGGAAACTACACATTAAACTAATACAGTAATATAGTGCTAATCATCACTTTCAACAATGAAAATATTGTGTGACCCGTATACGTCCCTGCTGAGACACTCTAAAGTGCCGTAATGTTTAAATAACAACACATCAAAGTCAGAGTGCAGCTGGATCTTAAAGGGAATGACAACTGGCACACTGTGAATGTTGCTGCTGTTGGGTTTACGTGTTGTAGGAGTGTAAGGACTGGAAGGTGGGCTCCACCAACAAGAAAGAGACGAACGCATCACAGGTGCCGAACCCTAGATTAATTATTAGTCATAATATAGGATACACTGTAATATATTTAAAAAGTATTTAGTTTGTATTACTTCTTTTGGATGGTCCATTATAGATGCCACATAAATGCCCAACTAACATTCAACTGCATGTCTATTAAATATAACTGAAAACTAAGGTGAAAGTAAATGATTCTCCATTGAATGTACTCTAACTCTGGGTTCTAGGTTCTACAGAGAATTATTTACATTTAACTTAGAATTTAGTTGCATTTAATAGACATTTAATTGACTGTTAGATGAACACCTATGAAGCATCTGTGATAGAGCATCCAAATAAAATGTTACTGTTTAGTTAAACACATTTTGTGGACTCTCACAGGGTTCACACTCAGGGTTTGTGAAACTGATGCTAATTGTGGCATTAATTTAGTTAATTCATCAACGTTAAGACTTAAAATGTGGGCCTATGCAAAGGATTTAAACAGGTATTAATGGTCCTATATTTTTTTCCAAAGGCTTAAACCCATTTTTTGCGGGATTGTATGTCCTTTATATTGAACCTCTGATAGCATAAATTCACACATAGATGTCTTCAGTCAAGCCATTTTAACACCAATTTCCCACCCAATTTGAGATTCCTGGGCTGACTGTTTCAGTGTGTCCTGTAATAAGGACATCATCCAAGTACACCGCTGTGTGTGGAATCCCTCAGGAGGGGCTTCTGACAAAATCTCTGTAAGCAAGGTGAGATTCCAAAGGATAGATATAAGTATTAAAACAATAAATTTATGTGAAAAAACTGTTTCAAGTTTAGACAATCCACACTGACATCTCACTGCTTGATGCGTCTGACTCTTATCTTCCAATTTCTCTCCACTTTAACTGCAGTATCTTCTTTCCTAAAATAATCCAACCACATCAAAGGTAGTAATATCATTTCTATTAGAAGACTCCAGAGACATGAATACAAGAACAGACTTTGGAACACTTCCTATGAATCCTTTATTTTACATGTATCACTGAAAATTTGAATAAAATATGCTATAATTTTTTTTATAAAAAGTTTGTTTACTTACAAAATGTATTATTCTGACTCTGGAAGCAAATTTGTTAGTTAAACTATTTAATGTTTTAACATTTTTTAGGTAATTATGTGACATAGCATTGAACTTACGTTTAGTTAGTTGCGTATAGTAGAACTTACGCTGCGCTTTCATAGACTAAGGTCCTGACTGCTAAGAAATGTACTGATGCAATTTCCTCATTCTGTATTTTTTTCATGTTTTTTTGTTTTTGTTCAACACCATCAGACACAATAAAAAGCAAATATATTTTTAACTTCATTGACTCTAATATGTATTTCTTATTTGGCATTCTTGGTATACATATATGCTGTTAAGTGTTGAATATTCAGTTTTTATCTTTTTTTTATGGTATTTGATGTTTAGTCCTTTAAAAGAACATCATACAGTGTTTACTTTAGAGCCCAAATAGAAAAAAAAGTAATGATTTTTTTTTTTTAACAAGCATATTTTTGACAAGGGGTGACAAGTGGTCCAGGGTGTAAAGCACTGCCATTATAATTGGGAGTTTGCTGGTCTGAATCCCAGTCATGCAGCTTGCAATCAGCTGATGAAGCCTTGAGAGAGCGTGGTTTTTCTATTTAAGCATTACAAGTTTTCATGATTAATAAGGAACATTACTAAAAAGCATAGTTGTAAATGTAATGGCAAATATATATAAAAATATTTAAGTATTCGAATGTCAAAATAAAATGAATAAAATCATAAAATTGGCTCTTTCCCGAACTTCATTTTAAAATCAATATTTTTTTGTATACAAATCAAACAGGTCATGTTCTCCAAACATTAAGTTTTGTTCTGTTTTTTATGTCTATTTGTATACATGCAGAATTTGGGTTGATTCCTGTTACTGATCTGGAATTTTTAGGTGGGGTAGCAAGAAAATTGGCAGCTTTTCCAAGAGTCCTGTGGGAAATTTTTAAAGCCCTCAAATTTTCAGAATGTAAATAAGTAATTTTACTACACCTGTAGCCCATATACGGGACAAGGCTTTTTAAGGGTTAAAACCTTGTACCTGTCAATTTTAATGTCTATCTATCTAACTCATGTGATTTCCCATAGTGCTAGCACACTAGTGCCTGTGCCCACTGGACTGAACTTGCTTGCAACACTGGTATTTGTGTTATTTGATGAACCTGATATAAAGGCTGCAGCATTTGGAATCCTTTATCTGCTGTTTCTGTTAAACTCTTATCAAGTGGAGATTTCCATTAAATCAGAAGTTGCCTGGAAACTGTCCTGCGTCTATGCACAGCCTTGACCACAAACTAACTGCTCTCAAAGTCATTACTTCAGTGCAATTCCAAAACCAGACTGTGGTGGTTGTTGTATAAGCTAAGCAGCATAAGATGATATAGATTCACCTGCTCATCTGATACAAGACTGGAACTCAATTCTCACCATAATCTTATTGGGTTTTGGGTTGAAAAGCAGTCCAACGTTTTCAGCAATGTCTGGAAATTGGACTTTGCCTGGTTTTTGTTTGTTTGTTGTTTGTTTGTACTGAGCGGGTCAACCCGAGTAGGATGGGTTCCTCTGACTGAGTCTTGGTTCCTTCCAAGGTTTCTTCCTCTTAAAGGGAGTTTTTCCTTGCCACTGTGTCACCATAAAATTGGCATCTCTGTGGTGCTGCTCATAAGAGGCGTGGACCTGTTTTTCCTGTAAAGCGGCTTTGTGACAACCTTTGTTGTAAAAAGCGCTATATAAATAAAATTGAATTGAATTGAATTGAATGTTCCAAGAGGCAATTTGAACAAAAGCCCAAGGTTAAATTTATTTTTTAAAGTCAGTGAAAGGAGAGTATATGTCACCTCATGTGCCCACAACAAACTTTGGTCTCTTTGTTGATTTTTGATTGAAATCAAAACTTCCTGGAACTGAGAAAGACACTGATCCTTTGAGAAAAATGAGTGGGACTGGGTCAATCTAGACCTCAGATTACTTCTGGAACAACTGAGGGGAACTGTAATTAAGAAGCTGGAGAAGATGGAAGAGCTGATATACAGCTATGGTGCAGAGCATTTTAGAATCACCAAGGAAAGGAAGAAATCATTAACCATCCCAACAAAGTCCAGGAGACAGCAGGAAATGGAGCGATTGGTGAAGGAGAGAGGACAGTTGAAGAAGTGGAGGAAAGCCCCGGAACATGAGCTAAACCTAGATCCTCTCAAGTGGAGTAAAGTGGAAAGAATAGTATGTCAAGCAAGAGCGGCATCCTCCCCTGGGAATAATGGAGTTCCTGGCAAAGATAAAAAAAAATGGACCAGGGACCCTATTTTATTAAGGCATGTTGGTATATCTTTGGTATTGTGAAGGTTCAAAAAATGTGATTTATGTGAAGCGAAACATGCAAAAGGCATGTACTAATTATCTTAATTAATCATCTGTATGTTTTGGGTGTAACAGAGTGTGCCAGTCATCATTCCCTTTAAGCTTAGAACACTAACATTGGGTATACATTGTATGAGACTTTTTGGAACCCTTTTTTAATTTTACAACATACAACATCACATAAATAAAAAAGGCACCTTTGATGACCCTATACAAAAGCTGAAAAAATATTGGAAAATCAGGTAATTCTTAACAGATAATGTCCTAAAAAATAAATGAATGCTGGTGGGAACTTGGTCTTTGGTCCACCCATTCCTGAGATGTGAGTGCCTGATTCAAACACACAAACACTAACATCACTAACTAAATTACACCCATAAAATATCTTACTCTCTATCTCTAACGTTGGAAAAAACATAACAGGAACCAGGAGGGAACCAACCATAACATTAATGACATCAATGACAGCAGCAACACAATGAAAATCATATGAAAATATTGTGTGGGTGAAAATCACCCGGCATTAGCGTTCTAGGGTTAAGAGCCAGGTGTGCTCTTACTTCGGCACATTAATATCTTAACAACAAGGTGCCTTTGCACATCTCAGCAGAGGATACAAAAGAGACCTGTTCGTTCACACTGTGAAGGTGCACCAGCAGCTCATTTAAGGGAACAGTAAAAAAAAGCTGGATTTGTGTGTTGCAGCACACAATGCTCTTGTATGGCTAAGGTAGGATTGGGCGGCTGACTGTTGGCTGTTGTCAGGGTTTTAATCAGTCAGTGGCGCAACTGTATTTCCCTCTGTCAAGAAAGAACCACACCTAAACACACCTCATTTCCAGACCACCACGCCCATCAGCATAGATATAGTCCTAAACTCTGCTGATACTTTAATGGTGTGGGGCTCAAGGAGTTGACATGATGTAAAACAGCAACAAGCATCGCGTGCACCATTTTCTTCAGTGTTAAAGCTCACTGGCTGGATGTCTACCTAGAGAGGATCAAATACATTGATACCACAGGGCAGAAAACAGGAATTCCAGGCTTTTCAAGCCGCTTAAAGCACACAAACATGATATGGCATCAAATCCAAGGTACTAAAAAGGTGCAAAGAGATATCTATGTTGTGTTCTTGGACCTTACAATATAACAAAAATAAAAAAGTTAAATCAACTTCCCCTTTAGTTGTAATAACTTGATGTTCTAAGTTATGTTAACTTAAGTTTTCTTAACCCATTACTTAACATTTTAAGGCAACCGGTTTCCTCAAAATTTTAAAGTAAATTAAACTTATCCGGGCTTACAGTGTAACAGTGTCAGCTAGCAGCACTATTAGTCGCCATCTATTTGTTATGGGTCTTCCAGCAAGACAATGACCCAAGCTAAACCTTAAAAAATCATGCAGAGGATCAGTTGCACGAAGCCATCCTACAAATCTGAGGCACCTAGAGCAACCGTCGACTGGAAAATGAGATCTAAAGTTCCAGTAGACAGATGGAGGTTAGATAGACATATTTATTGCAACTGTGAGGAACTGACATCAGTTATTGTTTTTTTCAAGGGATGTACTTCCAAATAACAGTAAGGAATAGAATTTGAGGATGCCAGTAAGTCCAGTCCAGTCCATTTTAAAAGCTCTGTGTGGAGTGATATCCGACTTCCTTCTATATCTACTTCTTTTAAAGCAAAACAAAAGAAATGAATATGTGAATGGATTTGGATTTGCAACATTGTTCTGAAAGTACTGCAAGGGTGCAATGACTGTTGGCCTAAGCATATTCTCAAGATGTTTAGAAATTCATTGAGCATTTATTTTAGAATACAATGGAAGGCCACGGTACACATTACTATGCTACGACACAATAGAGCGAAAAACAATAGTGTGAAATGGCACATATGTGTTGTTTCAGGATCATTAATTTTTACATTATAGAGAGCCATCAGTGAGGTCCAGAGTCTCGGCTGTGCAGTTAGAGGAAAAAGCTCTCTCTTTAGACAGGAAACCGAACAGACAGAAGAGTTCGCTCTTAGACAGACTAATACTAATCACACAGTAATTATATACAGTTGTGGTCAAAAGTTTACATACACTTGTAAAAAAACATAATGTTATGGCTGTCTTGAGTTTTCAATAAGTTCTACAACTCTTATTTTTCTGTGATAGAGTGATCGGAACACATACATGTTTGTCACAAAAAACAGTCATAAAATTTGGTTCTTTCATAAATTTATTATGGGTCTGCTGAAAATGTCACCAAATCTGCTGGGTCAAAAATATACATACAGCAACATTAGTATTTGGTTACATGTCCCTTGGCCATTTTCACGGCAACTAGGCGCTTTTGGTAGCCATCCACAAGCTCCTGGCAAGCTTCAGGTCGAATGTTTGACCACTCTTCTTGACAGAATTGGTGCAGTTCAGCTAAATGTGATGGTTTTCTTGCATGAACCCGTTTCTTTAGCACTGTCCACATGTTCTCAATGGGGTTTAAGTCAGGACTTTGGGAAGGCCATTCTAAAACCTTAATTCTAGCCTGGTTTAGCCATTCCTTTACCACTTTTGATGTGTGTTTTGGGTCATTGTCTTGTTGGAACACCCAACTGCGCCCAAGACCCAACCTTCGGGCTGATGGTTTTAAGTTTTCCTGCAGAATTTGGAGGTAATCCTCCTTCTTCATTATCCCATTTACTTTCTGCAAAGAACCAGTTCCACTGGCAGCAAAACATCCCCAGAGCATAATACTACCACCACCATGCTTGACAGTAGGCATGGTGTTCCTGGGATTAAAGGCCTCACCTTTTCTCCTCCAAACATATTGCTGGGTGTTGTGGCCAAACAGCTAAATTTTTGTTTCGTCTGACCAGAGAACTTTCCTCCAGAAGGTTTTATCTTTGTCCATGTGATCAGCAGCAAACTTCAGCCGAGTCTTAAGGTGCCTTTTCTGGAGCAAGGGCTTCTTTCTTGCACGGCAGCCTCTCAGTCCATGGCGATGTAAAACACGCTTGACTGTGGAGACTGACACCTGTGTTCCATCAGCTTCCAAATCCTTGCAGACCTGCTTCTTGGTGATTCTTGGTTGACTCTTGACCATCCTGACCAATCTCCTCTCGGCAGCATGTGATAGCTTGCGTTTTCTTCCTGATCGTGGCAGTGACACAACTGTTCCATGCACTTTATACTTGCGTATAATTGTCTGCACAGTTGCTCTTGGGACCTGTAGCTGCTTTGAAATGGCTCCAAGTGACTTCCCTGACTTGTTCAAGTCAATAATTCGCTTTTTCAGATCCACACTGAGTTCCTTTGACTTTCCCATTGTAGCTTTTGTAGCTGAGTCTAATCACTGGGTCAAATGAGCCCTATTTAAATGGGCTCATGAGAAGTCAACAGCTGTAGTCAATCAGAATCACTTACAAGAAGTGAAGAGGCCATGACATGAAGCTAATTTGATTGACACAACTCGCTACATCACCAAAATTGACAAATTTTGTTGCTGTATGTATATTTTTGACCCAGCAGATTTGGTGACATTTTCAGCAGACCCATAATAAATTTATGAAAGAACCAAATTTTATGACTGTTTTTTGTGACAAACATGTATGTGTTCCGATCACTCTATCACAGAAAAATAAGAGTTGTAGAACTTATTGAAAACTCAAGACAGCCATAACATTATGTTTTTTTACAAGTGTATGTAAACTTTTGACCACAACTGTAGTAACACAAAGAATCAGGTCGATACAGGAAAGAATAAAGACATTTATAAATATTAAAAGCTGAGAACAGAACAAAACACACTGACTGCAGAGAGCCGAGCACAGACAAAAACAGAACTGCTGTCTTTTCTTCTTGACTCTTCTTCTTAATCTTCTTCATCCTGGCTGAAGGAGGGAGAAAAAAAAAAGCAAACGTATGGTGGGTTTCTGGAAGCTCCTAGCTCCTTTGTCCACATCTGTTTCTTGTATCTGCTGACCTCGTGTCTTCTACTGTATCCAAGAATGGCCTCTTCATTGTCAGTGCGCTCTGATGGGGTGGAACTAAGTAAGTAAAGCTGGAAAGAGAACGAGAAAAAAAAAAAAAACTTGACATATATAATATATGTAGACAGGGGCAGGTGTTAAAAATACTCATAAATGTGCCATCAAAATATTCTTTAAGAAAAACCCTGCTGCTGTCATTCTGTTTATATATACTGTATGTATATGTTATGGGCTATCAATTATCTAAGACGGCATATTCGACTCTAAAAGTAATGTAACATATACATTTACCCCAGTCTAACCCGATGTAATTGGCATGGGTCTTCCAGCAAGACAATGACCCAAAGAAAACTTCAAAAATTCTGCAAATCTGAGGCACACACAAAAGCTGAAAAAAAATTGGTATAGTGATGTTATAAATGTATTCGTTGTTACTGTGACATCAGTTATTGTTTATAAGGTGTGTGGGAACTGTAGTAAGTAGAAGTAAAGGGTGCCAATTAATCTGTCCACTCCAATTCTGGAGCTCTGTGTGGAACAATATTAGATTTTACATTCTATGTCTACGTTTTTAAAACAAAACCTAAGAAATACGCATGTGAATACCAATGCATATGTAATTTCAACAATGTCCTGAAAAAAAGTTGGGACCGGGCAACAGCAGGCAGAAACATAAAATTTGGGAAGGCTTTGCATATCCCAACCAGCCACAGTACATAATATAATCTCATGCTGCAGGCTAAAAAAAATCAGCCCCTGCTTAAACTGTGTTTATAGGTGAGGTGCTGGACTAGTACTGTCTGTATGTGTATCAGATTATTAATTAATGTTACAGAATAATAGAAGATATGATCAGACAGGTGACACAGATCACACCCCTGACACGCCCTATGTGTGTGTGTGTTTTTGTGTGGTCAGTCACAGATATTGGGTTGTTTTTCTAAAGTAAATAGCAGGTTAAGGTTCAGGTGAGAGAACAAGGTAAAAAAGCAGATGCCCTAAAAAATCAATGGTTTTCTTGAGTTTTTAGTAGCTTCTATGTTTTAGCTATTAAAATTAGACCACATACAAAAGATTGCGAACTGCCTCTGCCAGCAATCACTATCTGGTCAAACAAATCCACAGATTTTATAGTTTAAAGATAATGCTAATAGGAAGCCATATATTAACATAATCCTGAAACAATACCATCCTCTTTGGGCGTAATGTCATTTAAAAGTTCATCTGACCACAGTTTTCTCATTTTAAATAAACTTTGGCCCAGAGAAAAAGATGGCTTGTGCACTCTAAAAAGTGATTTTATGTTTTAGTTAGGAGAACTAATATTATTAAGTTGAGTGAAATTACCAGCCAGCGCAACTCAATAAAATGAGTTCAGAAAACTTCAACCTGAAAACTAAAAAATGTTTTTTGAGGCAATAAAAAAAAAAAGTGATTTAAACCAGCTTTTAGTTACTATACGTGTCAGTGCTCTTTCTATACTGTTGGTTCATACAGCTTTCCCATAAGGCTCCTGGCACCATATATTTGCATATTGGGTGTGGCCTTTCCCTTACTTACCATATTTGTGTTGTCTGTTGCCCAAAGCTACTTTATCCTGGGCAAGCAGAAATATAATTTTGGTTGGTTGCCAGGTCTTGGTGTTTGAAGGCTGTAAGAGTAAGTTAACTTTATTCTGTGATCCTAGTGATCACAGTGTGTTGGATTACTCTTGTACTGCTGCAGTATTATACTGTCAGTATTGACAGTTAGATGATAATAATGTGTTGAATATGTTGAGAATACCTGTGTATGGATATATATATATATATATATATATATATATATATATTATATTATTTGTATTATATATATTATTTAAGTCTACAGAACCTTTTAATTCATTTTTTGTTGTGTGAACAAACAGCAATATAAATAATCAGTTGCTTTAATATGTAAAATTAGTTGCATTGAGGTCAAGTTTTTGCATTAAACCAAATTGACTATTTACATTACATAAATAAAGACAATAGATGTTTTTTTTTTATTTGGGACAATTAAAAAAAAATTAACTGTCCCAATCTAAAAAAAATAGCTTGCACGGAGTAAAAATAATCAGGTTTTATTTTTTTAATATTGAGCCAATGGCAAATATTTAGTGTGATCGATTACTTCACTTTTTTTTACGTTTAGCCAATGTTTTATTTTTTACAGTGTGTTTGTTTCTGGTTTGTGTTGACATATAGCTTCTTCTCTGCATTACACAGCTGTACCTTGCAGTTGTGATCTGCACTGCAAACTGTGAGGAAATGAAGTAGATTTAAGGTTTGATCTGTAAAGTCACTACAAACAGATGTGAACGCTGTACATCATCAGTTTACACAGCAAATACTTTGCTTCACAAGTAACTTACCTTCATATGCTAAAGACTCTCCTGAGGATAATATCACCTACACAGAGGGTTAGCATAGAGCTGACTTGAGCTGTAAAATATTTGACAATCCCAGCTGAAGAGCAGCATCGCCAAGACACCTGCGGGGAATTTAAAGCACTCTACAAGACGTTTCTCCCGTCCTCCAGAATACGCCTCATTCTTCTCCACTGCTCAACATCTATCATGAAAAAAAGACCTACATATCTACTGCAATCTGTTTAGATGGATAAAGTTTTCTTTTAAATGCTGACTTAGGGCAATCCAAACATTGTCAGGCCTCTATCTATCTTTTATCAGCTGTATAGTGGCAGATCACAGAGATGGAAAGCATGAGGAATTTAAAGGCATGGTGCCAGCTACCTCTCAGTTCAGCCCTGGTGGAATGCACCTTTTTATTTCTCTCTTTTAAAGCTTCACCTTTGTCTGGAAATCATAAATTATAAATCATATACAGCATATACATCATTTTAAACTTCATATCAATTGTATAACACATACCTCTGTTTTTAACTTTAACTTTTAACTCACATTCAGTTCATCCTGTTTTGATTTTTATTATGTTATTTTGGGGCACATATGGTTGTCCATATGTGCTTATTTGAATCAGTTAGATTTATTGTGGTAGTTACACTGGTGGAGTGCTATTAACACTATTGGTATTGGGTTAGAGGGTGAATAAGGGTATACAGCTTGTTAAGAGGTCTTTCATGCTCTAATAATGTTCAATTCTTCGCTACTGGTGATGCTGCAATAGACCCACAGTCATCATTAGAAGTTGTTTACACTTAAAAGACAAAAAAAGAAGATGAGTTCAGTGTAGAGTAATCAGTCTACCAGATATGTTTCCCAAAAAAACATTTCTCAAAGTTTCCACTAGTATTTTAGTTAAATGATCACTTAAATTTGGTTTGCTGAATCCCACCTTGCCTTTAACTTTCATTCCCGTAAATATTTTACATTACATTACATTACATTACATTACATTTGGCAGACGCTTTTGTCCAAAGCGACTTACAATAGTCAAGTACAAAAGTAATAGAAGTTAAAGGTAAAAACATCTTTAGATAGGGCCTAAAGGAGGTCGAAGAGAAATAATGGGGTAGAGGATTGAAGGAGGGGAAGAAGGAAATGAGGTTAGAAGTAGTTAGTGTGTTAGAGGTGTTAGGAGAGTAAGTGCTCTTTGACGAGCTCTGTCTTCAGGAGTTTATTAAAGATAGCGAGAGATTCTCCTGATTTTAGCAATTTATAGTGTACTGGACAATTGTGCATCATGCTACTGGATTTAGAGAGTGTTTTTGGTATTGTGAGGGCACAAAAAATACACCTTGCGTGGCACAAAAGGTGTGTATTAATTATCCTAATTAATCATGGGTCTGCCAGTTGCTTCTCCCTTTAAGAGCCAGGGACTTTGGTGTGTTGATATCTTAACAGCACATCGCTTTTGCACGTCTTAGCAGAGAAAACTGACCTGTGCTCCAATAGGTAAAACAGCAATTTTACTTTATTCTTTACTCTTTATTCTGTTTATTGTTGAAGCAAATGCTGGTTTTACTCAGATAGGATTGGGCGGCTGACTGTTGTCAGGGTTTTAATTGGTCAGTGGCACGCCTGTATTTCCCCTCACCAAAATAGGAACTAGATACTAGATATTTACCTGAACAGATCTCACTTCCAGACCACAGTATATTCAGAAACACTAATCAACGCTATTTTAACTGCGCAGGGTGTACAATAGGGCTCTTTGTGTCAGCAGAGAGATTTTAAAAATAATTTTCTTGTCTTTCTTGCTAATCTGTTCAACGTGGTGAATTTAAGTTGTGGCTTTAATAAAAATGTCATATACATTTATACTGTGCATTGTATTGTTTTATTTTGTGTCTACTGACTTTAGAAAAGAAAAACTTGAATAATTCAAGTCAAGCTTTCTAAAATGTAAAATATTGACAGCCACAGAATGACAGCACAGTAAACATTTATCCCAATTTGACCTCAATTTTTGTGTTGTGTTTACTGCCTAAGCTGCATCGACGAAGTACAACTGACTATGTAGTTATCAAGAACCTGCAGACTGTGGAAAACTGCTCCAAGTCCAAAAGACTTCATGGCCAGAATTATAATGAGAAACTTGCAAAGTTTTTAATAACCACACAAGAAAGTTGGAGATATTTGGTATTTGGTGGCTTTCAGATTGGAGTTTAATATTATATAATATTATATTAAATATATTTATTTAATAGGATATACAGACATGTTTATGCTGCATATGGTGTCTGCAATTATAATCTCACCATAACCAGACTTTTCTGATTGATTTTATAGTCTTTCTTCTCCTTCCAACCCTAATGCTTCAAAGCTACAGAATACTGATGTGAAAATCTATACCTTGACCAAACCAAAATCTTTAAAAATAGCTACCAAAGATAATTATAGTTGTTTTTTAATCAAAATGCTTTTTATATATATTATATGATTTATATGTTTTCATAGGAGAATTAAGAGAGGGCTTCTGTGAACAGCATTTTTTTTTTTGTCCTGCCAAAAATGCTTAATGGGATCAGGACATTGACTGGGCCATTAAATGTAGATTCTCAGTAATGTTTTTTATCAAACGTGAAACCGTTTTTTAGGTAATGCTTGAGTATAAAGCCTCTTTATTAAACTCTTAAAATCAGGCCTAAAAAATGCTGGTCTGTTACAGGGTTAACTCAACTGACAGTATAGCATCAGCATTGCACTCTTACGTACAGGCCTTTTATAAGCAAACATTAGCATATTTTTCTGTATTTTATGTAAAAAAAAAGAATATACCTGAAAATCCCAGTAAAAACATCTGTTTGTTTTTTTTTTAAATCACCTGTAAAAGCACAGTAGTAATCTGTAAATTTAAATGACAAAAATCCTCAGTTTTTTAACTCAACTTTTTTAAGGGGTTTAAATGTTAATTTATGGAGTTTCAGTGTAAAAACACACTCCCTGATGTATAAACACAGTGTTTGATGTAAAAATACATAGCAGTAAAGTAGTTTTACATTTTTTACATTTTACTGTAAATAAGAAGTAACACATTACAAAACAAATCGGAACACAGATATAATCTTCAGTTTTACTGTTTAATTAAGTTTCAGGGCTGCTTTACCATTAAAATAATTATTTATTTAAACACTGCTATGTTCACAAGCATTTATTTCTCTTGGCTGGAGTGTACTGTGGCGGCGTGGCAGTGTATCTGTGTGTTTTTAGGGGTGTTGTGGCCTCTTTCATAAAGGTACACGTCCACTGGTGCTTTTCTTTAACTCATGTCGATGTGCCGGTGTTCTATCATTTCATCCTACCCATCGAGTGGTCCTACCGAGGCTTACTGCGCATGCGCACATCATTTTTACGTCAAATGACGATGGTTTTCGGGTACGCCCATAATTTTATCCTACCTGGATATAAGTACGGTGAGTTAACTTGCTCTTTATAATGTTTTAACGTCTATTTAATGTTCATTGTTTGCTTTAAGCTTACTATATGAACTAGGCGTCATGTTAATGTCTGCAGGAGTGTTTTAAACGTGTACATAGAAGAAAAAAATACCTTGAGTGGTTAAAAATGGTGCGGTTAAGTTCAAAACTATTCAATGTTTGTAACGTTAACGTTACTCTCGGTGGTTTCGGTAGTTTGCGCTTACCCACGTGTAACTACGAGCCTTACCTCATTAATTTGGTGGGCTCAAGAGCACAAATATATTCAGAGGCTGTTTTAGGGCTTTTGAGCAAATACAGGTACATTAGTCTGGAGTTAAGACTTGTCTTTTAGCCTGATAAATGTACACAGAAGTTAGCTAGCCGAGTGAATTAAAGCTAGCCTTCTAGACACGGTTAGTTGAGCCTATTGTCTACGAAACTGAAACTTAAACAGGCCAAACCATGAATACTTAATATACAGTAATATAGTATAATATATATATATATATATATATATATATATATGTGTGTGTGTATGTGTGTATGTGTGTGTGTATGTGTGTGTGTGTGTGTGTGTGTGTGTGTGTGTAAATATATATGTGCATATATTTGTGTGTGTGTATATATATATATATATATATATATATATATATATATATATATATATATATATATATATTTCTATTATAATAGAGTGGTATTATCAGTGCTTTTTGAAATTGTTTTGGACTTTAAATTGACCCTTTTCTTCCATCCATCTTCCGTGATAGCCATGGAAAAGAAGTGGGAAACAGTATACAATCTTCTGTCTTCGGGATCATACCCATCAGACTTTGACAAATCACAGCGGCAGAACCTTCGGAGATATGCCTCCAATTTTCAGATAAAGGGTTAGTTTATATAAGCATCTCTCTTTTTATGATCTCCTTTTTGCTCTCTCTCTCACCCACACACACACTCAGATGTATAGCATATATATGGTGATTATGTTCAGAATTCAGAATTACAAGCAAAAACAGTACTCCCTTCATTAAAACTATAGGTAGGATAATTCGATAGCCTAATTATGATCATAAAACAGTACTCCCTTCATTAAAACTATAGGTAGGATAATTCGATAGCCTAATTATGATCATAAAACAGTACTCCCTTCATTAAAACTATAGGTAGGATAATTTGATAGCCTAATTATAATCATAAAACAGTACTCCCTTCATTAAAACCATAGGTAGGATAATTTGATAGCCTAATTATAATCATAAAACAGTACTCCCTTCATTAAAACCATAGGTAGGATAATTTGATAGCCTTAATATGATCATAAAACAGTACTCCCTTCATTAAAACTATAGGTATGATAATTTGATAGCCTAATTATAATCATAAAACAGTACTCCCTTCATTAAAACCATAGGTAGGACTGTAAAATCTCATTGATAATCTAATAAAGTATTTAATTGTATTATGTAGATGGAGATCTGTTTTTTGGGAATCAAAGAAGGGTTATTAAAACCAAAGAAGAAGCCATGTTGCTGTTCCAGGAGTTTCATTCCTCTCCCATGGGTGGACATTCAGGAATCTTAAAAACACGGACAGCCATGTGTTCCAGATTTTACTGGCATGGAATGTCAATCGACATTGACAACTGGGTATGTATTTTTTTTCTCATTTGTTAGTTTTTTTAACCAATTACTGTATTTTCAAATAATTGCAAGCTGTTTGGATTTTAATTGGGTTCATCTTAAAGGTACTGGAATGTGATAAATGCCAGAAAATTGGAAAGCCTTTGACCGCTGCACAACCACTACAGTGCATTAAGGTAAATAATTGTGTTTTTGTACTGAATAATTCGCATGTGGTTGTGATTGCTTTTACCAAGTTAAACCAAAAAGAGAGTTTTCTCTCATTGCATGTTGAAAATGTAGTGAACTGAGCTGCACAATATAGACGTTGCAACACTATTCAATTATGGTAGAAACTCATAATGCCAATGAAAAATAAAGCCATAATACATGCTCCTGCATCAATTTTCTCATTTATGGTTTCAGCACATAAGCTGTCTTTTGCATTTTATGAAATGTCCTAACCAGTGGAGCAATGAAATTACTGCGAAATATTTAGTAAAACCTCCGTATATCAACTTAAATATTCATTATAAGCTACAAACTTTTGCCATCTCCTTTAAAGTTACTGGTTTGAGGTTGCATGTTTTTTTTTGGACTGCAACAGTGTCATGTTTCCAGTGACTAATTCAAACTCCTCCTTACCTTCTCCTTAACTTAAACAGTCTAATGAAATAAAGCCAAGTAAATCGATCAAAATATAATGTCATGGTTCTTAAATAATTCTGACACAGTGTCATTCTTTTTTTCTGAAAGTGAGAAAAATTAAAAGACAAGCAAATACTCTCCTTCCATTTTATTCAACATGTTATATCCTGAACTGCACAAATTCCAACTAGATATGATTGATTGTGCTCTTTTTGTAATCAACAATGTCCATGATCAAAAAAATAATTATGTAAGAAATATAGTGACCAGCCCTACTTTTATTTTTCTACTGCACTACCTCATATCTACAACTGATTACTTCCATACTTTATGTATAGTTTTTGTATTTATATATTTATGTATATATTTTTAAGTCTCAGTTTTGAATTTTAGTTTAGAGTCTTATATCCCTTACTGTGCTCTCTTATTGTACTACACCTATTGTTTTTCTACTGTGTTTTGTAACTGCTACTGGCTGCTAAATTTCCTTTGGGATCAATAAAGTATCTATATATCTGTCTTTAATTATAGCTTATTTGTTTTTTGCTTTGTAGGTGTCTGCGGTCTGGGAGCTCATTGGGATAGACCTAACAGGACCATTACCAAAAACTTCAGATGGCTTTCAATACATTTTGACAGTTACAGATTATTTCTCAAAATGGGTAGAGGCCTTTCCTTTGAAAACTAAATCTGCAGCTGAAGTGGGTAGAAATCTTTGTTCTATCATTTATAGACATGGCTGTCCAAAGCGCATCCTTTCAGATCAGGGACGGGAATTTGTTAATGATGTAAGCGTAATCATTAAACTGGAAAACTTTTGAGCCCTCTGTTTATTAGGATTCATAGTTGCTGTCTTGACACTATGCTTGTGATGATTGTGTATTTATTTTGCATGCAAATTGAATGTTTTTATAAATATATTTGATTACAATAATCATATCTTTTTAAAGCTTAACCATAGGCTTTGTGAATTGCTACACATCCAAAGGAGCGTAACAGCAGCCTATCATCCACAAACAAATGGCCTGGATGAGAAGACTAATGACAATATAAAAAGGTATATTTTTGTATTTATTACAATGCTTGCAAGGCAAAGCCAATTCAACCACACCCTATATAGTGCCTTATGGAAAGTGGCAAATGCATGTAATACAAAACAGTGTCCCTTACATTGTTAATGGCATTGCAGACAGTGTGGACTCAACATATTTCCTGTTTTGTCTGATCAACTTCATGTTAATTGCATGTCATACATTAGTTTTAGATTTTAGGCCTTCAACACAATCCTAAAAGGTTGGGATAGTACAGCAATACAATTTTGTAAAATAACGAAATATTTCTTCGTTGTTTGATATCCTTGGTGCCTAAACCAATTATGATCATCGTGAGAAGGGCACTACAAAGTAGTAAATGCTTCACTGTGCCAACTTTAAGGATGTGCTATAGGCCTATAATACAGTATTTGAAGTATATTAACAAATAAGTTGTCTGCAATGAAATAAAGGGACATGTAAAAAACACTGGATTGTTTGTTTGCATTTTCCACACTTTCCCAACTTTTTCTGATTTGGAAATGCATAAAAGCATTGCTCTAAAACATGTCACATGGTGTTTTTTTGTGCATAAACTTGATGATTTCATTCTTTTCCAGCAAGCAATGCATTTCCTTTAGCAAATTAATATAGATCATTTGTTCCCCTAACTTTTGTACAGTTAAGCACCCCTTCATACTTTAACAGCAGTCACACTTCATTCAGCTTTCAGCACAGGATAAACTACTAGTCTAATAAATCGTCAATTTAAGTTGAAAAAGTGATATGCAAGTGGGACCAGGGAACAACACATTACTCTGTATCATAACTAATTCATGATAAAGAGTAAAATATTAAGTAAAATAAATGTTTGGTCATGTCCTGGACATATAGTGTCTGTACAGATAGTTAATGGAATGAATGAAATGAAGATTCATTTCAGAGATGTAGCCAAAACGTCACTGGTATTCCACATGGTGGATATTGGGAACCACTTATATATACTGGCATTAGCTATTATTTATTGGTAATTTGGTTTACGAAGCAATTTTTTTAATTAATTATATTTTTGCATTTTAGAGCCCTTAAAAAATTGGTCAATGACCAGCAAAACGATTGGAATGTCTATCTGGATGCCACCCTGTTTTCATTGCGGTCTAAAGTGCACACTACCACAAAATTCTCCCCGTTTCTTTTGATGTATGGGAGGGAGGCAGTGTTCCCTTCAGAGGTTCCTGTTGAAGTGCCAGTAAGTATGTTTTTGTCTTTACAATTGTAATAAAATTATGACTCTCTATTAGTTTCTCAGATGACAGTCTTGGAAGTCTGTTGATAATTTTCTTCTTACCATCATAATCCTAAATAACATGTAACAGTGTTGAGGTCTGGACTCTGGAGTGGTGAGTACATTATACTGAGAACACCAGAACCTTCCTACCTTCCTTGTTTTGTGTCTGTATCTTCCTTTCTCATTGAGGGCTTTATGACTGAAACACATCCTTCTAGACCCATAACATTCAGCTGTCTTTTCACAGAGGAAGGATGAACAAAAACACCTGAAACTGGGGCTTGTCTGTCTCTCTCTCTCTCTCTGTCTCTCTCTCTCTCTCTCTGTCTCTCTCTCTCTCTCTCTCTGCTCAAACTAATGTTTATCTGATGCAGGCAGTTTGGATAAGGCAGTTTACTCTGGTCTACTGTATTCACTAATTGGGGTAACATTTGCTGACTGTTTTTCAATTTAGCTTTCCAAGATTATTCTCCCTGAAGGAGGATACAGCGAGTTTCTTGATTCAAAACAAAAAACATCGGAAGCTGTTAAAAAAACAGCAGAAGATAACATACGTAAGTCTCAAGAAAAACAAAAAGAAGCATATGCCAGAAAAGTGCAGAAGAAATACCAAAATGTTGAGTATAATGATGGGGATGAAGTACTTCTACTGAATATGAGGAAGCGAGGAAGGAAAGGCGGAAGAATAGAACCGGATTTCTCTGGTCCATATGTTATCCAGTCAGTCCGTGGCAAACTTGTCACATTAAAAAACCCTGAAGGAGCCATCCTGAAAAACAAATACAACTTTGGCCATCTAAAACCATATAGAAGAAGCCAGGCAGCCGACAGTAGCAGCAGCATCTTCTCTCCTTGTCCTCAGCAGTCTTCTTCCAAGAAGAAGAGTTCAGAAGAGTACACAGACCCAAATGTACAACGGTGCTCAGTTATACGTTTAGCTTCAAAACAAGCTGATGTCAAAAAACATGTGCAAACAACCACAGTAACTGAAAAGCCTGCAACAAAGAGCTCATCAAACACTGAAACAACTTCAGTAACTGAAAAGCCTGCAATGAAGAGCTCATCAAACACTGAAAGAAGCATTCAAGAAGAAGGTGGCATAGTTACAAAGTTCAGATTTTGACCTGTTGGTCCGTTTGTTACCAGTTTGGTCTAACCCAGAACATTTTTGTTCATGGAGGTTTGCCCATGATAAACTGTTTTCTTCTTCTTCTTCTTCTTTCTATAAGCCCCCTGGCTGTGTTTGAACTGTTGGTCTTAATCTTGCCATTTCACATTTTAGGGTGGACAAAATAACCTATGAAAATGCAAGGTATTTGATGTATCGAAGGAATTCTTCTCCAGCCCCGGTTGGATTTTTACACCTAACATCTTATGAATTAGGCTATGCACACTACTTTCCATTGATTCTCCCACAGTCCTAGATGATTCCTTTAAACATATTTGTTAAATAACAATCATTGTTTAGGTTATCATGTCCATCCCATTTATTTTTGCTTTTTTTGTTTGCATGAGGCCTGTTGGCCTGTTTGTTTTACACTGTTTGTTTTATTTTGCCCTGTTTTAGCCTTGTTTATCAGTATATAACTGATATGGTGATGCTAATGTTTACATATTTATTTTCAGTAATGAGACTCTGGTCTTCAAAGGACAACAATCAGGTGGAAGCAGTTGCCGGGCCATACAAATTGTATGATTCTTCTTTTAGAACACTGCAAGGGACCGAATGGGTCGCTGATGAAGTAAGAATTAGAAATAAATAAAGTTTAATTAGTCCTTCTCAGGATTTAGTTCCAACTGGCTGGACACTTTTGCTGCTGGATCAAACTATTCAAAGAGGCCAGGCAGTTGGAACAAAATCCTTAGAGAGATTTTTTTTATAAACAAATTGTTTATTTGTTTATTAACAATTATTGTGTGAATATAGGTGATTGATGCATACCTGAACCATCTGATTGAACAACATAAGGCAAGTAGGGTTTAAGGATGTAGTTATTTTGAGATTCTTTGATATGTTCTTATCATACTAATTGCTGGTTGCTGTTTTACAGACGCCTGTATATCAGCTGTGTGCAGTGGTTGCTTCTTCTTTAGCTGCTGGACAGTTTCGATGTCTCAGAAAGGTAATGCATTTACACATAAAGTTCTGGTGATTACTTAACCCATTTAGAACCATAACTAATATTTTCTGTTGAAAACTTAAACGCAGATGAAGTTCCCAGTTGAGGACACATGGCTGTGCCCTGTCAATACCGGAGGACATTGGATTCTTGTGGTGTGTGTTCTTAAAATTACATATTTCCAGTAATGTTGCTTTGTTCATTTCCAGTTATGGGTCACAATATATTGTCAGGATATATATTTCAATGCATACTACAGTGGAAAACACTGAAGTTCATAAAATCAAATTCAAGCATTTAATTCTTAGTTCCTATTTCACCAACAAGGGTATTTTTAAAGGGGTTAAACACTGAAATATTTTGGAATGAACAGTGATCTGAGTAATACTGTGTGAACGTAAAATACATTGGACAATCTTAAAGAAAGATTTGTTTGAGGTAAAGAACCATTTTTGTACACAATATAAATAAATGCAGGATGTAATAATGTTAAATTTATTTAAACCATATCATATCAATGCATGAAAATGCATTGTTTTAAATTTAATACAAGCAACAAATTTAAAAAAAAAAATGTTCACCACTGTATTAATCATTTGGGAACTAAGGACGGGGAGACACATAATATACTCAGTCATCTTACTGACCTTTCAAATCAAATAATTTTTTCCACCGGGTGTTTTTAGAATTATTCAGCTTTTGTACATTTTTTTGTGTTACTTTTTTTGGAAATAGGATTGTATTTGGGAAAAAAAATTAACAGAAAATCACTGTTAAACCAAAGTATTTACATTCATTTTTTTTAGATTGTCAGCATGTCAAGAAAGATCCTCTCCATCATTGACCCCATGGGAAATGAGGGATTATATGAGAGAAAGATTTTGCGGAACTGGAGGTAAGCTTCTTATTAAGAAACCTATTTCATCTTTTTTACAAAGAAACATACGCGTTCTGATTGCAAATATTATGTTTTGGGCCAAATAGGAATTTTTTAAAGATGATTGGACACCAAGATCACAGCGCTGAATGGCGAACAACAGTATTGAAACACAACCCACAGCAAGATGCGAGCAGCTGTGGCGTTTTAGTGCTAAAGGTATGTTAACTTTTTCAGCTTTTGTTCACATAAATATCTTCAGGCCAATTGGTGTATGGTTTAAAAGGTTTGTAAATAATATTGCAGTTCGCAGAAGATTTTCTTTCTACTGGAGCTATCGACAATGTGCAGACAACACAAGCAGCTATTAGCACCGCCCGAATGGGGATAGCCTGTTCATTGCTTGAACGTAAAGGTGAGTTGTGTAGCAGTGGCCATTATTACCATATCGTACATTATATTTTGTCTCTCACCTATGCTCTATGAATCAATTTTGGTTAGGTGATATAGTATTTTATGTATGAATCAAATTGTGTAGTGATGCTTGTCATCAGTGAAATACAACCATAAAATACTCACAGTTCTTTCAGTGTGTGTTGTACTGGTACATGTGGGTGAGACACTACAGTGTTGCTGTTGTTTTCGAACACTGTCCATTCACTGTCCACTCTATTATTAATTTCTAACTGGTAGGTCTACCTTGTTAATGTAAAGTTAGAGATAATAGCTGCACAGTTTGTGTTCCTCTAGTCCTTGATCAGTGCAAACATGACACTGTTGGCTGGATGTTTCTGGTTGATGTATTATTCTCAGTCCAACAGTGACACAGTTCTATTTAAACACTCCAGCAGCACTGCTGTGTCTGATCCACTCACATCAGAACAACACAAACTAACACCACCATTTCAGGGTCACTGCAGTCATGTAACATTGTCATTGCAGTAGCATTTTTCTTTTTGTGCAAAAAAAAAATAATGAAAATGAATTTGCTTCAAGGCAATGCAGAGGACTACTGCACAGTTTGCTCTATGCTGGAAGGGGATGGAGACAAGAGCATGACTGAAATGGTAAATATTTACATGTCTGCAAGTATGCAGTACTCTCATTGTTAATGAGTTACAATAAAATAAATAAGTAAATATAATCGTTTTTAATGTTTTCTTTTTCCTATTTGTCACACATTGTTAATGGATATCAATTTGATTTTTTTTTTTTTTTTTAGGTGCAGTGTGATGTGTGCAGTCGCTGGGCACATTTTGAATGTGTCCAATATAGTAAAGAGATTTCCGCCAACTACCACTGTAGAAAGTGTACAGTTAACAAATAACCTGAATGTATTTTTTCCTGGATTAAGCTGCACTTTGCACTGTTTGTTTTAAAATGTAAAATCTAAGTACACTGTATAATATGTTTATAAAAATGTGTGTTATTGGATTACAATGCAATGTTCAACTTAATTAGTAAAAGTATTAGCAAACCATGAGAAAAAAAAACTTTGGGGATTCAGTAAAATCACAGTGAACCTTAATCAACTCCCATCAGGTCATCCGATTGTGGTTATTTCTGCTATCGAATTATCCTACCTATAGTTTTAATGAAGGGAGTACTGTTTTATGATTATAATTAGGCTATCAAATTATCCTACCTATAGTTTTAATGAAAGGAGTACTGTTTTATGATTATAATTAGGCTATCAAATTATCCTACCTATGGTTTTAATGAAGGGAGTACTGTTTTATGATTATAATTAGGCTATCAAATTATCCTACCTATAGTTTTAATGAAGGGAGTACTGTTTTATGATCATAATTAGGCTATCAAATTATCCTACCTATAGTTTTAATGAAGGGAGTACTGTTTTATGATTATAATTAGGCTATCAAATTATCCTACCTATAGTTTTAATGAAAGGAGTATTATCAAATAGAAAGTGAAACACAAAACACGCGCGGTAGTATTTTTCGACAAAGTAGCATAAATCGACAGATATAATCTATCATTCTGCGCCACGGTAGGACGTTTCGACAAGGTAGGACAAATCGTCAGAACACCGGATCTCTTGGCTCGCAGCGTGTGGGCGTGTCCGTGACATTTTTAATTCAAAGGAAGCAACAGAAGTAGTCAATAATAAGTTTAATATTTTTACATTTTTAATAAATGTAGTAATCTGTAGCTTTGTAAATCCATATTCCGCCATTTTCAGCTTCTCTTCTGTGGTTAAAAGGCGGCTGTTCTGTGTGTGTGAGGCTTGCATGCGTGTGACGCGGCAGCCTGCTGTTTCCTGATTGGCTGTACGCATCGCGGATGCCAGGTTAATTTGAATAAAGTTGAGGTCCGCTGCTTTTTCGCAGGAGGGAGGGGCTGCGTTCAACGTAAGCCAGCATGCACTGTGGCAGGTCTGAATGGGATGCAATGCAGCTGTCTGTGGGGCGTGGCTATGGTAATTAGATGTTCAGTTTAGACGACTCACCATAATATAGTTTCAAAGCTGTTTTATCCACCTGGCTGGGTTTAAGGCTGTGGTTCAAAAAAAAAAAAAAAAAAAAAAAAAGTGGTTATATTTCCTGAGCACTATTTAGCACTGTATAGTGCTGGTAATGAGCAGTGCACCTGTTAATAAAGAGCTTCTATAAAAGACCATGCAGCCTGTCACTGCATTTTCTTGTTGCTTGCATTAATATACATGGAATAATACTATATGCGTTATTTGTGTTTGTCATTAACGTCTGGAGATTAATTCAATTCAATTTTATTTATATAGCACTTTTTACAACAAAGGTTGTCACAAAGCAGCTTTACAGAAAAAAACAGGTCCACGCCTCTTATGAGCAGCACCACAGAGATGACAATTATTGTGGTGACACAGTGGCAAGGAAAAACTCCCTTTAAGAGGAAGAAACCTTGGAAGGAACCAAGACTCAGTCCGAGGAACCCATCCTACTCGGGTTGACCCGCTCAGTACAAACAAATAACAAACAACAAACAAATAACAGAACAAAACAACATTACAGAGAATTAATGAGAACTATAGCTAATGTAACAAAATGTAAAAATGCAATAAAAGACAGTGGAATTAGACTTTTTTACTAAAACTCATAATTCAACTGTAAATTAAAAGAAAAATGCCACCTATTGGCAAATTGCAAGATTTAAATGACAGTAAAGTTTTTTTTTTACTTTTATTTACTTCAAAAGACATGTTATTTGACATTTTCATGCTGTACATTGCTTAAATAATTCTATCAAGTAACAAAATTACACCGCTATTTAAATGATGTCAACCTTAAGATAACAAACTTCTAATGTAATTTAAAATACTTTGACTGTAAAATTACAGAGAACAGATACAAGAAAATGCTGTTATCTTACAGGAAGTCCTTGTTAAATTATGTACAGTAATGTTCTGTAATTTTATGGTAACTGTTTGCAACTTTTGCTGCCAGACATTCTACCGTTTTTTTTTTTTTACAATTATTTTTTTTACAATGCATGTTCTCGCTTAGCTCATTTTATCTCATTTGCCGGCTTATTGAACTGTGATAGAGGCTGGATAAAATCCTCCAGTATGTATTTCTGATAATAAAACACACGTAACATTACATGACTTATGACAGAAATCCCCTTTAATAGATTCGCTTCACTTGTGTTTGCATCGACTCTCAGAGAGAGAGCAATGGCTGAACCAGGCCTCGCGTCAAAACACTGAGCGAGAGATTAAAGAGGCTGGTGTGGGAAAGCGCTGCGCTGCGACCTGCACATCTGCACTGCGGCTCAGAAACGCAAATAAATCAGCATCGTGAATGATGTGTACCCTGTCTGCTGGACATAAAAGAAGAGCTTAGATATTTAATATGCTTTATATCTCTGGTAAACACGAATATCCCAAGACGTAGTACATGGGGTAAAGCAGGGTAGATCTGAAATGGTGTTTACAGAGTTTATTTAAAAATGAGAAGAAGTAAATGTAGAAGAGAAACAACCTTCTGTACCCACATGACCCGAAGCAGAGAGAGGAGAGTGAGATTAATGCTAGATCAAATCACTATTCCACAGGAATTCCGTGATCTGGGTGGGTAATCCGTGCTTGGGAATATCGGGATGGCATTTTGACTTTGGCTTCACATCAGAAGAGAAAACAGATTATGATTATTGTGATACTTTGGACATGCTACACAGAGCTGAATGATGAATAGAGTGTTAAGACTGTACATAAAGTGAGAACATAAAGAATAACATCTGAATTTCATATTCTGGTGAGATTCTTTTGTACAGGATTTGTCAGTGTTGCCCATTTAAAAGTGAGGGATACTGATTTTGTTACACAAGTGCCACTAACAGCAGTCTACAGCTCTGGAAAAAATAAGAGACCACTTCAGTTTCTCTGATTTTGCTATTTATAGCAGGTATATATTTGAGAAAAAATAATATTGTTGTTTTTTTCTATAAACTACTGACAACATTTCTCCTAAATTCCAAATATAGTTATTTAGGTTATTAATTGCAGAAAATGAGAAATGGTTAAAATAACAAAGACCTTAAATAAAAATAATGCAAAAAAATCAATATCAAATCAATATTTTTGGTGGAATAACCCTGGTTTTTAATCACAGTTTTCATGCATCTTGGCATGTTCTCCTCCACCAGTCTTACACACTGCTTTTGGATAACTTTATGCCGACACTCCTGGTGCAAAAATTCAAGCAGTTCAGTTTGGTTTGGTGGCTTGTGATCATCCATCTTGGTAAAATTTGGTAAAATAAAGGAAACTCCTCGTTTTAAAGTAGTTAAGCAGTCAAATAAAAAACTGGAACCAAACATTTGGTCGAAGGATAAATTTCAAACATATTTTCATTTTTTTTTACATAATTTAAAGAAACAATCAGTGATGAATGCAAGAGATCATGTGTTAAATGGCTATATCACCAGTAGCGTAGTAATGACAGCCATTTTGTACATTAAAACATATATATATATTCACTGAACAGCTACAGAGTAAGACTTGTTGTAGCCTGCCATTGTGTTTCAATCTGGCAACCCAACTCTATCCAGTGTTTGGACTCCTGTAGCCAATGCACACACTCACTCACATTTATTACTGATTGTTCCTTTAAATATATTAATTTTTGTCATTTTAGTCATTAAAATTGTAATTTTTTATGTCCCTCCCCATGTCAATTCCTGTTTTAAAAAGCAGCGATATAAGATTACATCACATCTTTCCATTCATAAAATATACCTCAATTTTAGAATGAGCTATATACAGATTTTTCACATGTTGCTTATGGCCCTTTTTAAGTTTTTTATAAATACTTCTACATTCATAACCACCGCCTTGAATTCTACAAGTCACTAATAAACTGGCAATTAAAAAAAACAGTATTGTTTATTATTTATTTTATTTACTAGTAGATGTTCTGATCTAGAACACAATTCTAAATAAGACACTTTTCTGTGAGTTCATCAGCATTCAGAGAAAACAGAATCCAGGACTTCTGCCAGCAAATTATAGCTCCTCAGGGTACATCAGGTTCCCTATCCTGCTCAAACTGTCACAAATGTCACCAGAATTGCCATGCAAGAAACAAAAATACTCCCAGAAAGGGAGCTTAGAAGCACTGCAGATGACAGCTTCATTTTCCCACTGGCAATTGAGATTGAGTGAACTGAAGTTAGTGCTAGCACAGCATATCAAACTAGGATAAGGCTGCAGAATCTAGTTCCCAAACTAAGCAAGGCGTTCATCCACACAGTCCTGTTAGAGAAAATACTGCTAGAGCTTTGGTAAACTGGTCAGCATACAGGTTTTCTGCTGATGGGATATTACCATATTACCAAAAAAAAAAGTCTAAGGGCGTTTTCACACCGAATCAGGTTTCTCTGGTCCGAATCAGTTAATGAGTTCGTTCACTTGGAGCGTTTTCTCCCTCTGTTCGGCCTGGTTTCACATAGGCATAAATGTAAACGCACCAAAATGTGCATCAATAAACCACGCGAGCAGCCTGTGTCACTTTAACACAGCTTTAACACTGAACGCTGAAACGCTGCACTTTCAAACACAGTGTTTCTACGTGCAGCGCAAATCTATACATAATAAACAGAGTCACACGGCTGTGAGCAGTGAATGCAGCGCAGACGGCGTGTGCATGGACACAGTGTTTGTTCACAGCTGTGGTAATTAGCGTTATCTGGCTAATATATCAGTTTAAGCTGTGCTTGCTTTATCAGCAGTTTAGCTCAAATAAATGGCTTATATTTAATAGCTGGATCCGATCGAGACCGGATCACGTTCTCACCACAAGCGAACCGCTCCAGAGTTGCTCCAGCGAACCTCCTCTAGCTGCACTCGGTCCGGTTCTTTTGATCCGCACCCGAGTGCGATTACTGTTTTCACACCTGCTCAATCGAACCGCACTAAAGTTACAAACGGACCAGAGTTCGTTTTAACTGGACCAAATAGTGCTGGTGTGAAAATGCCCTAAGGCCAAGGAGATGATGTAGCTATTGCTGGTTTGGGGCCTTGATCCTAGCTTCAACTAGTTTCATATTTTTAGGGGCTCAAGTCTTTTGTCTAGTTCCTGGCTGGTACTGTCAACTCAAGTCAAGTCAAACCAAGAGGCTTTTATTGTCATTACATCTGAGTACAGGTACACATTGTAGTGAAATTAAGTTCCTCCTGAACCATTGTGCAACGTGGGACAATCAGCAATATACAACATAAAGTGCAAAAGTGTAATGATAAACATAAAACTATAACACTACTATAAATACAATAAATACAAAAAAAACTAAAGACGAGACAATTTAACAGACAGGACAGTGCTGTTAAAAGGACAGTGCAGTACTGATACGGTATAATGAAAGGTGTATATGTGTAGATGTGTAACATACTGTCAGGGCTGGACTGCAGACAAACCAAGTCTCCCTGAAGCTGCGGGAGTCTCCCGTATTTCGGTAGTGGCTCCCTGATGCCCGCGAGTCACATATAATCTCCCGGAATTCAGAACGAGTGCCCTAAACGCACACACAGGCCACAGACTTTTTTTTTCTCTAATCGCGTGTGGGAAGGAGACAGAGACAACAGAGAGAGTTTTTAGTGTGGGCCTCCCTGAAATCAACTTTTGCAACTTGGGGTGTCTGGGACTGGGACAAAAAATCTGCCCTGGCATTTTTGGTTTAGACCGGCCCCTCATAATTAGCGGAGCACAACCGACTTGTAATTTATGTGCGTAGGGTTACAGAGACGCATAATTTATCATCAACATATTAAATATAAGAAGTTCAGTGTCTATTATTAACTCCACCATTTTTGTCTGCTCTGTGTAGTTCAACTGATTCTTTATCCTTTTATTAAAATCATCTCTAATATGTATTTTTTTTAATTCTCTGATACAACAGTTCAATTCTAATTCTTCCTTATTTAAACAGCTATAACATTTATTTGTATCAGGCTACAAACAGGGAAATCTGTATAGCCTCACCATTATCAACTTTATAATTAAAAATTAACTTTAGTATAATCATGTTTTTTTTTGGGATGGAACGTTTAATTGGGCTCTTTTATTAAATGCTTTTTAGTGTTTGAGTTATTTTTAAGAAATATAACAGCTTTAGATTGATAAAATTAAATTATATTAGTGGTGTCAATCACTCACATCAGAGAGAGAGAGAGAGCGAGAAAGAAAGAGAGAGAGACACAGTCAGAGAGAGAAAGAAAGAGAGAGAGCACGCGCGCGATTAAGTGTGGGAGAGAGAGAGAGACAGTATGAGCGTGTTTCCTGTCGCCCATGTGCTCAGAGCTAAACCATGCAGAGAGAGGGTGTGGCCGCTTTCTTCCTTTATCCTGATTGGTTCAGTCCACTGTCTATATTGAAGATGGGCCAATGGGCCGCCCACTCTAAATTGTGGGCCGGTCTCTCAGAAAAAAATCTGCACCTGCCCCTGAGGATTTGCCCGGTTCGCCAGATTACCAGTCCAGCCCTGCATACTGTAACATATAGAACATACATGATCACAGCAGTTACTGAGGTAGAGAGTTTGTAGTGTACTGCTGACCAAACATGCAGAAACAAAACATAGTAAGAAAAAAAAAAAAAAGACAGAATAATTTATACAGAACAGTGACAAATTTATGATTACATTTTTTTGTTTTACAATTTCTTTCAGTCCTTTCTATTTATGTGTTATAACTGATGATTAATGATCTAACTAAACTTTAAGGCATTTACAACCTAATTAGTTACCATTAATAAATTAATTGTAATCCATTTATAAACCCTTTATAAGGGTAGTCTTATTTTAAAGTGGTACCATGTATTTTATGCAGAATTTAAGAATGTATAAATTAGAAAGTGGGAACCAATGTCAATTATGGCATTCAGTTAATATTATGTGTATTATCTATGTCCAAAACATACAGTGTATCACAAAAGTGAGTACACCCCTCACATTTCTGCAGATATTTAGGTATATCTTTTCATGGGAGCACTATATAAATAGAAATAAATTGAATTGAATGGGACAACACTGACAAAGTTATTAGTTATTATTCAACACTAATTTAAGTTTTTTTTTTTTTTTTTAAGTTTATGTCCGAGACAAAATAACATTTTGTTCAAATAGCTCATGAGACATTTATGTATATGCTTTTAATGCATGTTATGGCAAAAGACTGTAGTAGGTAAAGCGCTGTTGATGTTTATCCTTGAAATATTTATTCAAAGCACATTACAGCCATTTATTAGAAACTCCAGAGAACTGTGTATCATTGTTAAAAACAGGAACAATATGTCTCTTTAAGTCCTGCATTATAGATGGTTCAGTCTGGAGCGCAGGGAGCTGACAGATGAGAGAGCGTTCTTCATTTGATAACACAGGGACATCAGCACAGGCTGCGGTCATTAAGAGAGAACGTCTGGAGCTGCAAAACTGTTCATATAACCTTTCCCTAGATCACACACTGCTAAATATCATCATCCACTTCAGTTATAGCATTTACTGCATCATAAATATTATCAAATTGCATATGACTAGACACTAATAGCGACCAAAAAAATAATTTTTACTGATGTAATTGCCTCTTTCAGGTATTTGTGGATTTTGTGTGGCCTTTTGAGAAAAATATGATAAATATGCAAGTAACTTAAATAATGAATACTGTTAAATACGAAATACTGCTGGTGCTATTTGGGCTATTAAAACATCATTAACATTTACTTTATACTGTTGTTCAATATTTTTGAATATGAGGTAAGAAAATGTACTACGTTCTTTTTTTTCTTGCTATATTGCAGGAGCAATGAGAGCTTAATTACTGCCTGCTAATAGTAAACTGTAAAAAAAAAAGTAAACACAGTAAAGCACAAAAGTATTTGCCCCCTTACAGAGTTCTTTTTATTTTGCATTTTTGTCATATTTACATTTTTCAGATTATCAACATTCATTATTATTCATATCGGACAAATATTACCTGAGTAAATATAAAAATCACTTTTTACAAACCAGTCTGGCCCTATGTGAAAAAAGTGTTTGCCCCTGTGATGATGTCAATAGGCTAGACCCATCACCAGCACTTTCTAAGACCTTAATATGAACACTGTATTAATAATTGATTGTAACCTGTAATACTTACCTGATAACTTTCCTTAGGGGACTCGTGGTTTGCCAGCTCTCTCATGGGTGATCGAAGGGCCCTCGATTCACTAGTGGGGAGGGGGGTGAAACTGCTGCTCCGTAAAACCTGTGGGGAAAAAGGGAAATTTTATTAATAATATGTTGTGTAGATACTTACCGGTAAAGTGTACTTTGGGGATGAGACATGTCTGTAAATAACTGATATCAGTAGTGTGTATAAATTATTGTTGTTTCTGTATGTTTATATGTATGTTTTAGTCACCCCTAGTAATGGTAGCTGCCAATTGTTTGGTGGGTGGGGCTACAGCCTTAAAAGGGGAGGCGTGACTAAAGTTGGGGGCTTCTCTTTGTATTTGAAAATGGCGTTGTTAGAGGGAGGTAGGGTTTTTGTGCAGCAGGCCAGCTGTGACCCTTTACTGGCTGATGTGAAGTCAGGTAGCCCTCATCTCTTTTAAAACTCCTTTCTTTACATTTTTTGTACAGTTTTCTTTAACATTTTTTCTGCGTGCTGTGAACTAAAATAAAATCACTGGGGATTTTGCACTTACCTCCGATGTGTTCGTTTCTCTCTTGTTGGTGGAGCCCGCCTTCCAGTCCTTACACTCCTCCACACATAAACCCAACAGCAGCAACATTCACAGCCCCCCATAAATTAACTGTGATTAATCACACTTTTTAGAAAGCGGAGTTTAATTTAAATTCTAGCCACAATCAGGCCTGATTACCTCCATGTCCGGCCACCTGTTCATGACCTCAAGCTCAGGCGTACTTGGGTTCTGCAGCAGGACAATGATCCAAAGCACACAAACAAGTTCACCTCAGAATGGCTTAAAAAAATGTAATGAAGGTTTTGGAGTGTCCTAGTCAAATTCTGATTCTGAGATGCCGTGGCTGTTCTTAAACAGGAGGTTTATGCTGAAAAAATCCTTTAATGTGTCTGAATTAAAACTATTCTGTAAAGAAGAGTGGAACAAAATTCCTCCACAGAGATGTGAAAGACTCATTGCTAGTTACAGTAAAGCTTGATTGCAGTTGTTGCTGCTAAGGGTGACAAAACTAAGTTATTAGTTTTAGGGGGCAAAGACTTTTTATTACACAGGGCTAGATTGGTTTAAATTGTTTTTTTTTTTAATTTAATACATAAAATTACCATTTAAAACAAGCTTTTTATATGAACTCAGGTTATATTTGTCTGATATTAAAGTTTGTTTGACAAAAATATCACAATAAAGCAAAAACAAAAAAAATACTTAGAGGGCAAATACTTTTTCACACCACTGTATGTGTACAAATTACATACAGGTTCCACATTTAGTATCATCATTTGCGAGTCTCATTCTGAGTTATGTAAACTGTAAAGGCAGGAGCCTTCAGCCCTCAGCCATCACTCACACAAGATAGACTTAACTTATCACAGAGCATTGCCCCTGAACACACTTACAGACTTACAGTACTGCACATGAGAAAAGGGTGACTCCTGTGATCTGACGTCACAAAGGAGGTGTTAAGTGATATAAATAACATTCAGGAATGTTCAGCTAGCAGATTCATGAGCTGTTGTAGTGTGAATGAGAGTTATAAACTCACACTAAAACAAAAGGGTCAATATTAGTATAATATGTCTTTTGCATCAACTCATTGTTTATATATTTTTATACATTTTAAGATGAGTTTAAAAAATTTTGACATATCATAATTGATTTAGCAATTTGTTTAAAGATATTAGGCCTGTGTATTAACCTTAATGCCTTGTTGCCCACACTCACTCTTACTTAGAATGAAATATATATATATATATATACATAGTAATAGTAATATATTTATACAAATTGCTAAATCAATTATGAAATGTCTAAATTATTAGAACTCATCGTAAAAACTTATAAAGATATATAAACTATAATGTGTAGACACAAAAGACATTATACTGATATTGACTATATATATATGTATTCTTTTGATTTGGATACATAATAACATTACATTCTAAGATAAAAAAAAAGCTTCTTATCTAGGCAGTAAGTGTTTATTAGCTCAGTAAAACCCTAACATTATAATAAATACAAACAGCAAATATACAAAAAGCAGAGTTTTTACAGCACTGTTTTTCACACCTCCTAATATCTCCTCATCTGAGTTTAATAGAGTTATTTTTAGTTCTCATCATATCAACACCTGGTTTGACAGAACATGTCCAGGAGAAATCTGGAACTACACTTTGTTCTCAGCTTGGCTCAGGATACACCCTACTTACCTAAAAATGAGAAATTCTTGTTACTTTTTACTGTATTTATGTTTATTTGCATCTGTTCAAATTATATGTGGTGCTTTTTTTAGGTAAAAACATAAGATAAATGGTAAATGAATTAGATATTAATTATTAGTCCTGTTTAATTAATTAATGAATTAATTATTAGTCATTTGCTTATATATATATATATATATCAAATAAAAACACTTCATCTTGTAGTAACTTAAAAGTGTTAAACAAACCAAAATACTCTTTAGGTGGATCTTATCTGTGGTGCTGTTAACTTGAAGTTTTTAAGGCTGGTTACTGGTAATGAATTTATACTGTGCAAGAAAGGTCATTTTTCCTGGGGGTGGTCCTGATGAGTGCCAGTTTCATCAGTTTCACTGCACACATTTTTCAGTTTGACTGATTTGATTTCTTACACTATTTTTTTGCTTTACTTGAGAAGTTCTTGCCATAATATGTATTAGAACATAACTATAAAACTATTCACTGTATACCAACCAGATCTACCTCTTCACAACTTTACAACAGATGCTCTCAAACACATTAAGAGACAAGAAATTAGAGGAAGAAGTAATTAACTCTTGATGAGTTCAGCACAGCTGTTAACTGAAGGCTATTCCAGGTGACTCTACCTCTTAAAGCTGACTGAGAAAATCCAGCCAAGATGTTTAAAGCTGTCATCTAAACAAGAGGTGCTACTTTGAAGAATCTAACGTATTAAACATATTCTGGGTTGTTTAATAATTTTTGGTTAACTAAATAATTACATATATTACATAATTTTCATAGTTTGGATGACTTTAGTTGCAGTCTACAATGCATAACATTTTAAAATAGTGAAAAAAAATATTATAATAATTTAAGGTGTGTCCAAATTGTTGCCAAAGTATGAACAGTTTCACTGCTAAATATGAGTGTTTATCTGTCTTGTTCTTTTTCCTGTTAGCATTTTTTCATTTCAAACCTCCTGTCTAGTGGACAGCATTTCTTACATTTTAAACACAGCTATTTCTCCAACCTCTTTAATAAAAAGTGATGTAATATTTTTCAAATGTTATTATTTTTGTGTTTAGAGCAATAATAAAAAAACAGGGTTTTCTTTTCTTTTTAGAGACCCCAGTTTTTGAAGTACACCTGTAGTATGTGTACAATACATAAGTAAAGTGTATGATGTAGAAAGTTGTATAATTCCATTAATAAAAACCTCTGTAATATAATGTAACTATAATGCAAAAAACTAAACCAAAGGAAGTGAATTTAACTCATTTCTACGGTGGCCGAGAAAGCCCAGCGCAGTGCAAATTGAAAAGCGCTGCAAAAGCACAAAACACATCCATCAAAATTACAACACAGGCGCAGTTATGTTTATTACCTGTGATTACCACGGTTGTGTGCATATTATTAAAAGTTCTGCTTCACAAAACGCCTTGTTTGCCACTTATTGTCCTTTGTACACATAGTGAAGTCCGAGATGTTACTGAAGACGCAGCTTAGCTGGTACAGCATCTTTTAAGGTCCCCCGGGAAAATTCCGTTGTGTTGTGAGTCACTTTCGTTGTGTTGTGGTTGTATTTGCAGCGCGTTTTTCTATTTGCAGCGCGTTTTTCTATTTGCTGCGCCTGTGTTGTTGATGGATGTGTTTTGTGCTTTTGCAGCGCTTTTCAATTTGCACTGCGCTGGGCTTTCTCGGCCACCGTAAATTTCAAGTCAATAAAACTTATTATTTCCTCTGATGAGAATTTTTGCCTTAATAAGCATTGTATTCTGATTCTTGTGTACAAATATAAGCTACAAAAAAGGAATTTTTGCTTAATTTAAGTCTTAAATCACTCATTTTGATTAATTGAAACATTCATATCTCAATTAGCATATATTTTGTCTAGTTTTTGCCAGTGGAATTTTTTTGCCACCAAAACGATCAACATGTGTGGAGTAATAAGTACGGAAGTGATCTAAAAATACTTAATTTAAAAACACAGCATCTTCTAGCTTGTTGTTTAGCATTGCATGTCTCTGCTGATTGGTAGAGATCAGATGGTAAAGTCAGGTTGGGTTCAGTTGAACACCTTCTTTAATAACATAAAGTGACTCTAGCAGAAAGTTAAGAAGAACCTGGTAAAAGAGTTAAGAAAGTAACCTTTAACATCAGTGATGTCACAAATGTCATACTGTTTTATTTTCAAGGAAACTGAAGACAATTGGATGTGCATGTTTAGTAACTGAAAAAAATCCCTTAATATTACTCATGTTGTCTCCATATTGAATAAGGGTAAAGCTTAACCTGTGCATCCTGCCATGATATCATTTCACTGTAAATTAAATCGTTTTGGAAATTTTCAAAATATCTTTGAAACATGATAAGGTAAACATGAACAATTCAAAATGACTGCAACTATAAGTCAACCATGGAGTAATAATACAATAAAATCAGTGTTTACTTTGAAATGTTAAAAAAAAAAAAAAAAAAATTAAATTAGTGTAAATGCCAATTAACACCAACGTTCTCAACCCTGTCATGTACCTTGCCATAACAGTGTGGATGCATACATAACAGGAAATTAAAAGTAAAACATAAAAAGTGATTAAGCAGGAAATATGTATGTAAAAAAAAAGTCTGCACACTGTAAACCCATATGTTGTTTGCACTCAAATGATTTAAGTCTGTTTTATATAAAATTGGATATTTCTAAACAAAACTCAACTACTTTGAGTTAGTTGAACATTTGTGGGCACATATAAACATTCAAACTGAGATCTTTGAATAAAACCAACTTATAATAACTGAGTTTAGTCTGTTGCCTTTGGCAGCTTCTTTTCTATTGGCTTCTGTCACAATCTATTTGCATACTGGGTGTGTCCAACAGTTTCTGACACTCACCATCAGTATTTTATGCTTACTCAAGTTTTCATTCCCCATTACTTAAAAAAATTGAGCAAACCAGCTGCCTTAAAAAAATTAAATAAACTCAACTTGTCTGGTCTTACAGTATTACAAAAATAAAAAAGTTAAACCATCTTCCCCTTTAGTTGTAATAACTTGATGTTCTAAACTAAGCTAACTTAAGTTTTTATTTACCATTACTTAACTTTTAAATTAAGGCAACCGGTTTCCTCAATATTTTTTAAGTAATTTCCACTTATCTGGGCTCACAGTATGAAGTCTTAAGTCTTGAATTAAAAAAAATATATTAGTCAAAATAGTTAGAATCATAAGTCATTTTGGAACATTTCGTTGGCCAAAGGTACACAAGTACCACAGTATTCTGATAGTGACTCATAAAAAAAAAAGATGTGAAATTAAGCTTTTAAGCTGAAGTTTACAGAAAAAAAAACTTGAGATTATTAGCAAAGTTGAATAAATCTGCAATTAATATATAAGCTGTAAAATCGGGTTCAGCAAAGACTGAATGTCTTTTTTAATATTATTTTAACCCCAGTTGTAATTATTTGGCTCTGCTTAGTTATGTATGGACATTGAAAGTCTGAAACTATGGGTTTAGACAGCTTGTGCATGTTTTTCTTTATAGAATAATGACACCAATGTACAAGACTAGCGTGAAAAGCATGAATTCTTAAGAAAACACACAAAAAAATGAGTTACTGATCAACACTCCACCACAGTTGCATTCCTTCACATATGTGAGTCTTTCACGTTCCGTGTGAATCCATAACAAGGTCATTTTTGTGTAATATGACTCCATGTGCCTCTGCTCTATGCCTGTGCACATGTGGGTGTGTGTGTATATAAGCTACAGCATGTAAAGCAAATTAAAACCACATCTGCTAACAGAGGATTAGCCAACACGCAATACGTGATAGCAGTATTTATCCACAGTGAGGAGCAATGTCCATTGTCACAATCACAACATTGACACATTGTTTATGTCCATTTTATGAAAGGCAGCGTGAGATTAAATGCCTTTAAAACTATCCAGTACAGTTCGGGTTCCCCTTCTGAATAGATTTATTGGCAGTAAGTCTGGGATGAAGCCAACAAATAATGCAGGAGGGAAAAAAACAGAACCCACCAAGAAGACATCACGGCTCAGAGAATGGAAACAAAGGCGACAAGGTTCAATATTTACAAAATCAACAGAGAAATGCTTTGAAATGCAAAGAAAAATGACTTTATATCTTTGGAGTTTAAGCTTCCCTGTATGGCCTTAAGAAGAAAACACCACTCTCATGGAATGTTCCTTCAAAACCATAAATAAATACATATATATATATATATATATATATACATATATATATATAAAGTCTAAAGTGTCCTTTCTTTTTCATTGACAATCTCATTGACATCTTTGTAGTTGCTACATTGAAGTGATCAAGCAACCATTTCATTCACTGGCAGTGTGATCAGGGTGAGCGATAGAAGAATAGGACTTATTGTCTATTATTGTCTCTCATTGTACAGCAGAGAAATAGTGCTAGTGGTTTTCCAATTCCTCCCTGTCCCCTCCCACACTTCATTAGGACATTTAAAATATCCTCAAATATCCTCAAAAGAAAGAACATTGAGGACTGGAATGGTACAAGACAGCGCTTCATCGAATTCCCCTGCCCCACCCTCTGCTATGAAAGTTCAGAACTTCCCTCAATGCCCTGGCGAACTTGGACTACACCTTAGTTGTGCCACCACCTGCCATATCCGCAGCTGCTTTGTCACCAGCACCGGCAATCCAGTGGTAACAGTCAGTAGCATTCTTGTTCTGTGGCTTCGCAGTACATCGGGTAAAGTAGATAACACCCAACACTATCATCACCACAATGAAGATACAGAGAGGCACCAACAATCCGATTAGCAGCCAGCTGCTACCCTCAGCCTTCTCACTGTTGCTGCCCTCCTCACGAGTTTTATACGTGGTCGATTCATATTCGCTTTGGATTACGGAAGGATTACTGTTGCTGTCATCTTCAAGAATTTCCTCTCTAGATGTTCCCTGAGTTGATGGAACTGTCGGGAAAAAGGATAAAAATTCTGGTTCAGATGTGGTTGATTCATAATCATAGTTGTCCATATCAGTATGGCTGTCATAAGATTCATATTCTCTTTGGATGATGGCAGGTTGCTGTGTAGTTACATCCTCGTCTTGCTCTTTCTCTTCTGTAGGAGTAGGACTGAACCACATTCCGTTCCAAGCACCACCTGCAGTGGTGGTAGTGGTAATGGTAGGGGGCGCTATAGACGCAGTGGTACTCTCATCTTCATAGTCAGGCAGAGGAGGTGAAGTTGTGGATGGTAAGAAGTCTTCCCGTTCCACATTAATTACCCAAGGGAGGCTTTCGGTTGAAGGGGTCATTTCAGACTCTTCCTGTTGAGCATTACTCACCAGCCACAAACCAGTTGGAACTGTTTCCATATTAGGAGGCTCTGTGAGCCAATCCAGAGACTCTGGCTCTGTCTCAGTGTCATAGTCAGAGTCAGGGTCCTGTGACCAGGGGTATCCTGTGCCTTGGGGTTCATACATAGAGTCAGGAAGATCTGTCATCCAAGGGTAGGAGGCAGTTACTGTGGGAGACTGCGGGTCCTCGCCAATACGTACACAAGAATTGCGTTTCCCACTGAGTGAATAGCCCTCCTTACAGTAGCAATCAAATCCCCCATTGTAATTGATGCACATTTGCTCACAAGTTCCTTCAATCTGACACTCATCAACATCCTGGCAGCGGCTTGGGTCCTCTGGTAGAAGGGAGAATCCAAATTGGCAGTAACAAATGTAAGAGCCCAATATGTTTTCACAGCCCTGTTCACATGGGGAGTCGACACACTCATCTACATCCTTACAATTGCCTTCTTCGTCTGCTTGATAGCCTTCATGACAACTGCACTCGAATGTCCCTGGTGCGTTAATGCAGATGTGTTCACACGGGCTCTGGAGGCATTCATTCACATCGAGACAGCCCCGTTCATCTGGCGCCAACATGTAGCCTTCAGGGCAGGCGCAGCGATAACTGTCCATCACTGCCAGGCACTCAAACTCACAGGGAGATCCCTGGCAGGGATCGATTTGAACGCAAGACACTGCGTCTTGAGCCAGGACAAAGCCTTCGTTGCAACTACAGTAGTAATGTTCTCCATCTTCTACACATTGATGGTGGCATCCACCTTTGTCCTCGTGGCACCAGCTTGTCACGGGCTCATCGGAACAGAAAGGTGGATCTCTGTTCCAGCCCACAGTGTTATCCTCTCTGCGAGTACACAGCACTGCCTGGTCATCCTTGGTAGGACAGGGCACAGTTGCTATGGACCCAAATGGGATGTGGGTCAAGAAGGAAGTGACCAAGTCAAATGGGGTAGTATACAATGTATTTCCACCTCCCTCACTCCGAATTCCTTGGCACATACCTGGGAAAGCATACTTGCACAAATAGCCGTCCACAGGAATCGAACAAGGTCCGTCCCTCCACTTCAAGTTGTTGGAATGTTCTAGCGGAGCGGGACTATAACTTACGCTCACACAGCGAGGAACTGAACAGGTGCTTGGGGAGTCCTCTTGCTCCCAGTTGGTGTACTGAGTGTCCTGCTCCCCCGTGATCCAAGAGAATCCCCGCATTGGACGGCTGGGGTTGCATTTGCGAGGCTGCCTCTGCAAACCAATCCACGCACGGACACGCTGGTCCTCCCGCAGCTCCATATTCGAGAAGAGAGTGACCAAGAGGTTCGCCTCCTCCTGGCTCTTGACGGAGACCAGATTGCCGCCCTGGTGCTTGCAGAAGCGCCAGGCATCCAGGAAGATCTTGCGTTCCCTGTAAAACACCAGGCAGCTGTCCTTAGTGCACAGCGCATCTCGGTCCCTCAACTCCTGGCTCGAGACGCTGAAGAGATACAGCAGGACAGAGAGTAGGGTAGCACCAGAGAGCACAGGAGAGCCCATTCTTCTTGCGACTGTCTCTCTCTCTCTCTTTGCCCCTCTCTCTGTTTCTTTTCTTCTTCTCTACAGCCTCCACTTCTTTCACTACGTCTAGCAGGGAATGGACGATAAATTCAAAAGCTGTCCCACAAGTTTGCAGACTCCCACTTCATCTAAAGAAAAAAGAAAAAATCTTTCACTACTTTCTCTGAATTGACTCTGCCTTCTTCTTCACTCTTGCCTGTCTGGTAGAAGTTTGGTGCCTGGATTTGAGTTGCAGTCTCTCCCCTGATTTTCCAAAAAGGAGGAGGAGTAGTGGGGTTAGGTGGGGGGAATGAGCGATGGGAAGAGTTGCAAAAAAAAAAAAAAGAAAAGAGAAAAGAATTGTATGTTTTCAGAAGAAGCAGGGATAGGGGATGGGGGAGGGCTATGTGTGTGTATGTGTGGATGTGTGTTCAAGTCTATGTGTGTGTGCTGGAAAACTGGGGGAGGTGTAACAGTCCCTCTTTTTCTCAGAGTGTGCCGTATGGTTCTCATAAGTACGTGTATGGAAATGGTTTGGGACCTTGCCACCACCCCCCGTCTTCTTTCTCTCCACCCATCCAGCAGTCCTCCCCCACCGAGTTCTCAATGAAGTCTCAGTTAAATTACTTTCAACCAGTTTTTCTCAGCTTTGTGCCCTTATTAAAAAAGGCAAAGGGTATCCTTCAGAATAAGACAAAGGACAGAGCTTATGCCAAGAACTCATCTTTTCTTTTTCATTTGAATCAGAGAGTTCTTTACTAAAGGGAACAGAACCCTCTGTAAATGACTACATATGTAAAGACCCTTTGTAGACAAATTTTGTTTAATTACATCAGCAAAAAAATATGTTTTATCATTGTTACAAGACAAAATTTTTTTTTTACCTTTATATAGGAGCCATCAGCCAAAAAAATTAAGGCTGGCTTTTTGAAAATATTTTAAATAAGTATTTTTCAGGAGATATTAATTAATTGTTATCCTTAATCTACTTAAAGTCAGCTGAACAAAAAATATTGAATTGCTCCATAACCTATAGCAAACTATAATTGCCTTAACTAACATTACTGAAGTTCTTATAAATATGCTTTACCTGAACTAAAGATTTCTATTTGACACTGCTGGTGGTGGATTGAGTTTTCCAAGAAAGTTGGGATGCTGTTTAACAGTGTATGCTGTGCAGTCCAGAAACGCAAGTTAAAACTGTTTTATGCTAAAATAATTTTTTTATGAAAATAAAAAAACTGAACAGTTTACTATTTTGCTTCAGTGCATTTTAAATGTAGTTTTTTTGTTAACATCTGACTTCTTCTTTGATTTATCTGTGTTCAAGACAATGATTTCACTCCAACTTAAAATCATTAAGCAACTAATTTCCTGCCCTGTTTTTAAGTTAGTAACTTTATGGCTTTTTTGTTCTCTGCACTTACAAAATGAAGTTGACCAAACAAGTCTACAATGTTTGCTAAACTAAAATTATTGAATCACTTCAACATAGAATTTATCATATTTTTTTTATCATTGTCTAATATTTTAAGTTAGCTGAACTTAATATATTTAGTCGAGGTCATTTAAAAATGTATGCTAGACTTGTCAACTAAAAATGTGTTGAAATTAGTTGCGAATTTGTTTTTAGTTAGATTAACAAACTCAGAAGTGTTTGTTGTACATCAACAGAAAAACACTACTAAACTGAACAATTTTGTATAAAAATATAGAAATTAAGATTGATCAATATAATATTCATTGGCTCCACTTAACTCAGTTAAGTTGTAAATTTATAACATTTCAAGTTTATTCAAGTTTTGTTCACACAACAATAGTTTAATTAGCTCAACAGCTTTTTTTTGCAAGTATTGTGGGCTTAAGTAGTTTTATTATATATATATATATATATATATATATATATATATATATATATATATATATATATATATATATATATATATATATATATATATAAATGCTCTTAACATACTTAACAAATTTTCATAGAACTGCCAGCTGACAGTATAATACTGGGGCAGCACTATAGTTGACTCTGAGTCCAATCCAACATATTGTAAGCACTAGGAACACAGAATAAAGGTAAATTACTCTTACAGTCTATAAACAATCACTGACAATAATCAACACATATCTTACACTAATGCATGTCTAGGATAAGGTAGTTTTGGGCAACTGACAACACAAATGTGGTAGGTAAGAGAGAGGCCACACCCAATATGCAAATATATGGTGCCAGGAGCATTATGGGAAAGCTGTATGAACCAACACTGTAGAAAGAGCATTGATACGTGCAGTATAAAAAAAAATAATTAAATTCAAATCACATTTTTTTTCTTATCGGCTCAATAAACATTTTCAAGTTTTCAGGTAAAAAAAATTCTGAACTCATTTTATTGCGTTTTTAATGCTGTGTCATCTGAGATCCTAATGATCAGCAGCATCCAGTATTGACCACCTGTTTTGTTCCTTTTGTGCAAGGATTTCTTCAGATTTTGTAGTGAATTATTTGATGTTATTATGTACTGTTGATAAATAGTAGATACAGAAAATATTGTCTATTTTGTAAGCAAATGTAGTTTAGTTTTAAATGTAACTTTTTTCTTGAAAATTGTTTTTGCAAGTTTGTGAACTTCTACAGATCTTTGCTTTAGTAAATTTAGAGTTGATGAATTTGGGAAATGTTTAATCTTCAACATCTGGTTTGTTTTTCTATATTCTATTATCAATTGTCTTTGAGATTTAAAAATCATTCTTTTTTGTTTTCGTTTTACACAGCATTGTAGAAAAATAGTAGAGCTGTTGAGAAGGTATGTTAAAAATATACATATTGTATACGAATTGTATAGAAATTTGATACAAAAAAGTTTGTATTAAATACTAATAAAGTAAGGTTAAGGTTTAAGAATGGGCAAAACAACACTACAGTAATAGACAGTTTAGTGGAAATCGTGGAGAACACATGATTCATCAGAACACATGATGCATCGTATCCCTACAGTCAAGCTGCTCATTGTTAAACAATGAGAAATCCAATGCAGAAATGTTGCCATGCAAAAATGGACAGGCCTTTCTTTATAATAGAAAAGTGCTGCATGCTCAAATGTAACAAATACCATTCAGAGACACAACAACAGCCCTCCTATAGAAACTGAATTGTCTTCAGTCCTGAGGTTGAAAATAGGGTCCAGACATGCAAAGAAAACAAAGACGGGGACTACTAAACGTCAGGGCTCCGTTTCCAAATCAACCCTTCAGGGATCGGGGGGCTGCAGGGGGCGACTGCTCAGCAGCCTGGACAGGAAATAGTTGGATCAGTGAAAGCTCATTAAAAATCCCCCCTTTCCACAGACTGCAGAGAATCTGAGGAAGCTGATATAGATCAGACCTTCCCACCAGGAGTTAAAATAGTGGCTGGTAAGAAGGGGTGTATATTGTGTGTGTATGTGTGTGTGTGCGTGTGCACGTGTGTGTGTGTGTGTGTGTGTGTGCTCTTTGCTGTTTGGCAGCAACAGTAAAACGTGGGGTAACTCTGAGCTGAAGTGACTATTTGCCCCCTGCAGTGCAGTAATAAGAAACAACGACCTCACCTTGTGGACTTTTAGGGAAATGTTAAAGGGTTAAATGGTTTTTAATGGGACACAGAGAAACTCCTTCAGCCACACACACACACACACACACACACATGCATACACACAGAGTAAAAAATATTTAAGCAATACGTTAATATACTATAGTTTATAGTTTGTGAGTTTTCAGCCTTTCAACTACAAAGATTTTTAAAATTTATTTTAATGAAATGGAATTTAGGAATGAGATAAATGCACTTGAAACTGTGATTTATAGATCACACCATTCCTATTGGCTCCTGCAACCATTTATTTGCATAGTGGGTGTGTCTCCCTTGCGCCTTCACTAACCATCAGTGTGTACTTGTTTCCCCCAGGCTACCTTCTCTTATGTATTCTATGATCTATTATGCCATATTTTATTGACTAGAGCTTTCATTGTTAAGGTTTAATTGTGTATATAAAAGAACAATGAAATTTCTATCGTTTCCTTTACACAACTATGCAGAAATCTTCTCCGTAGGTGCTTAAATAGTTGAGTGGAGCTACATTGCTGAAGCAAGTAAACATAACCCATGTTAAAAGGTTATCTGTATTCAAGTCAGAGTTTTAAAAAATTGTATTATGTAAATAACAACTTGCACAGAGGAGTTCAAAGCCAAATCAGAAATAACCTGTACCCTTCTAATGTCTATCTTGTGTGACATTGTGTGCATTATGGGCAAATAACTGAACTAAATTAACCAGGACACCAAATACATGGTAGTATATTATTTTCTGTTATATCAACATTCTAAAAAGTGATTTTGCATTTTAATCAGGAGCATTAATATTATCAAGTTGAGTGTAACTCAATAAAATGAGTTCAGAGAACTTTATTCAGAAAACTTAAAAATGCTTGTTGAACCAATGGAAAAATGTGATTTGAAACAACTTTTAGTACACGTGTCAATACTCTTTCTCCTCCTGGCACCATATATTTGCATATTGGGTGTGGCCGCTTCCTTACTTACCATCTTTGTGTTGTCTGTTGCCCAAAGCTACTTCATCCCAGGCGTGCTGAAGAGAATGCATTGCTAGAATTTTCTGTTGTAGGCTGTAAGAGCAAGTTACTATTATTCTGTGTTCCTAGTTGTCATTGTATGTTGGTTTAAAACTCCAGAGTTTACTCTTGGCCTGCTCTAGTGTTATGATGTCTGCTCTCAGTGTTTGTCTGTTCTATAAAATAAAAAAAGCTGAATATGTTGAGAAAATGTGTATATTTATATATATATATATATATATATTAAACTAAACTTTTCAAGTCCACGATACTTGGAAAAAATACTGTTGAGCTTATTAAACTATTGTTGTGTGAACAAAACTCAGTTAATTTGGGTAAACATACAATTTTCATCAACAGCCAATTTTTTTTTTTTTTAAGTGAATGGCTTTGCATAATAATTCTACTTATGCTCATGTAAAAAACACTTGTTGATTTGTATTTAGTATTCGTCTTGATTTAATTCAAGCATTTGTTAACGCATTCAAAACCACTCCCTTACTTACCATCCTTGTGTTGTCTGTTGCCCAAAGCTACCTTATCCTGGGCGTTCATGTTAATTTGCCTGGCTTCAGTGTTGTAGGTTGTAAGAGCCCATAACTTTATTCTGTGTTTCTAGTGATCACAGTATGCTGGCTTTGAGCTACAGAGTTCACTCTTTACTGAGTTTACTCCTATACTGCTCTATTATTATACTGTCAGTATTGGCAGTTAAAAAATAATATGCTAAATATGTTAAGTTGATAAGTTATGTGAATATTACTAAAGTTTTATAACTTGAAAGTGTGTGTTCAAATAAAGATGAATTGTTAGTTTATTTGACTAAACAGGTCATTTTTAAAAAGGACAATTTAAACACTTAAGTTGAGATAACTCAGCTTTTTAAGTCAGCAGTGTACAAGAGAAAATTAAGTTGACAATACTTAAATTTCCCATGTATTGTCAATGGACTCTTTTAAGTTGACACTACCTGAAAAAGTATGTTAGCCCTACTTGAGAAAATTAAGTTGTAACTATTTGATACTTTGGACCAACCTAAAAAGATTTCTCTAATTTGTTACATCTAAATATATTCGGGTTACTTTTCAATCAATCAAGGTTATACAGTCGTAAAGGTGTTATAGCTGTATTTGCTATCAGGCTGCTAAAAGCACAGTGGATTGAGGTTAAAGTAACTGTCTGTTGACTACGCTATAGCAATAATGAAGTAGAAGTAAAAGGGTTTGTATCCGCTCTCCCATCAATGTTTACTCAGTTGCCACTGAAGCCCCGCCTCCAGATTCATCTTCTAAAAGTCTGAGAACAGAGGAACGAAGGCTACTTGACCTCTTTGGGTTAAACTTTGTTCTGCTCAGTTCACCACAACAAAAACGCCTCTGCCGGGGAGATAAAGCCTGAGGGGGTTGTGCACAAAACAGTGAACTAAACTTACGCCTTTCTCACAGAGAGTAATTGGAAACAGCACAGTCTCTTACTGTATGAGTATGCTGTAATCCATATTATGGCAAGGACTACAAAGTTAAATATATATTTTTAAAGATTTTAAAGATCAGTCAATCAAAAAAAAAAAAAAAAAAAAAAACAAGAACAGTTACAACTATGATGAAACTGGCTTTTATCAGGACCTTCCCCAGAAACAGAAGACCAACAATTATCTCCTTTGCACAGGATATCAGTTACCAGCCTCAGAAACCAAATACAATCCAGACGCTAAAAAATATTATCATTTGTTATCAAATGTTATCATTTTGATTTGACTCGGTTAAGTTGTAAATACATACAATTTTAAGTTTATTTAAATGAACTAAATCAAAGCTCTATCATATATGATAACTTGTATCAGTTAGATTTATTCAACATAACTAAGTTTTGTTCAAACAACAACAGTTTAACTCTCAACTGTTTTTTTTTTTTTTTAAATTAAGGCCTTTAGAAATTTGGCTTACTCAGCCAATTTACTTATATATATATATATATATATATATATATATATATATATATATATATATATATATATATATATATATATATATATATATATATATATGAACTCTCAACATATTTAACCTATCTTATGGAACTGGGGCAGCCTCTTACAGCCTCTAACCCTACAAACACTGAGGCCTGGCAACTAACCCATACTTTATACTGCAACATGTTTAGGATAAGGTACTGTAGCTTTGGCCAACAGACAACACACAGATGGTAAGTAAGGGGGAGGCCACACCCAATATGCAAATATATGGTGCCAGGAGCATTATGGTAAAGCTGTATGAACCAACACTGTAGAAAGAGCATTTACGCATGTAGTAACTAAAAGTTGGTTGAAATCACATTTTTTCATTGGCTCAATAAACATGTTGAAGTTTTCAGGTTGAAGCTGAACTCATTTTATTGAGCTGTTCTGGATGGTAAGTTCACTAGACTTAGTTCCCCTGACTAAAACACAAAATCACTTTTTAGATTGTATATTCTGTATAAGATGTGAGGTGTTATCTTGTAGATGAGTTTAGTCACTGACCAGTGACCAGTTTTGACTAACCTTCTCATTCAATATTTTTATTTGTATTTTTTTCCTACATTGTAAATGAATACTGAAATCATCCAGGCTATAAATAAAGACATAAGGAATCATGCAGTAAATCTTAAATTGTTTAACCAAAATACTCTGTGAAGCATTTAGGTGCTCTTATGCTCTTAATAATAAACATCCTGGGAGTTAATATCGACTCATTTTAAGTATATATATATGGTCCTCAAATACACTCTATGACAGAGTTAAAAAAAACTCTTCTGGGATTTGGCCTTTTAATTCCATCTAGAGTAAAATAGCACTCAGCTGGAGTTAATTTTACCAAAACTCCTTCATTAAGTTTAACAAATAATGGAAAAACCTGTGTTATTAAACTAATATTTCAAAACCTGGGAACATTTAGGGATAAATAAGGCAAAAAAGAATCATTTCTGATTACAATAACAATTCTATACTCAAAAAGTGTATACAAGTGCATTTTTCCATTGCATTGCAGTTGTCAGTGCATTACCAGCAACATCATAACAAACAGTACAAAAAATTTGAATGATCTCTTATAGCCAACAACATGTCAGCTAGGCAAACAACCATTAAAAAAAAAAAAAAAAAAAATTAATATCCCATGGAAGGAGCCCTGGTGGGCAAGACTTCACACTGATGGCAAGCTAGGATTGGGGGACACGCCCATTAGAGAGTTCAGTCACGCTCCTTAACACCTTGGAATAAACTCTGAAATAAACTCTACACCACCAAAGAGTTCCCCTCAACTCAACTTGTAGTTTAAGTTGGAGAATAAACTCACAATTTAACACATTTTTGTTTAACTGCAAATTTTCCAACTCCAGAAATTTGCTGTGTGGTAACTGTGATAAACTTACCGTGCAACAGAGGAAACACTTGGTCTTCCTTTCCCGGAACGGTCCTGATGAGAGCCAGTTTCGTCATAGTGATTTTAATGGTCTTTGCAACTGCGCTTGAGGAAACTTTCAGGAAAAGATTATTTTTCTTTACTTTGTTGAGTAGATTTTGCAATAATATGAATTAGAACATTATTCAATAGAGCTATTGACTGTACACCAACTCTACCTCTTCACAACTTTACAGCTGATGCTCTCAAACACATTAAGAGGTAAGAAATTCAAGTAATTAACTCTTGACAGGTTCAGCACAGCTGTTAACTGAAAACAGCTGCTAACCAGGTGACATTACTTTATAAAGCTGACTGAGAAAATCCAACCAAGATGTGCAAAGCTGTCATCTAAGCAAGAGCTGCTTAGTTTTGAAGAATCTAAAATATAAAACATATTCTTTTTTTCTTTATAGTTCAGATGTCTTTAGTTTTAATCCACAATGCAGAAAGCTTAAAAAATATGAAAAAAACACTGAATTTAAGGTGCGTCCAACCTTTTGCTTGGTACTGTCCATAATTATTACTGTATCTTTCTAATATCTACAACTATGTACTTCTTTTTCTTTTCTTAACGCTCCCTTTTTTTTTTTTTTTTTTTTTTTGAAACCTCTACAGGTATGCACAGTCTATAGGTCTCAGTCATCTGGCCAGTCTGGAGAATCTTCGGGATAATCTTTCGACAGTGTGGCTTTATTTTTCCTGGAGCTGTCCACCAACAGTCTGTTAATGACATTCTCTCTCCTTCTCCAGTATCCCTTATTCCGAACAGATCTCGGGTATTGAGCTGCTCTCTGGTATCCTCTCTTTTTTCTGTTAGGACTGAATTTGCTTTAGACACAAATCAGCCTCTTTGTGGTGACGAACGTCTTGTTAGTTTTGTGGGGTATAGAAAGGTAATCACACAAGCAGAGATGACGGATGGAAGGCGTCCTGTGGAGACCGGAATGAGATGTAGTTAGGAAATGCTGCTTGCCTGGAATTGAAATTCATAAACCTTTTTGTGCAGTGCTGCTGCTGCTGTTCATACACTGTAAGCCTGGATAAGTCGGATAAACTGGTTGTCTTAAAAAGGTATTAGGTAATGAAAACTTAAGTTAACATAACTTAGAACATCAAATGACATCACAACTAAAGGAGAAGCTGATTTAACTTTTTTATTTTTGTTATATTGTAAGACCAGATAAGTTGAGTTAACTTAACTTTACTAAAGAAACCAGTTTGCTTAAGTTTTTTAAATAACGGGAAATAAAAACTTGAATCAGCATAAACTAAAACATCAAGTTATTACAACTAAAGGGGAACATGATTTAATTCTAGGGAAACCCAGGGTGAATCACTACACACTGATGGTGAGTCTCAAAAAAAACTGTTGGACACACCCAGTATGCAAATAGATTGATCCAGAAGCCAATGGAAAAGAAGCTGCCAATGGGAACAGACTAAACTCAGTTATTATAAGTTGGTTCATCTCAAAGATCTCAGTTTGAATTAGGGATGCAACGGTACAGTGTAACCACAGTTCGGTTCGCATCGCGGTTCTTGAGTCACGGTTTTGGTTCAGTTTCGATATATTAATAATATCTAGCTCCAACATGAAGCCCTTTCTATTTCAAATTAAGTGCAGGTGCAGAAAAAAGGCACAGATAAATTCAAATCACAATATCTATTATAAAAAAGAAACACTTATTCCTACCATAAGTCAAAAACAGATATCACACTGTGCTTTATCTGCTGACTGTTTTTTTACCCTGTTTATCATACTCAAGGCTGAAGCCAAAATGATCCCAAACAGCGGATTTATAAGCTGAAGGCGCCTCTTCAAATGTCATGATCATGCAGCTGAGAAAGTTTAGTTTAATTATCCCTTAAACCTTCAGCATCTGCCTTCAGCGCGCTGATTCGCTCTTGGAAAATTCAGAAAAATTCTGATTGGTTGTTGCATGGTCGCGGAGAGACACGCTGAGAGAAGTATATAAAAAAGTCTCCCCCGGGTCCTAAGCAGTCCGGATTATCGCCCAATACACAGAATACAGTGTCCAATCAATAACCACAAATAAAACATTAAAGTTTTATCACCAGCGAGACAGATAAGCACCAGAACCAGACAGAGACAGCTGGATAAACTCAAACTTTTAATTTTCTTAACAGGGAATTAGCAAACTCAAATGAAAGTGTTCTTTTTTCTGTAGAAAGTTTGGGTGGTTGGGTGGGGTTGTGGGGTGGAGGCAAAGGAGCAGGGCGGGGGAAAAAGAAACACACCGGCAGGGTAAAAAACACACACAGCGTTGCCTACTGGAGCAAAAAAGTGATTTTGTGTTTTAGTCAGGAGAACTAATATTATTAAGGTGAGTGAATTTACCAGGCAGTATTAACAGCTTCTGTTCTATTGGCTTCTGTCACAATCTATTTACATACTGGGTGTGTCCAACAGTTTCTGACACTGATTCACCATCAGTGTGTAGTGATTCCCCCTAAGCTACCTTAGAAATAAATTAAAGTTGTCTTTTAGTTCTAATAACTTGGTGTTTTAATTTGTGCTGACTCTGGTTCTCTAATTTTTTTAAATTAAGTTTAACCCAAAAAAGTTAAGTAAACATATGTTTACATAGTTACGTTTACATAGTTAAATAAACATAACATATCTGTTCTTACAGTTTCACAAAAAAAAGTTAAATCAACTTCCCCTTTACATGTGATAACTTAATGTTCTAAGTTATGCTAACTTAAGTTTTCATTATCCCTTATTTAACTTTTTTTTAAGGCAACCGGTTTCCTCAAATTGTTTAAGCAAATTCAACTTATCCGGGCTTACAGTGTATTTATTTAAGTATTGGCTAAAGGCCATCAGAATTACCATTTAGAGTGTATTTCCAGTTTGTTAAATTGGTTGTTTAATAAGAGAAATAACTTTATTACCTTAGTTGTTAAGTTTGGATATTAACTGTGTGTATACAGTGTATATATATAATGTATACCATATACAATCTTCCTACCTATGTGGCAGCTTACTCTTTTTATGGTCTTTCCATACTGCACACGTCTCAGTCTAGCACATTTCACTACAAACAATGCACAAAACCAGTCTGTTCCTACATAGAATTCCCAGTGAAACCAGTCCACTAAGTACATTGCACAGGGAGCAGACAAACAGGGCAGCGTGATAAATACAGGCTGGAGCATTTAGCTTCTGTTAACAGTAATGTCAGTGGTGGCAGACTCTGAAGAAAAACACATTAGCTGTTTAAGCCTCTTTAAGGACAACTCTCTTTCTCTAAGGACTTAAAGCTGTTTTAGAGGGATTTTAAAGAGAAGTCTCACTGGTTTTCTTTATGCAGCAAAACAAGTAATAAAACAGATTCATGACCTGTAATGACCTGTAATGCACCTGAACTAGCCATATACCTACAGCTGGAGTCAAAATATTGTTTAAACACACAAATACATAGGTACACAAAAATTATATATACCAAAAATAACACCACTTCAGTTCCTGAATCAGTTTCTCTGTTTTTGCTATTTATAGATATATGTTTGAGTAAAATGAACATTGTTGTTTTATTCTATAAACTACAGACATTTCTTCCAAATATATGTCGTTTAAAGCATTTTTCTAACAGTTCATATTCATATTCATATCAAGTTTTAGGACATGAGAAATCTATACTTGTGGAATTACCCTGGTTTTTAATCACAGTTTTCATGCATCTTCTCCTCCACCAGTCTTACACACTGCTTTTGGATAACATTATGCCACTCCTGGTGCAAAAATTAAAACAGTTCAGCTTGGTTTGATGGCTTGTAATCATCAATCTTTCTCTTGATTATATTCCAGTTTTCAATTCGGTAAAATCAAAGAAATTCATCATTTTTAACTGGTCTTTTTTATTTTTTTTTTTAAATATGGCCGTAGTCAAAATATTTGATTGATTGACTGGAAAGAACAAAGCCCTGTACATATTTGATCCTGATAAAGTGAAGGAGAAACATTTTTAGACGTTTTGGTTGAGTTCAAGGTGATTTTTACATGTATAATATTTAGAAATTCTAAATTGGAGGGATATATTATTACTATAACTATTTTTACACAAGTTTAAATAGGTCTATTGAATATAAAACAAAATGTACAAAATCACTGTCACATAAAGAGATCTCTCCAGCTCTATTCTTGCCAGTTTCAAAGCCATTTAAGGGCTCTGTCACTTTCATGCAAATAAGCTGCTGCTGGTCACACCATACACTGAGTGATTACCACAGGTTAGCTAGTTCATGCTTATCTGTGAAAAAAAAACCTGAAAAGTACTTATATTTCCTTATTCTGCTGATCTGCCACAGACATCAAGTACAGATCCCTCCTTCAGACAAAGTCTGCTGGCTAATCCTGCTACGTATTGTCTGAGGTTCACAACCAAAACAACAGAAAGCACATTTCTTCAACTGATCTAGTGGGAGGCGGGGGAATAGGGGGGTATCTGGGGCTCTGGTGATGGGTGGTGGTGCCAGTCTGGCTCTATGCATATAGTGATGTCATGGGAGCCATCCAAAGGGCTCATAGAAGCATATGATCACTGACACCAAACTCCTTTATCTGATTCATTTCATGGATTTTGGCATAATATGTCCACTATAAGGATTTTGACAATGTTGATCTTTAACATTGTTTTGTTCATCTTATTTTAGTTGCCATGGTTTCTCCAGCTCATGGTTTTGAAGTTGGCTGGGCCACATCTCCAGAAATGACATCACATCTGCACATCTGCATTTAACCCCTGACATCCGAGAGATGACCTAAACAACAGGCTTTGATCAGTAACGCACAGCTACATGAAAGAACTGCCCCACTTTACCCACTGTCCCAATTTACCCTACATACCCATGTACCCATGAATTAGCCTCAGGAAAAATAAATAATACAATATATAGGCCTTTAACCCTTTCAGCCCCTGCATCCATTACAACGGATATCATGTATTGTCTTTATTTTTAATTTTTCTTTTTGTATTTAACACTGTTTAAAAGTTTTTTGCCCATCAGAATAGACCATGAACCAGCCAATGAACTTTATAGGTTCATAAACCAATAAAACAGTAACAAGGTCCCATCCACTGCGCTGGAAAAGAAAACAGTAGTACTAGAACCATTGAGGCAAAGGAACAGTTTTTTTTTTTATATAATTTAATGTGATTTTGAACCCTTTTTTTAATCATGCTAAATGTACTGGTTAGGGTTGCTTATGAATAAAAAGGTCAATATGAAATATAAAATATTACACACAGGCTTCCAATGCAATGAAAATATAAAACAATTAAATATTTAATTTAATCGGATTTATGTACTACATAGATGTTATTGTAGAATATGAGTCTTTTTTCTGTATTAATGAAAGAAAACAACATTCTTACATTTTTTATCCATGAGTGGAGATATATTCAGGTCTGAAAGCATCAAAAGAACATTATAAGAAATTATTACCTTAAAAAAAACTTTAAACAGCTTTCAAATTTAATCTGCTATAAATATTTAATACTTGAACCTACAAAAGTTTTAAGTTTAAGTTTTTAATGTCTACTGTCACAAAGAGCTAAAAATAAGAATTAAAACTCAACCAAACATAACAGGATTCTTTAATTTGTTTTATAATTTTTATTTCTATTTTTTTTTTCCATTTTCTCCCCAATTTACACAGCCAATTTCCCAGCCCACTCATTAGGACTCAACCTATCACTAGTGATGCTCCAACACACCAGGAGGGTGAAGACTAACACATGCTTCCTCTGATACATGTGAAGTCAGCCACTGCTTCTTTTCGAGCTGCTGCTGATGCAGCATTGCCGAGCAGCCAGTGTGCTTGGAGGAAAGTGCAGCGATTCGATTCTGATACATCAGCTCACAGACGCCCTTTGCTGCAAACATCACCCTAGGAGTGATGTGGGGAAAGAGTGCCATCTACCCACCCGGAGGAAGCAGAGACAATTTTGCTCCCTCTGAGCACCGGCAGCTTGATGGCAAAGCTGCATGATAGTGGCAGCGCTTTAATAGTGGCAGCACTTTAGACCGCTGGACCGCCCGGGGCCCCACATTACAGGATTCTACCAAAACACCACATTATACACAAAAAAAATTATTTGCTCAACTTAACTTAAGTCATCGCTGACTCAGTTGACTCAAATTTTAAATACATATAATTTTAAGTTTATTCAACTTAACTGAGTTTTGTTCACACAACAAATATTTGAATTAAAGTGTTGTGGATTTAAAATAATTAGTTTATACTTATGTACATATCAAGACATTCTGAACATATTAAGAACATTTTAACGAAGTCAATACAGACATTATAATACCAAAACAGCACAAGAGAAAACTTGGAATGTAGTTCCAAGCCAACATACCGTGAGCACTAGGAACACAGAACAAATGTAACTTGCTCTTATAGCCTACAACACTAAAGCCTAACAACCAACCTATATATGTTGCACTAACACATATCTAGGTTAAGGTAGCTTTGGGCAACAGACTACACAAAGATGGTAAGTAAGGGAAAAGCCACACCCAATATGCCAATATATGGTGCCAGGAGCATTATGGGAAACCTTTATGAATCAACACTGTAGAAGGAGCGTTGACACGTGTAGTAAATAAAAGTTGGTTAAATCACATTTTGTTAATTGGCTCAACAAACATTTTTAAGTTTTCAGGTTGAAGTTCTCTGAACTCATTTTATTAAGTTGTACTGGCTGGTAAATTCACTCAACTTAATAAAATTAGTTCCTCTGACTAAAACACAGAATCACTTATTAGAGTGCAGTAAAACACCTTCTTTTTACTGGTGTTATTCTGCGTATTTCTAAGATGCTTCACTATGAGAGCTACATTAAAACTTATAATCCTTGGCCTGAAGCAAATTAGTGGTAAATCCAGTTCAGATGCACGAGTATTACCCACAACAATGAGCTTCACAGACACACAGCTGAGGTCATACAGTCCGCACTCTATTTAGGTCACATAAACCACACAAAGACAAAGTGTGTAACATCTGGATTAAAGTATCTCCGAGGCTTTTGATCATGTTAACAAGAGCAATCACGTGTAATGCACATGTCACACTAAATACACATGGGTTTCTCTTATCTACATGTTTTGAGTGAAGCCAGGAAAAAGTGAATAGTGCATATCTGCTTGTTTGCATCACGTCCTGATTTATCATTACACTGTTTTCACTACGACTGCGGTGCACAATCCCCAGCGTGACTTTAACACCTACAGTGTTGAATTAACAGATGTCAAACACTGTAAAAGCCCATTTAATATTCCAAACAGTTTCTGAGTTCCTGATGAGAGCCAGTTTCATCATCATAACGTTTTTGATTGACTCAAAATTCTTGAATTTGTTTCAGATTCACTGACCTTCTTTTCTTAAAGTATTTTTTTTCTTTACTTAACCTGGTGACAAAAATATATACTTAATTGTAATTAAAACTTAAGATTTATGTACTTACTTAAAATATATTAAAAGTAAATTTATATTTTGCTTTCATCAAATGTTTAAAAGTATACTTAGATCGTACTTTTTGAAAAGTGTAACATACAGTATTTAAAAAATAGACTACTATTTTACTATTGTAATTCAATATACTTTCCAATTTTTTTTCTACATTTTTAGCAAAGTATGTTAAAAACAATTGTTACAGTAGTTCACTTAAAGCACAACGTATCATCTAACTTTTTAGAAAGTAAATTAAATTACTACTAATAATAATAAAAAAGGTGAATTTGTAACAAGCTAAAAAATTGTAGTACAGTATATTAAAATATATATTTTAAACCCAATAAAGTATACTAGAAGTGTGCTACTTACAAAAGACAGGAACAAGAAGCATATTTGTATAGTATTACAACTGTATCAATATTATACACCGGGTGTATTAGAAATGTACTAAGAATTGATGTTAAATATATGGGCAAATATATTTAATATATTTAACATCAATTCTTAGTACATTTCTAATACACCCGGTGTATAATAGTGATACAGTTGTAATACTCATTAAATGTATTATAATTTTACTGTAAGCATATTTAAAATATGGGGTTACATACATGAAGTAGTATGTTTAAATGTTACTTAAGTATATTTAAAATAGTTCCATTTTAATACAGTTAAGTACACTTAGCACAATTAAAGTAAGACTTTTGTACTTATTGTCCCGACGGACAGTTCTGGTGGAAACAGGAGGATTAAGGTTCACATTGAATTCTGCCGTGATTTGGGCAGCCGTGGTTTTATGTTTTTTGGATACACTCCGGGTTAGCACCCGAACATCCCTTTCAGACAGCTTCCTCTTGCATCCACAGTTAATCCTGTTGGATGTGGTTGGTCCTTCTTGGTGGTATACTGACGTTACCCTGGATACCGTGGCTCTTGATACATCACAAAGACTTGATGTCTTGGTCACAGATGCGCCAGCAAGACGTGCACCAACAATTTGTCCTCTTTTGAACTCTGGTACGTCTCCCATAATGTTGTGTGCATTGCAATATTTTGTGCAAAACTGTGCTCTTACCCTGCTAGTTGAACCTTCACACTCTGCTCTTACTGGTGCAATGTGCAATTAATAAAGATTTAGCCATGGAACCTCCCACACTAAAATGACAGGTGTTTCAGTTTCATTGTGCAAATCCTGTACTTTTTTTCACTAGGGTAGTTGAGTAGTTCTTGCCATAACATGGATTAGAACATTAATCAAATAGAGCTATTTGCTGTATTCCAACTCTACCTCTACACAACTTCACAACTGATGCTCTCAAACACATTAAAAGGTCAAGAAATCCAAATAATTAACTATTGAAAAGTCGCATCTTAGTATTTTTATTTAGGACAATAAGCTTGTTATGCAATGCTTGTAATTTGATGCCTAGAATTACCCTAAATGATAAATCTAAAATATATTTAACACTTCAAAGGACAGTTGAAGCTGCATAACTGAAGCTAATTTGTTCGAAAATCTTTGACCGTGTGACCACCAGGGCAGCTCTGCTCCCGAGGTCCGGTTCATATCCAGTTCAGCCCATCTGGTGTGACTTAGCGTTTCTGCTCATGTTGTGGAAATGCTCTATCAATAACACTCGGAGTTTCCCCCTCGTCCTGTAGCTGCTCCAGCTTGTGCTCCCTTCACTTTAGCTTAGGGTCTCTTAGCCGGTCACTGACATGTTTATATCAATAGCAACTTTTGATGGCAGGTGAGGAACATGTGGAGTAATCAGGAACTTATGGTAGAATGTTCATGTTTTAATCAGCCTATGTTGTTGAATACCCTCAAGCTGCAACTACCAGGAACTGTAAAATTCCTATTCCTTAAAGAAGAACTCCGATGTAAAATGGACTTTTGGTGTGGTAAAACATGATAAAAAAAGTACTTACCTTTGATGAATAGCACACCTCTGTTCTCCCACAGCATTCTGAGATCGGGAAATTTTAACATTTTGTCCACATTTGTCCATATTTGCCCCGATAAATTGCTTTTTCCACCATTATCCAAGCTCAAAGTAGCTTCACACCTCCTTGGTAGAATCCGGAGATTCCTGACATTTAAAACGAGGCATTAAAAACTTAAAAAGTGCACGAGAAGCTTATTAAAAACCTCTGTTTATATCGTATAACGTGAGCTTCAGCTCCGAGCGCCGCCATTACTGAACTGAAAATAACGTAGACTGGAGCCGGCTGCTACGCTATGCAGAGTCTATGTATATACATGTCTATTACGTTATCAATACAAATATGACAGCGTACGGAGCTGAAGCTCACATTACAGGATATAAACAGAGGTTTTTAATTAGCTTCTTGTGGTAAGTCATCAAAGGTAAGTACTATTTATCATGTTTTACTACACCAAATGTCCATTTTACACCGGATTTCTCCTTTAAGAATATAGTTAGGACATTTTCATAATTAACATTCTAGTTTTAGATTTTAAAAAGTAATTTACAAGTGGACAAAATTATAAAAATGGACGTCTGACTGGTTTCAGTCAGTGATGCGCCTGTGTTTTTCATTGCCAAGATAGCAATACTCCAAAAATTTACCTGAACGCACCTTTTCAAGCACTGCTGCTATTTTAGCAACACAATCGGAAGACGTAAAAATAGACTGTTTGTGGGGTGTATAAAAATAATCTCACAGTTTCTTTTTGTGTGTTTTAGTATTTCCGCTTGAGTCTCAACTGCCCCATAAACAATCCAACGCAAAAGAAATCCATCCATCCATTTTCTGGAAATCAGTTGAAAGAGTGTGGTGTCAGGAATCATATGCTTCTATTTATATCTTCCTTTGGATGGCTTCCTTATTGTGATGTCACCTGCACAAAACCACCCTGGCACCACCCCCACCCCCACCCATCAACCACCACCAGAGTCACCAGTTATTCAGCTAGCAGACTTTGTCTGAAGAAGGGATCTGTACCTACTGTCTGTTGCAAGTCAGCAGAGGAGGGAGATGAGGTAAGTACTTTTGAATAATGAGTGAATAGGACATGCTTTTCACAACGAGTTTGAGTTCCTTCTTTCAGGCCAACATTATAGAGTGCCTTTGATGAACAAAAAAAAAAGGTCTAAGAAAGAGCGTTTGTTCTCAATGCCATCAAACACATTAACAAAACATATTTAAGTGGCTCAATTGGATGGCTTCCTTATATAGTGACGTCACCTGCATAAAACCACCCTGGCACCACACATCACCTGTCAACCCCCAATAGAGCCCCACCCACTAGAACAGTTGAGTCATTCACCATTTGGGTTTGCTAATTGAGAACCTCAGACAGTACACAGCAGTATTAGCCCACAGACTTTTTCTGAAGGAGGGATCTGTACCTACTGTCTGTTGCAAGTCAGCAGAGGAGGGAGATGAGGTAAGTACTTTTGAATAATGAGTGAATAGTACATGCTTTTCACAACGAGTTTGAGTTCCTTCTTTCAGGCCAACATTATAGAGTGCCTTTGATGAACAAAAAAAAAAGATCTAAGAAAGAGTGTTTGTTCCCAATGCCATTAAACACATTAACAAATCACATTTGGATGACTCCATTGGATGGCTCCCATATAATGATGTCACCTGCATAGAACCACCCTGGCACCACCCCTCACCCAATTTCGGTCTGCTCGTTGAGAACCTCAGACAGTACACAGCATGATTAGACAGCAGACTTTGTCTGAAGGAGGGATCTGTACCTGCTGTCCATGGAAAGTCAGCAGAGAAGGGAGACGAGGTTAGTACATACAAATAAGGAGTTTTGTGTTTCTTTAGCAGTTAATTCATGCTTGAATTGGCTTGTTTGTGTTTTTGCCATTTAACACAAGCTACAGCTAACGTGTGGTAAACTCTCGGCATATACATGGGGTGTGGCCATTAACAGCTTATTTGCGTAAAAGTGTCAGAGCCCATTCTGAAAGGGACTAAAACTGGTAAAAAATAGAGCTGGTGAGATTTGTTTATTTCTTTACGTGAGTGATTTTTGTGTGAAGAACTTGTTGTGAACATGCTTTGTTTAGACCTTTAATGGTTTATTATTTATCCGTATTTTGATAGAAATTCTCTGTACCTCTCTGAAAGGGTTAGCTGTAAAGAGTCAGTGCGAAATGTGCGAAAAAAAGTGGATGTGCAACATTATGCTGCGCAACTGAGCAGGAGGTAATAAATTACCCGTGATTCGGGTGATCAGTTGTTATGTTTTCACCACGCCTAGGCTGGATGGGACTTTTGCCAGTATTCTCTGAAGCTTCTCCAACCTGGCATCGGTTGCTACGAAAGAATGCATTTGTGGGCAGAACATGGAAAGGTTAACTGAAAGCTGGGATTGTTACAGACTACTCCTAATAAGTCCCAGACGACACAATCGTATTGGAAATGGATGGAAAAGTACAGTACAGCGAGCAGAAGTGAACCCAATCACATGGTGCACACACACACATACACACACACACAAGAAGAATGAGAAGCAGTTGTAGAAAAACCATCTCCACCTCCCTCATATCTCTGGACCAGTTAGAAGAGTGCGTTTGATTATAGGAAATGATGTGTGTGTTTTTTTTGTGTGTGTATGTGTTGGTGAAACAGAGGTATGGCTCCACCTCCACCTACTCGAGCATTTGAGTTATTTGCCATTTCGCTCTGCACATTGAGAACCTTAGACAGCACAGCAGTGTTAGCCAGCAGACTTCTTCTGAAGGAGGGATCTGTACCTACTGTCCGTGGCAAGTTAGTAGAGTAGGGTAAGAAGATAATGAGTTTTGTGTTTCTATTGCAGTTGAGCATACATGAACTAGATTGTTACAGACTACTCATAATAAGTCCCAGACGACACAATCATACTGGAAATGGATGGGGAAGTACAGTACAGCGAGCAAAAGTGAACCCAAGCACATGGTGCACACACACACACACGAGAAGAATGAGAAGCAGTTGAAGAAAAAACATCACCACCTCCTTCATATCTCTGAACCAGTTAGAAGAGTGAGTGAGTAAGTTGGATTAGAAAAGTGTGTGTGTGGAACTGAGGTATGGCCCCACCCACTAGAGCATTTGAGTTCTTTGTTATTTCGGTTTGCTAATTGAGAACCTCAGACAGTACACAGCAGTATGAGCCAGCAGACTTCTTCTGAAGGAGGGATCTGTACCTACTGTCCGTGGTAAGTTAGCAGAGGAGGGTAGGATGAGGGAACTACTTTCAAATAATGAGTTAAGTGTTTCTAGACTATTAATAATAAGTCCCAGACGACACAATCGTATTGGAAATGGATGGGAAAGTACAGTACAGCGTACTGTACAAGTGTACCCAAGCACATGGTGCACACACACACACGAGAAGAATGAGAAGCAGTTGAAGAAAAACCATCACCACCTCCCTCATATCTCTGAACCAGTTAGAAGAGTGAGTGAGTAAGTTGGATTAGAAAAGTGTGTGTGTGGAACTGAGGTATGGCCCCACCCACTAGAGCATTTGAGTTCTTTGTTATTTCGGTCTGCTCGTTGAGAACCTCAGACAGTACACAGCAGTATGAGCCAGCAGACTTCTTCTGAAGGAGGGATCTGTACCTACTGTCCGTGGTAAGTTAGCAGAGGAGGGTAGGATGAGGAAAGTACTTTCAAATAGTGAGTTTAGTGTTTCTAGACTACTGATAATAAGTCCCAGTCGACACAATCGTATTGGAAATGGATGGAAAAGTACAGTACAGCGAGCAAAAGTGAACCCAAGCACATGGTGCACACACACACACACACACACGAGAACAATGAAAACCAGTTGAAGAAAAAACATCACCACCCCCTTCATATCTCTGGCCCAGTTAGAAGAGTGAGTTTGATTAGAAAAGTGTGTGTGTGTGTGTGTGTTGGTGGAACTGAGGTATGGAATGTTAAGGAATCATATGCCCTCTTCAACTCTGGCTCAGTGGCCAGGGATGGATAACAGTCTTATGGGCGACAGCCAAGACTCACATACATGTACACACACTCACACACACACAGTCAAACTCTACCTGTCATACAGTGAGCCTACACAGCCATTATTCAGCCACTCTAGGGTGTGGAGGACTCTGGGGCCAGATACACAGCAAGTGATCTAAATGTCATAGCGTCAATGTATTGCTATTCCAGCTCAGCTCCAAAGGTTAATGCAGGTTCTCCACTCATTCTCCATCTTTGGGCTCAGTCTGTATCTGTGTCTTTTCATTCGAACGTGAAAAACAGAACCCAAGGTGTGGAGCTCCTCTCAGTATTACTCATTATTCATTGTGCGAGTGCAAATATATTTCAGAAACGTTACTGATAAAATAGCATTAAAATGAAAATTATACATAAATACCAGTTCTTATGAAGAAATTAAATATCAATTATATCAATTTCTACCAGTTAGAATAGAGAGTGGTGTTGCTTCGTACAAGATAGCAATACCCCAGAAATGTTCCTGAACACACCTAATTTTAAGACCCTCACGCCCGTCAGCATACAGCAACAAGGCAATCAATTGAATGGGCAAGACAAAAACGAGAAAACAGTACAAAGGAATACAAAACAGGTTGGTAACAAAAGGCAAAAACAAAAGAACGTGTCGTAGAAGAGCTAGGAAAATTTGATTCAATACTCAGCAAAGTATAGGCCAAACTAAGAGGTATATACATATATTTACAGGGCAAATTAGGTGACAACAGTCAATAGCCCGGAGAGCAGGAACAATGAGATCTGTACTGTGAGAGACTTCCGATGTGGGTGTATGCTGGGAAATGGAGTTTTGAATGAAAAGTTCAGAGTCCAGAGCAAGCAGACTGTCGGCGTCAGGACTGACAGAGAGACTCAATATCAGTTATATCAATTATACCTGTTAGAGTGTAGCACAATGTTGCTTTGTAGTCTATATAAAAAAAATATGTGCTATGTCCACTGTGCAGATTGATTTAGGACACGTCAGTATGTTTTTGCTATCATAACGATGGGAAAAGTACACCTAGTTCTACTCGAAACATGCAAAAAGCCTGTACTAATTCTGTTCATTAACCATGGGTGTGTTTTTTTTTTGGCATAACATGAAATAAAACTTACAGGGTGTTACTTGCCTTTCCCTTTAACAGCCAGATGTGCTCTAAATGTGCTATTTGCACATTGCTATTTCAGGGGTGCAGCTACTGTACCTGGACGTGTCCAGCACTAAATTCATATAACAGTAAAACCAACACTTCTCAACACTGCTGGTTCTTGTTCGTTTAATTCTGTTTATATGTGTATAAACAATGTGTAAATAAATGTGTAATAAATATTGAAAATTGTCACCACACTGTAAAACATTTTAAGTTGGTTAAACTCAGCAACATAAGTTCCCCTGCTGCCTTAAAAAGCTGAGTTAACTCAACTTGATGAAAACATTTGTATGAACTCAAGATGTTAAGTTAAACAAGTTGTTCAAATACTCATTACTTATTGTTTCAACTTGATGCACTGAGTTAAAACAACTCAAGTGTTTAATTTGTCCTTTTTTAAAAAATGTTCTGTTTAGTCAAATAAACTAACAATTCAGCTTTATTTTAACACACACTTTCAAGTTAGTAAAACTTCAGTAATATTCACACAACTTATTATTTTAAGTTAACCATAAGTATTAGAAACATTTTTAACATTATTATTTAACTGCCAATACTGACAGTATATTGCTGGGGCAGAATAAGAGTAAACTCAGTAAAGAGTGAACTCTGTAGCTCAAAGCCAGCATACTGTGATCACTACAAACACAACAAAGTTAATGTGCTCTTACAGCTCTACAACACTAAGGCCTGGCAATCACCACATATATTATATTACTGCACGCCCAGGATCAGGTAGCTTTGTACAACAGACAACACAAAGATGTTAAGTAAGGGAAAGACCACACCCAATATGCAAATACTGGCCTGGCAATCAACGTATATATTATAATTAGTGCACGCCCAGAATAAGGTAGCTTTGGGCAACAGACAACACAAAGATGGTAAGTAAGGGAGCGGCTACACCCAATATGCAGATATATTGTACCAGGAACCAATAGGAAAGCTGCATGAACCAACACTGTAGAAAGAGCTAAAAGTTGGTTGAAATCACATTTTTTCATTGGCTCAACAAACCTTTTTAAGTTCTCCGGTTGAAAACAATGGAGTTGTACTGGCCGGTGAGTTCACTCAACTTAATAACATTAGTTCTTCTGACTAAAACACAGAATTACTTTTTGGAGTGTTGGTGACTCACGCAGCTGAAAGTAATCCCCTTTAGTTTTTTGCTCCTTGTTATTATTAATTTCTATGCGTCGGTTAAAAAGTGTTTAGCCCAATGCGCCCACGGTTTTAAAGTTGTATAAAGTACTCCAGTCTTTTCTAACTTGCTGCCTATCACTCTACCTCTCTGCATTTTCAAATCTTCACACTTTCATTTTTTTTAACCAATAACTTAAAAACGTAAGTTGAATAAACTTGGGTAAATTTGAATAACTCACAGGAAGTTAAGACAATATGTTATTTTAAGTTATTTTTATGTAAAACGAAGGAACTTGAGTTCAATATACTAAACTTGTCATGGCAATTGGAATTGAAAAGAACAAATAAGTTCACATAACTTAATGTGGCTGTAATGTTTTACAGTGCAATACCTTTACACTTAAAATAACAGATAGATGATAATAGATCATCTTTCTTTTGTATGTAAGTTTAAAAAATGATTTACTTTTTTTTTTCCTATAAAACAAATATTTGTATTTTTTTCAATGGATTTCTTTACAGTTCAGTAAATCTGAGAAAGTACAATTTAAATCCTCCATGATGCAGAAAAATAAGATGTTAAAAACTGAAAAGAAAACACTGGGAAAACAAAGTAAAGCAAAGAGCAAGAAACCATGCTAATGATAGCTAATGAATTCTGGGTAAAAAGAAACGAACCTTTATCGCTTCACTTCTTCTAAAGTGGCGCTCATTTCCCATGGATAAACCCCCGACCAATCAAAATTCCTGATTACAGTTCAGCGGTAAGATTACAGTTTACTTAACTGCGTATAATTCAATTTCCCATGAGCCTTTCCTGTTATCACTGCCATGCATCACTAATACTGTGGGATTAATGATGATTAACCTTCTCTAATAAGTGGCCTGATGGTTTGAGATTGTGATTCTCTTGATCTTGGCTGGAGTTTTTTACAGTGGAAGTTCTCAACACAGGTCTAGACTCCAACCTCTTCCACATAGCATTCAGAGAAATGGATAAAAGTTTTTAAAATGTTTAACTTTATCTTTGCTGCATCTGTAGCTTACAGTTAAATACCATCTATAATATTTCACATGCTTCCTGAATCAATATACATAAAGAGAGCTAGTTGGTTCTGAAGGATTGGAGATAACCACACCTTCACACACTTATTCTTAATTGTTTTATATATGTATATGTCACCGGGGAAAGGACGCACACCAAATGACAAAAGAACTTTTTTGGGGTATTTTATTCTGATAAAATTGTACTCAAAACAATAAAAATAAAAATGAATACACTGTAAAAACCCTAACTAAGAACACAGCACACTATTTGGTAGTGGCACTAATTACAGAAAATAGATAAATAACATTAATACCATTAACAGAGCTCTTTTAATATTTGTTTTTAAGCTCACCTCGATTTACTCAGCTTTACTCAACAAGATTTGAGCATTTCATCAAGAGAACTTGGATAAACAGCTTCTGTAACCCAGAAAAATACAAGGCTTGAACACGAGGAGCACACTACCCCACTGAAACAATGCCATCTGCCCGCATCTGGTTGTGATTCATCCAAAACACATGTCCAGAAAGGCAAAATAGGCATCTACTACTGTTATAGGCCAACCAAACCTTATATTGTTCAGTATTTCCTGATTTTTACCTCTTATTTCATTAGGATGGCTCTGGATGGATCCTAAAATGGAGCACCACCATTCACTGCAGCTTGAGCCTCCTTCTCTACCATTCTCTTAGCTCCTCCCTTTCCTCTCTCAGGGTGACAACACTTCTGATTGTGTTTCTTAAAGTTACAGACACACATTTTAAAGGTGTATTCTCAATTCACCACCTGGCTACATATATATCAGAAAGGTCAGAGTGTTTTCATCAACAATGGGTCACGTTCTTCTCACAGCTCCCATTGTTGATGAAAACACTCTGACCTTCCTGATTCCTGAAAAAGTACAAACAACCTCCAAAGCCTTGTGTCATTGTGACAGTTAAAAAGAGAGCAAAGATCATACAATTTTAAGTGAATATTAATTGAACAGCAAAAATAATAGCTGTATATATATATATATATATATATATATATATATATATATATATATATATATATATATATATATATAACAATTAAGAATAAGAGTGTGAAGGTGTGGTTATCTCCAATCACACCCTTCAGTTCTTTAAATCTGTCTGTTGGCTTCTGTTACAGAAGTCTGACCCCAAATGACCCCAGAATACAGATGCAGCAGATTAAGATTATTTTGAAGATTTATGGAACATCTTTTGAGGAAAAAATGTATTCATTTTCTTTTTATTATTGTTTTTTCTTTATTATTTTTCTGTTTATTCCATTGCCTTTTATAGTGCATTTTTACAGTATATTTTATCCTAAACAATGTAAAAAGAAAAATGGGGAAATTTCCATCACTGTGAATTTAAAGACAATAACAGCAAAATGAAAACAAAAAAACAAAAAAAAAAACAAAATCAAACTAAAGATAACAACTCAAATCTAAAATAGTAAAACAATAAAAATGCATAATACATATTTTTTTATTTGATTAAAATTCATTACAGTAAATCTACACTAAAATGTTGACTAAAACTAATAATAACCAAAAGACTAAAATGTGACTAAAACATTAAATATTTAAGTCGAAAGACTAAAACTAAAACTAAATAATCTGTTAACATGAACACAGTTGTACAGTATGTACGGAATCATAAACAGACTCCAGGATCAAGTTTGTATTCATTTGGATTCCAATGTTTTGATTGAGGGGTTGCCATGATTACTCCACCCAAACACAACAACAAGCACAATCAAAAAAAAGAAAGAAATGAAAAGCAATGTAGTGATTTATAGATTTGCACTGTTAATAAGAGTAATATGTGTTGATGTGTTATTAATTTAGATTTGTAAATAACAGAGAGTGAGAGTTTTATTTAGTGTAAAAAATAGTTTTGCCCTAAGCTGGGTTTGAACCGGCAACCTTCAGTATGTGGGTCTGTCTCCTTAACCACTGCACCACTAGTGTTGACTGCTTGAGCCCTGCCCCGTCCCTTAGATTAATACAGAGACAGAGCATCCAGATCTCCTCACCTAGCTTTCCTTAACACAAGCTTCTATCAGCAGCACCTCCACTCCCTAACTCCCTAACTATTATTATGGGATATCACACCTTAGCAACCACCTGGAAACATCTTAGCAACCAAAGGCTATACTATAGCAACAGCACAGCAACCACCTAGCAACCACTTAGCAACACCATAGCAACCAGCTAGCAACATCTTAGTGATCAACACCTTTACCATAGCAACACCTTAGCAACCACCTGGCAACATCTTAGCAACCAAAGGCTATACAAAAGCAACACCATAGCAACCACTTAGCAATCACCTAGCAACACCATAGCAGCCAGGTAGCAACATCTTAGTGATCAACAACTTTACCATAGCAACACCTGAGCAACCACCTAGCAACTACCTATCAACATCTTAGATACCAACAACTGTACCATAGCAACACCATAGCAACACCATAGCAGCCACCTAGCAACGCCTTAGCAACAACCTCGTAACCACCTACGAACACTCTAGAAACCAACAGCTATACCATACAAATGCTTTAGCAATCACCTTAGCAACCAACAGCTACATCATAACAATGCTTTAACAATCAATTAGTAACACCTTAGCAACCACCTAGCAACAACCTAGCAACCACTTACAAACATTCTAGCAACCAACAGCTATACCTTAGCAACACCATAGCAAGCACCTAGCAATCATTTAGCACTCACCTAGCAAGCACTTACTAATGATCTAGTAACCACATTGAATACATTAGCAACCAACAGCTATATATTAGCAAAACCTTAGCAACAACCTAGCAACCACTTACGGACATTCTAGGAACCAACGGCTATACCATAACAATACTTCAGCAATCACCTTAGCAACCACCTAGCAACATCTTAGCAACCACCTCACAACATCTTAGTTAGCAACAGACATGCCATAGCACCACCTTAACAACCACCTATCAACCACTTAGCAAGATCAGAGTTAACAACCGCTACATCATAGCAACACCTTTACAACCACCTATCAACACCATAGCAAGCCCCTGGCAACATCGTAGTGATCAATAGCTATACCCAGTAAGTAATTAATCACAGTTCAGTAAACCAGCAGATAAAAGTGACACTATTTGTTTATTTCACTGTACCAGGAAAATTTGTAACAGGGTTGTAATTAGAGAACATATATTTACAGTTTATACATCAAATATCAATTTAAAATGTCTTTTTTTTACTTTTGTTTACAGTACCATAAAATAACTAATACATGTTTTATTTGCATGTAGAGCTTAGATTCTCTGCCTGAACCCGACCTGACCCGAGGCCCGACCCGAAATCGTGTCGGTTCGGGCCGAGATTTCCCACCACAATACTCGGGCCGGGTCGGGTCGTGCTCCAGAAAATAGTCTGTGATGTAGGCATCTGTTTTTTAATTATATTTTTATTTTTATATAATGCTCTGGTGTGATAATCACAATTTTGCTAAGTAACCAATTATTTTTGTTAACGAAAACGAACCAAATAACGAAAACTAAAAGTGAAACTAAACTAATTTATTTATTAGCGATGTTTTCACTCCCGCAGTTGTACAGCGGGGGGTGTTGTGCCGATTCTGTCCGCGAAGCGGGAGTCGGATTCAGCAGCGGATTCGGCACAAGCACGGAAGTACCTCACGGTCCGCGGTGTTAGTTGTAAGCGCTCGCGCTAGCCGCAAAATACGACGGAAAACACTGAGGGAGCTGCAGAAATTATGTATGGGACTACAATATGAGCACGAGGAGATAAAAGAGAACCTTTACTTGTGAGTAGCTCACATCAGAACACGCAAATCTCTCTCTCTCTCTGTCTCTCTCTCTGTCTCGCTCTCTGTGTCTCTCTCTCTCGCACGTGAACTCCTCCGCGTTTGACTTGCAGCACTGTGTTTAGCTGTTATTAAAAATCATTTTAATTAAATAATAGTTCTATGCTTCTGTTACAGTGTTAATTAACATAATTCTGATCATATTTCGCTCATTTAAACAGCCCGAAAACAGCCAGTTTATGGGTCGGGTCGAGTCGGGCTCATAATGACAGTTTATGGTTCGGGTTGGGTCGGGCTCGGGCAGAACATGCATGGGCTCGGGCTGGGTCGGTTGGATTTTTTGGGCCCGATCTAACCTCTATTTGCATGTCACTCATAAAGGCACTTAAAATATAATAACTTACATGTTTGATAAAGGTTGCACTTTAAAAATATTCAGTACTCTTCAGTACATGCTGCTTCTCCAGCAAAGCACAGGCACACGCACAAACACACAGTGCAATCCAAAAACACTGGAGCAGACAAGCCTGTAAACGCGCAAACCTCCCACAGCAGAGATACTGTACCTAAAGGCCACTTTAACCTCTTAATCTCCAGAAATCTGTCAGCCAGTTCATTCCTTACTTTAATTAGAGAGAGAGAGGGAAAGAGTGGGAGAGGGAGAGAGAGAGACTGGGAGAGAGAGAAAGCAACAGATAGAAAACAGATAGAGAAAAGAGAGAAAGAGAAATTGTGAGAGAGAAACATTAGGGACCCTATTTAAGCAGTCTATAGGTGAGCAGTAATTTGCATTTTGCAGCTGGTCTAAGGAGTGTCTTTGCTATCGTAATGATGGGAAAAGTACACACTGTACAGATCGAACTGAGCAAAATCGTGTACTAATTTTCTTATTTAGTCATGGGTTTGTTTTGGGCGTAACATGAAACAAACCAATCAGTGTGTAACTTTTCATTTAAGAATCAGGTGTGTTCTGACTTTGGCATATTGCTATTTAAACAGTGCAGTTACATGGATGTTTTCCAGCATTCAAGCTGCTCGTTCACGCTGTGAAGGTGCATGAGCATGTCATCAGCGATGTTTTATTATAATGTATTCTGTTTATTGTTGATGTAAAAGTTGAGTTTGTGCCCTGCTGTATGTCCATGTGTGTGTGTGTGTGTGTGTGTGTGTGTGTGTAATAAGAGAGGGTGTATGCATGTTGGGCAAACATGGCGCCACCCCTGCGTTGCCAAGATAGCAATTAACGCCAGAAGGATGATATCTTTCTAGGTTGATTTCAGTCATTAGTGCACCTGTGTTTTCCATTGCCAAGATAGCAATAGGCTAGTAGGTTCCTGGAAAAAAGAGAACATCATACTGAAAGTCAAACATGGTGGTGGTAGTGTTACGGTCTGTGGCTGCTTTGGTGCATTAGGACCTAGACAACTTGTTGAATTTGGTGGAATCATGAAGTCGGCTCTTTACCAAAATCCTGAAAGACAATCAATTTGTGGTCCATCAGTTCAAGCTCAAGCTCAAGCTTACTTGGGTTACACAGCAGGACAATGACCCGAAGCACACCAGCAAATCCACCTCTGAAGGCCTCAAAAACACTAAAGCCAAATGAAGGCCTCCACTTGCTGAATTTAAACAATTCTCACTTATTTTCAGAAAAAGAGAGAAAAAAAGAGGTATTAAATGCTGTATTTTGTATGCTAAACACAACCAAAGCAGAAAAACACAGCATTACTCAGTCAGAGGCAGATGTTTACAGTCAGCACATCAGCACACAAAGCTGTCCTCACAGTGTGTAACAGCAGACCTGACAACTAAATTTTAGAGCTAAAGAGACTGTCCACATCTGTTGTCAGTGGAAAACAGAAGCAATTTGCATTTCATTTTTCCTTAAATCGGATATGACAACAAGGTCACTGGTGGTAATCGTATGTCCTCTGGAAAATCTGCACTTCCTAAAACGGCTTATTGTGTTCTGGACTTTATAAAAAAGAAAAGTTCCAAATCATTTCTTAGATTGCATATGCGAGGTTACACTGGATGCTTATCAAAAATGTACGTAGGTTTTTAACACTCTAAAAAATAAAAAAACAGACAAACAAAAAATAGTGATTTGTGACATTATAAACAAACAGTGCTACAGACAAATATGGCTGTTCAGATTTTTTTCCAAAAGAAACTGAAGAAACTTTTCAGTAGAACTTTAAAAACTAATTTTTAAAAAAAATAGTTTAACACACTTTATACAGTAATAGTCAGCTTAGTGAATATTGTCATCAGCTGTTGTAATACTTTTATTGGTCTCTTGATTGTGAATTTCTGACAGAATAATGGTCAGGATACTAATTTTCCAAAAATGGATACAATTTTCACCAAGTCTAGTTCTTATTATTGAATCATTAACACTGACCTTGACTGAGGCAAGTGAGACCTGCAGTTCTTTAAATGTTGTTCTGGGTTCTTTTGTGACCTCCTGGATGAGTTGTTCATGCCCTTTTGGAGTAATTTTGGTAGGTTGGTTCACCACTGTTCCATGATTTCTCAGTTTGTAAATAATAGCTCTCACTGTGGTTTGCTGGAGTCCCAAAGCTTTAAAAATTACATTTTAACCCTCTCCAGATACCTCATTACTTTGTTTTCTCATCTGTCCTTGAATTTCTTCAGATTGAGGGACAATGTGTTGCTTTTTGGGATCTTTTAGCTGCTTCATGTTGTCAGACAGGTTCTGTTGAACTGATTTCTTGTTTCTACGGGTCTGGCAGTAATAAGGCCTGGTTGTGGCTAGTAATGAAATTGAATTAAATCATTGAATTTAATCATTAAACTGAATTTTGTATTTGCTCAGGGCATCTTTGTCTGATATTACAGTTTGTGTGATAATCTGAAAAATAAAAGTATGACAAAAAAAAACTTTATCTTTAAAAAGGTGACTTTATAGGAGAGTCACATAGTAAACAGATAAGCTACCGGGATCAAAATATGGATAAAGATGGAAATACATGTTCTTCATCAGGCAGCAGCAATGTATTCTATGCTCGAACCTGATTTGCCCTCATTTTGAGTTGTTTATTTGCTTCAAAATGTCATCACAAACATCAAGAGAGTAAAAAATAGAGGATATTATTATGGCCTGATATTTATGGCGTGAAAAAGTATCTGCCTCCCTACAGAATTCTTTTATTTTGGCTTTTGTGTCATACTGATAATTTTCTGAATATTAAACTAACTTTAATGTCAGACAAATATAAACTGAGTAAATATAAAAAGCACTTTTCAAAATTATAATTTTATTTATTAAAGAAAACTATGCAAACTTACAGCCCTGTGTAATAAAAGTGTTTGCCTTTTAAAACTGATAACTTGGTTGTGCCACTCTTTGGCAGCAACATCTGCAATCAAGCTTTACTGATAACTGGCAATGAGTCTTTCACATCTCTGTGGAGGAATTCTGTTCCACTCTTCTTTACAGAATTGTTTTAATTCAGATACAATAGAGGATTTTCCAGCATGAACTTCCTGTTTAGGATCATTCCACCGCATCTCAATCAGACTTTGACTAGCCCACTCCAAAACTTTTTTTTTTTCAAAGGTGAACTTGTTTGTGTGCTTTGGATCATTGTCCTGCTGCAGAACCCAAGTGCGCCTGAGCTTGAGGTCACGAACAGATGGCAGCAAAGCAGCCCCAGACCATGACACTACCACCACCATGTTTTTTTTCCCGTTCTGTGTGATGATCTTTTTCTGAAGTTATGTGTTAGTTAGATGTAATGGGACTTTTGCAACTGTAACTTTTCCCTTTATTAAATTAAATCATTGTTTAAAAAAGTGTTTATTATATTTAATCAGGTTATATTTGTCTGATATTAAAGAAAAATGTAAGAATGATAAAAATGCAAAAACAAAAGAGATCTGTAAGGGACAAATACTTTTTTTAATGCCACTGTATATATCTTTGTCTGTATTAACAGTTGGCACATTAAAACCATGTGATATCAGAAAGGAAACACAAGTTAAGTTTCTGAAGACAAACATACAAAACAGTGAAAAAAATATCTTCTACTCTCACTCAAATGCTTTCTTTCCTCTCTTTCTCTCTTTCTTTCTCTGTGTCTGGCTTTCAGATCAGAAGGTTGCATGTGTCTGCAGCAGTTAACCCCTCCTTATCTCCAGCTCAGAAAGCAGTCAGCCTGAGTGCTGTGTGACCTGTCTAATGGTTATAGCGTGTGTCTGCAGAGCGTCTGTAGAGTACAGCTTTCACAGTCACAGATGACTTCTCCACACTGCAGAACAATAAGCTCTGAATTCACTTAAGCCACTGCATACCTCTGCCTCTACTCAAATCAAAGCACAGAGTTTTCAGATAAATGACTCATAATATGATATTTCACTGTCTGGAGAGAGTAGGTGGAGGTTTCCGTTGAATGCATGTGCTGAAAACTGTGATATGAACCTAAAAGACCTTTAAAAATTATATGATTCGAGTCTACACAAATCCTGCTGGAATAAAAGTTTGAATTCCTTTTGTAAAATATGACTCCAATATAAGAAAAAGTCATCTATTGTTATGGCACATAACATTTGAGCGGTAAACAGTAAAAAAAAAAAGAAGAAGAAGATTTCGAATAAAAAGGTAGTAGAATATAAGTAAAAGCTCTAACCATAGTAATAAACCAGAATATGTTTAGAGTTAGGTAGAGTTAGTATACAGTGAATAGCTCTATTTGAGTAACATTCTAATCCATATTATAGCAAGAACAAAGTAAAGAAAAAAATAATTTGTATAGCATTTTTTAACTGATGTTGTCACAAAGCAGCTTTACAGAAATGTTCTAATATTCAAGAAATGATGGTCGCTCAATCCTTTGAAAGTATCCTCAAGTGCAGTCGCAAAGTCCATCAAAACCACTATGATGGAACTGGCTCTCATCAGGACTGCCACAGAAGAGGAAGACCAAGGGCTTTATATCGTAAACCATGCACAATGCACGTGAAGTGGGTTCAGATAAATTTCTTGTGGAAAACACAGGTGCGCCACTGACTGAAATTAACCTAGACAACAGTCAATCATCAGAGTCCATTTCTATAGTTGCGTCATGTGTGCTGTACATCCCCACGCGTTAAACACACACCTCAACAATAAACAGAATAAACAATAAAATAACATTGCTGTTCCCTTAAATTAGCTACTGATGCACCTTTACAGCAGGGTCTCACACACTGAAAAAAAATAGTGTGCTTGATCTACTTAAAAAAATCATGTCAACTTTTTGCATCAGATAATTAGGTAGATCAAGCAAGAGCAGTCATTGTATTTACTACTTAATTTTCTCCAGTAGTGCTAACATACTTTTTCAGATAGTGTCAACTTAAAAGAGTCCATTGACACTACATGGTAAATTTAAGTTTTGTCAACTTAATTTTCTCTTGTACACTGCTGACTTAAAAAGCTGAGTTAACTCAACTTAAGTGTTTAATTTATCCTTTTTAAAAAATGATCTGTTTACTCAAATAAACAAACAATTCATCTTTATTTTAACACACACTTTCAAATTAATACAACTTTAGTAATATTCACATAATTTATCATTTTAAGTTAAATATGGGTATTCTCAACATATTTAGTATGTTATTATTTAACTGCCAATACTGACAGTATAATACTGGAGCAATACAGGAGTAAACTCAGTAAAGAGTGAACTCTGTAGCTCAAAGTCAGCATACTGTGATCACTACAAACACAGAATAAAGTTAATGTGCTCTTACAGCTCTACAACACTGAGGCCTGGCAATCAACATATAAATTATAATCTATGCACGCCCAGGATAAAGTAGCTTTAGGCAACAGACAACACAAAGATGGTAAGTGAGGGACAAGCCACACCCAATATGCAAATATATGGTATCAGGAGCCTATAGGAGAGCTGCATGAACCAACTCTGTAGAAAGAGCATTGACACAGGTAGTGACTAAAACCCTAGTAAATATAAGAAGACTTTAGTTTGTTGTGCAGGTGTACCTAAACATATTTGTTGGGATTACATAAATAAATTATATTAAGGAAAAAATACACAATGTCTTGTATTTTGAACAAATGTGGAGTAATTCAAAACTAGATATATTCATGTAAAGGTAGAAACATATATTTTTTTGTTAATATCACAGATTTAATTACGTTACATTTACTAACGCTCAGATTCATTTTTTTCAGTGCAGGTCAGTTTCCTTTGCTGAGACGCACAAAGCGCCGCGCTGTTAAGATACAAATGTGCCAAAGTCAGAGCTCACCTGGCTCTTAAGGGGAATGACAAGTAAAACACTGATGACTGGATTTTATTTCACGTTACACCCAAACGCTCCCCTGATTAATTAAGAAAGTTGATACATACACTGAAAAAAAGATTTTTACTTTAAAAATGTTTAGCAACTTTCTGCATTTGTTTTTTTTAAGTAAATTTAATTTCAGATAAATTTAAGTAACTTCAACTCAGTTTTAAGACTTAAATGTTACATAGAGTAAATAAGTGAACTGCACTTCAGTCAATCCTTTATTTTAGTAACCTTTACTTAATTTATTTTTGCTGAATCAATCCTTCCTTTAGGAAACTTTACTTAATTTCTGCATACAATATTACCTAATTACAATTACTTCATTTATACAATATTACTCAAATAATATATGATACATAATATATTATAATTCCTGAAATGTAAATATTTTTAGTTAAAACACACATATTAAACTGTCTCAACACATGGATGGCATGTAATACATTCTTTTTAGTATACTAAACACTAACTAACATTAGTATACTAAAAAAAATTATTACATGCCATCCATGTGTTGAGACAGTGAGACTTGGTCTGTTTACAAAATAAATCTTTGAGATTATTAAATATGTGAATGTGTGTTTTAACTAAGAATATTCAAATTTCAGGAATTATAAGATAGATAGATAGATAGATAGATAGATAGATAGATAGATAGATAGATAGATAGATAGATAGATAGATAGATAGATAGATAGATAGATAGATAGATAGATAGATAGATAGATAGATAGATAGATACTTTATTGATCCCCGAGGGGAAATTCTAGACATCCAGCAGCAGGTATGATACACAAAGTTACAAATTGAATACACAAAGTTACAAAATAAAATATTTAAAATATAAAGATAAAGATACATATAAAAACATATTATGTATCATAAATCATTTGAATAATATTGTATTAATTCAGTAATTGTAATTAGGTAATATTATATGCACTGAAGTTAACTGAAGTTAAGTTCACTTATTTACTCTATGTAACATTTAAGTCTTGAAACTGAGTTGAGGTTACTTAAATTTATCTGAAATAAAATTTACAAAAAAAAAAATGCTAAATGTTGCGAAACTTTTTTTTAAGTAAATGTTCCTCTTTTTTTTTTTCAGTGTACCTTTTGGGTGTTTCGATACCAAAGACATATCGACATGCCCTAAATCAAGCTGTATAATGGGCAATTCAACAGTAAAATAGGGCTGCAGGCATGTCTAGAGACGCAGCTTGAAAAGAAATCCATCCAAGATCTATTTCCTCCTCTGTTTTTCTCGGTTAAGGACCAATTAGTGGAAAATTGCAGAACTCTTATTCAACTTCAACCCTCATTTCTGCACTTTGAAGGAGCTTGTTGGCCTCTAGGCTTGTATTGTATGTGTAATTGAGCTACATCTAAAGAGCAAAGAGAGCCTAATGACTTTAGCTTGAAGCTCTTTGAGATAAAACCACGTTCTCATATCACTTTAACTGAGATAAACCAAACCCCAGCGGTTCCCACAGTTCTGGCCTTCCTCAACATTGACCTCTGGAGTTCTTTAGCAGTGACCTTTGTCCTTTTCTTTTTTTTTTTTATCAAATAGCCCAACCCCCTTATTATGTACACAAAGTCCATAAAAGGAGTTCAGACCATAAAAACCCAGCCAGATCTTTACGAATGAACAAATATAAACAGTGACTTAAGGAAAGTCCCAAACTTTATGTTGCTGCTTTCTTCTTCTCAGCTCAGTAAGTGTGAATTATACCGCCATCACTGCTAACACTCACCAGTTCACCAGGGCAGCACGTGGGAACCAGACAAACGGGTGTAAAGCACCGCGGCACCGAGGCACTGTCACATGTCAGAAAGCATGGCCGTCTGATGTTTGTTATGACTGGTCACCCCATGATGGACTCCAGGGTCACCATTCATTGGTCCAACTGTGCTGCATCACCTATCTTCTGTTAGTCTTATTGCAGCGTAGTGTTGATCTTCCAGAGAGCCTCGTCTTCAGGACCGCACGTTATCATCATCACAGCCGTATTGCGTTACAGGATCAGGCCAGCCAAAACACTGTTGACATAGCTGCGTCTCCACGTAAACACTTTATCCTTTCAAAGCCCCAGCCTCTCGGAGGATGTTGTAATCCACATCTGTAAAGATCAGGGTTAATCAAAATATACTAATCAAGATTATAACGAGATTTTGTTGAGTTATGACTAACTGCCCTGAACATAGTGATGCATCGCATTTATCTACAATTACACTTATTTAGATCATTTAGCTGAAACTCTTATTTAGAGTGCGGTACAATTAAAAATCTTTTTACACAGATTACAGCAACTGTAGTGTTGGGTCTTGCCCAAGGACTTTTATGGGTACAGCGTGCATAATGGCATCACTGGATTTGGGTTTTTGTAAAAAACTTAATTTAAACTTAAAATTGTTCTCCTTAACATGATGAATTTTCCAAGAATTTCCCCCCGGGGATCAATAAAGTATCTATCTATCTATCTATCTATCTATCTATGATTTTTAAGGCAGCTAAACAAGAAATATTGGATTGCATCATAAACAATAGCAAACTAATAACCTCAACTAACTTTATTAATTTTATTGTTTCTTGTTGTGGTCAATCGTTTTTTTTTTTTTTTTTCGTTTTTTTTCCCGCAAGTCTTGAGACTCAGCTCACGCAAATAGTGAAAAGAATAATGTCTACAGCCAGTAGTAGAGCTACGGAAAGCCGCAAAGAAAAAATATTTTACGGTTTGCCATTTATATGACTTATATGCTTCTTACTTTAACATGTACAGTATTTTAAGCACAGGTAGTGTCATCATATTTAAAGTTATTTTATTTTGCACTACTTTGTCTTATTGTACAGTGTTAGTTTCGATACAAATTAGTTTAATAAATACACATTTTGCAAGAATTGCATTAATTCTATCTAAAACACAGGCAAATGTATAGCAGTAAAACTGTGATTATTTGCTATACAAAGTTTTAGCTAAAAAAAAGAAAGAAAGGGGATAAGCCTGGAGAAGTTGAATTTACTTAAAAAATTTGAGGAAGCCAGTTGCCTTAAAAAAGTAAAGTAATGAAAACTTAAATTAGCATAACTTAGAACATCAAGTCTTTACAACTAAAGGGGGAAGTTGATTTAACTTTTTTATCTTTATTTTATTGTAAGACCAGACAAGTTGAGTTTACTTAACTTTTTTAAGTAATGGGGAATGAAAACATCAAGTTATTACAACTAAAAGGGAAGTTGATTTATTTCTAAGGTAGCTCAGGGAGATTCACTACACACTGATGGTGAGTGTCAGAAACTGTTGGACACACCCAGTATGCAAATAGATTGTGACAGAAGCCAATGGAAAAAAAGCCTCCAATGGCAACAGACTAAACTCAGTTATTATATGTTGGTTCAACTCAAAGATCTCAGTTTGAATGTTTATATGTGCCCACAAATGTTCAACTAACTCAAAATAGTTGAGTATTGTTTAGAAATATCCAATTTTATATAAAACAGACTTAAATCATTTGCCTTCCAACAACATGGGTTTGCAGTGCACTGCATTTATCTACAATTGCAAATATAATGTTGGGTTTTGCCTTTTATTGGCGTAGCGTGCATAATGGCATCACTAAATTTGAGTTTTTGCGATTAGGTTTTGGGTAGAGGGTAAAGTTAGAACAAAATTAGAACAATAATACACTGTGAAAAACAAAACTAAAACTTGTTCTCCTCGAGGTGATAACTCTCCTGCCGTCCTTTTTTCCCCGCCCTCCTCCAGCTTGTGGAGGTAGGCGGTCCATCATGAACCTCGGAGATATCAGCCAATAGCGTTCGCTGAGGGAGGCGACCCCGGCCCCGCCCCCAAACTGTCAAAACCACCTCTTTCAAAACTTGAGCGCAAAAAACTCAGTCGAGCACAAACTGCTGCAGCAGGTAATTCACACAGCGTGTGAGGAAAAAAGCACCTGAGAGAAAAGACATGAAGCTTGAGAGCAACATTTTCTTCAGCGTGCGCACGATTCTCTTTTTTTTTTGTTCGCTAGTTTTACATTTGTGCTCGCGAGAAGTTCATTTACACACGTAAAATGTTAAAACACACTGGTTAATTTTTTTCACCTGGTATTTTTGCGCCCTCAACTTTTGACATTGATGTGACGCCATAGCTATCAACTAGTGGTTCATCCCACGTAGCTTATTGTAATCCAGTAAACACGCAGGCTACAGTCTGATATACTCACCTCTGAACTGTGAAAGAGCCTTAACTGTGGGTTGGGTAATTGACTTTCCAAATTGTGGAAAAAAAGGGTTAAAATTGCAAATAAATCTTTAAAATTATAAACAAATTATTATAAAATGATGTATGTTGTACATTTATGTAAACCTAGCCAATATAACTATTGCTAATCATATCAATCATCAAAGGCAAAAAAAGGCTTTTGACTGGATTCGGTGTGCCAAGAAATAAGCAGTGTGTTTGAAACAAGTTAGATTTTCTGCATATCAGAATACTAACAGATCAGAAATGACGCCATGAGCGAGGCTGGGAAAGTTTGAGCTGGACTATGTTAGCTCACACATATAGATCAAAAGCAAACAAGATATTTAACAGATAAAATGCAGAATAAGCCTATTTTAACCTCCTATCAGCTGTACACAGGAATTTATCTCAGCCTTATTTCACAGAACACTGGCAAATATCCACATAGCATCAGAATGAAATGCTTGTAGGCCACTATAGAATGAATGTAATACCAAAAAAGGAGAAATACATCATTAAAAGTCAAAAGTTTGGACTCACATCTTTTCATTTAATGTGTTTTCTTTTTTTTTTAGGATTTTTTTTTTACATTTTAAATGAACAATGAACCAAAATATATTTTATACTTTATACTTTTAGCTTTGAGTACAGATCATCTGCACACTCTTGGTATTTTAGTGGTCTTTGGTGGTTTTATGAGGTAGAGACACCTGGAATAGTTATAATTAAATTTATGTGAATACGTTACTTAGCAACCACCTAGCATAGCAACACCAAATAAACCACCACAGATACCACAGCAACATCTTAGCAACCACCTAGCAACACTATAGTAACATCCACAGATACCATAGCAGCACTTTAGCAACCACCTAGCAAGATACTAGCAACAAGATATTAACCACTACGGACACCATAGCAACACCTTACACTGTAAAAATAAAAAAGTTAAAAAGTGAAAACTCACAATTTTAAGGCAACTTACTGAACTAGATTTCTCGAGTTTTGAGGCCAACTCAAACTTTTCAGTTTTGAAGAAAACCACATGCAGTTTGCCAACTAGAAATCTTTAGCCCAGATAATAAAATTTTTATATGTATTAAAACTTCAAATATTAACTCACCAACTTAAAATTTTATTTGTGTTTTTAGTTGGCCTGATTTAATTTCTACGAAGTGTGCATTTTATAAGTTTTGCTGACTATCCTTTAGGATCAACAATAAAATTAAGTTGTGCCAATAAAATGGTATACATTAACTTAATCATCTAGTGGGTGCAACACTATATTTTGGTTAATTTAGTAAAGCAACTGGGGACTTTATTTAGTCTATTCCATACCTACCTTATGGTCAGTCACATAAGATTACAAATAATGCTAATGTTGCCAGCTGGATTCAGTCAGCAGCCAGCCTGCACTGAGGCCAGTCTGTGGGGAACGACTACACACTGATGGTGAGTGAGAGGTAGGAGGACACACCCAATATGCAAATACCATGACCAAAATCAGGTGAAAACCCCTGCTGACTTGCTCCGTAGACCCCGTTCAAATAAAAAGGTCAATCTGAGCATGTGCAGTAGAGCAGAGTAGTTGGCTCGGCCTCAACTGGAGTTCAACTTCAATTTGTAAATTTTGCAACAAATGATTTAGTTTGGCCAACGAGGAATGTAATAATGTTAGTTGAGGCAACTAGTTTGCTATAATTTAGAGTGCAATTCAATATGTTTTGTTCAGCTGACTTAAAAGTCACCTGAAGGAGAACAAGTTTTAAGTTTTGTTTTTTTACAGTATAGCAGCCACCTAGCAACCGCTTAGCAACACCATAGCAACCACTCATGTATCAGCACTGCAGTCACTCTCGTACTTTCTGCAGGAATTGATTTTTAATATTAATCAGTGTAGAAATGTAGAAAGCAATGACTCTAATTCCCTAATTAAACTGACACTGTGTATTTAGGGTCTTCTGATCTTAATCAGAACTAGAAGAATTCAGCGCTTATGAATGTGTTATAAAGCTCCTATCACATAACGTGTTATCAAAAGCTCTTTAAAAATTCTATTCCCTTTACAACTTCGTCCACGCTGTGATATATTTTTGAGAACTCTAGAACTCCAGCTCTTCTCCAGAGAAAGAGAGAAGGCATTTACCATTATAATTTATACCATACCTCTTCTCTCCTCCACCACTCCATCCATTGGTGAATAAGATATTCAGGAAATATCAAAGCCGCCACCGCTGGCCTTGCTAAGAATTTACATGACTCTGGCTTTACGGAGATCCACTGACGGCTCAACTCACCCTCATTCTATCAGTCATTAGCCTAAAGTAGCCCCTCAAGCTTCAAAGCTGAAATTTCATTTCGTCTTGCCGCCAACATCAGAAGACCTCCCTTCTGCCCCCAGCTTCACGGAGAGCAGCTAATGGAGTCTTGCTGGAGCTGAAATAAATGAAATAGCATTGTTGCTCCTCATGGGTTCTTACCTAATTGAGGTATTTTTCTCTGTGTTGACTCCATTTTTGACATTGTAACAACAGCTAAATCTATCCTCAGCTTTAACCTTGACTATCTATAACCTTTCATGTGAGGTTTTGTGAAGCCTGTGGGCGGTTGTGGGATATCATAAAGAATCTATCTATTCTGGGTCCAGCTGGGACCAGTTTTGAGTTTTTGATAATAAAATTCAATTGTCTATGAGTCTTACGGTGTAAGTACAATAAGAAAAAATGCCTTCTTAAATGATAGGAAACTAGAAAATAGGTATATAAATTATTCTTGTTTTATCAGTTTTATCCAAGTTTTTTTGTGTATCGTATATTATTTATATTATTTTTTATATTTTTTATATTTAGTGGAAAAGTTACTTCAGTCAGGTCAAGTCAAGTCTGAAGTAACCTTTTCACTTTTCCATATTCTTAATATTTTTTCTTACTGGGAAACATAAAAAAATGAATGCAAACTATTATTAAGTTTTATGTATTCTGTAATGTTAAAGACTAACCTTCCAGGATTCACCAAAATGTCCTTTAGGGAATCCAAGTACAGAGTTTTTTCATTATTTAAATGTGAAATTATGTTCTGCATTGTAAATTAATACTAAAATCATCCAAACTATGTATTAATACATATGAAATTATTTATTAAACAAAAACATGTTAAACAACATGTCATGGTTAGATGACAGCTTTTCCCATCTTGTCTGGATTTTCTGAGTCAGCTTTATGAGGTAGAATCACCTGGAATGTTCAGCTTCCAGTTAACAGCTGTGCTGAACTTATCAAGAGTTAATTACTTGACTTTTTTGACCTCTTAATGTGTTTTAGAGCATCAGTTGTAAAGAGGTTGAGTTGGTTTACAGTGAATAGCTCTATTTGAGTAATGTTGTAATCCATATTGTGACAAGAATTACTTAACTGTCAAGAACTTTAAAAGAAGTTTCCTCAAGTGCAGTCGCAAAGATCATCAAAAATGTTATGATGAAACTGGCACTTATCAGGACTGTTCCAAGAAAGGAAGACAACCATTACCTCTGTTAAACAGGATAATTTAATCTTAATTTAGAGTTTCCAGTCTCAGAAACTGCAAGTTAACAGCAACCCCGATAAGAGCGCCTAAATGCTTCACAGAGTATTCTGAATTCTTTAACATTCCTTATGTGTTTCTTCATAGCCTGGATGACTTTAGTATTCATTTACAAAATAAAAATATATTGTATAAAAAGGTGTGTCCTTACTTTTGACTGGTAATATATTTTGCAACAAAAAGTATTTGGCCAAAGACAAAACAAAAACAAAACAAAAAATGTGCTGAAAAAGACAAGGTGAAAATAAAATGAATGAAAAGCTGCTACAAACATGGTTGCTGTTTATGCTTTAATGTTTATATATATATATATATATATATATATATATATATATATATATATATATATATATATATAGTATATATAAACATTGAATTATATATATATATATATATATATATATATATATATATATATATATATATAATTTTTTATTTTTTTTTATTTTAGGCAACCCTATACAGCACTGTTTATATCGCCGCAGTCCAATGAAAAACACTTATCTCCATTTGTGTCAATTTTTAGTTTACTACATAATTTGAACAGACATACTGTCCCTTACAAAAACATTTGTTATGAACAGACAAGATAGAAATATCTTTAATAAACTCCTGAAGACAGAGCTCTTCAAAGAGCACTTACTCTCCTAACACCTCTAACACACTAACTACTCTAACCTCATCTCCTTCTTCCTCTTCTCTACTCCTCTATCCCATTATTTCCCTCTGACCTCCTTAAGGCCCTATCTATAGATGCTTTATTTTTAACTTCTATTATTTTTGTACTTAACCTCTTCTATTATTTGCACTTCAATATTGTAAGTCGCTTTGGACAAAAGCGTCTGCCAAATGTAATGTAATGTAATGTAATGTAATGTAAAAATGACCTGATATAAACTCTTTTTACATTGACTCCCACTGAAAGTTTACAAGTTTTTTTCTCTCTCCTATAAAGTTGCTGTTTTGGAGATAAGTGTTTTTTATTGGACAGCAACAATATACTACATTTAAAAAAGCAAGGTTTAAGTCAGTGTTCTATGAGGAAACTCTCTTTGAGAGTTGGATGAAGAATGAAAGTTAAGCTACAGTATATCACAGGGTGGGCTCTGAAGGTCTAAATGGGTGTGGTCACTAACACAATAAAGTTTATACTTAAAATGAGACAGCTCAAATAAATCCATGTACCATTTCCATGTGTTGTGCTTAGTCCAAACGAACAAGGCTGAAGATCTTATGGATTTAATTACAAAAGCTTTTTCTTATTTTTTCAATTAGTCATTCAAACGCCCTCACAAGTCTAGACTGAACCATGCCTGATATTTCCTCCTGAACCGTGGCTGCAGTGTTCGGCGGTTTGCTGGGAATGACCCATGGTGCCCCTAAATCTTGTCAGTGGTCTCCTCCCTGGACTCTGGCTTGATGGAACAGAGAGATCTTGTGGCGGAGAGTTATGGAGACAGACATGTCAGCTCGTCACGGGGGTGATGTTCTGTGGAGCAGCTGGATGTTCCTGTAGGCCGCTGGTTTAAATATCACACTGTGAGTGCAGATGAAGAGAGCGCTCCCACTGCGGGTGAATGGTGCTATTGTTTCAGCTGAAGTGAAATCCAAGCTCACTTCCCCAACTCCGTTTTCTTTCTCGCTTCACTTTCTTTCTGGCTTTTTCCTCTCTGGATGTATTTCTACTCACTTTTTCTCCCTTTTTCCTTCTTCTCATCTTCTCATCTTCTCGTTCTGCTTTTTAAACAATGTATTCCTAACATTTCTTTCTCTCTTAAACCAACCTTGTATAGAAATACCACTCCATTAGTGCGAGCATTCCGAAACTCCCTCGCTTGCCTCTCGGCTCTAGCATAAATACCGTATGCTCCCTGTTGCACTTTGCTGTTAGTAAAACTGCCAGGAATTTCCAGCCAGTCGGAATCCTTGCTGACTTAGCCTTATTCCTCCCTCGTCCCTGACAACCAAACTCGTAACCTGGAAGAGTAAGACTGTGCGCAAAACATTCTATTATGATGTGAAACACATCCCTCCCTGTTGTCTCTTTGTTTAAACCTCCACTCAAATTTAAGCTGTAAATTTCAAAACATGTAGACCACAAGGACTAATGCAATAGTGCTGAATAAAATACAGGAAAGAACCCAAACATTGAAACCACATTATTCATGTCTGTGCATTTCTATCATTCTATTTGGTGAACTTGCCTGTTAGTGAGTGTAACAGCACACTGTGAAACCTGATGAGTGATGAGTGTATTGCCTTAAACCCTTTTAATAAGCTTTAATAACTTATTCATTCATTGAGCTCAAATAATAAACTGATCTGAGTACAAACAATACACTTGTTAAATATATTAGATATAACATTAGGTAATCCTTTGGTGTACTTACTCTATTTAAGCTGACATTACTCAAACAGCGGCCTTTAATTCTGGACCTTAAATCCAGTATTTATTCTTGGTAGGTGAAATGCTAAATGACCAATCAGGTACATTAACTGTTAAATTTCAGGAAAAAATGGATTCAAGGTCCAGATTTTAAAAACTGACAAGAATTGGCAACAGCACTTTTACTGATACACTGTAAACCCTATTGAGTTAGGTCTACTCAAATCATCTGATTGCCTCAAATAAACTGTTTTTAAAATCATTTAAACATTTTTATTTTTTAAACAAAGTTTTTTAGTAATTTATAAAACTATATGGAGTTGAACAAAACATTTATCTTTAAGTTAAACATACAAACCGCAAGTACTTAACACTCAAAATGTGGTGAACCTGAAATATAACTTTTTAAGTTTAAGTAACTATTGCACAACTTGTCTATCTTACTTATTTAAGTTTATTGCAATGATTACATTAAGTTGTTTTCACTCAAAATATGCATATTGTTGCTTTTTTAAAGTGGTACATTAATAAATAAAAATAAATCTAAAGAAACAATGAATTCAAAGGTAAGTTGAATTAACATAGACAGAACAAATTCACATTACTAGTCTTATTGAAAAAAAATTATTTACATGAATTAGCTGTAGAGCAAACAATATTAAGAGCACAGCCAACACAAAATTAGCAGCACAACTGATGCTTGTTCTTGCAGTATAGAACATAGAGACCAAACAGAAAATAATGATATACAAGCTTTAAGTTTATCTATGATAGCCCAGGGGGAAACACTACACACTGATGGTGAGTATCAAAAAAATAGGGGACACACCCAGTATGCAAATAGATTGTGCCACAAGCCAATGGAAAAGAAGCTGTTAATGGAAACAGACTAAACTCAGTTATTATAAGTTGATTCAAATTAAAGATCTCTGTTTGAATGTATCTGTGCCCACAAACTCTCAGCTAACTCATATATCTGAGTAATGTTTAGAAATCTCCAATTTCATGTAAAACAGACTTAATTTATTTAAGTCAAACAGCTTATGAGTTTACAGAGTACAAGACTTAAAAGTATATTAAATAACAGGAATTGATGGTATAATTCTGCATTAGTGGCCACTGTAACATTCAGCCAACATTGTATCACAATATGTATTGCAAGTAGGGAAAAATAGCCTGGGGGAATGACTACACATCAATGTTTGTTGGGTGACATGGGGGTCCCAGGAGCCAATAAAAAAAGGGTTGAATTATTTTAAAAACTAAAATAATTTATTTTATTTTTATTTCTGACATTTATGCAAATTCCACTTTAACTTTAGAAAAGTACGTTTTGTGATATTTGCCTTAAGAAAGTTTGACAGTATGTGTGCTTTTAAAATAGAAATAGAAATCAAATTAAATTTGCAAACACATTTGCAAGAACAATAAACTAGTTAAGGTCCAGATTAAGGTCCAGAAAAGCTGTCAGGAATGGGCAACAATACAGATTTAAAGACTTACATAACAGGATTTAATGTATATATTGAGGTATAATTGTGCATAAGTACACTTTAAAACGTGATTTTGTGTTTAAATCAGGAGAACTAATATTATCAAGTTCAGAAAACTTCAACCTGAAATTTTTAAAATACTTGTTGAGCCCAAAAAAAACAAAAAATGTGATTTCAACCAACTTTTATTATACTACATGTGTCAATGATGTTTCCACAGTGTTAGTTCATACAGCTTTCCTATAGGCTCCTGGCACCATACATTTGCATATTGGGTGTGGCCTCTTCCTTACTTACCATCTTTGTGTTGTCTGTTGCCCAAAAATACCTTATCCTAGATGTGCTAGTCAAGTATTTATATGTATTGATTCCTAGGCCTGTTGTAGGCTGTTAGAGCAAGTTACTTTTGTTCTGTGTTCTTATTTCCTAGTTCCTATAGTATGTTTGTTTGAGCTACAGAATTCACTCTTACTCTGCCTTAGTGTCATACTGTCAGTGTTGGAGGTTCAACAAAAATATGCAAAATATGTTAAGAATACCTATATATACTAAATAAAGTAAATTCTTGAAGCCCACAATACTTGAAAAAAACTGTTGAGTTAATTAATCTTTTGTTGCGTGAACAAAACAGTTAAGTTAAATAAACTTAAAATTGTATATATTTACAACTTAACTGAGACAAATCTCTTAGAGATTTTTAGAGCAGCTCTTAGAGCATGAAACACTGAGGCCAGACAATTGTATTGCAATATACTGTATATAGTAGTAACCTGGGGGAATGAATATACATCGATGTTGGTGGGTCAAATGGAGGGCCTTTGCACTGAAAAAAGATACTTTGGACCAACCTAAAAAATTGCTCTAATTTGTTACACCTAAATATATTCGTTTTTTTTTCAACTTATATTTATGATTTTGTTAGAATCTAATATTTTCATTTTAAATCAATCAATATATTATTTAACCCAAGTACCGAAAAGTTCTTTAAAACAAAGATAAAAGATGATTTATTTCCTTTTTACACTTTTTTACACTTCTTTTTAAATCTGGAATAACGGATTCTTTCCTTTTTACAGCAATGAATAATTTTACCTATGAATAAAAGATGTTTTTATGAACTTTTTATAAACTTTCCATAATTTCCTTTTCTGGCAAAATGCACTATTTATTTATATATTTACTATAGTCTTCTAAGTATAAAACTAATTAAATTATGTTAGAATCATTCAAAATGACTTAACATTATAATATTAAGTAACAATAGAAGCTGGGCAAACTTTCAAAGTCTCTAATTAGGCTTTTATTGCTTAACCAAAAGCAACATAACTGTGCAGTCAAACAACTATGCTCTTACAAAGAACAACATCGCATACAAGCATTAAACCACTAAACAAAACTTCCCTCGCTATCTAAGAGAAGATACCCTGAGGGGAACAACTTCATAATGATGGTGAGGGAGGCCACACCCTTTATATGTGATAGTGGTGACGGGAACCAATGAGAAGAGAGTGAGACTGACTGAGAGAAAAACTCCAGGAGGAGTGATCTGATGTGATGATGTCATAACCTCTGAAATGAAGTAAAAAAATATTATTTGAGTTCAATTATTTATTTTAAGTTGTTTTAATAGGGAAGGGAATTGCTTTTAGGCTAACTGAGAAAAACAGGTTTAAACCAGAAATCATCATTTTTCATTATTCGTCATCATATTACATTAAAACAACCGGGATTCCTGAGATATGTCAGTATAACCCAAATGAACCAACTCACCATAATTTATAATAAGCCAACAGCTGATCTTGCACAAAGAGCTATTCATTTTTTAGTTAGTTTGACTTTATCAATCTTAGGTGATCTCAGATGCCTGTTGTATTTAGGTGTCTTAACTTAATTAATTCAATAATGAGGACAATTTTATAGATTTTATAGTGTATAAACCCAGTTGTAAGCTAATATACTGTAAGCAGTTGTGTATGTTAGCATCATCATCAGAAGTTTCAGAACATTCATCAAAGCATTCTGTGTGTAATATGATTTTGTGGAGGCCTAATTTCCATAGTCTTGACATATGAGCTGCATAAGTGTTCCAGCCACACGCCCCAAATCTACCCAGAACGTTTCAATCAGAAGAAAGAAAAAAAGAAATTATTTATTACATATCTGTGCAATCATGAATATGTATGACTGCCACCCAACATCATTATCAGCGATTTGTGCAATTTTGTTTTTGACTTATTGCCAATCACGAGCAATTTCAGGAAGCATATGGAAAGTGGCAGAAGTGTGTGTCTGTGGAACTGTTGTTAGACTTTAGTTTTCGCTAGAGCGTTTTTTCAAACCTTTTCTGTTATTTCATTTTCTTTTGGAGGAAGAAAATGTGTCCCCATTTCCTCTTCAAACAGGCTTACAAAAGTTTAACTTTGTAGTAATATAATAAAAACTAAAACAATTTTTTTGTCATTTCTGCAATTTCCACTTTTTTGTACTTCCAACCATTTTTTGTGACATTTGTCAATAGATAATTTTACATTGTGCATGCTTTTTAAATAGAAATATGAATTAAATCAAATTTGCAAACATTGCAAGAAGAATTAGCAAGTTAAATATGTGCAGAACAATTGCTAATGTTTGGTAATAAGCATGAGCAGATCAGTTAGTGAGCCCTGTATTTCTGGTTGAATTGAGAATTGGCAATACTTTACATGTTATTCTATGCGAAGTATTGCCAACCTTCATAGTTGTATATGAAGCATTTGTTCTGTCGTTTCCAGCCTGTATCAAATGGGATATACACTGAAAAAAAGAGAATTGTTGAACCAACTTAAATACATAATATAAATATGAATTGCTTCAATTGGTAACACATAATTAAATTAAGTTTTTCTAAATCAAGTTACCAAGTTGAATAAACACAGTTACATTAAGTCAGCTCACCTTAATTATCTGATTGTTTTCAAGTTAACAATTTACATAAATGCAACTTCAATTGAAAGTGTTAATAACGTGTTAATAATGTAAATGGTTTGAGCTTAAATAAGACAGTATCCAGTCCTAAATTTTGTAATATTTGGTATCTGTGGTTCTAACTGATCAATCAAATATGTGAAACGTTCCTTTAAAGTTCAGTAAGAACAAAATTCACGACTGGAATCTGGATTAAAGTTCTGATTTTAAAACAAGAACCAGAACTAGCAACACAACTTAACACAAACATAAGACTTAAAGCAAGCATGCAATAGTGATTGCTGTAACTTTCAGCAAATTTAAAAATGCAACTTGTTCTTACAGCCTCCAACACTGAAGCCGGAAAGCGGTACTACCTTATGTACTAATAGCATACATAAGGGAGGAAAGGGTAGCCTGGGGGGGGGGGAATAGCTGCTCATGGATGGTGAGTAAAGGTGGGGGCAACACCCACTATGCAAATAAAAGGCTGCAGGAGCCAATAGGAAAAGTGTTTTACTCATTAATGCTGCACTACACAAACATAAGACACCCTAAATGTTAGTCAGTGTCAGTATAACTCAATGACTGAATCAATCCACCCTCACTCAAACTATACCCAAAAGTTGTTAATATACAATTGATCCGAGTGTATGTCTCAAATAATTATTTTTGAGATTTATTTTAGCGGGTTAAGTGTTCCCACATTTCTTTAATTTACACTAACTTAATTCATTCTGGTAGTGGAGAAGTTAGAGCTTCACCTTGTTCTCATTCAAAATATTGCATTACATCAACTACTACTTTTACAAATACACGTTTTACAGTGTGGACTAAATAATGCACTTAATGAAATTTAGACCATAGTGTATCAAATGTAATAAAGACCATAGTTTAGGAATATATATCAAAGTGCATCAAATTGAATATAGATTATAGTGTAGCAAATGGAATATAGAAAACATACTGTAACAAACAGAATATAGACCATAGTGTATTAAATATAAAATAGACCGCAGTGTGGAATATACACAATACACACACAAAAAAAATCATTGGCTCAACTTAACTTAGTCAGGTTGTGAATATATAATATTTTAAGTTCATTTAACTTAACTCAGTCAAGTTACCGTTTTGCTTTGACGCAGATGAGTTGTAAATATATAACATTTTAAGTTTGTTTAACTTGCGTTATAAAAAAGTCAAAGCAAGGTGATGACTTGAATCAGTTAAGTTTATGCATTGCAATTGAGTTTTATTCACAAAATAATAGCTTAAATTATTCAACAGAATAAAGATGATTTTTTGGCTTGCAACCTACGGCAATGAGACCTGCAAATTAACACATATGACACCCCAATCCATGCCTAGCATAAGGTAGCTTTGGGCAACAGACTACAGTAAAGGAGAGGCCTTTACTGTAAGTAAAGGAGAGGCCACACCCAATATGCAAATATATGGTGCCAGGAGCATTATGGGAAAGCCGTATGAACCAGCACTGTAGAAAGAGCGAGAGAGCATTGATACGTGTAGTTTACAAAAAGTTGGTTGAAATCACTTTTTTTTTCATTGGTTCAATTAGCATTTTTAAGTTTTCAGGTTGAAATTCTCTGAATTCATTTTATTGAGTTGTTGTGGCCAGTAAATTCACTCAACTTAATAATATTAGTTCTCCTGACTTAAATACAAAATCACTTTTTAGAGAGTAGTGTATCAAATTGACTATAGACCAGTATAGATAAATGCAAAAAGTCTTGAGTAACTTTTAATGTGAAATAAATCTTTCACTTAAAATGACAGTAATGATGTATTTCCTCTGAAACTCATCACTAGAACCACTGTGATTGTTTTGTCTCTTGAATATGGAATTTAAATGTTTGTAATTAACCTGAGATTTTAATCTCATTTGGTCTATGTCTTGAATTAACCTTTATCTATATTACTAGATTTTTTTTATATTTTTGACTCTAGCTGAGGTAGTTGTGAGTCAGGTGTTGAATAGGTCACATTATTTTGTGTCTCTGCTGCCCCTCCTGCCGCTACAGTCTGCGGCTGATTAATGCATTAAGCTAACGAGCAGTGGTGAGATGCAAAAACATCAAGTGAATTTGATAAAACAAAGCTTTTTTTTCTCTCTCTGGAGGTCTCGGACATCACAAACAAAAGACGACAAGCAAATAAAAGAGCAGAACGACTGAAGACGGTCACGTCTCACACGCAGCCGCTCCGTGACTCAACATTAGCATGAACAAAAGCAAGGAGCTGAAAGAGAATGTCAGAGTAGCACAACATTACACGCTAGACACTGAACTGAAAGGAGATTAATCTTGAGACAATGGCCTTCTGCTCGATAAGTGAAGCACTTTGGAAATGGTGACAGACACTATTGTAGCGTAAGTTCATATCTACATGCTAAATAGCGCATAAACGAATAGAGACAAATTGATCAATTTCCTTCAGCGTCCCACTGAGGTTTTCAAAAGTGCAGCCAAAAAAAAAACTACAAAAAGTCAAATTACCACATCAAAACCTCTGCTAATTGCAGTGGAATACACCTGATACCGTACATCAATCACAGACACAATAATATTCTGTATCATTTAAATTAGATGTAGAGAGAGAGAGAGAGAGAGAGAGAGAGAGAGAGAGAGAGAGAGAGAGAGAGAGAGAGAGAGAATAATTAATACTAGGAACCAATAGGAAAAATTGTAATGTAAGTAAACTTTCCCTTATTTTTTAGTTCAGTGTAGGGAATATTTACTCTAATGTATGTCATTTTATTACTATTTTATGTTATTTAGTTTTATTCTGTGGAGATTATTCATTGACACAACTTAACTCAGTCAACTTATCATTCTGCTTCGACTCAGTTAAGTTGTAAATATATACAGTTTTAAGTTAGTTCAACCTTTTTGTCAAGTATTGTGGGCTTAGGAAATGTAATTTATTTAATATATATATATGTGTATATATACATCTACCTTATTACTAGTCACATAAGCTTACAAGCAGGCAATTATCTATCATACAGTGCATACAATATTTAAATTGAAAGAGAAGGAGATTGCGGAGTCTCGGGACTAGAACCAGCAGACTGAGAGACAGCTTCATCCATCAGGCTCTGAGGATGCTGAACTCTCTTCCTACTCTACTCCCCATCCCAATTCTTTAAAGAGAAGGGTAACAATAATAAAGACTACTTCTGCAGTATGAGAAGCACAATTGCACACTGATGGTGAGTGAGAGGTGGTAGAACACGCCCAACATGCAAATAGATGTTGCCAGGAGCCAATAGGAAAATTGTACGTTTTCCTGAAAATGGCTGTAGTGGACGCAAAACCAACTGTGTCTCCAACAGCAGGTAAAAACCCCTGCAGAATTGTTTAGTAGACCCCTTTCAACTAAAGAGTTCATACTGAGCATGTTCAAAGTAATTGGCTTGGTCTTAACTAGGGTTCAGCTACTATTACATATACATTACATTAGTACATTTTGCCAACACAGAGTATTTAGTTCTATAAATTTAAAATAGTTGTTAAGACAATAAGTTTACTATACTTTACAGCGCAGTTAGAATTGTTTTGTTCAGCTTGTTTTTTTTTTTTTTTTGCTGTGATTTAAAAATTTACAGTCATAATCTTACAGCTGGAATTTTTGTATGGCTATATGGTATACAACTCATTAACAGCGCATGCAAATGAGCAACTTTTTAGACAGAAAAGCCTGCAGGTAAACCTTTTTTTTGAATGAATGAATGTGTTTCTGCAGTGTAATTTCAGATTTATGAATCTGGCCCCATGTAGGTAAGGGGACTCCATACTTCCTGGCTAAATGATATAAAAGCAGTGCGTCTGTATTACAGGGTTGACCTTTGCAGGATGATAAAGTAACGTGTCTCCAGACTAATGTGTTGAGACACTTCCAGCAACCCTTCTGCTCTTCATTAGTGTGCTCTGTCATGTTGCGTGCCCTTGAATGTATCTCATTTGTCGAGCATCTCATGTGTTTTGTTTGCCAAAGGGTGAATAACCAAGGCTTTAATGGGTGTGTCTTGTTGAGAAAACAAGAAAATAAATTCATTATCACTGATATTTCAGATTTGTCTACTGTCTTATAATAGGATGCATTAATTAACAATATATATCACTGTAAGTTGTCAGGAGTTTTGAGCTTTAGGTCATTTATGCTTGAGATATCATACTCACAGCTAACAGCAAGTTAACAAAAAGAAAGAAATTGAATGTGCTACAAATCTAGACAGAAAACAAGGCCTAATCATTTTCACTACACCAAAATATGACCATCCCAACCCCAAACAATTACTCTTACATACATGTATGAAAACGTACTCCAAGAGGAGGCAGCATTTGGAGAATGATTACACCATGACGGTGAGTAAAAGATGGGAGGACACACCCATCATGCCAATAGATGTTGCCAGGAGCCAATAGGAAAGGTGTACGTTTTCCCGAAAATGGAAGTAGTGCACACAAAACCAACTGGGTCACCAACATCAACAGGTGAAGACCCCTGCACAATTGCTTTGTTGACCCTGTTCATCTAATTAGGCAAAGGGAGCATGTGCAAAGCAGTTGGCATCCTGCCTCTACTAGGGTTCAACTAATAGTTCTCTATTTTTACATTGGAAAGAGGTTACAACATTTATTTCTCGTGTAATTGAATGTCATATGCCAATGGATTGTAAACTTTGTTTGCTGCACATTTTTCCTGATGGTTTTGGAGGGACTGAAATAAGGAGAAAGCTTGTCAGTTTTTGCCTATTACAGGCCAAGCATGTAATTGCGTTGAACTGGAAGAACACTGAGAGACCCACGATAAACCAATGGATTAAACAAATGCCCAGCAACCTGGCATTGGAGAAACTGACCTATATAGCTAAAGGGAAGCTTGAGGACTTTGAAGACTTGTGGTTACCCTTCTTGGGATTTGTAAAAAAAATTGTAAAAAATTTAAAGATGTAAAGTTTGTATCGATAGAGTGAGCATTGGGTTTTAGGGTGGGGGGATGATTTGTGGTTGTAAAATGCTGAAAAGTAATAAAGATATTTGTGAGAAAAAAAATATTCTCTATTTTGCCAACACAGAATATTTTTTTCCCAAAACAGATTTAAAATGTTTAAAAGGATCATTACATTTGGGCTCAGGATCTTAACCAGAGTTACCAGTGTTAAATCTGGCCCAGTGAAGTGTACGCTGTAAAATTTAATATGATGATTTTACGTTTTAGAGTTTGGGAAATGATTGTCTTGAAAGAGTCAAGAAAAAATGGCTTTTATTTTATCATGTTTATGTAATGTCTGCTAAGTGTACTCAATATGCAAGTGTTGGCTTCATATATTACCAAAGTTTATATAACTATCGGTTTCTGGAATATTCTGGAATTTATTTGCATAATGGGTGTATCTTACCAACACTGACTGACCATCAGTGAGCAGTCTTGTTGACAAGGTCTACCTTTCCTTGGGTATGTGCTTGGAATGTCATTGAGTTCCTCTCTCCCTGCTCAAAATGAGAAATTCTTGCAATGAAATCTGTAAATACAGCTCTATTTCAGACGTTTCTATCTTTTTTGGTTGATGACTGTGGCTCACAGCTAAAGAAAACACTAAAGTCATAAAGGCTGCCAGCCCAAGAAAGCAATAGTGGTCCTGATGAAAAAGACTGCACCATGATGGTGAGTTTATTTCAGTTTATTCAGCATTTCTATTGGTTCATTCATTAAGATATTTTGACAGTGTAGTTGTTTCAATAATGTAGTCAACTGAAAAGCATCACAAATGGATATATTTGGGTTTCATTGTACAGTTACGATTTGCTTAGTCTTGGATAGGAGAAAACTTTTAAATCAGGTGGGTCCGTCTTACAAATACAGCGTACATGTGTTCAGAATTTAGTAATAAGCACAGTAATTAGTGTTTTTAACTGCTTTATGGACCAGGTTTGTCACAAACACCTCATATCAATAACTATTGTGCCTTGATGCCTACATTAAATTACATATTACTAATTCCATCTAAAAATAGTTTTAGAACATCATTGTAGTCCAAAAGGTTAAGAAAACCAAACACTTTAAATTTAGCGTGATTTGTTTTGTGATTTGTAATTTTGTTATTTAATATTTTTGGTATTTTTTGATATTAACTCAAGGCTCTGAACTGAACAAATGGAACTGTAAGGTAAAGTTAAGTCAGGTAGAGTCTGAGCGGTGAAACTTGACGAGAGAAGCACAGCAGAGATCTTCTCTCACAGCCCAACTGCAGTGAAGCTCATTTTAAAAAACAAATTACCTACTTTGAACATTTGGACGAAATCATCTCTCCCCCGTCCTCCCTGCTGACCACTCCTGCGGCTCCTCTAATAATATTGCAGGGAACATATTGACATCCAGCACTTTCCCAATTCTGTTTTTCACCATCCAGCCCACCCACTCTCCTGCCCTCCATCTGAGCATTACCTGACCTAAAGCAAACAGCACCATTAATAATCCATTTAAAATCAATATGCCATTATCTTTTCTTCCTAATCATCATTTCATCACTTTCACACTGAGAAATTAAAGTACATAAAGCCATACTTGGAGATAATTGATTTTACCTGGGGAGGTGGGGTAATATCAGATTACAGGACATGTGTAACATTATGGCCAATTTTCACAGCATAAGAAATCTTGATATGAATGACTGAGATGGGAGTAGCAACTCAATTTATACACTGATGTATCCACCAAAACAATGTGGTGATAACCAATCATGTAGGCTTTAGGCTGCACTACATAATGACTTGCCAGAAATGTCACAACTTTGAGGAGACATTTGGTTCATCTTCTCGATTTGAAGTTTGTTCACTGTTCAACAACTGAGGTTTTCACTGTAAAATGAATTTTTCAAAAAAATATTCAATGCGTTCGTAGACATAACACAAGTTACCTGTGTAACATTTACACAAAATAATTGATTAAGCAACTGAAAAAAAGAACTTGGGTTAAATACGAGTTATCTAATCTTCAAGAGTGAAACATTAATAATTAATAATTCCTGCACACATTGCATTTTAAAAACAAATAAGTAAAATGCATGATTTCATGTTTGGTTAGAAAACACCAAAGCTTATAATATTTTAGCAAATCAATCAAAGACTGAGAGCACAAACAATACAGAGCTACTGCAGCTCAAAAAATTACATTTGTTTTTACAACCTACTACACAACAACCACTCAAACAACTACATTACATGACCACATCTATAAGCTTTCCTAAGGTAGCCTGGGGGGAATCACTACACACTGATGGTAAGTGTCAGAAAATGAGAGATAGACCCAGTATGCAAATAGATTGTTCCAGAAGCCAATTGAAAAGAAGCTATTAATGGCAACAGACTAAAGTCATTTATTATAAATTGGTTCAACTCAAAGATCTCAGTTTGAATGTATATGTGCCCACAAATGTTCATCTAACTCAAAATAATTAACTAATGATTAGAAATATCCAATTTTCTGTACAACAGACTGAATTTGTTTATTTATTGGTCTTTAATTCATTAACAACTTATTGAGTTTACAGTGTACAGTGTATCATCTTCCCCTTAGTTGTAATAACAATGTCATAAGTTGTGCTTACTTGAAAAACATCATTTAAAATTGTGCATAGAAAGTCTTTAATGTTTTCTTGACTGTGAAACATGGTGGTGGCAAAGCTACAATGGGATGGTTTAGATCTAAGCATGTTTATGTTATAGAATGACCAAGTCAAAGTCCAGATTTTAATCCCATTCAGAATCTGTGGTAAGACTTGAAAATTGCTGTTCATAGACGTTCTCCATCCAATCTAAACAGAAAAAAACTCTCCTAGTTTTCCTCCTAAAACTTTAGAGAAAAGAATGTCAGGGTGAAAAAATCAAGATTTTACACATTATTTAAACTCAAATGAATTAAGTCTGTTCTAAAGAAAATTGGATATTTTAAAACATTACGCAACAATTTTTTGTTAGATTTCTGGGCACACATACATTCAAACTGACATCTATAACTGTAACGGCTTCAGACATTAGCTTATTTAGAAATCTGCTACAAGAATGCTCACCAGAACAACGAAACAGGAAAATATAACTCCACTGCTCAGATCATCACACTGCTTTTCAATCAGCTGGAGAAAAAAAAAATCAGTGGTATCAGCAGCAACAACAGGAGCTACACCTTAGCATCAATGCAAAACTATAAACTGGCTTTTACAAGTTTACCTAAGGTAGCCTGGGGGAAATCACTACACACTGATGGTGAGTGTCAGAAACTGGGGGACACACCCAGTATGCAAATAGATTGTGCCTAAAGCCAATAGAAAAGAAGCTGCCAGTGGCATTATGCTAAACTCATAAATTATAAGGTTGATTCAACTGAAATATCTACTTTTGAATGTTTCCATGCCCACAAATGTTCACCTAATTTAAAATAGTTGAGTAATGTTTAGAAATATTCAAATTTACATAAAAACAGACCTCTGCAGCGCCCTCTCAGGTTCAACCATAGGTGAGGACAGGGCTCTCAAGTTTTAAAGTTTGGTGGGAGTGAGATTGGTCGGGGGTGTGGGGTTGCCGCCGTTCTCCTTCAGTTGTTCACCAACCTGTGTTTCAGAACTTTCGAATCGGACAGTTCTTTGCGTCTGACACTCTGGCTGAAACTCCACCCTCTTTGACTAGGTCTGCCAAACAACAGAGCGATCTATATTCTGATTGGCTCAACGAGAGTACATTATAATATACAGCCGATGGATTGGCAAGCGTGAGAAATACCATGTGTGGCGTGTGAGCGTGTGAACTCGCTGAGGTGCGTGTGTCACACGCTCAAAGCGTGAGAATTGAGAACACTGAGTGAGGACAATATGCAGCTCAGAGAATCAATAATACCGCCTCCCTTCTGACATCCAACCATCTGCTTCTCAGATGGAGACACACTGCTGCTGCTGCAGCTCAGCCAATCAGCTCTCCCTGCTACACCACCTCTAAACCCATACATCATCCAGTGTCCCTTACAAACTATAGCTCCCATATTTTAAGCCTTTTAAGCCAAATTTGAGCTTAGGTTTATAAGATTTATAAACATTTTAGGCAGGACTAATTTGAGATCAGAATAATTGTAATATTAATTTAGTCATTTTGCTTACTTTGGAGCATTTCTATTGGTCCGTTCATGATGGAATTTTGACACTATAGAACGAAGAAAAGCCAGAGTCACATCATGTGTTTTTTTGTATAACAGTGACGCTATGAAGAAGCGTCCCTTTCTTCAACTGGCTTATCCAACTTCAGGCTGTTTGTTTTTTACTTTCTGAACTGTGTAAGAAGAGACGAGAGAAGTACATCCTTACTGGACAACACACACACACACACATACGCAACTTTGTGGGAGGTCTAAAAGCCCCTTTACACACACTGAAAGATTCAAACCCACACATACACACACACAAAGAACCACATGTTCACCCTTCATATCTGTCTGCTCCTTCCCCTGTAACACACATTAAATGTATGTACACCCAATTACTGTCACCTTTTCATATTTAATAGCTCTCTCTCTCTCTCTCTATTAAACATACACACATACTGTACATATTTCTCTTTCATACACACACACACATTTCTCTTTCTCCCTCAGCTACACACAGCCCATGGGAGGGGGGTTTACAGATCTCTGGGCTTTGCCGAGGCTTTTAATTCACACAGTGTGTGGGCAAACCCCAGGCAGACTCGTTAGTTTGTTTTACTGGATAGAGGGAGGCCATTTATTGCACTGTGGGATGGAAGAAGCATAGTTATGTACTCTCAGAGTCAGTCTAGATCATTGACTCCCACAGGACCCCAACCAGTTTTAACCACAGACTATAGAAAAATAGCAAAAAAAAAGAGTGTTTTTATTTGTTATTTATTTACTCACTAGGAGAGTGAGCAGATGTGGGTCTTGTTAATACATACAGCTCTGGAAAAAAGTAAGAGACCACCTAAAAATCATGAGCTTCTTTGATTTTACCAAATGGAAAACCTCTGGAATATAATCAAGAGAAAGATGGATGATCACAAGTCATAAAACCAAGCTGAACTGCTTGAATTTTTGCACCAGGAGTGGCATAAAGTTATCCAAAAGCAGTGTGTAAGACTGGTGGAGAAGAACATGACAAGATGCATGAAAACGTTATCAAAAAACAGGTTTATTCCACCATATATTGATTTCTGAACTCTTAAAACTTGAATGTGATATGAATATGAATATGAATTTCTTTTCTTCGCATTATTTGAGGTCTGGAAGCTCTGACAATGTTTTATGTGGAATTTGGGAGAAACGTTGTCCGTGATTATTAAAAATAACAACAATGTTCATTTTATTCAAACATATACCTACAAAGAGCAAAACCAGAGAACAATGCACAACAGGTAATTTTTGCATTTAAACATGATTTGCTGACCAACTTAAACATGTCTCTAGACCTCAACCCAATTGAGCACTTCTGGGGCATCCTCACGAAGAAGGTGGAGGAGCGTAAGGACTCTAACATGAAAAAGCAGCTGAGTGATTTCATCTTGGAGAAGTGGAAGAAGAGGATTCCAGTGGCAACCTTTGAAGCTCTTATTTTATTTTATTTTTTTATTAAAAGCTAAAATGAGTTCCTTTGAAGTTGGAAAACATATCAGTCCTGCTATCAACTTTTATAAACCTTATATAACTCAGCACAAATTTGAAAAAGGCTTAAAAATGGAAGGGGTAGTTTGGGAGGGGCACTGGGTGATGTATGGGTTTAGAGGCAGGGCAGGAGGGAGAGATCATTGGCTGAGCTGCAGAAGGTTCATCCTATAATCTCTTCCTTCCTTCCCCATACCTCACCCAGTGCCTCTCCCAAACTACTCCTCCCATTTTTTAGCCTTTTTCAAATTTGTGCTGAGGGTGGAGTCAGCTAAACTCAAGGGGTTTAGTTACCCTTTGATATCTAAAACGATAGCAACATAGTGATATAGTGATCAATTCCCTAACTAAGTAAATAAAATTTGCACACTGAAAAAAATAAACTTATTGGCTCAAATTAACTCAGTTAAGTTGTAAATATATACAATTTTGAACTAGGAACACAGAATAAAAATAACATGCTCTTTCAGCCCACAACAGACGTAAGCACCAATTTAACATGTTAAAAACACTAACTCTTGCCTGGAATAAGGTAGCTTTGGGCAACAGACTACCCAAACATTGCAAGTTGTGGAGAGGCCACACCCAATATGCAAATATATGGTGCCAGGAGCCTATGGGAAAGCTGTATGAACCAACAGTGTAGAAAGAACATTGACACATTATACTAAAAGTTGTTGAAATCTCATTTTTATTGGCTCAACAAGCAATTTTAAGTTTTCAGGTTAAAGTTCTCTGAACTCATTTTGTTGAGTTGTACTGACCGATAAGTTCACTCATCTTCTTATTAATAATAATAATAATAATGATAATAATAATAATGATAATAGTTCTTCTGACCAAAACACAAAATCACTTTTTAAAGTGTGGCCACCACTATTTTTCCATTATTTTGCCTTAACTCTCTTAACTATCACTAGAGCTTCACACTGTCACTGGAATCCTCTTCCAAAATGAGAAACACTATTGGCCAAGTCCTTGAAACCAACCCCTGAGAACACTGCTCTTATTTTATTGTTAAAATTTGGTTGGAAGAAAAGGATTAAAATCTTGAAACGGCCGATGGAAAACGGTCAAACAAAGATTTTTTTTCTTCTCCCAGTGGTATCTTCTTAGCAGATAAAGCCAAGCAAACTTTCCCACTGGTTAGTCTATCAGAAGGTGTCTGTGAATACAAGTGATAGTCTGGCCAGGTTTCAGTCAGATGTTAGAAATGGAAAACAGCAACAGCAGCTCTGTGCCAGAACTGGATAAGGTTTAATTCAATTTAGGGTTCTGTACTGAATGGGTAAATAATGCTACATTTGTGCCGCCAAAGCATGAATTACATCTATTGAGTCTACAAAGAGAGAAATTCTACATGAAGTTCTTGAATATTTCCACTGAGTGAGTTGCTCAAATGGAAGCTTCCAGACTGCTCTGAGGTTGCCTTTTTTCTATATTGGTCATTTAGGGGATTTTATGTTGTTTTGAGAAGGGGTTTGGGTTATAGCTTTTGGTGGAGCGTTCTACACCTTGGTGGAGGGCAAATAAGGGTCTCTGCCAGTGAGCCATCTTTTTAATGAGAGAACAATTGCTTAATTGCTGGTCTTTCACACTCTTTCTTGTTCTAAATTAAGCTTGCATAACAAAACTATGGCTTGGCCTCATTTTCCAACTCCTGTCTGATTGGTGTCAGAAGTGGGATCTGTCCAAGTGCTCCTGATACAAGGTGCAGCTTAAGGTCATTGCTCATTATGCCTGAACACACACCTTCATCATGACCCACCACCTCACATGACTAGAGAACAAGGTGCTGAGGATGTACTTGAGCTGTCTCTGCTTTTGGCTTTTTAGCACAATTTGGGTCAAGCCCTACTTGCAATACTTGTCAAAAGCACAAGAAAGACTTCAAAACAAACAGTGGCTCCCCCCCACCAAAACAGCATCTCCCCCAACAGAGACCCTTATTTGTCCTCCAACCCAACACCAGGAGGGTAAATAATTCTTTACCAGAGGAACTTTCATAACTAAACCTTTACTTCACCATTACTTCTATATTATTAACCGATAGAAAAATGCACAATGTTTGTATATTGGACTACAATTATCTTTCAATCCACACATGATTTAAGGCATGATGTTTTGTTACACATTAGGTATTTAGGTATTTCGAATGGCAGTGGGGTCAATAATTACCTATTGCTTCAAGGCCCACAATCAGACTAAACTGCCCTTGAGTTAACCATAACTGAGTCATTCAAAACTCATTTAAAGTTATTCAAAGTTAATGACCATAATTAACAAGAAACTGGTGCACATGTTCTGTTACTGCTGTGAGAGTGTACTTTTACATCATTAGAATAAAAAAAAAAATCATACTGGATCGCTGTATTGGCAGGTCTTGCTATCAAAGATGTTAGGTTGGAGCTACATGAACTCAGGGCCAAGACAAAGTCTGCTGCTTCCCCACTCCCTACTGCTGCAGCCTGTTACACAACCCAGCCCAGACCTCACCTCACCTGGGTTACCCAGACTATATAACCAGCACACGCTGCAGCTCGCTGCAATAACAGCTACAATCACGCTGTTTGAAAGGGGTGCGGCCTACACTGCTGCACCCTCTTCATCAACAAAGCTGAGAGGAATCAGCTGGACTCTTTCTGCATCCAAGAGAAACAAAGAAACCGCTGGTCATTCAGAGGGGAGACTGTAATCCTTTATATATATATATATATATATATATATATAAAATCCGTACTTTAAAAATGTTTGTAGGAGCTGCAAGAAGTCCCAGAGCTGCTGCAAATCACATAATAAATCAAATAAGTTGTTTACAGTTTTCAAGAGATTACATTCTTTTCAGCGGATGATTACGTGTTTATTCTAAATGCCCTGAATGGAAAGATGTTTCAGAGTCAAATTTCCAAATATTGTATTTCTTTAGACATTAGGGAATTACGCAATTTCTCTCAAGTTAGAGACTAGAGAGTTTATCCAAATATAATAATAATAAAACATTAAACAGATTTGTGTGGTCTTATTTTGTCAATTCTTTGCCAAAACAGTAGGGGAGTATATTTATAATATAGTATTTCCATAGTAATACTACACTGAAAAAGAAAAAGCGACTGAAAAACAACCATGTCATTGATTTAAAGTGCATTTTTTTTATGTTGGTCTAATGAAAAATGATGATTTCTGGTTCAAACCTGTTTTTCTCAGTTCGCATAAAATCAAATCCATTCCCTATTAAAACAACTTAAAATAAATCATTTAACTCAATATTATTTATGATATTACTGCATTTCAGAGGTTATGACGTCACAGCAGATCCTGGAGTCCTGGAGTTTTTCTCTCAGTCAGTCTCACTCTCTTCTTATTGGTCCCCGTCACCACTATTACACGTAAAGGGCGTGGCCTTTCTCACCATCATTGTGAAGTTGGTTCCCTCAGGGTATCTTCTCTTAGCTACTGAGGAAAGTTGCAGGTTGCTGTATTGATGAATGTTGGCGTGTTCACATTTCTGTTATTATACAGATACACTGTGTCTGTTTGGTTAATTAATGAATGAAAGCCAGAATAAAACTTTAGTTTATTTAAGTTTATTTAGAATCAGTTATGTAATGATATAATATTAAGTAGTTTTTAGTTATTTTAGTGTAAATCAAAAGAGTTTGTATCTATGGATATGTATCTATAATATAAATAGTAATAAGTAATACATTAACCAATTAACAGAATTTAAATTATTTGATTTAATTAGTTTATTTAAAGGTAAAATTATGCATGGTGTCACACCTTTAGCCCCTTATGTCTTTTTCATGTATTTTTTACTTCCTGTCATGCATTCTCTGTTTGTTACTGTTTTCCTTGTTTAAAGCTCACCTTCCGTCGTTTTTTCTTTCATTTTAAAATGTCTAGTTGTGGTCTCTAGTATGAATGAATGACGTGAGCCGTTTTTGTAAAAAAAAAAAGTGCTCAGGTGTCTCTGTATAGCTCTTTTTTAATGGACTGTTTTAGGGGTGTGTCCAAAATGACCGGATTCCAGCTTTGCTCATGAATATTCATACATGCAAACAGAATGCAAATATCTCTCCTCTGATTGGCTAGGAGCACTGCGACGCCCCTCCACCGCTGTGCCGCTCACTGCCTCCCACCTCCTAACTGATGAGCGGTGATGTTGCGTCGCTTCAGCTCCGCCTCTGGGAGTTTCTCGAGCCAAGGTGGGCTGGTCTGTGAGTTTCTGCCTACGTAGGCAGAAAGATAATTCAAAATTCACCCGTTTTTCGGAGGGGGGGAGGGGGGATTTCTTTGCTTAGCTCCTGCAGACAATGGGGGCTGCAAAACAGTTTAATGTGCAGGTGTACACATTCAACTCGGAGAGACCTACTGTATTCCACAAAAAACAAGAAAAATCGGATTTTCGCGGAAGGTGAGCTTTAATTTTTCTCTGCACGCACATGGCACTGTCTCCACCCTAGCCCTGCCCTAGCCATTAGTGACGTCACCTTGTGTATTGTTTGTAACCCCGCCCCCTCGTTTACCGGTCGCAGGTGTTTCCTCACCTTCCTTGTGTATTTAAGCCCAACTGTTTCAGTCTTCCTTGTTGAGTATATTGTGTGCTGTTTAGCTGTGTATGTGTCAGGTTTTTTTTTGATTTGAGTATTATTGTTTTCTTTGTTTTGATTGGTTTTTGTTCTGGTTTTAGATATTTAGTTTCCCCTGCTCGTTCTTGGTGTGTTGTATTTCTGGTATTTGTTTTGTGTATTGCTTTTGTTTATCTTATTTCTTTATATTAAATTCATCTTTCTGCATTTATGTCCATCCTCCCATCCTTCCTGTGACACATGGTTGCAATAGAAAATAATATTTTTTTCCAGATTGAACAAAAAATGTATAAAAAGGTGTTAAAAAGGGTATTTTTTTTATTACGTCGTTTTTTGTCTTTTCTTAAATAACTTTGTGGTACTTGACTTAGGTTAAATATTATGTCGATTGATTTAAATCAAAATATTAGATTCTAAATAAATCATGAATATAATTATGATTTAAGTGTAATAAATAAGAGTAATATTTTTTTGTGTATGTTGTTTTAAGCCAAATGAGTTTCCCAAACTAATAACATTAAAATACTTATATCAAAATAAATATGATACAGCATGTTGTAATACATTTGTGAATAAATATTTCCTCAATACAAACATTTCTGAATGTACTGTATATAAGAAAAGTGGACTTTTCTTGTTTCTTTGGGGGAGGAATAGTAATGACTTACATGTTAAAACTAACCCCCAGTGTGGAGGCTGTACTTTAGCCTGGCTAGCTCACACTGGAAGGTATTTATTTATACATGCTTTTGTGTTACATTCAGCAGGAGGCAAATAAATGGCTTATACACACAATCCAGTAATAAAAAATATATATAAGAAAAAACAGGAAAATATTCCATTTTCTTCATTACTAGAGTGAATCGGTTTAATTAGAGCTCACTATGTTAATGGCAATAAGAAAGAAACAAATAAATGCATGAACTGAATGAATTGATTGCATGTGAACTAAAGCTCTAGACATGATTAAAGAATGCAGTAAAATTATAAAGAGAGGTAATGTTGAAACTCTGCGTAAGTGATGTTAATTCACAATTACACCCCATTCTTTACACAGATGGAAGCTCTCAAGGACAATCTGCACTGTTTTCATACATGAGTGAGCTGTCCTTGTTTAGACACACACACACACACAGCATGATGGTAGTATGCACTGAAAATGTGAAACAACCATGTCATTTATTCAACTTGCATTTTTATATTGGTCTAAGAATATGAATAAAGAAAATCTGTTTTTGCCTGAAAGCAAATCCATTCCATATTAAAACAACTTAATATATATATATATATATATATATATATATATATATATATATATATATATATATATATATATATATATATATATATATATATATATATTTTACTTCATTTCAGAGGTTATGACATCACATCAGTTCACTCCACCACATCAGTTTTCAGTTTCAGTCAGTCTCACATTGGTTTCCATTGGTTCCTGGCAGCATTATTTGCATATACACAAAAAAAAGATTACTCTAATTTGTTTTTTTCTCAACTTATATTTATAATTTAGTTAGTATATATATATATATATATATATATATATATATATATATCAGAAAAAAGATGATTTATAATAACAACTTACACTATTATTTTCTATTACAGTCATGTATAGTTTTACCTTTGAATAAACTGATTTAAATAAACTTTAAATACTGATTTTATAAACTTTTAATAATTACCTTTTCAGCCAAAATGCTATATTTCTTGATATATTTTGTAGTCATAATTATAAAAGCTATTATATTATGTTAGAATCACTTGAATCCTGACAATATTCTTACATTAAATAACAATTGACCCTGTAGAAACATTGAAACTTTTTAAGGAGTCTTTCATTTCTTAATTGACCAACCAGCAACACTGAACAACAAAAAAACAGCTACTCATTCTTATAGCCAACAACACTGCATACAAGCATTTAGCCATTATATTAACCTTCACTGAGTAATTAAGAAAACAAACCTTGAGAAGAACAACTTCACAATGACAGTATTCACAACACAAGTTTAAACTGCCAATAGTGACAGCATAATACTGCAGCAGCACAGGAGAAAACTCTGCAGCTCTAAACCAACAGACTACAAGCACTACAATAATAGGAGCTTGCTCTTACAACCTACAAACACTAAGACTGGGCAATCAACTCATACATTACAGTAGCTCACGCCCAGGATAAGGTAGCTTTGGGCAACAGACAACACAAAGATGATAAGTAAGAGAGAGGCCACACCCAATATGCAAATATATGGTGCCAGGAGCCTTATGGGAAAGCTGTATGAACCAACACTGTAGAAAGAGCATTAACACTAACACAATTTAAAAAAATGTATTGGTGCAACAAACATTTTTAAGTTTTCAGGTTGAAGTTCTCTGAACTCATTTTATTGAGTTGTTCTGGCCGGTAATCTCACTCAACATGATAATATTAGCTCTACTTACTAAAACACAAAATCACTTTTTAGAGTGTACACTGAAAAAAAGTGTGCTTGATCTACTTAAAAAAAATTCATGTCAACTTTTAGCATCAGATAATACGGTAGATCAATAAAGAGTAGTCATTGTGTTTACTACTTAATTTTCTCCAGTAGTGCTAACATACTTTTTCAGATAGTGTCAACTTAAAAGAGTCCATTGACACTACATGGTAAATTTAAGTTTTGTCAACTTAATTTTCTCTTGTACACTGCTGACTTAAAAAGCTGAGTTATCTCAACTTAAGTGTTTAATTTATCCTTTAAAAAAATGATCTGTTTAGTCAAATAAACTAACAATTCATCTTTATTTTAACACACACTTTCAAGTTAACAAAACTTCAGTAATATTCACATAACTTATCATTTTGGGCCAGCTGTTCAGAGGAAATCTGATCGGATTTTGGTTATCGGATTGGATCAAATCTGAAAAACGGGTTGTTCAAAAGGAAAAGAAGCATCCTGAAATCGGATCAGATCACGTAATCCAATCCTAGTTTGTAAATGGATTAAACCTTCAGTTTCTGTTGTTCAAAACTTTTCAGTAGGATTTGGATAACTTTGATCCAAAAAAACAGGATTACCCTGATCCCAACAAGGGGTAGGATTTCAAAGTGGATTTCATGAAGAAAATGTGGTAAAACTTTAAAATCAAAGTTTTAAAGTAAAAAAAAAAAATACATTTGTACAATTTAGTGTATATACTTTTATTTCTGTCATACTGTCATTCATCACTGTATATTAATGTCAAAGAAACATTCATCAGATATGAAGCTGTCAAAAATTATTTCGAACAATTGCAAAGAACACCAGAGTTTGTTCTGGTTCTTAAACAGGCTCAGGTGCATCATGAACATCACAGAGAGTGATATTGCATCTGGACAATACATGCAAGTGTTATATTGCATGCTCCCTGTGGTTCGATTCGCAAATAGTTAGGTCATGCAAAGCGTCTCTGCAGAACGCTCAATTGCTCGTATTGTTTTGCAACAAGCAGTATCTTGTTACTGCAAGAAAAGAAGTCATCAACCCCTGCTGGTTCTTCTATCTGTTTTTATATAGCTGGTAGTAGGTAATTCTGAAAACTGCATTTCTGGATCAGGTTGATCCAATCCAACATTGCTTTAAAAAACTGGCTTAAAAGTAAAATAGATCACCTGATCCTGATCACTAAGAACACAGATTAAAGCTAATGTGCTCTTACAGCTCTACAACACTGAGACCTGCCAATCAACAAGCATAACATAATTGCTGCACGCACAGGATAAGGTAGCTTTGGGAAACTGAGAACACAAAGATGGTAAGTAAGGGAGAGGCCACACCCAATATGCAAATATATGGTACCAGGAGCCTATAGGAAAGCTTCATGAACCAACACTGTAGAAAGAGCATTGACACAGGTAGTGACTAAAACCCTAGTAAATATAACAAGATTATTGTTTGTTGTGCAGGTGTACCTAAAAAGATTTGTTGGGATTACATAAATAAATTATATTAAGGAAAAAATACACAATGTCTTGTATTTTCAACAAATGTGGAGTAATTAAAAACTAGATATATCCATGTAAAGGTAGAAACATATTTTTTGTTGTTAATAACACAGATTTAATTACGTTACATTTACTAACGCTCAGATTTATTTTTTTCAGTGTGGAAAAGAGACATTAGGCTAAATATTTATGAGCCCTGTTACCTCACCATTATTCCAGCGAAACTCTGCACTGTAAACCCACACGTTGTTTGAACTCAAATGATTTAAGTCTGTTTTATATAAAATTGGATATTTCTAAACATTACTCAACTATTTTGAGTTAGCTGAACATTTGTGAGCACATATAAACATTTAAACTGAGATCTTTGTGTTGAACCAACTTATAATAACTGAGTTTAGTCTGTTGCCATTAACAGCTTCTTTTCCATTGGCTTCTGGTACAACTATTTGCATACTGGGTGTGTCCAACAGTTTCAGACTGACACTCACCATCAGTGTGTAGTTATTCCCCCTGGGTTACCTTACAAATAAATCAACTTCCCCTTTAGTTTTAATTTATGCTAACTCAAGTTTGCATTTCCTATTACTTCATTTTTTTTTTTTTTTTTTTTAGCAAACTCAACTTATCAGGACTTGCAGTTTAACAAAAATGAAAAAGTTAAATCAACTCTCGTTTTAATTGTAATAACTTGATGTTTTAAGTTATACTAACTTAAGTTTAATTACCCATTACATAACTTCTTTAAGGCAACCGGTTTCCTCAATTTTTTAAAGTAAATTCAACGTATCTGGGCTCACAGTGCAACCTCACCATTCTTTCAGCAAAACCCCTTACTCTCTGTTGTCAGCACAAAGCTTTATACAAATTACATGGAATCATAATATTTACATGTATTGTTGTAATTACATACTCTTGTAAATAGGCACATTTACAGTTCCATAATAATGAACAGTTCATTTAAATTATATCTGCACACTGTAAACCCAGATATGTTGAATTTGCTTAAAAAAAAAATCAGGAAACTGGTTGTCTTAAGGAAGTTAGTTTAAAACATCTGTCACACCTTAGCCTGTGTCTGTCCTGTGTTTTTCCCCGCTTTTGGTTTTCTGTGCTCCTGCCCTCTGTTTCCCTGTCTTGTGTTTATGTTTTGTTATTGTTCTGTCTCCACCCTAGCCCCGCCCTAACCATTAGTGATCTCACTTTGTGCCATGTTTGTAACCCCGCCCCCTTATTATCCTGGCCCAGGTGTTCCTCACTCTCCCTGTGCATATAAGCCCTTCTGTTTCAGTGTTCAGTGTGGAGTCTTTTGTGTGATACCTTGCTGTGTATGTGTCAGGTTGGTTTTTGTTTCTAGTATTACTGTTTTCTTAGTTTTTGATTATTCTTAAATCCTCTCTTTGTTGTTTTAGTTATTTCAGTCTTGTATTTTTGTTTTGCGTTTACCTGTGTTTGTTTTCTGTTTGTTTTCAGATAGCTTTGGTTTAAGTTTGTTTTGTTTGTTTGTTTAATTTAATAAATTTATATTTATATAAATATTCTGCAATTACGTCCATCCCTCTTCATTCGTGACCACATCAAGCTATTACAACTAAAAGGGAAGCTGATTTTACTTTCTTTTTGTAATACCAATTCATTTGCCCAACAACTCTACTTAGTATCTCTAGTTTCAAGTAAATAAAATGTTGATGTCTTCTTACTTTTTTCGTTAATTACATTTTACTTAAATATTTTCTTGTTAATTTTTTTGCCTGAATAAGTGGAAGTTACTCAAATTATTTGAGGAAATTTGTTGCTTTAAGATTTTTAAGTAATGTTTACTAAAAACTTGGGTTAATTAGACTAAAAAAAATGGGTTATTGTGCCTAACATGTTAGTACATTTTGTTGATTTTTGTTTTTTTGTTATAACAATTGCTTTGCATAATAATTTTATTTTGAATGTTATGGTATGGTTAATAAAATAGATTTGTATTTTGTCTTCTTTAATTTCTTTCAACTAAAACACAGATTTGAAATAAGATAGTTGAGTATTGTTTAGAAACATCCAATTTTATATAAAACAGACTTAACTTGTTTGAGTTCAATCTAATTGTGGGTTTTTTAGAGTATCTGTTTTGAGTATCTGGACTTTATCCATTTGCATCAAGAAATTGCAAAAACAAGTGTGGTTTTAATTAAAAGCAGGTTTCCATGAGCTTTATGTGTTCTTAAATATAGAATCAGATTTTTTTTATGCTGGTATAGAAACTGTATGAACTGAATTGTGCACTATTTAATCTGTAGTGGGTCATTAGAGGTTATTATCTAATGGTGGTGCTAACAGTGCAGTTTGTGGTGAGAAAAGTGCTGAAAAATACTTTTGGTTTAGGGCTGAAGTGTTGTGGTGGTGTTGGCTGGTTTAAATGCCTATGGAAAGCCAGCTCTACAAATTGGTGGGAGTGTGGTGAAGCCGCAGATCTGTGTGATGACAGAGTGCAGTTAAACTGCAGCCTTGCTATTTCCTCCCACCGCCTGCATCCGTCCCTCAGCCACCCACTGATCCAGCGCTCACTCCATCATCACCACAATACATCCAGACTCCGGAGGAAGCAGCAGTTTCAGTGCCACTGTCACACAGATTAATGAAATCATTATATTCCCTCTCATCTACTGTAGAGCTCTTTCAGGAACATAAAGAAGACGAATTCAGAGAGTGCAAAATGCAGCCGCAACATCCTCCTCCACTATCGCGCACTGCAGAAAAACTAAAGTATAGTACAGTGCATTTCTTCTTTAATGTATTTATGTGGAAAATCACATTGAAATGTAAGGAATACACTTTGTATTGAAAAAACTATATCTGGGTAAAGTTAAATACAAAAATGATCTGTTCTTAACCACATTTAGATGATCGTTTTAAATAATTGAAGTGTCAAAAGAAACAAATCCCTTTTCTCAACAAAGAAACAAAGCTTCTGCACATTTTACCCCAAATCCCTGTTGTTGTTGTTTTTTTTAATCTGTCAAAAACTAAAGAGTCCTGCTATATTTTGTGATTTTAAAGTACAGTGTCAAAGGAGTTCTCTTATTGTGCGTTGGGCTTTGTTTGGGAACCATTTTCAGTTAGAACCAAACGCTGTTTTGCAGTATTTTCTGTATTTGTAGATTTTGTTTTGTGTCATGTAAAAACTGGTAAATATAATTAAAAAAGTAAGCAGAGAATTAGGGTTTTTGGGGTTGTGGGTTGTGGTAGCAACCAAAAAAAAAAAGGTCACAAACTCTAATATTTCACATTCACTGTGGCATTGTTTCAATAAGCTTCTGCAAGGTCACAAGATTTATTTCATCCAGTGTTGCATTATTTTTTTACCAAGATCTTGCAGCATTGATGATGGTAGAGTCTGACCACTGCACAAAGTCTTCTCCAGCACATCCCAAAGATTCTCAATGTGGTTAAGGTCTGGACTCTGTAGTGAAGAATCCATGTGTGAAAATGATGATCTCATGCTCCCTGAATCACTCTTTCACAATTCCAGCACCATGAATCCTGACATTGTCATCTTGAATTATTCCTGTGTCATCAGGGACGAATAAATCTATTGATGGAATAACCTGGTCTATATTCAGTATATTCAGGTAGTCAGCTGACCTCATTCTTTCAGCACATAGTGTTGCTGAACCTAGACCTGACCAACTGCAGCATCAACCCCACATCATCTACTTACTTAAATCCTGGTGGCAAGTTTTTTTGGCCAGACAGTGTATGCTACACTTTATCCTAATAATAAAAGTTTGGGGTTCTTTTTTCCAAAGCTCCAAAACACTTCCTGGAGTATGGCATCACATCAATGTCAAAAGTTAGATAGACAAATCCGGCAAGTTCATTTACACACGCAAAATGATAAAATACGCTGGTTAATTTTTTTCACCTGTTATTTTTGCGCCCCTGACTTTTGACATTGATGTGACGCCATACTGGAGATCATTTCCCCAGCAGCCTACACAAAGTCTATGAACAAAAAACTCTGCTCTGCTTATCTTTCCCAAATCTGAAAATAATACGACTGAGAATATGTAAGCTGATCTGGCTTGTATGGAGAAGCAGCATTCAGTAAAAACATGTATGTCCTGTGAGACTCTGATGGAAATAACAGCCTGTCTGTGGCCTTTTAAATAACGGCACACATTTACTATAAATAACTCTTACTGTTATAACTGCAGTGTAAATTTAGAATAGTTGCTGTTGTGGCCACTCCTGATTTTTAATGCTTCTTTAATGTTTATACTGAGATCCTTCAGAGTTTCTTGGCAGTATTTATGTTAGAGAGCACATTGCAATTGTTTATAAACAAGACTGAAATATAGTTATTTAACTAAACAATATCATTTTATTTGTCTAGGCTTTATCTAAACTTGACTTTCCTTTTGTGCATACTTAAAGCCTTTAAAATGAGAGTTGTAAACCAGGAGTGACATAAGTCAGTATTTTTATTTTATTTATTTAATGTTTACTGTTAGTATTGCAAAAAATATGAAACACTAAGGCTTTTAATTAAGGATTTGATTACTATTGGGTTACACAATAGTAATACACAAATTACACAATATATAAAGAAATCAGAAAAAAAACAGCTGAAGAATGTAAACAATAGACCTTAAATAGAGATAAACTAAATAACTAAACAGTTTTATAAACACTATAAATAGTCCTAAAACACTCAAAATGTAAGTATTCAAAAGGAATATTTCTCAAAAGCTCTATTGCACAAAAAGCTCAAAGCTCTATTTAATATTAATTTACAATATAGTATTACTAAAATAAATACAACAAATACATTCAATTAAATGTGCAATGGAATTTTATCCTTCAAGCTAAAGCATTAATATGGTTGATAATTTCTCTTTTTTAAGAGTGAATAATTGCTGTTTGCTGTTGTTTTTCTATTTAATTCTGATAAAAACACTCATAAGGTGAGAAACAGTAGACAAGCTTTTGACTCCACAGAGCTGAGCTTCCTGTGTATTAGCTTGTTATGCTAACTGGCTAGTGTTAGTTAGCGAGCTGTACCAGTATGCTTCTTTGGCGGTGCTGTTCTACACAGCGGTCCGCAATGCTTCCAGAGGTATGTTTTCATTAATGTGGGAATGGATGTATTATTGATACCATAATTCATTATGTGCATTACAGAAATACTAATGCAGCATTGTTTTCCACATTCTAGTAATCAAGTATTTCTGGTGGTCTGTTTCTGGCCGGTCTTGTTGTTCTGGTGATGTAAAAAAACATTTCAACACACAAAGTAAAGTAAAAAAAATCTTCATAATAAGCTGTTTTTTATAATTGATACAAAAAAAATAATATTTTTTTGTACAGTTTTACAATTTCCACTACAATGTTCATACCTCTCTCTAATCGATTCGGACTGAAAGCAACTGCAGAGCTGAGAGTTCCGTCTCTAATTACACCACCCCCACAGCCCAAAACCGAACAGCAGATCCCCCCCCCCCCAAGACACTCATTACTGTATCAGCCCATTCTGAGCTCTGCAGGACACTTTAATCTTCAGGGCTGAGTTTAACTCCTGTCTGTGCTGCTGGACCACACTGAGGGATCAGAAAGCAGAGGAAACAGTTTCTGAAGTCCAGTTTGGGGGATGTTTGCAGGGTAGCTGAGAGCTTAGCCTGCTTATCCTCATCCCTCCCAGTCTTTCAGCTCTGCTTAATTCATCCAGCCTGCAGAGCCATGACTCGTTTTATTTCTTCCTTCTCTTGTGCAGAAGACCTTTTGTTCCCTTAATGATGTCAAAGAACTGTGCTGTGACAAGATAAATGGTCGTTATAAAGATGTTCATGTCACACACTCTTAAAAATAATGTCTCTAAAAACAGATTATTCTTCAGAATAATGAAAAAACACATTTGTTTTTTTTTTTAATGCACCATCAGCTCCGTGATTGAGGCTAAGAGATTTCCCAGTCACAAAGCGGACTGTCTCCTCATTGATAGTTCAGCTGAGCTGAGCGAAACGATATAATTTTTTGGGGGGGACAAATCCACCTGTTTCTAATATTGGGTGGGGCATGTCCCACCCACCCCCCCGGTTCCTACACCAATGTATAGATGTATATTCATTAATTCCAGGTTGATAACTTAAATTAACAAAAAAAAGTGTTGCGCCAACTACATAAATTTGATTAAATTTAAAACATGTGATTTTTTTTTTTTTTTTTTTTTTTTAGTTTATCCTACAGGTTAGTCAGCAGAACGTACAATACACATGTAATAGAAGTTACTTGTGTTGAATTGATCATTGTCCTGCTTGAAAAAAACTCAGAGTCCTCAGAGTTGGAAAACATTGAAAGAGCAGAAAGAAGCAAGTATTTTTTCCAGGATAACCTTGGGGCTTGATTACGAACTTATAATACACATTAAATAGAACTTAAATTAGACAACTAAAAACATAAAGTAATGAATTACATGACGTAATGAAAAACAAATGAAATATGAGTTATCTATTTTTTTTTTAAAGAATTTTCTTAAATGTCTGAGTTGGCTTTAAAACTCAAATATCTAGTGCAGTAAGTTGCCTAAAAAGATTTTTTAACTTTTGAATTTTTACATCTATCAAATATCTATCAAATTAAAGTATTTTCCTGTAAGTCTACATCCAAACCAAAATACATATGAGAATGTTTATTTTTTGAAAGAGGCATTTTGTCTTAGTTTCAAGTCATTTCTGCTTCCTGTTAGACCCACTCGCTCACACACACATGGAAACAGTTAGCCTAATGTCATTGCTGTGAGTAATTGGTGAGAACTTGGCTCTGTTTCCTTTTTTTTGTATCTCCTCATGCAGACCAAAAAAGAACTGAATTCACATGTTTTAATTATTCTTCTTATTCTTCTTATTTTAAGCCTTTTATCCACAGACATCACATTAACCGCATCTGATCAGGCATCAGTGTTAAAGTAGGAAACATCAAAAGATGAGTGTGGATGAGTAAAAGAGGTCTCTGAGAAAGAGAGGAAAAAAAAAACATTTCGGCCAAATAGGAAGAGGAAATTGATTCCCAAACGAGAAAAGAGATTTTCTTTTCAGTTACACACAGAGGCAATTTCACAGATTACTCATTACATCTGACACATGAAGCCCAAATGACATTATTATTAAATGCAGGAAGAATGAGAGCGAGGACTAATAAAACGAAAGAATGCGAAATGTTCTCACACACACTTTTTTCTCAGTTCACAGACTCAATAATAAAGCTATTGAGGAGAAGTAAAAAAGAAAAATATATTGAGGTAAGTCTAAAGTCTGGGCTGAATCAAGATTATGTGTAATGAAAAACATCTACTGAGAATAGGAGAATACTTATTCAGAATATTCTAGCAATCGTACTACAGTGATTTTCTAGGAAAGGCAATGAATCTTTTAAACTGTAATAACCATATTTCTATAATAAAAAAATCAGCTTCCACTTTAGTATTAATATTTAATATTACTTATTCTTATTGATTTTTTAGGAGCATTTTCAAAATTATTTTGATGCCGCTTTCCTCCCCAGTTTAGCTATGCCAATTATCACACCCACTCAGCTGAACTACCTCACTAGTGCATGTATCACTAGTGCTGCCCCAACACCAGGAGAGTGATGACTAGCACATGCCTCCTCTGATACATGTGAAGTCAGCCACCGCATCTTTTTGAACTGCTGCTGATGCAGCATTGCCGAGTAGCTCGGAGGAAAGCGCAGCGACTCAGCTCTGATACATCAGCTAACAGACGCCTGTGCTGACCAACATTACCTTGGCAGGCCATCTATCCACCCAGAGAGAGAATGGCCAATTGTGCTCTCTCAGACTCTGGCTGATCACGGCGAGCTGCATGACTGGGATTCAAACCAGTGATCTCCTGATCATAATGGGCGGCACCTTAGTGCCATTTAGATGTGTAAATTCATGTTTGCCATATTTTTGTGGTGGTTTTTTTTTTGATTGGTGAAAAACATTTTTTTTTGCTCAGCACCAGGCTATTACCCAGCCACAGGCTTCTGCCCAGCACCAGGCTTCTGCACAGCCACAGGCTTCAGCTCAGCACCAGGCTTCTGCCCTGCCTCAGGTTTCTGCCCAGCACCAGGCTTTTGCCTAGCCAAAGGACCAACCAAACAGGTGTAGAAACGTATAAGAACCGACAAACTAACACTGAAAACAAAGGGCTATATATATATGGAAGCGGACAAGAAAACCGGAAACACCTAAAGAAAGGTAACGAGGGGGCGGAGCTACAAATGAAACGAAGGTGAAAACACTAAAGTTGGAGACACAGGACAATGTGGGGAATGACACCGGCAAGGAGGAGGAAAGGTAAACAAACACAGAGAGAGCAGTAAAAACATGTAGACAGAACATGACAGACTCAGAACAGGACCAGGATGTGACATTATTATTCTGATAAAAGTAAATTATTCTTTTTGATACTTAAAAAGCATTTAAAAAAGAAAATGTACTTAGAATACTTTTTTCACTAAATAAAATGCCACGTAAGTAGTAGAAGATATATATTCTATGTGGTTCTCCAGCTACAGGCTGTGCCAAAAAACTGTGATTGCTGCTTAGTTTATGAGAGATGCAGTGTTCCTGCTCAGTGATTTGGGAGAGGAAAGTTGGGTGATAAAAGTAAAAAGAAAAACTTTCAGAACTTTATTTCAATAAATAAATGAAGATTTTAAGAATTATATTTAAAAAACTGACATAAATGAACAGCAAAAATAGCATGAGTTAATTGAAAACACAAGCGGCACTGTTTTCTTTCATGTGTTCGAAATATATTCATGTATTCAAATGTATTTGGTTCATTTTTAGCCTGCCATTTCCTTGTCCCTGGATTATTAAGACTTTGTTTATATTTTATACAAAATAATAGCTGTTCAGCCACATGGGAGGGAACAACAGAGAAAGAAAAATGAATATATCAAACATAGGATGAAGTTATTATTATTATGAGCACATTTGCTGACTCATTCACCTCACTCATCATTTGTTTTGACTATAACTTGACTGAGATGTTGTGTCTGTATAAAGTTCTTTCAGACAAGGTTTAAATGTATTTATTTGGATTATAGTGGGTTCAAGGAATTTAGGTTTGAAAACTTCATATAACATTAGTATTGGCATGCTCAACTTGTTTAATCACATTTTTATTAAACTGCCAACATTGAGAGCATAATCCTGAGGTGGCACATAATAGTATCACCAGCCCAACGCACAGTCACCAAATAGCAACACAGAATAAAAGTACTTGTTCCTACAGCCTAAAACATGTAGTATAAATGGACAGGCTAAAACTGAAAGTAATTAGAATAATACAAATAACAAACAAAAAAATAATAATACAAACTAAAGAATAAGTAGAAAATTAACACTAAGATTATAAAAAGTAAATGCTGGAAGTAAATAAAAAGGTAAAACAGATAATAAAATAAATAAAAGGACAAGATAACAAAAAATAAATAAAAAGATAAAAGGCCAAAACATAAAACAAAAAATAAAATAAATAAAAAGATGGAATAAATTAAATAAATAAAAAGATAAAAGGCCAAAGGATAAAACTAAAAATAAAATAATTTAAATGATGACAAAACTAAAATTATTTAAATGATAGAAGGCCAAAAGATAAAACAGAAAATAAAATTAAAAATATGGAATAAATGAAATAAATAAAAATGTAAAAGGTCAAAAGATAAAACAGAAAATAAAATAAATACAAAGACTAAATAAATAAAATAAAAGAAGGCCAAAAGAGAGAACATAACATAAAATAAACGAAGGGATGAAATAAATAAAACAATTTAAGAGGTAAAAGGAAAGAAAAGATAAAACTAATATTAATAAATTAATAAATATTAATTAAGATTAATAAATAAATAAATAATTTAAGATGTAGAAGGACAAAAGATAAAACATAAAATGAAATAAATAAAATGACGAAATAAATAATTTAAAAGATAAAAGGGCAAAAGATAAAACAGAAAATAAAATAATATAAAAAAAAGAAGACAAAGAGAAAATAAAATAAATAAAATGACAAAATAAATAAAATAATTGAAAAGGTAGAAGGACAAAAGATAAAACAGAAATTAAAATAAATGAAATGACGAAATAAATTAAATAATTAAAAAGGTAGAAGGACAAAAGATAAAATAGAAAATAAACAAAAGGATGAAATAAATAAAATTAATAAAACACTAAACTTAAACAGTTACGGGCTGTCTGCATGTGGTTAGAAATGTAAAGTTTAAACTGATTTAGAGACACCAGGAAGCTGGAATTCACAAATAAATCTCTAAAATTCACCTTGCTGGTGTCACTAAATCATTTGAAACGTTTAATGCCCTTTTAATTAATATTCATATTTGGAGATCATATCTGGAGACCAGCAGAAAACACTGAACATTTAAATTAAACTGGTTTATTTGATGGAAACGTGCTCCACTGTACAGTGTAAACACTAGTAGTTTTTTTTCTCTGGAACTAAACTTGGGTACAATCAGTTCTTAGCTAAAAATGAGCGAGTTGACGTTGATGTCTGCTGGAGGACTCTTGTTGCTACATCTTAAATTCTTCTCACGCTCTGGCTCGGCATCCCCAAATATACGACAGGAAGTGGAGGGGTCACCTCGTGGAAGGAGCGGTCAGCTATGGAGGGTGCTGGGGGCAACAATGTGCTTGTTTATAAAGAGAGAGAGAGAGAGAGAGAGAGAGAGAGTGTGTGTGTGTGTGTGTGTGTGTGTGCGAGTCAGAGAGCCTTATTTTCTTTCTCACTGCTTACTATTTTTGGTTCTTCCTTTTCTCCAGCTGAGAATCTTCCGGCGCACCATAAATGCCAGTACAACAACAAGACTCCGCCCCCTCTGCCCATAAAGAAAGACCTGGAGATAAAACATCTTCAAGTTTCACATCAGCACATTACACTCGACTTAAAACAAAAGTTTCCTCACAGCTCGCAGGCCTTAACTCATCCTAAACTAAACTAAACAAAAACACAGGGCAGACCTACAGGCTCTGAACTGCAGCTGTTGTGTTTCAAGACATCCAGTGGAGATATCAAACAGCTGGATGTTTATACACGTATTAATATCTGTGTTATTAATAGGGTAATAAATTACTTTAGTGGATAAGCTGTTAGCAGAACACATACAGTGCATGGAGTCAGATAAATGGAATGAGTGCAGCGGTTAAGAGTGATGGGGCAACCTCCATTAGCACTTGACTTATTGCTCATGGCTCCACTGAAGTGGCCCAGGAACCACCGAGAGGAGCCAGAATGGTCTTCACTTGCTCCATAGATTAAGGCTCAGTGTAAAGGGCTAAGTGGTGTGAGGTCTAGTGTGTAACTACGTAATACATTCTTTTAAAAAGGTTCCCAGACTGCTCTTGGCTCGGATGTTTGATTGTAGAAACACCATTCAATGGTTTAGACATTTAAAAGTTCTTCAGAAGGCTGAAAGGTTTATTACCTACATATATAGTATGTATATTATCACACATCAGGGCCAGACCCGTTGCAACAAGGCAAGCAAACTAAGCCCTGAGCAGCCCTGGGGCCTCAAGACAACGACTGGTTCTGAATTGAATGCAACCACAAACTGTATGAGCACACCTTTAAATTCTGTGATGGTCAATGCAGGAAAATACAACCACACTGTTATTGGCTCCTCCCACTAGTTGCTGACAGTAGCCAGCCGGCCAGGTTCGTTATTACTGCAGCCGGCAAAATATGAAACTTCAGCCAGTGAGCCATTGTTACACCTAGCTGCAACTCCACTGTCCTGAGATCAGCCTCTCCGAACTATTAAGAGACTCAGCCCTCACTCACCTGGTGAGCATCTGCTAATTAGTGGTTATATATATATATATATATATACAGTGAGTCCAAGAAGTATTTGATCCCTTGCTGATTTTCTTTGTTTGCCCACTAATAAAGACACTATCCTTCTGCACTTTTAATGGTAGATATATTTTAACATGGAGAGACAGAATATCAAGACAAAAATCCAGAATATAATTTTAAAGAATATATTTTAATTAATTTGTATTTCAATGAGGAAAATAAGTATTTGATCCCTCTTGCCAAACACACTCAATACTTAGTGGCAAAGCCTTTGTTTGCAAGCACAGCGGTGAGACGTTTGTTGTAGTTAACCACAAGTTTAGCACACACAGCAGGGGGAATTTTGGCCCACTCTTCTTTGCAGATCCTCTCTAAATCATGAAGGTTGGTGGGCTGTCGCTTGGCAACTCTGACCTTCAGCTCCCTCCATAGATTTTCGATCGGATTGAGGTCTGGCGACTGGCTGGGCCACTCCATGACCTTAATGTGATTTTTCTTGAGCCAATCCTTTGTTGCCTTTGCTGTATGTTTAGGGTCGTTATCATGTTGGAAGACCCAACCACGGCCCATTTTCAGATCCCTGACAGAGGGGAGGAGGTTGTCCCTCAGGATTGTGCGGTACATGGCTCCATCCATCTTCCCAGTGATGCGGTGAAGTAGCCCTGTACCCTTGGCAGAGAAACACCCCCAAAACATTATGCTTCCACCTCCATGCTTGATGGTGGGCACAGTGTTCTTGGGGTCATAGGCAGCATTTTTCTTCCTCCACACATGGCGGGTGGAGTTGAGGCCAAAAAGTTCAATTTTGGTCTCGTCTGACCACAAAACCTTCTCCCAATAACTTGGTTCATCTTTCAAATGATCATTGGCATACTTGAGGCGCGCCTCCACATGTGCTCTCTTCAGCAGGGGTACCTTTCGGGCACTGCAGGATGTGAATCCATTGTTGCGCAAAGTGTTGCCAATTGTTTCCTTGCAAACTGTGGTCCCAGCTGCCTTCAGGTCATTTGCTAACTCCTGCCGAGTGGTTGCAGGACGATTTCTGACCGTTCTCAGCATCATTGCCACCCCACGAGGCGAAATCTTCTTTGGAGCACCGGGCCGAGGTCTGTTGATTGTCATGTTATACTCTTTAAACTTTCTGATAATTGCACCAATAGTTGTTACTTTCACATCCAACACCTTACTAATCTTTTTGTAGCCCATTCCAGCTTTGTGAAGGTCAACAATTCTGACTCTGAGGTCCTGTGACAGCTCTTTGGTTTTACCCATGTTGGAGACTTGAAATCTGTGTGATCTGTCTGATTCTGTGGACAGGTGTTTTTCACACAAGTGATTAGTGAGAACAGGTGGCTTCAGGTCAGGTAACAAGTTGATTGGGAGTGTCTAACTGGTCTGTAAAAGCCAGAACTGCTAATGAATACTAAGGGATCAAATACTTATTTCACTCCATGAAATACAAATCAATTAATATATATTCCTTAGATTTATTTTCTGGATTTTCTTTTTAATATTCTGTCTCTCCATGTAAGAATACATCTACCATTAAAAGTATAGAATGATCATGTCTTTATTAGTGGGCCAACGAAGAAAATCAGCAAGGGATCAAATACTTCTTGGACTCACTGTATGTGTGTGTGTGTGTGTGTGTGTGTATCAGGATTCTGGCTCATTTTCCCTGCAAGATATTGCCACTCTGTGTCAATATTAAGCATAGTTTTTCCTGTTTTTGTTATTTGTTATTCGGAGATCAGCCTCTCCGAACTATTAAGAGACTCCGCCCTCACTCACCTGGTGCTCATCTGCTAATTAGTGGTTAAATAAATATATATATTTCCCTGCAAGATATTGCTACTCTGTGTCATTATTAAGCATAGTTTTTCCTGTTTTTGTTATTCTGGATTTTTGACTCTTTAGCCCTATCAGGATGGGATTAGTAGTCCCAGTAATTTTCTCTTTTATGGGGGTCCTCTGTGATCTCTGAGAAAATTACAGGCAGAATTACCTACTGTTTTTCACTGAACTCTGTTTTCATTTTAGTCCCGTCTAGACACAAATCTTCAAATCACCTCGCATTTAATAAAACAGCTGTTTGTCCACTGCCACACACTGTAATTATACTTTGGGCGTGTGTTTCCACTGAGATCCTCTTAAACACAACAGTGAGTGGAAATGGAGGAGCTACTGATCGAGTGACCGAGAAAGCCAAAAAGACGTTTTCAATTGCCATCTGGATGCAAGAGTTTTATCAATGAGTAAAAGTGAGAAAACTTTTTCACAGACGTCCCCCTGAGAAGCTAAATCCGTCAGGACAGGGCTTTTGCCTGGCTTTTCGACTGAACGTATTTTTGCCTTGTGATTTTGTTAATAAAGATTCCCAGCTTTTGCAGCCCACTACCTGGTCTGAATGTTATAGCCAACATCTGGCGGAGTTAAAAAAAAAAGGGAAACAGAAAGAAGAGGTAGAAAATTAAAAAAAAAGAAAAGTGATCATTTACATTGTATAAATTAGGCCTACGTGTCTATATGTACAAATGGTATTATTTAGCAGTAGGTAGGCTAAATATATGTGTAACGTTTTTGCTAGCTACCTGACTGGCGGTCAATGCTATTATTGAACTAGAACACTTATTGCAACTGCTTTTGAACAAGTTAATAATATATCTAAGAAAAACACAGATCAGTTCCAGATTCACAGTAATGATTGTAATAATTTTGATGAAGATGGCATAGCTTCACTGTTCTGCTAGCTATTCTACCATAACACCCTGTCAACAGTCTATTTTCACACCTTGTGCTCACGCTGTTAAAATAGTGTTGGAGTTTAGTAATATATCAACGGCAATAGGCGTGGTGGGCTGGAAGTGAGGTGTGTTCAGGTAAATATCTGCTGTGTTTCTATCTTTGTGGTGGAAAACAGGTTCCCCTGATTAAAACCCTGACAACAGTCAGCTGCCCAATCCTATCTTTCCCATGCAGGAGCACATTACGCACGATCAGCATGCCTACACCCCCACTTGTTACACACAAATAAACAACCCTTAAATGAGCTGCTTGTGCACCCTTTATGGCTGAGCTGTGAAAAAGCGCTGCGCTGTTAAGATATCAACATGCCAAAGTCAAAGTGCACCTGCCTCTTAAAGGGAATGACAACTGGCACACTGACTGCTTTATTTCACACTACGCCCAAAACACACTCTTAATTTTCTTAATTAATAATTCGAGAATTATGTCGTATTTTTGTGCCCTTGCCATACAAAAGACACACAGACACTCCCTAAATCAAGCTGTGCAATGCATCATTGATGAGTTTGCTATAGACCGCTAAACTTTTAAAAGTACTTTTGAAGTTTCATAGAAATGAAACTTCTTCTACCTCTAATTCTTTAAAAAATCCCACATACAAGAGAGATTCTTCTACAGCATTGCTTCAGAAAAGCAGTTTTGGTACCCTTATTTTTTAGAACGTAGCCTTTTGCCTTTTACAGGAAGCATGTACTGTACATACTCAGCTCAACACTCCCACACTTCACAACAATTTATACAAATGTCCTTGAGCCTTCTCAAGAGGATTTCGTGCAAGAGTATTTTTTGCAGTTACTTGGTCATCCACATTCTCAACAACAGAGAAGCCTGAGAAAGTCCCCGTCACCCCACTATATAAGCACACGTTCCTCCCTAAAACAGCAGCCCCTCCAATCCGAAATACAGGTCATGCGATAGGCAGAAGCAGTAGACCAAAAAGATCCAAGCCAGAGAAGCAGAAGGTTAAGCTTCACTTGGAGTTTCGGGTTGAGGGGTCTCTTCCCCAGGGACCACCATACGTCCTTAAAAGGGAAAAATGACCGAGGCTAATGCGTAGTGAAAAATATGATATGAAGGTCTAACACTGCCCCCCCAAGGGGTCACAGATTTTGGGGACATTGCAAAGCTCTGACACTATCATGGAATGTGGAGAATTGTTTGTGTTTCGGTGCTGGAGCTGGAGAAGAGGAGGACGAAGGGGAAAGGGGTAGAATAAACAAGCCCTGCCCTTGAGAAAATGCATAGCTGAAGGGAGCGAGAGAAATGGATACGGGGGCATTGGGGGTCCTAAATTTTATGGGAATTCCAGTATAAGCAGACGCCAAAGCATTCTGTAATATTTAGGTCCAAGCTTGACGAACAAAATTGAAAATAGTCATTATAAAGATTTCTACTTATAACAAAGGCAGATGTAAATCTCTGTTTTGCTTGATTAACCCATAAGATGCATTTCTGAATATTGATACCAAATTCAAAATTGAATCAATGATTCAAGGATTCAAGGAGATTTTATTGTCATTCGCATCATATGTCGTTCATGAGCTGGAACGAAATTGTTATCTCATGATCCAGTTTACACCCAAGAGCTGTTGTTAAAATAGATATATAGATAAAATAAGATAACAAAATAAACGAATACAATAAAAATAGAACATACAAAATAGATAAAGATAAATATCCAAAAATAAATAAATAAATAGGGAGAGTAGACAGGTGGCAGCAACATGAAGTCCAGAGTGCAAGTTTGTAATAGCAGCATGATAATAGAATTAGAGCAGTACAAGATAAAGTGTCTCAGTGCGGTTTCTGCTCCAGGTGAGTGAAGGCAGTGTGGACCACAGAGGAAATGGCATCCTCTGTGGATCGGTTCTTCCTGTATGCGAACTGGGGTGGATCCACAGTGACGTTGATGGTGGCTTTGATGTGGGTCTGAACCAGTCTTTCAAAGCACTTTGTGACTATTGGAGTGAGGGCTACTGGACGGTAGTCATTCAGACCTGTCACTTCAGGCAAGTGGGGACAGCTGCCTGGATGAGGGAAGCGTTGAAAATGTCCGCCAGGACGTCCGAGAGCTGGTCTGCGCAGTCTAAATTCAGAATCAGACAAAATTCAGTAAGCAGTTAATTCAGGATTTTTTCTTACTGTGAGCACATGACTGAAAATATTTTAGGGTTAAAATGCTAATGCTGTGTTAGCAACGCTAACAGTATGATAGTGATGTGCAAAAGGTGCAGTAGTGAAGCAAAAGTGGATCAACAATTTGTGCAACCAGGGGTGGCTGCTGATTTTTTTTTTTTTTTTTTTTTTTTAAATGTTATGTTTATGCTCACAACCTTTTGCAACTCACGCCCACTTACCCAACCGCAAAACTTGCAGTTTAAAACCAAATACAGCACAACCATTAACTTCACAGCTTTTTTTTTGTCAAGCATTTTGTCCTAAGTAAAATACTAGTTCAAGAAACATTTCCAAAGAAATCTGCACAAAGAAAACTTACTTTGGTTGTCTAGAAATCTAGACAGAAATAAATATCTTTCATACACTTTCAATGACACACTTCACCTTCACTTTATGAAGTCTGGGAGTCTAGACTAACCCCCTCTGTGCAGGGATTTACCCCTCTCTTTGTTTTAGGCTCCAATTTGCAATATACTCTAGCACACATTTATGCTTCACCACAAGCTCTGCAATCCAAACACTGCGGGACAGGCAGTCAGCGTCCTCAGGGCTGCTGGAGGGTAATAACAATTGGACCTACCTGGTTGCGACCCGAGGCTGTCAGATTGATAGTGCACAGATTTAATTTGAGAAGATTAGCCATGATTAATGATTAACCCAGTGGGACTAAAACCTGGAAATATCTGTACTGCATGCCTGACTGTGATATAGCACATACTATCTCAGTATAGCAAACAGTATCAGCATGACTGTAATGAGAACCAGACAGCTAAAATCAAAATACATAAAAGCTGATAAAGACTGATAAAGTAGATCCATAGATTCATAATAAAATCATTTCAAGCCAAGTACTCTATATAGATCATAAAATGTCCCCTCAGGGTACGGCATACAAACATAAACACCAGTAAAAGTGGTGAGGTGATATCTTGTGATTAAGGTTAACAACCAGCAAGCTGTATAGAGGTAACAACATTTTTGAAGTTATGCTTTTCCATACGTACTATTTTTGTACACATTTTTGATGACCCCCTCGTTTCCCAGAGAAACTCTCCAGTGATTTCACTAATTAAACACACTCTGGACTCTGGACTGGCAACAGCTTCTGAAAGAGTTAAATAGAGCCACAGCTCATCCCTGCAAACTCCTTGATAACCTTGCACTAAATATATTGGATTTAATATTTAAACATATCTACTGAGATATGTTTAAATATTAAAACTGTGGCTTGTTTCTAATTAATGCTGGGTTGTAATAAACAGGATGCCTGTTGCATAACAGCAGTTGTGTACAGTATCTGTGTGCTTCTAGATATTTTTAAATAATATAACAATAATTACAATAAATAGAATAGATCAGCACATTTATTTTTGATAGTTAAGTACATTAAAATGCAAGTAAATTTTATTTTAGATAAGAATTAAAAAAAGTTTTTGAAGATACACTGACTACCAGCTAAGAAGTCTTTACTCTGTTGGTCTGTATAGCAAAGAATTGTACATATTTTACGTCTTTGGTCTTCCCAAAAAAGACCTATCACTAAATGTATGTTTTTCCCAAATAGCATTCTTACTTCCCTTTCGAAACTAACTTTGGGCCAGAGATGTATGGTAATGAAGTAACTATACTACTAACTATACTATACTACTTCACTACTTTACTTAAGTACTTAAATGCTGTATCTGTACTCTTCAAAGTTTTACTGAACAACATATTTTCAATTGTAATACTTTTCCTCTGATACATTCTTGTATGCGCTGCATCATTATTTTTACAATTAAAAAAAAATATGAACTAAAGCCAGAGCAGTAGATGCTCTGCACTGTCACTGGTTTGATTAAACAGAATAAACTTAAGTACAAAGAACGTTGAATATGATTTCTGAGTTCTTAAAACTTTATGAATATGAATTTGTTGTCCTTGTGTTATTTAAGGTCTGAAAGCTCTGCATCATTTTTGTCATGTCAGCCATTTCTCATTTTCTTCAAATAAATGCTCTAAATGACGATATTTCTATTTGGAATTTGGGAGAAATGTGGCCCATAGTTTATAGCAGTGTTTCTCAACCAGGGTGCCGCGGCACCCTGGGGTGCCGTCTGGCTTCATCGGGGGTGCCGTCAAAATATTGCGCCTCACGTGCATATTTCCTTTCCAGAGTCAGCTCGTGTCGGGGTGTGTCCCAATTCACAGGCAGCATACTCTGAAGGATGCGACCCACAGAGGCGGTGTATTACTGCGCAGCTGTGATGCAATCTGTCTTCGAATACAGCCTCTGAAGGATGCAGCCCCTAAATTGGGACACACTGTAAAGTTTTTGTCCCCCCACGCGATGCACGCGCTATTTTATTTCATATTCCGCCAGCAACACCCCTCGTTCTCACCTGAAGTACTGCGCCAGCACCCCCCCCCCCACCCCCCACCCCCTGTCCGTAAACTGGGGTGCCTTGACATCTCGCATATATTAAAAGGGTGCCGTGATAGAAAAAAGGTTGAGAAACGCTGGTTTATAGAATAAAGCAACAATATTTATTTTACTCAAACATAGACATATAAATAGCAAAATCAGATAAACTGGTTCAGAAACTGAACTGGTCCTTTATTTTTTACGACAACTGATGTTGTCGCAAAACAGCTTTACAGAAATGTGGTAGCAGGACAGAGAATCAGACAAAACACTGAACAAATAACACAGAACCCCCAGTACGCAACGTAAGCAAGAACTCCCTCAAAGCTGGTGGAGGAAGAGACCTTTAAGGGAGGGTAATTTATTTTTATATATGTGTGTATGTATATAGGTTTTTTTCCCCATGAGAGTAGTAGTAGACACTGACCCCAGGGAGAGAGGGGTGAGCTCACACAGCAACTTTAGGCCCCTCCATTTTGATAGACTCTCTATATTCGGAGCAACTCGGAGGAAGCAGAATGATGTAATTCGTTTTTACAGGATTTATGGAGAACAGAAAATATGAAGTATGAAACATTATCAGAGTGTGGCTAATGACTCCGGCAGATCTGAATAAAACAGCCTAACTAAAGGCAGAGAGACAGAAGGTAACATAGACACGGAGGCTCCCTGAAACACCAGCATCCACCCACTCCACCGTCCACAAACCTGAGTGACCGTGTGCAGTGGACAGGACAACAACCTGTTTACCACATAAGTCCACTCTCTGCAGCAGAGAAAGATTAACTTGCTCTTACAGCCTTCAACACTGGGGCCAGGAAGCTGTCCCACCTTAAATACTCATAGAGAACACATAAAGGAAGATAGCCTGGGAGGAATAACTGCTCATGGAGGGCAAGTAAAGGTGGGGGCCACACCCAGTATACAAATAGATGATCCTGGAAGATCATGTATGTTGCAGTACACATGATTGAATCACTGCAGTGGGTATAACTGAACTGAATTAATTCACCCTAATTCAAAATCTGCCAAAAAAGTTGAACTGAGTGTGTATCTCAACTATTCATTTGTGAGTTAGGTTGATGTAATCAAGTAATGTGATCTCAAATAATCTGTAGAATTAATTAAGTTATTTTAACTTAATTGATTTAAGGAGGAGGGCAGTTTGATTTGACCTTGTTCTAATATTACATGATTTCATCTACTACTCAAACATTCTTTTTTCTTCACTGAAAAATATGATGAGTAAAATTTACTTAAAAATAAAATTTACACATATAAATAAATTAAGTAAAGTTTACTAAAAGAAAGGATTGACTGAAGTTCAGTTGATTTATTTACTTTGTCTTATTTAAGTCTTGAAACCCAGTTGAAGTTCCTTAAATTTATCCCCCCCCCCCCCCCCGGTTTTTCCCAATTTAGCTGCTACTCAGCTGTATATCCCCTATCACTAGTGATGCCACAACACAAGGAGGGTGAAGACTAGCACATGCTTCCTCACATGTAAAGCCAATCACTACCTCTTTTCAAACTGCTGCTTTGCTGATGCAGCATTGCCGAGTAGCATCACAGTGTGCTTGAAGAAAAGCGCAATGACTCGGTTCCCATACATCAGCTCACAGATGCTTTGTGCTGATCAACATCACCCTTTGAAGTGATGACGGGAGAGAGCGCCATCTACCCACTCAGAGAGAGCAAGGCCAATTCTTTGCTCTCTCAGACTCCGGCTGCTGATGGCAAGCTGCATAACCGGGATTCAAAACAGCAATCTCCTGATTATAGTGGCTCAGTGTAGAAGGTGGATTTCTTAAAGTCATAAATGAACTAATGGTCTTTACCAAATTATTGAAAGACATACTGTATCTCCTTGGTCCACCTTTCCCAGAGCAGCTATGACTAATGGACTGCAGTTCCACAGGAAAATGTTGGAGTTTGAGAAATTGAGTGCCTGTGAAGGCTTCCTAATGAATGCAGATGTGTCCACCGATGCACGCTACTTAATGATCCATGACACGCCTAACAGCTGGATGGGCAGACAGTGGCCTCCTCTTTAACTACTGGTACTTACTATCTAAAGAGGATACTTACAAGAGCTCCATGCATTATTCAGGCTGAGAGGTGGGACGAGCCTATACGCTCCGCTGCATTGATTATTTATCAGCTCCCAGACTGAATTATTTATATACATTGCCAATGCGCTTGAAGACGAGAGATGAGAGGAAGTGTGTGTAGACGGAGGCAGCTGTCTCGGCGTGTGTGTCGCTGATATCAGAAGGCAACAGGAGGCTGGATCATGAGGTGAGCTCACAATAGACCGTGTAAATGCTCCATTCAGCTTCAGCACAGATGAGCGAGTACATTGTGGCCACAAGAACCACCGCAGCTTTAAAAAAAGCAGCAGCCCCATGTTGCACAAGTGTCTGGATGAAAGCTGAAGGTGGGAATCTTTTGTGGTGCATTACATGGAGACAGTTTCTTCATTTCTTAATACGTATTTAAACTCATCAGCAAATAAACGCTGGTAGAAATAGTTGCACCCAGAAGGAAGTGTTGGATTGCAATGCGATTCACAAGGACTATACAGTTGGACGAAAAAGTATGTGAATCATTTGGGATTACTTGAATTTCTGCAAAAATTGGTCATTTGATGTGATCTGATCTTCATTAAGTCACAACAATAGACAAACACAATCTGCTTAAACTAATACCACACAAAAATTAAATGTTGCATGGTTTTATTGGAAAAAGTATGTGAACCCCTAGACCAATGACTTTTCTAAGAGCTAATTGGAGCCAGGATGTGATGAGATTGGATGTGTTGGTTAAAACTGCCCTGCCCTATAAAAAACACACACATCATGCCTCTCATAAAAAAGCTCTCAGAAGACCTACGTTCAAAAAACTTTGACTTACACAAAGCTGGAAAAGGTTACAAAAGTATCTCTAAATGCCGTGATGTTCATCTGTCCACAGTAAGACAGACAGACAGTCAGTCTACAAATGCAGAAAGTTCAAGTCTCTTTCTGGGCGTGGTCATCCTGTAAAGATGACTGCAAGAGCACAGCACAGAATGATCAATGAGGTGAGGAAGAATCCTTGAGTGTCAGCTAAAGACTTACAGAAATCTCTGGCACATACTAACCTTTTTGTTGACAAATCTTAAATTAGGGAAGCATTAAACAAAAATGAAGTTCATAGGAGGACACCACAGAGGAAGCCACTGCTGTCCAAAAACTGGCTAAATATACTGTGGACAGATAAAACCAAAATTAAGTTGTTTGGAAGGAAAACTCAACACTATGTTTGGAGAAAAAAGACACAGTACACCACCATCAAAATCTCATCCCAACTGTGAAACATGGTGGAGGGGACATCATGGTTTGGCGCTGCTTTGCTGCCTCAGGGCCTGGACAGATTGCCGTCATCAATGGAAAAAAAAAAATCCCAAGTTAAACAAGACATTTTGCAAAAAACTTTAAAGACCATCTGTTCACCAACTGAAGCTCAACAGAGGATGGATGATGCAACAGAACAACAACCCAAAACATGGAAGGAAATCGAATGGTTTCAACAGAAGAAAATACACCTTCTGGAGAGTCCTGACCTAAACCCAATTGAGATGCTGTGGCTCAACCACAAGAGAGTGATTCACACCAGATATCAAAGAATATTGCTAAACTGAAACAGTTTCATGAAGAGGAATGATCCAAAATTCCTACAGGAAACGTTTGGTTGAGGTTATTGCTGTTAAAGGAGGGTCAACCAGTTATTAAATCCAAAGGTTCACATACTTTTTCCACCCTGCACTGTGAATGTTAACATGTTGTGTTCAATAAAACCATGAAAATATATATATTTTTGTGTGGTGTTAGTTTAAGCAGACTGTGTTTGTCTACTGTTATGCCATAGATAAAGATCAGAACGAGTTTAATGACCAATTTATGCTAAAATCCAAGTAATCTCAAAGGTTTCACATACTTTTTCCCACCAACTGTAACAATGAATGATAACACATTTAGACTAATTGATATAATAAAAGATCAAATAAAATACTTGTGTGAAATGTGTCCGATCGTCTCACTGCACAGGCACCCAGATCATATTCTGACTACTTTTTGGAGAGTTCTGCTGCCATAAAAATGCCTTTCCTTTTAAAGTGTGTATGGGTCCTTTGGGGGTCACGGCTGATCATTGTCAAAGAGTGATTTATTTAAAGGGAAAGCTAAGGGAGATTTTCATACCTCCAAGGGCATCTCAATGCTTATAAAGAGTTATACCTTTAGACAAACAGATGACCAAAACAACAACAGCAGAGGAATGTCAATGAACTCCTTGAGAATTGGTGAAGATCATTCATTTTGTCCACAGGAAAGTGACTGGGGAATAAAAAGTCAAGGCTCTAAAAGTCATAGAAGGATCAGTCTTGGTTTGGTGCATTATGGAATGTCTGGGTGACCCTTGCTCTTCTGTTTTCTGGTAATTACACAGCAGAATTATTGATAATGACTTTTCTAATGGAGACTGTGTAACTGTGTCAACAGAACTAAGGGAGTATTTTAGTGCAATAATTGCCTGTGAATTGAGGATCATGAAGACTAATGATGTTCCTCTGATTGGCTTTTTGCTAGGTATTGGCTTTAATGCAGGGACTTAAGCAAAATCTTTAATTAGTACACTGTAAAAATGGAAAGTTGGATTATTGTAGCTATAATTTTACTGTTGGTTGGTTGGTTGGTTAGTTAGTTAGTTAGTTAGTTAGTTAGTTAGTTAGTTAGTTAGTTGGTTAATTAGTTAGTTGGTTGGTTGCTTGATTAGTTAGTTATTTGGTTGGTTGCTTGATTAGTTAATTAGTTGGTTGGTTGCTTGCTTAATTAGTTAGTTAGTTGATTGGTTAAGTGGTTGCTTGGTTAGTTTCTTGATTAGTTACTTGGTTGGTTGGTTGATTGGTTGGTTGATTAGTTAGTTGGTTGGTTGTTTGGTTGGTTGGTAGGTTGGCTGTTTGGTTGGTTGTTTGGTTGCTCGCTTAATTATTTAGTTATTTGGTTGCTTGATTAGTTAGTTGGTTGGTTGGTTGACTGGTTGGTTGGTTGGTTGGTTGGTTACTTAGTTATTTGGTTGCTTGATTAGTTAGTTGGTTGGTTGGTTTTTTGGCTGCTTGCTTGGTTGGTTGGTTGCTTGTTTAGTTAGTTATTTGGTTGCTTGATTAGTTAGTTAGTTAGTTGATTGGTTGGTTGGTTAATTGGTTGCTTGGTTAGTTTCATGATTAGTTAGTTCGTTAGTTGGTTAGTTATTTAGTAGGTTAATTAGTTGGTTGATTGGTTGGTTGATTAGTTGGTTGGTTGGTTGGTTGCTTGATTAGTTATTTGGTTGCTTGATTAGTTAGTTGGTTGGTTGGTTGACTGGTTGGTTGGTTGGTTGGTTGTTTACTTAGTTATTTGGTTGCTTGATTAGTTAGTTGGTTGGTTGGTTTTTTGGCTGCTTGCTTGGTTGGTTGGTTGGTTGCTTGTTTAGTTAGTTATTTGGTTGCTTGATTAGTTAGTTAGTTAGTTGATTGGCTGGTTAATTGGTTGCTTGGTTAGTTTCATGATTAGTTATTTAGTAGGTTAATTAGTTGGTTGATTGGTTGGTTGATTAGTTGGTTGGTTGGTTGGTTGCTTGATTAGTTATTTGGTTGCTTGATTAGCTAGTTAGTTGGTTGGTTGCTTGATTAGTTAGTTAGTTGGTTGGTTGCTTGCTTGGTTGCTTGATTAGTTAGTTGGAAAAACTACCTTTAGATAATGGGACCAAACCAGGCTTTGTGTGTTTGCTATAATGTATAATTGTAGTTTTACACTACAGCTTAGTGGCCTGATGTTTCCAATGTTCCATTTCCATCATCATCTACGTGGGCTGTATCTTCCTACATGTGGCATGTATTAATTATGGGTGATAACTGCTTACCTCAACCTCCTGTGTTTGGTCTCAAAGTCACCTATGTGGGCTGGGCCTCATTATAATTGACACTGTTTGTTTTGGAGAATGTTGTCAGTTCAGTGAGCTGCCACAGTGGATAATTTTAAGTCCAATTTTAAAACCTACATTTTCCCTCAGGCATTTCAGTCCTGAGCAGCTTATGCTGTTAGTTGTCTGTTTTGTCTTGGTCTACTCTGTCTTGTAGTCACTCGGAGAGGTGAGAAGACAGATGTAATTGTAGTTATTAAATCTATTAAACAAACAAGATAAACAAAATCAAAATAAAAGCAAACATGAGAGGCAAAATATAAAAACCCTATACAAGACTAAACTACAAAAACAAGGAAAACATAACCAAGAAAACTAGATTAAGAAAACAAAACCAAGAAGACAGAGAAATGACAATAACACAGGCCATGTGCTCAAACAGCACATGGGGGAAGAAAATGAAACAGACTGAAAGACAGGTCAGAAACAGAAGGAACAGAAAAGGAAACACAAGACAAACAGAAGCTAAACGTTTGACACTTGTCTTTGGGATTTTTCGTATAATAGTTTTCATTGCTAGTGTTTTTACTGGTTTATCCGTTTCTTTCTATGTTGAGTTACTAGATCTCATTGTGCAGCACTTTGGCTGGCACATGTTGTTTTATTAAAATGTACTATACAGTATGAGAAGAAGGAATTTAAAGCAACAGTCAATAACAGTATTATTTTGTTTCTAAACTGAAAGCAGAAGCATTTCTGAGTGGAGAACCAGCCCCGCTAAGCCTAATATATTCATTCTAAAAACTGGGGTGTCTGTTCGCCTTTCTCTGGAGTTCTTCTGGTCACGTCACGCGTCTTTACGCACTTACGTCACACGTACATCCTCTAAAAGAGGATCCAGCTCAGTTTTACTGAACGCGAGTGGCTGGTGGAGCAATGGAGACTTCAGAAAAGAAAACCCAGAGCTCTGTAGCGAAAACAAAGTCCCTGCTTAAACCAGCTTCCATCCGGATTAATATTGGACTGATGTTTGAACGGTGAAGTGAGATCTGTGAAAGGGTGGACAGGCAAGCGCTATTTCAGTTATTTGGCTTTTACTAGTAGCTAGCTTCTAAAACGCAGTGTAAACAAAAAAACAAAGTGTAACAAAGTACAAAATAACAATGCTGCACTCTATGCTTTACAGTACTTCTTTTATTGATACCAATATTAGAGAAGTAGAGGAAAGGCTGTTGTATAAACATTTAACTAAATGATTGCAGGAAGGGGGGGGGGTTATAGCACTGAAGTTTTGCAGGGTGGGATGTCTCATTTAGGGATGAGTACAGACTCTTTTATTTTTTCTGTAAGTATATATAAAGAGCTTTAGGCTCTTTACACTAGCTGGGAAAACTATCAACAAACCCTGCTGGCATGTAAATGTGACATAGATATTTTAAACACTCGCAAAATCATATCCTACCATGTTTGTTCCTGCTATAAAATATTTAATAACTACTATGACTTATTAAATAACTGTTATGAAACAAGTGTGTAAGTTATGCAGTTATAGGAAGGAGGAATTTAAGTGTGCCCTTCATGTTTAAATGGTTTGCAAAACAGCCAAATATTTTATTGTACTGAATTTAAATATTTGCATATTTTATACATTCATAAAAATATAAATTTACCACTGATTTTTGATATTTCGGTTTACTTACATTAGCCAATGGCCGCACTCATATTTTGTGTTTATGTGGGAATCAGTTTTAGGGACGACTTTTTTAGTGTTAAATTTCTCGCTGTAGATCTTATAAGGAGTCATTTTAACTTTATATATGAGCCATAAATGATCAGTTATAGATAATAAATGATAGATTTTGTTACCTTATAACCTCAGTCACTCCCCTGAGTTTGCTCAACAGTCCAGTCTTGTCAGCTGTAGAGTTCACGTAGCATCGTTTCAGGCCAAAACTGCCATTAACATTCCTTATATCCACCTTTGTTTTAAGAATACTGTAGCTGTACACTGCTTAGCAGATGTTTGGGAAAGACATCTGGGTGTCTGGTTCACTTTATACAGGATGGATTAAACAGAATCTAATCATGAATCAGGTTTACTGCTCTATTTGTATATAAAAGCAGTTTACTGACAGGCATTTTTAATCTAATCTCTACGCCCTGCATCTGTATGGTATTGTCTGTTTTAATGGGAATCAGTCTGCCATGTTTCCCTCTACATAGAAAAAGAATAGAATCCTACTGATTTGAAACTCATGTAAAATAGAAGCCTACGGTTGAAGTATGTGAATATATACAGTGATTTATGTTTTTTATTGTTTGTCACATTGTTTCAGATCATGCAACAGATAAACACAAATGTAGTTTTTAAATAAAGGTTTTTATAATTACAAAAGAAAAAAATCTACATCTAAATCTACAAACTTTAAAGGACCTGCCTGACAAAGCAAAGTAGACCAAAAGATACTCAAAATCTAGACATCATGCCAACATTCAAAGAAATTTCGGATCAAGAGCCATTACTCACAAATGGCAGAAATGTGGAACAGTTGTACACATTCCCAGGTGAGGCTGGCTGACCAAAATTACCCCAAGAGTGCAACTCATCCAAGAGGTTGCAAAAGAAAAATGGCCTGCATGGCAGAGTGCCAAGATGAAAACCACCAAAACACACCAGCAAGTACACCTCTGAATGGTTGAAGAAAAACAAAGTGAAGACTTTGGAGTGGCCTAGCCTGACCTGAATCTTAATAGGATGCTGTGGCCTCCAAGAAGAGTGGGACAAAATTCCTTCATTTCAATGAAAAACTATACAACCACCCCATTCAACACACAACAAGAGAACCACGAGAGAATGATGAACACCGAAACATGAGAAATTACTACAGGTTGTTCCCTCTAAGTAGTAAAATTAGTCCAGAAGGAGTCATACAGATGTACAGCTTTTCAGAAAATAAAACAATACATTTCAGATATTTAACTGATTAAAGCAGCATTATGTAACATTCTAAACTAAAACAACAGTTTCAAAAAATAATGTAGCTGCTCCACTGACCTGTAATGAAGGAAGAATATAGTATCTCCATCATGTCCACACTGAGATAAGCCTGCTGCTAATGACACTATGTAACTTTAGTGAAGCATGCAATATTTTGGTAAAAGTCTTTAATATTACTCTAACATCAGAAGCTTCTTTCCTTCTTTTTTTCACTCTCAGCTTGTTCAAAAATGCATGTGTAAAGTGTGTCCATTCAGGGATGTCTCACAAGTGTAGCTTAGGAAGACGAAATGACAATTTTTGCATAGTGCTGAAAAAAAAAAATATAATATATAGTGTGTTTAGATACAATATTTTGTGTTAAATTCAAAATTTAATGCGCTGAAATGATTCTCAATGGTAATAATTTTTGAGTGGAGAATCTCTATCTATTAGAATTGAATCCATATTCATTACCTTTAAAGGTACCACTTTAAAACAAGACTGCTTTATAAAGGATTTATATATAGATAGTTAATGTGCCTATTAATAGTTATTAATATGTTATTAATACTTTAGTACTTAAAAAAAACATTAATAAGGAGTAGAAAGGACAGTGGGCTTTCTTTTGCCAAATAATTATTCCACTTTCATTTTTACTGTCAAACCGCAGATCTTTCTGGATACTTACCTTACTTTGTCAGACAGCATTAAAGGTGACATATCATGCAAAACTCACTTTTTGTGTGCTTATGTATTTCCACTTGGGTCAGTTAAAGAAACACCACTTCAGTCATTTTGGTTGACAACCTCAGAAATTACACACAGCAGACTTCATCTGAGAGAGGGATCTGTACCTACTTACCGTCTGTGACAGGTCAGCAGAAGAGGGAGATGTAAGTACTTTAAAATAATGAGTTTCTATCACAGTCAAGAACGAACTAGCTTGTTCATGTTTTGCTATTTAGCAAGCCATGAACAACGTTTGCTTAACACTCAGCGCAAACACAGTTTCCAGCAACAGCTTATTTAAAAAAAAGTATATTGTTTGTTGTGTATTGTTTAACCCATAGACCTACAGTGTTCTATTTTGTGTAAAAAGAGATAAGGAATATCCCCTTTAGCTTTTTTAAAACAGTTAATAACATTATTCCTTTAACTATCTAGATTGATTATTCATACAATAATCATAATGTGCTGTAGACTAACAAATTAAATGGCTAAACTGACTTTCTATATTATTTGTATTAGATATGTTAATACTGATGGATGAAAAAGAAAAAAATAAGATATGCATCCAGATCTGAGATTTGAGGTTTAACAGTATAAATGAATGTTAAATCACTATTTGGAATTGACAGGTCACTATGAAACTTTATATGTATGTGTTGTCCCTGCTTATTAATGTTTTACAACATAATTAATAACTTCAGTAAACTTCTCTTTTATAAACGGTTAAACCCTGTATAAAGGAGTCACTATAGTAACCCATGATAAAAGATATGACTAAGAATTACCTCATTGTTGAAAGGGGTAAGAAGGGCTTTGTATAGGTCATGCTTTCATTTCCATGTGGAGAAGTATAGATAATATTTATGACAGCATGAAATATGAAAGGCTGACAGCTGTGCTCTGAATACGGCTTTGTAGAACTCTCCCTCATTTTCTGGCTCAGTGATTCAAGTGGCACTAGATCAACTAAATTCCTGAACCTCAAATTTAACCAAAAATAAAACACGGCCTGACAAAAGCAGACAGCGCGTTCTGATGCCTGTCCACCTCCATCATATGTCATTTTCCCATTTTGTCTGGCACAGGAGTCTAACAATAGCCAGAATACTGATGCCAGGCTATACAGTGGCTTGCAAAAGTATTCATACCCCTTGACATACCCCTTCAGATTGTGTCACCTAACAACCACAAATTTAATTGTATTTTATTAAGATTTTAAGTGATAGCAACAAAAAGTAGCACATAATTGTCAAGTGGAACGAAAATGATACATGCTTTTCAAAACGTGTGACATGCAAAAGTATTCAGGACCCTTTACTCTGAACTCCCATAAATAAAATACAGTGCAATTGCCTTCAGAAGTCACTTAATTAGTTAATAGAGTCCAGCTTTGTGTAATTTAGTCTCAGTATAAATATAAACACCTGGTCTGTGAAGATCTCAGTGGTTTGTCAGGGAACACTAGTGAACAAACAACATCATAAAGATCAAGGAACTCACCAGACAGGTCAGAGATAAACCTTTGAGCATCCCAAGGATGTTCCACTGCTTAACCCATCATCTAAAAATGAAAAAGGTATTCTAAAACAAGTCATGGCCGTCCACCCAAACTGACAGATCGAGCAAGATGAGCACTGGTCAGAGAAGCAGCCAAGAGGCCCATAGTCACTCTGGAGGAGCTGCAGAAATCCACAGCTCAGGTGGGAGAATCTGTCCAGAGGTAAAATATAAGTCATGCACTGCAAAAATCTGGCCTTTATGGAAGAGTGACAAGAAGAAAAGCATTTCTGAAAGAAAGACATAAGAAGTGTTGTTTGCAGTTTATAACAAACAACTGTAGGCAACACAGCAAACATGGAAGACGGTGCTGTGAGACCAGATGAGACCAAAGTTGATCTTTTTGGCCTAGTTGCAAAGTGACTGGGCCATTCTAACACATGAATATTATTTGATCTAAACCATTCCACTGTAGCTCTGGCTGTATGTTTAGGGTCATTGTCTTGCTAGAAGGTGCATCTCCTTCCCAGTCTCAAGTCTTTGACAGCCTCCAACAGTTTGGCTTCCAGGATTACCCTGAATTTAACTGTTGCATTCAAGAGCGTCCATATGTACATTTCTCTTGGATTTAATTTTTTTCCCAAAGGTCCACATATGGAATCTTTGAATTGAAATCTCTTTCTATCCCTTAATATGTACAGGCTGATTTATTATAAGGGGAGCATGGTGGTGCTGTAGGTAACATGTATGTATCACACAGCTGCAGAGGCTTTGGGCTGTAGGGTTCAGTCCCTGCCCTGGTCACTGTCTCTGAGGAGTGTGGTGTGTTCTCCATGTGTGTTCTCCTGACTCTCAAAAAGCGCAGGTGAACTGGCTGTGCTAAATTGAGTGAGTTGGGGCGAATTGTTATATGTGCTACCCTGCGATGGACTGGCTCATTTCCTTCTTGCCTTGTGCTCAGTGATTGCAAGGAGGCTCCAAATCTATAGCAAATAAGGAAATGAAAGTGTGGATAAATGTTTTAATTGTTTGTGTAGTATTTATAGAAATCATTATCATCGTAAACAGTGTGAATGGAACATATTCAGAGCCCTTTACATTGTTCAGTCTTAGTTTCATTGTAGTCATTTTCTAAAATCAAAAACATTTTTTGACAGAAAAAAAAACAGAAATGTAGATTTTTTTGCAAATTTATTAAAAAAGAAAAACTGAAATATCACATAAGTATATAAGTATTCAGACCCTTTTCTCAGTGTTGAGTAGAAGCATCCTTTTGAGCTAGTACAGCCATGAGTTTTTCACACCTGGATTTGGGGATCTTCTCCAGTTCCGTCAGGTTGGAAGTTGAACGTTGGTGGACAGCCATTTTCAGGTCTCTCCAGAGACACTCAATTGGGTTTGGGTCAGGAATGATCACAGAGTCGTTCTGAAGCCACTTATTTGTTACTTTAACTGTGTGCTTTGGGTCATTGTCTTTTTGAAATGTGAACCATTGGCCCAGTCTTAGGTCCAGAGCACTCTGGAAGAGATTTTTTTTCCCCAGGAGATCTCTGTACTTGGCCGCATTCAACTTTCCTTCAATTGCAACCAGACGTCCTGTCCCTGCAGCTGAAAAACACCCCCATAGTATGATGCTGCCACCACCATGTTTTACTGTTGGGATTGTATTGGGCAGGTGAAGTATACTCAAAAAGTATAATCTTCGTATATATCTTCGTATAATCAGACCACAGAATTTTATTTCTCATAGTCTGGGAGTCCTTCATGTGTTTTGTGGCAAACTCTATGCGGGCTTTTATATGTCTTGCATTGAGAAGAAGCTTCCATCAGGCCGGACACCAATGAAGGAGCAGAACCATCTTAAGGAGGAATAGAAGAAATGGACAGCATGTGAGTTAAATATGAGTGTCACAGCAAAGGGTCTGAATACTTTTGAATACTGAACTTTTTTGATTTTAGAAAATGGCTGCAATGAAACAAAGAGTGAAACATTTAAAGGGGTCTGAATACTTTCCATACCCACTGTATACAGCGATCATCTATAATCGTCCAGAAGGTCCCCCTGGTGCTGCCAAAACATATCAAGGATTATATAATCTGTATATATATATATATATATATATATATATATATATATATATATATATATGTGTGTGGTTTTTTTTGTACTGTATATATCCAGTGGTTTTTTACAATTATACAAACCATGAAGAAAAAAAACATTATTTAGTAAACAAAACAAGGTTAAACTAACCAGAGAGTTGCAAAGAGCGTATCTGTCTCGAAAAAGAAATGGAAAATGACACACTGATTGGTTTATTTCATGTTACGCCCAAAACACACCCATAATTAATTAAGAGAATTAGTACCTTTTACACCTAAACTCTAACACTCTAAATCAAGCTACATGGTTCCCCTATATTGTATTCAAATTTTATCTTAATGTGAATCGACTGTTAAGGTTGTTTAGTTTTGTAGCTATGGAGTGAAGGAGACTTCACGTTGAAGAGTGTAGCTACTTCAGCAATCCTGAAGGTTAGGCGGAAAATGCATTTTCATTATAGTGCAGCAAACAGATTCCTGGAAAAAACAGAGTGCAAGGCCAATGGACATGGCCAGGGTCATATAACCTATTACTGAGCAATTATATAAATATATTCAACACAGAGAATGCAACTCTGAGGTTTCCCATACTCCCCAGTCTGAGATAAATAAATAAATTGATAAACAAACTGGTACATAAAATAAGATACTGAGGTATTACAGGATCTGGGTGGAGAAAAATTGCATGTGCAAATGCTGGGTCATGTTGCTTTGCCATCAGCAGTCCGAGAGAGCATCACTATGCCTTCTCTTAGTGAGTGCTTTTTACACTCATTCCTCCAACTGTATTTATCAACAATACAGACACACTTTTATAGTGTTGTAGTACTCGAGACAATCTCAAGACCATAAACGAGCGGCCTCGGTCTCGTCTTGGTCTCGACTTTGTTTGGAGTCAGTTTGGAACTCAGAGACTGTCTGAGGTGAAGTTAATCAGACACCTTTTAGAACCTTTTTTCTATTGTTACTGAACACCAACAATTCATTCAAATGTAAAACTTCAGCGACAGGCTTGCTAACACTAGCAACAAGCTAGCTAACACACTAATGTTACCAGGGAGAGAACAAAAGTTAGCAACAAGCTAGCTTACCTTAGTGACAAGCAAGCTAACCTTAGCAACGAGCTAGCTAAAATACAAATATTACTTTTAAGAGGAGTACCGCTAACGACAAGCTAGCTAACCTTATCAACCAGCTAGCTAACCCTAGTGACAAACTAGCTAACAAACTGATGTTACTGTGGAGAGAACTAATGCTAGTGGTGAGCTAACTATCCTTAGTGACGAGCTCAGAAGTTTGTTTGCTGCTGGTTGTGAATCACAATGTTCCTTTCCATACATTGTTGTAGTTTTTGTTTGAGGACAAATTGTGATTGTTTACGCGCATTTTGAGTCACGCAAGATGTATTTTTTTGCACCCTCCCGCCTATAAATCAAACTGCGCGATACACAATTGAACGGTGCGCTGCAGACCCCTAAAAATGGGGTCTGTAGACTTCTGAGGGAAGCCCCAGAGAAGCCAACAATCACTCTGAAGAAGCTGTAGAGTTCAGAAACAACAACTGTAGTGAAACAATATCAAGAGCTCTACATACAACTGGTTTGTGGCTGAGGGTTACTAAAAAAAAAGCATAAATAAAGAAAAACACATGACCCAGCTAACATGTAGGACAAGATCTCAGAAGCTATTCATGGGATAAAAAAATGACTCGATATTTTAGATTTTTTTTTAAATATATTTTTCATATTTTTTATACTTCAGATTTTTAAGTGATTTTCAGCCAGTCCCATGCATTTTTCAACAACAAGACAATGCAAAACCACATACTGCACACATTACACTAAAGTCATGGTGATGGATAAAGACAGTACAGCTACTGGACCGGCTTGTCTACAGTGCTGACCTGTCCTCAAAATAGAATGTGTGGGGAGGCAAATTGAATAATTAGCTGGTTAAATCAGTTATTTGTATATTTGTACACATTTTAAAATATTATAGATTTTCGCTTATAACAATGTACATAATTTACATTGTTATAATTCCAAAAATATTGAACTGTTCACATTTTGATCACATTTTTGATCAATGTGTCAAAAAGAAGTGCCTGAGAGAAGCAAAGAGACACAGCCTCCAAACTTCAAACCACACATATCACAGATACGAGGAGCTTTTATCTCCATCTGACTGGAGTTTATCGGTGTTGCATGACGGGTCCAGAAGGCAGTATTCTCTCTGATGCTGGGATTCCAATAGTACAAAGTTTCATAATTTAATAATTAATCCATAGAAAAAATGTATTAGTTTTCTTTTTCTATGAAATTAGGTTACCTCATTGAATGTTAGATTTTACAGTGAATTACATAATTCGATTCATTTCAACTTTATTGTCATTTTTTAGATACAGGTTTGTATAGAACAATAAAATAATATTAGGCTAAATCTCCTCTGCAGCATATTTATAGTGGCTTGCAAGTGACCACTGGAATGGATTGGCGGCCTGTTCAGGGTGTATCCTGCCTTCTGCCCGATGCCAGCTGGCAGTGTTCAGCCAGTTCACAGCTTTTCTGAACTAGCTCAAGTTCAGTTCATACATGCTCAACACGTGAACAGTTCACATTCAAAGTTCACAATTTTAATTCTGAACTAGTTCAAAGTTCAGTTCATTTTACTTTTTTCGTGAGATATTCAAATAAAGACTTTTTTTCACACTACAAGCTAGGAATCACTATACGTTCTTTGAAACTGCTGATTGTAGACATTTGCTCATGATACTGCAATTGTGGGTTTCTTACCAGGTGATGAAAATGTTCATAAAGAGAACCGGTGTCTGTCTCCGTGCATTTTTTTTGTCTCACTCCCGTCATTGGTCTCTCTCTTTCTCTCTCTCTCTTTCTCTCTCTCTGTATCTCTCTGTATGTCTCTCTCTCTCTCTCTGTATCGCTCTCTCTCGCCCTCGCGCTCCGCGCTCTCGTGGTTGGTTTCTCTCTCTCTCTCTCGCGCTCCCTGCTCTTGTGGTTTCTCTCTCTCTCTCTCTCTCTCTCGCCCTCGCGCTCCCTGCTCTTGTGGTTTCTCTCTCTCTCTCTCGCCCTCGCGCTCCCTGCTCTTGTGGTTTCTCTCTCTCTCTCTCTCTCTCTCGCCCTCGCGCTCCCTGCTCTTGTGGTTTCTCTCTCTCTCTCTCTCTCGCCCTCGCGCTCCCTGCTCTCATAGTTGGTTTCTCTCTCTCTCTCTCTCGCCCTCGCGCTCTCTAGCCAACGTTCATTTACAGTGATGTCTGCCAGTCATAACACATAATGTGAACTAATTAACGTTCAAGTTCTTTATTAAAAAATGTGTTGCGTTCAGTTCAACTTTCACGCACAACACTGCCAGCTGGGATAGGCTCTAGCCCCCGCGACCCTTAACGGATAAAGCGGTTGATGAAGACTGAGTGAGTGAGTAAAGTGGCCAGTAAGGATTCTGGTATAGAAACACATTTCACAGCTTACTACAGTGGAGGAAGCTCCAGTTAAAGTACTGCTACAGTACCTGAGCTAGGTCAGTGAGCTCAGTGTGGTTATGATGAGTGAAGTGGAATGATCAAAGTGATCAGTCTGTATGTGTGTGTCCAGGTTTATAATGAATAATGAATGTTTAGTTTCAGTAAGCTGCCAGAATGAAATATTATTAAGTGACATCTCTTTTCTTATTGCCAGTGACACCTGTGGCCTCTGAGGATTTAATATAGAATGTACAAAATGAATTCTAAACAAAGGTTGATGTGTTTGTAACAATGAATATATACTATAAGTTTGTTACTATTTTGGCACAACACCAGTTCTTTTTCTTCTTCTATTGTTTAACAGTTGACTATGAAATGTTTTCACACCGCAGATTAACCAGACCATGGCTTATATTATCTAAACCGAGACCATCTCATTTGAGTAAACCAAATTTTGGTCATATGGTCCAGACTTTCACACCCACAAGTGTGGAAAAGTCTTTAATGATAACATTTTGGTAAAGCAAGCTGAAAAGATTTTGTGGAGAGTTTTTAATTCTCAGTTTGTTTAGTAACTTCTTCCCATCCATTGCCTACAAGAGAATTTCTTGTAAGCAAGATGTGACATTAATAAACTGTACAGTGCCAGCCTAATCCAAATGAAATGGGATGGATGCGAAGGATGTGCGAAGGATCTATTTTTTGTGACTGAAGCCAATCAAACCACCACTTTTTATGTCAGCCACTTTTTATTAAACCAATTAGCAGGTAGATTTAGCTGTCCATTATTTTTTACTGCAGCCAATGGATTTGGCTACACTAAGGAACCCTGAGTGTTCCAGTAAGCCAGGGCGATATTAGCTAGCAGTTCATCCTACATAGCTTGTTTTAACATGGTAAATGCACAGGCTACAGTCCGATATACTCCCCTCTGAATGGCAAAAGAGCTAGCATTTAGAGCAGTCAGCGGCCTTTTTTACTGCACCCACTGAATTTGGCTACAACTGAGGAACCCTGAGTGTTCCAGTAAGCCAGGGCAATATTAGGTAGTGGTTTGTCCTATATAGCTTGTTTTTACACGGTTAATGCACAGGCTACAGTCCGATATACTCATCTCTCAATAGTGAAAGAGGTAGCACTTAGAACAGTTAGCAGCATTTTAACTGCAGCTGATAGCTGTAGTCATTTTTTTAACCCTGTTTACGTGCATACCAGTCTGTTAAAGCACTGCAAAGAATACATTCCCTCACTGATAAGCACTCGAGGGAAATTAAATAGAGCAAAAGCAGGCAGGGAACTGAGAATACATTCTTGTAGACAACATCCAATAACTACAAGAAAATTTCTTGCAAGCAAGACGTGACATCAATAAATTGTACAGTGCCAGCCTACTCGAAATTGGTCCTTTTAAAATATTGGAATGCTTGCATTCCATGCTGTGTCGTGATGCATTGAGTCCTTGAGTCCTTGAGTGTTGATGCACGATGCCATGCGTCGGGTGCTCCAGCGCGTGTGTACCTTCCTTTAAAATAGTAGTTTCACATTTTAAAGGTCTGCCTTGCACTATATGTTATGTCTGGTGTGCAGTGGCATTAATGTTTATTGCATATCAGTATATTTTATTTCAATGCTAAACTGATTTGTATAAAAGTGCACAGTTACATAAAGTGCTTCTATAATAAAATGTCTTTTAGCGTTATCTAACATATTTTGTCGCATAGTTTCTCTGTGTGAATTCTGACCATTAACAAGTACGTGGAACAAGGTCAAATGCTGGTCTACTTTTGCCTCGAATCTAAAAACAGAACAGATGAGATGTTGACATCATCATCATACTTCACTGTGGCCTTACAGACTCTTATTAATGGTTGCCAAGTGTTCTCGGATTGAACTGACAGTTCTATCTTTATCTTGTTTAAAAGCTTTACGTTATATGAAGGTTCAATAAACTCTAAAAAGGTTGTTCACACTCACAGAAAGGTATTCAGACTTCAGGCTGTATATCGTACACCTTGCACAAGGCATATCGCAATGCTCTTTGCTATCTTACACCCCGTCAACAGTGCATTTCTCACACCTTGTGCCTGTGCTGTTAAAATAGCATCGGAGTTTAGGAATAAATTTACACTAATGAATGGGTGTGGTGGTCTGTAAGTGAGGTGTATTCAGGTAAATTTCTGGCATGTTGCTATTTCGGTGGCAGAAAACAAAGGTGCGCCACTGACCAATTAAAACCCTAAAAACAGTCAGTCATCTCTAGGTCCATTCCTATAGGTGCGCCCACTTGTTAAACACACTTACAGATGCACACTGCAGTGCACAAACCCGACCTTTATGTCAATAATAAACAGACTAAAGAATAAAATAACATTGCTGTTCCCTCAAAAGAACTGCTGGTGTTCCTTCACAGTGTGAACATGCAGGTCAGTTTCCTCTGCTGAGACGTGCATCCTAACAGTCAGAGCGCACCTGCCTCTTAAAAGAAATAGCAAGTTACCCTGGTATATTTCACATTACACCCACAATACACATGTAGCCCTACCCGGATGGGATTAGTTGCTCAGGGGGACGTCTGTGAAAAACATTTTACACTTCTACTCAGTGATAAAAAAAATCTTGCATCCGGGCTGCAACTGAAAAAACAGGAGGACCGGTGAGTTTTTTGGCTTTCTCTGTCACCTGACAGTTATATGTTGTCACATGATATCAGGTTTTGCAAACCGAGAACGCTGGCAGCGTCTAATTTATCTAAAAGACACTGGAGTGGAGAACTGACTCTTACTTATTTTAGTTTGAGGCGAATTTATATTTCCTAAACTGAGGAATTGGTTGAGTAGCTCCTCCATTCTACTCGCTGTTGTGTTTCCATGGATCTCCATGGAAACACGTGCCCAAAGTGTGCGTGGCAGTGGATAAATAGGTATTTTATTAAACGTAAGGAGATGAATCTCAGAGATGTGGATCCGGACAGGACTAAAATTACCGGAGGACCACAGAGTTCAGTGAAATACTGTAGGTAATTCAGCCTGTAATTTTCTCGTCTGAGAAAAACACGTACATGGTCGTTCCGGACGGGAATAAAATCACAGAGGACCCCCATAAAAGAGAAAATTACCACAGGACAGATAGGGCTTATGAATAGTTATGTGAATTAGTACAATAGCACAATAGTGTGGGACTACATTTCAACTCAACATGGTGTGCAATGACTTAACCACATGTTTTAAAGCCTTAAATGATGAGCAATAGGACAGGTCAGCAGAAACTGTAGATTATAGGGTAAAACACAAATATACTCAATATACATAATATTGCATTAAATAGGAAATAGGAAAATAATAGACGTAATTTTACTAGACCAAGATTGATTAAATCGAAACTTTCTGATATGTTTCATAGTATCTGACCATGTAGTAATGGTTTTGCCTGAAGCATGTAGCTAGAAATTTTAATAACAAAATAACAAAACAAAAGTACACTCTTTCTTTTTCTCAGTTCTCTGTCTGCTTTTGCTCTCTTTAATTTTCATCCTCCACTCAAGAGATAATTATTGAGGGACTCTATTGTTTGCAGTTCTTTGTGGAGAGACTTTAAAGTGACAACATAAAGTCTCTGTAAAGAAAACAACTCATCGCAATTTTCCATCTTTTTAGCTTTGCGCCGCCATATATTTTCTTGAAATGTGAGGATCGTTAAAGTTAAAAGTGATTGTGCTGGTTTATGAGATGTTAAGAGAAGGAGGCTGAGAGTGAGATAGTGGAAAAGTGTGAATGAGTAGAAGAGAAAGTGAGTGTTCATCGTGGCACATAGTGGCAGCTGAGGAACCTCAGTTAGCTAGCTCCTGTCAGTAGCTGAGCTGTTGGTCTAATCCACTCCAGATGCTGACCTGCGGTGACCGCTGTGGTGCCGCCGACACCTTCAGCTGCCATCCAAAAGAGAGAGAGAGAAGTGAACAGAATGTCAGTGAGAAGACTCTCTCCCTCAGGGCCAGTAAGCAAGTTATTCAGCCGGAAAACAGGCCAAGCAAGGGTCAGAAACAGTAAAGTTAACCCAAAGGAGGGGCCAAATCTGACAAAGAAGTATGATTTTAGCTTCTTGGAGAGAATAAACATGGGGGGATGGGGATGGAGATGACATCACTTTACTAAAAAAACACAATCACAGTAGTCCTTGTTCCTTTTACCCCAGATTATCCAACTGTGATTGGTCAAGATGTTTGTTATGTAACGTTTTCTCTTCAGTTCTTCAGTGCACTGGAGCTAAGGTTGAGACAATACTCTTACTGCTATTATTAATACTGAAGTCATCCAGACTAAGAAATCATCACTTTGTGAAGCATTAAAGCATACCTGTCAAGTCTCCCGTTTTGGCCGGGAAACTACCGTATTTTACTCCTCTTTCCCGTTGTCCTCCCATATTAGTATTTTCCAGTAAATTTCCAGTATGATATTAAAAATTAAAAATCTTTATTATTGAGGCGACTGACCGCTGTGTGTTTCTTAACCAATCGTGGTGCCGGTTCAAGAAGAAAGTCTCGCCTTTCAGGAGAAACAGCCAATCAGCTTGCTGGTTTTGAGGCGCGCGGAGGAGGGTCAGTGTGGAGAAGCCCCCCCCCCCCTCTCCCTCTTCGCTGTGAGTTCAGGCAGTTAGTCGGAGCACAGTAACACCACAGTAAGACCTGAGTCTTACTGAGTAAATGGAGGGGTTCCAGGCAAATCCCAATTTTTTTTTTGCATTTTTTTACAGTAATTATATGTTTTGAGCAACTATACAGCAACTTAGTCAATAATGTGCCAATGTTTAAGCAAGTTTGAGAAAAGTATAAAGAGAAAGAATGTTGCAAAAAAATGCTAGTTAATTTTTATCTATATATATGTTGTGAATGTTGCAAAATTATTTTTTTTAATAGTTCAGGGCTAATTTTAGGGCTTGTTAGTGTAATTTGCTGTTTATATTTATTATTTATAAGGGGTAGGAGAGATGGTTGAGCTGGAGAGAGAAAACATGTGGAGAGGACTGAAATTAACTGAATTGATCAGGACTGGACTGAAGTACTAATAAAAGACTATTAATTGTGTAGGCCTCTTAGGACTAACATATCTGGTCCATGTCCTTTGTGTAAAAGCTCATGATACTATTTTTAGGTTACCGACAGTCATTTTGCAGAATTTGTGAACCCATTTGTTTAATTTTAAATCCATAAAAAAACTATTACATTCTGATAATCTAATTGTAGTTTGTAAGTGGTTTACAGGTGGTTATTTTAGATTTCTTGTAAACCTGTCTTAAAATGTAAGGGATACTGAACCTCGGTTGGGCTAGTTGGATGGCTGGAAGCGGCGGCGGTGGAAAATTACCCTTATTTTTAAATCCAAAACTTGACAGGTATGATTAAAGAGATCTGTTTATGAGGCTGTAACTCTGCTGTGCAACAGAGGTAGCCTTGGCCTTCCTTTCCTGGTGTGGTCCTGATGAGTGCCATGTTTGTGATGGTCTTTGTGACTGCACTTGGGGATACTTTCAAAGCTCCTGTTTTTTTTTTTTTTTTCTTGGATTGACTGACCTTCATTCCTAAAAATATTTTTTTTTTCTTCACTTAGTTGAGTATTTTTTGGTCATAATATGGATAACTTTAGTATTACTCTACAATGCAGAACATTAAAAAAAACATTTAAAACATTTAAAAACATTTAAAACACACACTGACATGCTCTAAATCCAGCTGTATGATGCACCATTGGCAGTTCAGTTAGATCACTATAATATGGCCCTAAACTTGTATTGTCTGATGGTTTCTATTTGAGGAAAAGATTTTTGGCTAACCCCTGCAGTTCTAAGAGTGGTCAGAGTAGATAATCATAAACAGACATTATAAGATATCAAAAATGTATATATATATATATATGAACATATAAATCTCAATAAAATAACAGTAACACGTTTCCACATTACTGCATGACTGCATAACCACCACATGTAACTTTAGATCCACTCAAAACATTCATATGACTCCAACATGAGGATTCGTCTTCTCGTAGAGAAGCGCAATATGAACCTTGTGTTGATACGTGACCTCAGGCACAACTCAATAATAATATTCTTCTACGGAGAAAAAAGACTCTGGCTCTTCTTCCTTCTGAAGCTAAAATCATTTCAAGATGTCTTCCAGGGAGCATCACACTAAACACATGGTATTGCTTTCTTTGACATGGTGGGTATGACTTGTCAGTGACATTTTTTTTCATCGCTCAGCACTTCACATAACATAGCATAGCATATCTCCTCATAAAAATAACGGTGAACATATGGCTGAGGAGATACAGTACATCCTGCTTAACTCACAACTGCCTGAATAATAACTGGTTATTCATGCTCTGTGGGACGTGCTGTTAGATATATCAAGATATTATTGACAGCACTGTGTGTGGAAGTCTTAGGTACTCAGGTAAGCGGTTTATAATATTATTTATCTTAGCAGTAAATGGCATTTCTATCCCCAGGAAATTACATGTATAAATGTGCACACAAAATAACTTTAAAATACATTTTATTATTAAACATAGTGTATTGTACATTGACCTGATTGCAAAAGTAAAATATGAAATTAAAAACATTAATAAAAACTGTTAAGAACACTGAAAAAATACCATTTCTTACCCGTCCCCACTCTTCAACTATAAACTTTACCATGAAATATAATTATTACAATTCTTCAGAGATGTATTTTTTTTGCACAGTTCTGTGACTCCAAAATATTTTTTTCCTAATAAATCCTTAATATTTAAGTTAAAATACACATTTTAGTTGTGTCCCTGAGTATCACTCATTCCTGTTACCATAAACCATCTGGAACATTCTACAAGTCACATCTACAACAGGAAGTGACATCAGCTGGTTCTTCTCAAGACCATGGGAAGACCAATATTAAGTTCCCACATTTATTTTTCTGTATATTTAATTTAATTATAACTATGACTAAGGAGGTCAATCTCAACACTTATTCCTGTTACCTAAATTAATTCTTAGATCCTTTTTGGTTATTTTGTAATTATTATTAAAATGTTATTAATTTTTTTAATACACATTTTGGGAAAATCACCAGAATGTTAATAGCGTAGCATTGATACCATTTAGCTAAACTTATTCCTGTTACTTTCATTCATGTTACTCAAAACATAAAAAGTAACAGGAATGAGTTCCAGTAACAGGAGTGAGTTCCAGTAACAGGAATGTGTCCCAGTAACAGGAGTGAGTTCCACTAACAGGAATAAGTGCCAGTAACAGGAGTGGGTTCCAGTAACAGGAATGTGTCCCAGTAACAGGAGTGGGTTCCAGTAACAGGAGTGAGTGCCAGTAACAGGAGTGGGTTCCAGTAACAGGAATGAGTGCCAGTAACAGGAGTGAGTTCCAGTAACAGGAGTGAGTTTTAGTAACAGGAATGAAGAGTGCCAGTAACTGGAATTCTTTTTTTTTGCCATAAAGATCAATTATTTGAACATGCAGTCAACATTTCTTTAATATAAATACATTATTGAGAGAAAATCAAAGGAATTATTGGACTAGCTATTAAACATGCTTTTGTCACATGAGTTTTGTACATGTTTTGAATAGTTAAATCCATGTTATTAAATTGAGGGTTGCAAAACATGTGTGGGGGCACCAATTTCTTCCCATTTCAAATAATAACGTATAATCTTAGCAATTTACAGACTTAAAGAATGCCATTTTCCCAAAGCCTTCTTAGTCTCCAAAGTTACAAACCAGGGTTAAGTACTTTTTAGAAGTAACACATGTACTTATAGTTTTTTTTTTATTTAATAAATAAATAATATTTAAATATTTTATTTTTTTTGTTAATAATAAATCTAAATAACCATTCTAGTGTTAAACCAGATATTAAAATATTAAACTATTATAGATTAAAATATTACAATGCATACATTGATGCTTATAACTCAACACATGGCACAAGACCACACAACTTAAGCTGTAGATTTTATTTTTGTAGGCATTTATCTGAAAAAATATAAAATAAATGTAAGCACTTTACATTTTTTACACTGTACAACTTCCGGGGCACCTGATTTTTTTTTTAAAATTGGAACTCTGAAAAAGTTCCCACGTTCCCACGTGACTCCTGCTCCTCTGTGTCCCCTGTCTCGGTAGTTTTCCACCACGTGTCTCATTTGTAGCTGCGCCCCTTCCCCAGGTGTTTCCAATTCTTGTGTGTTTCATGTTACTATAAATAACCCTCCTCTGTCACCTGTCCTTCGTCGGTCTTTGCACTAACCTTTGTTGTTTTGTCTCTCTGTGTTTCTCCGTGTTTTATAGCCTCTGTCCTTCGCGCCTTAGTTTCTGTGTTTATATTTGTTTAATGTTTCTAGTTTCTTGTTTATTTCTGTGTTCCCTAGCTCCTTGTAGATACCCCTGCTTTGTGTTTATTAGTTTATTCCCCTGTATATATTTCCCTGCCATGTTTGGTTTGTTTATTATTATCGCTCGTTTGTTTTGGTTATTGGTTATTTGTGTATCTTTGTTTCGTGTTACTTGTTCCTTTTTTCTTTGTTATTTATTTAATAAATTATTTGTTTATTTCGCCCTTACCTGCACTTGCGTCCGTCTCCTCGTCTCCCTGCCTGGGTCACCCCGTGACAAAAAGTACGAGGTTACGAAATCCTTAGCCTTAAGAAGGTTTTGGGAAACACAGACTAGTTTGATCATTTGTTTTGGAGTGAGATGGAGTGTGTGGATACTTTTGGACAGATAGTGTGTAGAATATTTAAGATTAAGATGAATTTTGAATCCACAAATTGCTATATAATGCATTACAACATTTTCTAGACAAGTCTAAGCTAGAATTGTATACTAGTCCTGGGTTTCTCAACTAGTCCTGGGATTCCACAGACCACTGGTGGACTGAGAAATTCCAAGTTTGTAGAACAGTTTGAATAGTTGGAAACATATCTGCTTATCATACTGCCAATTTCTAATGTATTTATTTATTTACAAAGTTTATTTATGTACATTTGTTTGTTTGATTTGTTGTTGAGTTGACCTTGTGCCAAAGCCTGACCAACTGTTGGTAAGACCCTGCCACTTTGTAATTGCACAATTCAGTCACGTACGTATAATGGAATTGAATTTGTTAATAAATATTGCAGATGAATTGTCTCTAAAAGCAGAGCCTGCCCAGTAAACTTAATGAACCCTGACACATAGAGAATTAGTGCTATTGATGTGCGGCTGCGGCAAACAAAAAAAAAGGGCTTAAAAAAGCATCAGCAGGTGAGTGAGAGGAGGTGCGGAGAGCTCCGGCATGTGTGCTCATGTGTGATAAAGACCGCAACACATGCATGACAATGAGGAGCTGAAGGAGAAACCCGCTTTAAATACTGGAGCAGCGTCTCTGAGCCTGAGCAGAATGAAAAGAGCATTCCAGGCAAGGTCCCTGGATGAAGCGAGGGAGCTAAAAGGCTGAGGAAAAGACAGATGTGATAGCAGCAATGCAGAGAAGAGTGGGGGGAGGGAAGAGGGGTGAGAGAGAGAGAGAGAGAGAGAGAGAGGTAGAGAGGGGACAAAGCTGAGTGGCTATATGAGTGATGACAGGTAATGGTTGTTCTGTGCTGCTGCCTGTCATTCCAAACATGTTCCACAGCTGCTGCGTTTAGCATTCCAACATTTCAGAGAAGGTAGAGAATCTCACACACTGTTTCAGAGACAAAACGGAGTATAACTATACGTAATATTACATTATATTACATTACATTTGGCAGACGCTTTTGTCCAAAGCGACTTACAATAGTGAAGTACAAAAATAATAGAAGTTAAAGGTAAAGCATTTTTAGACAGGGCTTAAAGGAGGTCAAAGGGAAATAATGGGATAGAGGAGTAAAGGAGGGGAAGAAGGAAATGAGGTTAGAGTAGTTAGTGTGTTAGAGGTGTTAAGAGAGTAAGTGCTCTTTGAAGAGCTCTGTCTTCAGGAGTCTCTTAAAGATAGTGAGAGATTCTCCTGATCTGGTAGTGGAAGGTAGTTTGTTCCACCATTGGGGAACTCTGTATGAGAACAATCTGGATTGCTTTGTGTGAATGTTTGTTTGGTAAAGCAAGGCGACGTTCATTGGAGGAGCGCAGCGGCCGGGAGGTAGCGTAAGTCTTCAGGAGTGATCAGTGCAGGTAGGAAGGAGCTGTTCTGTCATCACCTTGTAGGCGATTGTAAGAGTTTTGAATTTGATGCGAGCATCAACTGGTAGCCAGTGGAGCTCAATGAGCAGTGGGGTGACATGTGCCCGTTTTGGCTGGTTGAAGACCACAGTGTATATACATTGTAGCTGGTAAACATTGACTATGAGATTAATCCTGTAAACTACAAAACCCTATATGTGAAATTCCTACATGTGTGTGTATTCATGAAGTTCTGTAGCCTTGACATTAAATTTAAGATCGTCACTGTCCAATGAAAAACAAGTATCTCCATTTTTGTCGATTTTTAGTTTACTTAAGCAATAATACATGAGAGGGACTGCTATAATTAAGCAATAGAACACGAGAGGGAGTGTGTTATCGCGATAACACATGACCTTAAGTGTTCTATTGCTTTTATGCAACAGTTTTTTTTTTACAAAATGAATAAAGAAAATAAATCAAAGAACTTCAAGAAATGCAGAATGAATATGCTTTAATATGGACTGTGCCTTCCGCCAAAAAGTAGTTCCACAACAACTGTAACAGAACTGAAACTACAAAACAGCGCATAGTTTATACAGACCAACACCACAAATGTTAGCTTAAAACCAGAAGCGGGAGTAAGCAAAGGCGGTAAACGTTAGGACCGTGAAATAACACTGAAACTCTCCTCCCCTGCGCAGAGGAGTCATCTTCAGGTGAAAGATGCGCTTTCACAACAAATTTTTGTTTGTTTTGCTGGGTGGTGTTGGTTTTAGCTAGCTGGCTGGACTGTGGTTAGGTTAGCGTAGCTTGCTTTAGCTCAGCATTAACTTAGCTTAGCCTAGCCTGGCTGGTTACCGTTCTGGCTGTCAGACGGCATTAGCCGAGGTGATTTTCTATCCCTTTTTTCCACAAAAGGCGAGCCAGAGCCGCGGGCGAGCGTGCCGTGGCTGATCGCTAGCCTGTGCTAAGCTAATGCTGCGGCTGGTGCTGCTGAAGGTGATGATTCAAAACTGTCCTGTGTGTATATGCCATTACTCGGCAACTCGTCGGCGCAGTGATACAGATTTAGTGTGAGAAGGCCGTGATGTTATCTCAAATATCAGCACGGTTAGAACAGTTCTCAACCAACCAGATTGTGAGGTCGGAACTAACTGTTGTATAATGTGTAATATTGGCACTGCTTAAAAGACTTTGAGTTAAAGAGGACAAGAAAATACAATCTATTTGGTTCTAAACACTCCGCAAGTTAAAACAGTTCTATTGCTGCTCTGCTTGTAGCTGCGCTGTAAGCACTGCATTGTTGCTAGGTTAACGTGGTGGCCTCTATTATCAGCCATTTCAGCCAAAATTGTGTAAATCTAACCTTACTGTAAATAAACGTTAGATTTTTACTCACCCGAATAAACGGTTTTCAGAAGAGAAATCTGTGTAGATTAAAGTGCAGTACTCGTTTGATTGAAAGATATTGAAAGTTTTGATAATTTTGGCGCCCCCCAGCGGCGAGACCTGCAAAATTATAAGAGTCCACCTTATATTCAGTATAAAGTGCACTTAAGGTTTTATTTTAATAATATCAACAATCAACCTGATATTGGTGGCTAATCATATGTTTAATAATGCATATTTTTGAATCACAGGGCTTGTTTGTGGGACCACGTTTTTGTGTGTGCTGCCTATTGGAGACATGGCGTTTCTTCACTGTTCCTATAGGATCCAGCATCTCCCAGTGGTGTATAATGACATCACATTTGGTTTGTATTTGGTTTGTAAGCGCTGCATCGTTGCTAGAGCTTCGGTTACAGTGCATTATCACTTTATCACAGCCAATCACATTGCAGGGTTGGACCTAACTGTGGTATAATACATAATCATTTGAACAGACAAACTGTCTCTTACACTGTGCTAAAATTTATTGATGCAAGGACCAATAGAAATACTTCAAAATAACCTGATATAAACTCTTTTTACATTGACTTCCACTGAAATTTAGATGTTTTTTTCTCTTGCCTGTAAATTTGCTGTTTTGGAGGTACATGTTTTTCATTAGACAGTGAAAATATGGTAAATTTGTATGTAGTGCCTTTCACAACCCAATGAAACTTTACTAACTAATACAACAAAACAGAAGCAGACTTAAAAAGTTCCAAAGGATATGGGCTGCAAAACTAAAAGATATGCCCACCATAGAAGAAATCCTATAACCTAGAAATGGGGTCAGAGGACCATAGTCTGCTCAGTGATCATAAGGCTGAAGAAGAACAGACAGATAAGAAGGTACAAAGCCCTGCAAGGCCCTAAAGGTCAGCAGCAGGATTCTATAATGGATGAGTTCAGTAACTGGTAGCCGGCGTAGCTGTTGAAAGATAAGGGTCATATGGGCAGATTCCAGAGTGTGTACTAAAAGCCTTGAAACAGTTCTGGCTGTACTGAAGAGCATGGAAAGTTTTCCTTAGTGAATTAAAAAGGCAAGATTTCTAAATAAATGCATCTTTCTTTCTGTAAAGCAAAAATTAACTTAAAGTACAGTGGAATGCAAAAGTTTGTGCAAAATGTAAAAAAAAAATGTATTGTCAAAATGACTGTTACTCTAAACAGTTAAGCAAGTTAAAGATGAAATGGCCTTGAAAAGGCATGAAGTAAAAGATAACATGTTACCTTTATATTTTAATTGTTTTTTTTATCACAAAAAAGGGCCTGAAGCAAAGGTTTTGGGCACACCTTTTGGCAAATTTTACAGCTTATATAAGCTTTTTAGCCAATAAAGATTATTTCCATTCTTTCTAAATTGATTTTTATTCATTCCTTGCAGAAGTTTCACTGACAATAAAAAAAACAAGTATCTCGTGCTCTGAGTGGTCCAGTGGGCTCAGCGCTGCCACTATAATCGTGAGATTGCCGGTTCAAATCCTGTTTGTGCAGTTTTGCCACCAGCTGCCAGATCCCTGAGAGAGCACAGTTGGTCTTGTTCTCTCTGGGTGGGTAGATGGCACTCTCTCTCCCCACATCACTCCAAAGGGTAATGTTGATCAGCACGAGGCATCTGTGAGCCGATGTATCAGAACCGAGTCGCTGCGCTTTCCTGCGAGCGCGCTGTGATGCTACTCGGCAATGCTGCATCAGCAACAGTTCAAAAAGAGGTGGTGGCTAAATTCATATTGATCGAAGGAGGCATGTGCTAGTCTTCACACTACTGGTGTTGGGGCGTCACTAGTGATAGGGGGAATCCAAATGAGTGGGTTGGGTTTTGAAAATGGAAAATTTGAAAATGGGATTAGAAATAAAATAAAAATACAAGTATACTTTTTTGTCAATTGAAACAAACTTCTTTTACATTGTCTACCACTGAGAGTTAAAAAGGTTTTATCTTTCTCCTGTATAGTTGTTTGGAGATACTTGGTTTTCACTGGAAAGCAACAATATGCTGTTTTTTGGGGTATATCCACAGATTTTCAATGGTGTTCAGATCAGGGGACCATAATGGCCATGGTAAAACCTTCAGATTGTGAGGTAGATTTTGAGGTATTTAAAATGTGGGTAACACTTTATAATACTGTTCCATAGTTAATAGGTAACTAAGCAGTAACTAAGCAGTAACTTATTAATAGTGCTGCATTAATACCTAAATATTTTCTATTAACTACCAGGGAGTACTGAATAATTACTCAGTAGATAGTACTGAACTAATATTTATAGTAGTTCACTATTAACTCCACAATAATTACTGAGACTTACATATCTACCAGAGAACTACTTACTAATTATGTCTCCTTTATAATAACTATTCATTAATTACTGCTCAAATCAACATTAACTACTGAAAACCCTTACATGCCACCTGGATCTATAGATCTAAATCAGTCTACACAAACAATTATTCTATCAGTGGTGATATTAAAGTGATATTGAGTGACACCATTTGTAGTAGTAGTAACCTTAATTACCTTATTATCATCATTATCTTCCAAATATTAGCAACATATAGTAAATTAATACAGTGTGTCGTAATCTGCTTAAACCCCAATTTTGAAAGAAAAAAAAAACTTTATAACGTAATATTATTACATAGTAGACATTATTTATGTTCTCCAGAAGACTCTAAGACTGTACTCAATTTTGTTTTAATGGTCACTGCTTTAATTTTCAGCACCAATCTTATAAACGTTCATCTTTAGCCTTGCAGTCTCACAGACTCTTAGTGCCCATTATTAGGGTAATTACGGTAATTCCACAGCGCCGGACCGCTAGCTTCTATCAGTGTGTTTATCTGCTGCTGCAGGTTATTCTATCAGTGGTGATATTAAAGTGAGTGACACCACTTATCATATATTAACCTTACTTACCTTAGTATCCTCAATATCTTCCAAATGTTAGACACACTGAAATGTGCAGCAGTCTGCTTAACCCCCCTTTTTGTAATGTTCTGTCAGTGTGTTACAGGTGTTTATTCTAAACCTGTGCTCTTCTTCAGTCCTCCTGGAGATGTGCTCAGTAGAAGTGATGGCTCACGTTCAGCTTTACTCTAGGTTGTGTCCTACATCCTTATTCTGGGGGAAATCATGTTTAAATGAATAAATATTTGTGTTAGATAACGAACTAGGCATCCCTGTGTTCTTCATAGATAATTAATAAGGGGTCCCTGTCTTCTTTTTTCAGGAGTTAACAGCAGCACATGTTAACCCATTACTAACGACTGAGGAGTTACTGTGTTCTTCTTTAGGAGTTACTGCAAATCATACCACAGTATTATAAAGTGAGAAACATGGTAACTAATTACTAATTACTGAGGAGTTACTGTGTTCTTCTTTAGGAGTTACTGCAGATCATGTCACAGTATTATAAAGGGAAATATACATTAATAATAATAATAATAATAATAATAATAATAATAATAATAACACACATTTAACCTAATTAACTAACACAAACACATTTAACCTAGTTAACTAACACACACATTTAACCTAGTTAACTAACACAAAAAAAAACAAAGATTGTTCAACATAGCTGTTCAGGTGAAGGATACAAAAAGTTGTCTCAGAGATTTCCACTGTGAGGAACATAGTAAGGAAATGGAAGAGCACAGGGACAGTTCTTGTTAAGCCCAGAAGTGGCAGGCCAAGAAAAATATCAGAAAGGCAGAGAAGAAGAATGGTGAGAACAGTCAAGGACAATCCTCAGACCACCTCCAAAGAGATGCAGCATCATCTTGCTGCAGATGGTGTCACTGTGCATTGGTCAACAATACAGCGCACTTTGCACAAGGAGAAGCTGTATGGGAGAGTGATGCGAAAGAAGCCATTTCTGCAAGCACGCCACAAACAGAGTCGCCTGAGGTGTGCAAAAGCACACTTGACTGTGTGTGGCGTGCTTGCAGAAATGGCTTCTTTCGCATCACTTTCCCTTTCTCCCACCTAATTTCAATCCTGAAATATTACTGTGTCCATCAGTTATTAGATATATCAAACTGAAATGGCTGTTGCAAACACAATATTTAGAACTAAAAATGATTAATAGGGGTGCCCAACCTTTTTCATATGACTGTATGTGATAATATTTAGTTGCATTTTAGGAGTAGCAATGATTTGTGGGTAATAAAAGGTTTTATTGAATTGTAGTTTTTAAATAAACTATGAAAGTGAACCAGTACATTTAAATTAATATGAACTGAACTTGAACTCTCAAATTTTCACTTCTTACTTTTAATCATCTTTCTTTACTGGCTATCTCACCCTTCCCTGATACTACAGATACTTAATAATGTGAGGTAGTTATTGTACTGAATTATAAATCATAATAAAGAGTATCATACAGTTTAAGGGTTCAATCAATAAATGAACCTTTATTTCCACTCAGGAAAACATTAAGGGTGACCATCATTTACAATGTTGCCGAGCATTTAAAGCATCAAAGGGATTGAAAACATTTAATAGAAACAATAAGAAATAAAACAGTTAAGAAATAAATGACATACTCATTTTAAATCAATGTTTAATATATATTAATAAAATGTATATGTAAAATAGAAAATTCTAAAAGACCATTAAAAAAAATAAAAAGTAAAGAGATTATAAAATATTAAATAAATAAAAAGGTAACAGTAAACGTAATAATGAATAATAATAAATTAAGAAAATAAGAATCAAAATATAAAACATAATAAAAAATAAAAGTAATAATAAATAAATAAAAATGAAAAAAACTCATTTAAAACAATCACAGGCTTTCTGGGGTTGTTTAGAAACTAGAGTTTAAAATGAGTCAGTGATCCCAGGAAGCTGAGCTTAATTTTAAACTTAAAAGAGTGCAGAATGCTAGCTTTAATTCCATTGTAGTTACATATGTATATCGTGTAAACTGTGACAGCACCTCTCGTACATCATTTCCCCGTAGAGTTATATTGGCTTGCAGTGAAGAACAGGGATTAATTTAAGAAGAGGAAGAGGAATGTGATCACGTTACCTCAATTTATCAGAACACAGCACTTATAAACACAAGGACAAAGCCAGTCTAGAATGTGGTGTTTAAAAAGAGCAATGTCCTTACGGGACTCAACAGGCAGACATTTATTCTGTGAGGAGTTTTTGGTTTATGGGTTAATAAGGGGAGCTCTGAGTGAGTGTGAGTGAATGAGAGACAGATACAGAGAGAAAGGCAGGGAGAAAGATGAGTATTCACTACTAACAACAGCTGGTCATTGAGTGCACCACCACATGGCTCTTTGTTTAAGTTGCTCAGGCTAGAAGTTACAGTACGTTTTTCAACTGACCTCATTCATATGAAGTGCAGGCTAAACCTTTGTCCTGCAGCACCTTCTGTCCTGTCACATTCACTTAAGCCTAAAAATGACTTTTTAATGAGCGTGTTAGTTAGGCTAGATGCTTTTTGAGAGCAGGACCCATTTTACAAATATGCAGAAAAAAGATTTTGTGGAATTGGGGGTTTTAAAGTAAAACACTTTAAAACTAAACAGTAACAAAACTTAAAAGCGTTTTCTTTAAAGTGATTTTTAAATCAGCTAAATAAGAAATATCGAATAGCACCATAAACTATAGCAAAGTAGTTGCCTCAACTAGTATTATTAAGTTTCTTGTTAAATGTTGTCCTAAGTTAATCATTTGTGTTGCAAAATTTACAAACTGTAGTTGAACTCTAGTTGAGGCAAAGCCAACTATTCTGCACTACTGCACATGCTCAGTTTGACTCTTGTTAAACGGGGTCTACTGAGCAATTATGCAGGGGTTTTCACCTGATGTTGTTCAGGCTATTTACATATTGGGCGTGTCCTCCCACCTCTCACTCACCATCAGTGTGTAATCGTTCCCCACAGACTGCTGCCTTCTGTTGGGATTCATATATATGTTATATAATACTGAACTGCCTGGCCTTAGTGTTAAAAGCTAAAGAAACAACTTGCTATGTTTTGTGTTGCTCAGTGTGAGTATATGCAGTGTGACTATAAGTCCAGCTGGTCATATTTGCAATAACATAAGCTTATATGTTTGTTTTTAAGGCATATAGTCATAAATTCTCAGTTACTTAAATACAATAAAAATGTTAATTGAATTAAAGTTAACTTAAATTAATGGGAAATATAGTGTTGTGCTCATAATGTGAGTTTATTAGTGTAAAACATGTGATTGACACAATTTAACTGGTTTAGGTGCTGCTGAAGAGTAGTCAGAAGAACTTACTACTAACAACACAACTTAATTTTTTTTAGGTTACACAATGCAAAATATGTAGTAGGAACAACTTGTATTTTGTTCACAGATAATATTTAATTGACTCATTTTTTTTGTTTTTTTTAATTGGACCAAAATTCTAGAGTTATCCACATCTCACAGAACTTAAATTGGACTAACAAGAATTAGAGGTAGGTATTACAATACATTGATGGTGATGAGCAGTTATTCTTGCCTCATCACAAGCTTTAATCATCTTCCCATCAAGTCTGACCAGCTTCTCTGTCCCTGCTGAATAAAAAGAATCATCCCCACAGCAAAATGCTGCCACCACCATGTTTCACAGTAAAGATGGTCTGTTCAGGGTGATGAGCAGTGTTACTTTTCCACTACATGTAGCGCTTTGCATTTAGACCAAAAGTTCAAGTATGCTCCCATACATCTAACCACAACACAGTACCTTCTTCCACATGTGGTAAACTTTAAACTGTAATTCTTATCTATTTATTTTACCATTGCTTTTCTTCTTTCATAAAGGCTAGATTTGTGCATTTGTGGTGATACTTATAGTTGTCCTGTATACAGATTCTCCCACCTGAGCTGAGGATTTCTGCAGCTCCTCCAGAGTGACCATGGGCCTCTTCGCTGCTTCTCCTTGCCGGATCTGTCAGTTTGGGGGGATGAAGACGTTTTGGTAGGTTTGCAGGTGTTGAATACTTTTTTTAATTTTTGAATGATGAATTAAACAGTGCTTATTGGGATGCTTAAAGCGTGGGATATGTTTTTTTTTTGTAATCGAAACCTGCTTTACCCTGCTTCTTGACAACTTTATCTCTGACCTGTCTGGTGAGTTCCTTCCATGGTCTTCTTGATTCCGTTTGTTCACTAGTATATTTATACTGAGAGACTAAAAAACACACAGCTAGACTCCTTTAGTTAATTGAGTGATTCTAAAGGCAAATGATTGAGCTGAGGAAAGAAAGAAAGAAACTAGGTCTTATCAGGAACACACCAGGAAAACAGAACCAAGAGTTACCACATTTCTACTGTATTTTTTGCACTATAAGGCACACCAGATTATAAGGCACACTAACAATGAACATCTATTTTCTGATCTTTTTTCTTATATAAGGCGCACTGGATTATAAGGCACATTTCAAGAGACACTATGAGAAATTTCTATTTCAACAGGTCTCGTCACTGGGTGGTGGTAAGGGGGTAGCTAACTAAGTTAAGTAAAACTAAGCTAAGTAAACAAAACTGTAAAAAAAAAAAAACGAGTGCTGGATGTTAATCTACACATTTCAGATTTCTCTCCTGAAAACTGTTTATTTGGGTGAGCAAAGCGCTTTCGTTTATTTACAGTAAGCTTAGATGGAGCATTAGCATTAGCGGCTAACCACTTGCAGGTAATGCCGCCTGATAGCGCTGCACTGAGGAACCCTGAGTGCTCCAGTATGCCAGGGCATTTTTAGCTAGCGGTTTGTCCCATGTAACTTGTTTTAACACAGTAAACATGCAGATTACAGTCCGATATACTCCCCTCTGAATGACAAAAATAGCTAACGCGTTTAGCAACTAATGCTAATGAATTTTATTTGGGAGGTTCAGAGTAAAGGAAGCTGACTTTTCAGATATTATTATTTTATTACAAATGTGAAAACCATGCATTGTTTTTTCGTTTCTCTTCACTTTTATATGCTACTTTTTGTTGGTCGATCACTTAAAGGCTCGCTAAGACACATTTACGTTTGTGGTTGTAAGATTACAATATGTGGAAAAGTTCAAGGGGTATGAATACTTTTGCAAGCCACTGTGGTTGCAGCATATCCAGCTGTATGCCTTAATTATCTAAGACAATTCCACTATTGCTTCTTCTTTAAATTGAACTGAAACTACATATTTCCGTGAGACAATCCCTATTTCCAGTTAATTCACCATGTTCTGTCCTTATTCACCACTCTGATCCAGTTCTCTATCCTGATTGGCTGCATTAAAGCCGGTGGCGACAGCGGCTCTGCAGAGGCTCACTCCACTCTCAGAAACATCCAAATGTGCAGTCTGGCCTAATTAGGCTCCACTGTTTCAATACAAACGTGACCTGCAGGATAAACCACTCCTCATCACTTCATCCAACAGAACACACACACACACACACATATATATATATGCACAGCCGTATTCATGCTCAGGCAAACCTGGAGTGGCCATATCCATTATGTAAATAGCAATTACGCTCTGCATCAGCAGCCAAAGCGGAGGCACCTAATGCGACTGTGTGTGAGAGTGGGTGTGTAAGTGTGTGTGTACACCCACACAAGTGTATGGATGTGAGCGTGCATGTGCATCAGGGCTTAGGTAGGGGCAACATTAAGCCTGCATGCATGCAACAATGATTATCACCACTGAAAACAATACTCCTCTGTTGCCGCTTTCAGCCATAATTTGAAACACTGGTGTGCTAACGGCAGCCGCCACTCCTGCCACTACCGCTGTGCAAGCTGCTGCCACAGAAAGCATGCATATGAAGTCATCCTTTAAACTCGTACCACCTGTGCTGCTTACGCATCAAGTGCCAAGCTGAATGGATCATTGTTTAATATCATCACATTTCAGGAACAGAGGAAGAAACCCCCCCAGGCTGCTCAGATTGATGGAAAGTTGTTACAGAAGCAGTGAAGTCATTGCTGTTCTATCCCGACATGTGCAGTAAACAATGAATAGCCCTATTTGAGTACTCAACTAGGTAAAGATATTAATTAAATACTTTAAGAAATGCAGGTCAGTCAATCAGAAAAATAAAAAGAACTTTGAAAGTTTCCTCAAGTGAGACCATCAAACATTAAGATGAAACTGGCTCTCATCAGGAACGCAGGCTACAGGCTGATAATAATCATCTCTGAATGGCTAAAGAGCTAGCACCGTTAGCGGCTAATGCTGATGCTACTCTAGTAGTGGTAGGCGGTAATACACACCTCTGAATGGGAAAATAGCAGTTAGCAACTAATGCTAATGCTACTCCAGCCCCAGTAGTAATACTTGTAACTGTTAGTGACTGTTGTGTTAGTGTGGTAAAGGCTGTGTATCTACGTTCAGAAAAAAATTGGGAACTTTGAAAGTTTCCTTAAGTGAGACCATCAAAGATAAAACTGGCTCTCATCAGGAACGCTTCAGGAAAGGAGAACCAAGAGTTACCACATTTCTACTGTATTTTTTGCACTATAAGGCACACCAGATTATAAGGAACACTAACAATGTACGTCTATTTTTGTATCTTTTTTCTTATATAAGGCTCACTTGATCATAAGGCGCATTTTAAGAGAGACTATAAGGAACTTCTAATTAAGCAGGTCTCGCTGCTGGGTGGTGGTGGGGGGTAGCTAACTAAGTTAAGTAAAGCTAAGCTAAGTAAAAAAAAATATATATATATATATATATATATATAAAAAGACTTTCTTTCAAAGTCAAATGAGCACTGGATGTTAATCTACACAGATTTCTCTCCTGAAAACAGTTTATTTGTATGAGTAAAGTGCTTTTGTTTATTTACAGTAAGCTTAGAATCCCAAATTTCTCCAGCACTAAGGCTGGAGCATTAGCATGCTAGCAGCTAATGCAGCCAGACAGCGCCACACTGAGGAACCCTGAGTGCTCCAGTAAACCAGGGCGTTTTTAGCTAGCGGTTTGTCCTACATAGCTTGTTTTAACACAATGTAAACACGCAGGATACAGTCTGATATACTCCCCTCTGATCAGCGAAAGAGCAGGAGTGTTTAGAAGCTAATGCTAATGCTGCTCCAGCAGTGCAAGCCAGGGTTAGCAGCAGGCTACAGGCCGATAATACTCACCTCTGAATGACTAAAGAGCTAGCATTTAGCGTGGTTAGCAGGTAATACTAATGCTGCTCCAGCATTGCTAGCTAAGGTTAGCAGCAGCCTCTGAACGGGAAACTAGCGGTTAGCGGCTAATGCTAATGCTACTCCAGCCCCAGTACTAACACTGTGTTAGTGTGGCTAGGCAGTGTGTCTGTGTTATGTGGGTTTTGCTTTTAAAAGAGGACACAGCTAAATTTGCTAATGTCCTTCTTATATATATATATATATATATATATATATATATATATATATGTCAATCTTTTAATATTCAGTAACGCCAATATAAATAAAAAAAACACCCTAAAACACCCATAACTGGACAAAAAATGGCTGAAATGGGCAGAAATATTAACTTTAAAATAATATTTTGCTTTAAACCAGTTATTTTCATACGAGTAAATTCCCCCAGCAGGTTAATTCAAATATTATGTCTGTCCATGTGTCAGCATGTGTGCATTTGCATTTTACATTTTAGAAATGCTGCACAAATATTCCATTTTCTAGCAGTTAGAAGCGGCTTCAGCCTCTACCCCACTGTATTGTGTTACTCCACTGTAGAGACATACTTGTTCAGTCAGTGGAGACATACTTGGCCTTTGTGTTTGTGTGCTCAGAGCCTCTGGAGGACGCTGGAATTGGACTTTCTACTTCCAGCCTGTCCGCGTCCTGCACCCCTGTAGCCTTTACCTCTCGTCTGCATCACGGCACCAGCTCCCATATCCACTGAACGGAAGCAGGCTGGCTGTTAGTGACTGTATAGGGACCGCAGACTGAAGACAGAGCAGGTCCAAGGCTTTTTTGGTTGCATAGCTTCTCTTCACATTCAATTATAGCTAATATATGAGCTCAGTTCACAATGTAGCACTCAGACACTGAAAATAGGCCATTGTTTACTCCATCTGCTTTAAATATGTGGCGTCTGCACACTTTAGAGCACCACAACAATGGCTCGAATTACTCTCTGGAAAGCACTTCATTTCATTATTTCATTAAGCACTTATTTCCTGAGAACCTGAGGGGTAGTTAAGCTAAGCTACGTCTCTAAAAAAAACTAAAATAAATCAACTGACAACCGTAGCAAGAACCAGTATACTAATTACACACAAAAAAACTAAGAAGAGGAAGATAAGACTAACAAGACCTTCCACATCTAAAACACTAAAACACAAAGAAACCTGTAAAAAAAAAAAAGAAAACTACCCTCATTATCAAAAAATACTGTTGTGGATTGACTCAGATTTAGTTAGTTGGTCATCTTCAGTGATGAGTCTTTGTTGTCTTTGGCGGAGAAGGCCAATGAATCTGCTTGTTTGTTGTCACACATCCAGAAGACCTTGTGTCATGATGTTGAGTGCAAATTTGGGAAACACTTTAAAATGAGACTACCTTTATAAAGGGTATATAAATGGTTAATTACAATTAGTTTATTAATGGTTACTAATTAGGTTGTGAATGCCTTAAAAATCATTAATAATCAGTTATAACACATACGTAAAAAGGGCAACATTGACCTGTTGTTTGCCAAATAGTGAACCCACAGCCATTTATAATGTTGCCGCTTCTACGTATGTGTTATAACTGATTATTAAAGATTTTTAAGGCATTTACAACCTAATTAGTAACCATTAATAAATTAATTGAAAACCATTTATAAGTAAAGTGGTACCCAAATTTGTGCAATGGCAGATCACCTTCGTCCTTCACTACAGGCACTTTGACAGCCCAACGTTATGTTACTAAGGTCCTGCATACAGATCTGCACCAAACAAGCAAGCAAACCAATCAACTGCCTGGGGCCCCCTGACAATGGCTGCTGATGAACTGAATGCAACAGCAAATTGTGTGAGCGCCCCTTTAAATTCTGTGACGTCAAAATGGGAAAAGTCCAATGACACTGTTACTAAAATCCCCATAGACATAATATATATATATAGATACCTCATTATGGGCTGAAGCATAATCCACCGTCGCCGCCATATTGGTTGGGTCTCCTAACTCTAGGCTAGCACCAGAACCTTATAAATGAGGTTCTGGTAAATAAACTGATAATTAGGCCTGTCACGATAGCTATGTTATTGACTTTTCGTACGATAATTTTTTAAATCGCGATCATTTTTGGCGACTTCGATAATAGCCATTGGGTTTCCGTGTGAATTTGTTTACATGAGAACGAGTTCCAGCGAGTTTTAGCGATGTGCTGCTCTCTCGCTGGCTTTCAACGTTAGGAAATAAGTGCACGCAGAGTTTATGCAGCAGGGAGGGACGTATGGACACACGCGTGCACACACGCACATGTTCTGTGTGGAGTTGTGTTAGCTTGCAAACGTATTTGAGGCTAATAGGACTTTCTCAAAACTAAACAGCTTTAGAGAAGGCTTAGAGTAGTCCAGTCTGGGATGAGCTTTGTTTTAAAACATACCCCATACCTCAGCTCTGGTGTGAGAGAATTTTGGCTTTAAGCCATATGAGTGAGGGGAACCATCAACGTGAATGGGCCGGTATGTTTACTTTTTTCACTAATTTCACAACAGTGGAAACAGAAGATGGCAGTACTACTAACCTGAGATCTTATTTAAATCACAACCATCCAGCCCAATTTTCCGAGCTGAATTTTTAATATGAAAATTGTTACTCCAGTGAGATCCTGCCTCAAGCCTCACACAGTAAACATGCTGGTGTTACTTGCTCGCAATATATCTGACAGTTACATTAAAAAATACATTTATAGCAAGAGCTCTGACCTGCTGAGCCATCTGTGTCTTTGATCAAATGGACACTTGTGTCTTTTGACGCTAATTTGTGTTTTACAGCTTAGACATATATGATCAGTAAAAGGAATCGGCAAGTGCCTTTGTGTCCAGAGTTAATCAAAAATAAAGAAATAATGTAAATGTCACTTTAATCCAATTTTTTTATAAAGGTCTGTTTTATATTTAGTGCAGTTTTCTCAGAACCCAGAGTGGTTGTACTTTATTTGTTTTATTTATTTAGGATATTAAAATATTTTTATATTGAAAGCCCAATGTCTGCTCTTAATAATAAAAAGTTAGTTTAACTGTAAAATGGTGTAATAGTATAATTATGCTAGTATATTATTAGTGTGGCACATTGTCTTAAAGCTTCTTTGGGAAACCCAGAAGCAGGAAAATGTACTAACTAGTTTGTATTAATTGAATTTATTGAAGCAGAGAGAGTTTGCCCTCACAATGCACCTCCATAGAGATCCGGAGCAGAGCAGCTTCACAGCGGGCAGCAGGCAGCAGGGTAGTGGAGAGCCATACTGCACAGTAATAGTATTAAACAGGAGGAACATGTCATCTCAGTACATGGGAAACAGAACAGAAAGAGATAATGAAAGAGAGAACAGAAGGGAAGGAAAAAAGGCTGGGGTTAGAGGGGGTTTATGAAATACTGTTGAGTTGTTTTGGGAAGCAGTAACTGGAACCACGAATGGTCACCTCCACCACCTTCATTATACCAAAAAAATACATTATTTTTTCATGTGTAATATCTTACACCATGTCTTATACCAAACAACATTTCGAATGATTTCACTGTTGCAGACAAATTTACAGTGAAGGAGTGAAATTGTTTAAACCTTGCTATAGTTGCAGCGCATCCGCCATCTTGACTATTTGGTGTAAGGCAGGGTTTCTCAACCGGGGCCGTGAAGCACCCTCTACGGCAGTGGCGTGCACAGACATTTGGGGGGGCAAGTGCTCAGGGGGGAAAAAGGGCACTTTTTAGCGACGTGGAACACTTCATTACAAAAAAAATTACACGCACATGTTGAATGAAATTTGACTTTGTATTTGTATCATTCTCTAAATGTGAGTTTTCAATGGAAAAATGTCACACCACCAACTGATTAAATGCATATACAATATTAACTATGAGACATTTTACTGCACAACAAAATGATTTCACGTTGGGTTTAGAGGGCAAACGGTAGGATTTTACTTGATGTGTATGTTACCTGGCTGGTGGGACACGGGGGAGAAGAAGCCTATCTGTTGCCGTGCGTGCTGTGCTGAAGACTCGCTGAACTGAACTGCTGCTGCAGCGCATCTAGTGTGCCTTGTGCGTGACCGCGCGGGGTCATGTGACAGAGGAAGAGCGAGGTCAGGTGTGTGCGAGCTGATTTCAGGGCATTCTGTTTTCACTCGTTTTTAATCGTTGATAAAGGGCAGAGTTGGTGGTGCTTTAGCACGCCTCTGCTCTAAGGGTCCGCAGGCTCATCCTCAGAGGGAGACAGTAGTCTGTAGTGAGCACTTTAAATCAGGGGTCTCAAACTCGCGGATATTTTGTGGCCGCGACTTAAAATCAAATTTTAGTGTTAGTGCGGCGCGCCCGCCAGAAAGATGCATCCTCTCCCCGTCCACCAGCACAGCGCATCCTATTCATTTAAATAGAAAGAGCCGCTGCATGAGCACAGCCCCCGCCCTCCGACAAAACAGTTCAGAGCTGCGACTTCACACACACATACGAGTCTCACACAGATACAGAACAGCTAGCAGCCTTTCAACAACACAGGAGAAGCTGAAAACAGATTTATAGAACTATAGACCACAGTGAGGTTGATTTATAAATCTTAACTTATGATTGACTACACCTGTTGCTTCATTTGAATAAAAAAACGTCACGGATACGCTCACACACACAGTGAGCCGAGTCATGAGGTGTTCTGTCGAGTTGTGCTACCCTGTCAAACCGTGCTACTCTTATGTGTATATTTAAAGGTAAAAATACAAAAGAAGCACAATATTAGAGCATGTTTCCAGTGAGAAGTTCATGTACTATATTTGAACAGCCTAAATCACCGTTTAGTAAGTTTAGAGTTTATTATACTCTGTTTTTTAGATAATTTATTATTATTATTATTATTATTATTATTATTATTATTATTATTATTATTAGGGAGGCCTTGAGGCTTTCAAGTTGTAAACAGGTGGGCCGTAATGTAGAAAAGGTTGAGAACCCCTGGTGTAAGGTGTTTATGATGATTAGATTCTTCCCCTTGGCCTGACTTTACATCGTCTTATACAGTTTATACCCATGTTTATAATGCCTTATGAATGCATTACAAGATGTTTATTGACTCCTACAGACATTCCAGTTATAGAAAGTGTTACTGAAATCTCTAAAGAAATATGGTTGCAGTTTTTACAAATAGTGACTGATTTTTAATCTTTGCAGAATAATAAAAAGTCTTCTACTGTATGGTTGGCATTACATAATGATAAAGGTTTGAAGTTTGCACAAAAGGCTGTGATTCTGAGTATTAGCAATGCTAATTAGCACATATTAGCTCCTTTACAGTCCTTAAAATATATAAAGAAAATAAGAGAGAGAGAGAGAGAGAGAGAGAGAGAGAGAGAGAAAGTGAGAGATCCTTACTGCATGGTTTGTGCAGCTTAATTACTGCTTTTAAGTTTCAGATCACTGAAGGGAAAAGGACTTTTTGTAAAAAAGAGCCGAGTGTCTGGTGTTTATGAATAATTGACAGTTAAAGTAATTGGAACTAATTGGAAGTTTTATTTTTTATTTATGGGACATTTGTTTAGGCTTTTTACTCGTGATTCATGACTCTTCAGCTTTTTTACCACTGGAGTCAACTCCTTTTTTCTACTTCTTTTTTAAGCAAGGCAGCCCAGAGCCATTGAAAAATGGACATAGTTGAGATAAAAACAGTCTTAAATGTGTTGCACCAAATTTCTAACAAATTCTGACTTGATTCAGATCATAAGGAAAGAAAAATTACAGATTCTACCAGATGATCACAGCGAATATTATTCGATAGTTTTAGAACATGTTTTATGTTTTATGCTTAGATTAGAGAAGGCAACATTTTTTTGAGAAATTTGGCCCAAAGAATTGAGAAACCACCCACCTTGCAATAGATAATAATAAATGTCTGACTGTTGACTGTTGTCTAGGTTCTAATCTGTCAGTGGCACAGCTGTGTTTTTTATTGCCAAGATAGCAGTACGCCAGAAATGTACCTGAACACACCTCACATCCAGAAAACGTAGAAATGTGTTGTAATCAATATCATTATACATATTCTGAAATTCAAATAACAAATGGTTGTATTTAGGTATTGATAATAAATACTTATAAAGGCACATATGACTGGGTCAGGGGATTGTGGAGGACAGACACTTTTTTGTTTACTAGATAATTCCAAATGTGTCCCTTTTTTCACTCTATAAATATTTGCAAGCTATTTTTTTGGGTTTTTGCGTTTTCGGGTTTTTGTTTCCCACCTGTTTTTGGGTCTTTGTTTTCCACCTGTTTTCAGGTGCTTGTTTTCCGCCTGTTTTCAGGTTTTTGTTTCCCACCTGTTTTCGGGTCTTTGTTTCCCGCCCGTTTTCGGGTTTTTGTTTCCCACCTGTTTTCGGGTCTTTGTTCTCCTCCCGTTTTCAGGTTTTTGTTTTACACTTGTTTTCGGGTCTTTGTTTTCCGCCCGTTTTCAGGTTTTTGTTTCCCACCTGTTTTCTGTTTTTTGTTTTCCAATTGCTTTCTGGTTTTTGTTTACCAGCTGCTTTCCGGTTTTTGTTTCCCACCCGTTTTCGGGTTTTTGTTTCCCATCTGTTTTCGGGGTTTTTTTCTACCTGTGTTGAGGGTGTTGTATTCTGCTGCTTTGCACTTGGGTTCTACAACCTTCTGGGCTGGAGAGATACTGCTCCCCACACACTACACCTACAGTACCAGGAATTTTCCTAATAGCATGAAAATCTGTTTTTACCCGGTCTGGTGGTAATTGTGTATAGGTGAGTGTATGGCACAGTAATAGCCTGGTTACAGAATGCACAGATTTGGATACATTAGCTTTGTTAGACTGTGAGCATCATCTGTAGGAATTCATTGATTGCATTGATTGATTAAGTCAAGAGCTCTACCATCGCTAATCTGGATTTTAATGATTCATGCGTGGGTTTGATTGGTCAATTCCAATATGCCCAATTACACTACAAGCTACAGACAAGGTGTTGGCATCGTAATATAATATAATATAATATAATATACAGCTCTGGAAAAAAATAAGAGACATGTTCTCTGATATGTTTGAGTAAAATGAACATTGTTATTTTATTCATCCATCCATTTGATCATCCATCTTCCTCTTGATTATATTTTAGAGGTTTTCAATTTGGTAAAATTAAAGAAAAGGTTTTTTTATTTTTATTTCACCTTTATTTCACCAGGCTAGTCATTAAGAACAAGTTCTTATTTACAATAATGGCCTGAACTGCAATCAGAATCCACCTAAAGTAATTATTTCAGAATAATGACTGGGTCGGGTTACTCGTTAATTTGCGAGCGAGTTCACATAGTACTTCAGTTATATAAGGGTTTGAGAAACGCACTTTAATTAACAATCGGTCTTAGGTTTGAGTTAAGGAAGTTCTTAGTGTTACTAAGCTTTTTGGAAACCCACCCCAGTAGACTAGCAGAGAGATTTCATATGTGTGCTTTTTTATATTATAAAAAAAAATGCATTCTTTTTATTTATTTATTTATTTATTTATTTATCATATTTGAATCTTTTTGGACTTTTGGACGTCTTGGAATCGAATCAGTTCAGTCAGAAACCACTTTAGGCTACCGCTGATGTTATATATATGGTGGATGACTGATTGCTGAGCTTCCATTCTGGGACAGGAGCAGCATACGTCTCATTCATGTGGAGAAAATGATGAGACAAAGCGTTGCTGTATATCTGCTGACTGTATTACGATGACTGGAAATAAAAAAAAATAATAATGTGCTAGCTAACCAAGCTCAATCGCTTTACCCAAAGTGGTGCTAAGCTGCTAAACCTGGCGAGGCAGTTTTTTTTTTCTCCTGGTTTGAGGACGAGGATGATGAATAAGCCTCCACAGTTCATTGGATTGATGTGAAGGGATTGTGTTTGTGTGTGTTGAGCAAACAGCTCTTACCTTCATATCAGCTGATGGGAAAAAGTCGGTGCTGAGCGCTAAAGACATGATCTCACAGCGCGCGGCCGCCGTGATGAAGTGCCAGAGAAAACAAACACCGCTTCACAGGCTTTTTATATCACGGGGGCTTATGATATATATCTCTAGGAAACCAGGGCCCGCGGCAATAAGGCCGCTAAGCCACTATTAGCTACACAGAGCCTAAAGAAATGAGGTTATGAAGTCACAATGTACTTATTTGGAGAGATTTAATGCCGCCATTAGCTCCAGACGTAGCCTAAATGTATCACGTCTAAGGCAGCCGGCCTCTCCCGTGCTAGGTCAGACCGGAGAACGGAACAGGATAGCGCAATCAATCCAAAAGGTCTGCGTGCGTCCAGTCGTTGTGCCTCTGATTGCATTACCATCGAATTACTGCCGAATACCGCTGAGCTAGCCATAAGTTTGGACACATTAGACGTGGAGGTGACCGCGAGGGCCTAGCGAGCAGCTACCTTCCCATGCTGTGCGGCAGTAAAGGCCAATGAACTAAAATGAGCAGGCACACAGCAAGACTTCCTTCACTGCCTGCTCAGGCATCTGCTCCTCAAATTATAGCCAGGAACATCTGCTGTGATCGATACGTGAAGAGAGACCACAAAACACTCTGATATTGTTTCAAAGTGGGAGACTGTGGAGGTCAAAGTTATTTATACAACAACACAGGGCTCTGAAGTTTTGAAGCCAGTTCATTCCTCAGGTAGGAGTATAGATACCAGGGTTTAAAAAATACTTCTCAAACTTTTTACTCAAGCAAAAGTGTTGTAAAAAGAAAAAAGAACTGGTTTAAAACTACTTAATATTCTGAACTTCACACAGAATATAAATATGAATAAGAATGCAAAATAATTACTCTCGTTTTATTCCATCTTTGCTCAATGAGCTTTTTTAACAAGGCTGTGTAGAATGGGGAATGTGTGTTAGGAAATAAGCAGCAGGTGAAGAAAGGACCACCTACTGCACAGTTCCAGTTTGAAAATACTGGCTTTAGCTCTGCTGACTAAAGCTGAAAGTGCATTAACTTTGCACGTTTCCTTCATATCTGATGACACATCCTAGTCATTTCATCATTTACTACTTAAAATAGTAGACAAGCTGAAATAACAAAGAAGATGCAGAACTTTCGGACCTCAAATAAAGCAAAGAAAACAAGTTAAGTTTCATAAAGTTTTAAGAGTTCAGAAATCAATATTTGGTGTAATAACCCTGTTTTTTTATGACAGTTTTCATGCATCTTGGCATGTTCTTCTCCACCAGTCTTACACACTGCTTTTGGATAACTATGCCACTCCTGAATGAAATAAAAAGTTCTGCTTGGTTTGATGGCTTGTGATCATCCATCTTCCTCTTGATTATATTCCAGAGGTTTTCAATTTGGTAAAATAAAAAAAACCCGTAATTTTTATTTGTTTCCAGAGCTCTTATTTGTTTCCAGGGCTGTATATATATACAATCTTACAGAAACATATAGAGGTAAGCTTAGAGCACAAAACATGGTTTCATCTACAATTTGGGATGAGAGGAAAATTGTGTGCTTTCTATTTTTCACAGAGCAGAACTGAACTACACATCTTCCTTTTTTTGAGATTGCTTGGAGAAAAAGAGACTACTCTGTCCTCCCATCGGGTAAAGGGAATGTGTTTGAAATACAAACAAGGGATTATCTTCTAGTGAATCAAATAACCAGAGTGATAAGACAAGGATTTACCACTTCATCCTTCAGACGTAGTGAAGACAACCAATCACTGTTCCACAGTGGTTATGCTAAATCCAGAAAACAAATGAACAGTGTTATGATGAGTATAATCAATGTTTTGTTAGCATCGTTTTATTATGTTGTCCTGACAGAATTTTCATCTCCTAAATGTTAAGACTGTTATTATTTAACTTGTATTGTGTGTTTATGTGCAGAGCTGGTTCTTGCACTAAAGCTGATATTTATTCAATATTGTTAGCAGACAAAGTGGATTAAGCCGAGAGAGAACTAATTCTTCTGCTTTCTGCATATAAAAGAGTTTAAATCCATCTAAATCCATCTGTTCACACAGTTGAAGACAGCAAGCTTTTACAAAACTCCAGTTTTCAATGTTTTCAATGAATATGGAGAGATTTTGCCCTGTAGTATATGTGTAACACTTCAGGGTAAATTGGTTTTATTGGTAGCCATATAGATAAACAAACAAAGTAACAAATAACACAAAGACAAAGAAAATAAACAACTAAGACTAGACAGACAAGCCAGGATTAACATGGAGTCAAAAAGCATGACAGATAACAAAAAAACATGGGGTTTATATACACAGACACGGATAAGGAATACCTGGGGAAGATAACAAGGGGGTGAAGTAATAAATGACCACAGGTGAGAACATTGATTACAGACGGGGAATTGTAGGTCTTTCTCAGGCCAGAACGCGCAGCCCCTGTTGGTCCCAGCTGGCCCTCGTTGGACTGATTAACAGCTGGCCTAACCTTTTCACTGCCTCAGCCTTCATTCGGAGACAGATGCTGGTGGTGAGAGGAAGGCTGAGGCAACACGGACCCAAAAACACTAAAGTAAAGCTACTAGAGCCCCACTGGGTCATTGCTATGTTTGTTTAAATTGTTTTGGGTGTTGGTGGAGGGCGTTTTAACAATTAAAGGTATGTTTTAAGTTCCTTCACTCCCTGTGTTATCCTCTAGTCCTTCATCAGAGTTCACAGGATGTTGCCCAAAGGTTTTGTTGGTTGTTTTAATCTCAGTCCAACAGTGATACTGAGGTGTTTAAAAACTCCAGCAGCACTGCTGCGTCTGATCCACCATCCACCAGCAAATAAAAATGATTATATCAACATAAAAGCACAAGAAATGGCAATAAAGTGGGCTTAATTCAGTGACATATTGACTCTGGGATAGGGTTTGTGATGTATTAATTCTCCCAAAAGTGGGGCTTTTGGGAGAATTAATCAAATGAACCAATTGATTTGGGAAATTGATTACACACAATGTGTGACCTTGTCTTATCTATATGGCATGACTGGACAGGTCAGACTTTAGTTTAGACTGGGGGAGGCTGAGATATGCTGGCTGAGAGCTTCAAAACACTCATATCAATACGAGCCCTGGTAACTCTGACTAGAAGTAGTGGATATCTTTCTTACCAAAGCCAGGGCAGGAAGTCCAGTCTGGTTATCTTGCATAGTCAGAACTCTGAAGCCTCACAGTTTTGATGTTTTTTTTTTTTTCCTTAAATTTTGATTCATTTTTCTTTATTTTTCATTATCCATTGCATTTCAAAAACCCTGTTTTGTGTGAAAGGTTCTTTGAATAAACTGGCAAAGATATTTTTGGGTTGCACATAAATCGGGATCTTATTTGACTAAATCCTACATAATGTTGGCTGTGGAACATGCATGGATGTGATGCGACAAAGAAAAGTAGCATTTGTAATGCCAAATACTGTGCGCCACATCGTGCTCTGACACTCACAGCTAGTGTAGGCAGCTTAATTACAATAAGGAGCATTTTGCTTTTGTCCTCACTTGTTCAGATTGCTTGTTGGTAGGACAAGGTGTTATCAAGTGCTAAAAAAAGTCAGCTCTATTCTTAGTCCTGAACTGAAGACAGAAATAAATGTCAAACCCTCTGATGCACAACATACGTGTCCCATGGTAAAAAAAATGTCGCAGCTGACTTTTCATTTTCTATATATTTGCAATAAGTTATTTAATCATCCAGTTTTCAAGGTAGTCAACAATTCATTTGTTTTTGCATCATCCCACATCCTTATTGTATTTTTTCCTTCCTTATTTTTAAATAAAAGGCCTTTTTAAAGATGCACAGCTTTTGCATTTTTCATTTTTCAAGTTTACCCATATAAGTCAGATTCGACCCACATGCATTTACCCTTTTACAGCTCAGCACAGCTACCATTGCACATCTAAAAAGGAATGTTGTATTACATTACTGCAAAAATATGTGGAGACAGTAGTGAAAGATGTACAGGGGTTGGACAATGAAACTGAAACACCTGGTTTTAGACCACAATAATTTATTGTCCAGTTCTGGTGGAAACAGGAGAGTTTAGGTGCACATTGAATTCTGACGTGATTTGAGCAGCTGTGGTTTTATGTTTTTTGGATACAATCCGGGTTACCACCCGAACATCTCTTTCAGACAGCTTCCTCTTACAGCGTCCACAGTTAATCCTGTTGGATGTGGATGGTCCTTCTTGGTGGTATGCTGACATTACCCTGGATACCGTGGCTCTTGATACGTCATCACTCCCACACTAAAATGACCGGTGTTTCCGTTTCACTGTCCAACCCCTGTACATATTTTTGTTTAGGTGTGACAAAACATTTAACTGTAATTTTGCAAATACTAAAAAAGTGCTTTCCTCCACTGCTACAAATTATTATAGCATTAAGTTCATTTATTTTATATCACACTTGAATAAATGTGGGTCATTTTTAACATGTGTGTGTAAATTCGGTGTAGTAATATAAAAACAATTTTCTTTTATAAGGTATAAATGTAAAAACAAGATATTTAAAGAATACATTAAATGGTCAACCATAAAATAATTTGATTTTAAAGGATAGAACAAAGAAAAACTCATCTAACATCAAATAACCTGGGAAATGAATGCGAGTCATTTTTGACCCATGTTGTGCATTAGAGGGGATGTGCATATGTTGCGCATTAAAGGGTTAACAGAAGTCCTTTAACAAATAAGCAGTCTAATTATATTTTTAGAGACAGTCTAAAAACAGTTGCACAAAGATCCTTAATGCTACTTTTTTTAACCACCAGCGGATGTATAAATATGCAGCCAGTAGCATTGACATTCTCAGGGCCCACTTAACTCACCACAAATCGTTTCAAAGCCCGTATGAAAATTTAATCAGGCATTTTAAAATCTAATCAAACACAGCACCACAATCAATGTAGCTTGAAGCTTGTTTGACATGCTCGAATTGCCTCAGGACGATGCATTGTTTTGAACCATTTATCCATAACGATTGAAACCCATTAATTAAAGTAAACATGTTTCCATTGTGCTTTCACTCTTATTAATGCAGCCACAGCAATATCCTTCATCAGAGTTCACAGGATGTTGCCCAAAGGTTTTGTCGGTTGTTTTAATCTCGGTCCAACAGTGACACTGAGGTGTTTAAAAACTCCAGCAGCACTGCTACGCTGATCCACCATCCACCAGCAAATGAGTTAAAGTTTCACACAACAATATATCTGATTAAAAATTGATATATCAACATAGAAGCGCAAGAAATTACAATAAAGTGGGCTTAATTCAGTGACATGTTGACTCTGGGATAGGGCTAATTGTTTAGTGTAGGGTTTTATCATCTTTCTGTATTTAACTTGTAAACACGACCATTTTCCACGGTCTAGCTGCAGCAATGGTCTTTATAGTTTATGTGTAACATTAGTCCATCACTAATCTCTAGAAATCCATTCTCAAGCCCTTTGCTGCCTCATTAGTGTATCGCCAATCATTCAGCAGCATGCAGTATTGGAAAACGTACATATTTTGCAAAACTCAGTTAAATCATTCAGTTTAATCAGTCGAAAAATTTGACATCAGGAATCATAAGCTTCTATGAGACATTTGGATGGCCACCTTATTGTGATGTTACAATAAAGAATTGTAAAGAATTGCAAAGAACAACCCCCCCTCACACATCAACCCCTCACCAGAGCCCCACCCACTAGATCAGTTAAAGATCTGCCATTCGGTCTGCTTGATAAGCCAGCAGACTTCATCTGAGGGAGGAATCTGTGGCAAGTCAGGATGGGTCCACTAGTTAGCAGATGAGGGAGATGTAAGTAGGTTAGAAAAACAAGTTTTATGTTTTTATTACAGTTAAGAGTTTTTTGCTTCTTTGTGTTTTGCCATTTAGCACAAGCTAACACTAAAGTTTTGTGTGGCCAGAGCCTTTATGAAAATGTTTTTTTATCGCCTGTACACCTTTTCTAACTTGTGTAAAAAGTGGTATATGTCAGGTCTCTTGCTGATAGCGCTTCTGTCTCTCCCACACTCAGTGCTCCCTACGATCTCCAGTCTCCGAACTACACTACCCAGAACGCACCACACACTGACATCACACATTCACCTTATCTCAGTACACCCCCCGGAAGTCCGGAACACTTATTTTTCACAGTATAAATAGCCCTTTCACACGCATACCTGTGCTGAGTATTGATTGGTTTTTCACTTTACAACGCGTTTCTGATTTTGCCTGTGTTTTCTTTTGTGTATGATCCCTGGATTGTTTATTCTCGACTCTGATTTTTGCCTACGCTCTGATATTGGATTTTTGTGTATTACCTGGACTGTTTATACCGTTGCTGATTTTTGCCTGCTCTTCACTATTGCCTTGCCATGTATGACCTCAGGACTGTCCCTCGTTTTTCGGTACGTGTTATCTCTCCGGCTGCTGTTCGCCCCTGTTGAACCTTTTCTGTTTATTGACTACCCGTTGTTTCTGTGCTGTAAAATAAATCACAGTTTTCTGCATCTGCACGTGTCTGAGTACTGTCTAGCCTTGACAGTATAATATTTCCTATTTAAAGAAAGAAAGATGGAACAACTTAAGAGTTTTAAATAGAAGCTACTGGATTTTATTAGTTGAGGCAAAGAATAATGTTCTTCAGTGTATCAGTATTGTTTGATAAAAGGCAGGACATCATAAATATCATAGAAAAGATAAAAATTATAACTAATTAAAAAAGTCCTGTAAGAGCACAAAGAACAAAATAATCTAATATTTAAACATATTTATACTCTAAGCGTGCATTTGCATTATTATTATATTCCTAATATTATGATAATACTATTTAATATGATGTAAAATGACAATATTGTGGTTTATTGCAATAATTTCTGGGAAAATATTTTGTCCAAACAAGAATAGTTATTGTTTCACTTTTAACCTCCCAGATTAGCATCCAATCCATTTCTTTAAAAAAAACTCCTTTCTTCCTAGACGCATTTTAAGCGACAATAGTAAGGAATAGGGGGGCCCATAGTACTCAGCACAGATTTCTCTCTTGAAAACTGTTTATTTGGGTGAGTAAAGTGCTTCAGTAGCCTTAGATGTTCAATAGTTTAGTGGTTAGCAGCAGCGCTAGCCACAAATAACAGCAGCACTAGCAGCAGTGCTAGCCACTTTTAGCAGCCGCAGTTAGCAGCAGCACTACACTGAGGAACCAGTGTTCCAGTAAGCCAAAGCGCTATTAGCTAGACTTTTTGGGAAAATTAATAGATTGTAAGTGCACCTTGCATTGTGAAAAATACGGTACATTAATTGTTTTGTTTTTTACATTTTTACAACATGTTTAACATTTGATTATTGTATAGAAATGCAGGATTTCCAATGCTATGGTCCATACAGGCAGACAATACTGCAACTCAGAATGCACCTAAGAATGATGGACTTAAAAGAGCCTAAGCTGAACCAATAGCTCCCCAAATCCAATCCTATTTGGAATGTAATACAGGCTACATCATCAGAGTGAGCACTTCATGTAACTCAAATGTTAGTTATTTTCAGCATTTTCGGATTGGTTTGCTCCTTGTTGGCGTGGACCGGTCGTCTCCATTATGCATGACGGCTGCACTGGGGGTGAAGAGGCGGCTGGAAAGCCGGTCGCTGGCAATCGAAGGTCTAATACAAGGGTGACAGAGCTGCAGTCAGAGAGATTGGCAGACACAATGTAATTACAGACGTCTCAGTGTCAGTCTAGATAACAGTTCCTCCTGCAGAGCTTGGAATTCATCTCCTTCTCTCTCTCTCTCACACACAATCACACACAGTGGGAGCTTAGTGCTGCGCTAAACTGTTGACAGCATCTTCCAGTGTATTAAACTCTGTAGCTCCTGGCAGTGGCAGATGTGAACAGTTCCTGTCCCAGTGATTAAGGGGAAAAGCCCTTGGCCATCAGCAGCTGCTTGAGAAGAGATTCATCATACCACCTCAATCTTCGTTCCCCTTCATTAGGCTTTAATTTTTTCCCAAATGATGCAGTCAGGGAACACAGGGAATAACAGAGAAGGAAGAGTGGAGATAAAGGGAGGAAAGCACATTAATTAAATGAATAGTTCTGGATTTAACTGAAATTGCTGATCCAAACAACCAATGATTTATGAAGGAAAATCATGAAAATGATCAGGGATACCCAAACCTTTTCATACCACTGTATTTCCTGACATTCTTGTGAATATTGTATTATATCTTTTCATGGGACAACATTAAATATATGACTCTTTGATCAAATGTAATATAAAATAGAAATAACAAGGCAAAAAAACACTTTCCGTGCATTATTATATCAAAAGCTACAAACTATTTTTTTCCTCAGTGATTTAAAATACGTTTCTGAAATTGTTATCAGTATTTTGTTCTGATCCTATTCAAACAGATTTTCATTACTCAAAAACAATCTGTCTGGTCACATTGTTAAAATGGGTGCTTTTTAAAAGGCAATGTTGAAACCTGGTCAGTGTTCTCTGGTCTGCCCCCCTAAAAAAAAGAAGTCTACATTAACACGCAAGGCATACAGGCAAGTATTAAACTGTTATGTTCACGACTCAGCTGGTTGTCTATGCAAATGCACAGCCAAAAAGCAAGTACAGCTTTAGTAATACTTTAAAGGAGAACTCCGATGTGAAAAGGACTTTTGGTGTAGTAAAACATGATAAATAGTACCTACCTTAGCACACCTGTTCTCCCACAGCATTCCGAGATCCAGAAATTGTAACAATTTTGACCAAACACCCTTCAGACTGGGTGACACCCCACAGATCTGGCCCAGATCCGACGCAAATCATCCAGAGTTCATCTCCTCCGGTCTGGATCCGCATCTCCTCCGGTCTGGATCCGCATCTCCTCCGGTCTGGATCCGCATCTCCTTCGGCCTGGATCCGCATCTCCTCCGGTCTGGATCCGCATCTTCTCTAGATCCGCATCTCCTCCGGTCTGGATCCGCATCTCCTCCGGTCTGGATCCGCATCTCCTCCGGTCTGGATCCGCATCTCCTCCGGTCTGGATCCGCATCTCCTCCGGTCTGAATCTGCATCTCTTCCGGTCTGGATCCACATCTCCTCCGGTCTGGATCCGCATCTCCTCCGGTCTGGATCCGCATCTCCTCCGGTCTGGATCCGCATCTCCTTCGGCCTGGATCCGCATCTCCTCCGGTCTGGATCCGCATCTCCTTCGGCCTGGATCCGCATCTCCTCCGGTCTGGATCCGCATCTCCTTCGGCCTGGATCCGCATCTCCTCCGGTCTGGATCCGCATCTCCTTCGGCCTGGATCCGCATCTCCTCCGGTCTGGATCCGCATCTCCTTCGGCCTGGATCCGCATCTCCTCCGGTCTGGATCCGCATCTCCTTCGGCCTGGATCCGCATCTCCTCCGGTCTGAATCCGAATCTCCTCTGGTCTGAATCCGAATCTCCTCCGGCCTGAATCCGCATCTCCTTCGGTCTGAATCCGCATCTCCTTCGGTCTGAATCCGCATCTCCTCCGGCCTGGATCCGCATCTCCTCCGGTCTGAATTCGAATCTCCTCCGGTCTGAATCCGAATCTCCTCTGGTCTGAATCCGAATCTCCTCCGGTCTGAATCAGAATCTCCTCTGGTCTGAATCCGCATCTCCTCCGGTCTGAATCCGCATCTCCTCCGGTCTGAATCCGAATCTCCTCTGGCCTGGATCCTCATTTCCTACGGCCTGAATCCGCATCTCCTACGGCCTAGATCCGAATCTCCCTCGGTCTGAATCCGCATCTCCTACGGCCTAGATCCGAATCTCCTCCGGTCTGAATCCGCATCTCCTCCGGCCTGGATCCGCATCTCCTCCGGTCTAGATCTGAATCTCCTGCGGCCTGGATCCGTACCTCCTCTGGCCATAATAAAATGTGAGGGCAGACAGCTTCACTCATCGTCAAGGCAACACATTCGCACACTCGTTATCTTGATCTAAATATGACCATTATGACTTTCATAGTCTTCATGACGGCGTGAGTAATATTTATAGCTGCCTTGAGTGTTTTTTTTCCATGCTGCTAATTGTGATGAAGGGCAGCTTTTCAGTATATCGTGTGTTTAAAAGAAAAAGAAAATGATGATCTGCGGACAAAGGAAAGAACAGACCACAGTGCCTCAGGACTCAACATCAAAGGAGCGACACAGACAATCCGTGGTGTAAATTAAGATGATGTGGAGTGAAGGAGTGGATTCTATCTATAGAAATAGTCATCATAGAAGGCATTGAGGTACAGCAGGTAAAAGTCACCTAATCCAATTTCTTACCAAATCTCAAGTTGATTTTAGGTTGTTCACACTCATCTTTTTATGTGATCTACATTCTACCTTTGCCTGAACAGTGCGCTGACATGCAAAATTATATTTTATATTTCGATAGGACACAATGAATTTGCAATTAGTTATGATGTGCACAGCATTTTATTTTGTGCCTGAACACAGCAGCATTTTTTGCCTGATTGCAAAACAAACATAGAAACAACAATTTTGCCTCTTTGAGCAATATGGCTCATTTGAAGTAATAAACATAAATATTTACTGTATTTACTGTTCCTTTAAATCTCTGAACAAAATCGAAATTATAACGTGTTAAACTGATTTGCCACCACTAGGTGACAGTATAATGGCCTCATAAGAGGACACCAGGCCCTTATAGAGATAAATTTACGGTTGTGGTCAAGACAAACCAAAATTTGGTCCTAGTAGGTTAAAGGAGAAATCCGGTGAGAAATGGACTTAGGGTGTAGTTATACACGATAATGAGTAAGAACTTTTGTCCAAAAACAAGCTAGCTAACCTTAGCGATGAGCTGTTTAAGAGCAAATTGTGATGGTTGTTTTTATATTTTATAATAAAAATGAATAGAATTTGATTCAGTTGACTTTATGAGGTGACTTCTGACTAAGTTTTAGAAGAGACACAGATTAAGCACAATTTTGAAAAATAGAGAAGATGCCTTAATGTTATTATTTTTTAAATCTTAATCTGGTCTCAGTCTTGGTCTTGGTCTTGACTCTGACTTGACTACTAAAAAGTCCCATTCTTGGTCTTGACTACAACACTACTTCTATATGCTAAGCAACATTGATAATATGGATAACGTGTGCAGAAACATAATGCTCATGGTCATTATGTTCTGTCTGGATTTTGTGTATGGAAAAATATATATTTAAGCCACATTTATGTGAATTTAGCTGCTGCTGAACCTATTATAAGATTTTCTATTATAAAAATTTCTATAGAATTTGATAAGAAATTGAATGACCCAGTAGGCTGTTCTACTAAATCCACAGCTCCTCATACCAGAAGAAGTGTGGTGTGTTTTTCTAATCAATACTCAGTGCTGAAGCGCTTACCCAAGTCCTAAATTCACCTCGTGATGCACACACACACACACACACACACACATATATAGAGCAGTGCTGTTGACTGGTGAAATAAAATAACAGCTTGAATTGAAATGCTCTGCACCCCAGGGACACTTGTACATCAATAGCCAGTGGACACGGCCATTGCTCACTTATTACGAACCGTATACAGAAGGCTCCAGCACTGCGAGCTGAATATATGTGCTGATCTAAAGGTAATACACTGTTAAATTCAGAGGAAATTTATTTTTTCCATGTTTCTTATAAACATTATAAATAGTCATGTAATACCCAAATAATTAAGTGTATACATTTTTAATCCCACCTTCACTATCTTCATTATAGTGTGTGCAGGTCCCAGAATACGCATCTGTGTGTTGTCATAGAAACACAACATCTCCATCTAGTGTCCAGTAGAAGATAGTACACTAGAAGGACATGGTACGCTGCCTGGCACATGTGTAAAGTGAGGAATGAAGTGCTGCAAAATATAGAAATTATTAAGCAGCTTTTAAATGGTTGTATTACATTTTATTAATTAAGGGCAAAAATCTATTGAAACCTACCTGGCTGTGTGTGAAAAGCTTGGTTGTATTACCCTTGGAAGCAGCAACTTCAATCAAGCTTTACTGATAACCAGAGGTGGAAGTAACGAATTACATTTACTCACAATACTGTAATTGAGTAGATTTTATAAGTAATTTGTAATTTTTTAAAGTAGTTTTTAAAATAGGTAATTTTACTTTTATTCAAGTTCATTTTGACACAATTAGTTTACTTCACTACTTTGAAACTACTTTGAACTCCCCGTTACTGAGTAACAAATGAAATGCTGGGGGAAAAAAACTAATTGTCTGAAATAAAAAAAAGAATTGAGTTTTGTTCTCCCTGGCAGCGCAGCTGGACTTTTCCCAGCAGATATGTGCTTCTTTACAGCACTGCGCATGCGCCAACCAAATTTTTTTTTTGTATGTTTTCATGATATTTACTTAAGTTTTTATTGGGAACATTAAACAATGTGCTTGGATGTTTAAAAAACATGTAAATAGCAGTTAAAGCATAGCAATGGCAAGTTATATAATAATGAATTGTAAAACTATAAAAATACGGTTTATAGTCACCAATATGACCAAACTTTTTAACTTTTTAACAGTAAAGAAAAAAAAAATGGATCATAGAAACATATGCCACTTGTTCTTGAAAATGTTTTATGGGGTGGTCTGAAAAAATACTGCCTGAAAGGTCCAAATTATTATTTGGAAAAATAATTCGTTAAAATTATTTAATGTATGATTTGTACTCTTTATATCAAATAAATAAAAATAACTATGTAACTTTTACTTAAAGTACATTTTAAACTGAGAACTTTTTTACTTTTACTCAAGTAGATTTTTAGATGAGTTTTTTTACTTGAGTAGAATTTTAGCAAAGTAAAGGTACTTTTTTCACCTCTGCTGATAACTGCCAATGAGTCTTTCACCTCTCTGTGGAGAAATTTTGGCCGACTTTCTTTGCAGAATTGCTGCAACTCAGCCACTTTAGAGTGTTTTCGAGCATAAACAGCCGGTTTATATATATCATGCCACAGCATCTCAATCAGACTTTAACTAGGCCACTCAAAACCTTTTCAAAAACATTTTGTTTTTTTAGCCATTCAGAGGTGGATTAGCTGGTGTGCTTGGGGTCATTGTCCTGCTGCAGAACCCAAGTACACCTGAGCTTAAGGTCACAAACTGATGGGCAGACATTATGCTTCAGGATTTTCTGGTACAGAGCACAATTCATGGTTTCATCAATTTCATCAAATACAGCAAGTTGTCCAGACCCTGAAGCAGCAAAGCAGCCCCAGACCATCACACTACCACCACCATGTTCGACTTTCAGTATGATGTTCTTTTTCTGAAATTGTGTTAATTGGATGCCAGATGTAACGGGACACACACCCTCCAAAAAGCTCCACTTTTGTCTCTTCAGTCAACAGAATATTTCCCAAAGTTCTGCAGATCATCAAGATGTTTTTTGGTAAACGTGAGATGAGATGTTGTGTTCTTTTTGGTCAGCAGTGTTTTTTGCCTTGGAACTCTTCCATTAATCCTACATTTGCCAAGGCTCTTTCTTATTTTTTGACATATTAACACTGTCCTTAACTGAGGCAAGTGAGAACTGCAGTTTTTTAAAATGTTGTTCTGTGTTCTTTTGTGACCTCCTGGATGAGCTGTCCTTGCCCTTTTGGGGTAATTGTGGTAGGCTGGTCACTCCTGGGAAGGTTCACCACTGTTCCATGTTATCTCTATTTTTAAATAGCTCTCACTGTAGCTTTAGAAATGACTCTGTAACCTTTTTCAGACTGACTTTTCTTTCTCGTCTGTTTTTGAATTTCCTCAGCTCCTCAGATCAGGGTGTAACGTTTTGAGATATTTTAGCTGCTTCTTCAGTGATTTCTTGATTCTACAGGTGTGGCAGTAATCAGGCCTGATTGTGGTTAGCGAAATTGAACATAGCTTTCCAAAAATAGGGCCAGGTTGGGTTGGATTGCTTTTTCCTTTAATAAAAAGTGTTTTATATATGTATATATATTTACTTAGGTTATCTTTGTATGATATTAAAGTTTGAAATGTATTTATGACAAAAAAAAGCAGTAAAAGTAAATACTTTTTAACCGCACTATACTTGAAAACCGGGTATTGGTATCAGACATAAAAGTGGTATCGGTGCATCTTTAATATTTATATTTATATTCAATACATGGCTGAATATAATAGAAATATTACCATATAATATCAATACCATACAAGGCATCCAAAATTAATTATTATAGATTTATTCTGAAAAAAAAAGAAGTACACGCTTCTTCTTTTTCTAACACATTTAAAACTATAAAACACAACACACAAAGACCCAAAAAACTGATTTATAAAATTCAGCTATTCCGATTCTTGTGTCCAAATTTAAGGCAAAAAGTCTGTTATTTTTGCTTGATTTAAGTCTTACTTCCCTCATTTTGGGACTTTTTTTTATGAAATCTTACTAAGACAATTTTGCTTAACCCATTGGCAGATTTAATTCTTTATTTTTTGCTTAAAATATATATTCAGAAAAAAATAAGTACACGCATTTAAAAAACACATTTAAAACTATACAACACGACACACAAAGACCCAAAAAACTGATTTATAAAATTCTGTTTATTTGCAAACAGTTTTTGCAGAGTGATCTGAAAGATTGTCATAAAATAGTTGTCCTTCGGTGAGCTGCAGAAAACTGCTCTGCACATGGCCTTAGAGTCAAAAACAGCCTGCTGCATTATCTATACATGTAACATCAAAATAGATCTAATTATAAAATATAGTCCTCAGTATAAACATCTGAACTGTTGCTAATTACAACCAGTTTAGTCAGAAAACAGTACATCTCTGTATAGCTATATTCCACAATTCAAAACATGCTTACTGTTCATCAGTTTTCATTTTCAGTGAAATAGTACATTGCTACTTTGTTTGTATCGTTTGTAAAAATAGATTCTAATTTCTATTGCTCCTCCTGTTCATACACTGGGTGTGTATTCAAAGCAGCTCCACTGGAACACACAGCAGATGCAAATGTTTGGCTTTGAAAATAATTTCTTCAAAAGAGCACAAAAAACACAAACGTGTTTGGAGAGCAAAGTAGTGGAAATCAAATAAAATCAAACAAATAAAATCTGATTTGTGGAGGGAATAAGGGGTTTCAGAGCAGATTTCAGGTTAATAATCCACATAAATATATTTCCAGGAGAAAAATAAAAATAAAAAAAGTTATTACGGAACTTTTTTGCAAAATAAAAACAAACAAACAATAAAACTTTTTTTAAAAGTAAAAAGTTTGAGATGTTGTGATGCAGAGTGCACACTGAGACAATGAATTTGCCGCACTGCTCTCTGACTGATGCATATTCAGCACAGGGGAAGCTAGAGGAACATCCTTCAGTACCACAGGTAATCAATCACGGCACGACAGCCCGCTTCTCCGTTAAACAGCAGCCATCTTTCTTAGTTTGCTGAAAACTGAAGTGACAAAATGGACGTCTGCCAGCAGCCCAGAGCGCGGCAGCTTCAACTCCTCACTGCATAGCCTTTCAGAGAGGCTGCTTCAAAGCCCTACACAGATTCACCACAATTAACAATCAGAATTAGTGCATTTTTGTTTCCGGACCAAACCTTAAAACTCAGATTTACCCCTTTAAAACTGTGCAGACCTGGGAGAAGCTCAATAGTAGCGTTTATGGAGAAATACAAAATTTATATAAGAATAACAGTAGGTTGTGAACAGTATATAATCACACAATAATAAACGTTAAGGTGACGTCTATTATTACACAAAAAAGCAATACTCTTGGCTTGTAAAAGCATCTTAAATGCATTTGTTACTGTGTTAAAAGATTATTTTTTTTATTTAACAACAAAAATAGTCTTCAGTCTAAATTTAGCACAACGTATTGTTCGAAATATTGTGACAATGTCAAATCACAAAATTTTAAACTGTGATTTGACCGACTATATCCACTACATGTTCAGCAAAAAAATAAATAAAATAAAATAGTGCATCATGATAACAACACTGATGACTAAATTTTATTTTCATATATTGCCCACCTACTCCTCTAGTACTCCTCTAATGGTGTTCTTCTACAGTACAATGGAAACAGCCAAATCTGAGTATCTTTCAGACAGAATCCAATCACAGAAAATTCACATTCAGTTCACACTTATTGTTAAATGAAGGCTAAAATCATTTCATCTTTTATCCCAGTAATTCCATTTTTTTTTATGGTCCAACTCTAATCCAATTATAATGCGTACCAGGGGGTGTTGATTTTGGGTTTTTTATGTAGACAAGTGAAATCAGAATTAATTATTGAACTGATTAACAAAAAAAAAAAAAACATAAAACTGCGTCAATACCAGGTGTAAACAGGATCACAGATATACTACATTTACATGCTTTCACTAGCCAAGAGATCAACTGTAGCATCTGAATAATAAGCCTACAGTTAAGAAGATAAAACCACCAATCACAGACGAGCACCGCCAATAGTTTTGTGACTGCACGCAACACACCAACACACACTGCAAGAGTTCTTAAAGGAGAAATCCAGTATGAAATAGAGTTGGGTGGAGTAAAGCATGGTAAAGAGTACAATCTTTTGTCAAATAGCTCACCTTCATTTGCCCTCAGCATTCTGAAATACAATGCTTTTAGCCAATGCCTCCCAACAGACTTACAATGTTAGAAATAGGGGCATAAAAATAGCTATTTTTACACCATTAACAGGCTCAAAGTAGCTCCATACTTCATTGGTAGCCATAAATTGGGCACTGATATTTAAAACGATGCACTGAGAATTTTGAAAGTACACAGGTAGTTTATTAAAAAAGACTTTATACACACAGTACCTTAACCTAGTTCTCTGGGTGCTGTGATTTTGAAATTATGCCATAATAAGTTGACTGACAGGCACGAACAGACAGATTTTGAAATTAATTCAGAGGAAATGCATGAAAATGATACAGGAGGAATTCATTTATATTGCATTACATTTGTTTTTTGCACCATAAGGCACATCTAAAATCCTTAAATTGTCCCAAAAAAATCACAAGTGTACCTTATAATTTGAAGCGCCTTATGTATGAAATTTACCAGTCAGGTTGTAAGGAGCAGTAAAGCCACTCTGCTGAAGTACAGCTTTATACAGGAGTTTCAGCTTCTCAGAGATTAAAGCAGTATTAGCATTACCCGCTAACCATGCTAACTGCTCTTTTGCCGTTCACAGATGAGTATTATCGGCCTGTAGCCTGCAGCTATCCCCGGCTAGCACTGCTGGAGCACCATAAGCATTACCCACTAACTGCACTAAATGCTAGCTCTTTCGCTGTTCAAAGGTGAGTATACCAGACTGTAGTCTGCACTTTTACCATGTTTAAACAACGACAAGTGTCGCTGAACTAACCATTTGCTAATATTTCCCTGGCTTACCAGAACACTTAGTTCCTCAGTGTAGTGCTGTTGGGCAGCATTAGTGAAAATCTGGAAATCTAAGCTTACTGTAAAATAAACAGAAGCGCTTTTCTCTTTATAATTTTTTTTTTTTTTAAGAATTACAGTTTTGTTTACTACTTGTTAACTGTTTACAGGTCCTGCTGAATTAGAAGGAAAACATGGTGAGACCCCTGTTCCTTACTAGTGTCGCATAGTGCGCCTTATATTCCGGTACGCCTTATGTATATAAATAGACCAGAAAAAGATGATAACCAATAGTGCGCCTTAAAATCTGGTCCACCTTATAGTGTGAAAAATACGATGTATTTTTGCATGGACAACTGCCTCTATGCCCCTATTATTATCAGTTACAATAGTTTTTCATTTTTATCATAGTTAATTTTTTTTTGCACTTTTTCTCCCCTCCAATTCAGTTAGTTTTAATTAGTTTTTAGAGTGGGGTAGCTATTTTTTATTATTTTTTAGTGCTTAGTTTTAGTTCATTATGAACCGTAGTATTAGTTTTAGGTTTTTTTTTTTAATACTAAAAATATTCAGTTACTGTCAAACAACCAACTGTCCGCAAAAACAGTAATAGTCCACAAGCGAACAGCCTTAAGGGCAAAATATATGTAACACTGCTGCTTAAAATAGCCAATAGAACACACATCACATCAGAGAGCTTTACCATTTTTTCTTTAAATTACCGTTTCTATTAGTTTCAGTTAACGAAAATGTTTTTTCACTTTCAGTTTTCGTAGTTTTGTTCGTTTTCATTAGAGATAATAACCTTGATCACTAGCATTGCATGCCTGTTGGGAGCATCGGCTAAAAGCGCTGTATTTCTGAAAGCAGGGGAAGAACAGGTGGGCTATTCTACTAAAGTTCATACTTGTTATCAGGTTTCAGTATAACCCAATTCCATTTCACACCAGATTTCTCTTTTAATCTAAGATCTAATCCAGTCAGGTCACTACAAGGCCTTCATTTGTCAACTACTGTGCATCATTTATGGCTGAAGGTGGCATAAGCATCTATTGGCTCACCTGAAAAAAAAAAAGACCATAAACAGGTCTAAGATGTTCAACATGGTGCTATGGCCCCCTCTGGTGACTGAAAATGTGAAACATGCAGAGCAGCACAGAGCAGCAAGTCCTGACCTGCAGCAGGTCAGAGCAATAAGTGAGTAATTAATTATGCAGCAAATGAACTGAATCTAAAGCAGCACTGCAGGCATGTGGCCGTCTCCACATCTCCACATGTAAACAGGTCAGTCCTTATAAAACACCCAGATCAAGCTTAGCCACTATGGCACATTTCCAACAGCAGCCTGGCTTATTTCAGTCATCACAAGTGCTGCCAAACACCACTCACAGCACAAACAACTGTCCTGGTGTTTATGACTATTTTGCAAAACAAGAAATAACAATGTTTAGCTAAAACTACATGCAGATCCCTGATTTGGTCCCATCCGATCTTATTGCTAGAAGTTCACTTTCAAATAAATGCTCTTTTTTTATACTCATACAACAGCATTACCTACACAGACCTTTCACAGCATAGTACTAGTCTTACAATTATAGCACCTGTTATAGTTAAACTAGATGTTTTTGTAAAAATGAAATAATATCAATAATAAAAAAATGCTCAGGAGATAAATATGGGTAGTTCAAAGGGGGATCAACACCAGGGGTTCTTAAACTGTTTTTTTTTTTTTTTTTTTAGTTGGGAGGCCTCCTCTCTACTTTGGATGGTAAGTACAACTGCTGCTCCCCAACCACACACCTTAAAAAACAGGGTTAAAAAAAAAACAATAATACAAAACAAATAATAATGAATGGACATAACATTATATGAAATTATGTATATAAGAGATACGATTTTTAACATTTTCTCTGTCCTCTCAAAGGCATCCCATTGCAGGAACCAGTTTGAGAGTTTGAAACTACACAAACAAGTAAAAAAAAATAAAAATAAGAATGTATTATAGCAAGTTTAAATTTAAGTTAAACTGAAATTTAATGTTTTAATTTAATTTAAATCTGGATGTGGTTTCAGCAAACAGGGAGACATATATGGAAGTGTATTTACTGAAAAAAGAAGGAGGTGACATACTTAGGCACCGTCCACAAATAACAGAACTTTTTTAATTGGAGTTTTTCATCATTTTGGACTTCCACCCACACAAAATGGATGTTTTCTTGTTTTTTTAAAAAGATGATTTCAAGATGATTTTTTTTTTTAATTTGTGTTGTCGTGTGGATGGGGTAAATGGGGCTTTTTGAAAACGCTACCTCAAATACATCCTGTACCTCAAATACATCCATTAAAGTCTCTCTTTGCAAGGTTCAATTACCTTCCACAAGGAAAGCATTTTCATGTCTGAGGAGAGGAAAATTGTTATATTTATATTTATTTTATATTTATATTTAATATTATATATATATATATATATATATATATATATATATATATATATATATATATATATATATATATATATATATATATATATATATAAATAATATTAAATATAAATATAAAATAAATATAAATATAACAATTTTCCTCTCCTCAGACATGAAAATGCTTTCCTTGTTTTCATTTTCAGATTAACCTTTTCCCTTGTTTATATATATATATATATATATATATATATATATATATATATATATATATATATATATATATATATATATATAAACAAGGGAAAAGGTTAATCTGAAAATGAAAACTGAAACTTCAGATACCAAACTTGCCTGATGGACTACAGGTAGCATCAATGATAAATGATGTTCATTTGCGTTTAAAAATCTGTTTGGAAATCTTGACATAGACATAGAAACTTGGACATAGAAAACAACAGTAAATAGATGTTTTGCAGAAAAAGCAGAGTTGTTGCAAAACATAAGCAATTTCCAATTGGGTTCGAGGGTGTGGCCTGGAGGGTGCTTGGCGATTTCTGTGCGGTTGCAGGTGGTTAAATATGATAATTTCCTCTTGTTACTGTGTTAAGTTATTCCAAACTTTTAAACAATAGTGCATATCTGTTACATTTAAAATTATCACTTGAAATGCATCTTTTAAAAAATACAAAAAAACAGATACAGATTATGATCTGTAGTTAGTAACTGAAAGTATGTAGCCTTAAATAACTGCATTGCAAAAAATACCCATAATACCCGAGCAAATGTGCTTCACTTCCACTTCTCCTGACCTATAACATGTTACTCAAAATCAAAAACTACAGTGCAGATTTAAGTTTCTGCATTAGAGCAAACCCATGTCATTCTTAATGTACTATATAATGTGTATGAGTGTAAGGTGTAGTGTGTGTCAGCTTCAGTACTGCTTCAAAAATCCATGTTCCAGCAGCGCAGCATCATGCAAAGTAGTGGTCAGTATCGGTTTTCACCAACACTTTATAATGAATGGCTCTGTAACACAAGCTTACTCTACAGTAAGGGACACAAAAAGCAAAGATATATATATATATATATATATATATATATATATATATATATATAATTTTTTTTTAAACAAGGCCTAATTTTTTGCACCACCTTGAAAAAAAATAACTGAGAACTAAACAAGCAATCTTGTTTCAAGGTTATGCGAATTTCAGCTGTGATAAATAAAATTTCAAGCAACAAAGCACACATTATGTGTGACTGTGCTCTTTAAATACAATACTCATTGACAAAAAAACAAAAAAAACAAAACACAACTCTTATGCAGGCACTTGGTCCTGCCACAAGAGGGTGCAAAATGCTTTCCCAGCTGCCCTATGAAATGTCTCTTAGAGGCTAATTTTGGGTAGTGTCCCTCCTAGTGAGATAACACTGACTGTGATGCCCAATTTGCCCAGTTCACATACTTTCACAGGGGGGCACCTCATTGGACTAAAAGAATAAAGATGGTCATTTCGACAAGATGTCCATCATCTAGGCCAGTGGTCTGCCACCAGTGTTGCACGTTTTCTCACGGCAGCGCTTCTAAACTGACATTATTCAGCAGAATAATGCTCACCCACTCGCAGCTTTCCAGGAATGTAAGAAAACTACCAATCCATTGACCAGCTTGGCCAACCTATGAGTGTGCATGATCTACAGGCCCTTTAAAAAGCCTCTCAGGGGCTACTTTTGGGTAGGTAGTGTACATCATAATGAGAACCTGTGTGCCTCCATCCCCAACTGTATCTATCTTTAGTATACGTATATACTGAAAGATCAGGGTGACGGCCTCAGGCACCATCCACAAATAACGGTATATTTTTTTTAAATGGAGGTTTTTGTCAATATTTTGGACTCTCGTACACATGAAAATGATAACTAAGCTTTTAAAAAACGCTCTTCAAGATGGAGATTTTAAAAAATCCATTAAAGTCTCTCTTTGAGCACCTCCTACAGGGCTATCATTTATCTTTCTCCTTTTGTATCCAGACTAGAGGCACCTAAACAGGGAACTAGAGCCTCCTTTCATTTGTACGTTTTTTTCCCAATACATGTTTGCTTTTACTCTGATATTGTAAAAACTTACGGTACATATATCATTATTACATTTAGATTTTAAGTTTCACTCTGTACGTTTTTTTTTTTTTTTGTCAATGAGTGTAATTACAAAAAAAAAAAATTAAATAAAGCGCTGAAATTGTTTCCATGTCAAAGCAATGGCCTGAGTATCCATATTACATCCATAGTAAATCCACTACTGGTTATTATGGTAATAACCCTTATGCTTCTGTATGTACAACCCATAAAATGCAATTTCTCATGTCAAAAAAAATACTGTAGGTCACCTCTCATGATGTCAATCTCTATACACCACTACTCCATATATGCATGGTATGCTACTACCATCCATAAAAACTGGTATATTGTGTAACTGACAGTCTAAACAGAGTAACAAAAACAGACGTAGCTTCGTAGTCAGGTTTTTTTTATATATATTAAATGTGGTCTAGGCTTAGCACTATTCTGTTTTATAATCTTTATGCTTTTATCATACAAATACCTTAAAAATATAAACGTACTTCTCACAAGTTAAAATTTGACGGACCAGCTGTTGATGGTCAAAGTAAAGCTGAAGGTTTGAGTAAAGCTGACGGTTTCAGTGAACTTCAGAAATCAGGCCTGAACCCCGTTCTTCAAGTAAAAGCGGCAGACAGAGCAGCTTGTGTGTTAATTAGAGCTGAGAGGATCTGAGAACAACAAAAAGGAGTTTATCCACCTCCTGCGAAAAATGAAAGGAAAAATTCAGTGTATAATTCTTCTTAATGGAACCATAAAACTCTATATATCCAAACGCAGCCAAATCCAAATATACAAATATCATCATATAAACATGGTGAACATGCAGCAACGTATATATAAATACCCGTCTTCGTCAAATTCGTAAAAGTCTGACTCTTCAGCTTCCTTCGACGTTGGCTACAATTTCGTTGGTGTCTTCTTCGCTGTGGTTGTCTTGTCCTGTGGCTGTGCTTTGAGGCTGCCACGTCCTGAAGACATCTCGAGGAGTTCACAGACTGCATCACCCCCTAATCCACAGAAACTCTGAGGCCTCCTACCTGCTCTCCTTGTCGAACCCACTCTGGAGCACTACAGAGCAGGAAGCCCGGAGGCACCAGCAGCCAGAGGGTGGGTCCTGAAGAAGAGCTGAATGAAGGAATGGATGGAGGCCAGGGCAGAGGGTAGAATGGAGGAGGAGGAGGAGCAGGAGGAGGAGAAGAAGGAGGATGGATCAGGAACAGACAGAGCCCAGTGTGGAGGTCAGGGTGCAGACGGGTGTGGGCCAGCCGTAGAACAGGGGGTCGGTCATGGGGAAGAGGAGGAGGAGGAACAGAAGCACTCCCAGCACGTAGAAGGACAGAACGGTGAAGCGGTGCGGATGCTCCAGAGCCGTACTCACAGCGGGGAAACCCATGTAATTACAGAACGAGTGACACAGCACAGGGCCAACTAGATGACCTGAAAAAATGCAAGACAAAACAGAAGAGAAAACAGTTATAACAATAACAACAACAACAGCCAGTGCCAGTAAATAAGTAGAACTCCCAGAGGCTGGAAAAGTCTGCTCACTTCCCTCAGCACCCGTAATTTTATGAACTAGTCTTAGGATTTTGGCCATTCCTCATGTTTGGTGTCAGTAGTGTGCGTTTAACAATATTTCAAAGAATGCTGACATTCGTAAACATAATGGCCACTGTCTTACAACAGTAGTTTTCAATATAATTTCAATAAAAGTGAAACTATAAGAAAGTGCCTGTCGATCAGGGTACATGTATGCAGATGTTTTGGAAATGTAGAAAAATTCACACATTTTGGATAGATTATAACAACATCAAGTTGTTATAAAAATGTTTGTTAAAAAAATGTCCGTATGTCACCATGTATGTATCTTCTGTATCTACAGCCCTGATATGGTTTTAAATAAGAATAAATCTTATCTGTTAGGTGTTTTATCATATCTAGCCAAAAAATGCATTTTACTGCTGTGAATATCTCCAAATGTTCGATCACTCAATATGTGGCTGACACAGGTATTAAACCTTCTCCCATTAGAGAAACTCACTTTTGAAATTTACAATACACAGAAAGAATTCTGTAAAATTTGGTCATCAGAGTCATCAGTGGAAAATACTGGACAATTTGTAATTCTTTCTTTTGTATCATATCTGTATTTTTTTTTTAACCCGGTCTTATTTTCACATGTTTTTTTTTTTTTTATCTATTTTAGTTATATCTATTTCAGTTGTGTATTTTGTATGTATTATGTTAACCTTCCTTTGATACTGATGTGGTGAGAGACTTTAAATCTGGTCTCATACAACTAAAATGTTAGTACAAATAAAGTAATTACAAAAAAACTGCCTGTCTTGATGCATCATTAGAGTCTTGGATTAATTTAAACTCAATGTGCTTGAGTACTCGGGAAAACAACAAATTCAATTTGATAAATCTGTAAAATTTGGGTCATGGTTTAAAGATCGACTGCACTGTAGTTAATAATTATAATTAGAGTTTCATTTAAAAATCAAACATACCTGTTCTGAGGAATATAAAGGCTGTATAAGCTCCAAATACTGCAGTGTAGGAGAACTGGAATACTGCAAAAAAAAAAAAACAGATATTCATATGGCACCATAAGGCAAAACAGAAACTTTATGAATTAGCAATTAATTTGGAGGCAAAAATATATTGATTTTGTTTACCTGCTGAGAGAAATATCCCTGAGATGGTACCCTGTCTGAAACGCAGCAGCTCAATCACATGGTGAAAATGTGCTGAGGTCCAACAGACACACACAAACACATGAACAGATGGAAAGAGAAGAGAAAGTTCAGTCACTACAAGTCAGGTCATAAAGATATTTCACCATTTCATAAAGCCAAACAAAATACCAAACCAAACAAGTGTAATAGAATCAGCTCACACTCACCCACACCGAAGAAGAGTGGACATGTGAAGATGGCTGTGGAGGGTCCAGCACAGGGCACCAGCATGGGCAGCATGCACGCCCGGAACACCAGCTCTTCAGTCAGTGGAGCCACAACCTGGTTTCGTAACCAGCGCATATCACTCATACACAGCGCCCAGAACCGAGGATCTGCGGCCAAGAGGAAAGAAAGATATTAAACTACACATTAAACTGTAATTAAAAAATTATTTTCTTTTAAAGTCAAATGAGCACTGGATATTATTCTACACAGATACCACTACACTGAGGATCCCTGAGTGCTCCGGCAAGCCAGGCATTATTAACTAGCGGTTTGTCCCACGTAGCATGTTTTACCAAGGAAAACGCTCAGGCTACAGTCCATTATACCACAGTAAGTTGGTTGGCTGAGAGGCATTTTATGAGTGACGTTACAAGCCGGTAATGCACTGTAACCGAAGCTTTTCATGTATTACTCCGCCACATACAGGTAAGCTAGCAACGATGCAGCAATTTCAGTGCAAACAGCACAGCTACAAACAGAGCAGCAATGGAACTATTACAGATCGTATTTCCGAGTCCTTTTTAACTCAGAATCTTTTAATAAACAGCGATAATGGAACTGTGGTACAATCGCAATAATACACTCGAGGTTCATGCTGTAACATGTAATATTGGCACAGGATACAGGCTGATAAATACTTACCTCTGTATGGGAAAATAGCAGTTAGTGGCTAATGCTAATGCTACTCTAGCCCTGGTGCTGGAGAGCTAAACTGTATAAACACTGTACTTCAGCCGAGTGGCTTTTCTGCTTCTTACAACCTGACTGGTAAAATACATACATAAGGTGCACTGATAATTTTTGGGAAAATTAAATGATTTTAAGTGCACCTTAGTGTGCGAAAATACGGTAGTGCTTTCGGTATTAACACGGTAATGCACCCAATTAACCTGGAAATTTTACTGTGATCATTTTCATTTACGGAAAAAATCTAAAAGGCACAGTAATTATTGTTAAAAATGTAAAAATGTATTCCATCGATACATTTCCCTGACTTTGAAACTGCCTATAGTGTTTAACTTTAGTGTATTTTAGAGGAGAATTTATTATTAGCTGGTCGTGCTGTTCCGTTCTCCAACGGGGAAGCAGTTTTCACACACACAAGCACAGAAACACACACAGTACAGTTTTACTGCTGCTGTTGTCTTTCACACTTTTGTTGAAACTTCTGTTGAAACGCAACAGAAACCCAAACTTATTTCGTTTTTGCTTTCCGGTCTAAAGCCCAGGAAAAAGTGGCGTCTTACTGCATGTACTGTGAGTAAAAACTCATCACCACCAACACTGACAGCCTATCAATCCAGCAAAATCACAAAAGACATTTTTATATGGTAAATGTGGCATAAAATAAAGTTCATATGTTATCTTGACGGATCATCTGACAGTTTTTTCTCTGCCTCTCTTTTGTTTTTGGTGGATTTTTTAACTGACCAATGGACACTCAGGAAATCACTACAGAAACACCCATCACGCCAGGAACCTGTCATTTTTTACCAGAGACAAATGTGTGTAAAAGGTTTACAGCTGCTGAAGAGTCTGCAGTGCTTTTGGAAAGCAGCAGTTAAACCTGGGGGGGATGGGTGATTTGTATAATGAAGGGGGGATTTTTTTTTTTATTTAAAAAATCATGATTTTAATCAAGATTAATCACAAACTATTATTGTAATTAACAGTTATTTTATAGATATTTTAATACAAGTATTAGTGCTTGACAATACTAATATAATTTGATTTTGCCAATCTAACACTATTTTAAAAATACTAAATTATCCACTATTATATCCACTATTAAAATCCATTATTAATTATTAAGAAAAGAAAAGATGCAGTGTTTCTCAATCCTGGTCCTCAGGACCCCCTGTCCAGCAAATTTTTCCAACACACACGATTCCACTGATTCTTTCTGAGGTGCAGTGAGTGGGTTAAAGCAGGTAAATCACAAAAAAAAACAGGGCAAGGGACGGTGCCTCCAGGACACCATGTGTAGGCAAGTTCTAAGTGTACATTTCATTTCTAAGGCAAACACAAGCACTTTGTTCCAAAGGAAAGAATCAAATTTCTCACCGACAGCCACTTTGATTCCATCGATGAGTCCCCAGGGGCAGTCCATAGCTAGCTGGATAAGAGGACCTAAAAATAGAACCTGCGACAGCAAAGCAAATTCTTCATTTGACTCTGGAGCACTGCCATTTCCACTCAAGTTTAACAGGAAAAAAAACATTATTATACATCTTAAAGTTAACTAATTGGTATTCATAATTTTAGGCACCCTGGTGACAATCTCTCTCATTGTTAACAGCTAAGTAAACTAAGATGACATGATCTGAAAAGGCATATAGTACCAGTCAAAAGTTTGGACACACCTTCTCACTCAATGTTCTCATTTTATTTCTATATTATAAATGAGTACAGAAGTCATCCAGACTATGAAGGGACACATAAGGAATCGTGTAGCAGCTTTAAAATGTTACACACCAAAATACTCTGTGAAGCAAGAAGGTCAGCACTTAATTGGTGTGATGAAGCTGGTAACGCTGATGAACTAATCCTTTGCAACAGAGGTTACTCTTGGTCTTCCTTTCTTGGGCCAGTCCTAATGAGAGCCAGTTTCATCATAACGTTTTTGATGGTCTTTGTGACTGTACTTGAGGATAGTTTCAAAGTTCTTGACTGGCCTTCATTGCTTAAAGTTATGTTTACTTTACTCTTGTCATAATATGGATTAAAACATCATTCAAAAGTTCAGCACAGCTGTTAACTGAAAGCCATTCCAGGTGATTCTATCTCATAAAGCTGACTTAGAAAATGATGCCAAGATGTGGAAAACTGTCATCTAAGCAAGAGGTGCCTATTTTAAATAATCTTAAAGATAAACCATATTCTTGTTTGCTTAACACTTTTTTTCATGATGTTTTTTTTTCTTCATAGTTTGGAGGATTTTAATATTAATCTACAATCTACATTTTAAAATAATGGAAAAACTTATGAACTTATGGCGTATCTAAAGTTTTGACTGGTACTGTACATTAAAGATTAAACATTTATTTGACAATTTAAACAATACCCTTTTCTAGTAATACTCCCTGTGGCGGGTATCAGATATAGCAGATATTTAACCATTCCTCTTTTTATCGTGGTGACATTCTTGGGCCATCCTGCATGCCTAGCTCTTCCTTATGTCACACTCAGAGGTTTGCTAATATAATGTGCTTGGTTTGTATGTATTCTCTATTCTCTCAGTGAAATATTTTCTATGTAAATGGCTAATAAAGCATTCTCAAAATCAGGCACCACAAAAATATGCCAAAACCAAAACTGAATAAGATAAAATTTGGCTAAAGGCCAAAAAACAAATACAGAACACAGTTTTTCAACAAATTTTCATAATAAGAGATTTGAGCAGAAGTAACAAGCGTAGACGTTTAACAACATGATTTACACAAAGAAACAAGCACATGAGTTACAAGTTATGCTATTGTAAACTCAATATTACATGTTTTTAAATCCAACAGTTCCATTAACTGGGTGGCTTCAATTAAACAAATCATGTGTGTTGGAACAGAAAAACGTATTAAAATAGTTCCAGGACCAATTTGTACATTTAAACAAAATTACTGTTTAACTAAATAAATAATTCTTACCATTGTGAGCAGTAGAGGCAGGATGATGGCCGGAATGAGTCCCTCCAATCGTATTCCCATAAGAGCTAGTAAACAGGGGCCCGTCTGTAGCATAAAAGAGAGTTATATTAAGGGCAATGTTAGAGCAGAATGTCTACATCATACTCAGTTATTCTGATCTAACTGAGCTTTTGGGTTTTATATAAGGATACACCGGCATAGGAATCGAGGGCCAATTTTAAAATCTGAAACTTGCTGGTTAAAAATGGCCATTTTAAAAATACCAACACAAATTTTGATAAATATCAATACCTATAAATACCAACACCAATACCCATTTATTTTTTCCCCAAACAACATTTTGAATACACTATTTACTGCATTATAACAGGGCAGGTTTGTCACTGAGTTTAAGTAAGGGTGAGTGAGCGAGAGAGAGCGCACAAGAACCTTCATCAACACAACAGTGCAAGCATTCTCAATACACACGAGCAGCAGAGTCTCTAGTGAACTCATGCAGTAACAACATAACGTTACATTTGTAATAAATCTGCAATCCGGATTATTCCAACCCGATTCTCATCCTTTGAAAATTATGTCATCCTCTCCGAATTCTGATAACGTGATTGGATCAGGAATGCCCCTAATGTGCAATAAGGTGTTAAAAGAACAAATTGAGTTTTTGGACAATATATACATAGGCATAAAAAAATGTTTTTGCCCCCTACAAATTTATTTTAATTTTTTTGTCATACTGATATTTTTCTGATTATTATCTGATTTTATCTGCTTCATGTTGTCAGAGTTGTGAATAATCACAGTTAATTTATAATCTAGCTAGCCATTTTTTCTTACAATGGGCTAGCTAGATTGGTTTGAATAGTTTTTTTCATTAATACATGAAATTTTAAAAGTGCTATTTATTTTTATTCAGGTTATATTTGTCGGATAATTGTTTTTATAATCTAAAAAAATGAAATTAATGACCAAAATGCAAAAACAAAGAAATCTGTATCTAATTTGTGCATATCTGTCTTCATATCTGATAGCTCCCATGTTCTCTGAATATCATAAAAGGACTATGTAATCTATGAACTGTCCAAGAAACACAAACAAATAATAGTTTCATGGTTCACCTCTTTGGTCAACACTATATTCCTAATTTATGCAGTGGAATAACTGCATAATTTAATGCACTAGGATAAATTGTGGAAGCTTTATTAGAACATTCTCACCTGGATGCCTGTGAACTCCTTCCATGCCCACACAAAGACTGGTGACAGACCAGACACAATCAGCACACTAGTGAAGCGCCTCTTTATCACTGAAGGATGGTCCCTTGTAGCAGAAACATACAAACAGAAATACATTTTTGGTCATACCGCCCAGCACTACCTGAGAGAACTGAATTCAAGTACCTTCCACATGTTGGAGAAACAGTGAAACAGCCACAAAGCATGACTTACTCTCTTTGCTATTTTTTTAAATCCATATCTTTGCTTATGAAGAGAAATGACCTCTCTAGACTACTTTGACCATTCCCTGGACTTCACCATGTTGCAAAGAGATCATTAACTGTCTAGAAGGAGCTGAGTATCTAAGTCTATGTTCACATTACAAGCCACATTGCTCAAATGTAATTTTTTTGCTCAGATCGGATTTGACTATCCTGACTGTTCACATTCATAAAGGTAAGTGACCTGTATCGGTGTGTAATGTGAACGAATCTGTCCCTGAATCGCCTTTCATGCGCACATTGATCCGTGTATAAACATTGCCTACTTCACGAACAACAAAAAATATCATATTTAAGAGAGCTTTATGAAGGTGAAATAAATGTGTTAGCAGCTCATTTGTGGAGCATCTTTTGCATTTAATCATTCATATTCATGTCGCATGTCCATAAATCGGATATGAAAGTGAGTTAAATTTGGTTTGAAAAAATCTGATTTGGCACATTTACACAGCCATGAAAAAAAATTAGATCTGTGCCACATTGAGCAAAAAAAAAAAAAGATTTGAGTCACTTCAGCCTGTCCTTTCATATCTGCTTTATTGCTTCTTGTTATATCTACAGGTGCTTTTAATGCCTGACTAAAAACACCTGGTTGATCTTAAAGGAGTTAAATCATTTTGTCAATGAAAAAAATCACAAAAAGGACATTTGATGGGGTTTTAGAAAACAATATTGCTGTTATTTAGGTGCCATTTGTATATTATACAAATTCTTATTTGATCTGATTGTGAACAAGAAACAAAATAAATGTTAAACTTACTAAAACACTTTACTGTAGTGTGGGTCAAAGCATTTTGAAAACAACTGCGTGTCACATCATGAGTTAAAATGCTGGATAAAGGGCTGTAAGGAACTTTTACACAGCTTTTAAAAGGTCCACCATTGGCTCTTTTGAGTTAAGTCCTTCCTCTCTTTCCAAAACACCTGATTTAGCTAACTCATTAACTCAGTGACAACCCCTTCCTGAGTTACAGTGGGTCTGTTGAAGCAGGAACTCCACTATACCAAGCAAAGCAGGAGATCCTCAACAACCAGTGCTATAGAATCTGCTCCAGAACCAGATCAGGCAGCTTCTACTCCAGTATTGGCTCAGTATACTGAAAAGTTTTAGCTGTAGCTACTTTATTTACCAGCTCCTGACCTGAGTTTAACTTAGCTCGCTTAGACCTGTCTGACGCCGCAGCTCAAACACGGAGGAATAAGCGACATAAGCCACATAAACTCACCTCGGTAAATCACTCTTCCACACGTATAAACTCCCCACATAAGAGCAGGCGAGCAGCAGGCAGGACAGCACGGAGACCCAGCACAGCCCGTCCGGAGGAGCCGAGCCGCGGCTATCAGCCTCCACTGAACTCAGACTCGCCCTCACCTCCTCCACCGCGGTCATGGCGAGGCCGACAGGACCCGGAGCAGCTCCAGAACACCGAGCACAGACCCCGGCCTCTCCCTGAGCTCGCTGAGCGGGTCAGACCGCGGGGAGAATTACAGCGCCCAAATTCACTCTTTACCCGATTCACCACAACACTCTACTGAGAGCACAGAGCGCGGCGCCGGAGACTGACGTCATTAAAACGCGCCAACGTTTAATGCAGATCTTAAAGGGGACTGAGGCATTATTAGTAAGATGGAGAAATAAAGTATACCTTTACATATAAAACACGCCAGCATCTTCACTAGAAGATTTTTTCTTTGATTTTATTAATTTTATGAATAAACTCTGTATTCAATGAGCAAATATACAAATAACAGTAGACAAATACAGACATCCCAAATTAAAAAAAATGTAACTTACCCCCGGACCTAGACATGTACTCGGGCAAGTTTGTGTTTGCGAAGGGCGCATAATTCAAACCACATTCAAACTTTCTTCCTTCTGCTCTGGGAATATTACCCAACTCTGAGGACTGGTTTTCCCAGCAGGACAATGCTCTATCCCACACAGCTAGGTCAGTCAAGGTGGATGTGGATGAAGGACCATGATCAAGACCCTGTCATGGCCAACCCAATCTCCAGACCTGAACCAGAAACCATCAAACAGGAGGGTCATTAGCTCATCCAAATATAGTGTAAAAGACTGGTGGAGAGCATGCCAAGACGGATAAAAGCTATGAATAAAATCAGGGTTATTCCCCCAAATATTGAACTTAAAACGTTATTGTTGTTGTTTTGAAATGAATATAAACTTGTTTTCTTTGCATTACTTAAGCTCTGAAAGTGCTGCATTTCTTCTTTATTTTGATCATTTCTCATTTTCTGCTAATAAATGCTCTAAATGACAATATTTTTATTTGGAAGAAGTGTGTCAGTAGGTTATAGAATAAAGCAAAAACACAACTGTAAAATATTTCAATATTTTATAGTTTAAACCAGTTTTCAAAAAGATTGCAATCTTTTTTAAAAGTAGTTTAAATCCATTTCTAAAAAGATTTAAATCTTTAGCAGTGATTGGCAACAGCTAGGGGCCAGAGTCCAGTTAAGATAGTTGATCCCTCTGCTCTAACCAGACCTACTAAACTTACTGAAATTAATTACCAGGTGAGTTAAATCAGGTGTGTCAGCAAACAGAGCAGGAATTCCCCACACCTGCTTCGTAGCCATAGCACGCCTCGTCTTTTATCATCACCATCTGTATGTAGCATTTTATACAGCATATGTGGGGTGGGCTTGACATTGGGTGGTGTGGCTACTATTAATCAAAGCCTTAACTCCTAAAATATTAGCTATGAGCTAATCCAACTGTAGCTAAGGTAGTAAATCATTGTTTGTATAGTGATTCAGATCACTTTTGTTTATTAGTTTAGTTTAGTTTAACTAAACATGTTACTTTGTATATAGACCACTGAAGTCGTGCGACATTCTGTAATCCCAGTACGGCTTCCATGTCTAAGCGGTTTGAATGGGCTTTTCAAAAACTCGCCTCTATCACATTCTGTGGTAAATAGATATGTTCTGAACCCTGTACGTTTTATTCTGTGTACATTTTCCTCCTACACAGATCGTTTAAGGGTAGTATTGAGAAAAAAAGCTATCTTTAAGCTAATGCTACAGCGGAGTAAACAGACGTCCCAGTGCAGCTGCAGAGAACACCAGTGATCTCAGGCTGTATGTTTACAGCATATTACACACAGCAGGTTCAACTAATGAACTAACTGTGCTCACTGAGGAGAGCTGAGAGTGTTAAAGCAGGAAAACACTAACCCAGCAGACCCCAGAACCAGCTATAAATGCTATAACACGTTTTACCATTTACTGTCTTTATTATGCAGTGAAATGAAGTATATTTTGTGCTTCTGGCTTGTTGTTTTTGTACATTAAGCCACTGTAAGATTTTTCCTTATAATACGCTTCAGTGGAAAAAACACACATTAAGCCTTTTTACATTAGACTGTGGTTCTTAAGTTAGCCTGGCTTACCGGAACACTCAGGAATTACCGGAATTCTCAGTGTAGCGCTGTTGGGCAACAAGTTAGGTGTCATTAGCTACTAGCCGCTAATGCTAATGCTCCAGCTTTAGTGGAAATCTAAGCTTACTGTAAATAAACAGAAGCACTTTACTCACCAAAATGAACAGTTTTCAGGAGAGAAATCTGTGTAGATTAATATCCAGCACTGGTTTGACTTGTCTGAAAATGTTTTTTAAGAATTTGTTTGAATTTGAATTTGTGTAAGTTTTGTTTACTTAGCTTAGTTTTAGAAGGCTGAATTAGAAGGAAAACATGGCGCCATCCTCGCTTCGTAACAAGTGCCGCCTAAAATGCCCCTTAATAATCTGGTATGCCTTGTGTATGAAAATAAACAAGAAAAAAAGACGTTTGTTGATAGTGCGCCTTATAGTGCTAAAATACAGTAATTGTTAGCTAACCAACCCCTAGTAGTATGTTACCATAACAAGACATTATACAAAAGCCATTTCTATTGCAGTATATTGCCATCATGCCTATTGGTTGTGCTCTCACCAGTGACCTTAAGTTTAAAGCTGGCACACACTAACCAGACGCTCCAATAAAGAAAAGATGAAGCCAGTGAAGCTGGTGATTGCAGGATATTTCTGAACAAGTCACTGTCTGTCTCTCACTGACACAAGTGAGGAATTTGGTGTGCCAGAAACTAGTAGACTTTTGGGGAGACTGATATGAGATTCGTTGTCAGTTTCTGCTTGGGATTCTGAGTCATCAGAATTATGAATAAGTCTGTTCCACACCTTCCAGAAAGGGAGGGAGAAACCACATTGATGTTATGTAAATCCTTTTGGCCAATCAGTAGTGAAGTCTGTAAAGTAGGAGGTGATGAGCTGTTCCTCAAAGATGAGCTTGACTACTATTATATTACGTAACAAATTCTGCAAAGTCAGCCAGCTGATTTTATCAGAAGCTTCACAACAGCAGATTCTCAATGATTAGAGATGAATACTATATGAGATGCAAATCTGAAGGCCCTGCTTCTTAAAGCTCAAATGGAATCACATGGAATAAATGCTGGTGGCATCCCATCCCAAATACTCACAAAAAATAATGTTATTTATATAAATGACGTCAATCCCTTCAAAAAGCCTTATTCTGCCACTGCAGAGATGTAAAAGCATATTAAACAAGATCATTCTAGAATCTAATATTTTGTAAATGCATATACTCAAATAGGGCTGGACAAAAATTCAATATCAATATTTATCACGATAGAAAATATTTCAATAAAGGTGTTATGATTTTTAAACACATTTTCAATATTTTTATACCACCTGCCCCTTTGACAGGGCGCATTAAACTGGTAACTATAATCTGATGTTCTGAGCTTTAAAACTGCAGTAACGAACAGATATAATACATGTATCATATCAAACAGTATAAATAGGTGTGTAATTCTGTTCAGAAAAGAGTTAGCATCTGGTTTAACACTAAATGCTCCAAACCCTCTGCTGAGTTCAGATGTTACTAAGCTAGCACTGAGTTGATATCTGTATTCTGGTGTTCTGGGGTTAATAACTTAAGACTCGAGTGAACTATGACCATAATCCACATTTAATATCAAACCACAAAACCTACTAATCTAACCAGATTTGATCCATTTGCTATCAAAAATCAGCTAGTATTGCCAGTTAGTGGGTAACCACTAACTGGCAATACTAGCTGATTTTTGATAGCAAAACTCCATTGTGGATAATCCAATAATACTGCGTTATAATAAGAGATTTAAATACTCAGGCCAGATTGTATTAATGAAAAAATGTGTGCTAAAAATAATTGTCACACCTGGCGCCCAAGGCACTCCTGTTTCACCCACACTCAGCTCTACCTGCGACCTCCAGCCTCCAATCTCCCTGGTATGTTGTTGATTCTCACTGCCCTTTTTTGTGTTAACCATGCTCAACTCTCGTAACTCATGTAAGCTTAACCACATGGTTCATAAACTTTATGTAAAGTATCTGCATGTGTATACCTCATGTCTGGCCCGCATGACACTAGACAAAATGTCAGCTTTACAGTGGGACTATATTTAAGAACTTATGGTTTACCGTCTATAATTAACTGCCCAACTAATTAATTAATAATTAATAAATTTAAAAAATAGTTAAAAACAAGCGAAAAAGTCTGTTTTCGTCTTTATTGTTTTAGCAGTGCCCAAACAATGTGGAGAAGGTATTAGTGCCCATGTTGAAGACAGTTTCAACACCTGCCAACTCTCATCCAGGCCACTGGCATAGAAGCATTCCTTCTGACAGAAGCCAAATTAAAGAAGACATTTGAGGCAGAGTCAAGGAGCTCATCTGATGCCAGTTGTACTGCAGACAACTCTGTTCAAATGTCCATCTGTGTTTTTTACCTGTGTGAGTCAGGTTTTTACTCATGTGTATAAGGGAGATGGTGCAGAAATGAATTATTATTGTCCATTACTTAATTCCTCTGTGATGGGGAGCTGAAATTAGCATTGATTAGCTTTTATTTTATTTTATTTTTATGTTACTCATTCTGCCGTCTTACCAGTTATTCTCATAACCCTCAGTTTAAAGTGTGCCTCTGAAAAATCTCTGTTTAAGGGGCTAACAAGCCTAACCTGGACTCCATTTTCAAAAAAACACGCTGAACATGTTAAGATGCTCTTAATGCTAAGAGTTTTTTTTTTTTTTTATTGCGCCCTGGATAACAAGAGGTGTTGAAGTTCAGCACCATGGATAGTTCCAGGAAAGTGACCTGATTGTAGTCTGGGATAATGAACACAGTCTGGGTACATGAAGACCCATAATTGTGAAAATATAAGTTTAAATGTTGTTTTTAAGATCCAGTAGCTTCAATATACAATCAAACAAAAGGAAATTATCCTCATGAATATTAAAGTTCCAGGTTGAGTCGATGCTTTGAAGCTCTGTAATGATTAGACCTTTAGACATAAAGAAATAAACATAATCAGTTTGTACTACCTTAATATGTGTAATCCATTATATTTGGATAAATATTGTCATTGGTTGATATCCTATTTCAAGATGCTGATTGATGCCCTCTTGTAGAACATTTTGATGTGATCTAAGTTAATCAATTACTGATCATACTCATAAATGGTGTAATGTTGTAGCATATGAACCCTGATATATAAACTCAGTTAAACATATTCAAAAACATATGAAATTATTTAGTAAACAAAAATGCGTTAAACAAACCATATAAACCATGAACCATAACTTTAGATTTTAGATTATTCAAAGTGCTTGCTTGCTTAAATGACAGTATTGCACACCTGGAATGTTCAGCTTTCAGTTAACCCTTGTGTGATGTTCGGGTCTGTGGGACGTTTCCATTTTTCACCAAATGATACAAAAAAAATATTTTTTCTAACTCAAACTCATTGGCATTGGCTCATTTTTTGTGAAAAACATATATCAAAACACATTTTCGATAAGCACATACTGTACACCCCCCCAACCATTTATATTACATACAGTATGTTTGGACAAGGGCTAATAAACATTGCTTCATTTGTAAATTTGAAACTAAACAAATTTTCTACTCATATCTTGAGTTTAATTCATTTTCTTTTACATTTTATTAAAAAAATAATAAAAAAAGAGTAGCACTTTTTAAAAGAAATGTAACATAAGAAAGGTAAAGGGCAAATATTAACCATGTAAGCTGTTTATTTTGCTTGCAATTTAGGTGAAGCAAGCATGTGTAAAGCATTTTAATGTAAAATTGCTTAATTTTGCTGAATTAAATACAAGTAACAAAGTAAACGAGTAACAAAAATATGAACACCACACAAGGGTTAACAGCTCTGCTGAACTTAGGAGTTAACTACTTGAATTTCTTGTCCTCTTAATGAGCTTGAGAGCATTAGTTGTAAAGTTGTGAAGAGGTAGAGTGGGTATACAGTGAATAGCTCTATTTGAGTAATATTCTAATCCATATTATGGCAAAAACAACTCAATTAATTAAAGAAAATACTTTAAGAGGTCAGTCACTTTGAAAATATCATCAAGTGCAGTTGCAAAGACCATCAAAAATGTTATGATGAAACTGGCTCTCATCAGGACTGCCCTAGGAAATGAAAACCAAGACTTACCTCTGTTGAAAAGAATTACCAGCCTCAGAAACCACACTTTAACATCACCCCAGATAAGATTCACCTAAATGGTGGTTTGTTTATAAGTTACTACATTTTTCTTTATGTGTTCCTTCATTTTCTTCATATGCCTTCAGTATTAATGTACAATGTAGGAAAAAAAATAAAAGCATTGCATGAGAATATATGCCCAGACTTTTCAGTGGTACTGTAGGTCAAGTAAATCTTAATCTTATTTAAATCCTAAATAGGTGTCTCATGGTCATGGTTATTCATCAAGACTGGGAGTTTTTAAATGACTTCGTGTTTTATCTTAGTCATGCTGTGGTAAATTACCCAACACTTGCAGTCACACTTAACCCCTTCCTGTTTCAGTTACCAGCAAATATCAGTTTAACGTGAATGTGTGAAATGAGCTTGAGTCTTGTGGCTTGTGAGTTTTGGAATCAAGAAAACTGACTGCAGTTGAATCTGCAAATGTCACTTTCGGATTTTTTTTTCTTTCAAATGAAGAACCTTGAATAGAATTTTTGATTGACTATGAAACTCAAGGAAAACTCTTTTTTTCTCATAGAGCAAACTTGCTTACATCCACTCATGTGGTTTGCTTACAATACACATGTTGGCACACATGTAGAGCAAGGCATTCTTGCCTAACGTCATCTTTTGCTGTCTGAGGTTTAAATTTCAAAACACAAATACTGGACGCATTTACCAAGAATATTTAAGGTCAGTTTCTTAGACAGTGATTAAGCCTAGTCTTAGAATTTCCATTGAAATGAAAATATAGGCTACAGCTATAGACTGAATTCCTGTCCAGGAAATGGAGCACTAAAGTTCCCAGATATTTTTTTGTTCCTCCCCAAAAACTGTAGATCCATTAGTGGTGAACTTTTAACATTCATTGTAAATTCAGCACTGAAGCAATGGCAGAATACACTGATCAGACCCTGGTCAAACAATTGTAGTTAAGGGTGTTTTCAGCCCTGCATGTAGTTGTTTTTTATGGTCTGAATCAGTTGATGAGTTTGTTTACTTGGAGAGGTTTCTCCCTCTGTTTGGTTTGATTTCACACAGGCTGAAACGCTGCCCTTTCAAACAGTGTTTTTAATAGGACGCGCAGCACAATTGTACACATAATAAACTTGCTAGTTGCTAGTCTGACAGAAGTGGCCACAGCACAGAACGTGCATGTACACGGCACGGAGCAGAGACAGTGCTTGTTCATAGCTGTAGTAAGCCTTATCAGCAGTTTAGCTCAAATGAAAGGAGTCTTGATTTGATAGTTGGGTCGGATCGAGACGGGATCAAGTTCTCACCATAAGTGAACCGCTTCAGAGTTAATTTGGGAATGAACTGAGACAATTTCCTCTAGCAGGTCTCGGAGTGTGATTACTTTTTTCACACCTGCACAATCGAACCGCACTAAAGTTAAAAAACGGACCAGAGTTGGTTTTAACTGGACCAAAGTCTAGTGCTGGTGTGAAAACGCCCTAAGTTATCATATTTACATTTGTTTAAAAATCTTAGTTTATTTGATACAAACAGTGATTGTTCATTATGTTGTTTCTCAAGACTCAAATACGCTCCTATGGCAGCCATAGCTTAACTAGGTAGCAGTGACTAACCTGAAAAGCGGATCATTTGTATGGCCAGTGGTGGCCTCAGGCTGCATGGTTGTCCCTCAAACATCCTAAGGACACCACTAGGGCTCTTGGATATGTTTTCTTGCCTGTAGCAGAACCCAGCACTACGTTCCATTGTATCTACTTCATCTAAGGGCACCCTTCGGGACATTCTCTAGTAGAGGTGGCACTTCTATAGCAGCACACTTTTATTTTGGGAAGGCAGAAGTCCAACAATAGATACATTCTCAGAATGCCTTGATCTATAGGACACAAGATCTGAATTCATCACAAGAATGTGCAGCCTAAAAGGTACTTAATACTTTTTTCCCGTGAGAAGAGAAGCCAACATGGCTCTTTGTCTTTTTTACACTCTAGAGGGAAATTTAGCAACACTTTTCTGCTGGTGTGTATTGCGCACACTGTTTTTAGTTTCCATTTGTATCATTTCTGTTGCTCATCTCTGATGCTATGTGTGATGTAGTCAGCTGGGCTCATTGTATTGCACAATAGTAAGTACACAGCACAGTCCTCAGTCATTGTGTTCTTGTGAGTTTGTTCTTGCAAAGTAACTTGGTATTACGAACCACATTATTGTCTTTAAAAGCCCCCAACTCTGGAATAACCTACCTGAAGATATTTGAGAATAAGGAAAATTCTTAATGTTGGGGACTAGGCTAAAAATCTAATAGTTAAGTTTAGCTTTTGGTAATTAGCTAATTATTTTTCTTAGATAAAGGCTAAGGCTGCAGATACAGGGGTTCATGGACATAAGGAATTGTGGTGAACTAAAATGCTGGTGCTGTCTTGCCTCTTGCTGCACATGATCATTCAGGTTAGTTGACAGTGGAGTGAGTGGATGCTTATGTTTTTGGGTACCATCATGTCAATGTGCTGAGGATTATGGTGGGGGAGAAGATGTAAATTCTCACAGACTGTAAATTCTCACAAAACAATAGCTCTGTTTGCTCCAATTTTTCCTTTTTTTTCATATCGAGGTATAGTGTGTTATTTTATTTTTTAGATCTTTTAGCTGCTTCGTGTTGTCAGAGAGGTTCTTTTTAGGAGGTTTCTTGATTTTACAGGTCTGGCAGTAATCAGACCTGGTTGTGGCTAGTGAAATTAATCTCAGTTTAACAAAAATGCAGTTAATCACAGTTTTTACATAAATTAAATCATCATTTTAAAAGCTGCTTTTTTATTTACTATTGTTGTCTTGTTATAGTTTGTTTGATAATCTGAATTCTGAAAATGCAAAAAGAAATCTGCAAGGAGGCAAATACACCACTGTATATTTATTTGATTTAATTTGATATGAATTGATATTAAGGAACACCCTTGATTTAGAATTAAACTCGCACTGACTGCTGGCCAATCCTGTGGGAGGGGGGCGTGGCTCTCCCGAGCACGGGTGGGGATAGTGTATAATCAGTGTATCTCCAGCAGCATCAGCAGGCGTGGGCAGCAGCAGGTAGGCGTTGCCGTCCTCGCGCTCTCCCTTTCTCTGAAGGCGGGAGGGGGGGAGGGGGGGAGGCTTTACGCAAGAGTCGTGGTCTCTCCTCCGCGAGCGAAAAGAGAACGACGTGGGCGAGGGCGAAAACCTTCCCTGGACTGTTTTTTTTTTCTTCTTCTTCTTTCGTCTTCTTCCTCTCTTTTCTTTTTTTTTAACGAGGGGAAACGCGAGGTAGCGATGGGCGTGACGACTCTCCGGAGCGAGGTGATGCTCCGTACTGCCGGACTAACGTCCGTTCACGCCGCAGCTCCGTGAGCGATGCCTCTGCCGTGGCGATGCGAAGCACACGACGACGCGCTGTCCAGATCTCCGTAGCGGGCGATGATTCAGCAGCACGACTCCAGATTTTAACAGCACACGGGGACTGACGAGGCAAAACGCGGGCTCGACGCGAGGCGGAGAACAACACAACATCAGCAGCGGGTGAGTAAATAGATAGATAAATAGATAACTAACGGACGGTTAACGGTGTTGGGTTTGGTGCTGGGTTTGGATTTGGTTGGTTGCTGGTCTGTGTGTCCGAGGGCTTTCACGGTTAGTCGGCGTTTTCTGGCGATTTGTAGCGAAATAAATCGTATTTACTGGGCAGAGAATGGACGGAATCCCCTGCGCACGTCCCATAATTTCATCAGGCTTTTAGCTACTCGATTTGATCTTTTCCGTTCCACCTTAAATGGCGCAGCAGTAACAGTAGCTAGTAGTAACAGGGGTGTGACAAAATATCGATATGGCGATATATCATATTATATTATTTGGCGATAGGGATATTTGATACTTTTTTGCATTAGTGTATTTTTGTTTTAATTTTTGTTATCTATATTTTTCTGTAAGCTGTACACAGTTTGAAAAGATTTTAGAGTAGAGACATTTTAACAGGCGCAGAACCGTTCTAATTTTATTTTACAACAGAAAGCTGAGCTATTTAGGTTACTGTGTAACCTGACACACACAAAAACACAATTCCTGTTATTTGCTTATTTGAAAGTATTGAATCCTCTTTAATTAGCTAGACAAATGCTATAAAGTATTAAAGAGAGTTGTTTTGTAGAATATCAAGTATTGTTATATCATCATTATCGTGGGCAAAGTATTGTGATATTATCATATCGTGTGAGATGATGAATTAAGCAATAGTACACAAGAGGAAGTGCTATAATGTAATTTTGGCACTGCTGTGCTGCGGCCGTAGATCAGCACAACAGTACCAATATTAACTTACACATTAAGTTACACAGTGCTTATATTACCGGCTGATAACGGCACTCATAGAATGCCTCTCAGCCAATCACATAGCAGAGTTGGAAATGACTGTGGTATAATTCCCTATGATTTCCTCCCTTTTACACAGTAAAGGTAGTTTAAAAGCTGCACAATTTAAGGTGGAACTGAACATTCTATTTCTAAAGAAGCTTAACTTTAATCTAAAACCGCTTGATTTTCACATTTATAGCTAAGCAAACAAGCTTTATCTAGTCTTATAAGCTGCAACATTTAAAAATAGTTCACTGTTTAATTGGTTTGTGCCAAGTTTGCTGTTTTAGTGTAGTTTAGGTTTACAGTTAGCTAATGCAGCATTAGCTAGCTAGGTTAGCTAGCTAAAGAACAGCTGGAATCATCTTTTCAGTAGTTTATCTTTTTACAGGAATTTTTACACGTTCCACCTTAAATGGCACAGCAGTAACTGTAGTAATGGTAACTGGTAAACGGTAACTGCTGCTCTATTTAAGGTGGAAAGGACAATTAGAATAAGAATAAAAGGCTTGACTGTTTATTTTTTAACCAGGCAAATATGATAAATAAGACACACTTTAAGGTAAAATACACTCGTTTTGATAGTGTTTTTTGCTAGCCTTGCTGTTTTAGCTTGCTAATCTAAGTTAGCTATTTAATGTCAATGCTATAACAGCTAGTTAGCTAAGCTAGTTAGATAGATAGATAACTAACAGTCTGGTTGGCAAATCATGATAATTATGGATAGTTAGTTAAATAGGCAGAGTGTCAGCTTAGCCAGCTAACAGATGACTCTAAAAAAGGGCAAAAAGGCAGTTAAGAAATTGTGAAATGTCCTGTGTTGTTTTTTTCCCACGTTCAACAGTGTCCTTCCTCTCTCAGTTTTGCTGTGCTGTGTGTGTGTGAAAATGTCTGTGTTTGTCTGTGTCTGTGTGTGTGTGTGTGTGTGTGTGTGTGTGTAGTCCTGTAGACGCAATGCCGTGCAATCCGTCGTCTCAAAGCACACATGCTTCTGGCGATGCAAGCTGGAGAGCCCAACCGTAATACCATTACATAATGACCATCACAGCCCTCATAGTTCATATTTAGTCCTCTATTTCACTTGTAAATCCACGGATGATGAAATATCCCTGAGGTACAACCCTGTTTGTGAGCACTGTGCTACAAAAAACGTGGCAACAGCTGCAAAATGGCCAGCATGAGAGGTTGCATGTTGCTGGAGGCCTGGAAAGCGCTTCCCTGCACAATCCTGGTATTATGTAATGTTCTTAGATTATCCTATATCTAAACATCATTTGAAGCATATTACAGATGATTAAATGTGATCCTGTCTTGTGTCACAGGGCTCACAGTGATGTTTATGGATGCTGAGCTCTTGTTATATCTGACTTTCAGAGGGACACATCTCAAAGGAGAAATCTGATCCTAACACAAGGGATAGCTCATTACAGTGCTGGACAATAATTCAAACACATGAACAACATCTATTATGTAGTGCTGGGCAGTATGACCAGAAATATATATCAGAGTATATTTAAAAATTCTGAGGGTTTCACAGGATATCACAGTATTTGTATTAATAAATATTATTGTTATTTACTTCTTTTTTTTTGTTTTTGCATGACTCGAATTTTATTGATATTTGTGGCTTATTTTACTGTCAGGAGACTGTATAATATAAAACAATAAAGTTTTAATTTACTATAGAGTAGGAGTGGGCAATATGGCCCTAAAATAATATCACAATTTTTGTGGTATTTTTTCACGATACTCTTGGCAATATAACAAACACTGAATTAAAAAAAAAACCAAGAATACTCTACTGCAACAAAATGAAATTTTAATTTTATTATTGCATACGATATGACATGGTACACCCCTAACTGATTATATTAAAAAAATAAAGAATTTTATCAGATTTGTAACAGAATGTCAATGTCAGTGATCCAAAACGTCATGATACTAATAATACACTCCAAATTTGAATGTACAGTAATGTTATCTTACAGTGTTAAGCTACACAAATTAATGATTCTACAGCCAGGACTTTCTGGGCCCATCAGAGAGACAATAAAAACAGTAGGTAAAAAAACTAAATTAAAAAGTATTTAGAGCATTCCTTTATCTCAGTGTTTTATTATTTGATCATGAAATCAGTGAAATAGTTCTGTATTACACTAGCTAGTTTGCTATCTTGTGTAAGTCAATATAGATTTCCAACGAGTTTCCATCGGATAACCGATGCATTCCGTGTTTTACCAAGACCTGACGAGAGGAACTTTTTTTGAGCTGTTCCTTTTCTGAAATTAATAATTGCAAAAGCTTTGTCCATTTGCTGTTGTTTTTCTTTTTTAGAGCAGCAGCAGCTCCTCTAAAAAACTGCTGTTCTTATTTTTCTCCAGTCAGGACAGCGCAAGGCGGGCTTTAGACTCCACAGAGCTGAGCTACAGCCCCCTTGGTCCAGTCCAGACTGTGTATACTATCCATACTGTTCAGCTTGTTATACTAACTGGCTAGCATTAGCTAGCACTTTGGTGGTGCTGTTCCTCTGGCGGTATGGCATGATGTGAAAAATACATACCAGACCAGAAATTAAAACCATCTGGTATACCAAATGAACGTTTAAATGCTGTGGCACATGAATTGGCAAATTCATTTTTAGAAGTTTGTAGGTACAGACATCTACACATATATTATGGGTGTTTTTGGCAGTTTTCTGTGGCTTTTGTAGTGTTCATATAAAGGCTGCACGATATATCGTTTAGGCTTTGTCATTGCGATGTGCACACGCGCGATATTCACATCGCAGGACATGCAATGTCATCTTAGGCAATAAAAACAAACACGTCATGTTGCAATGTTTTTATTCTTAACACATGAAATAGATACACAGCATTCTGAGTGAGCAGCGTCGTCTCTGTCTGCTGCTGAGAAGGGGAGGGGGTGGGTACGAGTGAGAGGGGGAGCGGGCATAAATACGAGGTAACCAAATGGCCTCCACATTGGTGGACACGTGTTTTAAGCAGCGGCAGACAGCCTGTCCAAAGCTGTGCACCTCAGTTACGCACAGTTATGCGCAGATATTTCCAGTTACAGCTGGAATCACTCTTTTAACCCCAGAAGAACGCTTATATTTACCTTTTAAAGGGCCATTTAAGTGCTTGATTATTGTCGTTTTGCTGTTTTTCCTTGGTTTTTGAGTGCTTGGCTGACTCGGCTCTCGGTCGGTCTAGATCTCGTGATCTGTCGTGAGACAACGCGCAGGTATGGGCGTAGCTGGTGCTGTCACGGGTCCTGCATTGTTTAATATCGAAATATATATTGTCGAAAAAAAAAACAATGCAATGTCAAAATTTTCCAATATTGTGCAGCCCTGGTTCATATTGATAACGGAATTCAATCATTCTGACTGATATTATGAAATATATTGTGATATATTGTCTTTAGGCCATGTCAATGTATGTTAGCCACAGTGACTCAGCACAGCCTGTGTCACAGCCTGTGTTTTAATAAGGTTGTGGGCCTCTCGCTACCTCACTGGTTGTGCTTTGGGTGTAAGTGTGTGGGTTTGGGTGGAGGTGTAGCCACCTGTGACATACTGGAGTGGAGAAATTACTCATTTGGCCTGTTTGTGGTAGCCTGTAGGCTGTAGTATTACAGATACTGTAGACCGGCTCCCCAGCTCTGCGTTATAGGAGCTTTTCAGGATCTGCCATTCTCAGACATTTCATCATAATCTCCTTTATAGGATCACAGGCGGATTTGAACCGGTGACCTTGTGGTTATGAGGCAATTTGCTGTTAATTTACCAGCTACCTCTCAAGCCAGCAGTTTGCAGAATTCCTTAAGTAAAGCTTTGCTCAGCATGGATGCAACAGAGCCTTCTGGAAGGTGAGCGTTTGCTCTGCGTGCCTCAGCTAAATTTGCTACCTGCAGAATGTGAATGGGTGAAGATAAACAGGTTTATGTGTGCCTGTGTCTGGTAAAGTTGAGAGGACATTTATCTCTCTGGAGGTTAGCTTGTGTTGGTTTATATATGTGGTGGTTTACAGCCTCAAGTGAAGTTTACTCTTGTAAGTAATTTATCATGAACCAGATGGAGATTAATTGGATGCTCAAGCAGATTTCCTAATTTGGTGTTGTTTTTTGTTAAAGCCCCTCCTTAGCTGTAAACAGTGAGGCATAACAATTAGGGATGGGCAATGATGTCATATTGACATCAGCAGATTATCAGTTATGAATTGGCTTTATTGGTGCAGCACTACTATTAGCAGCAAACATAGTTAAAACACTTTACATAGCATGAAACATTTTTTTGTTTTGTAACAAGAAAACTAATATTTGTGGAGAAAAAATTAGAAACTTCACTTGTGATAAGCATCTAAATGGACACTAATAAGAATGCCTACATTGAAGTGAGCAAGGGTGTTGCCATGTTTCCCTTCTAATGCGAAAGCTGGGGGAAGGGCCTAAGTAAACAAAACTGTAATTCTTAAAAAAAAAAAGTCAAGCGAGTGCTAGATGTTAATCTACACAGATTTCTCTTCTGAAAATCCTTTATTTGGGAGAGTAAAGCGCTTTCATTTATTTACAGTAAGCTTAGAAGTTGAATATTTTGTCTAAGGGTAAGTTTTCAGTGAAGTTTCTCCAGCACTAAGGCTGGGTGCAGCAGCATTAGCTCTTAACCGCAGCGCTAGCTCTTTCGCCAGTCAGAGTCGAGTATATTGGACTGTAGTCTGCGTGTTTGTCGTGTTAAAATAAAGCTATGTGGGACAAACTGCTAGCTGATAGTGCCCTGGCTTATTAAATAATCACAAGAATTATTGCTTATATTGCAACAAAGTACTTAAATTTATATAAAAAGCTAAAGCATCTAAATATAAGCACAAATACAGAATCATAGTGAAAAAAGGTAATATAAACCCAATAAGCAAGTGTTCATGTGTTTTTACACAGTACAGGAACTAATGAGTGGACCCATTCCTACAGTGAATTATGGGATGGTGCCAAAGATAAGAGTGTCCGGTGTCCAAAAAGTCAGGTCAGTAAAATATGCTGGCCTGCAGTGATCAGTAATGCAGTGTGTGAACTGCGTTAACTTTGTTGGTCTTTGTGTGACCACTGTTGTATTACACAAATGCAGCACTTTCCTGAAACATTGTCTTTGAGTAAGACAGGGATGAGTAGTAAAGGAGAAAAGATATCTAGGATGTCTAGATTGGCCAGCATTACAAAAATATATGAATACATCTTTATTTTCATGTACAGAATATATCATATTTAGCTATAATAAAACGGAAAATTAATACAACTAAATAGTTTATTTTAGTAACAATTACAGTGTAACAATGTTACTATGGAGTAATTTAATATTACCCATCACTTGTTAGTGGTCTCTATTCCTGCCTTCTTTCTTTCATTCTGCCTCTGTTGGTGGCTCCAAATAAAGGATGCTGCCTGTCCAGACAGTGCGGCGAGGTCAGACAGGACTGTAAGGACGCTCACTCAATCATCCGAGCACAGAGATAACACTGCAGACTCCACCTTCTTCCACACACGCAAACTCCTCGCCCTCGTTTGAACGTTTGAATGAGAAAATCTACTTGACACTGCACTGTACAAGATTATGATTTAATGTATATGAGGTTTTCTCCCAACCAAACATAGCACAGCAGGAGTTCATGGTCATTATCCATACAATTCATGAAATAGTTCATTTCTGTGAGCTAATCAGAGCTGAGGTATCACCTGCAGTTAGGCCTGTAACAATAACAATATTTCAGGGCCGATATATCATTGCAAAAATTATTGCGATAATCGATATTATTTTCATTTTAAGACAATTTAAATGCCACTGATAATATTCATAATAGAATAGCATAACAAAGCAATTATACCCTTTTAATAAATCACAGTTTGGGAAATATATAACAATTTTTTCTTTATCCACAGTCCATCCACACTGTGTGTATAAAGTCACCGTTTTTGAAGCATGACTGGCTAAAATAATGTTCACAGTTATAGTATACGTGAACAAACATACAAATAAACACAACAGATGATGATATCACGACTATCAAATATTATTGAGGTCATGTATATTTAGTGTACGATAAGTTAATAATAATGTGATTAGCGTGAAAGGCCTACCTGCAGTGTTCTTTTTTTTTTGCTTTGAAGCATGTTTGCATGGGTTTTATTCAGATTCTGCTGCACCAAATTAATTTGGGTAAGCCTTCATTTCTACATGAAAGGACACACTTTACACATGCATTTTACAAACGAGTTACAGACAGTTAAAGAACCAGCATCTGACAGTGAAAGAAGCATGTGGACTGAGGAGGTAGAACGATATTACAGGATTTAGCTCAAATATATTGTTTGAGTTAAGAAGTGGTATGCAGTTCTTGTGAGCTTCACCAAAGTTACATCTTTAAATTTCAAGATAAAAATGAGACATAGGACATTTTCAAATGTATTGTCTAACCAGTATACACAATCACATATTCTAAACTTTTGGAAAACCTACAGCTGCCCTGGGGATATTACAATAAGTGTTGTGCAGTAACCCCTCTTATGTGTTTTGGAAAGATTATTAATTTTCCACTAGCTGGCAAACATTGTTGCTTAGAGGCTAGAAAGCATATTTTACACAAAACACCCTCAAAAATCCACCTTTAAGTTTTACCTTAAATGTACATTATCAGAGGTGGATTTTCCTACATGGACAGAGAGCAGCTTGTTTCTGTCAAATGAGTTTTGGCTAATGTGAGAAAAGTAAAGTATTTTTTTTATTCAGATAATCTTTTTTTAGTAACTTTCAAACATAAGGTACAAAAAGGTAACATACAGACTAGGATTTGCTTCCCCAAGCACACCACATAGCACCAACAAAAATCCTAACACTACATTTTATTACATTTTGTCTGCTTAATGCTATAAATATAATGTTTTATTCTTTGTGAAACTTGAGAGAAAGTGAGGATTGTTTTTGTCTGAAGTTGGTGCCAAGTTCATATTAAACCCATTGATTTCTGTGGACTGTTGTAATCTCTTTAAGCTGCTTGAGAACCATCAACAAATTACATCATGCTAATAAAACTGCTAACAGCAATCAGGGTCCAAGCATGATGTGCCAATATGGGCACATATAAGGCTGTATAGACATTTCAGAGAAATGGGCAGTTTTTATGATTTCTTTCATTTGTTGAGACTGTTTATGAAGGATCTTAAAAGAACAGATCCAGACTCCAGCTGGTTGGTTAGCAATGTAGCCTAGCATTTAGCCTCAGTTTTGCTTTGTTAAAGTTCCCTTTTTGCAGAAACTTGCAGGAGACAACCTGTTGGTGAGCGATGTAGCCTGGGATTTAGCCTCATTTTTGCTTTGTTAAAGTTCCTTGAGGATATCTGAGTTTTGGTTCATGTAATAACATGTTTTTAAATATCTAGCAGGGTCTGGAATATCGACATTATCAAACACTTTCTCGAAAGTGGTTGTGTTTACCCTTTTACCAGCCTTGACTTGAGTTAACAGGGCTTTTGCTAGTGGGATGTTTGTGTGTAAATTTTAGGGCATAAATATAATCAAGAGCCAGAAAATGTTATGTAACAGTTGTGGGGGGGTTGGAATATGCCCTTTTTACAGCTCTGTGTTTGTTAAAACAAATGTTTTTCCTTAGTGAAGAGTCAAGCGTGTTTGAGGTTCACAGTCTGAGAATGTACAGAGGTCTCGTTATTCAACTAAGCTGAGGACTCTTAATTTTACAGTTCTGTTTAAACTCAAATCAGCTTTTCGCTGCACTGCTAGCCTCAGAATTTTTTTCTGCCCTGTACAAATAAATTGTAACTAATAGACTGAGACAATAAACATGCCTAGTGATTGGATAGTGACCATATAGTAAGCCCAGAATGTGTACACATACCCAACCGTAATATATAGCAATATACATACACTGGCATGCCAAAGATTTTGGGATGTGTACAAAAGTTATGGGATGACAGCAAGTACCAAGAAGTGTTACCTCAAGGGAGGGATTAGAAATGCCCACACATGTATAAGGTGTGAGGAAGTTTTATGAAGCTATGAGGTAATATCTTGTGAGTGAGGATGAGTTGAAGCTCATATTATTCACTGTATTTTTCATACTATACCATTCATACTACTGTATTTTGCACCGTATTATAAGGCGCACTATCAATGTCTATTTCCTGGTCTGTTTTTATACAGAAGACACACCGGATTATAAGGCGCATTATGCGACACTAGTAAAACAGGGGTGACGTCAGGTCTTGCCGCTGGGTGGTGGTAAACAAAACTGTAATTCTTAAACAAGCACTGGATTTTAGTCTACACAGATTCCTCTCCTGATAACTGTTTATTTGCGTGAGTAAATCGCTTCTGTTTCCTTTTTTAGTAAACTTAGATTTCCAGATTTCCACTAAGGCTGTGTGCAGCAGCATTAGCATTACCAGATAACTGCTAGCACTAGTAAATGCCACCGACAGTGCTAAACTGAGGAACCTTGACAGCGGTTCGTCCCATGTAGCTTGTTTTAACATTGTAAACACGCAGACTACAGGCTGACATACTCACCTCTGAATGATAAAAAAGCTGGCGCTTAGCACGATTAGCAACTAATGCTAATACTGCTCCGGCAGTGCTAGCCAGGGTTAGCAGCAGGGTACAGGCCGATAATACTCACCTAGCGCTCAGCTAGCGCTTAGCTAATGTTAATACTGCTGCAGCCTGTAGCGTACAGTATGGTGTAATATATAAAGAGACAAACAACAATATTACAATAAAAAAAAATAGTCTCTGTCGAGACTGAGACAGCTAATATAGAGAACATTCCCATCCCATCCAGCCCTCTACTGTATAAACATATTGCTGCAGACAGCACTATTACTTACACTTGGCAAACACACTGTACAAACTTATTCGAGACACTGTTATGTACACGGCATTACCATCGCAGATAGAGGGCTGTTACAAGCGTCCATTGACGTGTAATTTAGATAAAGCAAACATGGACAAAGATAATAAAACACTTGCAGTCACAACACCTCGGTAAACGGCCATCAGTGCTGCCACGGCTCTGACTTTGCTACGACAGCAGCAGCAGTAGCGTTCAACACATGAGATCTGCAGCGCCGACAGAAAAAAAAAGCTCAAGATGTGCTGGGCTAATGGTCCGCTGAGGAGCGCACCCAGATTATGAAGAATTAAGTTTGGGTGAGATCAGACCGGAGCGGGGCTTCATAACTTATTCTTGAGATCATTTCCGTGCATGTGTATATTTAGCACCCCCTTCATCTGTTTCTTGATAGATGAGGCAGACTCTCTCTCTCTCTCTCTCTCTTTTTCTCTCTCTCCCTCCCTCCCACTCATCCACATACACACTTACCACACTGCAGAGGCAGCAGGGAGCATTGTGGGAGTGAACTGAGATAGGATGGTAGTGAGGAGTTATGGAGAATAGATGAAGAGAAAAGATATGAACAGAGCAGATGAGAGAGGAAGCAAGACAATAGGAAAGACAAGAGAAGACAAAGTGATGTAGAGAATAGGTGGAACAAGGGCTGTACGATTAAATCGTAGTGGTATTGCAATATGCGTTTTCACAATAAGACATTGAATATTAGCAAACGTAAACGGTCATGAATGAATCAACAGAGGGATCTTTTCACCCTAAAATCTGTGGTCATGTGACGTAACTAGGCTGGAGGTAGAGTGAGGTAGAGTAAGTGCACAAAACCAAATACTTCTTATAAATTCAGCCAAGAGTTAAAAATGTATTTATTGCACAACCCATTTCTTGTCCATATCTCACACTAGGTGGAACCATTTTTGTGGATGAGTGCAGAAGATAGAAAAAACAGCAGAAGAAGAAAGAAGGGACAGATGGTCTCTAGGCTGAGGGGGTGCTGTTGATAAAAAAAGGCAAAAGAAGCCAGAGCATTATTGATAAACTGCCCAGGATTGTGCAGAAAACTGGTACAGTGTAAATACTACCAGTGCAAGCCGCTCGTCTTCTTGACTTCTACATTATATTGAGGTCTTAGTGCAGTGAATTTCGAATGGGTTATATCTCAAACTGATGAGTATGGGTTGGGTTCAGGCTTTAGGTTAATTCACATGGAGACAGTCACCCCATGAATACTTTTCTAATCTTATGCTCACTGTTTTTCGCCTTATACTCACTTTTCCCCATCTCGTTTGCACTGGTCCACATTCATGCATTCTTTTCTCCACCTCATTTGCAGTTCCCCACCTCACGCTCACTATTCTCCACTCTGTATGCACTGTTTTTACCAAATGCATACTGTTCTCCACCGTCATGTGAACTGTATTCTACTTAATGCACCGTGTCTCCACCTCATGCACTGTTCTCTACCTCACATGGACTGTACTCCACTTCTTTAACTGTTCTCTACTCCTGATGCCTAATATACTATTACACACTTTGCCCCTTTTCATACATACTGTTCTCCACCTCATAGTCACTGGTGTCCACCTCACGTGCACTGTTCTTTATCTCAGCCACACTGTTCTCTACCTTACATTCATTGTTCCTTACCTTATGCACACATTTCTCTTCCTCACGTGTACTGTTCTCTACCTCACATGCACTGTTCTCTACCTCACGTGCACTGTTCTCCACCTCATACTCACTGTTCTCTACCTCACATGTACTGTTCTCCACCTCATACTCACTGTTCTCTCCCTCACATGCACTGTTCGCCAACTCATACAAACTGTTCTGTACTTCACGCGCACTATTCTCTACCTCATTCATACTGTTTTCTACCTCACATGCACACTGTTCTCTACCTCACATGCACTATTCTCTACCTCATTCATACTGTTTTCTACCTCACATGCATACTGTTTTCTACCTCACATGCACTGTTCTCCACCTCACACACGCACTGTTCTCTACCTCATGCACACACTAACCCTCATAACACACTCTCTTATGCTCTCTCTCCCTCCCTCTCTCTCTCTCTTCTCTCTCTTTCTCGCTTTCCCTCCCTCCATCCAGGTTGTGACAGTAGGTTGATTAGAAACTGCGTAGAACAGAACAGGCAATACATCACCCTGCCAAATCCATGTGCTGGCGCATATACCCCCCCCCCCATACTCACACAGAAGACCCACCCCTACACACACACACGGTTGCAGCTCAGTCGGCATGTTTCAGTTTTTGTCTAGCTTGACGTAGCCCTCAGCGCTTTGCCATGTAATGTTTTTATTTCACCTTTACACGCCTTTCTTCCATCCGTGCCTCCGTCCTCCATCACCTGCACCAACATGCTAGTTCTATTTTTATCTCCAGCTCTCTCTCTCTCTCTCTCTCTGTCTCTATCTGCCCCCTCCCCTCTGTCCACTCTATACCACCTCTCACTGCCACACACCCCGCTCCCTGCTGCACTGTAACAGAACAGCGTTTGCATGATTTGTGCTGTTCATCATCTGTAAGCCTGTGAATTGCCCTTGCAGGCGAAGGCTTGAGCTAGTAGGACACATAAAGCTGCCGCATTTTCCCATTAATTAAATATACAGGATTCTCGCCTTTTGGAAAGCATTTCAGCAAATGTACTTCTTTAATATCATGAATGAAGCTATATACTGTAATTTATACTAGATAATTATCAGAATTACATTGCTTTCTAAATGCACAACAGTATTACACTGTCAGATGGTGTGTAGATTATGGATAAAATTTATGAAGCCATGCATCCTGTGTTTGTACTGTTAAAATGTTAAAATGCTGCCTTGATTAACTAGTTGTGTTGTTTTGTTCTCTTAAGATGACACCCAAGTTAACTTAATGCAGGGCTGTGATTGTTAACAAAATAGAAATTATAATGCAAGAAGTAAAATTCTTTATTTATTTATAGGACTGCAACTAATGGTTATTTTGATTATTTTGGTACACTAATCTGGCGATTAATTTTTTGATTAGTTGATTAGCCAATGATTATTTCTGCCATCTTTAAAAGCGATAGAAACAGCAGAACATGAGGTTTAAATACTGATATTTAGTGATTTATTATGTAATCTGTTGTGTTTGGGCACTTTTGGAGACACAAACTAAGACTCCCATTGCGCTTCTGTCCCCAGCACTTTGTGGAATGTGGTACTGTTACAAATTAACGATTAGTCAACAATAAAATTGGTAGTCGACAAATGTAAATAATCGACATTGTCGATTATATTGACTAATCTTTGCAGCCCTATTTATTTAGTAGTCATTTATGCATTCAAGTAATTGATTTATTTAATCTAAACACTCGTAAGTCCACAGTAAATGTGAATTTTCATAACAGTTGAGCTGTTGAGAAACAGGCTGTTAGTAAGAGCAGTTTAAAATGAGTTGCATCATTGTAGAGAAGTTGACCAATTTCCTTGGAGTCACAAACCGTGCATTGCTATGTCTGCAACACAGAAGCAGCCAACTCTTAAATGTTTTGTGTTATATTTTGTTTATGGTCAAATGTCGTACTTGGACCATGCACCTTTATTCACTTTATTCATGTGTCCATGTTGAAACGAAAGCGATGCCTTCTTAAATTTTTGCATTCCAACCAGTATACCCACTCATTTTAGTTAGTCCTATCATAGCCAGAGAGCCAGGTTAATGTAGCGTGCTTTCTCTCTGCTAATGTTCATCTGGCTAGATTGGCTGGCTGAGTAATATTAATATGGCTAGCCTTAATTAGCCAGGTATCATCATAAATGGCGATCTGTACTGATTTAGTGAATCCATTCACATGAAGTAAGAAATATCTGGGGGAACTATGGAAGGTTTGACCTTTATAAGATGACTTTTTTGAAGAAGAAGAAGAAGAAGAAGAAGAAGAAGTAGATTTTTAAGGTATCTTTTTTGCACAATAAACATAATTAAAATCCTTTAATTTTCCTAAAAATCCTCAGTGCGCCGTATGTATGAATTTTACCATTCAGGTTGTAAGAAGCAGTAAAGCAGTAAAGCCACTGAAGTGCAGTGTTATACTGGAGTTTCAGTTTAGTTCTCCAGCACAGAGACTGGAGCAGTATTAGCATCAGCTGCTAACCACGTAAAGTGCTAGCTCTTTCGCCGTTCAGAGGTGTGTATATCAGACTGTAGTCTGCGAGTTTACCATGTTAAAACAAGTTGCGTGGAACAAAACGCTAGCATTTACTAGCATTTACTAGCGCTGTCTGCTAATTCTAATGCTGCTGCACCTAATCTTAGTGGAAATCTGGAAATCTAAGCTTACTGTAAATAAATGGAAGCACTTTACTTACCCAAATAAACAGTTTTCAGGTTAGAAACCTGTGTAGATTAACATCCAGTGCTCGTTGGACTTTTTGTAAGAAAATGTTTTTTTTAAGAACTACAATTTTGTTCAATTAGCTTAGCTTTACTTAACTTGTGTAACTTAACTTGTGTAACTTAAGCCTTGTGTATCAAGTCAAGTCAAGATGCTTTTATTGTCATTACGACTGAGTACAGGTACACAGTGTAGTGAAATAACGTTTCTTTCGGAACCATGGTGCAACATGGAATAACAAACAATAGACAACATAAAGTGCAGGAGTGACGACTATAACTACTAAACTATAACACTAAATAACAATAAATACAAAAGATGAGACAATTTAAAAGAAAGGACAGTGCAGTACCGATACGGTATAATAATGTGTATAGTGAGGATAAGGTGCAGAGATGTGTAACATACTGTAACATATAGAACATATATAATCACAGCAGTTACTGAGGTAGAGAGTTTATAGTTTTTGAGAGTGGCAGCAAATATTGATAATAGGAAAAAAGACATTTCAGTCTCTGTGTGCCGAGTGTGTGTGTGTGTGTGTGTGTGTGTGTGTGTGGGTGAAGTTCAGTTTTGTGTAAGTGTGTTGGGTGGGGTGGGGTTCAGCTCTGTCTCTGTGTGTTGAGCAGTCTGACTGCCTGGTGGAAGAAGCTGTTGCAGTGTCTAGTAGTGGAGGCTCGGATGCTCCTGTATCTTCTGCCGGACGGCATCAGAGCGAAGAGTCCGTGTGAGGGATGGGTGGGGTCATCCACAATGCTGGTGGCTTTGCGGATGCAGCGTGTGGTGTAGATCTTGGTGATGGAGGGAAGAGAGACTCCGATGATCTTCTCAGCTGTCCTCACTATCCGCTGTAGGGTCTTGCGGTCTGAGGTGTTGCAGTTCCCAAACCAGACGGTAATGCAGGTGCTCAGGATGCTTTCTACAGTCCCTCTGTAGAACATGGTGAGGATGGGAGGTGGGAGATGTGCTTTCCTCAGTCTCCACAGGAAGTAGAGGCGCTGCTGGGCTTTCTTGGTTATGGAGCTGGTGTTGAGGGACCAGGTGAGGTTCTCTGCAATGTGAACACAGAGGAACTTGATGTTTTTCACAGTTTCCACAGCAGAGCCGTTGATGTTCAGCGGGTAGTGGACACCTGGAGCTATGAAAATAGACCAGAAATTAGACGTTCATTGATAGTGTGCTCTATCATCTGGTGCGCCTTATCGTGTGCAAAATATGCTAAAAATACGACATAATGTGCTGTTTATTATCTGTAGACCTGTGGATTGCTCTTGTCAGTGAATGCTTGAGCTAGCAGGACACAAAGCCACTGCATGTTCCCATGAATCTAATCAATCTAAACAATCTGAAGTACCCAGTACATGATGCACATTGCAGTTTTTTGGGCTGTTGAGAAACAGACAGTCAGTAAGGGTGGTTTAATGTGAATTGCATCATTGTAGAAAAGTTTACAGATTTCCTTGGAGATAGGAACCTGAGACATCCTCTACAGGAAGTGTAATTTGTGCATTGAGCCTCCCCTAAAGGACATACATTACACATGCATTTCAGGACAAGCAGCATGGTTAAAAAAACTTTTTTTTTTTAAAGCTCAGTAGAGAAATATTACAGGATTTTAAACACAATATGACTAAATGTGTTATGTAGCATTACTTTATTTTCACTACCCTTCTTCTGCCCATTTCATCAGATACATAGTTCAGAAAATGGCACGCATGGCACGTTATTATAAGGTAATTTTGCTGCATAATAGGGTGTAACTATGCACTCTGCTCACAATTCACTATTCTGGGTTCACCATTAAATTTTCTTACATTATTTGGAACAATTATTGGAACAAATAATTCTATTTGAGTGTATAAACAATGAAAACAGCACATTGTATAAATTCTCATTGTACTGTTTTAAGTGTAAAAAACTAGTGTGCTGTTTTATTTCTCAATTAATCACTTTTTTGTTGTTATTTCAGCAATCTAATGTGAAATTATCATTATCATATCAAGCGGGAAGTAATTAAGAAAATAATGCATTTCTCTACTTAAATAGGTTTGTGTGCAGCTTTACTAAAGTATTTTAGTAGTTGGTAATTTTTACTTTAATTTGGCTGAATTTAAAATTTAAATATCTTACTTTTCACTCTAATACATAATTTAAAATCTGTTGTTCAGACTGCATGAGGTGCTATAAAAGCCTTAAGTACATTTCTAAATTTGTGTACATATTAAACATTATTTTAAGCCTGCATTTATAGTGGATTTTAGTGTTATATAGATAGATGGTGGCCAGAAAACTGACTCATGAAGTCCAGTCCGCCACATTATTCCCAAGGGGGGGAGAGGCTCTTAAAAACCTTAGAAAAAAGCTGATTGTTACAGAGCCATCTCCAAAGCTCTAGGGCTCCACCAAACTACAATCAGAGTCATTCTGCCCAAAGGAGAAAGTTTGTAACAGTAGTCTGTCTTCCCACGATTGGACATCCTCCCAAAATCTCCACAAGGTGTAAAATCATCCAGAAAGTGAGAAAGGGAAGCAAGAACAACAAGAGAATCAAAAGAACTCCATGCTTCTCTTGGCTCTTGTTATGGACAGATAAATAAACTGTAGCTTTTTGTCCCACATGGGCCTCGTTTCCTCCAACAAAAACTAAACACTGCTTTTAAAGCAAGGCCACATCCACACATACATTTATTTTCATGTTTTGTGGGTGGGAAAAACATGTAGCTTTGTAAAACCGCTAACATCACAATGCATGCATGCTTGTTTCTCAAATACCTCATAACCCTGTATATACATAAGTCATCTACAGCTATATCTACAATGCCCACTGCAAGCACTGTGGTTTAGATATTAACTCAATGCCCTATTTAAATTTAAGGATTCTTTTAGGGTGCTCCTAGAGTGCTCCTACCTCCTCTTCTCCTAGAGTTTCAGCTAAACAATGATCTGGTTTATCTTGTAAAAGCACAATCTGGATGGTTTGGAGTTTGCATAGGTTAGATTAACAATAATTTACAGATCAGTTAGTGTCAAATATAGGGAGACACAGCTTACGTAGGTGAAGACCACAGAACTGGACATGATGCCACAACACAAGGAGGGTGAAGACTAGCACATGTCTTCTCTGATACATGTAAAGTCAGCCACCACCTCTTTTTGAACTGCAGCTGATGCAGCATTTCAAGTAGCCAGCACGCTTGGAGGAAAGCACAGTGACTCGGTTGTGATACATCAGCACACAGACGCCTTGTGCTGATCAACATCACCCTAGGAGTAATAAGGGGAAAGAGCCCATCTACCCACTGTTACAATCCCACTGCTGGAAAACATACTCTAGGGGAATTAAAAGTGTGGGTACTGTAACAGTTGTGAGGTGTTCATGACAAACAACCCAGATAGGGACAGCATAGACTCTTACTTGTACTTTAATCACAGGATCAAACTACAAAAGACAAACATGGTAATATAAAAGGGGGGTGACTGGGGGGGGGGGAAGAGGAGAACATGGACGGTACCAAAGAAAAGAAAATAATAAAACATTCTACACTAAGCTTTACTAAGAAAATTCTAAACTAACTAAAGAGGAAAGAAAAAAAATGTACTAACTACTACTCTAGGCTAGGCTAATATAACTACAGGGGGTGGTACCCGCCCTCTAACCTGGTGTGTTTAGACAATCAGGTAACTACGTGTGCACAATGTAGGTGCGCGCACATCTAACCTGTTCTCCCTTCCTAGAAGAGGGGAAAAAACAGAACAAATGGGTTAAAGCATCCCATTTTAACAATCTAGCCTAGAAGTAGGCAAAACAAATTGAGAACACAGGGGGACAGCACCCAGCACCACAAATGAGTCAAAAAAAAAAATGAGAGAGAGAGAGCGGCCAACTTCCTGGAACAGCTTATAAACAGGTGGTCCCACCCCCATTTGGACCAACAGAGCTCTCTGATTGGCAGAACAGCAGAGGTCAATGAGGGTCGAGTTGGAATGGCACTGCAATCCACCTATTAGAAAGAGATAGGCAAAGAAGCAGAGGAAGACCAGGGAAAAGAGAAAAAAAAACACAACACAAGAAAACAGCTACACAGAATATGTTTCACATGTAACATGCCCACCCAAAAGAACAAACCTAATAGGTTTGTGTCAAGTAGGAATACCCTCCAAAATCATATACGGGATAAGGCATCAGCAATAACATTCTCTGAGCCTTTCTTATGCCTGATTTCTAAGTTGTATTCCTGAAGCATAAGAGACCATCTCATCAATCGTTGGTTATGGTTGTACATCCGTGACAAAAATACTAAGGGATTGTGATCAGTATACACAATCACAGGAAAACAACTTGAACCCACATATACGTCAAAATGTTGTAGGGAGAGCATTAAAGCTAGTGTCTCCTTCTCAATAGTAGAATAATTCACCTGGTGCTTGTTGAACTTACGTGAGAAGTAGCACACAGGATGCTCCACACCAGACTCATCTTCCTGAAGCAACACTGCTCCCGCTCCCACAGCACTTGCATCAACCTCTAGTTTGAATGGTGTAGAAAAATTAGGAGCCGCCAAAACAGGAGTACTACAGAGAAGGGCTTTGACATTTTCAAAGGCATGCTGGCAATTAAAATCCCACACAAAAGCTTTGTTTGGGCTGAGCAAGGAAGTGAGTGGTGTAACGACAGTGGAAAAATTCCGGCAGAAAGTACGATAGTACCCTGCCATTCCAAGAAACCTACGCAATTCACGTCGAGTGGTAGGAGTCGGGTAACTCACAATGGCAGAGACTTTGGCATCTACAGGACGTACCTGTCCTTGACCCACTATCTTGCCAAGATAGGTCACAGTAGCCCGAGCAAATTCACATTTGGCCAAATTAAGAGTTAGGGTAGCCTGCTCTAATCTTTTAAACACAGTGGCTATAGTCTTTATGTGAGTGGGCCAGTCAGATGTATAGATCACAAGATCATCCAGGTAACAGGAACAATTTGGGACATTAGACAAAACTGTATTTACTAGCCTTTGGAAGGTTGCAGGGGCATTTTTAAACCCAAATGGCATAACTGTATACTGTACAAAAGCATCAGGAGTTACAAACGCAGAAATATCTGATGCCCGAGAAGTCAAAGGTACTTGCCAGTAACCTTTTAATAAATCAAGCTTACTAACAAACTGGGCAGAACCGACACTGTCAACGCAGTCATCAATTCTAGGCAGAGGATAAGAGTCTGAGATTGTGACAGAATTCACACGTCTATAATCTGTACACAAACGGAATGTCCCATCAGGTTTTGGTACAAGTATACAGGGGGAGCTCCAAGGACTGCAACTTGGCTTTGCTAACCCATTCTCCAAGAGATAATCAACCTCTTTTTTCATAGCAGCTCTCTTTGCAGCATTTAAACGATACGCATGTTGTTTGATTGGAGTAGTGGCAATAACCTGAACATCATGCATTACAACACTTGTCTGAGAAGGGACATCATGAAAAATAGAGGGGAACTTTTGAATTAGTTCCTCAACATCTGCTCTCTGATTTTCAGTCAGGTGACCTAAAATGTTTGACAGGTCTTGCAATATCTCAGAATTCGGAAGTCTACAAGATACTTGTGAATGTACGCATGTTTCTGTCTTGTCTGCAACAACAGTACTGTCAGGACTAGCAGTTAACAGACCAACTGAGGCCATTGTACTATTAGGCACCCTACTCTCATTAACAGAATTGTCACGAGTGTGGTAAGCCTTTAACATGTTGACATGACAAACTCTCTTCTTACGTTTACGATCAGGGGTGCAAATGACATAATCTGTGTCACTAAGTTTCTCATCAACAACATATGGCCCAGAAAACTTTGCAGACAATGATGAACCAGAGACTGGAAGCAAAACCATCACCCTATCACCAGGCTGAAATTCCCTGGAAACAGCACGTTTATCATAAAAATGTTTCATCCGCTCCTGAGAAACACTGAGTGTTTCATGAGCTAGAGCACAAGCTTTATGTAAGCGCTCACGGAAGGTACTTACATAGTCCAGGATGTTCTGTGGTTTGGCGGTGTCATTTAAAAACCTCTCTTTAAGGACTTTCAATGGACCACGTACAGAATGAGCAAATACAAGCTGGGCAGGACTAAAGCCCAGTGATTCCTGAACAGCCTCACGTACAGCAAAAAGAACAAGCGGCACTCCTTCATCCCATTCTTTCCCGGTATCCAGGCAGTATTTCCTAAGCATGGACTTTAAGGACTGATGAAACCTCTCTAAGGCACCCTGTGACTCTGGATGATAAGGACTTGAGACTTGATGAGTAATATTCAAAGTGGCCATAACTTGAGCAAACAGTTTGGACAAAAAATTTGTACCCTGGTCAGATTGGACAACCTTGGGCAAACCAAAGGTAGTGAAGTACTTAATCAAAGCTCTAACTACTACAGGTGTGGTAATTTTACGAAGTGGAATGGCCTCTGGGAAACGTGTGGCAGCACACATTATTGTTAACAGGTACTGATTGCCAGATTTTGTTTTGGGCAATGGACCTACACAGTCTACCAACACTCTTTCAAAGGGTTCCCCTATCACAGGAATAGGACACAGGGGAGCAGGAGGAATGACCTGATTTGGTTTTCCTGTAGTCTGACAGACGTGACAAGAACGACAAAATTCAACCACGTCTTTCCTAAGACCAGGCCAAAAGAAATGCTTAAGTATACGAGCATAGGTTTTAGTAATGCCCAAATGTCCTGACCAAGGGTGGTCATGAGCCAACCGTAGCACATGTTGCCTGAATACATCGGGCACTACAATCTGGTAGACATTTGCAGCTTCTGTAGTGGTATGAGGAGACCACTTGCGCATCAAAACATCCTTGTCTTTAAAGTATGCCACTTGTTTTCCCTCCATGTTATCAGCACTGCTTAACCCAGAGAAACACTTTCTCAAGCTCGGATCAGAGTTTTGAGATTCAATCAGCTGGTCACGGCTTACAGCTAGGTTACTCACCACCTTGTCCACACTACTACTCTGCACAGAGTCCTTTTTCCCAACTATTTGGGGAGTTACCACATATGGACATGTTGAGAGGTCACTAGCTAAAAATGAATCAGATAAGTCTACATCATCTTCTAAAAGCCGAGCCTTAGCTCGAGTAACAACACAGGCTGGAAAAATGGAAGAATTACTCTTAGTCACATCTGGTAAAACTGAATGGGACTATCCACAACCTCCAACACTGGAAGCACTTTACCTCCTGCAATGTCATTACCCATGATAAATGTGACCCCTTCAACTGGCAAGGAAGGACAGACACCCACTGTAAACACCCCAGTGGCCAAACCTGAGGTCAACCGAACACAATGCAGAGGAACCTTCACATATTGCATTGCTATGCCACGACATAATACATAAGAACCACAAAAGGTCTGGTCTGACAAAGGCAACACATCAGCTAAAATAAAGGACTGAGTTGCACCAGTATCACGAAGGATACTCACAGGATATTGAATTTGCTCATCACCTTGCAGAGAAACAGTGCCTTTAGTAATAAAAGGCTGGTAGCTTGGATCAGTAGCATTGAGTGAAGCTGTCAAGCTACCTGAGACATTTGTGTCCACCAGTGCAACGCTATGGTTTTGACTAGTGTTGTGGTGGCTTTTTTCCTGTTTACCTTTCAACTTTTGACAGTTTGCTATTACATGACCAGGCTTATGACAGTAAAAGCATTCATCAGATACACGACCAGATGGATTTGGCTTTGCCCGTCTGTCTGGCACCACAGGAGGGTATACCTTAACTGGCTTAAAACTTATCTTATGTGTTAAGATGTATTCATCAGCTAGCACTGCTCCTTCAGACAACGATGAGACCTTGTGCTCATTAAGATAAGTAACGACCTGCTCAGGCAAGCAATTCTTGAATTCTTCTAACAAGATCAACTTCCTCAAAGACGCAAAATCAGTAGCTTTACATGCAGAACACCACTTGTCAAACAAGATCTCTTTTTCTCTTGCAAATTCCACAAATGTCTGAGATGAACTTTTTTTATGCATTCTGAATTTTTGCCTATACGCTTCTGGAACTAACTCATATGCACGAAGAATGGCAGCCTTGACTGAATCATATTGTAAACTATCTTCCAGTGGCAAAGAAGAACAAACTTCCTGTGCTTTACCTACCAACCTGCACTGTAGTAAAAGGGACCACACCCCCTTAGGCCAGTTTAAAGCAGTAGCTATTCGCTCAAATACTCCAAAATAAGTATCCACTTCAGTTTCTCTGAAAGGTGGCACCAAGGAAATGTGTTTACTTACATCAAAGGCTGGAGGGCTAAAAGGAGTAGCTATAGGAGCAGGAGCCGATGCCACCGAAGACTCAGCTGGAAAAGTAGCCTGAGGTGAAGAAGGAGTTGGAGCAATATCCAACTGGACAGGGGAAACTGAAGCAACCTTCATTGCCTGTAATTCAACCTCCCGTAAACGGACCTCCCGATCAACCTCAAGTTCCAACTTCCTAATGGCCAACTTCAGTTCCAGCTCTGCTTGTCGTGCTTGTGCTTTTTCCTCAGCCTCCAACTGGAGACGTGTGATGCGCACTCTAGCACGAGCTTCATCATGTGACCCTGCTGATAAAGATGAAAAGGAAGGGTCAAAACGAGGCAATGTTGCTTGAACATCAGCATCAGGCCTAACCTGCTCCTTAGAAACACTAGCAGTAGGGGTTACTGCTCCCTCAACTCCCTCACACACCTTTGGACTAGAACTGTCAGCAGGTGAAGGGCCCTCTAAAACTCTTAATACCCTCAGTGCAGCCAGGATTTTATCCCTAAGTTCCTTCTTAACAGCCTGTTTAGCTACCTGAATTCCATAATGAGCAGCTATAGCTCTTAAGTCATCCTTACGACACCTCTCAAATACCTCTAAACTAGGTAAAGCCACAAATGCCTCCAAGTTAAAGGATGCCATACTACATGCACAGCCCCACTACAGGTGTTGTCACCACAAACCCCCACAATACAGGATACTAGATCCCGGACGAGCCCCCAATTGTTACAATCCCACTGCTGGAAAACATACTCTAGGGGAATTAAAAGTGTGGGTACTGTAACAGTTGTGAGGTGTTCATGACAAACAACCCAGATAGGGACAGCATAGACTCTTACTTGTACTTTAATCACAGGATCAAACTACAAAAGACAAACATGGTAATATAAAAGGGGGGTGACTGGGGGGGGGGAAGAGGAGAACATGGACGGTACCAAAGAAAAGAAAATAATAAAACATTCTACACTAAGCTTTACTAAGAAAATTCTAAACTAACTAAAGAGGAAAGAAAAAAAATGTACTAACTACTACTCTAGGCTAGGCTAATATAACTACAGGGGGTGGTACCCGCCCTCTAACCTGGTGTGTTTAGACAATCAGGTAACTACGTGTGCACAATGTAGGTGCGCGCACATCTAACCTGTTCTCCCTTCCTAGAAGAGGGGAAAAAACAGAACAAATGGGTTAAAGCATCCCATTTTAACAATCTAGCCTAGAAGTAGGCAAAACAAATTGAGAACACAGGGGGACAGCACCCAGCACCACAAATGAGTCAAAAAAAAAAATGAGAGAGAGAGAGCGGCCAACTTCCTGGAACAGCTTATAAACAGGTGGTCCCACCCCCATTTGGACCAACAGAGCTCTCTGATTGGCAGAACAGCAGAGGTCAATGAGGGTCGAGTTGGAATGGCACTGCAATCCACCTATTAGAAAGAGATAGGCAAAGAAGCACAGGAAGACCAGGGAAAAGAGAAAAAAAAAACACAACACAAGAAAACAGCTACACAGAATATGTTTCACATGTAACACCCACCCAGAGAGAACAAGACCAATTGTGCCCCCTTGGGCCTCCGGAAGTTGATGACAAGCTGCATGACCGGGATTCGAACCAGCAATCTCCTGATCATAGTGGCATTTCTTTAAGATGCTCACAAAACTGCAGTGTGAAACCGAAACTAAGAGAACCAAATGTACTGTATACATTGTAAGAAACATTTAATTGTTGGTTCGGATTCTGGTTGGGACTTCCATGTGTGAAAACACCTAAATATCCTGCTCTCTCTTTCTCGTTCTCTCTCTCTGATTCTCTCTCTCTCTCTTTTTTTTTTTAGGTGTGAGCTCCTTCTGTGGCTGTTCGACATGGTTCTAGAAGGAAGCTCTGAGGCCCTGTGCCCCCCACCCTCCCTGGAGCTACGCCCATCATGCAACAAGACCCAGCCGTCCCCCACCCTGGGTTCAGGCTCTCAGCCTCATGACGCCCTGTTCCCTGGGGACAAAGAACCCATCAAATATGGAGAACTGATCGTGCTGGGGTAAGAGCAGCCTCTGTATTGGCTTATTAGACACTGTATAGAAAGCAAGACTTTTGGTTCAATAGTTCATTTTCTGGCAGGGGTTGTTTATGTGATGGCATAGGGCTGCATCATCATATTGGAAAATACTGACATTTCTACAAACATCAATGATTCAACATGACATTTTATTAATATTGCACTCTATGTGTTGGATATTTGAGTAATCAAATATAATCTGGCTTGGTGTGTGTAGATATAGCATGAAAAATAAAAAAAAATACTGCTAGCTTTTCTTTTGTACTTTGTGCTTTTGTATGTTGCATATTGTATGGTTTCTGTTAATGTTTTAAGCCTCAGTTTTTCAATTCTGTTTGTGTTCTCTGTATTGCGAAAATTATAAAGCCCTACATTGCATGTCCTGCAATGTAACTATTGTGCATGTGCACATTGCGATGGCAAATTTAAAAACCATAGCCATTCCATGTGCAGCCATTCTGACCCCACTAACGGTACATGCCCACTAGCACTTTTCATCAACGCATTCCACAGTGCCGGATTTGCCATGTGACATTTTTCAATTTAAAGGAAACAACAGAAGTAGGCAGTCATAAATTTATTTTACAAGTTATTGTAATCTATAGTTCATTAAATCCATATTCTCCTATTTTCAGCTTCCTTTATGTTGTTAAAAGGTGCCTGTTTCGAATCTCGGTCATGTAGCTTACCATCAGCTGCTGGAGCCCTGAGAGAGCACATTTGGCCTTGTTCTCTCTGGCTGGGTAGATGGGGCTCTCTCCCCACATCACTCCTAGGGTGATGTCATTCAGCACAAAGCTGTGAGCTGATGTATCTTTCCCTCCGAGGGCGCTGTGATGCTACTCGACAATGCTGCAGCAGTTCGAAAAGAGGCGGTGACTGGCTTCACGTATCAGAGGAGGCATGTGCTAGTCTTCACCCTCCTTGTGTTGTGGAATCATGAGTGATGGCTGGGACAATTGGCCAGATAATTTGGGAGAAAATTTAAAATAAAGATAAAAATAATCAATCAACCTTTATTTTAAACTCGGAAGTACATTGAGGGTGACCCTCATTTTCAATGTAGCCGAGCAAATACAATAGTGATTGAAAAAGCAAAATTAAAAGCAAATATTTAATATTTATGAAACAGAAGAATAAAACTGAAACTAAAAAATAAAACTATTTAGTAATAAGAATAAAATTAAAAAAATTAAAAATATATAATAACAGTATTACTGATAAAACATAATAAAAAAACAAATATTAAAATAAAATAATTATAAGAAAGTAAATACAAAAACAAAAATAATAAAATAAATAAAAATAAATAAATAAATATATAAATAAATAAATTATATACAATAAATAAAAGGAATATAAATATATATAAAAAAAATAAAATAAATAAAAAACTTGCTATGTAAAGGTGCCTGTTCGGTGTGGGGCGCTCGTATGAGGGTTCATATAATCATGAAACACCTGGAAAAGTCATGGACTTTTTTTTTTGAACATAGCAAGTTTTGGAAAAATAAAAATACCCAAAAAGTTTTGGAAAAGTCATTTAAGAGTCAAATTTAAAATCTTTGTTTCCGTAAATCGGCTAAGAAAAGCTGATTTGGTGATTAAAAAATAATAATAATAATGTTTAAGCAAACCAACACGTCACTTTACGCATTAGCTAGCTGACTGCGTGGGTCCTGCACTATACCTGTAAATACACACAGTGAGAGAAAAATTCAGATTTAATGCTGCCTGGCTTTTGTCAGACAAATATAAGGCATAGATGTGCAAAATGAGCAGAAACAGCTAGTAAAAGGTGTGATATTTAGAAGTTTTCTTTAAATAATTTTAGGTAAGATATAGGTCTACTATAATAAGTTTTGAAATGGATTTTTAGTTTTATTGTTCATGTCTATACTGATGTTTTAAAGGGTAACTAAACCTCCAGATTTTAGCTACCTCCACCCTCAGTTTAGATTTTAAAAAATGCTTAAAAAAATGGGAGGAGTAGTTTGGGAGGGGCACTGGGTGATGTATGGGTTTAGAGGCAGGGCAGGAGGGAGAGCTGATTGGGCTGAGCTGCAGCAGCAGTGTGCCTCTGATAGCGGTGAGGTGAAGATGGTTGGACGTCACCAGGGCACGGAAATTATTGGCTGACTGATTTGCTTTTCATTGAAATGAATAGAATGCGTAGAGGCTAAAGTGCTTTCTTAGAAAGTCGAGAGTAGTAGAGTTACTATAAAGATAAACTCTTTTTTTAATACACACCCTTGATTTCAGAAGAAACGAGCATGTGTTCCAATACTTTTGTCCAAAAATGTGTCTACAGTTCATTCATTTTACTACATTTTTAATGATAGAAAAATACGGGTAGGTGCATCAGAAATATCAGGTATCAGCGTAGTTTTCCTATACTGGTGCATCTTAAGTAAAGATTTTTCTTCGAAAAATGCATCCAAGCCAAAATCAATGTAGGTGCTGTTATTTTGCAGTGTATAAGCTGTATCGCTCCCAGTGCTTACTGTATCACATTACTTTATTATTGTTATTAAAAGGCTGCATATAATGCACTGACATGCCATAAGTCTTGGGATGGCACTATGTTAAAAAAATGGTTAGTATGCATTTCCTCAGGGAATGACTTGGGAACCCCACACCTGTATATGTTTTGAAGTGTTGTCTTGTGAGATATTGTGGATGAACGTTGGCTGGCATGCTCATGGCAAGGCCTGTCTGATAGTGGGTGTTGGGTGGAAGAGTCATTTTATTATCAAAATTGTGCAGTGATTTAATATTTAATTCACAGTGTCACGTGTTTACTGGGAATACGTAACAGAAGGCATTACCATTCACAGTGAGTGCTAAACAGTGACGATAGTATTGAGGTTAACATAAATCATTCAGGTTATATAACCCACCAATGCTGTGTGATATTGTAATTATTGTGGGTCTTACCTGAAATTACAATGTATGCTAAGAAAACAGGGCAGGTGAATTTACATGGTTTTACATTACACCAAGGGATGCAACGGTATGAATTTTCAAAGTATGATAACAGTCTAAGAAAATTAGATTTTTCTGAGCTGGATTACTTACTGATAGTTGTTGACAGTGGCAATAAATTTGGATTGGGATTGGTAAAATCTGTTTTTTTTTTTACTAATAGTTAAACTTTAGTGCCTAAAATAGCAGGTCAGCTAAGCTTATCTAAGATAAGCCTCAGCAAGCTTGGAGCATGTTAGCTGCAATGGTGACAGTTTTCATCTAAGATGAATTACTTATTGATAGTTGTTAACAGACCACATCCATACTGTTAAAGTAGAGTAAGTCTGTAGGTGTCTGTAGGATATTTTGAACCTGCATTATAAACCCTATAATGGCGGGTCAGCTAGATTTTTTCACTGATTGTTGTTGATAGTTGCAAAAAGATTGGATTGGGATTGGTAAAATCATTTTTTTTTTCTGACTAATAGTTAATGACAGGCCAAGTGGTCTGTTTACTCTGGTTAGATAGAGTCTGTAGGTGTCTGTATGGTATTCTGAACATGCGTTATAAAGAAAGAAAGGTGAGCCAGCGAAGTTACAAATGACCAGACAAAATGGGTTGAAACCTCAGTGTTTACAGAAACTGCAGCCGGCCTCAGCAAGCTTAGAGCATGTAAGCTGCAATTATAACTGTTTTTCTGAGCTGGATTACTTTCAGATAGTTATTGACAGTGGCAAAAAGAATGAAAGGGTGTTGGTAAAATCTGTTTTTTTTTTTCTTCTCACTAATAGTTGCTGACAGGCCACGTGTATACTGGTTAAGTAGAGTAAGTCTGTAGGTGTCTGTAGGATATTCTAAACCTACACTTTAAAGGGATTAGTAAAATCAGTTCTGCTTGTGTTGCCAACTTTCTCTGTTATGTATGGATAAGATTTTCCTTTTTTTGACTCTAAAAAGGTACCAACAGAGATGTCTTAGTACTGAAGTGTACCAAAAGGTCTAAGAAAATTTGGTGCCTATTTTCGATACTTTGTGTGAAATGAACATAAACATGCATATTTTTTGTTTGTTCCAAGAAGAGCCAAAAAGATGGTAGTTGTTACGTAAGTAAGAGGATGGACGTAAGTGCAGAATATAGTGATAAAGTATATATTTATTAAACAAACAAGATAAATCAAAACAGTAAACAGAACGCGGGTAACGCAAAAAACTCAGAACTAAGAAAACTATGAACAAAACTAGGTGTAACTTAATAAATAAAACACAGAATAACTATAGTAACACTAGAAACATATACTTAACAAACTTTGTAAACTAACTAAGATATCAAAACAGACCTGGATTCAGGGACCACGGAACACAAAACTAGAGTACACGGAAGACAAAGATACAAAAGACTCGACACTGCACATTCAAACAGAGGGGCTTATATACACGAGGAGAGTGAGAAACACCTGGGCTTGGATGACGAGGGGGCGGGGTTACAGACAAGACACAGTTAAGAACACTAATTGCTAGGGCAGGGCTGGGGCGGGGCTAGGGTGGAGACAGGTACAAAAACACAACAAAAGCACATGGCTGGGAAACACTTGACAGGAAAACAGAGGGGCAGGAGGACAAGAGACCAAATAAGGGAGAAACACAAGACAGACATGGGCTAAACTGTGACAGTAGTAGTCTCTACACAGTTTTCAGGAGAGAATTTGGACGAGTAAAGTAAGCTTAGATGTCCACTATGGTTGGGTGCAGCAGCATTAGCAGCTGATGTCACCCAACACAGCTACACTGAGGAACCCTAAGTGTTTCGGAAAGCCAGGGCGATATTAGCTAGCGGTTCATCCCACTGTGGTGTGGTAGTGTAGGCTTGAGCAGATATGGAGTGAAGGTTCGCCAAAAGAATACCGCATGGAAACTTCCAGGTGAATTCCTGTGATTTTTATTTTATTTTAGTTGTGCAAAAATGCCAAAAAATATTATTATTATTATTATTATTAAATAAATTTGTGGTGTGAGAATAATTGTCGCTTTTTGTATTTTTTGGTTACAGCTTAGAAAAAGGTGTCAAAAAAGTATTGTTTGGGTATCGGTATCGAATCCAAAGTATTGCATTGATATCAACATTTTTAAAACGATACAGAAACACTAGATTTCAAAAACACACTGTTTAACACACATTTAACTAAAACCTCTTATCTCTGTAGCACCACACCCACACTGCTGAAATTGTGCTGAAGGAAGGAGTTGAGAAGCAGTTCAAGGGTAAAATTGCCCTCACATAAATATGACTCCAGTGATGATCCTTTCTTTTGGATGAATGAACGCGGCATCATTCAGGTCGCTTGGCTCCACTGGTGCCACACAGATACAGCTGGTGCATTGACTTATCTTTAGATTTCAGCTGCGAATGTAAAACACCTCGTTTGACTGCCGACAAAGACGTCATTCAAATCCCCACAGCCGCCGGGCAGAGCATGGAAATGAGCGCCTCGGAGAGACGGAGAGAGGGAGAGAGGGAGGGAGAGATGAGACAGAGAGGTATTTTGACCACGGCCTCATATCAAGGGAAAGAGGGGGAGAACGAGAAGGAGAGAACGAGAGAGACCCTTTAACCCTTTTGCCATCAATACCGCTGGAGAGAAGAGGCAGAAAGAGACAGAGCTCATTTACTGAATGAGCTATTGACCTGTGCATCGATTATTTCTAAGACTGGTTCCTTGGTAAATGGGAGGCTTTTAAAGCATCTGCTCTGCCATTTTGTTAACTTTACATGACTCCCACTCATGCATCGACAGAAGCAGAATGATATGTTACTGTTTAATCACGCTTCACTGATTTGTCCGTGCCATATATTGAAGCTCTGTCTGCTGCCACAGTGCTTTTCTAATCATGCTAATGCTAGCCTCAGTTAAGCAGCTAACAAGATAAAGGCAGCCGGGTAAATCAAAGAGCCACACTGTTTGTCACGCTGTTTCTGTTAAAACGAGTCCAGGTAGCTAAGCAAACAGTAGCGGTGCTGTCGTACACAGGCATAACGGCTCGCTAGCCAGCGGGGATAAAGGCCGCAGGAGGAGTCGCTTGGCCCTTTACAAGAGACCCAAATCCAACGGCGTCAAACCTGATGTCATCCACAACGTCTCAACACCTCTGGTGTCAAAGGTCAGTACGTAATTGTTTTTTAATGTTATTGTAATTTTCTGTATATTTTACACAAATACACCTTTTTTTGTGGTCTATTGTCGTACATAAAGCACACTGGATTATAAGGTGCATTATGAGTCACTAGTAAGGAACAGGGGTGTCGCCATGTTTCCCTTCTAATTTATCCAGCAGCGAGGCCTGTAAAGCTAAGATAAGTTAAGTAAACAAAACTATAATTCTTAAAAAAACATTTTATTTTAAAGTCAAACCACCGCTGGATGTAAATCTAAACAGATTTCTCTCCTGAAAAGTTATAAAAGCTTAGATTTCCAGATTCCTACTAAGGCTGGGTGCAGAATTAGCATTAGCAGCTAACCACTAGCAATAGCCACAGTTAACAGTGGTAAAAACAAGTAAAAAGAATTACGAGATATCACTGTTTTTGTGAGCTAAGTATGTGACAAAATGACACAAAAATGGACACAATAATATCAAAACTGCATCAGTAACAAAATAAGCAGAAGCAAAAATAACAACAGCAAAAAACACTTAGAAGCAAAATCCACAAAACACAAAAATGAAAACAAAAATGGGCAGAGTCATTTTAAATTAACTGCAAAGAATAATAAAGTAAACAAGAATATTTTAATATATATTTAATTTTTTCGTTTTGAATTCGCAACACACACTTTTTCCTATTTTACATATTTTGTTCATTCAGATTATATTTTTTTGTGTAAAACATTTGCCACAAAATAACCTGCATAGATTTTACTGTGTTTGAACATGGTCTAACTGGTGAAATAATACTTGGCCCCTCTGTGAATATTGTGGCCTTTTGATGGTCCCTTACTCAGAAAAACCCTAGAGCATCCACTGCTTACACAACATTCTCAGTTAGACGAAAACTTTACACTATGGAACATTCTAGAAACATCTGTCCTAAAAATACAGTAAATTGAAAATTACACAATATAAACGGATAAAACAGATACATGTAACTTATATGTAATGAATTTATCTTAAAATGTTTTTTTAGGCTTGGAATTGGAGCATTTATTTAAACATAGGGACACAGGATACATAGTTTCTAAATTTACACTATAAAAAAAAGTTGAAATTATAAACTTGCATTGCTTTTTAAAACATGCCCATATGGATAAATGTAAAAAATAAAATACAATAAAAACATTCTCACAGATTCAACGGTCAAGAATAAAAAACACAACTTTCAACTAACATTTTACAAACACAAAATTGTAGCAAGGATAACACCACCAACTGACTAATCAATAAACTTTAACTCTACCTTTATTTTATTAAAGAAAGTAGTATAACAGAGCTATTAGATCATAAACAAATATTAAGGTGCCTTGTGCTGACCTTAAGTTATTACAATAAACAAAACAGCAACAAGAAGCTGCTCAACATCAGACGTTTCTCAGTAGACTCAGCCCATATTCCTCAGAAGTGTTTTTACATGAGTGTTATATAAAGAGTTGGGTTCTCCTGTGCGGAGTTGGCGGAGACGCAGTGTACATGAGATATCTGCTTATTTTCTGTTATCTAGTATTTACTTTAGCTGCGTCTCAGAGTCTAGGCTGCAGCCGAGCAAGGCTGCGTTTCTCAGCCGCTACATCACTGAAGGCTGTTCTGTTTTGTAGGATCTTTCAAATACAGCCAAGAAACGTCCTTCAAAGTCTCAGAAATTAATGTTGTATTATTTGAGAACTTCAGTGACCCTCAATGTGTTTATTTTCATAGAACAGTGATAATATTGAGGTTATATTAATCATGATATGAAAACCAGAAACAGGCCAACTCTGTCACTATTAATACTTAAAGACAAAGATGATACAGACTGTCTAAACATTTAAATGGTTCTTCACATGTACAGTATATATCTTTTATAAAAATGTAATGTTCTTTATGAACCCTAAATTGGTTCATGTATGAGTGTGTTTACATATAATTCAGAATCTGATTACTGCAGGACGTCAGCAGAGTTTGTCATTTGATTAACATGTTTACATGAACTTGAGACGTTTACTAAGCCAGACAATAATCCTTTTTTTATTCTTTATTTTTTGCAATACGGCCCTTTAATAATGTATCAATATTTTATTATATTCTGTTTCTCTCTCTCTTTCTCTCTCTCTCTCTCTCTCTCTCTCTCACTCTGCCTCTTTCTCTTAAACTGTCATGCACACAATTAAATGCAGCTAAAGGCATGTTTTCTCTTTTTTAAGCTATGGAGTGTGGAATATGGAGCTACACTAGAGTTTAGTTCATGCGTTAAAACTCTCCATTAAACTTAGTAACTAAGCACATTACAATAGTCTACATTAAAATAGTCTACATTAAAAGCATTAAAACTACCCTGAGATTAGGGGTGCACAATATTGGAAAAAAACTGACATTGCAAATGTTCTTTTTCCCTCAATATATCGCAAAATTAAGCAATGCAGGGCCCATGATGTCACCAGCCCCACCCCCACCAGCACACTGTCTCGCGTCAGAGATCCGGACCAACCGAGAGCCGAGGAAAACTGCAAAACAACAATAATCATCCCTTTAATCAGGCATTTAAATGGCTTTTCAAAAGTTAAATAAGAGAGTTTTTTCTGGGATTAAAAGCGTAAATTCAGCTGTAACTGGAAATATCTGCGCAAAACTGAAACTGAAACTGGACTGAGGTGCACAGCTTTCGACACATGCGTTTACAAGCACATGCCCAACCATGTGGATGGAGGCCATGCGGTTACCTCCTGTTTACTCCTGCTCCTCCCTCGTGCTTCTCAGGCAGCAGCAGCCTATTACTTACACAGACACAGAGACAACACTGTGTATCTACTTCTAGTGTCAAAAATTAAAACACTTGTAACTTGTTTGATTTAACTGCCTTAAGTGACACTTCACATCCTACCTGAGATATTTTAATACTGTAAAATTACCCTGAGATATTAAATTACAATAAAACTACCATAAATTTTTAAAACACAGTAAAACTGCCCTGATATATAATATGTTAAAAAAATGGATCTAGTCTGCCATGTGTAAAATACACTACACCATTATTACTGTTCCCTTTCCAAAAATACAGTTAAATACCAGCATTTAAAAAAAACAAATAATAATTTAATCCTTGATTTAGTCACAGAAAATTGTTGTAATAAATACTTTAAATTATTTTTAAGGGATTGGCACCAATAATACAAATGTAATTGTTTATAACTCAGATTTTTTTATATATATATATATATATATATATATATATATATATATATATATATATATATATATATATATATATATATATATATTTAAATACCCATTGTGATACATTTGGTTATTTTTTTATTAATTGATGACTCTGATATAAATAATAATAATGTAACAAATTAAATAATGTAACAAAAATAACAAAAATCTACCACAAAACAAAATTCCTGAAAAAAAATCTAGCTCTCTATATTAGATTTTTATACTCCAATTTAAGAAATCAGAGTTACTGTTTGCATGAATACTTGAATAGCTGCAAATGTACAGTTATGAAGGGCTTATTTACACAGCAGAACTTAACAATTAATAGTTTGAGTGGGATTTATTTTAGAAACAGTTAAAAACCTGTAACCTGCTGTTTCATACAGTCCTGCATATCTGCCCTCTTGACTCGCCCACTAAACGGTATGAGTGGAGAGCCATTACATAACATTGCAGTGCACATTGCATAAGATTAGGCATCTTCAGAACACCCCACTCTTCCGCGTGCTGGTGTAAGGGGAATAAAAGAGCTAACAGAATGAAAGCCTGACTGAGTAGTGTGTGTGTGTGTGTGTGTGTGTGTGTGCGTGTGTGTTTGTGTTCATCTGTTTCCAGGCCCTGAGCAACAAGAGCCAGCACAGTATCTCCTACACACTGTCAAGGAGTCATTCTGTTATAGTGGAGTATACACATGACCCCAACACAGATATGTTCCAGGTAAATAATACTTTTATTTTAGACTGTGCTGTGATTTATGTTTGGATAGCAGTAACTAAACAGATAAATGTCTCATAAATGATCTTCTCTTGATCAAAGTCATAATTTAACAAAAGGGAATGTCAGCATGTCTATTTTAGCTAATGTAGTATATTGAAATAATCTTTATTATGATATACTCTAATTGTTTAAAACCATTTTTATATATATTTATAATTATATAATAATTGTATTTATAATTATAATAATTTTGTTTTATATTTATTGTAAATGTATTTATTTATATCATATTTATTTAATTAAATTTAAATAATTAAAATATATATATATATTTTTATTTAAATAATAAAAATGTTTGTATTATATATTTACTTTTTATATGATGGGAATTTCTTTACATAATGTAAATAAGAACTAACAATTAATCTGTTAATTAATTACCTATTAATAGGATACAAGGGAAATATAGTTATTTATGTAATTTATTTAATATATACAGCTCTGAAAAAAAATAAAGAGACCACTTTAGTGTCTGAATCAGTTTCTCTTATTTTGCTATTTATAGGTATATGTTTGAGTAAAATGAACATTGTTTTATTTTATAAACTACAGACAACATTTCTCCCAATTTCTAAATAAAAAAAATTGTCATTTAGAGCATTTATTTGCAAAAAATAAGAAATGGTTAAAATAACAAAAAAGATGCAGAGCTTTCAGACCTCAAATAATGCAAATAAAACAAGTTCATATTTATAAAGATTTAGAAGTTCAGAAATCAATATTTGGTGGAATAACCCTGATTTTAATCACAGTTTTCATACATCTTGGCATCATGTTCTCCACCACCAGTCTTACACACTGCTTTTTGATCATTTTGCATACAAATTGAAGCAGTTTAGCTTGGTTTGATGGCTGTGATCATCAATTTGTACTATATGGTACTATATATTTGGCCATATATAGTTATAAAAGATATAAAGATTTTAGGTAGAGAGCTAATGTAATAATTGTATAAGGAACGTAGAACCTACCATTATTAAAAGTTTGCTGTTTACATGAGGAATTGACCCAAGACTTACGTTTCCAAGATCAAGTCATTTTGTGCAGTTTGTCCAAACATGCTTTAGAATGAGTGAGGTGGGGCATATTTTGCCCCTGCAGATAAATAGTTTTTTACACCGTTATCAAGGCTCATAGTGGCTCTTCACCTCATTGGTAAAATCCAAAGAGCCCTGACATTAAAAATGAGGCATTAATAACTTAAAAAGTGCACAAGAAGCTTATTAAAAAATAAAAAATATTATTTACAACCCGTAGCATAACCTAATATCTCGGCACATAACCTAATAGCTTTACCTTAAGATGGCGGCGCCGGAGGTTAGGTTACGCTACGGGTTGTAAACAGTGCAAACAGAGCCTGGATAACGTGTAAAATGCGATTTATATGCAGGGGCAAAATATGCCCCATATCATTCATTCTAACGCATGTTTGGACAAGCTTTGTGAGAGAACGGAGGAGGGCTATTCAACAAAGTAACATGAAAAGTACTCTTTATCATGTTTTACTACACCCAAAGTCCATTTTACATCAGAGTTCTCCTTTAATCACAGTAATGGACACAAATTTAATTTATCACCTGTGCCGTTGTCTAATCTACCTGTGTGTGTGCTTTACCGCAGATTGGTCGCTCCACAGAAAGCATGATCGACTTTGTGGTGACGGACACGGCGGGCAGTGGTGGCGGCAGTGGTGGGCAGGGTCAGGGTCAAGGACAGGGGGGTTCAGGAGGAGACGGGGGCCAGTCAGCCCAGAGCACAATCTCCCGCTACGCCTGTCGCATCATGTGCGATCGCAGCGCCCCCTACACCGCCCGCATCTACGCCGCCGGCTTCGACTCCTCCAAAAACATCTTCCTCGGGGTGAGTCAGAGCGCAAAACGCTGATATAGCCTATAACAATTAAACATCACCACAAATAGAACTGTATTCCTCAGAATAGCAGAGATGAGCTTGCAGTTTGCCAGTTAGAACAGTAGTGATTCATTGGAATTGTTGACAATGGGAGCGGTTGTGGACTTTTGAACAGCTCCCAAACCACTGAGCCAACTAAGACAATATTTCTGCTAGAGCTGTGTTCCGTGGAAAGGGTTCAAGTTTCATTCTCTTATTTGCTTCTTGGCTTCAATAGCAAGTGCAAAAATATCATTATATTTACATCTACATACCCTTTCAGACGTGCACTGAGAAGTTCTTTCAAATCGTCACATTTAGTGGTATGGACAAAAAACAAGCATAAAACTAAAGCAGATGGAATTGAATCAAGTGCAGAGTCAAGTAACACTCTTCTGGGAGATGATCTTTTAACTCTTTTCAGTTTTCTGAACATTTCTTAGTACCTTTTTTTGTTTGTTTGTTCAGAAAGTGTTTATTTTGTTAATTACTTTACAATAGATGAAAGTCATTGTAAATTGTTGTTGGTCTATTTTGGTTTAATGAGTGTGTGTTGCATATGCTGCCTTATTGTTGTTTTATGTGTTTTGCACTAAGGCTATATGTTTAAAATTTAAAAAATTGTTTTGTTTAGAAAGTGTTTTATATTCTTAAACATTGTTAATTATATTAGAGAAGACAGAGATCGTTTTTTTTTTAAAGATTGTTATAAAATAACAGGACTATGCTTCTTCAGTGTTGCAGTGTTAATTAGCATCATTCTAAACGGATTTCACTCATTTAAACAGCCTGATTTTTTTTTTTTAAAGCTTAGTTTTAACATTCTACTTACAAAAAAAAAATGCTGGGTTTAATTTGGGCTCGTGCTCAGAGTGACAGTTTATGGGGCGGCTTGGGTCGAGCTGGATTTTTTGGGCCAGGATCTAAGCTCTAAACGTGCAGCGTCGTGAGCACACAGACGACCAGATGAAGCATGGGATAGTTTGTAGCAGTCATTGAGGCGTGATATGATTTAGCAGAGCACGAGTCCTGACACACTCTGATGTCCTTGGCACGCGGCGGACTCCCTCTGCCCACTGCCATTCTGTGGAGGTGGAGAACGAGAGAGAAGCTGAGAGAGAAGAAGTGAGAAGATAAGGACACTGTATATATGTGAGGATATAAATATTAGAAATTAAAGCAGGCACATGGTGCTTCTTCCGCAGTAGGTGTGAGGTGTCACAGATCCAGAACCTTTAAATGGAAAGCCTGTATCTTCTGGCTGTGAATTTTAATCATGTATTCCTTGTTAGTCATTCTGGGTTATGTAATACTATACTGTAAGGTACACTGTACTGCTGTACTGCCCAAAACCAACAAGATGTCTAAATGTTTAATGTACATGTATGTGTCTTAATGTTTGAAATACATAATGGCTTAAATGATATGACCCTGTGAAGCAGTGCTTGGTACCCTGGTGAAAAACATATATACTTAATTGTACTTAAAACATATTGAGAAATGTGTAGGTATGCTTAGTATGTCTAAGTATGCAGTACAGATTTATCTACTTATTTAAAATATATTAAAACTACATTAATATTATGCTTTCATCAAATATTTAAAGGTAAACTTTGATCATACTTTTTAAAAAGTACAATATAATGTATTTTAAATAAATAGATTACTATAAAGCACACTTTACAGTTTAATGTAATTCAGTATACTTCTAAAATACTTATTTCCAAATATACTTTTGTACATTTTTAGCAAAGTATGTTAAAAACAATTGTTACAGTAGTTCACTTAAAGTACAATGTATCATGTACCTTTTTAGAAAGTAAATTAAATTACTACATTGGTAAAATGTTTTAAAAATATATTTAGGTATTACATTAGTATAACACTTAAAATGTATTGCAATGCTCTGTAATTATGATTAGAAAAATATAAAAATAAGTAAATTATTGGATACAGTGTTAAATAACACATTCAAATGTCAAATAAAAAATGTAAAGTAAATTTGTAACACGCTAAAAATTGTAGTACAGTGTATTAAAATATATTTTTATAACCAACAAAATATATTAGAAGTGTGCTTCTGAAAAAAGACAGATACAAGAAGCATATTTGTACTCTAATGTAAATAGATCAGATATATTTAACATCAATTCTTAGTACATTCCCAATTTACTCTGTGTATAATAGTAATACAGTAGTAATACTAAATAAATGTATTATAATTTTACTGTAAGCATATTTAAAATATGGGGTTACATACATGAGGTAGTATGTTTAAATATTACTTAATTATATTTAAAATAGTTCCATTTTAGTAGAGTTAAGTACACTTAGCACAATTAAAGTAAGTCTTTTGTACTATTTTTAAACAATTAAAGTATAATAAGTACAAAAATAAACTAATTAATAATGTGGCTACAAGAACACTGAGTGCACTATAGCATAATAATGCTTAGTATACTATAATCTACTTTTTTACTAGGGTATTCTTGCTTTATAGATGGAATAATAATATCATGACTTTTGTCTCTGGCTGTCTTCTAGGAGCGGGCAGCCAAATGGCGGACCTCAGATGGCCTGATGGACGGGCTGACCACCAACGGAGTGCTAGTGATGCACCCTGCGGGCGAGTTTGTGTCTGAGCCAGCTCCAGGGGTGTGGAGGGAGATCTCAGTGTGTGGAAATGTCTTTGCTCTCCGAGAGACACGCTCCGCTCAACAGAGAGGCAAACTGGTAAGCGTTTATTATTAGTCTGCACGTGAACGTCATTCATTATCGCGTGAATTTCGACTTGTGATCTTTCTGACGACTTTAAGAGGGAAAATAATGAGCTTGTGTGAGTCCTGCCCTCAGAGGAGGAAACAAGGGGGAAGAAATAATGCAAGATGCCATTTCCTGACAGAATAAACAGAATAGTTCAGCAAAGCAGTTCACATTTTCCTTTATTACTGGGTGAACACCAAGGACTGGTTTCATAGACATCGACTAGACCAGACTGAGTTTTGGTCTGAATTTCAGTGTTAACGGTGAGTCACCATTGGATTTTTTTTCTTAATTTGGATCTGGAATACTTAGTGAATGTTATGTGATATATAAATGTTATAAAGTCAATGTTTACTGGATTGAACAAAGAAAAAATAAAAAGGTAATAATAGAGCTGGGTTTCGAATTTCGATACCAAAAAGACCCCGACCAAAATGTTGCGGTACTACTGAGTACCAATATGTGTAAAAAAATGAATTTAATCTTAATAAGAGTAGAATAAACTCTTAATAAAGTATGTTTGGCCGACCAACATAACCGAGCTGGCCGAGCACCAATTTAGAAAAAGGTATCGTTTAGGTATCGGTACCTCTTTGTTTCTTATTTATTTAAAGTCTTGCAGCTTATTAAAATACAAACTTGGTTTCAAAATATTGGTATTAAAGTTTATCCATAGTTCAGCATTAATTTTTTTCTTCTTTTACTACATCGTTTTTTTTTTTTATAGACCTTTATGATTTAAGTCTGAATACTTTTCCTAGCTTTTTACCTCAAATCTAGTTGACTGACTAATACTTTATTGATTATTTATTTTTTATCCCAAAACAACACAATAGATAGATATACAAAGGGTATGAAAACTTTGGTAGTGCTGTAGACTAAACAATCAGTCGATAAAGAATCTACAGTTCAAAAGTGCAATATGTAAATGAAATTGGATATAAGATAAAGAGACTTGGTGTTTTTATATATGTATATGTGAATATATGTGTATATATGTAGTTGCATACATATACGTGCATCCATATGTGTGGATGAGTAAATGTCTGTGCAGTGTGACTGGATTTAACCCATAAGGGCCCAGACCTATTTCTAGATATTGATACCAAATTTAAAATTGAATCAGATAAATTCAGTGAGCTGCTGTTTAATGTTATTTTCTTATTGTGGTCACATGACTGTAAATATTTTAAAATTCTGACAAAAAATGACAACAATTTAATATCTAATATTGTAACATCACGTGTCAGAACTAGTTATATAGAATGTAAAACATTTAATCAAAGCATTTGAATTGTTGAAATTGTTGGAACGGAGCTGCAGAAGTTTGCTTGTCGGATTGAACCAGCACACCTGCATTCTGTTAATAAGGTCTAATGAAAGAGCACACATTCACACACTGCCCTTTGATGATGCTCTCAGGATGTTTAGTATATGTCACACAGAAATGTCATGAGTTAAAATGATGGATAAAGTGCTGTTTACACAGTTTTTGAAGGGTCTGTGACACAGACGTCACTATGGGTTCTTTAGGTTAACTGTAGCGGTGTCCCGTCCCTGATGGGAAAAGCCTACTGTCTCTGTGGACAAATGAAAAGCCTCTCCGTTGAGCAGCTCTGTGACACTCGGGATGCATCTCTTCTTCTCATGTTGCCCCGGTGCTGCTGACCACAGTTCCAGATGTTCAGTTTATCAGCTTCATATACTGTGGTCTGCTGGTGAGCTAGTCCTTGATTTAGGTCACCAAATGAGGGTCAACATGCAGATTGATCTGTTTGCTATTTATGAAATGGCTCATATCTATATTTATATGGCTCATAATCTATTATTAGGTAGGTGCTTTTAATGTTATTGCTGTATTATGCTATTGGTGTATAGTTTTATTTTGGAGCTTATTACAGTGACTTTATTACAGCAAAACTATTCATACTTCTCAGACTTTTTCAAAAATGCTACATGAACAGAACAGGTGTTTTTATACTAGAGGTGTAACGGTACAGAAAATTCACTGTTCGGTTCACACGCGTGTCTAAGTTTTTTCGGTACGGTTGGTGGAAAAAAATAGAGACTGGACATTCTGCATAGCCTCACCTTTACTAACTTCATAATAACAATGAATCTTTATTATAATCATGTTTTGTTTTTTGGGATGGAATGTTGTAACAGGGCTCGAGCTCTTTTATTAAATGCTTGAAACCGGGGTTCACTCCTACTCTCATCATGAGAGGGTCCAGCTTTTGGATCTTGTTGGAATAAACAAAACAATGAGCCTGATTGTGGCGCTTTATTAAGAACAAAAACATCAGCATTACGGCAACATTGCGGCACAGTGGCGCAGCGGGTAGCAAGACGGCCTGGGTTCGATTCCCGGCTGGGGTGACCGGGGTACCGTGTACCGTGTATTCTGTATGCATTTGTGTAAAGTGACCCCATACTGTGACTGTTCGTAAAGAATACACGTACTGTTACACCCACTTATTTACACACAGCTGAATTCTATTAACTAATTAAGTGACTTCTGAAGGCAACTTGTTGCACTGGATTTTATTTAGAGGTTTCAGCTTTGTATTTGATTAAGATTGTGAAAACCATGTACCATTTTTGTTCCACTTTACAGTTATGTGCTACTGTGTGTTGGTCTATCACTTAAAATCTCAAAAACTTACATTTAAATTTGTGGTTCTATCGTGACAAAATGTGAAACAGTTCAAGGGGTATGAATATTTTTGCAAGCCACTGTGTTTGCCAGGGTCTTCCAGTACATTCACCTGACCTGTGTGTGTGGTCTTCTTCTCTCACAGGTGGAGAACGAGTCGAACATGCTGCAGGACGGCTCTCTGATCGACCTCTGTGGGGCCACGCTCCTGTGGCGGACCCCTGGCGGGCTGCGGCGGACCCCCACGCTGAAGCAGCTGGAGTCTCTGCGGCAGGAGCTGAACGCGGCGCGGCCGCAGTGTCCCGTGGGCTTCAACACGCTGGCGTTCCCCAGCCTGGCCCAGCGCGCCACCGTCGACAAGAAGCAGCCCTGGGTCTACATGAACTGCGGCCACGTCCACGGATACCACAACTGGGGCTTCCGAAAGGAAAAAGGGGCGGGGTCTTCTGCGGTGGGGGGTGGAGCCGGAAGCGGAGGCACCGCCCCAGCCAGCACGGGGGACCGCGAGTGCCCCATGTGCCGGAGGGTGGGGCCCTACGTGCCCCTGTGGCTGGGCTGCGAGGGCGGCCTGTACCTGGACGCCGGGCCCCCCACCCACGCCTTCTGCCCCTGCGGCCACGTGTGCTCGGAAAAGACGGTGCAGGGGTGGAGCCAGATCCCGCTGCCCCACGGAACACACGCCTTCCACGCGGCCTGCCCGTTCTGCGGCACGTGGCTGACCGGCGAGCACGGCCACGTCAAACTCATCTTCCAGGGGCCTGTCGACTGAGAGAGCCCACCCTGCACGCTCCAGAGAATGACTGTGAGAAAGACGAGGACTGCTGATTGGACTGTTGAGTTCGGGATGAATAGGACGGAGTAGTTCCCCAGCCTGAGCCTCAGAGACCCCATGCTTTGCACACTTGCGTTGCGTTGTCCCTTTATCTAGCACACTCGATTCACCTCATTAACACGTCAATTAACCCTTAGAAAAGAAAAGTTAGAAGAGTTTTTACTTTCGTTTGCTGTACTATCTGACTATAATTACGTAATTACATTTCTTTCTGTTTCTATACTTTCTTGAGTCTACACTTCTGACTTTAATTCTTTAATAGTTGTTTTGCCATGAAATGACACACAAAACAAAATGTGGCAAAACTATAAAGGATGATTTATCTTTCTGCCTATCCTTCTGCAAAACTAGAGCACTCTTTTACTTTCTTTTAATTGGATTCAAAACACACAAGATGCACCAATCAGCCATAACATTAAAACAGCTGACAGCTGAAATGAATAACACTGATTCTAACTCTGAATTGTTCTAATATAGTAGTTGTAGTAGGCAGAGAATTCAGAGAATTCAGTTCCTGAAGTCGATGTGTTGGAAGCAGAAGGAACGAAAGCTTAAGCAAAAGGATCTGAGACCATTTGACCAGAGCCAGATTGTTGTGATTGCTAGATGACTGGGTCAGAAGATCTTCAGAACATCAAGGTCATCAGGTCAAAGGAAGGACAAAGGAAGTTTTGGGCACCCCTAGGCTCAGTGATGTGATCCATGGAAGCCCACCTCACAACTTACAAGATCTTACCTAAAGGATCTGCTGCTACAACCAACGTCTTGGTGCCAGATATCACAAAACACCTTTAAAGGTCTATTAGTGCAGTACTTTTAATGTACTGGCCGCTCAGTGTGTCTCCTCTCCTTCTACTTCCACATATAAATGTAGTATTGATTGAGCGTTTAGATCTTCTATGTGGGAGAAACAGGAGCACTTTCAGCACCATACGTGACACAGTGGACTGCAGAGGTACTGCAAGGGGGGCAATTTTTTTTTTTCGGTAATTCAGTTTAAAAATGTAAAACTCATAAAAAATGTATTACACACAGATTGATCTATTTAAAGCTTGTATGTCTTTTATTGTTGATGATTATGGCTTACAGCCAATTAAAACACTAAAATCTGGATTTCATAAAATTAGAATATCATATAAGACCAATTGGTACTTTCTGCAGTGTACTTTCTTTTCTTGGCAGTTTGCCAAGTCCTGCTGGAAAATGAAATTAGCAGAGGAAAGCATGAAGTGCTGTAAGATTTTCCGAGAAAACACTGCTGACAACTTGTATGAGTTTGTGGATTTTATTTTCCAGCAGGACTTGACACTGACAAAAGTACCAGTTGATCTTATATCATTTTCTGATACACTGATTTTTGGCTTTTCATTGGCTGTAAGCCATAATCATCAATAATAAAATAGATATAAAAAATAGATCACTCTGTGTTTAATACATCTATATAATATGAGTTTCACATTTTGAACTGAATTATAGAAATAAAGTATCTTTTCAATGATATTCTAATATTTTGAGAGGCCCATCTCACAACTTACAGGACCTAAAGGATCTGCTGCTACAACGACTTGGTGCCAGATACAAACAAAACACCTTTAAAGGTCTTGGTCTTGTGGAGTCTATTGAGTTGAGGCCTTGGTGGGATTGAGAAGCTTTGGGAGTATTTTCTGTCTCAAAATGACCCTACACAATATTAATGCGTTGTTTTTAATGTAATGGCTGCTCGGTGTGTCTCCTCTTCTTCTGCTTCCAGATATAAATGTGGTGTTGACTGAACGTTTAGATTCTTCTATCAGAATTCCTCTCTCTGTCAATGAGCTACAAGTGAGAATTAATTCATATTGAATTGCACCATGCTTTTGTAATTGCTGGCGGTAAGTAAATAATTGTAAGGGTTAAAAGCACCTCATTTCTCTGGCTCTGGTGTGCTACAGCAGGGAAAACACAAAAATGTGCAGAGTGTAGGCGGGTTCCCGAAGACCAGGACTGGGGAGAACTGGGCTGAATGGACTAAACTGTTGTGCACCGTGTGAACCGTGCTTACACAAGTGAAAGCTACTGTGCGCTGTGTTGAGGAATATGTAAATAAAGGTGATGAAACACAAAGGAGATGAAATGAAGGCTGGTTTGTGTAAATCGATGCTCAGAATGCCGGGGTTCAACCCTGGTCCTGGAATAGTCCTGTCCTCCTCCACCTTTTAGCGTTTGCTCTAATTTCACCACAGCAGATCAGCTAATTACACGCCTCTCAACAAGCCCTGCTCTGATGCAACAAGAGCTCTGGAGTGGAGGGGAAACACTGATTTGAGCCAAAATGAAAGATTAGGGTTTTCTGTCTGATTAGCTGTGAAAGCAAAATGACTCTTGAATTATGCTTTTTAAAATATGCCTCTGTGGCAACATGAAGAAACATGCAATAATTTAATTACTTATTATTTTTATTATTAATATTGACATACACTGATGTTTCTTTCCTGGAAACACAAAAAGTGATGCCTGGCTCAAAATATAAATACAAAAAAAAAAAGTTAATTCAAATAAAACTTATTGGAACATTTTGCACAGCTGTATAAAATATGCACACAACTTATACATAGTGTATAATACATACATTATATATCTATATAAATGCATTTTATTCTATTTTATTTAATCACTGCAACAATATTTTTATTACTTTTATGTGAGAATATAGAATATAGAATCTAGGCTCCCCCTAGAGTCAGCAAATGTAATTCACACTTTCAGCCACTCCTAAAGGACACACTTTTTACATGCATTTGTTGGCAAGAACTACTGTATGAGATACAGAATCATCACGGAAACTGAAAGAGGCATGTGAGATGTGGTGGCAGTTAAATGGTGCCGTTTTTGGCAGTCGGAGTAGGAGCAATCAAGGTCAGCGAAGCAGCTATAAAAGGTAAAATGCTACATACTGTTGCTTTTATTAAAAAAATAATAATATTGCTGAGAAACGGAACAGAAGATAAGTAGATGTTTTTGACTTTATATACAAAGTTCACGTCCTCTATGGAGAACACACATCTGCTCCTTTTAAAATACAGTCATGTCCCAAAGTACTGGAACCCATAAAATTGTTGTCTTTCTACCAGAAAATTGTTGCAATAATATGTTTTGTTATACATATTCAGTTTGTTTATGTTACGAAAAAATCAGAGGAAAAAAAATCCAATTTGACTTAATTGCACGCAAAACTTTACAAAAGGGGCTGAACAAAATGATTTGCACCTTTAAAATTGTTCAAACTCACCTGTGGAAATTATAAGTGTGGGCAATATAAAAATCACACTTGAAGGGAGAAAACAAAACAGTTCAAAAATGTTTTGGGGTAAATTTGCTGCATCTGGCACTGGGAGCCTTGACTGTGTGCAAGGCATCGTGTAATCTGAAGATTACAGAAGGAAGATTACTGGGCACTATGAAGAGCCCAGTGTCAGAAAGCTGGGTTTGCGTTGTAGCTCATGGGTCTTCCAGGAGGACAATGACCCCAAACAGACTTTAAAAAACATCCAGAGATGGACAGAAACAAAGTGCTGGAGACATTTGAAGTGGCCATCAATGAGTCCAGATCATTAAATACCTGTGGAGAGATCTTTAAATTACTGTTGGGAGAAGACGTCCTTCAAATTTGTCTTTTTCCAAAGGGTGTGAAACCAAATATTAAGTTCAGTGTGCCATTTTTATTGTGTCAAATTTATATATTTTTTTCTAATTTTTTTGTGTGTTCCAATACATATAAATTCAGCAATGCTCAAGACCAGATGGTCAACCAGAAAAAAAAACATACCCACCCTATGCTGGTAGGCTGTCTTGTTTAATAGCTCTTGACCAGCATCGAGTATGTTTTTTTTCTGGATGACCAGTTGGTCTTGAGCTGAATTTTTTAGCAGTGAGGACTTTGGCAGCTAACTCAAATTTATGCTCCCTGTAATACTGTGTAATGCGGTATTTTCTAACCTGTGGGCCACTGAGGTACTGCAAGGGGTCTAAATTATTTGTTTCTATTTTGCAAAATAAAATTTCTTTCAATATACTAGTGCATCTCAAAACATTTAAATATCATTGAAAAGTAACTTTATTTCAGTAATTCAGTTCAAAATATTAAATACATAGTATTACACACAGAGTGATCTTATTTAAGCGTTTATTTCTTTTATTATTGATGATTATTATTACAGCAAGTGACAACCCAAAATTAGTGTCTCAGTGAAAATTAGAATATTATATAAGACATATTGGCACTTTTGTCAGTGTGGGCAGTGTGCCAAGTCCTGCTGGAAAATGAAATCTGCATCTCCATAATAGTTGTCAGCAGAGGAAAGCATGAAAAGCTGTAAGATTTTCTGAGCACTGCACTGACAACTTTTATGGAGATGCAGATTTCATTTTTCAGCAGGACTTTGCCAAAAGTACCAGTTGGTCTTAATAATATAAACATTTTCTGAGACTTTGATTGTTGGGTTTCATTGACTGTAAGCCAAAATCATCAACAATAAGATAAACAAACGCTTACAATAGATCACTCTGTGTGCATCTATATAATATATGAGTTTCACATTTTATACTGAAATAAAGTATCTTTTCAATGATATTCTATTTTTTTGAGATGCACTAGAATAGACAGTTCAGCAAATGAAATTTGAGATGTGGCCGACATTTAGTTCATTTATTTGCAAAACAAAAGCTTTTTTTTTTAAGCTCAAGCTTTTTGGTTTGTTTCATGGATAAATGGTTGAAAACAGAATCTTTAACAACAGAAGACCTGAAGCCAAACCATCTACAATTGAAACAGCCACTGTATCTTGAAGTGGAACCACTAAAATCACTAGACTGCACGTGTACACAAACAGAAAATGAAGACTTATGGAAAGTTTTGCAGTTTGTTAAGTGAGCCTTGAGCAACATAAAGTTGGGAACCTCTGCAGTAATGTTTTGACATCTTATGAAGATATATAAAAAAAAAGTGGATACCGCCCAACACTAGTAAGCTTTTCACTTTCATATGTGGTCCCAAATCGGATAAGTATCCAATCCATGGACATGAGACATGAATGTGAACGGTCAAATCAGAATTCAAACATCTTTTTGCTTTTCCGCATGCGCAATGTGCTTCTCTCTTGTACCCACACTCTATCTCTTGGTGCAGCTGTGCAGCTATAGCTGCAAAAACAGAAAAAGCAAACCACCTGGCCTTTTTTCTCCTCTTTGACTTGAGCGTGTACTTCAGACCAGCCGTTTGAATCTGTGTATCATTCGTTTATTTGATATTCAATTAAGAATCAAAATCAGAAAATAAAAAATATATATATATTTTTTATATAAAACCAAAAAACAAAGAACAACTTGTATTTTCTGTTTTTTATTTGATGATCCAATCAAACGTGTGAAATAAAACAAAAAAAAAAAACAGATCAGAAGTCAAACTTGATTTAGGTTTTTTTTTTTACCAGTGCCTTATTCGGATTACCAATCCACCTTAAATGCTAACTGCAGTAACACACAGACAGTCATCCTTCATCAATAAAAGGTTTATTTACCTTATTCATGACTGGAATTTACTGTAAAATCTAGAACTAACTAAAATGCAGCAGCAACCCTGTGAAGTAGAGCCCAACCTCATGCCCGAGCTCAAGAAAATGGTCTGTGGCGTAGGCGTCTTTTTTAAATGTTTTTTATATATATATATATATATCGTCGCTGTCCAATGAAAAACACTTATCTCCAAAACACCAACTTTACAGGAGAGAGAAAAAACCTTGTAAATTTTCAATGGAAGTCGATGTAAAAAGAGTTTGTTTCAGGTCATTTTGAAGAGTTTCTATTGGTCCGTTCATCAAGAAATTTTGCAACAGTGTAAGGGACAATTTGTCTGTTCAAATTATGTAATAAACTAAAAATCGACAAAAATGGAGATAAGTGTTTTTCATAGGACAGCGACATAGAATCACAATGTAGCAAATAAACAAATCAAACTTTTTTTTTAAGTTTCACTAGTTAGAATGTTATAATCACGCAGCTCTTGGGCTCACGCTCACGTGAGCTGAAAAATCTAAATCAAGTTTAATTTCCCATTTTTGTTTCGATCATCAGATTAAAAAAACGAAAATACCAGGTGTTACTTGTTTTTTGGTATTATATTCAAAAACGAAATAATTTTTTTTTTTTTTTATTTTCTGATTTTGATTCTCAATTGAATATCAAGTGAATGAATGATACACGGGTTTGTTTGCTCTCCAATTGGGCAAAACATGCTCCACATATGAGCTGCTAATGCACGTTCACGTTTGTAAAGCTACGAGTCTGATATGATATTTTTTTTGTTGCTGGTGAAGAATATGATGTTTACACACGTATCAATGTGCACCTGAGGCGTTTCAGGAACAGATTTGTTCACATTACACACAGATACAGATCACTTGAATTTGAGGTAAGTACATTTGGATTGGATTTGAGCAATGTGGCTTGTAATGTGAACATAGCCTTAGTGACAGCAAATTACAGAAAATGACAATAATCTGAAGATGATCAAGGTGACCTTCACACATCATTGTTTGTTTCTAGGAGCTCTACTGCTTCAGATCATCATCAGAACAGAAGAACTGTGTGAGCATTGATTTTTCATCACAGCCAATAAACTCTTCAATCCTCCTGCATCCAGAGTACCTGTTTTAGTGCATCTGATGACCTGGCAGCAGGAGGGAGGCTGGGGTGAGAGCCAGAGTAAAACCTCCATCCATCCGCCTCATAACCCTCTCTCTCCCCCTCCTCTCTCTCTCAGGGGAGTCTGAGGGAAGCAGTACAGTTCTGCCTGCAGACTGCAGCTCCTGTCACTGGCTATAAATAACTCAAGGTCATCATTGCCTCTCCGCCACTACACACACGCCCCCCTGTGTGTGTGTGTGTGTGTGTGGAGAGAGAGAGGGAGAGAACAGGACATACAGTAGAAAAGGCCTTTCACAGGTTAAAATCAGGCTGCAGCTAAACTAAATTTATTTACATTAGATAACATCAACATTCAGCTGCTCTGTGATGTAACTGAGGGCAAGTGTCCTACAGACTCTTCTTCTTTTAAACTAGTTCAGACTGACACCAAACTGAAGTTCTTACTGAACCATCTGTGTGTTTTTATAGTCCTGTTAAATACAGCAGAGTCTTCAGTAGCTCAGAAGATCACTGTGTGGATATGAGTAATAATCAACATCTAATACAGCCCAGTATTTACCTGAAACAGAACTGGACATTTCAGAAGGTTATGAAGTCTGGAACTCTTACCATCTGACTGGTCCTAAAACTTACTGTTCACTTTATTGTCAGAGCTAGTGTACACAGGTCAGTGTAACATTTAGCATTTTAATTTTTTTGACTGTATCACGCTAATAAAAAGTTGATCGATTTCAGCCTTTCGCAAACAGAATGTTAAAAGTTGAATCTCTCGATTTTCAGATTCCTACTTTTTTTGTTTTGTAACACATATTTGATGGTATAATCCAACTTGCAAAATGGAAAAATCTGAAAATAAATAAAATATAAAATTTTTCATTTTTCCTAAAATTCTGATTGTAAGTGGCAGAGATGAAAAAAAAGAAAAATTGCTTCTTTTTTTTTTACATCCAATTATTTATTTTTTTTTTATCTAGCCTTAAACAGTCTGAAAATTGAATTAATAAACCTTTTACTGACCTATAGAGTTGTTGGCCAGTGTTTGGACGTCCCATTCAGATTAAACATTGTCACAGTATGTGAATAAATTCTTCACCAGAAAAAAAACATTCATGAACAGTGACTAGCTCTCACCAGGAGATATTAACAGGCTTTAAAAATGGAGACTTCAAAATACATCTCTCTCACTGATGTATTAACATTCTTTAAAATGGTGAGTTTTTAGTAAACAGCTAGATCTCACTGTGACGTATTTACAAGCTTAAAATTGTGGATTTGTTGTTTACTTGTAGCTCTCACAGTGTAGTATTATGTATAAAAAATGTGTATTTTAATATACCTCTAGCTCTAACTAAATGTTTTTTAAATGTGACTTTTATATTTGCCCTTATGTCTTGTTTTTGCAGATATGTATAGAGAAGAATTGGTGCCAATTGAAAAGTAAACACTATCGTGGAAAAATGATGCATTGCTTTTCCTTCACCAACATGTGCCAAGGAGAAATGCAAAATCACTATTTCATTACATGGCACTTGATCTACACAAGAACAATGCCAAACAATGAATTTGTGGCAAAATTGCACACATACCTCCTTAAAATGCAGTTAGCTCAAGTGCATTGTTTTCCACTGTGCAAAATGCACAGGATTGCATTTCGTCTAGGAGGGCGAAAATCTAAATCAATAGTGGATTCTGATTGGACATTGATTACATTTTATTGCGGTATGAATTCCAGGCTGCTCCTACACAAAATGCAATCTGTGCACTGTGATTTGCTTTTGAACATTTGCAGCACCACACAGTGGAATACAATCCCGTTGAGCTAACTGCATTTTAAGGAGGTTCATGTGCACATCTGACACCAATTCAGCGTTTGGTTTTGAAAATGCTAATTCTTGGCTGTTATTTTTTAATAAAGATATTATGTGCAGTGAAATGTAATGTAATGGTGCTTTTGCAATTCATTTTGCACATATTCTGCATGTTAGTGTGGAAAAGCAATGGATTTTGTGGATTGCATTTACATTTTTCCACAGTAGTGCACTAATTTCTCTGCATATATATGCCTCCCTCACTAAAAGATATTTACTGACTTTTACATAATAAACAAAAAACATAGCCAGTGATCATATTTTATATACATTAATAACAGGTGATCTATTTGTCTGTTATTTCAACACTCAACCCTTTCTCACAATGGCCAGTTTCTGGCTAGGGAACCAATGCACTGTCTTCACAAACTTAGAAGTATAAGTCAAAATAAAACCCATTTTAGTATTTTAATAAAAAACATAAATGAATATTTTTACCAGAAGGAAAAATGGTTGATATATGGTTATTCATTAGAAGGGCTCATATCATTTGGTGTGCCTTGTAGAACATGGTAGTCTGTACTGTTTCGGACCTCGATATTTCTCGATGTGTGTTTACTTATGGAGAACATAACATGAATTGACTTAAAAACAGTAATATTTTGTTCTATAATTTATTTAAAGATAATAAAAACACTTGTACACTCCTATTTCAATGTCTATTTTTCTTTAAAAACTTCTCTTTGTTTGAAGCTGCAATTCTCATTTCAGTGGCACAAAACAAACAATCTTAAAAGTAACAATCCTTTTTAAAATCTTTTATCGCAATTATTTCCAAGACCCAAAAAAGTTATAGCTGATTTATGTTTGTTGGCATTTGACCAATCACACGTATAGAATGGTCACAACACACAGAAACAAAACAAAAAAAGCACCAAACTTAAGACGAACATTGATCATTTTTATTATATATATATTTATAATATGTACAGAAAGAAGAAGAAAAAAAACATGATCAAACAGAGCTATGAAAGAGAGCACCAGAGTGAGCAAGCAGAGGAGGAGGGGAAGAACTACCGGCCTGGTGCTCGCTATAAATCATCGCCCATGCCTTCTTCCTGCCTTATCCAAAGCAACACAGAGATGTGCAAAAATGACGTAGAGAGAGAGAAAACAAAAAGGTAAAAAGTAAAAGCGAAACAAGGCAAAAAAAAAAAAAAAATGCACGCTGTAAGGTTCCATCACATTCAAAAGTAGCCCCCCCCCATCTTCTATTCATCTCCCACCCATCTACAATAATATTGCCCCTAGCCCCGCATCCGTTAAATCAGACACACAGCATCACAACATAATAGTTCAATTCATAGATTAAAATCAGTAGAAGAGCAGAAGCCTCTTGGAAAAATGAAAGCGCACTCAGAAAGTGTCCAAAACAGGATGCTCTCGGTTTTAGTGTGAGTGTGAGATGGTGTGCAGGTCTGAAGCGAGACTGTTCTCGAACTACCGTTTCCTTTTTGCAGACTAGACCTGAAACCCTGATCAAAACAGCCTGTTTTCGAGATAGACGGAATGTTACTACACACAGTAACCCCCACCATACCCAGCACAACCCCACCAAGCTGCTACTGCTCCCTCCAAACAAATCTCTTAACTGTTAATAATGTCAGACGTCTCCCAAAATCAAACCAAACCGAAACGAAACAGACAGTTATTCTCTGAGGTTAAAGTTAGCTCTGGCTGAAGTGGTGTTAAAAACTAGTCTCTTGTATTAAATGTCTCATTTATTAGTTAGTAATCTAACGTTACAATACGACAGACATCGGTGCAACTACCTAACTCAGACAGAACACTTTTCAAACAGTGAATTCTACAAATGTTATCTATGCTCTTAGTCTAGATCCACACCCTATATATTTAAACTGATACAACCGAAACACTGTCTTCAGTCCACCAGGGGAGCAGTAGGACTTTGTCTGAGGTCACATATCCGCTGAAGGATTCTCTGCTGAAGTTAAAACCACATTCATTCAGCAAAAGAGCAGAGCTCTGAGATCCTCTAGAGTTTGAACCACATGGAAAAGGGGCAGAGGGGCTTTATTAAGCTGATCTCCATGAACTACACAAGACCCTCTTACCACCAAAGGCAACAGTCAGTCGTTTTTGATTTTTCTTTTTCTTTTACTGGTCCGAGGTCCTCATAAGACCAGTGTTAGTCAAGTTAGAAAGAAAAGAAAGGTCCTGTGGATTTCCGAAAAATTAGTTTCAGGTCTGAAAAGAAAAGAAAAAAAAAAGGTTGGACCTGTCTGTCAGTGTTGGGTTTTTCTTTCCAAAGGATATGGGAGGTCATATCCGGTCTCTCCACCTAGACCAGTCAGTCCCAACATCCCCTCACATCACTCGCACACAAGCAGCAAACTAATCCAGATCCATAATTCAACCACATCTTTAAAGGGAACGTTGTAACATCCCTCCACACATCTAGTCTATACTATGATGTAAAAGTCAAGATTTTTCAGCTGTACGATGAAAAGACTGTCCCCAAAATGTAAAAAATTAAACAAACCCAACTCTCATCCAAAAGCTGTCAAAAGCACATTTTAGATTTTATACAATGAGGAAACCCAAAGGCTACAGTATAATATTGACAAAACTAGACAGCATGAGGTGAGAGGTCTACACTGAGTGAGGACCTGAAGCTCCAAGGCAATGTTCAGACTGTCATCCCAAATTGCATCCAGACTGCTAGATTTTTCTTTGATAGTCTGAAAAGCCAAAACTCCATAAAATAAAATCCAAATGGGAAGGAAACCACATTTGTTGGAGGTTTAAAATGCATTTATCATCAGATTTTAATGCGTGTTTATGTTACTTGCAATGCAACAAAATCTCATCAACATCCTGAGTGACAGAAGTGTGATACCTAGGTCCTTAGTAGAGCAAGCCATGCAGATAAGTTTGTGATATCCCGACAGGCAAATCCCATTCGATCACTTGCAAATAACAGTGCGGACAGTCAACAAATATCAACAGATCTGATACAAGAAACAAATCAGATTTGGCTGCATATAGTCTGAAAATAGCCTTAAAAACACTACAATGTGAGACAAACAAGCCCAGAATTTACATGCCTGCAACCATTGCCTTCCTGCACTAACCTTAACTTTACATTTTGAGATAATGAGGTTCTCCGTTCCAGTTTGGACATTTGGATGTTCAGACACAATATCATTTACCCTGCTGCTGAACGTGCTGGATATATAAAAAGAGGGGGGAGGGGCTAAATGAGGTAATGGAGGGAACAGTAGCTTTAACCAACCAACCCAAACCCAAGCCCTCACAAAGGAGATTCAAAACAAACGAAAGGGTTTTCTGTCCCCTCCCCACCAAACGCCTTCATTTGACAGCAGTGACCAGTTAGCCTTTGTACAAGCAATCATTAATTAGAAAACAAATTCTACTGAAGGAAAAAAAATCCTAAAATCACTAATAATAATAATAATAATAATAATAATAATAATAAGGTTGTATGAAATAGAATATTGCCATTCCCAATATCTTTTATGCTCTCCATTCAGAATGTGATCTGCAAAAGCCTCAGCATCTGCAAGAGACTCTGCATCCATGCCCTTCCTCACTGTACAACAAAGAGAAAAAAACTAACAAAAAAAACCATCCTACAACAGTGTGAGTGTTTGCATGACAGATGTTGAGTATGCAAGACTGGGGAGAACAGAATGCTGACCTCATGACAAACCGGATTTTTCATGCAACCTTTCCTCTTTCCTTACAACGCTCCATTCTGCTGCCCAGTGTACGAATAACAGCACGTCACCCAAAAGGCAATTCATTTTCTCTATTCTGCATTTTCACAGGACATGTGACTTCCTAAAGACTGGACAAGTGCTGCTGCACCCTGGCCATTGAGGGGGAGGAGCAGGGGAGAGTTAGGGTTTGTGAATGGAGATCAAGTGTGGGTGAGGGTAAGATAGAAAAGGGTAAAGGTTGGGTTAAGATGGGACAGGTTTGGAGAGAGAGTGATAGAGAAAGAGAGAGAGAGAAAGAGAGGGGAGAGAGAGAGAGAGATACAGACAGGGTGCAACTCTAGGAGTATAAAACCAAGGAGAGGACTGGGACCTCACAAAAGGAAGCTACTAAACTTCTTGCCGGGAAGCCAAAAGAAAGCTAAAACTCAAGCTCTGGCTCCAAATGCAGTGGTTACTCCCGTAAGAATGTTAGAACGTCTTCACCTTGCTCCTAGATGTGTGCAAGTGTGTGTGTGTGGTGTGGGTTTGTGGGAGTATATGTGGGTGTGTGTGTGTGTGTGTATGCTTGTGGGTGTGTGTGTTTGTAAGTGTGCGCACGCGTGCGGATGGGAGGCAAAGGCTCTTCAACAGCAACCGCCACCAGACTGCCGAACTGGAGTGCTGTCGATCTTCAGGTTGGGCTTGTCGCCTCCGGTCGTGGCTCCAGGACCCATGCGCTTCTTGATCTCAGCTGCCATGGTCATGAAGGCCTGCTCCACGTTGGTGGCGTTCTTCGCACTCGTCTCAAGGAAAGGGATGGCAAGAGAGTCAGCAAATTCCTGCAACAACAAAGTGACAGATTTACATTTTTATAGGATCATCGAGTATTAAGAAAATGTGAGGTTCAAGCAGACATCAGTAGAGCTAAACATAGTATTTTCTAACTAGAACTGTGCCCTTGGTGTAGTTTCACACATTTCGTTCTCATTTCCTACTGACTGCCCCCTTAAGTCCTTACGTTTGGTGGCTTAAATATTTTTTTATTGTTGGTAATTACTATTATTTCATTTGAATGTGACAAACATAAAAAGCAATATTTAATTTAAAGCTATAACAAAAAGGTGTGTGGAAGTTTCACAAAAAAAAAACACTTTTCTAATTCTGTACATTAATTAAATCATTTCACACATTAATAACATGTAAACGACAATAGCTTGCACATTCTAAACGCAGTGGTTTAAAAGGAACTTGGCTTTGCTGATGACTGATTATGACATGTTTATGCAGAAATCAAGTATCAAATCTTTTTCCAATTTTATGCTGCATTTATAGGGCCCCATCCACACATATCAGGATATTCATAAATATTGAGGGCCATTTGGTGTCACTGAAACACGCTTTATGAAAGTGCTGACATCACAACACACGTTTCTGGCTGAATTTCAAATACCTCCCTACGTCATAAGACTCCACACAGCACCAGATTTCAGAATACATGTAAATACTATTCTATTACCAATATTACTGCATCTCAAAAAAAATGAATATCACTGACAAGTTACTTTATTTCAGTATTTCAGTTTCAAATGTGAAATGCATATATTATATAGATCTATTACACACAGAGTGATCTATTTTAAGTGTTTATTTATTTTATAGTTGATTATGAAAAACCAGAAATCAGAGTCTCAGAAAATGTTATTATATTAGACCAATTAATACTTTTGGCAGTGTGGGCAGTGTGCCAAGTCCTGCTGGAAAATAAAATCTGCATCTCCACAAAAGTTGACAGCAGAGGAAAGCATGAAGTGCTGTAAGATTTTCTTGGAAAACACTGCATTTACTTTGGACTTGATAAAACACAGTGGACCATTTCATTTGGAAATCAAGAGACCAGAGTCTGGATGAAGAGTGGAGAGAGACACAGTCCAAACTGCTTGAGGTCTAGTGTGAAGTTTTCAAAATGAGTGATGATTTGGAGAGACATGTCATCTGCTAGTGTTGCTCCACTGTGTTCTATTAAGTCTAAAGTCACACAGTGTTTTCCTGGGAATTCTTACAGCACTTCATGCTTTTCTCTGCTGACAACTTTTAAATAGATATGAATTTCATGTGTGGGTTTATATGTGTGTTATGAGTGTGTTCAAGGCAATCTTCAGCATGGCGACAAAGTTAAAAGGAAAATGAAGCGGAGGAATTTTCTTAATGTGTAGCATGAATTGAATAGATCAACTCATCAAAGCTTTTTGACGTCAACCTTATTTATGTATTTTAATTGATCCAACATTTATTAAGATCAATAAACGTAGCTCCAAACCTTAGCTGTTGTGTAGTCCACAACTTTCTTGGTGGTAAGGTCACACTTGTTCCCAACGAGTAGCTTGTTGACATTCTCACTGGCATAACGATCAATCTCCTGCAGCCACTGCTTTACATTGTTATAGGACTCCTGCAGAGAGAGTAAATGAGTGTTAAGACTGCACCACCACACAACACGCTGTGATCCAAGCACCAGAGGACAATATTAATGCCTTAATGATTGGCCAAAAAAAAAAAAAAAAAACATGATCTAAATTGGAACTCTCAGGATAGAGAAGACACACCAAGACATCAATTTGTCTTAATGTAAAGGCACAGCACCTTTTGGCTCAATGTTCTAGGAGTTACGGTGTCATTTGTCACTATAAAGCATACAGCAGAGAGAGATTATATATTCTATAAAAGCTGCAGAAATGTGACTCTTTTGAGGAAAATGGCAAACCAGCATAAGACCAGCAAGAAAGCTTTAACAACAATAAACGGCATAAAATATATGTATCAAATTATCACAGTCAGGAAGAGAAAAATAATTTTCTGAGTCACCCCAATCTGTGGTTTATTAATCAATTTACTGTTTAAAAGTTTATTTACACCTGTAGTTTATTTCTATGGTCCAGATCAGTTGAGTTGAGCAAGAAAGTAAAAATTCTGTATTCCAGTGTGTATACCGGTGCAGTGTGAAGCTGCTTTAACACAGAATACTGAAAGTTTGCCGCTGTGTTTTAAACACTGTTTTCAATGGGACGTAGAGCACAGCTGTACACGTAGTAAACTGACTCGCACAGCTGCGAGTAGTGAACACAGCACAGACTGCATGTAAACAGCATGAAGCTGTATACATGAAGCAAATAGTGCAGGTTTGCAAATGCCCTTAACACAACCCTACAGGGTCTACAGGGTTTTAACTAGGCTTGTCACAACAACCATTTTGTTTGGACAACATATTGCACCAGTATTAATTGCAGCAAACAATTATTATTGTCATTTTATGAGCATTTTATGTCACTGATGTAATCTGAATATTACAGCATAACACCACGTTTACATCATTTTAAAGTGCCATTAAATTTTATTTTCTTGAATATTCTGGCAGTGGTATTTAAAATGTGTATTCCTATAATAAATAAATTGAAACCACTGCTTTAAGAAGTCACCATACTGTCTCTTTCACATTAATGGACATTCCTTACTTAGAAAAACATAATGTGCAGCATTAAGCCATGTCCATATATCGTACAATTATATGATTCCTGATCTCAATATTCATTCTCAATTTCCAAAAATTAACACTTGCTTTGGGGTGGAGTGGGCTGTTTAAATAAAAACAAACAGTGAATTTATGTATATTTTCTGGGGCATTCTGAGACGAACATACAGAGGAAACTGCACATGAATTATTTAATACACAGAGTTCAACAACTACACACGCATAGGTCATGCCTAAAAGCAGTACTTTGCCTATAAATATGTAGTTACTTGTTGAAGACCTGATGCTGAGCCTGCCAGATCAAGGTCAAAAGGTCAATGTGTACAACATTATCTTCTGAGATATATTTATTTATTCTACAGAGAGAACACTCAGAGAAGACCGTGTTGTACTGGTTTCATGAAGGCGCATGCTGCTCCAATCCCCTTGACCATGACTTGCAATGTAATTTGTAGATTGTGGCTCATCTCCCACAGCATTTTGACATTTTACTGAAATCAGAAATCAGAACAGGTTGTACACTCAGTTCAGATGTAACCTAAATGGAGATGGCTTTGGTTGTTTGGTTGTCTCCTTTTTTTAAAAGACATACTAATATACTTTTTGTAGACATGTTTACACTACACTGTCCTGTTTTGCCTATCATTTGAAATTACTGAAGCAAGAAATTCAAATATGCAAAAATAAAGGCAGCTTGAGAGGCGTAGTGCTCTATTCACATTTCAGTAATGTTATCTTAGTTCTGGCAGGCCCATAAAAATTCAATACTACATCTGTGGGCTGGCTAAACACTGATCATGAACTGCTGCAGTGCTGTGTTTTGGATGGGGGATGAGATGGTATTCAGCACACCCACCTATTTCCACCTATTTCCAAATGTAAATAGTCATCAAATCTATACAATCCATGTAAATTGTAAGTTTCCAAGCACAGAACTGTTTCCCTAACATCTTAAGCATTAGTAGGGTTGCTAAATATTTATTCCACCTATAAGATCGGAAATGAACCAGAGACGTTCCTAGTTCTCTTTAAATGTTAGACCAATTTTAAAAAATACCCCTTGTAGCTCATTCTGGATCAAACAGTACATAATTCACATTAAATAAAAGGTGAAAGACAGCCAGCAATAAATTTAGTACAGCACGCACCACTTTACATTTTTATGAAACATAATTTAATTCAGAGATCTCAGTTCTCAGTGTCTGCCTCATTACATCTGGATCAAACTGAGAATGTGAATATTTTATAAAGCCTCACCTGATCTGTGACATCATAGACCACAATGATGCCGTGGGCTCCCCTGTAGTAACTGGAGGTGATGGTGCGAAACCTCTCTTGTCCAGCAGTATCCCACTGTGAAAGGGCACAGTGTAAAAATATAAAACACTGCTCATAAAATTGCATTTGATTCATTCACACCTCATTCACACCTCAGATACACCTTAGCTTGATCAGCATACACACACAAAAAAATGAGACTACATCAACTGCTGAGTTGAAAGAATTAAGCTTTTTCATGTTTTAGTCCCAGAGACTAGCAGAGACATCTGCAGACAAAGCCTTAAATAATCAGCAAAGCGCACACAGCCTGAAATTAGCTAGAACTACACCTACATACTTTTAAGCTGGACAGTAAGGCTGTATAAAAACAAATTAATGATGCATGAAAAGACCACAATCATATCAGCCTTGGCAGATGTTTCAGTTTGACTGATGTGTTTTTACGTTACACTGCACAAGAATATTTAGGTTTTAATATGTCTAAATTTCATTTAAGTTACTTTGTGTGTAACCAGATATATATCATTTTATCTGAAATGCTAAATTAAGTGGAAATAATCGAAAAATTGTTTCATAAAAAAATGTGTCAGTGTGTGTCATAGTAGATATGTACAAGAAATCCTGCACATTGGGATTAGCCCTCAATTCTCAAATTGATGCATGCTGAAATCAAACCAAACAAATCCAAATATATAAGTGTTTCACTCACAATCTGAAGTTTAATAGTCTTGCCATCCAGTTCAATAGTGCGGATCTTGAAGTCCACCCCTATGGTGCTGATGTAGCTCTCTGTGTACGTGTCATCCTAAAAAAAAACAAAAAAAAAACATGCACAATGAAAAGCAGTTATATTACATATTACAATGAAGGGTTCACAACCTTAGCATGCATTTAGTTAAAGGTAACTAAAAATAAAAAAAAATAACCAGCAAGATGAAGGAGGCACATATTTAAACAATAAGGATGAATATCACATTATTAGCTAAAGCTTATTTAGCACAATGTTAAATACGGACTCTGCATTCAATCTGTCTGTATTTGTATTTGTCCATGTTATCTGGAAGCTTACAGATAAGGAAAAAACAAAATTATACAAATGGAAATTGTGGGAGTAATAGAGCTAACAGCAAAACACGACATGCCATAAACTCATTTATAACAGTTTGTGACATCACCAGATTTGATCAAACTTTGTAATCCAAATGGATTTATGCCAGTGCAAAAGAACGCATTTAAGCATAGGCGCAGTGACTGACAACACTTCAAAGGACATTTAGCTAGAGGTGGGCCGATCAGTGTTTTTGGGGGACGGTTTCGATCGCCTGTAGTCGTTCAGCTTAATCAGCTGATCATAGATATCGTTGGGCTGGGCCAAATGCCACAATAAAGGCCACAAAGAACCAGGCAAACTTAGTACAGCTCTGCCTAATTATAGTCTCTCTCTTAGTAAATATTTGGAATCTTAGCCAACTGTACATAAACAGCACTTTACTCACCAAAATTGATTTCAGAAGAGATGTGTTTTAATAGTTTTATATTTTAAATTATGGTTTTGTTTACTTAGACGCCAATAATGCAGCAACAGAAATTTCATCATCCTCCTCATCCTGCCTGTTGTCCAGTCATCTTACTGCTTAAAATAGCCTATTCTTAAACGTTAAAAATACGGACCAGCTAAAACTATCAGACTATTGCATATTTTGGCTGAAAAACGACCAACACACAGCTGATCGGTCTTTCAATCTCTACATATAGCCTTCAGTGAAAGTTAATTGATGCAGTGTTAAAGAAAACAAGCCAAAATAATTCTACAGTAACATATTTAATACTCCTGTGTGACCCAAATTGGTTCATAAAACAAAGCAAAGAATTGGGATCTTAAAATGCTCAAGAACTGTAAGAGAGTGTATAAACTTGAGAGCTAGAACTCTACAAAGGCCAATTCCAGAGCAGCAAGGCAAAAAACTTCACATACAGGAGTTAAAGTATGCACCTCATAATCAAGTCATGTGACAAAACTCTGCACTGGACTGCACAAGAGACTGAAGAGACAGGAAAAAACTTCTAGCTAAAAGCCACTAGACTTCAAACCCACTGGTCAGACCAAGTGAATATGCAAGCCATGGCTATAACATTCACAACCCAGACAGGGTTTCTTCCCCTCTCAAGCATCCTGCTTTCTAAGAAAACACTGCAGTGCATGCAAGAGCAGAGCAACTTCCTAACAACTCCCAAGCCAACATGATTTCCAGAAAACAGATCATAATCCAACACACATTTTTCACAATCTGTAGACACCAGTGCTATTAACAACATGTCAAGTTGGTGACTGAATTTATCAGCAACACACATTTGCTGGGAATCTGAAACTGAAAGTCATATGAAAGTGAAATAAGGGATATACAGGATATGGTCAGTATCTTATAATGTGAAATTGTTAATCATACATGTACTTACTGCAAATCTCAACAGAAGACATGATTTCCCCACTCCAGAGTCGCCAATGAGGAGCAGCTTGAACAGGTAGTCACTGAAAAGCAAAATAAAAGGTGATTTCAGCATCCAGCACAAATCAGAGCTTTGTAATGGGACATAAATAATGGTTATTGCAATTAATTACATGACAATTGTCATAATTTTTAAATTGGGTATATCTTCGGCACCAACAACCAAACATGTTTTGTTGTAGAAAGTGCATATTTAGTATTATTATCTGTCTTTCGTTTATGCATTTTATTTTATGCTGCATTGTAACATCTTTATAGCAGGCTTCCCTAAACTACATTCACTACCTCTAAGATTTTTTTGTAAATGTTTTGTGTAAAACAATGTGACAATAAATAATATATAGATAATATACTGTTTTTAAAATGAACTATAAATAATATTAACTTTTTGTTAAAACTATTTAGACACTGGAATATGCCTATAAAAAAATCCTAAATAAATACCTATACAATAACTATAACAATACTTACTAATCTTTTGTAATGGGCTCTCCATACAAGACAATTAGTAATAATGAGGTTAGCAAAAATGGTTGAGGTCATGGCCAAATACTGTACAATAAAACAATAAGATAGGCCTGTATTTTGTGGATGATATGTAAAAAATAATTGCTATAAGCAACATGATTATCATTTAAAGAATATTCTATGTACCAAATACAATGATAATATAATGGCAGAATTACACTCTTTTAAAATTCAATGAACCTTTAATTAATAATAGATTGTTTTTTTTCCTTCACATGTACACTCCGTGTGTCTAAAGGTGCTGTTGTTGATGCCTTAGTTGCACAACTGCCTAAAATACTGAAGAGCAGTAGTTTGTAAACAAGCATGCAAGAAAATGTGATGGACAATATGAAGGTCATCCAAAAAAGATTGAGGACCCTTCCTTTTTCTTTTTTTTTTGTCCACTAAGTCGATAATCGTAACAGGCCCACAATAACATGATTTTAATTATGGACCTACAAGACCATAAATATTGTAACAGGCCTACCAGGGGCATTCATGAACAAAGTTTGTCCTAGGATTCAGAGCATTTTTGCTTCAAGGGTGTATGTATCAAAAGATCAAAACATCCATATCCTGGTTTGCTACCACTGTACCAGACAATCCCACTGAAGTGGCAGAACCGAAGCTCAACAGTGTGTTGAACTGTTCAAGCTACTAAAATACTTCAGTTCTAGTACATATACACTAACAAAGTAAGTCATTTGGTTGAAACACTAATGCAGAACAACTTACATTTAAATCATGTTAAGGTTAGTAGTCTCGTCAAAAAGTATTGTTGCCAAATTGTTACCATTAGTCTCAGAATGGAGTTTTTATACACTAAATCACCTACACCACCTCGTTTAATAGTATAGAAACTATATAGCATTTAAACCTTCACTAACAGTAATGTTTTAAGAGTGTAAAGAGTATCAAACTGACAAAAAGGAAAAACAAAACGTGTTCTCGCTCTGATAAACAACAACACGTGTCTGGTGGCCCTGTCAGCTATGAGAAATGTTGCAATCTACTTACTACCTACCCCAGTGCCATCCTAAAACTGTGGACATGGTTTCTGCCAACGACTAACATTAGACATGTTGCATCACACGTATGTTGGAAATCAATCACATACAGAGAGTGGCAGAGCTAACAGCTTGAACATATAACGTACATATAATAATAAAGCTATAAGCAATGTCACCTTATTTTATAATACACAGTAAATGACAGCTACATCAACAGCTGTCCTAAGCAGCTATATAACTAACAAGCTAATATAGGACTGTATTAATAAGATGTCTAAAGTCGTACCAGCTAATGTTGTGTTGAGGGAAAGGAACGGGTGGCTGTGTGAACCTAGCTTGTGTGAAGGTGGTCTTTCAGGCCTTGTTAGCCTAGCTAGCTTAGCTAACGCAGCCGCGTAACAACAAATTAATTATACAGTCACTTTTAAATGGTCTGTTGGACATTTTAATGATATACTTAGCTTGTTAACGGAAATGTCTGGCCTACCATAGTATCTTTATAGCTAAAACAATACAGTAAGAAACATAACCTAGCTCAGAAGTGTTTCGTTAACGCTAGATAGTTAGCTAGTAACGTTATCTTTTTAAACCAACAATGTCACCAATTTCGGCAAAAATGGACAGATTTCTAGCTTAATGAACTCGCTAGGGTTAAAAGAAAAAGAACATTAAACATATACTAATCGTATAAAACAGGTAACGTTATCCTAACTAGGTTTGCTAACTAACCTCATATTTAGAAACCGAAAACATCGATTCAGGACACTTGACTGAGGCGTATCTTAGGTTATTCAGCAGTTAGCTAAGCTAGCGTTAGCTAGTTAGCTTACTACTCTACAGAGCAAATATTGGTTTAGCTAGCTTAGCTACTCGACAAAGAAAATAATTGTTGGTTTAGCTAACGCTAGCTAGGCTAACTACGCCAATAGATAAATACATGTTTAGCTAGATGAACAACTCTAAATAGCCACAAATAGTGGCTTAGCTAGCGTTCGGTAAGTAAGGATAGTTAGCTTAGCTACGTTACTCTACAGAGCAAATGTTGGTTTAGATAGATAGGTTAGGTAGCTAGCTTAGCTGCAGTACAGAGAAAATAAGTGTTGGTTTAGGTAACGCAAGCTTGCTAGTAAGCTAACTACGCCAATAGACAAATATAGGTTTAGCTAGATAAACAACTCGGTAAGCTAACTAGCTAAGGTAAGATAGTTAGCTTAGCCACATAGAAAACATTGGTTTAGCTAGGTTAGCTAACTTAGCTTAGCGCTTTCCACAGAACATATGTTGTTTTAGCTAGCTAGCTAAACTCACTGGCTATACTGCTATTCTCTAGAGGTAGGTTACTAGGTTAGCTAGCAGAAGTTAGACCCGTTTTTAAATGTTCTGTTCCACCTTAAATCAACATCGGTTACATTACTGCGCCTGGTCACCCTATACACGGCAGCTGCTGCTTTATTTAAGGTGGAACTGGAAAATTCCAGTACAAAGCTAACCTAGCCAGCTAGCTAACCAACCAACCAGTATCCCCGTCTATAGCTCGTATCGCTCTCAGCGCAAAGCTAACGTTAGCCTAGCCGACTGACAAAGCTCGTCCGCTCTCGACGCCGAGATTCGCTAACGAGCCAAAAGCTGCTGTTTTCGAGAGTCCAGAAGGAGAAAGGAAGCGCCGCTACTCACTATTCTGGATTCATGGTGTGAGTGAAGGCCGGGGTGTCTCTTTATTTCTTCTGGAGGGCTGACACTGCTGCTCCTTCCTCTTTTTTTCTGTGCTGTGTGGAGGAATAGAGAGAGAGGGGGAGAGAGAGAGAGACGATGATGACTCGCACGTCTGGAATCCAGAGAGGCACTGTGGCGAGTGTTTTTCTCGCGGTTTTCCTTCACTTTCCCGCCGCCGTCCTATGCGCTCCGACTCGACTGTGCTCAGTTAGACCCGCTCACTCAGCTGACATTACCCTGAGGAGGAACAGACGAAGCGATTTTTTGCTGCTTTCCTTTCTTCCTTCCTTTCTGCCCCTTGCGAGAAGTACAAGATGGCTGCGCAGGTGCGGCAGTGACATCAGATGACGTGGCGCTAGAGAGCGACTCCTCATTAAGGAAAGTTATTAGGCAACACTACTGAACCAGAACAACCACAACCACCACCCATCCCCATCTAACTTTAACATATGGTGAAATACTCCCTTCAACCATAACATTATGACCACCTCCATGCTTCTCTACCCTTTGTACCTTTTTATCAGCTCCACTGCAGACATCGTTGCAAAGTTGCAAAAAATAATTTTAGGGAGGTAACGTATATTTTATATTTTAGCCAAAACATACATTTAGCCAAAAGGTATATTATGTCACATTAACTCACCTCAGCATACCTTTTGCAATCATTTAGTCCCCCGTGGGCAATGCTTAAATCACTCTTGTAAACTGTACAGCGGGCAAGGCTTTCAGTGTTTTTTCTTTTACCAGACATGGATATACTTTAGAGTAGTCAGAGGTGAAATGAGTTTGATGGGAGCCATGATGCTCTTGAATGCATCCAGTCCAGGAGAGAGAAAAAAACACTGCCTGCCCACACTTAAAATTGATTCGCTGACTCACAGACTTTTTGCAGAGAACCGGTCAATAAGAACCCTCTCTGTTTTGCATGCGCTTTATTAATATGCACACGAGGGGAGAGCCTATTATAAGGCGCACTATCAATAAACATCTATTTTCTGCTCTATTTTCATACACAAGGTGCAGCGGCTTATGAGGCACATTTTAAGAGACAATAGTAATAAACAGGGATGTCGTGATGTTTCCCTTTCTAATTCAGCAGCTCTCACAGCTGAAGAAACTGTAATTCTAAAAAAAAAAATGTCTTTCAAAGTCAAACGAACACAGAATGTAATCTACTCAGATTTCTCTACTGAAAATGTTTATTTGGGTAGGTAAAACTTCTGTTTACCTACAGTAAGCTTATATTTCCTGTATTTTAGAGCGGTTAGCAGCAGCACTTAGCACTACACTGATGAACTCTTAAGTGCTATGGTAATCCAGGGTGCTATCAGCTAGTGGTTCATCCCACGTAGCTTGTTTTAACACAGTAAACACAGGCTACAGTCTGATATACTCACCTCTAAACAGCAAAAGAGCTAGTGATGCAGTTAGCAGGTAATGCTAATACTGCTCCAGCCTCAGTGCTAGAGAAATTTTATTAAATCTTCTTTATAACGCTGTACTTATAAGTACAGTGTACTTATAAGAGTGGCTTTACTGCTCCTTACAACAACATTAAATAATAACTAGTACAAATTGTCTCATTGTGCGGTTTCAGAGTTATGAACATTGGTTTAACTACAGATAGTCTTTGTCAAATTATTCGATTTTAGCACACGTTCCATAACTTTTGTCTCATATTTTTTGCTGTAGATCATACTAGACTAGTCTAAGGCAGTTCACACACAATGAAAAACCTACACAATTAGCAAAAAAAAATCTACTATAGTTCCTAATTTTTATATAGTATGGAAATATTTATGTGACCTGTTTTGGTTATAGAAACTAAAGAAACCCCAAAGGTTTCTGCTAAAAAGAGAAATTATAAATAGTTCACTTCAATTGAATTCAAAGTGAGTACTCAGGGCATTGTGGAAGAAATATTCAAGCCAGGGAGTCACTTCAGAGAGTTCTTTCTTCAGTTACTTCAATCATCATAAAAGAATGAACAGATGATTCATATTTTACTGATCTATATATTTTTTATTATTATTTGTGAAGAATGGCTTCTCCTGTTTGTGCAGTTTAAGGTTATTAGAAAATGGTAAGAAAAAAAAACATTTTTGTTTTGTTGAAAAATGTAGAAAAATATATAATAAAATACAGATAAAAAATATTTACACACAGATACATATATGTCTTTATATACAGAACAGTGCATTTGGTATTTGCTTCTTTTCGCAGTTTACGGTCATCCACTTTTATTGTAAACCATATATCCGCCTTCTTCTTCTTTTTCTTCCTCTTTCCTCTCTGCCTGCTGCTTAGGAGGGACGCAGCTGACCGGGGAGGGCAGGTACAGGTTCCCCACAGCCCCCTCAGGTTCAGGGTCAGCAGTGCTGCTCTGGTTCGCACTGGCTGCCTCCAGGCCCTGATTGATGTAGTGGGCCTCCATACTGGCCTCCAGTGGGGGAAGCTCAGACAGAAGGGCTTTCAGTCTCTGAGCCAGTGCCGTGAAACAGGGCCGCTCTGAGGGCTCTCTGTGCCAGCAGCTTAGCATCGCCTCATATCTGAAAGAAAAAGAAGGAAAAAGACGAGATTTAGAGAGGGAGAAAGAAGCTTTTTGCTACTGTTGTAATAAAACTTTTTATGGCAGAAAAGAAAAATATGTTTCATTTCAGTTTAATTTTAAACTTCCCAAGTGTCTTTATGGCACACACAGCATCACTGCCTCTTCATTCACTGTTTAATTATTTCTCAATTTTCGTCTCTTGGAACAAATGTTAATGTACTAGGCGTTCTCCAGTTCAGTAATGGTTTTCTGGCCTTATTTTTTAGCTTGCTATTGCCTCTGCATAACATACAATAAAAGGAACTATCTGAGTCTGCTGTATTGAAATAACCCTTGCTTATAAGGGTTATATAAATAGCCTTGTGATGTACAGGGCTGTGTATTGGCAAGAACCTGGTGATATGATGCATATGATAGGCTTACAGGGCTTACAATTCAATATATTACAATATATTGCGAAACTATAAGCAAGGCAATGTAATGAAATAGTTTAAATTGTTGGAAAACTGTCATAGTATAAAAACACACTAAAAACACATCATATTTACAGAAACTAAATAAACCTGAGTTTTTATATGCAATCAGAACAATTGGATCTGAACACACACGTACAACACTGCTGTCTAGTGGTCAGGGTTTAACCACAACACTAAATAAACCACTGTCTGGGCATCAATCTTTGAATGTAAACTAATAATTAAATTTATACTGTTTTCACATTACAAGCCTCATTAATCCATTCAGATTCTTTTGCTTAGGTCTGACCAATAACATTCAGTCACAGGCCCACAAATCAGATACATATCAAATCTAGGGCAATACATGAAAGTGACTCAAAGCTGATTATAAAAAGTATGATTTGACATGTCTACAAAGCCTTAAAAAAACAGATCTGTGTAAACTTAAGGTAAAAAAAATCTAATTTTCTAAGAGTTACTTCAGGTAATGTGAAAACATCATAAATGTATATATTAAGTATTTTCTGTTGCGAGATGTGAGTACATTCAAAAGACTCTTGGAAATGGGAGAAAACTGGTACAGAAAGATGTCTGGCTGACCCACATGGCAACACCTTTTTAGCGGTAATGTACATGTGTAAAGCTGTCTACGAAGGAGCACTCGAACCCCAATTTGGTTTTAGCGATGGCTATATAAAACATAGACATCTTAGTTACTTTTACTTCCATTATATAACTATAGATTTGAAGCCAAAATTACCACTATGTTGTCATATGTGCTAAATTTAAGTCTACACAGTACAGACAAGAGGAAGAGGCAGACTCTCCACTCATTTAGTAGACCCACCCCCTCTATCAGACTGAATAATACAAAAAAACATGTAGAGAGCACTCACAATTTATCATCACACTCGCCCTGTTTGAGTCGGTGACCAGCCTCCAGCATGTCTAGGAGTTCATGATTGGGAATACCGGGGTAAGGAGTCCTTCCCCTGGACACAATCTCCCACATGGTCACTCCAAATGACCACTGCAGAAAGAAAGATTTTTTTTTTTAGTTTTAAGTTTAAACACAATGGAGCAGTTTCCCTAGACAGGGATTAAGCCTAGTCTTGGACTATACAGCATTTTGAGTGGAGATTATCTACTGAAAATAAAACACAGTCTACAAATACGCTTAATCCCTGTAAGTGAACCTGTCTCTATTTGTTTTACAGTAAGCTGTATCTAGCTGATGTATGTAGCTGATATAGATGAACTGACCACATCACTTTTGCTGGTGTAGATGGACTCAGAAAGACTCTCTAAGGCCATCCACTTTATTGGCATTCTGATGACGACCCTCTGTCTGTAGTAATCACTGCTGAAAATCTGCTTGGACAGGCCAAAGTCAGCAACACGTACGCGCAGATCATCTCCCAACCTGTATGTGTGGGTGGAGGTGGTGGTGAGTCAGTGAGGGAGAAAGAAAGAGAGAAAGTAGCAATTATCAGAAAAAAGCAAACTGCCCCAGTTTAATGGAAAGCACTAAAATGTACTATTTTGGTGCAGCACTGTGCTACAGACCCCCCACCATGGACTCACATGCAGTTGCGTGCTGCTAGATCTCTGTGCAGGAAGCCCTTGGAGCTGAGATATTCCATGCCTGTGGCAATGTCGACCATGAAGCGCAGGAGGCTTTGATGAGGCACAAACTGTTAAAAAAAGGGGGGGAAAAAAAACGCAATCAGTTTCTGAAGCGGAAGACAGTGCAACAGATTACAGTGTATCTTGTGCAATAAAGCAGTGGTGTGTGTATTAGGGATATAGATGTGTTGGGCAACCTGGAAACACTTGGCCAGGTTTATGTGTGTCTAGGCTGCAGCACAGGAGCTTATAGTGCACAATCACCCCCCCCCCCCCTCCATTAATGACTATAATGTTATATTAAAATGTTAATGTTAATATTTGGGATATACTAGGTTACTTGTTTCAGCTGGATCTAATTATTGAAAATTACATACATTTTAGTACAATACAGAAAATATATTAACTAAGCTTAGTTGGGACATTTCAAGAGCTCGAGTTCTGTTGAGTCTCTGTCACAGATCATCTATATACTAGAATACATATGTCTGTCATGCCTTGCTGGAGTTTGTAGGTTTGATTGATCACATATAAACCAATTGGGTGTTGGAATGGTATATGTTTATATTTCTCTTCCAACCACAATCAGATTCACAATATCTGGAAGGAGAGATTTATCTGGAAGGAGAGATTTATCTGGAACGTTATTTTTAAAATGTAAGAAGTTGAATGTTCCAATATATTTGTGTGAAAATGTAGAAGTAAAAGTCAGCTAAAATGAATCACTTCAGTAAAGTATGGATAACCATTAATAATTTCTAATTAAATAAGGCACCTGTAATGAAGTATTTGTACTTGTTTACTTGACATCTCTGAAATTAACAATTTAGATAAATTGCACTGTAGAGTCATGTAACACTACTAAACAAAAATGGCAATGAATTGCAAATGTGTATGCATTTGCACATGTATGTATGTGTGTATGTGTGTGTGAGTGAGTGTGTGTGCTGGTGGTTATATGTGAGACTAAATGGTGATCACCATGGGAATGTCTCCATAGCGGGTTGCTATAAGAAACCGCCGCAGGTCCCCGTGTTTCAGGAATGGCAGAATGACCAGAGGAACAGGAATAGAGGAATCCTCCTCTCTCTCCAGAGTGACACCTGGTGGATACAAGTTGCACATGAATTCACACTTTCACTATTAAATAGATACTGTTGTTGTAAGTATAATAGCAAATCGAAATCAAATTTGCTGCCTTAAAATGCTACATTTATTTAAAATAAAATAGTGCACAATGAAAAATGTGGCAAAAAAGTGTTTTCTATATAAAACCGGACTATCAACACAAAAGTAACGTTTTATTAATTTAATGTGTGGCATATTCCACTGAATCTGTGCCATTTGAGTCCCCAGGGAATTACATGTACAAATGTACACAAAAAATAACTGTAAAATAAATGTTATTATTAAGCGTAAAGTCTTGTACATTGACCTAATAGCACAAGTAAGATATGTTATTAGAAAAAAAAAAACAATAAAAAATACTTAATTATCCCCACAAGTTAAAATACACATTTTAGTTGTGTCCCTTAGTTTCCACTTTTCACTACCGTAACACATTACCCCATTTGAAAAATCTGGAACATTCTACAAGTCACATCTGCAACAGGACATTACATCAGTTGGTTCTTAGTTAAATATAGTTATGTGTTATTAGATGCAGAGTAAATCAAGCTTCATTTGGAAAAGTAACAACAAGCAAATTGCACCCATTCGGTGAAATGGCCCTTAAACATCTCCTTTGCTACCAACAAATTCAAATATAGTGCTAACTGAAAGCTAACAAACCTGCACCTAATGCACTTTGTTTTCACTTAGCAATAAAAACTAAATAGTAAAATTTTTCTCCTCTATGACATTTTAAGTCAGTAACCACATAATTCACAACTGTACAAAGTGTGTCACAGCCACAAGCACAAGCTAAGACCTCAATCAGTATTACATACGTTAAAAAAGGCATCATATATGTTTAAATTGTGTATGTGTTTGAATTTTACATGTGGAATTAAATGTTTTGTGAATATTCTAATTTACCTAGAAGTTTCACCACGTTTTCATGGTCAAAGTGCTGCATGATCTCAGCTTCCTTCAGGAACGACTGCAGATCATCGTGGCTGTAAATTCCAACTGTAATGAAATGAGTGTGAATTAGACACAGGAAGAAACATTCGCCTTAAAGAACTGTGTTTATGGACAAAGCCTTTGCTCTGAATTGATATGTTTCATGAAGCACAACTAATTAACTAACTTATCCTTATTAATCCATATTTGGTTTGCTAGGCATGAGGCATCCATTGGTACATTGGTCCATTGGAACTATTTTCTAATTTTTGTGTACAAAATAACACATTTTGTTACACATTCTAATGACAGTTTCAAACCTAACACAGCTAATCAAAAGATTTGAATGCTAGACTCCTATATATATATATATATATATATATGTAATTATATTAGTTTTCCGTTATTTTTGGTGGTCTCTAGTATATGCATGGCTTCTCTGTTCTCCGGTGCTCCTGTTTCTGGTTGTTTTAGTTCGGTTGAGGAGTGGGTGTGGAAGAATGACAGGATATCAGCTCTTACTCATGAATATTCTAATCCTAATTTAAGTACTTCTTATTTCACTCGTTTTTCTGTCTATATTCTTTTATTGGTTAATGCAAGTAAAGACATGTAGAGAAGTGCAGCATGCATATACAACTCTAGTACTAAATGTATTCTAGGGAAATGACACCTTTAAGCTTTCTATTTTTTTTTTTTTTTTTCATTTCTAACACCACTTAAGCACATAATTCAAACATGCATTTCTGGACAAGCTGGGAGGTACAGAATCATCACTGAAAATGAACGAAGCATGTGGACTGAGGTGGTGGAGTAATATTATAGGATTCTTTTTTCACAAATAGTAATAACTACAGTAAATAATAATAGTAATGTTAGCAATAATAGTAAAAACTAGTAATAGCAAAGATAAAGACCTTGTTATCCTTATTACAGTTCAATGGAGCATTACAATGATTTTAAAACTGTTATTTTAGGATAAAATGCTACATGATTTTGCTTTCATAAACTGATTGTGTCACACTGACCCAATTAACTTTTGGTATTTTTGTGCTTATAACTATTTTTTCTCTTTTTCTTTATTTACCTCTCATGGTCTTCACTGCCACTTTAATATTCTCTCCCTCTTGACGAGAAAATACACCCTCATAGACCGCCCCGAATTCCCCTAAAAAAAAGAGAAAACACCAGTTATTCCAGTTCAAACACAGTCAAGGCATTCTGAGCATTATGTAACTGGTCACACTGGACACGTATTGCACTGGTCTATTGGGAAATTACTTGGAGGAAATGTTAACTGATAATGATGAATGAAGTAAATGACAGTTATTATACTGATTAACATTGTCTGGTCTGCACATCTGATTTGGATTAAACATTCTGAAGACTTTTGCACACCTTTGCCCAGCTCCTTGCCCAGCGTCAGTCTGCTACGATCCACCAGCACATCTCTGATCCCACACAGCAGCCGCTCACTTGCACCGTCTAACACCTGAAATGCACCTGGAGAAATAAAGAAAGAGAGGGATAAGAGAGAGAGCATTGCTATTAAATGTTTTACACAAAAAAACCTTGAAAAAAAACCTCAGAAAACATGTTTTACAGTTTACCAAAAAATTGTGCCCTATCTTACATCCTATTCAAGGTGTGTTGCAATGCTCATTGCAATCTTACACACTCCTTTTTTTTACACCTTTGGGAATATAGCTACAGCGATGGGTGTCATGGTCTGAAAGTGAGGTGTGTCCAGGTACATTTCTGACGTATTGCTATCTTGGCAGCAGAAAACACAGGTGCACCACTGACTGAAAACATCCTGGACCAGAGTCATTAGTTAGACGTTCATTACTATCTTGGCAATACCCAACACTCATACACCCCTGCATGTTACACACACAAGGACATGCAGCAGTGCACAGACCCAACGTTTACATCAATAAAACACAATACAGAATAACATAACATTGCTGTTCACACATTTTCACAGTGTGAACCCACAGGTCAGTTTTTTCTGCTGAGAAGCTCAGAAAGGCTGCGCCGTTAAAATACCAATCTTCCAAAGTCAGATTCAGATTCAGACTCTTAAAGGGATTGGCAAGTTAAATGCCTTTTTATTTATTTCATGTTAAGCCCAAAACACACCCATGATTAATTGGAAGAAATTAGTACATGCCTTTTCTGACTATTTTTTTTTTGGGTTGACCCATCCTTAAACAAGCTGTGCAGTGCACAGTTGATGGCTCACCTATAGAAGGCTAAAATAGGGGCCATTCTATTATCAGTAGTGTTGTTGAATGTATCCTTATTGTAAAGTGATAATGAGATTGTAATTAGAGAGATCTCTTACTGTTGGTTTCTTGTGGAGTTGCAGTCTCTGGGTCCTCAGTGCGACGGTATGATACAACAGGAGTTTGCAGTGGCACGAGCTCTGCATCATGATCTCCTCTAAACACAACAGAGTACAACTCGTATTACACACAGGATCATTCTGCACAGCTTCCAGTTCAGTTACAGTCATTCTCCTTTAAAAGATAAATTAAAGGTTTTCATTAAAGAGTGGTAACTTGAGCTCAATGAATGGACACAGATTACTTAGACATATTTGTATGTGCTTTATTACTTAGTTTATGTAAGATAAAATCAACTGACAGACTTACATGTTATGTGCTAATTTATTTTTAACCCCTTCTGTTATGTTACGGGTAAAATTGATCCGTATTAAAGCTTGAGGATCTAGGAAAAATAGTTAAAAGTATTTTTTCAGTATGAAACTTCTTCTTTTTGCCTTAATTAGTGTGATCAACATATTATATGAAATTGGTTCATCTCATATTTACGACCACCCCCTGCAAAAACTACAAAAACTACAACAAAAACAAAATTGCAATGTTATGTTTCAATGTTGTGTTTTATATGTTGGTCTTTCATAAGTAAAGTAAAGTAGAGAAACATTATAAAAGCTTGAACATGTATTTTATTCATAAAAAAAAATAGTTAATTATCCCAATTGAACCATTACCTGTAAGGAATGGTAAGGAAAGTAAGGAACAGCAGTGCAGTAAAAAAAACTATATAGAATAATTAGCAATGGAGTTAGTAATTAAATATTCACACTGCTTATTAGGATTTTTGTTTTTGTTTTAAAGATCTTTGGATAATTAAACATGCAAAGGGTCAAAATGACCTGGGAACATTATTGCTGTTACTGACAAATGAACATAACAGGAGGGTTAAAAAGTAAGGGCTAACGGTTCCCCAAATTGTGTGTAAAGTTAAACATTCAAAATTATCTTGACTTTTAGCAACCACTAAAATTCTAAACTTAAGTGAACATGGGAAGATAATTAGGAATACAAATACATGAGGAGTCCAGGAAACAGGCCAGAACAGAGAGGATAAGATCTACAACCTTTTGCGCTGTTCTTTTACTTATCCAAATTAAGGTCTTATACAGAGTGCAAGTCCAGACTATTTGAACTGTATCCAAAAGTGAAAGACAAATGTGATAAAGGCTCTCCTTTTTCTGTCCTGATCTGAAAGCTTTCTGAAAGGGTTATTTCACTATTATGTCCACTGTTCTTGGGGTACATCTCCAACTTCACCCTCTCATTGCTATATTTGGCATTCATGACCCCTCACTTGTACTTAACTCTACAGAAGAGGACATTATAACTTTCACTTCCTTACTAACAAAACGCTCCTTACTGTTACAGATTGAGAGAATGCACAAACACTTTTTTCACGAATGGCAACCCTTTATTTCCTATTTCACTGATTTAGAGGTACTACCCTTGTGCTTGTTTTTATATACAGTATATACTTTTTATATTACATACATATCGAGTATTTGGGTTTGGTGGGGTGTGTTGCTCATTGTTTTCTACACAATAATCCGTAATTATTTTGTCCTACTTTTTTAATAGTGTTTTTTTCACACTTTTGTGTGTGTATGTGGTATATGCTCATATATACATATACTGTATGTTTATACCGGGCCAAACATGTTTTCTGTTTGAGATGTTTTAGCCCAATCCCCAAAGCCCAGTTTTTTATTACTGTGCCCAAGCATGGTACAGTAAACCACTACAAGAACCTCACGACAGTGATTTTTCTTCTCTGCCCCACAAAACTCTCAGGAAATTGCTGTGTTGTATAACTGCTAAGTTTGTAAGTTATGTGAGAGTACTATGTATAATCACACAAACAAAAAAACACCAAAAAGCATTAAAAAAAGGGGCAATTATCTTTAACCCAAAAAGCCGCATTGTGATGATGATGTTGTTCTTGGGTCTGAAACATTAAGCATATTGTGAGCACCAGCTTGGTACACCTGTAAACCTAAACGTAATCTATTCTCATAGAAAAACAATCTACAATCATGTTTTTACCATTTGACTTAGTAACAGCACTGATAAACGTACCTGAGTTTGCTGTAACCACGGCGCAAAAAGCAGTAGGCAGCTGGTATGAGTGCCAGCAGCAGCAGTACTCCACTCACAACACCTGCAATCATAGGAGCCATGTTCCACTTCTCCTCCTTCACCTGGAAATGGGCCGTTGCTACAGGAGCAGGAGGGATTTGTACCGGGGTCTTCACTGTGATACAAAATAAATTAAAAACATATTATCTGGTGGTGTTTACAAACTGTATTGCGGTTTAATAGCTAAACAGTCTTTCCATTATAATAATCCTATATCCGGACATTTTTGTCGCTAATTGCTATTAAGTCCATGTGGAAATGCTTTAAAAAGTAGTAGAAAGTCTTCTTCCAGCTGGATAAACTTTTTTTACTATCCCTAATTTTGGAGGAAACAATGAAAAAGCAGTTGACTCAATTCTTATTTCTAAATTTTGTATTTTGGCTTACAAACTTAAAGCAGCAGTCCTTAAGATTTTCTCTTTTAAACTGAAAAGTAGTAGTGTTTCTAAGCTGCAATGCTGCTAATGGTGCTAATACAAGAGCTACTGCGAACATGGAGAAATCAGAACAGTAAGCCCAGTCTTCATCTGCTCATTCATGCTTTTTTAAACCAAGGAAATGCTGAATTAGAACTGAAGACAGCTGGTGAGACAGATGCACAACAGATTCCTCACTTGAAGGAAAACTCTGGTGTAAAATTGACTTTTGTTGTAGTAAAACATGATACAAAGTACTTACCTTTGATTAATAGCACACCTCCTTCTCCCACAACGTTCCAAGATCCAGAAATTTGAACAGTTTGTCCAAACACCCTTCAGACTGGGACACATATGCTTCATTTCACTAGGTGACATGGGGCCCCGATAAATCGCTTTTTCCACCATTATCCAGCTCAAAGTAGCTCCACACCTCCTTGCTAGAATCCTGAGAACCCTGACATGGCGGCACTCTGAGGTTTTTAATAAGCTTCTTGTGCACTTTTTAAGTTATTAGTGCCTCGTTTTAAAGGGCTACTTTGATCTGAATAACGGTGGAAAAAGCGATTCATCAGGGTAAATTATGCCCCATGTCACCCAGTCTGAAGGTTGTTTGGACAAACTGTTAAAATTTCTGGATTTCGGAATGCTGTGGGAAAATGAAGGTGTGCTCTTCATCAAATGTAAGTACTTTTTATCATGTTTACTACACACCAGAGTTCTCCTTTAAGTCCCCAGTTCATCCAATATGGAAAGAGACTGCACCACATTGCACGTTTTAAAAGTACTGTTTAACATGCTCGGTGCCATTACACATTCTCACTGAAAACTTACAAACTGTCACTTTAACTAAGAATATGTTTCCACCCTACAGTAAAGATACAGTAAAGAACACTCACACACAGTAATGGACTGTACAGATCCTGAACTGTCCAGTTGAGCAGAAATACGGTTGGTTGCTCTGACGGAGAACTGGTAGTTCACATTCACGTGCAGTCCAGTAATGTTGGCCACTGTCTCAGTCAGTCCTGTGGGCTGTGGGAGAATAAAGGTAGAATTCCCACACGGCTGCCATGGATCACGAGTCTGTCCTGTGTTCTGCCTGCACTCCACATCATACAGCACCTCCACTCTTCCACCAAGATCTGCAGGAGCCGCCCAGCTCAGAATCAGCGCTGTGTCACTCAGCTGATGGATGGTAAGATTTAGTGGTGCAGTTGGTGGTCCTGAGGAGAAATAACAGCGTTGGTTGGACATCTGTTCTGTTAGTGTAAATTAGCAGTGATTTGCCCACTGCAGTGTTTTTTTAACTAAAGTTAAAAAAAAATGCTAGAATTTAATGTAAAATTGGGAAGGAAATTTTTATGCCAAATTTTGTGCATTTGACATAAAAATATAAAATCTGCAATAAAAATTTCAGATGATATACATATAGAAGCAAAACATTAAGCAGACGCAAATCAGAGATTCCAAAAGCAAAAAAACTTTTTATTTGCAAAATTTACAACAATCCACAAAAACACAATAATTAAATAATACTAATAATTAAACCAGAAATTTGTTCTTGAATTACCTTACTTGGTTTTAGCTAGAAAGAAGGTTCATCCAGTGCACAGCAAAAACATGTAACGCTATCCTGGAATGCACATTAACAAAGTAGTCCTGAAAAGTTTCTGAATCAGTTCTCTCTAATTAGAGAAATCTCTAATTTCTCTGATTTTTCTTATTTCTGGCTGAAATAACAAAAAAAGATGTAGAGCTTTCAGACCTTAAATAATGCAAAAAAAATACTTTATATTCATAAAGTTTTTAAGAGTTCGGAAATCAATATTTTGTGGAATAACCCTGGTTTTTAATCACAGTTTTCATGCATCTTGGTATGTTCCTCCACCAGTCTTACACACAGCTTTTTGATAACTTTATGCCACTCCTGATGCAAGAATTCAAGCAGTTCAGCTTGGTCCTCTTGATTATATTCCAGACATTTTCAATTTGGTAAAATCAGAGAAACTCATTTTTTCCCCCAGAGCTGTATATGCATATGTATTTATCTGAATTGGGTTTTTTGGTCTAATCAAGCATTTCCCAACCCTCAACCAGCTTTCATTACATGTATCAGGTTAAACTCTGCTGGGTGGTTAATCTTCAGGATCAGGAATGAGCACCCCACTTTATGTAGCCTTATTAGTGGTGTAATACATTCTTTAAAAAAAGCTTAATTCATTTAATTATGGTACATACTCACTTGTACAGCCTACGTGTGGTGGGTCACTTTGTAGACGGCCGTGTCCCTCTTCACAATCACACTCCGATGCACCTTCAGAGAGTGTTCTGCTATTGGCCGGGCAAGGTCTGCATTCTCCGCTATCATTGGCAGGCTTGTAACTGCCCACCTTACAAGCTGTGTCAAAAAAGAATGCAGAAAAATGATCATAAAAAAATAGAAATTACTTTTATTGTCAGTGTAAATACAGGGTAATAGAGCTCCTATTTTCTGCATTGAATCACACACCACACAACACATCATGTACTGTATTTTCTACACACTAACGCAGGCACCTCCTCTTAGCGAGATCAATGACACTTATTTTTGCATGAATAAGTTTAAATGCCAAATATATAATTCTGGTTCCTAGTCTGGTAACAAGCACTCAAAGAGTAAATTTTAATGACGGTTTGCAGTACTTTGTCACTAGTACTGTCACGCATTCATGTGGAAAGAACAATATAAGAACTCAGAAAATCCTGTTGTTCTTGCCTGCAGGAAAGGTGGGTCAGATTCAGTCATGATGCTTCTGATTTGCAGAGAAACGCATTTCCATTCAGACTAGCATTATGTATGTGGCAGCAGAAAGCACTGAACACCAGATTACTTAATAATGGTCTAACATTCTAGCCACCATTAAAGATGCAATTAAAGTAACTTTACAAAAATGTAATAATGTCTTAAGCTCTATCCGGACGGAATTAGTTTCTCAGGGGGACGTCTGTGAAAAATATTTCACACTTCTACTGCAGTTGAAAAAACAGGAGGACCAGTGGGTTTTTTGGCTTTCTCGGTCACATGACATCGCATTGTCACATGATATCAGGTTTAGCACATAGAGCACGATAGCGGCGTCTAAACACTCTAAAACTCGGTTTGGGGCAAATCCAAATTTCAGCAACAATTTAAAAATAACGTTACAGTTTCGTAAACACAAAGTTTGTGTTTAAAATGTTATTGTAGACACTTAGACACTGAGATTTTGCTAGTAAAAAAAATAAATTATAGCAAGAGTGAGATTCTCATGTAAATCAATGGTAAAATATGATGATTCAGAATGATGTGATGGATATGTGTACCTGAAAATATGTCAAGGCAGATTGGCTTTATAGATGTGTATATCTAATATTATTACTAGTCAATTTTTCAGAATTGATCAACTAGTAAAATCTGTATTACAGATCTATAATTTAAGTTTTGTCTCTAAAATCTGATGAATGACTTATATCTCTGGAGTCACTTTAGACTAAATAGTTTACCATATGTCACGAGATCATGACTCATTATGTCTGACAGCCATCATTCTAAGTTCAGCAATTACAGTAAGAGTCTGTGGTTCGTTTTACAGAAACTTTAAAGAGGAGGACCCTCAGGAAAGATGACTAAAGCCACACTTTTGCAACTTTAGTCTTTCTTTACACGCATGGAGACAGGTTTCTTGGAAAATGTTTCTTTTGTAGTTGCCCTTTTTTCAACATCTCAACTACATTCTACATATAGATGTGATGTAATGTGTATGTTTCCTCTACAGATCGTGCTAATATACAGTAATGAACAGTGACTAATCCATTACGTACTAATACACAATCTCTATTACGAAATATCATTTAACCCTTTCAGACCCTGTTTCCATTACAATGGACAGCATGTGTTTTTTATGTTTTGATGCAAATAATGCTAATTAAAGGCTATTGTCCATCATAATAGAACATTAAACAAGTCAATTAAAAATTTACAGTAGCTTAGCCACACCCACTGCATCAGAAAAAAACAGCAAATCAGACAGTAGGGCATGGCATCACTAGAGCCAACAAAGCAGAGTAAGACCTAATTTGTTACTAATTGTATATGATTTTGTTAATGTTACTGTTTATGGATGATTTGTGAAGTGAAATGGAAATGGTAAAAATGTTAAACTCAATGGTCATTAAAAAAGCAATAAGATATGTTACCTAATTTCATTTTTATTTCTCTTTAGACTATTAGAGTCTTCTTTTGTATAAATGGCAGACAGAAACAGCATTCTTCAATTTTTCACTGGAACATAATTCAGGTCTGAAAGGGTTAAGAAAATCTACATAAAGTAAATACGGAAATATATGTGTAGTCACACATCTTTTGGACCTGTTTTACTGTCTATAATTCTTATGGATTAGGTATTTTAATAAGGAACACCAATAAATTAGTTAATAAATTCTAAATTCAACAGCAGCCATAAGAAGCATACCTTAAAAACAGTGTAAATTTTATATTAATGATGGATGATTGAAAGATTATTACAGCTGTGTGAATCTCCAGCAGCTTCACAGAAATAAGATCGCAGGACAGGGAATCAGGCAAAAAGCAGTTAAGAGTTAGAGTCAGTTAGAGTGGACTTTCATGAATGTATGTTCCTCCTCCACTTGCAGTGTTACCAGAAAGTTGACTGGCTCTATGTTGAAAGGCATGACTTTATCAGTAAACAGACTCTGTACTAAGCATTAAGAAAACTCCCAGTCATATCATCAGTCGTATGATGTCATTAACCTTATACTGCAGATGCAATTTTATGCTCATTTTCATGCGATTTGCACTACTACGCTATAACATTGGATATCTTAAGTTTTACACATAGCACAATGACCATTCAGAGCTTAAACAGAAGTAGACACTTGGAACTAAACAATAGTTCACTTCCAGACTTTAATTTCCATTATTTAGGTTCCATTCGAGAACATCAAATGCAGAAGAAAATGTAAAAAAAAAAAAAAAGTGCTTGTTATATTTGGAGTTTACAATGTGTGTATGGATGTTGGTGATGAATAGTCAATCATTCTCTACATTTCCTGATTCAGTAGGGTCTTGACTAACAAATTACAAAATTTGAAAAAATTACATGAAAGCACTGAGAAGTTACACTGCATTATATTAGGTTTCCACCAGGCGTCTACAAAGGCTTCAAAACCTCTCCAGAGCCCCCCTTAATCTAATACAGAGATAAATCTGTCTCTATACAACAAGAGTTTAATATTTTTTTGTTTCTTTGTGATAACATAAATTAATGTAAGTCCATCTCAGAGTAATATTAATATTTATTTGATAAAATGACACATAAAAACACATGTTTGCGCGCTGTCTGTGCTATGGAGTTTGGAGCTTGAGTGTTTTTTTTTTTTGTGACAGCGCACTATGCCCACCCCCAGCCATTAGGAGACCAATCAGGGCAAATTACGTATCAGTGTTTTCGCCTGAGGGTGGACTATTGGTTGAAATAGGTGTCAATCACTTTTGTGACGCTGGAGAAAGGCTATGACCTGATTTGATTGGACACCCCTGAAAACCAACGTGATCCAACGTTCATTCCATTGTTGCAAAAGACGCTCACTCAAAAATAGTGGTTTGTGGACCAATAAAAACCACAGAATCTAGAAGAGGACACCCTTATCTTTGTATTCACGTACACCTTTAAGTAAAAACATTACATTGCGTGGTCGCTAGGAGCTTGAGAATATTACGTTGCGGTTGCGCTGAAACTAAACGCATGTTTGTGAGGAGGAGTGAGCAGGTGAATAAAGGACATTTTTGATATTTTATCTGCGGTTCAGTGCTGTATTGTGGATGCTGTGATAGTAAGTGAATTTTCTATAATATAATCTGATGTTATTTTACATACTAATCATATTTTATAAGGCTATTTTGTTGGGGAGGCATGTTCCACATGTAAACAATGTGAAAAAACAGGTTGGAGATTTCTGGCGACTGGTTTCATGTATATGGTAGTAAATTTGCATGCAGGTAGTTAAAGTAGTACTAATGAATATGATTTGGTTAGTTGGTCGGTGTGTTTAGAATATTTGACGCTTTTAAGCATTCTACTTTACATAGTCAGAACGGGCCCGCCGGCGGGCCCGCTAGAGGGCGCTTCTAGTTTCTTGTCTCATGTGCTATTTACCCTCCCCAGGACGGTGAGACCTTGTTAGTCTGGAGCCCTGTCACCAGAGTATCAGTTCTGATAAATATCCCCCCAGTTTTGCTAATATTTCAGCATGAAATTTGGTGCTATTATGAGACAAACAACAAACAGTATAGCTGATGATTTAGCTGAAAAAAGCAGATCTGCATTTTGCATTTTGGCTGATTATGGGAATCGCCAAATTGTACACACACACACACACACACACACAGTGTTTAATCTGACATAGCATTGCAGGCATGGTGGTCACTGTAAGAAACGTCCTAATTTTTTCCTCTCCTCTCATTTCTCACTTTGCAATTGTTTTTAAAGAGTAAATGTCTAAGTTTTTGGAAAATTTGAAAACATGCAAAAGGCATGTACTTATTCTCTTAATTAATCATGGATGTGTTTTGGGCATAACATAAGATAAACCAATCAGCGTGTCACTTGCCATTCGCTTCAAGAGCCAGATGTGCTTGGACTTTGGCACACTGCTATTTTAACAGTGCAGCTACCTGGACGTGTCCAACACTTCTTAGTAGAGTAAACTGAGGAAACATGCTCTCTGTTTATTGTTGATGTAAAAGTTTGCATGGCTACCAACAGGCACGCACTATGGGCATATCCATGTGTGTGAAAAAGGCATTTATGTCCATTGGGAATGCGCTTGTTAACAATATTGCAATAACCTGCCAAGATAGCAATGAAGTCTGACTTCTGTGTAATTTTTTTAGTCAGTGGTGTACCTGTGTTTTCAGCCAAGATTTTATTATATATTTTTCATAAGCACCTTTGCTATTTAAATGACACAGGCAGAGGGTGTGAACATAGACTTTTGACGGAGTGTAAGATAGCAAAGACCATCGAGATGAAACTTGTGCTCAGTTTAAAATAGGGTTCTATGGAAAGCTGGTTCTGACTTTGCTAACAATATTGTTTTGAGGAGCTCAGTGGATACTGTGTTTGTTTATTTGATTATATTTCTAAGCCAATAATCAAACCTGTATGCCTGCTATCTTTATTAAATAAAAAATAATAAATTATATAGTCAATGTAACTCCACTAAGTGCACTCTGGTTCCTCAGAGAAACCACTGCAGATATGACCTTCAGAAAAATCACGACCAAAATCTGGTTTAGTCCATTGATTTGTAATGTTATTATCTGGGAATCTGATATTTTGAAGAAAAAAAAAATCAGTTCAAGCCTGAAAAGATTAAAATTAGTTAAAAACCTTAAATAAATGAAACTGAATGTTTAATTTTCTAACCTGTACAAATGTTCCCTTCCGACTGATAACCAGCTCTGCAGACACACGACCCTTGCAGATCACTCCACGTTCCGTTCGAGTGACACTCTCTCATTGGTGCAGAACGCTCTTCAGCTCCGTCCACACATTGACCTCTGCTCATGCCTGATCCTGCTGACGCTTCCCCAAAGCTGGCATGGTTCTCCACCAAGCCTGGGCATTTCGTGTAGAAGAGCCGCACGGAGGAAATGAACATGCATGATCCGCGGTAGGTGAAACCCAGATAGAAGCCCTGTCTTGAGATAATTCCCAGGTTACGGTTCTCAGCATGATGCAAGTGTTCCTCCACATCTTTAAGGTTTAAAGTTCCTTTCAGAGCAAACGCACTTGGAGCTACTGCCTCATTCCTCTCTTGTCCTGAGTTAAGCTTCACCAAAGGTGCATCAGACTCCAGTACCTGGATGATAACAGGTGTTTGGTCATCTTGAGCAAACTGCAAGTCCAGCAGGAGCTCATGAGCATCATTCCTTGGTAGCCAGTTAGTCCATAGTGTTCTTGGTTGGTTTTTAGATTTAGGATCACAGCTTTGATAGACAGTATGTGCTGTATCCTGTCCCAGTTTCATCGTTATTTCTTGCCACTGCAAGAAATCAAACGTATAAATGATGTATACTATATTAAAGTCATTAAATTTTAGACTGTAGTCCTGTAATCTTTTTCTCTCCATACTTTATAATCATTCTTTTACACTCTTCCTCAATAGTCAATACTTCACAGAAACACCACAGAGCAGGTATTATTTGGGTGGTGCACCAGACACAGCAGTGCTGCTGGAGTTTTTAAACACCTTAGTGTCACTTCTACATGTGATTCACTAATACCAAAACAACAGTGTCTTGTTGGCAGTGTCCTGTCACCACTGATGAAAGTCTAGTGTATGACCAACAGAAACTGCAGCAACAGATTCAGAGCTTCAGATTTTACATCTACAAGGTAGGTCAAACACTACTAACACACCCCCAACATATCTGTGTCACTGCAGTGCTAGGAATGACCCTCCACCCAAATAATATCTTCTCTGTGGTGGTCTTTTGGGGTCCTGACTATTAAAGGACAGAATAAAAAGAGGAAAATAAAGTGTGCAGAGAAACAGAAGGACTTTTAAAGTAGAATTACAAGCTGTTTATGAAAATATGTCCTGATTTGTTGGTGAATGCATACAGTTGAATGACAATTTTTTCTATCTGAAACCATTTTTGCAAAAAACGTAACTTCATTTGAGTTTTGGATTCATGTAATCATTTGGAGAGATGTTTGAGTCCAAGGGGCTCCATTTTAGTGATCTATTGATGAGCCATTAGCTCCGCACTGCACAGCTAGATTTAGGGTGTGTCTATGTTATCGTAAGGGCACAAAAAGCCCACCTTGCACAGTTTGAAATGCACAAAAGGCATATATAAACTGTTTTAATTAATCATGAGTGTGTTTTCGGCATAATGTAAAATAAACCAATCAGAGTGACACTTGCCATTCCCTGTAAGATTCAGGTGTACTCTGACTTTGGCGCGTTGGTATCTTGACAGCACAGCTCTTTGCACATCCTAGCAAAGGAAAATGACCTGCATATTTATGCTGTGAAGGTGAGCCAGCAGGTCATTTATGGTAACAGCAATGTTGGATTTGTTTGCTGCAAAGCGCCGTGTCTGTGTGTAAAGAGCGTGGGTGTAGGCACACTGGGCACCTGTGCAGCTATGATAGGTATGGATGAGTGACTGTTGACTGTTGTCAGGCTTTAAATCGGTCAGTGGCACACCTGTCAGTGTAAATATATTTCTAATGGCCTAAAAATAGTCTATTGGCGGTGTGAAAGGTAGCAAAGAGCATGGTGACGCACCTTGCACAGGGTGTACAATAAGGCCCCTAGAGTTGTAACTGTATGCTTTAGTAGAATAACAAATGAATAAAATGTTGATCATTAGCAAGGATATATTAAATGCTGTTAATCTGTCAACTGTGATTCATAGGTTAAAATTAATCCTTGTTATGAAGTAAATTGGATTTGCACTTGTACTATGAAGAAATATGAAATATGCACTTGCAAAACTCAGTTTAACTCAGCCATGCATGTGGATTTACAGAACTGGTAATGGCTTTGCGTTTCATAATAGCTCTAGCCTTTTGTCTGTTGCATTTATGTATGGTTTATTTTGGCAGGAACTTGACTTTATTGAATTTTAATACAATTCTATATAATTGGTTTATAATCAGTGTTAAAAAAAACTCTGACAATTGCATAAGGGTTTCAGCACTGGGTGGTTGGACACCTAAAGAAGAACTTACAGCTTTTGATGGTGTGGAAGTCCAACTTAACTCTCTCTGTGAGGTAGAATCCAGTATCTCCTCTGGAAAAGTGATTAAAATATGTTAATATGATATGTTTAAACATTAAAAATTAAGATTTTCTCCTTTATGGAACATAAATACGTCCCATTCTGTAGAACTGCAGGTACTGAAATAAGTTGAACCTGGAGACTCTGTTATTGTTAAGCAAATTAAACTATTTTAAAAAATAAAGTTAGCAATAACAGAATTGAAATTAACACCATACATCTAAAAACAGAATTTTATGCATTGGCAGCATCCTCAACATTATCCTCAGCATTTTATACCGAATAATAAGATTAGTTTGACGTATACAAATAAAACAAATAAAAAAATTATGAAACTTGGAAGGCAGTGCTTTCCAAGTTTCATATTTTTTTATTTGGTCTGTTTGCAGAGTTTATGCAGTTCTATCTTAGAGATAACAGAGTTGAACAGGACATAAAATAGATTTTGTTTAAATTACTAAAATTGCATATTTTACAGAAAATATTCTATTACATTTCTGTTGGAAATGTGAAATGTGCCCGCAACTATTTAATGTTCCATGTAAATGTAAAATACTTTTAGAAACATTTGATAAGCATGAAACTTACTAAATGTATCTTTTATATACTGCAATTGTTCAAAAATGTGTTACACATAAAGCAATACATACCCATATCTTTTCGTATGAATTTATTGTATATAAATGATAAACTAAAAGCTCATTTAAACGTTATAAAAAGTTATAACTACCTTAATGCATAAAGCCAAATCTCTGAAATATAATCAAGAGGAAGATGGATGATCACAAGCCATTAAACCAATCTGAACTGCTTGAAATGTAGCACCAGGAGTGGCATAAATTTATCCAAAAGCAGTGTGTAAAACTGGTGGAGGAGAACTGTAAAACCAGGGTATTTCCTCCAAATATTGATTTCTGAACTCTTAAAACTTTATGAATATAAACTTGTTTTATTTGCATTATTTGAGGTCTGAAAGCTCTGCATCTTTTTTGTTATTCCTGCCATTTTTCATTGAGTACAATATTCATTGTTCTCAACCATTTACCAATAAATAGCAAAAAATCAGAAACTGTGGTCTCTCTTTATTTTTTTTCCAGAGCTGTTTGTAGTTTATATGTTTTATTTTATGGATTATAGATTTAAGAACAAACAAAGTTGATGAATGTTGATGAAATGGACAAACTTCTGTAAAAATATATTTAAAAGACAGAAATCACTAACTTTTACTAAGGACATGGACCAGAGATGTTTCCCCAGTGATCTATCCGTGATCTAAATTTGCAAAACATATTCAGTATGTGTTCCTGTATAGCTTTAATGTCTTTAATATTATAATTAGGATGTAAAAAAAAACATAAAAAGAAAGAAAACACACTGGATGAGAAGAAATGATACTGTGTACTATAACGTCATTGGGTTATTTGTTGGCCAATTAGCGATTCGGTTAATCAACATTAAAAACCTTACGTTAAATATAAATGTTAAACATCTGAGGTAAAGATGTTGTTAAATTGTTAAACCTATGTTTTAAAATATTGAAATGTTGAAGTAAAAATGTCTGAGATAAATGTCAGAATAAATACTGGAAAGCTGAGGTAAAGATAAAAGTAAATGTTGAAAACTTAAGATAAATGTAAAAGTAAACACTACAAAAAGCTGAGGTAAAAATAAAAGTAAATGTTAAAAACCTGAGGTAAAAGTCAAAGTAAATACTGAAAATCTGAGGTAAAAATAAAAGTAAATGTTAAAATTTTGAGGTGAATGTAAAAGTAAACACTAAAAAACTAACCTAACATGTACATTTTACTGACACATTTTATGTTTCATGGTTTGGGTGACTATAGCTTAATTTGTAAGATATAATTAAAAATTGACATATCTTACCTTTAATCGGAGTAATTTGCTCAGATGTGACCAAACATAACAGTGTAAATAAGAAAAACATCTTCAGTAAACTCATTTTCAGGTCCATGTCTCTCCCTCAGTCAGTGTCTGTGAGAGAGAGAGAGCAGAACTGAGGTTCCTCAGGCTGAGAGAGGACTGACCCCCTGAGGGTTACAGCCCACCTGTTAACAGCGTCCCTCTGACCACAACCACCTCCAGCAAATCCAGCGGCATGGTGTCTCTCAGCCTTTAACTAACCAGTCTGAGGAGATTTCAACACACTGATGTCGTGTGTTGGTGTTGAGAGGGAAGTTCTGCTCTCTCGCTCTCTTTCCCTCTCTCTTTCTCTCTCTCTCTCTTTCTCTCTCTCTCTCTCTCTCTCTCTCTTTCTCCGTCTGCTCCTCAACCAGATTTACCTGAGCTGTAACATTCCCACGACAGCGCAACTGCATCTACAACACAGCCTAGACTTTTTAAAAATGGACAAATGTTAAATTAAATGAGTAAACAGAGGTAAATAAAGCTGCCGAAACCAATACTTAACTAAAAGTTTTGTCCCCTCAATGAAACAATTAAATAAAAGTAGAAAATGTTCATAACATAGCAGGCTATCAGGTGCACTATGAACAGTGATGAAGGAAGTAGAGTCAATGAGCTATATCCTTAGTAAATGATTGACACCATCGTAGAACAAGCTAATGCAGAGTTCCTAAGGTGACATCAACTAAAAAAAAATAATAATGTGTGGCCACAACTTATTAAAGCATGGGTACGAGATAATTAAGTCATGGAGAGGACCTACACTATATGGCAAGAACTTAATTATCTTTTTCCTAAGCCTTAATAGATGATGGCCATGCATTAAGATCTTGTTCCCATGCTTTAATAAGTCGTGGCCACGCGTTTTTTACATGATGTCACTTATGGACTCTGTAAGCTATGATTGTGTTAATGAGATTTGAATATGAACATTAAAAACTGAGATAAAGGTTATAATTGTTAAATCTTGAATACCTAATATAATTCTTAACCGAATACTCAAATGCTTAAAATATAAATTGGGAAATCTGAGGTAAAGGTAAAAGTAAAGTTTGGAAACCTGAGGTAAATATAAAAGCAAATATTGAAAAGCTGAAGTAAAGATAATAGTCAATGTTAAAAAAAAAAAAAACAGAGAAAAGTGTAAAAGCAAACACTGAAAGGCTGAAGTAAGTATTTCTAGAAAATGAGTATTTCTAGAAAATGAGGTAAAAAAAAAAAGAGTAAATGTTGAAAACCTGAGGTGAATGTAAAAAGTAAACATTGAAAAGCTGAGGCAAAGATAAAAGTAAATGTTGAAACCCTGAGGTAAATATAAAAGTAAATGCTGAAAAGCTGAGGTAAAGATAAAAGCAAATATTAAAAAACCTGAGGTAAATGTAAAAACAAAAACTGAAAGGGCTGCGGTAAAGATAAAAGTAAACGTAAGGTAAAGGTTCATGTAAACACTAAAAGGCTGAGGCAAAGATAAAAGTAAATGTAAACTGAAAAGCTGAAGAAGATAAAGGGTAAGGTTGGAAAAATAAGGTAAATGTAAAAGCAGTAAAATCTAAGGTAAATATAAATGTAAATGTTGAAAAGCTAAGTAAATTTAAAAGTAAATAATGAAAACTTGAGGTAAATGGAAATGTAAACACTGAAACCCTTGGGAAAAGATATGTGTATATGTTTTCTCTTTGATACAACTGTTAAATATGTTCCAAATGGATTTTCTAATATTTTAATCTTGTCATTTAGCTGCACAAAAAATTGCACTTTAACCTTATCTGTTTTATGGGGCATATGGTTGCAAATTCATAAATTGTGTCATATCAACACAATGCTTTTATTGAAAAAGAATTTGTATTTATATTATATTGTATTTATTGCCAACTAGTACATTTAGCAAGTTAAATTTAGTAAAGTTCCAGTATGCTTTAAACTGTATAAGTGACACTTTTACAATATACAAAAAAATTAGTATACACAGTAAATTACAGTCATAAATAATTTAGCAAAAAAAATCTCATATATCCAAAACAGCAACTACCGGCAAAAAATCAAATTCCTCTGGCAATTTAATTTCTTTTGGAGCATTTATGTGTGTCCATTAAGCAAGAACATCTATAAAGTGTCCAATGTAAAATTCAGTTAAGAAATATATCAAAAACAGAAAAAATGTTTATTAGCAGAAACGTTGGACAGAATAACAGTCTGGACCACTATTTAAAGAATTTAGACATTTAAATGTATTGTAGCAAATTTCAGAATTACAGCATCTGCCTATTTTGATTTTTATTGTTTTTATTTGATGTATTATTTCATAATCTTTCACAACACATATAAATATTGTTTTACAATTCTAAACACATATTGTATAATACATTGTGCAAAATTATTAGGTCTAAGAATATTATTTTTCTACATTTATATATGCTTTGCTCAGTTTAACCCCAGTGCTAAAATCATTATGAAGCATATATTAGATTTCTTAGAAAGGTTTTTTCTGTTTTCCATTATTCCATTATTACTCAATTAGTCTCACTTCTTGTTTTTATGATACCCAACTCTCATAGTCACAAGACACTTTTTTTGCACTGGAAGAAATGATTTCATAGATAAAAATAGAGGACGATCTGAAATTCTCAAGTGAAAACATTTCTTCCTCAAGCACCAGTTTGATTTATATATATATATATATATATATATATATATATATATATATATATATATATATATATATATATATATATATATATATGATAAAGTACTAATATAGTGACTAAGCGACTCATTTATACAGTCCAATCAGAATATTACGACCACCACCTTTTCTTCTTATCAACTCTACTAAGCGTATTTGAGCAATCTGTTGTTCTACTGTATCTGTTTCTCTCTGCATACTTTGTTATCCTCCTTTCAACCTGTTTTTCAATAGTCAGGACCACCACAGAGCAGGTAGTATTTGGGTGGAGGATCATACATACATTTATTTACTATATATAAGCATAAATATATGTTATATATACATACATACATACATATAACACATAAAGTAAAATAAATCCCAAGAGAAGGCAGCCTATAGGGTAGAGTATAGAGAGAATGATTACACCCTGATGTGTGATGAGTGAGATGTGTAAAGACACGCCCAATATGCAAATAGCGAGACCAACCTCAGATGAAAACCCCTGCAGAACTGCTTAGTAGACCCGTTCAAATAAAGAAGGCTACGTTCACATTACAAGCCACGTTGCTCAAATCAGATTTTTTGCTCAGATCGGATTTGGCTATCTTGCCAGTTCACATTACTTTACATCAAATGTAAGTGAGCTGTATCTGTGTGTAATGTGAACAAATATGTCTCTGAAATGCCTCACATGCACACTGATACGTGTATAAACGTCATATTCTTCAGCAAAAACAAATAGTCATAATTGAGAGACGACTCGTAGCTTTATAAAGGGAAATGGGTGTGTGAGCAGATCATATGTGGAGCATCTTTTGCTGGATTGGAGAAACAGCAAACAGATGGTCTGAAGCAAATGTTCAGGTCGAGGAGGTGAAAAAAGGCCAGGCTGTTTGCTTTTGCTGTTTTTGCAGCTATAGCTGCACAACTGCACCAAGAGAGTGTGGGTACGAGAGAGAAGCACGTAGTGTATGCATAAAATTTGACCGTTCACATTGATTGGATATGTATCCGATTTAGGACCACATATAAAATTGACTCTCATCTGGTTTCAAAAATCGGATTTGGCCCATTCCCACAGCCATGAAAAAATCAGATCTGAACCACATTAAGCAAAAAATCTGATTGGAGTCACTTGAGCTGGGTAATGTGAACGCAAATAAAAATGTGCAAAGTAGTTGGCTTAGCCTCAACTAGGATTGAACTACAATTTCTAAATTTTACCAGAACAAACTGTTTAGTTAGACAAGAATTTTAAGTTTAGTTTTTTACAGTGAAGGTGGTGGCCAATGGAGAAAGCGATAGATAAGAAAATAGCAATAACATCAATAGCAGTTTACACTTGTGACAGTTGGTGTGCAGATGTCTGCTCAAGGCAAATACAGCTCTTGCCATTTATTCATGCATTCCTGAAAGAAAAAAACAACAACAAAATGAAAAGCTTCTGTTAGACAGGAAGAGTAATCCGCTGTGTGGCACTCTTATCTATTTTAACTCTTTACTATTTCAGTAGCTTCAGTCTGTTTTAAGGCCACTGCATTATATTTAGTTTAAACATATGGGAGAAAAAAAAGACACGTTCAGTCATGTTTGCTGATGCGTCACTATTTAGTTTGGCCTGCTGACTCAGGACATTCACATGCAAGATCTCTGACTTCCTCCTCAGGCATTTCAGCGTTCTGGGTACTCAAAGTCACAGGACTGTCTGAATACGAGGCCGCAGAATCTGCTGAATGCTCAGTTTCCATATAAGAGGAATTAACCGTTTTATTTTTAACCCTGAAATCCATGCTCACTAAGATTTTTGTTTTACTTATTTCTGATCTTTTTCTCCAAATAGTAAAAACAAGACATGCAGGTTTTAAACCACATTCTTTAGAACTGGATTAAGCAAAATACACTGTAACTCCCTCTGGCACTTCTTGATAATGCTTATCGGAGAGTAACTTTAACAGAAATTATGTGAATTACAACACACACTAGATTGTTTATCGGAAAATAAAGTAGGGGCGAGTGGGCACGGCCTGCTCGGAGAATAATCAGTCATGAAGTTACGTTATGTAGGTAAACAGGTTCAGGTAGGTTCAACCTGCAGTTCTTGCATATTCTTTTGTTTGCATAAGATTCTATTTGTCTCTCAAAGACTTCCCCTATATAATTCTGTAAGAGCTACTCAGGCTACTCAGTCTCCATCCAACAGGGATAGTTTTACAGTGAGTAATTTTACATGCACTTAATAATTCAGTAACCTATAGGAATAAAATCAGATTTTGCTGGTAACCCGATTAATCATGCCTCCATCACAGAACAGGTATTATTTGGGTGGTGGGTTTTTCTCAGCACCGCAGTGTCACTGACATGGTGGCAGACGTTCCAAGTCTGCCGGATATCAATAAAGGCTTCCTGATTCCTGCAAGACAAGTGGCCCAATCACGTGTGGGAAAGAAAGGGAGAGGGAAAAAAGGCAGTCTCCTCGTGTTCATATTTATGAAGCGCATGCAAAACAGAGAGGGTTCTGATTATGTTTTTAGCGTGGATGAGTGTTTTTAGCGTGGGCAGTGATGTTTTTTTTCTCCTTCTGAACGGGATTCATTCAGTGAGTAAGAGAAGGAGCATCATGGCTCCCGTCAAAACTCATTTTACCTCTGACTACTCTAAAGTATATCCATGTCAGGTAAAATTAAAAAACAATTAAAGTCTTTCCCGCTGTACAGTTTGTAGAGGTTAGATCGGGCCCAAAAAATCCGACCCGACCCAGCCCGAGCCCGTGCACGTTCTGCCTGAGCCCGACCCAACCCGAACCATAAACTGTCATTATGAGCCCGACCCGACCCGCCCCATAAACTGTCTGTTTTCGGGCTGATTGAATGAGCGAAAGAGAGAGAGAGATTTCTGGTATGAGCTACTCACAGGTAAAGGTTCTCACACACTGTATCTCCTGTTTCTCTTTCATCTGCCTTGCGCTCATATTGGAATCCCATAAATAATTCTGCAGTTTCTCATTTTTTTCTGTCGTATTTTGTGGCTAGCGCGAGCGCTTTAAACGAGAACAAATGGCACGGACCACGAGGTGCCGCGTGCTGCCGCAGCTGTATCCGACTCCCTGCTGAATCCGACTCCGCTTCGCAAACAGAATCGGCACAACACCGCCTGCTGTACAACAGTGCTTATAAATAAATTAAACACGAAAATGAGGGTATTATATCAGTAATTTTACTTCCTTTTAGTTAGTTTTATAAACACACAATACAGTTAGTTCGAGTTAGTTATTTTATTTCCTTTTAATTACCGTTTTTTTTATTCAGTTAACACAAATGTTTTTTCACTTTCAGTTTTCGCTATTTCGTTCGCTTTCGTGAACAATAATAATTGGTTACTTAGCAACATTGTGATTATCACACCAGAGCTTTATATAAAAATAGAATTAAAAAATACTATTTTCTGGAGCCCGACCCGGCCCGAGGAATGTGGTGGGATCTCGATTTCGGGTCGGTCCTCGGGTCAGGTCGGGTTCGGGCAGAGAATCTAAGCTCTAAAAGTTTGTAATAGTAGTTTTAGCATTGCACACACAGAAGTAAATAATTTCAATCAAGCTTTTATCTCTGACTTTACATCTACAAGGTGGGCCATCTAGGCAGAAGTGTTTAATAATAATCCAAATAACATGTACTGCACAGACTGAGAAAAAAGTATTTAGAATAACCAAATACATGTGCTAAAATATCCAATTACAAGATCAACTTTTTAGGCCCTTGTCTGAGCTAAGAAATCGGAGTATGCTGCTTACGTGACCTTTTGTTTAATCAGATAACAACAGAAATCCAGAGGTCTTAACTTACTTAAATAAAAGATGAGACTAGTCCATTTCTATGCAGTGATTAATTGAGAATACAGTATAGTACAAATGACTAAAAAAATAACAGAAATGTTTTACTTTATTAAACAGTGTGTTATACAGACTTAAAATGTCATATTTATTTTGATGCATACTTTTTTTTGCAAGTTTAATAGTTTTAAACGTTTTCTAGTTTTTTATTTATGTTCTTACCTGGAATCTATGGTCTAGATATAAACACTTTCTGGACAGACAACAGGATACCACACACGTCTTTTCACTGACACACACACGTCTTTTCACTGACACATGCACACCAAGGAGACAGGAGAAACCCAGAGTTCAATTTTATCTCTCTCTTTGTGAAAGCTGAATTAATATACATGGTTATGGAGCAAAGGTTTGTGTAAAATACTTTTAATCTGGCTTAAAAAATGCTTACAATTATGTGACAAAACTCTCATATTGTCACATCCTGTTCCTGTCCCTTGTCATTGTCAGTTTTTTTCCCGTCCCTTGTTTGTTTTCCTAGCCATGTGCTCTATAGCAAGTGGCTCTCTGCATCTCTCCTTTCCTCCGCCTCTGTCCTTAGTCTCCCTGCTTAACCTGAAATATATTTGCTTGGTTGTTAGATCATCTAGTATAAATTTATATTTCATTTGCTAGTATGGCCCTTCCCCCACAATTATGTTATATAAATTGTAGATGTTCTAAATAAAGATACATTTAACTGAAGAAGAAACATAAAATAATCTTTATTTTTCAACTTTTTTATTATTTTCAAAAGCAGATTTACGAATAGTGCAATTCTAAATGTGCAGAACATCATCAGTGAACAAGACTTTAAAAGTTAATTTAACAACATGAGACACAACAGGTGACAGTGCGGAGAACACATAAAAAACCCAGGACTATACCATACCTTAAAATAAAATAATAACAATCAGAAACACATACATTCTCACAACAGTACATTAACCATATTAAACCAATCCTCTAGTTTTCCTGTCATGAATATTTCAAAAATAATACTGTTACTGTGGAGGTTTCTCAGAAAGAGTCACCACAGTTTTTTTTTCACTCAACACATCAAGTCTGTAGTAATGGCTTGTAAAATCTTGGTAAACACAGAGTAAGAAATAAAATGAAAATGTTACAGTTTCTGTTTATTAGTCACATGGGGGCTTTAAACATATTTCTGTATTTATATTCCAACATACAAACATATACAATCCAAAACTGTAATAATAAATACTTTATAACAGTATGTGCACTAAACAGCTACTACTCAAACAAAGGTGGTGGTCCTGAGACCTGGTTTAGATTGTTAAGGCATGTATTTATTTATTGTATTTGAAACCATCGACTAGTAGATGGGCTTCTCTTTGGTTTGCCAACTTCTTGTTTGAAAGCCCAATCAATGAGCAGAATCAAGAAATTCCAACCAACAACAAGTAAACTTCACTTCTTTGACTGTACCCATGCTACTAAAGTGTACAGTTAGCAAGATTTTCCTTTGGTAATTCCTTTTGTAGCAAGGATACAACGATAAGGCTAAATCACTGCAAGGCCTCAGCTGTATACTCCATACTCTATGAGTAAAATGTAACAATATTTAAACTGCAAAATTCAAAATTCATCTTCCACTTTTAAAAACGTACAAACTTGAAATTGTCTCAACATTTAAGAACTGCTCTCCAACTGATTTGACTAAAATTGCTTGCAAATGAACAAAGACACGGCAGTGTATGACCTATTAAAATACAGCTTGTTTTTCACTAACAAAACAGGATTAAAACGTGCCATTTCAATCCACTCCTCGGCCCTGAATTCTTCCACTGTGGTTTCTCTGTTTTACTTTAACATCCTCTTTCTCTGGAAGGCAGTATCCAGCATTTTCACCCTCACTTTTCTGCTTTGCAGTGTTTGCAAATTTGGCACAGTGCAAAGAAGTAGCTATTAGAACACCATCTTTGACCATTTTACACTTGCTTATACTTCTTATTCACGAAGAAATCCACATTCCCTCACTGTAAAATGCACTTTTCTTTCCGACTGCTGTACTTCCTGCGTCTCTGCTGCAAACCTCTCTCCAATCGCTCGTCTTCTTCCAGTGCCCTGAAAAGAGGAGGAGATAGAGGAGTCAAATGAGGAGGAGTAAAGGATGAAGACGGCAAGGATAACAAATGAGAAACACCTGAACCTAATGGTGCAGGATACTGTTGGGAATACAGCATACTGTTTACTACAAACACTATAGACGGCCGATAAAGAACAGTCTAATTCCAAGAAATAAAACTAAAAGGAAAACCAAAGGAATTCCTAGAAATTACATGTTTTTACTGGAGACGTGAGTCACCACAGTTTTTTCACTCAACACATTAAGACTGTGGTAATGGCTTGGAAAATCTCGTTAAGTGCTGAGTAAGAAATAAAATGAAAATTATATGGTTTCTATTTATTAGTCACATCAGGCTTTAAACATATTTCTGTATTAAATGAGTCAAACCCCACAACATGTTGGTGCATGTAAAAACAGAGCCTCAGGCTACATACTGTATACACAGAATACTGTAATGTCTCAATGTTTACTGCAAACACTCTAGATGGAAGATAAAACAGTCAAATTCCAAGTTAAAGAAATCTTAAATCTCCCTCCGATAGCATAGGAGAAACCACCTGTTCTCCTAGGCTATTCACACTATCAATATCCTAACCTCCTTATGCACAAAGAAGCAATGCTTCATATTAGGAGTGTAATAGTATGTGTATTCTTTACAAACCATCAAGGTACGCGGGTCACGGTACAGCCAGTCTATAGAAGACATGAGGAACCAATGAACGTAATGCGGAACTAACAGGAGAGTTGCATCCAGATTGTGTAGCTGTAGCAATGTTGCTATTAGCAACTCGCTACTTTTAGCCTGCTCTGAGTTTAGCTCTGAGCACACAGGGCTGAGTATGGTGACTAGAAACATCGGAGCAATAAAAAAAAAAGACACACAGGAGCTGCCTTCGCAGTTTAAAGACCTACCAATAACCAGAACTAATATGATTTATATATCAGTGTCATTTCTGTTCCTCTTCACACTTACGCAATAATTTTTGTTTGTCTTTCACTTAAAATCACAATAAAATACATTTAAGTTTGTGGTTTTAAGATGACAAAATGTGTAATGAATACTTTCGCAGGCACTATAGCAGTCTAGGGTACCCTTATCAGTACCCATTTAAAAGATTTACATCGATTTTAACAAAATCTCACATAAAACTCAAACAACACATATAGGCAAAGAACTGAATAGCTCTAGAATGCACCATTTAATATAAGGAGGTATTTTGAATAATGCATTTCTTATTTAAGAAAATTTTTAGATAATATAACTTAACATTTGTAGCATCTCATATAATAAAAATGTTGTGACCCAATTTTGATGGAGAAGTGTCAGGGTTCATAAGGTCATGAAAAACCTGGAAAAGTCATGGAATTTGAAAATACCAATTTCCAGGCCTGGATACGTTTTGGAAAGATAAAAATACCCAGAAAGTTTTGGAAAAGTCACACAAATTTGGTCTTTTTATTAGTAGTCTTTTTACTAGTTTATTGATTAGGAAAATCTATTTTGAGCTAACAAATACATCAACTCAGAGTTAATTCAGTAATTTAGCCATATGCAATGAAGCTCTCAGAATCTGACACACATTTTATTATTAAAGATTGTGTGTCAACATTTTAGTTGATTTTTGTTTTTATTATGTCTGCACTGATGTTTTAAAAATCATATGGTCATTGAAATTTGCCTTGAAGGCATGAAAAAGTCATGAAAAATTCATGGAAATGTATTGGTTAACAAGTGTATGAACCCTGAGTGTGCTTAAAAATGATTATAATTATACAGGATATAGGACATATCCAAAAATACAGATCTAGTGTCTTGTTTTCAGAACCTGTTATTTCAACTCACTCAGTATAAATCATTTATTAAAATAGCATAGTTAATATTCATTCAATTATAAACAGCCATACAAAACGTAATACAGAATGGGCACACACGTCCCTTATGCAATCACTACACAGTGAATCATGTCTATCATTACTAATAAGAGCTGCACAGTGGAAACATGGGTTATTACGCATTAGGGACGTTACACATCACTGACCCTCTCTCTTTGGCGTCAATGTCATGGACCAGCTCATCTCTCTGGTTAACAAGAGCCACAAGTTCCTGCAGCAGCAACTGCTCTCTGGTTTTATGAGCCTGTGTCTTCTGCCATTCTAAAAAGAGCAAACATAGAAAGAATATGAGTGAGAGAATAGCAGACGGGAAGAGCAATAAGCAATCATTTGTGCATGTAAAATATAGTGCACTTAAAAAAAAACCTTTTTAAAAAGCTAAGAAACACCATTAGATTTACTGTGTGGTCTGTGTTTCATTCTAGACAAGGCAAAAAATGATTTAGTCTAGAGCAGAGGTCATTAAAAGGGTGGACCGCGGTCCTGGTCCGGACCCAGATGTTGTCCAATCCGGACCCAAACCGATAAACTATTGAGAAGGATTTAATTTGGACAGTGTTCATTTAAAGAGGCGGAACGTTTATTGTCTTTATGGTTTACGTGCTTGGCAGCACAGTAAACTTACAGACCAATCACGTGTGTTGTAAGATCACCAAACGCTCTCCTCTGCCAATCAGATCTGTGCAGATGCAAGAGCGCGGAGCCACACAGGCGAAGCAGGCGGTGAGAAGTCGGAGAATAAAGTGAGCAAAGCTAATAGCAGATGGTGCGCACCAGAAAAAAACATAAAAATACTACCTTTAAAAAAACATACTAGTACTTAGTGTTACTTGGAGGAATTAAAGAGAAACAACTGAGACAATAGTGCAAAATATTCCACTTTACTCCACCTGATCAGAACCCTCGCTCGCAGGCGCACTCTCTTTGCTCCCAAAAAAACCCTACCTCAAAACTAAGGCAACCCCCAGGGGACAAAAAGCATTGGCAACTTTCCCCATCAGTTTTTCCCACAACATAATAAAGTCTGATACAGAAATAATGTTAAATAAAATAAAACTACTGTTTTTATTTTTTTTAAGCTGATATTTTGGCCAAGTTCAGCAAACATTTCTCCATATATTGTATGATTTGTGATGCATGTAATTATTATTATTATGACAGGCAGGCCTAAATCTAATATAAATAAAATCAAATAGGATAAATATAGCATTTTGAAACAAAGTGAACATACAGATTCACATTATTAGACTCGATAAGTTTCCATTTATTTTATGATAGGTTGATAATGTAATTATTGTGATAGGCCTATTTAAAACAATACATATTGTTGAAATATACTAGTATGTGTAATTTGTTTTGTCTTTCAGTTGTTGATGACATAAAACACTGACAGAACTACTAGTATAGGCTTCTTCAGTATACAGTATATAATACTGAATCATAACACAAGTTAAAAATGATGACGGTCTGCACCTTGGCCTGGAGAAATTTTCTCGAACTGGACCGTACTGAATTCTACTTAAATACCCCTGGTCTAGAGTTTAGAAATACTGGTTTTCTCACAGGTAGCCTTAGTTTGACTCGCAGAATGGGATTTCTTTTAGGCCAGCCAAAGCCTAAAGGTTAGAGAAGTGGAGATAAACTTTGAGTAGACTTTCATGTTTAATTCAAGTGGTTAAAAAAAAATATCATACAAAGTGTTTAGTTCCTCATTTCAGGGGCAGATCCCAAATGATGAAGATTATGTAACTGTCTAAATATTTATATTCCTAACTGTATGTAGTGAGTTGTGCTGTATCCTGTGTTTGTTGTCTTACCCTCTACAGCCATAAGGTCTCTAAGCTCCTTTTTTAGCAGTTCAAACTTTATCTCCAAATCCTGCTCCTCTTGCCTGTCAAAAAAGAACAGTAATGAGCAAGTGTCACACTGCTATCTCTAAAATATCATAATTACACAGTTATTTAACAATATTATATTTATTCAGATTCTACACCTAATTCGCCTATTTCAGCTTGCCTGCAGCTCATTTTGGAATGATTTATATTTCTTTTCTCTTTTTGAAATCTGACACAAGACTACCATTAAAAAAATACATGTATATATACACAGGGTTTAGACAATGAAACTGAAACACCTGGTTTAAGACCACAATATTTTACAGTTCTGGTGGAAACAAGAGAGTTGAGATGCACATTGAATTCTGTCGTGATTTGGGCAGCTGTGGTTTTATGTTTTTTTCTATACAATCCGGGTTAGCACCAGAACATCCCTTTCAGATAGCTTCCTCTTGCGTCCACAGTTAATCCTGTTGGATGTGGTTGGTCCTTCTTGGTGGTATGCTGACATTACCCTGGATACTGGGTATCCAGGGCTCTTGATACATCACAAAGACTTGCTGTCTTGGTCACAGATGCGCCAGCAAGATGTGCACTAACAATTTGAACTCTGGTATGTCACCCATAATGTTGTGTGCATTGCAATATTTTGAGCAGAACTGTGCTCTTACTCTGCTAATTGAACCTTCACACTCTGCTCTTACTGGTGCAATGTGCAATTAATGAAGGTTGGCCACCAGGCTGCTCCAATTTAGCCATGAAACCTTCCACACTAAAATGACAGCTGTTTCAGTTTCATTGTCCAACCCCTGTATATGTATATATATATATATATATATATATATATATATATATATATATATATATATATATATATATACACACACAATCTGAACAGCATAATAAATTGTATAGTATACATTACAGTACTCTGTGTTAACACTTTCATTACAGTAGCTTATACAGGAAATATATTTTGTGTAGAAGAAATTAAATGCATTGTTCAAGTTCTCACAGTAGCTGGAGATGATCCTGTCTCCTGATTAGGGCGTTTTTCTTGTTAACCAGGGTGAACCACTCCTGAATCAATTTCTCTTCCTCCTCACGGTCACTGCCTGCAGGAAAGAGTGTGAACTTTGAGTCACTTTCATTTGACATGGAAAATGAAGACTTTTAACTTTTAGAATGTATTTTTATTTTCAGCTAATGTAAGGGTTTTTTACTGCTATCACTGCAATTTCAAATTCATGGTTAATCCAAAATACATGAATGTGTGTATGGGAAATCTGAGCTTTAGGAGAAATAAAACCTTAGTGGTAACATTTAAATATCTGTATTTAAATTCTGTATGGTCAGAGTGAAAAGCAGCCTTAGACATCACATACTGCCTGCACTCAAAATCAACTGGTCATGTTCCTTTAACTGTAGCCAGTAACTGATGCAATGTACTGGATGTACTGCATACTAATTAATACTTTGAGCCCTATCTTACACCCTGTGCAAGGTGTGTTGTGATGCTCATTGCTATATTACACCCCATCAACAGTCTATTTTCATGCCTTTTGTCTGCTTCTTTAAATAGCAAAGGCAATGTATATAAATCTACACTGATGTGTGTGGTGGTCTGGAAGTGAGGTGTGTTCAGGTACATTTTTGGCATATTGCTATCTTGGTGGCGGAAAACACAGGTACGCCACATACTGATTTGAACCCTGACAAAAGTCACCTGTCAGAGGTTCATTTCTATCTTGGATATGCTCATACATCTCACTTTTTACACACACACACACCTATTGTGTATGCCTATTGGCGCACTTTAACAGCGTGAACTAGTCAATTTTCTCTGCTGAGAAACTCAGAAGCGCTTCACCATTAAAATTAGCAATTCACCCAAGTCAGAGCACACCTGACTCTTAAAGGGAATGGCAATTGTCACTCTGATTGGTTTATTTTATGTTACACCCAAAACACACCCATAAATAATTAGGGGTGAAATAGTACATGCCTTTTGTGCATTTTGAATCGCGCAAGGCATACTTTTTTTTTTACTTTTACTTGTTGTAACAAAACCAAAGACACACTGACACCCTAAATCAAGTTGTGCAGTGCACGGTTGACGGCTTGCCTATAGATCACTAAAATAGGGCCCTATTTTATTTTATGTTAGGTTTTAGTCTAGTGTTTGTTTGTGGTTAGAATAAAATCAATACCATTGCAGACAAACTGGCTAAAATTGGCTTTATGGAAAAAATAATTTTGTGGTGTAGCAACTGCGTAGCCAACTAGCATTTTTTAAACAGCACAAACAGGGGCACCATATAACTTTACAAAAGAAGTGGACCTGTGGATATGTTTGAAGGCACTAAACTTATACCCATATGTCTAAGTCTGCTCTTAGCGATTGTGGAGGGAAAACTTGCTGCTAAATCTCAAGTGAAGTTCATTGGTTGTTGGTTATTGTGAGACATTAACCTAAGAGCAAACCTAAGAACCTCACAAGCAGCTGATGCGACCACTTCACCAGGGCTTCATGACTGAGCCATTTCTCAACTAGAAAATACTCTCAATAGTAAGTTTGTAGAAATAACATAAGTATATAATTGGCTTACCAGACTCCAGAAGTCTTCGTAGTTTTCTCTCCACAGTACCAGCCCTCTGATCTATCTGCCTCTGCTCCATCTCTAATGCCTGTATCTCACTCAGGACATACTGACTCACATCCTTTACACACACACACAAACATATACACACAATCAAAAACACATACAGAGAAAAAAAGAATGTGTTGTTACTTATAGTAGTAAGCTGTTAAAATATACTTTAATTTTTTGAATGTCATTTCAATTTGGTGTTTAATTTATTGGTTAATCATCTTTCACACACTTAGTTTTCTTTTATTGCTCAGTGTTCAGTATAGTACAATGCACTATGAGGGAATTGCCTTGGCTATCATGTGAGATGGACGACAGATATGACAGCTAATCTAAAACAGTCATATAAGACACTGACCTGTCTTTCTGCTGCAGTTCCTTCTTCACCACTCTCAACGTTTTCTGCTGTAAAGCAAACACCACCAGTAAATTACAAAAAGACCCAACAATTAACAACAGCGCATTTTTTGATATTGTTAAAAACATTTAATCAAATTGCAAGAATCATTTTATCAAATTGCAAAAATAATTTTATACCAACAACTGTCCTGCCTTTCAAAGTACTGTACCATACTAAAAAAAATAACATTAATAACTACTAGTTTTAGTTTAATTCTGAACTACTAAGAACAAATTTGAGAATGAGTGTTCCTCAAAAGCCCATTTAGTCTCCAAAAATACCAGCAAAGATTATGTAGTTGTTTGATGACTCTGCTTTTGCATCTGCACTGGAATAACATTGCCAGTTTGTATACATTTTGCCATTATTATATTTCCATTATTATACCACAAAATCCTCAGTAGACAAATAATTACGTTTTTTTTTTTAAATAAAATTAATACTTAACAAAAAAAGTACACTCCCAATGTATTAGTTATTTCACATGTGCAAGAATAAGCTAAATATAATGACTCTACAAAGCACTTCACAGGTATTACACAGGTAAAGTGTTGATAACTGATTAATAATAAAGTCAAAATAGTTGCAAAAAGTTGCAAACAGTATGTCTGACATCATCATACAAATAACCAATAAATTAGCTAAGAATTCATGATCTAAACAATTTTGCTACCCACAGGATCTGAGACTGCTGAGTACAATACAGTGTGGTGATAAAGCCTGGAGGCCCACTGCCCTGGACGGTTTCATTTCTCCTGCTGTAACACACTTCAACTCAGTAAGTGCTTGTTAATGTGTTGCTTCGTTGGGTTGTTGGGTGTGCTGTTAGCACACTAGGAAAATGTGCAGGACACTAGGACCCTCTGGTAAGGGTTGAAGACCACTTTGTAAAAGGATGTAATCTGAATTTGCACTCACGTGATGCTGATCGTCCTTTGGATGCTTCACTTTCAACATGAGCTGAAGGCTGACTCTGTGTGTGAACAACAAATAGGTTAACTGCTTTCCATCTACAAACTTTATGTTTGCAACTGAACATAGCAACACATACAGATGCAGCATTTCCAGTGGGAACACTGGATTTACTGGTTTAAAAAAAGGAATATATATGAAAAATGAATGAATTAAATGAACTCCCATATTTGGTGTGACATAAAATAAAACACTATGAGTACTAAAAATAACACAACTCATATATTTCATTTCTGAGGTTGAGCAGTGTCTCTATTCTCCCAGAGCACTCTAAGATCCAGAAATTTTAACAGTTTGTCCAAACGGTGGAAAAAACTATTTATCGGGGCAAATTATGCCCTGTGTCACCCAGTCTAAAGGGTGTTTGAACAAACTGTTAAAATTTCTGGATCTCGGAAAGCTGTGGAAGAACGGAGGTGTGCTTTTTATCAAAGGTAAGTACTTTTTTATCAAGTTTTACTTCATGAAAAAAGTCTATTTTACAACGGAGTTCTCCTTTAATGATTGTGACTGGCAGCATCTGGCTAATATTGTCTTTGTAAACAAACAAGAGACTCTGGCATTAATGGCATCCACATGTAGAGCAGGATTCCATATACACATATCCCACAGGTCAGAGCAGAGGTCTTCAGCGTTCATGGGACAAAGGACATGGTACTATTTTGGTCTGTGGTCTGTGGGTAAGGTAGGTTTATCCACCATTTCAAATACCATTCCTTTTTACGCTGGAAATATTTAAATAAATGGCTCATATAGCCACTAGGGATGCGTAATAATATTGGAATTATACTGGTATATATTTTTTCTCTTTTTAGAATGATCTACATTAGGGGCTCTGAGTGGTCCAGCAGATTGAGGCGCTGCCACAATGATCAGGAGATCACTGGTTTGAATCCTGGTTCAAGTAATGCTGCTTGCCATCAGCAGCCGGAGTCCGAGAGAGCACAACTGGCCAAGCTCTCTGTGGGTAGGCAGTTGGCGCTCTCTCCCCACATCACCCCAATGTGATGGCAGCACAGGTGTCTGTTGGCTGTATGTATCTGTATGTAGGGCCGATATTTTAAACCAATACTTGCAGATTTATTTAATTTATGTCTGAATAAGACCAAGCGACACTGGCAGTGCTACTACAATTGGGTGACCCTGGCCGAGGAAGTGTATTTATTTTTATTAGCTTTAATACATCTATTGTTTTGTTGAATCTGTTAGTTTAAAAAAGAGGTTTTAAATCTATGACCAGTCTATATAAGGACCAGTTATTAGGACGAGGTATGGCAAGATGTGTATGTGTCTAATCACACAGTACAGTACCTCTGCTGCTGTACTTTTCTCAGACAGTTCAGCCTCGTCAAAAGACTCCCCTCTCAGCTGGGATCTTCGCTTTTTCACCAGATCTGCGTCTCTGACATGAGAAAAGCCCTTGATGGATCCCGTGTGACTTCTTGGTGGGGCCACTGGTGCCTGGGCTCCTCCTGAGCCTCCTGCCTGAGTCGGCCCTTGAGTCCGCTTAGTCCGAGGTGGAGCCACCACACTCTTACTGGTATCAGAATCCACCTTTGTCCCTTTATCAGAGACATTCCCATTGGTCTCTTGAGAGCCGTAGCCACTCTGCAGTCTCTCAGTACAATAGCGAACAGCAGCATCAGGGTCCGCTTCCTGTATCTTCTCCCCAACCACATAGCTGGACTCGCTGATGTTTTTTCCTATCTGCACCACACTGAGCTCCTGGCCAGTGAAGTGCGTCCGGATCTGGTTAAGGTACGTCATAACAATGAGCCGGTCAGGTACGGCCAGCAGCACCATGTCGGAGGACTCCATCAGCCTGGAGATTCCCAGGGAAGCAAAGCCATCAAAAGCCTGAAAGTAGTAAGTAGCAGTAAAGCAGGCATTAGAATCAAAACTTTTGCCAATAGACATCATGAAATTGTACTATATGTAGAATCTAAGTAAAATCAACAACTTGACTGGTACAATTATCAAACAGTTTCTCCTCTAAAGGCCCACTTGAATTTGCTTGGGTTTGTACCATTAACCTAATGAGCAGTAAACATTACTGAAACCTTAAAATCAGGGGTCGGCAATTAATTTTGGCTGCGGGCCAGATATTTTCAAAGCCATTCCAAATTCTGTTTTGGAAAATGAAGTGTGATGGGATGGAGTGCTACAGACTAGTAGCTCTCCAGTCCAGAGGGTTGTTGAACCCAATGGCAAAACAGTTGATCTCAAATCAGGTAAACCCAAGAAAAAAGAAAAAAATAAATAAATAAACACACCGCTCCTCAGGCGGGATCGAACCCGTGTTTTAGGGGCCGCAGTCCAATACACTACCGCTGCCCTGGCTAGTGAATTGGGACAAAAACGTACTTATAAGGAGATAGGGAGCCTGAGAACACACTGAAATTCACACTGAGCGTGACAGAGAGACAAGAGAGGAATATAAACAAAAGCTCAACAGAGAAGCATTTTATTTTTCAATTATCGTTGTTATAGTTCAAACAACCTCACAGGCCAGATCTTTTATGCTTGCGGGCCACATCTGGCAAAGTCTTTGACTGAGGTGACACTCAAGACCTGTACTGAACAGTCACATTGCTGTCTTAATAAAAAAAAATCGCCACTCCATTATTAACTGAAAGCCAACTTTGTGATAACCAGGCCTGCTTTACATTCAGAAGAAAAAATCTTTATTTACAAAACACTTGTCCAGTGCTGCAGTGGTTCAGAGTGAACTGTTTTATGTTTAATTTCTTGGCTGGCATAGCTTAAGTATGCTTTAATAAGTGTGAATTTACAAACATACTCTAAAAATACCATGACCTCAATTATCACCACCTTATTATTATTTTACCACCTTATTATTGTTATATTATTAACCTCCACTATTAACACCACCCTTACACTAAAGAATGCATTAACCTAAACCTAACCTAACCGTTTGAGAATACAGTGTTTTTTAATCTAGTTGACTTTGGGCAGACATAAGGTTTTTTATACAGCACTGTAAGTGTAAAGATGTATCACCTTTTTGTTGTTCTTTTTGATGTCATAAGGATCCAACATTTCATACTCTCTAGATAAAAAAAGACAATGTGTATATTATATATGCTTAATCACACAGATGCATCATATTTTTTTGAATATGTGTCACACTAAACATGATTTCTCAAATACTGAAGAACCTACACTTTATCAGGATAGAAATGATGCAAGATGGCACAGAAAGCAAGTCCATTTCGCCACGAGGTGCTGAAGTTAGTGATCCTTACGCCTTTATAACCTTCTGTGACCTTTTGGCACCACTCTAGGAGAGACTGGCTTGAATCCACAAGGTTCACTGCCTGGAATTATAGAAGACAAAAGGTCAGTGAGTAAGGACTGATCTTAAATATGGCTTAAGTAATACAGTGCCAATGATACGGTACCTCTGTGTCACTGGCTGAAGCACTGTTGTCTAAAGGACCAATGGCTTCGGTCTCTGTTTTCCTCTTGCTGCGAACGGGCACAAGTGGTTCAGGAACATTCTGACCAGAAGACCCCTGCTGGTGGGATGACTCGTTAGTGGAAGTTGCAGTGTTGTCTGGGAATGAGCCGCTGAGACGTTTCTTTACACGAGACACTGGAACAGGTCGATCTGAAGAATCTTCAGCTGCTCCTTGCCTGAAAAATGTAACATAAACAAAATAAAAATGTAAAAAACATTCATTTTCACTGTTCGTTGTTGCATTTTCAAGTGAACTGACAATTCTTCATTGCGTTCAAGGTAGAAACATATTTGTTGGACAAACATATCCCAAATAAATTGAAAATCTCTAACTCAAGTGCAATGTAACATATATTTTTCAAATAAAGAATAGAGTTTCTGCAAACAACAAGCTTAGTAATGTATTCACCCACACCACTGACTTCAAAACTCTGTCCTGCTTAACTCACCTTGACAAATCTAAGGCAACAGCAGCCTCATCTAAAGAAACCGAGCCCAAAGGAACCTTATCCTCTCCTTTCTCCTTCTTGTTTAGTTCTATATCCTCCTCTTTGTCTTTCACACCACCAGTATTTAGTAAAGTCATTATGCTAGAGTCACTTGAGATAGCAGTTTCGAAAGCATCTTCAACCAGTTGTCTGCTGTCTTCATGAGTATCGGAGGGAGGTTCTGGACAGATCGTATCCACTTTCTTATTTTCATTTTCTTCATCTTTTAGGTTGTCAGAAGATTCTTTCTGCTTTTGTTCATGCCCATGGATACTGTCCGAGGACACTTCTAGAAGAGCTTTGCTTTCAGTTGCGTAAACTAAAGATGATGTCTGTTTGTCTCCAGGGTTGCTATCATCTGAGAAAGATGCACTGAGACGCTTCTTTGAACGAGGAACTGGAACAGGTAGGCCTACCTCTTTTTCCCCTTCATTCAGTAACAGGGATGTTTCTTCTTTATGCTCTTGCTCAGAAATCTTGATTCCCTCCATAAAGATGCCACTGGGATGCTTCTTTGAACGAGGGACTAGAGCAGGTAGATCTACCTGATGTTCGCCTTCGTTCAGTAACAGGGATATCTCTTCTTTTTGCTCTTGTTCAGAGGCCGAGATTTCCTCCATAAAGGAACCACTGAGGCGCTTCTTTGAACGAGGAATAGGAACAGGTAGGCCTTCCACTTTTTCCCCTTTATCTACCACATTTTCCTCTTTGTTTAGAGACAGTTCTGTCTCTTCCTTTTGCCCTTGCTCAAAAACCAATGTTTGCTCCATAAAGGAACCACTGAGTCGCTTCTTTGAACGAGGAATTGGAACAGGTAGGCCTTCAATTTTTTCCACTTTGTCTCCCACATTTTCCTCTTCGTTCGGTAACAGGGGAGTCTCGTTTTGCTCTTTCTCAGATCTACAGATTTCCTCCATAAAGGTTCCACTGAGGCGTTTCTTTGAACGAGGAATTGGAACAGGTAAATTCAAGTCACTTTGGTTCTCCTGAAGGACCTCTTTGTCTGTATTTGTATCTGCTGTTAGGTACGAAGGGCAGGTTGGTGAAGTTGGAATGTCAGCATTTAAAGAACCACTGATTCGTTTCTTCAAACGTGGCACTGGGACTAGAAGATCTGTCATGTTTGCCTGGCTTGAATTCTCTTCAGTGGATTTGATTTCACTGCTAGTTGTTATTGGCTGTTGTTTGTCTGTCTGCTCCTCACTTGTCTGGGTATCAGTGGTTGCTCTTGTGAGTCTTTCAGAGTCACCTCTATTTGATTTCCTACGTTTGGGAGGAACACGTGTTAAGGCTGCTGGAAACACTTCATCTTGAGAAGACAACAAAGAATGGTCTTTTTCCTGAGGAGACACAAACACTAGTTCTGGTAGCTCTTTACTGGTAGATCCTAGAATTCCATCAGTGGCCACCTGTGTCTTAGCCTTTTCACTTTCCAAAGAAACGTCTGGGTTATCGAAGAAAGAACCACTAAGCCGTTTCTTTGCTCGAGGAACTGGGACTGGTAAATCAACAGGAACGGGTGGATAGTTTTTAGCTACAGAATCTTCCTCTTTTGAGACTGGGCTTTCTTCTGAAGGTTTGAGAACAACATCCTTGTGTTCACCTTTGTCCACCTGCTCAGCTTCATTGGTAGATTTAGGATTAGCATCCTCAATGCTCTGGGACACATTTCTTACAACAGAGACTTCTTCAATCTGAAGATTTCCTTCTATTCCAGACTTCTCAATCGGAACAGTATGTTTCTTACTGCGACAAGGGGGAACAACTGTTGGAATTGTAGGAGTGATGGGTTCTTGGTCATCGGCGGCTACTGTTTGAGGTGTCTCTTGAAGGCTGTCCTTCTTTCGGACACGCAGTGGTGGTACCGGCTGGTTCTCATCATCACCAGCCTCCTCAAGTTTTCGCAGAGATGGTAGAGAAAAGGTCTCCCTCAGTGACTTGCCACTTGCAGGTTGGAGGAACTCGTAAGTTGACACTTCTTGAGCTCTATGTTTCTCAGTCCTTAGGAATAAGAATACAAAATGACTTCAAAATGTGTATAACCGATTACTCTCTTCATGATGATTTTTATAACGCTCACACCAAAAAACACCAACCTCCAAACCACGCAACGTGCTTGTTTATTAAGAAAGGTGCAATCAGAGGTAAAATATTATTACAGAAATAAAAACAGGCTCCAGACACGATTTTAATAACAAGGTAAAATTTTGCTTCTGCAAGCATTATACAGGCACAAACATGCTTCATACATTAATAGTTGGGAGACAACAAATGTAACCCAAAATCAGAAAAAATATCATTTACAGACAGTATGATTCCAAGATATTTTATGTTTTGTTTGGTCAACTTCATTTAATATATTTTAAAATACATACATTTTTGCATTTTGTGCCTGCAACACATTCTAAACAAACTTGCATTTACTACACTGTAATGTTACCATTCCTTCTTACAACCCTTAAGAGTAGTTAAAGCGGCAGTCCGAATTATTTTGTTTCTAAATTGAAAGAAGAAGCATTTCTGAGTGGAGAAGGGATAAATTATTGTGTTTAATGGAACCAGTGTGCTGGAACAACCATCCCTGCTAAGCCTAATATATTCATTCTAAAAACTGGGGTGTCGGGTCGCTTTTAGCGGGAGATCTTCTGCCTACATCCACGTCTTTACGTACTTACGTCACACATACAACCTCTAAACGTGGATCCGGCTCAGTTTTACTGAACGTGTGTGGCTGGTGGAGCAATGGAGACTGCAGAAGAGGACCCTCAGAGCTCAGTAGCTCATTTACCCATAGTAAAAACAAAGTGTGTAGTTGAAGTAAAGTTTCAGACTGAGCGCTCTTTCTCTCTCTCTCTCTGACTGAACATAACCTGGAATTGGATTCATCCGCTCTGAAAGCAGACCACATCACACCCACCCAGTTTAAAATGATTCTTCCACATGCTCTGTGCAATTACCCATTCACACCAGAGCGGGCTCTACATCCCAAAACTTACAGACATCAGTTTTAAATCTAAAGGTTCATTTTTGTTTCATTCGCAAAATTCTCTAGACATTCTCTATTGGGCAAAGGTCAGGACTGCAGGCAGGCCCATTTAGAGGACCCATGTGTGCGGTCTCATTGAAAAATGCCTAGAAGTCCCTGGAAAAGCTGTCACAGTGATGACAGCATATGTTGCCCTAAGCATTAATGCTGCCATTACAAAAAATGTACTGACACAAAACATACAAATCAGACTCTGGCTTTCAGATTTAATGCTGATATCAGTCTGGATGGTCCATCTTTGGTCTGAAACACAAGGAGCCCATTTCTTCCAAAATAAAATACACAATTTCACTGTGTATTAGTGCATCCAAGATGCCTACAAGTCTTCAGAAGTCAATGTAGCTTCTGTACGTTGTCAAGCTAATGCTTATGCTTTGCACAGTAAAGTTTTAAGTGGCATTTGTGAATGTAAATTTGTATTGTAGTGCTTAACAAAAGTCTGCCAGGTTAAAAATGCAGGAACGGATGTGTTATAACAAATGAAATTAAGTTGGTCAGACAAAATATGAAATATCTTGGGTTCATACTGTCTACATTACAATACAATTCAAGAGAAATGTAGGAAACACTGGGTTTAAATGTGCATTTTATGTAAAGTTGTCTGATTTGGGGTTGTAGTCTTCCATGCAAAGGACGTTTTAGGTTTTGCAATACAAAAAAAACAACATGAATACATGTAAATTTAAAAAAGGAATAAGTACATTAATACACAAGTCATGCTGCCACTCAGGAGTGTGCAAACACACTCACCCTTTCTCCATCAATATTGAAGTTGACACGGCTGCACCGAGCTCAACATTAGGATTAATAAAGAGCTCTTCTTTACCACTCATGCTGAGATCAATAAAGTGTCCTTTGAGGGATGCTCTGCTGTCTTGTGTCTGAATATCCAGCACTGGGTTGTCCTCCTCTTCTTTAGTGATCTTATGTAGGTCAGCCTCTGTTAGTGGGGGCCACTTCTTCATCAGGCTATAATCCCCCTCCTCACTAAACCAGCTTTCAGCAATTTTGGAGGATAAAGATAATTCAGATCGGACATCAAACAAGCGGCACATGTATGGCTCAGCACTTGTGGGGAAGTGAGGCTGAGATGATGATGCGGGTAACATTTTCTTCAGAACTCTCTCTTCCTCTGCAGGTTCAGAGAGTTCACAAGGAGGTTCTTTGGGTTGGACATGAATGCTGGTTTCAGGCTCTCCTGAATCAGAGGGGTCCTCAACTGTTCCTGAACCAGTGGGCTGCAACATGGCAGCTACAGTCTCGTAACTATACAAAAAAGTGATAATATGAGAACTACAAAAAAATGACAACATTTGTGCCAAACTATTTAAATCAAACAAATAATAAAATATATTCTTAATAAACCAGGCATGCAGGCATGCATGTTCCACAGTCCATTTCTTTATGTTATCTACAATTCCGAACTCAAGATCACTAGTTCACTAATTCACAAAGCCTATTGTTCACTAACCCACAGCTCTTTGCTCTAAGCAGCCTTATTATAATGACCAAATTATTCACACTAATGTTTTGCTTAGTGTGAATAATGGAGAAATGGAGAATAAAGGAGAAATCTGGTGTGAAATGGAATTAGGTTGTAGTAAAACATTGGGTTACAGTGCCAGCGAGAGGGGCATAGCATTACCCGTACAAAGAAATTGCTATTCTTATAACATTAACATGCTCAAAGTACCTCCAATCTTCATCGGTAGAATTCTGAGGGCCCTGACATTTAAAAGAAGACACGGAGAACTTGCAAACTACCTGTAAAATTGTACAGTTAGTTTATTAAGAAAGACTGTTTATACACACAGTACTTTAAAGTAGTTCTCCGCCATTTGACAAAAGTCTGTACTCGATATCATGTTTCACTTCAACCCAAGTCCATTTCACACCAGATTTTTTTTTTTTGCAAAACCCTGCCTGGATATCCCAGATGTCTCTGAACCCTGGGAACTCAACACTGTTTCTAGACAGGGTTAAGGGTTAACATAACTGCTTCTATTTTAAACAGAAAAAGGTGGGAATGCAACTCCGTACTTTAGTGCATGAGAATGGTCTGCCAAAGAAATCCATTTACCATGTGGTTCTATCAGCTATTGTTAAATAATGGGGGCCACTTGAAGGAACAGAGATCAGCTAATCTCTGAGTCATTTTTCCTACCCATTGCTTTAACCATTTCATACTGTTCTGGACCAAAAGATGCAAATCCCTTCCAATAAGTATTTGTTTAAAAGAAATTCAATAAATCTCTGAAAGATTTGTTAAGAACTGGAGATCATCTGCTCTCTGCCTATCATAAACACCAGTTTGTTTTTGACTAATGTCTGTTATAATCTCTGAGATCTGTATTGATCTTATGCTGTTTGTTTACTACCAGTTCAAATTATTTTTACCTGACCAAATTCTGACAAAGCTCTATTATAAACATCATTTATCTGCAATCAAACCTATTATAGTAAGAATTTGCCAAAACAACTGTGAACACAATTCCCAAAAAATAACCAGAACATTTTTTAAATGATCTGCCTGTAATGCTACATATTATTTTCTTGCTTACCCTTTGTGAAAAACACCAACTATGGTCTGAACAAGGCCTGAAGCTTCATCTTTTCCTGTACCAGGATCATCTGCCTCCAGCACCTCCCAGCCACAGGTTATATCAGTCTCTGATAGGTCTGTGGTATCATGGGCTTTGCTTGGAGAAGACGGCTCCATGACTAGAGAGTGTTCTTGCTGGAGACTTTCACTGAGGGGTGAACAACTCTTTATTCATACCTGTGCTCATGCCAATTGTTTGTTTTACGTTTCTACTGCAAATCCAGTTATAATTCAACAATAGTCTAGATTTTTTTTACAAGAATTCAACACAAAACATGCCCCAAAACAAGCTATTTTATTTCTTAAAATTAAAATTAAATTTAAGAGTAACTATCAAATATGGTTGTGTAGTAGATACAGCTCTGGAAAAAATTAAGAGACCACTTCAGTTTCTGAATCAGTTTCTCTGATTTTGTTATTTATAGGTATATGTTCGAGTAAAATTAACATTTCTTTTTTATTCTATAAACTACAGACAACATTTCTTCCAAATTCCAAATAAAAATATTGTCATTTAGAGAATTTATTTGGAGAAAATGAGAAATGTCTGGAATGACAAAAAAGACGCAGATCTTTTAGAGCTCAAATAATGCAAAGAGTTTAAAGGGTTCAGAAAAAAATATTTGGTGGAATACCCCTGGTTTTTAGTTACAGTTTCCATGCATCTTGGCATGTTCTTCTCCACCAGTCTTACACATTGATTTTGGATAACTTTATGCCACTCCTGGTGTAAAACTTCAAGCAGTTCTGCTTGGTTTGATGGCTTGTGATCACCTATCTTCCTCTTGATTATATTCCAAAGGTTTTCCATTGGTTTTGATTTGGTAAAATTAAAAAGTGGTTTAATTTTTTTTCAGAGCTATATTTATAAGAAACAGGCCAAGACTTTCATACATTGAGACTATGATGTCTATAATAAGGAAGGATTGTACCAACAGGGATTCATTCGAGTGAACAGATAATCAAGGACTTGTTTATTTAGGTTTGTAACCTTAAATTATTTTAACTGTGTGGTTCCATCTATTTTAGAACATGAGTTAACAAATGTGGGTGTTGGCACAAGAAACTCCCATCACTGAGAAAACTGTTTCTTATGCAGCAGTCAGAATTTATACAAATTATTATGTGTCCTAGAATCTCTTCCTAGATATAGAATTTGACTAAGAAAACATAGAGTCAATTCTGGACAGAAACACTAGTTATTTGCAAAATAACAACTTTACATGAAATAAAGAAAAAACATCCTAACTTTCAGTGGAAGTCAATGTTAACTATTTTATTCTAAGTCATTTTGGAGCATCTCTCTTTTTTATAGTCCATTCACCATAAAATTCTGTGAAAATAAAAAGAACAACTGCCAGATTCACATTTTGCCAGTAAGACAAACATGGCAAAAATGTGTGAAAGTGACAATATATTCATTCATGGCAGATTTTTTTTTTTCTCTCGCAATGAGTTACACAAGAGTCTGGAGTCACTCCCAGAGTTGCTGATCTTACTCAAGGCATTTGGAATTCCACAGCTGTCACAGAAACATCCAAATATGCTGCACGCAGTGTGTGAGATTCTTTTGTCACTAACACATGTAGGTATACAACATCTGCTTCCTGTACAGACTGCATTGCTACGGTTAAACAGGTCATATAATCAAACTGAAATCTTGACATTATACCAGGTTTCTCACTACATAACTCTTTGAATCATAAGATCACTGTTCTCCTCACACTACACAACTTAAAAACCAAAATGTTTTTTTTTTCACGGTTGTGGCTTTTAAACACTACATAGTGATCAGTGACAAAGTTTCAAAATCACACTATTTTCCAAAAAACAAACACGAGAACTGATGTGATTACATGTGCAAGACAAGTTTTTTCTTTTAAAATGGATGTCCAAAAGAAAAGGACAATGCAGGGTATCTGTACGCCCGCAGAGGAAAAAGAAATAATATGACTAAGAAATAACCAACCCCTGAGACAGCATGAAGAATCACCCCAAGCTTGGTTAATGTATCGGCACAAGTGACTCAAGCCGTTTGATTTATTTTATTCGGCAACTGGGGTGTTGGCACAAGACACTCGGGCCCATTGACTGAGTGACGTTTTATGAGTGACAATATTAGCCGGTAATGCACTGTAACCGAAGTTCTCCATGTATTACTCATGTACTTGTATTAACATACAGGTAACCTAGCAACGATGCAGCACTTACAAACCAAATGCGATGTCATTTTACACCACTGGGAGCTACTGGATTCCATAGACATGTCCTCAACCTTAGGCTTTTGTCTGTGTTTTTTAAAAACATTCAGCAATTGGAAAATTGAGCCTAATACAAGTATAAATGAGTTCAAAATTAAATTATTAAAATTCAGTGTAACTGGATTTTTTTAAATAATTCATTTATTTAAATCACATTTATTGTTACTCCCTGTTGGTATAACCCATCCACACTTTTCTGGATGTTGTATAATCACAGCAACCCATGCATGCCACTGGATCAGATAAACTCACCCTTCACATGTGGACATTTCTGCAGCTTTTTTGGTCTCTATGGGATTATCTTTAAAATAAAAAGTAAAACATTACATTTCCTCTCTGCTATTATGAAACGTTGCTGTTTTAAAGACATCACTCACTGGAGGCATGTCTTACCAGATTCTTTGTTTTCCATTGATATATCCAGTTCTGTTTTAATACAAGGGTTAATGGCTGCATTTTCTGAGTCCACTGGGGTCTGGATTGGACTGGATGTGGATGGGTTTTTATTGGTTCGTATAGAATCATGACAAGTCATTGATAACGATGGGAATCCAATACTTTTTGCTTCCTTTGGGCAACAAGGAACCAAAGCAAACATGTTTGATTCATCTTCAGTTGTGGAGAAAGTCATGACAAAGGCTGCTAGAGTTGCTGTTGCCAGAGGCTTTTCCCAAAGCGTTGGCCAATCAGGCATTGCTTTCTCTATTTGATCGACTTGTTTTTTAGATGGCATTCCAGGAATATGTGACAGATTTGGGCAGGAAGGTACGAGGGCATTCACTGCATACTCCACTTTTTTAAGTTTTTTATTTGCAGACGGAAATCCGGGAATCCTAGCCTCATCAGGACATGTTGGCAAAAGCAGTACCATGTTTTCTGAGATTTTCCTTTCACTTGTATCTTGAATGTTACTAAAAATCACTGTGTCTTTCTCTGGTTTAGCCCATATTGGCTTCTCTTCCACTGGTTTTGATGGTTCTAATACAGGATATACAGAAGGAAAGCCAGATAAAAGAGAAATCCTTGGGCAGGAATGCAAGATATTTTCAATATCTGGCTCTTTCCGTAAGTAGAAACTCTCAACTTTGACTTGAGGTAAGGATGGGAATCCAGGGGTATGAACCTCAGATGGGCAGGTTGGTGCCATTGCAAACATTCTTTTCATGAATTCAGTGTAATCATCTTTTTGCTCACTTAATGCATCTAAGAAACACTGTGAGGCACTGTGATCAGATCTTGTCTTTAATGGTTTCTCCCAGAATGTCGTTTTTTCCACACTCCATTCTGTCTGTATTCCTTCTTTTGATGGAAATCCAATCATTGCTGAACTTTTCGGAAGACATGGCTGCATATTCACCATAGTAAAAATTATGTCTGGCTTGGGCACAGATGGAAATCCTGGTATTGATGCCAGTGATGGACAAGTTGGAGCCAAGGCAAACATACCTTTTAATAAATCTCTGTTCTCATAAGTTTTGTCCTTGATTAAATCGAATCTTGAAATGGGTTTCGGTGCACTACTCCACAGTACTGTTCTATCATCTATCCAGTCGAAATCCATTGCTTTCTCTTTTGAGGGGAATCCAAGAATTCTGGAACTTTTGGGGCAGGATGTAACTATACGTTGCATTTGTGGTTCTGGCACAGATGGAAAACCTGGAATAGTGTTTTTTGATGGACAGCATGGCACCAAAGCAACCATCCTTTCTAGATCTGCTTCATACTCTTTGGCCAAAGTCATTATAACTGGTGGGTTCTTATCTTGCCAAGCCTGGTGTGAAATTGTCTGATTGGTTGGCCAATCTGATGACACTTGAATCAGTGTACTTTGAAATCCAGCTATATGGGAGCGCATTGGGCAAATGGAACGAATCAAAAGCATGCTTTGCTCCATTTGACCGTTATGCCGTTGTGCAGATGGCAAACCTGGAATGCATGCTGCAAGTGGAAGAGTTGGTAATAAAGCTATATTACCACTTTTGATATTCTCACTATTCTTATCAGTGTCAAAAATATCAACTTTTTCTTCTTTCAGTGGCTTTTTGATATAAAATTTTGTGTGACTGAGCCATTCTTCATTCCTATCTGTAGAATTCTGTTTAGAGGGATATCCAGGAATTCTAGATATCACTGGGCAAGATGGAAAAAGCTCAGACATATTTGGCTCCATGTGTGCTTGGAATTGTGGTGCAGTGGGAGTTAAACATACACTCTTTTCAAAATTGTCTTTATCTTCTTTGGACCATTCATTTAGACCAAAATGCTGCTCCATTGGTGCTTCGTTCCAGCTTGGTATCTCTGGAACTGTAGGTACAGTTTGATCAGCTGAAGAAAGTAGATCCATACTTGGCTTTTCCAATGTTTGGACTCTATCTCTTTCTTTTCCATATGGTGCAGATGGAAAACCAGGAATATGTGCCGTCTCAGGGCAAGTCGGAACAAGGGCTGACATGTTTACCAAATTCTCAGTGTGCTGAACTGGTGTTTCTATGACAGATTCCAGTTCCTCTTTTGGAGACTTTTTCTCCCACAGACACTGTTTCATGTTTAGTAACTCTTCATGGGGTTTAGCCTCTTGAAATGGGGATCTTGAAGGTATGCCCGCTACTCTGGATATCTCTGGGCAAGATGTGCTTATGCTTGGGCTTAAGGTTTCTAAAACCTTCTGCCTTTTGGCAGAGGGAAAGCCTGGAATACTGGTTTGACTGGGACATGAATGTGCCAGAGATAACATATTTTCAATCTCTGTTCCATAATACACAGATCCTTCACTGTAAGGTCTAGACAGAATGGATTCTAACGGTTTTGGTACCAATGGCTTCATCCATAGTGTTCTTTTATCTGCGCACCAGTCCATTTTCCCTGTCGGATAGGTGTTAGAGAAAGCTGTAAATGGGAGGCCAGGGACTCTAGAGTTTCTTGGACATGACGGAAAGAGCTCCACCATGTTTGGTGTCCACTCTCTCTCTGGTATTTTGGAAAGGACCAGATTATCTGGATCTTCAACCACTTCTCTTGTATTCACATGGCTGTACGTGAGCTGTTCTGTTTTTTGTTGCAGATCCTCAAATGAACATTCGTCACTAGTAGAGTATTCTTTGGGGGCATCTATGTAATCTTCTGTATTTGGGATCCTATCATCTATGCCTTCAATTCTGGGGAAAGTAAAATACTGTAGTAAGGGGATGTTATACCTATAGCTATATTTAATGTTATGTATTAGAGTTTTACAATCTCTAAAAAATAAATAGTCAGGCAAATCATAACTATTTTAAAGGGTGCCAAGCAGATACAATATTTAACATATCCACCTTAATTTTCATGCCAACAAGGAAGAGGCCATCTGAATGTGTGGTACAAAAACAGACTCGTTGGTGGTGTTGTAATAACAAATCAAAACATGTCACATGCCTCTCCTCCAGATCTATCAACCTAAGAATACCATCTCTACCTCACATGTTCACAAGTCTTCACCCTTTCCAACACCCTGTCTCCCCCCTTTTTACTCATATCTTTCTTTTCTTGCTCCACTTATCAGAGCACCACCTGAACTCCAGCACAAAGTTGTTTGTTTCTTCCCTCTTTTCATTCTCCTATGATCACCATACTACTGGTGGTTGTCCAACCTAGCAAAATATAGTGTGTAATATAGTGTATATTACAACAGTGTTATAAATTAAACATAAAAGAAAAAGAAGATGGGGTCACTGTGTGACTCCATACTGAAGGCACTAACTTTTACCATCCAACTGCATCTATTCAAACATGCATCCATATGTCTGCTATTATAATTTTCTAGAGGGGACACCAACAGAACCTCCTTATTCAGAGAAATGACTCGGATAAGAAGTTCTCCTGAAGTGCATACACTGGGGGCTTGGCACTCTCCTACGTTAACTCTTAAGATACACAGAAACACAGAAAACACAAAAGCACCTGACATGTTCGCTTCACAAGAGCTTTAAAACCCAGCGTTTCCCTCCAGAAAATGACATATGCATATGTATGCACTTTTATTAGTTAATGTTGCAAATTCAGCGCCTTCAACCACAGACGCAGCTCATCTTCTTTGGAAAGAAATGGATTTTAGTTTCATTGTGACCAACAATGCTTCTCTCTTTTTAGCCGATGGAAAGCTACATGAACAGGATTCGAACCGGCATTCTCCTGTTCACAATGGCAGCACTTAGTTCGCTTGACCACTCAGTGCCCGTTTGTTGGATTGCTTGAGTTAACCAGCTACTTTATAGTCATTTTCCACAGCAGAAGCCATTTACCCGTACTTTGCATACGATGCAACCATTAATATGGAATGACTATTTGATGTGAACTTCTAACAGAAACAATGGACATGATGAAATAAGGTGGATACATGAAACACCCAAAACAAAACAGAAACCACTCAACCACACTCTTCCTCACAGTTATTAGTTTGTCAAATACACAGCCACATCACACCATCGGTCATGCAGTGGTCTGAGGTTGAATGTTTAAAATGAAGAGTTATAATTGCAGCAGTTATAAAAAGGTCAGTTAGCATAGCACTGGCCTTAGATACACTACACGCTATAAGCAGAACTCACCTCTCTCCAGCAGTCAGTAATAATGGCATGTCTGGAGGTAGGGAGTGCCACATTCTGCAGTGCATTCTCCTAAACACAGGGTTTATGGAAAATCATTTAACTCACTGTCTTGTCTAATAGCTTCAGGCTGATAAATTCAGGTCTTTGTCATGCACAACTCCTAACCTAAACTTACCCATTTTCCAGAATTCCCCTTTCTCCTTCATCGCTTCTTGTCCAAAAGCCCAAATCCTCTTTAGTCTCCTCCAGAGAACTAGCATCTAATTCACCTGTGTTATCTTGAGTAATTTCATTTAATATAAAACTACTGGTTTGAATATTCTGTGCATTACAAAAAGTATCATTCTGTTCTGAAGGGATGATGCTGTCTACAAGTGATATTTTATCAGTTGTCAAAGGAACATCAGCCTTGCTTGCTGTTTCTAAACATATGAATCCATTGGTTTCAGAAACGTCTGGTGGTGTACTTAAATTTATCTGCTTTTCTGATGTAAGCTGAGGTGCTGAAGGAAAACCAGGGACTTTTGTTTTGATTGGGCAAGATGGTCTTAATGATGTCATGCTCTTTATAATGCCCTCATTATCATCATATGTAACTTCATAGTGAGGTGGACACGAGGGTTTTATAGAGTATGAATCATTCTTTATTCCTTTTATCCAAAATGGCTTAATTTCCAATGGCTGTTCATCTAACGAATCATATGCAGGGTTGATGATAGATGGCATTCCATGGATACTGGAAACTTTTGAACATGAATTCAAGAATCTTGACATATTGTGTGATTTATTTTCATTTGATTGGATTGGTGCAGATGGGAAGCCAGGAGTTTGTGCTTTTCTAGGACATGTTGGCAGCAGTGCCACCATAGTCCATTCAAGATCAGTGGGTTCCTTCAATCTGTCCTGTATAATTTGAAATGAAACATTGTCAATATGTGACTTTTCTTTCTTTGGAACTTCAATCAATGATTTATTCTTGTTGGATTTCCATTGTGTGGTGAAATCTTGGTCAGTTTTCAGAACCATTATGGAAGGAAATCCTATAATTTTGGAATTGCTTGGGCAAGATGGCAGCATCTCTACACTGCTAGGCATATTTGAATGATTTGATGCATTGGGACTCGTTGGATGAAGCTCCGCCATATTTGGGCCGGAAGGAAAACCAGCAACAGTAGCAGCTCTTGGGCATGTTTGTCTCATTGAAACCATATCTTTTACTAATCTAATATCATGGTATGGTGAACCTGTCTCATTAATTGGCTTTGTTTGCTCGTTGGTCTTTATGTTAAGAAGTAACGTCGTGCTTTCAGAAGGCCACTGTCGGACATCTAAGTCTATATTAGAAAATACAGTGGAAGGGAAGCCTGCAATACCAGAATTTCTTGGGCAAGATTGCAACATATTCACTATTCTCGGCTGTTCTTGTGGCTTGGGTCTTGGAGCAGACGGCAATCCAGCGGTCAAAGATGCTGTTGGGCAAGATGGTCTCATAAGAAACATTTCTTGAGATTCAGAGTCTTTATTCTCTGGTAATGTGAGCTGGTGTTGGGTTTGACTTTTCTTTAGTACATTTTCTCTTTCCCAAAAGATCTCACTGTTCTGGGGCCAGCTTTTGTCTTCTAGGACACTGACTGGTCGTTTTGAAGGTAAGCCTGGAACTCTTGAGGCCTTTGGACAAGTTTTAAGAAGACTAGCCATGTTTGGTTCATGTACATCATCTTCATAATATGGTACAGACGGAAAGCCAGGTGTATTAGTAGATCTTGGACAAGTTGGCCTCAGTGAAATCATTTTTTGGACTATTTTCTGGTCATCATACTGTACTCCGAAGCCATAAATAATCTTAGCAGTTTTCTCTTTGTGTGGTATAATAGTCAAAGACCCTTCAAGAGAAGGCCATTCCGTTGACTGTTCCAACAAACACAAGGATGGTAATCCAGGTATGAGTGAAGCATTTGGACAAGATGGAAGAAGATTGATCATACAGGGTTTTGTATCTATTTGAGAATGTTCGTTCTCAATCATCTGAGACAAAGGCACAGATTCAGGAACAGTGCTTTCACTCAGATTTATATGCTCAAAGTTGTGTCCATCCTGGTATTCCTCACCCTGAGGTACCATTTCACTTGATTTTTGGTCACTGATCTTTTCTTCTGATAGGCTTTCATTTAGAACCCTCTGTTCACCTTCCTCTATTTTTAAATTCTGCCAAAATGGCAATTCAGGGGCACAACTTGTCTCAATATCAGCACTAAAATCTACTTCTGTTTCATGAAGTTTTGAAACCTCTGGAACGTGTGTGTCATCTGAACATCTTAAAGGATCAATGCTAATTGTCACAGGTTCATCTTCTACACTTAATTTATAGCCATCCGTAGGGAAAATACATGTATTTTCATTTTTGCTATCTGAACTGTTCCCTGGCAAAAGTCGGTCTAGATTTTCAGTCGTATTTTCTGTTGATATGGATGGTGACCAAAGAGGATTGGGCATTGTTGGGCAAAAGGGCAGCAAAGCAGACATGCTTTGGGGTCTGAGGGATAGGGGATAGGGAAAATATCAGGTCAAACAAGGGGAATGTAAAATGGACTTAAGTGAAATGGGACAACGATCATGTCGAGACAGATGGAAATATACTAGGCATGCTAAAGTACATACATGGATAACAGATTTAAAGCCAATTCAAGCCATGCCATGTCATGCCTCACTTACCCCTGATCCATTTTAGTCTTTTCTGGGCTAATTGATAATTCAGTCTCAGGGAGCAGATTCTCTGCTAGCTCTTTCTCATCTGTTTGGACACTCTGAATCTCTGCAGACTCAGCCTGCAGCTTAGAGGTGTCTTCTGTTTCAGGGATCACAGGGGGGACTTCATCTTGCTTTGTCTGTGCATCTGTTGTCTCTTGTGATTTGGTGTTTTTGACTTCAGCAGTGGACTCAGAGACTATGCCGGATGTTAGCGAGCTCTGATGGATTACATCAGTAGGTGTCTTCTCTGCAACACCCCCCTCAGACTTAGGAAACTCAAAATATTTGACTTCTGTGACACTGGTAGCTTTGGGTTTAGGGGGCAGTAGAGAGGTCATGCTCTCTGGTCTGGTAGAGAGAAATATCGGAGAATTGAGAATCGTCAGCCATGATGCAGCAATAACATTATATTGCTCATTTTATTATTTTATATGGTATGGTATATACTAATTTTATTTTATTTCAATTAATTTAAATATAGGCAAGCCAGTAACGTGGGTTCAAAGTCAATACAATTCAGTCTTCCATAAAGATAAAAACCCATGCATGTGCAATACGCTGAAGCAAAAAGGTAATGATGGCAACAGTGGAGAAAGGTATGAGAATTAAAATAATGGAAGATAATTTAATTATGTCAATTATGTCACAAGAAAAGTCGCTTACATTATAAGTAGCTTTTTATTTAAAAGAAATTTCAATAAATTCAGAACTCACAATGGATTGGTTCACTGAGACAGTGGAAAACAGTGCTTTTACAAATTTTATTAAATGTTACGTGATTAATATCTGGATTAAACTGAATTGCATTTACATGCACTCAATATTCCAAGAACTTCAGAAACTCTGATTTTTGTCATTTACATGCATACATCAGATAAGAAAACTAAATGTTTAAATAAGTCAGGCAATAATCAGATTTCTACTGTGCAACCAGCCAATAATCTTACAGAAACATGTAATATAAACTCTAAACATTCTGCTGTGTTTACAAACATGGACCCACTTTTCCTATTAACATGGATCTTCGTTATATATTGTTTTAAATATAAGGCAGTATTGCTCTTTTTATAGCTTTCCCTGTTACACTTTTGTTTATTTGTAAGTAAAAACTGAATTATTTGTATACAAGAAGTGTACACATCTGCTCAGAAACCTGACTATGCTGAGAAATCAGAGTCAGAGAAAATCACACTTTAAAAACGGTAGATTACAGTAGATTACTAGAGTTACTATCCTTGTTAAATAACTGTTAAATACTACCTTTGAATAAGTGTAATACAGTAGTTTTTGTTGGTGCACAACAAAAACACAGTTTCCTCATGAAATGGTGAATTTTGTTGCTCATGCTCAAAATAAATCAACCTAAAAAACAGGCAAAAATTTGTAAAATGAAAAAACTAAGAAGTCAGCATAGAATTACTCATGAAAACAAACATTTAAAAAGTGCAACCAAACAAATGTGTGATGGTTTAGGATGAATGAGTACAGACCTGAAAGTTGTCTACATGTCAAACCTTTACTATTATTACTATCATTCGTGTGTTCCGGAGCCTTTTCACACAGTTTGGATTCCTGACACAAAAAAACACCTTTTTTTGTAATGGGTGTAAAGTTATTTTTATCTGTCTAGGGATGCACAATGATTTCGGTATTATTTTGGTATTTTCCAATATTTCAAACCGAAATTTGTATCTGTATTTATTTTATGCCAAAAAAGGACAAAGTAACACTGGCTGCACTACTTCAATTGGCCAACACAGGCAGCGCTAGTTTAAATTCATTCATTGGTGTCTTGTCTCCCTTATAGTCTCTTTGTAAGAGTTAAATGTGTATATCGGTATCAGCAGATATTTACATGATATGATCGTCTGTCCAGAATTCCTAATTCAGTGCATCACTATTTCTTTAATTGTCTTTAATTACGTCACTCCAAAAACATTTACTATACAGTTACTCACCCTGGTGCTGGCTTCACAATCTTCAGTCCAAAGACAGGCTCTCCATCCTGTTTCCTCGTGCCAGATGTGACCGATGGATGCTCATCTTTGGAGTCTCCTGGTCTCTGACTGGCAATGCTGATGACTCCAGCTTTTCGTGATGACGGTTTGTGAGCATTTGAAATTTTACTGCTTGTATTCTCCTCACCTTTATATCATGAGAAAAAACATCAATAGGAACAAAGTTAGATGGGAGTAAAGGCCAAAACAGTCTCTAGCAAAATAAGGGCCTATCCAGTAAATAAAGCAGCACACACTTTTCTACCTTTCTGATATGTTGAACCCTATATCCTTTACATAAGAACGCATGTTGAGTTTATACAGAAGGACCTTAAAATTGTGTATTTTTTGTTACTTTTTGTGATGCAAACAATGAAAATCAACCCTTTCCCACCCATCCAATGAGAAATTGATGAGCAAATGCTTTTGTTATGTAACTATAACGTTCAGTAAATGTTACCAGTTACTAGGTTAATTAATGTCAATAATAATATCATAATAATAATAATAACAAACTTTATTGACATAGCACCTTTCATACATTAAAATACAACTTAAATTTCCGAACATGCAAACAGATAAAAAGAACACCAGTAACATTTAGAAAGGAAATAAAAAAAAAAGTAAATTTAAATGACATAAAGAATTTTAATAACATAAGAATTAAATAACATAAAGTTATATAAAAATGCAATGTAAAACTGCAAAAATGGCAAATAAAATAAAAGTTAAAATAAGAAAAGGTAAGGTTATAAAAGCTTTTAAAATAATATCAAAACAGTACTTACTGCTATTCCCTGCACTGGGATATTCTTCTTCTGTCAATATGCTCAACTGTCGATGCACCTCTGAAAAACACAAACATGTATTTAAGCACTGTGTGTTATCTGTAATGTGCAGGGAAGATTGGCAGGCATGGATCGATCTCAGCCTTCATCAGCGTTCACAAAAACAAAACCCAAGGAGCATCTTTCAGAAGCGTAAAGCTTTTTAAATGCATCGCCAAAACTCAAAATGCCCTGATGGTGGAGAATCTACTCTTATTGCAAATACAGCTGATGATCTGGATAGATAAGCCCTAAGGATTCGTACATCCATAGACAGCACTGACACTGATAGACAGTACTTATAATGTTACTCAGCCCTTTAAACAAGCTGTTTTTCAACTTTCTCATATTTCTCTTATTTAGGCGGTGCCTACTTCTAAAAAAACTTTATCTTAAAAGTTGACATATTATAAAAAGAACAAATGCTTTCTTAAGCTGAAGCAAAAACTCTCATGCACCCTAACTAAATGAATCATTATTCATTATGTTTGGTCCCAGATGCTGCTGCCACACAACAGACAATTTACTATATACTTTAATTCAAGAGTTTTGGAATCCAATACAACAATTTTTACAATAATGTAAAAAAACAATACCGCTGCATACACATGCGTACACTAGTCTATTACACTTGTGTTACACAACTCTCTTACTAAATAAACACATACAGTGGTTGCAACAAACATTTACACATTTTGTCACCTGTGATTTAAAGTGACAGACCAACACAAACTGAGGCTTAATTACACACAGCTGGACTCTATTAACTAATTAAGTGACTTCTGAAAGCAATTAATTGCACTGGATTTTATTTTAAAGTTTCAGAGTAAAGGGGGCAGAATACTTCTGCACGTCACACTTTTCAGTTTTTTTTTTCTTTCAAATTTTTCCATTTCAATTTCCGTTCCAGTTCACAATTATGTGCTACTTTGTGTTGTGTGTCACTTAAATCTTAATAAAAAACATTTAAATTTGTGGTTGTAAAGTGACAAAATGTGATAAAGTTCAAGAGCTATTAATGCTTTTGCAAGCCACTGTAAAACATATAACGTCCCGACATTATAAGTCAATAATTATGGTCAATCATTTGCAGTGGTGTAAATCAATGTTGGAGCTGAAGTAAAGGGGACGTTCTGATTGCAAAATAATGATATGAGATAAAAAAACATGTTGAACAAATAGTCAAATATTCATATTAAACATCTAAATCTGAGTTAACTTCTGAATCTGTCCTAACAGCACTAATTTAATAGCAAATAATATATTAGTGGATCATTAACTAAAATGCTAAAAAACCTAAACACCCTCCAGAGGGTGCTATTGCTAAAGCTAGATCTCTCACAATGCAGACACATTCAGGCAGCTAGTCGTTCAGCATGCACATTCATTCACATGCTGTGAATGGAGAATGGAGCATTGAAGACTCGAAGCTTCAGACCACCAGCCTGTACCTTTACACGGGTCAGGGGGAGCTTCAGGAACGGGCCCAATAATAGGGGGAGGGATGGCCATTTTGGGTAGAAGTTGGGAACCAGGAAAAACAGGAGGTACAGGAGAGAGAAAAGGGGAGAAGATGGAAAAGGGAGGAGAGGTAGGGGGAATCACATTAAGGGGGGCTGCAGGTCTGCGTACGTTCGGTCTAACCACAGTGGGGACAACCTGGTGCCTCCATTCCGACGTCTGAACCCCAAGGAGAGGGTCTAAAACAAATGTGTTCCAGGACAGGAAAAGGAGGAGAAGGAGAGAATGATGTTATGAGATGTTATGATGGTATGAGTACAGAAAGAGAAAGTTAAAAGGAAGATGTGAGTACAGGTTTGATGTTTATAAAGTTCTGATTGATCAAAATGTTATGTGTTGTGATGCATAGATCAATCAATATAATAATGAAGTCACAAAAAAAACATGCTGTTAAAGTCATACTTCAATGTTCCTCAACTATTCTCAGTCTGCCGTGTCTGTTTTGTACTGTTTACTACAGCTGTCATTTTGACATGTTTTCCTGTACTTGAAAAAGAACAGAAAGCTCACTGACCAAAAAAACTCTGTTACAGAAGAAGCCACTTCACAGCTGCTGTGAATATTCTGTAAATATGGATTGGAAATTTTAAATATAAATTATAAAAATATAAAACAGCCAGGTTTGCTGTTCTTACACAGTTTTGTAAACCCATAAGTAGTTTGAACTCAAACAAATTGGATATTTTCAAATATTACTTAACGGTTTTAAATTATGTAAATATTTGTGGGCATATATTCATTCAAACTGAGATCTCTAGGTTTATTCTGTTGCCATTGGCTTCCATTCTATTTGCATACTGGGTGTGACCCCTTAAAAATCTAAATTCAATGTTTTTTTGTCAAGAATATTTATAAAAATGTATAAAAAATATTTGAGTAAAATGAAAGTAAAAAGAAAAGTAAGAAGAAATCCATACTAAGTAATTGTTGGGCAAATTAATTAGTATAACAAAATAAAAAAGTTAACTTGATGTTTTAAGTTATGCTAATTTAAGTTTTCATTGCTCATTACTCAACTTTTTCAAAGCAACTGGTTTCCTCACATTTTAAAAGTAAATTTAACTAAAAGAATCCTGGCTTACAGTGATAAATTATCTGTGCGAAACAGACAAGAACTTACAGAAATCACATTAACATACAATGTAAGAGGCCATTCGTGTAAATTCCACAGGTCAGTGCAGCAGTATTTAGCTTCTATGGTACATTACAAGTGAGAAGAGAGTCTACAGTTTTTTTGTTCTTTCCTATGTACAGGAAAATACTGAAATTACCTTTGAAATTATTATAAAACTGAAAGCTACTGTTCTTAACAGATACGCCAGATAGAGGTTAGGTTGAAAAAAGCAGAAGTGAAACTATTGAGGGGTCAAACTAACACAGTTCCTCAATGATGGCAAACTCAGTTTGCATATTAAACTATGCAACACAGAAACTGATTAGATGTGTTACTGGCTTAGCATTATGCTAATATTTTTTGTGAGTTGCTCTAAAACATAAGCCTGTACCTGTCTCAGAATCAGCAGATGGAGTGACCACAGGAGCAACAGCAGCAGCAGAACAGGCAGCAGCAGGGCCAGAAATGTTGACAGATGATGGCAGGGCAGAAACAGGGGGTGGGAGGTAGGGCAAAATATCAGGAGTGAGTGAGGGAGAGGGCAGAGATGATGCAACAACCACTGGAAGCTGAGGAATGGGAGCGGCCTGAGAAGTGATGGGAGGACCAATAGCTGGTGGAGGGATGGGAGCAGCAGTAGTTGGAGGAGGGATGGGAGGACCAGTAGCTGGTGGAGGGATGGGAGCAACAGTAGCTGGTGGAGGGATGGGAGGACCAGTACTCAGAGGAGGGACGGGAGGACCAGTAGCTGGTGGAGGGATGGGAGCAACAGTAGCTGGTGGAGGGATGGAAGGACCAGTACTCAGAGGAGGGATGGGAGAACCAGTAGTTGGTGGAGGGATGGGAGCAGCTGTAGTTGGAGGAGGGATGGGAGGACCAGTACACAGAGGAGGGTTGGGAGCAATAGTAGCTGGAGGAGGGATGGGAGGACCAGTAGCTGGTGGAGGGATGGGAGCAACAGTAGCTGGAGGAGGGATGGGAGGACCAGTAGCTGGAGGAGGGATGGGAGCAACATTGGTTGGATGAGGGATGGGAGCACAAGTAGCTAGAGGAGGGATGGGAGGACCAGTAGCTGGAGGAGGGATGGGCGCACCAGTGCTCAGAGAAGGGATGGGAGCCCCAGTAGCTAAAGGAGGGATGGGAGCACCAGTAGCTGGAGGAGGGATTGGAGCAACATTGGTTGGATGAGGGATAGATGCAACAGTAGCTTGAGGAGTGATGGGAGCAACCACAGGTGCAGGAGGGATGGGAGCAACCGCATCTGAAGGAGAGGTAGGAGGACCCTTAGCCAAAGGAGGGATGGTAGGACCAGTAGCTGGAGGAGGGATTGGAGCACCAGTACACAGAGGAGGGATGGAAGGAACCAGAGCTGGAGGAGGGATGGTAACAGGGAAATAATGGGCATGTGGCTGGGGTTCAGGAGGTGCAGGATGAAAAGAAGAAAGAAAAGTAGGTACAGAGGCCACCTCAGATGGACATGGCATAGGCAGTAGGTGTTTGGGAGGAGCTACAGTAGAATATTTAGCTTCCATTGGCTGGGCAGATCCATCAGGGGTGGGGAAAGTCAAAGGAAGCGGTGTGGAAGGTGTGTTAGGTGGAGGGGTAGAATACATAGGAGGAGCAGCTTTTTTAAGGGGAGGGTCGAAAGCAGGGGGAGATGAAATGGATGCAGGCCGGCGAAGTATCTGGCTGCTTTGAACTGGCATATGACAGACAGGCTCTTCTAGGTGTGTAGGAACAGGACACAGACTGGGCTTCACTTCAGGAGACTTCCACTCTCTCTGCCAAGAGGCTAACATAGAGGTAGGACATAACGGAGAAACAAGAAGGGTAAGAGATGATTAGTTAGAAGGAAGTGAGACTAAAGAAAAGAGAAGAGAAGATCAAGACTATTTTAGAATGGTAGCAGCATTAATATTGGCAGAATGTGCGAGAGAACAACAAAAAAGTCTGTTCAAAGATCACTAAGGAAGGGTTCAAGCTATATGATTTTTGGCCCAGTTTCTTCCACCACTGACGGTGAAGGTTGCTGTTTTTGAGGACCTCTCTTCAATGTTGCATCAGTTACTTTTAGGGCTGCAACGATTAGTCGATATAATCGACAATGTTGATAAAAAAATATTTGTCAACTCCAAATGTTCATTGTCGGCTAATCTCAGCCTGTGTCTCCAAAAGTGCCCAAACACAACAGCTTACAGATTTTCTCACTAAATATCAGCTTTTTTTCACATTTAAAGGACATTTATGACATTAATTTTCTGGACATTAAAAAGAAATTTAAATCCCATGTTTAGCTGCTTATATTAATTGGAAGCGAAGGCAGAGAAAGCTTGAAACAGGAGCTGTGCCGACAGCAAGCAGAGATGGCATGGCAGAAATAACCGTTGACTAATCGACTAATCGGAAAAATAATCACCAGATTAGTCGACTACTAAAATAATCATTAGATAAAGCCCTAGTTACGTTCTGCTGTTGAATTGTACACAGTGTAACTGCTGCACTATTTAAGGTGGAAGTGAGAGTTGGAATAAAAGATCACTAATTCTGGGTTTGCGCTATATGATTTTCGGCCCAATTTCTTTCACCACTGACAGTTTTTGAAGGTTGCTGTTTTTGAGGACCTTTCTTTAATGCTGCATCGATTACATTCTGCTGTTGAAATGAACACAATGTTACTGCTGCACTATTTAAGGTGGAATTAAGAGTTAGAATAAGAAGTCAACTTTGTTTTAGTGGCTAGCTGGTCACCACATTACCACTAATCAGTTAAAATAAAGCTCTTTTTAATTATTCACTTCTGGACATCCAAAAGTGTTGCATCATTTTTGCATGTGCTTTTGTGACAAAGAATGTTTTGAAAAGAAATCAGGCTTGCTATGAGTCCTTGTGGTGAAAGATCTTGTAATTTGTGTCTCATTGATCAGTAGTGCAATGTACAAACCATTGAAAGATTCAACATTACAAGACAATAAATTGCGTAGTGTAAAAAGGACAATGCAGTGTAAACCTGGCATCACGTGTAAGCTGTTGTAACTAGTTATCATTAATTGTATTTCAATGGGGCCTTTTAAAATTAAAAAACTTTACCTATAACTTTAACTTTTAAATTTACATTTAAACAAAAGTTGTATTACCTTTTGTATAATTTGCTAAAATATTTCCTAAACTAGTATAAAATTATAGACATTGCAATAAAAACGCATCCAGTTCCTCATCTTTGTTTCTGTTCACCTCTGTGCAGTTTGAATTACCTGTCTCAGCAGCAGAGGGCATGCTGGTGGGCCTGGTGAGGGGGGAGCCTGGCTCAGCCAAAGAAGCACGATAGCTTTTTATAGGGCATGGGTCAGGAGGAGGTATAGAACCAGGAGGGGAGGAGCCAAGACTAGAGGTAGCAGGACAGGTGTCAGAAGGAGGAGCACGCAAAGAGGAGAAACTGAGAATTTTCCGGACTCCTTGGGAAGCAGAGGGGGTTGAGACCAAGAAGAGAAAAAACAGAAAAAGAGGTAAATGAAAGGTAAAAAAAATTAAGCAGCAATAAGCAGCAGAGAATATCAGATGGACAGAGGGAAAATAGAGAGAGCAAAAAACAATAACTGTAGAAAATATAGAAAGCAAAACCTCTCTCTGTTGTTTGGGTGAAGGTGATTATAATGTTATAGCTGAGCAGTGTAATGCAGAGTTGGTTTTCAGTTGTATAATATCATTTAAAAAATGTAAATGAGATTATTGTAATGTGCTACGTTACTATGTTTAACCTTAACATGCCTACAGGTGTAGATGTTACAAAACCTTTTTTTCTGCAGTAAAATAACTCAATTACGTTCTGAATTTAAAATCTCCTACAGAGAAGAAGCTGCCTGTTTTCTCTCTACTTCACTTCACTACAACCCAAATTCTACATGTTTAAAAACAGATTTAAAATCTAGACAAACATAACGAAACTAAAGGTTTATAGGACATGAACTCTTTGATTTGTGTTCAGGAAAATACTGATTTTAAAATGAAGTTCAGGAAAGAGGCAATTTTATGATATTATTTCTTATATTTTGACATTTGACAAGATTTGCTTAAATATTTTTTATATGTTCTACTACAATTAGAATTATGCTTTTCAGTAATGTTTCCTTATAAAACTTGAAAGCTTTTTTGTAATAATTGAATAGAATTCAATTATTTTGTGGTGTAATGTCACACAGACACAGACAATTGACAAGATTTTGCCCTGTTAAGGGGTTAACTGAGAGGAAATACACTTAATAAAATGTAGCTGTTGAAGCTTGCCATCAGCTCAGTGTGAATGGGTACACGCAAGTGGGTGTGAGAAAGAGAGACAGAGAGAGAGCCTGAGAATCTCAACAATTTGGAGAAAAATGAAGCGAAGGAGAATAGTGTATGGCTCGATATGTATCTTGCTGGATTAGCATTCGTGCTAACAGGACAAGTCAGTGTTGATAAACAGCGTGAGTGACTAACACAGACAAACTCACACAGACAAACTTGGGAGAGCATGAGGAAAATTTGAGATTAAACAGTATGCGTACTTTAGAACATGGAATCGGACAAGAGTACTAGCAGGTCAAAATGCTTGTCTGTTACACAAAATGATTCATTGATTTTTGACATTTGTGAATCGATTCTGAATAGAGATGCATTTAAGAATAAAAAAAAATCCTAAAACTCTAAGACTTGTTGAACAGAGCCTTAATTTATAACAGCTATGAAGACAGGCTGTCACATCGCCAAGCCTCACAATAACTGATTATACTAAACACTAATCATTACCTGTTTGACCATTATCAGGTAGAAAAGAAGGCTGAGAGGTGAAGGAGGAGAGAGAGAAAGGAGGAGGTCTGGGGAAAGTAGAAGGGGGGGTTTGCGGGTATAATGGTGTAGCCTCCTCAGCAGAGCTGACCTCCATACTAGAGTCAGCCTGGCCCCAAGAAGGCCTTTGCTGGAGAGAGAGATGCACTGAAGGGAGAAAAGAAGGAGCAGAGCACAGAAAGCACAGAACAGAAAGGGTTAACAGCATTAGATGAAGAGTTATTAGTGTATCTAATGAGAAATTATAAACTATTCTTTACGTTTTACTACTCTGTGACTCTGCACATTTAAAGAGGCACAAAATGAATGGAAAAAGACAAGCACTGAGCATATAGATAGTGCTATAACCAAATTAGTCCCATACCACAGGGTGCTGTATGGGTTACTATGGGCTTCACACAAACGCCTCTAAAGACATGATATATAAAGTTTGGCTATTAGTATTTAAATCTAAACAAAACCGGCAGGGAAGGGGATTCTCAATATACTAAACAAAACACAGCTTCCCACGGTGCATTTAGACATGGTTTGTTTATGAACATGATGAACATGAACCAGGAAGTATCTCAGAACAGAGTAAACTGGAACAAGCATGGCCTGTGTCACAGAGCTGTGTGTGCACAGCAATATATAGCTGAGGCCTCGGGTTAGTCAAAACAGCAATCCTCCAACCTGCGCTCAGCCTTTAACTGAAGGAGGAGCCCATTATAACATGCATGACTGATTATAACAGGAATGTTTTCTAGGACGTTTTCCAGAAAAAAAAAAAAGAATTGTAGATGTGACATTCCTTTTTTTCTGACAAGTTAACACATTCCCTGGGATTTTAAGTCGAAAACAATTTCAGCTAGACACTTAACTCTGTGAGTCTTCGTCCTGAGAAATATAATAAACACACTTGAAACAGTCTAATTTTCAAGTAAGCAACATATTCCGTGCCCTATGTAATCTGTACATTTTTTTCTGTTTAAATTTTTCATGTTTTTGAACAGCAAATGGCACTGTTGTATGCATTGAATCTGCTGCAATTACATTTACCAATAGCAAAAAGCATAAATGAAAGTTCTGAATTAAATAAATTCAAGGCACATATTTTATATTTATAAATAAAGGCTTATTTGTAACTTGTCTAATTGCAGGAAGCTTTACAAAGATTCTTTTAGTATTGCCCTTAAAGGCTTCAACTAATTTCTCCACAAGGGTGCGGTTGAAGCATTAATACATGTACAGAACTACAAAAGAAAATTAGTACATGCCTGTTGTACATTTCGAGCCCTGCAAAGGCACACTTTTCCTGTCGTTACGATAGCAAAGACAGAAAACAAGCTACACAGTGAAAAACGCTAAAATAGGGCCATCCAAGCCATCCCCTCTTCTCAGCTGCCGAGTGGAAGAAGGCTCAGAAGCTTGAAGACCAGAACCAGCCGGTTCCGAGACAGCTTCTTCCCCCAGGCGACCAGGCTGTGGAACACCCATACAAACTCTGCATCCTGCACTTTACTTTACACTGCATCTATCAGACTTTCCCATATTATACAGCATTCCTTACCTGCACTTACTCATAGTTATTCTGTCACCTACTGGGCTATTTCCTCACTTTCACACACACACACACTGCATATGTACATCTGTGCAATATTTGTCTATAGTGCAAGTTATTATGTTTATTGTTATTAGGTGTATTGTGTATAGTGTTTATACTGTAAAGCTATCTGTATGTCTTATTATATTATATGTAATATTATATTATATTTTATTGTAAATATTGTTCTCTGCACATTGGTGGGAATCTGCACCTAAGTTTTTCACTCACATGTACACCTGTACTCTGTGACGTGACAATAAAAATCTTGAATCTTGAATCTACACCTTCAAAAATACTCTTCAGAGCACTGAGAATTTGGTTTAGACAACAGGGTTTAGTATTTTAGCAATTGCTAAACTGTAAGTTTTTGTAAAATCGACAAATGGAGATACTTGTTTTTCATTGGACAGTGAAAATATGCACAAGCACTAGAGAAGCATTTTGTTAAACAAAAGCAAAGCAAACAGTGATGTGCACAATTTAAGCCCTAGTCAATTAAATGGGCAGTGAGCAGCACTACTTTGTAGACTCACTGTCCTGTACACCACTCTGATAGTCTCAATTTAACTCTATTAAACACCCACTGAACATGTTTTACATTTGTACAATGTTTTACATATATACAACAGTGTATATAGTTTATGTTAAGACCTTCCCAGAATTCTCTGTACACTTTGTTCTTGGTGAATACACAGTTCTGACTCTACTCTCATTCACAGCTCTGGGTGCATGCGTGTGTGTACCTGAGCCTTCTGCAGGCTGGAAGATTTTGGGCAGGGCAGGAGGATGGGCGCGGGCGAATGCTGGCAAGGTGAAGGCGTATGGGGAGGGGCGTGTTGGCTGGGCAGAGGCAGCAGGGTGAGGCATTTGGATGTGAGGAGGTGGGAGAGGTGGAAGGAAAGGATTGAGAGAGGGCGGAGGACGAAGGTTAGGAGCGGTGACCGATGAACCCGTCCATTCAGTTTCAGAATGAACTGACAGATGAAGAGGAAGTGAGGAGAGAAACACACAAATGAGGAATAGGAAGAAGTGCAGATTTCTTTGCGATGAAAAAAAAGGAAATGAAAAAGGAACAAATGGTTTAAAAATGCTAGATGTGACAGATCTTAGATAACCACATAAACACAAGACTAAAATGTTTTTGCTAAGTACTTCTGTGGTTAAATCACAGATGGGTGTATATCAGTTCACGTGTTCTGACAGGCTAAATGAGCAACAAGAAGTATATATGAGTGTTGAGCAACACAGTGAAAGCAATCGTTACTAGTGTTTTTTTCTGTTTTACGGGGCTTTTTTTATGTATATAAACCATGTAACTAATTAAATGCTTTTGATTTTATGCTAAACTTTAACTGTTATAACAGAATCTCACTATATGTGAATACACTCAAATACCTTTTTTTTTCTTATAATTTTATTTAATTTTTTTCCCATTTTCTCCACAATTTACACGGCCAATTACCCAACCCACTCATTAGGACTCCCCCTATCACTAGTAATGCCCGAACACACCAGGAGGGCGAAGACCAGCACAAGCCTCCTCCGATACATGTGAATGCTGATGCAGCATTGCTGAGCAGCCAGTGCGCTTGAAGCAAAGCGCAGCGGCTCGGCTCCGGTACATCAGCTCACCCTAGGAGTGATGTGGGGAGAGAGCGCCATCTACCCACCCAGAGGGAGCAGGGCCAAATGTGCTCCCTCTGAGCACCGAAAGCTTGATGGCAAAGCTGCATGAGCGGGGGTTTGAACCTGCAACCTGCTGAACCACTCGGCACCCCTCAAATACGTTTTAACTGTAATATCTAGGCAATTTACAGTGGACTAACTGTACTGTTTGCCCTGCAACTAGCTATATATTTTTTGAGTGTCTGATACCTAAACACCCTCCTTGTTTCTACACTGTCTATTTTATTAGCTGTTTATAATAATGTTTAGGACCACACAAGACCACAAGGTGGATCATTCTCCGAACTGCATTGACACTGACATAGTGGTGCTGTGTTTTTCTGGTACGAGTGAGTAGATAAGACACAGCAGTGCTTAAACTGTTTTTTTTTTTAAGTTGTTTTTAAACACTGTGTTCACTCACTGTCTACTCATGGAGGACGTAAAATGACATAAGTATAGATAAATAAAATGCACATAAATAATACACATAAATAATTGTATAGATAAATAAAAAAATTAATACATTTTGTCATGAAAAAGTACACACTTAAAATTATTGCTTTATTGAATTATTGATTTATAGATGTATTTCTACCGTTATTTATTTATTTATGCATGTATTTATTAATTTATCTATTAAAACATTTATTTATTTATTTTATTTGAAATTTTTTTAATTCCACATTTTTTATGTATTTATTTATGTATTTTTGCATTTGTATGTTAATGAGGTAGGCGGTCCTATTCTCGCTCCAAAGCAGAATTGGTCAACTGGTGAATCAGAATGAAGCAACCTTTTTCTAACTATGCTACCGTTAAGTGCCAACTCCCACTCCTGCGCCCCCCTCGGAACCCCCAACGAATGTACAAACAAGGAAGTGGTGTTAATGGTATGGCAGATCAGTGCACAGTGAACATATATTATTAATACATTGCACAAAAAGAAGACAAAATATTCATTTGAGATTGCTTTTAAATGATATTCATGAGAAATACAACACCTAAAAGACCTTCATTGATCTGCCCTTACATGTATCAGACTGTTAAATTTTGATTGAAAAATGTTATTACACATGAATATCACGCTTTCAAATGAATCTAAGACAGTAAAATAAGGATAAAGAAATGATGAATTAAAATGAAGTAAGAATGTGGGATACATGAGCTCAGTAGAGAAAGAGAAGAGAAGCTACCTGTGGTAAATGGGTTTGTGCCTGAAGCAGGCCTCCATGCCTGATCATGAACTCTTCTAACAGAAGGATGAGAGGCTGATCATGCAGAGAAAGACATGAGAGAGTGAGAGAGGATGTGACTCATGCATGAACTGTGAAGCTCAGAGTGGGTCAATTACCACTCTTTCTAAGGGTCTATACATTCATAGGTGAAAAAAATAAGAGACCACTTCAGTTTCTGAATCAGTTTCTCTGATTTTGCTATTTATAGGTTTATGTTTGAGTAAAATGAACATTGTTTTTTTATTCTATAAACTACAGACAACATTTCTTCCAAATTACCGATAAAAATATTGTAATTTAGAGCATTTATTTGCAGAAAATGAGAAATGGTTGAAATAACAAAAAAGCTGCAGAGCTTTCAGACCTCAAATAATGCAAAGAAAACAAGTTCATATTCATAAAGTTTTAAGAGTAATAACCCTGGTTTTTAATCATAGTTTTTGTGCATCTTGGCATGTTCTCCTCCACTAGTCTTACACACTACTTTTGGATAACTTCATGCCACTCCTGGTGCAAAAATTCAAGCAGATCAGCTTGGTTTAATGATTTGTGATCATCCATCTTTATCTTGAGGTTTTCAATTTGATAAAATCAAAGAAACTCATCATTTTTAAGTGGTCTCTTATTTTTTTCCAAAGATGTAGTTACTCAGACTGTGAAATCGGTAAACTTATACTACAGGTGTACTGGAGGTATTGTTTGCTGTTAATATGACATGCATCTGTGCACTTTGTTTAAATCTGAAAAATACAAAACTTGGAATGCTTTAAAAGGAGTTAAAATGGTCTCACATTAGTGCCTAAAATGATTTGTGTGTGGAGGGGGTAATTGTGAGACAGAGTAGGAAAATGGTACCTGTTGCTGCAGTGCTGATGTTTGCTCCTGTGCTTGTCCTCTTGTCTTCCTCGTCACTGTCATTAAAGTCCTCCAGGTTTCCGATATCTGAAGGCTTGAGGCTCATTAGACTGGCTAAGCTCTGCATGTCCTCATCACTACAGGAAACAGAAATAATAAACAGGATACACGCCTAATATGAAATGACAGATACAGGAAAGGAACTAATACAATCATAATTTGCTAAGTATCAGTTTAATGGTCTCACCACAGCGCCTTCGAGTCCATGTTTAATCAGAAAACATGGCGAAAACAGCTTAACTCTGTGTGAGTAACTTTTTTATTCACAATTACTGCTGTGCTTATTTAACAAGTAGTAGTGCTTCAAAATTCTTCTTATCAAGTCATGAAGGGCTCTATTTTAGTAATCTTTAAGCAAGCTGTCAAACGCAAACTGAGCAATTTGATATAGGGTGTGTCTTTGCTATAACCATCCCACAAAAAATAAACCTTGTGCAGCTCAAAATGTGCTAAAGGCATGTATTAAATCATGGGTGTGTTTTGGGCATAACATGAAATAAACCAATCAGCATTCCCTGGTGCTCTCTAGCTTTTGGCGTATTGTTATCTTAACGGCGCAGAACTTCTGCTCTTCTCAACAGAGGAAACTGACCTACAGCTCTGGAAGAAAATAAGAGACCACATAAAAACGACGAGTTTCTTTGATTTTACCAAATTGAAAACCTCTGAAATATAATCAGGGGGAAGATGGATGATTACAAGCCATCAAACCAAACTGAACTGCTTGACTTTTAGCACCAGGAGTGGCATTAAGTTACTCAACAGCAGTGTGTAAGACTGGTAGAGGAGAACATGCCAAGATGCATGAAAACTGTGATTAAAAACCAGGGTTTTTCACAAAAAAAATATTTCTGAACTCTTCAAACTTCATGAATATGAACTTTTTTTCTTTCCATTATTTGAGGTCTGAAAGCTCTGCATCTTTTTTGTTATTTCAGCCATTTCTGATTTACTGCAAATAAATGCTCTAAAGGACAATATTTTCATTTGGAATTTGGGAGAAATGTTGTCTGTAGTTTATAGAATAAAACAACCATGTTCATTTTACTCAAACATATACCTACAAATAGCAAAATCTGATAATTTTTTTCAGAACTGTATTCCTTATACTGTGAAACGTGCACAAACAGGTTGTTTACAGGAACAGCAATGTTATTTTATTTAGTGTTCAGTTTTTGCTGATGTAAATTTGTGTGTGTAACGTGCGGGGGTGTATTTAACTGTTTTAATCAGTCAGTGGCGCCACTGTGTTTTCCGTTGTCAAGACAGCAATATTCCAAATATTTACCTGAACACACCTCGCTTACAGAGGACAACACACCAATCGACAGATACATTCATAAGGTCTGTCACCATTTTAACAGCACAAGTGCACGGTATGAACATAGACAGTTGGTTGGGGTGTAAGATAGCAATGAGCATCGTGACACGTCTAGCGCAAGGTGTAAGATAGGGCTCCAATCAGATTCCTCAGTGTGCCATAACAGGCCACACAGCAATTTAAATGTAGTATATACGATTAAAGCCATACTGAGGCCACAGAAAGATCACATGGTCTAAGTAAGATGTACACAGGAAGTTAGCTAGTTTTTTCATAAACAAACAAATGATAAGGCTAAGTTACCTCAGCTAACAGTACTATCCTAGCCCTGTACAGTTTTCAGCTAAAAAACAGACAGTTATTGAAGCGGAAGTAAACTAAACAAACTGATACCAAGCATTAAAAGATATGATATGCAGTGTTACACTACAGGGGTAGTTTAAAAAAAACCCTAGAGCAAACATTGCTATATCTCCAGCACTGAATACTCCTTTCTCTGATTAAAGGACAGTCAGTATCACTAGCACTGGTTCACACCCTTCTCTTTAAATTGCCTCCAGATGGCGATGACATGGTGATTACTCACGTGGCCTTGCCCTCTTTGAGGAAAATACATGTCAGGGTGAGCTTCAGCGTGGCATCCACCACTTTCACTGACAGAGGCTTCAGTTGCAGTGCCAGGTCGAACTGGGCCGAACTGGCATTAGCATACTTCTTCATGTTTACATCCACTGAGGCTAGAACTTTCCGATGACCCTTCGTCTCCTGCAAAAGATATTAAAAACACTTTAGGATACAGTGTACTCAGTAGATACTAAACTGCAATTAAACAGAAATCATGGATGAACTAATACTGTTTAAATACAGAGAATAATGTACAATAAAATACATGTATTTGCACATATTGTTTTTCTACTCTAATTGCTCAACATTGTCTATGACTCTTGAATACACCTTTCTCATGATTAAAAAAATGCTTTTAAAAGCTCCTGAAAAGATAATTACTATGTAATCTACACCCAGCATTTCTTAAACTACACATTCATCTTTTTTGAACCCCTTGACTTTCCTGTTTGGTTCTGTGGTTGACCAAAATTCACTGTACAGTGTATTACGCATTACAGGCAAGCAGGTTACCACAAAGCTCAGGGTGATCAGACAAATCTTCAATGCATAAAGGAGGAGGTAGAGCGGATATGCCACAACATATGCTGGAATGTGCTATGTCACATACTCGTATCATATATAGATAATATCTCAACACTAAACTGCACTTCCTTCAATGTTAGCTTAGAACACAATGGTTATAACTGCTGCACAAATAGTAAAAACATTAAAAACTCATTTTAGTGTTTAATAAATAAACACATTGCAAGACATTTTTGTATACAAAAATATAGGGACTATAGTAATAGTACTCAAATTCTACACAAATTTGATTGATCAGCGTTCAGTGGAGAAGTGAGTGGAGCATTAACATGATTTTGATGTTCTTTTAAAGTAATAATGCTACATAATGCAGCTTGATACCTTTTCTTAACGCAAAAAAATTGTTTGTTTTAAGAAAAAGACTAAAGCAAATAATTATTGGGAAAGGCACCCCAGATTTTAATTTATATATATAATTTAATTTATATATAAAGCATATAAAGCAATATTAGCAAAAGTACACACATGCATAATCAGACTTACATTTTCAATGATGAATGTCCAATCTTTGTCCTCAAATTCCTCAGCATTTGGGTCCTAAATAACAGTAATATGACAGTTTAACCAACATATATGGTCAGTAATCATACCAATATATATATATATATATATATATATATATATATATATTATCATTTCAGGGTTCATACACTTTTTAAACAATACATTTCCATGACTTTTTCATGACTTTTCCATGCTTTCAAAGAAAATTTTCATGATCACACAATCTTTAAAACACCCATGCAGACATGGACAAACAATATTATAAACTATAATGAAAATTGATAACACGCCTAAAATTAATTTGCTAATAAAAGGATTCATTTTGCAGATTTAAATAACTTAACTATCTGATATGATGTATTTGTTAGCTCAAAATAGCTTCTCTGTAACTCTCTGTGTCTCTAATAACTGGAAACACTTGTAGAGAAAATTTCCATAACTTTTCCAAAACTTTATGGGTATTTTTATTTTTCCAAAACTTATCCAGGCCTGGAAATTGCTTTTTTTCAATTCATGATTCCATGATTTTTTCAATTCCTTTTCCAGGTTTTTCATGACTGTAAAAACCCTGTCATATTATCATATTAATATTGATTCATATTTAGTGACTATGAACTTACAAATAAAGTTGTTTTGAATGGTTTCAATAGAGATGAAACATTTTAGTGCCATTAAGAACAATGAGTGAATAGAAGATGTGTGAATCACATTTAAAGAACCATTAAGGATTTGAGATAAAGCTTCACTAGACCATTAAAAGGCTCTTCCATCTTGCAGAGATCTAATATAAACATGATTTTTCATGGAACCAAAAGTGCTTCCGCTATGTAAAGTGTACTGCAGTATAGTGATTAGAGGTGAATCAAAGCCTCGTCACATGATACATCACGATGGAACAATTTAATGATGTGAATCGTGGGAACGTAAGATTCCATGTTCTGTTTAAGAAATGTTATTCAGTTGCATTATTTAAACACCAGAGGTAACAATCCCGCTAGAGCAGGCCAAGGAACCAGTGGGCATAAGCAAAGGGCGGAGAATATGTCAGTGATCCTAGACTGAAGCCAATCGCATAAGTGCTCAGAGTGCCTCACAGTGGTTGCTGCACAAGTTTTGACTCTCTTGGGCTGGGAGAAATGACAGATCTTCCACCCATCCCTCACAAGCCAAAAGGAACGACACATTTGCAATAAAATAGTGGAGTGAAAAGTAATATGTTTAAATTTCAAACTTACAACAGCCAAATTAAAGTAAAAAGTCACCAAAAATAGTTTAGTGGAGATACACACTGTTTGTAATGGCAAAAAAAAAAAGTCTTTACTGTGCTAGTCATCTTGGGTTGATTAGCAACCTTAGTAACCTTAACGGAGCTCAGTGATTACTTGTTCAGCAGAAAAATAGCCAGTTCACCTGTTTCTGTGGCTGCAGCACACTGTTTGCATGCTATTGTCTATACCTGGTAACCCTGTTTGTGGAAATTGGACTGGGAAAATCATGGTGGGCAGATTCGAAGGATAAAACCCACATGGATTTCTGTTACGTACTGCACAGTTCAAATAAGAAAATACTGGCTGAGGTTCTGCTGACAAGACCTGACACTGCTTAAATTTAGTATGTTTACTTAAAATCTGATGACACATCCATAAGTTAATAAATAAAACATAAGTCTTCATGTTTAAGAAATAAAAAAACAAAAGTCTCCTTATTTTGTGTCATTCGAAATTTGATCCAAATATTTGTATCAAAAATTTGAAATTGTGAATCTAGAATCGTGAATCGAATCATGAACAGAGTGCATCGATACATCCCTAACAGTGATACAGTGTGATGTAGTCCTACTCCACCTTGAAGAGTGTGACAGTAATCTCCACATTCTCAGGCACCTGCCACACCACCGTCCCTCGGTAGGGGTTCTTGATGCCTGGTTGCCAGCCATGAAGCTGAAAATACAAGTTACAGATAAGCAGACAGATCACACCAAGAGTTTTACATGCCTATGGTATGTTTAACACCTTCTGTATTTTTAAAAAATGACCTGAAAAATGATTTAAATGTCTCACATTTAAATAATGTAAATAAGAGTAGGTTACTGCTTATTTTATGTTATTCCACAAAACCATGTATAGAATAGTGTTACAGCTAATTTGCCTCAGATCTCTAAATAAGTATGCAAAAAAAAACTTTCCCTAAGGCTATTTGTTTCCCACAGCGTATCAGACCCAAAATATCTGTCCTCAGTCTAAACTGGCACAGTGTTTTTTTCTAGTATCGAGCAATGGCTTAGAAGCACTACTGCACCAGAGCTGTGAAACGTCTGCACTAAATGTAGCACATGAAACATCAAACATTGCTCTGCTCATGAACGAGATGTAGATTATATCATACAGTACTTCAGCTCACAGCTGTAGAGGTTAAAACTGAAACAGTGAGGAAATAGAATCCACATCCTCTTCTTACCTTCGTGCAGATGCGTCTGTTTCTTCTCGTCCAAACCACTCTCAGTTTATCTGGTTGCCTGCAAACACAGAAAGAGAGAAGAAGTTTGCTTCAGCCCTCACACGTTTGAGGTCAAAATTTATGTTACTGTAAAAACTTAAAAGATTGTAAAAGATTATCTGATTTCAAGAGGAGAATTTTTGGACTTTCTTCTATTCTTTCTGGCATTCCTTGGATTCTAGTTCAAAGGCTTCCTATTTCATCTCAAGTATTTTACAGTGTTTAATTTAATCCATTCTTCCCTCGATCATGAACTTAAATTATTGGAGTAAACCAATTGCCTTAAGATGTTTCATTAATATTTACTTCATTTCACTGATTTATATTTTTTTGTCATATCAGTTGCTGTGCATAATAATTCTACTTTGAATGTAATGGCCAGTTGAATAAAATAGAATTGTATTTAGTTCTCACTTTGACTTCATTTAAGTAAAATACAGATTTGAAATACTCATAGAAAATTAGATGAAGAAAGAAATATGCTATAGAGAGAAGAGCATAGCTTACAGGCAACACAGTGTTAGCAGCTCAGAAAATGATGCTTGCTCTTACAGCCTACAACATAGAGGCCAGCAATCTGGTTATAATATATGATCTACAGGTTTACCTGTCAAGTTCACCCAAGGTAGCCCGGGGTAATCACTAAACACTGATGGGACCTACCCAGTAAGCAAAGAAGATTGTGCCAGAAGACAATCGAAAAGAAGCTGCCAATGACAACAGACTAAACTCAATCATTTAAGTTACGTTGCTTCAGCTGAAATGTCTCTGTTTGAATGTACGACGGTGTTTAGGGCCATACGAAAAAAACAAAAACAGTTCACTTCGAGAATAAAGACGAAATATTTATGAGAATAAATTTGTAATATTACAAAAACAAAGAGGTAGTATTACGAGAATAAAGTCGAAATATTACGAGAATAAAGAAGTAATATTACGAGATTAAAATTGTAATATTACGAGAATAATGATGTAATATTAAGAGAATAAAGTCGTACTATTACGAGAATAAAGATGTAATATTCCGAGAAAAAAGACGTAATATTGTGAAAATAATTTCGTAATTTAGGAGAATAAAAAGGTAATATTGCGAGAATAAAGTCATAATATTATGAGAATAAAGTTGTAATATTTCGAGAATAAAGACGTAATATTATGACAACAAATTCGTAATATTACGAGAATAATGGCGTAATATTACGAGAATAAAGTCATAATTTTACAAGAATAAAGACGTTATATTACGAGATTAAAGTCGTAATATTATGAGAATAAAGCCGTAATATTACAAGAATAAAGTCGCAGTATTTTAAGGGAAATTTAGTTTTAACTGCGTGGGTTGCCGTTTAAGAGCGGAGCACTGAAAGGGGCATTTTCTGCTCATTTTCTGTTACAGGGCTAATCGCCATTTATCTAGTATTTATTATCTACATTTATAACCTGCAGATTATTAATGTAGTGTTACAGTTAGATAATACAGATTTTCCCATGGTGGCGTAGCCGAGCCTTCAGCACCCCTGTCGCGAGAAGCCTCCCGTGTGGGGAGAGCGTGCAATTGTTTGAGTTTAAACTAATTGTTGGTTTACAGTGTTGTGCCAGTAGATACATAACAAGCCCAAGGATGATGAAACCCTCCCATTTTTAACAGTTTCAACTTCATCCTTTCACAAGACTTTGCTAAATCTTCCTAAATGTCTTTTGCCATGTACAAGTTTTTTAAATGTTCCTTCAGGCAATCAAAAACTCAAAAAAGTGATTTTTTTTTTTAAGGTGTACTCATAATATCCAGCTAAGTGACCTTACCAGCAAGTACAAGTTAATAAAATGATTTCAGAGAACTCAGAGAGAAGCTGAATAAATGTAGTCATCATTTAGCTTTGGATCAGTTAAGTTGAAGAAACTTAAAATATAAATTGTACAACTTAACTAAGACAAAGCAAAATGTCTTTACTAAAATAACATGACTAATTTAAGACTAATAAACTAAACAAGAAGCTGTGTTTTCACAAACTTTGTTCTCTTTAAAACGTTTCTACCAAACCTCAATTTGCTATCTTCTTATAACCTTCTCCTGCTTTGTGGCCATCAGTTACCTTAATTCAAGTGCTTGGCACCTTATTAGAGATACCCATGGCTGCTGAATATTGAGAATATTGAGGTTTGAGGAGTTTATGGTTAACCTTAACCCTCTGTTTTGTTTGGGCAAGCCTAGGGATAGGGTGTCCCAATTCATGTAAGGCTGGAGGGGTAGGGGGAAGTATTAGGGGTATATGACCCTTCAAACTGAGATTTTTCCAACTCAAGACAGAGGGTTGAGAATCACTGGCAAGATGGCGACACAAGATGCCCTAAAGTTAACTAGTTAACCAGCAGTTAGGTTGCTGAACGTTAGTGCTCTACTGATATATATCTGTATTTGGTGCTTGAAGGGTTGTCACAATTCTTAGGGGGAGGATCTGACACACGAAAACAAGGGAAAAGGGAAAAAAACTGCAATGCCCACACTTGCATGATTTCATTTCTCAAGTGAAAAACTCCAGTTGCCAGCAGCACAAATATTTAAACAGTTGGATATGATGCAGAGGGCTGCCCATGTATAAACATGCAAACTGCAAATGTGTCTCTAGCTTAACAAACTAATTAAGTTCTAACAACCTTGACAAAAGCTCAAATCCAGTAAATGTGCTCAATTTTTTTTGGTGAAGACTCTAAAGGTTTTTTTTGGTAATTAAACATATCTAGACTTTGTAATTGGAATAGAAATATATTGCTAAATCCCTTAAATAAATAAAACATAAAGAAGAAATAAATACTGCTATAATGTGGATAATATGCTTCCAAGACCACTCATTTCACCTCCTGACTGAGTGATATAGTAATCAGATTTTCATGTGTTTTAAATGTCTTGGGTGTGTTTACACTTGTATTTTATCCTTATACTCCTGGATTTAAAAAATCCTGATACTCAAAACACATTAAAAGACCAGGTCTAAACAAAGTTTTCAGAATTCAATTTGTATAGCAGTAAGTTTCATAGCTAGTTTTCAGTAAAGCTATACTTCCTTACTGAAAGTGTTGGTGGCACTGAAGGAGAAGTTAGTTCCTGGTCTGGTGACACATGAGGAGGGATATCATCATGGCTGCACATTTCAGTTATTAGGTTACTTATCTGACCCACTTCCACCGCAGCTGTAGTCTAGGAAACCCCCATACACTTCTTACAGCTTCTGAAGCAACAGCGTCATATATATGACTCCTCTTAGAACACAAGAGTTAGGAAATTAACTGATCCTAGAACTTATCTTAATATATTTAAATGTACATAAAAGAAGGTATCAACTGAAACGCTTTTATGTGTAAGGGGAGATAAAGCCAACATGGGGCACTGGAATAAAGAATATATCATACATTGGAAGGAAACTTTTTTTTTTACATTATTATAAACATCTTTTGCTTTGTTGTGAGGACTTTGCTGAGTACAAAATGGTGTTTTCACACCTGTAATTGTTTTTTTATGGTCCGGATCAGAGCGTTTTCTCCCTCTGTTTGTTTTGGTTTCACATAAGCACAAACAAATACAGAAAGAAGATTCTGTGTTCTAGCACGTATATCTGTGCAGTGTGAAATGAAAACGAACTGTGTTTTCATTGGGACGTTCATCACAGAGTCATGCGGCAGGGCCCAGTGAACGCTGCACATACCGCGCTCAGTGTAAACATCATGAAGCAGCAGCATATAGCAGTATATTATCTGGCTAATATATAAGATTAAACTGTGCCTTATCAGAAGTTTTGCTCAATTAAAAAAAAAAGAATATCTGATAGTGGGGTCAGATCGAGACCAGATCACGTTTACCACAAGTGAACCGCTCAGGAGGGTGGGGCAGATTACAGAAGTTGGGGTCAAACTTGGTAGCAAAATAAATTGCAGTAAAAAAAAAAAATCCCAAACAAATTCCAAACAAATCCCTGACATTAACGTTTTGATGTTGACAGCCTTAATAAAAAGGTTTGAAACATTTTATACAAATACTAAAAAAGAGAGTTTCCTGCTTTTGCTGGAGAAACTGTCTCTAATGTGCAGGGAAGGTATGCTACTACATTTTATTGTGAGGATTTCACTGCATTCAGCCACAAGAGTTAATGAGATCAGGATATTGGATGATCACCAAACTCGCCTCCTTCCCAACTCATTCCCAAATCAAAGTATGTGAACCAGTGAGCACAGTTTCACTGCTCCACGGCTTACTATTGGGGAACTATATACCTATCTAGATATATAGCATTAGGCATGGTGCAATGATGCCTATAAGTTCATGTTTATCTGCTTCAGACAATTTTATTCTATAAGCAATATTTCTCTACCAATCTTATTCTGCCATGCCCACTTTCACAAGCTTGGTTCTTCCACATTTGTCTTATTTGAATATCCGGTCAGTTCATATTAAATGGTTTATGGCCGTAACATTTTAAAATGTTTTAAGTAAATGCAGCATTCAGTAGATACTGTTGTGGACACTATAGCTAGCTATGCTAACCCAGCACTCCAACAGGCTATTTAAGCTTATTTGGCGCTATTTACAGCATAGCTAATCACAAGTGCTGTGTGGAGCTATCCACTGTCTTCCAGAGAAGAGAAGCTGCATTTCTGGGTAAAGGAGCTAAATTGAAAGTATCCACCCAAACGTCCATACGTCTTGGAAACTTGGTTCTGAAGTCTGATCAAGCAGATGTACTGGGTGCTGTGAGCCTGTCGGAGAAGACATTAGCTGACCAGCTAATCTACGAGGACCAGGAGCACGGGTGTGTGCACTGGGGTAAACTTTACACCAAGCTCGCTTTACCAGAGCTTCAGAACTGAGCAATTTCTCTGGGTAAGCTTCTGGTTCTGGTGTTGGTTCCTCCTCTATAAAAAAGTTAGAGCAGACAAATATAAGTTCAAAGGAACCCCTCAAGACTCGCATCCTTTTCTGCTGTGTTTAAAGCACTGTTGTTCAAGCAAAAGTCTCCTCTTTAAATCACTGTGTTGTTCTATAAATAAATGGGTATATTATATTACTTTTATTATTGTTTATTATAGTTTATTAATGTTAACATTTATCATCACTCTAGTTGTATTCAAAATAAATAATTAAATTAGACATATTATTCAATTATCCAAATATTTTACTCATTTTAAATGCATTTTAAATACATTACAATGATTCTGCTGACTTTCTTCATGTGGTTGAAACCAGCTTAGGACCTCAAGCATTTTAATAGACAATTAGGGGAATTAGTTCATTAATAAGGGAATTAATATATCTGAAAAAACAAAAAGGAAGAGACCACTTCAGTTTCTGAATCAGTTTCTCTGACTTTGCTATTTATAGGTATATGTTTGAGTAAAATGAACATTGTCGTTTTATTCTATAAACTACAGACATAATTTGGGCATTTATTTACAGAAAATGAGAAATGTCTGAAATAACAAAAAAGATGCAGAGCTTTCAGACCTCAAATAATGCAAAGAAAACAAGTTCAGATTCATAAAGTTATAAGACTTCAGAAATCAATATTTGGTGGAATAACCCATTTTTTTTAGTGACAGTTTTCATGCATCTGGGCATGTTCTCCTCCACCAGTCTTACACACTGCTTTTGGTTAAATTTATGTCACTCCTGGTGCAACAATTCAAGCAGTTCAGCTTGGTTTGATGGCTTGTGATCATCCATCTTCCTCTTGATTATATTCCAGAGGTTTTTAATTTGGTAAAATTAAAGAAACGTATATTTTTTAAGTGGTCTCTTATTTTTTTTTCAGAGCTGTAAACAAATATGCATATCTGATTTATCAGACAAAATTTGAGTTGGATACAGCCCTACTTCTGTGTTAGCAATGTGTGCAACTTAAAGTAACTGAATGCATTCATTATAAAGGGTGTCTACAAGCACATGAACATACGGTAGAGTGTATAAGTCTGTGTTTACAATGGGCCGCCGGTAAGTAGTCACAAGAGGAGAGAGAGGTGTATAGCAGATATCAGTTAAGACTTGCTCTACATTTGCCTTTTATTTTTCTTAGTCAAACAGGTATCTTTCAGTGGAGGGTGTGGTCCTCCCTCACTCACTCACACTGAACCAGAAGGTAAACATCCTGACGCCTTTCAGGAATCGCTCTCTTATCAAGCGATATCTCAACTCAATTGTGCCATTTAACAACTATGGTAACATAATGTCTAAAAAATAATCTCTTTTATTTTTTCACTTTTAAAAGAGAGTTTAAGGGAGTTTAAGAGTGTAAGACTGCACACAGTTATCACAAGGTTTTACTGGGTCATAGTGAAAGTGGAAGTGCCACCACATTTCACGTTTTGAACTGCCACTTACATTATGTCACTGTACAGCTGAATATGTGTTGAGGAGAACACTAACTGCCATTTCTGTTTTAGTTAAAGCAACATTATATTAAATATTTGGCCTAAAATAGCAGTAGAAAAGCATCAATTTCATCGTTGCTAATCTAGGGGGTGGGCTCAAATCTCAAAGGATGAATTACAATTCCCTACTGTAGTAGGAGACCAGAAGCAAGAAATACCAATTCTCACGTAATACAGATTTAACAGATGCCCACATTGACAAGCATTGTGCTGAGTGACCGGAAGAGGGAGGGCCACTAATGCTGCACAATATTGGAAACAATTTATATTGGAAATGTTCTTTTTTTCGACAATATATATTGCGATATTAAACAATGCAGGGCCTATGACGTCACCAGCCCCGCCCCCACCAGTGGTGTCTCACATCCGGACCAATCAAGAGGTGAGTCAGAAAAACAACACTAATCCGACCTTTAATCAGGCATTTAAAAGGTAAATAAGAGTGATTTTCTGGGATTAAAAACATGAAATTACCTGTTACTGGAAATATCTGGTCAAAACTGTGCTGGACTGAGGTGCACAGTGCGTTTACAAGCAAGTGCCAAACCATGTGGATGGAGGCCATGCGGTTACCTTGTGTTTACTCCTGACCCCCTTCCCCCTCGCACTTCTCAGGCAGCAGGGGCCTGTTACTTACACAGACACAGAGACAATGCTGTGTATCTACTGCTTGTGTCAAGAATCAAAACATTGCAACATGTTGTGCTTGATTTAATTGCCTTAAGTGACATCGCACATCCTGCAATGTGACTATTGCACATGCGACCATCGCGATGATGATGCTTAAACAATATATCGTGCACATGGTGCAATTTAATCTGACATGTTTGTAGGTTTCAATCTGACATAGCAATTTCTGCTGGACTAAAACTGGGCATTACATAGCTAGCCTCTCTCATTTTATCTCATCTCCTGTGTTGTGCCACGAATTAGTAAATTTCTGCAGTTAATGTGCCGTATATCCACAGTCTGAGTCAATGGCTTTCAATACAGACCTCCCTTAACATCAATCAGTCATTAAAACACAAAGAAAAATGCTGACGAGTCATTGTAACAGGATGTACAGTGCATCCAGAGAGTAATTTCCTCTGAGCACGGATACAGAATGAATAGACAGAAGCAGAAGACAGTGGTGTTTGGTACAGCAGTGAACACAGACTGAAGTAAAGGTGGAGGGTGAGAGCAGCTCCGGCCCTCTAGTCTCACATTGCAGAAAAGTGTGAACAGCAGCTGTACAAATGCATGAAGAGCCAGGCTGGCAGCTGAGAGAATCATGAGGTCCACCGAAATAGCCTGGGAAAATGACAGCACAGTCGATATTAGGAAACTTGTTAAGCTCTATTGAGTGTTCACAAAGCATATGACTGTAATATGTTGTCATCAGAAGTAGAACAGAAGAGCTGAATGTTCCTAAACTATATATTTTATTTGCAAATGAGGTTCATCACTAATAGGCAGTTTTATGATTTCATGCAAAACCATGCTGAACTCCAGCTCTCCAGGACAACTTCAAGCCCTGGTTCCTACTAAGTCGAGAAGCAGTGTACTCTTTAACCAGTCAGTCCAGGCTTTCCACATTCTGCACACACTCCTGATTAACATGGTCTGGACAAGTGTGTGGTGTGTGTGTGTGTGTACATGTCTGTCCTTTTATTGTTAGGGCTTAGTTCTCTATGTCAACTACAGTAAATCTATAAGTTATATTGATGGGCCAATTCACATTTTTTTTAGTTCCATTCCAATTTTTTTTCACTTTTTTTTTTTTTTTTTTTTTTTTTACAATAAAATGACAGTCTGTAAGTTTTTGGTGAGAATGTGTAATTGCACTAAGCATGCTAAAAAGTACTTTGTCAACATGCATTGTTGTTCAGTTTCTATTCAATTTGAAATAAACTGCTAATTTTAGTCAGGATTGGCAGCATGTTTGCTCATGCTCATCAAATGCTATCATAGCAAAAAACTGTTCCTCCCAGACATCCTGTTCTTTAAATGAATATAAATGGCTTTGCAGTGATGGTAGGGGATGCACACTGATGCTGTTTATTATAATATTTTGGCCTATCCAGAATCAGGAACACTACTGCTTTCAATTTAAAAGACAATAAATATTTAGAATTATTCAACATTATTACTATAACTGTTAGTGTTGTGGTTCAGGTCACATCATGATGCTAAAATAGACCACAGCAAGAATTAAAAATAAAATGAAATATTCAACTCGTTTTTGGCAGAGAATTTGGCAGTACATATAACTGGCCTCACAACCACAGACCACGTATAACCACACCAGCCCATGACCTACACATCCAGCATATTCACCTCCAAGATCGTGACCAGCCACCCGGACAGCATGCTACCAATAGGCTTATGCTCATCTGCATCTCAGTCCTCTTCTAATGGCAATACTTCTCTACAGGAACTAGACAGGAACTGTGTGTGTGTACATTTGCACATCTGTATCAGAAATGCAGAAATGTATGTAGCTTAAAGTAGCTGAACACATTATTAGAAATGTTATTAAAACATTTGGACATATAGGGACAGTTTTCCAGACAGGGATTGAGCATAGACTTGAACTACACATCATTATGAATGGAGAATTTCTATTGAAACAGGCCTTGCTTAACTTAACAAATGTAAATTCGTGCACAGTTCTAGTATTCTATTTGATTTAAAAAAAAATAGCCAATTGAACAATTTAATCAGTTTTATATGCAGAAAAGATATAAAGTTTTAAAAGAACCTACTATGAACAGCATCAACTGTCTACACGAACTGACTCTGACATTACTGACATGAAAGCCCCTGAGAACACTGCATGCTGTATCCAGTCAGGGATGACATCAAGTCTCTTCTCTTAAGTTTTTTCAAACATGGGAAAAGTAAATAAACAACAGCAGGGTTTACTGTAATAACTGTTCACATCAGAAAACGTAAACACCCGTGTCTAATGATGGCCTCTTGAACACAGGCCTGCAGTCTAGTCTGATTCTAACAGGCTGCACATGTTTACTGAGCATGTGAGGAGGAGAAAGCCCTGATTTGAGGCATCTACTTCAGGCGGTTCATCACAGAAGAGGAATTAGATACATGCAGGCAGTGTTGTCTAAAGGGAAAGAAGCTGCTGTATAGAGCACAGTGGATGATAACTGTACAGTACACCCTTCAGACTGGTATTCCATTCAAATGATTCAAATATCGTTAAACTTAACCCTTGTGTGGTGTTCATATTTTTGTTACTTGTTTACTTTGTTACTTAATTCAGCAAAATTAAGCAATTTTACATTAAAATGCTTTACACATGCTTGCTTCACCTAAATTGCAAGCAATATAAACAGCTTACATGGTTAATATTTGCCCTTTACCTTTCTTATGTTACATTTCTTTCAAAAAGTGCTACTCTTTTTTTATTATTTTTTTAATAAAATGTAAAAGAAAATGAATTAATCTCAAGATATGAGTAGAAAATTTGTTTAGTTTCAAATTTACAAATGAAGCAATGTTTATTAGCCCTTGGCCAAACATACTGTATGTAATATAAATGTGTGTGTGGGGGGGGGGGGGGGTGTACAGTGTGTGTTTATCGAAAATGTGTTTTGATATATGTTTTTCACAAAAAATGAGCCAATGCCAATGAGTTTGAGTTAGAAAAAATATTTTTTTTGTATCATTTGATGAAAAATGAAAACGGGTCCCACAGACCCTAAATTGTTTTAGACCGATGAAACTTTAAGTTTGGACAAATAAATAAAAAATAAATAAAAACTGACACTGAGAACCTTGCACATTTTTTGTAACTCTGTTAATGCTTTCATACCGTGATGTTAATACTTCCCCCACTGTGTGTTCATGGACTTTTATATTAAAAACATATTACAGCACCTGTAGTCACATGACAGATTTTGGTTAGTTTCCATCGTTCATATGTTTTGTTTGGGTAGGTGTGAATACTGTGCAATAGCTGACGCTGACCAACACAACCACATCAAGACCAATGAGAGGAAGTGGTCTCAGCCTGGTCCCAAACAAACTCTGGATTGGTTAGATTGTGGTGATCTGCTAAACGGCTGTTCAGGTGCAGTTTAATCTGATTTATTATCCACATAATTAGTACAGTTACAGACTCGAAAACATTTATTTTCCCACAAGTAGTTAAAAGTTTTTATTTACTATACGAATGTGGTATGACAATCATGTATGACAACACAAACTGTATTTACTATATGATGCACTAGTATAATATATATCTGAATAGCTATCTATTCCTGCCTCTGACAGGTCTGAATGTTCTCACATTGTTTCTTCTGAGGCATTTTTAGTAAACTTAAGGTTTTTACTTGTGTGAAAATAACCCAAACCAACAGGGAAATGCTCTACGCTCACAAACTACAGTACAGATTACCATTCTTGTGAGTCCATGTGGGAGTGTAAATTATACTTAATACATTAACAATATTACAAAAACCTAATAATTGCGTTACAGCAGGACCCTGTGTGCCAGAAGCCTTGCTGTTCTGTCCTGAGCTAAACTGCAGCTGCCGGTCAGCAAATGTGTCCTCTGGGAGTATGACACTCATATTAATACATGCACCATTAATGCCAAAGCATACACCTCGTCATAGTTAAAAAATACACATTGGAAACATCACAAGCTTTACAACAATGACACAATCTAGCACTTATCACTGAAACAGCCAACAACAGACATTACTTCACCTTCCAAAGGGTGATTTATGATGTGACAGTGGTATATTTGGGGTATAATTAGAATGCACAACAGTTTAAATTAAACAGGGATAAATAGGTTATGAAATGATCACTTAAAATGTATTTGTACATACACAACCATTTTTTCTGAGCATATAGAAAACCCATTTTGTCCCAGTCTAAATCCCAGATCATGATGCTAGCAATTAATTATTTAAAAAAAACTTCTAATATTAGATAAGAGTGTAAAAAAACAACAAAGAAAAAAATATCAAAAGTGGGCCCTTTAAATAGCTCAGTCAGTTGACTAGTTCAGGCTTGAATGGGGCATTTGACTGCCTTCTTTAATCACAATTATACAAATACACAAGTAACACCCAACAAACCACATGAGGTACCACAGCAACAACTTGACAACCACCTGAGACACCAAACCAATCATTTGGGATACCATAGTAATCACCTAGCAACACACAACCAGCACAACCACTGAACAATGTCAGATCAACTGCTTAAAATAATGTTGCCATCTCCTTATAACATTGCAGCATCCATCTAGGAAGCACCTAGCAATCACATGGCTACTACATGTGATACTAAAGAAAGCATCCAGGAACATCATAGTAACCAACTGGAATAACGTATCAAGCATGTAGCAGGTTTAGGGATCTTTTAAGCTTTGTTTTCTTTAGAAAGTGTACTTCTCTAATTTTACATGTAATTACCTAATAATAAAGCTTTAGGACATAATAAGCATTTGAATTTGAGGGGTTTCATTAATTAGTAGTTAGACTAAATGGTTAAATTTAGACTAAATTAAATGGTTACTTTTTGACTTTTTGGTATCACTATAATAACATGGGATAGCCCATGATTATTTTTCGGATTTCAATATTTTTAATGATGATTTTTGCTGTTACAAAAACAATATTGGTCTGTTGAGGTATACACTCCACAAGACAGAGCCAGCATGAACTTTTTCAGCACTTTGTGCTACCGTAGAAGTTGTGTGGTACTGAAGAAGATGGGCTGATTTTCTCTGCCCTCTTCTATTCATAAGCATTGATGCCATGACACTTTAACAGGTTCACCAGTTGTCATTTCTTGGAGCACTTTTGATAACCACTGCATACCCAGTTGTCTGGCCATCACAATCTGAACCTTGTCAACGTTACTGAGATCCTTACGCCTTTCCTTTTCTGAACTTACTATTTCTAATCCCCAACAGATCCAGTTTAAATATTTTCATAGATTATTTTAGATACCATATATACATTTTCTAACAAAACCTGCAAAAGATCCTTACTGTAACTAGTATGGCTCACAACAAGAAATGGAAAACTTTTTTTATTCCGTTCATTAAAGCATTCCTAAAAGACTCCTCATGGGAGTGTAGTAACACCTAGTTTGTTAACTCAGTGCTTAATTAAGGTAAATTAGGTGAACTGGTGATAGAAATAAACACATCCACTTGCTGGGTGGAGGCACTGAGAAGAAATTAACTCTAAACCCTTTTCTTCAGACTAGTTCACATGACATCAACTACTTGTATTTGTACTGTATTTATGGTTAGTTGCATAATATTCAGTATATTATATATTAAGCCTGGTGTTTTTGTAAGCAACTTAAAACAGGAAGATGACAAAATCTGGAGTAATGCATAGGGCTCAGTCAGGTTGTGTTATTATCCAAAAAAACATCAGCAGCACATCATACATATACAACCATTTCTCCTGAGCATATAGAAGACCCATTCTTAGTACAAGCTCCCTCCTTTTATCCATATTAACAAAACATCTAACTTAGTTGCACTACATCAGCACAATATGAAGTAAACAATCATTTACACTGTAGATGTCTCATTTACACTTCACATGTCTTCACCAATTACACACAGATACACTACTTTGTTTCTTATATTTTTTCCTTACTGAAAGAATGTAGGTTGAATGTTGGTTTAATAAGATTTTGGTTTGCTGGCCAAGCCAGATCTTTTTACGTATCTTTTGCACTGTTTACGTATCTTTTGCACTGCTTAATTTAATTTAAATTATTATATAACTGTGTATTTGCACTTTCTGTTTGGCTGACATCAGTTATCCTCACATTATGCACATCAACTGGTGTTCACTGTCTATTGTGTTCAACTGCACTACCTCCATTCTCCATCTCCATTACACACACACACACAAAGACTGTACATTTACACTGTATATTCTATTTCTTATTTGATTGTATTTATATGTATCTTTATATTTTATATTTTATCTTTTTTAACTTTGTGTATTGTGTAACCTGCTGCTGGATGCCAAGAATTTCCCCCCGGGGATCAATAAAGTATCTATCTATCTATCTATCTATCTATCTATCTATCTATCTATCTATCTATCTATCTATCTTCCTTATCATGCTGGTCAACCAGCTTGGTCTTACTGATAAACCAACAAGGTCAAGCCTGGATAACCATGTAAAATGACTGTATAGCCTATTGCTAAACAGGGGTTATTTAATTCCGAACAGGTTAATTCAACGGTTAAATATATTCTAATATTTTATGGGGAGAATTCAGTATTGTATTAGGATTCTTTCAATATTTTATAGGAGTTAATTCAACATTTTAAAGCAACCCTGTTCATGGGAGATCTAACTTTCTGAAGACTTTAGGTCTATAACCCCTAATTTACTTTATTTGAATCATCTAATTATTACCTTCAAATGTGCTTATTAGTTGGATGAGTTGTGTTTGGAGATTTGTGAGGTCAATCCTGTAAAAATGTAGAGCTCCAGGTCAAGGGTTGTTCCTAGAGCACTAATTCAGCAATTCAGTAGTTAACCCTTGTGTTGTCTTACAGGTGATGCTCTAAGACCCACCACTATGATTATCAACAGAGAAAGGCACACTTTTCATTCAATAATTTTATTTATTTTGCATTATAAATGAATACTGAAGTCATCCAGACTATAAAAAAGAACTGAAAAATATGTTAAACAAACCAAAATACTGAGGCTGGAAACTCTGATTAACTTTTCCTGGGCAACAAAGATAATACTTGGTCTTCCTTTCCTGGGGCGGCCCTGATTTCATCGTAACAATTTTTTATGGTTTTTCTTTGCTTAGTTTACTTAGTATACCAACCCTCCCTCTTCACAACACAACTGATGCTCTCAAACACATTAAAAGGCAAGAAATTCAAGTAATTTACTCTTGACAAGTTCAGCACAGCTGTTAACTAAAAGCAATTCCAGGTGACTGTACCTCTTAAAGCTGACTGAGAAAATGATGTCAAGATGTATAAAGCAAAAGTTATGTAAGCAAGAGGCGCCTACTTTGAAGAATCTAAAATATAGAACATATATATTCAGGTTTGTTTAACACTTTTTTGTTTACTAAATAATTCTATATGTTTCCTTCTTAGTTTGGATGACTTCAGTATGAATCTACAAAGCATGGCAGTTTTAAATAATGAAAAAAACACTTAATAAATAAATAAATACACTAACATGGCCGAGCTTGGTTATAAGGATATCAAAATCTATTAAACAACGGTGTATTATATGTTGGTCAAAATCTAACCAAACTAAACTGGCCACAGTGTTTGTTCTGTTTCTCATATCTTCTTTATTTTGTTACATCACCAGTTATTGCTAAAGGGAAACTGAAAGGATGAGATGTATTGATGTAGGTTCAGGTGGAAAGGAAATTAAAGGGGAGTCTCAGACCCTGTTTTTGGTTTTTGAGTTGTAGTCATTATAATCTGTTAACACTGAGAGCAAGCCCAAACCCCTGATCTGTGCATCTTTCTTTCTCTCTCAAAGTCTTTCTCTCTGTCTCTCTTTCACTCATACTTTCTCCTGTCTCTCTCTCAGTCTCCCTCAGTGTCTTTCGTTCTCTCTCAAACTCTCTGTCTTTCTCCCAGTATCTATCTCAGTCACTTCCTTACTCTTTCTCAGTCTCTCTTTCTCTCTCTCATTCGTTCTCTCTCTCTCTCCCTCAGTGTTTCGTTCTCTCTCAGCCTCTCTATGTCTCTCTCCCAGTATCTCTCTCTCAATCTCTCTCACTCTTTCTCTCTTTCTCTGTCTCTCGTTCTCTCTCAGTCTCTCTCTCAGTCTCTATCACTCTTTCTCAGTGTCTCTCGCTCTCTCAGTTTTTCTCTTTCTCTCTCTGCAGAACTTTTCATGACTATCATTAGTGCAGCACTCTAATACGGAAGTGAGCTGATAAGCATTTCAGCAGAGCCCAACCGCACTTTCTCCTCAACAGACAACAACTGCCTAACTGACTAACTAGCCTACATACAGAACTATAGACACAGATACCAGCACTGTGAGCGGGTCTCACCGTGTCTGGACCCTCCTCAGCAGTGACAGAGACCCCTGTGGCCACAGTCTATCTGTCAGAAACTCTAAGTTAGTCTCATTAGCTCGGTTTAAACACACAGACAGGGGGTCCCCCTGTCCCCCCCGGGCAAAACTCTCCACACACATCTCTCACAGCTCCACCTAACTAACTCAGTTTAGTTTATAACTCACTCCTGAAGAAGCCAGTTAGCTAGCTAGCCCCACAGAAAGAGCTGGAATAAGAAGCTACGCACCACTTTTTGGTGCACTCCACCGTCAGCTCGGAGAAAGACGCCACGAACTGGAACTTGGTCGCCCTCTTCCCCACCCGCTGGAGCCTCTTCCACACCGAGGTCATGGCCGCTCGCTCGTGGTTTTCCCTCAGAAATGTGCTGTTAGTCTCTGAAACGCTACATCCTCTGAGTGTCTCTGTGAGAACCGCGCTGCTCTGTCTCTCAGCTGCTTGTGGCGGAGCCGCGCTCACATGTCGCGAGCGAGAGAGAGAGAAAGCGCGAGCGTGCAGGCGAGGGCGCGCGCAGCTCCTCACTCACTCAGTCACTCAGTCACTCATCCAGCTTTAGATTCACATCAGGAACACACACACACACACACAGAAAGCCCTGAAACACGAGCCCACCGTGGATATTCCGGCCTTTACACAGCTATAAATAACCTACAGTTAGCTGGCCTTCACAAGAAACCCCCCAGGGCTGAATTAAGCCCTACATTGTTGAATTTAACCCTGTAATAAACAATAAACCACTGAGCTGAAGCTCTGTATGGTACTGTACCAAACCCTACACTACTGACATAAACTGTTTACACTGACTTAAACTGTTTATGATTTTAGACTTAACCCTACACTACTGAAAGAAACTGTTTATATCAGACTTAACCCTACACTACTGAATTAAACTGTTTATATCCGACTTAACCCTAAACTACTGATTTAAACTGTTTATATCATATTTAACCCTACACTACTGAATTAAACTGTTTATATCCGACTTAACCCTAAACTACTGATTTAAACTGTTTATGATATCATATTTAACCCTACACTGCTGAATTAAACTGTTTAAGATATTAAACTTAACACTACACTACTGAATTAAACTGTTTATGATATCATATTTAACCCTACACTGCTGAATTAAACTGTTTAAGATATTAAACTTAACACTACACTACTGAATTAAACTGTTTATGATATCAGACTTAACCCTACACTAATGAATTTAACAGTTTATATCCGACTTAACCCTACACTACTGAATTTAACTGTTAATGATATTAAATGTAACCCTACACTACTGAAATAAACTGTTTATATCGCACTTAACTCTACACTACTGAATTAAACTGTTTATGAATGTTTTGGACTTAACCCTACACTAATGAATTAAACTGTTTATGATATCAGATTTAACCCTACACTACTGAATTAAACTGTTTATGAATGTTTTGGACTTAACCCTACACTAATGAATTAAACTGTTTATGATATCAGATTTAACCCTACACTACTGAATTAAACTGTTTATAAAGCTGGACTTAACCCTACACTACTGAATTAAACTGTTTATGAATGTTTTGGACTTAACCCTACACTAATGAATTAAACTGTTTATGATATCAGACTTAACCCTACACTACTGAATTAAACTGTTTATGAATGTTTTGGACTTAACCCTACACTAATGAATTAAACTGTTTATGATATCAGATTTAACCCTACACTACTGAATTAAACTGTTTATAAAGCTGGACTTAACCCTACACTACTGAATTAAACTGTTTATGAATGTTTTGGACTTAACCCTACACTAATGAATTAAACTGTTTATGATATCAGACTTAACCCTACACTACTGAATTAAACTGTTTATGATATCAGACTCTACACTATTAATTAAACCGTTTATGATTTTAGACTCTATAAAATCAGACATAACCCTACACTAAGGTCATGGCCAAAAGTGTTGGGACCCCTAAAATGTTTCCAAAAAATAAAGCATTTTTGAAATTTATTGAAATTACACCTTTGTTATACACATATTTATTTACTTTGTGTGTATTGGAACAACACAAAAAACAGAGAAACTGTTAGATTAGACTGTTTAGGATTTTGGACCTAACCCTACACTATTGAATGAAACTGTATATGGGATTACTAAAAAAATATTATATGTTAGTTTAATACTATATAGGAATAAATTAAATTTTATATATGGTTTATTTCACTATTTCATAGCGGTTAATTCAACACTTCAAAGCAACCCTGTTCCTGGGAGATCTGCCTTACTGAAGACTTTAGGTCTATAACCCCATAATTCACTTTATCTGAGCCATCTAATTATTTCCTTCAAAAGTGCTTATTAGCTGAATGAGGTGTGTTCAAAGATTTGAGAGATTTATGATGTGAAACCTGTGAGAATGTAAAGCTAAAGGGTTGCTCCCAGAGCTCTAATTCAGTGATTCGGTAGTTTAACACAACACAGTAGTAGTTAACCCTTGTGTTGTCTTAAGACGCGCCACTATGATTAATAACAGAGAAAAGTGATATTTATCCGCTAAAAATGTTGGTGCTTTCTTAGAGTATTTCCAATATTGGAAAATGTGAAACATTGCCTGTGTATGTTTGCTTCAATAAATAATACATTTAATTCCACTGGGACACTGGGAGTGTACAGAATGTTAAGATTACACATGCCTGGGCTCCAAGTGATCCAGTGGACAGTTAAATACAGTATGTGTAAATGTAACACCATAAAGGATTAATATGTTATTTTAATTTCTGTAGTGTATGCAGTTTAATTCAACAGTGTAGATTAGGTATGTCCATTACCATTGAAGTAACCCATATACAGTATAAATAAACCCTTAGAAAGAAACATTTGAAACCATGCACAGTATTAAATTAACTTGCATAGTTAAGCTATTTTGAATTAAGCCCTACAGTGAGTTTGAATACTTTAATTGCTGATTTTACCCCTGAAATCTACAAATGAAATCCTACATTGTGCTAAATTAAGCTCTACAGCTTTCATTTGAATCCACTTAAACCCTGCTAAATACTAGAAGATTCACGTTTAGCATCTCACGTGTAGTAAGCTTTAATACATAATCATATAATAGGCTTAATTTACTATAGGCCTCTAGTGATACACTGATGAATTATGACTTTTATTTGCCTCTAAAGCATTGTGTGGTCCTGGTAAATTACAGATTAACAGTGTGAGTATGTTTCTACATCACCTGTGCTTGTGAACTCATTTATCATGGAGGGGTGGAGCTGACAGCATGGTCTGTGAGTAATAACTGTGGGCTGCTTTTTGGCAAATGAAAAGTATCCCTGCATTAGCAACACAAGGTTGGATTGTTGATAGGATAAATCACAGTCTGTAAACACTAAATTATTAACCGCGTGTAATCCACACAAGCCATAAAAGTGGCCATAATATTTATATAAACAAAGAGTTAGAGATTTTTTTAGGGAACACATATAAGTAAACCCCTACACAGTGTGTATTGGTTTACAAGTATCTTGGTTATATGTAGGGTTTAGTCCCTAATTAGTTATTATCATGTTGGAGATCTTGCCATCTGTATTCTTTCATAATAAGTGTAAATATTAGGGCCATGAAGCAATTTTAAAATAATTAAATAAATTACCTGCTCTGTAATGAATTAATCTAAATGAATCTGATTTGTAACTTTTAACTGAGAAAGTATAACACTCCCTGTAATGAACATCAGTCAGTAATACAAATAAATACTGTATATCTCATACAAAACCAGGCCATTTTTTTAAAATACTGTATATCTTATAAAAACTATGCAATTATTACTGTATATCATACAAAAAACATTTAATAAATACTCTATATCTCATACAAAACTAGGCCATTTTTAATAAACACTGTATATTATACAAAACTATACTTTCTTTATTTTCATGACTTTTTACATTGTAGAGTCTCACTGAAGGCATCAAAACTATGAATGAACTTTATGTACTTAACAAAAAATGACCTAGCCTCCACAGTCACCGGACCTGAACCCTATCGAGATGGTTTGAGGTGAGCTGGACCACAGAGTGAAGGCAAAGGGGCCAACAAGTCCTTAACTCCTCTGGGAACTCCTTCCAGACTGTTGGAAAATCATTTCAGGTGACCACCTCTTGAAGCTCATTGAGAGAATCATGCCAAGAGTGTGCAAAGCAGTAATCAGAGCAAACAAACTAGAATATATATATATTTTTTTTTTTTGTTATTTCACCATTTTTTGTTAAGTACATAAATCCACATGAGTTCATTCATAGTTTTGAAGCCTTCAGTGAGACTCTACATGTAAGTAGTCATAAAAATAAAGAAAATGCATTGAAAAAGAGAAGGTGTGTCCAAACTTTTGGCCTGTACTGTATACATATATATATATATATATATATAAAAAACTGGATGTTCTTTAGTTACTTTATTTTTTTTAGGACTTTTACTATGAAGCTTAAAATGGTGGATTAGACATAATGGCTAACAGCTAATTAGCAATGCTAACTGATTTTGAGCTGAATTAATAGCTGATGTTTGATAACAGATGGATGGCACTATGCTGGTTAGATTAGTAGGTTCTGTGGTTTGATATAATATGTTAATTATGGCTATAGTTCAGTTCAAATCTTTAGCTATTGACTGCCGAACACTGGCAAACAAATATCATCTCAGTTCTAGCTAACTCAGTAGTAGGTTTGGAACATGTTAGCCCTGATGCTAACTCTCTTCTGAACTGAAATAATCACTGATTTTATCAGCTGTTATGTTTATATGATTATTTGAGAATGCTGTTACTAACCTGATGGAGTATGTTCTGCATTTTGATATAATATTTGTATAATGTCTGTTTTGTACCCCAAGCACGTTTTGTACCCCAAGCACGTTACAGTGACTGTAACTGTAGCACTGGGTCAAAGGTCACCTAGAAAAGCAATTAATCAGTGTTTTTTTGTAGTTGTTAATTTGACAGCCGTAGTAAATATTAATATCAGAATTTAACGGCAAAGAGAAGTGAGGAGGTTGACCTCAGGGAGGGCCTGTTTCTTATCTGATGTGTTTATTTGGGTGTGTTAGAGCAGAAAAAACACTGCAGATTAAATGTGCTGGGAATCTGCAGAACTGTTAAGCAGATTTAACACACAGAGTAAAACGTTACTGCAGTCTGTCATTTACTTTTCATATCAGCCAAACTGGTATAAGGGTAACCTTTATAAGCATATACTAACAGTGCATACTGAAATAGGGCATATTTCAAAAAATGCTGCACATGAATCTGTATCCTGCTGTAGAAGCATAAGTGGGCTGAAAGGAATCTATGAAGAATTTCCTAGATTTCTAGATGATATTTTGAGCTGCTTTATCTGTGTGGTAACAATGATGTTTTATCAAACGTCTGACATAATTTCAGACCAACTCCATAAGTTCTATTCATCTGGAATTTCAAACTGTAGATAACACATCTTATTACTTTCTAAACAAAAACCCTCTCTGAAGAAGTATAACTGAGTAATGGGGCGCAGGCGCACCCAGTATGCAAATAGAGGGTGCCAGCAGCCGATGGGAAAGGTGTTAAAGGTTGCACTACCCAAATATAAGACAAATCCTAAAGGTTATCATGTGTCTGAATTTATTTATTAACTCAAAGTCTGCCAAAAAGTTTATCTTATACACATGAGCTGAGTGTGAATCTCGACTATTGATTTTTGAGTTAGTTTAACCTGATCTGAGGAAGTGATCCAATTTTTTGTAGTATTTATTTATTTTTTATCAAAAATATTTTACTACTACTACTCATACACTTCTAACAGTGGAAAAAAGTAATGAAAAGTGATCTAAGTGAGTTTGAAGGTGGTATGAGTTTTTGACATACAGGCTGGTTTGTGTATTTTTAAAACGGCTGATTACTAAAAATTGTTTATTACAGAAGAAACATCCTGTGTGAGACAGTTCTGACAACAGAAATCCTTGTTGATGAGAGAGGTTTACAGAGAACAGCAAAAAAACAGATCTTACAATGTACAACATAAACCTTAATGCCAGTGGATTGCACCAAAAGACCACATTGGGTTTCCCATCTGCCAACCAAGAACAGAAAGCTGAGGCTGCATTAGGCACAGTCTTATCAAAACTGGACAGTTGAACAGTGGAAAAATGTGGTCTGGCCTAATAATCCTTGATTTCTATTGAGGCACATAGACAGTAGGGCCATAGTTTGGTGCTAACAGCATAAATCCATATACTCAACCTGACTGCGTCCACAGTCTGGACTAGTGGATGTGGTGTAATAATGTGGAAAACATTTTTGATGGCACACTTAGGGCTCATTATTACCATCACTATCATCCCTTGAATGTCAAAGCTATTTAAGTACAAATGCTGACCGTGTGCATCATCTCCTCATGGTAACACTATCTCCTAATTGCCATTTGCTGAATAATAATGTGCCATGTCACAAGGCAACATCCATCTCTGGTTTTATGTCCATGAATTCTGTGTTCTTCAAATGAAGCCACGGCATCTCCAAAATGGCAGGTAGGTCTTAAAAATGGCAAGGTGATGTTGTTATGCAGTGGTCAGTCCCTATGAACCTGTGAATCAGAGAATATAAGGGTTATGACAGGCTGGCAGGATCTACTGCTAACATTTTGGTGCCAGAACAGGGTTCATACACTTTTTACCCAATACATTTCCATTATTTTTTTTATGATTTTTTCCTTGACTTTAAAACAAATTTTCAAGACCGTCCTTTTTTTTAAACATCATGGACAATAATCCAACCAAAAATCCACAAAAGATTAGAATTGATTGTAGGTCTAAAATTAATCAGATAAAATGTTGAAACGCAATTTTGATTATCTTCAATAGTAAAATGTGTGTCAGATCCTGAGAGCTCCTTTGTAAAGGCGTAAATAACTGAATTAACTCTGAGCTGACGTATTTGTTAGCTTAAAAAGGTTTCTCCATCAAAATACTGAAACACAAAGATTTGTAGACTTTTCCAAAACTTTCTGGGTATTTTTACTATTCCAAAACCTATCCAGGCCTGTAAATTGCTATTTTCAAATTCCATGACTTTTCCAGGTTTTTAATGACCATACAAACCCTGCAGAAGACACAGGACGCCTTCAGAGGTCATGACAAGCCCATGCATTAAATGAACAGACCTGTTGTGATGGCCCAACGAGAACCTGCTCAAGTTTAGGTAGGTGGTGTTAATATTATGATAATCAGTGTTGTACTACCTAAGTCTGGTTCCAGTCTCAAGACCATAAACCAGTGGTTTCAGTCTTGTCTCGGACTCGTCTCAGACTCGACTTAATTTGGAATCACTTTTGTCTCGGTCTCAGAGAGAGGTGGACTACCTGCCCCAAACTTAGTATATACAGAAAAGTCGCCATTTTTCTGTCACGTTTAGTTCATCCTCTTCTCAGTTAGTGCAGTTTATATATTGGTGTTTACAGACCTGTACCAAATCACTCTGCCCCTCAAAGTGTACTCTCTGGTGACTTACAGGGCAGATTATTTTAATCAGGCAAGTTTTTTTGGGACATAGAAATTCTGGTGTGCTGTACACCGCCAGAAACATAAACACAAGATATTTGGAATTTTTTTAAAAAGGTCAGTTCCCAGATTCAGCCAGAGAACACAGTCCTGATTCAGATATCTGTCCGTTTAAAAATACAACGGTATTAGTAATATTAGTAAAAGAGCTGCGGATAAATACTATCACTATAAAAAAGATTCTGGTCTTGATGTTGGCAACTTCCGATTTTGGACTCGACTGTTAAAAGTCTTGATCTTGTCTCGGGCTGGTCTTGACTAGCTTATGCAAACATAAACAGTGGGATTTAATGGTTTGACATACACAACAAAAAAGTTTAGAATTAAAAAATAAAAAGCTAATAAGAAATACTGAAGATTTTATTTCTGTTTCTAATTACAAAAAAACTGTTTAAAGCCTTTGTAGACTCAGCTTGAGTGCAATATTGTATCAAACAAACAAATAACAATTACTAAAACTAAGCAATTGTAGGGTTTGTTGTTTTTCTCTCTATATCTCTCTCTCTATTTATGTTGTTTTGACTTGGAATCCATGAGTTCATTCTCCCAGCAGCTTGTCAGAAGCTGTGGGGAAGCAGCTGGGTGTAAATCTAGACAATACAAAAGGACAAAAGGAATTAGAAGGAGAGCAAATGGGTTTGGGTGGCATTACTCTAAAGAGTTTGCGTCCGACTATTTTAGGTTCTAAGGAAATGGTCTCTAACAGCCGTTTTCAACAAACAGGGAGCGATCTCCGCTCTGGATCGCGCACCAAATTTTGAATCGTTTGGCTCATTTCCACCAACAAAAACAAATTATTTTTGTTCAAGGTTTCACTAAATCTAGTGCTGTTTCACTGAAACGCACCAAGGTTCTTTGAGGCATGAATGGAGCCAGTTTAAGAACCAGAGTTATTTTGGTTAAAAGGTCAATAAGTGGAAAACCACATGCTACAGTGATACTTAAGCTTAAATGTACACTGTTACTATACACTGACATGCCAAAAGTCATGAGATAGCAGCATGTACACTCATTGACCAAAAAAAATAAGACAGACAGGAAGATTACAGATTACAGTGTTCTGATTAGACAGTGGGTCTTTATCACAAGAGGCTGTAAAAATGCTTTCCCTGCTGCCTCTCAGGCTCTCAGAGGCTACTTCTGGGTAGTGTACCTCTTAGCGAGAAAATATTGTCCACCAGACATAACTCTATGTTGCAGTTGAACACAGCTGTCAGAAGGAGAGAGAAGACTGATAACTGAAGTATGATAACCTGGGGAGCAATTACATATGACATATGGTCACACATGCCCCGTGCTTCTGTTAACCAGCTTTTACCAGCATCCAAAGCATCTCAGCTTCTTATTAAGAATGTTCTGTCTATTTTAACAAAATTATGGTGTGTTACTTCAAACGTGCAATGTAATCTAACACAAAAATCTACTTAAACATTGACACAAATGCTCAGCCGATTCCATCTCGCCCTATTTATTTACTGATGAGCTAAATTAAGACAGGAATTCAGGCATGCTCTAAATAGGTCAAATGATGACACATTTGTTGTCGGTCATCATCCGGAGCCAAAAAGCAAAGAAAACTGCTTTGTTTTTAATACTGTTATATTTGAAACTGACCTTTATTCTGATTTATTTTTAAATGCTGTAAATGGTCTAAAATGGGTAAAGAATGTCCAAGAATAACAAAACAATAGATCCTAAAGAAGAGATAGAGACTGAAAGAGAGAAAGAAAGAAGAATCTAGAGGTCATGCTGAGGTGAAAGGTTGATTTTCACAGCAGTTAACCTCCTGTGGGTTGAGTATGTGTGGTTTTCCCAGCACTTCCTGTTTTTCTTCAGGACGGAACACTTACCTAAGTATCAGCAGCAGGAAACACACTTACAGCATTTGTTTGGACTAACTACCAGTATTTCTTATCTGATTAACACATTTTATCTGTCCAGTCCAAATAATTCAGTACACTATATTTATTCTAAAACAAAGCAGGAATAGGGACAGTTTAGGGCTATTAAGGAGTTAAAAATAAATAAATAATAATAATAATAATAATAATAATAATAATAATAATAATAATAATAATAATAATAGCAATGTGATTTCAAATAGATTAGATAGATTATGTCACTGCATCAAGAACCATTATTCTTCACCATCAGTATTCCAGATCTTTTTTGGAAAAAATTGACGCTGTGTGCTCCAGACCAGATATAAAAAGGACCATCCAGACTGTTATCAGCAACAACTTCAAAAGCCTTGGTCTGTCATGATATGAGGTTGCATCATTACACTTCTTTGATGCAGCACTAATGCCGAAAGGTTCATTAAGATCTTATAGCAACATTTGATGTCTGCATGACCACATCTCCACATTTCCAGGGATGTTTAAGTATATTTAAACAAGACAATGTAAAAGCACATGCTGCACACATATATATATTAGGCATTGCTGTGGAAGATAATTACTGCTGTAATAAAATAACACCCAAAATATTTTATTGCAGGGAATCCATGGTGCCAAAACATAATTTCTGTAATGTGTTAAAGGCCTGAAATGCAACAATTGATGTATTAATAATTAGAGCTGTAAATATTAACTTGTTAATATACACAATTAGAACATACTTTTTTTTTTAAATCATGTTGTTCCCAATGTTCTGCCATATTCCACTCTTCCCATCGAGCCTGCTGATGTATTATTGGTTTTAAGCAATGTAAACATAGATTCACTCAGAAGGTACATAATTTTTTTCATTGAAATATAGATTAAATACACACACACTCTCCATCTCTCTCTCTCTGTCTTTGCTTCTGCTTTTCACAAAGGGCAGTCTGTGTTCAAAGTTATAAAGATACAGTTAAATAAACCTATTTGAATATAAATAAAAACCCTTGTTATTATCTTAAAGATATATTTCATTTTACATTTAAAACAAAAAAAAACTAACAAAGAAAATATTTGAGTAATTACAATGAGTCACTACAAATGGTTTAATTAATTAGTTAATTGTTTAAATTAATTGGCAGCCCTAATATTAATACATAAAGAGATGTTAAGCTGACAAAAAAGGAAATATATTGTGGTAATTACTGCCTGAAATAAAATAAAAGTCAAAGTAAATGTGAGACACATCTTACTAGCTTTTCTGATTTAAGGTTGTACTTTATCTTCTGAGACTAAACAAAACAATTCATCTCAGTTTACGCCTTTTCAAGCCCTGAGGCTTTCTCTAAGAGTGGAAAAGTACTCCTGGAGTTGAAGCACTATTGCACCATGCTGAAAGATCAGTAGGCCACCTCGATAAATATAGACGTGCATTAGAGTTCCACCTGCTAACAGTCCGTCAAAATGACAGCGGGCTGTTGATGCTGCAGAAGTACAAAGTAAAACGGTAACAAGGTCACCAGAACCTACAGAGCGACAAGCGGTTAAACACAATATGCACATTATGTACACAACATCTGAATATCCATCATGATAGCTGTTTATGTAGAGAGTAGCCTGTAATCAAGCTGGGAAAAACCCTCCAGTCACAAGAATATGATGGAGGGATGCTTCTTCCGGTCAAGCACTTTCCCTAGAGACCCACACTTGAACACAACAGGATCATGAGACCAGTAATATTTCTGCTACTGAATACCTGGAACTGTTCCCAATATCCACAATGTGAACTGCAGATCAGGCAGGGGAAGGACAGGGAAATAACTAATGCCTTTTAAATCAGCATCTGAGAGACATGTTCACTTTATTAAAGAGGCACTAAACCATATATATATATATATATATATTTTTTTTTTTTAATTAATAGCCGAACGTGTTCCTCTGAAGTAACGAAACATTTCAGTCCTGCCTAAATGTTTCTTCAAAACATTTCCTAACCTTTTATAGATAATTTTTTTTTCGTAGTGAATGATATTTCCATCTTCTTTGGTACTCAGACACTCACAATATGCAAATCAATCAATCAATAATACCGCCCCCTGTTGATGTCCAACCATCTGAGTCTGGACGCTATCAGAGGCATACTGTTGCTGCAGATCAGCCCAATAAGCTCTCCCTCATCCCCACCCCTAAACCCATACATCATCCAGTACCCCTCCCAAACTACTTCTCTATCTTTTTTTAGCATTCTTTTCACATTTGAGCTACAATCAGGGGGCTTAGTTGCCTTTAACATCTTGATATCACCTTTAACAGTGCTATCACTTGTTACATGATCTCTGGGCTTTAAACTGACAAGACAAACTATGGATGTCCTAACAAAGTCCCATATCTTCTAAATCAAATGGAAGATTTATGTAAATTCTAAAAATGAAAAAAATGATAAACATAAGCATCACCAGGCCTGTTTTCTAGGGTGGGCGCCAAAGCAAATACTGAAGCAAATATCAGGTTATGCTGTTCAGAAATATAATAACATTTTTTTCTTCGAGCATCCAGAACAGCTTAGCTTGACCCTTCATCTTTCATGACCAATGGAAAACAGTCATCCAGATGCTTGCTGTCTTCAAAAGCAGACTAAAGACTCATCTAAAAGTACTGACTAAAGTGCTAATCTAAACACTTATCTACTAGGATATTATTATTCTGACCAGGACTGGGTGATATTGACAAAAAACTGTTCAATATTCTTGAAATATATGAGCGATTCTCAAATACAATTTTAAGTTCTTAATAACTTTAGGTTTTTATTTGTAAACAGACAGTACCATTTGAAGTGATGTGAAAGCTATTGTTTATTTTACATTTACTTCAATTTTTATTATTACATTTTTTTTTTTGCCTCTTCAACCTTACATTTTTTAGTTAATTATAAGTGTATTTTATGAAAGTCACTGACAGATAAAAGAGTGTTTTACAGTTTTCTGACAGAAGTAAGTACTGAGTACTGAGATTTTCTCTGGCACCTTCTGTAAGTAAACATGTGCAATCTTCATTTTTGAAAATCTAATTAAAACATTAACCTCCCAGCTTTAATTCTGTTTTTTTGTATTTAGCATTTTTCTTAAGCATTTTGATGCTAGGCTCTACAAAAAATATTTTCAAAGTAAACAACAAATCAATCTTGTAAGTTGCTCTGGATAAGTCTTAAATGTAAATGTTTTAAGCTGTGAGAAAGTATAGAATGTGACGGGAGCATACAGTTCTCTGTTTTGATACCGGCTTTGTGCCACTTAAAAACGGAATCTATCATTAGACAGTGGAAATATGTTTTTCACAATTACTCATCTCATTAACAAAAATAGTCCAAGGGTAACTTACAGTAATAATATCGCCATAGAATTGGCATAAAATTACAGCCATTATTTTTTAAATGGTATGTGCCCTGGTATGTCTTTTTGTCTGACATCACTAAATACACTAATACGCCAAAAAGTCATAGGAAATGAACAATTACCATATCCCAAGACTTTTGCCATGTTTGATGACCTGTAAAACAGGGTCGGCAATTAAGTATGGACGCCGTCCAGATACTTTTTTCCAAGCCATTACATGGTGGGCTACAAAAAAAAAATATGTATGATGAGATGGAGTGCTATAGACTAATAGCTCTCCAGCCCAGAGGGTTGTTGAACTCAATTGCAGAACAGTTGATCTCAAAGCAGATTAACCCAAGAAAAAAATCCTCCTCTCGGTGATTGAACACGAGGCGCCAGGGTCACGGTCCAATACACTATAGCAGCCTCGGCTAGTGAATTGACATACGACCGGGGAAGAACTTTTAAGGTGATGGGGAGCCCAAGAACGTGCGGAAACTAAAGTCACGCAGAGCGCAGCAGAGAGGCAGGGGTGGGATGTAAACAAAAGCTCGCCAGAGAAGCATTTTATTTATTTATTTATTTTCATTATCGTTCATTATAGTTCAAACAACCTCACAGGCCAGATGTTTCATGCTTGCCGGCCACATCTGGCCTGTGGGCCGCGTATTGCCGACCCCTGTTTTATGAGCTTGCAGCAGAGTGGCCTAAATGGCACAATGCCATAACGGGAGTGTATGATCTCATCTGTGCGTTAGGCAGACAGGAGTGTTTATGTCGGAGCTGGTGAGATGAGGCAGAGCCATCAGCGCTGGGCACAGAGTCTGAGTCACTGGGTCTCCACTGCACACACGTACACACACACACACACACTTTTGTGTTTGTTTCCTCACACACATTGTGTGCTGCTACCTATTGTGTCACTCATTGGTAAAATGACGAGACTAAACAGAATGATTTGAAAGAAAAGTCCGGTTACAATGTGAAGGAAACAATTTGAGGATGTGAGATTTATTCAGCACATTGTTGAGCAAACACTGAATGAATTCTCACATTTTTAGATGGACTATAAGCTTAACATATACAGTAGCTTGAAAAAGTATTTGCCCCCCCCAACAGATTTCTTTTATTTTTACTTTTTTGATACAGACCATTGTGTTCTTTTTGGTCAGCCGTGGTTTTCATCTAGGAACTCTCCCATGGAGACCATTTTCTGGGTTCTTTTGTAACCTCTTGGATGAGTTGTGCATGGCCTTTTGGAATCATTTCGGTTGGTCGGCCACTTCTGGGATGCTTCACCAGTGTTACACGTTTTCTCTATTTGTGAATAATTGCTTTCACTGTGTTTTTTCCACCATAGATTTTCCAACCTTTTCTGATAGATGTCAATGACTTTGTTTTCATCTGTTTTTGATTTTTTTCAGATGGTAACATATTGTATTGCATTTTTTAGATATTTTATCCTGCTTCATGTTGTCAGACAGGTTCTAGTTACATGCTTTTTGATTCTACAGGTCTGGCAGTAATCAGGCCTGGTTAGGTGGTGGTTAGTAGTGAAATTGAACTCCAAACAGTGTGATTAATCACAGTTAATTATGGGGGGCAAATACTTTTTTGCAAAGGGCTAAATTGGATTGGATCGTTTTTTTCCCTTAAAAAAATAAATCCTAATTTAAGTGCCTTTTATGTTTATTCATGTTATATAAGTCTGATATTAAAGTTTGGTTGAAAATCTGATTAATGTAAGTATGATAAAAATGAAAAAACAAAAGAAATCTGTGAGAGGGCAAATACTTTTCAATGCTTCTGTATTATAAAAGCATAATATATTACGCTTAATAATTAATATCTATGATCTACATTTTTATGTAAACATGACATACTTTATTAGTGTGATTGCAGTAATGCAATCACAGTATTGATCTTCTTAAGTCTTATTAGTGTGATTGCAGTATGCAATCACAGTATTGTTCTTCTTAAGTCTTATTCTTATTAGTGTGATTGCAGTATGCAATCACAGTATTGTTCTTCTTAAGTCTTATTCTTCTTCTTCTTCTTCTTCTTCTTCTTCTTCTTATTATTCCACCTGTTTTTTGTCCGGTTAACTAGTGCCGCAGTTTTCGAAATATCGACTTCGTTCAAAAGAGAAAACGTGCGTCCATATCGGGAATGGTGGGCTTGTATACAGCTTTCCGATCGGACTTACGTTTTTCGTAAAAACTTCGTAAGTACGCGTTTTTTTGCCCATTGAAAATGAATGGGCAGAACTTTGCACGCCCGTGGACGTCGCAATTTTTGAAATACGAAGATGAAACCAATTGAGGACCTGTAGAACTTATTGAGCTCTTTCCGAAAATATGCGTTATGAAAAGTTACGACGTACGGATTTCGTACGAATGTCGTACGAAGTGGCCCCATTGGAATGAATGAGGCCAATCGGAGGACGGCAGCTAGATCGAAGGACAGGTAGCTAGAACTCCAGTACTGTGTGTAATGGAGCAGCTATGGGATAAAACAGCATTAGGTCAAAAGTTTGGACACCCCGGCCCCCCCCAGTACTGTGTGTAATGGAGCCATGGGTCAAAAGTTTGGACACCCCGGCCCCCCAGTACTGTGTGTAATAGAGCCACGGGTCAAAAGTTTGGACACCCCCGAACGGCCAGAGCAACCTAGCGTGCATAGCTGATTGATGTATTTGCACGTTGCGTAGCAACGTGCAAACACCATTTAATCTAATTTATGCATATAAATCACCTAGCAACCACCTAGAATCACCATAGCAACCACCACAGATACCATAGCAACACCTTAGCAACCGCCTAGCAACACCTTAGCAACCACCTAGCAACACCTTAGCAACCACCCCGGATACCATAGCAACACCTTAGCAACCGCCTAGCAACACCCTAGCAACCACCTAGCAACCACCTAGCAACACCTTAGCAACCACCCCGGATACCATAGCAACACCTTAGCAACCGCCTAGCAACACCCTAGCAACCACCTAGCAACCACCTAGCAACACCTTAGCAACCACCCCGGATACCATAGCAACACCTTAGCAACCACCTAGCAACACCTTAGCAACCACCTAGCAACCACCTAGCAACACCTTAGCAACCACCCTGGATACCATAGCAACACCTTAGCAACCGCCTAGCAACACCCTAGCAACCACCTAGCAACCACCTAGCAACACCTTAGCAACCACCCCGGATACCATAGCAACACCTTAGCAACCGCCTAGCAACACCCTAGCAACCACCTAGCAACACCTTAGCAACCACCCCGGATACCATAGCAACACCTTAGCAACCGGCTAGCAACACCTTAGCAACCCCCTAGCAACCACCTAGCAACACCTTAGCAACCACCCCGGATACCATAGCAACACCTTAGCAACCGCCTAGCAACACCTAGCAACCACCTAGCAACCACCTAGCAACATCTTAGCAACCACCCCGGATACCATAGCAACACCTTAGCAACCGCCTAGCAACACCTTAGCAACCACCTAGCAACCACCTAGCAACACCTTAGCAACCACCCCGGATACCATAGCAACACCTTAGCAACCGCCTAGCAACACCCTAGCAACAACCTAGCAACCACCTAGCAACACCTTAGCAACCACCCCGGATACCATAGCAACACCTTAGCAACCGCCTAGCAACACCCTAGCAACCACCTAGCAACCACCTAGCAACACCTTAGCAACCACCCCGGATACCATAGCAACACCTTAGCAACCGCCTAGCAACACTCTAGCAACCACCTAGCAACCACCTAGCAACACCTTAGCAACCACCCCGGATACCATAGCAACACCTTAGCAACCGCCTAGCAACACCTTAGCAACCACCTAGCAACCACTTAGCAACACCTTAGCAACCACCCCGGATACCATAGCAACACCTTAGCAACACCCTAGCAACCACCTAGCAACCACCTAGCAACACCTTAGCAACCACCCCGGATACCATAGCAACACCTTAGCAACTGCCTAGCAACCACCTAGCAACACCATAGCAACCACCCTGGATACCATAGCAACACCTTAGCAACCGCCTAGCAACACCTTAGCAACCACCTAGCAACCACTTAGCAACACCTTAGCAACCACCCCGGATACCATAGCAACACCTTAGCAACCGCCTAGCAACCACCTAGCAACCACCTAGCAACCACCTAGCAACACCTTAGCAACCACCCTGGATACCATAGCAACACCTTAGCAACTGCCTAGCAACACCCTAGCAACCACCTAGCAACACCTTAGCAACCATCCCGGATACCATAGCAACACCTTAGCAACCGCCTAGCAATACCTTAGCAACCACCTAGCAACCACCTAGCAACATCTTAGCAACCACCCCGGATACCATAGCAACACCTTAGCAACCACCTAGCAACACCTTAGCAACCACCTAGCAACACCTTAGCAGATACCAGCCAGCGCTGCAATCACACTCGCAGTTTCTGTAGGAACTGCAATCTAGTTATTATTATTATTCCACCTGTTTTTTGTCCGGTTAACTAGTGCCGCAGTTTTCGAAATATCGACTTCGTTCAAAAGAGAAAACGTGCGTCCATATCGGGAATGGTGGGCTTGTATACAGCTTTCCGATCGGACTTACGTTTTTCGTAAAAACTTCGTAAGTACGCGTTTTTTTGACCATTGAAAATGAATGGGCAGAACTTTGCACGCCCGTGGACGTTGCAATTTTTGAAATACGAAGATGAAACCAATTGAGGACCTGTAGAACTTATTGAGCTCTTTCCGAAAATATGCGTTACGAAAAGTTACGACGTACGGATTTCGTACGATTGTCGTACGAAGTGGCCCCATTGGAATGAATGGGGCCAATCGGAGGACGGCAGCTAGATCGAAGGACAGGTAGCTAGAACTCCAGTACTGTGTGTAATGGAGCAGCTATGGGATAAAACAGCATTAGGTCAAAAGTTTGGACACCCCGGCCCCCCAGTACTGTGTGTAATGGAGCCACGGGTCAAAAGTTTGGACACCCCGGCCCCCCAGTACTGTGTGTAATGGAGCCACGGGTCAAAAGTTTGGACACCCCCGAACGGCCAGAGCAACCTAGCGTGCATAGCTGATTGATGTATTTGCACGTTGCGTAGCAACGTGCAAACACCATTTAATCTAATTTATGCATATACATCACCTAGCAACCACCTAGCAACACCTTAGCAACCACCTAGCAACCACCTAGCAACACCTTAGCAACCACCCCGGATACCATAGCAACACCTTAGCAACCGCCTAGCAACACCTTAGCAACCACCTAGCAAACACCTAGCAACACCTTAGCAACCACCCCGGATACCATAGCAACACCTTAGCAACCGCCTAGCAACACCTTAGCAACCACCTAGCAACCACCTAGCAACACCTTAGCAACCACCCCGGATACCATAGCAACACCTTAGCAACCGCCTAGCAACACCTTAGCAACCACCTAGCAACCACCTAGCAACACCTTAGCAACCACCCCGGATACATAGCAACACCTTAGCAACCGCCTAGCAACACGCTAGCAACCACCTAGCAACCACCTAGCAACACCTTAGCAACCACCCCGGATACCATAGCAACACCTTAGCAACCGCCTAGCAACACCCTAGCAACCACCTAGCAACCACCTAGCAACACCTTAGCAACCACCCCGGATACCATAGCAACACCTTAGCAACCGCCTAGCAACACCCTAGCAACCACCTAGCAACACCTTAGCAACCACCCAAGATACCATAGCAACACCTTAGCAACCGCCTAGCAACACCTTAGCAACCACCTAGCAACACCTTAGCAACCACCCCGGATACCATAGCAACACCTTAGCAACCGCCTAGCAACACCCTAGCAACCACCTAGCAACCACCTAGCAACACCTTAGCAACCACCCCGGATACCATAGCAACACCTTAGCAACCGCCTAGCAACACCCTAGCAACCACCTAGCAACCACCTAGCAACACCTTAGCAACCACCCCGGATACCGTAGCAACACCTTAGCAACCGCCTAGCAACACCATAGCAACCACCTAGCAACCACCTAGCAACACCTTAGCAACCACCCAAGATACCATAGCAACACCTTAGCAACCGCCTAGCAACACCCTAGCAACCACCTAGCAACCACCTAGCAACACCTTAGCAACCACCCCGGATACCATAGCAACACCTTAGCAACCGCCTAGCAACACCTTAGCAACCACCTAGCAACCACCTAGCAACACCTTAGCAACCACCCCAAATACCATAGCAACACCTTAGCAACCGCCTAGCAACACCTTAGCAACCGCCTAGCAACACCTTAGCAACCACCTAGCAACACCTTAGCAACCACCTAGCAACCACCTAGCAACACCTTAGCAACCACCCGGATACCATAGCAACACCTTAGCAACCGCCTAGCAACACCTTAGCAACCACCTAGCAACCACTTAGCAACACCTTAGCAACCACCCGGATACCATAGCAACACCTTAGCAACCGCCTAGCAACACCTTAGCAACCACCTAACAACACCTTAGCAACCACCCCGGATACCATAGCAACACCTTAGCAACACCATAGCAGATACCAGCCAGCACTGCAATCACACTCGCAGTTTCTGTAGGAACTGCAATCTAGTTCTTCTTCTTCTTCTTCTTCTTCTTCTTATTATTCCACCTGTTTTTTGTCCGGTTAACTAGTGCCGCAGTTTTCGAAATATCGACTTCGTTCAAAAGAGAAAACGTGCGTCCTTATCGGGAATGGTGGGCTTGTATACAGCTTTCCGATCGGAATTACGTTTTTCGTAAAAACTTCGTAAGTACGCGTTTTTTCGCGCATTGAAAATGAATGGGCAGAACTTTGCACGCCCGTGGACGTCGCAATTTTTGAGATACGAAGATGAAACCAATTGAGGACCTGTAGAACTTATTGAGCTCTTTCCGAAAATATGCGTTACGAAAAGTTACGACGTACGGATTTCGTACGAATGTCGTACGAAGTGGCCCCATAGGAATGAATGGGGCCAATCGGAGGACGGCAGCTAGATCGAAGGACAGGTAGCTAGAACTCCAGTACTGTGAGTGTATGGAGCAGCTATGGGATAAAACAGCATTAGGTCAAAAGTTTGGACACCCCGGCCCCCCAGTACTGTGTGTAATGGAGCCACGGGTCAAAAGTTTGGACACCCCGGCCCCCCAGTACTGTGTGTAATGGAGCCACAGGTCAAAAGTTTGGACACCCCCGAACGGCCAGAGCAACCTAGCGTGCATAGCTGATTGATGTATTTGCACGTTGCGTAGCAACGTGCAAACACCATTTAATCTAATTTATGCATATAAATCACCTAGCAACCACCTAGAAACACCATAGCAACCACCCCGGATACCATAGCAACACCTTAGCAACCGCCTAGCAACACCCTAGCAACCACCTAGCAACCACCTAGCAACACCTTAGCAACCACCCCGGATACCATAGCAACACCTTAGCAACCGCCTAGCAACACCCTAGCAACCACCTAGCAACCACCTAGCAACACCTTAGCAACCATCCCGGATACCATAGCAACACCTTAGCAACCGCCTAGCAACACCCTAGCAACCACCTAGCAACACCTTAGCAACCACCCCGGATACATAGCAACACCTTAGCAACCGCCTAGCAACACCCTAGCAACACCTTAGCAACCACCCTGGATACCATAGCAACACCTTAGCAACCGCCTAGCAACACCTTAGCAACCACCTAGCAACCACCTAGCAACACCTTAGCAACCACCCCGGATACCATAGCAACACCTTAGCAACCGCCTAGCAACACCCTAGCAACCACCTAGCAACCACCTAGCAACACCTTAGCAACCACCCCGGATACCATAGCAACACCTTAGCAACCGCCTAGCAACACCTTAGCAACCACCTAGCAACCACCTAGCAACACCTTAGCAACCCCCCCGGATACCATAGCAACACCTTAGCAACCGCCTAGCAACACCCTAGCAACCACCTAGCAACACCTTAGCAACCACCCAAGATACCATGGCAAACACCTTAGCAACTGCCTAGCAACACCCTAGCAACCACCTAGCAACCACCTAGCAACACCTTAGCAACCACCCCGGATACCATAGCAACACCTTAGCAACCGCCTAGCAACACCTTAGCAACCACCTAGCAACCACCTAGCAACCACCTAGCAACACCTTAGCAACCACCCCAAATACCATAGCAACACCTTAGCAACCGCCTAGCAACACCTTAGCAACCGCCTAGCAACACCTTAGCAACCACCTAGCAACACCTTAGCAACCACCCCGGATACCATAGCAACACCTTAGCAACCGCCTAGCAACCACCTAGCAACCACCTAGCAACACCTTAGCAACCACCCCGGATACCATAGCAACACCTTAGCAACCGCCTAGCAACACCCTAGCAACAACCTAGCAACCACCTAGCAACACCTTAGCAACCACCCCGGATACCATAGCAACACCTTAGCAACCGCCTAGCAACACCCTAGCAACAACCTAGCAACCACCTAGCAACACCTTAGCAACCACCCTGGATACCATAGCAACACCTTAGCAACCGCCTAGCAACACCCTAGCAACCACCTAGCAACACCTTAGCAACCACCCCGGATACCATAGCAACACCTTAGCAACCGCCTAGCAACACCCTAGCAACCACCTAGCAACCACCTAGCAACACCTTAGCAACCACCCCGGATACCATAGCAACACCTTAGCAACCACCTAGCAACACCTTAGCAACCACCTAGCAACACCTTAGCAGATACCAGCCAGCACTGCAATCACACTCGCAGTTTCTGCAGGAACTGCAATCTAGTTATATCTAAGGTTCTTAGAGGACTTGAAGGCCTTAGGTCAGGGGTATCCAGTCTTATTAGCAAATAAACATTGTGGCTGCAGGTTTTTATTCAGAACAATCAGAAGCACACCTGAATCCACCTATTTAATCCACCTGTTCTGCTCAGTCTTTAAGTCTTTATACAAGTGATATAATGTGCTTCCTTATTGGCTGGAATAAAAATCTATATTCCCACTAATCCACAATGTGGATAAGATATCCCTCCCGGCCTCAGAGAACTAATATTAACATAAAAGTTGTGAATAGACTGCCCCCTGCTGGCAGAGAGATCTCATTAATAATGCCAGCTAAGAACTAAAAGGAAGGAATACCAGCACCACAATTAAGAGAATAAACTTGGTGTGTGTTAAAAAAAATCACACTATGTAATCCAAATCATTAAACTCTGATTGTAATTACTTCTATGGCCACACAGCTATAAAACCAAACACCTACGCATGCAAACTGCATCTAATAACATCAGAGAAAGAATGAGTCGTTCTCAGGAGCTTAGTGAATACTGTCCAGTATGCTACCATGTATGTGTATTTATACATATGTGTCAGCAAAGAGGACAACTCAAAGTGAAAAAATGTAATTATTATGAGCGTTCTGCATTCTATACGCAATCTTTCTAAATAAAATGTCATTTTAAGATATTGAGAAGTTGGAATGAAGTACATAAATATGCATGCTAATGAAGTATGCTTTTTCCTCTTTATAATTCTTTATTTTTTGCATGTTTCTTACTCAAAAAATGTTTAAGATCATCAAAATAATTTAAATATTAGTCAAAGACTCATGGGCATGGTAGTGGGGGGAAAAGTGGCCAGATTTTTTTGTTACAGTATTTTCTTTATTAAAATGAAAGATTGAGTGACAATGTTTTTTGTCTCTCATTTTTTACCCAAAAGTTTTATTTTTTTCTGATATGATACCTTTGGAATCCATCGGCGACCGACAGATCCTACCGATGACCTTTAGAACCCAATGGGGACCAATCGACTAATTGATAAAATATAATCCAGATTATTCGACTACCAGAGTAATCATTAATTGCAGCCCAATTGAACAGTATGTATATATAAATGCAGCTACATACAAACTTTATATCATTTATAAATAAAGAGGAGCCTCAGAAGCTGTGTTGGACAAAACATTTCCTATAATGTTCCCATGACTTTTTATTTTTTTTAAAGATGGCAAATCCATCCCCTGGTCTGCAACATTTGAAACGTCAGCACACCTGACCACATTTATAAACAAGTAAGTTTACTGCTCTCCACATCATCACTTTCCTCCATTAATAAAGTTTGTTGATCCATTTTTCACATTCGGTTTCCTGTTCAGTCATTTTGGTCAGGTGGGTCTATAGGAGGCTCTGGGTGAACTGTTGCAGATACAGCCTTCTCATAGCTTGCCATGCGTGGTTTTCCCAGTGTAAATGTTCCCTCCACAGGAGAGGATGCAGCAGGGATGGGGTGTGAGATGGTAGAGATAGGTAGTGTGTATCTGGGCTCCATCGGACTTATTTGTGCTCCCGAGTCTCTGGTGAGCTCATCAAGGCCGACTCCCATCAGCTCGCTCACACGAGGCCCGACGAAGAGACGCACCAAATCCTGTACCTGCTGCAGCTGCCAGAAACTCTCCGCCACCACCAGCAAAACTATAAGCCCCAGCACCAAGTAACCTAAAAACAAACAATACATTTTAATATTATCCTGAGACACGGGTATTCATTTATGTCCATTGTAGTAGACATAGTTCTGGGACCTGTTGGTAAAGCACCATTTATTCACTATGTTTAAAATCCTACTCTATTGTCAGGATGACATTCTGGGCTTTCCAGGAAAGCAGCAAGTGTGGGGGTGTGGCCAACAGAGCACAGAAAGACACAGAACACAGAGATTCTTGTTTAGCAGGGTTCCAGAAAGTACAGTGATTTTTAGGGGGAATTCTGGGCCAACGCCAATATTATACATGTATATATCTGATGATAGTGATAACAATAATTTTAGAAGCAAATGTAACATTTAAACAGCTTGCATTTTAGCTTTCAACCAACTGTACGTACATACAATGAAATAAGTGGATTTTGGTTTGTTTCACAAAAGTAACTGTTTTTTTTACATAGACTGGTCACAGGTATAACCCATATTTCTTTAATTAACAGCTTAAATAAAACAACAGATCTATTGAAACTAATAAATGAGTTAGTAGTGTGGCCAGTGATGTTTGGTCCTTTTCTGATATACAATAAATACATTAGCAAGTATCAATTTGAAATATCGAGCAAACCTAGAAATCGCCTGATGCTTTAAAAAATAAATTATTAGTGGACAATTGTATAAATCCGATATCATTGTGCATACCTAGTGATTTTAACCTTTTTAAACTATGCATATCACCTATTTTCACACAGTCTGGATACTTTAGAAAGCTGAATATTTTACAGTATGGAAACCAGCAGGAGGGGCTCATCCCCAAAGCAAGCATAGTGTTCATATTTGTTTCTTTATTCTTCCTTTTTTCATATAGATATGTAGATATGTAGATAGATAGATAGATAGATAGATAGATAGATAGATAGATAGATAGATAGATAGATAGATAGATAGATAGATAGATAGATAGATAGATAACCACTTTAAATTGATCAGTTTCTCTGAGTTTACTATTTGTAGGTAAATGTTTGAGTAAAATGAACATTGTGGTTGTATTTTATAAACCACTGACAACATTTCTCCCAAGTTACAAATACAAATATGATCAGATACAGGTACAGTGCTTTTAAACCTTATGAAAACAAGTGTATATTCATTTAGAAACAACAATGGTTTAAGAGCTGACTAGCATTTTTTTGTTATTGTTATATGAGTTATCATAATAAAGACATTGAAAGAGCTGTAATAATTGTGAATAACAGCAAACTCAAACTGCATTACCTGCATGCAGCAACAGAGGGAGCTCTTTCACACTGTAGACTGTGCACACCTTAAATAACAAGGCTGGAGGTAGAGTGAGGTTCACTGTAAATCACACTAAAGTACTTGCTATCCTGGGAAAAAAATTGTGGCAACTGCTGAAAAACCTTTAATGTGGTTAAATTAATTCAGTTTTTTATTTACCTTACATTTTACAGCATATTGCAATATCCAAGAGCATCACATTTTTTTGTTCAAATCTAATTTTCAGAGTAAAGCGCTCTCTCTGTTGCATCGTCATTATGCAATGACATTATGACCATGTCATATAGCAGGTAAGGCTATATGTCTTGGTCATAATGTCATTGCATTTTTTTATGTGTAATATGATTTACCTTACAGCTTTAGGTCATATGATAAATACCAAACAAAGAACATTTGTACGTATTTTACTGTTACATTTCTTTAACGTCAACATTTTATCTAAAATATCTAAAAACAAATCTGATATTTAACTTTTTTTTCTGTAACGATTAATCAGTTTTATTGATTAATTCGAATTTACAGTTAAGGACGATGTGTTTTTATGAAAATCGATTTTCTCTGAGTTTTTTTTCACCATCGACGCTCCCCTGTGAGCTCCTGTACTACAGGACTACTACATAGCATATATTAAATTGGACTTGCTTTCTATTTTGTAAGTTTTATCAAAAAGGGCACCATTTTATTTCTATTTGTTTTTTGAGGGTGGGTTTATTTATTTATTTTTTAAGTTTGAGGGTGCATTGTGTCAGTACCTAAACTATGTTGGAGAAAGCTTTCTAAAAATTACTAGATGTTCTCACTGTTTACAATAGTTTTTCTTTTGCTTGTTTCTGGTTGCACTTTAACCACAAAGGGGACATTTAAGTGAAAACTAAATAAATAAAAACTAGTTTTAACCATTTCTTTGTCATCTTTAATTAATTTGAAAATCTGATTTATTTGATTTTTTATCGACGATTTTTTGGGCCATATCGCCCCCAGCTCTTCTTGCAAGCATCTAGAACTTCAGAATTTTACAGACTTCAAAGTATCAAATAGTATGTAAACTTTGTCTAAAACTCACAGGAAGTGGCAAACTCCAGCCCCTGCCGCACTGCCTGACTCTGTGTTCTCCCAGGCAGATAATCCCCCAACCCGATAGTGCTGAGAGAGATGAAGCAGTAGTACAGAGACTCCAAAAAACTCCAGTCTCGCTCCAACAGGGAGAGGGCAGCAGCCGGCAGCAGGAAGAACAGCGTCGCTGTGCACACTGCCAACACCCCACAGTACAGCAGCGCTGCTCTGTTGTGGGACAGACCGCAGTAGAGCTGTAGGTGGCGTATGGGCGCGTGGGTCACCCTGGGCAGCAGTGCGTGGGTTAGGCAGGAGAGCAGCAGGAGTGTGAGGGGAATGCCCACCAGACAGTACAGCATACAAAACACACGGCCCTCATCCGACAGAGGAATGGTGGTTCCATAACCTGCGGAAACATGGCAGAGCAGAAAAAAAACTCTTCATATAATATAACTGTCCAAAACAAATAAGATAAAAAAGGATTAAAATTATTCTTATAATTGTGGGTAGAGGGCCAGGCAATATATTTATCCTCTGAGGTAATTCCTCAGAAAAACAAAAACAAAAATAATGCTAATACCTTTCTGCTAAGGCCCAAAATAAGGCAGCCATTCTATCAATGGGAGATCGCCAATTTAATCTCTGAAGGTGCTCCAGACATTAGTTGCTGAAAGTAGCAGAGAGCATAACTGTACTCTCTCTATTTCTAACAGGTGCTAGCCGGCATTTCAACCACCACTTAACCTGGCACTTGCATTGCTGAATGCCACACCTCCTGGTTGTTAGGGGTAGAGAGGCACTACAATGAGCACAGCTTAAAGTTGTAGCATGATGTGTTGGCTGGTGTTTTAGCTGCTGTAAAATACACCAGTTGGTGTGCTCGTTGATTTCAAGGTTGGTGTACCCACTGCTTTACTACGGGTCTGAAAAAAATAAAGAGACCACACAGTTTCTGAATCAGTTTCTCTGATTTTGCTATTTATAGGTATATGTTTAAGTAAAATAACCATTGTTGTTTTATTCTATAAACTACAGACTACATTTTTTCCGAATCCCAAATAAAAAAATATTTGGGAAAAAGCATTTATTTGCAGAAAATGAAAAATGGCTAAAATAACAAAAAAGATGCAGAGCCTTCAGAACTCAAATAATGCAAAGAAAACAAGTTCATATTTATAAAGTTTTAACAGTTCAGAAATCAATATTTGGTGGAATAACCCTGAGTTTTTTCACAGTTTTCTTACATCTTGGCATGTCCTCTTCCACCAGTCTTACACACTGCTTTTGGATAACTTCATGCCACTCCTGGTGCAAAAATTCAAGCAGTTCAGCTTTGTTTGATGGATTCGGATGTGTGCCCATTATTTAGAATGTGCCGGGAGGTGTGTCAGATGCTTTCAGATATGCTGGTTTATGTGCTGTGGTTGGTGTTCTTTATTAATACCCAAATTTGTTAATAACAAATGAAGTTTCACAGGAAAATCCCAGGATTAAACACAAGAGTACACATTCAAAATCATTAACTTCTTAAACAGTGAATCTAACAGGAAACCAAAAGCATATGCATCATTGTCCTGACACCATTGGTCTTTTTAAAATGGGTTGGTTCAAACTAAAGGTGTCGTGCCCAAAGATGTTAAACATGTCTACATGTAAATAGGGGGAATTTAAATTTAAATTTTGATTAATCTGATAATCCAACAATGTCCCCAATAGCAAAAAGAAGTGGACCGCATTTGTCCAACTAACAGCCTAACAGTGAAGCTGATGGTCCCCTGGCATTTTGCCTAACTGCTAAAGCACAGTATTACATAACATGTCAAATCTCTGTGCATTTAAAATATATTTGAGAATAATAATAAACTTTGCATGACAATTATCTGGGTGGTTAAAAGGTGGGTGAACAAACAGTGGCAAACAATAAGGTGACAAACTTCTCCAGCCAGCGGTAGATTTTTAATTAAAAAACAAAGGTTTCCTCTATACAAAACATACTATCTATATATTATTTTAAAGCCTTATCCTCGTCTTCATCACTTAGCTCTATGTTAGTCAATGGGTGGTTTGTAAGCTGATGTAACAGTGGCAGTGGGCAGAACATGTGACTGGGTGAAAGCACATGCTAGCCTTCACCCCCAGCATCATGTGATAGAAGGATTAGTAGTAGGAATTACAAATGACTGAAAACTGGGGAAAAACTGTTACCATTAAACGTGGCCATAATATATAGTAAATAATAAGTAAGACAGAATTATTTTATTAAGCACACAAATTAACAAAGTACTGTGCAGAGCGAGGAAAGGCTGGGTGAAAAGAGTGAAACCGAAGATAAAGTGAAAAATGTTTTTAAAAAATGAGTAATTGACAAACTGACAATGTAGTGACCATTATGTGTTAAAAAATAATAAAATAAACATACTTTAAACTTTATCCTGCACTGGACTTCCACTGAAGATAATCGAGGACTGGTGTAATATGGTTTAATACAGTACGTTATACATTAAATGGACAAATAAACAATCTGTTTAACCTGTGTAAATGACAAGAAGATATTTTTCAATGTCATACAAAAACAATATATGCATATATGAGTCAACTGTCATCAATTATCAGTTTTATTTGGTAATATATTAACTGAAAAGATAAAATTGAATGTAAAACCTGATGTAAAAAAGAAGTAATGGGTAAACCTCTATGACATGGTGCTGCCCTCAGGCAACAAACAATCTGTTACACCATTTCATACCATACCCTTATTCATATGATTGATCCAACAAAAGAGGTCAAGCTGCATGCATAATGTTGCCTAAAGCAACAAATAAATACATTGTTCTGCATGCAGCTTGACCTATTTTGTTGGATCAATCATGATAAAACAGTGGCTCTTTTCTTTAGTCCCAGAGACTCCCATTTCTTTATGTTTTAAATGCTTTCCTGCTAAAACACAGCTAAAACAAAAGTTTGATACATATATCAACAAAAGCTCTGAAGTATTAGTAGTAAAGTAAGAAATGGTGTGGATTTATTTTTTCTCCCCAAAATATAATTTATGCCATAGAAGATTAAGTTTTTTCTTCTTCTTCTTCTTCTTCTTATTATTATTATTATTATTATTATTATTATTTCTGCCCCTTTCAGATTTCTAGTTATCCATTTTCACAATCTTTGTAACAAAAATATGATGGTGTAATCAAACCTACTTTTGTCACAAAATGGACAAAACTGAAAATCTTTTCTTTCTCTCTTTTTTATTTTTATGTTTTATTTTTATGATTAAAAGTCACTTCTTCTTTGGATACAATTATGAATACTGATGAGGTTTTCAAATTTTGAACAAAATGAAAAATGTAGAATTTCTTTTCTAAAAGTTTGACTGTGAGAGTCGGAAAAAAAAGAAAAATTGACAAATTCATAACAACTCTTCTACAACTTCTTCTTTGTATAAAATTAAATACAATATACAATATGAACATATTAAAATATTTAAAATTTAGCCTCAAACGATCAGAAAATGTAACTGATAATTGAACAAAATGAAAAAATAAGAAAATCTTATCTTTTCAAAGATTTTAATTGTGAGGGTCAGAAATAAAAAAAAGACAAATGTACAAATTAATAAAAACTCACTATAGAACTCACTAGAATATAGACTATAAAAAGAGTATAAAATATTTTCTAATTTAGCCTCAAACTGTCAAAAAATCTAAGTCATAAATATTAAATTGACCTTTAAATGCAGATAGTTTTTAAAAATTAAGCAGAATTTAAATTGCTAGGTTGAATATCAGAACAGAGATCAACACGACTATTGTTCCCCTAAATAGTTTTAATATTTTATGAAGCCCGTTTAATCACAACTCAAGTCAACACAAAACCCAAAAGTGAAGAGTTTTTAAACCTTTCTACAGGCAGAGTTCTCTGAACTGACTCAGTGTGGTGAATTAACCCTGCAGGCAGTGGACAGACAGACAGACAGTGTAGATACTGAAGGCCTCGCGCTCACCTGTCGTCGTGAGGAAAGTTGTGACGAAGAACAGCGAGGAGGTGAAGTCGAAGTTGTACTCCTGGTCCTGGTCCTCCTCCTCAGAGACCCCTCTTCTCCCGGCGGACAGCACCGTCCTCACCAGCTCGTCCAGACTGCTCTCCTCCACACACGGGTGGTCCTGCAGGAACCCCGCTCGAAGCCCCCGAACCTCGGACACCAGCAGGTCCTCCTCCGGCTGCTCCAGAACCATGAACACCGCTCCCCCCGCCAGGATAAACAGCACGTAGCTGAAGACCAGGACAGGAAAAGCGTAGCAACGACAAAAACCCAGTACCGAGTCCACACTCCGAGCCATAGTTCAGACTCGAGCCTAGACTAGACTGAGAACAGCCTCTGAGACTCTGTAACTTAATCCTCACAGCAGCCTTCAGCAGAGCTAAAACTTTAATGAAGCACTAAAGCATGGATTAGACTACCTCACACAGCAGATCTATAGCAGTCAGAAACAAAGAAAATACACTACTTCACTTACACTAATATAACTTTTACATATTAGGTAGTATTTAAGGAATGTACAGTACAGTGCAGGATCTAGGGTTTTTCTAATATGCCATCAAGGGGCCACAATATTCACAGAGGGCCACCAGTCACCAATGTTCCAAACATTCCAATGTTATTTAAAAAATATTACACAGCAAAATATATGAAGTTAATTTTGTGTCAAAAGCTTTACACAAAAAATACAAATAAATCTACAATCAAAATGTATTAATCAAAAGGAAAAAAGTGTACGTTGCAAATTTAAAACAGAAAAAAATATATATATTTTTGTGGATTGAATTGATGAATTTTGTTGCTAAAGTATTTTGCTTTTGGAATCTATCCTTTGCTTCTGCTTAATTTAATTTAAAATTCTATACACAGTAAAACACAGTAAGTTCACTAAACTCAAAACTTTTGTTGTAACTGATGCTATTTATAGGTATATGTTTAAATAAAATGAACATCACTGCAAACTCAAGGTGCGACAGAAAATGGTGGACACGCAGTATGCTAACAGATTGTGCCAGAAGCCAATAAGAAAAGCTGCCTATGGCAACAGATTAAACTCAAAGATTTCTGTTTGAATGTATATGTGGCCATAAATGTTCACTTATCTCAAAGTAGTTGAGTAATGTTTGGAAATATCCAATTTTATTCTAACAGAAATTTCAGACAAATAATGGGTTTACAGTATATGTATATAATCTGCAATCTGCTTACAGATTTTATATTTGTGTGTAAAACTTTTGGCACAAAATGAAATCTCCGTCCCAATTTTACATGCATGTTTACTGTACATAGACAAAATACTCTCAAACACACAGCATTTTATTTATTTTTTAAACCTTTTAACTTTTTTCACAAATACTGTCAGTTCAAAAATATTAAAATATCTATCCTACATTAGCTTTAATAACAATATTTGGCTCATTAGTGTATGATTTCAACTGGGGTCAATGCCCCGCGGTCCCACCCCTAAAATTTCCAGTGTTACAGTGCTACTGAAGTTGCCAAGCTGCTAATACTCTAGGCTCAAAACCAAAAAAGGCCAGTTATGAAATATTTTGTATGGCAGCATTTGGTCTTTTAGCCTCATGTGTTTTTCAGTAATAACCAAGGCATTGCATGACTACATCATATGGCATTGCCAGTGATTATTTATCAGCAGTGTTGCCCAAAACCCTCTGTTTTTTGTATTTGTCCTAAAGCCTTTTCCTTCCTAAAATTTGAACCTGGCAGTTGTTGTTTGGATTGCCTCAAACATTAATGATGAGGTGACCAATAAAATGACTTAGAATAAAATATTTAAACACTGTACTTCAATTTTTGAAAGAAATTATGTTTACATTATACAAAGGGTGTGTCCCAATTGCATACTAATGACTAATATTATTTTTAAGTAATAGTATAGAAAAGGTAGGGTGGGCTCCCAGGAGGTCTGTCCTACATACGGAACAGTCTAAGAATGCTTCATGATGATGTCATGGTGATGTAAATTTGTTTTTATATTTCTTAACAGAAATTAATCATAATTTAAAAGTTTAGAAACCCTTTAAAATAAACTCTGCTCCAGAGGTTTAGTGTTCTGTCACTTTCACCCAAAGTTTGTGGTGCTGTTTCCCCACCACCCCTCCCCCTCTGCGATGTGCATGTGCCGATAATGTTTGTTAGCTATGAACCATGAATACATATTTGCATCCTTGAAATTCCGAACATCCACTTGATTTCATTGACTGTATATGAAGGGTTATTTGCTTGGGAACAAACAGCCTTCTATGACATAGAGACTGAGAAATGCAGCTTAGGCTTCGGGACACAATTCACACATATTCACAACAGGTTGGTTTTCTGATTGCAGGTACCGGCTTAAAAGCTGCACTATCAATGAAAGTCTATTTTCTGGTCTATTTTTCATACATAACAACCTGACTGGTAGAATTCATACAATTTTTGTTAAAATTAAAGGATTTTAAGTGTGACTTATAATGCTAAAAATACAGTACTTTGCAAACTATTCTCCCACAATGCAATGTGCAACAGGAAGATAAGGAATTTCAGATTACTGGAAGTGCAGCAGGAGAACGCAAATATTTAATATTTTTGTGTATTAACCTGTCAAACCCGCACTATTAAGAATAACATATAGCATATACCCTGAAATATTAGCCTGTACTATACAACTAGACTGCAGCTTTGCATTTTTGTGGCAGAGAAACAACATATACTTTACAAAGATTTTCAACCTTAGGCTGAATAAGATAATTAGTAGTAGTGTCAATCGATTAAAAAATTCAAAATTCTGTGATTAACTGCGATTAATCGCATTTGTTTTTCCTCAGACGTAAATTATCATAGTGGATATTGAAATGTACATAAAAGAATGAACGTAAGAAATGTAAAATGCAATTGTATTTATATTAGTGGTGTCAATTAAAATTAAGAGAGAGAGATTTCTAACTGGGTCTGAGCTGGAAGTCTGAAGTGTAGAGTTACTGCTGGACACCATATGAGTGAGCCATTCAGTCTTTCAGCCAGAAAATAGATCAGATTTCAGTCGGGACTTGCCAACAAATGGAAGGTGAAAAAAAAAAATACCCATCTTGTCCCCAGAAATCCACCACAAAGTGCCTGCAGTTTCTCAGAAGTTAATACAGAATGTAAATAGCATGTTTACATCAGGTGTAGCAATTAACGCATTTTCTTGATAGAGTAGGGGTTACTTTAACACTTGGCTAAAATATCAAATAAGGCAGCAAGTCTTGCAATTTCATTGTCTTTATTTTACAAGGTGTTAGCTTACACTGTAACAAAAATAACTTCTACAAAGATCAAGTACAACAAAGAAAAAATTATATAGATACACCTAACTGGCAAACACTGAACTGCTGCTTTATACATCATCACTATGCGTTTAAGTGCTTGTCCAGATAATGCTAGCAAGGCTGTACCACATCAGTGGTCAGTCCAAATTTATCGTTTCATTTTCAGTGTGGGCAGAAGCTCAGCCAGGGCAGAGTCTGTAGGCTTTTCTGCACAGATAGTCCACTCTGTCCATCTGATTTAAAGAGGAAGGTACAGTGAGTAGTGGGAGCACGTCCACCGTCTCACTGGTTTGCTCACTCTCCCTATGACAGGTAGTTTGTGGGCATAAGCCCGAGGTGGAAGGGAAGTGAGTAATGGTGTCGGGGTGAAACTCGTCTGAAAACGTCGTCCTTGGCATCGCCGGCCCATCTGACGCCCACCGATTAAAAAGGAGAAGGCTGGGGGTCCGGCTTGAGGAGGTGTGAAGCGTGTTTTGGGGAAGATGTCTCTGGATTGGCTGGCTGAACGACCTGGACGGGAGGAGGAGGACCTGGAGCGAGTGACCGAGGATGAGGAGGAGGAGGAGCGGGCCAGAGACCTGTACAGACCAAAGTGAAAATAATATATCATTTCAGATATAATGTGACTAATGCATCATATGGACAAAAGTAATGGGACACCTGCTCATTCTTTGAGTCTGTCCAGTGTTTGTTTGAGTAACTGTCAACTGTCTAGGGATTTTTTTGTATCATATAAATATTAAAATAATCTATGCTTACTCCCTGTCTATGAAACCAACCTTTAGTGACAGGAGCATTAGTTAGGTAAAGATGTTTGATAATCATTACCCCACCCCATCACAAAAGTACTGGTTAGATTAAGGGCTGAACGATATGGATAAAAAATAATCTCAATATTTTTTTTGCTGAATAGTGATATACAATATATATTGCAATATTTTTCATTCCATTAGATAATAACAAAAAGACACTTCTGAAACAAAACTACATGTTCTAGATTTTATACAGGTACTTTTATCATTCACTGACATATCCTGTATATTACAGTAGCCTGGTAGATCTAGCAGCATTTTATACCAATTGAAATTAAACTAATTAATTATAACAGATTCTTCAAATAAATGTTTATTTTTCAAGTAACACTGTGGAAATTAAGTTTTGAAAAAATCACCAGCTAGAATAGTTTACTAAGCAGCTCCTCTTCTATTCCTTCTGTCATGTGTGCATTCTATTCTGGCAGCCATAGATCATTACCATTCACTGTGCTGTACACTGTCGGTGGTAATGCCTTTTGTGAAGCATTCTCAGTACACACGACACTGTGGATCAATGAATGTTAAATGCTGCTTGCACAGCTTCAGAAACAGAACATTGCATTCATCTGGTACACACTACTAGGTCTTGCTTGTTCCCTTCTATAAACAAGACTTCAGTTAGATTAAGTTTCCACCTACCTTCCTGATGCTGTTGCAGCCAAACTTGGTGGTGCAGGCTCAGTGCGTGGACTCCCATCCTGTCTTGGGCTAATATTCATGTTAGCAGTGAGCTGGGGCATCTTGCGTGTGCTCTCCAGATTAGCTGTGCCGTTGCCCGGCTCTTTCCTAGAATCTGAAGACTGAATGGGAGCTGCAGACGGAGCACCACCTAGTGCAGGGCCAGTGCTGAAGCGCACAGCCAGACTGTCTCCAAAGAAGGAGTAGAGCTCGCAGTACATGGCGGGGAGAGAGACGGGGGTCCACTCCTCCCACTGACATCCTGCCCCACCTGCCTGCAGGTGGCTGGCGATGCCCAAAGGAGGTTCAGACAGAGGTTCTGGAGGAGGGCTGAGGCCCGGTGAACTCTCTCTGAAACCAATTACCCCACCAGCAGAATTCTGAAGGGCAGCAGCACTGCCTTCTGCAGCTCCAGTCAGACTCACATCCTTCATTTTTAGCAAGCGCTCCACTGCCACCTAGTGGACAGAATGAGAGATGATTAAGTACAGAAAGTGCAAAAAAAAAAAAAAACAACAACAAAAAATTATACAAAGAAAGTGTTATAAATTTGTTAAATATGAAGTCCCAAGAATATAAGGAGGAGTTTAAGTTTACCCTTGTAAGGGCAAAAAATGTATGATCAAATTAGGTAACGAATACTGAAAGTAATTTTTTTATATACTGTATGAAAATACACATCAAATATATTTTTCTGTATTGCCATAAAATGTATTTTTAAGCAATATGCATTAAATTTTACTTTGTGTGTAAAAATATATGTATTTCTAAACATGCAATACCTCTGAAGAAAAGTATACTTACAAATAATGTGAAATAAAATTGATTTTTTTTAAGTGAATTTAAAAAAAGAACTTGCAAGTGGGATTTAGTAAATCTGAAGAAGTACTTGTAAATAAATACATTTCTTCATAAAATGAAGCACATATAACCAATAATTTTTTCATTATTAGTTAATCAGTTATGTCTACTTACGTTTGTAGAAGTTGTACAAATAATCACTCAAAACCCCAACTTAAAGTTTAAGTTGTATTTAAATATAGCTTCATTACAAATTAAATACACTTAAGTTGCCATACGTTGTTCCAAAATAAATACAACTTGTATGTAGCTATAAATGTTACTGTGAAAAGTATGTACTTTTCCATGTTTAGTAAACTTTTAAAAAATAGAATACTTAAATACACTTTTCTTTTACAAGGGTATGTATTTTGCAACACAATGAACAAGCAATTAAACTTACAAGAATGGCTCCGTAGACTTTGTGTCCATCTGCTTTCACCTGTGCATTGGACACAGAATAATCATCCAGCACGGCCTGCAGGTTCGCCCAGTATGCAGGCAGATGGGGATACAGCACCCGCTCAACAGCCTGGTGAAAACACAAAGACTTTCATATCAGCTGGTCTCGACAGAGGGATGTTACATATACATGATTGTTCGCTTTTGTGTGTATAGGTTACCTTCCAGCCAAGAGCGTGTAAACCAACCACAGCCCCGTAGTGAGAACAGAGAGGTCGGACTGGATCTGACAGAACTTTCTGAAGCGACAGCAAGATCTGATGGTACAGTCCGCTCACCAGGTCACCATGAGTCCTGTCCCACACAACACAAAATGTCACACCCATGTAAGAAACTAACTGCACAATATAATGAATCAGTTTACACTTTTAAACCACATTGTCTTTAATTTTATTAATGTGGTTTGTGACAGCAAATGCTAGGTCAGGCTATCTGATGTCTGTCTGGTGTCTGCAGCACAGCTCAAATACAAACAAATACAATACAAAAAAAAATAATTATATATTAATTCATATGTGAACGCAATGGTAATGAGTGATGTACCAGAAGATGTGGCTGAGAAGCAGAGCAGCGTAGTCTCTCAGGGTCCAGTGGTCATTCAGTGGGTTAATGGAAGCAGCAAGCGGCTCCAAGATGCAGTACATGACACTGGAAACAAGACTCCGCACATATGAGCCCAGGTACAGATATGGGTTCTGAACCAGACTTTTCACCATGTGCAGCAGCCTGTTCAACTGATCCAGATCATGACTTACTGACTTCACCTGAAACAAAGAGTAACATTCCACATAAAAAACAGTGCTGTGAGAAAATATTTCCTAAGTTCTTTTATTTCTGCCTGTCAGGTTGTGAACCAAAGCTCAACTGAGAGTTGGGTCATGAAGCAGGACAATGATCCAAAGCACACAAGCAAGTCATATCATAAAGAATGTTTGCAAAGACACATTTGTTGTGGTATTTCAAGCATTGTGGCAGTTTTTCTGTGGAGTTTAATTGTTCATTACATTTTTAAATTGTTTATTAATTTGTTTTTTTAGTTAATCAGAAACAAAAGTTTAAAAATGACAAATATGCAAAAATATGAGAAACTGGAAACGAGGAGTACATTTCTCAGCACTGTAATTATTGTTATAAATATACTTTACTAATTATTAATTGGCATTAGACTGAACTAGATTTGGACAGTTATATTGTAGTTGCAGGTATGTTTTAATTGTATAGTCACTCACCCCACTAATGACATAAACAAAGTAAGGCAGCAGGGCAGCAATCTTGGAGTTGGACTGCAGATCCAGCAAAGCAACCTGGATTTATCCAAAAGGTAAAAAAGTTGTTATTTTCAGATCATCACAAACAGTATCATCAGTAATTGTGTGAAGAACAGCTCATACTTTCATTAGATGTGGATCCTCTCCTAATATGGCTCTAGTGATCTGCTGGTAATACTTGAGCAGGTCATCAGACAGAGACTGAACCGCACTGGGAACTAAAGGGAAAAAAGGTTAATTACTCCAAAGTTCAAAAATACACTACTTTCTATGAGCAGTCAGCAGTTTGCTTTTTTGGAAAAAAACTAGAGAGCTGTATTTCACCTGTGCCTTGAGGTTCCAGATTTCCTTTTCCATCAAGGTAAGACACATGCACTGCCAATGAGACAAAACAATCAGCAAAAATCTAAATAAAAACACTGCACTGTTGATAGACATGGAAAGATGATAGGGTCCTACCTCGCACCATAGTTTCAGCACAGCCTTTGGGAATGTTAGTGGCAAGAGCCAGCTCTACCAAGTTCACCTCCCGGTCTTCAACAAAGAAAAGCTCTCCCTCTTTTAATGGGCGGAATGGTAGAGCATCCTGTGCACCATAGCCACAGATGGTCTGTTGGAGTGGGAAAGAAAGGCAAAAGTCAGTTACAGAGCATACTGTCTCTGTCAAGCAAAAACCTTGGCAACGTAACAGGAGATCAGAAAAATATATACATTCAATATTCAATGTATAGCAATGTAAATTTAACATAAAAAAAAATGCACAATAAATAAAGAACAACTGAATCAAAATATCTGTCAAAAAAAATAAACCATAAAAAGACAAGGTTACAAGGCAGTGGCCACAATACAACTTTGAGGAAAACATTTTACATTTTAACATTGAATCATAATAGGTCTGGATGATATGACCAAAGAAAATTCTAGAGAAAGAGATTTACAATACCCAGGTAACAAATTTTTTATTTAGTAGTAAGGTCTACATTTGGGCATTATGGGGTAGTTTCCCAGACAGGGACTAAACCATGTTATAGACTATATTTTTCTTTTTATGGAAAATTTGAATTCAAAATGCTGTGTAGTCTAAGACCAGGCTTAATCCCTGTATGGGAAACTGTCCTCTTACTGACTCTTCTCATGCAGCTAATGCAGTTAACCTAACTAGTTAAATTACCTCAGTGTTGCTCCAGCGGAGTGCTCTGTTAAAGTCCTCCACAGTGAGTTTTCTCCTCTTGGCGTGTCTCATGAACTGTGAGCTGTTCTGTGGAAACATAAAAAATATGTATACCTAGCTTAGTTATGAAGTCAATCATTATTAAGTCTGCCAACTCATTTTAAACACTTCCAAAATAGCTTAACCTGAAAGAGCCCAAAATTAAAAACTATGTAAAGTTTCTTACAGCACTGTGTCCATCGTTTTAACTTCCTTTAGTGACACATACTGTTTATCCTGAGAGCAGTGCAGGACAGTGTGTGAATGTGTGTTTGGTCACTTGACCTTATTTAACCTACAGAATGTAGCTAGTAGTTATGGGTTAGAACACCATGTAAGCTCTTTTTAAAGGTGTATTTTCTGCTTCAATTCATTTAACTGGTTCTGACCTGATTAAAAAAAAAATACAAACTATGAAATTGTTGGTGTTATTTACGTTAAATCAGTCATGTGCCCACAGCAAGAAAAAAAAAAACATGAATTGGCTGCTCATTGAATTTATCTGATGTCCCATGGGGTTTATTTTAACCCTTTACTACACCTATCCCAAATCCGAACCTGAAAAACATTATGAAGAAACTGGCATAGCTCGTGAAGTTACCAACCTATACAGACAAAAAAAGATAATACAAATATGTACCAGGGAATTCAGCAGAATTATTTCAAAAATATAAAAATAAGCAAAAGAATCTTATACTAAAATAATGTGGACTGGATAAAAACATTGAGATGTTTTTTTTTTTTTTTAAGGTGTAGTAAAAGGCCCAACAGGGCCTTTAACATTTTCTACTAATTTGTAATATTTTTGTCCCAGTATTCGATCAAAAATGTGTAAAAAAAAAAAAAAAAAAAAAAAAACATTCTGCTGAATTCCTTGATCCATATTTGTATATAAAAGTGTGCTCCTTTGTCTGTATACGTAACTTTATAACTATGCCAACTTTTTCAAATATTTTCTTCAGGATTTTTTCGGGTTGAGATGTAGTAAAGGGTTATAAATAAACCCCACGGAACATTATTTCATTCTGTTACATGTCAGAATCTTAGTTAAAATAGACACTTGAAAGATTAAGAAAAAACAGGTGGGGAAAAAAGTCCAATATGTGCTCTAGGACCCCTGTTTCCATCTAGACTATAATAAATAGAGCCCCTGCTAGCTAGCTAGGTAACCTGTATTAGATATAAGTGGTGTAGTTAGTTAACTAAGGCTGTTTTAGTTTAGTAAATTAAATAAATTAACCTGTGTGGCCTCTCTGAGACGGTAACACACGTCCTCGGCGAGCATCGCTGCTACATCATCCCCCAGCTCGACGCCGGCACTCTCCGCCATGAGTTTGATGGACTCTCGGGGAACCTCTGCGAAACGACGCTCCTCTCTCGCTTCTGTCATCTTGGCAGTGATGCCTAAATGTTCCCTTTAAACGGAGGAAGTACTTATATTAGCTAGTTTAGCTAAATGTCTTTAGTAAGGCGGAGGAGAAGAGGTGTCCTCATTAGCAAAACACTCAGTGACTAATGAGCTCAAATCTTATATTCAAACTAGCTTTAGCTTTCCAACCCTATTAAAGCAAAATAGGATAGCTAACTAAAGCTATTAGCTATAATTACTGGTGCAATCTCTACGGAGTTATATAGCTCTATTGTGGTGTAGTAAACTACGAGAAAAGGCACGAAAACGGCAATATTCAGAAAGTATAGTCTCTAGTCTCTGTGTATACTCAGACCAGCGGTAGCTACAACTGGCTAGCCGGCTAATGCTAGCTACCATGGCGCAGCTCCTAATTGCTTTAACAAAGCCTCAGTTGTATTATAGCTCGGTTAGCTGGCTAAATTCGCTATACTTTTACCTTAGTGCTCCGTAATACAGGCTAAACTAAGTGTTCGCTAAACGAACAATTTCATTAATTTAGCCTGCAAGCTAACGTTAGCCTATCGCCATCTTGTTTCAAAATAAAAGTCAGCTTGTTGGATCGCGCATGCGCATAGCAGGCGTTTCAGTCCTGAGAAGTTTGGTTTAGTCAAATGTGTCAAAAACTGGTTCTGGAGGCCCACTGTTTTTAGTTAAATTAAGGGAGAAAAAAAAAAAACAAAAAAAAAAACCAAAGGACCAAAATTGACACATACACTGCTCATTTTTCTATAGGAAGGTCAGTATATATATTTAAAAAAATAAATAATAATAATCACACAAATAAAAAGATAGTGATATATAAGTTCTATGCAGACATTCCCCTTTCTTGCAACACTATGCTACTCATGGATGAATATATATATGGCCTTCCATTAATGCCAGCCTTGAACACCATAAACCAATTAAGATGTTGATCATGGTCTTAAAGTTGTTGTAATAAGGCACCTATATTGTTGCAATATACTTAAAGGAACTCAAGTGTGGCTTTTCCTATACAAGCCACAAAGATGGAGTACATAGTAAGGCTTAGGAGTAGTAACAAGGACATACACAAGATGTTTTAAAAGATTGAGGTTTATTATGATGGACACAAGAGCTCCCATCCTCAATAACTTAAGTAGCAAGTCATAAATAAAAAGGGACATTCATATCATATGCAAAAAATGCACCAAGATCTGTACAGATTTAAAAAAGTTAGTCTGTTAACCTACAAAACAGCACAGACTCAACAAGTAAAAGAAATAAGATGCAAACACCCATTTCAACCCTCCCCACCCTCAAACGATTGCATAACGGCAAACTAAAGCAATTTAAGTTAGTTAAAAAAAATATTAAAATAAAAAAGAAAGTTAGCCACAAAGACACTATACAAAAATGTACAACAAATCAAGATTACATTAGCAACAATCAGGACAGCAGAGGATGGTTAGAGGCCTGCTCGAGCTGCTGGAGTCTAATGGCCAGTGGCAGCAACAGATCATTAAGGTGCTGGCTGCTGAAGGTGAAGGCATTGTTAGCCATGGCTTCTCCAGATGGTGGGGTGACTGGACTCAAGTCGTCAGGGAACACAGGTGAGGCCAGCATAGACTGAGGTGACAAGGAAGCAGAGGAAGACAAAGGCGGTGAGGAGGAACGCATGTCTGAGGCTGGAGATTGGGCCCTTGCAGGCAGCTGTGGAGACCAGGGGGTCTGGTTTGGATCCAGGCCTTTGACAGTGTTGGGCAGCCCATGCTGGAAGCGGCAGCGGGTGCCGTACAAACAAAAACCGAAGGCACTAAAGGTGCGGCACAGGGCGCCACGAGGCTTCCACTCACTGGAGCGTGAGGTCGACTGCCAAGCCTTCTCCTCTGAATCACTGCTCGACTCTGAGCCACCTTCAACATGCAGGAAGTGGCAGCGGGTTCCAAAGGGGCAGACCCCAAAGGCACGATATGTGCGGCATGGCACGTTCCTGCGCCGGTGGCGGACGGGCCTCTGCTCCTTCAGGCTGTGCACAAAGAGGCAGCGGGTGCCGTACATGCAGTAGCCGGCTGTGTGGAAGGTGCGGCACAGCTCCGTCTTGTACTTGGGGTGGCGGGAGGGCACGTGGAGGTCGTGCAGGCCGTGAGCAAACTGACAGCGCTCTGCATACTTGCACACACCTGTTTCAGCATAGCGGCTGCACAGCTCAGTCTTGTAGCGTGTTGAGCACAGCCAGGGGTTCAATGGAGGAGATGGGGACTCCACCAGGGGAAGCAGGGCCTCAGCTAGTGACTGACCCCCATTAGCCAGAGTCTCCCCTGGGAAAAATACCTCATCTCCACAGTCAGAGGGAAGCAGCAGCAGATCATCTTGGCTGGTCTGAAGAAAGAAAATAAAAATTACATTAGAACACATTCAAACCTGACTTCAGTCAAAATAAGGCCTAGGCATTCAGCAACCATTTATTTAACCCTTATAAAATATTGCTCTAGCACATTTTAGCACCCTGTAGTTATTCAGCCATGTATGAAGAGCTTAGTCAAGCATGGTTTAACTACTATATTGCAAGATTCTTACTAGAAACCCCATGTAGCATTAAAAAGCAGGCCTGTTCTGGTCTAAGGAAAGGACATGGCCAATATAAGCTTCATATGGTTTTATAAAAAGGGGTATGTGTGGACCTTTAGTTGGGTGGAATGTAGAATCAATTAAGATCTATAAAAATGTAATATGCAAGTTTGCTTTGCATTTTAAATACTAACTACTTAAAATGGTTCTATATAGAAAGCAACACCCAACCACCAGGTCATACACTAATCAATGAAGGCCATCCTAGACTACTTGGAAAAGAAGCCACTTGGTATTATATTGATTAGAAAAGGTATTACAATTAAGTGGAGTATCTAAAAAGGTTAGGCATTGGCTTTGTAAATGACAAACAACTCAAGGTTGTGACACGTTTGTCATATAGAAAGCAGCTATTGAAGTCTTGAGTCCAGCATAGTTTGGAGACTTCCCTATGCCTTTCCATTGATGAAAGTCTGAACTAAACTGCATTGGACAACAAGAGCCCAGTGTTAGATAACTGATATGCCAGGTTACTTTTTTTAAAATACCATAAACATGTCATTATAGCAATATAAAAGCCATCAGTAGATAGCCTAGGCTGTTAAACATTTGCTTAACTGTTAAACAATTTACAGAGCATTTGGAAGGCCAGCCAAAACAGTAAGTATAATAAAAAAAAAAAAACAGACCACATACCTCAAACATGATGCTGTGATTTGTAGTTAATCAAGTGTAAACGGCGTCTCCACAAAGTGCTTTCCTCCCAATCTGAGTCTCTGACAGCAGGAGCTTCCAACCGTTCACCAGCAGACCGGGCGAGCTGTCCAGAGGGTGAGAAGTGTTGAATGGAAAGACGAGGACTGAAGCCTGAAGCTGAGTCACACGTACTGACACCAGCTGAGCCCCTGTGTTTTAAAGGCGCTGCGGAGGATCACCGTTCCCGCGCTTCCCTTTAAACTGCCTTCAGCTGCGCAGCCCGAGGTTCGAACGGACCAATCAGAAGGCGCGGCGGGCCGAACGCTTGGAATTATGCTAATGAGAGTACCGGTCTGGGCTCGCGCTCGGGCAGGACTCAGAGCCGCTCTGTTTGTTTGGGGCTGCGCGCAATAAACATCGTTTACTGGGAGCCTAATGGTCCACTTCAAATAGCGAGCTCTCCCAGTACACACACTCTTACAGCAGCCCCGCGGTGATTACCGCATCACACCTCCGCTTTACTAATTTAATGAACTGTGTCTGTGAGGCGGAGGTCTGATTTCATTGTGTGAATTGGCGAAAAAACAAACACTCTGACAGATTTCTACCATAAAAATATAATTTAACATATACAGCTCTGGAAAAAAGGAAGAGACCACTTCAGTTATGAATTAGTTTCTCTGATTTTGCTATTTATAGGTATATGTTTGAGTAAAATTAACATTGTTGCTTTATTCTATAAACTACAGACAGCATTTCTCCCAAATTCCCAATAAAAATATTGTCCTTTAGAGCATTTATTTGCAGAAAATGAGAAATGGCTGAAACATAAAAGATGCAGAGCTTTCAGACCTCAAATAATGCAAAGAAAACAAGATCATAATTATAAAGTTCAAAAATCAATATTTAGTGGAGTAACCCTGTTTTTTTTTAATCAAAATTTTATCAACATCTTGGCATGTTCTCCTCCACCAGGCTTACACACTGCTTTTGGATAACTTTATGCCACTCCTGGTGCAAACATTCAAGCAGTTCAGCTTGGTCTGATGGCTTGAGATTATCCATCTTCCTTTTGATTATATTCCAGAGGCTTTCAACTTGGTAAAATCAAAGAAATATTAGTGTATATTATAGTATATATAATTACAGCAGATATCCATCTTTCGTCATTGTTTGTTTTTATTAGCATTATTATTTAGTACACACAGCACACTAACCCTCTGTGACATGAGTTGTATTTTATTTCGAGGACAAAAATATCCAGAATTATTCCTCTAATAAAAGAGGTCTAACTGCATAATCCCGTCCTGAGGCAACTTATGAAAAACACAGTTTATCTATGTTAATATGTTTTTATATGACTAAATACTAGTGCATCTCAAAAAATTATATCATTAAATAGTTATTAGTAATTCAGTTCAAAATGTAAAACTCTTATGTAACATAGATGTATTACAGACAGAGTGATTTATTTTAAGTGTTTATTTATTTTATTATTGAGGAGTATGGCTCACAGTCAATAAAAAAAACCCAAAATCAGTATCTCAGTAATATTTTAATATTCTATAAGACCAATCGGTACTTTTGGCAGTGTGCCAAGTCCTGCTGGAAAATGAAATCAGCATCTCCATAATACGTGTTAGCAGAGGGAAGCATGAAGTGCTGTAAAATTGTGCGGTAAAAACACTGCACTGACTTTGAACTTGATTGAACACAGCGGACCAACACCAGACATGGTTCTCCAAAACATCAATGTTGCATTTTATTTAGAAATCATGGACCAGAGTCCGGAGGAAGAGTGGAGAGAAACACAGTCTAAACTGCTTGAGGTCTAGTGTGAAGTTTCCATAATCAGTGATGGTCAATGTATGATGATCTTTTTTGCTATTAAAATTCTTAATAAAAAGGTTCAAATTTCCCTCAATCATGTTACCCAGGAGTATACCTGGAATAAAATATGCTACATCTTTAGTAAGTTTAGTATCCAGGATTGTTCCACTATCTTCTAGAATACTTCTTTGTTGTATTATTTGTTTATTTATTATTTAAATAAATGTCTAAGTAAATATTTTATTGCAGCCTGTTGCAGAGAATTTCTATTGGTCCAATATAAAGAACGTCTAGATTTTTATTATGCAAAAAATCTTACATTTTTGGAATCTAGTCCTTGTTCTAGTTCTGTTGCTAGAGTCTCTATAGCTGGGATTTCACAGACATGACCAATAGAAAATGCTCCAAAATTCAGAATAAATAAAATCTTATAATAAAATCTGTTTACATTGACTTCCATTGAATCAGTTTTATTAGCGATATTTATTTTTAATTCATTTTAAATTAAATACTCCTTATGGCCCTGCTGTTTTATACTGCTACAGTTGGTTGATTCACCCCTCAGATAAATGTTTACTTTTTCAGTTATTACTTTTCCGAATATATATTGGTAATATAAAATATTATACAAATGTTGCTGTAAAGAATGCTTTCTTTTAGGCCATTTTTTTTTTACAAAATATGTGGAAGGCAGTGAGATGCCAACTTCTCTCTCATTAATTTGTATAAAATATTTGGGATACTCCAGCTATACATTAATTATTTGTTCAACTTTTCACTGTCATCATTTCAGATTAGAACACAAAGCTAATCATGGAAAAGGTGCAATCAGTTATTTTTTGGTTTAATGATCACAGGGTTCACTGAAGTCAAATTTTTCCAAACATGAAATATATCAACAATTACAGTGTTTACCCCTTTATCCAAAACTTCGTGTTTTTTCGTGTATTTTCCACTGTAGCAAAGATGCTAACTATTTTCTAAGTATCTAATGATGTGTCTGCAAAGTTTGTTCTGATAAGGCAGACTTGTTTTATATGTTGGGAATTATGTTAATGTGCTATTACTATTATTTTTACAAATCACAAATCCTACCAACTATATTCATCTGTGTTTAAGTTACTGTAACTTAAAACTCAAGGCTATTTCTAGCTATTCATGGTCTCAAACTTGTTTAAAACAATCAGACAAGAAAATGAAATTGAATGACCACAAAGAAAAAAAATCTTTATTTCTTTTCTAATCAAGATGCATTAAAGGATACAGAGACATTAGAATTTTAAAAAATATTGAGGAAAAAAATGTCACTAACATACAAAATCGGAGCCTACTTTAATCAACGGATGAACCCTCCCTTCCCTCGGACCCAACCCCAGATGGAGAACGACATTAACATATGATTTCAGCCCTCAGCTAAAAGGTAGCAGAAACACAGGCTACCACTTTTCATATAAAACGGTGACACTTCTTGGGGGACAAGGTAATGTTTATTATTTGTGTGCAGCGCACGCTCAGTTTAAGAAACCTTATAAAACCCCCCAAAACTGGGAAAAGGAAAATATACAAGGGGACTCGTTCACTGGTTCACATTATTTGACAGTGAGAAAGTCCAACTGTTTACATGTCAAAAATAAAGCACGAATAAAACCATTAAGAAGGAGAATAATGACTCTGTATCAAATCAGTCTACAGTCTAATGGAGCAGTTACTAGAAAATCTTGCGTCATAATCCAAGAACATTTTTTCCTTTTCTCTCAATTCACTACCGTTACGTTATCTACAAATCTCTAGGTTACCTTAAACACAGCTCCAAATTCAGTGGCTGGGTTACTGGAAACATGATGAAAGGTTTGACCATCTCGGTGTACACAAGAGTAAGTATAACTGGTGAACCTAGATTTGTATGGCTTTATTCTTTATCGTATAGATAAAAAGGAAAACTGGGGAGGAAAAAAAAATGAGGCAGAGCCTTACTGATTGTGAGAAGACCAACCATTTACTGTTTAACAAAACAAAATAATAATAATTACCCTTGATCTATAGGTAGCCACAGGGTTTCTCTGACCTATGCTTGCCCTTCCTTCATACCAGCACCCAACACCTTTTTACCTTGATCTGGAGCCATCAACATTCTGTCACCATTAGCACTGAGAGAGAACATATCAAACGGAACCCAGCAAAGCCCCCTAAACAACATCAGAGCAGACCAGTTGAGTTAGTCTGATGGTCATCCTCCAAAACAACGTCTTTTCACAAAGATAGATATTGCTGAACATTTACAATACAAAAAAAGGGGCCATAAATAATAATAACAAAAAAAAGAAACGTTTTCTCATGTTTAGTTCTGAACTCAAGTCTGCAGATCCATGGTGTATAAATGACTGAGGGCAACACCTCCTCAGAGTTCAGAGCTCTGTTGTAAATTTAAAGGCTGATTTTAGTACTAGTGGGGCGCTGCTTCTCAAATTATACTTCAGAGACCCATTTAATTGGTTCATAAATGTGGAACCACTACTAGTTTCCAACCTTTAAACTGACTACAGTGAAGAATGGTGGAACAAAGAAAACAAAAGAACAAAAAGCAATAAAAAGCTGAAAAAAAAAAATCATACATGACAAAAATCTTAAATTCAGATCCCACCCCCCTTCTTAACCCAGAGTCGAAGACGCCACTCCTGAAAATGTTAATATTTACACAAATAAAGATCAACCTGGAGGAAAAAAATAAAGTGTGCTTTATCACCATTATTTCATGTTGAGAATTATCGGATTTAAATTACACAGTTAAAAATATTCGCCATTAAAAAAGAGGAGAGGAAAAGAGGGGGGAAAAAAAGAACAACAAAAACATTAAACCATAACACTGGAATAAAACACTACAAAGTCCATGCTAATAGCCTGGTGTGTGCTGCTGCTGCTGCTGCTTCTGTTGTGTGATAATGTGTTGGGCTTATGCTGGTCTGTGTTTGTTGACTGAGCCGACAGGAACGGCCTGAGTAATAAAGAGAGTGAGCGAAAAATAGAAGGATGGAGATTGATGAACAGTCAGAGGAGAGAGATGCATGGAGATGTGCGTGTGTGTGAGCGCATGGATTTATGAAGTTTTGAAGAAAATCGAGAAAAAGACATCTACAAATGGTGATGGCAAGGGGGTGTGGCCTAATAGAAAGATGTTTTTGTTTTTTTAGTCCTCCAGCACAATTGGCTCGCTGGTACTGGAGGGCAGGATTGGTACAGGAAGTGGCCGTGGAGGCGGAGGAATTTTCACCCGGACGGGGATGTTTGGTTTCCTAGCTGCCCGCCTCATCTCTGCCTGGGTAAGGTGTTTCCTCAGGGCTCTGAAGAAAACAGACAAAAACAGAGAGACTTTATTTTAAAAACTCTTCATGAGAACAGAGAACAGTATCAGCACATGTTAGTAGTTCCACACTTCAAGGGGCTTCTTGAGATCACCCACACCTGTACGAGTTGTGAGGTGTTATCTTGTGAGTTGTCGTTGAGGTGACGTGACAGTTTGCAGTTCGGTTGGGACGTTGTTTACCATGAATAAGACATACAAGGCATTACCGCCCACAGTAGACAGCACAGTGGGTGGTAATGATTGTAGTGTCTGCAGTGTCTGTTTAGAATTGTCTGTACTAATAAACAAGAAATCACGTCCACATTCAATGCAGTATATTCAGTGAGTCAGTGCAGTGAAATGTCACAGAACATGATGCTAGTTCCTGTCCCGTGACATTTGGCATGTCAGTGTATAAGAAGTGTACAGACAGAAGATTGGAAATCAGTTTTTATTCATGATAAACAGAAGGCCAAAGTACTTAAATAGTATGCAAATACAACAAAATCAATACGTATACTGGCTGTGGTTGGCTTGAGTTTGAGAAGACTGCACAGGACACGCCATTTGACAGACAAGCAAAACGGCCAATCAGCTTACAGAGAGTACTCCCAAACTAGAATACAGGCGCCTACCTCAAATCTAATCAAAGCACCTGCTACTTTGTTAGCACCTATTTGCAGGCTGCTAACAAAAATAAATGTACATTCTTTTGACTACAGTAAATGAGGACTACTCGTCTACTCTGCAATCCCTAGTGTAGATATAGCTGCTGTCTTTAGTAACATACCTGGTGTCTTTAGTAGCCACAAACACTACGGGATTGGGGGCATCTCCTTGGCTGACTCTCTGACGCTTTATGACTGACTGGGAGGTTGTCCTCATGCCGGACATGAACGGCCTCCCATTGGTGGAGAAGGGGTGCCCTGCCACCTGCAGCCAACAGAGAATGGCGTTGGTATAAGGGTCTGTGGTGCTGTATGTATGATAAAGAGATTAAAGACAACGCGAGAGCGAGACACTCACAGAACTTCCGCTATCAAAGGGCCTCTTCCCGAGCAGGGCAGGGGCGCTGCGGGGTTGGCTGGCCTGGTTACGGTTGATAGGGGTGGGAGCACCTCGGGGAGCTTTGAGTTTTAAAGGAGCCTGGACAGCTGAAGAACAGAGAGACATCACTCAACACTCAACTCGCACAACACAAAACGCACAAAGGCAGCATCCTCTGAACCAAGAAGGTGCATTTTGCCCAGTGCCAAATAATACTAGCTTAATGGGTAACGCAGAGTGCACACTACACGATTTTAGTGACCGTGATTCTGCAATAAAACCTCAGCTTAAACGTCTGTAAGCTGCTGTAGACGCCTTAAATTATTTTCCAACAATTATTCTTGCTATTCTCATTGACCAACACAATAGAACCCGCAAAGAGCAGCAGCCAATCCTGAGAAACCTGAGAAAACTCTAAAAATGCGACACAAGCAACCGAAACAATAACAAACACACACGCCAACAGACAATTAAGAAAAGGTCTCTGTAAAAAGCATGGGTGACTATTGACCAGGGCTGCTGCTCACGGCCACTGCGTTAAAGGTTCAGGTTTCTGACTGTTGGTCACTCAAATTATGTCTGTTATCATCCATCACGCAGTGTGCACACCACTACATCATGGTATGTTGCCAGTGATCAACGTAAGGCAGTGTGAGCAGTACAGCAGTTGATCGATAGATTTTAAGAGTCATGTCGTGTTGCCTTGACTCAAGTTCTTACCAAGTTCCTTCACTATGTTGACGAGGGATGGCCGTGGAATAGGGCGGTTCTTCACAGCACTCTTCGAGGCTTTAGGAAGTCTTATCATACCTGAGGGAGGAAAGAAAGAGCCCATTTTCACCCTAGTGATTTAAAGCTACACTCAGTAAAGAGTTTAATATGATCTTTTTTATTAAGTACTGATGCATCTGCTAATTCTGTGTCTTAATTCAAATGAGTATAAGGGGGTTATTCTGGTGTTGAAGTAAACAAAAGGGAAGGGAATGCTTTCTACTAGATTGTGGAACACTGTTGGAATTGTATCACCACATTTATCACACACCAAAAGGAACCAACCGAAATGTCTCGATAAACATTTCAAAAGGGTCTAAAATCTGGCTCTACGTCCAATAATTCACCTACACTTTATATTCATTCAAATTGTCCCCACATTATCACTGTGCTAAGGTCTGTCACTTTCTCCCAGTCTTTCTCTGTGTGTCTTTCATGCTCCCTCTCTCACGCTGTGTCCCCCTCTCTCCATCTTTGTCTCCCAGTCTCTCTTTCTCTTTCTTTCAATGTCTCTCCCAGCTTCCCTCTTTCTCCCACTCTCTCCCTCTCTACCACTCTTTCCGTGTCTCTCTCTCTCTCAGTCTTTCTATCTCTCTCCATGTCTCAGTGTCTCTCCATGTCTCTCTCTCTCCCTCTCCCAGTTTCCCCTTTCTCCCAGTCTCTCCCTCTCTACCACTCTTTCCGTGTCTCTCTCTCTCTCTCTCAGCCTTTCTATCTCTCTCCATGTCTCACTGTCTCTCCATGTCTCTCTCTCTCCCTCTCCCAGTTTTCCCTTTCTCCCAGTCTCTCCCTCTCTACCACTCTTTCCGTGTCTCTCTCTCTCTCTCTCAGCCTTTCTATCTCTCTCCATGTCTCACTGTCTCTCCATGTCTCTCTCTCTCCCTCTCCCAGTTTTCCCTTTCTCCCAGTCTCTCCCTCTCTACCACTCTTTCCGTGTCTCTCTCTCTCTCTCTCAGCCTTTCTATCTCTCTCCATGTCTCACTGTCTCTCCATGTCTCCCTCTCTCCCTCTCCCAGTTTTCCCTTTCTCTCAGTCTCTCCCTCTCTACCACTCTCCGTCTCTCTCCCCAATCTCACTCTCTCCCCCAATCTCACTCTCTCCCCCAATCTCACTCTCTCCCCCAATCTCACTCTCTCCCCCAATCTCACTCTCTCACCCAATCTCACTCTCTCACCCAATCTCTCTCTCCCCCAATCTCACTCTCTCCGTATCTCTATCCGCCTCTCTCTCTCTCTCTCTTTTCCTGAGAGATACCCTCCCTTCCAAACATACAGGGAACGGCCAGCATTAAAAAAACGAATCATGATTTTAATTAAGTTGTGTGAGAAAGATCATCTTTATTTGTTAACAAAATGTATTGTTTTGGAATTTAAAGTAACATCAATATCCGGTGTGCGAATTTTTAAACGATACCCAGCTTATGTGGAGCTTTATCATTCCAGATCAGATTCACTGCTATACAGAACAATGCTCGGGGGGTGGAGGGCCTTTACAACACCTACTTTCCTACAGTAACTTAACAAGCTGTGTGTGCGTGTGTGCACACAGTTGCACATCTGTGTCAGCTTTGTATGTGTAACACAGAATAGCTACATGCATTCATCTAGACATATTGTGCACACAACAACATTACACACACACACACACACACCTTGCCCCCTACACTTTCTTATAGAGGTTTAAAACAGCCGTAACAGAAGCACACTCACACTCTGCTTTGACTGCGTTGGCGTTGATGGATGCGTAAGGGCGCCGGGCTGCACGGCGGGACTGCAGGATGTCCTGGCAGACGCGGCGAGCGATGCGGGTCAGCTTGGTCGTCTGCAAAATAAAGGTCTGCCGGTTCTTGGCCAGTAGCTTGGCTCTGCCCGCACTGCTAGTGAAGGGGGACATGCCCTGCACTTCCTGACGAGTCATGTGACCACGTGGGGCTGCATCCTATTAAAAAAAAAGAGAAAAAAAAAAAAACAGAGGCTTTATCTTCGAATGTGTGTTTATATTTATTAGTAAAGAGTACATGAAAACAGAGCTGCTCTGAGTTATACCGAGCCTGTTCTTGTAGCACCCTCTAACTGCGTGGGGGTCTTCAGTCCACCATACTTTTTCCAGTAAACCCAGCAGGAGGCACACAGTCGACACTGCATGTTGGGAGGCCCCCATGCGTACCACTGAGGAGACTGGGCAGCTGAATTGGAATAAAGAACATTTTTAAATACTATACGAGAAAAAAATATATATTGACAGGAGTATTGAGTTTAAAGCATTTACTAATTAACACTTATGTTCAGTGTTTAGTATGTTTTAGTCTGTTGGTAAGTGATAAAAAAATGATAAAGCTGTGATGATAAAGTGAATGATAAAAACTCTATGCATATGAATGTACTCACTGTGGCAGCTCTCGCAGCACAGGCCTTTCTGGAAGCCAGCAGCTCCGTTCATGCCAGGCTTGTTACCCGGGGCCATGATCTGGTTGGGGTTGGGTTTGGTGCTGATTAAAAAAAAAAAGGAAAAAGAAATATATGTGTCAATTAATAAAGAAAATCTGATTTTACTAAATTGCTCAGTGTGCAGTGAACATATTTCCCCCCCTCCAAATTAATCAAGCAGAGCTAGACTGCAAGACAAATGTTGTACCAAACTACTCAAAAAATTAATTAATACATTGGTTGCTATTGCAGTAAATACTCACTAGGTGGGGATGTAGACCTGTTTCAGTTTACTGTCTGCTTCTGCTGCCTTCAGTCTTTTCTAAAAATGAGGAAGCAAAAGTATAACTTCTCACTGCACAGACAAAAATGACGGAACTGATTAAAGAAGGAAAATTAATTCAACAAAGCACAAAAAAGCTCTTTATGAAGTTACCTGCTGAATGTAACGGTCTGTGGTCTTCCACATGTAGTAGAACTGAACTACACTGGCTAACGACTTCCAGGGCAACTGGGGAAAACAAGAATACACAAAAATATATTAGTCTTAAACTTTTCATCCACAAGATATAGTGAACTCTGTCCCAAATTATTTTATCAGTCTTTTGTTTAAGACTAATTAAAGATAACTTTTTTACTTGAATAAACAATATTTAATATTTACTTTACTTAGACTTAAGTAATAAATAACTTTGGCCACAAAAACTTTGAGACTAACATGAATAAATAAATAAGGCACACTAACAATAAGTACAAACAGCTCTGGAAAAAAATAAGAGAGCACTTCAGTTTCTTTGATTTTGCTATTTGTAAGTATACCTTTAAGTAAACTTGTTATTTTATTCTATAAACTACAGACATTTCTCCCAAATCCTAAATAAAAATATTGTCATTTAGAGCATTTATTTGTAGAAAATGAAAAATGACTGAAATAACAAAAAGATGCAGAGCTTTCAGACCTTAAATAATGCAAAGAAACAAGTTCATATTCATAAAGATTTAAGAGTTCATAAATCAATATTTGGTGGATTAACCCTGGTTTTTAATCACAGTTTTCATGCATCATGGCATGTTCTTCTCCACCAGTCTTACACACTGCTTTTGAATAACTTTATGCCTTTACTCCTGGCGCAAAAATTTAGCAGTTCAGCTTGATTTGATGGATTGTGATCATCCATCTTTCTCTTGATTATATTCCAGGAGTTTCAATTTGGTAAAATCAAAGAAACTCATAATTTTTAAGTGGTCTTTTATTCCCCCCCCAAGAGCTGTATATTAATGAACAGTGACAGTAAAGTCATGCTGACATTCTATACTGGATTTTTCCCCCTTCCATTAAGAGTTAAATATTTCTGAATGTCTCTATTCTATTTTTCTTTTCAGACGATATACATTTCAGTTATTCTGTTAATGAGATTTTTACTGCCAATGAGTGACAGCCTAGGAACTCACAAAATCCTGACGAATGTCATTGAAGTCTTTTCCATATTTTTCCAGCGCTTCTTCAAACAGCATGGCCTCTGAAGCACTCCACTCCTCCATCTCATCCCGACACAGCACGGGGCCGCCCTGCGGCACGAGTGTGGACATGGCCTTGGCCAGGTCATAGCCGTTCTTCTGCAACGTGTCCATAGCATGGAACTGAGGAAAGAAAGCAGGTCAGGAGTGAATAAAACTGAAAATAATCTATTTTGTCATTTAGGAGTCTTCAGACCTGCCAACCTTGAAAGAATTTTGAGTACAACCGGCATATTCTACCTTTAACAACCAACACAGTGAGGGTGAGTCGACAATTTTGAGGAAAACAAAGTGTGGCTTGATGGGTAGCTTGCTGAATTAGCGTCTTGCTAACGAGACTATAAACAGCTTTCCCCCGTGAGTGGCCACAAGCACAAACTCATCCTTCCCACTACTAATAAGGTCTCTGAATAAAGCGCAAAGCTAGGTGGGGTGGTTGGTTGAAAATTAAGCTCTCTGATTGGCCGAGAGCACTCAGTCTATGTGCAAATATTTGGGACTCAGCAGCAGAATCAACTTTTGTGACAACTTGACTAAAACTTGCGAAATGCGACATCAAAAAACATTAACTTTTCTGTACTTTAAAACACAGAACTGAACAAGCGTAGTAGAAGAATAAAATGTGTTTCTGTTATGCAAAATTAGTCTTTGTGCATTCACTTATCTATGAACGTGAATAATGAAGACCATTTCTCTCAATTTTATTTTATCATTCTTTACTTTGTCTACATAAAATAATTTTATGATAAACGAAGCAATAGAAAATACATTTTAAAATTATTTGAAATTAATAAAATCTTGGTATATATATAAATAAAACAGACTTGCAATGAAAGTGAGGTTTTTTCTTTGGATTAAAACTGACAATAAAAAACAAGGATTTTATGCAGCAGAGGTAACTCTGATTCTTTATCCTTGCTGCCATTTCTTCTCTTTTTTTTTTCTTCATTTGGAGCTTGAGAACACAAAATTTGTGCAAGGAAACCATAATGATGAATGCCTAAACCTATTAGAACTACACTTGACCTGTCATATGATAATAATCATAAAATCGGTTCTGCACAGTGAATGCATCATTTTAATACATTAAGACACGCATCATCATGTAGGCCAGTGATTCAAAGTATGACACATAGCATGTGTGTGTGTGTGTGTGTGTGTGTGTGTGGTGTGTGTGTGTATATATATGAATGTCCACCCACCAGTGTGATATCTCTGGACGCTGCTGCTGCACTCATGTGCAGGCTGGGTTGGCGAATGGAGCTGCTGCAGTCTAACGCACGGGCAAATGTTCCCACCGCCCTGCAAAACAAACACACATACATTTAATCATTAGTATTACATTATTAAATAAATATTAAATGCTGCCGGTGTTAGAAGTCAGTTAGTAATGTTGAAATCCAGGACAGTGGTCAATTTTGCAAACCTGCATTTAACTGCTTTTTCATGTTACAACTGTGACTAATCATGCAGTTTTACTTGTGGCCAGCAGATGGCAATACTGAACGTAATGGGGAAAAAAAAAAAAAAAAAAAAAAAAAAAAAAAAAAATCCTAAATGGTGTGGGGCAGAATCCTTCAATTTTGGCATAATTTTTTTTCGACCAAATTATATATTATATATTATATTATATTATATTATATATTATATTATACACTTATTTAAAAGACAAAAACATGCAATGTGAAGCTTTCCCTTTATGAACCTAACTGATATGCATTAATACATATTCAAATAAATACTAATAAATAAATAAAAACGCAGATGATGCAAAAAAGGTAACATTTTATCAATTACAATTCTCAGATACCTCAATATATTTCAGGTGAACAATAATGCAAGTAAAACACCAGCAGATAAACATCCATGTTTATAGTCAAAAAGAGAATTCAGGAAATCATACCTGATGACTGGACTAGATGAGTTTGAGTTTATCAGAGAAAATAGAAAATTTAAATTCTTTTTAATTTTCCCCACAAAAAAAAAAAATCATTTTAAAGCAACTTCACTTTTTAGTGGAATTCCCCTTTAACTGTTGCAGCACAGCCAGCGAACTAACTTATTCCAAAACAAGCTACTCAGACACATTTCCATCATCAGACACTAAACTGCACTGCATCTTATTAATGATGGTGATAAACAGTGTTGAACTGAGGGAAAACCCAGTAACATCACACATTTCCTTTTTCTCCCATCACACACCATAACATGATCAGTATATTAATAACAAACAGATCCTGGAATGGAGAGAGTATGAGCAATGAATATGGTTCCCATGGTGACGGGAACAAGTTGTGATCAGATGGTGAATCTAAATGTCGTGACTCACCGAGCCACAACCAGAAACTGATCTATCTGAGAGTCCTTCAGCTGGTTATCTGGGTCCCACACCTTCGTCTCCAGTTTCTCCTGTACCCGATTGTCTGATTCACCTACGATGAAGCAAAAGAACAACATGCTTAAAATCTTAAATTAGCTCAAATGAATCAAATCAAAGAAAACTTCAATTAAAAGGTTATCACTAATTAATTAATTATCAGAACTGCCTGCAAAAGGCTTTTCACAATAACAGTTTTTTGCCAAGATAATATCTTCTGTAAAAAATGATTGTAATGAATGATGCAATTTAGAACATTGCTGCACCAATAAAATAGCTAAATAAATAAACAAATAATAATAATAATAATAATAATAATAATAATAATAATAATAGTTATTATTCAGTGGAATTAAAGTATTAAAATATTTATTTAAAGTATTAAAATATTCAGACATTGGAATGGGAACAAATAATTTTAGATTTGCTAAATGGAAAAACAAAAGATGTAAAAGTTAATTCACATTAATGGGTCTTCTTACTAAGAAAAACATGATGGGTGATGGAACTGCACAATATTGATTAAAACCAATACTGTGACTATTTAGTTAGCAATATTAATAAAAATGAAACTAGTAAACGGTCCAAAATGTCTCATTAACAAGATGAATGCACTCTCTGTATTTAAAATTGAAGTAAAACAAATGATACTAGGCATATAAAACCTCTGGCTGATGTCATAGAATGTAAGAAATTTTGTATCATGCAAATTGCAGCATAACCCGTATGAATTAATTTGCCTTATAAAACTCTGCACATACCGAGATGTGATTAGTGCATGTGCACACATTTTTATATGATGATCCTAAAACAATATATATATATATATATATATATATATATATATATATATATATATATATATATATATATATATATATATATATATATATATATTGTGCAGCCCAGACAATATTTTTAAGACAAAAATTATTATAACTAAATGAACGCAATTCATGCAAGCCATGTTCATACATTGTACTATATAATACTGAAATAGGCCTATTTGTAGCCACAATCAAGAAATCATCTTATTACCTTCAGCCAATTTGTCGGGGATTTCAGCCTGGTACTTGGAGCCCACCCTGATCTCACCCTGGTCAGCCAGCAGGGTTTTTTGGACTGGGTCGAACACCAGTGAATAGAAGAAACAGTCCTGCAGAGAACAAAACCACAAGTAACTCCATTACAACATTTGCAAAATAAAAATGCCCAGGAGAAGACTTCATTTATGACCAGTTGAACTGGGTGAGCAACAGGGGGCAGAGTGCAGCACAGTTTGCTGATTTCACTACTTAAACAGATCTACTAAACCTGCCAATTAACATGCGAGATAAATCAGGTGTGTCTGAGTAGAGAAAACAAAACATTGTGCAGGAATCAGATCCTACATAACTGGAAATGCCCATTCACAGCCTATAGGCTCTTAAAACTTTTTTTTTCCCCGTTTTTTTTTCTGCAAACAAAAGCAAATTCTCTCTTACCTCTCGCTCTAGGTAGCCTGTTAACACATCAGTTTCATTCAGAAGTGTGACGTTACATTTCCCCCTGTGATGAAACATGATAATAATTAGTCCACATAAACAGAATATACACTTAAGACTTTAAGGGAAACAATGTAAGAAAATTTTGTTTGTCGCAATATTTATTTGCAATATAGTATCAATTTGTTTATTGGATTCGATGTTAAGGTTGGTGTCAGACAGTGGTTCATTTTGTGTTGTGTTTAAACCCAAACAGCAAGAGGGCAGTGTTGTTCTCTATTTGATCCCATTCTTAAGATTACATAAAATGCAAACTTGCTTTTAATTAGATTTTACAAATATTAGTGTGTTTTTTTAATGCAGCCAGTTTCCCTAAAATTCCCTAAAGCCTTGCTAATAGTATTGAGATGTTGCATCGTAACCACACAACCCATAATGAACAAACAGTAGGGGTGGGTTGCAAAAAGCTTCAGATGACCATTATCCCAGGCTTCCACCAACTATTGCAGTTATATATCTAAAACTTTTTCCCCACAGTCACAAACTAATAGAATAATTAGCTCCATACAACGCTTATCACAATTAAATAATATTAAAACAAAAAATAAAACCATGAATCTTAATTCCTGGACATACAAAAAAAAAATAATAATAATAATAAAAAATAAAAAGAATCAGTGTGTGAATGCATTTAAGTAAGAGGAAGTTAAGAGTTTTTTTTTGTTTTTTTTTTTTACCTTATGTGTGTGGCAGGAAGAGACTCAAACTGTCGGGACAGGAACAGTTCTCTGTGTTTAAGCTGGTGTTTCTGTTGCTCGCTGATTGCCGGCTGCTTGGACTCCTCCTCAAAGTCTCCTGTAAAAAGAACACATGCGTCAGTACTGATTCTCTCTAGAGTCCAACTGTAGGTTAGAACAACAGGGATTAAAGAAGAGGGGGAGAGAGGAGGGGGGAAAAAAAGGGCATTGTTAAATTTACAAAAAAAAAAAAAAAAAAAACACACAATATATACTACACACCTTTATATTAATACACAAACAGGACAGTCCAATCTTCTCAATATGCTTTCTGAGGTAACCGGATGTCTGACATTTCCAAGGCTCTATTAGCCATTACGCATGAAGCACGTAGGCTATTCACATTTTCTAATTACCAACTGTTTAAATCAATCTTAAGCATAAAAACATACTTTTTATATTCCAAATCTCTCCCCTAATTTTGTATTGTACAAATCCACCATCTGGTTAGGTCTTCCCTCGTCACACAGTCACCCACATCTTTTCAAGCTGCTGCTTAATGCAACATCACGGGCACCTCAACAGGCTTCATGAAGAACCACTGCTCATCCCTAAGGCCCATATATCCAATCTGAAGTTTGCTAACTGCGTTATTTAGAGTGATAAAGCATCATGGAATCTCTAAAAAATGAAATGTAGGAGCAGATCCAAAGCCAATCATCCAACATCAGCTCACTGTGGCTGAATGCAATCAATTTCTCACAGAAACACCTAGTGTACATTTTTTTTTTTCAGGCACATAAAATAAAACCCTTCAGCTATATTGTGCGTGTTACATAAATATGGTGTATATACTACTTCAGTAGAAACAGGACTGGGTTAATGATTAAATAAAAACAGCCAGGGAATGGCTCAGTTTACTGAACTACAGCACCAACACTGAGCCCTCGTTTATGAAAAAGCATAAAAAATTAACGATCTCATGTCATATGCAGGCGTTTGCATGAGGTGAGACCTGACGAGACACTAGCAGAAGATCTAAGCGGACTCCGCCCCTGCACAGGGCCAGAGGAAACCCCATCAGTGAGTGGGCGGGGTCTCTGACCACACCCCCATCCATTAACCCCTCCTGCCACTCTAGTGTCCCCCCCTTGGCCAGCCAGCCAGTCCCTGCCAGCTTTACTAGGAAACCCTGTGCACAAACCTGAGGCGCCCATCCCCCACTGAGTAACAACCCCGCCCCCAACACAAGCACACACACACACACAAAAAGGATAAGTTCACACTCAGACACACACACATACACACTCACACTCCTTGACAAAGACACCAGCGAGTTTGCATTAACCCTTTCCGCGCCAGGACCCACAAGGTCCCATGAAGGCTCTTTTGTTCACAGACTGTGGGCTCAGGGCCAACAGAGGACAAGCTCACAGGAGCCCAGACAGAGGATGGGAGTCTGGAGGATGAGGGGAGAGAAGAAGGGAGAGTGAGGAAGGAGGTAGTCTCAGTGGGTGGAACAGAAAACCTAGGTCTTCTCTAGCAGCACCATGTCCAACAGCCACGCAGGAATGAGCCCAATGCCATGAAGGACACGGCTCTCCTGAACCTTTGCTGTTCACTGCTGTAAACATAGGGGAATTACACAGCAATGCCCTGAATCTCTTAAACGGCCAAATGGACTTCGCCCAGCTTTGGAAGGGTAGTCCGCCTTGGCTGGGGCAATGTTTTCATACCCATTTCTTCAACCTTCAGTAAACAAACATTTGGGCTTTATACACCTTTCATTATAAGGAAAGCTAAAGCACGGATAGGCCTACCTAGAAGGAAAGTCTCGGCAAACCAGATTACAGACAAAACATACACAGCTTTAACAGTCTCTTACAGAAGTTACAGTATACAGTATGTTACAAGAACATTCTATATGCATTTTGGCTCCACAATGCTGCCAGAAATGTATTATATTCTACATATATATTATATTCTATACTTTTAAAAGAAAGCAACAGAAAAATGGACGCCATCTAATCCCAAGTGCTGAGTGTTCATTTTACTATTAAACTTACAATAGACAGTCGTCCAAAACTGAGAGAGAAATATGCCTATATATATATATATATATATATATATATATATATATATATATATATATATATATATATATATATATATATATATATATATATATATCTGGTATGTAGGTTATATGATATGATGTGTTAAAGGTTTAAGTACATCTACAACAGTGACAATTTGACTATATATGGAGATATTTGAAGTGCATTAGTATCATGATATTCTAGATCATTGACTTCTATTACAAATCTGATAAAATTCTTTTATTTTTCAATATCTCAGTTAGAGGTGTGCAATATGTATGCAATAATGAAATGTAATTTTTATTTTGTTGCAGTAGCGTATTCTTGAAATATTTTTTTTTAATTCAGTGTTCTCATATCGCGAAAATACCATGAAATAACGGGATATTATTTTAGGGCCATATCACCCACCCTGAGCCTATAACCACCATCACCACCAAAGGCAAATTAAATCAGATTTATGCTTCTGAATCAAAACAACACAAAGTCAAAGTCAATGCTGTAGTCTGCACAAGTGGCCTACACTGTTTATCAATTGGTTCATCTGCATCACTCTGCAATTACACAGGCAACACTCTGGCTGACAATGGGCTTTCTACACCACTGTGTTTACTTCTTTGGTGTACTACAAATGATTGTGGCTAATTACTTTCATTAAAATATATGCAACAAAAGAGAAAAAGCATTAAAGAAGATCAATAGGACCCCTGCAACTTGCTTAACCAGCCACTGACACACCTGCACATGATCTGGTTCATTATCTGCAACTATTTATCTGATATCTGTACACAAAGTCCAAGATCAAATGTTTGTAAAACAGAATGTAAGAACGGTTGCAAAGGGGGACATTCAATGCTAACAAGTGGATACATTTATTCTGCAGATATAAATAATCTCCTAAAATTATTTTAGAAAATACAGCGAGAGGATGTAAAGAATTACTAACAGCCAATATTTTAACACAAAATGTCAACAATTAGATCCATATTCCTCAATAATTACAGGCATCGGTTAATTTTCCATGAAAATTTAACTGCAGTCAACAGCGAGACAAAATGCAGTCTGGCCCAGTGACGCTGCTGGCACGAGTACTGAGAGTGCTGAGGAAGAGGCAGCGGCAGCAGGTCTCTGTGTGGTGGAGGCAGGTGACCAAGCAACACAGTTCCCATCATCCCATTCACAACAAGATAGGGAGAGAGAGAGAGAGTGAGAGAGAGAGAGGGAGAGAGGGAGGGAATGGAGAAAGCCACCATTTAAAGCCTTCATATGCTTTTAAAACCGAATACCATTTTTTAATGTACAAGACATTTAAGATTTTAGCGCTTCATATCCTGCATAAAATGTTCATTATTTTAGTTTATCTATCTGCTTTCTGCTCCATATTATCTGTTCTTTAATTACCTCCTCCACATGAGCAAGCTCAACAGCAAGAGAGAAGTTATAGTTTGTGTCTTTGTGAAACACGGACAAACTCCTAGACAAACTTTAAAAAACAACTCGATAAAGGGGTGTGTAATGTCCATTATTGCCCAGCTGTTCAGTTCTAGAATAGACATTTTCTTTAAGCTCCGCAGTTTTATAATCAGTGTGTTAAGAGAAAACATTTTCTGCTGCTGGATTCAGGCATTTTTTTTTGGAATACAGTCATGAAGACTGAGCTCTGCTGCTTGTTAGAGATTTGTTCCGATTAGTCAGCCTGATTTTAACGCATCAGACATGGCAGAAAACCAAGTTCATTTTAAAACTAATTATGCAGCATAGAAGACCGTTTTGCATTCAGTATAAAAGTCAGCACTAATATTCACATTTTTTAATTTTTAAAACTTTTGTAGCTAAAGACAAATCCCTGACTCAAAGAAAAATCACTTTTCATACAGGCATACCATGTTTACTGTGTTAAAGTGTCTGCCAACACCACCATCTTTTAGACAAGAAAGAGAGATCGCACTTGCTAAGCTAAGCCTCTAATACAGATACACACAATATCAAACAGCCAAGTACATATGTTTTTGACTAACAAATTTGAGGACTAATGATAAAAGCTCGTTTCTGAGAGAGCCAAGTCTTAGACAGATAACTAGACAACATTTGAAGATACCATCAAAATGTTTTAATACTGCGGTAATACAGCATTACACTCAGTGTCCAACCCTAGCTCAGTCCAACAAATTAAAAAGAATAAAAGCAGCAGTCTGCAAAACTCTCAATTTGGGAAAATTACTTACTAAAATTCAGTGCAACTTTGAGATAAACAAACCAACAAAATGGAAAAACTAGACACATTACAAGTGCACACTAAAAAAACTCTAGAAGAACACGAATATTGTAAACAGGACTACTGTTACCATATCAAAACCACCTCAGTTTCCACAATGCCATGGAAATAAGTTTTTTACAGCTTTAATACAAACTTTCTTACCCTAATAGTGCATATCAGGTATTCTCCATATAACGGACAGTTTGATACAACTACATGCACTGTCCCACAGATAGCAGATATGTACATGAATAATACCAGAGATCAGAGATCAATAATACCACAGCATCAGCCCACAACACTCCAACCTAAGTCCAGATAAGACATATGACAGTTATAAAATACCCTTAGCCCAAAAGCTGATTTGATCTGACCCACCTACAGTTCTTTCCTAAAGGTCACTGGGTTCTAATACACTAATATTGCAACATACATGCTGCAAACCTCACTTTCCCATAACTATACATTACTTTAAAACAAGCAAACAAACAGTAATAACCAAATCGGCACACCAAACCAATCTTAATGATTAAATATCCCTTAAAATGCGTATAATTATACCCATAATCACAGCTATTTTACTGCTGGTGTGTAAATTTAGCTCTCAGGCTAACATTGCCACACAAGAAAAAGTGAACATTAAAAACTTTGTGAAACTTACTGGCATTGCTGTCTGCGAGTGTGTTTAGATTTCCAGAGATATCTCTCCTCCTAAAGAGACACACTACTTTGGCTTCTACGTTTCCATTGGCCGTCTGCAAAAGACAATTGAAAAGGTGAGTACAAATTTACATCAAAGAACTTACCGTACCTTACAAATTAAAGAGACATTTTTAAACTGATGAAGCTGTTTCATCACTCTATGCATTTGTTACATATACAAGAAACAGAGATAACATTTACTTTAAGCCTAAGAAAGCCTAGGTGCTTTTGTCCAAATTACTCACATTTTAAAACAGACCAAATCAGTGGGTTAAAATTCTTTACACAAAGACTAACAGACAGTCCAACAACCCCTAAAGCAATTACCTCCTAGAATATAAGTGCACTTCTATTCATTTGTTAATTTTTAATAACATATTTAAACTTCAACTACGATAATAGCAAACTATTAATCAACATGATCAGAAAAGTGCTTGGATATGAATTTTAATACCTAGACACTTAATAAATAATGCAGTTAATGATAATCTCAAATCCTTGGTTTAGAGTAGTGATCTTTCGCACACAAAACACCATCTGATTTCTTCCACTATTCTCCACAGCAGTGTGAGTGGGTTACATAAATGCATTTTAATCCCTGCTCTGAGAGACAGTCTAATGTCATTCTCCATATTATATAAGAGCCTCCCTCCAGAGGCAGGTTTTCAAACTCCGACAGAACACTCTGCTTAGCATGCAGTCTATAAGATGCACACTAAACCTAAACTAAACCTGTATACAACACTACTTGATAAAGAAAAGCTTCTCCAAGAAAGGAACCAAACAGTCACTTTTAGGTTTTTTTTTTATTGTGAAATTTCAGGAATATGTTGTTTTCACCATGGAAAAACCTTTTGTAAAAAAATTAAGTAATAAATCCTTTCGGAGAATTATATTGGTCCATTGAAAATGAAAACACTATGCAACTAACAGCAAGATTCCCAATATTTCAAAAAGAGAAAAATAGTGGTGATTCAAGAAATGACATCATTTAACCTAGTTAGTGTTAGGGCGTTTTCACACCTATAGTTGGTTTCTATGGTCTGAATCAGTTGATAAGTTTGTTTACTGGGAGCACTTTTGCGCTCTTTTTTTTGGTTTGATTTTACACAGGCATAAACCAAAACGCACCAAAATACGCACCAATAAACCACGCGAGCACATAGTGTCCTCTGATTGGTCAGAGCTGTCTGGCACGGGAGCAAGAAGGTAAATATACCAAGAAGATTGTGTTCTAGTGCATATATCTGTGCAGTATGAAGCTGCTTCAACACTTAACACTGAAATGCTGCGCTTTTAAATGGGACGTGCAGCACAGACGTACATGTAAACAGCAAAACAGACAGCATTTTTTCATAGCTGTGGTATTTAGTGTTATATGCTAAATATATCAGATTAAACGGCACCTTATCAGCAATTTAGTTCAAATAAAAGGAGCATATTTGATATCTGGGTTGGATCGAGACCCGATCACGTTCTCACCACAAGCGAAACCACTTCAGAGTTCGTTTGGAACTCTAATCACAGCTGTGGCTGTCTGCATCAAGTGTCATGTAGTTACATTCCCAGGGAGGTGTGCATTGAGCTACGGCGCATGGTACGTGACAACATGTAGGCTATGCTATAGGTTTGACACAGAAGTATAAATCAGGTAAAAACAAACTAGAGTGCGTTTTAACAAGACCAAATACTGCTGGTGTGAAAACGCCCTTAGCTATGGTTTAATAACCGGCTTATGTTATGGTTCCATCAAAACTCACCTTGTTGAGTTCTTCTATTCTGCGGATCAGGTAGGGGTTGCTGGATGAGTTTTCAAAATACACGTAATCTGTAGAAAGAGAAAAATTAAAGCTGTAAGAAGACTGCAGAAAATTTTCAGGTCATGTAGTGGTTTACTCAGTTTTCAAAGTTAATAAGAACCAGTTACCACATGTCAGGTTAAGAGAATTAAAAAGAGAGAACTGCTTATAGCATAGTTATTACTCACTAAATCACACACATAGTTACATCAGTTCATGTAACGGTTGTATTTGTTTTGCAAATATTCATTGCAGAAAACAACAATTAGGCAGTGTTTAGTTTAAGCCTAACGGATATTAGGGATGCAAAGAATGGGAACTTATATTAAGGCAGAGACTGTACAACAAGGTGACATTCACAGAAACAGAAACCATGCACACAGGAAGCAGAGATGGAGAACATGACAGAATTAATTGCAGACTAATCGGGCTTGATAAAAAAAAAAAAAAAGTCTGAATAGTCGACTAGTAAAATATAGTATAGCTGCAAATACAAATCAGCCCTTGTTTTGACTAGCTGGCTAGTATTTTCTTCACTGGTGTGGCTGCTGAACCGACTGCTACTTCTAATTTCTACTCTGGATGCCGTCCACTGACCCACTCGAACACTATGATGCAGCCGACTGAGCGCTCACCCCAATCTGCTTACAACAGTCTTTCCAGATTAAACACGAGTACATCAATGTCTGAACTGCAGGACTGTCTTTTCTGTCAGCTTTACAAATATCCTTCTCATCCTTCTGTCCCTTTAAGGAAATTTCCAAAACAGTAATGGCTGTTATAGATAGATATTTGGTACACTAATCAAATCTTGTAATCAAAGGCCAAACGTGGAGATGAAATGTTTACTTCTGAAATGAAATCAAGAAACTGAAAACCTGAGCACAGACAAAGTAAAAAAAAAAAAAAAAAAAAAAAAAAAAAAAAGTTACTGCAAATATGCAAATACTATGAGATATGCAAATACTTTTCCAGTGTCTCCACACCTCGCACTTTTTGTAGAAAAACACTTTCCAGTATACAGTTCCGAAATCAATATTTAACAGAGTATTCCTGTTTTTTTATCACAGTTTTCACACATCTTGGCATGTTCTCCTCCACCAGTCAGTCATACACACTGCTTTTTGGATTACTTTATGCCACTCCTGGTGCAAAAATATAAGCAGTTCAGCTTGAGGTTTGATGGTTTGTGATCATCCATCTTCTTCTTGATTACATTCCAGAGGTTTTCAATTTGGTGAAATCAAAGAAACTTATAATTAAGTGCTCACTATTTTTTTTCAGAGCTGTATTTTCTGGGAATGTTTAACTTTTTTTTTTAACAGCGTTATTTGATATTCGCTTTCCATGCATTTACAATGACTGAAAAAGACTAAAATATCCAAGTTTCCCTTGATGCATGGAAATTCATTAACTCTACAAACTGCATTTGATTTTGCTGTTTGAGATAGTGAAATAAAGCAGTCATGCTGCTCCTTTAATTGCAATGTTTATACAGTATATTTTGCACAAGATTGTACTTTGTTGTGCATCATCAATCCACACACAACCAAATGGCATAATATTTTTTGTACAGTACAGAAGTTTAACATGACAGACAGATGAATCAGATTATTTCAGTTAATAAAATCAGATTTGCTAAAAATAATGTTCTGAGAGAAGCAGATTATATCATATTTAGGCCTAATGCCCATAACAAGGGTGCTAATCAAGGGTGACAACATTTTATGCTAATCAATAAATGAGAGAATGTGATCAGACACAGTCCTTTTTCAAAGCCACGCTGAACAGCCTATTTCTGTTTTACATCCAGTCTGTACTGGCAAAAAAATTGATAATGATCTTGGTCATCAAACGGCTTTCTTGTCTTCATTCAGCCATGTTGTTAGCCTCTTCCCACAGGGACAAATTAAAATGGAGGTCTCTTCAGGTTCATGCGCTTTATCACTGTGAGTGGCAGTGAGAAAAGCCTGCGCTGTGGATCAATACAACCCCCTCAAAGAGAACACGCTCGGCCTGTAGAGCCCCACCAATATGGGAATTCTGCAACTGATACAGAATTCTAACAGGATTTAGACAGGATTTATCTTATATTTTCAAATTGCAGCATTCTCACACTAGTTAAAGATTTATATATGTCCCATTAGTAAATTGTAATGACACACAAGGCTGCAGTAATGCGGCGCTTTTTGTGTGCCAAGCTGAGGTGCTTTTTCAATGCCTGAACCTCATCAGGGTTTCTGATTTTGAGAATAAAAATAATGTGAGTAAATAACTGGGCACCCAAAGAAAATCTGAGCTCTTCTGCTATGTTCACATTACCAGGCTGAAGGGAGGCTCAGTCTAGTCATCACAATGTTCATATCTGTAAAAGTCCAATCACAAAATGTGCAATACATCATGTAAAGCAAAATTAATACAACCTTTAAAAAAAACTTTTTTGTTCCTTAATACAAAAGGAGAAGATACAAAATTTACATAACATGCCACATCTACTGGAGGCAGGTTATAACGGGCCAATATAGTTTATTTAACTCCATCTTTTTTACAAAAGCTGCATTATTAATATCGCGAAATATATTGTACTAAGCACTGCAATGTCATTTTTTCACCAATATCACGCAGCCCTAAGTTTACGTGTTTAAAATCTTTGTAGGCATGCAACATGAATGTGAACAGTGAGATCAGATCACATTTCATGCATTTATTTGTTTATGCACGCGCTTATTAGTAGTCATCAGTATCAGTCTGCACCAGTGCAGTCATAGAATTCAGACTGCCTGCCAGAATTCCACTACTGTTCACATGCGTGTCTCGCAAAGCAGTTTGGGCACAACAGCCAACACATGATTTGTGCTTTACTTCCATTAATACAAATTTAATAATGAGCTATTATTATTTAAATATTCACAACAAACATAACACAGTTTAAGCATTAGCAGTATTTCACCTTATATGCTTAAGATGGACTACAGGTTTAGTAGCACAAAAAAAAAAAAAATACAAATAAAAATCAGTTAATAAAAAGAGAAGAAAAAAAAAAAAACCCTGAAGACTAAGATATTTGTCCAATAAAAGATAAAACTATGAGACAGCCTCTTGTTTTTACAGTACAATCCTTTCTACTGGTTAGATCATCTTTTCTTAACACTAAAAAACACCTCAACACCTGTGTGTTGCACCACAAATATATAAAATGTACAAGCACATTTTCTGTTTTGTAGTTTTATATAAAGGAAAACAAACAAAATACTGGAATTAACACAACACTTTGCCAGAAATCAGTTGTATGTAATTATAATAACAATCTGTGCATCAACGATTTAAGTTCAGTAATATGAAATATCAAAGATTGCCAAAGAGTGGTGAAAACTTATTTAAATGCAGACTGTCTTTTAGTAAAATTTCCTTAACTGAAACAAAAACAGCAAAGCAAAACATTCAATGGAACTATTTTTATTTTTTATTATTTTTAATGAAATAAAAAAATTAATTAATTTAAAAAATGTTTGTTGGAAAAGGGGATTTTGAACCCCTGGAAACCAGAATTCACAGACTGTATTCAAGCATATTTTTTTGTTTTAGACCGAACAGTTTGATGGAATCTCTGGCAACACTTGAGTTTTCTACACATGCCAACAAGAACAGTGTTGTGGTAAACTTTGCAACGTGTTCTTTTCCTTCAAGTCTTTTAAACCCAAACCACTTCCGTCAGACGAAGCACCTCCTCAGTGGCACACATTTAAAGACCAACCTGGCACAATGGAGCAAAGTACCACAAAACTACTGGAAACCATGGTCTGCAGATAATCAACGATAACTCTACAGCATTTAATGAACAACAGTTGATTTAGTCTTTTAGAATCCTGTGGCTGGACTAAATCCTTTCTTCAATTCTACCTGTCACACAACTGGCTGCACTCTCTGGGTTGGAAAGATGCCGCAGTTTCTCTTTGTCAATCTATATCAGCGCTCGCCAACTGCAGACATTTGCCAACGCTCATCTAAAAAAACTGGGCAGTTGTGTTTTGACTGGCACCAATACGAGTGCAAAAAAGAAGGGGGAAGATCAGGGAGTTAATTGGGTTGAAACTTGGAGAAGTGATCCATCCCATTTTCTATCCCAACCAATTTGGCTAAAACAATGACTGTAGAAAGCACAGACAGCAGAATGTCTCTCAGACCTGTGGTGGCTTCACTTCTAAGCTCTTCTGGCTGGTTGCAGTATGAGGTGTAGCTTCAATACAACACGCATCATACAGGGTTTATGATACAATTTATTCCGATACTGTAAGCAATGCAATATACAGCTCTGGAAAAAAATATGAGATCACTTAAATTATGAGTTTATTTTACCAAATAGGAAACCTCTGGAATATAATCTAGAGGAAGATGGATGCTCACAAACCATCAAACCAAGCAGAACTGCTTAAACTTTTGCACCAGGAGTGGCATAAAGTTATCCAAAAGCAGTGTGTAAGACTGGTGGAGGAGAACATGCCAAGGTGCATAAAAACTATTATTTAAAACCAGGGTTATTCCACCAAATATTGATTTTTGAACTCTGAAAACTTTATTTCAGCCATTTCTCATTTTCTGCCAATAAATGCTCTAAATTACTTTTTATTTAGGATTTGAGAGAAATGTTGTCCTATGACTAGCAAATCAAAGAAACTGATTCAGTGGTCCCTTAATTCTATCTGTATACTGTGACCAAATCAAAGGAAAAGCAAATCAAATCATTAGGAAAAATGCCGGCCGGTGCAAGCATTAATGTGCTCACAAAAATAAGCACAGGAATTCCAAAGCGTACATTATTACTATATTTTAACAGTTAATATAGATTATTTTAAGCAGAAAGTAAGGTGTCCAATAATAGGTCACCCTTCTAATTTTTAGCGTATCTTGCGAAATAAAAATCGAGACCTGAATGTTAAACTACAGTAACAATACAACGCTCCTGTTTCATAACAGTAAGCTCAAATTTCCAATGTTTGATTGAAGTGGCTGATTATAGGGACCACTTCATTAAGTAAAAGTTATATATAATGTGCGGGGTAGAAAAAAACACACAAAATAAACCATCCATCTATATGTGTAAACTAGGTCTGTCACAATAATTACGTTATCAATATATTGTACAATGTCAGGACATTAACTTTTTAGTGGCCTCGATATTGTGGTTTTATTTTTGCCATTCAAATTACATAATCACAATAATCAAAATCTTTAAAAGGAAGTAATACAATTATATTTACTTTTATTTACTATACAGGGTGGTCAAAAGTCAAACACGCATTTAAATCAGAAACGGAAGTAAACTTTTCATATCTGAATAACCCAGTAATTAGGATGGGGCCTTATAAATCTTAGAAATCTTTGTAATGATTACCATGATGGGCCTAACGTACACAAATGAATAAAAGAAAATCTATACAATATTATGAGACTAAATCCTGTGATTCGATACAAAATCTATATTTTCAGACACCCATAATTATAAAATTTTTATTTTTATATTTTTCAAGAACAAAAAAAAACAGTACTATCTTTGTGCTTCTGAAAGAGGCCAGAGGATGTTACCTGTATGATTTAAATATCTACAGTAATTTTTCCAGAATCATATATTGCACCTTTAACTGTTGTGCAAGTTAAAACTAATTTTATACTATTTATTGTAAAACAAGAAACTATTGTAAATAAAGGAAATCAGAAATGTAAGCCATTATAAATGTGGTGTGGTGACTACAGTATAAAAAACAGTATACTGTATATATAAAAAAAAAAAAAAAAAAAAAAAAAAAAAAAAAAATTATATCTAATCTCTACATATATCACTCATACAGTGATTTCAGTATTATTCACACAGTTCTACACTCTTTGCCTTAACACAGTCAGATATGTAGGTGGGCAGGTTTGCAGACTAAACACCATCTCTCCTGGCAAAGAGCTTAAACACAGCTCACAGAAAAAAAAAAACGACTTGGGTTACCTCAAGACCTCACAGAGCTCTGCAACTACATCAAGCATCCAGAACGTTTACATCGGTCTGTTTAACAAACAGAAGAGACAGAGGACAATAGTGTGTGTAAGCAGCATGAGAGCATGCCCAGGATGTGGGGAGCAGTCAGTCTGGAGCACTGAGCCACACTTACGGGCAGGTGGCCGCGATCAAGGAGACGATGGAGCAGAAGGTCAAGCTCAACCAGACCAACACACTGTACCTGCCAGAAACTAAGCCTTTATTACTAATACAGCATTCAGTATATTTAAACCTAAGGGATAGGGTCTGTTTAAAATGTTTAGACACTGATAGCAGTACTGATATATTGACACTGTGCTAAATCAGATATACAGTTGATGGCACAGCTAACGTCAAGCCAAAATAAGCTTGCGTATTTATCTCTAGCCAGTATCAGGTTGCGTAGCATGTCGAGCCAAAATCAGCTTGCACAGTTTTCATATAGCCATTAGAAGCTTACACAATTTTTGTCTAGCCATCAGCTTGCACAGTTTTCGTCTAGCCATTAGAAGCTTGCACAGTTTTGTCTAGCCAACATCAGCTTGCACAGTTTTTGTCTAGCCAACATCAGCTTGCACAGTTTTCGTCTAGTCATTAGAAGCTTGCACAGTTTTGTCTATCCAACATCAGCATGCACAGTTTTCTTCTAGCCAAAATCACCCTGCAGTTTTCGTTTCCTTCTATCCATTAGAAGCTTGCACAATTGTTGTTTAGCCAACATCAGCTTGCACAGTTTTCGTCTAGCCAGCATCAGCCTGCACAGTTTTCGTCAAGCCAGCATTAGTTCGCAGTTTCCTTCTAGCCATTAGAGGCTTGCACAGCTTTCGTCTAGCCAACATCAGTTTGCACAGTTTTCGTCTAGCCAGCATCAGCTCGCACAGTTTCCCTCTAGCCATTAGAGGCTTGCACAGTTTTTGTCTAGCCAACATCAGCTTGCACAGTTTTCGTCAAGTCAGAATAAGCCCACGTAGCTCGTCTAGCCAAAATCTAGTTCATGTTAGTTAGATAACATCAAAAAGAGCAGTAAACATCTAATTAATATTAAAGTAGTTACAGCTTTGCTAGCTCTGCTTTTTGTGATATCCCTTTAAACATTTTTGCTTTTCTGGAAATAAAGCAATACACAAATCAGCTGTAAATCTGAATAAGCCTGATTTAATAATTAAAAGCAACTATATTCTGATTCTCCTGATGCTCTGTCATGCAATTCGAGGGAATTTCACAGGAGAACTATTTAACCAGGTTAAAAGAGACCCTGGTTCGTTTGCACCCCCGGTGAGGTTCACTTTTGGCAGGTGTGAAAACACTATGCGCACTCGGCTGTATGCTAAAACAACCGCACTGAGAACCATAAACGGGTTCAATGCCAAACGAACCCCGGAGCAGTGTGGCTGTGGTGAGAATGTGATCAGACCACGATCTACGACCCAACTATCAAATATACACCCCAAGTTTGATCCAAACTGCTGTTCAGATGCAGTTTAACCTGATATAATCCAAATAATTTTAATATACCTATTAACAAATGCCACATCTGCTGCAGCTTCATGATAATTAAACTGAAATACATGCTGCCTCTGAAATCTCTGACCAATAAGAGACGACGTGCTCACATCAGTAACTGTAAAGCATTTTGTTGCACTTGATTTTCATTCAGTCAAGCACAAACCAAGCCAAGCAAGCGAAAATGCTCTAATTAACAAACGCGTTAACAGATTCAGACCAGAGAATCTAACTAAAGGTGTGAAAACACTTGTTAGTAATTCAGTCAGTGCCACCTTATTAACTCCTTCAATACAATCAAGGTATAGAACTCTGTTACCCAGCCCAAGCTAAAGAAAGACAACTGCAGTCTGAGGAAGACGATTTTACATTTACTGAAAAAGCAACGCCACAGAAAAAGAGAAAATAAAAAGAACAGGATTCAAGTAAACACTGACTGAGCTGTAGAGGCACACTTCAGAGCAAGCACAGTCGCTCGCTCAACATGAATGAACAGCCTGTTGGTTCATTCACTCGACTCGAGCTCACAGAAATGCAACACCACTCAGACAGACAGTAGCACAGCCATTCATTAAAATACTGTTCACAAAATTCAGAAGTGTTACTAGGTCCATATAGGTATAAAAAAAACTAACATGTTCAGGTTTTTAGGCAAAAATATGATTATTGAAGTGTGTTAAAAAGCCTTGAACAAACAGATCTCTAAATAGTCCACACAACAGATCACAAACATACACAATTTAAAGCAAAGCAGCGTGTGTGTGAAAAATGGTGATTTTACAAACCCTCTTCCTTCCCACTTTACACTCCGCCGGCTCTTTGATCACTGACAGTGGTGCACACTATAGACGCCAAAGGGGAGACCCTCATGAGAACTGCGCATCAGCCATACAGATAATTTCCCCTCAAAAACATTCTTCTTCTATTTTTTTAACTGTTACACCAGTAAAATAACCATCAATTTGAGCAACAATGCTCTCACTGAAGTGCTCCACAGAATCAGACAGGAGCTGTGTGGATAAAGGTCCAAATCAAGAGAAGCAGGATTGAGTCTACGGTGGTTAACAGAATTGCAGCATCTTCATCATCACTCTGACTGACCTATTTACAGTCGCTCTTAGAGCTCCATCTACACATTTAAACACAATAAGTCAAACCGTGTTAAAACCCAGCAGTGGAAAGAACCTTGATGAAACCTGATAACCTGTAAAATGCTGACTACTCCTAGATCAGTTTGTGTTGCGTTGTGATAAGGGTTGCAGCAGTACCAATTAGGGGTGGGCGATATCGTCCTAAAATTTATCACGATAACGATACTCTTGGCGAAATGACAAACCACTGAATTAAATTTTTTTTTTCAAGAACACACTACTGCAAAAAATATATATTTTTATTGTATTATTTGATTCAATATGATATTATTATATGAAGTTAGGGGTGCACCATATTAAATAATGCAAGAATTTTTATCAGATTTAAAACAGAAGTCAATCACCCAGAATGTCATGATGCTAATAATGCACTCAAATACCTCCATCTATCCAGGACTAAAATGAATGAATGGTACTTGTTAAAAGTACTGGCTATATCACATTTAATGCTGACTATTCTTAAAGAAAAAAAAATATATATCAACTGATATGATACAATACCGATATTATCGTGCATCCACACTTTAACCATTTTCTGTAATCATAAAAATGTACAGTTTGGTCAGTGTTTTAGGCACTAAAGATATAAATCTTTGATATGCCTATTAAAGCATATGGTCAAGAAAATAAAAAAATGTATTACGGTCCAGTAAAATAATCACAGTATCGCCCAGTTGTAGCCAGCAGCGTGCTGGATGTGACTGTAGCTGTCAGACAGAGTACAGCTCAGATAAAAGAGCAGCTGTTCTGTCCTAAATCCTGCTCCCAGAGAGTTCAGCAGCTCGTCATAATGTTCATAAAGTGCTCAAGAATAAAGCCTGACAGGAGAGAAGCTGTGGGGTCCTGGACCGATTGCGCTCTTTCTCTTTCTCTCTGTGAGGCATTACTGTAGTACTGTGGTCGGGCTGTTACTATCGGTGACGGTGTGTTGAGTTTTCTAGCTCTTCAGCATTCAGAGTTACAGTTTACTCGCCTACTTGGACTGCAAACTGGTGTTTTACAATTTAACTCTCACTCAAAAAACGAGTAAATACTTATCTAGTTCCTGTTCTGTATCCAAGCGAAAATAACTGTTATAAGTTAGGCTTTAATACCTAAACAACCACAGGGCGCCGGTTAACTAAACGAACCTAGTTAGCTAAGCTAACTAACAATAACTAACGCTAGGTAACGTTAACTAAATAACTTAAGATACTTTATTAACCTTTTTCTTTAAAACTCTTTCCCTCTTTACTCTTATATTGGAGTAACGCTCTGGTAAACCGTTTAAAACAGATAGCTAGTTATAGGTTAGCTCGCCTGCTAACTAAACTTAGCTAGTTAAATAACTTTTCTTCTTAGCAATATATGCAATCATAGTTACAAAGTGCAAAACGTTATTCTTCACACAAATCTAACTTAATGCAAAAGGAAAATATGGAATACAAAAATAAATAAAAACAAAAGGAAAAAGGGGATCATATCTACAGCTAGAAAGATAAATCAGAAATATTTATTTTTATCTTCTTAATAACAATAATAAACTGCATCTGTGCATTTAGGATGCGAGATAGCTCCAACAGTGCAGCATGGGGGGAATTATAAGCTAAAACATCTGTTTATGGACACTGGATTTAGCAAAAGTAATACAATATAAAATCGTATTTTTATTCGCAGTATTAAGGGCGTTTCTCAGAGTAAGTAACAGTTAAGTAAACTGTAGTTTTGGAAAGAAGACTCGTATAAAAGTTAGTTGTAAAAGCTTTCCCAGAAACTCTGAGAAACAACACATTCAAAAATAAATGAAAAGCTAAAGCTAAGCTAAGCTAACGCTAACTAAGCCGGCCTTTGTAAAGAAGGCGGAAATAAAAAAAAACACGCCACCAAATGAGAAAAGGCGCTAGCACGCTAGTTAGCATTTAGGCTAACGAGTCGACTAGCAGACTATTAATCAGCCCGTTAGCCGCAGCGGCTAGCGTTAGCAGGCTGGCTAACCCGCTCGCACAACAATCCCCGTTTCGGCGGCGGAACCGCTGATTAAAACGCTCACCTCCTACTCGGTACATGTTGGCCGCCATTCTCTCGCTCCCCTCCACGAACTCGAGCCCCGGGATTCCCCTCCTCCTGCGCGCGCTGAAGCCGAGCGGCGGCGGCTTTAGTCCCGCATGTATCGGCGGACTCGGCGCTGGCGGAACAAAGCCGGGGAGCCGGCACGGTGAGCCCGAGCGGCGGCGGCGGGAGAAAAGTTCAAACTTTCCGTCTCGGTGAGAATCCGCGGATGTAAAACGCGCCTCCGCTCCGGTCCGGTACCGACACAGCCGCTCCGCTACCCCTCACCGGCCACTCACGCGCTCAGCCTCGCGGGCATGCACCTACAGTCATCGGCTAGCTAGCCAGCCTGTCTCTCTCTCTCACTCTCTCACTCTACTCTTCCTCCCATCCTCTGCTCTCCCAGCTTCATCCTCCTCTTCTTCACCTCCGCTCGGCTCACCCCTCCTCCCCCCTTTTCTTAAACGTCATCTTCGGAAGCGCGAAACGTCACCTAGAGCTCGGCCCGGTCTCGAGCTTCACCGGAGAGCCTGCTGTCTGATAGAACTAGCGAGTGAGGTATCACTTCACTTCTACAAAGAACTTAAATGTAAAAAAAGCAGTTTAAAGAAGAAAAAAGCAGATTAAAATAAATATTTCATGATTTACTATAGATGTGAATCACGTCCCCGCCTTTTCCAATTTTGTTTTATTTTTTATTTATTTTAATATATGTTACAAATATTTTTTATTAGACATTAATAATCCCCTATCTGTTGGAGCTCTCACACATTTCTATAGTCTTTTTGCAAACAAAAAAATCTCATTCGTATCCTATAAATTTGACCCCCTTGTCCCCTCTTTTTCCTTTTACTGTTTTTATTTTTCCACTATTATTTTTTTTCTCTTTATATATTTGAAGAATTGTGTATTATATGTTGCACATTTACATATGTTGCTAAGTTTGCAATCTAAAAAAAATATGTATGGAGAAGTTTCAGGCTTGAAACTGCTGCAAGCCTCATTTACTACAATACCTGTAACTGGTTACAATGTATTATTGAATTTGGAATCTATACATTGTGTCACAATTTCAATTTGACGAATTAAAAATTAATTAAAAAATTAAGCCTAAATTTAGTAGATAATATTTTGTATCTGAAATGAACAACAAGAAAAAACTGACTTCCACTGTACTTCCATCCATGCCTATATCCAGCTTCTTTTTGGTCACTGTGGCCGCAAAAATTTTAACTCATTAAAACCCATTTTATTATACAAGAAATATAAATATATTTCACCAAATTGAAAACATCTGGAATGTAATCAAGAGGAAGATGGATGATTACAAACCATCAAACCAAACTGAACTGCTTGAAATTTTCACCAATAGTGGCATAAAGTTATCCAAAAGCAGTGTTTAAGACTGGTGGAGGAGAACATGCCAAGATGCATAAAAACTGTAATTAAAAACAGGGTTATTCCACAAAATACTGATTTCTGAACTCTTAAATCTTTATGAATATGAACTTGTTTTCTTTGCATTATTTGAGATCTGAAAGCTCTGCATCTTTTTTTGTTATTTTAGCCATTTATCATTTTCTACAAATAAATGCTCTAAATAACAAAATTTTCATTTGGAATTTAGAAGAAATGTTGTCCGTAGTTTATAGAATAATACAACATGTTAATTTTACCTATAAATAGCAATGGTCTCTATTTTTTCCCAGACTGTATATTTAGTTATTAAATCAGTGAACAGTAAATTTGGTTAAATTGATCTCTGTGCTCCTACCGCCCCCTTTTGGTTGCAGGCCCACAATGCACTGTTACAATTTCACCTTGGTCCTCTAGAAGGCGCTGTGTGATTCACGCAGCGCTCGAACGCCTCCTGATCCTTTTTGTGATTTGTAGTTCTCAACTTCAATTTTTCTATACAGTTACTGTCTATTACAGAATAGATAATCTAAGAAAAGGAAGGACAGTGTTCTCAAAATCATTCAGTCATATTTCAGTTAATATATAATACATACAGCAGACTCAGATGGTTTTGGTTTAATAGTGTGATGACACACAAACACATTTATTAAATCATAGCCAGACAGCGCACAGAGAACAAACTGAAGAAACAGTTCACATCTACAAATCAGCAACAGGTCAGTAATGTAAACATGTACTGCAACGAGTAAAGGGTGATAAATGAAAGACTTGCTTTGGAATGACCATCTTGAGATGATTGTCTATAAAGGCACGTACAAGCCTTTCACATTCCAGAATTATCAACATAAACGTAACGTAATGTTAATAAAGTCAAAGTATAAGATCAGTTTACTTTACATAAACATAAGCTGTTTGACACACACACAGACACACACATCATTTGTCCTGTTGTCTATAAAATTGGAGTAATATAGTAACATGTAAACCTGATATAGTGAATGTTGATGCAACACTGACTTCCTTTTTGGCCATGAAAATCTGTTAAAGACCACCATAAACATTGCATCCTCTCAGCACAGTCTTCCTAATGCTGGATTTACTCTAGATTGTGCAATACCATATTCTTCAACATATTCTTTGTCACTCTCTTCATCCCATCTCTTTCTCCTTCTGTTTCCCAGGTTCTGAGGAACTGTTAAGGGAAGTGGGTGGAGGAAGTGAAGAGGTTGGGTGTTCCTTTTCTGCAGCCCCGCTCCTCTTGACTCGCCACTGGAGGATGCATGTGTCCTTCCCACCCAGTGACAGAAGGTGACTGTCGCAGTGGGTGAAGCGTACGTTGGTCACATGACTGCCATGGCCCTCATACCTGTGACTTGGTGCCTAAAAAAAAGAAGGGAAGGAATCGTCTCAGAAGAAAACATTTCACACAGCCACACGACTAAACTACACTACCAGTCAAATGTTCCATGAAAATATCCAGACTATGAAGGAACACACAAGGAATACTGTACTCTGTGAAGCATTTAGGTGACTCTTATCTGAGGTATTGGTACCTTGCAGTTTCTGAGGCTGGTAACTCTGATCAACTCATCTGTGCAACAGAGGTAACTTTTTGTCTTCCTTTTCTTGAGTGAATACTTATTTTAAAAGTTCTTAATATTTTTCAGATTGACTGTAAAGTATCTAGAACATTACTCAAATATGGCTATTTATTGTATACCAACTCTACCTCCTCACAACACAACTGTTCTCAAACACATTAAGAGTATAAGTAATGAACTTTTTAGTTCAGAAAAGCTATTAACTTAAAGCCATTCTGGGTGACTCTACCTCATAAAGCTGACTGAGAAAATCCAGCCAAGATGTGCAAAGCTGTCATCTAAGCAAGAGGTGCCTACTCTAAAGAATCTAAAATATAAAACATATTCTGGTTTGTTCAACACTTTTTGTTTACTCAATAATTCCACATATTTTTCTTATAGTTGTAGTTTGTAGGACTTATAATGCATAAAATATTTAGAGAATGAATCTAAGGTGTGTTTAAACTTTTGAATGATACTGTATATGTATGGGAAACCTGAATTTTTAAAAATAATATCACTTTTGTGTTCATAAGTAAGAAATATTGTATACTTAGTATTTAATGCAAACTCACAGTAAACTGTTGTAAACTGAAAGTAAATCCAGCTTATTTGATAAAATCACATGTCCACATGTGGACACCCCTTTTAAAGAATGAATTCATGTACATTGCTTCCATTGCTGACAAATGATGATCAACACATGCCCCCCATCCTTAACTTCACCTCTAGCCCTATCTATTGGAGATACTGCTCTACAGTGCTCTAGTTCCTGTAGAGCAGTGTCACCAATAGATTAAGGCTCTGGAGCAGATTAACATGGGGGGGCACGTGATGATCATCCACCTCCTTGAACTCACTAACGCTTTATAACTGAATGCAAGAAAATTCTTACATAAAAGCTACAAAATCTAGTAGAAAGCAAGAGAAACTATTTTTAAGTCACAAAAAACAGGGGCCCAATACTTTTAGTTCCATTTGTGATACCAAAGAAATTATACTGTAAACATTATACTGACCTTTGGTTTAGGACATGGATACTGGAATAAGTGGACTTTGCAGAAGTCATCTGCCACTGCCACTATTCGCTCGCTGTGAGAGCGACACAGAGCGTTGATATCGGTCCCATCCGAACCCTCCAGCCACACACCTGCACATTAAAAACATCAGAAAAGCACCCTATTACAATACATGCAGTACGTACGTATGACTTCAGCTGCTCTAACACGACTCAACTGGGTAATAAACTCCCTGCAGACAAGCCTGAGGCACATTTTATAAAGCATTAATACTGCATGTGTATAATACAGTCACCAGAGACCTGCTGTCATTATTTATTAGAGGGAGGAGAATGCAGGTACATTTTAAAAGCATATATACAGTACATATAAGTTTACCACCATACTACATTTTATGAATATAAAGAGAAAAACAATAAAAGGATTTAACATGCTTGCCCACATTTTTATATATTTTTTCACTCTACGTTCACACTGAAGCTACAATCAAGCATTAATCCTTTATAAACAAATAAATCCTTTATGAACAAATTAATTAAAAACAATCAATCATCAACAGTTCTTGCATATTCTGCTTTTGTTGTGCCTCTCTTACCCATGACATGGAAGCCCAGCACACATGTATAGGAGGCCCATTCACGATCCTTACTCTCGTAACGGTTTCGCAACAGCTTACAGCCTCCAGCCACATCCCCTGCATTAAACATCCACAAACACATACATTAGATATACTGTATACGTGAGATTTTGAATGTTAATGAAAATACACTGCAGATGAAAACACTTACAGTAAAGGATTTCGTAATCGCCAGAATTGGACATGATATACTTCCCATCTTTGGACCAGTCTAGATGTGTGATAAAACTGGAGTGTCCCTAAAAAAAAGAAAGACCATACAGTTTAAAAACCTTTAGATGAAGGGTTTTATACATGTTTAATGACATGTAATAGTATAGTTTTAATTTTTTTAAATAATTAAAAACACTAGCAAACATGAAACAAGACTCTGGGCTTGTTTGGGCTGGTTGGTTTTCACACACACAAGAACTTTTTCCTATTCTATTTCGCCAAGAGAAAAGTGACTGAAAACTGAGAATGTGTTTCTTGAATTCTTTTATCTCTTAGCTAACAAAACACCAATAAGTCCAGCAGAACAGTTCAGTTGTAAAGAAGTAGAAACTGTGCATTAATAATCACAGCATAATCAATCAGTTAACAGCAAAGCCTACCAGACCCAGGCACATCTGCACTAGCTTGCTTCACTTACCGTGCACTTCCCAAAACGTGTGTAGCGTCGACCCCCCTCTGTCACACTGTAAATGTAAATTAAGTTGTCATGGGAGCCAACAGCCAAAAAGCTGCCATCTGTGAAGAGAAAAATGGTACCCACAAACTGACTGAGAGAAACAATATCATACATAAATCACAGAGAAATCATACAGAAATTAAACATCTCCAAGACATTGTGAAGACAAATGTGCAGTAATGACTGTGATGCTGCAATAATATTGTAATTACTGTGATAACAGCAGTGCGTTCTTGCAATTATAGACCACTGCAGTCGCGCATCATTCTGTAGTCCTTGTATGCCCATATTTGGTCTAAGCTGAATTTCTTAATGGGCCGAATTAATTAACTTTTCAAAGAATTGCTTCTATCACATTCTGTGGTGATTAAATATGTTCAGAACCCTATACATTTTATTCTGTGTCAATTTTCTTTCTTAACATCCCTGAATTTTTTGAATTACAAGATCATTCATGTGTCGTAAATAGAATAATGCTATTTGAAAGCTAATGCTACTGCGCATTAAACTGACATTGAACTGACATTTCACAAAAGGTCCAACACAAGCTACACTGCTCAACACGACCAGATAGAAAGGGGTTTTAATCTCTTTAATCATCTGTAAAGAAGGATAATAATCCAAATTGTGATAGACCAAAGCTCTACAGCTGGTGTTATATCACCGATAGGCTGCTCAATTCAGCTTTTAAACAGCAAAATACTATATATGAAAAAAATCTTATTAAATAATATATTTGAATAAATTCAGACAATACAGTGATGTTCAAGAGGAAAATGTACACAGAATATAATGTATAGGGTTCTGAACATTTCAATTTTTTGCACCACAGAATGTGATAGAGGCAAGTTATTTATATAAAAGCCCATTTATTCAGCCCACAGAGAACTTCAGCTTAATCACGGAACTCCAAATATTGGTATAAAAACAACATGGCGCTGATATCTGACCTGGTGAGTATCTCATGACGGACAGCTGCTCGTTGCCATCGATTAGGTCAGACACCACCTCTCGGGTCTGTAGGTCCAGAACCACCCACCTGCATTAGAGCAAACATAAAAAAATATAAATGAGCTATACTGTTTTTAGAAAAAATATGAAAATGACTGGGAGAATAGGCTTAAGACTTAAGGTATAAGGTATTTAAAAATATATATAAACATGTTAAATTAATTGCTCTTAGCTAGGCTGCATTCTTTGTCACTGAGGCAAATACAGTGCTGCATTACAGAAGCATTAGGTGAAAGATGCCATGTGTTTATATAGCTCTAAAAAAACAGTGTGTAAAGTTTGTTATGCAGTCTAGTTTCACTGTATTTCATCACTTATGTGATATGTCCTCATTTTATTTTGGGGCAGGGCTGCCACTGCTGGTGAAAAAAATATTATCAGCAGCACATTAAGCAACTCATAATATAGTTTTAAATGAGATTAAATATTTAAATAATGACTACCCATGCTGTTTCAGTTAAGCTGTTTTATTTTTATTTGTTTACAAATCTTTAAGTAAACTTTTTTGATGTAGACAAGTTTGGTGATAGTCTAATTTCAGTGTTTGGTAGCTGCATAAATGTAGTATCTCCTGTTATAAACTAAAAAAGCTTAAGTTTTACGTGAAGTTTTGACTAAAGTTTTTTAAGCTAAAAAATTTGTAATATAGTTATATTGTGTCTACTGAACAGATTACCATCTGTGTATGATTTAACCACAAAAGAATGTGTTTGGGTCTGTCAAGAATGACACTTTTTATTTATATTGTTAAACACTGTAACTAAAGGAGCAACATTCATTATTATAATTTCATTATTTACTGTGTAAGAATGGTGAAATAAATTTTTAAAAACATATAAATCAAATATACAATGAGTTTTTGGTTTTAAAAGTTAATCTTGATAACTTCATGTTATATTATGCTATAGGCTATTCTGTTATTATCATATACAGCTCTGAAAAAAATATATGAGACCAATCAAGAGGAAGACGGATGATCACAAGCCATTAAACCAAGCTGAACTGCCTGAATTTTTGCACCAGGTGTGGCATAAAGTTATCCAAAAGCAGTGTGCAAGACTGGTGGAGAAGAAAATGCCAATATGCATAAAAACTGTGATTAAAAATCAGGGTTATTTCAACAAATATTGATTTCTGAACTCTTAAAACGTAATGAATATGAACTTGAATAAAACAACAATGTTCATTTTACTCAAACATATAACTATAAATAGCTAAATCAGAGTAACTGATTCAGAAACCAAAGTGGTCACTTAGTTTTTTGTTCAGAGCTGTGTATCATATCGTTTAATATATAAAAAATAGTAAATACTAAAAAAAACATATTTTCATGGATCTGCAGAAGCCTTGTCACACATTTGTCTGCAGACGGCATTTCAGCATGACAGAAACACAGACACTCTAATATATTTGAAAAGAAATGTATCCAACCAAATCTCTATTTGTTCTGCATCCTGAGCACGTAAATATGACTGGCTAATAAAGTGCAGTAACAGCTCACCTTCCAGTCCAGAGTCCAACTGAAACAACAGCTCCATTAGGACTGAAATCAGCACACAGACCTGACTCCTGAAACCAAACACAGGAAGAAATATATGCACACTTTAAAGGCAAGACTTTGTTTTAGGTTTGGCTTGTGTGTAAAGATGCTGCTTATCTTACCTCCAGTGTAGTGCACCAGCCCAAGGTGTGCTCCTCAGCATTCCACAAACACACTTGCTTGTCATTCCCACAGGTGAGGAAGATGTTCTGAAAGGGGTGTGTGGCCAGACCCCACATCTCATCTACATGACCCTGACAAACACAACCAGGATTATAAAGTTAATGGTTCTCTGAAACATCCATAATTCCAATTTGATAACATGACTGTGAGGTATAAACCTTTATTTATATCCTAAAATTAAACCACCTCTGTTACTGTCTTTAAAAATATAATTATAGTTCTTGCAAAGCAAAGTTTTTTATCTGTTTTCTTCTTCTTCTTCTTCTTTGATCAATAACTCTAAAACCGTTTAGCATAGAAACTGTGTTCAAATTCCATACAAACTACCTGCAATATAACAGCAAGTACCTAGCAACCACTAAGCAACACTTAAGCCACCACATAGAATACCATAGTAATTAGCAATATGTTAGCAACTACCTAGGAACCACTTAGGAACATTTATGCAGCTACCTGGCAGCACCTTAGCAACCATCTTAGGTATGATAGCAACTACATTGCAATTACTAGGTAACACCTTAGCCACCATATGTAATAATAAAATAACTAGCAAGAAAAACTTAGCCACTACAAATAATACCATATTAATCATGTAGAAAAACCTTAGTAACCACCTGGGATATGATAGCAACCTTCTAAGCAATCCATCAATCAACCAATCGATCTATCTATCAATGTATATCTGGCCTATATTAAAGTGTCTTCTTATTTTTTATATCATTTATTTAATTTTTGCTGTGCAAGCACAGGTAATTCATTTTATGAATCCAACCCTACTAAAATGCATATCCACTTATCACTTTAAATGTGATCACCTAGCCAAGAAGACATGTTTTATATATAAATATATGTCATGTGCTTCTTTTATCTAGATTAACGTCGCTAACTAACACTGTTTTTTGATTTACCAATCTTTGTGCATAGATGTTCTGAAAACTGAGACCACTTAAAAATGATGAGTAAATTGAAAACCTCTGGAATATAATCAAGAGGAAAATGGATGGTCACAACAAGCCATCAAACCAAGCTGAACTGCTTGCATTTTTTGCACCAGGAGTGGCATAAAGTTATCCAAAAGCAGTGTGTAAGACTGGCGGAGGTAAACATGGCAAGATGCATGAAAACTGTGATTAAAAACCAGGGATATTCCACCACATGGTGATTTCTGAACTTGTTTTCTTTGCATGATATGTCTGAAAGCTCTGCATCTTTTTTGTTACTTCAGCCATTTTTCATTTTCTGAAAATAAATGCTCTAAATGGCAATATTTCTATTTAGTAGTTTGTTGAATAAAACATCAATGTTCATTTTACTCAAACATATACCTACAAATAGCAAAATCAGAGAAAATGATTCAGAAACTGAAGTGGTTTCTTAATTTTTTGTTCAGAGCTGTATGTGTTTTATATCTTTTGCTTACTCAAGAACTACATAACACTGGCATGTAGCTGTTGGCTTAATACTCGTAAGTCAGTCAGGTTTAACCTGTGATGAAAGCAGCCGGCATCAACTCTTTTAGAGGATGGTTTAACCACAATACAGCTGGTCTTAGCAGATGGGGATGCTTAAAGTTTTTCCAATCTGAATTCTAATCTTAACTGTACTTGTCTGCACATAGCTTAAAGTTGACTAACCAACACAGGTTTTTGACTTTTACCAGTCAAAATCTATTATCAAATAAGTTTCTTTTTAAAGTGCCATGAGCCATTTTTTTATTTAAGCAGTTAAACAACATATACTATTATTTTTCCTGATTTGGAGCACTATATCAATTTCAAAGTGGACCACAACGTGTGCCATTAATCCTTCCTTATTCTGTGCTGAGGTAATTCCATGCATGTGGTGTAAGTGATAAATCAAGATCAATAAATATTTATTCTCTCTTGTACTTGCTTAAAGGCTGATATATGTAAATAGTTTCCACAATACAATACGCCTCATTCATTGAACAGTACAGACTAAATTAATCCCTGGTATTTTCAATGTGAATGGGTGAAGCTAAAGTGCTGGAGCCTAATTAGAAGGTTTTGGAAAGCACCTTCAACCCCCTTTAGGCTATGCAGTTCATATATGGGACTTCCAAATAATAAAATAATAACAATATTTATATTGCACTATATACTGCATAAACTCTGATAATACTTTGCTCTCTAAAGTGAAAGGCAAAAATAAAATCTTACAGCAAGTGTATAGCAAGTGTAAATCATCATACACTTGTAGACTAAAATATATGAACTTTTGTCCTTTTTAACAACTACACGAGTCATGCAATGCTAACTGGTGGGCCAGAGCTTGCATTAAGCTGTTAGATACATGAACTTTACTGTGCCTCACAGTCCTCAGACACAGCCCACGTCTTAACTGATTTACTTTAATACAGATAAGAGAGAAACTCTGCATCTGAATTTCTGCAGAGCTTTAAAAGCTGGGAGTTAGGTCAGGCACACAGCAGTATGTGCAGAATGTGGAAAGGATGGATTGAAGGATTAAAGGATGCACTGCTGCTCGTTCTCACAGAAAACATGGCACTGTGCCAGACAAAATGTATAACACTATCCAGAGGTAAAAGCATGCTGAGGTAAAGCTAATGTTAAATACACAGTATTATGCTGTAAGCGTGAGTAATGCATGTCATCAAGTCTACAAAAGCTACTAACTCATTAGCATACCTGCACTATGGCCACGAACCCGTCTGAGAAGGAGCCTCGGAGAATTGCATTCCTGGTCGTTCCCACCAGCAGTTCCTCACCATCCACATCTGCAATGGTACGGACCGCCCCAAACTTCTCTGGAATCTATAGAGATAGTGAGGGCAGATTTCAGCTCTTATGTATTTTTCTGTTGCTTTCTCTCTTTCTATCCCTTTCTCCTCTGACCCTTCAGCCCATTCTTTTTCTCTAGTTTTTCTGTCTATCTTTCTCTGTCCTTCTCTTTCCCCTCCACTCTCTTATCCTGTCTTTTTTCTTCTTCTCCATCCTTGAATCTTTCTCTTCAAAAGAGATCTCTTTGTCTTCCACTCCCTCCCTATTCTCTCTGTTCCACTTGTCCTGTGTATATCCCTCTCAATATGCTTTCTTCCCTCTTTCCTAAAGAGCTCTTTGTCTCTCTTCCTGTCTCTTACCCTCATCCTGTCTTTTATTCCTTTTTCCTCTCTCACTCATTCTTTGTATCTCTGTCCCATTTGTTCTATCTTTCTCTCCCTCTCAGTACCCCTCTTCCCTCTCTTTAAAAGAGATCTCTTCCACTTTTTTCTGTATTTCGTTCTCGTCCAGTTTTCTGTCCCTCTCTCTAAAAGGTCTCTCTTCCTCTTTTTCACTCTCTATTTTTACTGCTTATTATCCTGTTTTTTTATCTCCCTATCTTTCCTTTCTTTTGTCCAAAACCGCTCTTTTCTTCTCTTTTTTTCTCAATCTTTCTCTACTTCTCAAACTCTCTGAAAGAGCTCTCTTTCCCTCATATTTATTGCCTCTTTCTCTGTATCACTTTCTCTCTCCCATCCTGTCTTTTCTCCCTGTCTTTACCTCCATCTTTCCAAAAGTTAGCTTTCTTTCCCTCTTTTTCTCTCATCCTGTCTTTTCGTCCCTGTCTCCAAAAGAGCTCTCTTCATCTTATTCTCTCTCTCCATTTCTATTTCTTGTTTTTTTCTTCCCATCTCTCGCTTCTGTTTCCTTATTATTTCTTCTTTTCTTATCCATCTGCTGCGCTTTCTCCACGTCTCTCTCTGTCATTCTCATAAACAAATTTCTGCTGTTTCTTCCACTTTTTCTCTGTCTCCCTAAGCTCATTGTTGTTGTTTACTTTTCTCGTTCTCCTTTTCCTCTTTCTCTCTGGCCTTCCATCCATTTTTCTCATTCTCTCATTCTCTCGTCTCTCTCTCTCGCCCCTCCCCCTGCAAGCACACACACACACACACACACACACACACAAAGCTCTCTCATTTAGAATTTTCCACCCACTGAAAAACAGACACAAACACACACTCTCTTGTTTTCACCTCACACTCCCTCTCGGGCGCTAGGTCTGCGCTCCAGCGGATGATCCTGCGGTCTTTGCCGCCGCCGCTGAGCAGAGCGCCGCCCTGCAGGACGCAGAGGGTGAAGACGCTGCCCTCATGAGCGCGAGTCTGCTTCATGATCTGGAATGTCTCTGAAAGGGAGGCAGGAAAACACAGTTTAAGAGAACCAAAATAATAATAATAATAGCAGCAAATAATAATAATGATTTGAGGGCTAAAATTAGCATGTCCAAACACATTATTCTTGTGAAGTTGGTGTGATCTTAGTAAGCAAAAACAGTTATAGTTAATTTTACAATTTCCTAACCACCATTGTCCCCTCAGAATTTAAGGGGACACTTTTTGGATAAATCCTTTCAGTATTTATACAGTCAATCCACTCTGAGCCTATTTATACCTGGAATTAACGTGCGTTTTTGGTAAATGATCACTCAAACCACAGAGAAAGATTTCACTCATATTTAATGTAATGAAAAAATAAAAGCTAATAAAAGCTAATTTTACCTCCCCATCACAGAAGAATTGAGAAATGGACAGTAATAATTAATTGCTGCACCACCTGCCCCCTTTCTGAAGACGAATACGATGCCCTAAAGTTAACTAGCGAACCAGCAGCCAAGTTGCTGAACTTTAGCGCTCCACAGTTAACTATATCTGTATTGGGTGCTTGAAGGGTTCTCCCAATTCTTGGGGGGATAATTTAATCCCTTTCCTTTATTATCTCTGTTTCAAAAGGAAGAGTTACACTCAAAAACAAGGAGTAGGGGTAAAAAGGAAAAATGGGATTGGCCCTTAAAAGCAGTCTATTTTGCAATTTACTGTATTTACTGTTAACTGTTTGTTTGTAGTTTTTATGCATGCACTAAAATGTACTGGTAAATTTGTGTTGTCAGTTCTGTCAGTTCTGTCGCTGACTGTCGGCCTGCCGCAATCTCTAGTTCTCACGCTAAAGACTCTATTTCCCAAAACGCACCTGCACTCTACCCTTTGGACATGCCGGATCACATGGCGTTCTGGATCACCTGATCACCTGGTTTGATTGTTATTTCCTGTCTCCCTTTATATAAACACCCCCTGTTTCTGTTTGCCATTGCTGAGTATTTACCCTACATCCCTGGATCACCCCTGTATGACCTTTTTTGCCTGTTCTCTCTGGTTTATTGTTGATCTAGCTGCTCTATTTGGATTTTTACCATGCCTGTCCCACGGAACTCTTGCAAACTTAACCATTTTGTACCTACGCATGTCTTTGTGTCGTCTGGCCCACGTGACAGTTACATTATTTTATTTTGGTTACATTTTTATTTAGTTAAATAATTATCATTTTGTACATTGTCAGAGCCTTGGTAAGTTGCTGTTAACAAAATAGACAAACAATTATATATATATATATATATATATATATTTTTTACTAAATAAACTTATAACTAATAAAACATGTTGTGCATTTATAATACGCATTTAGTTGCAGTAGTGCAGTCTTGAAATTTATTTTTAAAAATTCAATGATTTGTCATATCTTCAAGAATATTTGTTTTGCTAAATTTCCCTGAAATATTACCCAAACTTAATCCATACACAGTAAGGCAAACAGTAATATGTCTTATTATGGAGCTTGGCTTTTTATTCTCTCTCTCGCTCTCTCTCTCTCATGCAGTGTGTTGTTGCACTCATGTTTATTTACTGGAAGATGGAGGCAGTACTACAGACTCCCTGAAGGTTTTAAACAGTTCTTCCCACTACTAATAGAGCTGTTGCATGAAATTAATTTTTTTTGTTTATTTACACAACAAATGCCCTGTAAAATGTGAAGGAAATAACAACAGACATTTAATTACCTTTGGCTCCCTTGCCTAAAGTCTTGATGTCTGCTGCTGATTTCCCCCAAGTGAGGATGTTTCCTTCAGAGTCGCCGGTTAGCACATCCCCCGTCAGACTGAACACAAAGCACATGATGAACTTGGGCTTCTTGTATTTCTGTGAGACAAAGAACAGAAGCGCAGATCAGAAACACCTCACGAAAGTCACACACCCAGTACTGTACTGACTCACAAGTCTAGACTCGTTTCCGTACAACATTAAACAGCACTCACTCCAAAGATGCCCTGCTTCTTGGTCAGCGTCCCAGCGCTAAGCGTCCAGAAGTAAACGTGAGATTTGCCACAGGTGATGATGTTATTAGTGTCTGCAGGGTTGAACTCCACAGCGAACACGGCCTCATTAGTGCTCTAGAGTGAACAAACATATACACATATAGCATAGGTTACTGCAAACATTTGAAGTTACAGAGGTGTCAATTAATGAAGTACAAATACAATTACCAAAAAGGAGAAATGTTCGTTATCTATACTTTACCAGAATATTTTTTTTTCTACTTTTTACATTTTCACAGTTATGTTAACTTTTTACTGCTTAATTTAAAAAAAAAGCCTTGTTACTCCTGTTAAAGTTCAGCTTGTTTTTATTCTGGCTCATCATAAAAAAAACATATCCAGATAAATCACTCTATCAGGATAGAGTAAATATGATCATGGCTGGATGAGAAGCATAAACACATACCATTCAGACACCATATTGGTTTATATGCAATCCATCGCACCTGCACGTCAGATCACTTTGCTAAGTATGAAGATGATCTGTGCAGAAACTCAAAAAAAAAACCTGAGCGAAATGTCCCAACTAAGCTTCTTTAATTATCTGAATTGTACTAAAATGAATTAATTTTCATATAGCCATATATGCATCCAAAAGTTTTCAACGCTAACATTTTAAAATTACAATAAAGTCATTATGGCTTTTAGAAAAATATATTTTGGGAAGGGCGGGGTAGTACACTATAGGCCCTGTGATGCAGCCTAAGATTTTGCCTTTAATGGCATTTTCCCCTTACATTACATTACTTTTACACTTTCACTTGAGGAAAAAGCTTTATACTTCAACTTCTACAAGAGTTTTTAAAACCCTAGTATATATACTTTTACCTGAGTAATGAATGTGAATACTTTTGACACTTTGGTAATAGTTAAAGGAGGCATAGTCTACCTTTCCTTGCATTTAGATATTTATGTGCCAAAAACATAATAAGTTCATGAAGTCACAATTAGGTGATTTTTTTTCTTCACATGACGACTGGTGTTGACTTCTAAGAATAAACCTGTGTGTTTTTGTTACTGTATCTTTAAAATGAGTTCGAATGTGACTGGCTGTACTAAAGTATATCGTGTCTCATTCAAACAGCAATGTTTTCTGGAAAAAGCGATATTAATTCAGCTGTGGGGCAAAAGTAAACACAATGGGCAATAGCTCAAAATTGATATAATCATAATCACCTCTTCTAATGAATGCATTCAGCTTTTCTTTAGGTTGCACCTATTGCTGACATAGATGTGCAAAAGCACAAACAGTTTATCTAGGCATTGTTTAAAAAAAAAAGGAATGTCAATAGAATGGAGCAGTCTCGAGCAACACTGACCTGCTTTCACCAGGCCTAATGACAGGTTGGGGTTAAAGGTATTAGGTATAAAGTTATAATACTAGTCCTGCATTCAGCAGTGAAGCAGTGGAACTGTGTTCTCTAAAATGATGAAGCTCAAACTTTTGGGATAAGCCTAATCTCATTGACTCTCTTGTCACTGAATGCAATCAAATCATCACAGCAATTATCCAAAATTACAAAACCTTCCCTGGACAGTACAGACAGTTTTACTTTTTAGTGCCCTTGATTTTAGAATATAGGAAATGATCTGAGCAGATGTCCCAGTTTTTTAGTCCATATAGTGTATATATTTATATATGTATTGTCAGGAAAACCTTGCATCTCACTTTTTAATTAGTATTATTTGCACATTTGTATAATGTGGTAAAATTACATGATGAATGGACCAACAGAAATGCTCCAAAATTACTTGAAATATAGTCTTTTATTAAGTTAAGAAAAGTTTATCCTTTTCCTGTAAAGATGTCATTATGGAGATTCAAGTTTTATGTATGACAGTATATAAAATAGATTTATACATACACATTTTTATAAATAGTTTTTTTAAGAGATACAACAAAAGCAACAATTCTTAAAGAGAGGCAGTACATCAAACTCTTTAAGAACTGGATTTTCCAAGATCTGGGCCATTTCTTTTATGTGTACTGGTTTAGTAGGTTATATAAAATATATGTGCTCCTATTTCATGTGTCGTAAGAATAACTGCACCTTTATTTCATGTATCATTAATAACATGGCCTCGGAAAAAACGAGTTCCCACAGTTCCACCCACAGTTTCTGCTCAGCTATAATTTTAAAGTAGTGCCTGCCTCTTAATCTCTACTGACACTGCCCACGTCTGACCTCAGCATGTGGTCAAGGTCAATTATTTAACATTTTTATTTCCATCACCAGTGGATTGAGTTCCTGTCTATGCATTTAGTGCATACTAGACTAAATCTCTGAGCAAATCCTTCCCTGGAAACATCTCTTAAACTCAGCACTAGAGCTGTACCATCTGCTATCACAACAGATTAATAGAGTTGCCCACAGAGCATTACAATTAGCCTGATAATAAAGCAGTTTTTTTTTTTGTTTGTTTATTTTGTATTGGGTTTTTGAAGGGCTGTCCCATTTCTTATAACTTTCTCAACTTAACTGTTTCAAGAGGTAGGGGTACAAATAGAGCTGCACGAATATTTCTTTATCTATAAGTTTATCGCAATCAAAAATGAGTGGTGTCAATAGATTAAAAAATCTATCCGATTAATCCCGAAAAAATTCTGTGATTAACTGCAATTGTTCTTTTTTTAAGACACACGTTTTTATAGTGTATATTGAAATATAAATAAAAGAATGAATGTAATGTATATGTATGTTAGTGGTGTCAATTAAAATACTAGTATATACTTGTATGTTTGAGGTAAGATAAAACCAACGTGGGGAGCTGAAAAAAAGAATGCATGATCATTTAAAACAGTTAAAAAAAAACTTTTTTACTTTATTGTAAACATCTCAGCTTGGTTGTAAGGATTTCTGAATTAGAACATAATTTGCTGAGTATAAAAATCTCAGGAAGTGTTTGGTTTTGCACACATGTTCACAATGCGGGGGATGATCATTTAAATGACCTAGGGGAAATATGTAACGACCATTATTCAGTAATGTGTTTCTAAAAAAATGTACTGAGACTATTTTATTTTATATTTTTTGGACTTTACAAGTAAACTAGAACACAAATATTTATTCTTCATTCATTTTTGGAAATATATTACTTTTTAAGCATTTTTAGCAGGGATGGTTAAGATTTTATTAATACAGAGCAATCTGTTTCTGAGAATAAACCTGTTAACGTAATATCTTATACATCTTAGAGTTATAATTAGAATTACTCTACAAGTAAAGACATATATGATATCATATGGGTAACATATTATCTCCTGATAATAACATGTGACTGTTTCCTATAAAGTTTCCTATAAAGTCTTTCCCATGTTTAGGTAAATAAAGGTACATCAAACTATCAAACCTGGAACAAAGTTTTAAGAGATACACATCAGAATATATATTAATATTGTATCGACCGGAATTAAGTAATAAATTGTGCTATAAATATGGCCATATTGTCAAGCAGAGAAATAGGACTGGTCCAGATGTGTCCAGTAAGCCAGAATGTCCAACTGGTTTAGTCTAAATCAGTGTTTCTCAACCAGGGTGCCGCGGCACCCTGGGGTGCCGTCTGGCTTCATCGGGGGTGCCGTCAAAATATTGCGCCTCACGTGCATATTTCATTTCCAAAGTCAGCTCGTGTCGGGGTGTGTCCCAATTCACAGGCAGCACTAATCGCGCTAATTGTGACGCGCTATTTTATTTCATATTCCGCCAGCAACACCCCCCGTTCTCACCTGAAGTACTGCGCCAGCACCCCCCCCCCCCGTTCTCACCTTAAGTACTGCGACAGCCCCCCCCCCCCCGTTCTCACCCGAAGTATTGCGACAGCCCCCCCCCCCGTTATCACCTGAAGTACTGCGCCAGCAACCCACCCCCCCCCCCCCCCCCCCCCCCCGCGTAAACTGGGGTGCCTTGACATCGCGCATATATTTAAAGGGTGACGTGATAGAAAAAAGGTTGAGAAACGTTGGTCAAAATCACCACTAGAAGCCCCTCTCTCAACACCTCTCTCAACAGCTCCTCAATTACACCAGTGCTTTAGAAATATATATCATCAGCATGGAGTTGGGGGAGCTGTCAGCCTTGCTTGCTCAGGGAGTTTTTTTCTGCAGAAGTTCTCAATATTGTTTCCTAATGTACGTCTGTGGGAAAAACAGATTCATTCGCTTAGCAAACAGAGACGTCATGATATACGACCCCTCCACGCTGAACCCCCCTCTATCTCCAACACCAACAAACTGGCTACTACAATGAAAACAGCAAAAAAGAGAAATGACCTCATATCAATGCTCATTTCTCAGAACCCCCCTCCTTCCCAACACACACACTCTACGCAAACGGCAGGCTAAAACATTTACGACGTTCCCACGGCAACCATGCTCAGATTGCACTCTGGGAAGTTAAAATGCTTGGGATGGAGGCTTTCCCCAGCTCTGAAAGACGTGGCTGTGCGGGTTTTCCTCTGTATCTGTGCCAAAAATACAGACAGGAGCGGAACCAGCAGCTGCCTACATTTTTAATTTACTCATTCGGAACTGCAGGCGAACAGAACTGATTCGCCTGCAGATCTGATTACGCAATATTGATGACTATAACAAATGTTAGGGCACAGTCCAGTCAAGTTTCCCTGAGGGGGTGTACTGCATACTTTTATAATTACTTGAACGCTACATTCTTCACATGTACACATGTGTACAGATGTGCAGTAGGGCTGTCACAATTAGTTGATTAACTGATTAATATTATTAATATTATGTTAAATCATTTTAAAGCATATTTTTACACTGACATACGAAAAGTCATGGAAGCGAATCGAGTATTATCTCCCGTGACTTTTGCCATGGATGTGATTTCTGAGTCTAACCAGATACCACCAAGCACAATCATTACCACCCACTACACTCTACACTGTGGGCAGTAACTCTACTGGCTCTGATTGGCCGCCTGAAGTGCTCCTGTTCTGTCACTAATCAGTCTTTGTCCGAGCAATGATCAGATTATAGGTGGATGCAATTCCACGTCCAAACACTAGTGGCACTATTGAGCCAAACATAATGAACAGCATGATTAAAGCACATGAAGGAGAAATGTTTGGATGTTTTGAACTGACCGTATTTGTGAAAATGTAAAAACGTTTTTAAAAATTAATAAAATGCTGTTTTTCCCCACATTCTGCTTTGGTTTGATAATATTTTGTCTAGGTACAATAAAAATGTATGTCAAATTGGAGTTCATTTTGTGCCAAAGGTTTTACACAAAAATATGAAAACTGTTGCAGGATAAAAACATATAGAAGCAAAAACAAAATACTTTAACAGCAAAATTCACAAAAACCCACATAAATAAGTGCAAATAATAATAAAGTAACCAAGTATATTTAAAATATATAGATTTGTGTGCCTGTCTGTGCAAGTGAACATACCTTTACTTCAACAACCTTGGTGTTTTTGTTCCAGTCCCAGAGAGACAGCATGTGCTCATTGGAGTCGTCAATTACACACAGAAATGCCCCAGCATCCTAAGACGAATTGTTCAGACATGTTTATGACAGTGATGAATTAAGGTGAATATTGGTTTTGTTTTAAGAGAGAAATACAGCACGTACCGCGTTCGAGAAGGCCACAGATCCGACCCCTCGCTCAAATGTGCCCATACCAATCTGCTGCAGGGTCACCAGTGTAGTGGAGTCCCAGATATGGACAAATGGCTGCAAAGGCTGGATCCCAAACACACACACACACACACACACACACACACACACATATATAAAGTAAGAGCTGAAGCAGCTGGTCATGCAAGGAAACACTATCAATAAACTGCAAACAAGATATTAAAGAAAAAATAAACAAACTTACCTTGCCATCCTTATCCACGCCTGCCGTCTGTCCGGATGCTATCAACACCTTGTCTGGATGAATTGCTAAACTGCATCCCAAAAGTTAATGTGAGAAAAATTCATACATTTATTACAAAATAAATAAATAAATAAAATAATAATACAGCTGTGGAAAAAAAATAGAGACCAATAGAGAATCAGTTTCTCTGATTTTGCTATTTATAGGTATATGTTTGAGTAAAATTATATTGTTGTTTTATTCCATAAACTAAAAACAAAATTTCTTCCAAATTCCAAATAAAAATATTGTCATTTAGAGCATTTATTTGCAGAAAATGAGAAATGGCTGAAATAACAAAAAAGACGCAGATATTTCAGACCTCAAATAATGGATACTTTTGGATACCTTTATGCCATTTCTGGTGCAAAAATTCAAGCAGTTCAGTTATATTGATTATATTCCAGAGTTTTCAGTTTGGTAAAATCAAAGAAACTTATTATTTTTAGGTGGATTTTTTTCCAGAGCTGTATATATACCGTGTCTTGCAGCTGTTTATTGCACGTATGTTCCATCTAATTTGAACTCACCATCGTACACAGTCTGTGTGTTTGCGGTAATGGCGTTGAGTCCGATTGGCCACATGGTAAAGGACTACCACACAGGCTATAAAATACACCGCCTCCCCAGAGGGAAGCATGTACAAGTTCCCTCTACAGTCACGCCCTCTGTAACCATAGCTGTAACCAGGGGGTCAAGGATATTAACTGGATTACAGGGTAGGGTTGTTACTGTAACTCTCTGTTTTGCAGCCCTTTAAGTCCTTCTTGGTATATCAGAGAATAAATATATGGAATGACAGGATGGTATATATCAACACACCCACATTTTTAAGTGCACTGTAATGTAAAGCTTACTTAAAATAAACGAGACAGCTATGTAGGAAAAAGACAGTAAATGTACGTACAGTCTTATACATTGACAACTTATGTATTGCCCAGACATTAAACAACTGAATATTGGTGGTAAGCGGGGAATTATCGAATCATAATCTACCAAAATTCTGACACAATATAAAAAAACTTCAAATTGTAATATCGCAGTATTGTTAAAAACAGTCTATTCTGTTTTTATTATTAATAATACAAATATTTTACACTGATTTTTTTAACATTTACATTTTAACACCCATTAACAAATGCTTAAGAAAAAGAGTGATCAATCATGATTAATCCCAGAATTTCGTGATCAATTTAATATCTTTTTAATAGCTAGACACCACATTTTTTTTGTTTCTACTGAATGTATCAAATGTTTTGTTTTAATAGTGAAAATATTGTCATCGCAATAGTATACTGAAATATTGTGATACTATTTTAGAGCAATATCGTCCACCGCTAGGGAGAAATTAAACAATTTTTTCTATGGCTCCATTAGGTTTACATTAAATTTCCCTTAACCCACATCTGATGCTCATTGTGCAAGAAATATATGAGTACTTCTTGGGAACTTTTCATAACGAGAGGAAACTAATTTCAAAGGTATTCCTAAAATTCCTAAAACAGCTGGATCAGCTAAAGATTTATAATAATGTAATAAATGTAAAATAACAAGTATGATTGAAAGTGGATACACCCAATCCAGGTCCAGTTTCTCTGAAGGAAGGTCCATCCTAAGATCATCATAGTTCTGGATGTTTGAGGGAACATACATGGTGATTGGCCGCCCACGGATGAACATTTTGATTGAATGACCTGTGAACCAATTAAAAACAGTCAAAGGTCAAATAACTCTCTTTTATTTCAGAAACGAAAAGGAAAGAAAAGGGAAAGGGAAATGACATATCTAAATATCATAGCAAGTAAAGGGTGAGGGAGTCTACAGTTGCTGGTTTGGTTAGTTTTACTAATATTTTCTTTCAGCAGCCACTTGGAGCACCATAGAGTTGGGGTTTGTTCATTTGGGGGGTGGTAAATTTGGTGGGGGGTCGCAAATATGAATCATACAAAAGTTTTGCACAGTGAATAGGTTAAGAACTTCTGATTTACAGTAATTGCAAGCTGACAAACAAAACATGGTTATTTGTAGTAGAAACATTTGCAAGAGCTGTACTTTTTCATAAGTACTCTGAATATGGAAATGCAGACAGTTTTGAAGAGACTGTCTTATACGCGTCTTTTGGTTTTTGAGTGATATTAATATTGGAGCTTCACACTCAGAACTCAGTCAGTCAGTGTCTAAGTCTTAACAACAGTAAACAGAAACATACCCTGTGTTCCTCTTCTGGACCCCTGTGATCCTGTACAAAGGTAGAAAGACACAGATTAACAGTTTTAACAGATTTCCATCAGCCTCCTTGACATGGTTAAACAATTAGAGTTTGGTACATGAAAGTGCTTTACCATAAAATTCTAACACTGGGAGAGTCATAATCTGATTACTGTGAAACATCAGAGTTCGTCAGTAATTTGATCAATGCATTTACATGCACTTGGGTAAGCAGATAAAGGAAAAGACTCACCAAATTTTAAACCTAAAGTTTATATAAAACCTAAACTTCACACGTGTTTTTGTAACACATTGAGCCACAGTGTGAACATACATCAGAAAAAGATTGTAAAAGATCAATTATTATTCATATTCTTCCGTTTCAGCTTTGCTCTTAAGCCCTATCCGGACGGGATTCGTTTCTCAGGGGGTCCTGGGGTAATTTTATTTTTTATGGGTGGTCCTCTGTGATTTTATTCCTGTCTGAAAGGACAATGTATTTGTTTTTCTCAGACAGAGACAGACTGGATTAATTACTGTCTCCGTGGTCCTTCTGTTATTTTATTCCAGTCCGGATGCACATCTCTGAGTTTCCTCACCTTGCGTTTAATAAAACAGCTATTTGTTCAACGTAATTACACTTTGGGCGCGAGTTTCCACAGAGATCCACGTAAACACACAGCAAGTGGAAATGGAGGAGCTACTGAACGTGATGTCATGTAAGCGAGAAAGCCAAAAAACTCACTGATCCTCCTGTTTTTTTCAATTGCAGTTTTATCACTGAGTAGAAGTGTGTAATATTTTTCACAGACCTCCCCCTGAGAAACGAATCCCGTCCGCATAGGCCTTTAAAGTGATTTATCGCCATTTTGCTTATTTCCAGTATCATGTTCTGTTTTCACGCATTCGCAGACTGAGAAATCTCAAAATATAGGCCTGTTTTTAATGGACACTACATTGTCCCAGGAATTATTATTGTTAATGTTTTTATTGTAATTATGTTATGCCAATGTGGGATTAATAAAGATTTATCCTATCTTATTTAATAAAAAATAGCAATAACATACTTTTAATGAGAAAAATACTTTTGACTGTTGAAGATTTGATTTGGATTATACATTTTTTTTACATTTTCTGCACCAATAAATTAAATAAAACAACTGTTTTTTATAACATTTTAAAACACTTTATGGTGACCTCACAATGGATCAAAGGGATCCTGGTTTTGGAGTCCCAGATCATATCATTGTTTTACAATATCAACAGTGTGGGGCTGTTTGTTGGAGTGATAGACTGTCATTGTGTAACAGGTTAGCGGTGATTAGTTTTACTATGCCTCCTCGCGAGGCTCAGCGTTCACACAGTCAGACGTGGCACACAGGGTGTCAGACACGGCACACTTTTCCTGGGCTGCACATGGAAGAGCAAAATTGTTTTTTGTTTTTGAAAGACAACAGCAGCAGTGAAAAATCCCTCTGCGTGTGTGTTTGTATGTGGAGCTGATTCGCCCTCAGCTCGCTCAGAAAGAAAAGAAAAAAACAAAAGCATGGCTGGCTAAAAGTAATATCTCTGCTAAAATGCATGGAAGTAAACATAGTGAGCAATACAGAAGACGACAAACATTATCAATGCTATTTTCATCTATTATGCTCCTTTTCTCTTTTGCTATTTGGGCCAATTGGCACAGATTAGTGCAAAAACAAAGACTTATCTTTCTACATGATGCAGTTTCTGAGAAAAATGATGTCCACATATAAGGACTTTAGTTTTATATTTCGATAGAACACAATGAAGTCGCAATTAGTATTTAACAAACATTTATTTTGTGCCTGAACACAGCAGCATTTTTTGCCTGAGTGCAAAACAAAAGTAGAAACAACAATTGTGCCTCTTTGATCAGTATGACTCATTTGGCTCCTCCCACTTCCTTCCCAATTTAAACTGTCATTTCCTCTCTACCTGCTCATTGAACAACCTCACACCCGCCTCCTTCCCATCTTCCTCCTTCTTTAATTTTATTATTTTTCTCATGTTTCTCTTCGTGAGAGGGGGGGCTTTGGCTTCATGCTTTACAGCGAAGCTGCCCCGAACTCCACCCCAAATACTCTGAATTCGCTCCCCCCTCTTTCTTCTTCTCTGCCCATTCAAGGGCGTGGGTCAATACTAGCAAAACATTTACTGTATTTACTATTCATTTAAATCTCTGAACAAAATCAAAATGGTAACGTCTTAAACTCTTCTGCCACCACTAGGTGACAGTATAATGGCCTCATAAGAGGACACCAGGCCCTTGTGGAGTGAATTCTAGTGTTGTGGTCTGGACAACCCAAAATGGTCAAAGGTTAAAGGAGGTTAAATAACTATAAGTCGGTAATGTAATTATTATGATAGGCCTACAAGAGTATTCCAGTTAAGAGTATACATGAACTGATAACATGTAACAAAATCTGATTACTAAATCTCAGCTAAAAGCCAGCTCTTTTTTCTTAATCTGCTTTCTTCTATTCTACAAAATCTTTATTCTGAAGTAATACATCAGGGTAATATAAATGGGCTTGTAAAATCCACACTGGACGATTTTTCACCCCAACCAAAGTCACATATTTACTATGCAGACATCAGACAACAATTTAAAATACTGAATTAATGCATTCTCTGGCACCTTCAAGCAGAAAAGAAAATGAAGGATTCAGATTTCCACCTCTGAGTTTATGGGATTGTTGAATAAGTCAGGGATGGAAAGCTCATCAGTGTCCACGGCAATGGTATGACAATAAAAAATCGGAGCCAACAAAAAAAAATCTCACTTGGCAGACAAATTCAGTGACGGTGATCTGTTCAGAAGCATTACATAATGCAGAGTACTTTATGACCTGGGGACTTTCAAGAGGAAAAAACAAAGAAGGCTGTGGAGAGAAAGGTCCAAGTAACATTTCTGTAATATTTATATGCTATAAATGTTCAGAACATCAAGAACAAATTGTTTTTAAGCAATTTATGATTAACTCAAAATCCTACCAGCCTAATCCAGGATTTAAAATTAATTTTCAATAAGAACCTGGAACTGGGGAACGTCTCCTGAAAAGATACACTATGTGACCAAGGGGTTTGTGGATATCTCTTTTTAAAAATGCATTTGGCTACTTTAAGCTACACCCATATGGGTTGACACAGATGTGCATATTGTCTCTGTCCAATAGAAATATGTGTTTAAAACATCTCCAAAATAGTAACTTTACAGGAGACAGATAAAACCATCTTTAAAACCCTCTTAACCGACAATGGAAGTCAATATAAAAAGAGTTAATTTTAGGTAATTTTGGAGATTTTATATTTGTCCATTCATCAAGAAATTTTGAAACAGTGTAGGGGATAGTTTGTTAGTCTAAATTATGTAATAAACTAAAAATCAACAAAAATGTACATACTTGTTTTTCCAGCTTTTATACTTCTGCGTTAACCCTAAACCTTGGCATATACATATCTAGTGAGAGTGTGCTATACAGCGAAACATGTTTATACTGTTGTGTGCGCATATCAGTTTAAACCACAAAAGCGTGAAAATGTGGGAGGGGACGCGAGGCCCAGTGGACCAATCACAGCTGCGGCTGACCGCGTTGTGTGACACAAAGTTACATTTTTCCAAAGAGGTGAGGGTCAAGCTACACATAAGTATAAATTGGCCTTAAAGATTTGAAGGTTTAAATCCAAGATTATGCTTTCCCTCAGCAGCCAGAGTCTGAGAGAACACAGAATCCCTGTAGTGTAATGAAACTGTGTTCTCTAGAAAGATGAAGCTCCATCTATTACCTTTGGGATGAGTTGTGGTTGAGGCGATCATCCAACATCCTGACCTCACTAAAGCTCTTGTCGCTAAATGCAGTCAAATCCTCACACCAATCCTCATAAATTGAGCTTGTATCCCAATCCTATTATTACAATGCATCCAAGGCTGAGCTCAGTGTCAGTCCAGAAAAACCTGTCGAGTGGTAAAGCTCTTAAACTGATAATTGTTAAGGAAATCTGAACAAGACAAATCTCGTAAAAGTGTTAGTACCACTTCTGAGGAATTCTGCACATGTCCAGGTCTGCCAACTCTCACGTAATGTCACTTAAAGGCGCGTGTTTTATTTCCCAGGCTTTCAGGGTGCAGGCACCTTAGATGATCTAAGTCATTTGCTAAAGCTGTACTAGGAAAACGTTTGCCACGGGTTTCTGGCTTTAAAGGCAGAGGAAACAGCAATCCATCATTTCTGTCAGATAGCTATGAGTAGTGTGGTAACACACAACCAACCACATCGAGTGAATTTCCAGCAGGAGCAGGGAGTAACAAGTTCTCCTGTGTGTCTATTGCTGGACTCTCTCTGTAAAGAAAATGTGTGTATGTGTGTGTGTGTGTGCTTTGAACCATGTGTCATACTGCTAGGGGATCTTCTATCTTAACTACAGAAGGCAAAGTTCAACAGTCATGTGCAAAACGTATACAATAGAAGTATTAATATGTACTTATTGTTATTTAAGCCTCTTTTGAACAGTACTGAGAGAAAGACATTATATAAACAGTAACACTTTACAATAAGGGTACATTAATTAACAGTACTTATGACAGAATATCCCAACCAATTAGAGGATGTATGTAAATGCAGGTAATACATATTCAACAAAATAAGGCAAACAAAAGCAAAATCAGAAAGCAGACACTTAAAAAACAACTAAACAAAATAAAGAAGACTAAACCAAAAAGACAGGCCTAAAGACTGAACAAGGCTACAAAAAAAAAAAACAAGAAACAGAAGACTTGGTATAAAGCTGGCACAAACACAGAGCGCACACACAAGACTCAACAAGAAACACTGAAACAAAAGGGCTTATATATATGCAAAGGGTGAGGCACACCTGGGACCAGTAACAAAGGGGCGGGGTAACAAGGCAAGTGAGAACACTAATAACAGGGTGGGGCTAGAGCAGAGACAAACAGGACCATGTGCTTACAGAGAACACAATACAAGAGAGGACAGGAACAGAAAGAATAAAAAAAAGTAAAAACACAAGACAGACTTGACTATGGTGTGACAATCATTTTTAAATTAATGTTTAAATTAATTATTAATTACATAACTGACATTTTTAAGCAATATAATTTAGTAATGTTAAAAAAAAATGCCTTACCTACTGTTAATTAATAATAAGTTAATAAGTTAAAAACATTACTTATCCATTTAACAATGTTTCTAAACATTGTAAATACTCTTATCAACTACACAAATAAAACTGAAGTAATTACTTTTAAACATGGGTTGTGTTGAAAAAAGGTACATTTCTTGTAAGGAAAAAGTTAGGACCCCTTTACATTTATTACTATTAAAATGTCTAAAAATAGAATTAGGTGAAACCCATCTGCTGCAGCTGATAAGAACATTAACCCTCCATCATACCCACTGTGAATCACAGAGGTGGAAATGTCATAATTCGGGGCTTATTTACAGCAGGGCCTTGCAAGTTATGCATCATAAAATCCAGCATCCAATCTGTTAATTGTTTACTGTATTGCGAAAAATGTGAGACCATCTGTCTAAGAACTGAAGCTGAAGTGGAGGTAGACCATGCAACATGACAACAACAAGAAAGTGGTCTGTTCTGGAATGGCCAAGTCAAAGCCCAGATCGTAATCCTTTTGAGATGCTTTGGGGTGAATTGAAATTAACTGTGCATGCAAGAAACCCCTAAAACATCACACCGCTGAAAGAGTTCTGCATTGAGGAGTGGGGAAAAACCTTTTCTCCAATGTCAAGATACTGGTAGATGGCTGAAGGAAATGTCTAATTGAGGTTATTTCAGCCAAAGGGAGAAACAGCAGCTACTGGGACATAGGAGATCCCACATTTTTACTCACCAGAAATGTACGTTTGTTCAATATATGTTACAACTTATGTTTAAAGGTTTTGTCTTCAGTTTTATTTGTTTAGTTATATGATCTCCCAATATTATTAGAATAAAACTCAAATTTTAATATGATTAAATATATTTAAAAGACAAAGGTTTTCATAGAGTGTTCTACTTTTTTCACATGACTCTTTAGATACCATGATCTGTCACAGTACATCAGTTTGTTCCGAACACTGCCTAGACAATGGGGATTTTTTGCAAGTATAACAGCTTCAAATGTATAAACACACCCATATATTTTACTTCTGCTTACGGCTAACTCTACTGACCTCTTTTCTTGTTTTGACCAGAGGGCGGGTGTGAGCTGGATGTTTTAATATGCATGAAAGACTCTTTATTCTGTAATTCCCCCAAAAGACAATGCTTTCTGATATTGAGTGTAGCAACTACTCAAGGTGAACATAGGTTGGGTTCATTTATTTGACAGTAACTGAAGGAGAACACAGACTGGATGCATCTGTAGTCATGAAATAATAAAAACACCCCATGACATCTATCAAATAGATGAACCCAGCCTACGTTCTCCTTCAGTTACTTTTAAATAGATGAACGCAGCCTATGTTCATCTATTTGATAGCGAGAGAAGGAGAACACAGAGTGTGTTTATCTGTTGGAAAGCAGATCAAGAAGACGTGGGCTGGATTTATCCATGTGATAGAGACATGTTTTACATTTCCTATCAATTTAAGTAACTTTGTAAGTTATATATGGCTGTATCAGTTGCATAGTACTTTATATTCTGAGGCTGCAATCTAATGACAATTTTTCTGATTTTTTCATGATTGTGTCCACTAATCCAACAACTAATTTATTCAAAAGGGGGAATGTGTATGCGAACTGTATTTTTTTTACTATAAGATGCACTTAAAATCCTTTAATTTTCTATAAAATTGTCAGTGTGCCTTTTAATCTGGTGCGTCGTATGTATGAATTATACCAGTCAGCTTGTAAGGAGCAGTAAAGCCAAATTGCAGTGTTATTCAGGAGTTTTTAGCCCCAGGGTTGGATTAGCATTCACTAACTAACTGCATTCACTTTTTCCTTGTTCAGAGTTGAGTATTATCGGCCTGTAGCCTGCTGCTAACCCCGGCTAGCAATGCTGGAGTAGCATTAGCATTACCTGTTAACTGCACTCGCTATTTCTCCATCTTTGCAACATCTTCCACCCCATCATCATGTTCTACAGAGGGACTGAGAAGAGCATATTAAGCACCTGCATTTCCGTCTGGTTTGGGATAGTGAGGACATCCGAGAAAATTACTGGAGTCTCTTTCCCTCCATTACCAACATCTACACTACACAATGTATCTGCAAAGCCACCAACATTGTGGACGATCCCACCCATCCCTCACACGGACTCTTTGGTCTGATGCCGTCTGGCAGTAGATACCGGAGCATCCAAGCCTCCACTACCAGACTCTGCAACAGCTTCTTTCACCAGATAATTAGACTCCTCAACACACAGAGATGGAGCTGAAACCCCACCAATTTTCACACACAACGCAAAGACTGCTACATCAACTCCACTAAAAAATATATATATTTTCTACCTCTCTATGTTGTACTCTTTGTTCCACGCTGCACCATAGTTTCAGAGATACAGAACTTCATTGCACATAGCTGAACTATTAAAACCTATAAAAAACAGCAGTATTACTCTCCTAATATGATAACTACATGCTTCCATTACTGGTGCTGCTATACACCTGAATATATACACCTGTGTGGATGTATAATGACTTTTTAACATTCATTTAAAAACTGTCTGACCAGTGGTAAGATGGTCCTCCCAAAGTTTCTTCCTCCTCCAGCTCTAAGGGAGTTTTTCCTTGCCTCCACGCTCACTAAGGGTTCTGTATTATTTTTTTTTTAGTGTTTTGTCGGATTCTTTGTTCTGTAAAGCTGCTTTGTGACATCAGTTGTAAAAAGTGCTATATAAATAAATACATTTGATTTTATTATATTTTATATTTAAAAGCTGGTCAAGGGGTTGTGTTGATCCAATTATTTAAAATGTTAAATATCTTTAACATTTTAAAAGTTTAAAAGCTGTTAAAAGTTTCCTTTTTAATGTGATGTGCCAAAGAAAACTGCCCTGCAATTTTATTTGGGGCTGATAAATCAGTCAACCAAAATAATAAAGCCTATGAAGACCTATGAAGGCCTATTGACTGAACAGACTAAGGTTAAAAGGGGTCTTTTAACAGATTCTCAAAGAATTATGTCAATTTTCCTGGGTAGACCACAATCTGCCCGAGAGTGAATACACCCAAAGGTATATGAGTATAGAAGGAATTGGTATTTTTCCTGGAGCTGCATGCGCTGAGATCCTGCCTGTGCACACAGTGTGCGCTGGTGAAGACAGGCGAGACGGATGACGGTGTGCGTTTGTGAAGAGTGTGGAGTGAAGTCATTTCCAGATGAGTTGGAGTGGACTATTACAGACCAGGGAGCCAGCACTGGGTCAGGACCCAATGGGCAGTAAATCAGAGCAAGTTTTACTATATTGTTGAGGCGCGTGTGAGGAGAAACAAGCTTTTTATTACCTGTGTTGGAGAGGAGATCTTTGGCTCGGCTATCAGGATAAATAAAAAGAAAACAAGAAACAGAAAGACAAAGAACTGGTCAGCGATCTGCTAAAACTTATTGTAGATCAGCAACTGGATTATGAATGGATCTGAATGTATACTAAATTTGATTTACTAAAAAATGGAGGCTACTACTGTTCATTACTACTAAAATGTTTGGTTTCACTTTATAATAAGTGTCTTTAGTAACTGTGTAATTACAGATTAACAATTCATATAATAACAGTGTAACTAATGGTTTGTATTGTTACAGAAAAAATACAGTTGTGTGTGAATTTTCATATGTAATAGATTTTATCATTAAAAAATTGACATTGACAATATTCTAATATGTCTAACTTACATTTATACACATGTGTATGGATAACCTCTACAACTGTAATCAATCTGTAAAAAATACGCAGTTCACCAGTAGTTACACAGTTATTACATGGATTGTTAATGTGTAACTACACAGGTATCAGAAACACTTATTACAAATTGGGAACCAATGTTTTATAGCACACTTCTGGGAATGTGCTTTTTGGTTTGTGACTCTACTGAGGCAGTTATCAAAACATATATTCCCCACATCACAATCATAACCTAAACAAATTGGAAATGTTATGCTTGTTTTTGTGGTCTTACAAAAAAAAAACACACATAAGTAAATCAGTTAATAAATTGAATAAAGAGATTAAAGTTAAAATGGGTCCTTTAAGAGTTTTTTTTTAAAGCATCATATCAATAAATTATACAATGTTTAATTTATCAACAAAAAAAAACAACACACATTTGATCTACACATTGTTTCAAAGTTCCAAACCATATATTTTTATATAAGTAAACTATTTGTAAATATATGCTTCTTTGTGTCATGTAAAATTAATAAATACATAAATAAAACCGAATGCTTTTAAAAGCTAATACCAGTTTATCTCTGCAAAATGTTAATGTAAAAAATAATTCTGACTGTTTTTGATACTTAAAAAACATCCAGAGTACTGTATAATAGATGTGGATCGACTCACCCCTCCAGGCTCGGGGATCGGGTGAGAAGGTTGGTGGAGGACGCTGCTTTCTTAGGCATTCTCTGTTTGGCTTTGTCCTGGATGTCCTTGCTCTGTTTCTCACTATTTCTCCGCACTCTGAACACAAGAGCCCGTGGTCAGTCTCTATACTACATCTGACTTAAAGTGATAGGTTAGTGACAACTCAACAACACTCACACTCACACTGCTAGATGTAAATTATTTAAAAAAAAAAATAAAAGTATACCATACTTTGTTAGAAATCACACAAGCAAGTCTGTTTGAGATTCCTTCACAGCAGATTTTGACGAAAATGCCATTGGTAACTAAACTGATGCTCACATTGAATCACATTATAAGGACAAGAAATTTAAGTAATTAACTGAAAAGTACAGCACAGCTGTACAGCACAGCTAACATATTCTGGATTGTTTAACACTTTTTTGTTTATTAAATGATTCCATATGTTTTTACTCCTATTTTAAATGACTTTAGTATTTATCTACAATGCAGGCTTTTTTAAATACCGGACATATATTGAATTGAAGGTCTGTTTAAACCTTTGACTGATACTAATTTCATTTTACAGAAATTCAGAGAAACAAAAACAGTGAAATTCCCCATTAAGAAAAACTGAACCGGATAATTCTTAATGATTTTATCGTTTCAGCGAAACACACAAGTGCATCTGAATATTGTGTGTGGGTGTGCGTGTATATGTGCGCTCAGGGGTTGCTTCCTTTGACTCACACCCCATTTCCTGTTCCTCTAACAGCTCCATACGTTCTCCAATAAAAGAAACATGAAACAGGAAATGACAGTGATCACCATCATTGTTGGTGGCGAAGGACAGGGAAGTGAAACTGGTATCTTCTCTTGTCAATCACTACCCTAAATAATCACGAAGGTTATAATAGCTCTTTTTCACAGCTCTCTGAAATGTTGGTTTCAAAGTTCATTAAACCATGCTATCATAGGAGCTTTCAAAAGTGCATGTATTAGGTGAATTATGTTAAAACAGGATTATATATACAGCTCTGGTCCAGCGGTCTCATGCGCTGCCACTATGAACTTCTATCAGCTCAGAGGGCGCAAAATTGGCCTTGCTCCTCCAGGTGGGTAGATGGCGCTCTCTCCCCATCACTCTTAAAGGTGGCGCCGGGCAACACGAGGCGTCTGTGAGCTGATGTATCGGAACTGAGTCACTGCGCTTTCCTCCGAGCGCGCTAGCTGCTCAGGCAATGATGCATCGGCAGCAGCTCGAAAAAAATGGGTGACTGACTTGTGTTGGAGGAGGCGTGTGCTCTTCCACACCCTCCTAGGGTCGCAGGCGCCACTGGTGATGAGGACGCACAAAGGGGTGGGACAATTGGATAACCAAATTATAAGAAAAAATGGAAACAAATCAGAAATAAATTGTAAAAAAATATATATATATAATTTTCTTTGGTTTTACCAAATTGAAAACCTATATAATCAGGAGGAAGATGGATGACCAAAGGCCATCAAACCAAGGTGAACCTCTTGATTTTTGCACCAGGAGTGGCATAAAGTTATCCAAAATCAGTGTGTAAGACTGGTGGAGGTGAACATGCCAAGATGCATGAAACTGTGATTAGAAACCAGAGTTTTTCCACCAAATATTGATTTCTGAATTCTCAAAAGTTAATGAATATGAACTTGTTTTCTTTGCATTATTTGAGGTCTGAAAGCTCTGCATCGTTTTTGTTATTTCAGACATTTGTCATTTTCTGCTTATTAATGCTCTAAATTATAATATTCTTATTTGGAATTTGGGAGAAATGTTGTCCATAGTTTATAGAATAAAATAACAATGTTCATTTTACTATAAATAGCAAAATCAGAGAAAGCGATTCAGAAACTGAAGTGGTCCCTTTATTTTTTCTAGTACTGTATATTTTGTTTTGGGGGCCAAAATAAAATGATTCCGGTCTCTATTCTGAGGATCAGAAAAACAACAAATATACAGTTCTGTGCAGAAACATCTAAGCACATGATTTAAAACCATGTATCTTGTGAATATAAGAGTTAAGCCATGTATCTATCTGGATTGAAGTCATAAGTGACTTTAACAATAATCACATTTGTCAGTGTAAGACGACTGTGTACTGTGGTCACAGCATTTGTAATGGGAGTGTGTTTATTCAAATAATGTATCTATCACACTTTCCTCTTTGCAAAGTATTGCCAACTAACCTATTTGCTGCATCCTCCTTTGATCTCAGTTTGCTTTTTGGTTTACACTTTTTAGACTTTGTGCTTAAGTTTGCTCTGGATGCCCAAATGATTGTCTACTGGTTAAAGATCTGTTGGCTCTTGTGTTGGATAAACCCAGCTGTGTTAACATCTGCGAGCATCTGATTTGCCCTGAAAGCCACACAGTGCATTCCACTCTGCTGAGTAGCTTCAAGGGTGGTCGAAGTGCCCATGCTAACCCCTGTCCACCATCAACGACACCTAAACTGGACATGCGAGAGTCAGAACCACAAAACTGTCTTCACCTTATAACTTACAAGACTGAAAGGATCTGCTGCTAACAGCTTGGCATCAGATACTACAGATACCTTCAGAGGTCTTGTACAGGGAGCTGTTTTGGTAACATCCAGAGGATCAACAGCAGTTAAAGCAAGCAGTCATAATGTTACAGAAATACACTTTTAAAAGTAAAAAAGGACTGTTAAAGTTATGTACAGTATAAAATATGTTTTCATAAATGTCTCATTGTGTGAGAGGGGTGGGGTTAGAGTCGGTTCCCTGGCAGGCCAAATAAAACATCCTCATGGGCCACCTCTGGCCAGCCTCAGACTAAAATCGTATAAATAGAACCAGTGTGAGCTATGATGTAGTTTAAAGCAGAAGTTCACAATTTTAGTATTCTTACCTCAGATGTAGTTAATCAGCCAAGGCATGTTTACAATCTGAAGTTTAATTCTTCAGTTTTGCTATGAGGCTAATACTGCGAACAGGAAAAGAGTTTATCCTGCTTTAGTTGAGGTAACTGAATAGCTGCTGTAAGGATTTGACCGTATTCAGAAGTTAACTCTCTGTTAGTGAGACTAGGATGTTGGATTATAATCCCACCTCATTCCAATTTATCCCAACCAAAAGTACTGAAAGGAGCACCATCGTTCCAGATGACATAGTTTCAATGCTCCACAGCTCAATACTGCTTACATTCAGGTTCAAGTTTATCAGCTCCGGAGATTCCTATTAAATTGGCAAATTTGCTTTACACAGGAACTAGATGAGCATGCATTAGAAGAGCTGTCCAAAAACATTTGGACATAAAGTATTCATGGATGTTGAGCAATTCCAAACAGACTTGCTTTAAAAGTATCTTTCATGTCTATAGATGTCTTTAGATTCGTTCTGAACAAAAACTAGTATACACAGTAGGGCTGCACGATATATCTTTTAAACATCGTCATCGCGATGTGCGCATGCGCAATAGTCACATCGCAGGACGTGCAGTGTCATTTAAGGCAATTAAATCAAACACGACATGTTGCAATAATTTGATTCTTGACACAAGAAGTAGATACACTGCGCTGTCTCTGTGTCTGAGTAAGTGACAGGCTGCTGCTGCCTGAGAAGCGCGAGGGGGAGGGAGCAGGATTAAACACAAGGTAACCGCATGGCCTCCATCCAAATGGTTGGGCATGTGCTTGTAAACGCATGTGTCGAAAGCTGTGCACCTCAGTCCAGCACAGTTTTGCGCAGATATTTCCAGTTACAGCTGAATTCACGCTTTTAATCCCAGAAAAACGCTCTTATTTACCTTTAAAAAAAACATTTAAAGGGTCGATTACTGTTGTTTTGCTGGTTTCTCTGGTTTTAAGTGCTCTGTGCTGACTCCGGACGCGAGACAGCACGCGTGTGGGGCGGGGCTGGTGACATTATGGGCTCTGCATTGTTTGATATCTCAATATATATAGTCGAAAAAAGATTTTTTTTTCGTTCATTGCAATGTCAGATTTTTCCCATATCGTGCAGCCCTAATACATAGCCAACAAACCACACATACACACACACACAAACACACACACTCACAGGAAAGAGCAGTTAGTCAAAAATCAAGAAATATGTAAAATGCACTGATTAATAGATTAAACCGAAAGTTCCACATGCAGAAAGACCAAATCATGACATTGAATCAATCAAAGAACATGAATCATATGAATCATATTTATCAAGAAAGATTAGTTGAGTAGATTGAGGGTGATGTGATTGGGTTAGTATGATTTTCACACCAAATCTCAAACCAGCATTGCTCAGCAGGGGTTAAAGTCCAGTCCTTGACAGCCCAAGATGTAAGCCTTTTACTGTATCCTCTTCACTCTTTTGGCTTTCGCCATTTTAACTGGCTGTTTTGTGGGGAAAAAGTACTTTATGATATTTTAAGGTAAAATGTAAAATATAAACAATTATTTCCCAATGTAAATAATTGGGTTTGAGTTTTGTCTTCATTTGTTCTACATACTCACTCTACATATATCACAGGGTGCTGTTGACGGTATTCTATTCTGCCCTGATGCTTAACAGGCCTTATCCTGCACTAATTTTGTGTATAAATGCTACACTGATCTCAAATAGACCCCAATCACTTTTTCCATGCAGCCTAATTATTCACTCACACGTCTCTCAACACGGTGATGCGGCCAAACTCTATCTCAGTCGCCCTTGTTTTCTTTATCATAAATAGCCTCTAAATTCCCACACAACACTGTGGCATGATTTCTCAGATACAACACTTCCAGTGTGAATTCTTCTGCTGATTTCAGGACCTTCTGACACACAGACTTGTCTATTAAGACTTTCTGAATCTCCAGAATTCTAATTACAAGCGTTTTGTAAAGACTACAGGCAGTTTACATATTTACACTCTGTAGTTTGTGCAAAGCGTTTTTTACAGCTCTTTTAAACTCGCAGAGAACTCGACAACTTTCAATTAAGCTTTCAGACGACTACATACACTATACTTATCCTCAGCCATATATAGCAACATGCTCTCACTAAAAGCAGGGCACGGCTGGTCTCTAATAACCGAATAACCCTGGCCCTGGAATGAAACTATTATATACTACTTTTTTCTAAAAGATGAAAACTATCTCACTTGATTAGTAAAGAATTTTTTATTTCTTTTTGGGTAAAACATCTATAGAGATTTAAAGTGAAAGTATTAATTTACAATGCTTTTTGTCCAATAAATGGGACGTGAATTCCAAAACCACTTGAACTTTAGACTCATTAACCCTCCTGTTATGTTCAAACGTAATGAACAGCAAAAATGTTACCAGGTCAGATTAAAAATAAATCGTTGAACAATCCAAAAGTAGATTTTGGACTTAAATGATATTTAGCTGAATTGACATACTTACTATTGTGTGTAATCACAATTGTCACACCTTACATATTGTTACATATTGTGGTTTAGCTTTGATAATCTACAATAATTGACAATTAATCCCATTTGTGGGGTTAAAAAGGCTTATCTTCTCTTAATAAATAAACAAATAAACACACTAATTTAATAACTTCTATTAACAAGTTCATTACACAAATAAAGTTCATCTAAGGTTAATTTGAGCCATAACATAACAGGAGGGCTAAGAAAGAGCTGAGTAATGAATTATTGTTATTGCTGTATTAATATTACTTTATTGTTGCTCTCAAAACAAATAAAAACACTGTCTTACTGTTAATAATAAATAAATAAATTAATATGGAATAGGAAATATATTACAGTATCATCCAATAATTAACTGGAATTGTATTGTTTTAATAAAATATAAAATATGAATTAATATCATCATTATTTAGCTATTATTATAATTTATTATATTATAATTTTTTGTCTTGGTTTACTTCTTGTTTAGTTATATCTAAGCAACTAATCTGTAATCATACTTATGTCACAACTAATATGAGCAACTAGTATTAACTATAAGATTTATTTGGGAATAATATCTAAATAATGGGTATAATGCTCAATAGTTAAGTAATATTCAAGTAACTAATGCAAGTATTATGTTTACTATGATTACTGTACATTATTGTTATTTAAAATGTATGAATTAACTGCTGCTAGCAACTACAATGATACGATGAGTAATTATTTTATATCTACCTACCTACCTACTTAAAAATTATTGTAATCCAACATTATATTTCTCCTTATCTTTGCACACTTTGACTGTCATTTTGTCATTTCATGACTGTAGATGTAACAAATGATCTTTTATTTCAATTGATTTGACCATAAAGGTGACTGAATTGATATGTACAATAATTGGTATACTTAACCAGTAACCAGTAAATTCCTAAAAATAAACGTTCGACCAATGGTTCTTTGAGCAATGTCATAGAAGATCCACATTTGATTCCATAAACTTTTCAATTAGAAATTAAAGCTACCTAACTACCTACCTACCTACCAACCTACCTCCTTACTTACCTCCTTACCTACCTAGCTACCTACCTAACTACCTACCTACCTACCTCCTTACCTACCTAGCTACCTACCTAACTACCTACCTACCTACCTCCTTACCTACCTCCTTACCTACCTACCTACCTACCTCCTTACCTACCTATCTCCTTACCTACCTAGCTACCTACCTAACTACCTACCTACCTACCTCCTTACCTACCTCCTTACCTACCTACCTACCTCCTTACCTACCCACCTCCTTACCTACCTAACTACCTACCTACCTACCTACCTCCTTACCTACCTACCTCCTTACCTACCAACCTACCTATCTACCTCCTTACCTACCTACCTCCTTTCCTACCTAGCTACCTAGCTACCTAGCTACCTACCTGCCTACCTAATTCCTCACCTACCTATATATCTATCATCTAATATGAAACAGATATGAATCTGTAACTGAAGTGCTGATACACACACAGACTGTTAGGGCTGAAGGGGTTAAACTGCATCTTGGAGGACAGCTATCTCCTCCGGGCGGTACTGCTTGGCACTGCAGTAGAGTAAGTGCAGGGTTGAGGGTTAGAGTTAGAACTAGAAGAACCAGAAGCAGGACGAGCATGCAGGGAAGAATGAGCTCAGTGTGATCGACGGTTTGCACGCACAGTGTCTTCTCGCTCTCCATTATGGGGGACAAGGGTCCGCTGTGGGGGCTGCTGGAAGGCTCTTTAGGGGGCGCTGGCGAGCTGGAGGTTGGTGTTTGTGGGGCTGAACCCTGGCTTTCTTCACTGCTTTTGCTGTGCTGCTGCTGGAGGGTTCTGATGGTGGTGGGCTGGATGGGGTCCTCCACTAAAGAGCGCCAGCTCCGGTCCTTCTCTCGCTCCTCCTCGTTCGTGCTCTCCTCCTCCTGCGTCTCCTGGTGGAGCTTGTTCAGGGCCTCCTCCATGAGGGAAACCCCCTCTGGAAGTGCATCCTCCAGACAGAGGCTCTTGGAAGGCGCCAGTGGCGTTCTTGTGGGCTCAGGGGTCCAGGGGTCGGTTTGGGTCGAGCTTTCACTTGTGCTTGACTTCACGGTGGGGACGGAGTGGGCTGTGCTGCCCTCCCCGTTTTCAGAGTTTAAGACATGGCTAAAGACACACACATGATAATCTGTAATATTTGCATGATGAGCAAAATTCCTTTGACTGTTGGATAGAAAATACATGTGAGATTGCATATATTCATTACTCATACACTATATATAAAGTATAGTGGAGAATAAAAATGACAACAGGTATCTATAATTAATTATTTCTGTTGATTATTAGTGGGCTAGCATCATCATCTTTGCAATTTAATGATAAAACAATTAGAAGTAAGAACTAATGACAAGACCAATCATGTCAACACTCCATGATTTAAGACTGAGATGGATATACAGCTCTGGAAAAAATAAGAGATCACTTAAAAATTATGAGTTTCTTTGATTTTACCAAATTGAAAACCTCTGGAATATAATCAAGAGAAAGAAGCAATCACAAGGTTCTTGTGATCTGCTTGAATTTTTGCACCAGGAGTGGCATAAAGTCATCCAAAAGCAGTGTGTAAGACTGGTGGAGGAGAAAATACCAAAATGCATGAAAACTATGATTAAAAACCAGGGTTATTCCACCAAATATTGATTTCTGAACTCTTAAAACTTTATAATTATGATCTTGTTTTCTTTGCATTATTTGAGGTCTGAAAGCTCTGCATCTTTTTGTTATTTCAGCCATTTTTCATTTTCTGCAAATAAATGCTCTAAATGACAATACTTTATATTGGAATTTGGGAGAAATGTTGTCCATAGTTTATAGACTAAAAAACAATGTTCATTTTACTCAAATATATACGTATAAATAGCAAAATTTTAGAAACTGAAGTGGTCTCTTATTTTTTTCCCAGAGCTGTATATAACACTAGACAATTCATATAATAAATAAAATAGATAATACTTAAATTATTGGAAGTAAAAGACGGTAAGGGTTAAATAAGAGCAGTAAAAAGCCCCCGTCAAGAAGGGTCTGAACCCAACAGTTTTGTGTGGAAAGTCTGTAATTCGAGCACTGGGCTACAGAGCCAATTACAATACAAACACAATGGCTCATAAAAATACTTCAAATATTTTGACAATTCTCACCGCCAGCATTGTGTTAGGCAGTGTTAACCACACTCATATGACTACACTCATCTACCTCAGTGTAGAGAGCTTTTCAAGTAATTAATATATTGCCACTATCATGCCAAAGCCTCAACATCACATTTATTACCGTTCGATGGTAATAAAAGTAAAAAACTAAGCTTCATTTTGAAAAATGTCCTTTTGAAACATTTCAATTGATACATTCATTACCGATTTATTGTGATATTTAGACACACTGTAAGGACCAACTGCAAGGTTCAAAATACAGTATGTAAAAAAAAAACTTCAAAAATGAGATAATGCCGTTGCAATTTATTTCTCTTAAGCTCTAAAGCTCCATTTACATGTATTTGGATATTTTATTCTGAAAAAAATGCAGAATGCAGAATCTATCCTTACAGAGACAAAAACATTTTCATGAGCATTTTAACCCTTTATAGGGTGATTGTACCTCATAAAAACAAAGATATTGGACACCATGAAGAAGGTGCTAAGGAATGTGGTCAAAAAAATATGGTTTAAAACTAAACAGCGCTTTGAATGTTTGTAGAACAATATTTATATTTATTCATAAATGTACAAAAGAAATGTTAAAAAGTAAAAAAAAAAAACCATAGTTATGCGCATCCAAAAGAGTTTCTTTTTTTCTTTTTTGCAGGGTTATATAGAAAAAAGCTGTTTAGTAGTGAGCCACTGACTGTGTGTGATGTGTATCATCTTGAGGTAGTTTGCAAAACAAAAAAATAAATTAAAAAAATGAGGGCCTTGTTCATGACCAAGTCATGACAAGATATATATAGATATATTATTTTATCTCATGTCCAACAGAATTTAAATTTTAGAATTATTCTTTGCAGCTTTATTGTGTCCTCTCAACAGTATGCAGTATTTTAGTGCATACCGGCATTTTTCTACACAAATATGACTCTTTACAGCCAAATGAATAATTTTTACTTATTCTCCAGCCATGCCTGTTGATGCAACACTGACTGTGACTCTATGAACAGTGAGTGTGCCGCTAACAGGCTTCAAGTGGACACAAGGCTAGAAATCATCTCCCACACTGATCATAAGACTCCAGAACGCGTCTCGTGGTGTCTCATGCTCTGAGGGAAAACAAGCAAGTCAACTAATCCAGAGTTTCAATTACAGAGTGAACCGTTTTATGTAAAACAGTCTATAAAACAAAACAAAACACCTCACTCTTGATTTACGAGTTGTCTTTGGTTTATCACATTAAATCACTTTAAATGAGCTCAATGATGTGAAACCCTCAGGGCTATATGATGTAGGACTTAAAACACCAATTATGTCCTAAATTAGGCAGTTCTATGTTTATGGAACAAAGCCATAAATCGAGTGTCTTTGACAAGTTGAACATAACAAGCGTCTGTAACCTGATTCTACAGAATCTGGTTACATTTATGTGGCTCTCTGAAGAAATGCTCAAATTCAGACTGTGTATTTAAAACAACAGCTGAAGTGATTATTCAATGTTTGCATTAAATGTGTTGAATTAATTATTTCTTTAGGGTGTGTATGCTTTAGTTTGAATTTTTTTTAATGTTTTAATTTACAGTGCCTTGCAAAAATATTCATACCCCTTGAACTTTTCCACATTTTGTCACCTTACAACCACAAGCTTAAATGTTTTATTGAGATTTTAAGTGATAGACAAACACAAAGTACTGCATAAGTGTGACGTAGAACTAAAAATATACATGGTTATTAAAAAAAATTAGAAAATAAAAATCTGAAAAGTTTGACTTGCAGAAGTATTCAGCCCCCTTTACTCTAAAACCCCTGAATAAAATCCAGTGCAATTAACTGCCTTCAGAAGTCACTTAATTAGTTAATAGAGTGCAGCTGTGTGTAATTTAGTCTCAGCAAAAAAAAAACAGCTGTTCTGTATCAACCTCAGTGGTTTTTTAGAGAACACTAGTGAACAAACAGCATCATCAAAATTTTGAAAACCATGTATCTTTTTCGTTCCACTTCACAATAATGCAACACTTTGTGCTGGTCTTTCACTTTAAATCTCAATAAAATACATTTAAATTTGTGGTTGTAAGGTGACAACATGTGGAAAGGTTCAAGGGGTGTGAATACTTTTGCAAGACACTGTACGTACATTGAATTTGCTGGAAAAAGGTTAAAAAAACCAGCTTAATAGTTAGTCGCTCTCCCCTGTCTCCTCTCCTTAAAGCACACTGAGTATCGCTCACAAAAAGGTGGCATTTCCTTCCAAACCAAGCAAGCCAGAAACACCACTAACTGAGCAGCTATGAGAAACCAAGGTCACATGGTGCACAATTTTCCCTCGCTCTCCTTCTTTTGCTGGAAGTCGTTCAGTTGTCCCGGGCTCTGAATGTGCCAAGGAATGTTGTGCCGTTTCTTTGTTGTACTGAATGTGTGGGCGGGCGCCTTGCACTTCTCACAACTTCACTTCAACACTACTTGAGCAATCGCTGAGGATCTCCAGGTGTTACAGAAAGAAGCTTTTGTAAGACCATGGCTGCTGATCAGCAGTTCTGACTTCAAACAAACTGATTTCATGCTGCAAGTTATTAATTTAAAAGCCAGTGTCACAGATGTGACCCTAGTGGAATAATAAGTTCAGATAATTCACATTATACACATATGTTTCTGACTGTATTTTGTATAAACAGATATGTCTCAAATAAGTCTCATAGAACTACTCTCATAGAATGACATGGTGGTTTTTCTTAGTGTACATGAAGAGACACGTTCCAGGGGAAAGGGTTCTTTGAATTAGGATTAAAATGTTAAAAAAGAAAGTGCATGAGTACCTGTTCACTGGGTGATGGAGACCATCCAGAGAGCTGGTGGAGTGTCTACAGGGTTTGGAGTATCCATCAATGCAGAAGGACTGATTCAACACCCGGGCTGCACCAGGGTTCACTGGGACACACACACACACTTTACACATTAGGAGTGTGCCATATCGTATTGTATGCAATAATATATCCAACATTTCTGAATATTGTGAACGATATTATACCCTAAAAGGTCTTGCCATATCACCCACCCCTAATAAAAAAATCACACTGTTCTCATTTCTCATTATATATCTACTAGAGACAGATTATATCTTTCCAGTATTATTTATTTTCTGGATATATGGAGATATATGGAGTGCATTATTTAGTATCATGACATTCTGGATCATTGACTGTTTCTGTTACAAATCTGATAAAATTCTTGTATTTGTATGCCATATCATATTGTATAAAATTTAACATTCATTTTGTTGCCTTTTGTAGTGTATTCTTCAAATATTTTTTTAATTCAGTGTTTTGTCATATCACCAAGAATATCGTTATTTTTTAGTAAGTCAACGTCAATTTTCAAGAATCATATAACATATAATGTAATATAAGAAGTTGACTAATAATATTCAATGACATACATGCTCACTTTTGTTCAAAACATATTTTTCAACACGAAAATACACAAATAAACTTGACATAAAAAATGTGCAGCATTTCTCAAGCCAGATTTTTAAGAGTATTTTTAAAACTATTATTAAAAAGCGATATTATAATAAGTACCAGTAAAAAAAACATTTATGTTGCCTCTGAACATTTTTGATGTGCACTGGGAGAAATGATGGACAACTGAACAAATTAGTTAAGTGATTAACAGTGGAAATATGACCTTTAAAAAATACTGTGGTAGAGAGCATAATAGCACAGTCTGCCTCAACACTGTTTTAATATAGACAAAGGGTCCTTCCTTGGGGTGCCGGGTGGTCCAGCGGTCTAGTGCTCTGCCACTATGGGCGGGAGGTCGCAGGTTCGAACCCCCGCTCATGCAGCTTTGCCATCAGCCGGCGCTTAGGGGGAGCAAAATTGGCTCTGCTCCCCCTGGGGTGGGTAGATGGCGCTCTCTCCCCATCACACTCAAGGTGACGCTGGGCGGCACGAGGCGTCTGTGAGCGGATGAATCGGAACCTAGCTGCTGTGCTTTCCTCCGAGCGCGCTAGCCGCTCAGGCAATGATTCATCCGCAGCACGTGTCGGAGGAGGCGTGTGCTCGTCCGCATCCTCCAAGGGTCGCGGGCGTCACCGGTGATAGGGACAATTGGATATCCAAATTGGGAGAAAAAGGGGGAAAAATCAGAAATAAAATTATATAAAAAAAAGGGTCCTTCCTTACACACAATGAGGCGATGCTCTTTGCTAACACAGCACCAACAGTCGATTTCACACTTTGCACTCACGCCGTTAACATAGCATAGACGTTTACAAATATATCTTCACTGACGGGTGTGGTGGTCTGGAAGTGAGGTGTGTTGAGGTACATTTCTGCCATATTGCTATCTTGGCAACGGAAAACACAGGTGTGCCACTGACTGATCTGATCCCTGATCCCTGACAACACTCAACAGTCAGACGTTTATTGATATCTTGCCGACACAGGTTACTCTCATTACACACAAAGAAGGACTAAAATAGGGCCCTTTGTCTTTTATTTTATACAGTTTATGTCACTTTACTTTTTACCATTCAGTGATGGACTTATGCTGCTTGAAGGGCAAAAATTAAATACAATTTATTTATTTATAATAATAATAATAAAAATGCATTTTCCACACACCTACTAATTTACTCTGCTGATGGGTCACTTCTTCATTAAAGGACCACCTAAATGAGCACTTATTGTATCATCTTTATCACTATACAAAACCACATCCCGTATTGTTTTACATTACATTACATTACATTACATTTGGCAGACGCTTTTGTCCAAAGCAACTTACAATATTGAAGCGCAAATAATAGAAGAGGTTAAGTACAAAAATAATAGAAGTTAAAAATAAAGCATCTATAGATAGGGCCTTAAGGAGGTCAGAGGGAAATAATGGGATAGAGGAGTAGAGAAGAGGAAGAAGGAGATGAGGTTAGAATTAGTTAGTTTGTTAGAGGTGTTAGGAGAGTAAGTGCTCTTTGAAGAGCTCTGTCTTCAGGAGTCTCTTAAAGATAGCGAGAGATTCTCCTGATCTGGTAGTGGGCGAGGCGACGTTCATTGGAGGAGTGCAGCGGCCGGGAGGTAGAGTAAGCCTTCATGAGCGAGTGCAGGTAGGAAGGAGCCTGTACTGTCATCACCTTGTAGGCGATTGTAAGCACTTTGAATTTGATGCGAGCAGCAACCGGTAGCCAGTGGAGCTCAATGAGCAGCGGAGTGACATGTGCCCGTTTTGGTTGGTTGAAGACCAAACGTGCTGCTGCATTCTGAATCATCTGTAGTGGTTTTACTACACAGGCCGGGAGGCCAGTTAGTACGGCATTGCAGTAGTCGAGGCGTGAGATTACCACAGCTTGTACCAGGAGTTGGGTGGCCTGTTGCGTCAGAAACGGTCGAATTTTTCCGATGTTGTAAAGCGCAAAGCGGCAGGATCGAGCAACTGAGGCCACATGGTGCGTGAAGGAGAGTTGGTCATCAACCATGACACCCAGGTTCCTAGCAACCTTTGTCGGTGAGAGAGAGAGAGAGAGTCGATGGTTATGGCAAAGTTGTGTTGAATAGAAGGTTTTGCTGGTATGACCAGAAGTTCAGTCTTTGAGAGGTTTAGTTGGAGGTGATGTTCCTTCATCCATGCGGATATGTCTGAGAGACACTGTGATATTCGTGCAGAGATTGAGTGATCATCTGGTGAGAACGACAGGTATAGCTGAGTGTCGTCAGCAAAGCAGTGGTAGGAAAAACCATGTGAGCGGATAACCCGACCTAGAGAGGTGGTGTATATTGAGAAGAGAAGAGGTCCCAGTACCGAACCCTGGGGAACCCCAGTGGGTAACGAGTGGGCTGGGGACAGCCGTCCTTGCCATGACACCCTGAACGAGCACCCAGTGAGGTACGATTGTCTGAGATCCCCATGTTCGAGAGTATAGTTAGGAGGAAGTCATGGTTGACTGTGTCGAAAGCAGCCGAGAGGTCCAGCAGAATGAGCACTGAGGACTGTCCTGCAGCTCTAGCAGTTTTTAACGCTTCTGTCACAGACAACAGAGCCGTCTCAGTAGAGTGCCCTTTCTTGAAACCAGATTGGTTCTGGTCCAGGAGGTCATTTTGGGTGAGGAAGCCAGAGACTTGATTGAGAGCTGCTCTTTCTAATGTTTTAGAAAGAAAAGGCAGTAGTGAGACCGGTCTGTAGTTATCAACCTGGGCGGGGTTGAGAGAAGGCTTTTTAAGCAGTGGTGTGACCTGTGCTTGTTTAAAAGCAGTCGGGAACACACCAGATGTTAAAGAGGCATTGATCGTGTGAGTAATAGCCGGAATGATTGCAGGTGCAATGGTTTGCAGAAGGTCTGAAGGAATCGGGTCAAGTGGACACATAGTAGGACGGCTACGCGTTAGGAGAGCCAGTGTCTCGTTCTCAGTGAGAGGAGCGAACGAGGAGAAAGCGACGCCTTCGGTATAGGGATACCGGGCAGCAGAGCATGATGTAGGACTGCTACATGTCGCATCAGTAAACTGTCTGCTGATAGCTGCCACTTTCCCAGTAAAGAATGAGGCAAGAGCTTCAGCCGTAAGGCAGGTAGCCTGAGGAGGAGGTGGAGGGTTGAGTAGTGTTTTGAATGTAGCAAATAGTTTCCGGGAGTCTGTGAGGGAGCTGATTTTTTTGTGATAGAATTCAGCTTTAGCAGCAGTGAGGCTGGCTGAAAAAGAAGCCAGGAGCAGTTGGTAGTTTTTTAGGTCTGTCTGGTTTTGCTTTTTTTGCCATTTTCTTTCAGCAGCTCTGAGTTTGGAGCGTAGTTCCCTGAGCGTGTCATTTTTGAGCCATGGCTGCGGTTTGCTTGGTTTAATGGCTTGAGATGTTTGAGGACAGAGGTCGTCCAAACAGGAGCTTAATGTGGAGCAAAGAGTATCAGTGGCATCATTAACATTGAGTGATGAAAATGAGCCTAATGGAGGCATATTGTCAGTCACCAGCGAGGTGTACTGGTCTGCTGGGAGATCTCGAAGATTTCGGCGGAACGAGACCATAGTAGGAGTAGCTGTGGGTTTTTTCGAAATGCGAACGTTGAGTTGCATGAAGAAGTGGTCTGAGAGGTGTAGAGGAGTGACAGTTAAAGAGTCGGTGTCACAGTTACGAGTGAAGATCAGGTCTAGATGTTTGCCAGCTTTATGTGTTGGGGGGCTGGGGACCTGCTCCAGATCGAAAGACTGCATGAGGGATGAGAAGTCTGTGAAGCTGGTACTGTCATGGTGGATGTTCATATCCCCTAGAATGAGCATGGGGCAATCTTGCTCGGGGATAGAAGACAGTAGCATGTCAAGTTCATGCGTGAACTCGCCCATTTGTCCAGGAGCACGGTAGATGACAACGACAGTAAGTTTTGATGGAGTATTAACCAGTGTGGCATGATACTCGAACGAGTTGTATGAGTTTGCAGGTAATAGTGGAGTGTATTTTAAGCCATTCGCGAGCAATAGGCCAGTTCCACCTCCTCGTCCTGAGTGACGAGAAGTATCGGTAAAGGAATAATTATTTGAAAGTGCCACCGGAGTAGCAGTGTTTTCAGGTTTAATCCAGGTTTCAGTCAGTGCCAGTAGTTGTAGTGAGAGATGATTTGCATAAGAGGCGATGAAATCTGCTTTATTAACCGCCGACTGGCAGTTCCACAGCCCAACAGAGAATGAGGTAGTAGTGGGCGTGGCTTGCTTAAGAGGACGCAGGTTAGTATGGTCCTGGCGCCTATGTGTGTTTTTACGCCTTCTGTGCGTACCGGAGATGACAGGAATGTGATGGGAGCACATTTTGTGAGGCAGTAGGACGGGCTGCCTTGTCAGTGGCCTTGCTCGGTGGACTCGCGCAGGTAGACTCGCAGGTCTTTACCCGAGTTAGGCCTTTACCCGAGTTAGGTCTTTACCCGAGTTAGGTCTTCACACAACAGCTGACGCCTTCGGCTGACGCCTCGGCGAGTGTGAGTGACGACATAGGAGTCTGAATTTGCGCGCAGGTGCGGGCGATATAGGAAATCAGCTCCACCAGACTGTCTTTTAAAGCATGAGTAACGCCCCTGAGGTGTGTAGACAGAGAATGTGTGAATGAGGGGGTTTGCCACGCCCCGCTCAAGTGAGAATCGCTCAGCCTTGTCCGAAAAAGCGCGCTGAAAAGCGCGTTTGCTGTTGCTCTTACAGCGTAGCTGCAGTTAAAATGGAGTAAAAAGCGCAGTCTGGTGTAGCTTCAGTTCCTGTTTGCTCTCGTAGTGTGCCCGCTCTTATTTAGGAAATCAGCTCCACCAGACTGTCTTTTAAAGCGTGAGTAACGCCCCTGAGGTGTGTAGACAGAGAATGTGTGAATGAGGGGGTTTGCCACGCCCCGCTCAAGTGAGAATCGCTCAGCCTTGTCCGAAAAAGCGCACTGAAAAGCGCGTTTGCTGTTGCTCTTACAGCGTAGCTGCAGTTAAAATGGAGTAAAAAGCGCAGTCTGGTGTAGCTTCAGTTCCTGTTTGCTCTCGTAGTGTGCCCGCTCTTATTTAGGAAATCAGCTCCACCAGACTGTCTTTTAAAGCGTGAGTAACGCCCCTGAGGCGTGTAGACAGGGAATGTGTGAATGAGGGGGTTTGCCTCGCCCTGCTCAAGTGAGAATCGCTCAGCCTTGTCCGAAAAAGCGCGCTGAAAAGCGCGTTTGCTGTTGCTCTTACAGCGTAGCTGCAGTTAAAATGGAGTAAAATGCGCAGTCTGGTGTAGCTTCAGTTCCTGTTTGCTCTTGTAGTGTGCCCGCTCGTATTGTTATTAAAACACAGGGCACCATTTGGGACTCTGTGTAGTAATGTTGCCTTAAAATGCATCATTAGAAAGGCTGAAGGGCGCCCATAGATGGGCACTCATTTAGACACATTATCAAAATTTTAGATCTAGAGGGCACATCATTAGAATTTATTGCATGAAGGGGCACCATAGAAAGTAACTGTAGAGAGGACTACCACCAGGGTCCACCAGTGGTACCATCTGAGGTCAGTAAAATAAGTAAGTTAGTCAAATAAAAAAAAAAGAAAGAAAGAAAATAAGGGGGTGAATTCAAACATATGATTGTTAGTGGGAACAAACTCACACACAATGATCTTACCGGCAATTAGCTGCTGCTTAAGTAGTGGGATCTGCTGGTCGTGGAGACGGAGCTTGCGTAAAGCATCTGCCAATGAGGACTTGAGCAATGTGATCTCATCTTCTTGCGCCTGCAGCCGCACCTCCATGAGAGAGAGCCTGTCTGGAAACTCTGCACTGCTCCCAGCCGACACATCATCTGCACACACACACACACACACACACACACAAACAAAACCAGTCAGCACCTGGCTTCCCAAACTCCTCGTTATGAAGATTATAAGATGTCAGTGGATGGTCAGGGTGATATTCTTACGGTGATTCACTGGTTCTGGAAACCACGTCCAGAACATTAAAACAGCTCCATGAAAGCCAGCCAAAGAGGACACTGCAAAGACCATCAGCCGACACACTTATTACATCACCCGCAGAGAGTCAGGGACTATTAACCCCATAAAAAATCATCCTTACTTCAGACAAAGGCTTATAATTCAATAACTATGGTGACCACAATACAAACTGACTAATTCTATATAAGGTTGATGTAATATATGATTATGATCTATAGCAGGGGTCACCAACATGGTGCCCGCGGGCACCAGGTAGCCCGCAAGGACCTTATGAGTAGCCCGCAGACCTGGTCTAAAAATAGCATTTTTGTTGCTATTCTTTTTTTTTTTAAATCACAGTTGCATTGGTGTAATTTTAGATTATATTAGATTAATATTAGCTTAGAGATAGCCTATAGTTTATATATTATACAATATAATGTAATATAATATGTAATATTATATTAAAATATAATATAATATAAAATGTAAACAATTGCAGAGATTTATAAAAATAGTGTTGCATATTGATATGTGTCTTCACATAGATGAATGTCATTAATTATTAATAATAACATATAAAGGTAAATTGAGAAAAGTTGTAATTTCATGAGTGTGTATCAAACTGGTAGCCCTTCGCATTAATTGGTACCCAAGAAGTAGCTATCAGGTTCAAAAAGGTTGGTGACCCCTGATCTATAGGATACAGAGACTGTCCATAGTTAAGATTACAGTTACCAGGATAAGGTAAACAAAAGTAACCAGTTTCATGGTAGTTTATGGTATGAAAATAAATGGTTATCATATGATATTATTAATGGTACTTGAGGAGAAAAGACATCTTCTTTCCACCTCAGCCACTGACACAGAGAAGCAAAACAAATTTATCTCATTGGTTTGTCTCAAAGTCCTTGCTTAACTGACTTTATCTCCATCCCCCTAAACCTGAACATACTGTATATATTGTTACTGTCCAATAAAAAAAGGGGCTCCAAAACAGCCACTTTATACGAGAAAGAAAAACTCTTCTAAACTTTCAATGGAAGTCAATGCAAAAAGAGTATTTCAGGTCATTTTTAAGTATTTCTATCGGTCAGTTATTCAAGATTTTTTTTGACACAGTGTAAGCAACAGTTTGCAGGTTCAAATTATATAGTAAACATAAAATCGACAAAAATGGAGACACTTCAATCATGGTAATTATGTATTTCTCCCATAACAATAACTGCAATTACACATGTTGTGTTATACCAATTTAGCTATGCCAATTATCACACCCACTCAGCTGCACTCCCCTTATCACTAGTGAAGCCCCAAAACAAGGAGGGTGAAGACCAGCATATGCCTCCTCCGATACATGAGAAGTCAGTCTTCGCCTCTTTTCTACCTGCTGCTGATGCAGCATCACTGAGTAGCATCACAGCGCACTCGGAGGAAAGCACAGTGACCCAGCACATATATATTGGTAAACAGACGCCTGCACAGACCAATATCACCTTGTGAGTGATGTGGGAAGAGAACGCCACCCACTTACCCAGAAAGAGCATGGGCAATTGTGCTTGCTGGCAAGCAGCATGACCAGAGATCACTGGCAACCAGCAATCTCCTGTTCATAGTGGCTTTAGTCTGCTGGACCACTCAGAGTCCTCTGGGTGCTTTTTGTAGTATGTTTGGGTCATTGTCCTGCTGGAAGACCCATCACCTACTATGCAAACCTAATAGTACCATAATTTTGAAAAGGTTCCAATAATTTCCGCCCATTTTTGGAGTTTTGTGTAAAATTATGCAATGGTTTTCCAATTTTTTGTAAGAAATACTTTCTTTTCTGGAAAACTTTCAGCAATTACTGTATATTAAACACATATAAGGCCAAGGCAGCACATGTACAAAAGTTGGCTCCTCATATCTCCAGATTTTGCATGGTAATATCTAATCTGGGACAGCTAAAGATGTTTATTTTTGTTTAATTCTTGCTAAATACAGTTAAATTCCAGTTTTTGTTATTGTTCCTCAAACCACAGCCCTGGTTTTTCCACTAGTGTGTAAATCTACACTAAAACAGAGAAACATCTGTTTCAGTCGCTGAAGTCTGACTTCTGCTTATGACTAAGCTTATCAACAACATTTGGTATTACCGTTTGAGTATTTTTCCAAGGTAATTACCCACAAAACCTTTTCACCACCTGTGGCAATTAGAGAAAATGGGGCAGTTCGGTTAGTTCTGTATAATTCCAGCCAGTTGAGTAAATATCAACTGTTCTAGTATATGAGTATTGGTCTTATAGCCTTATTGCGTCACATAATACTTTTTACTTTTTCAGTTTAAAGGCGCTGACAGATAATAAAACATTGCTAATTGCAACGCAGGCCATTAGTTGACATTTGCAATAACAAATAGTCCCAAACATTCCCATTAGTAAGATAAATGTTTTGTCTGAACATTCATACAAGTAGCTCTGGCAGTATTATTATATATGTTTATTGATGCACAAAATACCATAGGATACAATAAATATTAGACAGTAATATATTGTGAAAATTCTGTATTAAATATCTATCAATACCAACTCAACATTAACTATATACCAAAATACGACTCTTAGCTGTTACAATAGACATTAGATTTTAATGGGTTAAATGTATTGAAATGGGCATATTAGTAATAGTATGAGTATTATCTATTCTAGATTACTGTCCAGTAGTGTGGTCAAATGCAGCAAAACACATCAAATTAAACTGCGGATAATGCAGAATACAGCAGCAAGAATGATATTACTATGCCCATATAGAACCAGCAGAGATAAAATACACAATGAACCTGAGTTGCTACGGGTTGAAGACAAGCCTTGTGAGACATTACCTAATACATACAGAAGAACAACTGAATCACTGAGAGCTAAAACAATATTTAGTTATACAGCAATTTAGCAATTACGATTCATGTTTAATTGTGATTTGTTTTGTATATTATGTCTCCTGGACCCAGAAGGACCAGTGAGACCAGTGAGTTTTTTGTCTTTCTCGGTCACATGACTTTTAAAGACACAAAACATGCTGAGTGTAAACTGTGAGCTTAATTATCTCTCTCCCTCTGTATTTCTGTCCCTATCACTCTGTGGTGCTGTCATTAAAAATATATATTAGTCGAAACTAAAATTTGGAGTCAACATATTTTTATAATCAACATTGTCAATTATATTGAAAAAACGTTGCAGCCCTACCCATCACTATGATGCTTCTTACACAATATAAAAAGACATAATTTTTTTTTTTATATATCTGAAAGCTATATAAAACTTCAGCATAAATAAAAAAATATCAGCACTAAAATGCACAAATATAAAGTAAAAAAAAATTACAAAAAAAACGACATAAGGAAAGTAGCAGCAACACAGTGTCTCCTACTGCAAGCACCACTCCCAACTGACTTTTCCTAGGTGTGGTGGTGTTCCTCGCATGAACCAACCAAACTAGCAGAGCTCTGTCACACATTTGGTGCTTTCCAACACAAACTCCTCCACTCAACCCAACCCTGACTGTTCCTAGCAGACTCGCCCCTCCGCTGTGATTCTATCACTTTCTATTGTCAGCTTGTTTTGTTACGCTATGAATTTCATTAAACCGCTGTGGGTTCTCCTCAGTTTAACCCCATTTACTGACTGAGATACACTGTAAAAAACACAAATTGCTTAAAATGACAGGTTAGTATGCAATTGTATGTAATTAAATGTAATTAACTGGCCTGACAACCTGAACCAGTTTGGTTTCCAGAGGCTGGTTTACATACAACAATTAGCACCAATCAGAGCTTTTTTAACGTAATGCAGACATGTGCAATAGTCACAAGAATAAGATAAATGAATCAAACACATAATGCTGCAACATGCTTGATACAAAAGGTCAATTTGCATTATTCTCATTGTCTATGACATGTTCACCCATAATCATTTATTTTATTCCAATTTGTAATACACCGAGTGAAATACTAATATCATGACATGTTGATTTGTCAACATCTGGTGAAATCTTTTTAAATTATTTTTTAAATAGGGATTAATCAAAATAAAAAAAATAAAAAATGTAAACAAAAATTTGACAAAGTAAAACATTTGTCTGAATAGCAAATACTGAACCATTGTTATTTAGTCTTTTAATTTTATTTTTATTTTATTACCGTATTTTTTGCATTATAAGGTGCACTGAATTATAAGAAGCATTATGCGACACTAGTAAGGAACATTCATGTGTGTCCAAGTATTCTTAATAATTTAAACTTTTTGCTCTTTGTATTATTATAGTATTATTTTAGCATTTTGCATTAGTAGTGTAAAACAGTCTTAGAATAGGAATTATTTCATACTTTATTGCAATAATTTCTGGAAATAGATGTCAGCAAATCATTACTAAAGTATGTTATCTGCATTAGATTTATAGCTTCAGTGAAAACCTGAAGAAACAAAGATCCAATGATTGACACATTTTGTCTAAGGGTGAAAGCAGATGTTTTGGCAAACTTTTGCTTCAAAATGTGGTTTACTGAAAACGCCACAAGAACCACCGCAAGTGTGAGCACACTACAAGATTTCATAAAACATAGTGGTTGAGTTACATGAGTCACATTGTTTAACACAGAATGATAGGCATACTTTTTGTTAATGAACTATATTACAAAATAAAATTAAAATTAAAATACTTATGCTAGTAGTGTAACATGATAATTTTGCTAAAATCATATTTAATCAAAATATAAAACAATGAAAAGTGCGAAAGTGTAAATGTTTCAGTTGTCATTCAGTTAAATCTCTTCTGTATGCTTTGTAGCAGGGGTATGACAAAGCTCTCCAGGTTTCTGATTGATTTAAGTCAACTGGCTCTATTGTACACCCTGAGCAAGGCATGTTGCGATGCTCAGTGCTGTCTTGCACCTTGCACAGTCTATTTTCTGGCATATTACTATGTAGGCAGTGGAAAACACTGGTGCACCACTTAGATTTGTAGCATTCCTGATACATTATATTTTACATTATCATATACATTATTATAATAATGTAACATCCATTATACATTATTACAGTTTCTCTGATTTTGCTATTTATAGGTAAAAGTAAAAAGGTAATTAGTAAAATTAACATTGTTGTTTTATTCTATAAACTAAAAACAACATTTCTGAAAAAAATCCAAATAAAAATACTGTCATTTAGAGAATTTATTTGCAGAAAATGAGCAATGGCTGAAATAACAAAAAAGATGCAGAGCTTACAGACTTAAAATAATGCAAAGAAAACAAGTACAAATTCAAGTTCATTTTCATGAAGTTTTAATAGTTCAGAAATCACAGTTTTCATGCATCTTGGCATGTTCTCCTCCACCAGTCTTACACACTGCTTTTGGATAACTTTATGCCACTCCTAGTGCAAATTTTTTTGCAGTTCAGCTTGGTTTGATGCTTGTGATCATCCATCTTCCTCTTGATTATATTCCAGAGGTTTTAAATTTGGTAAAATCAAGGAAGAACATTATCATTAAGTAGTCTCTTATTTTTTTCCAGAGTTTAAGAAAGCTGGAATGCACGGAGGCATCGGAAACTTGACTTTGTCTGCAGTACAATACAGGAAATCATGGTAGAAAGTGCAGGGTTGGTAAACACTACCTAGCTGTGTCAAAAATACTTTTCAGTAACTACACAGTAATTAAGCAGACCGGTAAAAGCGGCACTGTCTACATTTTGGAGCTAAAGTGGGACAAGGAATGCACCAAAATATCCAGCCTTACAGAATCACAATATAGGACTGTCTGCACTCCTTCAGACTGGTGTTTACAACATGAAAACAAGTCTTTCTACACAGCCTCTTTCTCTCTCTCTCTCTTTCTCTCTCTCTCACACACACACTCACAGAAACAAAGAATTTGCTGAAACATTTGAGACTAGCACTCACACACACACACACACACACACACACACACACACACACACACAAATACACACACAAATACACACACACACACACACAAAGAATTTGCTGATTCCAAATCACAATCTGTCCTCCTGAATCTCAGTGCTGGCACTAGCATTTAAGGCTAGTTACAAACACATGCACACACACACAGATCCACTGCTTTTCTCTAACAAAAGACTCTTTGAAATCCGTCCTCTCTGCTACCTGAGCAGGTCAGCTCTGAATAAGTCCAAAACCCAACAAAACAACGCTTTAAAACCAGTAACACAACCAGCTAACGGTTTTCTGAAGCAGGGTTTTACAACTCCAAGGTTCTTGATTTAGCACATCTTTTAAAGTACTTGAGAATAAAGTAAAATATTTAAAGATGAACAAAGAGATAAACAGGTAATATAGAAATAAAAATATTAATAAAATACAACAAAAATAGGTTTACAAAGTAACAGCTAGCAGTCTAAAGGAAGGTACATAAAAAACAACACATGCAGTCTGTAGAGCTCAGCTGTCAACTGTGTTATTCAAAGCTTAGACTACACAAGATTTTTGTCTCTAACGATGTTAATTCTGTCAGATTAAGCAGTTATCTTCGTTTTGTGTCTTACTCTGGAAAATGGCAACACTATATCTTAGTTACCAAACAATCATCTTCCACATCCTTGCATGAGTTTGTAGGTCATCGCGGAGGAAGAGCACGAGAATATCAAACTAGGTGATAAAATACAAAAAAAAAAAAATTACATGCTAGTCTATTAGTCGAGCGGTCGCACGGCGTTGCTCACGCCAAATGACTGCTCTTTGACTATGTAATACTTCATGTTACTTGTTGCCCACGACACTGAAATTCTGATCAGACATAGGCAATTTGTCGGCTCTGACAAAATCGGGTCAAAATTGGGCTAAATTTGTATAGTCTGATTTGGGTACTACTTGGATATAAAAACTGCTACATTTGTAGCACATTCAAGATCTTCTGGGTGTCGGTTCCATGTTAGGATGTACAATGTCGCAAATTTGTATTTTTTTTAGATAAGAGACCACTTAAAATGTATGAGTTTCTTCGATTTTACCAAATGAAAAACCTCTGGAATATAATCCAGAGGAAGATGGATGATAACAAGCCATCATGTATATATAAATATATACAAAATATACTGCAAGACAATTCTCTCAATCATGATGATGCCAAATTGTACATATATACAGTGAGTCCAAGAAGTATTTGATCCCTTGCTGATTTTCTTTGTTTGCCCACTAATAAAGACACTATCCTTCTGCACTTTTAATGGTAGATATATTCTAACATGGAGAGACAGAATATCAAGACAAAAATCCAGAATATAATTGTAAAGAATATATTTTAATTAATTTGTATTTCAATGAGGAAAATAAGTATTTGATCCCTCTTGCCAAACACACTCAATACTTAGTGGCAAAGCCTTTGTTTGCAAGCACAGCGGTGAGACGTTTGTTGTAGTTAACCACAAGTTTAGCACACACACCAGGGGGAATTTTGGCCCACTCTTCTTTGCAGATCCTCTCTAAATCATGAAGGTTGGTGGGCTGTCGCTTGGCAACTCTGACCTTCAGCTCCCTCCATAGATTTTCGATCGGATTGAGGTCTGGCGACTGGCTGGGCCACTCCATGACCTTAATGTGATTTTTCTTGAGCCAATCCTTTGTTGCCTTTGCTGTATGTTAAGGGTCGTTATCATGTTGGAAGACCCAACCACGGCCCATTTTCAGATCCCTGGCAGAGGGGAGGAGGTTGTCCCTCAGGATTGTGTGGTACATAGCTCCATCCATCTTCCCAGTGATGCGGTGAAGTAGCCCTGTACCCTTGGCAGAGAAACACCCCCAAAACATTATGCTTCCACCTCCATGCTTCACGGTGGGCACAGTGTTCTTGGGGTCATAGGCAGCATTTTTCTTCCTCCACACATGGCGGGTGGAGTTGAGGCCAAAAAGTTCAATTTTGGTCTCGTCTGACCACAAAACCTTCTCCCAATAACTTGGTTCATCTTTCAAATAATCATTGGCATACTTGAGGCGCGCCTCTACATGTGCTCTCTTCAGCAGGGGTACCTTTCGGGCACTGCAGGATGTGAATCCATTGTTGCGCAAAGTGTTGCCAATTGTTTCTTTGCAAACTGTGGTCCCAGCTGCCTTCAGGTCATTTGCTAACTCCTGCCGAGTGGTTGCAGGACGATTTCTGACCGTTCTCAGCATCATTGCCACCCCACGAGGCGAAATCTTCTTTGGAGCACCGGGCCGAGGTCTGTTGATTGTCATGTTATACTCTTTAAACTTTCTGATAATTGCACCAATAGTTGTTACTTTCACATCCAACACCTTACTAATCTTTTTGTAGCCCATTCCAGCTTTGTGAAGGTCAACAATTCTGACTCCGAGGTCCTGTGACAGCTCTTTGGTTTTACCCATGTTGGAGACTTGAAATCTGTGTGATCTGTCTGATTCTGTGGACAGGTGTTTTTCACACAAGTGATTAGTGAGAACAGGTGGCTTCAGGTCAGGTAACAAGTTGATTGGGAGTGTCTAACTGGTCTGTAAAAGCCAGAACTGCTAATGAATACTAAGGGATCAAATACTTATTTCACTCCATGAAATACAAATCAATTAATATATATTCCTTAGATTTATTTTCTGGATTTTCTTTTTAATATTCTGTCTCTCCATGTAAGAATACATCTACCATTAAAAGTATAGAATGATCATGTCTTTATTAGTGGGCCAACGAAGAAAATCAGCAAGGGATCAAATACTTCTTGGACTCACTGTATATATATATATATATATATATATATATATATATATATATATATATATATATATATATATATATATATATATATATATATATATATATATATACATTGTCCACTGCTGCTTCACCATATTTAGTGCTGATTTTGGGCTCTATGTGTGTCCCAATAATCCTAACTGATCAATTGTGTTTATGTTCTTTAGAAGTGATTTATAAACCAGCAGCAACTCTATTCTGTAGCTCACTGGAAACTCCTGTAGTTATTATAGAACCAGAATAACTAGTTTAACTGGAGCTGTTTAACGCTATTTTGGGAACAGCTTTGCATTACTCAATCCTCCTGGAAATAAAAGCATGGATAAGTTCAAACTAAAAGCATTAATATGAGAGCTGAATACAAGTTCAAAGCTATTGTAGGGCTGGGGAGAAGCACATTGACCTTAACAATGTAATCGGTTACAAAATGCGTGTTGATGCGTTGCTCAGATGGCCGTTCCTGCTGAAAGAATGGATTTATTTGGGGAGCTAAGTAAAGCAAAGTAAAACTAACATTAGCAGTGCAGATTCCTTTGATACACCTAAATGAATGCTGGATTATTCTCGATATTAGATTAAAAATATACATATATTAAACCCAAATAAGACCACGTTTACGGCACGATGCGCTACGTCTCTCAGCCTAGTCATACAGTACAGCCTGCCCATATATATCTTAGGGCCGAAGAGGCGGTATTACAACTCACATTTCCATCTTATACCGCCTGATATTACTCTCAATGATCCTCAGATTAAGTTTTTTTATAATGTTAAGATAATCCTATATTAGAGAGAGGAGAGAGTGTTGTATATAATGGCTGGACAACCATTTGAAATCCATCTTTATTTGGGCAAAAAATCAAATGATTAATATAAAATAAGACTTAGCTAAATAAATAGTGCTGAATCCATTGATTTATGCTAATTTTAGAAATTTTTATTTTTATTTTCTCCAATTCTTTTTCTCCCAATTTAGCTAAGCCAATTGTCCCACTTATTCAGCTGCTACTCAGCTATATATCTGCCATCACAAGATGATGCCCAACACCAGATGCCAAACACACATCATTTTATGTTTGCATACAGTAAGTTAAAAGCAAAAATGATTGCGGTCATGCCTGTATTTTGCGATGATCTGATAACCGAATTATCGTGACAGGCTTGGCTGCAGGTTTTGATTCCAGGAATGCAGAAACAGATGTGATAAGCTTTTTTAAAAACTGACCGACTGATTAAAAATGTGGAATGAGGTTTCGCTTCTGGTTGTTTAGAGTGAATACCTACAGCCACGCTGGCTCTTTGTGGATAAGATTGGACTCCCCTGCTGTTGGTATTTTAGGATTATGTAATGTGTGACGAAGAGCTAACACACAAAAACAATCCCATCAAAAACACTTTCCTGGAGTGCAGCAAAGCTCAGCATATAAACCACAGTCTGTGCTATATCTTCCAAAGGACCTGATATACCTCATTAACTCTTACAGTCTTACACAGTTGAGAATGTGTTTTGATTGGACAGTTTGTTCTGTTTGGCTTCTGTTAAAGTTACACTAAAGGGAACTTTAAATCTTACAGTAAAGAGACTTCAGATAGCAAACCTGCTGTTCTTTTAGTTTTTATGTGTTCTAGTCTTGATGTCACGCTGATAGACCACCACACTTCCAGTACGATATTTCGTCTCATAAAGGCTAGTTTCAAAACACTCTGAAGGAGCCAGAAATCCACATTCATTGCAGGAAATCTGAGACACACACCAATATGGCCATTGTTGGCTGATGTAGATATTTAATATTTTTTATACAGTAGTGCAGTAAGTTGGGCCAGCTCTAGACGTGGGTGCTCTAAATAATATCATAATATTTTAGGGTATTTTTGTGATAACGCTATTTGTGGTGACATGAAAAAAACACTAGAAAATATATTTTTATTTTTTATAGACAACCATAACTTAGTGCTGGCCAGTATACCGGTTCATAAGGTATACCAGAGGGGAAATTAAAATCGGGATGCATTTTTCTCATACTACCATACCACTAGAGACGCTGCAGAGCGCTGTGTGAAACTGCCAAAAAGGCACAGTAGCCGAGCTGAATGTAACGCTAAAGTATTTGTTAATTGCCAAAAGTAGGGAATTGTAGCTGATGTTAATACTGTAATTCCTGTAATTGCTTCTATAAATGGTTTGAACTATTTAAAATATTTAGTTTTTAAAATAGAAGCCGTGTTAAAGTTTTTTAGTGTATGTCTTTCTAGGGTCTATTGTTTACATTCTTTAGATTTTTCTCTGCTAATGAAGTCTGATAAATATGACTTCTTCATATATTGTGTAATTCTGTGTGACAAAGTAAACTCAATAGTAATCAAAGTCCTAATTTAAAGCCTTAGTGTTTAATATTATATGCACTCCAAACAGTACAGTCACAAACCTATATAAAAACCCTGTCATACAAAAAAATAAATAAATAAATAAAATATTAAAAATATATACCGCGATATACCGTGAAACTGTCAGAATCTTGAAAAACGCCCAGCACTCCCATAACTCGTAAAATTTGTAAATAAAATAAATAACTTGTAAAAAACTGGTAAGAAAAATAATAAAATAATGTAATGCAGTAAAGCAACCTACCAAAATGTAAAAAAGTGAAAACTTTTTGATGCATGCATATAAGATGCAAGCATAAATAAAGCTTTAAAGTCAACAGCAAAACAAATACAAAATAGACAAAAGAAAAAGACAGTATTTTACTGTCACAATATATTGTATATGATATGATATGGCCCTAAATTTTAAGAACATACTTCGGCAACAAAATGAATGTAACATTCTATTTCATAAGTGCATGAGCTTCAAACATTCAGTAGAAACAAAAATACAATCTGTAAAAACATAGTCTATTTTATAAATAACTTACAAAGAGTCTAATTTTGCATAAAATAATAATAATGTAACAAAATAAATAAAGCAACACAAAAACAATTTAATAAACAAAAATGTAGCAAAAATCTACCAGTAATGAAATTCAGAATATTGAATGCATCTACATAAACTGTACACATAAACAATTTGAGAAAATGCTGTTTTTATCATGATATAAATTTAAAAGTGAGTCACTGACATATCCCTATTTTTCAGGTATGACTTACATTTCATACCATCAGTGTATTATATAAAGTCACTCAAATACGAGCTAGCATTACCCATTAGTATCTTTGCAAACAATCTTTTGTTAAACACACGGCACACACCACTGCACTCTCACTTCCAGAGACTTCCACAAACTGTGCAAATCTGCCATCATCTCAAAACCGTGTAACATCAGATTACAACGACAACTTATCTGCCGTTTTTGGCTGGCTATGTATAGACTTTGGGCAAATATTGTAGCCATAAAGTCTGGTAGGCGTTTATCTCATCTCTCCCTAAGATCCTTCAGCTCTCTGAAAAACACAACTTCTTCATTTGCCTACAGCAGAAAAGCCAACCATGCTACCAGCATGATCTCACGCCTCACAACCAACAGACGGAAAGAGGGCAGGCGCATACATGTCCATGAGAAATGTCAAAAAACCCTAAAACAAAACATAAAGAAAAAAAAAAACATACAGCAGGTTGTGAAGAAACCTTTTGCCTACATTGAAACGGGAGTAATGTTGACATTAAACCAGGTTCAGCTGGCAGTGAGCCTTGTAATAAAAGATTTATGCATCTGTAAAGAGTTCTGCACAAACCCAAACCAGAGAAACTGGGATGTTATTGCTCGGTGCGTGACAGGAGAACTGTGTTGTAATACAATATGTTAAAGGGGAACAGTCAAAAGGCAGGAACAAAAGCTGCTCTATTCTTTGCCTATTAGATCCTTCTTCTTTCTTTGGAACAAAAATGAGGCTGATTCAGACCAGTGTTTGTGGAATGGCTCATAGGCTTTGTGGTACACACATAGAAGCACCAAATACACACACATTAGTGCACAAAGACAGAGAGCATCATCCATACACTTAAAAAAAATACTGCTTCTTTGAATAAAGACAAAACACGTTTTGGTCAAAACAAAAACCTTCAGATAAGGCTTTATGGCTGTAATGTAAAGAGCTATTTAACTCAAAAAACAGCATTACTAGAAAATATATATTGAATTAGTGTTCAATATTAAACACTGCATGGCCAAAAAAAAGTCGCCACCTGGATTTAACTAAGCAAATGATCTGGGGTTGCTGCAGTTGGTCAGGTCTAGGTTCAGCAACAGTATGTGCTAAAAGAATGGTCAGCTGACTACCTGAATATTCTGAATATATACCAGGTTATTCCATCAATGGATTTTTTCTTCCCTGATGACACGGGTATATTCCAACAGGACAATGACAGGATTCATGGGGTGATTTAGGGAGCATGAGATCATCATTTTCACACATGGATTGTTCACCACAAAGTCCAGACCTTAAGAAAGCTTTGTGCAGCGCTCAGACTCTACCATCATCAATACTGGAAGACGTTGGCGAAAAATTGTAGTACAACACTGGATTAAAATTAATCTTGTGACATTGCAAAAGCTTATGGAAACAATGCCACAGTGAATGCGTGCCGCAATCAAAGCTAAAGGTGGTCCAACCAAATATTAGAGTGAGTGAGGTTTTTTTTTGTGACAACCTTTTTTTGGGGCAGGCAGTGTTTATACTCAATCTTTTTAAATATCTTAGCAGACAAACCAACAAAGCATGCATTTACTCTGGCAATGCAATTCCAGCCATAAATGTACCTCAGTAGTGCTACTCAAGTCACATGTGAGTGAAGTTTAAACAGAGAAAGGCAGTCTTTTGGTAAACAAACAAATGCTGAGGCTAAATTAGCTGCAACTATTTTACTATACCAGCTCTGTACACCTGATATTGTTTAGCTGAAAAAGAGGATAAAAGAGTAGTAAACTGATATCAAGTGTAATATCAGGTGTAATGCTAAAACCTTTATTTTATTGTATACATTGTATGTGAGTAGATTGTAAAAATGAACTTAAACCTGCCATTTGTCTGCTCTGTGATGACTCTGTCCCTCACTATCTGCTCTGGGGCTGGAGGGCTGGAGTGAGTACCTTTTTCCGAACTTAAAATAAGAAAGTCACTGTCCGGTATAAATAAAACAACGAAAGTGCCTTTTCGGCCAAATAATCTTGGTTGTCAAATATTCAACGCATCCCTGGAGAAAAGCCTAGGGGGAGTGTCTGAAGGGGAGCATCTGGTGGCTGTAAAGATCATGTACCTTTGTCTGGATCAGCTAAAACAAATAAAGCATGAAAATCATGTGGACCCACCACCCACAAGTGAATGGGTATGCCACACAATGCAATGCAATCGAGAAAGGGTTGAGCGCAGAACAGCCATTTGGCATTATTGAGCCAGGCAATATACTGTAATGCAAGTTGTAATAGAAAAATGATTTCTGTAATGTAATAAAAAGCCCACAACTCTGCAGATGCATATGCAATGCACAGAAGCTCATGACCAAACATCTCATTAGCCTACTCTCAGTGTAGTTCAACCGTTTACAGTCTACTGCTTCTTCTATAAACCTGTGGCCTGCATATTTCTGGAACTGGAATTCACAGCCATTCATTTCTTTTGCCCAGAGCAACCTAAGTCACATGAGTGCTAATTCAACACCAGGACGAAGTTGGCTCTCAACGCTAGCTAAATCTGTCCAGATGGGCTTCATGGGTAGAAATCACATGCTAAAAAGTGCAGAAAGCTCCTTTAAGAGGCATGCTGAACGCCAGCCAACCGCACATCAGGAACCAATTAGCAATTTGTCTTCGTCTGGTTCCTCTTTCCCTTCTCGTTCAAATGAACATGTGTAAAATGAGGGAACAGGGCTTGTGCATGGAAGCAAACATTCTCTCTCTCTCTTGCTCTCTTTTACTCTCACCCACCTCTCACTCCATTCTTTTACCTGAGCCCTAGGTAAACACTGATATGGACGGGTGTGGAATGATGAACAATGATGAGCTAAAGCTACAGTCTGTGTGTGTCCTGATGACCTAATTTTCAAACCAGAGAATGACCACAGTGGTTGCGGCTCTGGTTATTTAAACAATGCTTGCTAGTCTGTGAATGTTTTAAGTTTTATAGCTGACAATGTAAAAGCATGTCTGTAATTAACTGAGGGTAATGTTACCGCAGAAGAATGATTTCTCTTTTTGACAATTATATAAATCTAGCAGTTGCCTTTTAAACTGTGTTGAATAATTAGTGAAGAAAAGACAAACAACATTTTTTTCTTCTCCTGTAACGTTGGCAATTTGTAGATACAAGGTTTGGCATGATAGCAACAAATAATATTATTATCTATGAAATAAACTATCAAGAAACTAATACAGACTTCTTGTCCATGTATGACCGAAGTAACTAATAGGAACATAACTACTGATAAAATTGTCATAATTATTATTATTTAGTTTCTTACTACCATCAGTTAATACAAGTAATTATCCAGACATATCTAAGTAACTACTGTGAACATTCCAATTATAGTTAATGCACTATAAGGCTGAAACCTTAAGGATAAAACTACAAGATCAAACCAGAAACAAACAATGATCAGTAATGGAGAGGCCCACAAGAAAGTAAATAAATGCTTAGTAGCAATACTTGGCAAAGACAGAGGCATGTGACATGGAGATAAGGAAGAGTTTCTGATTGGCTGATGACGGACATGTGAGTGAGAGGTGTAGCATGGGAAGTGTAGTCTGTAGATTCAGCAGAGACAGAGGGGAGGTATAAGTCGGTAAGTCCTCTAGGTGACACTTTCTGTACTTTCATATTGTCATAGTGGACATAATAGGTTTATACATGACAAGAATGAAATAAATACTTATATAGTTGGTTCAGGAGAAAATGCGTCTTTATTTCCACATCTAAAATGCCAGCTGCCCTCATGCAAAGGCTCATGATAAATGAACCAACAGAAATCCTCCAAAATGACCTGGAATAAAATCGTTTCTCATTTGTGTGTTGGAAAGTTATTTGGTGAGTTCAGTTTGGCAGAGTCGGTATTGGAAAGAGACAGGGAAACTCAATCCAGCTACCAGATTTATCCCTTTACCATGCAGTTAGTCAGAGCAACCTGACTGTATTTATTCACAATGACTCAGCAAAGAAAGGATTTCTCTCTTTCTCACTCTCTCATTTGTCCCACAAATATGACTTACACAATATATTTCTGTAGGCCACAATCAAAGCTTTTATTTCTCACATTTCAACAACAACATGAATGCAGCCAAACAGATACTAAATACTAGACACGCTTAACGCATACACCACTGCTTGTTAAACACACTCAAGAACCTGCTACAGTGCACAAACCCAACTTTTACATAAACAAAAAACACAAAACAAAATAAAAAAATGGTAATGGTCTGTTTGTTCACCTTCACAGCGTGAACGTGCAGGCCAGTTTATTCTGCTGAGAAGAGCAGAAGCACTGCGCCATTAAAATACCAATTCGCCAAAGTCAGAGTGCACCTGATTCTGAGATTGTTTTACATTACGGCCAAAACACACAAGATTAATTAAGAGGAATAGTATCTGCTTTCTGCGTGTTTTGAGCTGCGCAAGGCATATTTTTTTTGGATTCTTATGATAGGAAAGACACAGTGACACGTTCTAAATCAGGTTGTGTGGTGTGCAGTTGGTGGCTTGCCTGTAGCAACTTTTTGTGTCACAAATTAGGAAAAAAATGGCCCCTTTTATCTGATATGAAAAAATAGCCAGACTCTGTCTCTGTTCATACTTGCTGGTTGAGGGAGTAAATAAAAGTGTAGAAAATTTGCATTTATAGAAAAAGTGCATTTATTTGTTAAGCATAATTTATATATTTACCTGGCAGCTTCCATATATTTTAAACCCCTGAATCCCAATGTCATGGTGTGCACAGAATACAGACACTCACGGATAAAGTAAAATGGGTTGTTTATTAGAAGGCAGATAAAGAGGAGTGATACAAAAACAAAGTAGAGTACCGGTAAACAGAAGCCTCAGAGAATAAACCATAACATAAACGGGAAACAGACCAGAGTTCATACACGAGGAAGCCAGCATCAGGGATAATCCAAAAATCGGAAACGTTAAACAGTCCAGGTCAAACACAGTAAATCCACAATCAGAGGTACAGGCAGAAATCTGTGTCGAAAAAACAAAGAGCAAGTTCATACACGGAAAAACAATCACAGAGTAGGTAACGCTTTGTAAAGTGGTAGAAACCAGGCAATACGCGGAACCTGTGTGTTCGTGAAGTGTCCTTAAATACTCTAGGGTATTCAGTACTTTAGGGCTTCCTGGCGTGAGTGGGTGTGTGTGTGATGTCAGTGTGTGGTGCGTTCTGGGTAGTGTAGTTGTCTAACTGCAAACCTCGTTGGAGCTCAGTGTGGAAGGAACAGATGCGCCTACAGCACCAGACGTGACACACACACAATATAACACAATTAAAATAAAATTACAGTAACCAGAAATGGGGCCAGTAAGGGACAGAATTACAGAAATCTTCACTGAACTTGTTTCACAATACTGATAGGAGGTCATATTTCACAAGAATCATGTTCTGGGTTTGTGAGTCAGAAATGGTTGAGTCAGAAATGATAAGTGAAAGGTAAATTAAGTCTACTGATGAGCGATACCTTGAGAATGTGAGAGGCTCGATCACATTCGGCCTGAATGTTTCTTTTCATCAAGTCTGTTCAACACGGTCACTTAAGGACTCGTCTAGCCTCCACGGACCTAACAGTGGACGTTCACATGAAAATCTTGTTTATCTAGATTGCAGACAGCAGTTAGCAGTTAGAGTCCCCTGGGTGGTCAAACCCCACATTGCAACTAAACCGCAAAGATAGGGAGGAAACAGCATGGAAGCTGACTCATAAGTAGCTATTTTTGGACTTTTTCTTTTTTTTTTTTACTTTTTCTTTTCTTTTTCAGGATATCTTAAATTTCTCAGTCATACGTGTCAAATAAATTAATCTTCTCAGGCTTCTTCCATCCCATAAAGAACATGATGCATGTCTATTTTTCTTTATATCGCAATGGTTCAACCACCACATAATGTTGCTCTCTCTAGGGGTGTGCGATATGGCCCTAAAATAATGTCATAATATTTCATGGTATTTTTGAGATAACTATACTCTTGGCGATATGACAAAACACTGAATAAAAAAAAAAATATTTCAAGAATACACTACTGCAACAAACTAAATTCTATTATTGCATAAAATATAATTTATATTTATAATTATAATATTGCATACTACAAATTGAGATATTAAAAATACAAGAATTTTCATCAGATTTGTAACAGAAGTCAATGATCCAGAATGTCATGATACTCTTATACACTCTATATGTCTCCATATATATATATATATAAATAAAATAAATTATACTGGACAGATATAATCTGTCTCTAGTAGATATATCATGGGAAATGAGAACATTGTGAATTCCCCTTTCTTAAAAATAGCCAAAATGTAGTACCCTCATGATAATAAGGGGTGGCTGATATTTCAGTGTATAATATTGTTCACGATATTCAAAAATGTTATTGCGTAAGATACAATATGGCACACATCTAGTACCCACTTCTTCTAAATTGCTAGACAAAACATTTGGTATCTGAAGGTTACTTTTTTGGTTTAGCACTGAAGGGAATGCCTTGTAAATTTTATTACACCCTAAAGATTACTTATCGGTAACTACATGGAAAGTAATGCAAACTGGCTGAGCTGTTCCTGAATCATAACAGTAAGGGAAAAACCCAGAAGCCACTAGTAGTTCAGCAGAGTTCACAAGATTAATAGAGACACTCCATTTGAACATACTATACAGTATACTCCAATTTCTCATATCAGATTAAAACCCTCGTCCGATTTCCTAAAAGATTTGGAATTAAGCTCAGCAATGGATTTCCTCTGTAATTACAAAGAATCTGATTTCAGAGTGACTCAGACCCGGAGTTATTATCCTCAAATTACTAAACTGTCTGTAATTGTAGGGAACTGATTACTGTCAAAATCGTATTATCTGCATTTATAAGGTTGCTATGTGAATGGAAAGGCCAGCAGAATAAAGTGGGATCAGAAGATGTATGCCCAAAACGTATTACAGAAAAAAAAAAAAAAACTCGTAGTGGACGTCTGAGACTGAATTCAAAGTTTTGGTTAGTATAAATCAGCTAAAAACAATTCCTAATGGCTTTCTTAAAGCAAGTAAAGCATATTGTGCCTTAACAATAATTTATTCAAAGTCTTATTTAAAGCACACACACAAACAAGTTGGTGATAAAAAAAACAGCTGTTGACGGACATCACAACAGGAGAATAAATACAAGAGGCAGAGTAAGAATTAGTGCAGCTGAAAAAGTAAATCAAGCTGTTTGTTAAAAAGGAATTATGCAACAATTGGTACAATATGTTTTGCTCATGGGCTCCCCCTACAGACAGGAAGTGTAATTCATTAATTTAAACACTTTTACTAGACACACTTTATACATGAATTTCTGGACAAGTTGAGAGATACAGAATCACGTCAGCAACACATTTAAACAGAAATATGTAGTTCTAATGAGTGTCCTCACAGATTTGATAAAGTTAGCAGTGCTCATTTCAAGGTATTTGGGGGTCCCAAGCAAACACACCTTGAATACCAACCTCCACACCCTAAATACGTAGAATAGCTAGCTAGCATAGCAGAGAAGCTATGCCACATTTGTCACAACTGAGGTTAAGAACATTAGACTATTGCAATACCAAGTCATTAAGCACAATAAGCAGTGAATCTCAAACATACCTGCATTTTCCTGCTAGTATAACATATCACACTGAGTTGACAAATACACTAACATTTTTAATTACTGTATGTTTCGCGCTATAAGGCGCACTTAAAATATTTTAATTTTCCCAAAAATCGTCAGTGTGCCTTAAAATCCGGTGCACCTTATGTATGAAGTAAGGAGCAGTAAAGCCACTCCGCTGAATTGCAGCGTTATAAAGGAGTTTCAGTTCATTTCTCTAGCATTATTAGCATTAGCTGCTAACCACGCAAAGCACTAGCTCTTTGGCCATCCAGAGGTGAGTATTATCGGCCGGTAGCCTGCTGATAACCCCAGCTAGCACTGTTGGAGCAGCATTAGCATTAGCCGCTAACCGTGCTGAGTGCTAGCTCTTTTGCTGTTCAGAGGCAAGTATATTGGACTGTAGCTTGCACATTTACAATGTTAAAACAAGCTACAGAGGACAAACCGCTAGTTTATATCGCCTTGGCTTACCAAAACACTCAGGGGTTCCTCAAATCGTGTGGCATTAGCCGCTAACCGCTAGCAGTAACTTACTGTAAATACACAAAAGCACTTCACTCACCCAAATAAACAGTTTTTAGGAGAGAAATCTGTGTAGATTTACATGCATTGCTCGTTTAACATATCTGACATGTTTATTTTAAGAATCACAGTTTTGTGTACTTAGCTTAGCTTTATAGGACTCGCCACCCAGTGGTCAGACCTGCTGAATCTAGAAGGAAAACATGGCGACACCCCTGTTCCTACTACTAGTTACTAGTTACTAGTGTTGCATAAAATGCGCCTCATAATCCGGTGCAGCTTATGTACGAGAATAGACCAGAAAATAGATATGCCCTCTTCCTTTCTGTTCTTTCAGTTCTGGCTTCCTGATTGATAAATTTGCTTAATAATGCTGTAGTTTCATATTTGCCGGAATCTCAAACCTGGCTGGCTGCCCAAGAGTGTCTGTCTGCTGTCAGCAACTGGTGGAAGAGGTCCCCTTGAGGGGAACTCTGATAAGAGTGTCATGCTCATGGACCATCACAGAATTTAAAGCGGCGTCTACACAGTTACAGCAATTAATTGTTAACCTGTCACTGTCTGTCTGGCAGTGCTGCACCTTGTTATCACCACTGTGAGGCTTTATTTATACAACCCATGATCCATCCCTATTAGGGATGGCCCAGTGAGACATGTGATGGGTTGGAACCCTATCCTGAGTCCCTCGCCACCACCACCAGCATGCCAAGCCCAGAGTAGCAATGATACAGACACTATTCTCCTTGTGACAGGTCAATGAAGCATCACGATGATTTGAAGCTACTATTTTAAGGGGGAAAAAAACAACAAACAACAAACATTTTTATTACTAATCTTGTGCAGTGCATAATATCATGACATCATCTTGTGCAGTGCATGATATCATGACATTATGTTCACAGCTATGCTATATTCTAAAGCCTCATATGTCTGGAGCAGTCTAAATCAGCCGCCTGTAACAACTTGTAAATGTGATGTTCTCTGCGTCAGGCCGCCCACCCTCTGCCGCTGTCTTTCCTGTCAGTGTGTCAGTGTGACGGCTTTAGAGCCCTACGGCCCGACATCAGCACATCCTGTCCGCCCCTGCACCTTCACTCATCTGCATAAGCACACACAAGCACACACACACACACCATGCAAAACCTCAAGCAGGCACACACAGTCTCTCACCTTTCAGAATAAAGATAAAACACTACAGCTGCAATAAAATGCAAACAGCAACCTTAGTGCCTTTATTATGCGAAAACCGGTGTGTGCAGGACAGTTTGGGCCTAGTAGCCAGTTTGTTTTTGCTTAATTTCTTTTTCAATTCTTTCAACTAGAACTCCTGAACTATACCTGTGCTGGATATTTCACATTTACATTTTCTGTGACAGTACAATGCATAATGTACAGGTAGTTTAGCAATTATTAAGGATTTCCACAGGTTAATTAATCATCACTTCTTTGCTTGCTTGTTTATAGTTATAGTTTAATGACTATAAGTTTAGTCATTTTCAAATCCAATAAAAACCCCAACTTTTCACACGATGTTAGGAGCTAGTTACACAATTTTAACCAACCACATCTTTCTGAACTGCTGCTAATGCTACATTCATGCCACACAGTTTAAGCTAGATTTTAGCCTCAAAATTTAGGAGCTGGTCAAGAGCTTGACAATGTTCCACAGAAGCCAAAAGGATATCTAGAAAACTAATGTCGAATTTCACTGGAACTGGAATGGTGGATTTTCAAGTTGCAAGTAGGAAATTCAACTGAAATCCTCCTAAAATTTCCATCTCATACCTGAAATGTTAAGATAGCCTTAAACATTGCTACATTCCATTTACCTCAGAAGTTGGATATCAGAGGTGAGAATAAGTGTATAGTATTTCGAAACATTTACCGAAAAAACATTTAGCTCATCTTCGCCAAAATACGTCCCACTTTTTGTGTTCTTTGTCCCACGTTAGCACTGTAAGCATTGACCCGGGTAATAAGCTGTACAGCCATCTTGGATTCTAAACTCAGGGTTGGTGAGGCTCTCACAACTTTCTGAACAGAAATTCCAACTGTGTTGCTGTTTCAGCTAAAATTGCCCAACTTTAACATTCAAGATTAGGCAGGGGGCATATCTAACATTTCATGCTGCTAAACAATAGAATTGGATCTACATTATTGTCATTTTTATTGTTTTGACAATAAAAGTGAATCTAACATTTTCATTGATAAATTAACCACTAGAAATGCTATAAGATATAGAATAAAATATTTAATTTCCTTTCACGGAGTTTTAAACTATGATATATTGCTGAAAGGTGTAACACAGAGGATGCAAATGCAAGTCAGTTTATTTGATATAATCTGATAAACAAAAAACTAGGACAAGAAAATAAACACTAAGACTATAAAACAAATACTTCAAAACAAATCACTTAACCAGGTCTAAACAAAGAAGTGAAATAAACTAAAAAGAATCAAACAATATACAGAAAACAAACCAGAACTCTATGGACAAAACACAGATTAACTTCCAGACACGATTGAACAGGACAGCATCAAACAAAAAGCACGACAGAGAACAAAGGAGCACATGGGGTATTTATACACTGGCACACTGGTAATGAGGGGGCGGAGTTACAAATGAGACACAAGGTGATAACACTTATGACTAGGGCAGGGCTAGGGCGTGGCTAGGGTGGAGACTGGACAATAACAAAACAATGCCACGTGCTCAAAAAAGCACATGGCTGGGAACACAAACAGCACAGAGAACCAAAAGAGGAAAAAGCACAGGACAGACACAGGTTAAGGTGTGACAAAAGGTTCAATTTAGTAACAGTATATCTATTTTTTAGATGTTTTCCTTTAAAATAAAGCCTGTTAACTATTCAATTAAAAAAACTTGACCAAGCATGAAATTATACATGAAAAATAAGCCAAACCTAGTCCAATGTTTTGATGGCCACTATTACCTAGATCATTAAACTAAACTATGCCTGGAATTTCTTGTCATACTTGTACTAGTAGCCTGTTTGATATGTAAATAATAAAATGATGAATCATATAAACCAAAAGGAAGTTCCAGTATAATAACAGGCTGTGGCAAAATATGCAAAACAAGTCAGTCTGAAGCTTTCAAGCTATCTGATAATACAAAGTAAACACTTGTAATAAATTCCATTTCGGATTCTTACAGTTAAACGTTCTTCCTTAAGTCAATATTTTAAAAGAACATCCAACCATCTGCCTCCACTTGTAATATCTCAATGTACAGCAACAGCCATGGCTGGAGGGGTATGAAACCTGGAGCAATGGATTCAGAATTAAGCATTCACCAACAGAACCAGACCTGACTGAGACATTAATGCTTAAATAAAGTCAAATCTTCTCAGTAATGTTTCAGTAAATACTGTAAAGCCTCCGTAGAAGATTAGAGGCTGTTACTTAGACCTTTCACCATCATTTTACCATTTTCAACCTATCGTACAGTACCAGTCAAAAGTTTGGACACACATTATTTAATGTTTTTCTTTATTTCTTTATTCAATTAATTTTCTACATTTTAAATGAATATTAAAGACATGAAAACAATTAAGAGACACATATGGAATCACGTAGTTAACTAAAAAATGTTTGTCCTCCACAAACCCCTGAGCTAAACCCAACTAAAATGGGTATCGTTAGCAATAAAATTGCCAACATTTTTAAAAATCGTGAACGATGTTATACCCTGAAATATTGTGCCATATCATCCACCCCTAATTATATTATTTTTTTGCTATTAGAAGAAAATAAGACAACCACCTAAGTTTCTTTGATTTTACCAAATTGTAAACCTCTGGAATATAATCAAGATGGATGATCACAAGCCATCAAACCAAACTGAACTGCTTGAATTTTGAGTTAAGCAGCATAAAGTTATCCAAGATGCATGAAAACTGTGATAATTTTTTTTTTTTGGTCATATCGCCAAGAGTATCATTATCGTGAAAATACCATGAAATATCATGATATAATTTTAGGACCATATCGCCCACCTCTATCTCGTATTAAAACAGAAGTTGAGTAAAAATACTACAGCAGCGATGAAACTGTACAATTGGCAATATCAAGAGCGGCAACAAGTCACAATGTCAAAGTCATGCTCATTTATCGTACAATACATTGATGATATAATTATGGCAACAAACTTAGTTGTTACTACTCTTTATTTTACTTGAAAGTGTCTACAAACTTTTGCACACATGGGCCTGCATTTAGAAATGTTTTCAGAACAGCTAAGGTTAGATTTCTCTTTTTTATTCCCTACGACCTTATTTACAGGAGCAGGTCCTAGGTCAGCACTTCTACTCTGAGAAGCTTTATGAAAACAGACCATTGTGTGTTTACTCTTTTTTCAGCTTCAACAGCTTTCTGGTGTTGACTCACTTTCTCCACAATAAGAATTTCTAGCTGTTGGGAAACAAACCAGGCCTCGAACTGAACGGCAATTAGAAACGACCGGCGCTGCAGCTTCAGAAACTCTTCCAGTGATTTGGACAATGATCCCTTTCGTCACGGTCCAGACCATGAACATGTCCCGCTGCTACACCATCAGCAAGCCACTACAGGGAAAGCTGGGACACATTAGCACTTCATCGAGAACGCAGAGCGGACGTTGGGCATGCCAGCAGATGCCTGAGGGCTTCCTCTATGTGATATTTACTGTTCCCTCGAAGCCTGAGAGCTCCAGCAGTTTACAAGGCGGTAAACAAAACAAAAGCCAGTGCGGCGGCACCCCACAATAGTTTCAATATGCTATTCAGTAGTGTGGACACCATTTTAAGCCTACGCAACAGGAAATAGGATCATTAGCTTTGCTAAAAAGACAGAGTGGGTGGTATTGAAGGCCAGATAATAAAGGTATGATGTGCCTACATTTGGAAACCGTGTAGGAGCCCAAGTACAATTAGAGGAGATGTGATACACTTTTTTCCATTTCCAACAGCAAAAGCCATACAAAACTATGTACAATGCATCATATTGAGATATCAGAAAGCAAAACTGTGACAATCTAATGTAAGTAGGTGCATGGTATTAACACTAAGCTCTGCAGAAAATCAACTAATTTCTATTAAAATATGTCCAATAAACCCAGATAAGTGGAACAATGATGGAACCCTAGTGATGCTGCAATGCAAAAAAAAAGTATCAAGGCACATCATAGACTTTTATTATGGTATTTAATGCAGCTGCACATTTTGAACACCAAAGTTAGCAAACAACCAGCACTAATCAGCCACCCACCCCGGCACATTCATATCATTCTCCACAATCTTCCTGCCTCTCAGCTCTAGCCTCATTAGTTGATTATGTAACAACATGGGTACAGCAATCATTTATGTTCATTTAAACATGGTCAAATGTTAAATGATTAAAAAACAGTCACATTAACTGAACTGAATGGAGCTGTATGTGGAATTCTTCCTCACCTTTGATAATGTTTAATCTCTAAAGAGGATATTTTATCATTATTCTAACACACAATGTTTTACAACCCACATTTCACAAGATGTCAACTGTTATAAGGTTAGCAACATGTCATGCTAAACATACCCAGCTAACTGGTGTCTATGACTATGGCGAGTGCAAATGAAGCTTAAAGCTTCTTTCCACCTACTTCTTTCAAATCATCTTTTGAAGAGTGATTTATAAACGTCTTAAACTATTAAATCATACAAAGGTTAATCACTAAAAAATAACTTCAAAACTGCACACTATTCCCAAAAGTCATGACACTATGAATTCTAAATCCAAATAGAGCATTATATAATTGTAATAAAACCTTAATGTGATGTGCGAGAGGTAAGATCCTCACCAGGAAGCATGATTCTTTTAAGAAAGCTACTTATTCACGGCTTACTGATTGCTTACAGCACTTAGAAGTGCTTGGAAAGTGAAACCTAATGCATTTGTCTCTATAGAAATGACCAGAACATCTAGCAACACAGCTCAGGGTAAGATAAACAACAATTTCACAGCAACTTTATATCAGAAACTGTACAGGGTAATTAAGCAATAATACACAAGAGGGAGTGCTATAACGTGCAATTGATTTGATTACAAACACTCTGCAAGTTAAAATAGTTCCATTTTTGCTCTGTTTGGTTGGTAAGCACTGCATCATTGCTAGGTTACTTGTATGTGGCGGAATAATACATAAAGCTTCGGTTACCGTGCATTACCGGCTGATAATGGCACTCATAGAACGCCTCTCAGCCAATTACATTGCAGGGTCGGAACTTACTGTGGCATAATCTGCGGTTCTATCTTAGAGATAGAGAGACCCATACCCCGCTGTCCCTCCTCCCTGTGCACTCTGTACTGGACACAATGACTGAATTCCTTAAGGCCTCCATACATTTTCTGCAGCTTCATCTGTCTATCAGGATACAGTCTCGACCAATCACAGGGCTTTGTTGCGTAGGGTCTTCAGACATGTAGTTTTCTCCACAATTCCGTCACAATATTTGCGGAAGCCAAACAAACATTGTCTTTGCAAGAAGTATGCAGAGGCCTTAACAGTTTACAGCATTGGTCGCCACAATATGTATTTTTATTTATGTTTATTAGGGCCCGAGCACCGAAGGCGCAGGCGAAGCCTGCACCGGAGGTGCAAAGCCCTATTGTTTTTGGTCCGTTTATTAGGGCCCGAGCACCGAAGGCGCAGGCGAAGCCTGCACCGGAGGTGCAAAGCCCTATTGTTTTTGGTCCGTTTATTATTATTATTATTATTATTATTTTTATTTACAAACTTCGCGCCCATTTTTGAGGCCTTTCCGATACTCGAAAACTCATGCATTTTGGCACAGACATCAAAACCCGTGAAAAATTTGAAATTCCATGGTTCATGGCTTTGGGCGTGGTTCAGGAGCTCTATAGCGCCCCCAAACGTTGCCAGTGGCCGGGATAAAGTTTGTCCAATGTACACCAACTTTGGTATGCTCATTGACCTCATTATACCGATCAAGAATCACTTGGATTTATTTGACTCCGCCTAACAGGAAGTCGGCCATTTTGGCAGGAAGTCTCAAAATAAAAAGTTTCCCGTGGTGTTTTGGGTGGGTTACTATGTTCGAAAACTCATAAAATTTCACAGGCCTATTGCGCATAGGCTGTACTTTGATGTAAAATTGGAATTTTTCATATTCATAATTTATCAGCTCTCTAGCGCCACCTATTTTATATGACATTTATAGAAAGCTCTTAGCCTCTTCTAAATTAGCAGACCCAATAATGCCTTTAAATGATTTCGAGAAATGTAATCATTTTTCTAATGTGGTGCTAAATGACTCTACAGCGCCCCCTATTTGGTTTAGGCTAATAAATTAGCGGTAGCTGTCTCAAATTTTCCCCAATGTTCAAAATTTTTGGTAGAAACATAGATATTACGATGCCACACATAATACCCATTGGCATGTATTAGCTCCGCCCAACAGGAAGTTGGCCATTTTGAAAAATGTTAAATTTTTAAACAATTTTCACATACTCATTCGAACTCCTCCTAGAGTCTTTGTCAGATTACAACTTAATGGTCTGTGGATAGTCTCCAGACATATGTGGTGCTAAATTGCGAAGGAATAGTCGATAGCTGAAACGATGACGTAATGGCGGGCAATTGATTTAATGGAGACACAACACTAAACCAAATAGAAACATTAGCATGGTCAGAATACAGCTGCTTGGAAATTCATGAAACTTGGCAAAAACTTAAAAGACATCATTACACACATTTTCAGTGTTGATATGATTGACTCCGCCAAACAGGAAGTCGGCCATTTTGAAAAACGTGCATTTTACACACATTTTTTGCATACTTTGTCGAACTCCTCCTAGGGAATTTGTTGAATACTCTTGATATTTGTCAGCAATAAACTACTACCATCCGTGATGATAAATTGCGAAGGAATAGTCGATATCTTAAACGAGGACGAAATGGCTGACAGTTGAATTGCTTGAGATGCCCCGTTAAAACAGGAAGTGAATACATTCTGGTGTTAGTAGGTGTTTGAGGAGGTTAAAAAGGTTGAAAACTCTTGAAAATTTACAGGCCTGCTTGATTTAAGCAGTAGTTTGATCTGAAATTAAAATTTCATATATACGTATTTCATTGGCTCTATAGCGCCACCTAGGTTTCAATGCATATTTGACATTACGGGAATGCTCAAAACCTCTTGAAAATTGACAGATTGCATAAGACCTAAAAACACTTTACAAATATTTTGACAATTTTTTCATGTATAGCTAGCGGACTCTACAGCGCCCCCTAATTTGTTCATTTAATAAATTAGCTGTGGATGTGTCAAAATTTGTCTAATCTTCTCAAATTTTGGTAGGAGTGTAGATAGTATGACCCTGCACATATTTGCAATTGGCTTGTATTAGCTCCGCCCAACAGGAAGTCGGCCATATTGGAATTTGTAATATTTTTACACATTTTTCACAAACTCATTTAAACTGCTCCTAAAGTCTTTGTCAGATTACCTCTTATTTCGCTGTAAATGAACAACAGACATATTTGATGATAACTGCCAAAGGATTAGTTGATCGGTAAAACGGTGACCCAATGGCGAGCAATTGATTCACTAGAGACGCAACACTAAACCAAAGTGAAACCATGACACGGTCAGAAAACAGATTTTTGAAAATTCATGAAACTTGGCAAAAACACAAAAGACATCATTACACACATTTTCAGCATTGGTAGGACTGACTCCGCCCAACAGGAAGTCGGCCATTTTGAAATATCTGCATTTTACACACATTTTTTGTGTACATTGTCAAACTACTCCTAGCAAATTTGTTGAATTCTCTTGGTATTTGGTAAAAATAAACATTGAACATATCTGATGATAAATTGTGAAGGAATAGTCGATATCTCAAACGAGGACGAAATGGCAGATGGTTGAATTTGTGAGATGCCACATCAAAACAGGAGTTCAAAACCTAGGTAATGCCAGGTGTTTTGAGGAGGTTATAACGGAGAAAAACTCACAAAATTTGACCGGCCTGCTTATCTAAGGCTGTTCTTTGATGTAGAATTAGAATGTCAAATACATGTATTTTAACAGCGCTAAAGCGCCACCTGTATTTTAAATGGATATTTCACGTGTTTAACAGGATAGAAAACTCTTGAAAATTGGCACAATCAATAAGACCTTAAAATTACTTTTACCGGTTTCTCGGTTTGGCCCGGTACGATTTGCGCTGTTGTGCGAGGGCCCTACGTCCCCCTGTGACAGGGGGACAACTCGTTATTATTATTATTATTATTATTATTTTTATTTTTAAACTTCGCGCCCATTTTTGAGGCCTTTCTGATACTCGAAAACTCTTGAATTTTGGCACAGACATCAAAGCCGGTGAAAAATTTGAAATTTCACAGTTCCTGGGCTTGGGAGTTGATCAGGAGCTCTATAGCGCCCCCAAACGTTGCCAGTGGCCGGGATAAAGTTTGTCCAATGTGCACCAACTTTGGTACGCTCATTGACCTCATTATACCGATCAAGAATCACTTGGATTTATTTGACTCTGCCTAACAGGAAGTCGGCCATTTTGGCAGGAAGTCGCAAAATAAAAAGTTTCCCGTGGTGTTTTGGGTGGGTTACGATGTTCGAAAACTCATAAAATTTCACAGGCATATTGGGCATAGGCTGTACTTTGATGTAAAATTGGAATTTTTCATATTCATAATTTATCAGCTCTCTAGCGCCACCTATTTTATATGACATTTATAGAAAGCTCTTAGCCTCTTCTAAATAAGCAGACCCAATAATGCCTTTAAATGATTTTGAGAAATGTAATCGTTTTTCTGATGTGGAGCTAAATGACTCTACAGCGCCCCCTATTTGGTTTAGGCTAATAAATTAGCGGTAGCTGTCTCAAATTTTCCCCAATGTTCAAGATTTTTGGTAGAAACATAGATATTACGATGCCACACATAATACCCATTGGCATGTATTAGCTCCGCCCAACAGGAAGTCGGCCATTATGAAAAATGTTAAATTTTTACACATTTTTCACGAACTCATTCGAACTCCTCCTAGAGTCTTTGTCAGATTACAACTAAATGGTCTGTGGATAGTCTCCAGACATACGTGGTGCTAAATTGCGAAGGAATAGTCGATAGCTGAAACGATGACGTAATGGCGGGCAGTTGATTTAATACAGACACAACACTAAACCACATAGAAACATTAGCATGGTCAGAATACAGCTGCTTGGAAATTCATGAAACTTGGCAAAAACATAAAAGACATCATTACACACGTTTTCAGTGTTGATATGATTGACTCCGCCCAACAGGAAGTCGGCCATTTTGAAAAACGTGCATTTTACACACATTTTTTGCATACTTTGTCGAACTCCTCCTAGGGAATTTGTTGAATACTCTTGATATTTGTCAGCAATAAACTACTACCATCCGTGATGATAAATTGCGAAGGAATAGTCGATATCTTAAACGAGGACGAAATGGCGGACAGTTGAATTGCTTGAGATACCCCATTAAAATAGGAAGTAAATACATTCTGGTGTTAGTAGGTGTTTGAGGAGGTTAAACAGGTTGAACACTCACGAAACTTTACAGGCCTGCTTGATTTAAGCGGTCCTTTGATTAAAAATTTAAATTTCATATATACATATTTCATTGGCTCTATAGCGCCACCTAGGTTTCAATGCATATTTGACATTACGGAAATGCTCAAAAACTCTTGAAAACTGTCAGATTCCATAAGATCTAAAAACACTTTACAAATATTGTGATAATTTTTTCATGTGTAGCTAGCGGACTCCACAGCGCCCCCTAATTTGTTCGTTTAATAAATTAGCTGTGGATGTGTCAAAATTTGTCTAATCTTCTCAAATTTTGGTAGGATCGTAGATAGTATGACCCTGCACATATTTGCAATTGGCTTGTATTAGCTCCGCCCAACAGGAAGTCGGCCATATTGGAATTTGTAATATTTTTACACATTTTTCACAAACTAATTTAAACTGCTCCTAAAGTCTTTGTCAGATTACCTCTTATTTCGCTGTAAATGAACAACAGACATATTTGATGATAATTGCCAAAGGATTAGTTGATCGGTAAAACGGTGACCCAATGGCGAGCAATTGAGTCACTAGAGACGCAACACTAAACCAAAGTGAAACCATGACACGGTCAGAAAACAGATTATTGAAAATTCATGAAACTTGGCAAAAACACAAAAGACATCATTACACACATTTTCAGCATTGGTAGGACTGACTCCGCCCAACAGGAAGTCGGCCATTTTGAAATATCTGCATTTTACACACATTTTTTGTGTACATTGTCAAACTACTCCTAGCAAATTTGATGAATTCTCTTGATATTTGGTATAAATAAACATTGAACATATCTGATGATAAATTGTGAAGGAATAGTCGATATTTCAAACGAGGACGAAATGGCAGATGGTTGAATTTTTGAGATCCCACATCAAAACAGGAGGTGAAAACCTAGGTAATGCCAGGTGTTTTGAGGAGGTTATAACGGAGAAAAACTCACAAAATTTGACCGGCCTGCTTATCTAAGGCTGTTGTTTGATGTAGAATTAGAATTTCAAATACATGTATTTTAACAGCGCCATAGCGCCACCTGTATTTTAAATGGATATTTCACATATTTAACAGGATAGAAAACTCTTGAAAATTGGCACACTCAATAAGACATTAAAATTGCTTTTACCGGTTTCTCGGTTTGGCCCGGTACGATTTGCGCTGTTGTGCGAGGGCCCTACGTCCCCCTGTGACAGGGGGACAACTCGTTTAGTTTATTTCTGTCTGCATCCAGTAACATGCATGTGTGGTTACTTCAGTGTTTTCGTAACAGTTCCTTGTCCATATGACAACACTGGAGTTTAAAAAAAACTCAACATTAAAGCAAAATATGACATAACATGAGGACAAAATAAAGACAAAAACATTTTAGAAGTTCTGTAAATGTGTCTGGGGTCTAAATGACATCTTTCTGCAAATATACATCCATAAAAAATATTTTGCACTCCTATAAAACAATAGCCACTTGTGACCGAACTGTGAAGTCCAAACCATTCATACCAAACTGTGATGTCCAAACCGAGGTGCAAACAAAACCGTGGCACCCGTATTCACGATACGATACTAGTTCTACCTACCACACTAGTTTCCCTGTCGCCCACCGTTTACAAACTGAAACATGCAAATATTTACTATTTTCTGAGTTTAGAGTTTCATATAAAGTATAATGCAGCATCAGACAGGACAGGACCAGTACCACAAACAGTAATCACATTAATTCAGCTGATTTCTAAAAGTTCTACAGACCCAGCACACAGCAGACAGAACTGGAAACACACACACAGAGCAGTGAGTTACCAGATACTTTCACAACCGAGATATCTGCTCAACAAGCCACGACAATGACAGCTAGAGACTCTGAGCCGCAGTGCTTCCTTTTCGTGGTGAAACGGAGACATTTACAGCGAAAAAACAGAGAAGTCACAAAATTAGATAAGCATCACTTCATGACAACCCTCCTGGCTAAAAAGTTTTGGTTCTTAAAACATTTCTAAAATTCTTGGAATAATTGTTCTGTCAAGTTTTCTAAATGTTCTTAAAACATTTCTTGTGTCAGTTTTCATTTTTAGTTTTGGGAATGTAACTTAACTATAACTTTTATGATTGGTATGCATTATCATGTCACACGTTTTCAGAATGTCCAGGAACATTGTTTCTGTAACGTTACAGGCTCAACCATCCTAGGACCTTTTCATCACTGTGATTTTACAGAGCTATAGCTCCAGTTCTCTCTTACAGAGTGTTAGACAAAGGCTGAAGTGGGATCGTTTTCTTAATGTTACAGTTAATCTTCTTGGAACGTTCATTCCGGAATGTTTTTGTTTAACACTTTTAAACATTTTGGTAATGTCGCTGCAATGACACTTTTTGTTTTAGCAATACTAATACATGTTTCCATAATCTTGGTATCCATCCAGCTGGGAACGTCATGTGGAAAAGGTTCTCATAAGGTAATGATGCAAACTATTATTATGCCACACGTTTTCAGAACGTTTCTGTAACATTAGACCCTTTTCAAAAAGTTGCTAAACGAATTCAAAAAAGAAACCACTTCTTAAACAGTAACTACGATCCTTTATTGCGGCAAACGTTTTCAGAAGGTTTCTTAAACATTAGACACTTTAAAAATGTTACTAAACGTTTTTAGAACGTTCTCTGTTTGAATTCAAACGTGAAATCACTGAAGCGCTACTAAAGCGTAACTGTCATTTCAAATTCTCAGCAGGAGAACAACTAAACACTGGTTTAGATTTATTTCAGCTCTGTGATATTACACAGCTACAGCTCTAGAGTGTTACAGTTAACGTTTTTGAAACGTTCGTTCTGTCAGGTTTTTTGGATGTCGCTTTTAAACGTTATGGTTAAGTCGCTGCAACGTCGCTTTCAGTTTTGGGGACGTTAACTATGTAAAAAACGTTCCATAAGGTTGGTATCCATCCAGCTGGGGACGTCATGTGGGAAACGTTCTAATAACGATGTGGTGCAAATTATTATGTCAGACGTTTTTGGAATGTTTCTGGAACATTAGAACCTTTTTTTCTAAACGTTTTTAAACGTTCTGTGAATGTTCTCTGTTTGAATTCAAACGTGAAATCACTAAAGCGCTACTAAAGCGTAACTGTCATTTCAAACTCTCAGCAGGAGAACAACTAAACACTGGTTTAGATTTATTTCAGCTCTGTGATATTACACAGCTCCAGCTCCAGCGGCTGCAGTGTGTGTGGTGAGTGTGTGTGGTGTGTGTGAAGCGGAGTGACAGCGGCTCTGAGAGACAGACTGAGAGCAGGGTGCTCAGCTGAAGAGCGGCTACAGAGTGAGGGAGGGAGTTACTCACCGAGGCTGTTTGTTGATCCATCCATGTCGGAGTCGCGCGCTGCCGCCGCCGCCGCCGCTGCTGTTCACACCTCTCGGAAGTAGCAGCTCATGCTGGGAGAAGTGCAGTCCATTCCTGCCCAATATAAAAATCAGTACGGCGTTTAAGATCCGCGGTCCTCAAGTCTTAAAACACACTCACACACAGTGTGGACAGGAGCGCACGTGCGTGTGCGTGAAGTGAAGAAATGCAAGACCACTCCAAACTCCCCAACCCAGGAAATGAGCTGCGCAGCTGCGGAGGCGAGCAAGTGCGCGATGAGGAGAGAGAGAGAGAGTATGAGTGTGTCTATGACTGTGCGGATGGATTTTTTAATCCATGCAAGAGATATAAAAGCTGTAATCCAGTTAACTATGTTCACGCAAACTATTCCCCCCTCTCATTACTGAGACTCAGAACTCACTTATCTAAACTCCCGCTGAAGCGAGGCGCCACAGCTCCAGTTCAGCCCAGGAAAATAACCAAAAAAAAGAAAAGCAGAAAAGTTTTGACTGTAAAACTGCCAGTTCACTGCGTCCCCTGCCGACGATGCTGCAAACAACAGCCAGGACAAGAGGAGACATGAGGTCGCAACAGCCCTGCAACAGCCTAGAGGGCGCCAGAGAGAAAAACACTAAACCAATACCAATATTACAATGTTCTTTTGTCTGTTTTTGGTATCAATATTATTAAAAAAAAAAACGAATTAGGTTTTGTTTCTATTCATGTGTTGTTTTGTGTTTCCTGAAAAAAAAATTGAAAATAAGTTGATTAGGTGATTATTTTAGGATGGTCTCCGTGATTTCCTGGTGCGGAACTAAAGCGGCGGAACTATAAGCAGAAGGTGAATGTTTCCTGTGAGTGTGTGAGGACAGAGGACGGACCGGTGTTCAGTCGAGTTGTGCTACCTTGTCAAACCGTGCTACCCTAGTAGTATGTTTAACTTTAAAAATGCAAAAGAAGCACCTTATTAGAGCATGTTCTCAGCGGAAGTCTATGTAAATCTGTGGAGAGTATAAATCACTGTATTATTGTACAGTTTGTATAGTTGTGACAGTGAGAGGTCATTAGAAACTACTTTTGTATTAAAAAAAAAATAATTATTGTATTTATTATTATTAATTTCCATTTGTACTTTTTATGCAGTGGCAAGGAGTCGTTGTTGTTTAATGCACAAAAAACAGAATTTTTTTTTATTATTTATTTATTACACGAGAAATAATTAATAACTGTAGGTTAGCGCATGCGCAGTGCGTTTAGGAAGCACGTATCGATGGATAGCACAACTCGACGGAACACCTAGCCGAAGTATAGCTGGGTTATGGCGGCGTGTTGTGAAGGAGATGTGACCGCTGGAGATTTAGAGCTACAGCTCCATTAAACCGCCTTTAAACCGAGTCCAGACTCAGACTGCACCACGGGACACTATCTACCAGCCTGACCACGGTAAATAATCACACACACACACACACACACTGTATTAATACACCATGTTAACCCGGGTTAACCTACCGGCTCCGGCACAGGGTCAGTTACGGACCTGCCCGTATTAAATAACTACATTAACTTCAGATAACTTCAACTCTGAAAAAAATAAGAGACCACTTCAGAGGTTTTCAATTTGGTAAAATCAAAGGAGCTGTTTATCTAACGTTACCCAGTTATACCAGTTAACTGCATGTGCAATGTCAGTGCTTTGGTTTAAACTGTAACCACATTATTCTAGCTATGAGTGGATTAGAGCAGCTGTAAATTATATCATCATTTTTAGCTGTATATTAGTTATAATTGCCTAATTCTATAAGAGTTAGGTTGCTAATGTTAAATGTAATATTTTATACGTGTTATGTAATACTACATAATTCCTTATGCATTAGTTAGCTAGTTAGCTGTATCACTATTGTTATAGCTGTTCATTTTCTATAACTACAGTACTCTGTGTAACTATTTATGTTAGATAAGATTAATCAAGATTAATCCGTTTACAAGCCATGTTTATGTAAACTCACATTTGTATATTAAATGATTTTAGAAACCTAACTAGCTACTGTAAGGATTTCTTTCTTTGTTTTTATAGGTACATTTCATTATCGTGAATTGGGATAGAAAATAGAAATATTATACTGCCTTGTTTTCAGATTTGTTTCATTTTTACTGTATGCGATATTGATGATTGATTATTGATTATTAATATTTGTTAAGTGAAGTAAACTTAAGTGAAGTAAGTCCTATTCTATTCAATTATCTTTGCAGAAATAATGAAATCTCACCATGAAGATCACTAGATTTCTCATGCGAACCCAGCATGCTGGGTGGATCACTCTTTTCGTCAAGACACCTATCAAGCCCAGCTGTTTTCATGCGGCTCTCCTGCGGCCCCCAATCCCACGTATCTGCATTGGTCAAGTAAGTATTTACTTGACTGTTTGTGTTGACAGTTTAAAAGTACGACATGAACTAGCAGATTAGCAGGATTTTTACACAGATGCTACACTTTTTGTCCAAATATTTGTGGACACTCCTTCTAATGAATGCATTCAGCTGCCTTAAATTGCACCCAATAGAACAGGACTCTCTGGATCAGATACACAAATACACTGTTTGCACCATGCCTAATCAAGGTGTGGGCTAGACTGCTAACCAGCTAACTCACCAGGCATTGAGCTGTGGATCAGCAGGATTGTGTTCTCTGGAATTATTGTGCCTTTTTCCGTACTGTTTGGATGAGTTAGGGAAATGGAGATGAGGAGGCAGGGTGGTGATCTTCCAACGTTCTACCTTTACTAACTTTTTTTTTTGGTCACAGAATTCAATCATATTTTCACAGCAGTGCTCTAAAATGTCTTGTGTGCTTTCCTGGATGTTGGAGATTGTTACCTCAACTGGGACTAGATAAACTAGATTTAAGAAAATGAAAGAGCTGGTGTCTATATATGTTTGTTTGAATATGTATTTCTACATGTGCTGTTTTTTCTTTTGTTTTAAGGAGGCAAGATGGATTCATTGTGGTTCCACAGTTTACAAGGACAAGCCGGACAATTCAGATCTGAGCAAGTTATTTGAAAATGAAACGAAGGCCAAGTCTTTGGTCACACATGATGACTTGTTTGAGAGAACAGCTAAAGATGCAAAGAATAAAGCCAGTTTCAACAGAGTGGTTGATGTCTTCAACAAGCAGGACATCAGGCGCCGTGGACATGTCGAGTTTATTTATGCTGCTCTACAGAAAATGCCAGAGTTCGGCGTAGAGCGGGACCTTGCTGTCTACAATAAACTGCTGGATGTGTTTCCCAAAGAGGTTTTTGTGCCTCGAAACTTTATTCAGAGGATGTTCAATCACTATCCCAGGCAGCAGGAGTGTGCAGTGCAGGTGCTGGAGCAGATGGAAAATTATGGTGGGTTGTGTTTACCTTTTCTTTGGCCCAAAACTTACTTAATACTTATTAATCACATCTCATGGAATTTGCTAGGCTGGGGGTATCAGTTAAAAAAAAAAGAATAGGCCAGAATGCAAACCAGCACATAATCTTTGTTACAAAAAAAAAAAAAAGAAACATATTGAAATATCTACTTCTATAGTCTCCTGAATGGGTAATATGTCTTTAAGTTTTAGAATACTAAAGCTTCACATTTAAACATAATTGTCTTCACTGTCTTTGGATAGATAACATGATCGCTGCAACACTGCTGCAAAGATGCTGCTGTGTCTGTTAGCATTGTGACTTTAATCTAGATGAGCTTGACTCTTAGTATAGGGGCTAACCTGCTATGCTAAGAATCACCTGCAAACATGATACACACGGCTTATTTTATCTAACCAGCCCACTCTGTCTCAACACCTATCAGCAAGAAATCCAATTTAGGCAAAATACACTCTTTAAATCCAAGTATAAATTCCATAGCAGTCACCCAGGGGCATGTCTTAGTTAGTGGGTAGGGATTGACAATAATAAAAATTGGGGACAAAATCGAGATGAAAATGATGCATACATAAATTAAATGATTTAAGTGGAAAAAAAAAAAAAATTAAATGTCATAAGTAAGATGCTATACCACAAGACCACAGACTAAGGAACAATGGGCCATACATACATGAAAACAGCTTTATTATTAGGGCTGGATATCCAAATGTAATTGCAAAAAAGGTACCGACCAAAATGTTTTGGTATTATCGAGTACTGAAAGGGCCAAAAAAAAATGTCGCACACAAACTTGCTCACTCGTGCTGTCTCTCTGTCTGTCCTATTGTCTTTCCGTCTCTCGCTCACTCGCGCTGTCTTTTGCTCACTTACTCTGTATCTCGTTCTCTTGTTCTGTCTCATGCACATTCGCTCTGTCTCTCGCTCACCCGCTCTGCCTCATAGTCTCTTGCTCGCTCATTCAGTCTCTCGCTCAAGAGCCTTTTCTGGTGTCAGTATGAGTGAGATTTCTCATGTCTGCTGTTAATTTAATACATTGTTTAAAATTAATCATATTGATTTTTGTATTTTTTAGGTACAATTTAGAAAAAGGTATCAAAACATAGAATTTGGGCATCAAATTCAAAGTATCCTTATCAGTATCGGTATCGCTATCAAATTTTAAGACTATACCCAGCCCTATTTATAAGCCTTTGGAATTCTACTTGAGTCATGGAGCTATTATTTGTATCCTATTAAGATAGGAATTACAATGGTACGACGAGTATAACGATGTTGTTATTCGTATGCTGTGGCTTCAGTCACCAGTTGTCCACACATTTTAACACCTATGGAAAATTGTGGACCAGATGTGTTAGACTAGACAGCACTCTTCGCCACCATCAAAACACCAACTGAACAAATATAATTCAGAGGAATAGTGTTCAGAATCTACTGAAGTAATTGCTTAGATAAAAATTCTGTTAGTCCTAAGAATTGCTGTGTGAATGGGTGGAGCTAACTGTGGTAGGCTGAATGGTTTGGACATGCAAATGAGTTTCAGAGCTCAAAGAAATTCAGTTTTTTCACAACATTGTTTCCATGATATATATCGCATATAAATCCTTTTGCTTTAACACCATCAGGTTTGATGATAATAAAATGCTCACATGGCTCAAAGCTAAATGAAAAATAGTGTTTACAGTATTTGTGTAAACTAAACATGAAACATGTTTTTTCAGAAAAAAGTAAACCATAAATTGCATATCTTGCTGTTTTTCTGTGTTGATTTATATGTGCTTATCTTTAACCTGTCAGGAATCGTGCCTAATGTGGAAACAAAGGTCCTTTTGGTTCAGATCTTTGGAGAAAAGGGCCACCCTGTGAGGAAATATCAGCGTCTAATGTACTGGCTTCCCAAATTCAAGCATATAAACCCGTTTCCAGTTCCATTTGAGCTCACGCAAGACCCCATCGACCTTGCACGCTTCAGTCTCACCCGCATTGCTAATGACCTGGATGCTAAAATTACAGTTTACCAGGTATCGTATCTCTTCGATGTGTGATATGTACATAGTAAATTGATTATTATCCTTTGTTGAGTTAGGATGTAGTGCTATTCAGATATTTATTAATTTACTATTACTGTGTGTCTATTTTAAGTATCCATCAACAGACGTCACAGAAACAGGAGAGGAAGTCACCCAGCCACATATCGTAGGTAAGCGCTTTTTTATTTCTCTGTATTCTTAAACAGATAAAACATCATTTTTACTGAAGTTTCTTTAGACAGAAGAGTGAGGTTTTTACACACACCTTTAAAATAAAGTTGCTAGAAATCTTTTATATGATGCCATAGAAACACCAGTTTTGGTTCAATGACAAACCTTGTTTGTAATATGTAGTGAGAGAGAGGGTAACATTCTTTTAAATGTTAAAAAAGGTTCTTCACTAGTGGGAGGGGCGTTATGGCCCTAAAATAATTACAGTATTCTTAAGGATATGACAAATTATTGAGTAAAAATATGATATAGCACACTGGTTCCATCTATTACAGCAAGATGTCCAGGCCCTGAAGCAGAAAAGCACCCCCGGACCATTACACTACCACCACCATGTTTCACATTCAGTATAATATAATATGCCTTTTCTGAAATTGTGTTAGTTTAGCGCTAGTTTGTTGTTTGTTGTTAGTTTGGATAGTTTGTTTCCCTTAATAATATAATCATATAATTGAAAAAGTGCTTTTTATATTAACTCCGGTTATATTTGTCTAATATTAAAGTTTGACAAGTCTGAAAGTAGTAAATATGACAAAAATGCAAAAACAGGTGAAATATATAAGGTCCAAAGATTTTTTTTATTTTATTTTACAGTTAAAATAGAAATGTATATTTGATCTATCCACAGAGACTCCCATTTTTTTAAAGTATTCCATAGAGGTTTAAAAAACTTTCAGATATTATTGTGTATGATGCTCACCTATTCTTCCCAATTTCTCAGTTTGTATGACTAGATTCTTTATTTTTAAGAATGTGGGACTACCATTAAACCTTTTAATAATACTTAAATTGTAAATGAACAGTATAAAAAAATCTACACACCCCTGTTAAATTAGATTAGAAGTTAGATTTTTTTGCACATTTAATGTGACCTATGAACTGTACATCTTGTTGAAAAACAAATGAAATATTTAGGGGGAAGAAGTAAAAAAAAAATGATAAAAAACAAAAAATTGTGGTTGCATAACTGTGCACAGTTGCCACTGCTGCCTTTGGATTTGGCTGTAACTAAAGAGGGCACTTGAAATTAGAAACTCAGTAAATGTAAAATACATTCAAAACCCCCTCTGTTGGCTTATGTGGTTCAGATGTGAGCTGATTTAAAAGATTAAACCTTTTTTAAAGCCTAAACTATCTGCCCTTTTCACAGGAATCCAGGGCCCAGAGCAGATCTCCCTGCTTGCCAAGCATAACCCAAACAGACCAGTGTTTGTGGAGGGCCCTTTCCCCCTGTGGCTGAGGAAGACCTGTGTTCAATATTACCTGCTCAGGGCCGACCTTGTTCCTCCTGAGGAGAGGGTAATGCAACGCAAAGTCATATAATAAGGTTTAGGGGCACGATACAAAACCAGTGATTTCACAGGAAGTCTTATTTATTGCTCCCCTTACATACAAAATATAAGTTGCCAGCTTCTCTGCCTGCAAATATGTACAAATCCTATAAGTTGGCATGTTTGATAAGCAGTCATCCACTAGAGGGCACTAGAAATCCCATAAACAAACTCCTTAACCTTGTAAAAAGCCTTCCCACAAGAGTTGAAGCTGTTATAGCTGCAAAGGGTGGGCAGACGTCATATTAAACCCTTAATGATTTAAGAATTGGATGGCCCTTCCAAGTTCATGTGTGTGTGAAGGCAGATGGTTGAGTATTTGCCCCATCCAGATTTTTTTTTCTTTTTTTTTCCCCCCCCATACGTACATTTTTCAGATTAACAAACACATTTAATATCAGACAAAAAAACCTTCATAAATACAAAAATCAGTTTTTACATATTCATTTCATTTACTAAGGGAAATCTACTCAAACCAATCCAAGCTTTACCATTAACTGGCAATTCAATTCAAAGTCTTTCACATCTCTATTGAGGAAATTTGGTTCACTCTTTTTTTACAGAATGGTTTTAATTCAGCCACATTTTAGGGTTTCCCAGGATGATTGGCCTGTTTAAGATTGTTATCTAAATCAGACTAGGCCACTCCAAAACCTTCATTTTGTTTTTTGAGCAATTCTGAGGTGGACTTGCTGGTGTGCTTCGTTTCTAAATATATTTTTTTCTAAATATATGTTTTCTAATATAACAGACTATTTTCCCAAAGTCTCAGGGATTATCAAGATGGATGTTAGCAAATTTCTAGATTTTTATCTCTCTTATTATTGCATCATTAACACTGAAATTAACTGAGGTAAGTGAGACCTGCAGTTCTTTTTATATCCTCTGGGTTTTTTTGTGACCTCCTTGATGAGTTGTCCATGCCCTTCTGGAGTAATTTCGGTAGGCCAGCCACTTATGGGAAGCAGTTAATACTGCTTTTTGTATTTACTTTGTCCGATATTAGTGTGACAAAAGCAAAAAAACAAACTTTTTCACAGCACTATAGACATCATACAATTTGGTCAGGCACACTGAAGCTGACACACTATTCCCTCCTGCTAAACTTTTGCTTTTTTTTTCTTTCTTACATGGGTTCCAAATTGCATATAGGTACAGGACGAGCCTGATCCGGAACTAGTTGGTCCCAACCAATGCCTCTTTTACCCCTGGCAAATTGACCTAGATCTTTCCAGAGACATGGGAGATGACTTCAGCTATGATGTGGAGGATGGTAAGGTTAATCTAACATTAGAACAGACACAGCTGTACATAAAAGTACATACATCTGATTAGTGCTGGGCGATATGGGAAAAATCATATATCACGATATGGATTTTTTTATATCACGATAACGATATATATATATCATGATATACCACATTTATATAAATAAATTATAAATAAATTAACAAACACGAAAATTAGGCTAGTTAATCTGTAATTTCAGTTCGTTTTAGTTTTTTCTTTTAATTACCGTTTTTATTAGTTTCAGTTAAGGAGAACTTTCAGTTTCAGTTTTCGTTATTTCGTTTATTTTCCTTAACAATAATACTTGTTTACTTAGCTATATGGTGATAATCATAGCATAGCTTTATATAAAATAAAAATAGTATTAAAAAACAGATGACTACATCACAGACTATTTCCTGGAGCCCGACCCGGCCCGAGGAAAGTGACTCGCTCATCCACGCACTTAGAGCTTAGAGTATTTAAATCACTTGCGTTTTTGTATAGGACAAACCATTCAAACATGCGGATGAGCTCTCTGCACCGATTAAAAAAATCACACAGTGTCTGCCTGGATTAAAATATTTAGCTATTAAATGAATAAATCAACATTCATTTAAAAGACCAGAGAGACGTTCTGTATGCCAAAAAACAAAGAAGGCAGCAACAAGCTAATAAGCTAATTACATTTAATAAAAATAGATATAAAATAGGAAAATAACCAACTAAACTAAGCTCAAAATGCTAAAACAAATATATGGACTATGAACTATAAGGATCATCTTATTAATGACCTTTTTAATTTCATGCAGTAAGTGTGCTTCTGTAATCTTCAGAACGTCTTACTGATCTTTGATCATCGTTGATTTTAGGGGTGTAACATACAGAAAATTCACAGTTCAAATCTCAGTATAAACCTCACAGTTCGGTACGTTTTCGGTGCGGTTTTTGAAAATTAAAAAAATGAGGCTGGGCATTCTGTATAGCCGCACCTTTATTAACTTCATAGTAACAATGGAACTTTATTTTAATCATGTTTTGTTTTATGGGATGTAATGTTGTAACGGGGGTCGAGCACTTTTATTAAATGCTTGAAACCGGGGTTCTCCCCTACTGTCATTATGAGAGGCTCCATCTTGTGGATTTTGTTGGAACAAACAAATAATGAACCTGATTGTGTCGCTTTGTTTAGCATAAAAACATCAGCATCAAAGAAAAAAAGAAAGAAAGACGGGAGAGTCTGCTATTGGCTATACAGTGTATTCTGCATGAGTTTACACGGACCAAACCGTGACTCATGTACCGTGATGGTTTGCAAAGGTATTTGCACGTATCGTTACACCCCTAGTTGATTTGGAAGCTAATGTTTATTAATGGCTATCATAACTTGTTTCTGATCTTGCTGCATCTCTTTTTGAACAGTGGAGGAAGGTCCAGTCTATGCGATGTGTATGGCAGGTCAGGGTGACCAAGCTACCCTCGCGCGATGGATCTGCGGCCTGCAGGAGACCAACCCCATCTTGGGACGGATTCCCACCGTGTTCCGCCTGGAGTCCGGGTCTAGGGAGCTCCAGACCGCTGCAGATGTTCAGCACGACTCTGGGCAGAATTCACAGTCAGGATCGGAACAGGAGCACATCATAGAGGAGGAACAGCTGCACTCGCAGAGGATGAAGCAATGAGTGGGATGTAGTGATGAGACTCTTTGCGTACTGCACTGATGATGAAGTTGCTTGTTTGTGTGTCCTCTATCAGTGTAGTCTAGGACTGGATAAGGATTTTGATTTGAAAGAGAGGTTATTTCATTACAGATTATAAAACAAGCATCTTACATTATGCCCATCATTATGTCTCTCAGATAGGGATATAGTGATCTAGAAATGCAATTAGGATGTATTGAAAGTATTTAAATCTCATTTAAAATGTTTAATATAAAGATAATAAATTAAATACAGCTTACATGACTGTATTGAAGGTGAATAAGTCATCTTATTACTGTAGTCACTCAAGTGTTCTGTATAGAGAGGATTTTACAAATGGATCAAACATACCTGTCTGTTTCTGTAATTTCAAGCTTCTTGACACTGCATAAAAGCTGTTCAAAATCAGTGCAAGCAATCGTTTTTTTTCTTTGTGCATTACAAGTGCACAGGTCTTAAGTTGTTTTCACATCACCACTTTTTCCACTCTGCTGGATGCTGGCGAATCGTGGTGGCGTTGTGTTGCTTCTGACGCAGAAGGTCGCCTGTTGATAAAAGGCGGGTATTTCTAAAACACGTCACTACTGAGACCAGTGTTTTGGTGTGTGGTGTAACAGTGTTTCTGTAGACACACCGTATTTTTCGCACTATAGAGTATGTACAATTAAAATCCTTTATTTTTCCCCAAATATTGTCAGTGCACCTTTTAATCTATTTTATGTATGAATTTAGGAGCTCTGGTTGTAAGAAGCAGAAAAGTCACTTTGCTGAACTCCAGTGTTATTTAGGAGTTTCAGTTTAGTTCTCCAGCACCGGGTCTGGAGTAGCATTAGTATTAGCCGCTAACCGTTATTTCCCCATTCAGAGGTGAGTATTATCAGCCTGTAGCCTGCTCCTTACCCCGGCTAACACTGCTGGAGCAGCATTAGCAGTGTTCATAAGTCTCACGCTTTGAGCGTGTGAAACGCACCTCAGCGAGTTTACATTGAGCCAATCAGAATATAGATCGCTCTGTTGTTAGGCAGACCTAGCGGCAATTTCTAGTTAATAAATTCATTCAGTTCAGTGTGCATTAATATTATCCTGTAAAGTATAGTATTAATATGTTTTGACACAGCTATAGTTACTGATAAGCAGTGGTGCAAAAAGGGGGTATGCAGCGCATAGGGGCGCTGAACTAGAGGGGTTAGTAAAGCCCCAAATAAATTTCCTCTCCGGTTTGCTGGTTCGCGGAGAGCGGTGGGAAAGTCATGATAGAACTCTGAAGATTTTAAACCGTATGTGTACATCTAATCACTCACTACAGTGACCTCTGCTGGGCAATGAGGCACCTTACCTGTTTGTCTTCACATTTAAAACGATCCCAAACAGCAGAACTAATGAGATACTTCCATTTCACAAATGCTAATAGCATAATGAAAAATTATAAGCAATAAATAATAAATCAATGCAATGTGTGTGATTTTTCTCTACATAAATAGTTACAATCCTTTGCGTTTCTTTTAAAGTGTATAAAGGTGTGGCAGTGAGGGCAGAGCTCAGATTTTCAATTTTCATTTAGAAACATTTGGGGGACAAAACATTCTGAACCCAGATCAGCTGCATTTACTTTCTTAGACATGGACCAAAACAAGCAAAAAGATTCAAGCCTTTTTGAAACTGTGTGAGGTTACGCAACCTGTTTTGGGACTGTCATCTGCTTTTTTTTTGATGCAGATTTCGAAGTAGTGTATCAAAACACTGTAATTCAAATTTATCTTTGAGTTTGAATTACAGATTTGAATTTGATATTACTTGCTAATTGTGAAAACTCTAAAACTCTATTAATCCTCATGTATAAACTGTAGTAAATAATTTATAATTTTTAACTCTTGGCTTGTCCACATCTTGGAGTCCTACACAGTTCTATTTTTGGGCCTATGAAATTGGGTGTAAAAAGCTGTGGGCTACAACATCTAAAGGGTTAACGTCAATTTTGAAATTATATTTAATGAACTTAATGAACTGAAAGGAAACAAGCATTCAATACAACATTTTTACCTTTTTATTTTTCTGGTATTATTAACCCCATGTGGCATACCAATTCTTTGGCTATTACCCCTTTTCATAGGTTATTTATTTACTTGTCTTTAACCCTTCCAGACCCTGCATCCATTACAATGGACATCATGCATTTTCTTTATTTTTGAATGTTTTGTTGTATATAAGACTTTGAGAACCGTTGTCCATCACAATAGACCATGGACCAACCCATGAACAATTTTATAAACCAATAAAAAACAGTAGGTTAGTACTAGAGCCACTGAGTCAAAGTAACAGATATTTTTTACTAATTTAATGTAATTTAGAACACTTTTAATCATCATTTTTTTTTACTGTTTAGGGAAGGTTTATGAAATAAAAAGGTCAACATGAAATAAAATACTACATACAGGCTTCCAATGCAATGAAAACAGACAGAAAACAGCGTTCTTATCTACAGTTTGTTTCCATTACTGGAGATAATTCAGGTCTAAAAGGGTAAATATAATGATGAATCTACAAGTGGGTCATAACAAAATATATGTATATGAGCAAAAATATGTAAAGAAGTACATTTGGCTGTTAAAATTCTTACTATATTCTGACATTCTTGCTGTAACTTTACAATTTTTCATTTGTTTACCATATTATTATTATTATTATATGTTGCCTTGTGCAGTCAGACCATTTTTGTTAGACTATTCATGATGAAGGAGTGGTTCTTTCTCATCTCTGGTCATGGAGACTTTCTTCTCATTCCCTGCATGTTTTGGGTGCTTCCTGGCCTAAAACACCCTGATTCAAATTATTAACTTTTCATCTTTTCATTTCTTTTCATCAGATGTCAAAATTAGCTAAGTTTGCTATATCCACAGAGACTGCCAAGCTTTTCTAGAATTATATATCTGCCTAAAAAACATAATTCATGCCATAGAGGGTTAAACAGAATGTTTTATTTTTGGTAATTATAGGAAGTAAAGTGAGATCTGCATGATAGTAGAAAAATCTTTATTATCTTTTGAAAAGTTAGAACAATAGATATGAAAAGGCCATGAGTAGAAAAATTCACATTACAAATAATACAAATGAAAGAATAATGTATTTACCAGCCACCATCAGTCCAACACAAATTACAGTCCAAATAAAAAAAAAATATGTATAGCAGTTTGAAAATCTTGGTATCAGTTTTATTTATCTTGTTGGTCATATCAAACAGAAATGAATGTGGCTTTTTTAAAGCAATCCTTTCTTTTTATTCTTCTTTTCTATTTCTTCTTATTAGATATTCTAGAACATATTACTACAGTAAATGAGAGACATAAATCCTGTACTAAAATGGGAATGTAACCAGTTTGTTGTCTCTTCTGCTTGTCTGTTTCTGTTTCACATCCCTTCAAATCATCTAACCCAAGCTGATTTTTTTTTTTCACCAGATTGGCTGGACTGTTTTACAGTGTATTGCAAAAACATTTTTACATTTTGTCACCTTACAACCACAAACTTAAATGTATTTTAGGATTTTAGGTGAAAGAACAACATAAAGTAGCACATAACGAAAAATCACACATGTTTTTTCAAAAGTTTAATCAAATTTAATTAAAAAAGTAACACTTAACAAACCACCACCCTCAACACACCACTGTGAAACATGGTGGTGGCAGCATCATGCTGTGGGGATGCTTATTTTTCAGCAGGGACAGGGAAGCTGGTCAGAGTTGATGGGAAGATGGATGTAGCTAATAACAGGACAACCTGTTGGAGGCTACAAAATAAAGAAAATGGGATTTTTATTGGATTAACATTCAGAAAACCATGTATAATTTTCGTTCCATGTGCTACTTTGTGTTGGGTCCATCAGTCAAAATCTCAGTAAAATACTGAAAAACCAGTAAAATAGTCTGTGGTTGTAAAGTGATAAAATGTGAAAAGTTTAAAGAGACATGACTACTTTAGCAAACCACTGCACATGTCTGATTCCAGGCAATGCGACCTTAATGAGAACTAGCAGATTTTTGCCTCCATCCAATAATTTTGGGATTCTATTATAATATACATTACTAATTAGTGTACTAGGGAGGAAAAAGCTATTTAGGATCCCACTTTATGTTAATGCTTCTAATGTACATTCATTCATTCATTAATTCGATTCTTTTTTCAGAGCTTGCCTTGGGTATGTTCACACACTATACAAGTTATTAATCCATATAAACATGAACCATTAAGTCAAAAAGATCCGATTAAACCCAAAAATCAGAATAAATCAGGTTTGAAATGTGAACACAAGCATTGAGACCATTTTGATACGCTGCTTGAATGTTTAGCTAGAGCAAAGCATTGTTGTTTTCATTCTTACACCATGTTTCAATCATGTTGCTCAAGTTTCCATGCTCTTGTAATTAGCTCAAACCCTAAGGTATGGTCAAAATGTTTAAATGAATTTCAAATGAAAGAGTTTTACAGCATATTCATCATGCAAAAACATGTAACGACATGAACGTGTCTATACACTAGGCACAGTATTTTCCAGAAAAGTTTCAATAAAACAGTTCAAATGTACAGTATATAAATATAGCAAAGGCATAATTACACATTATTTATATGGGTTGCAGTTAATTGCTAAGATTGCTGCAAAGTCAGGTATGTGTGCATATGTGTTCAGTATGAAACAGCAACAGCTTACAGAGGAAGGAACTGTTGAAAAATATTAAATATTAAAAGAACCAGCTCAGAGAAATATGAGAAACTGAGCATTTCACTTAATTTACAGTCAGTTTAATAAACAAAAAAAACATATCAGGTCAGGAAAGCTCCAAAACACAAGGAGCTCACCAGGCTATCCAAAAACAATGAAATGTTCAATAAATTTATAAACTTTAACAAATTGCACACTATACATATCCCCGTATTTCTCAGGAGTGCAGTCCAGATAAGAAACATGGAAACAAAAACATGGCAGGTCTCTCTTTAGGAGAGCTTAAAGGAGGGAAGCAGGTCTTAAGGCAGTTCAGACGAACAGCATGCTGATCCAGATTCATAAGACGAGGCCTGCAAAGCTCCTCTGTGCTTTTGTGGGTTTGGATATATATTTTTTTTTTTTTAGCTCTCTTGATAAAATAAATATGGGAGAGCAGTCTGTCTCACCTGCGTCCTCCGCTGGTAAAGCTGTTGGTGATTTAAGACGTTCGTGTTTTGGTTTGTTTTATGTCTTCTGCATCCAGAGTCACTTCTATCTCTGCTGTGTGTGTCGTGTTTTCCACTGGAAAGAACAAAGCAAACCTCAAGATGTCAGTTACAAATAATAACAACAAACAAAATGTGTGTAGATGTTCCAGTATAAATGCCATTAAACTTACACTATATGGACAAAAGTACTGGGACACCAGCTCGCTCATTCATTCATTCATATTATTTACAACTAATGTCACAGAGCAATTTTTCAGAAATCTGGTAGCAGGACAGATAATCACACAAAAAATAAAACACTAAACACAGACCTGCAAACCTGTACGCATTTTTTATAACGGGTACACATTTTGACCTCCTAGTACTAGGGCTGCAACTAATGATTATTTTTCTAGTCGACTGATCTGATGATTATTTTTTCAATTAGTCAACAATTATTTCTGTTTCTGTAAAATATTCTCCATCTCTAAAAACAATAGAAACAGCTAAACATGAGATTTAAAAGGCATTTAGATGATTAGAGTTTAGTTTAAACATGAAGAATACTGATATTTAGTGAGTAAATATGTAATCTGTTGTAATCTGCACTTTTGGAGACAGACTAATTTGATAGTAAACTGTAAGTTAGCAATTACCCCATCTCCCATTGCGCTTCTGTCCCCAGTACTTTGTTTATTTGTAACAGTACTACATTGCACAATTAGTCGACAATGAAATTTGTAGTCGAAGTCGACAAATTTAAATAATCGACAATGTCGATTATATCAACTAATCACTGCTCTAAAGTTCAAAAGTAAGCATATTGTTTGATCTCTCATTTCACCGTGTCATCCCAAGTTTGTCTGTATAAGTGTGTCGCGCACACTGTTGCGCTACCTTTGGAGCCATGCACTACTTTCATTCACACTTCATTTTCCTCCAAACTGTTGACAAACCATCACTGTGGTGAAGACTCTCAGGCGCTCTCTCACTCGTTCTGTCTCTCTTGCTCGCTCTGTCTGTCTCTCTCCCTCTCCGTGAGATATTATAATACAGTTAAGAAATGGCTCTAGTCTCAGACCTAAACCATACTACACTTATTACTGTCCCCCTCCAATCCAATCCAATCCAATTCAATCCAATCCAGTGAACTACCAGCATTTAAACATATAAATGATTATTTTATTTCATTTTTAAATGATAATAATTTTAGTATATTTATATTAATGATGACAATCTAATGCTGATTCTTTTATTTACATTTAAATACCCATCAATAAAAGCTTAAGAAAAAAAGATATCCATGGCAAACATTATAAATATATAATATATAAATATATTATACTATATTATATTGTGCTGTTAGAATGCAATGGTTTTTGTTTGAAATGTATGCAACATGCAATGACATCGATAAGCTTTTCTAAGCCTCTTCAGCACTGAACTATTTCATCCAGCTCATCAACTGATTATCATGACCTTCGTGAGCGAAGATCAAGTGTGTTGAAGCAGATAATAACTGAGAAAGTGGAGCCTGTCTGATGTTCACACATTCAGCATACGGTTTATTCAGAAAGATAATTCATAATTCATTAACTGCGTTTACCTTGGAGCGTGCCACTTTGCTGCCAAAGCTGGTTGGTGAAGAAGCGCTCTCTCATAGCCACTTGCTCGTCCCAGGCCTGTAGGATACGCTGGCGTTCCCTCTCTTCCAGAGACAGGGTGCCCGGGTGGGCTTCTTCTATGTGAGCTGTTGCCCCCTCCACACTGAGGCAGTACTGCTGCTCTCCACACACCATGCAGACCAACAGCTGGTTGACCGGATCATAATCCATAAGGTAAGCGTTTCTCCACTTGGCTGCCGTTAAGGGCTCTTCTGTGTAATTATCATCAGGAACGAAACACAGCTCCGCTTCATCTGCAAATAAAATTTTGTGCATTTAGCAGACGCCCTTTTTCAGCGCTACTTACAAAAGTGCCTTGTTTTTACTCAAAAAATAATAAATATATATATATAGCTAGTTTATAGAGACCAGGATCAATAGATACATCTAGCTTCAGTAATTATGAAGACCCTATGATAATGGTGCTACGTTTGGGACAAAACAACATCTGAAACTTTTAATCACTTGAAATGTCTTTGACATTTCAAAGTGGGGCATTTATGATCCTATGATTTATAGGTATATGTTTAAGTGAAATTAACATTGTTGTTTTATTCTAAAAACTACACACAACAATTCTCCCAAATTCCAATTAAAAATATGGTAATTTAGAGCATTTATTTGCAGAAAATGAGAAATGGCCAAAATAACAAAAAAGACCTCAAATATTGCAAAGAAAACAAGTTCATATTCATAAAGTTTTAAGAGTTCAAACATCAATATTTGGTGGAATAACACTGTTTTTTAATTACAGTTTTTATGCATCTTGGCATGTTCTCCTCCACCAGTCTTACACACTGCTTTTGAATAACTTTATGCCACTCCTGGTGCAAGAATTCAAGCAGTTCAGCTTGGTTTGTTGGCTTGTGATCATCCATCTTCCACTTAATTATATTCCAGAGGTTTTCAATTTGGTAAAATCAAATAAACTCAATTAAATCATTTTTACGTGATCTCTTATTTTTTCCAGAGCTGAATATTAATGAAAGGTATAAAGTTGAGCAGAAAAAAGATGAAATCGCTTGGGTTCACACTGTCTGCAATAAATTTAAAAGTCTAAAAAATACTGTTTTTTTATTATCATTTTGGTATATCAGTCAAATAATATATATTTTTTAAAAGACAAGAAGACAGGGAGACCAATGGTAGTGCTAGCATTTTCCCCCCATTAAATTAGGAAAGGTGATTGTAACTCTTTTTGCTTTTTGAAGCCAGCCAGCCTTTACTAGCATGCCTACAATTGGTCCAAAAGTAAGATCACAATACAACAATATTCCATTTAAAAATGGAAAAAATGTTAAAAAAATATATATATGTTTTATGGCAGAGTTTTAAAGTACTATGCAGACTGGCTCCCGCTTTCATCACACAATTATTTTAGCTACATGCTAAAATAATAAAATAATATAATATAAGCCCTACAATAACATTACAATATTTTAGGGAAATTAAAGAAATATAAAAACATTTTTTTTATTATTTATTTTCCCCCCAATTAGATTAGGAATACCTTTAAGAGTTGGAACCTGACATTGATCGAGGTGGTATTCTGGTCTCTCGGGTGGAATGCTGCAACAGAAACCAAAGAACATGAAAAATATTACATTATATGGCACAGAGCTGCAATTACTGTAAATCATTGTAAATTATAAGTGTTCAGTGGCAAATATACATCTTCCTCTTTCTCTTGGGTACCAAGACAATTTTCTAAACCCCAGTGCTGCAACCACTTGACTGCTGCAGCATAAACAGGCTGCTTTGTGGTTACACTTGACTCCACCCTCTCCCTGTTTGTTTCCACTTGCCAGACCACTTCTTTGCTTTTGAAGACACAAACCTTCTGTTAACATTCACCCTTTGTTGAGCATGCTCTATGTATACCATCTTAAGACCTTGTGTGAAATGCCTAATAAATTGCCCAGGTAACTTAACTTAGATGAAATTATTTTCGTCTCCAAATACAATGTGCATGTACTGTGCATTTGATTAACGCTAAAGCAAACACCCAATCCAATTAAATAAGGCATAGATCTCTTCCATGATCAAAAGCAATTTCCTTCATCTAAGAATCTTCTACAAGATTAACCCATTCATGTTGGCCAATGACCTGTAAAATGTGATTCATGCATTTTTGTGATTACTAGTGTAATACTGTAACTATTTTTGCTTTTAGGAGCCAGCCAGTTTTATAGTTTTACACATCAGCTCATATACACAGTGCTACAAAATATATATATATTAAATTCCAAAATAAAAAATGTTAAAAAGGGGATTTAAAGCACTAAATTGACTAAAGTAGAGGTTGGCGATGCAATAATGGCCCTGCAATAACATTACAATATTTTAGGGAAATCAAAGAAATACAAAAACAATAACTTTCTATTATTATTTATACCCCATATGTTTAGAAATACCTTTACAAATTTTAACCTGACATTTCAGCCTAAAATTTCAGGGTACTTTTCCAATTATGATATTCTTAAAAATAAATTTATATATAAAAAAAGAATATACTACTGCAATAAATAAATAAATATTTTAGTTTTAAAGTAGCAAAATGCACAATGTGCCATGCCATGTACCACAATACTAAAGTGAAGAAGATTTTGTCACTTTTAAATAATTGCAAAAAATTGACTTGTTTGTTTAAATCATCTCCTAATGAATACTTATGGCCACCTGTGGTAAAATCTCCTACACCCTCAGTTGAACAGACCATTTTAAGATAACCCTTTAAGATAATGGCCTATGTCAAGAGTGTGACTTAAGCTAATTTAATAGGTCAAAGCAAAATGTGCCTTAGGCAATTTTAAAAGGTTTCCAAAATGATGTCTAACTTGTCTAACCAATGGTAAGTGATGAGATTTTTATTATTATATAAAGTTTACTTTTTAATAATAAAGGCTATAGGCTTTAAATATTGCATTTTTTATGGAAATATTGCATTTCCATAAAGATAACTGATAATGCTCTACAATGTGTGGCTTTTAAAATATTAGTGTTCACTGTCTTTTCGATCATTATTTTCAGAATGTTGAATTAAGATGATTTCTGGTTGGTTCTACTGCTTGACAATATGATAAGCTATCCTCTTAAACAATTAATAGCCATAACAACTGTCATATGGTGTCTTTTGGTGTTTCCTAAACAACTTGAGTTAGGTTATTATCAACTGCAAACAAACTACTATACTAAAACAATACCCTCAATGCTTTACAATTAATAGCAAAACAAGTACAAATTAGTCTGCTTTCTGGACATAATATTGCCTATATCACAATATGGATTTTTTTATATGGTTTTAAAAATTATGACAATATTATTATACGATATGTCAACTGCCTACCATAATGAGACTTGACATCTGCTGGTCTTTTAACCCTGATGAAGGCCTGAGCGCCGAAACGCGTTGGTTATTCTTGTATTGCTAATTAATCAGAAATTCTCCAGTCAACAAGTGCTGCTGTTTTTTTTACCATTTTTTGATCAGTGATTTCATTGCCAGGCACCTTGTTGTGCTGTGCAGTGAAGTTTCACCAGATCCATCTGCTTCTTGACATCTGCTGACCAGCTTCTTCTGAGGATTCCTCAGGTTTAGAAAAATCTTAAGGATAATTGAGATCTTTAACTGTTTCCCCCAAAGCTCTAGAACTGTCTCCTGATTGAGATCTGATGGCATTTAAGTCAAAACTTAAAATCTGATTTGGTGGTTCATTAACTACGCCTTTTAATTTATTTACTTTATTTATTTACCTTTTATTTATTCACTTATTTATTTACTTTTCATGTCTGATTAGTAACAAGTGGTGGTGAGACTTATTGTCTACCTCTTAACTTACCTTACAACTACCTCTGGAATATTATTGTACAGGCTGGGTCCCAGTTGGTTAAAGTGTGCATGCTGGCTGAGCTCTCTCTCTCTCGCTGCCTTCTTCGCTCTTTGTTCCTGCTTCTTTATTCTCCAGTGCATCCTTTTCCTCCGCAGAATCTCTTCCGCATCCAACCCTTGGTTTGAGTCCGCCTTAAAGCGGTTTCGTTTGTTTTTTAAATTGGTCATGAAGGATCTTCTGTTCTGCATTCGAGGTGTGCAGGGCTGTATGTGGTTCATTTGTGTGGAAGTCACAGTATCTGGTCTGATGGACGAAGTGAGAGCACTTGTTTGGAGCTGCCATTTATTTACCTGAGATGATTGGGAAAATTTTGTCTTGCCCCAATTTGCTGAGTGTTGGTTCGACTGTTGGTTTGATTCCGTGGGACTTAACACGAGCCGGGTGGGACGTGAAGCGGCAGCAGTCGAGACAGCATGATCGTTGAGGTTTGTGTGACTCCCTGGTTTAGCCACAGGGGGATAATGGACTTGGAAGTTGGTCCATTTTCTCTGTACTGGCTAAAAGATGAGATAAAGACAACGATTAAAACTGAGCAGAGTGTAATTTAACATTTTTTTTTTTTTTTTATCACACTGCATAGACACCGTAATGCCACATATTGTGGAAAAGGAACCAGGATTGTGTCCCATGACTTGTCCTATGTCACGTACCATGGACGCCAAAGGAGTCTGGTTTGAACCAAAGTGGACCAAAGGACCAAAAGTGGTGGTCTCGGTCCAGATCTACTGAACCATGGTCCAGTGCGTCTACAGTGTGAAAGCACTTTGTCACATAGTTCAGACTTTCAGACCAATTACAGGAAGTTGAGTCAGTCTTTAAACAAAGAGAAAAAAGGAACTGGTGTTGTGCTGAAGTCCGACTCCCCTTGGTGCACGGGCGCATCACGCAGCAGTACAGACACACTGTAACAGTAGATTAACCTTTGTTTATAAACAGAAATACAATTAATCTGAGAATAATCTTTTACACTTGTTCTGCTGGAAGCCGTGCGTGTACTCAAAAGAGAGCCGGATTCTGACAATGAGATTAGTCACAACACCTGGCAAAGCAACTCGGCGAAATCATAAACATTCTACAAACCAGTCAACGTGAAGTATTAAGACACTTAGCCCATGAAGCTGATTACGACAAGATTTGATAAAGTTTTTGAATCCACTTACTAAACTGCAGTGTGAAACCAAAACTAACCCGGAACAAATATAAATGATTCAATGAAACACACGCACAATCCTTGGTGCCAACTCAGGTTCAGACTTTCAGGTGTGAAAACGCCTTTAAACGCTCAAAAATTATCATAAATGGAATGAGCATGCTAGCCAGTGTTCAACCTCACTTTTAGCAGCTCATGGTCACATGAAGTGGGGTTGCAAATCAATGTCAACATGATCTATGATACCCGTCTACAATGCCCTATGGTAAATGCTGGCCTCCGCTCATTCGGTTTTGCTACATGTAAGGCATAATAATCAAACAAGAAATTATATATTATATAGGAGAGAAGATTTGGGGATTTAAAGACTTCTCTGATAAGAATATGTAGCCGAACCAAGCAGGTGAAAAAAACGTCCAAATTGAGAGTTGTGGTGTGATTTCTTTTCAGATGAATCTTGTGATTTTAGCAAGGTCTTAGTTGCACATTCTTTTAGCTCACCAGCTCTCTTTAGTTTTAATCCTGTGTTTCTTTGGTTTAATGATGTGTAAATGCAAAGATGAAAACTGTGTTTGCCCTTCTGCAATCTCCATGTCTGCAGTACCTTTTGTAGAATTGTCCCTCTGTTTTAAAAATGAATATATTTGATTTATATTTGGGATGATGGCACAAGCATACTGATGCTGTTTATTAGCACTCAAATACTTCTGCTTTCAATTTAATAGAAAAAATAAATAAAAAATACTGCTTTTCAGTATGCTTTTTAACTATTTCTAAAGGATGAGAAGTCAAAACAAAATGTGTTACCTGAGAAAGTTGTTTGTGCTGTACAACATGTCTGCTTCCCTCTGTCTCATTGGCTTTTTTGGCCCTCTGCTTTCTTTTCATTATTCGCCAGTATTCTCTCTTCTTCTGAAGCTCACTGCGCTCGTTCTGCTGCTGACCTCCACAGGCCTGTTGAAATCGTCCTCTCCTGACACTGTTTGCTTGAGTGCCTCTGCGTCCAGGCCTCACACCTACAGCCACTGACAGATCAGGCGCTCTATCCCTTAAATTTGGATTCAAGCCTGAGGTTTCAGCAGTGATGGGACAAGGGATTTCAACCAAGGAACCTGGGCATGAAATGACAGTGTCTTCAGCAGAAAAGTCAGGGGCTTGTGGGGGAGAATGACACAGATTTGAACTCTGTTTGACCTCTATGGAGGGGTCGGTGGACCCAGCGAACTTGCAACCTGATGCTCCGGGACGTGTAGTAGGATCAGGTTTTACACTTGCCTCGGTCTCCTGAGGACAGGGTTCTTCTTCAATTTTACAGGGGAGGAAAACATCTGTACTTGTAGAAGCGACACAAGTCTCGACCACAGAGCTTAGAGACTCTTCCAGAAGCTTCTGCATAGAGGCCACCACTAAGAGAGTGGTTGCTTGGTTGTCACAACCTGACGAAGAAACCTCTTTCGCGACCTTTGTATCAGGAGGAGGTGAAGGGGCAGCTTTGATGTCTTTGCTATTCGTACAAATATCTTTTGGTTCTGCGAGGGAATATACAGAATCTATTAAAGGATAACTAGGTTCTTCTTTTACAGTATTCTGAGGTGCCAAGTCTGAACTTGCGGTAATTCCCGAACTTGAAGAAGAATCTGAACTTCTCAATCCCCTTCTACAACCTGCTTTGACTTCCTGGGTTGGCGCTTGAGTCTTGCGTGCTTTGGTCAAGCCCTTGGGAATGTCAGAATTTGAGATACACTTAGCTACTCTTGTCCTGACAACAGGATTAACAGTTGAGATGTGCATCTGACCAGTGTACCTTTGGTGAAGATTTCCTCTGTAATTCATCCTATTCATTCCAATCCCATGTAGAGAGGACCTGCCTCTGCCTCTGACTAGCTTTTGTGAGTGGAAGGCTGATGGAGAATTTGATTGGGTTGGGTACGATGATCTTACAGCACATGCACTGGCACAACTCGTAGCTGGTGAACCTATTTCCAGGATCGATATTGTTCCATCCTCTTCGATAAATTGGCCAACTGTCTGCGAGGAACCACCAAGCAGGTTCCTGTTTGGTTGCGGGTCTCTCTGGAAGACTCCTGTTGGGGTCTTGTGAAGTGGTTGGTCCAGGCAGCCCTGGTTACGTACTGTGCACTGTTTAAGTGCATCCCTCATATGAGCTTTTACTTGAACGGCAAGCCTCGCTCTCTGCAAACGCTTCTTGATGCGCCAGTACTCCTTCTGTTTAGCGTGCCGCTCCTCAGGGGTCTCCACGCTGTCGTTCTGCTGCGGTAAGCTTTGCCTCCTTGGGGTATGCATCAGCCTCTGTGGCTGGATTTTGCGTTTGTTAGGTACATGAATAGCACCTGAAGGCCCCTGAAAAGAAACCCCTGGCAATATGGCCAAATGATTTTGGGTTTGGACTGGTTTCATGCGCAGAATGTGATTTGTTTTATTGACAGGAACAGAACAGAAATTTTTGGCAATTGACACTTGTGTGTCTACTCTTGGTAAAGGACGATTATAGGGAGATTGCTTCATGTTGCTCCCATATTTGACTGTAAAATGGGCTGGTCTTCCATCAGGCTGTATTAAACCAACAGACTTGACCGAGTTTGGTAGCTTGGCTCTTCTCAAAGCTATTGTGTTCACTGAGAGTAATGGACGTGTTGGAGCCACACAGGAAAGCTTCCCAATTTCCTGCTGCCCTTTTCCAAAACACTGGGACTTCTCTTTGTCCTTCTTTAGCTTTTCTGCTCGTTTTGCCCTTTGCTCTCGTTTCTTGATACGCCAGATCTCTCTACGTTTAGCAGCCTGCTCCTCTTCGGTCATTGGTGGGTCTGTGGTTCTGTCTTGGGTTGTGTTGCATTCTGGGACATAGGCACATGTTGTCGTTGTTCTATTTGGGATGGTGGGTCTTCCTGCTAAGATGTGCTGCTGGTCCATATTAACTTTACATCCCACATAAGAAGAAGATCTGGGTGGTACACAGATCTTAATTTGAGGCCTTTTTTGTTGGTTGCACTGTGCTGTAAACCTGGATACAGAGCATTGCTGAGAACTGCTGGAAAAGCTGCCATTAAAGGCTGACGGTCGGTTCGGTATCTGACGAGTTTCTGTGATGTTTGCGTGTACTTTTACGCAAGCTCTAGGCACTGGTAAAATTGCTGGGTTGGTGATTGGCGGTAACCCACTGAGCTTAACCATGGAAGCATTCACATTTGATTCCTTAGCGATCAAGCTTTTACACCTTGTAGAGTTTGTGTTATTTTCGGGGAACTGGTTTACAACTTTGTTGAGGTTGATCCTTTCACACCATGTGTCCTTTTGGTTCATTTCAGTCCCAACACTAATTTCTGGTGTGAAATGAGACAAGTTGGTGAAGCTTTTAAACTTTGTGGAGTCTGCATTATTTTCAGGGAGCTGGTGTACAACCTTATTGAGGTTTCTCCTTCCACACGTGTTCTTTTGGTTGATTTCTGTCCTAACATTGGTTTCTGGTGTGAAATGACATGCGTTGGTTCGTTTTTGTGTAACATTATTCTGGAATGATCCACCACTTTGGGGAAAAGCAGGAGTAAACTGGGAATGAGGTTTATCTGGCACAGGTTTATTTGTCTGAGGTGAAGTTGTAACAGCACGTTTACACCTTCTTGTATTTGTATTTCTGGGCGATGTCGTGCCCATGGACATTTTTGCTCTCTGCTCCCTCTTCTGAGTCCTCCAGTATTCCCTTTTACAAGCAAGGGTGGCTTCATCAAATTCCGATACGGGCCTATAGCGCCGCTTCTTCAAAGCCTTTGCCTTAGGCATACCTGCTGTTTTTAACTCTTTGCACCTCAACACAGTTGAAAAAGTATTTTCATATTAAATCCTGCTGCGATCAATTCGTCCCTCAGCAGATGTGTTAGCTGCTTTTCAGAGGTTTTCTGTGGAGTCACATTTTGTTTCATTTGCAGCTGCCTTATACTGTTGATTCACTTTTGCTCTGCACGTGATGATAAGTTGACAATGAATGCATGGTGCCTGTTGTTTTTCTGTTTAAAGTAGCAGGAACTCTGTGACCTGTGAATAAACAAAAAAAGAAAGAAACATAAGTTTTATACATTCATATCTGGCACAACACAAGTTGAATAATAATAAAAGACATACAGAAAAAATGTGTAATTCCAATGTGAATATAATTGTCACAACGCACAACAATATGCAATGTCACATAAGGCAAAAAAGATTATGGCTGCCCACGGCTCCAGAAAAGCATGTACACAATATTACCGAGGGTTTTTACATGCACTTCATAATCTGATTACTACAGATCATCAGAATTTGTCAGTAACCCAATCAATTAGGGTAATCAGATAATGGAAAAAATGATTTTACATGATATCAGTCAGATTTTTGCTTTGAAACCACCCAATAATCTCAGGTAGAAGATGAAGAATGTTTAAATCCTTCAGTTTCAGCATTGCTCAAAGTGTTTTGTGGCCATCTTGAGGTAAAAGGTTTTTTACACATTCTCAAAATACAAGATCAATAGCATACATGGACTACGCTGGAATCCAGCTTTAGCTACCATTTACTTTACTCTACTCTTTGAAACACAGAGGGTCATAATAGTACAAAAAATCTTGTGGAGGATACTTCTGTATATACTTCTGTATATATTCCACAATATATACAGTAAAACAACAAAATATCAATGCCAATTTTATTCCAGTATCACATGACTCTAGATAAAAGCATGCTCTGATGTTGAAGTACCTAATTTGGTGCAAACCATTATTAAAATGTGCTCTCAACAACAGTAAACTATACCAGGATTCACTTAAAAAAACAAGACTCATAACATTTGCCAGACCATAGGTCAGTTGTTTGGTGAGCAAGGTGGCGTGTTCACACCTGTCAAAACAAACCGATGTAAGAAACAATTGACTGATCTAAGACCTTATGATTACGAGATGCAGAACACAGACAGAATCACGGAATTGAGACATAAACGCAGAATTCAGGTATAAACACGAAAATACACAATCTAAAAAGTTACCAGCAGTGACCAGAGTAATGTACAGACATCATACACATATCATATCAAACAGCAGAGCTTACCATATCTAATAAGCACAGTAAATCATTATGAATCAATAATCAGCCATTAAACCAGCTTTAAAAACGGCAAGGTGCTAGCCATAATGGCTAGTTCAACATTTTTTGCTTTATACAAAAAGCCCCAGGACAGATAATAGAAATTAATAGATTCGTACAAAAACCCATCACTCTATTGACTAAAATAATAAGTAGGAGTTTTTATTTTATTTGGACTCAATAAACTTTAAATTAAAATGTGTTATGCATTTTATTGCATAAGATATTTATGCAGAACTTGTATATTTTATTGTTACAGAGTAAATTATTACAGATAGTAGCATAAAAAATGCCTTTGATTGTAGTTACTCTTTAAGACATATGAGTTGCCCAGAATTTACTGGGTTGAACACAGCACATGGGGCCTGGATGGGACCTGTGTGGAAGCTGTGCTGTATTGACAGCAGGGGCATGCCCACCTGAAACCCATCTACCCCAGGTTCCTCCTCACTGAGGCCCACAACAGCTTCCACAATACACTCTGTCGTGGCTCTGTCGTTTAAACCGTGTATCTCTCCCACTGGGATCACTCCTTTATGACTGGACGAGATCAGATCACACACACGATCAGATTATACAGAAACACACAAGGCCCCTGAGGAGTAAACACACCATAAGAGCAGCGCCTGGGCTCGAGTCTGATCTCTAACCGTGCTAGTCCTTCTTCTTCTTCTTCCTTCTTCCTCCTCAGCGCTGCTGCGGTCTGCTGCGCCTGCGTGCTGGCTCCGGCTCTGGCGTCATGTAGAAAGAAACTGCGCTGAGCGGAAGACGATAAATCTCACCGTCTGAACACCGCGCTCACTTTCAGCCCCTACACCGCTCCTATCGCCGCCGTGCAGCTTAAAACAGCGGCGAGGAACAGCGCTGAGAGCCTGCCGCTGCTGCTCAGTATTCCTCTGTCTGTGTGTCTCTGTGTGTATGTGTGTGCTGCGTAATACACACACAGATATCGCTCTTAAAGAGACAGTAACTCACCCACACAGTTTCTACAGGCTCTGCTCCACCACAACACAGTCTCTACAGGCTCTGTTTCACCACCACACAGTCTCTACAGTCTCTGCTCCACCACCACACAGTCTCTACAGTCTCTGCTCCACCACCACACAGTCTCTACAGGCTCTGCTCCACCACACAGTCTCTACAGTCTCTGCTCCACCACCACACAGTCTCTACAGGCTCTGTTTCACCACCACACAGTCTCTACAGGCTCTGTTTCACCACACAGTTTCTACAGTCTCTGCTCCACCACCACACAGTCTCTACAGGCTCTGCTCCACCACAACACAGTCTCTACAGGCTCTGTTTCGCCACCACACAGTCTCTACAGGCTCTGTTTCACCACACAGTTTCTACAGTCTCTGCTCCACCACAACACAGTCTCTACAGGCTCTGCTCCACCACAACACAGTCTCTACAGGCTCTGTTTTACCACACAGTCTCTACAGGCTCCGGTCCACCACCACACAGTCTCTACAGGCTCTGCTCCACCACAACACAGTCTCTACAGGCTCTGGTCCACCACCACACAGTCTCTACAGGCTCTGCTCCACCACAACACAGTCTCTACAGGCTCTGTTTCACCAGACAGTCTCTACAGGCTCTGCACAACACAGTCTCTACAGGCTCTGTTTCACCAGACAGTCTCTTCAGGCTCTGTTCCTCCACACAGTCTCTACAGGCTCTGCTCCATTACACAGTCACTACAGGCCCTGCTCCACCACACAGGCTCTACAGGGTCTGTTGCACCACACAGTCTCTAAAGGCTCTGTTTCACCGCACCGTCTCTACAGGCTCTGCTTCACCACACAGGCTCTACAGGCTCTGCTGCACCACACAGGCTCTGCTCCACCACCACTCAGGCTCTACAGGCTCTGTTCCGCCAAACAGTCTCTATAAGCTCTGCTTCACCACACAGGCTCTACAGGCTCTGTTCCACCACACAGTCTCTATAAGCTCTGCTCCACCACCACCACACAGTCTCTACAGTCTCTGTTCAACCTCACAGTCTCTACAGGCCTGCTCCACCACGCAGTCTCTACAGGCTCTGCTCCACCACAGAGTCTCTGCAGACTCTACTCCACCATCACACAGTCTCTGCTACACCACCACCCAATCTCTACATTCTCTGCCCTACCACACAGGCTCTGCTCTATCCAGATCATTTGGTACTTTTTTGGGCAGTGTGCCAAGTCCTGCTGGAAAATGAAATCCACATGCTCTAAGATTTTCTGGGAAAACACTGCACTGACTTTGGACTTGATATAACACAGTGGACCATTTTTACTCTTACAGATAGTGGCTTTTTGCTTATATTGTTTTTTGTGTATTTTTTTTCCAGGGATGAACCAAAAACATGATTATTTTGTTTAAAAGCATTGATTATAATTCGAATACAGATTATCAACATGCATCAAATTGTAAATAAATTTAAAAACAGCAAATACTTATGAACATCCCTTTTCACATTACGTTTTTCACATTAATTTTACATTTTTACTTATATAGACAATAGCTCTTTTGCTTATATTTGGATTTGTTGTGTGTTATTTCTAGGGATGCATCGGAATAAAAAATACCAAGTGGAGGTTTTTATAGTTTAACATTTTAATTTAACAATTTAAAGTATTTATTGATTATTAATTGCCAAATATCTGTTGCATCCCTACTTTGTTTCACCATTTTTTAATGCTGTCATATGTACATAAACAAATAAATATATATCCGTGTTTCATTAATGCATTGTGTATAAAAAGCTGCTACACAAATAAATAAATGTAATATTGTTATAATAGTATTATACTAGTTATTATGCATGTTTCCACTGTTGATTTTCCTTCCAAATATTGTCCAAATTAATACATTATATACGTGTATATATATATATATATATATATATATATATATATATATATATATATATCTATATATATATATAATTATTATTAATCAATCAGTGGCATAAAATGGTCATAAAGTGACAATGATATTGACTATTGCTATTATTTCTGGGACGATATATCGAAGGTTCATGGTGATGGGCTTACAGATTAATTCCTAATAATATATATATATATATATACACTACCGTTCAAAAGTTTGGGGTCACTCAAACAATTTTGTGTTTTCCATGAAAAGTCACACTTATTCACCACCATACGTTGTGAAATGAATAGAAAATAGAGTCAAGACATTGACAAGGTTAGAAATAATGATTTGTATTTGAAATAACATTGTTTTTACATCAAACTTTGCTTTCATCAAAGAATCCTCCATTTGCAGCAATTACAGCATTGCACACCTTTGGCATTCTAGCTGTTAATTTGTTGAGGTAAGCTGGAGAAATTGCACCCCACGCTTCTAGAAGCAGCTCCCACAAGTTGGATTGGTTGGATGGGCACTTCTGGCGTACCATACGGTCAAGCTGCTCCCACAACAGCTCAATGGGGTTCAGATCTGGTGACTGCGCTGGCCACTCCATTACCAATAGAATACCAGCTGCCTGCTTCTGCTGTAAATAGTTCTTGCACAATTTGGAGGTGTGTTTAGGGTCATTGTCCTGTTGTAGGACGAAATTGGCTCCGATCAGGCGCTGTCCACTGGGTATGGCATGGCGTTGCAAAATGGAGTGATAGCCTTCCTTATTCAGAATCCCTTTTACCCTGTACAAATCTCCCACCTTACCAGCACCAAAGCAACCCCAGACCATCACATTACCTCCACCATGCTTAACAGATGGCGTCAGGCATTCTTCCAGCATCTTTTCATTTGTTCTGCGTCTCACAAACGTTCTTCTTTGTGATCCAAACACCTCAAACTTGGATTCATCCGTCCACAACACTTTTTTCCAGTCTTCCTCTGTCCAATGTCTGTGTTCTTTTGCCCATCTTAATCTTTTTCTTTTATTAGCCAGTCTCAGATATGGCTTTTTCTTTGCCACTCTGCCCTGAAGCCCAAAATCCCGCAGCCGCCTCTTCACTGTAGATGTTGACTGGTGTTTTGCGGGTACTATTTAATGAAGATGCCAGTTGGGGACCTGTGAGGCGTCTGTTTCTCAAATTAGAGACTCTAATGTACTTATCTTCTTGCTTAGTTGTGCAACGCGGCCTCCCACTTCTTTTTCTACTCTGGTTAGAGCCTGTTTGTGCTGTCCTCTGAAGGGAGTAGTACACACCGTTGTAGGAAATCTTCAATTTCTTAGCAATTTCTTGCATGGAATAGCCTTCATTTCTAAGAACAAGAACAGACTGTCGAGTTTCAGATGAAAGTTCTCTTTTTCTGGCCATTTTGAGCGTTTAATTGACCCCACAAATGTGATGCTCCAGAAACTCAATCTGCTCAAAGGAAGGTCAGTTTTGTAGCTTCTGTAATGAGCTAGACTGTTTTCAGGTGTGTGAACATGATTGCACAAGGGTTTTCTAATCATCAATTAGCCTTCTGAGCCAATGAGCAAACACATTGTACCATTAGAACACTGGAGTGATAGTTGCTGGAAATGGGCCTCTATACACCTATGTAGATATTGCACCAAAACCAGACATTTGCAGCTAGAATAGTCATTTACCACATTAGCAATGTACAGAGTGTATTTGTTTAAAGTTAGGACTAGTTTAAAGTTATCTTCATTGAAAAGTACAGTGCTTTTCCTTCAAAAATAAGGACGTTTCAATGTGACCCCAAACTTTTGAACGGTAGTGTATATATATATATATATATATATATATATATATATATATATATATATATATATTATACTACTGTATGTATAATAAATTACAAATGTTCTCAAATTAAAAATAATATCATGTATCACAATTATTTTTGTAACTATATATCGACATTAAAAATGGTTATCATGTCAGGTTTACGGATAAAAAAAACTATTATCAAAACAATTACAATTATGTAGTAAATATACAAATACAATGTTATATGTATTAATATATCACTAAACATTATATATTTACAATTATGTATCTTTAAATGTACAAATATATGTTTTACTACATTGTTATATTTACATGTATATATATTTATTTTTTGTAGTGTAAACTCTGCTGTGTGTTGGTTTTGTGTGAGGTTGTGAGGTAAACAGTCACACGCTGTGTTGAACACAGCAGATCACAGGCGGGCTGACTGGCCCCATATGGAGCCGCTACTGTCTCTTTAAATTTACCCAGGAGCCCCTTAAGGAGCCCCAGGGGCCCCAAGCACGGCTCCCCACCCTGAAGACAAGCAGAGGCTGAAAACCCAACACAGGAGGCCGCCCGGACCTCCCCAACACCCCGGCAAACCTACGAACCGGACCGCTCGACGAGCCGCGGAGAGCCGCGCACAAACTCGCGGCGACACGCAAAAGTTAGCTTAAGTAGTTCAGGCCAGCAGAGCGGCGGCGAGGGCACGCGAGCAGACACACACACACAGCGGCTACTAACGCAACACACACTCTCACAATCTCTCTCTCACACACACTCTAATGTAATATGGGCGAGCGCGGCTTCCTCGTGCTTTTACAAGCGTTCGCCGCGTGCCTCCGCGAATCCGCGCGCTCGTGACAGCCCCGCGCGGGAGCCGAGCGGAGAGGGCCGAGCTGGAGCAGCGCCGAGGCGGGCATGGAGGAGGAGAAAGAGCCCCAGGAGCCGGAGCCCCGGCGCACAGCGGCTCACACACAGGCGCTCTCATTAATAATAAGAGCCGTGGAGGGGGAGGCGACACCGGGGGAGCCCTCGGCAGGTAAGACGGCGGATTTAGAATCTTAATAACAACCATTTAAACAAATAAAAAAGGGAAAAGAACACACGTGCCTACGGTATAAACCCCGGGGGTCGACGGGCCCTCCGTGTGCGGCGTTAATCCGTGATAGGAACAATAGCAGCGGGCAGCAGCAGCATGGCCCCTCGCTTCACGGGCTCCACTATAAACAAAGGCGAAGTGCCATGCTGCTGCTGCTGCCGCGATGCGCAGCGCCACCCAGCGGCCGCCCGGAGCGCACACTGTGGCCCTGTGAGGGGAAAAAAACAAAACGCTAAAGGCCCCTCCACTGCAGTGATGGTCCTGATAATTTTTACACGAACAACTCATTTAGGGTGGACAAATTCAGATTTAAATTGATAGAAAAACTTTAAATAAATGTATATAAATAATTATATACATTTTTATGTCTATTGTGTGTATATTTGAGAAAAAGTGCTGTAAATAAACACTGTAAGCTATTTAGCCTAAAATAACCCATGATGATTCAAAAGCTGTCTATAGTTCCTTTTGTATATTATTTAACTTTTTGAAATTCCTAAGTGGCATATAGTGGTGTGGAAAAGTGTTTTCCTCCTTCATGATTTCCTTTTTTTGCATGTTTTTTTCTGATCATCAAACAAATTTAAATATTAGTCAAAGACAACACAAGTAAACAAAAATATCTTTTTTGAATGAAGAATTTTATTATCAAGGAAGAAAAAATCCAAATAAACCTGGCTCTGTGTAAAAAAAAGTTTTTGCTCCGCCCAGTTAAAACATAACTTAACTGTGTTTTATCAGAGTTCAATTTCCCTATCCACACCCAGACCTGATTACTGCCACACCTGTTCTCAGTTAAAAAATCACTTTAATAGGACTGCCGGACAAAGCGAAAAAGACCAAAAAATACTCAAAGTAAGACATCATCACGTCAATATCCAAAGGAATTCAGGAACAAATGAGAAGGAAAGTATTTGATATTTATCAGTCTGATAAAGGTTACAAAGGAATGTCTAAAGTTTTGGGACTCCACCGAACCACAGTGAGAGCGAAGGCGAACCTTCCCAGGAGTGTCTGGTCGACCCACAACAACATCTAAAGAACTTCAGGTCTAATTTGCCTCAGTTAAGAGCAGCATTCTTGACTCCACCATAAGGAAGAGGCAATTACATGCATGGCAGAGTGCTAAGATGAAAACCACTGCTAAGCAAAAAGAACATTTAAGGCTTGTTTCATTATTGCCAGAAAAGGTATTAATGATCCCCAAGACTTTTGCGAGAATACTCTGTGGACCGATAAAAGAAAAGTTGGAAAGTTTTGTAAGGTGTGTGTGTTCCGTTACATCTGGCATAAAAGTAAGGCTGTATTTCAGAAAAAATAAAATCATACCCACATGAAAAGCATGGTGGTGGTAGTGTGATGGTCTACTGCTGTTTTGCTGCTTCTCAACCTGGAAGACTTGTAATAAATTGGACCATGTCAACCAATTCCACTCTCTACTAAAAAGTCCTGAAGGAGAAGGTCCAGACATCTGTTTGTGACCTCAAGCTGAAATGAACTTGAGTTCTGCAGCAGGACAATGATCCAAAACACAAGTCCAACTCCCAATGGCTGAAGAAAAAAAATTCTCCACCGTGCTGTAAAAGACTCATTTCCAGTTACTGCAAACTCTTGATTGCAGTTGTTGCTGCTAACGCTGGCTCAACCAGTTTTAGGGGGCAAACATTTTTTCACACAGGATCACAGGATGATCTGAAACATTTAACAGAGACAAACATGCAAATAAAACAAGAAATCATATAGGGGGCAAATACTTTTTCAAACCACTGTATATATAGACATTCATGAAAGAGCTGCTCACTGAATTAATTTCGGAATTCCGAAATGGGTCTGAGTGTTTAGTTCTAATGTGGTTTATTGTCAAATCTACAAAGCTACAGAGCTGGTGAATGAGCCAGGCCCAGTCAGAATGCTCATGTGGGGCTCACATAGGTGGAATGTGGGCTAGATGGGTACCAGGTGGGCATTTGCTCTGAGTGGGTTTGCACATGTGTTTTTACCAGGACCCAGATGGACTTCCTAAATGGGCCCCAACATTACAGCCCAGCCAAATCCCACGTGGGTCCCATCTCGGCCCTGTGTGCAGAGTATAACCCAGATGGGGCCTATGTTTAACCCCTCCTGCTTCTGTCTGGCAATGACCCATATGGGGCCCATCATAGTGACCTCCTTATGTGGGGCCCACATTAAACCCACTGTCTGTGTGCTTGTGTGTGTTTGGGGGGTTTGGGAGTCTACAGCACAAATGCTCCAATTTTATTAGATATCCAGATGGCCTGTGAACCTACATGAGTTTCTGTGTCAGTATCATGTTTTTTTTGGCATAAGCTGTTTGGACGTATGAGGAACTTGTTTTAACCCGATAAAAAACTATAAGATCCACATAGGATAAAATTAAACTAGAAGTAAAACACAATGCAATAGAATAAGTACAAAAAGTGTGTCACTGTTACACAACGATACTGACGTACAGCACCTGTTTGAATGTGAGAATGCCAGTAATGAAGCTTTTTAGCCTTTTGGAGCTTCTGAAATAGGTGAAATCCAGGATGTTATGGGTCACAATTTTGTTTTGCCATGCATTAAGAACACTGTCTTTGCCATGATATAAAATTTAAATTGAACTTTGTGCAGAAAATATCCACGTCTACCATATACTTGAAAGTAATCTCTGATTGATTGGTTAGCTTAACTGGCAACCAAAAAGTTTTGTCCACAGTTTCTATGTGGGCCCCATATATGGATGCCAGTGATGGGGCCCCATCAGGGTAGTTGATGGGACGTGGAGGGGTTAAACATGGGCCTCATCTTGGTTGTAAAACACTGCACATGAAGTTTAAATAGGACCCATTTGAAAGCAGGATGGGCTATAATGATGGGGCCCATTTTGGAAGCCCAAATGGGTACAAGTAACAGTACATGTGCAAACACACTCAGAACCCATGCTCACCTAGAGCCCATCTAGTCCAAGTTCAACCCATGTGAGCTCCAAATTAGCATGTTGGCTGGTATAGAAGGGACATAAATTTGGTTAGGGCAAAAACACTTGTTTATATGATTCTATGATGTGGCTTTAAAATGGAATAAAATTGGCTGTAAGCCACAAGACATCCTGCTAAAAACAAATCCAGCTAAAGACCAGCTGCTCATCCAGAAAAAAAAACATATCCAATATAAACATGTTGTACAAGAGCTAGTAAACAAGTTAGCCTACCAACATAGGATATGTTTCTCTCTAGATGACCAACTGGTCTTGAGCTGGATTTTTTTTGTAGGGATAGTATAGCGTAGCTTTGTTTTTACAGTGTAACAAGAGCACTAAAGAACTAAAGAAAGCACTAAAGAAAACCTGAGAAAGAACTCAGCCCACTTTAAGTTCTTAAGTATACAATGTGGACACAAAAAGGACTGGGGCCACTTGCAACTGGTTCCCTTTTAGGTTTAATGAAAAATAGCTATATTGTAAAAACCTAAACCATAAACATTCAGACCAGGACCTGGTATGGGCCTGTAGAGTTACAGCAGGGGTCATCAATTCCAGTCCTGAAACACCAGAGTCCAGCACAGCGATTTCACTGCTCAAACAGAGCAACTAGCCCTAGTAATTAACTGATGTGTTTGAGCAGCAAAATCTCTAAACTGCTGGACTCCGGCCCCACACAGTTGCTGAACCCTGGCCTGCAGTTCCTCTGACGCAAGCTCAGCCTCCCAGAAACCACCCATATTACAACTCCCAGACAGCTGACTGTTATGAAAAGAATGTGCTTTACTTTATTCTGGTTATTTTTCTGTATTCATGCTCTGTGTGTAATCTGGAAAGAAGTCTGGGAGAATTCCTAGCACTGTGTGTCCTCAGTTTTAGGCTGTTAAAAGTCCATCAGCACCAGCTGCCTTATAATCCTTCCCAGTTTATTTCCGTTTTGTCATAGGAGGTCAGCGTTTTGAAACTTCTAAGAGGAACTGACATAATCTTGCCAGATATTTAGGGCAGGGTTTGCCAACAGTGGTTTTGGAGGCAGACTGTTAGTAATGTGACTGATTTAACCCAACTACTACAACCCTGAAAGGGGATTAATAGGTTGATTATCTGGATCAGGTATGGTGAGAGGTGGAAAGAGAAAGAGAATCCGTATTATTCTGGGACCAGATTTGGAAAACAATGGTTTAGGGCGTGAACTAGGTTTTAAACTTGGCCTTTCATTAGGAGCCATTCAAGGCTGAGAGTTTTAAGAGTACATAATTGTATGGTCCTCAGTATGATTCTGTGAAGCATGGGCTCATGGGCTGCCATCAAAATTGGTGGCAAACAAGCTGTATTAATAGCCCAACTCAACCAGATGCTTTTGGTAGTCATGAACAAACTTCTTGCAGAAATCAGATATTTGATTAGATATAATTTTCATGGCAATATGGGTTCTTTTTTGATGCTACCACCACCAAGCTTAACAGCTGTTACTTCCAACAGCTTTTTCTATTCATGTGCTCAATGGCAAAGTGAATTTTGAGTGCTGAATTTTGGAATCTGGGCTTTTTTCTTTTTTCTGTCAGGTGAAACTTTACTGTGTAACCTCATAACGGTGCTGGTCTTTTCGTTAGGAGCCATTCAAGGCCGGAAGTAATTATATGGTCCTCATGCCTAATGCTATGTATGGGCTGCCATCAGAATTGGCAGTTACCTAGATAACATGCCCATGTGGGCTCTGTGGGGCCTACATGAGACCCAGATGATATTGTGGTGGGCTGTACTGATAAGAAAGGGAAGGGAAAGTCCAACTGGTTCCCAGTAACAACACATGTACCTACCCATTTAAAGGCAGTTCCCACCCATATGAGCCCCACCTGAGAATTGTTGTTGGGTAGTGTTCCCTTCCTTGTGAGTTTCCAGTTCAGTGATCCTGTGCAAAGGAAGAAGCTGTTATCATCATGGCTCTGTGATTTTTTACTCTGAAAGAATGGAAAAAAGGCTGGGAATTAAAGCAGACTTGTATTTTTTTCTATTTTAGGCGAAGACGACATGACCAATGGACACATTGGAGATGACGGTCAAGTCGGACTTGTCACTCCTGGAACAAGTTACTGGAGCATCTCTGAAAGCCCCAACTCCCCCTTCCTCCTGTCCCCTGTCCCTGGGCCATCCGGACAGAAGCCCACCCCAGCTAAACCTGAGCGGGCTTCTCGTCCCGGACATAGCCGCATCCCTGGCCGAGACCACCGCCGCTACTACCATGAGTACTGGCGGAGTGAATATTTGATGGACTTTGACCCCAGAAGGCATGGTATGATTTGCATGGTGTGTGGGAGTTCTTTAGCCACGCTAAAACTGAGCACCATTAAAAGGCACATCAAGCAAAAGCATCCCGACTCCTTGCTCTGGAGCGCGTCTGATAAGGAGGTGATCCGCTCAGGCTGGGAGAGCCATCTGAACCTGGAAAAAAGCCAGAAACCTTTCTGCACAGACTCAGCCGTTGCTACAGAGCCGGAGGAGACGCTTGACTGTGCGAAACTCTCTACAGGTTTGGGTGATTATTTGTTTAAATGCAGTTGAATCCCAAGTTTGTTCATAAAACACTGGAATACAGTTAGATAGATTCACTGTTTTAATGTAACTCACCTGGTCCAGCTGACCAACTAATGAAAACCTTTTGAGTCTTAAAGCAGGTTAACACTAAAATTGTGTCCAAATAGTCCAATCTCTCAAATAAATCATCTCTGCTTTTCTTGATTTCTTTTGATTATGATTCATGTCCACTAATTATTATTGCTTTTGGGCTACAGATCAGGAAAAAATAAGGGATGCAAACAAGAATGCATGTTCTATGATGTTACCACCACCAAACTTAAGAGCTACTACAGTGTTTTTGGGGCTAAATGCCTTAACAAAAAATCGTTTCTCATCTGAAAATTCTTTTTGTTATGCATGTTGTCAACAGCAAAGTGTAATCGAGCTTGAAGTTGTTGTTGTTTTGGTACCTGAGCTTTTTATAGGCTGGTCTGTCTTCTTTCAGAGCAGCCTATACTTCTCATTAACTTGTACTAATGTATAATTGTTTGAAATTATAAACTTAGAATGTGGATTTTTCTAGCTGAGAATTACAATTATTTCTCAGATCTGAACTGAGCTCTTTGGACATTCCCTTGTGCTTGCTGTTGTCAGTCCAATGACTGCTGTCAAACAAACCCTTTTAATTTGACAACAGTAGTCAATTGTGATCACTAACAGGAAGTTTAGAGACCTTGGCCTTAAGCTTAGAAACTTTCAGCATTAATTGTTTTAATCTAAAAAATGTGTGTGTATTTTTGACCCTGTAGAAAAACACACAATATTAACATTTGTGCACCAAATTAGTGTTTACTTACAATTAAATAATCTACTATTTCTAGAAATTAATCAAGGTCTTAAACACGAAACTCTGGGGCAGTTTCTCAGACAGTGGTTAGGCCAATTGTAGACTATGTTTTCCTTTCAAAATGCTGTCTAATCCAGGACTAGGCTTTATTCCTGTCTGGAAAATGAATCTTATATGTTTTATTCAGCATTTCATGGATTGACCTTTCAGCCATTACAAGTGGTCAACTCTTTAAAATGGAAAATACTAAATAATTAATACAGGGCATTTTTTATGGTTTGGGGCAATTTTTGATATTTTAGAGTCTGTTCTGCTTAGAGCCCTTGTTAATTTTGTAGATGTTGGAAACCCCACTTCTAGCCTGTCAACATATTTCCAACACAGCTCATATTAGGTTTATAGTTGGAGCCTATAAATACGTGTTTCTGATCTATTTTTTTTGTCTCCTCCAGGCAAGCCCATCAGTGATGAGACGAGTAAACCCAGGTCCAGGCCCAGACCCAAGTCTAAGTTCAAGCCCCAGCCTCAACCCCAGCCCGAGCCCGAGCTTGAGCCTGAGCACGAGCCTGAGCCCGAGCCTGAGCCAAAAGTCACCAAAGCGAGTGCCTCTCCACCAGCCCCATCAGTCCAGGAGCCTCAGGGTCCATCTGCACAGATTCTGGAGCGTTACCTGAACGACTCGCTGCATGCATGGTTCCGGCAGGAGTTCCTGATGGAGTACCAGGCGGAGGCGGGCCGGCTGGTTTGCATGGTTTGCAGCTGCCCACTGCCATCGCTTCACCTGGACCACATCAAGAGCCATGTGCTGGAGCTGCACCCAGACTCGCTGGTGTACAGTTCAGAGGAGAAGCACTGCATCCTGCAGACATGGGCCCAAACTCATGGTAAGAGACCAGTGGTATTCTAAAGTTTAGGCAAAGGTAGGCAAAATTTGTGTTGCTGCATAGAGTTAGTGAGAAGAAAATTAAAAACTGATCTCCAGAAGGCATATTTAAAAAAATGACACAATGTTTTTGAATCTTTTAGGCAAAATTATAGTTTTAAGAGTACATTTGAGAGTAAAAAAGTAGGAAAGTAGCATCATGCTGTCACAAAACCGCTTCCAAAGTCTCAGACAGTAATTAGCAATTAGCTTGTTAGCACCCATGATCTTTTCATAATTATTGTTAGGGTAGATCAGGTAATGCAAAAAAAATCTAATCTTTCTAAATGATTACTCAAACCTCTTCTCCACAATTAACTGGTTCATTTAACCAATTACCGGATACTTCAAATTAATTAGGGAAGGAATCAATTAGTTTAACACACAAAGCCAGGGAGGGCTGTATGATGATAGCGTTTTATTTTAGTTAGCTGTTTCCTGAATTTGTAATGTTAATACAGGTTGTTAGTGTGAGGTCCCAAAGACCAACAAAATCTTCTGAAAGAAAAGTGCCTAAAAGTAACTAGAAAGACAAATCATTCCTCTTAATTAATCTTCAATTCAGAAGATCTTTAGAAAGTAGCAGATTTTGGAGTGGACTGCAGCTATTTATAATAACAACTCTATACTGACCAAGAGCACCCAGTTTTTAGCATGCTGCTGTACATAAAACATACAGTGCATCTGGAAAGTAGTCACAACACAATTTTTTTCACATTGTGCTACTATGCATGTTACATCCCTAATAAATTAGCAACACAATATAACAAACTTTTATTTTACTTCATCATTATGGTGTGTTGAATTTGAGGGAAAATATAATGAATGTTCTTTATTTTGAATTAAGGCTGTACAAATGTGGAGAAGTAAAGCACTGTGAATACTTTCTAAATGCATTGTTCATGTACATGAGAGTAATACGAAAATAGGGCTCAATTTCTTATAATATCTTACAGTATTTCACATTCTTTTCCTGTATTAATGTTAATGTGTACTAATGTTTCATTCCTAGATCACTATTAAGATTTTTTTTAGCCATAGACCTTGCCAGACTATAAATAGTGGAATGCTAGATGAGTACAATTTGTTAAGAAGAAAGTCACATTTGATTTGAGCATGGAGGTACATCATGTATAGCCTTAGCCATAGGCTGAGGAGGGCATGCTAGGGTTGACTTAAGGTGACCACTGCTATATATAGTTGATATAAGGTATGTATTGTATTCTTATAAAATACTCCACTGTGTTTCCTTTCCCTCTTTTCCTTCCATTCCACAGAATCAGACTCTGCTAGAGACTATTTCAAATCAGAGCCAGACACCAAAGATCCGACAGTGGACAACACAGTCCAGTTCTTCCCCTCGGAAATGGACCCTCTCCCGGACCACTCAGAGCCGTATGCAGGAGGAGAAGGAGAACCACCAGGTGCTGCTCAAAACCCAAACATGCTGCCTCATCAGTTTCCCAATAGGAGACTGAAGAACGGGTGCCCCTGGCGCCTGCGTTTGGACTACCTGGTTGCACTCGGACCTTCGAGCAGTCCAGGCTGCTACTGCATGGTGTGTTCTGAACAGCTGCCGCTGGCTAGAGTGAGTAGTTTTCGTAGGCACATCCAGGAACGCCACCCCGAGACCGCAAATCTCAGCCGCAGAGAGAGAGAAGATATAGCCAGCGCCTGGACAGGGGAAGGAGACCCAGAGGAGTCAGCCATGCAGACAGAACAGGGTAAATACATATATACTACACAGGCTGGGGTTCCCACCAATTAGTCCTGTGTAAAAAGCGTACCTTAATTATCGCTTAAACTCCATAAAGTTTGCACAGTAAACACTTACTTGCGTGGTTTTCTGATATACTGATTAATAATAACTGAGGAAATGTTCCAGCTTAGAAATGGCCATTGTAGTGATTATAAATTATTATTGTTATTGTTTTACCTGTATGTGTTTATGTGCTATCCACTTAACATACTACCATATTTGTAGTCACGTGATTGGTCCACCAAACCAACTGAGTAACTTGAGAAGTTTGTACAAAAGAAAATATAGTGTTGTCAATTGAAAAAAGTTCAAAGTTCAGTTATTAATTTTTTTAATGTTCTTTAAGGTATAAATGTAAATATGTCTCTTTGGTTGGGATATAAATGCTCAGATACTATTTAACAAGCCTATTTACGACACTGTTATTTTTACTCAGAATAAAACGCTGATTTTTATTTGCTTGTGAGGTCATAGAAAGAAAGAAAAACAAAATAAGTTAATTTAATAAATATAAGAGAATTACTTAGATTAAAATAAATGGTCGCATCTCTGTAATTAATATATACGCCCCAGTCAGAACATGAACACCTCCTTGTTCCTACAATTATTTGGGTATTGGTTGGGTGGTGGATCAATCTCGGAGTTGCATTAACACTGCCATGGTGATGGTTTGTTAGTGGTGTGTGTTGTGCTGGTATGAGATGATCAGACACAGCAGTGCTGCTGGAGTTTTTAAACATTGTGTCCACTCACTGCTCACTCTATTAGACACTCCCACCTAACCGTTCAGAAACAGAAGCTTATCTGTTGCTGCACAGTTTTTGTGGTCACTCATCGCAGCCCATAGTAAGTTGTTGTATGTATATTTTCAGACCAGCAGTGGGACTGAGGTGTTCAGAAACTCCAGCAGCACTGCTGTATCTGATCCACTCGTACGAGCACAACACTCTAACCACTCTAACACACCACCACCACCATACCTACTCTGTGGTGGTCTGGTGGAATCCTGACCATTCAAGAATAGGGTGAAAGGAGGATAATGAAGTATGCAGAGAAACAGATACAGGACTACATTCTGTAATAATAGAACTACAAAGTGCTCTGTGGAGCTGATAAGATGGACAGGAGGAGGTGAGCCAAAATATTCTGACTGGACTGTGTTTAAAAGTTACAGCTATTAAAGCAAAGCACTATTGTGATTTTAACTGTTTGTGAGTAAATTACAGCATTTTAAGTACATCTTTCTTCTTTTTGTATTTCGGAAAAAGCCACACCCATCGATATCACTGCTGGATCACTGCCTGCAAACACACAGACGCCATCCACCAAACCCAGCAAGCAGAGCACCATCAAGACAGAAGATAAAGAGAGGAAGGTGACGCCTTCTACACCGCACAGACAAACTCACTATCCAGGCAAAGACCAGAGGCGCAACTACCAGGTGCGCTGGCGCATGGAGTATCTCATGGACTACGACTGCAGGAGACATGGACTAATCTGCATGGTGTGTGGAGCCACGTTAGCCACGCTGAAGGTCAGCACAATCAAGAGACACATCCAGCAGGTGCACCCTCGCTCGCTGGACTACAGCACGGAGGAGAAGCAGCAGGCTCTGCAGAGCTACAACCAGACCGCCCTGCACTTCGTCCACTCCGATGACTGTTTCTCATCTTCGGATCACAGCCATGGAGCGCATGCTAGCGCTAAAGCTGAAGTCGAACAGACTGTATGTTATAGCACTTAACTGAACATTAGTGGGGTGTGGCATGTTTTCTTTCGCTCAGGAAGTTGATTATTGGAACAAGCCAAAAAAATATCTCCACAGCTTTTTTTTGTTATTATTTTAGGGGGAAGGGGTTTAAGTTTTAAAAAAACTTAATTTGCACTTTTTTTCACAGCAAATCGTTCTGTGAAAAAGGTCATTTGACCAAGCAGTGATCACCTGTTAAACACAAGTGGCAGCGCATGCCCTGCTAACGTAAATCCAGCTTCAAGATGGAGAATTGTAAATGTGCTTCCTTCAGAGAAATAACATCAGTGGGATGGATTTGAGTGAAGGTTTTTTTCTTGTTTCTAAGCACCTTTATAAAGCATCCTCATTTGTACAGTGCAGTCTATGGCAAGACTGTTATTGCTGCAGAATTACAGGGGTTAACGTGCTGAACTTTGCATTGAATTGGTTTGCATGGGCTTAGCATTGCAATGGGCCACACATTCTGCACTTAAGAAAGCACTGGGTACGGATGCTGGGGGACCATTATGGGCCATGGACCTTATGGCACCTTATGAGGCACACGCTGTGTGCAAAGTGTCAGTTAGATTTCAGTGAACTTCTCAAAACCCTTTCATTGTACCATATTTTTTACACTTTAGCAAATTCACGAATGACAAATGATGACATTTATGTTGAAATACTACCTTTTAATTAGGTAGGGCTGCACAATACAGACAACATTGCAATTACATATTGTGATTGATTGTAATACTCCAGTATATTACAATATATCAAAGTCAATATATGAAATCAAAGTGTAACTGTACATTACTTTTGTAATCTATGGTCATATTAAGAACAGTTGGGTTTCTCCGTTAAATTTAAAATCTAATTGCAGTGAACTTTAACCACCTCTAAACATCACTGTGTATCAGAGCATAGAAAATTTATATTTAACCAATAATGTCAGAGCATGTTTTTCCTCAACCTCATCTACAGTCCCCTTTAAAATGATTGGAACGGTGAGGCCAGTCCCATTATTTCTGCTGTAGACTGAAAACATTTGGGATTGACATTTTAAAGATGAATATGAAACAATAGATTAACAATTTAGCTGTTATTTCAAGGTATTTACATCTGGATCTGATTCACAGTTCAGAAGATAGCACCTCCTGTCTGAACCCACCCATTTTTCTTGTGAGCAAAAGTATAAAACAGGTAAACTTAAAGTAAATTAAAGTGCCCTCTGTAGGTTGTTACTGATTTCACTAACAGTTGTTTAAGTTTTTTTTTTTTACAACACAATGTTTCTGTTATCAACTGGTGTGTTTTTTTTCTTGGTCTACCTGTTATTTAGTACACCAGTGATGACTTTCTTCTTCAGGACTTTTTCCAAACATTTCTCAGCTTCATAGTTAAAGTTTTTTTTACCTATAGACAGCTCTCTGGTTTATACATTCTCAGTCTACACATAACCCAAATCTGAAACTATGAAGCTATGTGTATTTTTGAATAATAATGTATTTGTTTTTGGGAAACAAAACATACCTGGCAGTCACATGTTCCAGTACTTTTGCTCACAAGAAAAAATGGGTGGGTTAAGCCAGAAGGTGCTATCTTCTGAACTGTGAATCAGATCCAGATTTAAAAACCTGAAAAAGAAGAACAGAAATGTTGATCTTTTGTCTCCTTTTTTATGTCAAAGTCAAAGTTTTTATTCTAGAGCAGAAATAATGGGATTGACCTCACTGTTCCTATACGTTTGGAGGGCACTGTATAATGAAGCAGCATTTGTGATCTCCTAAATTTTGGGATAGCTCTTTCCTCGTCCTGTTTTGCCCAACTCCTAATTCTGGTGCTGGTGGAGGTGTTGGAGGCAGCTCTGGGCCGTTTCCTAAAGTAAGTTTAGCATTAAAAACATCTTAACACGGAGATAAAGTGCTCAGTGTAATGGACACTCAACCATCCAAGAATCATCTTAGTACTAATACTCTTTTGAGAAACCTAACCCAGTTTGTTAGAACATGCCTGGTTCTAACAGTACAATTAAATCCTAATGGACAGATTTATGCTCTGCCCATTATTTTTTTCCTACCTATATGTCCTGTTTCACCAAGAAATTATTTGATTTAAGAAGAAAATATGATTTCTTATTTTATGTTGATTTGTAACATGGGTAAAATTGGCTTGCTTTTTTTCTCTTATCAATCCATTGATTCATCTAAATGTGGACAGAAACACTGATTGGTCAACATGCTCACAGAAACCTTGCTGTGATTGGTTAGAGGTCTGTTTACTATGTCAGCACTGCAAAGCCCCATATCACAATAATGATTAACAGACTGTATATTGTGCAGCCCTAGCATGAGGTTTCCTAAAGAAAGGTATTTGAAAGTCTTGATTACTTTAAATATAGGAGGAAAAGCCCATTGCTGGCTTAACTGAAATGAGGGACTTGAGTCCATGTCTCAGGGAGTGTGTGTGTTTTACGTAGGTTGCATGTTTTTGGTGGCATGACCACAAACTACAACATACTTCAGATTTAGCTGATTTAAAATTAATTTGCAGCTTAAAGAAAGGCAAAGTAGCTAAATGAGCCAAGACAAGCAAGCAGCTTTTCCCCACCACCCCCAAGACCCTCCTTTTCAAGTCATGTTCATACTTAAACAAATAGTTCAGTGAAAAATAAAAAAATTAACATGACTTATCGCTGACACCAGTCGATCAAACAAGACCTTCAAAAATGTGATGAGCTTCTTTAGTTTAGAACAGTGGATTTTGGCTAGAAGCTATGCTAGCTAATGTTGCTAACGAACAGTAAACTTAGACTGTTACAAACCTCAAATTGGTGATTAGCTACATGCTAAAATCTTAATTTATTTGCATCTAAATTTTAGGGCTGGACCCGAATATTCGGGTATTCGGATATTCGTTCGTTGAGTAGGTATTCGGTTTTTAATTTTGGTATTCGGATATTCGTTTTTTTTCTCCTTTCCAGAGTTCCACCTCACTCTAACCACTTCTGTTTTCGCGGGTCCCGTCAGAATATCTTGCGCGCGGGACAGAACTGAACTGTTATTGGCTGGAGCGGGAGTTTAATCCAGACGATGCGGGAGCAAATTAATAAATATTTAAGAAAACTGTAATAATTGTAAAAAAAAAAAAACTAAAGAAAACTGTCAACGCGCAGGATGGACCGACACACACACGCACACACCGATGGTGTTTGGACTGGGGTAAGGAACGGGACCGCACTATGTGGCGGGCGGGCGCGGGATTAAAAGAAGCAATTTTTTTGCGGAGCGGTAACGAGACAGAAACGCGGGAGCGTGGAAGAGTGGGTTTAAAAATCAGTCTCGCGCAGACCTCTATTATACATGATAAAAAAAAATGCAGGCTCTTCGAAACTGATTTATATAATAAAACGTAAGGGGTAATGTGGCAACAGTAGGGGCTAAATCGGTTACAAAAGCCTGGCCTACAAAAATGATGTCTGAACGAATTTCCTCTTATCTAATATAATTTAAAATGGTTTAAAAATATAAAATAATTTCTAAGCAAACGAAATATTTAATATTGAGCTTATAGCCCAAGTGCAAAAATACAAAATCAGTAATATGCCCTGCACAATCCTTTAACCGAAATAGACCAAGTACAGTTTACAATGACTGTCCTCTAATATAATTACCAATGTTTAAGAATATAAAATACTTCCTGAACAAACGTTTTTTTTTTTGTTTGTTTTTTTAAGCAAATAGCCTAAGTGTGAAAACACAAACAGCAATTTACTGGGCTGGCTTGCGCAGCGGAGAAACCGTGCAGCAGCAGCCTCCTAGCCTGCTTACGCAGCGGATAAGCCGCGTGTGGGGCAGCAGAAATTCCGGGATGAAAACACAAAGAAATCTGAGCTAAAAACACAGAAAAAATATGGGGGATAAAAACACCAAAAATCCGGGGTGAATATGTCTCGTCGGTCAGAGCAAATTGAACATTTTTCAGTGGATTAAAGGGGCCGTGATTTGCTTTTTTTTATTTATTTTTTTTACCTCTTTTAAAAAAAAACGAATATTCGAATATTCGCTTCGAATCAGTGCCGAATATCCGGAGCTCAAAAAACGCTATTCGGGCCAACCCTACTAAATTTACCAAATGCTGAGTAAATATGTTTAAAAGACTATTTAATTTAATTAAACAGCTAGACCTTATTTAAACATTAAAGCTAAAGCTTGACTTGTAGCCTAAAAATGGCTACACTACAGTTTAGCTGTGTGGTGAAGTTTTTGATTTTTTTTTCTTGTTTAAAAAAAATAGATTAAAGGTCATAGCTTGTTCTACAACACATATTTATAAGAAACAAAATAATAAAAAAAAGATTTTAATGTATTTTTGAAATGGTTGAGAGGAACCTTATTTTTTACAGAGAGGAGACAGAAGGTCAGCATTAGTTACTGTAGTTAGCAACTTAAGCTAACATTAACTTCTGTTCTAATTTTAGCCTTAAAAATATACCATTAAGTGATACAAGTTGTTTTTACTAGTAAAAACAATCCTTATGGATTTTACTAGTGAACATATAATCAAAGATAACAGGCTTTTAACGTAAATAACGGTTATATAACTAGTCAAAATGATATTAAAGATATATTGTCCTGCTAACATCATAAGTTAGAACAGATTCATAGATCTGCAGAGCTAAAATATTAGCACAAATTTCCGAGCAGGTATCAGAAATTATTGTTTTCATTAGTTAAAAAAGTACCACAGAAGTCCTGAATTAAAGTTTTTACTTTAAATAGCATGTGTATCACTGGGATAAATGGGTTGCCATACAAGCAAACCTGAAATGCCAAATAACTGTTAATAAGTCTTGCCTGATCGACTAAATTTGGAGTAAAAATCAAGTTTATTTTATTTTTCACTAGACTATTCCTTTAGCCTGTGCAGGTTAAGAGTAAGTTGCAAATGTCATTAATAACAGTGCAATGGAAGAAAGAAAACTTAAAAAAAAAGAAACATGGAATGGGCTTTTCCCTATATAAGCACTTACCTTTTTTTATTTTTTTTATTGTCTTTGTCTAACTCTAGCATTAATGTTTTGACTCCAGAGGGTTGAGTAATTACAGAGAGTAAAACTGAAGTCAAGAAAAAAGAGAGAGAGAGAGAGAGAGAGAGAGAGAGAGAAAAAAAAAACATGTTCTGCTACAGCTTATTGTGTCGAAAGAAAAGATCTTTGTGCCCTGAGCTCCACACAGGCCTTCCATTATGAACTTCATGGTACATTGAATGTCAAGGCGAGCTGCTTTTTTTGCTGATGAAAATCTTGTAATAATAATAAAAAACAAACAAAACACGCAAATTCATTTATTTCTGTTGATTGAGAAGAAAACACAAGCTCAACAAATCATTTAACATTTTTATTAATTTCACTTTGACATCATTACAGGGACCACATTTCCCCCCCCTCTCCCTCCACTTTATTTTCCAAAGCTCCCAAGATTAACTTAATTATAACTAACAAACTGAACATACGTAGATAGTAGTTATCACATCTAAATCAGCAAGAGTCCAAAGCAAAAACCAAGGATAAACAGGACTTCTCTGCATCTCCCTCCCCAATAGAGAGACAGAAAAACTCAAAAACAGGTGAGAAATTGGGGAGAAGAGCAACATGCTGTTAAACTACAGAAGTTAAAAATCTGCAGGTTATTTAATCGAAACACTAGTTGAAAAGAGAAAACAATAGAAGCTGTCTACATAGAAAGAGAGAGAGAGAGGTTTGCATTTATTAATTAAACAAAAGAAGAAATAAAACAGGTCGTATTTCTTTAAATTAGTGTTGGAACAAAAAGAAAGAATAAAAATGTTCAAACTAGCTGCTGGAGCTTATCCTACTTCTTCAAGCATCACCACACCTATGATCCACGAGTTGACAACATAATGTATGTTAGTTCTGCAACACAAGGACACAAGTGGTACGAACAAAGGATACTTTCAAGACGTTGGTGAGCGTGTCTGAGTGTGCCATTTGCGCGCATGCATAGAAGAAAGCGTGGGTACGAGAAAAAAAAAAGAAGAAAAAAAATGGAACGTTGACTACAGTTGAACTTTTAAGGGGTGGAGAAACACATACAAACACAATCAAAAAAAAAGAGGAAGGAAAAAATAAAAACCCTGGCATTTGGTTTTGGCCATCAAAGTCCAAGTTCGGTGAACTTGACCCTTTATGGGAAAACTCCATGTGAGGCAAGTTCAGGCTGAAATGAGTTCCTTTGTGAACACACAGGATTGCATGCGTCAGCTGGAATGCTCTATAAATATTACAATGTAACATTCAGCAGTTGATAGACATCTATGTAGTAGTATTACTGTTTAACTCTGGTACTGTGTTTATTCATTGGTAAGTCAATATAAATACAGGTATACATATACTGAAGCCTAGGTTAGTGCTTCATTAAGGTGAATGCAAATGCTTCCAGATGGTTCTAGAGCAAGGCCAGGTAGAATCCAGCGCCATTTACACACACACACAGAGGGCAGTAAGCTTAGTGCATCCATTTTTAGTCCTAAAGTCCCTTTCAGTGTATGCTTACACACAACTGTATAAAGTCTGCTCACCTTCTCATGTAACAAACACAAACACATCTCCAGCTTTTTCAACATGTGCTCTGCATCCTTAAATTAAGAACAAGAACCTTACAACACACCAATGCAGACCACTTTTTAAATCACGAGAAAATCACCCAGAGTGTTAGAAAAGTTCTCCAAATACTGATCCGGGACCAGCGTTTAGCTTGGAGACTGGTCCACGATCAGCAGGGAGAACACCTTTTCCCCACCAACCTCCAACACCAATCACACTCCTTCTTCTGTCCCTTCAAAACAGCAACATCGTCTTTCTCAACGTCTCGGCTATTCAGAAGTTCTGAAGATTCTATACAGATAACTCAACCTTAAAATTAATAATAATAATCATCAATAGTAATAATAGTCATAATAATTATAATAATATTTACTTAAGATGCCAATGCCAGACTGGGGAGTCAAGAGCAGCTATCCTACATGTGACCTAATAATAATAATAATAATAATAATAATCATAATCATAACCTGAACAGGAATAATCAGAATAACGCACGCACATGAACTCAGGAGATCCGAGTCTCAGACAGATGCAAGAGACAAATAAGAGGCGCAAGAGGATATTGGTTCTTTTTTTTCTTTAAATATAAAAAGCAAGGCTAACTACTTCTTCACAGCAAAGAGCCTGTTTGTAATCTTACTATATATACATACACAATTAAAATTGAAACGCGCAAAAAGAAAGAAAGAGAACAAAAGAACAAAAAAAAGACAGAGACAGGACAGCGAACTAGACCAAATTGTCTAAAACCAATCAATCAATCAATCAATCTGTGTAAGTGTGTGTCTGTGTGAGAGACTAGTAACAATCAGTGCATTGCAGTTTAATAGTTTTATAATACATGAGCAAATATTTTAAGGTGAAAAAAAAAAAAAAAGAGAGAGATAAGGGGGGCTTGGGGGGGCAAGAAGAGCTATGAAACTAGGATGGAGAAAGAGCATGCAGGCCTGCCTGTCCTTTTTTCTTTTACTGTTTGCCTTTTGCCCTGTGAATATGTTCCCATAAGCACAGGCCATCGAATCCTCATCCTTATGTACTCATACATTTCACTTTATTAATAGCACAGCGCCTACGGACACTCGGGAAACCAGGTCAAAGATTCAGTCTAGTTCACAAACCCTGCCGCCCAAAGACGGGCACCATATATGGGCATCCAGTTGCAGTATTACATCACTTCCTGTGTTTGAGTCGCCAGCCTCTGGAGCCCCACGCATCTTCTCCTAATGCTTATAGTTAAGCTGCAGAGTTAACATTGATTATCAAGAAGCTTCTGAGATCTTAGAGACTAGCTGGTTCAGTGCAGATGGTTGGTGAGATGTATCTGGGGGAGGAGGAGGAGAGGAAGAGGAGGGGGGAGGGGGATAAGATTAAACTGAAGGATCAGGAAGATAGAAGGGAAGAAAGGAGAGGATGCAGGGAGGGGCTTGGAGGCAATGGGGTGGTCACGGAGGGATCCGAGAGGTGGATCATTCCGCTTTACTGCGCTTCGCTGCTCCAGGGAGCTTCTCTTGTAGCCTGGTGGGGAAAAAAAAGAAGAAGAAAAAAGGAGTGAAATTAAAAATAGAAGAACTATATATAACTGACCAATAGGTGGCAGTCATTCAATCTAATTGCCGCTTTACTCCCACTGACAGTATGCTCAAATCTAATTTAGATCATACCATCTATTAACATTAAAATTGTAAATGCATAAAGCAACACTAAAACTTACTTGGCAACTGTAGCATTGATCTGAGTGCGTGCCACATCAATGTAGTGGTCTATCTGGGTCTGTAGAGGGAATTAAAAAATTAAATAAAATAAATTGTAATAATACCAGGGATTAAAGAGAACATCTAATTTGTCACAGGTGTAAAGTCACATTTAAAGTGTTGTGGATCTTCATTTCTGTTCACTATGGTGAAAAAGCTGAAAAGTGGGTTATCATGGTTTTGAGGCCACGGCATATTTCTGCAAGCTGGAAGTTAAAGTGACAGCTGTACCAAAACAGAGACATGGAGAAAAACACACGTTCTACCTTTCTACCACTGCATCTAATAAGAAACTAGTATCTTAGTACCTTATGAAGAGACCAGTCTTGCATATGGTGCATCTGTACACCATGCTGAATCCAAGCATATTTAATAAAATAAAATAAAAAAATTCAAACTGATCTAACAATATATTTTTTCAGACACTCACCTTGTTCTTCTCATACAAAGGCGGTACACTGAAGACAAGGATGTCCGCTGAAAAACAAACAAACAAACAAAAAAACCCTTTAAACTTCTTAAAAAGATAAGCATGCATACAGTATATATTAGGGGTGCGCGATATGTCTCTAAAATAATATCACAATATTTCAGGGTATTTTTGCGATAACAATATATTTGGCGATATAGGAAAACAGAAAATTAATTAATTAATTTCAGGAATGTAGTATAAGAGTATTACAGCATAATCATAATGTGGCAAAATAAATAATATAGCATAAAATAATATAATGCAGCAAAAAAATATTGCAGAATATTTAGTGCATGCATATAAACTGCAAACTGAAACAATTATACAATAAATACACTTAAAGCTTCACAGTAAATAACAGACTACTTTTAAGACAGAACATCTCTATTATTACGATATGGATTTTTAATAATCACAATATTTCTGTGTCACAATATATTGTATACGATATAACATTGCCCACCCCTAGTATATAGTATACAAATATTTGGACAACCCTGGCCTAATTACATAGTAGAAAACAATTTCTGCAGAAAAATAATTAATACCAAGAACACATTGAAATGTTCTATTTTTTAATATAATTAATTTACATTTTTTCACATTTTCTCCCAATTTAGCTAGGCCAATTGCTCCTTTGTTTAGTCACAAAAACTCTTATGAAGTTTCTTCTTATGAATTAAAAAAATATATAATTTGCACAAGGGTGCTCAAGCTACGTACAGTAGTGTACAAATTCCTTTCTGATACTTTCACTTAAACTGAAAGTACAGTTCCTCTGAGAAAGAGCCAAATATATCAGTGGTGGAAGAACGATTAGCATGTCAGTCCTTACCAAGAATGAGGATAGTGATGCCATTGAAGACTGCACCCACGTATGTCAGCAGCCACATGGCCACTGCCAACTGTAATAAAATGACAAAAATAATAAATAAAGCAACAGTGCAGACAAAGCTAAACCGATCTCATAATCTTAACTCAAAAAAATCAAAGCAGGCATATGTTACAGTTTGAGTGCTGCTAATCAGTATCCACTATTAATTTTTCAACACCTATTACAAAACAATGTAATGCATGTATTTATAAGGTCATGAATGAGGTTCATGATAATTGGGCTTCAGCAGCTATACAGTATATTAAGCCAGCCAGTTACTGTCTTTCTCCCTGTGCCTGTGTTTGTGGAGGTCAGTATGTTCTGGGTCAGTCATCCATCTTTTTAATCTCTGTTCTATTTCCTCTCACTGCCATCATCTCCCACTCATTTCATTCACATGAAATAGGCTAACTGATCTTTTTTTGCAAGTCACATAAAGAAATGCTTCTATGAGGTACAGTCAGTGGTGATGACATTATTGTTTAGGAGCTTCCTTTCCTGTGCATGGTGCAGTAGTAGTAGTAGTATACATCCCAGTAAACTGAATAGAATGGAAACTGCCTGCACTAGTGACTACATGACATCAGAATTTGGTGGAGGAGGACATTTTCCATTTTTAGATGCATCTTGATTCAGACATGGACGATTCTGAATCGACTGACAAATAAAGGGAGCCAAAAGGCAGAGGAGAGACACGGAAATATGAGCAACAAACCTGACTGGCTCAAACTAGGGGCGTTTTCACACCTGTAGTTGGTTTCTTTGTTTCAGATCAGTTGGTGAGTTTGTTTACTTGGAGAGTTTTCTCCCTCTGTTTGGTTTGGTTTCACACAGGCATAAACCTAAATGCACCAAAATGCGCACCAATAAACCACGCAAGCACAAAGTGCTGATAAAAGGTCAAAGCTATCTGTGGCAGGAGTAAGAAAGTAAATATAGTGAGAAGATTTTGTGTTCTAGCACATATTTCTGTGCAGTTTAAATCTGCTTTATCATTTAACGCTGTGCATTCAAACACACAATTTTTTTAAATAGGAGGTGCAGTGCAGATGTAAACGTAGTAAACGCAGAGTTGCGCAGATGTAAGCAGTGAATGCAGCACATACCGTGCGTGTGTAAACAGCATGGAACAAAGACAGCATTTGTTCACAGCTGTGGTAATTAGAGTTATCCGGATAATATGTATGATTAAACTTAAAAGATGAATCAAGATCCATCAATAATTGTTTTATAACTGCATTGTAAACCCTTAAGTCGTAATCAAATCAATCGTAATGTGCATGAGGAGATTCACACCCCTTATCAGTACCTGCTTGTTATATATATATTGTTGAGTTGAGCACAGAATTTAATACCAACCATTATTTCACCATAAAAAAAGCAATAAATGTGCATGCCTGCAAGAGTGTGACTGCTGTCAATAAACATCTTCTGCGAACACAGAACAAAGAAGTCATGAGGGGTCAGGAAAGGCCAGGCCTTATGCTAACAGCTAATGGACCAACCTTGAGGGAATCCACCAAGTCTTCAACCAGGAACAGGCGGCTCATCTTCTTGAGTGCGCGGTTGATGTAGGTCAGCGACGCGTCCACGTGCTTGCGGAACGTCTCGGGAGGCACGCTGACATCCTTCTCCATCAGAGCCCTGAAACAAGCACGGGTCAACCCAATTAGCCCAGCAGCAATATCCCCACACACAAGCGGAGAGACAGCAGACGTACCCTCAAATCATCACTCTGCTCTTCTATCCTCACATCATTAAGGCAGATACTGAACACTTAACACAACTACTGAAATACTGCACTATAGCCTAGTACAGGCCAAATCATAAAAAATACATGGTAAATACACAAACAGTGCAAAATGTTGATTAAATGGAAAGGGCTTAGGTTTAAACATCAGGGATGGGCAATACTGAATTATTAAAATACTATTATTTTTTAAACTTTCATGACTATTTTAACATTTCAAATATATTTTTTCTATGATGCCAAGTAAACATAAGCTGGAGTCAAAATCCTGGAAAAAGCAGACCCAGGCAATTCACCGGCATGAAACCAAGTACAGTGCCCTAAAGATCTCTTGTTTGAATAGAAGATATATTACAGGGAATACACACATAGGTCTAAGATAACTAGTTCTTATTGGACAACATATTGTCAAAGGAACAATTAAAATGCACAACAGTATTGTCATTTGACTATAGTTTTTTATTATTACGAAATAATGATAATGTAATAACATAATAATGTGATGAGACACTGTTTCACCGCAGAGGCAACACACAAATATGTCAAGTTGAAAGCGGTATGGTCTCTGGACATTTGTAGCAGCATGTAATTCTATGCATCAAAACAGTGTGAAAGAGTACAGCAGCAGTAAAACTGTATTCCCCACCATTGTGGATAAAGAGTTTGTCGGTTAAAATCGAGTTGATAAAAGGTGCCATATTTTTCACACTATAATTTTTCTGGGTTTTGTTTATACATAAGTCACACTGGATAATAAGGTGCATTTTAAGATACACTATAAGGAACTTCTAATTCAGCAGGTCTCGCAGCTGGGGCTATGTAAACAAAACTGTAATAAAGACTTTATTTGAAAGTCAAATGAGTGCTGGATGTTAATCTGCACAGATTTCTCGTCTGAAAACTGTTTATGTTGGGTGATTAAAGCGCATAAGATTTTTACAGTTTAGCTTTACGAGTTAAAAACGGGAGTGTATGCTGAGGGTGACACATTCTTTTGTTATGCTTTACGGTGAAATTCCATGTCTGCTGAAAGGGCTGTGAATGACATCAGATAGAAAAGTATGCCAGGAATGTATAGATTTTTGGGTGTGAACGTGGCTAAAGTCTGCTGAGTAGAGTGAATATTGTACAACATCACAGTAATGAGCCTAAAGCCGTTGCATACCAGACGGGCCACAAAGTGGATTAATATAAATTTCTCAACTAATTATTAATTTATAACTGTCACTAGTTAAAGACATTACTAATCATAAATATTTTAACCAATCTCTCAATTCATTATTATTTACTATTATTATTATTATTATTATTATTATTACTTCTTAAAGAGAACATATACCTCTTTTCATACAAGTTGGCAAAACATGTATACAAAATATGTTTATTAACTTCTTCGCACAAAATCACTCTCATATAACAAGATCTCTCCAGTTCTATTCTTGCCAGTTTCAGTAACTTTCAAATTGAGACGTTTAAGGGCTCTGTCACTTTTATGCAAATAAGCTGTTGTGGGCCACACCATGTTTACGCTTTTCATTTTTCAGACTATAAGGTGCATCGGATTATAAGGTGCATTAAGCAACACTAGTATGGATGCCTACATCGAAGTGACCAATAGTTTTGCCATGTTTCCCTTCTAATGGGGAAGCTGGTAGAAGCGCCCAAGTGGACAAAACTGTAATTCTTAATTTAAAAAATAAATAAATAAAACTAAAATAAAACACTTTCTTTTAAAGTCAAACGAGCGCTGGATGTTAATCTACACAGTTTTCTCTCCTGAAAACTGTTTATATGGGTGAGCAAAGTGCTTCCATTTATTTACAGTACGCTTAGATTTTCAATATTTTGTATAAGTTTCAGTTCCAGTGACCTTTTACTAAGGCCAGGTGCAGCAGCATTAGCATTAGCTGCTAATCGCAGTCCTAGCGGGACGTAAATGCCGCCCAAAAGCAACCATGAGTGTTCCTGTAAGCCAGGGTGATATTAGGTAGTAGTTCATCCCACGTAACTTGTCTTAACACAACACTTACACAGACTACCGTGCAATATACTCACCTCTGAAATCGTAAAAACGTAGTGCTGTTGTTAGCGGCTAATGCTAATGCTGCTGCACCCAGCCTTACATTGTGGAGAACTGAAAAAAAAAAAAACTCACCCTTTAACTCTGTACTTTAACGAAGTGGCTTTACTGCTCCTTAATACCTGCATAAGGCACACCGGATTATAAGGCATATTGCTGTTATTTGGGAAACTAAAGGATTTTTAGTAATGTTTAATAATGCATTAACTAGTGACGATTAATAATTAGTTGAGACATTAATTAAGCATTTAACAATGTTTATTGCTGTCGTAAGCACTGTTATTTGTGACCCTTATTTGTAAACCCCTCTTGATTAGGTGAAATCCAAGCGCAGTGCACATGATCTTACTTGAAGGGGTGTCCCTCACTGGATTTCTGCACGGCCTGGATGACTGACTTGTAAATGCGGAAGGTGATGGTGACACAGAGCAGAGCCAGGAGCAGGTAGGAGATGACGCTGATCACGCTGAAGGCTGCCAGAGACAGCAGCAGCAGCAGGGAGGTGCCGAAGACCACGCCTGTCTTCTTCGGGTCCCGCCAGTGCACCAGATCATGTACTGCAAGAGAGAGAGTGTATGTGTGTGCATGGGGAGTGTGTGTGTGTGTGTGTGTGTGTGTGTGTGTGTGTGGGAGTGTATGCATGAGTGAGCGAGTGATGTGCAGTGAGGTGGTGGGTGGTGTAAGTAAGAAGGGAAGAAAGTGAGATAGAAGACAAAACAATTAATATCTCCAATGATTCAGATTTACTCTCTTTCAAATGCTCATGTCTAAGCTTGTCCAAAACTAATCTAGTACTGCCCATTCCTAGCACTCCTGTCACTTAGTCATAGTTTCATTGTGTGTTGTCTTATCTTTATGAATCTAGTGAAACAAGGACAATTTCTATATAGTTGCGTTACATAATTCAGTACGGGAGTTCCTAAGCGGCCTCCGCTCCAGCGTGAAAGGAACCTTTTAAAGAAGCCTTATGTAAACAGCAGCCTCCACGTGGAGAAATGCCTTGGGCACTTTGTATGTGTGATGTGTGCTCCACCATCGCATACACAGAAGCATACACACTCGCTGAAGTTCGCTTCCTCACTCTCCAGTTCAGCTTGATCAGTGTCTCAGACTTTCCTCCTAGTGTTGCAACTCAAAAGGACCAACTGTTCCACCACAGGAAAAGCCGGCTAGAACTGGCTCTTCATATTAAAACACTACCCTCCTGGTTTCTGTTCTAGAAACCTCCTCCACGAGCATGTGAGGGGATGGGCACTACAGCGCACAACTCGTGCAAGCCACCCACTGCATGCAGTGTTCCCTCCTCCACCCTGTCTCTTCCTATATATTAATATAATGAAGCAGAAAGCTCCTCTGCACTTAAAAAGTCCTGGAGAACTCACTCTACTTACGCATTAATTGCAACGATTAGGCCCGTCATGATAATTACATTAATCAACATATCATACAACATCATGACCCCAATAATATTTGCTGACCATTATACTGTCTGGTACATTTTTTCCTGAGCAAAAAGAGCTTATTAAATGTGAAAAAGATTTTGGTAAGAACATGATACAACCTTAAACCTTAAAATACCTTAAAAAAAAAAAACGTATCGCAAATAAATATTCCTAAAGCAATGTTTAAACAATGATTTTTTACTCTTAATAAGAAGGGTTGGACAATGAGGTAATTTATAATCACAATATACTTCCTAATTTTGGTTGATACAATGCAATTCTGATATTGATATAAACAGTACAAAAGCTAAAAAATGTTTGCTTTAATCTCTTGTTCAGGCACAGCATAGTGATTTATATAATATTTTTAAAGAACACTGTTGATATGAAAAAAAGTTTATCACTCTTTAAAAGAGTGTAGTGACTTCATGCGGTTATGTTTTTTTTTAATTTTATTATTATATTAGTCGCATAAAAAGAAAACATCATTATTTATAATACGATTATTATAAGCTTAGTCCTAAGAATAAGAAAAGGTGCAATTCATTTTAATTAAATCACAGAATTCTGTTGTGATTATTTAAAATAAATGAATAAATACATAAATCGATTAACACCACTAAAATATACGACTCTGGAAAAAACTGACACTACGTCAAAACAAGTCCATATTCATCAAGTTTTAAGTGTTCAGAAATCAATGTTTGATGGAATAACCCTGTTTTTTTTTTTAATCACAGTTTTTATGCATATTGGCATGTTATCCTCCACCAGTCTTACACACTGCTTTTGGATAACTTTATGCCTGCACTCCTAGTGCAAAAATTCAAGCAGTTCAGCTTGGTTTGATGGCTTGTGATCATCCATCTTCCTCTTGATTATATTCCAGAGGTTTTCATTTTAGTAAAATCAAAGAAACTCATAATTTCTAAGTGGTCTCTTATTTTTTTTTTCCAGAGCTGCATATATTAATATCAAATACGTGTCAAATATTTATCAGTCCCATCTGAAGACCTGCAAAAAAGGGTGGACTCAATTTAACTTAGGATAAAGCAATTTCAGCAGGTATCTGTAGAGCTACCTCCCTTTTAAAATACAATAATACATTGTTAAACAATAGAAAACCCACACAGTCACTCTCGCACCATAGATAAACATTCCAGTTCAAACAAACCACATAGTGGACCACCATAAATGTGTTTACAAAAACCGCTCATCATGACATAACTGCAGCACAATGGTGCAAGGCCAACGATTCAAAGCCTCAGAAAGCACACCATTGTTTTCACCTCTCCATTTCAGATGCTTTGGGGCTAGCAGCGAATGCAGGCGTGGGGTTTCCTGCTCGCTCACTGCAGGGGTCTGAGTCCCTCCCAGCATGCTTTGCCAGTGCCCAGAGGGAGGCAGCCTGGACTGAGTGCTCGTTTATTATCGCTCCCTCCCTTTCTCCCTCCCTCGCTCGCCTTAGCGGCCCCAGATACAGCAGCACGTCCCAGCGGCAGCCGAGCCGCAGTGGCCTCTTTTCAGTGCTGGCACTGCTCGCCGTTTAAAGGCACAGGCCCTTTTTTGTATATATTATTCCCCCTCTCACTCACTCTCATACATGCACTCATACGCACACGTGTGCAAGTGCAAGCCCACGTGCGTTTGAATCATTTAAAAGGCACGTACACAGGTTACACATGAAAGAGCATGTGAGCTTTGAAAAAAAATATGTAATTATATATTCATACACTGAGAGTGTGTGCCAAAAAAGTATGTGTATTAAACCTGGACATTTCCATCCAGTTAAATTGATGCGATTCATTTAGGCCGGTGGTTTTATCACACTCGGGTGAGATTACCAAAATAACCACACAGAGACCGCTTGAGAAAAAAAGCTGGACTCTTTCCACTTCCAAATGAACACTATGCAAGTGTACGACCATGGTAAAAACATCATACCACCTTAATCTGAACCAACTATCAGGTGAACTCCCCAGATAATTTCTACAACTTAATTAATTAATAATTTGAACAAATTCCATTTCTACTGTTAAACTGTGTTTAACTGTACAGAAATATGCACTAATCCAGAACTCAGGACATTCTTTCTGTATTTACTTTCTTGCAAATTTGGGAGAAAGAACGTTCTCATGTAGTTTTAATGTCCCATCAATTTTTTCCTGTGCGACACCAACCCAACAATAAGTAGATATTCCAAGTTTACAAATGCGTTAACTTATTCTGACTAGAGCAAACAAATTTGACTAAATTGCTAAATATAAATATATCTAGATCTGTTTTAATAATTATTTTTTTGTTTTTTTAATATTTGGCTTAAACAATTAAAACCACCCACTCTCCCCCCATCACTTGCAATGTTCCAGACATTATACAGGATACGCAGCTCAGACACATCAGCCAATAGACGCCTGTGCCAGCAGGAGACTGGGGAAACAGCATCTGGGAGAGCATGGCCAACTGTGCTCTCAGGCTCCAGCTGCTGATGCAGCATGACCCAGAATTTTTTAATTTGTGATTCTTTAAAAATAATAAAATAATAAATAAATAAATGAATGTCTAGCAATTCAGACATTTACAGGTTTGTGTAAATGCTCAATTCCAAGGTAAACATTCAATTCGTCATAGCATAAGCACTTTCCCTAGGACACAACCAGATGCCTATATTAAAAATAAATAAGATGCTACAACAGGTGCATGTGTGATGAGTGATGCTACAAAAGACCCATATTTGGGTCCATAAAAAAACAGATTCTGTAAGAAATATGAAAGTGTGGGGTACCTTTCTATTGGCATTTTAAACATTTGAAAGGTTCTTCATTCTTAAACATTTTTTTCAAATATGATTCATGGTTTTTCAGTGGAAATGGACGACTCCCTGCCCTGCACATTTGAGTTTCCTGATTTAACACTCCCAACACTACCATCAACAGGAAGGGCCTGTTATGTAGCTGATTAGCTGGATCAGGTGTGCTGGGAGCAGGGTAAACACTCAAATGTGCAGGGCACGACGGTCCTCCAGGACCAGGTTTGACAACCAGTGTTCTAAAGCATGGCTCTGTACCCTTGGAAAACATCAAAGGGTGTACAGCTAATAGTATATTTTGAATTTAAAGCTATTTCCAACAGTGTTATAATGATTTTACAATGTTTTTCTAACCTTCTTCAGTTTTGTACAATGTATTGGAACCTGTGCACCCTTACACGCTACCGTATATTTCGCACTGAAAGGCGCACCAGATTATAAGGCGCCCTATCAAAAAACACCTATTTTCATATATAAGGTGCACGTGATAAGGCGCTCTATGTGCAAACGAGGGCTGAATGTTAATCTACACAGATTTTCCTGAAAACTGTTTATTTGGGTGAGTAGAGCGCTTCCGTTAACTTCCACTAAGGTTGGGTGTTGCAGCATTAGCAGCTTATTGCTTGTACTACGCCGACAGCACTACACTGAAGAATCCTGAGAGTTCCAGTAAGACAGGATGATATCAGCTGGTAACTGAGCTCTATGGTTATTCAATATTTAAAAATAACACTTTTAAACAAAGGGCAGGATTACGGACCATGCTGCCTGCAAAACAAGGTGGCTAGGAACATTTTTTACATCTCATGAACAGTGAAGGCACAAGAAGAATAGAGTCTCTAAAAAGAAGGAGTCAGCAACGTTGCTCTGCATACAATTTGCTTGTATGCCCGGACTATAAATCATATCAGCAAATATAATTTTACAGGTGCCTCCTACAAAACAAACTTATTCAATCTCAAAAACATACAAATTGAACAAAGTAATGAAAATTACTAAGTATTAAAAAGTGCAGCTAACTTATAGGTTTACTTCATCACAAGCAGAGACAAGAAACTCATTACTTTGCATCATTTCCCCAAGTCACTCCAAATCACGGTACTTAAGCCTCCAGTTCCGCTTAATAGTGACAAAGACGGTTGAGAAGAAACTGATATGGCTCCGTTAAATTGACATGCTCACCCTGAATTAAATTTCCACTGCCCTCTGCTGTAAAAAGACAGCGGGCCAGATAAATCTGCATCAAGCTGCAGAAATCTAACACTCGAGACAGGCTTTACTGCCAACTTCTAAAGCTGTGCAAACTGATACCAAGTGGACATTAGATTTAGATGCATGTTTAGATGCATGTTTGCGATTCTGACTTGGGAGTCTGGTTGGAATCAACAATGCTGCAATTCTATAAATCTTCCTATATAGCAACAAGCCAAATGTCACAAGCCTTGGAACTAGCATCATGTCCTGTGACTTTTGCTGTGTCCAATGGAAGTAAAGTGATGCTGCACTGGTCTGTGGGATATGTATTGAGCCTCCTCTGCATTGAATTTGGATGTGCCAAACTCTCTTTTCTTTTTGCATGGACATTCAACTACGCTGTTAGTTTGAGGTGGGTAATCCAGTCAATAAGGTTTTCTCAGAATACACATGGTAATGTGGATTAAGCATTGTTAAATTTCTACGCAACCTCTGAAAGGAATGTCCAGAATCTATCTAGCACCCATTATAAGCTTGAACTCGTATCACCTTGCCATGAGCATGCTGGCCAGTGTTCAACCTCATTCACAGGACCTTAGTAGGAACTTGGTATGGGCATTCCTGAGTTTTCCCCTGAATGAACACTACATTAATGTATATAGACTGCTATAATGTGTATATTTATGACAATCGTGTATACATAGGAATATTACAAATATGTTACAAGAGGTAAAAATAATACCAAAATCAAATGATTTTTTGTTAGTGACAGAGTACCTAGTGCACTACATCTAAACGTTTATGGCGTTGAAAGAGTTTTTAAATTCTCATAAACATGCAACTAAATATGATGGTGTTGTCAAAACCAAACTGGATTTAAGGCAAAACTAGGTGAGTTTAAGGCACAGTTCTTTCTTTGCGTGCAAGGTTAGCAGGCTGATAGCCCAAAGGAAAGGCAAGTTACCTGACACGTGGGTTAGTATTGCTGTCAAGACATGCTCTGCGAGGTGGTAGGCTTCTGCCACCAAAATGTCGATTGCCTCTACCTCTTTGGCTAACGAAACGTCAGGCTGATACTCATTTGGAAGTTGCTGAGGTGTGGCGACGGAAGACTCCGATTTAGGCAGAGGTTTTGAAGCCTCCTTTGAAGAGACCACGGTCGTTTTGTTAGAAACGCTTGTTTCATCCTCGTCATCTTGGCTGCTCCCAAGCTCTTTGAGTGCAGAGATGGTAAGACGCTCCTGTTCAAGGTCCATGATCATAGCAGGAGAAGAAGAAGCATCAGACATAAGACCCTTGCCGCTGTGTCCTAGACCAAGACTATCCGGTTCCTCATCCTGTCGAGACTTCAAGCACTCCCTCATGAACTCCACAAAACTGTCTGTTGCTGCTGTCTCAGAACATTCTGGCTCAATGTTCTCAGGCTCACTTGTGACTTCTGGTGACTGCCTGTCTGCAACCTCACACTGGACTAGATCATTATGGTCAGAGTTAGTCATCACTAATCCCTCCGTCACATCCATTGTCACAAAATCGGAGATTACCTCACTGATCTTGCCGGATGAATCATTATGGAAAGAAGGGAAAGGAGCAGGAGCATTCTCTTGAACAGAGGACAGTTCCTCTATGACCTGGGACATGTAATCATCCTCCTCCACTAGAGAAAAATCTCCTGGTGCATGTACAATCTTCTGATCCTCAAGGTTGTCAAGTTGATCCACTAATTCAGGAACTGGTGTTTCATTTCGAGGAGGCTGAGATTCAACAAGAACTTCTGTGGAAATGCCAACAGGGGATGGCTCAGGCTTAAGAAAGGCTTGTTTGCTGTCATTAAGCTCCTCATCAAATTCATCAACAGCAGCTTCGTCAATTGACTGCTGAGCAAACACAGAGTTATTTTGATTGTCAAATTGGTGAGAGTTGGATTTTAGTACTTCAAACGACTCCCCAACATTATCATTACAAACGCCTGAACGTAGCTGGTCTTTCAAAGCTAACTCCTCACTGGCATAATGGTCCAGATATGTATCTATGTCACTAGACTCAAGCTCATTTGACAGATCCTGATCATTTGGGGGAAGGTCTGGTGTGACTTCTGAAGTCTTGTCAGGTTTAATATCATTCATGCAAAACTCTCTAAAAGGCTCATCCAGATTCTGAGCCACATCTGATTGCTTTTGCGAGTCTTCAGAACTGAGGTCCTTTGAGTCATTATAAGTCTGGATGGAACTCTCATCGCCAACATCATCTTTGGCAATCTTGTGCTTTGAAGAATAATCTGTGTCAAAATCTTCAACATTTGTTCGTGAGGAAATTTCTTCTTTCAGAACATCTTTAGATCTTTCTTCAGAAACCTCTGATGGTTTTTCAGAGGATACTGAAACTTGTCTTGTAGGCTCTCGCATTATCTCATACTTATCATCATCATCATCATCGTCATCTTCATCCGGCTCCACTTCATAATCACTGATGATGTTCTGCTCCTCTGTCTCAATGACATTAATGATGGGCACCAGAACATTCCCAGAACGTTTCCCACATTCATCTGAAAAAGAGGACTTCTCTACACATGGTCCAGCTTCCGGAGCATCAGTGCTAGCAGACTGAAGGGCATCACTTGCATCCTCAATAACCATATCATCAGATTCACCAGAGCTGTCAACTTCATGAATTTCTACAGACCCAGTGCCACCACTTGGGGAGGCAGATGGCTGCTTTGCACTTGAATCTTCCTGAAGAGCAGGATGTGGAGAAGACATGGAAGGAGATTCAAAGCCTGTAGGAGGTTCAGGGGATACAACAGATGCAGGTATCTCAGATGCCGGATTTTCAGGATTATCTGATGGGGCTTGTGCGTCACTGTCAGGTTTCTCTTGTTTGTCCCACATATAAGCAGTAGGTAAAAATCTGAGATCAAATTCTGACTCCTCTTCAACGCTGTCTTGCTTGGACTGTTTAGTATCATCATCCATGTTTTTGGTTACTTCTGTGGGAATGTCCATAAATTCATGAGGAACACCAACAAACGATTCAGGAACCGTTGCATCTGTTTCTTTGCCTTTTATCTCTTTGGTTGGGCTTTCTTGTATAATAGTAGCTTCTTGCATTTCATCAAAATCAGGATCAGCAGCACTGAAATCAGGTGCTGGCGGCAAGTGGGCCCTCATCCAGTCTGCAGTATCCTCAAAGTCGCTTCCACGCCTGACCTCGCCGAGTATTTCAAAAGGCGATTCTGGCGAATCCTGTTCAGTGGACGTTGCTCTTTTCTTCAAGGATGAACGAGAGGAGATCCCATGCATCTCCGTAGGGGACTTTTCATAATGGCGTTCTCGGAAATGAGGAAATCCTCCTTCACTCCAATCAGAATCATTCTGCTTCGCAGCCAGAGCTTCCAATGCTTTGATTCGCTCAGACACAGGGGACACCTTTATGGGGGACGTGTCCTGGTTTTGGGATCCAGGTGACGATTCAAAAAGCTCTCTTTTCTCTTGGAAACTACGATCTATGTTTCCTCCAGGTGGTCCTGACGATTCGTTACCATAAGTCATAGGGGAAAAAGAACTTGGCTGGGATGAAAAACGAAGTGAGGTGGCCACGCCCTCTGAAGGCTTGTCAGAGCCCAGTACCACCCTTTTGTCTGTGTTTATTAAAGAAGAGGGAAAGGGGAAAGAAGGTAGGGAGGAAAGAAAAATCAAGGCACACTCTATATTAATATAGATATGCTAAAGTGAAGGCCATACTTGCAGCTCTGGTGAAATGTGAAGAGTTTACCTTGAAAGGCATATTTCCATTTAAAAATGTATCCTCTTAAATGCTTCAAAATGTGCCTTTCCAGGTACATAGATTCAGAGACAAAGACAGGCTCCAAAAACTTTAGCAATCAGCAATTAGACTAGTACTTTAAGTAGCATTCCAATGATGTTTGGTAGCATACATTTTGTTGCAGCTGAAGCAATCATGCATTGCATGGTTTGAACAATTAATGAAGGACATGCCAGTCAGACAGTGTATTATTTTTTTCGTTCAGGAATCTAAATGATGCAGAAGGGTTCCTCAACTAAGTGACTGCAATTTATTACCCGTGTTCATCAATAATAAATAAATGTGTTTTATTAATGCTGCATCTTTAACAGGGTCACTGGTGAAAAGAAAATCACAGAATTCAAATCCATCCAAGTTCCAATGGAAATTCCTTTATGTAAAAGAATTAAAAATACTAAACAGCAAAACATTTCTACAGAAAAATGAATGTGAATTTGGGCTGAAGTAAGAACATCTTGGGTGCTTTTCCAGAGCATGTTACCTTTACAACTCACCTAGACTGCACAAATTTGGTAACTGGTACTGGCCACTTTTTAGGTATCTGCTTACACATGGTTTCAAGCAGTCCAAATAATACGAGTAGGGACTATAACATCTAGTGAAATGGAAACTTTGCAGAGTGCTGACTGGCCACAGAGCATTGCCATTTAATGATGATAGGTCATTTAAAATCCACAAACTGAATTCTTGGAATCCTGAAGATCCCATCAGCTGTTGCCACTGTAAAAGTGTTGTCACCAAACACTGTCACTTCTGTCATTAGAGTGACATCATCAGCTATACTTCGGGGATAGTGAAAAGTAAACCAGCATGAGTAGAGTCGAATAGATTCATATAGGTATCATGGAGTGGAAAGCACCACTGGAAGTAAGCCTTAACAGGATTGATGTCAGATACAAAAAAACTTTACACAGTCCATAAAACCCCCCAAAGTAAAACAAGTTCTTTATGATGACTGCTGTGTGAAATGTACCAAAACAGAGACCTACATTCAACCTAACTGCACATGACCATGCAGAAGTAGGTACTCCCATACTCTTCTAAAAAAAAGCATCTCTAACTGCCTACTAATACTGCCACAAGAGAGTTAGAGAGTTCATTAAGAACCAGGTTAACAAATCCAGATGACCTGCATCTTCAACAACAAAGAAAGTAAACTGACTATGTGTGAGCCTAAATGATGCAGCATTTTATTGCATTGTTATTAACTGTTGAGTGCCATAGTACTTTGCTCAGTGGATGGTCCTGCTTCTTTAGTCTAAACATAGTCATTATCACTGTAATGATTCTGTAACTAGCATTAAATGGCAAAAATAAGACAAGAGACGAAAACAAAAAAAAAATCAATGAAAATCATTAAAACAATTAAAACAATAAAGAATCTTCTTACTCTGTGGTAAGAGATTGCATGCAAGATGTCTTAAGGCACAAGCAATTGTGAAGAAGAGCCAGCAGTCGCAGCCATGGGGGGGGGGGGATAACCCAGAGCAGGCATCCTCATGGTCGATCCCTCCCCTGTGTCACTCTACCTGCAGCACCAGTGAAGACTGGGGGAGGCACCTCCAAACGCTGCCAGTGGTGGAGGATGAGGGACATCAAGGACAGGATTCCTTGGGGATACCAACCTGATCCATTTTTAGAATTCTGCCTTCACACAAAGTGAACTTGAACTTCTCTGCTGTCTTAAAATAAGGTGGCAATCTTGGGATTAACGCGGACCCACACTACCATTGACCTACATAATGTTTGCAGCTGGGGTAGACTGGATCAAATGTCTACCATCTGTGAGGACCTTTTTTTTCTGTCTGTCAATCATGATAGATATTGCAGGCAAAATGACGACTAGGTATAAATTATCTTAAGAAGTTTTTGACAGCTTATTTTACTTTTTAACGGGTTTTTGGAGGCGTAATGGTGTTGGCTGTGTGTTAATGTTGAAGGAGTCAAGGTTACAGGTTATTGGGTTATAACTGATTGGTGAGCAAGTCATATGACTACGATGTGTGCATAGTTGAAGGCGCGGTCAAGCAGCAGTTGAGGACTCCAGTCATCAGACGATGCAGAAAACAGGTGGGACCTGGCTGACCTGTTGGGATTCCAGAGTGCATGACTACTAGGGGGCACCAACAGAAACTGGGAGGGTTGTATTACAACAGGGCCTCCAGGGTTATTAGCAAGGGGCAGTCTGGGCTACAGCATGTGACTGGGTGGCGTGCAGGGGTGAAACCTAATATCCACTGTCACCTAAAATCAATATCCACTGTACAGTTTGGTACAAACCAATAGACATACAGGTTGAAGGAGAGGACATGGTCAGATTCACAGAGATGTAAATGAGAGACCGGAGGCTGAGGCTGGAATCTGTTCCAGCTCTCATGAAAGGATCTGTAGATTCATTTGTGACATTCCTCCTGTCCTCTGCTTCAAATATATATTCATAAGAGGTGGAGTTCTCAGTCTATCCAAAATAGTTCTTTTCTTTGAGCACCTAATCTGGTATAAGGAGGAGAGGGGCACTAGAGAGAGGGATTGAGAGGATCATAGCAGCAGCTGAGCAAGAGATGGCATACTACATTAAAGAGACGGGACAGAAGGAGAAGATAAAAAGGAGAAAGAGTTAAAAGGGTAGAAAAGCAAGCGAGCAGCATAAGAGAACTAGACACTTGCCTTGAGGAGACTGAATGAGAGATACAGGCGAAGAGGAAAAAAAGGAATCTGAAAAAATAAAAAGGACAGAAGAATGAGAAGAAAATAGTCTCAATACCTTTCTTATACTCTACAAATTGAAAAAGGAAGATAGCAAAGGAAGATGTGCCCTAAGAAGACCTCTTACCTGTCTCTTGAGATGGTAACATTTCACTAGGAATCTTAGCGATCTTATTCAAAAAACAAAAAGTGCATCACTTCTTTAAAGCATGCATCTATTACTATGCAACTATGTAACTTCAAGAAGGGTTATTAAACAGTTTTTACATTAATACAACACAGCCAGCTTGTTTCTGGCGCAGCATTCCTAGATAACATTCGAAAAGATTCTGCTACACATTGCCCATTGTGGACAAATTCCCCCACATACCCTTCAAACCATTCTTCCCATAGTTTCCGACATCTGACCCCAAACAAGCACCCACACAGTACACCACAGCCAGGAGTTATGCAATCAATCCATTTAGGGAATCCATTTTCTAACCACACTTTACAAACTTATGCTTTAATAGTGGCACTCCATTTCACAGTTTCGCCAAATTCCCACTCTGAAGAAGCACTGACACACTTTCAAAACCACTCTGTCATGGCAACCTCAAACAGAACGAGGTGTGCCAGAGGTGGAGGACTGTGGGTGAAGCCCTGGAGGGAGCAGGTTAGTCAAGTACTGCAGCAATCATAATAGAAGAGAACAGTACTGGATGAGCAGAAGCAGAGCATCCCTGCCAAAAAGCAATCCTTAAACGCCTGAGCCCGAGACCCAACCACAGCAAGGTAAAGCGCCTGAGCTTGGGAGCAAGTGTACCTGCCACACGACATTCCTGCCTCGCCCAATCTTGATGCTCAAGAGCCTTTCACTACAAGACACACCTCAGACCACCCTATTTGATTAACCAGTTTCACATTCACACACCCTATGACCCACAGGAAACCGAGCGCCCAAGCACCAATTACCACAGTAAAATCGTCAACTGTTTCTGATGACTTTTGCTTAAAAATCAGAGGACTACACTGATAAAAGTGTGAGTTACATGAGGACCTTTAAGGGTTTTTTTAAACTGTGGTGCTTTGAAGAACATTAAAAAAAGCTTATGCTGCTTCATGTAACATTTTTTATAAGCATTGTCTTGAAGATTCCTCTAAAGCACTTTAAGGGTGTTCCTTCACGGTTTCAAACTGAAGAACCCCTTAAAGTTCCTCAAGGAACATATACTTTTAACAATGTGGTCCTCTCACCTGTACACAAAAATTCACTCAGGAACGTTTAGGGGTTATTCAATTTGAAAACGTAGAGGAACCCTTAAGGTGCTTTGAGGAACATTTAAGAAAAGCTTAAGGTGCTTCAAGAAACATTTTGTTCTAAAAGTCTTTTCTTGAAAATTATTTTAAGCACCTTAAGTTGTTCCTCCACAGGTTTAACTTAAAATATTCTTAAGGAACTCATTCTTTAACTAAAAACATATAGATTTGTCAATATTGTTTGAATCATTATAACATTGGAAGATTGTATAATGACCCGGCAGGTACATTTACACTAAAATGATTCCAGTATTCCATATCACCAACAACCTTTCGATGGCTTTTGGAAGAACACAGCCTACTATATCAGATTCCAATCATCCCTTCACAGCAGGAATTCACAGTTCAAAGTTTCTTTGATTTTGCAAACTTTGTGCACGCACATTTGCAGTTTATCAATGATTTTGCAATTGCCCCACTGTGATCTTTGGGGGGAAAGCCTGCTTCTTAAACCTATGTTTCTTTTTTTATCACTTAGGTTGTTTTAAACCTGTTAATTATTGCCAGGCCACTCACAACCACTTAGCACTTTCCATGATTTATGTTTGCAGAGTAAGAACAACCAGATGAACAAAGACTCCGTTTACAATAGGGCTGCAACAATTGATTATTTTGGTAGTCGACTAATCTGCCGATTACTTTCCTAATTTGTCGATTAGTCAACGATTGTTTCTGCAAACCTTCCTGTTTCCCAAGCTTTCTCCATTGCTTCCAAAACAGTAAAAACAGCTGAACTTGGGATTTAAATGCCTTATATATATATGTTATACATATGTGTAATTTGTTGTGTTAGTCACTTTTGGTGACCAAGTGGAGGGTAAATGGTGTTAGTGGGCAGTCCTGAACTCCACCACTTGTGTTCCTGTCTTCAGAATGTAGTGTATTGCATTGCAGTTAAAATTAGTGATTTATCAACACTGAACTTTTGATTGAACATTGTCGACTTGTTCAATGATGTCATCCAATCGTTGCAGCCCTAGTATACAACTAGTCAATTCATGTGACTAGTATCTGGATTAAATCTTGGTGCAGCAAAGTTACATTAGTAAGCAGGTGCAAGTATTCCATTACCTGCCCTCTTTCCCAAGATACCATATCAAAGAAGGCCCCAAATGTAGGTCCCAGTTCTAAGTGGAGGTCACTGTACTGCTTTAAGTAGTGTTAGAACTTCTTGTTAGGCACACAATAACTTAAATTCCCGCTTTTGTGATAGCAGTGTCTTAACACTGAGAGGGTTCTCCTCAAGCTCTCCAACTCTAAAAGAGTTATCTGACGAAATGCACATACCGCAGGGTACAAATACTTCCGAATGAAATGGATATGTACAACTGGACCGAGTGTATTCCAATATGCAACGTCTTACAGGGATAAAAGGTTAAATGTGGCAAGGCGACTCATGTTACCGGCACCATAGCGTAGTGACCCCAGGTCACACCAAGCCTGAGAAAAGCCTGGTTTTGCCTCAGCTGTGGGCAGTGTCAGACTGCTGTGTTTGACACTGGTATCATGCCAGGAACTTTAGCTTTATCCCTGAGGACCAAATAATGAAACCCAGACACTCTGTAAACAACTAGAGCTGCGCCTGTCAGACGTTCAGATTTTAGCAATTACATTTGGCTATGATGGGAGACCGAGAAGCTGTTTACACCTTGCATTGATTTGCGTTTTTGATGACTGAATCAAATTTAAATTCCATTTCTCCCCACAAACAAACAACAAAACACACCCCCAATATGCACTGTGATTGGATTAAGATTGAATCAACTCAATCTAGGGCTGAGTATCAGCACTGCTTTCCCAAATCAATTCATTTGTACAACACTTATTCGACAATTATTAAAATATTAGTTCCTACATGAAGAGCGAAGTAAAGATTGAAAATTATGACTTTTTTTTTAGACCCAGCCATGAACACAAAATATTCCTTCATATTTTATGATGAGTCATTTAAAGAAACATGCAAGCCATGCTTTGCACATCCTTAAAATATTTTACATTCTTTCAAAGCTGCTGCCTTTTTGGCTGTGTAACATAATGGCAAATGCACCACTGCCATTCTGTAGTCCATCATATGCCCATATTTGTTCACTGGGCTCCAACCTTGATTTTTTACAGTGGAAGTGAATGGGGTTCTTAAAAAATGGCATCAATCACATTCTGAGGTAAATATGTTTTTTTCCTGGGTACATTTCTTTCTAGAACAAGACTGGATCCTCAGAATTCCGAGATTTTTTAGAGATCGGAGTGTTAAAATATGATTATCGCTACACATAAGCTAATGTTATTGTGCACTAAACTAATGTTTTCAGATTGCAGTACCTTGAACTAGTCAACCACCTTGCATATCTTAATCATTTTATCTGGGAAAGGATTTCCATTCTAAACAACCAGCAGCACCACTTGTTCCACTTGTTTAATCAGTTAGTCAGTCCCCAAACGATTGAGTTGGCAAATACAAAATGAAAATACGACTTCAAAAAGGCCTAAGAGTGCCAGCAGCACTTAACACACCTGCTAGATAAAGATCCAACTGCTTTGCTAATACCAAAAAGCTGGGACAAGAACCAAGATTATTACAATTTTTTTTTCCAACAATATGGCCAAATGCAGGGGTGTTGCCTTTCTGGGAATCAATGGCAGAACTTTTCCATAAATTAGACTCTATATCGGACACAATACACAAAGTAATGGCAGTATTCTGTTTCAGTGAAATCAGACACAACTCTTTCCCAGCAGTATTGACATTTCTGCCATGTGCAAAAAGTCCTCTGGACATTCGGGGTGCTGAGTAATGCACAAATCACAGCAGCTAAAAGACAAAACCTTCTGCTAAACCAATCCACATGATTCCCTGCATGTTTTACCTTCGTTTTCCGAGGTTAGATAGCATATAATGCACTGGCAGAAACAGGTAGGAGACCATGTTTGTCTACAGTCTGTTAAAGTAAAATCTAATATATCTTTATTATTATTTTTGAGGCCCATTTGGTGAAGAAAATCGTGAACAGAATCCAGCCTAAGCACAGCCAGATACTTTACAAACGTGAAACACGTTAATGCAAGGTGTAAACAGACTTGAAGAGAGCGAGGGAGAGAGAAAGATATAAAGGATACAAAAATTAAAAGGAACATTTTTGGGCTTTGTAGAACTAAATTCTTTAACATTATTTTCTGCTGAGCTGGTTCTGGAAACCTTCAATAAATGTTTTTGCACTTCCCTTATCTGCAAAATGAAGTGAAGTGCAAGATGAGCCAAACTCTTATCAAATCTGTGTTGATGATGCAATACAGAACATACATAAAATAATCAGAGCTGTCTTTGTTTAAATAAAATGCTAAACGATCAGATTCTGCAGTATTTAGTGGAAGGCTTTCTTTCCCTTAATATGTTGTGACAGAGGGTTTTTGAGACTTAAAGACATAGTAAGTAAGGGTTAGTCTGACCATCTGGTCCAGTCTTGGCCACTTGAAATAACTGTGTATTACTACTTAAAGTACAGCATATCAAACACATAATTATAGTAGATAATTGTTTGTGTACAGCATTTTTTTAAACTGCAGATGAGCCAAATGCCGTCCTATGTTGGTGAAATGTCTGCAATTTTTACATTTTCATTATTTAAAATAATAAATGAAGCACATTTCTACATTCTATAAATCTCTCAACACCGACAGATACATAAAAAGAAGAAAACACATGAATGCAAATGGCATCAGTCCAGAATTCCTGTGTGCACACACCCATTTGAGTTTAATTAACTCTATTAGCTCTCACGACCAACAACAAAACAAAAACGCACAGCTACAGCTACACACAGAAAATACAAATATATCAACATATATTTCAGAAAACACAAATAAAACAAGATTTGATTAAACATATTTTAAGTTGAGCAATACATGTTTTTACTAGTCAACTTAAATTAAAAATTGTATTATGCAGTTTTTACTAGTAAAACTCAAATTTAAGTTGTCCTTTAATAAATGTGTAATTTATCAGAACAGGACGTCAAATCCTTAATGCAATTTTGATTAGTCAAATTTTACTATTGACTTACATGGAATTTTAATTTCTCTTCTCTAAATTTACACTTTTATTAGTCTAGTAAAAACTAAAGTTACATATAGTTAGAATTATTTAACACAAAACGAGTTCCAGGTATCTATACTGTAAGGTACGGTTAGTCAAACTGTCTTTACCAATCTGTCGATCTGGTATCATTAGTAGCAAAAAATATCCATAGATAATCTTTAAAATAACATTTGCTATTAATAAGAACTAAAAGGCAAATACATGGATCACTGGTTACTGGTGTCATTTTATTTTAGGCTGAAATGTTTTGCCATAGGCCACAAGTGCTTTGCTTATAATAAAGAATTGCATTTTTACTTTTCCTAGTAAAAACTACAGGGCCTTTAGTTAAAGTTTCAAGCCCACATATCCGTAGATTACTTCTGACTTGTACTTGAACAACTAAACTAGCTCGAATTTTCAATGTTTAGGTATGACTAGTCAAATCTTTATTAATCCTTAGATTGGATATTTTAAGAAATATATACAGCTCTGGGAAAAAATAAGAAACCACTTAAAAATTACGAGTTTCTTTGATTTAACCAAATTAAAAACCTCTGGAATATAATCAAGAGGAGGATGGATGATCACAAGCCATCAAACTTGCACTGTTACGTGTAAGTGCTTGTATGCATGCTTGTCTTTATTCACTATGCCTTTTGTCTATGGCTGTGTTGTTAAGCGCTTTGAGTTTTCAGGAAAGGTGCTATATGAATAAAATATTATTATTATTATTATTATAAAGTTGTCCAAAATCAGTGTGTAAGACTGGTGGAGGAGAACACACAAAGATGCGTGAAAACTATAATTAAAACCAGGGTTATTCCACCAAATATTGATTTCTGAACCCTTAAAACTTTATGAATATATTGTTTTCTTTGCATTATTTAAGGTCTAAAAGCTCTGCATCTTTTTTGTTATTTCAGCCATTTCTTAGTTTCTGCAAATAAATGCTCTTATAAATGATAATATTTTTATTTGGTATTTGGGAGAAATGTCTGTAGTTTATAGAATAAAACAACAATATTCATTTTACTCAAACATATACCTATAAATAGCAAAATCAGAGAAACTGATCCAGAAACTGAAGTGGTCTCTTATTGTTTTTTTCAAGAGCTGTATATATACATATATATCTTCGGATCCCCATAGCTAATCTCTAAAATAAGATTTCCCCACTGATACTACTATTAGTTTAGGCAGAAATGTCTTGCCATAGGAAACGAATTCTCCGTTTATAATGGAGAATTAAACAGTTCAGCTAGCCTGGAACTGAACCAAGAGCACAGCCTTCACTCTGTAGTCGAGGCCATGCTCCTCTGTTTTCATAACAGACTACAGTCTGCACAGGTTCATTAAAACACAGAAAACGTTATTTTAAAGGAGAATCTCGGGTGTAAAGGGGCAGAGTTCTGACTACATGGTGTTTTGTAGTGTTGTGATAATGCGTGCCGTTTGTTTACCATTTCTACAGCGCCGTGCTGAACGTAAAAACACACCCGCGCCTTTAAGAGCTGCGGGTCGGCTGTGCTGCTGTAGCACTGCACTGCAGATCACAGCGGAGCCGCAGCACAGCCATTTCCACACGCCCCCAGCGGCCCAGCCAAAACGGGCCGCCACAGTCCCCTCTCTGTAACCTGGTCCTAAAATTAAAAGTTAGGTCACAGCTATGGAGGACGACAACCTTCAGAGAGTCGTTTACTGGGTCTCCCGGAGCCCGAGAGTCCGAGGCTAGCTAACTAGTTATTTAACGCTAGATAACTTAACTAAGCTGTGTATTAGTTAGGTAACGTTAGGTTAGCTTAACTAACGTTAGTTAGCTAGTTAGGTTAACGTTAGCTAACTTAACTAAATAGCTAGTTAAGTTAAATAGGCTAATGCAGCAGCACCACCACCACCACAACACAGTAGCCAGCTTTGTTTTACTATTATTATTAACGTTAGCTAACTAGCCATGTTGTGGAATAGAATAACTTATACATAAGTTAGGCTAGCTGTTAAATAAAACACTAAATTAAAAATACAAAATGTAAGATATGACAGTCAAAACAAATTATTATAATTGAATTGTGACATAATTTGATTCACATATTCTTCTACACTCAGCCTTTCATAAGTTTGCTGTTACATAGCCTTCGTCCAGCTCTTAATACAATTTTTCCGTTCCACCTTAACAGTTTCAGCAGTGACACTACGGCAGTGTACATGCAGAGGGACGAGACTGCCGTGGTAACGGCTGCGCTATTTAAGGTGGAACGAAAAATTCGAATAAGTTGGTTCAGCTCGGAAAGATCCAGCTCCACATCAACGGTTTTCCAACTATAAGCATTCCCGTCGATTACCCCTCACTCAACGCATCTTACCGGAAAACTTTGAGTCTTTGGACGCTGCAGGGTGTCCATCGTTTAGTCCCTGCGACGACGAAATCTGAGCGGACTGTGTAATCGGATCTGCCATCTTTCTGCTGTAATTGCGGGGCTCTGCGATTCAGGCTGCAGCTACGATTCACAAACGATCTCCGTCCTCTGTCTGAACTGTCCAACTTCACCAGATTATTATTTCCCTAGAGCTGAGCCGGAGCTGAGAGATCAGCGTGCAGGTGAAGCCTCTCGACTGTGCTGAGGAGGATGGGAGGTGGTGGTGGTGAAATAGGGCGGGTACACCAGCTTCACACAGAGAGAGAGAGAGAACTGGCTCGGTTTATTGGGGTGAGAGGTCGCCCGCGCTTAAAGGGGCAGTGTTAAAAACCTCTGTTCAAATTCTGCAACACTAACTGTGAAGGCATATTGTTCTCTGAACTCTTAAAACTTTATAATTATGAACTTGTTTTCTTTGCATTATTTAAGGTCTGAAAGCTCTGCCTCTTTTTTTGGTATTTCAGCTATTTCTCATCAGAAATGTTGTCCATAGCTTATAAAATAAAAGAACAATGTATATTTTATTCAAATTCAGAAACTGAAGTGGTCTCCTATTTTTTTCCAGAGCTGTATATGTGTATATGTAATGTATATGTATATGTGTAATATATATATATATATATATATATATATATATATATATATATATATATATATATATATATATATATATATATATATATATGTATGTATTGTTTGCTATTTCTCTAAATGTTATAAATGCACTTTAGTTTTAGTAGATTTAATTTGTTACATTATTTTAACTTTAGTTTTCTTACATATTTATTTTGTTGATTTATTTTATACATAATTAGAGTCTTGGTAAGTATTTCCAAAATGGACAAACAATTCTGTTTTTTATTTCTACTGAACTGTTATTTTTACAGTAAATAAAACTTTAATATATTTTGTTGCAGTCGTATATTCTTGAAATTACTAAAAAAATGCCAAAAATATTTAACTGTTATCACAAAAATACCAGAATTGTTTTGTGGCTATATCGCTGATCCATTTTAAGACTTTTTATGATCTATTCAAACCCTTTTTTTATTATTCAGATTTGTTATGGACACAAATTTGTAGCAAGAACAAAACAAATGACAGTTATTTAAAATTATAAATTGATTTTAAAAAAATTAATTATGTCTCTAAGATCAAAGTTATAATCAACATTCATACACAATAAACACTCAAATATGTTTCCAAAAATTGGAGACCACATTGCAGTTCTTAAATAAGTGTGCAAAGTTTTATCACAGTTTTCAAAAATGGTACAAATATTACTCTCTTCACAGTATTTAGTTAAAACAGAATTATATGGACAAATCCTATGGAGAATCCTAAAGTCTATTTCTTTCACATTCCAGTTCTGTTTTAATGTGCCTTCAGAAGTTACACAAAGCCAACAAACAAACCAATTTATTGACAAAGGTTCAAAGGTTTTGAACCCATTCATCATGCTCTGTTTGTAAATCAGTACTGATGATTTAGATTATTTTCTATCTTGACTTGATGTGTGGTAATAAAATCTCCAAAAATCTCCAAAAAAAGTCCATCATCCACTTTTTGTAGGACTAACATTATTTTGAATGCAGTATTCAAGAAGTAGGGCTAAATTACAGTGTGGTAGTAAACAGTCCGTGTCCAAAAACAAGAGATTTACTATACATCATGTTCTGGAGCTGATTATGTAATACTGCACGTGTACAGAAGCCGTTCTGTATAGAGCTCGTTTCTGTACAACAGCGCCGTCTGCTGGCTGTCTATATAAACTAACAGCTTTTTTTTTTTACTAACAGCTCAATTATTAGTGAACCACTTTTATGGAAACGTCTCAATTTAAATGTTCTGTAGGAATAGGGCTGAAGTAATGCAACACTGATAACCTCTTGTATCTCCAAAAAGAAAAAGCCTTTTCGTTTTAATAGAAGTCAAGAAAATTAGGTTTTATTCTCAATCATGTATTTTCAGTTGACCTATTCAAAACATCATCTAAAACAGCAAAACAATAATTTTTTGCCTGACTGTAAAGTGTATATGATTTATTTCTTTACACCACTGTGCATGACTCAAAAAGGTGCCTAATTAAGTTGGAAAACTTTAGGAAAATACCACATTAATAGATTTCAACAAATTTGAAATTTGTTGGCAGCACACCAAACAAAATAATCACAAGTGTTATAAGCACTAAATAATTCTATGAAATAAATAAAGCAATCAATATATATATATATATATATATATATATATATATATATATATATATATATATATATATATATATATATATATATGAAATGTTACATAGCTATGACAATCAGAATTAAAGATTGTCCCACATTTAAAAGTAGAATTTATATATTGAGTTAAAAGAATAGAACACTTGTTCCATCAAAATGTACTCCTTGAAACAGTTTTTCCATACAGTTATTGCTTATGTGTTTTGGAAATGTATTACTGAACATTTATCTAAAATCACTCGTTAATATACCACTTTCTCTTAGACTAATGATTATAGGTGACACCGCTGTATGTAAACATAGCAAAGTAGTAGCTAAATGATTTTATCTTCTGCATTAATAGGCAATAAATATACGTTAAACATAAATAACGATAATGTTTTACTGTAAAAAAAAAAAACAATTGCACCAAGCATTTGCTTATTTTTTATTTTGTTTTAACTATGAATCAAATAACACATAATTTAACTATTTAAAAATTGTACTGGTCAATCTCAGGCAGCTTTACTTATTTTGTTTTACAAGGTTTTAAGCAACAATGCAAAAACAAAAATACATCTCTGAAGAATTTTAATATATATATTTCATTGTAAATTTATAGTTAGAGAGTGGGGACAGGTAACAAATGCTATTTTTTTGTGTTTTAAGTAGTTTTTATTATTTTTCTTAATTACATATCTTACTTTTGCAATTCGGTCAAGACACAAGACAATATGCATATTAACAAAATGTATTTTAAAGTTACTTTGTGTGCACATTTATACAAGTGATTTCCTGGGGACAGAAATGGCACCCATTTAGTGGAATGGCCCTCAAATAATTATGCGATCTGACAGAAAACCCTCGCGCTGCGTACTACATTTCCCAGAATGCGTTGTTTACGGAGGCGTTGCATTAGTACTTCCGCAGGCTGCTCGGTGAAGCGGATATGTAGAGGATGTGGATTGACTGGTCTGTGTTATGTAGAGAGGAGTGTGTCTCTGAGTGGAATGTTTATAGATTGAATGTTTGTGTGGGGTAGAGTCCCTGACACTGCGCGGCAAAAGCGAGCAGCAAAACAAAAGCATGTGGACGTAATTTTCAACAAAGGTGTGGGTGAGAAATGATTTAGAACAGAATAGGGGATAAAAATAATCACTGTAAAGCGGGGAAAACGGTCCAGCGCGTTGTATTAACCTCATATAGACTGAAACTCGCTGTGTGATACTGGTATGGTGTCGTTTCTGGCTCGGGTACCAGGTTTACAGGAGAGCTAGCATAGCTAATCTAGTTAGCCCTGAATGGAGGACTAGCTAGGTTAGCCTGCTGCGTAGTTTTTTACTAGCTAACTTTAACCGCTAGTCTTACATGTATATGACCACATATTTAAAAGCGGTTTCATCAGCTTGATGTAGATTAGCTAGGTTGTCCTATTGGCTAAAACTAGCCGAGATAGGACTGGAGTAGGTAGTTTACTAAGCTAGTTTAGCTAGCCTAGCGAATTTGAAGGACTAAGCTAACCTAGTTAGTTGTGATAAGAATGCCTAAAATCGACAGTTGAAGGTTATAAGATAACTAGTAAACTATCTACTAGGTTATCTAGCGTTAACGTGTCTATGATTCTATTAAAGTAGCATCGTTATCCTCGGGTTAAGTTAGCTGGTAATAGTTGACCTGAATGGAGCTGAGGAGCTCTGTCCCTCCCTTCAGTTTACTGGCTACAGAAGGGTTTCCACGTGTCCTGCCAAATATTATTGCTTCATATTTAGCTAGACTTATCTAGTCACAGAAACATGATCTAACACTGTGAAAACTGCTGAGTTATCTATAATGTTCTGTGATATTTTCTGTGAGTCAGTTTTTGTTTAGCCAAATGTTAGGCAAACATGTCCTATAGATTAGTGCTCTTCTGTCACGTGGACAGATCTGTTAGCTAACCTAATTATATAATCTAATATAATCTTACCTGACTAGCTGCAAGACTTTGTATTTATACATTTTCTAGAAGATTTGGGATATCTAGCTGGCTACAAAATGCTAATGGCAGCTCTGAAACACATGGCATTAGCATGTGTGCAGACCTGTCATTAGAACAGTTATTTTTGGCATATTTTACCAAAAATGATTGTTTTTTCTAATAAACTAATTTAAGACAGTTTGCTTGCTTTGCATGCAGTTACCAAATAGACATCCATTCACCACAATAATTTCTTCCTGGTCAGGGTTGCAGTGTGTCCAGAGTCTACCCAGAATCATTGGGTGCAGGGCAGGAACACCCCCTGGACAGGGTACCAGTCCGTCACAGGGTACTGCATACAACCATCTGCTTACACCCACACCCACACACCCCTTTGGGGCAATTGAGAATAGCCAGTTAGCCATTTCACGTGCCACTTATATGCATTTAAATAAAAGTAAATAAAAAATAGTCAGTGCGTCTTAAGTATGAATTTTACCAGTTAGGATGTAAGGAGCAGTAAAGCCACGCTGCTGAAGGACAGTTTAGTTCTCCAGCACAGAGACTTGAGACTAAAGCATTATTAGCATTAGCCAGTAACAGTGTGAGGCGCTAGCTCTTTGGCTGTCCAGAGGTGAACATTATCAGCTGCTATCACCTGCTGCTAATCCTGGCTAGTACTGCTGGAGCAGCATTAGCATTAGCTGCTAACCAGAGCTAGCTCCTTTGCTGTTCAGAGGCGAGAACATCAGACTGCCGGCACGTTTACTATGTTAAAACAAGAGATTGTTTTAATATAAGAACTAATATCGCCCTGGCTTACCGGCACACTCAGGGTTTCTTAGTTTAGCGCTGTTGGGTGGCTTTTTCTGTTAACCGCTAGTGGCTAGCCACCATGATCCAGTGCACCTTATGTATGAAAATAGACCAGAGAATAGACGTTTATTGATAGTGTGCCTTAATCTGGTGCGCCTGAGAAATACGGTACAAAAGTATTCAAAATTGTTCATACTAGTATTGCAAGTAGTTTATTCTAAACTTTATTACTCAAGTTCTGAAAGTAAAGGTACAGTACCGTGTTACGTAGTTATTAAACAAAGCAGTGGAAAGTTCTCAGAGCGAAAGGCAGAATGGGAGCAGTTTTGTCTTTAGTTTTGATTCTCTTAATGATGAGGAGCTTCATCAAACCCAGTGACAGTGTTGTGCATCTGCTGCTCTGGCTTTAGTGATAATGTGGGTTTGGAATGATTCATAACATTTGTATAATTGAAATGAGTAATGATGCAGCACATAAAAGATGTACAGAGTTAAAAAATATGTGGTGAAGGAGAAGACATAATACTCCAGTAGATACAGATACAGCATTTTAGTACTTTAGTACGGTACTAGATCTACTTCTGTACTATACATCTCTGATGGTGATCATATAATAACGCATTTACCCTCCTTTAACGGACAATAAACTTACAGACAATAATATTAAAATATAACTAATGTTTAAATATCCTCTTGAAAATGTTCACATTTTGTCACCTTACAACCACAAACTTGAATGTATGTTTTTATAACCTAACCCTGCTTTAAACCTCTCCACAACTTTATCTCTGACATGTCTAGTAAGTGGCTGTAAGTAACACACAGCTGCACTCAGAGTCGCTGCACCCGAATTTATTGTACATTTAGAAGTCAAATTTCTCTTGTCCTGACTTGCGGGAAACAAAATTATAATTAACAAAAGTAAACCTTTTTTGTGTCCTTGTCTGTGTGCATAAGGTTGTTACAGAGGAACCTCAACTTCAGCACCCGACCATGGGGCTCCGGTCAACTCAGAAGAAGCACTTCCCCCTCAGAGGCATCGATGGAGTTGTGCAGCTTTTCGAGGCAGAGCTGGCGAACCCTGAGCCAGACCTGGCCCTGCTGTCTCTGGTCCTGGGCTTTGTGGAGCACTTTTTGGCTGTCAACCGGGTGGTTCCCTTCAACGTGCCTGGCGTGCGCTTTGAACCTCTGAAAGGAGACTGTCTTAACTCTTGCTTCCCCACTGTAGAGCTAGGGTTAATTTCTGCACTTCATGAACGCTTCACAGCACAGATCCGTGGTGCAGTGGACCTGTCAATGTACCGAAAGCCTGCTGGTGGATCGAGTAGGGAGCTGGTCAAGAAGGTGTCGGATGTGATCTGGAACAGCCTGAGCCGATCGTACTTCAAGGACAGAGCCCACATTCAGTCGCTGTTTAGTCTCATAACAGGTAAGTTATGTTGTGTGAAATGGGAAGAAAGCTGCTTTCTAGCTACGTGACGTGGCATGGATAAAATGTTCACATGCCTTTAGTGATTTTACTTTTAATGATAACTACTGTTTAGAATTCCAGTTTAGTAAAGGGTTGGAGGGATTTTACCAGTTTACATTGTATTTTAAATGCCAAGAGGTTTTCTTTTCCAAGACTATTTTGTAAATGAATGAATGAATGAAGTCGCACTTATGTAGACCTTACTAGAAACCCTAGGATGCTTTACAATTTACATTTTTTTTACACAGAACCATTCATACTCAGCAATCATCCACACACAAGAAGCAGTAGCCAATAGCACACAGCGTACTCTTAACCGGAAACAACCGTCCACCTGGAAGACTGCATCGGGCACTACAGCATTTACCCAGGATATTCTTATCCATATCTGGACACAGTCATACATACAAATACAAATCAATTTCAGACACAGGGAGAACATGGAAACTCCACCCAGATAGAGACTTGAACCCCAGACCCAGTGTTGGCAGGTGAATGCCACCATGTTGCCATTTTAGCAATCTACCACCAAGCCATCAACTGCGCACAGCTTGATTTAGGGGGTGTGTGTCTGTGTGTGTTTTTTGTATCATAAGGATGCAAAAAATATGCCCTGTGCTGCTCAATACATGCAAAAATCATGTACTAATTTTCTTAATTAACCATGGGTGTGTTTTGGACATAAAGTGAAATAAGCACCTGTGTTTTCTTCCACCAAGATAGCAATACGCGCGAAATTTACCTGAACACTCCTCACTTTTAGACCACCACGCCCATCAGCTTAGATCTGTTCACAAGCACTGTTGCTTAAAAATATACTGATAGCAATGAGCATCGCAACACTCCATGCACAGGGTGTAAGATAGGGCCTTTTATTTATATTATTATTTGTCTTTCTGCCAAGGCACAAAGTTGGACAGTTCTGGCGTGGCGTTTGCAGTGGTAGCTGCGTGTCAAGTTCTGGGACTCAAGGATGTCCACCTGGCGCTCTCTGAGGACCATGCCTGGGTGATCTTTGGCAAAGGGGGTGAGGAGACTGCTGAAGTAACATGGCATGGAAAAGGCAATGAAGACCGAAGAGGCCAGACTGTCACAGCTGGAGTCAATGAGAGGGTGAGAGGTGTTTCATGGGCGGGGTTATTTAAATGAGTAGGCTGTCTCTCCACAGTCTTTCTCCCTCCTCTGGTCTCTACTGCGCAGACTCGGGTATCAGGATCGCTCAACATGGCGGAAGATTTTAGCTTCATTTTCGTTAATGAATGGGAATGACGACCCGGCGTCCATCTTTTTTACAGTCTATGAGGTGTTATAACTCATGGACTGCATAGTGTGGAAATTGTTATGTAAACCGTTGTTTTAAAGCTTCTAAAGATTCTGGTAAAGTGTCAACATTTTAGTTAAATTAGAAATCCTGTGTGAAATGGTCTTGGGTTGTAGTGAAACATGATAATGAGTACAATTTTTTGTCGAATAACAGAGGTGGGCTATTTATTAAAAAAGGCTTGCAATTGTTATCATGTTTCATTATACTCATTGTACTCTATTTCACACCAGATTTCTCCTTTAACTGAAATGGCCAAATCACCAAATGTTTGTGGACACCCGCTTCAATGAGTTAATTCAGCTAGCCCTTTAGACCAAGAATTGCCAGTACAATAGGACTAAAACATGAATATTTGGCACCATACAGAATGCCAGGCATGGCCTAAAGATGTATAAAGCCCCACAGTATTGAGCTCTAGAGCAGTGAAATTGGATTCTTGGAAATGATCATGCTCCATCCAGTTCTTTTTGGATGAGTTAGGGATATTGTGGGCTCGTGAGCATCCAACATCATGACATCTTTGACATCTTGACATCTTTTAGCTGATTGCAATCAAAACCGCAATGCTCTTAAATCTAATAGGAAACCTTTCCAGTAGGAACAGTTACTTAAACAAAAGCAGGAAATGCATTATTTCTTATACTTTTTATTTTATTTTATCATCTAACTGGCTGTTCTGTGTCTCTTTTTGCAGAGCTGGTTGTATTTGAAAGGTTCCTACATGAAGTGTAACCGTAATATGGAGGTTGCATTTATGGTTTGTGCCATCAACCCCTCTTTAGATCTGCACACAGACAGCAGTGAGCTGCTGCAGCTTCAGCAGGTGAAACATTGGATTTAGGACAAGAGTTGCTATTTTTGAAGATACCCTAACAGTGGGGTTTGTATTCTGACCCTCTTTTTGTGTTGCAGAGGCTGCTTTGGTTGCTGTATGAGCGAGGAGACTTGGAGAGGTGCAATCCAAAGACCCTTTATATTCTTTAATTGCAGACATGTTACATTAAGCCTAATTGACATATTAGCTCCTGCTAACTGTTTTTTTTTGTTTGTTTGTTTTTGTAAACCATTTTTCCTACAGATATCCTATGTCAATGGGCACTCTGGCTGACCTTGAAGATCAGGAACCTATGTCTGGGAAGGGGGACCCACTTTCAATTCATCTCAAGGTACAACTGCTTTGCTTCAGTCAGAAAAAAACAGCTTTCTAAAAGGTTTTAGGATTTAATTGCCTGATCTCTACAGCTCACACACACACTTAAACATTTTGAGAGGCACAGTGGCTCAGTGGTTAAACGCTTGCCTCTCAGTTCTGGGGTGTTGGGTTCAAGTCCCCATCTGGGAGGAGTCTTCTGTGTCAGGTGATTTGATACGGTCCATGGGTTCTGGAAAGTTGCTATATAGGTATGTTAGGCTATATTCACATTACCAGCCTGTGGCTCAGTTCTGATTTTTTCTTGGCTGTGTGAACGTGCAAATATATTTTTTTAAATGTGGTCTTAAATCAGATACATATCTGATCCATGGACATGCAACATAAATGTCAATGGTCAAATGGTCAGAATTCATGCTTCTTTTTGCTTTTACGCATGCTCTACGTGCTTCACTCTTGTACCCACACATCTCTTAGTGCAGCTGTGCAGCTATAGCTGCAAAAACAGCAAAAGCAAACTGCCCGGCCTCTTTTTACCTCCTCGACCTGATCGTGTACCTCAGACCAGCTGTTTGATCTCCACTTGAGCAAAAGATGCTCCACAACAATAGACCAACACAGTCTGCTTGAACTAATACACCAAAAAAAGTATGTTTGCATGGTTTTATTGAAAACATGTTAACAATACCTCCTAGATGCTACAAGATGGCCCTTTGTCTGTATTTTTGTGTCCCTTGTTTTTAAGCTACTTAAAGTGAGAAAAAACATTTAAATAAAAACCTTTTTTAAAACATTTGTTGTTTAAAATGAATTAGTATAATTTAGTATAGTTGCTAATGATATAACCTAGAACAAAAAAAAGAAAAAATCTGAAACATGGGATGAAAAAATATCAACCCATATATCGCATATCGCCATTCAGAGAAAAATATCAAGATATTTTTTTTTATCCACATCGTCCAGCCCAAATCTCTATGCGTTTACTCAGAATAGCTTTAATTTTAACACCCTAAAATTATTTACACATTTTAAACTAAGCATTTCTTCAGGCATTTTAACTGCATGTCCATTTTGTTGTCATTTAAGGCTGTGGAGTCGGCAAAGAAGTACTACAACAACGAGCACATCTATCCGTTCATGTACCTGGCTGGATACCACTACAGACACAGAAACGTGCGGGAGGCTTTGGGGGCCTGGGCTGAAGCTGCTTCTGTTATGCAAGAGTAAGTCCAGCTGTTTGTGATTCTGATTTGTACCACAAACATAGTGACAAATCCATAACATCTCATTAAATATACAGCTCTGGAAAAAAACGAGACCACCTAAAATGATAAGTTTATTTGATTTTAACCTCTGGAATATAATCAAGAGAAGATGGATGATCACAAGCCATCAAACCAAACTGAACTGAATTTTTGCACCAGGAGTGGCATAAAGTTATCAAAAAGCAGTGTGTAAGACTGGTGGAGGAGAACATGCCAAGATGCATAAAAGCTGTGAATAAAAACAAATATTGATTTCTGAACTCTTAAAACTGTATGAATATGAATTTGTTTTCTTTGCATTATTTGAGGTCTGAAAGCTCTACATCGTTTTTGTTATTTCAGCCATTTCTCATTTTCTGCAAATAAATGCTCTAAATGACAATATTTGTATTTGGAATTTGGGAGAAATGTTGTCTGTAGTTTATAGAAAAAAAACACAATGTTCATTTTAAACAAACATATACCTATAAATAGAAACTGAAGTGCTCCATTGCTGTATTTTGTAATTTTCAATTGGTCCTTTACCTCTTAATTCCAGCAGGTGGCAGTACTGGCCGTTTGCACAGTGATGATTGTAAGTGTGCAGTTTTTGCACAAGGTGGCATTAAAGTTCCAAAGACTGTTATTACTGTGGAGCATGTAAATCCCAGGTGTTTTTGGCTGTGCTGCAACTGCACCATCATCTGATTTCTGCTCAGTTTTGTATCACATACAAGCAGCTGTTTAAGAAATTCAATGTTTTAAGACTGAAAATGCGAGTAAAATTGTAAAATCATGATTAGTTAGTTATTTCCAGTGTGCAGAGTCATCCTCAATGGCAGGAAGGTTTGGTCCAGCGTTGACTCGGGGAAATCCCCGAGGAGTAAACAACCTGCACCTTACTCAGGGTAAACATGTGCAGCACAGACTGAAGAACTAAAAATAATTATATGTCATGTCCTTGTGTCCTGAAGGATATCTGCACCGGACACACCCAACACAGCTCATTCCCTCCCAAACACTTCCCTTTCCTTGTCTTCCTGTTTCCCGTTCCTCCTGGACACAATCAGCTATTGCTCACTTTCTCAAACTGAATTGCTGTATGTTTTCCCAATTGAATCCTTTTTTGTACATAAATGTCTGCTACTTAAATGCCAAATCCAGCAGTATTCAGTATCATTGTAAATTAAAAAAATACTAATTTAAAACTGCTAACTGTGTATTAACCATGTATGTATTGTATTTTTTTTTTAATTCATACACCGTAATTTTTCCTCTGTGAGGCACACTTAAAATCTTTTAAATTTCACAAAAATCGTCAGTGCGCTTTATAATCCTGTGCGCTATATGTATGCTTGTAAGGAGCAGTAAAGCCCCTCTGCTTTAAGTACAGCATTATAAAGGAGTTTCAGTTTAGTTCTCCAGCACTAAGACTTGAGACTGGAGTAGTATTAGCATTAGCTGCTAACCGCGCTAAGCTCTATCTCTTTTTCGCCGTTCTGAGGTGAGTATCTTGGACTTTTACCATGTTAAAACAAGCTATGTGGGACGAACTGCTAGCTAATATTGGTCTCGCTTACCAGAACACTCAGTTTTGTTTACTTAGCTTAGCTTTACAGGTCTCGCCACCCAGTGGGACCTGTTCAGTGTGTTCAGGTAAATTTCTGGTGTATTGCTTCTTGAGGGCATATAACACAGGTGCGCCACTGACTGATTAAAACCCTGACAGCAGTCAACCTTCAAACGTTCATTCCTATCTTGGCAAAGCAGATGTGCTGCGTGTACACCGCTCATTACACATACACACACAAACCCAACTTTTACAACTACAATAAACAGAATATTAAATAAAGTGGCTGGTCCCAGAAATGTCCTGCAGGTCAGTTTTCTCTGTTGAGAAGCTGCGCCATTTATGTAGCAATCCAAAGTCTGAGTGCACCTGGCTCTTAAAAGAAATGGCAAGTCACATTACACCCAAAACACACCCGCGATTAATTAAGAGAAAGATACCAAAGACACACTAATAAGCCCTAAATCAAGATGTGCAGTGCGCGGTTGATGGCTTGCCTGTAGATCGCTACAATAGGGCTCCTTGTGTTAACCTTGAACCGAAAACTTGGGGAAGAAAATAGTGATTTACAACACGCATCATCTCCTGTTTGTTCTCAGTTACAACTACTGCCGAGAGGATGAGGAAATCTATAAGGAGTTTTTTGACATTGCTAATGACGTCATTCCCACACTGCTTAAAGAGACAGCTGGTCCTGCTGAAAGCGGAGGAGAGGGCACTGAGGGAGCAGAAAAGGTAACTCCTTAAAATCCGAGCCAGAAATAGTCACTGTTTCTTAGTTGTTGTTTTTTTTTGTTGTATTTTTCACTTTACATTTAATACAACTTGTGGTTTTCAACTACAGCTTTTTAACTGTTTTCATTTTCCATCCTTCTGAAGGACCAACCAAGACAGGCTGCAGCTTTCTCTGCCCTACAGGACCCAGAATGCTTTGCACATCTTTTGCGTTTCTATGATGGAATCTGTAAGTGGGAAGAAGGAAGTCCCACACCTGTGCTTCATGTGGGCTGGGCCACCTACCTCGTTCAGTCTCTCAGTCGATTTGATGCGCAGGTAAACCCAAATTAGACTTTCATGTCTCTACTCCATTAACAGCTATAAAAGTCAATGAGCTAATCAGTTAAAATATGGTTTGAGTTACACAACCATTAAAGCAGATACATACTGTAGAATGAGTGTCTTCATCACTTCATCACAGTTTTATTTATGTCGGAGCACTTCACTGGGCTTTGAGAGCTAGTTTAAAAAGCTCTCATCTTTTACTCTATTTTTGTATTACTGGCCTCTGCCACAGCCATTCTGCTTTAGTAAGAAAAAGTAGCTCAAAGTTCATACTGAGAAAAGTAGGTTATAAGTAGCACTGTTTGTGCATTCAAGTCAGAAAGTTACACCATTCTCACGTCACTGCAGACGTTTGTTGCCACTGTTGATGATTTAGGAAATCATTAATAATGAGTTGGTTCTATTGATCATTAATGGAATACTTTTTTTTTTTTTAAAGCCCAAACAACACTTGGCTTAAATGATTACTGAAATACTATGTCTTAAGTAATTGACAAAAGAACCATATTTAGAACCAAATGTAGATAGATGTTTTGGCAAAAAAGATACATAAAGGTATGATTTAGAAACAGAGTTAAACTCAGTGGAGCTCAGTTTGTAAAAAAATTAAAAAAAATGTTCCGATTTGCCAGTGCAGTAAAAATAAAGTAAAAGAGTACATCCATATTGTCTTTTTTTAACATTAATAATAAAATTTTTTTAATAATGTTGTCAAAAATGATCATTTTTAGCATAGCCATGTAAATTATTTAAATTAAATATGCTTTTTTTTTTTAATAAACAAACTAAAAAATGCTGGTAGTCAGAGCAAGCGGATAGAGAGACTGAAAGTCTTCAGCACAGTGATGTGTGCTGAGAGTTTGGGGGAAAAGGAAGAGTGGGTGAAAGTAGCGAACGGCTGGATTGGTAGAGTTAGCATGCTGGATTAGCCTTTGTGCTAATCTGCCATAAATCAGTATTAATGAACAGCGTGAGTGGCCACTAGCGCACTCAACATGTGAGACTTGTCATTGACTGCAGTGCTGTGTGATTGCAGCATTGGTATTCTCAATGCATGCAATACAGCCTATATTTTTAACTTGTGGAGGAACGTTACATTTTCAATAAATCAGTGAGACAGATCCTTTCCACCTGTTCCTGATCCTTTGAAAAATACCTATTTGGCCCCAATTTCTGATCACGTGATTGGATCGCGGTCATCCCTATATTTAATATACACCAATTATTTTTTTTCTCTTTTGTACACACATTATATTTTTTTGTATAAACAATAACTGAATTGATCATGAATGATCATGAAGTACTACCTCATTGGACAGCTTGGAAATGCCCACACCTGTATAAGTTGAGAGATGTTATCTTATGAGTGAGTATGAACACTGGCCAACTCACGGCAAACCAACGTATTTTATCGGGGTTCGAATGAGGTCTCATAGTGGGGGCCAGATGGATAGGATATTACATTTCTGAAGTTGTGGAGATACTTTATATTCCTTGAACCTCAGTGTCACTTATGCCCTGGGAATACGTCATAGAAGGCATTACCACCCACAGTGCACAGTACAGTGGTGTTCTGTGACTATTCTGCTTTACTGCAAGGCTAAATGCTTAAACTGTACTATGTTGAATAATTTTTCAGATAAGACAGAAAGTGGCTATTATCACCAAAGAGGCAGAACCGCAGGAAGACGATGATCAGTCCAGCGATGACCCTCGTGAGGGACGCAGGAGAGGCCCGAGGCGTGAGTCCAAACCTGAAGAACAAGCAGGAACCTCTCCACCTGCAGGGCCTGTACCTGCCACTCCACCTGCCCAGCCTAGCCAGCCCGGGCAGCCCAAAAAAGTGGGGGGAGAAGGAGGCCGTCGTCGATCTTCAGCTGGAGCTCGTGGTAAAGAGACTGATGGAAAGAATGAACCTCCTTCCCCTGGTCCAGCACCTTCCTCTCCTCAGCCTGTGGCAGCACCTAGTGGGCCACTGGTTACTTTCCACAGTGAGAAGATGAAGGGCATGAAGGAGCTGCTTTCTGCAGCCAAGATTAACTCCAGCGCCATCAAACTACAGCTCACCGCTCAGTCACAGGTCCAGATGAAGAGGCAGAAACCCACAGCCTCCGGGGATTACACCCTGTCCTTCATGAAACGCCCTCGCAAGACTCTCTAGGAAGTTCTTTATTTAAAGAATTTGATTTCTGCTTAGTTTCACCTCAAATCGACCTCTATAGCTTGCTTCATTCATGGAGTAGGATACAAATATTGTCAAGTTGAAGGTGGGAACCAGTGCTGGTTCACTAAGCTGTCCATCTTGTACCAACACTGACTGTTGATTTGATTAATTGCGGTAAAGCGGGGTTCACCAGTTACAGTGGTTCCAAACTTTCACAAAATTCATCTGCTGTTTATTTTGTAATGTCATGAAGTCATTCACTGTTTCTAACTAGATAAACGCGTAACTGTCTTGTGACCCTTCAGGACTAGAGTTGGAAAATTCTGCTGTAAGGTTAGAGATTAATTATGATGCCTTATTTTTATATAATTCAATTAAGTGGCGAAAGTGAAATGTAAAGTTACCACACCAAAGTCCAGTCGTGTTTTACATGCTGTTTTTTTTCTTCTTTCTTTTCTTCCCTTTGATAGCCTGCTTTCATAAAGCCTCTGAAATCTTTGTTCAGCCCAGTAAACTGTTACAGAGTTTACATTAGCATGTATGGACAAGTGACACATGCTAGTCTTTGCTGTGCTTGCTTTCATTTCTTCTTATTCATTGCCAGCCATATTAGTTTGAAGCTTTTTTTGCTTCTTAGGAGGCCTTTAGTGCGAATTTCGTTAAAGCAAGTGTCCTTTTTTGAGGGACAGTAAGCTTGTAGAATGGCCTTTACCACTCTGTTCTGATCAATGTTGAATGGTCTTTGGTTTATAATAAAGACATTCTGAAATTCGTTGGGTTTTAGTAGAGTGTTTCGGAGTTTTTGTGAGTTCTTCTAATTAATGTGACACGGGGACTGTCTACTCAATCCGATTCTGAACTTTATGATTCATTAAACCTAATGTTCAGTTAAAAGATTTATTGATTCATAATTCAGCTCTTTAATGAAGTTACACTCCAATGTACAACACAAAAAACACAACTAAGAAAATCAAGAGCTTCATCCTATATTATATGATTCTGTGATACAGTAACAGTTATTAAATTTCACTTTTAAATTTAGTGTGGTTCATTAAGTTCTTTAAGTAAATCATGCTACTCGGGTGGGGTTTCTATCAGTTACAGTTCCCTCCAAATATATTGGAACAGTAAAGCCATTTCTGTTATTTTTACTGTAGACTGCAAACATTTGGGTTTGACATTAAAATATGAATATTACTATGTCCAATGCAACCATTTGGAGTTGTCCTAAAGAACAAAAGTTGGTCATTTTAAACAGGTGGACCAAGAAAAATCATAGCAGTTGATGGTACAAATATTGTGAGTGTCATCAGCAAAAACCTCCAGAGGGTAAAGAGTAAAAGAGCAAAGGTATCAGAGCCTAATGTGCTCAGAAGACTTAATAAACAAACATATAAATGGTTTACCAGAATAAGAAAGACACTATTAACAAGATCAAAAAAGGAAGAACAGGCTGGAATTTTTCCTGGGTTTTTTTTTCAGGCTTGATCATAAAAAAAACAATAGTTCTGCTCAAGATCCCAGTCACACCAGCTCATCTGTAAAATTCAGTAAAGGTAAGGTCAGCTAAATAATAATAATAAAAAATAAATAATAATAAAAAAATCTACTTAAGAGATGCTTGAAAATTAACCCAATAGTTGGATTAATGTGATTGGAGCAAATAAATTAAATTTAAAAAAGTAAAAAAAATTAAACTAAATAAAACTAGTTCTGCTCAAGATGTGGTTGCTGATTAACTGATTTGTTGGATGAATGTGATTGCAGCAAAGGAATAATAATACATTCTTTTTTTTCTTCTTGTAATGATAATAAATATTATTGTTATTATTATTAATATTATTATATTAATATAATAATATAATATAAATGTTGTAGCTTGTCGCGCGCGCTCTGTTGGTTTTGATTCAGCAGGAACCTGTGAATCGTTTGCACAGGTGTTTATTGAAAAGAACCTGTTCGTATGAGAGTCGGCTCGTTGACTCGCTCGGACAGGGCTGTGTGTGCGCGCGCGGTGTGGGACTCCGCGCCGCCGCTCTGTGTGAAGCAGAAACTCGCTGTATCTCCCCGGATTCTCTCTGTTCACACTGTGGATTCAGATTTCTGTGCGGGATGTGCTGTTCCTGTGATCTGCTCCGCTGGGTTTAATCATGTTTATGTGCTAAATCAGAGTCCTGAAGAGAAGCGCTGATATGAACACTATCGGAGTTTCATTCCTGGACCCGCTGGATGATTATGAGATCCTTCACCGGATCGGGAACGGAACTTACGGGGATGTTTTTAAGGTGAGAGGAGCGAAACTCCAGTTCATACTTTTAATAACATTAATGCCAGTGTGTGAGGGACATGATCAGCTCCATAATAAACACACTTCAGTTTCTGTGATTTTATATATCTGAGGATTGTTTTAGTTTTAGTAGATCGCTTTGAAGAGTTTGATTGCAGTAAGTCAGTCTGGCTGTTTTGTTTGTCTAACATTTAGTATAAGCAGTAATTTCACTCAGCTCTTACATTACGTAATAAGGCTTTTTTAAGACCAAAAATATAGCCCAACAGTACACACTGCTCCTCCTCTGAGAGAACACTGACCATCTCACACACACACACACAAATATTTTCATGGTTCTGATTGAACCCTGCTCTTACAGTAACTCCCATTTGACAGGTTTTATGAGTTTCTGTGCTCCAAACACACGCAATCCAATTAATTATCAAACCTACACTATTCAAGCTAAACTGCTTGAATTTTTGCACCAGGAGTTGCATTAATTAAACCCAAAGCAGTGTGTAAGACTGGTGGAGAAGACTGTGATTAAAAACCAGGGTTATTCCACCAAATATTGATTAATTAAAACTTGTTTGTGAAAGTTCTGCATCTTTTTGTTATTTCAGCCATTTCTCATTGTCTATTATGCTCTAAATTACAATATTTAATATATAATTAAAAACAAATAAAAGATTCCTTTGTTCCAAACACATTTAATAGAAGTGTTTTTAACGTAAATTTATTGACAATAAAAACAATTATAACAATAATAATACTAAAATCTAATAATTAGAATATTAATTGCTTGCTCTAATTATATTAATCAAATTAATCAGTTAATTAAAAAAACACCTCTTGGGTAGAATTAATGATTTTCTTTAGTAATTTTTTTTATAAAACATTTTTTTTATGTAATGATGATTACATAAAAATTGTGATTATCAACACCTCCTTAATATATATATATATATATATATATATATATATATATATATATATATATATATATATATATATATATATATATATATATATATATATGCTTTATTTGTATATAATTTATTTATTTTTTATTTATTTTGCTATAAATTGCAGGCAGAGAAAAGGTGAATCAACATCATAGTTAATGAAACTAACAATGGACAATAGATCGCAAAGAAACAATGATCTTCAAAACAGCAACTTTACAGGATAGAGAAAAAAACTTTTAACTTTCGATGGAAGTCAATGTAAAAAGAGTTCAGACATTTTAAAGTATTTCTATTGGTCCTTTCATCAATACATTTTGACACAGTATAAGGGACATTTTGTCTGTTCAAATTATGTAGTAACTAAAAATCAACAAAAATGGAGATGCTTGTTTTTCATTGGACAGTGATGCTATACAGGTAAAGCCCAGAAACCTTTCTGTTAGTCATAAAGTAACAAAGCATGATGGCAGACATCCAGGTGCGACCTTCACATTCCAGCAGTAATGTGTGTCCACTGTAATGTTAAGCTGTGTTGTGCAGATGTGTAAAAACATGGTGACATGGTACAGTAAGGGGTGAGCAATATGACATACTTGTAATATCATGATACATCAACAAACACTAATAATGCTTGATATATAGTGATATATAGAGTGTTCACTTTATATAGTGTATTCCATAATGTTCGAGACAAATACACCTCCACCACCAAGAATTCTCAATTGTCTGCCTGGCATATCAGAAACAGCCCTCAGGGGTGGATGTGGATTTGTCTTAGACCACAATCCACAGACATTTTTGAGACAAAGACCCATTTTTCTTAATATGACCCTTTGCTCTAAAGAAAAAAAAATAGATTAAACCAATCAGACACGATTAAAGTGCACATTTCACACAATAATTAAATACACACACTTTTTGTTTTGCTCCCCTGATTTTAGGGAACTTTCTGTATATTGGGACACTTGGGAGTTTAGGTATTTATGGTTTAGGATTACTCACATGGGTTGTATTGCTTATTTAGTGCAGGCATAAGATACCTAGGCTTGCTCCTAAGCGTTTTAACATCTTTGGAGTCTGTAGTTGCCATTGTTTTAATATGAGAACAAGAGATGAGCCAATGAAAGTCAAAGTAGGTATTGCTTAACAAGTTTGAAAAAATCAGAATAAAACCACAAGAGTAGATAGTCAGAGTTTAGGAGTACCAAAATCTCAATCACATGTTTGGAATATCATTAGAAAGAAAGAATACACAAGTAAGATTATTGACCAGAAAGGGACTGGTAGGAAAAGAAAGCCCTCCAATGCTGAAGCTCAAGAATCCTGACTAAAAACCCTCAATTATCTTTCTGACAGATCAGAAACAGCCTTTAGGAGGTGAGTGCGTATTTATAAGAGACTACTATTTACAGAAGATGCACAAAAATATGTTTTGTACATGTTTCAGACCATGATAATGAATATATGTCTCATTGCTGTCCAATGAAAAACAGGTATCTCAGTTTTTGTTGGTTTTTAGTTTACTACATAATTTGATATATAACATAACTTTCCATTACACTGTATCAAAAAGTTGAGAAGATTTGGGCCCTATCTTAAATCCTGCAATTATATGTACACCAGTCATACATCCATTGTTATTGTAGGGGGGTAACACTGGCCAACAAGTTAACCCTTTACAAACTGAATGTAAAACAACACTTATGTGAACATCTGAACAATATAACTCTAAGTTTATCTTAGCAATGAAGGCATGCCGTGCACTGTGTGCGTTTACACTCCCGCTCGTTACACACACACAGCAGTGCACAAACCCAACTTTTACATCAACAATATACGGAACACACAATAACACACAAAAAACATTGCTGTTCCTGTAAATGCTAAGACGTGCAGAAGTGCTGTGCCTTTAAAATACCAATCTGCCAAAGTCAGAACACACCTGGCTCTTAAAGGGAATGGCAAGTGACAGGCTGATTGTTTATTTCACGTTATGCCCAAAACACACCCACGAATAATTAAGTATGCTGTGCCATACACAGTTGACAGCTTGCCTATAGATCTAAAAATCTCTCTCCTATAAAGTTGCTGTTTTAGAGATAGTTGTTTCTCATTGAAAAATAACCATATATAATATTATAGTAGAATATTTATATAATCATAATCATAGTTGTAATTAGATGCTTTTATTCATTAAACATTCAAATGCCTTAATTCTACAAAACTGTAATTATATATGGCTTTAAAAGTGCATCATTTATTTCAGAGCAGAAAAAAGCTGTGATGAAAATTATGTTCTAAATAAGGTTATTCTGAATCTGTGCAGCATTCTATGTATAAAAAAACAAGAACATGCACTTCTTTGTACACCATATGTATGTAAATTTACAACCTTCTGTAATACAATACTGGCATTAACATGCCAAAAAAGTTACAAAATAAATATGTGCAAATATTTTGGCTAACTTTAGTCCGACACCTGTAACAGTCTTTAATTACAGTATAATTATGTTATCTCTTTAAATTTATCTAAGGTATCGGTTTAAATTTGTTAAAAGTTTCATATCTGAACGTTTGGATTGATGAACTGATCTCTGACTGTGCTTTACAAAGGGTAGCAGTTATGCAGCCATGTGCAGCTGACTCTATCATAACGGAGTGGGCGAGCCAACGATGCCTTTGTTGATTCTTACAATAGACAAAGCCATCCTTTAGCGCCCATCTAGCTGTCTCAGCTTTGGGTCAAAAATCTCTGAACATCTGAATATCCTTCATTAATACTCAGTAGGTTGGATATGTCCACTTACGGGCTTCCCATGTCTTTTTGGACTAAGGCTAAGTAGGCCTAAGACAAACTCCCGGGCTGGTGATCAAAGTGTGAGCGATTTCCTGTCCAGGCCATTGTCCTGAGAGCCCAGCGGCGTTATTTCAGGGTGCGCGTTGAAACCATTAAGAGCCACAGCACTGTCGCTTCAGTCATAGCAGGAAGTCCACAGGCATGCCAGGAAAAACAACAGGAAGACAGCTCAGCTAAGTTCCAGGTTTTGTCCAGGAATGGTTGATTTTCTGTGTTTATAATCAACAGAAAGAAAACATGGAGGACATTTTTATTAACAGATGCGCACATTTGCAGTGCAGTCTTAAAACTAAAGATCGAATGTTGGACTTAGGAATATAAGAAAAGCGTTTTATCGCTGTAGAACTGTGAACTCCAATCTTCTTCTTGAGAGCTTCCTTCTTACAGGTTTTAACTCTAACCTAAATGTAAAAACCCCACAGTTTAAACAGTTTAGAACTTAATCTCGAATCTAAAAAAAAGACTCTTTACCAGTCAGAATACCATTTTTTTTCAGGCAAAGATTGATTGAAGCCTCCACACATGTTCATTGACTTCCTGGTTCTATATTGGATAAATAACCCTTTTTTTGTAAATGTATGTTCATTGATTCACTGATTTTGCGATAAAGCATATTATTGTAATGTACTTGTAATGTAACACATCAGTGACATCATATATTATAATACAATAATTCAATAAAGATTACTGATTTTAAATAGCAATGAACTGTCAAACATCAAAATATTCATATATTGGAATTGGAAAATAAAAATATTTTAAAATATCCTTAATAAATAACAACAACCTTTTTTTAAACAGTCAGCATAAACAGTCAGCATACTGGCTTTTATGGTGGACGCCGTGTCGCCGTTCCCATTTATTTAATGAAAATGAAGCCAAAATCTTCCGCCATGTTGGCGATCCTGAAACCGGAGTCTGCGCATTAGAGACCAGAGTAGGGAGAAAGACGGTGCAGAGACAGCCTACTCATTTAAATAACCCCGCACCTGAGGGCTGCCTCGCGGTCACAGGCTGCAGAGTGGAGTGGAGCGGAGCTGAAGGTCTGTTATTGGTCCCGCCCAAAACCAGCCCTTTTACAATAACCACACCTTTTTGAATAGAGCTGAATAACGTTTTAAAAAATTAATTCTGTGTGGATATAAACATTTGACAATATAAGCAGAGGTTACACTAGCTTACAGTATAAAAAAAACAAACGTGATTATAAGTTGTCTGTTTTGCCATTGAAACCTATGGGGATGGCTGGGGTTTCACAGCTTTCTGCAACCGAACATCAGGGGGCGCACCTGTGGTGGCTTCACCTTTGAGAGACATTGCTCTGTCCAACTATACACAGTCTATGGTTCTTGCTAAATACACACAATGGAAAATATCAAGTTCTGCAAAGATTATTGATCTTAAGGGTTTTTTTTTTCACTTAAAAGTCTGGACCAGAGTCTCCAGACCTTCATGTCTTAGTTACGTTATGTGCAGTTTGTCTGGTTGGTTTTGGTTTTCACTGCTGGTAAGTGAGCAGACTAAAGAATGTATGTAGTGATTTGTGTAGATGGATAGATGGGCACCCCTGTATGTATTAGCATTGATAGTACATGCTATATTACATGTGATAATATCAGGATACAAATGAGCCCTGGTTCCTTCCAAGGTTTCTTTCTCCTTCAGCTGTGAGGGAGTTTTTCCTTGCCTTGCTTTTCTCTCACTCGCTGGGGGTTTTGTGTTGTATGTTCAATGTTTTGTCTTGATTCTCTGTCCTGCTACCACACTCCTGTAAAGCTGCTTTGTGACATCAGTTGTCAAAAGCACTATAGAAATATATTTAAGTTTATTTGTTTAGACAGGAAGTAAGTATTAAATAAGTGTGAAGTGTTGGTGGCCACCTTGCAGTTTAATAGATTAAGCAGCAATTAAGTATATTTAATAAATAACAAATTGTCTTTATTAGTAATAAGCATGTGAATTCTCAGGCAGTAGCTACATACAGATGTTATTGTTGTGCAGGTTAAGGTGGAAGGGCACTCATGGGATGGAATGCAGATGGTATTGTGTCATTTCTCATTAACCTAGCTTCCAGGGAAACACTGTTTCTGAACCCTTTACCACAGTAAACAGTGATATTTACATTGAAAAAGATTGCCAATTCAAATCTATATTTGTATTTTAGATTAGGGGTGTGCCATATCATATCGTACAAACATTTTTGAATTTATTATACCCTAAAATATCGTGCCATATCACCCAACCCTAATAATCACATCAGGGTACTACTTTTTTTTTGCTGTTTTTAGCAAAAACAAAATTCACACTGTTCACATTTCCCATTAAATATCTACTAGAGTCATATTATATCTGTGCAGTATCATTAATTTTACTGCAGCACTGGATATATGGAGATATATGGAGTGCATTATTAGTATTGTACAGTAATATAATACAGGAAATTGACAAATCCTGCACCTAACAGCTGGGGTTATGCATAGGGCTCAGCCAGGATCTACTACTCACTCAACTAACAACAATAGCAAAACCACCACAATCTGATACTGGCTCGACAAGAATCCAGAAGCACAGCCTAACACTATGTTCATGGTCCATTGCCTCAACTGCCAAGTAACAGACCTACCAAAAAAATAACCTATGAACAAACAGAATCCCTCCTTAATCTAAGCTCACTTCCTTTAACTATGGCAACAACACACTTACCTAAGCACAATCACACACAATAAATCACATTATAAGTTGCGTGAGCAGAACACAGCAACCACTACCATCCGATACTGGCTCGACAAGAATCCAGAAGCATAGCGAACTATGTTCATGGTCCGTGCCTCAACTGCCAAGTACTCAGACGTCTACAAAACTCATGAGACAAATTATTACAAGAGCAGGACCACACCAATCCCCTTCATCCAAACTCTAACACAAACTTCAGTGCAAGCTCTTCTCAGGGGTCATCAGGCAGGCACCTTCCTTCGTCAGTGTTTCGCTGAATTAGGCCCACGACACCTCCAGAAGGCTCAACAGTGAAGTCTGGCGTCCCAGACCCAGTAGTGTATTGTCAATGTTTTTGTCATATCGTCAAGAGTATCGTTATCGCAAAAATACCATGAAATATCGTGTTATTATTTTAGGGCCATATCGCCCACCCCTATTTTAGATACTAGTTACTTTTAGATAAACAATGATTTTTTTTACCATCTAAGATCACTACTTTACTATTAATAATTTAAATACTAAACACCATAATTATTTTCTTATTTTTACTTTTACTCTCAGATTTGTATAATTTGTAAATCTGTTTTCTTCATAAAAGTGAATTTGTATTAGAACAATATTCTCATGGTAAATGTTTTACACATTTACAAATATTTTGTTTTGATGGCTATGTATATTCCTTAATAAATAAATAATCAGGTTTATTTTTTTTCATTTGTTTAATTTGGTTCACCTTGTCATATTTCTACAGATATATCATTCCAAGGAAAAGTGCTCACTAACTTTCAACCACAGCTGTACATCGTCAGGCTCTACTTATATCGTAAGATTTCTCAAAATGAAGGAACTACTATGATCATTTGGCCTGGATTTGAAATGTGAATTGTTTTTCTTCTAGGCGAGGAGTATCAAGACCTCAGAGATTGCTGCTATTAAAATCGTTAAACTGGATCCCGGTAAGTGAAAGCCACTCTATTTATCGTTTTCCTTTTAACTTCAATAGAATTTCTTAATTAGACTACATTGCTGAAAATCCAGCTTAAGACCAGCTTTTGTTGGTAACTGGTTTCAGATGGTCTAAGCTGGTCTTTGATAGTCAAGGTGGTCATACATACCATATTCTGGTAAACCTGCTTTTGACCAGCAGAGCAGTTCTTTTGAGATTATTGGCTTTTTAGCATCTATCTTTTTACCTTATACACTATTCATCTTCAAGTCAACCTTGAACCTTGACCAAGCTAATTGTTAAGCAGGTCAAATTAATGGGCTAATTTGGCAAATTTGGCTGGTTATATCGGTCAAGCAATGTGGTCATGCTGTTCATTTTGGTCAATTAGCATGTTTAGACTAGCTATAAGGGGTGTTAGAGATTAGAGATTTACAGAGCCACAGAACCCTAAACAATATATATTTTTTCATTAATAACTAAAATGTGTTCCTTTGAAAAAATGAAACATACCAGTCCTTCTTAATTTTTCTCCTAAACCTTTTTTTTTTATAAGTGGTTAAAAAACGCTTTTATTGTGGTATTTATTGTGCATATCAGAAAACCCAGAGCAGTAGTCAAAAAAATGAATATAAATAATACATTTATACATAAAGAATAGACCCAATCCTTATCTTACCTTAAACAAATCAGGGTTACATCATTAGCTCAAATTAGATCTTAAATGTTTTCTTCTATGTATATTTCTAACAAGTCTTTTTGTCTTATTTCTAATATATACTTTGTCCGTTTGTCCATTTATTCCAGTGTTTTTTTTTAAATAAATCCATTCTTATGTTCATTGAGAATGTTATCTTTTCTATTAGATAAATCTCCTTATGTCACGTTTATCCCTTCATCTAATGTTGGTCCTTCTTGTTGCATCCAATTTTATGGTCAGAGCTTTTTTACTGGCTGCTAAAAGAACAGCCAGCAAGTATTTTCCTCTCAGGTTTAACTCTGATATAGACGTGAATGATGTGTCTAGTGTCTCACCACTGTCAAAGGCACTATGCTGCTGCTGCAGCTCAGCCAATCAGTTCTCACTCTTTTCCTGCCTCTAAACCCATACATCACCCAGTGCCCCTTACATTTTTCTAGCCTTTTTAAAATTTGAGCTTAGGGTTTTTTGTGCCCCTTTAAATGGCACAATATTTTTGGTCAGGTGTTAAGAGTGTCTTGCGAGACTTATGCACAAGTAACCAATTTGGCTGGTTATATCGGTGAAGCAGTGTGGTAATGCTGGTCATTCTGGTCATCCAGCATGTTTATGCTGGTCTTGTAGGTCAGCCAGCTTGATTATACTGGTGGTGTTTCTTGGTAAGATTGATTAAGCTTGTAGACCAGCTAAACCAGTAAACACAAGAAAAAACATTCCTTATGCTGGTGAAAATCTAAACTGGTCAACCAGCTTGACCAGCTTGAGGTGCTTGAGCTGTACTTGTCAGGTTACTGATGATTGCATTTGTAGCTGGGTATAATAACCAGTTTTTATATAAATGTTCAGAATGTATAATGGTGTGTGCAGCTTACTATCTGACTTATCCGCTCTGCCCACTGCATGTGCTCTTTGCAGCTGTTGTGAGGCTGGGCAAGCCTTGCAGTACAATGACAAAAATCTCATCAAGCCAAGTTAGAAACTGTAATAGACACCCAAACTCTGTAAATGTTTTAAATCATGTATATAATCTAAAATGCTTCAGTGTTTGTTTTTTTAGTTGCTACAAAGGTTTGATTTATAATTTTATCTATTTTTTATTTTGTTGAAGGTGCTTGCATGAGCATCATTACCCTAAACAGCTACATATGATATAAAAACAATCTTTTCTAATATTGTGATACACATTTTATACACATACCTATAAATAATAATATTAATATACAATAGTAGCTCTCCATACTATGAGACAAGAGGCATTAACCTTAAATACAAAGTTGTGCATTAAATTGAACTGCTGCTGAAGAATGCATATTATCGGGCAAATGTATTGGGACACCTGGGTATTTTCCTTGTTTACAATTCTGGTTATTAGAATAGTTTCTGAACATAACAGTACTTAGTACATTTTTAGAACATTCAAGTTTTTTTGTCAAGTTTTCTGGATGTTCTTAGAACAATGTTATTTGTTGCAGCAATGTCACTAGCGTCAATGTTTTCATTTTTGGGAATGTTATTTCATACCTGTCAAGTTTTAGATTTAAAAATAAGGGATATTTTCCTCTGTCTGCTTAAAGTCGTCCCACCAGCCCAACGAAGGTTCAGTATCCCTTACATTTTAAGACAGGTTTACAAAAAATCTAAAATAACCACATGTGAACCACTTACACACTACAATTAGATTATCAGAATCTGAAATGTTGTGGGCATTCCTACATATGTCATTCTTTTAATACAGCCAAATTAAAAATACTTTTCTAGATATTTAAAAAAAGTTAAGATTTCATGTCTTTTTTGCCATAAATGTACTCTTTTATATTATACATTTTTTATTTATTTAATAGATTTAAAATTTAACAAAGGGTGCACAAATTCTGCAAAATGACTGTTGGTGACCTAAAAATAGTATCATGAGCTTTTACTAAAAGGACATGGACCAGATATATTCCATCAGTAAAAATTAGTCCTAAGGGGCCTACACAATTTATCATTTTTAATTAATACTTCTTTCTTTTGATCACTCAACGCCTGATCAGTTCAGTTAATTTCGGTCCTCTCCACATTTCTAGTTAAACTGAGTCACAAGCTGTATTTTTTTATTTTAAAAGGTTTAATCTGTGTGTTTTGTTTCGGAGACGAGTATTTTTAAGCAGCTATCAGAAAAATCTCATCACAGTTTACATGATTAGCCTACCGTTACCTTTCTTTTAGAAAAATCGCTGTATATCCAGATCTGTTTTAACATCAGCTGCTCCAACTAGCTGCCTGAACTCACAGCGACGGGGGGCTTCCCCACACTGACCCTCCTTTGCAAGCTGATTGGCTGTTTCTCCTGAAAGGCGGGACTTTCTCCTCGAACCGGCTCCATGATTGGTTAAGAGACACAGCACGGTCAGTGCCATGTCTCCTCAATAATATATATTTTTTAATCTTAATATAATACGGGAATTTTACGGGAAAATACTAATACGGGAGGACGGCGGGAAAGAGGAGTAAAATACGGTAGTTTCCCGGCCAAAACGGGAGACTTGACAGGTATGTTATTTTTAACATTTCCATGGTGTTAGTATTAGTCTATCTGGGAACTTTATGTGAGAAATGTTCTAATAACACTGTGATGCAAACCATTATTATGTTAAACGTTTTCTGAATGTTTCTGCAACATTTTTTCTGTAACATTATTTCCTGCAACCTTTTCTGTTTATAATGGATGACTGTGTAGGAAAGGTTTTTTTTGTTTGTTTGTTTTTTACAGATTTTAGACCTGTGAGGATTTCATTACATTCAGGTCAGGATGTTGGATGATGAAGCCACCTTATAACCAATCTCATAAAATCATCCCAAAAGTATTAGATGAAGCACTTATTCCAGAGAACACTGGTCCACAGATCAATGCTGAGGGCTTTGTACTCCTATAGCCAAGACCTGGTTATTAGATATGTTAGAGAATAGAGATTTAAAGAACCACTAAACCATAAACAATATTTCTTTCATTAAAAGCTGAAATGTGTTCCTTTGAAGTAATGAAACATACCAGTCCTGCTGAATATTTTTATAAACATTTCCTAACATTTAGAAAACGCTTTTATTGTGGTAATCTCCGGCTCTGCAGCGCCCTCTCAGGTTTAACTCTGATATAGGTGAGGATAATGTGTCTGTGTACTTTGGTAGGCAGACACTCAAAATATGCAGATCAGTCAGTCAATAAACCCCCCCCATTGACGTCCAACCATCTGGGTCTTGCTGCTACCAGAGGCACACTGCTTCTGCTGCTGCTCAGCCAATCAGCTCTCCCTCCTGCCCTGCCTCTAAACCCATACATCACCCAGTGCCCCTACTGAACTACCTCTTAAATTTTTTTGACTTTTTTTTTCAAATGTGAATAAAAAGTTTAGTTCCCATGTAAACTGCAATATGCGAGTCTTATGCATAGACTCGCATTGTCTGCTCGAGTGAGACACTTTACGCACACGCACACCTGCCTCTCTGTATCTGCTGACTTTTACACATTGTTCTGTGTTCCATTAATGGTCTGCCGAGCCTTGTATTCCCACCCACACTCTTCTGCCTTCAAGGTTTAAACCGCAGAGTGACACAAAATCATGGACAACACATACAAGCAATGCATTCAGATTCCGTCATGGATTGTTGTATAGAACTCTCAAGAGGGATTGCCAGTTTAATACAGAACCCTCACTGGGAGGAATCTGACAATAGTTCTAAGGTCTAAAGAAACTCATGTGAGATTATGCAGGAAAGATGTTGTTGGATTCATGGTAAAACCGGCTGCAGTTCTTGCTGCATTACTCTTCTGTATTTTACATCCATTACAAGATGATTACTTACAAAATATCCTACAATATTTAGCATTTTGTGAGTTTTGGTCAAATATAATATTTCAATCAAATATATTCACAGTTTGAAATAAAAAAACATGTATTGTTTAATTCTTATCTCATCTTGTCTCATCTCATTCTTATGTACCCAATATTGTTTCTCGTCTGTTTCATGAGATGAGTGTCTCGTCACACTCTAGTAGCTATTCATTTTCTGAAAAGAAAAAAAAAAACAGGCTTGAACTTTGAGTTAAAAATTACACGTTCTTATTAAACTGTCCTTTTTTTTTTTTACCAGCATTCTGTGAAGACACGGTTGCCAAAGAATTTACACTATGTGGGCAAAAGTATTGAGACAAAACCTCTTTCACTTTTTCTTTCAAAATCAAGTGTGTTACAAAGAGTTTATCATACATTTGTTAAAGCCCCTCAGATCAAAGCGGGCGGGCTTTATACCCCTCTAGCCCATGCATGGTATAAGGCATGGTGACAACAGGTTCATTTATTTCTGCTTCAGAGAGCCTTATTTTATTGGCATGACTAGATAAGACATGTGTGTGCACTTGTTCATCTGTGTCTGGAATGAGATCACCTAGCTGAAAGCATTTTTTTAGAAGGGTGTCCAGAAACATGTTGGACTTTTCATGTATTTGTGTCTTTTTGGCCATTTTTTGGCCTCCAACTTCAGTCCATTAGATGTTCCTCAGGGATTTTGTTAGGCAGCAATGAGTGTTGTTCACAGTAGAGGTACTGTGATGTTACATGTTCTCTTTTTTTCAGGGGATGATATCTCATCTATCCAGCAGGAGATCACCACGATGAAGGAGTGCAAGCATAAGAACATTGTGGCCTATTATGGCAGCTACCACAGGTAGAGTTATGCAGGCCTGCTGTTTGTGGTGGTCGGGCTTTCTTCCCAGTAGATGTCAGAGCGAAGGAAGACACATTCCAGTACATAAAACATTACATGCTCTCTTACATACACACACACACACACACACAAATTACACTACACTGCACACATCATTATTTCATTGCAGACCTAGAAAGACTTTGAGATGTGTTTTGTAAACATTGTTTCAGCCTAAGCATTGTGCTGTATGCATGCATAATTAATTATCATTCCTGTTGCTGTTCTTGTCTGTACTTGTCTGTGTGTGTTTGTGAGAGCGAGAAACGAAAGAATGAGAGAGTGAAAGTGAGTAGTGTGTAAAAGTGTGCTGGATTCTATCGGTTTGTTCTGCAGGAACACAAAGCTGTGGATCTGTATGGAGTACTGTGGAGGAGGGTCATTACAAGACATCTACCACGGTGAGCTCCAGCAGTGATGCTGTGCCTGATAAACCTGTACCACAGCCAGCTCTAGTGTTTCTTAATCCTTAATCTTAGTCCTGGAGGCACCCTGCCCTGTACATTTAGATCTAAGAAACTCTGGTTAATTCTATGCCCAAAAATGTTAAGATAATATGGTAAATTGTGAACATGCGCATTCCCAACGCACGTTCACCCTCGCATGTTATGCACACATGAACACGCAGCAGTGCACAAACCCATAGTGCATGCCTGTTGGCAATCATGCAAACTTTTACTTCAACAATAAACAGTATGAAAGAGTGTGAACGAGCAGGTCAGTTTCTTCTGCTGAGGACCGTTGGACAAATTCAGGTAGATGCACCCCTAAAATAGCAATGCACCAATGTCACAGCTCACCTGGTTTTTAAAGGGAATGTCAAAAACAAAACACCCTGATGATTAATTAGGAGAATTAGTACATGCCTTTTGTTCATTCCAAACCACGCAAGGCATACTTTTCCCATCCTTATGATAGCAAAGATGCCCCAAATCAAGCTGTGGTTGACGGCTTGACTGCAGATCAGTAAAACAGGGCCCTTTCTGTTTTTTTTCACACAGAAAAAACTAAAAACTAACATTTAAGACCAGCTCTGCTCAAAAGGCTTTGTTTTTCGTCTTTTTTTGCTGTTATTTTTCTTTTCCCCTTCGAGTTATAGGTGCACATAGAATTGTGAGTAATCAAGGACCATAAAGGGTACATCTGTTGTGTCCTTGAATATCTATGTAGCCACACCCCCTCATTATTGCTCCCAGTTATTCTTTGTTGTTGAGTATAGTTTGTGCTTCACTACTTTTTACATTTAGCTTCTTTATTTGCTTTTACATCTACTATACATGTAAAATTAATACATTTTCAATAACATTTCTTCTTTTTTGCAGTGACTGGACCCCTGAAGGAGAAACAGATTGCTTATATCTGCAGGGAAACTCTGCAGGTAAGGACAGAACATAAAGTGTAGAAAGTGTAAAAATAGTACTTAACTAAACATAATTGGAATTACTATAAATGATAGTAGTTATACAGTACCAGACAAAAGTTTGGACACACCTTCCCATTCAGTGTTTTTCTTTAATTTATTTTCCACATTGTAAATTAATATTAAATACATCAGAAAAATAGGGGACACATATGGAATTACGTAGTAAACCCCTAATCTAAACCCAATTGAGATGGTGATTTGAGGTGATTTGGGATGAGCTGGAGCTTCACAGCGTGAAGGAAAAGCAGCAACTAGTGTTCAGCACCTCCAGAAACTCCTTAAAGATGCTGAGAAAAGTATTCTAGGTGACTCTGCCTCATGAAGACATATGAAAAGTGTGAAAATCAGTCCTCAAACCTAAATGTGGTACTTAAATCTAGAATCTAAAGTATAAAACATATTCTGGTTTGTTTAATACTTTCCATGTTTACAAAATAATTCCACATTGTGTTCTTGTATAGCTGTAATATATTGTAATATTAAAATAATACAAAAGTATTTGTTTAATACTTTTGATGTTTACAAAATAGTTCCACATTGTGTTCTTGTATAGCTGTAATATATTTTAATATTCAATTTGCAATGTAAAAAAATAACACATTGACTGAGTAGAGATGTGTCCAAACGTTTGACTGGAACTGTACATACATATACACTGTAGAGAGTGTTTTATCTCTTTAATATAAAAAAAACAGATGAAGTGGTAACTAATAACTGAACTTTCAACCCAAATAATACCAAAATAGTTAAATAAATAAAATAAAAGATATAAAAATCCAATTAAAATATATTTTACCACATTATTAGGCTACTTTAAGACGAACAGCTAACAATACAATATATGTTTACTTATTGTCTTGATTTTCATTGTCTCTTGTAGGGTTTAAATCATCTCCACGAGACTGGCAAAATTCACAGGGATATTAAGGTAGGTAATAATACGTTTTACCATTTAACATGTGGGGCAATGAAAATTAGTAAGGAAAATTAATTAAAGCTAATTAGTTATTTGATTGGTTTATTTTAAATTCTGTTTTAATTTAGTACTTTTTTCTACTTTCTGTGTTTGTTAATGTACTGTTCCTGTAAAAACCTGCTACTAAAGTGTGCCTAATCATGTCTGAGGCATGGAAGCAACATGAATAAATTAGTTTAACACAGAACCAAATGAGCTCTGTGAGCAGCTTTTGCCAAAGAAACCTGCTGTGTCCCATGTTTATTAAAAATATTTCTATAAAATAATAATTTATTGAAATTCCTGCAAAAACGTTCATGGTGCCACAAATAAATATTTATTTACAGTACTTCTAGAAACAAGTAAAAAGGCATTTATTAGAAATTAGCTTTAAAAAAATAGGAGACTGGATTATTGTTGTGAAAGATGTTTTAAAATGAAAAAAAATCTAACCTTTCAGCTAAAAATCCAAAATGAAAGATTTTATATTTACTGGGCAAAATGGGTAAATTATGTTAAGTCTAGTTAACCTAACGTATTTGTTTTGTAGGGCTGTTTTGTAGGGCATTTGCTGAAATCTAAATAGTTTTATGTTTAGGGAGTTTAAGTAGTTTGTAATATGGTAGTAATTGTAAGTATTGCATGTTGAGGATCAGAGTGTATAAATGTATGTGTATAAATAAATAAGTATATGTATGTGTGTGTATGTACATCTATGCATAAGACCATACTTTGGAAATTGGACTTTCATGGTGTAACGTTATGTAAAATTAATAATAATACTTACTGATCTGAAGGATTTATAAAAAAAGTAAATTGTATGTTTAATTTTCAACAAACACTTAAGTAAAAAAGAACCATTCAGTAAAAATTAGGGGTGATTATTTGTACCTTTGTAAAAGTAGTATTTGTCACACAGAGAGGCTATTTTTCACCCTTTAATTAAAAAAAAGAAAATGAACCCAAGCGCATGTCAAAGAATGCCTTTGTTGAAGTTATTTGATTAAATTGAGGTTTAGTAATTTGTAGCTAATGTTAATTTAGTTAATTGCTTGAAATTGTGTGTTTTATTGGTTGCTCAACTTATATTTATTTGAGCTAGAGCTAGCTAGCTAGCTAATCGCTAGTCACTGGCTAATAGTTTTCTAAAGTCAGCTACTTATGTGGATATGTATGGCATTTTTAATCATGTTTCTTCCTAACTTTGGGAGTTTAGTAAAGAATATAATTCAGTTATAGTGTTAAGTTTTTTTTTTTTTAAAGATTTATAATGTTATATTGGTAGTGAATGTGCTGAAAGCTTTTTACAATGACTGATTTTTTTTAGTAATAGTACACATGTTACTTACACCTTGGTGCACTTTGGTGCCTTAAAATAATCAATAATATCTGAAGTGCTGAGATGTTTCATATGCACCAGAATTCTTTATGTGTTTTTCTCCAAACTAACAATTTGCTAACTAACACTGAGCGCTCCATTAGCATTCCAGTAAACCAGTTTGGGCAGCTCGGCTTTAAGGAGATATTTTAGAGACATGCTTGATCAGTAGTACTTAGAATGGCATTTGAATTATTTGTAAACAAAGGCTTTCACTTAGGAGCGGTCTTTTAGGATGACGTGAAATAATGACTCAGTTCACACCATTATTAGACACTCTGAACACGTAAACTATGTTTTAAAAGGGCTTTACAGTTTAGTTATGTTTCAGTCTGCACTACACCACTTTACAGAGCTCATATACTCATTTTGTTAATCTTATTTCTGTAAACACGGCGTAGTATTTACAACCCTAACTTCAATGAAATTTGGACGTTGTAACACGCGCAGAATGTGGCCTTGCATTGTTTTGCTAAAAAAAAAAGCAGGACATCCCTAAAAAAAAATTGGTTGTCTGGCACCATATGTTGCTCCAAAACTTACCGTATTTTTTGCACTATAAGGTGCACTTAAAATCCTTTAATTTTCCCAAAAATGATCTGTGCGCCTTATAATTTGTGCGCCTTATGTATAAGTTTTACCAGTCAAGTTGTAAGGAGCAGTAAAGCCACTCCGCTGAAGTACAGCGTTATACAGGAGTTTCAGTTTAGCTCTCCAGCACTGGGGCTGGAGTAGCATTAGCATTAGCCCCTAAGCATGCTAAGCACTAGCTATTTTTTCCATTCAGGAAAAAACACACTAAATGCTATTTGTTAACCGCTAATGCTAATGCTCCAACCTTAGTGCTGGAGAATTTTAGGAATCTTAGCTTACTGTAAATAGACAGAAGTGCTTTAATCACCCAAATAAACAGTTTTCCGTGAGTTGCAAAAACGTGGAACATCACAGGACACTTTTCCAATTTGCTTCAGTCCATTTTAGATGTGCTCGAGCTTGTGAAATTTCCTCCCTACTAAATTTTCCACTGTCAGTGCCGTTATAACAAAGTGGAAATAAAATTAACAAAATTACAGAGAGTGGTCAGAGTGTGGGGGCATAGTGCACAGGGGTCGCCAATTTTCTCCAGAATCAGCCACTAAAGACCTTCAAACTTCATGTGGCTTTCAAATTTACTCACAAACAGCTGAGCAGCTTCATCCAAGCCTTGTTTTACCAAACACAGTAGAGGCGAGCGGAAACTTTTGGCAATATAGTGGAACTAAATGTTTCTATAACCTGAAGATTTGCAATCATATTTATGTTTTTTTATTTGCAGGGAGCGAACATACTGCTCACTGAACGAGGAGACGTCAAACTGGGTCAGTGAGAATCTGTTGCACCTACTGAAACTAAACATGTGCATTCTCTCTCTCTCTCTCTCTCTCTCTCTTACACACAAACACACACACACACACAGTGTATATATTCTTTTCCCCATTTGTCCAAATGCTTCACTGCTTTGAAAGTACACTGCTGTAGGCATGTCTGTGACCTCCCAATCTCTCTCTCTCCCCCTCTCTCTCTCTCTCTCTCTCTCTTTCTCTTTCTCTTTCTGTAGCTGATTTTGGGGTTGCTGCAGAGATCAGTGCCTCTGTTGCCAAGAGGAAGTCTTTTATTGGAACTCCCTACTGGTGAGCCGTCTGCACAGGGTTTGCCCTGCCAGTCCTTCAAACCATTTCCAGTTCATCTCACCGCCGTGTTTCTCTGTGATGTAACAGTGCAAAAACCCATTCTACAAAAGGTCACCACTTCGAAAAAGCCTCAACTTTCTGAAAGTACCTTTCAAAAAGACATCAGGTTGTGATTAAAGATTACCAGTGAACATCTAGACCTGGGATGTTACATCATACCTGCAAAAGATCGGTGTGGTTGCAGGGTTTCATTCCAGCCCGATAAAAGCATGGCTGTGTTAGAAGTGATCTGTCAGATTTCGTGTTGGATTAAGCAGGATGGGTCATTCTGCTTGGTTGTTTCCACAGTGCTGAATAGTTTTTGGGTAGTTTCTGTAGAGTCCAGCAGATGGACTACTAATGCTGCACAAATAAACCACACAAATAAATAGTACATAAACTGATTAGCACATTTAATTTTGATTGGATTATTTGGAACAACTTGTCATTATTAAGCAGTTCTTCTGTTTGCTGACTAATAAGTAGTTTATTTTATTAAGAAAAGTACAACAAAAGCACAGCGTTTTTGAACGTGGTAAAACTGAATATCCCTCTTAATATTTATTTCTGCATTAATAACCTATCAATCCTGGTATGTTTTGTTATGTATGTTGATATGGTGTAAACTGACCCATATAAAGGATAACAAATACTGAAAAAAATGTTTTGAATATTTTTATATATAATATATATATATATATATATATATATATATATATATATATATATATATATATATATATTAGCAATGCGAGCCAGCCCTGTTTAGCATTCATCAGAGTAACTTTATTATTCTTTTATACTTTAGCCTACTGGTGAGATGTCTGCACAGGGTCTACTGAAAAAATATTTTGAATATTTTAATATATATAACCGCAGCTGGCAACGCACTGATTATAAGTGCACTGATGATTTTTGGGAAAATTAAAGGATTTAAAATGTGCCTTATAGTCTGAAAACTACAGTGCACCAAAACTATGGATAGTTTTAAATAAACCATGATATATGACCATGACATGATAATATTCATGCTGTTCTTTACAGTTCAACATATCAGGATGGTTAAATTGGCCAACACTGATATTGTGAATGATAAGTTTGTGAAAATAATTAAAAATGAATTTCATAATGATCCACCCCTGGAGGTTTTAGTTCACGGTGTATGGTGTGTGTTTGTGTATTTAAGGATGGCTCCTGAGGTTGCAGCCGTGGAGAAGAAGGGTGGTTATAACCACTTGTGTGACATCTGGGCCGTGGGCATCACTGCTATTGAGCTAGCAGAGCTGCAGCCACCCATGTTTGATCTTCATCCCATGAAGTAAGAAGCCAATAAACTATTTTAATATCACTGAAACAATATGGAAAATATTGAAACAGTAACATACATCGCAGTTCAAAAATGATTTCCTTCTGTAAAGTTTCTAGATTGAGTATGTGGGGTTTTGTTACAACACCGACAGCATGTTTTATAAGAACATACACTGACATGCCACATGTTATGGGATAGAAACAAATATTGTGCCCTTTGTTTTTTTGCCATGTTCATGGGAGCCAAAGAACACTGCACTGACGTGTGGAATATGTGTGTGGGCCTCCTGTATAACTAAATGTGGATGTGATGTCTGCAATATTCACTTATATGTTAAGATAACACTTCAATGTTAACATTTTATGATCAATGTACATTTCTCTATGGCCTTACTGGTTGGTGTATCAGTGTAGGATATGTAGCTGATAACAGTATGGATGGTTTGTTGCAGAGCTCTGATGTTGATGTCCAAGAGCAGCTTCCAGCCTCCCAAACTGAAAGACAAAGCAAAATGGTAAGGTTATGGTTTGTCATACTTTTAACTTCACATTTAGTTTGATGGTTTTCTGCTCTAATATGCCAAATTTAACAAATTGAAAATTAAATTAATTGAATGTAGAATCATTCTAGTTTATTATTATTATATTGTGTAAGCTCATATGTATAATTTATTTGATTTTCTTTTTTATTTTCTACTTTAACTTTTTTGCTTTGTAGGTCTCCAGGCTTTCATAGCTTTGTGAAGATGTGTTTGACTAAGAGTCCACGAAAGAGACCCACAGCAGAAACACTTTTACAGGTAATGAAGGTGTTATATTATATTATATTATATTATATTATATTTAGGGCTGTCAACGTTAAAACATTAACGTACACGGTTAATTTGGTATCAGTAACAGTATTATTTTTATTATTATTATTAATCCTTTCCCCCCCCAATTTACAAGGCCCAACCCACTCATTAGGACTCCTCCTATCACTAGTGATGCCCCAACACAAGGAGGATAAAGTCTAGCACATGCCTCCTCCAAAACATGTGAAGTCAGCCACCGCCTCTTTTCCAACTGCTGCTGATGTAGCATTGCCGAGTAGCATCACAGCGTGCTCGGAAGAAAACGCAGCGACTCATTTCTGATACATCAGCCCACAGATGCCTTGTGCTGAACAACATCACCATTTGGAGTGATGAGGGGAAAGAGTGCCATCTACCCACCCAGAGAGAGGCTAATTGTGCTCTCTCAGGACTCTGGCAGCAGTCTCCCGATCATAGTGGCAGCGCTGCCGCTGGACCACTCTGAGCCCTGTTATTATTTTTTTAACCCAAGTTAGTTACAGCAACAAGTTTGACCCCAATTTTTGTCATGATCTGCCCCACCCCATCCCAACGTGCGGATTGTGTGTCATATTGTATTGTATAAAATCAATGTTGCATATGTCTGTTTCAACAACATATTTGGTTAAATTAATCTTCTTGTCTTTTTCTCCAAAGCATCCCTTTGTGACACAGTTACTGACCAGAAACCTGGTCATTGAGCTGCTGGACATGGCCAACAACCCAGATCTGCACCAAGCACTTACGATTGAGGACAATGACCAGGATGTGAGTTAGGTCTTTTTTACTATACGCTGCCTTATTTAACAGCAGGTCTAGCTGGAAGAGATAATGCTAAATAAATGTTTCCACATTAGCCAAATGTTATGTGTGTGTGTGGGTGGGGGTTTGGATGGGTCGACTGATATGTATTCACAGGCATACGATGACACGCCAGATAAGATTCGGTCTAAGGGAAAGTGTTTACCAGTGGAGAGGAGTCTGTCTGAGGAACAGTGTGAGTATGAGGAATACATTCATTCCATTCATTTGCAATTTAAAAATGCTGTTTTAGCTGCACACACGCACAAAAAGAAGCACATAGACTCTGTCACAGGCACATGCATACACACACACAGTATCATCTTGAGAATGGACACATAGTGATAACCCTGTCATCAATGAGCTCACAATTCCTGCTTGTCTATGTAAGTTTTGTACTACCAGACACACAAAGAACATGTAACCCTAAAATGTAGCCCCCCTACCCCTCCAGCCTAATAATAAACGGGACACCCTACCCCTAGATGTTCACTCGGAAAAATAGAGTGTTAGAGTGGTTAAATGGTGAAATGGGATTGGGCCTTAGTTTTTTTTATTGTGTATTAGTTAACTGCAAAGCGCATGTGACTTTAAGGGCACTTCAAACTCCCACAGTGCACATTTAATTAATCTTAAATGTTGTAGTTTGTTAACGTAAGGACAAAAAAATATTTATTGTGCTGCTTAATACTCACTAAAGCTATGTTCTAATTCTCTTAATTAAACATTGGTGTGATCTAGACATAATGAGCAGGTAATTTACTGGATCAGTAATGTTATTTTATTTTGTCTTCTGTTTATTGCTGATATAAAAGTATAATGGATAATGAGCGATAGGTATGGATGTCTGATTAGTTGACTTTTCAAGATTCAAATATGTCCTGAAGCTCCTTAAGTTAACAATCTATTTAGACAAATGAGAACACTTTTCCATACAATTCTGGGCCAAGGAATTTAACAGAATGGTTTTTAAGTTGTTGACACATTTTGTCTCAATTCTGGGCCACAAATCACAAAAATCATCAGAAAATGTTAAGGTTGCATGTATATTTTCACATAAAAACATCTTGAGATTTTTCTTAATCCTTATTACATTCCTCTGGACTCTGGACTTTACATCACTAGCAACTGTATGATTAGTTAAGCAACAGGCAGTGTTGGGTTGAAGGCAACCCCACAAACACGCACACACACTTACAAACACATATACATGGTTTAATGTATGCATCTGGAGCAGAGCAGGAGGCTCTCATGACAAGGCAGCCATTGAAGTAGGCAGTGATGATGTCAGCAGCCACAGACCCCATAGAGCCGCCACTGTTTCACACACTTATGGCATGTGCTCAGCCACTGACCTTCTCCCACTGTAACCTCCTCAATAAACACATCCACACATGTGGAGGACCATGACTGAACAGTTCCAGAACAGTATGTGTGTGCGTGTGCGTGTGCGTGTGTGTGTGTGTGTGTGTATTAGTAGGCGGGTGACTGGTTGGATACATCGCCACTAAGGCACTATTGTCACACATGCTTTCAGTAAGATTTGCATACAGGATTACAACACACGGATGGTGTGTTGTGGTGCTGTCACTAGAACACATGGACATAAACACGCATTCACACCAACAGCACAACAATTTAATTAAAACCTGTTACTTAAAGTGCTGTGCAATGTGATTTGCTGTAAGATGTGCTAGTAGTGTCAATACTGCACGGTAATGGCACTCTGACCAAGGCTCTTCAAGTATTACTCTGCTACATACTAGGGCTGCAACGATTGGTCAACATAATCAATAAATTCGACTATAAAAGTTTTGTCAGCATGTCATTTATGTGTAATAGAGTGGACTACAGCCTGTGGGAGGGATTATTTGCTCGCACCTGGCTTGTTCCTCACAAAACTAATAATAGAATAGAAATAACAATTTACATAATTTATGAAAAATTTGTTTATTAAGAAGCATAACATTGATAACATTGATGTAGACAGCACATCAAGATGAACTTATATATCTAATTTAATCTGTATATTTAAATATGTTTTTCATCTTCAGTTGACCAGGTGAAGTTTGCCCCTCTGCGGAGGAAGGAGACAGACCCATATCCAGATCTGGTGAGTTTGATGTTATTATAATATATGGTGTAAGTATAAGTAAATAGAGGAGAAGATGCAAGGGGAGAAAAAAAGGGAACAAAAAGAAAAACAGACGAAAAACAAATAAGCTAACAAAAAAAAATATATATATATAAATAGATAGACATATATTTATATATATATCAATATACAGCTCTGGAAAAATAGGAGACTACTTAAAAATTATCAGTTTCTTTGATTTTACCAAACTGAATACCTTTGGAATATGTTATAATCAATATATAATAATCAATATATATAAAATCAAAAGGAAGTTGGATGATCACAAGCCAACAAACCAAGCTGAACTGCTTGTTAGTGGCATAAAGTTATGCAAAAGCAGTGTGTAAGACTGGTGGAGGAGAACATGCCAAGATGCATGAAAACTGTAATTAAAAAACAGGATTATTCCACCAAATATTAACTTCTAAACTTTTTTCTAAAGCTCTACATTTCTCATTTTCTGCAAATAAATGCTCTAAATGACAATATTTTTAATGTGGAATTTGAAAGAAGTGTTAATGTTAAAATATTAATTTTACTCAAACATATACCTACAAATAGCAAAATCAGAGAAACTGATTCAGAAACTGAAGTGGTCTCTTCATTTTTTCCAGAGATGTACAGTTGTGGTCAAAAGTTTACATACACTTGTAAAAAAACATAATGTTATGGCTGTCTTGAGTTTTCAATAAGTTCTACAACTCTAATTTTTCTGTGATAGAGTGATCGGAACACATACATGTTTGTCACAAAAAACAGTCATAAAATTTGGTTCTTTCATAAATTTATTATGGGTCTGCTGAAAATGTCACCAAATCTGCTGGGTCAAAAATATACATACAGCAACATTAGTATTTGGTTACATGTCCCTTGGCCATTTTCACGGCAACTAGGCGCTTTTGGTAGCCATCCACAAGCTCCTGGCAAGCTTCAGGTCGAATGTTTGACCACTCTTCTTGACAGAATTGGTGCAGTTCAGCTAAATGTGATGGTTTTCTTGCATGAACCCGTTTCTTTAGCACTGTCCACATGTTCTCAATGGGGTTTAAGTCAGGACTTTGGGAAGGCCATTCTAAAACCTTAATTCTAGCCTGGTTTAGCCATTCCTTTACCACTTTTGATGTGTGTTTTGGGTCATTGTCTTGTTGGAACACCCAACTGCGCCCAAGACCCAACCTTCGGGCTGATGGTTTTAAGTTTTCCTGCAGAATTTGGAGGTAATCCTCCTTCTTCATTATCCCATTTACTTTCTGCAAAGAACCAGTTCCACTGGCAGCAAAACATCCCCAGAGCATAATACTACCACCACCATGCTTGACAGTAGGCATGGTGTTCCTGGGATTAAAGGCCTCACCTTTTCTCCTCCAAACATATTGCTGGGTGTTGTGGCCAAACAGCTCAATTTTTGTTTCGTCTGACCAGAGAACTTTCCTCCAGAAGGTTTTATCTTTGTCCATGTGATCAGCAGCAAACTTCAGCCGAGTCTTAAGGTGCCTTTTCTGGAGCAAGGGCTTCTTTCTTGCACGGCAGCCTCTCAGTCCATGGCGATGTAAAACACGCTTGACTGTGGAGACTGACACCTGTGTTCCATCAGCTTCCAAATCCTTGCAGACCTGCTTCTTGGTGATTCTTGGTTGACTCTTGACCATCCTGACCAATCTCCTCTCGGCAGCATGTGATAGCTTGCGTTTTCTTCCTGATCGTGGCAGTGACACAACTGTTCCATGCACTTTATACTTGCGTATAATTGTCTGCACAGTTGCTCTTGGGACCTGTAGCTGCTTTGAAATGGCTCCAAGTGACTTCCCTGACTTGTTCAAGTCAATAATTCGCTTTTTCAGATCCACACTGAGTTCCTTTGACTTTCCCATTGTAGCTTTTGTAGCTGAGTCTAATCACTGGGTCAAATGAGCCCTATTTAAATGGGCTCATGAGAAGTCAACAGCTGTAGTCAATCAGAATCACTTACAAGAAGTGAAGAGGCCATGACATGAAGCTAATTTGATTGACACAACTCGCTACATCACCAAAATTGACAAATTTTGTTGCTGTATGTATATTTTTGACCCAGCAGATTTGGTGACATTTTCAGCAGACCCATAATAAATTTATGAAAGAACCAAATTTTATGACTGTTTTTTGTGACAAACATGTATGTGTTCCGATCACTCTATCACAGAAAAATAAGAGTTGTAGAACTTATTGAAAACTCAAGACAGCCATAACATTATGTTTTTTTACAAGTGTATGTAAACTTTTGACCACAACTGTATATAATACTAGACAATTTATATAATAAATAAAATAGATAATAACAATATTTTTTATTGTTCTTCTGATTTGTTTATTATGTCATTTAATGTAGTATTTGAGTTATATGTTTTCTAATCTGAATCAGTGTTTCTGATGGATTCTGAGTGTGTAGATTTTTTCCAGTAATTGATGTTATTAATGTTAATGTTATATTTAGTCATTTTAGACAACATCTATTGATACATTCATCAAGATTATTTTTTGACACAATATAAATATAAAATGTACATTGTGTCAGAAAATTGTGATTTTTGTTTTTTTTGTTTTTTTTTTTGTTTTTTTTTTTCTTTATATTGATTAGGAATGTGTATTTGCAACATGAAACATATCATTATAAAGGGGTTTAGATAAAATATATTGTGATAAATGACATTTGGGAACACTGTCATAGTATAAAAATCTTTATGCATAACTTAATTCTAAAAATGTCTTAAAAATACTTTTAATGTAATCAGAACAGTGGAATCAGAAGGCAAAGCAACACACTGTTTCTTGCAACACAAAATGAACCACTGTCTGCCTCTATAATGTCTGCCATATTATTGTGACACTTCAGTGTGTCTATATTTTTTATACCTCTAATAGCTAAATTATGATATTTTCACATTTGCTAATATAACATCTAATATAACATCTACACATTCATAGTTTATTGCAACCCCAATTCCAGTGAAGTTGTGGGACATTGTGTAAAACATCTAAAGATTTTCTAATCCTTTTCAACCTATATTCAGTTAAAATAACTACAAAGACAAATGTAGTTAATGTTAATGTTCAAACAGATAAACTTTATTGGTTTTAGCAAATATTCACTCATTTTGAAAGTGAAAGTGTTAGTGCCCATGGCATTGGTAACTTACACATCTGTGAAGCACCATTAATGATAAAGGTACAAGTTTTGGAGCAATGTATGCTGCCATTCGAGCAACGTTTTTTTCAGGGACATCCTGCTTATATTTGCCATACACAGTAAAATGTATCTGTTTGAACGTGAAATATCTTATCTTTGTAGTGTATTAAATTATATATAGGTTGAAAAGGTTTGGAAATCATTGTATTCTGTTTTTATTTACTGTATTTTTTGGACTATACGGCAAGCTTAAAATCCTTTGATTTTCACAAAAAATGTCAGTGCACCTTATAATACTGTGCCGCTTAAGTATGAATTTTACCAGTCAGGTTGTAAGGAACAGTAAAGCCACTCCACTGAAGTGCAGCATTATACAACGGTTTTGGTTTAGTTCTCCATTAGCATTAGCTGCTAACCGTGCTAAGCGCTATCTCTTTGGCCGTTCAGAGGTGAGTATTATCGGCCTGTAGCCTGTTGCTAACCCTGACTAGCACCGGCTGAGCTGCCTTAGTATTAGCCGCTAACGGTTAGCTGCTAATGCTCCAGCTTTAGTGGCAATCTGGAAACCTAAGCTTACTGTAAATAAAACAAAGGGCTTTACTCACCCAAATATACAGTTTTCAGGAGATAATTCTGTGTTGATTAACATCCAGTGTTCGTTTGACTTTTTTTTTTTTAATTACAGTTTAGCTTTACTGTATAGCGAGACCTGCTGAATTAGAACGAAAATATTGCCACATCCCTGTTACTTAGAGTCGCATAAAATACTACATATTATCCGGTGCACCTTATGTATGAAAATAGACCAGAAAATAGATGATAATAGTGCGCCTTAATAATCTGATGCGCAATTATAATGCGCAAAAATACGCTTGAGTGAAATTGGGGTTGTAAGATTCCAAGCAGAAGTGTGGTGGTTAGGGATGTAGGTTAGGTGGTAGTATGTTATTATTACTTAAAGTGAAGAAATTGATAATGATGATAATATTGATGACTTAATAATGAGGATAATAATGTGGATTAAGAATAATGATGGCGATGACGATGATGATGAGGATAATGATGGCGATGATAACGATGATGCCTGGTTTCTCTCAGGGCTCATGTGATGACTGGAGCGTTTCAGGGGATGAACCAGAGTCGCCGTAAGGATGTCTTATAATTTACATCATTAATTGTAGTCTCATTAAATAAAGGACAGTTTACATTACATTTTACATTTAAACTGACCTCTATGCTCATATTATGGAGTATTAGCTTCTGTCTTCTTTTATATACCAGTTTACGCAAGTAAAAATGCAGAAGGAGCTGGAGCTCCCAGATCAGCAGTTATTCATTGGAATTAGTAAATATAGCCCAACCAGGACAGATTAAATATGTCTGGCTGAGTATTACTTCTGCTGAACTTCTGAACTGATGTCATTTATCATTATCATTGTGTCATATGGTTGGTGGTGTTGCAGGAGTCTTCTGGAATGTGTGGAAGAGGAGCTGCAGCAGAGGTAGGAAAAAGCACAAGGGCACCATCTGCTGCACGTAAAATTTAGTGCAGCTAGACCGGCACTGAAATCTGTTGAAATCTATACATTTTCACTGATTTGTTTTGCACATGATTTGGTTTGAACTGATACAACACACTCACTTCTACTTTCACAGGAGTCTGACAGTAAAAAGGGTTTCACCGTTTGAGGTATGGTCTGAGAATCAGAAATAAGATATGATGATTGATAATTTGTGTACTTTTATTTGTGATATATGTATTTTTGTTTTGTGTAATAAAGTGGGGGAAGAGGAAAAGTGGGATGTTCAGTGCTCCACCAGTCTCTGCCACTGCTTCACTTCCTCCCATGAGCTCCTTCAGCTCTGCTCAGGATGACAAAGACCAGACTCTGAGGCCCAGCACAACCTTGCGGCCTGACACTGCCCCACGGCCAAGCTCAGGTACTAATGTTTTATTTATACAGCGCACTTTTAAGATAACGTGATCTTAAGATGTTTAAGTCCAGGCAAACAATCCTGGACTTACGTTTGCCTGGATTTAAAGATCAGTTTGCAAGGAAAGATGGTGGCAATACTTTGCAAAGTTACAAACAACCTAGGCAGTATTCAGTATAAACAGATTAATGATAAACAACTCTGAGCAATTCTGTGACAATGTTCCTGATTGGTTTCTGGCAGGAATGTGACAGGTATGAGTTGTCAGTGAGAGTGAGAGGTGAGGGAATGGGATGTGTAGTCTCTAAACTCAGAGAAGACAGAGGGAATGCCAAAGAGTGTGACAATAATGTAGATAGGAGTGAAATTGCTGGATGCTGTCTCTGTTACTACTTATGCTGAGATGCCTTTTGATACATTTTCAACTTAATTAAACAAATTAAAGTCATGGTTACAAAACCGATTATAAAGATGTTTTAGAATACACTGGTAGCTAGCACAAGGACAAAAAAAGGTAAAAAGTTCACAAATGTATCATTATGATTAATCACAGAATATTGTTGTTAAATTTAAAGTTTAATTTTAAGTCACTGACACACCTAATATAAATATAATTTAATTTTGCCAACTCATTATTAAAATATGGAGAAAATCTGGTTGGCCAAGATATGTGCATTGGTTGATATCTGCACTGCTGATGTATTTATTTTTTTGTTTTAAATAAATAAAAAATGCCTAAAAATATACTGATTTACTTAATAAATTAAGTTAGCAATTATTATCCTTCACAACATACAATATAAGATTTCTACAATTAAATTTTTGAGTAATGCAAAATATTCTTTATTATCATTATCGTCAGAATTACAGAAATTATCAAGATACTGTTTTTTGTCCATATCGCGCACCCATAATATACGCATATATTGCCCATCTTGACCAATAAGTTGCAGTGTAAAATCACCTAATTGACGCCATCATTAGTACTAAAGGTGTTATTTTCTAAGTTTCTCCTTACACATCCTTTTTTTTAACCCTTTCTTTATACTTTATACTTATACTTTATACTAGTTCTTATTAGGTGCTCAGCCAGTCAGGATGTGCGGCAGTGGTGCAGTGACCCTTGTGTTCCTGAGGGGGGCGAGGATGAGCAGAAAACGCTGACCAGAACAACCAGCAAGGACAGTGCTCTCTCTCCTGAGTGGAGCACCATGAGGAAGAAGGCAGAAGACTCGGTCAGTCAGACACAGAGTTTGTCTTTGCGCTTTGAAAATGTTTGTTGACACCCGACCTAATACACTAAACCATCTGAGAAATATTAAAGGGGAAAGGCCACCCTGTTTAAAAGAGGACTCAGGTGTGAAATGGATTTGGGGTTTAGTGAAACATGATAATGAGCACAAACCTTTGTCTAATAGCTTTTAGTCGTTGCTCCTAACAGGCTTACAATGCTAACGATAGGGGCATGATGTTGCCCATGCGAAGAAATCATTGTTTTTACACCATTAACAAGCTTAAAGTAACTCCAAAATTCCCTAACCTTTCTTTTCATTTGTGCTCATCAGTCAATGTTTCATTAGTTAATTTCAAGATAGCAGACTCAGGAGAACTACCTTAAGGTAGTGTGTGTATAAGCAGTCATTTTTAATAAAAACTAGCTGTGAACTTTCAAAGTTCTTAGTTCTTAGCCTCGTTTTAAGGATCTTCAGAACTCTACCAATGAAGTGTGGAGCTACTTTGAGCTTGTTAATGGTGTAAAAATAGCAATTTCTTTGCATAAGCAACTCTATGCCCCTGTCTCTTGCGTTGAAAAAAAGCCTTTTAGCATCCGCTAAAAACGATTTTGGAATGCTTGGGGAGAGTGTAGGTGGGCTATTTGACAAAAGTTCATACTTGTCATCATGTTTCGTTACAGCACAAGTCTATTTTATACCAGATTTCTCATTTAATATTGCTGTGCTGTTGCTGTACAGTAAACCCACTTCTTAGCTACACTCTAACACTGATCCCTTTTTTTCTTCCAAAACACTCATTTCACATTTCACACTCACTGTGGTGCAACTGTCTAACTGCCCAATCATTGGATGTATGCTTGGAAGATCAGAAAGCACTAACCTCCTAAAAGTTTTTAGAGTTCTCGGGATTCTCTTTGCTCCAAAAACTATATATATATTAAAGGCATGGACTGACTGCACAAAATGTGACCAAACACTGTGTTGGACCATGGCACACATCATACAATTACTTTCTAAATTCCAACTACATTCTTTGATCTGCTCACTTACACTTTTCTTTTTATCTTTACTAAATTAAATCAACTACCAGACATACTATTTAATAGTTTTGTTGTGTTTTTAACCTTTAATCTGTAGAGAGCTGAATCTCACGGACTCCCTCCCACCCCCCAAGTCCATGTAAGTGTTTCCCCATCTAATCACAAAAACTCTGCTGTATTCTTCCACTTGTTTTTCTACATTCCTCATAGTAATCTACCCTTATATTGTACACTGGGGACCACAGCAATTGTGCTACATTAGTGATTTTGCCGTTCCTTTTCTATTTATAATAACTGTTACACTGCTTATAAAGGATAAATAGTATACAGTACCAGTCAAAAGTTTTGACTTAATTCAGTGTTTTTTCATTATTTAAAACAGCTGCAATGCAGATTAATACTAAAGTCATTCAAACTATAAAGAAACCATATGAAATTATGTAGTAAACAAAAAAAGTGTAATTAAACCAGAATATGGTTTATAATTTAGATTTTTCAAAGTAGACACCTCATGCTTAGGTGACAGCTTGACACATCTTTTAGCTTTCTGAGGTAGAGTCACCTGGTATGGCTTTCAGTTAACAGCTGTGCTGTACTTGTCAAGAGATAATTACTTGAATATTTAAGTAATATTCTAATCCATATTATGGCAAGAACTGCTCAACTAAGTAAAGAAAAAAAATACTTTAAGAAATGAAGGTCAGTCATTCCAAAAACTTTGAAAGTATCCTCTAGTGCAGTCGCAAAGCCAATAAATAATGTTATGATGAAACTGGCTCTAATAAGGACCGCTTCAGGAAAGGAAGACCAACAGTTACCTCTGTTACACAGGATAAGTTCATCAGAGTTACCAGCCTCAGAAACTGCAAGTTAACAACACCCCAGATAAGAGGCACCTAAATGCTTCACAGAGTATTTTGGTTTGTTTAAGACTTTAAAAATTGTATTATATGATTCCTTATGGGTTCCTTTATAGTCTGGATAACTTCAGCGTTCATTTACAAATGTAGGAAAACTGGTACTGATACTACTGACTGGTACTGTAAGCCGGTGCAATCATAACAACACACTAAGGCAACATTTAGACTGCAGGAAACAGTGGCCCAGATGTGAATACCTCACTAAATCTGATTATTTGAGGCTGTTCTCACTCTCTACATAATGTCAGCTACTGTATATCCTAAATTTGTCTGAACAGTTTACTTTACAGTAATATTGGTGTGCATGCGCTAAAGAGCAATGCTTCACATGAAGTTTCGGATTAATTTTCAACAGCATCGCAGGAGATATATGTGTTATTTACAGTGACTGACCGCTGGGCTTATCACTGAGAAAGTGCTTGTGCTTTTTAGCCACAATCAAAATTTTGGGGTTTTCCTTGGTTTCTTTAAACTTAATTTTTAAGCTTTATATTCTCCCTAAAAACACAGAGTAGTTACGACACAAAACTTTTTAATTTAGTTTGAACCGAGACAACACCCCACATTTTTCTGAAGTCTATTCCCTTGCTATCCCAGCACTGATACCCTGCTGTTGTCTATTTTCCTTTAACTCCTTTTTTCCACCTTTTCCTGTAATGTAAAATCACATTAATCCTAGTCGCATTGGCAAAAATTGCATTATGTATTGGATTTCAGTTTCTGAATCAGTTTCTCTGATTTTGAGAAACTGAACATTGTTGTTTTATTCTATAAACTACAGACAACATTTCTCTCAAATTCCAAATAAAAATATTGTTATTTAGATCATTTATTTGCAGAAAATCAGAAATGGCTGACATAACAAAAAAGATAAAGTTTTAAGAGTTCATAAATCAATATTTGGTGGATTAACCCTGGTTTTAATTACAGTTTTCATGCATCTTGGCATGTTCTCCTCCACAGTCTTACACACTGCTTTTGGATAAATTTATGCCACTCCTGAAAAAATTTCAAGCAGCTCAGCTTGGTTTGGTGGTTTGTGATCATCCATCTTCCTCTTGATTATATTCCAGAGGTTTTCAATTCTGTAAAATCAAAGAAACTCATTTTTAGGAGGTCTCTTATTTTTTGCAGACCTATTACATTTGACAAAAAAGATCAGATTTGGGCCACTTTTACTTGGCTAATTCAGCATTAACACAATAATACAAGTGCATATGTACATTTGAATGAGTGCCTTTTATTGTTGCTTCATCTTTCTCTTCCGTCATATGTTTGTAAAACCAAAAGTTTCCCAAATGTGTAAACAAACTGTATTTTCTTATTGCCAAAAAAGTTTGCTGAAGAAAAAAATTATTGCTGAAATACTTCCAGAAAAATTTTAATGTGTGTTTTTTTTGCATAGATGGGGGCCTGCTTTTCCAAAGTCTTCAATGGCTGCCCACTAAAAATCCATTGTGCCGTGACGTGGGTTTATCCAAAGACTAGAGGTGAGAATTTCCAAAGAAATTCTTTTAGCAGAGTATAAGTTTTGAGACAAAAACTTTCATGTGTTTTGAACTTACATTATTTGAAATATTTTTTTTATGCTCAAAGAAAGTTTTTGGTTTCTTTTTGGAATGGAAAAATTGATTGGCTGTGCATCAGTACCATCCAGTTTTCAGACAAAATATGCAATCAGCTATTAGTTGATATTTATCTAATTAGCTAATCATAAGAGCTGTTTAAAATGTATGTAAGAATTAGGCTGAGTTTACGCTATACATTTTTGGGGGGAATTTTCCAGTTGCTGATTATTTTTGAAGATTGTTGAACGAAGCTGGATCAGAGGCAAATCGTTGTTCACACCATGATAGGCTAAACGATGCAATCCGAAAAAGTATACCTTGCAAACCCCCAATTAATGTCTGTCAGATTTGATATCTGTATAAAATCAAATCTCCAAAAATAGTCAACTAATGCATGGAAAGGTTAATGTACCATCAAGCTCCACCCTCGATTTTTATCTGCAATTGACATTCAAAAAAAGACCATCAGTGTCAGCACCAAAACAATGATTGGTCCATCTTTGGTTTCTTAATTTTTTTATTTAATTCTCTATTCTAGATCAGTTCCTGATTTTAGGAGCAGAAGAGGGGGTCTACATACTCAACTTAAACGAGCTTCATGAGGACACTTTGGAAAAGGTTATTTTACTAGTATATGGTGCTGTTATACTTTATTGCAACTTTGTGATATTATTCTATTCTAATAATACTACTAAGTTACTTTAATATAAAGTGACACAATAATCCCATGATCCCACTCCTTACGATGAATCTCTATCTACTTTTCAGTTGCTTCCGCAGAGATGTACCTGGCTGTATGTCATGAACAACGTCCTTATGTCTGTCTCTGGTGTGTAAGAGTCTTTTTTATTGCTTATAGTTTACAGTTTTTGGGCAAAACACATAACAGCATAAACTGTAACTGAATTCATGTATTTAACTTTTTGTTGCCCTTTTTTCAGGGAAATCATCTCAGCTTTACTCTCATCGTTTGACAGCTCTGTTTGAGCAGCGCGGACACTTACAGAAGAAGCAGAGTCACTTATCACTCAGCACCAACCGCTTCACTGAAAGAATCATTCACAGGTCAGCACACTGGCTTATTCTCGAAAGCATTTCATATGTATTATTAAGCTGCCAAGTCAATATATTCAGTATTGTTTTCAGTAAGTTTGACAGGGATGAAGCTTCCACTCCTGTTATAACTAAAGAGTTTTTTTTAATAACATCTAGAAATTATTACCTCATGCTTTAGATGCAGCAGCTACTTTAACTTGTCTGCATTTAACTGAATTGAATATTTACATTGAATGCTGGGCAAAAATTAATTTTATTGATTAATTTGAATTTACAGTTAAGTACAATGTTTTTTTTATGAAAATCGTTTTTTTTTTTCCTCTCAATTTTAACTTCTGCTATCTGTGCTCCCTTTGGGGCTCTCTTAGTTCATCATACCCACCTCCCGCGTGCTTCAGTCAGTAGGCAATCATAGGTTTAATATTTTTAAGGTTTTAATCAACCTGATTGTAATCTATAGTTCTGTAAATCCATATTCCGCCATTTTCATCTTCTCTTCTGTGGTTGAAACGTGCCTGTTCTGTGTATGTGAGGCTCGTATGTGTGTGACCTAGCAGCCTACTGTTTCCTTATATGCTGGATGCAGAGTGGCAGCTGGATTCATTTAAATAAATTTGAGCTCTTTTCGCCAGACGGCGAGGCTGCGTTCAATGCAACCCAACCCAGCATGCACGTGGCTCGCTATTTAATTGAATAGGATGCATTGAGGCTTAAGTGCTAATGGACACGTATGGTTACTGCTGTGAGCGAAACAGGCACTGTGGAAGGCAATCAGAGATGTTTATTGAAAATCATGGTAACCATATATATAACCTGTTGAAAGTTTTAGACCAGACAAATGTGTTACCAAGCCACAAATACTACAAAAACTACAGAGAACATTTCTCCTCATTTTTAAAGACCACTTCAGTTTCTAAATCAGTATCTCTGACTTTATTATTGATAGGTTTATATTTAAGAAAAATTAACATTTTGGTTTTATTCTATAAACAACGGACAACATTTCTCCCAAATTCCAAATAAAAATATTGTAATTTAGAGCATTGTTGCAGAAAATGAGAAATGGCTAAAATAACAATAAAAGATGCAGAGCTTTCAGACCTCAAACGGTGCAAAGAAAAAAAGTTCATATTCATAAAGTTTTAAGAGTTCAGAAATCAATATTTGGTGTTATAATCCTGTTTTTTAATCACAGTTTTTCATGCATCTTGGCATGTTTCCCTCCACTAGTCTTACACACTGCTTTTGGACAACTTTATGCCACACTCCTGGTGTAAAAATTCAAGCAGTTCAGCTTGGTTTGATGGCTTGTGGTCATCCATCTTCCTCTTTATTATATTCTAGAGGTTTTCAATTTGGTAAAATCAAAGAAACTCATCATTTTTAATTGGTCTCTTATTTTTTCCAGGGCTGTATTTTTAGATCACTTTAAGGGAAGCTTAGTCTTAGAGAAATGTTATTTTATATATTATATCAGGACCTTGGAAAATAAATTGTTTTAGCAAAGTTTATGCTGATAAAAAGCGTATGTAGCACTTTGGGAACAAATTATGTTAGGTTGGTGTAATTTTGTAATTCCTCAAAAGTATCTGAAAGGCATCAGACTTCAGGGAGTTACCATTCAGAATTGCAACAAGAACCAATCTTTTTTATTTGTTGCAGGAAGTTTGCAGTATCACTGAAGATCCCAGACACTAAAGGTTGTCGGAAGTGCAGTGTGGGTGAGGATGTTTCACTGTAACTCTCTCTCTCTGTTTTCTCTATAAATGTAAAACTTCATTCATGCAAATATGGTTTTGGAAATTTACTGACAGACTTTTCATTATGATATATATTTTTTTTCCCACCAGCTCGCAACCCGTACACTGACAGCACATTCCTGTGTGCAGCTGTTCCCTCTGGCCTTGTGTTGCTGCTGTGGTATGAACCCCTGCAGAAATTCATGCACCTTAAGGTGAGTCCAAACTCACAGTATGAAATCTGTTTCCTTCATTATCTCTCTATCTAACCTCTAGTTGACATTGCATTCAGAGACTTTAGGCCCTATTTTAGCAACTATAGATAAGCCATCAACTGCAAACCATACAGCTTGATTATGGGTGTTGTTTTGGGCATAACGTGAAATAAACCAATCAGACTGTCACTTTCCGTTCCCTTTAAGAGCCAGGTGCGCTCTAACGCAGAGCTTTTGCGCTGCTCAGCAGGGAGACTGACCTGCGTGTTGACGCTGTGAAGATGCGAGAGCAGGTCATTTATGGGAACAGCAATTAAAAGTTGAATTTGTGCACTGTTGAGTGTTCTTCCGCAGCGCATTCGAGTTGCCAAGAAAGGAATTGACATCTGATGGTTTACTGTTGTTAGGGTTATAATCAGTCAGTTGCACACCTGTGTCTTTCATTGCCAAAATCAGTACAACAGAAATTTACCTGAACATATCTCACTTCCAGACCACCACGCCCATCAGCGTAGATATATTCACAAGTACTGTTGCTATTAAATGGTTGAAGACACAAGGTGTGAAAAGACAGTTTGTAGGATGTAAGATAGCAATGGGCATCACAGTGCACCTTGCACAGGGTGTATGATAGGGCCCTTTGGCTTGTTAAACTTTTTAAAATGTTTTGTTGGTCAATAAAGGCATCTGAAATGTAAATTGTACTGCATGCCCATTCATGTGTTTGCTTTTGCAAATAACCTACCTTTCCATTACTAGCATCTCCCTGACACATGCAAATTGTTCATTATATTTCAAAAAATAGCTGATGCAAGGTGGTATCCCATTTTTTATTTTGTCAAAAGCCATAAACTGAGACATATATAAACTAGGAGTGTTATGGTTTGATATTTTCATGGTCTGATTATGGTTTCATAGTATAAACATCCATTTAAACAACATCTAAAGTATATTGGATGGAATTTGGCCTCCATCTTTAATATAGAGGCGCTGCGGAGTGCCGTGTAGAACAGCACTGCAAAAGAAGCAGGTACTGCTTGCTAGCTAACGCTAGCCAGTGAGCATAACAAGCTAACACCCTGGAAACTCAGCTCAGAGACTGTAAAAAAGATGGACGCCGTGTCACCGTTCCCATTCATTCAATGAAAATGAAGCTAAAATCTTCTGCCATGTTGCCGATCCTGAAACCCGAGTCTGCGCAGTAGAGACCAGGGGCCTCATGTACTAAAGGTGCGTACGCACAAAAACATTGCGTACGCCATATTTCACGCTCACGGTCTGATGTACTAAATTTGACTTGAACGTGTGAAAGTGCGTTCCCCCACGGAAGTTTTGTTTTGGGCGTACGCCTTTTTTTTGTGCGTATGTATTGTGTTTTTGTCATTTGGCGACACTTAGAGGCGATGCATTGAAATTACAACTATTAAGATATCCTTTATGCACACATTGAAGTAAGCATTATTGGGTAAAATAAAGTAAATTAATCAGACAGTTTCATTGTCTTACAGAAATAATCGTTTAACGTGTTTCCACTTAGCCTAGATCAGGTTTGCGCTGGAGTTGTTGGAGATGCAGCGTTGGCATTACTGGAAAATATTGCTAATGGCCGAATTCATTGAGCGCGCATTTTCCGTGACCATTATGTTTTTTTGGCCCATGATGATGACTGGCTTATAAGCAGTTTTAGATTTCCAAGAGCATAAGAAAACAAGCTAAGTGTGTGACGTGTGTCTTTTTGGTAGGAAACTCATTTAAAGCATTTAAATGAAAGCATTTATCTTAGAATAATAAAACTTAAAACATGGGTAATTATACGCTATGCGTATATAATATTATTATTATTGTTATTATTATTATTATTATTATTGTTATTATTATTATTAATAATAATAACAATAATAATAATAATAATAATAATAACAATAATAATAATAATATAACATTATACTCTGCGTAATTGAGGGAGGAGTCGTGGCAAGTGTGATGCTTTCGTGCATTTGCGCTTGATTTCAAGTTGATTGTGATGTACTAAGAGAAAGTACGTGGAATTCTACCTACGCACGGTTTGATAAATCCGGATTTTTTTGTGCGTACGGAACTTTTCAGATCTGAGCGTACGGAACATTTTAGTAGGAAGTCCACGCAAGTCTTAGTACATGAGGCCCCAGAGGAGGGAAAAAGACTGTGGAGAGACCGCCTACTCATTTGAATAAACCCGCCCCTGAGGGCTGCCACCACACAGTGTAACCCAGCCCTTTTTGAATAGAGCTGAATAACGTTATAATAAAAACACAATATTATATTATACAATTATTATTATTATTATTATTATTATTATTATTATTATATAATGTGATATACTGTGAAACTATCAGAATCTTGAAAAAATAACATGATAAACTTTTTTGGCCATACCACCCAGTACTACTTAATGCAAACCCTTGAGTAGTGGTTTGAAAATTGATCTAACTAACTGACTAAAAGCACTTCATTGTGGTTTTTGGCTCATGTTTTTTCCATCTCATCCAAACAGCACATACCCGTAAGCTTGCCTGACCCTCTACCCATCTTTGAGCTGCTGGTTTTGGTGACAGATGAGCTTCCTCAGCTCTGTGTTGGAGTGAGAGAATGCAGGCTGGGAAACGATGAACTTCAGACAGAGCAGCAGCTGGAGTTTGACATCATACATCTGAACGGCACTCCGAATTCTCAACCAGGTAAGAAACTGGCTCAGAAGGGTAAAATGTACTTAAAACTAAGCTCACTTGCTTTGAATTGTATTTAGAAATTTAATTGCTGTGTATTATGTGTGTGTTTGTGAATATGTTTGTGTGTGTGTGTAGACACTGACTGTATAAGAGCAGTACAAGTAACACAACTGGACAGAGATACAGTTCTAATTGCACTAGAAAGTAAGTACCTTTCCTAACAGACACTTTAAGCCTTTAAACAATAGACTACCGGTATATTGCATTACAGTCTACGTTATGATAACCTTCATTGTTACATCTGTTATTTTAGAAACAGTGCAGATTGTAAATCTGCAGGGTGTCCCTAGCAAAGAGCTGGCCTCAGAACTGGACTTTGGATTTCCTGTTGAGACTTTAGGTAAGAGGTGTAACGTAATGAATACTCAGTAATTAAATATTCAGTTAAAATTGTATTGAAAATGCCATTAGTAGCAATTGTATTGAAATATGCAAGTGACTGCAAGCTAATTATTCCATATAGAATTAAAGGGGCAGTTTCTTAGACAGGAATTAAGCCTATTCCTAGCTATGTTTTCTTTTCAATGGCCTAATTCCGGCCTGGAAAACTGCCCAAGATCTGTTTGTGTGCAATTTAAATGCAAGCATTTCAACACTCAAAAAAATCTATCCATTTTCTCTTAGTTAGCTGAAAGAGTTTAGTGTTAGGAATCATATGCTGCAAAAGCCTTTGAACGTCATAGAACCACCCTGTCAACCCCCACCAGAGCCCCACCCACTAGATCAGTTAAAGATCCGTCATTTTGGTCATTTTGGTGAAGAACCTCAGACAGTACACAGCAGGATTAGCCAGCAGACTTCATCTGAGAAAGGGATCTGTACCTACTGTCCACCGTCAGCAGATGACGGGGATGTAAGCACTTCAGTCACAGTTAAGCATGAACTTGTGTTTTACCATTTAGCACAAGCTAACACTAATGTGTTGTAAACTCTCGGTGCAAACATGCCATGGGCAGCAAAAGATTATTTGCACAAAGTGACAGAGCCCTTAAATGGCTCATTCTGAAAGGGACAGAAACCGGCAAGGACAGATCTGGTAAGATCTCATTACCTCTTTATGTGAGGGTGATTTTGCAGAAAGAACTTCATGAACATTTTTTGTATACCCCATAGACCTATTCTAATGTGTAAAAAGAGAAAAAACTAAATTGAGAATGGTATATCAAGTCCTCCAGTCAAATGGTACTGTGGCACCAAATAAAGTTTTGGGAAAATATATTGGGAAAGAATCTATAGATTGAGGAGGGAGTCTATTTTATTCATGTTGTTTTAAACATTGTTATGTATTGTATTTTTACAGTTTGTTTACAGGACAGCGTTTTAGCCTTCTGGAAACACGGACTTAAAGGACGAAGTCTGCACAACTGCCAGGTATTTCTTATTTCAGTGCCTCAGTAATTCACCAGTGTTTGCTTTTCTCTGTTGTTTTATCTGGGTGAATATTTTGCTATTACATGTATTGTACTTGTAAACTATGGCCAAAAGTATGTGGACACATGTTGTGGTATAAGGAGGCCTGGTTCAATACTGAGGTCCCAGCTCATGCTAAAGTTGAAGCATCTCCGGGGCAAACCTCACCTCCATTGACAGCTAAGAGCAGCATAAGCAGCTAAATGAATAAAAATAAATCAACAGTGGTCCACCGAGGATAGCAGCACAAGTTTCAAGAGGAGCTCGGGTTCTGTTGACACCCACATTCACATACGTAGTGAGTGACGCCTTAAAGCAGTGGAAACATGGGCCGGTTCCTGCGGTTTCGCAGGAACCGGCTCCGGTACCAGCACTTTGTTGGTGGAAAAGAGGCAATGGTAAGCTGAAGCACTGATCCAGTTTTCGCTCTGATGAGTTGAAGACTTATCATCACTTGTCAGCGCAACATATCTTGAACTGGTCTTGTGCTTGTTTGTGTAGCTTTAGTGTTCTCAACCTGGCAACGCATGTGAGTTTTATGTCTAGAGAGGAGGCGATGGAGCAGAAAACTCTCTCTATTGTTTTAAAAGCTGTTCATCACACTTGCTGTCATTAGGAACATATTGTTTCTTTAAAGTCACTGAACTCTACTGCCTGCAGTAGGGAGGGTGCATGGCTATTTGCAGTAGGTTCAAGGATTCAAGGAGTTTTAATTGTCATTTGCATCACATGTGGTACATGAGGTGGAACGAAATTGTGATCTCACGATCCAGTTTACACCCAATAGCTGTTATTAAAATAGACATATAGATAATATAAGATAAAATAAAAGAATACAATAAAATTATATTATACAAAATAGATAAGATAAACACCCCCCAAAAAATAAATAAATAGGGAGAGTAGACAGGTTGCAGCAACATGAAGTCCAGAGTGCAAGTTTTGCTATAGCAGCATGATAAGGAATTAGAGCAGTAAAAGATAAAGTGTCTCAGTGCGGTTTAAAGTGACAGTGTTTGTAAACAGTAATTTGTCCTTGCAGTGTGTTGTTAGGTGGAGTTTAAGAGTCTTACAGCTTCCGGAATGAAGCTGTTTCTCAGTCTGGTTGTTTTGCACTTGATGCTCCGCAGCCTCCTAGGTGCGGCTGAAACAACTAAAATTAGTCATAGGTAGTGATGTCCACGTGCTTTAGGTCATAAAATGTACAGCATATTTCTCAATTAGTTGAAATGTGTACAGTGGAGTTAAAAAGCCAGACATCAATTTGCTCGTTACATTCAGTTATTATTAATCATTACATTTGGTAATTTTTTCTCAAAATTGAGACCAATGTCAAACTTGTCTTGACTCTGAAGCAGCGATTAAATCTAATGGCCCTATCTCACGCCCTGCGCAAGCATGTCATGATCATTGCTATCTTACACCCCACAAACAGTCTATTTTTACATTTTGCACCTACACCATTAAAAAAGCAAAAGAGTTTATTTTTTAAAGCCTGTCAAACAAAGAGTTCTGTAAATGATTACTGTACAGTGGAGATTTACAGCATTTACAGACCTGACCAGGAGAAATATTCCTAAATCTATGTCTAATTTCATGACCTTATCATGAAATACTTCTATCAGTTTTGGAAAAGCACTTCCATTGCTAACTCAATGTTTTACAGGTAACACAAGAAATCACAGATGAAACTAGAGTGTTTCGGGTTTTAGGCACAAACAGGTAAATCTGTGCTTACTTCTTAAAAACCAATCTCTATACCTGTCTGCCTTTTTTTTATTCATTTTAATCTAACATGTGGCATCCGTTTTGCAGAGACATTGTTCTACAGAGCACCCCAACGGACAACCCTTCATCCACCAGCAATTTATACATTTTGACTGGTCATGAGAGCAGCTACTGATAGGAAACAACAGGAAGAGACTGAGCAATTCTTAAAGAGGTCGATTTATACATCTGGAGCATTGTAAGGACATCTATTAAGACCTGCAGATAATACAGCTTAAGTTTTACCTGCCCCATAACTAATAAAGCTCCATCCTTTGTGAGCAGTGGACACCTGGAATTTATTTTCTGGTACACATTGGAAGAGTACACAATGGAAAGACTGTATGTCCTGGTTGTAATATAATGTATATATTCTACTTTAGTGACTGAACCTCATCAGTGGAAACATCCTTTGTAATGATACCTTCTCTTAACCAGAATAAAGTTTGTCCTGCTGCAAACCTCAAATCTCAGCACTGACAAATCAATTTTTTTATTTATTTTTTATTTTCCTCAAGTGTGTTGAGAACTACCGAATTACTTTATTCACAATATTTATGTTCATGTATTCAAGCCTGCAGATATTTTCAGTTGATTCTGAATCTTTATATTTTTTTAAAGTGACACCAGTGAAATAATAACTGAGTCTACACACAAGGACAAGAAGTGGACGTCACTTAAAAATGATTTGCACTGTTTTGTGCATTTCAAGCCACGCAAGGTATACTTTTTCCGACGTTATGATAGCCAAGACACAATATCACCCTAAATCAGGCTGCGCTGTGTCCTGAAAGTAAAGAGCAAAAATGTTGAATTCTATCTCTATAGACACTTTTTAACACAGTTCAAAAAAGACATTTATTAATGCACCAATAAAAATGCTACAAATTAAATTGTAACAAAAAAGTTTTACGTTGACTTCCAGTGAAAAATGCTAAGGTATCTTAGTTATCTAAGTTTCTAAAGTTTTGGAGGTACAAAGTGCAAATTTTTGGGCTTTTTTTTCGTCGCTTTTATTGTGTAATATTAGTAATCAAACATACAGTAAATCCTAAAAATGTACTTGGGCTGTTAGCTCCTGTGTGACAAGACGGCATCGCTGCATGGCTTCAGCTCTGCCTGTGGGCGGTTGCGAGCCAAGGTGGGCGAGGCCATGAATACTAATTCATGATTTGATGCAGACACAGTGCTTTTCCTGATCGACTCGTTTTTCTGAATGTTTTTTTTACTAGCTACTGCAGACAATGGAGGTTGAAGAACAGTTTCATGTACAGCATGCATAGAGAGAGGCCTATTCCATTTCACAAAGAAGAAAAAAGTGGATTTTATCGGAAGGACACCTTTAACAATTTCATAGGCTCGACAATTAAACCCTGTGGAACTCCACATTTCACAATATTTTCTGTATTAATAGCAATAGCAAAATAATTAGACTAGGGTTTAACGGTCTGCCATGTAGACTCTGTAGTCACTACATTCTTTCACACTCCTATTATTTCCCTCTCTCTCAAGGGTTCTAACATGTCTCAGTAGGCATACTGCAATTACAGAGACAATAATCAATAATTTTCAAATTGCAAAGTGGGTAAGGCCCACACAGTAGCCCCAGTAGATGGTAGTTAAACACTTTGAGAAATGTTTTGCTTTAAGAACCACTGCTCTAGGGTGACTTTTTTGTCATCAATGTTTTATTACAATATCAACAACCAACATGTTACAATTACTTTTCAATTTTTGCTTTTTTTTCTTCTCTCCATTCAACCTTCCACCCCCAACCATCATAAATCTGCCTTCCGTACCCTAGGGTGACTTCTTCTGAAGCTGTTCGAAATAAAGCGTAAAGTTGTTGGGCAGTCCTTTTTTTATCATCTTCTCTTTGAGCTACAGGGAAACACAAACAAAGTTGTGCCATAACAACTTAAAATGTAATATGCACCACCTTGAAAAAGTATATAACCCTCTTAAAAGTCTTCAGATTTGTCTGGATTACAAATGATATAAATGACAGAATGTTCAGCTTGTGTTTGTAGTGCAAACTACTCAAAAATCACAATTCAGTACAGGCCGTAGTAAGGACCTGTGTATAAGTATGATACAACAGAAACAAATAATGCAAAAAATAAGGCTATTTCAGGTTTGACATTACCTGTTCAGCAAATACTTTAATATTAGATGCCATTAAATCTTCATTTGAAGTCATTTTGAGCTGCAGGTGTATCATCCTCACTGCAGAAAAACAAATAATAGGCCACAACAAAGTATAATGTATGCATGTTTTGAAAAGCACACCAAATTCTTTATTAAGTAGTATAATAATTATGATATAATAAGTACATTGTAAAGAGACACCTCAACACACCATGAAGAAGGAAGACAACACAGAGGTTTAATTCCAAAGCACACAGAACTGACTAGTGCAATATGTCAAGATATAGTCAATTTATTAAGGGTGTTTTTAGACCTGTAGATTCAATGCTTGATACAACTTGTGCTGAGTTTAATTATTTTAAATCATAACATATTAGTGTTGTATAGCAATTAAGGCTACAATACTATATTATATGTAATAGATGATCTATTAATGAGCTGCAATTCTGATACAGAATAAGCAAACATGTTACTGTAATATACAGTACCAGTCAAACACACATCCTCATTATTATTTGTTCTTTATTTGTATTATTAACTACATTGTAGATTAATATTAAAGATTTAATGGGCCCTATCGTACACCCTGTGCAAGGTGCATTTTGATGCTCATTGCTATCTTACAAATATCTATGCCGATAGGCGTGGTTCAGGTAAAATTCTGGCATTTTGCTCTTATGGCAACGAAACACGCAGATGTGTCACTGATTTAAAACAACCTAGACAACAGTCAATCGTCCAACAGTCTTTGGCTGACTTCACATGTATCGGAGGAAGCATGTGTTAGTCTTCACCCTCCTGGTGTGTTGGGGGATAGGGCGAGTCCTAATGAGTGGATTGGTTAATTGGCCGTGTAAATTGTGGAGAAAATGGGTGAAATTAGAAAAAAAAAACAAAAAAAAAAAACAATCTGCCAAAGTTAGAGTGAACCTGCCTCTTAAAGGGAATGTGAGGAATGTGGAACGCTGATAAGTTTATTTCACGTTACACCCAAAACACACCCATGATTAATTAGGAGAATAAGCGCAAGCCTTTTGAACATTTCAAGCAGCACAAAGAACATTTTTTGCATCCTCACAATACCAAACACACACTAACTAGCACAATGCATGGTTGATGACTCACCTATATATCACTAAAATAGGGCCCAAAAAGTGTTTGATCTTCACAAACAAACAAATGACATAAAAACTCAACCCATGTTGGAGCGCAGAGTGAAGGAAAAGCAGTTAACAAGAGCTCAGCACAAATATGACTTCTTTAAGAAGGTTAGAAGAATCTAAAATATAAAACCTATTTAGGCTTGATTAACACTTCATAGTTTTGATATCTTTAATATCTCATCTACAATATATAAAATAATAAAAACTTTAAATGAGAAGGGGTGTATCAAGTGTTTTGACTGGTAAGGTATTTTATGTACAATTTCTAAAAAAACTAAAATGAGAGAAATGTCCATCTCAACATCTCAAACTGACAAATGTTGTTTTAACCTTCATAGAAAGCTGTTCAAAATACCTGGTGATGGGTTAGCAGATTGTGAGGTGATTCTTTCTAAAGAAACAAAATATACAGTTGAAATGGGATCTCACTTTATGCATTAATAACATACATTTTCCATACCATACCAAACGTCATACAATAATCAGTTTATTTTCCAGTTTCTAGATTAAAATAGCAGAAAATTAGGACTATAAAGCCCTAACACATTACTATTGTAAATACAGTGGCTTGCAAAAGTATTCATAGCCATTTAACTTTTTTATATTTTGTCACCTTACAACCACAAAATTAAATGCATTTTATTAAGATTTTAAATAATAGAAGCACATGATTGTGAAATGCGAAAGAACGAAAATGGTACATGGTTTTCAAAAATGTAATCAAAATAAAATCGTACAAGTGTGACGTACACAAATATCTATCCCCCTTTACTCTGAAACCCCTAAATAAAATCCAGTGCAATCAACTGCTTTAAATAGCCAATAGAGTCCGGCTGTGTGTGATCAGCTGTATGTCCCAGAATACATACAGCTGTTCTGTAAAGGTCTCAGCGGTTGTTTAGAGAACACTAGTGAACAAAAAGTATCATGAAGACCAAAGAACTCACCAGACAGGTCAGGACTGAGCAGACTAAGAATGAGATGCTTTTTTTTCTCTTAAATTTAGAATACTCACTAGCACACACTGATGGATGTCTGTTGTCACAGTTTGCATCATTCCACTGATCTGAGAAAAAAAAAAACACATACTGTATTATCAACATCATGTTATTGACAATTTGAAATTGAATATTTCATTTGAATGCTTGGGCTCAAAGAAACAGTGTCCAAAGTTGTTTTTAATAGATAATTAATAGTCAATATCAGTGTAAAATGCCTTTTATGTTGACAGCATAGTCAACATAATACATTTTATTATTATACATTGTTGTAATATAGGATTTACTCTAAATGGACACAAACTATTATACATACAGACAAATGTTAAACTTCACTTAAATGTAATTTTCTTTGTCTTATACAGTTTTGGAGCTTGGGTTTTTATCATGTCTGCAGTGTTGCCTGAGTAAGATGAACAATTGTTTAACCCTTTCAGACCCTGCATTCATTATAATGGACAGCATGTTTAATTTTTTATGTTTTGTCACACATAACATTAATTAAAGCCTTTTGTTAATTAAAGCCTTTACATTAGCTTAATGATTTGTGAAGTAAAAATGTTAATATCAAACCTAAAATAAAAATGATAAACGCAGGCATCCAACTAACATAAAAAAAGCAATTAAATGTTTTAGTTGCATGTTTTTGTGTCCAAGAATTCCCTGTCTACCCTGTTATTTTGGGATAACCGCCACTATAAAAAAAACTTAACTTTGACACCAGGGACATCACAACAAATGTATAATTTTCATTTTATTTCATATTTCTTATATTGTCTCCGTACCTAGTTGAGGTAAAGAATAAGCTGTTCAAACTGGCATGGTAAAATATCCCACTTATTTAAATAATTCTAGTAAATAAAAATTTATCTTTAATAAAAAAAAGGTCACCATTAATAATTAAATAATTGTTTGCAACACTAGGGTCAACCAGATTTTCATTCAATTCCAATTTCTCTCATGCAGCTTGCCTTATTTAAGACAGTGCTCAGATAACTATCAGAACCCAACTGCTTCCCAATCACTTCAGAAGATCTATAGTTCTGTAGTCTCTGTAGAGCCATCTGCAGTGACCGAACTCATCACTGTAACCTCCATTTCAGCCATTACTGCCTTCTGAACGCTTCTTAATCAAACCCCGGGAACTGCTAGTAAAGCTCTCCAGTGACTTATGGGCTTATGGGCCTATATTGTTAAGACAAACAATATATTAAACAATATTTAAAATATTTTTCAGTGAATTTTATCATTGATTGTTGTACTAACTTTGAGGAAAGATTTTGTTGAATGCAGAATCTGGGTTGGAAAATTTACTCAGCAGCTACAGAAAAACAAAAACCTTGGAATAACACTGGGTGCAGAGTAGTAAGGAGACATCCCTACTACTGCACAACCACCCAGAGAACTTCTGGGTTTAAAGGGGCAAAACACATGTGCTTCCATCACATGTGTACAGTACCTGTCAAAAGTTTGGACACATTTTTCCATTCAGTGTTTTTCTTTATTTCTTTATTTAATTTATTTTTTGCATTGTTGATTAATATTAAAGACATGAAAGACATTTTTGCCTCCACAATCCTGTGACCTAAACCCAACTGAGATTGATGATTTGGGATGAGTTGAAAAACAGCAACTATTGTTCAGCACCTCCAGGAACTTCTTCAAGATGCTGAGAAAACTATACCAGGTGACTCTATCTTAAGAAGCCACTGGGAAATTACAAAGAAATTTGAAAAATACAGAAATATGGAAATCTGCATCAAAGCTAAATATGGCCCCTTAAAAAAATCAAAAGTAAAATACATATTCTGTTTTTTTTTTGTTTTAATAATTCAGCATGTGTTTCTGTATAGCTTTAATATCTTCAATATTGAATTTACAATTTAATTGTAACACATTACAACACATTGAATGAGAAAGGGTGTGTTCAAACTTTTGACTGGTTCTGACTAATGCTGTAAATACGTTATACATATAAGGAGTTGTACTGTTTTACTAGCACCTTGTTTTAGCTCTTGAGCACAGTAATGAAATACTGAAATACTGTACCCAGATAATTAATCTCCACACACTGTTCCAAAGGACTGTATTTATCAGGCTGCCCATTAGACCAGATACTGTAATCAAATGCTGATCCATCTGTCCACACCCACTTGCCCAGCTGGGAAAGAAATAGAAATAGATGTAAACTGTTAAATAAGTATTAATTAAGAGATTAAAGCATAAACTAAAACTAAGCCATAACAGCTACATAACCTGTCCAGCATCTCTGGCTCCTATCCACGTTACTGCGTTTGAGTTAGTTGTGTTCCAAACCAAATCCTTGATGAAAACATTGTCTGCATTGCTGTGCATAGACGCAAGGTGTCCTCCTGCAGACACACAGTTTTCCTGAAAGAAATGGCAACATTCTCTATAATTAATATTAATGCTGTGTAATCTGTGTAACTTAATAGTCAGAATTGAATGATAACATTACCTCAGAAGTTTTAAAGTTTTCGTTTGTTGTAAAAACCTTAAAGCAGTGAGATTTAAACTGGAGCCAACCATCCTGGCACTCTGCAAGAAAAAACAAGAATAATACAGTTTTCACATGAATGTAGTTAATGCTGCACAGTTATGATTTAAACAAAGAGTTAAAGTCAGAACAATCAGAGCTAACATGTAGCTAATGTCAAAAACCACATCAAGTTAGGTACTGTATTAACCCTTGTGTGGTGTTCCCGTTTTCATTTTTCATCAAATGATCCTAAAAAAATATTTTTTCTAACTCAAACTCATTGGCATTGGCTCATTTTTTGTGAAAAACATATATCAAAACACATTTTCGATAAACACACACTGTACACTAGGGCTAATAAACATTGCTTCATTTGTAAATTTGAAACTAAACAAATTTTCTACTCATATCTTGAGTTTAATTCATTTTCTTTTACATTTTATTAAAAAACTAATAAAAAAAAGACTAGCACTTTTTGAAAGAAATGTTACATAAGAAAGGTAAAGCATTTTAATGTAAAATTGCTTAATTTTGCTGAATTAAATACAAGTGACAAAGTAAACGAGTAACAAAAATATGAACACCACACAAGGGTTAAAATTGTTAATATTTGTAATGAGTAGTAATTTTGCTAATTTATTAAGTTTAGCATGACCACTGGACAGATTCACAGTTTTTAAAATAATTTTAGCTCCATACATTTCCATAGTTGATTTGGAATGCCAAATAAATGTATGATAGAATTGTAGACTTACAAATGCATTCATTTTATTTATTCAATTCTATTAAAGTTGTTATAGTGGTGTTATAATGCATTGTGGTGTTGCTTAGTCCATCAAAACAGTTCTACTTGTAATTGGCAAAGCTGCATCGTGGACTGCTAGCAAGTAGACATAGGGGAAGAAATGGTAGAGTTGGATCTCAAAACTATAACTCCCAGAATCCCCAGCGGTGATTAGTGTCAACCAGCTACACATGTGCAGCACCCTTTTGAACCCCTGTCAAACCACATATCTCAGTCACACCTTAGTAAAGGGTTGACAAGTAACAGTGGAAAAGAAAAGAGAAGAGAAAACAGATTAAAAAAAGAGAGAAAAAAGTTAAAGAAATAAAAAAAGAAGATGAAATTAAAGAAAAGGAAATCTTAAAAGAAACCTAGGACTCAAAGTAAAAGCAGAGAACTGAGCTGTGCTTGTGTTTTAGTTGAGTGTATTTGTAGCTGACACACCATTTATTTATATTGTACCATTTTGCACCGCCTTTTTCCACGCTTCTTCTGAGGTAAAGAATCAATTGCATTTTTCACATCACTATTTCAGAAATATTAATACAACTGACTTATAAATAAAGGTCCATATACATATAAGCAAATAATTAAATTAAATAACAAATAAACATAAATATAGTCATTATAAATATATATTTAATCATAATAAAATCTCCCCATCTGCTCTGTCCTTGGACATAACATGTAACACTTCTTATTATTAAGAACCAAATTGTTGACTTTTTTTTTTCACTCCTAATTTTTGTGTTATCTCCCCAAAAGATTTGTACTGGGTTTTTATTAGTACATTTCCCATGAACAGGTACCAAATACAATTCTAATTGGAATCATTTCCTAATTTTAAAGCAGGAATTAAAGTAAAAGAGAAAGGGACGAGAAACTGAGTTTTTCCCTTATTTCAGTATACTTACTAGCACAAACTGATGGAAGCACCAATTTGCAATATAAATCATTCCACTTCCCTACAAAAAGACAAAAGGAGTGCACTTGTATTTGAGTTTAAAAACCTTAAAATAGCCTGATGGCAAAATAATCACTATCATATAAGTAATTCAAGGACCATTCAGGATTACCGTATTATACAGACTATAAGGCACACTGTATTATAAGGCTCACTATGAAAGAAACATCTAAGTAAACAATCATGCAATTCTTAATAAACCCTTTTCTTTCAAAGTCAAACGAATGGTGGATGTTAATCAACACAGAATTCTCTCCTTAAAAGTGTTTTTGGCTTAGTAAAGCAAACTTAACTTAAAAACTTCCGTTTATTTACAATAAGCTTGGATTTAAAGTATTTTAGCTGTTAGCGGTTAACAGCGCTTAGCGCTAGTAACTGCCGTCTGACATCGCTACACTGAGGAACCCTGAGTGTTTCCGCTTTAGCTAGCGGTTCATCCCATGTTGTTTTAACATGTTTTAATGCACAGGCTACAGTCTGATATACTTCTGAATAGCAAAAGTGCTAGCACTGCAGTTAGAGGCTAATGATAACGCTGCTCCAGCCTCTGTGCTGAAGAAAGTTAGTGGTGCATAAAGCTAGCTAGCTAATTGTAGATCAAGACATATAAAATCCATATGAGCTGGTTTATAACATTGCTTGCTATTGTAAAAGTTTTTAAACTTGTCTTGCACTTAATCGTACAGGTTCAGAGTCCTCAGCCTGGCAACCCAAATGAGCTTAGTGTCTGTGGAGGGGTGTGTCCGGCGGGGGAGACAACTCTCTCTGGACTGCTGTAGCCATTTCACATGCTGGCTGTCATTCCCTACTGCTTGCTCATTTAATACCTAAAATTAAAATGACTAAATATAGCTACTAAATATAACATAAAAAAACATTACTAAATATAACTAAATATAGTAATAGTTAGATTTTGTAAAGATTTCACTTCAATGTGCACACTCATATATACAATTATTAAGAAATGCTTCATCCACTATACTGCAATAACAAAACATCAAACAATAAAGAATTCACAATCACGTGATTCCTTAAATGAAACTAATGCATACAGCTCTGGAAAAAAATAAAGAGACCACTTTAGTTTCTGAATCAGTTTTTCTGATTTTGCTATTTATAGGTCTATGTTTGAGTAAAATGAACATTGTTGTTTTATTCCATATACTACAGACAACATTTTTTTTCCAAATTCCAAATAAAAATATTGTAATTTATTAGAACATTTATTTGCAGAAAATGAGAAATGGCTGAAATAACAAAAAAGATGCAGAGCTTTCAGACCACAAATAATGCAAAGATAAACAAATTCATATTCATAAAGTTCAGAAATCAATATTTTGTGGAATAACCCTGTTTTTTATTCACAGTTTTCATGCATCTTGGCATGTTCTCCTCCACCAGTCTTGCACACTGCTTTTGGATAAATTTATGTCATTCCTGGTGCAAGAATTCAAGCTGTTCAGCTTGGTTTGATGGCTTGTGATCATCCATCTTCCTCATGATTATTTTTCAGAGGTTTTTAGTTTGGTAAAATCAAAGAAACTCATCATTTTTATATGGGCTTATTTTTTTTCCAGAGCTGTGTATTGTTACTCACAGATCTGTTTCATTTCTGCCAGCAGGGGGAGAAGTAAAATCACTACATGTCCGCCTATGAGCTTTTTCATTGCCTAGTGACCTGTTGCATGCCAGCCAGGGTTGTTTTAAATTGCTGGTGGTAAATTGCACTTATATATTGCCTTCAGAGGAGTAATGAAGTACAAATATTTTCTTACTGGAATTATTAGAAATAATTAGCTATTTTGAAGTTTTAGTTTTTAGTTATAATACTTTTTTTCAGAAGATTGACTTCAGAAGACTTGTTCTCCTTATATTTTCACACAATTATCTGAACTCCCATGAATAGCCTCTTACTCCTATTTAATTTCAGCTTGTTATTGTTAAAAAAAATCTTATTCATTTAAAGCTCTCCATCCGGATAGAGTGAATTTGATTGTGGTTGTATGAGAAGTATAAACATATACCATTCTGACACCCTATGGGTGCACTTTATTCCCTTGCAAAACTTTTAGTTGATACTTCTACAGGTGTATTTTAAACTCTAGTATCTATACTTATACCTGAGTAATGAATGCTGTGAATACTTTTGACACCTTTGACTGTGGCAGAACTGTCTACATATATATAATCTTTATATATAATCCTTTTTTAATGATAAACTTACAATTATATTATTAAATCTTTTAAAATCTGGGCATACGTTCAAATACACATTCAGTACATATTTACACCTACACATGTACACCCCAGGGCATTTTTAGAGTATGCTAATTTTTGTGGGAGGAAGCTGGAGTCTCAGGATGAAACCCACACAGCCGCAGAGAGAACACCGACACTACACCCAGATACTTGACTTGAAGTGAGAATGTGCTAACCAGCAAGACACCATATCACCTGTGATCTTTTTTTGACTATAATACTCAAGCTATCTTATCCTGTTATCTTTGAATCTATAAAAATCTATTATATTCTGTTGTGAAAAAGTGAAACCAATACATTAGACCACTATGTACCCAGTAGCTCAGCTATGATCTGTAGCAAATACACTAAAAAGAGTAAAGCAAAGATGTGTGGAAGCCTCTGAGTGGCTCTGAATGGTCACAGCAACAAACTTAAAAAGTTATTCTGCACATTACTGAAATATACTGAAATGTAGTATTGAGTTGGCATACCATGATAATTTATCTCCATACAGTTCTCCCATTGTCCATAATTAGAAGGCTCTCCCTTATTCCAGTAAGTGTAACTGAATGCTGACCCATCTGTCCATACCCACGCTCCTTCCTGTAAAGAAAGTAGGAATGATAAACATTTTGCCATTTTGCAATTCAAATAAAATTCAAATGAAAAGCTGTCTGACCTGTGCAGTGTCACTGCCACCAATCCATGCTGAGTCTGAACTGGTTGCATTCAGCACTAAATTTACAATGAAGGTGTGCTCTTCACTGCTGTGCACGGATGCAAGGTGTCCACCCATAGCCACACAGTTTTCCTTGAAAATGCCAAAAAGTAAAGTAAAGTAACAGCTTTAACATTAATAATGGGCTTATTTTAATTTAATCATGGCATATGATTGAATATTTCTGAAAAGGATTTGCAGCGGTACCTCAGAGGCAGGCCAGTCAGCTGAGTTTTTGAAGATCATAAAGCAGCGATGTCCAAACTGGGACCAACCATTCTGACATTCTGTATTTTTAAATGATCACATAAATCTCCAGATTGTGTAGAATTCACTTTGCTCAGGTGAGAATACAAAGTTAGTTTTAATGTCTGTTTTTAAATGTATACAGAAATAAATGACAATTAACTATGTGTTTAGCAGTCTTTACAATAGTAATACAGTAATACAGCTGCAATTACAACATTATTAGTTGGAGCTAAACTGCAGTAGGCCACAAATTCTGAGCAATGTTGACACAGTTAATAAAGTATTCAGTTTTCCATAATAGAGGCACTTTAATATTGACCTGGATGAAATATGATTCTTAATCATAACACACTGTACTGTCATTATGAATGAAAACAGAAATATATTTTTACTGTAATGTGTATTTAAAAATAACATTCTTCAGCATAACTGTTAAATAAAGTGCTCACCAAGCAAATAATTACCTTTAAGTCTTTTTGGCAATATTTTACACTGAATCAGAACTAAACTAAACTAAAGTCAAGTCTTTACACTTTTCCAATGGAAATATGAATTATACAGTATCAATGCTTTTCCTTGGTCTAATCCCCACCCCCTTACCATCTTACAATATCACCAGGCTAGAACTGAAAATACCAGTATGTCACAGGGCTGTGCTTTACACAAATGACACGTATTAGATTTATATGAAAATACAACAATACATGTGCTGAACAGTTATTGTCCAAATAGTTATATAATACAGGATTTGTGTAAACTTACGACTGAGTGTGAAAGGAAGAGTGCATAGGCCTACAAAAAAAATAATAAATAATTTATTACATGCTATCATTTATCACAAAAATATTACATCTTCTGGTTTTATACTTTTTTTTTCTCTTATGTTACTTATATTTTAACAAAATACATTATTCAACAAAAAATATTCTAGTCTAACACATTTTTAAAAATAAGTTAATTTAGTTATTTCAGCAACAAATGAACCAAATGAACCCAAATAATCAGATTCCATTTATTAAAACAGGCTTCACAACAGCCAAATCTACCAAATGTAAAACTAATTTATTTAGAAGTTTAAAATTTAAATTTAGTCACCACATAACTAAGCTGAAGCTAAAACTCAATCAGGTTATGCAACAAGACAATTATTTGACATTTGAATGAAGCAAAACTAAAATAATATTGTGAAATGCAAATCTTATCTTCCATATGTCAGTGCAGCAGACCCAACAGTCATAAAACACCATACTAGTTTTTGTCCTGTAACATTTGAGTCACTGCTTTTGTGTTTATTGTAAGAGGCATCAGATGAAACTCTGTTTAGTGACACTAAATGTATCTGTAAATCCAAAAAACACATTTTTTTAAGTGGACTTTCTGGTATCTACAAACTAAAACAATTGAAAGAAATATTTTTCCCCTATAAACTTTATTGTTAAAAACATATTCTGTAAATAATACAACATAGTTACTAGAACTGCTATAGATTTGTAGCTCAGTGAAAATGTTATAATCATTTTAATATAAAATAGAATAAATAGCATTTTTACTGACCTGAAAACAACACAAAGAACAGCATGCTGGAGATGTATCTAATAATATACAGAATACAGAATGAATGAATTGAAAAAAATACTTAATTGGAACATATTTAGCTATAAATTTGTATTCTTAGAAACGGTTAGTGGACGAATTTTTATTATTTATGGGATACCTAAATAATAATTACGGTATTATTATTATTTTTTATTTATTTATTTATTTTATTTATTTTTTATATTTTAGCTAGACAAAGCCCTTCTGTAACCTGGCTCATTTACATTAGTATATTAAATGTGTATATATTTTCTTATTGGCAAAACTACAATGAAGTAACACTGCCAATAGCTTTATGCTAACCACTGGGTTTATAAACTTTAAAAAAAAAAAAAAACATGATTCTGTATCACTAATTCCACATTAGAAAAGTTAATAAATAAATGGAAGATTAATTTGGAAGATTAAAAATGCATTCAAATAAAAGCTGTGGACTAACCTGTGAGTTGAGACCAAAACACAATCAGTTGCTTGTTTCTCTGTTCCACTACTCGTCCAGGGAACTTGGTTTGTGTTGGTCAGAAGTTCACTGTTTGGAGGTGTAGTGTGGCTATTTTATTGGCCTGGTCACAGGGAATTTGAATACATGATGTGGGTTGTGTGTGGGTTGTTCAAATACAGTAATTTCACTGGTCAAAACAGCATAAAAAATCATATCTGCATCATGCCGGACAATTTTAAGAAGAACATACTGGCTGATGCTCTGCTGTCAAAAGAAGCCAGTGCTAAACTTTGTTTTTATATCTGATAAATCAGATAATGATCATATTCTGATTTAAAACAGAAAATATAATAAACAAAAAAAATATTGTTTGTCTCTGAGGTCTTGGAGAAGTCATTAACACAGATATTCACTTACTTACTTTTTACATTACATTACATTACATTACATTTGGCAGACGCTTTTGTCCAAAGCGACTTACAATATTGAAGTGCAAACAATAGAAGAGGTTAAGTACAAAAATAATAGAAGTTAAAAATAAAGCTTCTATAGATAGGGCCTTAAGGAGGTCAGAGGGAAATAATGGGATAGAGGAGTAGAGAAGAGGAAGAAGGAGATGAGGTTAGAATTAGTTAGTTTGTTAGAGGTGTTAGGAGAGTAAGTGCTCTTTGAAGAGCTCTGTCTTCAGGAGTTTCTTAAAGATAGCGAGAGATTCTCCTGATCTGGTAGTGGAGGGTAGTTTGTTCCACCATTGGGGAACTCTGTATGAGAACAGTCTGGATTGCTTTGTGTGAGTGTTTGGCAAAGCGAGGCGACGTTCATTGGAGGAGCGCAGCGGCCGGGAGGTAGCGTAAGCCTTCAGGAGTGAGTGCAGGTAGGAAGGAGCCTGTACTGTCATCACCTTGTAGGCGATTGTAAGCACTTTGAATTTGATGCGAGCAGCAACCGGTAGCCAGTGGAGCTCAATGAGCAGCGGAGTGCCCGTTTTGGTTGGTTGAAGACCAAACGTGCTGCTGCATTCTGAATCATCTGTAGTGGTTTTACTACACAGGCCGGGAGGCCAGTTAGTACGGCATTGCAGTAGTCGAGGCGTGAGATTACCACAGCTTGTACCAGGAGTTGGGTGGCCTGTTGCGTCAGAAACGGTTGAATTTTTCCGATGTTGTAAAGCGCAAAGCGGCAGGATCGAGCAACTGAGGCCACATGGTGCGTGAAGAGAAGCTGGTCATCAACCATGACACCCAGGTTCCTAGCAACCTTTGTTGGTGAGAGAGAGAGAGAGTCGATGGTTATGGCAAAGTTGTGTTGAATAGAAGGTTTTGCTGGTATGACCAGAAGTTCAGTCTTTGAGAGGTTTAGTTGGAGGTGATGTTCCTTCATCCATGCGGATATGTCTGAGAGACACTGTGATATTCGTGCAGAGATTGAGTGATCATCTGGTGAGAACGACAGGTATAGCTGAGTGTCGTCAGCAAAGCAGTGGTAGGAAAAACCGTGTTAGCGGATAACCCGACCTAGAGAGGTGGTGTATATTGAGAAGAGAAGAGGTCCCAGTACCGAACCCTGGGGAACCCCAGTGGGTAACGAGTGGGCTGGGGACAGCCGTCCTTGCCATGACACCCTGAACGAGCGCCCAGTGAGGTACGATCTGAACCATGACAGCGCATTGTCTGAGATCCCCATGTTCGAGAGTATAGTTAGGAGGAAGTCATGGTTGACTGTGTCGAAAGCAGCCGAGAGGTCCAGCAGAATGAGCACTGAGGACTGTCCTGCAGCTCTAGCAGTTTTTAACGCTTCTGTCACAGACAACAGAGCCGTCTCAGTAGAGTGCCCTTTCTTGAAACCAGATTGGTTCTGGTCCAGGAGGTCATTTTGGGTGAGGAAGCCAGAGACTTGATTGAGAGCTGCTCTTTCTAATGCTTTAGAAAGAAAAGGCAGTAGTGAGACCGGTCTGTAGTTATCAACCTGGGCGGGGTTGAGAGAAGGCTTTTTAAGCAGTGGTGTGACCTGTGCTTGTTTAAAAGCAGTCGGGAACACACCACACACACTTGATAGCCTTCACTGTGGTTTATTACTTAATATGATCAATAAAAGTCAGAACAAAAAACAGTTTTGTTCTGTTTGGCAGCTAATGTCACAGTGTTCATTTATATCCTGAAACTGTGTAAAAGTATTTGTATGAAGCCATCCTGCCCCTCTGCTGGCACGGCTGTATTTACTTACTAAGATTAGTTTGTCTACATAACATTTACATGAAGGTAAACTGTTACCTGTAAACTCAAGCTTATACTCCCCTCACATTTTCTGACATTCTGCTCTCTCACCTTACATGTATTTTCACTTTTAAACATATATTTTATGTTACTTTTTGACCTTTCATTGAGGGAAAAACATGTCAGCCCCTCTGATCATTTTGTCCAGCCTGGTTGCATAGAAATGGCTGGATTTCTTGGTGATGGTGGCAGAGGTTGTCACCTTACAACCAGTGGAGTTTTTTTTTCTTATTTTTTAGAAAATGCACATTAGTTTTTGAAAATGTAAGTATATACTAAATACTATGTTTTAGAAACTGTTAGCTTCTAATATAGAAAATAAAACTTTGGAGTAGTAAGTCTCTTTGTGTCTGGTGTAACTGGTCCAGCGAGTCAGTGTCATAAAGCCTGGGGAAGATATTATTTATGATGCAATCAGCATTAATAAAAAGGTGATGCCAGTTATTATCAGGCTTTAATTGCTCATCTTGTTTACACAAGGAATATGTGCAATCTCTCACAATATATCACATATATATCTCTCATGATGAGATGTGTATATGATGAGATATGCGTGGATACAATAAAAGGTCCTTATTAAATAAGGGTAATAAAAATCATCAAAACAGGCGAGGTCAAAACCAGAAAAAAGGGCAAAGAATATACTAAGAGTAGGCTTGTCACGATAACAAATTTTTCAAGATGATATATTGTCCCAGAAATTATTGTGATAAAAGATAATATTGTCATTTTAAAGCGCCACTATAGAAAAAACTTTTTTCCTGCTTTCCTGCTTCCTGCTTCTCCCCAAAGGAGCTTTAAGACAATGTGCCACAGTAATAACATACTAGCATAATAACACTATTACACCATTTTACAGTTTACTAACTTTATATTATTAAAAATATTTTAATATCCTAAATAACTAAAACAAATAAAGTACACCCACCCTGGGACTCTGTGGGTTCTGTAAAAAGTTTACGAAATATTAAACAGACCTTTATACAAAAAATAAGTAACAAGAAATATTTACATTATTTTTGTTTTAACTCTGGACACAAAGGCACATGCAGATTCATTTTTCGGATCATATATGTATATGTTGTAAATCACACATTAGCTCAAAAACACATGTTCATATGATCAAAGACAGGCATGCTCAGCAGGCCAGAGCTCTTGCTATAAATTTGTTTTTAATTTAACTGTCAGACAAATTCAGCGCAAGGAACACCAACATGTCTCTCAGGAGTAACAGTATTCATATTCAATATTCAGCTGAATGAATTGGGCTGGTTGGTTGTGTTTTAAATAAGATCTCAGGTTAGTAGTATTGCCAGCTTTTGTTGCCACTTTTGTGAAACAAATCAACATACCGGCTGCGTCAGGCTGATGGTTCTCGCTAATTTGGCTTAGAGCTAAAATACTTCCGCTCCGGAGCCGTAAAATGCGGCTTGAAAACACAGTCCATCCCGGACTAAACTTCTCTAAACGATCTAAATGTTATCTACACCTGTTTAGTTTTGAGAAAGTCAAAATTAGCCTCTAATAGGTTCGCTAGCCAACACATCTCCACACACTCACTGTCAGCCGTGTGCTGCATAAGCTCTGCGCGCACTCACTTCCTAACCGATAGATGTTGCTGTCGGACAGATACGTCGAGAGCCGGAGAGTGAGCAGCACAGCGTGAGCTGCTCTCATGTAAACAAATCTATTTGGAAACCCGCGGCTGTTATCGGCGTCGATAAAAAAATGTATCGTACAATAAGTTGATAACATAGTTATCGCGACAGGCCTAACTCAGAGGGATGAAACCATCCAGGTTGATAACAAGGTTAGGCAAAAATACAAAATAGGGTCAAACAGAATAAATAATACCCTGGCATGATAAACACTTTGTATACCAAATCTAATACTCAGAAGTTGAAGTGAGTGAAGTACAGGACTACATGTGGTGAGGTGAACAGATGAAGTCAATACTTCAATACAGGTGATTGTAGAGTGGCAGGTGTCATGAAATCAGTCACATGAGGGAATGAATAAGTCATTTGTGTGTGCTGTATTCATGGCAATAGAGTCTGGAGGTGAACAGGTGAGTTCTATTCCACTGAGTTGTATTTTTGGGCTCTATGAAACTAATGCCTTGATGCCCCCCAGCTAACTGTGAAACTTCCTCAGGCTTTATTAACGTTTAATACTCAACTCAATTCTGCCTTGATCAGCTTTGCATTGATTTGTTATACAAGTTACTGGTTTGAAATGCATTTCTATAATTCTTTAACTTCTCATATTTAGAGATGATTCACTGATGGGGTCATCAGAGCAGTTTTATTCAGGATGATTTAAAAAAACAGCTTAGTAGGTTTGGAGACCAGCAGCAGACAAAGAGAACCAGATACAGAACAGAGTTTAAAGTACAGGTACAATAAAATGAAACAAAACAGAAACAAAAGTAAGATCATAGACAACTTGGATCAAAGTTCATAGAGTAGGAAAAAAGCAGGGTGTCTTTTTTTAACTACACAAAACTAGTAATCCACAACAGTTAAGTTGCTGTGGCTGCTTATGATCCGATCAGCAACATTAAACACAAACATAAAGATATCAGACTAATGTGATAATTGTTTTTAGTAAGCTTATTTCGCAGGATTATTTATTTTAACTCAAGAGAATATTTAGTATATGTAGTACAGTTTCAAGAAAAGACAGTGAACTTCAGATGCATCCAACTCATTCAGGCCTTTTATAAGCAACATCATTTATAGGTTGCGTGGAATAACCCAGATTTTGCAATAAACAAATCACCTCTAATCTTCAATAAATGGAAAGAACAAGGTATTACCCATTTACACCTCAATAACCCTCTTAAACAGCCACCTCTTATAGTAAGCATAAACAAATTTAAACATAAACTGTATGCACTACTCATTACCACCAACATCACTTTCTGTCCCATGCAATAGATGTGAAGAAGATGTACTAACATAGATAAAGAAACCTGGGTACAGTTTAGCAGAAATACCTTCATAATGAGTGAAAACACAAATACACAGACAGACAGCTACTTTCATGCACTATGGGGTCGTTATATGCTGACCAAGACAGATTTTTTTTTCTTTTCTTCTTTTTTTTTCTCTCTCTCATCTTTGTCTTGTGTAATTTCCTGTGACTTTACAAATGAAACATAATTGCATGATATATAAGTTGCATGACCTCCAGCGTCTAGGGTGAATTCCTTTTAATGGATCTCAAACAAAGTTTGGAATTCCTCCGTCTAACAGCTTCCCTTTGAGCTGTAGAAACACATGGGTATATTGGTGTTAGTATTTGGTGTTAGCAAATATTCATTATATTAGTATTTAACTTTAATTAATGGAGATGGAGTGAAGAACACAATGGTCTTTGAATTACCTGGAGAAGTATCTGTGAACTGTTCGCTGCCATCAATTCGTTGATTGAAATAACTTTGAGGCGAGTGACCATCACATTCTCTGTGGAAGACAATCAGAAAATACATATTCAACTTTATAAACAGTGTTACAAAAGAACCCAGACTAACTACTAAAGATCTGAGGACTACTTGTGTCAGTTAATGTAAAGGATCCACAGTAAGACAATAAATCACTAATACTCATGAGAGATTTGAAAGGTGAAATAAAAAAAACATAAAGGGTCAACTCACAATATAACCAACAGAAAAACATGGTGGTGGTCAGAGGCGTGCAGACATAGACATCATGCTAAAGCACCACCAACTCTGCCCTTTATCAACCAAAGTGGCCTTTTGAAACTTTATTAAAAAAAAAAAAAAAAATATATATATATATATATATATATATATATATATATTATTATTATTAAGATTTTACTGAGGCCGGTTTAAAATGATCTTTTGAAAACCTGAGCGATTAAAAACGAGTGAAAACAGAATGCCCTGAAATCAGCGAGAAGGGTATAGCTGCAGCCTGGAGCACCTCCAAAGGGGAGGAACATACCTCCAAACAGGCGGAGCCTACCTCCAAGTAGGATGGTGCTTGGTGTTACGTGGTATGGTGTTTTTCACGACGTTTTGTGCTTGTAAATAACCCTAAAGGCTAATTAATTAATCTTTTTCGTTTATTAAATGTTAATTTTTTTTATAATGCATTTTCTAAGAGTCTAAAAGCATGTTGTGCACATTGCAACCACATTTTATTTATTTAAAACGTTTAAACATTTGCCATGCTGAGAATTTTTCAAATTATAAAATAATAAATATCTAAATAATAAAGGCAGTTGTTTATTCATAGCCAATAATATTATAAATACATACACACTACACGTATTTTATTATATTGACATTTAAGAAATATAAATAATCATTAATTGTTGACTAATGTATTTATTGACATCCATGAGCTTTTTAATCACGGAGGACTTTTTGTGGCATTCGGCAGAGAAATGGAGCTGTGTTGAGTGAGGTCTCCCTGCCTTATGATGTAGACTTTTATATAATATAATATAATATAATATAATATAGTGTGATAGTGCATTCTATATTATAGCATAATAGTAATAATAATAATAATAATCATGGAAGACTTTTATTATGACATTCGCCGGAGCCGTGGTGAGAGGTCTCGCGCACAAACGCGCTCCCAGTCTTGAGCCGTATACTGTTGGTGGACTTCCCACTTGGAGGTAAGCCCCTCCCCTTTGGAGCTGTAGACCTCCCATTTCGAGGTAAGCTCCTCCCCTTTGGAGGTGCTCCAGTCTGCAGCAATACATACTTGAAATCAGCTCGCACACACCCGACGTCTCTCTTCCTCTGTCACGTGACCCCGCACGGCCGCACGCAAGGCACACTAGACGCGCTGCAGCAGCAGTTCAGTTCAGCGAGTCTTCAGCACAGCACGCACGCCAACAGATAGGCTTCTTCTCCCCCGTGTCCCACCAGCCAGGTAACATACACATCAAGTAAAATCCTACCGTTTGCCCTCTAAACCCAACGTGAAATCATTTTGTTGTGCAGTAAAATGTCTCATACAGCACCAAACTACTAAGCATCTTTAGCCGACTAGTCACCAGATAAACTAGCCGCTCTAGCCCAAATCAATGATAGATAACGTGAAAGTGAAAGTGCCCTTTACCCCCCTGAGCACTTGCCCCTGATGGAACTATGAATTCTGTTCTTTATCAGAAAATCCTACAGGAGAATGTTTAATATCAGTGTGATCTCTGAGCTCAAGCGCAGTGGGGTTATGCAGCAGGACAATCATTCAAATCAATCATTCAAAGAACGTAAGCAAAAAAAAAAAAAAAAAAAAATCAAAGTACAGTAAAAGTTCTGCTAATACCTAATGTGATTCCAATGAATATATATCACCTAGACAAAAAAAACAAAAAAAATCTTGCCTGGTGAAGTTGATCCATTTATTACTGGTGAGGGAACAGCAGTCAAGGGAGCAACAGTTGAGGGAACAGCAGTCAAGAGCACAGTAGTGGAGGTACCAGCAGTTGAGGATGCAGTAATTGTTTCTGCAAAAGAAAAAAACTAGGAGATATCTGTCTGCATATATTCAGCTAAATAGTATTTAAGCACAAATAATCCAATTACCATTACGCTTCCACCCAAATATCATCTTATCACTGGTAGTTATATTGTGTGATCCTCCAACTAACTGCAAGCATATTCTGCTCTTTATCAGAAAATCATATAGGGGGGGGGGGTTTCAATGTCAGTGTGATCCCTAAAGCTCAAGAGCAGTTGGGTTATACAGCAGGACAATCATTCCAAGCACATGAGCAAGACCACCTAAAAAGGGCAAAAAAAAAACATTTTGGAGTAGAAAACTCGGTAAAAATCAGTTCTGTAAATAACTAATTTGATTCTAATTAAAGGGTGTGACTGTAGATAACCACACCTTCACACTCTTATTTTTAATTGTTTTATACATTTATATATCCAGTTATTATTTTTACTGTTCACTTAATAATTCACTTAATAACCTTATGACCTTTGCTCTCTTTTTAACTGTCACAGTGACACAAGGCTTTGGAATCAGGAAGGTCAGAGTGTTTTCATCAACAGTGAGAGCTGTGAGGAGAACGTGACCCTGAGTGGCAGAGAAGCTTCACTGCTGTTCTGCTGTTCTGGAACCAGTGCATATGAACTAGGAGACAACAAGCTATCTGAGTGAAGTGCTGGGAACCTCTCCTCAGATAGCCAGCGCATGCCTACACGGCATAATGTCGTACACAGGTCAGAAGATCTTTCCATCCACTCTTTTCCTCCGTTTCATCTTCTCATAGACTTTAAGACACTTAAGGACTGTTTGAAACACAAGGACTGTCTGCTGTGTTCATGAAGGACACATAGCTTAACAACACCATGATAAGAACCTGTTGCTTAGACAGGCTGGAGCTGTTCACGCCATTGGAACTGGACAACAAGCTGTTAACTGGACTCTGCAGACGTAAACATATTGATAAGTTCTGTCCAATCACATGTCATTTGCATAAATGTATAACGGCTTGGATGAAGTCTGAGGGGTTCTCTTTGTCCCTCAACTGGCTTTAGTTTCTTTCTCTCTCTCTCTCTCTCTCTCTCTCTCTCTGGGTTGTGAATGTGTTGATCTATCGAGATTTGATTACACTATGTGTTGACTCGTTGATGTACTTTTACTCTTTTCTAATATATATTTATTAATATGTGTTCCTTTTATATATATCTGTAATGCTGAAACAATTTTTCCAGTAAACTTTAATATATTTTAAATTCTAAGCTCTGACTTATTGGTCATAATTTCATGTTCTGGGATTTCTCACATCAGAGTTTTATCTAAGTCATGCTGTGGTAAATTACCCTACGCAATTAATATGTATCACATAGAAAAAATAATAAATTAAACATTCTTACTTGGTGAAGTTGAACCATTTGTCACCAGCCAGGGAACAGTAGTAAAGGGAGCAACAGTTGAGGGAACAGTAGTCAGGGGTTCAGTAGTTGAGGTAAGAGCAGTCGAAGGAAAAGAGGTCGAAGGAAGTGTAGTCGAGGGAACAGCAGTTGTGGTTGTAGTAACTGTTGCTGCAGAAGAAAAAAAAGGAAATATCTGTCTACTCAAATTCAGATATACTTAGCTAGTAGTAATAAATAAAAGGGTTTAAAAAACAAATAATAACAACACCACCTAAATATCATTTGATCAGTGGTAGTTCTATTGTGGGCCCTTCCAACTGACTGAGGTAGGTGAATATACCTGCCATGTTTGGACATCAATAGATTAAACAATTTTTTAAAAATATTTTTGTTATATTTTATTTAGCACTATTTTATAGGCAGCACCCCTGGTAGTCCTTCACTTCACCTGCAACACAATGACACTACAGAAGCAGAATTATGAACACACCCCCTAGGTTAGTAACAGCGCACATTAATACGTGTATAAACGTTGTCTTCTTCACTAACAACAAAAAACGTCATATATGAGAGATGGTTCGTAGCTTTATAACGGTAAATGGATGCGTTAGCAGCTCATATGTGGAGCATCTTTTGCTCAAGTAGAGAGCAAACAGCTGGTCTTAAGTACATGATCAGGTCGAGGAGCTGCTGTTTTTGCAGGTATAGCTGCACAGCTGCACCAAGACATGGTGTGGGTACGAGAGGGAAGCACGTAGCGCATGTGTAAAAGAAAAAAAAAAAAACGCATAAATTCCAATTTAACTGTTTACATTCATGGATTTGGCATGTTCACACAGTCAAAAAATCAGATCTGAGCCACATTGAGCAAAAAATCTGATTTGAGTCACTTCATCTTGGTAATGTGAATGTAGCCAAAGAGTATAAAAATTTTGACAAGGGGTGACCAGCTTTTGCATTCCACTTTATACATACACTGCCTGGCCTAAAAAAAGGTCAGTACTATTTAATTTTATTATTATTTATTTATTATTTATTTTATTTATTATTTTTATTATTAAATATTATTATTTTATTTTTAGTTTTTTAATTTATTATTACTATTTAATTTTATTTATTGCATTCCACTTTATACATACACTTTATACAGTCATATGAAAAGGTTTGGGCACCCCTATTAATGTTAATAATTTTTAGTTCTAAATATTTGGGTGTTTGCAACAGCCATTTCAGTTTGATATATCTAATAACTGATAGACACAGTAATATTTCAGGATTGAAATGAGGTTTATTGTTCTAACATAAAATGTGCAATATGCATTAAACCAAAATTTGAAAAAAGTATGTGCACCCTTATCATTTTATTGATTTGAATACTCCTAACTATTTTTACTGACTTACTGAAGCACAAAATTGGTTTGGTAACCTCATTGAGCTTTGAACTTTATAGCCAGGTGTATCCAGTCATGAGAAAAGGTATTTAAGGTGGCCAATTGCAAGTTGTTCTCCTATTTGAATCTCCTCTGAAGAGTGGCATCATGGGCTCATCAAAACAACTCTCAAATGATCTAAAAACAAAGATTGTTCAACATAGTTGTTCAGGGGAAGGATACAAAAAGTTGTAGTAAGGAAATGGAAGAGCACAGGGACAGTTCTTGTTAAGCCCAGAAGTGGCAGGCCAAGAAAAATATCAGAAAGGCAGAGAAGAAGAATGGTGAGAACAGTCAAGGACAATCCACAGACCACCTCCAAAGAGATGCAGCATCATCTTGCTGCAGATGGTGTCACTGTGCATAGGTCAACAATACAGCGCACTTTGCAAGAATTTTCTGTTAGTACAATAAACCTCATTTAAATCCTGAAATATTACTGTGTCCATCAGTTATTAGATATATCAAACTAAAATGGTTGCAAACACCCAAATATTTAGAACTAAAAAGGATTAAGATTAATAGGGGTGCCCAAACCTTTTCATATGACTGTACACACACTGCCTTGCCTAAAAAAAGGTCAGTACTACTTAAATTTGCCTGGGAGCTTAAAGATTCTCTGACTCTGGAGGTCCAAATCAATCCGTGTATCATTCGTTCGTTTGATATTTAACTGAGAATCAAAATCGGAAAATTAAAAAAAGTTATTATTCCGTATATATCCGTTTTTTAATATAATACCCGAAAACACAGATAACAGCTTGTGTTTTTTATTTGATGGTCCAAACAAAAATGGAAAACTAAAAAAACGAATCAGAAGCGGAACTTGATTTTTATTTTTCACCAGCGTTTTATTCGGATTACATTACATGCTTACTGCAGTAACACACAGACAGTAATCCTTTATCAGTAAAAGTGTAACACTCGGACAAGGATTTAAAGATGAAAACGCAGAGTTTATTAACAGAAGTCCACAAGGCAAGCTCAGAGTCAAAAACAGGCAAAAATGTCAAAAACCAGATTACAAAATCCACAAGGCAAAAATCAGAGTCAGACAGGCAAAGGGTCGAAACCAGAAAATACATACAATAAACCAGATAGAGACACGGAGAGTGGCAAATACCTCGCAAGGAGGCAGAGTTAGAGTTCAGGTATATATACAGTGGCTAATGAGCTATTCAGGTGTGTGTGTGTGTGTGTGTGTGTGTGGGAGGAGTCAGTTCAATAGTCCGGAGATGCTGATCTCTGAATGCTGGAACGACCAGTAGGCGTGACAAAAAGGTTTATTTCCTTTATTCATGATCGAAATTTGCTGCATTTATGTTCATGTTCATACAAAACCCGAAAATAAAATGCAGCAGAAACCCTACGAAGTAGAGTTTAATTTATCCCGATGCCCGAGCTGAACTTTCCATCATATTCTTCAGACTGGCGTAGGCGTCTTAATAATAAACCTTTTACTGATAACGGATGACTGTCTGTGTTTTACTAATAAGACGCTGGTGAAAAATATAAATGAAGTTTGGCTTCTGATGCATTTTTTAAATGTCCAGTTTTTGTTTGGGTCATCAAATAAAAAACAGAAAATACAAGCCGTTATTTGTTTTTTTTGGTATTATATTCAAAAATGAAAAACAAAATAATGATTTTTTTTTTATTGCAGATTTTGATACTTAATTGAATATGAAATTAAAAAATGATACACGGATTCAAATCTCCCAATTATAAATGTTGTGACATTGCAGAAGCTTGTAGAAACAATGCCAAAGAAAATGTGTGCTTTAAATTAAAGCTAAAGAGGGTGTGTTTTTGTATGCACTGTATGTCCATGTTAAAAAAGAGAAACCTAACCTTGTGTTATTTTTTTCATACTACTGTAATTAATATATTACCAATGAGCGGAGTAGTAATTAACCATATCTTGCATATGCTCAGACAGAGCAGTAGGAAAGTGTGATTCTTTTATAATAATCAGAAATCTTTCAGCCCTAAAACACTTACTAGCACAGATAGATGGATACAGTATGGCACCATTAAGATTAATCCAGTTTCCTAAAAAGGAAAAAAAGAGAGAGAAAAAAAAACATAATGTTACATATTTAGAGTAGTCTGATGTACTGATATTCTTGTTATCGGTGATGAAATTCATGCTGAGAGGAAGGATACCGTCTGTATTGAATACGATACAGTCCCGATTAAAGGCAATGTAAGGTTGTCCAGGAGTCCAAGAAGCGTAATCAAATGCTGACCCATCTGTCCAGGCCCAAACTCCAGCCTGTAAAAATAATGACAAAACAGACAGCTTAACAGATAATGTGTATAGTAATTACAGTCTTATGCAAAAAAAAATTATATATATGTATATATATATATATATATATATATATATATATATATATATATATATATATATTTACTGTATAAGATTTATTCACTAATTTACACTGCTGGCCAAAAGAAGGTCACTAAGTCTCCCATTGCATAATCACTGCATGGGTGATAAGGTTTCAGCTGGCAACAACTTATTTAATCCTAACTAATGCAGGGATAAGTTCTACTTCTTAAACCACCATCTGGAAAGACTCATCCTGTGGTTGTGGAAAAGATGATATTCTGTTTCAGAAGGGTCAAATTTTTGGCATGCATCAAGCAAAGAAAATATCAAAGAATATTATTATAATAAACATTCAAATAAAATATTATTCAAATAAACCTGGTATGGTTTGGTCTATTTTGCTCATTGTCAACAAATTGTCATCTGCATAAAAATATTTTCCCCCCAAATCTTTGTTACTAATGGTTCAATAGCAATTTCAAAAAGCCTGGAAAAAAGACTGCATCCTTGCCTCAATCCTCTAATTTGACATTTTAAAATACTGAGTTATACAGGTCTGGAAAACTTGCTTTTCAAATAACATTTCTATGATCAAGAATTTTTAATTGTTGTGTCTAAACAGTTATAGACAATTTTCAAAACATCTCACATGTTTTAGTGCTTTGGTAAGCTACACTATGAGTCCATACAGTTAGCATGATGTTGGCCCAAAACTACTGGATGATGCATTTTTTCCAAAATAGTGGGGTTGGGGTAATTTTTGCCAGTGGCACAACTCACTCCCACTTATGAACATATTATTTTTTTTGTAATTGTACATTGTATTTTTACATTTTATCACTAAAACTATGTGACATACTTAATTTTAGACCAAAAATAGAAATAAACCATCATGCCAAAGAGTTATAAGAGGAAGACATGCAGGGCGTCCACTTCTCTAGAGGACATGGACATGGATCAGTAAAGAGGCTTTTGAGTATGCACAAAGAAATAACATCGATATCCCTGCCAGCTGGATCAGAGAGGAAAAAGCAGGTTGGGTTAGGGTGCATTTATTAAAAAAAAGTAATAGGGAGCATTAATAATTATTTCCCCAGGAACTGCTTATTATCAGTTACCACAATGCAAATATATACTCTAAATATACTGTTTTACCTTAGTAATCAATGGCACAATTTACCCCAATGCATAGAGAATACATTGGGGTACATTGTGCCATTGATTCCTGAAGTAAAACAGTATATTTTGATCTCAGGAACTGTGATCCCCGCACTGGGGGCAAGTTGTGCCACAAGACCACTTTTTTTTTCAAAAAGCTGTATTTCTTAAAGTTTTCTTTTTACTTAGTTGAGTAGTTCTTGCCATAATATGAATTACAGCATTATTTAAATAGGGTTTATTCACTGTATACCAAATGTACCTCTTCACAACACAACTGATGCTCTCAAATATATTAGTGATTTATCTCTTGTCAAGTTCAGCACAGCTGTTAACTTAAAGCCATTCCAGGTGACTTTACCTCGTTAAGCTGACTAAGAAAATTCAAGAATTTAAAAGATTTGAAAATCTGTTTTCTAAGCAGGAGATATACATATTCTGGTATGTTTAGCACTGTTTGGATGACTTTAGCATTAATATACAATGTAGATTATTTTAAAATTGTTAAAGATGATTGAATTTAAGGGGTGTCCAAACTTTTGAGTGCTACTGTAAGTACCCGGACTCCTCTAACTTCCTCCCAAAAAGAAAATATAAGAAAGCTAAAAGCTATAAGAAAACAGCAAAGTGTTTTAGGCTCTGACTAAATAGCAGTTAACTGGAAAAGTGGGGTCAAGATAAGATTTTCAGATGCTGCTTGTAGGATTACTATGAAGTCAAATCAGAACCCTGAAGCTGTGATACATTGTTATATTATACTTCTCCAGCCTCACCACAAAATTCAGTTTCAGAAGTTTACAAAAGAACATCTAAACAAGCCTGATGCATTTTTATAAACCAGTCCTGTAGAGAGAATAGGTTAAAATAGCTGCAATAAGCAAAGGAAGGTTTAGAGAAAAAGGTACGGAATTTTGTTTTAAAAAAACACCTCTCCAACCATCAAGAATGGGGGAGGCCATAGTTCTGCAAGAAGAAGGAAGGAAAGTCTCTCAAACAAGAATCATAAGACTTTGGTTTTTATACAAATAGCATTTACAAGCTGTGATATTTTGTGATGCGTGCAAAAAGGTGTTTCTAATAGATTTGGGTCCTGCTTTAATCCTTTTTTATTTTTTTGTTATTTTGAAAATGTAAAAGATAATAGTTTTTGCTTAAAATAAAAATAAAGTGTTTCGAGCCTAACCTTAAGTCTTTTGGAGATCACTTGCTTAACTTTGTCCCATGCAGTGACCCGTATACAAGCTACAAATGTAGATTATGCATAACCATTTTTATTTGCTGTAAAATAAGTTATTTCATTTCTGAAAACACTATTAAAAGTAAATTAAATAAATAAATATTGATTTTAAAATAGATATTGTGTTTACCATTATATGTTGACAGTTTGACAGATTAATTTTTCATTGTGATTAGGATTTTATGTAACATTTTCTTATCAAACATTAAACTTGTTTTTGTAATGTAAAGTAGAAGGGATTAAATGTTCAAAGAAACACTAATTTTGATCAGAGGTGCTTAAATCTTAGCATGCCACTGCATTTGATCTCCATTTTAAGAACTAATGAAATGGAAGAATTTTTTTTTTTTATTAAAGAACAATCATTTTAATCATTAAACAATTTGTAATAATTTATCTACACAATTTCTTTTTCTTTTGCAGCAGCAATTACTACACTCTCAACTGCTCTTCCCTCGACTACTCCTCCCTCGAATACTGTTCCTTCAACTACTGTTCCCTCGACTACTGTTCCCTCAACTACTGTTCCTTTAACTATTGTTTCCACAACTGCTCTTCCCTCGACTGCTCTTCCCTCGACTGCTGTTCCCTCACTGGTAACAAATGGTTCAACTTCACCAGGTAAGAAAATTAAAATTATTATTTAATCAAGGTAATAGGCATTTCTTAGAATCACATATAATGTGATATACAATGAGTTTTCTACTTTGACTTGCCCACGCCAAAACTTTTTTGACCATCAGCTTTAAATGATTTTCCTGCTGCATAACCCAACTGCATTTGAACTTTAGGGATCACACTGACATTCAACATTCCCCTGTAGGATTTTTTGATGAATAACAGAATTGATAGTTCCATCAATTATGAGTACATCACACCTTCGCCACCATGTTTCACTGTTGATATATGGTTATACTGTGAGATAAGTTTTTTTTTTTTTTTTTTTTTTTTTAAATCAGCACTGATTTGCACCTTTTCAGCTCTTCCATGGATATCAGTTTTGTATAGTGATTTATTGTCTTATTGTGTACATCAGCTGATTAAGTTATTGGTCTGAGTTATTTTGTAACACTGTATATAAAGTTGAATATGTATTTTCTGATTGTCTTCCACAGAGAATGTGATGGTCATACGCCTCAAAGTTATTTCAATCAACGACTTGATGGAAGCGAACAGTTCACAGATACTTCTACAGGTAATTCAAAGACCATTGTGTTCTTATGTCCATCTCAATCAATGAAAGTTAGATACTAATATACTAAATATTTGTTAACATGAAAAATAAATTACACTAGATTATACAGGATAATGTAGTTGATGTTTCAGTATATTATACTGGTTGTACTGAATGTAATCAATATAACCATGTGTTTCTACAGCTCAAAGAGATGCTGATAGACGGAGGAATTCCAAACAACTTCACACTTCGTTTGAGATCCATTAAAAAGAATTCACCCTAGAAGGAGGGGGGTCACACAACTATTAAATGTTGTTGCTTATTAAAGGCCTGAATGACTTGGATGCATCTAAACTTCACTGTAACTTCACTATAAACTGTTCAATTAACTACTCTTTTGAGGTATTTTTTTTATGTTGGTAAAAAAAATCTATAATCACATTTAACTGTCATCTCCATGTTTTGGTTTACTGTTGCTGATTGGATTATAAACGGTCACAGAAGCTTAGTTTGTTGGAGGATGTTGTTACTGCACTAAAATATATTAGCATATATTAGCAAGTAAAAAGTGCATAAGCTGCAATAAAGTTTGAAATTAAATTATACTGGATATAATATTTATTTTGAGTGACTTAGCTTTTGACGACATAATACATGTTTCCACTTAGCCATTCAAATTTAAAACACATTTAACTTTTTATCATGAGTTATATACACTTGTTTCAGTAATTAAGTTTATTCTAGTTATTGAAGTCACTGGGGGGACACATTCCTGCACAGTTGTAATAACGAGTTTTTACACAATGAAACTCATCGATGCAGCAATTGGTAACTTGCTTTTATACCCATCAACACCCAAGCTGGCCAGTCAACAATTCCAAAAAACATAACAGAATACACAAGATAAGTTAAAAAAAATTTGCTTATCAAAACTTACTTAAATATTTTTACAGAATAGTGTTGTGTAGGTAATAGTGAGTGAGTGTGTGAGTAGAGTATGGAGCAAAGGAATGGGCTCTTTGTGTAACCCCAGATGTTAAGTCATCTTCCTGTATTATGTTACAAGTATTCATAAACTAAAAAAGGCCCCTAACCCAAATGTTTTCGTCATCTGTAAATTATGAGTTGTCTATAACCCATGTCCTCTGTTTCATTTTTTTTCTACATTTGTTTACATTTGTTTAAAGATGAGAAGCTAAAGCATCATAGAAATGTATTTCAAACCTGTAACTTATCAAAAGAAACAATGCAAAGCTGGTCAAGGCAGAATTGAGTTGGATAGGAAACGTTAATACAGCCTGAGGCATTTTCACAGTTAGCTCGGTATGCATCAAGGATTCAGTTTTATAGAGCCCAAAAATTCAACTCAGTGGTACCCTACAAGAAATTTTTAATCAAACATTTAATTCACAATAGTTTTTATATTAAAATTAATATACAAATAATCATCTAATTCCTATTCTATTCAAATCATATTTTACTTTTAGTTTTTCTATTTGTGCAGATAGATAGATAGATAGATAGATAGATAGATAGATAGATAGATAGATAGATAGATAGATAGATAAATGTTCATTAATACATAATTAATTTGATTTTTTTAAAAATTGCGCTGCACTTTGTGGGCGTGGTCACAGTGATGTCACTCCAAAATCTTCAAAATATTTCCTAGGTAGGATACTTTGGTGTATTCTACAATGGAAGCCCCTTTAGGGAGGATTTTAAGGGTCTTCTTTTGTCTCTTCCAGCAAGATGGCGCCACAAAATCAGTTTCTGGGTCAAAGAGGAAAGGAGGAGAGAACCGGTAGAGAACCGAATAATTTTTAAGGTTTTTGGACGCAGCCTATGTCTCCTTTAGGAGGAGCTGTTACATCTTGTATTTCCCACTTAAATAATTGGGATAATTGGTATATTGTAAAAATTGGTTGTTCACAGGGTTGGACTGGTAATCTGGCTTACCGGGCGTTGGATTTTTTTTTTATTATTATTCTTTTTTTTTTTCTAAGAGACCGGCCCACAATATAGAGGGGCGGCCCATTGGCCCATCTTCAATATAGACAGCGGACCTACCCAATCAGGATATAGGACGAAAGCGGCCCCTCCCTTTCTCTCTGCGTGATCCGCTTTAATTCCCGCTACCTTCAGTGTTGAGCCCATATGTTAAAGAGGCAGCATGGAAAAACAGAAGCAGCAGAAAGCAATGTCTCATTGTAGCTGCTACAAAATGTGTAAATGTTCGCTACTGTAGCCTCCGCGTCCTCAGCAGCAGCAGACAGAGATGCAGGCTTGTGACGATAAACCGAGGGACAGACTGAGCGGGAAAGTTTAGCACGTAAACAGGTAACGTTAGGATAACATAGGGACTTTGAGGTGATGGAGCTAACTTTAGCTCTATTATATGAGAATGATGAGGAATGGCGATTGATTACTATCTATATTAATTGGTATTTGCATACTTCCCAAAATCTGGCAGCCACGCTCCCTTATCCTGATAAAATAGCAAACGGTCAAGACTGAGAAGGGTTGGATGAGCAGCAGCTTCCTTTTTAATGCTATATAATAGCATTTTAGATTTTTAGGTTAAAGCTGTGTTGAAAGGCTGCATAGTAGTGTGAATTTGTAGCCTCTATGCTGTGGTTTAACACGTTTTAAACAGCACTCAAACAATTGAAATAACATATTTAAAAACTGATAAATGATACGTAAAAGCATTGCAATTTAAGCATGACTTAAGTAAGTGTAAAAAATATAAAAGTAATATTAGCCGAAGGTATGCCCACACTGAATAAGAATAAAACAGTGTCAGACATAGTTGCATTGCATGAATTCATAAAGCAGCCCTGTTTGTAGCCTGATACAAATACATGTTATAGCTGTTTAAAGGAGGAAGCACCTTTAACCCGAAGAATTAGAATTGAGCTGATATATCAGAGGGATTCAGAAAATACACATTAGAAATGATAAAAAGGATAAAAAAACAATTGCACTACACAGAGCAGACATAAATGGTGGACTTAATAATAGACACTAAACTAGTTTTGGGTGGTATGACCAGAAATGCATTTGGTCATATGCATACAGTATTTTCTAAGATCCTGGCGGTTTCACAGTACATCACAGTATTTTTAATACTATTTATTAATATATTTATGCATAACTGGGCTTTTATATAGGCTGTGACTTACTCTACCGTTTGGAGTATATATAATATAAAACAAGGCTTTAAATTAAGGCTTTGATTAGTACTGGTCCACAAAATATGAAGTAATCAAACTTTATTAGCAGAAAAACAGAAAAGCAGAAACAAATAATGTAAACAACAGATCTTAAAAAGAGATACACCAGCAACTTTAACAGGGTTTCCTTTACATAGCTAAATATTTTAATAAATAATTTAAGCCATTAGAACCAGTATTAAAATCAGCCACAATTTCCTTCTTTCTCGCAGCTGGGAACAGTGACAGTATTTGAACTTCCAGCATGCTTCTTTGGTGGTGCTGTTCTACGATTTAAAATTGTGCAACGGTACACCATATACCGGTATACCGCCCAGCACTACACCAAACTTACTGTATTTAGTATGTTGATGATACATTATGCTTCTCTGTAACCCCACATACAAAAATTATTAGTCGGTAATGTTCCGCTAATTATGAGGGGCCGGTCTAAACCAAAAATGCCAGGGCCGATTTTTTTTTTCTATCCCAGCCCAGCCCTGCTATTTGCTCATCTGAAGTCAGTGCTGCAGAGAATGCCTATAGAGCTGAGCTTCACAGATTAAGTGGAGTTCATCTTTAGTGTTCTATTTCCAGAGGTACACCTAACCATGTCACAGATTTGTGATTGTGCCTGCACCTTCAAACCATGGCCTTAATAAACAGTATATATATACAGTAGCGTTTCATGTTTACAGACTTATTTATATTGTTTTTTTTCTTTATTCTGTTTTGTTACAATGGTATATTTGAATTATACTGTTTTTAAATTATTCCTTTTCTTTTGGTAGGCCATCACATACGGCCTGGCTGCGCTGAAGAATTTATCCCTGCAACAGGTTGAGCAGGTCCAGTGTATCATCACAGGTAAAAGTTGAGAATGCAATTGTGTATTATGTTCCATAAAATCTTTATTAGTATTAATGTAGTGATTATTTTGTTTCTTTACTCTTTCAGTGAAGTAGAGGACTTCAACCAAAGGATAGACAAACAACTAAAGAAAAAAGGAAGACCATGCAGTTTGTAGGTAGTGTGGAAATTTAATTCACAATATGGAGTTTGAATATTAAAATTGAAATGTCAAATATGAATAACATTTGGATTTGTTTGTATCTCTCGCTCTCTCTCTCTCTCTCTGGGGCTCTGTCTCTTCTTTTTTCTCTCTCTTACAGAAGTCATTGAGATCCAAATCTCTTGATTTGTGTCCATGTGTGAATTTTAATAGTTGAATTTTGTTGGATTCTGTCAGAAACCGGTAAAGAACTCCTTTATGTGATTTACATTTCGTAAAAATTAAAAAAGTTATGCCTCATTTTAAATGGTGTGTCTGTTTAGATTTTTTTTAAATATAAGAACTAAAAATCGTAAATCATATTCATAATTGAGATTTGCTCACTCAAGAATATTGAGTTTTTTTTTTCTGAGAAGAGAAAAACGAACCTCTAGAGCGATATTCTGTTTAGTGCGCACACGGTTTCCTTTTTTTGCTCGCGAGTTTCATGAGAAGTTAATTTACACACGCAAAATGTTAAAACACCCTGGTTACCTTTTTTCACCTGTTATTTTTGCGCCCCCAACTTTTGATATTGATGTGACGAAAAGATTAATCGTCGGGAACATCGCACTTCGCCTGCGAAACAAACAGATACTGCTTTATTTAAAGCATCTCCAAATCTACCACGGTAAAGTTAGTTTCATTTTTGATATTCGACTTTTCGGCTCTAATAACTTCTGAACGGAGGATGGTAGCCAGCAGATACTTACATAATCAGGACAGTACGACCACAGAGAGTGACGCACACCCTTCCTTTTACTGTTTGGGTGAAATTTGCACAACGCCCTTTTAGCGTTAATACCGAAAAACTAAGCGCACTTTTCCTGTCAGAATAAAACGCATGTACTTCTAGACCACCTCTACATCTGTACACACTCATTTATTTACCTCCAAATCACTTCAGTGCATAAAAATGCCTATTAATGTTCCCACATAAGAATAGATGGCTTTAAGAAAAAAAAAAAAACAATAGCTCCATATCCTTAGGGTTCATACACATCAGAATAACGGGGATGTATACTTTGAGTCATGAGGAAAATTGCACACCCATTAATATTATGCAAAATGCTTTAATTTTTTATTATATTTTATATATTCACAAATTCAATAGCATTTCAGCAACTGTGTATATCACAGCTAGGTGGCAGCAGACACGCACACCATTTATATTTTGGATACAGTGCCAATTCTAGTGAATATTACATTTTATATATTTAAAAAATCAATAGAATTTAAACCGAATTACACAGAAAAATAAAAACAAGTGTGTATGCTACAGCTAGGTGGCAGCAAACACACACACTCTTTATATTTATGATACACTGCCAATTCTACTAATTATTGAATTTTATACATTTTAAAATTCAATAGCTTTTAAACTCAATTACACAGAATAATAAAAACAAGTGTGTATGATACAGCTAGGTGGCAGCAAACACACACACAATTTAAAATTTGGATACATTGCCAATTCTACTAATTATTAAATTTTATATATTTTAAAATTCAATAGCTTTTACACCAAATCACACAGAACAATAAAAACTAGTGTGTATGATACAGCTAGGTGGCAACAAACACACACACACTTTATATTTATGATACACTGCCAATTCTACTAATTATTAAATTTGATATATTTTAAAATTCAATAGCTTTCAAACCGAATCACACAGAATAATAAAAACAAGTGTGTATGCTACAGCTCAGTAAAGACTGCGGGCCAGCAGCTCCCACTAGTGGTTGTATGAGGAACTGCTAAATCTGAGGAAATGCTAAATCTGTCACATGTTCTTAACAGCACACAATTTTTGATTTTATATTTATTAAGCCTCTTTTCAGTATCAAACATTTTGATCAAAGTTAATATAACTTGTATTTTATGTCATTTCTATTCACTTGAATAGTTTGGTTCTTGATTGATGGAGTTTTTGGATTTCATAACATGACAAATTAAAAGGATTTATGTTAATAGAGCAACAAGCAAACATTTTTTCCATGCAACTGTAATATTTTTTAATATTGATTGAATAAATAATATATTGAGAGTTATTTAACATTAAGGAGAAAATACATTCATATTATATTAAATCTGGTTACATTTTCTTATATTTATAAGTTACATCTGGCCCTCAGAGGACAGCCAATATGCTAATGTGGCCCTCGGCCAAAATGAGTTTGACACCCCTGGTGTAAACATTTGGTGTATTCCCCATAGTGGGGCTTGCTGCAATTACTTTTAATAAAAAATAAATGAAACGTCGCTAAAAGGTATAATATTTTGTAATTACATAACAAAATTCCTACATAATGATTTTCATAATCATGAGAATAAATTGTAAAACCTAGTGTCATAGGTGACAAACTGAACCAGTATTTTCTACGTCTGCTTCAGCACCAAACTGAGTGATAGTTGAGGTATTTGGTGGCTGATGAACTGTGCTCCCGCTGACAGATTGCAATCTACAATTATGTATAAAAATGGTACAGTATTATATTTTACAATAGCCTTTATTGTGTGGTGTTTAAGGTTTGTAATTTCATTAATGAAAATACCTTTTATTTTAACATTTTTAACAGTACAAACCAGTACTAATGCAGCACTGACGAATAAGACCACTTTGGTATGGTTTGGCCACCATTGAGGGGCTGCGTGATTTCACCCATTAAATAATTTTCATCTAATTACTTAATAACTAAAATTGCACGAACGTTTATTTTAATGCACAAACCAGCACAAACGCAGCACTAACGAACGAGACCAAAGATGAGTGGCTGTGTTATAACAGGTAAGCAAATAAGTTGTTTAATTTCTCAAAAACATTTCAGCAAATAAAATGTTTAACATCTCAATAACTATAAACGCACAAACGCTGATTTTTTGCTGCGCGAACGCACCACTAGGGTCCTGCAGCAGACCGATGCTGTGCAAACGTGGTGAAACAGTTGGTCAGGATTCTCTCGATGCCCCCCTGTAGAAGGTGCTCATGATGGGGGTGGGACTGCAGCTCTTCTTGTTGTTGCACGTTGTTGCTGATGAGACTCACCACTGTCGTGTCATCTTGATGAAGAGGCTGGAGGTGTGTACCAGTGCGCAGTCGTGGGTCAGCAGAGTGAAAACAAGATGATCCGACTGCTAATTGTGCGTTCTTAATTTATTGCACATCAGCCCTAATGCAAATCATTGTTCTGTATATGCTGAACCTAAAATGAATTACTGTTCGATAAAGACTGAATAAATTGGTTAGTTTGAATACTTTATATAATTTGATAAATGATTAATGCTAAAGTTGGTAAAGTCTTTCTCTTCATGTTTAGAGTTATTTATGAGGGTAAACTGACAGATTATGTAATTGATAAGCACATTTAATTGTTCAGTGTGTAGAACCAAAATCATTTTATTCAAGAATTTACATTGCATATGCACTGAACTCTGAACTGAATATATCATCCCATAAATTCTGTGTTTAATTTAAAGCTCAAATATTTATTTGCTGTGTAGTGAGTACTGGAGTTAATGAGAAAAATAATAACTGTGTAATACAAAGTGACAATGTTAAGTTAGTCAGCTGATTAATTTGCACTAAATATTGTCTAGTTAGATGTTAGCTGTTAATATTAAACAGGTCACTATAAAATCTATAAAAAATATATAAAACGTATTAAAGAAAATGGCAGGAGACACCACTGGTTTCAGATAATATTTGTTTTATATTGCAATCAAAATGTGATTGAAACCTGAATTGTGTGCTATGTACTGTTGTGAACCCTATTGTTAGAGGAAACAGGATTATTTCTTTCTTTAGATGTACATTTACAGGGAGTGAATTTGAATCCTGCAATAATTCTCTTATAATAGTTCCCTCTCCTGGATTTGTTGGGTACTGCACAAGGCCAGTGGTTTTCATTTAGATCTTAGATTAAAGGTAAACTCCGGTGTAAAATTGACTTTTGGTGTATAAAACATGACAAGGAGTACTTAACTTTGTTGAATAGCCCATCTCTGCTCTCCCGCAGCTTTCTGAGATCCAGTAATTAAGTGCTTCTTGCCAAGCACTCTTTACACAAGGCACTTCGGGGCAAACACTTCCCCCTGCACATAAATCACTTTTTACACCGTTATCCAGGCTCAAAGTAGCCCCACACCTCATCGGTAGAATCCGGAGAGCCCTAACATTTAAAACGAGGCATTAATTAAAGCTCATTAAAAAACACAGTTTACAAGGTTAGGTTACATACAGAAACATTTGTCCATGCTGTAAAGAAAAACCTTAAAACAACTACTAGTGACATTAGGAACAACCTCCTAAGGGTAGGAGTAAAGGTCTCACAATCTACTTTTTTCATAAACAAAAGTTCAGAGGCTTCACCAGAAGAAAACTATATTAACAAGGCTGGAATTTACCAAGAAGTACAGAGAAAAGCCTGTGGGCTGATATTGGACTGATGAGACAAAGATTAACCTTTACCAATGTGATGGACAGGCTAAAGTTTGGAGAAAGAAAGGATCTGCTCATTATTCCAAACATATCATCCGTGAAACACAGTGTCATGGTTTGGGCTTGCATGGCTTATTCTGGGACAGGCTTTTCTGGGACAGGCTTTTTTAATCTTCATTGATGTAAAGTGGACTCTAAATGTCTACATAAACATTTTTTCTGAGAGTTTAAGGTAAAACCAAACTAAAAACCCAAATGTTTTCAGTCTACAGCTAAAAGTTAGGGATCGGCATCACTGTTCCAATACTTTTGGACAGGACGGTATAAATTACACACAGCTGGATTTAACAAAATAAGTGACTTAGCAATAGCAATAGATTGCACTGGATTTTATTTAGGGATGAAAGGGGCTGAACATTTTTGCATGTCATACATTACAGATTTTTATAAGATGAAAACCATGTATCATTTTTGTTCCAGTTAAAATCTCACTAAAATACATTTAAATTTGTGGTTGTATAGTGACAAAATGTGAAAAAGTTCAAAGGGTATAGATACTTTAATAACTGCAAAGCTACTGTATGCTCATTAGTGCTTTGAAAATCAGAAAATGACCCATGAAAGAATCATGAAGAGTTAAAAAAAACAGGTACAATAAGTAAGCAAGAATATCTGAAGATGTATGGCCCAAAAACTCTTTTTGAATACACTGTAATATGTCCTTATGGCCAGGAGTGTTGTAGCATTCACAGTTCACTGCTTGTAAATGTCACTAATGTGCTTTTTTCTTTAGTTTAATTCAGAGGTTTGTTTAATTACTTGACAGAAAAGTAGATTACAGTATATATTCCAGGAAGAACAGTACATCCAATTCATTATATATTTAATAGGCAACATGTTATTTAATGTTTCCAAACCCTCCAACTTCTAGGGCAACTTCCTGTTAATGGATCTCAAATGAAGTGTGGCATTATTGGGAATTCCTCCGTCAGTCAGCATCCCTTTGATCTGTAGGGACACATGGGCATAGTGGTGATATTCAGTACAACCAGTATAATGTATATACTCTGCAGACATAGTAGGGTAAACTGTAAAACAAACAAAAAAAAGTATTACACGTTTAACATTAAACTGGTGTATTTTATCCTTAAATTTTCTATAGTAACTCATAAAAGATTCAGGATCACCTGTTAGAAAGACCACTAGAAGGCATTGCACACCCTGAGGTCAGTCACGCTCAGCAGCAAGAAGGCTGTAGTTCGTTTTAGAGCAGTTAGCAACGAGCAGGGGCTGGACTGTGGAACGCTGAAGTTTATGGAAAGTGAGTCTATAACTTCACCTGAGTTACCAGCCCCTTTTCAATGTGTGTACAACCTTTAGCAGAGTTAAACACAGTGTTTAATAGCTTGTTAGCATCAAATGTAAGTATTCTCTGTGTCCATGCAGAAATGATGCTGCAGTTCAGCTCCAAAAGAGAGAATGCAGAAAAGCTGAGCGCAGATGGCATAAAACCAAGCTTCACATTCACAAAGAAATTTTTAAAGATAGACTGCGTGATTACAATAAAATAATGTGCACATGTAGACAATCCTACTTCTCCAGCATTATTAACAATAATATTAACAATAGCAAAGTTCTTTTCACTGTGGTTGACAGACTAACTAACTCACCTACATACATGACCCCTGAGCTAGTTTCAACTGAGAGATGTAATGAGTTTGCTAAATTTTTTAATACTAAAATCCACAATATCAGAGAAGCCATCAGTACATCTATATCCTCCAACGAGCCCATGTGCTCTCCAAAACCATGCAAAAGCATCATAGTCAACATGTCCCAGTTTAGCACTATTAATGAAGAAGTTTTAATTGATACAGTGAGTCACCTCAAATCATCCACTTGCAGTCTTGATACATTACCAACCAAGTTTTTAAAGAATGTTTTTTACTCAATATCAGCAGACATTCTTCAAATAGTAAATACCTCACTCATGTCGGGTGTTTTTCCAAATGCATTAAAAACTGCCATTGTGAAGCCTCTCTTAAAAAAGAAAAATTTAGATACAAACTTATTGAACAATTACAGACCAATCTCTAATCTACCATTCATTGGAAAAATAATTGAAAAAATTGTCTTCAAGCAAGTTATGCACTTTATGTCCACAAATAACTGTCTAGACCAATTTCAGTCAGGTTTCCGGCCCAATCATAGTACTGAGACTGCGCTAATTAAGGTTATCAATGACATTCGCTTAAACACAGACTCAGGAAAAATGTCTATTCTACTACTGCTTGATCTCAGTGCTGCCTTTGACACCATTGACCACAACATTCTCATAGATAGACTAGAGAACTGCGTTGGACTTTCTGGAACTGTCCTAAAATGGTTCAGTTCATACCTTCAAGGAAGGAAATACTTTGTGGAAATGGAAAATAATGTTTCTGAGACTGTGCCAGTGACCTGTGGTGTACCCCAGGGTTCAATTCTTGGGCCACTCTTATTTAATTTATATATGATTCCTCTGGGTGAAATCATGCGTGACTATGGGATATCTTACCACAGCTATGCAGATGACACTCAGATCTACATGGCCCTCTGCCCAAACAGTTTCGGTCCAATTGACTCACTGTGTAAATGCCTTGAGCAGATAAATAAATGGATGGGACAGAACTTTCTGCAGTTAAACAAAGATAAAACAGAGATTATTTTATTTGGGAATAGTAATGAGAGGCACAGACTAGCTGCCTATCTGGATTCAAAAAGCCTAAAATCTAAAGAACTAGTGCGTAATCTTGGTGTACAAATGGACTCTGATCTCACTTTTAACAGTCATGTCAAAGCCGTCACCAAATCAGCATTTTATCACCTCAAGAACATAAATAAGATCAGAGATTTTCTGTCTAAATCAGACCTGGAGAAACTTATCCACGCCTTTATTTCTAGTAGGATTGATTACTGTAATGGACTCCTAACTGGACTCCCAAAAAAGACCATCAAACAGCTTCAGCTGATTCAGAATGCAGCAGCCAGAGTTCTGACTAGAAGTAAAAGAAGGGAGCACATCACCCCCATCCTTAAATCCCTGCACTGGATACCAGTCTGTTACAGAATAGAATTTAAGGTACTGTTACTGGTCTATAAATGTGTTAATGGTGCAGGACCAGCATATTTATCTGATGTGCTCCAGCAGTATGAGCCGAGCAGAACTCTCAGATCATCAGGAACTGCTCAGTTAGAGCTGCCTAAAGTAAAAACTAAACATGGAGAGGCAGCGTTTAGCTACTATGCTGCTCTTAAATGGAACCAGTTAACAGAGAGCATTAGAAGAGCTCCAACACTAAACATGTTTAAATCCAGACTTAAAACCTACATGTTTGATCAGGCTTTCAGCTCAGCTTAAAACACTGCAGCTCCACACACCTTTATTCTGTAACGGCACTTTTATATCATGTTTTATTCATGCTTTATTCTTTTTTTTTTATGATTTTTAATTCCTTGTTGTTCTTTTACATGTTTTTAATTTTACTTCTCTTTGTTTTAATCATGTTTGAATCAATCATGCTTTAATCTTATTTTAGTTTTATTTCCATTTTTACTGTTAATCTTTTACATGTTTTTTTAATTTGAGTTCTCTGTGTATTTTCTAATTTGTAAAGCACTTTGAATGACCGTTGTGTATGAAAGGTGCTATATAAATAAACTTGCCTTGCCTTGCCTTATTAGCCACATTAGCAGCTATCTGAAGATTTATATAATGCTAGCAGTCAGCTACTGTCTTATCATTGGGTTTTCTGATGATAAGGATTACTATTGCTGGTTTATGTAGATCCTTGTTCATGTGGTTTGTGAATTGTTGATTGTTTATATATATATATATATATATATATATATATATATATATATATATATATATATATATATATATATACACTTTTACAGCCATACCTACAAATACACATTGAATCTACACCTATATACATTAATGCTAGTATATGGCTGTGCTATGGCTGTGCTGTAGTGAAGAGGCTCTCCAGTAGAGATGTTAACTTTACATCCTGCCTTTGTGTGTTTTACCGACACTCCTCAGCCAGTGCCAATCCTCCTGAGGACCTAACACAGTCCTATTAAACACCATCAGATATTCAGAAAACATGCTGAGTTTAAGCACTGACAGGTCTTGTAAGCAGAGTTTCAATCACTATTTTCTTATTCTTATTCCCCAGTCCCATTTCCACACCCTGGGTTGCCAGATATAGACAACAACATGCAAACTTTGTGCTGCAGCCATGGAAACGGGCATCGTTCAGCAGGCTATTTTCTGCGAAACAGGTAATCACTGTAATCACTGAGCTTCAGTAAGGTTGCCAACCATAGCTGGGTAATATATTACCACCACTAGCATAGTAGAGGCGTGCATTTTGTGCATTACAAACGTACATTATATTCACTGATAAGCTACAGAGTAAGAACCTTTTTTTGCTTGCCACTGTGTGTCAATCTGGCAACCCTTTGAAAATTCACTCACTCCTGCAGCCATTTTACACAGAAATCTCTTGGATTTTTTTTTTTTTTACTAATTGTTCCTTCAAGGAAACCTAAAATTGATTCAGAGGTAGTGAGGAACAGGGTTTCAATTCTTTTTGATTGTTACCTGTTGGAGGAGTATCTGTGAGTTGTTAGCTGCCAACAAGTCTTTCATTGAATTCACTTTGAGGCGCATGACCATCACATTCTCTGTAAAAGGCAATAAAAAAAATACATATTCAATGTTTCATATGTCTAAAGCATGTGGAAACGCTCTCCTTAGAAAATAGATGTAAACACTAAAATAATAAATACACAATATGTATTCCTTAATAATACTTAAATAGATATACTAACCTGGTGAAGATGGATGAGAAGTTCCGTTAATCACTGATACGGGAACAGAAGTAGAGGAAACAGTAGTGGAGGGAACAGTTGTCGTGGTTGTATTACTTTTGTATAATGTTTCTGTATAAGGAAATATAACAATTTGTGAGGGCAGAAACCAATTTCCAAATTCATTTAATTATTTTATATGTAAATCTCTCAAATTCTAAAACTGATTTTATATCACCAATGAGTCATTTTACAAAGCAAGTTTACAGTCATGCAGAAACCTTACTGCATTATTATATAATACAAATAATAAAACATATACTTGAATATTTAACCAGCACAAGCAATATGGGTTGTTGGAGCCTGCAGTTATAACATTACAAAGCTAAAAAAAAAAAAAAAAAAAACATACTTACGGGCACAAACAGATGGATAATAACCATAACAGGCTCCATCATTCCATCCCCCTAAAAGACAAATGAGCAAAAACATAATTATAAACATAATTATATTGAATCTGTAAGAGTGAAATTATGATGGTCTTGTGTAATTTCAGCATAAATCAGTTCATTAAAATGACAGAATGTATATTAAAAAAAACCTGAAAGAAATTATACCTCCCCAATTTATTAGAATACAGTTCTCGACATTCAGGTAATTGTCAGGCTGCAAAGAATACCAGTTACTGTAATTAAATGCTGACCCATCTGTCCACACCCACACTCCCTCCTGTGAAAATAAAGAAAGCCCCAGTCATATGACATCTATGTGTTTAAATGTTTCTATGTGTTTATATAAATATACAGGGACAATGAAACTGAAACACCTGGTTTTAGACCACAATAATTTAGACAGTTCTGGTGGAAACAGGAGTTGAGGTGCACATTTAATTCTGCCATGATTTGGGCAATCGTGGTTTTATGTTTTTTTGGATACAAGCGGGTTAGCACCCGAACATTCCTTTCAGACAGCTTCCTCTTGCATCCCCAGTTAATCCAGTTGGATGTGGTTTGTCCGTGGTATGCTCACATTACCCTGGATACCGTCTGTCTTTGTGCCTTTGTGTCAAAGTTCCTGTCAGAGTTCAGCCAATTCAGAGTGGAAGGGGAAAGGAGGTGTTCAAGTGTAGTAACTTCCGCCAGTATATAGGGACAGTACTCAAAAAGTAGTGTTTGCTCTAGAGAATTTATGTTCTTATTTACATTAAGAAACCCAGGCCTAATGCAACAAGGCAAGCAAATCAATCAATTTCCTGGGACCCCCAGACAAAGACTAGTTATGAATTAAATATAACAACAAACTGTTGTGAGTGCCCCTTTAAAATCTGTGACGGTCAGGTCAGGAAAGTACAACAACACTGTTATCAGAATCCCTCTCAAAAATGGACCATCCCACTAGTTGCTTACAGGAGCCAGCCAGCCAGGTTTGTGATTTCTGCAGCTGGCAAAATATGAAACTTTAGCGATCATGGCTCATGAATCAGAAGCCAGAAAGAAGAGCAAGGTAGAGGAAAAGAAAAAACAAGACAGGGATAATTAAGTAAGTGATAATTTACACTGGATAATTTAGGCAGATGTGTCACATTGTGTAATTTAGCAGCAGGTAGGCTAGCAACAAAATATATGGGTAATGTTTATTTAAGCTACCAAAAAATGTTTGGGCACCTCTAATAATTTTCATGATTTTCTTTTATAAATAATTGTAGTTCGGAACAGCAATTTCAGTTAATTATATCATATAGCAGATGAACAGTGATATTTGAGAAGTGAAATAAAGTTTATAGGATTTACAGAAAGTTTAATAATTCATTAAACAAAATTGGGCTGGTGCATAATTTTTTTTCTCTCACAAATAACAGCCTCTACATTTCTATAGCTTCCAATGAGAGTCTGGCTTCTTGTTGAAGGTATTTTGGAACATTGTTCTTTGCAAAACATCTCCAGTTTAGTCAGGTTTAATGGTTTCTGAGCATGAACAGCCCAGATTTGAGACACACCACTGATTTTCAAAAATATTCAGGCCTTGGACTGAGATGATCATTCCAGAACGCTGTACTTGTTCCTCTGCATGAATGCTTTAGTAGATTTAGAGCAGCGTTTAGGGTCTTTGTCTTGTTGAAGTATCCAGCCCCGGCGCAACTTCAACTTTCTCACTGATTCTTGAACATTGTTCTCAAGAATCTGCTGATATTGCCTGGAATCCATGTGACCCTCAACTTTAACAAGATTCCCAGTACCTGGACTGATCACACAGCCCCACAGCATGATGGAACCACCACCGAATTTTACTGTGAGGAGAAAGTGTTTGTCTTGGAATGCTGTGTTCTTGTTCCGCCATTCATACCCCCCTCCAAAAAAACTTTTAGTTTTACTAGTCCACAGCACCTTATTCCAAAATAAAGCTGGCTTGTCCAAATGTGCTTTAGCATACCTCCAGCATACTCTCCCATACAGCCTCTCTTTGTGCTTTTCAAACTTTTTATACCACTGTACTTGCCTGGCAATCAAAGCTAGTACCAAACTAGTTAGTGCAGCTTTTTTCAAACAGGCTAATAATATGGCAACACACGTTAATATGTTATGTTAACAGATTAAAAAAAACACACATCTGTTCCAGACTCACTGTTTATCATATTTAACGATACTGCAATAGCCTAACATTCTTAACTTTGGTTTTGACAAAGGTGTCATAGCTTCTCTGACTGAGACATTTACATCTAGTAGTATCCATGCACACCCACTGTTTACTGTCTTTATTGCATAAAACTTGGAGGCGTCCATTTTGCTTGGGCACCCCAAATGATTAACAATGGCCCTGAAATAACCCTGAATATTTTTACAATAAATACCTGTGCAGCATCAGTGCCACCTATCCATGCTGCATTGTTTGTAACACTGATCAGTAGGTTTAGAATGAAGGTGTACTCTTCACTGCTGTGCACAGATGCAAGGTGTCCTCCCATAGCCACACAGTTTTGCTAAAAGAAAAAAAGATATAGGGTAATTTTAACTTAATTTAAATTTTAGATATATATAGGTAATTACTAGTACATTTAAAATAATTTTAAAATCAATCCCATTAAAAGATGACTGAAAGCACTTGACATAATTCCAGTACTTACATGTAAAGCTAATTTTGAATTATAATAATTATTGATCATATGATAATGATGTGGTGGATAAATAAATACTGCAGTAATACTGCAGTGGAAATAAAAATGTTACCTCAGAAGCTGTCCAGGTTGTTGATGATGTGAAGACCCTGAAACAGCGAGATCCAAACCGGGACCACCCATTCTGGCACACTGCAAAAATGTCACTGAATTACGCAAACTTTCAGTATTAAAAACTGCAATTAACTGAATGAATGAATGCAGTTTGTACACAGATACATCTGTATATGAATAGTGACAGAATTGTTTTCATGTCTCTTTACTCCAGTGTCCTGCACAAGACATTATAGGACAGTATTTTGGAGTGTGACCACCAAGTGAGGGGAACAGGTAGGGGCCATTCCACCGAATGGGTTCCATTTGCTTGTTGTAACTCTTCCAAATTAAACTTATTTTTTATATTTTTTTAACTCTGAATATAATAACACCTGTATTTAACTATTCAAAACATGTACTGTACTGAACAAACTCAGGCAGCTTAATTTTTACAAGGTTTTTAAGCCAAAGATGGTTACATTTCTCTCAGTCCTGTTACCAAAACTCATGTAAAATTTAAAAAAGCAGTTCACTAATTCTTTTGATTTCCTTTCAAGAAAGTGTTTATTTTAAAGAAATGGTTGACTGCATGTTCAAATAATTGATATGTATGACAAAAAAATCACTATATATATATATATATATATATATATATATATATATATATATATATATATATATATTCATATATATATATATTCATATATATATATGAATATATATATATATATATATATATATATATATATATATATATATATATATATATATATATATATATATATGCATGCACATTGTAATTTTTCTAAAATATGTGAAGCTATTTTTATCTCATCAAGACGACCTAAACCTGAAATTGATCAAATTTATTATCATGCAATTTATTAAACAAATGGATAAATGATAAACCAAACATACTAGAAAAAAATTGTTTACATTTATAAATCAATAAACCAGGGGACTCTACTTACTCTTGTTACTGGCACTCACCCCAGTTACTGGCACTCACTCCTGTTACTTTTTATATTTTAAGTAACAGGATTAAAAGTAAAAATGAGTTTTTAGCATAGACTTACCAAAAACATGAAAAATAGCTAAATGGTGGCTATGCTAATAGCATGAGGAAACTGAGCACATTCTAGTGATTTTCCCAAAATTTGTATTTAAAAAATAAACAAATAAGATCTAAGAATGAAGTTAAGTAACAGGACAGAGCATTAAAATTGACCTCCTCAATCATAGAGGACATGAAGATGTGATTTGTAGAATGTTCCAGATGTTTCAGATTGGATAATGTGTTACAGTAAAAGGAATGAGTGAAACCCAGGGACACAACTAAAATGTGTATTTTAACTTAAATATTATGGATTTATTAAAAAAAAACAGATGGGATTGGAGTTACACAACAAGGCAAAAAGTATTTAAATAATTTAATAGTAAAGTTTATAATTAGAGAGTGGGGACAGGTAGCAATTGCTATTTTTTTCAGTGTTCTACGTAGTTTTTATTAGTTCAATGTACAAGAAACTATGCTTAATAATAAAATGTATTTTAAAGTTATTTTGTGTGCATATTTATACATGTAATTTTCTAGGAACCGAAATTGCACCCATTAGGTGGAATGCCTCATAGATTCTGGAAGCAGTCAAGCCTAACCGGAAGCACCTGGGCCCTGCCTTTCAGAAGAAGGAAAACAGAAAAACATTTGCTGTGTCTTTGTTTGTGTGTGAGAACAGCCAGTGGCTGTTTTTCCTTCTCCTTTCAAGATCTTCGGTTTCTAGAACCAATTTTCTTACTTTCTTTTTTTCTCTCTTTAAGAATTAAGGAAAAAAAGTTAACTCTAAAAGACAGGGTGTGGCTTCTGTAAGAAATAATCTTGAATAATGACATCTAATCCAAAAACCTTACTGTGATTACGAGAGTAAAGCAAGTGACGTGATTAATCTTGCTTGTGCTGACCCAAGCATCTGCAACTAGTGAGTTTTTTTCTTGAGATTTGAATAGTTAAGCTGACACCTCAAAACTGAATGTCCAGTCTGAAGCCTGAAATGCAGAAGTCTGGCAGAAAGAAACAGTAGTAATCAACAGATAACGTTTTAACTCAATCAGTTAGAACTGACCTTTACACAATAAGCCTGGGTGGGGCTTTGTCTAATATGTATTTTCTGAAAATATCTGATATAACAGCTCAATTCTAATTATTTAGGTTAAATTGTATCAGGCTATAAACAGAGCTGCTTTATGAATTCATGCAACGCAACTATGTCTTAAAAGCATTTGACACTGTTTTACTTATTCAGTGTGGGCATACTTTTGATAATATTACTTTTATATTTTTAACACTTACTTTTTAAGTTAACTGATCATTTATCAGTTTTAAAATCTGTTATTTCACTTGTTTTAGTGCTTTTTAAAACATGCTGATCCACAGCAAAGAGGCTACAAAACTCAACTTATGCAGCCTTTCAACACACCTTTGACTTAAATATCTAAAATAAAATGATGTAGCCTAAAATATACACTTGCTGCTCATCCAACACTTCTCATTCTTGACCGTTTGCTGTTTTATCAGCCATTACTCATCATTCTCATATAATAGAGCTAACGTTGCCTCCATCACCTCAAAGTCCCCGTGTAATCCTAACTTTACTAACGTTACTACCTGCTACACATTCCCGCTCAGTCTGTCCTTCTTTTCCTCCGTCAAAAGCCTGCCGGTCTGCTGCTGCTGTCAATTGCCCTCAACACTGAACGTATCACACAGAGAAAGGTGTAGAACCGGCGGACACATGTGCTTTCGCTTGTAAACACTCGGGGTAGACTGGCAAGCCCACGCTTTCTTCTTCACACACACACACACACACAAACACACACACACACACAATGCAAAGTAGATAGATTTGAGGAGAAGGGCGTGACTACTTTGCGATACAGAGAAACCTGGAATGGAGTAGAATGGAGGGCCAGTTCTAATGACAATGCACTGTACTTTGGGCAGTCAAACAAAATCCCGGACGATTTTGAAATTCCGACCGGACATTTTTTTAGGTCTCAAAATTAGGACATGTCCGGGAAAAAGAGGACGTCTGGTCACCCTAATGGTAGTATTACCTGAGGGTACAGCAGTTGTAGTAGTATTAGTTGGGGGAACAGCCATTGTAGTAGTATTACCTAAGGGTACAGCAGTTGTAGTAGTATTGCTTGGGGGAACAGCAGTGGTGGAAGTATCACTCGAGGGAACAGTAGTTGATGTAAAGGATACCTCTGCAGAAAATAAAAACAAAAATATTTTACATACTGTTAGCTTAATTATTGTTTTCTCTTTAATTAATAAAAATCAGACTTTAATGCTTCCACAAATAAATTGAAACATCACAAAAAAATAGCTGTAGTGACTAAAACATGCTGTAAGTGAAATATCTGTCCCTGTCAGTAGGTATTTTATAGGTCTGCTTTACAGTCTCTGCTTTACGTTTTGTTCTCAGCCATACTTTTACCTACGTGTAACTGTGTGTTTTGCATCATTAACCTGTCGAAAGACCCCTGACCTGAAATGACTTGCCAAAAAGCTTTACTTCTAATGTATCAATTCAAACAACATTGTTCCAAATATTCCTTGTCATTATGCATTTAGGCAATGTAATTTTTAGTCTGGATTTTCATGTTCTTTTTCAATATTAAGAGTCTTCTTTCATGGAGCCCATAAACAGTAAAAAAAGAGACACTAATGAATCTTGACCTTGTTGTATTTAACCATATGCAGGCTGAAACTCTGACATACAATCCAATTATTCCAACAGATGATGATAATTATAACTGTATAATGAATTATATAAAGTATTTTATAAACTATACACTACCGTTCAAAAGTTTGGGGTCACATTGAAACGTCCTTATTTTTGAAGGAAAAGCACTGTACTTTTCAATGAAGATAACTTTAAACTAGTCCTAACTTTAAACAAATACACTCTGTACATTGCTAATGTGGTAAATGACTATTCTAGCTGCAAATGTCTGGTTTTGGTGCAATATCTACATAGGTGTATAGAGGCCCATTTCCAGCAACTATCACTCCAGTGTTCTAATGGTACAATGTGTTTGCTCATTGGCTCAGAAGGCTAATTGATGATTAGAAAACCCTTGTGCAATCATGTTCACACACCTGAAAACAGTCTAGCTCATTACAGAAGCTACAAAACTGACCGTCCTTTGAGCAGATCGAGTTTCTGGAGCATCACATTTGTGGGGTCAATTAAACGCTCAAAATGGCCAGAAAAAGAGAACTTTCATCTGAAACTCAACAGTCTATTCTTGTTCTTAGAAATGAAGGCTATTACATGCGAGAAATTGCTAAGAAATTGAAGATTTCCTACAACGGTGTGTACTAATCCCTTCAGAGGACAGCACAAACAGGCTCTAACCAGAGTAGAAAAAGAAGCGGGAGGCCGCGTTGCACAACTAAGCAAGAAGATAAGTACATTAGAGTCTCTAGTTTGAGAAACGCCTCACAGGTCCCCAACTGGCATCTTCATTAAATAGTACCCGCAAAACACCAGTGTCAACATCTACAGTGCAGAGGCGGCTGCGGGATTTTGGGCTTCAGGGCAGAGTGGCAAAGAAAAAGCCATATCTGAGACTGGCTAATAAAAGAAAAAGATTAAGATGGGCAAAAGAACACAGACGTTGGACAGAGGAAGACTGGAAAAAAGTGTTGTGGACGGATGAATCCAAGTTTGAGGTGTTTGGATCACAAAGAAGAACGTTTGTGAGACGCAGAACAAATGAAAAGATGCTGGAAGAATGCCTGACGCCATCTGTTAAGCATGGTGGAGGTAATGTGATGGTCTGGGGTTGCTTTGGTGCTGGTAAGGTGGGAGATTTGTACAGGGTAAAAGGGATTCTGAATAAGGAAGGCTATCACTCCATTTTGCAACGCCATGCCATACCCAGTGGACAGAGCCTGATCGGAGCCAATTTCGTCCTACAACAGGACAATGACCCTAAACACATCTCCAAATTGTGCAAGAACTATTTACAGCAGAAGCAGGCAGCTGGTATTCTATTGGTAATGGAGTGGCCAGCGCAGTCACCAGATCTGAACCCCATTGAGCTGTTGTGGGAGCAGCTTGACCGTATGGTACGCCAGAAGTGCCCATCCAACCAATCCAACTTGTGGGAGCTGCTTCTAGAAGCGTGGGGTGCAATTTCTCCAGCTTACCTCAACAAATTAACAGCTAGAATGCCAAAGGTGTGCAATTCTGTAATTGCTGCAAATGGAGGATTCTTTGATGAAAGCAAAGTTTGATGTAAAAACAATGTTATTTCAAATACAAATCATTATTTCTATCCTTGTCAATGTCTTGACTCTGATTTCTATTTTCACAACGTATGATGTTGAATAAGTGTGACTTTTCATGGAAAACACAAAATTGTTTGCGTGACCACAAACTTTTGAACGGTAGTGTATATTTCTACATGAAGACCCTACTTCATAAGAAACATGATTGGCAAGTTGGCTTCAGAATACATTAAAATATGTTAATACATTAAGGGCCCTATTTTAACGATCTATAGCGCACTAGTTAATTGCGCTTTGCTCAGCTAGATTTAGGGGCGTGTCCTGTAGCTTTGGTATTGTGAGGGCGCGAAAAATACACCTTGTGCAGCTCCATCGGCGCAAAAGGCGTGTTTTAATTATTCATGGGTGTGTTTTGGGCGTAACGTGAAATAAACCAATCCATGTGTCTGTAGTCATTCCCTTTAAGACACAAGGTGTTCTCTGACTTCTGTTCCTTCCTATTTTAAGAGCGCATAAATTAACTGCGCATCATGCTGTGAAGATACACCAGCAGCTCATATAATAGAAGAGTAATGTCATTATATTCTTTATTCTGTTTATTGTTTATGTAAAAACTGGGTTCGCAGCACTGAATATTTATCAAGCGATTGATTATTTAAACTTGATGGGGACCCTCATTTACAATGCTGCTGAGCATGTACAGTTTAAAAGGGATTAAAAAAAATAAAAAATTGAAATAAAAACCTTTACCATAGACGAATAAAATATATACGTAAAAAAAGGAAAAATAAGACATTTTAAAAAGATCATAAAAATTTACATAAAAAGTAAAGAGTTTATGTCTTATGAAGAAAATAAAATTTGTAGTGAAAGTAAAGTAGAATGATGAGAATTGATCAAATTTATATCAATGAACTAAGAACATGGGAATCATGAAAAATATATATATATATATATATAATAATTTGATCAATAAAATAATAAAAATAAAACATAAAAAAAATAAATAATATTAAATATAAACTCATAAAAAACTCATTTAAAACAATCACAGGCTTTCTGTGCACAGAATAATAAAAGTTTCAGTTTCAAATAATTGAAACAGCTCACCAAAACCTCAACCTATCCTTTATATTTGACAATATTTGATTAACTTACACGTCCTTACTCATTTTTATTGAACTGAACTGAGTTTTATATTATTTATAGCCTTGTGCTGAATTCAAGAGAGAGAGAAAAAGTGAGAGAGAGAGAGAGAGAGAGAGAGAAAGAGAAGGATAGAGGCGCAACGCATTTTGCCTGATTTCTCTTGATTATTTATCAGTAAATTTGGTGGCTGTAGTGAGTTTATACCGTGGATTTTGCTACACTTGTCCGACCTTATTATTCTTTTTTTTAGAAGACAGAGGTTTTACTGTGCGCTCCGGCGCACTGCAACAAGCTCCGCTTTGCCGGGGGGGGGGGGGGGGGGGGGTGGGATATTAGAAAAAGGTGGATTTGTCCCCCCCCCCCAAAATTATATCGTTTCGCATAGCTCAGCTGTACTATTAATGAGGAGTCAGTGAGCGCGGTGTAAATGGGAAATCTCTTAACTCCAATCACTGAGCCAGTTCAGAAACTAAGTTCCGCCTCTCAGTAGTAACAGCCAATCAGCTTGCTGGTTTTGCGGCACCCGGAGGAGAGTCAGTGTGCTGGTGGGGGAAGCCCCTCCCTCGCTGTTTTAGGCAGCGGGATCCGGATGCAGCAGCAGCTGATTCTAAAACAGATCTGGATATACAGAGATTTTTCTAAAAAAAAAAGGTAACGGAGCTAACCATGTAAACTGTGATGATATGTTTCTGATATCTGTGAATTTCAGTTAAATAATAGCAAAGTGAAATAAAATAAATTTATGTTTATATTTATGTTTAGTACACAGACTTAATAACTGTAACTTAATATTGATAATTGATAATGAGTTATTTATAGCCTTGCGCTGAAACATACATTTATTTTATTTCACTTTGCAATTATTTAACTAAAATTCACTTTTCATTATTTTTTTTTTTCATATCTGAAAAATAAAGCATCACCCTGGCATCTGGTGCTGCCCGTCAAGTATATAAAACTTAAAACATTTGAAACACACATAAATATAAAGCTATATGTTAGCGTTAGTTTCATATCCCCAGGGCAAATTTATTAAAATATTAAATATATTAATTCATTAACTAAAATCTTGTCCAGCGCTCTAAATGCAGCAGGCATATTACTATCAAGTGTAGTAAAATGCATGGTATTAAATTCACTATTAAAGACACATATTTACTGATATTTAATGAAGAGAAATCAGGCAAAATGCGCTGTGCCTCTCTCTCTGGCTCTCTCTTTTGCAGCGCTGAGCTGAATTCAGCTGAGGCTACAAATAATATAAAAACTCAGTTTAGTTAAAAAAAATTAAGATGAGTGAGGACCTGTAAAGTTAATCAAATATTGTCATATATAAAGGATCAGTTTTTATTTCAATTTTTTTAAAATATTTTTTAGCCCTTTTAAACACAGTTTCCTATGCGCTCTTTAAATAGAAATGATCAGAAGTCAGAGCGCAGCTGCCTCTTAAAGGGGATGGAGACTGACACACTGATTGGTTTATTTCACATTACACCCAAAACACACCCGTGAATAATTAGGGATATGAAAACATGCCCTTTGCGTCGTTGGAGCTGCGCAAGGCATATTTTTCGCGCCCTCACGATACCAAAGACACAGGACACGCCCCTAAATCCAGCTTTGCAAAGAGCAATTAAGGAGTGTGCTATAGATCGTTAAAATAGGGCCCTTAAAAGTAATGACTACAGACACACTGACTGGCTTATTTTACTACGCCCAAAACACACCCATGAATAATTACTGGAATTAAAACACAGCCTTTGCCCCGTTGGAGCTGCGCAAGGCATATTTTTCGCGCCCTTACGATACCAAAGACACAGGACACGCCCCTAAATCCAGCTGCACAAAGCGCAATTACCTAGTGCGCTGTAGATCGCTAAAATAGGGCCCTAGACGTCCTTTCACCGGATCAATCGCGCAATGCTTTTTTCCGCCACCAAGATAGAAACACGCAAGAAATTTACCTGAACACACGTCATTTTCAGACCACCACGCCCATCGGCGTTAATATATTCCAAAAGTCCATTGCTATTTTAAGGATGCGTGCACAAGGCGCAAAAATAGGCGGTTGACAGGTGTAAGATGGCAACGCGCCACGCTACACGTCTTGGGCAGGGTGTAGGATAGTGCCCTTAAAGAATAAAAACACAATATGTATCTCTTAAAAATAGATATACTAACCTGGTGAAGATGGATGAGAAGTTCCATTTATCACTGGTAAGGGAACAGTAGTAGGGGAAACAGTAGTGGAGGGAACAGTTGTCATGGTTGTATTACTATTGTAAGTTTCTAAGTAAGAAAATATAACCATTTGTGAGAGCAGATCTTTTAGCCGTGAGACACCATTTTCCATTTTAATCATTTTATATGTAAATCTCTCAAATTCTGTCATTTTACAAGGCCCGTTTACATACAGTCATGTAGAAATCTTATTACATATTATATAATACAAATTATATAAAATATATATATTTAAATAAATATATTACCTCAATTTCTCCATATTGTTGAAATTATTTAACTCCCACAAGCAATATGGGTAGATGTGGTGCTGTTTTAACCATTACAACACTTAAAAAAAAAAAAAAAAAAAACTTACGGGCACAAACTGATGGAAAATTCTCTTGACACCGGGCATCATTCCAGGACCTGAAATTCACAGCTGGCAAAAAACATAATTATATTCAATTCATAAGAGAAGAATTTGGTGAATGGTCTTGGGTGATTTCATCATAAATCCATTAAACAAAAAGGATGAAAGAAATTATACCTCCCCAATTCATCATCATACAGTTCTCAACATTTATGAAATTGTCAGGCTGCCCACTTTCCCAGTAAGTGTAATTAAATGCTGACCCATCTGTCCACACCCACACTCCCTCCTGTAAAAATGAGAAAAGATCCAGTGAAATTAGTTTTTATGTGTTTAAATTATGTGCATTTACTTATGTATTGGTTTCCTTTGTTTTATATACTTATGTTTTATACTTGACTAATGTGGAAATGTGTTAACTTTAGCCAGTATATTAGGACTGTGCTCTAAAAGTAGTTTTGAGCATTTATTTACGTATTTATATTCACACTGTTATACACCACATATTATATACCAAATTATTACATAATCCTGAATATTTTGCAGTAAATACCTGTGCAGCATCAGTGCCACCTATCCATGCTGCACTATTTACAACACTCAGCAGTAAATTTAACATGAAGGCGTACTCTTCACTGCTGTGCACAGATGCAAGGTGTCCTCCCATAGCCACACAGTTTTGCTGAAAAAAACAGAGTATTTTGTAATTAATTTAGTTAGTGTAATTCATTCAATGATAGATTATTTATAGATTGCAATTACTAGTAAATTAAAAATAATTAAAAAAATTATATCACTAATGACATAAACTACTAAGCACTAGACACAATTCCAGTGCTTAAATGTAAATTTAAAGTTCATTATGAATTATAATAATAATAAAAATAATTGATGATATGATAATGATATAGTGGATCAATAAATAAATACCACAGTACTCCTATTACTGCAGTGGAAATTAAAATATACCTCAGCAGCTGCCCAGTTTGTTGTTGAGGTGAAGACCCTGAAACAACGAGATTCAAACTGGGACCACCCATTCTGGCACACTGCAAAAATGGCACTGAATTACACAACATTTCAGTGTCATAAACATTGACAATGACAAACAATGACAATCACTTAATGGCACTCCAATGCAGTTTGTACACAGATACATCTGTATATGAATAGTAACAGAATTGTTGTTTTCATGTCTCTTTACTCCAGTGTCCTGCATAAGACATTATGGGACAGTATTTTGGACTATATGTCACAGCAGAGAAGCATGAAGTGCTGTAAGATTCTGTGGTAAACACTGCAGGTAAACACTGCACTGACTTTGAACTAGATATAACACAGTGGATCAACACCAGCAGATGACATGACTCTCCAAACCATCACTGATTGTGGAAACTTTACACTAGACATCAAGCAGCTTTGTGCCTCTCCACTCTTATTCCAGAATAAAATGCAAAATGTACTGATGGTCAGTGATGCTTTGGGGAGCCATGTCATCTGCTGGTGTTGGTCCACTGTGTTATATCAAGTCTAATGTCAGTGCAGTGTTTTCCCACAAAATCTTACAGCACTTCATGCTTTCCTCTGCTGACAACTTTTATGGAGATGCGGATTTCATTTCCCCACCAGAGGAGGGCAACAGGTACACTCTGGAGGCAATCAAGCCTAACCGGCAAGTCCTGTGTCCTGATTTAAAGATGGAGGAACCAGCATTTGCTGTGCCTTCATTTGTGTGTGAGAACAGCCGCTTTGACGCGTGTCGCGGCAACAAATCGCTCTCTGCCAAAAGTAATGCATACAGGGAGCGCAGGGTTAGTTTTGTCTTTTCTACAAGGTTGCGCACCCCGTTAGGCAGCTGTGCTGTAAACCATAATGTGTTGGTTAGATTCTCCCTGGGTGATGCCTTACATACAGTGCTGATGCTGTGGGGCATTCCCCCAAAACAAAGACTTGTTTTGTATGTGTAGTTTAAAACCTACATAAAGGAAATATATGACAATATATTTTTTTTTACAAAAAGATAAGATATAACCCAATGCAGTTGAGCCAGAGGTTGTTTCTGTTACAGTTGCAGTAACAGCAGTTGTGGTAGTATTACCTGAGGAAACAGCGGTTATTGTAGTATTGCTTGAGGGAAGAGCCATTGTGGGAGTATCACTCGAGGGAACAGCAGTTGTGGGAGTTTCACTCCCAAAGGATACCTCTGCAAAAAAGAACAATTATTTTGCATACTGTTAGCTTAATTATTGTTTCCTCCATAATAATAAAGTTCAGACCTTTAATGCTTCCACAAAGAATTTGAAACATTACAAAAAATAAAAATTAGCTGCAGTTAATAAAAACAAGATTTTTGCTGTTAGGTTTGAGCCACTAAGCCATACTTTTACGTGTAACTGTGTGTTTTGCATCATTAACCTGTTGAAAGTCCCCTGAACTTAAATGACTTGCCAAAAAGCCTGACTTCTAATGTATCAGTTCAAATAACATTCTTGCAAAAGTGCTACTTCATATGAAGCACTATTGGCAAGTTGGCTTTAGAATACATTAAGAATAAAAGGTTTACAGCTTTGAAACTAGTGTTCACTTTTTCTCTATTATTCTTTGTGATAAATAAGGCCATATATAAGGTTTTATGTATCATAAAATCAAAATATAGATCTGGGTCATGGCACCAGTTTCATCAAAGAGAACATCACCTTTAGTGTGGAAAGGCTGAAAAATGGCAGAATAAATCACGGTGCCATTGTAATGATTGTGGGAATACTTTATTAATTTAGATCCATTTCCAAATAATAGAAAATTTGGCCTACAGGATAAATCGTAAGAGCTGCAGGAAACAGAAAAAGCACTGGGCCAGAAACACTTCGAATTTATACTCATCAATTATGGCAAGCTATGAATACTTCTTCTTATCTTCAAAATCACCATATTCAATTTCATGCAATAGCAGAAGGGTAGTTTCTACTGCATCCGCTTCATCAGCTACAGAAGACTCTGAAATCTTCTATAGTTCACACAGTTTGCAGGTGGCAACTTTCCAAAGGGATTGCTCTCGTACTCCCCCCTACTCCTCTTACCACCAGGGCGAGTCATGTTACACTGAAAGCTTAGTTACGTTACTGAGTTGCATTCACATTTTCAATCTGAGGTACAGTGGTGAGAGAAAGTGTTTGTCTCTGTTAAATGTTTCAGGTCATCAAACCTTACAAGTAAACAAAATTAAGTTTTTAAATGATGGGTTTTATTATTTAGGGAGAAAAAATGCAAACCCAGATGGCCCTGTGTAATAACTGATTGGGGCACCCTTAGCAGGAACAACTGCAATGAAGAGTCAAACCATAGTTTTAGGGAGTAATGGAATTTCCATTTCCTGATTGTCTAGATAAAACATACAATAAACTCATCTTACCACTGAGCGTGAAGGGAATGGTGCAGAGTGCTATTAGAAAAGAAAGATCATACAGTATATACATATTGTACATGTACTATCTCATTTGCACAGGTTGCATGTACTTACATGTATTTATTTTTATTTTTTGCATGCAGTTAATAGATAAGTAACAATGACAGTGTTACACTAAACAACTGGTGAAGCTTAATATTATGACTGACCTGAAAACAGCAGGAAGAAAATCATGACTGGAGCTGATCTGGAAAGCAGAACAGTACATGTATAATATAAAATACTGGTGGCCTGCTAATGTTAAAATTTAGGTCTTCAAGTTTAATGATGGCTAAATTTTAGCTAATATAGTACCAGTTAAAAGTTTCTACATATCTTAAATTAAGTGTCTTTTTATTATTTTAAACTTATCTGCATTGTAAAGTCATCCTAACTATGAGGAAAACATATAAACTTATTTAGTAAACAAAAAGTGTTAAACAAACCCATATCCTGCTTTATATTTTACATTATTCAAAGTGCCACCTCATGCGTAGATGACAGCTTTTCACATGAGCTTGAGAAAATAATGCAGACAACTCTGAAGGAATCTGGCATTACAGGTTCCTAATTCCCCAACCCCTGAACTAATTAGTGATGGTAAAAGTACAGCTGATTTTTCTCATGCAGAGCTTTTTTAAGTCTAGATTATCATGTTAAAATCTTTGCAAAAAGCAATATCAGTCAATGTTATACACAAATCAGGCAAAATAAAACAGTATTACATGGGGATCATATTAGTAGCATTACATGTGTTTCTTTTTTAAATTTAAAGAGGCACTAAACCCTAAACCATTTTTTTAATTAATAGCTAAAATATGTTTATTTGAAACTGTAAAACATACCAGTCCTGCTTAAATTTTTGTATAAACCTTTCATAACCTTTAGTCAGTTCTACCCCTGCAACTCCCTCATATGTTCAACTCTATTATACACAAGGATGCCCCTTGTGAAAAGGAAGTATATTTAAGAGCTTTAAAAGTATGCTTAAATTAGGTAAATAATACTAAAAGTGCATTTTTCAATTTAATATACTTTATGAAAATACACATTAAAAATACTTTCTCTGTATTTCCATAAAATGTTTTATAAGCAATATGCTTTAAATTAATTATACATTGTGTTGATAGAAAAAATATAATGACTTTAATTACTGCTTAAAGTGCACTTACTGTTTTTAGTAGTACATTTACAATATACTTCAAGTTTATTTAAAAATGTGTTTAAAATAAACACATATTTAAATGTACTTAAGTTCGCAGAAGTTGTATGAAAAAAGCATTCAAAAGCACAATTTAATGCTTTTATGTTGTGTTTAAATATAAATTACAACTGAAATATACTTTAGTTGCCATAAGTTGTTCCAAAATAGTACATTTAGTATGTATTTAACTACATATTTTAATTTGAAAATGTATGTACCTTTCCATGTAAAGTAAACATTTAAAAATACACTTAATATACTTTACTTTTACAAAGTATGGTAAATCAAAAAACTCTTTTTCTTTCCAGTGTTTAAATCTCAGTTTAGCATTTAATCTCAGTGTAGCATTACATGTGTTTATTTTTTATCTTTATTATTTTTTGTTTTGTTCATAATTTAATAAATTTATTTATTGAGTTTAAAGGTAATATTGTCAACTACAACACTACACTGTTGAATATGTCTAAAATGCCAATAAATCTAGGCACTGGAAATTCTCTTGCAAGCTCAGAGAGAAGGAAGTAATTTTCATACTTTTTAAATATTTTGTTTAAAACAATTAAATATTTGAACAACTTAATTTATGTGCCAAATGAAACTACAAAATGACCTTTACACATCCCACAAGTCCCACAAGAGGAAAGCACTTTCGAAATGCTAGATCAGATTTTTCTTACTTATTACATAAAAAACTTAATTTACTCCAAGAACATTATGAGCACAACAAGCAAAACTTTAACTTGAACTTTAAACTGAACTTACCTGACCTGTCTAGGTATACAGTTGCACAGTCTGTTGGTTTCTGTTCACTGTTCCTTCAGGGTAGTGCTTGTAACTTACCAAAGAAGGAAGAGCTACTTAAATTTTTTATGATTGATAAAGGCCACTTATTACTGTAAACATTGGGCACAGATCCACATGTTTAAAAATGTTGTCATGTGAGAACTTGCATAACTACAAAAGCACTTACAACAAAGTATCACATAATCTCTGCATTCTGATCTTAAAAACATGCCATCTTCTCAGAAGCAAAAAAAAACCTTTAGTTGAATTTCATGAATTGATTTACAATTGTAAACTACTTTATTGTTTTTAGACATGAATACAACCCAAATTCCAAAGGCGTTTGGGAGCCGTAAATATAACTGCAAATCTCATTCAGAATAGAACATATAAAACATATCAGGGGTGCGTTTCCCGATAGCGATTGTTCTTAGGGATTTAAGAACAACTTTAAGAATGACTTAACTTTAAGACCGCCATTTTTCCGACTGTTTCCAGAAGCCACTCTTAAGTCTCCATACTTACGAAGGACCTTTAAGTAGCACTTTGGTGGCTCCGCCCCCGTGTCTGTGAGGTTTAAGGCAAAGCCAGATGAAAACTAGACCACCGATTTATATACAGTTCTTCATTATTAAGCCACAAAGGTATAATTTTGTATGATATAAAAAGCCAAATAAAATATATTTACTTATTTGTTTACTACTACGACTGTCAGACTGGGGAAAACCGTTAATTTAATCCATATGTGTGTGATATGTGTGAATAAAAATTATATTTGTAGGTAATTGTAACTTTTTCTTCACGTGAATACGATTATTTCAACCATATAATAAACCCAAATACTATGAATAAATATGCGCAGGTTAATAAATTAATTTAAATAGTCTGGAATTTAGTCTTTTTTTTATTGTTTATTTTTTTATAAATACGTATGCTGAATGCATCTTTAAATGCATTTTTTTAAGGATCAAAAGCGGCCTCTTTCGTTTTTGAGTCAGAACTGCACGTGGATTCCACGTTAAGAAGAACTTAGTTATTTACGAGTGGGTCAGACCACTCGTAAAGTTACGAACGAGTTTAAGTACTACGTTAGTTACGAAGGCTTTCGGGAAACGCTCGTAATTTTAAGATTGTTCGTAAGTACGAAGTTACGAAGTACTTAGCGTTAAGAACGTTTTGGGAAACGCACCCCAGATGTCTGAATGAACAAAATCAACTAATTTGGAACACCAATGCTGGAAAAGTGAGAGCTACTAATAAAAAACGCTGATATCTGAGCCATTTGTAAATAATGTATTAAAAAAACATTTATTTTTTAATCAGAAAGGCAGAGTTTCACAAAAAAATGTTTTGCAGACGTTCAGAAATTAAGTTGTGGAAAATTGGAAAGACTTTGTATTTCCCACCTTTTAAAGTATACAGTATCATAAAAAAGATTAAGAGAAACTGGATAAATGTGTGCACAAGGGACAAGGCAGACAGTCATTACTGGATGCTGGTGATCTTCAGGCCCTCAGGAAATCCCTGTCTGGGTTAAAAATTATCTGTTATCTGTTATTATCTGCGAAAATTTAAAGCTGTATCATGCGAAGAGAAGTTACAGTGGTGTGAAAAAGTGTTTGCCCCCTTCCTGATTTCCAGATTTTTTGCATGTTTGTCCCACTTAAATGTTTCGGAACATTAAACCTATTTAAATAGGGGTCCGCTTCGCCGGCAGGGATTGAGGAAACAGAGAAAAGAATCGAGGGAACAGAAAGGAGCTGTCGCGGCCCTTAATAGTAAATGTACGTTAGTAAAACCGGGCGTAGGGGTCCGCCTCACCGGCAGGGATAGAGGGAACAGAGAAGAGAATCGAGGAAACAGAAAAAAGAATCGACGGAAGAGAAAGGAGCCTTCACGGCCCCTTATAATAAATCTACGTTAGTAAAGGTGGCCGTAGGGGTCCGCCTTGCTGACAGGGATCGAGGAAACAGAGAAAAGAATCAAGGAAACATTGAATTAAATTGAGGGGACAATAAATAAATCAGAGGAACAATGAAATAAATCTAGGGAACAATGAATATATAGAGGAAATAATGAATACATTGAGAAAACAAATTAAATAAAGGGAACAAAGAATTAAATAGAGGGAACAATAAATTAAATCAGGGAAACAATGAAATAAATCAAGAGAACAATTTAAAAAATTGAGGAACAGCGAAATAAATCGAGGGAACAATGAATAAATCGAGGAAACAATGAATACATAGAGGTAAGACTGAATTAAATAGAGGGTACAATAAATTAAAACGAACAGTGAAATAGGTCGAGCGAACAGTGAAAATAGATCAAGGAAACAGTGAAATAAATCGAGTGCAGATCCACAACCTGTAAGGTCTAGATTGGGGGGGGCAGTGCAATGCTAAATGGGGAAAAGTACAAGAACAAAAGCGCCTAAGGCTTAATGGTCCTTAAAAATTAAAACTCTTGATGAAATAGGACATCACTTATTGAGTAAGGACCATGAGCTGGTATAGACGCGCCGAAATACAAACAAGATTTACAAAGAAACTATATTAGATCAGTAGTAAAGTGAACCCAAAAGTCATTATAATTTAAAACAGTAAACAATCATCAGGTCAATGGTTACATGAAAGGCACTTGTATATATTGTCCTGTTCATCTTTGAGTGTTGGAGGAGTGATATGACTCACACAACAACTTGGAATATTCTGGAATTGACTAAATACTTGGATTAATGGAGATTACAAGCATAAAAGGTCAGTGCTCTCTCTCAGTGCAGTGGTAGAGGCTGAACCATCCACACCAAGGGGTAACGAGCACACAACTAACTCAAAAAAACAATCTTCCCGCACTATATTTCCCAACTATAGCCATATAACAATGTGATTGGCTACTGGAATACGTATACAGAACACGTGATGAACTACGCTCTATAACATTAACCTAAGCACTGTCTAGCTAAATAGCTATGTAATTTCACTATCGTAACAATATATTGCAGATAATGTTAATAATAATGTTAGCTTTTTTGATCATTTTTAATATTTAATAAATCAGATTGTTCATCAAACTTGTGTGTACTTTTCACAAAAATGGACAACCTTGGATAACTCAGAACTGACAAAAGAAGCTTCTATGAATCACTGTTTCTTCCGTATTTCATAAAGATAAAACTGCTTTAATTCTCACACAACTGGCTTTTCAAAACGCACTAGGCAAATTTTAGTTTTTTGTCTTTTATGGAGCTCATGAAAATTTAAACACTGACTATGCTTTTAGTCACTAATGTACCTTGAAGTTCTTGTATACCAGCTTGTGCATTTTTCTTGCCTCTTTCCTTACCGCTCGCATTATAATTCTGTTCAACTGGTTTTTTATTCCTTTCACATTCCAAAGACATTCTTCTGGTTAAACTTCTTCATAGTTCCAGGTGTAACAGGAACACTGTGCTGGCTGCATGTTTTTTAACTCTTTAGACAAATGTCTGCTTTGCTTTCTCTGGTCCATGTTTATTAAAATGCATATAATAATACCCAAAAGCAGAATGCCAAATTTTCTCATTTAAGTTGGCAGAATACTGGTTTTAATACTGAAGATTTGATACTTATCAAAGAAGTGCAATCTAATGAATATTTTTTTTAATTTTCCAAATAATCTGTCCAAACCATTTTAGAATATTGATTGTATAATAAGCAATAATGTATCTTGTACACAGGAGACAACTGTTTTTAAGTTAATCACTTTCATTGTAAAAGAAATTAAGCATTATTTCAACTTGTTGTAAGTGTACCAACATATACTGTAACTGTATACACAGTTGTTATCTAACACATTTTATGAACTTGGATGTCACATGAAAATTGCTTAGTAAGGTGCAGGGGCGTTGCCTGGCCTGGGCTTCCGGAGCTATAGCCCCGAATAATTATCCAGTAGTCTAAATTCTTCCTCTCAGCTCAGCTGTACTATCAATGAGGAGACAGGACACTGGTTGAATGGGAAATCTCTTAAGGCTAATTATGGAGCCGATTCAAGAATAAAATTCGGCCTTTCTGGAGAAACGGCCAATCAGCTTGCTGGTTTTGCGACGTGGTGGGCAAGTGGGGAAGCCCCCCTCTGTGGAGGATTTTTGAGAGTTTTGGCAGCGGGGTGCAGCTGCAGCTGACCTTAAAACAAATATAGATATTAGTGCTGGACGATATGGCCAAAATTTTTTATCACGATATATTCCTTAAATTTCGGTCGATACGATATAATTTCGATGTCGATATAAATACTTTAAAGGCCTCAGAAAACTGCTAAGAATCCGTGCAATCCCTGCAGCACTGCGAATTTGAATTATTATATAACTGTGTATTTGCCCTTTTTGGATGGCTGGCATCAGATACCCTCATTATATGCACATTTATCTATCTATCTATCTATCTATCTATCTATCTATCTATCTATCTATCTATCTATCTATCTATCTATGGATCTATCTAATGGAAATCTGTACCTACTACTGTCTGAAAATTTAATTTAAGTCTTTGAAACCTCCTTTCACAAAAACTTTAATACTTTAGAAATAAAAGTAGTCAAAATAAATCAATGCCCAGTATTATTTGCATATAGCAAAATAATAACATGACATCCCTGTCAAACATAAGCCTATATATCTATTACCAATAAAAATAACTTTAAATTACAACAGAGGCAGAGCTTCTTATTCTTTGTAAACAAATTTAACAGATTAAAACAAAAGTGTTTCAATTAGGATATAGAATACAAAAAGCCTTTAAATACATAAAAGCAACAAGATTTTCCCGTCAAATAAACAAACCTATAGGCTTTATCAACTATAAATAACTTAGTTACAACATAAGCTATAAAAGTGCTTCAGCCAGAATACAAGAAGCCTTCATATACATAAAAGGAAAATGATATCCACGTCAAATAAACAAACCTAAAGGATTCATAAACTTTAAATAACTTAGTTACAACATAAGCTATAAAAGTGCTTCAGTCAGTATAAGAAAAATATTGTATGTAGTGGAGTTGCTTGAAGTGGTGGAACAGATTAGATTATAGAGTATTAACATTACCGCTGCTGGTCGGCTCCACGCTCCGGCACAATTTGCAGCAAAGCGGCAAGCGAGCGGACCCGCGGCCGAGCGAGCGGACCCGCGGCCGGCCTCGAGGATCCGTGGCCGACCGAACCGAGTCTACCTTAGCCTTGGATCCGCTCGTCCCGGCTCCGTTTGGCTCCAGCGCGAGACATTTTAGCTGCGTAGCGAAGCGGACCCGAGCCTAGCCATTTTAACCTAGCCTTGCCTAGCCTAGCCTATTTGGCTACGTGCCTGTGTGATTACGTCATCACGCACTGACGTAAGCCCAGCTACGAGGGCTGAATGTGTTCAGCTCTGCGGCGAGCTGACACCAGTAAAAAACGCCTGTCCTTGACAGATTCTGTAAATAATACATATCGATATACAACAAAACTGATATCACCGTTATTGAAACATTTCTTATTGCGATAAACCGATATCGAATTATTGTCCAGGCCTGATAGATATACAGAGATTTATCTAAAAGAAAGGTAATGGTTTGCTAACCATGTAAACTGTGATAACATTGTTTCTAGCTGGTTAAAAAGACATGAATGGCGTCAAAAGTTTTGAGAAGCAGAAGTATAATCCATTGCACTTCTCTGTTTGAGTTTCTGAGCTCTGTTTGAGCCAGGGCACTGACCACTGCGTAAATGTAAAATCATGGTGCTGGTTCTAGGATAAAGTCCCGCCTTTCAGGAGAAACAGCCAATCAGCTTGCTTGTTTTTACCAAGGATAGTCAGTGTGAGTGGGGAAGCCCCCCTCCTTGCTGTGAGTTTAGACAGCGGGGCGGTGCAGCAACGAGCTGACGTTAAAACCAATCTGGATATATGGTCAGAAAGGTAACGGAGCTAACCATGTAAACTGTGATGAGATTGTTTCTGATAGTTAATTAAAAATACTCCAATCACAAACATCAACCCACTTCTGTGTGCTTAATAAACTGCTGCTTGTGACTCAATTAGCTTAACTTTGGAATTACGTTATATAGGTAGTCAAGGTTTGAGGAAAAATATATAAATGTAATGTTTAACTTGTCCTGATGTACCTGATCAGCCAAAAACTTCATTTTGAAATTGTGTTTGTTAATTTAGGATTGCAGGACTTACTGTAAGCTATTAATTTGGCTAACTTGTTAGCTAGAAGCTGAATGTAGTGGATAACCAGGATTTAGTAAGTTGCAATACTTTATGTTGGTAGTTTAAAGCAGTTTCTTAAACATTGTCCCTACAATAAAATTGTGTATTTTCCACCTGATCCAACTGATCAGCTAATAAACAATCCTTTATTGAGTATACCTTTTAAAACCCCTTTGCCCCCTATGGATCATAAATAAATAATTATGTATATCCAGCAGTGTATTAGACACATCATATCACCACTTACTTTATTATTTAAAGTGGCAGCTCTAGAATATCCATAATAGTGGGAATATGCAGTAGAAAATTAATGCAGGAACAGGGTGAAGAAACACTGCTCTAACCTCACTTCTGTTCATTTGTAGTTTACAGTAACACCACAGTAAGACCATAAATCCAGCGGTTATATTGTAAGGTGTGTTTTGTATGGCGTTTTTAATTTGTGCTCCATGTGCTTCCTTTTTACTTTAAGAACCTGCGCCTGGAAGGGTCTCTTCACGGCCATGCTGCAGGGCCATGAGGTTTTAAACGCTGTGCCGCCGCTGTGTTCCTGGCTGGTTCTGACCCGTTAGCCTAACAATGCTAGCAGCGACCAGGTCTTACAGCGCCGCTAAGGACTCGGGAGCAGTGCCCGGCCCGATCAGATCCCTCTACTCCCACCAGCTGAGCGGCTTTGTGTCCCCGGGTACAGAGAGATAACGGTGCAGACCGGTTAGTAAGCGTTCAGTGTGGATAAAACCCCTGAACAGAACTCCTCTCTGAGCTCAGAACCGCACAACAAACCCGCATCGGCAAAGCGGATTCAGTGTTTGGGCTGTAATACAACTTATCTAAATTCAATTAATATTACACAATTGATAAAGATGAATGCCAGAATTCCAGTTATCCCCACCTATTATCCCCACCTACTACCAAAGCTTGACTTTGTATTATTAATTTTTCTAATGTTTCTTTATATTGGGTATATAATTTTGTATTTTATAATAATAAACATGAGTTGTGAGTCTTTTATTATTTTTACTTTGTCTAAAAAGCAACTCTTATGTTTGTTAGGGTTCAAGCACCGAAGGTGCGTAGAACCCTATTGTTTTTGCTAAGATTTTTCTTCTTCTTCTTCTTCTTATTATTATTATTCTTTTTCTCCTGTAAAAACAGTTGTGCAGCCTAAACCGTAAGTCATAGAGAAATGAAACTTGGTAGGTAGATGTAGGATCAGTGCATCTCGGTGGACAACAAAAATGGCACCGATTGGTCAAGTGGTGGCGCTATAAACAAGGAAATTCATTTTTCACAATTTTCTCAATAACTCAAAAACCATAAGACCTACATTCAAAATTCAATACCAACAACTTTCCAATTTGGACCATGCACTTCCGTCTATATAGATTTTGTGCTAATTTGCATAATATGCAAAACCTACTTTTGCAAACTAGTCCTAGGAATTTTGACCAATCCTGGCATGTTTGGTATCAAAACACTCGTGAGAGCATGCGCTTCAATATTCATTAAGAAAAAGTTGAAATATGTAAACAATATGGCCGCCATATGCAAATTAGTCCTTCCGGATATATGCCCCATTCACTTCAAGAGGTAAATTTGGAGCACTGTTTCTCAGCAACCGTGCAACCTAGCAAGTTGAAACTTTGCATGCAGAATCTATCATACAGCCTCTAAAGGAAGTTCAAAGGGCAACTTAATCAATCAACATGGCTGAACACCATCAGCCAATCAGCATTCAGCAGACATTTTGGCAGGCTGAATGTTGCCCAATCTGGATGATATTTGGCAGTTATGTTCAGGTGGAGACACTGTAGTGACCTGCAAAGTGCTGAAACAATCCGCCCACTGGGGGGCGCTGTTCCAAAAAAACGAGTATATGTCAATCATGCTGTACTATTTTGACATCTAATTGTTTTTGCCATATTTAGTACAGTGGCTCTGACAAATTTCTCAATACAACTATGTTTAAAAAGTGCTTTGTTCATTCATAATTGCTAATTGTTTGAAAATGGCTATATTGAAACTACTCTCTGGATATTTGGCCTATCACCTCCATTTCGGTCTTGTTGCACACTGTAGAGTCTCTAGGTAAATATTCATTAAAAACATTTGTGAAAATTTCACATACAATACTCTCCAGGCATCAAGCAATCTGTGCGTCCTTGGAATTTCTAACCTAAATTGCTGTAACTCTGCAGTATTTGCTGTAATCTCACAATGTTAAAGACCTCTGTACAATATCACTCTGATGAAGCGCCATTTAATACAGAACTAGATTAAGAATAACTTGACATTACATGTCATATCAGAACATTCACTCCTTTGTGCCTCTTCTCAACATTAATAACAGGTGAAAGACTTTTGATCATTTTAAATGTGACAGAATGTCTCCAATTGTGTTAGACCTTCTTACACATCACCATCCTATGCTCTAGTAGGCACCATTGTGCTAGTTGGTGCTTGATGAAGCGCCATTTAATTCAGAACTAGATTTATAATAACTTCGTAATTACATGTCACATCAGAACATTCACTCCTTTGTGTTAATTTAAACTTGTTTGGTCAAACATTTCAGCTTGTTCTGCAAAGGTTCAAAGGTCAATCTGAATACCACTTTGTGAACATTCTGGTTGAAGCCACCTGATCAATACCAATAACATGTAGACACCTTTTGACTAGTTCTAACTCACTTAATGAATATCCTACAAAGTTCACTAGATTTACATGTGAATTTAAGCACTGATCAGGTTGCAAGGCCTCTGCTCAACATTAATAACAGGTGAAAAACTTGATAATTTCTAAATGTGACAGGGCATCTCCAATCATATTAGACCTTCTTACACATCACCATTCAATGCTCCAGTAGGCACCATTGTGCAAGTTGGTGCTTGAACCCGATGATTGCCGCTTGCGGCTATATTTTATATTTTGTATCTTCTCGCAGCGGAGAAATTGTAATTGTTATTGACGTGAGCAGGAGTTTAAATTATCCAAGCGATGCAGGAGCAGGGCCACATTTACATGTGGAAAATCCCGCAAATTAATAAATAGTCTAGAAAATGTTATAATAATCACGCAATGATTTTCATGCATAATGGAGGATACAAACACGCGGGCTTTAAAACAAGCGAATTTAGGTGGGATAGGGCGGTAACGGGGGGAAAAAAGCAGTAACACGCAGACCTCTAGCAGAAGGTAAAGAACTCAATTCTTTAAAACACTGGGCTAACCAAACCTCGATCTTGTCAAACTTTCCAATGTGTCTCTGGCTATTCCAGCCACCAGAACCCCGAGTGAGAGGATTTTTACCTTAGCCGTGAGCACCGTAACCCGACAGAGATCTAGCCTACATCCTTCTTATGCTTTGTTTCTTTAAACAGAAACCAAGAACACAAGGTTAACAAGTATTAACGTTTTTTTTATTTATTGTGTAGTTTGTAGCTTGTCACTGTGTTGTTTAAAATAATATTTGCCAAGAAAAAAACAAATACGTCAGTCGGCATTAGACGTAGCTAAAATAAATAAATTAATTAATTTAGCGATCACCCGAATTTTTTACGACTGGTCGACTGCTTTTTTGAACAACTAATCGACTAGTATAAAATACTAGTCGTGCAACCCCTGCCCACCCGTAAAAAGATTGTCAAACTAATCCAGAAGCGCAGCTCAGAGAAGCGCAACTGATAAAAAAAATACTGAACGCGCAAACAGAGAGAAGTGCAACTGATTAAAAAAAAACTGAAAGTGCAAACAGAGAGAAGTGCAACTGGGCAAAAAATACTGAAAAGCGCAAACAGAGAGAAGCGCAACTGAGCAAAAAAAAAATAAGCGCAAACAGAGAGAAGCGCACCTGGGCAAAAAAATACTGAAAGCGCAAACAGATTTCTTACGTATGTAAAACACAAAACGGAATATTAAAGTCTCCATTCAATATGAAATATTCTGTTTACAGACATGATTTTAAAACTTTATCAGTAATGGTCCTTTCGTTTATAAAATAGAATTTTGTGGTTATGGATTATTCTTTTTGGATTTTTCCTTTCTTTGCTTAATTATTACATATAATATAATCTAAAATTTTCACTTGTATTTTAAGCCACTTTTTACTTAGTTTTTCTTGTAATGAATATTATTTAAAGACAAATTATTACCTACTGTATGGATACATTTGTTTCACTGGGTGCAAACAATGCAAATATTCCCTCAAAGGTCCCTAAGGTACAGGTGTTTAGTTAAAGCCATTTAAGAGTACCATCAGTGACAGTTTGGTATCCTTTTTCAGAGAGTGCATATAATGCAAAAATGCACTAATTCATAAATGTTCACAGCACAAGTTATCTTCACTCAAGAGATGCTTGCTTGAATAATTGACATACATCTTTCCAGTACAGTAAAATACATTTTAGCTAAAAACACAGTGCATTTTTTCACTACACTGAATTCATGTTTGCCAAATAAAGCTAAATGTTAAAGATATACATTGAAAATGGGCAATTTTCTTACATTTTCAAAATACATTTGAGTACTGCATTAGATTTTTTTTCCCCTGAGCACACATGGGCAAAAGTAAAGTGACTCAATAAATGTAATAAACACAAACATAAAAAAAATAATTAGGTACATATTCAAAACACTTGACATCTTAAATCCTTGTGCAGTTATGTGATTTAGCAGCTTTCTGAATCCTACCATGTGGGAAGTGACACAGTCCTGGGTAAAGAGCGTGTAGAGAATAGGGCTGAGGACACATCTCTGTGGGGTGCCTGTGTAGGTGGTGATACTGGCTGAAGTCCTATCTCCAACCCTGACAGACTGAAGCCTGGCAGTCAGGAAATCCAACAGCCAGCGGCAAAGGGTGGGGTGCAGGCCGAGTACAAACAGTTTGTTTGTGGGGAATGACCATGTTAAAGGGGGGTGCCTCTCGGTGGTAGTGCTGGGAGTTTCAAAGCGGGCATTGAGGTCATCTGGTGTCTGTAGACTCAAGGTGCTGGTGGTGGTCTTGCCACATCTGCCTGGAGTCAGCAGTGGAGTAGAAGCCATTCAGTTTCTCCCTGTACTGCCTCTTAGCTGCTGTGATGGCTTTCCTCAGTTGGCACTTTGCAGCTTTGTACTCAGTCTCATTGCCTGATTTAAATGCAAGAGAGCAAGCACGCAGCATGCGTCATACCTGACTGTTGATCCAGGGCTTCTGACTGGGGAATCTCTTCACTTGTATGGTGGGCACGATGTTATCCACACAAGTGCTGATGTAGCCGGACACATACTCAGCATAGTCCTCTATGCAGAGAGAAGAATCCTTCATTGTGGCTGCAGCTTTAAACACATCCCAGTCTGTTGTAGGAAAACAGTCCTGCAGGACGCCCTCAGTCTCCAGGGACCGCAGTTTTAGTAACAGGGTTTGCTTGTTTTAGTCTCCTCTGTGTACGGAGTGAGTTATTAGCCGAATAGCGCTGTCCGGAACTTTACCTGAGAGCCAGGGCTCGGTGAAAATAAGAGCGCAGCACTCTTAATTCCCACTGTGACGTAAACCTTGCTCTCAGCTTGTCCAGTTTGTTTTTTTCAGAGACCGCATGTTAGCTAGCATGAGGCTGGGCAGCGGTGGTCGGCTAGCGCGAGTCTTCAGCTTAGCATGTAGCCTTCCCCTCCTGCTTAGCCTGTGTCGACGCCTCCAAAGCGCTCTCCTTGGGTCAGCGCACTCGCTTGGGATCGGTGCCGCCGGGTCTTCCTGGCGGCGTCGGTGGTGGCTTTGGGAGCGAACAATGGATTGCAGCTCCAGTGGAATGAAGCCAGTAAATGATGTCCAACAGTTTGTCTGTCATATACTAGCAGTGCACGGCATTTGTATACTGCTAAGAGAGCGTAAAAAGTAAAAAAAAAAAAAAAAAAGAATAAAAAGGCAAACTAAAGCAGAGCAAGCAAACACGCCCGCCTTGGGGGGCGCCATGATGCAAGCCGTCTCATTGTAACAACCATGTTTATGAATTGTGTTAAACATCAACTGTGTATACAGTATATGTTGGTACAACCTTAAAACGTAATTAAATAATCCTTTATTTCTTCTTAAAAGAAAGTGATTCACTTAAAAACACTTGTCTCCAGTTTACAAGATACATTAGATATGCAGATGACTTGTTGTCTAGACGCTTTGCTGACACCAATGACATTGACGATGACAGTATTTGGTCTTTGTATTATTGCTCATTTTACTTATGTAGAGCATTGTAATACTACTACTACTACTACTACTACTACTAATAATAATAATAAATAAATAAATAATAATTCTTCCTCTTCTCCTTAATATTATTATTCTATAGATGAAAAAAAAAATGCATGGAATCATTTTTAAGTAAAATTTATTTTTACATGGATTCTTTTTTAAAAAGAAGTAACACATAAAACGCATAGCAATGTGGCTTATTGGAACATATTAGAATAACTTTGGAACAGCCAAGCACTGTTTTCCTATTATCCTTTGTGGTATGTAAGGCAACATATATGTATATATACTTAAGAATATAATATATAAATACATCATAATGCAATATATCCTTATACATTACCTGAATCATAACTTCGATTTATGGACTTTGGCAAGAGAACAAGGACATATCATCGTATGTGTACTGTTGCAGAAAGCCTAAGAAATATTGGCTAAACCATAAAAGCATCCAACTGTAATCGTATTACAAATACTTAAGTTATTTAGATGTTTTCCAGATAACATAGAATTTGGAATTTACAGTGATTTAGGTAAGAACTGTAGGGAATATTAAACTAGACAGCTCTTTTATATCCTCATCCTCAACTGAAACCAGCTTCTCTTGCTGACCAACAAGAAAAGATAAAGTTAATCTCGAACAAGCCAAGTGATTCAGAGTCTAGATCACAATAACTGAGATCACCTGATTACATGATCTTGTCTTGGTTCCTCTTAAAGTTTCTTCCTCTCAGAGTAAGGAAGTTTTTCTTTGCCACTGTTATCACCACAATTATTGGCATCACTGTTTTGCTCTCTCATAAGAAGTGTGGATATGTTTTCTCTGTAAATCTTTTGTTGTGAACAGCACCATATAAATAAAATTGAATTGAATCACTGTAACTACATCATCTTCCAATGGTTTAAAAGTAACATGTAAATTGTATATTTCAATAAAATAAATAAAAAAAGATTTTTGACTGGAGTCAAAGTCAAATTATCTGAGTAGTGTGAGTAGTTGTGTGCGTGTGGTCGAAATAGTAAGTGAGTTGGTGGCCCAGTTGTTTAGGAGGATGTTTTTATTGATAATTGGGCTGTGAGTGTATGTTTAATGTGATCCTGTACAGACTCAGACTTTGTACGGTGGATTTTAGCTTAGATCACTAGTGGTAATGTAAAAACTGGTAGTGTAAAACTGGTAATAAAAGTTTATTTGTTTTGGATTTGGTAGCAGTGCACTACCAACTAAAGCTACGTTTTAGTGGCCTGGAGCTTACAAGGAGCTTATAAGAAAAAATCAGTTCAATTTCAATAACCTCATTTATAGTAACATTTATGAAATAGTAAAATAAATATATTGTGGCGTCTGTGTGTGTGTGTGTGTGTGTGTGTGTGTGGTTGCTGTGTGCCTGTCTCTGTGTGCCCGCCTCTGTGTGCCTGTGTGTGAGTGGATGTCAGGTGTGGGGCCTCCCTTTTAGGTGGGGTTATGCAGAGTGGTGGGCACCACTCTGAATCTACCATCCGGTAGATTCCTAGTTGGTTTAGTGACCTTAGGGCTGTTTATGCTGTGTGAGCAGTTGGGTTTTGCTGTCCTAGCCTTGTTAAAGGCTGTAAGTGAGTGACAAGCCTGTTAATAAAGAGCTGTTGAGTACTTGCAATGAGTCTCACGAGTCCTCATTCCTCTACCACGCCACAATATATAAAACTAACCTTCCCAATAAAGGATAAAGAAATCATAATGGATATGCAAATTAATTTAGAGCAGCTTTTACATTTATATAATCACAAACACTTAATTATAAAAAATAGCACCAATTATGGAATTATTTTTTTAGGCCACATTACTAAAAGTGTACCATACACTGATACTAACAAAAATACATGTTTCACAGTGAAATATATTAAATTTGCAAACAAAAGAAAATAAAGTTTACGTTTTACCTCTTTGACCACAATCAGTCAGGATTGGAAACAACACCTCCAGCACCACCATCCTGAGCAACTGTACTGCGAAGTACAGCTCTAAACACTTCATCAAGTTCGCTGATGACACTACTGTAGTTGGCCTCATCAGCAAGAACTACGAGTCAGCATACAGAGAGGAGGTGCAGTGGCTGATGGACTGGTGCAGATCCAACAACCTCTAAACGTGGATAAAACCAAGGATATGGTTGTTGACTTTAGGAGAGCTCCAGGTGTCCACCACCCGCTGAACATCAACGGCTCTGCAGTGAAAATTGTGAAGAACATCAAAGTCCTCTGTGTTCACATTGCACTTTGTATTTATTGTATTTATGTTTTTTTAGTGTTATAGTTTTATGTTGCACTATTGTCACTCTTGCACTTAATGTTGTCTATTGCTTGTTGTCCCATGTGGCACCATGGTTCCGGAGGAACGTAATTTCACTACACTGTGTACCTGCACCTGTAATGACAATAAAAGCCTCTTGACTTGACTCTTTGCAGAACATACGTATACTTTTACTACATTGTCTTAAAACAACAATCTACCACATGTAACATGGCAACCATGAAACTTTCACGTGGGCTCCACACTATAAATTCATCCACCAAAAATCAGCACCTACACAGTCAAATATAATACAACATTAAGCACATAATTAGAATTCCTACAACTAAAGCTCATACTGAACACTAAACCTTTATATGCAGCCACAGCTCCCCCCAGTGGCCAGCAAACCCCTGCACAAAAGAGAGTTCTGCCTCTAAGCTACAAATAGCAACTATATTTAACTATACCCACTAAAAGATCGTTTCTGCTTCACACACAGGCATGTTGGCTGCCTGTGGTGTAGTAGTGTAGGCTTGAGCAGATATGGAGTGAAGGTTCGCCACAAGGAAACTGCATGGACACTTCCAAGCTAATTCCAAGCTATTTTTTTTTTATTTGTGCTTTTGGCAGTCACCAATATATAAGGCTCAAAGCCACACAGCCAATTTACACAATTCTCCAGCAAGCAGCAAGGGGTAAAAGCCTCTCTTACTTCCTAATACAGTCCATTTAAACCCCAGGCCCCTCCCCTAATTAACCTGGGCCATATCATAATTGAGGTTCACACAGCAGAGGTTCCTTCGGTCATTACACTGGACAAAACAAGAAACAATAATTATATACACAATGCTTCTAAAATACATATACATAGCCATGAGACACTGTTTTACAGGTAAGTATGTTTTAGCTACCCATTCATCTGAGCTGTACGGCTCACTTTCAGCACATGCCGGATACTGCCCAGCCAATCACAGCTTCTGGATCGAGCTCCGCATACAAGATTAAAAACAATAAACACAATTTCAAGTTCTAGAGATCATAACTTTGACAAGCATATTAAGCTTCAAAGTACAGCCTGATTTGCTATTGATGAAGGTTGCATATGTAAATATTACATTATTTTAATAGTGAAATAAATAATAATAATAATAATAATAAATAAAATAAATAATATTATATTAAGTGATGTGTACATGTGCATCAAAATGTTACATATAGGGTCATAAATATAGTTTTACTGAACATACAGCTCATCTAAACTATAAATTACATTACTGACGCTGACCGGTTGTGTTGATGTTGTGCTGCTGCTGACGCCGTGCGTGTCCTGCTGATAATAGGTGGGGTTTTCTAAAACTCGTCACCCCTGCGACTGGTGTTTTGTAGTTTTGAGTGGCTACGGTCCCTGTAGATCTGTATCTGTCTCTCAACCTCAGAATAAAGCTCTGATTCTGCTCTTCCTCCTGTTATCTCTATATGAGTGTAGGGAAGTGGTGTACAGCTGAGGATGTTCACTAATCGCTATTATTAGTCACTCGTTTATTGTTGTTTGGAATACCTCTCGGGGTACCTCTTGCCGCGAGGTCAAAGTTAAACCAATTGAACATACTGGCATGGTACAGATGTATTGTGGAATAATATGATTAAATCGTTTATTATTCAAAAGTCAGTTCCTCAGACACAGAAAAGTACATTTTCCGACACATAACACAATCAGCTTTAGAACATTGTTATTGCAGACCAACTTTTCTGTTCTTTGTTCTTGAAAATAAATACATCATTCTCATTTACGCAGCTTTAATTGTTTAGTGCATTTCACAGCAGAATATAATAAATGTAAAGAACAGAAAAGAAAACAAAACTGGTCTGCAATAACAAACAATGTTCCAAAGCTGTTTGTGTTGTGTGATTCATCTTCAGTGTCTGAAAATGTACTTTTCTGTGTCTGAAGAAAAGACTTTTAAATAATCCACAATTTAATCCTATTATTCATTTAGTGCTACACAATACATCTGTAACATGACAAAATGTTTTGTAAATACCTATGGGCATAACCTACTGACCAACGTGGAGCGAACACACACACACACAACCGCAGTTTGCCATGCTCCAAAACTGGTGCGCGCATTTGTTTGGGTAGGTGTGTGCGCACGCGTAAAAAGACGATGAAGAATGCTGAGGTACTAAAGCGCGTGATCATTTCACTCAGAGAAAACGACCGTTAATTCAGGCTCATGTGTGTTTATATTTAAATTAGTTGAAGCTGAATTCGTCTAAACGCAGTCGGATAAACCGGTTAAAGTTAAATTAAGATAATATATAATAGTATATAATGTAATGCTGTTATTCAAAATATATTTTAAAGCATTGTAAACTCACTGTCTTGTATTTTATTGTTTCATACAAAGAGTTTACAGTGTATAGAGTGGCCGAAAATGTTAAACCTAAAATTTAAACTCTAGAAAATCTCCCCAAAAATAATTGTAATTTCATATATTTTATATTTTTGTGTCATACTTTGTATATATTAGAACAATACAAAACAACCCAGAACAAAAAGGCAAATTTGACATAATTTCACACAAAACTCCAGACAGCAGCTAACGCTAGCTATAAACCCCACAGGCTGCTGCTGCTGCAGTAACTCTCAGCACAGCCCCAGTATTTCACCCGGTGAACCTAATTGAATTCTATATTATGTATGACCTATATTAACGTTGATTCAACGTCGAATGTCCGGGTGAGTGAGTGAGAGGTTTCTTTCACAGTAATTTTTTGTGACTCTTTTACTGCTTTATTTCTCAGTGTTCATTTCTGAAGTATAAACCTATGTTTATCCAGTGCAAGCTGTCCATGTGTGTACATATATATATATATATATATATATATATATATATATATATATATATATATATATATAGATAGATAGATAGATAGATAGATAGATAGATAGATAGATAGATAGATAGATGGGAATGGTGGTGGAGAAAAATCTCCCACTTAAAATGAATTCTCAGTCGCAAAAGTGCTAGTATAAGTCGTATCACTATCCATGGTCTAAAATAACATTAGCTGTGAAAAACGGCAGCGCAGGCCACTGGGCTCTCCCTCCCTTACTGCAAAAAAATTTGTTATTTTTCACCAAACATGAAAACAACAAAAATGTATAAATAAAAATACACCGGGCACATTTTTAAGTGTCTTACAGTCATATTATTGGAATTTATTAGACAACAGCAACAGCAGTAATTCATTATATAAAAAAAAGAGTTTTTTACATGCTGGAGCTCAATTTTAGCTCTCCACACACAATGTGATTCATAGTGTGACACACCTGCTTATTCACACACTAAATCTCAATAAGCACCGCACACTTTCAAAGCTGGATCACAAATATAAGAATACAACACAGTGATCAAAACCACAGCATAAGGAAAGGAGGAGAAGATGAGTAGCTAAAGGTCTCATTCCATTTTTTTTTTTTTTTTTTTTTTTTAATGTCTAGTTGTCTAGTCTGCTGCTAAGTTAAACAATGCCTCGGAAGGTTTACTGGAACACAAAACAGCTTCATTACATTCTGGTACTAGTTATGCACGTTCGTTACACACCATGTTTCACAATAAATTGAATTTTAATCCCCCTCATTTTTTCTAAAACACTTCAGTCTGCCAACAACCACTAAAAGCAATGGATAAATTACATTACACGGTTTTCTAATTCTAACGAAATAGCGAAAACTGAAAGTGAAAAAATATTTGTGTTAACGGTAATTAAAAGGAAAAAAACATAACTAACTCAAACTGTATTGTGTGTTTATAAAACTAACTAAAACGAACTGAAATTACTGATAGAATAGCCTCATTTTCGTGTTTAATTTATTTATAAGCGCTGTTATTCAGCGGAGTTGTACAGCGGGCGGTGTTGTGCCGATTCTGTTTGCGAAGCAGAGTCGGATTCAGCAGGGAGTCGGATACGGCACAGCAGCGGCAGCGCGTTCTCGTTTAAAGCGCTCGCGCTAGCCGCAAAATACGACAGAAAACACTAAGTAACTGCAGAATTATGTATGGGATTACAATATGAGCGCGAGGCAGATGAAAGAGAAACAGGAGATACAGTGTGTGAGAACCTTTACCTGTGAGTAGCTCATACCAGAACAAGCAAATCTCTCTCTCTCTCTCTCTCTCTCTCTCTCTTTCTTTTTCTGTCTTGTTTCTTAGATTGATCTCTCTGATGAGATTAAATAACTTTAATTTTTTTTTTTAAGTTTTATGCTATGTAACAGTGTTAATTAACATAATTCTGATTATATTTCGCTCATTCAATCAGCCCGAAAACAGCCAGTTTATGGGGCGGGTCGTGTCGGGGCAGTTTATGGTTCGGGTTGATAATATATATTCATATCGATCAATGATATTGATAACAACAAGGTTGATAAATTAATATAAAAATAATAAATATATTATTTAATAATGTACGTCCCGAGTTACCTGGTCCAATCTTCAAATGTTTAACTGCATATTGACGTCCAATTAGGGTCATAGTTAGACGTCCCAAATAGTGGACCTAGTTTGCCTGGCATGTAGAAGTGCAGAATTGGTATTGGACCTACGGACGCAATATAGACATGATAAGACGTCTAATGTTTAGTGGGTGAGGTCAGGGTTTGTTACTTCACACAGTTTTGAAACGTTTCAAATCTTTGGTGTATTGGGTTCGTGCCTAAGAAAGTGAACGCAGCTAATCTGAGATCAGAATGTTTTGTCTAGTTCTGCTGTTCTGGGATCATTTTGAACTTCAAGACAAGCAGGTAGTGTCTGACATCCATGATAAAGGTCCCACAAATCTATTTTTTTTTTCGAATCAATTGTTTATTTTATTTAATTTCTCAAAAGCCCCACCTTTGCAATCACTTTTGTAAAGTTGTAAATAAAAGTAACGAATAAATGTACTAAATGCCAAATACCAGGTGTGCCTCATTTTGGTTGTTCATTTTGGACCCTTTTTGAACATGGAAACTAAATATGATTTTTTTTCACCACTCTGATGAAGCCAAAGATTGGTGCATTCTTTCAATTACATTATCACACATGATATCACATAATGTTTGATTAAAAAAAAATATATATATATATAAACATATATATATATATATATATATATATATATATATATATATATATATATATATATATATATATATATAAACGTCTTAGAAACTCTTTGTGAAGAAATTATATGTTCTTATGCAAATTTATAGCTAAAGTAAACACAAGAGGTGTTCTTATAGTTCACAGATCATTGTTTATAAAAAATATTGCTATGTATGTGATTTTAGCTTTTGCTTCATTTTATCTTCTAGGTTTATCTATATTGTCTTATCAGAAAATGACTTTATAATACATTTTAGAAAAGTTATTTAGGACGTTAATAAGCAACGTGTTATTGAAGACTCCCACAACCTCCACCTTCTAGGGTGACTTCTTGCTAATGGATCTCAGTTGAAGTGTGAAGTTGTCTGAAACTCCTCGGCTTATTAGGATCTCTTTGAGCTGTAGGAACACACAGACATAGTGGTGACATGTAGAACAACTGGAATAATGTAGATTCTGCAGACACTGTTTATGAAGTCTTTAATCCTATACCTGCTGCATTAGGTACATCTACTGTGAACCTGTATGATCTATTGTACATTTTATTCACAATTTTTGCTGTAAAAATATTTATAAATATTTTATATTTATTACACATTTAACATAAAATTGGCAAATCTTATCCTTCCAGTAAACACTCAGTAACATTGTCTGAAAAGAACACAATGGTGTTTGAATTATTTTTAAATGTTACCTGTTGGAGGAATAACTGGGAGCTGTTCGCTGCCATCAAGTTTTTGACTGAAATAACTTTTAGGCGCATGACCATCACATTTCCTGTAAAAGGCCATTAAAAAAATACATATTCAGTTCATGTTCATATTCTTGTATGTGTCTTAATCATGTAAAAGAACAGAAAATCAGAATGAAGAATAAAAATGACCAAATCAAATAAAAAAAATCATATCCATTGCATGCAAAAACACAATATAATTTGACCTGGTGGTGCTGAAGTTGCATTTGTGGGAACAATAGTAGAGGGAACAGTAGTTGAGGAAATAGTGGTTGAAGATGCAGTAATTGTGAGGAATGTGTCTGCAGATGCGAAAAAGATTAATTTGTATAAGTAAACAAGTTAAATTTAAAAACTCTTAAATTAAGTAAGTTTGAGCAGAAGTATAGGTAATTCTTTTAAACAAAATACCTACACAGATGATCTTATCGGTTGATCATCTGGATATTAATAAAAATGTTTTTATATATGTATTATTGTACCATATTATATATACATATACATCTTGCACAAATGTATATTAACACATATGCCTCACTGTTCTTGCTTGATTAAAAAATGAATCCACTGAAGAGAAAATTAGCTAGTATACCAGTAAACAGGTACAACATTACTCTAACGCTATTGTGGTGGTTCAATAGTCATACATTTTCTTAATGAAAGGTAGAAAAACTAATCAATTATACAGTAATAAATAGGCTTTGTTAAGAAACTGCCAACCTATACAGTACAGTTATGTGGTAGATGTTTCTGATTAAGCAACCAACAAGTGTACGTCGGGAAATCTAACAGAAACATACATTATCCAACCTTCTATCACATGCCCACCTCCAACCAATCATGGACAGTTTCTACATTACAGTTCCCAGTGTAGGTTGCTTCAGCAAGGGCAGGTTCGTCCTTATGAATGACGCATGAATCAAGCCTAGAAAGTTTTCCTGGAACAAAACTTGCTTCGGTCTGCTCTGGCAATGTTCCCCAACTCTGAGGACTGTTTTTTTTCCAGCATGACAATGCTTAATTCCACACAGCTAGATCATCTAAGGTGTGGACCCCATTGAAAACCCATGGAATGTAATCAAAAGGAAGATAGATGGTCACAAGCCATCAATCAAAGCTGAACTGCTTGAATTTTTGAGCCAGGAGTGGCATAAGTTCACCCAACAGCAGTGTGAAAGACTGGCAGAGAGCATGCCAAGACTTGGTTATTCTACTAATTATTGATTCTGACGTTTCCTTAGATAAAACTTTAATATTGTCGTTGTTTTTAAACGAATATCAACGTGTTGACCATTTCTAATTTTCTGCAAATAAATGCTCTAAATTACAATATTTTTATTTGGAATTTGGGAAAATGGTCATCAGTAGTTTATAGAATAAAAGAACAATGTTCACTTTATGCAAACATATATCTATAAATAGGCTTCTACTGAAACTGATTATTTTGAAATGGTTCCAGAGCAGAAATATATATGCTCAGAAAAATGTTACATACCAATAGGTGTGTCTGTTGTGGTCGTTTCTGTTGTTGGCTGCAGTAATGTTGTTACAACAGTAGTGCCTGCAGAGATACAGAGAAAAGAGAAATAGTTAAACAGTTATAGGGAAAATGACCTACTGAGACTGTTGTGATTACATTTGGTTTAAAAAAAAAACTTAAAATATACATTACATACCAATAGGTGTGTCTGTTGTGGTCGTTTCTGTTGTTGGCTCAAGTATTGTTGTTTGAACAGTTGTGCCTGCAGGGATACAGAGGAAAAGAGAAAGAATAAAACAGTTAAACAGGAAAAATGACCTACTGAGACTGTTGTAATTACATTAGCTTTTTAAAAAATGTAAAATATGTGATTTGTACCAATAGTTGTGTCTGTTGTGGTCGTTTCTGTTGTTGTCTCCAGTATTGTTGTTAGAACAGTTGTGCCTGCAGAGATACAGAGAAAATGAGCAAGAGTAAAACACTTAAATAGGGAAATTTAAAAGAAATGACCTACTGAGAATTGTGACTACAGTTTAAAAAATACACTTAAATATACATTATGTACCAATAGTTGTGTCTGTTGTGGTCGTTTCTGTTGTTGTCTCCGGTATTGTTGTTGGAACAGTTGTGCCTGCAGGGATACAGAGGAAAAGAGAAAGAACGAGTTGTCCCCCTGTCACAGGGGGACGTAGGGCCCTCGCACAACAGCGCAAATCGTACCGGGCCAAACCGAGAAACCGGTAAAAGTAATTTTGAGGTCTTATTGAGTGTGCCAATTTTCAAGAGTTTTCTATCCTGTTAAACATGTGAAATATCCATTTAAAATACAGGTGGCGCTATGGCGCTGTTAAAATACATGTATTTGAAATTCTAATTCTACATCAAACAACAGCCTTAGATAAGCAGGCTGGTCAAATTTTGTGAGTTTTTCTCCGTTATAACCTCCTCAAAACTCCTGGCATTACCTAGGTTTTCACCTCCTGTTTTGATGTGGGATCTCAAAAATTCAACCATCTGCCATTTCGTCCTCGTTTGAGATATCGACTATTCCTTCACAATTTATCATCAGATATGTTCAATGTTTATTTTTACCAAATACCAAGAGAATTCATCAAATTTGCTAGGAGTAGTTTGACAATGTACACAAAAAATGTGTGTAAAATGCAGATATTTCAAAATGGCCGACTTCCTGTTGGGCAGAGTCAGTCCTACCAATGCTGAAAATGTGTGTAATGATGTCTTTTGTGTTTTTGCCAAGTTTCATGAATTTTCAATAATCTGTTTTCTGACCGTGTCATGGTTTCACTTTGGTTTAGTGTTGCGTCTCTAGTGAATCAATTGCTCGCCATTGGGTCACCGTTTTACCGATCAACTAATCCTTTGGAAATTATCATCAAATATGTCTGTTGTTAATTTACAGCGAAATAAGAGGTAATCTGACAAAGACTTTAGGAGCAGTTTAAATTAGTTTGTGAAAAATGTGTAAAAATATTACAAATTCCAATATGGCCGACTTCCTGTGGGGCGGAGCTAATACAAGCCAATTGCAAATATGTGCAGGGTCATACTATCTACGATCCTACCAAAATTTGAGAAGATTAGACAAATTTTGACACATCCACAGCTAATTTATTAAACGAACCAATTAGGGGGCGCTGTAGAGTCCGCTAGCTATACATGAAAAAATTGTCAAAATATTTGTAAAGTGTTTTTAGGTCTTATGCAATCTGTCAATTTTCAAGAGGTTTTGAGCATTCCCGTAATGTCAAATATGCATTGAAACCTAGGTGGCGCTGTAGAGCCAATGAAATACGTATATATGAAATTTTAATTTCAGATCAAAGTACTGCTTAAATCAAGCAGGCCTGTAATTTTTTGAGAGTTTTCATCCTTTTTAACCTCCTCAAACACCTACCAACACCAGAATGTATTCACTTCCTGTTTTAACGGGGCATCTCAAGCAATTCAACTGTCCGCCATTTCGTCCTCGCTTAAGTTATCGACTATTCCTTCGCAATTTATCATCAGGTGTGTTAGTAGTTTATTACTGACAAATATCAAGAGTATTCAACAAATTCCCTAGGAGCAGTTCGACAAAGTATGCAAAAAATGTGTGTAAAATGCACATATTTCAAAATGGCCGACTTCCTGTTGGGCGGAGTCAATCATTCCAATACTAAAAACGTGTCTTATGATGTCTCTTGTGTTTTTACCAAGTTTCATGATTTTTCAATCATCTGTTTTATGACTGTGTCATGGTTTCACTTTGGTCTAGTGTTGCGTCTCCATTAAATTAATTGCCTGCCATTACGTCATCGTTTCAGCTATCAACTATTCCTTCGCAATTTATCACCATGTATGTCTGGGGACTATCCACTGACAATTTTGAGGTAATCTGACAAAGACTCTAGGAGGAGTTCGAATGAGTTTGTGAAAAATATGTAAAAATTCCACAAATTCCAAAATGGCCGACTTCCTGTTGGGCGGAGCCAATGCATGCCGATTGCTAATATGTGCGGAATCATATTGTCTATGTTTCTGCCAAAAATCGAGAATATCTGAGAATTTTTGAGAAGGTCACGGCTAATTTATTAGCCCAACCAAATAGGGGGCGCTGTAGAGTCATCTAGCTACACACGACAAAAATGACAATACATATCTAAATCATTTCGAGGCCTCAATGAATCTGCCAATTATCAAGAGGCTGAGCGCTTTCCATAAATGTCATGTAAAATTGGTGGCGCTAGAGAGCTGATGAAAATCAAAAGTGCGAAATTCGAGTTCACTATCAAAGTACATCCTGAGCCAAATAAGCTTTTCAAGTTTTATGAGTTTTCGAACATCATAACCCCTCCGAAACCCAGCGGGAAACTTTATATTTTGCGACTTCCTGCCAAAATGGCCGACTTCCTGTTGGGTGGAGTCAGATAAATCCAAGTGATTCTTGTTCTTTATGAGGAGGTCAATGAGCGTACCAAAGTTGGTGCACATTGGACAAACTTCATCCCGGCCACTGCCTACGTTTGGGGGCGCTATAGAGCTCCTGAACCACGACCACGCCCATGCCTTATGTAACTTTTTCATTTTCGCTGACTTTTAGGCCTATGCCAATTTGTATGAGTTTTCGAGTATCGGAAAGGCCTCAAAAATGGGCGAACCTGAATATAATAATAACGAGTTGTCCCCCTGTCACAGGGGGACGTAGGGCCCTCGCACAACAGCGCAAATCGTACCGGGCCAAACCAAGAAACCGGTAAAAGTAATTTTAAGGTCTTATTGAGTGTGCCAATTATCAAGAGTTTTCTATCCTGTTAAACATGTGAAATATCCATTTAAAATACAGGTGGCGCTATAGTGCTGTTAAAATACATGTATTTGAAATTCTAATTCTACATCAAAGAACAGCCTTAGATAAGCAGGCCGGTCAAATTTTGTGAGTTTTTCTCCGTTATATTATCCTCAAAACACCTAGCATTACCTAGGTTTTCACCTCCTGTTTTGATGTGGCATCTCACAAATTCAACCATCTGCCATTTCATCCTCATTTGAGATTTCAACTATTCCTTCACAATTTATCATCAGATATGTTCAATGTTTATTTTTACCAAATACCAAGAGAATTCAACAAATTTGCTAGGAGTAGTTTGACAATGTACACAAAAAATGTGTGTAAAATGCAGATATTTCAAAATGGCCGACTTCCTGTTGGGCGGAGTCAGTCCTACCAATGCTGAAAACGTGTCTAATGATGTCTTTTGTGTTTTTGCCAAGTTTCATGAATTTTCAATAATCTGTTTTCTGACCGTGTCATGGTTTCACTTTGGTTTAGTGTTGCGTCTCTAGTGAATCAATTGCTCGCCATTGGGTCACCGTTTTACCGATCAACTAATACTTTGGCAGTTATCATCAAATATGTCTGTTGTTCATTTACAGTGAAATAAGAGGTAATCTGACAAAGACTTTAGGAGCAGTTTAAATGAGTTTGTGAAAAATGTGTAAAAATATTGCAAATTCCAATATGGCTGACTTCCTGTTGGGCGGAGCTAATACAAGCCAATTGCAAATATGTGCAGGGTCATACTATCTACGATCCTACCAAAATTTGAGAAGATTAGACAAATTTTGACACATCCACAGCTAATTTATTAAATGAACGAATTAGGGGGCGCTGTAGAGTCCGCTAGCTATACATGAAAAAATTGTCAAAATATTTGTAAAGTGTTTTTAGTTCTTACGCAATCTGTCAATTTTCAAGAGGTTTCGAGCATTTCCGTAATGTCAAATATGCATTGAAACCTAGGTGGCGCTATAGAGCCAATGAAATATGTATATATGAAATTTCAATTTTTAATCAAAGGACCGCTTAAATCAAGCAGGCCTGTAAATTTTCGTGAGTTTTCAACCTGTTTAACCTCCTCAAACACCTACCAACACCAGAATGTATTTACTTCCTATTTTAATGGGGTATCTCGATCAATTCAACTGTCCGCCATTTCGTCCTCGTTTAAGATACTGACTATTCCTTCGCAATTTATCATCAGGTATGTTAGTAGTTTATTGCTGACAAATATCAAGAGTATTCAACAAATTCCCTAGGAGGAGTTCGACAAAGTATGCAAAAAATGTGTGTAAAATGCACGTTTTTCAAAATGGCCGACTTCCTGTTGGGCGGAGTCAATCATATCAACACTGAAAACGTGTGTAATGATGTCTTTTATGTTTTTGCCAAGTTTCATGAATTTCCAAGCAGCTGTGTTCTGACCATGCTAATGTTTCTATTTGGTTAAGTGTTGTGTCTCCATTAAATCAATTGCCCGCTATTACGTCATCGTTTCAGCTATCAACTATTCCTTCGCAATTTAGCACCATGTATGTCTGGAGACTATCCACAGACCATTTAGTCGTAATCTGACAAAGACTCTAGAAGGAGTTCGAACGAGTTCGTGAAAAATGTGTAAAAATTTAACATTTTTCAAAATGGCCGACTTCCTGTTGGGCGGAGGTAATACATGCCAATGGGTATTATGTGTGGCATCGTAATATCTATGTTTCTACCAAAAATCTTGAACATTGGAGAAAATTTGAGACAGCTACCGCTAATTTATTAGCCTAAACCAAATAGGGGGCGCTGTAGAGTCATTTAGCTCCACATTAGACAAACGATTACATTTCTCGAAATCATTTAAAGGCATTATTGGGTCTGCTAATTTGGAAGAGGCTAAGAGCTATCTATAAATGTCATATAAAATAGGTGGCGCTAGAGAGCTGATAAATTATGAATATGAAAAAATTCAATTTTACATCAAAGTACAGCTTATGCCCAATAGGCCTGTGAAATTTTATGAGTTTTCGAACATCGTAACCCACCCAAAATGCCACGGGAAACTTTTTTTTTTGCCACTTCCTGCCAAAATGGCCGACTTCCTGTTAGGCCGAGTCAAATAAATCCAAGTGATTCTTGATCGGTATAATGAGGTCAATGAGCGTACCAAAGTTGGTGCACATTGGACAAACTTTATCCTGGCCACTGGCAACGTTTGGGGGCGCTATAGAGCTCCTGATCAACGCCTAAGCCCAGGAACCATGAAATTTAAAATTTTTCACCGGCCTTGACGTCTGTGCTAAAATTCAAGAGTTTTCGACTATCAGAAAGGCCTCAAAAATGGGCGCGAAGTTTAAAAATAAAAATAATAATAATAAACGGACCAAAAACAATAGGGCTTTGCACCTCTGGTGCAGGCTTCGCCTGCGCCTTCGGTGCTCGGGCCCTAATAATAATAAACGGACCAAAAACAATAGGGCTTTGCACCTCCGGTGCAGGCTTCGCCTGCGCCTTCGGTGCTCGGGCCCTAATAAAACAGTTAAACAGGAAAAATGACCTACTGAGACTGTTGTAATTACATTAGCTTTTTAAAAAATGTAAAATATGTGATTTGTACCAATAGTTGTGTCTGTTGTGGTCGTTTCTGTTGTTGTCTCCAGTATTGTTGTTAGAACAGTTGTGCCTGCAGAGATACAGAGAAAATGAGCAAGAGTAAAACACTTAAATAGGGAAATTTAAAAGAAATGACCTACTGAGAATTGTGACTACAGTTTAAAAAATACACTTAAATATACATTATGTACCAATAGTTGTGTCTGTTGTGGTCGTTTCTGTTGTTGTCTCCGGTATTGTTGTTGGAACAGTTGTGCCTGCAGGGATACAGAGAAAATGGCAGAAATGGCTTCTTTCGCATCACTCTCCCATACAGCTAGAACTAAAAATGATTAAGATTTATAGGGGTGCCCAAACTATATTAACCACGTGACCTACCAATTCTGTACTTTGAAAAATGGGACATTTAAGAGATTCTGCGCATCCACAATGAAAGAGCAATGGGAGGGGTAAGCAGTTGGAGCTCACTGATTATAGGGTGGAGGTTCTCACTAATGAGATCATACAGCAAGAAGACACAATGGAGAGCATTAATTTCAAAGAAAAACACCACTGCTGCAGTTTGGCAGCATTTTGGATTCATTCCAAAATGAAAAGGGAGAGCCAGCAAACCTAGATGAACCAGTATGTAAGATCTGCCTACAAAAAGTCTCCGCCAAAGATGGAAACACAGCAAACATGCATTCTCATCTTAAAAGGAAGCCTCTTTATTATAGTTCAATTTTATTTTCTTTTTCTCCTCCAATTCAGTTAGTTTTAATTCGTTTTTAGAGTGGGTTTGCTATTTTTTATTAGTTTTTACACCTCATATCAGAGAGACTAATTTGAGAAAAACATAAACAAACTCTACAGGTTTCACTAATTTTATCGAAATGATCAACTATGAGAGGGAGAGAGAGAGATTTATGAGTTTATCTTCCCACGTGGAGTGTTCTGGTTCTGGAGTCACAGGTAAAGATTCTCATAGCTGCTTCTCAATAGGACTTAGCTGAGTGGAGTTTATTCCTCATACGGTATCTCCTGTTTCTCTACAAAACAAGTGCTTTTATCTCCCTCACTCAGATTTCTACTGCGGTCAAGCCAGCCCCCACTTCAAAACGCTTGGTCAAACTAGCCCCCACACTGTTTCTCAGAGCGCGCATACACTGAACATTGCGGTAAGCGTGAGAAGGAACACATTTCAAAATAAAAGTCCCCCCCCCCCCCCCCCCCAATATCAAGACATTATGCTGTGGAGTGGTATTAAAATGAATCCACATGATATCACATGTTATGTCTGATATCACATGTCAATTTCATGTAGTCCTGGTAGTACACAAAATAAAAGCCCTGTAAATTATAACAATTATGTTATTTTAATAATAATAATAATAATAATAATAATAATAATAATAATAATAATAATAATAATAATAATAAAAATACTTGTATGTGTCACTCACTTAATAACAGGGCATTATAATGTGTCATTTCAAAATAAAGGCCCTTTAAATTATAACAATATTTTATTTTAACACAATGTTTAGATTGTTATTAAAAGGAATCTGTCTGATATCACAGGTCAATTTCATATAGTCCTGATAGTACACCACGTGTATTTATTACTCACTTAATATCAGAACATTTTAATGTGTCATTTCAAAATAAAGGCCCTTTAAATTAATACAATATTTTATTTCAACACAATGTTTAGACTGTTATTAAAAGGATTATGTCTGATATCACAGGTCAATTTCATATAGTCCTGATAGTACATCACTTTTATGTGTCACTCACTTAATATCAGAACATTTTGATGTGTCATTTCAAAATAAAGGCCCTTTAAATTGTAACATTTATGTAATTTTACATAATGTTTAGACTGTTATTAAAAAAAATCTGTCTGATATCACAGTTCAATTTCATATAGTCCTGATAGTACACCACTTGTATGTTTCACTCACTTAATATCAGAACATTTTGATGTGTCATTTCAAAATAAAAGCCCTTTAAATTATAACAATATTTTATTTCAACACAATGTTTAGACTGTTATTAAAAGGAATTTGTCTGATATCACAAGTCAATTTCATATAGTCCTGATAGTACACAACTTTTATGTGTCACTCACTTAATATCAGAACATTTTGATGTGTCATTTCAAAATAAAGGCCATTTAAATTATAACAATCTTTTATTTTACCACAATGTTTAGACTGTTATTAAAGACAAATATGTCTGATATCACAGTTCAATTTCATATAGTCCTAATAGTACACCACTTGTATGTTTCACTCACTTTATATCAGAACATTTTGATGTGTCATTTCAAAATAAAGGCCCTTTAAATGTAACATTTATGTAATTTTACACAATGTTTAGACTGTTATTTAAAAAATTCTATCTGATATCACAGTTCAATTTCATATAGTCCTGATAGTACACCACTTGTATGTTTCACTCACTTAATATCAGGACATTTTGATGTGTCATTTCAAAATAAAGGCCCTTTAAATTGTAACATTTATGTAATTTTACACAATGTTTAGACTGTTATTAAAATAAAATCTGTCTGATATCACAGTTCAATTTCATATAGTCCTGATAGTACACCACTTGTATGTTTCACTCACTTAATATCAGAACATTTTGATGTGTCATTTCAAAATAAAGGCCATTTAAATTATAACAATCTTTTATTTTACCACAATGTTTAGACTGTTATTAAAATAAATCTGTCTGATATCACAGGTCAATTCCATATAGTCCTGATAGTACACTACTTGTATGTGTCACTCACGTAATAACAGAACATTTTGATGTGTCATTTCAAAATAAAGGCCCTTTAAATTGTAACATTTATGTAATTTTACACAATGTTTAGACTGATATTAAAAAAAATCTGTCTGATATCACAGGTCAATTCCATATAGTCCTGATAGTACACTACTTGTATTTGTCACCCACTTAATATCAGAACTATTGATGTGTCATTTCAAAATAAGGGCCATTTAAATTGTAACATTTATGTAATTTTACACAATGTTTAGACTGTTATTAAAAAAAATCTGTCTGATATCACAGTTCAATTTCATATAGTCCTGATAGTACACCACTTGTATGTTTCACTCACTTAATATCAGAACATTTTGGTGTGTCATTTCAAAATAAAGGCCCTTTAAATTGTAACATTTATGTAATTTTACACAATGTTTAGACTGTTATTAAAAAAAATCTGTCTGATATCACAGGTCAATTCCATATAGTCCTGATAGTACACCACTTGAAATTTAAATGTGATAGACAGATTTATCTTACTAGCATTCTAAACATTGTGTTAAAATAAAAGATTGTTACAATTTAAAGGGCCTTTATTTTGAAATGACACATCAAAATGTTTTGTTAATAGGTGACTGACAAATACAAGTAGTGTACTATCAGGACTATATGAAATTGACCTGTGATATCAGACATAATCCTTTTAATAACAGTCTAAACATTGTGTTAAAATAATATATTGTTATAATTTAAATGGCTTTTATTTTAAAATGACACATCAAAATGTTCTGAATTTAAGTGAGTGACAAATACAAGTGGTGTACTATCAGGACTATATGGAATTGACCTGTGATATCAGACAGATTCCTTTTAATAACAGTCGAAACTTGTGTTAAAGCTCACCTTCCGTCGTTTTTTCTTTCATTTTAAAATGTCTAGTTGTGGTCTCTAGTATGAATGAATGACATGTGAGCCGTTTTTGTAAAAAAAAAAAGTGCTCAGGTGTCTCTGTATAGCTCTTTTTTAATGGACTGTTTTAGGGGTGTGTCCAAAATGACCGGATTCCAGCTTTGCTCATGAATATTCATACATGCAAACAGCATGCAAATATCTCTCCTCTGATTGGCTAGGAGCACTGCGACGCCCCTCCGCCGCTCTGCCGCTCACTGCCTCCCACCTCCTAACTGATGAGCGGTGATGTTGCGTCGCTTCAGCTCCGCCTCTGGGAGTTTCTCGAGCCAAGGTGGGCTGGTCTGTGAGTTTCTGCCTACTTAGGCAGAAAGATAATTCAAAATTCACCCGTTTTTCGGAGGGGGGGAGGGGGGATTTCTTTGCTTAGCTCCTGCAGACAATGGGGGCTGCAAAACAGTTTAATGTGCAGGTGTACACATTCAACTCGGAGAGACCTACTGTATTCCACAAAAAACAAGAAAAATCGGATTTTCGCGGAAGGTGAGCTTTAAGATAAAAATATTGTTATAATTTAAAAGGCCTTTATTTTGAAATAACACATCAAAATGTTCTGATTTTAAGTGAGTGAAACATACAAGTGGTGTACTATCAGGACTACAGTTGTGGTCAAAAGTTTACATACACTTGTAAAAAAACATAATGTTATGGCTGTCTTGAGTTTTCAATAAGTTCTACAACTCTTATTTTTCTGTGATAGAGTGATCGGAACACATACATGTTTGTCACAAAAAACAGTCATAAAATTTGGTTCTTTCATACATTTATTATGGGTCTGCTGAAAATGTCACCAAATCTGCTGGGTCAAAAATATACATACAGCAACAAAATTTGTCAATTTTGGTGATGTAGCGAGTTGTGTCAATCAAATTAGCTTCATGTCATGGCCTCTTCACTTCTTGTAAGTGATTCTGATTGACTACAGCTGTTGACTTCTCATGAGCCCATTTAAATAGGGCTCATTTGACCCAGTGATTAGACTCAGCTACAAAAGCTACAATGGGAAAGTCAAAGGAACTCAGTGTGGATCTGAAAAAGCGAATTATTGACTTGAACAAGTCAGGGAAGTCACTTGGAGCCATTTCAAAGCAGCTACAGGTCCCAAGAGCAACTGTGCAGACAATTATACGCAAGTATAAAGTGCATGGAACAGTTGTGTCACTGCCACGATCAGGAAGAAAACGCAAGCTATCACATGCTGCCGAGAGGAGATTGGTCAGGATGGTCAAGAGTCAACCAAGAATCACCAAGAAGCAGGTCTGCAAGGATTTGGAAGCTGATGGAACACAGGTGTCAGTCTCCACAGTCAAGAGTGTTTTACATCGCCATGGACTGAGAGGCTGCCGTGCAAGAAAGAAGCCCTTGCTCCAGAAAAGGCACCTTAAGACTCGGCTGAAGTCTGCTGCTGATCACATGGACAAAGATAAAACCTTCTGGAGGAAAGTTCTCTGGTCAGACGAAACAAAAATTGAGCTGTTTGGCCACAACACCCAGCAATATGTTTGGAGGAGAAAAGGTGAGGCCTTTAATCCCAGGAACACCATGCCTACTGTCAAGCATGGTGGTGGTAGTATTATGCTCTGGGGATGTTTTGCTGCCAGTGGAACTGGTTCTTTGCAGAAAGTAAATGGGATAATGAAGAAGGAGGATTACCTCCAAATTCTGCAGGAAAACTTAAAACCATCAGCCCGAAGGTTGGGTCTTGGGCGCAGTTGGGTGTTCCAACAAGACAATGACCCAAAACACACATCAAAAGTGGTAAAGGAATGGCTAAACCAGGCTAGAATTAAGGTTTTAGAATGGCCTTCCCAAAGTCCTGACTTAAACCCCATTGAGAACATGTGGACAGTGCTAAAGAAACGGGTTCATGCAAGAAAACCATCACATTTAGCTGAACTGCACCAATTCTGTCAAGAAGAGTGGTCAAACATTCGACCTGAAGCTTGCCAGGAGCTTGTGGATGGCTACCAAAAGCGCCTAGTTGCCGTGAAAATGGCCAAGGGACATGTAACCAAATACTAATGTTGCTGTATGTATATTTTTGACCCAGCAGATTTGGTGACATTTTCAGCAGACCCATAATAAATGTATGAAAGAACCAAATTTTATGACTGTTTTTTGTGACAAACATGTATGTGTTCCGATCACTCTATCACAGAAAAATAAGAGTTGTAGAACTTATTGAAAACTCAAGACAGCCATAACATTATGTTTTTTTACAAGTGTATGTAAACTTTTGACCACAACTGTATATGGAATTGACCTGTGATATCAGACAGATTTTTTTTAATAACAGTCTAAACATTGTGTAAAATTGCATAAATGTTACAATTTAAATGGCCCTTATTTTGAAATGACACATCAAAATGTTCTGATTTTAAGTGAGTGAAACATACAAGTGGTGTACTATCAGGACTATATGAAATTGACCTGTGATATCAGACAGATTCCTTTTAATAACAGTCTAAACATTGTGTTGAAATAAAATATTTTTATAATTTAAAGGGCCTTTATTTTGAAATGACACATCAAAATGTTCTGATTTTAAGTGAGTGACACATACAAGTAGTGTACCATCAGGACTATATGAAATTGAACTGTGATATCAGACAGATTTCTTTTAATAACAGTCTAAACCTTGTGTAAAATTACATAAATGTTACAATTTAAAGGGCCTTTATTTTGAAATGACACATCAAAATGTTCTGATTTTAAGTGAGTGAAACATAAAAGTGGTGTACTATCAGGACTATATGAAATTGAACTGTGATATCAGACAGATTTTTTTTTAATACCAGTCTAAACATTGTGTAAAATTACATAAATGTTACAATTTAAAGGGCCTTTATTTTGAAATGACACATCAAAATGTTCTGATATTAAGTGAGTGACAAATACAAGTGGTGTACTATCAGGGCTTTATAAAATTGACCTGTGATATCACACAGATTCCTTTTAATAACAGTCTAAACATTGTGTTGAAATAAAATATTTTTATAATTTAAAGGGCCTTTATTTTGAAATGACACATCAAAATGTTCTGATTTTAAGTGAGTGACACATACAAGTAGTGTACCATCAGGACTATATGATATTGACCTGTGATATCAGACAGATTTCTTTTAATAACAGTCTAAACCTTGTGTAAAATTACATAAATGTTACAATTTAAAGGGCCTTTATTTTGAAATGACACATCAAAATGTTCTGATTTTAAGTGAGTGAAACATAAAAGTGGTGTACTATCAGGACTATATGAAATTGACCTGTGATATCAGACAGAATCCTTTTAATAACAGTCTAAACATTGTGTTGAAATAAAATATTGTAATAATTTAAAGGGCCTTTATTTTGAAATGACACATCAAAATCTTCTGATATTAAGTGAGTGACAAATACACGTGGTGTACTATCAGGACTATATGAAATTGACCTGTGATATCAGACAGATTCCTTTTAATAACAGTCTAAACATTGTGTTAAAATAAAATATTGTTATAATTGAAAGGGCCTTTATTTTGAAATGACACATTATAATGCCCTGTTATTAAGTGAGTGACACATACAAGTATTATTATTAGTAGTAGGAGTATTATTATTAGTATTATTATTATTATTATTATTAGTAGTAGTAGTAGTAGTAGTAGTATTAAAATAACATAATTGTTATAATTTACAGGGCTTTTATTTTGTGTACTACCAGGACTACAAGAAATTTACATGTGATATCAGACATAACATGTGATATCATGTGGATTCATTTTAATACCACTCCACAGCATAATGTCTTGATATTAAGAGGGGGACTTTTATTTTGAAATGTGTTCCTTCTCACGCTTACCGCAATGTTCAGTGTATGCGCGCTCTGAGAAACAGCGTGGGGGCTAGTTTGACCAAGCGTTTTGAAGTGGGGGCTGGCTTGACCGCAGTAGATTTCTGCAGTTTCCTCAGGGTTTTCTGTCGTTATTTCGCGACTAGCTCGAGCGCTATATACCAGAACTAACGCCACGGACCGCGAGGCGCCGCACGTTGCTGAAATGTGACCCCCACAGAATCTGGGTCCCCTTTGCGAGCAGAATCGGCACAACACCACCTCTGTGGTGAACATAGCGCTTATAAATAAATTAACAAACACGAAAATGAGGCGCATTCTATCTGTAATTTCAGTTCGTTTTAGTTTTTGTACAAAATACAGTTCCTGTTAGTCACGTTTTTCACTTTAATTACCGTTTTTATTACTTTAAGTTAAGGAGAACTTTCACTTTCAGTTTTCGTTATTTCTTTAACAATAATACTTGTTTACTTAGCTATATGGTGATTATCATGCCATAGCTTAAAATAAAATAAAAATAGCTTCAAAAACAATTGACTACATCACAGACTATTTCCAGAGAATCTAATATATAATATATAATATACCCCCCACACACACACCGGTAAAATCATAATCTGACGATGGCATGATGGTATGAAAAACTTCAATTCACCGCCCAACCCTAATCTTGATGATGTGCAGGACTTTGGGTAAATATTCTTTGGACTGACGTGAGAAAAGTGAAACTTTTTGGAAGGTGTGTGCATTTTAGAAAAAGAACATCATAATGAATGTAAAACATTGTGGTGTTAGTTTGATGGTCTGGGGCTGCTTTGCTACTTCAGGGCCAGGACAACTTGCTTTAATAGATGGAAGCAGTAATTCTGCTGTTTACCAGACAATGCTGAAGGAGAATATCCAGCCGTCTGTTCGTGACCTTAAGCTCAAGCTTGGGTTCTGCAGCAGATCAATGATTCAAAGCAATCAAAAAATCCACATCCGAATAGCTTTAAAAAACTAAATTAAGGTTTTGGAGCGGCCTCTCTCTCTCTCTCGCTCTAAATTGAAAACCTCTGGAATATAATCAAAAGGAAGATGGATGATCACAAGCCATCAAACCAAGCTAAACTGCTTGAATTTTTGCACTAGGAGTGGCATAAATCCCAAAAGCAGTGTGTAAGACTGGAGGAGGAGAACATGGCAACCCAGGATTTTTCCAACCAAATATTGATTTCTAAATTCTTAAATCTTTATGAATATGAACTTGTTTTCTTTGCAATATTTGGGGTCTGAAAGCTCTGTATTATTTTTGTTATTTTAGCCATTTCTTATTTTCTGCAAATAAATGCTCTAAATGACAATATTTTCATTTAGAATTTGGGAGAAATGTTGTCCGTAGTTTATAGAATAAAACAACAATGTTTGTTTTAATCAAACATATACCTATAAATAGCAAAATCAGAGAAACTGATTCAGAAACTGGAGTTGTCACTTAATTTGTTTATAAACTTTATATATATGTAAGTATACGAACCAATAGTTGTTTCTGTTGTGGTGGTTTCTGTTGTTGTTTGCAGTAATGTTGTGTCTAAAGAGATACAGAGAAAAAAAATAAAAGAGTTAAAGAGTTCTTTAAATAGGAACATTTAAAAAGGAATTACTTACTGAGACAGTGTTAACTACATCTTGTTTTAAAAACTATATATACTTTAACGTCAGACAACGATACCCTGAGAAAATATAAAAAAATATTTTTAATTGATGAGAAATGTGAAAACGTTTTTGCAACCTAATCTTAATGACTTAATGATGGTTTTTTTCACTCTTGGCGGCAACAACTGCAATCAAACTTATCCTATGACTGTCAACATGTCTTTCACATCTCTATGGAGGGATTTTGGCCCACTCTTCTTTACAGAATTACTTTATTTCTGCCACATTGGAGGGTTTTCCAGCATGAATGTCCTGATCATGATAATGCTACAGCATCTCAATCTGACTTTGAGCAGGCCACTCCAAATGTATTATTTTTTTACACTTTCAGAGGTGGATTTGTTTTTGTGCTTTGGATCATTATCCTTCTGCAGAACCCAAGTACACTTGAACTTGAGGTCTCAAACAGCTGTCTGGACATTCTCCTTTAGGAAAATTGTTGGTTTCATCTATAACAGCAATAAGTGATTTATTGATTCTACAGGTCTGGCTGTAGTTAGTGGAATTGAACTCCAAAAAGTGTGATACATCACAGTTAATTTACAACACTTTTTTTACAAAGGAATTTGTTTGGATAGTAGTTCTTTCCTTAATAAATAAAATTGTCGCATGAAAAAATATTTTTATATTTACAAAAATGCAAAAACAAAAGAAATCTGTAAGTGGGAAAATAATTTTTCATGCCACTGTTTATATATACCATAGTTTTATTATTATATAACATAACATTATGTATATTTTTATATTTAAAAATATTTTGCTGTTAAATGCTGCAGGGCCTGCGCTAGTAAGCTCTGTGGTTATCTTGCAAATAATTAATGTTTTCCTATTTAGTATAGTATCTCAATAGGAGTGACCTTCAGTAAAGAAAATGATTAAAACAATTTCTTATATATGCTCACCTGTTAAATTTATACTAATAGATGTGTCTGTTGTGGTGTTTTCTGTTGTTGGTTGCAGTGATGTTGTGTCTGCAGAGATACACAGAGATAAAAGAGTTTAAGTATTAAATAGGGAAATTAAAAAAGGAATTATCTAATTGTCACGAGTTGACCCAGGCAGGGAGACGAGGAGGCGGACACAGGTGCAGGTAAGGGCGATATAAATAAATAATTTATTAAATAAATAACAAAGAAACAAGGAAACAAGCAACAAGTAAACATGTAACAAAGAAACACAAATAACCAATAACAAACTAGAGATAATAATAATGATAAACAAACAGGGAATATATACAAGGAGCTAAACTAGGAATAAACACAAAGAAGGGGTATGTACAAGGAACTAAGGAACACGGAGCTAAACAAGAGACTAGAAAAACCAAACAAGAAATAAACAAAACTAAACAGGGCAGGGATATATTATACAAGGGATATACTAGAAACAAAACACTAAGCAGAGGACTGGGAAACGAGGAAATAAACAAGAAACTAGAAAACATATACAAGAGATTAACTGAGGAAAACACGGGCAAAGACTAGGGCTATGGAACACGGAAGAACACGGAGAGACAAAACAACAGGGGAAGGTGCAAAGACCGACAGAGACAAAGTGGTAGACCAGGGCTATATAAGGAAACAGGAAACACTATAATTAGAAACACCTGGGGCAGGGGCGGAGCTACAAATGAGAAACACATGGAAAAGTACTGAGACACAGGGGCACAGGTCACGTGGGACACACACAGAGACATGAGACAGGGCTAAGACATGACAGAAGCCTCCCCCTAAACGCGCAGCTCCCGAGGCGCGTAAAAACGAACCCCGGGGGCTGGCGGCGGGGAGAGGCCGGGGAAAACAAGAGACGAAACCGGGGACTGAAACGGAGACAGGACAGAGGACAGAGACTGGACGGGAGACTGAACGGGGAACTGAACAGGAGACGGAGACTGGACGGGGAACTGGACAGGAGACGGAGACTGGACGGGGAACGGAGACTGGACAGGGAACTGGACGGTGGACGGAGACAGAACAGGGGACGGAGGCTGGACAGGGAACTGGACGGTGGACGGAGACTGGACAGGGAACTGGACGAAGGGTTGGACAGGTGAGGGGACCGAAGACTGGACACTAGACTGGACAGGGGACGGAGACTGGATGGGACCGGACATAGGAACAGGGACGAGAACATCAACAGGGACAGAAACGAACACTGTAACTGGGACGGGAACAGAGACAGAGACAGACACGGGTACAGGGACGTAAACAGAGACAGGGACCAAAACAGGGAGAGACATGGGGACCAGAAACACGGGTGGGTGCCCAGGACTGGCAAATGTCTGAAGGGAAGTCCAAGGAACCAGCCTGGGCACAGTACTGGGGACAAAGTCAGGAGACCTCGGTGCCTGCCTGGGTACGTGGGACCTGGGGCCAAACAAAGTTCTGGGAGCAGGAACCGGTGGGGTAGTGACTCTGGCAGCGGGAGCTGGTGCTGGCGGCGCGGCGACTCTGGCAGCGGGAGCTGGTGCTGGCGGCGCGGCGACTCTGGCAGCGGGAGCTGGTGCTGGCGGCGCGGCGATTCTGGCAGCGGGAGCTGGTGCTGAGACTGGAACTGCTGGAGCAGACACTGAGACTGGAACAGCTGGAGCAGACACTGAGACTTGAACAGCTGGAGCAGACTTGAAGGCTTGAACAGCTGGAGCAGACTTGAAGGCTTGAACAGCTGGAGCAGACTTGAAGGCTTGAACAGCTGGAGCAGACTTGAAGGCTTGAACAGCTGGAGCAGACTTGAAGGCTTGAACAGCTGGAGCAGACTTGAAGGCTTGAACAGCTGGAGCAGACTTGAAGGCTTGAACAGCTGGAGCAGACTTGGAGGCTTCAACAGCTTCAGCAGAGACGGAGGCTGGAGCAGCTTCTGCAGACACGGAGGCTTCAGCAGCTTCAGCAGACACGGAGACTGGAGCAGAGACTGAGGCTGGAGCAGCTTCTGCAGAGACGGAGGCTGGAGCAGCTTCTGCAGACACGGAGGCTTCAGCAGCTTCAGCAGACACGGAGACTGGAGCAGAGACTGAGGCTGGAGCAGCTTCTGCAGAGACGGAGGCTGGAGCAGCTTCTGCAGACACGGCAGGAGTCCGGGGGCGTGGCTCAGCAGCCGAAGACACCTCGGAGATGGGCGTGGCCGCCGAGAGAGTTTCGGAGCTGGGCGTGTGGAGATCCAGCGCTGCTGCTGTGAGGCCTGAAGCCGCGGGTGAAACAAAAACCCGGACTGGATTTGTAGCCTCGCCGGTAAAGTCCATTGCAAGCAGCGCGGGGCCGCCGGTAGAGACCGGCGCGGGAAAAGTTTCTAAAATAGTCCCGGAGCACGGCTGGGTTGCCGCGGAGATAGTCCCAGAGAGCGGCTGGATCGCAGCGGCGGAATCCAGCTCTGCAGCCGCCATGAAAGCCAGCTCCTCAGCCTGAGGTGCTGGCGCTGCAGCTGTGGGGCTTGAGAGTGCGGTTGCCACAAAATCCCGGACTGGATTAGTACTCTCTCCGGCTGAGTCAAGCGCGGGGAAAGTCTCTGCTCGCGGCTGGCTCGCTGGGTCGGAGGTCCTGTAGCGCGGCTCGGCTGCTACCGCGGAAATCACGGGGCACGGTTCGGCAGCTACCGCGAGGAACACGGGGCGAGGTTCGGCTGCTACCGCGGGGATCTCGGGGCGCGGTTTCACAGCCGTCACAGAAGTCACGGAGCGTGGCTTAGCCGCTGAAGACGCTAGCTTGAGAGGCGCCGGGGATGCTAGCGCCTTAGCCACTGGAGAAGCTAGCTCTGGAAGCGCCAGTGAGGACAGAGTCTTGGCCGCCGGAGGAGCTAGCTTTGGAGGCGCCGGGACGGAGCGCGCCTTGGGAGGCGGACGGACGGGAGTCGGCGTCTGGAGAACCGGTGCTGCTTTAGTTCTCCCCGGGGTGGATGCCGCTTCCTCCAGGAACCAGGGTGGACACATGTGTGCTGGAGGCAGAACAGCCCCTGGAGGCAGCGGCAGACGAGCTGGTGTAGGGAGAAAGTCCTCCTCCTCCTCAGAGCTGCTGGGAGCGCACCCGAGAAAGTCCCACGGGTCCCGCTCCTTTAGCCTCGGGTACACGGAGGCACCGAGGCTAACCGCACCAACCCTTAGCGCCCCCCCAAGAAAATCCTCCCCGGAAAAGGGGTCTTCTTCCGGCTGGCGGGACCCCTTAGAGCGCCTACCCCGAGGCCTGCGGCGTCCATGAGGCCTCGAGGTTTCCTGCGCCGGGATCCCGCCTGGAGTACGGCGAATCGCCATTCTGGTGCCAGTCCAGGCAGAACCTGCTGTGTCCATGTTACGGTCGGTCTTTCTGTCACGAGTTGACCCAGGCAGGGAGACGAGGAGGCGGACACAGGTGCAGGTAAGGGCGATATAAATAAATAATTTATTAAATAAATAACAAAGAAACAAGGAAACAAGCAACAAGTAAACATGTAACAAAGAAACACAAATAACCAATAACAAACTAGAGATAATAATAATGATAAACAAACAGGGAATATATACAAGGAGCTAAACTAGGAATAAACACAAAGAAGGGGTATGTACAAGGAACTAAGGAACACGGAGCTAAACAAGAGACTAGAAAAACCAAACAAGAAATAAACAAAACTAAACAGGGCAGGGATATATTATACAAGGGATATACTAGTGATGGGTCTGACGACCCTGAAACCTCGACACATGCGCCGAGCTGTCAAGGCGAAACCCCGTGTCGGTGCGCGTATCAAGTTAAGGAAAACCACGTGACCGATACACTTCCTGTGTCGTTTGGTAGCGATGGGTCTGACGACACTGAAACTTCAGCGCATGCACCGAGCAAACAAGGCGAACCCCTGTGTCGGGCCGCGTATCATTTTAAGGAAAACCACGTGACCGATGCATTTCCTCGCGCAGTTGCTTGCAATGACTTTCTTAGTCCAGCAGATGTCGCCATTAAGTGATACAGCAACACAGTTTCAACACAGTGTCGATACAGTTTGGGAAATGTGCCATACACCCAATGAGGCTTCATCTGCCCATCACTAGGATATACTAGAAACAAAACACTAAGCAGAGGACTGGGAAACGAGGAAATAAACAAGAAACTAGAAAACATATACAAGAGATTAACTGAGGAAAACACGGGCAAAGACTAGGGCTATGGAACACGGAAGAACACGGAGAGACAAAACAACAGGGGAAGGTGCAAAGACCGACAGAGACAAAGTGGTAGACCAGGGCTATATAAGGAAACAGGAAACACTATAATTAGAAACACCTGGGGCAGGGGCGGAGCTACAAATGAGAAACACATGGAAAAGTACTGAGACACAGGGGCACAGGTCACGTGGGACACACACAGAGACATGAGACAGGGCTAAGACATGACACTAATATATATATAAACACACTTACCAGTAATTGTGTCTGTTGTGGAAAGTTCTAGTGTTGTTTCTTCTGAGAAAAGGGGATGACAGATTTTACTAGCACCAGTCTGTGAATATGAATAGCTTACTGGAAAGGTCTTGACAAGTTTTTTCTTTGCTTGTTTATGCAGTGCAGTGCATTTTGCTCTGATCAAGTTGATAGATTTTATAGAGTTTGATCTCTCAAACTCTCAGACTTTTGGTGCTCCTGTAGTAATGTAGTAAGAACTTCAGAAAAGCCACAAACCGGAACACACACTGAGCCGACTGCATAGTTCAGCAAGAAAAAACAGAGTGGCAGAGAAATCTTTATCTAATCTAACAGTCAGTTCTGTAATCTGAGTTTAGATTAGGAGAGGAATGCATATTTTTTTTTACTCTTTCCTTATTCCTTAACACTTTACTTATAGTGTCAGTCAGGTAATTTTTTACTCTCATTCCACCTCCAACTAGCCTACAATTGTTTTATTTAGTTTGTATTTATTTTATTTTGTTTTCATTTAATATATTTGAACTGACTGGTGATTTTTTATGATATTTTACAATTATTCATTTATGCTATCATTAATATTTTATACTTTATTTTTACCACTACTGTTTTCACTTTTATTTTACGTTTTATTGTATTGTTTTATTATTATTATTATTATTATTATTATTACTATTTTAGATAAATTAACCCCTATTTGAAAGCATGTAAAAAAACCAACAACTTACGACTGAGTGTAAAGGGAATGGTGCAGAGTCCTGTTATAACACATACATAGTACATATGTTAAAGTAACCAAGCTAAAAACAGCCCCAAGGGCACACAGTTCACATATATTTTGTTCCAGACATGAATGAACAGTCAGTTGAAGAGTAACTTTATGAGTAGTTGAGTAACAATGCACAATGTTTAAACTAATAGGAAAGCATATATTACGACTGACCTGAAAGTACCAGGAGGAAAATCATGGCTGAAGCTGATCTGAAAAGCAGCAGATTTATTAGGTAAGTATGTATGCACTGATAAGGTTTAAACACAGGTCTTAAAGATTTCAGCTACAAAGTGTTGCACATGTACATATATCCCTTCATACCTTAGTGTTTGCTACAGTGCAACAACGATATCAACCACTTAGCAACCCCCAAGCAACTTCATGTGATATTTAGAAAACTGCTTAGTAACCCCAGTGTCATGTCAAGGTTTATATACTGGCTGGTTCTGGATCTTGTACTAGTTCATTAACCCATCGGTGCCCCCGGTCCTTACTTTGAGAACCACAGCTTTGAATAAACATTACTTTTAAAAAAAACTTTGAAGAACCTCTTTTTAGAGCGGTCTAAAGCTGGAAGGTAGAACTGTGTTCTCTGGAATGACGTGATCTGCCCAGCCCATCTCGGATAAATTGGAGATGAGTTAGTCTGGTGATCATTTAACATCCCGACTTAACTAACACTCTCTTTTTTCTAAATGCAGTCAAATCCGCACAGTAAAGCTCCAAAATCTTTCCTGGAGAGTTTTCTAATGCCTGGTCCACACTACAAGATTTTATAAACTTGAATGTGAGAGACCTCACACATGAAGACATTTTGACAGATTGTCTGTCTTTAATTGTTGTTAATCAACCTCCCTGAATAAAACACTGCACACTTTAAGGCTGTATACATCCGGCTGCCGACTCAGATCCACAAAACCTTGTGGGAGTTTTTTCAAACTAGATACAAACTGCAGAAGACAAGGAATTTACTGGTGAGTAGCTTCTGCTCAGAATAAGAAAATTAAATTGATAAAACAATTTTTTTTTGCATGACTAGGCTTTAATATAGGTTTGTGACTTACTGTGCTGTTAGGGAGTACATATTATGTAAGCTTAAAAAGCTGAAAATAAAGGCTTTGAATACTATTGGGTCTACTTTGTCCCACAAAATTACACAATATATGAAGAAATCAAGACTTCATCAAGACTGCTATTGCCATTTTAGTAGAGTCCTGGGCTTTCTAGCCTTTAATAATTCAATTTATGTACAACAAATCTTGATGAATGTGTAGGACATTATTTGTTGTTTCTACATATCTCAGTTCGATAAATTGAAATGCTTTTCATTGGCTTGATGTGCAATACGTAATATTTTATGAAAAAAAAAATATTTTTTATTATATTATCTAATTCCCATTTTTTTCCTTTCTGTGTTAATTATATTAGTGATTTAAATGATTATTAGTCATTTACAAAATTTTGTGGTAAATAATAAGATACTTGATGATGCAAAAGTCAAAGGTTTTTGGGAAGCAGGCACAAAATTGTTTTTCTTAAAGTTCTGTTGTTCTCAAAAAAGCTTGTAAATCAGTATGATTAACCCTTATTTGGAAATGTGCCCCATATGTAGATATTTCCGAAGCTGCTTTGTAACAACGTCCATTGCTAAAATGGCTGTGTAAAGATTATTTAAAAAAAAAATTAAACAACTAATATTTACCAATAATTCTGGAAGGCACTGTGCATCTCCCTCAAATCTATTACCCATATCAGCATTCACACCACCATGATTATCATTATTTAATCAGTCTTACATCAGGACATTTTAGATCAGATTTTCTTCCTCATGAAACGAAGGAGTTAAATAATCCTAACACATGTTTAACACAGAAAACCTCAAAATACATTCTTACCTGTCTTACAGTTGTGCAGGATGTCTGGTTTCTGTTCACCGTTCCTTCAGGGTAGTGTTTTTTCGTACAGAAAGAGGAGGAACTGCTTAAAAATATGCAAAGAATCTCAGTATTGCAAAAGGCCACCTATTCCAGTAAACAGTGGGTATCATGCCAAAATACACAGAGCTGTTGACTAATAAAAATGTTGTCATGTGAAAACTCACATAACTACAAAAATATGTAGAGATAAACATTGCTTAAACTCTGGAATGTGATCTGTTAAAAAAATTCCTAGCTACCTTTTCACAAGCCGAATAAATATCTATTACATTCAGCGCAGTGCCATGAATTGGTTCACAACCACAAACTACTGCAGTGTTTTTAGAGATAAATATCTGCACACCAAGCAGCTTGATTTAGGCTGTGTCAGTGTGTGTTTGGTATCATGACGACACAAAAATATATCTAAGGCGGCTTAAAACACACAAAAGACATGTAATATTAGCTGCTTCATTCTATAAGGATCATACAGTGGGTACATAAAGTATTCAAACGTCTTTAAATTTTTCACTCTTTGTTTCATTGCAGCCATTTACTAAAATCCAAAAAGTTTATTTTATTTCCCATTAATCTACACTCAGGAAAACATTTTTTTTTTTTCACATTTTTGCAAATTTATTTAAAAAGAAAAACTGAAATATCACATGGTCATAAGTATTCAGACCCTTTGATGTGACACTCATCTTTAACTCACATGCTGTCCATTTCCTCTGATCTTCCTTGAGGTAGTTCTATGCCTTTATTGGAGTCCGGCTGTGGCTGCAGGTTCACCTTCCAACATGACAATGACCCTAAGCACACAGCTATAGTAACACAGGTGTGGCTTCGGAACAACCCAGTTACCATTTTTGACTGCCCCAGCCAGAGCCCTGACCCAAACCCAATTGATCATGAATATGAGTTTGAGAATGGCTGTACACCAACTTTCACCATCCAACCTGACGGAACTGGAGAGGATCTGCAAGGAAGAATGGCAGAGGATCCCCAAATGCATTTGTGAAAAACTTATTGCATCATTTCCAAGAAGACTCATGGTTGTACTAGCTCAAAAGGGTCTGAATACTTATGAGCATGTAATATTTCAGTTTTTCTTTTTTAATAAATTAGCCAAAAATTCTACATTTCTGTTTTTTTCTGTCAAGATGGGGTGCTGAGTGTACGTTAATGAGATTTTTTTTTTTACTTTTTTTTAATTAAGCAAATGGCTGCAATGAAATAAACAATGAAAAATGTAAATGGGTCTAAATTTTTTATGTATCCACTGTATACTCTCTACCACAGTAACTGCTGTGATCATGTATGTCCTATATGTTACAGTATGTTACATATCTCTGCACCTTCTCCTCACTATGCATATTTCATTGTACAGTATCTGTATCGTACCGTCCTGTTTGTTAAATTGTGTTTATTGTATTGGCACTTTAGGTTGTCTATATTGTATTGTTGTTCCATTTTGCACCATGGTTCCAGAGGAACATCATTTCACTGCACTGTGGTGTACCAGTACTCAGATGCAATGACAATAAACGAATCTTGACTTGCCTACTAATTATCTTAATGAAACATAGGTGTGTTTTGGGCGTAACAAGAAATAAGTCAATCAAGGCGTCACTTGCCATTCGCTTTAAGAGCCAGGTGTGCTCTGGTTTTGGCTCATTGGTATTTTATGACTGACGTGCGCATTCACGCTGTGAAGGTGCACAAGCAGGTCATTTACGGGAACAGCAATGTTATTTCATGTTGTATTCTGTTTATTGTTGATGTAAAAGTTGGGTTTGTGCACTGCAGCGCCTCATTGTGTGTGTGAGTGTATTGAGTAGGGGCACACCTGCATTGCCGAGATAGGTATGGACATCTGACAAATCTAATCAGTCATTTGTGCACAGGTGTTTTCTGCCAAAAAGATAGCAACATGCCAGAAATGTATTATATTTCTTAAATATACAGTACTGTGCAAAAGTTGTAGGCACCAAAGCAAATTACACTAATCCATTTATCTCAGCAATATGAGTGTTTTTACCTGAAAAAAGCACCACATATGATTTGGACATATGCAAATAAACATACATACAGTAAAACATAACAAGGAATCCTTATTTTAACTAAGTATGTTATATCCTGTGAGCCGAGCTGAGAAACAAAGTGTAGTTCCGGGATTTCCCCTGGATGCCCTCAGCCAGCATGGGTATGTGTTCAGTTCCAGCAGCAGCTCACCTGATTTACCAAATTTACCAAACCAGTTGTTGATATGAGGAGAATTATTTACTGAAATTCCCACAGGTGCCTAAAACATTTGCACAATACTGTATTTCCTATATTTCCTTTGTGTATATTTCCTAAATAAGTAATTCTAAAAAGAGTGCTTGCAAAATACAGTAAAGTGAAATGAATAGGAAGCCGCATTATTATTCATCATTGGATGGAGAACATTTCTGCATTTTCTCCGTCTAAATATCTAAGGGATTTTTTTTATCATTTATTGCCATGAAATGTAAGCATGATCTGATATTTATTTTCAATGTAAAAGTTTACAACATAAGTTAATGCCTGAAAGCAGTTTGTTAAATCAGCAAAGGTGATTTCTAGCAAAGGTGGCACACTTAAAAAATAAGCTTAAAAAAGGGATTAATTTACAGAAATATTTCAGCAGAATTGAAACAAATGTTCACATTTTTATAGCTGTCCACCTGCCTTGTAAAAAAATCTCTCAGCTCTTAAGAATGAGGAAGAAAAGCAGCTTAAAGTAAATCAACTGAACGGGTGAACAATTTCCGTAATCTTCAGGTATCATTTACTTGAATAGGAGTAAACAGAAATAAGTGATTTGGACAGTTGTGATAAAACTATATTTGCTCCAGAGTTCAGAGATATCACTAATAAAGAGAAAACAACTGTTCTTTCTTATCCTCCACTGGTTGAAACCAGTTAATAAATGTATATGATGTCATGTTAGCAAAAATATAGTTAATTTGCAAAAACTGATAAATGTATCCTTAAAGAATTGAACTTTCTTTTTAAGCAAATCTGTTTTTGCAAAGAACTCTTCATTTATTATTTGCAAACATGGAATATATTTCCACTGCTTTACAGATGACACACGGTTGTATATTTGCTGAGGACTGTTAAAAAAAACATAAAGATGCCAAAAGAATCATATTGCTCAAAGATTTCATACCATTAAATGCTGGCTTGGGTGAGTTCAGGTAAAAGGTGCTACCTTCTAAACTGAGCTTCAGATCCAGATGTAAATACGTAAAAACATATAGCTGTTTTGTCTCATATTCATCTTTCAGTGTCAAACCCAAATGTTGTCTCAGTCAACAGCAGAAACAAAGGCATTGAACTCTGTTTCAATAATTTTGGAGTTGACTGTATGTTGGCATGACAACAACAACAGATATACCAATGGTTACATTGTTTCTTTGTCGGGAGTTTCCCTTGTGTGCATGTCAGCAGAGACAGCTCATTAAAAAAGCAACTGATTTCACAACCATGGCCACTGGTTTGGGAATATTTGCATATTGCATTTTTTATAATGAAAGTGTCTATTTAATAGTTATTGCATTGCATTGTGAGCTACTACCCAATGTACAAGAAACCTTTTAACTCATTTCAGTTGTATTTGATTTTTCTCATGGACCTATTCGTTTACAGTTCATGTTTATTCAAGTACAGGATTGAAATCAGCCTGTTGAATCAGTTCCAGCAGGAAACCTGAGCTCAAAATAATACTCAGATCTTAAATAAAGTTAAGACTACAGCTAGCTCTATACCTTTAGAAGTGCGTATTTTTTTTCTTAGCAGTAATTAAATACTTTATAGTAGCTTTAATAATGTATACATTATACTATCTGAAATAATTTATAATAAATACAAAATCTTACGTCTTAAAATAAAAACAACAAAAAAGGTCTTGGGTCTTGGGTCTTGGGTTCATGGGCATATGGCCCAGTTTTCACACAGATCAGTCTTTGTATTCTTTGAGACAAGAAAGGTAAACATGTCATTCGTCAATCAAGATTACGAACTATAAAACATCAAGCATGAGGAAGCACACTGAAAACATATACTTTCACAGCTTGAGTAACTAGTTTCGGTTTGTGTTATGTTAGGATAATGTTATGATAACGTTATTAGTTTTAATCTATTAGAAAAATAATAGAATAGTTGTTTTACTCTACCTGTGTGTTTCAGGTTTCTCCCACATTTAACAATCCTTAATATGAGGTAGGAGAGCGAGGACGATTGTAACAGTTCACTCCCAGTTGTGTTCCTGGCATCAGTGTCTCGTATTTCTCACTTGACTGGCTGGATACACAAGATTGTGCAGTTCAACCTTTCTAGAGTCTTGGCTTTTTGTTACACAGGGAGTCCTGCTGGGTCCGGTGGACCCACTGCATTTTGGGACTTTTCATTTTAAAAAATCGAACTTCTTTATTTAAATACTCAGCAGATGTTTACTTCAATTTACTTCCAATTGCTAGTAATATAAACAACAAATATGTTAAATGAGTTCCCTTTACTTTTGTTAAATCTTTTGTTACTTTTGTTGAATTGAAATAATACTCATTTTGCTTTATTTTATATTGGTTATTAATAACTAGCAAAGGAAGCAAGTTTTTTCAAAACTCTATTGTATTATTTATTTGAATTTCATTTCAGAACTAACTTGGCTGAGTTTACACATAACGTCTGTATAAATAACACTTTTATAGTGATTTTAGTGATCTATAGCGCACTGGTCAATTATGGCACGCGCAGTTGCATTTAGGACTTCTCGGTGTGTCTTTGCTATCGTGAGGATTTAAAAAATACATGTTACACAGCTCAAAATGCAAAAAAATTTCCCTTTATTAATTATAAGTGTGTTTTGGGACTAACGTAAAACGTGTGCCTGTTGTCATTCACTTTAAAAGCCAAGTGCCCTCTCTTTGGCATTTTGGGATCTTAACAGTGGCATTTTTGTGCGTCTCAGCAGAGGAAACTGACCTGCATGTTCACGCTGTGAAGGTACACCAGTAGCTCATTTGAGGAAACAGCAATGTTATTTTATTCTATATTCTGTTTATTGTTGAGACAAATGTCGGGTTTGCGCTGATTTTAACCAGTCAGTGGTGCACCTGTATTTACCACTACCATGTTAGAAACAACCCGGATGTTTAGCTGAAAACATCTCAGTTTTAGACCACCACATCCATCAGTGTAGATTTATTCCTAATCTCTGACACTATTTTAACAGCACAGATGCAAGGCGCAAAAAAGACAGGGTGTAAAATAGCAAGGAGCATCGTATACACAGGGTGTACAATAGGGCCCACAGAGTTTCTCTATGTGTGTAATGCATATGTATGTCTTCTCTTCAGTGTCACTCAGTGTCACAGATCCTCACAATCGGAAACATCTTCCTCAGAGTCTGCAACACACTGAAAAAAGAGAATTGTTGGACCAACTTAAAAAAATTACTTCAATTGGTAACACATAAATAAATTAAGTTTTTACAAATTAAGTAAACAAGTTAGATCAACACAATTCCTTTAAGTTAGCTCAACGTAATTATTTGATTACTTTCAAGTTGACAGTTTTCATTATCTCAACTTAAATTTAAGGCAAATCAACTTAAATTATCCAGTTTATCCAACTTAATTACGTGCTTCATAATTTTAAAGTACAATGTAAAACATTTCAAGTTGTTTAAACTCAGCAATATAAGCTCTCCTGCTGCCTTAAAAGGCTGAGTTAACTCAATGTGGTATTCTCAACATATTTGGTATATTATTATTTAACTGCAAATACTGACAGTATAATACTGGAGTAAACTCAGCAAAGAGTGAACTCTGTAGCTCAAAGCCAGCATACTGTGATCACTAACAACACAGAATAAAGTTAATGTGCTCTTACAGCCCACAAACACTGAGGCCTGGCAATCAACATATATTATAATATTGCACGCCTAGGATAAGGTAGCTTTGGGCAACAGACAACACAAAGATGGTAAGTAAGGAAGAGGCCACACCCAATATGCAGATATATGGTGCCAGGAGCCTGTAGGAAAGCTGCATGAACCAACACTCTAGAAAGAGCATTGACACAGGTAGTGACTAAAAGTTGGTTCAAATCACATTTTTTCATTGGTTCAACAAACATTTTTAAGTTTTCAGGTTGAAGTTCTCTGAACTCATTTTATTGAGTTATACTGGCCGATAAGTTCACTCCACTTAATAATATTAATTTCCACTGACTAAAACACAGAATCACTTTTTAGAGTGCACCATCAAAACGCTCTCTGTCTTCCAATCAGTCTGAACAGAGAATCACTTTGCCATCTTGATCAGTTTTTTTAAATGGAACCAGGCTGACAAAGCTTTTTATAGTGTCAAGTCTCCAAGATTGGTTCCTACAAGACATGGAGTGAAATGTGTGGGAATGTGGGCTCAGATAGTGTTGGGTCTCTAATTGTGCGGGAACAGTGTGAGTGCTTACAGCAAGGGCCTACTTACCTGCTTGACTCTGTCCTTCTCACTCACTCACTCACTCACTAACACACACACACACACACACACAAATTACCAGAGAGGAGGAAAGAAAAATGAGTGTGCACTGGACCTACGATTTCCACACTTTTATCAACTTAGTGGGTGGTCTCACAGACCCGAAGACCTTATCAGGGTTAAAATCTGTCTACTTTTTTCCCCTGAGGTCATTATTAATAATCTATATAATTCAGGCTGAATCTTCATGAACAATAATGCAGTAATCAAACAGGCAAATCTGATTTGTTAATAAATAATAATAAACAACATTTAACAAAAATAAAATATCAGGTATATACAATAGGTACAATCCTTAATGTATTTGGAATTCATTCTTTAAATTATGATTTTTATGATTTATGTTACAAGATAATCTAAAACACATACTCACTGTTTCTGTTTTTAATACTATTGTTTTCATTCTTTTAAAATGTGCTCTGGCTCATACAGGTTTCACATAATGAACATAAAAACTTTCTGATTTTCAGTCTCCAACCTCTCCTCAGACCTGCATGTAAAGCATTCACACATGCTGCAGCCACACATCAGCAGCTCCTTCAGTTCCTTATCAACCTGCTCATATCAATCCAGCTGCTTCATTTTCTTTCTTGTGTTCATGATGTTCAAGGCAAGACCCTTTGATTTTTTGAGGTTTTACTTCAATAAGAGAGTGCTGTTCTTAGTTACACCAATATCAGCAGAAGCAGAAATTAATACATTTTTTGCATCAGGTTTCTTATATAAAAAAAAACGGACAGTTACAACATAGAAAAGTATTGTTTGAACTGAAGAGTATAACATCGTTGACTTTAATTTAATATTGTTTATATTTACGCACAATCACCTTCACAATTTCTTTATTCTCTTCTTCTGTACCAGTATGGGTCTTTTTCTGTATTTTCCTTTTTGTGCCTATTTACTCATATATTAGATTTTTTCCTAGAACTACAAAGGACCACTTAAACCCTGGTAAAAAAAACTTAATGAATAAACTCTTATACTTAAAAACCTAATCACTGCATCAGACTCTTTTTCTTTATTCAAAAAGTAATCAAGTGATTCATCTTACATCGATTATTGGCATTGGCACACATTTCTATTGTCATATTTGTATTATGTCATATTTAGAGCAATAGCATCATAATAAAAAAAATTTAATAACAGATTATGCAACTGCAGTAGGTTACTATAGATGTTGGCAGATTAGTCAACTGTTAAGAAATAAAGGTAAAACCAATGATTTTTACCAATTATTTTCTATTTTGCAAATATAAGATTTTATGCCAACTATTGGCAAAATTACAGTATATATAGAGGTCAAGCTCAAGGCACAGTATCGCTAATGTCTAATGAATAAAATACCTAATGCATTAGCTAATTAAATTATAATTTTTTATGTCAATATGTGTAAAATTCACAATGAAATGGATTTCTGTGGCTACAAACCGCTAGCTTATCTTGCCCTGGCTTACCGGAACACTCAGCATTGTTCAGTGTAGCACTGTCAGGCGGCATTAGCTACTAACAGCTAATGCTAATACTCCAGACTTAGTGCTGAATAAATTTGGGAATCTAATCTTACTGTAAATAAACTGAAGCACTTTACTCAAACAGTGTAGATTAACGTCCAGTGTTTTTTTTTATTACAGTTTTGTTTAGTTAGCTTAGCTTTATCTAACTTGGTTAACTACCCCCCACCACTACCACCTAGCAGAGACCTGCTGAATTAGACCTTCCTAGTGTCCCATAATGCATCTTATATTCGAGAGCGCCTTATGTTTGAAAATAGACCAGAAATAAGATGATTATTGATAGTGCACCCTATAATGTGAAAAATATGTATATGTAATGCATGCATAGTAGAGAGAGATTACTGTATGCTGTCCTAACCAAAAGTCCATTATTGATACACAAATTATGTCAATGGACATTTAAAAGGAATAGCAAAAACTTCTCTTCTGGGTTCTCTTTGGACTTTTTAAAAATATTTGGCAACAACATTATATCCATTAATAAGTTTTGTAATATTACAACTTTATTATCATAATATTATAAATTATAGCTTTGTCTTTTCTACTAAAAAGACACAATTCTTAAAGTGTTATGCATTTATTATCAAAATTATATTATTTAGCCTACATTTTTTTTAGTAGCCCTAAAATGCTGTCTTAAATTTAAAATTCTCTGTTTTTCTCTTTTTTAAAATTGTGAACAGGGTACTTTTATTTATTTGTAAAGCTCCCATGCTGGGTTGGGTATGTTATTGAGGTTCACATATGACAGAAATGTATAGTGTACAATGTAAAGATTCTGCATATGAACTAAGTAACTCTATGAGTTTATTTAGTGAATATATAGCTGTTCATGCCCTGAAATGAGGTTTATAATATTACAGACATAAGTCTTCTACTTTAACTTTAAATTTCATTAATTTACATATTATTTTATTTTGCTTTCTGTATTAGAGCTCTTTTTAGAAAATAAGAAACAGGAGAGGGTGCTTCTGCCCAAAAACTGTAAAAATGTTCGATTTTAATATGTTTTTGAAAGAAGTCTTTTCCTATTGTTTTGTAAAGAGTTTAGATAAATAGAGCAAGGTAGTGATTGTTAAACAAATAAGAGAACTGTTAGGCTTCTTAAATACTTTCTTGTTTTTTACTTTATTCAACAATTATTTCAAATTAATTATAAAACAGTAGTTTACAAAGTTTTTTTTCTTTTTTATGGATGCCATAATGTCCTTCCCTAATCTTTATTGCATTCTATATCTTCTTCCCTGTTGTCCCCTGTTTGTACCTGGTTAGCTTTTTAGCAAAGCTTACATCACTTAACTTTAAAATGTAAAATATATTTGAAAAATAATAAAAAAAATAGTCACAAAAAATCTCTATAAAATGTAATTTTAGGTTGTTACTTTAACTGAATGAAGCTGAGAACTTACCAACAATTTTAACTTGCTTTATAAAATGTTGGTTTATAAAATTACAGACATTATTTTTCTACTGTGTGTTTTACTTTACCTTTCATTAGTTCACAATTTGTTTTAATTTACATTCTGTATTAAAATTAATTTGACAACAAAGTCTGAATTAAGATTTAAGTATTGTGATGGAACACAGTAGAGGGCACTGCTGCCACAAATTTGTTAAACTGATTTTTGTGCATGAGCAACTAAAAGTACAAGGATTCCCCTAGAGGGAGATGTTGTTCCATTTTAACAAGTTTTGAGAGATGTCTTTTAGATAAATAAGTCAAAGTGCATAAAAAAAACAAAACTGGATGTAAATGTTAGTTCAATAAATATAACCATCTACTTTTTAAAGGAGGGTAGTGATCTACTCTGAGACAAGACAGTTTAATTTTAGTAGACAACATCAGAGCAGAGTATTTCAGTAATATTTCATACTTGTCCAACCTGCCAAGTTTTCTGATTTGTGACTCAATACAAAGTTAGACAAACTAAATATCTGTAGACCTATGATCTGCTTTCTCTTAAAAAAAGGATCTTCTCTCATAGTGTTAAAAGATTAAACTGATCAGAGTTTTTCACAGTGGCCAGAAAATGCAATTTTCGCCAATTTTGAGGGTCCCTCTGTTCAGCTTAGAATTTTTTTTTTAAACACACTGTACCCTGGTGGTTAGTGGCTCAAATGAAAGTGGATACTTGGGCTCCAAAAATTGACATATTGGCTTTAGTATTTGGTATATTAAATAACCTCCTATTGATTATATCTTTTGCTAATTTATCCAAAAAAATTAAAAATCGCCTATTGTTTTCCCACACAAATCAACATATCTTCAAAGTACATGATGATTTTCAACTAATTCTCCTTACAAAAATGCACTATTTTATTGAGCTACCTATAATCATTTGAGTTTTACTAAAAATGTATCAAAGAGTGCCAAAAACGTCTCTAAGTGTCCCAACCTGTATCCAAATGCACAAAGTTTCCCAATGGCCAAAAATGTATTTATACAGCCACATACCTCTGTAAATGTTTACCCCAAAGTAAAAAGAAAATAATAATAAAACATATTTCCTACCTACCTTAAAAATACTCTGTGGCTAAATGGAAAACTGTGTATTACTTTTTATGTCTTAATCCTGATGGATTACATTTCGATAGGGAACTTCAAGCTTTAAATACTACAGTAAAAATATTTTTTCTTCATCTTGGGTGAGTAAGCTAGTTAACATAAAGCGGGTTTAATCGGGTTTAAACTGTATTTTGTAATTGTTGCAGGTGTATATGATTTTTTTTAGATGATAAAAGTTAAAGTTAAGTTTCAGTTTTTTTTGTTTCAGCTGAGGAGGGTGCCGCCCCTCCCCCTCATACAACCCCCCTCCCGTCTCACTGGCTGAATTCAGACACACACACCACTGCACACACATAGGGAAAAGTGCTCCCCGTCATATCAGAGCGATTTCACCGCGAAAACCGTTATTTATAATTATTCAAAATGTCCGCCGAGTCGATTTCTATTCCGCCGGCGGAATAGCCACTAGGGGGACTACTGAATTTTAGCCCCACAGCTTAATTTTATTTATTAATAAATTAAGAACAATTAAAAAATAATGTGGTTTACCACAATACTGCTAGTTAGTTAACATAAAAGCCAGCTTTGTGTGTTGTAATTAAATATACTTTAAAATGGTGCTTGACAGAAAAGCTATGCTAGTTAGGTAGCCAAATTACATTTAAGGTGTAATGGGAAATTTAAGAAACCAACTTTAGCCTCACAGCTACATTTTATTTGTTATTAAATTAAACACCACTAGGGCTGCAGCTATCGATTATTTTTGTAATTGGGTACTCTACTGAAAAATCGATTCGATTAATCGAGTAATCGGATAAAACTTTTTTTTTGTTAAAGAGCAATTAAAAAGGCATTTTACTCAATAATGAATGACCAATTGGTTTCCTTTTTTAGATAAGTTATATTTTTAAATTCACAACATATATTTCCAAATTGCAAATACAAATAAATAAGACACAATAAATAAATAAATACCACAATAAAAAAAATACATTTAATTACATTACTTTCATATTAGGATTTCTTGTAAATATCAAATATAGGGTATAAATCAATAAAAAAAGGCATAAACATCGTCTTTGTGTTGTGCATCTTAGCTTCTGAGACGTTGTCAGTTCTGCCAGTGTTGGATCAGTGTGCTGCATTCTTTTACCACCAAGCCGCTTCTCCAAAATATATCAGGACCTGTGGAATAATTGTGATACACAAGTATTACAAATGTGGTTTTTTTCTTTATTTATATGTTGGACTACTTGGGTCTAATTACATCACTGAGACTAATAACTCTAATAATAAATTCATGGGCGTGCATTTATGAACACTAAGATTGACACCTATCGCATTGGGGCACATTAGACACTAGTGGTAATTAATATTTTATCCAATAAATAAGAGACACACTTCCTTATATGAACAACACAGTGTTCATACAGTTTTTGTGTCACCGGCAAAATGTACTCTTAGATGAAGAAATCATGCATTTAGTTTCCAGCCAAAGTAACTTAATTCAGTTTAGCTAACTTTTAACATTTTTATTTTTTATATTCTGAACTCCACAGCGCTGTTTTTACTGTTTACATAAAGCATTTTTGAACTTGTCTCTGTTCTAATAAACTAACCACACATTATAGACAGTGCTTCTATTAATTCACACTCCAAAGCGCTGTCTTTTTTTTTATTAATTCACGTTAATGTCAATCTCATTGATTTATTATAAGTTATATTTACCTGCTCTCTCTGCGTCCTCACGTCTCGAGTGTCCTCGGCTTAGATGGTGCAGCATTAAAACGCGCTGTTTTGGCGCTGCACCGAGTACAGGTCACAGTTCGAACATAAAATGCTTTTATTCCTTTAAAATTACTGTTTTCTCTAGCCATATCCATTTTGCCGCTGCTCAAACCTCCGTCTCCTTGTTCACGGGCGAGGGTGACGTAACGCTGAGCGCGTTTTCAAAATAAAAGTCGCGAAAATACTGCGCGCTGAGTTTATTAATTAAATAAACGATTACTCGAGGCACAGAAAATTAATCGATCAATTTTGTGAATCGAGTTACTCAGATTTTAACACTGCCAGTGTAGAGAACATGTAGAGCAGCTCCAGAGGTGGAAAGTAACTAATTACATTTACTCACATTACTGTAATTGAGTAGATTTTATGAGTAATTTGTCATTTTTAAAGTAGTTTTTAAATTAGGTCATTTTACTTTTACTCAAGTACATTTTGACACAAGTAATTTACTTCACTACTTTGGAAAACTCCCCATTACTGAGTAAAAAAGAAAATGCTGGGGAAAAAAAACAAATTGTGTAGCCTGGGGTCTGTGTGCGCGGCTAGGGGGAACCGGTGTTCTGTCGAGTTATGCTACCCATTGATATGTGCTTCTTTACGGCACTGCGCATGCGCCAACGAAAATTCTTTTTGTATGATTTCAAGTTTTTAGTGATAATTCCTTAAGTTTTTATTAGGAACATTAAACAATCTGCTTGGATGTTAAAAAAAACATGTAAAAAGCAGTTAAAGCAAAGCAATGGCAAGTTAAAAAATAATAATGAACTGTAAAACTATAAAAATACGGTTTATAGTTCCCTATATGACCATAACTTTTTAACAGTAACGAAAAAAAGGGATCACAATGTCACTTAATTGTTCTTAAAAAATGTTTTATGGGGTGGCCTGAACAAATACTGCCTGAAAGGTCCAAACTATTTAATTTAATAATAATTAATTTATGATTTGAACTATTTTTTTACATCAAATAATTAAAAGTAACTATGTAACTTTTACTCAAAGTAAATTTTAAATTGAGTACTTTTTTACTTTTACTCGAGTAGATTTTTAGATGGGTACTTTTACTTTTACTTGAGTAGAATTTTAGCAAAGTAAAGGTACTTTTTTCACCTCTGAGCAGCTCTGAAATCTACTCCACACAACTCTGAAGTAGGTAACTCCTAAAATTCAACGCTGGTGTTTTTTGCTGTGCATTAGCAAAGTTATTACTACACCCTTATGCTATTTCTAATCCTCTCACTCCTCATTTGTCACTAATCTGTAATTATTATTAAAGACAGCATAACTACAATGTGGTTGAGCATGAACAAGTCAGCTTGAAATGCTGGCAGCTGAGGCCTGGTAGCAAGCTCAGTGTGGCAGAGATCATTTGTTTGCTTTGCAATTATTTACCATCCGTGGAGACAAATTGAGTCATACAGCGAAACTGGCTGTTGCAGGGAGACACCAGACATCCTGAATAGCAGGTCATCCAAACACACTTCAGCAAGCTTGCTTCAAATGAGCACGTTTATTGTGATTATAATGTGATCAGATGTAGTTAAGATGATCTCTTTAATACTAGGTCTAACTGGCATTTGCAATAAGGTTGAGTTGAGTATTATTTGTAAGACAAGGTCTTACTTAAACAGGTTGAGTTGGATTGAGTTACCTTCTACTGTCATGCTGTATGAGGTTTAATCTGATTAAGCATTAAATGTTTGGGTTTACTGATTTAATGCACCATAATCTCCAGGTATTTTTTACATATTTATTAGTGCAATGCAGAATTACCAGTGATCTGATACTTATTGGAATGTAATAAATGTTCTTTATATATGCAATTAATATATATATATATATATATATATATATATATATATATATATATATATATATATATATATATATTTTATTTTTTTTATTTTTTTATTTTTATTTATGAAAACTCAAAACGCACTTAGGAACCTCTGTTTCTGTAGAGAACATGAGAAAACAGAGCTGGGAATCATGGAATTTTAAGGCATTCATTAGACCTTCTAGGCCTGTAAAGAGGTACAGAACTTGGTGTCATTGTGCAGACCCTGGTTGTGAAGAGATTAACTTTTCATGAGAATTACAAGGGTGATTCAGTGTGTTCAGCCAAACTAACATAATTGCAAAAACAGCATTCAATTCACCAATAATGGTTCAGTGTCATCTCCAGTTCTGTGTGCTTGTTCAGTGGAAGCAATTAGCAGAGTGAACATGTGTAGGCAGCTAGTTTGGAAGGCGATAATAAGCCACTCTTTGTTATGGACCTTGAGCAAACTTGAGCAGAATACATGAAGCAGAGATAATGTGGCAAGTTGAGTGTGAAACCCTATGAAATGAAAAAAAAAATGTTGTCAGAAACTCTTCGACTTTAAAAAAGCAAAAAACATAAGTACATTTTTCATTAGCAGGTCAAAGAACTTTTAATGCAAATGAAATTAATGATTTAGCTAGTCTTGCTCACTTAAATTACTAGATACACGATGTCCAGCACACTAGCATAGCATAATGGTGTATGTCAATGAAGATTACTGAGGAAGAATGAAGTTTGCCTGTTATTGTAGCCATGCTTGGTTTGATTTTTTTTGTCACCACAATTGTGACAATCATAAATCATTGCAAAGAATGGGAGTGGCGCTTAAATTTGACATGGTATGGTCCACAGAATGGTCTTTGTTATGTATATCTATTTTTCTTTTTTTTTCTTTTTTATATCTGGTTCACTTTTTATGATCCCTGTAATAGAATTAAAATAGGAAGGCTCATTTAACAAATTGTGTGCCACTGACTCTATTTATAGAATGCTACCTGCTGATTCTTAATGGCCTGTATTCCTTCGTATTTTTAAAAAATTAAATAAAATGTATAAATTGTGGCCATGAAGGGATGCACATGGTCAGCAATATTAGTTAATATTAGTTAGCAAACTGCTCTGTTCACTGCATCTTCAGCTTTGTGTTCTTGGCTGAAAAAAAAACCGATGTGGTCTTCTGCTGTAGGTGTCAGGTCTCTAGGATCTCCTCTCACACACCCGAACTCTATTTCCCAAAATCCCACTGGCCATGACGTCACCGTCAGCCGCTCACTCTCACCCAATCGCGTTACGCTCCCCCGTTCAGAGTCACCTGTATTCTAAGAAGTTCCGGTTCATAGTAATTCCATGTTTTGTATATATAGGGTTCGGTTAACGTCTGTTCTTCGCGAGGTATTGCCGACTCATGTTGCGTACTGAGCGTTATTCCAAACCCTTTTCTGTCTGCCCTTTTGTTATGATCTTTTTGCCTGTATTACGGATTTTGCCTTTTGTCTTTGCCCTTATTGGATTTGTTATATTATCGGACTGTCTCTCTGGCTTTGGATCTTGGACTGTCTCCTGTATTACGATTCCTGCTTCCAGTGTGAGTCTTGTTCAACCTGTTCTCTGGCTGTGTTACTCTGTTTACAACTCTGTAAATAAACCCGCCTTTACCTTTTACTCGGCGTGCGTCTCTCCTACCTGTCTGGCGTTACATAATACCTCGCCTCAAAGACAGATGGTTGAGTTTAAGGATTTACAACAGGCTGTAGATAACCAGAGGAGGTTGCTCGGGCAGCATAGCCAGCTGTTCGAGGGTCTCACTCATTCTGTTAGCGCTCTCACCGCCCAGCAAACAGAGCAACACTCCCAGCTAGCCCAGATAACCGCTAGCCTCCAGGGTATCTCTGCTCAGTTAGCCCAGCTGAGCATAGCCACCCCAGCTAGCTTAGCTCCCGCTAGCCAGGCCCCGGCTAGCTTAGCTTATCCAGCCCCGGCAGCAGCTGTTTTTTCCGTGAGCAAACCGGATAAATATGACGGCACCCCTGATCTGTGTAGAGGTTTTTTGCTCCAGATGTCGCTATATTTTTCCAACATGCCTTCTACCACCGACAGATCTCGGGTTTCATTTTTTGTTTCACGTTTAACCGGCAAGGCTTTGGATTGGGCTACTGCTATCTGGCCAGTGGTAGAGAATGGCACCTATGAACAGTTTCTGAACGAATTTCAGATGGTTTTTGATCACCCTCATCAAGGACAATCACAGGGGGAGTTATTGGTTCGTTTACGCCAGGGAAACCGTTCTGTTGCGGATTATGCGCTGGAATTCCGTACGCTAGCGGCGGGTAGTGGATGGAATGAGCCAGCTTTGCGCGTTATGTTCCGTAATGGATTACATCCGGACATTTTAACCGAGTTAGCTTGTAAGGATGACGGTCTTCCCATGAATGACTTGATTTCCCTGGCTATTAGACTGGATCAACTGAAACGTAACTCGTTTGTTGGTCAAAAGAACACTCCTACAGCGGCTCACCTGGCTACTCCCCGCGCTTCTGGATTTACCCCCCGCGCTGCTGGATTTACTCCCCGGTTCTCCACCTCACCTCGACCTGCTGCCATTTCATCTGCTCCAGAAGAACCGATGCAAATCGACGCTTCTAGACTATCGAGAGAGGAGCGGCAACGACGCATCCAAGCCGGTTTGTGTTTATATTGCGGTGGAACTGGTCATATGCTGCGGAATTGTCAGATTAGACCCCCCCGAGTATTAAATAACAATAATACTCCTGGCTTGTCCCGCGGTGGGCTCTCCCATGGTTTCCATGGCAACCCGGACCGTCCATACGAGCCACCTGCTACATACTCGGGAAAGCGTGTGGAATCCTCTCCACACGCTAAAGGGGTAAGCGGTCTATACTCTGACATGATTTCTAAATCTATCTGCATATCTATTGTTCTGCTCTGCCAGTCTGCTTCTCCTTTTGTGTTTCCAGCACTAATTGACTCCGGTGCCGAGGGTAACTTCGTGAACCACCAACTGGCCAGACAACTCCAGATCCCAATAGAACCCCTGGATAACCCTGTCAAACTGGCTGCTGTGGATGGGAAACCAATTGGACAGGGAACCATTTCCCACGTCACCGTTCCTGTCAGAATGAACGTCAGCGCTCTGCACTCTGAGGAGCTCAGGTTTTTTGCCATGATGGACTCTGATTATTTTGTTATTTTGGGTCTCCCTTGGTTGAGAAAACATAATCCATTGATTTCCTGGTCTAATAATGAAATTATGTCCTGGTCTCCATATTGCCATAAACATTGTATTACTGCTCCTAAACTAAAAGTCCAGTCTACCACTGTTGAGAGTCCTGAGCCTGAGTCTCTTGCACATATCCCAGTTGAATACTCTGATCTTGTTGAAGTCTTCAGCAAATCTCGTGCCACACAACTCCCACCACATCGTCCTTACGATTGCGCTATTGATCTCATTGACAATCAAATACCCCCCAAATCTCACATTTATCCCTTGACTCAGACTGAGGAACAAGCTATGGAGGAGTATGTGCAGGAGGCCCTGGCTCAGGGTTTTATTCGTCATTCCACTTCTCCAGTTGCAGCATCATTCTTTTTTGTAAAAAAGAAGGATGGTGGTCTTCGACCTTGTATAGATTACAGACAACTTAATGCAGTTACTAAAACTTACCCGTATCCTCTCCCTCTAGTGCCTGTAGCTTTAGAACAATTACGTGGGGCTTCTGTCTTTACCAAATTGGACCTTCGTAGTGCATATAACTTAGTGAGAGTAAGGGAGGGAGATGAGTGGAAGACTGCTTTTTTCACCACAAGGGGGCACTATGAATACCAAGTTATGCCTTTTGGCCTCAAAAACGCCCCGTCCGTGTTCCAGTCCTTTATAAATGATGTCCTACGTGACATGTTAGGAAAGTTTGTGATTGCATTTTTAGACGACATTCTAATCTACTCATCCGATCTGACCACACACATTCCCCAGGTCCGCGCTGTCCTATCTCGTCTACTAGAAAATCAACTTTTTATCAAAGCTGAGAAATGTGAATTTCACCTCTCCTCTATCTCTTTTCTGGGATATATCATTAATGCTAAGGGAGTTTCAATGGACAATAATAAAGTCCAGGCAGTAGTAGACTGGCCCATTCCCAAATCAGTAAAGGAACTGCAGAGATTTTTGGGTTTTGCCAACTTCTATAGACGTTTTATACGCAATTATAGCTCAGTAGCAGCACCACTCACTAATTTGTTGCGACATAATACTAAAACTTTAGTTTGGTCTGAACAAGCGCACAATGCTTTTTCTACCCTTAAGGGAAAGTTCACTTCTGCCCCTCTGTTAAAACATCCTGATCCTAAAGAACCATTCATTGTAGAGGTTGACGCCTCCAGTGTGGGAGTGGGGGCTGTACTCTCTCAAAGATTAGGCTCACCCAGTAAAATGCATCCTGTGGCCTATTTTTCTCATAAACTTTCTCCTGCTGAACAGAATTATGGTATTGGGGACCGCGAACTCTTAGCCATTAAATTAGCTTTAGAGGAATGGAGGCATTGGCTGGAGGGAGCTTTACACCCCTTTGTAGTTATCACTGATCACAAAAATTTAGAGTTTTTGAAATCCATGAAATGCATGAACTCACGTCAGGCTCGATGGTCTTTGTTTTTTGCTCGTTTTAATTTCACTGTTACTTACCGACCAGGGTCCCGTAACACTAAAGCTGATGCACTCTCGCGTATCTATGATGAAAATAATTCAGTCATCTCAGAACCCACCACTATTCTAAAACCAGAGGTAATTTTGGCTCCTATCAGGTGGGAAATTTCGGAGGAGATTAGTCAAGCTAATCAAATTACACCTCCTCCCGCACAATGCCCACCTAACAAAACATATGTACCAAATCAGTGTAGAAATAAATTAATCACATGGGCTCACACTTCCCCATCTTCTGGACATCCCGGTGAGACCCGCACCTATCAATTATTGGAGGGTCGATTTTGGTGGGAAAACATGCGTTCAGACATCCATGAGTTTGTATCATCTTGTACCATTTGCGCTCAATGTAAAATTCCCCGTACTCTACCTGCCGGTAAATTAATACCATTACCAGTTCCAGCTCGACCTTGGTCCCATTTGGCAGTAGACTTTGTTACAGATCTTCCTGATTCCATGGGTAATACAGTCATTATGACTGTCGTTGATCGTTTCTCACGTGGTGTTAGGTTCATTCCCTTCGCTAAATTACCCACCGCTTTTGAAGCCGCTGAAAGCCTGTTTAATCAGGTATTTCGTATTTTTGGTATTCCCGAGGATATAGTGTCTGATCGCGGTCCTCAATTCATATCTCAAGTCTGGTCAGCATTCATGAGTAGGTTGGGTGTCTCTGTCAGTTTGTCTTCCGGTTATCATCCTCAAAGTAATGGTCAGTGTGAAAGGATGAACCAGGAACTAGGGAAATTCTTACGTATATATTGTTCTAACAATGTTCATGATTGGGCCCAATATCTCCCCTGGGCTGAATTGGCTCAAAATTCTCTTATCAGCTCTTCCACTAAGTTAACTCCCTTTCAGTGTGTCCTAGGTTATCAACCTCCGCTCATGCCATGGTCAGCTGAACCTTCTGATATCCCTGCAGTAGATCAGTGGATGCGCCGTAGCGAGGAGGTGTGGGAGGAGACTCACAGACGTATAGAAGCCGTGTTAGAACAACACAAACAGCAGGCTGATCGTCATCGTCGTGAGGCCCCGCTCTACTCCCCAGGAGATCGCGTTTGGCTATCTACCAGGGATTTCCGGCTCCCCGAAGGCAACAAAAAATTATCAGTTAAGTTTATTGGCCCTTTTAAAATAATCAAAAGAATCAACGAAGTTACATACCGTCTTGAATTACCTTCTAATTATCGTGTCTGTCCTTCTTTCCATGTTTCTTTACTTAAGCCGGTTATCCCTGGTCCGCTGGATGAGACCTCGCATGGGATGCTGCCTCCTCCGCCTGTGCTCATGGATGGTGGACCCGTCTACGCGGTGGAGCGCCTGTTAGACTCCAGAAGGAGGAGGGGAGCCCTGGAGTACCTGGTTGATTGGGAAGGCTACGGACCTGAGGAGAGAAGCTGGGTTACTGCAGCAGACGTCCTTGACCCATTGTTGGTGGAAGAATTCCATCGGTCGCATCCGTCTCGTCCAGCACCACGCCCTCGGGGTCGTCCAAGGAGGAGGTCTCCTGACCCTGGAAGGGGTAGGCGCTATAGGTCTGCTGCTACTCGGTCTCTCAGTTCCGTCCGCGGCTCCAGGAGGGGTCGTCCCAGGATCAGGGGTCGTCCCAGGACCAGGGCTCCTGTTCAGGCTATCCCCGCTTCGGGTTCTCGTGTCCGTCGGGCCTCCGGGCGGAGAGGGGCGGTTCCTGTGTGTCGTCCTCGTCCTTCGGTTCTTTCGGACTCCTCGGGGGGAGGTACTGTCAGGTCTCTAGGATCTCCTCTCACACACCCGAACTCTATTTCCCAAAATCCCACTGGCCATGACGTCACCGTCAGCCGCTCACTCTCACCCAATCGCGTTACGCTCCCCCGTTCAGAGTCACCTGTATTCTAAGAAGTTCCGGTTCATAGTAATTCCATGTTTTGTATATATAGGGTTCGGTTAACGTCTGTTCTTCGCGAGGTATTGCCGACTCATGTTGCGTACTGAGCGTTATTCCAAACCCTTTTCTGTCTGCCCTTTTGTTATGATCTTTTTGCCTGTATTACGGATTTTGCCTTTTGTCTTTGCCCTTATTGGATTTGTTATATTATCGGACTGTCTCTCTGGCTTTGGATCTTGGACTGTCTCCTGTATTACGATTCCTGCTTCCAGTGTGAGTCTTGTTCAACCTGTTCTCTGGCTGTGTTACTCTGTTTACAACTCTGTAAATAAACCCGCCTTTACCTTTTACTCGGCGTGCGTCTCTCCTACCTGTCTGGCGTTACAGTAGGAATCAATCCTCCTTAAAGTTTGGTCAGAGTGGTTGCATGAATTACAATAGACTCTCTTTCAGCACTGGCCATACTCTGCTGATCTTTATAAAATGATGTTTACTTGATTATTTGCACCAGTTTTAAAGAAATTGTAGAGAAGTCTATGCTGAAAATTCCAGAAGAATAGAAGTTTTGACAATTTTCCCATTTTTACAAATAAATGTATGTATTCATGTTTTTTTGGGGGAAATTCGTTATAAAAGTTGTCAGTTAAACCCCCTGTTAATCCTAAGTTAAATTTCTCTAGCCACACCCAGTCCTCAATACTGCCCCACCTGTAATACCTGCCTGACAAAACAAAGTAGATCAAAAGATACTCAAAGTTAACAACATCATATCAATATCCAAAGAAATTCAGAATCAAATAAGAAGGAAAATAATTGAGATCTATTAGTCTGAAACAGGTTCTAAAGCCTAAAGTTTTGGGATTCAATGAACACAGTGAAACATTTGAACATCTGAGCATCTGAAACATTAAAGAGTGACAAACATGCAGAAAATAAGAAATCATGAAGGGGCAAACACTTTTACACTGCTGTACCTATAAAAAATCAAATCAGAGAAACTGACATGTTTTAAAATGGTCTCCTAATGATTAATGGAGCTGTATAATAATACATTTTACAGAGAAAAGCTAGTGACAGTTCTTCACTTGTTTTTGAAAAGCTAGTTGTACTTTTTGGCTTACAGTTTAAATCTCAGAAAAGAGCCTCATGAAAAATGAAAGAAAGTGATGTTGAAAGCTTCCAGCATATGTTTAGGGGTTTTCTATCACACACTTTGCCATGGATGTAAAAAGACAATATAAGGCTCTGGCAAAGAAACCCACATTAAATGCACTAGTTCTGCTCTAGGAAGATATATCTTTCACTGCGTGGTCTTCCAGGAGGAAGTCTAGCTCATGTATTTTTACACAGACATGCTTCGGGTGGTTCATAATAGATTCCTATTTGCATAAAGCGGCTCTCCTCGTTATGCTGTCTCTCTGCTTCCCCAAATACTTAGTGAAGTAAATTCAATGCAATTAGATACAGCCCTCGGGCCCCTGCTGTTCCTGGCCTGTCCAGATCACAGCTCCTCATATGCTCTTATGCTCTTATGTAAAGCATGAAGTACCTCCAAGTATTGCACTGAGGTGTAGAGTTTAACCTATTTAAATAACTGGATGAGAAGAATGAGAGTGTGCTTGACTGTGTATGGGTGCATTCTTGTTGGCATTGTAGGTGTATGAAAGGCTGCAGTCCTACTTTTTTTTCTTACTTACATAACTAATAACTTAAATTAATTGAATGGATCTTTTTTAATTGATTTACATAAATTTCCATTCATGGCATTTGGCTACCGTATTTTTCGGACTATAAGGCGCACCGTATTATAAGACGCACTATCAAAGAACGCCTATTTTCTGCTATTTTTCCATACATAGGGCGCATCGCATTATAAGGCGCGTTAAGTGACACTAGAAAGGGTGCCTATATCAAAGTGAACAGGGGTGGCGCCATGTTTCCCTTCCCCCACCGGGGGTGGTCGCTTGCCGGTGGAGCGTCTCAGTATATATAAATCTAGCTCTTTCAAAGTCCAACGAGTGCTGGATATTAATCTACACAGATTCCTCTCCTGAAAACTGTTTATTTGGGTGAGTAACGTGCTTCAGTTTATTTACAGTAAGCTTAGATTTCCAGATGTCCACTAAGGCTTGCTGCACCAGCGTTAGCATAGCTATCCGCTAGCACGCTAGCTAGTCACCTAAACTAGTAAAGTTAACCCAAACTTAAACGACAGCGTTACACTGAGTAATCCTGCGTGTTCTGGTAAGACAGTGAGATATTAGCTAGCGATTCGTCCCCCGTAGCTTGTTTTAACACGGTAAACAAGCAGATTACAGGCTGATAAAACTCACCTCTGAGAGAGTTAGCGCTTAGCATCTAGCTAATGCTAGCCAGGCAAAGCAGCACAGACTTACAGGCCGATAACTCACCTCTGAACGGTGAACGCTTAGCGATTAGCATCTAACTCTAATAATACTGCTCCAGCAGTATTAAAAGTGCTAAATTTAGAAAATACTGATCTCTGAACAGTGAAAAAGCTAGCTAGCTAAGCGGTTAGCATCTAGCTAATGCTATTTATTGCTGCTCCAGCCTCGGAGCGGCACGGCTCTGCACGGAGTGTGTGTTTACTGCTCCTTACACCTGACGGGTAAAATTTAGATAATACTGATCTCTGAACAGTGAATAAGCTAGCTAATGCTATTTGCTGCTCCAGCCTCGGAGCTGCACGGCTCTGGACTCTGTATAGCACTGAAACTCTGTATAACGCTGCACGGAGTGTGTGTTTACTGCTACTTACAACCTGACGAGTAAAATTTAGATAATACTGATCTCAGTGAATAAGCTAGCTAGCTTAGCGGTTAGCATCTAGCTAATGCTATTGCTGCTCAGCCTCGGAGCTGCACGGCTCTGGACTCTGTATAGCACTGAAACTCTCTATAACGCTGCACGGAGTGTGTGTTTACTGCTCCTTACAACCTGACGAGTAAAATCCATACAAAAGGCGCACCGTATTATAAGACGCACTGTCAATTTTTGTGAAAATTAAAAGTTTTTAAGTGCGCCTTATAGTTCGAAAAATACGGTAATTTTCTTATTCAGAGGGATGCACAGTTGAATCACTAATAGCAACTCCAAATGTGGCGTAAGGAGTTTTACCCAAATACTAGAGATGTCCCCTGTCCGTTCATGTGACTGGAAATCGGGTCCGATCATGACATTTTTAAAGGATCGGAATTGGGTGAAAAACATCCGGATTATTTAATTTTCCAGGAATTATCATTCCAGAATCTCGGTTTGTCTGACTCTCTCCCAATCAACAACAAAATAGGCATATTATCTTTTCATTTGGACATCCACATATTTCTAAAAGTGGACGTTTGAAGATCTACAAACAAGTGACATTGAAAGATAAAAAATCAGCTTGTTCATGAAGGCTTTCTACAGTGAGAGTGTTTAGAGCCTAAACTAAGCAGTATCTTTTAAATACAGTATATTTCTTCATTAGACGAATGGATTTATATGCAACATTTGGAAGGCTAGGACATGTTTTTATACAAATCAGATAAAAGATGTGAATTGAATATATCAGCTTCGAATCAGAACATTTACTGTCAGCCAATTTTACAAGTGATTTCTGTCTTGAACATGATTTCAGGTAGGTCCAGGGCTTGACAAAAAGTAGATCAAAAGATGAATTGGTCATTTAGAAGTGCTTTTCCATTTCTAACAGACAGGTTGATCAAGTCTATAATTTCTGTTTTTGAACACCAAATTAGACAATGTTGGAACAGTATGTAAAAAGCACATATAAAAAAAATATAGTGTTTCTTACATTTCATTAGTCTTTTAAAGGACCATTACGTATTATATTTTCTGTAGTAGCTAATACCATAACCAGGATGTATCATCAGATATTAAGAACTACTGGCAGCTCTTGTCAGAAGAGCTTAAGTATTTTAAGTATTTTCTTGTTTGAACTGTGCAGTATGTCACAATAATCTGTCTGGGATGTAGCCTCCGAATCTGCCCATTTCCCAAGTCCCAAATTCCACACCCTGGGTAAGGTTGTAACCATAGTTGGGTAATTTACTACAACTGCCAGTGTAGTGGGCATTTTGGACACTTAAATGTACATATATATATAACTTTATTTGATGTATTAATTTACATCCACTCCTGCATTTCAGCCCTCCAATTAATTTTATATAAAGAGTTTATTTGAACTGAATAAAACAAAAAAAAAAGTGAATTTGTTTGTTACAAAAATAAGTAATCTTTCAGGCTAAACCAACAAACTATGCGGTGAAGTGAAGCAAATGCTATGTGCTATGTTTATTATTTTTAGCACATTATCTATTCATTGTCAGAATTGACTGTTAGATTCAGACAGATGTAGCCAGGTTATAGATTTTGCATGATTTTTTTTCCAAATAAGTTATGCCTGCACTGGCTATTTTAGACAAACCGTGTCTAGACATCGTAAAAGTAGCCAGAATTATGCATGAAGTGCAATTTAAATAAGTGTTCTTGATTTTAATGGGCATTACTGCCATGTCCCTGGGATGAAACACTTAAAAAGCGCCTCAGGGAGGACGGTTAGGGAAGCCTGGGGCCTTGAGAACATTTCTGTGTTACACTGAGCTACTTTAGCTGTCACAAAGCAAGACCAGGATGCACAGTTGAGTGCACAGATGCCTGGCTAACTTGTGCTTACAGCTTGATCTTATAATAACACCCTTGGCAAGTGTGAGGCAGAGAGTGTCTCTGGGTATTCCATCAAGCGCAACTCTGTAACTGTATTTGTCACTGAGAGATGCCGAAGAAATGCCTCATGAAAGCACTGCTCAGCCACTGCTTAGAGACAGAACAAGAACATGAGACAATGTCACTGTAAACGAAAGTCAGATCTCGTTGCTGCTCGCGAGTGGACAATGCAAGAGACACAAACTGTGTCTCGAGGAGAATGCAACGCCATGACATCGAAAACAGCAATGCCAAAAAAAACAGATGAAATCAAACTGACAATCCGGCTGCATACAGCTTTTGGGGTGGCCAGTAGGAAAATTGAGTGGAAATATGAGATTGCATGCGACACCTTCTTCCACAACCATACAAGGCCCGTGTAATAGATAGCCTCAATTCAGCTTAAATCTAGCTATGCATTCTGGGATGTTCTCATGTGGGTGCGCTTGCACATTGCTGAAATAAACTCTTGGGGGGTGGGGGCTGTGTTGTCGGAACAGATCATGACTCAGCAGCACCAACAAGTGCAAGTGACAAATTTCCACTGAATAGCAAGTGGCGTGGTGATAATTGAAGCTAATGCTCCAACCACTTGAGTAGAACTTGAGCAATTGGGACAGATAGTGCTTGTTTCATTGTTTCCAGGCAATTGTTTTTATGTGTGTTTTTATGTGAGTGTGCCTGTCAGATTGACTCCCAAAGCTGATACTGAGAACATTGAGTTCCACTGCTAACATGTCTACTGCTGTGTTACAGTCTTTCCCAAAAGGTACTGAAAAAAAAGGTCTTATATAGTGGTGCATTGACCTCTAACAATTTTAGGGTTACATTTGGTTCTCCATCACGGTAAAGAAGCACCTAACCAGACAAAGAACCATTTAACTCATAAGAGCCCAGACCTATTTCTGAATATTGATACCTAATTCAAAAATTATTTCAATAAATTAATTGAACAGCTCTTTATATTTGCTTTTTATTGTGGGCACATGACTGTAAATATTTTAGGGCTAAAATCCTGAGGTAACATAAATGACACAGCAACTATTTGTAACAATTTGTAACAACAATTTGTAAATTAATATTTTGTTTTAGAAATTGGGTCAAAACTAGTTATATGGAATCACAGACTGTCCTGTGATACTCTCGGGATGTTCCGTTTGTTTCACTGAGGAACTTCATGAGTTAAAATTACAGACAGATTGATGTAGAAACTTATTTTTTTTATAATTTTATTTAAAATTTTTCCCCATTTTCTCCCCAATTTACACGGCCCATTACCCAACCCACTCATTAGAACTCCCCCTAACACTAGTAATGCCCCAACACACCAAGAGGGCGAAGACTAACACATGCTTCCTCCGATAGATGTGAAGCCAGCCACCGCTTCTTTTGCCGAGCAGCCAGCGAGCTCGGAGGAAAGCACAGTGGCTTGGCTCCGATACATCAGCTCACAGATGCCTTGTGCTGCAGACATCACCCTAGGAGATGTAGAAATTTTTGATGAAGAAATTTTCCACATATATTAAAATGTTTGTGACACATGCAACCATGAGTTGTCATTGATCTACCAGAACAAAATTAGTACAAAATAAATACAATAAGTCCAACATTAACACTACTAAAGAGCATTGTGGTTATTCAAATGAACAATACACATAGAGCAGATCAGAAATTTCAGAAATGCCATACAATTACAGTTACAAAATTCTGCAGAGGGCTTTTTTTAATCTAAAATTACAGATACCAGTGCCAGCATTGTGTGTAATGGTGCTGGTATGGTCTATACACTGATTCCTCAGTGTTTCACCATGTGCCACACAGCTTTTTAAAATAACTAGATTTATTAAAGCCATATTGAGACCACATAAAGCTACACATGCTTCAAACCGTGACAACCCTGGCTGTTGTGTCTGTTAGCATTGCGGTTCCAACCCTGCAAAGCCTGACTTTTTGAAAATTGTCTAACCTGCTCCAACCCTGCCAAGCTTGGCAGGGGTGTCTCTTAGCATATTGGCTTCATCACTGTGAAACCTGGATGTTAGCTCTGCAGCAAATTCATGCCAACAGTTCTGAGCTCAGCTGGTATGTCTGTTAGCATAACAACTCTAACCATGTTGAGGCTAGCTGTTATCACTGTAGCTAACCTAGTTTGTAAACTAGGTAGTAAACAGACCAAAATTTTATTTATGTAGAAGTGAACTCTACCAGCTCACTTACATTAGTAGCAGCTACTGAACAAAAATGATAGAGTAAACTCATCTCAATTATGCTCTATTAGAGTGAATAGCATTTAATATTAAATTATAGCAGTTTTAACATTGTTGATTTTAGTGCAAGTGTATATAAACATTGCCTTTACTATTCTACAGTTTAAAGAACCTTAAATCTTTAGAATAGATGTTCCTAGAAGTTTAACACTGTGTAAATGTTTTTATACATAGTAAACTAATAGTACATCATTCTTTATAGATGTACCCTTTTTAAAAATGACTATATAACAAACTAAATGAGCACCTTTTACATAAAAAGATGCTGTAGAAAGATGTTTTTTTATATTGCTTGCATTTCTATCACTAGAATATTAGCATGACTAATATTAAACAATTATAAAGAAAAGAACACACAACTATGAGCACATAACCAATCTACCTAAAGTGCCCTGAGCAGTTTTTTCCTGAAGCACATGCAGATGTTAATTGAACTTAATCCTCTGCACATGACCTTTAAGCATGCATTGCACGTCAAAAGCAATATGGCATTTTGTTCCACTGAACTAGTAATGCGATGATACTTTTCTCTTAGTCTTTAGTGATGTTGAAAGCTGTAGATAGCACATGATATGCTAGTTAATCGTTTTAAAGCCCTTTTGACGTTGGTTTGGGGCATGGCTAAATGTGCAAATGTCAGCCTAAATCAATATATGCTCCCAGGGTCCTTTGGTGGTTTAGTTAAGGCTTTTGTGAGCTTTTTGACCTGGGGTATGCCTGGTCTATTTTCTTCTTGTCCAATTGTTCCAAGGCTCATTGCACTCAATAGGTAAATACTTTTGATAAAACCACAGTTTGCTCTTAGAAATGTACACTGTGTGTATGAGTTCTTAGACAACATCATTTACTGGTATGAAAAGAGTTTCTTTCTATGGCATCATTGTAAAAAAAAGTGTAATTTTGTCATCATATAATGAAGTATAATGAACATACAGTTTTACTACATTGTACTCATTAAAATATAGTTGCTAATTAGGGATGTCCCGATTCGATCATGTGATCAGAAATTGGCCGATTACGTAATCTTCAAAGGAATGGAATCAAGTGGAAAAGATTACTGATAATCAAAAATGTAATTATTTCCTCCACTTAAGCTCAATTTAAGCTTATTCAAACTCAGTATCTCAGCACATTACGATGTTCTAAAATTAAAAGCATCAAAACTACCCTGAGATATTATGATACAGTAAAAAAAGGCTAGTATTAATTAAGTCTGCCAGACTCCCTTCCAAACATACAGAATTACCAGCATTTATAAAATCAATCACTAATCATTAATCAAAGAAGTGTATGTTTTTGTGCAAAAATGATAAGTTTTTGATATTGTTGTCCAAATAATACAAAAAAAAAAAAAAAAAAAAACTGTAGGAGACAACTTGGATGTGTTCTTTGTTGTCTCGGGGGTGGATGGGTTCAGGACTTCCCTTGTGCTAGTACAAATAGTTTATTTAAAGCACTTTTTGACCAAAAGAACTGGTTCCAGTGCATCTGAATGAGGTAACGGTTATTAGAAACAGAACTTTTGTTCTATATATTTTTCAATGTTTTATTTTAGAAATCAGTGTATAATAAATGATAATACATGTACAATAACAGTTAAAACTTCTTTCTTCTTTTTATTTTTATATGAAGAAAAAAAATCTTAATATGTTCTTAGTTTTGTCTTGGTCTCAGCAACTCCCAGTCTTAGTCTTGACTCAGACTTGGTTCTAGCAGTCTTGACACTAGTGTATATAGATTTCCTGAAACATATCTAAGGTTCTAATTAAAATAATACATTTCAAAGTTGGAGATAATATAAAAAATACAGAATATTTCTGGCTTTTTTGTTAGTTTCCTGAAATCCATAAGTATTGCATATTCTCTTGTCACGCTCATTCAGTTCTTTTTATGCTAAAGACGTGTTTAAATCATCATTATAACAAACTATTTTCCTTTTTTATGTATTTCTTTTAAAGTGGCTATGCATACATATTCAGTAGTGCTGCGGATCATAACAGAAGTGTTTAATGCTTGATCTGTGCCCCTGAAACACAGAATTAGCATAATAGAATTAGTGTGCATGCACTGAAGCCCAAGGCCTTTTACAGCACCCAGTCTGCCTCTCTACTGTACCGTGAATTTTTATCATGTAAACAGGTTGGACAGAAAAGAAAATGGAAGAAGAAAAAAGGGCTAAAGTTGAATTAAACAAGCAGATAAATGAGCAACAATGCCCTCATCTCTAAACTCACAAATACACACGCACACACACACACACACAAAACACAGACATTCTCTAAGAAAACAGTCCTGCATTTAACAGCTGATTTCACAGATCCAATTAAGCTGTAATCTTGTATTAACTTAAAATAACAAGAGATAATCCTGCTGTTGTGCTTTCACCCATGAAATTGTCAAGGCCTGACATAGTTAGGATTGGAACTTAGAGTGTGCTTTTCTAATAAAATGAAGTATTATAAACAAAAGGAAACAATTTATTTTTTATTTTAGACTTTATATGTAACTATCATTAAAAAAAACAAGTTTATTTCAAGTTTTTTTGAGTGATACAACAGAAGTGCTTGCTTCTTTTTAAAAGAACACTTTTTTGTGAACTCTACTATATGTGTTACATATGCTCAATTTCTATAGACAACTATTTAGACATTTCTCCTTGTAAACCATTGTCTTGAAAAATAAAACAAAATTATAATGAAATCAAATATAACATATATAATTAAATATGAACATATATAATTACAAAAGAAAACCAAGAGCTCTGTGCAAAGGCACAGCCACAAACTACATCCCTTGAAACAAAGTTTTGTATCTCATCATCTATTATTTTTGTTGTTTTTCACTTTTTGTTAAAATTTTACTTATAATGGATGAACTAATATAAATAATACACAATGGTTTGAAATAAAATCGCCATACATTGATGTTCTTTTTCTTTCTTCTGTTACGTTGTAATTTTGGCACTAGCGTTTGTTTGTATTTGTTTTCTGGACAGTGATAATACACTTTTAATGATCTTAATAAAAATCACATTTATTTTGTTTTCAAAAAGGATGTTTTAATTTGAGATTACCCACAACCATAACATGAATATATATTTAGTATATTTCTTAACAGGGTCAATTACCCCAAAAATATATGATATGATAATACAGTACAGTATATAATACTGTTTAAATTAGCATAGTGGCTAAAACACTGCTTTCTTTATGACATACTTGTATTCCCTGACTGAACTAGCTCACCACATTGGACCAAAAAGAGTCTATGGGCAAGACTTCTAAGTCTACATTCACTTACCTTTGTGACATGATATAAATGTAAATTGCTGTAAATGTAAATGAATAAATGTCCTGTGCTACCACAGGTAGAGTTTCAGAAATTATTTAAAATATATTTTAAGACTTTTACACAGTATTCTCAATTACTGTAAGTGGTAATCGACCACATGCTGCAGATTCAGGTTTAAAATTGTTGGTGTATGTTTTTAAGGCTACTTATATGGCATCACATCAATGTGAAAAGTTGACGGCGCAAAAATACCAGGTGAAAAAAATAACCAGCGTGTTTTAACATTTTGTGTGCCTAAATGAACTTTCCGGAGCACAAATATGAAATGAGTGAGCAAAAAAAAAGGGAATCATGTGCGCGCTGAATAAAATGTTGCTCTTGAGTTTGGATGTTAGCATAACCAGCTAGCTAACTCTCCTGCCGTCTCTCTTTCCCCGCCCTCCTCCAGCTCGTGGAGGTATGCGGACATCACGAACCCTGGAGATATTAGCCAATAGCGTTTGCTGAGGGAGGTGACCCCGTCCCCGCCCCAAAACTGTCAAAACCACCCCTTTCAAAACTCGAGCGCAAAACATTCAGTCGAGCACAAACTGCTGCTGCAGGTAATTCACACAGCGCGCGAGGGAAAAAAGCACCTGAGAGGAGAAAAATGAAGCTTGAGGGCAACATTTTCTTCATCGCGCTAGTTTCCCATTTGTGTTCACGAGAAGTTAATTTACACACGCAAAATGTTAAAACACACTGGTTAATTTTTTTCACCAGGTATTTTTGCGCCCTCGACTTTTGACACCATGTGACGCCATATACTAAAAGGGATTTTTCTATTAAATTGATTCAGTGCATTAAATTTCATTACATTACACTGTACATTACATTTAGTTGAAGCTTTTTCCCAAAGTTATCCACAAATAATAATGTACATTAGCAATAGAGGACAAGTCAAATACAATTTGGGAGGCCAGAAGGGTAGCAGTGGGCTAGAGAAGGAAAAGAGGGGGAATGAGGTTAGAAGTAGTTAGTTAGAGTGTTAGGAGAGTAAGTGCTTGTTGAAGAGCTCTGTCCTCAGGAGTTTCTTAACTTCTCTGGTAGTGGAAGGTAGTTTGTTCCACCATAAGGGAACTCTGTATAAAAACAATCTGGATTGCTTTGTGTGCATGTTTGTGTAGCACCACAGATATATAGACCCAATTACACAACCACTACAATGAGTGTTACTTGATAAAATAATTAGGATAGTTCTAGGACCAGTTAGGTTCGCTCTAGGAGCAATACACATGGAAGAAATGAGACCAGAATTTGTGCAGCAATAAAGTGTATTAAAATGTCAATCAATGCCAGTAGGTAAATAAAACAATGTAACAAAATAAATTCTGTAAATAAATAAATAAAAAACAATTCAGTTACTCAGTTTCCAAAAGAATTCACCCTTCAATAACCTTGGTCAACAATGAAAATGGTAAGTATACCCTTTGTATTTCAGTATTTGTATATTTAATATTATATTAATCACCTGTGTTCTCTATTTTAGAGGTATTTATGCAGTTTAAGGTAAGTATTATTTTATTATTTTAATCTATTTATAGGTATTTTATAACTAATTAATTATTTCTTTCTTCTAGGTCTAATGGATTATTGATTAAAGGTAAGTATTATTATAATTACTGTTATCCAATTAAACCTCTAGGTTATTTTACACCAATAGTATACCCTTTAACAAACAACCAGAAATAAAAAATAACAATTCTCTGTAGCAAAAACAATAAATGAATATCAAAACCACTTAGAAATTATCAAAATCAAATAACAGTAATCCAACCAATTAAAATTTAACCCTTTTCAGTATCTTTGTAGAGTGTCCTTTCTTTCAAAAGAAAATAAAATAAAATAAAAGTGTCCTTTTTACTCAAATAATCTTAAAGTCCACAAATTTTCTTTAATGTTCACTATCAAGTGTTTGAAAATGTGAATGAAGTGTAATGAAGTCACTTGGGTCCTCGGGCTTGGCTCGCCATCCTAGCACCGCGCACTGCACCGGCCGTGTGCAGCTGAACGACACGAGGAGTGTTCGGGAAGATCCATTTCCAATCCATTTCACCCAACAAAAAAACTGGCCTGTTTACATAAAACAGTGTCTGAGTTTCACATAACTCTTAACTTTTTTTTTTAATACACTTACATAACCGAACTCAGTAAAAAAACATTACTTTTAACAGTATTACATTCAAAACAGGTCTTAAACATCCAAAATACAGCTTAATAAATCTCAACCTTTCCATAAAATTACATTTAAGTAGATAAACTCATCTCACAACTCAACCAGCAGCGTTAGCATAGCCTCAGGCTTGTAATATATACACGAGGGTTAGCTTAGCATAGGCTTAATAAGCTAAATTCAACACATTAGCTTAGCGTAGGCTAAATTAGCTTAGCATTAGCTTATCACAGGCTAGATTCAATGGGCTAGCTTAGCATAACAAAACGCGTTAGCCGCTAGGCTAATTAGCGCTATTTTATTCCTCTATTTATTCGGCAATTTGGTCAGAAAACATGTTTAAATATACTCTAAACTCACCGAATCCTATCCAAGGTTTTCACACACCACCCCAGGGCACATGGACACCAGGTTCTACCTCCACCTGGAGATTACCGGAGCGTGTAACTGGCAAAGTTTCACGAGGCACAATAAGTGAGCCTTTCCCCCTTTCTCCACTCTGCAGCCTCAACTCTAACAGCGGTCAGCTTGGTAGTGATTTACTCACTAACCACAACGCTGAATTCTAGCGTTTTCTAGTATTTTTTTTTTAATACTTTAAGCAGAGAACTTCTTGCATGACCTGTCTCTTCTCCTCCCGCAGAACTTTCTGGGTAAAACAGCCAGGGATTGACGTCCACTAACCAACAGGCTCCGCCTCTGTCTCTTAGAGGATTATTATGATTGGCTGCTGTTTAGCACCATGGATCATCTGAAGAACTGATTGGCTGCTGTTTAGCGCCTAAAAGTTTTATTTCATTTATTATCTAAAATAAATAAAAACGATTTCCTTTTCATTTTAAACACTGTTTGGGAGTTTTTTCTTTTTTCTATTAATTAATTTATACTGTTTCAGAATAATTAAAGAAATAATAAAAATATATATTCATTATTTACTTTCTGCAGTTATCTAATTTATCTGTCTTTGTGACCCATTTAAGACCTGGGTTACACTCTCCCGTCTTTAACTGCATGCACATCCCTGTGCATTGGACTAGTGGGATGTCTCACAGCAGGATTGGCATATTCCATAGAGGCAGCTTCTATAAGAGACTGAGTGAGGGCTGTAGTCATACCTTGGAATAGGGACTGGACAATGGATATCAGAGGATTGCCTAGCTCTGGATAGGTTAGTCTCTTGGCTTTTTCTCTGTGTCTTGTGGAGCGTCTCACTGATGCTGGAGTTTCTTCATCCTCAGATTCCTCTGTGGAAGGCTGTAGGTGTTCTGCATTTTCTGGTACCTCTTCAGCAGGTGTAGCAGAATGCAGCATTTCAGAATTTAGAGCTGGATCGTCGACATGGTCTGTAGGTAAGTATTCATTTTCTGCTAATCTTTCAGGTAGGTTTTCTTTTACAGGGATCTTCTCAGGTAAGTTTTCTCTTTCAGGAATCTCAGGTTCAGCAAACGGGTTCTTTACAGCTGGTTCAAGCTGGATTCTGAAGTTAGAGTCAACTGGTATTCTTTCATCCTCATGGATCTGAACAATTTCAACAGGTTCAAGCCTTAAGGGAACTGAAGAATAGTAGATTGGGTAGTCATCAGAATCAGAGTTAGAATCAGACTCTTCTGAATTCTCTTTGGGTGACATCTGTCTTGTTCTTGGTCTCCTAACCTTAGAAATAGGAAGGTCAGCTTCTTCTGGTGATAGGAAGTTGCACGGTCGGAGCAAATCTCTGTGCAATGTACGTAGGGGCCCAGCCTTGTTCTCAGGCTTTACTGTGTACACTGGGAGTTCTCCTGCTCTGCCCACAACAACATACACAACAGATTCCCATTTATCTGACAATTTATGTTTTCCCCTCAGTTTCACATTCCTCACTAACACACGATCACCCTTCTCTAGGGTTGATTCAGTGACTCTTTTGTCAAATCGTGCCTTGTTTCTTTCAGCAGATTTTGCAGCATTCTCGGTAGCCAATCTATAGCTCTCTTCCAGTTGAGTTCTCAGATGGCTCACATACTGAGAGTGAGTCTTCTCATGTTGCTTGTTCACAGAGATGTTGAAAGCGAGGTCAATTGGCAGTCTTGGTTTCCTTCCGAACATTAGCTCGTAAGGGGTAAACCCTGTACTGTCATGCTTCGTACAGTTATAAGCATGTACTAATGGCTTAACAAAATCTCGCCAACACGACTTCTCTTTCTCTTGCAAAGTCCCAATCATGCTCAGTAGTGTCCGATTGAATCGTTCCACCGGATTACCACGTGGATGATATGGTGTAGTCCTTACTTTATGAATTCCCATGACTTCACACAGCTCCTTGATAGTTTTGGACTCAAAGTCAGGACCTTGGTCACTGTGCAGCTTTTCAGGAACACCATAATGAATTATGAAGTTCTCCCATAAGCACTTCGCCACAGTCCTGGCCTTCTGATTGGGAGTAGGTATTGCCACAGCATATTTGGTGAAATAATCTGTGATCACCAGGATGTCTTTGGTGTTGCTGCGATCTGGTTCTAATGACAGGAAGTCCATACACACCAATTCTAGGGGTCTTGTTGCTTTGATGTTAACTAATGGTGCGGCTCTTTCAGCTGGTGCTTTCCTGAGTACACAGCGACTGCATGTCTTTAGCTTCCTCTCCACATCTGATGCCATTTGGGGCCAATAAAAGCGTGCTCTTAAAAGATCTAGGGTACGCTCCAACCCTAGGTGGCCCATGTCATCATGGAGGCTCTTCATTACCATCTCTCTTAGTTCTTCTGGTAGAACTAGCTGGAAATTGACATCTTGTCCTAGTTGTCTTCTTCTGTACAAAATTCCGTCCTTCATTTGTAACCGATTCCACTCTCGGCACATCAGAGAAAGTTTTGGCATCTCCCTTCTTGCAGATGGGGTTGGCACCTCTCCCCTTTCAAAAGATGAGATTACTTCTCTGATAACAGGGTCTGACCTCTGTTTCTGTTGTAACTCAACTTCAGTTATCATTGGGATGACTGGAAACCCTTCAAAGTGTTCGCCCAACACAAAAGCATCAGGTAAAGAATCAGGATGAGTAGACAGGGATCCGACTAAGGGAATGGGTTCGACTTCTGATGCACTCAAGGATGGCTGGCATACTAACCGAGCTTCGCAGATTGCCTGGACCACTTCGGTGCTCACTTCTGCATTAGTGGTAAGCTCTGGTAAGTGTTGCAGCGTAAACTGTCTAATTCGGTCTTGTTCTTTCTGAGAAGAAGGGTCATCAATTTTAGTATTCATGGGATGTCGTGAGAGGGCATCTGCATCGAGGTTATGTTTGCCAGGTCTATATTGCAACTTAAAGGAAAATGTTGACAATGCTGACAACCACCTGTAGCTTGCAGCATCCAACTTCGCTGAAGTGAGGATGTACGTCAGAGGATTGCTGTCAGTTATCACTGTGAACGAATTGCCATATAGATAGTCAGAAAATTTGTCTGTTACAGCCCACTTGAGGGCCAAGAATTCAAGCTTATGCGCTGGGTATCGCGCTTCACTTTTTGAAAGACCACGACTGGCATATGCTATTACACGTTGGTGCCCGTCCTGCTCCTGGTATAAGGCAGCTCCAAGGCCAACGGTGCTGGCGTCGGTGTGCAAGATGTATGGCAGACTGGGGTTGGCAAATCCCAGGACAGGGGCTGAAGTAAGCTTAGCGATAACCGTGTCAAAAGCTTCCTGACAGTTTTCTGTCCAGCGGTCCCCAAACAGTTCTTTTGGCTTGTAGTACTGGTTCTGACTTTTGGTCAGCTTACATCCTTTCCTCTTAGGAGCATATGCAGCAGTCAGCTCATTCAGGGGTTTGACTATCTTCGAGAAGTCTCTGATGAACCTTCGATAGTACCCTGCAAATCCTAAAAAGGAACGGAGTTCTTTGAGGTTCTTGGGACTCGGCCAGTTCTTCAGGACTGCAATTTTCTCTGGGTCAGTTTTCACTCCATCACTGGATACAATGTGTCCAAGGTATCGGACGGACTTCTGGAAAAATTTACATTTCTCAGGGGATAGCTTGAGACCATACTCCTTGAGTCGTTGGAGGACTTTGAAAAGGCGCTCCTCATGCTCTTCTAAGGTTTCTGAGAAGATAATGAGGTCGTCCAGAAAGACAATGACTTCTCGGAGGTTGAGGTCTGACATACACTTCTCCATGAGTCTTTGAAATGTACTTGGGGCGTTAGTGATCCCCTGCGGCATACGATTCCATTCCCAGAATCCAAGTGGGCATACAAAAGCTGTTTTATGTTTATCTGCTTCTTCCAGCTCAATCTGATAATACCCTGACTTCAGATCAAGAACTGAGAACCATTTGGATCCTGTCAGCACAGAAAAGGTTTCCTCCAAATGAGGTAGGGCATATGCATCTTTCACAGTTTGCAGATTGAGTTTCCGGTAATCTACACAGAGTCTTACTTCACCGTTTTTCTTCCTGACTACAACAATAGGGGATGAAAAGGAGGATTCAGACTCTCTGATTACTCCAGACTCTAACAACTCTTCTAGATGTCTTTTTACTGCATCAAAGTCCTGAGGATGTATTGGTCTAGCTCGCTGTTTGAAAGGAGTTTCATCAGACAACTTGATGCGATGTTTCACTTGGTTTGTGTGTCCAAAGTCCAGGTCGTGGTGAGCAAAGACTTCAGGCATAGCTCTCAGTTTGCACTCTATCCTTTCTCTCCACTCAGCTGGGATAGGTGAATCAGCAAAGTCAAACTTGATACTTGCATCTGTGACAGAAGCTGTCATAGGTGAGGTGTCAATGGAGTTTTTATTCAATGCATCACTGGGCAGGATTTGTTGCAGTGCATGCAATTCAGCAAGGACTCGATTAGGAGTTAGGGTAATATCATGGTCTGTCTCGTTCCTCAGTACCACAGGCAGCTTAGCGTGAAACTTGTCAGGTAGAGTAATCAGGCTGTTGGTCACAATGAGACCACCAGGAAGAGAAGCTGTTGAGGGTGACTCCAGAACAACCCATCGGTCAGCACCTCTGTGGTTCACGGATCCTTCTAAAATAGAACACTGGCCTGCTGGAATGATTTTGGGTGCATTACTATGAAGCCTTACCGTGCCTACTGTGCAGTTTTCAGTTTGCTTATGTCTCATTTCTAGTGTTTTCAGGACCATTTTATAGCCATGATGTGGTGACTGATGTTTCAACTGATTCTTCTCAAAATGTTTCTCATACAGGACATCCAAAGTATTGGTTCCTATCAGCAAGGTGGGTCGTGCTGCTTCGCTGATGTCTGCAACAACTAATGCTAAGGTAGGAATTTCCACAGCTGTACCTAGAAACTCTTTTGGAAATGTGATGTTTAATTCTACATAACCTGAATACGGAACAGGCTGTCCATTAGCTGCTTCTACTTCTAGTAGATCACCAATAGGTTTACAGCTCAGGGCTGGCTGATGTGTCTCATGAAAGGATTTGGAAACAGTTGTCACCTGTGACCCTGTGTCAAGCAAGCAGTTGTATTTCTGTCCATCAATGATCACTTCAGAAATACACTTGGTCCCTACTAGACCTCTGGGTAGGTTACCATATGTTTTGGTCTGAGTAGTTTGGTTGTTTACACTGGCCCTGGTAACATTAGGGTTCTTAGTTCTCTGTGAGATTGTCTGGTTCACTGTATTGTGTTCACGGTCCCAAGCATGCTGCTTCTCAATTAACTGCTTCTTTTTAGCAGCCACTAGGGAAGGGTTGGGATCAGCTGGACAGGATACAGCAGTATGTCCGTCTTCCCCACAGCAGAAACAGTACCATGGTCTCGGCCTTTGACTGGACTCTTTGGTAGCACTGGTCTGTGTTTCTTGTGTCACTGTTCTGTCTCTTTTCTTGTTTCTCATTTCAGACAGCACTGCAATGGGTTTCTGTGGCTCTGGAACCATCATGTTGGCAACTTGACTCTGCAGGTGGGCTACTTGTTGTCTCAGCTCTAAAATAGCACCTTCTGAGTACTCAGGGCATTTTGGCTTTGGCTTTGACACTTTAAGTTGCCCTTGCAAGTCTTTGACTTGTTTTCTTAGGCTGTCAACCTCAGCACTAAGGGTTTCTTCTTCTTGGCTAACATAAGTCTCAGCCCTGACAGCATGGGAGCTGGCACGAAACTTTGCATTACCAAGATGCTTTTTCATTCTCATCTCTTTGGCAATGTGCTTATCTTCTTCCATACGAAGATGGAACAATAGCTCAGAAAATGAGGGTGGGTTATTCTTCTTCTGCTCCAGCTGGAGGTCAGCAAGTAACCCATTATCCCAACATCCACGACTAAACTGGCGTAACAGGTGCCTGTTCTCCTCACTGGTGGGTAGACTGCCTTGTTTGATCACTTTACTTAAAACAATGTAGAGCCTTTGGAGGTATTCGGACGGCTTTTCACCAGCATCCTGTAGAGTATTCAGAAATCTTGCGAAGAGCTCATCACCGTCTTCAACAGTGGCGAAAGCTGAGTCAAGTAGGTCTAGATAAGCTCTTGGAGTAGCCTGTGGACTCAGATGCTTTACTAGATTAGCTGCTGGAGGCAAAAGACTATCAAGAACTCTTCTGGATCGACACAAGTCTGACACTGCAGGGTCTTGCAACAGTAGTTCAACGTTGTTTCTCCATGTCTCATAGTCAACCTCATTATTAGGATGGGGTTTCTTCCCTGAAAAGACTCTAAGCCTTACTGGGGCATTTGCATGTGCTGCAGTTTCTCCACTCCTTACAACATGTTCAACAACAACGCGTTGAATAGCAGGAGGGTTCAATTCCTCTGGTGTGAGCACCACATTATGTTCAGATCGTCTCTCTGAGTTAATCGCTGGGAAGCTCTGAGCATTCGTTGGTGACTGTGGATAAGCTGATGACACTTGATTTGTAGGTTCTGCCTCCCATGAACTGGAACTATCTTGGATTCGGCCAGTTTGGTTATCTTCTTGACATGTCATTGTTTCACGACACAGAAGGAGTTGCTCTTGTAGAAGTTCTGTTAACGGCTTCCTGCTTTGTGCTGCTAGCTTTTGGAATTCGGCTAGGAACCAGTTTGCATCAGTTTTTGTGGCTGAAGGCATGTATACGCTTGCCAAAGCAGTTATCTTGTAGGAGACATCTTTTTGCCTTGAACTACGGTAAGTATATGGCAGTAAGGGTTTTAGAGTACTGAGAGCTAAAGAACTTTTAAACTCCACTATTGCATTTTTGTGAAAGGCTGACGTGGGGTTATCAATACGCAGTACCCTTGCAATGTAGCCATGCTGCTCTAAATAGTCAGTTAGTTCTGTATCTGTTTCTGTCTCAGTTAACCCACTAACAAGAACTGAGTTAGCAACATTAACTTCTTCCTGTTCTACAATTTCCATGGTGAGTATACACTTTGAGTGCTATTTTAGATCTAGATTTTGTTTAGCTTATTTATATAGTTTTTAGGTGTGTGTTCTAATTATTTGGTCTCACTGCTTCCAGTTTTATTACTCCTGGCTGGCTCGCCAAGTTCTGTAGCACCACAGATATATAGACCCAATTACACAACCACTACAATGAGTGTTACTTGATAAAATAATTAGGATAGTTCTAGGACCAGTTAGGTTCGCTCTAGGAGCAATACACATGGAAGAAATGAGACCAGAATTTGTGCAGCAATAAAGTGTATTAAAATGTCAATCAATGCCAGTAGGTAAATAAAACAATGTAACAAAATAAATTCTGTAAATAAATAAATAAAAAACAATTCAGTTACTCAGTTTCCAAAAGAATTCACCCTTCAATAACCTTGGTCAACAATGAAAATGGTAAGTATACCCTTTGTATTTCAGTATTTGTATATTTAATATTATATTAATCACCTGTGTTCTCTATTTTAGAGGTATTTATGCAGTTTAAGGTAAGTATTATTTTATTATTTTAATCTATTTATAGGTATTTTATAACTAATTAATTATTTCTTTCTTCTAGGTCTAATGGATTATTGATTAAAGGTAAGTATTATTATAATTACTGTTATCCAATTAAACCTCTAGGTTATTTTACACCAATAGTATACCCTTTAACAAACAACCAGAAATAAAAAATAACAATTCTCTGTAGCAAAAACAATAAATGAATATCAAAACCACTTAGAAATTATCAAAATCAAATAACAGTAATCCAACCAATTAAAATTTAACCCTTTTCAGTATCTTTGTAGAGTGTCCTTTCTTTCAAAAAAAAATAAAATAAAATAAAAGTGTCCTTTTTACTCAAATAATCTTAAAGTCCACAAATTTTCTTTAATGTTCACTATCAAGTGTTTGAAAATGTGAATGAAGTGTAATGAAGTCACTTGGGTCCTCGGGCTTGGCTCGCCATCCTAGCACCGCGCACTGCACCGGCCGTGTGCAGCTGAACGACACGAGGAGTGTTCGGGAAGATCCATTTCCAATCCATTTCACCCAACAAAAAAACTGGCCTGTTTACATAAAACAGTGTCTGAGTTTCACATAACTCTTAACTTTTTTTTTTAATACACTTACATAACCGAACTCAGTAAAAAAACATTACTTTTAACAGTATTACATTCAAAACAGGTCTTAAACATCCAAAATACAGCTTAATAAATCTCAACCTTTCCATAAAATTACATTTAAGTAGATAAACTCATCTCACAACTCAACCAGCAGCGTTAGCATAGCCTCAGGCTTGTAATATATACACGAGGGTTAGCTTAGCATAGGCTTAATAAGCTAAATTCAACACATTAGCTTAGCGTAGGCTAAATTAGCTTAGCATTAGCTTATCACAGGCTAGATTCAATGGGCTAGCTTAGCATAACAAAACGCGTTAGCCGCTAGGCTAATTAGCGCTATTTTATTCCTCTATTTATTCGGCAATTTGGTCAGAAAACATGTTTAAATATACTCTAAACTCACCGAATCCTATCCAAGGTTTTCACACACCACCCCAGGGCACATGGACACCAGGTTCTACCTCCACCTGGAGATTACCGGAGCGTGTAACTGGCAAAGTTTCACGAGGCACAATAAGTGAGCCTTTCCCCCTTTCTCCACTCTGCAGCCTCAACTCTAACAGCGGTCAGCTTGGTAGTGATTTACTCACTAACCACAACGCTGAATTCTAGCGTTTTCTAGTATTTTTTTTTTAATACTTTAAGCAGAGAACTTCTTGCATGACCTGTCTCTTCTCCTCCCGCAGAACTTTCTGGGTAAAACAGCCAGGGATTGACGTCCACTAACCAACAGGCTCCGCCTCTGTCTCTTAGAGGATTATTATGATTGGCTGCTGTTTAGCACCATGGATCATCTGAAGAACTGATTGGCTGCTGTTTAGCGCCTAAAAGTTTTATTTCATTTATTATCTAAAATAAATAAAAACGATTTCCTTTTCATTTTAAACACTGTTTGGGAGTTTTTTCTTTTTTCTATTAATTAATTTATACTGTTTCAGAATAATTAAAGAAATAATAAAAATATATATTCATTATTTACTTTCTGCAGTTATCTAATTTATCTGTCTTTGTGACCCATTTAAGACCTGGGTTACATTTGGCAAAGCTAGGCGATGTTTATTTGAGGAGCACAGCGGCCGGGAGGTAATATAGTCCTTTAATAGCAAGTGCAAGAAGGAAGCAACCTGCTCTGTCATTATCTTATGAGCAATCGTAAGAGCTTTGTATTTAATACGAGCAATTATCGGTATCAAGTGTAGCTTAATTAGCAGTGGCATGTGGGGCATGCGCCTGTTTTGGCTGGTTGAAGATCAGGCATGCTGCTACGTTCTGCAGCATCCCTAGTATCTTTACAGCAAAGGCGGGGAGGCCCCTTAGCATTGTATTGCAATAGTTGAGGCGTGAGATGACCACTGCTTGTACCAAGAGTTTGTTGGCCTGTTGCATCAGAAATGTCAAACCATTTTGGCTCATTTTTTAGGAGTTTGGACCAGAGAGCCTTTAACAACTTCTTGTTCTGTTGAATATTCCACATTTTCACAAAGAAACAGATGAGGGAAAAATCTCCACTGATTTAGAAACGGAGCTGTGGGCCAGCTCGCAGAAATGAGACCCATGTGTGAAGCTGCAACTTCATTTATCTGTCAGAATGGATGAATAAAGGAAGTGTGTAAAGGGAGAAGATGTGGTGAGAGAAGAGTCTTTCGGCACAGCGTAACAGCATTTTCTGTAAGTGCTTTTCACCCACTTAAGCCATAAGCCGAATTATTAAAAATGCAAAATTAGCTTTTTAAAGTAGAACATGTTTCTGTGCTGCGCTCTGGGGCACTTAAGCTCACACATGCATATAAGATGCATTCAGTCAGTTCCACTGCAGCTCTGAGGATGGGAGAGTGGATACACTAAGTGCAAAAGGATCAGATCGCATTATGCTTTATTTAGTGAGTTTATTCATGCCGTTCTCTTTCACTGATGCCCTGTGAACTGCAAATGAGATAAGTACAACAGATAATACTAGAAAAGCGCATTGAGTTGAAGGCATCTTGGCCACATTCTAGAAAGAGGCTGTAAAGTACACTGTGCGTCCAAAAGTATCCAGACACCTTCTAATAAGCCAGTTCAGCTACTTTACCGTACCGCACTGACTGAGGACACGGTGTTCTGTTGCAACTTGTGTAATCATAGAAACAGAACATTCAGGACCTTCAGCTTGTGAGCCTGAGGTCACCATGCCCAATTCTGAGCCCAATGCTGGGTAGAGGACAATAAAAAGACCCCAACTGTGGAACTGTGAAGCTGGAGCTCCAAGCAATCCCTTGCACTAAAGTACCATAATTAGTTATCCAGCATCAGAACACGAAGACACCTGTCTTACCTGTTTTGTGGCCGAATACAATCAAATATTTAAACAAAGTGTAATTAATTGAGATACTAAACCTTTGTCCTGAGGTCATGTTTAAAAATTAATGAGGTAATAAATGTTATTATTTCATTCATGGCCTAAAGTGTTGACACTCCTGGAATTTCTAGAACATAAAATATTTATTTATATAGACTTGTTTATTTCCTTTGTGTGTATTGGAACAACACAAAAAACAAATGAACATAATTTCACACCAAACTTCAAAACTGGGCCAAAGAGTTATGGAGAACAAAGATTCTAAATTGTGGAAAAATATATACAATTTTAAGGTTACACATCAATCTCCAGATATCTTGATGTTCCTCTGTCCACAGTGCGCAACATAATCCAGAGGTTTACAACAAATGGCCCTGTATATATTATATATACTCTTTGGACTCCTTGGACATGGATGAAAGAGATAAGTTGGTGAAAGGTTTCAATACAGAATAGTTTGAATGGTGGATTAGCAGCACCAAACAAGTTCCATAAAAAGCTAATCTGTCTTGCAGGCCCATGGTGCATCAGTGTCAACAAATTGGTAAACTATTTGACAACATTTGAATAAAATGAAACGCTATGGGAGAAGACCCAGGAGGACTCCACTGTTGGCACAGAGACAATTTGCCAAAATCTACATGAGTGAACCAAAAATGTTTTCCTGCTTTTTGGTAAAGCACATAATTTTACTGTTTACCAAAAAGAGAATAAGTCCTACAAAGAAAAAACACATTAGCTAGAGTCAAATATGGTGGAAGTTTTTCCACCTCTGGCACTGGGTCCATTAATTATGTGCAAGGCTTAATGAAACCTGAAGATAACAGTGTCAGAAAACTTAATTTTGTAATGCAATATGAAACACTCCCTACAGAAAACACATTTCTGTAATTTCAATATATAAAATTAATGTTCATTTGCTTAAGATCTATAGATAGATATTAGACTAATCAAAATGGTGCAGAGCTAACAGAGCAACATTTTAAATACAGTGTATAAAAGTACATAGAACAATTTTTCCTTTTTTATGAAGCAGTCGGTTTTGAGGTTTTGTTATGACAGTGATCATCCAAGAATTTGTCACATCTGAATTTCAGCCTACACATGGAACAAATACTCATTCATTGGCTTGGATTGAAAATGAATGTGCAAGTATTTCAAGTCCTATTCTAGACCGCATCAATCATAGTTTGATTCCTCACCTTGGATCAATTTGTGCTCTAAAGATCAAACAAGGCTGCTAATGAGACTCTCTCTGAGGTTTATTTCTAGCCAGAGGCTCTTACTTCACATTTGTGGCTAAGATGACACAGTCCATTACAGGCTAAAATGACCACTTGCATCCTTAGAAACTTTCCAGAGGTTTCAGACGTAATTAAGAAGCTCATTATTTAACCGTTCCTCTTCCGATTTGTCATTCTGCACGAGAACGTGCCCTTAGGGGACACTGATGTTAACAAATTTGGATTCAACATCCCAGTTAACGGCAGTCAACAGTAGAGGGTAATAATGACCGTTTGTTAACCTTTTTCCTCAAACCTTAGGTCTTTTAATGTTTGCTCTTGATGTGTAGCTCTGTTTTGTAAGCATTAGTTTACGCTGCACTGTGATGACATGTGAAAGAAGTCCTTCTTCTCATCATGTTTAGAGTCTGGAGATGATTTCTCCACTTCCAAGGGCTTCAACCATTTAGCAATTACTTCAAATTGTCACTGCAGGCAGTTTTCTGTGAAAATGAGCCTAGTTTGTGGTCAGGTCAGTCCCAAAAAGAGGCATCATCTTCATTTTAGAAATTCAAATTGAAAACGGGTAAAATCAAATAATTCCAGTTACTGAAACTTTAAAATATGTGGTACTTATTTGTACTTTCTCACACTCATATATCTCATTTAATAAGAAACGGAATGAATCCTCAGGAACCAGGAACTGTTTTTCTGTGGCTTTGTTTCAAAAAATCCCTTTTGTTACCTTTGTCTTTGGCATCTGTAAAAACCATTTAGATTTTTAAAAAGGAATATTTTTTTCTACTACTACTACTACTAGCACTAATATTAGTAGTAGTACTACTAATAGTAGTAGTAGCACTAACAGTAGTAGTAGTAGTAAAAGTAGTAGTAGTTGTAGCGTTGTTGTTTTTGTTTAAACTTTGTGATTTAGAAACATTGGTTTTGTGCTCTGTTTAGCAACTCGGACAACATATGTTAGCGGTTAGGAAGAGGTGCTGAAACTTTCTGCAGAGATGTCACACTGAATAAATGTCATTTGAAATACGTCTCAAGTGTTTTTTAGGAATGCTAATGCTTTAGGAACCATGGTCTCTGGCCACAGGCACTTGGGCACCAAGACCATAATCAAATACAGAAAAGGCAATAGAAGGAAAACACAGAAACAATGGATTTAGCATAATACAAAAAAACATCTGAATTTTATTTCATTTTCTGATTGGCCATCAAAGTGACATTGCATATAAACCTGTCTGTTACTCCTTAGTTTATAAAATATTTTAATTGTTGACTAAGTTGTGCTTTAGTGCCCTAACTAAAAGCATAGCTGTGATATGAATTTTATGGCTTAATAGTTTATACATGTAATGTGTAATGGGCTTCTAAGGCATGACTCCAGATGAAGAGGGTATTTATATGGACTAGCCTGCCTGTAGTTCTGACTTGTCTCCAATAGAGATACTGTGTGTGGAGAATATAGAAACACAACATGAGACCTCACATTGTTGCATGCTCTAAGATGTGTCTACAGGAAGAACGAGATAAAATACAACCTGAGCCACTTCATGGCTTGCTACCTTCATGTTGCAACTGTGCCAAAGTTTTATTTTAGGTGTTGTGAGAAATAGCTTAAAGTTAAAAAGAGATCAATTCTGAGCTATTCCAACTTTCTTTATTTTTTTATGTTTTCAACCTGAAATACAGGAAAACATGCACTATTCCAGACCTGCAGAACTGATACAGGGTTGCTTAACCCTGTTATGAAAAGATAGATAGATAGATAGATAGATAGATAGATAGATAGATAGATAGATAGATAGATAGATAGATAGATCGATAGATCGATCGATCTTGATCTTAATTAAACCTGAATGCCATTTTTATTATTTATTGCATGGGAGGTTTTTCACAAGAGTGATAACATTGAACCTCACTCACTAATATTATACATACAAGATTTTCTTCATTTTATTTTATTCTTGAAAAAAGTCTAAAAAAAAGTATATTTTAGATTTGAGGATTATTCACAGGTATTCTCTTATAACGCTGCATCCCACTGTTCTTGTAAACTGATCAAATCCCAGATAAGAGCATTTGTGAAATGGTTAGTTCTCCTAAACATACAAGCAGTAGCGTTTGCCTGATCTTATCTACACAATAATCAGGGGTTTAAAGACCCTTAGGTTTAGCAGCAACATATTAATATTAATTGTATTTATAATTATTGTGTTTTATTTTCGACAAATGCTTTGCCCTCTCATCTGTGCACATGTCATACACAAGTGGTGCTTTGTCCTCTCGCCTGGGCATTTGTGCTATCTGCCCCTAATGACACCTCTTCAGAGTAAAGCCTGAGCAGTAGTGGCAGGCCTAATTAGCCTTTTCAATAAGCAATAATTCATAGTTGGCTCTTGCAGCATGTCACCCTGAATGATGTGATTCCTCCTGCCATTTTTGCTCCAGGCAGGCCAGGCAGACTCTTTAAATGTGCATTAAGCACAAAAAAACAAGCATGTCTTCAGTTGGCTCTAATATAGAGCTCTTTAAGTATTTAATGCCCCCTTCACTGACATCCCGCTTGACTTCAGCTGAGAAAATGCATTCTGAGACCTCAGTGCACAGACTGTGATAGTCAGGGATGGGGCTTTCATGCTTGGCATATTTCTTTTGGAAGTCAAGGAAAAGACAACAATCCTTGTTCTAATTGAGAGAGCTAAAATGCCCCCTTGAGCATGCGAGTGCACTCTTCCTGCATTCTTCAGCTTTTAAGTCCGGTAAGTTGGGTTGGCTGGTAATACAGTTATAGGCTACAGATTTGTGGCATGTTTAGATTGTATTGAAATTGATTGTTCCTAGTCTGGACAGCTAGAAACCACAGGAAATCTTTATAAAGATACAGTGGTATGAAAAAGTTTGAGCACCCCTGACAAATTTCAGTAATTTCTTAAATAAATCGTAGGTTGTTTGGATCAGCATTTTCAGTTAAATATATAGCAGACGAACACAGCAATATTTAAGAAGTAAAATGAAGTTAATAAGATTAACAGAAAGTGGGCAATAATTTTAAACAAAAGGCAGATGCATAAATGTGGGCACCCCAACAGAAAAAATTACATCAGTATTTAGTAGATCCTCCTTTTGCAGAAATAACAGCCTCTAAATGCTTCATATAGCTTCCATTGAGAGTCTGGCTCCAGTTTTGAGTCAGGTTTGATGGTTTCTGAGCACGAACAGCCCGCTTTAATTCACACCACATATTTTCAACAATATTCAGGTCTGGGGACTGAGATTATCATTCCAGAATGTTGTTCTTGTTCTTTGTCCCTGCATGAATGCCTTTGTTGATATTGAGCAGTGTTTAATTTTAGGGTCGTTGTCTTGTTGTCTGTTGAAGTATCCAGCCCCGATACTGAAATTGCTGATCTGAACAACCAAAGATTTATAAAATAAAATCAAGAATGTGATCAGGGGTGTCTAAACAAAAGAACCTTGGTACATCTTAATAGCTATGATTTATATAACTTGTTCCCAAACCTTAATAAGTCATTGCCACACCTTAATTGTCTCTTTCCACACATTAGGTTCTCATTCCCACACCTTAATAAGTTGTGGTCACACTTTAGAATCTCATTCCCACATATTATTGTCTTAACATGATGTCACCTTTGGGGCTCCTTACAAAAATAATAAAAATAAAGAAAACACGTCGAATGAGATGTGAGAGATGTGTCCAAACTTTTGACTGGTACTGTATTTTGTTGCCAAATTCTTTCCGATACACAGTACTGTTTTAGCTTATTATAAACCACTCTATACATCCTGTAACGGTAGCTTCAGCTCCAAACGCCGCCATTACTGAACTGAAAATAACATTGACATGTATATACATAGACTCTGCATAGCCTGCCCCCTGGCGCCGGCTGCTACGCCCGGTGTGGAGCTACTTTGAGCCTGGATAATAGTGCAAAAAGTGATTTATTGGAGTAAATTATGCCCCGTTTTACCCAGTCTGAGAACTGTGCTATTCATCAAGGTAAGTACTTTTTATCATGTTTAACTACACCAAAAGTCCATTTCACACTGGAGTTCTCCTTTAAAAGGAGCCAACCCATCTTCCTCAGCAGAACTATGTATCTTATCTGGTTTGTGTTGGGTTTTTTAGATATTTGACTCCGTGTTCCCCTAAAAAAAATAGATATTCCATTTCTCAAAAAAAAAGGCATTTTGTTATCCAGCCGACAAAAAAGCCGAAGCCGCCGGATACCCGGTTGTAAATTTGCCAGTGTATATAGCTAATGAAGCTTCAGCACGGCTTCCTCTGCTGCTCCGCTGTCAGGAGAATGCGCTCGCGCGGTGCGGCTGTAGTATGCTATCTGGCACAGACGCCGGGCAGCTCGCGGAGAGGGGAAACCTGCAGTCCTCAGCCGCTCCAGTTAATACGGCCTGATGTGAGCGGAGCAGACAGGCGAGAGGAGCTGGCCCTCCGGTCATGCAAAATGCAAAAGGAATACGACTTTATTACAGCCCTCTAATGGTGACATAACAATCTGTTAAAGCACTTCTCCAAATCTTCCTACACAGCCCCAGCAGCTCACACTCAGACCTGCAGAGAAACACCACAAACCTCTCACATATTAGCCTCAGCATGCAACACTTTCACTACTGCAAATAAGTGAAATAATTATAGATAAAATAAAAAAAATACAAATAAAAAACATCTAATAAAAAAGGTGTGTATCTAATCATTAAGAATATGCATTACTGCAATGTCATTTATTTAATTTATCCTATATAGGGTCAAAAATAATTGGCTGCAGCTTTTTATGCAGTGGCCTAACCTAATACCAATCACACCATTACCTGGCAAAATTAAATCTTGTTACATTACCATTAAATCAATATTTTAGAAGCAGAGTTTCAACAAGATGTTTTTCTTTTGTAATTAAGCTCATACATTCATACATTTATTCTGCAACATAAAAAACACATCCTTCTATACTTTACCTGCAGTTAGCGAGCAAATGAAATAGTTAGCTAGCTTAACTATGAGCTCACAATAGGCTCACAATAATTTTTTTATTATTATTTTTTTTATTATACAAAGATTTGAAGAAATTTGTAGGATTCCTATGTAATGTTTAGGTTTTAATGAATGGTGCTCTGTTTTTAGATGTATATTTTTCCATATATTGATTTATTTTAAACAATGGGCCTGATTTTAAAATAAGTCTTGAAAATTAATATATGATCTGTTTTTTTTTTCTACAGAATTTCACATCTATTAAATCTTTTGTTTTTAGACTGTATTTGTTAGTAAAAACATATTTAAAAAATGTCTGTTTTTATTAATATAATTGGATGATAATGTGCATATAGTGAGTTCAGTAGTTTTAGTGCTGAAGTATATATAGCATGTAGAGGTGGACCAGTGTAATCTATGTCACATTATCATCAACAAAATGAACAAATCTAAATGTTTCATATTGCATATTGTTGCATGTTACAAATTGTATTCAATATCTTCATGTAATTTACTATACATTTACTATGTATAATAAAACATTTAGTTGTTTCAATTTTTTTTGTCCAACTAAAAGATATGTTGAACGTTTCTCTGCAATTTGCAGGAATTCAGATCTCCGTAATCAGAATGTGCTGGTGTATTGTTGTAAGAACACAGGAGATGGTTTTAACACTAACATTTTAAACTTTACAGCAAAGAAAGACATAAGTGGCTTTAAACTTTCATTGTTCTAAGTAGTGCATATACTATTATTATATATAATGCTGTTTTTGTAAAGTGAAGAGTCTGATGATGAACTGCATAAAAAATGCTCATACATCCCACAAACACGTCATGATTTACTGTATATACAAACAATATTTTGCGTACAGAAGAATCTCATTAGAGTTTATTAATCTAAACATTAGTTTACCAATGAACACTGGTACATATTATTCATGCCCTTTTTGGGGGGATAGCTATCTTAAACACATCTCAAATAATATAAAAAATATTCATACTTTACAATTACTGCCTTTAGTTAAAAATCACAGCTATGTACAGTATATTACAAGGTTGTTGAAATAAGGTTCAAATACTCCATATGTTAAAAATATAATGGCAAATGCAATTGCTTTCTATTTATTCCAAAAGCAGCAGGTTCTCATTCAGTGATTTTCTTCCTCCAACCCCTCTTACTGTGTGCTCTCAGGTGAATGGGTAGCTTTCGCTGATGGTGCCCACTAATGTGAACTCTGACCTTTACAAAGATCACTCATCCTTTCAGAGGCCTAATGTTAATAGTCATGTTAATAGCAGCATGAATCGCCCATGACAGATCGCATCGCATCACTCTCTGCAGGGTTCGGTCTGCAGGCTGGAAGCTGCAGAGCTGTAGCCAGTGATAGCTAGCAGGAGATGTTCATTTAAACCCCAGGCCCCTGTCACCTCAGTTAGGCCTTTCTGGTGAAATGCAGTGTAAGAGGCTAATACTGGTCCCATAGTCGAGGGGAGTGTGGATTTCATTGTTCTTGGTGAGTTTATATACATAGCAATGAGACTAATGTGCTGAATTTTGGGTGTTTATGCTTATATGATAATTGTTATTAATTGTTTATTGTTCTAGCATTTCAATTTCACATATACATATACTCTGACTATTATTACACACTATTATTGTCATAAATACATGGGAAGCTATTCAAACTGGTTTCTGGTTATAACCTGGTTCTATAGTTCTAACCATCAGTAAAAAAGCCAGGAACCACTGGTGGTTCCGAAGGATTTAAGAAGACAGTCAATAGTAATTATATCTCTAGTACACTTAAATTTGATTTAAAAAATACATCTACTGTACAGTATATTATAAAATGATTTGATGAATCTGATTAATGTAATAATTAAGCCTTGCATGTAAGCTGTGTCTTATTTTTAAAAATTGCTATCTAGAATATTCATTTTGTATATAAATATTTATCCCCTTGAGCCTTTGGCTTTTTGTAGTTTTAATATTAATACCTAGTATTCAGTGTAACGCCGTGGTTGTATTTCCTTTTTTTGTCCCTGCCTGTGCTGCTTGTTTATTTTTTTTAGGTGCAGGGCCTTGATTGGCCACCAGGAGCACCCTTTATAAAAGAACCAGGAAAAACCTGACCCAGAACAGACTTCAGGGCTCCTCCCCTTTCCGACCCTGTCCATTACAATGTGCAGGATGTGTTTTCTTTTTTTAATGGTCCGTTGCAAATAACACTAATTAAAGGCTATTGTCCATCAGAATAGAACATTTTAACAGGTCAATCAAAAAAATATATAGTAGCTTAGCCCCCTCCATCTGCATCAGGAAAAAAACAGCAACTCAGATATTAGGGCATGACAGCACCAGAGCCAACAATGCAAAGTAAGAGCTAATTTTTACTAATTTCATGTGATTTAGAACACTTTTTATCATGTTAATGTTACTGTTTGTAGTGACAAAAAAAGGTCAATATCAAAATCTAAATTTCAGGTGGGAGTGGACAGGAAACATGGAGAGTGGATGCAATTGCGAATATTTATTGAAAACACAGGAATAAACAAACAAAGAACCAGAAGAACTGAAACAAAAGAAACACTGTAACACGAAACCGGACTGATGTAACAAAGTACAACCGCTGAGCAGGAACACAAACATAAGGAGGACTATTTATACATACAAAAGGGGACAGGAAATGGGAAACACCTGGGACTGGGTAACAAGGGGGCGGAGCTACAAACTTAAGGGCAGGTAAGACACAGAGACAAACCAGAGACACAAAACAGTTAGAGACAGTGATACTAAAATAAAAATGTTATACACAGGCATTCAAAGCAATTTTAGTTAATTGGATTCAATTTTTATTTCTCTTTAGACTATTAGAATCTTCTTTTGCGTGAATTGCAGACAGAAAACAGGATTCTTATATTTTTCACTGGAACATAATTCAGATATGAATTTATTTGTGTAAAATAGGGGATGAGTGCTTTTGGTTTGACTAATGGTGCACTGTTCTGCTATGCAGTGCTTCTACACTAACATAGTCTTAATGAAAATATAATTGAATAATACCAGAAACCTTACCTGTCACCTCATCACAACGCTCACTGTTTAAAGTATGAAACAGTACATCTAGAGAAGCCAAGTGGAAGAAGGTGCTGTGGTCATATAAGACCAAACTTTTTAGCCTAAATGCAAGTCACTATGTGTGGTGGAGAACTAACACTGCTCATCACCCTGAACACACCATGCTGTAGAGATGCTTCTTTTTAACAGGGACAGAGAAGCTGGTCAGAGCTAATGGGAAGTTGAATGAAGACAAATACAAAGCAATTCTGGAAGAAAACCTATTGGAGGCAGCAGAAGACTTGCAACTGGGAATGAGATTCGCCTTCCAGCAAGACAATGACCCTAAACATACAGCCAGAGCTACAGTGGAATGGTTTAGATCAGAGTTTATTCATGTGTTAGAACTGTCCAGTCAAATTAATTAAAAATCAATTAAAATCACAGACACTCTCCATTCAACCTGGCTGAGCTTGAGCTGTTTCTAGATGTGCAAAACTGGTAGAGACCTACCCTAAAAGACTTGAAAGCTGTAATTGCACTGAAAGGTTGCATTACTGAGTATTGATATAGAGGGGCTGAAATTTTTGCATGTCACTTTAAAATCTCTTAAAATCTCTATCACTATCACAAGCCACTCTAGATATAGATTCAGAGAATAATAGAGAGATATTACTCTAAAACAGGGGTGTCCAAAGTACGGTCCGCTGGCCCTTTGGGGCCCGTTTCCTTTTTTGGAGCGGCCCGCGAGGTCTATTAGAAATAGAATGAAAGTTGGCCCGCTGTTAAGCAGGTTTTTATAATGTGAAATTCAAAGTTTGGACACTAGGTGTCAGAAACGGGCCAAAGAGTCGGAGAGGGTGCGCATTTCTAGCGAAGAAAAACGGGGCAAAAGAGTCTAAAAGTGGAGAGGGTGCACATTTCCAGCGTAGAAAAACGGGACAAAAGAGTCTAAAAGCGGAGAGGATGCGCATTTCTAGCGCAGAAAAACGGGCCAAAGAGTCTAAAAACGGAGAGAGTGCGCATTTCTAGCGCAAAAAAACGGGCCAAAGAGTCTAAAAGTTGCCGCAATTTTATATTAAGTTTTATATTAAGAGACATCATGAAATTAAACATCAATTCGAAAAATCTTAGTTTACACAACACTATCAAAGATAAAGACAGTTAGTCAAGTAAAATAGTGTATAAATAAAATAATCAGGAAAAAAAGTATTATTTAAAATGGTATATTTCATTATTTGTTTTATTACAGAGTCTGTGGCCCGTGACTTCAAATATATTTCTCCTTCTGGCCCCCAACAAAAAAAGTTTGGACACCCCTGCTCTAAAGAGACCTACAGGTCCCGAAATGAGCTGACTACAAATGATCTAATGGATAGATCTAACTAAAAGATCTAACTAATAGACTGCACTGAAGCTGCTGATGATGTATTGATCTGAGGGACAAAAAGGATGTTCAGGGATCTTCTCACACCCACAGAGTCCTACTAAGCAGCAGGCTGACACGTTATAGCTTGAGCACCCTGATCAAACCCTGTCGATAATCATCCATTAAGGGCAGATAGGCTGTCGCGCTGACCCCTGGCCTCAGCCAGTCACACAAACACAAGTTTAACCCCACAACCTTGTCACGACTCGACCACATCCATTAGTCAGGTATCAGTTTCCTCTAACTGGTGTTATTGATTTTCTTCTAATATTTTTTGCCAGGCCATGTACAATGGTCTGAAAACATGAAATCTTTGATGTGCTGGGCAGATTGCTGTCACCAGCATAATAAGACTTCCCTTTGGGCAAATGTCAGCTGGACCTTTGTCCATGAGTGGTCCAGGTGCAGTGTTAGCATTCTAAACAGATGGATCTGAGAGCAAGAGATCATATAGGCCTAAAAAACAGACAGATCTTAGAGGGCAAGAGGTCATTACTATTCATTTCAGCTGTCCAAATTTCATTAGTCACATTTAATAATTGACATTAGACATTAGATAACTACTTGTCAGAAATTAGCTAGCTAAAATAATCAGAATAAGCAACAAAATACAAAACATTTAACTTATTAACTAAGATAAGGTTAGATACAAGTTACTTAACTGCCTCAAACTCAAGCAAATAACTTAAACTAAGATCCACTGAAACATTAGCTTAGCTTATTCATTGATTTAGCTACAGCTAGTAGTTTGATGGTCGAGTAAAGCTAAACTGAAAAATGTTTTTCTTTTAAGCTAATTAAAAAATATATATATTAAGTTTTATATTAAGAGACATCATGAAATTAAACATCAATTCGAAAAATCTTAGTTTACACAACACTTTCAAAGATAAAGACAGTTAGTCAAGTAAAATAGTGTATAAATAAAATAATCAGGAAAAAAAGTATTATTTAAAATGGTGTATTTCATTATTTGTTTTATTACAGAGTCTGTGGCCCATGACTTCAAATATATTTCTCCTTCTGGCCCCCAACAAAAAAAGTTTGGACACCCCTGCTCTAAAGAGACCTACAGGTCCCGAAATGAGCTGACTACAAATGATCTAATGGATAGATCTAACTAAAAGATCTAACTAATAGACTGCACTGAAGCTGCTGATGATGTATTGATCTGAGGGACAAAAAGGATGTTCAGGGATCTTCTCACACCCACAGAGTCCTACTAAGCAGCAGGCTGACACGTTATAGCTTGAGCATTATAGCTTGACATTAGACATTAGATAACTACTTGTCAGAAATTAGCTAGCTAAAATAATCAGAATAAGCAACAAAATACAAAACATTTAACTTATTAACTAAGATAAGGTTAGATACAAGTTACTTAACTGCCTCAAACTCAAGCAAATAACTTAAACTAAGATCCACTGAAACATTAGCTTAGCTTATTCATTGATTTAGCTACAGCTAGTAGTTTGATGGTCGAGTAAAGCTAAACTGAAAAATGTTTTTCTTTTAAGCTAATTAAAAAATATATAGCTACATTTATCACAAACTGGAATTAACTTTACCTCTGAACTGAATTTTAGAAGAGATTCTTCATTGTCTATGAACATAAAATAAGTAAGATGATGTTTGTTTGCAAGTTAGCTATAAAGCTCCTATTAGCTCAAAATATATATTAGTGTATGTTGAATAATAATTCTCACACTATTTCTTAAATAGTTATCTTAAAATTTAGAGTTAAATTGTGTGATGGACCTTTATACATAGCTAATAAACAAACTCTGCTTACCATGTCCTACTGTCTCCGTTTCCCATTGGTTCCTTTAAATTTGCGCCTTTTTGCTCCCTCGCAATTATTGTTTTTTTTAACTAAGGGGTGAAAATAGCTTGGCTGTGTGGCAAATGCTACTTGTACCCGGGTGCAAATAGACACTCCGTTAATTAATAATATGAATTATTTAATCAAGTGATCAGTCAAATGTAGAGTTGGGTATTGTTTTAAAATGTTTGATACCCAAACACAATACTTTGAATTTGATAGTGATACCCAAACAATACTTTTTTCGATACGTTAAAAATAATAATTATTAATTATTCTCATACAACTTATTTATTTAACAGCAGACATGAGTAATCTCACTCTCATACTGTCACCATGAGAGGCTATACCATCTTTTTGCATCTTGTAGGAATAAAAATTATTATTATTATTATTATTATTATTATTATTATTATTATTATTATTATTAGCAAGTATGTGTATGCAACAGCATTACTTAATGCTTAAACTACAAGTAATTTCCCCTACGCATACTACTAGATGCATTTCAGTTTTAAGAGTTCTTTTTAAGAAATATTAGCACTAGATTGTCAAAAATAAATAAGATTTATATTAGTGGTGCCAATCACTTGAAAACTAATTATAATCATTGTTCATTTTTTAAATGCTGTTATTGTTGTAAGAGGAGGCAGTAAAAATAGTGGAGTGTGGAGTTTAGGCCTGGTTGACTAGAACCATTTTACTGTTTACATTTTCATTAACCTGCATTAAACGTTCTGCTCCGCATACTGATAAGCACAAGTGCTTATTTTCAACACAGGAGTCTCTCTGATTCCCTGAAAAAACAAAACTAGTGGATTATCACTTTAAATAAGTGTATAAAGTGCATTTACTTAAAGTGTATAAAGTAATAAAGACCCAAACTTATTAGTATTGCAAGTAGTTTATTCTAAATTGTACTACTCAGGTTCTGAAAGTAAAAGTACAGTACTGTGTTATGCACTTATTAAACAAAGCAGTGGAAAGTTCTTAAAGTAAAAGGCAGAACAGTAGGAGTGCACTCTTTTTATATGGTCAGCTGGATCTCTTGATTCTCTTAATGATGAGGAGCTTCATCAAACCCGGAGACCGTGCAGAACATCTTCCGCTCTGGCTTTATTAGTGATAATGTGGGTTTGGAATAATTTGTAATTTTTTATAATTGTAACAATTAATAATGCAGCATATAAAAAATATTACTAGAGTATTAAACTCATCAAAAATGTGTTGAAATATGTGAAGTAAAAGTGTAAATAGGAAAAATTAATATCTCTATTGTCTCGATAGCAGAATGTCAAACAGTTTTTGAACTGGATTTATGGATGTGTTGTAATAATGAACATGGTTTTTAAACACATTCCTTACAAAAAAAACATTTCATTAATAAACCCACTGGTCCTCATTTCACTCCTAATGGTCAGAGGGATTCAGTCATGACAGACCCCCAGAGTGCTGGACAAGTCATTAATAAGTCATCAGAATCCCTCTGGGAGGAATAAGCTTACTGCCATTCTTCTGTGGTTTTTAGAATATAGTAAATAGGATGCTGTTTATATTCTGAGGTACTCTGGAATCACTATCTCCATGATAATATGAATGCATCAATTTGTTTTGCAACTGCAAATGTTGCATGTTTTTTAAAACATCTCTTACATCTTAGACTCCCAGTTGGTTGAGGCATCAACAGGAATTGAACCTGCAAACTCCTGATGATAGGCACAAACCCATAGATGACTGCCTGAGTCTTGAAATGTTTTTTAAAAAATGGTTTAAACAAAATTTGATTATCCTTTTTATTTTATATTCATTCACCCAACAATCACATTCTAAATATATATGAGAAGATTGTGTCCTTAAAGCAAGAAAGTATGTAATTATCTGTTAAAAAGGATTCCTTCCACTTGACTATCTGTTGTTGGAGATGCTTTGTTTTATTTACACTGTTATCTCTTTGTTTTATTTCAATGTTCTTGCTTTTCTATTGCATTCCAGGTCATGACACTATAAGAACCCAAAGGCATAATAACAAACTGTATCGTTTTTAGCCAAATACTTTATTTGTCGAATGCAATGTAGTTGCATTTTATGAATGTTTACAAGATGTTTTGCAGCTCTAAGGCAGGCCTGTTCCCCAGTGAACCATATAATTATGAATTATATCATTAAGTTTGTCCCCCTAGGCTCTATATGACATGTACATACAAAATCAGCAAAACCATATACATATATCAAACACATAAATACGGTATGTTATTTCTAGCAAAACTGCCGTAGGTCTTTGTCATGTTTCACTTGTTTAATTTGAAAACATTTCTTGGAAGAAAGTGCATGTCCTACAATTTGTAAGAAGTAATTTACAGATGATAATGCTTTCTAATGGAACTAATATACTGTAAGCAAAATGAAAAATGCCTTCTTAAAACAGTTTTTCAGAGTCAGAAAAAGTATACAGCATTTGATTCAGTCTCTACAATTGGGCAGTTGGCTGTTACCTCTTAGCAAAATATAATTTTTAAAGGATGCTTCATTACATTCAGAGGAGCCAGAAACAGTCAGATAATCTTCAGAAGAGAGTGTTGTGCACTGACAGACAAAAATAAACTTTGAACACATTTAGTTTGGTGAATAATGATACATGCACAAAAACTCAGTGCCTTACAGGACTTTTGTGCTGCACTAACTGATGTTAACATTTATTATTCCACCATTAGGCAAACATTAAGGACATACAGTGGTGCTTGAAAGTGTGTAAACCCTTTTGAATTTTTTATATTTCTGCAAAAGTATGACCTAAAACATCATCAGATTTTCACACAAGACTTACAAGTAAATAAAGAGAACACAGTTAAACAAATGAGACAAAAAATATTATATTTGGTTATTTATTTTTTGAGGAAAGGTGTGATATAAAGAGCAGGGATCTATCAAATCTGCTCCTCACAACATGTGTGTGGAAGTTACGAACAAAGGAGATTTCTGAGGACCTCAGAAAAAGAGTTGTTGATGCTCAACAGGCTGGAAAAGGTTACAAAATCATCTCTAAAGTGATTGGACAACACCAATCCATAGTCAGACGATTCAAATTTAAGGCCATTGTTACCATCCCCAGGAGTAGCCGATCAACATACATCACTTCAAGAACAAGGTGGATTAAAGTTAGCAAGGGCAAAAGGGACCCCAGGGTAACTTCTAAGCAACTGAAGGCCTCTCTCACATTGGCCAATGTTAATATTCATGAGTCCACCATCAGTAGAACACTGAACAACAATGGCCTGTAAATTCTAAAGGGTTCACAAACCTTGAAGCAGGACTGTGCACTGTTATTGTGGCAGATTAGCAAGGAGAAATCACTACACGTAAAGAAAATGTTGCTGTTCTGAAATAACACAAAATCTGCAGTACTACAGTAGGACCATGAATGCTTCCCATTGTCAATGAACCTGTGTCTATTAAACTGCGTCATTAAAAGTTTGAGGGTGTCGTCATGGTCTGTGTCTGTGAACTGAAGCATAAAAACATAAGTCGTAAAAAAATTTAATGAATTCAACAAAGTCTACAAAGAAATGGTTAAGACAAAATAAGCTTCTGATTGAAAAACAGTTAAGCCCATGTTAAAAAAAAGGTGCTAGGATTATTTTAAAGAGAATTTTGTGAAGTTGAAACAGCAATGTTCACAGTCTCAACGAGAAGTGTTTAAAGAGAAATGTTTGGTTGAAGTGATTTGTCTCAGATCAGTTTCTAAAGATAAAGGAAATTGTTGTTTTTGATTCTGAGAAAGATATGTGATATTGAGTAATTTTTTTAATAAATATGTTAAAAGGTAAAATAAAAGTCTTAAAATATCATTTAGTTCTCTTTGTCTAGTGTCAGGACTTTTTAGGACAATTCAGGACAAATATAAATCTGATAACACTTAAGTTTAAATGTATCTAATAATACTGGAAATTGAATAAGCACTCTAAACCAGACCACTTTATTTTAATATCAGTTTTATTTTGCTTCCTTGAGATCTTGCGTAAACACCTTCAATACATGACTGCTAAAGCTGCAGAAAATGAATACAAATCTTGCTGAAATGCTACCCATAAAAGTGCATTAGCTGGTAAGAAAAAGTCCATTGTTTTGTGCAACCGCAGCATTATTTGTGGAAAGCAGATATTTGATTTCATGTTCTGAGAGAAATAAAACATTTAGGGCCAACAGAAAACATATGCTCAGAGAGTAGCCTCAGTCCGAACTGAGGGATGTGCTGACAAGTTTGAGCCTCTATTTAAAAACAGTGGCGAAAGCAGCGGTAACTTCACCAAACCCAAAAAGGATACATGTGTGTGTATATAGATTCAGTTCTTTGTAGACATGCCTGGCAGTAAGTCAATATCTTGTATTAAAGTGGCCATAAGGCCTGGCCGTCATCAATATCCCTAAATGAGTGCATGTGCTCTCCTGGCATTGTAAGACTTTGATCAGGTGAAGTCTATAATGGATTTTCCTTCACCTCATACAAGGCTCCACACTGCAGACAGGCTTTACAGTAGGCAAACCAGAAGGTCATGTATACCTTGAGGTTCCACAGCAAAGAGCAGGGCAGCATCGGGAGGCTCACACAACCACCAAGATCTGTCACAAGCAGAGCCAGGAAGTCTGGCTGCTGCATGCGCACACACATACACACACACACGTGCGCACACACTCACATCACATCATCCTCACATCTAATCATTAACCTCTCTCCTTTCTCTCACTTTCTCTCAGTCTCAATCACACACACACACACATACATCAATAGTGTCATATAATAATGACTTCAGTGTTGATTGCATTTTTAACACATTCATGTGTGTAATGTTCCAGGAAACTTATTCTAAGGGGGCATATATGGATTACAGAGTTATCTAGTATCTATTTCTATAAACCAATAGCAACTATTACATTTATCTTATTCTGTTAAAAATACAGTATTGGTTATATTTGACAAAATCAGAACTTAATAGAATACATCTGACATCTAAAAACTCATATTTGCACCAGTTGGTTTCTCAGATTAAAGCAAATAAAGTATATAATTTATACCTATGGACCCAAAAATATATAATACAATTGTTTTGACAGCTCTTATGAACAATTACATTAGACTAGTAAGTTACAATTTATGTTTAACATAATGTTTATGTCTGCATATCCTGGATAGTTCATTTTTACAGTTTACATTCCTTTTATCATAACTTTGTGTTTAGGCTAAATTTGAACTTAATTATAACAATGTTTCCCTTTAATTAACTATAAAAATTGTTTTGTTTTACTGTTCAACTGGCATATAAACTAAATGTTTACTTTTCAATCTACTGTTTTTAGATGATGATTGGATTTAGGTATACTAAACTTGACTATTGACTCAGTTTGTTGCCATCATTATGTCAAAATACTTAATTTCAGTTGGCAATATTGGTGTAAAATAAAATAAAAACCTTGCTTTTTAAAGCTTTATAGCTTTTTTTTAAACAGAGACATAACTATTATAGGAAAATACTTTGTCAAAACTTATTTGCAGCCTTATAATTCTTAAGACTATAAGGTGCTTAGCATCCAGTGTATGCATGGAAGATAAACGAAAACTGGAGGAGATGTGGGATCCTTCAAACTTAATCCTCACAATGTAAAGGGTCAGCTTCACAATGAAAAAACAAAACATTAATATATAAACCAAAAGTATTTTAATATAGGCAGTTGTCCCGTCAGTTATGCATTTTAGCATTAATTACCCTTTTTTAACAAATTAACCTGATATATTTTAGTAACATTGTTAGAGCTAATTAAATTAATCCCCTGTTGTTTCGTTTGTTTGATTTAACAAATAATACCTTTTATGTGGTTTATTAACCGCTAATTATACAGACTGATGCAAACCGAACTTTTTTGTCTTCATTTTTCTTATTTCTCACTTATTTTGACCGTTTTCAGTATTAAAGATAACAAAGTGCACAATGCACACGTTCAGTCGGACAGTTGGTCTTATTGGCTACTATCGTCCAAAAATGTGTTCTCTCTAGTCCTAACAACGAGTAACGGTGCTTATAAACTACAAAATTGTTTACTTCTATGCGCTTATGATGACGGACCCCACCCAGATGGCGTTGCTGAATCAACGTTTATTTTTCCATCTCTAATACACTGAAACACCGTTGATTTCCACTGTCAGAATTTATGTATTTGGTTTGATGTGGATTCAACATTGTATGCTGTCTTTTTTACTCATCAAATTATTTACTGTGGGAATTTTGAGGGAATTTTTTTTTTTTTGCTTAAAACTGCTACTCTATAGCAGCTAACTAGTCACTTGCGGAGTGCCACTTTTGCTTTCTGCTGACACTATAATCACAGACACATACAACCATACATTCATTTGTATGAACCACTTGACAATGTAATTAATGCTTTATTTAGCTATAGCTAACTAGCTACTTTAGTTATAGCTAACTAGCTAGATATGCTTTTTATAGGTATTATTTGTATTTACACTTTCATAAATATGTATATGTTGTTTGTGTTCTATTCTTTTGGACTGTACTGTGTTCAGTGCAGTACATAAATTTATTTTTAAACATTATTATTATTATTATTATTATTATTATTATTATTATTATTATTATTATTATTATTACAAAAGGCTATTATTATTTGAGGGAAGCACGTTTCACCTAAAAAACATTGTGAATAGAGCCCTAACCATTCAAAGCCTTTAAATGAACGTAGTTGATTAATTCATCGAGAATTTCAACGCTAATCCATGCCCATAAGGGAAGGCTAAAGTAAGTTTGTTTCAAGGATGATGTTTCAGTCATCAACATGTAAAGCAGCCAAAAAATGTATTTATATATTAATTGTTAATTGCTATCTTATTGTAAATTAAACAAATCCAAATTAAAACATCGGTGAATGGCAGATTTCGAATAAAAATAGCAAGAGTGAATTTTAAGATATTTTTTTTCCTGTAAAAACGATGGGTGAATGAGGCCCATTAGTAATTATAATAAGAGTCAGTTTAATTAGACAATGACCTGTAATTCGTTTTCTTCGTGGCATTTTCTTCGTGGCATGGGCCTGTGGCTCCACGAGAAAGATGTGGACATTAGTAACGCAAATATACGCTTTCTTTAAACAGTAAGTGGTTGAGTGCACAGGTCAGCCGTGTGAGACCCGTAAATCGGCATGACAAGGAGGAGGCAGCGAGAGGCTCCGCTGGAAAAGAAACAAGTGACCCGGAAAGATTGGGGAACATGTCGACCACAACCCTTCAGGAACAATTCCCCCAACAGCAGCTTTCCTCGACCCTAATATGCTTCCCTTTACAAACAGATACGATTAAAACAGCATCTACAAATTTACACCGAACTTCACAAATACCCTATTTATTCCACATATCACAGCTTTTTAGTTTGGTGTTTGTTTATTTTCGTTGTGTGTATATATATATATATATATATATATATATATATATATATATATATATATATATATATATATATATATATATACTACGGGCAACATTTCTCCCAAATTCCAAATAAAAATATTTTCATTTAGAGCATTTATTTGCAGAAAATGAGAAATGACTGAAATAACAAAAAGATGCAGAACTTTCACATCTCAAATTATGATTGTGCATATTCACAAAGTTTTTAGGAGATCAGAAATCAATATTTGGTGGAATAGCCCTGTTTTTTATTCACAGTGTTTATACATCTTGGCATGTTCTCCTCCACCAGTCTTTTGCTTTTCGATGTCTTTCTGACACCTTTGGCTCGTGTTCATCCAATTTCCTTTTAATTATATTCTAGAGGCTTTAATTTTGGTAAAATCAAATAAACTTATCATTTTAAGTGGTCTCTTATGCTGCTTATGGCGTTCCCAGCACACAGACTGATATCTGGTAATTGGTATTTGTTTAACAGGGGACATTAATTTTAACAACAACAAAAAAAAAAATCATTTCAGCGATGCATAAATAGAACTGAGACAGGTAGACTCCCAATAATGTCTAACGCTCAAGTCTGTACACTCATGTTGAACTTACATATCTCGTTAGTTTTGTGTGAAAACAACTGAAAAATCATATTCATATAAAACACTTCTACAAAGTTGAATACATATTTAAAAACCTGCTAAATTAAATATGTTGGAAAAAAAAATAACATTAACATTCTTACCGTTTTAATTAAATAAATAAATGTACAGAGAAATTACGTATTCAATTTTTTTCTCTGTAGGGCAGCGATTGTGAATGTTTTTGTCTTTTCTTACACATCCATTATGTTTCAGCAACTCTGTAGTTACATTTAGAATTAGCTAGTTGGAGCTGGTGCTTTAAAATCTCTAAAACCTGCCAATGGTTTAAAAACAATGCGAGTGTTTTTTTGCTCACTCATTGATGCTTAGAAAAACAATAATTTGTGGGTCTTTTGAACAGGAAAGTAAAAATTTAACTTAAAAAATGCACGTTTATGTATGTGTGTTTGTAAGTGATTTTTCGGAATCACGTTCTGCACAGTAGAAATCAGTAGAAAATTACACGTTTCGCGAGTACTACTCATCTTGGCATATGTTATCCAAGTTAATTACATTTAGACAATAAAGAGGAAATGGATTTCCTGTGTAGGATTTATTCGTCAGTGTATCAGTAAACTGTACGTTTAATCTTTAAAACTGCAATTTTACAGAATGGAAAAAACTTGTATCACTTTCAGAAGAAGTTAATGTAAATATTTTATTTCATGTCATTTTGGAGTATTTCTACTCGACCAACGTAAAGAAAAACTTCTTCTTGCGTTTAAAGAAACATGTAAGTTCTCTTTATCACCAAGGGGCTTTTATTGTTTGTATTACAACAGAGATGTTTTTTTTTACTGTGTGCTTTAATTTTATAGCTGACAAAGTGGCACATGCGTGGTTCCTTAAAAAAGAAACAATTAAAAGAAAGCAAAAAAGCGTCTGGGTATACGGTTAGAGGTATCCCGTATTTACATATTGCATAGGAAAAGAGTTTTTTTTAAACAACTCTCCAATGTCCTTTGTGCTACAAATCACAGGCTAACAGACTTGGTGGTGTCATATCTGCGCCACACGCTCTTTCCAGAACAGTGTTCCCATATGTTGTAGTGCTCCTCTAGGGGTTAGATCAGCCCACGCCTGTGGAGTCACACATCTCCATCAAACACACTGAAATACTTGCTTGCGTTTGACAGGTACAGGTAAGGCGCAGTGCTTCCATGATACATAACTGGGATTGGCATTGGCAACAAGCATCCTCCCAGAACGTCCCCCCCAACACTGTCTTTGTAAGGATTAGGCAGCTGCATCACTTTGGCCACATCAGAGTAATGTTCAGGAGGGCACGGCCCCTCAAAGTCCGTAGAGAGCTGCCGCTTCAGCTTATTCCTGCGGTTCTGGAACCAGATCTTTACCTGGGTTTCTGTGAGCTGTAAGGAGCTGGCCAGGCACGCCCTCTCAGCACTGCTGAGGTACCGCTTAATGTCAAAAGTAGACTCCAGCTGAAAGATCTGTCTTTTGGAGAAAATGGTCCGCGTTTTCTTTTTGGTGAGCGCTCTGCTCTTCTTGCCTTTCAGATGGAGCTCCTGGCTGTCGTCGCAGCTGTTCGTGTCCTCGCTTTTCGGACACTTCCCACTCTCTTTTTCCTCGTCTTCTCCATCCACCGAGATGCTCGGAGAGTTTGCGTGCGTTTCGGTTCCACTGGGTGCTGTCAAAAACACTCCAGTAAGCACTCTATTTTTCTCACATTTGAACATTTAAACAAGAAATCAGAAATGCAATTTTCCACATATAGAACATTTTTAAACGTACTTGATCATCCAAGACATGCCTGGATGGTCCTTGCTACAAAAATCCACCTCAAGACCAGCTGGTCATGCAGAAAAAAAAATCATACCTTATGCTGGTTGGCTATAGCCCGTTCAAATTATTTTTTCTGGATGACCAGCATGTTTGAGCTGATTTTATTTTAGCAGGGGTGTTTGACGATGCTTCATCAGTTTTACAAAAGCTTCAAGGCTATGCAGGCACAGGCACAGGATAGAATGTGACCCCTTGCACAGGATAAAATATGACCCCTTACACAGCATATTTTAGTTTTGAACTGCATCCAACAAATACGTTCCTGGTAATCAACTAACTCACAAGCTTGGTGGATTGAAGAAAGCGTGGAGTAAAATGGGCAACGTTGCAGAGTGAAGAACACTCTTCGTATAACCGTCTATGAAAATAATTGTAAAAAGATTGTATCCTAAAGCATTAGAATTATATAAAATATACATAAAGTGGAAAGGTTATATGTATGTTTTTTTGTTTGTTTTTGATAATTTACTTCTTAACACTGAGTCAATGTGTAATAATTAATAGATAATTGCAAGGAATAAAATCTAAGACATGAATTTTATAATTTCGGAGGGAAATAATAACCAGCGCTGCTTTACTGGCGTCATTTTTCTTTTAAATAAATGGTCTGTAAACTGTGGCCCTGACGCAACAGATGATAAACACTGTTTTAGTAAGTAAAGAACATATGTTTTTCATTTGCATATTTATGCACAAACATTTTATTGATAGTTATTTAAATGTACAAATTAAATAAATCTTTTACCTTCCCTTTTGGTTTTATTGAATATCATGTGGCTTTGTCCCCTAAAAGGATTTCTCTTTAAAGTGAAACTTCAAATTAACTTCTTGTACTACCCTAATTTTATCGGATGCATATACATATTGTGATATTATTATTATTTAGTAAAGAGTATTAAGACAATTAAATGGATTGATGCCAGAGGCAACACCATGCCATAGATGTTTAACACTGAAAATCCTGTAAATTCTGATTTTTGTAAATTCTGATGTGTAAATATTTATATTAGAATATTCTACTGATGTAAAAATCATAAGCATAAAACAAATAACTATTCATACAATGAACATATATTCACTAATCAAATACATTTACGTAAATTAGGGAAAACTATATTTTTATGACATATGAATTTACAGTAAATCCCCTGTACTTGTCAGAACCTATTTCTCCAGTAGTTGGGTTACCTGTTTGGCGGAATGCTGACTGCGCAGAGACATATTTCAGGTCATCACACGATGCGCAGCGGTTCTCCGCGTCCAGTCGCGATCTAGAGCGAATTCCGTCAAAGTCCTTGTTGAGAATGTTATCAATGGTGAACTTCAGCGACGATGGTCGGCATACCATTTCTTCCTTGCTCATACTTCCCTTATACGGAGTTTTGAGGAGTCAGAGCTGAGGAAAGCAGGAGAACGCGAATCGCACGCGCACCATAATTGAACAGTTAGGTGCTCGAGCTGGCAGACTGTCATGCACTCTACCGGAAGCTTGGGATTTTACAGCCTTGGATTGGAGCTGCTGAGAAAAGAGGATTCAGGGCGGGAAAATCGCTGCATGTCTTAAAGGGGCAGACACCCAGATCATATGTAGTAACACAAGGGGTCATCCGGCTCAGTTTAGCAAAAAGAAATTCTTAATCTAAAAAAAAACAACAACTTTACTTTGTTTTAATGAACAAACATTGCTAGTAAAATTATGACACGGACAGGCTTACAATGCTAGTGGCTAGTGATAGGGGCATAACATTGTTTATGCAAAGAAATATTTATTTTTATACCATTAACAAACACGAAATTGCTCCACACTTCGTTGGTAGAATTCAAAGGGCTCTTACCGTTAGCACAAGGCACTGAGAGCGTAAAACGTGCACAGGTATTTTATTAAAAATACCGTTTATACACACATTAAGGTGGTTCTCCTTAATTAATTTATGACATTTCGACTGATAAGCACGAAGTAATAAATAGGATTGGTAATTAGATTGCAAAACGAATTCTGTGAAAAAGCATGAATTCCAGTTGTTGCTGAAAATAACGCTATAATATTAATGCATTTCCCCTGTATTAATATTGCAATCTGATCCCTTATCCTTCCTATTAATCGTGCAAAAATAGCAACTGCTTTGCATGGGCAACACTATGCCGCTATGGCTACACTCTAAAACAGCAATAAGTACAAATTTGTACCATTTACGAGCCAAAAGCTACATTCGGTATTATGAATCACTGTACTAATAAACAATATATAGTTGAATTGAACATTTTTTATTTGAAAGCCAGACAATATTGGATCATCACGTTTTTGAGCCATATTGATGATGATAATATTCATGATCTTTGAATCTTTACTGGCACAAAAAACATGGATACTTTTTTGTACCTTGATATAAGGTACGGCCCCAGCGACAAGCTTTGTACTCTTTTAAGTACAAATCTGTACTTATTTTTTTACTGTGTAGCATTGTAAGCCTATTGGGACCATCGACTAAAAGCTCTGTATTTCAGAATGCTGACGGTGAGAGCAGGTGGGCTAAAGTTTGTACTCCTTATCATGTTTCACTACACACCAATTTCATTTCCACTTCAGTTCCTCCACAGTGCACCTTTGCCAAAAGATCCATCTTAATAGGAAAAATCATAAATAGCCTTACCATATAACGTTAACACCACTCTCCGCCAGTGAGCTACTGGGGTTCAGTTTCAAGTCTGGGTGACTATGTTGTGCTATAGCTTGGGCAAGACTCTTTAAAATAACAGTGGCCCAAGGATTAATCTTGTAAATTGCTCTGGATAAGAGCGTTAGCTAAATGCCATAGATGGAAATGTATGAGGCATTATGAACGCATTTATTGTCTTATAGTATCTGTTCATAAGATCGTTTTACATACTAACCTTGTAATGCACTATAACACATTTGCTATACTTTTTGTATTACAACTTGATTACAAAATGTGTCATCTGTTTAAGTGTGTAAAACGTTTGCGAGAGTAAGACTGTAAACACAGCACAGACAAAGTAACATTAACCACAGTTGACAAATACAGAATTTCTATACAAATTGTACATTTTACTCACAGATCTATGCTTCATGCTAAATTTTATCTTTAGCAAAACTGATGGTGTACTAAATATAGCAGTAACATTCTTCATGTAGTTTACTCGCACATATTCGTTATTATTTAAAACCTGGCATTTACAAAACGGCAACTTTACAGCAAAAAATATACTGAACTTTAATTTAATTTTGGAGCTTTTCTATTGCTCACTTCTTTATGCAATGTTTTTGTTGTTTTTTTGACAGTGAAGATAAATAAATGTATAATATTCATTACACACTGCAAAATTAAGAATATTTAAGAATCACATAAAACGAGAAATAAAAAACCTTAAACAAAACGTCCACACAAATATAAACGGGTCTGACATCTTTTCTTCTTCTACTTATTGTTGTTGCTGCTGCTGTTGTTTTTGTAGTCTGACATAATATTGTGAACTCAGAATCCTACCCCAGAGGTCTATAGGCCATTTAGCTAATATTGTGTTTGTTTATTCACTAATCTTCTAAAATATAGAAGGAAGAAAGCACAGCCCAACTAAACTATTCAAAGACTGATTTCTTAACACTCTGCTACTGGATCTTACAGCAGACTACGTTTCCTATGTAAACACAAACACACACAAGCACGCTTTCGCTGGTTTATGATCTTGATTCATTTCCTTCCAACTTCCAGTTGTTCCTGCATCACCAAACACACATCCCAATAGGCATCAGAGCAAGTAGATATGGGCCTGAATTGATGGTCCAGACAAATTAAGTGATAATAAATGACAAAATTGTGTAAATTTAATATGTATGAAGCACTTTCTCTTAACCAAATGTCCTAAATGTGTCGTCTCTACGTTAACGTGTCAATCACAAAGTCCTCTCACAATTTATTATATTTGTTAATGGCATGGTCCTAAATAGTAAACTTTTAATGAGAAATAGTGTTAATTTAATCTCAAAACGTGTAGCTTGCTTAGAAATTATGAACATAACAAATACGTCACAGAAGCGTTTTGATTTTGAAGATGTTATTTGACCAAAAAATGTGGTGATTTTAAATCTAATTTTTCCATAAACATCTCAATGACTTTCAGAAATTACTAAATAACTCTTCATGTACACACGCTCATTATTTGACCCACATATAGTTTTTACCTATATACTTATATTTACCTTTTATATTTATCATTTTAACATTTCTAATTATCGGAATCTTGGTTCTGTAACGCACCATGTTAAATATAAAAAGTAAGTCATGGATTGTAACTAAAGATCATATATACAAATATGGTACTTAATAACCGTCTACTGTAAAAATGCTGGAGATTGCCTTGGCAAAGTAGTCTCTTAGCTTGTATGACAACTCCCCCTACTGACTGTTTCTCTCTTACGTTCCAGAAATCTATAAAAGCTTATTTACATGTAGCAACAACTACTAGTTCAGCTACTACTTACGTGTTGAAGGTTGTACCTTGGTTATTCAGAAAACACTGACGTCATAGCTGAGCAGAATCCCTCAACAAATTGACCCTTTACTATTGGTGTAGAATGGTAGCTCTAAATGTCAAAAATAAATGAACCTCAAGAACACCTAACAGCAAGGTGAATAAATGTGAACATTTTATTGTAAGAAATGAAAATGTCTTGTTGAGCTTAACAAAACAAATAACAATAGGAGTTTAACACATTGGTTTCAAACTAAGTTTGCTACATTTTTTACATGCTGTGTACTTACAATTACAGAAAATATCTATATTATATGCCAGTAAAAAAGTCACAAGGTGTTTGTAAATGGTTGTATTTTACATAAGAAAAACAACGATTAGGCAGTAAAAACATTACTTGAAAATGTAAATGATTCATGCACACAAATAATAATAATAAATTCATAAAATAGTCATATAAAGCCCAACATGAAATGATGCCTCTAAGAAATTGTTTTAAATTGCACTTCAACCCAGCTGCCATTTGCCATTCTTTTTATAGGCCCCTTGATGTCATCCTGCGGTTGCTGACTGACACACAAATAATAATAAATTCATATAATAGTCATATAAAGCCTGACATAAAATTATGACGCTTTTTGGGTATAATGTACAGTGACAATCACGTAAAAATCAAGTAAAAATCACAAAGCACAAATTCTGTGTACAATGATATTTAAAAAAAAACATTTGTTACCACTGATTTCCTCGTTTTTGGAATACCTTGTATGAAAACCTTGACTTCAGCACTGTTGAATTTAGATTAGGATTTTCCATCCTTCCAAACAAGATCCCAAGCAATATTGTCATCAAACTTATTTTTAATCTCCTTTTTCAACTGAAAAACAAAATACCAGAAAGATTTTAACTCTATATACAAGTCAAATAACTGAACAACTTCAGATTTAATATCAAATTTATTGCATGTCTCCAATATGCGATGGAACATATAGTAAGCAGCTGAATATTAAGTATGTATAAATAACACAGTAGACCATATTATGTGTCGTTTTTAACATTTTCAACTTGACCTGACCAGACAGCAGACAATCCCACACCAAGTTTTATTCAGACTCAGCATAGGTTAGTTGAGGCAATAGTATCAATTGTGTTTTTTTGTTGTGGGATAGCACTGGACCAGCACTAGCAGTCAATTAACAACAATTCATAATTTCTCATGGAATCTAGATTTTTAGACACTTGTGACCTACCTGCTATCTACTATGTGAAATTATTGAATATGACTGCGGCCGTTTTCCTGTGCCATGATTCTGCACTTTTTTGTAGACTTTTGTAGACTTTTTTATAAAACAACTCTGTTCTGTTATAGTGTTCTTACATTATTTAGATTAATTAAATCATACTGTTTACGGTTCACTAAATACTCATTAACACGTTCACTTACCCAAATAAGCTTTTTAAATGAATTACTTTGCATCTTTATTAACTATTACATGTTCTACTGTAGCACTGCAAATAGTATTTGTCTTTCTGGTGCAGCCAATTATTAGTAATTTACATTGAACATTTACATCCCACTGTAATAATTACATTAGCTAACAAGGCACACCACAAACATAAAGGGCAAGGAGTATAAAAATATGATATGAGGAACAATATATATGATGAAAAGTTTTCTTAGCAGCTGTGAACACATAAATATCTACTGTTAAATATACATTGAGAAATATAGTTTTGATTTGGTACTCACTTTTTCTTCGAGACTTTTCTTAGTTTCATTTTTTTTGCAATAAAGGGTAGTGTTAGAAGAGCACAGCATTGTGAGGGTTAAAATTCTAAAATTGGTAACTGAATAGAAGAAAAACAAGAGCAGGAGTGGCATTAGTTTCAAACATTTTCTAAATCAAATTGTTCAGACCTGTGGCTCATGCATTCAGACACTGGCACAATGTGAAATAGAATATATGTACAAATGTTTGTAGACACCCCTTCTAATGAATGCATTTAGCTAATTTCTCTTTCAACCATCATTCTCAATTTTATTCTATATATTATTCTTATTCTACTACTATTAACTACTATGCACAGTAAAAACATGAGGTACGATGTAAGTACTTTCTTATAGTCATAGGTATATTGATCTTTACAGGGTCAGATGTGTTCCCTGAAGTACAAAGCCTTTTCTAACAGCAGGAAGTACAGATTTGTACTATTTAACCAGCTAAAAGTTTCATTCTGTATTCTGTATCACTGCACTAATAAACAATATATATTTTCATTACACATTTTTCATTCGAAAGCCAGACAATTTTGGATGATTAAGCTCTTGACACATATTCAGTTGATAATAATGTTTATCTTTATAATGTTTATTTTTACTGGTACAAAAAACGTGTACAAAAAAATTACAGTGTGTGATTGAGCGGGTGAATACTAAATTTGCATCTCTGACATCTCCATGTTCGCATTAGCTCTTGTACAATCATCATTAGAAGCACCGTACTTGCTCAGGTAACCAGCAAAAGCAGGTATAGCCAGAAAAAATATCCCGTTTCTAGAATAAATTTATGCGGATTTGTAGGAATGGTAGCAGAAGCGCAGTGATGGTTTTTGACATTTATTTTGAATTTAGTTTATTGTTGATGTAAAAGTTGGGTTTGTACACTGCAGTGTGTCCATATGTGTGTAATCTGTGCACCTGACGTCAGGGTTTGAATGAGTCAGTGGCGCACCTGTGTTTTCCGTTGCCAAAATGGCAATGCACCAGAAATGTACCAGAATGCACACCTCACTTCTAGACCACCACTCCCATTAGTGTAGATATAATTATAATCTCTGTCACTATATTACTGGCGCAGGCACTAGGTGTGAAATAGACTGTTTGCAGGGTGTAAGATGGCAATGAGCATCACAATGCACCTTCAGCTAAGGAGGAGCTTACAGCTCTGTTTACTGAGCTAGTTAGCATTAGCTATATTGTTTAAGTAGCTTCGGTTAATTCTGCGTTTTACAGAGACCTTTAATATACACTGGGGAAGTACGATTTGACAAAGCAACTCAACTCAACAGAACACCCGTCAAATGTTTGTGCCGGATTTTATGATATAGAGCGGGGTTATTTGCACTGCTGTGGGGAGACCGGCATCACGACAGGCAGTTTCTACCTGCACTTGCATTTCTCTTCTGCGAGGTCACTCGAGTCTGACGTTAAGTGAAGTTTAAGCGTTGACATTATCTAGCACTCAGTGCTGTATCTTTATAACTAAGGCTGCATCTCTAAAAACATTTTGTTCTTTGAGATTTTGAGCTATAAATTTGACTGTGAGGGAAGACAGGTAGTTGTTCTCTGCTGCAGTGCTCTTAGCCAATCAGAGACGATTTTTTGCATGTATAAATATTCATGAGCAAAAGCCAAATTCTGTCTTTTCTCAGAGACCACTAATTCAGTGAAATAAAACAGGGCTACATAGAAACACCTGAGCAATTTTTCACAAAAAAACTTTTTTAAGTCTTTAAGTTTTACTTTTTACACCTACTAATTCCAGTGTCTTAATGATTCTACGTACAATAAATTATTGGGTCTCTACAACAATCTATGCAATATCTGCAGTAAATGGTATGATATCTACAATAGATTATGCAGTATTTACCATACACACTAAGAAAAGTAAGTACAGATTTGTAACTAAAAGGGTACAAAGCTTGTCGCTGGGGCTGTACCTTACATTGAGGTACAAAAAAGTTACAAAAAAGTTTGAGGTACAAAAAAAAAAAACATGGTTTTTGTGGCAGGAAAGATTATAAAGATTATAAACATTATCATCAACTAAATATGTGTCAAAAACTTGATGATCCAAAATTGTCTGGCTTTCAAATGAAAGGTTGCAATTAAAATATATATTGTTTATTAGTACAGTGATACAGAATACTGAATGTACCTTTTGGCTGGTTAAATGGTACAAATCTGTACTTATTACTGTTAGAAAACACTTTGTACTTCAAAGGGAACAAATCTGACCCTGTAAAGACCAATATTGTACCATTGAGGGTACAATTATAAAGAATGTACCTTTGAGTACAAAAAAGTACTCATATCATACCTCTGTTTTTTTAGAGTGTAGTTCATGCAGCATCTACTATAAGTGATCTATATAAAAGATTCTGTTCTTATGACAAATTATACAGTATCTATAATGAATTATGTAGAATTTACTATAAATTGGATATCGTCGCTGTCCAATAAAAAACTTATCTCCAAAACAGCACTTTTATAAGAGAGAGAAAAAACCTTGTAAACGGAAGTAAAACAGTAAAAAGAGTTTATTTCAGGTAATTTTTCTGTTTCTGTTTCTGTTGGTCCATTCATCAACAATTTTTGGCACAGTGTAAAGAACAGTTTGTCTGTTCAAATTATGTAGTAAACTAAAAATCGTCAAAAATGAAGATAAGTGTTTTTCATTGGACAGCGACAATATGTAATGCAGTATCTAAAATAAAGGATTCAGTGTACACAAACATTATGTGGGATTAGAATTCTATAATAAAGTATGCTGTATCTATAATAGATGTTGTATCCATCTGAGTATCTAAATGATTCTTTATCTACAACAAGCTATATCTGTATCTACTACAAATGATTCAGTAAATACTATGAAATTTGCCTAGATTTTAAAGGTTTAAAAGTTTGAAGAACTGATTTTCTAAAAAGAATTTTGTTACCTGTTGAAGCATTGTTGCGGACTGGGTCGCTCATCAAATTGCCAGCGTAGACACTGACATTAAAAAAGTACTTTGTCCCAGATATTAAATTAGAAATGACTGTAGAACTGTTAGTTGTATTAAATGTTTCAGGAGATATGCTCCAAAACGGAGCCATGTACGCCACGTTGTATTTAAGATTCTGTGATGAATTTACACCTGCAGGAGGGTTCCACTTCAGCTCTACGTGAGTCTGACTAAGAACCATAATGTTCAAGTTTGTAGGAGGTTTAGGAACTGGACATAAAAAAGAAAAAGAAAATGAATCAGTCCTTTACAGCAGTAATTCTAAAAATGTTTCATAAAACTCATCTCTGAATTATTCAGTACAAGCCCCCAGCGAACACATTACATGCATCAATACTCTGAATCGGAAATTACAATATCCGATTTTACAGTAAATAATACAAACCCCTATATTTTTGTGATAATGCTGTAGGTAACAGTGCAATATACATATGCCACCTTGTTTGGACAAAAGCATATGAGGCTGTGTATCGTGAATAAGAATAAGCAAGAGGACATGGTAAACATATTTCATGTTTTAGTTGAATTTCATTTTAAGTTATAAGATGATCTTGGATAGAAATGAGGAGAAAATCACTCACGTGTATAAGTCGTTTCATTCACTGGACAGCTTGAGAGATTGCCTATGATTGTGGAAATTGAAACGATGTACTGTGTTGTTGACATTAGGTTTGAAAAGTTCCAGGACTTTTCTTTTGTTTGTTGTTCCTCCATTTTTGTGTTTAAAAATAGCTGTACTCTGAAATATGGAAAACTTCCATTCGTAAGATCCCAAGTAGCATGAATGGTATTTTCTGTGCTTTTTAGAGTGAGATTTGTGACTGGCTTAGGCACTACACATGGGGACACAGAAAAGAGATTATAAATTATTTGCACATCCATACATTCTGCCATAATGTCTAGAGTCTGGTTGCATTCACATCACCATGTTTAATTGGGGCAAATGTGATTGTAATTAACTGTGATTTAAACTAGATTGCAAATGTGCCTTTACTTAAGAAGAGTTTCAGGAAACACCAAGAATGCATTCCACTTGCATACTACACGTTAATACTTTTTTAATTTATATGTGCAAGTGTCTTACAAGCACCGAACAGATCTTGTTATTAATGAATAAATATTTAACTGGGGCTTAAGTCCTATCATTTTTTCTTTTAGTTCATCAGCATGTTCTAATGCATGCAGATCCTTTAGTTCTGCTTCTCATTTAGTGTACTTTACACTTTAGCGCCCAGTACCAAACCACCCCCCTAAACACTCTGCACTTCTCCTCAAAGCATGCACCTCTGTGACATTAACATTGTGCAGTGCTATAGGACAGTTTTTAAAACAAATATAGTTTTAGGGAGACAGTCTGTTTCTCTGCTTACAGACCATCCGAATGAATTAGCAGTAAGGTGAACTCTGCAATGATCTCCCCAAGCACGAGATGTTGTACTTTTTGTTGAAAGTTCATTTCATTTTAGATGAAAGTGAAGGGTGAAAAGATGCCGTTTTGCAGTAATTGTTTTTATATGAGGACCTAAACACGTGTTTTCAATGACGCAAAAAATAATATTTTAAAATTTAAACAAATTTATACATACAAAATATGTCAGTCAACATAACATTTTTAAATGCAAAAACAGAAAATTAGGTGTAAAACTTTTTTTATGTTTTTAGTTTTTTCGTTTCTGCTCTTCTCTATCAGAATTTTAGAATAAATATGAATAAAAAAAGAATCTTTATTTAATTTTCTGCCACTTTTGCATCTTGAACAAAAGAATCTTACAAGATTCAAAAATGGAAAAATCCGGAAATTCAGAAAATAGTCATTTTTTCTGTTATCTTTAAATTCAGGTTTGAGGAGCCGAAATGAAAACCCAACCTTTGTTTATAAATGTTCAAAATAAAATTGACAAAATAAACGATAGAAAATTATACTAATAAATGTTACACTGACCAGCCCTGATGCTCAAAAATTATTTAAAGAATGCAAATATGCACAAAACAACACTACGTATAAATGATAAATAAAACATAGATATACTGTCTATGTTTGATTTTTTAAAGCACATATATCTGGAAAATTATCTTTTATTGTAACTGACAGAGTTTTAAAATAGTGAAAACCTAAACCTAGGGCAATGCTGTCATATAGGTAGGCAGTAAAGTAGCAGTAGTTATATTTCTTTTTCTACAGTTATTATAATAACAGCAATATATCAAACTAAAATAATTAATCTGTCTCAAAACATACAATAACATACACAAGTAAAAATGTGTTTACTTGAATATTAATACACATAAAAACTTTAAACTCCCACTCACTGGTAAAGACATTGATGTTAACTGCCTCTCCTTTCACTGAGGGGTTACCAACCAGCGCTGACACACTCAAGGTGTATTCTGTACCTGGTGTGAGTCCCTTCAGAGTACTCTCCGGAATTGTATTTGTTTCATTTATTATTTTATTTTTATTAACATTCTCTATTAAAATAAGAAGGTATGAGTAACTCGAACTGTTGCTATCACTTGAACTCCATGTGACGTGTACACTGGAACTCTCATTGTTTGAAGATGTGAGATTCTGTACCCGAGAAGGTTCTGAAAAAAAAAACAATATTTAAGAGGTCAACAATGTGCCAACAATGTTTTTTTTTTTATTGAGAATGTAAGCATTTTTAAGTAGATGTGACACATTTACCAAACACTTTATTAGGCACAATTTTAAATGCAATTTAAATAAGCAAATTTTGTTGCTAGGATGCAATGCATAAAATAATTCAGTTCCTGGCCAGCAACATTTAATGTGAACCAACCAAGAAAGGAAAACAATGATCTAAGTGACTTTGAGTGTGCCATGGTTGCTGGTGCCAAATATGCAGGTCTGAGTAAATCAAGAACTATTTCTAGAATAGTTTAACTACTAAAATTTAAATTTTCTTATTCAACAGCCATATAACAGTTATATAACTCATGTTTACTCAAACACACTTTCTTTCCTTTATTACAGTGGTGGTGTAACAGTGTAGGGAATGTTTTCTTTGGGCCTATTAACACTAAACAGTCACCACATGAACGATATAGTCTACTTATCATTTATTATCTTTTATTAGTTCTAATGGTCACAAAACAAACTGCCAATTTTACGATTTTAGAATTACGATGGCCATTATTTCAATGTTCTTTACTGGCCTTTGCAATCGTTGCACAATCATTGTATCTGAATCTAATTGAACACTTTTGCAGTGCACCAGAAGAGGTTGTATCAGTGCTCCGCACCAGCATCATGCAGAATCCATGCCACAAAGAATTAAGGCTGCTTTGTGAGGAAAAAGGAGGCCATAATAAACTGTTTGGTGAGAGTAGGTAAACGAAAAAACTTACTAGTGTAGGCTAATTCAAACTTGCTTGGTTCTCCAAATATGCTGTTGTTGACCACACATCGAGCTGTAATATTGTGAAGTAGTCCTGGTAGAAGACCGGTTATATTGTATTCCATTTTGGGGGATATTTCTTCATGTTCAGTCCCATTTACAACATACTTTACATAATAATTATCACACCCTCCTTCAGGTTTGCTCCAATTGAGAGCAATGGAGTTGGTTGTTACCTCTACTTTTGTTAAAGTGCTGATTGACATTGGCACTAGAATAAAAAAAGACAAAGAATGAAGTTATTACTATGCTGGAGTCCTCTCATGCTGCCTCTTACAACAAGCGCACAATAATCGGAATAAAGGAATTAAATGCACAATATAGTATAAAATATAAATCTGTGCAGAAATACAAAACTCTAAAATAAAGTAATTCTGATGACCTTTTGCCTGTACTTAAATAAATACTGGTGTAAGATAAAAAAAAATAATAATAAGTTATATAAATTATATAAATTTTTATTTTCATGTATTGTTTAATTGTTGTAGTGACATAAAAAAAATGAAAGTGTTGTTTTAACATGTTCCTGACTAACCCAGATATACCCCAAATATATTCCATTAAACACTAAAATACAGAATAAATTTTTTGGCAACCTATTGTCCCATCCATCTGAATTCTCCCACCCACTTGGACATGTTGGAGATCACTCTGAAGAAGTAGAGATGCTCCACGAAGCACCAGTTTTAAGTATGTGAGTGATGAGCTGTGTGATCAAAGTATTGAATAAAGTTGATCATACTCTTGACTATTTGTTTTGTTTGACTTTATTAAGACAACTTCAGCAAAACTGATATTATAGGGGCAATAGAAAAAGTTAAGAAAATATATTATATGAGCAAATCACCAAGATTAATAAATACATTTTTGGTAATGATAGGCTACACTTAAAAACAAAACTTAAAATTGTTCGCCTTAATGTGATTTTTAAGTTAAGCAAGAAATATTGAAATGCACCGCAAACAATAGCAAACTTGTTCCCCCAACTAACATTATTACGTTTCTTGTTAAAAGTTGGCTAAACTTGGGTGCCGAGTGGTCCAGCGGTGTAAAGCGCTGCCATTATAAGCGAGAGGTCGCAGGTTCGAACCCCCGCTCATGCAGCTTTGCCATCAGCTGCTGGAGCTCAGAGGAAGCAAAACTGGCCCTGCTCCCTCTGGGTGGGTAGATGGCGCTCTCTCCACACATCACTAAAGGGTGATGTCCACAGCACAAGGCGTCTGTGAGCTGATGTACCGGAACCGAGTCACTGCGCTTTCCTCCAAGTGCTCTGGCTGCTCGGCAATGCTGCATCAGCAGCTATTCGAAAAGAAGCGGCGGCTGGAATCACCAGAGGAAGCATGTGCTAATCTTCACCCTCCTGGTTTGTTGGGGCATTACTAGTGATAGGGGGAGTCCTAATGAGTGGGTTGGGTAATTGGTTGAGCAAAATTGGGGAGAAAAATAGGGAAAGAAATTGAAAAAAAGTTGGCCTAACTAAATCATTTGTTTTGGCAAAATGTACAAATTGTAGTTGTTTTACTCTTTAGTAAATGGGGTTTAGTGAGTAATTATGCAGGGGTTTTAAAGCTTTTTGCATATTGGGCGTGTCCTCCCATCTCTCACTCACGATCAGTGTGTGTAGTCATTCTCCACAGGCTGACTTCTCTTGGGATTCTCATATGTGTTATACAATAACTGCCTGGTCTCAGGGTTAAAGGCTTTAAGAGCAAGTTTCTGTGTTTTGTGTTGCTGAGTGTATATAGACTTTATGCTGTCTGGATCCAGCAAGTCATATATGTATTACTGCAATACTTACTAAGACAGAAAAGTAATAGTCATGAATTTTCAGTTGCTAACTTACATTAATAAAAAAATGTAGTGTTGTGCTCATTATGTGAGTTTAAATTTACGTAATTTGATTTTTGGTGTTCACTCACTGTCTACTCTATTAGACACTCCTACAGGGACGTGCACAGGAATCTTAAAGGGCAGTTGCTCTCACCTGAAGAACCTTTTTTTTTTGTAGTGAAGCGTGCTGCGTGTCTCCCGCTACGCCCGCGCTCCTCCCTTTTCTCTCGAGGTGTCTGAATCTGAACGATTGACTCTGAAAACTTTGTTTTACGAAACTTCCATCAAAATTACGAATTATAAAGAAAATCTTGTTGAAATATGAAATCATATTTGCCTATATTATTTTTTCCCCTCCCTCGGAAGGGCAATATCAGCCAAGGACGGCAAAAGTGCAGTTGCCCAAGCACATTGGGCCATAGCGTCTGCACGTCACTGCATTCCTACCTAGATGCTCCACTTTGTAGATGTCAGGGACAGAAGCCCTGTTAATCTTTTCATCAGGGTTCACAGAACACTGCCCACAAGACACTGTTAGTAAACAATTCTCAGTCCAGTAGTGACACTAGAATGCTTAAAAAAACACTGAAAGTAATACCTGGTAAGACCACTAAGAAAAAAGAGGGCACAGTATGAACGACAAAGAAGGTGCGTGTGTGTGTGTGTGAGAGAGAGAGAGAGAGAGAGAGAGAGAGAGAGAGAGAGAGAAAGAGAGAGAGAGCGCATTCCGTGTATTCGTCGTGCGTTTGCGCGGACCGAACCGTGACCCCCGTACCGTGACGGTTCGTAAAGAATACATGTACCGTTACACCCCAAGTATATACTGGTTAGTAAGCTAAACCCAATGTCCCTGGCTGACAACTGCATAAACTCAATGACTACATTTTGAGTGCATTTTACATTTTTACATTATTACAAATGTTCTAGCTAGCTAATTCATCAGAGAGAATTTGTTATTTTTTTTACTCACAGGTGTAGAACTTGGTATTTAGAGAGTTGAGATAACGGCTGCACTTCACAGGGAATACTTCGACTGTGTAGAGTTTTCCTGCCTCCAAGTTTTGGAACTCTATGGTCAAAACTTTGGTATTGAAAGCTGTGGTATTGTCCTTTGTGGTATTGACCGCTGTGGCATTGACCGCTGTGGTATTGATGCTGGACCCATGTAGCTCCACTCTGTAGTGATCCACATTGTCCCCTGGTGCCTTGTCCCAGGTCACAACACTTCCACCATGCGTCACATTGGATATTTTCACCGTCCCAGTAAATCGTTCTGCAGACAAATGAGTGAACAAAAGAGGGCTGGCCTAAGACAAGCTTAATTATTATGCTAAAAACTGAATTTACCACCACCAACATATCAACCAATTGCGTAAACAAAAGAGATTTTTATACAGGTTTACTCTGAAAGAAACGGTATACACCACGTATATCCAGTATACACCACATATATATATATATTGTGGCGTCTGTGTGTGGGTGTGTGTGTGTGCCAGCTGTTAGTGTGCCTGTGGGGGCGGGTTATGTTAATCCGGGGCCAGTGGGGCATTATGGGGGCATGTTTTGGGTGGGTTAAGGGGGCCTACCATCTTAGTGTTGGATAGCTGGGTTGGTGGCCTCAGGGCTGTTTGTACGGTGGTGGCAGTTGGGTTTCGCTCTCCTAGCCTTGTTAAAGGCTATAAGTGAGTGGCAAGCCAGTAAATAAAGAGCTGTTGAGTACTTGCAATGAGTCTCACGAGTCCTCCTTCCTCTTCCACGCCACATTTGGTGTCAGAAGTGGCCCTGCTGGATGATATGGAGCTGCTGGCAGGGGAAATCGAACGGCTGGAGAGGATAACGGCGGACCAGCGGACGAGGGGCAAGACTCACCAGCGGAGTGGGCCCAGACCTGATGGCACCAGCAGACTGTCCGAAGGTCGAGCCCGCGGAACGGATGGCGCGAGGACGGCGGCGCCAGCTCCCAGAGTGGACGGCGCGATGACGTCAGCGCCGGCTCGCAGAGCGGATGGCGTGGAATCGGTGGCGCCGGCTCCCAGAGTGGACGGCGCGCTGACGGCGAGCTTGACGGCTCATCCCCGCCTGTCATTCTATGACGGCAGCGCTGACTGGACGGCTTTCGAAGCCCAGCTGGAGATCGTGGCGGGCCGTGCGGGCTGGACGGATGCTGAGACGGCGGCCAACCTCTGTCTGGCGCTGCAGGGAGACGCACTGAGAGTGCTGATCGAGCTCCCCGCGGAGTGCCGCTGCGAGCTGTCTGACTTGACGCGGGCGCTGAGAACCCGTTTCAGCCGTCAACCTTCCGAGGCGGCCGCCAAAATGCTAGTGGCGGACCGGCGCCGGCAGCGGGGAGAGACTTTGGGCGTGCTGGCGTCTGAGATGGTTCTGCTAACCCGCCAAGCGTATCCGGCATTCCCGCGAGCGGCTCAGAGAAGTCTCACGCTGGATAATTTCCTGCGCGCCATAGAGCCAGGCGAGCTGCGCAAACATGTGAGACTGGCCGACCCACAGACCCTGGAGGCCGCGGTGGAGGTGGCTGAGCAGGCCGAACTCATCCTGTCCTGCCATCCGGAACCGTGGGGGGCGTCGCCCAGAGCCCATGATCCACCGAGATGGAGGCGGAGCCGGCCCGAGGCACAACTGGAGTGCTGGCATTGCGGGGGGCGTGGCCACAAGCGAGCGCAGTGCGGCCGGTCGGGAAACGGAGCCGGGACCACCAAGTGAGGGTTACGGTGGCCCCAGGGATTCTAGGCTTACCCTCGGAACCTGATCTAGGAGCTGTCGGACCCGGCGGCTATTTTCTGAAGTGCACACTGAATGGAGTGATGGTGGACGCGCTGGTGGACACGGTCTCGTCAGTCTCGCTGATAAAGCCTGAGTTCGCGAGGGATGTGGCAGGCGAGTTTGGGGTGGACTGCAGCCGGCGCATTGCTCTCTCTTCGGCCACCGGAGATCCTATCGCTCTCCTGGGATTAACGGAGCTGACTGTTGATGTTGGCAAGGGCCCCTTTCAGCAGGAGTTCTGTGTTGGGCACATCAACGATCCGTGCATCCGTGCAAAAAAGAAGGACGGGAACTGGCGTTTTTGCGTTGATTATCGCCGACTTAACGCCGTCACGAAGCTCGACTCTTATCCGCTTCCCAGGATCGACGATACGCTAGATCAGCTATCGGGCTCAGCCTGGTTCAGCTCGCTAGATTTGAGGAGCGGGTATTGGCAGGTGCCCCTAGCTGAAGGGGATAGGGAGAAAACCGCTTTCTCGCTTGGCTCGGCTCTATGGCATTTCACGGTGCTCCCGTTTGGGTTGTGTAACTCGCCGGCTACTTTCGAGCGCCTTATGGAGCGCGTGTTAAGCGGGATCCCGTGTTCGTGCTGCGTTGTTTACCTGGATGACGTCATGGCGCACGGGACCGACTTCGACTCCGCGCTCTCTCACCTCGAGGTGGTGCTCGGCGCGATTCAGGCGGCTAACCTGAAGCTCAACCCGGCGAAGTGTAACTTGCTGAGGCAGCGCGTGAATTTTCTGGGCCATGTAGTGAGCGGTGCTGGTGTGGAAACCGACCCTAAAAAGACGGAGGCTGTCCGTGACTGGCCTGTCCCACGTAATGCGAAAATGGTTCGTAGTTTTGTGGGGCTCGCGTCGTATTACAGGCGGTTTATCAGGGGGTTCGCGGACGTGGCGGCGCCGCTTCACAATTTAACTAGACCGGGTGTGACATTCCGTTGGTCTGACGAGGCGGAGCGAGCGTTCGAGGAGCTACAAATCCGTCTATGCAATGCTCCAGTTCTGGCGTATCCGAATATGTCGGAGAGTTTCGTTGTGGATACTGATGCGAGCGACCGTGGCCTCGGAGCGGTTCTATCACAGGTTCAGGATGGCTCAGAGCGCGCAATAGCATACTATAGTCGCCGCCTAGACAAGGCGGAGCGTAACTATTGCGTGACGCGCCGGGAGCTACTCGCGGTGGTTGAGGGCCTTAAGCATTTCCGACCGTATGTGTATGGGGTCCCGTTTCTGCTGCGCACCGACCACGCCTCGCTTCAGTGGCTCATGCGTTTCCGCGAGCCCGAGGGCCAGCTCGCGCGCTGGATATCTAGACTCCAGGAGTTTAGCTTCGAGGTTGTGCACCGACCGGGCCGTAGCCATGGTAACGCGGACGCTTTGTCGCGCCGGCCGTGTGTGGCCATGGACTGTAAGCATTGCGCTCGTGCGGAGGTGTGACCGGCGGTGTAGTGGTGGCCCAGGTGTCCGTAGAACAGATCCGAGATGCGCAACGGGCGGATCGCGACTTAATGTGGGCTGTACACGCGCTCGAGGCGAATGTCACGCCGTCGTGGGAGGAGGTGGTGCCGTTGGGTCCGGTCGCTAAAGCGCTGCGCTCCAACTGGGCTAGCTTTAGCTTATCCGATGGCGTGCTGTGTCATACCTGGGAGGATCCGGCGAATGGGCGGCGCGTGTTTCAGGTGGTGATACCGCGGGCGCTTAGGGATTCGGTCCTACGGGGAGTCCATGGGTCGCCTGGGGCTGGGCACTTTGGCGTTTCCAAAACCCTGAAGCGCCTGAGACCACGCTTTTATTGGCCTGGGTGCAGGACTGATGTGGAGCTATTCGTGCACTGCTGTGACGTGTGCACCGCCAAGAAAGGCCCCGCGAGGGCGCCCCTATCAGTGCGGCGGCCCGATGGAGCGGGTGGCCGTGGATGTGTTGGGCCCCTTCCCGGTGACGGACTCTGGGAACCGCTATGTCTTAGTGGCGATGGATTATTTTACAAAGTGGCCGGAGGCCTACGCGGTGCCGGACCAAGGGGCGGTCACTACTGAAGATGTCCTGGTGCGGGAGTTCTTCTGCCGATTCGGGGTTCCGGAGGAGCTGCATTGCGACCAGGGGAGGAACTTCGAGTCGGAGGTCATGGCGGAGGTTTGCCGCATCTTGGGCATACATAAAACAAGGACGACGCCCCTTCATCCGCAGAGTGACGGGCTGGTGGAGCGTTTCAATCGCACGCTGGCAGCGCAGTTGGCCATGGTGTCGAGCAAAGGCCAGCGGGACTGGGACAAACATCTGCCGGTCGTGCTGCTGGCCTGCCGCTCGGCCGTGCAGGAGACGACTGGATTCACGCCGGCTCTGCTTATGTTTGGTCACGAGCTGAGGACGCCGGTGGCTCTGGCTTTCGGGGCGCCTCCTGAGGGGGGCGAGCACGCTACGGACGCGCCCACTTTCGTTTCGCGTCTTCTGTCCTCACTGGATTTAGCGCACGGGCTCGCGCGCTCGAACCAGTCTGCTGCCGGTCGGAAGCAGAAACGCGCGTATGATACGCGCTGCTTTGGGGAGCCTTTATCGGTGGGGGCGAGGGTTTGGCTGTACAACCCTCAGCGTAGGAAGGGACTGTGCCCGAAGCTTCAGTCAGCATGGGTGGGTCAATGCGTGGTGCTGTCCAGGCTTGGGGAGGTGGTGTACAGGATCCGGTGGGGCAGGCGCAGAATGATAGTGCACCGCGTTCGGTTGGCCCCTTACCGTCCTAAACTGCTGGACACGGTGGGCGGCGGGGCGGGGCCTATCGAACCTGGCCCGGACTCTGGCTCTGCGGAGCCGTTGGCGGGTGGCGCTTTGCCCGGACACTCAAGGCAGCCACGGGTGAGAAGGCCGCCTGCCCACCTGGAGGACTTTGTATGTGATTAATTGTAAAAAAAAAAAAAAAAAAAAAAAAAATGTTTTGTTGTTCATGGGGTTTATTGTTGGGTTTGTGGGGTCGCCGGGACGGCTGACCCTTAAGGGGGGGGCTATGTGGCGTCTGTGTGTGGGTGTGTGTGTGTGCCAGCTGTTAGTGTGCCTGTGGGGGCGGGTTATGTTAATCCGGGGCCAGTGGGGCATTATGGGGGCATGTTTTGGGTGGGTTAAGGGGGCCTACCATCTTAGTGTTGGATAGCTGGGTTGGTGGCCTCAGGGCTGTTTGTACGGTGGTGGCAGTTGGGTATAAGTGAGTGGCAAGCCAGTAAATAAAGAGCTGTTGAGTACTTGCACTCACGAGTCCTCCTTCCTCTTCCACGCCACAATATATATATATATATATATATATATATATATATATATATATATATATATATATATATATATATATATATATATATATATATATATTATTTTTCTGCATATTTACAACAAATTTTCACTGTCTAGTGAAAAACATGTATCCCCAAAACAGTAACTGTACATCAGAGAGTTAATACCTCCTTAAATGTCAATAGAAGTCAATGTAAAAAAAATCTGGTTATTGTGGAGAATTTCTATTGGTCCATTCATGAAGAAATTTTTGGCACATTGTAATGGATAGCCTGTGTTCCTATTTTGTAGTAAACTTAAAATGTACAATTTTTTTTATTGAACAGTGGCGAAATATTTTCACTTAAAAACACTGAATCTACAAAACTTAAACTTTGCATGAGAAATCTATTTAAGGTTCACTGTAAGTAAAGATAGAAATCATTTTGGATCACTTATAATAAACAACGTATCAGAACAACCAACATATATAGTGTAAAACATTTTTTGGGATAACAATGACAATGTGTACATTTAACGCTGAAGATTTATTAGACTGACACACATTTGTGGATTTTTATCTTTCTGATTCAAACCAGTAATTTAATTTATGAAAAATGCTGATATAAGCCTGTAATTTATAAAGACTCTAAAAACAAAGTTTGTTACAAGTGACAGGCTAGAACTTTGTACCTCAACAGTATGTTTCTACAACAGTGGTTCTCACATTGGTCCTTCAAGGACTCAAAGACGGGCCGGGACTAATACTTTTTGCAGGCATTATTGTTGACCATTGTTTATTTTCTTAGTGAGAGGAGCAAACTAACATGAATGAGATGGTATGTCAACTTGTGTTAATATTGTGTTTTTATTTTATTTATGTTTTATTCATTTAGGACATTTAAAAATACTGCATTCCAATGATCTGAATATTCCTAATATTTACAAGTGCATTGTTCTTCTTTAAAAACATGCAAATGCATTATTAAGCTATTAAATTCTTATAGGCATAAATCAGTGGCATAAATCTCAATAATCTCAATAATATTATTCTGGGATAAAAAAAAAATATTGTCCAAACAAAAGTAGTTATTGTGCCAGGCAAATAGGTGATTTGTCCAATTTGTTACATTGTGTTGTTATGAAATTCCTGTGAAATAGAAGTTTTGGGAGGTGGAACATGCCTAAGGCACCTCCTTCCAATCTAATCACTCCCTCTCCTCCCTTCTCTATATTTAACATTTATCTCTCCTTCTTGACTCTATCTATAGGAGAGGGGGACTGACTTCCTTCAACAAGCATAAACTGCTCGTATCCCAGCCAAGTTCTCTGAGGTTTCTCTCCTTTCTTCACTTTTATTCAGAATAGTTATGAGCTGATGGCTGATGCTGCAAACTAGGAAAAGAGTACAGAGTAAAATTGGGAAAATCTGGTGTCCACATTAAGGAAAGCTTTGAGACACTCTGTTGCACACTTTCACAAGCACAACACTACAAGCGGAGTAAAGTTAGTTTGATATTCGATATTCAGCGGAGATTCGCCTTTCGGCCGTTCTCTTGCTCACAGGCAATGTCCTAAACTCTCCCAAATTACATTTTCCAAACCACAGAAGAACAGAGAAAACAAGTGATTTTTTATCAATATTTCATATTAGTACAGTACAGTTGCAATTTTTAGTATTAAAAAATTAATAAAAAATCAACCGAATCATATTTTTCAAAACTAAAGGTTGTAGTATGTTTATCAGGTGTGTCTCTAAAGACTACAAGTGATTTTATTTCTATATTTCATATTAGTGCATTACAGTAGCAATTTTTATTATTAAAAAATTAACATAAAATCAACCGAATCATATTTTTCAAAACCAAAGGTTGTAGTATGTTTATCAGGTGTGTCTCTAAAGACTACAAGTAATTTTATTTCTATATTTCATATTAGTACAGTACAGTAGCAATTTTTAGTATTAAAAAATTAATAAAAAATCAACCGAGACATATTTTTCAAAACTAAAGGTTGTAGTATGTTTATCAGGTGTGTCTCTAAAGACTACAAGTGATTTTTTATCAATATTTCATATTAGTACAGTACAGTTGCAATTTTTAGTATTAAAAAATTAATAAAAAATCAACCGAATCATATTTTTCAAAACTAAAGGTTGTAGTATGTTTATCAGGTGTGTCTCTAAAGACTACAAGTGATTTTATTTCAATATTTCATATTAGTACAGTACAGTAGCAATTTTTATTATTAGAAAATTAATATAAAATCAACCGAGACATATTTTTCAAAACTAAAAGTTGTACTATGTTTATCAGGTGTGTCTCTAAAGACTACAAGTGATTTTTATCAATATTTCATATTAGTACAGTACAGTAGCAATTTTTATTATTAAAAAATTAATAAAAAATCAATCGAATCATATTTTTTTTAATTAAAAGTTGTAGTATGTTTATCAGGTGTGTCTCTAAAGACTACAAGTGATTTTTTATCAATATTTCATATTAGTACAGTACAGTTGCAATTTTTAGTATTAAAAAATTAATAAAAAATCAATCGAATCATATTTTTTTTAATTAAAAGTTGTAGTATGTTTATCAGGTGTGTCTCTAAAGACTACAAGTGATTTTTTATCAATATTTCATATTAGTACAGTACAGTTGCAATTTTTAGTATTAAAAAATTAATAAAAAATCAACTGAATCATATTTTTCAAAACTAAAGGTTGTAGTATGTTTATCAGGTGTGTCTCTAAAGACTACAAGTGATTTTATTTCTATATTTCATATTAGTACAGTACAGTAGCAATTTTTATTATTAAAAAATTAATATAAAATCAACCAAATCATATTTTTCAAAACTAAAGGTTGTAGTATGTTTATCAGGTGTGTCTCTAAAGACTACAAGTGATTTTATTTCTATATTTCATATTAGTACAGTACAGTAGCAATTTTTATTATTAAGAAAAATTATAAAAAATCAACCAAATCATATTCTTCAAAACTAAAGGTTGTAGTATGTTTATCAGGTGTGTCTTTGAGGACTACAAGTGATTTTATTTCTATATTTCATATTAGTACAGTACAGTAGCAATTTTTAGTATAAAAAATTAATAAAAAATCAATCGAATCATATTTTTTAAAATTAAAAGTTGTAGTATGTTTATCAGGTGTGTCTCTAAAGACTACAAGTGATTTTTTATCAATATTTCATATTAGTACAGTACAGTAGCAATTTTTATTATTAAAAAATTTATAAAAAATCAACCAAATCATATTTTTCAAAACTAAAGGTTGTAGTATGTTTATCAGGTGTGTCTTTGAGGACTACATGTGATTTTATTTCTATATTTCATATTAGTAGAGTACAGTAGCAATTTTTAGTATAAAAAATTTAATATAAAATCAACCGAGTCATATTTTTCAAAACGAAAAGTTGTAGTATATTTATCGGGTGTGTCTCTAAAGACTACAAGTGATTTTATTTTTATATTTCATATTAGTACAGTACAGTAGCAATTTTTATTATTAGAAAATTAATATAAAATCAACCGAGACATATTTTTAAAAACTAAAAGTTGTAGTATGTTTATCAGGTGTGTCTCTAAAGACTACAAGTGATTTTATTTTTATATTTTATATTAGTGCATTACAGTAGCATTTTTTATTATTAAAATATTAATATAAAATCAACCAAGACATATTTTTAAAAACTAAACATTGTAGTATGTTTATCAGGTGTGTCTCTAAAGAATACAAGTGATTTTATTTCTATATTTCATATTAGTGCAGTACAGTAGCAATTTTTATTATTAAAAAAATAATATAAAATCAACCAAATCATATTTTTCAAAAATAAAAGTTGTAGTTATTTTTCAGGTGTGTCTCTAAAGACTACGTATGATTTTTTTTATCTATATTTCATATGGGCGTGTTACAGTAGAAATGCATTAAACGGCGCTGTGAATGTTTACGTTTTTAATCAGGGTCCGTACTTTGCAGACGGTCCCTTAACAGCTTCAGCGCCCGCTGCAGCGATTCCTGCCATTTTCAGTAAATATTCTCGGAGAAACAGAAAGGTTGGGTGTTTTCAGAAAATCTGACGTTTGTAGTTTGTTCTCTGTTCTTCTGTGGTTTGGAAAATGTAATTTGGGAGAGTTTAGGACATTGCCTGTGAGCAAGAGAACGGCCGAAAGGCGAATCTCCGCTGAATATCGAATATCAAACTAACTTTACTCCGCTAACACTACACTGTATACTAAGCCTGCTCATCCAAAATCACAGTATAGAGTAAATGTAGTACTAGGTTGTGAATAGCTATAGCGGCTGTTTTTTAACCACTGGACATAATAATTGTATTACCAACAGATGGCAGTACAAGATCAAACCTTCAGTGCTTTAGGAAACATGACTAGACAACCTTTAAAGTGTATTAGGTCTAATAAATATAGTCTAAACCAGTAGTTCTCAAAGTTTTTAGGCCATGTACAACCAATGACCAAACTAAAACATCCAAGTACCACCTACATACCATTTCACAGAAACACATGTGGTTACCACACACATAGTTATTTATACACAGTAATCTAGATATGTAATCCACACATATACAAGCCATCATATCTTTAGGTAATTGTTCTTCACCTGCTGTGTGGAGCTTGCTCGCTTTTGCAATCTGTAAGTTAGTATAATTAGGTAAGTTATTTGATTCGTTATTGTTTCTGGTTAATACAGTATTCCTACTGAGACTCTAAGAAGAATTTAGACAGATGAAAATAAACAACATGAGAGCCTAGCAGTGAACTACAATGTTTTTTTTTTTTACTTTATTAAGCTATTAACTGTAATGCAGAAACAGAAGTGAACTTTTGGTGACTGGCTGATTGATGTAGGTTATCGTATCTTGTGGCGTTCCACTGGGTTTTACTTTAGGACCAAAAAAAACTGATGTTAATAGTAATAAGTGTAAAAGAATTGAAGTGTAGCACTAAACACTAACTAATGTAATGTTAGGAAAATTACAGGTGAAAACTTTATAGATTTCAGTTCATAATATTTCAATGTAGGCAGATGTTTTCTTAGGTCATCTAGTCTAGTGCACCAGTGGTACCCGTACCATAGTTTGAGAACCACTGGTCTAAACAGTTATTAAAAAATTGCTTAATGTATCTAGGGCAGAGTGTATATTAAGCTCTGTACATTCTGTTGCCACTCTGATGTTTTAGTTCTGAGGTGACATATAGAAAGCTATGTTAAAGATATATGTAAAAAAAAAAAAATAAGACTAAGCACAACAGGACAAATATTCCACTATAGAACAAAGATTCTGGATATCATTAAAGGGAAACAAAACCCCCTGACTTTAACTGACTCCAACCTCAAATTTAAAAAATGCTAAACAAAAAAAAGATGTGAGGGGTAGTTTAGGAGGTTCACTGGGTGATGTATGGGTTTAGGGGCGGAACAGAAGGGAGCGCTCAGTGGGCTGAGCAGTGTGACTATGATAACAGTGAGGTGCGGATGGGTGGGCATCACCATTGGTATTATTGATTGACTGATTTGCATATTGTGTCCTCATCTCCTATAGCACATTTGAAACTGTGAGGGCACTGCAGAGGTTTTGGCAGAGGAATTGACTGAAATAAAAGTGTTTTTTTAAGGTTAGAAAAGGTTTATAAAAACTTTAAGCAGGACTAGTAGGTTTCATTACTTCAAAGGCACACATTTCAGCTATTAATAAAAACAATATGGTTTAGGGTTTAGTTCACCTTTAAGAACTCCAGAAGAACTTTTTTTTAAACCTAGACTGGACCTGAGATCAACAATTATTAGGATTCAGGGGCATGCTTTGCAAAATTATGGTGAACAGTAAGATTTTTATAGATGCTAAAGCTAAAGACAAACATGCTCAATTTAAACTAGTACAGTATGCACAAGGTCATTTTAATTACTACAGATATATATCCAGTTCTAAGTTTTTTGAAATGCATGTCTTAAATTCCCTTATTTTCTGAAAACATGTGACATATTCAACAATTATAACATTCCTTTTAAATATATAAAAATGTTGTTGTGTGTGTTTTCTAAAGATTTGTTCAGGTGGAAAATGAATAAACATGCCATTCCGACCACGTCAAAACTTCTCATATGACTGCATAAGTATCTGCAAAAACCCTCACCACAAGGAACAAGCAGGGTCCAGTTTTGCAACAGCATTTTAGTATTAAAAAAAACCATCTTAACAAGAGAGAGAGTGCACAATGTGAAGGTTGCTTGACCATCTAAAAATTACCTTGTTCATTTTGTGCTAAGAGCCTTTTAGAAATGCAACCCAGATCATTACTACAGCATAAATCCTAGCTTTTTTATTTTTATTATTTTTATTTGTTTTAGAATCAATCCTAAAACAAATACTTAGTGAGTGTTTTTTTAGGCGGCAGAACTTAAACACTTTGACTCAAGCCATTACCTTAAATACTGTAATTAGTAATAATAAGTTAAGGTTGGTTGAACAAAGTAAGTTGAATGTACCTAGGGTTATAAATTATATATGTTAGAACAATCAAATGTACAGATGCATCTCAATAAATTACAATATTTTTGAAATTTTAGTAATTCAGTTGAAAATGTGAAACTCATGTATCATATACATGTATTATACATGTATACTGATATTCCTCTGATTTAGCCGATCCGATTTAGGAGTTTAGGGTTAATAATATAAGCAGTGCTGGATGACCAGTAAAACTGCTTGCTTACAGGAAGGTGCAGTTCCTCATCCAACCACTAGCCGGAGCTGCAGCAGTTTACAGTTTCTGCAATTCGTATGTGTAGAAATCAGTACAGGCTAGTAAGATAAGTTAGCAGATTCGCATCCACGCTGTCGTACTGTTTATTAAACTGTTTATTAAAATATTTCAATTGAAAATCAGATTTTTTGTAAAAAAAAAATAAATAAATAAAAAAAACTAAGACTTTTTTAAAGCCATATCATCCAGATCTAGCTGTAAAACTTTCCGAGAAAATGCTGCACTGACTTAGGACTTGATATAACAGTGGACCAACCCCAGCAGTTAACATGATGACATGTCTCTCCAAATCTTCATTGAACATCAGTAAATTTTGCATTTCATTTGGAAATAAAGGGAAAGTCCAAGGTCAGTCGGTGCAGTGTTTTCTCAGAAATTCTTACAGCACTTCATCCTTCCCCGTGAAGACAACTTTTCCGGAAATGCAGATTTCATTTTTCAGCAGAATGGGAACACTGTCCAAACTGCCCAAAGTACCAATTGGTCTTATGTAATATTCTAATTTTCTGAAATACTGACTTTTGGGTTTTCTTGGGATGTCAGCCATAATCATCAACAATAAAATAAATAAATGCCTAAAATAGATCACTCTGTGTGTAATATGTCTGTATCATATATGAGTTTTACATTTTGAACTGAATGACTAAAATACTATATACTAATTACATTTGTAGTACTTTATTCCTCAATTCACTATGATGAACACTGACATATACACTTTATTTTAATGAAACTACTTAAATCATTTAGGGAGGATAAATTTTTTATTTATGTTAACCTGATTATATAATTTTAGTGTGCAGTTTTACAGTGTTTAATAGTGTGTTGTGAGAGAACACTGATACACCGTTTGCACTCCAAAAGAAGTTAAACTCCACTACTGTTTAAACAGTCCACTAATGCTATATCATTTTTAAACTGCCCACTGTGCAAAAGGACACTGGGCCAGATCCGTTTTGAATTGTGCCGGATCCGGGCCAGATCCTTTTTGCTATCTGGGTGGTTACACAGGTCACTGACACAAGGACAGATCTAGCAGAATTGGCTGGAATCTGAAGATGGGTCAGATCAGAAGTCAACTGTTTCCTGAGCAAGAACCACAAAACCAAAACTACATCCAAAACAACAAAAGCAAGAAGACAGACTATCCTTACCATCATAACAGATGAAGGTCAGGCTTTCATAGCAGTGCTTTTCCCGCCACATGCCGAAGCTGAGCAAGGCCACACAAGAGTCCGTGATATAGTCATAATCTGTTTCTGGAATGGGAGTAGAGTAACTGGTAGATGTCATGAGACTGGTAGATGGACTGGTGATAAGGGCTGTGGTAGTTGTATAGGTGGTGGAGGATGTGCTGAGCATCGTACTGGAGGATGTGCTGCGTATCGTACTGGAAGATGTGCTGCGTATTGTACTTGGGGACGTGCTGCTCACAGTAGGACTACTGGTGATAATAAGTGTGCTCGATTTACTAGTGCTAAAGTAATCATCTGTGATGGGAGTGACAACAAAATCTGTACCATTAAAACAAGCAATGAGTTTCTCCAAAGTTGGACAAAGTATTTGCTCGTCAATGGGTGTGCTTGAAGTATGAGTAGTACCAGAAGTACTAGTAGTGCCAGCAGTAGTAGAATGAGTAGTAGTGCCAGCAGTTGTAGAATGAGTAGTAGTGCCAGCAGTGGTAGTACTATCATAGGAAGTAGTAGTACCATCAGTACTAGTAGTTGGGGGTGGAGATGTTGGCACAAACACTTCTGGTTTCTTTAGGATAGGGCGACCAGGATACCAGTTCTGGTAGATAACTGGGGCACCATTAGACCACTGAGAAAATGGAATGGGTCCGCTGAAGTTTTCACGAAGCCCAATCCAGTAGCCAGAGGTGAGATTCAGAGCGATGACTTTCTGAATAATGATATGGGCATTTCCTGGGGTCATCGTTGTCAGGTCTTTGTAGCAGATCTGGCAATAGTTCCTGGCGTTGTCCCATGTGTGATTGAGGTTTTCAGGAATAAAGTAATCCTCCTCAGCCCAGATTACAGAGACCACTGAAGAGACAGAGGGTAAGATGTAATAATTTATTCAATTTTATATATATATATATATATATATACTGTTGACATGTCATAAGGTACACTGTCCATAAACAAATAATATGAATAGCTGGTGAATGACTGACATATGCAAATAATTTAGAGGTTGTGACATTTTTTATGTAAATATAAAGTCCACAAAGTGTTCCAGGATTTTTTTTTTTTCGATTATGGTCACTGTTTTCTGTTTAAGAGGGATTTCACTGGCTTTTTGACATTTCTTTACAAAACTGTAAATTAATGTTAATGTTTTGTCTACAACACATAATTTCATTTTACACCTGTTTGATTGTAAGTTATGTGTATATATTGCATTTTTAATACTGCCAAGGACTATGCACCCGTGTTAATGTAACGTGACAATACAGATCATTTAATTTGACTAATCTACAGCTAAATACAGTTCAAAATGTTTAAATCATGTAAAAAAAAAATCAAATTAACCATTTATAAATAGAGATTACATTATTCCAGCGAATCGGAGCCATTTGTGTCCCCAGGAAATTACATGTATAAATGTGCACAAAAAATAACTTTAAAATTTATTATTCAGCATAGTGCCTTGTACATTTACCTAATTGCAAAAGTAAGATATGTAATTAATAAACATTAATAAAACTACTTAGAACACTGAAAATGTAGTGTTTGCTACCTATTCCCACTCTCTAACTTTAAACTTTACCATGAGATATAATTATTAAAACCCTTTAGAGATGTAGTTTTTTTTTGCAATGTTGTGTGTCTCCAAATTCCATCTATGCTTTGTTTTCCATAATAAATCCATAATATTTAAGATAAAATACAAATGTAATTGTGTCTCTGGGTTTCACTCATTCCTGCTTCTGTAAAACATTTCCCCATCTAAACATCAGCTGGTTCTTCCGAAGACCATGGAAAGACCAAATTATTTTATTGATTTATTAATGTGAATATTAGTTAATGTAAACCACTTTTTTCCTGTTCTTTTTGATTCATCATTTATCCATTTGTTTAATAAATTGTATGATAAAAAATGTAATCAATTTCAGGTTTGGGTCTTCCTGAAAAGATAAAAATGGTTTTGCATATTTTAGAAAAATACAATGTGCATGCATATATAGTGATTTTTTATGGTTGTCATAAATATCAATTATTTGAACATGCAGTTAAACATTTATTTAAAATAAACACTTTCTTGAGAGAAAATCAGAGGAATTAGTGAACGTGCTTTTAAGATTTTAAATGTCACGAGTTTTATAATCATCTTCGGCTGAGAAAGATTGTAAAAAAAAAAGAAAGCTGCCAGTTGACCAGTACATGTTTTAAATAGTTAAATACATGTTATTAGATTTAGAGTTGAAAAAAAGATACAAAATTACATTTCCAAAATCTTCATTTGGAAGAGTAACAACAAGTGGAAACAAAAATATATATCACTGTTTAATTAATCTGATCTACCAGATATGTACACCTAGTTATGGATATTATTGCTTATGCTTAATTGTCCACATTTCACTTAATAATACAAAAAAATGGTGTAGTAATCAGGATTTTAAACAACTGACAATAATTTACTATTTTCTAATATGTTTTAAGGGTTAATATGTTGCTTTTGCATTTGAAATGCATTGCTATTGATCGAATCTCTCTCTCTGTAGCATTATTTAATTATTTGTATTTTGAACCAAGAGTAAAAAAACAGCTTAATAACCTTCAGTTCTCACTGAAAGTATACTGTGACCTTCTTAAAATAATCATCATAAATTTTTTTTTTTGCTTAAATAATCTCCTTATGATGCTGTGTGGCAAACCTGTGGCAAAATTGTCTAAACCCTCAGCTGAACAGAGAATTTGATTGTACCACTTTAGGATAATGGTCTATGCCAAAAGTGTGACTTAACTCTTTCAGACCCTGCATCCATTACATTCATTACCCCATCTGAAACATCTGGAACATTCTACAAGTTACATCTACAACAGGATGTTACTGGACGCTCTAATTTTGTCTCAAGAAAGTGTTTATTTTAAAGTAATAATTTACTGTATGTTCAAATAATTTTTATTTCTGACAAAAATATTACTATATATGCATGAACATTGTATTTTTCTAAAAGATGCAAAGCAATATTTATCAGTTGGTTCTTTTGAAGACAGATTAATTTATTGATTCATTATGTTTGTGTGAATATTAAGGTTAACTATTTTTTTTCCGATTATGTTTAATTCATAATTTATCCATTTGTTTAATAAATTGTGTGATAGTAAATTTAATCAATTTCAGGGTTGGGTCTTCTGGAAAAAATAAAAATTGCTTTGCATCTTTTTAAAAAAATACAATGTTCATGCATATATAGTAAAATTTTTGTCAGAAATATAAATTATTTGAACATGCAGTCAATCATTTCTTTAAAATAAACACTTTCCTGAGACAAAATCAGAGCGTCCAGTAACCTACTGTTGTAGATGTAACTTGTAGAATGTTCCAGATGGGGTAATGGATGTAATGGATGCAGGGTCTGAAAGGGTTAAGTCACACTTTCGGCATAGACCATTATCCTAAAGGGGTAGAATCAAATTCTCTGTTCAGCTGGACATCATGTATTTTCTTTATTTTAAATGTTTAGTTGCACATAACACTATTTGAGAGCTGTTGTTTATCAGGATAGACCATGAACCAGCCAATGAAGAGGTTTATAAACCGATGAAACTTTTGCTTGGCTCCGCCCACTGCACTGGGAAAACTAATAAAATCTTTTTTACTAATTTAATGTTAAGAACAGTTTTTAGACATGTTTTTTATTCTTTAGGGAGGGTTCATTAAGTAAAATGGTCAATATAAAATATAAAATATTACATTCATGCATCCAATGCAATGGAAAAATATATATATATTTTAGTTAATTAAATGTATTGGCTGTATTGATTTTATATATATTAACTGTATATATATTTTTTATATTAGAGTCTTATTTCCTGTTCATTACAGACAGAAAACATCATTCCCTACTTTTCCAATCACTGGAGATTAGGTATGAAAGGGTGAAGCTAATTTATTATGTCAAAAACAAAATGTCACTTAGGCAAATAGCTTTTCAATATTTCCACAAGTCAGGGCTCTTTCCAAATTGGAGTGATGAGATGTTTACTATAATATAAATTTTGCTTCGAAGTAATAAAGGCTATAGGCTTTAAACATCGCATACTTGTTAAGTTTCATTTTATTGTGTTTTTCAAGCCTGGATTTAAGTCAGCTTAATAGCTAAGTCCATAAAGTTAGCTAGGAATGCTGTACAATGTGTGGATGTTAAACTTTTCCCTGTTTTCTGTCCATCACAGTTTACTGTACTTCGTAGCTCTGTTCTGCACTCTTGAATAAAATCTACTTTTACTTTTGTCATTTTTTCTGTCAAAAACACACTATTTTTCTTTAGTATTGGTTTAGGCAAGTCTATACTTTACCAGTTGCTAGCTAGCTTGCTAATTTAGCTAGACGCATTTGCTTATTTACAAATACTGCAAAAATACACTTTATTACTTTAAATAAACACAAATTTTCTTTTTAAAGACATCTTCTAAACATGCTCTCACACAGTTAAGGTCAATTCCAATTCCAAGTTCATGTCAGTTAGTCTAACCCACTCACATTGTATTAAAATGTATTTAAGTGCTGAACAACTTACCTGCCAAAAGCAGTGGCCCCAGCAGAACCATCTTGTGAACTGTCCCAAGTATTGTCCCTACTTGTTGAATAAAGAGCACAAATGAAACCACTTTAATTTAAAGCAAAGCTATGAACCGCTGATAGTATTCTGTGTTCAGTCTGTTTGTATGTTTCTGTTGAGTATGATTCCCAGAACCAACATCGCCAGGAAATACTGTACTTATCAGTTCAACATTTGCATTTGGTCGACATCATGTAAAAGAAGCAGCAGACCTGGAACAGAAAGCTTATTTAAAGAGCAGTGGGGGTGAGAACACAAAAGAGGCGCTGTTTAGGTTTATAGACGTCAATTGCTGACCACAGACTTCCCTCATTTGCAAATTATATATTTTTGTAAATAGCCTATTGATGACACCACATCACCCAAAAATACTGGTCAGCCAGGTGCACTGGAAGGTATCTTCACAACTTGGAACAAAAACCTAGATTTGGATTAGTTGGGTTTGAGATTACATTGTATACTTTTCTCCATATATTTAAGAAGAGTAAAGTTCAGATAGTCTGGTTAGCTAAATCAATCGACTGTAATCGTGTTAGTTAGGACTGCAAGATATGTACAAAATACTATTATGCAATCATATACTGATATCCCACATGTCAAGGGATGCTGGGATATGTTGGGTCTCCTGCACAAAATGTGGATGTGATTTCTGCCAGAGTCGCTTGTCTGTTGTTCACACGGACAATTCTAGCCAGAAACTTCCCGTCACAGTCTTTACCACCCACTACTACTGCACTGTCCACTGGGGGTGGTAATGGTAATGTCTTGTATAATGTTTACACAGTGAACAGGACACTTGTCTTGAGGAATATTAAACTATGGAAATGGAATGTCCCATCCATCTGGCACCCACTATCAGGCCTCACTCACACTTTGACAACTCATGACGCCTTGCCATGAGCATGACAGAGCTCTTCAAAGAGCACTAACTATCCTAACACCTCTAACAAACTACTTCTAAACTCATTTCTTGCTCCTCCTTTCCTCCTCTATTCCACTTTTTACCCTTTGGCCTCCTTTAGGCCCTGTCAATTTTTTTTGTCCTGAACCTCTATGTCCTCTATTGCTAATGTACATCATTATTTGTAAGTCGCTTTGGATAAAAGTGTCCGCTAAATGTAATGTATTGAAGGCCAGTGTCTAACCTCACTCATAAGATAAAACCTCACAGCATACACTGCACACTTGGACATTACTAGGGTGTCCCCTGATGGAACACTTCATGATTAATTTACATAATGAGATCTCATGACTCATTACAATAGCACATTGTAAATCAATTATATTATTATCCTGTGTCATTTTTTTATTATTATTTTGAATAGATCATTATTGTTCAAACTCCAGATTGGTTGTGGGATTCAGGCTGGTGTATAGCTTTTAGATGTACTGTTTTCCTAATTTTTTTAAATCATATTTGTTTCCATAAAAACATATTTAAAAAACCTTGTGCATAGGGATGGGCGATATGGCCCTAAAATAATGTCAATATTTCATGGTATTTTTTGCAAGAACAATACTCTTGGTGATATGACAAAACACTGAATTAAAAAATATAAATATATTTCAAGAATACACTACTGCAACAAAATGAAAATGACATTTTATAATTGCATACAATATGATATGGCACACTCCTAACTAAGATATTAAACACAGAGGTCAATGCTCCAGAATGTCATGATACTAAAAAGGCACTCAATAGGTCTCCATACATCCAGGATTAAAGTAAAATAATTTATACTGGACAGAGAAAATCTGTCTCTAGTAGATATATAATAGGAAAGGAGAAGTGTGAATTTTTCTTTTACTAAAAACAGCAAAAAAGTACTTGTACCCTGATGTGATAAATAGAGGTAGTAGATATGGCACGAGATTTTTAGGGTATAATATTTTTCACAATAAACAAAAATATTATATTACGATATTATTGCGTACGATTCGATATGGCACACCCCTACTTGTGCAAACACCTTAACAACCATATGAAACATCACACCATGTTAATACCCTAGTAACCACAACAAAATTGCAACAGCCTGGAATAATATCAACCACCTAGGATTTAAATATTTTATTAACCATTAGCCAGGTTTTTGTCTTTTTAATAGGTGAAACCATTTTCTTTCCTATTTTAGTTTTAAATAAAAGGTATCCTAAGCTCATCTGGAGGCTTAGTTCATAAAAAAGCCAAACAGAACAGAGCATGTGTAATTGGCCATGATGTTCACAGCACACAATAATCCCTGAAACCCCTAGACTACCCAAAGTTGAGCCCAATTATAAAAACACATTTATAAATTAGGCTGGAACCCCATAAAATAAGGTTCAGGGCATAAGTGGAAATGTAACTAATTTATGTATTAGAATTCTGTGATGCAGCTTTCAGTAGCATTAAAGGTTTTGGACTTCTAGATCACATTGCCCATGCATTTTAAATGATTAGAAAATTAGATTAAAGATGCAGACCAGACCCAACAAAAAAAAAATATATATATTATATAATATTTGAACATGTTGCAGGACTAATAATCTTAGGAAGTGAAGAGTAGCGCAATTAAGCATTTAAAAATAGCTTTTTACCATTGTTATACTGCTATGGAAAATACAGCAAGTCTTGGCAACATTCCTCCCGCTGCTACTTCCCAAGCTAACTTTGCATCAGTTCCAACCTCAAATGAAACTTTCACATCCAAATAAAAAAGAAGCAAAAACGCCAGATGTAGCAAAACACTTTTTTTAATAAAAAAATAACTGGAATGACAAACATGGAAAATTACCCTCACCATCATCAACAATCACTGACCGGGGATCAAATGCAATTGCAAATACATGATAATCAATGCCACAGTATCTGTGATTCAAATTTCAATAATATCTTACGCAGTAGAAAACCTGTTATAAAAGAGCAAGTGGTCTGAATCAGGATGAGGTGCAAAACAGTGGTACATCAAAATGGGAAAACTGGACAAACTCCATATTTCAACAGGGCAGTGAAATAGCTGAACAATAAACAATAAAAAAGGCTCAATACAAAAACAATACAAAAAGCTTATATTGATGCAAAATGCTAACCAAAATAATTAGTCTTTGTTTAGTCAGTGTCTGTCTTATCATCCTTCACAAGCAGCTTCTTCCCACTGCTCTGCTGTAGGAGGTCCGGCTCCTGTTTGGTGAAGTTCTTAGAAGCACTAGAGGGAAAACATATATATAATAAATATACAAATATATAATATTTTGCACAGCAAAGCAATTTATAATCTCAAAGTCTAGCCTCTGTGTATTTTACTAGTATTAGATCGGTGTGTTTTCATAGAAAATTCTACACAATTTAAGCAACACATGCTAGTTTTCCAATTAATATTAAATGAAAATTCCTTAATTAGTATGTAAGTAAGTTAGTATGAGCATGACATATCCTAGGTTGAAATCTTTAGTTTTTAATAAACACTAAATAAATACTTTCAGGTTGTGGATTGTGCTGTTTACAGCACCTTAAAAAAGTAAATAGCAAATAAAGAATCAGAACAGTTTATTTATTTGTTAATATATTAATACATGCAAAACAAGATTATTTTAAGACTTTAAGGCTACATTCACACAGCAGGTAAATGTGACCATAATCTGATTTTCTGACCAAAGCCAATATTTAGTTTAGGCTGTTCACACAATCTCTTTAAACGTGACCCGTATCTAGATATATCTGGCTCACGTTGTGAAAGTGACACACATGCAAAACAGCATTGCTGCACATTTACGTTTACTTTAAGTGTCAGAATTTCAAGCACAATAAAGGAGGAGTTCAGGCTCACGGGTGAGTTTCTCATAAAATTCACTAAAGCTCAATGGACACTATATTCGGACATGGACAGGTTTTGCTTTTAGTTTTTTACACCGCACCAACAGTCTATTTTCACACCTGGTGCCTGCGTTGTTTAAATAGCAAAGACGTACGCATACAGCTCTGAAAAAAAATTAAAATAAAAGACTATTTAAATATAATGAGTTTTTTTATTTGACCAAATTAAAATCCTCTGGAATATAAATCAAGAAGAAAATGGATGATCACAATACATCTCTCCAAGCTAACCTGCTTGAATTTTTGCACCAGATGTGGCATAAAGTTATCCAAAAGCAGTGTGTAAGGCTGGTGGAGAAGATGCATGAAAACCATGATTAAAAACCAGGGTTATTCCACCAAATAATGATTTCTAATCTTAAAATGTTATAAATATGAACTTGTTTTCTTTGCATTATTTAAGATCTAAAAGATCTGCATCTTTTTTATTATTTCAGCCATTTCACATTTTCTGCAAATAAATGCTTTAAATGAGATATTTTTGGTTTGTATATAGAATAAAACAAATACTTGAATTGTACTCAAACATATATCTATAAATAGCAAAACCAGAGAAACTGATTCAGAAACGAAAGTGGGCTCTTATTTTTTTCCAGAGATATCTTTGCCAATGGACATGGTGGTCTAGAAGGGAGGTGTGTTCAGGTACATTTTTGGCATATTGCTATCTTGGCAACAGAAAACACTTTGCTGTTCCCGTAAATGACCTGCTCACACACCTTAACTGCTCAGATGTAGATCAGCAAAATAGGGCCCTGAGAGGTTCCTTCTAAAAAAGTACATTTTGTAACCAATTTTTTTCGGCCAGCAATCTCCTAAATTTATCGTAACTGTACATCCCTCAAGATATTTCAAGAACGCATATTGTGGTCCAAACAAGTGGTCCGAACTGAAAAAATATTTTAAAAAGGTCAGATTTAATGCATTTTTTGCTGTTTACACTGTTACACAAATGATACACCTGTGTCACATATGACGGGGGAAAAAATAAATTGGATTTGGGCCCCATTTACTTGCTGTGTGAAAGAAGCCCAGGAGCCCACAAAGACCCTGTGGTAGGTCTCAGTATTAAATGCTAGCTAGTGTTGATTTAGGCTGTACAAAGAGTGAAACAGAACTTACCGTTTTACTTTGTACTTGTCTTTATCTGCAACTGGCATTGCATCCATCAGTTCCAAACTGTCGTTAATTTTCTTCAGCATGTTGAATCGTTCCTTGCCTCTGACCTAGGAAGTGAAAGAGATCAAACGTGAACAGTTTTTCCCTGTTTTACATGAACCGTTCATTAAACATAAAGCAAACACTCACATGAAGAACGAAGACCTCATCGTCACTACCGGAATCCATTTTTATCTTCTTATGGGACGATTCAGGAGTAACGGTGCTGTCCAGACCAGGACACTCTGAAGTACAAAAAAAGGAAAATGGATTAAAACGTCTCATTTACATTTCATCTTCAAAAATTCATGATTTTTTTCCATTCATGTTGTTTTAGTGGATACATTTCTTAGATTTGGTCTATACAATAGAATTCTGATCTCGATATGAACAGTACCCCACACATCCATCCACTTAAATTATAAATCTATTTTTATTTTGCCAATCTAACGCTGATATTTAAAACAATACATATCCCTAGTTTTAAGTACTTGTAATATCCTTGATATGACTTGATATGCTTTTTATATTAAATTGTATTGTCAATACAGTAAGAAAATATATCACAATAAGATAAAATATTGTCATACTACACAGCTCTGCGGTCACATTTACTTACTTCTTTTGGCTCCTGCAGCTGTTTTCACAGTTTTCTTTCCAAGATTCTCTTCTTCGGTTTTGCGATCTCGACCAGGGCAAGCACAAACACGGACTTCAAAGCACCGACGACCTAAAACGTGTCCACTAACAAACACCAGTGCACATTTAGCCATTGGATCAGAAAAATAAAATCCTTAAATTTTCTCAAAAACTGTCAGTGTGTCTTACAATCCAGTGCGCCTTATGTATGAATTTTACCAGTCAGGTTGTAAGGAGCAGTAAACCCACTTCGCTGAAGTACAGAGTTATACAAGGGGTATCAGTTTAGTTATCCAGCAGCATTAGCATTATTCGCTGCTGTAGCGACTGTAGCCTGCTGCTAACCCCAGCTAGCACTGCTAGAGCAGTATTAGCATTAGCTGCAAACTGCGCAAGCTCTTTCGCCGCTCAGAGGTGAGTATATTGGACTGTAGCCTGCACGTGTACAGTGTTAAAACAAGCTAAATGGGACAAACCACTAGCTAATTTCACCCTGGCTCACAGGAACGCTCAGTGTAGTGCTTTCTGGCGGCATTATATGCTAACCGTGGCTAGCGCTAGCGGTTAGTGGCTAATGCTTATTCTCTATGAAATAGACCAGAAAATAGATGTTTATTAATAGTGCCTCTTATAATCCGAGGTGCCTTATAGTGCAAAAAATATGGTAGTCAGCATACATGCATGATACATCAGACATGACTGGCAGTTATTAATCATCAAATTCAAAAGTCCTAAAAAACATAAATTTGACAGCAAGTAAAGTGACCTCTTACATTGCATTGCTTATCATTTGTTTTGTTGTTACACTAAAGTATGTTTAAATAAACTTTGCAGGCTATTATTTTAACCATAATGACATCTATGTTATTGTACAGTAAGACAGGAGATGCCTAGCAAGCATATGAGAAAAGTACAAAAACTTAGAATTTAGTTTTTAATGTTTCCTAAAAAAAAAAACCAAATACTATTATTTCTGTTACAGCACAAACATGGGGACAGATCGCCTAAATCACATTTGGAGCTGTAAACTATGTGTAGTGTAATGTACCAGACACATTAAAGGGAGCAAAAAGGAGAAGAAAGGAAGAAGACCTAACATCAGTGTGGGTGGGAGGGACTCACTCGCTTGTCTCCAAAGTCATGATGGTTAAAATTGGGCGACGATTCATGCCACCCAAACAGCTACTGTTGCACATGTAATTCAATAGTATGGTCATGCCCTCTGAACCAAGCTGCAATACAAGAGAGAGAGAAAAAGAGGTCAAATAAGAAATTTATGAGAATACATTAACAAACAAATAAACAATGACTTCTAATGAACTTAAAACTCACAAATGTACAAAATTAAAAAGTCAACAGCCAAGTCTCAACATAGAACATCCTCAGCCAATTCGTTCAACACGAATGAGTGAAACAAGATCATCGTAACAAACTACCTGAGGAATTTCATAGGGCACTGTAACACTCTGCCTCTTAGTATTTAGGTCCTCTAGATACTGAGCCCTCTGATTGCCCTCCACACGGATCAGATGACTGCGATGGGCAAAACCTATGGAAAAAAGGGGAAATTTACTAAAGGGGAGAAATTTACTAAAACACCACTCTGGTTTCAGAAACTTGCAAAATTATTCATCCTGGCATAGTTCAATAATGAAAGTTTGTTACATGGAAGTGATATATGAAGAACATAGAATATGAATATGTACATAGAATATAGTTGAATCTTTACTAAAAAGAAAAGAAAATACCTCATAACCGGAATAGACAATTCTAAAAACCCTAAACTGTTTCAGAAAAGTTCTGCCTCATTATATGTACTCCCTCAAAACTGACTTGAACTTTGCACATTAGTGAAAGCCTTTCGAGGCTAAACATAAAGCTACGCTACTTCAGGTAAACAAAGAAAAGGCCCAACCCAGGCATAACCATTAGTGTGTCACAGGCAGGTGCTAGGCTAAAATCTAATGCGAATAGAGCCTACATTAAAGCAATAAGAAAAAATGTAGTGTCACAGTATGAAAAACAAAAAAATATATATATATATTTTCAACCGATTAACCCCAACATAAAATGTTCTAAGAAATAACCGTTGTACATAAACCTGCAAATCAGTATCTGAAAAACCAAGTATCTCACTGATCGTATGAATGCAGGAAAAAAAACATCCTGTAAACATCCTAATTCCCTGGGACAGAAGCACTCATTTTAGTATGTTGTTTAATATTAGGGATGGAAAAAAAATCGATATACAGCATCAAGGATTAATACTTAAAATGAAACATAGGCGCTCTAAACTCCCTAAAACTCACTTCCCAATCTGTATATTGGTTATCAAATTCTGTGAAACGGACACCAACATATCCACAATTCACAGTATTTCCCTGTTTATGATTATATCATATAGCCCTAAGCAGGATGCCCTGTTATTCCCACCCATATTTAATCGGCTAGATTAATTACATTAATAAATAATGTCAAAAAAATAAAATAAAAAAAAATCAGTACCAAAAGAAGAAACTTTGCATAAAATGTTTAAAAGAAGCTTCACGTCTATACTATAAATTAGTTCATAAAAATTTTGAGATGGCTAGTTGTGATTTCCACAAAAGCAGTTAGTTAGTTGTTACCCTTTTTTGATAGTCAAAATTCGGTAAAATTCTCCTACCGTCGTTATTCTCTGCAATGCTCTGGTGATGAGGGCAGCGCAGCACCACCTCAGAGACATGGTCAGGTTTCTTGTAGATCGCTGTTGCTCTGAGGACGGCTCCCTGGGGAGGCTCTCTCTCCACCAACACATCAACTGGGCAGGTCTTTGCCAGCTGGCAGTACAGTTTATTCAGCGGTGTGGAATACTGAAATGAGAAAACAGTAAGAGAAAAGGCAGGTTATTGAGAATATTTGATGAAAAGAGGTAACCATTTTAAATCAAAGGTTACAGTACCAGTGAAACATTTGGACACACATCCTTATTCAATGTCCATTATAAATGAATATATAAAGTCAACCAGACTATGAAGGATTATATGATTAATCATGTAGTACTGGTAAACTGGTGTTAAACAAACAAAATTACTCTGTGAAGATAATTTCTTTAATATGGAGTCCTGTTAACTTGTGAGGCTTCTGAGGCTGGTAACTCTGATGATCTTTACCCTGTGCAACAGAGATAGTACCTTGATCTTCCTTTCCAGGGGCGGTCCTGATGAGAGCCAGTTTTATTATTATAATTTTTTTTATGGTCTTTTTTTTATTTTTTTTATTTAAACCTTTAATTTACCAGGCAAATCATTAAGATCAACTTCTTATTTACAATGGCAGCCTGGCAAGAGGCACAGCCTCTTGAAAACATTCAACACACAACACAGCATAGAGAGAAAAAGACGAGAAAAAAAAAAAAAAAGAAAAGAACCTCTCCCCCCCCCCCCCCCCAAAAAAAAACCACATTTATAAGGTGACTGAATTACTGCACTTACAACATTCCGTGAGGAGACCCGTAATAGCATTTTTAAATGCGGTCATAAATAGGTATAAAAGCAGTCATTTTTAATGTTTTTTGTAGTGAGTTTTTTGTGACTGCACTTGAGGATACTTTTAAAGTCTTGATTTTATTTCGGATTGACTGACCATTAGTTCTTAAAGTATTTTTTCTTTAATTAGTCAAACAGTTCTAGCCATAATGTGGATTAAAACATTACTTAAATAGGGCTTTTCACTATTTAGCTGTAACGCTACCTCTTTACAACTTTACAACTGACGCTCTCAAACACATTAAGAGGACAAGAAATTCAAGTAATTAACTCACAGGTTCAGCACAGCTGTTAACTGAAAGGCATTCCAGGTGTCTACCTCACAAAGCTGATTTAACTTACTGTTGAGATAGCAGACTTTGCTGTGCTGGACTGATTGAAGCGTAGATGAAAGCCATATTCTCCAGGGTAGTCGCTGGTGGCCGGCACTACTGCGGCTGGAGGCGGCAGACTGTCCAGAGAAGGTAAAATCCCAGGAGGTACAGCAATATCCCCAGTGGCCTCAGATATTTCCAACTCATCAAAGTTCTCATTGAAGTTGCCATCAGGCAAAGCCTAGTGATATAGAGTGTATATTTAATATCAAATAAAACAATGCCTCCAGAAACATTAGTGTCATTATAAGCTGGCTATTTAATAAAAAAACTATGTAAAGTAGTGTTAAAATAGACAAGATAAGAGAGAAAACTTACAACGCTGAGCCAGGCATCACTGTCTGCTCGTGGCAGTTCTGCAATAAGGTGATTGAATCCCCTAAATGAAAACACAGATGCTTATTCACTACTGTGCAGGGACACTTCACATGACCAAGATTTTAAATATTTCCCATTTACTTAACGGTAACAGCAAATTAATGCACGTTTGGATGGGTCCTTAAAAAGTAGCTCTTTAACCACAGATGCAGATACTGCTGGAGCATTAGCATTAGTGGCAAACCACTCCAGCAGTACTAGCCAAGGTTAGGAAAAGGCTAGAGGCCGACAATACTTCCCTCTAAGCGGGGAAATAACAAGTGAGGTTACCAGGTAATGATAATGCTGCTCCAGCACAGCTAGCCAGGGTTAGCAGGCCACAGGCCGATAATAATGACCTCTGAACAGGAAAATAGCAGTTAGTGCTAATGCTGCTCCAGCCCCAAGGCAGAAGAACTAAAGTAAAACTCCTGTATAACACTGCTATTTTGCGGAGTGGATTTACTCATGCGAACAACCTTACTGAAAAAAACCTACATAAGACGCACTGGATTAAAAGGTGCACTGACGATTTTTGGGAAAATTAAAAGACGACTTATAGTGCGAAAAATACGGCATATCAAAAGGTCCACTGCTGCACCAGAAACTCCAAGACAAAAGTAAGCAGCATTAAAGATTTTTTTACATGTTCTTAATAGTATTCAACTTGTTTGAGCACATCCCTCCTTTCCCTCTGAAAACCCAAACAGTATGATAACTCACGAGTCAGAACCAATGTCTCCCCAGAGTTGCTCAAAAGTGCCCTGGCTCATGGGCATCGCCATAATCTCGAGATCACTCATGGTGGCTCTCCTCCACAATCAGCCAGCAGGATTAAAAACCTGTGCAGTGATGACAGGGAGGCGGAAGGCACTGGGAAGGAACACATAACAGAAATCATCATTAAGTAATGGTTGCTTAAGAGTTTCAGCTGTAATAAGAGTTGAATAAAAGAAGAACAGATAGACTTCTTTTGGGCACTTCTGTCTTCCAAAAATAAATATTACTTAAATATTACAATACAAGCCTTAATATTATTTAGAAAATCAACATAGCATCTTAGATTTCTGATTGGACAAAAAGCTTTAGAACCAAACAATTTTTTGAATAACAAAATGCAATGACATTTAACATTTGAGATTTCCTACTGACTGTGTTTGCCCCTCATTTGTTCAGACACCTTTCCCTGATAACAAAAAACATTAATTTGTCTTTTTTGGGTTACATTACAACGTTTACAGTTGATAGAAAACAACCTTAAATCAACCATAACTGCTGTCTATTAGGCAATGGTAAATGTTGAAATTCATACGTTGAATTAAGGTTTATTTAAAGCTTTTGAATAGTTGTGGTCTTCTACACTCACAATACTTTGAGGTGAAAGATGCTTCCCACAAATAATATGTTTATGCTTCCCACAAGTAATGTTTTTTTTTTTTGATGTTCACATACTATTGACTTTGATAAAGATTTGTCAAATCAATCATGAAGCTGTATGGAGTGCAAATTGGTATTTTGTTTCTTTATTTGTCTGTTTTCCAGTAAAGATAAAACTGAATTGACTAAAGCTGATGAGAGAAAACACCTTAAATCAACCATAATTGGTGCCTAATAGGCAATGATAAATGTTGAAATTCAGATGTTGAATCGTGGTTTATTTAAGCTTCTAAATGGTTGTGGTCTTCTACACTCACAGTGCTTTTAAGTGAAATATGCTTCTCACAAATATGTTTAAAATAGGGGTGGGCAATGTGGCCCTAAAATAATAAATAACATCTGACACATTTTCTGTTTCTCGGTAGTCTTCTAAACAAGCTGAGACATGTGTTATTTAGGTTGGGGCACCTATTTCATTGGAAACCTTTGGCAAGACCTGCGAGAATCATGTGCAAAAATGAATGGGCAAAAAAAATCCCCTTAAACAAATCAAAGGCCTCAGCTGGCAACAAAAACTTTCACACGATGCAATACCCGGAACTGGTAGGTGTTACAAAGTACTGATCATGCAGAGTGCACCCATTTTGGCACGGTAGACAATTGTTTGTGTAAAAGGTAAAAGATGGAAATAAAAATCTATTCAAAATGTTAGCTATAAAAATTTGTGCACATGGTATTTAACTTCAGACCTGCAGCTTCATATACTGTAGTTTCATATCCCGATAGCAAAATACATTTAATAAATATAATTATTATTTAAAACATCCCTTAATTCACTGCAGGAACACAATACAAGCAAAAAATTCACAAAATTCAAACAAGACAAATATTTAATGTTAAAGTTCAATACCAGCAATACATTTAAACAGTTGCTTGCAATAACGTTAAATCAATGTTGAAACAATGTGCACAAATAAATTAAATCCTACAGCTGAAATCAATGTTACTTTAATGAATTAGAGAGGAAAAAATAAATATTTTTTCAATTTTTTATCTGCTACCTGGGTACAGTTTTATTAAACAAATATAAAAAGGTAAATGTATAGCTAAATAAAGTAGATTCTCTTATACAAAATCTCAAGTTTAAAAGGCCCTTTTCTCCCTCTTTTTTGGATGTTTACATACAATTAACTTTTTTAAAGATTTGACAGATCAATCATAAAGCTGTTTGTAGTGCAAATTGGTATTTTATTGTATTTATTTATTTTCCAGTATAGCTGTAATTGCAATACTCCATACATCATACCTTATCATACTACTTTCATACTAAATATATATCTTACAGCTTTCCATATCTTTGTGACCTTATTGTGGCTTGTCATTCATAAATATTTGGAAAAAATATAAAATATATATGCACAACAATTGGTTTATTTGTGCATGTTGATTCAACATTGATTCAGGGTTTTGGGGTTATATATTTATGGTTTATTTTAAACCTTACTTGCACTAAATATGTACCATATCAGGTTTATATTCTATTCTTATAGCCTGTACTGTGATATTGCAGTGTAGAAGGGGACATTTAAATAATTATTAATAATATTGGCCTAATATGATTATTATTATTATTATTATTATTATTATTATTATTTGTGGAACCCGAACCATTCAAAACCTGTAGCGTTAGCTAAATTCAATGTCGATGTTGATTCAATATTAGAATTTTAAAACTAACTAATGTACATGAGGTAATGTTATATAAAAAGTTGTTTAAAAAAATTATTTACCAAAAAAATGCAGCTAAATGTTGATTCAATGTCAGAATTTCAACACTAACCAATGCAAATTAGACAATGTTACATAAAGGTTGTTTAAAGGATGTTTTTTCCCCAAATCACTGAACTTGTCCTTGAAAGATGTCGTTAGGTTTGCTAATGCAACCAAAAATGTAGCTAGATAAAGGTTTATTTAATGTTGTTTGACATCAGGGTAAGCGGGAGCCATTTAACCCTTCCAGACCTTGCGTATATAACAATGAAATCAATCAAGTTTTTTCTTATTTTCTAATGTTTTGTGCACAACACTAACTGAGACCTGTTGTTAATCAGAATAGACCATAAATGAGCCATGGAAAAAAAATATAACCCAATACTACAATAGCTTGAAAAAAAAAATAGCACTAGAGTTAAAAAGGCAAATTAAGGCTGATTAAAATAGTTCATTTTTAGTAAATGTGCATGATTTAGAACAGTTTTTTATGTTTATTTTTGTCTTTAGGGATGGCTTGTGCTGGCTTACAATCCAACATACTTTTTTGTGTGCATTACAGACATAAAACAGCATCTTTACTATTATTATTTATATTTTCCTCATCACTGGCACAAAACTCAGGTCTGAAAGGGTTAGGAAAGTAAACAAAGAAGTTAAAACCGTCAGATTAGAAACCGGTATTAGGTTTATAGGCTTTAGCTGTAAGAGAACATAATAAAAACACTAATTAAAAACGCAATATCGTCAGGATTTTCGCTCCAGATGTCGTGTTTTATTCGATAATATCGTAAGTGATACTGAGCAGTTCTCCAGCTGGTTTCTCTTTTGTTGATGGCCTGCAGGCCCACGCTGTCTGTCTGCAGGAGGCCCTACAGTAACTCAGCTTAAACTCACTAACTTCATCTACCCGGTGAATTTACAGATAAACCAGATACAGAATTATCGAAGTTCTTCTATAAAAATAAACAGCAGTTTGTTTTGTTTGCTCATTTGCCTGAGACTTTTCCCAGAGCAGCAGCAGCAGCAGGCTAAGCTAACTAGCTAATTTACTTATCCCCTGCACTTCCTACTGAACCAGCCAAATCACAGAAGTTAGTTACCTGGAGTTGGAGGTGGATAACAAGTCCAGTAAGTAAAAATCCACCCCGGGGTTTTGTACCAACCGCTCGGGCGGCTCTGTGTATAGCTCAGCAGCAGCCCGGGCGCCCAGGCAGTTGACAGAAAACCCTGGGGTGGATTTTAACTTTCTGGACCTGGGCTATCCAACTCTAATTCATATTACCTCGCCTCCCGCTCAGCTCCGCTCTCCAGCTCCCTCACCGCCTCGTCGCGCTGTAAACACTCACACACAGACCCAAAAGGCCTCAAATCTGAGACTTTAAACCTCAGATTTTCCGTTCACACACATTACTCTCTCCTCCACGCTGTCCCGGGTTGATGGGGGCTTTCCCAAACTGAATGGGCGGGACTTAACACCACCAACCGGAGGCCTCAAACCGGACGAAGTGTGTTTTTAAATGCTGAGGCGCAGAAGCCGCACACTGCCGCTCTTTCAGCACCTGAAAACAGCTTCAGATACCCATATACAGCTCTGGAAAAAAATGAGACCACTTAAAATGAATCAGTTTCTCAGATTTTACCAAATCCAAAACTTCTGGAAAATAATCAAGAGGAAGATGGATGCTTACAAGCCATCAAACCAAGCTGAACTGCTTGAATTTTTGCATCAGGAGTGGCATAAAGTTATCCAAAAGCAGTGTGTCAGACTGGTGGAGGAGAACATGCCAAGATGCATAAAACTGTGATTTAAAACCAGGGATATTCCTCCAAATCTTGATTTCTGAACTAAAATTTTATGAATATTATCTTGTTTTCTTGGCATTATTTGAGGTCTGAAAGCTCTGAATCTTTTTGCTATTTCAGCCATTTCTCACTTTCTGCAAATAAATGCTCTAAATGACAAAATTTGGAATTTGGGAGAAATGTTGTTCGTAGTTTATAGAATAAAAAAAAACAATATTAATTTTACTTAAACATATCAGAAAAACTGATTCGGAAACTAAAGTGGTCTCTTACTGTTTTCCAGAGCTGTATACACACAGGTGCATCTTTAATAATTAGAATATCATTGAAAATTTACTTTATTTCAGTAATTCAGATTAAACTGTGGAAGTCATTTATATTATACAGATGTATTACACACAGAGTGATCTATTTTATTTCTTTTATTGTTGATTATGGCTTACAGCCAATGAGAACCCAAAAATCAGTGTCTCAGAAAATAAGAATATTATATAAGACCAATTGGTACTTTTGGCAATGTGGGCAGTGTGCCAGCTCCTGCTGGAAAATGAAATCTGCATTTTCATAAAATATTTCAGCAGAGGGAAGTATGAAGTGTGGTAAGAGTTTTTAGGAAAACACTGCACTGACTTTGGACTTGATAAAACACAGTGGACCAACACCAGCAGATGACATAACCATTGTGGAAACTTCACACTAGACCTCAAGCAGCTTGAACTGTGTGTCTCTCCACTCTTCCTCCAGAGAGTCTGGTCCCTTGATTTCCAAATAAAAAGCAAAATTTACTGATGGTCAGTGAAGGTTTGGAGATCCATGTCATATGCTGATGTTGGTCCACTGTGTTATATTAAATCCAAAGTCAGTGCTGTGTTTACCCAGAAAATCTTTCAGCACTTCATGCTTCCTTCTGCTGACAAGTTTTATGGACATGCATATTTAATTTTCCAGTGTTGTTTCAATCCAGTGTTGCACTGATTTTTCACAAAAATCCTGCATTGATGATTTTAGAGTCTGACTGCTGTGCAAAGCCTTCTTCAGCACATTTCAAAGATTCTCAATTGGGTTAAGGTCTGGACTCTGTGGTGAACAATCCATGTGTGAAAATGATGATCTCAGGCTCCCTGAACCAATCTTTCACAATTCCAGCCCCATGAATCCTGGCATAGTCATGGAATATGCCTGTGCCATCAGGGAAGAAAAAATCCATTGATGGAATAACCTGGTCTATATTCAGTATAGTCAGGTGGTCAGCTGACCTCATTCTTTCAGCACATATTGTTGCTGAACCTAGACCTACCGACTGCAGCAACCCCACATCATTTGCTTAGTTAAATCAAGTCGGCGACTTTTTTTAGACTGGCTGTATTACAGGAACTGTAGCCAACATTATTATTCTGTTTTATTACGTCCATTGAAATTGATACATACAGTGGCATGCAAATGTTTAGGCATCACTGGTCATAGTTTCTGTTACTGTGAATAGTCAATTGAAGAAATATTTAACTGATATTCAAAAGACATGAAGATAGATGAAAGATTACATTATTTACAAATATTTTTAAAAAATACTTTGGCTCTGCAAATTTTAAACCAGCATTTAGCAGCCACTGACTTCGCCAAATAGCTGTCTAGCACTTTTAGCAAGACAATGAAATTAATTCAGCACCCCAAAGCAGGAGAAATCTAAGAAGATAGCAAAGTGTTTTCAGGTAGCTCAGCTACTCATTTCTAAATATCAGTTAACAAAAACTCTAGGGTTCAACTTTTAGAGAGAACTGCTTGTAGTTCTTCAAGTGTAAATCAGAAACCCCTGCTTAACTGCAAAAATACCTTTAGTAAGATTTGGCAGACTCTGGACTGGAGATGCACTCACTGTTCCACTGTGCAGCAACACCTGCACAAATATAATGTTTCTGGAAGATTCATCAAAACAAACTTTCCTGCACCACAATTTTCAGAGGTTTTCAGATGTCAGATTTTTTTTTTTTTTGAGCCCAACTAATTTGGGAAATACATGCTATAGTTACTAAGCAACAAGATGAAAGAACGCACAATTTCATGATAACGAGTAGCAGAGCTTTGGACTTTGTGTTTTTGAGGTGAATTAAATATTTCACTGGCAGATAGTATGTCAACACAAAAATGTACTTTTTGCAGGTTTGTGCCTTTTGGAAAACATATTATGTTACTTGACTATATATGACAAGGGGTGCCCAAACTTTTGCATTTCACTGTGTTTTTTTTTTTTTTTTTTTTTTTTCAAATTTCAGACCCTGTTTTGGTACTGTAGGTACTTTATATTGATAAAAAGTATGTACTGTAAATAATATCTGTATTTACTAGTCACAAAGTCTTAATCAAAAACCAAAAGCAGTATTCCACTGTTTATGGGCATGAATTAACAAACCTCCAGGATGTTACCAGAGAGAGGTGTCAATGAGACGATTTGTGCTAGACATGTTATTTACAATATATACATAATTCAATAATGACATAATAGGCATGCACATTTTTCCATTCAGTTAAGTATATTTGTATACAATGTTTGGATCTTTTACATTGTTTTATTTCATTCTTTCCCACACAGATTCTCCAGGCTCCCCTGCCCCAAGGCAGCCCTGGGTCTCTACTTAGACCTTAAGTATCTGGGTGGCTCTTCTGCTGCCATTCCAACAGAAACCATATAAGTACTGTATCAGAGTCTCTACAGTACTGTGCTCTAGTGGGTTTTGAGTAGGTGGTGAGGAGCTTAGGGAACATCATTACAGCTACATTTAAAAAAATAGTGAAGATCTTGAGGTTTCAGACATAAACATATACTATATATATGATGAATATAGAAATAAATACACTTAAGTATTGTACTTCAATTAAGACACATCCTACTTTACAACATGTGTAACCATGTTAGGCATGTGTACCTGTACTTTATCTGAACCTATAATTAGTTACACTGTGTACCTGTACTCACTGTGTACCCTGTGATCAGACCAGTAATGACAATAAAAGGCTCTTGACTTGACTTGACTATAACACACAACATAATAATTTCCAGATGAGAGTGCGCTCCATTCAGCTAAATCACAAATCATTATCCTTTTGGCACCAGGTATAAAGGCAGGTTTCTTTTGGTATGAGGTGGGGTTTAGTGATCAGAACACCAAACATTTTGACATTTTGACTGTTATTTCCATGCCCGTCATTTTAAATCAATCAAAATGAATAAGCAGGTGTCCCATTACATTTGTTCATACAGTGTATGTTAAGTAATGTTTAGTAATGTTCATACAACACCACTGCCTTTTTTTTTAACAGGATTTACACATAAAATGACATTTTAATGTGATGTCCTCTGTGACATTAAGGGGAATGTTTCCATCACCTGACCAAAGCTGTCAGCTGTTTGACTAGCAGTCACATGGCCTCTTAGTTGGTGAGATTTGATTTAGATTGTGTGTGTGTAAAGGAGTAAGGAAGTGAAGGGGTGAGAGTTATTCTGTGTCCTTGACCTTCTGACCTTGTAGTGTAACTTTCCGATTAGAACAATGTCCCAAGGTATATACGTCCTGGAAGTGTAACTGTGATGACGCTACACTTTATTAGCGTTATTTTTGGCATTTCTCAAAATGCCCTGCATTTTTGCATTGTTCTGCCAGCGTTTTGCATTACAGAAGTGGATAAGCTGCAGCAGGCCCATGATCGGCATTGGGTTTCTCTGGGTTTAGTGATTGAGGCGCACATGACTGGCTGGGGCCCTCACTTCAGCTGACTGGTGTCAGGTTCAGCCTCTCCTTCTCAAATCGGACAAATCATAGGACTAGACAGGGAGGGGGGCAGGGACGAGGGACGAGAAGAAAGGAGCAGGGACAGAAAATAAATGTGGCGTCAGATGGGGGTGTGTGGCGGGTGGTAACGGAGGGTGACATTGACAGGACTGGCCCAGATATTTTAACACTGTATTGTTGGCAAACCTCAAGTGACCACCTTTACTAAACCCTATCTCCACCGACCACCCCCATGTTCCCAGGCCACAGTGGTACGATCCACAATTGAGAAACACCTGTTGTGTGAGGAGGATTAATCTTCTTTTTATATGGAAATGGGGTGAGTAGTGGGGAGGGGAGGGGAGGCAAGGGGGTGAATGAGGGGATGGGGGGTTGGCTCAGTGTATGACCCCTTTGGCATGTGTTCTAAAATAGTAAGGGATTTATGAGTGATGAAAAGATGGACAATAGCAAGCAGGTCAGCACAGTCAAGTCCCATTGGCTTCAAGTTACAGTTATATGTCAGAGAGTGGGGTGCGGTGTAGTGGGGTTTGGGGGTGGTTTGACACCCTTAACCTCTCACGTGTTTCAACCCTGAATTCTGAACCAATTTCGCATTTCTATTTAAGAGTAGATGTGACTGTTCTGAATCCAATGCATCCCATGAAGTATTATAATGGCCTTTAACCTTTTTAATTTACACTGTAAATTTATACTGAAGTCATACAGACTATAAAGGAACACATAAGGAACCATATTATAAACTTTGTTTAACAGTGTTAAACAAACCAAAATACTCTGTGAAGCCTTTAGGTGGGGTGCTGTTAACTTGCAGTTTCTGAGGTTGGTAACTGTGGTGAACAGTGTGCAACACAGGTAACTCTTGGTGTTTCTTTTCTGGGACGGTCCTGATGAGTGCCAATTTCATCATAATGATTTTGATGGTCTTTGCGACTGCACTTGAGGATACTGCACTAGATGATACTTGAGGAAGTTCTGAAATTTTTTTTTCTTTTTACCAAATCTACCCTTTTCACAACACAACTATCTAAGCAAGAGGTGCCTATTCCATATGCTTTTCTTCATATGTTAGATGACTTTAGTATTAAGCTACAAAAAAGAACATTTTGAATCATTTTAAAATAATGAAAAAAACAAGTGTTAGGCAGGGTTAAAACTTTTGACTGGCACTGTGTTTGTGTATATATATATATATATATATATATATATATATATATATATATATATATATATATATACGTATATATATAGGTATATATATATATACGTATATATATATATATACCTATATATATGTATATATATATACCTATATATATATATATATATATATATATATATACTTATATATATACTTATATATATACTTTCCCAGGCTAAGAAGTCTAGTTATGTCTCACGAACACACACACACACACACACACACACACAGATTTACAACGGAGGGGCTGTTATAGTGGAAGCACACACCTGTCCCTGAGCTCTTACTGTATGTTCACATAATAACATACTCCTCACTGTTGCAGCCAATGGCGCTTAAGGTCAAGACAAACACGTGCTTCTCAAGCGAGCTCGAGCGGGACCTGAGGAGGAACGGTTCTAGTGCCAACATTTACCACAGAATTTACCCCCCGCCTCCCCTCACACACACACACACACACTCCTACAACCCCCCTTGGCCCTGCTCTGTCCGGTCTGGAGGGCCGCTGGTTGGTGAGTTGAGCTCGGGGACAGGTTCGGGTTCTCCTCCTGAAGAGACGCAGCAGCGAGCCGGAGCCGGAGCTCCACCTGAAACAGACTCTCTATTTATATTATTATAATACACTCTGAGAACTCCGCGAGGAATAAGGCGTCTTTCACCCACCCACGTGGACTCTCTGTGTATGGTGTGTGAGTGTCTGTGTGTGTGTGTGAGAGAGTGTGTGTGGATAAGTGCGCTCCAGAGAGTGAGAATCAGCGCGCAGGGCGGACTGAGGCTCTGGGTTTAAACCATGCCGGCTGGGTTTCATCAGCTAGGAGGAGAGGTAATGTACACACTGCTGCACCATAGCTCACTGTAAATATATATATAAACAGGTACAACATACCCTCAAGGGTATAGCTCCACTGCTTATAGTTACAGGACATATCTGTACTTTGCAGCTGTTTTTCCTCAACTTTTAAAGGACACAGTTGGACCTGAAAGATTTTGATATATTTATAAATAATTATATTTTATTTCAAGTTTTTTTTAAATGTATAGCTAGATAGTGTTTATATATTAAATAAATGTAAAATTTACAATAATTATATTTTATTAAAAATATTAAATCCATAAAAAAATGTATAGATATATATAATATATGTATATATTAAATAAATCTAATAAAAAAATAATGTTTTATTCTGGAAATGTTATTTAGTATTTTTTACAACCTAATGTATAGGTTAGGTAGATAGACAGACAGACAGACAGACAGACAGACAGACAGATAGATAGATAGAGTGTGTATTTTAAACAAATCTAAAAAATAAAAATAATTCTGTTTTATTTAATAAATGTCTTTAAATACATTTAGAAATATATAATGGATAGATGAATGGGTAAAGAAAATGACAGATAAAACACAAAACATAAACCACTTGCCACTTCAATAGATTTGCTTAAAATATATTATTGCCTTAATTTTAAAAGACAAAACAATTTCCAAACAACAATTTAAAAATATTTAACACTGTACATTCTAACAATCCAGCATACATTTCAACAAATCATAGTATGACATAAAACATTTAAATAAATGTTTAAATTATTCTGACTAATCTTTTTTTGCTTACCAAATATTCTGTGCATCTCTAACAGATAGTTGGAAATTGTAATAAAGTTACACTCCTAGTCGGTCTTGGAGTAAAAGACTTTAACGCTACTCGCTAGCATGTCTGGTAGTAAATGTAATGTACTGTTACTTTGTCCTTGGATTAATAAATATCATATTGTAAGAATCTGCATAGTGAATCAAAATAAAGCATATATTACACTGATATTGTGCACTGAAGAGCTACTTTAGACATTGCACTGCTGGTCAGTATGAAGAGGGGTAATATAGATATTCTGTTGCTAGCCGGTTTGGAAGAGAGGCAGTGTTTATATTATACCTCGGGTCAGTGTGGCGAGTTCCACTGCTGCTTAGACTTTTGCAGTGGGTGCTGTCAGTCTGTGAGAGTGGTCGGAAATTGTCCAGTTGTTTCCATTACCTATTGGTTCACAGCTTTGTGGAGTGTCCACTGAAGACTAATAGACCTATTTTCAAGTCAGTAGTGTTAGGGAAGGCATGTCACACTGAGTTCCTTCCAGGCCACAATTCTGCAGAACCTGGTGTTTTCCCTCATCTCAAAAGAATCTGACTTCAGTTCATGAAGCTCTGTGTTCATGCTGCTGAATTGATTGAATTGCTTTCTATAATATTCATGTGTAGTACAGACTGTGAAATCCATAGAGTTAACTGTGTTATGGGCTTGCCATGCAGAAGAACACACTCTACAGTACAGTCAGCTGAAGCCCTGCCCACGTCTGCTTTAGCATTTACCCTTCTGGCCTCTGAAGTTCTTGTTTATTAGCTTCTTAAAATTGAAATCTTTATTTAATTGTAAATTGCTGTGTTTTACTGATTGAAAACAAGAATAGCATATACTATGTGCAGTGTGGTTTGTACACTGCTATCAGCATGCATTTAAATGCGCAAGGCCCTTGCCTGCCCAGAGAAGTGACCTTCACAAGGAGAGCGAACTTACAGGACTGGTTAGAGCAGTCCTGAATTCTGGTTATTGGGATATTTGTTTGCGCATTGCTGTCACATCTGCATGCCTGCACCTATGAGTAGCCAATCCACACATCAATACTGTATATGATATTTAATTAATATAACAAGTCACAATCATTCATACTTGTTGAAATTGCATAAAAATTTAGAACTCGTTTATACTTAATCACTTTATGCACCTTCAGTATGAGGATTATGTTCATGCTGTTAGACTCATTCAACAACCACTACCAAAGGACAAGCAAACCTGCAACAAAATGAAGCAAATGATGTAAATGCTCTGTAGGCGTTTAGTTATGTTCATTATGACAGCCACACCTCCATCTCTCAGCTGGATTTACTTTGTTGTTTTTCAACATTTCAAATTAAAATGTTGCCAAAAAATCAACAACTAATGTCACTAATTCAGTTGCAGGTTGGGGCTGCTGAGCAATTGCTAGATAATCAGTTTACTCCTGGTAATATCATAGAGAAAACATCTGCAGGTGCATATTAATTACTACTTAAACTGGCAAAAATCTAGATGAAGCCTTTTCTCAAGCCCTGTAATGCTATTTGGCATTTCTATGCTAAAATATCTCCAAACAACTTTTTTAGTCAAAACAACAGCTATTTATTTGGGGCTGGGGTTACACAATTTGGAAGTTTTTGATCCAGCGCAAGCTGTAGACTGGAATGTGGATCAGTAAACAGATTGCCCTTGTCGGTCCGATAACCAATACATTAATTACGCCAATATCGGCCTGGTATTGATATTGTATCGGATCTGTCCCATATGTAGAAAATAGTATGTTAATGACATTATTTGCCATGGGGATAATTGGAATTGATACTATATTTGGCATGTCAGTGTACAGCCACATGTAGCCATATTATCTATTATCCTAAGAATCTGTTAATACACACACAGTTACAAGAAAAAGTATGTGAACCCTTTGGAATTACTTGGATTTCTGCATGGATTAAATGTGTTCTGATTTTCTTCTAAGTCACAACAATAGACAAACACAGTCTGCTAATACCACACAAAATGATATGTTTGCATGGTTTTATTGAACTCAACATATTGACATTCACATTGAGAAGGGAAAAAGTATGTGAACCCCTTGGCTAATGACTTTTCTAAGAGCTAATTTGAGCCAGAATGTAATGAGATTAAATGTGTTGGTTAAAGCTGCCCTGCCCTATAAAAAACACACCAGTTTTGAGTTTTTAAGAAGCATTGCTTGATGTGAATCATGCTTTACACAAAAGAGTTCTCAGAAGACCTAGGATCAAAAATGTTTGACTTGCATGAAGTGTGAAAGGGTTACAAAAGTATCTCTAAAAGCCTTGATGTTCATGTGTTCACGGTAAGACAGAAGGTCTACAAATGGAGAAAGTTCAGCTCTGTTGCTACTCTCCCTAGGCGTGGTAAAGTCCTGTAAAGATGACTGCAAGAGCACAGCGCAGAATGATCAATGAGGTTAGGAAGAATCCTACAGTGTTAGCTAAAGACAGCTAAAGCCACTACTGTCCTGGAATGGTCCAAAATTTATCCTAACCATTGTGCAGGTCTGATCTGCAACTACAGGAAATGTTTGGTTAAGGATACTGCTGCCAAACATTTCACCAGTTAAATCCAGTTAAATCCAAAGGTTCACATACTTTTTCCACCCTGCACTGTGAATGTTAACATGTTGTTTTCAATAAAACCATGCAAACATATCATTTTGTGCGATATTAGTTTAAGCAGACCAATTTATTCAGAAATCCAGATAATCTCAAAGCGTTCACATACTTTTTCTTGCAACTGTAAATAAACATTACAAGCATGTTAACATCCAACTCTTCAGATCTATGGTTCGGTTTCCCTCTTCTGTGAACAAATGTTACTATCTCTATTATACATTCCTCAAGAAGCCACTAGAAGAATATGTTAACAAGAATATGTTAATCAGTGAATTATGCAGAAATCTTATCCTGTCAGACCACTGGTTCTGTCAATTTATACTCTGACCATATAACATAATAATTACAGAATTACTGATGTCATCTTCTAAAAATGATAATTAACATGGGTTGAACATTCTTTAAACAACACAGAGCGATACATTACAAAATATGACAGAAAGACACTCTAATCTAACAAAGTAGGCCAATATGAATTTTCATCTGAAAAAAGCCATGTCACTCTTTCCTTACCATTGTTATACATATCTCATACAATCTTATCTTTCATAATTTTTTACCTTTCCAAAATAATTAGGCATTAAAAATCATTGTAATTTAACTGTAAACCTGCTGAAGAAAAATAACAGTTTTAAAGCCGTATGCAGTGTATTAAAGATTAGAGAGATAGGACTTTAATGTGCTGTGTCACTGTTTTGATGTATAATTCCAAAACATAACTTACCCAAGACTCAACAAAGCAAGGTCATATAAAAAAGAAACACACACACACACACACTTATAGCCACTGGATAGCTCACTACATATCCTTTTGCAGTGTGTTTTAAAATTCCAGCAGTGGTCTTCCTTAAGGCATTGTTTACATTACCTTTAAATGCTCTCTACAATCCATTACAGCACTGTGAGACAATGATCATCACTAAACTCTGATGTCATTGCTTTTGCTTGCATGTGATTAATAAGGCACTGGAAGAAGATAGGGCTATGGAAGACAGGGCTATTGGTCAGATCTCCAGAGAAAGCTCTAGGGCTAGATTTAATGTTGATCTGAAATTTGCATCAGTGTGTTTATAAGTTATGGTGTTACCTAGCATCATGAAGTGTTCCCACACTGTCATCAGTCAATAAAAGGAACAGGTGTGAAAACTTGACATCAGTGTGAGAATAAGCACCAGCAACACCTTAAAGCAATGCTTTAACAAAACAGTTTAGTGTTTCTCCAGTTACAGCAGCTCAAATGTGCCTTTAAGTGGCAGGATGTTTACATATTTGTATCATGATTGAGTATAATTTGTAGGTTTTATTATGAAATTGGGCAGAATCACATTGTAATGTGTGAAATGATACTGCATTATCTACAGCAATAGTCTAAATAACCACTGTATGTCCAGACATTTGTGGACACCCCTTCTAATGAACGCAGTCATAACAATAGGACACTCTGGAGCAGATAAACGTGAACCTATTGGCGCCTTGCCTATTTACAGACATGGTTTAGAGCTGGAATACTATTCAACATGTTTAGGATGAATTGGGTATGATGTGGTTTGGTGATCATCCAATATCCTGACCTCACTAATGCTCTTGTCAGTAAATGATATCAAATCCTCTCAACAATGCTCCAAAATCAGTAGACAGAAGAGACAGCCCATAGAAAAATCATTTTGCTCAAATATTGACCTTTGATGTCTCAGGAAATGTATTTGGGATTCTCACATAAGCCCTATCCAGACGGGATTAGTTTCTCAGGGGACTTCTGTAAAAAATATTTCTCATTTTACTCTGTGATAAAACTTTTGCATCTGGACTGCAAATAACAAAAACAGGAGGACCAGTGAGTTTTTTGGCTCTTTCGGTCACGTGACATCACGTTCAATAGCTCCTCCATTTCCACTCGCTGTTGTGTTTATGTGGATCTCCATGGAAACACGAGCCCAAAATGTAATTACGTTGCAGTGTGTAGCAGTGGACAAATAGCTATTTTAGTCAAGGTGATGAAATTCAGAGATTTGTTCAGCGAAAAACAGTAGATAATTCATTCTGTAATTTTCTCAGAGGACGTCTGAGAAAAACACATACATGGTCGTTCCAGACAGAAATAAAATCACAGAGCACCCCCTATAAAAGAGAAAATTACCCCAGGACCGCCTGAGAAACCAATCCCATGCGGATAGGGCTTTAGGTTGCATTTAGAGATCAAGTTTGTCACAGATGTTTTTCCTTATATTTGCCTAGGGGAAAAAGCATTGGACAAAAAAAAGACAGAAGATACTTCTGAGGTTAAAGGGTTCAAATCTGAGAATGTGGTTTTAGACACACTTGAGATCTGGGGAAATCTGTTGGCAACCTGCCAAACATGGGTATCAAAACAAAAACTTTATAGTCAATGGCTCAGTGTTCTAACCACTGAGACACCACTACCCCAACTACTGATCCATCACTGCCACTGAGAACTATAGTAAACCTCAAGAGGAGACACGTGAGATTACTGAGCTCTTTATCTCAGGAGACACATTTGAGCAGCAAGAAACAAAATTCTCCTTTGTCTTTTCATCTGATCTTATTGATGTCTCTGAGAAATTAAAGAGATGTTAAGGAGATCTCTATTTAAAATGTTTTTTTTCCTGTGGTAGTTTTCAAAATTATTAAACAGTGAATGAGCAGGTATAAAGTGTATATTTAGTTCTACTACTATGCTTTTTTTTATAAAAAAAAAAAAATATATATAATGTTTTATTTAATTAGAACACACATTTTGTGTGTGTGCATTTCTCATTTATACAGTGTTTGTGTTTCTAATATTTTCTTGTGTGGCATTATAGATCCTTTCATACAGTTCCTTTGTTCAAAAAGTGTTACCCCTTTTCCTCTTTCAAAACTGCCCTTGCAGATTGTGGTCCAAGAGTTCTATTTTGAATGCATCAGTCCACAGAACTTGATTCCAGCAGTGGAAATTCTCTGTATCATTCTTCCAGTATTGAGTTTTGTAATGAGGTCATAGTTTAATCTCCTTATGACGAATGAAGATTACTCTGTGTAAGAAATGCTGCACAGTGAAAAGGTGCACCATTAAGGTTTATATAAGAATTATATATGTGCAGTCTGTCTCTTTTAGGAAGGGGTGAATGTAAGCTTATGTTATATTTTTGTTATAGGTGTATTATTTATTATGTATATGTATTTTTTATTTGTTCATTTCTTTATCTTTATCTTATCTCAACTTATCTTATTTGAAGCAACGTCTCTAAGTCATTTTGAGATGCACATTTATTTATTTATGGTAAATTCTAGATAATAAACAGGGTTAAATAACATTTTTATTGTTTTATTGTTTACGTCATAACATTTGGTCATAACATCTTAACATTTCCTCTGATTTCCTGTGTGTGTGTATGTGCTTGTTCTGCAGAGGATAACTGGAACACTTGTATTATCAGTGTTCACAGCGGTGTTGGGCTCTCTTCAGTTCGGATACAATATTGGAGTCATCAATGCACCACAAAAGGTAAAAAAAAATCGTATTTTTCATGTGCTCATTATGATGTATGATGTACGATACGGTCATAGAACTGCAGAGTTTGGTGTAAAAATGTGTTATTTGAGATTATTACTAATAATTACTAAAAAAAAAAAAAGACTGCACTCAATTTCTCAACACAGACCTTTAAAACAGCATCTAGTGGTTTATTGATTTAAAGGGCCCAGCTTACATTTTTTTTGTAATTTGTTTGTTATTTTCCATCCACTTATATTTGCATGAGTTTAAAACAGCTCTGTTCTGACTGGCTGCTCTTCCTTAGTTTCTTATAAGGAAAATAATGAAACACTACTTATATCTTTAATGTGAGTAGCATAGTTAAATTGCTGTAGGCTGAATAGGCAGGTGTGTTCTTATGTAACGTTATGCACTACTAATAATTAAAAAAAATGCTAATTGCATAGATTGGAAAGTAAACAAACCGCTATAAAAGTAAAACTATTTATTGTCGCTGCTGGGACAAAACCGCCAGGGGAAGGAAAACAAGTAACTTTCATTCAAATTTATGAACATTTTTTTTTTTATGTTAGGTACAATTTTGGAGCATTTCTCTTATTAAATTTAAATACTACTCAAATACTTTGAGATAAAGGGTGAGAAAGAGATAAAACATTACAGAGATGTGTGTGGGCATCATCCTACCAGATCCTTCTGACACACCCCCACACACATATATTGATATTTTGAGCCCTGGTGTCTCTTGGTATCATACAGATGTACTGGTGTAATGGGAAAGAACTCTCTTTTCTATTTCAGGAGAGTTCACATAGGGTTCAGGTTGTTCTGTGACTGGCAGGAGACATCATGTATGCACTGAGTCAGTCAAATATTAGTGGGCCTGTCTCATGATAAACTATACCAGTTTTACTTTATACAAGTATTAAAAAAATTGTACTGGCACACACGATTAGGTCTTGCTAAATCTGATAATTCACGTCATTTTAATTATTTCTCACAACTTATACAGGTGCAGGTGTTTCTACGTAATACTTTAAGATCAATTTGAATACTGCTACCTATTACATTTGGTGTGTCAATGTTTACCTTGCTTATTTAATTTACAGTATGCGCAATGTGTATATTGTGTCCTTAAGCTGATTAATACTTGTGTACTGTGTGTACTGTGTATATTATCTGGATTTCACCATAGTACATGAAAGACCCAACTGGCTAGTACTAAACTCCCTGCGTGTATATGTGTGTGTGTGTGTGTGTGTGTGTGTGTGTGTGTGTGTGTGTGTGGACATGTTGGCCAATAAATCTGATTCTGTTTGTAATTCAAAAAAAAAAAAAGAAGAAGAAAACACCAAGTTAACAGCACCCCAGATAGACCAGACCAGAGACACCTAAAAGTATTTTGGTTTGTTTAAAAAATGTAAGTTTCTGTATGATTCCTTACGTGTTCCTTAGAAAAAAAAAATTGTACACAATGTTCTGTACTCAAAAATATCCTGCAAGAAACTGGTTTACATTACTTTAAAATTAAATTAAATTAGCAGTATATCTGTCTATTCAGTATATCTGAATTGGTTTAGACCAACCATTCAAGATAAAGGTACAAGCATTTTGGCCCTATAGGCACTATAGGTGGCAGCCAATCAGAACAGAGAGAATTTGAAAGTCAGTGTAAGTGTTGAGACACTGTAAAAATAGCATTCTGTTAAATGCTATAAAACAATATAGAATATCTTTAAAGATGTAGCCTATTTTAATTAGCAAATACAAAAAAAATCGAGGTTGAAAGGTTTGTTGTTTTTTGTTGTAATCTGTATACTGAGTAACTGTGTCCCAAGGGAGGAATTATATTTCAGCCATTTCTTCCAGTGTTCTTTTCACAGCTCATAAAGCTCAGTGTCTGCCTTTGCTATAGCTGTTGCAGCTGTAATAAGCTATCAGCAAACACATGCATTATACTGTACCAGTCAAATGTTTGGACATATTTGTTCTCATTTATTTTTTTTATTTTTATGATATATTTAATGTAAATTTAATATTGAAGACATTGAAGCTGTATATAAACATAAGTGGAATTATTTGGTAATAAGAAAGTGAAAAACAAACCAGAATATGTTTTATACTTAGCCACATTTAGCTTTAAGAACAGATATCACATTCATGAGGGAGAGTCACCTGGAATAGTTTTCTCAGCGCCTTGAAGGAATTCCTGGAGGTGCTGATCAATAGTTGCTGCCTTCCCAAATCACTTCAACTCACCATCTCAATTGGGTTTAGATCAGGGGATTGTGGAGGCCCAGCACTTTTTTAATTTACTATGTAATTCAATATGTAGAAAATGATTAGAAAATAGAAAATGAAATTAAATAAGGAAATAAAGAAAAACATTGAATGAGAAGGTGTGTTCGAATTATTGACTGGTACTGTACTGTCTTTTTATAAAGGTAAACTATTAATATCTTGATAGTTTTTAAAACAGTTCCAGCACTTGAATATTGAGTGAAATTCACCTATGGATCAATGGAAATTTAGTTGTAACAGTGCTGCTGGGTCTTTGAGAGCACATGCAAATCAATAGACAGTTCCAGCATGCAAATACAGCATAAAACACGCACACTAGGGCTGGGCGTGTGTTGTGATGGTACGAGTGGACCAGAGTTAGCAGTGCTGCTGGGTTTTTTAAACACTGACTCCACTCACTGTCCACTCTAGCTGGTCCACCCTGTAGATGCTTTGGCAGAGTTTTCACGGGTGGGTGGGGCTTAGAAGAAGGTGTTTCCCTTGAATCTCCATTGGTCAGCTTATTTTGGACTGATGGGTACCCTGAAACCTCTTCTGAGACCCATCACGCCAACTCCGCTAGCTCTAACCATTCTTCCAAACAGGGCAGAGCAAGATGTGCTAAATATTCATGCTTAAAGTCTTTAGCAGGGGAATTCACAAAAGTCCACAGAAAATCCACAAAACAACAAAAATGAAAGCAAAGACTTTCAAAATTCAAACTGAAATAATTGTCAAAATAACTAAAAAGAATAATAAAGTAACCAAATATATTTAAATATATATATTCTATATTTTTTCTCTTTTGAATTTTTTCCTTTTGATTCTTAAAATTCTAATTGCGAATTGTTGGCACAAAATACACTCCATACTGCTATGCCAAACCAGTCAATGACAATTGAATTAAATGTATGTCAAACCTGTTGAACTATCTATATATTGGAAGAAGTTTTACTTGGCAAAATAAGAAAATAGAAATTTTGGCTTACAGCCCCTTGAAGTAACTTTAGCCCACAGCTCGACAATCACTAGCCCTTCATCAGTGGTCACTGGGCACTGCCTACAGGACACTGTTGACTGGGCTATTCTCAGTCCAGCAGTGACACTGAGGTGTTTAAAAATTCCAGCAGCACTGCCGTGTCTGATCCACTCACAACACTATTACATCACCATGCTGTGCTGAGAATGAATAACCCACCACCCAAATAATAATAGCTGCTCTGCTCCTTACCATTGAAAAACAGGGTGAAAGGAGAATAATAAAGTATGCAGAGAAACAGGTACAGGACTACAGTCTGTAATTATACTGTAGAACTACAAAGTGATCTTATATGCTCAGTGGAGCTACTAACATAATGGGTGAAGAGTAACTATAGAAACAAAGAGATGTCATGACTGATTGATGTACACCCTATTTACTGTTTTTCTTCTATTTTTTCCTCTTTCTGCATGGCCTCCAACTCCTGCATCTCAGATTATTGAGGCAGAGTATAACTCAACATGGACACACCGCTATTCAGAGCCCATTCCCGAGGCCACACTCACCTCCCTGTGGTCTCTCTCCGTGGCCATCTTCTCCATCGGAGGCATGTTCTCCTCCTTCTCTGTGGGGGTCGTCTCAGAATGGCTCGGCAGGTAAGAGGGCCGTTGATGCTGCTGTGTTAAAACGTTACCAGCTGGTAACTTATAACATGATAGTTATTGCCCTGTGAAAGCAAAACTGCACAATAAATTTAGGAAAAATATGAAAAAAAATAAATTTTGTTTAACTGTGCAAGATAGTGCTTAGCAGTGAAGCCACAAACAGAGAAAATATATTTCTGTTTGTCAGATGTGCAAATGTACACACAGTTTTTTTTAGTACCTGTAGAGAAGAGCTGCCAACAGTATAGGACCATCTAGGACCCTATTGGATCAATACAAAGTACAATGTTGTTTCTTACCTCTAACAGCTAATGGTCCAGTTAGGATGATTCACTCGTTTTGCAAAAAAAAAATAAAGTATTTTTTTTTTAATGTTTCACTACTTGATTACTTTTGAAAAGCCAACATATAAAAAATGTTTTACATAACATTAAAACATAACATTGCAATTTGGTTTTAGTTTTAGTTTTTGCAGGGGGTGGTTGCAAATGTGAGATGAATCATTTTCATATTATATGTAGATTACACTAATTAAGGGAAGCAGAAGAGTTTTCATACTGAAAAAAGACTTTTTAAACTTTAAAACAAGTCAATTCGAACCAGAACATAACAAGGAGGTTAACATGAACGTATTTTGCGCCATAAGGCATTATGCCAGGCAAAAGCTACAAAGGCATAAAGCTATCATCATCAATAAGCTGTGGAACAGTGTAACTGTGTTCTCTGCTGACATATAAAGTATAAAGTGCTCGAGACCCAGATTTGAGTAAAAGTACTCTATCAAAAAAGCAACTTGAGTTGAAGTTTAAGGCGTTCTTTTAGCACCACACTTAAGTAGAAGAACTAAAGTATTCATCATTTTTTGATATGAATTCTTAAGTATTGCAAGTAGTTTATTCTAAAATTTTCTACTCAAACACTGAAGGTACTTACTTACTTATTTTTTCCAGAAATAAGTAAAAAGTATAAATATTTATATTGTTTATATTATTTCAGATGTTTAGACTAAAGGACACTCACAATTAATTTGGCTGTAACAACAGCACATGGACTGGAATGAACTGAATAGAGTACATTTACATAAAGTCTTCAATTACCCTCTCTAAACAAACTTACACAAATGAGAGGCTAAACAGCAAGCTGTTATGATATTTGAACAAATTCAGCAGAAAAGGTAGATGGTCTTTTACTATTGAAGTTTATCTCTTTGTAATCAACAACAGATCACATGATCCTAAATATAGCCCTTTATTTTGGAAAACCAACCCAATATCCATGACTGACTGACCACACACACATGCATGCACACACACACGCGTGCAGACACAGAATAAAGAACTCTTTTTTTTCCTCCTGTAAAGTTGCTGTTTTGGAGATACTTGTTTTTATTTGGACAAAGACAATATGTAGTGAAGTAAAAGTGGAAGTAAGAGAAAAAATAATACTCCTGTAAAGTACAGATACTGCATTTTAGTACTTAAGTACAGTTGTGAAGTATTTCTACTTTGTTACTTTGCATCTCTGGTTCTCTGGAATTATGGTGCTTCATACAATATTTTGGGGCATGTTTAAGATGTGGGGATCAACTCATACAACCCTCCTGATAATCAATTCCTCACAGCAATTCTTTGAAATCTAGTAGAAAGCCTTACCTGGAGAGTAGAGACAGTTACTCCAACAAAAACAGGATAAACTCTTTTTATACCCTTGGTTTCAAAGGAAACGATGATTGAGCAATAATAATTCTGTCCATATAATGCAGCAAAACCTAATTCCACTTGTTTAATGAAATGGTCTGTCTTCCAATTGGTTAGCATTAAAATACTTACCTATTTTTGTTCAGTGGGCTGTACATCGATTAAAGATAGACATACTAATATACATTGGAGAAGGTCCTATTATTAAAGCAGTGCACATTCAGAACAAGGTTTACAGCATAGGTCGGCAATAGGCGGCCCGCGGGCCAGATGCGGCCCGCAAGCAAGAAACATCTGGCCCGTGAGGTTGAACTATAATGAAAAAAAAAATCGGACTGTCCGTCTCAAAAATGCTCTTTATTTAGAAACTTAATTTTCCAAAACAGAAAAATTTATTAAAGATTTTTTGATAGAGCCACGGGCTGTTAGATACAGGGGTGATAGTGAAAAAAAATCCTGAGCCTGAACTTTTTTTTCCTGTTCCAACAGGGTGAGAAAGGGGGGGGGGGGGGGGGGGGTTGTTGGGGAGGGACAACAGACTGCATATGTGACATAACATAGGCATAAATGTTGACACATTATTCAAACATTTAATAGTCTGTGTATAACCTTATTGTCAAGTGACACATTTTAGATAACGTTTTCATTTTCATATTTACATTTTCTCCACTCTTGTAAAAAAAAAGTGCACTTTTATTTTTTTTTTCTACTGAGAGCTCTTCTTAAGATGGTGTCCTTGTGTAAAATAGTGTAACATTATGTTTCATAGAGATTTTTATAAACGTCAGGACATGTGGTCTTACTGTGAACTACAAATGAACAGAAGTCACATTACAGCAGTGTTTCTCAACCCTGATCCTGCATATTCTACTGCATATTAACACTGTTCTGCATATTCTTCTGCATATTAACACTGTTCTGCAGATATTCTTATGATTTTAGCCGATCTGATTCAGGAGTTTAGGGTTAAGCAGTTTATCAGAGCTGTGTGTGGATGAAACTGGTGAAACCGGTGAAACTGCTCACTTACAAGGAGCTGCAGTTCCTCATCCAACCACTAGTGGGAGCTGCAGCAGCAGCACAAGCCCCGCTCTCTTCACTCAGTCACAGCTACAGCCCAGCCACGGGCTACAGAGCTCAGCTCAGCCAGTCTGGAGCGTTTTTTTTTTTTACACGTTTTTTTTTTAAGTTCATCTGTGTAGGAAAAGGTTTTAAAAACGGATAATACAGCTCTCTACAGCTCAGCTCAGCCAGTCTGGAGCGTTTTTTTTTTACACGTTTTTTTAAGTTCATCTGTGTAGGAAAAGGTTTTAAAAACGGATAATACAGCTCTCTACAGCTCACCTTTCAGCCAAAGCAGCTAACAGCAGCAGTTGTCACGGAGGCACTGCTCGGATTACATTATAAACAGGTCAGTTAGCGCTGCTAACCTCATGATGTTTATAACTACGGAGTTTAGTGGACACACCACGGCTGCAAGGTTAGACTGTTGAAGGCTACTGAAGACTATTAAAGGCTATTGGAGGTTATTGAAAGGGTTATTGGAGCAGAAATCAGTAAAGGCTGGTTAGATAAGTGATTCACCTCCTCGTCCTTTACTGCGGTGAAACTGCGACTAGCGCTGTCACAGTGATGTTTATTTAACGTCATTAAAACTGATTTTGTCAGGTATTGTCATAAATATTTACACAGAACTTATATCTCTCCTAAAAAGCGTTTATTTTGGTCAGTAACATTCATGTTTATTTACTAGCAGCGTAAATTACCAGTGTTTGCTTTGGTGTGGATGTAATTAGGGGAATCTGTACCAGCCAGGTTTGCCAGGCACCTGTGTGGCATTAATGTGGCATTTGGCCCCGCCCAAGATCGGTATCGGCGATCGGCCCATCGTGGTGAAAGACGACCGGCGATCGGAATCGGCCCCAAAAACACTGATCGGTTCAGGAGGTGTAAAAAAGGAGGTGAATTTTGGCAGTGCATCTGCGATTCTTTTGCTCTCTGCCCGTTTCTTTCGTTTAGCACAACCACTTTCATAACTCCGCTTCATTTTCACTGTGACAGCTGTCACTCTAGGTGAAAATCAAGATCAGGTGAAAATCTAGGTGAAATGAAGATCAGGTGGAAAACACAATTTTAGTTCAGTGATCAGGGTTAAGAAACTGCTTTAAACTACAAACATAAAGTACTGTACTAAATTCTGACTATCCACTACATCTGGCTTCTAGCTAATTAGCTATATTCATTTTCTCCTGTAATCCTAAACTAATAACGACAGTGAAATATGTGAAATAGTGATTAGCTGATCAGGTACAGGGCAAGTTGAACATTACATATATAGTTTATTTTCTAAAACCTTGACTCCCTATCTAGCTAATTCCAAACTCAAGCTAACTCACTAACACAGCTGCAGTTTATTAATCACAGTGGGTTTAATATGTGTGCTGATACAAGAAGTGTATTTTTAACCAGCTATCAGAAACATATCATCACAGTTTACGTGTTTAGCCTACCGTTATCTTTTTTTGAGAAAAATCTCCGTATATCCAGATCTGTTTTTAAATCAGCTGAAGCTGCTGCGTCCGATCCCGCTGCTAAATCTCACAGCAAGGGAGGGGCTTCGCCCGCGCGCCGCAAAAACAGCAAGCTGATTGGCTGTTTCTACTGAGAGGCGGGACTTAATACCTGAACCGGCTCTATTTATTTATTTATTTATTTTATTTATATATATTTTTTTTTTAATAGAGCCACGCTACGCCGGATTTCCGGCGCGGCGCCGGAACGCTATCACCCCTGTAGATAACTGCTAGCTTCTTTATTCTGTTATTTTTTTTTTTTATTCGTTTGTTTTTATTTATTTAACAAACAGGTATATCATTAATAGCGCCCCCAATGGTCAGTCCACAGATTTCACCCACATCAGCCCACTTGAATGTCTGCTTGTCATTTTAAGAGCGCCCTCCCGCCACCGCGCCCGATTTCATCCAGAAATAAGGTCAAGGTCGCACCAGTTTTCCACTGACCTGCAACAGAGTCTGTGTTCCTGAGCCTTTACCCCCCACACCCACAACCCACCAAACCCCAGCCCAGCACTCCCTCATGCACGTCCTTTGTCTAAGGTTTCAGAGAGGTTACATAAATGCATCACAGCTCTGGCATCTGAACTAAAGCAGCTGCCTGTTTCTATAACAGTGAAAAGCTGACATTAGAGCAGGCATTCAAACACAAAAGTAGACTTTAAAACAGAACGGTGTCGTTTACACTGACGGCAAACTGGTCTCTGTGCGTTTCAGAGTTGAGAGTTAAGTTTAACATTCTAGTATATACACATGAATGTTCAAACACAACAATGTTCATCTGTAGCCATCTAGTGAAAACCCACAGGTACTGCACAGCAGTTGCATACCTACACAGATTGTGTATAGCCATCTAGGCATCAATTCGTCTTATCTGCTTATTTTATCTGGTCTCAAATTTGTGCCTAAATATTGAACACGTCTTCTAAATCACTATTCAATGGGTTATTTTTAACAGTTTTATATTTGTAGACATTTACACAACTGTTCAGAATTAGGGTATAAAAAAAATCACCACTTTCTTACAATACTATCAACAGTAGTGATTTTCATGTAAAGATTTGTGCCAATGGTTTATTAGAACCCACTGTTATGTTTACTTTTTTTTTTTTTAATAAAAAGCTAACTTTATTTTGATTTTACAAATATTGAACTATGACTTTTACTAAAATTTGTTTACTAAAACTGTATACACATTGAATTATAAGCTCTGTGTTATGATACAGAGACGTGATTCAAGTCTACTATAATCAATTTTAATTATAGTTTTAGGTGATGTTTGGTTTTATTGTCCATGTCTGCACTGATGTTTCAAAAACTGTATGGTCATGATTTTTTTTTCTATATAAGTTTGGAAGTCATGAAAAAAATAAAACATGAAAATGTATTGGTTAAAAAGTGTATGAGGTCTGAACAGAGTATTTCTCAACCTTATTTTTGATGTTAAACAGCCTTTTCCAAAAAAAAAAAAAAAAAAGTCACTTAAGAATTATTCAAGACTACAGCCCACAGTTTCCAACTATATTTAAACCTTCATGGCATTTAAAAGGTATTCTTTTGCCATTACCATGAGGTATGAGCCATGAAATATAATTTAAGATCCCACTGTATATCAAAGGGTTGTGGGACCAAAAACCTTTATTTACAACAGAGCTGTTAAAAACTGTCACATTTTTAAAACTGCTGTTTTATCAAGTGCCACACAGGGAGAACCAAACTGGACAACATCAAATAAACAGTACAAAAAGATAACAGAACAAAAAGTTCCCTGCTCAGAAATACAAAAGAGCCAACTACAACAAATCAAACAAAATTAACTACATCAAACTTCCCTGGACAATAATTAAAATACACTGGGTGGTACTGCACTGCACCAAGGGATACTAAACTGTAAAGTTGCATGTGAAGTGAAAACATTAGGTACACCTTTCTTACCTGCCTGAAATCCCAGGTGACAAACAAATCTCTTATAAAACAAAGCATAAAAAACAGGTAAGATACTTTAACAACCAAAACACATCCATAAAACAAACTTGCAGAACATGCTGGAAAAACAGTATATTTAACAGATTTAAATACCAAACTACAAACACAACAGTCCTCACTCTCAGGCAGCCATCTTGTGCTATGTTTTCAGGATTGAACAGTCAATAACTGGTCAACAATTACATCTTGAATATGCACTTTTTTTGATTGAGTGATCATGGTGCTCTGTCAGGAAATCATAGTAAGAGATCTTAAAGCGTATAGCTTTATAACAATCTTACAATAATCTTATTTGGTCATTTTGGTTGTTTAACTTTGAGGTCAATCATGACTCAATGAGAAGTCAGACTCAATCGGATTATGTCAAGCTGTAGTACCAGATGTAAAGCACTAATATTAAAGTTAAATAACGAATTGTGTGGGTGTCCAAGCAAACATGTTGTATTGACTACAGTAGATCCATTAGTCACAATTTGCCACAATTTATCACAATTCCAAAAACACAAAAGAAACACAAACAGCAGTAAATACAGCAATAAAAAAAAATACCAAAAGTACAGCACAGGTTCTAGGTTTTTACAGTTTTCTTATTACACGACAAAGAAAATTATACCAAATAACATCACATTTTTGATGAAAGAACAGAATATGGGTCTAATCTTACATCTTACGAACCTTACACTTACGTATATACAGCATTGCCAAGAATATAATTTTAAAATTTCAAGTATTTATTTTTCACTTTCTTCCTATAAGTGAAAACAAACCAAACATTTTCAAAACAAATTTCAAGTTAAGAGCAAATAATCCTGCAAAAACATTGTGGCCTTATGCTGAGGTAAGACACTTGCTGGGACACTTGAACACAACAAAGACAATTATTTAGCAGAAACAAACCATAACAGAGTTACCTGGGATAAAGGTTCTAAAGGACTGGCAGCCATGACAGTTCCTCCTCTTGTACTGGTCAGAAGGGCCCATGGTTGTGCAGGAGAGGGAGGAGCTGTAATGAAAACGCCTGTGTAGAAAGAAAGACTTATTTTAATTAAGCTATTTTAAAAGAATGATTACCGATAGATGTTTTGTTGTAATTGGCATTTAAAGCATGTGAAACATTGTGCACAGTTATGGAAATGTTAACACTTGAATTGAATTAATGAAGTTATTGTAACCTACCTGCTGTGATATTTGGTTTAGCCCAAGCTTCTTGTAGAAACTTAAGGTTATATGAAGCGTTTTGCTTGTTGGGTGACTGGATGCTGAAGCTCTATGTATAAAAAAATGTGTGGGTCTTCAATTTGATGCAGTAGTTGTGTTAGTAGATGCATTTAGATTTTCTATTATTACACTGTTTTAATAAAAATAAATTAGCACTTTGAACTTATCTGGAATTATCCATCGATCTTGGTCTGGTGGACTCTGGTCTGCTTCCTTGTTGCCTTTTACACAAATCCTCAAGTTACCCTGGTTTTAAACACCCTCTAGTGGAAAACCTTTACAGGTCTACTAATGGAGAGATCTCATATGACATCAGAAGTAGCTGTTAAAATACAGTAGTTTGAATTAACATCTAAATCACACCACATTAAGGCATGTACGTTTACTGTTCGTTTTAACTTTCGAATTGGATCAGTAAGAATGGCTATATATAGACAGAAGTCGTAAAAGTGATCAACCATCAACACTGATAATCAAAGACATCAAACTAAACTACAGCTCTAAAAAGAAAAAGAAACCACTTCAGTTTCTGACTTTGCTTCTCTTTGTTTCTCTGATTTTGCTATTTATAAGTATATAATTAAGTAAAATTAAAGTTGTTGTTTTATTCTATAAACTACGGACAACATTTCTCCCAAATTCCAAATAAAATATTGTCATTTAGAGCATTTATTTGCAGAAAATAAAAGAAAAAAAGATGCAGAGCTTTCAGACCTCTTATAATGCAAACAAAACAAGTTAATATTCATAAAGTTCACACAAAATCAATATTTGGTCCACCAGTCTTACACACTGCTTTTGGATAACTTTATGTCACTCCTGGTGCAAAAATTCAAGCAGTTCAGTTTGGTTTGTTGGCTTGTGGTCATCTATCTTCATCTTGATTATATAATAAGCTATATAGCAGCTTATTAAGTTTTATGATTTAATTCATATAAGTTTGATAAACATCTAATGAATTTAATCAGCAAACATTAAAGCTGTAGACAAGGGAGTGACTAGTAGAATTTATTACACTTTTTATCACCTTCATTACATTTACTCTTAATGAATGATTACAATGTGTTGTGTTGATTTTTCACATGACCTTTTAACATGTTCTAAATTTGTTCCGACAGGAGGAAAGCCATGCTTATCAACAATCTCCTGGCGTTCATTGGTGGAGGCCTGATGGGGATGTCTAAGATCAGCAGATCGTTTGAGATGATGATTTTAGGACGCTTCATTATCGGAGCATACTGTGGTTAGTCCTGCTTTTTAATGTTTCTATTATATTCAGTAATACAAATACCAATGCTGAGTTACAGAGAGGATTTATGTAAAAGGTGTAACACTAATACTCTTTCTAGGTAAATGCATACGAAGTCCAGGATCTACCATTCTACCATTACTCTATACATTTTAATGTATGCTTATGGGAATTTTACATTTTATGGAAATGTTACTAAAATTTGTGTAAGATAAACACAGCCAATGGATCCCACTGTTTATTATTTACACTATAAATGTAGCTTGCTGACTCAACTAAAACATTACTACCTTTTGCTTAATATTGTTAATTAATATATGCATTTATTTGTTTAGTTTGATTTTGTACAGGGTATATAAAAATTAAAATTCAGCTTAAATTTATTTATATAGCACTTTTTACAACAAATGTTATCACAAAGCAGCTTTACATAGAAAAACAGGTCCATGCCTATTATAAGCGAGGACCACAGTAATGTCAATAATTGTGGTGACAACAGTGGCAAGGAAAAAACTCTCTTACATTAAGAGGAAGAAGTCTTAGGAAGAACCAAGACCGGACAGTACAGACAAATAACAGAACAAAAACAACAGTACAGAAAGATAATGTGGAGCTATAGCTAATGCAGAAACAGGTATACCATTTTTGCAAAGCACTTATGCATAACAATATGTAGCATATTTATCTTTAAATAACAGCTTCAGGTTTATGGTGATTCTGCACTGATCTATAAATGAGACAATATAATCTCTATTATTGCTACTAGTACTTTGGTGTCGTCACACTAGTGAATGCAGAGTGCAACATTAGGGAAGCAGGAGGGATAATGCTCATAAGAACTGTATAACACTGCATAACCATATGCAAATAAAATCAAGTCGTATTCATGTTTTACTCCAGTCCATATGCTTCTTTCACTTTCACTGATTGTTCTGTACCTCACAGTTTGTCAAGAAAACGTGTCTGTAGTAGCTTAAAAAGAGAATTACTCTATTTTCATTAATGCATTAACTAATAATTTGGTTTTCAAATATCTCCACCATCTTTACAAAACTGTTTCTAATTTAGTCAACAAGTGCTCAGCATATGTAACACATTGTCTGGCATCTTCTCAATTAGTGTATAAACTAGGGATGTACAGATGCCGATTTTTTACAGAGAAAATCTGTAAAATGTTACTTTACATGAATAGACAAGTTGCCTTTAGCCACCACAATATCATATCTACATAGGATTTTATATAAAATTATTATTAAAAAATTATTCCATGCTTAACTAACGTCTGGTCTTTTTTAGGGTTGGCATCCGGTCTGGTACCTATGTATGTGGGTGAGATTTCACCAACCAACCTCCGTGGAGCTCTGGGCACACTGCATCAGCTCGCCATTGTCACTGGAATACTTATTGCTCAGGTACACTTCAGTGACACTTTCTTACAAAATGGATTTCATCCTTATTTAATCTGTTTTAGGATGGTACCATTTTAGAAACCCATACAGACACTACTGAACTATTTCTATAAATGTAAAGGTTTTTTAAACACTGATAAAGGTTTTCCTTATGCTAAAATTCACTTTGTGAAATAAAATAGGTCTCTCTGAGTTGTATATGATGCTGCACATGAAACTCTCTTTTAGCCTCCATTGTCTACAGTAGCTAGTAAAAGAAATTATTCAGCACACGACCTCCCTCAGGTAGAGCTGAAGTCAGCCAGGCACGCCTCTTCAAACAGGAGCTAGCAGCACTAAGAATAACATGGCAGTTTGTTCCTGTGTTATTTGTGCAAATAACACAACAAATGGTTAGAATTTTTCTATGGAACACCACAAGTGAAATAAAATGGAGATAGGTAGGTGTATTTTTAGAACAGTTCTGTTTACACTAGTTAAAAGTAAAAATCCACCCGGGGTGGCTGAACTGCACTGCAGGGCATTGTACATGTTGTAAAGTAACATATGACATTGCAAAGAATGTCTTTTTTTGTACATTTTAACTGTTGTCCATCTAGCTGCGCAGCAGTGCTGTTTGCCAATCAGAGGCAATATATTTTCATGTATCAATAGTCATGAAATCATATCACCCCTCCCCCCCCTCCACTCCTCCATGGAATTAAAGCACCATTATTTTTATTTATTTATTTTTTTTTTTACAAAAAACAGCTCATGTGGCATTTTTTAATACTAGAGACCACAACTAGACATTTTAAAATGAATAAAAAACAATGGAATGATTACATATTAAATTCATTACAAAATTAAATATTAGATAATAAACATAATAAAGTTTTTTCCATAGAATGATATGTTCCAGCCACTAACTAAGCAGTATACAGGATAGAGCAATTGTATACTGTCCTTAATATTGTCAGTGACAAAAAAATGATATACTATGAACTAGCTTTGATAACGACATGAGCCATAATGACTAATGCAGTTAAATCTAGCCTTTTAAATGCTTTTTATTCTCTGCAGATTTTAGGTCTTGAGTCGTTGCTGGGCAGTGAAGAGCTATGGCCTGTGCTTTTGGGCATTACAGTGATCCCTACAGTCCTCCAGATGGCACTGCTGCCCTTCTGTCCAGAGAGCCCACGCTTCCTTTACATTGTTCGCTGCCAGGAGCATCACGCCAAGAGTGGTGAGGTGACACACTAATAAATCGCACTGTGCTAAAAGAGAGTTTGGAAGCTTTGCCAAATAAAGTCTCAGTATGCTTTGCCAAAAATATTAAGACTGTATATTTGCAGCCTTTGTGTCTATTGTTATTTCAGTTGCTAAGTAGAAATGTACAAATGTTTTGTACTTACACATATACAGCTCTGGAAAGAAATAAGAGACCACTCCTGGTTTCTGAATCAGTTTCTCTGATTTTGTTATTTAGAGGCATGTTTGAATAAAATGAACATCGTTGTTTTATTCTATAAACTACAGACAACATTTCGCCCAAATTCCAAATAACAATATTGTCATTTAGAGCCTTTATTTGCAGAAAATGAGAAATTGCTGAAATAAAAAAGGAAAAGCTTTCAGACCTCAAATAATTCAAAGAAAACAAGTTCATATTCATAAAGTTTTAAGAGTTCAGAAATCAATATTTGGTGGATTAACCCTGGTTTTTAATCCAAGTTTTTTATGCATCTTGGCAACAGGTTCTCCTCTGCCAGTCTTACACACTGCTTTTGGATAACTTTATGCCACTCCTGGTGCAAAAATTCAAGCAGTTCAGCTTGGTTTGATGGCTATGATCATCCATCTTTCTCTTGATTATATTCCAGAGGTTTTCAATTTGGTAAAATCAAAGAAACTCATCTTTTTTTTTCCAGAGCTGTAGTTAAGGGAGTAGTTAAGACATTAATAATCATTACATATTTGAACTAATGCCTCAATTCATTGTTATTTACAACATTCTTAAGTAAACATTATTTAAAACTGTTTAATGAACCTCAACTAGTGTCACTTAATTAATTAGTTGAGAAATTTCTTAATCGTTTAATAATGTTTATTAGTATCATAAGTACTGTTTATATTTTTCATTAGTTTGTACATTTTTTATTGAATACACTTTTTTTGGATTTTTTTTCACCACCAAAAATGATCTGATCAACAATTATTCAACATTTCCAAAGGGCAAATCCCAGGAATATAGTGACCTAGACAAAATGTAATTTATAGAAACAGCTATGCAGTAAATACACTGACATGCCAAAAGTCATGGGACAGTAACAAGTATCATGGCCTATGGAAGCTGAATAATGCTGCACTGAGATAAAATGCTTGTGGGGTCTTCTGCATTGATGTGGGTCTTCTGCAATGTGGATGTGCTTTTTTTTTTAGAAGATTTCTCACCTTTCTGATTGCATTGACAGTTACAATGCTACAGACTACAGCCAGACACCACAAGACACATGAGGGCAGTTACTGTAGGCGTAATGCTACTTTGTGACGTTTTAGCCATGCCAAAGTTTTGTTATTGTCAGAGTTTTATGAACTAAACATACAAATTTTATGCTGCTGGTTCTCATTCAGGCTTGAGGCGGCTGACTGGGCGCGTGGATGTGAGTGAAGACTTGGCAGAAATGAAGGAGGAGAAGAGGAGGATGGACATGGAGAGGAAGGTGTCCATTGCAGAGCTCTTCCGCTCTCCACTCTACAGGCAGCCTATTATAATAGCCATTCTACTGCAGCTCTCTCAACAACTGTCAGGAGTCAACGCTGTGAGTAATGAGCACAAATAATAATAAATTTAGTATGGAGTAGAGTTTAAATTCTTTGCCTAAACCGGGGCCGAGATTTCCCACCATTTCCCTAGGGCGGGTCAGGTCAGGCTCAAGAAAATGGTCTGTGATGTAGGCCTCTGTTTTTTAATGCTATTTTTATTTTATATGAAGCTATGGCATGATAATCACAATATAGCTAAGTATCAAATTACACTGTTTTTTTTTTTAAGTTGCACAAGTGCGCAGTGCACACTCCACTTGTCTGTATTATGCATTGACTTGCAGTGCTGTTCAGTACAGTGTATAGATGTATTACTGTATTTTTGTGTTTTTGGACATAGACTTTAAGCTCAATATAAAAAAAAAGTTTGTTTAGAAATTATTTTCTATTCTTAAACCATGTTAACTCCATGATAACGTTCATAAAACTTCTTTTTAAAATCAGTGTTTTCTTGAATACAAAATATTTCTTGTCTTCCAAACTTTTTGTTTTTTTATGGTTGTCTAGTATTTAAGTTTAATTTCAAACATGCAGAATTTAGGTTGATTCCTGTTACTAATCTGAAATTATAAAGTGAAGCAGAGAGAAAACAGGCAGCTTCTCCAAGTGTACTTGCAAGAGTCTTCAAAGCCCTCAAAATGTTCAGAATGCGAATAACCTATTTTGCTGCAGAGAAAAGGGGTTTTGCCATGTTGAAATGTTAATTAACATCATTCTGAACAGATTTTGCTTATTCAAACATCCTGAAAATGTTTTAAAAAGCTAAATTTTAAAGCTCTACTTACCAAAAAAATGTTGGGATTAATTCTGCCTCTGGCTCAAAAGGACAGAGTATAAAGCGGGTCCGGCTCGGGCAGAACGTGCGCGGGATCGGACCGGGTCGGGCTGGATATTTTGGGCCCGATCTGAGCTCTAGTATGGATTATTACTGATTTTAGATACATTTAGATAAATGACACATAGATAAAACAGTGTTTAGTTAGTGTTAACCCTCATTGTCAATTCATCAGCTTTTCCTAACATATAAGTGCATTTTGTAGTTCTATAATCACATATTGTATCCCATCTGTTTCTCTAAGTACTTCATTATCCTCCTTCCACGCTGTTTTTTAGTGGTCAGAACCCCAGAATACCATCACACAGCAGGTATTATTTGGTTGGTGGGTTATTTTTAGTGATGGCATGGTGGTGGTGTGTATGTGTGTGTTGTGTGGATATGAGTGGCTCATGGACAGAAGTGCTGCTGGAGTTTTTAACTACCTTGGTGTCACAGCTGGACTCGACAGATTCCTGTAACAGCAACAGATGAGTGTCTGTCACTGACTTTACTTCTACAAGGAGTGTAGATAGGAGTGTCTGATAGAGGAGACAGTAAGTAGAGACAGTGTTTAAAAACTCCAGCAGCACTGTTGCATCTGGTCCACTCATACCAGCACAACACACACTACTAACACACCATCACCAGCATTCCAGTGTTACTCACTGCAGTTCTGAGAATGACCCACCACCCAAATAATAGCTTCTAAGTGGTGGTCTTGTTGGGTAAGGGTCATTAAAAAACAGGCTGAAAGGAGGAGAATAAAGTACGCAGAGAAACAGATACAGGACTACAGTCTGTTATTATGAAAAAAACTGCTTTTATATGATCAGTGTGTTACTAAAACTAAATCTGTTATTTATTTCTGTCTCCAGATTTTCTACTACTCAACAAGCATATTCCAGAAAGCTGGAGTGGAGAGTCCAGTCTACGCCACCATAGGCGCTGGAGTGGTCAACTGTGCTTTCACTGTGGTCTCGGTAATGCCAGGAAACTCCTATTTCATTACTTTTTAACATGTTTTATCTGAGAACAAACAAGATAAGAGGGCAAAATGGCTGCAGCCTTACTAGGCCATGGTGTTTTTAATGTCATTGGGTGTGAAATAAACAGTATGTGAGTGAGTAATGCTGAAGGTTCGTCATAACTAAGTTTGAAGATGTTTTCTGGACTTACGGGCCATGTCCAGTATGTATTATGTAATGTAATATACAGTATTATTTTTATGCTCTCAGGTCTTTATGCTTAACATTTTCACTGTACAGCTGAATGACCTTTAGACAAAGAGGTCATTCCAGGACAACTCACCTTGTGATGTCATCTAACGTGTGCGAGAATGTTGTGTTTTTTTTAACTAAGATCTTTATCCTGTTAGAGCTGTTTTAGAGGACTGGAAAACTTATTAAACTGGACAACAGTAGTTAAGAAGTTGGGATTTTGTGTGGTGAAAAGCAATTTACATGCTTCATTTACAGAGTTTCAGTATAAAGCAACCCAATATATTAGGGATTTGCCCCACTTAATGTGTTTAAGAGCAGAAACAGGTGAGCTGGCTATTTTTACTGAGCTTCAGTAAGGTTGCTAACCATAGCCAGGTCATTTATTATCACCACTAGCATAGTACAGTTTGACATTTTGGACATTGAAAGGTATATATATATACACTGATCAGCTACAACTTAGAATTTTGCATCCCTTGTCACTTTAATACCTTTACAGTTGCAATTTAAGTTTGTTCTCCATCTCGTTACTGAAAAAAGTGAACAGAACAGAACAGAGAAATTACTAAAATAAGTACATTCAAAGCCATGAAGCTAACTGCCAAACTGTCTGTTCAACAGCTGTTCCTGGTGGAAAGGATGGGTCGACGGACGCTGCACATGCTAGGACTGGCTGGAATGTGCGTGTGCGCGATTGTCATGACCATTGCCCTCAACTTATTGGTTAGTATATTGTGTTACAATGAATTTTTACTTAATTTTTTTTTTTCTCAGATGCATCTATAACCTTTATTTTGTTTGTTTTTCATGATAACTGTTGGCTGCTAATTAGGAAGGTGTGCCATGGATGAGCTACGTCAGCATGCTGGCCATCTTTGGCTTTGTGGGGTTCTTTGAGGTGGGACCAGGACCCATTCCCTGGTTTTTCGTGGCTGAGCTGTTTTCTCAGGGGCCCAGGCCTGCAGCCATGGCAGTGGCTGGATGCTCCAACTGGACTGCAAACTTCATTATTGGCATGGGTTTCCAGTATATTGCTGTAAGTGGAGATTTAAAATATGCTATGCTCTGTCAATACGTGACAGAGGAGTTTTACAGTCAAACCTTTTTGATCATTGATGGTTTTAATATTGTAGAATTTAATCAAATATACCCCATATTTTGCTCTCTGGATCTTTTTTTACTTAAACAACATATCAGCTTAAAAGAAAGTATGATGCTGGTTTACGGCTTCAAAATGTTCAGTAATGGTAAAGAAATCAGAGGGCATTGGATAGCTCAGTATTTCAGCATGGTTGAATCCCTTGTATTTTTCCCATATATAATACAGCACCAGTCAAAATTTGTATACACTTTCTTATTTTATTTTATTTTTTTTTTTTTTACATTGTAAATGAATATTGAAGTCATCCAGATAATGACTACACTCTTATTTGAGGGGCTATTAACTTGCAGTTTCTGAAGTTGGTAAATCTGGTGTAACTCTGAGGTAACTCTTCCTTTCTTGGGAGCTGTCCTGATGAGTGCCAGTTTCATAATAAAGTTTTTTAAGTCTTACATTTTTTTTCTTAAAAAATTTTATTCCAATTTTTACCCAATTTACACGGCCTATTACCCAACCCACTCATTAGGACTCCCCCTATCACTAGTGATGCCCAATACCAGGAGGGTGAAGACTAGCACCTCCTCCGATACATGTGCAGTCAGCCACTGCCTCTTTTCGAACTGCAGCTGATGCATCATTACCGAGTAGCATCACAGCGTGTTCAAAGGAAAGCGCAGCAACTCGGGTCCAATACATCAGCTAACAGACGCCTTGTGCTGATAGACATCACCCTGAGATTGATGAGGGGAAAGAGTGCCATCTAACTACCCAGAGAGAGCAAGGCCAATTGTGCTCTCTCAGGGCTCCGGCAGCTGATGGCAAGCAGCATGGACGGGATTCGAATATGAATATGAATATCCATTTTTGTCGATTTTCAGTTTACCACATCATTTGAAAACAGGATTTGTTTTTTAGTATTGTTTGAGAATTTCATGATAAATGGACCAATAGAAATGCTCCAAAACAAATCAATGGAGACTGTGTGCTGTCTCTGCCATTGAAAATTAAGAGTAAAGCTACTATTTTAGAGATACATTGTCTTTGGTGTTTTTTTTTTGGACAATATGCTCAAATTAACTCCACCTTCTTATCTTACCACAGAACCTCTGTGGGCCGTATGTGTTCCTGATCTTCGCTGCACTTCTCCTGTTCTTCTTGCTCTTCACCTTCTTCCGGGTACCTGAGACACGAGGAAAGACCTTCGATCAGATTTCTGCAAACTTCCACCGCCATCAGCCGAACATGATGGACATGGATATGGAAACGGAACTAGGCAAGACCAGTACAGAGCTGGAATATCTAGGAGCCGATGGATCAGAACACTGAGACCCAGGAGGTGGAAGGCAATCTAACGGAAACCGTGAAGACCTGAGGAGAAAAGTTGGTTACATATTGGAACAAGGGGCCTCATCAATCAGATGGCCTTTCATGTGGTTTGGGGCGATTCGAGGGGAACTAAGTGTACACCACAGAAGGAAACAACACAAACGAAGCAGCTGTTACCTGTGGTGATTGCTACAGAAGTTCTGTAGGACAGAATGTACAGGTGTTTCAAAGGGAGAAGGACTTTGGAGACTTGGATTCCTGCACTTTATATGCACAATGTTTTGAGTGTTGAGATGAAAAGCCAGTTATATATTTGTGTATTTGTATTTACACCAACATGCTAGCTGCTTATTGCTGGGCCATATTTATGATGCACACTTAGCATTACTTCAAGCTTTTAAGAGATTTTTTTTAACAGAATGCGTGTTTGGAATGCTTACATTTATTGTTGCAGAAAAATCATTTTAAAAATTAGCGTTGCCCCTCAAAAAATATGGCTATTTTCTTTCATTTTAAGTTTTCCACATAATTTTATTGCAACCGTTTAGCTGTATGTATATCAATTTTAGGCCTAAGCTCTATTGACAATGAATTTTTTTTTATAAAAAATAAAAAATCCCCAGATTTTCCAGACATACAATAAGCTTAGCCTAAACTGAGTCAGTAAATTATTCAAATGAAAGAGAGGAAAGCTGGCAAACATGCTTACATGCCAGGTTATAAAACAAGAGCTCGTATCATGTCCCACGACTTCTGCCATGTCCCAAAGAAGTTTAAGAGTGTTGTACTATCCTTCTAAATTCAATGTGTTTTTCTGTCAGTTTGTCACATGGACAATTCTAGTCGCACACCGTCACAATTATTACCACCTACTGCCCAGCCCACTCTGGGTGGTAATGCCTTCTATGCCGTATTCCCAGTACAAACATGACAGAGTATTGAGGTATGTTAATTGCCGAACACATTTTAGAAATGGAGATAATACACATTGCCTTGTCATGAGCACATGGGCACTGCTCAGCCTCACACACAAGATAACACCTCCAAAACCTGAGGTAACATGCCATGAACAATTTACACACTATAATCCCATGACTTTTGGCATGTTAGTATAAAGAGTGTTAAAAATGTTCTTGTAAGAGAAAATTCATTTAGTTCACTTACTAATTAAACTAAAGATATTTTAAGTGTTTCTGAGAAAACGAACAAAAACCCTATCATTGCACATTTAACATAAATGCTATTTTTGCATCATTTTAAAAATATATAAATATTTATTTTGAGTGCTTGTTTAGTGACTATTTTAATTTTCAAAACTGCTAGGTAATAATTTTAAGAAGTGAGTTTGGTGTCTCTCAGTGATGTTACGAAACATATGCCAGCTGGTCTCAGTAATGTTTTGTCAAATGATCCAGCCTTGGACACGGATAACTTCTGATATTACAGGTGGAGGGAAAAGAGGACCTTTGATTTTGCTATATTTTGATGACTGTAATGTTCTGTAATGTTTGTGAGGAGTGTCTCTGTAACGTAAAATGAATGTTTGAAAATGAATGAAAAGCTTTTATGTGGAATTAATATTGTTGTTTTAAATTATACACAATAACCACAAAAAAGGTACTTGGTTCATTTAACAATTCTGAATCTTTCAAGTTTTCTGGATATCCTTAGAAAATGTTATATAATATTCTTCTAAGATCACTGCAATGTTTTTATTTTTAGTTAGTTGGGAATGTTACTTTGAACGTTTTTACTATTTACTAGTATTCATGTAGCTGGGAACGTTGGGATGTAAACCATTGATATGCAACATTCAGAACGTTCCTTGAACATTATTTCTGTGACGTTACAGGCTAACCTTCCTGGAACCTTTTTAAAACTTTGCTAAATGTTCTTAGAACATTCTCTGTTAGCTTGGTTTAAACTAGAGAGCAATACAAGGTTTATAAATCTTAAGTATTAAAGACACCCTCAAGAATACTGCCAACACAGGTTGGCAGTTTTTTTTCCATCTGTTTTACACCCGACTTAGTAACAGGAAGAGATTTGTGTTTATTGGTGTAAAAAAAGATGATGTTGTGCCTTCCTTACTATGCTAATGAAAGCACAGTTAATAGTAATCATGTTGGGGTTTCTGATAAAACTTTGTTTTAAGCACAAGGTTTCCATTGCATGGCATCTACACTGCTCGACTTGGACCGGGTACTTTTTATATCTGCTTACTTGTGGTTCGACTTTAGCTGAAAAAGTGTCACTTTGCCAAAAACAAAATGTTACCATCTACAAGATTGCTCTAGAGATGACCATGACCATTTTCTATGGTGTCACCATAGACATTACTTTTTGGTAGCTGTTTTTTTGTCATCACAGCTGCCCTTCAAAATGTCAAGTTGGACAGAGTTGAGGCCCTATCTCTGATATCACCCAATATATAAAAAACAATGGAACTCAGTAAATAAGCTAAAGGTGGATCAGAGTGCATTCAGTGCCTCATTCAACAATTGCTCATATAAGCCAGTGAAGAGCCACAGGATGCAGTGAATGATATCCCCATTCATTTGTTTAATGAGAGGCTTAAGTTACTGAGCAACATAACAGTCAAAGACTATTCCATTAACAGTTTTGTGCTTTACCATGTTTAAATTCAGAACTCAGTGTGTGAGAATGTGCACGAGTGTGTGCACAGAGCTTTATGTGCAGCGTATTTCCATATAAATATTCAGTTTAGAGTTTAATAAGTAACTTAAGTCCCTACACATTAGGCACAATGCTAATGAGCAAGTGGGGAGCTAGTTTGGTCAAAGCCAAAAAAAAATAAAATAGCCAATCAACAGTTTTCTGTAAGAGTTAGTAAATATAAAAGTAGTAAATAAATAATTAAAGCACTATTCAGTATAAATTTTTACCTGGGGAGGTAATGGAAAATAAATTATAACCAGGCATTGTCTGCTATTTTTTCCCCCCAGCAAAAAGTGCCTTGTCAGTCATTTTTACAGAATGCTCACTCCCATGATTTTAGAGCATTTTATCCTCTGTAAAAAAAGTTGGAAAGTAACCACAGGTTACATTAATCCAGTGCAAATCCACAGAAACAAGACAAGCCAAAAGACTTCAGAGCCATGATGCTTTTGGCAGCTTTAAAAGTCATTTTTTAGAACAGTCTATTGCCTACATAGGTAATAAAATGTAGCAGCTAGTGTGTAAATCAAGTAGCTACTCCCATCTTAGTAGTTTATGCAAAGATGCATCTTGTGCGAGTCAGTCACATTAACAGGCATCCTGTCGTAAAAGGACCTTATTCCACTTCCCCAGGTAAAACCGAACCACTCACTTTTTATGTCAACATGTTACAGTTTCCCCTCATACTTAGGATGGATTTTATATATATATATATATATATATATATATATATAAGGTGCTAAAAAGATGGAACAAGAAGACTCCAGACAAAAGCAACATCTGAGTGTTTTGCAAATGTTTATAGATATTTTTTTTTCTTTTCTTACATTGCACATAACCCCCTCCAACAGAACAAAAACACATAAAAAAGGGAAAGAGAGAAAAAAAAAATACTAAGAAAAAAAACAAAAATTAACCAGTTCGTACATTTTGAATAGACCTGTAGCAATTCTCATCTAGACACTGGTAAGAAGTGGAGGCATACACTACACACCCCACCCCACTTACACTTTTATTTAGTTTTTTTTCCCCCTGATTGTCAAACTTAAAGGGCCAAACTGGTTTTCTTTTTTTAGCTGCTCACACCCATCTCACTGAACTACAGGGGGAGATTATTCAAATAGTCTGGGAATTGAGCAATTATATATTTTCTGTGTGTAATCCCCCTAAAGATTTTAAATTCCAAATATACTCGTCACCCCTCCTCCCCCTTCCTTCTCTCTTTCTCCATCCTTCCACCCAATACAAATGACTGACCCACACTAAAGCATAGAGGCAAGAGGTGCGGGGGGAGGGAAGAGTTGTGTGCACGTCGGTTGTGTGTTTGAGACAGACGAGGTCCATCAACCCAAGCTAACCCACCCGGGGACCTAGGGAGCAACACCAACAAGAGAGGGAAATTAAGAAACAGGACAACACAGTGACAGGGTGGAGACAGCAGGAATTAACTAAACAGTTTAAAGCAAAATAAAAATACAAAAACACACAACACAGCGTTAAAAGAACGATCTGCCATTACAGAATGATGTATTAACTGATCTTTACATGAAATACATGTGCCTAACCTTTTTTTTCCTCTACGTTTTTGGACCTAATGTAGAAACAATAGCGGACTAAAAACCATGTTTGACTCCAAGATGTGATATACAGTTGTCTATTTTAGGGCCAAAAAAACGGGTTTAAAAAGTGACCACAACTTAGTTACGCGAGCGAACAAACAGTGCTGTATACTTAGTCATACAAGGGATTAAGGTGGACAAAAATCCAAAAAAGTGAACTTATTATTAAGATCAACAGATTCATAGGTTATTCATTGAAGCAATTACATATAAAGTGGGAATTATCTATTTTCCCCCAGAAAATGAAAGGATGAAACATTTTTTTAGACAATTTCCATCTAAATGGAGAATGTCTACTACATAAGGGTCTGTTAAAAACAAGACAGACCAAATATTATATATATATAAAAAATGATACAAATGATAAGGTGGACAACCCCCCAAACATGTGAGCAAACATGAACTTGATCTGGCCCAAACATATTCTGGAGTAGTCTGTTAGCAGTAAGGACATGAACAGACTTTAATCGGAACCAACTGTTGCAAGTATTCTGCCAGGTTTATCTAAGCTCATTCTGCAGGTGCTGATTAACCAGATACCATCCAGATTACTACTACAACTATAAATGCCTGTCTGATGTACACTAGTCCAAAAAACAGGACCTTCTTCCTGTACATTATTGCTTAAACCCCACAAAGGGGTCTGATTAATATGGATTGTTGCAATGCACTTGTGTGCCTGGATTTCCCCCCAGTGTTTTGGGGAATATTTATTAAAAAAATAATAATAATAAATAAAAAAGATCCAGAGGAAATATAAATATATACTTTTTATATAAATAACATTTATTTAAAAAGTTATGTTTTTAATAAATTTAGGTTTAGGCTTTGACCTCCATCTGACAAGACAGCTTTAAGAATCTTACACTAACTGTATTTCTGAGTTCAGGAAACTAGCCAGTCAATTTTATATGCAGTATAATTGTGTAAACCTCTTAGAATTACAGCACCAGTTTAGCTAAAGGATTCCCCACCTCTTCCCGGGGTCACTCGATTCCCTCCAGGTCACAGAAGTCACTCCGCAGGGGGAGCAGGAACCTGAGGAGCAATTGCAGTGTGTTGTAGAAAGAAATCATGAATTCTGGGTGGTGAATTATGCACATTTTCTAAAATTAAATGAATAACTTATGCTTGCTGTCTACCCAGTCACAAGTTAAGTCTAGTCTTTCGCAACATTTCGGAAAAAGATTTTCCTCTGAAAGGAAGTATTTTCAGGATAATCGGCCCCTAAAGATACAAATGCAGCAACAGTAAAATATAATATCTGTAGCACAGTAATCCAATTCACTTTAACAACTATATGCATATCACACCATGCAACTCTGCTAAAACATAAATTAAAGACTCCATTTAAATAATTTACTATGAAAGCTTACCTCAGCTGATTTTGGAGAAGATGCTTTTGGGGACTGTTTTGGGGAGCTTTTTGGGGAGGCTTTGGCATCAGGTGGCTTTGAAGACTGAACAGGGGATGCAGGGTCTGCTTGTTCAGACTTCTCTTGACCGTCCTGTCAAAATAGATGAAACCGTATAGCTCTATTAAACAGAAAGCCAAACTGAAAATCTGCTAAAAGTGAATAAATATGGGTATAAAACGTACATAAATGACACTGGGACAAAAAACAGAATGGTTTACAGTACAGTACAAGAAATGTCTGCCAGAGGAAGCACAATTATTTACAAATCACCATCCACCACCCACCCAGCCACCATCCAAACACCCACAGATCTTAGCAAAACCACTCGTCATACCATTGCAACAACTTTTTCTGTGGCAAAGTTTCAGAACTGGCACTGGTACTTTACTTTGGATGCAGTGGAGTCAGAGTTCCTCTGTCTCCGGCGGCTGAACTGTCGGCGGGGTTTCTGGGCCTGGCCGTCAGTTGGCTCCCCATTGCTCTGGCCCTCTTTTGAAGCTTCCTTCTGGCCTTCAGCAGGTGTGGCTTCCTGCTCACCCTCTCCAGGTGGTGGACGTGGACGGAATGGTCTGAGGAGCACACAAGGTTTGACTTGATTTGACATGATTATTTAACGCTATTTGATTAGTTATTATTGGGTATCAAAGGAAACTAAAAAACACAGGATTTCAACTGAGATGAACTGGTATCTCAAAATTGAGAACAATGAGAGCCTAGATTTTTATTAAAGTTCCATTATCAGACTTGCCCATAGGAAGAGCCAAAGAACACCAAGACTATTGCACAACAGTGTCTGTAAATAGGACACCAATCTGACAGCTGGTATCTGCATTGGGTCAATATCAGTGCTCATGTTTATGATCAAAAAGACCTTCAGACACTTTAAAGCTTTTAAATTTGTAATCCAGTGTAAAATTACCTTTATACACAGCATTAGAGCCATTTGAACATGGGTGCCAAAACTGGTTCACCATTATATTAAACAGAAAATAAGAAAAAAAAATGTTACACTCAAGCTTTAATCTTGTTTACCATACCTCTTTTCCACACAAACATTGTAACAGACCTTTAATTTAGCTTTCAGAGCAAACAGTATTGTCTTTAGCTGGTTGCATTTTTGGTAAAAGTATTCTCTCCTGTTATTCTATGATCAGATGGTACTGTATGTAAAAGTGTAAAACTTATTCATTCAGTGCAAATACAGCAACCATACTGCCATGGTTGGAAAACAGCTGTCAGAGAATGATGTATACATAAAAAAAAAAAAAGCATAATAAAAAAGTTCTTATTTAACATGTTAAATAAGATGGGTCAACTTTGCAGGAAACTTCCTAAATAGCCAGTAACAAAACCAATCAGATATGCATCAACCCACAAAAATCCCACTTACCTGCGGTACCGAGGTCTGAACCTACGTGCTGGTGGCCTCTGCTGGACACCATCTGCCATCTCAATTTTCTGATCCCCCGATTCTTCCTATGTAAAACAAAACAAGCTCTCAAATACAGAAGAAAACAGCAGAAAACGTAACACTTGTGTTACACAACGTAACACTTATGTCCACATAGCTACTCCACACCATTCTTAGAGGAATTCTGCATATCCCAACCACTGACCTCGCCTTGCTGTGAAACAGGTCTCCTACGTGGACGACGCCGGCGTACCCCTGGCTGAGTGGTGCCGTTTTCTCCGCCTTCTCCCTCAGATGTGAGAGCACCAGAATCTCCAGCCTTCCCCTCCACCTGGCCAGGCCTTGCGTTCCGCGGGAAGAAGCGTCTGCGGAATCTGCGCTTGTTGGGAGCATAGCGACTACCTTTGACAGGCACCCCACCTGGACCGGTCACATTGGCAGCTTCTGAGCCCTAGATTACATAGTTGAGTTCATGAGCTTATATATATATATATATATATATATATATAAACAATTTATAAAACTGCAATAAAAGGTTATGAATAAATGAAAAAAAAGGTATGATATTACTTACTTTAGTTGCCTCAACTACATCAAACTCCACAATTTCCCCATCTCCCACACTTCTGAGGAATTTCCTAGGGTTGTTTTTCTTAATGGCAGTCTAAAAACAAAAAAGCATTAAAGCATAAACCATTTATACCCATCAAGCCCACACATGCTAAGAGGCATGGTGCCAATAGAGACACGCTTATCTGCTCTAGAGAATCCCATTATATCCCATCAGTATTTTCTACAGGGAATAGACAAGGTGAGTATGTGCATTTGCTCATCTGTGTGAGCAACGGTTGCAATGCAGAGAGGAGTACACAAATATTCGGACATTGTATATTAGGTTGTAAAGTATTCCAATTCCAAAGCTGTATTTAATATCTATACTTCAGCAAAACTACAAAATAGCACAACACATTTTGTCAATGTTTATAATAAATATTAAATTATATTTAATATATCAATATTTTCAACATTTAGCAACACTTGCTATTTACTCATTTGGAGGTCAAGATAGTGTACTTTACCTGTTTAACTACCATCCATATCCATATAGACACACTGGTCCTATACTGATCCACATACAACTCTCGGTGCATACAGAGCTACTTTAAGATTCTAGACATACTGGAGTTAAAACTTCTCCTTACCTGGTGTACAAACACATCCTCTTTGGTGTCATTTCTATAAGAAAAACATGAATATTGGAAATGTGCAGCTCAGTTTAATTTAAAGAAAATTACTATGCTCCAATAAACTATATAAACAATGAAATACAGTAAAGTCATTACAATATATATTAAACACCTTCCTAAAACAATCGCAAAGTCCATTTGTTGCATGTTCAACTTTTTTGCCTAGATCATCTCTTCATGATTCTGTATGACCACCTGTGGTAAAATTTCCTACACCCTTAGTTGACCAGATTATTTAGTTGTACGCTTAAAATAATCTGCAATGTCATAAGTGTGACATTGAGCCAATTAATTAGCTTCAATATTTTGTGCTTAATGTTTCATTAAAGTACTCTAACAACCAAGTGAACATTAAATTAACACCACTTACATGGTGCCTTTTAAGAAACAATTTTACAATTTTAAAATTGTAATTGCAGGGGTCGAACTGGCCAAGGACAAAAGGGATAACAGAAGGGTTAAGCCAATTTATTATACCCAAGTCAAAGAGCTTTCCAAGATGGTGGCTCCCTTTATTGAACTCATTTCCATGATTTTTACTACAATATAAAGTTTACTTGTTAAAATAAAGGCTATGTTATAAGTGGTTTAGTCTTTGAGTTTTTTAAGTCTGCATTTTAGTCAGCAAAATTGCCAGGCTAAAGCCCATAAAGCTAGCTATGAATGCTCTTCAACTTCGACTGTTAAAATGCTACCTTTTTCGTGTTTTTAATCAATATCCACAACATTTTTTATTAAATGAATTAGATTTCTGGTTGATTCTACTGCTCGACTGTATGATAAACTGTTCATTTAAACCACTGCTCGTTTTTAAATAGCAAACTAACTGGTTATATGTTTGTATGACTATAAAAAATGACTTGGGCGAATATTACAGCAAGGTGTCAATATGTAAAGTGTTACCATACCTGTTGATAAATCCATATCCATTTCGTACGTTGAACCACTTCACAGTTCCCTGCACTAGAGTAGCTACAATAGAAACAGAAGTTCTGTGAATCACTCGGTAGTAACAGGTAAAGGTGTGGTAATAGAGAAACAGAGCCAACGACACCTTCAGACGCATTAAGGTGAGATTTATCACCCAAAAGTGTGGCTGGCTGTGTTGAGGAACGGAGGCCCTGTCTGTAAATAATTAACCAGGAGCCGCTGTGTGTTATAAGGTCAAGTGGAACAAGATGTACGGTTGTGTTTCTTTTGTGAAACGCTAAATTAATCCAGTTGACTTAAAACACTTCAGGTGAACAGGCAGAAACGCGGTTTAAACGAAGTGCTGACTGTCTAAATCACTCAAACGATTTGCTAACTAGCTACACCGCTGAAATAGTGTAACGTTAAGCCTACAAACATTACACAGAATACCACACACTAAGGTTTGCTGCATTTGATTAGCAAGCAAGTTACTGGGACAATCAGGGTTCACAAACTTAACCAATACACTTCCATTCCTTCAAGGCAAATTTTCATGACCATGCGATTTTTAAAATATCGGTGCAACTAAAATTGATTATAGTAGGTCTAAAATGAATCAGATAAAACGTTGACACAATCTTTAATAATAAAATGTGTCAGATCATGAGTGCTTCATTGTGTAGGCTTAAATTGCCTTGGGTTTTACCCATGTGACTACAATTTTTGGTTTCTTGTGTGTTGTAGAAACTGAATCTCTAAGTTGATGTTTTTGGTGTCCATTTACCAAAAGGTTTTAAAAGTGTTTGATTTGGTATTATCTCCCTTAAACTCAACCTCAAACTGATTAAATGGAAGAAGAAAAAAGTAAGGCATTAATTGGTTATTATTAGCTACAACTCTTTATTACTTAACTTCCGTATGTGAAGAGGCTGTGCAAGAGACCCTGCTCTATTAAATTACTCGTATTAAAAAGTCATGAGTCATACTTGAACACATTAAACCCTCTTTGAAAAGAAAATCCAAGAAAAATTGTCAAACACTTGGTTTATCTTCATTTTACAGCAGAAATGCCCACAATGTCCCTGAACGCACTATTCACCGCTCAGACGAGAGTGAAACTAGAAACACGTGGAAGGTGTCTGCCAATTCCTGAAATGTGGATCAGCATGGAGGTGGTGGCACTCTCACACTCCCTGAACTAAACTCACACAGTGTGAGAGAAGTCTAATAAAACTCAGACTAATAAAACAAACACACACAGCACAGCCCCTCTGTCTCTCAGTGTGTATAAGAATGTGTTTGTCTGGTTCAGGTGAGTGGTCTCGCTCTCTGTTGGTGAAGCTCTGAATCGTGTGAACTCCTACCGATTACTTTCCTCTCCGGCGGCAGGTCCTCCTGGGTCTCCGCTGCTGACGGAGGAGCCTCCTGAACGTCTGTGTCGGTCATTTTTTTTCCCCTCTCTCGGTAAATCGTTAGCACGGTTCACCCCCTCCCTCCTACTCGCCAAACTCTGCTCGAGCCTCCACCTCAAACTTTTTATCCCGAGTCCATGACGGGAATGACCGTCTGAGCCCCGCTCTGATTGGCCTACCGCCGACCAATCAGTGAGCTGCAACTGCGCGTTCACCTTGCCTATTGGTGGTAAGCCTCTCGCGCGCAATTAATTTAATTATTATTTAATTTGTATTATAATAACTACTATTTTTATTATTTAATTATTTATTAATTAAATATCAGTGATTCATTTGTTAAATAACGTATTACTGAATTCAAGCAAAGGGTTGTAGTACCATATTAATGAAAGGTGGGTATTTGGATTTATCATTGATAGCAATAATTGGCCTGTATTTTGTATTTGTCACTAAAATATATGGAGAAATTAGTGTTTTTTAAATACCATTATAAATGTTTGTCCAAAGAAATGTTTACACTAAAATAGCAAAATAACAAATTTTATCAGAAGAACCTTTTAATTTATACTGACATATTTTTTAAGTTATAAAATTCCAGATTCAAGATTTTTATTTTCACGTCATTAAGTCCAGGTGTACATGTGAGTGAAAAACTTGGGTGCAGGTTCCCACTAGTATGCAGAGAACAATATTTACAACAAAGTAGAATAATAAGATGATTATGAATTATTACGATAATTAATTATTGAGTTAATTATTGCATGGTTTTCATATTGTTTACATGATTTGTCGTATATCCTTACAGGAAAATGAAAATCCTTCTTAACTCTCAATGGAATTTACAGTAATCGATAAGATTTATTTATAAGTTAATAGTTTGGAGCATTTCTATTGATGCATTCATCATTACATATTGACATCACAAACATGGAGGTACAATCGTTTGGATAACAGTGACACTTGAATCATCTCTAGAAATAACTGACATGAACTTGAAAAATATGAGTTGTGGTTTTACACGAAGAAATACTGCATGTAACATCAACACAAGCACTATGTGTACATACACTATAAATTAGATTAAAGTTGTTTATGTAACAAGGTGTAATCAAGTGAAGCCAACACGCTTATATATTAGTGTACACCTCAACAGTCTAGGACATATTTCTAGAAATGACTGGCTGATGACACAGTTTTCCATGCTAGCATCTCACATAAAATATGCAACCAATTAAAAACATTATGTAATTTTGCCAAATATTCTCTTATTGTCGAGTCTGAAAACACGGCTCACGGCTATTTCGTCACATAGCCCTCGCTCTGCCCTGGGGCAGGGGATCTGCACCTGTCGTCTGTTAGGGACATATAAACTCGTGCAGCCGTCAGTGATAAATTTGACACATAGATTGCCGGCCAAAATCAGTGAGAGCAAAGTAAGCGAGAAAAAAAAAACTCGCCCTGTTTGATGACTCTATGTTGTTATAGGCCCTAAGGCCTCGCCTTAGCTCCCCCCTGGCCCACCCACGCCCCCTATCCCACTCTACTCATAGGTCACCAGATTCAGGTTTCACACAGCTATATTTGTCCGAACGACTACACTGACTGACACGATGGAGTCGTCCATTAGGCCATGCCTTATTACAGCCTAGAATTATTCTAACAGAGGAGCTTAAACATGTTACTTAAAAATACAAGAAGGTTAGTAAAAAAAAAAAAAAAAGAAGAAGAAAATAAATGTATGGCTCCTCCACTGAAGAAAATAAACAATGGATATTAGAACTAGAATTCCCTGAAATCACAGTAAATTAATAAATAAAAAATAAAACTAATACAGATTCTTTAATACTCTATTTTAAAAGTATAAACCTAAAAAACATGTTTGGCGTAATGCGCATGTTTCAAGAGCGTGGCGTGCGTAAGGCCGCGGTGCGTACGCGCGCTCATGGTGAATGCCTCGATTTGCGCTCTCATACTGGCGGAGCGCTTTTTACAGAATGAATGGAAGGATCTGAACAGCGCTGTTTAGAAACGGAAATTCGACATAATTCACTTTAAAATAAACAAAGAAACACGTCAAGCTCCTGCCTGTTTATTTAACCAACAGCTTAGACAGCGCCGCAGAGGCGCTGCCATCTCCAACAACGTCGATCCGCTAGACACGCGGCACCGAGCGCGCTCCCGGTGACTGCGCGACGCCGCGCCGTCCTAGAATTTAAAGAGCGAAGGGTTAGCGCGCATGCGCAGTGAAAAGGAAACTGCTGAAGCTCGTTTTGGTGGGTATGTGAGGCTGAGTCGGTGCGGATGAGAGAAAGAGAAAAAGGGAGAGAGAGAGAGCGAGTGCGTGCGTGCGTGTGAGGGAGGGAGTGAGAGAGAGAGTGAGAGTGAGTTTGGGGTCCACACTTTTGTCGGCCGCTGACCTGCGCGCGTGCCCTCGGATAAAAGGGAGAGGAGAGAAAAAGGGGGGGAAGCGAAAGGCCTGGAATGACGGGAGCGTCCGAAGAGCTGATTTAAGTGAATAGGCACAAAAGCAGGGGGCACCGCGCAGCCAGAGCAGACAGCCGAGCAGAAGCAGAGATCACAAACCCAGCGGGAGGAGGCTCGGTCGTTGGATTGCCCCTGAAAGAGTTTAAACCGTGTTGAGAGTGGAAAAGCTCACTTACTAGGTAAGTTAAGCTAGTTAACCTAGGTTAGCTGTCTGGCAGGTTTTAAGCGGGCGTGATTATGATGATGATGATGATGATCATCATCATCATCAAGCCCTTCTTCTAGCAGCAGCAGCAGCTGCCTCCTCCACCCCTCTGACTGTCTTCTACCGTCTAACATTAACTAGCTGCAGTGTGTTAGAGGTGGTTGCCAGTTATGTTGCTGTTTATTTATTTAATTATTTAAGCTCTGATAACTTTGGGTGAAGTCACTCCGCTCCACCTTTTTGTCTGAAGTAGGTTAAGAGACACTAATCTAATTTTAGAAGAGAACACAAATTCCAAGAATTTGGGATGAGCACGACGACGGCAATAATAAAACAAGACATCCACCTGGGCCTTTAACCTAGCTAGTTAACTACTCAAGATATAGGGCCGGGTGGCACCAAAGGAGAAGTGTCCAGGAGTAGAAACGTGGTGGCCAGAAAGAGATCAGATAACCGGTGCTCTGTCCAGTTGCGGTACCCATCGATATGTGCTACGTAGCCGTTCTGCGCATGCGCGGCCCCAACATTTTACACGATTTCATTTTAAATGACAATTCTTCAGTTTTCTTCGGGTGTATTTCACTGTTTTACCCTACTATCCGTAGTGAAATGAGTTTTATCACATTATTTTGACCCAGATAACGGCTACAGTAATTTAGACCATCGAAAAATATCTACCTGTAACGGTAACGTTACTTCTGCAGAGAGCGCGTTCTTTTTTTAATTTGACATGATGCTTTTAACCAATCTATCAGGATATCATATATTCTATTTAGCGTGTTCTAGGCAACGTTACCTGTACATATATACACACATACGAATGGTAGCATATTTTGACAAGGTGGCACAAATTGACAGAACACCGGACTCGTTAACTGGATAGCTACCTAACTTTACTCGTATCCACTACCGTGCTGGATTAGCTAGTTAGCTAGGCTAGCTAACTAGCTATACCACACTGAATTATATAACTACGAGCATACCACGTGTTAGCTCCACGTTAGTTAACCTAGCGTTAACTAGGGTAGCTAACTAACTGTGACAGCAGAGGCGCCTGCGTTTAGTGATACTGTGATATATAATCACTGGTGCGTTTGTTAGTCCGTTAGCTAAACTAGCTTGTCAGATAGGTTTGTCCGTCAGTTAGCGCTGTCTGGACCTCATGGTGTCGCTCAGAGCCGGGCGCTCCGCTGTAGTCGCCGCTGTTAGCCGCCGCTAAGCGCCTATACCGCTCTTGCGGGCTAACTACCGCTACAGCAGGCCGCACCGCGTCCAAAGCGGGCAGAGGAGCTAGCCCAAACCCCCCCCCCCCCCCCCCCGCGCGATCAAAGCTGAGAACAAACCGGTGTCAGCCTGGTCAGAATTATCCGGTTTGACGGCTGGTGTTAACGTTAGTTGTGTAGCATGGCAGCGCTGGTGTTCTGTCGAGTTATGCTACCCTGTCAAACCGTGCTACCCTAGTGTTTAATGTTGAACTGTAAAAATACTAATTAACGACGAAGTTAAGGCAATATAGGTGATTAAAATAATTGATTTTTCATTATATTTATTTATTATTTTTTACACGGTGGTGACCCTCAAGCAATGACTGATTGTAAAATGAAACTAATTATCAGCAAAAAAGTAAAGATGGGTATTCCAGGTCCAGCTGAGCCATCATAGTTGGTACAAAACCTGCATTTTTACTTTCTTGACTTGGGTTACCCACATCTAGGGAAAAAAAACATGAAAACAGTTAAAAAAAATAAGTTTTGCGCATGCGTAAACCCGTTAAGTAGCACATATCAATGGGTAGCAAAACTGGACAGAACACTGGTGGATTATCGCCGCCCCGCGCTGTGCTCTGTTGTGCTCTGCTGTGAGGCTCGCTAAAAGCGCACAGGCTGTGTTAAGATGACTGACTCTAAGGAGTCATAAAAACCACCAGGCTGTCATTTTCACCCCAGTCTAAAAAGTCCAGACACTAGTGAGAGTGGGAGACCCAGGCACGCCACGCTGCTCTCTCCGAGCGTGTCCAGTCCCTGTCGCTGAACCGCTCTCTCGTATGGAGGCATGGAGGAGCATGACTTGACGTTTGGGCCTTTCCACGTGAACGCGTGCGCGCCACCACCATGTAGCACGATAGCACAAATTAAACTCCCCATATATGTTAATCACAACACTCAGTTTCTGTATTTCACACTACAGTGTCAAGAATGTTCTAATTTTCCTCTTAATTACGGTAGTTGTACTTTTTTTTTAGCTCGTTAAACGTGTGCACAGCAGTAGTCTGAATAACAGGTGCGACGTTCCTGTTACCTAATTTAGCTCTGCATTGCAAACTATAGCAAGCTGGCAAGTGTGCTTTAACTACATTTTCTTTCAAAAAACATTCATTTAAAATAAAGATTAGGATTATTTCTTTATTTTCTCTGTGAATACTTCCTTTTAATCACTTTATTTATGTGGCTGTGGCATATTTTGAAGCAGACCATTTTAGCTGCTTTTGAAATTCAGTGTGAAGGGTGTTAAATACAAGAAAATTGTAAATAAAACATTTCTCTAAAACACAATTGTATTTTCGTATTAGCATTCTAATATTCTATTTCTATGTATCATGGTATCAAAATCCTCAACATGCTTCTCACTAGTGCGCCACAATATTGGAAAAACAATTTATGGCATATTCTGCAGAATCTGTGCCATTTCTGCCCACAGAAAATTACATGTAAACATGTGCACACAAAATAACTTTAAAATATATTTTATTATTAAGCATAGTGTCTTTTACACTGACCTTATTGCAAAAGTAAGATTTGTAATTAACCAGTTGGTTTTTCTGAAGATCACGGAATGACCAAAATTAAGTTCCATTATTTGTTTTTCTGTATGTTTGACCTTTTTGTAACTATAACTGAGGAGGTTAATCTCAGCACTCACTCCTGTTACCTTAATTAATTATTTAGATCTTATTTTTTTATTTGTAAAATACAAATTTTGGGAAAATCTCTTGAATGTGCTCTGTGTCCTCATGCTGTTAGCATAGCCACCATTTAGCTATTTTTCACATTTTTGCTAATTCTATGCTAAAACTCATTCCTGTTACATTTGTTCCCGTTACTCACAATATAAAAAGTAACATGAATGAGTGCCAGTGACAGAGTGATTTTTTTGTTGTAAATATCAATTATTTAAACATGTAGTCAAACAATTACTTAAAATAAAAACCTTCTTGAGAGAAAGGAATCAAAGGAATTAGTGGACTTGCTTTTAAACATGCTTTTTAAATGTTGCATGAGTTTTGTAACCATCTTTAGATTAGAAACCTTGTAAAAAAAATAAGTAAAGCTGTCTGAGCCTGACCAGTACATGTTTTGTATAGTTAAATATATGTTATTAGATTCATGGTTTAAAAAAAAAGAGTTTAATTTGGAAGAGTTACAACAAGCAAATGGCACCCATTCGGTGCAATATTAAAAATACAAGAATCTTACCAGATTTCTTCTTTACCGACATCTATGATGGCATTGGTATTTAACAAATATAAATAAAATAAACAATACTAGGCAGATATGTAATCTGCTTCTAGTCATGCAAACAGAAAAAAAGCTCAATATGTTGTATTAAGCAAGTTAAAGCATGACATGTATGATTAAATTAGCTATATTTGACATTGCATGTCTTGCGATGAATATTCTTAAATTATGCGTGAGCAAGCCCACTTCTTACTGTAGCTATGAACACATAAAACATTAATTAGTCTTTTATAATCATTAAAAAATTATAAATTTAGTAGCTCTCCCCATTTATCCATACAACATGATTTTTATAAATACTTACGTTCATTTTTTTATGTCACCTTTCCAGACAGAGATGGCAGATGCAGATTTGGACTTCACGACAGGTGATGCTGGTGCTTCTGCCACCTACCCCATGCAATGTTCTGCCCTGCGCAAGAACGGGTTTGTCGTGCTCAAGGGCCGACCATGCAAGATTGTGGAGATGTCCACTTCCAAGACTGGCAAACACGGTCATGCAAAGGTGAGTAGATAATGTGAACAGTTAACACTTACATCATGGTCCTTTATCAGCGTATTTACACATACATACGGTATGTGTGAATAGGGCGATAAAAGAGCTATGTTACCTATGATTTGTTCTTCCAACTTATTTTGGACTAACTTATTTGGACACTGGCAAAGGTTCTTGGTACATTTTATATTGAGTAGCTTTTAGGCTCCAGCTAAATTAAATGCTTTTGTTGTACCCAAATAAAGAGCTTCCAGAATTCACAGCACATGGGTCTCCGAATGTTCTGCAGATGATGTGGATGCAATTCAGCTTCACACAATGATGTATAAAAGCATTAAACACAATAGGAGATGAGTGGGAAGGTTTAGAACGTGCAACTTTTTTAAATAAACAGCTTTATTGTTCTGGCTGACAGGTCCACATGGTTGGCATCGACATCTTCAGTGGCAAAAAGTATGAGGATATCTGTCCCTCAACCCACAATATGGACGTTCCTAACATCAAGAGAATGGACTATCAGGTATGAGCCACATTAGCCACCACATTATAGAGCTCCATGTTTGAGCTGATAAGGTGTAGTTTAATTCCACAGTGAATAAAATTAATTGATCTTTATATCCATTTTCTTTCGCAGGAACAAAAAGATTCAAATAAGACAATAGTATCTGCATATATTCAATATTCAGCTGCTGAATAAGATATATGAAGAAAGTTTTTAAGAAGGTTTTTCCATCTCAAGTAAACATCTCTTTCTTTTGCTACATCTACCTCTCTCTACAGCTGATTGGCATACAGGATGGCTACCTGTCTCTTCTTCAGGACAGTGGTGAAGTCAGAGAAGACTTGAAAATGCCTGAGGGTGACCTGGGCAAAGAGATAGAGGGCAAGTTTGATGCCGGAGAGGAGATCCTGGTAATAGCCTTGTATCATCTACAAAACACAACTTATTTTACAAACTTTCCTGATGATTCATAAGTGCTAAACGTTTGTCTTTTCTTTGTGTATTTTCAGATCACTGTCCTGTCTGCAATGAATGAGGAGGCTGCAGTGGCCATTAAAGCCATGGCTAAATAAAACACAGCAGGTATACAGAGCTCTCACTCTTGTGTGCACGCTCACCTGCTAGCTGAGAGTGACTGTGCGACGCTAGTGTGCCAACAGCAAAGCACTAATCCAACTGTTTACAATTATATCCTAGAGATATTTAAACTTAAACACTTTAAACAATATTTTATTCAGCCATCTAACTACCTATATGATTGCTGTGTTTCGATACAATCTCTTTGGGTTCAAACACTGTTAAAACCTCTTTTTGAGACTTCTCAAGTTTTTTCCAAGTCCGAAGCACAGAACATGTACCATGTTCATTATACTAAAACGGTTTGTTCATTCATAACACTTCAGGAAAGATGATGCTGCTATTAGAACAGTGCTTTGAACTTGAGCTACAGCGCCATGTATCTACCACAAAACAAGCCTCAAGCAATTCCACAAATTCTACAAATACAGGCTCTTTAGCCCATCTGAATGTTTTAATTGTGTTCTGTGATTCTGTGAGAATACAGATATGTAAATTTGAGGCTATAAAAGACATGAACTGAAAATGTTTGCTGTTTGCACACTGGCAACTGCACTAACACAACAGTAACACAGTAAGAGATACAGCCTTTGTATTCCTATTCTGTACATGGCCGCTGGCTTCATGTATGAATGACGTGTACATAGGATCTCATGTTATACTTTATACTGTTTTTTGTACTCCTGTAATGCAATGAGGCTAAATTATAATTCGAAAACCCCGACATCTATTCCCATAATAGATGTTATGCTGTTGTATTGCATTAATGTAGGTAGAGCAATTGAGGCTGTGCTGACTTACTGATTTTTGTTTGGTAACTGCTTGCAGATGTGGGCCTTTACAAAAAAAATCTATATTCCCAGGTAACTGCGCCCCATACAATTATCATAGAGTTTAAAGTCTGTATTATTCGCATTTGGATCTCTGTAATGTTTGATATATGTCTAGTTTACACATTGAATCTGGCCTTTTGCGTTCATACTGTAGTGTTTAGCTAGTTTCTGCCACATTCTACAGTTACTCGCATTGTTCATGTCTGTTTCTTTTCCTTTCGTATCTTTTTTTAAAAAACATATTTATTCTAAACAAATCTACTGTTTTTTTCACATTCACATTTCTATTTAAATGAACGTTCATTATTTCATTTTCCCTTTCCATTTTCCCATCTATCCTTGGATTTATAATTGTATTCCACGCTGTTCTTTCATTCTCACTTATTCCAACCTATCCTTCCTCTGGTATTACTTTCTCCCTTTCTCTCAGGTATTGGCAAGATGCACTGGACCTGGAAAGAAGGAGAGAATTACACCTCAGCAATGCTATTCTCCCTCTTTTTCTCTTTATTTTTCATTCTTTATTTGTTTCTCTCTCTCCCTCTCTGTACTTTTTAGCCTACTTTTGGGTTGAAAAACTAGAAAGAAAAAAAAAAAAAGAATAAATAATTGGAAATTGTTGTAAGCAGACAAGAATCTCTGTAAATATACTGAATATACATTAATCAACACTATTTTGAATGTATATAATAGAGAAGAAAGACAGAATGACAAACATGCTATGGCTATCTCTCTAGCCTTAAGCACTGTAATAGCAGAGGGCTTTGCCCTCCTGCAGAGGCATCTCATATTTACGAGTATGTCTTTTCATTTTGTCTTGCTTGGAGTTTTATTTCTTTTTCGGAATATTTCCATCTGTCCCAGTTCCACCCCTTTCATACATTCTTTGCCACTTTCAATTGGGATCTCAAGTACGTAGCTAAACCTGCGTTTAGTGACTTATTTTATTACAGATTGCAGCGAAAGCCACATTCTGCAGTAAAAGACAGGAGCGAAGGCCGTGTGGAGTAGGCCGTGGTGTAATCCCTTCGCTGGAGGAGGGCTAAGTCAACTACTTTTACCTCACAATAGTCAAAATACAAAGGATACAGGTTGAGTTGCCACCTCAACACAGACAGATAGAAAGATAGATTTAGACCCATTACACATTATAATAAGGAGCATCACATAGAATTGTGGGTTCAGCAAGTCTTCAGAACTACACTAAAAGGGTTACAGAAAAGGAGATTCAGCTAGAAAATAAAATAGTATAAATGAGTATAGTGTGCATATGGTTTGGCCTCAGTATGTTGTTGGGCTTATAATGATGAAATGACATCCCATCATTGTCATACATTTACATCCCAGCCACGTAGACTGTCGGTCAAATGAGACTGTACTGACAAAGGTTACACTTTGAATTCATTTTATTTTATTGTTTGGTAGGCTCAGATATTGAGCATGGTGTCAAAACCATTTCTCATTTCACTTTCATATATGAGCAAAACATCTGTTTGTTCCATGACTGTGATAAACAATTTGTATAAAACCAAGAGAATCCCTCAGCCCAACATTAAAAAGAGCACATGAACCTTGCCTTTTTGTTTTTAGTGTCTGAGGGGGATTCATCGGTGCAGCACAGCTACATGCTGTCATTGTTTAGAATTATTGAAGCCCTTGATGGAAACAAGCAAATATTCTGTATTAAATTAAAAAGAGCTGTATTTAAAACTGTTTTTTTTTATTGAGTAACATTTCTTCTTTTGAAACTGTAGCTATGGCAGAGTCTTAAATAAAATCAAGCAGTTACATCTGTTCAGTCATTCAAGGAAATTATTGGGATCTATTTATTCTTAAGGAAACCATTTTTCTTTTGTGAAAAAAGGAAAATAACTGCATGTGGATACCTATGGTGAAAAATGCAGAAGGCTTTCCATGTGACATATTACAAGCTATGGGACATGATACTAGATACTTTTCTATGGATTTTGGCACATCAGTGTAATAACAACAGTAAATTTGTCAACGCCATCTATACCTCCAATTCTGTAATCTCAAGAATTTGGAAAATTTGTAGACAACAGATGAAGAAAAAAAATGATTGCAGCTGCATTTTGAGCTAATTAATGTCTTGTAGGATTTCTATAGAAGAAAACCTTCAAAGAACAATCAACAAATGCAAAAATGGTGCCAGTGCATATACGTGGATTCATTAAATAAACATGTAATTGTATAGAATAAAACTATCATTTTTACTAGTCACATGGAATAACCTGAACTATGTATGTTTGGGTGTGTTTCAGCTCCCAACACATCTGAATAAGGTAATTAGTTTTTTCACAAGGGTGCACTTAAGTTTTGTTCATCGTATAAAGCCTCAAAACCTGCATAGAAAATTAGAAAGCTTACTGTATCTGGTCCTTTGAGATCCGTGGATCTGAATGTAGGAGTGGGCTCAGAATTTGCTCAGTGTTGGTTCTAAAAATGTAATCAAAAGTGCTAGTAATTGTGAGCCTGACAACTAATCAAGCAATAGTTGGTCAAATAACACCAAGTGTTACTGCATAGGTGGCAAATCTTGCTCCTGGACAGCTGTTTTTCAGCACAGTTTTGTGCTTTTCCCACACAAACGCATCTGGCTCAACTCACCTGTCAATTGACCACGAGTTATTGTCTACAAGACTAAAGAAAAAGCACTGACTCTTCTCAAATAACTTTAATAACGGGTAAGAGCAACTGCAATGTACCCATGAACATATATTGCAAAGGCAATAAACAGTTATTTATTTATCTATCTTGGCAATCTTCCCATATTTTAAAGAAGTCTGTATTACTCAAATTCGACGTTTATATAAAAAAAAATCCACTCAGGAACCATTTTAATTTACAGCATTTAGCCATAATATTAGCACCACTAACAGGTGAAGTGAAGAACAATGACTATTTTAATATCCTGTGGCATCAGGAAAGAGCTGGGATATATTATGCATTGAGTGAACAGTCGAAACTGTATGTGTAATTGTTAAAAACAGAAAGACTAGGTAAATCATGAGGATGTGAGACACTGTGATGGCTGGTTGACCAAGGTCAGATTATCTCCAAAACAGTGGACAGGTCTTGTAGGGTTTTTGGTATGCAGTGGTCAGTACAGACCAAAAATAGTCCAGTGAAAAGGACAGCCAGTGAACTGAGGACAGGATTAAGAACACCCAAGGCTCATTTTTGCAAACCTTGTAGGCCCCACCTTACAGATTACAGAAGTTAAAGGATCTACTGTTAACATCTTTGTGTCGGATACCACAAAACACTTTCAGACCTTGTAGACATACTCAATATTAGGCAGGTGGTGCTAATATTATGGCTGATTGGTGTATTTTGTTTACTTTGTTGTAAACTGAAAACAAATATTTCATCATATTGAAACAAAGGTCTTAATTATGTCTTTTCAACAATCATCAAAAAATATATACATTAAAGGAAAAAATAAGTACAGAAGTACAAATAGTACAGAACAAACAAAATGCACATTACTAATTTTTATTATATTTTTTTAATCAAAAAGCCAAAAGAGAAAATATCTTTGTCTAAAAAGATAGCTTGGCCTTATACTTGAGTTTTAATGCCGTAAATGTGTCAATGTAAATTTGTAATTTACAGCAAATTTAAGAATCACTAATATGCTGTTGCCTTCTTAGAAAACAGTAATGACTGATTCTGAATAAGTCAGTGAAAATATCATAAAATCTTTCAAAAGTTGTTTGTAACTGATCACTTGCCACATTTACAAAATCTTTACATGTTTTGGTTGTCATCAAATGTTTGGTTACTTGCTATGGTGATAAAATCTCTGTCCAGCTTGAGGGTGGGAGAGGAAAGCATGTCGAGGAGCTGGCTGAGGAGAGCTCTGAAAGGGGGCCTGGTAAAACAGAAAGACAAACAGTAAACTTCTGCAACATTTGCACACAGATTTGCACAGATTAATTATAAGGAGTTATAAAAAGTACATAAGTATCCATAAAAGGGAAAAAAGTACATTAAGAACTACAAATGAGACAAAAGTGTTAAGTGAAAAATTGTGAAGAGAATTTTTTTGGAGTTAAATAATAATTCAGTAGAATTCATATATATTTTTTTAAAGTACAGTGAACTTACCTTTGCTGTGGGGATCTGTACTGTCATTGAAGGTGTGGGCAGAAGTCCTGCAGCGCTAACATGTATAGCCTGTGGGTGCATGGGCCTCAGAGCACCCTAAAATAAAATAAAAAATAAAAAAACATACTTTACAACTAGGTAAAACTAGGACTAGGTACCTTACAATTTATTCTAATATTTAATTAATATTTTTATTCAGGTATCTTACTCTATTAAAATGTGCCAGGAAGAATATAAGCACTATAGGAATCTGTTTATGCTTAAATGTTTTTTTATTTATCAAGTACATGTAATGTAATTAGCATGACACTCTGTTTTTTGCAATAAAAAAGTGTCCATGTTTACAATCCGTCACACACAACTCATGTAAACCCAGATTTTTACTATTATTCGATTACCCAAGTGTATGTAAATGAATCGAACGGTTTACTGAGAGAATATGATTTTTTTTTTTTAATTATCAGATTATTACGTGCATATAAAGGCACTCATAGTATAAGCTGTTTACTATTTATTTGTAGAATACAGTGATAGGCAATAAACATCTGCTTATCAAATAGGTTTACCGAGTCAGTGAAGCCAGACTGTTGATTAGCATGTTCCAACTGCTTCTGAAGAGGGATGGTAGCAGTGGGGATGAAGCCTGCAAAACAATGGAAAAAATTCTAATCACTGATGACAAAGAAGACATTTTTTTTTATCAGACAGGCCAAAAATCAAGAATGTTTAAACTGTATGATTTTTTTAAATAGAAAGTTTAAACAATATACAGCATTATGAGACCAATTGTAAGAAAATGATCATGTTGAGTAGGTGCTTACCTGGCTGTGAAGTGAAGTGGCTGTGGACAGCATAGCCCTGTGGCTGGTGGGACAGGTACGGCATGGTCTGGAAAGCTGATGCACCTACAGATTATATAATACAGCCATTTATTGAGCACTTGGAATACAATTCTCTATGATAAATATTCTAAATATTCTAAATAAACTCTAGAAGACTTTCCTCAAGAAAGACTGGTATATTAAATAAATCAAGGTAGAGCTGGGCGATTAATCGATTTTATCGATTCATTCGAATTTACAGTTAAGGACGATGTGTTCTTATAAAAATTTTCTCTGAGTTTTAATTTTCACCACCAACGCTTCCCTGTGGGCTGCTGTACTTCAGATTGAGCTTAGCCCTGCCCCTCTCTCCCGAACGCACCCCACACACACACACACACCCCACATGACGGCGGAGCTTTGTGCCCAAAAACGGAGCAATTAGCTCCGTGATCTGGAGTTGGTTCGGTTTTGCAGCGTCGAACGTGGACCAAACAGGTCCTCGCTGAAAGGTGTGTTTAAACCGATTGCTTCCAAATTGGGTTGGAAAAGTGCTGCTCCCAAAGGAATGAACGCAGCAGCAGCACTAGCACGCCATCCAAAGTAAAACAAGCAACTGTCTCTGACACATCTACCGACCGTGTACCAGGTTCTGTATGCACTACAGTTTCTGATTTTTTGCATTTTTATGAGAAAAGATCATCTCATTTTATAGAACACTGGCACTTATTTAAAAGCTTTGTTTTGCAATTTGCAAAAAGGGCACCATTTTATTTCTTTCTATTTGTTTTTTGAGGGTGGGTTTATTTATTTATTTTTTAAATTTGAGGGTGCATTGTGTCAGTACCTAAACTTGTACCTTTGCTTGTTTCTGGTTGCACTTTAACCACAAAGGGGACATTTAAGTGAAAACTAAATAAATAAAAAATAGTTTTTAACCATTTCTTTATCATCTTTAATTTGATTTTTAGGCAGGGGAAAAAAATCGATTTAAATCGAAAATCGTATATATATATATATTTTTTTTAATCAAAGATTTTTTTTGTGGGGCCATATCGCCCAGCTCTAGATCAAGGAGTTGTGCAATGTGTTCATTATAATTAACTCAAATTTATTGCATATTTAAGATGTTCATATTGTCTAACAGAGTTTATCAATAAGAATAAAGTTATGGGAATATTCACAGTGCATGTACTATGGCATACATTTTGGCTGCCTTTTTAGGGTCAGTATCTGAATTTGTTGTTTTCTTTAAACCAGTTCAGAGCCTTGTATCCTTAAAGTCTTGAGATTGCAATGAGCTACTTTTTAAAACAAAAAATACAATTAAATACCTCTGATCTGTGAACTGCTAGAAAAGCTGATGGGAACCGATGCTCCTGGGCCGTAGGTGGAAGGGTGCTGAGTCTGTGTGACAGCATAGGACTCGTGTACTGCAGGGCTTCCTGAAAACTGTCCATGCTCAGAGGAGCCTTGAGTGAAACTAGGCTGACCAGGGAAGTGACGACCCTAATCAACACAGCCACAGATCAACTCAATGAATCAGCTGAACAACCTTTTATTTAATAGACATGGATAACAAAATTAATTCTGCTGATATAGTATTCCCCAATGAGGAAAATATGTATTTGTATCTGCAGCTGCTAAAAATCTACATTATAGTATATTATAGTTACATCATAGTATATAATTAGTTGGTTTGATGACTCATTCTAAGCCAGTCCACATAAATGCAAATACAGTTCAAATATAAATTTTGAAACCACCAATCTACAATTACATGTAAATAAATATTAATATTATTGTATATAATACATAATATATGCATTTCAGATGTGGTAATGGTATGTCTTTTTGGGGGTATTCCCAATACATTTGTGACACTGTGGATCAAGGGTGAAGGAATAAGTGAGAAGAGAAAAAAAACGTAAAATGTAAAAGTTTGAATGCATAAATGAATTAATAGATAAGCAAAATTTCAAGATACATATATTTTAAATGTAAAATATTCTGTTATAGACACAATAATTGCTATTTTGTTCTTTTAAGCTTTACATTAAGCAGTATGACTACGTATATGACAAAACTAATTTAATTACACATTTCAGCTACCAAGTTTCTACTTAAAACATTAAAATATATGCCAATAAAATCATAAGACATATCAATGCTCAAATGTAAAGGTTTGTCTGACCATATGTACAAATGATGCCAAATGCAAAAAAAAAAAAAAAAAAAGAACATTGACTCACAGGAATGCCAGGTGTCTGAAACAACTGTTTTCCACGTTCTGCTAAAAGACCTCCAGGTCTACTGTGACTAACAGGACTGCCTGAAAGAGCAACACAAAAAAACTAAATATTCAGAATCAAGGAATCGATCAGTACAGATGAGACATTTAATTATTTTTTACTAGATAACATTATTAAAACAATCCCATCTAAATCTTCTGGAAGCATGGTCACAAAATAAAGAGGAGAAGGACATAAAACCCACCTTGTAGGCTGAGTAGGTGCTGCCCTGAGTGCAGGGGTATACTAGGCTGGTAACTTGCTGAGGTCAGTGTAGTAATATCACTGTAAAATACAACAAGTGAGAAGGCTGTCAGCAACAGATGAAAAGATTGTGAGATTTATTATATGTATACATTTTACTACTATCAACATAAACCAATGAAAGACACCATGCAGATCTATACATTTAAATCTCTGTCAGATCTACAGAACAAGAAACCTTTCCATTCACCTTTGCTCCTTTCTCCGCCTCTTCTCTTCTTCATGGAGGACTTTTTTAAGTTGTAGAAATAGCTGGTGCTTTTCCTCCTGCAAACCCTGCAGTTTCTGCCCCATTTTCTGAACCTGAAAAACAGCACTGGAATGCTATGTACTGAAGCCAGAAGTTGTTCTGCTCTACAAAGATCAAATCTTCACTTAAATATTTTTTTCTATTATGGTAACATTCTGCTAATTATGGTAATATAAAGCTATTTCCAGGCTTTGCAGAGTAATGATAATTTGTTTTAGGATGTGTGAGTCTCTGACACTCTCACACATCTTAAAATAAATTATAATTAATCTGCAAAGCTTGCAGTGTCACTAATTGCAAGACTGTATTTAGATTTCTTTAGAGATTATTTCCAATCATGCTTCTCGTGGACATTTACAAAAAGAAGCATATTGTTTGGGAAAAATAATGCGGAATATCAGCACAACCCTGGCTAAATAAACAGGGATAGCTGCTTCCTGTTGGGTGCTGGAGGAAGAGCTCTCTGATTGGCTATTTTAAGTGACAATTTGCATGAGGCAAGACTAAAAACTTGTAATTAATATTGTACAGTTGATTTTTATTAAAACCGCAAGACAAAAAAAAAGGAAGTCATCTTCTTCTAGTCATCCTGAGCACCTTACACCAAACAACTGAGATGATAGGAAAGCAACTGCAACTCTAGCAAGAGTCTTGTTGATTTCATCAACAAGTTGGCGTTAGTGATATGTGACTCACAGTGCTTCTCATCTTTGCATTTTGGCTTAAAAATAAATAAGGTCGAGCTACAACAATTTGTCTATATAATTTACAGGGTTTATTATAAAAAACTGTTGACTCCAAATTTTAGTGTTGACTAATCGTTAATTTGTAACAGCACCGCATTACAGAATGTACAGGGAAGAAATGTGAGATGGGTAATGGGCTAACTCATACAGTTTACACTCAGCTCTGTCTGTTTCCAAAAGTGCCCAAACACATCAGATTACATATTTACTCACTAAATGTAATTTTCACATTTAAACATATTTTGGACATTTAAACCCTGTTTAATTTGCATGTTCAGATGTTTCTTTTTTTTAAAGTGGTGAAGGGCATGGCTAAAATAATGATAACTAATAAAAAAAATAATAATTCCAAATTCCAACATAACCATTAGATGCCATTACTCTCCAGAGTACCAAAAGTACTTCATTGTTTTCATTAACTAGTTAAAAAGCAGTAAAAATTAGCAATTTCCCCCACCTGCTCTTTAGTCTCCTCTAAGGACATTCTTTCCTCCATCTCTTTTGTTCTTTTCCTCTCTTCTTCCTCTTTCATCTTCTGCTCCATCATCTTATCCACTTCCTCCTCCTCTAAACACAAAGAAGAGAAACATACACACACCATTCTGAAACCAGACTTGAACTGTTGTTTAGACAAGAGCTGTTTATAACATTAAATGAAACATATTTTAGCACTGCACTAAAGCACTTATGCTTTATCTAAAAGGCAGCATGAAGTTAATCAATGTTCAATAACTGCTAGAAAAATATGAAAGTATAATCCAATAATTAAAGTGTGCATCATAAATGTAATCATACTGCCTTAACCTACGTATACCATGTCTAGAAGGTATCAACAATTTAAGCATTTCCTTTTTTTAATTGATATATTTAATATTACACTTTAAATAGTGAGGTTCTGAACAGCAATTATGTTACTTTTCACTCCAATAAACAGATTAGTTTATTTGACAGTGTATCTAACATTGAATATGTCCAGGCATTTTAGGGAGATTTCACAGAACATGAATGATCCTATTATGATTTCAATGTTTTACATTGATGTTTGTTATGAATTTAAATTCATCCCTCTACCAGTTGATGGTTTTGGTTTCCATTGACTATCATTTCTTTTTTAACTAATTGTTAAACAATTAAAAAAAAAAATAATAATAATTATCAGAAAATATTTTCAACTTTAATCTTTTGTTCATCAAGATCTCATGTGTGATCTGAAGTGTTCTCTTACATGTTTTAAGCAGTGTAATACAATTTATAATGCATCAATTAATACAAATATATATATATATATGATACAAATATAAATATGATAAAAGTGATCATACTGCTTAGACCTATCAACACCATTTTGTTCATATTGATACTAGGGCTGGATAATATTTCGGTCAATGCCATATAATTCTGATATCTGATATGTAATCATGCACTGACAGTTAATCGCAATATTTTAACATGTCATGCAGACAAAATGTGTCAGCAGTGGCAGAATGTTTAAATGAATACTTTTAATTATGTTTCATGCATAGTATGCACTAGATGTGTGACATATTGTATTGTATGTAATAAAATCTCCAATAACGCTGGCACATATTTTATACACAACAATTTACATTGTTCATTTTTGTTTGTTTTATTTATAAATTTATAAAACTTTATTTATACAAAATAAAAAAAATTATATTTGCTTTGTTGCCGTATACTCTTAAGATTACTAAAAAGTATTTAAAGAAAAAAGACTTTTGTTGTACATAAATTTACTCTCTATGTAAGAAATGTACAGCTTGGTCAGTGTTTTTAAGCACTGATGATATCCTCAATGAGCATTTTAAAGCATATTGTTGACACAAAAAAAGACATCATGATAGGACAGAATATGGACATATTGCCCAGCTCTAATTGGGCAAAGACAGCTATTTTATTAATTTTACTACAGTAAACAAACAATTATTTTAATTCTAATGGGGAAAATGTTTTTCGGGTATTTGAATGTAGATTATACTTAGGTAATGTATATGAAGTTTATTTACGTGATGTTTAACCAAGCAGTCAGAGATATGACTGTCAAGGCTGTGCTAGGTAGTAAATTGGCGGGATATTAAATAGCTGTGCTATTACTTTGTGTTTGACTGAAGAGTAAAAATAACAGTATAGCCAAACCCTTTGTCCGGTTGACAGATCATTACCTTGTCTTTTTCTCTCCCTCTCCCTCATGATGTGTTTGTGCAGAGCTCTGGCCATCGCATTGGACAGTTTGGGTCTCTCCAGTAGAGCAGGCATGGTGACGGGTAGTGGAGGGGCCAGCTGCAGATTTCAATACACAGATTAAATTATAATAATTAGAACTCCAAATACACTTTGCTCACTGGTATACCTTATTAACAACAGCTAACCATCCGTAATAATCTAAAAAAAACGCTACAGATTGGCTCTTATAAATCTCAGAGAGCTGACAGTTATCTAAACAAAACAAAGCTAAGCTAGGCTAAGATAGCTCTCCAGTTAGCTCGCTCGCTAATCTCACAAACATCCCCCTCTTAAAGCTTTAAATATCAATACACAAACACATAAACTCACCTTTGTATCTTATAAATCCCACAGGAGCGCTGGGTAAATGTATATAATACTCCTCTCGGCGGCCAGAGCAGATATAAGTGAGTCTGTTCAGTTTTTCGTTGGAACTTCAGGGTTTGTTTGATACTGGAACAAACCGCTTCCTGTCACCCTCAGCTCACTAACTTCCCCTTTCCAGGCCCGGTGCGATCTCTACAAAATACAAGTCCTCGCAGCTTAATAACCTGTTCTGAATTTGTGAACGCGATAGTATTACCTTATTTAACCACCCAAAAAGAGCCCACGGTGACATACAGTTCTGGAAAAAAAAATAAGAGACCACTAAAGTTTCTGAATCAGTTTCTCTGATTTTGCTATGTATAGGTATATGTTTGAGTAAAATGAACATTGTTGTTTTATTCAATAAACTACGGACATTTCTCCCAAATTCCAAATAACAATGTCCGTTAGAGCATTTATTTGCTGAGAAACTGATGAGAAGAACACAAGTTCATACTCATAGTTATAAGAGTTCATAAAGTAATATTGGGTGGAACAACCCTGGGATTTAATCACAGTTTTCAAGCATTTTGGCATGTTCTCCTCCACCAGTCTTACTCACTGCTTTTGGATACCTTTATGCCACTCCTAGTGCAAACATTCAAGCAGTTCAGCTTTTTTTTACTGGCTTGTGATCTTCCAGCGTCCTCTTGATTATATTCCAGACGTTTTTAATTCAGTAAAATCAAAGAAACTCATCATTTTAGCCCATCTCATCCGGCACCGGGCGGAGGGCAGTATACACCCAGGACACTCCATCGCAGGGCAGACAGACACACTCACAAATCTAGGAGCAATTTCAATCAAGTTTCAATTAGCCTAAACTTGCCGTCTTTGGACTATGGAAGGAAAAAAACGGAGCACCCTGCGGAAATCCATGCAGACACAGGGAGCACGTGCAAACTCTACACAGAAAGACCCTGGGTTCAGGAGTCTGTGCAACCAAAACAACACAGTCCATCTGTCCAAATAGTAAAGGTAAGCTAAAACTTGTGCTTAGCACTGCAGACTTTTACCTGCTGCTCAAAATATTATAATACCATTGAAAAGTTACTTTTTTTCAGTAATTCAGTTCAAAATGTAAAACTCTTATATTATATAGATGTGATACACACAGAGTGATCTGTTTTAAACATTTTTTTTTTATTGTTGATGATTATGGCTTACAGCCAATAAAAATTAAAAAATCAGTATCTCAGAAAATTAGAATATTACATAAGACCAATTGATACTTTTGACAGTGTGCCAAGTCATGCTGGAAAATGAAATCTGCATCTCTATAAAAAGTTGTCAGCAGAAGGTAGCATAAAGTGCTGTAAGTTTTAACAGGAAACACTGCACTGACTTAGACTTGATACACTGACTAAATAAACTGAGAAAAAGATTTTAAAAAATGTTCATTTACAAAGCCTTTCTTTATAGTAGAGCAGTAATTGAAGAGATGTTGCTGCATGTAGCATATCTATCATAGGGAACAGAAACATGGGGGGGTACTCAATTATAAAGACCCATACATATAGCCTACAAACACCAAATCTCCTTTAATTTCTACTGTCTTACAAGTAAAATAACCTGAAATAAACTGTGAAATGTAACTTATTACTTTGGCTTGATTTCTCATTCTACATGTTTTGCATTATTATTGTGTTGTTGCATCTCCATGTTTTTGCCGAGTGTTCTCGACTTCTACTGACCAAATTGCATTCACCTATTAAGAGATACATTTCCCATCTGTTCTTGTTTTCCTTCTAAAATTGAGAATGCATTGGTTGTTGACTTGCATTTGAGAACAAACATCTGCACTGTCCCTTAGCAATGTATTACATGATAGACTTTTTAAACCTACTTGTCTCTACAACCATGCATTCTAGTTAAATATTGTGCCATGATCAGGATAAAAATGATTTTTTCCCCTTCTACTTTACCTAGCATAAAGCTTTCTACTACACTAAGTTAAACAGTGGAGTTGAGATCATTATAAGAGAACACATATTCAACCAATTCAATTTCTGAGTAAGTAACCTTACTGAAGGTGTGATAAAATCAAAAGGTGCACTACTGTGGCCCAAAAAGTCGAACATATATTTTCTATTTTAACTGTTACACAGAACTAATGGTACTCTGCAACACTGGAATCTGAATTACATAGAAGGCATGTTAAAACTATGAGAACTATCATTCTATGACCGCATGAATTAATAAACACAATTTGTTTTCACTCAAGCAGTGTGAAACTACTTAAATATAAATTTCAAGTAAATTGAGTTTTTTTAGTTTTGTCTGAAAATTAATCACTTAACACCTATTTATTCAAAACAAAGATATGCACATTAGCTCACACTGTACTCTTATACCTTCATCTCTTAATATAACACCCCTTCTTTCTATTGAATGCTAGAAAAAGGCCTTATCCTTAAGTTGAGTTCATGTACAGTTAATCATTAGATCATATCTGCAGTTACATTAATTCAACTACTAAGGTTTAGTAATAACCATCTTTTCATGCATAACAGGACAGTCTTACAGTTTGGGGATTTACCATATTAACTTACCCATTAATTCATCTTTGAGATTTATGCATGAGAAGAGTCGTCATACAAACAAATATAATGCATGTAGTAGAAAATTAGCTGCAATGACAGACAAGTAATGCAGTGCACTAAGCTTTATTTGAATAAAACCCCCAGACTTCACAGGTTCAAAGCGAATAACCAAACTTGCAGATTAAAAATCACAAAGTACACTACAGTTTAAACCCCAACAAAATAAAAATTGGCTTCTTTGAAGCCATGTCTTAAAAAAATACCCCAGAAATGAGTAAATGCAAAGCCAAACACAAGGTAATGAAACTATACCAATCTACATGAACACACATTGGAATCTTTCAGAGTACGTCCTGAGATGACTCATACGCTATTCGCCCAACAGGTTACACGGTCTTCTGCTGTCCCTTCTTTCCAATCAGAGACTTGTGAATGTGGGGAATGACACCTTAAATGAAGAAAGAGAAAGGAGAAAGTTGTTAAATGGAAAACTATAAAAATCAATGCCAAGCTACAGTAAAAAAAATAAAAATAAAAAAAGTTGTTTGGTAGTGTTGAACTAATTTCTTGCACATTCTACAGACAAAGCTCTAAAAAGTGTTGACATTGTCTGATACTTGCCAAAACCAACGTACACCCTTCTCTTAAATAAAACTTTTGATTCGAAACTATAAATATACACAACTTACCACCACCAGCAATGGTCGCTTTGATGAGGGAGTCCAGCTCCTCATCACCTCTGATGGCGAGCTGCAAATGGCGGGGGGTAATACGCTTCACCTTCAAATCTTTGGAAGCATTTCCTGCCAGCTCAAGAACCTTAAAAAGTGGAAACAGAAACCTAATTAGTGGGGCAATTTAGTACAGTCAGTAAAAAATACAGGGCTTGCTTAGCAGGATTTTCCACATGAGGAAATTCTAAAAATCTCCTAGATAGAACTTAACTAAGACAAAGTGTATACAACGTATGAATAGAAACACTAAGCAGCTACTCAAAGTGATACATAATCAATATTAAAATGACCTATTTTTATTTTTAAAATTATATTCACTAGCCAGGCATACGTCTTGGAACTGAAAGGTTGCAATGATCACAGAGCTGTAAAATACATGCTTGCCATCTAGAACTCGTGCCATCTAGAACTCTACACACATTCTGATTACATACATCAGTGCTGATGTTCATATGGCTGAATGTTTTGCTATCCCCCTACCTCAGCAGTCAGGTACTCCAGAATAGCAGCACTATAAACAGCTGCAGTGGCTCCTACACGCCCATGACTTGTGGTTCTGGACTTCAAATGTCTGTGAATACGTCCAACAGGGAACTGCCACATAAAGACAAGATATAGATATACAATATAAATAACACAAAAAACAACTAATTCAAAATTTGACATTTTTACTGTGTAAAAATCTAGACTGGATATTACAATGTTCAGTTTGGGGAACAAAAATTTGGTAATGGAGAAATGTTTAACCTCAATTGGATTTTGCCCCAATGCAATACTCACAAGCATGTGTATTTATCCCCTGCACCCATTTGTTTATTTGTTGCTGCTTCTACCACTTGGTTTTAGATTTATTTTTTTGCTAGTTTAGACATTGGTGGGGTACCATATTGTCTTACACACAATGTCAAATTTTGGAACGTACACAGTTATTGCAAAAATACCCTGAAATATTGGGGCACAGATTTTTTTTTTCTTCTGTTTGTAGGAAAAGAAAAATTCACACGGTTCTCATTTCCCATTAAATAATATCTACTATAGACAGATTATATAAGTACATTTATTTTTAGTTCAGTCCTGGATATATGGAGTGCATCACTTATTTCATGTTGGATCATTCACATCTGTGAATATCTCAATTAGGGATAGCATATTATATTGTATGCAATAATAGAAAATATTCTGCATTCATATCGTATTCGATACATTTGTATTTTTAATTTAAATGTTCATACTGCCAAGAATTTCTTTGTAGCAAAGTACACAAACCTTTAGTAGATAAACATTTAATCAAACTAGTTAACCATGATATTTTTACTAACCATATACTTTTTTTTTGCAGACAAGGTTATTTACATGTTCGTTATTGCACAAAAAAAAGGCCATTTGGGTACAATTTAAGCACTGTTAATGCTTCCCCTGAAATATCTCAGAGACTGATTATCTCTGTCCATTATCATTTCTTTTGCTTCAAGACTGGATATATGGAGTGCATTATTAGCATCATGACAGTCTGGATAATTGACTTTTGTTACAACCTGGTGAAAACCTTAATTTGGCATGTAACATCTCATATGCATTCAATAATATCAGCAATATAAATTTTGTTGTTGTAACCGGATTTTAATTAAATTATTTTTTCAGTATTCTGTCATACCGCCAAGAATGTTGTCGCAAAATTATCGTGATATTTTAGGGCTACATCGCCCACCACTTGTAGACATAACTTAACTAACGTTACATTTCATCTAGTTAACAAGCTTCAGCTGCGGGTATTTTGGTCAGTGATCAGCTCATACAAAAGCAAAAATAGGGAAACAAAACTATTTATTTATCTAGTAAACCAATTAACCGAACGTTTTTTTTGTAAATTCTTACGCTTGAACGCTAACTAGATTAAATGCTTAGCAATAATGGTAAAAAAAGAAGCAATTTTCAGTTATACGGCGGCAGCCCGCCTGTTAGCGCGGCGGTCTCGGTACAAACCTGCAGTCCTGCCCTCTGGGAGCGAGAAACAGCCTTGGCTTTCGCCTTTCCTGAGTCCTTACCAGCTTTTCCTCCAGCCTGAAAAATAACAACGGAGAAATTAAGAGCTTAAATTTATATCCGGGCTTTTTACAGTGTTTTAAACAAGCGCGGTAAAATCTAACAGCCTTATGGGCGCCCTTGCCTTGCTTTTTACAGGCAGCGAGTAAGCTAGCGTTAGGTTAGCAACCTAGCACTACGTTTCGGTCTGTGGCTAAGCTAGCCAGCTAGCTAAGCTAACGTCGAGGCAACGAACTGGCTCCGAGTCGTTAGCTGCTAGCTAGTTAGCCGAAACTAGCCCTGGAAACAATGGGCTCTATACTAAATGAACTAAATGAATGAAACCCTGCGGAAAAACGCGTTAAAATATCTTAATAACATTAAACAGACCACAAACAGACTATAAAATAAATTAAACAGCCGTATTTACGATACCATTGTGCGAATCTAACTGCCGTAGAGCGCGGACACAAATCCAGAGAGCTTCGTTTAAACTGAGTTACCCGCCTTTCAGTTCGCTATATAGTTCCACCAGCCACTACATCCGGGACCCCGCGCTCACACAGCAGCCAATCACATTCAGCGTGCTGGCATTCGGCGTACAACCAACCAATCACACTGTGCTGATCCCAGCGATGGGGCGGTCCGTTAGAGGGATGGGAAATGTAGTTTAAATGTAGTTCAATTCTACACAGCTGCTAAGTAGTGTGTTATCCACGTACAGATCCACTAGTTTTCTATCAGACTCAATTCCAAGGAGAATATCCTAATATTAATTATGATACAGTACATACTTTAAACATGTTCTGTGCAAATTTAAAAATAAATGTGTAAAACGTGTGCACAAAATTATCATATATTAAAAATAAATATATGTAGAACATACAAATATACAAAATATTTTAGTTTTCCAGGTTTTTGAAAAAAACATTAAGCAGTAGCAAATACACTAAACAATATATGTAAAATGCATTTGGCATAAAAAAGTATATTCCTTTTACTGTAAGACTTTGCATGATTATTAAAACTTGTTAATATAGTTGAAATGTTCATTACACATAAAGAATCCCATGCCCACACACATCTTGTTGTGCAGACAGTGAAAATAAACCGAAAGCACAGCTTTATCCTATGCATTTAAAACCTTCACTTCATAAAACAATTGAGTAATGCTTTATAATATGGCCCACATTTTAGAGTGTAAGTTTCCTTAACTTCTCTGTATAAATCAGTACATTCAAAATACACACCAGGTCTTACTGGTACTTAAATTATATACAAATAAAGAAATATGGACAGCCAGGAACAGGAGAGTAACAACATTCTGTGTTTTACAGTGTAAGTAAAAGAGGAACTGTGTGAGTATAATAAAATCAGAATTGATTTTATGCTTCTAGCAGACCTGGATGTTCAGTACTGCAGCAACTCAAAACTGTCAGGCTGCAGGAAGAAAACTTAACTCCAGAGCAGACAGTTATAGACATTTTGGCTTGAGATGTTATGGAATAAGATAATGGTAAATGTCAGGAAATGTTACCCAATTTTATATGTACTGGTTTATCCAGAGATTAAACTATAAGTTTGGGAAAATTAAATTTTGTGTACATGTCAGAAAGTTAACCAATTGCTTCTCTCTTGTTCCTAGTTGTTCATATTTCTTTATTTGTACCTTACAGTACCTGAAACATATTTTGTATGTATTGGTTAATACTGAGTTCCACCATAAGTTAAGGGAACTTACACTCTACTAACGCTGGGCAAATTTCACTCTATTAAAAGAAAATACCCAGAGCAGATACAAATGGAATACTTTTTTTTAAGGTCCAAATATCTAGTATTTTGTCAACCCTGACCTCTGGGTAGTTGGCACCATCTTATTTGCATTCTCCCCATGTAAGCCCTTCTGCCTGTAACTGTAAGTTCTGTGTTAACAAGCTTCAATGATTTTTGGTGAAATGTGTTTTTGCATTATATGGCACAAGTTCTGTTATTATTTCATGTTTATAATTAGTTGTCTATTTTCAGCAAACCTAATAATGTTACTCTGTCTTTCGCTCTTCACACTCTAGTTCTTAGGTCTAATACATTGTTTAGCAAATCAGGCCAGAAGCATGTCACCTATTTTAACTAGAAACTGTCAGATGAATCAAGTTTCCATGCTTTATAAATTATAAATTATAAATAAATAAAAAACCCAGCTGCTACACATCTATTTATCTATCTTTCTATCCTTACTTACATTTAGCAAACATGGACTTCTCTAAGAAACTGTTTAAATATCTGCTAAAGTGTAAAAGACTAACTAAGTGTTGAACCAGCTTGCATTTCTTATAGGAAGATAAAGATCCAAATTATACCTCAACATCAGCAATAATTTAACAGTGTAGAAAATTTGTAGATAGACCTAAAAACTAAAAGAGCAGCAAGAAAACTCAAAAGTGTCTCAGGAGTAGAGCAGAGTAGGACCAACTAGGAACAAGGAGACTTTTAGTTGTAATTTCTGCCAGAGGGGTGCTACCACGTCCTGACTCAGAAGTTTTGCCAGACCATATATTTATGCTATGAGAGAGAGAGAGAGTAACTGTGCATTAAGGTTTGTTGAACATATCAATATATTGTAATTTATGTTTAATTAGCTAAAAAGGTTATTTTTACTGCTTCTAAATGCCAAAACATAATACAATTCATCACCTGGCCAAGGGTGCCCAAACTTTTCCATTACATTATCTATACAGTCTGAGAAGACCTAAAATTCAACCTTGTAACAGTGGATTATATACAAAATAATACAATGTACTTTTGAACTGGTTATATTGTTTGTTGCTGCTGTCCAGGGAAAAACACAAATCTCCCCTTTTCCGTTGTTTTCTCCAGCATTTGAACCATGTAGCTGCTCTGGATAAGTAAATAATTCAGAATGAATAGAGCAATAAAAATGCTCTAAAATTACATGAAACAATCTTATTTTTCACTAACTTTCATTCAAAAGTATAAAAACTGCCTTCTCCTGTAAAATCACTATTTAGGGGATTCATGATTTTCACTGCACAGCAATGATGTTCACAAGCTATATGTGGATAAGCTACTGGAATTGAGGTTTCCTGATCTTGGATGAATACTTGTGACTTTACTGACCATTAAACCCTATATATTAAGACTAAGTAAAGTTCTTAGACAATTTAAGGACTCAAAAGAAGAAGATGACTGGCTCTTGTAATGGTGCAACAACGTGTCAGACAAGAAGAAGACAGCAAAATTGACCAATTGAAAGTCTGATAGTCATACTGAGGTCATTTCACACCCTATTATTCCACCCTTACCCCAGTTTAACAGCTCATTCATCTGAAGAAGTGCCCTATTGCAAAACAGGAGTACATCAATCTGAATTACAATAGAACTTTTTCACAGTCTCTGTTATGAACAATGTGTCTCAAGCCCTCAACATATGCCAAGATAAGCTTATTATTCAAGGCTGAAAATTCAATATTATGATATTTTCCAAATTTACCATACTTTCAGGGAACCATATAATTACTGTAGTTTGAATTTGAAAAAACATTGGACAGTGAAATGTTCTGTTCAAAGTAAGTTAATGAATTAATGCTTCTTGAGGGCTTTTTTCATCATATTTGTTAAATATGTTACAGCTTTTTTTTTCGCTCAATGATTTTTTTTGCATTTTCTTCTTACTGTAACAATCCACAAAAATAAACATACTTTTTACATACAATATTTGTATATTATTTGTATAAGGCAGGGTGCGAATTACGGGGGTATTGGGGAGGTGGGGGCAGACCACCCCAATTAAGACTTTAACCCCACCTAAATTGGTTAAAACAATAGTTTGGGGGTCAAAACATTTAATAATGCTACATATAACGTTCAATACTAAAAAAAAACAATACAGTATCTATGCCTGGAAGAATATTGTTATACGATTTCAAGCACCCCTAAAGTGGATCATACCATTCCATGTCAATGAACATTTCTCTAGTTTACCTGCCTGCCTCATTATTGGTCAGATGGCTTGTGTCTAAGTTATGGCACTCAAGCTGCTCGAGCTACAGCATTATGTGTAAGTAGCGCTTAGCTTTACTTAGCTTGAAATATCAACTTTAAACACAATTTCCTTACATAAATACCTCACATTTGCACATTTATCCCGCCTTAAATGCTGCTAATTTACCATTCCGCCTTAAATGCTGCTGTGGCGGCACACCGTCTTCAAGCTGTCAATATTTTTGGCGCTTTTAAGGTGGAACAGAACATTATAATGGGAATCCACTTTCTGTTTTATCTGGACTGTTTGTGATTTCTGCACACTCTCAGCAGAAATGGGTAAAACTCCAGTGTCAAAATATGTGGATGAAATAGGACAAAAGCCTTATCTACAGGGGTTTTCAGTCACATTATTTTCTATTTATTTAGAATTTAATAACAAATGATTTCTATAGGAGAGATCCTGTATAATATGAATTAAAATGTAATGGCAAGAAAGCTGATGAAAGATAGCAGCCAATAGCATTGTGTTTGTTTTTAACAGGATTAACTGTGGCTTTTGTTGTATAATATATTATTTATGACTATAAAGGTTATTGTGTTGTATGTGCTACATTAACTGATGTAATAAGTTTTTCTTTTACATGATGTAGATATTACAGTAAGGTGAATATATCTACACTGATGGGCGTTGTGGTTTGGAAGTGAGGTGTGTTCAGGAATATTTTTGCCGTATTGCTATCTTAGCAACGGAAAACACAAGTGTGCCATTGTCTGAAAGCAACCTAGGCATTGGTCAGACGTCATTGCAATCTTGGCAGTGAATTGTCAACAGATTTATCCATAATGCAGTGCAAAAACCCATAGCACTTTTACATCAACAATAAACAGAATGAGTGAGCATTACAAAAGCAGGTCAGTTTACTCTGCTAAGAAGTTTTGTTAATGTCCAGGTATACCCAGGGGCATAGCAGCAAATTCTGCACCCTCCCTGTCTGCACCCACAACTCTTAGTGTCAGTGGGCCCCTATCCATGCCATTACACAAGGAACGTGAGCAAAAACAAATCAGGATTTTCATGAGCCCCTCTTCCTACTTGGGCCCTGAGTAGTCAGGTCCACTTTTCCCCCCATTACCACACCCATGGCTGTGCCCCAGAAATGTGCCAAAGTCAGAGCTAACCTGTGTTTTAAAGGGAATAGCAAGTGACACGTCTTTTATGTGTCTAAGCCGGGCAAGGTTTACTTTTCACGTTGTTTTGATAGCAAAGACAGACTGACAAACAATAAATCAAGCCGCACAATGCACGGTTGACGGTTTATATATGTATATATATATCTATTGCAGAAATAAAAAAGGGTTTCTATTAGTATACAGTTGTTTAAGAAGTAATCAGAATTCTCAGTATATTAAATGGATGGATAACAGGTCTACACTGATGTCCTTCTGATTTGTGGATTACCACAGTCATGTGTCCACAAGGTGGCTGTATGTACTCTTAAACACAGACTACTCTCTGCACTGCTGCATCAGGTAAAACACACAGTTACATCAGAGACGTCAGCTGGTAACTCGAGAACATTTGGTTAGATGGCCTTCCTAATGTAACAGAATTTATTATCATTTGGAAGAGTATCAAGGAAAAGGACACATAGTTCATAGATTCATTTCTTGCATGCTTTAGAGAGCATCAGTGTCAGCATGACTGATCACACTCTTTTACTCATGTAACAGCATTCGTTACACTGTGAAGCAGAGCAGTCCTCTCTTCACAATGTTTCTTCTGTGTTGCATCAGACAGCATGATCTGCACAGTTTGTCTAATGACATCAGTTTCATTCTCTGTGGAAAATCAGATTCTGTTCAGCTCATTTTGGGAATCTTATGCAAGCGTTTATCTGTCAAAACTAAAACTTTTAATTAGCTACTTACAAAGTTTGTATTTGCTAGAGCCCTCATATCACCACTACACAAATTAACACAAAACATCTGAGTGCTACAACAATTTAATAGAATATTACAAGCATTAGTCTATATAAAAGCACAAACTAGGCTAAGGCAATGGTTATTCATTGAAAGCAAATGCCTTTCCTGGGGCCCTAAGCAAAATTCTGAGAAGGGGCCATCCCATCTGAACTCTGTGAGCATTTATTTTGTTGATGAACAGAAATATCAAATAAGCATTGGTGACTAATTCTACAACAGCATCTTAAAGTGGTTAAGAATAAAAATAATCCAACATAGCTTTTTATTCTCCACCTTAAATTGTGCAGCAGTTTCTTCTAGTCTCTGTAACTGCTTGAATGTTTAAGGTTAAACCATAATAAGAGTTGAGAGATCATAGCATCATCATTAATGTGGAAATTAAATTTTGAAAAAATTAATAAATTAATTTGTGAGGCAGCATGTGTAGTAAGTATATAGGGAAGTCCGGCTTTGCAGATAGATACAGTGGCTTGCAAAACATTTATACCCCTTGAACTCTTTACAATCACAAATGTAAATTGTATGTCTCTACCAGCTTTGTGCATCTAGAGACTACGATTTTTACCCCATTCTTCTTTGCAAAATAGCTCAAGTTCAGTCACTTTGGATGGAGAGCGTCTCTAAACAGCAATTTTCATGTCTTGACACAGGATTCAAGTCAGAGCTTTGACTGGGCTATTCTAACACATGAGCTGCACGTTTCTGCAGCTCCTCCAGAGTGACCATGGGACGGCCATGTTTTGGTAGGTTTGCAGTTGTACAATACCTTTTCCATTTTTGGATGATGGATTGAACTCGGGATGCTCAAATCTCGGGATATGTTTTTATAACCTAACCCGACTCAGAAACATGCGAGTAACACCATGGCCTAAATACAGGAAAGGTAACTAACTTTGTGTTCAGAGAGCCTGCTTTGCTTTGTTAGCTAGCTTGCTAACAAGGTAGATCAGTCTTTCTTATGAGTAAAAACTTTTGGGTCCAAAGACTGGAGCTCATTCCAATTGATGCATATTTCCTACTTAGTGTACTACTAGTAACTAATGTTTTAATATAATGTTTTTTTTAAATAGTGCTTTTTCTTTGGAGTTGTTTTTGTGATTGTTGTGGGCAGGTCTAAGGAAAAATCCATGGCTAAATTTATTTCTAAGTCCAGCTCTGCTGTCAAACAGAGGCAAAATAGAGGACACTTAATAAAGCAACACTGCACTCCTGCCCATCTTCTCCACTCTGCTCTTTCTCACCTTTCTCACTAACACTCTAAATTCCTTCTCTTAAACCTACTCATATAATATATATGATGCCCCTCACCCATCGTCTATTTCAATAACACCCTGACCTGACATCCCCAACCTTTATCCTCCTTCTCACAAACACACTGCATCCCTGCCCATCATCATCTTCATTCATACACTATATAAGTAATTACGTTGCTTTTCAACATTTATTCTGACTGTTCAAGTTTCTGTTTTGATATTATTGTAACATTTACAATACGGGCCACAAATAACATTGTTACCTTAAATGGTTAAGTAATGTCTCAACTAATTATTTATTGACACTTTATACAACAGTTAGTTCCGACCTCACAATCTGATTGGTTGAGAAGGGTTCTAGCCGCGCTGATATTTGTGATAACATCACGGCCTTCTCACACTAAACTTGTATCACTCCGCCGACACAGGACCGTTTTGAATCATCACCTCCACAGGCAGCAGCGTTAGCTTAGTACAGGCTAGCGCTTAGCCACGGCACGCTCACCTGTCTTTTGTAGAAAAAAGGGAAGGAAAATCGCTCGGCTAATGCCGTCTGACAGCCAGAACGGTAACTTAACCTGCCAGGCTAGGCTAAGCTAAGTTAATGCTGAGCTAAAGCAAGCTAGCTAACCTAACCACAGTCCATCTGGCATGCTAACCAACATCACCCAGCAAAACAGGCAGAAATGCTCAAAAAATGCGCAGCGTTCACCTGAAGACGACTCCACAGAGCAGGAGAGGAGAGTATTAGTGTTATTTCACGGTCCTAATGTTACCATCTTCGCTTATTCACAATTTTGTTTTCAAGCTAACTTTTGTGGTGTAAGTTGTGGTGGAACTACTTTTTGGCGGAAGGCTCAGTCCATATTAAAGCATATTCATTCTGAATTTCTTAAAGTTCTTTGATTTATTTTCTTTATTCATTTTGTTAAAAAAAACTGTTGTATAAAAGCAATAGAACACTTGAGGTTGTGTGTTATCACGAATAACATCACGGCTGTGATGATCTACAACACTCGCCTTTGGCTTGTGCCTACAATCAAATTACAGCCGTGATGTTATGTTACACAGTTATAAAAATGCTGTGAATAATAATAAATTAAGACATTAGTTACAAAAATGCTGTAATAATTAATATTTACTTGACTTGTTAACCCTCCTATTGTCTTTGTGGTCAATTCAGCCCTATTCAATGTTCAATAACTTTTTAAAATACATGATTATTATTTTATTTACTTCATAATTAATGACTTCTCCTAATTAAATGGGCACAACCAGGGAAGCATAATATGAATATGATGATATGTTTTCAATGCATTTTCAGCATTTCACACATATTTGTTTCGGATGATGTGACGATCACTATGACATTACCATAACTGTATTAGTGCAAAAACCACTGATAGCTCACAAAACAGGGTGTATGCAATAAGTGGGTCCAGGGATTACCATTTATTCACAATACCATGTGACTGTAACTGTGGATGACTGTGGATTTTTTTTCTTTTTTTAAGGCTATTTAAGTAGCCACTGAACAAATATAGCATGTGACATAAAGTTTGGAAAAAATTTAATTATTATATGAATTAAAAAAAATATTTTGTAGGTCAAAATTGCTTGACCCCAAGGATAAAAAAATGTCAGTAAATTTGAAGGTGACAGGAGGGTTAAAAACACTTGTTGTAAAATTTTACGGGTTTAGTATGTGGCAGAGTAAATTTATCGAGCAGGTTAGTGATTAAGGGTCAGTGTCCACGATCTTGGGGGTCATAGTGGGTCAGTTTTCTGGACATAAATTATAAACTATATTTTTTTCAATGGAAAACCTCCAATCACAAAGCTGTGTAGTCCAAGACTAGGCTAAATCCCTGTCTGGAAACTGTCTCTAGATATGGCAGGCTCAACAGCATACCTCCGGGGGCAGGAGGGGAAATCTGTGTCTGCCAAATCATTGGGATAAAATGACAGGCATAGCTGAAGTACTGATCCTGCTGACCATACAGTATGCATCCCACTGATCTCCACCTCCTTTACTCTCTCTCACACACACACATTGCTGTGAGGAACCTGATACCTTGATCCCATGTTTCACTCACATCTGCTCAAAATGCTTCACAGAACAGGCTGACCCAGTTCTGCTTCTGTCTGCTCAGCACAGAGAGAGAGAGCAGAGGACCAACTCAACACATGACCTGAGGAAATGATTAGACATCAAATCTGCCTGCTGTTAAAATTTTGTTAAATATTATGTGATTAAAAACGAACACTGAGCAAAATAACGGAAACATGCACGGAAAATGCATGAATCAAGAATTTTATATGATTGGGTTTCCAGACACGAACTATATCTTGCACAAAAATGCATAACCTGTGGTTTGATTTTTAGTCTAGACTTAGGCCTAATCGACATAATCGAGAAGTAAAGGTTATATACTGTTAAGCTACTTTTAGAAAAAGTAAGTGGCATTATTTTTACAGGTATGTTTATTTCAACTTGGACTTTTTAATATAGCAGTTTTCTGACAGGCTATAAATATGTCTAAAATGTCTATAAATATCTGTAGAAAGTTCTGTAGGAAGTTATCTTCCAGCTGCAGGGATGATTAAAAATAACTATAAACAACAGTTGTCAGAAAATGCTGCCAGAAAATAAAAATTTTAAACCATTTTGTTTTTTGTATTGTAAGATTTATTATTTCCAATATTTGGACCATTAGACCAGTTCATTATGGAGGCCATGAAAGTGGCTGATAATCCAGGAAACCATGCTTGAAATGTTTGAGTATAGAACAGTTATCACCTAGGATAATAGAACATCATGAGAGAATAGAGGTTGAACTGTGGCATATCCTGCAAAATTGATTTTGCATTTACATGATCGTTGTAAGACCATTGGACTTTCTCAACCATTATAACTTCTAACGTTTCAGCAATTTCCTTTTAACACCCAATAACACTGCTTACAAAAAAAAAATACTTTGACACGGTCGGCTTACTTTAGTAACCCTGCCTGACATGAAAAACACTTTGTCTTCAATGGAAGTAGATGTAAAACGATTTTATTCCAGGTCAACTTGGCTTTTTTCCATTGCTCAGGAGTTCTGGCCTGTGCTTTTTTTTCCCACTGGCCATGGATGCATCCCATTTCCCAATAGCAACACTGCCATAAACTCCAGCTTTGTGGAGCTTTGGACAATAGTGTTGTAAAGAGATTCAGTCACAGATGCTATTGTAAACCTGTGGTGATGTTTGAGAAGCTTACTACCATTGTAAACGCTGTAAAGAGGGTTAACCTGGAGAAATGAGTTAAGCTTCACCTGTGATGAGTGATGAGCTTCTAGTTCTCTGTTTGTTTTAAGTAACTTAACAAAGTTATTTTGACTCCATACACTTACTTCCAAACTTTTTATATATTTTTATTGATGAAAATGCATAATTATGTAATTATTTTATCATTCAAATTTAACATAATTGGGAATTTCTATATTCTTTTATTAAAGGCAGTTAATTTTATCCATCTAATCAAAGTAAAATAACTTGCCTTGCTCAAAGATCCTCATTGATACAGCCCAATTAAATTCCAAAGAACACACATTGTATGATCAAATTAATGTTGACTTGGTGTTTAATTGTCTAAGATGTATTTTATTGCAAATTTTATTCATACATGCTATAAAGTACTTTGAGGTTGGTATAAAAAGGGCTTTATAAACACACATATGCTCATTACATAGTTTACGAATCATATCCATTTTATTGATACATTCAGGGTTTCATATTTGAAATATCAGCCAAAAATATATAAAAACCCACAAAAAACTCTTCCAGTGACTGAATCTAAAACAATTTGTACATTTAAAGTACTTAAAGTAATCTTCTCCTCATCTTGGACGGAAAGTTCTTCCCAATAGACTGGGTGTTCCTCCAAACGGATGAAGGGCAAACCTAAAATGATTATGATCATAAATCATATTGCGCAACAAAACATCCAAGCAAGCCTCAAATTTAAGTTTGGCCTGATAGTTATCTAGATACACACAGTCTTACAAAAAATAAACACATATAACCAGATGTCCTGTTCATGTCTTCTGATGTTTTAGTTATGGAGATGAGATTGAGATGAGATTTTACATACTTAGGAATTTAAGGAGCTGTTCATGAGCCCAAGCTGAAAAGATTTTGGGTGATGCAACAAGACAGTGACTCAAGACATTGACTGGGAATGATTGAAATAGACTAAGAATTATGGTTTAAAACATGATTTTAATTCTGGTTTTGCTATGGTTTTGCTATTCATAGATTTGAAATGGATTTTTCTCTGGATTTCTGTATATTCTAGCATCAACGTTGTCCAGTAATCAATGGTAATAGTCGTAACCGAATCTGTAGCTAGAGCCTTTTGATAAAGTACAGTTCAGATTGATCCAACATTCTTTAAAGAGATTTTCATACCATTAGTTTGAAATCAGAATTATTAAATATGGAGCGTTCTCCTTTGGTTTGGTTTATTTTCACACAGGGAAAAATACAAGTGCACCAAAAAAACATATAAGAATGTTCTGTCTGCTTATTAGTCAGATCTGGTGGGAACAAAAAAAGTAAATACAGGAAGTAGTTTCTGTGTTTTAGACTAGATTATAGTTTATACAATTCACACTAAAATGTACAGGTGTAAAAAAAAAACCCTAACCCTAAAACACACATGTGAGACTCTCATCTATCCTGCCTCCAGAAAAAAAATTCTCCTAGATGTGTCACTAGATGAGTTATTTACTGACTTTAAACGTAAACTGAATATCCATATCTTTTATTAGTAATTAACTAAAAAAATGAACTTTGTAGTAGTTAGGCCTTTGGACCGAGGACCAGACTGCAGCACTGCAGTTCTTTTAGTTTAACAGTAATAAATATTTGAGGTAATTAGGTTTTTTTTTTAGTTGAGAATTCACTAACTGTTTCATTTCAACTGAATTTGCTATTTAGAAAGACAGTCAGACATTAGTTACTTATAATCAACATCTAAAGCCTAATGACTTACAGGAGAAATCTGATGTGAAATGGTGTAGTGGGTGTAGTGGAAGTTCAAGTTAATTTTACTTATTTAATGCAATCAAATGGATGACCTTGGGAAATAAGTGAATAGATATGAAAATAAAACACTGTATATAATTTTTATAAAAAGTCATTTATAAGTACTGTCTTTCTGTTGAAAGTATCTGTATCTCATTTCTCAGCATGACTTTGCAGATTAGAAAATTACATTGTGTGATATTTTGAATTTTCTGGATTGCACTGGTGACAGTTATGGAAGAACACTGATATTTTTAGCTGCTTTATCCTTGCATACCAACACTCGTTTAGCACAGCAGACCTTTTATTTGGAAGTCGTCCCAATCAAGCCTGTTACTAAAAAGCAATGCTCAGACAGCGCCCACTCCAGTATCAAAGCCAGATAAAACCTGTGCAGTCCCATGCACTGATTTATGGCTTCATTCTGAACAGGACGACATACAGGACATCGTAGACTGAGAAGGTCAAATGGCACAATGAAGAGTTTCCGCATGCTGAGGCCGGACGACCTGCAATTTCCTCATCTTTACTGACATGAAATAATGTGGCTAGATAGTTTACTGCAACATTCTACAAAGACTTACATAAGTAACATAATACTTTTGAATCAGCATAGACATTTGTAGAATTGCTAGTGTCTGAAGGTTCACCAAAACCAAAAGCAAAGTAAAAAAACATATACATATATACTGTATGATTCTTTAGTCCAATACATAGATTTTCTTTATATATAAATTTATGTTAGAATTGTATTATATAAGAAAATCTGTTTCTATGTTTTTTTTCTGGAAGAAAAATCCTAAAATAGAGCTGACGTTCTATAACTTCATAGGTTTTAATTAATTAGCAGGAGACTATAAAAAAAAGTGTTAAACCTGTCTAGAACTGACATGTGTGCAGATTATTGTAAAATTTTATAAGTTTAACATTAAAGGAATAATCAGTACAAAATGAGGCTGAGAGTGTGAAACGGTTCCACCACCCTTTCCCAGTCATAAAGCTCATGCAGGTTGCCAGATTGAGGACACAGTGGCAACCGATGATGAGTATGATAGGATTGTGAGCAGTTGACTGTTGAAATGCATTGAAATGCCCCTCCCTACTACTACCTAGCTAGCAACTACTGCGTAGCTATGTTTAGCTAATCTTAGCAGAACCTCAGTGCTTACTTGCTAAGGGGAAAATTAACCAGTTGGCATCCATCTTCGGAGTTCTCCTGGGCTCTAAATTGTCTTCATCTGTCAAACTCACTGCCAATATTTACTCTTATTATACTCCATTTACACTTACATTTTATTATAATCTCTGGTCCCAGGAGCAAATTGTTTGGCTGCTGTTTCTTTCCTAACCTGGCAGATCAGGGTGTGGAAATGGGACTGGGGGAATGATGATAGTAGGTTCGGAGTCTAAAACCCACACAGATTATTGTGACAAACCACCCAGTTCAAAAAGGACACACTGGCTGGAATTCTGACAAGAGTTGCCAGTGATTAAACTAAGTATATTTTCTTAATATCTGATTATACATACTGATAATAAAAAAACAAATCCTTATTGAATCCTTACATAATCTTTTAAGAAGACCTTATATTTAAAACATAATTTATTATATTTCAGGCAGATGACCTATCAACCATAATGTATTTTTTATCATTTATTTACTTGGTGTATTAAAATGTTGCATCATATAAAAACATAGTGTATAAAAGTGTACACAAGTTTCATTATTTATTATTTTGATTTCTCACATACGTCTTTATTATTTTAAAGTATTTTACCACCACAATCACCCCACACCCTAACACCCAATGCTCACACTATTGATACAAGCTTAAGTTTACATGTTTACAATTTTTTACGTTACAGTTTTTTTTTACAAAGTCCTCAAGCTTCCCTTCAGCTATATAGGACAGTTTCTTTAATGCCAGGTTGCTGGACATTTTATTTAATCCATTGGTTTATCTTGGGCCCCTCAGTGTTGTTATAGTTCAACACAGTCACATGTTTGGTCAGTAATAAGAAACAAAACTAGCAAGCTTCCTTCTTTTTGCAGTCCCTCCAAAGCCATCAGGAAAAGAGTTTACAATCCATTGGCATGTCACATTCAATTAAATGAGAAATAAATGTAGTAACCTTTTTTCAGTTAATCTGAAGCTCTGAATATTGCCATACAATAAAGAAGACTGCCCTTCTGCACCACATTTAACACAGTCATCAGAAATATTTGAAATGAAATGGTGACATGGGTATTCATTATTTATTATTAATAACCAAAAATATTGCATTAAACATCCTACACACAGTGTACACTACGAACAATTCAACAAACTAACAGTATTTTTTAGGATGTTGAATTCCTATTTTTTTTATAGATGTTTGTGTGTGTATAATATATTTTATTTACATCAATTATTTAATTTATAGACGCTGCTATAATGTAATTTCTGCCAGCATAGGTTCTATAGCCTTCCTTATAACTGTTAATGTTTCATCAACATTTTTCACTGCACTCTTACAAACCAGCGAGATGTTTAAAACAGTTTCCAGAGATGCAGAATCCGCTGGTGGTGCCACAAAACAGGATCCATTTCATCCCAGCAGTCAATCATGCTAACATGTAGGAACAGAACGGGCTGTGTAGCAGAGATGTTTACGAGGGAATATAGTGTTGCAGGTCACTTTCAGGTTAGATAAAATCAGTAACATGGGAAGCCATGCTTCATTTAAACTGTCTTTAATTTAGAAGACCATGAGTTGGTGAGAGATGTGTGGTAAACATAATGACACACACTCTTTGAGCCTCACAGCGTTTGGCAAGGCATGTGCCTTAGACTCTCCAAATTGTGCTTTTTTCTATATAATGGCTTCAGGCTTCAGGCACTCTAGCCACCACCTAATTGCTGCAGCACAGGAAGTACCAGAATCAGATGCTTCCAGGACAACTTTATTCTGCAGGTCATCCCGCTGTCAAATAGTCAGTAGTGAGTTAAAGGTGAGTTAACATGTTGAATATGAAAATATTGAATCTCATAAACCATAGACAGTCTCACTCGCACCATTAACAGGTCACTGCATCTGTTTTAATGTTTTAGTAGCATTGCTCCAATAAACTCAGTCTAAACTAATGTCTTTATAGTTTTTAAATAAAGCTGGTATTTCTTGTTCCTGGACTCCACTAAAAATGTTGGGAACTCTTGCTTTTAATTCATGCTTTCACCACCTCCACAGAACACACGTAACACATGCATTTCTGGACAAGCTTAGAGATACAAAACTGTCTATCTGAGAAAGTGAATTAATAGCTCTGGAAAATTATTGCATGATTTTACAGCTCTGGAAAGTTATTGAATGATGAGTTTCTTTTGAATTAAAAACCTCTGGAATGTAATCAAGAGGAAGATGGATGATCACAAGCCATTAAATCAAGCTGAACTGCTTGAATTTTTGCACAAGGAGTGGCATAAAGTTATCCAAAAGCAGTGTGTAAGACTGGTGGAGGAGAACATGCCAAGATGCAGGAAAACTGTGATTAAAAACCCGGGTTATTTAACCAAATATTGATTTCTGAACTATTATAACTTTATAAATTTTAGCTAGTTTTCTTTGCATTATTTGAGGTCTGAAAGCTCTGCATCTTTTTTGTTATTTCAGCAATTTCACATTTTCTGCAAATAAATGCTTCAAATAACAATATTTTTAGTTTACATTTTGGGAGAAACGTCCGTAGTTTATAGAATAAAACAACAATGCTTATTTTATTCTAAGATATACCTATAAATAGCAACATCAGATAAACTGATTCAGAAACTGAAGTGGTCTGATTTTTTTCCAGAGCTGTATAGTAGCATTAAGGTATATACAGTAACTGGACCAAAAGGGCTGCACAAATTTATTCTATACATCATTTTTTTTCTGTACACTACAGTGCATGGGAAAAATGTACAAAGGTACATTAAGGTAAATATTTATTTAAATTAAGTTGATATTTTGTGCTGTCTCCTGGTCTTTTATATGCTTTTACAGTATAGTCTAGAACAGACAGAATTATAATAATTTTATTTTTGACATAAACTTACAACTTTTAATGTACGTATGTGTGTGAGAGAAGGTGATAAAAAAAGAGAAACAGAGAGAAAGAAAAGAATATCTTGATTCCACCCTGGTGTAGAGTGCTGTGTAGTTTTGGCCGACACACTGCTAAATCAGCAGCCCTACCTCACAGCAGCTGCTGAGCACACACGCACACGCACGCACATATGCACACACACACGTTCATGCCAAATACCATGGCCATAGTATGTATTTGTTTCTCAGTCTACAGCCACTGTGTTTAAGCAGTTTACCTTCAGCTCCTACAACCCAACCACAGTTTACTCCAGAGCTCGACCTCAAACACTGAGCACAAAGATCAGAGGTGTGGATAATCAGCATTGTTTTGGGACGTGTAATTAACGAGTGTGTTAGTCAATGTGCATTAGAAAAGATGTGAGCAGTTGAGGCTTTTTGTTGGAAGCCAAAATAGATGCACCTCATTCACACCTATCAACCTGAAACCACATTAAAGTCTAGAAACATTTAGATAATCAGGAACATGAATCACTTAACCCACTTCCACTAATGCAGTGGCACCACATACTAGCACACAGATAAACATTTAGACTCATTAGTCTGAACAAACCAGTCCACTAATTCATTGTTGTCTGTTAGGGTTGAATATACAGTTGTGTCTACAAACTACATTACAGATACATTTACTAATGAATTGCATGAAAAAAACTGTTGCAAATGTGTGAAAAAAGACTTTTTTAATAAATTGTTTTTTTTAATAAAAAGTTGGAAGGCCAATTACCCAACCCACTCATTAGGACCCCCTATCACTAGTTAAAGACTAGCATATGCCTTTTCCGAAACATGCAAAGTCAGTCACTGCCTATTTCCAGACTGCATTACTGGGAAACCAGCGCATTTGGAGGAAAGTGCAGTAACCTGGCTCTAATACATCAGCTAACAGAGGACTGTGCTGATCAAAATGATCTTGAGAGTAATGTGATTTAAGATCACCATTTACCAACGAAGTGAGAGCATGGAAAATTGTGCTATTTCAGACTCTGGCTGCTGATTCAAACCAGTAACCCTCGGATCACAGTGGCAGTACTTTAGAATGTTTTTACACCAGCACTATTTGGTCATCTGTAATTGCATTCGGGTACAGAGCAAAACAGTTGTACAGAGACCTGCGTGAGGATGTGGTCTCGGTCTGGTTCCAAATAAAGTCCAGAGCCGTTTGCTTTGGTAAGAACGTGATTTGGTCTCGAGCCGACCCAATTATCAAATATGCTCATCATATTTGGGCTAAACTGCTTGTCAGGTGCCGTTTAAACTGATTAATTAGCCTGATAATTCCCATAGCTTTTAACACCCACTGTCTCTTTTGCAGCTGCTCCATGCTAAGCTGTTTTCACACTGAACTCCTTATGTGCAGCGTTTACTGCTTGTGGCCACAGAACCCCACTTACCAATGGCAATTTTTCTGCATTCATTGGTAAAGTAGCTTTACACTGCAAAACTTTCTATGGAGGTCTGGAACACTTTTTTGCTATATTTACTTTCTTCCTACCTTGCCAGATAGCTCTGTCCAATCAGAGGAGACAAAAAGCTCACATGGTTTGTTGGGAAGCATTTTGGTGCGTTTAGGTTTGCGCTAGTGTTAACAAACTCATTGAATGATTCTGACCAGAGAAAGAGATTAAAGAAAATCCAAAGTGAACTGGACACAATAACATTACAGTGTGCAGGAAACTTCCTAAGTGTGGGCGATATGGCCCTAAAATAATATCACGATAATGATAATGATACAAATATTTTCATATATCCAGGACTGAAGGAAAATAAAAGAAACTGGACAGATATAATCGGTCTCTAATAGATATATAATGGGAAATGAGAACAGTGTGATTTTTTCTTTTGCTAAAAACAGCAAAAAAGTAAGACCCTGATGTGATAATTAGGGGTGGGCAATACAACATTAAATTTTAGGGTATAATATTGTTCACAGTATTCCAAAATGTTGGCACTATTATTGCATACGATACGATATTGCACACCCCTACTTCCACCACTGCAACACTTATATATAAACAAAACCTCTTAAACAAGATTGTACAAGACACTGTATGAATTTGAACAAGGATTTCTATTAAAATACAATGCTGGAGTAAAAAAAAAACAGGTTTCTGGCAAACTGTAATATGCTTAAGTAAATATAGAAACTTAACCCCATGCAAATGTGTCAAGGAAGTTAAAACTGATGAATGCAGTGGTTATCGTTATCAGGCTCACTTCCTTCATTTTGAATAACAGATAACAGCATACTGTACTGCTAGAAAGCTGTAAACAAACTTTGTGACAACACACACTAAAACTGTACTAAGAGGTTTTACTATTAAACCATAAGCATGTCCACATACACTGTAGGGCTGCAACTAATGATTATTTAAGTGTTCGACTTATCTGGCGATTTTTTTGTTTTATTAATCAATTTGTGTACTGATATTTTTGCCATTCTCTAATCGCTGCTATTAAATCATGACCATAATGATTATTATATGACTTTATTGAAGACACTGTGTTTTTAAAATCATAAAAGAATTGTAATCACTGTATTTGTGATATGACAAAAAGTATTGCATTTACATGTTTAGTTTAATCTCGGACATTTACACTGAGATTATAAGGAGTATCCCAACCATTCTAAATGAGATCCAATCCAAACGGAAGTAATTTACATATATACTAAAGTTAAACTAAACTAAAGGTTTTTATAGAAAAAAGACAATAACAGATACTTTGAATAAATTCTTATGTATCTTATCCTCCACCATTTACTACTGGTGTTGATGCTCAGTTAGAATACTGAAGCTGAAGTTATTTACCTTCACTGCAGCACATTTCACACTCACTGTCTAAAACAGATCAGGCCTCAGAAGTCACTGCGCCAATATGTCTCCAGCACCCTGGTGTTACAACAGCTCTTCACCAGGTCATTCTGCATTCTGCCTTCCAGTCAGCTTTATGCTAATTACTGTGAGAACTATTCAGTCAGAAGAATGTTGTTATTGTTATTACAGCAGGCTTACAATGCTAACAATAGGGCCATAGCATTGCTCATGCATTTACCAACCCCAATTACTCCAACTTCAGTCCGAAACTAATGAGAGTATTCATGTGACATATCAGTTGTTGTTTTTTTTATGCTCATCAGTTGACTTATTTCAGGATGGCAGCATCCGGATAGGTAAAACAAGGTACCGTGTCTATAAACAGTGTTTTAATAAACTACCACTGTTCTCAGTGGCTCGTTTTAAATGTCAGGGCCCTTACAATTCAACCAATAAACATTAGAGCTACTTTGAGCTCGTTAATGGTGTAAAAATTGTGATTTCTTTGCATGAGAAATGCTATGCCCCTATCACTAGCATTGTAAGCCTGTTGGGAGCATTAGCTAAAAGTGTCATATTCCATAATGCTGGAGGTGAACAGAGTTGAGTTATTCAACAAAAGTTTGTACTCACTATCATGTTTCACTACAACCCGAATCCATTGCACAACGCATTTCTCCTTTAAGAGGATCACATTACAATCACCACTCTCCGTTAGGCAGCAGGTTGCAGTTCAACTCCCAACCTAGGCAAGAATTTTACCAAGCTACACAAAAAAAACCAACATGGGCACAACTGCTAACACTGCATTTACCTAGATCCGTTACATAATTGCACTGTAAGCTGGTCTGGATACGAGCATCAGCCAAATGCTATAAATACACACTTTTATTACTTCAGTAAGGCAAAAAGAGTCTGGTTAATCGTTCACTGTTTGCCCAGAATTTGCCCTTCATCATGTTTGATGGCAGTTTAGCTGCACAAATGCTTAGATGCACTATATTCCTCAAAAGTGTTCACTTACCCATTCAATTGAGAGTGTTTCTGTGCAAAGAACTTATTAAACATGTTTTGTATAGTCCATAGACCTATTCCAACATAGGTATAATATGCCCCCTTTAAAAATATTAGACCTACATCTTGATTGCGTCATTCCAAGTCTATTTAGATGGGGTACGGCACGGGTCGGCAATTAAGTTTGGCTGTGGGCCAGATATTTTTCAAGCCATTATTTGGCGGTCCACAAAAAAAATCTGTTTTGTAAAAAAAAATTGAAATGGGATGGGGTGCTACAGACTAGTAGCTCTCCAGCCCAGAGGGTTGTTAAACCCGAATGCAGAACAGTTGATCCCAAAGCAGGTAAACCCAAGAATTTAAAAAAAAAAATAAACACACTGATCCTCACGCGGGATCGAACCCGTGTTGTCAAGGTCGAGGTCTAATACAACACCCTTGTAAGGAGATGGGGAGCCCAAGAATGGGCAGAAAAATGAGAACGGTTGGAAAATAAGGTCACGCCAAGCATGACAGAGAGACAAGGAAGGGGTGTAAACAAAAGCTCACCAGAGAAGCATTTTATTTTTTTCACTGTCGTTCATTATATTTTAAACAACCTCACAGGCCAGATATTTAATGCTTGCAGGCCACATCTTGCCGACCCCTGGTGAATGGTATAGTATCTGTCCTAACTAACTGATCTAGTATCTAACTGATTTAATAGTAACAGCATCAAAGGCTGTTTTTAACAAAGAATGTGTTTGTTTTCTCACTGCTTCTACTGTATTACCTAAATCTAATCCAATAAATAACAGTAAATACAGTGGATCAGCTTTCACCTGATGAGAAATACGCTTCTCTTAGCGCCAACATGGATGCAGGTTAAATAACAGCTGAAATGTCACACAAACTCATAAGGTCCGTAGTGTAGGGTCATATGATGTGCTCATATACACTGCAGTCACACTATTTACACATAGCTGCCAGAGGGACACCCTGGCCTCCATCTCCACTCTAAAAATGACTCCAGACGGACGTGGGCAGATCTTTCTTTAGACTTTACGTACACTGTGTTTTGTACACATAGGCTCTCTGACGTCCAGGCCCATCCCTGGATAAGTCCATGGATATTACATCACAGAAGCATCACTTATAAACTTTTTTTAATGGGAGTGTATGAAATTTCATCTGCTCTACTAAAATGATTTTATTCCCCCACACACTTTTTTTTAAATCGGAACTTGGCCTGGCCTAGGTTACCATGAAGTTCAATGTCATGAATATTATGATCATTAACAAAAGAAGCCTGATACTTTCAGGCTGGAAAGAGGGGGCTTAAATTACATTACATTACATTTCATTTGGCAGACGCTTTTGTCCAAAGCGACTTACAATAATGAAGTACAAAAGTAATAGGAATTAAGATAACCCATTTTTAGATAGGGCTTAAAGGAGGTCGAAGGGAAATAAAGGGATAGAGAAGTGAAGGAGGGGAGGAAGGAAATGGGGTTAGAAGTAGTTAGTGTGTTAGAGGTGTTAGGAGAGTAAGTGCTCTTTAAAGAGCTCTGTCTTCAGGAGTCTCTTAAAGATAGCGAGAGATTCTCCTGATCTGGTAGTGGAAGGTAGTTTGTTCCACCATTGGGGAACTCTGTATGAGAACATCTGTATGAGATTGCTTTGTGCGAGTGTTTGGCAAAGCGAGGCGACGTTCATTGGAGGAGCGCAGCGGCCGGGAGGTAGCGTAAGCCTTCAGGAGTGAGTGCAGGTAGGAAGGAGCTGTTCTCTCATCACCTTGTAGGCGATTGTAAGAGTTTTGAATGTGATGCGAGCATCAACTGGTAGCCAGTGGAGCTCAATGAACAGTGGGGTGACATGTGCCCGTTTTGGTTGGTTGAAGACCAGACGTGCTGCTGCATTCTGGATCATTTGGAGTGGTTTTACTACGCAGGCCGGGAGGCCAGTTAGCAGGGCATTGCAGTAGTCGAGGGGTGAGATGACGACCGCTTGTACTGGTGTTACTAAAACAGCCTAGCAATAATCCCCAAATTGGTCTGAGATGGTTTGCTCCTAGTTAGTGGTGAAAAACTTTGTGGATGATTTCAGACAGAATTATTCCAAAGCAGGTAGGCAGGCATATTTTGTACTGTATTTAGATGTTTACTTACATGCATATGGTTTTACCATCTGCAAAAAAAGTAAAAATAGGCCTTCTACAAAGTGTTTTAAATTAAACAGTGCATAGAACTTAAGATTTTAAAATAGTACAAATTCAAAACTACTTCATAATGATCACTACAATTGGTCAGAATATTTGCAGATTCTTGCATGAATGTACTCAGCTACTTTAATTTGTACCCATTGCTGGCACAGACGTGCTAATGCACCCCCTCACCTGTCCAGTTCCCACAGAAAGGCATTGCCTCTTGAACAGTATATAAACATTAGCAGGAATTACATTTATAAATAAATTTGATTTTAGACAGTTGTGTTCCAGTGCTAGTCAATATAGTTTATGTTTAGGGCAAAATCAAGCAGACAGACATCATATTAAGGCCTTTTCAAAATAGTTTATTGTCAAATAGACAAGAATATCCACTTCCTGTAACAGGAACTTTATAAAACAGTAGATCCAGTTGCTGAAACAGCACTGAAGCTGAATATGATCAGACAGAACATGTCTTTGAAACATTAAAAAATTCTACAGTCAAGCACTAAACTAGCACTTAACCAGCTTACTAGGAAAAAAAAAAAAAAACATTTTTTAAACATTGCGGCACATTGGAAAAGTCAGATGTGTTGTGCCTTAGCAGCATGTTTTTACAAGCAGATACTATGTGAAAGCACAGTACATTCAGAAACATGTCCCTGCCCACCCAGCCAAATACACCCTACTGGTAGTGATGCCCCACCCCCTCCCCATCCCGGTTGAAAAAAAGGTAACACCTTTGGCTGAAGTTCTTTATAAGTTGGGTTTTAATGCTGTGTACCAGGAAAAACACCAGGTAACAAATGGAGTAAACAAAATTGCATACTAGAAAAATCTGGAAATTCCCAATACACATTTAGTGAGATGGCACACAATTATGGGCACAGCCTCTCAAAACAAGCTGCAGAAAAATCTATACAAATACTGTAAACTCCCACCACCATGTCAACTACCCCATGTCCCATTTATGCATCCCCAGACTCAACATGTACAACACTCAACTAGTTTACATTAATATTATATAAAAAGTGCACAAAAAGGGGTTGCTCCACAGGCAGACCTGTACATTCACATACATTCATAAGTGTTTAAGTGCATTGTACCCTTAAAGCCAGAACACACTTAACCCAACAAACACCAGACACTGAGCTGGTGCATTTTACATGTGATTGGAAGGTTCAACAATGTTGGTTGTCCATTGACACTGTTCTACAAAATGTCCCTTCTTCATTCACACAGGTTATTTGGTTTATTCCTACATTCTAAAGCAGAGTTCCAATAATAGATATGCTGGAGTTCGTTGGATCCATGTGCCTTGGCCTTCAAAACTCCCATCCCTGTTCTCTCATTGGCTCAGCATTCCTCCACCACAGTACCGGCCGCCGAAGAGTACAGCTTCTTCTTAACAAGCCTGAAGCCAGGCCGCAGTTTAAGGGCACGCCGGAAGCCCGGGGGGAAGCATGTGCCAATTCTAAGGAAGTCCCTTAAGCTGGGCCAGCCACCCCCGTCCTGTTTGAAGACCAGCGTCAGTTCAAAGGTGGGCACAACACTTGTGTCACACACCAAGCGCTCCAGCCTCTCGCACCGCCGCTGATGCTGCTCCTCCATCTCCAGACGCACGTCCAGCACACAGCCGCGGAGCCCGCATGGCTCGCCCGATGCCAGCCGCAGCACGTCTCTCGCCACCCGCTGCGTCAGCGTCTCTGGTACCAGCACCTGAGCGCATCGCAGCGTACTAGCCTTAGCCCGTGCCAGGCAGCCCTCCAGCAGCCGTGCCAGCTGCTGACAGGCCCGCTCCTCACACACCTCCACACTGAGGTACGGCTCAGCCAGGCATCGCTCCCAGAAGTCCAGCTCTAAGCAGAAACAGAGGAAAGAAAAAAATAAAAGATCAGACCATTATGAGGTAAAACTACAAGTAGAAACTCTGATGCCCTAATTGCTATTTTAAGAGACATAAAGAGAAGATTTAATCTATATTCCAACATTTGCTAATTTCAAAAAAATTTCCTTCACTTTCAGTGGATTTAGAAATTTAAGATGAAATAACATGAAATGCATTCGAAAACAGAACATGCATTCTAGCAATGAATTCTATTAAATTGCATTATTTTCACCAGTACCAAGCAATACACAATTCCACCAGTCGTGAGATACCCAACATACACAAGTGTATTATTATTAGTAGATTACAGAAACAAGACTGGTCCTTTTCTTTATCTTTGCAATAATTTTTTTTTTATTGCCGCCATTTTATGCCAGTGATACAATAACACAGTAGCATAATAATACAATCCCACATTATGTTTAAAGAGCTATGGTCTTTTATTTATGAACAGTATTCAGACATCAGAACTGGAAAACAAAGGTTTTAATAAATAAACACTGTTTTTACACAAAGTTTCTATATCGTCTGATTCATGTTAATGGGTAAACAAACATGGGCAGTATTTAGGTCAGCCAAAATTGAGACAATGTTCATATATTGTACGATATGTATATTAAAACACAATTAATTTGGCCAGCCTAATTGTGTATATGAATTAATAAGACAAAGGTAGCCCAAAAAGTCTCCTTTTAATCTCTTGACCTCTTGTCCACCCATTTGACAAAAACAGCCTGTCATCTGCAGCCAGGCTTGGGAAAGCTAGTCTTTCAAATTTCAGGTGAATACATATGCTAGTGCACAACTAGTTTAACCAGGTATCTTGCCACCATATGGCATGTTTTCATGTTTTGGTCAAGACAACCAGGTTTTCTTTTAACCTCTTTGACCATGAAAGTCCAGACTAGCTTAAACTCTAGCAAAAGCTGGCATTAAGTTGGATTGTTATACAGGGGAGATGTTAAAAGGCATAGCAAAACAAGCAACATTAACCTCCTTCAAAAATGTATTGCGCATCATATCATGAACAGAGTCATTGCTTAAACTGCCCTTGTTTGCAAATGCAGGCTCTCAAATGACAAAAAAAGATTTTTTTTTTCTATAAGGTGTTACTCAAGCTCTAGCTTTCTCTAAAAATCTAATAAATCTAAAAAAAGGCTGTTGACCATTCATTCCTTCATCCTAGGGGAGCATCATGCTGACTTGGCTCACATTCTCTCATATATCCTCAGCTCTTACCAAGCAAACAATCCTGGGCTAACAAAGGAGCTTTGCTGGCTAATGGAATGACTTCATCTTTTTGCTGACATCATTTGTGTGCATCCCTCCCTCCCCTCTCTGTCTGTCCTGCAGCTCTGCATCAACATCTCTGCAAAACAAGCCCTTCACCCACCGCATTGTTTAACACAGCTGCACTGTGGTGCACAGTACAGTGCAGGAGCTGCGAAAAACTGAGAAAAATGTACATAAATAGAGAAAGATGGAGAAATCTTACCGTTATCGATGCAAGACTGGTCGTATCCTCCTCGGTCAATATATTCCGAGATGCGTTCGGGGTTTTTCTTTAATGTGCTTGTAGCAACCATATTGGCCCTTTAAAGTAAATTCCTCGACCGTATAAGTGCTGAAAGGAGATAAAGAGAAAATAGAACATTTAGCTTGAGTTAACCAGTTAAATGAAGCACAGAAACTGTCAGTGTTCTCACAGGCTACAGCCTTCACTCAGTTCAGCATGAAAATACACCACTTCACTTCACTTCACACTAGCCTGATTTAGGTTACATATATACATATAGGTCACCAAAGCAGTGATATAGCTGGTGATATGATTTAAGATTTATCTGCTGAACAAACTAGTTTACTTAGCTTTAACAAACTCTTTAGCAAGTATGTGAGGAAAATTCCAGTATTCACGTTAACTATTAGTTAGCTAACTAGCTAACTTACATTTTTATGCCCAAACAAACAGCTAGTTAACCAACAACAAGCTAGATACTATAAAAAGACAGAGATAACCACAAAGAACAAGCCATAAACACTCACCAATATAAAACAGGCTCTAGTTTAAAATAAATTAGTTACAAAAGACTTCATAGAAAGCCGTACACGAACACCCAACATGTACAACCACACTTAAACTAAATAAATACACAGTGTGGGAGCGCTGCTCTTATTTATAGCCTCTCGTAGACGCCCACACCGCAGCCGACCAATCAGCGCGCGTTTTCTGCCCTGGAAATTACGGAATTCTACCAAGCAACCGGGGTGCGTTCCCGTCGAGTGATCTTATTGGCCAGCCGGAGACCCCTACTCCAGCCAATAGCGGAAGTGTAATTCTGTGTTGCTACCTACAACGGACCATTTTTTTCTCCAGTGCAAAAAGTAATGCTGACTAAAACCCCCATTTATATACACTTTTTAAGTTATAAAGAGAGAAAATTAAAGCATATTTTACAAATACAAATTAGGTTTAAGATTATACATATTCACAGTTTATAACACACAACATTATAACAGTACAATGTACAGTATGAACAGAATAAGAAAAAAAAAAGATCAGACCATCATGAGGTATTTGCACAAATCAGATGTTTTTCCATCCCATTCAGTGGATTTTGAAATAATACATGAAATGCCTTTGAAAACAGAACATGCATTCTAATTTTATTATTTTTTTATTTTATATAAAATAATATTTTATTTTTTTATTAATTTTATTAAACTGCATTATTTGCACATCAACAGCACCAAGCAATTCATTATTCCACCAGTCATGAGATTGCAGTATATATTTTATCACAATAGCAATGTAGTTCATCAAATGGTTTCAGTTTTAAAGTACATTGGCACCTATCTATCTATCTATCTATCTATCTATCTATCTATCTATCTATCTATCTATCTATCTGTCTGTCTGTCTGTCTGTCTGTCTGTCTGTCTGTCTGTCTGTCTGTCTGTCTGTCTATTTATGATTTACGTTTACATTTTATTTATCTTAATACCAAGCTATCAGAGTCAAGTTGCTTGTGTTCCAATTAAACTTTTACACTTAAAAAAAAAAAAAAAATGGTACACATCCAAACATAAAAATGTTAGGTGCCCAGTACTGTGTCTTTTTTTTTAGCCTACATCCTGCAAGGTGTGGTCCAAGTGTGCCAGATAAAAACATGCTTTTTTTGTCCATAAAGTTTTTTTTTACCACACAGTTCTTCAAACAGCTATCCAGTGGTCTGAACCTCAGAAAGAGGAAGTTTCAATTGTGTCTATAAAATCACAGCTAGAAATAAACCTACAGTGGATTTTTTTTAGTGCAAAACTTTCTCATTACACCCTGCTCTCTAAAGCTGTTTCTCTCCATGGCACATGATTCTCTGTGCTTTCCACTTCTGACACACACAAACACACACACACACACACACACACACACACACACACACACACACACACACACACACACACACACATGCACACACACACACACACACACACACACACATTCACACACTTACAGCCAGGGAGTAATAGAAACCAGCAGGTCACATGGGATGAACAAAATCCTGGAAGAAAAACATGTACAGTCACATGTTTTTTCCTACATGGAGCATCTCCTCTCTCCATACCAGAGGGAAAGAAGACATGCAAGAGATACAAACACAGTTTTAAAGTGCATCAAGATTAAAGTAGATTTAATATGGGGTCAAATGTAATTTTTTTCATTTATCAAGGTTGCATTTGTTTAATTACCCTAATGGTTTTTGTCTTTTTATAGTTTGTAAATAGGTCAAAATTAAAGTTAGCAAGGCACCATTTCAACAGATATCAGCCATACCTGAAGTTACATAGAAAATGAATGAGTAAAGGCACTAGAAACTAACTTATTTTATAGTCTTTGGATGACTTAAAGCCATAAAACAGGCAGACAGAAGTAACAAGAAGAAATAGCACCACCAGACAAGTTGAGGGAGGATTTTTTGGGACTATAACTCCTGCATGCTAAAATTCCTGCATGCATTTGTCCACTATTTTAATTATTTCAATTTTAAGGACAGAATTCAGAACCAAAACCTTTTCAAAACTATGATAAAAATGTGTTTTGGGCATCAGACAATTATATTCATAACTGTTCAGTGAGAGAGTTTTTAGAGTTGTTTAGAGGTGTAGAGTATTTTACAGAGCTCAACAGGCTTTACTTGTATTGAACATAACTCCCATTTATCCAAGAGTTACTAATATAGTACACATTTTAGCTGCAAAAAAAAAAAACCAAGATCAACCCTTGAATAAAACAAATTTTGACTCTCAGCCTTCTGTTTTGAGTGTGCCTCTAAACATAAGCCATGTAGTCTTAACACTTCACTCTACCTGTTAAAGCCTAACAAGAATCAGGACATCCTACCCCTAGGCGTGCAGACGCAAAACAGAGTGGTGTGGCAAAGTAGTAGAACCAGTGAAATGGGATTGGGCTCATTCATACTTGTGACTGGTGTTTCCATGTCTAATTTTTGACACCTGTTTTTAGTCCTAGTGTTTCACCCTTAAATAAAAATTTAGTGTGATTTTTATTTATTTATATTACTGGGTACATAGGGATGGACTAATGAGGTTAGGCCATATGCAATTTAGATTAGGAGAGGCTGTTAAAAACTGTGAAACAAGTAGTTGGTCTCTCAAAAATAGGTTAAACCCTTTGTTCACAAAGGTAATCATCTAGGTAATAAATTCATATTGTGGCTTGATGTGTGTTTCACATCACGTCTAATTCTGTGTGATTATAGACTGGTTGCAAATAAAATATCTGATTATTGACCAATTTATGTTAAATATGAGATTTTCCATTATCTGATTACCCAAGTTCATATAAAACATCTTAAACAAGTTACTGATCAACTCTGATATTCTGCAGTAATCTAACCATTCAGTGGATGTAAACACACTCACTGTTTTTAGTCGTGTGCAAGCACTAGTGTACAGGAGAGTCTTTGATCTGTGTTGTGAAAACCATTTGCCTGGTAGGGTTTCACTGCATCTGTGTTCAAAGTACTCAAGAGGAATAACAACTCTTGAACTGCTGAGCTGTTGGAAGTACAACGCTACACATTCCTTGAACTGTTTTTCAAGAGTGGAGATGTGAGCCAGGGTTTAGAGTTGATAGAGCACCACAGCTGTGAGTGAATATCAGTGTCCTGAGTCACTGTATCACTGTCACTGTGCCAATCACACAAACATTGGCACAGTGCAGTCTGGGCTGGCAGAGTGCTCATACATGCTGACCCTGGACATGCTCTTAACTATTCTCAGTAAGTTCGACTGATCTGTCTGTGGTGAGAGTTTGTTGTCAGGCAAAGCTCTCTCCAGCATCAGTTCCAAACACAAGACCCATGCAGGATCTTATTGTGGCTTTATTGGACGTGAGTAGAAAGCAGAGCTGTCTGCCAGAGGCTTATTCAAGAAACCAGAATGAGCTCTGGCAAGAACAGATAAACTTGTGTGGTTTTTGAATATTTGGCTTTCATACAGATTCACTGCTAAGTTGTACCAAACATGGATACATGAGACTTGCCTTGTGCAGACCACATGAAGGCTGAGCATTTTTGAGGGAGTTCTTTCCCCAACTGTTGTCTTTTCAATTACCAATTACTAAAATATCTTAATTACACATTGCAACCAGTGTTGAGACATTGGTGTGTATTACCACAGAGTCAATGTGAGTCAGTACATCTTAATAAACTTCTGGTAATGTAATGTACAGTGTCTTCAGATTTAAGTGATACACACACACAAAAGTAGCACATAAAATACATATATAAATACAGCTTTTCTGTGAAAGCCTCTGTGGTTTGTTAGAGAACATTAGTGAACAAACAGCATCAGGAAGACCAAGGAACTCACCAGACAGGTCAGAGATAAAGTTGTGAAGAAGTTTAGGTTACAAAAAACATTTCTCAAGTTTTGTGCATCCCAAGGAGCACTGTACAATCCATCACCCAAAAATAGAAAAAGTATTCCACAACTGCAAACCAAGATATGGCTGTCCACCCAAACTGACAGATCAAGCAGGAAAGGCAAGAGGCCCATGGTCACTCTGGAGGAGCTGCAGAAATGCACAGCTCAGGTGGGATAATCTGTCCACAGGACCACTATAAATCGTGCACTCCACCACTCTGGCCTCTATGGAAGAGTGGCAAGAAGAAAATCATTGTTTAAAAAAAAACATGACAAGTTCCGTATGCTACATGCACAAGCCATGTGGACACAGCAAATATATGGAAGAAGGTGCTATTGTCAGAAGAGATCAAAGTTGAACTTTTTGTCCTAAATGCGAAGCTCTGTACCTTATTTAAAAATGAGTAAATAATTAAATACTTATTATTTCAATGGAACAAGCAAAGCTAAACATGACAGGAAAATATCTTTGAATGTATATGTGTCATTTTGGGGAAATCATAAAAGTTCACTACCAGTTTGAAAGGGCTGCAGCTTTGTTTTCATGGACTGTATAGACTAAAAATATATTTTGTAATATTTACTTTAACAATACTTAAGCAAATTTTATTTAAAAAAATACAGGCTCATTAATGCATGGTGTAATGCAGGTCATGTTATGCGGGCGATTCAAACCTCTTACTGCAGAAGGCTTGCCTGTGTTCATCTTATCCTCTAAAGATGAGATCTTGTGCGGATATCCCCTGCCTGGCACAGTCCCAGTAATGTGAGCAGCTCACACCACCAAGCTCAGCTCGTGCCATGCATGTGCAAAGCTGGCTATCATTGCCATTTAGCTGACTCTACAGCTCTGGACCACTTCAGTTTCTGAATCAGTTTCTTTGATTTTGCTATTTATAGGTCTATGTTTGAGTAAAATGAACATTGTTGTTTTATTCTATAAACTACGGACATTTCTCCCAAATTCCAAATATAAATATTGTAATTTAAAGCACTTATTTGCAGAAAATGACAAATGGCTAAAATAACAAAAAAGATGCAGAGCTTTCAGACCTCAAATTATGCAAAGAAAACAAGTTCATATTCATAAAGTTTTAAGAGTTTAGAAATCAATATTTGGTAGAATAACCCTGGTTTTTGTTCACAGTTTTCATGCATCTTGGCATGTTCTCCTCCACCAGTCTTACACACTGCTTTGGGTAACTTTATGCCAGTCCTGGTGCAAAAATTCAAGCTTAGTTCAGCTTGGTTAAAAGGCCATCTCTGGGAGCCAGCATTTCCTGATTATCTGATTGGCTTAAATGTGATGATTCTCTCACAGTTTAATTCAGAAATAACAAGAATATCCGGTGGCTAGGGCAGCAAAATACACAACACAACGTATTGATGTGCAGTTGTCATGTTCAGGGGCGGATCTAGCCATTTTGGCCCTAGGCAAAATATAAACAAGGGGCCCTCATTCTTGAAACACACACATAAACCAAATAACTAGAGATGGAACGATCGATCGGCAGTGTATCGGTATCGGCCGATTTTCAGCCAAAATACGGCGATCGGCAGATATTCTTCAGATTTTAGCCGATCTGATTCAGGAGTTTAGTGTTCAGTTAATCAGAGCTGTGTGTGGATGGCCGGTGAAACTGCTCACTTACAGGAAGCTGCAGTTTATTCAAGGATTCAAGGATTCAAGGATTCAAGGAGATTTTATTGTCATTCGCATCTTATGTGGTACATGAGGTGGAACGAAATTGTGATCTCACGATCCAGTTTACACCCAAGAGCTGTTATTAAATAGATATATAGATAAAAGTACAATAAAGGAATACAATAAAAATAGAATATACAAAATAGTTAAAGATAAATACCCCAAAATGAAATAAATAGAAAGAGTAGACAGGTTGCAGCAACAAGTCCAGAGTGCAAATGTGCTATAGCAGCATGAAATGAATTTGAGCAGTAGAAAATAAAGTGTCTCAGTGCGGGTAAAGTGACCGTGTTTGTACAGTAATTGTCCTTGTGTGTCAGTGCAGTGTGTTGTTAAGTGGAGTTTAAGAGTCTTACAGCTTCCGGAATGAAGCTGTTTCTCAGTCTGGTTGTTTTGCACTTGATGCTCCGCAGCCTCCGTCCTGAGGGAAGCGGGACAAAAAGTGCATGTGCTGGGTGGGTGGGATCCTTCCTGATGCAGGTGGCCCTCTTCCTGCATCTGGAGGTGTAGATGTCCATGGTGCTGGGGAAGCTGACTCCAACAATCCTCTGTGCAGCCTTCACCACCCTCTGCAGAGCTTTCCTGTCTGCAGCAGAGCAGCTTCCATGCCACACGTTGATGCTGGAGCACACGACGCTCTCCACCACACATCTGTAGAAGGAGGTGAGGACTGCGCTCCCGAGTCCAGCTCGTCTCAGCCTCCTGAGGAAGTAGAGCCGCTGATGTGCCTTCCTGACCAGAGTGGAGGTGTTGTTGCTCCAGGTGAGGTTGCTGCTCAGGTGCACCCCTAAGTACCTGTAGCTGTCGACCACTTCCACCGCAGATCCTCCAATGTGCAGGGGGAGGTGGGCATGCTGGCCTCTTCTGAAGTCCATTTATCATCCAACCACTAGCTGGAGCTGTAGCAGCAGGAGCCCCGCTGTCTTTACACCAGTCACAGAGCTACAGCCCAGCCACGGGCTACTGGGCTCAGCAGTCTGGAGTGTTTTTTTGTTGTTTGTTTTACAGTTTCTTAAGGTTTTAACCCACTAAACGGATAATACAGCTCTCTACAGTTAATCTTTCAGCCCAAGCAGCTAACAGCAGCAGTTTAGAGCAGCCGTCACGGAGTCACTGCTCGGATTACATTATAAACAGGTCAGTTAGCGCGCTGCTAACCTCATGATGTTTATAACTACGGAGTTTAGTGGACACACCACGGCTGCAAGGTTAGACTGTTGAAGGCTACTGAAGACTATTAAAGGCTATTGGAGGATATTAAAAGGGTTATTGGGGGCAGAAATCAGTAATCACAGCGCTGTCACAGTGATGTTTATTAACGTCATTAAAACAGATTTTGTCAGGTATTGTCTGATAAATATTTACACACAACTTATATCTCTTCTAAAAAGCGTTTATTTTGGTCAGTAACACCCTTGTGTATATTTACTATCAGTGTAAATTACCAGTGTTTGCTTTGGCGCGGATGTAATTAGAGGAAACACGTTGTGTTGCACATTGCTATGTCATCATATTATGGACTAGTTCAATGCAAGCAACGGAGGGGGGTGTGCTTAGACAATTAGTATTTAGTATTTGTTCGGTATTCTACTGATATTTATGTTGTTTTTTAATAGAAATATATTGTTTCTTTACTTTACATAAGTAACACATTTACATTGTTTTTGGTGTATTTACTGTAGCTGGGATGGTCAGATTTGGGGGCCCCAATGGAGGACAGATTTGGTCGAGGCCCTATGCAAGTTTGCCTAATTAAAGAACCGCCTCTGTTCATGTAATATCACATAAGGCCAATTTAAATCTAACAAATCATGCCCTTTTGTTGTTTAGTACATAAATCCCCACTGTTTGTATGCTTTTTTTTGTCTGTTATATGTTTATTGCGGAGCTCGGGAGGGGCAGTGGATAAAAAAAAAAAATTAAATCAAGTGAACGATATAGCAGTTCATGCTCACGTTTTCTTTAATTCGAGTGAACGATTTATGTTTATATGTGGCCAGTGTAATTATTTTATTTTATTTGGAAGATATTATGAAACTAATAGGTTAAAATATGTTTTTAAATACAATTTCTGTATTTTTAATATTGCATTACATATTGCATAACAAAATATCATAATGTCAATGTTATCCAAGCGCTAAAAGCAACCAAATGCACAAAATGATGCTGGTTTCATTGCCACATCTTAAAAAAGGCCTGTCAGAATAGTTTTTCCTGTCTTAACTCTGGTCCTGGATCCTCCTGACCTCCACATTTTAGTGCTTATCCTGCTCCCAATACACCTGTTTCAACTAATAAGCTCATTAATAAGGCCCTTCAGAGTTGCAGGAGGTGTGTTAAAGCAGGGAATCTTAAAAAATGTGCTGGGCTAGGTGTTGTTAAATTATTATTATTATTTTAAACACCATTTTGCACAAATTGATGATTCTTGCTTCTTGGCTCCCCCTACAGTAAAAAGGTGTCATTTGTGCTTTGAGCCATTTCTAGGACGTGCATTCTACATGCATTTACAAGCAAGAGAGGCAAAACAGCTTTAGAATAAGTATTTAGTAATTTAGTAAAATAGTAATTTTACAGGAGTTTTACACAACAATGACTTGCAGACATTGTCCTACAAGCTTTGTCAGTGTTGTGCAGACTGCTGTTTCTGAAGTTTCGAGCTCAGAGTAGCAACAATAGTGGCACTAATCTCTCTGTTATGGATCAGTAAAGCATCAACATGATATTGAAGCTGCACTTTTACAAATGTGGTAGCCTATACTCTTTACTATACTCTAAGTACTCTATACTTCACTTTAAAGTCTTTGGACTGTCTTGTAGTTTTATTACCATCTTTTTTACGATAAGGGGCACTTAAAATCCTTTAATTTGACTAAAAATCATCAGTGCGCCTTATTATCTGCGGCACCTTATGTATGAATTTTACCAGTCAGGTTGTAAAGTACAGCGTTAAATAGGAGTTCCTCCAGCGCTAAGCGCTAGCTCTTTCAATGCTCAACGCAAGGTGAGTATATTGACCTGTAGTCTGCGAGTTTACCATGTTAAAACAAGCTGTATGGGACGAACCGCTAGCTAATATCGCCCTGGCTTACTGGAGCACTCAGGGTTCCTCAGTGTAGTTCTGTCGGGTGGAATTAGCCGCTAACGGCGGCTAGCTTTTGTGGAAATCTGCAAATCTAAGATTACTGTAAATAAACGGAAGCACTTTACTTACTCAAATAAACAGTTTTTAGGAGAGAAATCGGTGTAGATTAACATCTAAGTTAGCGCTAATTTTACTTTAAAAGAAAGTGTTTTTTTTTTTTTTTTTTATATAAAAGAATACAGTTTTGTTTACTTACCTTAGTCTTACAGGTCTCATCACCCAGTGACCTGACCTGCTGAATTAGAGGGAAAACATGGCAATACCCCTGTTCCTGAGTAGTGTCGTATAATGTGTTTTATAATTTGGTGCTTTTATAATTTGGTGGTGTAGGAAAATAGACCAAAAAATAGACGTTCATTGATAGTGCGCCAAATAATCTGGTACGCTTTATAGTGTGAAAGATAGAGGTTTTAGGATGTGTTCAAAATTGCAATTAATTCTATGGAACAATGTTTTTAAGGGGGAGAGCACAGATCAATTAAAACATTTAACTCATTAATAACCTTGATCTAATTCAGGGTAACCAAAAATGGTTATTATTTCAGGCCTAAAACATATTCACAAAACTATTAATTGAAGGTAAAGGCCAGTTCTGTTATATTTGTTTAAATTGTGACTTCTATTATATAACACTGTTAGCAAAAAATGGTTGCTTAACAATTTCAAATATTTTAACCATTCAGAAGAAAAATCCTGTATTCATATGTGCATACATAAGCATGCTTTCCCCAATACATTTACAGTAGAAGTGCCAAAAAATGTCAAATGTAAATGTCAATAGATTCTGAACAAACTATATCTCTAGATCAACAGTAAAAAAGTAATTCAGTTATTTCTCACATTTCCTTTACTAAACAGAAAATGAGTAAACATATTGTGAAATGCCTAAAAACGGCTCACAATTCCACAATAAAACCTGATGTGAGCTTTGAATACATGAGGCATATGTGGCATCAGAGTTATGGTTTCATCAGCTTAAGTGTTCCAAAGTATTTACAGATATGTTACATATTCTCTGACAAATGGGTTATATTAAAAACCAAACAAAGAAAATAATAAGCAGTCCTGAAATTAAGTGTATTAATGATATCAATATACTATTTAGACACCTGATAAATCAGACAATAAATGACATAATAACAAATGAACAGAAAACAATCATAAAAAAATAGAAAAACATTTTCCACTGTTCTAAAAAAAAACTTTAATGTCTGTCAAATTATCATTAAGCAGTTCTTCTGTGATGGACCTGCAACATTAATACAATATATTACTGTAAAAGTCTGAAAAATGAAATAAAATAATGTTAAAACCTGAATTTGCATCAGTAGCTTTAGCTTTAAGGAGACTGCTTTAATCTAGAAGTTTAAAAGTCTATGATATCCATCTTCAGCAGGCCCCTAATTTGATGCAGTTTGAAGAAAAACACCTCAAACATCCATAAAAAAAATGTGGTTGGACACAATGTATAAAACAATGCAATCATATTTCAACAGAAATGTAGACAGTAACATTTGCAATGTAAATGAGTGTTACTGTTGTGTTAAAATCCTGACTTTTTGATAAGTAGAACTAGATTGTGTGCATTTTTGAAAGACAAAAATATAAAGAAGAAATGAGCAAATAAATGCATTCGCTTTAGGATGATGATGAAGACTGTAAAAGAATGAATGTCTTTTTTCTGGAAATATTGGATAAAAACAAAGCTCCTTCATTCAGCTTTATTTTGTACAGAGTTCATATTAACCCAAGCTCCAATTCACTGCATACAAATTAAACATACTAAACCCAAAATATACTGTTCCAATTCATCCCATCCCAAACAAACAAAAGCAAGGCTGGTGGTCTTCATCTTCCATTATCTGCTTCTTTCGCTTCTTGTCTCTCACTTCCTCATCCTGCTTATTATGCAGCAGCTGCAACAAGAGGTTAAGAAAGGTAATTTCAGTACTTTGAACTACTTTGTACTTTGTCAACAAAAACATACATGTGCTTAATATTAAGCATTGATATTTTGTAGCAATGCTAAAGAGTGTAAAAAAAAACATTTACATTTTAAAAAATCCACAAATGTGAAAAATTGACCCATTACAACATTTGTTTTTGCGAAAGGCCAAAGGTACTTTGGTACAACATTGTTGTATTATTTAAAAAAATGTGTAATATAAGTAATGCAATGTACTTTCGGCACCAAAGGCAGAGATTGTTTAGGTAATGTGCCACTGTCTGCACTAGAGGTCACTGTGGAACTTTTAAATGGTCAGTAATTGCCAGTCAGACGAACAAAAACATCCTCTTTCCAGCACACAGTTCTTATGGAAGCACAACAGAGTGTGTTCGTGCCTCCGGTCCACAAAAACATCATTAGAGTCTTAAATAACGCTATATTATGACATTTTATTAACGATAGTGGTGGGAAATACTATTTTACTGCATCACTGTATTCAAACATTACAATTTGTTACTTAAGTATGACTCGTGCTTCACAAAATGATTTATTAAAATTACATTTACTTAGTTAAAATCCCACAGAAGAAAAACATATTTTTCCACTTCATATTTTAATTTAAAAAATATATTTTATTGTAACTTAGACTACATTCACATTACAAGCCACATTGCTCAAATCTGATTTTTGCACAGATCAGGTTAACCTCCCTGAAATCAACTTTTGCAACTTGGGATGTCTGATTCTGATTTGACTGTTCACATTCATGTCGCATGTCCGTGGATCGGATATATATATATATATATACGATTTAGGGCCTCATATGAAAGTGACTTAAATCTGATATGAAAAAATCAGATTTGGCTTGTTCACACAGCCATGAAAAATCAGATATGAGCCACATTGAGGACAAAATCATAGATTTGAATCACTTCAGCCTGGTAATGTGAATGAATTTGCATCACTCTAAAATTAAACTGGCCACATCTTCACAAACTTTTCAGCCCATTAGTTGCTGCACTGAAGATTTAGATTTAAATGGAGCATATGATCAGCTTATACTAAACAATAAACTAAACAATATGTACAAACACTTTAGGACATTTTGTAAAAAATGCAACACAACATAAAAATGTCTTATTTGCTAATGATTTGGATTCTAATTTACAAACAAATAGCTCAGCCCCAGAGAACTTTGTGGTGTTTCCGTAATAGACTGATGTATGACTTTCTATTTACGTAACAGAGTTTATGTGGCATTTCCTGATGCACTGGCAGATTTTGTTATGCGACAACAGTTTCCGAAGAGCTCCTGAGACCGGTGCAGCTATTATCTATCAGTGTAGCATGGCAAATTCTTATAAAATTCAGTCTGAGGGCTCAAAGGTCATGCACAATTAACATTTGTATGGCCTCGCCCTCCTTGAACTGAAATGTCCCCAGATTCCCTGAATATTGTTACTGTATTATGTTTAGTAGATGGTAAAGTTACAATTGGAATTGGAAAAGGGGTAATTTAGGGCTTGTAAGGAGATAAAAACTAAATAATAATGATTTTAAACAGGTGAAATCAACAAGTGAATAAAGTCATCATGTGGTAGAAAAGTAGGTCCAACAAAAAGCTGACTTTTTAGGAGCAAAGCTGGATAGGGGATCTCCAGTTTGTAGCAAAAAGGCTCAGACAGACTGTTATCTGCTGCAGGTCCTCTGTTGGCATAGAACCGTGTCAGTGCACTAATGTGATTCAGTATTCATGCACAAAAAGTATATTATGATCTTAGAGCAACATATGCTGCCTGTAAGATTTTTCAGATTCATCCATGCATTTTTCAAAAAGACAAACCCACAAAACTGCTCGCTGCACACACATTCAAAGACATGGCTGCAATAAAAGAGAGTCTGGGTACTGAACTGGCCTGTCTGAAGTCCTGCTCAATCCCCAACTCAGAATACGACAACTTAACTGTTCTTGGAATGTATTGTAGGCCTGATATGCATGAATGTATGAATAAATATGAATTAAATTGTGCAGACAAAACATTAAATATTGTGTGGTTCATACAATCTGCACTGTAATAAGTAACAATAGTCATATTTGCATTTTCCATACAGTCCCAATATTTTAGTGTGCATATACAGCTCTGAAAAATTAAGAGACCACTTCTGTTTCTGAATAAGTTTCTCTGACTTTGCTATCTATAGGTTTATGTTTGAGTAAAATGAACATTGTTGTTTATTCTATAAACTACAGACAACATTTCTCCCAAATTCCAAATAAACTTGTTGTAAAATTGTCATTTAGATCATTTATTTACAGAAAATGAGAAATGGCTGAAAAAACAAAATTGATGCAGAGCTTTCAGACCTTAGATAATGCAAAGAAAACAAGTTCATATTTCTAAAGATTTAAGAAGTCAGAAATCAATATTTGGTAGAATAACCCTGTTTTTAAATCACATCTTTTTAATGCATCTTGGCATGTTCTCCTCCACCAGTCTTACACACTGCTTTTGGATAACTTTATGCCACTCCTGGTGCAAAAACTTGAGCAGACTCTTGATTATATTCCAGAGGTTTTAAATTTGGTAAAATCAAAGAAACGCACCATTTTTAAGTGGTCTCTTATTTTTATCCAGAGCTCTATATGCACCTGCAGATTTCTTTAGGGCTATTTTTATATCATGCTTCCTCTGTAAATACTAGGTATGTAGGTGGGCAGCCATACAGTTGGGTCAGATTTATGCCACCTAGTTACTGTTAAATCAGTGTTTTTTTTTTTTTTTTTGACACACACCCTAACTTGTAAAGTCAGGGCTTAACCAAATTCACATACAATATAACCAACATGGCTTTAAGACAGCATAAGAAGGCTGGTAAGCTAAACTTAAAGCTAAAACTAAATCTGGAGAGCTAAAGCTAAATCTTAAAGCTAAAGGTAAACCTAGAGAGCTAAAGCCGGGAGAACTGAAGGTAAATGTGAAAAGCTAAATCTGAAGGCAAAAGCTAAATCTAGAGAGCTCTGTGTGTGAGCTGCAGTTAGGTAAGCAAAATTGTCTTTGCCAGATTTAGGGGGATATCAATTAAACACATTTATAGGACATTTGGACCACAGCCAGATTGTTTCAGAAAGTTCTGACAAGTAGAATAAAGCAATTTTGGGCAGTGTTTTAGTGTTTGGGCAGTGTTTATACAGTCGTATTTTTTCTTTACAATTTAAAATTTGATAAATGCTAAATAACTTTGCATAATTCACAAGTTTACTATTATACAAAAGAAATCACAACACAAATATGTGTTCTTGGGTGCTTTAAGAACTTTTCCCATGTCTAATTTTTATTATGTTTTGATTGTTATGTAGATGTTAATGTCTCAGAAATCATGTTTTATGCATCTTGGTGTACTTACACCTACAATTTGCGTTTTAGGTAATTTTTTACATAATACTTCCACTGTAAATATGAGATATGTAGATGGGCGTTACAAAAAGTGGGTCAGGATTATATCCACATACCTGTGGCTGTTACATGTTGCTATTAAATCACAAAACAATATTTCCTAAATGACTTTGAGGCAGAATGAAAGGCCGGGCACGCTAAAACTAAACCTGGAGAGCTAAAGCCAAAAGTGGAAAGCTAAATACGAAAGTAAAGCTAAGCTGGGAGAACTAAAGCTAAAATCTTTGGGGAGTGTTTTCTCATTTATCCTTTGTGCTTTCTGTTTAAACTTTGTTAAATGCTGAATAACTTTGCCTAATACACAAGTTTACTATTATATAAACTTTTTCAATGTCTGATGTCTTTTGTTTATGTTATGATTGTTATGTAAATGTTACCATCTCAGAAATCTTAATTTTGTTCCTGATAAACGCTCTGTTAGCGTGTGGATGAGCAGAGAAAAACAAAGGCGTGATCATGGAGAGTGGTGTGATTATGTACTGAACTGCAGCCAACTAACCGCTGCTCAGAACAACACTGTGCAGCCACTCAACACTCCAACAATAGTTAAATAGGAACACACGCAGATGCACACAATACAGCATTGACTGCAACAATAGCTGATTAAAGTCACGACCCTAAGAGACACATTCTTAAATGTTGATACATTTCCTCTGCCACGTAGCCACAAACACTGATTAAAGCTAGTCACTGCTTTTGTAGTTCAAAAGAAAAGATGCTAAAAGTGTGATAACGCTTCTAGATGCCATATAGAATTAGCAGCAGTGATGTACAAAGCAGTGTCTCGTTCTCGTTGCTGAAATGTTCGCAAGAAACATGCACAAGTCAGGAGTGCAGTCTGGGGACACAATGACTGTTGCGAGCCTCCAGTGCCACACAATGGCACCCCTCTCTGAAATGGGCAGTATATGGCCGAGGAAGTGGCTATCTTTCATCTTCCAATGGTCTTTAAGGGGTGGGGTGAGGAGACTGAGGTGGAGGGATAAACAGCAGGAAACACCTTCCCTCGGCCGAGCCCGAAGCAACAATGAGATATTAAAAGAACTCTGCTTCCTCTAAGTAAATGGAAGCGGAGCGCCTGATAAAAAGCAATAGAGGGAGGGATGTGGGCAGACGAGGGGGAGGAAAGGAACAATTTAGAGGAGAAAACAGAATTAGATCTGCCCCTTTGGCTTCAGAAGATGTCTCTAGACTCACACCGTGGAGGGGTATAAAGACTGTCTGGGCTAAACTGGTGCAGTACCTGGTTAAAGTTGGCTATCATTTTTCAGTTTAGCCCAAAATGTTAATCAATATGCTGGCATGACGCAGGGTTTGCTTTTGCACTTGGATACATTATGGAAATAAAAGTTGGCAGTAGTCAAATATCCTAAGAAAACCCAACTAAGAAAACACACCCAGGGTGTGGTGGCCAGCTACCTCAGCACTTGAGAAGCTATGTGGGGTTAAGCAGCAAGCTAAGATGCTTTATTGTTGCTTTGCTATATCTCACTCCTCCAGCAATGCCTCTGACTCTCACGCATATTGATAGTGGCTCCCCGATCATATCCTGGAAATAACACTTGCTCACTTTAGGGGTATGATCAAACAAGAAAAAAGTGTGTGACATAGACAGCATTCTCATTGGTCTCTCCATGTCTTAAAGTTCTTTCATATACTGAATTTTAATTTTATTAATTTTAATTCTGTTTTAAATTTACATTTTTTACTATACATAATTTCTCATAACTTTTTTAAATGCATGTTTTTTCTCCTTTAACTTGTTCGGCATAAAGTCTTAAATTTTTCTGTAAAGCCTTTTAAACAGGAAATACACTGTGGCTGGTCTTTTTTCTGCCCACAAGACCTATCATTAAGCAGGATTTAAACTCTGATTGGTCTTCCTGTTATGTGTTCACAGATAGCAGTATTTAGGAGTACCTCTCTTACACTCCACAAACAATACATTCTTTATGTTTTGCGCCTACACTTTTAAAATAGCAAAGACACTTACGAATAAACCTACCCCGCTGTTCCTATCTTGACAACAGAAAACACAGGTACGCCACTGACTGTTTAGAACCTAATCAACAATCAACCAGATGTTAATTGCTACCTTGGCAAGAATAACAAGTGAAATGTTGATTGGTTTGTTTCAAATGTTTATTTAAGAGAATTAGTATGTGGCGTATTTTTTGCATCCTCACGATACCAAACACACACACTGGTAAATCAAGCTGCTAAAACAGGGCCCTAAGATTGCTAAAACAGGGCCCTAAGATTGCTAAAACAGGGCCCTAAGAATCAATGTCTCTCTTTCTAGGCAAGGGTATTAGATTATTTTTTTCTTTAGGGTATTAGATTAGTTCTTTCTTTAGTGACAGTAACATATTAGGTAAGCAGAGGATTGAGGAAAGCTGCTAAAAGAAATGAAAAATATATGGTGGTTGAGGTTGGGGGAGGGGATAGGGGGTGTCTGCAATTTTTTTGGCTACTAGTTGGTACTTGAAAGGAATTTTCTCATATTAAAAAAAAAGTATAATTAAATTATTAAGTCGTGAACAAAGTCACTCAGAGTGCTTTGGTATGAGATGCTGTGTTCTAGAGAAACCTACAGAGAATTGTTCACAATAGTTGGGAGAAAAAACCAGGCACATAAAAGCATAATGCTACTTCATAGAAAGTCATTACAAAACAAAAAAAATAGTAGTTTGGTCCTAACATGTATTTTTTATAATCCATTCATGGTGCAAAAATACATGCAGTGCATTGTACTGCAAAATAGCTTTGCCAAATGTCATGGAACAGGAAGCCATGTCCCATAGAAGCTAAAGAAACCTGTGGGATATTTGCTGAATGGGAATTCAATGGGGCTTGTCTGTTTTTAAGGACAATTCTAACCAGATGCCAAAGGACATAATCATTACCACCCACTGCACTGTCCACTGTATGTGATGATGTTTTTGTGATGTATTCAGGGTATTTAATATGGACTGTGGCTTCCGCCAAAAAGTAGTTCCACAACAACTGTAACAGAAATTAAACTTAACTAACGGTGTATGGTTCAGGCAGACTAACAACACGAAAGTTAGCTTGAAAGCAAAATTGGGAATAAGCAAAGATGGTAACCGAGCGATTTTCCTTCCCTTTTTTCCACAAAAGACGGGAGAACGTGCCGTGGTTTAGCGCTAGCCTGTGCTAAGCTAACGCTGCTGCTGATGCCAATGGAGGTGATGATTCAAAACTGTACTGTGTATATACGGCGTTATTTGACAACGTGTCGGTGGAGTAATACAAGTTTAGTGTGAGAAGGCCGTGATGTTATCACATATACCAGCATGGCTATAACACTTCTCAACCAATCAGATTGTGAGATCAGAACTAACTGTTGTGTAACATCCTATGACTTATGACTATCCTACGGCAGTCCTTGTTGTATCTTTTTAAATGTGAATTATAAGTATAGCGTATTGTGTAGCTGAATCAGTGCTTTTAAACTGGTATGTTGATTCTAAAAATGACGCAGTGAGTAAAGTGAGTAACATACCGCCCTCCTCAGTGCCTGACGATTTCACTCCCAGCAGCGTGACCCCGTCTCTGTTACTTTCCGTCCTTTGGAATGAAGCACTGAAAAAAGCAAAGAAAGAAATATGTTAGGACTACAGACAATGACCTTTTTTTACGACATAATATTATATTTGTCCCTGTGTGAGATTGTGAAGTGATACATTTCCACCTGGTTACTTAAAAGAATGGTCTTGGCCATGAAAAAAAGGTCTATTCCTTTTAGACATGGTCAAACATCAAGTATCAAGTATCTCTATCCTTAGGGCCCTGTTGTACACTCTTCGCAAGGCGCATTGTGAGGCTTGTTGCTCTCTTACAGCCCCATCAACAGTATATTTTCACACCTTGCGCTCGCACTGTTAACTTAGCTTTAGGGTTAAGGAATAAAGCTACACTAATGGGAGTAATGGTCTGGAAGTAAGGTGTATTTAGGTAAATATCCAATGTGTCCAAATATCCAAAATACAGGTGTGCTACTGACTGATTAAAATCCTGTCAACAGTCAGCCTCGCAATCTTATTTTAGCCTTTTACATCAATAATAAACAGAATAAAGAATAAAATAACATTACTGTTCCCTTAAATGAGCTGCTGGCATATCTTTACAACGTAAATGCACAGGCTAGTTTCCTCTGCTGAGACACGCAAAAGTTGTGCTCTGTAAAATATTAATGCGCCAAAGTCAGAGCGCAGCTGGCTCTTATAAGGTTATTTCAAGTTACGCCCAAAACACACCCATGATTAATAAAGAGAATTAGTACATGCATATTGCTCATTTCGAGCCGCGCAAGGCATATTTTTTGCACCCTCACGATACGAATGACACAGTGACACACCCTAAATCCAGCTGCACGATGCACAAAAGACCAGTGCATAATAAATTGCTTAGATTAAATACAGCCTAACTAAAGAGCACAATAATGCAATGGCAAAGATGGAGGAGAACTAAAAAAAGAAAGCCACTAGGATCCATTCACATATTGTGTTAAAGACAATGTCTAAACATAAGAACACACCAAAGCAGGTGAATGCTTTACAGCGGAAGAGGCTGTGGTGCCTAAAGGTTAAATACTAAATACAAAAATACATGAGCAAGAACCTTTGAGGCTAGGCAAAGGTCATGCAGGCTGTGTTTTTAAAGACATATATTTTTAAGACATTGTTAAATGTCTAGATCTGTTTAGCAGACCTGAATATGCCACATACAAAAGCATAGAGTCAATAAAAAAAGAAGAGGTTCAAAATAAAAATCCTTTATGTGATATATCACACTAGAGCCTGGAAGAAAGTCCAGAATGTTCAGCAAAAAGCAGCAGAGGAATCAGACCTCAGTCCTGTAGGAACAATTAATTAAATTATTTCTATGTCCTAGTACTAACTATGGATGGAATAAAATAGGCCACATTATCAATACATTATCAATACGCGGCACGAGGCACTAATCAAATGAATAGGGTAAACCTGCAGTGATGGTTATTGGTTGTCAAATTCTGTGAAATTGACACCAATAAATCCATAATTCTTGGTATTTATTTGGGTGTATTTTATACTTTTCAGTAACACAGATGCTATGAATTATCGTAGTGCAGGGGTCCGCAAAAGGTGATGTGAGGATTTACATAGCCAAGATTACAGCAGTCTAAGGTTGTCCCTAATTGACCCTATTAGGTTGACCCTATAAGAAGCAGCATTTGTGTCTGGTCATCCAACCAACCCAAATACTTACTTCTCAGTTCCATTATCTGTTGTCTCTGAAAAGGCAAAGAAAAAAGAGAGAAAAAAGGCTTTAAACCCATTTTTATTAAATACATATTATTGTTGTATATGCACATATTTACTTATGACACTGTATTAGATACATCAGATATCTAGGTAGATTGGATACATTGTAGGTGTACAGTTAGAAACTGTTGCTTATCTTTTTCCATAGTCCATTTGTATTGTTTAGCTCTTTTATAACCACTAAGGTTTTTTTTTTATCTGACATGTTTAATTGGACATCATACAGTTATGTATTTGGCAGACTATGAAAATGGTTAATGGTTGTAGCACATAAGCATACTATTTTAATTTCTGTATCAATGCCTTGCTAGGAATTGGACCACTATCTGATCAATTTTGGTCGTATTGTCGGCTTTTTTTCATTGGTGGATGAGGTAGAGGAGCGCTGATACATTATGCAGCTTCATATGGACTAAATCAATGCTACACTAACTGTAACCAGTGTTTCTAAAACCCTTCCTCCCCATTAAGAGAAATCAATATTTTTTTCACATTTTAGAAAATTCTGTTGTGCAAATAAAAAGCAACTTTCAATTTGTCTGTGTTTAACCATTTCGAGACATTTTTGCTAGATTAGCCAACATGCATTTTAAAAAATTCAGAATGTTTAAATCTATTTTTTACTAAGTAATAAACATATATTATTGTGCTGAAACCAACAATACAATAGTTATTTGTATTTAAGTACCTGGATGATGGTGGACTTTGAAGAATTTGTACCTGAAGTACATTGCCACAGCCAGGAAAGCAACTCCCACAGGCAACAAAATCCAAAAGTATTTCTTATTATCAGGAGTATCTGAAAACAAAACACACTGTATCTGCCATCAGCTGTATGGATAACGTATATGCTCAATATCACATCAAGGTTTAGTGCATACAAAATAATTGCATGTTGTACAATGTACTGCTAGGCCTCTGGATCCAGTACAGTAAATACCCCTTTTAAACTCTGACTGTTAAAGGGAAATCATTGAAGTGTCTACAATATTAAAAAGTTATGATTCATGAAATATGAGTCTTTTAGTGTGGAATGCACCTTTCTAGAGAAACTTACTTATTATATAAAAATGAATGTTTTTTTAATTAAAATATGATGATAAACATTGTAATCCAAATGGAAATGTTAATCTATGAAAGTCCAGCCTTATATTGATCATGATTTTGAGGTTGCACTAAACTAAATCTCGTAAAGATTCTTTATACAGCTCTGGAAAAAATTGATATGATACTCAAATATGTTTGAGTAAAATGAACATTGTTGTTTTATTCTATAAACTACAGACCCAAATTCCAAAAAAAAAAAAATTATTTAGAGCATTTATTTACAGAAAATGAGAAATGACTGAAATTAATAACAGTTTTCATGCATCTTGGCATGTTCTCCTCCACCAGTCTTACACACTGCTTTTGGATAAATTTATGCCACTTCTATTGCAAAAATTAAAGCAATTTAATTTGGTTTGATGACTTGTGATCATCCATCTTCCTCTTGATTATATTCCAGAGGTTTTCGATTTGGTAAAATCAAAGAAACTCAACATTTTTAAGTGGCCTCTTATTTTTTGGTGATGAGTTGAATCAGGTGGGTTCATCTGACAGCACTGGGCTCATCACAAGATTTGGGATTTTCAGTGAGAGATGTGTAAATTGCCAGATGTCTTAATTGTCCTGTAGGAAACGTCTCCACAATTTTCTAGTTACAGAAAATACAGAGGAATTAGTAAAGTACCTGGTTTTGGAGTTGAAGAAGATTCGCCTATGGAAGAAAAAAAAATATGCATATAGTTAAAAAAAAACCCAAACTGTATATGGCCTAAACTGGCAACAATATACATGCATCAACAAAAAGTACAACAGTGTCAACTGGGTACCATAAAATCACTGTCCTGGAAAAATAAAAACAAAGTAGAATAAAGTAAAGAAATAAAGTCTATAGTTGAAGCAGTGTGTACTAAGCAAACTCGGTTTAAAAAAAATAGAATAATTTTATTAGGGTAGTTTTGGCACCCTAAAATAACAAAACTGGAAAGGGTAAAAAAAAAAAAAGGTTTGAGCACCATGTATGTTCAGTATTTAGTAATTTAGCTTGTAAATCTTTCTTTGTAGTGAGTGAATCATATTAGTTTATTGTTTATTGTATTATTTATATATATATATATATATATATATTATATACTTTTATTTCTACCCAAATCACAGCATTGCAAAAAAAATGCTACTAATCAATGCTAAATGTTTCTCATAATGAAAGTGTTTGTGCAGTGCTCGCCACTCACTCAAATGCGATTCTATTTATCGACGTGTACGTGTGGATGTCCTCATGGACATAAATTGTACATATTGAGCATGAAAGCAGCTTCACACAGCACATACAGTGCCTTGCAAAAGTATTCGCCCCCCTTAAACTTTTCAATCTTTTGCCACATTTCAGGCTTCAAACATTAAGATATGAAATTGTAGTTTTTTGTGAAGAATCAACAACAAGTGGGCCACAATTGTGAAGTGGAGCGAAATTTATTGGATATTTCAACCTTTTCAACTTTTTTGGAACTAATCGCACATTTATTATTTTAATATATCAATTTAAAGTTACCTTGACTTTGCTACTGGGAGAGTGTGATTTCATTAGGCAACTGATTAAATCATTTTAGTATGTTAGCTTAAATGCTTACTAAAGTGCTGTTCGGATGTTATTCGTTTTTTAGTCTGTCCTTTTGCATCAGTAAAGACACCGCTGCCTTTTACCTTCTGTAAGATGAAAAAAATGTGTAACATATTCTGTCATATTTTTTGCAAAATGTGTTTTTCCTCTGTTTTCCTTAAGTACAGAGGCGCACGAAGAAGCATTAATTTTCTTTGTGCATGGCACAGTTACCTTAGATTGTTCAAGTCTATGGTAAACCTCAGGTGTAAAGCTCAAATCCAGAAGATAAGCCAGAGAACTTTATAGAAGTTAAACATGTAGATAAACAAGCAACCTGCTAATTTTCAAACTAAAATTTCACAATTACTATATATAGCCAGATCTCCGTCATTTATGGTAAGATTCCGTATCCCTTATGAATTGATCATATGTTTTCCAGATGTCCTTTAGTAAAATTACACAACTCTATTACACCTACGTAAAACTATTCACATCCGAATGGGGTTTAATATAAACGTTATGCCTTATTGAAATTGTACGTAGTTTAAGATTGAAGACAAGCTATAATACAATTTTGTGGCAAAAACTTATAACCTGCATAACAGTTTGCTATATGAGGTTTAAAGGGTTTATTTTGTATAAAAAACCGCCTGTGCAGCAGCCACAGCAATGGGGCACTATGGTACTGTACTGGTTGTAGTGATACTCACCAGCTGATCCATGCATTTTTCCAGTCTCGTTAGTGATATTATCATCTAAACAGAAAGATTTATCATTGTCACTTAAAAAAGTCCCAGTCAAAAACTTGGACACAACAGATTTTCACTATTTAAAAACACAAGTTGATCTATACTTTTGTATGAACATTTGATTATAAACAAACAGAAATGATCTAAAATAAAAAAAGCATTTAGCACCACTTATTACACTTTATATTAATCCTTTACAATCTGTCTATTTTCCCGCTGTAAAATACAAACTACACAGGGCAGAGCAGAGCTCATTTAGCATGTATTTGTTTAACATATAACTGGCTGCCTTTCTAAATATGAATTTAACTCAAAAGTGACATAAATAGCACAGTTAGGGAAGGTTCTTGGCTAAAATATAGTTACTGAGGTAATGAATGGTTTATGATTAGAATAGCACTACTGAGGTACATTTTATAACACAATTTATAGTGCTGTGGTTGCTAGCTAAATGTATCTAAGCTGAATTAGATTAATGATTAGAGGAGCACTGCTGAGGTAAATGTATTGCTGTTTTTTGGCATTTCTACTGGAATATTAAATATCAAACATTCTTTATATATTTAAACCGAACTGTATTTTATGTATTGTAATGGACACTTGACGAAATGTATTAACCTCTGTTAAACTGAGACCTAACATAATGGTTTAATTTAAAGCTAAGTGGGTCTCTCCCACACTCAGCTGTGCCTACGATCTGTGGTTTCTGGACTACATTGACCAGGATGCACCACACACCGACATTACACACAGTCCTGATTACATGACACAGCACATGATATTTACTTTTACATTACATTACATTTCATTTGGCAGACGCTTTTGTCCAAAGCGACTTACAATAATGAAGTACAAAAGTAATAGGAATTAGGAATAGGAATCAGATCACCTGAATACTAGCCACATAATTTAGCCCTATAAAAGGGGCGTATTTGCTCTTAGTCGTTAACGGTTATGTCCTCGTACAACATGTTATCCTTTTGCCTATGTTTATTTCTCAGTTTTGACCTTGTTTTGTTTGCTGATCTTGATTCCTGCCTGCCCTTTGATATTGCCTTGCTGTGTATTGACCTCTGGACTGTTTATCTACCTTGGTATGATTTCTCTCTGTTACTGCTGTCTGCCATTGTGGACCCTTTTCTGTTTGAACATTCCCTTTGTCTGATACTTTTATTAATAAAGTATATTTTTATCTGCATCTGCACATGCCTGAATCCTCCCCAGCCATGACAATTCGAACTTTGGCCAGCACTTTAATGTTGTTCAGTTCAGATTAAACCTTTAATTCTGCAAATACCATATAAAAAGGTGATTGCAAAAGTAACTATACAGCATTTCTGGTGTGTTGCTGGAATAAACAGAACAGACTTACCAGATTTTCCACTTTTAGGTATCCCTGCTGGGGGAGACAGCTTTGCTGAATGGTAATAAGACAGATATTATTTACTTGATATTTTCCCTGTGTACATATATCTGCACATATAGTCATATTTTACCTGGACATAGTTTAATTTTTTTTTTTACATATTTCAGACTTTATTTCAGAACAATTCAATACATTCTAATCCAGTGCTGAATTAGTTAATGTGAGACTGGAGAAATAAGAATTTTACAGCACTGTTTTTCTTGAACCATCTCAAAATCTCTCCTCACCTGAGTTTAATAGAATTATATCTATTTCTCTTCATATCAACTACTGGTTTGGTAAATTGGTAAATTTGGTAAATCAGGTGAGCTGCATAAAATAAGGATTCCTAGTTATATTTTACTGTATGTATGTTTATTTGGATCTGTTCAAATCATTTGTGGTGCTTTTTTTGGGTAAAAACACTCATATTGCTGAGATAAGTAGATAAAGTAATTCTGTACCTATCTTTTTATATACTGTACTATGTGGCTTTGGTCCCTGGAAGGATGGTTCCACCCTTAAATGAACTGTCAACCCATTTTCCTTCCCTAATTTACTTGTCTTAGACATCATAATTAAAAATTATAGTAAAAAATTAAAGGGGTGGTATAATTGCAAATCCAAAACATTGTTTGTTTGGCTCAGGCAAAACTCTGCCATAGAAAGTTAAATTAATAACTTAAATACATTTAAAATGACTAAATGAAAACCAAAGGATTAAAAAATGTAATACAGCAAACAGTAGCTAAAAGGAGATGATTGTGAAAGTGTGATGATGAGATAAAGAAAGCAGTCTTACCAGGTTGTGTTGCTTTAGGCTCCACTGTTGCAGCTGACTTGCCTGCTAAAATGGTAAAATGGCTGACATTACTCACTTGAAATTGCATGTGTCTAAAACAGGGAGGCACCCAGTCCTGTCTTAATCTAAGTTTAGTAAACTAGCCTTTTGTTGTATTGGAAAAAAATGCTAATAGCTAAAAACAACACAGCTTATCGCTCATATCTAGCAGTAAACTGTTCTTAGCTTGATGACATTGGGATATATATTTTTTTCCTTTAAAATGGAAAAAAAAAAAAGTCGACTTTGGGAATAAACTTGTAATATTTAAAGAAAAAAAAACGTATGGAATGGCATTTCAAAATTACAGTCGTAATAGTATGAGAGTAAAGTTTCAATATTTTGAGGAAACAGTAGGCACACCAGAAGCACGGAGGAAAAGGATAATTTTCCAATCATAAGCAACAGGTTATAAATGTTATTGACTATAATAATCACAGCAGCCCTGTAACAGATCATGAGCAGAAAATGCTTCTTAAACTTAAACTGGCAGCCCAAGTAGTTTGCCTCCATTCCCTCCAATATTACGACTTTATTCTCAAAATATTACTAATATTTATTCTCAAAATATTATGACTTTATTCTTGTTATATTTTAACTGTAATCTTGAAATACCATTCTGTATGTTTTTTTTTCCCAAAAATATTACATGTTTATTATCAAAATATTACAAATTTATTCTCAAAATAAATATTCTTCTTGTGTTTCGGACACGGGGCTTTTCTGCATATCTTATCAGTATTGCTAGCAGTTATCTGAAATTCCTGTAAATGTGTATTGGCATTTTTTTTATTGGCACGAATATGGATTAATACTCATACATACGATTCATACAATATCAGTCAATCCAAACAATTCATTAATTTAGCATTATGCTGTACTGAGTACAATGAGTTAATATGCTTACCAAACAATTGTTTGGCAGTGTGTTTCAATAATTACTGCTAAATGTATTCAAATCAAGAAAATGACAAGGGTGCCCGCATTTATGCACCTGCCTAATTTTGTATAAAGAATTATTGCACACTTTCTGTAAATCTTAATTTAAAACTTAATTTCACTCAAATATTACTTTGTTCTTTTGCTATATGATTTTACTGAAATTGATGATCCAAACAACAAAATAAAGATTTATAAAGGAAAATCATTAAAATGATCAGGGGTGCCAAAAAGTTTTCATACCACTGAATATTTATAGAATGTAGGAGTGTTGAGTTCTGAGTGCTGGAGACAAAACTAGTTTCTTGTCTAGTCTTGTTTCTACAAGTCTGTTTCAACCATTTAAATAATTTAAATGCTAATTTAATTAAAATTGTTATGTTTCATATATGCAGTTCTAACAAAAAATCTAGAACAAATTTTAAAAATACAAATATTAAGTAATGGACTCTATTACAGTAAGAAAAAAACAGAAATAAAAAAAACAAACAAACAGATTTTGTATCAATATTCAGAACTGGGCCTGGGCTTAGACCAGTAGAAAAAAAAGTAAGACGAATGAGAAAAATATAAATTTGATAACAATATAGACGCAACCACAACTAGAGAAGTTCATCAGTGTGCTGCTGGAATAAACAAAGCAGACTCACCAGATTCTTCTGGAAGCGTCTGTGTTGCCTTAGACCCTGATGCTAAATAGATAAAAAGATTATGTTCCAGTAAATATAAAAGTTAAAGTGATGAACAAAAATGACAGAAAAGATGTATTTAAAGGAAACTTTGAAGGGTTTATTTTCCAGGTGGTGGCTAGGGGTTGTTGAAAATACGTTGTTGTAAATGGGAGAAATAAGGGATAAAAAAAACAACAAGCAGTTGAAAGTAGTTTAGTGTGGCCGTGGATTATACTATTTTTATTGGCTGTTGGGATGAAATGAAAATCTAGGCATTGGAATGGTGTCAGTGTCTTATAAACTGCTCTGCTGTGTGCAACCATAGCTAAGGATGTTTAGCAGTGTTGCTACTAGTTTAAATAACACACACTTACCAGATCGTCCTCCTACTGCAGGTGGCAGTGCTGAAGTAGAAAATCCAACAGAAGAAAAAGAAGCAGAAGAAAATAGAGAAAATTATAAATCGGAGAACAATATATAAATTAGTTGCAACCATAGCTAAAGAAGATTAGCAGTGTGATACTAGAATACAGAACGAAGACTCACCAGATCCTTCTGGAGTTTTCTGTGTTGTAGGAGATGCAGATGCTAAATGATAAAAATATTATTATCCACAAACGTTAAAGGCTGAAGTGACAAACAAAAATGACAGAAAATGTAACAGAAAAGGTGTATTTGAAGGAAATGCATAAAGGTTAAGAATGTGGATTGAGCAGAGGTGGAAAAAGTACTGAAAAATTGTAATTAGGTAAAAGTACCTTTACTTTGCTAAAATTCTACTCAAGTAAAAGTACCCATCTGAAAATCTACTCGAGTAAATTTTAAAAAGTACTCAATTTAAAATGTACTTTGAGTAAAAGTTACATAGTTACTTTTATTTATTTGATGTAAAAAAAAGTACAAATCATAAATTAAATAATTCAGGCAGTATTTGTTCAGACCACCACATAAAACATTTCCAAGAACAAGTGGCATAGGTTTCTATGATCCATTTTTTTATTTACTGTTAAAAAGTTAAAAGGTTATGGTAATATAGGCGACTATAAACTGTAATTTTATAGTTTTACAGTTCATTATTATTTTTTTAACTTGCCATTGATATGCTTTAACTGCTATTTACATGTTTTAAACATCCAAGCAGATTGTTTAATGTTCCTAATAAAAACTTATGGAATTATGAAAAACATGGTCGGTTAGTGTGTCACTTGCCTCACATTCCCTTTAAAAGACAGGTGAATTCTGACTTTGGCGGATTGCTATTTTACATTGCAGCACTTCTGCGCTTCTCAGCAGAGAAAAAAAAGGTTTGCCATTGTCTGAATACAACCTAGACAACAGCCAAGCTTTAAAGGTTCATTGCCATATTGGCAACTCAGGCATACACCCCAGCTTATTACACACACAAGGACATGCAGCAGCACGTAAATGACCTGCTCGTGCACCTTCACACTGTGTATAAGTGCCGTCACTCTTTAAACGATTCAGGCACAAGGCATAAAACATAGACTGTTTTGGGGTGTATGGTAGCAATGAGCATCATAACACATCTGTGTAGAAATGAATGGGAGTGAATGGAGGGAAAGGAGTGACGAAAAAACAACAAATGAACCAGTGCAAATAACGCAGACTCACCAGATTTTCCTGGAGGATTCTGTATTGCAGGAGACGCTGATGCTGAATGATAAACAAAAAGTGACAAACAAAAATGACAGAACATGTCACTGAAAAGGTGTATTGAAAGGAAACACAAAAAGGTTATGATTTTGAATTGAGATTTCCAGGTGGTTGCTAGGGGTTATTAAAAATGATATATTTATGATATACTATAGCTTGGGCATGTGTAGAAATGAATGGAAGTGAATGGGGGAAAGGAGTGATGACAAAACAACAAATAAACCAGTGCAAATAAAGCAGACTCACCAGATTTTCCTGCAGGACTATGTGTTGCAGAAGATGCTGGTGATGAATAATGAAAAAATATTATTATCCAGCAAATGTTAAAAGTTAAAATGATAAATAAAAATGACAGAAAATGGAACTGAAATGGTGTATTTGAAGGAAACGCAAAAAAGTTATGATTGTGTATTGAGATTTTCAGGTGGTTGCTAGGGGTTATTAAAAATGATTATGGGAGTAAATATGGGTGATAAGGGATAGCAAAAAAACAAACAAACAGATGAGAGTTTAGTATGGCTGTGGATTATAGCAGGTTTTGGTTGGCTGTTGGGAAAATGAAACTGTAGACGTAGAAGTAAAGGAGTGGGAGAGAACAGGAGGAAAAAGGGATGACAGAAATTTACCTGAACATAGATATATTCATAAGCGCTGTCACTGTTTTAATGACTCAGACACAAGGCATTGAAATAGACTGTTTATGGGGGGTAAGGTAGCAATGAGCATCATAACACTCGTTGCACAGGGTGTAAAATAGGGCCCTATAGCTTGGGCATGTGTAGAAATGAATGGAAGTGAAAGGGGGGAAGGAGTGACAAAAAAAAAACAACAAATAAAGCAGTGCAAATAAAGCAGACTCACCAGATGTTCCTGGAGGACTCTGTGTTGTAGAGGATGCTGGTGATGAATAATAAAAAATATTATTATCTAGCAAATGTTAAAAGTTAAAGTGACAGGAAACGCAAAAAGGTTATGATTGTGGATTTGGATTCCCAGGTTGTTGCTAGGGGTTATTATAAATAGCTGTGGATTACAGCAGGTTTTGGATGGCTGTTGGGAAAATGAAACTGTAGGTGTGAAAGAAAAGGAATGGGAGAGAACAGGAGGAAAAAGGGATTACAGAAATTTACCCAAACATAGATATATTCATAAGCGCTGTCACTATTTAAACAAAGCAGACACAAGTCGTGAAAATAGACTGTTTGTGGGGGGGAAGGTAGCAATAAGCATCATAACACACTTTGCACAGGGTGTAAGATAGGGCCCTATAGCTTGGGCTTGTGTAGAAATGAATGGAAGTGAATAGGGGGGAAGGGTTAATGAAAAAACAACAAACAAACCAGAGCACATAACGCAGACTCACCAGATTTATTTTCTGGAGAACTTGTTGCAAGTGGCGCTGATGCTAAATGATAGAAAAATATTATTCAGCAAACATTAAAGGTTGAAAGTGACAAACAAAAATGACAGAAAATGGAACTGAAAAGGTGTATTTGAAGGAACTGCAAAAAGGTTGAGATTGTGGATTGTGATTTTCAAGTGGTTGCTAGGAGTTATAAAAAAAATATTATGGGAGTAAATAGGGGCGATAAGGGATAAAAAAAACAAGAACAACAACAAAAAAACAAATGAGAGCGGTTAGTTTGGCTATGTATTATAGCAGGTTTTGCTGGGTCAATAGAAAAAAACGATTTAGGCACAAGGTGTGAAAACAGACTGTTTGCAGGGTGTAAGGTAGCAATGAGCATTGTGAAATGCCTTGCACAGGATGTAGAGAGAGATAGAGCCCTATAGCTTGGGCTTGTGTGAAAATGAATAAGGAGTGAATGGGAGAAAGATGTGATGGAAAAAAACAACAACAAATAAACCAGTGTAGGTGAGTATAACTGTGGATTAGAGTTTAGGAACCTGCCCTAAAGAGATACATGCAGTTTGATGGGCATCAGACACAATCACATAATCAGACAAAACAATTTGTAGTTGGTATGGTGTTAGTATCTTTTAAACTGCTTTTTTGTTTGTTGCAAGTATAAACGTTTAGCAGTAGGGGTGTGACGAGATCTTGTGATATTAAAACATGACGATATTTCTCGTCTCGCTGGAAAAAAAAAAAGTTTAGTGTGGACTTTTTAAGCGGGATCTGGCAACACAGCAGGAGTGCAACTAGTATTAGCGCCCCCGGGGGGAGGGGGTGGAGGAGATCCACCGCGCTAGTAATGACAGAACCAACAAGCTGATTGGCTGTTTCTCCTGCGAGAAAATTTATCTGGGGCTTTCATTTGGCACCCCCTTGAGTGCAGCGCCCCTATGCGTTTCAGACAGTTGTATTGTGTACTGTATTTAAAAAAACGTTCTTTCTCTTTTTGAACTTAAATTACAAGAGATTTAGGAGACAAAAACACAAACCATAGGCTTAATATGACAGGTTGTGGTTTGCACTTATTGTTTGCACTATATAAGACCTAGAAAAGTTTTTTTTTTTTTTTTTATTCTATTTCTTATTTCTATTTCTTATAGAATCAATGTGTGAGAGAAACCAGTCTGTTAAGTTTGCGTGATATGATTTTGTCAAATAAAACTCTAGTTTTCAAGCGATTTTTCATTTTTGACATTTTCTTTAAAATTTTATTTTTAAATCTCGTCTCGTCTCGTTCTCGTGAACCCAGAATCGTGTCTCGTCTCGTGACATTAGTGTCTCGTCACACCCCTATTTAGCAGTGTGCTACTAAATTAAACAACACAGACTCACTAGATCCTACTTTAGCTTCCACTGCTGTAGGAGAAAATCCTACCGAAGAAGGAGCAGATGAAGAAGAAAAACATAAATTAGATAACAATATAGTGGCAAACATAACTAGACAAGTTTATCAGTGTGCTATTAAAATAAACAACACAGACTCACCAGATCCTCCTGAAGGATTTGTTGTGTTAGAAGTCCCTGGTGCTGAATGAAAAAAGTATTATTAGCCAGCAAACATCAGGTTAAAGTGACAAACAAAAATGTCTGAAAGGGTGTATTTTAAAAGTTGTGTTGTAGGTGGTTGCTAGGGGTTGTTGAAAATTAGTACCGTATTTTTTGCACTTTAAGGCGTACTTAAAATCCTTAAAAAAGCTAAGCAATAGCTCTTTCACCGTTCAGAGGTGAGGATTATCAGCCTGTAGCGTGCTGCTAACACAGATTAGCACTGCTGGAGCAGCATTAGCATTAAGCACTAATCACGCTAAGCGCTAGGTCTTTCACCGTTAGAGATAAGTGTTATCGGCCTGTAGCCTCCATGTTTACCGTGTTAAATCAAACCGCTAGCTAATATCGCCCTGGCTTATCGGAACAGTCAGGGTTTCTCAGTGTAGCACTGTCAGGCGGCATTAGCTGCTAACTGCGGCTAACGCTAGTGGAAATCTGGAAATCTAAGCTTACTGTAAATAAATATGAGCACTTTACTCAACCAAATAAACGGTTTTCATAAGAGAAATCTGTGTAGATGAATTTCCGGCGCTCAATTGATTTGGAATTACAGTTTTGTTTACTTAACTTAACTTAGATTTATTTCCATGTCTCACCACCGAGTGGTGAGAACTGCTAAATTAGAAGGAAAACATGGTGACACCCCTCTTCTTTACTAGTGTCTCATCATGCGTCTTATAATCCAGGGGGCTTTATGTATGAAAATAGACCAGAAAATAGACGTTTATTGATAGTGCCCCTTATAATCCAGTGTGCTTTACAGTGCGAAAAATAAAAAGTTGTGAACAGAAGGAATAAGGGATGCAAAAACAACAGAATGAGATGAGAGTGGGTTAGGATGTTAGCATGTAGATTATAGCAACATGAATATAAGCATTTTTATTATGATTATATACAGAGTTAAGAAATACATAGTTCAATCTGTATTATGAAGAATGCTAGCTATCAAATGTTGAATTTGTTAAATCTGCTTATTATCAGCACACTTCAGGTTAAGTGACAAGCAAATATAACTATAGTAGTTTAGTAGTAGTTTTGTGCTCCTGAGATAAAAACAGCAGACTTACAATTACCCAAAGGATTTGATGTTGTAGCGGCTGTCTGTCCTAAATGGTTAAACAATTTACATTACACATGTAATCCTTTTGGCTTACAGACATACAAACCAGATATTATGTAATGTTATATTTGGAGAAAGAAAAAACACTACATTCCTGCATAAAAAAAACATATTTCACCTGTGAAACATGGTGGTGGTAGTATCATGGTTTGTATCTGTTTTGTTGCATATGCACCATGTTTCACTCATGGAACAATTACTTATATGTTATACCAGCAAATTCTGAAGTAAGATATAAGAACATCTGTCTGTGACCTGAATCGTAAAGTAATGTGGGTCATGCAGGAAGACAATGACCTTAAAAAAATATTGTAAACATAATTCTACTAAGCTTCTACTAAACTTCTTTAATGTTATTAAAGAATAATAACATTATTTTCTTGGAATATTTAAGTCAAAGTCCTAATCTTAATCTTTTTTAATGGAGGAATGAACCACAATTCCTTTAAGCCCAAAAATGTGTTTTATTTAATTGATTTGGGTCTTCTTATGTATTTTGCTTTTTTGTGCTAAAGTTTTAGGGATTTTTTTTTGCAAAAATATTGAAAATTCATAGAATTCAAACAGCACTGACTAAATAAAGATAAGATCAGGATCATGTCCATATGTACATATGTCTGCACATATTTTCAGTATTTTTTTGCAGTTACCTGATGAGTCATTATCATATTACTGTGTGTTTTGGCCCCTCAAAAAAAAGCTTTTATTGTATTTTGACTTGCATGCATTTGTCCACAATTTCAGCAAAAAAATTGCCACTTAATGAAAACATCTAGAGTTGCAAATATTTTAAATTGTTCAGGATATCCTTGTTCTATTTCCTTCTCTAACATTATTTTTACCTCAGCTACATACAGCCTGTGTTTTTGGTTGAATTATATATATATATATATATATATATATATATATATATATATAAAACCAGGCATTTTCCGGGGCCCCAGGTCAGCTCGGGGCTCTAGGCAGTTGATTGGTTTGCTTGCCATGTTGCAGTGGGCCTCGGCTGATGGAAAGAGCTGGGTGTTTTGACTTTGGAGCTGACGCAGCTTTTGCTTCTACTAAATTAAGCTACTAATTAAAGCGATGTGCTAATGGGATGAACAGTGTATACTCACCATTTTTTGCAGATGCATTTGGCTCTTCTGTGGCAGAAGACTTGTTTGCTACAAAAATCAGTAAGAACAGTAAGTATTATACATTTAAAAATGCCTTTGCATTTACATATGACAATACAATTCAACATCCGTGTCCTAAAATGAATCTATCGTATGAGCTTTGACTTTGAGATCAGAGGGTGAGCCTTTGAGCTTTTCCTCTTTGGAACAGACTGATGTGATTTATTTGATGCTGCAACAAAAGATGATTTGCTTTGATTTGCTTCAATTCTGCATCTGATGGCCAAAACGCAGCATTCCATCATCCTCCAGTCCACACATCCTCTGCCTATGAGTACAACTGTGAAAAGCTGCATCCTGTGGAGCCCTCTTTCACTCCCGGGAGGCTATTGGCTGCTTCCTGTCAGTGTTTTCTTTCCAAGATGAACAGTGTTTCTGTTCCCTTGTTGTCTGGCCCAACGCTAATTATAATTACTCTTGATTTATCTTCTTAGGGATGAGGCTTCTAAGGCATGTATCTCTCTGGCTTTGGCCAGTTAAGATGGCACGAACATGTGAAGGGATGGACTACAGTATCCAACAGCAGAGAGTCTACCTCTCACATTTCTGTAAGTATGTTGTTATATCTTTTCATAGGACAACAGCATAGAAATTAAACTTAGATATATAAGAAAGTAGTCCGTGTACAGCTTATGTAGCTGTATAGATTTACTACCCTCTGAAAATAACACCAAAAACACCCATTAATGTCTAAATGGCTGACAACACAAATGAGTACACCTTAAAGTGCCCAAATTGTGCCCAAAGTAGGCCTCCATTATTATCTAGTATTGCCTTAACCCACGTGGGCATGGGATTCACCAGAACTGCCCAGGCTCCTACTGGAATCCTCTGACATCAAAGAGCTGGTGGATGGACACCTCACGCTCCTCCACCTTTCACTTAATGATGCCCCAAAGGTGCTCAGTCGAGTTCAGGTCTAGAGACATACTTGGCCAGTTTTTTACCTTTACCTTCAGCTTCCTCAGCAAGGCAGTTGTAATCTTGAAGGTGTGTTTGGAGTCGTTATCATGTTGTAAAACTGCCATGCGTCAGTATTTGCAGAAATGTAAGGGGGTATACTCACTTTTGTTGGATATTGTATAATATATCACAGTTAGTTCCGACCCTGCAGTGTGATTGGCTGAGAGGCATTCTATGAGGGACATTATTAGCCAGTAATGCACTATAACCGAAGCTCTTCATGTATATATATATATATATATATATATATATAATATATAAAACCAGGCATTTTCCGGGGCCCCAGGTCAGCTCGGGGCTCTAGGCAGTTGATTGGTTTGCTTGCCATGTTGCAGTGGGCCTCGGCTGATGGAAAGAGCTGGGTGTTTTGACTTTGGAGCTGACGCAGCTTTTGCTTCTACTAAATTAAGCTACTAATTAAAGCGATGTGCTAATGGGATGAACAGTGTATACTCACCAGGTTCTGCAGATGCATTTGGCTCTTCTGTGGCAGAAGACTTGTTTGCTACAAAAATCAGTAAGAACAGTAAGTATTATACATTTAAAAATGCCTTTGCATTTACATATGACAATACAATTCAACATCCGTGTCCTGAAATGTATCTATCGTATGGCTGACAACACAAATGAGTACACCTTAAAGTGCCCAAAGTAGGCCTCCATTATTATCTAGTATTGCCTTAACCCACGTGGGCATGGGATTCACCAGAACTGCCCAGGCTCCTACTGGAATCCTCTGACATCAAAGAGCTGGTGGATGGACACCTCACGCTCCTCCACCTTTCACTTAATGATGACCCAAAGGTGCTCAGTCGAGTTCAGGTCTAGAGACATACTTGGCCAGTTTTTTACCTTTACCTTCAGCTTCCTCAGCAAGGCAGTTGTAATCTTGAAGGTGTGTTTGGAGTCGTTATCATGTTGTAAAACTGCCATGCGTCAGTATTTGCAGAAATGTAAGGGGGTATACTCACTTTTGTTGGATATCGTATATTATACCACAGTTAGTTCCGACCCTGCAGTGTGATTGGCTGAGAGGCATTCTATGAGGGACATTATTAGCCAGTAATGCACTATAACCGAAGCTCTTCATGTATATTACTCCATGTTACACCACATACAGATAACTAAGCATTTATGCAGTGCTTAAAAGCCAAACAGCGCAGCTACAAACAGAGCAGCAATGGAAATACTTTAACTCACGGAGTGATTAGGCCTCGTGCCTACGAATGCAGCACAGCACTGCCAATATTACATGTTATAACACTCGCTCTTGTGCTTAATTCTTGAAATTAAATTTACTTGAGTGATGCCACAATGGAACCACTTTTGGATGTCTAAAGAACCTTTTAATGGATGGTCATGTTAATAAGTTTAGAGTCACAATTTTTCAATCAGTCAAGTTCAATCAGTTTGTTCTAGTTTTTTTTTTCATTCAAGTCAAGAATGCTTTAAACAACAACAAAAAAAGGTTTATTCATAAACCTGTACCTGATCACTAACTGCTATTTAACCTAACCCAACCTTCCTGTTATTTTGAACTTTAAGAAACGACGGTTATGTTTCGAGTGCAAATTGGCCTGTGTTTAACCCTCCTGTTATCCTCACATCTACTAACACCCTTTATTATTGAGGTCAGTTAAAACATCCTGGGGTCCAATTGACCAATCAAAGAACATCAGTTCATACAAAGTATACAGGACATCAAATAAATTACTCCAATAGTTTTAAGAAATGTTTAACAGTGATAATAGAAGGATTAACAGTATTTAACAATTCAAAAGTAGTTAGAAAAATATTTACAATACATACATGCACACAAGATGCATAAAATATGCATTATTTAAGACGTATTTATTCAGTTATAAGTTATAAGACATATTGCCCAGTAACCAATATGAATTAATTGAAAATCATACTAAAAATCCTCAGTAGTCATTTTGATCATAGACATTACATAGAAACTACTCTAAAGGAGGTAATACTTTATAAATGGGTTATTAGTAAAGAGTAAAACATACTATATAAATATGTACTTTAAATCTGCTTTCGACTATAAATTGCTCACTAACCATTATAAATTACTCAGTAAACACTATAAATTATTCAGTAAATATTCTGAATTCCTTAGCAAATACTATAAATTACTCAGTAAACACTATATATTTCTCAGTAAACACTATAAATTACTCAGTAAACACTATAAATTACTCAGTAAACACTATAAATTACTCAGTAAACACTATGTATTACCCAGTAAATAGTATGAATTACTCAGTAAACACTGTAAATTACTCAATTAATACTGTGAATTACTCAGAAACTACAAAAATTTGCTCAGTAACCATTATTTCAATAACATAAATGCTATTATGAGTTATTTACTGCAATTAAACACATGTATTTTTAAAAAATATATAATGTAACTGGACTGTTCAGGTCTTTTCTTTCACGAGGGTTAAGAGAACGTATATTCGTTCACCTTCTTATTTGTTCTATTAAAGATGTTCAGTCCCTGGTTATCTGTTTAATGATGGTGTGAGATTTGTGGAGTACTGGCTGTACTGGGGTTTCACTTGCTGGACAATACTGCTGTCCCCTGAGAGAGAGCAGGCAAAGCAGTTCCCACCAGCTATCTCCACAGCCAATCAAAACCCAGAGGAGAAAAAGCCCACTCTAACCATTTCACAAACAAAATAAACACACACACACACACACAGCTCTACGGACACTCTTCACTCTTTCCTCCAAAACCAACACTTCAGGAAAAAGCGTTTACTGTAGTACTCTTCAGTTAGTGTTGACATCTGTCCCGTAAAATACGCACTTATCCTTTATGTGGGATTGGACCAATTTGTTCTGCATCTCCATACATTTCCAAAACACACAAACACTAAATCTAACAATAATAATCAATAATGATCAATATCCTATGTAGTTGTGCTTTTGCCAAAATATTTCAGGGCTTGGGACAGAGATTATTATTATTATTGTACTATTTTGGTTTGATTGATTGATTATATACTTAACTCCTTATTTTCATTTTTGAAAGGTGGCAGCCCTACACACAGTACCATACATGAGTTCACAACCAGCAGAAAACATGATTTTGTGAACAGAAAGCTCTAAAAACATTTTAAACCCTTAAAATGTATTTTTTTTTCTATTGGTGTAAAAGCATCAAATTGTTTAAAATAGAAAAAAAAATGGTATATATCTCTAAATGAGCGCCAAAATGAGTTTTACACCTGTTTTTATGTAAGGAATACTTTATACCCACTCAGGTTTGTAGTACATAGAATGAAGGTGTAATGACTGTTGTAAGTAGAGATGTTCTAACCTTTTTAAAGATCACACCATTATTTCAGAACATGTTTTCCTGACCTTTCCGGAACATTTTTCGTGTGTTGTTGCAGGCTAATCCTAGAACCTTTTAGTAATATTGCTGAATGTTCCTAAAACATACTAATCAGGTGAAGACATCCAGTAAGCACAAGGAAAAGATGGAACCTCCACCTGCACTGAAACATCCCTACACACTTACAAAAAATAAACTGCAAAATTCTCTTAAGTGCATCTAATTCTAAATTCCAACACAGGATTTAAACAGAAACTGGTGTGTTTACTACACTGGTTACTCAAACACAGTGTTTATAATGAAGGTTTCTAAACGATGCGTTAAGCGGAATAGATGCTTTACATCATTTAGATGTTCCTGATATGTTCTGATTCTTCAGTGTCAAACTCCTTGTTTACAAAAATAGTCTGTTAAAGAACTCTTCAGTGAAAAGTTCTTCCAGAAAATAATAAAAAATAATTGTTATTTTAATGGAGTCACTCCAAAAAATGTAATGCCTTTAATTAGGTTGTATTTCTCAAATATAGAAGTGATTTTCCCCAAAAGAGTTAATAAATTAGAGCACAATTTAGAGTATTCAAACTAATGTTTTAAGGATGTCAAAACTGTGCAAACACAATAAAACATGTATAAAACCAATATAAAAACTTAAATTAAAAGTTTTATTTAAAATTGCTATTTTTTTAAAAATGGCAAGCAGCTTCCTTCAAACTTACAAGCAGACTTTATACTGATCAATAGGGTTGTGCTATGTCACATCATACGCAATAACTCCAAAAATCTGATATATCAAGATATTGCGATATTTTTGAAAGCCAATTCATATTGTGTATATTTTTTGCTATTTACTTTAAATTAGTTGTTGGCAGTTTATATGCTCTATATGCTATATTTACAACCTTACAACCTAAAGTTAAGATTACTTTTTACACAATTTAACAATAAATATTTTTGTTTTTTGCAAATACTTTAATTTGTGACCCTTATTTAACAGTTGAGTAATAAAGTGATAAATTATTTTACTTACTGATGAAGAGAAGACAGTAGATGAGGATGAAGGCGGTGCGGCCGGTATCCATGCTGTAGATTCAGGACAGTGCTCCAGTGAGGGATCTGATGGAGTCGGGCTGCTGCTTCAGAAAGGTTGAGCGGGGCCAGCGGTCAGAACCAGAGGTGCTTACGTCCAGCTCCTCGACTGCTTATTCTGGCACTTCCTTTAGCAGGGTAGAGGAAGTACAGCAGCTTCCACTTAGACGGAGGGGAAGTGAATTAGCTGGGAGTTCTGGGAGTTGGTGGTGTTGGGGAGTGGTCCGGTCAGGGTGAGAATTCCAAAGCTTTGGGGCAGGAACTTGCTCATCAACCCCGTGTTCCTGCTGTTTCCCGACGTTCTTTCTGTTAGATTTTCTGCCCTGACCAACTTTAGTATGATTACTCTGAGGCATGGCAGTCATGATGACCTGCAGGCTAGGAGCATCATCCTACAACTTCTTGGGCATTTGGATGGGACGATACAGGTTCTCCTTCAGAATGCCTTCAGAATTTCTCTTATTGAGAATCTAGTGACCAATTGCAATTTGCCATAGGACCTACCTATATTTCAGAGCATGAAAATTCAAGAGTCAATTCAAGAGGCTTTTATTGTCAGTACATCTGAGTACAAGTACACAGTGCAGTGAAAGGACGTTCCTCTGGAACCATGAAGCAAAATGGAACAACAATACAATATAGACATAAACATAAAGTGCCAATGTGTAACAAATGTACAACAGAAAACTAGAACAACAAATAAACACAATAATACAGCAAACAAGAGACAATTTAAAAGACAGGACAGTGCGGTACCAAGACGGGATATTAATGTGTATAGTAAGGAAAAGGTGCAGAGATGTGTAACATACTGTAACATATAGAACATACATGATCACAGCAGTTACTGAGGTTAATAATACAGTACTTAGTGGTATAAAGAATTTGCAGCAAATGTTACTGATATTGATAAAGATAGTACAGTGTGCAAAGAGTCGTGGGTGGGTTCAGTACAGTCCGTGTGTGTGTGTGAAAAGGGATGGGGTGGGTATGTTCAGTGTGTGATGGGGGTTCAGCTCTGTCTCTGAGTGTTAAGGAGTCTGATTGCTTGGTGGAAGAAGCTGTTGCAGAGTCTAGTAGTGGAGGCATAGATGCTCTGGTATGTTTTGCTGGATGGTATTAGAGGGAAAAGTCCATATGAGGGATGGGTGGGGTCATCCACAGTGCTGCTGGCTTTGCAGATGCAGCGTGTGGTGTAGATGTCAATGTGTAAATGTTCAAGCTACATTCTGAACACTCCTTTTTACATTGCCGGTTAGATCCTTTATATCACAGTTCTTTAAATTTTATATCCAGTTTATTGTCTCACACACACACACCACTGCGTATTTATAGGGTTGTTAATCTATTTAACCTATGCATGATCTGTTTGCAGCATGTGTGTGCAAACATGACAATGAGGGGGTGAAAGACAGTGTGAGTAATGAGATTCTATATTTCGATATATATATTATATAATACTTCTAAACACTGTTAAAAAAACACGCTTATGTCAATAGCCTCTGTTTAAACAGTGTATTGTGGCAAGAAGTTGGGGAAAAATTGGTAAAATAGTTATTTGCATAAAAAACATGTTAAAAGTTCCACAATCTGGTGTGTTCATACAATAACATTCACAGTGTATAGGGTTGATCCTGTGGCTAGTCAGCCTCTGGCCAATAGGGGCCAACATTGAGCAGCAATCAGGCTCAATGCCCAACACCTGGGCACATGGCTATAAAGGGAGCAGCAGAGCAGTCAGAAGTTGCGGGATCTTTGTCACAGTTAGTGCTGACAGTTACAGCCGGTCTCTACTTCTGGTAGAAAGCTGAGAGCTTTTCCTCTCAAATTCCTCTCAAATTCTCTATTCTCATTCTCAAATGCACTATTATTGAATGTCTATTTTCTGGATTATTTACATACATAAGGTGCACCGGATTATAAAGCACATTATGCGACACTAGTAAGAATGGATATTTGAAGTGAATAAGGGCGTCATCATGTTTCCCTTCCAATTTAGCAGGTCTCACTGCTGGTAGGTCCCTAAGTAAACAAAACTGCAATTCTTAAAAAATAAATAAATAAATAAATAAAAAAATCAAACAATTGCTGGATATTAATCTACACAGATTTCTCTCCTGAAAACTGTTCATTTGGGTGAGTAAAGCGTTCCATTTATTTATAGTAAGCTTAGAATCCCAGTTTTTTAGTGTTTTGTCCAAGGGTGAGTGCTATATGCAGTTAGCAAGCGCTAGCCAGCCCCTGTTAGCGCTAGTGAATGCTGCTCAATAGCGTTAGACTTAGGAACCTCTAGTGTTCTTCACCCAGGGTGCTATAAACTAGCAGTTGGTTCCATATAGCTTGTTTACAATAAAAAACGTGCAGACTACAGTTCAATACACTTACCTCTGAACGGTGAAAGAGCTAACGCTGTGGTTAGTGGCTAATGCTAATGTGCTGAAGAAACATCACTGAAACTCCTGTATAACGCTGTACTTGGCTTTACTGCTCCTGGTAGAGTTCATACAAAAGTTGCACCGTATTACAGTATTACATCTATACTAGTGGATATGGGTAAATTTCACACTTTTATTTGCAAATAAATACATTCATTAAGCATGTTATGTCCATTTTATGAATGTTCTGGAAGCACGTTATGTTTTACTACATGTAAACATTTGAGTAAAGTGGCCATTTAAAAAAAAAAGGTTAATAAAAATAAAGTGTTGGCCGATTCCAATATTATACTCAGCAACTGGAGTGTTGGTACAAGCGGTTTGGGCTTATATTTTAATTGTTGGTAAAAGTGGCATTTTATATTCTGCAACTGCGGAGGTGGCTCAAGGCTGATTGCTGTCTTACACTTGTCAACCAAGGTTTTGACCCAGGCAGTGCTGGTCGATTGTCGCGTTATATTTGGACCAGTTGTCAAATTATATTTGTCAACCAGGGTGTTGGTGCAAGCAGCTCGGGCCAGTTGTCATATTATACTTGGCAAATGGGGTCTTGGCACGACGGGCACTCGGCCTGGATGTGAGCTGAGCTTTTAGGCCAAAATTGGGCCTAGGTTAAACCAGTCTGATGCAACTCTGGCTCAGTGTGTGCTATTTGGCCTGGAAAAAATGCTCAAGTAGTTTCTGCTATCTGCGGTGTCTGTCTGGTGTACTTTCATGTTCATTGTGAATGTGTTTGTTTTGAATGTGTTTATCTAAATTGCCTGCTGCAATTTTCTGTAACTGGAAATGGTGTTCTGTCTTGGCCAGATCTTCCTCAAATAGAGGTTTTCATCTCAAGGGACCTAAACTTGATAAAGGATAATTGCTGGATATGTTTGAAACAAAACAGGATTGTTGTCTTGGTTAGCTGGCCCAGCAGATTAGTGCAGGCTGGGTCATAACTCCCACAGTCTTGACCTTTTTTTGAGGACAGACAGGGGCGGGGATGAGGATGCAGCTTTGTTGTTTTGAGGAGGAACCTGTATCCTCGGGTATGTTCTGGTATTAAGCCTTAAAAGGGAGTTTCCCTTAATTGCGTAACCCCAAGCTAAAACGGACGTGTGACTTTTTTAGTTCAAGTGATAATTATTTAAACCAGGTGTGTCTCATCTTCTCCAGAATGAACTGCAGGTTTTCATTATAAGCTGGCAGCAACCAGAACCTAGTTTCACTTCCCCGGGGTGTAGGCACATGAAGCTCAGGCCAGCTGTCATATTATACTTAGCAACCGGGATGTTGGCACATGGGGCACTCGGCCTGGATGTGAACCGAGCATTTAGGCTTGAACTGGGCTTAGATTAATCCAGTCTGATGCAACTCTGGCTCAGTCTGTGTTATTTAGCCTGGAAATGCAAAACCGGACCTAATGTGTACAGATTTAAACACAGTGATTTTGTAAGTGGACCCATACTTCAGTTTCTCTTGATTATATAACTTTATCTACTGTAAAATAGTTTAGCAGTGCTGGGGTCTTGGGTTCAAGTCCCTAATTGGGTGCAGTTTCCATGTTCTACTCGTGTGTGTAAGAGTTTCCTATGGGGACTCTGGTTTCCTCCCACAGTGCAGATCAGGTAAATTGGATACTCTAAATTGTTTAGAAAAATTAGATACTCCAAATTGTCCAGTGTGTGTGTAAATGCTTGTGTAAATGTGTGTATGACTGTGATTGGCACTCCGTCCTGGGCCCCATTTGCCTGATGCAGATGACAATCTTCCAGGTGGACGGTCGTTTCCGGTTGAGAGTATGCTGTGCTTGATTGGCTGCCGCTTCTCACTGGTGTGTGTTCATGTTGATGGGTGCTTTTTTGTAAATCATTCTTGGGTTTCTAGAAAGGTGCTATATAAGAGTAACTTCATTACCCTGACCAATCACGCACCCATCTTACGTAAGTCATGTGGTCAGAAACACTGATACACTGAGCCCTGATGAGGGGCTAGAGGATGACTAGAGGAATCCAGTGTGTATATAATTCCCTCATGAATAAAATATTTCACACCCACACAGGTTCATTCATTTTATTTGTGAGGAATTTATGCCGTGGAGAGCAGTGATGGTATAGTTACTTTGAAAAAGTAATCCGATTACTGATTACTCCTTTAAAAAGTAACTTAGTTACTTTATGGATTACTTGATTTTAAAAGTAACTAAGTTACTTTACAAGTTACTTTATCAGTTACTTTCAGCAGCTGCAGACACCACCTCCCGCCGCCTTAACATAAACATTATAACCAGTTTTGCCAATACTCCCTTTATTGGAAAATGCATTTTAACATCAACAATTTATCTCTATTAAGTTGAACTATTTCCTAAAAAAATAAGTTTTTTTTATAAAAATAAAAAAATTAACAATTTTTTTTAATAAAAAAATAAAATATGTCTTTCTTGATTTTACTGAACATAAATACTTGTTTTTATAAAAAATATATAAAATAAAGAAAGTCTTTCTTGACCTGACATATTTAACACTGTAAAACTGAACCTTGAACTTGTTGTTCTCTGCAGGGCAGCAAGGAGTGGTTTTATAAAACAGAACCGCGTATGGTCTAGACCAGGGATCACATATTTGCAGACTGGGGTCCGGGTCCGGACCCAGACGTTGTCCAATACGGACCCATACCGGACCCAACTACTGAGAAGGATTTAATTCTGACAGCGTTTATTTAAAACACCGGAACTTTTCTTGTCTTTACGGTATTGTGCGCTCTGCGCCACAGCGAACGTGTGGTGTAAAATCTTTAAATGCTCTCCTCTGCCAATCAAATTTGTGGCAGACCGCTGCCCTGGCTAGTGAATTGGGACGCGGCCGCAAAAAAAAAAACGCTTTAATAAAGAGATAGGGCGCCGAGAACTGGCGAAAAACGAAAACGGGCGGAAACTAAAGACACGCCGAGCGCGCGAGAGAGAGACAGGGGAGAAAGCGAGACGCGTGTGATTGGGGAAGAGCGGAGGGGAATGGGTAAGGGAGTTGTGTGTGTGTGTGTGTGTGTGTGGAGGAGATGAGGTGGAGAGAGAGAGAGAGAGAGAGAGTAACGCACAGTGACTTAAATAAGTAACTTTAATCTGATTACTGGATTGGAAATAGTAACGCGTTAGATTACTCGTTACTGAAAAAAAGGGTCAGATTAGAGTAACGCGTTACTAAGTACTGACATCACTGGTGGAGAGAGGCATATAAACTAATGCAGGGTTTAAATTAACATGAACTTTTTAAGTAATCAAATAGTTTCTAGTTCAAAAACAATTTTTGTGGTGCGCTTCTTTTTTTTGCCATTTTCAACAGAAGTTAGATTTTAGCCTTAGTCTGCCTGAAGACAAATGTTTTGGTATGACAGACATGGCCTGGTGCTAAGAATGAACCATCATTTTCAAGTACAGTACCAGTCAAAAGTTTGGACACACCCTCTCATTCAATGTTTTTATTTTTATTTTTTTTACTACATTGTAAATGAATACTGAATTCATACTGTAAAAAAAGTGTTAAACAAACCAAAATATTCTGTGAAGCATTTTAGTGCTTTTAACTTGCGATTTCTGAGGTTGGTAACTCTGATGAACTTATCCCGTGCAACAGAGGTAACTCTTGGTCTTCCTCTCCTGGGGCGGTCCTAATGAGAGCTAGTTTCATCATAACGTTTTTGATGGTCTTTCCAACTGCATTTGAGGATACTTTCCAAATTCTTGAAATGGTTGAGATTGCCTTACCTTCATTTCTTAAAGTATTTTTTTACTTAGTAGTTCTTGTCATAATATGGATCAGAACATTAATCAAATCAAGATAATTACTGTGTACCATCTCTACCTCTTCACAACTTTACAACTGATGCTCTCAAACACATTAAAAGACAAGAAATTCAAATAGTTAACTTAGTATTAACTACAATGCAGAACATTTGTTAATAAGGGTGAGTTGCAACATTTGCACACATTTCACTTGCTTCTGAACTTTCTATACAGTTTAGATGATGGAGATAATAAGTTAATTTATAGCAGAGATGTGCAGCCTAATATGTAACAATTATTCTAAAATACTAAAATTTTTTTTTTTTTTTTGTAAATACAAAAAGTAAAATTGCAAAATTTAGTAAAATCCAATGCTACACACTATGAGGAACTTTGTGTCAGTAGGGTTTTAGTCCAAGACCAGTGCACAAGCAGAGGTGGAAAGTAATGAATTACATTTACTCAAGTTACTGTAACTGAGTAGATTTTATGAGTACCGTATTTTTCGGACTATAAGGCGCACCGTATTATAAGACGCACTATCAAAGAACGCCTATTTTCTGCTATTTTTCCATACATAGGGCGCATCGCATTATAAGGCGCGTTAAGTGACACTAGAAAGGGTGCCTATATCAAAGTGAACAGGGGTGGCGCCATGTTTCCCTTCCCCCACCGGGGGTGGTCGCTTGCCGGTGGAGCGTCTCAGTATACAAATCTAGCTCTTTCAAAGTCAAACGAGTGCTGGATATTAATCTACACAGATTCCTCTCCTGAAAACTGTTTATTTGGGTGAGTAACGTGCTTCAGTTTATTTACAGTAAGCTTAGATTTCCAGATGTCCACTAAGGCTTGCTGCACCAGCGTTAGCATAGCTATCCGCTAGCACGCTAGCTAGTCACCTAAACTAGTAAAGTTAACCCAAACTTAAACGACAGCGTTACACTGAGTAATCCTGCATGTTCTGGTAAGACAGTGAGATATTAGCTAGCGATTCGTCCCCCGTAGCTTGTTTTAACACTGTAAACAAGCAGATTACAGGCTGATAAAACTCACCTCTGAGAGAGTTAGCGCTTAGCATCTAGCTAATGCTAGCCAGGCAAAGCAGCACAGACTTACAGGCCGATAACTCACCTCTGAACGGTGAACGCTTAGCGATTAGCATCTAACTCTAATAATACTGCTCCAGCAGTATTAAAAGTGCTAAATTTAGAAAATACTGATCTCTGAACAGTGAAAAAGCTAGCTAGCTAAGCGGTTAGCATCTAGCTAATGCTATTGCTGCTCTGCACGGAGTGTGTGTTTACTGCTCCTTACACCTGACGGGTAAAATTTAGATAATACTGATCTCTGAACAGTGAATAAGCTAGCTAATGCTATTTGCTGCTCCAGCCTCGGAGCTGCACGGCTCTGGACTCTGTATAGCACTGAAACTCTGTATAACGCTGCACGGAGTGTGTGTTTACTGCTCCTTACAACCTGACGAGTAAAATTTAGATAGTTCTGATCTCAGTGAATAAGCTAGCTAGCTTAGCGGTTAGCATCTAGCTAATGCTATTGCTGCTCAGCCTCGGAGCTGCACGGCTCTGGACTCTGTATAGCACTGAAACTCTCTATAACGCTGCACGGAGTGTGTGTTTACTGCTCCTTACAACCTGACGAGTAAAATCCATACAAAAGGCGCACCGTATTATAAGACGTACTGTCAATTTTTGTGAAAATTAAAAGTTTTTAAGTGCGCCTTATAGTCCGAAAAATACGGTAATTTGTAATTTTTAAAGTAGTTTTTAAAATAGGTAATTTTTCTTTTACTCAAGTACATTTTGACACAAGTAATTTACTTTTCTACATTGGAAAACTCCCAATTACTGAGTAAAAAACAAAATGCGGGGGGGAAAAAACACAATTGTCTGAATAAAAAAAAACTAAATTGGCACGGATGCTCGTGCGTAGAATAATGAGGCAATAACGTCCTCATGCAATACAAAATGTGCCCCGCCGGACAGAGCTCTCAGCTTTCAAAACTTCCATATCAAACCCGAGAAAGCATGTGGTGGTAAGCACTTTTAGCATTAAACAATCTGCTTAAATGTTAAAAAAGCATGTAAATAGCAGTTAAAGCAGAGCAATGGCAAGTTAAAAAATAAAAATGAACTGTAAAACTATAAAATTACAGTTTATAGTCACATATATGACCACAACCTTTTAAAAGTAAAGAAAAAAAATGGATCATAGCAACCTATGCCACTTGTTCTTGAAAATGTTTTATGGGGTGGTCTAAATAAATACTGCCTGAAAGATCCAAATTATTATGTGGAATAATAGTTCATTAAAAAACGATTTAATTTATGATTTGTTTTTACTTTTTAACATCAAATAATTAAAAGTAACTATAACTTTTACTCAAAGTACATTTTAAATTGAGTACTTTTTTACTTTTACTCGAGTAGATTTTTACATGGGTACTTTTACTTTTACTTGAGTAGAATTTTAGCAAAGGTACTTTTTCCACCTCTGTGCACGAGTGAAGTATACGGATCACATGACTGCTGACATGTAAATTGGGCAGTAGTTTCAGCCGTAGAGCAGTTATTTAGATTGCATCATGCCTAAAGCCTTTCCTGTGTGTGTGTGTGTGAGTGTGTGAGTGTGTGCTGGTGGGAGAAGTTGAGTTAATGGTTAGGCCTTCTTGACCCAAAACAGGATGCAAGAACTCAGCTTCCTTCCTGCATCTATTGTGTCCTGCGTGTACGCTCGAGAAAGGCCAGGGGAAATTCAGTGACAGCAGGCCCGCGGCGCTCCTGTAGAGTAAACTGTTGATGTTGTTCTTTGGCAAAGAACACCAGCTCACAGGAAACCGATTGGACGTGGCAAAAGATGACAATCATCCTGACGTGATCTGCTGAGGAGCTGGAAGTGCAGTGAATAAACTGTTGACTGATTCATTTGGCATCAAGGAATTCGATGTCTTACAAGATTGTCATGATTGTGACACACCCCGGAGAGTAACACTGAACTATTGATGCAACCGTTATAGTGTCGTCACAATACCTGCCTAAATACCTCAATACTATATCAAATATCTCAATACTGAAGCAAAAGCCTAAAACATCAGATATTAATGCATTAATAGAAGATTGAAATAAAATGATTAGTTTTTTTAATTACTTTGTATTTTTTTGCACTATAAGGCACTCTTAAAATCCTTTAATTTTTCCAAAAATCATCAGTGCACCTTATAATCTAGTGTGCCTTATGTATGAAGATAGATTTTTATTGATAGTGCGCCTTGTTATCCGGTGCATCTTATGGCGCAAAAAATACAGTTTTTTTTAATTGATGGTAAAATAAAGTTTCAAGTTCAAGTAAAAACAAACTATTTTGTGGAATTTCTTTGATAGTTAAGTTAAGGAGAGCCCCTCCTTACTTTGTAACCAAGTGACATCATCAGCCCGCCCCATGCATGAAATCAAATTCCCATTTGGAATCAAAGTTCATGAAATGAACCAAACCTTTGTTCTGTGTTTTGATTCACTCGATCACTGAAAAGCAGAGGAAAACAGAATATAAGGCATTTAAAAGCTGAGAGACATTTACAAATCTCCTGATATTTTGTGAATTATCCTGTGATTTGTGGGGTGTTTGAATACGTTGAGGATCTTAAATGATGGGCTGAATATAGCATCGACTCATTGAGTGTATCGGTTCACAAATCGAGTGCAAATTCGAATCAATGATTCAAAACATTTTTAGAAGCCCATGGCAGACAGTTAATGAACACAGTGTTTAAAAACTCCAGCAGCACTTCTGTGACTGATCAACTCACACCAGCACAACACAATTCTGTTATTAAATACTGTTCAACAATTCTGTTGTTAATACTCGTGGAGAAAACAAATCAGTGCTGATGTATTGAAAATGGTTAGCATACAAAGAAAGTCTACCATAATTAAAAAACAAATTCTTCTAAATTTCTTAATAGTTAAATAAAACCGAATGTGTTTTTAACGTCTTCGAAACTAATCCCATATAAAAGAAGACATTTCTGGGTGGTGAAGAGAAGATAGTATTTAGTTAGGGGTTAATAAATGTATTTTATTTTTAGATAGAAAGCTAATCTAATTCAAATGTGGTACTTTTTTTGTGAGTTTCTTTTTAACTGATGAAGACAGGAGGGTTTGAATCTTCGTTCGTCTTCTTCAGACACTGGTACCACAGCCGTTTGACTGCAGGATGGCATTTCCCACATCTGTATGGAAGATTAGATAGCAGCAATCATGGTTACAATCAGGACAAGAGGCTCGTCCAGTACTGGAAAGATCAATAGCTTCTAAGAGAGCCTGCATCGTCCCAGTGGAACAGACTGCTCTGGAAAGAATGATCTGGCGCCACACAAAGCATGTGGTTCCCACACAATGGTGCAAACGTTGATTAAGAGGGAGTGTGGCAGAGTCTAAAAACAAGGCACTTCTCAAAGCAGAGTTTTATGTACTTCTTAATTGATTTGGTGTTCCCATTGCACAGATCATTTTCTGGTCAGAAAAATGCTGGAGAAATATGTTAACATTTTTATGTATGTATGTACAGTTGCAAGAAAACCATGCAATTCCAAAGGGTTCACATACTTTTTTCCTTAATCAGGAAGTGTTACCCCAGTCCTTGAAAGGTCCACACCTGTATATAAGTTGTGAGGTACTATCTTGTGTGAGGCTGAAAATGGGAGCTAGCTTTGCATGCTCTCCACCAGTCTTTCACACTGCTTTTGTGTGACCTATGCCTCCTTTATACATTTTTGATGTTTCTTTACCTCATTGATGAGTCTCCATTGTGCTCTTAGGGTAATTTTGACTGGGTGTCCACTTCTTGGCACAGTAGCCACAGTTCCAAAATGTCTACATTCGTAGATTGTTTGTCGTATTGTAGACTGCTGAATTCCTAAAGTATTTCAATTCACTTTGTTAAACAGTTTTCAGGAGAAATCTTTGTAGATTAACATCCAGCACTTGTTTCACTTACAATTACAGTTTTGTTTACCTGGCTTAGCTTACCTGCTGAATTAGAAGGAAAACATGGCGACACCCCTGTGCCTGGCTGGTGTCACACAATACACCTTATAATCCAGTGCGCCTTATGTATAACTGTAGACTAAAAAATAGGAAGTTTTTTGATAGTACACCTTGTATTGTGAGAAATACTGTATTTTTTAATTGATAGTAAAAGAAAGAAAGTTTCAAGTTTAAGTAAGAACATAAAATATTTTATGGATTTTCTTTGACTGTAAACTTTTTTGAGGAAAATAGAAAGAAAATAAGACATTTAAACACTAAAATCTGCTGATATTTTGTGATCACATTATTTGATTTGTGGAGTGTTTTTATGCTTTAAAGATCCGACATGATGGGCTGAATATAAACACAAATCTAAATGGTAATACCTAAGGGTACAAATCTACCTACCTACCTACCTACCAACCAACCAACCAACCAACCAACCAACCCACCCACCTTTGCATGTTCTCCACCAGTCTTTCACACTGCTTTTGAGTGACCTTATGGCACTCCTTGCTCAAAAATTCAAGCAGATCAGTCCTGTCCCATGACTTCTGGGATGTTTTTGTAATTTGGCCCTAAATTAAGCAATGTCCACAAAACCAGACTATATTATGTTTATTTTATCAGAATGCAGACATGGTGAGTCAAAATTAGTGCAAATTCAATAAATAGGGAAGAAAAAAAATCTCAATACTACAGTGATTATAAGATTTGGACTGAACTTGGACTTGATTGATTGATTTTATCTTGATTAGTGGATGTCTGTAACACGATATAAGCAGAGTTTCTGCTGCCCACATCCTTTCCACCAATTCAGCCAAGGTGTTTTCATTACAGACTGAAGCAGATCCAGATATTTACCCCGACTGTTGCTCAACTTCATCATGTGCAGTGAAGGAAATACCTAACGGCTCTCGGGCTGCCAAGTCCTAATTTCCCCTTCATTGTTATTATTGCTGCAGTCTTTACGCCTTGCAGGTACTTAAAGGTCACCTTCTGTCGTTTTTTCTTTCATTTTAAAATGTCTAGTTGTGGTCTCTAGTATGAATGAATGACATGTGAGCCGTTTTTGTAAAAAAAAGTGCTCAGGTGTCTCTGTATAGCTCTTTTTTAATGGACTGTTTTAGGGGTGTGTCCAAAATGACCGGATTCCAGCTTTGCTCATGAATATTCATACATGCAAACAGCATGCAAATATCTCTCCTCTGATTGGCTAGGAGCACTGCGACGCCCCTCCGCCGCTCTGCCGCTCACTGCCTCCCACCTCCTAACTGATGAGCGGTGATGTTGCGTCGCTTCAGCTCCGCCTCTGGGAGTTTCTCGAGCCAAGGTGGGCTGGTCTGTGAGTTTCTGCCTACGTAGGCAGAAAGATAATTCAAAATTCACCCGTTTTTCGGAGGGGGGGAGGGGGGATTTCTTTGCTTAGCTCCTGCAGACAATGGGGGCTGCAAAACAGTTTAATGTGCAGGTGTACACATTCAACTCGGAGAGACCTACTGTATTCCACAAAAAACAAGAAAAATCGGATTTTCGCGGAAGGTGACCTTTAAGGAAATACACGGCCTTCAGAGAACCTCCAGCCAAACATAGCACCTGTTATAATCATTACACCTGAAATCACATGAATGTGCATAACAGCACGTAACACTGAGTTCAGAGACAGCTCCTGACTGCAAAATCTGACTGAAGTTTGCAAATACTCTCCATTCTAATAGATTTTGCTGCATTATATTCAATAACAAGTTATGCAACACATATGTATAAACACTAAATGGTGATTTTACAGACAGGAAACAGTTTAAGAAGCCTAGTCTTGGACTACACAGGATTTTGAATGCATATTTTATATTGAAAGGGAAATATCTACAAGTACAATCAAGCATAACCCCTGTCCTGTAAACTGATCCCTAAAACATATGATAAAAAGCTTTTTCCTGCAACAATAATTAGACACTCAAGGATAAATAATATACTCTTTCTTTGCGTATTCTTCACAAAATGTAATGATCACATTTGCAGTATAAAGCATCAAGGATATGAATTTAAAATATCTTTGCTGATGGTACCTCGCCATTTTTCAGCTCTGCTATTCATTTTGTACACATTTAAATTATTTGCATGTTTGACAAACTCCTGCAGCTGCACTTAATAGCATTTAATAGATTTATCTGCTACAGACTGTATATGTTTGGGAACATTGAGTGCATTAAAATGCACTTAATAATCTGATATTTCTGGGATTTTTCCAGTAATCTGATTCACGCATTTACAGCATGTGCACTTTGTTAATCAAATAAACGATTTGGATTTCTGCTTTTAAACCAGACAATATCATCACAGAAATATCTGACACAAATAAATCACTTTTTGCTGCTGCTTCTTCTAAACATGCACCCTCTTTATGGATCTTTGTCCAATTTGTAAAAACAGAAATAAATCAGAGTAAGCAAACTCTGCTAAATCTTATTACTAAGGTAAAATCTAGCTCTCCTAAACTGATTTCTTCATCAACATATCTTAAATGCTTTAATCTGATTTAAGGTAAGCACAATATGCTTTTTACAAAATCTGATTATGACCGGATTATCAGTGCATTCTAGTGCATGTAAACACGCTTAATGATTTCCGTTAGATATTAAAGTGACATACTGATGAAAAACATTGAATAGTTAATTATTTAATTTGCCCTTCATTCAACAGGGTCAAGTGTCAAAGAGTCAAAAGTTACTGGAGACACTCAGAAACGAAATATGGCGGCTTTCATACAGCCTAAGGATACATTCACCTGTCCACGTCCATGGATTAGATCCTTATCCGATTTAGGAGCACATATGAAAACAACTCAACTCTGATTTGAAAAAAAGATTTGGCACATTCACACCATGAAAAAATTCAATCTGAGACATATTGAGCAAAATAAAAATCAGTTTTAAGTCAATTCAGCCTGGTAATGTGAATGTAGCCTAAAAGAGGCCCCTCACAATAAATCTTTAACCTGTAGATCTTTAACATTTCCCCCAACAGCCCTCGTTCACAAACACTCGAACAGCAGAGATTTATTTTCATGCACATTTTTATTGAACAGTATTATAAAATACTTTTTAATAGTTGTGAGTGCATGCGTCATCTGCCAACAGTTTGGAAGTTAAATTACAAAAGCAAGGCTTAATGTTGTGTAGTGAATTACTTGGGCACTTAAGCAATTGTTAAAAAAATGATGGAGTATCTTGTTTTTGTTTTTTTGTTTTTTTTTTCTTTCTTAAAGTATTGAGCAGTAACAAACTAGTAACTGATATACAAAGCAGAGTTCCTAATAATAATAATAATTATCATAATAATCATAATAATAATCATAATAATAATCAAATTACACTTTTCTGTGGCACGTTTACAAAACAGAAAAAAACAATAAAAGGTCTAAATGTCTTGTATGACTAACAGCTATCATGCATTTTGAGTTCATCCACATGTAACCACAAACTTATGTCACGAGAACAGCTAAACATGCTAAATCGGACTACATGTGTGCTTACAAGCGTAAAAACCATGATTCCTCATCCAATATTAAATAGTCTGATGCTTTCATTACAAAAGAAGTTGAAGGCCTGAAGCTTTATCCCGGTGTTATAGTAAAGAATGGCGGTATACATTTCCAGTATATATCGACTAAAGCACACTACAGATCAAAACCGGCCTCGGCAGCCAAGGTAATTCATATCATTCATATTTCCTTTGATAAATCTTATAAAACATGCATAGGCAGATGCTTTTAGTATTTTTTTGTCATTTTTTTTGTACAGAATATAGGTGCTTTATATATATATGTCTTTTTTTTCTCGTTTGTTCGCAATACTTGAAAAAGAAAATGGAACACTCACAGAAATTCCAGCAAGCCACAAGAAATCTATTCCCCATCTTGAATAAAACAAACAATCAAACAAACAAACAAAAACTTATTCTGCAAATGATAGGTGTAAATTCCAGTTTGAAACTTCAAGGAAATTGGTACTTGCTATCGAGCTAATTAGCCATTATACAGAAAACAGGATCAAAAGCACACACACCAAAGAAACCTGAGGTAAGCATAATAATCTGTACAAAACCATAAAACGTTCCATTTTTGGCATTTCAACAATGTTGCAACATTCTTTTAAGACTGCCTAATTTACTTTAGAGCTAGTTTATAAGAGTAGCAAAAAAATGTATCAATAAATAGTCCTTATTTAGTTTGTACACCCTTTTTATGTTAAAACCTTTTTTTTATGTTCTGTCCATTTTTAGTGCTGTATTTTTGTAAACGTACAATAATTAGTAAGAAGTTACACACACACAAAAAAAGAAAAAAGAACAAAATCTGTTATCCAGTAAATGAGTAAAGGCCTTTTCACATAAGATATCTCAGTTTGCCTGCTGCTGCCCCCCTTCAATCAACAACAAGGAACCACACAGCACCCACCCCCAACCCAATAACCAACCCATCTATCCCATCATCCATCCATCCATCCATCCATCCATCCATCCACCCGATAATCCAATAACACCCACCCACCCACTTACACTTATTCATTCAGAAAAGAGTGAACCAGCGAGAACTTTTCATGGTTTCTACAAGCAAAATATTTTTAAAGGCATATCCAAAGACTAGAGAGTGTCACTCTGAATCATGTTTGAAAACTCTTCTCTCTCTCTCTCTCTCCCCCTCTCTCTCTTATCTCTTATCTATCTATCCATCCCTCTCTCCTCACCTCCCTCTCCTTCCTCTGCCCTCCTCTTCGCTCTGACTCGCAATTCCCACCCCCTGCGCTCCTTCCTCAGACTGTAGCGTGGAGAAAGAGAGGGAGGAGCCTCATCACTGCGGCGGCACTGGTGGGGAGGTGCAGGCGCGTCATTGGATGTTGCCGCTGCCGCTGCTGGCCTTGGCCTCGGTGCCGTTGGTCTCGGAGGACAGGGCCTTGTTGAGGGAGTTGAGGCTGGCGTCGCAGGGCAGGGCGTCGCGGCGGGGAGGCATGCGCTCGTTGATGCGGTCCAGACCCTTGGCCTCCTCGAAGCTAGTGATCTTATGCTGAGGCGAGAAGCCTTTGATGGCTGGGGAGGAGGAGGAAGAGGGGGGGTTGGAAGGGAGGAGGAAGAGAGATGTTAAAACAGAACATTATTTATATCTGGACATGGCAAACCCCTACATACAAATACACACACACACACAAACACACACACACACACACACACACATTTTCTCTAGGATTGTTTTAATTGTCTGCTGATGTTTATTTAATGTTTAATTGACGTAGCCGAGCTCCGACAGATGTTTCCTTTCTTAGCTATGGCTGCAAAGATGGACAAGCTTTAAAGAAGTGCTGGAAAAATTTCCACTCAACAGCTAATACAGCTTTACAAAGCTAAACTGAGCTGAGGTTCCAGTTTAAAATGCTGTGATACTGACCTGCACTTGACCTGGCATTGTTTTAAAATCATCACCTTCCTAAAATAACCACTGTTTTTTTTTCCTAATCTAATTTCCTCATGATGCTGAAAATCACCTACACCCCCAGTTTACTTATGGCTTATTATTGGAGATTGACATAAGTTAATTTAATATGCCTAAAATAATATGTAACTTGGGCAAATTTTAATTGAAATAGCGTTCCAAGATGGCAGCTACCTTTAATGAACTAATTAACACGATTCAGGGTTCGTCCCCAATTGGTAAGTGATAAGATTTTTAATAATATAAACTTTACTTCTAATTAATAAAAGCTATAGATTTTGCATAGTTGTTTAGTTGTATTATTGAGTTTTATTAAGTAAGTCTGTATTTTTTAATCAGTAAAATAGCTAAGTCCATAAAACTCGCTACAAATGCACAACAATGTGTGGCTTTTAAAATGTTAAATTATTAACTGTTTTGTCTTTTTAGCTTTAACTCTTTGATCCAACTCTTTGTGACTTTGATCCAATGTGATTCTTTCTGCATTTACTTTTTTTTTTTTTTTACTATTTATTCAGCAATTAATTGTTTTATTTCTAAGTGTTCCGTGAATAAACAACCTTCATAATTTAAATACCTACAGTTTTTATTATTATTTATTATAAAAGTTATTATTTTTATCATACAAAAAAAAAAATACAATGTTCTAATCATCCACTAAATCTAAAATTGAACACTGTAAATGTAGATCAGTTTAAGTTAAAACTGTCCATGTTATCATTGTGAAAGTTGAATGACATTTCTACCAACACTCTGTAAAGCTTTTCCACCCCTCACCAACAGCTGCTTTGAGAGAATGCACCTCTGGGCAGAGCAAAGAAAGGTAGAGTGTGAGCTAATATGCTAATCCAAAGATCTTCATTATTGAAAACCTTCATTACTGAAAACCTTTGGCAGCTAGTTTACTATTCATATATGCTCTTTATTTAGAATTGAATGAGATGAAATATCCTTAAGTTAATGTGTTGAATAAAATGAGGAGAAAAAAAAAATAAACAAAAAACAAAGTCACTTTAGGAGAAGGCATAGACATATTCCTGAGTCCTGAGTAACAATCTATATAACATAGAAAAGAAAACACCACAATATTCACACTATTCACCAGTATTGGTTTTGGATTACAGATTGCTGCGGGAGCAATGCTGGGCTGTCTCAGTTCTGGAGGGCTGTGAGGTCGGAGTGGTTTCTAAAGGGTGGCTTTTTTTTATTATTATTATTTTTTAAAACCTTTAGGCCAATCAGAGGCTTTTTTTTTGTTTGATGCTGCCCAGTGGAAACCACAGCGCCACCGAGAGGCCACCAAGAACAGAGCTTCCCACCACACTCCAAAACAAACACTACATAGGCTTAGAGGGGAATGTGGGGAACAGGAGAAAATCAAGTGGGAGGAGGGAAAGAGAGGCAAAAAAATTACCACCAAAATAAAGAGGGGGAGAAATGGAGACAGGAAGTAAATGTATGCGTAAAGGAAAAAGGTGGTACCAGACAGGGAACTGAGGATATCGAGTTGCTTGCTAACCACGTTATGCCTGTTTTGAAGCATGCAGCAAACTGGAGGAAACTGTACCAAACTGCTCAAACTAAGTGTTGAGGGTCTGTTCTGTTCTGTTCTGGCTGGGCCTGCCATATTTGGCAAGGGGGGAGGGGCTTTGGGCCACGTTGTAGGATGAATACAGGTTTTATGTTGCTGCATAGCACAGGGCAGACACAGGTTATTAGCAGCGAAGAGAAGAGAAACACGGTGACACAGCACAGCCACAGACTATCCACATAGAGAATAAAATAAAGCCAAATAAAAAAACAAAAAACAAACGTCAAACTTAATTAGAGTAATAAAAATGAAATAAACACACTTCGGACACAGTGGGCACTTCTCGGTCTGAAGGAAATGCTTAAGCGCTAACAGTTAGGACGTAAATAGCAGCCAAAGCCACTATTTAGAGCGCAGTTGAGGTTGTTCTTGCGGTGATCGCTTTGTAATGACTGTGTGTGATACTGAACATTTAGGCAAAAACAAAGCACAACTGCATCAGTGCCGTTGTTTTAAAGGGGATAATCTGCTTTTCTACTCTCTGATCAATCACCTCAATACATGTAGCGTCTTGTGATCGTCCACGTTGGTGAAGAGCCCTGAACGTCTAAATCCTTTTCAGCTGTCATTCCCCTTTAAAGCAAGCGTGGCCTGTTTTCACTATGTTCATTTTCTGTTATGTTTTTTTTTTTCTACTTTGGTTGAACACTACAGCACAATCTGTTTGCCCAAACACCCAACACACTCTACACAAGCTACAGTGAAATGGATGAACCCATTGGAAGCCCTTTGTCTGTTGCAAGGAGGCAACAGAAAGGGGAAAGGGGGGCATTGGCCTATTTACCTTCATCGGCCTCTATAGCCTCAATAGTAGCTGAAGAGAAGAAGGGGGGAGGGGGTTGCAAAACGAGTGAGAGAGGTGAGCAGAGCAGGTTACATTTGTCCAGGAACAAGTCAACGAGCAGCAAAAAGAGCAAAACGGACACATAAGAGCATTTCAAAAACAGTGGTCCAACCCTCAGGCCACGGCACACAGTGACGTTGGAGGGACAACAAGAGAGAGAGAGAGAGAGAGAGAGAGAAAGAGAGAAAGAAAGAAAGAGCGAGAGAGAGAGAAGATAAACGATGAACTGGTCTACTGAAATATGGAGTGATCGGGTCGGGTGGGACTCACAAAAAAAAAACATTACTTTAAAACATCAGACAGAAGAATGGAAGACTGGGAGGGAGTGAGTCTGAGAAAGAGGGATATGGGTTATTAAAATGCAAATATCAAAACAGCTACAGCCTTCCATTCTATCAATCAGCATGTAATCAACGGGTAATTAAAACAAAAACATTAGTAAATGAGCTGCAAATATTCCGTTTCATCTGTGTCCATCCCTCAATTTATTTATATATTTGAATGATCATCCTCAAACTTTTCTCAGTTGAGATGAGATTGGAACTTATTATGTCCTATTCTGTATTAAAGTAAGCAGTTAGACAGTTGCGCCAACCTGGAAATAAGAATCTATAAGGGGCAGAAAGCTAATTTTCTCTAAACTGTGTTTTTTAATGTAGTCTAGCTTCAATCTAATAGTCAGCTCATCAAGTGTGAGGAGATTATAAATTCAAATCCCAACAAAGGCTCAGCATTCCAGTCTCAGTCTCAACCTCATTTAGCATCAGTCTGGTCTCGGTCTCAGGATGAAGTCTTCTCAGAATCTGTTGTGATCAAGACCGGCACAGTCCAATGGAGTGCTTAAAAATGGTCTAGGTCTCAGTCATAACTCAGACTTGAAATCTAAGTGTCTTGACTCTGACTCTTGGTTTTGACCCAGGCTCTTCTCTAAAGGCCTTGATTACATCACCACTAGGGACATTGTGAGGAAGGAGACACTGACCAGCAACACATTTACTAATGTTTTTAAGCCCCAACCATATATGTTTGGTTGACCAAATTGATGCAGAGCTAAAAATGTGAGTTACGTTACTGAACTGAACGTAACCCAAAAAACAAAACAAAATCACAAAAAGACAAAAGAAAGAATAGTTTTCAGTTTCTCTGACTTTAAATAACAGGTCTTTTTTAATTTATAACGTTTTTTTTTACTATTAAAGGAAAAATCTGGTGTGAAATGAACTTGGGGTTCAGTGAAACATGATAACGAGTATGCACCCAACAGGTTCATAATGCCAGCGATGGGGGCGCAGTGTTGCCAATGGAAAGATATGGCTATTTTTACACCATTAAAATAGCCCAAGTTCTCAGTGCCTATCTGTAGCATTGTAAGCAGCTGGGAGCTGTTGGGAGCATTGGCTAAAAGCACTGTATTTATGAATGCTGGAAATGAGGTGGGCTATTTGATAAAAGTTGGTACTTGTTTTTATGTTTTACTAAACCCAACCCAACATTTCACACCTGATTTTTCCTTTTAAAAAAGCAGCTGCTCTGTGAGTTGTGTGTTACATTAATATGTTCACTGAAGGTAGAATTTAAAGTTAGCATTAGATAAAGAAGAGGTTTTGTTGTGGAAGTAACAGGAAATTATTACTGGAAGTAAAAATAATAATAAAATAAAGCAAGAGGTGAAAATCTCACAGATCTCTTACACAGTCTTCAAAGGGAGTCTTCAGAGTGGGACATTTTCAACTTACCGTACGTACACTACTGCATTTCAACAAGAACAATCATCAATTATCAATTATCAACAACCACGAGGAAAAAAACACACCACAGCCCATTTAAAGCCTAGAAAAGCTTTACGGACACACGTACAGAGCTAAAATGAAAAGAGAAAAGACAGAGAGTTCTGGAGCTTGTTGCTATGCTGAAAGAACGGAAGGAGGCTTTGTTTTGTGGCTAAGGAAAAAGAAAAAAGAAGAAGAAGACGAGCACACAGCACACTCAAACACACTGCCAATGTGCTACTGAGAGACAGCACTGCAGCAGAAGCACTCTGCTGATTTCTGCTAAAGCTGAGACAGGAATTCACTCTGACTCTCATCAGATCCACATCCAAAACCTCACCAAAAAATGAGGTCTTGTCATCTGCGAAACCCATCAAAACATTGGTTTGGGAAGAACCAAATGATGATAATGAACCATAATAATAATAATAATGTAACCAATCTTTGGATAAATCTGTATTTTCCAAGTCAAGAAATATCGGAAGCTGATACGTTAATGGAGCAGCTGTTAGAAACATTTTCAATTCTTGATAAAATCTTGTGTGTAATATGAATTTTTCTCCAATACAATGTTTTCCCCCACTTTTCTCCCCAATTTAGCTGCATCACTAGTGATGCCCCAACACCAGGATGTTAAAAGTTACAAATACGTGGTCGTTTCATTTCAGACAGAGGAAGGGGAAGAGGAAGAGGAAGCCAGACAAACTTCATCATCTCCTTCCACACTTCCACACACTGGCTGACAGATTCAATATCTATCTCAATGACATCATCAGTGCTACAGTACTGTTTTTATACTGAATACACATTTCTGATGCTGGACATCAGAGCACAGATCTTTAAATTATACATATATGTATATGTAGCAATTCAGGAAGGCAGAATGAATTCTAAGTTTATCTCAGTTATCTTAAATAGTATATAATCTCCACAACACAAACACATTTTGCCTGCAGTTTCTAGAAAGAAAAAGAGAGAAGGAAATGTTTGAGATACCAACTGATGGCACAGAAGGAGAGAGAGAGTGAGACTAGGAAAAAGAGAAAGAGAGAGAGAGAGAGAGAGATAGTAAAACAGAACTGCTTATTCCACAAACCAGCAGTAGAGGGCGTATCAGTACACACATTACACACAGCCTGTCCTTCTGATGGTAGAAGGATGGAAACAATGGGGTGGAATTATGTCAAAAAGATGAAATATTACTCCTAGTGCATTTACAATAAAACTTTACTTGATGAAATAAGATAAGAATAATGTATTAATAAAGCAATTATTAAATATTTATGAAGAGCTGAAGCCATTACTCCCATTATAAGAAACTGATATTATAAGAAGACTTTGTGTGTAATAAATGAGATTGTATAGATAGAACATGCACAAGGGCATATTCTATTTAAAATTGATATATATGATTAATGATAGGTAAAACAGTAATTTAAGACGTGAAAGAACGTTTTTAATATATAACCTGTCCACAGAATTCTAAATTCTGATTATTAAAGGTGTTATGAATGGAAAATGTGTTACCACTTTAGTTTGAAAGACACAGAAAGAGAGAGAGAGAGAGAGAGAAGGAGAGAAAGAGACAACAAGTAAGAGAGAGAGAGACTTTAACTTGAATTTTGAAATTTAAATAAATAAATAAATAAAATGCGGATTAATCTTTAGTAGTGTCAGACTTTAGAGCGCTGTACGTGTTTCTTTTTCGAAAAAGAGCTTTGTTTTTTTTTTTTTATTAAAGGTCACCTTCTGTCGTTTTTTCTTTCATTTTAAAATGTCTAGTTGTGGTCTCTAGTATGAATGAATGACATGTGAGCCGTTTTTGTAAAAAAAAAGTGCTCAGGTGTCTCTGTATAGCTCTTTTTTAATGGACTGTTTTAGGGGTGTGTCCAAAATGACCGGATTCCAGCTTTGCTCATGAATATTCATACATGCAAACAGCATGCAAATATCTCTCCTCTGATTGGCTAGGAGCACTGCGACGCCCCTCCACCGCTCTGCCGCTCACTGCCTCCCACCTCCTAACTGATGAGCGGTGATGTTGCGTCGCTTCAGCTCCGCCTCTGGGAGTTTCTCGAGCCAAGGTGGGCTGGTCTGTGAGTTTCTGCCTACGTAGGCAGAAAGATAATTCAAAATTCACCCGTTTTTCGGAGGGGGGGAGGGGGGATTTCTTTGCTTAGCTCCTGCAGACAATGGGGGCTGCAAAACAGTTTAATGTGCAGGTGTACACATTCAACTCGGAGAGACCTACTGTATTCCACAAAAAACAAGAAAAATCGGATTTTCGCGGAAGGTGACCTTTAAGATGTTTTTATTCTCCAAGGACCAACACATTTTGTTCAGTGCCTTTTTGGTATCAAATTCCGATACCCAGCCCTAATGATAAGACTTTTAATTAATTTATAACACTTTTATAAATCTAGGATGTAGAGTCCTGTTTGTTAAAGTGTCAGTCAGTATTATTTTGTTTCTTAATTGAAAGCAGAAGCATTTCTGAGTGGAGAAGGGATAAAAAAAAATAAATGTTGTGTTTAATAGTACCAGTGTGCTGGAACGACCATCTCTGCTAAACCTAATAATATATTAATTCTAAAAACTGGGGTTTGGGTCGCTTTTTGCTGGTGTTCTTCTGGAGTTCTGGCCACGTCACATGTCTTTACGTACTTACGTCACACGTACAGCCTCTAAAAAAGGATTCGGCTCAGTTTTACTGAACGCGAGCGGCTGGTGGAGCAATGGAGACTCCAGAAGAGCTTCTTCACCCATTAGAACTAACAAAGAAACAAAGAAGTGAAGCAAGCTCTGAAGCCAAAAAGGAATATGATAGAGTCCACAATAAAACTAGGATTAATATTGGATTAAGGTTTGAACAGTGGAGAGAGCTTCATGACAGAGCTCTTTCTCTCTGACTGATTATAAACTGGAATCGGATTCATCTGCTGTGAAAGGAGACTACATCACACCCGCTGTTTAAATTGATTCTTCCACATGCTCGGTGCAATAACCCATTCTAAATCCCCCAAATACCAAAACTTATGGACATCAGATGTAACAATTATTAATTTGTAGAATTTGTATCAATTAAATAAATGCTTTTAAAGCTTTTAAATTAAAGTGGTAACATATTCCAGTCATAACACCTTTATTACGCTGCTTTCAGTTATATACTAGGAAGGTTTACTAGGGAAGTTTAAATAAGATAATTAATTTAGTTCACAATGCAGGAATGAATGGCCTCGAAGGGAATGGAAGTACTCTATAATCAGGTTATAACTACATGAAATTCCATCTGTTTCCATTTCTGCTCCTTTTATAGCACTTTTCCAGACACCAATTCTTACAGTCTACTCATTTCAGGACAAGTAGACACATGTAAATGTTCAGTATTCCATTAAAAATGGTAAGTTTATGAAATTAGCAAAAGCAGGTGGAACTGGCCCCACGTAGACATAAGTGTATGTGTGTGTGTTTGTCTTACCATTCTGGAGCTTCTCTCTGCCTCCTGAGAGAACGCCGCTGGGGAGCATGCCAGTGGGGGTGAGACCCTTCAGCGTCAGCACACTCTCACTCTCCTCTCTGAAACACAGCAGCAGAGTTACACACAGATCTGAACAACAAACACACCAACCTGGAGAGAACTTCACCTTCCATGTTTTTGGGTGTAAGATGTGAAGCACCTCAGAGATTTCAAGTAACAGTTAATGTTGTAAAAACTATCAAAGAAGGGCAGAAAAAAACCCATCAATTATTTATTAAGAACTAAAATGCAAATATTCTTCTTTTGGAAAACAACAGACATTATTAAAAACGGAATAACACATACAGCTCTGGAAAAATTAAGAGACCACACAGTTTCTCTGATTTTGCTATTTATAGGTTTATGTTTGAGTAAAATGAACATTGTTGTTTTATTCTATAAACTACTTTTATAAACATTTCTCCCAAATTACAAATAAAAATATTGTCATTTAGAACATTTATTTGTATAAAATGAGAAATTTTTGAAATAACAAAAGAAATGCGTAGCTTTCAGACCAAAAAATAATGCAAAGAAAACAAGTTCATATTCATAAAGGTTTCATAAAGGAGTTCAGAAATCAATATTTGGTGGAATAACCCTTATCACAGTTTTCGTGCATCTTGGCATGTTTTCCTCCACCAGTCTTACACACTGCTTTTGGATAACTTTATGCCACTCCTGGTGCAAATATTCAAGCAGTTCAGGTTGGTTTGATGGCTTCTGATCATCTTCCTTTTGATTCCTCTTGAGTTTTTTTTACTTTGGTAAAATCAAATAAACTCATCACTTTTAAGTGGTCTGGTATATTTACATTCTGTTTTTACTGGTGCAGTGTGCAATTAATGAAGATTGGCCAGCAGGCCCCACACTAAAATGACAGGTGTTTCAGTTTTATTGTCCAACCCCTGTATCTGCATACAATCCAGTTACATCTCTACATGGAATCACTCTAGTCTAGTGTTTGTCCAGCCATTTGTAAATTCAACTTTTTCTGATTTTCTTACACAGAAAAACACAATTTTGAACGGATATTTCTTAAAAACCTTCCCTTACCGTAGCACTGAAAACACCCTGGCCATCTTCCCAATGGCTCGGATCTTATTCCGGATCACTTCTTTGCGTGCAGAGGCTGTGGCACCTATACATACACACACACACACACACACACACACACACACATTCAAACACAAGGAATCATCAGGAGGCTGAGGTAAGCAACAGCACACCTTTGGTACCATATTCTTTCCACACATTTTATTTATATATTTTTTTTACAAATACCATCTTAACTAACTGAGCTGCTTCATACATTTCAGATATTTTATCCTTTTCACACATTTCCTGCTCTCAGCTCCATCCAAACATCCACAAATACAAACAGCTGTATTAGCTGAGCCCTGCCTCTGAGCACAATTACCCATCAAAAACACAGGACCCTCACTTGAAGAGGAATGGGCTGTAATTTGCTGTCTCAGCACAGCAGAGTCAGATCAATACAGCACTTCCCTCCAGCAGCCCACGCCTCCAGACTTCAAAAGTGAAACGCATGCTAAGCATTCAGTTAGCCTGCCATTGATTCCTACAGCCAGGGTTACACTGAGGCTAATCACAGCACTGCACTTCACACACACTCCAATTAATAACCCTGTTCACTTTAATCAGGACGCAGGCACTGAGAAAAATCTGCTGCTCTGAAAAATTATGCGCTTTAGACTTTAGGGCTGTGTACTGGCAACATACTGAAAATGTTATAAGTGTAAATATACAGGACTACCATTAAATATATTCTGCTTATATGGGTTACTATCAACAATCTGTGGCTTTTAGTCCTCATAACTTTTTAAAATTATTTAAAAATATATATTTTGACTGTTTATCATATTTAGATTTCAAGTTTAGACTAAGCATGAATTACTTTCCCAGTATAATCACTTTTTATTAACTTTTTATTCACCCTGTCAGAGAGAAAACATTTTAAATTTTCCATGGTGACCTTATTCTGTTGCAAAGATGCATTTTGATTATCTAAATATATTTTTATTGCCTTGATATTTTACCACGGCTTATCTTTTATCTCAGCCACGTATGGCGAACAATATGATAAATATTAAAAGTAAAATGAATATTATTAATTGCTGAACATGCAGCAACAAGTGTTTTCATTTGTTTTTATGAAGTCATGTTATGTTGTCACTAATGTCATTAATGTTAATTTCTCAAAGGGGTGGGGTTAACCCAAGATGACAGGGGTGACAGGGAATTCTTGGACATGTTTAAATAGCTTGCTAATTTTATCAAAATAGCTAAATGAATTACTAAAATGTTGACATTATTTTAAAAACTTTTTCAAAACATTAGGATGCAGCATTGCCGATGATACATCAGCTCACAGACGCCTTGTGCTGAGCAATATCACCCTTTGGAGTGATGTGGGAAAACAGCGCCATCTACCCACCCAGAGAGAGCAAGGCCAGTTGTGCTCTCTCAGGGCTCCGGCAGCTGATGGCAAGCTACACTAACAGGATTCGATCCAGCAATCTCCTGATCATAGTGGCAGCGCTTAGCCAGCTGGACCATTCGGAGCCGCCTCGCTCTAACTCTGAGCATGCTGGCATCAGGAGATAACACCACACAACCTATACAGGTGTAGGCATTGTTAAGCTATCCCCCTATGATATTTCCCATGTCAATGTATTGTGATACTGTAAGAAATTAATGTATGTAGTGATTAAATACTTTTTTATTTTTATTTTTTAATGCCATGAATCTTTGACACAGGTTCCTCTTATGGCCCTTTTCCACCAAAACCATTTGGGATTTGAACTACTACTTTTGGTGGAAATGATAAACCAGAAACAAGAACGGTGCTGATTCCACGTCAGTGGAAAAGCACTATTACTGAGTCTTGGTTCCTTCCAAAGTTACTTTCTCTAGTGTGAGGGTATATTTCCAACTACCACCACCAAGTGCTATATAAATACATTTGAATGAATTGATACAGTATTACAAAACGCAATACAGAAAATCAGTATTTTCATACATGCCTACTTATAACTGCTTTATATACATGAATAATATCTTGGAAATAATATGTGGAATAAATATCCTACAATGTTTAGCAGCTCGTTCATAACAACCTGATTAAAAGGGAGTCGAGGGAGTGTGGAGGAGATGAATGAAAATGGCTTTGAAAGAGACTGAATGAACTGAAGTCACTTAGACTTATCCTTCCACTGAAGAAACACAGGATATGAACTGTGCAGTGATGTGCATCTACAGTACATTCTATTAGTATGCAGTAATAATTCATATACTGTATTCACACCATTAGATTAGAGCAGTTTCACTGTATGATCTACACTGATTTTATTATATTATATTCACTGCGTTCACAATCAGTACAGACACTCCAAACACAAACACGTCTACTTTCAGATCATTTAAACCCGCTAGCTACTTCAGGAGAAGACAAGAGGAAGGCAGCAGTGTTAGTATCAAACCCGATTAGAAACAGAGCTCCGTCGTGGTGTTACACAAACCGTTAGACAAAGGTACAAACAGGTAGCAGGGCTGCAGACTGCAGACAGGCATGTGGGCGGCTGTACCTTTCTTGGGGGGATATATTAGCTGTCCTTCTCAACAACACCCCCACCAGAAGAGAACAGAAAAAAAGAACAGAAGAGTGATCAGTGGATGGCAGAGGAAGGATAGAGTGAGATACAGAAAGGCTGCATGGAGAAAAAGAACAAGTGAGAAATAGTGAGAGAAAGTTGGAGAGTGATGAGGGAGGGGAAAAAATAAACAGGGAGAGAAAGAGTGAGGAGAGAGAGGTAAGCGAGAAAAAAGGGAAAGAGAATTAAAATAGAATGAGTAAAAATATACAGAGATAAGAATAAAAGAATGAGAAAAAGAAGAAGAAAAGAGAAAGTGGAATAGAAAGCAGATAGGGAACAAAAGATAGACAGAGAAAGTTTGAAAAGCAAGAGAGAGAAAACCAGAGAGAGAGCAGAGAGACAGTGAGGAGAGAGCAGAGAGAGAGTGAGGAGAAAGAGGCGAGAAAAGAGAGGGAAAGAAATTTGAAAGAGAAAATAGAGCATGTGTGGATATTTATAGAGGCCTTTTAATAAACGAGAGGGATAGAGAATGCAGAAGAAAAGTAGAAGTAGAGAACAAGATGATAAGAGAGCAAGAGAGTAAAAAAAATGGGGGAGAAAGAAAAGAGAGAGACAACTGAATGAAACAGAAGAATGAAGGGCGCAAAAAGAAGAGTGGGAGGAAAAATAGAGACAGCTTCAACAAGGAGACAAAAAAAGATATATTAGAAGAAAGATTAGAAATGGAAGTAAAAAAAGAAAACCAGGGATCAAAAACAATGAGAAAAGACCACAGAAAGAACAAGAGTAAAGAGTAAAGAGAAGAGAAAGAGTGAAAGAGATAGAAAAAAAGAAAAATAATCAGAGCTGAGAGAGTGAGCAAAGAAAGGGAGAGCAAAGAGATATAGAGAGAACATAGTGAGAAATAAAAATAGAGAACAAAGAAAAAGAGAAAGCTGGAAAGGAAAAGAAAGCAGAGAAATAGAAAACAGAGACAGAGGGAGCAGAGAAAGAGAGAGCAAAGAGACAGAGAGAGAAGAGAAAATAGTGAAAGAGAAAAGGCAGAAAGAGGGAACAAAGTAAGAGAGCAAAGAGAGAAGAAGAGGAAAAAGAAAGAGAAAAACAAAAAGTAGTAAAATAGGAAGCAGAAATAGGGAGCACAGAAAGAGAGAGCAAAGAGATGAGGAGAGAACAGAGACAGAGAGGAAAAAGAGAAAACAAAGAAAGAGAAAAAGCAAAGGGATAAAGAGCAGAGTAATTGAAAGCAGAGACAGAGAGAGTATAAAAAGAGAGAGCAAAGAGCTAGAGAGAAAGAACAGAAAGGGAGATAGAGAGAGAACAGAGTAAGAGAGATGAAAGAGAAAAGATGAGAACAAAGAAAGAGAAAATAAAGAGCAGTTAAATAGGAAGCAGAGAGAGGGAGCACAGAAAGAGAAAAAGTAAAGAGAGAGAGAACAGAGGGAGAGAGATGAAAGAGAGAAGAAGACGAGAACAAATAGATAAAGATAGATAGAGATAAAGAACAAGTAAAACAGGAAGTAGAAAGAGAGAGCAAAGAGATGTGAACGGAGTGAGAGAAAAAGAGGAAAAGAGAACAAAGAGGGAACGCGAAGGAATAGAGAGCAGAGTAATAGAGAGCAGAGACAGAGAAAGCAAAGAAAGAGAAAGCAATGAGCTAGAGAGAAAGAACAGAGAGTAAGAGAGAGGAAAAGGCAAACAAATAAAGAAAGAGAGCAAAGGAATAGAGGGCAGAGCGAGAAATGGAGCACAGAAAGAGAGAAAGCAAAGGGACAGGGAGAACAGAGAGAGAGAGAGAGCTGAGAAAGAGAGCCACAGCCATGGAGAACAAGAAAAGAAATGCTTGACAGAACAACTGTGGAAAAAGAAAAGAATCTGATTAGATAAAGCATCAGGAAGTGATGTAATCTATGAAAAAGGATGTGCAAAAAGGAGAGAAAGAAACGTAATGAAGTGAAAATAAGTGAAAATAGAAAGAGGTAACAGTAATGTAAAAGAAGTGTAATCGAGGCTAAAATAATGGGTAGAAAAGCAGATGATTTAAATGTTTGAGAGTGGAGGGAGAGTGGAGAGTGAGAGCATGGTGAGATGTTAGTGTTAAAGGCTGGTGAGCTCATTACAGCGTAGCTGCTAGCCTCGATGCTACGAGCTTCCTCTGACAGTGAGATCAGATGAAGTAAGTTTAAATGAGCTTGGTGTTTAATTTTAGCAGTGTGGAGTCAGTTCTGGGCTCTAAACCCTGTAGGATCTTCTACTGGGGTTTTACTCAAAAAGAAGGTTATCACCCAATATCTGAGGTAAAAATGTCACTTTTCTATCAGATGTATTTTTCGGGATACTGTCCTGAGAAAACCTAAATCCAGCAAGAATCAGAAAATGTAGGACTAAGTGATGAAGATGAATTTTTGCATTGTGTGCCTGGAAATCTTCTGTGTGCCTGCTTTCCAGTTTATGTTACCTCCCGCCCGCTGCGCTCCTCCAGCGAACGTCGCATAGCTTTGCAAAACACAAAGCAATCCAGATTGTTCTCATACAGAGTTCCCCAATGGTGGAACAAACTACCTTCTACAACCAGAGAAATTAAGAATCTCCTGAAGACAGAGCTCTTCATGAAATAATTTAATAGTCACAATAATGTGAATTATAAATAATCAGTTCACTTTAAATAATATAAATACATTTAATTTTGAGTATTTGATCATGTATATGTAAATTTTGTTACAGCTGTCCCTGTACACTGGGCTGTTGTAACGAGATAGATAGATTGTGCATATTTAATAAAAAAAAAACACTTAAATAAACTGTTAGTAGTTGAAGTGTAAAATATAGCAAATTGGCTCTTTCAATGTCTTCCAAATGGTTTTTGATTTATTGGAAAAATGACAAAAAGTGTTACAACTGTCCCTGGTCTCCCCTAACGCACCTTGTGTACGCACAGCATTAATTCCTGAGGATACGTGTTGCTTAATACTCGATGAAGAAGGGCTGGCCAATTAATCAAAGCAATTTTTATTCTGTTAAATACCATATAATCTGTGTAAAATTTATCCTGAGCTCTGTGTTTTTTACATTCCTTAATACAACTATGTAGAACCGAATGAAGCATAAGATTAACAATTAAATCAGTAAAAAGTCTATCATTAAAGATTGTACTGGCTATCAGATTGCTTCACTGTTGGTTACCTAAAATCTTTTTTGTTCTTTTTCTGGATTATAATGCACATTTTCAAGGCCTGCCTAATTATATCTAATTACCTCTATATTATTTATGATGCTCCATCCAATACTCTTGGCAGGAGCTGGGGTGTCGGGATGAGTTCAAATCCTGACCTCACTAAAGCTCATTAAGGAATGCAAATAAACTTGATTTCAGAAGAAACCATAACTAGCAGGTGTCCCATTAGTTTTGTCCTTAAAGTATATGCACAATCAGAGTGATTATTAGGTGGTTCATCATTATCATTATAATGAGGTCTTAGAATAAGAGATGAGGTCTAACTCATTCATGCACACTCTTATGTTGAAAGGAAGAGTCTGAACAAATAATCGTGCTGCTAATTACGAATGAAAGCTAGAAGCCACTAATGAGCATTATGTAAATAACTCATCATAAGTGATGTTTACTTGCTTTTCTTTTTCAGCTTAAGTTTGTGTGTAAATCAGCGCAGGTAAGGGAATCCGTCTCCTCCTCCTGATAATCTGAGAACTGGGATCAGTTTCGAAGTTGAAAGTGAAGATAAATGTTTACAAGAATGAGGAGAAAGTGGATAAATCTAAGCTCTAAGGATCTACTGTGTGTAAGTGCAATGATTCACTTACCATCAATCTCCTCATCTGTGGTGAGCTCATCATTGGAGCAGATGCTGAGCACGTTTACCAGCATCTCAGTGACTGAAGAGCAGAAGAACAGACTGTAACTAGCTGTTTTGTCAATGTTCTACCAAACAGTATAATTTTTTGTTAGATTACTCAGCACATTATTAATTATTGATCATAACTGCATTCTTAAAATCTGAAACAGCCATGGAAGACTTCAGAATACAACTGGGACATTCAACCAATCATTATGCTTTAATGCTACGTTCTTTGAACATCTTGACCAATATACAGTATTTTTCACACTATAAGGCACACCGGATTTTAAATAGCTCACTATCAATAAATATCTATTTTATGCTCTATTTTCACACATAAGCTAAAAACCCTGAGTGTTCTGGTGAGTCAAGGCGATATTAGCTAGTGGTTCGTCCCATGTAGCTTGTTTTAGCACGGTAAATGCGCAGGCAATAGCCCAATATATTCGCCTCTGAACAGCAAAAGAGCTAGTACCGTGGTTAGTGGCTAATGCTTATGCTGCTCCAGCAGTGCTAGCCGGGGTTAGCAGCAGGCTACAGGCCAATAACACTCACCTCTGTACAGCCAAAGAGCTAGTGCTTAGCGCAGTTAGCAGCTAATGCTTATGCTGCTGGAGAAAGTTTACTGAAACTCCTGTATAACTCTGTATTTCAGCAGAGTGGCTTTACTGCTCCTTACAACATGACCGGTAGAATTCATATATAAGGTGCACCGGATTCTAAGGAGCACTGACGATTTTTGGGAAAATTAAAGGATTTTAAGAGTGCCTTATAGTGCGAAAAATACAGTATGTTAGACTCTGTGGCTGGCCAGATTCAGTAATGGGACAATCACAACAATGGGACAATCACAACAATGCACATCCTTTGGACAAAGGTTTGGGCACCCCTAGTCAAAAAAGTAATAAATCATCAGTGAGTGATATCATAATATCAATATTCAGATCATATATATATATATATATATATATATATATATATATATATATATATATATACGTATATATATATATATATATATATATATATATATATATATATATATATATATATATATATATATATATACGTATATATATATATATATACATACGTATATATATATATATACATACGTATATATATATATATATACATACGTATATATATACATATATATATATACGTATGTATATATATATATATATATATGTATATATATATATATATATATACATATATATATATATATATATATATATATATATATACATATATATATATATAGGGTATATATGTATATACCCTATCCCAAGGGTGTCCAAACCTTTTTTCCAACAGAGGCCAGATTGGACCATAGCAAAATATTAAAGGACCAGTTTTTCTTTCCAGGAATATTAATGATAAAGTATTAGAAACACTGCATTCACAATCAGAAAGACACACAGTACAATGTTTAATAATTTAAATAATGAAAATATTTTTCAATAATTGGTTCTCATTGTCCACTCACTGCCCTTCTGCCAATTCATCTGCAGTCCATTTGCTCTCATATTTAGCTGATTTCTATAACACAGTGACGCAACATGCTATACATTTACATACTGCTGCCACCAACAGGTGAAAGGAAATATTGCAATATTCCAATGGAAAATTAATTATGCATTTTTAAGAGTGATGCCGAGAGCCAAATTAATTCTGTCTGTGGGCCACATTTGGCCCCAAGGCCAGACTTTTGACACACATGCCCTACCATAAAACCCTATACACTATATCTATGGGTTTCATGTATCGATATCACTTAATTTGGATGGTCCATTAAACTAACATTTAACTGTATATCTATTAAATGCAACTTAACACTAAGCTGAAACCTGACTGATCACCTAATCCTAACCTTGTGTCTAACCCCAACTATTAACCAACACCAAAACCCAACCCAAACGCAAGTCTTTACCTGAACCTTCAATATATCCCTAAACCTAACCTTAAAAATGTTAAGATTATAGTTATGGGAATGGTTTAGTTCACTAGAGAATCATTTACATTCACCTTAGTGGTCACTTGCATTTGATACACATTTACTTGAACGTTAGTTATATGATAGCTGAGCATCTACTAGTGCATCTTAAAAAATTAGAATATCATTAAAAGTATGGGCAGTGTGCCAAGTCCTGCTGGAAAATGAAATCTGCATCTCCACAAAAATGTTATCAGCAGAGGGAAGCATGAAGTGCTGTAAGATTTTTGTGGAAAAACACTGCACTGACTTGATAAAACACAGTGGATCAACACCAGCAAATGACACATCTCTCTAAACCATCACTGATTGTAGAAACTTCACACTAGACCTCAATCAGCTTGAACTCCAAATGAATTGATTTCCAAATGAAATGCAAAATTTACTGATGCCATGTCATCTGCTGGTGTTGGTCCAACTTTTTTTGAGATACACTAGTATAATGCATCTACAATGGACCCTCCAAATAAAGAGTTAAACTTTGATCCTGAAGAGACTAACCTTTCTCCCCGACGAAGGGCAAGGACCAGGTGAAGACGTCCATGAAGTTTGGCAGCCAGTAGGGATGAGGGGAGCAGTTAAACTGCCGAATGTTCATGACGTTATTCTCGTATTTCAGCACAGCAGCTTTGTGTACAGAGAGGAAGCAGGAGAAAAAGAGTACATTTTAATCAGTGTAAGCTCAACATTAGCATTCTGTGTGCCTCCCATGCTCTACATCTCTCTCACTCTCTCTCTCGCTCACATACATTTGCATCATTGATCAGTGTCGTGATGGGCTTGCCACTTTCAATTCCTCTTTTATTTGTAAGAACACATCCTTCGTTTATTCACAGAGGCAGAATAACTGAGTAATTCTTGTACTTTTCTGTCTATTTAAACCAACTCATAACCCCCTGAATCAGTCAATAACCCTCTGCCGATACGGTTGTAAGTTAGTTAGTAAATTAACAGTTTTATTTAACATGTCTCGTGAATTACAGCAGGGTTCTATTTTAGAACCTATGAACTTGATGTCAATTGTGACAGTAATGTGTTTATTAAGTGGCAAGTGAGGGCTGTGGAGTCTTAAGTTTTATAGCAACTTTATGCAACATTTGTTGTTATTTATTTTTCGCTTCTACAGTTTGTGGAGTGAAATTTACTTCCTCTTCAATGCATTTAATACAAATTTAACTCATTTAGCTTTTCCTTTGTGGATAGCTATATATATATATATATATATATATATATATATATATATATGGATAGATATAAATGTGAAATGCAAAATAAATGCAAACTAAAAAATATAGAAACAGCATCTGAAATAAAAGAAAAGAGCCTGTGGACTAGGACTGCAGGGTATTGGAAAAATTGGACATGGACATTGGACATGTTTTTTTTCTTTTTTCTTATCACATCAGAGATCTGGACCGACTGAGAGCTAAGTCAGCGCTTCAGAGTCAGCTCATCACTCAAAACCTGAGTAAAACAGCAATACAGCAATAATCTTTCCTTTAATCAGGCATTGAAATTGCCTTTTAAAGGCAAATAAGAGAGTTTTTTGTGGGATTAAAAGCGTGATTTTGGCTCTAACTGGAAATGTCTGCGCAAAACTGAGGCGCACAGCTTCCCACAAGTGTCTGCTGCACGTGCACAGCCATGTGGAGGCCATGCAGTTACCTGGTGTTTACTCCCGCAACAATACATGCTACATCTTTCGCTACTAGGAGTCTGTGAACAAGCACATGCCTCCTGAGATACATATGAAGTCAGTCAACACCTGCATCACTATGCAGCCAGTGCACTTATAGAGGAAAGCCCCGGATCTCCAGCTCTGATACATCAGCTAACAGATGCCTGTGCTGCCTAGCATCACAATGGCAGTGATGTGGGGAGCGAGATTGCGACCAATCTGATAGAAACACCATTCTACTACAAGTCATTCTATTACAAAATCAGTGTACTTTACCATAAAGAAGAATTTAAAGCTGTAAATAAGACGTCTCAAAATGTACAGTTTACTCCACAATCTTTACAATCCATCTATAGGAAATATTATTAAGCTGGAAAAAGAGCCGTTTGTGTTTGGTATCAACAAAGAACAGCAACTTAACCCTTTAAATTCTGCTTAAATTCTGTTTTGTAGAGCACACTTAAGACACTTTATCTTATTAATGATATAAACAGCCTATTTTAAACCCTGTGCAAGGTGCTTTTTTGCTCCTTTAAAAAAAGCTGCTGATGTATCTTCACAACGTGAACACACATGTCAGTTTCCTCTGATGAGACGCACAAAGAGCCGTGCTGTTAAGATATGAACGAGCCAAAGTCAGAGCTCACCTGGTTCTTAAAGGGAACGACAACTGGCGCACAGATTTATTTCTGGTTTATTTCACGGTACATCCAAAACACACCCATTATAAATGATTAAAAATTAGTTCATGCCTTTTGCATGTTTTGAGCTGCGCAAGGCGTATTTTTTTGTGCCCTCACAATACCAAAGACCACCTTTTAGTCTTAACATTAAAAGATTGATTACGTTAATCTTTATTATGATAGAATATTGCTCCCAATCTGCATTAATAGAGATCTATAGAGACTCCTCCTTGTGTGCCCCAGATACTGAAAGCCGACACCACGCTCTCCAGCTCCCTAAGAGGGACTTTCCCCTGACCCACAGACTCATTCTGGAGTGAGAATAGCAGGTCGTCATGTGGTGCTGAGCGCAGGCCAACTGTCAACTGCAAGCCAGACGCTGGGACCCAAGGACACGTCTCTACTTAACATCAGTGTTCACGAAGAATATGATAGAAATGTTACATCAGCTATAAATGTTACATTATCTACTAATAATACTGATCTCCCAGACAGTCTACAATACCAGACATCCTCCTGTGTCTCAGGATCAGGAAAAGAAGTGAAATAAACACAGTTCCCAATCCAACCACAAGGTGGCACCTGAGACCACTCAAACAGCTTTGATAGGGAAAAAGTAAATACAAGTAATGCAATTCCAATTTATCTGATATTAGCAAACTTGGCATACAACTGTATGTATAATGTATAATTAATTTGTTTACTAAATACATTGACAGACAGTAGCACTAATTATTATAAAAAATTTGCTAATATTTGATATTTGCTGCATATCAAATATTACAGAGCATAGTGTTCATTGTCCATAGCGCTGCTGGCTCTAGAACCACTCCTCCTTCATCCTCCTCCTGCAAAGTACAGAGTCATCATACCCGACCTGACAACCCACCTCTCCCCAGAGATCACTTTAGGTGGAATGCATTAACGTGCATCTATGTTAAAGAAAACCCACAAAAAGCGTTACTTTTTTACTGATTCTGACCAAAACAAATCTCTATTTACCCTAAATATATTTGCTTAAATAGGCAACCAAATCTTCAGACCTTAACCCCACTGAAAACCACTGAAATTTAATTTAGAGGAAAAGATGGATGGTCAGAAGCTGTCAAACAAATTGAACTGCTTTAATTTTTTGCACGAGGAGTGGCATAAGGTCACCCAAAGGCAGTGTGAAAGACTGGTGGAGGAGAACATGCCAGGATGTATGAAAACTGTGATAAAAAATCAGGATTATTGCACCAAATATTGATTTCTGAATTAAAACAACGAGTTAAAACATTAGTATTGTAGTATTAGTATTTCTAAATAAATATGAACTTGCAAAATTTGGGATTTCGGATCATTTAGGATATTTAGGATATTTTCTACAGACAAAATGCCTTAAATGGCAATGTTTTGGGGGGAATTTGGGATAAATGCTGTTTGTAGTTTATATAATAAAACAAAATGGAAAACATGTTAATTTAACTCAAAACATACACCTACAAATAGTAAAATAAAAGAAACTGAACATTTGAGGAGTTTCAATTTGGTCTGAGCATGTGATGGTTAATAAAGATATTTTGGTGAGGGAAATGATAAAAATAATAAAAAAATAAAGGGTAACACTTTAAAATGGCACGTCAATAAAAAATATTAAATGGTTTGAGTAATGTCTCATCTAATTATAAATTGACACTAATTAAAACAAACATTAAGACATTACCTCTTAATGCTTAAACCCCCCCCCCCCCCCCCCCCACACACACACATATAGCACATATATAGCACACATAGCACACAGGTCAGTGCCAACATTCTTTCGGTTCAAAGGGATATGACACAATTTCCTGTTCCATGACTTGTGGCGTGTCAATGTAGTATAGAGTGGCATTTACAGTTTTGCTTGTAAAATTATTCATTATAAAGCACAAAACACTGTATTTGACTTTTTTAAACAGTCTGACACAATCATATCACACTTATAAAAAAAACATCAATGGAAATGCTAATGCATCCTAAAAATCATGTATTTTATGAACAAAATCTGAATTTCATCCTTTTTTTTTCATTTTTCATTAGGCTAAATATTTAATATTTGCATCAGTGTTGTCCTTTCATGCAATACAACATTTGCGAGAAGAGCATGAATGGGTTAATTCTGAAACATTATTATGTTTAAATCTCTCCTAAAGCAAATTTAAAGAGCGCAGAATGATCCTGAATGATCTATCTGAAATCACTATCTCACTTCTGCTGCTAGAGCTTAAAACTGATCCTGAACCAGCCGCAGAATGGTCTCTTATCTGGAATCCCCCACTGTTGTGCCATTAACAGATGGAGGAACCCTTGGTGCTTTAATCAATGCTTGGAATGAGCTCAGTTTGCTGGCAGGGACGGCGGCCATTACCCCTGCTGATTCGTGCTACACTCCTCCACTCCGAGACCAAAACGCTGGTTAGTCGTTCATTAGCAGAAGCGCTTATTCGCGGCCTCCGTTTCTCCGCTCTTCACTGCAGGAAAGCCCGTACGGTCGGCGGGGGGTTGCCGTGTTGACTCATTTCGCATGGGCAGAGCTGTGGCATGCGGGGTCGGGGGGCTGATGGACAGCTGGAGGGCTGAATCTGGCACGGCCTGGCGAGTGACGGATAGTGCGGGCACCCCGCCCTCGCCGCTGGATTTACAGCAGCGGTCGATCGGCCATCAATCTTCAAACACACCACGGCCCGACTTCATTGGGATCGATCCCCCATTACTCCACCCCTCACTCCCCAACCCCCTCTGAAAAACCCTGTCTGCTTCATTCAGCCTTAAATAAACGCGCTCGAGTCGTGCCGATGCAGCCGATGCAGCTCGTGCTACAGGTGAAGGCAGGATAAGTCAGAAAAATCGTCACGGCAACGCAGACAGAGCAGCTGTTTAATAGCCGGTCATTTCACAACAGAGAATCCAGGGTTGTTGCTGCATGAGAATCAACCCTGCAGTGTAAAGGAAAATGCTGTTGAGCTTCAGCACAGCATCATAACCTACAACAGAGACTGAAGCTGAACAGCCGAAACAACGCAAAGATTAAAAAAAAAAGCAAATGGCAACACCGCAGCTCTGCTGCCGCAATTCACTCCACCTCACAATGACATTAATGTATTCCCATCCATCCTGCAAAGCTGCGGGTAGTGCCTGCTTTCTTCTCTCGCTGTAATGCAAGGCAAAGCTATTTTAAACTCATTACCTTTGCAGAGCTCAGATCAGATATTAAAAGCTGGAGAAAGATTAGTGAGCGGCAAAGCAAAAAAAAAAAAAAAAACAACTAAAGAAAGCTAAGAATAACCGAGCGTGTCAAAACAAAAGCCAGCGCTTCTTTGAGAGGTGGCCATCTCTGAAGAACGGTGAAGGAAACTCTAACTACTGTGCATTTATTCACCGTCAACTTAGCTTTCAGCTTCGTCTCTAGTTTGACAGATTTTTACGTTTGTTTAGAGAACAAAAGCTAAGAGATAACTCTGCATTCTGACAACAGTATCTAACTCAAGCAATTAGCTAGTAAATTTAGTTAAATTTAGCACATTTTTAGCATGTTAGCATCCACAAAGCATTTCTGAAAAGTATCTACCTCATGGATTTTTACATTTCTCTAGTAAACAAATGTTAAGGGATAAGGGATGCATTCTAACATGACTTTCAACTTTACAACTACAAAAAAAACAAACAAACATAAAAAAAAAAAACAGCTAGGCGCATCTAAATATTAAACAGGTCATGTAAGCTGCAGTGATATAGATAGTGAAATTCCTCATAGCAGGAAACAGCCGGAATCAAAACTGAATGCTGTCAAACCAGTTAGGCAGTATTTACTTAGAACTTGTTTAAAGTATGTAGAATTTCAGGCAGCTAGTGTCTAAAGAAATAATCTAGTTTTTTGGGCAGTTAGTATGTACCTAGCAGTTCTTAAAAGAAGCTAGCACTAGCTAGCATCTAGCTTATGAACATATGTATCCTGCTAAACATATTCAACTCTAGCAATTAGCACCTCTATAGCTTCCCTTACTCTGGTACTTTTCTGGTAACTAGCTAGCCATTGTTAAAAGTAGCTAGCACTAGTTTATTTTTAAACACTTTATATTTAAAATTACCTAGCAAATTAATAACCAAGTAGTTATTATCTATCTCTAGATTTTGTTAAAGGTATCAGCACTAGAACAGTTAGTATCTAGCTAACCCTTGTTAAAAGTAATAGCTAGCAATGGTCAAAAAGATGAAAAATAAAGCAGGGACTTAAGCAGTTATCTACTTACGTATTTAACATTTGTTAAACGTATCTAACTCAAGAAATTAGCATCTTCATATCATCTCTTACTCTGGTACTTTCTGATATTTAATTAGCCCTTGCTAGCAATGGTCAAAACTATTGAAAATGTGGCAGTTAGCATGTAGCTAGCATTTGTGAAAAGTAGCAGGCACTCAAGCTGTTACCTACCTATGTATTTAGCAATAGCTAGCCCTCATTAAAAGTATCTAGAATGTGTATTTAATGACTAATCCATATATGTGTGTGTGTGTGTGTGTGTGTTTAAAACATCAGATCCATCTTCACTTTTTCATTACACAAAGGATGAGAGAAAGGACAGTGCAGCATGGGTAAAACTGACCAAACACTCAACCTCCCACCCACCCACTCAACACCTCACTCACTCTCTCACACATACTCTCTCTCCTTCATTCTCTTCCTCTTTCTGTTATTGTCTTTCTTTTCGTCTTTCATTCAGCCTGTCATTGTCTCTTATTCTGTATATCTGTCTCTCACTCTTTAATTCACCCTATTCTCTTGGTAACTATCTATTTTACTCTTTTTCTTTCATTCCCTCTTTCTTTTACACTCAATTTCTTGTTTTTTATCTCTCTCTCCTTCATTCTCTGCCTCTTTTTGTTTTTGTTTTTCTTTTTGTCTTTCATTGTTTCTTATTTTTTATGTCTCATCTCTAACTCTTTAATTCACCCTATTCTCTTGATTACTATTTTACTCTTTTTCTTTCATTTCCTCCTTCTTTTACACTCCATTTCTTGTTCCATATCTCTCTCTCCTTTATTCTCTGCCTCTTTCTGTTATTGTCTTTCTTTCTGTCTTTCATTGTTTCTTACTCTTTATGTCTGTCTCATCTCTCACTCTTTAATTCACCCTATTCTCTTAATAACTCTATTTTACTTCTTTTCTTTCATGTCCTCCTTCTTTTACACTCAATTTATTGTTTCATGTCTCTCTCCTTTATTCTCTGCCTCTTTCTGTTATTGTCTTTCTTTTTATCTTTCGTTTAGCACTTCATTGTCTCTCATTCTGTATGTCTGTCTCATCTTTCACTCCGTAATTCACTCTATTCTCATGATAATTATCTATTTTACTCTTTTTCTCTCATTTCCTCCTTCTTTTACACTCCATTTCTTGTTTTATATATATCTCTCTCTCCTTCATTCTCTGCCTCTTTCTGTTATTGTCTTTCTTTTTGTCTTTCATTGTTTCTTACTCAATCTCTCTCTTTAATTCACCCTATTCTCTTGGTAACTATCTATTTTGCTTTTTTCTTTCATTCCCTCCTTTTTTCAGACTCCACTTCTTGTTTTATATCTCTCTCTCCTTCGCTCCCTCTTCCTCTTAAACTCCTTCTCTCCTTTTATATCTCTCGCTCTCTCTGTTATTCTCTCTCTCTCTGAAAATGCTGACTAACCGTGTATGGGTCTATCTTGCAGCTCAGCAGGACCACCGCATGCCAACCCTGGACTACTGCCAGTGTACACACACACACACACACACACAAAGCCATCACGCTGTTACCTTTATTATTGTAGACATCTAAGTAGTTTGGTGCTGAGAAGATTGTGATGAGGGAGGGGAAGCCTGTAGTCTGGCTCTTTCTGTACATGCGGTACCTGACAAAGACAAAATCCCCACAGTCACTGTCATTATCCAGCGCACTGAATCCATAATCATCCTCATCACACTCGCATCCGCCCGTTTACCCAGCCTTTGTCTCAGTCCTGCTCTATACTCTACTCTATATTCCTCAAGGGTCCCGCTGGGCCTGCACTGTGGGGTTTTCACTTAATGCTCAACTCCTCGCTGCTATAATCCATCAGACTATGAGGCTGGGGGTGGGAGAAAGAAGAGGAGGGGGGGGGTCCAAATTACTCAAACAATGACTCAGCAATAATCAATGAAACTCTGGCTGTGCGCAGAGCTGAAATGAACTGACTAAGCAAGAGCAGAGTAATTCCATTTAAACTGGAGTGCGTAAGCAAAAGTGTCAAAGCCAAGCTCTGCTCTTCATCCAAAAGTCTACTGGCATTATATTCTTACTGTAGAGTCTCTGTTTATAAGGTTAAATTCATTTACGAAGAGCATCAGCAAACCCATACAGTGAACATCTTTTTTTAAAAGCTTAGATGTAAGAGATTGTTTTGGGGCTGTCTAAAAAATGCAAGCTGTGATTTCAATTTCCTATATTACAATTGCATCTATTCGAAAATCCAGTTATTTAAATTATGTTCATGAAAAAGACCAAGCTGGGGGCATCATGAAAAATTAAAACAAATTTCAGGTCTGCAACATTTTCCAAAAAAAAAAAATGGGATGGTAAATGACTTCCCACTCTTTTTAAAGTTGCCATTCCTTCTCACTTCAACACGTAATACAACACCAATACCAATAAGAATTAAAGTGCAGTGTTTCAGGTGTTATTTTTTCCCATATTTTAGTTCTGCAAACATGTCTTAACTCTTTTAGACCCTGCGTCAATTTTAATTGACATCATGTAGTTTTTTTGTAAATTTTTATTTACAGTGAGTCCAAGAAGTATTTGATCCCTTGCTGATTTTCTTTGTTTGCCCACTAATAAAGACACTATCCTTCTGCACTTTTAATGGTAGATATATTCTAACATGGAGAGACAGAATATCAAGACAAAAATCCAGAATATAATTTTAAAGAATATATTTTAATTAATTTGTATTTCAATGAGGAAAATAAGTATTTGATCCCTCTTGCCAAACACACTCAATACTTAGTGGCAAAGCCTTTGTTTGCAAGCACAGCGGTGAGACGTTTGTTGTAGTTAACCACAAGTTTAGCACACACACCAGGGGGAATTTTGGCCCACTCTTCTTTGCAGATCCTCTCTAAATCATGAAGGTTGGTGGGCTGTCGCTTGGCAACTCTGACCTTCAGCTCCCTCCATAGATTTTCGATCGGATTGAGGTCTGGCGACTGGCTGGGCCACTCCATGACCTTAATGTGATTTTTCTTGAGCCAATCCTTTGTTGCCTTTGCTGTATGTTTAGGGTCGTTATCATGTTGGAAGACCCAACCACGGCCCATTTTCAGATCCCTGGCAGAGGGGAGGAGGTTGTCCCTCAGGATTGTGCGGTACAAGGCTCCATCCATCTTCCCAGTGATGCGGTGAAGTAGCCCTGTACCCTTGGCAGAGAAACACCCCCAAAACATTATGCTTCCACCTCCATGCTTGACGGTTGGCACAGTGTTCTTGGGGTCATAGGCAGCATTTTTCTTCCTCCACACATGGCGGGTGGAGTTGAGGCCAAAAAGTTCAATTTTGGTCTCGTCTGACCACAAAACCTTCTCCCAATAACTTGGTTCATCTTTCAAATGATCACTGGCATACTTGAGGCGCGCCTCCACATGTGCTCTCTTCAGCAGGGGTACCTTTCAGGCACTGCAGGATGTGAATCCATTGTTGCGCAAAGTGTTGCCAATTGTTTCCTTGCAAACTGTGGTCCCAGCTGCCTTCAGGTCATTTGCTAACTCCTGCCGAGTGGTTGCAGGACGATTTCTGACCGTTCTCAGCATCATTGCCACCCCACGAGGCGAAATCTTCTTTGGAGCACCGGGCCGAGGTCTGTTGATTGTCATGTTATACTCTTTAAACTTTCTGATAATTGCACCAATAGTTGTTACTTTCACATCCAACACCTTACTAATCTTTTTGTAGCCCATTCCAGCTTTGTGAAGGTCAACAATTCTGACTCTGAGGTCCTGTGACAGCTCTTTGGTTTTACCCATGTTGGAGACTTGAAATCTGTGTGATCTGTCTGATTCTGTGGACAGGTGTTTTTCACACAAGTGATTAGTGAGAACAGGTGGCTTCAGGTCAGGTAACAAGTTGATTGGGAGTGTCTAACTGGTCTGTAAAAGCCAGAACTGCTAATGAATACTAAGGGATCAAATACTTATTTCACTCCATGAAATACAAATCAATTAATATATATTCCTTAGATTTATTTTCTGGATTTTCTTTTTAATATTCTGTCTCTCCATGTAAGAATACATCTACCATTAAAAGTATAGAATGATCATGTCTTTATTAGTGGGCCAACGAAGAAAATCAGCAAGGGATCAAATACTTCTTGGACTCACTGTATTTATTTATTTTTTAGCACAGAATACTAATTGAGACCTGTTCTCCATCAGAATAGATCATTAACCAGCCTATGAAACAGTAGCTTAGCCCCGCCCACTGATTATTAATTATTTTTAAGGCATTTACAACCTAATTAGTAACCATTAATAAACTAATTATTACAAACCCTTTATAAAGGTAGTCTTATTTTAAAGTGGTACCGTAGTGTCTTATTTTTGTGTGAATTACAGACACAAGATATTTTTCCATTACTAGAACATTATTTAGGTCTGAAAGGTTTTAGATGTGCAAATGGTCATTGTGGCATTGTCATGTTTTTTTTTAACACATTTCCTTTATTTTCCAATTCTCCACATTATCTTATATAACAGGCGACAGGTGGACAGTCCAGTCCTGTACCAATAACCTCATTTCTATTGCAGCCATGTCTTTGTAATTTGTGAAGCATGTGCTTTTGCACCGTCTTGTTAAAGACAAGAATGAACATCTCTGGATCAGAAGATGAACAGGGTTCATCAATATATTTTTTAACCAATACATTTCCATGATTTTTGCATGACTTTTCTATGCCTTCAAGACACTTTTTCATGAGCATATGATTTTAAAAGATCAATGCAGACATGGATTATAAAACTAAAAATAGACTAAAACTATAATTAGAATTGATTATCTGATTAAAAATGTTGACACAATGTTTTAAAATAATAAAATGTGTGTCAGATCCTGAGAGCTCTATTGTTTAAGGGCTAAATTACTGAATAAACTCTGAGCTGACGAATTTTGAGCTGATCTAAATAGATTTTTTTTCTGTCAATAAACGGAAACACAAAGATTTGACCAAGGTTAGACCAAATTTCCATGACTTTTCCAAAACTTTTTGGTTTTTTTTTATTTTTCCAAAACTTATCCAGGCCTGGAAATTGCTATTTTTTTAATTCCATGACTTTTCCAGGATTTTCATGACTGTCTGATCCCTTATATAGGCAGCTTATTTTACTCTTATTTTGCTTTTTGATCTGGAATCTGAATTGAACACAATTTGGATTTCTTCCAAAAAAAAGAAAAAAAAAAGAAATAATGTTTCTTCTAAATACATTACATAATTCCACTCAAAAAGCCTCAGAGCCCACAGAAATCGAGCGTTGGGTCTGGATATGGTTAACAAAGGGCTTCTGTTTGCGTTAATATTTTTTTAAAACCTATAAATCATTACTATCCCAACATTTTTTGTAATGTTTTATGTGTTGCAAGCCTGAAATGCAGGAATGAAAGAACAATTAAAGTAAAGCAAGTGTTTCTGACTTGTTGCTGAGATTCTGAGGCAGATAAAGTAAGAAATCTTACCCAGCGTCCTGTGCTTCATGGGCCCGGATGACGGATAATAAGTTATTGTGTTGTAGGAAGTCACACACGGCGGGATAACTATAAAAGAAAAGACATGACGTTTGATTTCCTGAACAATTTCAGAGAGATCAATGTTTAACATTAAAATAATATAAAGCATTCTATACAAAGAACATCAGATACAGAGGAAACTTCACATTAAAACTGTGTGTGTCTCTTTCTCTGTGTGCGTGTGTATATATGTGCGTATGTTTGAGAGTGAGGGGGAAACCTCAACACTCATGAGATCAGCGAGAGAGAGAAAGGAAGCCAAAGCAAACGTTGTCAGCCATCCTGAAAGGCTAGAAGTGAGTTCCTGGACTTTTCCGTGCCACAGCCCTCCTCTAACCAGAAAGGAGCTCGCTGGAACTTTCCCATGTTTACAACTGGCTTTGGTGACGAGTCTACTCCACGGCTGCCTCCAACCACTGAATAAGCTGTCAAAACTAAAACAGCGCCTTAAACAAGCTCCAGCAGAGCCATGTGCCTGCGCAAACACTCAGAGGAACGACGGTCAAAGGAAGGAGTTTTGAAATGAGGGACGTGGATAGGATAATGATCATAATATGCCCTTCTTGAAGGTCTAGCTTGATCAAAAGCTACCACAGGATGGTGGTTATCCAATGGAAATACAGTTGCTGAATTGCAAAGCTATTTAAAAAAAATGCTACAGTCGAGTACAGTATGTGCAAGTGTTCGTCAATGTAACATACAGCTCTGATTTTGCTATTTATAGGTATATATTTATATATTTGAGTAAAATAAACATTGTGTTTTTTCTATAAACTTCAGACAACATTTCTCCCAAATTCCAAATAAAAAGTCATATATTTAAGAAATGACTGAAAAAAACAAACAAAAAAATGCAGAGCTTTCAGACCTCAAATATTGCAAAGAAAGCAAGTTCATATTCTTAAAGTTTTAAGAGTTCAGAAATTAATATTTGGTGGAGTAACCCTGGTTTGTTTTTAATCACAGTTTTTTAATGCTTTTTGGCATGTTCTCCTGCTTTTGGATAACTTTATGCCACTCCTGGTGCAAAAGTTCAAGCAGTTCAGCTTGGTTTGATGGCTTGTGATCATCCGTCTTCCTCTTGATTATATTCCAGAGTTTTCAATTCAGTAAAATCAAAGAAACTCATCATTTTTAAGTGGTCTCTTATTTTTTCCAGAGCTGTAAGACATTAACTCCAAATGCTTTTCTATGGGAATGGACCAGATAGTCAATGAGTCTTGGCTCTCTATGACGATCACAATGTCAACATTAGTCCCTCTTTGGCCCACTCATGGTGCCTACTGTTTTGGAGATGTTCTGGTCTAGTTCATGGGCAATCACATTTCAGCTCATTAGTATTTTTTTCTTATTGTCACATGACTTAAAACACTAAATATTTGTAGGCTGAATCACACTGCAACACAACAACAAGTAGTAACTTTAGAACTTCCACAACGTATTTTATCATTGTGTAATATATCTAACCTTTATTAAAGCATTTGAATCATGAAATGTGTTGAAACGATTGGGGGGGAAGTGGAAAAATTACTTTTTCACTTTTTAGAACTGTTTTTTTAAGGGTCTCTGACACATGTGCCACAATAGGCTCTTTTGACTTAAATGAGCAAAAAAAAAAAAAAAAAAACTGATGATCTTCTGTAAGATTTGAGAAAGGCACGGTTATTTTAACCTTTGAAACCACAGCTTTTATTCAGTGTCTTCTGTACTGCACAACAGGGCTTGCGTCTCAAATTTTAACCTATTTGGAATCTCATTACTTAAGTGCAAAAACAAATATTAATAGATAATAAAAAAAAATGCTGCTTGGATCATTTTGAAATAGATCATAAAATCATTCTGTGTTCTCAAAAAAAAAAAAAAAAGACTGTCTCTGCTAGTATGCAGGATAAAAAAATTTGGGTGGATCATTTTTTTATATGTAACTTCTCACATTGTAAAATGTCATAAAATGTCACACAAACCTCTGTGGCAGAGCATCTGCATGAGTGCTTCACTTGCTAAATGCCCTTCTCTTGAACTGAGGCGCTCGTTCATCACAGAGCTGGCGGTCAGTTCTGAGGAGAGGTTGGGTGCAAATTTGAATGGCGTGCAATTACACGGCTAGCTAGATGTGTAAAAGAGTTACGAGGGCTTTTGGTGGGATGAGACAGGATGTTTTTTGTCTGTAGTTTGGGGGGAATAGACGAAGAAGTGCTCTGCTCTGAAGTTGTCTGCTGCTCAGGGGCAGCCTCGTAAAGCCAGCTAGTCGGTATGCTTCCAATTACACTCTAATGACAGAGAGGAAGACGGCCAGAGAGGCAGCTATTGATGCAAATAGAAGGTAGCACCGGTCTACTCATATTAAACCAACTGCTTTCCTGGAATCTTGTTTTTTTTTCTAAGCTAGCTTATTATTTATCTCAAAATCCCAAATGTCTAGAGATAATCAAATCTCACAAGCTTTTAGTGCATCAGTGAATAATTTAAAAGTAGTTTTTAAATGCTGTTCGGTATTACAATAGAGGAGACCTTTAATGGCTAAAAGAGAAGCTATAGATACAACACTTTGTACCAGTATCATATATACAAGGGCTAAAGGGTCTTTACACCGTTTACATACTGGTGTTGGACAATGAAACTGAAACACCTGGTTTTAGATCACAATAATTTATTGTCCCGACGGACAGTTCTGGTGGAAACAGGAGAGTTGAGGTGCACATTGAATTCTGACATGATTTGGGCAGCCGTGGTTTTATGTTTTTTTTGGATACAATCCGGGTTAGCACCCGAACATCCCTTTCAGACAGCTTCCTCTCGCTTCCACAGTTAATCCTGTTGGATGTGGTTGGTCCTTCTTGGTGGTGTGCTGACATTACCCTGAATACTGTGGCTCTTGATACATCACAAAGACTTGCTGTCTTGGTCACAGATGCGCCAGCAAGACGTGCACCAACAATTTGTCCTCTTTTGAACTCTGGTATGTCGCCCATAATGTTGTGTGCATTGCAATATTTTGAGCAAAACTGTGCTCTTACCCTGCTAATTAAACCTTCACACTCTGCTCTTACTGGTGCAATGTGCAATTAACGAAGATTGGCCACCAGGCTGCTCCAATTTAGTCATGAAACCAGCCACACTAAAATGACAGCTGTTTCAGTTTCATTGTCCAACCCCTGTATCTATACTACAGTATGAATACATATGCTGTAGACAAAGCAAAATGTGCTTGAAATAAAAAATATGCAGTTGTTTTGTCCTATTGTATATATAGTTATTTTCGATCATTAGTATTTTATCTAAATATGCAGCTCTGGAAAAAAAAAAGAGACCACTTATAAAATGATGAGTTTCTATGATTTCGCCATCAAACCAAGCTAAACTGCTTGAGTTTTTGCACTTGAGTTTTGCACCAGGCATAAAGTTATCCAAAAGCAGTGTGTAAGACTGGTGGAGGAGAACATGCCAAGATGCATGAAAGCTTTGATTAAAAACAAACCAGGGTTATTCCTCCAAATATTTATTTCTGAACTCTTAAAACTTTATGAATATAAACTTTTTTTTTTTTTTTTTTGCATTATTTGAGGTTTGAAAGCTCTGCATATTTTTTGTTATTTCAGCCATTTCTCATTTTCTGCAAATAAATGCTCTAAAAGACAAAATTTTTGTTCGGAGTGTGGAAGAAATGTTGTCTAAAGTTTACTGAATAAAACAACAATGTTCATTTTACTCAAATATATAAATATATACCTATAAACAGCAAAATCAGAGAAACTGATTCAGAAACTAAAGTGGTATCTTAAGTTTTTTTTTTTCCAGAGCTGTATATCAATATTTAACATGACGAATATGTTATCCAGTTTTACTTTTTACTCTAGTTAATTTTTTTAAGTGATTCATATGTAATACTAAACCGGGTCTTACTCTTGGTATAGTGCTGGTTTTAAGTGTATTGCGGTACTGTGTTTTTTTTTAAGCACCTGTAGAAGTAGGAGCATCCTCGCACTGTGTTGTGTGTGAAGTGTTCTTGGGTCTTCTCGTTGCCAAAGTCCTCCAACGGGTCCGACCACAGCAGGTCACACATTGGTCCGTACGCAGGAGGCTCCTTGAATCTGTCTAACTGGAGAGTTAAACGCACAGTATGTTTAACATACAGTCTTACAGTACAGTAAACATTCAGAACACACACCCTATAAAACCTACATCCTTTTAAGTTATCTGCTTTAGACAAGGCAATCTTAATACACCACACCCCCACCAAGAGCTCAGTGAGGTGTGGAATATGCACACAATTTCCACGTGCAGAACGCATACAGGGATATCAGAGCTACATCTGTATAAAACGCTGGCTGTATAGCAATGTGCCCCATCTCTGTGATTGATTCAGCAGCTGAAAATGACTGACTTAAACCCCTCGCCCGTCCCCTTCTCAGAATTCCATTTCATTATCGCTGTCTGCCGAGACAGGAAATCACCTAGAAATGGAGGCTGAAGTCAAGCGAACGTATATAAACCACATGCATCACAAGATCTCGCTCAAATCCATCTTATCATCATTCAGCTGAATATAAATATATGGTAAAAACTGCAGTAAAGAACTTTGGTTAATCAATCCTCGTGATCACAGACTCACAGATAGTGGCTACGCTTTTCTATAAAACGTCTCATCTTTTCTATCTAATTCTGCCTTCTCTAAATGGCTTTCCCAGTTTTTTTTTTTTTCTGCGGGAAATTGAGAAGCGCAAACCATTTCGCCTTCTCATATCTGTCAGAAACCATTTATAAGCCGGGCATATGACAATGGTTCTCGCAAATGGCCCAATCAATTAGAGGGGAGGAGAATACGCCCGTAGCGTTGTCAGGAAGCCTTTTACCGAAGGTGAGGAAATTGAAGAGGTCCAATCTTAAGTGTTTTAAATCTGCTTATTTGCGTAAGGTCTTATCCACACAGACTGGAGACGAGAGAAAGGCCATTTAGGCTTAATGACAGTGTTGCTTCTACAGGAAATAGTTGCAGGAAATTGAAAAAAAAGTTTCTGTTTTAGTTCGCATTAAAGACATACAAACGAGGGAGAGAGAGAGAGAGAGAGAGAGAGAGAGAGAAGTAATGAGAAATGGTGCTCTCTTGATATTCATTAGATATATCATGCACTCCAATGTGAATTAGCATATATGAATATTCAAATCTTACTCCAAAAAAAAAAAAAGAAAAAAGAAAAGAAAAAGGAAGCAAGTGGTGGGCGTTCGAATACATTACATGTCTATTATCATACAGCAACCGAGGGACCTCTGAACCAGGTGTTATTACACTTGCACATTTGTAGTGAACAAGATGAAGTAAGTGGTCTAACTACACCCAGCAATAAGAGCTTAAAAAGCTGCAGTAAAAGTAAAGCACCTTTCACATCAAACAAACAAATAAAGGTAACATAAAAAAACACATCATGTTTTAGAGACACTGGAAAAAAAATGAAAACAACACATATGAAAACTTTGGTCTTTTTGAATATAGTCATATTGAAGCTTAATTAAAACAGTATTGAGAAATTCTGCTCATAAAACTAAACAAATAAAACTGAAGAAATTATTACTACTAAACACACGTTAAACATAAATAAACATTAAATGCAATTAACTAAACATATATAAAATTATAGAGGATTGTAGATGTGTCTCTTCTATTTAAACCTCAGATATTAGTTTGGTTTGCTCTTGATTGTTGAAGAAAGTGCATCACCATGTTCAGATTCAAAGAGCTCTCTACAATCCTTCCGAAACGAGCGCCACAGCTGAAAGAATTCTGCATGGAGGAATGGGAATAATTAGTTCTCCCATTCAATGTAACAGACTGGCGGATGGTTACAGAAAAGTGAAACTGATGGAAAGGGAGAACTGCCAGCTATGAGGTCATAGGATTTTAACTTTTTCTCTCACAAGAAACATACATTTTTGTTTATTACATTTTACAACTTATGTTTAAAAGTATTGCATTATTTTTCACATTCATTTATGCGCTCAACTTCTCATTACTGTTCAAATGAAGCTTAAATGTCTGAATGTTTAAATATGTTTAAAAAGACAATGTTTCCCATTGGATGCCCAGAAAAAAAAATTCACCGATGGTATATTAATGTTATCTTTCCTGCTGCATATTTTTTTAAAGGGAAGTTCTTTTTACAATCGCAGAGCATAAAGATCTGTGTGGAACACAAAAACTTACCGTATGTTTTGTACTATAAGGCTCACTATCAATCAACGTCTATTTTCAGGTTTATTTTCATACATAAGGCACACTGGATTATAAGGCGTATTTTAAGCGACAATAGCAAGGAACAAAGGTGTCTATGTTTCCCTTCTTATTCAGCAGGTCTCCCCACTGGGGGCACCTACGTAAACAAAACTGTAATTCTCATAAAAACATTTTCTTTTCAAGTCAAGTGAGTGCTGAATGTTAATCTACACAGATTTCTCTCCTGAAAACTGTTTATTTGGGTGAGTAAAGCACTTCCGTTTATTTATAGTAAGCTCCGATTTCCAGTATTTTAGCACTTCACTCAAACTCCTGTATAACGCTGTACTTTAGCAAAGAGGCTTTACTGCTCTTTACAACCTGACTAAAAAAATCATACATAAGGAGCACCATATTACAAGGTGCACTGACTGTTCTTGGTAAAAATAAAGGATTTTAAGTGCCCCTTATAGTGCAAAAATGTGGGAAATGGTGCAACACACTGACTATAAAAATGCAGAGGTCAGAAAAAATATATGTCGGAGCAGAGCTGAGGGAAAGGCTAGGGAATTACTTTATGTATACGTTTTTGGTTTGCTAGGAACATGGTGGTCTCTTTAATGTCTACCAGGAACCGTAAACTATAGGTTTACTCGCTTGTGTGGAGGAGGGGAATTTAAAAGAGCAGAAAGCAGACAATGAGCAGAGAAACAAAAAATATATATATACTTTAGAGAGCTACGAATATTCTATCCTTCTTTTAGATCACAAAAGAAAAAAAAAATTAATGTACTTGTTTGCTAAGGTTCCTCTATGTTTAAAATCATATCTTAAATTGTTTTTTCCTGTCCAAAAAAGATCATACTCTGTGTGAAAGAGCTTAAAAGACTTAAAAAGTGAAGCATACATACTTTTCTGATGTCATCGAGGTTTGTGATTTCGGGGGACAGTCCTCCATGAACGCAGAGAAACTGCTGGTTCATGAGCGCGGCCAGGGGGAGGCAGTCGAAGGCGTCCATGCACGCGTCGTACACCCGCTCGGAGTACTTAATTCTACCTGTCACGGGAGGAAAAAAGAAAAGCAGCGTTAAGCTAAGAAACAGCAGGGAGGAAGAACGCTGGCCAGCCAAAGCAAACATCAAAATACACTGGACCTGTGTGCTAGCCAGAGGCGGAGAGTCTTTAAAAGACCATTCAAACGCGTCCAATCGGCACAAAAAAAAAAAAAAAAAGAAAAAAAAAAAAAAAGAAGTGATCATTTTCCCTTTTTTTTTCTGTGTGTGACATCCAGCCCAGTCCAAAAGCAATTGGTCTGACAAGTATAAACACTGAAGTGAGCACGGAAAAGAACTGTGACTTCATATGCTGAACAGGAAAGCACTTTACATTCTCACTGCAGACTTAAAAGAGAGGTGTGGAGGTTTGGCAGTTCATAACTGAAATAGACCAGGTTTGTTTTTATATAAGGTGCCATATTGCACACATTTATTCAGTATTTTTGATGTATAAATAGTAAGCATGTGATTTTAGTTTAGGATTCTTAGAACATGCTTAGAATATAAACATATGTACAACCCAAGTTTCACCTTTGTCACTTCAGTCCAAAGAACATTTACCTAAAGTCCTGGGGATCATTAAGATGTTTTTTTTTGGCAAATCTGTTCTTTTTGTTCAGCAGAATTTTTTGCCTTAGATCCATTTGACCATTTTCAATCAGTCTCTACCTTATTATTAAATCATTAACACTGACCTTAACTGAGGCAAGTGAGACCTGTAGTTGTTTAAATGTTGTTCTGGGTTCTTTTGTGACCTCCTGGATGAGTTGTTCGTGCCCTTTTTTCGACCAGTCATTAATGAACACTGATCTTTACTAAGGGAATGTGCACTGCAGTTAGATTGGCTAGAATGGTTTGGATAGTTTTTGTCCCCTTAATAAATGAAATAATCATGTCAAAGATTTTGTTTTTTTTTTTATTTTCACTCAAATATAAGTTTGTCTGATAATCTGAGAAAATAGTATGATAAAAGTATGACAAAAAGGCAAAAACAAAAGCAATCTGTAAGGGGCCAAATACTTGTTCATGCCACTGTATATTCTAGCATAGCCTAGCTTTAAACATACTATCACAGAACTTTGGTTAAACATTGTTAGTGTTGTTTTCAATTCATAAGCAATGAACTGCCTAGCCCTATTTCTAGTGTTAGCTTTTAGCCTAGTACCTGGTCAGCACTCATTCACTTCCACAGCTTTTTACTGGCCCTTGCAGGTCAGCCCTTGCAGCTCTTCCTCCAGGTGTCAAATGGAGCAGCATATTCTCTGGTCAACTCCTCTCCAACCACTGCTTCAACTAGGTCAATCAGTCTCTACCTTATTATTAAATCATTAACACTGACCTTAATTGAGGCAAGTGAGGCCTGTAGTTGTTTAAATGTTGTTCTGGGTTCTTTTGTGACCTCCTGGATGAGTTGTTTATGCCCTTTTGAAGACCATTTTCGACCAGTCATTAATGAACACTGATCTTAACTAAGGGAATGTGCACTGCAGTTAGATTGGAGAGGAGTTGACCAGATTGTGGTGTTGATTTTTTTTTATCTTCACTTTATGATGACTTGTAGAAGCTTGATTGCGTTTAGCCTTAAAAGGTCAGTGAGTGAGCTGTATAATGAATTTTGAGGGTGTAAATATCAGCCAAGACCGTTATGTAATGATGGTAGGATTGTGGTGTGTATGGTGTACCAGGGGGTGCTGGTGCTCTACTTACATTCCTGTTTAAAGGTGAAATACTCTGTTAAATGTCTACATTCGTGGTTCCCGCGCAGCAAAAACAGTGTTTTGGGGTAAAGGATTTTTAAGGCCCATAAGTACAGCACACACTGCAAAAAAGAGCAGAGAATACAGAGATGATGTTACAGCTGAGGAAGCTTCAAAAACACAAAGCAAAAAAATAACACAAAGCTCAAAAGTAAAGAAATTAATAATATAAATTAATAATTAATAATATAAAAAACATTTGACTTGCTTGATTTAAAAATGACTAAGTAATTACTAGAAATTTGACATTTTGCTATCACAAAAAAAAATACAAAAAGGGAGATATTTTTGTTGCTCTCCGCAAAGGAAACAAGAAGAAGAAAAAATCTACAGAAGACTGCTTTTTTGAAACATTTAAAATTTCAGGCAACACTTTATAATAACTTTCATTAATATATCATTAACTAATAATTAATAACTGTTAACTGTTCAAGAAACTAAAAAGTTGCAATCACATTTGTAAATACTAATGAACGCATTGGCGACATGAACTGCAATTGGTAAACATTTGCCTGGTTTAAAATTTGTATTTACAAGCAATTTATTAATGTTTAAATTCTGATGAGCTAATTATTTGCTAACATTTTTAATATTAATATCCATGCTGATGAATAAGTGTCATGTTTGAGCATTTGTTAATATTCAAATTCTGACGAACTACTGCTTTGTTCACATCTACTGATCATGAGTTAAAAATATATTAATAAATGTTATTATACAGTGTTACCAAAATTTCTATTGTTTCATTTATCATGAAAATCGTCCCTGAATTAATGTAAAGAATCACTGCCATTTTCAATCTGTAAAAAAAAAAGTAAAAAAAAAAAAAAGGGTAAAAAAACAAATGAGAACATTTTGGGACAGTATGAACCCTGTTAATGCACAGTATATATATATATAATTCAGGCCTGCAGCACAGTCCAAAAAAGGTTGGGAGAAAATCAATTTAGGGCTAATGAGGTGAAAATAAATAAATAAATAAAAAAGTCAATAATGATGTGATTTCAGACGGGTGCTCGCAGTAATGATTCCGTAAAAAAATTATTATCCACAAAAGACTTTGAGTCTCAGAAGCTTCAGGGATGGACATCACACAGTGGAAATGTGTATCGAGGTCAGATGCATCAGTATTCCACATCTTTTTTCGAGAAAGAAATACAGGTTACTAGCAAAAACAAAACTGACCATCCAGACTGTTATCAGCAACAAGTTCTAATGCAGAAAATACATTGAGATCTTAGAGAAGCATATGCTGACCTCAAGACATCATGAGACTTCCATGTTTTATTTCTTTTTTTTTTTTCAAAAAAAAAAAAAAATGTAAATACATTTGCAAATATTTTTAAGGGGCGTGGCTGCAATTGCCTCACCCATTTAGCTGCTATTCAGCTGTATATCCCCCCATCAGTAGTAATGCCCCAACACCAGGAGGGTGAAGACTAGCACATGCCTCCTCAGCCACCGCCCCTTTTCAAACTGCTGCTGATGCATCATTAATGAGCAGCATCACAGTGCACTCGGAGGAAAGCACAGCGACTCAGTTCTGATACATCAGCTCACAGACGCTTTGTGCTGATCGACATCACCCTTTGGAATGATGTGGGGGAGAGAGCAAGTCTATTTGTCAGCTGATGGCAAGCTGCATGACTGGGATTTGAACTAGCAATCTCACACTCATAGTGATCATAGCGATCAATAGTTTCACTCAGAAATGATGAGTTTCTTTGATTTTACCAAATTGAAAACCTCTAGAATATAATCAAGAGAAAGATGGATGACCACAAGCCATCAAACCAAGCTTGAATTTTTGCAGCAGAAGTGGCATAAAGTTATCCAAAAGTATTGTGTAAGACTGGTGGAGGAGAACATGCCAAGATGCATGAAAACTGCAGGGTTATCCCAACAAAAAATTTCTTTGCATTTTTGAGGTCTGAAAGCTCTGCATCTTTTTTTGACATTTCAGCCATTTCTCTTTTTTAGAGCAAACAAATGCTCTAAATGACAATATCTTTATTTGGAATTTGGGAGAAATGTTATTTGTAGTTTATAGAATCAGTCTCTTAATTTGTTCCAGAGCTGTAGATGTAGAATTAGTTTGAAAATGCATTTTTATATGGCAGATATTAAGTGCTGCTTTAAAAAAATAAATAAATAAATTAAAAAAATAAAATAAAGAAAACTTACTTCAATACTGAAATATCCTCTGTCCACATAATCGCCCAGGAAAAGGTAGCGTGTGCTGGCTGGAGACCCTCCCACCTCGAAAAGCTTCATCAGGTCAAAGAACTGTCCATGAATGTCTCCACATACTAGAAAAAAAAGAAGAAGAAAAAGAAGAAGAAGAGCAGCATAAGTTTCATTGCTTTTTTTTTATTTTTTATTCAGCAGCATGATCGTTATCAGCATCTCCAGCTCCAGTAAACTCATCAGCCCTTCAGCAAACACGGCAAAGTGCACGTAAACGAGTGGCACCTGTAATCCTCTGTTAATACAGCTTTCAACAACACATTGTTCACGCTTCACAATGGTGCACATTTCCATACAGAGCTGACGGCAGGGCTTTGAAGTGCCACAGTTCTCCGAAGCTCTCCCTCCGTCTTGTTGCCAACCAACAGTGCTTAAGGCTTTTCAAATAAAGCGTGTCACCTGGTCTCTTGTTTAATGAATAATAAATGCATCAGTGGGGCGGGATGAAATGCGCCTTTGTACAATAAACAATGCGTGCTGGCCCCGAGCTAAAGCTCACTTTCGTGGAGCGCGCAGCTCAGCGATACGGTTATTGAGATGACCTTGTATAGTAATAGTGTAAAGGGGTATTCAGTTGTTTTGTCCTGTAATAAACGGACTGAACGTGCTGCCTGAAGGGATCCAGGCTTCAGCAGGCGCTCGGCTCCTGAGCGCTTTTCAAACATCGCCGCTTGAGCCACACCATGAGACTGGCCATGAGACGCCCAGTGCAGACTTCTAGAGTACGGGTAAAAACTTGTATTTATGCCATTTAAACTCTTCAGACGCAGTTAATAACCTGAAATGATGCAAAATCCAGTGAATTTAAAGGATTAGATTTTCTGCAGAAACTGCAGAACATGATCAGGATGCACATAAAGAAAATATTAAGTAAACCAGCTGAGGTAAAGCAGCTTTTCAGAGATAAAAAATAAAAGAACACCTAAAAATGTTGAGTTTCTTTGATTTTACCAAATTGAAAACCTCTGGAATATAATCAAGAGAAAGATGAATGATCACAAGCCATCAAACCAAGCTGAACTGCTTGAATTCTTGCACCAGGAGTAAAGGCATAAAGTTATCCAAAAGCAGTGTGTAAGACTGGTGGAGGAGAACATGCTAAGATGCATGAAAAAAAACTTTATGAATATGAACTTGTTTTCTTTGCATTATTTGAGGTCTGAAAGCTCTGCATCTTTTTTGTTATTTCAGACATTTCTCATTTTCTTCAAATAAATGCTGGAATGGAATTTGGGAGAAATGTTGTCAGTAGTTTATAGAATAAAACAAAAATGTTAATTTTACTCAAACATATATCTATAAATAGTAAAATCAGAGAAACTGATTCAGAAACTAAAGTGGTATTTTTTTTTCCAGAGCTGTATTTTCTTATGTCAAATGTATGCATTACTTCACAGAAATCTGTGTGGGTTGTGGCCTCCAATCTTTTCCACTGCCATTCCTTCCAGTCCCATTTCCACACCCTGGCTTGTCAGGTATAGGCACAGCACGCAAACAGTGTGCTGCACCCATGGAAAGGGGTGAGCTGGCAATTGTTCTGCTGAACAGGTAATCACTGAGCTTCAACCAGGTTTACTAACCATAGCTAAGTAGTTTATCACTACCATTAGCGTGAGGCAGAAAACTCTAGCCAGTGTTTAGATATTGAGCTCCCGTTGCCATTTCATACACTCGCTCGCATTTATTACTGATTGTTCGTTTTTTTGTAATCTGAAAGGAATAGTATGTTGTAACAAACAAAATGGTATATTGTATTAAAACAACAATTGTATACTATAAAAAAAGAAATGGGTGCTTTATTGGAAACGTACTATTGGTGAACAGCTTACAGCTAGTAAGTAGCAAAAAAAAAAAAAAAAAACTGATATAGACACAAAATGTATACAAAAAATATAATAGGCAAAACCTTTGACTGTCTCTACTGCAGCTTTTACACACTTACACACAGAACGTTCACACTTTCATCATCATAACTCAAAAAAGAAACAGTCTTTTCTTTAGAGAAATTATAGATGAAACCAGACAATAATGAGTACTGTTTCCTACACCTTCAAAAGACTGTTGGAAACTGGAGTAACTGGTAAAGGAAGGGGTCTGGCTGACCCACATGGTAAGGTTAGGCTGAACAACACTGAAATATCCTTTTGATAATCTTGCCTAATTTAATCGACATATCTGAATATCTGCTTTGCTAGCAGGCTGGGGTGTGCTGTATCGTATAGTACATAATAATATTGCCAAATTTTTTGTATATTGTGAACAATATTATACCCTGAAATATAGTGCCATGTCACCCACCCCTAATTATCACATCAGGATACTACTTCTTTTTTTTGGTGTTTTTAGCAAAATAAAATGTCCAGTATCATTTATTTTACTTTAATTCTGGATATATGGAGATATTTGGAGTGCATTATTAGTATCATGACATTTTGGATCACTGACTTCTTTTACAAATTTAATAAAATTCTTTTTTTTTTTTTTTTAGTATCTCAGTTAGCCATATTATATTGCATGCAATAACAAAATTCTAAATAAAAAATAATTTTTCTAATTCAGTTTTTTGTCATATCGCCAAAAGTATCGTTATCGTGCAAATTATTTTAGAGTCATATCGCCCACCCCTACTAGCAGGTCTGGACTCAATACTGCTTTACTCTACAAGGGAACAGGACAGAATCTGATTTTGTCAATTCATAGGACAATTAAACATCACATTTGAAGTGCTTACTTATTTCAGAAGCTTTTAACCTTCTGACCACCAAGTGCTAAAGTTCTAATAATATGCAGTACTAGTTTTATGCCATTATCAGAGCGTTCACTTGCAACAGTAGGTAATCACGGCAGTAAGCTGCAGGCATGACTTCTGAACCATCGGGGGTTTGTGATGGTATGTCTCAGAAGGTTAACATCCCAAAGTTATATTCAAGCCTATTTAAGAAGCTGAATTTATATGCGAGTCCCCCTTTTATAAATGTCTCTAATGGAAAAAGCGGGTAAGGTAGAAAACGTGTAATATGGTGACATTTAACACAGGCAGTTGAGTCCTATATAATCACCTTTCTCTAATGCCTCTGAAAGGGTAAAATCCCTTGGCAGTGAATGAACTGTTCAGTGACCTTTACTGTCGCATATCATGCATGTCCCAAATCATAACTCCATATTTCCATTCAAAAAAAACACATTAATGAACTTCTGCTGAAGGAAGTAGCAGAGAGACTCAGATCCACAAAGGATTTGAAAGTCAGCTGCTCATCTCTAATAAATAATGTGGATAAAGAAATTGCAGTGGAAATACAGCAGCTCATAATAAAGTCCTTTATGTATTTAATCCATATGCCAATAATCAAATTTTTAAACATTAACCCTTTCAGACCTGATTTATCTCCAGTGATGGGGAAAAAAAAATGTAAAAACGCTGTTTTTTTTGTCTGTAATGCACAAAAAAGAAGACTTTATTCTACTATAAAATCTATTTATATAGCCAATAAATCAAATTACCTAATCTTTTTGGAAGCCTGTGTGTAATATTTTTTATTATGTCATAAATCATCCCTAAACAGTTAAAAAGTTAAAATTTAGCTCTAGTACTACTGTTTTAGCAGTGTTTTTGCAGTGGGTGGGGCCAAGTTATTGTTTCATAAACTTATTCATTGGCTGGTTAATGGACTTGGTCGGAAACTTCATAGCAAAGTTGTTGTGGTTCATAAATGCCTCCATTTTCCAAAAAAAAAAAAAAAAAAAAAAAAACAACTCAAGTTTGCAGTAGAATCTTAAATGGTAGACACTGCCACTATGATTGGAAGATTCGAATCCTGGTTATGCAGCTTGCCATGAATCCAAAGGGTGATGTCGATCACAGAGCACAAGGTGTCTGTGAGTTGATGTATCGGAACCGAGTCGCTGCGCTTTCCTCCGAGTGCACTGGCTACATCAGCAGCAGTTCAAAAAGAGGCGGTGGCTGACTTCACATGTATTGGAAGAGGCATGTGCTAGGCTTCACCCTCCTAGTGTTAGGGCATCACTAGTGATAGTGGGAGTGCTGCTAAGTGGGTGGGATAATTGGCATAGCTAGGACTGGGAGAAAAGCGGGATAAAAAAAAAACTTAAATGTTGTTTATTTTAGTCACCATGACTGGCTAAAATATTGCTGACAATTATTTTGAAAAATAAGGTCAATACAATGATTGAGGCAATTTTCATATATTTCACGATAAGTCAATAATGTAATTATTGTGAAAGGCCTACATGTATGCCAATATTTTGTTCATATAGTGTATATGTACAGACAAACATGTTTAAATAGCTTAATACAATTTAATTAGAGAATTTTTTAATACATGCATTTCTTCATGTCAGTTTCTATTCGCCAGTATGAGTCTGTTGATATAATGCGCAGGTTTTCTGAAACAGGACGTGTTCTACATTAAAAGCAAGCGCACACAATAAGAAGGCTAACATAATGCTCTTGTAGGTGCACAAAGAGATGCACATTTCCATGGTTACGCCAGATAGCAGGCTCTGTTACAGTATCAATTTGAAATGCAAATGCTGTTTGAAAAGGAAAAAAAAAAAAAAAAAAAAAACACACACACGATCGTACCAATCCCTCAATCCTACAGCGTATCAATATTTTCAGTCTTTCTGTCAAACATGTCTGAAATAAATGACCCAATCTGGATCCACCGTTACACGTCTCTAATAGCATGCCCCGCGTCGCGGCTGATTCGGTTGGCCGTGTTATTTTACGCTGCTTTGTTTGTCTGTCAGTCTGGCAACCACATTAGTCAATTCCCCCTTTATTCCTTATTCATGGAATCAGAATGAATTCTATAAAGACAGCTTCCTCTATTACAGCTTCAGTGCTGTTTGCTGAAACTTATTAAGTCATGATTCATCCTCAGGGTTTCTCGCGTTCGAGCTACTTATTCCAGCAACAGTACAGTCTGCTGATGGCTAATGCAGCTCCTGGCTGTTCAATATAATTACTACACTATTATACAAAAGCCCAAATCATTACAGATCAACAGTGCACTGCCTTACTTTTACTTTTCCCTATTGCTTTACCACTGTGTAGAACCTATGAGTGTAGGTTCTCTCCCACTGGTTTCTACAGTGCAGACAGGTGGTTGCTATGCAGTTTCTAAGGTGTTGCTAAGTTGTTGCTGGCTGTTGAGAACACATAATAATACTAATAAAAAACGTATTCAATTTATTAGGGGTGTCACGATTCTCTAAATCCTCGATTCGATTTCATTTCCGATTTTAGGGTCACGATTCGATTCGATTCTTGATTTTCTTTTTTCTTTTTTTTTCTTTTTTACAGCAGAGAGGCCTATGCCAGTTTTAGATTAGTCTATGGTCAGTCATTGGTTTGATTCATCATATATACATTATCTTATTTCAAAAGGTGGGAAGTGATCTGTAATAAACCACATTAGGCACTAATGGTCAAATTTAAATAATTTAATTAAGATATATATGTAATGCCATTTAGTGGCTTTTTTTGGTATCAGCAGATTAAAACACTATTAAAACAGCAATGTGCAACATAACAAAATAAAAAATAAAAAATACAGGAACAGTCATGTACAAAATAATAGAACAATTAGAGCCTTAACAAACTGAACTCTATCCTACTATAACAGTTAAACATGAAAAATAAGACTCGTCCCTGAGAATGACAAGTTTTTTTTCTTTAACAAAGATTTAACTTTATCTGAGAGAAAGATGCTCCTTAAGGTACCAAAACTATTAACATATTTGAGGCTAGACAAACAACTGTTATTTTTCAAGTTTTTCTTTAAGAAGAAGAGAATGTTCACATTCTCTGGAGAAAGGGCTGCTCTTTGAGCAGTCACAGTGACCGCGGCGTCGGCTACAGTGTTCTGCGCCATTTGCGTAGCGCGCGTACGTGCGCATGCGTAGCTTAGAGAGAAGGATCGTTGATCATCTTTTGACTTTGATGCTCGAGACCATGACATAATTTCGATCGATTTCGATAAAATATCGAAATCGTGACACCCCTAATATTTATATAGCATCTTTCATACATGACAATGAAGCTCAAAGTGATGTACATAAGTGATAAGTTTGATAGGTGAACAAAATTAATAAAACAAACACAGGAAACAAGTAAGAGAACAACTCGGAAGCAGAAAAAATAAAAATTAAATAAAAGTAAAAGCTAATGTAAAAAGAAACATTTTAAAACTTTTTTCTTAAAGGGATACTAAACGCCCTGATTTGTGCTGACTTCACCCTTAGCTCAAATTTGAAAAATGCTTAAAACACACATACAAAAAAATGGGAGGTGTAGTTAGGAGGGGCATTGGGTGATGTATGGGTTTAGAGGTCGGGCAGGATGGAGAGCTGATTGGCTGAGCTGCTGCAGCACCAGCAGTGTGCCTCTGATAGTGGTGAGACGCAGATGGTTGGACGTTAGCAGGGGTGGTATTATTGATTGGTTGAGCTGCATATTGTGAGTGTCTGTGTACCAAAGTAACGGAAACATAATTCACGCCTATAGCACAGTTGAACCTGAGAGGGCGCTGCAGAGGCAGAAATAGAAATAGGTGCAATAAAAGCGTTTTTAAAGGTAAAGAAATGTTAATAGAAATTTGAAGCAGGACTGGTGTGTTTCATTACTTGAAAGGAACACATTGCAGCTATTAATGAAAATAAATATGGTTTAGGGTATCAGAGGGAGCCTGACAAATATTTTTTGGTAATGTTTAAAAATTTTTGGAGCATAAACACTAGAGAAGGCTATAGGTAGATGATCTTAAAGACAATTTGGAACGGATTCTAGTCAGCAGTTCAGAAGGTGAAGGTGAAGTATAAAGGTGCTAAGGCAGGGGTGTCCAAACTTTTTTTGTTGGGGGCCAGAAGGAGAAATATATTTGAAGTCACGGGCCACAGACTCTGTAATAAAACAAATAATTAAATATACCACTTTAAATAATACATTTTCCTGATTACTTTCAGCGCACCCTCTCCACTTCTCTTTGCCCCGTTTTTCTGCGCTAGAACTGCGCACTCTCTCCGCTTTTAGACTCTTTGGCCCGTTTTCCTGCGCTACAACTGAGCACTCTCTCCGTTTTTAGACTCTTTGGCCCGTTTTTCTGCGCTACAACTGCGCACTTTCTCCGCTTTTAGACTCTTTGGTCCGTTTTTCTGTGCTAGAACTGCACACTCTCTCCGCTTTTAGACTCTTTGGCCCGTTTCTGACACCTATCGTTCAAACTTTGAATCTCACATTATAAAAACCTGCTTAACAGCGGGCCAACTTTCATTCTATTTCTAAAATACCTCACGAGCCGCTCCAAAAAAGGAAACGGGCCGCAAGTGGCCCGCAGGTCGTAGTTTGGACCCCCTTGTGCTAAACTATTTAATGATAAGCAGATAAGATCTCACTCTTGCTATATTTCTTGAATGAAAAAAAGACAGTCTTGATGATTTTATTAATATATGGTGTGAATTCAAATTCAGAGTTGAGGGTCACAGCAAGGTTTCTGATTTCCTCTTTTGTTTGAAGGTTTAGGTTTCCCAGGAAACTGTACACTTTTTTCTCCTTTGCCAGTTACAAATATGTCTGCTGTAATATTTCTTTAGTTTAATCATCACACATCTTTACACAAGCCATAGATACTCAGACGAATGACACTCTAGGCCTTGGTGTGGATGAAAATCGGTGTGAGTAAAAGAGAGAAATAAAGTATACAAGTTCTCAAAATGATGAGCGAATTTGTTTCTGAAGTCTGTCCTGAGATGGCAAGCATCAAGCAGAGAAACATCTAAAGAGATTGCTGAAATTACTAAAATTTTCCAACTAATAAGAACTGTTTCACACATTGTTAAAAGCTGAAATGACAGTGGGGAAACATCCTCTTTGAGGAAGGAATGTGGTCAGAAAAAGTCTTGAATGACCACCTGTGATCACCTAAACAACACTAGAACTCGGGGATATATTTAATACTGAAAGTAAGAGCTTTTCCACACGCACAATGTGAACAGAACTTAAAGGATCGGGACTAAACAGCTGTGTAGCCTTAAGAAAATGTCTTATAAGTGAAGAATACACCCATCATGCCTAGTGCCAACTAACCCAAAAATCCGGAATGAATAGTTATAATAGCTGAAAAGCTGAGAAATGAGTTACACTGTCCAAATCCAGGTGATGGTGATGGTGATGATGAAGTAGAAAAGATATTGGGTAACTATAATGAATGCACTTCATATCATTTCTACAGCAAGTTTTTTTTTTTCTGGTGCTCTCTAAAAGCTGATGAGATGAGAGTACAGTGTAGTGCTGTCTCCACTTCAGCTCACCTGATTTACCACATCAACTAATTATCACAGCACTGATCCATTAGATCAGCAGTGTTAGACCAGGTCAAGCACATTACCCACTTACTACTACACTGCTAAATACTGACCAACCAGCTTCCCCCGTCTCACATTCCTCTTTATTTACTCCAAATACCAAATACTGCAGCATAAAGAGTCCGACGCACACGGATATCCATCAACCCACTGACAGAGGAACACTGTGTACTGTTACAGCAGAAACAGAAAATAATTAGCACAGAACTCCCTGTTTATCTACTAAAAACAGCTCAACTCCATATGTTCTCTTACACAGAGAGAGAGAGAGAGAGAGAGAGAGAGAGAGAGAGATTTAACTCACTTGTTTTGGACAAGAGGGAGGTAGAGAGAGAATAAGCAAATGAGTGAGAAAGAAAGGAGAGATAGCATTAATGGGTTTAAGAGAGTAAAAGAATGAGCAAAAGAGGCAAAGAAAGTTACAGAATGAGAGAAGGACAGAGGAAGATAATGAACAATAGAGCACAAGAGAGAGGGAGAGAGAGAGAGAGAAAGAGAGAGCAAGTGTTAGTGGTAGAATGAGAGGAAAAGAAAGAGTAGAGGGAGAGAGCACAAAGAGAGGGAGAGAGAGAAAAGATAGTAAGACAGAATGAGAAAGAGAGAGCAAGTGTTAATAGTAGAATGAGAGAAAAAGAGAGAGCAGAGGGCACAAAGAGAGGGAAAGAGTCTGTAAGAGAGAGAGAGAGAGAGAGAGGGAGAGGGGAAAGAGAGAAAGCAGGTGTGAAAGTGAGAGCAAGAGAAAAGAATCGAGCAGCACCAGAGAATAGGAGAACACGAGAGAATGGATTAATAGAAGAGCGAGTTAAAGGGAGTGAGAGTATGTGAAAGAGATAAAGAGTGAAGGAAAGAGATAGAAAGGGGAAAGAGAGAAAGCAAAAGTTTGTGGTAGAATGAGTGAGAAAGAGAAAACTGAGGGAAAGAGAGCACAAGACAAGGAGAAGGAGAAAGAGATAGTGAGAGAGAATGAGAAAGAGAGAGCAAGAGAGAGAAAAAGGGGAAAGAGAGAAAACAGGTGTGATAGTGAGAACAAGAAAAAAAGAATTGAGAATAGGAGAGAATAGGAGAGAAAGAGAGAGAACTGGAGTTATGGGAGAGAGAGTTACGGGGAGTGAGAGTATGCGAGAGAGATAAAGAGTGAAAGAGAGAGAGTGAAAGAGAGAGAGGGAAAAGAGAGAAAACAAGTGTAAGAGCAAGAGCTCAAAAAGAAAATGAGAGGAGCAAGAGATATGAGAAAATAAAGAGAAAGAAAGAGTTACGGGATAAAGTGAGGGAGAGGGGAATAGAAAGTAAAAGAGAGATACAGGAGAGAGAGGGAGAAAGAGAGAGCAAGCATGAGCAAAAGAGAAAATGACAGGGATGTGTGCTCTCACTTCCCCCAACTCTCTCTCCCGTAACTCCCATTCTCTTTCTTTTATTCTGTTTCTACTCTCTTTCTCGCTCTCATGCTTGCTTTCTCTCTTTTACCCCCTCTCTTTCTTTTTCTCGCATTCTCTCTCTCTCTACCTTACTCTCTCTTTATCTCTCTCTCACGCTCTCACTCCTCTTTACTTACTCTCTCTGCTGTAACTCCTATTCTCTCTTATTCTCTCTAGCTACTCAATCTTTCTTTTTTTCCTGCTCTTATGCTTGCTTTCCCTCTTTCCCCCTTCTCTCTCTCTCTCTTACTTTCTCTTGCTTTCTCATTCTGTCTGATTCTCACTTACTCTCCCCCTCTTTTGAGAGAAAGAGAAAGTGAGAAAGTGAGAGAGAGAGAGATCAGTATTACATTTGCTGTCACTATAAATGAGTTATGCTGCTATTTGGAAACAAATTGGTTTCTTAAGAAAATGATTTACACGCTTTGATGTGCAGACGTAGCCTATTTATTGGCATGTGTGTGCGTATAGCTATCTATTTCTGTGTGTATGCATGTGTACGTGTGTGTGTGTACACGTGTGTGTATGTGCACGACACAAGAGCGCAGCATAGTCAAAAATGTCTTTTGGAACCATCCAATTAGCATCTGTTAGAGAGACTGTGGTGGGAAGCAATTAGGCTGAGCTCAGAGTCTCAGAAGACTCTAAACACACACACACACACACACACACACACACTTCAAATGTGCAGTAGATGTGCATTTAAGAGAAAGGCTCTAAGCATTTGTAGAGGCTTTAATTCTGCACACGCTCAGTTCAGCAGTGCAGCGCTACACAGCCCTGCTGTTTACTGCACTTCATTCTAACGCAAGATTAAGGAGTCTGGGGACGTTCTAATGGTCTCTACAGAAACGTTGTGATACCATACGTGGCTAATACTTTGTTTTTCAGTTATATTTTACAATATAAGCATTACATGTGAGGAACAAAAGCTTCAGGAGTCATTGGATCGAATCTACAACAGTGGATTGAATATTTAATGTAATTGATTTGCCTACAGAACAGAATCATACATGTGTTTAAGCCTGTATGTCGGTATTTAAGACTTAATGGAAAAGAAGAATATTTATTTTTAAGTTTGAGAATATTATTTGGATGGCTACATTAAGCAAAGTTCATTCAGACATCTGATCAGTATCCAGGGCCAGTTATCGTCGGGGGCTAAGGGGGGGGGTGGGCATTGTACCCATTTCCTGCTCAATATTTAGTCTAAAGTCTCGGACTCTTTATTTTTATATAAGGGAGGCGTTTAGGTTATTAGCTATTCAAAATATGCTAAAATGTACAATTTTTTTTTTTTATTAGAGCTCCTGGCACAGGTGATACAGGTGCACTTTTTTCAGTTTTTTTTTCTTTATTCAGTTCTCTGGAATATGTGCTCTCCTTGTTATATTGCTTTCATTTGATTTAATATAAAAATATAATAAAATGGAGTTTTAAAACGGAAATAAAATTGAAGTTAATTCATTTTGGATTGCTATAGATAATGTACTACCAAGATGCATCGATAATCGTTTTAAAATTGCATCGCAGACCTCTAAATCGTAATCATAATCGAATCAAATCGTAAACAGCTTGGAGATTCCCACCCCTAGTAAGTAGCATCTAATCTCTCTTAACACGGACTTAGCTTGATACCCCTCTACATGTATTTTATTAATGTTTCATTTAATAAATATACACTGTAGGGAACCCAAGAATGTGTTGTTTTCTGTTGAAGACACATGCAACATTTTTATTTCTTTATTTCATACATCAATTTTAGCCAGTATCAGTATTAGCTCTGGCTTTAAAAATATCAACATGCTCAAACATTATATTCTACTGGGTTAAGTCCCTATCTGGGATGTGTGTTTGTGTATAAGTATGTACAGGGGTTGGACAATGAAACTGAAACACCTGGTTTTAGACCACAATAATTTATTGTCCCGACGGACAGTTCTGGTGGAAACAGGAGAGTTGAGGTGCACATTGAATTCTGACATGATTTGGGCAGCCGTGGTTTTATGTTTTTTGGATACAATCCGGGTTAGCACCCGAACATGCCTTTCAGACAGCTTCCTCTTGAGTCCACAGTTAATCCTGTTGGATGTGGTTCATCCTTCTTGGTGGTATGCTGACATTACCCTGGATACCGTGGCTCTTGATGCATCACAAAGACTTGCTGTCTTGGTCACAGATGCGCCAGCAAGACGTGCACCAACAATTTGTCCTCTTTTGAACTCTGGTTTGTCGCCCATAATGTTGTGTGCATTGCAATATTTGGAGCAAAACTGTGCTCTTACCCTGCTAATTGAGCCTTCACACTCTGCTCTTACTGGTACAATGTGCAGTTAATGAAGATTGGCCACCAGGCTGCTCCAATTTAGCCATTAAAAACCTCCCATACTAAAATGACAGGTGTTTCAGTTTCATTGTCCAACCCCTGTATGTGTGGGTGTGTGTATGAACGTGCGCCCAGTTATGGTTATGGACTGGTGCCGATGCAGTCCTCTAGGTGGGCAGTTGTTTCCGGTTGAGAGCATGCTGTGCACGATTGGCTGCCACTGCTCACCGGTGTGTGTGTGTGGATGAGTATAAATCATTGTGTGTAGAACGTGACTGTAAAGCATTCTTGGGTTTCTAAAAAGGTGCTATATAAGTGTAACATTCATTTACTCATGCACACACATGCTGCCTCTCATGGCAGGGCTAATAACTGGCATTTTCAGCAGGATAATACTTCAGAATTTCCAAAAAAAATTTTTATGGTTTTCCACAATAAGCATATTCTTTTGCATATTGCATATAATAATATTGCATAATATAAGTCTCGATTACATTCACACATAGCGGTAATTCATTCTATTCCAACTACTCCTTCGTGGGTAATATTTTGTCAATGAGTGTATTAGAACAGTTTTGTAACATATATATAATACATGGATGGAAAGATCGATTAGCTGCCAGACGCAGAATCCAAAACACACCAAAAACATGTCGGTTGTCTGTCATGTTACTGTTACAACAGCTTGCAGTTGGTCCAAAAATCATGTCTAGGATTGCAACAGCACGTGAAGACTCCTAAAGCCAACATCCTTTCAAGCTCCAGGCATTCCTCATCCGTCCATCCTGCAGCGTTCTACAGGAACATTAACCAACCCTACCATGAGTCCGGTCACCTGCCTCTTTTCTCAGCCAACAACAGTCAGACCAGCAGCGAGCATCACTATGGAAACCTCACTTATCGACATGGAAACAACCCGAAGACAATCAGCTCTGTGTTCACTCTGCTGTAACCGCACGGAGCCGGAGGTCTGCTCTGCTCTGCTCTGCTCCGGCAGCTGCTATTCCCTGCGAGTGGGAATGATTTAGTGGAGCTGGTTTAATGCATGCTATACATTCTACACACATCCACACACAAAGAGAGAAAAAAACATGGAACACTGCATTTGGATGTGAACATACACTCATCAATAACATGAGAATCTTGACTTCCAATGGCTGTTGAAAGCTGTTCTATTTCTGTGGCAAAATGAGCGACAAGATACATCTTTAATAGAAAAAAAAACAAGTTCTAGACAAGATGAGAGACAGACAGACAGAGAGAGAGAGAGAGAGAGAGAGAGAGAGAGAGAGAGAATGAGAACAAGGATGCCCTCAAGACAAGATGTGTGTCCAACATAAGCCTAGGGGTTTTCTGAAATAAATAACATACATATTATACATAAAGTGTCAAAATCAAAATTTGGTTAAATGTTAAATGCAGCAAGCTGCACCTTAATTAGTTGCTTTTGGAAGCAATCAGCAAGAAGTAATCTGATTGGATATTAGACTACTCTTCTCGACAGACCCAACTTTTAAGTACGATCCACATTTAAGAAGCAAGGACTTTTTAGACAACCACCTTAACCCTCCTGTTACGTTAATTTCTCAGGAACAGCATTAGTGTTTCAGGGTCAGTCTGACCCATGCATGTTTAATTATTAAAAAAATCTTAACAAGAAGTGTGAATAATTAATTTCTAACTCCATTGATAAATATATCAATCTTTACTGCAACAGTGTCCCTTACCTTTAACAGGTAATGGTTTAATTAGGATAGGGCTGCACGATATATATCGTTTAAGCATCGTCATGGCGATGTGCACATGCACAATAGTCACATCGCAGGATGTGCGGTCTTACTGTCACCTAAGGCAATTAAATCAAACACATCATGTTGCAATGGTTTGATTCTTGAAGAAATACGATTCAAGAAGTAGATACACAGCACTGTCTCTGTGTCTGTGTAAGTGACAGGCTGCTGCTGCTGCATGCTGGATACCCTAAAATACAGCTACATCAGCAACAGCTTAAAAAGCGAAGGTGGCTGGCTTTACATGAATCGGAGGAAAGAGCTTCATTCCGGAAGCTGTAAGGTTCTTAAACTCCACCTAACTCCACACACTGCACTGACACACAAAGACAAAATACTGTTTACAAACACTGCCACTTTAAACTGCACTGAAACACTTTATCCTTTACTGCTCTAATTCCATATCATGCTGCTATGGCAAAACTTGCACTCTGGACTTCATGTTGCTGCTACCTGTCTACTCTATTTATTTTATTATTATTATTTTTTTATCTTTATCTAATTTGTATATTCTATTTTTATTGTATTCTTTTATTTTGTTATCTATTTTATCTATATATCTATTTTAACAACAGCTCTCGGGTGTAAACTGGATCGTGAGATCACAATTTTGTTCTACCTCATGTACCACATGTGATGCAAATGACAGTAGAATCTCCTTGAATCTTTGAGGAAGAGGAGGCATGTGCTAGTTTTTACCCTCCTGTTGTTGGGAGTAATTGTCCAGCTGAGCATAGCTAAACAGTGAAGAAAAATCTGGAAAAAACTAAATGAAATAAAATAAAAAATAAAAAAACTAAATAAATTAAAATAAAAAAACGAAACTTTTTTTTTGTTGCATGCTTTCAGTTCACATTGCCATTTTTTGCCATTGCATAAAGTGGCCTAATCATATGTGTCCTGCTTTTCAAAGATAACCTATAATATTTGGTATAAATTATCTTTTCACTTATTCAGCCTCAAAAAACACTGAAAAAAAGTTTTTTTTTTTCTCATTATGGGCAGAATAATTTTGGTTGCCAAATATTTGGTGCATCTTTAAATTTTTATACTCTTGATTTCTTGACTTCAGAAGAAACAATTAATGAGCAGGTGTCCCAGTACTTTTGTCCATAAAAAATACAATGCAGAGAGACAGATCGTGACTGATTTAAATGCATAACAGGCTGACAGGCTGAGAGGGTTTTTGATAGAGTGTGACTATAATCCAACAGTCCACTTCAGACAGAAAAAAGCTCCAGAGAGAGAGAGAGAGAGTAGGAGAGAGAGAGAGAGAGAACTGAGAGTGCTGTGCTTAAGGTGTGTGTCCAGCGTTAAACGGCGAGTAGAGTATCAGTGGGAACAGGGTGAGAGAACATCAGCAGTTAAAAGCCTGTAACAGACAGCAGGAGATAATGAGCACACTCAGACGTCTGTGTGTGTGTGTGGGTTTGTGGGGAGAAAGCACATTAATAGCAATTCTGAGGTCAAATTATGATCATATGAGCTTAGAGCTGCTGCACTACACCTGCTAATGCCTTCATTTGAGCAACCTCAGTGCCTAAGAGGAAGAAAGTTCCTGAAAGTAAAATCCCTTGGGGCATGTGGCTTCATGAATTTAGCCTGAAACTGATGCAGCATGGATCATAATTGGGCTTTCAGCCTACCTTTGTAATTATGTGGAAGAAAAAAAAAAAAAAAGAAAGAAAAATGTATCAGTATTTTCCTCACTATAAGGCGCACTTAAAATTTTTCCAAAAATACGTAATTTTATCAGATTGTAAGGAGCAGTAAAGCCACTCCGCTGAAGTGGAAAGCTATACAGGAGCTCTAGCTCCAAGACTGGAGCAGTATTAGCATTAGCCGCTAAGTGCTAACTCTTTCGCAGTTTAGAGGTCAGTATTATCAACCTGTAGCCTGCTCTTACCCCAGATAGCACAGCTGGAGCAGCATTAGCATTACCCACTAACTGCACTAAGCGCTAGATTTTTTTGCCGTTCAGAGGTGATTATATCAGTAAATCAGACTTTACCGCATTAAAACAAGCTATGTGGGACAAATCGCTAACTAATATCGCCCAGACTGGAACAGTTTTCAGGAGAGAAAATTTGTGTAGATTAACATCCAGCACTCGTTTAACTTGAGAAACAAGAGAAATTTCTTATTTTTTATTAAGAATTACAGTTTTGTTTACTTAGCTTAACTAAGCTTTATAGGTCGCACTGCTGATGCTGAATTAGAAGGAAAACATGGCGACACCCCTGTTCCTTATTAGTGTCACATAATGCGCATTATAATCATTTAAAAATATGGAACACATATTCTTCTATAATTTGGGAGCGAGAAATAAGGCTACATTCTAGGTCCAATTACATTTATTCACTGGCAGCAATACAGCCCCAGAGCATGTTGCTACCACCATCATGCTCAACAGTTTATAGAGTATTGTTAAATGCCCTATTATAACATCTTTGTCAAATATGAGTGTAACACTTTTTTTTTCCAGAAGGCTTTTTCATTGCAAAAGAAGAGAAGATGATTTTTAGTTTCAGTCAGTAGTCAATACTGGCCTATGAGCTTTTTATTTATTTATTGTTTTTTTTTTTTAATCATATCATTACATAACAAAATGACCTGTGTGGGAATGTGCGATCACTGTTTATACTTCTGCTTTAAGACACTATTGAACAAACTGCAACAAATTAAACTTTTTTCCCTAAGACTCATATGAAACAAAAACAAATGTTTACATCTGTACAATACAATAGTATACAATCTGTATACTGCCAATACTTTATGAAAAAAACATTGTTTGTAACTGTAGAAATGCAATTTTACCACTAATTAAGATAATGATTAATGACTGTAAAATAACTATTATTTTAATAAATGATGGACACATCATTGAATTTTCCTCTGTTGCTTTCATGTCACCGACTGGATAGGTTGTAGTCACATGACTACATATGGGGAAGTATGGGGACAATGCATGTATACACAAGGTGGGGAATATAATATCAGAATTTGAAAAAATAAATAAAAGGATTATAATGGAAAAAAATATCTTCTCATTTAAAATGTATGTTTATTATATGTTTAATGAATGTACCTATTCATTCATTAACTATCTGTGCACTTTCAAAAATCCCTGAGTTTCTCCTTTTAAATTTTAGAGCCCTCAGAATTCTTCCAATAAAGTGTGGAGCTACTTTGAGCTCGCTAATTGTGTAAAAGTAGTGATTTCTGGGGCGCAGAGTCTAAAGCGCTGCCACTATGGTCGGGTGATCGCTGGTTTGAATCCCGGTCATGCAGCTTGCCAGAGTCCTCAGAGTGAACAGCTGGCCTTGCTCTCTCTGGGTGGGTAGATGGCGCTTTTCTTTTACCACTCCTAGGGTGATGTTGGTCAGCGCTTGGCATCTGTGAGCTGGTGTATCAGAACAGAGTCACTGTGTCTTCCTGTCGCTAGAAATGTAAGCCTGTTGGGAGCTAGGGCTGAACGATATATATATATATATATATATATATATTGTGATATTAAACAGTGCAGGGTCCATGACGTTACCAGCCCTGACGGATCAAGAGCTGATCAGCGCCAAACACTCAAAACCTGACGAAAACTGCAAAACAACAGTAATCGGCCCTTTAATCAGGCATTTAAATTGCTTTTTAAAAAGGTAAATAATATTTTTTTTCTGGGATTAAAAGCGTGAATTTAGCTGTATCTAAAAAATATGTGCGCAAAACTGTGCAAAAACTGGACAGCTTTCGACAAGTGTTAACAAGCACATACCCAACCATGTGGAAAAAGGCCATGCGCTTACCTCGTGTTTACTCCTGCCCCCCCCTCCCTCACGTTCCCCCTTGCACTTCTCAGGCAGCAGAAGCCTGTCACTCACACAGACACAGAGACAGCTCTGTGTATTTACTTCTTGTGTCAGGACGTGTTTGATTGAATTGCCTTAACCCTTTTATTATGTTTATTTTTTCAGGAACAGCAATGGTGTTCCAGGGTTAATTTGACCGGTGCATGTTTAATTATCCAAAAGATGTCTGAAACCCAAAGAAAAAAAAAAACTTACAAGCAATGTAAATAATTTTTTTTACTAACTCCATTGCTAATTATTCTATCAATATTTAGTGCAGTGGTGTTCCTTACCTTAACAGGTAATGGTTCAATCAGGATAATTGACTCGTTTTTCATAAAAAATACATGTTCAAACTTTTTTTTTATGTTTCACTACTTTATTAGTTTTGAAAGACCAACGTATAAAACAGTAATTTTAAATAACATTGAAACATAACATTGCAATTTTGTTTAAGTTTTTGTAGTTTTTGCAGGGAGTGGTTGCAAATATGTGAGATTAATCATTTTCATATTATATGTTGATTACACTAATTAATGCAGGCAGAAAATTAATGCAGTTTCATACTAAAAAAATACTTGTAACTATTTTTAATTTTTTTACACGGGTCAAATTGACCCTAAACATAACAGGATGGTAAAGTGACATCGCACTTCCTGCCATGTGACTATTGCGCACTCACACATCGCCATGACGATGCTTAAATGATTAAACGATGCTCCCAATAGGGCTGCACGATATAACGCATTGTATTTTAAAATATTGGGAGTATACGAAGGTGGCTTATTCGATTATCATGTTTCACTACACCCCTTGTCCATTTCACACCGGATTTTCCCCTTTAATTTCCAACAATATGGGGGCATATGTACTTGTACTGGATTATTTCTAATGCTCACAGGCTCAAATGCCGCCCCCCCCTCCCCCCCACTAATATAGGGCATGTTTAAACATTCAGAGCTACATTCACTCACTCACTCTTTCTAATATCTACACACACACACACACACACACACACACACACAGAGGGAGTCACGATCAGAGGCTGTATGAGCTGTGTGTGGGAGTACAGTGTGTGGTGAGTGTGAGGGAGCTCGTTGGCCTGGTGCTGCGCTGCAGTGGTGGAGTGATCTCTGCGACTGCACACCTATCAGCAGGCCAGTGTGTGGGCGAAGCACATTACACAACTCCACTCGTTAGCCTACACAGGGCCACTGCAGACCAACACACACACACACACACACACACACACACACAAATGTATATTACATAGATAAACATGTACATACAAACATACAGGTGTATGCACACATTACATACTGCATAATATATATATCTCGCTCAGTGCACAACTATGCAATACTTAATTTTCCACTTTACTGATACTGAGCTCTGCAAATGAGCCTCTAATAAGCTTCTTTTTTTTATTTCTCTTTAAATGTTTCTTCCCAATTTACAAGGCCAATTACCCAACCCATTCATTAGGGCTTCCCCTGTCACAAAGAGGGTGAAGACTAGCACATGGCACCTCCGATACACGTGAAGTCAGCCACTGCCGTTTTTTTAACTGCTGCTGATGCAGCATTACCGAGTAGCATCACAGCGTAACAGAGGAAAGCGCAGTGACTCAGTTCTGATACATCAGCTCACAGACGCCTCGTGCAGAGCGACATCACCCTTTGGAGTGATGTGGGGAGAGAGTGCCATCTACCCACCCAGAGAGAGAGCAAGGCCAATTATGCTCTCTTAGGGCTCCGGCAGCTGATAGCTAGCTGCATGAACAGGATTTGAACCAGCAAAATGCTGGACTGCATACGAGAAGTGAACGAGTTAGTGTTGTAGTGTTGTCAAATGTTTAAGACACTGACTGTAGAAAAGCATAAACAGCACAGTATCTCTCAAAAGGGAAGCCAAGCACAAGTCTATTGCCTCTGCTGGCTGGTTGCAGTAAAGCATATGTCCCTCATAGGTTTCAATGATACAACATATATTCAACAAAAATCCACTGGATTTTTTTTCTCTCCTCAAAAGTCTTTTCAAATCTAGAATCTAATTGCAACCGTTAATTTTATTACTGTTCCAAAATTTGCCATTTTTATTTGCCCCAGAAATCAGTTTTAAAAATGCTATTGCGCTATATAATAAAAAGCAAAGGTTACACTTAATACTGCAGGAACTTTATGTTTATAATAAAGTTAAAAAGTGGAAAACCTCAATATCATTGTGAATGCAGGCGGCATTTTAAAGCTGTACACTAAGGGGAAATTACACTGGAATAGCCTTCTATGACATAGCAACTGAGAATGCAGCCCTCACCCACTAGGTCAGAAACGCTATCTCATCTGTCCATGAACATGCATCATCACAGAACATGCAACCCTGCCCTATTAAAAACAAGAAAGAACAAAAAACGTTCAGGAAACGCCTGTAGAGGTTTCCCCTCACAGCCTCTATTAGTATAAACTCCCAGTCAAGCCATTTCCAGTGAAGACACATCATTAATTATCACAGACATCATTGAACAGCGCCGTTTAGCATCCCTGCTTCAGAGCGCCTGCCTGATGAGGCCTCCTTTCTAGTTAATATCATTACTGGAACGTGGACTTCCCAGATAAAGCGGTTAAGCCAAATTGAGCTGTGTTTAGAAGGCCTGCCTCAGCCTCCGAGCTGAACTGGCTATTGAACCAATTAGCAGAGATGGAAGAGGAGCTTGGCAGTGATTACTGCTGAGTCACCCGGTACGGCCTTCTGTTTCAGCCACAGGACCGCTACACCGTGCAGCCTGCCTGCAGCCGCACAGTGCACACTAGTGCCTGCGTCAGCACGTGTGCGCTGTAGTGAGCATTAGTGAGATGAAAAGTGGACAGGGTGTGGAAGAGGCTGTGTGCTGGAGGTCTATAGAGCACTGTCTGTGTGGCGTTCAGGAGATTGAGTGGTTATCTATACGCATATAAACAATACATACATCATCCCCACTCACGCCTGAAATCAATTACTGCTAATGGAGCCACAGACTTCTGATATATGTGTAAGAGTGTGTGTGTGTGTATGTGTGTGTTTATGTGTGTGTGTAGATAAAGAAAGAGACATAACTGCACTTCCTCCTACACTGTTCAAAATATAACCTTATTAGAAATACTTTTACCCAAAAAATAAAAAATAAATACTTAAACCTAAAAACCCTGAGTGAATCTGAACTACTATAAATATTCCTTGGTGAAGGAAAAACAGAAACTCATGCTGCCAAATATGTGGCAACTTGTCACCGCCTGAAGAACAGTGAGTAACTCCCCAAAAATCCACAGTTAATTATTATACTTAACTATACAAACTACTCTAATTATTATTATTATTATTATTATTATTATTGTTATTGTTACTATGATTTTTGCTATTATTACTAATGTAATTACTATTGTTATTATTGTTGTTTTTATTGTCCATTTTTATTGATGCTTCTGTTAATATTTCAGTGATGTTTTACTATATGTTCAGTTTTTGACATTTGTGTGCTTTGGCAATATAGTTTTCAAAAACAGTCGTGCTAATAAAGCCAAATTGAATTGAATTGAATGGAATTGAATTGACAGAGAAAGAGAAACAGAGAGAAAAAGCAAGAGAGAATGTTAATGCTAGAGAGCGAGGAGTACAAGTATTAGAGCACAAGAGCGAGAAAGTAAAAGAACAGAGAAAAAAAAAGAGAGCACAAGAAAGCAAAGCAAAAGTAAAAAAGAGACAAAGCAAAAGAATGAGAGTAGTTGTATTAAAGCAAGAGAGTGAGAAAGTAATGAAGCAAAAGAAACAAAAACAAATGCACAAAAAATCAAAGCGTGACCAAATGAGAAACAAGGCAAGAGAAAGAAAGAGAGCTAGAGAGAAACTGCAAGAGAGTGAGAAAGGAGAGAGAGAGAATTAGAGTAGGAGAGCAATAAAGTGAGAGTAAAAGAGTGCAAAAGAAAGCAAAGACAGGAAAGCAAAAAGAGAATGAGAAAGAGAGCGGAAGAGAGGGAATGAAAGAGCAAGAATGGCGCTAAGTGAGAGAAACACAATGTAAGAGAGAATACGAGAGAGAGAGAGAGAGAGAGAGCTAAAGAATTAATGAGAGACAGCTCAAGACAGAGCAACAGAGTGAGAAAGAGAGAGCAAGAGTGCATTAGAGCAGGAAAAGGTCTGAAAGAAAGAGAGCTATAGAGAGATAAATGGGTTTAAGTGTGTGTTGTGTACAGTTGTCTGGAAGATGGACTCCTGAGATCGGAATTCTGTTATAGTGTTCAGTGTCTTTATTATCTTCATCAGAGACTGTAAAAAAAAAGATGGACACCGTGTCACCGTTCCCATTTATTCAATGAAAATTAAGCTAAAATCTTCTGCCATGTTGGCGATCCTGATACCCGAGTCTGCACAGTAGAGACCAGAGGAGGGAGAAAGACTGTGGAGAGACAGCCTACTCATTTAAATAACCCCGCCCCTGAGGGCTGCCTCCACAGAGCTTTTCACAATGACCACACCTTTTTAAATAGAGCTGAATAACATTTTAAAAAGCGAATTCTGTGGGGATATTAAAATTTGACAATATAAGCAGAGGTTACACTAGCTGTGGCATTAAAATAAAGGAGGTAGAATTACAGTATATTGGAAAAAAATGTGATTGAAAGTTGTCTGTTTTGCCATTGAAACCTATGGGGATGGGTGGAGTTACACAGCTTTCTGAAACCGAACAGCAAGGGGTGCCTGACCTGTGGTGGCTTCACTTTTGAGAGACGATGCTCTGTCCAGCTATATACAGTCTATGATCTTTACTTCACAAGAGCCGCTAGTCTTACACATTCTACAAATGTACGAGTTTCAGATGCCAGACTGATGGAATTGAGCTGAGCCAAGCTGAGCTGACCGAGTTGAGCTAAGATGAGCCAAGCTGGCTCAGTAAATGAGACACTGCTAGAGTGAGAAAGAGAGAAGATGCATTAGAGCAAGAAAGAAAGTGGAAAGAAAGTGAGGAAGAGAAAAAGAGAGAAATAGAGGGATAAAAGTATGTTAAATGTGTCTGTGCGCTAACAGGTTAGGGAATAACCTGAGTGGGAGTGATAAATGGCTGTGCTCCAACAAAAATGTGTGCTTCACCAGCTCTTGATGTAAGAGTGAAAGAGAGAGTGTGTGTGTGTGTGTGTGTGTGTGTGTGTGTGTGTGTGTGTGTGTGTGTGTGTGTTTTCTGTCTCACCCCTGTCCTCAGTTGTCTCAGCAGACCCTCAGGCCAGCGTGGAGGTGAGCAAATAAAGCAGACTAGACGTGAAAACCCACAAACAAGGAACAAACACACATCGTAAACACTCCTCACAGAGACTCGGCTCACACAGAGGGGCCGCTCAGGACCTGTGTGTTTAACAGCGAGACACTATACACTCCTGCAGCTGCGGAAATCTCCTCAACACACTTCTGAACACCCGCCAACAACCCGAGCAGAAAGGTGACGAAAGGAGTTTCATCACCACAAAGCTGCAGTGCTCTGTTTGTTCACCAGCTGCAGGAACACAGTAGCTTTAAACTCATTCTGAGGGTCTCCAGAGACCCCTGATCTAATCTTCCCACTCTCCCTTACACAGTTTCAGCTGTGCGGCATATATACTGTACCTTCCAGCCAAACTAGCAGTACCATTCAAAACAAAACAACATTTCATTTGTTTGTTCTGAGACCCCCTTCCAGACTGTGATTGGTCCGAGGCTACACGTTCACATTACAATCCACATGGCTCAAATCAGATTTTTTTTGCTCAGATCGGATTTGGCTTGATCTTGATGGTTCACATTAACAAATGTCCCAAATATGAAACTGAAACACCTGGTTTTAGACCACAATTATTTTTGGTTTCGACGGACAGTTCTGGTGGAAACAGGAGAGTTAAGGTGCACATTGAATTCTGTCGTGATTTGATCAGCCGTGGTTTTATGTTTTTTGGATACAATCCGAGTTAGCACCAGAACATCCCTTTCAGACAGCTTCCTCCTGCGTCCACAGTTAATCCTGTTGGATGTGGTTGGTCCTTCTTGGTGGTATGCTGACATTACCCTGGATACCGTGGCTCTTGATACATCACAAAGACTTGCTGTCTTGGTCACAGATGCTCCAGCAAGACGTGCACCAACAATTTGTCCTCTTTTAAACTCTGGTATGTCACCAATAATGTTGAGTGCATTGCAATATTTTGAGCAAAGCTGTGCTCTTACTCTGCTAATTGAACCTTCACACTCTGCTCTTACTGGTTCGAGCCATGAAATCTCCCACACTAAAATGACAGGTGTTTTAGTTTCAATGTCCAACCCCTATACGTGTATAAACATCACCTTCTTCACCAATGACAAAAAAACTCATATTTGAGAGACGAGCTTTATAAAGATAAAATAGATGAGTTAGCAGCTCATATGTGGAGCATCTTCTTCTGGAGTGGAGCAGCTGGTCTGAAGTACATGCTCAGGTCGAGGAGGTGAAAAAGGGCCAGGTGGTTTGCTTTTGCTGTTTCTGCAGCTATAGCTGCACCAAGAGATGACTCAAATCTGATTTGGGAAAAAAATCAGATTTGGCACCTTCTGTACAACTGGCCTTAAACCCCACATTGTACTGAGACATCCCACATACTATGATTAGTCCATTTCACTACATTTTTGTTCTGAGAGTACCTGATTGTGACCGGTTCAAAACTGTAGTCTGTTTGTTTTAAGACCTCTCCCTAATTGGAACTCCTCCTGATTCCGAATGGTCCACATCACCACAATATTTATTCTCAGACCAGACCTCCCATTGTTTGTAACTGGTTCAAAACTGTACTCTGTCTGTTCTGGGAAATTACCCTAATTGGAACTGGCCTAAAATCACCACCATCACCGTTTTTTTTTTAGACCTTTATTGATTGTGATTGTAACAAATCCCACTTTTTTATTCTTCTGAAAGATCCTGTGAGTTAAAAAAAACTTATCTTCTAAACTACTCAAAGCTCAAGGTGTAGCATGGTGAAGTGCACTGCTCTACTTTTCAAAAACCTGATTGGTTGCCACCTGGCAGTCGCTGGGCTGAAACATACACTATAATATTTTTCTATTCTTCTATTTAACAGTGGTTCTGAAACCTGTTCTTGGCCCCTTTCTGTCCTCCAGGTACACCCTGGCCTAGCTGTTAGGAACACTGAGAACTGAGTAGACATTGAAGTAGAAGTTGAGTTAAAAAAAAAAAAAACATTTGGGGAGCTTGAGGGAGCGCAAGTACTGGCTTTCATTTGAAATGAATCATTTTGTTTCAACCTAAATATGGCAGGATATAGCAAATTAAGTTACTACTGTATTTTTCAGACTATTAAATCCTTTAATTTTCCCAAAAATCGTCAGTGTGCCTTTTAATCCGGTGCTTCTTATGTATGAATTTTACCAGTCAGGATGTAAGGAGCAGTAAAGCCACTCTGCTGAAGTCCAGCCTTATACAGGAGTTTCAGTAAAGTTTCCCCAGCTCTAAAGCTGGAGCAGCATTAGCATTAGCCACTAACCACAGCACTACCTCTTTTGCCATTCAGAGATGAGTATATCAGACTGTAGTTTACCATGTTAAAATAAGCGACGTGGCACAAACCGCTAGCTGATAGTGACCTGGGCACTATTGTGCAGCATTTACTAGCGTTAACTGAGGCTGGCTAGCTCTGCTAAGCACAGCTGGCTAGCGCAGCTAACCGGTGCTGGCTAAGCACTTGCTATCCGTGGCTATCGCTCACACTTAGAGAAAATACTGGAGTTCTGACCTTACTGTAAATAAATGGATGTGCTTTGCTCACCCAAATGAACAGTTTTCAGGAGAGAAATTTGTGCAGATTAACATCCAGCACTCGTCATGCTTTAAAATGTATTTATTTTTTTAAAGAATTACAGTTTTGTTACTTAGGCGCCCCCCCCCCCCCCCCCTCATTCTTACTAACGTCGCTTAAAGCACTTTATAACCCGGTGGGGCTTATGTATGAAAATAAACCAGAAAATTAAATATCATTGATAGTGCGCCTTATAATCCGATGCACTTTATAGTCTGTAAAATACGGTACATAGTTGAGTTTGTGACAACATAATCCATATACTTTCACAGTTTAAATTACTGTAGAATAACTGAAAACATATCAACATATAACCCAACAAACACAGCAAAACACCATCTTAAACATTTACACAGTGAAAAAACTGGCTTTAAAAAGGCTGTGTGTGCAGACACGCACCCTCCTCCTCCCATCACCCAGCTACATTAGAATAAGTGTGTATCATGTATATTTAATATAACATACAAGGATAATACCTGGTTTCTGTTTACCAAGTACTTAACCAAACACCATACAGGACAGGAACATCCAAAGGTAAACACACAAACACTTTCACATACACTATATTGCCACAAGTATTGTCTCGTCTCCCTTCACACGCACAACTACTTAGTGACACTGTCACTGAGTGGCATCCCTTTCATTAACCATAGGGTGTAATATGATGTCAACCCACCCTTTGCAGCTGTAACAGCGTCAACTCTTCTAAAAAGGTTTTCCACAAGGTTTAGGAGTGTGTTTATGGGAATTTTTGATCATTCTTTCAGAAGAGCATTAGATCTGATATTGGACGAGAAGACCTGATTTGCAGTCTCTGCTCTAATTCATCCTTGCAGGCCAAGCTCTTTCACACCAACTCCATGTCTTTACGGAGCTTGCTTTGTGCACTGGTTGGTGTTCAGGCATGTAGGAACTGTCCCCAAACTGTTCCTACAAGGCCAGGAGAACAAAATTTCCCTAAATCTTTGGTATGATGAAGCATTAAGAGTTTATTTAACTAGAACTAAAGGGCTGGGCCCAACTTCTGACAAATATCCCCACACTATTATCCCCCCTCAACCAAACTTTACACTCGGCACAACAACCAACAAACCCAGACTCGCCCACTGGATTTGTCAGATGAAGAAGGCTGCTTCATCATTCCAGAATACACTTCTGCTCTAGTGTCCAGGTTGCAGCAAGCCTTAAAAAGACATGTTTAGGTCTGCCTGTTAGGTATTTATTGAAGTCCAAAGGAGTACACAAGTAAAGGTCATGTTTCTCTACAGCAGGGGTGTTTAATTAGAATTTAGTACGGTACAGTTGGAGAAACTTTTGTCAGTCCAGGGTCCGGACCATCACCATTTTTAACTTGTGTTATGATTCAGTGACATATCCAGTACTATATATATATGAAACATCTGACCCGTGAGGTTGTTTGAACTATGATGAAAAAAATATATAATGATAATAATAAAATGCCTCTCTTGCCAGATTTTGTGATTTTGTGTGCAATCCTTCCATGTCTCTGTCGCACTCTGCGTGTCTTTAGTTTCCACCCGTTCTTGTTTTTCCGCCAGTTCTCGGGCTCCCTATGTTTTTATAAAGGTGTTTTTGCCCGGCCGTGTCCCAATTCACTAGCAGGGGCAGCAGTCTGCACAGGTCTTATTGGCGGAGAAGAGAGTGTTAGGTGATTGCGCCGAAAAGCACAAAAAGACAAGAAAAGCTCCACTGTTTCAAATCCTTCTCTGTAGTTTACCGGTTTGGGTCCGCATTGGACAACATCTGGGTCCGGACCTGGATCGCGCTCCGCCTATTAGTGACCCCTGCTGTACAGTATAGGTGGATGATACCACCTATATGTATATAGATATAGATGTATATAGATACATACTATATATTGACTATATCTATGTCAGTGTATCGTTATATTTTGAGAAGACTGACATGTACATCATTAAATGTGGAGCAAAAACCATCTAGCTCCATTTTTATCACTGTTTTATCACCTTTACGTTGATTTTTAACTGACAGAGGTGTTGATCTTTTCCCTGTAAAGTTAAGAAGCACAGTTTTTGTGTGACAGCGACAAGCTGTTCATTTTATAATCGAACACTGAGTGACTAGCTCTGATTAATTAGATGAAGTTCAGCAAATACTGAATAAATCACTGCAGTGAACATGGGAGAATCCCCGAATAACATATCACACTGATATCGTGTATTTGCGAAATGTCTTTAAATATCAAAGATATATTTGTAGATATATCTGTCCAGGCCTGTAAGACTGTATTTAACTAGTGTATTTAAATACTCTAAAGCCTGCTCAGATAAATCTAGGTTACAAAAACAACAATAACAGTGTAACTGATGTTATTATAGAGTACTGTGTAAAGGCTCTAGGTCCTAAAACCTGTGTAGCACTTTATAATGAGCTGTTGAAAATGTTTTTGCCCTTTTGATTCTAAATAACAAAGCATAATAGTTTTTGTAAGGTCAGTACCATTGTAGTGCTCATGATATTAATGGTTTTCTCTGTTTTTTATTCTATTTTAAAGTCAGGACATTTTAGGCCTGAAAACATACAAAAGCAAACTCTCTCTCACTCTCACTCACACACACAGGTAACATCCACTTAGAGAGAAAAACAACATTGTTCTCCTCCATGGAGGGGCTGTATAGTGTGCTGGTGGGTTGTTGGCTAATCCTAACTGTAACGAAAGCATGCTATTGGTGGCAGAGAATAAAAGGCATGCACTAGTGACATTAATGATCTGAGAGACCTAAACAATGATTGTCTGACATGCATCATGATTGCAGACATGTAGTACTGCAGTGATGCCCTCCATTAGCCATCCTGTTAGCACCATTGGCAGACGGCTGCACAACACAGGACTAGCTGCACACCAACCATCACAACAACTGCCCTAAGCGTTAAATCAACATCGCTAAATGATGCCGCAATGGTTTCATGGAAGAATGACATCTGAACATCTTCAGTAAAGACTCCTGCTTTTGTTACAATGGAAACAAACTTGTGAGGAGTCACTATGAAGTTTTCTGTGAACAGTAGAGTGTGATGCCTTTACTCCTGCCATCTGGAGGTTGTTTCTGATGTCACTAACAGTTGTTGAAGGGTCTTTCTTTACAGCACTCACAATGTTTCTATCATCAGCTGCTGTGGTTTTCCTTGGTCTACCTGTTCAACATCTTTTGCTTAGTACACCAGTGGTGACTTTCTTCTTTAGGACATTTCAAATGGTTGTTCAGGACATGGCCAATTTTTGCGCAATGGTTCTGATTGATGGAAAATCTTCACTCAGCTTCACAGTTGCTTGTTTTTTTTTATCAGATAGACAGCGGGTCAGGACCCACATAGGCAACAAAACATGCCTGCCAATCACAAGTTCCAATATAAAAACATAAAAGCTGAAATGTTGATTTTTTTCCCCTGTGCATCTTTTAATGTCAAACTAGTGCTGGGCGGTATGACCAAAAATGCATATCACTGTATTTTTCAAGATTCTGACGGTTTCACGGTATAACACGTCTTTTTTTTTTATTATTATTATTATCTATTATATATATATATATATTTTTTTTTTTTTTGCATGACTGGCCTTTTATATAGGTTTGTGACTTACTGTACTGTTAGGAGTACATATAATATAAAACACTAAGGCTTTAAATTAAGGCTTTGGTTACTATTGGGTTTAATTTCTTCCACAAAATTATACAATATGAGGTAATAAAATATTTTTTTGCAGAAAAACTAAAGAATGTAATGTAATGGCGCTATGTGAAAAATGCATACCGGTTCAAAATTGGCCAACAGTATACAGTATGAACCGGTATACTGCCCAGCACTGTTAAACCCAAATGATTTCAGTCCACAGCAGAAATAAATGGATTGGCCTCACTGTTAATATACTTCTGAAGGAGACTGTATACATATATATTGCAATATTTCAATTTGCTTACAGTGTATCAAAAATTAACCCCTTTATTGTAATATGTATCATATCACCAAGTTCTTGCCAATACAAATCTCTAGTTTAAACTTTAATTTAAAGATTAAAGATTTAAAGACTTTCTATTTAAAGATTCCTTCATCTTCTCCATTTACCTTTTTCAAAATATGTTTTTTTATGATGTATCAAATAACCCTGAACCACATCACACAACATTCTGAGGTTTATCCCAAGGCTTAGTTTTCCTCTTTATTCCACTTTATTAACATACAAAGACTTTCCTCAGCATAAGGGAGCAGCCAGAAAGCCTCCACTGGACGACTACCTTTACTTAAGTCCGAATAACAACAAGCACATCTTAAGGGATACGCTCCAAACACTTAAATAAGCATTAACGTAGGAAATCCCAAGAAATGCTCACTTTGATGTTGTAAACAATATGAAGCGGAGTTTAATTGGCTCTTGGCTGCAGGGAAAAGGGGTGGGAGGGAATACTGGATTTAACAGAGGAAACAGAAATGAAGAAAAAAGAAAAAAAAAGGAGAGCAGTGATTTATTATTAGTCCAATGAGCCTAACTCTCGAATGTGTGGACACATTTGTGTTTAATGAGGACTATATTAAACAATACCTGCACAAAGCTGTAGAGATGGCCATAGAGAAGAAATAAAGGAATAGAAAATTCAAGATTCAAGTTGTAGATTAAAACCCAAAAGCAGTAATAAAGCCACACTGAGAATCAGGTGAAGCAGGGTTCATACACATTTTAACCAATACATTTCCATCATTTTTTCATGACTTTTCTATGCTTTCAAGGCCGAATTTTTTTTTATGACCATATGATTTCTAAAACATCAGTGCAGACATGGACAATAAAACAAAAAATACACTAAAACTAAAATTAAAATTGATTATAGTAGGTCTAAAATGAATCTGACACAATCTTATAATAATCTAATAATACAATGTGTGTCAGATCATGAGAGCTCCATTGTTTAAGGGCTAAATTACTAAATTAACTCTGAGTTAATCTATGTTAGCTTCACATAGATTTTCTACATTGATGAACTAAAACACATTTGTAAACCAAATTTTCATGACTTTTCCAAAACTTTCTGGGTATTTTTGTTTTTCCAAAACTTATCCAGGCCTGGAAATTGCTATTTTTAAATTCCATGGCTTTTCCAGGTTTTTCATGACAGTACGAACCCTGGGTAAAGTGTTTGTTATCCATCAAATCAAATCATATCATATCAAATCAATTAAATCTTAATGCATCTGAAGGCCACCGTGCCGGCGTGGCTGTTGCTGAGAAAGGGTTCGTCACCCTGCACCATGTAAAGCCATCAAAGACTCTCATCACAAAGTCTAATGAAGTTGCATAACAGTAAAGCCTGGGTGAGAGAGGGAGGGAGGCAGCCAGGAAGAGTGTGTGTGTGAGTGTGAGTGTGTGTTTGTGTGTGTGTGTGTGTGTGTTCACACTCTTTCCTCACTCTTTTCAGTTATATTACGTATAGTACGTAATTGTACGTATTACGTATTGTATTACGTTTAGAGATGTACTTTACTTTGTATCTCTTGTTTTTTCTCTCTCTCGTTTTCTTCTATTCCCTTGTTCTCCTGTTCTCTAACAGACTGTTCTCTATGGGTGTTTCTGCTGATGGAGAAGTGGTTGTGTGTACTGATTGGCTGGCTCTACAAACCTGCTTACTAAGCTGTGTATTGGAAATAACTTTTAAATGCAATATATTGTGCTTTATTGTAATTTTTAAACCAGATTTTAGGAAAACGGCCAGATTTTTATAAAATGTGAATTAAAGAGAAGCTTACTTTTTTTTTTTACTAGTGCTGTCACTTTTTATTAACGCTGTAACACACACTACTAATGTGTAAAATTTATTGTGATCCTTTATTTAAAGCATGAATCTATTAACCCATTTCGGCCTGTTGAAGTATTAGCATATGTTTAAGTGTTTATTTAGTGGTGTTTAGCAGGGTTTTTTTTATGGTATTTAGCAATGTAAAGATTGCGTTTCTCTATATACACTAGGTTAACAAGCTAGATTACTTTTTATTTGTGAGGTGGTAGCCTTCATTTCCTCCAATAATGATCTAATATTACCTGATTCAACGATCCTAAAACTTAAAGGAGAAATCCTGTGTCAAATGGACAGGCTTACAATGCAATTGATAGGGGCATAGTGTCCATGAAAACACCATTATCAAGCTCAAAGTAGCTCTTCACTTCATTGGGGAATTTTCGAGATTAGATTTATGCCCCTATCACTAGCAATGTAGTCTGTTGGGATCATAACCTGAAAGAGCTGTATTTCAGAATGCTGGGGATGAATGGAGGTGGGCTATTTAACAAAAGTTTGTACTTGTTTTCATGTTTTACTAAACCCCAAGTCCACATTACTCAGGATTTCTCCTTTAAAAGAGAATATTTTGCACTGATGTTGTGACTTTCTGTTTGTACAATTCATCTGGTACTTGATAATAGCTCACAAATGGCAATCTGGGTTAAATGTTAAAGTAAAAAAAAAATAATTAAACAAAAATATTTTTATCAAAAAAAAAATTGTGATTCTTCTGTTTTACATTTTTTTAAAAATGTTAATAGTTTCAGTGTTAGGAAAAAAAGAAACTACATGTGATTAATCACAGCAGATTTTTTTTTTATTGATAGTTAGTGGTCGAGGAATAAACAGAACACAAAATTAACCACTGTGTGGTCTTTACATGTAAATTAATAATTAAAAATATATACAGTATACTGTTTTCGAATACCTCCATATATTAATATTTTCTGATACCCCTAATTGATGCTCAGCCAGTCAGACCAAGTGTAGCCAGACCTCTCTTTACCTGCTACTGTAGTTTTGTGATGTTTCAACACTGTTCTCTACAGTGGAATGTATAGCCTTGTACTGTAAGCTGTAGGGGGTGTGGTCTGTTTTTCTTTTTTTCAGGATTTGTTTTTGGTTAGGAAGTTATATTTTTTACTTTCTGAAAGCTAGCAACCTTGTTATGGGGATGCATGTCTATTTTTTAATTAATTTATTTATTTTTACATCATTTTTGGGTTATTACATCCTTTTTTCTTATTATATATATATTATATTTTATCCTGCTTTTCCTCCCCAGATTAGTTATGCTATCATTTATCCCACCCACTCAGCAGCTCTCCACCTATTACTAGTAAAGTCCCCAACACCAGGAGGGTGAAGACTAGCACATGCCTCCTCCGACACATGTGTCAGTCAGACACCACCTCTTTTAGAACTGCTGCTGCTGATGTATCTTAAGCTGTCTATACACTACACGACTTTAAACAGACTAAAGTCTTAAACCCTCTCACAGCTAAAGACTCGTCACAGACTTTTTACTCACAGACTAAGATTTAGGAAAGACTGGGGATCACTAACTAGATTCTTTCTGAGAATATTTCCCATCATGCTTCTGGTGGAGTTTATATACAATACATATTACATATTTTGTTACATGTTAAGTTACAAATAATGTGTACATCAATACTCTGATTCATCAGAGACTCACAACTTTTGTCTCCATCAACAGTTTATTTTTCTGCCACACTGTTCGTTTTTTTTTAATAGAACACATTTTATGTTCAACTCTGCCTATTAGTTTCATTACCCCCTTTTTTGTTACATCCTTTTGAATAATTACAGTTTCACTGCTCTACATTTGTCATTTAGATCAAATTAATGCAATAAAGAACATCATTCTTGCAAAATGTGTATTTATTAAACTTGTTTGTATTAAAATTACACTGCACAGTACTGTATATATTAAAGTAAGAACCATATAAGACCTATGAACTGCAAAATGTGTTTTTTCAAATCGTTTCTAAACAGTCACGTGAAATATATTCTTGTGGCTTCCCGTAGCTCTCCTATTGGTTGTTGACAGTATTCACATCACTATTTGCATGAGTCGAGTCTCAAGACTTGCGATAATATTAAACACTGTTGAAATTTGTCTGCAACTGTTTTTTAAACTCTTTAAAAATTCTACTCAGTATAAAACTGAACTTAATGTATTTTTAAACATACAACAACAGTTTAAGGATTAGAATTCCTCAGTCTCTATGGGGCACAGCACAGAATGTTTCCAGCTAAAATTTAAGACCCATGCCAACGTAATTAAAAAGTACATTTCAGAGAAAGAATTTTTTTAGGTTTGTTTCCTTGCTTTCCTGGAAGAGGTAAAAAATCTGCCAAGACTGTATGCAGCAATAAAATAAATGACAAGAAAATGCCAAAGACCCGCTCTACACTTCCTCCCCCCTTCACCAGGAATGTTTTCTGCCTGCTCTAAGTACTCGTAGTATTATCCACGAAAGCAGGGGGTAAATTCAGGGCAGCGCTGCGGCTGTCAAATCAATCTGAAGGCTCGGGAGGGAGAAGAAAAAAGGAGAGAACTGCGAGAAGAGGAGCAGCAGCACACAGCCTGCCCTTTCTGTCAACACATCCTCCCTCCCGTTGATGCCCTTAAAGCAGGAGAGTGTTAGGAAGCCATGAAAAGACAAAGCCACCCAGGTGGTGCTGCTTAGTTCTCTCTGCAGAGCCTCGTTGACCTCGACCCGCTCCACTCGTCTGAAACCCGCCCGCCACGAACACAAGCCCACACGCGCCGGAGAGACTCTAGAAGAGGAGGAGGGTGAGGGGGAGAAGAACTGACCTGTAACTGGAGCCTCAATGTCCAGCAAGTTCTTCTCAGAGCGCAGGATGGCGGCTCCCTCGCCGATGAGCCGGAGGGCCACGCTTTCCTCCACGCGACCCTCTTTGGTGAGGTGGGCCTTGAGGACATCTACTTTGGGCTTGCCATCACTGTCGAAGACCTCCTTTACGGTCAGCCGGTGGCTGGGGGGGAAAGGGACAGCTGCACCAAAGAAAAAAGAGAGAAAGAAAAAATAAATTATTGGATTCTTATTGACAAAAAAAAAAAAAAAAAGGAAGATGGATGATAACAAGCCATCAAACCAAGCTGAACTGCTTGAATTTTTTGCACCAGGAGCAAAGGCATAAAGTTATCCAAAAGCAGTGTGTAAGACTGGTGGAGGAGAACATGCAAAGCTGCACGAAAACTGTGATTAAAAACCAGAGTTATTCCACCAAATATTAATTTCTGAACTCTTAAAACTTTATGAATATGAACGTGTTTTCTTTGCATTATTTAAGGTGTGAAAGCTCTGCATATTTTTTGTTATTTCAGCCATTTCTCATTTTTTGCAATTAAATGCTCTAAATTAGAATATTTGTATTTGAAATTTGGGAGAAATGTTGTCCATAGTTTATAGAATAAAATAAAAATGTTCATTTTACTCAAACATATACCTATAAATAGCAAAATCAGAGAAACTGATTCAAAAACTGAAGTGGTCTCCAGAGCTATATATATATATATATATATATATATATATATATATATATATATATATATATATATTAAAAAAAAAATCAATTAAAAGTAAAAAAACAGTTAAATAGTACTTCAATTATAAACTGTCCATCACACAGAAACACTAATGTCTAAAATGTTTAACAATTAAAAAATAAATACAGAATGGTACGGAGTTTTTAAAATGGTCCATTTTCAGTGGACAGCTTTTTCTGTCAGGCAAAAAAAAAAGACTATATCTGCATATATTGTATGGCCTGAGCATAGTATCTTTTTTTATAATATCCATTACAGTCAAATGAACTACTCACATACCAAAACACACATATTCTTACCCTAACGCTGACCTGAAACCATAAGTTTTTACAATAAACACATTGTAAAAGCTGTGACAACACCTTAAGCCTGGAGTCAGCTTCAGTGTGTGAGATTAAACACAAATCCTGCCAAAACACTTGAATGCTGCTAGTTGGGGTTAGCAGCAGGCTACAGGCCGAAAATACTCACCTCTGAACGGTGAAAGAGCTAGCTAGCACTTAGCGTAGTTAGCAGCTAATTCTAATACTGCTCCAGCCACAGTGCTTCAGAACTAAATTAAAACTACTGTAAAACTACATTAAGAAGGTTTAATGCTAAAATCACCAACAATTTAAGCTCAGAGGACAGCTATAAAACTTCAGAAAAATAAAACAGGAGTTTTTTCCTGATTTATACATAAACAGCGGATCCCGGCTAAGCTAACACCTAAACAATTTCACACTGAGAGAGAAAGCTTTAGAGAAGAGAGGTAAAGAGTCTGCAGTTTCACTAAACACTAATTAAAGCTTTGAATTAGAGAAATTAGCAAAGCTAAACAGTAATTGTCTTTCTGTCTCTATCGCTCTCTTACACGACTTCAATGTTTTTGCTAATGGCTCCATGGTTACACACACAACCCGTAGCCAATTAATTTCCATAGAATGAATTGATAAAAAAAAAGACAAAGCAAAACGAAGTGATTTAAATTCGCGCTCAGTTTGTCTTCTAATATTAGATGCAGCATTTAAATACGGACTTAATTAGCTAACGCCGCACTGTGACGCTGTCTCCAGTCGTCTGATTACTGAACGTATTATGGTCTATCTCCCTCCAGCATAATGAAATGAGTCCAATTTTCACCAGGCAGCTTAATAACAAGCCAGAAGTCCTATAAATACAACCGAGGTGGACACTGCCAGTGTACACAGACATTGTTCCTTTAAAATGATCTAACCAGCATTTTGAAGAACAGACAGACTGACTGTCTAGGTTTGCTTCCTAAAGCTATAATGTTATATATATATTTTTTTTTATTTCCTTTTTTTGCTGAATTTATTTTTAGTTTTTTTTTTGTAATCTTTATTTTTGTTCTTATTTAATTTTTAATTAGATTTTAAGATTTTGGTATGCTTTACCTGTCTTTTTTACAATTATTTTTTTTCCTTTACTGTTTTTAGTTATTGCACATTATATTTTATCTGTTGTTACCTTTTGATTTATCATTTTTATAACCTTTAATTTTCTTACGTATGATTTTATGATTCCTTCTCTTACTTTTTTTCTTATTTTATAATATTGTATAAATTTAAATGTCTTTTTTTCTTTAACAATCCCTATTCTATGTTTTGGCTCAACTACACTGTAAATAAGGGCCACCCTCAATGTACTCAAAGATTCAAAAAGGCTGATTAATTAATTGATTAATTGTTTTTGAGGCAACTGATCTGAATCTATTAGTCAGAATTCATATTATATTAATATATATATATGACATTATGATAAAACAAAATGTTGTACAACTGTTTTTACTATTGTCATAATATTAAATATTAATACTGACTACCATTATTGCATAAAATTATATTTCCCTTATGTAATACTTATATTAAAAACCTGATTATCAGTATCCCTTCAACAATTATTGCAAGCATCAGTTTTATCAGGACCACACTGATTCAACTATTCCTGACAAATCACCCACGTAAAGTTGGACAGAGTCACACAGCACAGTGTGCGCAAACTACAATGGTTGGACAATGAAACTGAAACACCATTCATTTTAGTGTGGGAGGTTTCATGGCTAAATTGGAGCAGCCTGGTGGCCAATCTTCATTAATTGCACATTGCACCAGTAAGAGCAGAGTGTGAAGGTTTAATTAGCAGAGTAAGAGCACAGTTTTGCTCAAAATATGGTATGTCACACATAATGTTGTGTGCATTGCAAGAGTTCAAAAGAGGACAAATTGTTGGTGCACGTCTTGCTGGCGCATCTGTGACCAAGACACCAAGTCTTTGTGATGTTTTTAGAGCCACAGTATACAGGGTAATTTCAGCATACCACCAAGAAGGACCAACCACATCCAAAAGGATTAACTGTGGATGCTGTAAGAGGAAGCTGTCTGAAAGGGATGTTTTGGAGGTGTTATCAGGGCCTCTTTGGTGAGTATGAGCCCATCAGCATGGTATCGATACTGTGTTCTTGTGAACCAATACAGCACAGTTAGTACTAGCATACTTTGTATTGCAGACCTGGAAACTTCAACTTGTTATTTCAAACTCACAAGTCAAGCTGTATGGACTCTGAACGATCATTCTGCAATTCTGGGATGTTTAGCTTTTCCAAGTCCCCAACAAGTCATCTCACAATCACAATCCATGCTCAATGATATGGGTGGAGCAGGAACACATCCAGACACTCGAACTGCACCTATACAAATGCAGACTTTCGAATGAAACAATACTTCAGCCGCAACTGATACAATTCCACAACAATCATTCAATATTCACATTAAAAAAAAAAAAACGCAGACTGAGAATCGGCTAATGATCGACAAGAACCGAAGGCTTGAGGCAGTGTATCTCAGCGCGTACACTCCACGGCTGCTTCTCCATGCCTGCAAAACGCTGCTGCTCATTAAGCCGATGTGCAGCTGATGAATTGTCTCATTAGGAGAATCAACCACAAGTGTTGCTTAAATGACTCTCAGCAGCTGCGAGCTGAGGCTGCTTTCACATCATCTCTGGCCTTGTGTGTGGATCTTCTGAAGAAGATCTGATGATGAAGGCTAGGAAGGAGCTGGTTTGAAGGTCTGGTGATAGAGAATTAGAGTGTATAGTGTGTTTAGAGTGTTTTTGCACCTGTAGTTTGTTTCTATGGTCTGAATCAGTTGATGAGTTTGCTTACTTTGAGCGTTTTCTCCCTCTGTTTGGTTTGGTTTCACACAAGCATAAACATAATCGCACCAAAATATGCACCAATAAACCACATGAGCACAGTGTCTCCTCTGATTGGTCAGAGCTGTCTGGCGCAGGAGCAAGAAAGTAAACATAGTGAGAAGATTCTGTAGTTCAGTGTGAAAATCTGTGAAGGGTGAAGCAGCTTTAACAAAAACAGGACACTGAAACGTTTCGCTTTTATACTCAGTGTTTTAATAGGACGTGCAGCGCAGATGTATAGGCAGTAAACAGAGTCGAGCAGCTGTGAGCAGTGAACGCAGCACAGACTGCGCATGTAATCAGCATGGAGCAGCTGAGACAGCGTTTGTGCGTAGGTGTGGTAAATAGCATTACCTGGCTAATATATCAGATTAAACTGCAGCTTATCAGCAGTTTAGCTCAAATAAAAGGAGTATATTTAATAGCTGAGTCAGATCGAGACCAGATCACGTTCTCACCATAAGCGAACCGCTCCAGAGTTTATTTGGGACCGGAACAAGCAGGTCTCAAACTGGTTGTTTTGATCCGAACCAATCAAACCGCATTAAGAGTAGAAACAAATCAGAGTCTGTTTTAACCGGACCAAATAGTGCTGGTGTAAACGCCCTCTGAAGTAGTAGATCTGAAGTAGTGCTTGGCGATATGGGAAAAAACATATATCACAATATAGAATTTTTTATATCACGATAACGATATATATCATGATATACCACATTTGAGTATGTTTTTAGTTATTCTTTGAAAAATATTACAAAATAATATCATTGCTTACTTTTTTCCAACTTTATTTCAAAGGGACATTAAACCCAACTTTCACAAATGAGAATTACTACCTTTTAGTGCAGCAATATATATGTATCAAATGAAAAGAGACAAGGTAGATGTAGTAGCTAATTTTTTCAAAATGATACAGGTATTTAAATTGACTTATCAATTTTTTTTTTAAGTGTCCTTCAAATAATGTAAAGCAGCTTCATGTCGCAAAACAGCTTCATGTTCAGGTTTTTTTTTTAGTAATCTTTGTTTTTGTTCTTATTTAATTTTGAATTAGATTTTAAGATTTTGGTATGCTTTATCTGTCTTTTTTACAATTTTTTTTTCCTTTACTGTTTTTAGTTATTGCACATTATATTTTACTGTTCTATGTTAACATCTGTTGTTACCTTTTGATGTATCATTTTTATAACCTTTAATTTTCTTACGTATTATTTTATGATTCTTTCTCTTTCTCTCATTTTTTCGTATTTTATAATATTGTATAAATTTAAATGTCTTTTTTACGTCAAATAATGTAAAGCAGCTTCATGTCGTAAAACCACGTTATGAAGCTTTTTTTGCGAAGATTACTATATTATCACTTATATAAACCGAGTTTATGCAAAGTGACCATGCCAATACATTTCATCATAGCCTACTTTATATATTTGCATGAATAATTGATGAAATTACTGTAGAAACAATAGGGACGATTGAAGGTAAGTAGCACGATAGACACTTTTCTATCGTCCCCACGATATTTATCGTCATATCGCACAGCACTACTCTGAAGTGAGCGAAAAAAAACACACACTCTTTTGGTCTTGGACTCAACTTTTACACTCACCTAAAGCCAGAGTAAAATACATGGTCTAGCTGAGGCTGAAATTATTCCACATTTAACAAGCAAACCTCAAACTCCTTGGGTGTTCTCATAACGAAAGAACTCACACACACACACACACACACACACACACAAAATGCTGGCTTGGACAACAGTGAGCGAGGAGTGAGTGACCCTTTTCGCCCTGTTCTCACGCTGAACCCACTTCTACCTCTTAGCACTTCCAAAAAAGCTTTAAGAGGATGTGGAAAAAGTTACCGCTCTTTTCTACGCAGGAATTTTTGGGAATAAGGGCCGGTTTCAGAGTAATAACACACGCTCCCAGGGCAAGGTGCATTTCAGAGGGCAGCTCAGTTATAAGTGCGTAAAAATCAGTTAAGTGAATAAAATAAATTGGCCCTCGAGCTGAATTTCCACAACCCCGCCGTACAGCAGAGGCCGGATAAAGGACAGAGCAGAAACGCCTCGAGTTAGAGAGTTTTTGGTATTTTAAACTCAGCGTGTACTCTCTGCTTCAGACTGTCGACGATGGGACAGCTTTGCGTCACTTACAGACACACCAGTCCAAGGCTAAAGTTACCTGAGCCAAGTTTCATGGGAACAAAAAGTTCTCTATAACTATATTTTTCAAAACTGCAGCCTTTGCTTCAGGCTGGTGCACTCGTAAAATAATTGCTTAGGAAAGCTGTTTCACAAGGATCACGCTGAAACTGAGCAGCGCTAAAAGAAATGGAACACCATCACTTCCCTTTAAATTCTGTATTTCTTTCTATATATTTTATGATTTATATTTTTTTTATACTCCAGTACATAAATGAAACTTTATATTTGCAGTATTTTATTGATCATATCATGTCCTTTTATATTAGTTTTTACATGACAAGACAGCTGTCAAAGCAGTTCAATGCTAAAGGAAGTCAAATGCGACAAACAATGTACATTTCAGTTATTTTTACATTTCAGCTATAATTACAACATTTCATATTCAAACAAAAAAAATTATTGTAACTGAAATTTCCCTAAATGAATCGAATTGGGACCTTAAGAATCAAAATTCAACCGAACTGGGAAATCAGTGGCGATACCCACCCCTAGTTGAGAGATGCACTCTTAAAAGGGATATCCAGTCGACCTAGTAATAACCTCCCAGATACACCTACTGCTACTCACTGTACTGGATTGAGAGATGTACTCTTGAGAGGAGTATCCAGTCAAGGTAATAATAACCTTACAGATACACCAGTCCAAAGGTAATAATAACCTTACAGATACACCAGTCCAAAGCTAGTGTAGAAGTTGCCTCAGCTAGTCAGGGTCCACTAACATTATACACATTTACAATTTTAATACAATTCAAAGAATAAAGTTTTTTTCAGGTTTTAAAACGTATGAATACAGTTGTGATTAAGAGGTACCGTACTGTTTAATCACTCTTTAACCTTTAAACAGACTCACCTCTATTTAACCATAATAAACAGTATAAGCACTTCAACTAGCTTTTTTGGATATCAAATGGAATGGCCTGGTTCCTGACCCCACCAATGTGAAGAAAGTTGGGCATCAAACCACTCTGAATGATGGTTTACATCTTCACTGTTGAACTACGCAGAAAAAAAAAAAAAGAGAGAATCCCACAAAAAAAAAAAATCAACCTTTAATTCAACAATGTACTGTCTTTCTTCCTTAACAACACACACATACAAACACTGAGGCCTCCCTAAACATGTATATGTGGAATGGCCAATTTAATTTGGCACTTTTTGAGGAACTTAGATGCTGTCTGCAAAATTTGGCACCCAGACTCAAACTCCTCATCATGTGAGACTTAACCACACACTGCAAACAACTGCACATCCTTTAAACCCATCCCACTACATCTGTACAACCACAAGAGCCTCCTGGTAGATCCACCACATCTAAAAACATGCTCGCCTGTAAAACTGCTGGAGAAACGCCCACTGAACCTTCACATCTGCAGAGTGACCAACTGTTCTTCAAGACTTTCCCATCTTAACCAAAGTCTTTGTCACTGATGATTGATTGAACACAATGTTTTGACGTTTGAAGAAACATTTCCAGCCTTGTTTATGAGAAAAGTCTCTGGGGGGACTCTGACAGAGCTCCACGACAAATCTGCATAACTGGAGATATTTAAATAGAGAAAACGCTGCTCCGCCTCTCCTCCATATCACACAATTATCATGCATAATGCAAACGGCTCTTCTTGCTCCTCGCACGGCCACACAATCAGAGACTCATGCATAATTCCTACACAGCACCCCGGCAGCACATCTCATTTCTTCATCTGATAACGTATCTGATACACCGCCCTGATTACCCCAAACAATACCGGTCACGGCCCGGGTCAGCAGCTCCAACAGAGATGTGGAATAATTGTTTCTCTACACACTTAATGGAGCATTAGTTGTTTTTCCCTCCCTTATAAAACAATAACAAAAAAACACTTTATAATATAACTTCCTAATGCCCCATTACTCCACCCAGTCTTCCTAATAGACCATTACTCTACCCCCATTTTCCTAATGACCCTATTACTCCACCCTCATCTTTCTTAGGCCTTACTACTCCACCCTAGTGCTGGACGGTATAGCCAAAAATGCATATCACAGTATTTTTTATTATTTTTTTTGGCATGACTGGGCTTTAATGTAGGTTTGTGAGTTACTCTACTGTTAGGAGTAAATATAATATAAAACACGAAGGCTTTAATTAAAGCTTTGATTAGTATTGGGTTAACTTTGTCCCACAAAATTACACAATATATGAAGAAATCAGACCTTATTATCAGAAAAATAGCTAAAGAATGTAAACAATAGACCTTAAAAATAGACACGCTAACAAATTTAACAAGTCTCCCATTAAAAAAAGTAAATATTTTAATAAACAGTTCCATAAACACTATAAACAAATTTAAAATACTCAATGTTTAAGTATTCAAGCTATATTTCTCAAAAGTTCTATCCATAACTCCACCCCCATCTTCCCAATAGACCATTACTCTACCCTCATCTTTCTTAGGTCCCATTACTTCACCCCCATATTTCTAATACCCCATTACTCCACCCTCATCTTCCTAACAGCCCTATTACTTCACTCCTGTCTTCTTAATACCCCTATTACTCCACCCCGTCTCCCTAATAGATAATTACTCCATCCCGTCCTCCTAATGCCCCTATTTCTCCACCCCGTCTCCCTAATAGATTATTACTCCATCCCATCCTCCTAATGCCCCTATTTCTCCACCCCGTCTCCCTAATAGATAATTACTCCATCCCGTCCTCCTAATGCCCCTATTTCTCCACCCCGTCTCCCTAATAGATTATTACTCCATCCCATCCTCCTAATGCCCCTATTTCTCCACCCCGTCTCCCTAATAGATTATTACTCCATCCCATCCTCCTAATGCCCCTATTTCTCCACCCCGTCTCCCTAATAGATTATTACTCCATCCCATCCTCCTAATGCCCCTATTTCTCCACCCCGTCTCCCTAATAGATTATTACTCCATCCCATCCTCCTAATGCCCCTATTTCTCCACCCCGTCTCCCTAATAGATTATTACTCCATCCCATCCTCCTAATGCCCCTATTTCTCCACCCCGTCTCCCTAATAGATTATTACTCCATCCCGTCCTCCTAATGCCCCTATTTCTCCACCCCGTCTCCCTAATAGATTATTACTCCATCCCATCCTCCTAATGCCCCTATTTCTCCACCCCGTCTCCCCAATAGATTATTACTCCATCCCGTCCTCCTAATGCCCCTATTTCTCCACCCCGTCTCCCCAATAGATTATTACTCCATCCCGGCTTCCTAATGCCCCTATTTCCCCACCCCTCCCCGCATAATACAAAAAGTCTCTATAAAAAAATCATTTTAGAGGCGTGCTTTGTGTTTATGAAAGGAAAAAAGTCCCAGTGTTGTCGTTTTTGCATTTTTAACGACTAGAGGTCACATGTCTTGAATCTCGACTAATGCACCTACAATATCACAACACATTGCTAAGGTGATAATTGCTGCAATGCTGCAAAGCTAAAGCCAACTCTATTATTTTTATATTCCACTTCCTGACCACACAACAGCAACGTTAACTCTTGGCAGCTACAGTGCCGCTGTAATGACCAGGAGTATTGTTCAGATCAATTAAACGTTATTTAGCTTAATTCTAATCTCTACAATTATCATTCATTTGGAAAGAGAGGGGCCTGAATCTGCAATGATCAGAAACCCACTGTGATGCCATTTTCCAAGCACTTCTTGGAACTCAATTATTAAAATCATTGCAGAGTTACAAAATCCTCAGTTTAATGTTTTTCGAGGAGGTAACGATCCCCCGGAGACCTCCACCTCATCTGGAGGATCCATTAACTGCCCGGAGTGTGCCTCAGAAGCAGCTCCGAGGGCCTCATATAGGTCTGCTTAAAGAGTCAGAGAGCTGCTAGTGTCATTCTCGGCAAAGCGCTTGTGTCGGTCAGGCGTAAATATGAACCTTCTAAGAGCAGGAGCGGAGAACATTGAGTGAATTCCCATGTAACGATATGGAGATGAGAATTCCTGGCAGAAAAAAACTACAAAAGAGGCCTTGGAGCCTAAAGCCGCTGAAATCATCCATGACTCATTAGTTTTCATTAGAAAACGGAAGTTGTGTTGGACCGACTTCCAGATTTAACCCGTGTGTGAATTATACACACATTATTATTTTTTTTTTTTCTCTTCCTTTCCTTTCTGTTTTCTCTATCTATCTCTTTTACATGTATGGAGATGCCCTGTTCCTGATGTTCCCAGCCTGGCTCTCCACTGCCCGCTGTGTTGTTCTCCGGCTCTGAAACCCTGCACTGATTACCATTAACACACTCAGTATCTGTTTCTGTATTAGCCATAGCTCTATAGTTTGTGCCCATCACATTCTTATATTCATAAATTAGTACCTGTTATATTAGCCATAGTTCACATTAATTCTCTGTACTGTTTTGTTCTGTTATTTGTTTGTTGTTTGTTTGTACTGAGCGGGTCAACCCGAGTAGGATGGGTTCCTCGGACTGAGTCTTGGTTCCTTCCAAGGTTTCTTCCTCTTAAAGGGAGTTTTTCCTTGCCACTGTGTCACCATAAAATTGGCATCTCTGTGGTGCTGCTCATAAGAGGCGTGGACCTGTTTTACCTGTAAAGCAGCTTTGTGACAACCTTTGTTGTAAAAAGCGCTATATAAATAAAATTGAATTGAATTGAATTTAATTGATTTTGTTTGCATACAGAAATATAGCATTGAAAAAAAAAAACTTTAAAAAAAGCCCTATCTAGATGGGATTAGTTTCTCAAGGGGTTCTGAAGTAATTCTCTCTTTTATGGGCGGGTCCTCTGTGATTTTATTACCATCCAGAACGACCATGTATGTGTTTTTTCTCAGGCAGAATTATCTACTGTTTTTCAGTAAACTCTGTGGTCCTCCGGTAATAACGTTTTGCGTTGTGGCCAAAAAGTTCGTTTTGGTTTCATCTGACCAGAGCACCTTCTCTTCCACATGTTAGGTGTGTCTTCCAGGTGGCTTGTGGCAAACTTTAAAAATGAAACTTTTTATGGATATCTTTGAGAAATGGTTTTCTTCTTGCCAGATTTGTGCAGTGTACGACTGATTGTTGTCCTATGGAAAGAGTCTTCCACCTCAGCTGTAGATCTCTTAGGTTCAGAGTGATCATGGGCCTCTTGGCTGCATCTCTGATCAGTCCTCTCCTTTTTTGAGCTGAAAGTTTAGAGGGACGGTCGGTTCTTGGTAGATTTGCAGGGATACTCTGATATTCCTTCCATTTCAGTATGATCACTTGCACAGTGCTCCTCTTTTTCTACCCAAATCCGGCTTTAAACTTCTCCACAACTGTATCTTGGACCTGCCTGGTGTGTTCCTTTGTCTTCATGATGCTCTCTCTCTGCGCTTTAAACAGAACTCTGAGACTCTGATCACAGAGCAGGTGCATTTATACAGAGACTTGATTACACACAGGTGGATTCTATTCATCATCATCAGTCATTTAGGTCAACATTGGATTCTTGAGAGATCCTCACTGAACTTCTGGAGTGAGTTTGCTGCACTGAAAGTAAAGGAGCCGAATAATATTGCACAACCTACTTTGCAGTTTTTTATTCTAAAAAAAGTTTCAAATATCCAATAAATTTCGTTTCACTTTACGATTGCGTCCCACCTGTTGTTGATTCTTCACAAAAAAAATTACAATTTCATATCTTTATGTTTGAAGCCTAAAAATGGCAAAAACATTGAAAAGATCAAGGCGGCCGAATATTTTTGCAAAGCTGTCCTTCAGCAGAGTGGCTTTACTGCTCCTTACAACCTGACTAGTAAATTCATACATAAGGTGCACCGAATTATAAGATTTTGATTTGATTAAATCACATTAAAACCATTTGTGCACATGTGCAATGTTACAGCACTGTGTAAACGCATCAGTGTTTCTAAGATAAGAATTCAATAATCAAAAACACCAGTAATAATTGCTGTGGAATATGAATATTTCCTTTGCAGACAGGTAAGAAAACGTATATAGTTTAGTATCACGCTCTATTGTCTGCACTGTTGCAAAAAAACAAAGCAGAAAAGTGAGCGCACTGTGCACTGTTAACTCTGAACAGTTGACCTAATGCCAGAGTTTCCAACGGCAGCTTCACGCTGTTCTGTGGCACATATATAATCACATCTGTTTAAGGTGTTATGATGGAAATTGGGACACTTCCCATCACTTATTCCAATTTAAGAGTCCCTGAATTAATTGTGTCATATAAAACAGAGTTTATCAGCTCTAATCCTGCACCCCCTGCCTGTTATACACAATTGGTGATTTTGCTGCTCCTGGCACAAATGATCAACTAATCAGCTCATTAATAATCAGCTCTTTAATAATCACAGTCCCACAAAACTAAAATCAGTTTTTAGTCGGATTTGCCTACCAAGGTAAATGCATGTAGTTAAAACCTGATCAGGATACAATTCAGGTACCAGTCACAGGCCTTTTCCAGTTGAAGCGATTTAGTTTCAAGTACTTTTGGATCATTTCTACTATTCATTCTATTCATTTCTATTCATCACAAAAAGTTCTGCTCTATTTTTGCTGCGTAAAATATATATATATATATAACCCCCCTCCAAAAACTGCAGTGCTTTGATATGCCAGAGAAGATGAAACACCACATTAAATATGATACACTGCCAGACTGTTTGATGTGCAGTAAGAACCTCTATCCCGCAGGTTTACTCCCGTTACATACAAGACCGAGAGCTTCATATCAGTCTCGTAAAGCTCAGCATCCGCTCGTCTCACACTGACCTGCCGCGCTCTCAGATCAGCGCCTGGGCCGGGTGGCCTGCTGGCTGCCACTTCAGAGAGAGGCAGCCCTGCCGTCCTGTACCACTTGTCAGGCCGGCAGATGCCAGAAGACACACTTTCTCTCAGCTCGGCAGCGTTTAGACAGCATCTGCTAACAAACCAGCACATCTCGTCTCTGGAGGTTTGAGAGAATCTTAACTTCGCTCGCTTGAATTGGAGCCGAGAGCAGCTTCCCTCACTCAAGTCGTATATCAAAGGCACTCGGTTTGTTTCTCGGGGAGAAGCTTTTCGCATTCGAGGCCCTGCCTTAAGCCAACATTTACTTTGTGGATTCAGTAATGTATGCAGAGTGTCTTCACTCTGTTTGCTTTACATTTAAAACACATATCGCTGGTGCTGGAACAGCTGATTATGCATTAATATAAGTTTACATGAGACTGTAACAGCATCAGACTGGTTTAAATGAAACAGTCCTGTTCAGGGTTTAGAAAACAATGCTGCTCTAAATTTAGCAGAATTCGGAAAGAGACCTGCAAAAACTAGAGATGTCCTAGATCTGATCATGTGATCCAAAATCTGAAATCACATAATTTTTAAAGAATTTTTATCAAAAATGTAATTTTGCGTTTTTACTCCACGAGTTCACTACAGACTCTGCGGCATGCACGCACCGAAAAAGCTTGTGCTGCGCTCACACTGGCAACGACAAGTCCCTCATGTTGCGAGTGTGTTCTTGGCCGCTTTACGCTGAGCTCACATCGCAGGACATGCAATCTTACTTAAGCCAATTAAATCAAAGAATCAAAATTGATTCTTGAAGAAGTAGATACAAGGAGTAGATGCTACAAGAAGTAAATACACAGCGCTGTCTCTGTGTCTGTGTAAGTGACAGGCTGCTGCTGCCTGAGAAGCACGAATTGTGACCGATTAGCACAGAGGCTAATCCAGATAGCTACGTATTAAGACATCCGTTACTTTCATACACTCTTCTTTTTTTCTCCAAACTGCAGACAGTGCCACTGTGCTGAAGACTCTCAGCATCTCTCTCTCTCTCTCTCTCTCTCTCTCTAGCTGTCTCTTCCTCTCTATCACACACAAACACTTTCCTCTTTCCGAGCTAGAATATGCAAAAAACTACACTTTACTAACTCAACACATTACAATATTTTAATTTGAAAGCATATAACTTTACTATACAGCTCTGAAAAAAACAAGAGACCACCTAATTTGATTTTACCTAATTGAAAACCTCTGGAATATAATCAAAAGGAAGATGGATGATCACAAGCCATCAAACCAAGCGGAACTGCTTGGATTTTTGCACCTTGAGTAAAGGCATAAAGTTATCCAAAAGCAGTGTGTAAGACTGGTAGAGGAGAACATGCCAAGATACATAAAAACTGTGATCAAAAACCAGGATTATTTTTCCAAATATTGATATGAACTTGTTTTCTTTGCATTATTCAAGGTCTGAAAGCTCTGCATCTTTTTTTGTTATTTCAGCCATTTCTCATTTTCTGCAAATAAATGCTCTAAATGACAATATTTTTATTTGGAATTCGGGAGAAATGTTGTCTGTAGTTTATAGAATAAAACAAAATGTATAAAATGTTCATTTTACTTAAACATATATCTATAAATAGCAAAATCAGAGAAACTGATTCAGAAACTTAAGTGGTCTCTTAATATTTTCCAGAGCTATGTAATAATACAGATGTTAAAATTGTGTAAATCTAGTCTACCCCACCTAAACCACACTACACTCTCCCTCACACAAATTTAAAAAATGAATCATTGGTAAATCAAGGGCACTGGTATTATTAAACATATAATTACATCAATCTCGTTATTCCGTGTACTCGCTGCCTTTCGGCAATCTCTCCAAACTGTCAGTTCCAAACAGTGTTCAGCGGCGGCTGCATTAAAGGAATTTAACCTTCGGGATTCCCTGCGAGCCGAGCTGCCAATCACCATCAGTCATTAGACGTGATGCTCAAAGTCGTTTCAGTGGATGTGAGCATGACTGAGCATCACAGTCAGAATTAGGCTGTGCAGGAAGCAGATGGCGGTACAGTAAGAGGAGCAGTAAGTATCCAGTGTTTTTGAGGGTGGTGTGTGTGTGTGTGTGTGTGTGTGTGATTGCCTGTGGTTTAGCTGTGTGTGAATATGGCTGTGCACAGCAGCTTCTGGCAGGGCTAAAAGCGCTGAGGCTGCACAAGTGGCTTTAAGCCCCCGGGGGCTGTTGAGTGGGCGAGGGTATCAGCTTGCTGCACCACAAACTGCCACCATACAGCGCTTTACCCTCCCACACTGCCGCAGCTATCCGGCATTTGACCACCACCCCCAAAAATGCTGCCACCAAACACAAGTTTACCTTCCTACACTGCTGCCGCTGCTGCTGCCATAGGGAGATACCACACCACGCTGCTACCACTCTCTAGATATCTATAGGGTTGCAGCGGTAACCGGTTTCACGGTATACCATGGTATTAAAATGCACGGTTATCATACCATGTGTGTTTGCTTATTACCGGTAAAACGCAAGCCAGCGGAGAAACTCACCCGCGCATGCGCAACTCTGCTCCGCTTCAGCTGCTCAGCACACAGCGGTGAGAACAGCAGAAAGTGCATCAGAATAAACAAATCTCCGTCCGCCTAAAAAAAGGCTAAACTAAAATCAGCAGTGTGGGACTATTTCAGAGACCCGCCGAACGCACCCGAGGATGGGTATCCGATTTGTAATCAATGTGGCCGTAAAGTCACAGCTAAAGGTGGACATACGTCAAACCTGTTCTCCCATCTCCAAGAACACCACCCCGCCGTGCAGCGCAAAGTATGTTTTTAGTTTATAATTTTAATCTGAACATAAATAAAATCTCTTTGTAGTCGTGCGCAACCCATGCGGTAAGCGCCTGCAAAAGCGCTGAGTTATCCAAAATTTGGGCACGCAGGTACAGGCGTGAAGTGCGTGCTACGACGGATTCACGTGTCCGTGTAAAGGTGCTGGCCGGACTGGATGTGAAAGACGCCATTCATTTACATGCGTTAATTTTCAAATTCTGACGTGCCTGTTTTTCATGTGTTAAAACCAGACTCAGAAATAAATCCCCTCTATCTGGTTATATACCAACTTGGCAGTAAAACGGACGTTTACAACAGTTGTTGATCAGACACTGACCCAGGCTCAGTTTATCAGATATTAAATAATTTAAACTTAAATAATTGTACTGAATAGTTTAAACACAGGATCTTTACTTCTTAGAGGACATGTAATGTGTGACACGTGTGTGTGTGTGTGTGTGTGTGTGTGTGTGTGTATATATATATACATATATATAATTATATAATTATATACACCCTTAATGACCTTAAGAGTAGTGGAAAAACCTGGTTTCCTTCACCTAATGGTGTACAGTTTATTTTTTTTTAAGGAGACATTATCTATATAGTTGTTCCAGGTTTCTACAATAAATAGTTAATTGAACAAAAAACCTTTGTTGTAATTTCTTTAAGGGTCAGTTTAATAATATATGTAACAAACTGTGATACCGTGATAACCGTGATACCGCGGTATTTTCTGAGACGGTTATCATACCGTGAAAATCTCATACCGTTGCAACCCTAGATATCTACAATCCCACACTGCTGTCACCATCCAGTGTTTAACTTTTCGAACCAGCTGCTGCCATGTAGTAGTTTACCCTCCAATACTGCTGCCACTTCCAGAACTTCATTTTTTCCACACTGATGCCACCATACAGTAGTTTACCTTCCAATACTGCTGCCACTTCCAGCATTTTAATATTTACACACTGCTGCCACCAATTAGTAGTTAACCCTCCAGTACTGCTGCCACTTCCAGAACTTTATACTTACACACTGATGCCACCATCCAGAAGTTTACCCTCCAATACTGCTGCCACCTCCAGAACTTTCTACTATTTCCACACTGCTGCCATAATCAGTAGTTAACCCTCCAGTACTGCTGCCACTTCCAGAACTTTATACTATTTCCACACTGATGCCACCATCCAGAAGTTTACCCTCCAATACTGCTGCCACCTCCAGAACTTTCTACTATTTCCACACTGCTGCCATAATCAGTAGTTTACCCTCCAGTACTGCTGCCACTTCCAGAACTTTATACTTACACACTGATGCCACCATCCAGAAGTTTACCCTTCAATACCACTGCCGATTCCAGAATTTTAAATTTACACACTGATGCCACCACACAGTAGTTTACCCTCCAATACTGTTGCCACCATACAGTAGTTTATCCTCCAATACTGCGGCAACTTCCAGCAGTTCATATTCCCACGCTGCTGCCACCAGACAGTAGTTTAATTTCCCACACTGCTGCCACCAAACAGTATTTTAATTCCCCACACTGCTGCCACCATACAGTAGTTTAATTCCCCACACTGCTGCCACCATACAGTAGTTTAATTGCCCACACTGCTGCCACCATACAGTAGTTTAACTTCCCACACTTCTGCCACCATCCTTCAGTTTACCTGTCTTTACTGCTGCTGCCATCATCAAGGAGTTTAGCTTTCCACACTTGTCATCGTTCACCAGTTTATCTTTTCACACTGATGCCACCATACAGAAATTCCTCCTCCAATATGGCTGCCACAACCATGCAGCTTATATTCCCACACTGCTGCCACCATCCAGTAGTTTACCTTCCCACACTGCTGCCACCTCCCATCTGTTTACCCTGTCTCACTACTGGCATCTTCCAACAGTTGACACACCCAAACTGCTGCCATCAATCAGCTGTTTATACACTCTGCTTCCAATATACACTTCTTTACCCTCTAACTCTGCTGCCATATTCAAGGAGTTTTCCTTCCCACACGGCTGCCACCGTACGCCATACAGGACTTTACTCTCACATTCTGCCAGAAAGAGAAAGACAGAAATATACAGAACGGAAGAAAAAACAGGTGAACGTCTTGACAGGTTTGTAATATACAGAAACGTCAATAACACCTCAGAAAGCAAAAGAAAGAGGGCGCGAGAGGGGGAGGGGAAAGAGAGAAAGGGAGATGAATACAGTGCATTAAGAAGGATGGTGCCACTCTTGAATGGCAGACGGTGCTTTCACCCATAAAGGCTGAGAGGAGACTCTCCATTGTGGTTGGAAGAGACGCGCTGATCACTGATCTAGCCGAGATGAGAAAGAGCAATGCTGCACTTATCCACCGCTGCCCACAAACACTTACCACTCCAGCAATTCCGGCAGGCAGGCAGGCAGGCAGGCAGGCAGGCTTAAGTGCACTGCACTGAGGGAGGGAGGGGGTGAAAGCCAAAGGGTGAGAAACAGACAGGAAAAGACTCAACACCACTGCATCAGAATGGAGCTCCCTTTACCAAACACAGTGAGAGAAACAGCACACATACATTACTAACCAGCCTTTATTATCTCTGAGAACTGCTCATTTAAGATCCTCGCTCCAATAAGCCAAACAATAACTAATAGAGAAACCATAATTGTGTTGATTATACATCAACTGCATACAAACTGTGCAATTATCTGTATTTATACTGTATTCTTCTCCAACTGTTGTATCTATACTTGCATCCATCGATCAATGCATCCATCATGCATCTCTGAATCCATTCTTTCATCCGTCTACTGATCCTTTCAAGCATCAATTCTCTCATCCACCCATCCAGCCATGCACTCATCCTACCATTCGAGTAACAGTCCATCCAAGAATCTATTAATCAATTAATTTATCCATTCATCATCCCAAATGTCTATCAATCCTTCTGAAAATCCTTCCATACATCCATTCATATCCATCCCACCATACATTCATTCAAGCCACTCTCCATCCATCTGTCCACCGAAGCATCCATCCCATCAGCCATCTATCAACTCTTCCAAACCATCCACGCACCCACCCACTGGAGTGTCTGAATACATCCATCCATCCATCCATCCAAGCATCTATTCAAGCATCCAAGCGTCCATCCGTCCAAGCATCCACACGTTCATCTATCAGATCACTGATACATACACCTAAGCATCCATTCAAGCCTCCATCTATCCATCTACTCACCCAATCATTGTCCCATTAAACCAAGCAGCCATACATCTAAACATCTATCCATCCAAACAGCAATCCAACCATCTATCCACAATTTGTCCTGCCATCTAACCGTCCACCCAAGCATCCTTTAGAGCACCCAACTGTCCGCCCACACATCCATACATCAAAGCGTTGCTGCTGTCTTGTCAAAATATTGCTCATTGTTATAAACTTAAAGGTGTTTTTTCGCTAAAATCTTTTTCTTGTTGTTTGTTAAAATCGAAGTTTTGTTCCAACTACCTGGTGCACCTCTGCTGTGGCTCAGCCAACAAAACCCCGGGGATGGATTTTTACTTTCTGGACCTGGACTACCCACCTCTGTGTGTAAGTAACTATAGGTTTATATAGGATCTCCAGTGGATTTTGTGTTTTACAGAGACTCTAAGACTAGGTCAGTGGCTGAACTGCACTTAGCAGGGCATTACACATGCTACACAAAGTAAAACATGACATTGCAAATCCTGTTACTAGTGTAAAAATGTCTTTTTTTATTTTAAAACATTTCTATCTGTTGTCCGTCTTGTCCGTGCCTCCTAGTGTCACAGTGCTGTTATAGCCAATCAGAGGCGATATGTCTGCATGTATATTGCATGAATATTCATGAGCAAGAGCTGAAATCCTATCGTTTCCACAACAAACAGTTCACATGGCATTCATTTACACAAGATGCCACAGCCAGACATTTAAAAATGAATGAAAAAATCAATGTGGCTATAGCTGAGTTATCTTTTTTTTTACATATACTTTTTGAGAGTTGATTCCACTTATATAAATGATGATTATTCCACCACACGACATGAAGCATCTGCAGAGAAGCTTTTGTTAGTAGTCTGTGTGCGTCTGCCACTGGCACAGGTAAGTGGAATGTAAAACTAACTGGGCAGAAAATCGCTATATTTCATCCAAGCACCCAAAACCCAAAATACATTCTTATGCGTTCACAAACAGAAGTTTTGAAACATCCCTCCACAAAACACTATCAGATTCCTAATTTGATCCAAGAGGTCTGCATTGAAAATGAAGCCAGTGTTATTGCTTGGAAGTGAATTGCTTGGTGCTGAAGAGTGCACAACACAACCCTGAGCCAATGAGCCACCCTGGGACCAGCTGAATCATTCTGCACAAAACAACAAGCAAAAAAGAAGAAATGCAGTTTTTAAAAAAGACGGTACATGAATAGGAGGCGCTCTCTGTGTAGTAAAACACATTAAAACTGAGACAGAGTCTTGGCTTGGGGACAGGCTAAATTGCTTGAAGAATTCTGATTCGGCGCGAGCCAAACGCTGCAACACCAAGTAATGAAATCCTGAGTTAAAACAGAAGACGAGTGTCTTGGGTCCAAAGTGAAGTTTCAATTATAGGTAATTCTACTGTAAATATTCGAGTGTTTAGTTAGTTAGTCATGCCTTGGTGGAACTGCACGCCTTTTGCTTGGAGCCGAGCAGCCTGTGTGTGTTTGGGATCGGTCGGGTATTTAAACAGCGAGGCCGGGCCGCACCCTTCTGCTCTGAAAATTAATCAATATATCTTATTTCCCTCCCATATTCAAACCCATTGCAACCAATCAGAGCTTCGTAAATTCCTTGGACAGCTTTCATTTCCTCAGAATCGCCTCGCGTTCCTCCGGAGACTTCTCAGGAAGCTCACGCAACAAGAATAATACGCAGAGGATTAGTCCAACATTTAAGGCCACGACTGCGAGTGGCTGCCAGTTTTCATCTAGCAGCAGTTCAAAAGAAAGAAAAGCCAGAGCACAAATGAGCAGTAATCCCCCTTTAAATCCCACTCTACCCATAAACACTGTCTAAACCAAACTATCCCAGTCTACTGCTAACCCCTCACAAATTACCAGTTCAATTACTACTCCCTTTAATAACTGCATTATGTCATGCCACCATCTGGTAGTTTAACTTTCACAATCTGCTGCCATTAAAAAGAAGTTTAACTTCCACAATCTGCTGCCACTTAACTTCCACAATCTTTTGCCACCATCCAGTAGTTTAACTTCCCACACTGCTGCCACCGACCAGTAGTTAATGCTGCCACCATACAATAGTTACTGCTGCCAGCACACAGTAGTTTAATTTTTCACACTGCTGCGACCAAACAGTAGTTTAACTTCCCACACTGTTGCCAAAATCCAGTATCTTAATTTCCCACACTGCTGCTGCCACCATACAGTATCTTAACTTCCCAATCTGCTGCCACCATACAGTAGTTTAACTTCCACAATCTTCTGCCGCCATCCAGTAGTTTAACTTCCCACACTGCTGCCACCATCCAGTAGTTACTGCTGCCACCATACAGCATCTTAACTTCCCCATCTGATGCCACCATCCAGTAATTACTGCTGCCACCATACAGTATCTTAACTTCACACACTGCTGCCACCATCCAGTAGTTACTGCTGCCACCATACAGCATCTTAACTTCCCCATCTGATGCCACCATCCAGTAATTACTGCTGCCACCATACAGTATCTTAACTTCACACACTGCTGCCACCAACCAGTAGTTACTGCTGCCACCATACAGTATCTTAACTTCCCCATCTGATGCCACCATCCAGTAGTTACTGCTGCCACCATACAGCATCTTAACTTCCCCATCTGATGCCACCATCCAGTAATTACTGCTGCCACCATACAGTATCTTAACTTCACACACTGCTGCCACCAACCAGTAGTTACTGCTGCCACCATACAGTATCTTAACTTCCCCATCTGATGCCACCATCCAGTAATTACTGCTGCCACCATACAGTATCTTAACTTCCCACACTGCTGCCACCATCCAGTAGTTACTGCTGCCACCATACATCTTAACTTCCCCATCTGATGCCACCATCCAGTAATTACTGCTGCCACCATACAGTATCTTAACTTCCCCATCTGATGCCACCATCCAGTAATTACTGCTGCCACCATACAGTATCTTAACTTCCCCATCTGATGCCACCATCCAGTAGTTACTGCTGCCACCATACAGTATCTTAACTTCCCAATCTGCTGCCACCATCCAGTAATTACTGCTGCCACCATACAGTCTCTTAACTTCCCACACTGCTGCCACTATCCAGTAGTTACTGCTGCCACCATACATCTTAACTTCCCACGCTGTTGCCATCATCCAGTAGTTACTGCTGCCACTTAACAGTATCTTAATTTCCCAATCTGTTGCCGCCATCCAGTAGTTTACCTTCCCACACTGCTGCCACCCTCCAATACTTTAACTTCCCACACTGCTGCAACCCTCTAGTAGTTACTGCTGCCAGCAAACAGTAGTTTAACTTTCCACACTGCTGCCACCATACAGTAGTTACTACTGCCACTATTCGGTAGTTTAACTTCCCACACTGCTGCCACCATACAGTAAATTAACTTCCCACACTGCTGCCACCATCCAGTAGTTTAACTTCCCACACTGCAAGTAGTTGGGTGCTAGTAGTTACTGCTGCCACTTCACACTGTTTTAATTCCCACACTGCTAACTCCTCTTAAATCACCAGTTAAATTACTTGTTGGTTTAATAACCGGTTTAAATTCTTTAAACATGGCTAAACTAACGCATTTGAGATGAGTCGAGTCCTCTGACCTTCGTGTTGCTTTTTTTTTACGACTTCAGAGAGCCGTCTGCTATTGATAACTGCAATCCTCAAACACGTGCAGATTATGAAACAAGGCCTCATCCCTTCAAAACGGGGAAAAAAAGAGGAGGCAAAACACTGATTTCCAATCAGGAGCGCTGGAATCAGGCGAGCGTAATGAAAGTGAGTAATGAAAAAGAAGCCTGAAAGGCGATGGCCACTGTACGACCCCGCTTAGGGCTGGAAACGCTTAACTTTAATCTACATAAGGACAGATGGAAAAAAGCCTCTCTACACACACACACACACACACACCCACACACACAGCCTTCAACCCACCCACAGCCACCCACACACACACACACACACAAACACAAATCAAAGACTATCAAAGACCTGAAGACTATCTCAAACGTTCAGTGCCACACTGACTCAGAAACACAATGCACGGGCGACATGCTCGCCTGCAGATACGGACCATCGCAAGCTTTTTACATCATTCAGCTCAACAATAGACACAAAAAACAACACTGAACCAACATCAAACAGCCAGCGAGCTTCAAGATGAGCAGGGAAGGGTCAATTTAGACGTTAGGTTGTGTCTCTTTAGCATGTTAGTGGGTGGGAATACAGAAAAGGGCCTAAACAGAGTGAGGGAAAGGCTTTGAAGCAGGATCTGCAAATGAAGAGAAGGGAGGAAAAGCACAAAAAGATAAAGAGAGAGAAAGAGAGAGAGAGAGAGAGAGATAGAGAAAGAGAGAGAAAGAGAGAGAAAGAGAGAGAGAGGAGGTCTGTGTGGGGGTGGGGGTGGTGCTGTATTATTTGGTGCTGGCAGGTTTGAAGGCCGCTGGGACGGAAGCTGATCCTGGGCCAGGTGACGCCTACACGCATGGCGGTTGGTGCCCCTGGCACACTCGGGTCTAAAGGAAGAGCAGAATTCAAACGGAAGGAAGGAGAAAGCGAGGGAATGGAGGGAGTCCAGCTGGACACTGCTGGTCAAAGCCTGGCTATGTAAAGAAAACAATAACAACTAAGGATGCACCGAAATTACCATTAATGAAACATTAATCCAAAGGTAATCCAGACAACTGAATACCCAACACGAGTTTCTTTGAAGGTATTTGTAAATAGTATAAATGTGTTTTGTTTTACTTTTTTATATATATATTTTTTATTTATTTACAAAACTACAATTCTGCAGTTCTGTTCTTATTATAAATTTATCTTAGTAGTCACATGTTCAGCTCACACCTCATAAATAGTCATAAATGTACACAGCAGTGCTATTCTTGTTCTAAAATCACACATTTACCTGACACTGCAATTTAATCAAAAACTTGCCACAGCAGTGCTATTCTAATCATATATTTACCTCAGCAAAGCAAATTGAATAATGAATGTACACAGTTGTGCTATTGTTTTCAATTCAGCTAAGCGCATTTACCTCACAGTGCAATTTTAATTATAAACATACCACAGCAAAGAAATTTTAGTCATAAAGTTTAACGTCATCATAAAAAAGATAAAAATACTATTATATAGGGGTGGGAATCGATTACTATCTCACGATTCGATTCGATTCCGATTTTGGGGGCCACGATTCGATTCAAAATCGATTTTTGATTCAAAACGATTTGAATTATAAAAATTTCTGCTTCTGGCTTATGAATCTTATTGAAAAAAAAACCCTCCATAATATACACTGGTCCTGGAGCAAGTAATGTGTTACAAAAACAATAAAATGTGCAGGAATGTGGGTCCTCAGTGACAGAGGAATCACTGGGATATCACAATGACGTTAATGAACAATAAATAAATAATAAATAACACTGCTTTATTACCAGGCTACTAGCGGTGGTGTGTAGGTGACGCTGCTGGGCTGATGTGATGATAGCAGTGGAGCGCTAAAGTTCAGGAGCAGCTGCTGATTAACTAGTTAATTTAAGGTCGTTGTATTTCTTCAGAAAGGGGGCAGGAGGTGGAGAAATTAATTCATATTGTCCATTCCTTAATTCCTCTGTGATGAGGAGCTGAAATGAGCTCTGATTAGCTTATTGTTATTTTTCCGTTCCGCCTTAAATGCTGCAGCCCGCAGCCACCTGTAGCGTTATTTAAGGTGGAACTGGAAAGTTAGCTTGTTAGCTAGCTAACAGTTACTGAAACTAACTACTAGCGATCTTTTTTATGCTTGTTATGAAGCATTCTGCCATAAAACATTGAAACTACACGTTAATCTAAGGTAATATAGTGCTTGTTCTGCCATCTTACCGGTGATTCTCAAACACCTACTACGCTCTGTGTGGGTCTGGAAGACCTCGGTTTGAAGGGACAAGCGGGTTGCCATGTCCAACAAAAATACCCAGCCCAAAATCAGTCCAAAACCCGCCCCTCAGAATCGATTTTGGGACATTTTAAATCGATTCTGAATCGTAGTAAATGAGAATCAAGATTCTTATGTGAATCGATTTTTTGGCACACCTCTACTATTATATAACATTTTTGGTGCATTTTAATAATATACTATAATATCTATGTGTAGATTTTCAAAATTGCAGAGATATGTTATGTCTTTACTGAACTCCAGAAGAGCAGAATGAATTGTTGCCGCCAAAACAGTGATAAACCACACAATTCCACAAGAATAGGGCTGGATATCATCTTTTTATTTTCCATACCAAATCCAATAACTGCTATCTTTCTTTCTCCACAGGATCCACGGCTCCACAGGATTCAAAACCTGAACACCAAATAGAACCAGACCATTGCAAAATAAAAATAATTTAAAAACATATCATTGTCACACACAGACAGACAGTAAAGGTCTGTAGAAATATATAAATCATAACTACATGTATAGTCTCTCGCCATGAGAGACTACCATACATTGAATCCTGTTGAAACAAACAAACAAACAATGAGCATGATCTTTTTTTTTTATTAAGAACAAAAACAACAAAGACTGCCATTTTGGAGATGCTTTAAGACCAAAGACATTCAGCCCTGACATTTCTGACCCTTGTTTTTTTCTCAGGTCCTTATGCTTGCCAATTCTTCCTGCCTCCAACACAACAACTTGAACAAGATCTGACCACTAACTCACTGCCTAATATTTACATCCCATCCTTTCACGTGCCACTGTAATCAGTGATAATCAATGTTATTTACTTCACCTGTCAGTGGGTTTAATGTCACGGCTGATTAGCTTGTTTACTGTCTCTACAGAACATATTATGTATTGGCATTTGGCCCTAATTCCTAGATTACTTCATCTGTAGTATGTGTGACTGAAGAAACAGAGCCTGCCTGATATCAACAGTATCACATTAGTGAGCGATATTGGTCCAAACAGCCTAAATTTCAGTGTAGCTTAGCTCAAACTCTTTCCAAGTTAAAGAACATCTTCATTTTAACTTGGTTTGACAGAAAACTTGGCAACACCCCTGTTCCTACTACTATGTACTAATGTCACATAAAATGCACCTTATGGTCCGGTGCGTTTTATGTATGAAAATAGACCAGAAAATTGAGGCTTATTGATGGTGTGCCTTATAATCCGGTAAAACAAAAAATTTGATACTCTGAGCTAATCTGTACTCTGCTCTGTGTGATGCAGCCACAATGCCAATATAATTCCTAGAGGATGGAAGTGAGTCAGATGGTTGCCAGGGAAACTGAAGGGCACAAAACCTCAGTGATAAAAATCGCCTGTTCCTCAGTTTAAAACAATGAGCATCTATTAGAAACAAAGAGACAGCGTGGTATCGGCTGGACGAGTGTGTGTTTCTGATTGTATGATTATCTGCTGTTGAGGCTGATATCACTGCATCTGTTGTCAGCGCTCAACACATGAATTGAGCTGCCGACTCTAAAAGCAGAGTCTGCTTTCTTTTTATTCCAGAGTAAAGCAAGGAACGAAGAACAGGATGTAGTTCTAAAGAATATGAAAGAATGAATGAATTAATTTATTAATAAATTAATGAATGGTTTAAGCGGTATAATATCAGGTGGTATGTTTTCTCCCTAATTTAGCTATGCCCCAATACCAGGACCCAACATGAGCCAACAGACGCCTGTGCTGCTGACATTATCTTGGGATCAATGTAGGGAGAAAGCGGCATATACCCACCCAGAAAGAGCAAGTTTTACTGACTCCGGCTGCTGATGGCAAGTAGTATGACTGGGATTTGAACCAGCAATCTGCTGATCATAGTCAAGTGGATCATTCGGAGCTAGCATTTCATATGGTATCTTGTATCACGATTTTTAAGAAATTTTCACAATATACAGTACTTAGTCATATTTTTACACAAACAAGATGCATTAGAGGTGGTAGATTCTTAAAAAAGGCTAGTTACCTGATACAATTATTTAAATACAATCAAATACAGATTTCTATAAAATAAATTGTGGCACTTTATCCAATTCAACAGGACTAATTACAATTTCTCTAATCAAATTTGCCCTGATTACTGCAATCACAATTTATCACAGTATGACAAAATTTCATCATATTGCCCAGCTCCACCTTAAAGCACGTAATACATAAACCCACACATCACTGTTGGTTGCAACTGTGTTGCTATGATGGTTGCTATGGATTTCCTAAGTGGTTGGAAAGATGTTTGCTATGTTTATTTATGCCAATACTTCTGTCTAAATTAGGGCTGAAAGGTTAATCAAATTAATATGATTAATTGGGTAATTTTGATTACTGTTTTAATCAAGATTATACATCTTTACGTATAGAAGCTGACAGAGGGAATATCAGTAGACCGGCTTCTGTTTCTGTCAGAATCCTGTAAATAACTATATACAGCTCTGTAAATAAGAAAAAAAAAAAAAGAAAAAAAGAAAAAAAAAGAGAAACCACTTCAGTTTCTGAATCATTTTCTCTAATTTTGCTGTTTATAGGTATATGTTTTTAAGCACAGTTTTCATGCATCTTGGCATGTTCTCCTTCACCAGTCTTACACACTACTTTTGGATAACTTTATGCCACTCCTTGTGCAAAAAATCAAGCAGTTCATTTTGGTTTGATGGCTTGTGATCATTCATCTCCCTTATGACTATATTCCAAAGGTTTTCAATTGGGTAAAATCAAGGAAAAACATCATTATGTGGTCTCTTATTTTTTCCAGAGCTGTATTTTACAAATATTTCACACTTTACCTTAACTGAAAAACAAGGGTTTTATGTTTGCACTGTGTTTAATATAAAAGCTAGCATGGAAAGTTGAAAGGGACTGCTTACGATTTGCAAAAAAATAATTAATAAAATATAAAGGAAGCAATAGCTTGTTTAGAATATTGAGATTTTTTTTATACAATACCGTCCACCACAGTGGAAGAAAGGCTATAATGAGGATTGCCAAAGTTGTTGCCCAAAATATACAGACAGTACTAGAGAGCACAGGTGAGAAAGTGTATGAATACTATTACAACTATTACCAAGAAGATATCTTACAGCATGCAGTTACCAAATTATTTACAATATAATGGACCCAGGATTTAATAGGTAGTTATGCCCAGTTATAGGGAGTGTGCAGACAGACAGACACACACACACACACACGCACAGACAGACACACACACACACACACACACACACAAACGGCAGTGTAAAACATCCTCAATAACGATGCTGGATCATGCTGACAACACACTCAACTATGCGTGTGGCTCCCAGACAGTGCAAACTCCAGGACTCTCTAGACACTAACAAGCACTGCTGTGCCTCCTGCTGTGTGTGTGAACATGTGTGTGCACGAGGGTGTGTGTGTGTGTGCGTGTGTGGTCTGCAGTCAAACGCTACATGCCTGACAAACAGTGTATGAGAGTGGGGGTCACCAGGGGGTGGCTGAGGAGAGAGGGAGAGAGAGGAAGAGGGGGAGTGAAGGTGTAACGCTAAAGGCATGAAGCAGGGAAGAGTGTGTATCAGATACTAAAAGAGAAAAGAGAGGAGTGAGGGAGTGTGTGAGGTTTTCCTGCAGGAGGACTGCGATGACTATTCTAAAAGATGTCCCCAGCTCTCCCTGCTACTGCCTCCCCACAATACCGTAACACAGGATTAGGAGACATTAGGAGAGAAAGCTCTAATCTGCTTTACAGCGGAACCAGCCTAAACAATGACTCACACAGAGAGAGAGAGAGAGAGAGAGAGAGAGAGAACGAAAGAAAGATATATAGAGACAGACAAAAAAGAAACAAGGGAGAGAGAGCAAGGAGAATGATTCTGAAAGAAGAGAGAGTTAGACAGCGAGATAGAAGAGAGAAATAGATGAAAGTGGGAAGAAAATGAAAAACAAGGGCAAATCTTACAATCAGAAAGGGGTAGAGTGGGACAGACAGACAAGCAAGGAAAGGAAAGAGCAGAGCAGTACAAAAAAGGCTGAAAGAGAGACAGTCAGGAAGGAAGAAGGAAAGAGAGAAGGGAAAGAGAAGAGACGGACGAGAGGGTGATATAAGACAAAACGGGAAAAGAAGGATGAGAGTGATAGAAAAATGATAGAGAACAAATTGCAGACAAGGGGATAGATAGAGAGATAGAGGAGGAATGAGAAAAAAGGAATGAGAGAAAAATCGAACGAAAGTAAAATATATACAGAAACAGAGAGAATAAGGTGAAAGAGAGAAGGAAAGAGAAAACCAGGGCAAATCAAAGAGTGGCAGAGAGGGAGTAACAGACAGACAGACAGACAGAGTGGGAAGAGCATAGAAAAAAGGATAGAGAAGTACAAAAAGACAGAGAAAGGAGAGAAAAAGAGAAAAGGGAAAGCTAGATGAGAGGGAAAAGAGATATATGAGAAAAAGAGGGCAACACATGAGCCATGAGGGTCACCACGCCCAACGCCAAGCATCACCTTGAAAGGTATAAAGCCTCTCAGCTTTAGGCTGTCAAGAAGTTTGACCTATTTGGATGACCTATTGGTATTAATGAAGATTCTTGCAGAACTAATCATTATCCAGCTTCAATATCTGACCTCCCCAAGCGCAAATGCAATCAAATCCTCATAGCAAATGTTCCTACATCTCGTATAGAACCTTCCCAGAGGAGTAGAGGGGAGGTTACTGCAGCAAATTGAGCTTGAGGCGAGAGTGTGAGTGAACACGTGTCTTTCCCATTTCTCTTAAATCCAGACAGTCCTCACGTCTAGACTTCCAGCAAGGTCACCAAGGAAGGAACCTGGCGAGAGTGTTTGGGTGTGTGAGCTGCATCTGGCCTGCATAAGCGCGAGCACACACACGGGCTTTGTGGAGGACAGATCGGCCCTTCATCTTACTGTCAGCTGGAGTCTGTGACACAGCACTCCGGGGGAAAACATGTGTCCGCGCTAGCGCAGCAGGAGCACTCGCGCACAAAGACGCCTCTGTAGAGTAACTAGGCCAGAGCAGCGGAGCACTGCGGGGTTGGAGTCAAGCTTTAAAAAGGTGTCAGTGTGCAGCTGAGTAATTCAGCACGCTTAGCGCAGGAGGACGGCTAACAGAATCAAACAGCTTTGTACACTGGAAATGAGATTACCTTCCCTGCTCTAAATAGAAGATTTGGAGTATTAAGGCTCTATTTGTGCTCAAGGTAAAACACTGATACGAATGAAGATGACTCCTGTCTATATGGTGAATATTACAACCGGTTCCCGTAGCAATGTAGCCACAGGTTTGAATTCAACAACCACTGCCTTCTGGATGCAACAAAGAAGAAACTCTGGCAGAAAAGTTGTCAGAGAGAAGGAAAGGAAAATCAAAGGCAAATCAGAGAGGAGTAGAGAGGGCGTGACAGACAAGAGTGGGAAGAGCAAAGAAAAGAAAAAGTCAGAAAGAGTCAGAGAGAGAAAGAGAGACAGGAAAGATAGAAGAGAGGGAAAAGAGATATATGAGAAAAAGGGGAAAAAGGAGGAGGATTGTGATGAAAGTAGAGAAGTAGAGAAAGATTTGTAGATAAGGGGAGAGAAAGAAAAGGAAAAGAAGAGAAAGAACACATTTAAAGTCAGCCACAACCTCTTTTTGCGATAAGCCAGCATATTAGGAGGAAAGCGCAGTGACTCGATCTTCCGCAGAGCTTTAGACTGCTTGATCACTTGTAGACAGACTCTGAACTGCCCTCTAGTGGAAAACGTTCATCCCCAAGTAAAGGACTATCACACGTTCCTGTTCCCAGCAAGTTCTACCAGCACCTGTTGCGGGATTCCCAAGCGCTCCCAGACCAGCCGGGAGATATAATCCCTCCTAGGCTTCCCCTAGGTCTCTTCCCAGTTGGTCATGCCTGGTACGCATCTAAAGGGAGGCAACTGGGGCAATCCTCATCAGTTGCCTGAACTACCTCAGATGGCTCCTCTCAACACAAAGGAGCAACAGGGCCTCCCCCAGATAACAGAGCTCCCTAGTGAAGTCCATTCTGAAGAGTAAGCCCTCGTAATCGACAGATAAAAGATCTTTTTAAGTGAGTTATCGTATTTTTCATGCTATAAGGCGCACTTAAAATCCTTTATTGTCTCCAAAATCGTCAGTGCGCCTAGTGCGCCTTTTAATCCAGTGTGTGACCAGTCAGGTTGTAAACAGCAGTGAAGACACACCGCAAAATTGCTTTTATTGTGTTATTCAGGAGTTTCAGTTTAGTTCTCCAGCACCAGGGCTGGAGTAGTATTAGCATTAGCATCTAACCACTAGGCTATTTCCCTGTTTAAATATGAGGGTTATCGGCCTGCAGCTTGCTGCTAACCATGGATAGCACTGCTGGAGCATCATTAACATTACCTGCTAATTACTATTTCCCCGTTCAGAGATGAGTGTTATCAGTCTGTAGCTTGCTGCTAACCATGGATAGCACTGCTGGAGCAGCATTAGCATTACCCGCTAACCGCACTAGCTCTTTTCCTAGTTCAGGGGTGAGCTTTATCAGCTTGTAGTTTTTATGTGTTTACCGTGTTAAAACAAGCTAATTGGGACGAACTGCAAGCTAATATCACCCTGGCTTACCGGAGCACTAAGGGTTACTCAGTGTAGCGCTGTCGGGCTGTAGCGCTGTCGCTAGCAGTTAGCCGCTAATGCTTCAGCCTTTGTGCTGGAATTAAACAAAAGCGCTTTACTTACCCAAATAAAGAGATTTTAGAAGAGAAATCTGTGTCGATTAACATCCAGAGCTGAAAGTCTTTTTATTACAGTTTTGTTTACTTAGCTTAGCTTTACTTAACTTAGTTAGCTACCCCTGTCAATCACCACCAAGCGGCGAGATATGCTCAATTAGAAGTTCCATTTGTTGCGCCTTGTAGTGCGTAAAAAAAAAAACAGTCAATAAGCCTTTTGTGCCCATGAACCTGTTGCTGGTTCACTGGCTTTCTTTCCTTTGATCACTTTTGGTAGATACTAACCACTGCATACTAGCACACCCCATAAGACCCAAGTCATCTAGCAATCACAATTTGGCTCTCATCAATGTCACTCTTTTCCTGCTTCGGACATATCAACTTCAAGAACTGCTCAATTCGTACTCTTCTACCCTTGTCAGATGTCACTGTAAGAAGATAATCAAATTAAATTCAATACAATTCATGTCAGTGGTTTTAACACCATGTCTGATCAATGTACAAGTGATGCTCTAAAGAAAGCAATAGAGTGTGTTGGCAAGATATGACACTATTGGTAGCAAGGCAAGGGAACAGAACATGTAGTACATGATTCACCACTCGGTTTAAGTGTCCTCAAACAAGAACTTGAACTAGTGCAACTCAATTGCTTGGCTGGCTGAAGACGTCCAGACACTGCAGCACATACTGCAGTTTTAACAAGCTCCAATCAGCAAGCTCAGAGGTGTTGAAGGGATGTGCTGCAGTAATAGGCTTCAGATTTAACAGATTTTTGATTGACAGTCACAGGGAAGCTCCAGTAGAGCAGACAGTTAGCAGCATCAAATGTCTACCATACACTTGAAGAAGCTTCTCAGCTGAGTGGCTCGGATCATAAAAGCTGGAAGTTGGAGATGAGGTTGAGTGATGATCATATAATACCCTGACCTTACTAATGAACACTGTTGTCATGGAAAGCAATCAAAACCTCATAGCAATGTTCTAAAGTAACCTGGAAGAAGAGCCTCTGTGGACTCTGTCTGGTTATTATACCTGTTGTCCTTTGCAATTTATTGTGTTGTCTCTGTAGTCTATGTTTGCAAATTAGCAATTTACATAGTCTTGCTAGAATTAAGTCACATCTTGTACATGCTGGAGGAATGTAGCTCAGCTTCATTGTGTACTTGTATATGATTGAAACCACAATAAAGCTTCTGGAACTTAAGGAACAGTCGTCCTGGTTTGCCAGTACAATTAAATCCAAATTACTTGGATGGCTGACGACTTCCAGATACTTAAATATACACTTTCCAGTTTTAACGAGCTCCAATCAGCAAGCTTACAGATGCTCAAGTTGAAGGGATGTGCTGAACAGAGTAATAGGCTTCAAATGTAACATTTCTGATTGACAGACACAGATAAAAGGCAGTAGAACACGCATTCACCAGTAGGCCTTTCAACATGTGTGTCAAAAGCTGCATTCACACTGCAGACAAAATCCAATCGTTTTTTTTCTTTTTCATAATTTGCGACAGAGATGTGCGTCACTTGAGTGGCAATGTAAACGGCACAAAACACACTGAATCTGCCTTTTCAATTCCAATTTGGGCAACTTTAACATGTGTTTCTATGTTCCAGCAATTGTTTGGGGAAGGATCAAGACTACCTCCTCTTGTGGTCCCAGTGCCGTGGATTTGGTCCAGACCAGACTGTGCGTACTGTATTCACACCTGCCGAAACGAACCAGAATCTGCTTTTACCAGATTCTAATACGGTGGTGTGACAACAACTTGAAACTTGAGGAGGTGGTCTCGGTTTGGTCACAAAGAAAGTCTGGAGCTGTTCTTTTCACAAAGACAAGACAACCACATTTCCCTTTTGTTTCTGACTGCCGATTTTACCTGATCAAAGCAGTGAACACACTCGTATATAACAGTGAATCAACACACACAAAGTGATATAATAAATGAATGAAGTTCAAAATATATAGCGCCTTTCTAGAAACCCAAGGACGCTTTACAATTTATACACGTTTTGCACACAAGCACATTACAAATTAACACTCATCCACACAACGGTGAGAAGCGGCGGCCAATAGCGCACAGCATACTCTCAACCGGAAACAACCGTCCACCTGTAGGACTGCATTGGGCACTACAGCGTTTACCCAGGCCAGAGTGCCAATCAATATCTGGGCTCACAGTCATACATACATTTACACACACACAAACTTTCACACATACCACACTTTACACATACACCCCAGATAAATTTAGAGTATCCAATTTACCAGATCAATTTAGAGTATTCTATTTTTCTGGGCAATTTAGAGTATCCGATTTACCTGATTTCCATGTTTTTGGACTGTGGGAGGAAACCAAAGTCCCCGGAGGAAACACACCTAGACACGGGGAGAACATGAAAACTCCACCCAGAGAGGGACTTGAACCCAAGACCCAAGTGCTGGGAGGCAAACGTGCTAACCACTAAGCCACCGTGCAGCACAATGACCAGACATGCCCAAAGCAGTGGGCATTATCCACCTGTGACAGCCAGGGACCAGACAGGTTTAAAGGTCTTGATAACATTGGCAGCTTGTCGAACCTGGGTATCAAATCCACAACCTGGTCATCAATAACCCAGTGCTTTGACCACAGCCCCAGTTGTGGGGAGGATGTAATTCGGACCTCAATCTGACCGAACAATCAGATGTCCTTTGCAAGTATGAGCTAAATTGCTCCTTTTAAAGCTTTATAAATGAAATTAAATGGGCTTCGACTAACATCTGTCCTAAACTAAGTCCTAAAGTCCTGTCCACTTCCCAGTGAACATACCTTTCCCCACTAGTGCCACTCTGACCCTCCTCCCTGTGACTGATTGTCTCTATGTTGAAAGGCAGAATTTTATCCGTAACCAGACTCTGTGCTAAGCAATTAGAAAACTCCCAGTCATATTTCAACCAGCAGGTGGTCTCCTCAAAAACTGCTTATAATCGAGCTTAAGTCCCATCACACGTGCACTATTTTTTATAAGCCCTGGGACGGTGTTAGTCTGCAGCCCTAATCACATGTTATTCTTGGAACTATAGTCAACTTTTTTTCAGTTTTCCATGTAAAAGACAAAAGCTGCAGAAGGAGAGGACAGTAATCTGTTTTTTTACCAAAAGACTGACAGCCTTTTTCTGTGTAACTCTCTAAAAAAATCACTTACACATGACTTGAATAGCACTGCTGAGGTACATTAATGATTACAATAGAACTGATAAGAAAAATGTGCTGTGCTTTGTTGGTTTATCTTCTGGGACATCAAAAATATTTTGCTGAAAACAAGACAAAATACAGCTCTGGAAAACAATAAGAGATCACTTAGAAATTATGAGTTTCTTTGATTTTACCAAATTAAAAACCTCTGGAATATAATTAAGAGGATGATGGATGATCACAAGCCATCAAACCAAACTGAACTGCTTGAATTGTTTGTCCTAGGACTGGCATTAAGCAGTGTGTAAGACTGGTGGAGGAGAACATGCCAAGATGCATAAACACTGTGATTAAAAACCAGGGTTATTCCAACAAATATTGATTTCTGAACTCTTAAAACTTTATGAATATGAACTTGTTTTCTTTGCATTATTTGAAAGCTCTGCATCATTTTTATTTCAGCCATTTCTCATTTTCTGCAAATAAAAGCTCTGAATGACAGTATTTTTATTTGGAATTTGTGAGAAATGTTGTCTGTAGTTTATAGAATAAAACAACAATGTTCATTTTACTCAAACATATACCTATAACTAGCAAAATCTGAGAAACTGATTCAGAAACTGAAGTGGTTTCTTATTTTTTTTTCCAGAGCTGTATATGTTTTATACGAAATTTATTAAATGGTGAAAATGGTGGGAAATGAAAATCTGCAAAAAAATCTGTTTTTCTGCAAGTTTAAGCTAAACTTCAACTAAACTACAAACTAGGTTAAAGTATTTCAGATCAGAGCAAATGAACGAACTATAGGTGTAAAAACACATTTAAGAGGGGCTTTAGCACAGCACTGGCCTCAGAGACATGCTAACAGACAATTTGAGTGGATTGGACATGCTTTAATGGCTTTTTTTAAATAAAGCACAGAAGAGTTGTCAGTCTAAAACAGTCCATCCACAATGGCAGTTGTAGCATTTAGCAGCACAGAAAGAAGAACATCATCAAGTCATCAAGTGCTGAACATACTGAACAGCTGGTGGTCCTGACAATCGGACAACAAGTACAAGTACATCACATACAATAGACACAAAAGCAAGACGATGGAAAAAAACTCAAGTCAGATATTGTAGTGACAAGTACGCACATGTGTATAGCAATTTTCACGCTTTATTTAATTTTATTTTTCCCTTAATCTGTCGGTCACAGTTTGAGGCTCAGTAAGACGGAGGGAGACACCTGGAGAGAGTGAGAGAAAGAAAGAAGAAAGCTCCTAAGGAGCGAGGGTGTCTCCTCTCTCTTTTTCTCTTCCCCGCCGCCTCCTGTGGTATGTGTGAAATGCAATGACTCGGCAGATAGTGTGGGGATGAACGCGCTCTATTTTAGCCTCGCACACTTAGCGCCCGCGGCGGGGCCCAGCCAGCGCCTGACCCACATTAAGCCCGGTCTGCAGCGCCGTGCAGCCGCACTAGCTAAAGTAATTACTGCTCCCGCTCCCCCGGCAGCCTCCCGGAGGAGCCGAGTCGTTTACCGCTGTGAAAAAAGCGCCGGTGACTGGGTCGCCCAGGTGTGAGGTGTGCGTAACAGTGTGGGTGCGAGAGCTGTGAGGGATGTATGTGAGAGACGGGACGTTTCAGTCTGAATGACTGTGAAAAGGACTGCTGAGAGATCTCTCAACATAAGAAATAGAGTGAAGCTCTGGATAACACAATAACACAGACTCTCCGCAAAAGTGGGACCATCCCTCTAGTGCTGGCTTCTGTGTTTTAAATCACTGTTAAAAACATTGAAAACATAGAGATGACTCTTGATTTGTAAAATGGTACAAAATGTGTTGGCCATGAAGGGATGCACACGGTCAGCAATAGAATCACGATGCTGATGGTATATTTTGATCGTAGCATGTGGGTTCCTAAAAAGAATTCAAGACCTGGCAGAAAAGTTCATCATGTTTTGCATGTTTTGTCTCTTCAACTGCTCAGTTTTGGTGAGCTTGTGCACACTGCCCCCTTAGCTTTCTGATCTTGGCTGAAACACAGAGAATTCTACATGTTTTTTTGCTGTTGTAGCCCATCCAAAACAAGGTTGTGGATGATATGTCAATCCAAAATACTTCTCTACGTACTACAATTGCACAGGGTGATTATCTATTTTTGATTGCCCATCAACACAGCCTTTTCAACCACAGAACTGCTGCTCACTGAATGCTTTTTTTTTTTTTCAATTCAATCCAATTCAATTTAATTTGCTTAGAGACTGCTGCAGTTACAGAAATTCTGGGTATAGTATACATAGTCATGACATACACTACACACCACAATATTTAGTTTTTTCATCTGATATTTTTCTGAAAAGCTGCAACAGAGTTATTGTTAATGGTTACTAATTTTGTCTGCATCACAACACATCTAATGAATCCGCTTTATTACATTTCTTCTTCTCTTCATAATGAATTAATGCAGCTGTTCACTGTTCTTCAAATGTTGAAGATAAACAATATTGTGACAAGAGATTTTTCATCACAATAATAACTTGAAGCATGTTTTCATTTGAGGATTTCAAATTGAATGGCTTCCTTTAAATTGCCAATTTATTCTCCAAAATCCAAATATCAATGTGATTTATCAGGAATATACACAGACATGCCAAAACTCACAGAACAGCAGTATGTAATTTTGACAGGAAGGGAACAGCTTGGAAATGCTCATACCTGTATTCTGAGCTGTTATCTTTTGAGTGAGGCCTAACACTGGTCAACATGCTCATGGCAAGGCAATGTGAACTACATGAATCAGGATTCAAGTGAGACCTCACAGTATAGAACATTTTATTTCAGAACTTGAGCAGGCATTAAACATTCCTCGAAGTAAAAGTAAACTTAAAAGTATAGATCTTAAATATCTTAGTATAGAAGTATATAGATACTAGGGTTTAACATTTTTTTGTAGAAGTTAAAGTATCAACTCAAGCTTTTTACTTAAGGAAAAGAGTAAAAGTACTGTTTTCAAAACTACTTAAAGTAAAAGTAAAACCCATTTTTCTAAAAGCCATATTGACTGTAAACGTTGTATTAAAGTGTTAATGTTCAAAACTTTGGGATGCACTAGGCTGCCTGTTTCAGTCATATATATGGCCATTGAGTCCTCTTGAGTCTCTTGAGCCACGGATCATCTTCATACTAGGCTACATATATTTTTGCTGAAGTGTGACATTACACTGTGACATGTGCTGTTGGAATGCAGATGGAAACACATATAAACCAACAGGCTGTCGGAATGATATATGTTTATATTTCCCATCCAACCAGAATCAAATTCACTCTACCTGGATGGAGCAATTTATCTGGATAGGGTTTTTTTTGGACAATAAGAGGCCGGAATGAAAACAGGCTATTTTTAACATAAAAGGAGTAGAAAGTACAGATAATAGTGTGAAAATATAAGTAGAAATAAAAAGTAATTCAGATAACCAAAATTTATTTTTAGATAAGAGTTAAATAACAAAGTATTTGTCAGTGTAGAATGTATGATCAACCACAGTGAACACTACAGTGGGGGGTACTGATGATGATGACCTGTGATGACACCTGGCTAGAACTGTCCATGCGAAAAGACAAGCAACTCCAGAGGAAAGAAGGAGAACACACAGGTCTGCAGCATTCTTTAGATTCCGTTAAAACATGGTAGACGTCATGAGACACGATACTATTTTCCCTCAATGTATTTACAATAGAAAATGGCACAATGTTTTAATCCCACACAGTTCAATCTCTATAACCCTCCTCTTCCATTAAAACATGCAGGTTCACACAGAGGAGAATCAGACTGAGGCAGAGAGAAACGAGGGAAAAAAAGAGGAATATGAAGAGAAATGGAAGGCAGGGAGCATGGCAGAGAGCCAGACTGAGAGGAGGGAATCTCAGTCAGTTGAGCCTGAGGTCTGACGCAGCAGACAGGATCAGCCTGAGGTTACTGAAATGTTTCTGACGAGCCTCAGGAGGCAGAGGCCATTATGTAACCTTTCAGCTAAAACTGAGCAGCCAGTATGCGTTACATTTCTGACATCTCACAGCCGTAACCCATAATAACAGTAGCTCGTAAATCAAAAGAGAGAGAGAGAGAGAGAGAGAGAGAGAAAGAAAGAGAGAAAGAGAGAGAGATAAAGAGAGAGAGAGAGAGAGAGAGAGAGAGAGAGAGAGAGAGAAAGAAAGAGAGAAAGAGAGAGAGATAAAGAGAGAGAGAGAGAGAGAGAGAGAGAGAGAGAGACTCCTCACAGTCTAATCATTCGGGTCACATGTATTCTCTCACATGATGGCTCTCTGACGGCTGTCACATCTCTACTACAGGACAGTTATACAGGATTTATGGAGTCATCTGGGTAGCTACCATTCAAGAAGCAGTCAGGGAGGCTGTAATTGGTCGGGATGGAGAATAGGTGGGCTGGGGATAATCTGATTGGTTAAAGATCAGTTCAATCACAGGCCTACGGCTCCTCGCAGTCTACGCATTCGGATCATGTATTTACTCACATGATGACTCTGACGACTGTCATTTCTTCAATACAGGACAGTTATAGAGGATTTATGGAGGCATTTTGGGTCAGTCACTATTCAGAAGGCTGGCAGGGAGGCTGTGATTGGATGGAGGGATAAGGAATAGGTGGGCTGGGGGATACTCAATATCAGTGGTCAACAACGGCTAAGTTTAGCTTTAATTTGATTCATACCACCGCCAAGGTGTGACAAAGTATTCATTTTGAATCTATTTTATGTATATGTTGCATGCTTTTTGCTATTTATTGTAAACTTTTAAGGGTATTTTTATTTTTCTTTGTTTTTACTGAATGTATGAAACTCTAAATAATTTATGCTTAATACATTATTTATGCTAAATAAAACTTAAACAATAATATTTATTTTGTAACAGCAGTACATTATTGAAATACATTTGAAAAAAGGTCAACGTTTTGTCATATCGCCATAAATATTATCACAAAAATATCCTAAAATATTGTAATATTATTTTAGGCCATATTGCCTGCCCCTAATCACAATATACCCTGAGATATTGTGATATCATTTAAGACCCTATCATCACCTTAACCACAAATACACCTAAAAATATTGTGATATTATTTTTGCGCCATATCGACCACCTCTAATCACAAATATACTCTGAAATATTGTGATTTTTATTTAGGGTCATATGACCCACTCCTAATGGCAAATATACCCTGAAATATTGTGATTTTTATTTAGGGTCATATGACCCACTCCTAATGGCAAATATACCCTGAAATATTGTGATATTATTTTAGGGCTTATTGCCCACCCCAATTGGAAACATACACTGAAATATTGTAATATTATCTGCAAATATGCCCTAAAATACTGTGATTTTATTACCCTAACCACAAATATACCCTGAAATAGTGTGATAGTATAACCCCTACCGCAAATATGCCCTAAAATACTGTGATTTTATTACCCTAACCACAAATATACACAAAAATATTGTAATGTTTTTTGGGCCATATTGCCCACCCCAAATTGCAAAAATACCCTGAAATATTTTTATATTATTTGGGCACAAAAATACCCTGAAATATTGTGATTTAGGGCCATATCACCCAACCCTAATCGCAAAAATACCCTAAAATACTGTGATATTATTACTCTAACCGCAAGTTTACTTCAAAATATTGAGATATTATTTTGGGGCCATATCGTCTACCCCTAAACAAAACATGAATGCTTTCTTATATTCATCTTTTTTGAATCATCACTTTCATAAATTCACTTACAATGGTAAAGTTTTCACAGTTTTGAGGAAACTCTGTCTTCTAGCCGCTGGACACAATAGCAGTCAGTGCAGAACTGCACTGAACTGAGGGTAATCCAGCTAAAACGCTATGGTGCGAGTAATGGTATGGTATGACGGGACTGCGCAGTGTGGTGATTGGTAAGGGCAGCAGATTCAGATTAATAAAGGGTGGTGAGATGGCCGTGCGGAGAAGGAATGACTGGTAAAACTCAAGCACTGAGCTGACGGAGCACGTCTTCAGCCAAATCCCCTCTGATATGTAACTATATACCTCCCCTCTTCGCACTCGCGTTCTCCCGAGTCACTTTGGCCAGCTCCCTTCTGGAGAGCTGAGGAGGTAGACAAACGCAGCTGACGCAGCACTCCAGACGGACCTTCCGAGATCCTCTGGTATTGTCCGCTATAAATACACAACCTGGGGTAGGAGGGGGTCTGGGGGGTGTCCTCAGTCCTCCACTGTGTTTGTATATATGGGAGTGTATGTGTGAGTAACCGAGTGTGTGTGTGTTATCCAAGTGCAAGGCGAGCTCATATGCGGCGGGGGTCATCCAATCCTCGGACTGGGGGGCCAGAGCGGAGCTGGATTTGGCTGCCCCGTCAGGCCGACACATTCCGGCTATAGCTCGGGTTACCGGCTATACTGGGCACTAACAGAACTGCCTGCTATATTGAGCGGCAGGGTTACCAGCAATACACGGCTTAAAGAAGGTTACCAGCTGTTTCCAAATCCAGCTAGACCCCACAAATATGAAGCTCGCTGGGTCTCCACAGCAGATGGCTTACAGGCAATTCCCAGCTTACTGTACATCCCAAACACAGCATCACTCACTGTAGCTCACAAAACAGAATATATACAGATCTGACTGAGTTTACCAGCTAAAAAAGGAAACAAACACTTTCAATAGCCAGCGGTGAAGGCTAAAGTTAATTGCAGGCTGATCTAGATCTGTAGTTCAGCCCTATGTTTTATTTACAACCAAAATCTTATTTTCCCCCTCATTATGTCTTTCCATTTATGTTTTATTCCTATTTTTGTGTTGTATTTTAGGCCCAATCCAATTTCTCTTTTATACTCTTATCCCTACTTGTTTTCAAGTGTAGCCCTTCCCTTTGGTACAGAGTACGGATATACGGCTCTGGAAAAAAAAAAAAAAAGAGACCACTTAAAAATTATGAGTTTCTTTGATTTTACTGAACTGAAACCCTCTGGAATACAATCAAGAGAAAGCTGGATGATCACAAGCCATCAAACCAAGCTTAACTGCTTGAGTTTTTGCAACAGGAGTTATGCATATTAAGTTATCCAAAAGCAGTGTGTAAGATTGGTGGAGGAGACCATGCCAAGATGCATAAAAACTGTGATTAAAAACCAGGATTATTCCAACAATTGTTGATTTCTGAACTCTTAAAACTTTATGTATATAAACTTGTTTTCTTTAAATTATTTGTGGTTATTTCAGCCATTTTTATTTTCTGCAAATTAAAGCTCTTAATGGCAATATTTCTATTTGGAATTTGAGAGAAATGTTGTCTGTAGTTTAAAGAATAAAACAACAATGTTCATTTTACTTAAACATAGACCTATACATAGCAAAGTCAGAGAACCTGATTCAGAAACTAAAGTGGTCTATTAATTTTTTCATATTCATAAAGGTTTAAGAGGTACAAATCAATATTTGGTGGAATAAACCTGGTTTTTAATCACAGTTTTCATGCATTTTGGAATGTTCTCCTCCACCAGTCTTACACACTGCTTTTGGATAACTTTATGCCACTCCTGGTGCAACAATTCGAAAATTTCAGCTTGGTTTGATGGCTGTAATCATCAATCTTCTTGGTTATATTCCAGAGGTTTTCAATTTGGTAAAATCAAAGAAAGTCAAGTTGTAAGTGGTCTCATTTAGTAAACATCTATCATATTGACTATATTTGCATTGATGTTCAAAAAATTTCAATACATTATTTTTTTTAGCAGCCAGGAGCATGTATACAACAGTTTTAGCTGGTGGGTTTTAACTGCTAGGCGGTCAATCGACAAAAATGGCATTCATATTTTCTGTTTTGCAAATTTAAGATTGGACAGATATTATGTAAATATTTGCAAAAATAAAACATTATATTTAGTTTGAGCTTGTTGAATGTTCAGGCAATACAGTCACAAGTCTTATAAGATAGAACAGGTTTTCTCCAATGTAGGTTTGACTGCAGAACCATTAGCATTGCAGCACTCTCCTCCTGAGAACTCCAATCAGCTCTACTGAATCTGCTCTACTGAAGCTGCCACGCTACGCATGCAGTAGCGGAGGCCAGGTTTCACTCCCACTCAAACCAGCATCCATTTCACCATAAACAGAATTCACTTATTTCAGCAGAAAAAAAACTGTCATATTATAATTAAAAACCTAAATCCTAAAAAGACTTCTGCTGCCAGCAGGAGTGAAGCACCGCAGGTGTCCATGTGGCAAGTCCGCTCTCCCACGCACCCTGCGGTGGCCACGCACTCCGCTACGCCCGGCCATACGGCCCAGCAGCTCCGTATCAGAGCCCTGCCAGCCTCGCTGATTTACAACACGTGACGGCCGTGTTGATCACACTCCGCAGAGCTGCAGTCCACACTTCACTAATCTTCAGCACAAGCACTCAGGGTCAGGGGCTGCCGGGAGGGAGCTGCGGGTTACAGGGACAGATGTTGGGCAACATCAGGACAGAGTCAGTAACATATGCTGAAGGAAGGCAGATCACTCACTCGTGATCAGGAAGACAAGGACATAACAAGTCTGCAATGTATGTGTACAATCAGTTCTGTAACTAATAATCAATCAATACTGAGTACTTACTTATTCATGTTTTGATTTCAATAAAGCCGTTTTTACTAAAGTAGAAAAAAAAACTACAAAATAATCCTTTAGACCTAGTCAACAAAATCTGCCTCTCAGTTTCTGTATTGAATTTTAGCTATAAGGGTGTATGATACAAACAAAATATCATGATAATCATCACGCAGAATAATCTAGTTATTATTTTTTTATTTTAAAGTTACAATTAAATGATTAGTCAAAAGATTTATTTATAATCTGCATTGTCAATTATACTGAGTAATTGCTGTAGCTAGGGGTGTGCTATATCGTATCATACACAATAATATTGCCAACATTTTTGAATATTGTGAACAATATTATACCCTGAAATATCGTGCCATATCACCCTACCCCTAATTATCACATCAGGGTACTACTTTTTTTTTTTTTTTTTTTACTGTTTTTAGCAAAAGAAAAATTCACACTGTTTTCATTTATCATTACATATCTTCATATATCTATATCTGTGCAGTATCATTTACAGGATTTACATTGACTTCTGTTACAAATCTGATAAAATTCTTGTCTTTTTTAATATCTCAGTTAGGGGTGTACCATATGCATGCAAAAATAAAATTTAATTTTCACATTTCGTTGCAGCAGCGTATTCTTGGAAAAAAAAAATTCAGTGTTTTGTCATTTCGCCCAGAGTATCGTTATTGTGATATTTTAGGACCATATCGCCCACCCCTAGTTGTAGCCCTAACATGCACACAGCGATCAGTTTTTTCACGTCATTTTCACAAAGACATTATGAATGAGGACGCTGGCTATTGATTAAAATATGATTGAGTGTTTTCATAAAGCTTAACATGATGCCTGTTTACAGATAAAGTTCCAGCCTTTAATTTAAAAAAAAGCCACGGTTTGCTGAAGACATCAGTTTCTGGTTTTATCTCAATCACCCTGTAAAACAACATGTGTACTGTAAAACAACAAATGAAATCAGGACTGACTGTTCACATTCATGCCCCACACACCCACAAATCAGATATCTATCTGATCTACCTCAAATCAGACTTAAAAAGATACACACAGGTCCACAAAGCCAAAGTCCTTACAGGCAAGTCAACTGATTCAGCGGCTGTCTTTGCAATGTTACCAGGTGCTTACTTTCTATCATGCAAGACCAGCCTTCAGATTAGAATTTCAGAAACATATTTCAAATCACAGATAAAATACAATAAAACCTTATGAACAGTTTATAGCGTTTGACTCATTAATGCACAAAAAACTTGTTGCTTTGGCTTTTTATGGCTACTGCGCCTGCGCACATCTCCACAGCAAGAGGACTTTAATAATAAATGGCGTTTTGAGAAATCTCGTTCAAGAAAATTTTGTCACATTAAGACAAAAACATTAGTTTTGAGCCACTTTAGCCTTGTATTTTACATGCATACTAAAGGAAACATGGGAGAAACACAAACGAACTTTTTCTCTTATCTGACATTAAAACTAAAACTGCGCTTAGTCTACAAACTATGTACCCACACATCAGATTAACACTGTACTTGATAGATTGTGATTTTTTTTTTTTTATTAAGCAAAGAATTCATATCATTCAACAAATCTAAGTAATTCTGTCCAAAATAACGCAGGTAAAATGAAAAAGGTTTCAGTACTGGTAATAATTTGATCCTACTGTGGCATTTCACTCATTCTGCAAAAAAACAAAACAGATACAGAATGATCAAAAAGCAAAGTTTAGAGTTCTTACAGGAAACGAAAAATGCCACGAACCACACAGATTACAGCTTTAAAATCTACAAATGACTTTTTATTAAAAAGTAAGTGACATTATACTCTAGTATCAGAAGAAGGAGCACTGTTAAAAAAAAACATTCATTTAAAATACATCTCTATCTAAGCTGAAACACACACCTCTACCCCAAACTGTTCCAATACACTTTCTCTGCAGTGCTTTCTCTTTACATCTCTCTATTCATCTTCTCCCTCCCCCAGAGGCTAGAGCCAATACAGAGACCAAATGCCTCTACACCCCATTCCTCTCCTCTTTAATGATTCTCCATACAGAATCTAATAGATTACTGCCCTTGCTGATTGGACAGTCATTATGTACAGCTCCCAACTGGCCCACAGATAGAGGGATTCAATCACGGCCAGTAGACAAGCTGGCTCTCATTTGCCAATTGGAGGAGTTGCTGGGGGTATGAAAGCACTAACTGAGGCTTACACAAACCCTATTAGTGAAAAACAAGGAACGTAACTAACAAGACTGAAAAACAAACATTTTAGTAAATGTAGAAGGTGTACATCCAAAGGTGTGTTGTCCGTTAGATGTACCGGAACCCTGAGCGTTCCGGTAACCCAGGGCATTTTCAGCTAGTGGTTTGCAGACTACAGTCCAATATCCTCGCCTCTGAAAGGCAAAAGAGCTAGAGCTGCGTTTAGCGGCTAATGCTAATGCTGCTGCACCCAGCCTTAGTGCTGGAGAAACTTCACTGAAAATTCACCCTTATAACTCTGTACTTCAGCAGAGTGGCTTTACTGCTTCTTACGAACTGACTGGTAGAATTCATACATTAGACGCACCAGATTATAAGGCCTGATCCAACAGTAAAACTGCCATCCCTCTACAGGTCAGAGCTGTTTGGCAGTGTGAGGATGGTGGATACACAATGTTAGGCAGGTTGTTGTAAATGTATGGATATTTAACGTATAGTGGATAGTGGATTGGTCTTAGACTCAAATTCCCATACAGGTGGATACCTTACTTTAAATGTTATAAAATAGTATAATAACTAAAGAGCTTTAAAATAAGTCAGCAAATATTACAGCTAGCGTTTTTGTCTGATGATAAGGTGCACCAGACTATGAGGCGTATTAATTGAAAATAGTAAGGATGCCTACATCGAAGTGAGCAAGGGTGTCTCTATGTTTCCTTTTTAATATGGAAGCTGGGGGACGTGCCTAATTAAACAAAACTGTAATTCTTTCTAAAAAAAAAAAAAAAAGTATATATATATTTCTCTCCTCAAAACGTTTTATTTAGGACATTAAAGTGCTTCCATTTATTTACAGTAAGCTTACATTTCCAATACTTTGTCTAAGTGTACGGGTTTTCAGTGAAGTTTCTCCAGCACTAAGGCTGGGTGCAACAACATTAGTATTAGCCGCTAACCGCAGCACTAGCGAGATGTAAATGCCGCCAGATGATGCTAGACTAAGGAACCCTGAGTGTTATAGCAATCCAGGGCACTTTCAGCTAGTGGTTTGCAGACTACAGTCCAATACGCTGGCATCTGAAGAGTGAAAGAGCTAGCGCTGCGGTTAGCGGCTAATGCTAATGTTGCTTCTCCCAGCCTGAAAACTCTCCCTTATACCGCTGTACTTCAGTGGAGTGGCTTTACTGTTCCTACTTATAGTCTGACTAATATGGTGAATTTGAAAATAATTGGATTGTTGTAGTATGAGAGTAGGTACTCAAGAGTCCTAATTTGGGCTGGATTAAATGTACAAAGGGTTTGAGTGTATTTTCCTTTTCGCCTTGGTTCCTCTGTGATTCCAGATCAGTCAGCTCTGTGTTTTTATCCTTATCCAAAAGGATTTTTCGACTAGATATTTAACACAAGATATTTAACACACATTTTTAAGCAGAAATAACTAGATAAAAATAGGATAAAATAGATAAAATGGTATTTTTGTTCCTTAGTGGCACACTCAAGGCAAGCGCAGAAATGCCCTTCTATCATTTTAACCTCTTCAAATAAAATGTCTGATAATCAATCATTTTTTACTGCAAGAAAGCTATTTTGCAGGAGGGTGAATTTAGAGGAAACAGAGAATGTTATGGGAAACATCATGTGTTCTTTGGAGAAGCAATGTCTGGGTTGTTTTTTGTTTATTTTGCTCAAGTAGGCCTCTTCAATTCAAAGAAGCCGTGTTTGACACTAAACAATGCTGTTCTCAGAAAGCAAATACTTCACACATCTTCGTAATACGCAAGACAAGGTGCTGCAGGCTGCGGCAACATGTAACCACTGTTTCTCACCCCCCAGGAGGCTCCCACTGCGCTGATTCTAGATAAATAAAGCCTGAGCTATTTAGAAAGAGTATAAAAAGATATTTTTTTCCTACCTGTCTTACAAACACCTCTTAATACTACTACTGCTGCTGCTAGCATCTGCTACTGCTACTAACAAGTCTATTCCCAGAAAGAAGAAAACAGAAAGAACAGGGCAGGAGAGGCTTTCAGTCAGCTAAAGTGAATCCTCTGGATTGCAGGGAGCTTTTTAATTACTTTTGCACTCTCTTGTACAAGTGTGAAAGCAGGCAGAGTAAAGCTACACAACAAACTCCCTGCTAACACATCTCACTAGCCCACAGGCCTGAAAGGCTCACCGGCCCACCCACGCACCAAGTAAGCACCTAGCCTGCTAATGGACTGATATGCCAACAGAAGTGAGTAAGGGTTTCTATTCTGTCCTCTGCAGTAAATTAATGCCACGACTCATTCAGTCATTTGTTCCTTCAGTGTTAAAAGCCTCGCGAAACCTTTGCTACGCTCACAGGTGGGACTAATGCAAGGCCAATTAATCCAGAAGCGCACCAACCCAGAAGCAGGCAGAGTTGCACAACACCAGGCCTACACAATGTACTCTTTTCATTTATACTCCCTGCTAATGTGCAAAAATGCATAGGTCCGTTTAAAAAAATTAAAATCTTTACTACCCACATACTTTTGTATGTCCTTTATGCTGGAACAGATGTTAAACCATCATCCCCTAAAGCTGAGCATAAACGAGCCTTGGAGTACCGTATTCTTCGCACTATAAGGTGCACTTAAAATTGTTTATTTTCCGAAAAATTGTCAGTGCGTCTTATAATCCTATTTTACTTTATGTATAAATTGTATCAGTCAGGTTGTAAGGAGCAGTAAAGCCACTCCGCTAAAGTGCAGCTTTTTACAGGAGTTTCAGTTTAGATCTCCAGAACTAAGACTAAAGCAGTATTAGCATTAGCCGCTAACAGCGCTAAGCGCTAGCTCTGTAACTGTTTAGAGGTGAGAATTATCGGCCTGTAGCCTGCTGCTAACCCAGGCTAGCACTGCTGGAGCAGTATTAGCATTTGCCGCTAACTGCGCTAGAGGTGAGTATTATCAGCCGGTAGCCTGCTGCTAGTTAGTACTGAGACTGGAGCAGCATTAGCATTAACCGCTTTCTGTGCTAAGTGATAGCTCTTTTGCCATTTAGAGGCAAGTATTATCGACCTGTAGCCTGCTGATAGCACTGCTGGAGCATTATTAGCATTAGTCGCTAACCGCGCTAGCTCTTTTCCTTGCTTATTATTCCTTATAGGAATAGAGTAACATCCTTATCACTTTTCATGTCTTTTATTGTTCTTTTATTGTTCTTTTACAGTAATTCCATTTAACCTTGTACAAACCAATGTGTGCAGCACAAACCTATTAAGGATGCCTCAATCTGATCAATCAGAGTAACTGCTCAGAGTAACCCTGAGTAACGTCCGATACTGGGGCAGTTTTCAGTATTCTGTAATGCGTCAACACAATTTAGGTAAGATATTCTGCCTTTACATGCGTTAACAGTTCACGTACATGTATATTTCTATTGAACTAGTCTTAACTTCCACCAACAGCTTTTTTAAAACTCAGCAGTTTAATAACGGATTGATAAACGTGTATAAAAGTTCACACTATTTCATAGTGTTGTGAACTATGATCAGTTTTTCTGTATCATGCATCCATTACACTTATTTTCCTGGTTATGGACACAATGTTTAGTGCTGGTTTTAAACCAGTGAACTCCCAGCATGTTTCCACAATAGCTTTATTCCTAACCAGCAACAATTCAAGTGTAAAATGTGGAGGAAGTGCTTTTCCTCACATGGATATAATACTTTAGAAAACCATTGTCATTGCACAAAAACAATAAAACTAGCAAAACCGGACCATTCTACCATTACTAACACTAAGCTGCTTTATAGAAACCAGACCCTGATAAGTAATCAGAACCCGACTAAGGATTTTTTTTCATTGCAGAACAGAATGTACACATCTAACAGTTCTTCAGTATGAGAAGATACAACATTCAAGAGAAGCTTACTAATTTACTAACAGTGGAGAAAAAAAAATATGATTCAAAATCTTCACCCTTCATCTATCAGGTAAAAATAAAAATGTAAGAGACACGCCAACACATCACGTCCATCAATGCAGTCAAAAACAGTTGAAAAATGCAGTAGTAGTAGTTGTAGGCAACACAGAGCATGTACCATGAATTTCAACAAGCACACATGGATTTTACAGCAAGGACGAGCTGTGTGAAGAGATTCTCCATCTACACAAGACCAATTAATTTCCATCGCCATGCCTGCTTCAAGATGGCAAAGCCTGGCTTTTGCTTTTCACTGTCAGCTTAAGTCAAGCACCTTTTAAAGCCCTTTGGAACTGTTTTACTGAACACGGCAAAACACCAACGAGAGTTCAGCACTGAGGCAGGAACCAAACAGAATACAGGGATAAAAAGCATTCAGACAGGGAGCTGTGTAGGCTGTCTACTTGCTTTATCTGTTAATTGTTTCCTACTTTAGTGGGGGAGCGAGCTGTGTGGATGGAGGTGTTCGTTAATAGGTGGTAGAGGTTGGACTATTAAAACAAGAGAAGCTGCCTTCACATTACAGCAGAGAGGCTCAATATTCCTCCTGCTCATTTCTGTACAAGAGGCAGCGTATTGAGTTGAGGCACAGCAATGCTGTATGATGCTGTTATTCCTTTATCCTGGAGATCTACAGTGTTCAAAGTCCTTGAAGGCCTTAAAAGGCCTTTTAAACTCTGCATGGTGGTGGCCTATCTTTCCAGGACCAGGAATGAGCACCCCTGGCTTGGACAGCTCTGGAAAGAAATAAGAGACCACTTAAAAATATATGAGTTTCTTAGTTTTTACCCAATTGAAAACCTCTAGAATATAATCAAGAGGAAGATGATTGATTACAACCATCAAACCAAGATGAACTGCTTAAATATTTGCACCAGGAGTGGCATAAAGTTATCCAAAAGCAGTGTGTAAGACTGGTGGAGGAGAACATGCCAAGATGCATGAAAACTGTGATTAAAAACCATGACAGCATTAGAGCCTATGAAGCAAAGTAAGGGCTCATCTTTACTAATTTACTTTTTAAATAATATTTAGGGATGACTTGTGAAACACAGCCTTCTAATGCAATACATTTGTTATTATTAATTGTAGCATTAAGCGCCTTCGTTTGTGTGCATTAGAGATGCAGAAAACATCATCATCTTTCCATCATTGCAGCATAATTCAGGTCTTGAGGATAAGACCTGAATTCATAAGTCCATCCTTTATTAGTTCATAAAATTCTATAGGTAGGTCATTTCTTAGTTGCTTTCCAATAACAGTAACTGAAATTTTGAGGAGGGGTGTTCAAACTTCAAGATTCATGCTTTAATATTGTGCACATGTGCAACTTTAAAAACTGACTTTACCATCTAATTTACAACTGAAATATATCAAAATAAAAAATTAAATGCTCAATTAATTATAAAAAAAACATATCAGTAAAAAAAAAAAAAGAAAGCTGTGCCCCTGCTGTCCTCTACACTACCACGAACTCATCTGAAGCCAATGAGTCACGCAACATGTGTGAAGGCCGAGCTGGAGGAGCCTCCTAGTGATGATATATTACTCAGCATGGGTCGGGATAGTTTTCACCGCACTCTCATTTCATTTTAGCGGCCCACTGTTAATGAGCTCATCTCATGGGAAATAGAGGGCTGCTATTATGTTCAGGAAAAAGCCTACGGAATATCATGAGAAAACAAGGGTCACAAGGGGAAAACCTCATAACTGCACCTAGAACTACACCTGTAGAATCAAACACACAAATATTACCCACACACACACCACAATACTTACAATCACAGCTTTATTGGACACTAGAAGGTGATTGTGCTTCATGCAGGCTAATGATTTAAAGCACATGGTTACAATGTCAGTCTATTTTAATGACCATAATCGTGTCCCAGAGTCCCAGAAGGGATCTGATACTGCGAGCTCAGTAAGAGAGCCTGTAGTCAGCAGTGATATAAAGGCTGGGTAACGAACCCACCCCGAGAGGGAGGAGGCCTCATGAGCTTTCGCCCCAGCTGAGCAATATTGCACAATCCAACCGGTCCTAGTATTAGTCCCTGGTGCACTCCAGGGCTATGTTCAGAGTGTGGTAACAGTACCACATACATTCCACCCCCAGCCCTCCACCCTCCTTATCCTTTCTGCATTCCAAAGACATACCGTCATGGCAGTGCACCACATCATCCTCCCAGATATATATCTACGCCCCTCCCCGCAGGGCTTTCCCTTTGCCCACTAATCCACTGTTTACCGAGGCTCACACAGCTGGCTTTTCACATCTCGCTCTCATCTCAATACAGAGCTGTATGTCACTCTCCGGTAAGAGCCGGGGGAACGGAGGACATGTCCGCGCTCGCCTGCCGCCGGCCCATTCAGGTCTTGCTGAGCGGCGAGAAACCGCCGAGACGCATTTACGGCAAATTTATGCAGCGAAAAAGAAGAAGAAAAAAAAAAAACTGAAAAATCCCTTGGAGGTGAAAATGGAACCATTGAATGCTAGCCCCAGCTCTTTTAGAGATAAGGCTCTAACAGCTTAGGGAGGGGAAAACTGCTTTCCAGGGGAAGCCTGGGAAAAAGAAATGATACAGCAGTTCTACTAGAGTGCCTTTAGTTAGCATGGCGGGAGCAGGATTGCATCATGCACTTCAGTGGGGTGTAATGGGCTGGGCACGCCTGAGAGCAGACACATCTGCATGTTGATACACAATGTTCTCTCCAGAAGTTGGAGTAAAAATAACTGCTAAAGAAGAAGCTGAAAGAAAAGCTTTTTTCAGGGAATACAGACGCTAACAGCGTACGTAACACAACAACAAGCGGTCTGCAGTTTGAACCACAGGAAAAAAAAAAAGTGAGAAGAAAAAGCGAAGTATTGCCATTTCTAGATCTAAATTCCCTGTAAAAAAAAAAAAAAAAAAAGTTACACCCAGCATTAACACGCGCTCCAGGTGAACCGATCATAAGCAGGGCTGCAGCTATAGACTATTTCAATAGTCGACTTTTCTGTAGACGATTATTTTTCAGATTAGTCAATTCGTCACGATTTTTTTTTTTAACATGACCTCCATTTGTATTTCCTATTTTTTTTTTAGGCTTCTGATCTAATGCATTTTGACAGCTAAATGTTTTAAAGCCTAAACAATATTACTTTGAATTTGCCCATGTTTTGATCATAAATATAATCAATTGTTTCTACTGTTAGGAATTTTTTTTTATTAATATTTTTTTTAGTTTTTAGTTTTTAGTCTTTAGTTTTTTTATTCATGTGAATTGCCAGTTTATTAGATTTATCTTATTAGTTTGATTATTAGAATTTACTTATTTTAGTATGAATAATTCCTTTTTGTATTGTACTCTCGAATGGCCTTTGCAAACAGAGTTGCCAGGTTCGCGGTTTTCCAGCAAATCTAGGCTTGTTTGATTGTCCCGGGTGAAAAATCAAAGGTCTAGGTGTGTGTTTTTGGGCTACTTTTATTTATTTTATTTATTTATTTATTGCAGCTGGCAAACAACCTTAGATATTGGGTTGGTTTAATCTTGACAGATTTTAAATTTTAATTTTTTTTATAGACCTGGCAACCCTGGCTGTAACCTGCATTAACTCATTGTCTAATTTCTCTCTATCGCTTTAAAGACAACATAAGTCACAATATGTGGAATTTAAACACTGAGAATACGTTTAAATGTATAACGAGCTGATGTACAGTAGGTATGGGTGTTGTCTTGTCCCTTATCTGATGTGTTTACATTTTTGTAGACACAGAGAGCGAGCCGAGTGTGTGAGCCCATTACCCCTCACACCGGGTATACTGCTCTCAATCACACATTAATGAAGCGTCAACAGTAAATGTTTTATAGTCGACGTTGTCAATGATGTCGACTAATCAATCATTGTAGCCCTAATCATAAGTGGCAGCACAAAGTACATGTGTGAACACTGGGTGCAATGCATCTCGAGGATGCAGTGAAATACAATCACTCGAACCACATTCAGAGATAGCCAGAGACACATATTGTTATCATACTTGACCAATACACCATACTACAGTGTCCACTGTTTGCATGCTACAATAAGGTGATACTTGCGACTGGTGCACAAATGAAACTAGCTGCCTTATCTCTATATTTGGCCTGAGGATTCAGTGCAAAGAAAACAGCAGAACAAAAACATAATCAGACCCTCATACAGTGAAAATGATATAAGATATCCGATCACAAGCAGCCACAGGATTTAGGCTTTTAAAACGGCAGTTGTGAACAGCTACACATTTGGCCAATCAGGTTTTGTGATCAGATAATCCAGGATGCCAGAACTTAATGCCACATTTTTACCATGTAAACATCTACACTGTATCCTGATAAGACTTCAACCACATTCATCTTCATTTGGAAGTCAAATGAGCCTCCTGTTGTTCAGAATTTGTGCATCGTGCAGCATTCATTACTGGTGCTTCAGCTGTACTGGGTGTGGGTTTGGTTGTCAAAAGCATCTTGAAGGAATGGCAGCCACAGAAGAAAGACAGAAAGCTTAGAAACAAAAGTTTAAATAACCAAAAATGTGGGCGTGGCTGAATAACGTGCCCTTTAAACAGCGAGCTCAAATGCATACTTGGTGATAAGCCCACCTAGAGCTAAGGGGGAAATTCTTGACAGTTTGTGTAATGCAGGTAAGGATGAAACTGAAGCTTAACATGACACAAACTGTTCATGGGTTTGGGTTTAGGAGCATGAACTACCGTATTTTCGCACTATAAGGTGTACCAGATTATAAGGTGCACTATCAATGAACGTTTATTTTAATACACAAAGTGCACTGGATTATAAGATGCATTTTAAGGGACACTAAAAAGACTTTCTTTTAAAGTCAAACGAGCGCTGGATGTTAATCTACACAGATTTCTCTCCTGCAAACAGTTTATTTGTGCGAGTAAAGAGCTTCTGTTTATTTACAGTAAGTTTGGATTCTCAAATTTCTCCAGCACTAAGGCTGGAGTGTTAGCATTAGTGGCTAACCGCTCCAGCAGTGCTAGCTGGGGTTAGGAGCAGGCTGCAGGCCGATAATGCTCTCCTCTGAACGGGGAAATAGCACACGGAGTTAGAGCAACTGTTAATGCTGCTCCAGCAGTGCTAGCTTTGGTTAAGAGCAGACTACAGGCCGATTATACTTACCGGGAAGTACAGGAAAATAGCAGTTAGCGGCTAATACTAATGCTTTTCCAGCCCCGGTGCTGGAAAACTAAACTGAAACTCCTGAAAAACACTGCAATTTGACAGAGTTTTTTTTAGTTTTACTGCTCCTTACAACCTTGCTGGTAAAATACATAAATAAGACGAATTGTATTAAAAGGCCCACAGTTTTAATTTTTGGGGAAAATTAAAGGATTTAAAAAGCGCCTTATAGTGCAAAAAAATTGGCATTCAAGTAAATATAGAGTAGATAATGTGAACAGCCTAAAAAAAAAAAGTGGGAATTGGCGATAAAAACAGATTTGGGCCACTTTACCTGCTGTGTGAACATAGTAATAGTCTTAGTTTTGCCTCTATTCTCAGTGAAGCCATGATTTTGATTCACTTATGCAGTCCTCCGTGATAACAGGCAGGAGCATTTGTAGTGGCCCAGCCATTGATTGATCTGCGGCACTGCTGCTGCCAGTTTCTACAGGAGGATCTAATGACATGCTATCTCTGTAACTGTCTCATCTGCGCTGTGGGAGGCACAGGCTAACCGCTTAAGCAAGGAACGCTAGACGCCATTTTCTATGCAAGTCTCACATGTCGCACAGATCAACAACTTGCTAGTATGTAGCATCACCCGTCCCCCCCCCACCTCCCCCCGACCGCTGTGGGGGAAGTAAATATAGAACCCCGCTGACTTCCATGGAAATGCAAATACCTCCAAAACTCAATTTAAACACTTTTAAAGAAGACTTCTCGCACTACCGCGACCTCATTGACTCGATAACTTGCTGCCAACATGATTCATACTTCACATTTCATCCTCGTATTACAGCGTTCGCAGGCAATTACTACTTATGCTCAGAGATTTTAACTTCCATAAATAAATTATCAGTGATCCAGTGATCCATGCAGCCCACTCCTGTCCTCCATGATGAAGCTCTTCTTCTTCTTCTTCTTCTTCTTCTCTACATGTGCTCAAGTCTGAAGTCTGTAGTCTGAAATCTGAAGTCTCCCCGCTGTAAACAGGCCTAACTGCATTGCTGGAGTTCATGCTGGTGCCTTGGCCCCCATGACCCACGATTCACTATAAACATCTTACCTTCAGACTCCAGGAACGGAGAGTACTTAATGTGCAGACTCTTCCTGATAAGAAATCGTGATAGTAAGATAAGCCATCTTTAATCTAATATTTATGTGTTTTGTGTGCAAGTAAGCATGAACCAAGCACAGCCAATATTTGCTTCCAACATGTGATCAGCAAATCGGCCGATTTGTTTATTTCTCTCCGGGCTCTCTAACGGCTTTATGACATAATTAAGGTAAGCTAGCCAAGTACGTGCTGAGGCCTACACAGCCTGCCTTTTATATCAGCGAGCTCATTTTAGATGTTTGGCAATATGGCTGTAAAGACATCAAACTAGCCATAAAAATCCTGATCGCTGCACATCCAGGTTTAGGTACTGAGCACCTGAGGAATCCCAGAATGAAGCTTTAAGACTAAACTCACACAGCAGATAAAGTGACGCAAATCAGATTTTCTCAGATTTTTCTTTTAGTTCTATTTACATTAGGGCTGCAGCCATTAGTCGATATAATCAACAATGTGATTTATAAAAATCTGTCAATTCCAAATATTCATTGTGAACTAATTGTAAGCACTAAATCAGTAACAATACACAAAGTACTGGGGAAAGAGAAGCATAACAGGCTCACTCACACAGTTTACATTCACCTCGGCCTGCATCTCCAAACGTTCCCAAACACAACAGATTATACATTTCCTCACTTAACAGCATCACTTTCCACATTTAAAGGGCAAAGGTCTGGATGTTGGAATGGCATTTAAATCCCAAGTTCAGCTGTTTCTATCATTTTGAAGCAGAGATAATCGTTGACGAAAGTGATTTATATTAAAATCTTCTAAACAGTAAATAGTCTCTTCTCCTAAGCATGCATTTATAACTAATATGCATGACTTTCTTTGAAGAAGGCTGTCGCATTTTTGATTTTAAGATCACATATGAATGTTGCTCAAACAAGATTCAATGTGTTTTTTTTGCTGTTCACACTGCCACAAACATAACACACCTGTGCTACATATGACAAACAAGATTGGATTTGCACCTCTTTTACATGGTGTGTGAACGTAATCAAAGACCCTGTCTAAAGTTTAGTTTTAAAAGTGGTGCAACATTTGCAAGTTTTATGAAATGCTACAGGTTCATCAAATCTGCCTAATAATTAGCCTTTCCACAACATACAGTGAATCTCTAAAACACAGGAATTTCTGTTCTACTTTAAATAGAGCAGAATTCACAGAAATTCCAGGAAGTTTCAATTAGTTATTTTTTTTAAAGGGTTTAAAAATATATTCCTCAGAACTAGACTGATTCAGAGATAATAATTACATTTGTATAATTAATAATGCATTAATAAAAAGCAAAATGCTTCAGGTGATCCTGAGCTAATATGTTTAAATGTTTATTTAATTGTTACCCGTACTTTTTACTTGTAATGATTAATTAGGTGTGAAAAAATATATAAAAATTGTGTAGTATTACAACATTTTTTTATGCAACAATTTAATGGATTTTTTCAAAAACAAAGTATGTTTTTTTTATATTTTTTTAAATATTTTTTTAATATTATTTGTGTTTTGTTCAAACCCTGCCTACTAGATAGCAGCAGTGTTGTACTCTGTTGTTAGATCCCAGTGTTCTGAATTCAACTTTTTTCATACAGATTAATATGACGGTGTGTTTTTTATACCGACAGTTTTTTCTAAACATTGATTTAAACAAACACAATTAATTGCTTAGCTTACAATGTCACAATATGTTGCAATATTTTGAATTGTAACTCTGTATTGATTGTGTCTTAATTTCTAGATTTTATATGCATGGGCACAAGAACCAGCCATTACAAATAGGCACACACGCACACAACAAAAATCAGATATCAGCATCAGACCAGATTTTCAATATCAGTGCATCCCCAATAAATAAAAAAGCAAACTCCTCCTAGGTTTTAAAACTCATGTTTTATAACAGCCTGCTGCTAATTTGCACAGAAAGGTAGGTAAACAGCTGCTGAGTAGACGGCTAACAGCTATTAGCAGATTAAGTCTGGCCAGCAGGTGCTTCGCCTGCAAACACAAAAACACGCCATAAATGCGTGACAAACAGCATGGGCAGCAAGGCCTGACCCGCTTTGTTGCTCGCTGATGGCTGCTGTGCAACCCGAGCTGAAAGTGCCAGCAGGGGAAAATCGATGCAGGCTGTGCGAGTGCACGGGGATTCCCTGCACTCCTCCTGATTAATAGGAACGATCTGAAAGGGCACAGGTCTAATAAATATTGCCAACACAAGGCTAAAGGAACGAATTAGAGTGGGAGGGTCGGCCACAGGTTCCTTCATACCGTTTCCCTAAACACCTTTATTTTTCCAGTGAACAACACGAGGGACATGCCTGTTGGCTTCATACTGGGTGGCAGGAGGGCTTAAAAAAAGAAAAAGAAAAAAAGGTGGGGGTTTAATTAGTCCTTTCAGAAGCTCCTCACGGAAACTTTACTGCGACAAAGACAATCAAACCTCTGATGTATAATAATACAAACGTCGTACTATTCACGTACTAATTAATATATCCCACAACTAGGGCTGCCACAAACGATTATTTTTATAGTCGACTAATCACCGATTATTTTTTATGATTAGTCGACTAATCGGATCATACATTAATTGAATATAAAACACAGTTTATCACAATAGAATGCAGCTGCTATTATACAACCAACATTAGATTTCAGCTATATGCTAACTAAAAATAAAAACAATTAAAATCATAGTTCATTAAACCTTTAATGAAATATGCAGCTTGTTGTAACAGACAATTATTTTACTGTTTAGCATAAAGTGTAAACAACTGTGTAAAATAAGGATAAGGCACTGGCATTTATGAAACATCTCAACCGTGAGGTTGTTTGAACTATTATGAAAAAAAAGTATATTAATAAAAAATGCCTCTCTGTCCAGATATTGTGTACATTACCGTACACAGGGCAGCGGTCTGCACAGATCTGATTGGCAGAGGAGAGCGTTTGGTGATTTTACACCACACATGACTGATCTGTGAGTTTACTGCACCGAAAAGCACTGAAAACAGAAGCCACTGTCAGAATGAAATCCTTCTCTGTAGTTTATCGGTTTGGGACGGCATTTGTGACAACGTCTGGGTCCGGATCCGGATCGCGGTCCGCCTAATAGTGACCTCTGTTTTAAAGCTATCAAGATGAGTAAGTTAAGTACTAAGTTAACGCTCTGTTTACGCTAATTTTAGCAGCTAAATAGCAATTTAGCTTCTTCGTCATTTAATCAGCCACAACATGCCTCCTTTTCAGGTGCTCGTGCATCGCGGTTGTGCTGCCGAGGAAGGCAAGTTCTTCATTGCAGATATTGCATTGCACGCGTTTCACTTTTATTTTCTTGGTGATCCCACACTTTTGAGTTCTGTAGCGGGGTAGCCATGAAACCAGAGCCTGTCTGTATAATGTTCTGAGATGTCGTCCACTACCTACCCCGGTTTCCACTACTGCGCATGTGCGTCCAGGACAGAAAGGCAGTCGCAGCAGTTTGGAGAGAAAAACAAAGAAAAAAAAAAAAAGACTAATCGACTATTAAATTAGTCGTCGACTATTTTAATAGTCGACATAATCGTGACTAGTCGACTAATCGTGGCATCCCTACCCACAACCATACATGAGCTATAACATAGGAGCTAGCAGTCTCCATAATCAGTCAACAAAGCTCTGTGACTCTCTTTTTACCCCACTACCTTACAGGAAATCTGTCATTCCTATGGTTCCTTTTGGCTTGTAAGGGCTTGGTGAAGGATCTGTCGTCTCTCTTGGCCCTTAAGAGTTACATTTTGGAGAGACAAAACTTAATTGTGATTGGCTTCTGTCAAAAATGACTGACACATCCTCCGCCCTTTGCTTACAGCCACTGGTTCTTTGGCCTGCAACCTCTATGGAGGACCAAAACTGCCAAAATAAAAAATAAATAAATAAAAACTTATGTAAATCACTCATTAAAAGAAATATGGTGATTAAAATGGTAAAGAATAATTTAAATAATATAAAAAATAAATACATCTACATACAAAAATATATAAAATGTTATTTTTGGGTTTCTTTATTAATTTTATTTATTAATTTGTTTATTTATGTACATAACTATTTATTTCTGCATTCATTTAATTCCCGATTTATTTATTTGTTTATTCCTTGTCCTTATATGATGATGAAGGGGCTGTCCAGTAATGTCCAGTCACGGTGTCTTAGCATTCCTATTGGTTGATCGATGTCTTGCTACTTTGGCGGTAACTTTGGTAATGTGGAAGATTATTATAAATATTATAAATAAATAAACAAATGAATCAAAAGTAAAAATAAACAAATGTAAATAAAGAAACCCATAAACATATTATTTGTTATAAATATATTATGATATTTATTTTTAAGTATAAGTATTTATTTTTATATTAATTATAATTATTCTTTATCGTTTTAATCACCATATTACTTTTATTGAGTGACTTACTTACGTTTTTTTTTTTTTTTTTTTTTAATTTTGGCAGTTTTGGTCCTCCATAAACCTCTGGTGTTCAAACAACGATCAGCGGTCAGCCTCCTCACTGAATTTTACTGTGACAAGGCCATTCAAACCTCTGATGTATAATAATAAAAATGTCTTATTATTCACATACTAATTAATACATCCCACAACCATACACTAAATACAACACACAGCCAGACACAGGAGCTAGCAGTCTTTGCTGTGAAATAGCCCATAATCAGTCAACAAAGCTCTATGAAAGACAGACATTTCATTCCAATCCATTGCCAAGTACCTCACACACACACACACATACATCCATCCAGAAACACACACACATACACACACACACACACACATAGCATTGAAGCTATGATTAACACACACAAAGGAATGTCTAAAGGGAATTACCACACAAAGCTCCAGTAAAATGTAATATTTAACCATGACCCTGGCTCTACCCAGCAGTAAAGCAGCAGATCCCTGCCGGCTTACTAAATTAATATCTACATACCGACATACAATTCAGGGAGATGAATGTTCAATCATCTGCCGGTTAAGAAACGCTTTTGGTGTCATAGTGTGATGTATGGCCATAAAGTACTTTGATATATTAGATATTTTAGAGGCACCTAAGCACTAGGGATGTCCCCGATCAGATCACGTGATTTATTTAAATACAGTAACTCAGCAACTCAGAAACTTGTTAAAATATTCTAATTTGAAAAGCATAAAAACTTCCTTGAGGTATTATAACACAGTAAAACTGGCTAGTTTAAATATAGTCTGCAAGGCCTAAACAATACTACACTATTATCACTGTTTCTCTCACAGACATACAGAACTACCAGCATAAAAAAAATGATCATGATCTTAATTATAATTAATCACAGATGTTCTTTGAAATGTTTGGTTTTTTTATTTAAGAAAAGATGCATATTTATATAGAAATATTACAACCTTGTTATTTTGTGTAATTTAAAATTCAAACACCTTAGTTTTCACCCCACTACATTACTGAAAATCTGTCGTTCCTATCGTTCCTTTTGGCTTGTAAGGGCTGGGTGGAGGATCTGTCATCTCTCCCGGCCCTTAAGAGTCAAATTCTGGAAAGACAAAACTTGATTGTGATTGGCTTTCAGTAAAAAATGACTGATAAATCCTCCTCCCTTTGCTTACGCCCACTGGTTCTTTAGTCTGCACTAGCGGGATTGCAACCTCTAGTAATTAAACAAAACAGAACGTGGAACCGTACGTTCCCTCAAAAGATATTTTTAAGAACTAAGATTTCCCTCCCTGCATTTACGACAATGTTTTAATCCACACTGAGACATAAAGGTATGCTGTATAAGACAACAGTACTGAAATAACTCAGAAACTGAGACAACCACCTGAAAGAAACAAAGAGTACCAATCCTATATTATACTGTACACCCAAAATACGCCAGTCATGAAACTACCGATTTACAATTTTTCATACGTCACATACTTGAATCAAGGGCTCTATCTGAGAATTGAGAATTAGCCAGAAACACGCATGTGTTCTGATGTCAGCATGTCAGTACTTATGACGGGAGGAAATAAAGGAAACAGAAACCTGTGTGCCATCCTGGTAATATGAACTCAGCCTTATTGCTCGCCCATAATGCAACAAATGCACCATACAAATAGGTTCAAAAAGGGCACAAACGGCTTTTAATCATAAGTGGAGCAACTATTGCGTTTCAGTCTTTTTTCATCTGAGGCCCTGTGGAGCACCAGCATCAAAAGCAGAAAGGCAGCTGGAACACAGGCCTAATCCTCTCGTGCTTTGCTCTTACTGTACATCTTGCAAAAGGTGCAAGGTGCATGTGCAGTTTGCAGCAGCAGCAGCAGCAGCAGTAATGGCTCGGTAAAGCTGGATTTAAGAGTCACTTGGGCAAACAGTGGTAATGCAGTCTGCTGGTGGCATGGCAACAATATAAAAGGTTGTGTGTATGTGTGTGTATGTGTGCATGTGTGTGTGTGTGTGTGTTACACACACACACACACACATACACAGCCTACTGATAGAGGTCAGAGCCACACAATGGCATGAGCCCATTTAACAGTAGACAAAGTGGTGTTTCACACAGGCTGCATTGAGCCCAGCTTCCTCTGAAGTCATTTGCATGAGCAGGACCGGCTGTAAAAGAGCAGCTAGTCTTCTGACACTCGTCAACAGCGGAGCCAGCGTCCAGCTTTCTCCAGCTTCCTCAGGAGTCATTTGCATGGAGTCCTGTTCCCCCAGAATTAGCCTCCAGCGCTGCGGACTAGCATGCTAGCTAGCCCCGAGAAGCAGATTCCATTACATTCCCTGAAGTCAAGCTCCTCTGATCCACTTATACGGGCCATAAGCTGAGCAGGTTAGCCGCTTTTCTCTGTCCCAAATCCGCAACCTGTGCTAAGCTAATAAGAGCTGGTGGAAGGCTGTGGCTTCGCTCACTAATGTAGTATTAGTGAGTGTGAGAGTGCGTGTGCGCTACAGCAACTGATCCCAACACGCAGCTCTTTTGGCACCAAGCATCGCCGAGAGACTCTGAACTCTGAAATACACACGTTGGCACACATTTTCACACCTAATGAAAATAATGGCGCGTCTCTTTTTTTTCACACTGCTGCCCGCAGCAGTTACAAGATATTAGGAAGATTATGTTTTGACAATTTGCCAGAAAAATGCAGGCCAGTGAAATAAGTTGTAATGGACCAAAATGAAATGAAAAGGACAAATAATAAACATTGTTTTGTTTTAGTTTTTTTTATCTAGTCAATTTTGCCACCTATTCAGCTTCTAGCCAGCTGTATCACAAGTATCACCTCAAGTGATGCCTCAACAAAAGGAGGGTAAAGACTGGCACATGCCTCCTCCAATACACGTGAAGTCAGCCACCACCTCTTTTCGAACTGCTGCTGATGTAGCATTACCGAGTAGCATCACAGCGCTAACGCTCGGAGGAAAACGCAGCGACTCGGTTCTGATACATTAGCTCACAGATGCCTTGTGCCGACAGACATAACCTGTTGGAGTGATTTGGGGAGAGAGCAAGGTCAATTGTGCTCTTTCAGGGCTCCGGCTGCTGATGGCGAGCTGCATGACCGAGATTCAAACTATGATTTTACATAGGTCTTCATAAATGTTGTCATTTATTTACACTAATGACTACATTACCCAGCCAAAAAATATAATAAAAATAAAAATAAATAAAATATTATTTTAAAAATATATTTACCAAACACTACTATGACAACATCCCCTAGCACACATAACAAGTGCAATATATTTACCTTAGCAGTGTAACTCAACTCAAAAGTTTAGTAGTGCAATTTCAGTCATGAATGTACCTCCGTAGAGCTACACAAGTCCCTGCAATGAGTAAAATTTAGAGCCAGACTTTAGGTAAACAAAGACATTTTAAGCAAGGCTTCACTTCTACTATCCATGTCCTGTACAGCTCACATCTTTCAGCTGGCAAACAGACAGTAAAATGAAACCAAGTGTGATAAGTGATGCGGAGCTTAGCATAGCATGTAAAAATGAACTTAAACCTATCTGGCTGTCTGCCAGCTTTTTTCCCTTACTCAATAAACACACTGTATACAGAGGGATAAAAAGCAAACAATGTGATAAGAATAAGATGAATTAATCATTGTTGAGTGTAAATTATTTGTTGTCCTTTCTTTTTTGAGATTTTCGGCTGAATATTTTTGGTCGCAATTTATTTTTAATTTTTTGCAAATCGAGGCCAAGGCACGTTAAATAAACATCCATAACAGCGATCAAACTACCTGTCATATTTGACTTACACTGGTGTTCAGCATCACTTGACTATTTGTTTAGTGAGCAGCTGCCGTTGGAGCATCCCAGTCATTGTTTATAGACACACACACACAAACACACTCTCTCTCTCTCTCTCTCTCTCTCTCTCTCTCTCTCTCTCTCTCTCTATTTCAGTATTTCAAGGCTAATGCTCGACAGAAATGGTTGGGTATGAAACATTAACCCTTCAGCTCAAATAACAGGATACCATGCATTCTTTTGTGCTGTTTGACTGTGTGTATGTGTGTGTGTGTGTGCATTCATCAATCAGTAGCATCAAGGAAGTGCTGGATGAAGTTAGTATTTCCACATTTTTGTGTTTAAGAAAAATGTGGAACATTGGTATCAGCTCATTTCTTTCATACTGATGCAGTTTCACTTTAAGATTTAATATATATCTATATATATTTATTTACTTAACATTTTTCTCCTAATTTATCTAGGCCAATTGCCCCTCTCTTATTCAGCTGCCACTCAGCTTAGGAGTGATGTGGGGAAAGAGCACCATCTACCCACCTGGAGAAAGCAAGGCCAATTGTGCTCTCTCAGGGCTCTGGCAGCTGCTGGCAAGCTGCATGACCGGGATTCGAAATTTCGGAGAAGAAGTATAGAGCAGTCATGGTTACAACGTTTATATATGAGCCTGTATAAAATGAACTGTAATACTCCAAAAAGCCAACACAATCTTACACATGCTACCACATGTGAAGTCACATGAATCACCCCTTCCAATTTAGACCATGGAAACTAAATAAGGAACTTAAGCAGCTTGTACCGAAAAATTGCTCTCTTTTATTACTTCTATCAACTTTTCCTTCATCAATTGTGTCACTAGTTTGATTTTGTTCAGCACAGCCATCTGTTAGTTGAGGTACTTTTGTAGAATTTCCTGGTGTTGGGGGCATTACTAGCATTAAACTTTAGAAATAAATATATGTACATAAAAAGCCACATTTATATCAAGCTACTGTAAGTAAATTATTCAACAAAACCATGAAACTGATTGATCTGGGGTCACATCTCCTAACACTTCTCTACACTATACTGTCCTCAAACTCAACTCAACACTCCACTAACCCGCCCTTAAGTTTGGCCAGATGGTATGTCTCACATCAGTGCATCTAGGCGAGTGAAGCGCTTTAAGTCAAAGTCACAGCACTGAAATAGAGGAAGGAAACACATGTTTCATGAGCATGTCTCTCAGTAATAGCCTACAGTACACTGTATACAGTATTCTGACAAGTGAAGCATCCTCTGCAGCAGCTTTTATCAAATACTACTTTGCTGTCTAGCCAAAATACTTTGAAGTAGAATATATAAATAGCAACACGGTAAACCAATTTGCGTAATCTATGTCAGACTACAGGACTGTAGCTCACACTGTAGGCCTTTTAAAAAAAATAAAAAAACACTCACACACTGATGGTGAGCAAATGTATTCTCCTCATCTCTCATCAGCTCTGAAGTGACAGATTCTACTGAAAGGTTGATCAGCTAAAAAAGACTTCAAAGACTACTAATTATAGCTATTGTCTTGATAATTCATGTATTTTTTGCATTATAAAGCACACTTAAAATCCTTTAATTTTCCAAAAAATCAAAAGTGCGCATTATAAATGTGGTACGCCATATGTATGAATTCTACCAGTCAGGTATTAAGAAGCAGTAAAGCCACTTATACAGGAGTTTCAGTGCAGTTTCTCCAACACTGAGGGTGGAGCAGTATTAGCATTAGCTGCTAACCACGCATAGCGCTAGCTCTTTTGCCGTTCATAGGTGAGCATTATCGGCCTGTAGTCTGCTGCTAACCCCAGCTGGCACTGCTGGAGCAGCATTAGCATCAGCCGCCAGCCACGCTAAGCGCTAACTCTTTCGCTATTCAGAGGTGCGTATATAGGACTGTAATCTGCGTGTTCACTGTGTTAAAACAAGATACGTGGGATGAACTGCTAGCTAGTATCACCTCATCAGAGCATTCAGGGTTCCTTAGTGTAGCACTTTATTCACCAAATAAACAGTTTTCAGAAAATAAATCTGTATAGATTAACATCCAGCGTTTATTTTAACTTTTTAGAATTTACTTAGCTTAGCTGCACATAAATTAGTTACACCCCCTGCACCACCACCACCCAGTGACGAGACCTGCTGAATTACAAGGAAAACATGGCAACACCCCTGTTCCTTTCTAGTGTCTCATAATGCGCTTTATAATCCGAGGTATCAGGTTTAAGTCCATATCTGGGTGGAGTTTCTATGTTCAGATATGTACTGAGTCAACTCCTTAGCGTTTGAGTCCTCAAGGTGGGTGTTTTATTTTCAGTTAAGAGTACGCTGTGTGCGATTGGCTGCCGAATGCAAATGTAAGTTCATTCATTTAGTGTTCTACTCGGTTGTTAAACCTTTCTTTATTAGAGATTTTATAAAGGTAATGTTATTCATACTACGATATTCTTCCTAAAAATTGGATTTAAACAATCACAATATATCACTTTGCTTTAAGTTTTGCAATATATTAAGATATATTGAATCGTAACACCTGCAGCATGATATGCATTGAATCGTATTGTCAAGTTCTTGCATATACACAAATACACAGTCCAAAGATAAATAGTTAGTTATCGGGACAGACCTAAACTTATGTAAGCTCATAATAATAATTAAAAAAAAATCCTTTTTTGGAGACAATCTTGGAAAAACAACAACAACAACAAAGGGAACGCTGGTTGTGAAGCAGCAGCAGTAAAAGCACCTGGGAGGTTCTTTGTGTTTCTGACAGGCTGCTTTGTCTTTGCCTGCGCTCAGCCTGCATGTGTACATCCGTATTTCTGTCACACACTCCGGCTCTCCCCGTGCAGCGCCAGGCTGAACAGATGGACACTACCTCCTCTCTCTGAAGTGCCCCTGGGCTGGTCATGCAGCACCTCCGGGAAAGTCCTCACAAATTCCGTCTGAGGTCAAGAACAGGATGAAAGACGGATCGCTTTCTGCTACTCCACTGGAGTGCTAGCGGGCGAAAACTCGCTCCGCGTGGGAGAAGATGACAAAAAGCCGTACTGTGTGCGCCTGTTCTGCAGGGTGTCCTGCCACCGCCCGCCTGTGGCTGGCCTGAGAAAGAGAGAATGCTGGTTGTGTTCAGCTATAGCCAGTCAATCACTGCACACAGTAGGAAAGAGGGTAATATGGCCAAAATACAGTAGAATATAACATTACTCAGTAAAGCTGCACAATTCTGGTGATTTCCTGTATTTTATATATCACAATATTTACCATAGAACAACAAAAGATCACAATGACAGTTCCCCGCCTTTAACATTCCCTTCCATTACATGTGATATGAATCGGAATATATTCTGAGATGGTCCACTTAAGGTTCATTTCTAACATTTCTGTGCTTGACCATACCAAATAAATCATTAGTTTACTTTTACTGACTATTTTAAAATCTTTCTTTACTCCTTACAGTTTTTTTTATATACATTTAGAATTAAAGAGTACTCACACTGTGTTCTACCTAAACATATTAACAGTAGAAAAACTGTTCTAATGTATGGCAGTTTATGGCTAATTTAGAACACTGCAACTCCAGCTCATTCCAACTGAGGCAGTATTCCATTCGGTGTATGTGTGTTAAAAGACACACAAGCATTTAAGCTAATCACTCTGTTGTACATTGTTCCATATAGTTCATAATTCCTCCCATAATTTGTGTATTGTGATTAGGGCCGCCAACGTTATAGCATCAATGCACGCAATTAATTTGGAATTAGTAACATGCTATTATTTTTTTTATGCAATTAATTACGGCACCAAGTTTGTGCCCAACTTCCACCATAATCTGCCCCGCCCATTGCACTATTTTTTTTTTTTTTACGGAGCAGTTTGCTTGTGGTGAGAACGTGACCTGGTCTCTATAGGACCCAGCTTTTAAATATACTTCTTTTTAATTGAGCTAAACCTCTGATAAGGCGTTTAAATCTAATATATATGCCAAATAATATACTGATACGAACTAATGCTGTCTTAGCTGCTTCATGCTGTTTACACATTAAGAGCACAGTATGTGCATTGTACACTGCATAATTACATTATGGGCTTATAGTCCAATAAATGGACATGAGATGAGATTTTTTGCCAGTCATACCATGACCAATGCTTCAATAACTTCGATTCCATACACACAGTGTAGACTGAAGTAGGTGAAGATAAAACGATATATTTTACCAAAATATGATTAATATATAATTAAAATGTTGACATTAAAAGAGTATTATTGCTTTGTTATGCTATTCTATAATAATTATGTCAGTGACTCTTAAATGGTCTTAAATTAATGCAATACTATGGTTTATCACAATCATTTTTGGGACGATATATTGTCCACAAAAAATTCTAACCGTGACAGGCCTATTGTGACAGGTACATTTTTAGCTTTCTAACTATAAGCCCACTATCAAGAGAAAAATAGCATTTTCAATACTATATATATTGTCATTATATACACACATTGGTTTTGATTGTCCCGTATTGTGCCTCTTTAAAAAAAAAAAAAAGTAAATATGATTGATTTCAATGCTTTCAAAATTAGCCGTTTCCATATATAGCCAGTATGTACTGAGTAGAGAATCAAACAATAGGAAAAAGCTTATCACAGAATAAAATAATGACATCCAATCAGCTGCTTGTTACTTTGTATTTAACACTCACAGGTTACTGGCATTTACAGTCTGTATATTTGTTCTAAATGTCGTTCTCAATATATAGTGTGGTTCAGTGTTCTAGAGTAGTGACAACCTCCACTACACACTACATACATTCACAATAACGAGATGATGTTTCTCACAGCGAGTACCCAGTCAGTAGGAGTGTGGTTAAAAAGTAAAGGTGTCAGAGCTAAGCTACTGTCCTCCCCCTCTCGTTTTCTCTTTCTCTCTCTCTCTCTCTCTCTCTCTCTCTCTCAGACTCCGGTTTCTGCTCGTTTCGTTCTCTGCATTCTCGTCTCTGGCCCTTCAAAACTTTACTCTCCCCCGACTCCCTGGCTCTTCTCGTTTTCTCCCTCGGCTCTGACAGAAGTGCCATTGTTACAAACTCTCACCCGCCGTGCTCTTGCCACTCTCCACACCCAAACACGCTGTGACTTGCCATGCTGAGAGACTGTCCTGTCACTGAACATAAAGCCAACCAAACGCCTGCCCACCTCAACGCTCTCGCTCGCATGCATGAGCCAACTCTCACAAACTACCTACAGCAACACAGCGGTGAACAAGATAAAGCCTACACTCCTGCAGGTCCTCTTACAAAAGGCAGGAAAAATAACGGCTACTGATTTGCTTCTTTGTTCATCCATCTCAAAAACACTTAAAACCACAATCAGCATGTTTAGCTAATTGCATGCTGTAAAGTAAGCCATCAAACATTCATGGAATAGCAAAATAGGTTCCTACTTGAGTAAATGAGAAAGTCAAAAGTATTGATTGTGGCTGTAAGGCCATTAGTAGGCTTTGGAATTGAAAATGCTACTTGAATAAAATGAAATAAAATAAAATAAAAGGCATGTTTGTCAAGATTCAATCAACATGACCTCTTGCGGTTAGAAGAAGATAAACATAACTACTCAAAACAGGAATCAGTGTTTCCCTTTTAGTTGTCTTTCATTCTCAGCCATAAACACAAAGCATACCTTGAAAATCTCTTTTAGTATATATCACTACCCATGTACTCTACAAATCTACTATTTTAATGTAGTAGTGGTGTCCAGTAAAAGCAAGCAACAAACTCCCCTCTCTGATATGTGATGCTGCACATGATGGAATTTAGATTTTCGCTAGTGAAATTATAGCTGCTGTTGAATGTATTGCTATCCAATTGTTTTTTTGCAAAGAGCTACCATGAGTTTATCAGTCACTACCTGTGTTAGTCATAGCATTTGAGTAGTACTGCATCCATCTCAAGGAGACAGGCAAAAATGCATATTAAGTTTTGAAGATGAATATATATATATATATATATATATATATAATACCTGTATTTATGTCTTTCAAAAAGTTAAAAACTGAAGGCCTGCTGTCAAACGCAAGTTTTAAAACTTGCACAGAACAGAACAGCTCTTCTTGTTGAGAACAGAAAGGCTTAAATGGAATGCCTCTAAAAATGTGGAGGTCGAGCAGAGCTGAACAGCTGGGAAATTACTGTAAGAATTTTAGAGGTATAGCTTCCTTCTGTAATGCACAATTGTAGGGAAATTAGCAAAAGCAAAGCAGACAAACAGCAAAGAAACAGAAATAGTGTACATTCACAAAATCTAATGAGTTTCTGGCCATATTTGCATAGGACAGAAGGTCCAACAATTTCAAAATTGGTGTAAGGGTTCCAATATTTTGAGAGAAACAAACACTTCATTTCTGCCTGAAGAAAATGTACTAGGTTTGAAGAGGCCTTAAACAATAAAAATGTACCTACTTTATGAGTTTTCTTTATGTAAAATCTGCCACTCAAACAATTTAACATATAAACATTCTCTCCATTTTGGAAAAGCACTTTCAACGTGTTAACTTTCCTGCTTTTTCTTACACTTTTTTTCCACAGCAATACAGGGCACTGAGCAGCTTTCTCTATGCATGTTAGTCTACAGATGATTATGAAGGTAGAGTAATTTAAGGAGAGTTGTTAAGAGGGTATGTGCAGAGAAATGCTGAAAAACGTGTCTTTTTCAGTAGATTGACTTGGAAGCAGTGTGTGCAAAGAAAAGGTCCAGGCTGTTGCATTTTTTTTTTTTTTTAATAAACATATCTTCTGAAGATATTGCTAAACTTTTTGTTATATTTGATAACTCACAGTCTTAAGTCTTAATTAGTTCGAAAGGAAGGAAGAGTTGACGTATAGTTCTTTAAAGTGTACAACAAAAAACAATAAGAAGCCCAATCTACCTTAAAATATACATTGGTCACTGGTAATCAGCGAAACGGGCCAGCATGAGCTTGTGGCATGTCTGTGGGTGTGGCATAAGGCATAACACACACACACAGCTTAACATAGTAAACAAGAGGGGGTTCTCTCTTTGAGGAAAGCTTGGGGTTGAAGTATGTGGCATTACTTAAAAGTACTGCTTCTAAAAATTACTCAGCAGGGATCAAACACCACCCCGGCCACCCCGTCCTCACTCAGCACTGTGGCGGGGCCTCTCTTCAAAAGTCAAATGTCACATGCTATCAGTCTACGGTTGCAGTGCGACATACACAGACAATGGCTCCCTGTTGCTGTTTAGCGGACCGCATGCTGAGGGAAAGAAAAGAGGGGAAAAAAATAGACCATCTGATGCTGCTTGAGCCGAGCTGCAGAGTAAGTAGCAGCGTAATCAGCTCTGATTATTTGGGTCTGGCTGATGGGATCACAAACTGATCCCGTCATCCTCACAGCTTGGCCGAGGAGAGAGGCAATTAAGACGTCTGTGTCTTTTATTAACTAATTCAATTAGTTCCCTTCTCTAAATTTCCTGGTAAACAATTCCCAAGAGTAAGCCTCAGCGTTATTAGAATGCCAGGGCCAAGGCTACACACGTTCCTGTGCCAGTGTGGTGAGATCGCAGATGGCACACGGCGCAGCTGGGATTCCGTTTGCCATACCTCAGGTGGAGCAATCACTGCACCGCTCGCAAGGCCATTCTATTCCCCCTAAAATACATCCCTACAGTACAAGAGAAAATAGCAAGCTTCTGCTTAAGGAGAGACGCTATATTAAATAACCCTAGTTTATATTATTACAATATATTCTATTACATCTTTAAGAGACTACATATAGCTGTTCAATGACACAGTTTAAATTGATGAGATCATCACAGTTTATCATTCTAAGACAATTAAATGCCACTGACATATTGATAAAAACAATACATTTTAATTAATCATAGCTTGCAGTCCACACATACAAATGTGTATGCAGTGACACTTATTGAAGCATTGGTCTGGTATTGCTTGAATGGCTAAAATAAAAAAAATGTTCACTGTTACATATGTGAACAAACATACAAATAAACACAACAGACGATATCACAATTATCAAGTATTATTGAGGTATTTAAAGCAGTACAAATACATGCATTTGCTGACAAGCGTAGAGTTACAGAATCAGCATCAGAAGTAAACTTACAGTGTGGAGTAATATTACACAATTTTACAAGAAAAAAATATTACTGACTGTGCAGCATTATGCAGTTGGCACGTTTGCCATGTTTCATGTAGCATATTGAAACAGATGCTGCTCTCTATATTAATGTTCATTTATGCTCAACAATATACAAATTCAGATATGGATATAGATTTGGACATGAACAAAGCCTTCTGTCTGTACTCTAAATCAATTTTGATCACATTTGGGCACATTCTTTAAAGGAACAGAGAAATACTACTGAAAAATGTAGGGGCAGTTCAGTGTCAAAAACATCTGACAAAAAACATGCTGATTGTGGAGGAGGTTCTGACAGTGTACTTATGTTAAAGCAGACATCAGAAATGGCTGTTAACTGTGTAAAAATGTTTTGCCATAAGTTTATTTTCCTGCAGTTTCCTGAGTTTCTTCTTCAACATGGCAGTGGTGGTGTTTCACATGTCATTGGTTGTTGTCAGATGTTTTTGACTCTGAAGCGTCCTCTTAAAGGACTCATAGACAGACTTATATAACTATTGAAATAGGCATTTTCATATAGGTATAGAGGTATAAGACTGTATAAATAAGCCTCTATATAAGCAACTATATAATGTTGCACTATGACAAGATTTGATGCAGCATTTTAGATGAATTAACCAGCATTAGCACTGCTAGCTTTGACTTGATCAATACAAAAATACCTGTAAAAAATGGCAAATGTTCCAGCTGGCCTATCTCTCTTTAAAAAAAAAAAAAAAAAAGAGTATAATTAACATACCTATAAACAATACATAGGATACTAATTTATAATACTGATGAAATGCAGAAAAATGCTCTTAGCATTTTAAAAATGCAATCAAAACTCTTTAGTACCTATTTTTATTTATAATGTGTCACGAATCTAACTAAGCAGGACTAATTATGCTATCTGTGTAATAAAACAGCTGGTATGCATTTCATTAAAAAAAAAATTCCCTAATGTTTTTTTTCGGTGAATACAAAACCAGAAACCAGAAATCCCCTGGATAAGTGTGAGATGACTGACTCTTATTACTGTAGAGAAATGCTGCAATCGCCACATATAAAACTGCATCAATAAAACACCAAACATCCCACTGTTCTTACAACTGAGAACAAGATATCTGTGGCCTCATCCATCTGAAACAGAATCCTAATCTGTTAGCACTGAAGCTCAATATTAAATCAAATCCTCTGTCCTCAGTGGGATCTGGCTGCCCTGCAGTAATATCCACCCTTCCATAGAGAGCAAACATATATTACATCCGAGTGAACGACAGGCCTGACAAGCACGATTTCGGCTGTTAGTGGGCCACACCTGTGGACTAAACTGCAGCAGTCATGCTGTCTGTGGGTCTACCTGTTCATCCATCCATACATTCACCTATTTTTCTGTCTCTCTTGCTCACTCGCTGCTCAGACCACATAAAGGCTCTATTAGCATACGGAGAAGGTCTTGTCTTTGAAAGGGAGACTGAAGAAACTCACAGATCACGCATTGCATAACAGCTTTGCCTTGCTAAGATCATTTAAGAAACGAAGGACACTCTACTGAACACTTCAGCCCTCCGCAGCATGGCTAGATTGACAGATAATAGAGTGCTGCAATTCAGCGATGTGTGCCGGGAGAAGCTACTAAAGAAATCTCTCGCACATCAATGCCGAACTGCAGGAGCAAATCGAGCTCCTGTGGAAGAAAGCGAGCTGAAACTATCCCTGCAGCCATGCTGGGGATGAGACTGCATACATATGCAGAGAGAGGTGAAAACAAACGACCTGGTACATTTCGCCTGCATATAGTAGAGGCAGTGGCAGCGGTCTGTAAACACAGAAAAAAAAAGTGGGAGAGAGAGAGAGAGAGACAGAGAGAGAGGGAGAGAGAGAGAGTGTATGGCAAAGCCAGGGAGCAGCCAGAACTAAAAAGAGAGATATAGAGAGAGAGAGAGAGAGAGAGAGAGAGAGAGAGAGAGAGAGAGAGAGAGAGTGTAAAAGAGAGACAGACAGTGTTGTAGATACAGGAGACAAGATAGGTAAACAAGCGAGAGGCTTCTCTGGCAGCTGAATAAACAGTGCATTATAACGTACCAATAGTGATGCAGCATTTTAAACAAATGAACCTGCACTTTCCTCATTAGCGCTGCCAGCTTTGACTTGATCAATACAAAAAAAAACTTGGCAAAAAGCTCTCTTGAAATGGGAATGGAAGTTAAAACAACTGCAAAAAGAGCAAAATGTACATTCGAAACATTGTTATGGTCTTTCTAAAGCATAACAGACGATGAACACACATGCATTTTACATTATGAGAGTCCCATTTCAACCAAAAAAATAGACAAGCAAAATGGCTTCCACTTTCCCCCCATACACACCCACTACTTCACAGCAGCAGATTACACCAAGCCCAGCTAATGAGGTGAGAAAGAAAACACAGCACTTCTTTCCCCTCGCTTCCTTCCCTCCCCTTGAAGCCTTCAACCAGAGCTAAGCACTCTGGGCTACTGGAGCCCTGCACCCATTACGCAGATTTCCCCCATCAAGTTGATACATTGTGCCATGATCTCGTAAAATATTTAAGCCCGGACTCCTTCCGAAAGGCACTCACTCCTAGCCCTCTCCTTCGCAGCCCCCCGGCCTGCAGGAGGAAATTGCTCTTGCTCTCTCGCTTGCGCTCTGTCTCCACAGAGCTGTACTAAGAGAAGAGATGTAGCTGATGGAATGAATGAGGGTGAGTGACTGACTTATCAGAGCTCTGAGGGCTTCTTTATGAGAGCAATCAATTCATATCAGAAGGACACACTTATACAACATCGCCGGGACGAAGGAAAGGCTTGCAGGGGTATCTGTGTTATCTGAAGAGCATGTCGGCAAGGAAGAGGGGACACTGTTAGCTGTGTAGTTCTGATCTGGTAGCACCTGAGTGAACGTATGAGCCCTTAATGAGAAAGGTGAGCAAAACCTGGTGTTTGTGACTATAACAACTATAAAAGGTCCAAGAACTAGATCTTCCAAAAAAAGTCTGAGCCACTTACTTACACTACAGCTACTCTGCTCCAGCAAGAAATATAAATGTAATCTAATGGAATAGTGGTATAAAGATTACAGAGATCCATTTTTTCCCTAATGCCATTAAAAACAGAATTCTTAAACTGGTCTTAGAAAATGAGCTAAACAACATCAAACAAGCAGCTGATATAGAGGTGTGACAATATTTTACTGTACTGTGATAAAACTGTATTGAAAAGTATTGTATTGTTATCATAATTGTTACTACACCGTTCTGATTATATTGTGGATATTTTCAGCATTTTCGAGGGTGCAATTTAGGGGATGCACAAAATGAGAATTTATGGTCGACACAAAATGCGACACAAAATTAAACATTCAAAATAAAACGAAAGACCAAATTGTGCAGGTTTTTGCTCATTTTGCCACCTTTTTTAAACCACCTCAAATGCACTTTTGCTTTACTTTTCAAAGAAAAGGAAAGGGCAAAACTACAAAAAATAACTACACATACACAGAATACTGATTGTGTGGAGCACTGCAGTTACAAATTGATCAATGTGCTGGCAAAAGAAACTCAGTGAATAAGGAGTATAAGGGCTGTGAGGGAAGGGAGTCTCTTCCCAGAAAGAAAGAGACTGTAGGGACTGTTTCCAAACAACATGGAGAAGCACAACCTGTCACATCAATCCTGCAGTATGTCCAGAGAAGCTGACCGCAGCGTGGTCTCTGTTTAGGTCTTTAAAAAAAGGGAAACAATTTGTTTAATACTGCAGATTCTCCAATGTACTGAAACTAAAGCAACTAGCTTTAGTGCTGTCAGTAGGATTATGTCAGTGGCATGTTATGGTTAACGTGACAGTCCTAACCAAAATTAAGAAATATATTGTGATATATTGAGATTTTTGACGTATTGCCCAGCCCCAGTTTTATGACCATTTAAATACCACCACATTCAGCTGGTGTTTCTATTGTTTCCATGACAGTAATAATCAGTGGCTTATCGACTTATCTGAAAAATAACTGACTGATTTATTGACTTCCAAAGTCAAGCCCTAGCTTATTCAATGACTTGAAAAAATATATATATTGTGATACACTATATTTTGTACCATATCAGAACCAAAATCTACACTAGCCAGTAGGGCACTGTTTCTATCCTAAGCTGAACACTGCCTAAAAGTCAGGCAGCAGAAAGAGACTGTAGGGACTGTTTCCAAACAACATGGAGCACCACAACCTGTCAGAGCTACTAGCTAACCTGCAGGATGTCCAGAGAGGCTGAAAGCAGGGTGGGCTCTGTTTAGGGCTTTAAAAAATGGGGGGAAAACATTTTTTAATACTGCAGATACTTCAAGGTACCAGCACTGAAGCAACTATCTATTTAGCTAGGGTACCTAAACTTTGTTGCTAGTAAACCGAAATGAGGAACAATATTGTAATAGACTGAGATTTTTGACATATTGCTTAGCCCCAGCCTTATGCCCATTTAAATCTCACCACATTAAGCTGGTGTTTCTATGTTTTGAAGCAACAGAGAAAACCAGGAACAGGAGCCAACCCCAGAAAAAGTAGATATGGAGAGAATGGCAGTAGTAATCTGTGGCTAATCGACTAATCTGAAAAATAATTTACAGATTTATTGACTTCCAAAGTAACTTGATCATTAGTTGCAGCCCTGAGTCATTTGTTTTTTCAAATATTGTGTTACTCTATATTTTGTACCATATCACACCCAAAACCTACACTGGCCAGTAGACCACCGTTCCAATCTTAAGCTAAACACCGCCTAAAAGTCAGGCATCAGTGAGGGAAGGGAGTCTCTTCCCAGAAAGGGATTGTAGGGACTGTTTCCAAACAACATGGAGCAGGACAACCTGTCACAGCTACTAGCTAACCTGCAGGATGTCCAGAGCGGCTGAACGCAGCGTGGGCTCTGTTTAGGGCTTTAAAAAAGAGGGGGTAATATTGCAGTTGCAATAGAGCAACTAGTTAGCTAGCTAAGCTAATTAACTACCGTTACCTAGCTATGTTAACTACCTAACTAACGTTACCTAAACTGTGCAGCTAGTTAACCTAATTAACCTAATAGTTAACCTGACCTCAATTGCAAAATAATTCAATTATTAAATTAATAAACACAGAGGAAGAGCAGAGCAGAGCAGAGCGTATTTAACCTAAATCTACTAGACTCCCTGCTTTTTATTTTCAGTAACAGCTTCGCTCCAGCTTTGCTACGTCGAGTAAACGTTCACACGCTCACAGAGACGTGTAGCGAAAACTAAACAGACGCCAGTTCGTATTTCAACTGGAACACGAAATAAGCAGCAAAACGAAGCCGTTTAGTGCTTAATTAAGTGTTGCTACAGGGTGTGGATATGTAGACAAATGTGTGCCGTAAATGTGTCGGACTGAGTCGACTCACTAACTCAGTAATAACTACCTTTACTTCCTACTTTTACCAGCAGCAGCAGCGCAGCAGCAGCAGCAGCAACACCGGCTAACACCCTTTTCCTTCTCAACAGACCAGTAGTATTAGTATTATTATTAATATCACTACTATTATCTAACTAACTACCACACCAAGGACTTTTTTACTGCACACACACTCTCACACACACCCCTCAGAGCACCCACACGCCAGCTGTAATGATACAACCCACAGCGGGTTGGTTAACTAACGCTAGAGGTTAGCGTTTTAAAAAAAAAGGTGTTTTCTGCTGCCCCTCACTCTCTCTCTTTCACACTTTCCAAAAAAGCCACCCAGCCCCGTCCTGTACTGTAGAGCAGGGCGTGTGTTTACATGTAAAATACTCACATTTAACAACTCTATCCGTCGTAGATAACTTCGCCTCATCATTCGGCTTGTTTTCAGACATTTCCAGTCCCAATGTGAGCGCTCACCGCCTCCTGCTGCTGCTGTTTAAAACTGTGAGCCTCTCTGGAAGAAATACTGTATAAAAGCGAGCCGGTGTTTAGTCCTCCTCCTTCTCCTTCTCCCTCGCTCAACGACTCTCGACTCCGCTCCGCTCGACTCGCTTCGACTCGACTCTTCCCCGAAACGGGAGCCTGAGAGACGGTAGTATCGCCCTCGCCGACCACTAGCCGAAAATACTTCGCAACAGGGTAACGAATTAGAGCGCCGTTACTGTAGCTCTGCCTGATTTACAGCTCCCACTGTAACAGATCTCTCACCCCCCTCCCCGCACCCGCCGCCACGGGCTCAACCAAACCCAGGCAGGCAGGCTGGAGAAGCCCCGCCCACTCCGGCAGGGGGACGCGCTCCATTGGTGGAGCTCAGCCTCCCTCTCTGCTTGTCTAAGCAGGTGTATGGTCAGAAGTCGTGTCAGTCTCTCCCGCCTGTGTACCAGAGAGCTGCTCCTCAGCCTCAGAGAGTGATTATACTGTAGTTCAGAACATCTCTAGACCACTGAACACACACACACACTGTGGATGAAGAAGACACCAGGGCTGCAACTAAAAATTATTTTGCTAGTCGATTTTAATAATTTATTATTAATCGGATTAAAAAACTAAATTGATTTCCAGGATTTTATTCATGAGGAACACACCTGGTATTTCAATGTTAAATGAACGTTGATGTTATGGTTGATATGGCAACGTTGTTTCAACGTCCTTTAACACGAACCTTTAATAAAGCATAGCTTACATTCTGGATGATTAAAATTATATGGCAAAGGAAAAAAAATAAACTGTATGCCATGATGAAAAATTAATAACTATATTTCTATTCTCTCTCTCTCTCTCTCTCTCTCTCTCTCTCTCTGAATATACATCGGTTACTGCAAATGGAAATAAAACTACTTTTTCATCCCTCCATCCAACCGTTTTTTTTTGTATGGTGATGAAATGTAAAATGCTAATTCAAAAGGCAGAAGATTGAGGACATTATGTTGATTCAATGTTAAAATTTCAACATTTACACAACCATTTAGCTTCAAATGTTGTTTCAATGTTGTGTCAACAGACATTACTTCGGCCATATTTCAACCACATTTTAACGTTGAAGAACACCCAACCTTCCATAATTAAAACTATTAGTGATTACATGAGGAGTTATTGGCTGCAACTTCCACGTCACTTTCACACAAAATCAAAATAGTCAGAAAACTAGCTAACTTTAGCTTGACTAAAACTACAGCTTGTTTTGAAACTGCTGGTCAAGCCACCACATTTAAGGTGGAATTTAAAAAACTATTAAAAAACAGGTTTAAAACCTGTAGCGTAACCTAATCTCTGGGCACCCGCCATCACTGTACTGATCCTGATTTTACTTTAAGATGGCGGCCGGAGATTAGGCTACGCTACAGGTTGTAAACAATGGTTTTTAATAAGCTTCTTGTGCACTCTTAAAGTTATTAATGCCTTGTTTTAAATGTGAGCGCCCTCCAGATTCTACCAAGGAGATGTGGAGCTACTTTAAGCACAAAAATACTGTAGCTATCTCGAAAAGCTGCGGGAGAGCAGGGTGGGCTATTTAACAAAGGTTAGTACTCTTCATCATGTTTTACTGCAACGAAAGTCAATTTTACACCTTTCTCCTTTAATAAATTTGTTGGCAAGTATTTTAATAATTGGTTTAATAGATTTTATCTATTAGTTATTGCAGCTCTATATGATAACACATACACACACTCGTGTGTTACTAAATGCAGGTTATATTTAACTCAGGAGAAATGGAAATTTTCTTCAGTTTTATTTTTATATACATTTCTAGGACTGTTTACAACAGCGCTATTATTGTCTGCAGCTTGATTGCAATAGGCTGAGAATGATGTAATGTACCTAACCATTTCAGCACAGAGTAAAACATTACAGAAACCATCACCATATATCTCTCCCGAGGGTCTCTCATGCAATTGACTGTCAGTGATAAGAAATAGGAATCTGGGTGTACGCAGCCCTGCTGGGAAAAGCATAGAACCCATTAAAGGTTTCTTTTGGTTCCTGGTGGTCAGTAATGGAATTGTGTGTTTCCTGGTGGGGTAATACCACAATGTAAACAATCCTAATGGTTTGACAGGTGACCCATGACCCGAGTTTGATGGTTTTCTTATGGGATCTAAAGGTGTCCTGCTGGCCTCCGTTGGTAGGCATTAAAACAACTCCCACTGGGAAGCAGAACCATCAGGTTTTAATCTTTGTGGTTTGTGATTTTTTTTTCTTTTGAGACCAGTTTGAGGTTAAAGACATTTTTATGATGCATACAGTATTTATCATTATACAAAATGCATTAGCAGTGACAGATTCTGATATTTTGCTGTCCAAATGCTCTGGCACGCAAAGAACAGGGATTCTTATTTATGTTTTGCTGCACATCATCCATTTAAAAATATATTTTTAATACTCTCTGTAACAAAATGTGCAGTTGGGTCAGTGTTCTTTAAGTACCGATATACTCCTTATTCTTTTTGTCAAAATTTATATAAGAATATGTATCATGATATGATAAAATATTGATATATTTTCCAGTTCTAAGCACTGCTTATGATACTTATTATGTTGTATATATTGCTTACTATATTGAATTAAATTCTCATCATATTATTGTTTTTTTGTTTTTCTAATTTGTTATAATTCAGTTTTTTTAATTATCAAAATAAACAATTCTTCTTCTTGTTCTTGTTCTTGTTCTTGTTCTTCTTCTTCTTCTTATTATTATTATTATTATTACATATAAAATAAGATAATGGAATGTTGCTTATGGCATACAGTCCTGTGCAGTGTTTTTCTGCACAGGACATTTGCAGTGTTTTTCTAACGTTCCTCAAGGATACTAAAGGCTTTGCATTTTTTACAAAAATATTCATTTTATTCATCTGTAAAATATATATATATATAAAAAAATCGATGTACCTTTACCGGTAGTTAGAGTTCTGCCTAATGTATAATATTTAAAAACAAAAAGTATTAACCATCAAATTGCATTTTTAGCTTAAAATATGTGATTCATTTTTGAACAGAACATTTAGATGAGGCTGATCTACCACACTATTGCTTTTATTCACTTTACTGCATTTGTATTAGACAGGTATATTAAATATTATAACTATCTACTTGTTTCTACACTCACTTTCCATCTTATCAGCTCCACTGATCACATAGAAGCACTTTGTAGTTCTATAATGATTACAGGCTGTAGTCCTGTATCTGTTTCTGTATCCTCCTTTTATCCTGTCCTTCAATGGTCAGGACCCCACAGGGTGGTCAGTCACTCTCAAAAGTGCAGTGACACTGAAATGGTGGTGTGTGTTAGTAGTGTGTGTTGTGCTAGGACTGGTGGATCAGAGACAGCAGTGCTCCTGGAGTTTTTAAACACCTCAGTGTCACCGCTGGACTGAGAATATTACACTAACCAGAAATATCCAGCTCCTGTGGGCAGCGTCCTCTGACCACTGATGAAGGTCTAGAGGATGACCGACACAAACTGTGCAGCAACAGATTCAGAGCTTCTGTCTCTAACTTAACAACTACACAGTGAAACAGCTACTGTAGGTGGGAGTGTCTAATAGAGTGTTCAGTAAGTGGACACTTAAAGTAGACAGTGTTTAAAAACACCAGCAGCACTGCTGTATCTGATCAGCTTGTACACTGCAATGCTGAGAATGACCCACCATCCAAATAATACCTGATGATCTGTATATTACAAGTATCATTACATGTTTATTATTATTAATGCATCCTAAATAACTGAATAACCTTCAGTCTATTGCTAAATGCATAATTCAGTATTCAGAGTTTCTAAAGTAGCCTTCTTTGCCACTTTGCTCCACATCTATGTGTATAAATGGGCTTCATTTTACCATTCAGTGGCCATAAAGGTATTAGACAGCTCATCTATTAGCTGGACTCCTCACTGAGACTGTAAAACTGTCACAGTGATGTATCTGTGAGAAGAAAGTGGCAGGCTTCTTAAAAGAGAGAGAGAGAGATAGAGAGAGAGAGAGAGAGAGAGAGAGATGATTCTAACTGGTGAAGGAACTCCACTGATGTACATTTTTTTATTGCAGGAAGGCCTGAACACTTAGGCCAGTCCATCAGGCTGAGTGTAAAATGAACGGAGGTCCTGGGGAATTAACTAATCAATAAACATTGTTTGTATGTGATGCTATTTGATATGTTAGCAGGATCTGTGAGGAAGCTCTCAGTCTAAAGCACTGAGGCACTTGTGTTATAGTATTACTGTATGTACAGTATTACTTGTGTTGTCTCAACAATCTATACTGCAAATTGGAGAAGAAGGAGTGTGTAAAAAAAAGGATACTGACACTTGAAAGAGGATACATACAGAGGCAAACCTAGTGCAACATATGGAGAAAATGTAAGCATTAGATATTTATTTATTTATTCATTTTTTTATTTTTATTATTATTATTTCTTTTCAACATTTTCCCATTTTCTCCCCAATTTGCACGGCCAGTTACCCAACCCACTCACATGCTTCCTCGGATACATGTGAAGCCAGCCACCTCTTCTTTTCGAGCTGCTGCTGATGCAGCATTGCCGAGCAGCCAGCGCGCTTTGAGGAAAGCGCAGCGGCTCGGTTCTGATACATCAGCTCACAGACGCCCTGTGCTGTGGACATCACCCTAGGAGTGATGTGGGAAGAGAGCGCCATCTAACCACCCAGAGGGAGCAGTGCCAATTTTGCTCCCTCTGAGCACCAGAAGCTTGATGGCAAAGCTGTATGAGCGGGGGTTCGAACCTGCAACCTCCTGCTCATAGTTTTAGACCGCTGGACCACTCGGCACCCCTAGCATTAGATATTTCTGAACAGCTGCAATAATATCAAAGATGGGCCCAAACACATAGTAGCGCATGTTAAAGAAACAGTGGAGCACCAACTGGAAATATGTGCACATTCACATATTCTGGCTCTGACCTAAGCTACAGATTTTTTGGAAGGATGTACAGTGGTTTGAAAAAAGTATTTGACTTCCTTAAGATTTATTTTGTTTTTGCTCTTCTGTCATACTGATATTTTTCCATTTTCCAATTACAAAACCAATCTAGCCCTATGTAAAAAAAATGGTTTCCCCCAAAACTTAATCATTTGGTTGCGCACCCTTCATGGCAACAACTGCAATCAATCTTTAATGATAACTTGCAGTGAGTTTTTCACATCTATGTGGAGGAATTTTGGTTGACTCTTCTTTGCAGTTTTGTTTTAATTTAGCCACATTCGCATAAACCTTCATCTTATTTTATTTTTTAATCCATTCAGAGGTGGACTTGTTTGTGTGCTTTGGATCATTGTCCTGCTGCAGAACCCAAGTACGCCTAAGCTTGAGGTCATGAACAAACAGCCGGATATTCTTCTTCAGGATTATTTGGTAAACAGCTAAATTTCTGGTTCCATCTATTACAGCAAGTTGTCCAGGTTCTGAAGCAGCAAAGCCCCTTTAAACCATCACACTACCACCACCATGTTTTACGTTCAGTAAGATGTTCTTTTTTCCATTTTTATCATGCCAGTCCAAAGAATATTTACCCAAAGTCCTGTGGATCATCAAGTTGTTTGTTGACAAATATTGAGATGGGCATTTGTGTTGTTTTTGTTCAGGAACTCTTTCATGGAGACCATTTTTGACCAGACTTTTTCTTATTATTGAATCATCAACACTGACCTTAACTGAGGCAAATGAGACCTGCAGTTCTTTAAATGTTGTTCTAGGTTATTTTTTGACCTCCTGGATGAGTTGTCCATGCCCTTTTGGAACAATGTCAGTCGGCCGACCACTCCTGGGTAGTTTCATTAATCTTCTATTTTTTATCCATTTGTCAGTAATAGCTCTCACTGTGGTCCCAAAGCATTAGAAATGACTTTGTAACTTTTTCCAGACTGATAGATAGATGATCAATAACTTTGTTTTCTCATCTGCTTTTGACTGGTACTGTATTTACTGATTGGAACACATAAATCTGTTGATACATATTTGTACATTATCTATTTATATATTCAAACATATTTATTTGTAAGATTTGTACATACACATATATTATATATTACACATACAAAAACCATACTAAACCATACTAGCATAAAAGTCCTTTTGGAATTTTTTCACAATGTAAAAACTATATTGCCATCTTCACATTTATTTAAAAAATGGAGAGCAAATATATTAAAGTAAATGAATTATGAGGTTTTTGTATTTGTGTTTGTATTGTTATATTTACCATAATTTATATGTCATTCATTTAATAATAGTGATGCCTTTGTTTGTACTGTGCGTTGGCACTAAATGAAAGAATGAATAATCAGCAGGCTGCAGCAGTAGGTTATTATTGAGCTCAGTGATCTTCTGTAGCTCTGTTTTACATTCTGCTCGACGCGGTTTTGAGGTAGCTTTACAGTCCCTGCTACAGACTGAACTGCAGAATCCAGTGGAGTGAAAAGAGTCCAGCCTGTAATACTTTCAGCTCATTCTCTGCAGTGCTGATCAATAGAGCAGTGATGACACACTTTCACATGATCAGAACAGAATGAAGAGGGAGCTGTTTGGCCACAAACTGGAATGAACTCACCATAACAAACAACCACAGGGCAGAACCTGTTAGGCCTGTGACCAGCATATGCTATCAATTATGGTGCAAAGGGGTGGAGTGGGTGTGTGTGTGTGTTTGTATGTGTGTGTGTGTGTGTGTGTGTGTGTGTGTGTGTGTGTTGGGGGAGTGCAAGAGATGCTGAGTCACAAAATGAAATGTTTTAGTTTCCAAATTAATCATACATATATACAGCTGCCAGACGCTTGCCTGTTTAAATGGTTTAGTTAAATGCTAGCTTACTATTCCTTTTGGCACAATGCCAAACTTTTATGTTCCAGCACTTATCTTAGCAAGTGAATTGATCTGATTTCAAGACAATATATCTTATTTTTTTTTCTGATAAGTATTTACAAATCTTATGAATCTCAGCAAGCCGTTATATATTAGCGAGCCATTACATATTAGTGAGCCATCAACCGTGCACTGCGCAGCTTAATTTAGGGCGTGTCCTAATTCTCTTAAGTAATCATGGGTGTGTTCTGGGCGAAATATGAAATTTAACTAATCAGCGTGTCACTTGCCTCACATTTCATTTAAGAGCCAGGTGCACTCTGACTTTGGCAGATTGCTATTTTAACAGCGCAGTGCTTCTGCGCCTTTCAACAAAGAAACTGACCTGTGTGTTCACGCTGTGAAGGTGTGTGAACAGATAATTTACGGGAACAGCAATGTGACGCACCTGTGTTTTCCGTCATACAGTAAAGCTAGAAGTAGTGGACTTGCTGGTCTGCTTTGGGTCATTGTCCTGCTGAAGAACCCAAGTAGACCAGAGCTTAATGTCACTCTAAGAACATTCTCCTACAGGATTTTCTGGTAGAGAGCAGAATTCATGGTTTTATCAATTACAGCAAGTTGTCCTTAAGTTCTGAAACAGCAAAACAGCCTCAGACCATCATACTACCACCACCATGTTTGACTTTAAGTGTAATGTTCTTTTTCTGAAAAGCTGTAAAAGTAGTTTTATGCCCATGTATGATGTAACAGTTCCACCTTTGTCTCATCAGCCCACAGAATTTTTCATCATCAAATACTGTTCATAGCAATAGATCTGTTTTAAATGCATCTTGGTTGTGTTTACACTTGCATTTCTGTGTGTCTTGGCCTAATTCAGATATAACCCTGATACTCAACACATGACCAGTGAAGTGACCAGGTGTAAACAGGTTTCTGCTGAGGTTTCTGCTGAGGGACACAGAGGGTTGCATCAGAATTTGGCATCAACAGCTAGACTCTATGGGGGCAGCCTGCTTTGTGTCAACAGTCCAGCCTGATAGAGGTGGTATAATGGTGTGGGGAAGGTTTTAAAGTGCACTTGCTTTAACAGCACTTGGCCTGTTAATACCAAACAATCAATGTTAAAATGCCACAGTCTATTAGGAGTAGGTTCCAAGAACAATATAAGTTTAGTGTCTTAAATGGCCTTCAGTCAATCACTCTGCATATGAATCTAATAGAACACCTTAGGGATGTGTGCATCTGAAAGACCTGCAGGAATTGCAAGACGCAATCATGTCAACATTACGGTGGCCGAGAAAGCCCAACGCAGTGCAAATTGAAAAGCGCTGCAAAAGCACAAAACACATCCATCAAAATTACAACACAGGCGCAGCAAATAGAAAAACGCGCTGCAAATAAAAAAACGCTGCAAATAGAAAAACGCGCTGCAAATACAACCACAACACAACGGAAGTGAGTCACAACACAACGGAATTTTCCCGGGGGACCTTAAAAGATGCTGTACCAGCTAAGCTGCATCTTCAGTAACGTCTCGGACTTCACTATGTGTACAAAGGACAATAAGTGGCAAACAAGGCGTTTTGTGAAGCAGAACTTTTAATAATATGCACACAACCGTGGTAATCACAGATAATAAACATAACTTACTTTTCAGAAGCTTGTTTGCCACTTATTGTCCTTTGTATACAGCTGGTACAGCATTTTTTAAGGTCCCCCGGGAAAATTCCGTTGTGTTGTGACTCACTTCCTTTGTGTTGTGGTTGTATTTGCAGCGCGTTTTTCTATTTGCTGCGCCTGTGTTGTAATTTTGATGGATGTGTTTTGTGCTTTTGCAGCGCTTTTCAATTTGCACTGCGTTGGGCTTTCTCGGCCACCGTACAACATGGACAAGAACGTGATTTGCTGCAAAACTTGGCACGCAGATTTGTACATGATCGTGCTTCTCTGCTGCCCAATAAAAAGACACTCAAATTCTGGCTACTTTCAGGTAGTGTACCTGTTGGTGAGTGATTAATAACTGGTATAGATGCCTCTACGATGCATTTAAAGGGCCCAATTCTAGTGACCTGGGCACACTGGTCAATTGCGGAATATGCATGTGGATTTAGAGCCTGTTGGTATGTTTTTTGGTACTATAAAGGCACAAAAAATACGCCTTGTCCAGCTCAAAACTCGCAAAAGGCATGTACTAATTCTCTTAATTAATCATGGGTGTGTTTTGTAAAAAGTGTTACATAAAAAATAAAAAATAATCAGTGAGCCACTTGTCATTCCCTTTAAGAGCCAGGTGCACTCTGACTTTGGCTCGCTGGTATTTTAACATTTTTTGGTGTGTGAGCTTGATGAGTTTATATCTTTTCATTACATTTGAAATGCCTTTCTGATGATTTAAATGTAAAGAAACAATTCTCTTCTTTTAGTTTACATCGTACATCCTGATCTCATGTTCCAGCGTGGCCCAAACCCCTCTCTCTCCTTTTCAAATCCTGATTTTAAATCTTTTTTTTTTTTGCCATGCTATCATTCTTCTCCCTCCCATCAAATCACAGAGGCATAAATGTCTGGCCTGTGTTTAAATGGCCCTCAGATTGATCTCCTGTTGAGTCAGCACTTCACAGCAACAGTAAATATTTCAGCCGGCCATATTGAGCTGTGCAGCAGGAGGCGAGAGCGCTCGCTCTGCTCTGAGAGAGAAAGCTGCACCTGCTGACAGAAGACAGACACAGTGAGATTCAGGAGACGAGTAAAAGGACCAAGGGATGAAAGTTTGGACCAGTGGTCTCAAATTCTGCTCCAGGAGAGCTAGCTTCCCACATATACCTTCATATCCAACCCCAAACCACCATCCTGATACAGCTCTGAATTTCCTGAATTGAGTGTATTAGATTTGGGACGTAACTGAAGGGTAATATGGGCATTACATATTACACATGCATTTATGGACAAGCTGAAAGATACAGACAGACAGATTTTTGTCATTTAGCAGAAGACGAATACTATTGCTGATGGCAGGTTTGGTTACTTGGTTTACTTATTTTTAATATCTCATTTTAGTAGATTATTTATTGAACAGTAATTCAAGACTGACTGCAAGACCTTCATTATCATTTTAAATAGACCCTTCCATAAAATAGAAAAAAAAACGAGAAAATAAATGGAAAAAATAATGTACTAGCACAACTAACATCTTTACAAAAATCCTAATATTTACTTAATTGTTGCAAAACTAAACTTTTAAAAATCTGTTATAGAGTTATAATCAAATAGTTGTCAAAATAAGATGTCATAAGGGGTTGACATCTTATAGTATCAACTATACTAAATAATGGAACTTTATTAATTCAACCTTTTCTAAAATCCGTTACAACAAAAGCAAACGCAGCAATGCACAGACTCAACTTGTACATCAACAATAAACAGAATACAAAATAAAATAACATTGTTTTTTCATGTAAATCTCAGTTTCCACTGCTAAAAAGGGCAGAAGCACTGCGCCTGCCAAAGTCAGAGCACACCTGGCTCTTAAAGGAAATGGCAAGTGACAAAATGATTGGTTTATTTCACATCACGCCCAAACAGCACCTATGATTAATTAAGAGAACTAGCACACACTAGTGCACCTTTTGCACATTTTCTAAGCCACACAAGCATACTTATCCCGTCATTATGATAGCAAAGACACACTGACATGCCCTAAATCAAGTTGCATAGTGTGTGGATGAAGGCTTACCTATAGAAATAGGACCCTCAGTGTTTAGTGCACTTGTTATCATGCAGTTTCAGTTTAGTATGCTGCAGACTGACTGTTGTTTATAGGCTGTGTGTAATTGGTAGAATTTATTGTTCTATTTTGTCTAATCAGACAAGTATACTTTGTAATAAATTCTAATTTAAGCGATAACATTAGAATGCTCACTATTTCCAGTTGCATATCAGTCTATTCAAACTGAAGTCTCTCTATTTTACCTGCATTTCTCCTTCAATTGTCCTGCCTTGATAAAAAAAAAAAACAATTTCTGTGGCAAAAGTAGACTGAATCGTCTCTTAACTTTCAGATGTGAATAACAGATTTGAGATTGACTTAGATATCAGAGCTCCCACTGAGTGAGAGACTCATTTAAAAGCAATGTGTCCAATTACTCAGCAGATCTGGAGCGCATAATGGAGATCCTGGCCAGTGTGCCGGGCAGTAAACCATGTCTGTCTCTCTCTCTCTGTCTCCACTTTGTGCACTCTTAAAGATATAGGTGCCAAAAAAGGTTCTCTGGAGTCAGTGCCATAGAAGAACCTCTACTTCAGTAAATGGTTCTTTAAAGAACTATTAAAATAGAGGAACCTGTTTTATTTTAACATACCATCCACCTGCAATTATATATTTATTTTTTAACTAAAACTACACATTTTTTATCAAAAAAACTATTTGCACCCCGAAGGAATAAACCGTAAGGAATGAAACTTGGTGGATAGCTATGCAAGACTGATTAGTTAATGTTAATCAGGATGTTAATCTAAACTTAGATTTCCAGATTTCCACTAAGGCTGGGTGCAGCAGCATGAGTGGAAATCGGCTGATGCTGCCTGATAGCACCACACTGAGAAATCCTGAGTGTTCCGGTAAGCCAGGGTAAGATAAGCTAGTGGTTTGTCCCATGTAGCGTGTTTAAATACAGTAATACCTCTGAACGGCAGAAGAGCTAGCGCTTAGTGTGGTTAGTGGCTAATGCTACTCCAGCCTCTGTGCTGGAGAACTAAACTGAAACTCCTGTATAACGCTGCATTTCAGCGGAATGGCTAACCCTAAATTTGTAGGTACTGCATGTGAGTATTCAAGCTGCATAGGATGGATTATAACAGGACACCTTTAGGAACCTCTACAACTCAGACGTCCCAAGAAAAGCACTGCATATTCATGAAGCGCATGCAAAACAGAGAGGATTCTGATTGGCCTGTTCTCTGTAAAGAGATTATCAGTCAGCCATTTAGTTTTTAGTGTGGGCAGGCAGTGCTTTTCCCTCCTGGACGGGATGCGTTCAGTAAAGCTTGGTAAACCTCCTAAACTCTCCCAAATGGCATCCTTCAAACGACAGAGAACAAACAAAGACATTTTCTCAATATATATATATATATATATATATATATATATATATATATATATATATATATATATATATATATATATATATATATATAAAACTCCAAGGGTTTACCACACACTAGTGTTAGCTTGTGCTAAATGGCAAAATATGTACTAGTCAGCAATATGCTAGTCAGCAGGCTAGTTTACTGGCTTACCACAGACAGTAGGTACAGATCCCTTCCTCAGACGAAGTCTGCTGGCTAATTCTGTTGTGTGTTCGAGGTTCCAAATCAGAATGACAGAAATGGTGGGTCTTTAACTGATGCCAAGACATGCCATGCCAAGACATCTGGCATGTTGTGTTACACATGCGTAAAACACTGCTTCTATATGTGGAGCTTTATAAATATGACCAAGAGTTTCCCATATCAGTCATCATCATTACATTTGTAATCATTTATTGTACATGGTAACTTTTTATCTACCTTCCAAACAACGTTCCAATTCAACACTTCCTTATATATGCTGCTTTCTCTCAGCTATTTCTGCATCTATTTCTTAGACGATGAGTTTATTTTTCAGGGTATATGGTTTGAAGGCCAGCTAAATGAGTGGGAGTCTCTGCATTACATGGCAGAGTGGTTCTCTCATATCCAGACAGGGTGAGTAGCATGGCTGCTGACAGAAGGCAGACTTATATGCATAATCCTCTGTGTAAACAGACCTTTTCCCTGGATTTTCCCTTAGCAGCCTAATAACAGCCCTGATCTAACATCTTATGAAAATGTGAACTGATGCCACATTGAAGAAGCAAAAAATAGAACTAAAAAACCTAGAGGGAATATATTCATATTATACCTTTTTTTTTTTACACAAGTTAGATTGTCTATGGGCTATACATATAAAAGCTAATAAAGACATAACGAGAGCTCACAAGCTTTATTCTTGACAGTTCAGTCCCTTTCAGAATGAGTCATTTAAGATCTCTGTCACTTTTATGCAAATAAGCTGTTGCTAGCCACACCCCATGTTTACGCTGAGTGTTTACCACACATTAGAAATAGCTTATGCTCAATGGCAAAATACGAACAAGCTACTCAGCAAGCTAGTTTGCTGGCTTGCCACGAACAGTAGGTACAGATCCCTCCCTCAGACAAGGTCTGCTAGCTCATTCTGTTGTGTACTGTTCGATGTTTTAAATCAGAATGACAGAAATGGTGGGTCTTCAATTGATCTTGTTGGTGAAACAAATGATTCCTGAAACCAAACCTTTTTAACTAATACACAGAAAAAAGATGGATGTTTTTTTCATGTTTAAAGTGTTTATAAGGACAGTTGAGAGCCCTAAGTGAAAATACAAAAGCTCATGAAAAACTAATTAAAATGTTTAGGAATGAGCATTCAATTTAATGAAAATGACCAGAATATGCCTATATGTGGAAATCAATGTCATTTTGTTTTTAAATCCACCTCACTTTGGAAAATTTTCATTGGTCCATTCATCAAATGATTGATTAGCAAAAATGCGTCTTGGGGAGTGACGTCTCGCCTACGTGACAATTAAGTCACCTTTTTAGCACAAGGACGACTCACGTGTAACACCACGTGCACGCAGCGCCACAAACAAACAGTGGAGGGAGGAGAGAGCTGCGCGTTTTCTAGCTGGAAAGACAGACACTATTTTGAGTTTGTATCAGCTAAAGATGATCCATAGCATGGTTGGCTGTTCACTCGGCAGCTGCTGTGAAAGTAGCTAATAAAGTCATTTGAATCAAGTAATCATAAAATCAAGTTATCATAAAGTAAATAAGTTATTTTTAAAAGAGTAATCCATAATCTGATTACGTTTTTCATATTAACTATGTCATCACCAGTGTTGGGCACTTTACTTTGAAAAAGTAATTAGTTATAGTTATTAGTTACTCCACTATAAAAGTAACTAGTTACCAGTAAAAGTAATTATTGCCTTACTTTTGTTATTCGCCCCAGAAAAAAAATGAACAAAAGAAAATAAATGATGTAATTACTATTATTATAAGAAATATAACAAATGAAAATAAACCCAAAATGTTGACAAAAATATAATCTAACGAATTTCAAAACATATAAACTATAAACTCCACATGACCAAAGAAAATTACTAACCCCGGAAAAACCAAATACGTGTCTGGGGATGAAATTAAACAAACCACACTCAAAGTAAAAATGTATATATAAACAAAACAAAAGAATGGACAAAAACAACAATCTAATGACTGTTAAAATTGTATTAATATAACATTTTAAAAGCAGGATCAAACAGCTTCACCAAGAAGAAAAAAGAGAACTTAACGTACTTAAAACGGAACTTGGCCTGTTCACGTCTGAAAAGAATACAACAATTCTCTCATTAACCTCTACAAATTCTACAAATATCATTTGTTAATTAAAAAAAACATCCTATAATATTCCTACCTGGAGTAAAGCTGTGGAACAGTGAAATGGCGATGATAGGAAGACATAAAGCAACAGAGATGCGCAGACCTGGCACAACACTACCACAGCAATCACTGAATTGATTAGAGCACGTCCCTTGTGACTCACATGCACACTTGTGCCATTGTCTGTATGCGCAAAGTTTAAAAAAAAAGTTTATTGAGCGGCTAAAGTAACGAGCAGTACCGGGGTGTCGGAAATGGTTGAGATTCTACCCGCCACAACTAAAGTCAGAGCTGAGAAATGAGCCAGAGATTTTGATTCTAGTTTTGCTTCAGACCACAAAATACCAAACTAATTAAGTCCAGGTTAATTAACTGTGCAGTTACTTAAATATTTTAAATGTGAACGGGTGGAACTGAACATAAACAAATAAAAGAACGTTTAAAATGTTGAAAAAAGAGAATACATTAGAATAAAGTACTATTTAGTTATATTTATATGTAACAAAATAATATAAATTATATAATATATAAATCATATTTATAATATCTATAAGTATTTATATATCTATAAACTACATAATACTACATATACTACATAATACAGCCGACTCCTCTGCTGACTCCGCCCTTTTTTTGCTGAAATAAGCCGGCACGCAATGAATCTTGGGATACTGTAGGCTGTGGAGGATGCACCCGGTGGATCCTTCGTTTTCGAGGAAAAGAAGGTCACATTTGTCGGCCGCATTCGAAGGAGCATTTGAAATGGGACAGCCTAGTCGCACCGCGGTGACGCAATCGGCCTTCAAATGAGTCCTTCGAAGGATGCAGCCCCTGAATTGGGACACACCTACAGAGAAAACCGGGCACGGGCGTGACACGGACCACTGAAGAAAAGGGTGAAAGAAGAATAATAAAGTGTGGAGAGAAACAAAAAACTACAATCTGTGATTGTAAAGCTAGAGTAGAGTCAGTAGAGCTAATCAAATTACATTCTAAAGTTTGTACATTTCTTTGCAATAGCCTTAAACTCTTAGGTTTATATTTCTGCTGCATTAACGATCCTTTACTACCAGAAAAAAAAGTGTATTTGTAGAGGCTGGAGAGAAATAGAGAGAAAATGTAAAGCTAGCCAAAACTCTTTTGGATAGAAATCAAGATCAAGCGAGGCCTCCGGTTCCGTATTGTTCCTTTATTGTTCCATCTGCACTGAGGAATCCTTTCATACAAATGTTAAACATATTTCCAGCTCAATGCCAAAGAGAACATATTCACAGAGAGCAGAGAGTGAATGGAGTTATAATTACGCACTCAGACACTGCGCTCGCTGCCTCTGAGAGAGACATTCGGCTCCATTGCTGTGGACCTTCTGTTCCCACATAGCTGGAGGCGAAGCTTTGAGAGCTATAGCATAGGAGAGAGAGGCTTTCTAGTGCTGAACACTTTAGACTGCTCAACCCTCATTTGAAGATGATCTCTTTTAAGGTCTTCAGGAGTTGTGAGTTTGCGAGTTTCCCGCTCCACAGTTCGCTTCAGAATTCCAAAGCAGGGCACTGTGACACCTTTAGAGCCGCTTAAGAAGAAACACATCCACACAGAGCGCTCGTGCAGCTGCGCCTGCCTTTCCTATATTAGGTGCTGCCAAGAGCCAGAGACCACAACTGTTTTGGTTGGTGTGTCAGTGGAGGAGATGGAACAACACTTTCAGGCAACGCACGAAAATGGCCTGGAGCCAGAATGGAAGAATAAAGGCAGTGAGATTTCGTTTTATGCAGACTCTCCTGCAGGTGTCTTCAAACACGCGCTCAGGCTGCTGTCAAGATTCCTCAGCTGCAATTTTAAGATGACTGTGTTCAATTGTTCTTTCTGAAAAAAAAAAGTGAAAAAAAAAATATTTTTTTTACTGCTTGTTTTTTTTTATGAAGGACAAAAAATTACATAAGTATAAATAAATAAATGCACATACAAATGTAGAAATAAAGTAATATATAAATAAATAAATAAATATATATATAAATAAATAAATAAATAAATGCATAAATAAATACACACATAAGTAATTGTATAGGTAAATAAATAAATGAATAAATAATTTTCTTATTCATTTATTCATTTATGTGTGCATTTATTTATTTATATATATGGTTATTTATATATTTATTTATTTTTTTTGTCAACAAAGACAAATATATGTAAACAATGACAAGAGTCTGTCTTGTCATTGTTTTATTGTTTTGCTTTTTTTTCTAAAATAGCTCTATTTACCTTGACAGAAATAACACCTGTTCGATTACTATAAAATATATATTTCATTCAATTTCTATAAAAAGCACTGTATGGATATCTTTTTGAGTAGGATCTTATTACTTAAATATATATATATATATATATATATATATATATATATATATATATATATATATATATATATATATTTTTTTTTTTTTTTTACATTGACAAAATTATAAAAAATATGAGGACCATTCCACCGAATTGGTGCCATTTGTTTGTTGTAATTCTTCCAAATTAAACTAATTTTTAAAAATCTTTTTTTTTTAACTCTGAATCTAAAAACAAATATATTTAACTATTCAAAACATGTACTGGTCAAACTCAGGCAGCTTTAGTACACTTCTTAAAAGGTTTCTAAGCAGAAGATGTTTACAAAACTCATGTGACATTTAAAAAGCAAATTCACTTTATTTTAAAGAAACGTTTGACTGCATGTTCAAATAATTTATATTTTTTACAACAAAAAAAATCACTGCTGTTAATGGCACCCATTCCTGTTACTGGCACTCAGTCCTGTTACTGGCACTCATTCCTGTTATTTTATATGTTTTGAGTAACAGCACTGAAAGTAACGAAATGAGTTTTTAGCATAGAAATAGAGAAAACATGGAAAATGGCTAAAAGGCGGCTATGCTAATAGCATGAGGACACCGAGCACATTCAAGTAATTTCCCCCCAATTTTTTTATTAAAAATGAACAAATAATATTCAGGAATTAATTTTGGTAGCATAATAAGTGTTGAGATTGACCTCCTCAGTCATAGTTACAGTAAGATCAAATATACAGAAAATGAAATGACAGAACTTAATTTTGGTCTTCCTATGGTCTAAAGTTTATAGTTAGAGAGTGCGACAGGTAACTAAGTAGTTTTTATTAATGTTTTTAAATACATATCCTACTTAGGTCAATGTACAAGACACTATGCTTAATAATAAATGTATTTTAAATGTATTTTGTGTGCACATTTACACATGTGTAACGGAGGGGCAGACGGGAGGTGGATTTATATGCGGGTAAGACAGACTTTAATAAATAACAGATAAACAAACAAACAAAAAGGGTAATAACGAATATAAATATGTACATAAATAAACAAACTGGGAAAAACGTGAAACTGATAATAACAAAACAGGGCTAGGGATATATACAGGGATAAATACGTAAATAATATACAAAACAAGGAATGGGAACAAACAAGAGATATAAACAAATAATATAAACTAAACAAACGTAGAAACGTAGAGAAGAGCGATAACGAACCGTGGCAAAACAATAGCTAAGATGTGACGAGACAACGTAGGAAGGTGCAAAGACCGACGGATAAACATGGACTAACAGGTACTATATATAGTAACATAAAACACTGAACACCTGGGGAAGGGGCGGAGCTACAAATTAGACACACGTGACGGAAAATTACAGGGGAACAGAGCGAGGCCGTGACAACATGTAATTTTCTAAGGACCGAAATGTCACCCATTCATTAAACAATAGACTATTAAGACGGAGTTATATAGGAACGTCCTACAGAGGAATCGACTGCAGCCTATAGACTCTGGAAGGCAGCATGTACAATAGGTGGGATGCATTTCCTGAACATAAAATCATAGAAAGCCTTTCCAGTTTAAAAGGCTCATATTCATATACAGCCTAGATATGCGGCCAATGTGTGTAGAAATTTTGAGGACGCAACCGATGTATCTTTCCATGCCCTGGGTCACCCCAAATACAAAAAGGGAAAAGAAAACTCAGCATCACTGGCTGAAAACAGCAGAAAACAAAGCCAGGGCAGAGTTTTTTTCAAAATGTTAATTTTTATAACTATAATTAGTTTTTTGGAAAAAATGCAAAAGCAAACTTTTGTGACACATTTGCAAGAGACAGGACCTTTCTGGTGGCTGCAGCCTCGGCTTTGGAACTCAGCTCTTAAAAAGATGTTGAAAAACATCATATTGGGACAATACTATTTTCTCAATTCTTCTTTAAGCACATGGTAGGCTGGCTTGTGCATATTTGGTAAAACACTGTTACCAGTGAACAGGAGCTCCTTGTGAAGCATAATATATGCGGGAAGTATTTTTGTGCAAAGTCTCTGAAATTCTTGTGGTTCACTTTAGTCGTGCCGCATAACTAATTACATTACATTTTAACTTTTTTTGTACTCCTCGAGGATTGCACTTTACTTTGCCTGAATAACACATATAACCATGTATTTTATTTTCAATTGGGACTTACAGGGGTTGGACAATGAAACAGAAACACTGTCATTTTAGTGTGGGAGGTTTCATGGCTAAATTTGACCAGCCTAGTGGCCAATCATTAACTCACATTGCACCAGTAAGAGCAGAGTGTGAAGGTTCAATTAGCAGGGTAAGAGCACAGTTCTGCTCAAAATATTGCAATGCACACAACATTATGTTCAAAAGAGAACAAATTGTTGGTGCACGTCTTGCTGGCGCATCTGTGACCAAGACAGCAAGTCTTTGTGATGTATCAAGAGCCAAAGTATCCAGCAATGTAATGTCAGCATACCACCAAGAAGGACCAACCACATCCAACAGGATTAACTGTGGACGCAGGAGGAAGCTGTCTGAAAGGGATGTTCGGGTGCTAACCAATATAGTAAAATCTGTGTGTCCATGATTTCAGCACAGTTTTTGCTGTTATAATTCTCCAGTACAGATGACTGGGGAGAATAAAGGTCCACTTCTCCACACAAGAACTTCAGCTGTGTGATGGTGGAGGGCGTTTTTGCTCGTTGTTCGGTCGGTTTCAAGTCCCCCCCGCCTCCACATTCTGCACACATTTTCTGCTGTATTGTTGATTCAGTGATGGGTAGCTGCCCAAAGCAGTAAAAGAACAAAAAACCACACAGCTGCAGCTGCAGTATACAGTCTGTACTGTGTGGTGATTCTGTTGAAAGTAGATTTTGGTTTGCATCAAACATAATATCTGCCTTTTATTAGCCCTAACCTTCTTCATTTTATTTACTCAACTGGTCATCATTTCATGCAAAACCTTAATGGTTGCTTACAGTATGAGGATGACTCTTCACTTAAGTGGACTTTTATGTTGCAAGGCAATACATTCAAGTGAGAAATACTTCATTACAAATGAAATTGCTTAAATATTTTATTTATTGTTTATTGTTAAAGTTGATTTCAAAAAAGGAGACACACCAAAGGATAAAGAAACTTTACTTTTATATTGCTTAATTTTACATTTTTTTTTTAATTTAGAGTATTCAGAGGTGAAATGAGTTTTATCTTTTTTTCTTTTTGGAAGGCCCTGCCTCTGCTTTCCCTTAAAAAAAAAAAAAAAAAAGCCTTTATTTGACAAAAATTGAGAGTTATAATATCACAAAAAATTGCACAACATCAAAAACTTTTCATATCATATTACAATAATTTTTAATATTGCCTCCGCTATGATCTGCTCTCTCTCACTCACTGAACAAATCCCGTCCGGGAGGGGGGAAAAACACTGCCCGCCCACACTAAAAACTGATTGGCTGTCTCACAGACTCTTTGCAGAGAACAGGCCAATCAGAACCCTCTCTGTTTTCTCTCTCTCATTCCCACACTCGATTAGAGAAAAAAAGTCTGTGGCCTGTGTGCGCGTTTGGGGCACTCGTTCTGAATTCCGGGAGATTATATGTGACTCGTGGGCATCAGGGAGCCGATACCGAAATGCGGGAGACTCCCACAGCTTCAGGGAGACTTGGTTTATCTGCATTATGATTTCCGGTTTTGCTAAATTTTTTAAACATTGTTTTAATGCTACTTTGGCCTTATCCCCAAACTATTTTTGCCAACACTTTACAATAAGGGTCACAAATAACAGCAATTAAGACAGTAATAAACTTTGTTAAATGGTTAAGGAAAGTATTATCTAATTATAAATGAATACTATTTAAGACATTATTAATTGTTGCTAAATTTAAATGCTTATAAATGTTGTAAATAATAATCATAAGTTAAATTATTTCAAAATGATTAATAACGTCTTAACTAGTGTCAATTAATATTTAGTTGAGACAGTCTGTAGTAAGTAATGTTAACTAATTATTCCTTAGTGTAAAGTGTTACCTATTTTTAAAAATGAAATCAAATAAGAAGATAAATTCATCCTATTCCTAAAAAACACAATGTAGGATTTCATTATAACTTACAAAAAACATATAATGCATTACTATGTTCATATGAATCCAAAAAAGTACAGCACATTATATTCCTAACTTTGCTGTTACTGCCACAACACCCTATAATTTCTGTAAGAAGTTCTATAATTCTATGATTTATGACTTGTATGTCAGATCTGCATATATATATATATATATATATATATATATATATATATATATATATATATATACTATTTATTTAAATAAATTACACTATTAATATGTATTTAAAGTTCATATTTTACGAGTTTTCAATCTGTGCTCTAGGTTCTTTTTCTGAAAAAAGAAAAATCGTTAAAGTAATTACATCTGATGATGGTATTAAATGTTTTTCAGTTTCAAAACATACAGAATTCTTTACCCGCCACAGACAATGTCGAAGCAATTTTTAAAAAACCCATTCGTCCCTGTCATTTAAAATTGGGGGTTAGACCTGGAGTGCCAAATATGGGCATAATAACATGGTGGCCACTACAAAATCACAACATGACTTCATAGGTCTTTTCCAAGTAGAACATTCTGGCTAAAGCACATCTTGATCATTTACTGCATAAAAAAACATATTGATTATTTAATATAACAACGGTATATAGGGTAGGGGTAGGCAATATGGCTCAAAAATAATATCACAAAATTGCATGGTATTTTTGCGATCATAATAATACACTCCAAATATCTCTATATATCCAGGATGAAAGTTAAATGAATGATACCGAACACATATAATCTAAGTTATACAGTATAATGAGAACAGTGTGAATTATTTTTGCTAAAAATAGAAAAAGTAGTTCCCTGATGTGCTAATTGGGGGTGAGTAATGTGGTATGATATTTCAGGGTATAATATCGTTCACGATATTCAAAAATGTCGGTGATATTATTGCGTACAGATTGCGTACATATGTTGGCTTTCAAAAATAGATACGTGTACTGCCAGCATTGCTGCAGAGCTTGAAGATCAGATCATTCTCCACACACTGCATCAACTCTGTCTGCATGAAACTGTCCTAAAAGGAAGCCTCTTCTGAAGCTGATGCACAAGAAAGTCTGCAATCAGTTTTCTGAAGGCAGTCAGTTCAAAAGCTCGGATTACTGGATCATGCACTGTGATCGAACGAGATCAAGATGTACTATTTTGGCTCAGATGGTGTCCAGCATGTGTGGTGGTGCCCTGGTGAGGTGTACCAAGGCAACTGTCCCTTGCTCACAGTAAAGGGACAGCGCTTCTGGCACTAGGAAATGGAATTCCAACATATATTGTGACATATTGATACAGAGCATGATCCCCTATCTCCAGAAACTGGGATGCATAGCACTTTTCCAATATAATACAAGCCCCAAAACACCTTCAAGATGAAAAACTGTTTTTGCAAAGGCAGGTAAAGGTAAAGCTGATGGACTGGGCAAGTATGACTTCAGACTTAAACCTAATTGATCACCTGCGGGGCATCCTCAAAAGAAAGCTGAAGGAGGACAAGTCCTTCAATTCATCATAAATGAGTGGAAATGCAAGAGGATTCCAGTAGCAACCTGTGAGATGTACTTACTTATGTTGCCATAAATATAATCAAATCCTGTTCTAACTCCCACTCCCACAGGAAATGCCGCAAAACATTTCTGTAATTGTGTGAAAAGCACTAATAACACCGTGTTGACGTTGAACTGAACACAGTGAAGGAAGGTTCATTAAACACTGCTGAAAACTCCTTTCACGATTCGCTCTTCATGTCACCTGGATTCTGCAAAGCGTCGCCTAAAGGAGTTATGCAATAATTAATGGAATCAACCTTCATGTGGGTTTCTCTGACTGTCCGTGGCCAGTGGTGCTGCGGTTGTGTAGGTAAAAGCTGTTCGAAATTTCAGGCTATAAGTAGCTTCCAGGAGCGAAGCTATTAGCCCATTACAGTCAACAGAAAGTGGAGCCATTTCCATGACAACCCTGCGATGAAGTCACTCCGGAGGAACTTAATGACTTTACTTTACATTGATATGGATGAATTAAAGCCACAGTGCAGAGTGATGTGCATTTATACACTGCAGTATGTCTAAAACTTAAGACTTAAATCCCCTGCTATCATTTTTTATATAATGATAGATTTGTTTGATATCATTCTAAACTTGTGTATTAATGTTGTGATGCAGTTAAACTCTTAATTTCTTAATTCCAATATGATTTTTTTTAGCTGGAACATTTCTACAGGTCGCCTACAGAGAGTTCAGAAAGCAAGATGGCTGCAGTACACATCAACAGTAGTAACATAATAAGATAAGATAATCCTTTATTAATCCCACAATGGTGAAATTTAAAATGTTACGGCAGTACAGAGAAAAGGACAGAGAAACAGCTCAGGAAAAATATAAACAAATAATAATTAAACTATGTATACAAAAACAATTAAAGGAAATAATATAAAGATACTTAAAAAATATATACATAGTAAAGAAAAAAAAATATATATATAACAGCTGCAAAAGTTCCTGTGTCCCTTTGTGATCTGGGGTGGGTTTTGTGATCCGAATAAGGAACAAACGTATGACATGAGTAAAGAACGAGCCAGTTCTGCAAGTGCTTCCAAAAGAGCTTTGCAAAGTAAAAAAATTAATGAAGGAGGTTAAAGAACGTCTTTGTTGACTCCTCCCCCGAAACACTGCAGTCAATCAAAACCACAAACATCGATTCAGCACTGACAAATATGCAGAATTTATTCACTATTATGCCTAAAAAATCTCTCCCTCTTTCAAATGTAGACATATATATACAAAATGGCTCTTACTTTTTTGTCACGCCTGGCCCTGTTTCCTGTCTGTCCTCGTGCCTGTGTTGTCCCACGTTACCCGTGCCCCTGTGTTCTGCCAGTGTTTTTCCACTCACCTGTGTCCATTTGTAGCTCCGCCCCTCATTAGTCAGTCCCCAGGTGTTACCTGTTCTCTTTCCCGCCTTGTGTGTGTATTTAAGTGTCTCTGTCATTAGTGTTTTTGTCGGTTCTTGTGCGTGTATACGTCTGTCACGGCTGTGTTAAATCCAGTGTTGGGAGTAACGGCGTTAAAACTAACGGCGTTACTAACGCCGTTACTTTTTTTCAGTAACGAGTAATCTAACTAATTACTATGACTGTAACTATAACGCCGTTACCATTTCCGACACCCCGTTACTGCACGTTACTTTAGCCGCTCTATGAACTTTTTTTTTTGCCCTGGTTAACCCCTCCTCTGTCCGGTGAACTTGAGCTTCTGGCCGCTGTGCCTGTGGTTTGGCGTGGTGAAGTGAGGCACAATTGTGACGATTTGCGTGCTCTAATCAATTCAGTGATTGCCGTGGACAACCCAAGTTCCGAATTAAGGACGTTAAGCTCTTTTTAGCTGCTCCGGTTTTTGTGGTGCTGCTGCTGCTTTCTATTTTAGAGCTTAGATTCTCTGCCCGAATCCCACCTGACCTGAGGACCGACCCGAAATCAGGCTCCTATTTTTATTTTATATAAAGCTCTGGTGTGATAATCACAATGTTGCTAAGTAACCAATTATTATTGTTCACTAAAGCGAACGAAATAGCGAAAATTGAAAGTGAAAAACATTTGTGTTAACTGAATCTAATAAAAACGGTAATTAAAAGGAAAAACATAACTATCTCGAACTGTATTTTGTGTTTATAAAACTAACTAAAACGAACTGAAATTACTGATAGAATACCCTCATTTTTGTGTTTAATTTATTTATAAGCGCTGTTGTACAGCGGAGTTGTACAGCGGGAGTTGTTGTGCCGAGCGCGCGGCACTCGTGGTCCGTTAGTTCTTGTGTAAAGCGCTCGCGCTAGCAAGCCCACCCTAAAATGAACAGAAAAAATAAAAACAAAATAAAATTAAACTATAATAAAAATGAAAACTGTAATCACGTAGCTCTGGGCGCACGTGAACGCCTCCGCGTTTGACTTGCAGCATTGTGTGTAGCTGTTCTTAAAAATCATTTAAATTAAATAATAGTTCTATGCTTCTATGTTACAGTGTTAATTAACATAATTCTGATTATATTTCGCTCATTCAATCAGCCCGAAAACAGACAGTTTATGGGGCGGATCGGGTCAGGCTCATAATGACAGTTTATGGTTCGGGCTTGGGCAGAATGTGCACGGGCTCCGGCTGGGTCGGATTTTTTGGGCACGATCTAAGCTCTATTCTCTTTTGGTGAAGCTGTTATATTAATACCATTTTAACGGGCATTAAATTGTTGTTTTTGTCCATTATTTTGTTTTGTTTATATATACATATTTCTTTTGAGTGTGGCTTGGTTTGTTAAATTACATCCCCAGACGCGTTTTTCCGCTTTTTTCAGTATTACAAGTTTTAGTAATTTTCTTTGGTTGTGTGGAGAATTTCGTTTTATTTTTTTGAAATTCGTTAGATTATATTTTTGTCAACATTTTGGGTTTATTTTCGTTTGTTATTTTTTGTTATTTTTCTAATAATAATAGTAAATGCATAATTGATTTCCTTTTTTTGACGGGCGAATAATAAAAAGTAACGCGATAGTTACTTTTACTGGTAACTAATTACTTTTATAGTGGAGTAACTCCGTTAGTAACTCAGTTACTTTTTTGGAGAAGTAACGAGTAACTATAACTAATTACTTTTTCAAAGTAACGTGCCCAACACTGGTTAAATCCTGCCTGTTAGTTAGTCTCCTGTTTCTGAGTTTCTGTTTGATTTATGTTTTGTTTTCTGTTCTATAATAAATGATACTTGCATTAGCGTCCGCTCTCCTCGTCCCGTCCTTCACACAGCGTTACATTTTTATCCTCTTACAATAGAAACAACTTAATTTTACTTACTGGAGAAACATGTTTTTCTATGTAAAGGCATGTAGTGAAATTCAGACTTATGTAATTTTACTTTTACTTTAATTTTAATGTAAGTAATTTTACTTTTTAACATTGTTCAACCTTATTTTAAGTAATGTCAGTTTAAAAAAACATTGTGGGTTATACTTAAAAATAAGGTTTCAAAAATGTTGCACTATATTTTTAAGTAAAACTAGCACATCAATGTAGACACAAGTTAGAGCTGTGAATGGGGGTGCTTCTGACCGGCCCTATCTTCCAGTGTTGCCAACTTAGCGACCCTCTGGCGACTTTTTTTGTAAAAAAAAAAAAAAAAAAAAAGCGACTAGCGAAAAATCTAGTGAATCTATTTTTGTGGTGTTATTGGAGACTTTTGGCGACTCTGAGATGAACACACATGCTCTTCAGTTACTGTCCTCAGTGGGTGCTGCCGTTAGCCCCGCCCACAACACTCACAGTGAAGTCTCTCACACTCAGACCACACCCACACCGCTCCAAAACAAAAAAAACAGTAGAATAACATTTCCGGCTAACTGCTGCTCTTATAATAACATTTAACAACACGTTGTTCATTTGTTAGAGTTCGTTTGTAACATTTCTAACATATTTAGGGCGTTTTTTACTCACTTTTTTCTCTCCCCTAACGTTAATCCTCTACAGTTTCAAAAACATGTATTATGCAAATTAGGCGATGACGTCATTTAGCAACTTCTAGCGACTTTTAGGACAGCCAATAGCTACTTTCCTTACTGAGGAGTTGGCAACACTACTATCTTCTGATTGGTGCATGTTGCCTGGGGCGGCTGCACTATGGAGGTGGGCTGTGGATCTTATCAGACCTGCTGTCCATCAACCAGCTAATAAACCAGTCTTTTCCCCAGTCTCGGCTTAAACTTTAATTCTCCAGGTTTAGGTTTAGGCCCTGCTTTAAGAACTGCACATGCTACACTGAGAGGAGAGCAATACTGCAGTCATTTATTAGACTTTGGGAAGGTATTCATTAGACATGCTTTTATATTTACTCTAGAGGCTCTAAGAAACCAGATTAACTTAATTAAAAAGAAAACCCAGATTTAGTTTCTCATGGGCTTCAATTCGTTTTTTTGCTAGATAATGCAGAATGCATTGAGAAAGCTGTATGAGTATGCAGTCTCAGTAGTTTTTCTGCAGAAGAGAGTGATGTTTAGAGCATTTATATGTGAGAACCTAATCCTTTCATGCTTAACACATTTAAAGGACAGCCAGCTCAATTGAAAGTACTCTTTTAAAACTGTTTTAATGATTGAGATTGAGGGGGGCAACACCTTCTGTGTGAAAGTGGGAGTCTGTGTCTAAACCATACATTACGGTAGCCGCTTGCTCAGTGGAGCTGGGGGAAAAGCTGTGTGTGCTTGAAAATGACAATGTAAGAGAAACAAGTCTTACAGCTAAATAAACATCATTTATTCAGATCTAATCACAAAAATATACACCAGAAAAACTGCAGAACACTGTAACATTTGGGAAATGCAGACCTTTCTATTATTAAAATTATAATACATCTGTTTTCAGGTTAAATCCACAATATTTTTAAACATTACATTATGTATAAACCACAATGTAAAGTCTTATTAAAGAAGAAAATCAAATAAAAAAAAAAAAAAACCTTTCCTTTTAATCATGTTTATTTAAAACTATATTACTGAAGGAATTTGGAGTATTGTGATGTCAAAATTCAATAAATTGCTGATTTGGTTGTATATAGACCAGATTTTTTACACAAAATCCAAAGATTATTAAATGACAGCACTGAAGTCTTAAAGAATATGTGTAGGGCTATTTATTATGTATGTTTCAAGTAATAATACTGAAAGGATTTGAATTAATGGGAAGATAAATGTAGAAAAAAAAATGGTTTGTACATAAAAAAAATCGATACCACTTTAAAATAAGACTACCTTTTAAAGGGTTTATAAATGGTTTACAATTAGTTTATAAATGTTTACTAATAAGGTTGTAAATGATTTATAATCAGTTATAACACATACATAGAAAGGGCAACAATGACCTGTTGTTTGCCAAATAGTGAACCCACAGCCATCTATATTGTTGCCCTTTTTATGTATGTGTTATAACTGATTATTAATGATTTTTAAGGCATTTACAACCTTATTAGTAACCATTAATAAACTAATTGTAAACCATTTATAAACCCTTTGTGAAGATAGTCTTATTTTAAAGTGGTACCAAAAAATCAAAGGTTATCATATCACAACACTGAACTTGTTAATGTGAGGCGATAAAACAGAAGTGAGATGCTTGCAGGACATATTAGGAGTAGCTTTAATAATCAGAGCTAAATCAACAAACTTGATCTGAGTATAAACAACTGTACAAACCATAAACAAGACCGACCAAAACATTAGAGCCAAATCACAGTCCAAAAGAGATAAACAACCAATGAGAAATAAGGTTCAAAACCAGATCAAAAAACATCCAAGAGAACTAACCAAAAGGGCAAGACGAAATCAGAGACAAAAGCCAAAAAGTAGGTAATACACTGAAAAACAGCTGAAAAACAGGGGCAATACTTCGCAAAAATATATCTGCATATATATATATATACACAGAAAACATCAGTAACTACTCAGAACACAGGTGAGGCTGATCTAACAATCAGGTGCTGATTATCTGGCTGAGACACTTGAGTGAGAGGTGCATTCTGGGAGTTGGAGTTTGTGAAGGTGGACAAGTCTGTAGAGGCATTGGAAGGTGTGACAGTAAATATTTTATTCTCATGTGTTCAAGCCAAGGTATATGTTTCAAGCTATATTACTGTAGCAATATGCTGTAATGGGAAGTCAAAGCTATAAAAAATGTACATTCAGTTTTGCATAAAGCAGATTTTAGAGTCTTATAAAACCAGCAAATCAAACCGTTATCTAATGTAACCATTAAATCCTTGAAGAACCCTTTTTATACTATTAATGAGAAAAGTATCGAGTGAGATTAATATAGCATTTTGCAGTAATGTTGGGTAAGATTTGTAAAAAAATCTATTCAGCTTCATAAACCAGATTTGGAGTCCTATAAAACCAGCAAATTAAACTGCTATCAAATGACAACATTGCATTCTTTAAGAACCCTTTTTATACTATTAATGATAAAGTATCAATTGATATTAATGTAGCATTTTGCAGTAATGTAGGTTAAATGTAGGAAAAATGTCCATTTGGAGCTCTATAAAACCAGCAAATAAAACTGCTATCTAACAACAACATTAAATCCACCAAGAACCCCTTCCATACTATTAATGATATACGTATCAGTTGATATGATATTATGATATTACTGTAGCATTTTGGAGTAATGGGAGGTAAAACTTAAGGAAAAAGGAGGCTAGGAGTGGAGGCACGACACAGCATTTGTTGCTAAGGAACTTAAATGGCTATCGGCAACATACATACAGTATGGTCCAATGACCAATAACTAGAGTCAGCATTAAAGAATATAAATTCTATAAACCATAATTCAACTGCAGTGAAAAGCTAGAAAGATCGAAGGCTCATTTCAGTGTATTCAGGACTGTGTGGGCATTTCAGAAAGCTAAGTGATTGACAACTGCGTAGCCAAGGCAACGCAGGATGTGCAGTATCTGATTATGAAGGTAAAGTCACGTTTCAACCAGGAGTTACTACGAAACTGCAGTAATAACTGTCAGTGGTTAAATGAAGCATAAATAGCTTGCCTTAAGAAAATATACACATTGACATAATAAAAGAAAATAACGCATTAATAAAGAATAGTTGAATTGAATGAAACGTTTTATGTGTGAATATAATGACGTCTCTATATGTAAGTAATTACAATATTAGAGTTATTAGAATTATTTGGAAAAACTATGGAAAAGAAAGGAGGCTCTAGTATCCAATTGGATAAAAGAAGAGCTATGGTGGGGCATGAAGACATACAGATTCCATATGTTCTCCAGCGTCACATCTGGGCCTGTAGATCCTGCACACTCATAGGTTGCCAAAGTTGGCATCCTAGCTGGGTACTACTATGGCTGATAAAAATGTTGGTTTTCTGTGGGGCTCTGAGTGAAGCAGTGGGCAAAGTGCTGCCACTATGATTGGGAGATTGCCAGTTCGAATCATGTTCATGCAGCTTGCCATCAGCTACCGGATGCCTCTCTCCACTCCAAAGGGTGATGTTGATCAGCGCAAGGTATCTGTGAGCTGGTCTATCGAAACCGACTCGCTACGCTTTCCTCCGAGCGTGCTGGATATTCGGTAATGCTGCATCAGCAGCAGGTGGTTGACTTCACATGTATTGGAGTCTTCACCTTCCTGGTGTTGGGGCATCACCAGTGACAGGAGGAGTCCTAATTCAGCTCCTTCCACAAAATGTTGATTATATTAAGTTCAGGACTTTGACTTGTCCATTCTAAAACATTTACTTTATTCATCTTTAACCATTAGGGTCATTGTCTTGATGCATGACCCACCTTCTCTTGAGATTCAGTTCACAGACATACACTGTAAAAAGTTTCCTGTAAATTTTACAGCAAGTTAATGGCAAAAAAGTTGCCAATAAGAGATTGTAAATTTACAATAATTCACTGTAATAGAAAATCACAATATTGTACTGTTTAATTAGAACAGTAAATTACTGTAGTAGAATTACAGTACTTTTTTCCATATAGTTAGAAGAAATTTAAAAGTACAAATAGTATTTCAAAAGATAAAACATACAACATTTGTTCCCATCAAGTATTTATTATTAAAAAAGTCTGTCACAATATGTACCACTTTTAGTTTCATTCAAATTTCACAGTAATCTGTATTAGAACATTGTCAAATGATATATATTTTCCAAAATACATTTGTTTTCCCATATATAAAATATTCTATGTACTGCTTCAAAACAACTCAGGTTACATCTATATATCCTAATCTGGGATCACACAGGGGAGTATAGGAAAGAACAGAAATCTGTTGAAGAATCACTCCACAGGAACAATAAGAATAATCTCCCTAGAAACAGGCTGCTAATTTACATTAACATAACCAAAGAGGAAATACACTGTATTTTGGTATGAAAAAATAAAAAATAAACTGCAACAAACACAATAAAAATAAAAAGTGTTAAATAAACCATATGTTTTAGATTTTAGATTCTTTAGGTTGTTGCAAGAGTTACCAGCCTCAAAAAAAAAAAAGTTCACAGCACCCCAGATAAGAGATACATATTTTGCTTTGTTTAACAATTAAAATAAATACCATTAAAATAAAAAGAAGTCATTCAGACCATGAATGAACACTTAAGTACTAAACTTAAGTGTTCATTCATGGTCTGAATGACTTCAGTCTTACAATGTAAGAAAAATAAATAAATAAAAATAAATAAATGAATGAAAAGGTGCATCAACTTGTGACAAGTACTGTATGCTATTAGATTTACAACCAACTTAAAGTCCACGCAGTCAATAGGCAAACATATCTACTAGTACATACCAAAACTAAAAGAAAATGTTAAACATAAATTTGACATTTTGTCTTTTTGTAATAATCATGAAGATAAATAAACATTTTCACATTATGCAGTAGTATGCTGAAGACAACATTTACACCGACATGCAAAGCCAGTCGAAGTCCATTAATTTCCTTAGAAGGCTGCAAACTTTGACATTCATGGAGTGTTTTTTCTTCTCCACTACCTTTCCACTTCTTTTGCTCAGGACCTGCTCAGTAGATGTCTTAGAGCCAGTGGTTGGGTTGATTCCCACAAAACATCTGCACAGTCAGAAAAAGAGCTGTATTAGAACATTTTAAGACAGCGTCTATAGGGCAGTTGTTATCTGTAATGTTCTATTTTCAAATGAATTCCCTCTATATACATTTCTAATCTCAATTGAAACAGTTTTGTCACTAATAATGAGTTTATTTAGGTGCTGTCCTTTTAAAATGCTACAATAATGTATTACTTAAGTTATGTGTGATACTGATGTACATTCAATCATGTTAGAAATCCAAATACAGCTTTAATCATTTTAACATATTTAAACAAATATGCGGCTCAACTTTTTTAAACTAACATTAAAAAAAAGAAAGAAAAATGTACCCAAGTAAACCATTTACCAAATTAAAGGGATGAAACAAAATCACACCCAAAGCGAAAGTGATGGACTTTTAAGTAACCAAATAAATAATGTGGGACTATTTTTTGAATAACACTCATTTACCTTTGGATAAAGTCTAGAGTGCATGAGGCCTCTTTTTGGCATTCCAAATTAAAGTTGCAGAATGAGGCAAACAAGCCTGCCAAGCCTGCAGCAAAGTTGGGATGTGAAGACAAGACCACCTGACCTTCTATACTCATCATCCAATTTGCTGAGGTCAGTGTCTCACCTTAAATAGTTAAACATTTATTCATTAATATAAATGTCTCTGACCAACCCAAGTTGCAATGGTAAACTAATTTAGTACCTTGAACAATCAATCTTGGAGAGTCTGGTAAAACTGATTCCTCCACATCTGCTGGTGTGGCTGTGGCCTAAAACACAAACATATATACAATAGACTAATATAAAATACATAATTTAAGATTCACTCTAACAAATAACCCCACAAGTTTTGGAAACTGAAAGCAGAAGTCAAATAATAAGAGTAATTATTTAAATGCAGTTTAAATTTACTTACATGAACTTGTAAAATCAGTGCTTCAGAGTGTTCTTTGAAGTGTGCCATCAGCAGGAGGACAACACATGGTGCCAGTATGGTAGCTCGACCTTGACAGAATTTGCTGGACTTCATTTGTTGGTTTTTGGCGAAAAAAGTTAACGATCATCTTCCCTCTGTGCTCAATTGCATCAGTAATTTTTTCAAGGATAGAGATGTCAGTTAACAGCTTAAAGTGATTATTAATTTCTTTTGGTGTAAAAAGAAATGGCCAGCCAGTTTTGAGCTCCACAATAGATGGGGCTGGACTTGCATTGATGGTTTTTCGTTGCAAGTAGTAGGTCCTCTCCATGAGCTGAGTAATGTGCCCTCTCTCTGCTGCTGCTGGACCCTCACGAGCATAAAGCTCTTTCATTTCCTCCTGCTTCTCTTTCAGAATTGACTCAGTTTCCCCTTGAGGACAATCAGGTTGCCATCTGATGCACCCATATTGGTCCGATGGCCCTTTTGCTCGGTTTGTAGTTGGTGAACTGGAGTGTCCTTTCATCCTTCTGCGCCTTCCTATTACACTGTTACGGTTGAGGTGTTCAACTCGCGTTTTTAGCTGGTTCACCAGTGAAGCAAACCCACTTCCAATTCTGGTGCCATCTTTCAGAATGTCTGCAAAACTTTCTGGATATTCCTTAACAACCATCTTGGCGACTGTAACGCAGTCTGATCTAGTAGGATTGGGCTCGATAAGTCTTATTTCATCTACAATGACTCTTATCATCTCCCGACGGTCTCGAGGAGTAGGCCGCTGTTGTGCGTTTATCGAGAGTTTTATTCCTTGGGGCATCTTGCTCCATGGGACCTTAAACTTGTCGAGCCAAGTACTAAGATCTATTACTCTGGATCTGTCAGTTGGGCTGGATGTACTTGGTGTACTGATGGTGGGTTGGCTATTCCTTAGACTTCTTGATACGTCTGCAGGTGTTGGACTTTGGACATCTGAACGAAGAACAGAACTTAATTCTTCTGAAAACAATAAAGAAATGCAGAATTGTTACATTAGATAAAGAGTTTCAAAAGAACACTTGGGGGACCAAACTAACAATTAGTATTTACCATGCTTTGAGAGATACTCTTTTTTTCTACTCATATTTATTTAGATGCAGAAAGTCTGCCAGAATCAATATACTGTAGAATGAGTTTTCCAGTTATAGTTTCTATTTCTATTTATCCCGATATACTTTTTAGTACTTTCAGAGGTGTGAAGCTTGTTACCAAAAAGTTAGGTTGTGCCTGGATATAAGCCACAATAGTGACATTCTATTTAATACTCTCCAGGGAGAACACTATAGTCTAGATGGAAACAGGGGTCCACGAGCACATAGTGGATTTTTTTTCCCCCACCTGTTTTTCCTAAACTTTGAAGTGTCTATTTTAAGATTCTGACAGGTAACAGGATGAAATAATGTCCCATGAAATTTATTTTTAACCCTTTAATGCATCTATGGCAATTCTGAACCTGAAAAAAATGATGAAGAAATTGGCATATCTCCTTGAGTTCACAAACTTTACAGATAAATGAGCACACTTTTCCATACAATTCTGGGCCAAGGAAGTCAATAGAATGGTTATTTAAGTTTTTTAAACATTTTGACTCTTATCTGGGACAAAAAAAAAAGCAGAAAATGTTAAAAGTGACTGTATGTTTTCACATTATACTAATTCCTGCACACTAAATAAAAACATCCTGAGATTGTACTTAATCCTTAAAGTGTGTAATTTGAGATTCTGACGGGTAACAGGACAAAACATGTCCTGTGGGGCTTATTTTTAATTTTTTACTACTACTAGAAATTGGCATAGCTCCTTCAGTTAAAAACCTACACAACCAAATGAACACACTTTTCCATACAATTGACACATGTTGACTTAATTCTGGGACAAAAAAGATACAAAAATTAGCAGAAAATGTTATGATCGCCTGTATGTTTTCACATTATATTCCCATTATAACCTTAGTCTATTTTTAGATCCTGACAGGTACCAGGACGAAAAAAGTAATTAGCTGCAGAACTAATTGATGATAAAATTCAACAATGTACTAAAAATAAAATATTAGTATAGTGGGGTACTAATAATTTTTATCCTCATTATCACCATTGAAGAGATCATCAAAGTCTCTTTTAAATCTCAGTCCCTTCCTCCAGATCATCGGTCCCCTCTCCAATCAATTCTGTCTCTTCTGCTCTTGCAAAAATGTCAACAAGAGAAGGAGGGGAGATGGGGCAAACTGACCAGACCGGCTCCAACACCCCCTCTTCCATTGTCTTCTCCCAACTCATGCACTGATCGTAAGGGTTTGGCCTTTCAGGTTTTGGCCTTTCAGGTTTTGGCTGATCTGTCCTTTCTTAGAAGCCAACCCTGTAGTTTACTCTGTCTACTTTAAAACTTGCATCCAGGGCTCTGTTAACACCCACCATCTTTTGGAGCATCTTGGTTCTCACAGCATCAATGGAGGTCAGTTGACCATGGACATACATAACATTATCTCCTGTTGGAGCTCATTGCTGTCCTGCCACAATGTACCAAGCTGCAGCTTCTTCAAGAGAGCTACTTTTCCCTTGCCCTTGAGAGCACTGGTGCAGCATAGTATCCCAGAAGAGTGCTGCAGTATTTAGATCCCAGAGCTCCAGCTAGCTCAGAGACATTCACTACATGCTAAGGTTGACACTGCTGACATGGTAAAGGAGGTTCAGTAATGTGTCTGTGTTCGGGGTCCTCATCACACTGGACTTGTACCCCCACTCTACAGCTTGATGGAGGTACAGGAAAACACGGGTGTCTGTCTCCTCCTGGTTTGATTGCATGGCGTGGATCTCTGAAACCTAAACCCTTAACAAAATGTACAATTTTTAACACATACCTGTATATTGAACACACTACAATTCTAGCGCTCCATTCAAATGTTTTTATAGCGTTTGATATGTGATGACAGCCACAGTTAAGCACCGATAACTATGGTCTAGCTCAGGGGTGTCAAACTCATTTTGGCCGAGGGCCACATTGGCATATTGGCTGTCCTCCGAGGGCCAGATGTAACTTATAAATATAAGAAAATGTAACCAAATGTAATATATGTAAATGAATGTAATTACTCCTTAATGTTAAATAACTCTCAATATATTATTTATTCAATCAAATATTACAGTTGCATGGAAAAAATGTTTGCTTGTTGCTCTATTAACATAAATCCTGTTATGAAATCCAAAAACTCCATCAATCAAGAACCAAACTATACAAGTGAATAGAAATGACATAAAATACAAGTTATATTAACTTTGATCAAAACGTTTGATACTGAAAAGAGGCTTAATAAATATAAAATCAAAAATTGTGAGCTGTGACAGATTTAGCATTTCCTCATCCAACCACTAGTGGGAGCTGCAGCAGCACAAGCCCACAGTCTTTACTGAGTCAGAGCTACAGCCCAGCCACGGGCTACAGGACTCAGCTGAGCCAGTCTGGAGCGTTTTTAAATTTTTAAGTTTTTCTGTGTATGAAATAAAATAACCCCACTAACCGGATAATACAGCTCTCTACAGTTCATCTTTCAGCCCAAGCAGCTAACAGCAGCAGTTTAGAGCAGCCATCCCGGAGTCACTGCTCGGATTACATTATAAACAGGTCAGTTAGCGCGCTGCTAACCTCAGGATGTTTATAACTACGGAGTTTAGTGGACACACCACGGCTGCAAGGTTAGACTGTTGAAGAAATCAGTAAAGGCTGGTTAGATAAGTGATTCACCTCCTCGTCCTTTGCTGAGGTGAAACTGCGACTAGCGATGTCACAGTGATGTTTATTAACGTCATTAAAACAGATTTTATCAGCTATTGTCTTATAAATATTTACACATAATTTATATCTCTTCTAAAAAGCGTTTATTTTCGTCAGTAACACAAAATGCATACCGGTCTTTCGCCTTGAAGCACAGCCGTCCGTCTGCATCAACTTTTCTTTTTCTGGATATTATGGGATAAACATGTCTCAATTCCACCCGCGAAGTTACACCTTCCCTCCGGCAGGGTTTCCACATCAATGACTACACTGCCGTGTAGTGGCAGTAAGCCGTAACTTTGCGGGTAATACAATCGACAAGCATTGTGGGAAATGTATTTTTTGGTCAAAGAACGCTTCTGACCTATTTATTATAGACACTAAGATCTTACAAGCTCTCGCGGGCCACATAAAAAGACGTGGCGGGCCACATTTGGCCCGCGGGCCTTGTGTTTGACACATGTGGTCTAGCTAGTTGCCGAGCTACCCACTGTCTTATAGAATTACTACAAACCTAGCTAGCCAGCTAACACTAAATAACTAGAGTGTATGTCAGCTAAATAAACTGTAGTTAGCTCGCTAGCTAGCGAGGTAATGTTAGCTACATTTAGCTGATATACACCACAGTTAATTAATTAGTGCTAGCTAGCTAGCTAGGTTGGTAGTCATTCCATTAGACAGCAGTTAGCTCGCTAGCTAGCTACATTTAGCTGACATACACCATAGTAACTTGCTGCTAACTAGCTTGACTGTAGTTAGCTAGCTGGCTAGCTAGCTAACCTAGATAACCTAGCTGCATGGCACACCTTTAAACCAAATAAAGAGTTAAACTAAGTAGTTAGATGTTTTATCAACCGATCATACTTAGGTTTAATAAAACACACATTCCATTACAACACTCCAAATAACTTCAATATGTTCCATCTAACCAATAACCAATGAACAGAACCAACAAAGCTAACAAATGCTACTCTAACAACAACTGGCTAGCAAACTCTCTAAATAAACCAGGTTTGGCTTGCTAATAAGCCTCACGTAGCACCACGTGAATCTAGTCTAATTTAAAAAGATTCCTAAAACAAAGGTTAATTCTTACTCACAAATGCAGGTGTTCTTGGAGTTTTCCTCAGGTGGGTGATCTCAAGAACAGCAGTAAATCCTGAGGAAACTTCTTCTTTCCAGGGGAAAACCGAACTGCCCGTTTGCCCCCAGTAGGTTATGGTTAAATACACAGGTGGCAGTTGTATTTGTAGGGCATCCCATGATGCATTGCGTTCTACAGTTTTACAATGGAAAATCCTTAAACAGTTATTTACTGTATGGTTTTACTGTAAAAAATACAGCAATTGGTTACAGTGTATGTCCTGACATTTTCCTTTATAATTCTCTGATATAATTCAGAATTCATTGTTCCATCAATGAAGGCAATCCTTCCTGGCAGAGATGCAGCAAAACAGGCCCAAACCATGATACTACCACCACCATGTTTCACAGATGGGATAAGGATTTTATACTGACATACAGTGTTTTCCTTTCTCCAAACATACCATTTTATGATTTTAACCAAAAGGTTCTATTTTGGTGTTTTCAGTATGCAAAATTCTTCCAGTAGTTTTCTGGTTTGTCCATGTGATCTTCAGCAAACTGCAGATGAGCAGCAATGTTTTTTTTTTTCTTTTTCGAAAGCTGTGGCTTTCTCCTTGAAACTCCACACACACTATTGTTGTTTAGTGTTCTACTGATGGTGGACTCATGAATTTTAACATTAGCCAATGTGAAAGAGGCCTTCAGTTGCTTAGAAGTTACCCTGGGGTCCTTTTTGACCTTGTCAACTATTACAGACCTTGCTCTTGGAGTGGTATTTGTTTGTCGACCATTCCTAGGGATGGTAACAATGGTCCTGAATTTTTTCAGTTTGTTCAAACTCTTTAGAGATGGTTTTGTAACCTTTACCAGCCTAATGATCATGTAGAGTAAAGCCTTACTACAGTAAAGTAATCTAACTAAATAAACTACTCTTGATTTTAAAAGAAACATTGGATGAGCTTGTGTCTACCTTCTGACTTATACATGTGTGGACAGATCCTGATACAGTGTGGGATAAGCACTTTTTCTTATTTCTACACAGGCTGTGAAAGAAAGCATGATTTAATTCTCCTGCTATTCAAGTGCAGACTCAGCTTCCCACACATTCTCCAGTGGCCAGTAAAATTTAAAGACAGAAAGGCAGGCTATAAAGATGAAGGCAACAATACGTATATTACAAATATGAACCTATAGATCCGTTCATCCCTTAGTGCAACCCAAACTGCTTTGCAAGCTTTATGAAGTCCATTTGATCATATGTTTTGTGACAGTGTGACACACTGATTTATGGCTGTAGGGACGACCTGATAGTCGTCCCTTCTGTTGTACAGTGCTGTATGTGTGCTTTTGGGTTCTACCTAATGTTACAAGTGATCTATGTTCATTTACCAACAAAAGCCATATGTTGGTACATATGGTAAAGTATATGAACCCTTTAGGATTACTTGAAATTATGCAAAAACTGGTCATTAAATGTGTTCTGCTCTTTATCTAAGTCACAACAATAGACAAACACAGTCTGCTTAAACTAATACCCCAAACAATTATATATGTTTGCATGGTTTTATTGAACACAACATGTTAACATTCACAGTAAGGTGGGAAAAAGTATTCTAACCCTTAAGCTAAAGACTTTTCGGTACCACTTTAAAATAAGACTACCTTTATAAATGGTTTATAAATGGTTTAGTTTATTAATGGTTACTAATTAGGTTGTAAATGCCTTAAAAAGCATTAATAATCAGTTATAACACATACGTAGAAATGTACGTAGACCTGTTGTTTGCCAAATAGTGAACCCACAGCCACGTAACTGATTATTAATGTTTTTTAAAGCATTAACAACCTAATTAGTAACCATTAATAAACTAATTGTAAACCATTTATAAACCCTTTATAAAGGTAGTCTTATTTTAAAGTGGTACCGACTTTTCTAAGAGATAATTGGAGCCAGAATGTGATGAGATTGGATGTGTTGGTTAAAGCTTTCCCACCTTATAAAAATCACACCAGTTTTGAGTTTGATGTTCTTAAGAAGCATTGCTTGATGTGAATCATGCCTCACACAAAAGTGCTCTCAAAAGACCTACGTTCAAGAATTGTTGACTTGCATGAAGCGTGAAAGGGTTACAAAAGTATCTCTAAAAGCCTTGATGTTCATGTGTCCATGGTCGTCCTGTAAAGGTGACTGCAAGAGCACAGCACAGAATGATCAATGAGGTGAGGAAGAATCCTGAAGAGTTTCAGCTGAAGACTTACAGAAATCTTCGGCACATAATAACATTTTTGTTGACAAATCTACAATAAGGAAAACATTGCTGCATGTTTGAAGTTTGCAAAAGATCACCTGGATGTTCCACAGCACTACCGGTAAATATGAGCTTTTAACGAGATTCATGCACCAATAAGGTTTCTAACACACGCTCCAACACACAACACAGCACTGTACTGTTGCTATATTAGTCTACAAATAAGATCTCATGAGAAAGTCTTAGGAACTGACTTATCTATGCTCAGCCCACAAACATGCTTTTACACAGTCACTGCTGTATGAATATTTACAGGATGAAAACTACAGATGTGATTTCTGACCTTCCTTTAACAATATAAACGTAAATAACATTGTCACTCAACATAATGACTCTAATTAGGGATGCACTTACTGTATACAGAAATGATGTGTATGTATAGTATATAGAAATACATATATTGGATATGAGCCAGTGCTAATTTATAACATTTTTTTCATGGAAACCGATGTTGTTTGAAAAAAAACAAAAAAAAAACACTTACCTACAGTGTAGACATATAACTGCATTTTCATTTCTATATTCCTGCACATATACACAGACGTACTGCATAAAAGAAATAACTCAATCAACATGCAGTTTTTCACAGACAGATATGTAAATAGATACAGGTGCGGTCTTGCCACTAGAGGGTGTACAAAGAGTGCTTCCCCACTGCCATATGAAGAAGCTCTCAGAGGCTACTTTTGGGTAGTGTTCCTCTTGGTGAAAGATCGCTAGATTGTTAGAAATATCTCTTATTCCGACCTTACACCTAGTGATTTTCAAGCGATTTCTCAGTCGCAGACAAATTTCCAGATTAAAATCATGAGAGTCTGGCTAGAGTCAGGCTTTTAGGTGGTTAGGTGTCGTTAGGTGGTTACGATTTTACGAAAGTTTTAGTCAGTCGGGTTCGCGTCCTCGCGCACCGATAAAATCAACCGTGTTTAATATTATCGCAAGTCTTGAGATTCGCCTCACGCAAAAAGTGTAATGAACAATGTCAACAACCAATAGGAGATCTATGGGAAGCTGCAAGGCAAGAATGTTTTACATGACAAACAATTTAAAAAGGACACATTTTGCAGTTAATATGTCTTATATGGTTCTTACTTTAATATGTACAGTATTTTAAACACAGGCAGCACTTTAAAGTCATTATATTTAAACTTATTTTATTTTGCACAATGATTTTTTTTGTGCAGTGTAATTTTTAATACAAACAAGTTTAATGAATACACATTTTGCAAGAATTATGTTCTTTATTGCATGAATTCTATCTTAAACAAAGGCAAACTTCACTTTTACAATGTCAATGTTTTAAATTTTAGGTCTGGGAATGATCCTTTTTTAAAGTTTCTATAACATTAATATTTATCTAGCTGGGAACGTTTTGTGAGCAACGTTCTAATAACATTGTGAAGCAAACCATTATGATGTCACACTTTTCAATTTGATGTAAATGTTGGGTTTGTGAACTGCTTTGTGTATACGCTCTGAGCTTGTGTTGAGCACCTGTGTTGCTAAGATTGTAATTAACATCTGACAGTTGACTGTTGTCTAGGTTCTAATCAGTCAGTGATGCACCTGTGTTTTCTGTTGCCAAGATCTTACTTCCAGTCCATCACACCCATCAGTGGAGAATTTGTTTTACAAGCATCTTATTTAAACAATATTTAAACAATGCAGGCACAGGCTGTGAAAATACACTGTTGACGAGGTGTAAGATAGCAATGAGCATCACAACGCAGGTGTAGGATAGGGCCCTGGGAGAGCAAGAATTTCAAGTAAATAACTCTTGACAAGTTCAACACAGCTGTTAACCGAATCCAGTGTAAAGAATGAAAAGAAGACAAGTTCATGTTCACAAGTTCAGAAATCAATATTTGGTGAAATAACCCTTGGCATGTTCTCCTCCACCAGTCTTACACACTGCGTTTGGATAACTGTATGCCACTCCTGGTGCGAAAATTTGAGCAGTTCAACTTGGTTTGATGGCTTGTGATCATCCATCTTCCTCTTGATTATATTCCAGAGGTTTTCACTTTGGTAAAATCAAAGAAACTATTCTATTTTTTAAGTGGTCTCTTATTTTTTTTTTCCAGAGCTGTGTATACCATTATAACATTAGCACAAAAAGCTACATTGCTTTCCAACAGTTCCTTCTAGGTGCATTTAAAGATCTAAAAATCATTTTCTGAAATAAATATATGCAATAGCAGGGAACATTAATGCATGTGTTCATACTGTATTACATTACTGCACTAATTATGCACTAATCATTTAAATTTGAATACTGTTGCCAGTAGTAACAGTGATTTCAGCATTACAAAGGCCTTTGTTTGACATTTTGCTCTTACTACTCAAACGCTCTCCTCAAACATGCCAGCTCTCCAGTCTGTGCCAAATATCTTCCCACGGATCCTCATGAGGCACACCCAGCCAGTCCTGCACGGATACCTTTTCTCAGCTTCTTCTCCTCGCTCCTGATTGGTGGAGAGAGAAAGCTGGGGAACAGATTGACTCTGTGTTGAAGAATGTGACACTCTTCGGCAGTGGCGCATGATTGACAGCTTGACATAATGAGCCTGCCCTTGGGCTGGTGTCTGAGTCATCCGCATGACATCACTGACAGGCCAGCCTTGTTACCACGGCAATCTCATCTTATCTCATCTCCAATCCTGCCCTGACTTTTCCCATTCCTCCAGCTCCTGCCCTATGACCCGCCAAGAGTCGGAACGAGGCTTTTGTGCGTCCAGAGCTTAAAGGAGCATCCTGCGTGTTGCTACGAAGAGAAGACGCTACCTGTTATAAATGGTAATGAGCACCAAATGAAGAAATCAATCAAATAAAGTGCTTTATTGATGTCTTAATTAAGACTGACATGGAACACTGGAACATAATTCATTAATCATAATTGGACTCTGTGGATTCTTATGAATGATTCTTCTTCTCCTCCACCACTGATGCTGCTGCTTCAGTAAACAGTGAACATATATTAGGGCATTAATCAAACAGTTCATCTAAATGAGAGAGAAACAGCAGCCGACAGCAGCGCTAATGCTACCTAGCACATCTGCTCGTGGTCAGAATTGAGGCTCGTTTTAATGAGAAGCTGCTGCATACGCTGTTGTTTTTAACTTGCGCAACTGCAGCAGCATAGAAAACAGTTGTACGTGTCTGAGACTGGATAATAATAATACAAAAAAAGTACACAGCTAATTAGCTTCACCAGGCTAATATAGAACTGTATTCTCAGTAGCGATGCTCAAGGCTGCTTTCTTTCCTAGATATTCCTCAGTGGTGTTCACACTGCAACGGGCATGAACACTGAAATACACGAATCACCCAAACGAGTCGGAATTCACACCATTTGTGACATGTTTACCAAGTTATCCAATTAAAAACAAATTAGCAGACCGATAAATAAAGATGAAATGAAACGCCGCAGCAGCCGAAGACGCTCCACTGGATCTGACATGTTATTCGAGGCCCATATTTATACCACTCTAGAAGCTTTTTTTTTTTTTCGCAGGCCGCGGCGCAATGACTCTCTCGAGTGAAAAAATTCATGTTATGGTCTGACATCAAAGATTTCTGAACGACTTTGTCGAAGCAGATTTGTCTTTGTTGTTCCTCCCCATTGCACTGCAGCGTTTTTCTCCTGTGCATGCAGTTCTTATGCGACCCCAGTTTTGTAGGACGTGAATTTCAACAGTCTTGAGATCTCAAGGAGGAGAACTGATTATACTAACTACAGCCGTGTCTCAAGCTAAACACTTCTGTAGCTGTATAAATGAGTAGATTTCTTTTTAAAGGAGCATTAAAGGTCTCATTCCAACGTTTTTTCATTCATTTTTAAATCTTTAGTTGTGGTCTCTAGAATTAGTGAATGAATGAATGACATGTGAGCTGTTTTTTGTGAAAAAAAAAGTGTTCCAGTGATCCGGTATAATGCTACTTTAGTCTGGGGGAAGGAGCTGTAAGGGTGAAAGAACAATAGGATTTTAGCTCTTGCTCATGAATATTTTGTTTGGCTAACAGCACTGCGACACCAGGAGGCAGCGAGACGGACAACAGTTAGAAACGTTTTAAAATAAAGACATTTCTACACTAATACAAGTCTTTGCAATGTCTTATGTTACTTTTTGTAACATGTGTTATGCCCTGCTAAGTGCAGGTCAGCCACTGACCTAGTCTTATAGTCTCTGTAAAATGCCAAATCCACCGGAGATCCTATATAAACCTGTAGTTACTTACGCACACAGAGGTGGGTAGTCCAGGTCCAGAAAGTAAGTTTTCTCTTAACTAGTGTAAACAGAACTGTTTTAAACATACACCTACCTCTATCTAAATTGTACTTTGCTGGTGGTGTTCCATAGACTTAGCTCTGAATTACTAGGCAAAGCATATAACACCGATGTGTTATTTGCACAAATAACACAGGAACGAACTGCCATGTTGTTTCCTAGCTCTATTAATCTGAAAAGACGTGCCTGGTTTCCCGGCTTCAGCACTTCCTGTGGGTGGTTGCGAGCCAAGGTGGGGGAGGGCATGAATACTAATTCACTGGTTGGTGTAGACACGAGTGCTTTTCTTGATCGACTCGTTTTCCTGAATATTATCTTTTACTAGCTACTGCAGACAATGGAGGTTGAGGAAGAGTTTCATGTGCAGCATCATATACAACTTTAAGGATTATATTTTCTGTAGTAACTCATAAAATGATATCAGGATGTATCATCAGATATTATGGAAACACGCTGAGTTAAAGCACCGACAGCTTCAGACAGTATATTTTTTTTTTCATTTGAATTCTGTGGTCTGTCACAGAAATCTATGTGGGATGTAGCCTCAGAATCTGCCCACCGCTATTTTCCTATTACCATTTCCACACTCAGGGTTGCCAGGTATAGAACACAACAGCATTCAAAGATTGTGCTGCAGCCATGGAAACTATTTATCTATTTATCTGCTGACCAGGTAATCACTGAGCTTCAGTAAGGTTCACTAACCACAGCTGGGTATATTATCCCCACTTCTAGCGTATGGAGACATTGAAACGTATATATTCAATGATCAGCTACAGAGTAAGAAAGACTCATCGCCACTTGCCACTGTGTGTGGGTGGGGCAGAAAACTTTATCCAGTGTCTAGAAATTGGACTGCTGTTGCCATTTTAACACACTCACTGACATTTATTACTGAGCGGTTCTTTAATCAATGTCATTTTATAATGTTTACAAATTATGTAACTAAAAAAGTCAAAGGAAACATCAATTTTAATCATTTTATAATTTCCACACTTTACTTGCAATATGCCAGGAAAATTTAGCCTTGTGAGGCAGACTTGCTTCCTTCAGACAACTGCAAAATGTATACAGATATCAGGTTGATTTTAAACATTGATCTTACCATCATACTTATCCTGTGGGGTGGGGTGTCTATAATCCAACCTGTAGTCCTGGTTGTGCTTCGTTGCTCTAGTGTGGGATAAATGGAAATTCTCTGGTTCAACATACCTTAAAGACTGTCAACCAATAAGAACTAAGCTAAATTGATTTTTTTTTGTCAACCTGTAATTTAAGGCAGTGGTTCCCAACCTTTTTCTTCAGGGACCCATATTTTTACCATTTTTACCCCCCCCCCCCCCCCCCCCCCCCCCCCAAACGTAAAAGATGTAAGTGTATAATTGGTTTGGGGTGGGGGGGGGTTAGAAATGACAAATAAAAACTGACATTTACTATAGATTAATAAAATAAACACGTAAAAAAGGAAAAATTGATACATAAAACATAAGGAATTTTTATATTATGAAGAAAAAAATAATTAGATCAATAAAATAATACAACTATTTAAAATGAATAAAAAATAATTTATATAAAAACAAACAAACAAAAAAAAGAATAATATCAGTTTCAGTTTCAAATCAGTAAAACAGCTCACCAAAACCTCAACCTGTCCAAATATTGGACAATAATTGATTAACTTTACAGGCCCTCACTCATTTTCATTTATTTAACTAAACTGAGTTTTATATTCTTATATTATTATATTATTATATTCAGCCTCGCGCTGAATTCAGATCCGCGCTGCCGGAGAGAGCGCCCGCGCGCGCGCCAGAGAGAGAGAGAGACAGAGAGAGCGCAGCGCAGCGCGGCGAATTTTGCTTACCCTAGACTATATATAGTATTAAAATGAAACCCCTTAAAATCAAGAGGGCTTCGCGACCCATCGTGGATCTTTGGCGACCCATAGGTTGGGTCGCGACCCATAGGTTGGGAACCACTGATTTAAGGTATATCTACCTACAAATTTTTGGTTAGTAAAACGTTGTCTGATTATTAGAGTTAATGTTCTTTGAATGTTTAATCTGATCAATCTGTCAAGTTTTTCTGTAAAGGTTCTTAGGTTTTTCTTTTATGGTAATGTTACAGCAACGTCACTTGTGTCAGTGTTTTATTTTTTTGGGAACGTTACAGTGTTAAGCATAGCTAAGCTAAGCTAGGCTCTGCTATGGTTGGCTATAGTCTAAGTTATGTGGGTTCCAGCACTTTGAGGTTCCAAAAACATGCCAATAAAAGTGGAGCTTTTTTTTTCTTCTTACAAGCCAAAAAAAATATTTTAGAAAATCAATAGATTTATCAGAAAATGAAAAATGTTAATACATTGCTGTTGATGGCTCTTAGTGTAAGTATCTAGTGAATACAGTGTTGTGCGTGAACGAGTTCAAAAGAACGCGTTCACGCTAATTTTTTCGTGAACGTTGAACTGAACGCAACACATTTTTTAATAAAGAACTTGAACGTGAATTATTTCACATTATGTGTCATAACGGCAGACATCACTGTAAATGAACATTGGCTAGTTAATAACTAGCAACGACGCGGAGAGCGTGGAGCAACGACGCAGAGAGTGCGAGGGCGAGAGCGAGAGAGAGAGAGAGGAGCAACAACGCGGAGAGCGCAGAGCGCGAGAGCGAGAGAGAGAGAGAGAGAGGAGCAACAACACGGAGAGCGCAGAGCGCGAGAGCGAGAGAGAGAGAGAGAGAGAGAGAGAGAGAGGAGCAACAACGCGGAGAGCGCAGAGCGCGAGAGCGAAAGAGAGAGAGAGAGGAGCAACAACGCGGAGAGCGCAGAGCGCGAGAGCGAGAGAGAGAGAGAGAGAGGAGCAACAACGCGGAGAGCGCAGAGCGCGAGAGCGAGAGAGAGAGAGAGAGAGGAGCAACAACGCGGAGAGCGCAGAGCGCGAGGGCGAGAGAGAGAGAGAGAGAGAGAGAGAGAGAGAGAGAGGAGCAACAACGCGGAGAGCGCAGAGCGCGAGAGCGAAAGAGAGAGAGAGAGGAGCAACAACGCGGAGAGCGCAGAGCGCGAGGGCGAGAGAGAGAGAGAGAGAGAGAGAGAGGAGCAACAACGCGGAGAGCGCAGAGCGCGAGAGCGAGAGAGAGAGAGAGAGAGGAGCAACAACGCGGAGAGCGCAGAGCGCGAGAGCGAGAGAGAGAGAGGAGCAACAACGCGGAGAGCGCAGAGCGCGAGGGCGAGAGAGAGAGAGAGAGAGAGGAGCAACAACGCGGAGAGCGCAGAGCGCGAGAGCGAGAGAGAGAGAGAGAGAGGAGCAACAACGCGGAGAGCGCAGAGCGCGAGGGCGAGAGAGAGAGAGAGAGTGAAAGAGAGGAGCAACGACGCGGACCGCGAGGGCGAGAGAGAGAGATACAGAGAGAGAAAGAGAGAGAGAGATACAGAGAGAGAGAGAGAGAGAGAGAGAGAGACCAATGACGAGAGTGAGAGAAAGCGCTGCAATTTAAAAAAAATGACTAGTGAAAGTGATGGCACGGAGACAGACATCGATTCTCCTTATGAACATTTTATCACCTGGTAAGAAACCCACAGTTGCAGTGTCATGAGCAAATGACTACAATGAGCAGTTTCAAAGAACGTATAGTGATTTCTAGCTTGTAGTGTGAAAAAAAGTATTTATTTGAATATTTCACTAAAAAAGTAAAATGAACTGAACTTTGAACTATTCAGAATTAAATTTGTGAACTTTGAACTTTGAGCATGTATGAACTGAACTAGTTCATAGTGTCTGGATTGAGACACAGGCTAAAGCCTCTCAGATGCTGAAGGTGGGTTACTGGCTGTTTTGTGGCCGCAGGTCCTGAACGAGGCTGTGATTGACTTGTCTGGAATCATTTCACTAACTGTCAGGCCTCCAGTCACATCAAACAAAGGAAGCAGCACATTTCATAGCCTTAAACCGACACTGATTGATGTGTGGTAAGAGTGGGAATACCAAGGGGCCACACTTTTTTAACACATTCCTTATAAGAGCGGATTCCTACAAGCCAGGCTTTTATAAATGAGCTGCCCAGGCTGAGATCTGTTTAAGTATTGCACATAGTCCCAGTCATTTTTAGGTTGCACTCATTTAAAGATGACACAGACATCGTTTTCCTCCTATTTTACCTCAATAATGAGAGACAGAGATGACACAAAAACAAAAAGCATCCTTAGCAATTAGGCGGGCGGGTGGTCTTCTCTCTGAGGATTTCGCTTAATGAGGGGAATGGATGCAGTTTGAGCAGGTGTAGCTCTGAGAGAACAGAGAGTAGAACAGAAACATTCTCATCTAGAGTTGCACGGTGTACCGAAGGTTCGATTCTTTTTCGATACTACGTCATCACAAACGATTCGGTTCTTTAGCATTCAATGCTTTCGATACTGTATATAGCCCAGTCACTAGCTTCAAATGAGTCAAATTAGTAGGCGCGATTTGATTCAGTTCATAAGAAAATTGATTCACACCGCAGCAGTCGGTGTGGCAGGATTCAGATAAACTTAGTGTTCTGAACAAATGAATCGATTCACGCGCAAGCCAGCAGAGCAGCAGCGAGTGTAGAATGGCGATGGCTAAAATAACAGATGTCTCTCGTCCGCGACTTGTGGACAAAACGGGCGCGGGGAGTGAATTGTGGGAAAATAGTCTGAGATGTAGGCATCTGTTTTTTATTTATATTTTTATTTTTAAATAAAATAACAAAAATAACGAAAACTGAAAGTGAAACTAAACTACTTTATTTATTAGCGCTGTTTTCACTCCCGCAGTTGTACAGCGGGGGGTGTTGTGCCGATTCTGTCCGCGAAGCGGGAGTCGGATTCAGTAGCGGATTCGGCACAAGTGCGGCGGCACCTCGCGGTCCGCGGTGTTAGTTGTAAGCGCTCGCGCTAGCCGCAAAATACGACAGAAAACACTGAGAGAGCTGCAGAGTTATGTGTGGGACTAGAATATGAGCACAAGGAGATAAAAGAGAACCTTTACCTCGGAGTAGCTCACATCAGAACACGCAAATCTCTCTCTCTCTCACTCTCGCTGTGTCTCTTTCTCTGTGTCTCTCTCTCTGTCTGTGTCTCTCTCTGTCTCTCTCGCACGTGAACGCCTCCGCGTTTGACCTGCAGCACTGTGTTTAGCTGTTCTTAAAAATCATTTTAATTAAATAATAGTTCTATAATAATAATAGTTTCCATCGCAAATCTGTGGTCAGGCACGTAGCCTGCTTGATCGTTACACTGAACATGGGCTTATTAAAAACGGTGAACGGTTGATTAATAAAACGGAGCAGTGAGTGTTAAAATGAACATAACATTGTAATGTTCTTCTGTCTCTTTATTTTCCTTATTCAGAACTTAACTTCTGCCCGCCCGTCAGGTTCACATAGTCAGGCTACCATTACCTCTGGTTTTAGTTTTTTAGGAAGTGTTTAGATAATTATGTTATAGTTAAGGTTATAATAACGAAACTTGTTTTTTGTTCAAATGTTTCATTTTAGAATAAAAACGTTTGCACCGATTGTTCAGTGTTCAATCCAGTTCAGTCAAAAATAAACATTTTATGTTCAGATATTTTTATTTTTATTTTTTTCTTCCAAGTATCGTTTTGGTATCGAGAATCGTGATACTACAGTTGGTATCGGTATCGAAGTCAAAATTTTGGTATCGTGACAACCCTATTCTCATCATATTCTTTATCTGGTCATTTGGTGTTTAAACTGGACTGTAGTAGCTTTGGTTTGTCTCAGCAGAAAAACAGAGCTGAACTCAGACACTGTCATTTGATGGAAAAGTAAATCGATTGGAGTAGGGCTGCGTGATATCGGAAAAAATTGACATTGCATTGTTTTTGTTCTCAGCTTTATATATATTGCAATGTTAAACAATGCAGGACCCGTGATGTCACCAGCCCCGCCCCCACCCATGCGCTGTCTCACAACAGAGATCTGGGCCGACCGAGAGCTGAGTCAGCGCTTTAGAGTCAGCCATGCGCTCAAAACCTGAGGAAAACAGCAAAACAACGATAATTACGCATTTAAATGGCCTTTTAAAAGGTAAATAAGAGCACTTTTTTGGGATTAAAAACATGATTTTGGATGTACCTGGAAATATCTGCGCAAAACTGTGCAGTTTTTCACCCTTCCCCTTGGCTTTAGAAAATGGAATAGAATTAAACCTCATCCATGGTTATGCAGTCACTGGTGCAGACCATTTTAACTAGAGGTCTGGGCATAAAAAAGTCTGGGCATTTAAAATCTTATATTAAATTCACTTTAAAAAGAAGAAATACGTTTTGGCCACAGTTACAGCGTTTTTAAACGCTTCAGGCTTTATATGACTTCTGACAACTGGTCAGGCTGGTTGAAAGTGCTAAAAAAAATCTCTGAATCTTTAAAACTCGAGTCCCATAGGCGTCGCTAAACAACTGTCTGAAGATCTAGAAATGAAACTGATACTACAAAACAGGGAAAGACTGCAAACAGATGTCAAAGTTTACTTTACTTCAATAGCTCTGCAGATTATCTACAGATTTACAATCATCTGGTGAAATTCATTTGCCTCTCAGTGAGCAGTGTATGAAGTAGATACAAGAAGGGTGATAAATGTAAATTAGGCAATCAAAATAAAGTCTTATTACAAATATATTTACACTGTAAAAACAGCAACTATCTTTTATTCACTTTATTTGCATTTTTGAGCCACAGCAACAACGAAATGTTAATTACTCCACATAAACATACAAAATCATGTCTGGCCAATAGATGTCACACGTATATATTGTGCTAAGTTTTGAAGGCACTGGCATATGCTTCTCCATGTAGGTAAGGTATTTACTATGTTGAATTACTTATTAGATAAATTGTATATAGTTGTATATATAAGCCAGGGGCCGGCAATAGGCACCCGCATGAAACATGACTAAAACATTACTAAAAAGTAATTCTGTGTTTTAGTCAGAAGAATTAATATTATCAAGTTGAGTGAATTTGCCAACCAGTACAACTTAATAAAATGAGTTCAGAGAAATTCAACCTTTCCACAGTGTTGGTTCATACAGCTTTCCCATAATGCTTCTGTCACCATATATTTGCATATTGGGTGTGGCCTCTCCCTTACTTACCATCTTTTTGTTGTCTGTTGCCCAAAGCTACCTTATCCTAGAGGTGTATTAATGAAATATATACGTTGGTTGCCAGGTCTCAGTGTTGTAGGCTAAAAGAGTAAGGCTAAGAGACTTTTATTTTGAGTTCCTAGTTGCCAGTATTGGCAGTTAATAATATATTGAAAACACCTATTGTTTTAGAGAAATTAAGATTTTATGTTCTGATGATCAATAATTTTTTTGTGTAACAAACACAAAAACAATCACTTGCTCAACAGGAATATTGTAGTTCTCTTACTTGAAGATTGTAGTAGCTTGAAATAGCTTGAAAAAAATAATCAGATCTATGTCAACTAGCAAATATAAGTTGGCTAAACAGATACATCTCTATAAAAATGACAAACAGCACAGTTGTTGACTGAACTAAAAAATCTTGAAGTATAATGTTGCCGTACACTTTTTAGTTTTCCCAACAATTTATTTTTTTACAGTGTATATTTACTGCACACTAAGACAGGGTGTGGGCTACATCACAACATGCTTTCATTACCACTCATATAAAACACATGACTGCATGGTTTCTGTACTGAGATCATTACTAGGGTGTATAGAAGGTATATAACTCAAATATATCTATTTACAAAATGTCCACTGGGTTGAAGGTCTGAACAGGTCAAACAATCTAAATAAATCCAATGCATCCCACAAAACAAGGCTAATTACCAGTAAGTATAGTGCTCCAAAAATCCAGAGCAAAAAGTGGAACACCTGCTCATTTATTGCTTTTTCTAAAACAATGATAGTACAACAGTTTTTATACATATATCCACAGTAGCTGGATGCATTTATTAGGAATGCTCAGAAACATTTGGACATCTGATACACATGCAAAAACAATGCAATTTACTGTTTTTTCTCAGCATGAAAACAAAAGGTGACACTGTTGACATTGTTAATTGTTACATCCGTATTTTGCAGGTAGTTTTGTTTAAAATTTGCATGCCTGGTCTCATAATAGTGGCACCTCACTCTTTTGTGTACACAGTTTTTTTTTTTACAAATTAGCAAAAAAAAAAAAAAAAAAAAAAGACAAGCACACTGGGGTATAAGAAAATACTGACATCACTGTATATATACAATATTTTTTTCAGTATTAAATAGATTTTTTACAAACACATTTTCTTTTTTAATTTTATTAGTTTACATGTAAAGATTGGCGTCAGACTTTTCTTTTATTCAGATTTAAGAAATATAATGTATTTTATGCTATGACAGTTTGTTTCTAAAATTTGATTTAAACAATCATAATATATTGGCTTGCTTACAGCATTGCATTAAACCCACTAAACAGAGAGACGTTGAAACAACATATTTTCTAGGTAATTTTTGCACGTCTAATTTTGGTCTCCTGAAGGTGCAGACTGTGAGATGTCTGCAACGACCTAATTTGGACTAGAATTAACCCTTATCTGATATATATATATATATATATATATATATATATATATATATATATATATATATATATATATATATATATATACACACAGGTGTTCTCAACATATTTAGTATGTTATTACTTAAATAGATACAAAAATATAATGTAATTAGTAACAAACAATTCTTAATAATTAATAATATATATTCATATTGATCAATGATATTGATAACAACAAGGTTGATAAATTAATTTAATTTAATTAATAATAAATATGTTCTTTAATGATGTACATCCCGAGGACGTCCAAAAAGTTACCTGGTCCGATGTTCAAATGTTTAACTGCTTATATTGACGTCCAATTAGGATCATAGTTAGACGTCCAAATAGCAGACCTAGTTTGCACGGCGTGTAGAAGTGCAGAATTGGTATTGGACCGACGGACGCAATATAGACATGATCTGCACGTCTATAAGACGTCTAATGTTTAGTGGGAACTGTGATACATTAAATTGTAACCCTTTTATTATGATTCGTATCCAATTGCCAAGTTCTTGCTAAAAAAAAAAAAAAAAAATTTTAGTTTTTCCCTGTTTTGTAGTATCAGTTAGTTTCATTCTGTGGTTTATTTCTCTTCCATTTTAGAAAGCCAATAATAATCATATTATCGAGTTTGCAGACAGAGTCTGTTCTGCAGAGAGAAGAGGCAACACTAGTCTCACCAGACCAAGCATCTCAGACTGCCATTATTGAGCTCAAAGCTCAGACTAAAGAACCAGAAGCAAATCATTTCCCAGTTTATTCAAACAATTTATATTTCCATCAAATGACACAGTATCTGACAGTATCAGTATCTGTTTGTCGCTGAGACAAACCAAAGCTACTACAGTCCAGTTTAAATCCTGAGCTGCTGTGAAAAGGTCAGCACAGACCATTGACACTAGAGTACAAATATTACAAAGTCTAGCATGTCTAAATAAAATAAAATGCAAAGAACTCGGTGCTGAGTGGCTATTAATGCGGCCAACACCACATAACCAATAATGTTACGATTAACTACCTATTAGCCTGTCAGTTTAACTACAACCAAGCTACTCCATGTAATGCAGATGTTCTGTTCCAGACAAGGGTATAAATTACTAGACGTAATTCGGCCTAATTATGATTATGATTATGATTGCGATATTTGTAAAAGAAGTCTGTTTATAGATACAGCTATGTAAAAAATTAAGCGGCCACTTCAGTATCTGAATCAGTTTCTCTAATTTTGCTATTTATAGGTATATGTTTGAATAAAATGAACATTGCTGTTTTATTCTATAAACTACAGACAACATTTCTCCCAAATTCCAAATAAAAATATTGTCATTTACAGCATTAATTTGCAGAAAATGAGGAGTGGCTAAAATAACAATAATGAAAAAAGATGGAGAACTTTCAGACCTCAAATAATGCAAAGAAAACAAGTTCATATTCATACGGTTTTAAGAAATCAGAAATTAATATTTGGTGAAATAACCCTGGTTTTTAATCACAGTTTTTATGCATCTTGTCATGTTCTCCTCCACCAGTCTTACACACTGCTTTTGGATAACTTTATGCAAAAATTACAGCAGTTCAGTTTGGGTTGATGGCTTGTGATCATCCATCTTCCTCTTGATTATATTCCAAAAGTTTTCAGTTTGGTAAAATCAAAGAAACTTATTTTTTCATCTTATTTTTTTTTTCAGAGCTGTATATTGCCATTGCCGTATTGCCAAAAATATTTTTTTTTTATCGCAAAACACCCTGAAATAACCTGATATAAACCTGAAATAAATTGATGAAATTGAAGAGCATGCAAATGGGCACCGGGAGAAACACAGAAGGAAACAAAATACTTTCATTTTATTCATGTAAATGAGCGTGATGTTTTTTTAGGGATGCACCGTATTCTGGGCAGATGCGGATATCCGATATTACACATGTATATATCTACTGATGCTGATTTACACTATTTCAACTTATCACAGAGAGGCTAGACTCCACTGTATAACTTTATAAACTACTAAAAATAAATACAAAATTTAATTAAATCAATGACTTTTAAATGAGTGCAACCACTGTTGGCCAGTTGTAGTAGTTCAGCCATCAGTAAGTATTGGTTTAAAATATTGGTTATATCGGTCAATATCGGCCGATTTCATACTGATATAATTGCGATATCATTGTGCATCCCTACACTATAAAACCCAATACGTTTACTAAACTCAAAACCTTTGTTGTAACCGATTTTAGGTTCATTTAATATCATTTTTACAGGCAGTCAACTTAACAAATATATGTACATTTATATTTTAAATTAAAAAAGTGCGCTCTAAGTAAAGTGCTAGACTTTCATTGTGGGACTATATTATTAACGATAGCTATATACTATTTTAACATATATATTATAAACACCGCTTATAATGTATTATGATCACAAGTCATAATGCTGAATAAACATGGCTATAATGGGTTATGCATTTCTATAAATATTTATAGCCATGTTTATAATTCCTTATGAATGCATTATAACATGTTATGAATGTGGTTATAGAGTCTAATAGAGATGACATTTACAGAAACTGTTACCTATATTAGGTCATTTATCATAACATTTTTACACTATATAAATAAATAAATAAATTACAAAATAACATTTTCAAACTTTTTAAAGAAGAACCGAAAAAAAAAAACTAAGTTGTGATCTTTTTCATTTTTCAGTGACAGATATTCAGATCAGGATTTCAATTCAGACAAATGTATTGATTAACAGCAGGTGATTTTACTATATTTGCAAGTTGACATAAAACACAGTGTATTTGTATACGTGTGTAGGTGTTTACGGGTCTTTATAGTTGTGAAGAGGGAAGCTGTGGTCTTAACCTGTCTTTATCCAAATCATGCACACATCCCTCTATCTCCGTGACCCGGCAACTCCCAGCCTGTGAGCAGATATCAGCACAAAGGAACCTGTGTGTGTGTTCAAACACACCTTTCCCTCTGCAGCGCTCGCCGCCGCCGCCTGCATCCGCCCGCCCGCGCGCAAAGATGAGCAAAGCATGTGAGTTCTAGCTCTATTTACGCTTTTCTGATCCGCAGCTTAGGATTATCAGCAGAACAGAAGAAGAGTTTGGACTATGAGGAGCAGAGTTAGTAAAATTTAGTGTAAAACTTTATGCTGTACAATAACATAAAGTAATAATCAAGGCAAAGAGTAAGAGTGTACAGGGTGAGGCTTTTATTTAAATAAATGAAAGAACCCTGGTTTTTAAATCACAGTTTTCATGCATCTTGGCATGTTCTCCTCCACTAGTCTTACACACTGCTTTTGGATAATTTTATGTCACTCCTGGTGCAAAAATTCAAGCAGTCCAGCTTGGTGGTTTGATGGCTTGTGATCAACCGTCTTCCTCTTGATTATATTCCGGAGGTTTTTAATTAGGTCAAATTAAAACAGAACAAAACAGAACAGAAGAGTTTAGACTATGAGGAGCAGAGCTATTTAACCTTAGCGTAAAACTTTATGCTGTACAATAACATAAAGTAATAATCAAGGCACAGTGTGAGAGTGTACAGGGAGAGGCTTTATAAAATGGAAGAAAATTAAACCACAGCATCTATGCTTATACACACAATCACTGATGCAGACCATTTTAACCCTAGCAAAGATCTGGGCATTTTTTAATGGTTTATATTAAAATAATTTTTTAAATATAGTAAACATTTAGCCACACTTTCAGTTATAACGTTTAGCAGTTTCGGCAGGAAACTGAGCCGACAGAGCTGAGCTCAGATACTGTTATTTGATGCAAATGTAAATTGCTTGGTAATAAAATGACAAACTGAGTATCCAGTAAAGATAAAAAAAAATGTTACATGTAGCTTCTGGTCCTTTAGACTGTGCTATAAGCTCAATGATGGCAGTCTGAGTGGTTTGAACTTTGTAAAGGCAAGACTAGTATGGATTCTGGTCGCTTCTGATATAGACTCTACTGTACAGATTTGACAATATGATGGATATTTTGGGCTTTATAAAATAGAAAAACAATTAAATACGGCATCCATGCTCATATAGTCCCTGTTTCAGACTTTTTTTAACCCAAATAGAAGTCTGGGCATAATCTTCAATAGGTAATATTAAATTCATTTTCAAACTGTAAACTGTTTAGACATTTCCAGAATTTCCTCCTGATTGAAAGTGATTAAACAATCTCTGAATCTTCAAAACTCAAGTCCCATAAGATTCTCTAAGCTGCTGTCTGAAGATCTATAAATGAAACTAACTGATCCTACAAAACAGGGAAAGACTGTGAAAGCTTTTTTTAAGTTACTTTAAAAGTTCTGCAGATTATCTACAGATTTAAATTTATCTGGTGAAATTCAGATGAGGATTCTCAACAAGATGAAGGTTAGATTCATGATTAGTGTTTGAGGCAGGGATAAGTAAAGTGCATTTAAGAAATATTTCATTAAATAAAAGGCATTAAAAAGAAAATATTCTATCAAAATAACGTGATATTACAAATATACCTCAGAGGAGTATTTTTCAGTCAGCAATTTGTGGCTTCATGTAGTTTACTGGTATTCAGTCCTGTATAGAAACCTGAAATCAGTTCAATCAGTTCAACCAGTTCTTATTCAGTACTGATTAATTATGTTACATTATGTTAGATACAAAATTTCTGTGATTATTAATTTAGCATGGGTGTGGAGAGCTTGAACATATAGAAAATATGTCAGGAAAATGCAATCTATTCTACCCTAATGTTAGAACATGGTTTTGGGTTAAGGTTAAAGTTGGAATAAGAGACAGAATGGTAGTAAAGAGCAAATATTATAGGCTTGTTATTCATTTATACACCAACCAGCCACAAGAAGAACACCACCTTCTTGTTTATACTCTTATTGTCCAATTTATTCAGCTCCACTGATCATATTTACACTCTAAACAGTGATTTTGTGTTTTTATTCAGGAGAACTAATATTATCAAGCTGAGTGAACTTACCAGGCAGTACAACTCAGTAAAACGAGTTCAGAGAAATTCAACCTGAAATTTTCCCATAAGGCTCCTGGCACCACATATTTGCATAGTGGGTGTGGCCTCTCCCTTGTTTACTGTCTTTGTGTTGTCTGTTGCCCAAAGCTACCATATCCTAGGCACGGTTTAATGTAATAGATATGTTGATTCTCAGGCTTCAATGTTGTAGGTTGTAAGAGTAAGCTACTATGGTTCTGTGTTCCTGGTTGTCAAACACTACCAAAAGTGATTTTGTGTTTTAGTCGGAAGAACTAATATTATAAAGTAGAGTCAGCTTATTGGTCAGTACAACTCAATAAAATGAGTTCACAGAACATCGTTCCAAAAAACTTAAAAATGTTTATTGAGCTAATGAAAAAAAATGTGATTTCAACCAACTTTCATTACACTACGCGTCAGTGCTCTTTCTACAGGGTTGATTTATACAGCTTTCCCATAAGGCTCCTGGCACACTATATTTGCATACTGGCTTCTCCCTTACTTACCATCTTTGTGTTGTCTGTTGCTCAAAGCTACTATATCCTAGTCATGCTTAATTTTATTGTGTGTGTTGATTACTGCAATCACTGTTGGCTACAGCCTTCAGGAAAGTGGAGTTGGATGCCCACTTTTTCCACGTCGTGCCTTGTCAGTCTTACAAGCCAGTGGTGTACACATAGCATTTAAGCTGGAAGATGTGGCACATTATATTTAAAATCTGAGTAAAAATGTACTTTTAACTGAAAATGTGCAACGTTAAAACAATATACAAACATCCAAATATATTTGAATAAAAAACAGCCGCTAACTGCCCTGTTCATTGTTTACTTCCATTCAGAGGCAGAGCTAAGGCATGATGCTAACAAAGTGGGCGGGACTGGACACAATGGATGTCCAACTACGTCTTCCTGCAGGCTGCAGTCAGTACCCTCTCGATTGCCATGCCTCAGTGTTGTAGGCTGTAAGAGCAAATGTGTGTGTGTTAAATAAACTAAATTCTTTAAGTCCACAATACTTGAAAAAAACAAACAGTTGAGTTAATTAAACTATTGGTGTGTGAACAAAACTCATTATTCAACTTAACTCAAAGCTAAATGAAAACTTGAATAAGTTAAGTTGAATAAACATAACATTGTATATACTTTCTACTTAACTGAGTCAAATCTAAATGAAAACTTGAATGAGTTAAGTTGAGCCAATGAATAATTATTTTCAGTGTAGGTATTCTCAACATATTTAGCATATTTTTACAGAACTGTTTTCCAAGCCAACATACTGTGAGCATTAAGAACACAGAATAAGGTAACTTGCTGTAAACCCCAATAAGTTAAGTCTACTCAACTCATAGACTGTGTATAGCTGGACAGAGCATCGTCTCTCAAAAGTGAAGCCACCACAGGTCGGGCGCCCCCTGCTGTTTGGTTGCAGAAAGCTGTGTAACCCCACCCATCCCCATAGGTTTCAATGGCAAAACAGAAAACTTTCAATCACGTTTTTTTCTAATATACTGTAATTCTACCTCCATTATTTAAATGCAACAGCTAGTGTAACCTCTGCTTATATTGTACACTTTTTATATCCCCACAGAATTCGTTTTTTAAAACGTTATTCAGCTCTATTTAAAAAGGTGTGGTTGTAAAAGGGCTGGGTTATACTAGCCGGGGTGGGACCAATGACTGAATGGGCGAGATCATAGACTGTGTGAGCTCTGTGGAGGCAGCCCACAGGGGCGGGGTTATTTAAATGAGTAGGCTGTCACTCCACAGTCTTTCTCCCTCCTCTGGTCTCTACTGCGCACACTCAGGTTTCAGGATCACCAACATGGCGGAAGATTTTGGCTTCATTTTCATTAAATGAATGGGAACAGCGACACGGCGTCCATCTTTTTTAACAATGACTCAAATCATTGACTTTGACTCAAATCATTTGCGATAATTCAAGTTTTCAAAACTCATTTTTTTGTCATTTATAATACTGTATATAGTTGAACAAATGTTCATTTTTAAATTCAACATACAAACCACAAGTACTTTACACTCAAAATGTGGTGTAGCTGAAACTTAACTTTTGAAGTTAAAGTAACAGCTGCACGACCGCTCGATCTTACTTGGTTAAGTTGACCAATCCATGCCTAACGCATGCCTAGGATGAGGTGGCTTTGGGGAACAGACAACACAAAGATGGTAAGTAAGGGAGAGGCCACACTCAAAATGCAAATATATGGTGCCAGGAGCCTTATGGGAAAGCTGTAATAAACAACACTGTAGAATGAGCACTGAAAGTTGGTTGAGATCACATTTGTTCATTGGCTAATCGTGCATGCACACAGTGAGTGTATAGGGTGGCCCGGTTCAAGCGGTGCTGGTGCTGCTGGAGTTTTTAAACACTGTGTTCACTCACTGTGCACTCTATAAGACATTCTTATCTAACTGCTCTACCTTGTAGATGTAAAGTCAGATACAGACTTCCATGCTGTTAGTTGAATATATCTGTTTGTTAAACTATTTTCAGCGCAGCAGTGACACTGAGATGTTTAAAAACTCCAGCACCACTGCTGTCTCTGATTCACTCTTATCAGCACACACTTATGGGTGAAAGATAAAAAGGATGTTCTAAGTACCACATTAAAAAAAACGCAAAATAGTTAAATTGTATATATGTTTTATTTAATATTGTGCACAAATGTGTTATCTAGGTAATTATGTATTTGCTTCCTCAGCATTTTGTTTATTTAATATTTTCAGTGTTGCTGACAAATAACAAGAATAACAAGAACACAAACATATACATCAGTGTAATGACTAGTTTATGAAGAAATACACATATAAAGAACAATCTTAGCCATTTCAAATTGATGGGTTAATAACATCTCTTACTAAAGATTTTTAAGCCCAGAAGAAACTGTATTTACTCTGTTAATAACCTTGTTTGTATGAAAAAGTAACAGCAATATTACATTTCTGTGTTGAACTGAATGATACTTCCTGACAGTTCTTTTGTTGCTACAATTGGTCACATGACTGCAGTAACTCGATCTTATTTGAACAGCTACTGAAGATTGGGGAAATCGGGACTGAAGAGTCTTAAATAATATTAATATTTAAAAAACAAATCTGATGAAATATCATTTAATATGTCATATATGACATTTGTACAATTATGCCAAAGCAATATATTTTTAGATTTACTTGATCAAGATGTATCATCAGATATTAAGGACACATGCAGTGTTTAAGCACTGGCAGCTGGTGACAGCAAAGCTTCAGCCAGTATTTTCTTATTTGAACTGTGTGGTATGTCATGGTAATCTGTGTGGGTTTGGTCTCCGAATCTGCCCTGTGCCTATACCCCAGTCCCATTTCCACACTCAGGGTTGCCAGGTATAAACAATAGCATGCAGACAGTGTTCTGTAGCCATGGTAATAGGCGAGCTGGCAAGCTATGTTTCTACTAAACAGGTAATCACTGAGCTCCAGTAAGGTTGCTAACCATAGCTGGACTATTTACCACCACCACTAGCGTAGAAGAGATGGGAATTTTGGACATAGAAACGTCTCGTCTCGTGTCCCTGCTGTGCAAAACCATATACAGTGGTCCTGTGAGGTCCTTACAATTGAAGAACAGGGTGAAAACAGGATAATAAAGTATGCAGACAAACAGTTCTCAGTGCAGCTAATAAAAAGTGGACAGCGAGTTTACAGTATAATGTTATGGGTGCCCAGTGTGTGTGTGTGTGTGTGTGTGTGTATCTAAAAATCTGTTATTCAGCAAGAGGCATACATAATTCAGGAGCTGCTGTGAAACTAATATGTAAGTTATGTAGCTATGAGAGCGAGGAAATGAAACGTGGACCCGCATACAGGCCCTTAGGGGTTAAAGGGTTAATCAAAGCCGCCATGATGATGAGCAACCTTAATTAAGGTGAACAAGAGTGCGAATGATTTAAAATTACTCCGACCCTTCAGCCGCCGACCTCCATTCTCACCTTTTGTATCCCTTCCGGCTCTAGCTGAGGACCTCTTGATCATCTACGAGTCTGAGGCGGAGCAGTGGGCCTCCTACCTGCGCTCGCTCCTGGCCGACTCCATTCCAGAGGCCGGAATCTGTTGCTATGACATCGGCATGGTGACGAGTCGCCGGGACAACTTCCTGCAGCTGAGCAACTACAAGTGCAAGCTTCTTATCTTGTCACGGGGGATGCTGGAGGGTCTGTGCCAGCTACGCCGCTTCTTCCTGGCCCACGTGCTGCGGCCCGAGGCACGGGTGGTTGTGCTGCTGTGTGGGGTGGACAGCCTGACGCCCCTGCTGGAGCTCATCCCGCTGAAGGGAGAAGAATGCCTGCTGATATCCAGTGAGCAAGATGCACAGGAGTACCGCTCGGCAGTGGCCGAGATCGTCCGCAGAGGTGAGGCCTGAAACACACAAAAAAAGAAAATACACTCTGCTGAGTCTGTTTGGGCAAATGTAATAGTATCCATAACTGTAAACATTCAGAAGTTGAAAAAAACTCAAAATTTTAAGGCTACATTTTAGTTTTAGGCTTTGCTCACATTACAAGCCATATTGCTCAAATCCGATTTTTTGCTCAGATCAGATTTGGCTTGTCGGCTCACATTCACATCTGTGTGTAATGTGGACGACTCTGTCCCTAAAACGCCTCATTAATAAGTTATATAAATTAATAAGTATATAAACCTTGTCTTCTTCACCAAAAACAAATTTAAGAGACAACTCAAGCAGACACCCGCTGGAACACTTTGTCTAACTCAGACAGTAACCGGCTGTTTAAAACTGTTTACTTTAACAACACATGTGTAGTACACATCGGATGTGTAGAACAAAACGCAAAGTAGTAGCGGTAGTGAAGTGAGTAAAATACATTACAGTACCACACTTGCGTAGTACAAATCGGGTTTCCAGTTCAAATCGTGTAGTGACAGGTACATACAAGGAGGCAGGAAGACATCGGGGTCACTTCCTGTATCCAATATTTCAAATGAAAAGCTCTCTACATAAGTTATGTAATCGTGATTCATGGCATTTAAAAAAAAATCCACCAAAACTTTGGGAATATAATTGGGCTACTGCTGCTGCAATATATATATATATATATATATATATATATATATATATATATATATATATATATATATATATATATATATATAAGAATGAATGAAATATGTTGCTTAATATGGGAATGTATTGCATATAAAGTTGAAGAGGACTGCAAAAATGCATTGTGACACCCCAACTAAAAAATGCACCATTTGTATTTAATTTCTCAGCTGATAAGAAACAGTATCACCAGCTAATAGGCTTAATTCACTAATTCCATGTGAACAGGGAATACATACAGCTCCAGAAAAAAATAAGAGACCACATAAGTTTCTAATATTATTATTTATAGGTATATGTTTGAATAAAATGAACATTTTGTTGTTACAATTACAAATGAAAATACTGTAATAATTATGAAAAAGATGCAGTGCTTTAAGACTTCAAATAACGTTCATATTTATTTAGAAACAACAATACTAATATTCTGAGAGATGTTCAACCAAATATAACTCCATTGCAACCTCTGCAATGTAATCAAGAGAAGGATGCATGTTCACAAGCCATCAAACTAAACTGAGCTGCTTGAAAGTTTGCACCAGGAGGGAAATAAGGTCAGCCAAAAGTAGTGTGAAAGACTGGTGGAGAGCACGCCAAGACATAACAAGTTTACTACAATTTGGGACAGATATTTAGCAACACAAGTCCCTAATCATCAATTCAGTTTTTTATTGTTGTTTTTGAACATTCACTGGTCGTCCTTAGTCATTTATACATATATTATGACTAGTCATATTAGTAATGTATATATATTAAGCAGGCCAGGGAGCAGAGAGCAGTGCACCTGTGTGCAGGGTACATTAGAGAAACAGTAGACTCCGCTCTGGATATTGAAACACAAGCAGAGGAAGTTCAATTTAATAATAAACCCAACTGAATTACACTAAATGCCCATATTAAATTTCCTTTCCACCCAGCTGAAGGAAGTATCCCCCCTCCCGATGCAGAAGTCTCACTGTGCTAAATAACTTGGCGCAGCAGGTTAAGCAGCACTAGAGGAAATTAATCAGGTTTACATTCCGCCAACGTGATTGGTGATCCTGAGGACTGTAATTACAGAGCAGTGTGAGTGGGGAGGGGACCAGAGCGGGAGCCATTTTCCACATGTTTGAATCTTCATTATCCCCCAAGACCTGACAAGACAATTACGATTCCTCTGTAACTACACCACAGCGCAGCGCAGTGCAGTGTGCACAAAAAAAATACTCTGGGAACATTTCAGAAGCTGCAGGGTTAAACATTTTCACATATCTTAAAATAAAAAAATAAAAAATCCAGTGTAATCTACTTTAACCCTTTAATGAGCAACCCGCATTGATTTCTAGCTTATTTAATGCTGACTGAGGTTTTCTTTGTTCTATCTTTTAAAAAATCAATTATTATTATGATTAAATATTCAATGGTATCTTTAAATATCTTGTTTTTGAGTGCCACAGATAATTTTTTTCATTTGTGGAGTTATAAATATAAAGTAAATTTGGGAGTTTGATCCACGCCCTTACTCCTCTCGCTCTCCGCCCTACATTAAAACGTCACTTCCACTGTACCTGCATGTCGAACAACTTCGCACCCACCTCCTCCCCATCTTCCTCCTTCTTTCCTTCTTCCTTTTCTCTTTTCTTCTTCGTGTGTAGGGTGGCTTCAGCTTCATGCTTTTCCAGCGAAGCTCCCCCAAACTCCTGCCCAAATCCTCTGAGTTCGCCCCCCCCCTTTCCCTTCTCATTCCAGTCCAAGACATAGGAAATACTAGCAAATACTTAAAATAATTTATGGACAAAAATATATTTTTGTATTTACACACATGGTTCAAAATGACCCATTTATCAAAGTGGAAAATAAAATAAAGTAACTTTTTTACTATGATCATTAGTTTCAAGTAGTTACTTTAGCTGTGCGTGCAGGCAAACACTTATTTAGTATTTGCGACGTTTGTCATTTTGCCACTCTATAGGTAGAGGGAGTCTAAATGAAGCATTTTTAATATAAGATTAGATAATTTTACTACACATAATTATTAGCTAGCTAGCTGTTGAAATATACTATTTAAGTTAGCTAAATCTACTGTAGATTTTAGTGTAGTTTTATTTATAACTACGTGGCTAAGTATAATGGTGCCTATTTATCAAAGTAGTTAGCTTGTTGTTAAACCTCTAAAAAATCCATAATGTGATAACAGCGGATTTCTAAAGCATTCTCATAAAATATATTTTGTATTTGTAAGGCTATTTTCTGTGAAGCTTTAAAAGTATTTTTGTATAATTGTTTGTTTGCAGTTTGTGGTACATTTTTGTTACATTATTTCTTATCATAATTGTTATTTTATACACAATCTATGTTTTTTTTACAAAATGTACAAAGGTTTACAGATTTTTTTAAGTTTCTACTGAATGTTAGAAACTTTTATCGTTTCGCAGAAATACTTTGTAGCTAAGCGAACTACTTTGTCAAATAGCCTACCAATGGATTTAGCTAAGTAGCTAGCTAAGCTAACTTTTAGCTAACTACAGTGAATATGTCACAAGCTAATAGCTAGCAAATAATAATTACACATAACTTTCTGACAGGTAAAGTATTTACTTTTAAGGTAAACTAAACTGAATCAAATAGTATGTACGTACCAGAGACTGTAAAAAAGATGGACGCCGTGTCGCTGTTCCCATTCATTTCAATGAAAATGAAGCTAAAATCTTCCGCCATGTTCGTGATCCTGATACCCAAGTCTGCGCAGTAGAGACCAGAGGAGGGAGAAAGACTGTGGAGAGACAGCCTACTCATTTAAATAAACCCAACCCTGAGAGCTGCCTCCACAGAGCTCACACAGTCTAACCCAGCCCTTTTACAATAACCACACCTTTTTGAATAGAGCTGAATAATGTTTTTAAAAAACGAATAAAAAAATAAAAAAATTAACAATATAAGCAGAGGTTACACTAGCTGTTGCATTTAAATAAAGGAGGTAGAATTACAGCATATTAGAAAAAAACGTGATTGAAAGTTGTCTGTTTTGCCATTGAAACCTATGGGGGTGGGTGGGGTTACACAGCTTTCTGCAACTGAACAGCAGGGGGCGCCTGACCTGTGGTGGCTTCACTTTTGAGAGACGATGCTCTGTCCAGCTATATACAGTCTATGGTTTGTACAGTTATCCTTCACTACTGTCCTCAGATATTTTTTCAAAATAATTAGATCAAAATATCATGATTTAATTTCAAGTTGTCTGAACACTACCTGTTGGTACTGTGTGTATTTTAAAATTTAAAAAAAGTTCTCAGTACCTCGTTTTTAATGTTAGAACTTTCAGAATTCAATTAAGTGTTGGGATACTTTGCTCCTTCCCATACCATACTAAGTTGTGGCCACAACTTAGGACCTAGCTCCCACCCCTTACTAATTTATGGAAAAAACTTAGGATCATGTTCCTGCATCTAAAGATATCACTTCCATGCCTAAGCTAACTAAGCTGGGGGTACAACTTAGGATCTTGTTCCCACTACTTGCTAATTTGTGGCCACAACTTAGGATCTTGTTCCCCCAGCATAGGATAAAAAATTTCATGTAATTATAGGACAGTTTCTAGTAAAATTAATAGTTATTCTGTTTTCTAAGAAATATATGATACTTTTTTAAGAATTAAAATATGTTAAAAGTGAAAGATGTCGTGTAAATATAGGACATTTTTTTGTAAAATGACAGTAATAGTTTTTAATCATAGTAAAGACAATAACTGTATTCTTACGGTTTATATCTGTTTTACACTTTTTTTTACAGTGTGGGTAAAAGTCTTAACAAGAGGAATGATTTTAGCCTTGTTTTTAAAACCTGACTATAACTGGAATTAAATAATCACATTTTTTGGTGTCAATATGGTGCATAATTAAGCAATAGAACACGAGAGGGAGTGTGTTACTGCAAATAACATCACGGCTGTGAGTTGGTCGTAGGCACGAGCCGAAGGTGACCTCGAGTGTTCTATTGCTTTACAAAATAAATAAATAAAATAAATCGAAGAACCTTAAGAAATTCAGAATGAATATGATTTAATATGGACTGTGCCTTCCGCCAAAAAGTAGTTCCACAAAATCTGTAACAGAACTGTAACTTAACCACAAAACGGCGTATAGTTCATACAGAGTAACACCACGGACGTTAGCTTGAAATCAAAATTGGGAATAAGTGAAGATGGTAAACGTTAGGAGCGTGAAATAACGCTAAACTCTCCTCTCCTGCTCAGTGAAGTCGTCTTCAGGTGAAAGCTGTGCGTGTTTTAAGCATTTCTGCCTGTTTTGCTGGGTGGTGTTGGTTTTAGCTAGCTGGCTGGACTGTGGTTAGGTTAGCGTAGCTTGCTTTGGCTCAGCATTAACTTAGCTTAGCCTAGCCTGGCTGGTTAAGTTACCGTTCTGGCTGTCAGACGGCATTAGCCTAGTTATTTTCTTTCCCTTTTTCCACAAAAGACAAGCCAGCGCTGCGGGCGAGCGTGTTGTGGCTGAACGCTAGCCTGTGCTAAGCTAACGCTGCTGTTGGTGTCACTGGAGGTGATGAGTCTAAGCTGTACTGTGTATATACGCTGTTACTCGGCAACACGTAGGAGGAGTGATACAGGTTTAGCGTGAGAAGGCCGTGCTGTTATCACAAATATCATCACGGCTAGAACACTTCTCAACCAATCAGATTGTGAGGTCGGAACTAACTGTTGTATAATATGCAGAGGTTGCCGACTTTCAGTCAGTCAATCACTACAGACCTCCAAACTTCTTGTGGCCTTCAGATCAGCTCAAGAACTGTAGAGCATAGAGAGCTTCATGGATTGGGTTTCCATGGCTGAGCCAAAATGCAATGCAGGCAAGCAGGTAGTTCTGGCAATATAGTGCCGATATTATGAGACAGAGTAACTGTACTGTAAGATTAGTTGCAGATACAGATAGGTGTTCACTACTTCTCAATTTCTCAGTGCTTATAACACCTCATAACACCTCACACACACAGTTCCAACATCTCTCCTGAAAACAGTGCTCTCAATAAACCCTGTATATGAGAACCTCCTCTCAAATAACCCCAGGACATCCGAGAAGCAGATATTAAAAAACAACTGAACAACTGGAACTGTTTTCTCTCTCTGTTTACCTCAGTTTACAACCTGTAGCTAACAAAGGCAATCTGATCTGTGTGTGAGCGAGGACTGTCACACTGCACTGCAAGACAGCATAAATCTAAAGATTCTATAGAAAGCATTTGTTCAGCATTTTAACTAAACCCTACACTGTAAAATCTGATACGTTGACTAAACTCAAAACTTTTGTTGTAACCATTTAACTAATAAATTTTAAGTTCGTGTAATATAATTTTTAAGTGCAGTAAACTTAACAAATACATATACATATATATATTTCAAATTAATATTTTCCTGAACTTGTATTTAGTCTTTTTCCGGTTTCATTCAACTATTTTTTTAAATAGAAAAGAGTAAAGAATTAAAAGTACTGAGAGCACCAAGTATTTATTCATAATATGTGAGCTACAAGTTTACCTAAGGTAGCCCGGGAGAATCACTACACACTGATGGTGAGTGTCAGAAACTGGGGGACACACCCAGTATGCAAATTGATTGTGACAGAAGCCAATGGAAAAGAAGCTGTTAATGGTAACAGACTAAACTCAGTTATTATAAGTTGATTCAACTCAAAGATCTCAGTTTAAGTGTATATGTGCCCACAAATGTTCAACTAACTCAAAATAGTTGAGTAATGTTTAGAAATATCCAATTGCTATGTAAAACAGACTTAATTTATTTGTGTTCAAACAACTTCTGGGTTTACAGTGTATCAGACCTGAATTATGTTCCATAGATGGAAAAATATAAGAATGCTGTTTTCTGTCTGTGATGCACACAAAAAACTACACTACTATCCTAATTTAAAATATATATATTAAAATAAATCCAATTAACCAAAAATATTTTATTCTTAAACATGAAAAAAGGGTTCTAAATGCCCTAAAGTCTACGTTGATTTTTTTTTTTGCAGTGGGCGGGGCTAAGCTACTGTTTCATTGGCTGGTTTATGATCTATTCTAAAGGACAACAGGTCTCAACTAGTGTTCTGTTCAACAAAACAATTGTAAGAAGAAACTACATGATATCCATTGTTATTGACGAAGGTTAAGTTATTTCATGTACTACACTTTGTTTAGGGTGAAAAATGACCAGTTGCTATTTTACACACCTATTTACAAAAACTATAGCTTAGCTTCAGTCTACCCTATAGCTAGGCTAGTGTATGCATGGTGCTTTTCACAAGCCAACCCCAAAAAAGAGCTAAAATAAAAGAGTGTAGTTTGTTCTGAGGTTCAGATCAGTTGATGAGTTTGTTTACCTGGAGGATTTTCTCCCTCTGTTTGGTTTGGTTTCACACAGGCATAAACATAAACGCAACAAAATGCGCATCAATAAACCATGCGAGCACATTGTCTACTCTGATTGGTCAAAGTTAATTTAGATTCTGTGGTTGTTTTGAGCGGCACCTGAGTGTGATTACTGTTTTCACTCCTGCTCAACCGAACCGCACTAAGAGCATTTTCACACCAGCATTAGTGGGCCCGGTTAAAAAAGACTTTTTTTTTTTTGAAAGTTTGTTTGTATTCTTGGTGCAGTTCGATTGAGCAGGTGTGAAAACAGTAATCCAGTTCGGGTGCAGATTAAAACAACTGGACTGAGACCAGCTAGTCGAGGTGGTCTTGATTTGGTCCTAAATGAACTCTGAAGTGTTTCGATCCGACCCAGCTATTCAGTTGGGGTATATCTGTCTTAAATTCGATTTTATTGATTTTTTGTCATGATTTTTTTTTTTTACAATATTAAAATTAACCTTTTTCTGTTTTTAGTTCATTTGTTTTTCTTTAAAGGCCCTGGCAGTTTACAGCAAAATTTTACAACTTTAGGTTTCTATGGTCCAGATCAGTTATAGAGTATGTGTACTTGGAGGATTTTCTCCCCCTGTTTGGTTTGGTTTCACACAGGCATAAATCTAAACGCAACAAAATGAGCATCAAGAAACGACGCAAGAACATTGTCTACTCTGATTGGTCAAAGTTAATATAGTTTCTGTGGTTGTTTTGAGCCGCATCTGAGTGTGATTACTGTTTTCACACCTTGCTCAAAGTTTGATTGAGCAGGTGTGAAAAAAGTAATCCTGTTCGGATGCAGATTAAAACAACTGGACTGAGACCAGCTAGTCGAGGTTGTCTTGATTTGGTCCCAAATCAAGCGTTTTGGAGCGTTTTGCTTGTGGTGAGAACTTGATCTGGTCTCGATCCGACCCAGCTAATCAGTTGAGGTATATCTGTCTTAAATGAGACTTTATTGATTTTTTGTCATGATTTGTTTTTATTTTTTATTTGTTTTACAATACTAAATTGAATTATTTTCAAGTTTTTTGTTCATTTGTTTTTCTTTAAAGGCCCTGGCAGTTTACAGCTAAATTTTAACTTAACCCCCAAATTTTACAGCTAAATTTTCTGCACTGGATTTTGTACAATTTATGGTTATTGACAGGACCTGAAGAGCTCGGCAAAAATAAAGAGAAATATAAAGGGGAGTTCTAAAACTTTTGACGTGTGTTGTATATTTAGTGCAACCATAGTTTTACATTTCAGTGGAAAGACAACCGTCTATGAACTCTTGTTATTTAGCTAAGCTAAGGTTAATACAGAACTCCAGCAGTTTAACGCTAGTTAACAGGGAGCTGGAAACATACCGGTACCCTGCCAGCTTAAGCACATGGTAAAGCTAATAAGCAAAATCACACACCCCGCACTGTACAATCTGAAAAGCGCTAATTATATTATTATACATTTCTATTCAGTAACAGTGCCTTTATAATATGCTATTCATTTCAGCTTTTCAACCGTTACAACAGCGCAGCAGTGGAACCTGTTTCTTGTTGATTGCTCTGTGTGCAGATGCACTTCCACAATGCTTTGTCTGCAGTGAATAAGGCGTTTCTGCCTGAAGCGTGAAAGTCTGCTGTAATTAACAGCTGATTAAGGCTGACCACACTGCGGAGTGTTAGTTTGGCCTTTGAGGTGCGGTAATTGCTGGAGCATTATCACAACTCCGCTCAGTGCCGCTGCCTTTTGTGCACAGCGGGTCCACCTCTCAAGAACAAGTTAGGACACAGCCGTTCTCATTAACATTTCCATTCTCTCGCCGCACTCGCACACAGTCATTTGGCAGCGTATACACAGTGTTCTGTTCAGAACCCTCACTAGTGCATTCTCTCTCCCACACACACACACACACACACGCCTCTGACTCCTCTTTCCCTCACTCACACTCAGACGTACATTCAGGTGCACAGTAACCTCCCAATGTACTGCGGGTCACAGACGTCAACTCCGCTGTTCTGCGAGTGTACATAGTGTTTTTTTTTTTTTTTTCTGTTTATTCGTGGCTGTTTGTTCTTCATTATAAAATAATGCTTTATTCACTTGTTGGGTAAGGATGGGATAAATGATTTTGGCCCAAACCCATTTATCTTTTGTACTCCTACACCTTGTTTTTGAGTGTAATGCATCCCCTTGGAACAGAGTTACAAAATGTAGGGGTAAAATTCTCCCCCTCAGAATTGGAACAACCCTTTAAGCACCTGATACAGATATAACAACTACTGCAATGGAGCGCTAAAGTTCAGCAACCTAGCTGCTGGTTAACTAGTTAACATCATGTTTGTCTGCAGAAAAAGGGCATGGGATGAGGAGCTGAAATGAACTTTTATTAATATAGTATAATCTGAAAACATACAGTCAAATTAACATTTTCTGCTAATGTTCGATATTTTTGTCCCAGTCAAAATGTCAAAATGTGTCAAAAAACCTAAAAATAACCATTCTGTTGAATTCCATGGCCCAGAATTGTATGGAAAAGTGTGCTCATTTGTCTGTATATGTTTTAAACTTAAGGAGCTATGCCAATTTCTTCATAATTTTTTCAGGTTCGAAATTGGGATAGATGCATTAAAGGGTTAGAAATAAGCCCCACAGGACATTTTTTGTCCTGTTACTAGTCATAATCTTAAAGTAGACACTTTAAAGATTAAGAAAAATCTTAAGATGTTTTTATTTAATGCACAGGATTTTAGTATATTGTGAAAACATACAGTCAAATTAACATTTTCTGCTCATTTTTTATATTTTTGTCCCAGAATTAAGTCAAAATGTGTCAAAAACATAAAAATAACCATTCTATTGAATTCCCTAGCCCAGAATTGTATGGAAAAATGTGCTCCTTTGTCTGTATAGGTTTTTAAAATAGACATTTTAAAGATAAAAAAAAAAACAGGTGGTGAAAAAAAAACTATGTGCTTGTGGACCCCTGTTTCCATCTAGACTATAACTTTTAGTTTCTTTTCTTTTTAAACGCTGCAGCCTCTGCCTTCTGTTGCACCGTTCAAGGTGGAACGGGAAAGTTAGCTAGCTACTGAGATGAACTACTAACGATTTGTTTATGATTGTTATGAAGAAAACGGCCATAAAACACTGAAACTACACATTAAGCTTGTATTCATGATCATTTTTAAAAAGGAAAATATTTCATTTATGGGTTTCTTTGGCTGGTAAAGGTAATCATAGTTAGCGCTCTTATGCTGCAACTTAAATGGACTTTTAGCTGTGTGGAGTTTACATAAGTTCCACATAATGTATCCCCTGTTTCACTACAGGACACGTGATTTTATCTCCCTTGCGCTCATATTCTAATCCCATACAGAATTCTGCAGCTTTCTCAGGGTATTCTGTCATTATTTCCCAGCTAGCTGGCGGCTGTAAACAGAAGTGACTGTAAAACTGCTGGAGTGGAAATAGTGCTTATAATTAAACAAATATACATGAAAATGAAAGGAATTCTATCTGTAATTTTTATCTGTAATTAATTCTATCTGTCTAGCTAAAACTAGACTAAAACCAATAATAATTAAATGACTAAAATGTGAATACAAATATTATAGACTTTAGTCAAAAGATTGAAATTAAAACTAAATTAAATGTGTCTAAATAACACTGCTGTAGATAGAATGCAGCACTAAAATACTGAGCATTGTGAGTCCACATAAATGCAGTAGTCCATCCACATTTCTATCTGCTTTACAGTAACTGTTTCCAAATATATACTGAACAATGGAGCAGGATTCTGAAGCAGTAACCTATGCACCAGCTCTCCGGCTCATTCTCTCACAGCTCAACAGCTCCATTTTGCCATGATAAAGCCTGCTTAGTCTGTCACCTGTTTCCATGAGAACACTGCGCGCCGCTCTGATGCCTGTGGAACTAGCGCTGACAGCTCGCACCCTTTATTTGCACCGACAGTTTTTCACTGAAATTTCTGCACAGCGCCGCAGGGCTGCGGCCACCGTGTCCAGCCTGCGCTTCTCAACAAATAAACATATGTAGCCTATAACAATAAAACATACACTGTCCTTTTGTTTCTGCACACATTTGTTTAATGTTTTGTGTTTCCTGATAGAAATCACTGTTGATGTGCTTGATAATGCCGTCGCTAAGCTCTAATGTATTAGCGTGCTCATTGCAAATGATGTCATGATGTCATGGTTTAATTTGCATTTTTTATTTGCATTGTTTTATATACATTGTTGAACATCATAATGATTTGATATTACAGATGATTTGATATCCCAGTCTGCATTGTTGCTGAGCATTTAATGCTGCACACAAAGCACTGTTTCTTACTATAATCTTAGAATACTCTATATACAGACATATTGAGATTAGTGCTGTCAAGTGATTATAAAATAAATTAATAATAATTACATGCTCTGTGATTAATTCATTTAAAATCAAATTTTAAACTGTACAATTCAAATGAATTTTAGCTGAGGTGCAAATGAATAACTGGCATAGACTCAAAATATCCATGTTAATACTTTTTATAGTTCGATTTACATTTATTCATCTAAAAATTACAATAAAATATGCCACAGATATACGAAATATGTTGCTCTGCAATAATAAAACATAGGCTACCAACCATGCATGCTTTAAAAATTAGATGCAAATATTAAAAGAATTTAGATATTTTATATTTAGATATTTTGATCAAAAGCTTACTTAATAAAGTCTAAATAAAACATAATAGTCAAGATAAAATGTACAAAAAAGTTTTTTTGTATTATTTGTAGTTTACATGTTTGAATGAATAGAATAAAGCTGGCCTTTTATTATGAAGCCAAAAATGGCAGATTAGCCATAATGGCTAACGGCTAACTGGCGGTGCTAACTGTTTTCTGAGCTGAATTTATTTTGATAACAGATGGATGGCACTGTGCTGGTTATATCAGTAGGTTATGTGATTTGATATGATACGTGGATTATATTGGCACAATGCTAGCTAAGTGCTAAACCTATATTATCCCAGATACTAACTCTATTCTGAGATGATCAATCACTGGATTTTGATATCAGAATGATGTTGCTGATCTGGTTAGATAGAGTAAGTCCTGCTGTTTAATAGGAATTTGTGTATGATGTCTCTATGTTACTTTAGTCTTCAGTTATGATCTGTTTGATTAGCCTCTATCATGTTACAGTGATGGAAACTGCTGCAGGGCTTTATACCCCTCTAGCCAATAGTTTCATGTATATCTGCTCCATAGAGTTTTACTGCATTGGCAGTACTTCTCTACAGTAGAGATGGGACAAATACTGATATTGGGATATATTGTATTAACTTTCTATGCAATATACCATTGCATTAAAAAAATGAATATCTTTGAAAAGTTACTTATTTTCAGTAATTCAATTCAAAATGTGAAACTCAGACAATTAAAATATTATATAAGACCGATTGGTACTTTCGGCAGTGTGGACAGTGTGCCAAGTCCTGCTGGAAATGAAATCTGCATCTTAAAAGTTGTCAGCAGAAGGAAGCATGAAGTGCTGTAAGATTTTGTGGGAAAACACTGCACTGGCATTAGACTTAATATAACACAGTGGATCAACACCAGCAGATGACATGTCTCTTCAAACCATCTCTGATCATCAGTAAATTTTGCTTTTTATTTGGAAATCAAGGGACCTAAAGAGTCTGGAGGAAGAGTGGAGAGAAACACAGTCCAAATTGCATGAGGTCTTTTAAGATGCAGGTTTCATTTTCCAGCAGGAGTTGGCACACTGCCCACATTGCCAAAAGTACCAATGGGTTTTATGTAATATTCACATTTTCTGAGACACTGATTTTTGGGTTTTCATTGGCTGTAAGCCATAATTACTAAACGCTTAAGATAGATCACTAAACTTTTCTATTATATTAATTTTATTTTAAGATGTACTAGTATTATTGATGCCTTGTGTCAAATATCATTATTTTTATTGAAACATAGGTGCTCTAAACTTCCAATTTGACTTATTAAAGTTACTGCTATTACCCCATTACTCTTTGCTGGCACAAATCAAATGATTAGGGTAAACCTGCTGTGAAATATATTAGTTAGGAAATTGACACTAATAAATCCATATATAAATAAATTTCTGGTATTTGTTTATTTAGGAGTTTTATATCCTCTTCAGTAACACAGACACATCGTAGACAATTGTCCTGTAATATATTGAGTATTGCAGAATCAGAGTACCGTGATATCATTATTATTATTATTGTGAGCAACATATTGTGATAATATTGTATTGTGAGATGCCCTAGACAAGCTGTGTGTTTGTTATTGCACATCAGTGTGAGCAATAGGTACAGCTTAGTGTAGCTGAGTCCATTTATCTGGATAAATAGCATATGTCGTGGGTTACTGAGGACACTGCATGTGCCAGTAAATTCTTCATTTGTGGAAACATCATCAGATATGACCAGAAGCTGTTGTTCAGCATTTGTGTGTTTCAGCCTGAGGCGAGTCCGATGCAAATGTGCAGTCTTCCTCATACGTCAGAACTCCCGCTTATCGCTCAGTATGCAAATACACATCTCCTCACCTGCCCTACAGAAATGCCTTTAACTGTGCAGTGAAAACGACTACTCAAAATCAAGATCAGAGAAAAGTTTTAACATTTACCAAAACATCAGTAGATAAAATAGAAAAAAGAAGGCTGGTTTAGAAGCCAACTGCAGGCAAAAACTATATATATATACAATATTAATTAACAGGACACATCTTCTCATTTAATGTATTAAATTTTTCCCCTACATTTCAAATGAATACTGAAGTCATCCAGACTATGAAGGAACACAAACAGAATTCTGTAGTAAATTTAAAAAAAGTGTTAAACAAACAAAAATACTCTGTAAAGAATATAGGTGCTCTTGTTTGGGGTGCCGTTAACTTGAGGTTTCTACGGCTTATAAGAGGCAACTCTTGATCTTCCTTTCGTGGAGTGGTCCTGATGAGAGCCAGTTTCATCATGATGTTTTTGATGGTCTTTGGGACTACACTTGAGGATACTTTCAAAGTTCTTGAATTTTTCACATTTTTCTTTACTTAGTTGAGTAGATTTTGCTATAATTAAGCAATATAATACACAAACCTTGAGTATATTATTCTGATTATACCACAGTTCCATTATTGCTGTTTAATAAAAGATTTTGAGTTAAAGAGGACAGGAAAAATACAATCTGTAAGTTAAAATAGTTCCATTGCTGCTCTGTTTGTAGCTGAGTTGTTTGGCTGGTAAGTGTTGCATCGTTGCTAGGTTACCTGTAGTGGCGAGTAGTACATGGAGAGTGCATTACTAGCTGATAACAGCACTCACAGAATGGCTCTCAAGCCAATCACATAGCAGGGTTGGAACTAACTGTGGTATAATATGAATTAGAACATACTGAAATAGAGTTATTCACTACATACAAACTCTACTTCTACACAAGTGATGCTCTCAAACACATTAAGAAAACAAGAAATTCAAGTAATTAAGTTCGGCACAGCTGTTAACTGAAAGCCATTCCAGCCATTCTGACTCTAGCTTTTGACTGAGAAAATGCCAAGATGTGCAAAGATGTTACATTACATTTGGCAGATGTCATCTAAACAAGAGGTGCAACTTTAAAGAATCTAAAATATAAAGCATATTCTGGTTTATTATTACCTCTTACACTTTTTTTCATTTTATTTAACTCCATATGCTTTTTGTTTATAACTAATGGATTTAAGGTGTGTCCAAACCTTTGACTGTTACCGTATATATTTAAATGTTTGCTATTTTTTTTATTGTTATGATTATGATATTCTAATCTAGTTATATATATTGTAAATGATAAAGTCTGTTTTTTATGACTTTTCTAGGTGGACAGACATCAGACATAAGACCAGCACAAGAGCTGAACAGAATAAAACTGGAGAGAAAACAGTCTGCTGTTGCTTCAAATGAAAAACCTTCTCTACTGATCCTACCCAGCCGGGTTCCATGTGAGGTGAGGGTCAGACTGCAATCAGTTTTATTATTTATCAAAAAGATGTAACTTTCACAAAAAAGACAAAACTCCAACAGTTAAATCTAAGCTGTCCCTAAACCTTATTCAACCTTATATAATATATTTACACTTTCAAAAACATTTGTGAACAAGTGTAAACAGTGTCTATAACAGAAAGCATAGAAAGGTAATAGCATTTAAAAAGTACTCTTATCCAGAGCACACTTATCACAGTTTAGTCATGTTATGCACTCTTAAAGGAGAAATCCGGTGTGAAATGGACTTAAGGTGTCGTGAAACATGAGAACGAGTACAAATATTTGTCGAATAGCCCACCTCCCTTCCCCCCCTAGCATTCTGAAATAAAGTGCTTTTAGCCAATGCTCCCAACAGGCTTTCAATGCTAGTGATCAGGGCATTGCTTTGCTCATGCAAAGAAATCACTATTTTTACACTATTAACAAACTCAAAGTAGCTCTGCTATTCATTGGTAGAACTCTGAGGGTCCTGACATTTAAAACAAAGCACTGGAAGCATTAAAAGTGTACAGATAGTTTTTCCAGCTACTGTTACACCAACTCCAATCCTAAACTAATGTGAATATTTAAGTGACGTATCAACTGTAGTGTTGTTCTTGCTTGTCAGTTGATTTATTGACCATGTACAGTGTGTGAAAAGACCAAAAAGCACTAGCATCTCTGAACAATGAAAGAGCTAGTGCTTAGCACTGTTAGCGGCTAATGCTAATAACATTCAGCCTCAGCACTGGAGAACTAAACTGAAACTACTGCATAATGCTGCACTTCAGAAGAATGGCTTTACTGCTTCTTACAACCTTACTGATAAAATTCATACATAAGACATTTTTGGGGAAAATTGATGAGGATTTTAAGTGCACCTTATACACTGTAAGCACGGATAAGTTGAATTTACTTAAAAAAGTTAAGTAATAGATAACGGATAATGAATTTTACAACTAAAGGGTTAGTTGTTTTAACTTTTCGATTTTAGTTACACTGTAAGACCAGATAAGTTGAGTTTATTTAACTTTTTTAAGGCAGCCGGTTTGATCAAATGTTTTAAGTAATAGGGAATGAGAACTTGAGTTAGCATTAATTAAAACATCAAATTATTACAACTAAAGGGGAACTACATTTATTTCTAAGGTATCTCAGGGGAAATCACTACACACTGATGGTGAGTGTTAGTCAGAGACTGTTGGACACACCCAGTATGCAAATAGATAGAGACAGAAGCCAATGGAAAAGAAGCTGCCTAATTCAACAGACTAAACTCAGTTATTATAAGTTGGTTCAACTCAAAGATCTCAGTTTGAATGTAAATGTGCCCACAAATGTTCAACTAACTAGTTGAAAAATTGTTGAGTATTGTTCATAAATATCCAATTTGATGTAAAACAGACTTAAATCGTTTGAGTTCAAACAACTTACAGGTTTACACAGTAGTGTAAAAAAATACGTTCTAAAGTCCTGAACATTTTCTGGAAGGTTATTCAAAAGCTGTGGGGCTTTATAAGAAATGTGACTATATTACTATATACGCTATCATTAATGTGTAACGTACAGATCGTTGTAATGAGAGTAAATGAAAGTTAATAAGTGTTCCAAACTCTTTACTGTGTGAAAATAGATAATGCAGATGCATCTTGCTGTTACTGTTTAGCCCTGAGTCATGTGAAAACAACCATATTCAAATCAGATGAGGGACACTAATCTCTGCTCTCTCTCACATGCTCTTTTGTTCACTTCACAAAGTGTGAGTGTGTGCAGGTGTGTTTAGGGGTTGTAGGGACATTAATGATTAATCAGCTTTATTTTTATTCTAAAATGATTTTTTACAGTTTAACCAAGAGGGTCAGAATTATTTCTAACATTTTGCTTTAGTGTTTAATTTGAAACAACTGTAAAGTATTTATTTAAAGCTCACCTTCCGCGAAAATCCGATTTTTCTTGTTTTTTGTGGAATACAGTAGGTCTCTCCGAGTTGAATGTGTACACCTGCACATTAAACTGTTTTGCAGCCCCCATTGTCTGCAGGAGCTAAGCAAAGAAATCCCCCCTCCCCCCCTCCGAAAAACGGGTGAATTTTGAATTATCTTTCTGCCTACGTAGGCAGAAACTCACAGACCAGCCCACCTTGGCTCGAGAAACTCCCAGAGGCGGAGCTGAAGCGACGCAACATCACCGCTCATCAGTTAGCAGGTGGGAGGCAGTGAGCGGCAGAGCGGTGGAGGGGCGTCGCAGTGCTCCTAGCCAATCAGAGGAGAGATATTTGCATTCTGTTTGCATGTATGAATATTCATGAGCAAAGCTGGAATCCGGTCATTTTGGACACACCCCTAAAACAGTCCATTAAAAAAGAGCTATACAGAGACACCTGAGCACTTTTTTTTTTACAAAAACGGCTCACATGTCATTCATTCATACTAGAGACCACAACTAGACATTTTAAAATGAAACAAAAAACGACGGAAGGTGAGCTTTAAGTATTTATCCAGTTAACACCAACATAAACTACAAATGTGTTAGTTTGGATTCTTATTTATTTATATATGGAGCTTAAAAGCTGATGTGAGTATCTGCATGTTGTGTATTTATATTAAACTGGCCTGGGTTTTGATATACCTGAAATGCTTGTTTCGAACAGTTGGGAGGAATTCATGCTGCACATTTTATACTTTACTAACATTCCTTATGTGTTTTATTGGATTCAGATCTGATGATTGAAAAGGCCTTTGAATGCTTGTAAAACCATTGTTATGCATCTACATGATTTTATGTTCTGCATGCTGCTACCTGGTTGCATGATTGGATTGTTGGTTGAATATATAGGTGCTGTAGATGTTCAGGTATTTGTAATAAATGGTTTGGTGAGTGTATAACAAAACAAATGCAACTTAAACTGACCCAGTTCCACAAGATATATATATATATATATATATATATATATATATATATATATATATATATATATATATATATATATACAGTTAAATATTGCTACTTACATACAAAAATTGAGTTAGAAATAAATATTGATACTTTAACATTATACATTGTTCAGATTTTTTATATCATATGGGCATTAGCTGATTTGTGCCCAAAAAATATGACCCGCCCCATAAACTGTCATTATGAGCCCAATTTAAACCCCACCTTTTTTTTAGTAATTCGAGCATTAAAACTGAGCTTTTAAAAAATCCTGTTGGGCCGTTTGAATAAGCGAAATCTGTTCAGAATGATGTTAATTAACACTGCAACACTAAAGAAGCATAAACCTATTATTTAGGAACAGCTGCACAAAGCTGTCAAGTGTGTAATGCGGACAATGAAGGAATGAAGTGTGTGTGATTTTAACATTCCAACTTGTGCAACTTTTATTTAAAACAGCATGATTTGTTACTATGCTGTATTCAGCTTTATATAAAATAAAAATAATATTAAAAATTCCTACAACACAGACCATTTTCTTATTATTATTTTGCTATTTTTATTTAATTACTTTAAAGTTTGTTTGCAGTTTGGTTGCACGTGTGCACTAAATATACTAGACTTTTAGAGTTTTGTGTTGATTTGTTGTTTTGTTTTTATTTTGCTACACTATTATTATTTTATACCAAATCAGAGTGTTGGCAAGTTACTTTTTATGTAATTTCTATATGTACATTTCTAGATTTGCATTGTTTCTAGTAAATGTATGAAACTCTTATATTTATACTACATAAAACCTACATAGTTATTTTGTTGCAGTAATCTATTCTTAAAATGTGTTCATTTTATTGTCAATGTTTTGTCATATGGTCTAGAATTGAATTATTGCAAAAACACCCTGGAATATTGTGATATTATTTTAGAGACATATCACCTCCCTCTAATAAGTACCATATCATATATGATAGGTGCACTGTACTATAATCAATGAACATCTATTTTCTGGTGTATTTTTAAACATTATAAGGTGCATTTTAAGTGACACTAGTAAGTGAACAAGGGTGTCGCCATGTTTCCCTTCTAATGGGGAAGCTGGAGAAGTGCCTAAGTAAACAAAACTATAAATCTACACAGATTTCCCTCCTGAAAAGAGTTTTTTTGGTTGAGTAAAGAGCTTTCGGTTATTTACAGTAAGCTTAGATTGCCTTTTTTTTTTTAACTGTGAGGTTAGCAGGAGCGCTAGCCACGGTTAGCAGCGCTTAGCATCAGTAAATGCTGCCTGACAGCACTACACTGTAGAATGTAGCTTGTTTTAACATGGTAAACACGCAGGCTACAGTCTGATATACTCACCTTTGAACGGAGAAAGAGCTAGCGCTGTGGTTAGCGGCTAATGCTAACACTGCTCCAGTCTCAGTGCTGCATTTAGTTTAAACCACAAATCTACACAGTGTTGCCAGCTTAGCAACTTTGTTGCTATATTTAGCGACTTTTTTAGACCCTCTAGCGACTTTTTTTGTTTAAAAAAAAGCGACTAGTGACAAATCTAGCGACTTTTTGTGGTGTGACTGGAGACTTTTTGAGACTCTGAGATGAACACGTGCTCTTCAGTTACTCTCCTCAGCGCTATCACTCACCTCCTCCACAGTGTCTGCCTCTATAGCTCAACATAAAACAATTTGTCTATAATAGGTTTAAAAATAAAGAAAACTTAAGAAAACAAAAAAAATAAAATAATAAACTACAACAAAAAACCCTGAAAAAAACGTAGAATAACATTTTCGGCTAACCGCTGCTCTTATAATAATATTTAACAACACGGCAAAAAACTGATTAATGTAATTTTCTATTTTTGTTAGAGTTCATTTGTAACATTTCTAACATATTTAGGGTGTTTTTTACTCAATTTTTTCTCTGCCACAACGTTAATCCTTACAGCTTCAAAAACATGCATTATGCAAATTAGACGATGACGACATTTAGCGACTTTTAGGACAGCCAATAGCTACTTTCCTTACTGAGGAGTTGGCAACAGTTGTGCTTCATTCTTAAACACGGTTAGAAGTGTTACTGTTGTAATCTCTATCTTCACAGAATCCTGGGGTGGTGTTTCTGCTGCTACAGAAGCCAGTGGGCAGTAAAGAGTGTGAAGTGGAGTTCAGCGGGGGCAAGCAGAGAGCGAGAGTAAAGGCAGCGAGCTGGAACGAGAACACCCTCAGTGTAGCTGCTGCAGGTAACAGACACACTCCCAGCTGAACGTGGTTATGATGGGCACCTGAGGCCTTTTAGAACACGAGTTGTAGGAAGCCAAGAAATGAGCTGACATCAGATCTTAGGAGGACTATTCTTCACCCACGCCAAACAACAGCAAGAAACAAAAACTCTCAACTGTTTATCACTCTACCTGTGCACCTTTACACTCTGTACACTGCAGTATAAGACACATACAATACCAGCCAAAAGATTGCACACACATCATCTAATTCAGTGTGATCTCTTTCTTGTAAATAGTAAATGTAATATTAAAGACATTAAAGCTATACAGGAACACATGCAGCGTTATGTTGTAAACTGAAAAAAGTGTTAAACAAATCAGAATATATTTTATACTTTAGATTTTTCGAATTAGCCACATTCAGCTTTGAGGACAGATCTGCACACTCTTGGTATTTTAATCTCTGTGTCTTTATGAGGTAGAGTCACCTCATATAGTTTTCTTAAATAAAATGTTTCTCTGGTGAGCTTTTGTTTACATCCCTCCCTTGTCTCTTTGTCTTATAAGGGTGTTTTTCCCCAGCCGTGTTTCAATTCACTAGCAGGGGCAGCAATAGTGTATTGGCCTGTGACCCTGACGACACGGGTTTAATCCCGCGTGAAGAGCGGTGTGTTCATTTATTTATTTTTTCCTTTCTTCTTGGGTTTACCTGTTTGGGATCAACTGTTCTGCAATTGATCCCCTCTGGGCTGGAGAGCTACTAATCTGTAGCACTCCATCCCATTACACTTCATTTTCCAAAACAGATTTTTGTGGCCCGCCACGAAATGGCTTGGAAAATATCTGGCCCGCGACCAAACTTAATTGCCCACCCCTGATCTACAACGTAGATAAAAAAAAGAAAAAAAAAAAAAAACATTGAACCAGAAGGTGTGTCCAAACTTTTGACTGGTTCAAACTTTTGGTACTGTACCTTGTTGTTAGAATTTGCAATAATGGATGGATGGATGGATGGATGGATGGATGGATGGACAGACAGACAGATACATAGATAGATAGATAATAGATTAATTATTATTGCCTTTAATTCATTAATTGGAATGAATAGACAACCTCAGCAACCACCACGGACACCATAGCAATACTATAGCAACCAGCCAAGAATCAGCACTGCAATCACATTCACAGTTTCTGCAGGAACTGCAGTCTAGTTTAATGAATGAATGAATGAATGAATCAATCAATCAATCAATCAATCAATCAATCAATCAATCAATCAATCAATAAACCTTTAGTTTCACTCAGGAAAACATTGAGGGTGACGCTCACTTACAATGTTGCCGAGCATATACAGCATCAAAGGGATTGAAAACATTTAAAAAGAAAATTGAAATAATAAGGAATAAAATTAAAAAAAATACTAATTTTAAATCAACATTTAATATATTAAAATAGAAAATTCTAAAAGACCATAAAAACAAATTGACAAATAAAAAGTAAAGAATTTATAAAATATAAAATAAATAAAGAGATAATAGTAAAAGTAAAGTAAAATGATAAAAATGATACGAAATGATAAAATGAATAAAAATGAACTAAGAACATGAGAATCAAAATAAAAAATATTAGAATAAAAAAAATAAAAAGTGGCTATAAATAAATAAAAGTAAATAAAAGAAAAAAAAGAAAAACAAAAAAAACTTCATTTAAAACAGTTAGAATTTCTGGTGGTGTTTAGAAACTAAAAGTTTAAAATGATGAAATCAGGTTTCTATGACTTAATTAGACCTAAGGAAGAGTACGCTGTGTTAGTGATCACTGGAATAATCAGATAACTGCATGTACTGTAAATGTGAAAGCTGAAACACTTTTTCTCTTCTGTAGTGGAAACAGGATTTCTAAGAATCCTGGATTGCATGTGTTCCTTTTGGGCTGTGGGGGGTTTATACTGATAATCACAAAGTTGCACCTGTTACATGAAATGTGCCAGACTGTCTGTAATTAACACTCTTTTGTCTTTTTTAAATCTGTCCGGCTCATACACACGTTATGTTCATTATCCTCTAGCTCTTATCAGTGGTCAGTTTCTGATTACTGGACCACTGTCAGCTGGATACTTTTTTTTTTATATATATATTTTTTGGACAGATGATTATTTTTACAACTCATTAGTGATACTGAGATGCTTTCAGTCCTACTGCTTCCATGGTGTTGTATCTGCTGTGCTGAAAACCAGACCAGCACCACCAGTATAATCCGTGATCAGAAGTGGCCTTATGTTGGCGTCTTCTTTCCACTGTGAAACAGCAAAGAGTGGGGGAGGGGTTTATAAACTGTGCAGCAACACACAGACCTACACACTGCATAATGTTTCAGTACAGGAAGTGTATGTATGTAATAAACTGAGAGCTCGGCGTATGAGCAGAGCGGTGTGGAGACGGATGGATGGTATTTGTTTTGGTGAACATGATGTTAATTGCATGTTACAGATTTTCCTGCAGGAAGCGTGGGTGTAACACTCTACTGCGGAGGTGCAATCAAAGCCAAGGCGAGCCTGTATTACTACAGCAGGATGGGAGAGATCGAACGCCTCCTCAAGCAGGCGGCAAACCCCATGAACTTCATGTGGCAGGTACACAAACTGCCTGAAACATGCACATGCTATAGACCCCATTAAACAAACACGACCAGTGATGGGAAAAGTTCAGAATCAGTAATTACCACCTTTTTAGATCCGTCCGGCTCATACACACTTCCCTCCACAGCTATTACTTTCAGTTCCTGAACACATGACCACTGTCAGCTGGATACTTCTGATTTGATGATTATTCATAACTCATTAGCGGCACTGAGAAATGTTCAAACCGGATGCTGACATATTGCCATATTCGCTTGTGCTTAAAGTGGATCACCACCAATGTAATACACGACTATAATTATAATATAATGTTTTTTTTTCATTATTTTAAAATGTTCTGCATTGTAGATTAATACCAAAATAATCTAAACAATGAAGAAATTCATATGTAATCATTTAATAAACAATCGTAAAAGTGTGAAACAAAGCAGAATACGTTTTATATTTTTTAGATTCTTCAAAGCAGCACCTCTTGCTTCGATGATGGCTTTTTTAGTTAACAGCTGTGCTGAACTCGTCAAGAGTTAATTACTTGAATTTCTTGTCCTCTTGTCCATTATTGTGTTTGAGAGCATCAGTTGTAAAGTTTCGAAGAGATACAGTTGTTATACAGTGAGTAGCTCTATTTCAGTAATGTTCTAACCCATATTGCAGCAAGAACTACTTAACTAAACTCAAGAAAAACAGAAAAAAATACTTTAAGAAATGAAGGTCAGTTAATCAGAAAAAATTCAAGAACTTTAAACGTTTTTTCAAGTGCATTCGCAAAGACCATCAAAAATGTTATGGCGTTATGGTAAAACTGGCTCTTATTAGGACTGACCCAGGTAAGGAAGACCAAGAGTTATCTCTGGTGCACAGGATATGTGTGGATCATGACCATGGCTCATCAGGACAACAAAGTATTTGCAGCTATTCAACATCATTGTTAACTGAGTGGAAGGCTTGGATAAAAAGCTGCGAGAAATAATTTTCCAAAACCTAGGCTATAGGTTAGTCTCATGACTTTTCCTGGTAGACTGCTTTTTTTAACCAGCAATATCTCAGCACTGTTTGCAGTATGTAACGTTATTTGTGTACGTAGCCTATTTAATCAAACGTTTCTGTGTAACATATTCCTGTGTAAATATATCATGTTATATAACATTGTAAGAGCTGATCCCCGATTGAGGCATCCACCTTATACACTCCCTGTTCAGTTCTGAAAATCCGTTTGTTTCGGTTTCGCTATCTCCCCCGGCTTAAAAGGGGCGGCCAAGCTTCTCTGGTCAGCTTTATTTACTCTCCTTCTTGTTCGCGCTCGGCGTGAGTTTGTTTCTGCCCTCTCTCGGGTCTCCACCCGTTCTCACGCGCGGCGCGATTTCTTTTGCGCCCCTTCTCAGGTCTCCACCCGTTTTCGGGGTTTTGTTTCCCGCCTGTTTTCGGATCTTTGTTTTCCATCTGTGTTGATGGGTTAAATAATAAGAATTATATTATTACTGTTATTATTATTATAATAACTATTATTATAATACTACATATAATAATAATTATATTTATTTTTATTATTGTTATAATAATTATTATTATTATTATCATTATTATTATTATTTCCTTTTTTTTCTCTTGGGTTTACCTGCTTTGAGATCTACTGCTCTACACTTGGGTTCTACAACCTTCTGGGCTGGAGAGCTACTGTTCCCCACCCATTACAAACGTGGACAACTGCGGCTTATATAGCCCCAAATATATGGTAATCTAAACTGGTGTATGTGCCTGTATGTCTGTAGGCCCTGATAGGGAATGAAACTCCTGGGTCAAAGCACTTACTACTTAATGTACAGTAGTTCTTGAGGTGGACAATCTTTTTTTTGGTTAAGAATATGCTTTTATGGGTTGCCAAGTGGTCCAGCGGTCTAAAGCGCTGCCACTATGAGCAGTAGGTTGCAGGTTCAAACCCCCACTCTCATGCAGCTTTGCCATCAAGCTGCTGGCGCTCAGAGGGAGCAAAATTGGCCCTGCTCCCTCCGGGTGAGTAGATGGCACGCTCTCTCCCCTCATCACTCTTATGGTGATGTCCGCAGAACAGGGCGTCTGTGAGCTGATGTATCAAAACCGAGTCGCTGCGCTTTCCTCCAAGTGCGCTGGCTGCTCGGCAATGCTGCATCAGCAGCAGGTCGAACAGAAGCGGTGGCTGGCTTCACATGTATCGGAGGAAGCATGTGCTAGTCTTCACCCTCCTGGTGTGTTGGGACATCACTAGTTATAGGGGGAGTCCAAGTGAGTGGGTTCGGTAATTGGCTGTGTAAATTGGGGAGAAAATGGGAAAATATTTAAATAAAATTATATTAAAAATAAGAATACGCTGTTATTCATTGATTCATTCAATTAAATTACGAACACTGTTCCAACACAGTGATTGCATTTGAAATAAATCATTGTAATATCCAGTTTTAGGCATTTCCAGTTAATCTTTTTTGTGCCGGATGGTCTTATTTGAGAGGTTTTATTAGCCTGGTTTATTGATAGCATAGGGTGACACTGCCCGACTGACAATTAGCATTCTGACTGTGGCTTTAATGCTTTAGGAAATTGATCCTGTTGTTTTTATTTGCAACACATAGCAGGCAGGTTTGTTGTTCTGTGTTTTTTTTTTTGTTTTTTTTTACTTTATAGCCCATATTCATTAGCAGCTGTTGCAGTTCTCACTGGCAGATGTTTCAGTGTTCAGTAAGAAGCCATCTAATTCACTCTGCAGTTGTTCTATTGAGCCAGTTTACTTCTGTGTTCATCACATCTGTGTAACATTACTCTGCTTCAGAATCCCATTACTCTTATTATTGAGGTGAGTCAGCTATTAGTAAAATTATCCTTTAACAAAATTAACAATTTAAAGTGGCCAAAACACTGAAAAGCTTAACTTCTCACACACAGACTCCACATGCTGATGCTGCACCCGTCTGCATTTCTTGATATTGCATTTGCCAAGTGAGAGCTAATAATCAAATACATATAAATGGAAGGAATTTACTGTAGTTGGCACATCCTGATACAGTTTTATACAGTAGCTATAACAATAGATTATTGTTACAGAGGGAAAAAAGGTAAGAGAAAGAATTAATTCACTCTAAAAAAAAAATCAACACAACAGTTTTACAATAGACATTGAGTTGTTTTGTTAGCAAATGAGAATTCATTACTATTATATATCTGTCTTATTGTCAGTCATATAAGTATTACAGTAACACAAATATGACCAGCTGGCCCCAGACAGCATATTGTCGCTGTCCAATGAAAAACACGTGTCTCCAAACAGCAACTTTACAGGAGAGAGAAAAAAACTTGTAAACTTTCAATGGAAATCAATGTAAAAAGAGTTTATTGCAGGTCATTTTTAAGAGTTTCTATTGGTCCGTTCATCAAGAACTTTTGGCACAGTGTAAGGGATAGGTTGTCTGTTCAAATTATGTAGTAATAACTAAAAATGGACAAAAATGGAGATAAGTGTTTTTAATTGGACAGTGACGATATAGCTTATATACACATAGCAACACAAAACACAGGAATTTGCTCTTACAGCCTTCAACATTGAGACCAGGCATAACACACATGCCAATCCCAAGAGAAGGCAGCCTATGGGGAATGACTACACACTGATGATGAGTGAGAGATGGGAGGACACGCCCAATATGCAAATACATGCATGATCAACATCAGGTTAAAACCCCTGCATAATTGCTCAGTAGAAAAGTCAAACCGAGCATGTGCAGTAGAGCAGAATATTTGGCTTGGCCTCAACTGGAGTTTAACTACAATTCGAACTTACAATTTTGCCAAAACAAATTATTATTTATTTAGGCCAACTTTTAACAAAAAACGTAATAATGTTAATTGAGGCCACTAGTTTGCTGTAGTTACGGTGCAATTCAATATTTCTTGTTCAGCTGACTTAAAAATCACCTTGATGAGAACAATTTTAAGTTTTGTTTTTTAGTGTAGTATTGATTTATTAATCTTGTTGATCTTGTTGATTCATATAATATATTTTCTTAACTTACTCTTTTGCCCCTATAATGTCAGTTTTGCTAAAGTTGTCTTAATAAAGTCAAACAATATTAATATTCAACAGTATTGTGGCGTGGAAGAGAAAGGACGACCCGTTAGACTCATGCTGAATGCTCAACAGCTCCTTTATTGAACAGGCTTGCCACTCACTTATAGTCTTTAACAAGACTAGGAGAGCTAAAACCATTCCCCACAGAGCTCAAACAGCCCAAAGGCCACCAACCCAGCTGTGTGTCTCCCAGATGGCAGATCCAGAGTGGTGCCCACCCTCTCTGCATAACCCCTCCCAAGGGAGATGCCCCACCCCTGTCATCCTCGCACACAGGAGAACAGAACCATGCCTACGGGCAGCCACACACACAACCCAGAGCCGCCACATAGCCCCCCTCCCAAGGGTCAGCCGTCCCGGCGACCCCACCAACCCAACACAAACCCCGTGTACAACAGAACATTTTTTTTTTTTTCACAATCAGTCGCAAACAAAGTCATTAAGGCGGGCGGGCGGCCTCCGTGCCCGCGGCAGCCTGGAGGGGCCGGGCACGGCACCGCCTGCCAGCGGCTCCGAAGAGCCAGAGTTCAGATCAGGCACAAGTGCAAGGCCGGCAGGCTCCGCACCACCGTCCACAGTGTCCGACAGTCTCGGCCTATAGGGGGCCAGCCTATCACGGTGCACAATCATAGTGCGTCTGCCCCACCGGATCTTATACACCACCTCCCCCAGCCTGGACAGCACCAAGCACGGACCCACCCAGGCCGACTGGAGCTTCGGGCACAGTCCCTTCTTCCGCTGAGGGTTATATAGCCAAACCCTCGCCCCCACCGCCAACGGGTCCCCAAAGCAGCGTGTGTCGTATGCACGCTTCTGCTTCTGTCCGGCAGCAGACTGGTTGGAGCGCGCTAGACGGTGTGCTAATTCCAGCGAAGACATAAGGTCCGAGACAAAAGTGGGCGTGTCCGGAGCGTACCCGTCCCGTCAGGAGGCGCCCCAAAAGCCAGGGAGACCGGCGTCCTCAGTTCGCGCCCGAACATAAGCAGAGCCGGCGTGAATCAGCACTACCGGCAGGTGCCTGTCCCAGTCACGCTGGTTCTTGTCCGACACCATGGCCAACTGCGCCACCAGCGTGCGGTTAAAACGTTCCACCAGTCCGTCACTCTGCGGATGAAGGGGCGTCGTCCTGGTCTTATGGATTCCCAGGATGCGGCAGACCTCCGCCATGACCTCCGACTCGAAATTTCTCCCCTGGTCGCTGTGCAGTTCTTCCACACACGGCCGGCGTGACAAAGCATCCGCGTTACTGTGGCCACGGCCCGGGTGGTGCACAACCTCAAAACGAAACTCCTGGAGTCTAGATAACCAGCGCGTGAGTTGGCCCTCGGGCTCGCGGAAACACATGAGCCACTGTAGCGAGGCGTGGTCAGTGCGCAGCAGAAAGGGCACCCCATACACATACGCTCGGAAATGTTTAAGGCTTTCGACCACCGCGAGTAGTTCCCGGCGCGTTACGCAATAGTTGCGCTCCGCCTTGTCCAGGCGGCGGTTATAGTACGCTATTACGTGCTCGGAGCCGTCCTGAACCTGCGACAGGACTGCTCCGAGGCCGTGGTCGCTCGCATCAGTATCCACAATGAAACTCTTCCTTCGGATACGCTAGAATCGGAGCATTGCACAGGTGGCTTTTTAGCTCCTCGAATGCCCGCTCCGCCTCGTCAGACCAGCGGAATTTCACACTAGGCTTAGTCAGAGCATGAAGCGGCGCTGCCACGTCCGCGAACTCCCTAATAAACCGCCTGTAATACGAGGCGAGCCCCACGAAGCTGCGAACCATTTTTGCGTCTCGCGGTGTGGGCCAGTCACGGACCGCCTCCGTCTTTTTGGGATCGGTTTCCACGCCAGCACCGCTCACTACGTGGCCCAGGAAGCTCACGCGCTGCCTTAGCAGATTACACTTTGCCGGATTGAGCTTCAGGTTAGCCGCCTGAATCGCGCCGAGCACCATTTCAAGGTGAGACAGTGCGGAGTCGAAGTCGGTTCCGTGCGCCAAGACATCATCCAAATAAACGACGCAGCACGACCGCGGAACCCCGCATAAAACACGCTCCATAAGACGCTTAAAAGTAGCCGGCGAGTTACACAATCCGAACGGAAGCACCGTGAAATGCCATAGGGCTGAGCCGAGCGAGAAAGCGGTTTTCTCCCTATCCCCCGCCGCGAGGGGCACCTGCCAATATCCGCTCCTCAGGTCTAACGAGCTGAACCAGGCTGAGCCAGACAGCTGGTCCAGCATATCGTCGATCCTGGGGGGCAGGTAGGAGTCAAGCTTCGTGACAGCGTTAAGTCGCAGATAATCCACACAAAAGCGCCAATTTCCATCCTTCTTTTTCGCAAGGACCACCGGGGCCAACCACGGGCTGCTCGAAGGCTCAATAATGCCCGTACTCGCCATCTCAAGTCAAGTCAAGTCAAGTAGTTTTATTGTCAATGCTGCATATGTACAGGACATACATAGAATTGAAATTACGTTACTCTCCTTCCCAATTTTACAGCAAGTACAGATAATGGATAATAAAGAAAAATAAAGAAAAAGGGGAGACACTATGTGTACAATACAGCAGCAGGGACACAGACATACATGAGACAGAACAAGGTGCAGTAGTGGTGGGGGTGAAATAGATATATAAATAGAAATAAAAAGAAATAAATATATAATCTAAATCTAAATGATTGGGAGACACTATATGTACAATACAACAAAAACACAATAGACATTTGTGAGACAGAAGATAATAGTGCAATATTAATGGTTATTAAGATCAAGTGACAATATAAATAGAACCCGTATAACAGTAGTGCAATGTTGTATCTAGCTTAAGGCTGGTAAAGTTCTTAAAGTTCCCAGTTCTTGGGGAATTAAAGTGTGTATGACAGTGCAGCGTAACAGTAGTGCAGGTATTGGGTGTGTAGTGCAGGTCCTTTTACAAAAGTTACAGTACTGTGTGTGTTCTAGTGCAGAGTTTCAGTACTGTGTTGGTGGGAGGATGTGGGGTCAGGATGATGAGAGTGTGTGTGCTGTGGGCAGGATTGGGATGGAGGGTAGTGCGGGAAGAGAGTTCAGCATCCTCACAGCCTGATGGATGGGGCTGTCTCGCAGTCTGCTGGTCCTAGACCCGAGACTCCGCAGTCTTCTCCCTGATGGCAGCAGGCTGAAGAAGCTGTGTAGTGGGTGGGAGGGATCTCCTGCCAGACGGAGGGCTTTCCGCGTGAGGCGGGAGCTGTACAGGTCCTGAAGGGAGGGGAGAGAGGTGCCAACGATCTTCTCAGCTGCTCTCACGATGCGCTGGAGGGTCCTGCGGCAGGATGCTGTGCAGGCCCCGTACCACACGGTGAAACAGCTGGTCAGGATGCTCTCAATGGCCCCTCTGTAGAAAGTGGTCATGATGGGGGTGGGGGTTCCAGCTCTTCTCAGCTTGCGGAGAAAGTAGAGACGCTGGTTTGCCTTAGCGGACTAACTGCTCCGCCGCTACGCGCTTTGCTAACGCCAGACGGTGCGGCCTCAGCCTGATGGGCTGGGCGTCACCCGTGTTTATCGAATGAACCGCAAGGCTATTTTTAGTACACTCGCGCTCAGACACAGCGAAACTCGTGCGAAAACGGCCGATCAGTTCGCGCAAACGGAGTTGTTGGGGACCAGATAAACCCACACAAGTGCGCTTCAGAATCTCCTCTATCGGATCTACACTCAACCCCGCATCCAGCGGACCCTCTACCGTATCACGCACCGAATCACACACATTCCCTCCCACCAGTTCACTTACCCCTAACTCGTCGCGTATCTCTACAGGGAGTCCAGTCACCAGCACCGAGCCCCGTGCACAGTCAATGATACCTCCGACGCGTGAGAGCAGGTCCTTGCCCAGAATGCACGGGTCGTTGATGCGTCCTACCCAGAACTGTTGTTGAAAGGGCCCCTTGCCGACATCAATCGTCAACTCCGTTAATCCAAGGAGACCTATAGGATCCCCGGTGACTGAAGAGAGAGCGATGCGCTGGCTGTTGTCAGTCACAAACTCGGCCGCTACCTCCATCGCTAGCTCGGGCCGTATCAGTGAGACTGACGAGCCCGTGTCCACCAGCGCGTTCACCGTCACTCCATTCAATATGCATTTCAGGAAATAGCCGCTGAGTCCGGCAGTTCCGGAATCAGATCCCGAGGGTAAGCATAGCGTTCCTGGGGCCACCGTAACCCTCACTGGGTGGTCCCGGCTCCGTTTCCCGGCCGGCTGCAGTGCGCTCGCCTGTGGCCACGCCCCCCGCAGCGCCAGCACTCCAGTAGAGCATCAGACCGGCTCCGACCCCACCTCTGCGAATCATGGGCAACCGGCGACGCCCCCCACGGTCCAGGATGGCTTGAGAGGATGAGTTCGGACCGCTCCGCCACCTCCACCGCGGACTCCAGGGTCTGTGGGTCGGCCAGCCTCAAGTGTTTGCGCAGCTCGCTCGGCTCGAGGGCGCGCAGAAAGTGATCCAACGCGAGCCTCCTCTGGGCCGCTCGCGGAAACGTTGTGTAAGCTTGGCGGGTTAGTAGGGCCATCTCCGATGCCAGCATGCCCAGTGTCTCCTCCTGCTGTCGGCGTCTGTCCGCCACTAGCATTTTGGCGGCCGCCTCCGATGGTTGGCGGCTGAAACGTGTTCTCAGCACCTGCGTCAGTTCAGGCAGCTCGCAGCGGCACTCGGCGGGGAGCTCGATCAGTACCCTCAGCGCGTCGCTCCGCAGCGCCAGGCAGAGGCAGAGGTTGGCTGCCGTCTTGGCGTCCGTCCGTCCAGTCGTCCTCTCCCCGGCCACGACCTCCGAACAGCCCACTGGCTCCGTCAGGTCCGAGTCCACTCCGCTGGAGAGCCTTGCCTCTAGTCCGTTGGTCCGCTGTCTTCCTCCTCAGCCGTTCGATTTCCCCTGCCAGCAGCTCAATATCTTCCAGCAGGGTCACTTCTGACACCAAATGTGGCGTGGAAGAGGAAGGACGACCCGTGAGACTCATGCTGAATGCTCAACAGCTCCTTTATTGAACAGGCTTGCCACTCACTTATAGTCTTTAACAAGACTAGGAGAGCTAAAACCATACCCACAGAGCTAAAATAGCCCAAAGGCCACCAACCCCAGATGGCAGAGTGGTGCCCACCCTCTCTGCATAACCCCTCCCAAGGGAGATGCCCCACCCCTGTCATCCTCACACACAGGAGAACAGAACCATGCCTATAGGCAGCCACACACACAACCCAGAGCCGCCACAGTATGATCAACTTTGCTCACACAGCTCATCTCTCACATACTTAAAATTAGTTCCTGGTGGAGCCTCTCTGCTTCTGCAGAGTAAAATCCAACATGTCCAAATGACTTTTGTATTTTATTTTATTTGTATTTTTGTATTTTAGTGTTTAATTGAATGTATTTAGTCTGGGTTAGACAGGAAAGTGTGTTGAATCAACACTAAAAAAAAAATAAAATTCTGCCAAATTCACATCACTTATTTTTTTTAACAGGATAGGTAAGTATTGGCTAAAAGCAATCAGAATTTATTTTTAGAGTGTAAACCCAACAGACTGTGAAGACTTCAGCCTTAAATTTAAACATTAATAAATTCTAAATGATAATAATGATTTATGTGCAGGTAAGGCTTCATGCAGGAATCTTCAGTGTGCATTCTGTGTGCAGCACTGTCCCGAGGGCTTTGATCTAATTATCAATGAGACAAATGTTCATGAGGTTTTGCTGGATTCATGCAAGAGCGCTCTCACACCCTTCAGCCACATCAGAGATGCAGGGACATTAAGAGTGCAGCCAGCCATGCACACATCCCTTTTCATGCCAACTTAACCCCACTAATTGAGTTTGAATCATACTCATGAAGGCAGACAAAGCAAACACAGGGAATCTGCAGATACATATGCATGCATTTTAGGATTTACATGCATTTTTATACTGATAATCTGGACTTCAACTTAGTTTAACTTAGTTAGGAGATGGTCCAAGCTCATAATTCCTCCTTCTCAGCACTGTGTAAACCATCATTATCACTTCACATCTTACTTGATTTTACTAGTATTGCTACTAGTATTGTATCATGATAAGATTTCAATCATATGTATTTACACATGGGTCCCTATCTTACACCCTGCGCACCCCACCTACACCTTCTTCCAACTGTAGCCTGCTGCTGCTAACCCCAGCTAGCACTGGTGGAGCAGGATTAGCATTAGCATTAACTGCTAACTGTGCAAAGCACTAGCTCTTTTACTGTTCAGTTGCAGTTTTGTTTACTTAACCTAGCTTAGCTTAACAGGTCTATGAAAATAGATTAGAACATAGACATTTATTGATAGTGCACCGTATAATCTGATGTACAGTAAATTTCTGAAGTATTGTTGTCTTGGAATTGGAAAACCTTGGTTCACCACTGAATAAAAAAAACCTAGGTAATAGTCAACTGTCAGACATTTATTGCTATCTTGGCAATGCAGGTGTGCCGCACAAGCTTGATTAACACACACCCCGCTCATTACACACACACACACACACACACACACAAGGATGCAGAGCATACAAAATATAGGATTAATTTTTTAAGGGTAATAGTTTGGCAAGCTGGTTATAATGTTATGGCTGAACAGTGTAATGTATATACAGAGCTGCATTTAATGTTGTGGCTTATGAATATTATGCAAAGTATAAAATAGAAGTTACACATTAGATTAGATTTCGTAATGCTTTATATAAAACACAGAAATGGATTTTGCTGAAACTTGTTTGTTTGACATTTGTTAAAACAACCTTTAGAAAATTTCCACTAAAGAAAAAGGGAAATAGCAGCTAATTTAGTTAATGGAGTTAAGTTCTAAAATGAGTGCTTTAGCAGATATAGAAGTAAAATTCAGTCTAAAGTGCTGCTACTATGATCGGGAGATTGCTTGTATGAATCCCAGGCATGCAGCTTGGCATCAGCTGTTGGAGCCCTGAGAGCGCACCACAGGCACAATTGGTCCTGCTCTCTCTGGGTGAGTAGATGGCGCTGTTTCCCCACATCACTCCAAAGGGTGATGTCGATCAGCACAAGGCGTCTGTGAGCTGATGTATCAGAACAGAGTCGCTGCGCTTTCCTCCGAGTGTGCTGTGATTCTACTCGACAATGATACATTAGCAGCAGTTCAAAAAGAGGCGGTGGCTGACGGAGGAGCCGTGTGCTAGTCTTTACCATCCTTGCGTTGTGGCACATGGGGGATATACAGCTGAGTAGCACCTGAAGGGGTGGCACGATTGGTCTAAAATTGGGAGAAAAAAGAAAAAAAAAAAAAGAAAAGAAAATTAGGATATTTTTCCTCTTTCCACTGAGGAATACTACTACTTTCAATTTAAAAATAAATAAAAATAAAGATTGTTGCTCTAAATAAAAAAAAAAATGTCCCGGATTTCATAAACCATAATAATTTACCCCAATAATTTATCTTCTTGCTCCCTACAGGCATTTCGTGTGTCTTCCAAGGAGGAACTGGATCAAATTCTGGCTTCTAGTCTGATGAGGAAGATGCCTGCCGGAGGTTTCCAGGGTCTGCTGAACGATCAGACTGCGGCTGCTGGTAGGTGCTGATTCTTTGGGTCAGTATCACACATCAAGAGCACTGACTACAACTCAGTTCAAAGGAAGAAAAAGCTACATTCATGCAGTCTCTATAAGTGCTACTCACTGATCCCTGATCTGCTAATGCAGGCTAACTTTCCTGCCACCTTATTCCCCCTGCTGTTAATGAATAAATGATGGAGGGAAGCCGCCTCGGCCCTCAGAAGTGCATTACTGTAGGCTTGTACCCCTGACGTGCATTTCCTTCCTCTAACACAGCATGACCTAATTCCAAAGCACTTAAACACATGCTAATGCTATCGCTAACACCACATGACAATATTACACATTTTTTTGTGCTTATTTTAATCATGTGAGGTAAACAAATTTTCTAAGTGTCTTTATCTCATCATACAGCAGTTTTGTATCATTTTATTTTTTAAATGATAAAGATGTGCTTAACTTTTAGCACATCTGAATGTAGCTTAGCACGGCAATAGTACTCCATAATGACTGAGAAATTCAATGAACTGGTTTACAATTAAAATTTAAAAAGTCTGTAGGAAAAAAGGTAACAATGAATTGATTTAGAATGTATCTTAATATTTTTTGTCCATTATATAGAAAATGGCACCTATAGGAGCTTTAATGACATTCCATTTTAAATCCATAGACACAAAGCATACCATAAACGCACACAAACAATAAATAAACAATAAATGAACATCAGAGAATGTCATTTATAATGTAATAGAATATAGCTTGTCCAGTGTTTTGATGTAGAAGAGGCAGTTAAAAGACACCATTTATGAAAGCCCATTACTGCTACTAATATAGCAAATACTAAAATAATGTAACATCTTTCTTTTTTTATTATTAAGTACATTACTATCTCATTAATATTAACACAAAATAATGTGACAGTTTCGCTAAATAATGAGACAATATTTAAAAAAAAATTCAAATGTATCTTAAAATAATGACAGTATCTCAGAATAATGATTTATTATTGCGTAATAATGATTTTGCATCTCTAAATAATGAGGAAGTATCTGAAAATATCGACTTAGTATTGCATAATAACGACTTAGTATCTCCAAATAATGAGATGACGTCTCAAAATAATGATTAGTCTCTCAAAATACTGACTTAGTATCTTAAAATAATGGGACAGTATCTTAAAACAATGAGACAATATCTAAAAATAATAATGAGTATCTTAAAATACATACTTATTGTTGCGTAATAATGGCTTAGTATCTCCACATAATGAGATAGCGTCTGAAAATTATGACTTAGTACCTCAAAAATCTTCACATTATGAGATAGTATTTGAAAATTATATCATCAAAAGTACCTGACAATATCTAAAACTAATGTAACAGTATCTCAAAATAACAAGACAGTAATGCAAAATAATGACTTAGTATCTCAAACTAAGGAGATAGCATCCTAGGATAACGACTTACCATGTCACTTAGTATCCCAAAATAGGATTACTTCTGCACATACTTATTTTTTATTTTTTTTAGTTCATCCTTTTTAATCCTTTTAGTCCTTTTTTCATCTTTTTTCCAATTTAGTTTTATTGTGAGAAAAAACACTTTTTCCATTTCTTAAAATTATTTTCTTTCTTTTTTTTTTAATACACCGCACCAGTTTCCGTCACCAGCTTTATCTTGTTATATTGTATCTTCTCTCAGTGTCATAAGCAGGAATATGAAAGTTTAGTTCAGTTCCAGTTTTAAAATATTACTTTAGAAACTCTTGAAAACATGCGGTTCTCACGTTGAGCTGAGAACTAATCACATTGGGTGTGTTTGGTGTAAAGAGTCATAAATTACTGCAGATTGCTTCTATGCCGTTCATATCCTGGAGTGAACTCCATTTCCACGGGAGGGGCAGATGAGGTGAGTGACCTCATGTAGCCCCCGATTATTCACTACTCTTTTCTTCAGTAGTTTCTTTCTGTTTTTTCCCCGCGGAGTGCGCATTACTTATTCTCCATCTGAATCTCTCGCTGTGTCCCTTTCTGAGCTCATTCTCTCTAACCCATTCTCTTACCTCTCTGTCTCTGTCTCCCCCTTTCTTTCTTACTCTCTCACTCTTACTCTCTCTCTCACTCTCTCTCTACACACTCACAGACACTCGCTCGCTTGCAGCTCTATGAATATTTTGACTTCTCTGCACTTTCCCAGCAGGGTGTCGTGAAAGCAATATGAGTCTAGTGGGGGAAGTCGTGTCAGTTTTAATTTGACCTTTGGTTCTGCTTGACTGATGTTTGCGATGCACCTCTTCATACGACTCCTCCTGCTTCTGAGATCCTCCTGCACATTCAAATCCAAGTGGGAACTTCTGCATGCGGATCAGATCTGGCCTTTTGATAGACTGGTTTTGACACTGTTTCATAGTCGTGAATCAAAATGATCAAAGGAAAAGCTAAATTTAAACACTGATACTGAAAATACTGTCTTTGTAAATGAAATGATATTAAATCTAGTCAATGTAAAGTAGCTAATATTTCTCATGAGGACATGATGTTTAGAAAATATTCATCCTATTCTGTGTTTTCCGTTAATTTTAAGGCAATTCAATTACATTCCAGTTCATTTATTAGCAGCAGTGGCTGGCTCAAGTTCAATTTTATACTCTAATCACTTAAATTAAAGTAAATAAAGTGAAAAAAGTGTTCAGCATCACCTATTACGATTGGTATTAGTTTACAGTTTGCTACCTCTTCATAGACTTGCTGTTTTCCATCTAAACGATACAAGCTGTACAGGACTAGGATAGCCAGACAATGACTGATTGACTGATGAGTTGTATGCAATGACAAACTTGTTCAGTGCAAGAAAGTACACTGTTATTAAAATACCCCTCAAGGGGACCTCTCCCACTACACTTCAAAAAAAATTAAAGTGACTCCCACTTAAAATCATTAAGCAACTAATTTCCTGGCCATTTTTAAATTAGTACAACTTTATGGCTCACTTGTTCTCTGCATTTACAAAATTAAGTTGACCTAACAATTCTTAAATGTTAGCCAAACTTGAATTATCGAATCACTTCAACATAGTGTGGTTGCTGACAATAGCCAGCCAGACAGGTTTGTGATTCCTGCAGCCTGCAAAATTTTAAAACTTCAGCGATCGTGAAGTAGAGTTATGCATGTGGATGTCCAGTTTGCTCAACTAATTTCTCAATTAATCGGCTCAAATTAACTCAGTCATCATTTTGCTTTGACTCAGTTAAGTTGTAAAAAGTGATTTTGTGTTTTAGTCAGGAGAACTAATATTATGAAGTTGAGTGCACTTAATAAAATGAGTTCAGAGAACGTCAACCTGAAAACTTAAAAATGCTTTTTTATATTATATTTCACATATCAGTGCTCTTTCTACAGTGTTGGTTCACACAGCTTTCCTATAGGCTCCTGGAACCATATATCTGCGTATTGGGTGTGGCCTCTCCTTTACTTATCGTCTTTGTGTTGTCTGTTGCCCAAAGCTACCTTATCCTAGGTGTGAAGTAGTGTAATATATGTTGTAGCTTTTTGAGAGCAAATTATCTTTATTATGTGTTCCTGGTTGCTGTGTTATGTTGATAAGTCAAGGTATCTTTTTGCTTTGACTCAGTTAAGTTGTAAATACGTAATGTTTTAAGTTAGTTGAACTGAAAGAGTTCGCACATCAATAGTTTAAATAACTCAACAGTTCTTTTTATTTTTTGAAGTATTGTGGGCTTGTGTAAAATGAAGTACGACCGGTCGCTGCTTGCCACGTTAGAAGTTACTGAACTCGTCTTGCACCGGATTGTGTAGATTTAGCCTCTTCAGCTCGGCAACCAGAGTGAGCTTTGCATCTGGGGAGAGAAGAGCAGAGCAGACTACTCTCTGTGCTGTTTCAAAATTGGACTGCTGTAGCTGTTTCACACAGTTGCTCTCATTTTCTACAAGTTGGTCCTTTAAATGCTTTAAATGCTTTCCTGTTTCAATAGAACCCCTTTCTACTCGTACATCACCAGCGCAAAATTACAGCTACTTCCAAAATAAATATATTACGTTCCCTGCTGATTTTATGTCTTTCCATTCCCACCCACAGATTCCCGCCTTCACGTTTTAAACCACCGATATGTGCACACATATAAACGTAGCGCACTCGCATTTTATATGTGTAGGCTATGATGTAGGTTCGCCGCGGAAATATAAATTGGCCTTTAGGAGAATTACATAACGTCTCATTAAATTTGCAGTAGCACCAATAATTTTGAAAATACAAAATTGTGGTTACATTATTGTGTTCTTATATTAAATACAGAAAATTTGCTGGATTTTGGTGAGAAAAATAGGCTGAGACTTTCCAACACTCGTCATTAGAAGCAGAAGTCAAGCCACAGGCTGGAGCAAACACAGCAAATCCATTATTAAAACCCAAGGTAACAGAACCAGATGCTAACGGGAGAAACCAAGGACAACAGCGAGGATGCTTCAGTATTACGAATGAGAAAAAACAGGGGGTATATAAACAGTATGTGTGAGTTTTTAAAAAAGCAACAGGTGAGACTGCTTATGAGGTTTAGAGGCAGGATGGAGCTAGAAGACTAGAAAAGCTAGAAAATAGCGAAATCCTCTTAAATCTCAATGAAATATATAATATTTCTCATTGTGAGATTGTTGTACAAACCTTATAATAGAATTATATTATAATTGTTATTATTAGTTAGCTTGGTGACAATTCAAGTGTTTTTTTTCTACAATTTCTACATTTCTACATGCAGGGGAAATGTGATGTCATTTCGTTTCCATCTACTACAGATACGCATAGTATTTTTAGGCTACAGCAGTCTGCAGTTCTTTTAATTATGGCTGTGTTATTTGCTGTGCACAATGAGAATGAGAGACCCACTTAATGATCGATGAATTCTCTGTGCCACTCTGATGATTTCCACCAAAAATGTGGGAGCACAAACACACCAGACAGTTCAGGGAGAGCAGGGCAGAGTTTCTTGTCACTTCTGCCCTGTGTATTCGGATAAAATAATTGTTATTTATTTATATAAAGATCCTTTTCCATCACTCTTTTCACAGTTTATTTTTAGCAATATTATTTTACACCTTGTCGTAATGTAAAAAAAAAATGTTTTTTTCCATACATCTTTTTTTGCTCATTTTTTAAAATTTGCAAGAACTTATCTGGATGGAAAATGTAACTATTGTTAACATTTTGTAAGTCATATTTTGTATAAAAGTTGCTTTTATTATAATTCTTTAAAACATCTAGAATTGTTTGTCTATGGTAGTGAGACCCAAGGCCCTATTTTAGTGATCTATAGTACACTGGTCAATTTCGGATCACGCAGCTACAAAAAATATGCCTTGAAATATGCAAAAGGCATGTTCTAGTTCTCTTTATTAATCATGTGTGGGTTTTGGGCATAATGGGAAATAAACCAATCAGTGTGCCAGTTATCATTCCTTTTAAGAGGCAGGTGCACTCTGACTTTGGCATGTTTGTATCTTAACAGCAAGGCACTTTTCTGCGTCTCAGCAGAGGATACTGATCTGTGCATTCACGCTGTGAAGATACGCCAGCAGCTCATTTAAGGGAACAACAATGTTATTTTATTCTTTATTCTGTTTATTGTTGATGTAAAGTATAGTTTGGTTTGCACTCTGCAGTGCACCTGTGTGTGTTTAACGAGCGGGGAGTGTACAAGTACCGGGTGCACACAGCGTGCACCTATAGGAATGGATCTATAGATAGTTGACTGTTGTCTAGGTTTATTTCAGTCAGTGGTGCACCTGTGTTTTCATCGCCAAAATAGCAACACACCAGAAATGTACCTGAACACACTTCACTTCCAGGCCACCACACCCATCAGCATAGATCTATTCCTAAACTCTACACTCTAAAAAGTGATTCTGTGTTTTAGTCAGAAGAACTATTATTATGAAGTTGAGTGAATTAACCGGTCAGTAAAACTCAACAAAATAAGTTCAGAAAACTTAAAACTGAAAACTTAAAAATGCTTATTGAACCAATAAAAAAAATGTGATTTCAACCAACTTTAGTATACTACACGTGTCAATGCTCTTTCTACAGTGTTGGTTCGTACAGTTTTCCTATAGGCTCTTGGCACCATATATTTGCATATTGGGTGTGGCCTTTCCCTTACTCACCATCTTTGTGTGGTCTGTTGCCCAAAGCTACCTTATCCTAGGCATGATTAGTGTAGTGTATGTGGTGATTGCTAGACTGTTGTAGGCTGGGAGAGCAAGTTATTGTTATTGTGTGTCCAGCGTGTCTAACTACGCCCGCTTTGTCAGCGTCATGCTGGCAAGGCATGCCCACTTTGTCAGCATCATGTCTAATCTCCGCCTCTGAACAGAAGTAAACAATGAACAGGGCAGTTTGCGGCTGTTTTTTATTCAGATTTGTTTGGATGTTTAACCAGTATACAAAAATGTTGCATTTTTCTATTGATTAATAATACAATTACATTCTGACTTTAAATATAATGCGCCGCGCTGTCCGGCTTAAATACTGCGTGTACACTACAAGCTCCAGACTGACGAGGCGTGACGTGGACAAAGTGGGCGGGACTGGACGCGCTGGACGCCCAATCACGCTTTCCGCAGGCTGCAGTCAGTAGTAGGTTTATTTACTAGCTTTTACATTTTTAGATCACTTGAAAACATTGTCTGTTCTTTATATATTGGTACTACTTTGAATTACTGTACCCAAAAAAAGTTCTTGGTACGTTCTTTTATTTATTTATTGAATTTATTTTTATTTAAATTAATTTTAAACACATAAAAAAACAAATAAAGGGACACATATGGAATTACGTAGTAAACACAATCCCCTGACCTAAACCCAACTGAGATGAGTGATCTGGGATGAGCTTTATTTATGGAACAGACCTGGTTGGTCTGTATTGGCTGTAAACTCCTGATGTAAATTTACATTTTTCATTCTCAACTCACGCAAATCCTACCACATACCTTATTCTATTCTCAACTCACACAGATCCTCCACATACCTTTCCCACGGGTCTTAGGTCAAAGGTCACGGAGTAAGTCTCCAGTGACAAGGTCTAAGGTCAAGAGGTGACAGGTGGTGGAGGAAATAGTGATCTATATTAAGTTATTCGAATGATGCTTTAAAACATTATGCAACATAGAAAGGGTCCCTAATTAGACAGCAGTTACATAAGGATCAGTCTGAATTTACAGCAGTGACAGCAGTATATCACTGCTGTAATTCTCTCAGGGTATAAGAAGGGCCTTTATGTGAGTTTCTCATGAATCTGTGCAGAATTAGAGCTTGCTGTGTTCTGATAGTAGCAGCACATACTGTATTGTTCCTTTACCATGCTTTACCCTGCTTTACCCTGCCTGCAGCAGGTGAGTCCAGCGGTGTGGACACGGCAACATCTCTTAAATGTTAAGCCACCACAGGTCTCGCACTTCTGCTGGTTGGTGGTAGTGAAAACAATGCTGGTGATTGGTGATCAGCCCCAAAATCACTGCACTGTAAAGCCATACGTTGTTTGAATTCAAATGATTTAAGTCTGTTTTACATAAAATTAGATCTTTCTCAACAATACTCAAGTATTTAGAGTTAGCTGAACATTTTTGGGCACATAAATATATTCAAACTGAGATCTTTGAGTTGAACCAACTTATAATAACTGAGTCTGTTGCCATTAACAGCTTCTTTCCCATTGGCTACTGGCACAATCTATTTGCATACTGGGTGTGTCCAACAGTTTCTGAAACCTGAAGTTCACCATCAGTGTGTGGTGATTCCTCCTGGGCTACCTTATAAATAAATCATGTCCCATTTTTGTTGTAATAACTTGATGGTTTGGTTTATGCTAACTCAAGTTCTCAATTCCCGTTACTTAAAAAAATTGAGTAAACTTAACTTATCTGGTCTTAATAAATAAAGAAGTTTAATCCTCTTTGCCTTAAGTTGTACTAACTTGATGTTCTAAGTTATGCTAACTTAAGTTTTTGTTACCCATTACTTTTTTAGGGCAAGTGGTTTCCTCAATTTTTCTAAGCAAACTCAATTTATCAGGTCTTACACAAATATAACAAATATAAAAAAGTTAAATCATCTTCCCCTTTAGTTGCAATAACTTGATGTTCTAAGTTACGCTAACTTAAGTTTTTGTTACCCATTACTTAACTTTTTTAAGGCAACCGGTCTCCTCAAATTTTTTAAGTATTTTCAACTTATCAGGTCTTACAGCGTGGGGTGCGTTTCCCGAAACCCTCTTAAGGCAAAGAGCAAACATAAATAAACACATTTGGATAAAAACATGTCCATATATTGTCCATACAATAGGCTGTGTTTCAAAACAATGAATTATTAAGAAGCAATTATATATATTAGGACCAGTTCAATTCAAATACTTATCTGTTATTAATGTTTACAATAAACACATGCCTAGTAATACTTTTGTTGTACACAAATTTGACAGTTTTTGTACAAATTAATTTGGTAGTTCAGTTTTTGATTGGTGGTGCCTTTTCAGCGCAGATTAACAGCGTTAGTTAACAAAGAAGTACTTAACTTCTCTAGTAACAGACTCTGGTTCATTTGCACTGTTGTTGTGGTTTGTTTGGGCAGGTGTGAAATCAGTAATCACACTTTGGTTTGGCCTAAAACAACCGTACAGAGTTCATTTGTGGTGAGAATGTGATCCAGTCTCAATCCAAGCAACTACCAAATATACTCCTTTTATTTGAGTTAAACGACTGTTCAGGTGCAGATTAACTTGATTTATTACCTAAGTAATAACCATAGCCATTAACAAACACTGTCTCTGCTTCTGCTCCTTCTGCTAAGCTTTTTAGACACTGACGGGATTATGTGCAGCATTCACTGCTCACAGCTGCCTGGAGGAGGAAGAAACCTTGGGAGGACCAAGGCTCACAATTAAGGGGGGACCATCCTACCACTGGTTAAAAAGCTTTAAATGAAGGTTAAAAACCGATATACATCCACACAGGTCTAACATATTCAGGTGTATAGCAACACCAACAATGGAAGCAGAGTTCTTGTAAACTTTGATGTAATCTGTAGCAGAGAGTAAGCAACTAAACAGAGGCAGGTGGCAAAAAGTGGATGATGGGCAGCTGATCTGTGGTGGGTGATGGATGGGGAAGCCTGACTTCCTGAAACTTCCATCAGTCTGGCCAGAAAGAGGACAAGAGAGCCTGAGGGTCCAATATCCATCGGTATTGGGTCAGACAGGTGGGTAGTCAGTTACTCCGAGGAAGGCAGAAAGATGGAATTAGTTTTAACTGGATATATGGAGAACAGATAGTATGAAATAGTATCAGAGTGTGGCAGATCTGAATAAAACATTTGCATATTCTGTGTAAACAAAAATAAATTTAACTGATTCAAGTTATCATCTATCTTTGAATCAGTTAAGTTGACTGAAGACAAGATTGTATGTATTTACAAATTTACTTAGTCAAATCTAAATGATAACTTGACTGACTTAAGTTCAGCCAAATAATATTTTTTTTTCATTGTTGTAGTTATGTTTGCTTCCTTGTTTTCATGCCAGAAAGCTCTGACCAATCAAAAGAGGCCACATGCTCACATGGTTTGTTGGGGAGCATTTTGGTGCGTTTAGGTTTGTGCCTGTATGAAAACAAACCAAACCGAAGAAGAAACTCTTCAAGTAAACAAACTTATCAACTGATTTAGACCAGAGAAACAAACTACAGGTGGGAAAACCCCTCAAAGACTTTTGGGAAACAGGCGTAAAATTGGTGTTCTTAAAGTTGTACATAACTCACTAAAATCGTTCATTATCGGAAAATTCACCCCTGCACTGAAAAATAATATTCATTGGCTCAACTTTACTTACTCAGTGAAGTTGTAAATATATACAATTTTAAATTTATTCAACTTAACTGAGTGTGGTTCACACAACAATAGTTTAATTAACTCAACTGCTTTTTTTCAAGTATTGCGGGCTTACAGAATTTAGGTAGTCTCAACATATTCTGCATATTCTTATAGAACTGCCAATAATGACAACATCATACTGGGGCAGAATAAGAACAAACTCCGCAGTTCTATAACACTGAGACCTGACCATCACCACCTATATTTCATTAATACATGCATAAGATAAGGTAGCTTTGGGCAACAGACAACACAAAGATAGTAAGTAGGGGGGAGTCCACACCCAATAGGAAAATATATGGTGCCAGAAGCATTATGGGAAAGCTGTGTGAACCAACACTGTAAAAAGAGCATTGACACGTGTGGTTTACTAAAAGTTGGTTGAAATTACATTTGTTTTTTGGCTCATTTCATTACATTACATTACATTTTCAGGTTGAAGTTCTCTGAACTTATTTTATTGTGTTGTTCTGGCCGGTAATTTCACTCAACTTAATAATATTATTTCTCCTGACAACAAAACAAGAAATCACTTTTTAGAGTGTGATCGATTGATTCTTCTCTGAGGGCTTAACCTGATCTTGCATCACTGAAAACTGGTCCTAAATAACAAGCAAGAGTTTAGCAGCTGGTACTGTTCCTAATTACCATAACAAATCTCCAGGCCTGCCTCAGCTCATCACTCATTTTACAAGCTGGGCACAATAGACTTTTATTTCTTGTTGAGAAAGTTACTGGAGGAGACTTCTCTTTCATCCACACGCAGCCAACAACACTGTAGCTTCATCCAGAGCTGCCATTTGGTACAATAAAGCCCACTCTAAAATGTAGATGTGCAGCAGCACAGTGCCCACTCATAAATACTGTATTGTCTTTGCTGTTCTAACGCCCACGCGGTGAGTTGGAGTTTGGAATCGGCAATGAAGGCCGTGGAACAAGCTTACCCTTGCTGTTACTTTCAAAATCAATGACTGTCCACTGGATTTTACTGGTTTTTTTTTCTGAGCTCTTTGTTTGTGTCTTCTGGCTATGATAAGTGGGTTTTTGCATGGGTGTTGTTTTGAGATACAAATCACCTTTAAAATAAAATAAAAAAACTCATATTCTTACTGATAAATATAAAAGTTTTGAGGCTGCAGGAAGAGTACAGTGTCTTATAAACATATATTTATTTAAGAACTTCTTATGGTGTTAGATATATCAGTTGAATTATTGAACTATTACAGTATCAGAATCTTATGTAATGTAAGCACAGCTAATGTAAGCAATTTGCAACAGATCTCAGTAGAAAGAGTCAGATTTAAGAGGATTACGGTCTGAATTTTACAGTAAACATACACTGAAGTGCACATGTGCCGTACACAGACTCCTTAACTCTTCCCATCGGGGACGGGATGCTGCTGCCGGCTGAGTTTAACCCAGTCACACCATATGGACATTATTATTCAACCACTTAATTCTACATTTTTTTACACTATCACTTCCTCAACCTCACTTTCTTTCAAGTACAGTTACTGTCAGACCTATTTTGTAACATATGCATATTTATATTTCTATGGCACATCAGTCACTTTTAATAATCAATGTCATTGTACCTTGCACACTGAAAAAAATAAATGTTATTATTATTATTATTGTTATTTTGTGTTATTAACAACAAAAAATATGTTTCTACCTTTACATGAATATATCTATTTTTTAATTACTCCACATTTGTTCGAAATAAAAGACATTGTGTATCTTTTCCTTAATATAATTTATTTATGTAATCCCAACAAATCTTTTTAGGTACACCTGCACAACAAACTAAAGTCTTGTTATATTTACGAGGGTTTTAGTCACTACCTGTGCCAATGCTCTTTCTACAGTGTTGCTTCATGCAGCTTTCCTATAGGCTCCTGGTACCATATATTTGCATATTGGGTGTGGCCTCTCCCTTACTTACCATCTTTGTGTTGTCCGTTGCCCAAAGCTACCTTATCCTGGACGTGCAGTAATTAAAACATTATTGCTGATTGGCAACTCTCAGTGTTGTAGAGCTGTAAGAAAACATTAACTGTGTTTTGTGTTCTTAGTGAGCATTAGTGATTTTATGTGAATATTACTAAAGTTTTATTAACTTGAAAGAGCGTGTTAAAATACAGATGAATTGTTAGTTTATTTGACTAAACAGATCATTAAACACTTAAGTTGAGTTAACTCTGCTTTTTAAGTCAGCAGTGTACAAGAGAAAATTAAGTTGACAAAACTTAAATTTCCCATGTAGTGTCAATGGACTCTTTTAAGTTGACACTACCTGAAAAAGTATGTTAGCCCTACTTGAGAAAATTAAGTTAACTTATTAATTACCTACCTACCGACCTACCTACCTACCTACCATATAAGCCGTATTAACTGCACGAGGACATGAACCCGACTGACTAAAACTTTCAGTCCTAACCACCTTACACTAAACCATCCAGGTGACGCAACCGTGACTCGACTGCAGCTCGACTCCAGCCAGACTCTTGTTATTTTATCCCTTCTGGAAATGTGTCTTCGACAGAGAAATCGTTTGGAAATCGTTGGGTGTAAGGTCGGCTTTACCTGATTATTAAACTTTTGAGACCTTTTGTCACCTACACTGTAAACCCATACGTTGTTTGAACTCAAATGATTTAAGTCTGTTTTACATAAAACTGGATATTTCTAAACAATAGTTCACTATTTTGAGTTAGATTAACATTTGTGGGCACATAAATACATTCAAACTGAGATCTTTGAGTTGAACCAACTTATAATAACTGAGTTTATTCTGTTGTCATTAACAGCTTATTTTCCATTGGCTTCTGTCACAATCTATTTGCATACTGGGTGTGTCCAACAGTTTCTGACTGACACTCACCATCAGTGTGTAGTGATTCCCCCTGAGCTACCTTACAAATAAATCAAGTTCCCCTTTAGGTGTCATAAATTGATGTTTTAATCTAGGCTAACTCAAATTTCTATTCCTCATTACTTGAACCAACTTTTAGTAAACTACACTTGTCAATGCTCTTTCATCAGTGTTGGTACATACATCTTTCCCATGGGCTCCTGGTACCATATATTTGCATATTGGGTGTGGCCTCTCCCTTACTCACCATCTTTGTGTTGTCTGATGCCCAAAGCTACCTTATCCTAGTCATGCATTAGTATAATATGAGTTGACACATAGGGGCGCTGCACTAGAGGGGGTGCCAAATCGATGCTGGAAAATTATTTCTAGTTGGCATTTTCTGTAAGAGCTTTTTGTTCATGTATTATAATGCACAGGGGCGTCGCTCGGCCTGGGCTTCTAGTAGCCCCGAATCGTTTTGCTCAGCTCAGCTGTATTATTAGTGAGGAGACAGACCGCTGTTCACTGTGAAAAATGTGGAAAATCTCTTGATGCGAATCACGGAGTCAGTTCAAGGATAAAGTTCTGCCTTTCAGGAGAAACAGCCAATCAGCTTGCTGGTTTTGCGGAGTGCGGTAGGCTAGTAGGGAAATACGAAAATGTATTTAGCTATGCAGTTAGCTAGAAGCTGGATATTGAGGATGGCCAGAATTTAGTATTGTACTTAGTTTAAATGAGTTTCTTAACCCTTGTCTCTGCCCTAAAATTGTATGTTTTCCATACAAAATATGTGTGTGATTTGGAAAAAAAAGCTATTGAGTAATTAAACTGTTGTGTGAACAAAACTCAGTTAAGTTATATAAACTTAAAACTGTACACTGAAAAAAATATTCAGTGTCTCAACTTAATTCAGTCAAATTATCATTTTATCATCACAGTTAAGTTGTAAATATATAACATTTTATGTTTATTTAACTTAACTGAGTTTCTTTCACACAACAATTTTTTGACTCAACATTTTTTTTAAATACTGTGGACTTAAGGAATTTAGTTAATTTAATCTACATATGTGTATATATATATATTTATAGAAGTGCCAATACTTACAGCATAACACTGGGGCAGCATAAGAATGAGTTCTATAAAGAGTGAACTCTGTAACTCATAAAACCTAGGAACACAGAATAAAGATAACTTGCTCTTACAACCTACAACACTGAGACCCAGCAATCAATCCAAATATTCCACTAATGCATGCATAGGATCAGACAACACAAAGATGGTAAGTAGGGGAGAGGCCACACCCAATATGCAAATATATGGTGCCAGGAGCCTTATGGGAAAGCTGTATGAACCAACACTGTAGAAAGAGCACTGACGTGTAGTAACTAAAAGTATGTTGTGCTGAAATTAAATAAAATGTTGATTGCTTCTTGCTTTTCTTTTGAACTCCATTTTACTTAAGTATTTTCTTTATTTATATTCAGGCGAGAAGGTGAATTTAGACGCTAGACGATTAATTATAATATATAATCTAAAAGTTTTCCAATGGTAGCCCCGGGGACAATGCCTACACATTGATGCTGAGTGCAAGAAACTGGAGGACGCACACAATATGCAAATAGTTTGTCCCAACAGACTAAACTCTATTATTATAGGTTGACTCCACTCCAAGGTCTCTGACTGAATGTATACATGCCCACAAATGTTCACCTAATTTATAAGTTAAGTTGAAGCCTTGAAATTTTGAGTTTTCTAGATTTTTGAGTTTTTTTTTACAGTGTAGTTTGTGTGTCTGATTTGAACCTAAATGATTCTATGATTTCTGATATGAGACACTCACCCCTCCTGGGAACTTTTTTAATGTAGGATGGTGGGGCTGGGTTTGTTGAAACACTGATCCTAGAATCCTCCCTGCTTTTTCCAGTTTTATTGCAATTTTCATAAAAAGTGTCTATTCTTTTTTTTTTACATATATATATTTTACATATATTATTTTCCCATCTTCTCCCCAATTTAGCACATCCGATTACCCAACCCACTCACTAGGACTCCCTCTATCACTAGTAATGCCCCAACACACCAGGAGGGTGAAGACTAGCACATGCCTCCTCTGATACATGTGAAGCCAGCCACCGCTTCTTTTTGAGCTGCTGCTGATGCAGCACACTTGGAGGAAAGTGCAGCGACTCAGTTCTGATACATCTGATACAGCTCACAGACGCCCTGTGCTGTGGACATCACCGTAGGAGTGATGTGGGGAGAGAGCGCCATCTACCCACCCGGAGGGAGCAGGGCCAATTTTGCTCTCTCTGAGCGCCCGCAGCTTGATGGCAAAGCTGCATGAGCTGGGGTTTAAACCTGCAACCTGCCGAAAAGCGTCTTCTTAGGTGTGTTTAAGTATATTCTTTAACTGGATGTGTTTTTTTTGTCCCCTGCAGCTTCACACTCTGAGGAGATCCCCACTCTACTGCATTTTGCAGCTCAGCACGGTCTCAAAGATCTGGCCAGCGCTGTCCTGCAGTGTCCTGGAGCCCAGCAGGCCCTGAGAACCAGGAACCGCCTCGGACACACCCCTCTAGTGCTGGCACATTCATACGGACACTCCCAGCTCCACGTCTTCCTGCAGGAATCACTGGTGAGTGCTATCTTTAAAAGCTTCAGGAACTGTCGGTTTGAGAGAATTTGGAGAGTTTGTATGTGTGTATTTATCTTATCTCAGTGATTTTTTTTACACTTTTGAGACTTTTAGCACCTATGATCAAGCTAAACTCTCCAAGTACCACCCACTGATTCTACTGCGTGGGCTTTGCTTGCTTTTGTGATCTCTAAATTATTGATTATTATTTCTGGTCAGTGCAGCATGCCTACTGACAAAAACATATCAGAAAGCTTTAGACAGAAAGAAAAGAGAGGAATATTTATATATTTTATTTACTCCTAAACAGGGCTAGATAAAACAGTTATTTATTTAGGTAAAGCAAGTGTGTGTGTGTGTGTTAGCTTATTCAGAACCCTTTTGGTTTTCCATTATAAAGGAATATTTTTTTCTTTCGAAAAACAATTTGTCACCATTACATGAACATCATAAAAATTTCCATTCATTAAAAACAATACATTCATAAAATCAAAACAAGAATTGTTACATAAAACCTTTTCACATAGTACCTTTTAAAACATATTTTCCCTTCCCCATGTATTTTTTATTAAACTCCCTTAAAAAGTATAATAAAACAAACAAATAAAATTGAGTAAAAAAAAATACATAATAAAACACCTCTTTTCACACCACTGACAACTTAAAAACAGTTTTTTTTCTTTTTTTGAACGTTTTTACATCATCCTTTTTTTGTGTGTGTGTGCACGCGCGCGTGTTTTGGGGATCAAGGGTCCATGTTTTTTCCAAGTGTTAAAAGGTTCATGCAAAATAGCATAAAAGGTATTATAAAGGAATATTAAGCTAGCTCAAAGTTTGTTCACTCTTAGCTTGCATAAAAAATATCACCTTTTCCTGCGAGGAAAGGTAGCCCTGCTGGGCAAGACTACACACTGATGGTTAGTTAGCGGTGGAGATATGCCAATTATGCAAATAAATTATGCCGGTAACCAATAGGGAAGACACATGGGTTAATAGAGCTGAGTGTAGAACATTAAGTCATATACGTCATTCATGTGAAATTAGAACCTAACTAATACTATAGAATAAGTTCTCCAATGTGACTTCAATAATGAAATAATGGTGTAGTCTAACCCCGCGTTCACACTGGAATGCGGCAAAGCGACAAGTCACCATTCATTTCCTATGGCAGGGCGCGATTTGTCGCCACGACACGCGAAAGAAAAGCGACAGAGCAACATGCGACACGGAGCTGAATTTTTCTCAACTTTATGCAAATGAATTATGACGCGGTGAAACGACATTCTAACCCGATTGGCTTCTAGCTTTTCTTTGGACCAATCACATACAAGGCGGTCCGACGTCCTCAAGCTCCTGCTCTCTGAATTTCTAGTTTTTTCCCCTGTTCATTCAGTTGAGTGGGGTGGACCCACGTCGATCTGCGGGAACGGCTGCGTTTACAGAGCAGGTAAATCACAGAAACAGCCAAGAGTGCAGCAAGTTTGGGACATATAGCTGTAAAATAAAGTGGCCAAGTGATTCCTTTTTTGTGCCTTTTTTCTTGTCGGAGGCTGGACCATGATACACAAACGTGTTGAGCTTGACACGCCCACAAGCAACAAACACTGAGCGACACAAGCGACGCAATGCGTTCCACCGTGAACGCAGGGTTACTCACCGAGTAAAATAGCCCTGGTGGGCAAGACTACACATTGATTATAAGTGATTATGGGGGACACACCCCTTATGTAAATAAATTATACCAGGAACCAATAGGGAAGATGCATAGGTTAACAAGGTGCGACATTATTTTAGGAACATCTTGAAAGAGTTATATATGCAGACATTATAACTTATTTATGTATATTTAGTCATACACAAGTCATAGTTCACAAGTGTAACATTACTAAGGAACAAAAAAGACAATTTTAGTTTGTTTATGTGAAGTTATATATATATATATATTTTATATATTACAAAACAAACATAATCCACAAATGTAACACCACTAAGGAAATGATGGTGTAGTTATTCCCACCAGGAAAGGTAGCCCTTGTGGGCAAGACTACTCACTGATGGTGAGTTAATGGTTTGGGGACACACCCATTATGTAAATAAATGATGCCAGAAACCAGTAAGAAAGATGCAGGGGTTAACGGTTAAATGGTGCTACATTATTTTAATAAGATTTTGAAAGTCAAGTTGTGTGTAGAATATTTAGTAGCTTACTTCTAAACACTAACAAAAACATAAAACTATTAAAATAACAGGTAAAAACTTTAAAGATTCAAAATAATTTAAATGATTAATATACTGATACACAGCTCTGAAAAAAAAACAAGAGCCCACTTAAAAATGATGAGTTTCTTTGATTTTACCAAATTGAAAACCTCTGTATATAACCAAGATGAAGATGGATGATAACAAGCCATCAAACCAAGCTGAACTTGGAGTGGCATAAAGTTATCCAAAAGCAGTGTGTAAGACTGGTGGAGGAGAACATGCCAAGATGCATAAAAACTGTGATTAAAAACAAACCAGGGTTATTCCACCAAATATTGATTTCTGAACTCTTACAACCTTATGAATATGAACTTGTTTTCTTTGCATTATTTGAGGTCTGAAAGCTCTGCATCTTTTTTTGTTAATTCAGCCATTTCTCATTTTCTGCAAATAAAATCTCTAAATGACAATATTTTTGGGGGGAATTTGGAATAAATGTTGCCTGTAGTTTATAGAATTAAACAACAATGTTCGTTTTACTCAAACCTATAGCTATAAATAGCAAAATCAGATAAACTAATTCAGAAACTGAGAGCTGTGCTACCAGTAGTACACGCTGCACAGTTAGAGATCCACTGAACTGTCTCATTTAGGTACCTGCTTTTATTTACCTTTGTAAACTGGTTAAAACAAAACATCCAACCATCAGTCTGGAGCTAAAGCTGATGATTTGAGAGAGGAATAGTCTGGCATATTGGGCTGTTGTGCAGTACAGTGGCAGTCAGTCATCTCAGGAGACGGATCAAATGAGTGGAAGAGTGGGACTCCACAGTGGGGAGTCACAGTGGGAGGCAAATATAATCTTCTTGCTTCCAAAAGCGCGAGAAAGCAGCATAACTAATTCAAGAGATGAAAGTAAGCCTTCCTTTGCACAAAAGGAAGAATAAAGAATGGAACGTAAAAAGAAAGATGTGCACAAAGCTGAGGTGTGATCACATTTTAGGGACATATAATAAAAATAATCCACAGTACCATTTATTTACAGCCATGAATTTATTCATGTTAAGAATCAGACACAGAAAGTATACACAAACTACACACAGAACATCCTGTTCTGTTTAGCGTTAGCTAAATTAAGAGCAGTTTTTGTGGCCCAAAAGGTCTGTACGGTTGTAAGGAGTCTCATTTACTGTGTTCTTTTTATTTCATTTCATGCTCACGTAAAGTGGCAAGAAAACACATGTGAACCATTACACTGTAAACAGTGATTTTGTGTTTTAGTCTGGAGAACTAATATTATCAATCTGAACAAATTTACCAGCCAGTACAACTCAATAAACTGAGTTCAGAGAAATGCAACCTGAAAACTTAAAAATACTTGTTGAGCCAAAAAACAAAACAAAATTAAAAATGTGATTTAAACCAACTTTCATTATACTACACGTCAATGCTCTTTCTACAGTGTTTGTTCATACAGCTTTCCCATAAGGCTCCTGGCACCGTATATTTGAATATTGGGTGTGGCCTCTCCCTTACTTATACCATCTTTGTGTTGTCTGTTGCCCAAAAGTACCTTATCCTTATGTGTGTGTGTATATGTATATATATATGTAAATGTATGTATATATGTATGTAAAAAAAAGAAAAAAAAAAAGCTTTAGTTAAGTTGTTGTTGAAAGTTATATATGATGCGGCACATGAAACTGTTTGTCAGCTTCCACTATCTGCAGTAGCTAAGAAAAAAATCCTCAAAAAAAAGGGTTAAACAGAGTGATGTTAGGTGTCATCCTGCGAGTTCATGGCCTCGCCCACCTCAGCTCGGGACCGCCCACAGACAGTTAGTGTTAGGTATCTTGTATAAGTAAGTATAGACTTAAATCGGATCTCCGGTTTGGGGTGGGGATTGGGGGGGTAGGTCTCGTTCTCTGCTGCAGTGCTGTTAGCCAATCAGAGGTGTTATGTTTGCATGTGTGAATATTCATGAGCAAGAGCCAAAACCTGTCTTCAGTGATCTAAAGCTGGGCTAAATAGAAACACGTGAGCACGTTTTTTTTTTTTTTTTTTTTTTTTTTTTTTTTCTCACAAAAAAACGGCTCACATGGCATTCATTTATACTAGAGACCACAACTAGACATTTTAAAATGTTAAATAAACTTAAAATTGTAGATCTTAACAACGTAACCGAGTCAAAGCAAAATGATGACTTGACTGAGTTAGGTCAAGCCAATAAATATATATAATTTTTATGAGCAGATATTATAAGGTTTTCTGCAATAAATGTGTCATAAAATGTAATCTGATCTTCATCTAAGGCTTCCTCAAGGGTATTGAAAAATATAATGTGCCTAAAATAATACCACATCTTTATTGAACACACTCATTCAATACTCAGAGTAATAATGAAAAAAGTAAGTGTATCATTGGAATTAAGAGTCAGCTGACTTTTGGTGAGATCACGCTCATATATGTACAAGTATTTTATGTAAAGCAAACTTAAAATGTTAAGCTCTAGTCCACACCTCCACACTAGCAAAGTAGCCCTGGTGGGCAAGACTACACACTTATGGTGAGAGAGTGGTGGGGACACGCCCATTACTTACATAAATAATGCAAAGAACCAATAAGGAGAAGGGTAATCCTGCAGACCGGAGACTTGCAGTAAATGGGCGAGGACTTGAGAGAGACATGAGCTTGTCAAAATGAACCAATTAACCAATTAAATTCTTGGCCTAGCTGTCAGTCAAATTTTGCATTGACCAATTGCAGAGTAGAACGAACTATCCATCATTTTTGCATCGGCCAATCTAGATATTGTTAGGCTATTTAATGCCCAAATTTGATCCCGGTTCTTTTACTCGTTAGTCGTGCTCTCGATAATACAGGCAGCCGCCGCTGACTAACTCACTACTGAGCTTTTCTGAAACATACGCTGAAAACTCTCTTATTATTTTTTTTAATACTTAAATGTCTTTCATCACCTCAAAGTTCAAGAGGTGCACTGTAAACCCATACGATGTTTGAACTCAAATGATTTCTGTTAAAGTCTGTTTTACATAAAAGTGGATATTTCTAAACATTACTCAACTATTTAGAGTTAGTTGAACATTTTGGGCATATATACATTCAAACTGAGATCTTTGAGTTAAACCAACTTATAATAACTGAGATTCCTCCTGGGCTAAATTGGAAATAAATTAGGTTCTCCTTTAGTTGTAATAACTTGATGTTCTAATTTTTGCAAACTCAAGTTTTTTTGTTACCTACACTGTAAAACTGATAAGTTGTCTAAACTCAAAACTTTTGTTGTAAGCGTTTACCTAATAAATTTTAAGTTCATGTAATATAATTAAGTACAGTGCACTTAACAAATACATATAGATATACATTTAAAATAAATAGTTTCCTGAACTTGCATTTAGTCTTCTTCCTGGTTGCACTGAACATTTTTTTTAAAATACTCATAGAAAAGTAGATGGAAGAAAACAGTAAAGAATTAAGAGCACAGTGAGAACACAGAATTACTGCAGCTCAGTAAACGATGCTTGTTCTACAGCCAACAACACAAAGACCAAGCATTTAACCATAATATGTGAGCTACAAGTTTACCTAAGGTAGCCCCGGGAGAATCACTACACACTGATGGTGAGTCTCAGAAACTGTTGGACACACCCAGTATGCAAATAGATTGAGACAGAAGCCAATGGAAAAGAAGCTGTTAATGGAAACAGACTAAACTCAGTTATTATAAGTTGATTCAACTCAAAGATCTTAATTTAAGTGTATATGTTCCCACGAATGTTTAACTAACTCAAAATTGTTGAGTAATGTTTATTTTAGGTAAAACAGACTTAATTTATTTGAGTTCAACCAACTTCTGGGTTTAACTGAGTTCAGTCTGTTGTCATTGGCAGCTTATTTTCCATTGGCTTCTGTCACAATCTATTTGCATACTGGGTGGGTCCAAAAGTTTCTGACACTCACCATCAGTGTGTAGTGATTCCCCCTGAGCTACCTTAGAAATAAATCAACTTCCCCTTCGGTAATTTATGCAAACTCAAGTTTTCATTTCCTATTATTAAAATTTTTAAGGCAACCTTTTTTCTCAATTTTTTCAAAGTAAGTTCAAGTAAAAAATTTGAGCAGATCAGCTGTCCTAAAAAAGTTAAGTAAATTCAACTTATTCAGTTTTACATTATAACAGAAATAAAAAAGTAAAATTTGCTTTTCCTTTAGTTGTAATATCTTTTAAGTTATGCTAACTTAAAATTTCATTACCCATTACTTAACTTTTTTAAGTTTTAAGTAGTTAGGAATGTTAGTTTAAATCCTCTTATCTCATCCAGTTTGTAGCCAATCAGACGCGTTTGCTTCCTCATTTTTGCACTGGTGCTATAAGGCTAATATAATAAACAAGTAATGGAATCTCAGCTCTGTGCAAAAACACATCATCTGAATCATCACACTCCTGCAAACTAGCTTTTTGTCTGAACCATAAAACATCCTGTTCTCTTTAGTTGTCTCTTTGCAAAAACATTCAATGTTCAACATGCTGAGATCTCCACCAGCAAACAGAATCACTGTTATGGAGACATGAATCCAGCATTTTTTCCCTCTTTCTCTCCTTGTCTCCTCGCGTTCCCATTTTCTAAAGAGCACCGAATCTCCTGACCGCAATCACAGCTCTCCTTCTGCAGCTAAGCTCAACTCAAACAAATGACTGACACATCTGTGGTTGCTAGCCAACCTCGATCCACACAAGCAGGGTATTTACAACCTCTCTGGGGCCTGCAGGGTGGGACGCTGCTCCATAAATAAGGGCTGGAGAGCGAGCAGGGCTGGCTTCAACCAGGCAGGTGTGGGGCTCCTGAGACTCGGGTCAACACGGTTTGCTGTGTACACTCTTTTATTCTCATACCTCTTTGTTCTGTTCTTACATCCACTGGCTTAACAAATACAGGCTATACAGATGGGGAATTGAACTAGAGCCTGGAGCTCTATGGGGGGATGTGGCAATTGGCCAGCTAACATCCTTTAACATCTTTAACAGGTCCCTTATATCCCGACTTACATCATTACTGTGATAGCTAATTTTATTTCTTCTTCTTCTTCTTCTTCTTCTTCTTCTTCTTCTTCTTCTTCTTCTTCTTTGATTTGTATGTAATATTAATACAATGTGGGCTTGTATACAGCTTTTATATAAATACAAATGTATTCGTACAGTAGGCTTCCGAAACACATTATTGTGGCCAAAACTCTCCCTTGGAAATCGTTATGATCTCCAGCTCTGGAAAAAAATAAGTTCCTAAATCAGTTTCTCTGATTTTGCTAGTTATAGGTTTATGTTTAAGTAAAATGAACCTTGTTGTTTTATTCTATAAACTACAGACAACATTTTTCCCAAAGTCCAACCAAAAATATTGTCATTTCGAGCATTTATTTGCAGAAAATGAGAAATGGCAGAAATAACAAAAAAGATGCAGAGCTTTCAGACCTCAAATAATGCAAATAAAACACAAGTTCATATTCATAAAGTTTTAAGAGATCAATATTTGGTGGAATAACCCTGGTTTTTAATCACAGTTTTCATGCAGCTTGGCATGTTCTCCTCCACCAGTCTTACACACTGCTTTTGGATAACTTTATAACACTCCTGGTGCAAACATTCAAGCAGGTTTGATTGGTGAGTTTGGTTTGATGGCTTGTGATCATCCATCTTCCTCTTGATTATATTCCAGAGTTTTTCAATTTGGTAAAATCAAACAAACTCATATTTTTTAAGTTGTCTCTTATTTTTTTCCATAGCTGTATGTGTCTGTACAGAGGTTATGGACAGAGTTGGATCTACAGAGTGTATTTCCATTCCACCATTTATCTAAATGTTTCCAGATTCCAATGTTTAGTCAAATGTTTGTGGAAACAGTTATTTTAAACAAATATATTAGTTTTCCACAGTTTAGCCAAATGTTTCCAGATAGCAGCACATTAGAAACCACCTATGTGGTCAATCTTAGTAACTCAAACTGTTGAGCTGCAGTTGTACTCACAGTTTCTGCAGAAACTTCATTGTCTAGTTTTACAACTATGACTCATCAATATCTACAATAACTACAATATGACTCATGGATATCTACAACACACTTCAATCATTCGCCTACATTAGAGCATCAATGTGGGCCATGCACAATAACACTGAGTAAACAAGCAAATCACACTCTTTTTTAAAAACATTCATCGTGATTTTTATATTGGGGCCCTTAAGAGACAGTCTGGTTACCACACTGGCCCCAGTCATCCCACTGTTCATCACTGTAAGCGCTAACATTCCTTTTCCGCCGAGGATGCTTCTCCGTGTTTCATTAGCATTGAAAAGCAGCATCTTAGCTGCTGTTATTCTTGCTCTTTTCTATAACCCCACTAATAGATTTGTTTTTCTTTCCAAAACAAAGTACAAAACAACCCGTTTCTTTGCCAGAATGCACAGAGGTGCACTGTGGTAAAAGATCTCTAAAAGAGAAGTGGGTGGTGGGGTGAGGTGTGTGTGGAGAAAGCTATGGTCAAAATTTCATGATGATTTGTTTTGCTTAAGGCTCTTTCCTTGGTAAAAGCTTGGTTTGTTAAGATCCCTCCTCCGCTATCCAGATGAAAGCACTGAGGAGTGCGTATTTATTTACTAATGGCGAGCAATTAACAGGTATCCAAGTGTGTATCAGTGAATGCATTAAGCAAAACCCAGAGGAACCCCAGCCTTCTGCAGCAGGCTTTCTTAATAATTTCATTTAAAAACACTCCTTCCCACTAGCTGACTCACAGCTGATACTGGCAAGGTTCAGAATTTTAGTGGGTTATCTTCACTGGCAATTCTTTCACCTAAGCCTAGTGTCATGATGTGGGAAACAATTATTGCGAGGCCAAATCACCTTTTTCAGTACAGGCACTTTGACAGCCCAACATTACGTCATTGAGTTCCTGCAACCAGTGGCCCTACATTTTTAGAACACATTCTTTGGTGCACTGTTCCAACTGGACAATGCTTGTCCACACACTCTGCCTCAAGAGCTTTTCTTGAAAACATAAATAGTATACCAGAACCAACTGCACAACATTGAAGCTGCATGGAATTTATTATCACAGAAAACCTTTAGGAACCTCTACAGCAAAAATATGACCAAAAGGGCCCTATCTTACACCTTGTGAAAGGCGAATTGCTATGCCCATTGCTATCTCACAGATTCTGAGGTCTGAGTTTCCTCTTCTGAAGTCTCCATTGCACCATCAGCCTCTCACGTTCAGTAAAACTGAGCCGGATCACACGCCTTTTAGAGGCTGTACGTGTGACGTAAGTACGTAAAGACGTGTGATGTAGCCAGAAGAACTCCCGCGAAAAGCGACCCGACATCCCAGTTTTTAGAATGAATATATCAGGCTCAGCAGAGATGGTCGTTTCAGCACACTGGTACCATTAAACACAAGATTTTATCCCTTCTCCACTCAAATGCTTCTGCTTTCAGTTTAGAAACAAAATGTGCTGCATGCATTCATTAGAAGCGGTGTCCTCAAATTAGTGTTTAAATATGTAGTATATCTAGCTGCCCCACTTACTACAATAGAATAATTCACAATAATAAAACAAAATTTCACCTTTTTTTATTGTTTCCATTCAGAATGAAAAAAAAACAAAAAACTACAGTGCCATATTGGCTATCACCGTTCTCCACTCTTCTTCAGGTTTTGCCACAATGTTTCAACTCTGTTTTTTGCTTTGTTTTAGAAAAAACAAAGCATATATGAAGTTTTTTTATTAACTTCAAATTATTAACAAATTAATACAATTAATAAATGTCAAAACATCTAATGTTCCAAGGCTTAAAAATGTGCATTTAAGCTTGTGCTTAAAGCTGAGACAAGCTACACCAGCAGAGCATTGTCTTTACTTGTGTAGCTTAGTTTAAGGCTAGGCCCGTGCCCTGTAATACAGACTGATTGTTGTGACATGTGTAAACCATGGTTGCCTGCTTCATCTCACTGGTTCTGGTCTCAGTAAACACTGCTGCCTCTCTGACGGAGTGTGTGTGTGTGTGTGTGTGTGTGTGTGTGCTCTGATGTCTCTCAGCTTGCTCTTTGCTCCTCTTCTCGGTGAATCTGACACCACAGCATCTGCTACAGACTAACTCCTGACTCACACTCAGGTCTGCTTATTTACAAGCCACTGCAAATGAAGGTTAATTAGGTTTAATTTGTCGTGTGATTTGCCTTCAGCTCTTTTGTTGGGCATTATTCAGAATGGAGAGCATGAAGATTAAAGAACTCATTTTAAAAAGTGAGAAATTTGCCATCTGCCAGCTTTTTTTTTTTTTTGTACCAGACATATGGTAAATATGCAAACAATAAAGTCATAGACTATGGCTGCAACTAATGATTTTTTACAATTAGTTAATTTGTCAATGATTATTTCTGCCATGCCCTCTTTCTCTGCTTTATATGGATACGGCTCCTGATCCTAGCTTTCTCTACCGCTTCAAAAACGATAGAAACAGCTAAATGTGGGAACATTTAAATGCCAATATAAATGTGAAATGTTCAGTCAGCCCCGAAAGTGTTGGCACTTTTCTGACATTTTTCCTAAACATTAAATATTTCTTCCAGAAAAGGATTTAAATTATACTTTTTTTGTGATATATCTATTCAGTTACTTTTTGTGTAATAAAAGACAACACAATAACCAAAGAAAAAAAAGCAAATATGACATAATTTCACATAAAACTTGTGGGCCGGACGAACTTATTGGGGCCTTTTCAAAATTGTAGGTAAATAAATTTGTTTTAAGCATGTGATGCTGGTTTAAACTCACCTGTAAGAAGTAACAGGTGTGGACAATATAAAAATCATACCTGTAACCAGACAAAAAGGAGAGAAGTTGACTCAATCTTTGCATTGTGTGTCTGTGTGTGCCACACTAAGCATGGTGTGAAAACAGAAAGAGAAGAAGAGAACTGTCTGAGGACTTGAGAACAATAACTGTGGAAACATATCAACAATCGCAAGGTTACAAGTCCATCGCCAGAGATCGTCATATTTCTTTTTCCATGGTGCGCAACCTAATCAAGAAGTTTACAACCCATGGATAGTGCAGATTGTGGATGAGCAGACCCAATCAATTTTCAAAGAAATTCAAGCAGTCCTGCGGGCTCAGGGTGCATCAGTGTCAGCGGTATAATTCTACATCTTTTTAGCTTGCTGAAAATGGAATGAAGCCTACAAAGAAATTAAATATGGTGGAGGTTCAGATATGTTTTGGGTTGTTTCTCTGCCTCTGGCACTTGGTGCCTTTACTGTGCAAGGCATCATGAAATCTGAATATCAACCCAAGGATTTTGGGTTGCAATATAGAGTAATAAGCTGCGTATCACCGAGAAATTAGGGTGGAACCCCCTAAGGGGAGGATTTCAACCACTTCCTCTTGTGATCTGGTTCCAAGGGGAAGGGTGACACCTGAAAACAAAGGGTAGGGTACACGTAAGAAATGGGATAGGGCCTTTTATACTTTTTTTTCTTATAGTTTATACTTCTGCATCAAAACTAGAGTGTGCTACACAGCAGAACACGTTTATACCTCTGCGTGTGCGTATCAGCAGCTTTGTAAAGGTGGGAATGTGTGGGCAGAAACGTGAGTTCCGGCAGACCGATCACAGCCGTGGCTATCCACATTGCGTAGATACATTTCCGTGGAGGTGTGCGTCAAGCTATGGCATAGGATGCGCAACGATGTGTAAGCCAGGGTTTCTCAACCTCTGGGCCGCGGACCACCAGGGGGCTGCAAAGCACCCTCTAGGGGTCCGCAAGCTCATCCTCAGAGGGAGACAGTAGTCTGTGGTGAGCACTTTAAATCAGGGATCTCAAACTTTGTGGCCCGCAACTTGAAATCAAATTTTAGTGTTAGTGTGGTGCGCCCGCAAGAAAGACGCACCCTCTCCCCGTCCGCCAGCACAACACATCCTATTAATTTCAATAGAGAGAGCCTCTGCATGAGCGCAGCCCCGCCCTCTGTCTAAAAGTTCAGCTGTGTGTGAGAGAGGCACATACCAGCCTCACACACGCAGAACAGCTGCCTTTCAACATGGAGGAGAAGCTGAAAACTGATTTATACAACTATAGATCACAGTGAGGTTGATTTAAAAATATTAAACTTATGATCGACACCTGTTGCTTCATTTGAATTAAAAAAAATGTCACGGATACACCCGCACGGAGGTGTTCTGTCGAGTTGTGCTACCCTGTTGCTATACTCTTGCTATTTGTATATTTAAAGGTAAAAATACAAAAGAAGCACTATATTAGATCATGTTTCCAGTAAGAAGTTCATGTACTATATTTGGAAAGCCTAAATCACCATTTCAGGGTAAAGTTATGGTAGCAATTTTAGTTTATTATACTCTGTTTTTTTAGATATTATTATTATTATTATTATTAGGGGGGCCTTTACGCTTTTAAGTTGTAAACAGGTGGGCCGTAAGGTAGAAAAGGTTGAGAACCCCTGGTGTAAGCTAAGCCATAAGTATAAATCGGCCTTTAGTCAGACCAATAATGCAGGGATGTCAATCTTTACAATTGAGGTTGTTTTGAGTAGAGGTGGTGATAGGATGAGGAGAGGTATGTATTATACAGTTGGCTAGTTGTCTGCCTGGCTGAGTGGGTGTTTTTTGCAGTGGGAGGATGGAGGTGGTTGGGGGATGTGGGTGGATGGTGTTGCTCTTCTTCCCTCCCGCCTTCAGAAGGTCGCCGTTGCCGGCTCGGACTGTGTTTAATCAGTGAAATCCAGAGCGACAGCTGTAGTGAAATTCATCCGGAGGTTGTTTTGGAGGGAAATGAGAGGTAGTTAAAAATGCGTGAGAAATGCCAAGTGTGGCATGACGGCGTGAGATTAGAGCCAATGGCGTGAGTCTCTCAGCCAATGCATGAGAGTTGGCGTCCCCCGCTAATGTATTCTTCTACTCGGCAACTGCTGCCAAGCTCTACACAACACCGTCAAATATTCCATTCATTTGAATACATTTGGGTTGGAGTTTAGTTGGGTTGCATAACATTTGCAATGTAAAAAGATAAACTACTGAGCTGTGGCTAATTGAAGCAGCATGGAAATTACAGTAATTGTTTAAGAATTTGCCTCCATGCTGATGTGCTCAATAACTGATCTCTCACAATAGTATGAGTTGCACTCGCCTATCATTTCGAATTTGTTACACTTAATATATGTCTGTATTTTGATTTCGCCTTGAGTTAAATGAGATTTTTTAGCAGTTGCTGTGTTGTAAGCTTGGGTAGTAAAACAGTAGTACTATAGACTGTGGTATTTAAAATGTGTGATAGTGTCTCCAAAAGAGGTTGGTATTTAAAAATAATTACATAGGTCTTATACTGTGTCAAATTGATATTGTGTGTCTATTAAAAACAATACAACAGCCAGAATAGCTCATTCACATATGTGCATTTAAAAGGAACATCTTACGCAACATTTTTTTATACTTTTGTATTTCCACTTTGGTCTCGACTCCCCTATAAACACTCCAAATTCAAAGAAAAAATCCATCCATCTGTTTTCTGTGAATCAGCTAAATGAGTCGTCAGGTGTCAGAATTAAATATGTATTTATGAGCTTTTTGGATGGCTCTCTTACTGTAAGGTCACAATAAGGAAATGTGGAAAGAACCCCCCTGGCGCCACTGCTCAACTGTCAACCCCCACCAGCACCCCAACCACTAGATCAGCTGAAGAAATAAAGAAATTGCCAAATAACAAACCACAACAGGATTAGCTAGCAGACTTCCTCTGATGGAGGGATCTGTACCTAATGTCCATGTCAGCAGAGAGATATAGGAACTTTCAAATATTGAGTTTTGTGTTTCTATCTCAGTTAAGCATGAACTAGCTTATTTGTGTTAACACTAACTAGCATTACCACTTACAGTGGACAGAAATGGCAGTGGGTGGTAATGATTGTGACCGTCTGAGTCTGGCCAGAACTGTCCATGCAAAGAGTGCGTCAGTATCACATTCTCATTCAGTGCAAGAGGCCCCACACACACATATGCTGCAGGTCAGTGCAGTGTTCTTTAGCTTCCATTGGACATGACAAGAATCACGGGACACAACTGACAACAAAACAAAAGCATATTAATTAATATATTCATAAAATATTTACAGTTATTGTGGCCTTTGCAGTTATTAATAACCCTCAGGCCATATATGAGTATCAGAACGTGATATATACTGTATATGAGTTATGTTGGCTTATTAACATATTGACACCAGGCTGATATGCCTCCACCTGTGTGTTTACACACACATGTACACACACATAACTTATTTGTATGTCCAGTAATTAGTCAGTATGTAATTTATCACTTTAAATGGGGGGGGGGGTCTTTCTGTCAATAGCAGGTGTGACTGCCACAGGCCTTATGTTATCTGAAATGAACTGAGAGACGCCGGTAACACACACACACACACACAGGCTCATTTCATCTCTGTAACTAATGAGCTACGAGTCCACCCACCTAGCGAGTGCTCAACCACAGGGGAGTGAAAATGAAATGACTTAACCTAATCCTCTCTCAGCTATGGTCGTTATGGGAATACTGTAATTATGAAGGCAAAATTGGATTAAAATTGGCTGATTGTCTTTACCTACTTCTGCAACTCGTCATACCGACAAGAGAGAGCCAAAGGATATTACACAGCGTTTGTGATTAGGTCAGTAAATCAAAACCAATGGATTAATGGCCTCCAGAGCTTCATTTTGAAGGTTCAATATGCAACCCAGATCTAATCAATCAATCAGCCTTTATTTAAACTCGGAGTACACTGAGGTTGTCTCTCAATTACAGTCTAGCCGAGGCAATACATAGGGAATGGTTTGTCAAAGAAAAAGAATAAATAAATAAAAACACCCTCACTGTCAATAAACGTCTATTTCCTTGTCTATTTTCATACATAAGGCCATGTTTTCCTTCTAATCCAGCAGGTCTCACCGCAGGGTGCCGACACTGGTAAAGCTAAGCTAAGTTAACAAAACTGTATTTCTTAAAAAATAACATTTTCTATAAGTCAGACGAGTGCTGGATGTTAATCTACACATATTTCTGTCCTGAAAACTGTTTATTTGGGTGAGTAAAGTGCTTCTAATCATTTACAGTAAGCTTAGATTTCTGGATTTCCAATAAGGCTGGGTGTAGCAGCATTAGCAGCTAACTGCTAATGCCATCCAACAGCGCTACCCTGAGGAACCCTGAGTGTTCCGATAAGCCAGGGCGATATAAGCTAGCGGTTTCTCTCAAGTAGCTTGTTTTACCATAGTAAACATGCAGATTCCAATTCGATATACTCACCCCCGAATGGTGAAGGAGCTAGTGCTTAGTGCAGTTAATACTAATTCTAATGCTGCTCCAGCAGTGCTAGCCAGGGTTAGCAGCAGGCTACAAGCCGAGAACACTCACCTCTGAACGGCGAAAGAGCTAAAGCTTAGCGTCTTATGCTAACGCTGCTCCAGCAGTGCTAGCTGAGGTTAGCAGCAGGCTACAGTGCGATATTACTCACCTCTGAACGGCAAAAAAGCTAGTGCTTTGTGCAGTTAGCAGCTAATGCTAATACTGCTCCAGTCTCGCTGCTGGGGAAACTGAAACTCCTGTATAACGCTTTACTTCAGCGGAGTGTCTTTACTGCTCCTTACAACCTGACTGGGAAAATTCATACAAAAGGTGCACCAGATTATAAGGCGCACTGGCGATTTTTGGGAAAATGTAATTAATTTAAGTGCACCTTATAGTGTGAAAAATACAATATATAAGATATTTTAAAATAAGATCTAAAAGAAATAAGATAAAAATAAGAAGTTAGTAAGAATCATAAAATCATAAGTAAGAAAATCAAAGGTAATAATAAAAATGATAAGAATGCAACAGATGAATCAATGAAACGAAGCACATAAAAGAGTAAAAAATATATAATAAGCAATAACTTAAAACAATAAAAGAAGAAAATAATAAAATTAAATAAATAAAAGAAACTATAAAAAAGGTTAAAAAGCAGATAAATTAACATTCTACTAAATCGTGAGTACATTCTAATCAGAGGTGATGAATGGCTGTGTCAGATCGGGTCATTACCTGCAAACCTCACTTCTTTCCCTTCGCATAAATTATTTGGAAGCATACATTATTGAAAAAAAATACCTCAATGCTCAGAAAAAAAATTGCAGTGAATCTTTAATGGAAATATCAATAAATGTTAATTATGTAACATCGGCCAAAAAAAAAAAAAAAAAGAAAAGAAAGGAAAGCTTTCATGGGAAGTCGATGTGGAAGCAGCCCAGAGGCTTGTGTCGGTCGTGCTAGAAGAGCGATGACTGCGCCCCGGCCTCACCGTCGGCCTCTGCCCGTCTAATTAAGCTCGATACGCTTGACAAACAACAAGGCAGAAAGCAGAGAGCTAATTAGCTGGTTTTAATTGTGTGCTGTTATTTTGATATTATATATCATCACTGGATGCCAGCCCTCTGCATTCCCCTTCCTCATCAATATTCCATCACAGTTTCTAGTTTCAGCTTCTAGCTATGCTCTCTAATGCTGTGGCATTTTCCCGGCACTTCTAGGGTCAGTGGCCTCGTACGGCCTGATGCAGAGAAATGCTTTCGTTTGGTCAATTTTTAGTTTGAAACATTCGGTACAATCAGTACCAGCTCTCTGTTCATGTGAATCATGCACCAAGTGCCTGGGGGCTCTAAAAAATCAGGCTCAAGAAAAATCATCATAATAATAGTAATCATAATAACGTCGTATTTAAAATAAACATGTGCAAAGCATGTCAAAAGATACAAGCAGAATTTATTTATTTTTTTCTCAGGAAATAGATTAATCTCCTGTGTGAAAGTTTGTGTGCGCATCTTAACCCTGTATTACGGTAGCCGCTTGCACAGCAGAGCTGGGGAGAAGCTGCACGCACATCTTTTTTCAGAGACTGAAAACGGAAAATAAACATAATGTAACCAGATCCAATCAACAAATATACACCACAAAGACAACCACCTATCTGTGGAACAGTGGAAATACAGACCTTTCTCCTATTAAACATAAAAAACACCCATTTTCAGGTTAAATCCACTATATTTTAAACATTATGTTACCTATAGACCACAATTCAAAGTCTTATTAAAGAAGAAAGTCAAAGTGTTATCAAATGAAAACATTAAAGTCTTAAAAAAAACTTTTCATATTATTAATCATGTAAGGTTCAAATGATATTACTTTAGGGATTTGGAGTAATGGGATCGCAAAATTAGAAAAACAGCATATTTGATTGTATTTAGACAATAATTTACACTCCTGTAAAGTAAAAAAAAATAATAAAATAAATAACTATCAGATGGCACCACTGAATGTTTGAAGAACACTTTACTGACTCATTACAGTAATAGTATTCATTGTGCACAGTGGCTTGCAAAAGTATTCGTACCCCTTAAATCTTTTTTCATATTTTGTCACCTTACAACCACAATTCTAAATGTATTTTAGACCAACACATAGTAGCACGTAGTTGTGAAGTGGAACGAAAATGAAAATGAAGGTTTTAAAAATTTAAATCGAAGAAAAATCTGAAAAGTGTGATGTGCAAAAGCTATTCAGACCCCATATTCCCAATACTTATTAGAGCCACCTTTTATTGCAATTACAGCTCAAGTCTTTTGGGGTTTGTCTCTAGCAGCTTTGTGCATCTGGAGACTGAGAATGTTGCTCATTCTTCTCTACAAAACAGCTCCGTCAGGTTGGATGGAGAGCGCCTGTGAACAGCAATTTTCATGTCTGGCCAAAGAAGCTCAATAGGATTTAGGTCAGGACTTTGACCGGGCCATTCTAACACATGAATATTCTCTGATCTAAACCTTTGATTTCACTGTAGCTCTGGCTGTATGTTTGGGGTCACTGTCTTGCTGGAAGGTGAATCTCCTTCCCAGTCTCACTTGTTTTGCAGCCTCCAAAAGGTTTTCTTCCAGGATTGCCCTGTTTTATTTACCTCCATACATCTTGCCATCAACTAGCTTCCCTGTCCCTGCTGAATAAAAGCATAACCATATAATGATGCTGCCACCACCATGTTTCACAGTGGGGATGGTGTGTTCAGGGTGATGAGCAGTGTTACATTTACGCCACGTATAGCACTTTGAATTTAGGCTCAAAAGTTCAATTTTTGTCTGATCTGAACACAAGACCTTCTTCCACATGTTTCTTGTGTCTCCTACAAGGCTTGTGGTAAAATGCAAACACCACAGCTTATGTCTTTCTTTCAAGAATGCTTTTCTTCTTGTCGCTCTTCTATAAAGGTCAGATTTGTGGAGGGCACAACTTATAGATTCTTCCACCTGAGCTGTGGATTTCAGCAGCTCCTCCAGAGTGACCATGGACCTCTTGGCTGCTCCTCTTATCAGTCTGGGTGGATGGCCATATCTTGGTAGGTTTGCAGTAGTACAATACCTTTTCCATTTTTGGATGATGGATTGAACTCGGGATGCTCAAATCTTGGGATATGTTTTTATAACCTAACCCTGCTTTAAACTTCTCTACAACTTTTTCTCTGACCTGTCTGGTGAGTTCCTTGGTCTTCATGAGGCTGTTTGTTCACTAGTGTTCTCTAACAAATCACTGCGACCTTCACAGTACAGATATATATATATATATATATATATTTGGGTGACCATATTTTTATTTGGGTGAACCAGGACACCTGGCTAAATGACGTCAACACCTAATTTGCATAATATATGTTTTTGAAGCCGTAAAGGATTAAGGTTGTGGGAGTGAAAAAAGTGAGTAAAAAACATGAAATATGTTAAATTTGATACAAATGAACAACATCTGTTGCTTTTTAAATAGGCCGTCACCTTTTTTACAATAACTTTACTTTTATGTGACTTACATAAATGAGTTTTTTGCCATGATCTTAAATTTTATTATAAGAGCAGCAGTTAGACTGAACTGTTATTCCACGTTTTTTTTTTTAGGGTTTTTGTTTGTTTTATTTAATTTTTTTACGTTTTCTTAAAACGTAAAAAGCTGTTTATCCGGAGAGGAAATTTATGTGGAGCTTTGATTTGGCGCCCCCTCTAGGCTGCATACCCCCCTTAAGAACAGGGCTGCTCTCACTGATGCAACTCAGGGATTATGTCACACGCAGCGTCGTGCGCAGTGCCCTAGTGCCTGTAAATTTAATGGTCCAATGAAGGTAATTTAAAAACCAGGACATTTCCTCACTTTTTGAAAAAAAACCCGGGACGCCCGGGACAGGACGTGAAATACGGAGATGTCCCGGGAAATACGGACGTTTGGTCACCCTAATATATTATAAAGAAACTTAATTACACACAGCTGGACTCTATTCACTAATTAAATGACTTCTGAAGGCAATCAATTTCACTAGATTTTATACAAGGCCTTCAAAAGTAAAGCGGCTAAATACTCTTGCATGAAACCATGTATTATTTTAATTCCACTTCACACTTCTGCAATATGTTGTGTTGGTTTATCTCTTGAAATCTCAATACAATACATAGAAGTTTGTGTTTGTAAGGTGAAACAATGTGAAAAAGTTCAAGGGGTATGTATACTTTTGCAAGCCCCTGTGTGCTTTTCGTTTTTTTTACTAGCCGTGGGAGGAAAATGCTCTCAACACCTACATACGTTTACCATAGTCATCTCTTCCTAACCTTCAGAACAACAGAATACAGCACATAATGGAACATAATGACAAATCTACTCTTCACGCAGACCCTCGTGAGAAAGGTGAAATGCTAATTCACACTGCAGAATCGCTCTAGACATACGCAGACATTAATGCGACTCATCAGTCTGTGTCGTGTCACGTCGTTTCAGCAGGTGAACAGAGTGCAGAGCAGCTAAACGTTGTCTTTACTGTTTGTTTTTTTGAGATGTGTTTGGTAAAGCATAATGAGTTACATAATTCCCGACTAGGCAAGAACACTGCACTCACTGTACCTGTACCGCTTCGCACGCACTGCGCGGATAAACGGATTTGTTTATTAAAGCACAAAGGTATTCAAAAACAAGTTTTGCATAAATACTCCTTGTTGCACTGCCATGCCAGAAGTCATGAGATAGCAGTATGTAAACTGATCATGAACTGTTACCTCAGGGAAAGACTGAAAAAAATTCCCATTCATGTTTATTCAAAATACCCGTAAGTTGTTTTATCTTGTAAAATAAGAGGTATAAAGATATAAGCAATACAAAAGTAACATTCCTGGTGAAAAAAAAATAATAATAATAATTGTACTTCAACCATATTGAGAAACGTCTAAGGATGTTGTTAATATACTAACAGATTTATGTGCTTACTTAAAATATATTAAAACTACATTAATATTATGCTTTCTTCAAATGTTTGAGAGTAGACTGTAGTTATAAAAACTTTATATCAAAAAGCCTCAACTTACTTCATTTGAGGAAACAGATTGCCTTAAATGATTTAAGTAACACTAACTCAAATTAAACACTTAAAACAAACACTTTTTTACAGAGCAGCTATAAATGCAAGAATGCAACAAATTATTTTTGAGTTACTTTGACTTCATCAGCATAATTATGCCGAGTTTCTGTAATATTTAAGTTATGTTAACTTAATTAGTTCAGTAAGAAAAGCAGTTAGGTTTTACAGGGTACCTTTTTACCTCTCTAATCATTCTGCCTTCTTTCTTTCATTTTTTTCTTGTCAGACTTGTCACAGACTGGCATTCTTTTGGTGCATATACTGTACACTACATTGCCAAAAGTATGCACTTACCCATACAAATAATTGAATTCAGATGTTTTAGATGACTTCGATACACACAAGTGTATAAAATCAGGCATGTATACACTGATTCTACTCTTCTCCATCCGGAATCTGATGGACGAGTGTAAAGTTTGGTGGAGGGGGGGGTTATGATGTGGGGGTGATTTTCAGGATTAGCCAGATAATATACTGCTATGAGCAAACAATGTCTCTGCTGCTCCATGCTATTTACACATTCAGTAATATGTAGCGTTCACTGCTCGCATCTGCGCTGCACATCCTATTAAAAACACTGTTTAAAAGCTCAGTGGCATTTTTTTTAGCGTTCTGTGTTAAAGCAGCTTCACACCGCACAGATACAGTATTTACACACTGGAACCCAGAATCTGCTCACTATATTCACTTTCTTGCTCCTGCGCCAGACAGCTCTGACCAATCAGAGGAGACAATGTGCTCACATGGTTTATTGCAGAGCATTTTGTTGCATTGAGGTGCGAAAACGCTCTTTTAGACTCTTTTAGACTTAACGAAAATTAAGTTCTTATTTTAAAAACTTTACAACTTTACAAACCAAGATGAAACGTTTACAATAAATTGAAAAATGATGTATGCATTTAAAGACTGAGATTTTTGCCCATTTTCATTTACAAAATAGCTTAGTCTCATGTGTTGCCACTGATGCTCAACATTATTTAAGTCAGCCATTTTCACACATAAATATTCTTTGATCTAAACCATTCCATTGTAGCTCTGGCTTTATGTTTAGGGTCATTGTCTTGATGAAATGTGAATCCTTCCCAGTCTCACAACTTTTGCACCCTCAAACAGGTTTTCTTCCATGATTGCCCTGTATTTAGCTCCAGCCATCTTCCTATTAACTCGGTCAGTTTCCCAAACCCTGCTGAATTAAAGCCTAACCACAGAATGATGCTGCCACCACCATGTTTCACAGTGGGTATGGTGTGTTCAGGATGACAAGCAGTGTTACTTTTTCCGCCACACATAGCACTTTGAAGTTCAACTAAATAATAAAGTTTTAAATATTGTTTCCCCCAATTTAACATGCATTCTTTATTCCAGTGCCCCACATTGGCTTTATCTCCCCTCAAACATACAAGTATATACTAGCATTTTAATCTACGCCGCTAATATAATATAATATAATATAATTGCATTTTACATTTCTTACGTTCATTCTTTTATTAACGTTTAAATATCCACTATAAAAAAAATGTAAGCATCTTAACAAGAACAAGTTCATAAAAGAACAAAATGAGCAAAACAATGTATTCAAAGATGAATATTCTGTGCAAATCACATTCTCACCAGAGAGGTCTCTAAGTGATCCCCAATTTACTAAAACCTACAGACTGATGCTTTAATGGGTTTCTCCCTCACTGAAATGCCTTGGTTCCAGTTTTTTTTTTTTTTTTTTTTTTGAACACTGCTGAATGCTCAGTGTCAGTATTATTCTGTCAGTGTGATTCACAGGTTCTAAGGTTCAGGCCTACTGGGTACTTTAGTTTCTGCTCTTGTCTAAAGCACTTAACCCAAATCGCGTCAGGGTTATAATACCTTTCACCCCATTCCCTTCCCCCCGGGGCTCATAAATACGTTCCCACACACATTTCCTGGTCAGATTTAAACCCACAAAAAGCCTCCATCAGTCAAACACACAAAAAACTACACAGCAGAAACAGAAACACTTTGTCAAGATATTTTCCTGAGCGAAACAGACACCAGTGTCAGCTTCCCTGCTCACATATGAAGCAAATCAAAGACGTCCACTTGAAAAGGTCAGCGTGGCTTAATAGGGTGGTTCTATTGTGAGCCGTCTACATTTGGGATGGGGTCTTATTTCAGCTCACACCCATAAACATGTCATCTCTCTGCCTCGGATGAAGCTGCCTGAATCATGCTGGGACATCCTGACTTTCAAACACTTTAAAAGGCGGATGACGAACACGCAATAAAAAAAGCCGTTGACGTTCTAAAAATAACGATGTCATAGGGGAGTGATAGAAGCTCTTTGGAGTGACAGGAACTATTGAAAAAGGACTTTAAATTTCTTTAACAACTTGTTAGTGAATTGCTTTTTGGTTGAAGACATTTGGTAAAATGCAAAGAAGCTTTGGTAACACTTTCATATTAATAACTTTCATTAACTAATGATTATTTTTCACATTTTAACCCTTGTGTGGTGTTCTGTGGGACGCGTTTTCATTTTTCATCAAACGATACAATTTTTTTTTTTTCTAACTCAAACTCATTGGCATTGGCTCATTTTTTGTGAAAAACATATCAAAACACATTTTCGATAAACACACACTGTACACCCCCCCCCCCCCCCCCACACACACACACATTTATATTACATACAGTATGTTTGGCCAAGGGCTAATAAACATTGCTTCATTTGTAAATTTGAAACTTAACACATTTTCTACTCATATCTTGAGTTTAATTAATTTTCTTTTACATTTTATTAAAAAACTAATAAAAAAAGAGTAGCACTTTTTAAAAGAAATGTAACATAAGAAAGGTAAAGGGCAAATATTAACCATGTAAGCTGTTTATATTGCTTGCAATTTAGATGAAGCAAGCATGTGTAAAGCATTTTAATGTAAAGTTGCTTAATTTTGCTGAATTAAATACAAGTAACAAAGTAAACGAGTAACAAAAATATGAACACCACACAAGGGTTAAGAAACTAAAAAGTTTTGGCAACATGAACTGCAATTAATAAACATTTGCCTGGTTTAAAATTCGTATTTACTAGCGATTTACTAATTTTTAAATTCTGATGATCTAATAATTTGCTAACATTTTTAATATGAATATCCATGCTGATAAATAAGTGTCATATGTGAGCATTGGTTAATATTCAAATTCTAATGAACTAACTGCTGCTTTGTTCACATCTGCTGATCATTACTTAAAAATATATTAATGAAAGTTATTATAACGTGTTACCAAAGCTTTTTTTTAATAGCCTAAACAATAAGGAAGCTCCACATAATCACATCGACATCATATCAAACCACATAGACAAGCCAAGAATCCTTTAAAAAAAAATGTTTTAAAGGTGTAAAACTTCTGACAAAAAAGTTCGGACACATTAAACTAGACTTATTAAAAAGAGTATTTAAAAAAAAAAAGCAAGAATCATGGGCCACTGCTTCGTGTCACTTGAAATCTAATCATTTGATTTGCTTCTCGCCGCGAACGACAGATCTGGAGTGGCAGCGGCAGTGAATAGATGGTGTGATCAATCACTTGGTGTATAAATAGATCGAGTCAGGCATTGAGAGTTACTTCGCCCGGCCAAAATCGTACAGTAGCGGCTCCGTGTTCCAGAGGATCAGCTCTAAACACCTTGTGCTCCACAGCGGGTCAGCAGTTGCTGCTTAGGAGAGTCTGATGAAACCAGCGGTAACAGCGACCGAGCACGGCGGCCGTTCCTGTTCCTCTAACAGCAGGCGGCCGTGCTCTTGATGTGGCTGTGCCTGTAGCGCGCTACCACGTTGATTCCTTCTCGTTTGATAATTGTTTTATTTGGCGTCGATCTGCATTTCCCCTTGGAACAGTTCTGTCCTGTTAATATTCTTAACTGGAACGTTTGCTTTTCTCATTCCTTTGTAGAAAAGCTGAACATTTGTTGCGGCTGCCTGCCAGTACAGCTGGTTGCAGAGCTGAAACAAAACACGCATGAGCTGCTGTACTTTATGAGCTTATATAAGTGCTTCATTTTAATGAGAAACTAAATGCTTATTGGCTTTAGCTGTATACTAAGGGAAAAAACATTTAATTGGCTTAGATATTAACATTATATAGGGGTTTTAATCGATCATGTATCAGTGGATCAATGAAAGCCTACACAAAAATAAATGTCCACACTTGCCTCTTTGCTGACTTTAAAACACTTCCCAAGCACACATTCACACCTTCATATTTTAAACTGCAGAGTGATGCAAAACGTTGTACACATACAGAGGCAACTCGTTTCAAAGATTTGGTCATAGGTTGCCAGGTCTGGATAGAACTGTCAAGGGGGATTGCCAGTTAAATATAGAACCCTCACTGGGGATTCTACCAATAGTTCTAAGGTCTGAAGAGACTCGTGTTAGATCATACAGGAGAGAAGTTTTGGGATTCTCATAAAAACAGCTGCAATATTACTGCATATAGTTCTGTCTTTTACTGCATATAATAAATTGAACACAATTTATAAATTATTATCAGTGTAAAAATTTATGGACTTCAAGATGATTAGTTGTAATAGAATTAGCTGCAGTTTTGCTTTGTTACTTTAGTCAAATAAATTATTTTCAATCATATATTTTAAGATTCGTTTTCGTGGACCCAATATTGAGATATCAAGTGTCTCATCAAACCCCTACTGTGATATTTAAGATATGAGGTACTATAAGATATTGCTATCCTACACCCCACCAATAGTATATTTTTTTCACACCTTGCACCTGCATCCTTAAAATAGCGACAGAGTTTACAAATCTACACTGATGGGTGTGGTGGTCTGGAAGTGGCAGCAGAAAACACAGATGCACCACTGACTGATTAAAACCTAGACAACAGTCAGACGTTCATTGCTATCTAGGCAACACAGGTGTGTACACTCCCACTCGTTACATACACACAAGGTTGTGCTGCTGTGCACAAACCCAACTTTTACATCAACAATAAACAGAAGACAATAAAATAACATTGCTGATCCAATAAATGACCTGCTCGCTCAGCTTAACAACGTAAATGAGCAGCTCAGGAGCTGCACTGTTAAGATACCAATCCGCCAAAGTCTGAGCACACCTGGCTCTTAAAGGGAATGTCGAGTGATGCTCTGATTGGTTTATTTCATGTCATTGCCATGATTAATTAAGAGAATTAGGTCATGCCTTTTGCGTGTTTCAAGCTGCACAAGGCATATTTTTGGCATCCTTACGATACCAAACAAACACACTGCCATCTGCTAAATCAAGCTGTGTGGTGCGTGATGCTCATGCTGCTCCAGCAGTGCTAGCCAGGCTTCCTCTGTGACTAGGAAATGCTTCTAACAGTTATTTCATTCACCCTACAATTTCTTAAAACATTATTGACTGACGTTAATCATCACACTCATAAAAGTTCAATTTTGCCAGTCAGTGACGCTCAATTCCATGATGTTCATTTTTACATTCATTTTTCAAATCTTCCAACACTCCTCACTCAGGCTGTGTTTATTTTGCTGGGACTTTTTTCTGGACAGCTCTTTTGTATCTTTAATACCATCATCTCATCTCCCACAGCAAGAGTGGATGACGCTTGGAACGGACATCAGAGCGGCTCCGGTCTCGGCTTTTCCAGTCCGTTTCCTTGCTGTAACCCCGTTTTGATCCGCTCCTCATGGCTCTCTTGGCCCACTGAAGTCTGTAACCACAGCAACAGTAGACTCTCACGTACTGTGCTGAGAATGTGTAACGCCGAGGTTTTGGACGAGAGCAGATTATGTGCTGAGCTCAAGGATCTTTCTCTCTCACTCTCTACAGTGCAGGCCTGAGCCTCCCTGCACAATATCTAAAGCATTCGTCTGCAATTTGATGCTTCATTTACTGTATATGTGCTCTTTTCTATATATTTTTCGCACTATAAGGTGCACCGGATTATAAGACACATTATGTGACACTAGTAAAGAACAAGGGTGTCACCATATTTCCCTTCTAATTCAGCAGGTCTTGCCACTGGGTGGTGGTGGGGGGTAACCTTAACCTTAAGTAACCTTAAGTAAACAAAACTGTTATTCTTAAAAAAAAAAATCTTTGAAAGTCAAACGAGTGCTGGATGTTAATCTACACAGATTTCTCTCCTAAAACCTGTGTATTTGGGTGAATAAAGCGCTTAGATTTCCACTAAGACTAGATGCAGCAAAATTAGCATTAGCGACTATCACTAGCCATGGTTAGCGCTAGTAAATGCCACCTGATAGCACCTGAGTGTTCTGGTAAGCCAGGGTGATATTAGTTAGCGGTTCGTCCCACGTAGCTTGTTTAAACAGTAAACGCTCAGGCTATAGTCTAATATATATTTGCCTCTGAACAGTGAAAGAACTAGTACTTAGCGCCTGCTGAGGACCCCTTGGGTGTTCCTTATATTGCCAGTATATTTTCAACACGTGTTCACTCATTTCCCCGCCCCTTCAGTTCACTACACTACCTCCTCCTTTCGGCAGAGGCATGTCCCCATGCCCGAAAAAAAACTGCATTACAGACATAGTCTTTAAAATGTTTTGGTGGACGACGTTCACGTGTCGGACGCTGCTCTCGAGGTGGCTGTTGTGCTACTGGCCTAACCGGCTCGGTTCGCTGTCCTGTTCCTGCAGTTCCAAACGTAACTGTCTGTTCAGCACTATTGGGGAACATCCCCTGTGAATGATGGTGCCGTGCTTGCAGCCACCATGATACAGGAACTCTAGGGCTCCCAGTTTGTTGCTGCCCATCTACCTGAGACTTGGGCAACGATTGCCGATGTTCAGGTTCGGAGGGCCCGAGCGGGGGCCTCGGATGCTCGGGTGCGAAGGATCTCGGCGGACCTGGGCGGCTGTCTCGGCGGCTGCTCGGGTGCGAAGGACCTGGACGGCTGTCTCGGCGGCTGCTCGGGTGCGAAGGTCCTCACGAGGTCTGTTTCCTCCAGTAACTGTGTCCCCAGCTCATCTTCAACAGGATCAGTTCCCAACGTACCTGAATCAAAGCAAGGTTTCAGTCTATTGTGATGAACAACAAAACTGCGCTGTCCCTCTCCTTTAATCCGGTAAAGAGCATCAGAGATCTTTTGCTCAATCACAAAGGGGCCTTTATACTTCTTCTGAAATTTTGGACACTTTCCTACAGTCTTAGTAGTGTTACGTACCCAAACTCTCTCTCCTTCTGACCACTGTTGTACACTCACTTTCAAATCATAGTACTCTTTTTGTTTACCAGAAGCTGTACCTAGATGTTTTTGTACCGCTGTATGTACAGAATTAAGTGTAACACCCAAACTCTGTACATACTCTGAAACAAAAGAGAAGCCTTTCTCTGGTTCCAGACCCAAGACTACATCAATAGGAAGCCGAATTTCCCTACCCAGCAAAACTTCGTAGGGGCTAAACTTCGTACTAGCTTGAGAACTGCTACGATAGGCCATCATAACAAAAGGAAGTAGTGTGTCCCAACTATTTTGATTAGCCTCTACAAAAGATGCTAGCATGCCAATTACTGTACGATTAAGTCTTTCGACTAACCCATCAGACTCAGGGCTATAAGGTGAGGTACGTGTCTTATCAATTTCTAACAGCCTACAAAGCTCCTTAAACAGTGATGATTCAAATGTTCGGCCTTGGTCAGTGTGAATAACTTGGGGCATCCCCCACCTAAGAAGGAAGTCAACCACAGCTCTTGCTACTGTAGTTGCTTCTTGGTTCGGTATGGCATAGCTCTCAGCCCATTTAGGAAAATAGTCAGCAATCACTAAAATGTATTTATTACCAGTAGCAGTAACTGGCAGAGGACCAACAATATCTAACGCAATATGCTGAAAAGGGCGAGTCGCCACTGATGGCATTAAAGGAGCCCTAGGGGTTTTCCCAACAATTTTGTATGTGGCACATACCTCGCAGGCTCGACACCACTCCTTGACATCCTTACTCCAGCCAGGCCAGAAGAACCGTCTTCGGACTTTATCCCTAAGTTTTGCAACTCCTAAATGCCCACCGGTTAGTGTATTATGAAGACTATATAAAACCCTCGGGACCCATGAATTAGGCAAAACCACCTGCTTACCAATTACGTAGCCTGGCCTTCCACCAGATCGCACCAGCAGGCCCCGCTCTACTTCCAGCTGACCCCACAGATCCAACAGCCGCTTCAGAGTGGGAGTTCCTGTAACACACTCCTCTTTATTGCCAGTTACCTTCATGTGCTTAAGTTTCTGTATATCGGCATCTTCTTCCTGTGCACCTGCCAAGTCCCAGTCTTCCACTTGCTCCTCTTGTACGTGGCATGCTGCAGAAAGAGTAAACTCCTGCACATGTTCCTGTACAGACGTGTAATTTTGTCCACTAGCCTCTTCGATAGACGAGCAGTTAAGTTGCGCTGTTGCTCCTTGAGATGCTTCTGCAGACACAACAGAAGAGACAACCCTGTACACATTCACATTCCCTCCTTCCTGCTCATTCGTAAGATTTCTCTCGTCAGTACAAGTTAATGATGCTGGCCGTATCGGTCGTCGTGACAAAGAATCGGCACTAACATGTTTCTTCTCTGGGCGATGTTCGATTTCATAGTCAAATTGGGCCAACTGTTCCAGCCAGCGTGCCAGCTGACCTTCTGGTTGACTAAAATTATGCAGCCATCTTAATGAGCTATGGTCCGTCCGGAGTAAAAATCTCCTTCCCAGCAGGTAATGTCTAAAATAAGAGGTAAAATGGACTACTGCTAACAGTTCTTTCTTTGTTGTTGCATAGTTCTTCTCTTGTCTCGAGAGGGCTCTGCTTGCATAAGCCACCACTTTTTCAAATCCATCTATTTTCTGGGACAAAATGGCTCCAATGGCCACATCACTCGCATCAGTGTCAAGAATGAATGTCTGCCCCGGATCAGGGAAGGTTAGAATGGGAGCACTCACCAGTTTGTCTTTTAGTGTCTGAAAAGCAGTCTGGCACTCCTGAGTCCACTTGAATGATACCCCCTTTTCAGTCAACTTATGCAGCGGCCGGGCCAATTCTGCAAATCCTGAAACAAAGCGGCGGTAATAAGAGGCCAGTCCAACAAAACTCCGTACCTCTCTGACATTGACTGGTTCCGGCCATGCTTGCACCGCCTCCGTCTTGGCAGGATCGACAGCTACCCCCTCAGCTGAGATGATATGTCCCAGATACTGAACTTGATCTGCAAACAGGTGACACTTAGCAGGTTTTACTTTCAGGTTAGCCTGGCACAACTTCTGTAACACCTCATCCAACCGGACTAGGTGCTCATTAAAAGTCCATCCAAAAATTATAATGTCATCCAGGTAAACTAAACATGTGACCCACTGTAAATCTGCCAGGACCAACTCCATCAGTCTTTGGAAGGTACTTGGGGAGTTGCATAATCCATATGGAAGAACATTAAAATGGAATAGCCCGTGGCGGGTAGCAAAAGCAGTCTTTTCTCTATGCTGTGGATCAATTTGTACTTGCCAGTAGCCGCTAGCCAAGTCTAAAGTGGAAAACCACTTGGCTGCAGCCAGAGCATCCAATGTATCGTCAATCCGTGGAAGAGGGTATGCATCTTTCACCGTAACTTCATTCAATCGTCTATAATCAACGCAAAATCTCAACCCACCGTCTTTCTTCCGGACCAGCACCACTGGAGCTGCCCATGGACTCTGAGACCTAGAAATGATGTTATTCTTCTCCATATCCTGCAGATGTACAGCAACTTCACCCTGGAGATGAACTGGAACACGGCGAGGACACATCTTGATAGGCGGAGCCAGACCAGTGTCAATCTGGTGGTGAAGCACAGTAGTTTTACCCAAGTCATGGTCACCCTTACTAAAAACAGCCAGGTTTTTGTGAAGGAGTTATGTTACAGCCTCTAATTGTCTTTGCGAAAGGCCCCTATCATGCACACCCAACTGTTGTAATAATTCTGACACCTGTTCTTGTTGCTCATCAATTACACCTACAGGGGTAGCATTACTTACAATGGTTGCTTTCACACTAAGTTCACCCACCTTAGTGCCCTTATGCAACAACTGGGGTTCAACACCTAGGTTAATCAGCCTCAAGGGGGTGACACCATCCTTCACAGTGGTAAGAACACGAGCTATCAGCACATTGCAATTTTTAGACAAGCTAAGACATGGCTCAACCAAGCCCTCAATTTCAGTCTCCAGCAGCCCTTCTACTTTCCCAAACACAAGACGCTCTGTTCGGGGTAATATGCTAACATCATCCTGAATTATTACTCGTCTCACCATCTCATCTGTGGAGGAGCACGTCAAAGGAAAGCATTTGCCCATTAGCTTACACCTATTCCAAGGCAAATCTAACTCCATTTTATACTGCCTCATGAAATCTATACCAAGCAGAGCTGATTGGCTAAGACCATGAACCACCAGAAAGCTAATATCTACCACCAACTCTCCAAACCTACAGACTCCTAACCACTGGCCTTCCACTTTTAACTGTTGTCCATTAACTGCCGAGACTCTAGTGGAACATTGTCGCAGTTCATTTACCCCATCTCTACACTGCTGCCAGAATTCAAAATCCATTAAACTAACCTGGGCCCCCGTATCTAACAAAAGCGGTATTTTCATGGCCTTTATTTCTCCTTCCAAGTAAATACCACTTCCACACTGGACAAAAGACAAAACTTTCTTGGGTCGTGGACAAGAAATATCACAGGCAGACGACTGACCCCTATCGGCCGCCTGTTCTAGTTTCCTGACACATATGGACAATTACGCCTAGTATGTCGATCACACCCACACTCCCAACACAGCTTTGAAGCCCTGGCCTCATATCGCTCCCTTGCCCTAGGCTGTGGCCTTCTAAACCCATCTGAATGTACCTCATCACCCATACGTCTCACTGCATCATAGCTAGGTCGCCTAACAGCATTAGGGTGCCCAACTGGGCCATTTAAAACAGTACGCGACTGGTCAATAGCTTCTTTTAACTCCTGCACTTCCTTCTTTAAAGACTGAACTACTGCAAGCATTTCATTGTCCTGAAACTTTTTATTCACTGACCCCTTATCTAACTCCACTCCTCGCACTCGAGAATCACATGCCCGCTTCTCAAAATCTCTAATAAGCTCCAGCTCCGCTGCTAAATTAATTGCATCCTCCAAGCTAGCTGGTTTAGCACTACGCAACTGTATACGAAGATCCCCATCACCCACATGCATAATAAAATGATCTAATGCTAAAATATCCCGTGTGGCTACATCTAGATTGGCATAGGCTTGTTCAGCCAACCTACGAACTGAATTTCCAAAGTCTCGCACAGATTCTTTATGCTGTCTATGTCTATTAGAAAAATCGATCCTACTCCACTCTGAGCTTTCTGACCTAGTCAAATACCTCCCCATTGCTGCCTTTAATCTACAAAAAGAAGCACGGTCTTCTACAGGGAGACCACGATAAACTTCACGTGCCCTACGTGATAAAAGTAATGTCATAAACTTGAGCTTCTCTAATTCCCCCCAACCATTTATTTCTGCTGCTGCCTCAAACTGCTCTAGCCAATCTTTCCACTCACGTCCCTCACCAGTAAAAACCTCAGGCATAAAAATTGGTCGTTGTATAGCCATATCTACAGCATGCCCACCAGCCTGAACATGCCCAGTATCCTCCTCAGACATTTCTGTCTCCCTCCAAAAACAAAATAGGAGTATTAAATTTACTGGACGAAAAATCCCACCGCTGCCACCAGTGTGGCGAACCCGCAGCCGAGCGAGGCTAGGTAATTAATTAAGGTGTTTTAAAAAAACAGGTCGCTGCCACCACCTTTGTTTCACCGGGGAGGTCCGGTTAGAGGGAGACAAAAAGTCTGAAGACAGAACCTGACGTTCAATTATTTTATTAGACCCAATTATAAAGTAGCTATAAAAAATAAACACTCCTATATATGACCAATATAAAAATAGACTTATTTAAAAAAGTACTCAGCCCATGTAGTTCATTCATTCACATAGAAGGGTAACAGGTTACTTAAAAACTACACACTGTGAAATAAACCCACTCTAGTACAAACTCACACGTGTCTTTCATCAAGTAAATCACTAATATTACACGATCAGAGAAGCACCGTTAATTAATTCACATAGAAAGATAACGGGTTACTTAGAAACTACACACTGTGAAATAAACCCACTCTAGTACAAACTCACACGTATCTTTCATCAAATAACTCACTAATACCACACAATCAGAGAAGCACAGCAATCGTACCTAGTTTATCCACAGAATAAATAACACACGGCTGAAGAGCTAAAAAGACATATGCATAAACACACGAGAAACTACAATAACTAGACCAGTCAGAATGATCCTAAAATAATAGTGAGTTAGAGTAACAATGGCCAGAGCTCAAACAGTAGTGAGAGAGGGAGTGATAGACACTTGCGTTCAGATGCGATAGATACAGAGTCCGGAGCGCACACTCGCTGTAGTTCATCAAAGTCCCTTAAAAGTTCAGTCTTCTCCTTGGTTCACGCCGAGGCAAACAGAGTTCAGCGCACTCTCCCAGAGCACGCCACACCAGCGTCTCATCCGGCAGCACGCGCTTCCTCTCGCGTCTACCTGGCCGCGCCTGCTGAGGACCCCTTGGGTGTTCCTTATATTGCCAGTATATTTTCAACACGTGTTCACTCATTTCCCCGCCCCTTCAGTTCACTACAATATTACTCACCCCTGAGCGATAAAAGTGCTAGCGCATAGCACAGTTAGCAGCTAATGCTAAAGCTGCTCCAGCAGTGCTAACCGGGGTTAGCAGCAGGCTACAGGCTGATAATAATACTCACCTCTGAATGGCAAAAGATCCAGCGCATAGAGCGGTTAGCTGCTAATGCTAATGCTGCTCCAGCAGTGCTAGCCACGGTTAGCAGCAGGCAACAAGCTGATAATAATACTCACCCCTGAACGGTAAAAGAGCTAGCACTTTTAGAGCTAGCGCAGTTAGCGGCTAATGCTAACCCTGCTCCAACTGAAACTCCTGTATAAAGCTGTATAACGATTAGCTTTATTGCTCCAACTGCTCCAACCTGACTGGTAAAATTTATACATGTTTAAGTTTGCTTTAGAGTGTAAAAAACAATATGAAAACAATATGAATTTTATTAATAAACTGCTGGCTATAGTGAGATTAATGCAGTTACAGCATCTGTGGAGTCTGAGTAATATGAAACATCTTTGCTCTGAATTCTGTTGCAGTTGCTGTATTGTAGGGGAGTCAACCAGAGATTTCCTCTACAACAGTTTCCAGTATTTGACTCCTCATGATGAAACGTGTTGAAATCTATTGTGAAATGTACTGAAATACCTTAATTACTACTTTTGAATTTATCTGCAGACTCGTGCCCACACATCTGCTCCATATACTCGTCCATGTCAGAGTATATCAAGGAAAATTCCACAGTTCCACAATGAGGTTCTGGTTCTGAGTAGAGAGAAGCATTCTTTCATAGGGACTGTTGATGTAGTTTCAAACATATATATAAAAAAAACTCAAATTAATGTTAAACTGTTTGAGTGTAGTTTTAATTGTTTTTAGGCTTATATTAGCAAAACTATCACTAACCAAGCTAAACTTCAGCCCGATAATCAGTTCATAATCTGAATAATAGATCCGTCAGAGTAGACTGCTCTATATAGTTTCCATCTGACAATAAAAGGAGGTAGTTACAATAATTTAAAATATAATGATAAATAAATAATTGTGGCACAGATAGCTCCATTTGCTTACTTCATCAATGTGTGTCTGTGTACAATGCAGGATGTGAAGTCATAAATCTGTGGATTTCAAATCATTTTTACACAAATTATCTTCTCAAGTAAACTACTATCAAATAACTGATATTATTTCATTTAAATCAATCACACACAAAAAAAATCTTTAGAATGTTCATCAAATTTGTTTTTGGATTAATTGACCAAGTTGCATTTGTCATACCTACATTTTTCAGATTATCAAACAAACTTCATAATAATATAAAAAAAAAACTGAGTAAAAAATAATAAAAGCACTTATTAGGGAAAAAAATCCAAACCAATCAGGTCCTTTGGATATTTTTTTTTTCTTGAATAAAAAAAAAAATTGTTATATTTATTCAGGCTATCTTTGTCTGATATTAAAGTTTCTTTGATAATTATTTGAGTTTGAAAAATATCAGTATGAATTAAGTATTATTCATTGAAAATGAAAAATGCTACATGATGAACATAAAAAAACACTGATAAAGCTTCTTATTAGGCAAAATCAATTTTTGGAAAATGTTTTGCAGTCACACACCAATCCTGCCAAAGAGCATGTGTGTGGATATATTAACAGATTTTGACTGATTGGACCGACTACACTTATATTTACTCCTCTAACACACAGGCTTTAATAAAGTATAGGCTCTTGTGAGCAGGTGCATCTTGTTGACTCTTGTTAAAATGTCAGGCACTGAGTGCACTTTACGCCACATGCAATAAACATGCTATTGTTTATTTTTGATATTTGATTCTGGTCTTTAAATTAATTTGTTTCCTGAGGTACATTTTATTTTGCATTTCTGTTAGTTTCAAGGCATGTTCAACTTCTAACTAACCCAAGTGCCCAGATAAATGATTTTACTTTTTTTTTTTTTTTTTTACAATCAAGAACATCTATCTTGGTCAGAACAATCAGTATTTAAGATTTGAGAGAGAGACGAATCTCATGTGTGCCTCATCAAAGACAAAAAGAACCTTCCAGACTGTTATCACCAATTCCAAAGGTCAGGGTCTGTTGTGTCTTAAAGCAACTTAATGCTTAATGCTGCCTTCAAGACATCTTTTCCAGGGAGAAGAAGACAATAGAAAACCCCACAACAACACCCAAAAAACTTTATCACTTGTTATCCCATTTGCATAAGCACAGTTTTCAATTTTCGAATATTCATATCTTTTAACATTTTTAGAATATTCTTTTTTGTTCACATCTTCATCAGAACTCAACAATTATCTATTGACAGTAGATTTCTAGATTACTCTCCTCTATTGATGCTGTTCTGGAATCAATGCTCTTCTCTATTTCTATCAGTTCAAGCTGCTTGAGGTCTAGTGTGAAGTTTCCACAATCAGTGATGGTTTGAAGAGACATGTCATCTGCTGGTGTTGATCCACTGTGTTTTATTATCAAGTCTAAAGTCTAAAATTAGTGCAGTGTTTTCCCACAAAATCTTACATCACTTCATGCTTCCCTCTGCTTTCACAACTTTTATGAAGATGTAGATTTCATTTTCCAGCAGGATTTGGCACACTGCCCACACTGCCAAAAGTACCCATTGGTCTTATATATAGTATTAATTTTTTTTTCTCAAGACACTGATTTTTGGGTTCTCATTGGCTGTAAGCCAATAATAATTATCATCAACAATAAAATAAATAAATAAATGCTTAAAATAGATCAGTCTATGTGTAATACAGGAATTGGACAATGAAACGAAAACACCTGGTTTTAGACCACAATAATTCTATTGTGGCGACGGACTGGCGACAGTTCTGGTGGAAACAGGAGAGTTAAGGTGCACATTGAATTCTGCCATGATTTGGGCAGCTGTGGTTTTATGTTTTTTTTGGATACAATCCGTGTTAGCACCCAAACATCCTTTTCAGACAGCTTCCTCTAGCGTCCACAGTTAATCCTGTTGGATGTGGTTAGTCCTTCTTGGTGGTATGCTGACATTACCCTGGATACCGTGGCTCTTGATGCATCACAAAGACTTGCTGTCTTGGTCACAGATGCTCCAGCAAGACGTGCATCAAACTGTGCTCTTACCCTGCTAATTGAACCTTCACACTCTGCTCTTACTGGTGCAATGAGGTGCAATTAATGAAGATTGGCCCCCAGGCTGCTCCAATTTAGCCATGAAACCTCCCACATTAAAATGATGACAGGTGTTTCAGTTTCAATGTCCAACCCCTGTACATCTATATAATATATGGGTTTTGCATTTTGAACTAAATTACTGAAATAAATGAACTTTTCAACGATATTCTAATGATATTCCAGCGTTAGATGGTCAGTGTTGGTCGCTGGGCCGTGCACACTGGCCTTGGCGATGATTGAAAGACCACATCAGAAGTATAAGCAGGTTCTTTTTGATTGACACATCAGCATCTATGAAAAACAGACATGCTAATGTTGTGCTTTGATGTGCAGGTTCTATCCTGCTATTAGCACAAGCATGCATCTCCACAAACTAGACGACTATCAGCGGGATAGAGCTGGCACGGCTCTGAGATTTGCTTGAGATTTGAATGCTAGCATCTCTCCGTCTGCCGCGTTAATGTGTAACAATGGCTCTTTCAGTGGGCGCGTGATAGTCAAATGCAGCGTGAGCTTTCCGCTCCCTCGCATCGGAGGCCTTTTTGCATGCTTTGAAGCGCTCTCGGCGCCATCCCCTGCCCCGAACGGAACACTCACGACATCTCAGCGGACCGTCATCTCGCCTCTTGTTGACAAGTGCCCTTTTGGATGATTTGAGATGGCGCTCCATTGGTTTCTGCATGCTAATGAATATTACTGCGCATGCAGGCGGGCGTCACGATACATCAGGGAGACGCCGTATGAGAAACCACATTTGTTCCACTTTATTTAAGCAGTTCATGATATCCATGCCCTTGGTTGCAGGGCTTCAAATGAAGGAACAGCCCACAGTCGCTCTGGCGCGCTGCTCAGACAATGCTGTCTTTATTTATTGAAGGGAGAAAATGAACGGCGCACGCGGAGATAAAGATAAAGAGCAAACGTTATAGAGCGATATGGTTCACGTGTCAGATCAAAGAGCGTGTGCTGCGTGTTGACTTTGGTTCTTTGCTGCAGTCAGAAGGTCTTAAAAGGGGTTGGAATGCAGTTTGCCATTCAGCAAGGAAAAGCAAGGTCACTTGTTGTGTAAGTCTGAATGTGTGTGTGTGTGTGTGTGTGTGTGTGTGTGTGTGTGTGTGTGTGTGTGTGTGTGTGTGTGCGCACATGTGCTTCTGTAAGGATACTAAGGAGTACTAAGCTGACCTTCTCAGATTCGCTACATTCCATATAGATAAAATAACAACTCTGAGTAAAATGACATTATGCATTGTAAAATTCAGGATTCTGTATTTCATGCATAACCATATTATACAGTGTTAGAAACCACACAGTACACTCTATTACAGATTACTGGAATCCTGTAGATTGCATAACACTTAATAATGGTCATATTATTTATTATTCCATTAATTGCTAGCTTTGATATCTCTGACAGTGTTACAACCTGGTCTAAGGTCAGGCTATAACAGGATACGAGAGTGGGATCTCCTCTCAGACCTGCAACACACAACAGTGCCAGTATTATATTACAGTGTCACCTCAGGAAATATAAAATAAATAAAAATAATGAGCAAAAACTACAATAGAAAACTTACCAACTAAGCCAATAATCATAGTCATTCTTCAGGTGGAATTTGTGAAAATATTGTAAATATTTGATATGAAGACAAGATTTAATTTAAAGATATGTTAATATATTCTTTTTTTTATTAATGTGATTACAGTAGGCAATCTAAGTAGTGTTAAGTACTGTTAAGTCTTCTTCTATTTTATTTTTATTTTTGTCTGGTTAACTTGGGCAGCGGTTTTATTCATTAAAAACTTAACTTTCGTTAATGTCTGATTTGTTGTCCATTAGGAATGAATGGGGAGAAATTTGCATGCCCATGTACGCCACATTTTTTTTTTGATGTGAATACCAAATTTGGACTGTTTATGAAATGTATTGCATTCTTTCAGAACATATCAATATTGATGTATGGTTTTCGTACAGTTTTCACAAGAATTTCCCCCATAGGAATGAATTGGGCCCAACACCAGCTGAACACCTTGTCTGCCCCGCTTCAGTACTGTGTGTGTGTGTGGGTGTGTGGGTGTGGAGGAGCTGTTGGATAAACCAGCTACTGCTCATAGTTTGCATTCTTATCAATTTAGTTCTTGGTTAAATAGGGTCTGCATTGCCTGCTGTGTTGTGTGGTAAGTGGTGTTTTTTTTTTTAGCTCTGCTGCAATCTGACACTCTCTGTGCTGGGTTTTGTGGTGTACTCTGAAGAGGGGTATCCAGGTAGTCGTGTTAAAAGTCTTTATTTTACTTCCTCCATTTGTCTTAGACATTCTGAGTTTCAGTCAGGTGTGCTATTCGGCAATGCTCCATCAGCAGCAGTTTGAAAAGAGGCTTTTCCTTCGGAGGAGGCATGTGCTAGTCTTCACCCTCCTTGTGTTGAGGCATGGGTGGGAAAATTGGCCACAAAAATTGGGTGGAAAAAACAGGGGGAAAAAAGAAAATAATGTTACAACCAATAGTCATAATTAAAGAGTATTATTAACTTTTGTTTGTATTGTAAATCTATTTTTTGTACCTAATGTTTTCTTTCTACTGTATGTTTACCCATAACCATAACTGCAATCCGAATGAATCTCAGTCATTCCGTGTCATTCTGCTTCATTTGCCTGAAATCTAGCAACAACCAACAGCTGTCAAAATGTAGCAGCCAGATTGACAAAAACAGGTTACAAGCCTGCAGAAAAAAGAGCTCTAACCAATAACATCATGTCCCAACAGCAATTGGCGATAACTCTAAAACCCGAACGCTCCCATTAGAATCAGTAAAGCTACACACAAAACCGTGTCTGACACTCGCTTCATTTTTAAAAGGCTTGTTAAGGTGAAACAGCAGCATGATGCAACAAAAACGGCGCTTAAGCCAGCTGCCTTTCATTAAAGCACGGCTACACCGGATAAGAGGGAGCTAATCCGCGAGGTGGAGGAAAGAAAAAAAATAATGCAGCAATGTGTATTAGGATATGAATCATAATAAGACAGTTTAAATTACATTTCTAGACGACCAGAAGTTTTGGATATTAATACCAATGCTTTTTTGCGGTTAAATGGATCATAGGTGTATTTAAATGGATCATTCAAATGTCAGAGGTGTAGCTAAAGGTTAGTTTCTTATGCAGGGATTAAACCTAGACTTTAAACCTTCGCTTATCTTCATCTAGTAATTACTGGAGAGAATGTAGAGAAACAGGCTCAACCTTATTGGCAAGTATTGGCAATACACAGTGATTTACAGGCTCACTCAATATTCACATTGTTTTAAATGTGTTTGATTCCAAAATGTACAATATATTCAGGGCCCAATCTTACAATACCATTCCTGCAAAGTCAAATCTCTTTAGGGGAATCCATGGCAAGTTTACACACAGATTGTTTTTTTTTTCACATTATGCCCAAAATAAAACCATGATTAATTAAGAAGGTCAATACATACCTTTTGCACGTTTTGAGCTGCGCAAGGCGTACTTGTCCCGTTGTTATGATATCAAAGACAAAGCATCAGATAAAGTTTCCAGTGCAGAGATTAAGCCTAGCACATGAGCCAAAAGTAAATATAGTGAGGAGATTCTGTGGTTCAGCGTGTATATCTGTGCAATGAGAAGCTGCTTTAACACAGAATGCTGCAATTTCAAACAGTGTTTTAATGGGACGAGCAGCGCAGATGTACACGTAGAAAATGTCGTGCGTCTGCGAGTAGTGAATGCAGCACAGACCATGCATGTAAACAGCATGGAACAGAGACAGCGTTTGTTCATAGCTGTAGTAACTAATTAGCGTTATCTGGCTCAATTAAAAGGAGTATATTTGATAGTGGATCACGTTTTCACCACAAGTGAACCGCCCCAGAGCTCTTTTGAGACCAGACTGATCTTGGTTCGGTTGTTTTGATATGCACTCGAGTGTGATTACTGTTTTCCACACCTGCTCAATCGAACCAAATTAAGGGTACATACAAACCAGTCCATTTTAACCCGACCACATAGTGCCTGTGTGAAAATGCATTGGAATGAATTGGAACTAAATTGTGATGTTTTAACCTTGCATAGTGTTGCTGAGTGGTCAGAGAGATTTGCCGAATTGTAAAAATACCGCATAAATGTTTTTAAATGATTTTTTCTTTCTTTCTTTTTTTTGTTTTTGCTAAATGCGAGCAAATCCTCAAATCTCTCAATCCTAGTGGGAAGTCTTCTAGAAGAGATGGTTACTACAGCAAAAGCAGAATTAGGAAACAATAAATAACCAGGTAGTTTAATTTTAGTGTATCACCAATGTCAAATAAAAAACAAGTATCTCCAAAAGAGAGAAAAAACCTTCTAAACTTTCAATGGAAGTCAATGTAAAAAGAGTTTATTTTAAGTCATTTTGAAGTATTTCTATTGGTTCATTCATCAAGAAATTTTGGCACAGTTTAAGGGACAGTTTGTGTGTTCAAATTATGCAGTAAACAAAAAATCGACCAAAATAGAGATACTTGGTTTTCATTGGACAGCAATGATAGACTTAAATGTCTTGAATGTATTTCAGATTTTCATTAAAAATAAATCAGTCCCCACACTTCTATTTTTTCTTCTATTCAAGTTGTTTACTTTTGTCCATGTTGTTCTCTGGGGGTGTGTTTATGGAGGCTGCAGCTGTGGGGAACTCTGGGCGCGGCTGGTGAAGGTTCTCGTGGTTAAATTCTATAAATGTGGTTGATGCTTTGATGTGTTCTGTCGGTGGCACAGACGTTCAGAGACAGTGACTGTCTGCAGAAGGTCTGTCAGTGTTAATGACCCAGCTGTGTGCATCTGTGTGTGTGTGTTTAAACTAAGCCCAGTGAGTCAGTGCTCAATGAATCAATTGCACCTCTGATTCATGTGTCAACTCAGCTCAAGTGAGACATTCTGCCCAGCTTTGCAGTGAAAGAGTAAAAGAGTCCAAATTACTGCAGATACTTGTAAATGTAAAATATATTTAGGGCCCTATCTTACAAAAAGCAATCAGGCAAAGTCTGAGCAAACCTGGCACTTGCTGCACTTTTCGGACTAAAAATTCCTTTCATTTTCTCAAAAATCTACAATGTGCCTTATAATCCGGTGCTCCTTACGTTTGAACTCTACGAGTCATGTTTTAAAAAAGCAGCTGAAGTACAGTGCCATAAGTGTGAGTTTTCAGTGAAGTTTCTCCAGCACTAAGGCTGGGTGCAGCAGCATTAGCATTAGCCGCTAACCGCAAACTATTCCGCTGTTCAGAGGTGAATATATTGGACTGTAGTCTGCGTGCTGTAGTACCGTGTTAAAACAAGCTACTTGGAACAAACCGCTAGCTGATAGCACCCTGGCTTACCAGAACACTCAGGGTTCCTCAGTCTAGTGCTATCAGTTAGCAACTAATGCTAATGCTGCTGCACCCAGCCTTAGTGCTGGAGAAACTGCACTGAAAACCCGTACACTTAGACAAAATATTGGAAATCTAAGCTATTTTTCTCACTAAACAAACAAAAATCATATATTCACACTCCAAAAAATATTTCTGATGGCCTTTAGCCAATACTTACATAAATACCCTGTTGTAAGATAATAAAAAAATAATAATAAGTTATATGATTTTGGCAGGATTTTTATTTTCATGCATTGTTTTATTGAGTTGTAGTGACATAAAAAATGGAAGTGTTGTTTAAACACACGTTCCTGACTAACCCAGACTAAATATATTCCATTAAACACTAAAACACAAAAGTAATTTTCTGGCAACTGTATTGAATAACTTAATTTTCTCATCTATCTGAATTCTCCCATGATTGGACATGTTGGACAGCTCTCATTTTCACTTTGAAAGATTTTTTGTTTTTAAGAATTACAGTTTTGTTTACTTATGCACTTCCCCTTAAGAAAGAAAACATGGTAACACCCTCGCTCACTTCAATGTAGGCATCCTTAATAGTGTCGTTTAATGCGCCTTATAATCCGGTGCACCCTATGTATGAAAATAGACAAGAAAATACACATTTATTGAGGATGCGCCTTATAATCTGGTCCCAAAAATACAATAAATGGAATGTAAGGCACGTGACAAGCTGATTTGGTTTATTTTACATTTGTTTTATTTAACAAGGCATACGACGTTATGATAGCAAAGACACACTAACACGCCCTAAACCAGGCTGCATGCTGCGCGGTTAATGACTTGCCTACAGTACAAAATAATAGGGCCCTTAGTCTTGGGACAGATTGAAAACCTTGTTATGGCGATGCATTGTTACCCAGTTTTCCTGGAAAGCATCCAGGAAATGACATCCAGCCTCGTCCTCGATTGGTATATCAGCCTTTAGTCAATCAAGCTGAAAGACAGTGATCAGTGATCGGTGATCGATCCATCTCTAATTAAATCATTAAGATTATAGATCAGTATCAGCCAATAGTCAGGAAATAATGTATTCAGAATCGATTGGGGGATCAGGACATCCCTATTGATTGGAATGAGGACGTAATAAAGGAAACATGGATTAGAAGCACACGCCTTGTAATTCACAGTGAACAGGGTCGTCCTGAAGTACAGTTTCCCTCCTGTCCTCACATGTTGGACATTCTGTAAACCTGCCATTGTCCCTGCTGTACGAGAAAACCACTAAAATTATTCATCCCAGCAGAAGAGCACTCGTGGAGAACCTCATTGTAACAATCATGTCGGACATCAAAGTCGCCATCTTTCACATCCCCTCTCGACTTGCGCTGCGTAATTAGCTTGTCTTGTCTATCTGTTAATTCCCCCTTTCTACTCTAATGAATATATTCATAACACTGAATGCTAATGTGTGTTATCAATAGTAAAGGGGAAGAAGAGTGTGGGCTATTATTCGGAGTGAATGGCAGGAGGTTGCTAAGGAACAGTGCGGGGTGAAATCGGCACCGTGGTGAAGCTTGTACTTTCTATGGTCCTCCTCATGCTCATCAATTCAGCAGACCCGCTCTGTATTCAAACACAGTGAAACTCCGCCGAGCCGCGGTCAGGATATTCACGTGAGCTATGAATGCGCACCATTGTCCACCGGCTTCTGTATCGAACAGCCGACGCAACATAATCCCCTTCTGAGGTAAATTGAGCTGACCATTGTTTCCACAGCGACCAGAGCCTCGCTTCCTCACTCCTGGTGCTTCACCAATCAGTTCTGCAAGCTCGGCCAAAGTGGCGCGACCTTGAGAGACAAAAAAATAAAAAAAAGAATAACACTGCCTGGAAATCACATCCCATTTCAAACATCTCTCGTTTAGTTGCCATAGAGGCAGTCATAACAGTTGGCAAGTGCGAATTCAGATTCTTGGCTCAGAATCATGGACTAAATTATATGTTTGAACAGACTGAATTACATGTTTGAACGGGCTGCATTTATAAGCCGTGATCAGTGAATCAGATACAATCTCCCTCTGTTCAGACTGGGTCATTGTCACAACTCGATCTGTCTGCGTTTAATAATATTCGCTCGCAGTCTGTTCTTTACGCTTTTTAACTAAAGAACAAAAAAAATAAACATGAAGTCTCAGTGCTGTTCCTCCGTTTATCTTCAGCATCCTTTGCCTTACTTAACTAGTAATGTTTGTTATCTATACTTTACTGTTGTAAATATTTTTTAGATGACACACCTACTTCTCCTTTTTGAGCTGCTGTTGATGTAACATTGGCTTACAGCATCACAGCGCTCAAAACTCAAAATTGTGAGCTGAACAAAAAATTGAAATTGAATTGTACTCTAATTTATAGCAAACTAGTCTTCCAAACTAGCCTTCTCTGTGAGCTGAGGCGAGTAGCGGGTTACCATGGCGAAGATCAGCCTCGAATGTTTTTGATGAATTTGCAACTGCACTCGAGGATACTTTCAAAGTTCTCTTTTTTTTTTATTATTATTTATTGACTTTCGTTTCGTAAACTTATTTTTTTCTTTAATCAGTTGAGTAGTTCTTCACATAATATGGATTCAAATCTAAGCTGTGTAAAACTGTCATCTAAGTAAGATGTGCCTAGTTTGAAGAATGTTAAAAATAAAACATATTTCGGTTTGTTTGACACGTTTTTGTGTCCTAAATAATTCTATATGTTTTTATTCATAGTTTGAATTACTTTAGTATTAATCTACTATGCAGATAAGTTTAAAATAATTTAAAAATATTACATTTAAGGTGTGTCCAAACTTTTGACTGCTACTGTATGGGATGGAAATCAAAACCTACCGAAACTCCTACACCTTGAAGATTTAATGTATACTGTGTATTCATTTCAAAATCAGATCATAGGGAAATCAGTCTGCAGTGGAATTTGTTACTATTACTCAAGCCTCTCATAAACATTGTGTAATTAATTAAGTTGTAATCAGATTAATTGACTGACTGTGCTGTTGCAGGCTCTGAGCAGCGCAGACGACTGCAGTGATGATGCGAGTGTGTATGAGCTGATGGGCAGTGCTGGTAAGCTGTATATGTATTATTAGTATGCTGTATTATTAGTGGTGTGTAGTAAACTGTATACTGAACAATACAATACAGCATGGAGGAGGATTCTGGAGAGGATATCAGCAGCGTGTTTTCTGCTTCTCCTGCTTCATTCTGCAGGAAGTCTGCAGGTTTCCCACAGTCACGACCAGCCTCAGACAGGAGAAGCGAGAGATGATGATGATAAACAGCCTGTAGAACAAGAGGAGGACCCCTACGCCCACCTGGGAGCAAATGATGAAGAGTACGACTCGATCCTCACCTCCGGCAGCTCTGTGGCTATAGTCAACCGCCCCCCTGCACCCACCCCCCGACCTGAAACCCTCCCAGCCAAGGAGGACAACATGCCTTTCATAGCACAAGGTAAGAAAGCATAGCAGTCATTGTTATTACTGGTAATAACACAGATAATAACACAGATGTTATAACTTCATGGGTGATATTAAAGTTTATTTGCAAATCTGAATGAAAAATGTTTGTCTAACCAAAAAAAGGGGTCAATTAATTTTTATACGGCACTGCAAATACATAAAATATGCATAAATATGCATATTTGTACATATATAAAATATGCATAAATATGCATATTTCATATATTTACAGAAAAAAAGAATTGCCCCCTTTTTTGGTTATACATACATTTTTCATTCAGATTATCAAATAAACTTAAAATATCACCCATAAATTACTGTGATTAACAACATTTTTTGAAAGCTGAGTTCAATTTCAATACTAGCCACAACCATGCCTGATTCCTACCAGACCTGTAGAATCAAAAAAATCACTTAAATAGAACCTGTCTGACAACATGAAGCCGATAAAAGATCTCAAAAACAACACTTTATAAAAAAAAAGGAAGGGAAAACAACGTCATCGACATCTGTCAGTCTGGAGAAAGTTACAAAGTCGTTTCTAAAGCTTTTAAATGATTCCAAAAGGGCATGGACAACTCATCCAGGAGGTCATAAAAGAACCCTGATATAATAAGAAAAAACCAATCAGCGTGTCACTTGACATTCTCTTTAAGAGTCAGGTGCGCTCTGACTTTGGTGGATTGCTATTTTAATGGTGCAGCACTTCTATCCATTGCCAAGATAGTAATACACTAGAAATTTACCTAAACACACCTCACTTCCAGATCACCACGACCATCAATGTAGATACACTATATTCACTATATTCAAGTGCCTTTGATATTTAAACGAGGCAGTCGCAAGGCATGAAAATAGACTGCTGGCAGGGAGTAAGATAGGGCCTCTGGTCTTCTCTTGCTGGGGCAGTCCTGATGAGAGCTAGTTTCATCATAATGCTTTGATGGAATTTGCGACCACACTTGAGGATACATTCAAAGTTTTTAAAAATCTTTTGGACTGATTGACCTTCTTTTCTTAAAATCATTTTTTCTTTAATTAGTTAAGTAGTTCTTGACATAATATGGATTAGAATTCAAAAAGAGATTCCAGGTGTCTACGTCATAAAGCTGACAAAGCTCACAAAAGAACCCAGTACAACATTTAAAGAACTACAGGTCTTATTTGCCTCAGTTAAGGTCAGTGTTAATGATTCAATAATAAGAAAGAGACTGGTTAAAAATGATGTTTAAGGCAAAAAAAAAACAAAACTGCTGACCAAAAAGAACACAATGGCTTATCTCACATTTACCTAAAAACATCTTGATTATCCGCAGGACTTTGGGTAAACAAAGTAATTGACATCTATCAGTCTGCTAGAGTAATGGTCTTGGGCTGCTTTGCAGTTTTAGAACATAGACACTACTATAGATGATGGAACCATGAATTTGTGACTTTGTGACTGTACTTGGGTTCTGTAGCAGGACAATGATCAAAAGCCCACCAGACAGTCAAGGTTTTTGAGTGGCCTAGTCAAAGTCTGATTGAGTGCTATGGTATGACTTGCATTAACAAGAGCTAGATCATATCACTATGATCACCTGCTAGTAAGTCAATTACCCAACCCACTCATTTGGACTCCCCCTTATCATTAGTGATGCCCCAACACCAGGAGGGTGAAGACTAGCGCATGCCTCCTCCAATACATGTGAAGCCAGCTAGAGCCTCTTTTTTAAAACTGCTGCTGATGCAGTATTAAAAAATAGAGTAGCATCACAGCGCACTCGGAGAAAAACGCAGCTCGGTTCTGATACATCAGCTCACAGACGCCTTGTGCTAAGCAACATCACCCTTTGGAGTGATGAGGGGAAAGAGCGTCATCTACCAACCCAGAGAGAGCAAAGAAAAGTGTGTTAAAGAAAAGTGCTAGTGGACACGTATCATAACAGCCATGTCGACTTAGACTAGGATGCAGGGGCTTTACTTTACACCCAGTCCTCTGTTGAGTTTGTGGGCAGAATCTACAGTAAAAACACACTTAAGAAAAACACATATTTACAAACAGTAAAAACGTATATTGAATAAAATGCACTAAAATGCATCACACTGCACTTTTGTCACCTCAGATTGCCTGCAGTAAAATATAATAAAATAATCTCAGGGAATTATTATAGACGCTCCTCGCACCGCGCCGGATTCTAGTGCTACGCCTGTCCGGCCGACTCAGAAATCACTGTTTATAAATACTTAATAAGCGCTTTTTCTTAGTCTGCGCTCCTATAATAGGGTAGCCGGGGAAAGTACGACCCAGATTTGCACCGTTCATCATTTGGCAGCAAGTTCTTAAATGTTCAATTTCAGCTGCATTAATAATTCAGCTAGATGAAGGTGCCAAGTGGCTTGTATTGTTAGAGCTTTATAAATCATTTAGACTCTGCTGATCTCTAGCCTGTAAGCCAGAGAGAGAGAGAGAGAGAGAGAGAGAGAGAGAGAGGGACAGAGAGGGACGGAGAGAAAGAGAGAGAGAGACGGAGAGAAAGAGAGAGAGAGAGAGGGGATGGCAGTGCATACACATTTTATACACGAGACAGTAAGACCCTTGCCTGAACTATACAACCAAAATCGATGTCAATCCTTTCTTTATAACACAGTTTCTTTTATTAACCCTTGTGTTGTCTTGCAGGTCAAAAGTGACCCGCTACCACCATGTTTAGCTGTAGAAAAAATACCTTAAACTATCTTTTTCCAACTTGAAATTTTATGACTTTTCCTAAAGACACCCCATCATTAAAAAAAGTGATACTTTGTTTTTGTTTATGTTTCCATACCAAAATTGTCTTATGGGTCATTTTTGACCCATGTATTATAAAAGCATTTAAACACTAGAAAAAAGTTTTAAGGCCACAAACAAACTTTCTCTGAGGGTGTTTTCACGCCTGCCTCGTTTGGTCCGGACTTTCGGACTTTTCAGTTTGGTCCGAACCAAAGTATCAGGTGTGAAAGGGGCTGCAAACCACGGTCCGGACCAAAGGACCAGATTTGGTCCGACCAAGAGAGGTGGTCTCGGTCCGAATCTTCTGAACCATGGTCCGGTTCGCCTGCAGTGTGGAAGCGCATTTCTGGATGGTTCGAACTTTCGGACCAATTACAGGAAGCTGAGCAGGCGTTCCTCAAGAGCCAATGGCAGGAGAAGAAGAAAAATAACCAATTATCTGACTGCAGCCTGCGGGAGGGCGGAGTTAGACGTCCAGCGCGTCCAGTCCCACCCACTTTGTCCACGCCACACCACGCATTGTCAGTATCGCAAGCTTGTAGTGTATATACAGTATTTAAGCCGAACGACGCAACACATTATTATATTTAAAGTCCGCTTACTGCCCTGTACATAGTTTACTTCCGTTCAGAGGCGGAGCTAAGACATGATGCTGACAAAATGGGCGGGACTAGGTGGAATGACGCTAACAAAGTGGGCGGAGCTGGACGCACTGGATGTCCAACTCTGCCTTCCTGCACATTTCCAACACATTTCATCCCATCCACCTTTCTCCTGTTCATCACACCAGCCATCCAAAAAATCATCCTGGAGAAACAAATTTGGAGGATTTGGAGGAAATTTGGGGCTGCTTTATTTTGGGGCTTTGGTAGGGTGGGTCATTTTTGACCCAAAGGACAAGGGGAGTAAACAGAATGTTAAGATCGCACAAGAGTTAACAAATAAAGAGAATGTGTTTATGCAGCGCTGCTCTGAACGTGAAGCCGGAGCGTGGCACGTTTCAGCAGTGAACAGCCTATAGCGTGTGTTATATTAGTGGAGAAGAGCCAGCTGATGTGTTGTTTGGATCCCACTGTGAGATCTATTGCAGCTCTATCAGATGCTGTTTTCCACCAAACAGATGGTTACTAGCTCGTGTTGCTACGGCTGTCTCGTGAAAAGCTCATTTCTCATATATTAATACAGGGGCAATGAAAACACCAGCAGTGCCGTAGCTGTCCTTCATCTGATCCCCCTCTCACTTTCCCTCCTTCTCTCTGACTCTTACTCTCCTTCTGTCGCTCATTCTGTCTCAGCCGCTTTCTCTCTCTCTCTCTCTTACTCTCTCTGTAACTCTTTCTGCCATTTAATTAACTTTCTCTCTCTCTCTCTCTTTTACTCTGTCTGTAACTCTTTCCTCCGTCTCATTTACTTTCTCTCTCTCTCTCTCTCTCTCTCTCTCTCTCTCTCTCTTACTCTCTCTGTAACTCTTTCCTCCGTCTCATTCACTTTCTCTCTCTCTCTCTCTCTCTCTCTCTTACTCTGTCTGTAACTTTTTCCTCCATCTCATTCACTCTCTCTCTCTCTCTTACTCTCTCTGTAACTCTTTCCTCCATTTAATTAACTTTCTCTCTCTCTCTTTTACTCTGTCTGTAACTCTTTCCTCCATCTCATTCACTTTCTCTCTCTCTCTAACTCTTACTGTAACTCTTTCCTCCGTCTCATTCACTCTCTCTCTCTCTCTCTTACTCTCTCTGTAACTCTTTCCTCCATTTAATTAACTTTCTCTCTCTCTCTTTTACTCTGTCTGTAACTCTTTCCTCCATCTCATTCACTTTCTCTCTCTCTCTAACTCTTACTGTAACTCTTTCCTCCGTCTCATTCACTCTCTCTCTCTCTCTCTTTCTCTCTCTGTAACTCTTTCCTCCGTCTCATTCACTTTCTCTCTCTCTCTCTTACTCTGTCTGTAACTCTTTCCTCCATTTAATTAACTTTCTCTCTCTCTCTTTTACTCTGTCTGTAACTCTTTCCTCCATCTCATTCACTTTCTCTCTCTCTCTAACTCTTACTGTAACTCTTTCCTCCGTCTCATTCACTTTCTCTCTCTCTCTTACTCTGTCTGTAACTCTTTCCTCTGTCTCATTCACTTTCTCTCTCTCTCTCTCTCTTACTCTGTCTGTAACTCTTTCCTCCGTCTCATTCACTTTCTCTCTCTCTCTCTCTCTTACTCTGTCTGTAACTCTTTCCTCCATTTAATTAACTTTCTCTCTCTCTCTTTTACTCTGTCTGTAACTCTTTCCTCCATCTCATTCACTTTCTCTCTCTCTCTAACTCTTACTGTAACTCTTTCCTCCGTCTCATTCACTCTCTCTCTCTCTCTCTTACTCTCTCTGTAACTCTTTCCTCCGTCTCATTCACTTTCTCTCTCTCTCTCTCTCTTACTCTGTCTGTAACTCTTTCCTCCATTTAATTAACTTTCTCTCTCTCTCTTTTACTCTGTCTGTAACTCTTTCCTCCATCTCATTCACTTTCTCTCTCTCTCTAACTCTTACTGTAACTCTTTCCTCCGTCTCATTCACTTTCTCTCTCTCTCTCTTACTCTGTCTGTAACTCTTTCCTCTGTCTCATTCACTTTCTCTCTCTCTCTCTCTCTTACTCTGTCTGTAACTCTTTCCTCTGTCTCATTCACTTTCTCTCTCTCTCTTACTCTGTCTGTAACTCTTTCCTCCGTCTCAATCACTTTCTCTCTCTCTTACTCTGTAACTCTTTCGTCCCTCTCATTCACTTTCTCTCTCTCTCTTACTCTGTAACTCTTTCGTCCCTCTCATTCAATTTCTCTCTCTCTAACTCTTACTGTAACTCTTTTCTCCCTCCATCTCCATCTGTAATTCTTTACTTCCACATCTCATTCACTTTCTCTCTTTCTCTTACTTTTTCTGTAACTCTTGCCTCCCTTTTCTGTCTCTTCTTTCTGTTTCTTCTCTCTCTTTTACTTTCTCCAGAGCTTTCTCTCTTTTTGTCCACTCTCTTTGTCTCTCATTTTTTGTCACATCATCTCTGTATCATCTTTCTCCCATTCTCTCTTATTTTGTCACTCTTTTTTTTCTCCCATACTTTCAGTCACTTAATCTCCCCCTACTCTCTCCTCTTCTTTCTTTCTTTCTTTCTCCAGAGCTTTCTGTCTCTTGCTCTTTCTGTCTTCCTTTCTTCTTTCATTCTTTCTTTCTGTCCCTCTCTTTTTCTTTCTCCTGCTCTTTTTCTGTCAATCTCTCTTTCTTTTCTCATTATGTCTGTCACATTCTTATCTTCTTATCTTTTGTCTCCTATTCTTTCTCTCTCTTTTCTCTCTCCTATTCTTTTTCATCATTTATTTCTCTTTCTTTCTCTTTTTGTCACACGTTTTTTTCTTCCTCTCTTTCTTCCTATTTTTCTATCTTTGCCTTATTCTTTTAATTTTTTTCTCTATTGTACTCTCTTTATCTCTTTTTCTGTTGCCTTTTTAACATCTGACATTTTCTTCCCTTTCTTTCTCTCTGTCTTTGTTTCTTTCTGTTGCTCTTTTCATTTTCTATATCTGACTTTCTCTTTCTTTCTCTCTTTCTATTCTCTGTCTCTCTTTGTGTTGCTTTTTTCTATCTTCTATGTCTGATTTTTTCTTTTTCTTTATTCTCATTCTCTCTCCTCTCTTTCTGTCTTTCTGTGGCTCTTTTTCATCTTCTGTCTCTGATTTTTCTCTCTCTGTTAAAGTGTTGCGTATTGCTCTTGGGTTGATCATTGAGTTGAAAGATCAGTGTCTGTGTTTATCTTCTGGGTTGAGCGTTTGAGCAGAGAGCTGGAAGTCAGAATGATTGCTTTTTTATTGACTCAGTCAAAGTCTCAACCAGCAGCACCACCATGTTCAGAGGGAAGAACGGCTGAAAATGAAACTTCATTAAAACGGATGATGGATGGAAACAATTTCCACTGCACTGCAGATGTTCCTCAGATCCTGCTCTGATCCATCTTTACCTTCAGCACATCTCTCACTTCCTTTCCTTCCTGCAGACCAGCCCAAATCTCCACTGTGTCTTTCCAGCAGCAGCTCTGCTTAACTAACGACTTTTATACGCAAAACGGAGCACGTCTGCTTATGCCCTTGATTAGAATCAAAAAGAGATGCTAAGGGCATACATAAGAAAACAAACAAAAATGACAAGACTGCTTAGTAATGCTAGTGGGCTAGTCAAAACATGGCAGTGAACTGAACAAAAGAGAGGGTATAATATAGGCAGGGAAATGAGTGAAAACAATCAATAGTCAGGTGACTAAGATCAAGTGGGTGTCTGCTTAGTTTGATTCTTAACTGGAACTGTGTCTGTGGTCTTTCATTTTCTCACTATGTTTCTCACAGTGCAAACAGACAGCTCCTAAAATATGATGTTGAACAATATTTGTTTTCAGGTCATTTAAGAGTTTACTTTTGAGGCTCCAATGTTGCCACTCTTCAGAGAAGATGCGAAGAGGAAAAAAAACTTGCAATTGGCTCCTTAACCCTTTCTTGCACAATAATTTACTGTCCCGACAGACAGTTCTGGTGGAAACAGGAGAGTTGAGGTGCACATTGAATTCTGCTGTGATTTGAGCAGCCGTGGTTTTATGTATTTTTTGGATACAATCCGGGTTAGCACCCGAACATCCCTTTCAGACAGCGTCCACAGTTAATCCTGTTGGATGTGGTTGGTCCTTCTTGGTGGTATGCTGACATTACCCTGGATTACCCACAAAGACTTGCTGTCTTGGTCACAGATGCGCCAGCAAGACGTGCACCAACAATTTGTCCTCTTTTGAACTCTGGTATGTCACACATAATGTTGTGTGCATTGCAATATTTTGAGCAAGACTGTGCTCTTACCCTGCTCATTAAACCTTCACACTCTGCTCTTACTGGTGCAATAATGTGCAATTAATGAAGATTGACACCAGGCTGCTCCAATTTAGCCATGAAGCCTCTAAATCACTAAAATTGCAGGTGTTTCAGTTTCATTGTCCAAGTCCTGTATAAGACAGGCAGGAAAAGACTTTGAAAAATGGTCATAATCGGTTGTGGTTGTTGTTAGACAGTAAGATATTTGTTTGCATATATTTGTGTATCATAACATGTGGCTCTTGGTAGTAATGAGTTTTTGGGTTTTTTTTTTCTGGCTCTTTGTGTTTGAAAGGTTGGTCACCCCTGTGCTATATGATATATTGGTACCACTTTAAAATAAGACTACCTTTGTAAAGGGTTTATTAATGGTTTACAATGTTTCAGTTTATTAATGATTACTAATTAGGTTGTAAATGCCTTAAAAGTCATTAATAATCAATGCATATATAATACGTAGAAAGGGCAACAGTATAGATGGCTGTGTGTTCACTATTTGACAAACAACAGATCATTTTTGCCCTTTCTACGTACGTGTTATTAGTTGATTATTAATTATTTTTAAGGCATTTACAACCTAATTAGTAACCATTAATAAACTAATTGTAAACCACTTATAAACCCTTTATAAAGGCAGTCTTATTTTAAAGTGGTACCGATATATTTAATTAAAATTGCTGATATGAACGACCAATGATGTATAAAGGAAAATCAGAAATATTATCTTTTTTTTTATATCTGTACATCTAAGTTTTCTGCTGTTTTCTGCAGCATTTTATTCGTCAGTGAGTGTGTATAACAGTAATGGGAGTCAGAAACTAAAATCTGCTTTGCAAACATAGTTATGCTGATCAGTTAAACCTCAACTACTTACAAGACCATTCCAGCAAAGAACAACCAAGTAGCTAGTTTTCTCCCAGGAGGAAAAATCAAGATAATATAAGGGATGCCTTTGAGCCTTTCACCAGAAAAAGAGAGAGAGAAAGAGAGAGAGAGAGAGAGAGAGAGAGAGAGAGAGAGAGAGAGCACAAGAGCACCCAAGCCACGATTCTGTGCATCTGCAACCAATCTGAGCAGCTCGAGGGGGCCAAGCACTGCCGGCATCATGCATTACACATGTTTTCCACCTCACCCATCCCACAACATTAAAACTACAGAGAGAGAGAGAGAGAGAGAGAGAGAGAGAGAGACTTTTCCACCCCCTTCAACACTGGGATCTTCCGCCTACACACTGATCGGATTTCTCCGCCCACTCACAATGTTTGGGGAGCTGCGAGGGGGAGGAGCCAGAGCACACTGAAATCATTTCAACTCCTTGTGTTCAATTTCCAGCCATTGTCGAGGCCACAAAGCTGCGGGATTATGTTCAGCATGTGGCCTTTTGGAATGAGGTAAATGTGGATGCAGAACAGGGTGGAACAGGGCTAACGTTTCTCGTGGTCCTTACTCCAAAGGTGCGACATATAAACAGAGAAATCAGCCCGTAAAAACGTGTGAATGGAAGAAGAGTAGAGAAGGAGGTGTGGCTGGGTAGTGTGGAGACATTAGAGTGAACTGCGAAAAGCCTGCAACGTTTCATTTAGAGCACTTACCAGCCAATCAATACTATCACCAGGAGTATTCTTCACTTTAATTCAATTTTCTTCCCCTCATTGATCCCTAAGAGCCCCGTCTCTTGTTTATCCTTCGTCTTAGTGCCTTCACAAGAGACCCGAGGCCTCTTACAGTGTATTACTGGTGCTTATGCTCATGTTTGCTGCCAAATTGTGTTATTTTAGTGGGTTCTTTTTGTCTAGTGAGGCTTTACTTTCAGACCTTCAGGTTTTAACAGCAACAGATCGGCCCATTTTAAAGGAAGTGTTCTTTATTAAATGGTGCCCTCTGGTGGTAGACTGGGAATAATGCCATAATAGTTTGTGCTGTTGACACACACTGACAACAAAAACAGAGGCACTATAAAAGTACTTTCGGTAACACTTTATAATGATTTTCATAAATATACCATTAACTAATGATTAATAACTGTTATTTTTCACATTTTAAGAAACTAAAAAGTTGCTATCACATTTGTAAATACTAATGAACGCATTGGCAACATCAAATGCATTTGATGAACATTTACTAGCGATTTATTAATGTTCAAATTCTGATGAGCTAATGATTTGCTAACATTTTTAATATGAATATCCATGCTAATAAATAAGTGTCATGTTTGAGCATTTGTTAATATTCAAATTCTGACAAACTACTGCTTTGTTCACATGTACTGATCATTATTTAAAAATAAATTAATGAAAGTTATTATAAAGTGTTACCGTACTTTCTTGTACTCAAAGGTACATTTTTCATAATTGTACCCTTAAATATATAAGAATGGTCTTTAGAGTGTCCGATGTTCCCTCTGAAGTACAAAGTCTTTTCTAACTGCAGGAAGTACAGATTGGTACCACTTAATCAGCCACAAGGTACATTCAGTATTCTGTATCACTGCACTAATAAACTATATATATTTTTGCATTTTATACATCTAAAAGCCAGACAATTTTGGATGATCATGTTCTTAAAACATATTTAGTCGATGATAATGTTTATATTCTTTATAATCTTTACATGGGTGCAAAAAAAAAAGGCTTTCACTGAAAGGTTATCTGTTGTACCTTAATATAAGCTACAGCACCAGCGACAAGCTTTATACTCTTTTTAGTACAAATCTGCACTTATTTTCTAATGAGAATACAATTATTTGATGCTTAACAAAGGTGTGAAAAGTACTGACAGTACTAACTGTCATTACTCAGGTAGAAGTATAGATACTAGGGTTTAAAACACTTCTGTAGAAGTTAAAGTATCAACTCAAGTTTTTTAGTCAAGTAAAAGTGTAAAATTACTGCGTTCAAAACTACTAACAACTAATTTGGAGGCAAATAATGCCATTTAGTATTATCCTTAACACAATTTTCTTAAAGCCATAATAATTATAATGTTATATTAAAATTGTAATGTTTAACATTTGTTTAACATTAGTTTCAGCTCCATATACAGTCATGTGAAAAAGTTTGGGCACCCCTATTAATCTTATTCATTTTTAGTTCTAAATATTTGGGTGTTTGCAACAGCCATTTCAGTTTGATATATCTAATAACTGATGGACACAGTAATATTTCAGGATTGAAATGAGGTTTATTGTACTAACAGAAAATGTGCAATATGCATTAAAACAAAAGTATGGGCACCCTAATCATTTTATTGATTTGAATACTCAATAAAAACTACTTTTTACTGACTTACTGAAGCACTAAATTGGTTTGGTAACCTCATTGAGCTTTGAACTTCATAGCCAGGTGTATCCAATCATGAGAAAAGGTATTTAAGGAGGCCAATTGCAAGTTGTTCTCCTATTTGAATCTCCTCTGAAGAGTGGCAAAAGCACACCTCAGGTGATTCTGTTTGTGGCATGCTTGCAGAAATGGCTTCTTTCGCATCACTCTCCCATACAGCTTCTCCTTGTGCAAAGTGCGCTGTATTGTTGAGCGATGCACAGTGACACCATCTGCAGCAAGATGATGCTGCAGCTCTTTGGAGGTGGTCTGTGGATTGTCCTTGACTGTTCTCACCATTCTTCTTCTCTGCCTTTCTGATATTTTTCTTGGCCTGCCACTTCTGTGCTTAACAAGAACTGTCCCTGTGGTCTTCCATTTCCTTACTATGTTCCTCACAGTGGAAACTGACAGGTTAAATCTCTGAGAGAACTTTTTGTATCTTTCCTCTGAACAACTATGTTGAACAATCTTTGATTTGATTGATGAGCCCATGATGCCACTCTTCAGAGGAGATTCAAATAGGAGAACAACTTCAAAACACACTTCAATTCTTTTGTTTTATTTTAGTGTTCCAGAAGAAGAAATCTCAGGCCGATTCTGAAACTCTCTACTCCTTCTCTACAAAGCAGAGTAAGATGTATTTTATCACTACTTTTTATGTGATGCTGTTAGGTTAAAGTTTTTGATGAACTAAATCTAAGCTAATATAGAAATAATTTTCAAAAGGGAATGTGTGTGTTTCGAGGAAATTCACAGTCAACATTTTTGACAACAAATGATGTATGCACAACAAAAGGACAAATGGGTTTTAATAATGATGTAAACGTCTTTAAATGGCGCAAAGAAAAATGATACAGATGAAATTACCACACAGCACAGACAGATATCTCTGTCTGTACATAACGGTCATTATGAGCCTAAACACCAAATATTTTTTGAGTAAGTAGAGCGTTAAAACTGAGCTTTTAGAGCATTTTCAGACTGATTGAATAAGCAAAATTTGTCCAGAATGATTTTAATAATCAATGCAACACTTAAGAAGACCTTTTATTTAATAAAAGCATTTATTAAGAACAGATCTCCAAAAGATTAAAACACAAACAATGTGAACAATGATCCACAGGCCTAAACATTGTTAAATTAGGCTAAAGAATTATGTCTTTTCTCTATTTTATTATAATTCAACATGGTTTAAGAATATCAAATACTTTCTAAACAAGCATTTTAATATTTAGCATATAGCCTATGTCCAAAAACACACAAAAAACTGTATAAATGCTAATTACTGCACAATCATTAAAGTGAAATAGACCTAGTAAAATTACATAATTTACAATTACTTTCATCTACTCTAATATAATTAGCAATATTTAAGAATATAAAACACGATCTGAACAAACAAACATTTTAATATTTAGCATATAGTCTATGTCCAAAAATATACAAAAAACAGTAATACACTATACACTGCACAATTATTAAACTGATGTAGACCAAGAACAATAACATAATTTACAATTACTTTCATCTACTCTAAAATAATTACCAATATTTAGGAATATATAAAATACTTTCTGAACAAACACTTTTTTTAGCATGTAGCCTAAATGTGTAAACATACACTGTGTGTAATTTTAACATTCTAACTTGCTATATCGTGAATATCACGCCATAGCTTTATATCAAATAAAAGGCCCGAGTTTGGGTTGGGCATTGGGTCGGGCTTGGGCAGAGAATCTTAACTCTAATGTACATACAGTATTAGGCAGCAAGTGAACAGTCAGTGGGCTAATGTAAAAATCTGAGTGTCTGTGACAAGAGTCACATGGTAAACATCCTACCTAAACCACACACAGTTCATTGATGTGATTCATGGTGGCCCCACCAAGTTAGATACAGGACTAAATGGCACTGCTACTGAAATGTCTTGGTGCCAGACTCCACAGAACACCTTGACAGGTCAGAGCAGATTTTGGTGAAATAAATCAGGCCTACACTTTATAAGGCAGGTGGTTTTATTGTTACGGCTGATCTGTTTATTTTTACTCAGTTGTTGCCACTGTTTTCTATTTCTAAAAATGTACTGAATCCTGTTGCGACTATCTCACATATTTACAGTCAAAATTATTTAGTACATCCTCAATCTAAGATCATGCTAATATAACTAATATAATCTTTGTCACTCTGAATGTGGTGCCAATGCTACAGATCGGGGTCGGGACAGCATCTCTTGCACCTATGACACATTCATGCCAAACCAGCCACCAGGACTGGATGAACTGATCAAACTGCAGGAGCAGGTGAAGAAAGGTTCTCTCAGCATGGACGAGGCACTGGACAGATTCACTGACTGGCAGAGACTTCAGCGAGGGCTGGACTCCATCCAACAGGTGACCAATCAGTGTAGGCCGTTATTTTCGAATAACTGGAAACATCTGAAGAAGATCCACAGTGCTGTTACAGGACCTACAGCACGGGTCGGCAATTAAGTTTGGCTTCTCTGACAGATATTTTACATTACTTGGCGGGCCACAGAAAAAAAATGGCTAGTAGCTCTCCAGCCCAGAGGGTTGTTGAACCCAATTGCAGAACAGTTTAACTCAAAGCAGGTTAACCTAAGAAAAAAGGAAAAAATAAATGAATAACCACACAGGTTATTTTCATGTACACTTTTCATGTACTTGGCATGCAGCCTCGTGCAGTAGATCAGCACAGCAGTGCCAATATTACTTGTTATAGCACAAACCTCGAGTGTAGTGTTGCTTAATTGTAATTGAGGCAGAGTCTGAAAGGGTTAAAGGAAACAAATTAACCAAAAAGTAAAATTATAGATGAAGCCAGAGAACTACTATATGCTTAAAATAGTCCACCAATTAGAAATTCAGATAAAGCAAGTTGACCTCTAAAATACAGATTGAGTAGAAGAACAAAGTAGCTGTTTCTGATAAAGTGGACAGTGATGGTATATAATTTTACTGTCATTCTAGGAGAAGCTTAAGCAGTTACGGCAGAGCATCATCAGCAACAGAGAAGATGATGACAGCGTCTATGGTGAGTTTAGTTGTAGTTTTTACTACCATCGCTCTTCAGCTTATAAAAGCAGCACTTTATAGTTCTATTATTAAGTTGGCTTTTTCACCATTGGGATGGGAACTTTAAATGGTTTGACTGTATATTTCACCCTTTATCTCTCTATGTCTCTCTCTCTCTCTCTCTCTCTCTTTATTTCTCTTTTTCTCTAGTTCTCACTCTTCCACTTTCTCTCTCTATTTCTCTTTCTGTACTTGCCCCTCTTTTTCTCTACGTCTCTCTATTTCTCTCTCTGTACTTGTCCCTCTTTCTCTCTACTTCTTTCTATTTCTCTTTCTGTACTTGTCCCTCTTTCTCTCTACTTCTACTTCTTTTTATCTCTACTTGTCCCTCTTTCTTTCTACTTCTCTATTTCTCTCTCTTTACTTGTCCCTCTTTCTCTCTACTTCTGTCTCTTTCTCTTTCTGTACTTATCCATCTTTCTCTTTATTTCTTTCTATTTCTCTCTCTGTACTCGTCCCTCTTTCTCTGTGCTTATCCCTCTTTCTCTCTACTTCTCTCTATTTTTCTCTCTCTACTTGTCCCTCTTTCTCTGTACTTCTCTATTTCTCTCCCTTTACTTGTCCCTCTTTCTCTCTTCTCTCTCTACTTGTCATTCTCATTCTTTTTTTCTCTTTCTCTCTTATTTCTCTCTACTTTTCTCTCTCTCTCTCTCTCTACTTTTCTCCATTTCTATTTTTTTCTCTTTCCTCGTCTCTCTCTCAATCGGATTCTCTCCCAACTTCTCTCTCTCTGTTCTCTCTCTATTTACCTCTGTCTCTCTCTCACTACTTGTCTGTCATTCTTGCTACTTGTCACACTCTCTATTTCCATCTCTTTCTTTCTTTCTTTTTTTTCTCTCTCTCTTTCTTTTCCTCTCTCACACAGCCACTATTTAGCCAAATGTCTTTGGACTATACACTACTTAAACCGCTATTTCCATTTTTTTGTTTTAATAGCACTGGATTTAAGCCATTTATTTAATAATCCTGTTATTTGTTTTTTTTTTACATTTTTTTCAGTGTTTTTAAGCCAACTTTCCTTTTCCTTTTCTAGAGACTATAGACTGTATTCTATCTCTTTCTCTGCATATTGTATTATCTGCCATTCACCCTGTTCCTCAGTGGACATGGCCTAAAAAGACCACCACAAAAATCAGATAATAAACACTGTGTCCACTCACTGTCCAGGATCAGATAAATAAGCTTATCTATTGGACGCTGTTAGTAGAGTGGTGGATTATTCTCGGTCCAGCTGTGACGCCGAGGTGTTTAAAAACTCCAGCAGCACTGCTGTGTCTGATCCACTCTTACCAGTACAACACTATTACACTACTAACACACCAACAATATGTCCAGACCACTGAAGAAAAGGGTCAAGGGTGAAAGGGCACTAAAAAAGTATGCAGAGAACAAATACAGATGGACCAGTAGCAGGAAGGTGGAGGTGAGAACAAGCAAATATGTCTTCAAACATAGATTTTTTATTAAATCTGTGTTCAGTCATTAGTCGTCTTCCTATTATCCAGGTGGTTAGTGGTTCTTTAGTGGACTGCAACATTTTTAAGATGCTTATCTGGTACAAGGACTCCCAACTTTATCTTTGATGGCTTGAATCACGACTAGAAAAGTGGCGAAAGTGTTCTTTCAAAGTTGTAATTGGAGTGGCATCAAAAGACATATTCTCTGCAGAAACGGAGCTTGTGTTCCTCACGCACAGCGATGATGAATCAGTCCGAGAATAGAACTTCATCATTTGGGAAAACATTCTCTGAGTCGCGGATGATAGATTCTTCAATATGAGGATTAGACAGAGAACATGAAAGAGCTGGTGGAACGTGACCTTGGGAGAAAAAAGAGGGGAAAAAACAACTGGGCAACGACAACAGAGTGTCTTAACTAGCCTCTTCTCTCTCCAACAGATAAAATCAACATTGTTCATCACACGCCATGTAAGTGCCTCGCTGCTACGCTTCTTTACGAAAGCTAGAGCGGAGAACATCTCCTTGGGTGGTTATTTTATCTCAGCATTCGCCTTCATTCAAATAGCAGTATAACTTCTGGGTCTCAGGGGAGCAGTTAACGAGGAGGTTCGCACACAAGGCCTCAGTGTGTGTGTGTGTGAGTGTGTGGTGTATGGGAGGTAGGGTGTGTGATAGTACACACACACACCTACAAGCACATTCTTTGAGGTGCCATATTGCTTGTTTACATATCAACACACTCTGCTTTAAAAGTGTTTTAATGTACTCTTGGGTCTGCACTGTCCGTCAAAAGTTTTAGAACATTTGATTAATGAAAGACAGTGTTTTTGTCATTGGTTTGCAAGAAGTTAAGACCAACCATGTTTATTTTGATGGGTAAAGTGAAGTTCCGTTTATCAGAATAAGAATTAAAATCACTTTGATTTTGTATACATACTATGTTTTTGCACTATAAGGCACAGCAGATTATCCATAAATGTATATTTTCTGATTTATCTTTATACATAAGGCGCACAGGATTATAAGGCACATTATGCGACACTCTAGTAAGGAACAGGGGCGTTACTATGTTGTTTTTCTCGTATTCAGTCCCACATAGCTTGTTTTTTAACACAGTAATCACGCAGACTACAGTTTGATATACTTGCCTCTGAACAGTGAAAAAGCTAGTGCTTGGCGAGGTTAGCGGCTAATGCTAATGCTGCTCCAGCATCGCTAGCCAAGGTTAGCAGCAGACTACAGGCCGATAATACTTACCTCTGAACGCCAAAAAAGACTAGAGCTTAGCATGGTTAGCAGCTAATGCTAGTACTGCTCCAGCCTCTGTGCCTCTGGCTTAACTGAAACTCCTGTATAACTCTGTACTTTAGTGGAGTGGCTTTACTGCTGCTTAAAACCTGAATGATAGAATCCATATATAAGGTGCAAGGGATTATAAGGCGCACTGATGATTTGGGGGAAAATGAAAGGATTTTAAGTGCGCCTTATAGTGCAAAATATATGGTACAAACAATTTGTCTTAGTGAGAGTTATAGAATATAGACCATGGACTACTTCAAACAAAACAAGCATCACACTACCTATCAGGGACTGGAACTGGATTCAAGGTCAAGGTTTAAAGACTTTTGTTATGTGGCATTAAACCCTCCTTTAGTGGCACCTTTTTAAACATAAAATTCTAAGGCGCCAAGGATTAAGGTGCTGCCACTAAGATCGGGAGATCGTGGGTTTGAATCCTGTTCATGCAGCTTGCAATCTGCTGCAGGAGCCCTGAGAGAGCACAATTGGCCTTGCTCTCTCTGGGTGGATACATGGCCAAAGGATAATGTTGATCAGCACAAGGCATCTCTGAGCTGATGTATCAGAACCGTGTCACTGCACTTTTCTCTGAGTGCGCTGTGATGCTACTCGGCAATGCTGCATCAACAGCAGTTTAAAAAGAGGCAGTGACTGACTTCACATGTATCGGAGGAGGCATGTGCTAGTCTTCACCCTCCTGGTGTTGGGGCATCACTAGTGATAAGAAGAGTCCTAATGAGTGGGCTGGGTAATTGGCTGTGTAAATAAGGGAGAAAATGGGATAAAAATGTTTAATAAATTATAAAAATAATAATAAAAAAAATGTGATTTTAAGCTAAAAAATAATGTGAAAGTAGTTCTTATTTTCTTATTAAATCTGAAAGTAGTTCTTATTTTTGCAAACTTCAGTTGAAAAGAATGTACTGTATCTCATTTTATTTATCATTAAAACCATGCAGTTGAATTTTAATAGACATGTTCAGTGTAAACGAGTACAACTGCGTCCGTGTTGCGCTGTGTGAGACTAATGAAGGTTTTCTCTCTGGTCAGCTGTGACCACAGACGAATGCCGGAGAGGGAGCCAACAAGCGGAGACTGATTTCTACAGTAAGCCCCTTAAAGGACAGAATGTGAGTTTCTGAATTAAGTTTCTGGAACACTCAGCTACCTTTCAAAGCACACAGCATTAATCTCCCAGCAGATGTTGGTTAATTGGCTCTCTTCCATTTCATAATTGTTGTTTATTTCTCCTGATAATACGTACAAAATGAAATAAGTCAGCTGATTTGGTCATTATTCATTTTGCAGTCCAATTTCTTTTGGAAGGCAGACAAGCGGTGAAAGTGAGTATGATCAAATCCGCAACTTCCTGCAGAAATGTTTGATTTTTTATTTATTTTTATTTTTTGTATTATTTTTGACTGAAGTGAGAATAAAAGAAATCATAACTAAAAAGTATTACATTATAAAGTACATTGTAACTGTGTTTAATTGCAGTAGCAGCACTGTGTGAGAGTGGAGAATTGGGATTGTCTGCAAACAGCTGCCAGATTGGAATACACATTAGACTTCTGTTTCTATTTCTTTTTTTTTTCTTTTTTAGAAAGGAGGAAAGAAGATGAGGAGAAGATGAGGAGAAGGACACCAGAACTTATTGTACTACTTGAGAGAAGTACAACTTGAGATTTGGAATAGGATGGATAGGATGTGCTAGTACTGCTGTAAAATTGATGCCTAGCTGAGAGATATCTTTTTTTATAAATATATAATTTAAGGAATCTACAAAAAATGCTACAAAATCTACAAACTTCTACACATTGTTTTAATAAGTTAAATCTTTTTTTTTCTTTGTTTACTTCACTGTATGTCTGTTTTTATACTTTTTTATGTATTTTAGTTATGCTTTTTAGTTATACTTGACAACAAACTGTCTATATATCTATGATATATAAATGTAAACAGTCTTGAAGTTACTATTTAATTTTGAAATAAAAGACAGAACAATTATCCAAAGTTATCTTGTTCATAAAGCTTTTCTTCTTTCTCATGCTTTTTACAGTTATCTTTACATAAGAAAACAGAGACAAATCACATCGTTATTCTATATATTAAGCATCAAGTCTGTGCTGTATTTGTAAAAACATCCTCAAGGGGGTGCAATTCTACCAGATATGTGGATCAGGCTGAAAACCGTGGTCCTGTGTTGATTAATTCTCAGGCCCTTTGACAGAGAGAGGGCTCTCGCACGCCCCAGTTTTCCCAGCAGACTCTCCGAGTGGCATACGGATCACTGATTGTGTGTGAAGACACACACTGCAGCCTCCGGATCGGCTATGGTGGCGTCGGGGGACAGCTAAAGCGGGGCCCTGCGACGAGGGGGCCGAGCGCCCGGGTGCCGCGATGCTGCGATGCTACCGCTAAGTCGGCGCGCCTGCCAAAGTTAGCAGCTGGACACGTTTGCATGATCAATCATGCTCTTTGTGAATAATATGTATTAAAGCCCCCGCACTCGGGCGCGTTTGGAAGCAGCAGCTCTCGCCTTTGGAGATGATCCGGCTCCAGCAGCCCTGGTGGCATTTGCAGTGCGGGTATTTTGCCCATCACCTGCTGCTCTGGGAGCGAGGAGAGCTTCCTGATCCTAGGCCTGCTCCAGCTTTGCCGTGCCCCTTTTCACCTTCATGCATATTCCTCGGCTCCAGGATCTCGAGCGGGCCGTGTTCGAGAGGCCTTCGCGTACGATCGAAATCAGGCCACTTCAAAGGCAGCTATTGTCTCTTGCCAGAATCAGAAGCGCTTGTTGTTTGTCGCCGCAGTGAACAAAGTTAATGACTGCTTGCTTGTCCACGGCCTCTTATGGAAAGATGCCACAGGAGTTCCTACTTTTCTCAAGCTGGGAGAGAGTTGATAAAGCCAGCATAAAAGATTAAGGCTTCCCCGAAGTATAGAGCTTTATCAGAGGGAGTGGAGGGCAGGATTAGAATGCAGATGCATCAACAATACTGTCACAAAAACCTCAAACTGATAAAGATCCGCTGCAGCTGAGGCACACTCCCAACACCAAGAGGCAACCGGAGAATTCATCAACCCAAGTGGCATTACACAAAACTCAAACTGTCCCCTCCAAATCATTCAAAACCTTAACGCTTCTTGATTGGCTACCATGAACTGGAAGCTTGGTGGAACTGTGCTGTTCCGAAGGGATGGAGGAGAAAAGGTGGACGGTAAACACAGGTATTTGGATTGGCTTTGGTTAAAGCCAGTTCAAGCAGGCACACAGGCGCACTCGCACACACTCACACGCCTCCAGCTCAGTCTCCATCCTCCGGATTAAGGCCCCGAATTATGCACAGCTGCTCCCCTTTCTGCACCCTGATAAAATCGGGCAATTTCACAGTCAGTGGCATTCTTTCATCCCCTAATCCCCCGGCATGTGTACAGTATACGTGACCCTCCCCAGGAAAGGGCCGAGGCCACGGTTGGGGCACCTCCGGTTGGGGAGAGGGGCTTTGATTTGAGGGTTCCTTGGGCTTCACAAGAACCAGGTCTCAATAAGTGGAGCACATTGAGTTCATTTATATGTGTCTTAGAATAGGTTTAATACACTCTTAATGTATAAAAAAGCAAAGTTCTCAAATAGTTCTTGGCTTGAATACACATTGGGGAAGCCATTTAATAAAGAACAATATACAGATGTTCGATAACCTTTTAAAAAAGGTTCTTACAAACCTCACATGTATATTTAATGTTTAAGCAACTATTTACTGATGACAAATGCAACTGTGGCAATGATTGTGATTGGTGAAGTCTGGTTGAGTTGTCTGTGGGAAGAGACAAATTAATCTGTGCCAGTATATCTTAGCATCTGTTGGAGATGACCTGAATAAACATTTAAATAAAGACAAACATTTAATAAAGAACAATATACAAATTCTATAAACTTTAAAAAGGTTCTTACAAACCTAACATGCATGTTTTAAATAGTTCTTTAAGCAACTATTTTTGGATAGAACATTTTATAGAATGCCAAATGTGGTAGACAAGTGTTTCTGGACACTGTCATTACACTTTATCATGTCTCTATTACTGCCTAAGCTAAGTTGTTTTTTTCATATTTTGTATTCATCAGAAAAGTTATAACACCTATCAATAATGACCAGCTACTACCTGTCTCTCCTAAGCATAGAAAACATAAGTTACTCAAATGATCCTAAGTCTTTTGTTTAAAGGATAGGTAGTGCATAACAGCTTTTAAACACGCTCTACCTTTGTTCACTGCTTCATGTTTTTTTTATTTTTCACTCTTTATTATGGAAGTTTACATGTATCTTTGCTTACAAAAAAAAAATAAAGGCAATTCAGGTAAAGTTTTGGTGAAGTGACACATTTTGAAGTTTTGGAAGTACTGATAAATAAGGTACGTGTCACATGCTTGTATTTATAAAGCATTTTTTTTGTAATATACTGCCTGGCCAAAAATAAGTTAGCACCTGAATGTAACTCAGCGAATAGCTAAAAGCCTCCCATTAGATAATGGGTGATTATATTTCAGCTGGAAACAAGTTAGTTAACACTGTTTCAGAGGGGGCAGTGTGTATTACTGAACACAATGTTAAGAGAGATACAGGTGTCTAAAGACTACATTTGAGCACTGTAGAATAGCAAGTAACACCACTACAATCCACATGGCAAAATAACTCCTACAACCATTTGAATGCTTAAATAGTTTTTTGTTGTTGTTTATAGGATCCTTTGGATTGTATTATTGGTTCTGTATTGAACCATTTAGAAATAAATAAATACATACATAAAGCATATTAAGTTTTATTTCTACATTGGCATGCCAAAGTGTGTACATGAAGTTAATGTGTGTCATTAAGGTTTTCTTCAAGTTCAGGTGATAAATACATAATTGAAGGCATTACCATCCACAGTGGCAATGATCGTGACTGGCGGAGTCTGGTTGAATTGTCTGTGGGAAGAGATTAAATTAATGTGTGCCAGTGTTCCTTAGCATCTTTTGGAGATGGCAAAAGTCATGGGACATGACACGAGTTCCTGTCTCTTGGCATGTGGCGTGTCAATGTGTAAGTATGTTTATTTTGCATGCAGTGTCTGATTGATCAAGACTTCAAAACTAAAAAGATACATACTGTATAGGCTGAATGCTATGATGCAAAAGTGGTTATTCTACAGTTTAAGTGTGTAACATGCTCCAGAATACAAACATTAATGCCTAATACTAGGGATACTATATTTGGAAACTATATTTAAGTCTACACTTAAATGCACTTATCTCACGAGACAAGACATGATATTGGGTTCATTTTTAAATTTACGATTTAAAATACAATTTTTATATTTTATTTGACTAAAACTCACAAAATGCAAAACTGCTTTAAAATATATATTTGGTAAGTACTTATCTTGATGTCAATCAACTTTTAATCTGATTATAAATTATGTATGATTTATCATATGCAGTAAAAAACAGAACTGTATGCATTACGTACTGCAGCCGGTTTTACCAGAACCCCCAACAACTTCTCTCCTGTATGATCTCACATGAGCCTCTTTTTGCACTAATGTTTATGCGGGTTCTGTTTACAATGTTAGTCATTTCTTCTTAATTCCCTCATCACTAATGCACTATTGTCTTGAGTCTCTTGTCTTGGGTACGTCTATATCTGTGAACTTATTGTATTGTACATTTAGTGTCTCTCATACTTTTTATATTTATATATTTTATCTTGCATGTTGTAACTTTGGGAAGGAGAATGCATGCATGATTCAAGGATTCAAGGAGATTTTATTGTCATTTGCATCACATGTGGTACATGAGGTGGAACGAAATTGTGATCTCACGATTCAGTTTTCACCCAAGAGTTGTTGTTGGAATAGATATATAGGTAAAATAGGATAACAAAATAAAAGAGATACAAAATAAAATACAATAAAATATAGAATAGAACAAAATAGATAAAGATAAATACACAAAAAAGAATAAATAGGCAGAATAGACAGGTAGCAGCAACATGAAGTCCAGAATGCAAGTTTCCTATAGCAGCATGTTTGTAAACAGTAATTTGTCCTTGTAAAGTGTCAGTGCAGTGTGTTGTTTAGGTGGAATTTAAAAACCTTACAGCTTCTGGAATGAAGCTGTTTCTGAGTCTGGTGGTTTTGCACTTGATGCTCCGCAGCCTCCTGCCTGATGGGAGCGGGACAAAAAGTGTGGGTAAGAGGGATCCTTCTGGGTGGGATGGCAGTCATCCTTTAGTGTTCTATGTAGATCTGGCAACCTATGACCGAAACTCTAAAGTTATTACTTCTGCGCATGATCAGGCTGTTGCCTCCGCAGTTTAAAAAGTAAAGGTGGAAATGTGTGGGCAGGAAAACGAGGCCCGGCGGACCATGCAGTTAACAAAACTATTTTTTTGTAATCTCTGCAGAAGTCTCACGAAACATTTAACACTGACGATAAATATTGCACTGCACATCCCTAGTATTCACAATAAAAATATAGTTTCAAATGCCTATATGGATCATGTTTCCCCTTACTATAACTTAACCATTTAGACCCTCTTTTTTAAGCCTACTTTTCAGTTCTTTAATCTGATAACTACATTACTGTCATATTTAACATGAATTTAATTGACCCCAAAATAGATGCCAGTGGCACAAGATATGCTAAACCAGATTTATGACAAAATATGGCAAATATTTCGCAATAGTTTCTTCATTAGGATTAACAACTGAATAATAATCCTATGTTTTAAGGGGTTATGGATATAAATGGCATCAGCCAACCAATTATACTCCTCTCACCTCTAAAAATATTCAACACAGCTCTCTGAGGGTTAAAAAAATACAACACGTCTTTTGCCTTAATCAACACAATAATGGTACGACAAGCGTAAACATGGTAACTGCACCTAGAAGGACTGGAGATGTTTGTTTGAACCAGGCTTAGTCCATAAATTAACTCAAATTAACCAGAAGGGCAAACCACTTACCATATAGATGCTATGCATCTTCAGGGCTTTGAAAACATCTTCATTAGGATGTTGCTAATGGTGCAGCGTCTCCGCTGTGAGTGTTTGTAGTGCAGCAGGAAAGGGCTGGAGTGATTGCCAATCAGGGCGCATAAGAGCCAGGTGGTAGGTTGGACTATACCCTGATAGATATTTCCCAGGAACCTTCTTCTATAGCTTTCGTGTGCTTCTATTACTCATTTAAATGCTAGCTTATTAAAAAGACAGAGCACATAGAATTACTGTTAGTACAAATGATTACAATATATATAAAGCTATTAACTTTATATGAAAAAAAAATCTAATTAGACGAAATATAGTAGTAGTGGAGTCAATGAATTGTATAATAAAATTCACATTAATCTTCTGTTACTACAGGGTTTCTCAGATTGTTAAAAAGGCTCAAAATGCTTACTTACATTTATCTCAAAAAGGCTTTAATTTGCCTTAAAATATATAATACACCCCAAATCACAAGTTACTGTGAAGTCTGTGAACTTAATATTTGCTGTGCTTTTTGTTATTGTACTTGAGAAAGTACTCTTAATTTTGTTTCTGAAAGGTATACAATTAAATATCCATAACCTCTTGAGACCCTGCGTCTTTTACATTTCTGCTTCTCTGCACTATGATACTTAAATAAATAAAATGTTGACCCTTTGGCCACATATGGAGACTTGGCCCAAACCATCTAGTGGTCAAATGTCAACATTACAATTAATTGAAAACAAGATGGCGTCCCCGTCAACAGTTTCTACAGCCAGTCCAAACACAACATGGGCCGGGTAAAAATTATCATCAAATTTTACGCTTAAAAACGATTTACTTACTGTAGGAACCTTATGTTTTTGGACTAATTGGGTCCTCCTAATTACCAGTGGCAAGGACTTATATATTTTTCCAACATCATCGTTATTGTTTTAGCACATTTAAATGTTAAGAACAAACCTTTACCCCTTAAGTAACTCAGGGAGGGGAAAAAAGAGAAGAAAGAGAGAAATTAATAAATAAAAAAGAATATTGCTTGTTTATGGACCCTTGTTTCTTTGCCTTACTTCTTTGTGTCAGGAGAGGAAAACAAATATTTTTTAAGGATTTTGAACTTTGCCGAGGATTACTTATAGAGTCACTGTTTCTAGTAACACTTGTAATTAATCCATATTCTCTAAGATATCAATGAATGAGCCAAAAAACAAGGATTATTTTTTTAATGTTAAAATAAACTACTGTCCCCATATAAGGAAAATATTTTTTTTTTGTATTTATTTTTTTACAAAAGCGACTTTTTGTACAAAGGAGCAGCAGCTGTGTGTATATGCATACGTTTGTGAGTAAGAAAGCTATAAAAAAAAAAGCTTTCACACCTCACACCCATCGGTGTAGTGTAATTGACAAGTACTCTTGCTATTTAAACGATGTATGTAAATGACATGAAAATAGACTGTTGGCAGGGTGTAAGATAGCAATGAGAATCGCAAGGCACCTTGCACAGGGTGTAAGATAGAGGCCTGAGAATTACGGTAGTTATGAGATTTAATCTATATTTCAAAACATAAATTAATCTAGTAATCTGCTTTGTGAACTCAAAAGTAAAGATGCTATGGTTACATCCTGAAATAAACCCATTAAAACCTCTTTAGGTTCTGTAAAATTAAAAGCAAAATATGGGATGAAACTTGAACAAAACTTGGTAAAATGATTAATTTGCACAAAAAATGTTAAAAGATAATCTTAAAAGATGAATCACATGTGTAAGCACTGTAATATTGTAGCATAGCACTAAATACTACACATAAATGTGACATAAATATGACTACAACAAGTGTTTTGCTGAAATAAGCTCTGTCCTTTTTACCAAAATGAACTTATTTATTGTTCATTGGAAACTTGCATGTTGTTATTTTTCCAAAATCATTGGTAGACAGGACAGCATGTATATATTTTAAGCACATAAAGTTTTAAATCTGTGCTTTAAAGTGCAGAAAGCAGCAGGGTGACAGTCAGGAACAGAGTGAAATGTCTCCAATGATATCCCCCTTCATCCTACTCGGATATCTCCAGCTGGGCCTCTGTTTCTGCCTGTGCGCTGTGTGTAAGCCCCACGTGAAAGCGAGGGAAGACCAGGGTCCACGCATTGAAGGATTCACCAGCAGCCTCTGTCTGAAGAGTTCACCATCACTCGGGCGTCTCCTCTGGTGCAGCTATTCAAGCTTAGCGAGCCCCATCCGTGTCTGGCTATGCCATGCTGGTGCCCACCACCACTACCCCCCCAAGAAACCGGGTCGTAGCATCTGCTAGCATCAGAGGACGAGGGTACATGGGGCAACCGCGGCCCCAACCAGCCCCTCAATCATCTGATCGGGGGCCAAATGAGGCCCCTAGGGTGCAGGCTGTGCCCCTGCATCCGTGGCCCTGGAGCCCCAGGGCTGGAGCTTTGGGCAGATTAAGCTTGCGCTATTCACCGAAGGGCTTTTGTGCGGCAGCGCCCAGGCGAGGTCAAGCTGTCTGCGGCCGCGGGGATGCGCTAATTCCACCGCGGGTCAGCGGCTCTGCATTTTCAAGCGGCTCCTAAAAGGTCACATCCGCCGCGGAGAAGCCAGACGAGTGGGCATTATCGTCCTGGCACAGTCCCGGTGACCCACCTCCTCCTCCTCCCACTCCGCAAAGCCGGCGCTCAGGCTGAATCAAAGGCCGGGTTGATATACAGGGAAGGCTTAAGGCTTTATCTTTTATCAGCACTTCAATGCTTCCAAGAGGGAGTTGAGCCTTTGAAGCTGACGGTTCTGTTTTCGTAAGGATGTTTTGATTGCTCGATGTGTCTTCGAAAAAGACGGACCGGGGTTTGTTATTTTGTATCGGGGCGCTTGATTTACGGTATTTTTGCAAGAGTCTTCGCGCTTGGACAAACACTGTAAAGCACAGAGAGGTCAATAGCAGTGCATATTCATCATTAATGAATGGCTGGCCTGCTTTCAAATCTCACGGATTCTCCCTCGCTTTAGGCATGTTTCACAGTGCGTGTAGTGTCAGAGCTAAAGAGTGTGATAAGTTTGCGGCAGCTTTAAGATCATGCCAAAATCAGATCATTTTTCAGGTTAAATGTCACGATTCTTAAGACTAATCTCATTATTCCACCTATAGTACAAACATGGAGGGTGAAAGGAAAAGAGGGCACACAAGGCCAGAATTGAAATTTAATCTTAGTAGGATAGAGGGATATTACCAGAGGGATATCACTGCTGTTCATGTTATAAGAGAAGTGCCTGGATTGGCAGTCATGGTAATTAAAGAACACCACAATATTTGATCATGAGAACTGTACCAACCAGAGCCTTTTTTTGGGGGGGAGAAAACATTCTTAAAAATAAATAAAATTTTGTCTGTACGGATCTGGAAATAACATTTCTGCAATAACTGCAATACATCAATAATGTTATTGTAATTTTAAGGTCCTTGTATGCCACTGTAATGATCGTATAATAGTATAAAAATGCTATTAAACCCTTTTAAAGAGCAGTGAACTTTTTATTATTAAAAAAATTCTGACACTGGACCACATACATGTTAATAGTCTCTCCTCACTAACAGGCGACAGAGCGTCAGGCACCCATTTATTTCCTATAGGAGGGTGCGATTTGTAGCTGTGACATGGCAAAAAGCAGCAAGCAACAAACAGAGCTGAGATTTTCTAAACTTTATGCAAATTAATTATGACGTGGGGAAGCAACATTGTACACTGACTTGCCGTTAGGATGATATCTCATTCATATCTCCAGCAGTGTGGTTCTGAACACAATAAAGAGGATTATAGCCTCTGATTATTCCTTTCCTGTTTAGATGATTTGCTCAAATACAGGACAGTTTGAAGAAAAATGAAGCATGAATGAGAGCAGCTGATGGCTCAATAGGTAGCTTGCTAGATTAGACTCGGCCATGCCGATACACACCCACACATGACACGGCAAGCAGCCAAGAACCCACCCACAAGAGACAAACTTGGGGCGATGCGTCAGTGTGAACTGGCAGGGTCCGAAAAACATTCGCAAAAGTATATTTCGCAATTATCGTATTGTTTATCTCATGATTACTATGGCAGAATTGTAATGGTTCTTTCAGTTGTAAAAAATGTTCTTTAAATTCGAACACAGAATAGTTTTTAAGTTGCTCTAAAATGAAAAACTATATTTACCTTGGCATAGTTGGATGTAACATGGAAGTGACCTACTAGAAAAAGTCTTGACTGTTGCTTTTATTTAAGTTCTGCTTGGGTGGCACAGTGGCACACAGGTTATAAAGTTCACTTCTCAGCACTGGGGTCTTAGGTTTAAGGTCCTATCTGGGTGGAGTTTTGATGTTCCCCCATGTCTGCAGGGAGTTTTCTCTGGGGACAGTGTCCTCCCACAGTCCAAAAACATGGAGATCAGGTTAATTATATAAATTTACCTAGAAAAAATGGATACTTAGGTGCATGTGCCTTCCTAGACATAGATTGGCAAAAAAAGCTGTCCTGGGTCAGAGCCTGATGCAGTCTTTCAGGTGTACGGTTGTTTCCGATTGAGAGTAAACTGTGTGTGATTGGCTGTTGCTTCTCACCAGTGTGTGTGCTGATGAATGTTACGTGTAAATAACGTTTAGAAATGCGCTATTTAAGAGTAACTGATTTATTCATTCTGATTTCTTACATACACAACCCACTAGGAAAAGCAATTGGATGCTAAATGCATCGACTACCTTTGGAGAATATGTGTAAAAGTGAGTGCAGGACTGATCAGAGAAGCTGGGGGCTGTGTTGTGACATGCAGTATGCAATAGGAAGCTAGAAGCATGGCTAAAAAGGTTAATGCATGGGCAAACGACAAAGGAAAAACTACTGACTAGTGGAAACTGGAAAGCTGCCACGTGTCATGGGAAGGTGGTGAAGCGAGTGGGTGCTTGGATATAAACTCAATGGAGCGGCTACAATCTCAAAGTCAAATATTTACTAGATACATACAATTACAGAACTTAAAATACTGAACAAATGCATTCTTAGTCACCTTTTTAAGAAACCATGCGGAACATGCAAAAGTCCAAAAGGCATTCGGTTAAACTCAAATTCGATTACAGTCCAAAGCTGATTTACGCACTGGCTAAATCCGATGTAGGAAACATCGGATTTAGATGTTTCTCCACTAGGGGCATCTAATGACAAGGTTTTTAATGCCACCATTCTTCTTCTGCTCCAGTGCAGAAGTGGATGTACTTTCCCCAATAATGAGCCTCGACCACTTTATACTGAGCAAGGGGAATGCTTATTAGACTGATGTACATGGAATCTCATCCATGTTATGGGAAATAAGTCTACTTACATCATATATCAACATCTTCCTTAGCTGACAAAGAAAGTTATCTATTCAAAAGTGCTTGGATTGGCTTTCACATAGGGCATTTCACACCTGAAAGTCTGGACAAGAGTCTAAACCAAGTTTCATGTGATCGCACATTGAATACATCTATTCCGGTTTGTTTTGTTTTCACACTGGATTTTAGTGAGCAGATTAAAGAACTATGCTACCTCCTGTCATCACCTACACACGTTATATCTACTGTAACTATATTGGACACCTATTGGTTTGTGGAAGGTTGTCAATTTGGCAAGTTACTTTCCATGTATTGTAATCTACAGTTATAGTTTCTTCTTCTGATATTGGGAATCCTGCAATGGGCCTAAAAGTCTGAATTATCTAGAAGAGTGCTTTTACACTGCAAGACAACTGAAGATGATTTAGAATTATTCCTCTTTTGGTCCAGACCGTTGTTGGTCACACCTTGCACACCAGCTAATTTGGTCTGAGCAAAGCTTAGAAAGTCTAAACAAGATAGGTGAGAAAGCACCCTTAGCATATTTTCACACCAGCACTATTTGGTCCAGTTAAAATGGACTCTAGTTCATTTGTACCCTTATTGCAGTTCAATTGAGCAGGTGTAAAAACAGTAATCGCACTTAAGTGTGGATCAAAACAACCAATCAGTGGAGGTGGTCTTGGTTTGGAGCATCCGGGGAACTCTGGAGCAGTTCGCTTGTGTTGAGAACGTGATCCGGTCTCAATCCGACCAAGAAATCATATATACTCCTTTTATTTAAGCTAAACTGTTGATAGGGCACAGTTTAATCTGATATATTAGCCGGATAGCACTATTTACCACAACTATGAACAAATGCTGTCTCTGCTCCATGCTGTTTACATGCACAGTCTGTGCTGCATTCACTGCTCACAGCTGTGGGACTACTGTTTACTACATGTACATCTGCAGTGCATATTCCATTGAAAACAGTGTTTAAAAGTGTTAACTTCACAAAATCTTCTCGCTATATTTACTTTCTATCTTCCATGCCAGACAGCTCTGGCCAATCAGAGGAGACAACGTGCTTGCGTGGTTTATTGGTGCATATTTTGGTAAAACCAAACCAAACAGAGGGAGAAAATGCTACAAGTAAACAAACTCATCAACTGATCCGGACAATAAAAATGGACTACAGGTGTCAAAATGCCCTAAGACTACTAAATGTTGAAAAAATAATCTGCATAACCTGCTAAAGAAGGATAAACTCAAGCTAGCTTCCAGCAAGCACTACTTTTGGACCTCACATTAGTTAAAGGAACGTAAACCAACTCCTTTACTGCAAACATTACAGAGGATGGGAGTAATAACCCTTTAGATAATACCCCCTTATTAGGTTCAAGTGGCTCAACTAGAACTCCATCTGTTCTTGAGAAAGGATCTTAAGACATGTAACAGAAACAAAAACTATTGTTCGAGCAGAGATACAAAAAGTATTAGAGTCTTAGACCGCATTCTAACTTGAAAGGCTTTGGAGGCATTAACCACTCTCAGTTATTTGACAGTGTCAAAGTGGCTTCCTTTATGCTGGAGGAACCAACTGTACTGGGGGTTGGGGGTTGGACCAGTTCACCATTACTGCTCAAACAATTCCTGAAGTTTCGGTTCACTAATATGGAGGTGAATTGGCTAATTTAGAAGACTACACATTCTTGGACAATCACTTACCAATTTTGATTACATTCAGCCCCACATAACATTTAACATAAAAACAGTAAACCTTGCCAATTCAAATGCACACTTCATTACTCACACTTGGGACTGGTTATCACCAATCGTAAGCCTACCTAATTGTTTCCTTATATACTGTATATCAAGCAGTGACCAATCAGAATGTTGCTAAAGTAGGACTAAAAGCTCTCAACTTTCATACCCCTTACACACTTGTTTTAGAAGGGCTACCAGGGAGTCAGAAATACAGTAACAGTAACATGTTTAGATACACCAATGTTTTTATTTTTTTCCTAAATTGTAAATGAGTACTGATGTCTTCCAGACCAAGAAGGAACAAATTAGGAGTCATGTAGTAAACGTACTATAAATCTAGTGTTAAACAAATCAAAATACTCGTATACGGGGTGCTGTTAACTTTCCGAGGCTGGTAACTCTGATGAACTTATCTAGTGCAACAGAAGAAACTCTTGAGGGTCTATTTCATCTGTGTCAGCAAAGGGATTTATCAAAAGGGGTCACAGTGTATATATACAGTACCAGTCACAACTGTAGACACACCTTCTCATTCAGTGTTTTTCTTTATTTCATTTATTTTCTACATTGTATATTGATATTAAAGACATACACAAATAAAGGGACACAATGGAATTACATATTAAACTGTAAAAAAGGGTTTTCCCACAATTCCCTGACCTAAACCCAACTGAGATGGAGCAACTAATGTTCAGCACCTCCAGGAACTCCTTTAAGATGCTGAGAAAACGAATCCAGGTGACTCTCCCTCATGAAGACACTGAGATTAAAATACCAAGAGTGTAAAGCTCTGTCCTTAAAGATGAGTGTGGTATGAATATAAAATATAAAATATATTCTGGTTTGTTTAATTCTTCTTGTTTGCAAAATAATTCTGCATATGTTTCTTTAAGTTTACAACAAAAAAAACACATTGAATGAGAAGAGGTGTGTGGAAACATTTGACTGGTACTATACACACATACTCAACAACTAATATCAATGACTAATCCATTTCATTTCCAAACAAGTTGCATCTATAGAGATTAAAATCTTCTAAAATGTTTGTTCCAAAAGGGAAAACTGGCACCAGGACGTTCTTTAGAATAGGCAGCATAAAAATTCCCATTTTTCATCTCTTTTTTAAGTGAGTTTTTTCCGATATTGTTACTTATATTAGACATATATTGATGTATACTGATATATTGGTAACTCTTTATAATACAGCCTGCGTTTTAGAGGGTAAGTTACCTTTACTTACTGTGTAACTTCTCTGGATGAACCAGTACATTCAAAATACTTACCGGATCCTACAGGCACTTAACCAGGAACAGGAGTGTAACAACTAGGATGATAAGAATTTGATTTAAGTTTTTAAAGCTGTCAAGGGTGGAGTAGGAAGAAATGTATAGTTTGTACTGTCAATACTAAAATACATTAATATTTATATATCTTTAATAACACAATCAGTAATGCTGAGATTTTAAAGAAAATGTATTCATTATAACACAGACATCACAAGGTTTTATATTAATGGTTAATAAGCCCACACATCACCTGATTTTTACTGTTCTTACTCTAAAAGTACACAGTACTTACCCTCTAAAATGCGGACTATATTATAAAGCATTACCAATATATTTTAATATAGCTGATGTTGATAACATCCATCATAAAAAAATGCCAATGAAAAAAAAAATTTATATCCCCTAAAAGATTTAACCAAGGAATCAAATGTTCTACAAAATCAGCATGAAAACATCATGTTTATCTCATTAAAATAACAAACAGGACTTAAAGGACTTAAGAAAAGGAAGTGTTCAGGGAATTGACTTGGCTGTAGCTGTTCTTCACACTGACCAATGTATTCCTGAAAAAAAAGGTGAAATCACAAGCGTGAAAACCACACAACGTGAAACGTGACAGCGATATGCCCGTACTCTTGAAAGCTCCTCTCGGCAGAAGCGTCCTCGCCGCTCCTCACAGCAACAAAAGAGATTAATTGTTCCAACACATGTGCAATAATAGCTTGACTCAATGCCCAACCAATGGAGTGCACAATGCCAGTCCATAGAGTAATCAAGGTGATTTGGCAAGCACTGCCTTGCATACATCGTGCCATAAAGACATCATCTTATGCTGCAGGAGAGCCGCCTGTAATATTGCCTTGAGGGGCTTCCTGTGCCAGGGATGTGGTGGAAATAGGAGCCGGGGCATTGACTAATCAAATAGGAGTGTGCCTGAATGCTCTCTGTCAGCATTATGACTGAGAGTGGACTATTCACTGCGGTGAGCAGTAATCAGTGCAGCTCCATCTCTGAGGGATAGACGTATATATATGTGTGTGTGTATATGTGTGCCTGTGTGTGTAGACGGGGCAAATGCATTTTGTCGTTTTCCTAATGCACTATTCTCAAAGTCCCAATACACCCAATACACTTCATCACAGACTCGTTCATCATGTATTTCTTTCTGACTGTGTCTCTCTGTGTCTCTCTGTTTCTGCCTATATTATCTTTCTCTTTCTGGGTCTCTTTTACCTCTCTCTCTCTCTCTCTTTCTCTTTCTCATCTTGTATGATGAACACACGCTGTCAATGCGGCGGGATCAAAGCTTGGCAAAATGCGAAAACTTCCAAACATTAATTCTCAAAAACTAATTTTATGGCTTGGGAAAAAAAAGAGGGAAGAAAATCTGTGAGGAATAAAACGATTGGGATATTTTCCCAGTTCCTCCGAGCCCGAGGCAGCTCTAATGGTTTTTCTCCACTCGGATGCAGGTGAAGAGAGCCTCATTCCAGCTGAATCACGTCACACCCCCGCCCCTCCCCCCCGCGCAGGTGCCCGTCCAATCCGAGAGCGTGCTGCTGCTGGACGTCCGCCATGGCGTTATTAAAACCTGCAGGCGTGCTGAACACAGCCTCGACACATCGCCCTCCAGTGCCGCAAGGAATTAGAAAAACCACGGAAATACTCTCCAAAGAAATGGAATCATAAAACGCGAAGCCAGGGGAGGAAAGAAGCTGACAGGTTTAGTACGAAGAGGGGAAACCCAGAGCGCAGGCCGTTGCTCCTTAACCTAATCACCGCCGCTAATGGGATCAGTCATTAAAAGCAAGCGAAATGCCTGAGCCTGAGCAACGAACTGATGGGTGAAGTTCGAAAGAATAGAAAGCCGCAAGCATTCTCGCTAACATCAAAAATACAAATCACACATTTTCATTTCTCTGACGCCTCCCTTCGACGCATTACACCCAGGACACCCAGGACACTCAGAACACTCAGGACTCTCAGTCCTCTGTTCTGTTGGTGCATTTACAAACTTTTTCCCCCTCTCTCGGGTCCCTCGATTTGTCTCCCTCTTTTCAGAGCTAATGACAGCACGCTAATGTTCACTTGGTGGCACGCTTGGTGCATTAGCTCTGATAAGCTGAGCTTTTCTCACCTGCAGCCAACAACTCGCGCGCTTCCACCAGGCACCATATGCAAATTATTATTAATGGTGATTCATTTACTTAGTGTCCTGTGCCAATCTTCACTATTAGGAGAGGGGCGGAGGGGGGGGTGGCAAGAAGAGCGAAAAACACCCCTGTGTTGATGGTTTTTAGACTCCCCCTCCCAACGTTGCCCGGCTTCGAAGTTGCTAGGCGACGGCCAATCGTCAGCTGCAGTGCCACGGAGGTTGGCGCCAGATTGGTTTGGCGCAGGTGGAGCACATATGGAACAATGGCCCATCTGGGTGTGCCAGCGGCACCCATTTTAATCACACCACTGCCACAGCACTGGGCTGATGGAGATGTCGAGTGGGTTACTGGGAGGTAGCCAGGCCTTGACTAAATCCCAAATGGCCCTGTATGGTGCGGACATATATAAATACATACATACATATTTGGGTGTGCAGATCCCTTAATAATCCCCTAATCAAAATGTATTGATTAATGTAGTGCACTATATAGGTCTCTCATAAGAGAGAGAGAGAGAGAGAGAGATGTATGTTCGCAAAGCTACTGTATTTAGCCCTTTTGGCTAATGCCTGGTGGCCTATAGTGGAACATATAGTGGCACAGGGGACACCAATGTCTGAGATTAAGCCTTAATGAGAAAGTGAGACAATTAAATCCATCACTGCCACTATTTACTTCGATTTGATTTAATTTCCACATGATTAGCATGAGGTATCTAATGTGGCATTTTTTGATTGGCCAGCCTACAGCACATTCTATACTATCTCAAGGAAGCAGTCAAGTCCTTCGATTCATTTCTATTCAAGGATCCAGCCATGTTTAAAATGCATGTATGCTGTATTTGCTGCACCCCAATACCACTGCTGTTTTTTCTGCTGCTGTTGCTGCTACAGCAGCTGAAATGTATGCGCAGGCAGACTCGGCATAGCCGCTAATTCTTCTCAACTCTCTCCTGCATCAATCGCCGCCTAATGCTAATGCTAACTCTAGCTCTAATGCTATGGAAATTGGAAGCACGTGTGCCTAATGAATCAATCATCCAGGGCACCTTATCAACTGAAGCACATTTAGCGCAAGCAGGCCGAGCGCAGGTTAATTAAAACACAAAAGCCAAGGGGGAGAAGGCCTGGCATCCGTCCCTGCCCGGTCTAAGCCTGTTTCTGCCATGCTGGGGGAAGAGGATTTGGGGCTAAGGGTGTAATTTTAAGCCCCCCTCTGCTTCCCACCAAAGCCGCCAACCCCATACTATGCTCTCACACATACATGAATAAATCGACTCTCTCCTCTCTCCTGCTTTTCTCCACACCTGCCCCATTTAAAGTGATGTTTGTCAACGACTATCGTGACTTTAAAGCTTTTTTTTTTACATGCATTTAATCAGAAAGGCAGTTAAACATCTGGTTTCAGAGATGCAAAACAGGACCACAACAGTCAAATGACTGAATACATTCCCCCCTATTTATATACTGCACATTCAGAATAGTGAGTATAGAAAATTAGCCTGTCACTGCTAGGCTTTCTGAACATGTGGTCCCCAAATGTTCATATCCGAACATGTTTCAGCACTTTCTAATTTTATTGCCAGCAGCAATAAAAAGGTATGCCATTAATGTATATATATATACATATATATTTTAAGCGCTAAGCAGTATTACAGGCTCATTTCATGCCAGTACCACTTTTTCCAAAGCTTCTACAACTACAGCACACATTTCCCTGCAAGTAATTCAAGTCATTTATTTAACAGTAAGGGTTAACAGCAAGCTCTTCGTCGACGCGAGACGCACTTTCATTCAAATGACCTCACCGCATATATGGCATTTTGTCCTAATCAGCAGTCATTACTGAGATATCTGAAAATCACTTCCAGAACTTTCCCGAGCCCTCCATGATGAGGGGACTTTCAGTTAGCCCTGAGACGTCCCTATCATTAGCCTCGCTGCAAATCACCCACTTTCCGCAGATGATAAACTAATTCCTCCAACTATTAAAGTTAGATCAGGTAAATTAGGTTAGTTTAGGAGTTTAGGAGGCTGATCAAAAGGAGCAGGAAACACTGGCGCTCACAGAAAAAGCGTATACACACACACACACACACTCACGCGTTTAGCAAAATGTGCGCACACTCCGAGAACGTTTCTCCGTGCTTCCCTGGAGGAGACTGCTGCGTGCGTTTATACACAGGGGGGGTCATGAACTGCGCAAGTTTTAATTAAGTCGCCTTTCTTGGCACAGTACATCGGGCCTACCACTGAGATCCATTAGACATGTACTCCCAATTACATACACGAGCCCACCACAAGACCACAGCTGCTGTAATCACAACAATACCTGAGTGAAATATACGCATGCAGCACGGCGCACGGACGCTGCGGAAAAAGAGCACAGGAGCCCAATCAGCTGCACAGAGCAACTGGTGTGAAGGAGCCGAAAAAAACACTCACAGGATGTTTTCTTTATTATTATTATTTCTAATTTTCTCCCATTTTCTCCAAATTACTCAGCTGTATATCCTCCATCACAAGTGATGCCACAACACCAGGAGGGTGAAGAAAAGCACATGCCTCCTCCGACTAATGTGAAGTGAGCCAGAGCTTCTTTTTAAACTGCTGATGCAGCATTGCCGAGTAGCATCACAGCGCACTCGGAGGAAAAGGCAGTGACTCGGTTCCGATACATCAGCCCACAGACGCCTTGTGCTGATCCACATCACCCTTTGGAGTGATGAAGGAAAAGAGCGCCATCTTCCCACCCTGAGAGAGTAAGGGCAATTATGCTCTCTCAGGGCTCTGGCAGCTGATGGCAAGCTGCATGACCAGAATTCAAAATTCAAACAAGCGATCTCCCAATCATAGTGGCAGCGCTTTTGACTGCAAAGAGACTATGAATATACTTAGGTTTGTCTGAGATTTGCAGATTTGCTAAAGGCTTCTGTCAGCTAACATTAGCAACTCGTACTGCTACCATAAGCATGTAAATAATAATAATTATACATATTAGATCATTTTATCATATGCAGCTATTAAAATTAGTTTTAAACAACACTGGGGGCCCTGTCATTGCCACATTGCTATTTCAGGGGCGCAGCTACCTGGACATGTCTGATGCAGAGGAAACTGGCCTGCTTGTTCACACTCATTCATTCCGTTTATTGTGGATGTAAAAGTTGGGTTTGTGCACTGCTGTGTGTCCACGTGTGCATAACAGGCAGTGGTGTACTTCACTGCCAAAATAGCAGTAAACATCTGACCGTTGACATCTGCCTAGGTTGATTTCAATCAGTGGCACACCTGTGTTTTCTGTTGCCAAGATGGCAATACACCATAATTGATCTAAACACACCTTATTTCTAGACCATGACGCCCATTAGTGTAGATATATTGTTGCTGTCCAATTAAAAACAAGTATCTGCATTTTTGTCGTTGTCATTTTTATGTTACTACATATTTTGAACACACAAACTGTTCCCTACACTGTGTCAAAATTTCTTGATGAACGGACCAAAAGAAATGCTTTAGAATTATCTGAAAAACAACTCTTTTACATTGACTTCCTTTGAACGTTTAGAAGGTTTTTTTTCCTCTCCTGAAAAGTTTAGAGATACTTGTTTTTCCTTGGACAGCGATAATATTATCACATATACTGTATACTGTAGGTACAAATAGACCGTTGGCAGGGTGTAAAATAGCAATGAGCATTGTGACACACCTTGTGCAGGATGTTAAATAGGGCCCTTAATAAAAACTGTGTATAAAAATTCTGTTTCTAGACTTTGGTTGGTGAACAAGGCCCATTATTTTTCGCTGAAGTGATCTAAAACCTGTATTACGTCTGTGGGTGGGTTTGCTCACAAGCCCTGACAACTTTACCTCTGCTTCAAAATGCAAAGAACACCTGAATAGAAGTGCGATTCGCAGCTTAACTGTAATTGTGAGAAGTGCTCTTGAAAACTACCCTTTTTGTAAGTGTGAAAACACAGCCCTAGAGAGACGTATAGTAATGATGGTTCAGATGCCGCCATAATCTCAGTACGCATATTTTTCTAGCTCTTTTACCATCTGCAGCTGGAGCCAGGAGGGGGAAAAGAGCGGCAGTACAGTGAAGGCATTGTGCGCCTGAGCGAGCGAGGGACGGGGGTCCGAGGTGAAAAAGTGGAAGGAGGCGCATCATCATGCCAAGTCGATCAAAACACGAGTGCCAGAGAAACATGCAGCCTTTACCAAATGATGTGAAATGAGTTAATGCTGGTGATGAGGGAATGTTTAGAGTAATGTGAGATTGTTTCTAGAGTTTCAGAGTTTCAGATTACAGTAATTGAGGCAGAGCTGCTGAAGTAGGATTTGACCAACATGCAGCACCAAGCAAAACTAATGAAAAGCCTTATTGTTGAAATATACAGTATTTATAGGGAACTGACCTACCCATGATCCACCATAAATGTCCAACTTAGTGTTGCAGACATTAAAGGTAAAGTTATATCCATTTTTAGGTTTGATACAATATTTCTAATATATATTTCAGTACATTTTTCAGTATTTTATGTGTAGAATGATACTACACAGGGTTGGGTTCCCATAAAACATTACTACACAAAGATGATTCCAACATTGTTGAGGAAGAATCATTTTTAAGAAAGAAGGGCTTTTAGGACGTTTTGAATGGAAGTGGTTCCCCTGTGGAATTGACCTGTCAGCCTCTTATTGGCTAATTATGTGACCTTCAGCACTTGGAGTGTTTTTATTGGTTATTTTTAAACTAGGATGTTTTAAACTTTGTGTCTTTTAACCCTGATGAAGACCCGAGTGCCGAAACACATTAGTTATTTTTTGTATTTCTATTAAATTGGAAATTCAGCAGTCAACAGGTGCTGCTGGTTTTTACTATTTTTGATCACTGAATTAATACCCAGGCACCTTGTTCTGCAGTGAAGTTGCACGAGATCCATCCGCGTTTAGTGCTCTTCGTCTTTAGCAGTTAAAGAAAAGTATATTTCACACTTTGAACCTCAAGCTTGTTTGCACATGTGACTAATTATTCTGTGTTTGTATTTAAACCCTGTCTGTTTCTTTGTAACTTTGCAAAGTATTGCCAACCCTGTTATTGCAACCTATGCAGTCCAGTGCTGTCTGTCGCTTATTGCTCTTTTATTTTTTGGGCTTGACATTACAAAAACTTGTCTGACTGATTTTATATTAGGGCTCATTTTAGCTGACTCCACCCCTACTTATTTCCATCTATTTTATTATACCTTTTTTGTGTTTTTGTGTTTCTAGCAGTGTGTTGAATTCATTCACCTGTAGTTGAGCTATCTCATCCATAAAAACATTCTAGAATCATATGGGAAAAACTGTAAAAGTCAGGCAATCTGGCATCAATATTAGATCTCGGGCCTCTTCCACATGTCAGCTTTAAAAACAGACATCTTCTCCATGTCAGTGCATCCTGTTCCCAGACATAATAAACATCACCAACTGACTAAATGAACACAGTCTGTGCTGTTCACCCACATTTCTCCGCATTACTACAGCATGTACTTTCAGCACGGCAATCTCTTACCCTCGTGTTTATAAGCATAATAAATCCCCGCTAATATATATACAGCATAAAAGTAATGCCTGACTAATACATTTAATATATTATTGCGTAGATCATTTTCATTTTCATAAGTGAAACGCATAAAGCTCTAAGTCCTCAGCTAAACTCTATCTGCATTAGCTGCACCATAAATATGCGCCATGTGAATATTTTCTTTTGAACAAGCTCCTGACAGAGTGGTGAGAAGAGCCCACTGTTGGCTGGGAATGAGCTTTTAAGGCCATTTCCTGTGAGCAACGTCCATCATTGCTCTCCATCTCACGCCGTTCTCTCTGTCAGCCATTATTCATCTTATAATGTTGTGCTGGGCAGCGCCCCAAAACCCAGAGCAGCCATGGGGAGAGAAACGGGGAGAGAGCAAACACCCGACAAACACTTCAGCCATCCACGTTTTCACGGAAGGGATGGAGATACTTTGGAATGGAGGGTTTTTAAAAACTGAGTTGATTCAGATTGTGGCTTGTGGATAGTATATTTTTAGGACTGTCTGGAAGCACATGAGGGAAAGTGTTTGTTTGATATCTACAATGGCTATTAAACCTGGTGGTGAAACACAATGATTAGTCAACAACTACCTTATTATTGGATGGGTCCTAATTATGGGTGGTGTGATGATCTAATCGACATACTGAAAATAAAAATGTTTAGAAAACTCAAAATGTCATCAAGGCAACTTACTGCACTATTTTGAGATTTTTTGGCAAACTCAAACCTTTACGTTTTGATGAAAATGACAACCAGTTGTGGCAACTAGAAATCTTTAGTTCAGATAATTAATCTTTCTTATATATAAACAATAAAACCCAATTGTAAGCTCTATTAAATGTGTATTGTAAGTTCTGCTGACTATCCTTTAGGATCAATAAAAAAAAATAAGTGTCAGTCACATGTTTTACATTAATAAAATAATATAGTGGTCTCAACAGTATATTTTGTTAGTTTAAGTTAGTAACTGGGTAACTTATGACTATTACATACCTAACTGTCTTACCTATTGCAAATCATATAAGCTTGAGGTAATTCGAATATGAGCAGCTGGACCCATTCAGCATTCAGCATATTCACAGTCAGAAACCCAAAGCATTTGTAAAAAGCAACTTGCTCTTATAGCCTTCAACACTGAGGCCAGGCAGTTACCTTTTATATAACACATACAGGGTAACACTTTATAATAACTTTCATTAATACTGTATATTTTTACTAATGATCAGTAGATGTGAACAAAGTAGTAGTTAATCAGAATTTGACACATGACACTTATCAGCATGGATATTTATATTAAAATTGTTAGCAAATCATTAGCTCATCAGAATCTGAACATTAATAACTTGCTAGTAAATACGAATTTTAAACCGGGCAAATGTTTATCAATTGCAGTTCATGTTGCCAATGTGTTCCTTAGTATTTACAAATGTGATAGCAACTTTTTAGTTTCTAAAAATGTGACAAATAACAGTTATTAATCATAAGTTAATGGTATATTAATGAAAGTTATTATAAAGTGTTACCCACATACAGTATGTAAAGGCAGCTTGTGGAGAATGATTACACCCCGATGGTAAGTGAGAGATAGGAGGACATACCCAATATGCAAATAGCATGACAAACATTAGGTGAAACCCCTGCAGAATTGATCAGTAGACCCCTTTCAATTAAAGAAACAAACATATGAGCATATACAAAGTAGTTTTTTTTAAGATTTGTAAATTTTGCCAACACAGATTATATATTTAGACCATGTAGATGTATTTTCTATAGTTTATGGTGCAATTCAGAAAACAGTTGCAAGAAAAAGTATGTGAACTTGGATTTCTGCATAAATTGGGCATTAAATGTGTTCTGATCTTCATTGAAGTCACAACAATAGACAAACACAGTCGGCTAAAACTAATACCACGCAAAACATTATATATGTGCATGATTTTATTAAACACAACATATTCACATTCACAGTGCAGGGTTCACATACTTTTTCTTGCAACTGTATATATATATATATTTTTTTTGCACCCACTCTACCAAAAACAGTACCAACCAGCACAAGCCTGTGTTAACTAAGGTATCAGAACTGTGGATTATTGTTCTCCTGCAAGCATGTAGAGCTGTTCAGTGACTGTAATTGCATTATCAGTGATTCTAGAAAAAAAATGCAGTTGTGCTTTACATTTCTTGAACATAACTTGAACAAAACTTACCTTCTGAACTTATCATTGTATTGTGGAGTAACTTCATGAAAAATAGTGAGGATAAGCACCAAGACATAGCAGGTATAACAATAGGTTTAATAGTACAAGAACAAAGGCAAAAGTAGTACCAAATAACTTTTGGCTAATTACCTTTATACATTTTTATTGCAGCTGAAAGTTATATCATCACACTTTATCCTGCCTTCTTCTACAGAAACTATGATTCCCATGATCCCCTGTTTGTAAAAAAAACTGTACATTTATATCTAATTGCCCTGTGTTTGTATTTAAACACTGTTCCATTGTAACTTTGCAAAGTATTGCCAACCCTGTTGTTGCAAACTGAGCCGCCCAGTGATGTTTGATGCTTATTGTGTTTGACTTCCTGTTTTGATCTGGAATATCTTTCTTTTGTTTTCCCCTTTGTTGTATTTAATTTTCTATTTTATATCAAGCCAGTTCACCCAGAGATTGTAAAAAAGATGGACGCTGTTTCACCGTTCCCATTTATTCAATGAAAATGAAGCCAAAATCTTCCGCCATGTTGGCGATCCTGAAACCAGAGTCTGCACAGTAGAGACCAGAGGAGGGAGAAAGACTGTGGAGAGACAGCCAACTCATTTAAATAAACCCGCCCCTGAGGGCTGCCTCGAGGTCACAGGCTGCAGAGCGGAGCTGACGGTCTGTTATTGGTCCCGCCCATAACCAGTCCTTTTACAATAACTACACCTTTTTGAATAGAGCTGAATAACTTTAAAAAAAAAACGAATTCTGTGGGGATATAAAAAATTGACAATATAAGAAGAGGTTACACTAGCTGTTGCATTTAAATAATGGAGGTAGAATTACAGTATATTGGAAAAAACGTGATTGAAAGTTGTCTGTTTTGCCATTGAAACCTATGGGGATGGGTGGGGTTACACAGCTTTCTGCAACCGAACAGCAGGGGGCGCCCGACCTGTGGTGGCTTCACTTTTGAGAGACGATGCTCTGTCCAGCTATTAATTTGACTTGATTCAACTGTGTTCATTAATGTGCTCATTGTTCTGTACATACTAAGTAACCCAAACATTAGCGAAGTAAAAGGAAAAATAGCGCTGATGTAATATGTTTAATATTTGGAATAAAATGAAATACACGAACACTTAAATCCCACTCTTTTCCGTGTGGTCCTGGGCTCCACTCCGGTTTTTCAGTGCAGCCCGGTGCTGGTGGTGGATGGGCCTCTGGGGCTCTGGTAGGGAGCGGTCCGGTGGGGTAGGCGAGCGGGGATTGATGGTGATTGCTTTAGCATGTGAGGCTGCAGGGGAGGACACTGCTTTAGACAGGCTGCCTGGGCTGAGGTTAGCTAAGGTGAGAGGCAGAGAGGCAAGACGCTTTCTCTGGCCCAGCGCCCGCCTGCAAATAAAGCCATACTTACACAGGACTCTCAGCCTCGGCCTCGTCCAGGGGTTACTGCTGAGTGCTTCAGTAAATGTTCTCGCTGCATTTCATCTATACGCCCTTATAAATAAAAAGGTAGCAAATAGGCTTCTTTGGAACTGTGCCATCGGAGAAGGTTTCGGTTCCTTTTGGTTCCCTGAGGAACTTTTAAAAGACGACTCTTTAAAAGAGCCATCATTGTGAATGAGAAGTGCAGATTTGAGGAACCATTGTAAAGCATTCATATGGTGCATAACTGAATTTTAAAGTTTTGATAAAAGTAAAAGAAAATCATCGGTAAAGTTTTCTTATGTTTGTACAGTACCAGTCAAAAGTTTGGACACTACTACATACATTGTAAATTAAAAATAAAGTCATCCAGACTATGAAGGAACACATAAGGAATTAAGTTGTAACTTATAAGTGTTAAATAGACCAAAATACTCTGTGAAGCATTTAGGTGGCTCCTATCTGGGGTGCTGTTAAAGCTCCACTAGGTAGGATTGAGATTTTGTGCTCGTGGGCTCCCCCTACAGTTGTAGAGTGTAATAAATGTTTCAGACGGATTAGTTTCTCTTTCTCGTTTTCTGGCTTTCACAGACATATTCGGTCTCTTTCCAGCTTCTGCCAGAGTATCTGTATGTTAGTTTGTAAAGAATGAACCAGTAGTCCTTGTAGAACTTTAAGAACTAAAAGGCCGGAAAGCAGGTCGCAGTTCTCGTGAGCGTTGGCCATGGCCGCCTCGGAAAATTTACAGAGTCTGGTGTGAGCTCAGAGGAGCTCCGGCACAGACACGAGAGCACCGCTATTCCTCCTATTACACCTCAATGCAGCGCTGCAGTAAGTTTCAAGCTGTAATTTTACTTCTTTAAAAAGATCAAAAATCAAGGAAATCCTACCTAGTGCTGCTTTAACTTGTGATTTATTGGACTTGTAACTCTGATTAACTTTTCCTGTGCTACAGAGGTAACTCCTAGAATTCCTTTCTTGGGACAGTCCTGATGAGTGCCAGTTTCATCATAATGTTTTTGATAGTGTTTGTGACTGCACTTTGTGAGGATACGTTTAAAGTTCTTTTTTTTTCTTAAAGTATTTTTTTTCTTTACTTAGTTAAGTAATTCTTGCCACAAAATGAATTAAAACATTATTCAAATAGTGTTATTCACTGTATACCAACTCTACCCTATCACAAGTTTACAAGTGATGTTCTCTAACACATTAAGAGGCAAGAAATTCAAGTAATTAACTCTTGGAAAGTTCATCACAGGTGTTAACTGAAAGACATTGCAGGTGATTAGGTCATAAAGGTGACTGAAAATGTACAGAGATGTTCAAAGCTGTCATCTAAGCAAGAGGTTCTGCTTTAAAGAATTTAAAGTATAAAACATATTGTGGTTTGTTTAACACTTTTTAATATACGAAATAATTGCATAGTGTGGATGACTTTACTATTAATCTACAATGCATTAAAATAATGAAAAAACACTGAACTTAAAGTGTCCGGTACTCTAAAAACCTGAAGAAGCCAGTGAGAACAGAGATCATTTGCATGCATCAGTCTTAAAGAAAAGTAACAGAAACAGTCTGGTAAATTCTAAAATTTAAAAAGTTAAAACGTCTAAAAAGGAAAGTAAAGTAAGTTCAAGATAGTTGAGCATTTTCTGGTAGCAAGCTGCTAGGCAAATGGTTGCTATGGTATTTTAGGCAGTTTCTATTATGACATCCCTTTTTTGCACCCCATTAATTCCTATGGGAACTTCAACAATCTGACCACACAATCTGGAGTTGGAAAGGTGTTGATATCTTGAAAACTGCTGGATGAGATATGTAAGGAATCCAGCTGAGAAATAGCAGTCAGAAGTACTACTAGTCTAACCGAGATTTCTCTCCACTTTTCTTCGGGCCGGGTCAGGTTGTGTGTTTAAGAAAAGTGATCTGTGTTGTAGGCATCTGTTTTTTAATGCTATTCTTATTTTTAAATAAAAATGAAGCTATGGCGTGATAATCACACGATAGCACAGTAAAAAATCCAACTGTGTTTTTAAAAAAGAAAAAGCTGCACAAATTAGAATGTTATTATCATGCAGATCTGTGGCGCACACAGGAGCTCCTCTACCTGTTCGTATTTGACTTGCAGCGCTGTGTGTGGCTGTTATTAATAAACATTGTTCTTAAAAAATAGGTCTATGCTTCTTTTGTGTTGCAATTCCTAATTAACATCATTCTGAACAGATTTTGCTCATTCAAACAGCATGAAAATGGTTTTAAAAGATTAGTTTTAACACTCTACTTAGTAAAAAAATGTCGGGTTTAAATCGGGCTCATAATGACAGTTTATGAGGTTGAGCAGGTCGGGTCAGGCTCGGGCAGAAAGTGCATGGGCTCAGGTCGGGTCAAGCTGCATTTTTTTGCAATGATCAACCATAATTATGAAAAATTTACATAACAGGAAAATGAATGCTCTTGACTTTTCAAACTTTAACATCTACAATATATAAATGTTCTACATCAGTAAAAGTCCCGCGCACCCCTCAGATTTGTACAGCACATCCAAGCCAAGAACCATTTATGAACCTCTCAGTTTTAAATGTATGAATTTGAGTGCTGTCATACTTACAATCACATTTACTGAAGATCCATCTCCTATCAAGTCTATCCAGGTGTAGAAGTGACAGCCGACACCGTGTACGAAAAGCAGAAAGGAGCGATATTCACTTTACTTATTAAACAAACAAGTGACATTAACATTAACATCCACATCAGCATTAGTTTATTCAGCCAGCCTTTCTGCAGCGCGCTGAAATTGCGCAGCTTTATACTCGCTCCGCATCTTTCACAACAACAGCAACACACTCACAGACCATTAGACTCTATTATATAGGACTGAACCAATGCCAGTGATTCCATTCATTTAATTGACTAATGCCTCCAGCATGTCCAAATCCTTTCTCCCACAATGCACTGCTCTTGATTATTCATAATTGGCTCATATTTTGTTGAGGCTGTAGTTGGTGATAATGAACAGAAAACAAACAGTTTTGGAGCGCTTTAAAAGGGGGTGCTGGAGGTGAACACAAACTTTGCTTTTCTGATTTTTTAATCCTGATATTTTATTCGTTACAGAACTTATAGAATGCAGAATATTCCAGGGTCTAAAGAGAGTAGTGGATTTAGAAGCTATTACTAACACTATTACTATGATAAAGCTAATACAGCTTTGTTTCTCCTCAATCACAGCCTCAGTACCTCCGACCCAGTCTAGAGTCAGACCACAAGAGAAAATGAGAGTAAGCTCACTCCCCACCCAGACCCTCTGCCAGACCGAACACTGAATATAGAAAATGAAATAATCCAGGATGATTTTTATTGACAAAAAATGAGAATATGGCTTCAGGGGTGAGCATAGACCAAAATAACTAACAAAGGCAACTAACAAACAAAAACAACTAACTAAACCTGCAAAATAAAGAAGAAAGAAAATACCCTAACTCCCCGAAAATGTAGTAAAACATAAAAGCACTCACCGCCTACTTTACCCGAAGAAAAAGGAGAACTGTAATAAAAACTAAAGCAAGAAACAGAAATAAAATGGAGGTACAAGTTTGCTCTGAGCAGGAGTTGTTCCAGGCCAAGAAAGAGTAGGAGCCCAGAACCCCTGGGGCAGTTTTTTCCTGGTGCTTTTATAGAGGGTGCCCCTGGTGGCCAATCAAGGTCCTGCACCTAATAAGTAAACACACACAAACAACACAGACAGGCACACAAAAGAAAAAAAAACGACCAGGGGTCATTTATTTCCAAACTTAGCCTTCTTTAAAAATAATAGGAAAAATTTTGACATTCTGGACTAATATATACAGTGCTGTAAAAAAAGAATGATACTAACATTTTTTTTGGATTAAAAAACACATTTTAATATAAGACAAAGGTAACCTGATTAAATACAAAAAAGCTGTTCATAATTGATCATTTCAAGGGGAAAAAAATATCCAAACCAACCTTACCCTCTGAGAAATGTATTTGCCCCTAAACCTGAAAACTAGACAACATATGACACTGCAATCAAGCATTGGTGATTACTGGTAACTAGAGTCTTTCACATCACTGTAGAGTAATTTGGCCCCCTCTTCTTTGCAGAAAAGTTTTATTTCAGCTAGATTGGAGGGTTTTTGACCAGGCCACTCCAAAACCATTTTTTTAACCTTTTAGACTAGCAGGGGTCCATGTTTGAAACATTGTCCAGCTGCAGAACCCAAGTATGTCAGCATTTTCTGGTAGAAAGAAGAATTCATGGTTCCAGTGAATTACAGTGAAGACCTGCAGTTCTTCGGATGTTGTTCTGACTACTTTTTTGACCTCCTTGATGAGTTGTCCATGCCCTTTTGGAGTAATTTTGGTAGGCCAGTCAATCTGGGGAAGGTTTACCAGTCTTCCATGTTATCTCTATTTGTAAATGATAGCTCTTACTGTGGTTCGCTGTAGTCTCAAAGTCTTAGAAATGATTCAATAGTATAGATGTAGCGGAAGTGTATTTGTTTTAATACTCATGGTCTATTTTAAAACATTTTTATCTTATAAGAATGCTCCTTACTGCTGCAGTCTACAAATAATATCTAGGAATGGCACACTGAGGATGCTAAGAAGCACTCTGCTAGAACAAAGTGGTAAAAACTAAGGATCGGATCTAGATCAAACTGAAAATAGTAGTTTTCATTTCTTGAAAATATTCTTGGATCGGGGTATATCTTAGTCCACTAGTTAGGATGGGAAAATTCATATATTAAATCATTTTATCACAATCAAACTCACATTATTAACTGCTTTTATGCATCCCACTGGACTGACTGCAAGGGCTACAAGATAAGGAACAGCCTTGCAGGTCTAAAATTCGAATTAGACAGTTTAAATGAAAAACAGTGATGTGCGTATTACTTACATTACCTCATTTTAATCACGTATACAAGCGGCTGGGTGAAAGCCTGCGCTCCATTTCAAACGTTCACTCCACCCTCACCATATGCGTAAGTTTGGCACGTGGCGGTGTACACAATAAGGGCCCCCACTGGTAGGGTCGTACACGCCTCTTTGATCTCTCTAACAAGAGGGAATTCCTCTGGAGCATTTCACTATGTTGTCTGTGTACTGAGCACTCTGCAGTCGACTCAGTTAAGCTCATAAAATTGAATAACAAGTCCCCAGGTCATTTAGTTCAGCCTGACCTGAAAAGCAGGACGATTCCCATTACTGCTCCAATTTCAGGCTGAGTCTCAGGGGTCAGACTAGACTTAGCCTACAGTGTGCAGACTGAGCACTGTGGTCAGATTACGCTTAACGCTTCATTAAATTAGTGTATATGGAAATAAATATCTGGTCATATAGAGAAAAACATTCTTAACTATAATGTGCATTATACCACATTTAGTTCCGACCCTGCAATGTGATTGGCTGAGATTTAACGCAGTGTAACCGAAGCTCTCCAAGTTTTACTCCGCCACATACAGGTAAGCTAGCAACGATGTAGCTCTTACAAAACAAATACAAACCAAATGTGATGTCATTATACACCACTGAGGGGCACTGGATCCCATAGAGAAACAGTGAAGAAACATTATGTCTCCGTTAGGCGGCGCAGGCAAAGACGTGGACCTACAAACAAATAAATAATTCCAGCAATTCAAAAATACACATTATTACACACATTATCAGCCACTAATATCAGGTTAACAGTTGTTTATTATTAAAATAAAAGCTTAAGTGTATATATTTGTCATTTAATATAGGGTATTTTAAGCTAAATGTAGAGTGGCCGAAAATATGGGATTCTTAAGGTCTTGCAAAGTGAACAAAACTTTAATTCTTAAAAAAAAATTTTTTAAAAAGGCAAATGAGCACTGGACTTAAATCTACACAGATTTCTCTTCTCAGAACCGTTTATATAGTTCAGTAAAGCGCTTCAGTTTATTTACAGTTTATTTTCATTTTTTTATAATCAAAAAGATCATATTTTCTCGTCCTCTTCAACTCAAAATCTTTTAATAAACAGTGATAATGGAACTGTGGTATAATCGCAATAATACACTGAATTAACGTGTAATATTAGAACTGCTGTACTTAACTACGACCGCAGCACAGCAGTGCCAATATTACACAATATAGTACTTCCTCCCTGTATTATTGCTTAATTAATTAGGGGCAATCTAAAATCAATAACAGTACAATAGTAGAAACTATCATGAAATTATAGAAAGAAAGATATAAAGAAAAATAGAAATCGATGTGATCCTCTGTTATGGCAAAAAAAATGTTTAATCTCTAGAACCTAAACCTAGATGTGTTTAAGCTTTCATGCCAGAATACTGGAAAGTTTAATTTTATTGGGAAGTAACATATTTGTCTTAAAATTTGACCTTGACATTATTTAGTCATTTCAAAGTTGACCAGGATGTTATTTTGTTGATGTAAGAATGGTGTGACATTTTTAAGTTGTTTCAAAGTTCACCATTGCTTGAACATTGACCATGATGTCATTAAGTTATTTCAAAGTTGACCAGGAAAGTTAATTCACTGATTTAAGGATGACAAAGACATTATTAAGTTGTTTTAAAGTTCACCATGATGTTGTTTAGTTGATTTAAGGTTGACTATGATGTTTTTTAGTTAGTCAAAGTTGGCAAGGGAGTTATTTAGTTGAGTTAAGGTTAAATATGCCATTATTATTTTTTTTTAAGTTTTTTTAAGTTGACCATGACATTATTTAGCTGTTTTAAAGTTTGAACATGAGAGTATTTAGTCATTTCAAAGACAACCATTGAAATATATAGTTGTTTAAAGGTGAACCAAGAAATTATTTAGTTGTTTAAAGGATGACCATGACATTATTTATTTGTTTTGAAGTTAACAATGGTTGATTTTAAAACAAATAAATAATATTATTTAAAATTGTGTGAGACGACAATTTTGTTTAGTTGTTTTAAAGTTGTGTCTGATCTAATTGTGAACATGAAGTTATTTGAAAAGTTGATACAATTAAATGTCAATTAAATAGACCAATCAGTGTGATATATCAATGTTCTTAAGTCATAAGAGTCATAATTCCAGTGTACTTGTCTACAAGGTGATGTTATATGTTGTGCTTCACTATGAAGCAGAGCTCTCTCTCTCTCTGATAAACTTATCAGCTGCAGGCTATTCCCCCAGTCCAGAATTCAAAGCATTGTTGCCAAAAGTTAGAAAATGAACCTGCGATCAGCGGACAACCACACACACTGACTTACATAAAAGTCCCTGTGTGGAATTTGTTCATAAACTCAAGCCTTCCTAACCCAACATCACCCAGGCATTGACATGCCTCTGATAACATCAATTAGGGTTATGAAATAAACATGATGAAATTAAGCCCCGTATTCCAGCACATGCCACTCCATTCTACTCCACAGCCCAAATCCCAGAGTTCCCTGGTGACGTTCCTCCTTCTGTGAGAAGGGAGAAGATCCGCCTTCACACACACAGATACAAACTCTCCTCCGCACTACCAGCTTACAATCCACCTGCCAGCACAAGACTGACATTACAATGGAGAGCAGTATGGGGGGTGGGGGTGGGGGGGTGGGGGCAAGAGAAGATACCACTCGGGGTTTGGCGCTAATCTGAATATGCAAGACAAGACGCCGAGCGTGGCACGGCTGCCAATTTGACAGATGGACAATTAATCTGAGCTAAGATGGCATCTTGGCCTGAATATGAATGGTGGGATCGAGCGCTGGACCTGATGAGAACGAACAGTCATGTTTCTTAGAGAAACGCAGACCAGCCTTCACCAAAATGAGTCAGACTGATGGGAGGCCATGGCTGTTCATCCATATGGGTAAACCTAATCATTTCTTGGAGTGAGGAGAGGAATAATCACATTATTATCAAATATGGTGCAGCGCACACAAACCAGGTTTCGCCAAATTCTTATACCAACCCTCCAGAACATTGCTCAAAAATTCAAATGTGATATTTAGAAACTGCATTTCTAAACAAGCACATGCTTCAGAGAGGTATCATATGGACACACCGCCCTTGCAATCTAGTGGACACATGACAGTATTACAGTAAATTGATTGAAAACAAGATGGTGGGAATCCCAGTCAACAGTTTCTATAGCCAGTCCAGACAGGAACATAAGCCAAGTAAATATTCTCAATGAATTTTATGTTTAAAACAGGTTTATTTACTTATTGTAGAGAGCTAAACAAAGAAAATTTTATTATTGGCTCCTCCTGATCCCAAATGGCAAGGATCATAATTTAATTTAAAAATAAACTAGTGTCCCCAAATGAGGACATTGTTTTTTGCCAAAATGACTTCCTGTACAAAGACAGGTTTTTATATTGTCAGGTCCTACTAATCCTATAAATAGCTGGGAAAACATAAAAATGCACACCAAGCAAAACTCCAGGTCTCGTAGGTTATGGTAAGGATATGTTTATAGTTCAAGCCAGGTTAATAGTCTCTAGGGTGTGAATCTTAGTCAAGACTAGAATACATGTTGAGTTTTAAAGCTCTGAGATGTAATTCAAAGACAGGGTGTAAATTCATGAATGTCTGAGGTGTGAGTTCATGTTAAGTCTTGAGCCATTTTGATGCACGTCCAAGTCAAGTGATGAGCCTCTGATGTGCAAATAAGGGTTAAGTTTTGAATCTCTGAGGTGTGAGTTCTAGTTGAGAGTAAAGTAAAGGTCTAAGTTGGGCTTGAGTTTCTAAAGTGCAAATCTGAGTTAAATCTTGAGTCTCCATGGTGAGTCCATGTCAAGTCTCAATCTCTAAAGTATGAGTATTAGTCAGGTCTTGAGTGCAAGTTCAAGTCAGGTTTGAGTCTCTGAAGTGTTTTTTTTTTAGTTTCTGAGGTAAATTGGAGTCAAGTCTTGAGTTTTAGAGAAGAGATTCCAAATCAAGTCTCTGAAATGTGGGTCCAAGCCAAATTGAAATCAAAGCCAAATCTGAAGAGGTAAATCTTGAGTCTCCAAGTTGGTCCAAGTCAAGCCATAAGTCCCTGAGGTGCAAATTTGAGTTAAGTCTTTAGACTTCGAGGTGAATCCATGTCAAGTCTCAAAAATACGAGTCTTAGTCAAGTCTTGAGTTCAAGTCAGATTTGACTCTCTGAAGTGTAAATCTGAGTAACATCTTGAGTTGCTAAGGCGTTTGTCCAAGTCAAGTCATTAGTCCCTGAGGTGCAAATCTGAACCAGGTCTTAAGTCTCTGAAGTGTGAATCCAAGTCAAGTCTTAAGTCCAATTTCATGTCAAGTCTTACGTCTGTGTGGTGCAAATCTGAGTTATGTCTTGAATCTCTAATGTTGACCGTACTCTAGATGACTTTAAAAAGACTCAGAAAAGACTTTTAATAGACTAAATTCTGACACCCTCTCACATTTAAAGACAAGACACAGACTTTTTAGTCACAGGCTAAGATTTTTCAAAGACTGTGGATCTTGCAGGGTCACTATTTGCAAAACTGCAACTAGATTCGTTCTGAGAATATTAATAAATATTTTTTTTTGTCTTTTACTTAAAGATTATGATCTTTTCCACTCTGTTGAAAAATAAATATAAAGAAACATTAAAGAGACATCAGATTCTCCTGTTTTTGTATACTAGTTGTTGAAATTGATTATATTAAACACGGTTAATTTTATCTGAACAGGATGAGAAAAAGACTTAAACCTTCATTCCTAACCACCTTACACTGAACGATCGAGTTGATGCGACCACAACTAGACTCTAGCAAGACTCTCATGATTTTATCCCCATATTGGAAATTTGTCTGCGACATCACTTAAGATGCAAATTGGAGTCAAGTCTCAAGTTTTTTGAGATGTGAGGCTCTTGAGTCTCTGAAATGTAAACCAATTTCAAGCTTTGAGTGCAATTCCATGTCAAGTCTTAAATCTGTGTGGTGCAAATCTGAGTCAAATCTCGAGACAAACAAACATATTGCTTATTTTTCCAACTGACATCATATTAGATAACATACCATCCAAATTACAGTCTAAGCAGCCTGGGATTCTCTTAATGTTTTTGTCTTATTTTAAAATTTATTGCATAAAGTGCTTCAGTCTCTCAACTCTCAGTCACACGACCCCACAGTTGCAGAGTTTAACTCGAGTCCTCATGTCTGGCACCAGCCGACACGACCATCGCGGATTCACCACTTCAAAATAAGAAAATGTGTCAAATTAGCAAAACCAGCTAATTAAATGCAGACACAGTATGTTCTAAAGAGCGTTAGTTTAGACGAGGAGATGAGGAGATACAATGTCTGGGTCAATTATGTCTGCGGGTCTTAATAAGCAGTCAAACAATCAGGACCCGGCGAGCAGCACAAAGATAATGGTGAAACGGATGAACAAGTATCACTCTGAACACTCTCTCCACCAGTTGAGATCATCTTGACACTGCAAGGCTTTGGAGAAACCGAGCCCCGCTGGATGAATGCGTTCACAAAGACTAGTCTTAAATTAATTCATCGAGTGGATGAGCTGCAAACCCCCCCCCCCCCAAACTGTGTTATTCTATAGTGTAAAGGACGTTTGAATGGCCTAGCTGAAGTGAAGTGCTGTAAACGGTGGAGTATCTCTCGTCCAGCACTCAAACAAAGCTGCTCGTTCTCCTCCCCACAGGTGTTCTCTGAGTGTGTCGCTGTTCACGAAGGCTCTCGCCTAATTAGTCTGTTTACGTTCAGCCATTAATCACGGCAATAAGGCACAGTGCCTTAAGGTAGACCTACTTCTCTGCATTATAAGCACTATCAATAGAGCTTGCCTGGAAAAAATAAAACCTGTAATGTCTCTCTGTTACCAAATACGGTAACACATGGGAAAGAGGCTCTGAAAATATTCCCATTAACACTTCACTGCCTTGACAAATAGGCCAATTTAGCCTATTCATGAACTCAAACTAAACAAATAGAGCTATTAGAAGATTGGGCTTTATGAGATGAGATGAGACTGTGCTCTGGGTTTAGAGGATATACAGTACCAGTGATACCTTCTCATTCAATGTTTATCTTTCTTTCTTTTCTTTAATTTATTTTCTGCATTGTGAATTAATATTCAAACAAAAAAAATAAATGTTTGTCCTCCACAATCCCCTGATCTAATCCTAACTGAGATGTGTGATTTGAGGTGATTTGGGATGAGCTGAAGAAACTATTCCAGGTGACCCTACCTGGTGTGTGCAGATCTGTCCTCAAAGCTAAATGTGGTACTGATTCTGATTTGTTTAACCCTTGTGTGGTGTTCTGGTCTGTGGGACCCGTTTTCATTTTTCATCAAATGATACAAAAAAAAAAACTCAAACTCATTGGAATTGGCTCATTTTTTGTGAAAAACATATATCAAAACACATTTTCGATAAACACACACTGTACCCCCCCCCCCCCCCCCACACACACACACACACACACACATTTATATTACATACAGTATGTTTGGCTAAGGACTAATAAACATTGCTTCATTTGTAAATTTGAAACTAAACAAATTTTCTACTCATATCTTGAGTTTAATTCATTTTCTTTTACATTTTATTAAAAACCTAATAAAAGTAGCACTTTTTAAAAGAAATGTAACATAGAAAGGTAAAGGGCAAATATTAACCATGTAAGCTGTTTATATTGCTTGCAATTTAGGTGAAGCAAGCATGTGTAAAGCATTTTAATGTAAAATTGCTTAATTTTGCTGAATTAAATACAAGTAACAAAGTAAACGAGTAACAAATATATGAACACCACACAAGGGTTAACACTCTTTATTTACAAAATAATTCAGCATGTGTTCCAGTATAGCTTTAAAGGCTTCCATATTAGATGTACAATGTAAAAAAAATCATAAAAAGATGTGAAAGTTGAGTTGTGAAAATGTAGAGTTGGAAAACAGTAAATAGTCCTATTTGAGTAATGATCTAATCTATATTATGGCTAGAACTGCTCAACTAAGTAAAGAACTTGAAAGTGCAGTTGCAAAGACATTTAAAACATTATGATAAAAATGGCACTCATCAGGACCACCCCATGAAAAAACGGACCTTAACACTTTCAAGTGTACATATCTTTTTGCTGTTAGAACAAAATCGTTTAACTCTTCAGCTTTTTATGAGTGGAGATTTCAAGTAGTCTACACTAACATATCAAACGTTATGGGACAAGAATTGGTATTGTGTCTTGTGGTAGTGTGGGAATGAGAGGTCAGGAGAATACCAGAGGGCTAGGTCTGCGAGACGCCTGTGTCCCGTGTTAACCCCAGTGTCCCCAGGTAGTTCGCTCACCTGCCTTAAATACCCTATAGCCCTCCCCGGACTAAACCAACAGGTAAATTACATTACAAGCAGGTAGACTAATAAACAAACACGCAATATTTACAGGACATACAAACAATAGACAATACAGGCATGCATGCGACGAAGGATATCCAGGTAAGTATATACATAGGTACAATAATAAACCATTTAAACAATTTTTTTATATTCTTGGTCTCTACCTAGACCTTAAGTGGCTGGGTGGCTCACGCGCCGCCATTTCCACAGGAGCCAGGTAAGTACTGTGGTAGTGTCTGTGGTAATGTGTGTTTATATTTTCCTTAATACAGTGTACATAAGGGGTTCTTGGTGGATGGTGATGTGCTCAGGGCCCTGACATCATCACATGCCTTTTGACTTGTGTGAGGTACCATGAATGCTAAAGAATCCTGTACTAAGTGAATGTGGGTGTGACTTGTGCACAGACCATTCTCATCACAATCCTTACCACCCTCTGCTCTGTCCACTGTGGGTGGTAATACCTTCTATTGCATATTCCTGGCACACGTGACTCTGTGGAACTGAAATAAAATGTTCCATCCATCTGGCACCAACTGTCTTTACTTAAACTCCAATTAATTTCCAAAGGCATTGGAAAGGCATTGGATGAATCTTCATCTAATCAGAAAGCCTGGGTCCACTGCTGTGCAGTCCAACACTGGGGGGCTTTACAACCCACTAGTCACCACTTGGCACTGGGCATGGTGATCTTAAGCTAATGCACTGCTGCTTCAGAGCATCAAATTCTGCTGGCAAGAGCTTTCTGTGTAGAATATATAACTGTAAAGTTCTGTATACAACTGAACAGTTATGTGAGAATTGGGTGCACCTCAAAGTAGCTGAATTTAATAGCTAATTGCATTGGCTTCTGGGACAATTTTGGACATGTAAGTAAGAAACACTTACTGTTTACACTTCTCTGATATGCCTAATATGTGAAAATGTGAAAGATATTACAAGGAAAACTGTCTTTTTTAGATGTAGAGTCTTTCATAATCATAATTATTGCAAAGAGATGACCAGTCTGTCCAACACATTTGACTGCTTAATGGGAAAAAGGGGGCCTCAACCACAAGGGGGCAGTAGTCCAATCACTGCCATCCAGTCACAGCAGAGACCTTTTATTTTATTCTAAACCACTTTGGTTACCAATAGTTACAAAAATAAGAGAAGGTTGATTTTCATTACAAATTGTCTTATCCTGTTTGCACTCATAAAGTCTGCTATAAATGCAATATTGTAGTGATACTGTATACAAAGAACCATTTTTAAGTGTAGGAGCCTTAAGGGAAAAAAGCATCTTCACACAAATTAAATGTTCCATAGTAATTTAATGGTTCTTCCTTGATCCCCCACAATGTAATTAATCTGATGTTTTAAAGCATATTTTTTTACTCCAAGGTATATTTTTCAGAATGCTTCAGATTTCTCACCATTCAGATGATCTAAGTCTCTACATGTATGTAGAATATATGCCACAAAGAATGTTGTAGGGATACTGAAGACAAAACAGTTTAAAAAGGTTTTAAGAGTCTTTAAAAACCTTAGTCCTTAATCCGCTACATTATGAAGACGTTCTTTGAGTTTTTTATTTTTTTTTAAAGAGTTTTTTATATTCACACACAAAAACCACATTTACAAAGAACCACCAAATTTAAGGATATTTAAAGAACCAGAAGTTCCTTTGGGTGGCACAGTGGTGCTGTAGGTTGTGCGTATGAGGCACAGCTCCCACGGCCTGGGGTGTGGGTTCAATTCCTGCTCTAGTCACTGTCAGTGAGGAGTTCTCCCGAAATGTGTTTTACCTGTGTCTGCTGGGTTTCATCCAGGCTTCTAAAAAACACTTGTGAGAAGTGAGTTGGCTACACTGTGGGTGAGTTGCCCTCAGGTGTGAGTGTGTAAATATATGATTTTTAGACTGATGCACTGTCCAGGCAGAATTCTTGTCTTTTGCCTGATTGAAACAGACAGACAAATTTTAACATTTCAAATTTCAAATGTATTTGTCACATACATAGTAATACACACTATGACCTGCAGTGAAATGCTTGGAACGACAGTCTGCTCACACAATATTACTAAGCTAATTTTTTTAAATTTTAAACTACACATTTTAAAGTGCAAAACTTCAAATGAACAGGTGGAAGTCATCTTTCTCTGACATTACTTGAAGACTCTTCGCAAGTTTATTTTAAAGCGTGCAGTCTTAAGTGTTCATAGATGTGGCCCTAACTTATTTTACAGTATGACGACTCAAGTGCTTTGGTCTCTCCTAGATGAAACTAGTAACTGGAACAACATATCCACACTTTTTCACAAATAAAACTGAAAGCATCAAGGTCAACGTATCTACAAACAACAGGATCAGTCTATCAATTATAGACACACAATTATTGGTAACACTTTAAAATAAGCTTTATAACCTTTATAAAGGGTTTATGAAAGGTTTATGAATGAGTTTATTAATGGTTATTAATAATAAGGTTGCAAATACTTTAAAACCCACTAATAAGCAGTTAAAAATATATATAACAACACATAAATAGAAATGGCAATTTTTTTCAAATTTGGTTCCACATTATTTATACTGTCAAACTGTCAAACAAACCTTTCCAAATACTTAAATTAGTTGATTTAAATGAATAAGCAAACATCAAATCACTGTTGCCTTTTCAACTGATTTGTTGTAACTGCTTATCAATGGTTTTTAAAGCATTTACCACCTTATCAATAATAATGAAAAAAATCATTCATAAACCATGTATAAACCCTTTATAAGGGTAGACTTATTTTAAAGTAGTACCCAATTATTGCATGCTTAGGGGTCAAATTATTGTAAAGCTGTTTTTGTTAATATTTTTTTAAATTCAGTGGCTTTACATTATTTGATAGTTTAACAATTAATACCAAAGTCACTCAAACTATGAAGAAAAACATAAGGTATTGCATGAATATGTTTTATATTTCAGATTCTTTAAAGTAGCACCTTTTTGCTTAGATGACAGTTTTGCAGTTTTGCACATCTTGGCTGGATTTTCTCAGTCAGCTTTATGAGGGAGAGTCACTTGGAATGGCTTTCAGTTAACAGCTGTGCTGAACTTATCAAGAGTTAATTACTTGATTTTCTTTTCAGAGCATCAGTTGTGAAGTTGTAAAGAGGTAGAGTTGGTATACAGTAAATAAACATATAAATAAATAATTTTCTTATCCATATTATAGCAAGACCTACTCAACTAAGTAAAGAAAAAAATACTTTAAGAAATGAAGGTCAATCAATTTGAAAAAAAAAAAACAGAAATTGGAAAGTATCTTTAAGTGCAGTTACTGTTTAAATACATACAACCAATAATTTTACCCTCCAGATGTTGTAATTCTCTAAGTCTACATGCATACATTTACAAAAAAAAGGTGCCACACAAGAGAAACATTGTATGTTTCTTATGTGTTGCTGTAGAAGAACCCTTTGGAAGTGTAGAGAACTAAAAACTACAAAGAATCTTGACACAATGAAATGTAATGTGATGAAATGAGTTCTCTATCAATTAAAGATTTTTTTTGGAAAATCCTTCTAGGAATCTAAATAATAGGGAAGTTTTCCAAACAAAAGTTCTTCACAATCACTTACAAAGAACCAACGATTTAACGATATCAATTTGATCTCATTGTATGACGTACGTAGATCAAAGAAACTTTTTTTATAGATTTAAAAGAGCGTATTTGTGTAAGAACATAAAGAACTTTTATTTATGAGCTAGATTTTGAAGTGTACAGTGTGAGAAGTATGAGAAATGAGATTCCGTGCCAAAGTCTCTACCTACACCTTCCCTTCAGCGTCCGTTTCAAACGGGCCCGGCTTATCAATTACAGGCGCACAATTAACGAATGTTTGGGGGGTGAAATCACTGTAAAGCTGCAAGCGCAGGTGTCGAATCTGAATTTTTTGTTGCTAATTAGTGATTTGTTCCTGGGATTCGACAAAAGGATTATTCTCACTTGCCCTGCTGTTAATCGGAAGTTTCAAAGCATATTTTTACTCCAAATTCGAATGTTTTTTTTTGTTTTTTTTTTATATATATATTTTTTTTTCAGAACCCTAATCTCACCATCCAGATGGTCTAAGTCTCTTTCTGATATAATTGGCTATAAATCTGGTGTGAGTTACAGCCTAACACATTGCAAAGACAGGTGCACATTTCTCTTTCCTTTTTTTTTCTTCTTCTTCTTCTTTTTCTTTTCTTTTTTTCTTCTTCAGACTGGCCTACGCTTTCTGAGAAGCTACTATCATCCCACATGTCCACTGTGAAAAGAGGGGAGATGTGGGGGTGCTGAGGGAGGAGGAGGGGGGGAGGAGGGGTGCTGAAAAATTCAGTTCCTCCACTTCACTGAAGTTCTGACCTTGAACAGGGGAATTCTCAGCGGCTCGAGGGATGGACACGTGTGTGTGTCCTCGTCTGGTTTTCCGTGGCGGCGGCGGCGGCATGTTACAGCACGAGTGTTTTCAGCCTTTTTCATCATCATATCTGATAACATATGTCTGGAATTCGGCTGGGAGAAGACTAGACTAGAGAGAGCAGGGGCGCTTAGACGACGCTTTTGAAGCCACTGCCACGTTTGGAGAGAAGAAGAACTGGAGGGGAGACGGGGGGAAGACAGAGGAGGAAAAAAAAAAGAGGCCAGCTCGCACGTGGACGTTTGAAAGAGATGGAAAAAGGAGGGGGGAACAGCTCCAGGGGACGGAGAACATCAAGCTCGACCCTGGGACTCTCTCTCTCTCTTCTCACCGTGCGTGTGATTCTCCATCCGAGCCATCTGGCTCTCCCTCTCTCTCATTCCCACTCAACATATTGTCATTCCATCCCCCCCATCCCTCCATCCCACTCGCGCACAGCTCTCGCCAATCTGTCCCCTACCTATGCCAGCCGGGTAGGAGTGTGTTGGCGCACGTATGTGAGTGAGTGTGTGTGTGTGTGTGTGTGTGTGTGTGTGTGTCAGAGAGTGGCTAATGGTGCGCTTACACTGTCCACATCAACTCATAAAGTCTTGAAATGATCACGTCACCAAATAGCTGGGTTTGTGGTCTAGTGCAATTACACGCTTGGCTGGACAAACACCAGCTTGCCCACCGTCCCAAAGTTTTGCCCACTCACCTCTGCCCTATATACAGCTCTAGAAAAAATAATAATAATAAGAGACCACTTAAAAATGATGAGTTTCTTAGATTTTACCAATTTGAAAACCTCTGGAATACAATCAAGAGAAAGATCATGATAGATGATCACAAGCCATCAAACCAAGCTGAGCTGCTTGAATTTTTGCACCAGGAGTGGCATAAAGTTATCCAAAAGCAATGTGTAAGACTGGTGGAGGAGAACATGCCAATATGCATAAAAACTGTAATTAAAAACCAATTTCCACCAAATGTATTGATTTCTGACCTCTTAAAACTTGAATATGAATATGAACTTGTTTTCTTTGCATTATTTGAGGCCTGAAAGCTCTGCATCTTTTTTGTTATTTCAGCCATTTATAATTTTCTGTAAATAAATGCTCTAAATGACAATATTTTTATTTGGAATTTGAGAGAAATGCTATCCGTAGCAAAATAGCAAAATTAGAGAAACTGATTCATAAACTAAAATGTTTTTTAATTATTTTTTCCAGAGCTGTATAAAATGTGTGCTGGTGTCTAAATTGAAGTGCCTTCAGTAAACCAGACGAACAGTACACACATTTCCTAAGATCTGGTCAAATGTGAGGAACGTACGAGGAACCCATCAAACATCAACTGTCAGCCTCCCTTTCTAGGTGTGGAGTGATTGGAGGACTTCCAAAATTGAAGAAGCTTTGAAGAAATTTTCTTTTCTCTCTCAGTGGGTAAGACCCTCCCCTGCTCTTCGAGCCCACATCACTTCCAGTGTGGGGCAAGTCAAACTGGGCATGTGTTGAAAAGCATGTTGAACAACAGGCAATTAGAGTTCTCCTCCAAGCATGTTGAGCCCTCCAATCAGTTTTCATTAATGCCTGTTCATATGTATGTTGTGTAAGTATATAGGGTTCAGTACTTGCTGTTCTAAACCATTTCCGCTTTTAGGGAAGAATTAATTTAGCATCACTCTCGCAACCCCCGGGGGACCTTGGAAAATGTAATGCTCTTACATTTTCAGTGGTGATTTTGTTTGAATGTGATGCTACGTTCCATTTAATCTGGGACATAGGAATTTCCATGCTCCAATTCGGAAATTTAAACTTGCACATCCCCACAAGTCCATTTAGACTCCAACATGGAATAGATAAAAGAGAGAAGAAGCACTTCTATCTATTTATATCTGATTAAATCAGTCATACACACAGTACTGTCCAATGGCTATCTGTGGAAATGTTTGGATGCACAATATACTGTATAATGCATTGTTATCAACTTCATCAATCATGCAATTTTGGACATAAAAAGTGGGACACACACATTGTGTCTGGGTTCGTATTAAGAACACTGACTAATGATTGACTAACCAAGTCTAAAACCTTAAGCTAACTGTTTAGGGTTTAAGGTAGCAAATTGCATTGCGACGTGGGCAGGGTATACAATAGGGCCCATATACTTTTGTTCTGAATTTTTAAATATTGTAGGAAGATATTGGTAAATAAGGCCTATTTTTTTATGTTGGTAGGAAAACAGAATACCTCAACTACCTGGTTAAAATATGGTTGGTTAAAATATGTAGGGGTGCTGCACATGATCTTGAGAAAGCATTAGGAGGTTCTATCATTGTACCATCATACCTTGCAAGTGGGTTAAGAAGAATTAAGACAGGGACTACCATTCACATTATGTAACTGGATTTATGAAAGGGGAAAAAACAGTGTAGCGATTTGTGGGCACCCTGTCTCTGATAACTGATAGAGTTGGAGGAGCAGCTTATTTAAAGTTGGCAAGTGCACAAGTGTCTGTATAATGTATGGGCCAGAGCTTCAAGGCACTCCCTTGTAAATTGCCTCTCCAAGTCTCACTGCAGAATTGAATGATTGCTATTCTGTTCCAGCCACATTCAGCCACAGATTGTGTTTTTACGCTATGTACAGCAGCACAAATGAACCACTTTCAGCTTTGTTTGTGTTGTGTGAAAATTAGGGTGCTTTTTCTCAGGCAATACTTAAAGTGTCCTATACTCTGTTTACCTAATCATCCAGTGTGACTAACATTAGACTGGTGTTAAATGTATGAAGCGTTCTCCTTTTTAAAGTCTATTGCGTATGTGTAAACGGTATGGTGCACCACCACACCCTCTGGGGATCAGAACTTCTTATATAATAGTTTATGTACATCCAGTCGTATACACACCTACATCATTACATACATAATATATAATCATACTGTACATATTACGTACACGTACAGCTCTGGAAAAAAATAAGAGACCACATAAAAATGATGAGTTTCTTTGATTTTACCAAATTGAAAACCTCTGGAATATAATCGAGAGGAAGGAAGATGGATGATCACAAGCCATCAAACCAAGCTGAACTGCTTGATTTTTTTCACCAGCAGTGGCATAAAGTTATCTAAAAAGCAGTGTGTAAGACTGGTGGAGGAGAACATGCCAAGATGCATGAAAACTGTGGATAACCAGGGTTATTCTACCAAATATTGATTTCTGAACTTTATGAATATGAACTTTGTTATGAATGTTTTCTTTGCATTATTTGAGGTCTGAAAACTTTTTTGTTATTTCAGTCATTTCTCATTTTCTGCAAATAAATGCTCTAAATGACAATATTTTTATTTGGAATTTGGAGGAGTGTTGTCTGTAGTTTATTGAATAAAACAGCAATGTTCATTTTACTCAAACATATAGCTATAAATAGCAAAATCAGAAATTGAAGTGGTCTCTTAATTTTTGTCCAGAGCTGTGTATACAATATTAGTATTAGTATACTTTTTTCTGTTCTTATTATCTTTTACCTCATAGTTGACCTCATAGTATGCCAGCTTATTTAAGGGAACAGCAATATTATTTTATTTTTTATTCTAAGCTCATGCAACGCACACAGAGCTTCTGCATGGCTGAGATATGATTGGGTGTTTGTCAGGGTTTTAATCAGTCAGTGGATCACCTGTATTTCCCACTTCCAAGATAGTAAGAGGTCATATATTTACCTGAACATACGTCACTTCCAGATCACCACGTCCATCAGTGTAAATACACTGCCTGGTAAAAAAAAGGTTGCCACCAAAAAAAAAAGGTCACACGCTCTAATATTTTGTTGAACTGTCTTTAGCTTTGATTGGGGCACACATTTGCTGTGGCATTGTTTCAAAAAGCTTCTGCAATGTCACAAGATTTATTTCAATCCAGCGTTTTATTAACTTTTCACCAAGTTCTTGCAGCATTAATGATGGTAGAGTCTGACCACTGCACAAAGCCTTCTCCAGCACATCTCAAAGATTCTCAATGGGGTTAAGATCTGGACTCTGTGGTGAAAAATCCATGTCTGAAAATGATGATCTCATGCTCCCTGAAACACTCTTTCACGAATCCAACCTGATAAATACTGGCATTGTAATCTTGGAATATGCTCGTGCATCAGGGAAGAAAAAATCCATTGATGGAATAACCTGGTCTATATTCTGTATATTCAGGTAGTCAGCTGACCTCATTCTTTCAGCACATACTGTTGCTGAACCTAGACCTGACCAACTGCAGCAACACCAGATCATTTACTAAGTTAAATGCAGGTGGCTTTTTTTTTTTTTTTTGGCCAGGCAGTGTGTTTCGAGTATATTCAGAGTATTTTGCATTTGATTTTGGTCTTGCTGGTCAACCAGCTTGGAGATGCTGGACTTGCTGGTGATGATGGTTGGTCAGAGTGATCTTGCTAGTTGACCAGCTTGTTCAAGCTTGTTGGTTAGTAATGCTTTATTTAATTATATTTTCTTTTTTTATGATTTTAAATAATTCTTTTTTTTTTGTCTTTGCTTTTTTCCACATTTCTTTTACTTTTTGTATCTTTGTATTTTGTGATACAGCACTTTAAATTTTCCCCTGTGTATGAAAGGTGCTATAAAAAATTTAATTTTGCATTGCCTTCCCAGTATGATCAATGATCCTTGGTGATTCTGATGGTTCTCGCTTGGTCAGGTTGATCATGCTTGTAGATCAGCTAAACCACCAAACCAAACCAAAGCCTATGCTGATCAACAGCTTAGCAGGTCAAACAGCTTAATCGTCTTTAATCGGCTTATGAAATAGGCCCAAAAAAATGTTATTATAAGCTAGATCTATTGTAATAAACATCTAGAGTTTTCTTTTTTTTTTACACTCTTAACTATGACTCACTGATACAGTGTTTTTTAATGCTCCTAGTTTTAATGCTCCTTTTCCTTCCCTTCCTCGTTTGCAGGATGAGCTCCCTGGGTTTATACTGGAAAGCGAGAGAAGATTACTATACAGGAATCATATTGAGGTGGGAGGAAGAATAGGGGGTGATTCTCAATAGCACCCCCCACTGGGGGGAAACCCCTCTCCTGTCTGTACTTGAAAGAGTGTGTGAAATGCTGCAATGTGTGAAGCGCTCGGAGACGTCTTAGCGCTCTCAGGGGTGTGTCCCCTCATCGACTGGATTGACCTTTGCCAACATGAATGGTCTCTTCCCTTCTGCAGTGCTCATTACTGCTGCTGTGACGTCTGGAAATCGATTCGATCTGGAGATTAGTGCTGTGCTCTGCGCGATGCTGTCGAGCTTTATGGTCATTTTCTAATACAAGAAAACAATACTCCAAACTTTAAGAAGATTTGAGACTTCTTTTTTCTTCATTTTTTTTTTCTCCCCAAAGAACAGAGCGCATGTTGTGGTCACACTCCAGGCCGACATATTCAGTACTAAAACCCCCTATCTCACAAGGATTAAATACCTTCAAAGGCAATCAGGGCCTGACCGCAGCAGTGCTGGCGTGGGTCAGGCTGTGTGAATGAAACAGTGTGCCTGAGCTTTTTTGCTCTCACTGGGCCCAAGAGCAAATGTGCACTGCTCAGCTATTCATTTCTTCCCTTCCCTCTCCTTTTCTCCCTGATCCATCTACACCCTCCCTTCATCTATCCATCTCCCTGCCTCTCTCTCACTTGAGGGAAATCAGTGTGTAATGAATGGCCAATCAAAACAGACAGGGACACTTGCAGAGTGGAAAATAACCAATCAAATGTAAGTGTTTCATCTGGCCCCCTGCACCAGGTCAGCCATATGGGCACACCATGCCACCTTCTGCCAGCGTGAGTGTGTGAGAGAGAGAGAAATAGAGGGAGAGAGAGAGAGAGAGAGAGTCCAGCCGGCAGCTGTGTTGAGATGAAAGCAGAGAATAACAGACAGGTCATGCCAACCAGGTTATGCTCACTGGCAGCAAGGCATGGATGGAAATTGAGGTCTATACATTCTAAATGTAGAAGTAAAAGCACTCATTTTAAGCAATTGTGTATAATCTAAGCTTTAATTAGGCCTATTTTATTGCCCTTTTTACAACAATAGACACACTGAAACACATGTATAAATCATAAAGAAATGGCTTCCAAAAAAAGCTAGTTCCCAGAAGGTAGTGTTGGATTGCAATGCTACTTAGAAGGAAGCTAAAGATTATCAGGAATAATACATTATTACAAATGTATACTGATATAGAAAAACTTTTGGACACATTTTTTAAATCGGCTGCACTTACAGAAGAAGTGTGTAACGCATGTGTAATGTATGTTTGTGTAATGTGAAATGCAACATATAAGAGGCATAGAGTTGTAGAGGTTCCTAATGGTGTTCTGAGATAATCCTTCTCATGCAGTTTGGATGTGTTTTATTTTAATCAATTTTAAAATTACTGGGGATAAAATTTGACAGAAATGGTCATTTGGTAGTTTTAATAGATTACACAAATATAGATTGACAGATCGATTGATTAGATAGATAGATAGATAGATAGATAGATAGATAGATAGATAGATAGATAGATAGATAGATAGATAGATAGATAGATAGATAGATAGATAGATAGATAGAACAGATAAATAGATCAATCAGAGAGAAAGACAGAACAGATGAATACATCAATCAGACAGATAGACAAAACAGATACAGAACAGATAAATAGATCAATTAGATAGAACAGATAAATTGATCAATCAGACAGATAGAACAGATAAATAGATAAATCTGATAGAACAGATAAATAGATCAATCAAACAGATAGAACAGATAAATAGATAAATCAGATAGAACAGATAAATAGATACATCAGATAGAACAGATACATAGATCAATCAAACAGATAGAACAGATAAATAGATCAATCAGATAGAACAGATAAATAGATCAGACAGATAGAACAGATAAATAGATCAATCAGATAGAACAGATAAATAAATAAATCAGACAGATAGACAGATCAAATAGATAGATTGATCAGACAGATAGAACAGATAAATAGATCAATCAAACAGATAGAACAGATAAATAGATCAATCAGACAAGATAGGCAGAACAAATAAATTGATCAATCAGACAGATGTCATCAAACAGACAGATTAGACAGACAGATATATTAAACAGATGAATCGACAGATCACTGATAAATACCTCTGATAAATACCTCTGTGCACAAACCACTAAAAGACCCATTTATTTTATTGGAAATTGATTGTAAAATTTTCAGTTTGGATATATTAAACATTTGAAAATAAAAATGTCTGTGTGTAACTGATACATAATAACAAGATCAGGTTTAAACCAGAGCTAAACTAAATCTGTTTTCACTTTTCTGTCCTGTGTGAGAGAATGAAGAGGCAAGCTGCCAGAAACATGTTTCCAACCTGCAGTGGAAGAATATTTCACAAATCTGACACACACACACACACACACACACACACACACACACACTGTCTCACTCTATTCAGTGCTCCTCTTCTTCCCCGTGTTTCAGTGTATGACTGCAGTTGGGAAAGCTGCTTTCCTATTCAAACTGAAAGTGATCACAGCATGGGGCACTACCATTATGCTTTATTTAACAGTCAAAACAAGAATGTAGAAACCGAAGATGACAGAAAGTAAAAGCTGCCCAGTTTGAGAAGCTGTTCGGCTATTGTTTTCCATTAATGCATCTCAATACGTGTTGAATTTGGATTGTTCTGGGCTGATGTAAATTGTTTAAAATGGTAGGAATGCAATTTAAAACACACTTCCAAGGTTAGCATTTCACCCCTAACAGCTGTGTGGTGCACTTGTGTAAGAGTGTGTGTTTGAGAGAAGGGGCCATGTTAGCAGATCTTCTGCATTTTTTTTTTTCATTTTACACTTGTCTAACCTCGCTCTTCCATCCCCTGCAGACTCAGATAGGCTAATCGCGCAGTGCCAGTTCCTGCCTCAATGTCACCGGCCACTGAGCTGGGACCAGCTACCCACTCTGCTATCCACTAATGCCACACTCGCTGATGTTGCCCAATGGTGACGATATTATAGATGCAGCGGAGGTTGCCAGGGATGGCACAGCACTTATCATTCGCTGTTAATATCACTGATTAGACTAGCTGAGCATTAGCAGTAGCCTCCATGCCATGCATGAAGCTCAGTAATGGAAGGTGACATCTTGGCACCAGAGATGGTGATAAAGTAATGGTTTGATCAGTGGTTTCATGTAATTGAAAGTTGGGAGGTGATGTGAGCTATAGAGCGCTGACAGCTTAAGGTACAGCATTAAGAGAAAGTTGTTGCTGTTGTAAGAAAACTTTCTGAATATTCCTAAACAGTAAAGTAAGAGGAGAGAAGGGAAAATTCAACATAACCCTACTTTTATTGATTAGTTTATCACAAATCCATTTGTCAGTATTTAACAAGTGTTTCTTTGGAATAAACTTTTAACAGATTCTTAAACCCTACTCTTATTGTCACATCCTGTCCACGTGACCTGTGCTCCTGTGTTTCTGTGTCAGTACCTTTCCACCTGTGTTCATTTGTAGCTCCGCCCCCTAGCCCCAGGTGTTTCTACTTCCCGTGTGTGTTATATAGCCCTAGTGTTTCAATCTGTGTTCGTCGGTCTTTGCACTAACCCCTGTTGTTTGTCTTTCCCGCGTTTGCTTTCTCGTTTTTGTAGCCATTGCCTTTGTTTATTCCTTGTTTAGTTCTTCTCGTTTGTTTCTTGTTTATTTCCGCATTCCCTAGTCCCCTGCTTAGTGTTTAGTTTCTAGTTCATTTCCTTGTTTATTTATTCAAGTCTAGTTTAGTTATTCTTTGTCTAGTTAAGCTCCTTGTTGTTTTTCCTTGTATATATCCCAGCCTTGTTTAGTTTTGTTTATTTCTGTTCCTTGTTTGTTTCTTTGTTTATCACTCCCAGTTTGTTTATGTTAGTTTTATCTCACATTTTTGCTTGTTATTTGTTTATCTTTGTTATTTATTTAATAAATTAATCATTATGCCCTTACCTGCACTTGCGTCCGCCTCCTCGTCTCCCTGCCCGGCCCAACCTGACACTTATTTTAAGCTTTAATTTCAATTGTTACAGAACTAAGGGTCTGTTATTATGTAACTACTCATGTGATTTAGTATGTGCTATAAATTATTCAGTATTTACTATTAAGAATTCTGTGGTTATTATATATTATTTGGTGTCTACTGTAATTGATGTATCTACATCAGTATCTACCATAAATGATTTAGCATCTGCTGTTTTATTTGTTTAATTATTTAGTATATGCTATATATTAATCAGTAACTGCTGTAATTAATTCAGTATCTATTATTAGTGATTCAGTTAAAATCTGTTTAGTTTTTGCTGTTAATGATCTGCTATAAATAAATTAGTAAATACTGTAAATTATTCAGTAGCTACAATAAATTGATATACATTATTCTATTAATTAGTCTGTATATACTATGAATGTTTCAGTATCTGTTATTAATTATTCAGTATCTACTATAACTGATTCAGTAACTGCTGTAATTGATTTAGTGTCTATTATAATTTATTATGAATTATAAATGATTCAGTGATATAATTGTTTCAGTATCTACTTTTAGAGATATGGTGTAAATCATACAGTATCTACAATCATTCATTTTATTAATAAGACAGAATGTACTATAAATGATTGTTTATGCTCTTAATAATTCAGTATCTACTATAAATGATTCAGTAACTGTTGTAGATGATTTAGTATCCATTATAAGTGATAATGTAACCGTAATAAATGATTCAAGTAAACTGATTCAGTGCAATATTTATTTTTCATTATCTACTATATAGATTTAGTAAATGTTGAAAATGATTCTGTAGCTACAATTCATTATTTTATTAATGAGTCAGTATTTGCTAAAAATATTTATCTATTATAAACTATCCTGTAACTGCTATAAATAAGTTAGATTCTACTGTAAATGATTCAGAAAATGATTTAATTGTGATAAGTAATTACATGACAACTTTACACAATACAAATACACAAACAAACAAAAAATGCATAATGTAAAAATGTTGAGTAACTGCAATTTGTTTGTTCATCAGTGCCATAATAATTCCAAGTTAACTTTTTAAATTTAAAGCATTTAAAGCTTTCAGTTGTTTCAGTTACATGCTATGTATCTGGGAATGTATGCAGGGGTGTGTTTCCCTTAACCTTCATCTTGACACTTACTGTAATAAAATAGCATAGCATTACATTGGATGATAAAACTTGAGTTAAATGTGTTTTATATAGACTGTAATAATAATGTAATAACTTTGAATTAATCTGCTATTAATTATTCAGTATCTACTATAATTGATTCAGTAACTGCTGTAATTGATTCAGTGTCTTATATAATTTATTATGAATTATAAATTATTCAGTGATATAATTGTTTCAATATCTACTTTAAGAGATTGAGGAAATGTTGTAAATCATACAGTATCTAAATCATTAATTTTATTAATGACAGTATTTACTATAAATGATTGTTTATGCTCTTAATAGTAAGTAACTGTTGTAGATGATTTAGTATCCATTATAAGTGATAATGTAACCGTAATAAATGATTCAAGTAAACTGAATCAGTGCAGTATTTATTTTTCATTATCTACTATATAGATTTAGTAAATGCCGTAAATGATTCTGTAGCTACAATTCATTATTTTATTAATGAGTCAGTATTTGCTAAAATTATTTATCTATTATAAAGTATCATGTGACTGCTATAAATAAGTCAGATTCTACTGTAAATGATTCAGAAAATGATTTAATTGTGATAAGTAATTACATCACAACTTTACATAATACAAATACACAAACACAAAAATGCTTACTGTAATAAAATAGCATAGCATAACCTTTAATGTTAACACTTGAGTTAAATGTGTTTTATATAGACTGTAATAATAATGTAATAACTTTGAATTAAAGAAAATGACACTGGCATTGTCATACCAAAAAAACAATCTGCATTTCTTTATTTCTTACTTGTTGGATTTTAATAAAGCAGCAGCTTTTTTTACATTGCGTCATTTAAAAATAAATCACAATAAAGTCATTCCATTAAGCTTAAAAGCATGTTTTATATACAGCTCTGTACAAAGGTTTCTCTGATTTTGCTATAAATAGGTATACGTTTAAGTAAAATTAACATTGTTGTTTTATTCTGTAAACTACTGAAATTTCTCCCAAATTCTAAATAAAAATATTGTCATTTAGAGCATGTATTTGCAGAAAAGCAGAAATGGCTGAAATAACAAAAGAGTTTTCAGACGTCAAATAATGCAAAGAAAACAAGTTCATATTCATAAAGTTTTAAGAGTTCAGAAATCAATATTTGGTGCAATAATCATTTTTTTAATCACAGTTTTCATGCATCTTGGCATGTTCTCCTCCACCGGTCTTACACACTGCTTTTGGATAACTTAATGCAAAAATTCAAGCAGTTCAGCTTGGTTTGATGGCTTGTGATCATCCATCTTCCATATGGACCAGTTGCATAGGCTTCCAAATGACCATCACTGCCAATGGCTTTCCAAACACCTGGAGACTTTGTATACTTCAGACCGGGCCTTCAGGTTCACTTGTGGTTCAGCCGTGAATAAGTGACTCTGCATGCTCCTCCCTGTAAACCTCATCACTGCAAGATTCCCATAGCTACATGAATCAAGACCCCCCCACCACTTTCCCCCCCAAAACACACACTCCCACCCACCCAGCACCCTCTCAGCCCTCCCCTCTGTGCGAACGCACTCTCGTCTTAATGAGTGTAGAATTGGAAATCAGGCCTGATTGTTTTTGGAGCGTTCGCCTGAAGGCACGTTAGCGCTGCACAGAGGAGCCAGGCCCTGAGAAGTCATCTGTTTTTTCTCTTCTTTCATTGTGAGGAGATCAGGCTTCCACAAAGACCTCGTTAGCTGTTGTGTGTGTGTGTGTGTACGAGTGTGTGTCCCACCCTCTTACCTCTTTACCAAGTGGCAGCTGATTATGAATGGGGGGCTGGGGCAGTAATTCAAGAGCTCTTTTGGAGAAGAGACACGGTACAGGAGGCTTTTGGAGATGCGAGGAGTTGATGTTTTAGTGCTGGTCCCTCTGCCGTTCTTCAGGAACACATGCTGTACAACATAAAGTTAAAGCTGGTCTACAGCACCAGCTCTCAGCGTTCAGTAAAAGTGTTAAGCGTAATTGCCCAGAAACGGGTTCTATTACCGTGTTTGGTTAGAGGGAAACCATCTGTATCCTATCAGGAGCGCATGCAAAACACAACGCTGCAAACGTGTACACACTATGACTCTATATCACTCTATCTCAGACCCTGTACAAAAGGAAGAGAGAAAGAGAGAGAAAAGGAAAAAAAAGAGATTGAGAAGAGATGAAAATGTGAGATTGAAAGATGTAGATGGAAGAGTAAAGAGAGTGACAAAGGATAGAGATAGAGAGGGAGAAACAGAAAAGGTAAAGTAAAACCAAGGCCAAAAAGAGAAATGGAAAAGAAGTGATGAAAAAAGAGGGCTAGACAGATAGAGAAAGAAACAGAAGAAATAGAACAAAAGCAGCAGAAGAGGAAAAGAATGAGAGAGAGAATCTGTGGGAGAAAAGAAACAAAAAGTGAGCATGATATAAAGAAAGTGAGAGTGGCATAGCGAAAAAAGAAACAAGAAACAAGAGAAGGTTAAGGTAACATTCTCTATAAGAAACAGAGAAAGAGAGAGAAAAGACAATGAGAATAAGAAATAAAGTGTAACAAGTAGGAGAGAGGTTGCAAGTGAGGTGAAAAGAAAGAGAGGTGCAAAGAGTGAAAGACAGAATTTTCAGAAAGGAAAAGAGAGTAAATGTCAGATAAGAGAGTACAAGAAGGGAAAGAGAATGAGTGAGTATTTGATAAAGAGAGGGAGAGAGAGTAAGCAAGAGACAAACAGGCAAACAGATAAAGTGTACAATAGGTTATGTTAGAAATTGGATAAGGCCAAAAGAGAGTGTATGTGAGATAGAAAGAGAGAGAGGGAGAGAAAGAGAGAGAGAGCATGAATGAGCGAGGCTGAGGGATAGAGTGAGGGCGATGGTCAGATTTATGCCCCTGGCAGCTTTTGTCCTTTGCTGCCCTTGAGAAGTGCTCAGGCACACAGTCAGCATCTTCCCCAGCGCTGCCCAGGATCCACACATCAATGTGCCAAAAGCTGAACTCACACTGCGAGAATCAGCAGCTCAGTGTGCAGCCCGGCCTCCACCTGAAACACACAACACCGAAAAAACAGAGAGAGAGAGAGAGAGAGAGAGAGAGAGGCGGAGGGTGAGTGAGATTAATAGTTCAGACCCTATGAGTAAACACTGCAGCGTTAGAGCTCATATTACACTGCATAAATACACAATAATAATAACACAATCCAGCATTTTACAACCCAAACCCTGACTCACAACCACATAATCTACACCATTCATTTAACTACCACACACACTGTACTGAAATTAAACTCACTTTAGCTTTAGCTAACTGCTCTATCCATGCCCATTCCTATTGGACAAAAAACTTTCCAAAACAGCAGCTTTACAGGCAGTACATCAACTTTCAATGGCAGTCACTGTACAAATACTTTATTTCGAGCCATTTGGGAGCATTTTTATTGGTCCGTTCATCATGAAATTGTAATCCAAAATGAAGAAACTTCAGATTCACTTTATGTCAAACAATCAAAAGTTTAAAAATGATGATACACAATGTTTGTGTAAAAGTGACGATAAGTCACTTGAGTCAACCAGCTTCTTTTTTCGCACATCTAATTTGAGACGTCCTGTTGAAAAGGTGCCATTTCCACTTTGCAGTTTGTTTCAAAGTTTCAATAAATAGCAAACCACCTCTTTAATCCACGACATAAAAAAGATTAGTTTAGCCTAAGAAATAAAAATAAATATTATTAAATTATTTTTATTCATAACAAAATGTGATGGGGTGGCATACAGTGAGGTGGTAAATGTCACTGTTCTTTATATGGTCAAGTTCCTGATTTAGCACACATGCTAATTAACATAATTTTCTTTTTAAAATAAAAAAAACTTTTCCTGTTTAATGTAAGTGAGAGGTGGTTGGGTTGAACTTAACAGACTATGTAACATAAAATATCATTTATTAAACAATGTAAAATAATTTCAAGGTGTTTTTGACCTTTTTGATCTTTTTTTCTTCATTGCTCCTGACTGTTCCAAACACTCAAATGATGTAATCATTGAATTCCAGGGTTTTATTGAGTTTGTGCACATTCTGTCTGAGCCCGTCTGATTTAAACCCATCTTTTATTGTAAGAAGAGCGTTAAAACCTTATTATATTTATATTATAATTACAATTCAGGTCTGTGCTGCATGATAATAACATTCTAACTTGTGCAACACTTTTTATGTTCACAGTGTAATTTATGTAATGTAATGTGCCATGTGTAATGCATTAAAAAACGGGTTGGCTAACGGGTCAAGCTCTGGCTTTGATAGAGAATCTAGACTCTAGTATAAGCAGCTATCCATGTAGTCTGCATTTACGGTCATTAGTGAAAGAATAAAGAGCTCACTGAAGTCCAGCATGCTCCTGTAACAGGATGACATAGTAGTAACGTCAGTTGGTGACATTTCTCCTTGTCTAGATATTTCATCATCAGATGTGAGAGGTATTATTTAAAGGTGGTAAAAATCACAGCAGCTCAGACACAAAGTGCCAGACCACATAAAGGTACAGGGTGGAGTGTCCGAGTGCTGAGGAGCATTTATGCAGAACAGTCATCAGTTTGACTGTTGCCTGAATTAATCCAGCACTAAATAGAGACTCAACTATTGGGGATGGCTCTCAGTCTGATAACACTGACCTTATACCAAACGATTTGTAAGCGATTTCACTGTTGCAAACAAATTTCCGGTGTCGTTATAAATTCATGCTAAAGTTGAGTTGTGGTCGCGTCATCTCGATCGTTCAGTGTAAGGTGGTTAAGATTGAAGGCTTAAGTCAGTCTTTTTTTTGTCCTGGTGTTCAGATAAAATTAACCATGTTAAATTTTATCATAAGTCTTCAGACTCGGTTCACGCACAAAGTAACGTGAACAATGTCAACAACCAATAGGAGAGCTATGGGAAGACGCAAGGCAAGTGCGGTAATGTTTGCAGAACTGGACATGGATGAGACTCTGGCGATACCGCGGTTTTCCTGGAGTGTAGAAATGGGGGAGAAACTGGTGGAGCTGTGGAGTGAACAAGAGTGTCTCTTTGACGTGTCTTCCAATTTATGCCATGAGAGAGTGGAAAAGTATAAAATAATAAAAGTAAATTAATCTTAGAAAGAATCTAGTTGCAGTATTGAAAAATAGTGACCCTGCAGGATCCCCAGTCTTTGCAAAATCTTAGCCTTTGACTAAAAGGTCTGTGACTAAAATGTCTGTGACTTGTTTTTAGATGTGAGAGGGTGTCAGACTATTTAAAGTCTTTTCAGAGTTGTTTTGAAGTCCTCTAGTGTATGGTTAGCATAAGAGATGTTAATAAATGTCTGACAAAAAGTTCAGTTAAAGTTAAAATTCTACTCTATGCAGTTCCCCTCACCTCACTTCTATCTCAGTGCTGCCTTCCCAGACACCCTCCTCCTGATTTATTTACAGCATTTTGGTAAGTATTAGTCAAATATATGATTTTTTTGGACATTCATCTGTATGGTAATAACAAAAAGCGCACATGTTATTTTTTATATTTTACTTGGAATAACACTTTTGTGGTAATATGAGCTTGTTTAACCTCATTAACTACAAGCTAATTTAGCTGCGTTTGTAACATGGTCTGTTAAGCTCTTAAACTTAGACTAGTTAGCTAGCTAACACTTGGCTAGACTAGAATGAAACTAACACTACAGGACATTATTTTTTGGTTCTTTGTTTGACCTGGAATTAATTTTAAACCTGAAGGTACTGTGGTAAGTTAGCCAGCTAGTTAGCTAATTCCAGCTAGCTAGCAATTAAGCTGTTTTCACTCATAGCCAACCGAAGCGAAATTGTTAAGCTAGCTAGCTAGCTAACAAACCATTAGTTATATTAATTGCCCTTTATTACACATTTTATATGAGGTACTTTATTTAGGCAACAATAACAATTAATTGTTTCATTGTGTAACTTCTGAAGAGTTAACTGTAAAAGTTTATATAAAACTAGCTAATTACATTTCATTAACCCTCTATGGTGTCAGTTATATTTTGTGTGAGGGATAATATAATTTTTGGAGTCTTGGGAGTCCCTGTGGATATAGCAAACCTTAAATTTAGATTTTATATAATCAGTTTTAGAGCAAATAAGTACCCAAAACATCTCCAGAAAATGGGTTTGTTGCTTGAGGGTTAAGAAGACCCTGAAGTTGTAAATATGTAAATATGTGTCGCTGCTGTCCAATTTAAAACATTGCACAGTGTAATATTTCCATTTTTGTATATATATATATATATATATATATATATATATATATATATATATATATATTTTTTTTTTTTTTTTGCCTTCGTTTGAACCATGTAGCCCCTCTTTACACTGTGTATGTAGACCAACAAAAATTTATGAATTTTGTGAAATATACTTTATTATATTATTTTACAGTAACATTTATTCAAAGTTTAGTGACCATTTTTATCTAAATGTAAATAGAGATACATATTTTTCATTAGACAGTGACGATATCGTCTGATAACAAAATAACTGATAAGAAAGAGCAGTGAATCCAGCCGAGATGTCCAGTTTTGCATCTGGAAAACCCAGAAATCACTATTTCTTATTATTGTCTTTAACACATTCTGCTTTTAACACTAATTTAACACATTTAACACAGTCTGCTTTTTTGTGGGGGCTGTGTTGTTTTATTAGTCTTTATCTGTCCTGTACTGTACTGCAGACCCTGTTCTCTGGTGTCCTGCAGGGATGGAAATGTTGGGAAGTAATGGGCTATATCAGAGGCTGTCCAGAAGAGGGCAGTCCCCAACTCCACAAACTCACACACACTTGGCACAGCTGGTCTCTGCTCCAGCCAGGCTGCAGCCCCCCTTCAGTGGGAGAGAGAGGGGGAGAATTTAACTGCAAACAAATAAAGCAGAGGCTGATCTGAGGCTCGCTGTCTCTCTCGCCTTCATTTGAAAACCATTCCCAAGTCGTTTGAGTGTGGCTGCTGTGTGCTGTCATTGGAGGCGCTTGATTTATGTGGTGATAATGTTATGGGGTCTGCGCGTGTTTTATTTTTGTGGAGATGGTATTTATTGAAACCAGTGATGGTTTGAGAGTAAAGTCAGATCTTTCCACGCTGGAGAAGACTGTGGTGATGGCTTTCCAGCTTTCGGTGACTGTTGGAACTAGTTTGGAATCAACAGTGTTTCTAGCTGTCTATTTGTATGTGTGTATATTATTCTTTTTATACAATAATTATTGAATCAATGTTTAATATTTAATTATAAAAATACATTTAATAATAAAAACCATATGATCCATATGAAAGATATTTTATGTTTTGATATGTTTCAGTTTCTGAATTTCATGCCTGAAACACTTTCCAAAAAAAGGACAGCAAAGCATTTACCACCTCGTAATGTTGCTATTCCAAGAGATGAAGTGTTTCAAGTGTTATTTTGTCCCATTCTTCCAGCAAACACGTCTTATGGTGTGCAACACATTTAGTAGGAGTAGGAATTTTGAAAATTCTACACACATTCTCAATTGGGGACGGATCAGGACTGCAGGCAGGGTTATCTAGTACCCATACCCCTTTCTTCTACAAGCAGTCCCTTGTAATGTGTGCAGCATGTGGTTTTGCATTGTTTCGTTTGAAAAGTGCATGAACATCCCTGAGAAAAATGTGGCATATTGCTGAATGTTCTTTTTTGCACTGATGCTGCAATATCAGAAGTGTTCTACCACAATACTATACTATGACAGATCCTGGCCTCTGGACCAAATCATGATTACAATGGATTGTTTGACATCATCTGTGAAATCACATCACTAAACTGTCCCATTCCAATTGCGTTTGAAATAAGCTGCAGGTCTGAAGTGCATAAATTTATGTATGTATATTAATAAATGAAATGAATTTGAGCAGACAAAATAAAAGTTACAGTAATTAACAATAAAACTAATATAAAAGAAAGTAAATGTAAGAAATCATTCTGAAAATATCTAGCTTTTTTTTCTTATGAAAGCATATGCATTATATTTTTTACTATAACAGCATCGGACATACACAACGCTTTGTCATTTAAATCATGATACAACGGCATGTAGGCAACTGAATGTACCCCTAACAAGAATTCTAATTGGTGTGCTACACATGTGCCTGTCTTAGCTACGCTCTTAAAAAGGGTTCTTTGATAAAAATAGACAATAGTTCAATAACAATAAACCTTAGAGCAACAAAGAACCAGTTACCCTCTAACTGACTTTTGGGAGATGGACCATGCCTCAAACTCCTCACCAGTCCTGTTTTTAAGGGTGAGTTAAGATGATGTATATATTTTACCCCCATTATCATAACTCATCATACTTAAAAACAACCAACACCTACCAACAACCTCCTCTAATTCTCTTAATACTCATCTCGGCGAAATAGCGCCCTAAAATCCAGCCCAAAAATCATCTTCACCTCACTGTTCTATCTTTTTGGGCATGGCCCATACTTGCAAAATTACTCTATATAACACCAAAAAAGTTCTATTATTGGTCAGCATGGTTGGGCAGCAGTGTTATCCACTACCATAAACTGAACCCTGCATAATAAAGCCAAAACAAGCTTTATTATTACGTGAAGCTTCCCTTCGAGGCTAAAATTGATTCTTAGTCCAAAGTTAAGCAGAGCTAAAGGTGCTGTTTCCATGTGGGTCAGCCGGACCTCTTTCTGTACCAGTTTTCTCCAGTTTACAACCATACTCTTTGTACCCTGGCTTTATTTGTATTTTCTATTATATCTCTAACTTATACTTTTAATAGTTACAGAGTTATCTGTGTTTCTGTTTCTACTTATTGTGATTAAAGTGTGAATGTGCTGTGTGTTGTAAAAAAATGCTTCAATAGAGAGTGTAGTAACATAATCTGTTCCAACACTGCTTTACTACAAAGGATTTGTACATTGTAATATTTTACATCCCCAGGTTACTTCCATTGCTACAGACAAGTAAGTTATTGTAAATTGCTGTAAGCTGTTACCAGAGGTGGAAAAAGTACTGAAAAATTGTACCTTTACTTTGCTAAAATTCTACTCAAGTAAAAGTAAAAGTACCCATCTAAAAATCTACTCGAGTAAAAGTAAAAAAGTACTCAATTTAAAATGTACTTTGAGTAAAAGTTACATAGTTACTTTTAATTATTTGATGTAAAAAAAGTACAACAAATCATAAATTAAATCGTTTTTTAATGAACTATTATTCCACATAATAATTTGGACCTTTCAGGCTGTATTTGTTCAGACCACCCCATAAACCATTTTCAAGAACAAGTGGCATAGGTTTCTATCATCCATTTTTTTTTCTTTACTGTTAAAAAGTTATGGTCATATATGTGACTATAAACCATATTTTTATTTACATGTTTTTTTTAACATTCAAGCAGATTGTTTAATGATAAAAATACTTACCACCACCACATGCTTTCTCAGGTTTGATGTGGAAGATTTGAAAGCTGACAGCTCTGCACATTTTGCATTGCATGAGGACGTTATTGTCTCGTTATTCCACCGCGAGCATCTGTACGACGGTGCATCCGCACCAATTATTTAAAAACGAAATATTTGAAATAGTTCCTGAAACACTATAAATTGACCTAAAATACTCAATGTTTAAGTATTCAAAAAGATATTTCTCAAAAGCTCTATTGCACAAATAAGACAAGTTTATTTACAGTAAGCTTAGATTTCTCCAGATTTCCACGCCATTTATTTATGTTTTTAATTTAGACAATTGTTTTTACAGCATTTTATTTTTTACTCAGTAATGGGGAGTTTTCCAATGTAGCAAAGTAAATTACTTGTGTCAAAATGTACTTGAGTAAAAGTAAAATTACCTATATAAAAACTGCTTTAAAAATAACAAATTACTTATAAAATCTACTCAATTACAGTAATGTGAGTAAATGTAATTCATTACTTTCCACCTCTGGCTGTTACTGTAAAATAGTTTTTTGGTTTAATAAATTGTTGTATCATTTCAGATTATTCACTGGACCTAAAGAGCTTAAATGGCAAAAAAAAAACGTAAAGGAAAGAAAAAAATGTGGGTGTTCTAAAACTTTTGACTGATAATGTACATATATTAAATTACAATATTTATATTACATTCCATGTGCTAAGTACATAATAAAAGCCAGATTTATATTTCTTGTAATTTGGCATGGTTGTCCCTTTTTTTAAAGGAAGAAAAGCAATGAATTTCCTGTTTATAAATTGAATCCAATATAATCTAATATAAAGTAATCTGATATACTAATGGAACTTTATCAACAAAGGGTCATAACATAAAACTAATCCTCTTGATTTGATGGTGGAATCTTAACATAGTTTCAAGGAACTTACAACTTTTTACTGCTCAGACATTTTAAATATTTTTTGCTTAATAGACATAATAAAAAATACTCTTTTTTAAATAAAAATAAGCTGGGTTTGTTTAGCATATGGGACATATTGTGTTGAAGGTTTGTACAGTAGTGTATCTATCTGTCTGTTTGTTTGTTGATGTAGTCTATAAAGGAGAAGGGTAAGTGCCCTCATTAGGCTGAGTACTGCAGGTTTTAAAATACTGATGTGGGCTAATGGGCTTGGGTTCAGTTATGGGCTGGAAGAACTCTTATTAAAGCCATTTTATTCCAAGACTGCACTTTACAGCTTATTCATCTGAAGAGCTGCTAGAAGAACAGTAAACAAAAGCTGTAGAACAGAGAGAAAAGCAGAAAGTCTGATTTCAGTGACCTGATGAGCAGTGAGCTCATAGGCTGTGTTCTGACTGCAGGCAAATCGGATTTGTTTCTTAATTCAGATCTGCTGAAATGACTGTCTGCAGTGTTGTTTGCAAGAGATCAGATCATATTTACATGTCTGAACATCACAAAAGAATCTGAATGGATTGCTGTGGGAATGAGTTCAGTATTAGTGAATGCATCTGTACAAATCCAATTGTAATAGCATTTCAGACCACATTTAAATGCGGTTAAGATCTGATTTGCATAAATCAGATTTCATGTGGTTTCGAATTGTCCAGACTATAAAAATCAATATCAATACAATCTGTATGGCAGTCCCACACTTCTCTTACATTTACTTACCAGAGGATTAAAAATAACTTTGTCTATGCAAAATGTCTTGGTTAACTTGGGAATTAATTTTTCCGTTGATGACAGCAATCATTCAAGGCCCTGAGGCAGCAAAGCAGCCCCAAACCATTATGCTCCCTCCACCATATTTCACAGTTGGGATGAGGTTTTGATGATGGTGTGCTGTGTCTTTTTTTCTCCACACTTAGCGCTGTGTGTTCCTTCCAAACAACTCAATTTTGATTTCATCTGTCCACAGTATATTTAGCCAGTACTGCTGTGAAACATCCAGTTGCTCTTTTGCAAACGTTAAACATGCAGCAATGTTTATTTTTTTATACTGCAATTGCTTCCTCTGTGGTGTCCTCCCATGTCCCATGAACTCCTTTCTGGTTTAATGTTTTTCTTATTGTAGATTTGTCAACAAAAATGTTCACATGTGCCAGAGATTTCTGTAAGTCTTCAGCTGACACTCTAGGATTCTTCCTCACCTCATTGATCATTCTGCGCTTTGCTCTTGTAATCATCTTTACAGGACGACCACGCCTAGAAAGAGTAGCAGTAATGCTGAACTTTCTCCATTTGTAAAGCGTCTGTCTTACCGTGAACATCAAAGCTTTTAGAGATACTTTTGTAACCCTTTCCAGCTTCATGCAAGTCAACAATTCTTGAACGTGGGTCCTCTGAGAGCTCTTTTGTGTAAGGCATGATTCACATCAAGCAATGCTCAAAACTGGTGTGTTTTTTATGGGGCAGGGCAGCTTTAACCAACACATCCAATCTTGTCACATCCTGGCTCCAATTAGCTCTTAGAAAAGTCATTAGACTAGGGGTTCACATACTTTTTCTTACAACGATAGATAGATAGATAGATAGATAGATAGATAGATAGATAGATAGATAGATAGATAGATAGATAGATGAAGCATTTCTAAAATGTGCAAACCAACTCAGAACTGTTATTCACAGTTTCTAACTTAATCTAAAGTGAGTTCTAGTGAGGCTATTTAGGAAGCTTTTGTGCTTCTGTTTAGATTCCCCCAACACACCACCTTTCTCCAACACACACATACACACACACATGCAGACACACACACACTAAAGGAAAGAGGTTTAGGTCAGTGGGATTGAACCTCTGGCAGCCCCCCTCGTCCAGTAATGAATTCCCCAGGTCAGAATCCTGGGCTTTCCCCGTTAAGCTAAGCAATGATTACACCTGGAGGGTAGAGAGAGAGAGAGAATCAGAGAAAGAGAGAGAGAGAGAGAGAGGGCAAGAGCGAGAGGGAGCGAGCGGCCGTGTGTTGAAATCAGTGGCAGGTGCAGCAGCAGATCAGGCCTCATTAGCAGCACCTTCTGCCACTACAGGCCTTCAGCAGATGGGGGTTCCGCCCTCATACGCTACCTCACCTCATATGGCATAGTATGTGTGTGTGTGTGTAAGAGAGAGAGAGAGCAAGCAGGGAGGGGGCATTAAAATGATCCTGGCTTTAAGCTTGTGCAGACGGATCTCTCAGGTTTATCTTCATTTTGTGTGTGTGTGTGTTGTGTGTGTGTGTGTGTGTGTGTTGTGTGAGATGTTTGTCAGTGCTGTGGCATTTGAGCATAATAGTCTAAGCAGAACAAGGAGAATGATGGAGAGAGAATGGAGTAAACTGGATGTTTGCATTCCAGAATGTTCCTGATTTGACACATTTGACGCTTTGTAGTATTTGTACTTTGAACTTGACATGGTAATTTTAGAGGTGGAAAGTAATGAATTACATTTACATTTACATTAAAGTTACTGTAATTGAGTAGATTTTATGAGTAATTTGTCATTTTTAAAGTAGTTTTTAAAATAGGTAATTTTTCTTTTACTCAAGTACATTTTGACACAAGTAATTTACTGTGCTACATTAGAAAACTCCCAATTACTGAGTAAAAAATAAAATGCTGGGGGAAAAAAACAATTGTCTAAATAAAAAAAAAAAATTGCGGATGCTTGCGAGTGGAATAATGAGGCAATAACGCCCTCATGCAATACAAAATGTGCCCCACTGGACAGAGCTGTCAGCTTTCAAAACTTCCACATCAAACCTGCAAAAGCATGTGGTGTAAGTACTTTTATCATTAAACAATCTGCTTAAATGTAAAGAAAAACATGTAAATAGCAGTTAAAGCAGAGCAATTGCAAGTTAAAAAATAAAAATGAACTGTAAAACTATAAAATTACAGTTTATAGTCACATATATGACCATAACATTTTAACAGTAAAGAAAAAAATGTATGATAGAAACCTATGCCTCTTGTTTTATGGGGTGGTCTGAACAAATACTGCCTAAAAGATCCAAATTATGTGGAATAATAGTTCATAAAAAGCCATTTATGGTTTGTTTTTACTTTTTTACAAAAAAAAAAAAATGAACTAACTTTTACTCAAAGTACATTTTAAATTGAGTACTATTTTACTTTTACTCGAGTAGATTTTTAGATGGGTACTTTTACTTGAGTAGAATTTTAGCAAAGTAAAGGTACTTTTACTTAATTACAATTTTTCAGTACTTTTTCCACCTCTGGTAATTTTACAAAGTAACTGTACATAGTTATGCACATTTAATTGTATCTTTACATAGTAACTTTACATAGCAACTATACATAGTTATGTATATGCACTATGTATAAATTGTATTATGTATTAACATTTGTTCATATTCATGTCCATAGCAACTTTACATAGTAGCTGTATATGGTATCTTTTCATAGTAACTTTACATGTAACTTTACTTGGCATCTTTATAAAGTTACATTACATAGTAACTATACATGCAATGTAACTTTAAATTGTATCTTATTAAAGTTACTTTACATAACAATTATACAATGTGGTGCATAAGAATTGTGTATATATTTGTATTATGTATTAACATTTATGCATATGCATACTCTTTGAACTTTACACAGTAACATTACATAATAACTTTACATGGCAACTTCATGTAATAACTTTATAGTTACTTTTAGGGCTGCCACAAACGATTATTTTTATAGTCGACTAATCACCGATTATTTTTTATGATTAGTCGACTAATCGGATCATACGTTAATTGAATATAAAACACAGTTTATCACAATAGAATGCAGCTGCTATTATACAACCAACATTAGATTTCAGCTATATGCTAACTAAAAATAAAAACAATTAAAATCATAGTTCATTAAACCTTTAATGAAATATGCAGCTTGTTGTAACAGACAATTATTTTACTGTTTAGCATAAAGTGTAAACAACTGTGTAAAATAAGGATAAGGCACTGGCATTTATGAAACATCTCAACTGTGAGGTTGTTTGAACTATTATGAAAAAAAGTATATTAATAAAAAATGCCTCTCTGTCCAGATATTGTGTACATTACCGTCTCTCTGTCGCACTCAGTGTGTCTTTAGTTTCTGCCCGATCTTGTTTTTCTGCCAGTTCTTGGGCTCCCTATCTCTTTATAAAGGCGTTTTTCCCCGTCCACGTCCCAATTCACTAGCCAGGGCAGCGGTCTGCACAGATCTGATTGGCAGAGGAGAGCGTTTGGTGATTTTACACCACACATGACTGATCTGTGAGTTTACTGCACCGAAAAGCACTGAAAACAGAAGCCACTGTCAGAATGAAATCCTTCTCTGTAGTTTATCGGTTTGGGACGGCATTTGTGACAACGTCTGGGTCTGGATCCGGATCGCGGTCCGCCTATTAGTGACCTCTGTTTTAAAGCTATCAAGATGAGTAAGTTAAGTACTAAGTTAACGCTCTGTTTACGCAAATTTTAGCAGCTAAATAGCAATTTAGCTTCTTCGTCATTTAATCAGCCACAACATGCCTCCTTTTCAGGTGCTCGTGCATCGCGGTTGTGCTGCCGAGGAAGGCAAGTTCTTCATTGCAGATATTGCATTGCACGCGTTTCACTTTTATTTTCTTGGTGATCCCACACTTTTGAGTTCTGTAGCGGGGTAGCCATGAAACCAGAGCCTGTCTGTATAATGTCCTGAGATGTCGTCCACTACCTACCCCGGTTTCCACTACTGCGCATGTGCGTCCAGGACAGAAAGGCAGTCGCAGCAGTTTGGAGAGAAAAACAAAGAAAAAAAAAAAAAACGACTAATCGACTATTAAATTAGTCGTCGACTATTTTAATAGTCGACATAATCGTGACTAGTCGACTAATCGTGGCAGCCCTAGTTACTTTGCTTAGCAACTTTACATAGTTACTGTACATAGTAACTTGAAAGTGTATCTTTATAAAGTAACTTTTCATAGAAACTTTACATGGTAACACTATCTTTATGAAGTTACTTTATAAAGCAAGTATTTATAGTAACTTTACATAATTACATCTTTATTAAGTTAACTTACATAGCAACTACACATACAGTATTTGTGTATATGTATTATATATAAAGTGTATGATCTATCAACCTAAATGTTTGTTAATCTGCTTTAAACTTTTAAACAACTTTTAAATAATTTTCTTTCATATAGTAACTTTCTAAAGTTACATTTGATAGAAACTATACAATTTAAATAGACATGGTAACTACATGGTAACATCACAGGATATCTTTATAATGATATTTTACATAGCAACCTTTTTATGGTAATAGTATAATACATAGCAACTTTACCTGGTAACTTTACATAGTAACTTTACAAAGTTCCTTAACATAGCAGCTTGATATAGTAACATTACATGGTAACTTTACATGCTACGTTTACATGGTACATTTATATAGTAAAACATGTTCATTCATGTAGTTTTAAACTTTACAAAGTAACTTTACATAGAAACTTTACATAACTTAATAGATAAGTTCTTTCCATGTTCATAAAACAGCAGTAACCTGTTCACCCAGCTGTCTATGTCAGATTATCTAAATACTGTATCAGATATCAGCTTTATGACATGTACGTATTAATCCTAATCCTGTGGGATTTAGATTTGACTGATATGGGACATATCTGCCATTCCATCTTTATGTAAAGTGACAGTGTTAGCGAGAGCTCGTATCACACGGCCTGTCAGTCACCTGTCTTAGTGTTAGGGAGCTTGGTTGTGGCAGTGTTTGTTCATGTGTGTGTGTGTGTGTGTGTGTGTGTGTGTGTGTGTGGTGGGCATTCCTCTGGGAACATGGCTCCTGTTTGATTAATGATGGCTGCATATGAATGAAGGCACCCGGACAATGAACACTTTGTGTGGAGAACTCATGGCTCCCTCAAGGGGAGGTGTGTGTGTGTGTGTGTGTGTGTGTGGATATAATGTGCTCGCTGACTGGCATCTCGCTGAAGCCACCCCCACATGCTAACACACTCCATAGCCCCCTTCATGCCCACGCATGTGGCATTTTTGAAGCCAGTCTTCATCAACCTATGTTAGATTTAACACCTATCCGCTATGCCGTACTCTGCTAAGCTGGGCCAAATAGTTTTGATTTAAAAATACAAGTGAGAAGCTAACACTGTATTTTCTGAAATATGTAGAAAATTGAAGAAATGTGGGTTATGAATATAGCAGCATGAAACTTTTGAATATTTGGACGAAAGAAAACTCGAAAAAACACCTGATTGCTAGAAGTTTATGCTGAACATGAAGGTAATATGAAGGGAGATGTTCAGTTATCGTGAAACTATTGAACTTATGTGCTATATTTTTTTTCAATGTCTAAACTTTTCTTTATTTCTAATAAATAATTTTCTCCCCAATATACAAGGCCAATTACCCAACCCACACATTAAGTCTCCCCCTATCACTAGTGATGCCCCAACACCAGGAAGGCGAAGACTAGCACATGCCTCCTCCGATACATGTGAAGTCAGACTCCGCCTCTTTTCAAACTGCTGCAGATGTAGCCAGTGTGCTCGGAGGAAAGCACAGTGACTCGGTTCTGCTACATCAGCTCACAGACACCTTGTACTGCCGACATCACTGTTTGGAGTGATGTTCGGAGAGAGCGCCATCCCCCCACCCAGCGAGAGCAAAGCTAATTGTGCTCTCTAGGCTCCGGAAGCTGATGGCAAGCTACATGAACAGGATTCAGACCAGCTATTTTCTGATCATAGTGGCAGCACTTACTCCGCTGGGCCACTCTGAGCCCCCAGTCTTAACTTTTCTAACACTTTCTTTACAAAATCAAATCCACATTTTGGGTGTTTTCCCAATACTTACACTATATGCCACAATGTTTGTGAACACACTTTCTAATAAACGCATTTCAGTTGTTTTAGGTGTCACTCATTGCTGACACAGATGTGCACATGCATGTTGCATGGACATCTGATGCCAGGTGTGGGCTAGAATGATATAAGCCACCCAGCAATACGTTGTGGAACTGTGTTCTCTGGAATGATGGTGATGCATCCAAATCTGTGCAGTAGTGGCTCAGTGGTTAGTGAACCAGGTTATTGATGACAGCGTTATGGGTTCCATGCCTAAGTTTGCCAAGCTGCCACTGTTAGGGCCTTAAGTAAGGCCTTAAGTAGCCCCCACCGCTGCCGACCAACCACTGGGAATAAGTTGATGTTCATGCAATTAAATCCTCACAGCAATGCTCCAAGATCAAGTAAAAACTATTCCCTGGAGGATTCCCAGTAGAAACATTTACTTCAGTAAAAGCAGGATAATCTATTTTTAAATACACTTTATTTCAGTCAAAACAATAAATGAGTCCCAAGAGATTTGTCTATAAAGTGAATGTTACTTTTAAATAAGATTGGGACTACAACTGTATATGTATTTATTGTACAGTAATATGAACCACCAAAAGAACCACTTAGAGTTAGGCCTGTCATGATAAAAAAATTATGGAAGAAATATTGTTCCATAAAAAATTGCAATAAGAATGATAATTTTGTCATTTTAAGACCCTTTTATGCCACTGATATAATGAAAATTCTATAGTGTCATACTTAAAATGACATTTTTTAGTTCTCAACAGTAATGAACTTTCAACCTGTAAGAAAATTCAGACATGCAAACTGAAACATGAAACATTTTTAAAAGTATAGTAAAAAAAAAAACACGCATAATCAAAATGAAACCACAGTTTTTAAAGTGAACATTCTGCTCCTCTGGCTAAGAAAATCATGATATAATGTGATATTAAGGTCAGCTAAAATGACATTTATTAATTATTATATTGCCTATATCTTATATAAATCAAATTAAAGCAAACTAAACCAGTGTTTTGTTGTTGACATACCAGTTCATTACATTCAATAATTTCTGTAAATAAAATGATTGATATTCTGCCATGTCACGTCTGGTGCTGTTAGCTCCTCTGTCCCTTCCACACCCAGCTCTAATGGAGGTTCTCAGGTCAACAACTACATTACCCAGAATGCACCACCCGCTTGACATCACGCACTCACCTGATCACGTGATACCTCACCTGCTTCCTCCAGGAAGTCCCGAATACTGATTACTGGCACTATATAAGAGCACTCCACACAAACACCCACGCCGCGTATTGTAGGTTCTCCTCATTACAAAGCGTTACTTTTATCTCTTGTCTCAGTTTATCTTGTGTATGACCTTGCTTTTGTTTTCTCGATGCCGATTATTGCCTTTGCCTCTGATATTGGATTACTTGTGTATTACCTGGACTGTGTTTTCACTACTGCCTCTTGGATTACCTCTGACATTGGATCTCTCGTGTATGAACTCTGGACTGTCTCTCGTTTATGGTATGGTTTTGTCTACATTGCTCTGGTTTCTGGTGATTACCCATTTTCTGTATCAACCACGTCTTACATCTGTTTATTTTTATAATAAACGAATTGTTTTATCAGTATCTGCACATGTCTGCAATTTTGTGCTCACCATGACATGCCAATATGCTGTACGATTAGTCGATAATGTTTTAATACTGACAGGCCTAGTATTTACAGTTAATTCTGGCTGTAGCATGTAGAATTAAACTCTATGTTTCAACCTGAAAACATTGTTTCTGTGTAAGAATGAGATGAATAAGTATTGCCTTGACCAATCCAATTGGACCTAGCATTACAAATCAGATCCAAACGACTTTTGGAGGTGGTTTAAAATGACAGACTATAATTAGATTTGTTCTGTCAAATCAGATTTCAATTTGTCTTTTGCTTCACTTGCAATGCGACAAACAACAACTTCGTCAAATCCAAAGTGACAGAAGTGTGGGGGTCCAAGAAAATCGAAATACCGACCTCTTTACCAGATATCCAGAAACAAATCCAATCTGAGCACTTGCAAATAATGGTTCAGAAGTTTATCTCAACAGATCTGATTTGAGAAACAAATCCAATTAGTCTGCAGTGTCAACATAGTCTATATATAATAGGAATCTTTTTTCAGTTTAAGAGGTTATGAAACAAGTTTATAACATTAAACATATTCTACAGTGAGGATGTAGTCAGTTCTGGCTGATTATGGACCAAGTTTACAACCCTAAATATCTCCTTCAGCAAGGCTGTAGTCAGTGCTGACTTTTTTTCGACCAAGTGTACAAGCCTTAACATCTCCTCCAGCAAGGCTGTAGTCAGTTGTGACTGGTTATGGACCAAGTCTATACGACTAAACATCTCCTCCAGCGAGGCTGTAGTCAGTGCTGGCTGGTCACAAAGAGCCGAGAACACATTAGAAGTTAATCTATTGTTAATCATGACTCTGCAGATGTGGCCTGGCTCGTGCTTTTTAATACCGCCACGCTTCCAGCTCTGATGTGCCTGTGTGAGATTGGGTGGCGTGGAATCGTTATTTAATGGATTAGCTCTCCCTCACTCAAATCATTTATTTTGGCATCAATGCTCCTCCATTTCTTGGCTGGAGGGGGCCATCCCGGGCTGGACGCGAACCTCGGCCAGGAGAGGATGTTAGCAAGACTGAGAGCGCGTGTGTGTGAGTGTGTATGTGTGTGTGGGGGTAAGTGACGAGCCCGGGGGTTCCCTTTAATCAAAGCCAAACCGACAGTTCCAGAGTCAGCCTTTGCTTGCACCACAAACAAGGCTGAGCATGGTCTGCAAGACCTGGCAACGGTCTTGAACATTAGCATGTTGCTAAGTGCTCCTTCAGAATCGCAGAGGAAAGGCAACGAGAGTTCAGGAGAGCAACATGGACAGCTTACGCTGAGATCTTCAAAGAAATTAATCTTTTTAGCCATGGAATCAATTTTATAGCGAATGATGCACTAATCCAGAGCCACGAACAGAAGTGTTTTGTTGTCTACTTAGAAAACTTATCAAAATAAAGGTCCCAGGCTCTAGAAAAGCACAATTGTGAGTTCAATTCTCAGCAGTGCCCCAGTCAGCCAGTCGGCTGGGAGTCCAAGAAAGGATAATTGGCTTTCTGCTCTTTCTTCCCATCGCTCAGCATGATGCTAGCCATTGTGGGTGTCTGTTAGCTGATGTATTTTTGGCAGTTAGCATTCCCCTCCAAACACGTCGAGCTGTCCAATGACATTGTGCTGGCAGCGGTTGGAAAAAGATGAGGTAGTTTGTCGTGTGACTCAAAAGAAGCACATGCTAGCCTTCATCTGTCCAGCTTGATAGCAGCATGTGATAGATGGAGACCTAAGTACTGGGTAGGAAATGATCTTGATTTAAACTGGTAACCAAAATACTATAATAATAAAATAAAATAAAACTTCCTAAAAGTTTAATACTTGGTTCAAAGGGATGGTTTTAGGAAAAAGCTATAAAATATTAAAAAGGGGCCAGGAATGCTTTAGACTTCAGTTCTAATCTTTATATAACTTGTATATCTACAAATAAGATGGTACAGTATGGAGAAAAAAAATGAACAATGCAGTATTTCTTACATTCACACTGAATTTTGACATCATTGATTTTTTCTGTTTCACTTAATTTCATTAGTTAATATACATCTATTCTTGCATTTTAGGCCTGCTAGACATTCCAAACTTAATTTGTGTCAAAAGGAATAGTAATAAGGTAAACAAAAAAATGATAGTGACATGTACAGGTGATGGTAATCATGATTTAATACAAATGCAGTATCCACAAAATGTTGAGTCTTTGAGGAGCTAAGAGGTGCAAGGAATCTCTAGTTTGCCAACAAATGTGTCGATTATTGATGTTTAAAAACAATGATCCTCAAAAAAAATTGGAAGGATTTTAGATAAATGTATTATTAAGTTATTCAAGAGTGTAACAGGCAAGAGCACTGCATCAATAATCATCCTTCAGCAATAGTTTATAGAAACACGTGGGCAAGGGATTACTTCAGTCACTGCGACATGGAGTTACATTCCCAAATGCTAATTAAAAAAATTACTGTGATGTTAGCATTAATGCAGAAAAGCACATTTGGATCTTAGAGTAGCATATGTATTTTCCAACAAGACAATGCAAAATCACATGCTGAACATATTATAAAGGTCTGTCTATGATAGAAGATAAGTGTATGGGTATTGGACTGACCTGACTGCAGTTCTTCCCCCACCCGAAACACTTTAGCGCTTGGTATCTTTGGTGCCAAAACATCAACATCAAGTGTTGTGAGAAGGAAAATGACTACATTGGAAATTGGTACATGCTTTACTATTCCAGCCTTTCTGATGTACATGAATGGGTAGATTTGAGAAAAAAAAAAACAGATTGAAGTTGATCAGAAAAAAACAAAGAAAAACTGATGTACGCTGTCTGTTATTATTCAAGAAAAGGCTAAATAAATGTAAAGAAACACTGTAATAATGCATGTAATTATTTGCAGTGAAACCTGCAGGAACATAGAGGTCAGGAAGAGAAGGAAGGTTGAAGACTAATAAAGCTACTATACAATCTTTACATTGTGTGGCCTCTTTATTTTGGAGCATCTTTACATTTTCAACATCTTGACATGTCAACAACCAAACATTAAAATGGTGAGTACATAGTACATAAAGAACATAATAAATATGCACAAAATAAATAGAATGTGTTTGATTTCTGTTTGTTTTATGTCTGTAACTCCTGACAAATTGGTATCCAGTGAACTCCACCCCCATCATGCTTTATTCGCTTACCGCCTCAACTCCGGCCCACCACAAGCAGGCACGGCTCCAGCATGGTATGTCTGCTACATGGCGGGGAAGTTCACCCACAGGCTAGCGCCACAGAGGAAAAACAACAATGCGGCTTCTACAGAGAGTGTGAAGGAGTGCCAGAGAAAGAGCGCATTCTTCCCTCTTGCCATTTCTCCTCTTTTCTGTGACCATAAGCGTGATGGCCAGAGGCTCGGTCTGAAGGGATCAGTGTGTAATCTCCACACACTGGCGGTCCGGCTGCTACTGCTCCGCTCAAAGCTCCGTGTTGCACCCCATGTCTAACAACGAGCTTTTTCCTCCAGGCCGGAGATTAGTTAAGTACAATATGCAGGACAAAATGGCCACGGGCGCTTTAGGGGGTTCCACTTGAGTTCTGGCTCTCTGTGAGCAGATTTATGACTCACCCAACCGCAGCGCTCTTTCCCTAAGTGTGCGGTGACAGATTGAACAGCAGCTTTTGTCCTCAGCCTGTGCTGTGTGGGTTTTGAAGGGCCCCTGTAGAATTTTCTCAATGTGGTTTGAAGATGTGGTCACACACCACAGATGATTTGATCAAGTTCTGGCCCAGTATGCACCATCCCATTCACTGCATTGTTTATGGTAACATGAGGGCAGCAGTGGATGTTTTACAGTGGTCGCATACATTAGAGGTCTACATTACATGATGTCAGCAATGTGCTGCAGAGCCTGACCAGCATATCCGTTGACCAACGACATTAGTCAGTTTTCATGTCAAGTTTGGAGTTTTATACCTGTGGAAAGTTTTGTTCGTGACTTCAACTGTAGCAGAGAGTTGTGCTGCTGAAGAATGCAATATGAGGCTTCCTCTGTTTAAATCTAGGAAAGTAGTACAACAATACAAAGTTACATTCACAATTGCTATTTAAATCTTTACTGTGCTAAACAGAAACATTATCCATTAAACGCCCTCATTAAGGAAAAATCAACGAAATATTTCACTTTTTTTTTTGAGATAACATGGTAAAATCCAAACACAATATATTTTCTGGAGAGGCGCATGCCCATTCCCCTTCCTGTAAATGGGCATGCGCCTCTCCAGAACTACAATCCCCAGCATGCCTCTGACAACATCACATCACTTTCTCACGCTCATATTCCCCGGAACTCTAGACTTGTTTTCAGCTGTTACTAATTTGTATGTGTATATAAACCTGTTTGTTTGTATGGTTTTTCGCAAAATATTGCCCCTGTTTATCCAGCGACATATCGAGCATTCTCTTTCTGATTGTATTTCAATGCATTGACCCTTGTTTCTCTCGTGTTTGATTTAGAGTTTTGGCTAGCCCTTTTGCTCTGTTTGTACTGTGTTGTCTGTTTTTTTTGGAGTGTGTTTATGGCTCAGGTTTTCTATTTGTCTAACGTTTTTGGCTCTGATGTAAACTCTTGTTTTTTGCCTCTAGTATTAAAGCCTCATTTACTCTTTATTGCAAGCATCTGAGTTCAGTCTGGATCATTACAATAAGATTAAAAAAACATAACACGTTCATCCCTAAAATCTCTATTTTAGAGAGATTGTTTAGTCACAATCCCCTCACTACCATAATCATCATCACTACCTTACTTGTAGGGATGTGATGATTGAGCTCCATTGGCTACCAGTTGATGCTCGCATCTAATTCAAAGTTCTTACAATCGCCTACAAGGTGATGACAGAACAGCTCCTTCCTACCTGCACTCACTCCTGAAGGCTTACGCTACCTCCCGGCCGCTGCGCTCCTCCAATGAACGTCGCCTCGCTTTACCAAACAAACATTCACACAAAGCAATCCAGACTGTTCTCATACAGAGTTCCCCAATGATGGAACAAACTACCTTCTACTACCAGATCAGGAGAATCTCTCACTATCTTTAAGAGACTCCTGAAGACAGAGCTCTTCAAAGAGCACTTACTCTCTTAACACGTCTAACACACTAACTACTTCTAACCTCATTTCCTTCTTCCCCTCCTTTACTCCTCTTTCCCATTATTTCAATTTGACCTCCTTTAGGCCCTGTCTAAAGATGTTTTACCTTAATTTCTATTACTTTTGTACTTCACTATTGTAAGTTGCTTTGGACAAAAGCGTCTGCCAAATGTAATGTAATGTAATGATTAACATGAGGAAAAATGTAGCTTCTTGTAAGTGAAATTAATAATAAAACTGTTATAAGATTTATCCAATGTAATGACCACCCATGAGTTTATCAGTCACTACCTGTGTTAGGGGGCATCGTTACCTGTAGCTGATTAGTATTACGTATATTTTTCGCTGAAGTTGATTCAGCCAAAGCATTCGTTTACTGAGCTTTCTATGGGAAAAAATATGTATCTACGCCATCTAATACTGTATACTAAGTCTGTCTTTTACAGCATTTATAATATCTCTAATTTTCCATTAAACTTTGTTTCCTCTGTGTGGAATATTACTCTTGTTTACTCATGTTTATTGTCACAGGCTTTGGCAGCATATTGTGTTTTGTCTTGCCCACAGCGATGTGGGTAGCTTTCATATTCCACCATCATTTCTACAGAAACAGCCAGAGGTGGAGGAGGAGTCATGGGGCATTGATGAGTGTAGTATATCACCAAATGACTGACAGGAGATCAGTGTAAACTTGTACAAGCTTTCAGTGTGCAGAGCTGTTTATCAAACATGTTTTTTCTGGCACATTATTCTTTTATGTTCTATACATTTCAATGTTTTTTTAAATCAGTCAGATGCTGTCATACCTCTTGGAAACCACTAAAAACTGTTTCTACAAGGAAAAAGGGTGGAGAGTTAGGGGGAGTTGTCAGAGCTAGCGTAGCTTCATCAGTGCCTGTTTTCTTTTTGTTCTGTAACATTTCTCTTTCATGGCATCTTAAAATGTTCTTCGATAGCGGGCATTTAGCATAGTAGAGGACCTCATTTTATCACACTGAAATATCTGGAAGGCATATTTCACAGTTTTGAATTTATATGAAAATGGGAAACTGTAGAAGTATACCGTATTTTTCCCACTAGAAGGCGCACCGTGTTATAAGGTGCAAACGTCTATTTTCTGGTCTATTTTTATAAACAACGGGGTTAGCAGTCGCTAATACTCACCTCTGAATGGCGAAAGTGCTAGTGCTTAGCGGATAATGCTAATGCTGCTCCAGCAGTGCTAGCCAGGGTTAGCAGCAGCCTACTATTATTTTTAAATGTTCCTTATAGTCTGAAAAATATGGCAATTTTATTAAATAAGTAAAAAATGACTCGATTGCTCACAATCAGAGATGTATAAAGTGCTAGAGACCCAGACTTGAGTAAAAGTACAAGCGCTCTATCAAATAAGTGACTTGAGTAGAAGTTTAAGGGTTTTTTTTAGCACCACAGTTAAGTGGAAGTACTAAAGTATTCAACATTTTCTGTACTTCAATATTGCAAGCAGTTTATTCTAAAATGTACTACTCAAGTACTGAAAAGTAAAAGTACAGTACTGTGTTTTGAAATTATTACAGAAACCACTGGAAGGTTTGCAGAGTGAAAGGCAGAATGAGAGCAGCAAGGTATTCTTGTAAGGTCAGCACGATCGCTTGATTCGCTCAATGATGAGCAGCTTCATCAAACCTGGTGTCAATGGGTGTCGGTGTGGCAGTAATAATGTGGGTTAGGAATGATTTCTAACATTTTTATAATTCTAAGGATGCAGCACATCCAATTGTACCATAGTAAAAGTATTAAACTCATGGAAAATATACAGTGAAGAAAAAGTGGAAGATGGATAAAAAACAATAATACTCTAATAGAGATGAATACAGGTACAGCACTTTAGTACTTTAGTAGTGAAGTAGTTTTACCTTAATTATTAATATACATCCCTGCTCATAATACACGTCACATTGTATAATGTTTTTTATCCAGCACACTGGAATTTTATTACAAATATCCCACGTTAATAATGTTTATTAAAATGTTAACATTCTTACAGTTCTCTATTGTGTGCCAAGTGTTATCTTTTTAAGATTTGGATACACTGAAGCCGTTTTGCACATTTGGTGTTTGTTTGGAGAGAAATCTGTCGTATGTCTCAGGCTTGGAATGATATGAGCTGCAGTATGTGTGTGTTTGTATAGTGTAATATATGATATGAAATGAGCTGGGATTCAGAACAGATCAGTGAACAAACATTTCTCCTGCTGTGTCTCTGAGAACAGAGCAGACAATCTGAATACAATTTAGATAAGGATCATGCAAATTAAGGCCTTTTGTCTTTGCTTTTGTTATGGCAATTGCTTTCACATTTTAGATATTGAATACACAGTATTTAATTATATAAAAAGAATGGCTTGGTTTTGTCATGTGATTAATGTGGTTTTAAATCGATGGCTTTTGTTTTAACCACTGGACTTGCTGATCTTACAACTGTCTGAGGTACTTTATGACTGATTGGATCAATTGAACACACCGGTCAATTGCGCATTGTGCAGTTGGATTTAGGGTGTTAGTGTGCCTTTGGTTTCGTGAGGGCGCAAAAAATATGCAAAGCTCAAAATACACAAAAGTCATGTACTAATTATTTTAATTAATTATGGGTGTGTTTGGGCGTAACATGGAATCAAACCAATCAGTGTGCCAATCAACATTGCCTAAAAGAAGCAGGTGCGCTCTGACTTTGGCACGTTCACATCTTAACAGCGCAGTGCTTTGCGCATCTCGACAGAGGATACTGACCTGCATGTTCACACTGTAAAGGTACACCAGCAGTTAATTTCAGTCTATCAATCAATCAATCAATCAAACAATCAATCAACTTTTATTTAAACGCAGACTAACTTAAGGGTGGCCCTCATTTACAATGTAGCCGAGCCAATATATAGGGAATGGATTGTCAAAGAAAAAGAATAAATAAATAAAAAGACCCAGAAATTTAAAAAAGACATAAGATATTTTTAAATTAGGTATAAACAAATAAGATTGAAAAAATATGAATTTAATAGGAATAATAAAATAATAAAAATCATAAAAAAATTAAGACTGCAACTACACCTGAAAAAATAAAACTAAGAAGATAAAAGAGTAAAAATAAATTAAACAACTAAAAACAATAAATAAAAGAAACTATAAAAGGAAGGTTCAACTATAACAGTGGCGAGCTGTGTGAAGGTGGTTAGAGACTAGGAGTTTATAATGATTCAGTGACACCAGCAAGCTGAGCTTTAGAGTTTCCTGTAGTGAATTCCAGTTCGCTGGTGCACTGTAGCTAAACGCAGATTTTCCCTGTTCTGATTTAAGGGAGCAACAATGTTATTATATTTTTTTATTCTGTTTATTGTTAAAAGTTGGGTTTTGCACTGCAGCACATCTGTGTGTTTGTGTGAGACGAGTCGGGGTGTACGTGTACATAGCGCACCTATAAACCTATTCTGTTTATACCACTTCATGTTTATAATCTGTTATAGTCTATATATTCATATTCATAACCTGTACATACTTATACATAGCTACAACACATTCAGCAATTTACTGTACATTTGCGATATTCAAATTTATTTTTTGTTAAGCACTTCTGGATAGATGCAAACTGAATTTCGTTGCTCTGTACTTGCGACATGTGCAATGACAATAAAGTTGAATTCTATTCTATTCTATTCTATAGGAATGGACTCCGATGATTGACTGTTGTCTAGGTTCATTTCAGTCAGTGGTGCACCTGTGTTTTCTGCTGCCAAAATAGCAACATTCTAGAAATGTACCTAAACACACCTCAACCCCAGACCACCACGCCCATCAGTGTAGATTTATTCCTAAACTTCGATGCTATCCGAACGGTGCCCGCGCAGGGGTGTAAGATAGCAAAGAGCAACATGACGCGTCTTAAACAGGGTGTACAATAGGGCGCTAAGGTGATTTTTTTTTTTTGCAAATTTTTTAAATGTTTTGTTACCTTTTCTGAGTTTACTCCAGAAAAGTCAACTAACTCAGGATCAGACTATTCATACTGGATGGCCAATTTTGTCAAGCTTATCATACTAGTGTTCAACCAGCTTTAATTTAATTTTTTTATTTAATTTTCATTTAAGCTAATTACTAGGGGTGTGACGAGATCTCGTGACAATATTTCTCGTCAAGCTTAAACCTGTCTCGCGGGGAAAAAAAACAGTTTAGTGTGGGCTTTTTAAGTGGGATCTGGCAACACAGTAGCGATAGCAGCCAGTGTGGTGGCTAAGCAGTGAGAGCAGCTCTCAGCAGAAGAGGAAAATTGGGGCATTTGCATAGAAGGTGCTCCTGCTACTTTTAAGTTGTATGTCTGGCTGCATTTTGGCTTTCCATTGGAAACAATAAACGGTAACAGAGTCTGTTAAGTTTGCGTATATGATTTTTGTGAAGTAAAACTCTAAATTTTATTTTAAAATCTCATCTCGCTCTCGGGAACACAGTATCATGTCTCGTTTCGTCTCGTGATATTAGTGTCTCGTCACACCCCTAGTAATTACTGTTGCTTATCTGAGTGCCTGCTAGCTTGTTTAGCTAATGAAATGAAATTTTTAAGGCTAATGAGTTAGCATAGGTAGCTAAGCTTCCAAAAAAACAATGAACCATTTAGAACTGGACCTTATATAAAATAACTCAAATTAATTTATACATATTTGTTTAATAAACAGCTTATTTACTCTAACTTTAAGTCATAAGCGTAACTTCAAGTAGAATTTGACTGCAGTTTTAGCTCACTCTTGACAATATGCCTATAAATAGTGTGTCAAAAAAGATCAGCCCACACTGCTTCTTTTTTAGCTGATAAAACATTTATACAAAAAAAACAACCATCCGCTATGTGATCTGTTTTATTTCTAGAGCCAATTCTGTGAATTGGATCGTTTGTGTTGTATTGTGAGTGTGACTGTAGGAGCACTTCATCATTTCGTTTCTCATGAGCTGAGCGTATAAGTCTGTGTGTTTGACACTGTGTGGTGAATTCTTCACTGTTATGAGGTCTGACGCCACTGCCAGTGGTTACGCACACAGTTTGGATTTCCAACCCACTTTGGAGCCTCGTAAAACACACAGCCTTCCCCTTAAAGCGGGGAGGAAGCTTCTGGCAGCAAAATGAAATGTTCAGTGCATCAGAATAATATTTAACAAATACAGCAAAAATGACTCAATGTACTAAAGATGACTTATTTTGTAAGCACAGGCTTAAGAGCTGCTTTAAACTTGGTAAATCTGTGGTAATGTCAGTTTCTATATGGGCCCATAATGCATTTGTTAAAATCCCACAAACAAGGCTTTGTAAACTGCTTTAATTGTTACAGTCTGGATGCAATTCACCGCCTTTAAAGCCGCTTAGTGTGTGAAACATTAGTAATGTGCTGTGTATACACTCTAATATATTCAATCTGCATGTGTTTAATTAGGTATATAGGCGTTTACAATACTGTAACAGTATATCATTACTACTCTTCAGCTGGGATGAAAAGAGGCACAGTGATTATGCTCATTTGTTCATTTGATGGTTGGATAGGATAAATACAGTGCACCAACTAGAGCTGGGTGTCGTTTTTAAATAGTCGATAGTTTTCTATATTTTTTCTATACATTTTTCTAAATTGTACCCAATTATTATTAATTGGGTATTATTATTACACAACATATTTATTTAACAGCCGACATAAGTAATCTCATTCTTATACTTTCACCATGAGAAACTCCATATTTTTATATCTTGTTGGAATAAATAGTGAGCATGTTTGTGGCGCTTTATTAAGAACAAAAATCATTGCTTGTGTTTAAACTACAGATATTTTTCCCACCAATATTGCTTTATTACTGTGTTATAATATCTCAGGAGCGAGTGAGAGAGAGAGAGAGAGAGAGAGAGAGAGAGAGAGGTTTTATCACAGCAACATTGGTAAAAAGCTACTGCAATCGTAAAACATAGGTTATCCTGAAATAGACTGCAGGTTGGGAATTTGCAGGTGTATGTATATATATATATATGTATGCATGCACTGTAATATATATTTAGTAGTTTTTCAGAAATTATGAAATTAATTAAATCAGTCAGTGTCTAGACAATTTGAATGATCACTGCATTTCTGAGTGCGCTCTCTGCTTGTGTGCACCATGGCGCCCTCTGGGTTTTTTTTACCTCGCTGTGCGTGCTCTTTGCATTTGGTTTCAAGCAAAGTATCGAAAACTGACACCAATTTTTTTTTTCAGATCCTTTTGATTCTCTGTATTACCGATACATTTTGACTTTTTAGTAGCAAATTTCCATATCTAGTCACAACATTAAAAAAAACTGAAAGGTGAAGCGAACAACATTGACAACAGTTCTGAGATAAAAGGGGCAAACATAAAGATCTGAGTGACTTTGATAAGATTTAAATAGTGATGGCTAGATGGCTGGGTCAGATCTTCATCTCTATAAGGTAAGACGTCTTGGGAAGTGTTCCTAGAATGCAGGGGTCAGTAAATACCTATGATTTTCCTAGAAAGGACAACCAGTGAATCGAGTGAACCAGTAACAGGGTCAGTGGGTGCTCAAGGCTCATTAATCGGATCCATGAAGGTTTTAAACATCCACATTCAGGACTTAAAGGATCTGCTGCTATCATCTTGGTTAATGTCCAAATACAGAAAGACACCTTCAGAGTTCATGTGGAGTTCATGCATCAGTTCATGCGAGTAAGAGAGTAGACCTACATACTGTGTAATGTAGATGAATTTAATAAAAAAGTGCAAGTGTGGAGTTTCAATAATAAATTAACCTAATAAGTATTATTGAGTATATTATAATTATAATATATTATTATAAGTGTTATTATTAGTGTTGTCTAAGTTATATAAATCATAGCAAATCAGTATATAAATCATATCGGCCGCAACATGACAAAAGTCACGGAACAGCGCTATGAACACTGGCCAGAGTGTTCATGGCAAGGCAATGTAGACTATCAGAATTCAATTCTCGATCCACAGTGTCATAGAAGGCATTACCACCTGCAGTGGACAGCGCAGAATTGGCTGTGCAAACAAATGACTCTGACCACATTCAATACATTCAAGACCCAAAACACAAATCCCACAACCCAGTACAGCATTCTATAGCTGCCATGGGACATTAAAACATTGTGGGACATTGTGTAATGGAATATGATACAGGACTGGATAGTTTCTGTCTCATGACATTTGGCATGTCAGTGTATTTTTTTTTTAAAGTACTGGCATGGGGCAGATATTAGGATTTGACCAGAATTTCCAAAATATATATGATATTTTATCTAACATATACCATTTTTGTTTTATTGAATCATCAGACTGATTTAATTCATTTTATAGTTTTTGAAAAACTGCTAAATATATATTACAATGCATGGACGCATATACATACATACACCTACAAATACTCAATCCGCACTCAGGATTTCAGGATAACCTACAGTCATATGATTGGATACACCTGGCTATGAAGTTCAAAGCTCAATGAGGTTACCAAACCAATTTTGTGCTTCAGTAAGTCAGTAAAAAATAGTTAGGAGTATTCAAATCAACAAAATGATAAGGGTGCCCATACTTTTGCACCGGTCAAATTTTGGTTTAATGCATATTGCACATTTTCTGTTAGTACAATAAACCTCATTTCAATGCTGAAATATTACTGTGTCCATCAGTTATTAGATATATTAAACTGAAATGGCTGTTGCAAACACCCAAATATTTAGAACTAAAAATGATTAAGATTAATAGGGGTGCCCAAACTTTTTAATATGACTGTATGTTTTATGAATGACCAATGTTGGACTTGTAGTCTGGCAGTGGCCGTCTCCAGCACAAGAACATCAAGAGATAACAGGTTTAAGTAATTGCATCTGCCAATATTCTGAATCAGAAACGATTGGATTTCTGCAAAAAGTCCTATATCAGTGCATGCCTAAATGAAGATATACAGTATATCACATTATATAACAACCTTAGACAGACACGACTAGATATGCAGCCCATCTACTGTACATTCACATCTACAAAGCCAAGTTCAAAGCCGGTGCGTACGGGACAAAGAGTGAACACCGTTGACGCATTTCTCACGTCTACAGATCCTTATGCAAATAGCACGCACGTATCTGGACATACAGAACGCAAAATGTCATTAAATCTGCTGAGGATGGGGCTTCTGTTAGGCTCGGGAACTAATGAAAAGAAACAGGCACACATATGGGATGTTTTTTTAAGCTCCCAAGCGTGAGCGGAGGCCAGATTCACACACCATATGGGAGTGGGTGAGAGTGTGGAAGCTCCTAATGCATGTTCGTCTCTCCATCCAAGAGCTTCGCGAGCGCGCCAAGATCTCGCCGGTGCCTCTCTCTGGTCTGGCTCTGGTTCTAGCGCCAGCTCATCAAAGCCAAGGTTATACTAAACCACTGCCTCAAAGCACCTCCGTCGCGTTTCATGTTTTATTTTGGGTTCTGGCTCTCCGGGGAGCCGTCCAAGCTCTGTTCTCACCAAGGAAGGAGGAACACAAGCTCATAATGTTCCATAATAGCGTGTTATGAAATACCTTTAACATACAGTAGTATTCCACAAGGCAGGCTTTACTGCCACTGGGACTGTGCTCTTTTCGCTATTGGAAGGTTACTGTGGTGCATTTTAAAGTGCAAAACTTTGGAATAGGATTTTGGCCTGTTGCTTTGTAGCAGTAACTGCATACAGCATTAAGACTCTTCTTCATGCAGCATACTATCATTCACAGCATTAAGATCATACCCTTTCACTTATTTCACCCTTAATTCCTCTTTCGCACTTTTTCTTATACATATATATGCATATATAAACATACTGTATATAAAGGATTCGTCCAGCTGAAGGGAGGAACCGCTCTCCTTCAATCTCCATGATGCAGAGCAGCTATCTGGAGAGCGTGCCAGCATTCTGGAACCAATTATGGGCCGAGGGAAAAGGGGAGTGGATTAGGTTTAGCGTAGAGGGTTGGTTTAAGGTAAACTGTAATGGATGGGAAGGTTTTTGGGGGAGCACAGAGGACGAGGGGAGTCATATTATGCCCCATTACAGCCGAAGAGTCAACGCCTCTGCTCTCTGATTGGCTAAATGTTGAGTACAGAGGGTGCAGGGCATTCAGAAATATGAGAGACTCCATAAGAAACACAGGACAGCACAGGCAGTCTTAATTCAGTGAGGACACAAGTGTGCATTTACTCAGGCATACAGTTCCTGACAAATTACAGCCGTAAAAGTAAAGGTTTCTAAAGCTTCTTGGCTTGGATGTGTGGTTCTACAAAAGAAGTATATGGTGGTGTAGAAACAGCACATTACATGGAAGTTCTTTCACCTTACAACAATTCTTCACATCTCACTTACAAAACCGCTTTCTCAAAAGAATCGCCCGTTTAAAGGTTCTTCAAGGCCAAATTCAATTTGAAACTGCGGAGGAGCTTCTTAAGATGCTTGGAGAAAAAGAAAAATGTCTGTCTGAAGCACAATAAGCCTCCTTGAATGTTCCTCGATGTACTTTAACCTCTTGAGACCCAGATTTTTGCTTGGTTTGCCTTTTTCATTTCTGCTAGCAACTTGGATTTAATAGGACCTAATATGTATAAAAACTAAACTTTTTAAAGTTAAAATTTTGGCATCAGAAGGACCCAATTATTCCAAAAACAAAATGTTAACTAAGTAGGCAAATAAAATATTAATTAAGTAAGTACAGGAGTTGGAAAATAAAACTGAAATACCTGGTTTTAGACCACAATAATTTATTGTTCTGGTGGAAACAGGAGAGTTGAGGTGCACATCGAATTCTGCCATGATTTAGGCAGCTGTGGTTTTATGTTTTTTGGATACAATTCGGGTTAGCACCCGGACATCCCTTTCAGACAGCTTCCTCTTACAGCGTCCACAGTTAATCCTGTTGGATGTGGTTGGTCCTTCTTGGTGGAATGCTAACATTACCCTGGATACCGTGGCTCTTGATACATCACAAAGACTTGCTGTCTTGGTCACAGATGCTCCAGCAAGACGTGCACCAACAATTTGTCTTCTTTTGAACTCTGGTATGTCACCTGTAATGTTGTGTGCATTGCAATATTTTGAGCAAAACTGTGCTCCTACCCTGCTAATTGAACCTTCACACTCTGCTCTTACAGTGTGAAAATGCAGAGAACATTCTAAAACTATGCAGTACAGGAAAAACATTATTAAACCACAAAAACTAAATTATCTAAACTATCTAAAATAGAGTAAATGCGTAAGAAAATTGTGAAAAGCTTCAGAATATACAACAAATTAAAATTAGACACTGTAAGTAGGGGAGAACATTCTAGAGCAGAGCAGTGTGTTCAGGGAAAAAATACCTTCTAAAAAAAATGTAAATGCAGACAAATATAATCTAGAACAGTATGTGTGGAGAGAGCATTCAAAAACAGTTTGAGGAGTAGAGACCATTCCAGAGTTATGTTTTTGGAGAGAGAACATCTTGGTATAGTGTGAAAAAAAATGGTTAGTGAATGGATTTAAAACAGTGTGATTTGGGAAAATAATCTAGTTTAGTAAATAATGTCTGGAGAGAACATTAAAAAAAACAGTTTGAGTAGTAGTGACCTCTGAAGAATTTTGTTTTAGGAGAGAGAACATCCTGGAACAGTGTGAACAGAAAAAAAAGATTAGGTAATAGATTTAAAACAGTGATTTATAGTAAATCTAATCTAGAACAGTATGTGTGGAGAGAATATTTAAAAACAGTTTGAGTAGTAATGACCTCTGAAGAATTTTGTTTTAGGAGAGAGATCATCCTGGATCAGTGTGAACAGAAAAAAAAGATTAGAGAATTGATGTAAAACAGTGTGATTTGGACAAATAATCTAGTTTAGTAAATATATTGAGAACAGTATGTGTGGAGAGAACATTTAAAAACAGTTTGAGTAGTAGAGACCTTCCTAGAATTATGTTTTTGAAGAGAGAACATCCTGGAACAGTGTGAACAGAAACAAATAGATTAGGGAATATATTTAAAACTGTGTGATTTGGGAGAATTATCTAGTTTAGTAAATATATTTAGAACAGTATGTTTGGAGAGAACATTTGCTAACAGTTTGAGGAGTAGAGACCATTCCAGAATTTTGTTTTTGAAGAGATAAAATCCTGGAACAGTGTGAACCGAAAAAAATTTATTAGGTAATAGATGTAAACAGTGATTTATAGTAAATATAATCTAGAACAGTATGTGTGGAAAGAACATTTAAAAACAGTTTGAGGAGTAGTGACCTCTCAAGAATTATGTTTTTGCAGAGAGAACATTCTGGAACAGTGTGAACAGAAAAAATGGATTAGGGAATAGATTTAAAACAGTGTGATTTGGGAAAATAATCTTGTTTAGTAAATGTAATCTAGAACAGTATGTGTGGAGAGAGCATTTGAAACAGTTTGAGTAATTGAGACCATTCCAGAATTTTGTTTTAGGAGAGAGAACATCCTGGAACAGTGTGAACAGAAAAAAATGATTAGGTAATAGATGTAAAACAGTGATTTATAGTAAATCTAATCTAGAACAGTATGTGTGGAGAGAACATTTAAAAACAGTTTGAGTAGAAGAGACAGTGTGATTTTGGGAAATAATCTAGTTTAGTGTGAATAAAATGAAATGTGCTCACTGTAGAGTATCACATGGATCACCAAGGAAGTTTTTGGATTCGCTGGTGTTTGTTGGGCTGTATTGCTTCGGGCCTTTAGGGCACTTAATGCGGTTCTTCTATGGTTTTCAGCACCGTTTTCTAAGTGTAGATCTTAGAAACACAAACTTTCACACAAATGCAGCATGTGTAAGGAGTAATTCTGCGTTTTTCCAGCTCAGTGTGGTTATGTAGCCCACCTCACATGCCTCCACCCCTTGTGTTACAGTATTAATACCACATGCAGCACTTTCTTTCTCTGTCTCTCTCTCTCTCTAGCTTGCTCTCTCTCTCTCTCTCTCTCTCTGTGAGAATGTAGCGCCATCCTGTAAACCCCACAGCCTGACAGCCTCAACACAGGGGCCTCCAGGGTCCAATCCAACATGTGGCTGCATTTACAGCCATGGTCCGTTTCTCTCTCTCTCTCTTTCTCTTTCTCTTTCTCTTTTTCCCTCTCTTTCAGAACGCTCTAGCAGATTGATTTGAGTCATTATGCCCAGGGAGGATATGATATCACCTCCAAGGGGCAGGGGGGCTTCGCTACATGGGATTTGTTGGGATATCCTGAAGGAAAATGGGGGATGTGTGGAGAAAGTGTTGTATAACTCCTGAAACCGGGGCTGAACGCTGAAACGCTGGACACAGGGAGGGGTGGTCGGGCATTACAGGCAATTAGAGTGCTTAAGTCTTCATCACCGCAGTCATCACCACATTTTTTTACCAGGAATGAAGCACAGGTTTTACCTATTGGGTCCGTTTTCTTGGAACGCCAATCCCTCAGAGAGTTCAAGAGGTTCACACAAGAGCACAGAGAATGAGGTGCTCCATTACGGCTGAATGTTTGCGTGTGGCATCTCTCACACTGTTGTACAGTTTCCACTTGTAATCCATGCGGTATCCAATGGCATACGGATCGTTCATTTTGGGGCCATAAAAATTGTGTCGAAACTGGACGACTCTGCGTTTCTCCGCTGTACTTTGGGCTAATTTCATTTCTGATGAATGGTGGATTCTCAGGTGGACGGGAGGGTGGAAGCAAAGCTAGCCAGAATACAGAGCAGAGGGAGTTTGGCCCATGAATAAAGCCCAATGAATACAGTAACCAGCAGACCTTCTATACCCCGGGCCAGATGGGGGGCCTCCTGAGGTCCTGAGGACAAACCCCCAGTGGCTCCTAGCACATTTAAATTTCTACAGCCGCATTAAAGAAAATGTAATGCACTGATTTCACTTTCAAATTCACTTTTAAATGTCTCCATTACTTCCTCAAGAAAAAAAAAGCGTGATGTCCAGAGACTTCTGTTCAGCAGTTTAAGTACTTTTGGCAACAGTTTAATGCTAATGTGTAATTCCAAGAACAGAATTCTTAAGTACCACATAAAAACAGGTAAACTTACTTTTTCTCAGCTTGTAAGACTTGACCACCATACTTTTTCCAAACAGCTAAACTAAGATTTTAGCCCTGATTTTTAAGTTTTTTAAGCACCTCTTTTTGGAGATTGCAGACTTAACCCCCAGGGTCAGATGCAAATCAGCATTTTGCTTGGCACAAGCTTTGTATATATGTCAAAACTGCTGCGAAAAAATGTCACAAGCCATCAACAGGGTTTAATATCTATCTAGCAGGTTTAATATCTGGACTATCTGCAACTATCTAAATCCGGAAGTATGAAAAGTGTTCTGAATAGACGTTACAGCAGTGACAAGCTCCAGCCAATCAGAGCACAGCACACAAGGTTAAAACAAAGCCATGGGTGAGGTCATGAACTTGTATTGCTTTTTTTTTTTTTGCAGATATCCATTTAAAATAAAATAAATAACATGTATCATATGGCATCGCATCAGTTCTTATGTATGCTTTCATGACTTTTTTTTTTTCGTGACTCCTGTCAAGAAACAAGAAAGATCTTGTTATTTTTGATCCTCTGTTTCTTCCCAGTTATGCAGCTTGCATGAGCATTTTTGATTCAAAGGGTTTCTGATGCCCCAATTTACTCCTATATAGAAACTCTTTAACGGTAGAATGACACTTAAAGCCTGTCAATAAAAAAAGTAATGTACCAAACCGTCCAAACTGAGTGAGTTCTGTACGTTCATGTTTTTCATTTTCATATTGACTGTTCTGTTGCACAGAAATGTTTAGAAGAGTTTATGACCTTTATTACATTCATAAGAGCCATGAACTCATTTAAATGTGCTTAAAATATATATAATTACAATAAAATGAGCTAGAATTTGATGTGAACAATTTCATATGAAAATAATTAGACATTTAAAATGCTCATTTGTGTTTTTGGGCATCTCATCCGACGGCCGCGCCAAATCTTTAGTAGCGGTTGGCCTTGCCATACGTTTTGGACAGGATTCCAGTCTCAATTAGGCATGTTTCATGGTGTTCACAGATCTATTCATCACTCAAACTGAATGACTGCAGCTCGAAATTTCAGTTACTCGCTTGTATTTGCTCTTTTCCTACATCTTTTCATAGGTCATTATATGGCATTTATAAGTAAATGATAAGAAAAGACTGACACATCAGATATACAGTAGTAATTGCTGATTAAAAGGGCTGTCATCTGAGTTGCTTGATTTTAATTAATCTCAAAGATCTTTTCAGTGAATGGATGGGTTGAGTTTGGTGATTTTATTGTGATCCACTGAAACTTACAGTATTCTCATCAATTAAAAAATCCCTGCCTAACCTGCCTACCTGTAGATGTATTTATAATTCTACCTATACAGCCAGAGCTAATAAGCTTGAACAGAAACAGATAAGCCTCTTGTTAAGCCTTTTCCACAGTTTTAATAAAAACTAAGATTTCTCTCCCTCTATTTTTTTTTTTCAAAATATTTGCGTCCATACAGCACAGAAAATATAGAACAAAGTTTTCACTATTTTATGTCCTTAGAGAGTATTTTCTAAAAGCTTTGAAATGACATTATCCTGCAGACAGTGTCCTACCTGATACAGACTCTGTAGTTCAACACAACATTTTTATAACAGGCTTTACACTTGAATTTTTACATACACTCTAAAAAATAGAGGTACGATATGAGTACTTTTTTGTACTCAAAGGTACACTCTTCATAATTGTATCCTCAAAGGTACAATATTGGTCTTTACAGGGTCAGATGTTAATCGTTCCCTCTGAAGTACAAAGTCTTTCCTAACAGCAATAAGTACAAATGTATACCATTTAATCAGCCAAAAGGTACATTCAGTATTTTGTATCAGAACAATATATATTTTAATTGCACAGTTTTTTATTTGAAAGGCAGACAATTTTGGATCATCAAGTTTTTGAGCCATATTCAGTTGATGATAATGTTTATAATCTTTATAATCTTTACTGGCACAAAAACCACGGGTACAAAAAAAGGACTTTCACTGAAAGGTACTTTTTTGTACCTCAATATAAGGTACAGCCCCAGAGACAAGCTTATTTTTCTTAGTGTGTACAAATTGTGAAACAGGTCATTTCAGTACTGTAACAAGGTGTTTTTTTTGTTTGTTTGTTTTTTTCAAAATTCCTGCTTGCTAGTAGTCAGTATGGCAGTGCATTATGAGGGGCATGGCTATAATGTAGTCATATATTGTTGCTGTCGTATCAAAATTGTAATAACTCTGTTAGTAATTCTCTACAACGTGTTCCTTTTTTGACAAATGTGCCAACAGAATGGGGATTTTAGATATTAGACCCATGTGGATGTATAAGAACTTTTTAACATTCATTTATAAATTGTCTGACAAGAAGAGGATGGGTCCCCCCCTTACATATTAGCTTTAATAGTATATATGATAATATATGTGATGTCCAAACTATGACGAGGCGAGGTATTTTAGAAAAAGAATGAAAGTTGGCCCACTGTTAAGCAGGTTTTTATAATGTGAGATTCAAAGTTTGAACGCTAGGTGTCAAAAACGGACCAAAGAGTCTAAAAGTGGCGAGAGTGCGCATTTCTAGCGCAGAAAAACGGACCAAAGAGTCTAAAAGCGGCAAAAGAGAAGTTGTAGTGCAGAAAAACAGTCCAAAAAGTCTAAAAGCGGAGAGAGTGCTCAGTTGTAGCGCAGAAAAACGGGACAAAGAGTCTAAAGGCGGCGAGGGTGAAGTTTTAGCGCAGAAAAGCGGACCAAAGAGTCTAAAAGTTGCCGTAATTAAGGAGTTTAGATAGACAAAGATAGTAAGTCAAGTAAAATGGTGTGTAAATGAAAATAATCAGGAAAATGTATTATTTAAAGTGGTATTTTAAAGTGGTATATTTCATTATTTGTTTTATTACAGAGTCTGTTGCTGTGACTTCAAATATATTTCTCCTTCTGGCCCCCAACAAAAAAAGTTTGGACACCCCTGTGCTAGTGTAAGGGACATGTGAGCCTTGGTTTCTAACATAGTTTCTTCCTCCTTAAGCTCTAAGGGATGTTTTTTATTTCCTCTGTTTTTCATTGGGGGTCTGTTCTGTATGTTAAATGTTTTGTCTGATTCTTTGTAATGTGATCACATTTCCATCAGTTGTAAAAGTGTATTATAAATCAATTTTATTTGATTTGATATATATGCTCAAAAGTACTTTACAAAATCTACATAAACATAAAATCACATTATGTTAACGTTTAATAAAACAGTTCAGAATGGTTTTCCTTCTTTTGTAAAGTAAGCATTTTGAAGATACTAGGTTTTCTTACGACAATGATGATATACAGCGTGCATGCTTGCTCCATATATACACTGTGGGTGTGTGTATGATTTCTTACATGCTCCTCTTCACACAGAGAAAAGACAGCTAATATTGCGATGCTGACAGAAACACAGGCCCGGTGATGGATGAGGCTGTGCTGCAGTGGGCCTGTGACATGATCAGAGCGGACAGCCAACACTGCAGCCAACACTGCAGCCAACACTGCAGGCCCCGAACGCCGGGCTACCACGCTTTACTGTCTCTGCCATGTGTTTCCCCCCTCAGCTCCCAGCCCTGCTTTCAATTACAACACAGACAAAACAAGCACGGAACAAATGTCATTTCTCACACTAGACTGAAGACCATTATGTTTGGCGCTGGGTGTCCTTCTCGTTTCTTCATATGCTATGAGTTTGTTTGGGGTTTGCGAACTGCATTATTATTGCTGAATGTCTTTATATGCTAATGATTATGGAAAGAGGTTCATGCTAGGGTCAGGTTATGGGATGTAAACTCTTTTAAAGAGCAGGCTTTCTAATGATGAATCTGAGAATCAGAAAAAAATGTATATAGGTAACTTTAAATAAATCAAAGACTTTAATTCTGTGTAGTGTATTTGTGGGTACACTCCTGTGCTTTCTGTTCTACTGTGATTTTATCAGCATGCCAAGGTTTTCATAAGAGATTTGAACTGGTGAAAAAATGCTATAAAGGGTTATGAGTGGTCCAGCAGATCAGAGCATTATTAATTGAGGATCGCATGCTGCTGTCATCAGCCTTGCTCTTTCTGCGTAGGAAGATCTTTTCCCTTTTCCCTCATAACTCCCACCATGATGTTGGTGAGTACAGGCATCTGTTAGCTGTTATATCAGAGCTGTGGTGCTGCACTTTCTTCAAGAGCATTGGTTGCATAGTGATGGTGCATCAGCAGCAGTTCAAAAATATGCATCAAGTGTCAGAGGAAGCATGCGCTAGTCTTCACCCTGCTAGATTTGGGAGGCATTACTATTTATAAGGGGAGTTTATATGGACCTTTCAAATTGGGTAAAAAAAGTAAGTAAAATTAGATTTATTTTATTAATTAAAAAAAATGCTATGATGTCAGGACTCTAGTAAAGTGTTGACAAAACACAATATAAAAAAATACTAAGATTTAATTCATAATAAAATGTTTGTTAATTATGAATGCAAACACTTATCCTGTCTAACCATGAAGTTAACAACAATGCAACAGAACTGTTTTTTTTTACACATGGACATCATTAGACCTGTTTTAGGTTTTTTTTTTTATTCTCCTGGGAGATTTACTCATCGACCTCCCTAGTTAAAGCTGAACCCCTCTATTTATATACAGCGATGCTCCTGTTTATTCAAAAATAATCCTTATCAGGGGCACCGAGTGGTTCAGCGGTCTGAAGCGCTGCCACTATGAGCGGTAGATCGCAGGTTCGAACCCCCGCTCATGCAGCATTACCATCAAGCTGCCGGCGTTAGAGGGAGCAAAATTGGCCCTGCCCCCTCTGGGTGGGTGGATGGCGCTCTCTCCCCACATCACTTCTAGGGTGATTTCCACAGCACAGGGCGTCTGTGAGCTGATGTATCAGAACCGAGCCGCTGCACTTTCCTCCAAACGCGCTGTGATGCTACTCGGCAATGCTACAGCATCAGCAGCAGCTCGAAAAGAAGCGGTGGCTGATTCACATGTATTGGAGGAAGCATGTGTTAGTCTTCACCCTCCTGGTTTGTTGGGGCATCACTAGTGATAGGGGGAGTCCTAATGAGTGGGTTGGGTAATTGGCCGTGTAAATTGGGGAGAAAATGGGAAAAATTAGAAATAAAATTATAAAATAAAAAAGATCCTCATCAGAAGAGGAAGAATATTTTGCTTTCTTTTTTCCGTCAGATTTATGAGGTAGAGTCACCTGGAACTGTTACCTTTGTTTCACAGGATAGGATGATCAGAGTTATCAGCCTCAGAAACCTCAAGTTAACAGCACATATTTCTTCAATCTTCAATAGTTATTGGTTCAAAAGTACTGGAATGTACTAAATACAGAATAAAGAAATAAAGTTGAATAAAAAAAGAGTATTTATCTTGATTTTGTAGAAGTAACTGCATGCAGTTAATTGCAAGCAGTGACAAGAGCATTAGTGAGGTCAGGTCAGAATGTTGGATGATCACTAATCACCTCATCCCAAACTTATCCTAACTCATCATCATTCAATTCATCCAGTATTTGGACAGTGGCAGCGTTTAGTTATTTTGGCTCAGGTTTTAGATTTGCAGTGAGGGTTTTAAAAGGTTAAAGTGCTGAGTGTCAGTCATTTTTATTCACATCCCTCAACATCAGCACAGGATGATGTTAATGACTGTAAGGAGTCACGCCAGCCGTGTCAAATGAGGTGTCCAGGTGTGTGATCTCATCAGTGTTGACCACCATTATCATCAATTCCCTCCTTTTATTCTCTCAAGCGGAGGCATGACCAGATGAGCACACACTCACATGTGCAGTCAAACACCCACCCACACACACACACACACACACACACAACTATCAGCACCTCTAATCTGACCACAGATGTAATCTAGCATTTTGTAATCTGCCATGAAATTGGCCTATTATAAATGTGACACATGCTTTGTGTTGTGTTTCCAGTAGGTTTTTCCTTTCCTTCACAGCCTTTCCTCACACCCATAATGCATACGATGCAGCTGCATGATGGATATATATATATATATATATATATATATATATATTCATAGATGCACAGCACATTTGCCAGAGTGAAATCAACACTGTTTGTGTTAGAATACATCTGTGAGTGTTGCATTTTTCACACTAAAAGTAATAATTTAACACTAACAAATTCACTGTGGACAGTACCAGTCAAAAGTTTAAACCTCTTCTCATTTAATGTATATATATTTTTTTTAATTTACATTATTTTTTACATTGTAAATTTACTTTTGAAGACATTACAGCTATACATTTGAAATTATTCTGAATTTTGTTTAATTAATTTGCAATTAGACAAAGAAATTGTTAAAGAAAACCAAATATGAAGTTTTATACTTTATATTTGTCTGAGTAGCACACAAGTTTTGAGGACAGATTTGCCCACTTCTTGGTATTGGTATCTCAGTGTCTTCATGGGGTAGAGTCACCTGAAATAGTTTTCTCATCTCAGGAGTTCCTGGAGGTGCTGAACAATAGTTCTATTATTACGACTCCGGACGACTAGTTGAAATATTGAATGTTGAAATGAAAAAAAAATATGTCTATATTATAAATAAAAGACAGGGATGAGCCATCCCACTTGGCATGCAAACGGGACCAAACTGAAGATGGTGGGGAAGGAGGCGGGGAGAAAGAGCCTGAAAGGCAGCAAAGGTACTTAATAAACTGATTGGATTGGTAATTAGGTAACGTAGCATTGGAGTCTATAGTAGAACTACATTTTCATTTGCTGCTTCTCCTTCATGCTGTGAAGCTCCAGCTCATCCCAGATCACCATCTCAGTTAATCAGGTTTAGGTCAGGGAATTGAGGAGGCCAAAACATTTTTTTCCTGTTTACTACGTAATTCCATGTGTCCCTTAATTGTTTTTATATCTTTAATATTAATCTGCAATGTAGAAAATACATTTAATTCAGAAATAAAGAAAAACACTAAATGACAATGTAACACTTTTTATGTTGTAACTATTCAAACACTTTTGGAGGCTGTATCACCTGTAAAAGAAGAGTGACAATCTGAAGTCTGGAACGGAGTAATTTAATCATGTATTTCTCCTGATAATCATACCATCATGCCAGTAATGTATATCAATAAAAACTGATTAGTTGTAGAAAATTCCTAAAAAAAAAAAAGGGAAAACTATCATTACCACAACCCATCATTATCAAAAAAAAAATTATTGTTATAGTAAATTATACAACAGTTAGTTCCCATCTCACAATCTGATTTGTTGAGAAGTGTTCACTTGTTGTGGAACTACTTTTTGAGCTGAAGGCACAGTCCATATTAATTAAAGCATTTTCATTATGAATTTTATAAAAATGTAGGGTCGATTTAGGCTCCCTCTCATGTTCCATTGCTTAAATAGACACCTGTTGAAGCTAATGACGGGTTGTTAGGTGTTAGTCTCGATATCTTTTTCAGTCGTTTAAAAACTAAAATGAAATGCAATCACTTATTAAAATTGATTTCACTGTTTTTGGCCAATATAACTATAAGACTCTAAAATCTCTAAAGAATATAGAAAACCGTGAAAGGTGCTTTGAAATGACTGGATGGCAAATCCACATGAACATAAAATGAAGAGTTAATTGGCAAAAACAGATGAAGACATGTTTAAAGGAACTCTTCAAATATTTGTATGGTATCATATATAAGATCAGTCTTGGACATCATTAGTTGTTTGCTGTATTGCTGTAACTGTAATAAACACTGCTAAATGGTTAAGTCGTGCCTTAAAGGAGAAATTTGGTGTGAAATGGACTTGAGGTTTAGTGAAACGTAATAACGACTACAAACCTTTGTCATATAGCCCACCTTCAATTACCCCCAGCGTTCAGGCTTACAATGGCTTACAATGCTAGTGATTGGGGCATAGCCTTGCCCATGCAAAGAAATTACTATTTTACACCTTTAACAATCTCATAGTAGCTCCACACTTCATTGGTAGAATTCTGAGAGCCCTAAGTACTTTGAAAGTGCACAGGTAGTTCCCTTGGCGAATATACATGAATATTATAGGGATATTTTTAGCAACAGCTGGAATTCATGCATTTCCATGGAATTTTGCAATCTCTTCCCCTATCCTATCTCTTCATTCATGCTCATCAGTTGACTCATCGTATTAGAACCCTACTACAAGATACTGTGTGTATAAACAAGTACACACAAGCACAAAGTAATGTACCCCTTACACGCAAAATGTTATTAAAAGAAATTATAGTAAAGATACTAAAGAGCCCTTAATTGATGAGCCACCCTTAAACCCATAGTGATAACAGTAGTGATAACATATTGAACAGCATACTGAGCTCTCAACAGCCAGCAATACAACCACAATGTGGCATTCTGTCCATATCGTGTTGCTCCGCTCTAAAAAAGACATTAGTGTGGGTAATTAATCTGTTTATTAGCCAAATATGTGGGAAGACCGGCCATAATTTCAGACCCCACCATGACAATGTTACTTGACAGATAGAGATTGATTACAGGTGCGTGTGTGTGTGTGTGTGTGTGTGTGTGTGTGTGTAAGCACATGTGCAAGTCAGTGGGTCTGACATCTGGCACTGGGTTGGACTATTAGAGCCAGAGGGGTGTGTGCAGACGTCAGGGACACAGGAGCAGCCATCGTGTGCTGAATTCTCCCCAGAAAGACGTTTATAGATTAATGGGGAAAATGACAAACGCTTCCACATGGGCTTCTGAGAGGATCGGCTCCCTCCAGCTCCTGCCTTCACATCATTTCAATTTCCTCCACAACTACTCAGACATTAGGAGAAGAGAACCAAGTATAGGTATTTTAAGGTGCATACATTCACACACACACACACACACACATACACACAGTTTGCAGTAGGCTAGAAGAGAAGGTGTCACGCTAAGGCCTGTTAACATTAACTCACAATTGGATCTACACTAAAACGATAACATCTGTACCGCGTTTTCCTTTCACACACAACGAGAAGGAAAGAGAGCACGAATGAGTGATGAGAAACTTTCCAACACCAAAATTCTCAGCCTGTCTTCTCTGATACATGTAGTTTCTAATGGCAATAGCTGCTATTGCTTTATAAAGCTGATATACTGAACACAAATCCTCATGATTTTGAAATATTAAGGCTGTCGTGTTAAAGTGCTAAAGCACGCAATTCATTTGAAATCAGTAATGCATTATTATTTTTATCGCAATA